>NC_083317.1:127715430-132515430 GCF_963455315.2 Globicephala melas | reverse complement strand
GTTTTTGTGCCAGTACCATACTGTCTTGATTACTGTCGCTCTCTAGTATAGTCTGAAGTCATGGAGTCTGATTCCTCCAGCTCCGTTTTTCGTTCTCAAGATTGCTTTGGCTATTTGGTGTCTTTTGTGTTTCCATATAAATTGTGAAATTTTTTGTTCTAGTTCTGTGAAAAATGCCAGGGGTAGTTTGAGAGGGATTGAACTGAATCAATAGATTGCTTTGGATAGTATAGTCATTTTTACAATGTTGATTCTTCCAATCCAAGAACATGGTTATCTCTCCATCTATTTGTATCATCTTTAATTTCTTTCATCAGTTTCTTACAGTTTTCTGCATACAGGTCTTTTGTCTCCTTAGGTAAGTTTATTCCTAGGTATTTATTCTTTTTGTTGCAATGGTACATGGGAGTGTTCCCTTAATTTCACTTTCAGATTTTTCATCATTAGTGTTCAGGAATGCAAGAGATTTCTGTGCATTAATTTTGTATCCTGCTACTTTAGCAAGTTCATTGATTATCTCTAGTAATTTTCTGGTAACATCTTTAGGATTTTCTATATATAGTATCATGTCATCTCCGAACAGTGACAGTTTACTTCTTATTTTCCGATTTGGATTTCTTTTATTTATTTCTTTCTCTTCTCTTGATTGTTGTGGCTAAAACTTCCAAAACAATGCAGAATAATAGTGGTGAGAGTGGACAACCTTGTCTTCTTCCTGATCTTAGTGTAAATCGTTTCAGTGTTTCACCATTGAGCACAATGTTGGCTGTGGGTTTGTCATATATGGCCTTTATTATGTTGAGGTAAGCTCCCTGTATGTCTACTTTCTGGAGGGTTTTTTATCAGAAACGGGTGTTGAATTTTGTCAAAAGCTTTCTCTGAATCTATTGAGATGATCATATGGTTTTTATCCTTCAGTTTGTTAATATGGTGTATCACATTGATTGATTTGCATATATTGAAGAATCCTTGCATTCCTGGGATAATCCCCACTTCATCATAATGTATGATCCTTTTAATGTATTGTTGGATTTTGTTTGCTACTATTTTGTTGAGGGTTTTTGCATCTATGTTCATCAGTGATATTGGCCTGTAGTAGGCCTTTCTTTCTGACATCTTTTTCTGGTTTTGGTATGAGAGTGATGGTGGCTTCACAGAATGAGTTTGGGAGTGTTCCTCCCTCTGCTATGTATTGGAAGAGTTTGAGCAAGATAGATGTTAGCTCTCCTGTAAATGTTTCATGGAATTCGCCTGTGAAGCCATCTGGTCCTGGGCTTTTGTTGGTTGGAAGGTTTTTAATCACAGTTTCAATTTCAGTGCTTGTGATTGGTCTGCTCATATTTTCTACTTCATCCTGGTTCAGTCTGGGAACGTTGTGTACTTCTAAGAATTTGTCCATTTCTTCCAGGTTGTCCATTTTATTGCCATAGAGTTGCTTGTAGTAGTCTCTCATTATCCTTTGTGTTTCTGCAGTGTCAGTTGTTACTTCTCCTTTTTCATTTCTAATTCTATTGATCTGAGTCTTCTCTCATTTTATCCTGATAAGTCTGGCTAATGGTTTATCAATTTTGTTTATATTCTCAGAGAACCAGCTTTTAGTTTCATTGATCTTTGCTATTGTTTCCTTCATTTCTTTTTCATTTATTTCTGATCTGATTTTTATGATTTCTTTCCTTCTGCTAACTTTGGGGTTTTTTTGTTCTTCATTCTCTAATTGCTTTAGGTGTAATGTTAGGTTGTTTATTTGAGAGGATTCTTTTTTCTTGAGGTAGGATTGTATCGCTATAAAGTTCCCTCCTAAAATTGCTTTTGCTGCATTGCATAGGTTTTGGGTCATTGTGTTTTCATTGTCATTTGATTCTAGGTATTTTTTGAGTTCCTCTTTGGTTTCTTCAGTGATTTCTTCATTATTAAGTAGTGTGTTGTTTAGCCTCCATGTGTTTGTATAACTTACACACTTTTTTCCTGTAATTGACATCCCACAATATGATCTATCCTAGAGAATGTTCTATGAGCACTTGAGAAGAATGTGTAGTCTTTTATTTTTGGATGGAATGTCCTATAAATATCAATTAAGTCCATCTTGTTTAATGTATCATTTAAAACTTGTGTTTCCTTATTTATTTTCATTTTGGTTGATCTGTCCATTGGTGAAAGTGGGGTGTTAAAGTCCCCTACTATGATGATGTTACTGTCAATTTCCCCTTTTATGGCTGTTAGTATTTGCCTTATGTATTGAGGTGCTCCTATGTTGGGTGCATAAATATTTACAATTGTTATATCTTCTTCTTGGATTGATCCCTTGATCATTATGTATGTCTTTCTTTGTCTCTTGTAATAGTCTTTGTTTTAAAGTCAATTTTGTCTGATATGAGAATTGCTACTCCATCTTTTTTTTAATTTCCATTTGCATGGAATATCTTTTTTCATCCCCTCACTTTCAGTCTGTATGTGTCCCTAGGTCTGAAGTGGGTCTCTTGTAGACAGCATATATATGGGTCTTGTTTTTTTTCGCATTCAGCCAGTCTATGTCTTTTTGTTGGAGCATTTAATCCATTTATATTTAAGGTAATCATCGTCCCTTTCTTTTTCTCTTCTTCTTCTGTGACCCCTATAATTTGAACGTTGGTGCACTTTATGTTGTCCCAGATGGCTCTGAATGTGTCCTCAATTTTTTTCATTTTTATTCATTCTGCTCTGCAGTATTTATTTCCACTCTTTTTGTTTGTTTGTTTTTTGCAGTACACGGGCCTCTCACTTTTGTGGCCTCTCCCACTGCAGAGCACAGGCTCTGGACATGCAGGCCCAGCAGCCATGGTTCACGGGCCCAGCCGCTCTGTGGCATGTGGGATTCCCCCAGACCAGGGCACAAACCCGCATCCCCTGCATTGGCAGGTGGACTCCCAACCACTGCGCCACCGGGGAAGCCCGTTATTTCCACATTTTTATCTTCCAGGTCACTTATCCATTCTTCTGCCCTGGTTTTTCTGCTATTGATTTCTTCTAGAGTATTTTTAGTGTCATTTGTTGTGTTATTCATCGTTTGTTTTCTCTTTAGTTCTTTAGGTTGTTGTTAAACTTTTCTTGTATTTTCTCCATTATGTTTCCAAGATTTTGGATCATCTTTACTATCATTACTCTGAATTCTTTTTCAGGTAGACTATTTCTTCTTCATTTGTTTGGTCTGGTGGGTGTTTACCTTGCTCCTTCATCTGCTCTGTGTTTCTATGTCTTCTCAGTTTGCTTAACTTATTGTGTCTGATGTCTCCTTTTTGCAGGCTGCAGGTTCGTAGTTCCCATTGTTTTTGGTGTCTGTCCCCAGAGGCTAAGGTTGGTTCAGTGGGTTGTGTAGGTTTCCTGGTTGAGGGGACTAGTGCTCGTGTTCTGGTGGATGAGGCTGTATCTTGTCTTTCTGGTGTGCAGTACCATGTCCGGTGGTATGTTTTGTGGTGTCTCTGACCTTATTATAATTTTAGGTAGCCTCTCTGCTAATGGGTGGGTTTGTGTTCCTGTCTGGCTACTTGTTTGGCATTGGGTGTCCAGCACTGTAGCTTGCTGGTCATTGAGTGAAGCTGGGTCTTGGAGTTTAGATGGAGATGTTTGGGAGATTTTCGTGATTTGATATTACGTGGAGCTGGGAGGTCTCTGGTGGACCACAGTCCTGAACTCGGCTCTCCCACCTCAGAGGCACAGGCCTGATGCCCAGCCAGAGCACCTGTCATCCACACTGCTCAGAATAAAAAGAGAAAAGAAGAAAGAAAGAAAACAATAAAATAAAATAAATTTATTAAAATAAAAAATAATTATTAAAAATAAAATTTTAAGTAATTAAAAAAAAGAAAGAAGAGAGCAACCAAACCAAAAACCAAATTTGCCAATGATAACAAGTGCTAAAAACTATACTAAAACAAAAAACGGACAGACAGAACCCTAGGACAAATGGTAAAAGCAAAGCTATACAGACAAAATCAAACACAGAAGCATACACATAAACAGTCACAAAAAGAGAAAAAGGAAAAAATATATCATTGTTCTCAAAGTCCACTGCCTCAATTGGGGATGATTTGTTGTCTATTCAGATATTCCGCAGATGCAAGGTACATCAAGTTGATTGTGGAGATTTAATCTGCTGCTGCTGAGGCTGCTTGGAGAGATTTCCCTTTCTCTTTGTTCGCTCCGCTCCTTGGGTTCAGCTTTGGATTTGGCCCCACCTCTGAGTGTAGGTCGCCTGAGGGTGTCTGTTCCGGTCCAGACAAGACGGCGTTAAAGAGGCAGCTGATTAGGGGTCTCTGGATCACTCTGACTGGTGGGGCGGGGGAGGGAGCGGCACTGAATGCAGGGCGAGTCTGTGGCGGCAGAAGCCAGCATGACCTTTCAACAGCCTGAGGTGGGCTATGTGTTCTCCCAGGGAAGTTGTCCCTGGATCATGGGACCCTGGCAGTGGCAGGCTGCACAGGCTGCTGGGAGGGGAGGTGTGGATAGTGACTTGTGCTTGCACACAGGCTTCTTGGTGGCTGCAGCAGCCTTAGTGTCTCATGCCCGTCTCTGGGGACCTCGCTGATAGCCCCGGCTCGCGCCTGTCTCTGGAGCTCGTTTAGGCGGTGCCCTTAATTCCCTCTCCTCACGCACCATGAAATAAAGAGGTAAGAAAACGTCTCTTGCCTCTTAGGCAGTTCCAGACTTTTCCCTGGACTCCCTCCTGGCTAGCTGTGGTGCACTGGCTCTCTTCAGGCTGTGTTCATGCAGCCAACCCCAGTCCTCTGCCTGGGACCCGACCAAAGCTTGAGCCTCAGCTCCCAGCCCCCACCCGCCCCGGTGGGTGAGCAGACAAGCCTCTCGGGCTGGTGAGTGCTGGTTGGCACCGATTCCTCTGTGCTGAAATCTCTCCGCTTTGCCTTCCACACCCCTGTTGCTGCGCTCTCCTCCGTGGCTCCAAAGCTTCCCCCCTCCGCCACCCCCCATCTCCGCCAGTGAAGGGGCTTCCTAGTGTGTGGAAAACTTTCCTCGTTCACAGCTCCCTCCACTGGTGCAGGTCCCATCCCTATTTTTTGTCTCTGTTTTTTTCTTTTGCCCTACCCAGGTACGTGGGGAATTTCTTGCCTTTTGGGAGGTCTGAGGTCTTATGCCAGCATTCAGTAGGTGTTCTGTAGGGGTTGTTCCACATGTAGATGTAGTTCTGATGTATTTGTGGGGAGGAAGTTGATCTCCACGTCTTACTCTTCCGCCATCTAGAATCTCCTCCCGAAGAGAGTCATTTTAACCCACTGTCACACTCCCTGCCAGGAACAGCCTGCCTCCCATGACTGGCTAATGCAGGGATTAAAGGCCTGCCTACTTTCCCCACTTCAGGACAACTCCAAAAGGCCATCACAGCTTCAGAATTACTAGCAGCATCAACTGAGGCCCTCTCTCTCTTCCCAGTCCTGTTTATTTCTCCTCCACCTACTGTTTTTGATCCTGAGAGCACTCCCTGATAAATTTCCCCCATGCAAATCTCCACCTGGAAGTTTGCTTTCTGATGAGCCCAATCTGCTCCGCTTATGGAACTTCCTAACACTGGGCCAATTAGAGGTTGAACACTTTACATATGACAAAAGGAGTACCACGAGGGACAAAAGTGATTTCACTAGTAAGTTCTGCTACTTATTGACACTAAAATTATTGCCATGTTCATTGGGATGTCAATAAGTACACCCCACTATTTTTTCAAGTCTCACTTTCGATAATATCATATTCATATATTCATTCCCGATGACATTTTAGGTCTTTACAAAGGCCTTATGAATTCAAGGTTCAAGAGACCAAAGAAGATCCTAAAATGAGATCCATATGAATTTAGAGGACTTTTCAGCCTCAACTTCATGGTATTCAGAACTACATTAATGATCTCTGTCTCCCTTTATAATTTGATGATCAAAGTAGAAGTTAGGATGATGACTGAAATAGAGTAGAAGTAAAAGCCATTCACTTATGTGTTCAATTCAAGTAACATTTTTCTGACACTCTCTATAAAAAGCTGTTGCTGTTATTGTTGTTCATACTTGGAAGGCTAAAAGAAGTTCAGAAGATGTGACACAGAAAAAGTAGGGTCTGTGTCAGAAGTAAGGTTTATCCAACCTAGCACAAGATGGCACAGATAGGTTAGAACCATTATCAGGAAGCACTAAAGCTATAGCCAGAATACTGCCAGGTATCAATCAAAGGGTGAGACAAGGAAGAAGATAGGAGAACAAGGAGCCGGCTGATTCTTGAGAAAATAAGACATTGCACAGAATCAAGTATCTGACACAATTTAAAGCACCTGGTTCAGAACTAAGCCTGTGTGGATGGTAAGTAGGTGGTGGAGCTTCCGTTCTCAGGTTGCCTGGTACATGTAACAGGAATCCAAGTGGTGACTTCATTTCTGCCCTGGACAACCTCTTAGTTTTCATCCCCTTTTCCCTACACTCTTCTCCTCAATATCTCACCCATTAAAAATGACAGTGGGGACTGGCAGGTGGAGAATGTGATGGTAAATAGAGGGTCACAAGTCCCCTTAAATATCAAACCCCAACCATACATGCATTCCTTCTCCACACATATTTCCCCACACTGGAAAAAGCAACAGCTCTCCTATGTACCACATTCTAGGACACCCTGTGATCACATAACAACAGAGGTCTCCCAAGTGCAGTGTACCAGAGAATGGGTTGTTCCCTCTTCTGATGAGGTGGGAGCATCCCGACAGGCAGCTTTGCACAAAAAATCCTGTTTTAGCCTATATGGGGCTGACAGGTCGGGGAGAAAATGGAAATCTAAATTCTCTCAGTCCGGATTATCCTGTTTTGTAACATCCTTGATTAGATCACGGCTGGAGAAGCAAGGGTGTAACTTGCCCAGACTGTAAGACTCCTGGCCAGAGTTGGTGACTAATAGTACAGGGCTGTAGGTTAGTGTGTGGTTGTTGTTGTTTGTTAACTGTGTCAGGTTAGGTAAGGTAATTGTAATCCTAATTTTGAGATACCTCAGATGAGCCCCAAATATCTCAAAGTTTGACTAAAAATTCTCAAAATAAAGTTGCTCTTATTTTTCTTCTACTTAAAAATAGGCTACATGAGAGTTTAGAAAAGGACGCCATGTTTGGCTTGGAGAATACACCCAATATATGTTATTATCTGCAGTTCCTTTCATACTTCTCTCCCTATAATTCCGGATTGCCAAAAAAATTAGGAATCACTGGCCTGAGGTGTCCAAACTTAGGGTCTATCCCTTTCCCAAGTGACAGCCACAAAACAAACATTGTATCAGACTCCATCTAAACAAAGGATAAAGATAAACTAAAAAAGAAATATCTAGTAATGTGCTCTGTGACCTTGAGCAACAGCTCTCCCCTTTCTGGGCCTTAGTGTTCTAACTTAAATCCGGAAGACCATAAGCTCTAACACCCAGTCCAAAAATGATCTGACCAGACACAGGCCAAACCCCACCCCAAGCCACCTGGAGATTTTACTATTCACGAGTCTTGGCTCCTCCCACTTCCCTTTCAATCCCTTGGTTAAATAGCTTCCCCTCTAATGGCTTTTGCCCTGGAAGCAGCACGTCCCAACTCCAGCCAGAAGCAGCTCACCCCAGAATGAGAGCTGCCACCCTCCTTGTGGCCAGGGCAGCAAGCCTTCGCCTTAGCCTCCTGCTTTCCTTCTGGCTGGACCGAGGTGTAGGAGCCAAGGAGTTGAGGTTTGTGACATTGGTGAGTAGACTTTCCTCATTGCTTTTCCTATAAAATTGTTACCAGCAGGGTCTGAAAATCAAGTGTCAGGTTTCATTTTACCCTAGTGTAGTCTCCTGAAGACCAAACTCAGAAAGCTGAATATGCAAGTTTTGCAACTTCCTCATAATGAAGAGCGAACATGTCCTGACAAAAGCCCGTTTGGTTTGGTTATTTTTTACTTTACGAATGTTATTTATCTATTCACTTACTTTACAATGCCTTGAATGTAGATCCCTTTTGATAGCTACTCGAGGCCAGGAGACACCTCCTCTAGGTCTGTTTAGCACCAGAAGCTAAACTGGCTTCATTCAATTTAATGACTATGTGTTGGCAAGCCAAAAAACAGTCATTTTCTAAATTAAGTAGCCCTTTCCCTTTTTCCTGATATATTTATAAGCAGTCTTTGAAGCATTAAAGTAAAACTAAACTCGAGTTGTAGGATGACTTCCTGAAGCATAGATTTGGTTGACCATTAAAATCATGTTTTTCCCAACCCATGGTATGTGTGACAAGTTAGGAAAGGGGGGATGGGGCAGCTACTGTATGTTGTCAAGGAAAGAAAATATACTGTTGGCATCGCCTTAAAAAATAGATAGGGAGAGAGATTGCAAAGTAAAGGGGATTTACTACTTTACTGTCTTGGAATTAATTCCTTTATATCTCTCACTTTCTGTGTGGTCTTTGATTCTCTCTGTTTCTCTATTTCTCTTTTTTCTGTTTTACTCACTGTCTGTCTCTGCCTCTGACTCTCTCCTTGAAATTTGCAGGCTTTCTTGATCTCTTTTTCTTCATCACATTTTTTCATTTGGTAGAGTGAAAGTATGCTGATAAGTACATTTTCTTTCTGAAAGAATATCCAAAATTTATTTTTATAATTTCAAGGAAAGTCAACTTTTACTTAAAAATTAAACACGAAGTTTTTATTTTTCTTAGCTTGCTGTACTCAGGACTCCTTTCTTTACCTTCTAAAGAAAAATTTCATAACCATATGTTTATGCAAATCATGATTTTTAGTCCAATAAATCTTTACTATGAGTCAACAATGAGAGAAAGAGAGAGACCAGCAATGAGAGAGAGAGAGAGACCAGAGAAATATATCATCAATTTGTTTATGAATGATTCACCAGCTGTCAGGCTTCTGTGTTGGAAAAAAAAAAAAGCTGTAGAACACTGTGTACTTTATATAGGGAAATCCATGTAAGTTACACTTTTACTTATATCAGTGTGTTCCTTGCAAACATGTGCATTAAGCAAGTGTAGGGACTCTGCAGGAATTGTACTGTCAACACCATGACAAGCTGGTTGAGGGGAAATCCTTTTTGGGATATTACAGTGAACTCTCAGCTAACAGCATCTGGTCCATTCTTTCCTCCATGTTTTACAACATCAGGCTGACTTCCCTTAGCTACCAAACTGTTGTGGGTTTCCTTTCTCCCTCTACACTCTCAGTTAGCATGTGTTCAGGGACTACAAGTTAATACCTTACAAAGGTAACTCTCTAGGAGCTAAAAAAATTTAACAATTACCACACATGACTAATGTTAACAATTTTTCCTACCTCAAATTTCTTCCATTAGTGGTAGATTAAGGGCAACTTAATACATCTTTCTTGGCTGGAAGATACCACTGTCTTCTTTTTACTGATTAAAGAGAATATCTGACTATAAATGGTTTAATTATATACCGAGGAAATTCCCTAGAAAATTATTAGGAGAACAAGAATAAAAGAAAGTACCTCTGATTAAAGTGATAATATTAATGACAATAACCAATAGTTACTTAATTTTTTACTATGTGCCAGGCACTGTTTTGAAATTTCAATAGATTATGTTACAGTATCCTCCCAACAGCCCTATAAAATAAGGTTACCAGAAAACACAGGATGCCCAGTTAAATTTGAACTTCAGATAAACAGCAAATAAATTTTTAGTATGTTTATGTTTCCATGCAACATTTGGGCATGCTGCATTTTTGTTTGCTAAATCTGGAAACCATTCTATAACATTTTTGTAAAAACCTTATTAACCCTATTAACCCTGTTTTATAGATGAAGGAATTGAGGCACAAAGAGATTAAGCAACTTGCTCATGGTCACACAGCTAGGATTTGAACCCAGGCTGTATGATTCCAGAAGCCTGCCCTTAATCACTAGACACATTCTGTTCCTGCTGCGTGTGCCTAACCCAGCACATGAAGCTGAGGCTTCTCCATCCTGTGTATTGGCTTCACTCATAGTCAGCAAGTGGTTTCCTTGCTTTTCTACCGTGATACAAAAAAGAAAACAAAGCTTCCCCGGTTCTGAAAAACTGTTCTTGGCAGAAAGAGCAGGAAACTGTCCGGTTCTTGTTCTCTCTCATGAACACAGTCACCACATGCTCTTTTGAAAGAGGTTCACCAGTGTGCATCCATTGGAATGCTAGTTTGACAAGTTGTTAACAGGTGTTTCAATAGTCAAATCAGATTGGAGAAGAAAACGTGGGTTAAAATGTTTTTAAAGGTCTCTTAAAGGCAGAACTTTTCAGAGTCTTTAATAGTCTAATATTTACTGTGGCTTTCAAGGAAAGGATCTAGTAAATTATATTTCCTAAATTTTGACTACAGAATACACCTCCTCTTTTTTTCCATAACGTCTCATAGAAAACCCTTAGAGAATTGCTGTTTTATAATTTATAGAGAGAATAATAAGTATGGTGAGTCTCAAGGTACCCATCAACCAGCTTCAGTAATTATCACTCATGGCCAACCTTGTTTCATCTATATGCTGATGCACTCTTAATGGACTTTTAAAAAGTAATCTCATACATCATTATTCCACCCATAAATGGGGAAATGCCATTTTAAAGCATTCTCTCTCCCCTAAGCCAGGAAAAACCACAAGTTCAGGTGATCTCAAAGAGAATAATTCCTTCTCATTCTACCTGGGTTTTACAAAGAAAGGGATGATGTCACAAAGTCTCATTCTTCGTGGTTAACCATGCAAAATTTCTGCTCAAGTAATAGAATATCCTTGATGCAAATAGCCTCCAAATCTTCAGCACATCATCTCTATACTGGGATGGGTAACTTCCATACTGTGGTTAGGTAAACTCAAATTGTTCTGGCCACCACACACTTTCAGGGATGGCAGACCTTCTGGGTTTCTCCTCAATCCTCCAAGGAAAGCAACAGAATGACAATTTACTGCTCAGGCTGGCAGTCTAATACTGTTACCAATTTTCTAATGCTATGTGTTAAAATAAAAGTTCAAAGCCATACCTAGGAAAATACCGAACTTTCATTAATTCAAGTTCTAGCATCATTTACCAGGTATAGGATTGAGAACAGGTCATTTAATCCATCTGAGCCTCAAATTTCCTAAACTTAAAGTTGGGGATAATGATCATAACTATAATTTCTATTTCACAAAGTTGTCTTTAGGTTCAAATGGCATGATATACATATGTAAGTGTGAACCATGATACAAATGTAAGGTGCTGCTGTTAGTCACCTGTCTAAAACAGAAACTTTCCAACTTTTTGGATAAAATCTAGGTGAGACTTAATTATACATTTTTTAAATGGTGGTAAAATATGCAGGACATAAAATTTTCCATTTTAACCATTTTAAGTGTACAGTTCAATTGCATTAGGTGTATTCACATTGTTGTGCTACCATTAAAACTATCCATCTCCAGAATTCCCTTCATCTTGCAAAACTGAAACTTCATATCTATTAAACAGCAATTCCCCAGCCTCCTCCCCCTCAGCCCCCACAAGCACCATTCTACTTCCTGACTCTATGAATTTGACTACTTCACATACCTTGTGTAAGTGGAATCATACAGTACTTGTCTTTTTGTGACTGGCTTATTTTACTTAATGTCCTTAAGGTTCTAGTTGATCCTTCATTATTTTTCAGCAAAGAAAACTTAAGGTATTAGATAGTTATCATGTCCTCTAGAACCACAGGCTAACAGCTTACCTTGTTTGTACTCAAGTCTCCCCCACTTGTGAATTCTAATGTATTTTGTCTTGGGGGAGACACACATCTGTATGTAAGTACGGCTTGAGGAGGGGAGAAGCTGGAGGGGAGAATAGAGAGGGGATACTACCACAGGTCAGGAAAAGCACAGTGAAGACCTGAGTTGGATCAGAAAGCAGTAGAATTGGAAAAGAAAAAAAGAGTTTCTTTTAAAAATTGTGAGGGCAGAAGAATCCCTGTGGGTTGACTGTGGATATTAAGGAAGAGAAAGAAGTCAAAATAACCCTGTTTTCTGTTGGAAAAATGATGAAGCCATGAGATAGGGTACATGAAAGGCATTTAACATTTGAACTTCTTAAAAAGAAATATGAGAGGGAATTCCCTGGGGGTCCAGTGGTTGGTACTCAGTACTTTCTCTGCTGGGGCCCTAGGGTTCAATCCCTGGTTGAGGAACTAAGATCCTGCAAGGTACGTGGCACCACCAAAAATAAATAAATAAATAAAAGAAGAAGAAATGAAATAAGGGCTATAAATACCAAAGAAATTTATAATATTATGTATTACACAACACCATACAGCACAGTGGTTAAAGTACAGGTTCATGAATCAGACCACCAGGGTTTGAATGCCAGCTCAACCTTTTCCAAGCTGTGTGACTTTGGATGAGTAACTTAACCTACCTGTGTCTCAGTTTCCTCATCAGTAAAATGGGGATAATAGTGCTTCATGGAGTTATTGTGAGGCTTAACTGATTTAATACACAAAAGTACTTAGAAGCCTATATGGTAAATGCCTAAAACATTGTAACCATTGTGTTGTGTTGACTATATACAGTCACACAATTATCTCGTGTGTTGTTTATAATGTTCACATAACCAGTTAATTAAAATGTCAATTTTTTCTATTCATTCTTTTTATTCTCAAAGGATGAAGTATTTTCATGTCTTTTTTCATTTAAAATTGATGAGTTTTCTTCCCAGCTTTTGGCCCCTGGCACAATAAAATCTGGAAAAATATGTATATATTTAAAATGTGACAAGAAGTTAAACAGATTTTATTCATTTCAACCATTGTTTGACTTACTAATTGGTTGATTTACTGGTCCTTCTTAACTTTTGTCTAGAATAGATTATTATTGCCCTTTTATTTGTCTTCATCTTCATTGTTGTTTGAACAGTACCTTTGAACACAGACAGAAACTTCTCAAGTCCTATAAACCTTTTTTTCACTTCTATTAAAATAAGAATTACAGTTACAGCTACCATACTGTAAGCATCCACTAGATGCCAGGCTCTTTGTATTTTGAATCCTCCTAATGACACAGTAAGGCATGTGACATTGTCTTGTTATTACATAACAGTAATGGAAAGGAGCTGTGGTATACTTGGTGCTGTAACTCTCTGGTGGCACATCTCCAACTTCTGGACTGGCTTATAGAAGCCGTACCAGATAAAACTCTTCCCTGGAAAACAAAAACCAGGGTTCTTGCCTCAGCTCACAAACAGCCCTTCCATCTCTCTCCCCTGCATTGTGGCTCCCTAATCGCCAGGGCCAAAGAGCAGTGAAGCCATCCATGGGGACCTACAGGTCTTTCAGAGACATTTGCTGGACAGACCACTGTGCACTGAGGGTTTCTACTGGGACAAGTAGAAGGTCACTTCAGTTTACATTCACAGGCCTCTCCCACTTTTATGCCAATGCATTTTGCAAATTTTCAATGTGGTGAACTGATCAGGGACATTATATTGGGCTCATGTCATTTCAGTCAGCGAGCTTGCCACCATGGGCTCTTGAAAGCTTTCAAAGCTCCCTAAATCCAAAGGAAGAATTAGTTTTTCTTTTCAGTCAGGGAAATAAAACTGGGGGAGAGATGATTAGAAATTAATAGAAATATTTCCTGAAGGAGAAATATTTCCCTTTGCTCAACGGGTAGTTCTTATTTGCCCTAATATGCTGCCCATTTTTGGCAGCAGGAAAGGAATACAGCAAGTATCTAAGTTAAGGCCTGAATAATATTTATAATAACAACAACCAAAATTATAGTAACAGGGGCTTCCCTGGTGGCACAGTCGTTGAGAGTCCGCCTGCCGATGCAGGGTATACGGGTTCGTGCCCTGGTCCGGGAGGATCCCACGTGCCACGGAGCGGCTGGGCCCATGAGCCATGGCCGCTGAGCCTGCGCATCCGGAGCCTGTGCTCCACAACGGGAGAGGCCACAACAGTGAGAGGTCTGCATATTGCCAAAAAATAAAAAAAAAAAATAATAATAGTAACACACATAATAACAAATCTCATGTACTGAGTGCATCCTATGTGTTCAGTACTATGATGATGGCTTTGCATATATTACACATTTAATTCTCGTGATCCTCCTGCATAGGAGATAATGATTTTCTCATTTTACAGTGAGGGAAGTCGAGACATGCAAAAGTTTAAGTTAAATCATTTTCCCAGGATCATCTGGCAAGGTGTTGGTCTCAGGTCTAACCGACTCAAGCCCAGAGCTTTTCTGAGATGTCATGCAGTTCCACTCAATATAACACATAGTTTCATCCCTCCCCTCTCCTGCAGGCCTCTGTATTCTCCTATGCCCTGGATACCTCTCATTAGCGTGCCAGGCCTTTCGATCTTCCTCATGGTGAGTGCAGGGCATATTCCTACCCTGAGTCCTTTCACAGCTAGTCAGCTTCCCTTCTTACCTCTGAAGTGGCATTCATTTACTTGACTCATTCATTTCTACCCAACTCTTTCACTTTTTAATTCTCTTTACTAACAGAGTTATTTCTCAGTTCCTAAAAGAAGAAAATAAAATAAACTTTAATTCATGGCAAGGTTTGTGCATCAAGAGATTTTTCATGAGCATACCTAACAAAATAAGGAGTGGAGTTTAATGCCATGAGCGAAGGTCCCTTTTAGAATTTCCAGAATCATCCCAAAGTTGAGTGATGTGTATTGAATTCCAAACCTGGAAGGACACCATGATGGTTTATTGGACTCCCATCTAATCTAGAAGCAGACTCATTGTTCTAGAAGCAAAGTCACAAATGCAGGGGATAAAGGGAAAGATAAGAGAGTGAAATAAAGGAGGAAAAAAGGAGCACACACAGCACACCTTGATGATAAGTAGGGATGAAAACTCAAAGCCCTTCTGAAATGAGAAGATTGGAAAGAAAGCCATTATGTACCTAGAGGTAGCTGGACCCAACCCAAAATTGATTCATTCATTAAAACAAAGCACATTGTGTGTGTACTTACTGTGTGTCTGACACTGTTTTGGGGATAAAGCGGTGTCCATGATGGCAAAGATTCTGCTTTCAAGAAGTTTATGGGGGGCTTCCCTGGTGGCGCAGTGGTTGAGAGTCTGCCTGCCGATGCAGGGGACACGGGTTAGTGCCCCGGTCTGGGAAGATCCCACATGCCGCAGAGCGGCTGGGCCCGTGAGCCATGGCCGCTGAGCCTGCGCGTCCGGAGCCTGTGCTCCGCAATGGGAGAGGCCACAACAGTGAGAGGCCCGCGTACCGCAAAAAAAAAAAAAAAAAAAAAAAAAAAGCTTATGGGGAGAGGAAGCCAGATACTTAAAAACACATGCACACACACAATTAAAAAAAAAAAAAAGAAAATATCAAGGAAAAAAAATGAAACCATGTGATGAGAAAGAGATGGAGCAGGCATTACTTGATACTGGGTGGTCAAGAGACACCTCTCTGCAGAGGTTGCCTTTTCAGGACAGACCTGAATTCAGTGACCGAGTGAAAGTGCCAGGAGATGCAGAAGCAGGGCATCCCAGGCATATGGAACATGAAGGCTCTGAGGCTGGAACACAATGTATTGGATAGAACAGCAGAGGGTCCTTTGGCTAAGTGTGCTTAGCAAGAATGTAAGGGGAGAACATGGTGGTTGGGCAGGGCTATATTAGGTAGGGTCTAGTGAGCCACTGTAAGGACTTTGGATTTTATGCAAAGAGTAATGGGAAATGATATAATATCTGACAGTGAGAGGGAATAAATTAAACAAGACTGGCCACACATGAGTTGATCATTGTTGGAGCAAATGGTGAATTCATAGGGGCTCATTATAAAAATCTCTATTTTTTTATATCTTTTTAATTTTCTGCAAAAGAAAAGTGTAAAAGAATGAGAGAACATTAGAGAGTTCTAAGCAATCAAGAGACTATACTGATTAACATTTTTAAAAGAGCACGTGACTGCTGCCAGGGAAGGGGGACTGGACATCATGTCCTGCAGTCATCAGGGTCTCCACATCCTACACAGTGCACCAAAGCTGGTTAGCAAGCTCGAGGGAGCAGGATCAGTCACATGGGTACCAAACCGTGGTTCTTTCTAAAAAGTTACCTGTGATTTAAAAGGGTGAAGTGAATGTGATGTGGTGGGGAAAACAATGGGCTAGCATTCATGGGAAGTAGGAGATCTGCACGGCTAACTCTATTTCTCTGAGCCTCCGTTTCCTTATTTTTTCAGTGCAGCAATAGTGCTGACCTGTCCTCACAGAGTTGTAAGAATTAAAAGAGATGGCAGGTTGTACAAAACCATGAAGGGTAGCACAAACATAAGGGGTTGTTATTATTTTGGATGTCTTCCTTTTGCAATTACCACCACTACTGCAAATAGTCTTACTGCTAATAATATAGTCTTAGATTTCTAAAGGATTTGTTGGAGTGTGATTGCTGGACTGAGAACAGAGGTTATAAATATGGCAGGAAAGCAGTTAAGAAGATTGCCCTGCACAGACTTAAAAAAATGTCTGGGCATAGTCCAAAGGCTCCAGGTAAACTGGAGATATTTCAGAAGCTCAAGAATACTACCTATGTGTGCTTGAAGGCACAGGTGTGTGAGCACACACACACATTTTGATTTCTAGCACTGGATGTGGGAGATGGTTTATTAAGTGTTTCTGTGGAACACCCCTTCCATAGAGTTCATAGCATGTTTGAGCCACTACCTCAGAAACCATGAAAACCTATGGAAATGACCTGTAAAAACAGAGCAGGAAAGCTTGCCCATGTTCCATGGTTTTGTTCCAGCTCTGCTCTTTAAAACATTCCCCTAAGGGGACGGCACTTGTTTTTCTCCCCAGGCCATGCTGTCATTTAGTTGCATAACCTCAGTTTTATCTTTTAAATAATATTTGGGGATGCTTCTTACATCAAGGTTTTGGTTTCCTCTGATGCAACATAACCCTCCCCCCGCCACACACACACACACACACACACACACAGCTTCCAATCTTAGTTCATAAAAAAGCCCCAGATTCCAGATCGTCCACTGGTGGGACACTGAGGGGTATGTTTGAGCAGAGAGAAGCGAGCCTCTGCATGGGTTCAGAAGATGGTGTCGGATTCACACAGCTTGTGTTTTCACCTCTGCTCTACCACTTATATACTGTGTGACCTTGGGCAGGTCACTTAAGTCAGTTTCCTGGCTTGTGAAATGAAGATAATGATACTAACTGCTTTGTATAATTGATAAGAGGATTAAATGTATGAGAAACACTTAGCACAGCTTCTAGGACAAAGCAAGCCTTCAAAAAGTATTGAGGGGTTATAGTGGTTATAGGCTGGTAGGAAGTGTTGTAAATTATTTTACTACAATGTCTCTCATTCAACTTCTCTTTGGCTAACTCAGTGGCTCTCAACTAGGGGTGGTTTTGCCCCCTAGGGGACATTTGGCAATGTCTGGAGACTTTTCGATTGTCACAACTGCGGAATTCTACTGGCATCTATGGGGCAAAGGCCTTGGATACTGCTAAACATCCTACAATGCACAGGACAGCCCCCACAGCCAAAATGTCAACAGTGCTGAGGCTGAGAAACCCTGGAAACTAAATAATGTGGGCTTTATAATTCAATGAAACCATATAATAACTTTAGTTACTCAGATCTGGGATCCAAAAAGTGTAAAAAGTGTTTTGATTGTAGAAACAGAAGCACTAATGATTAGCCTCGACAATTCCTGATCAAGTCACCCCTAGTGACTAGTAACTGTATGTGCTCATCAGAGAGTATGCAGCCTTTCTTCCAGCCATGAGGTGACTATTTATAACAATAATTCCTTACCTGACCAAAATAGTTTCTTAAGATTCACCACACCATTGTCCCTCTGTTTGCCATAGCCTGTTCTACTGAGATTTCAATTTCTCACCAGTTCAGGGGGACAAAAGATAAGTTTTATTCAGACACCAGAGACATCATCCAGGTTTTAGAAGCCTCCCTCATTTTCCTGGAATCCCATCTCAAAGATGACTAAAGTCTGAGATGGTTCTAAGGACACTTCTGTGTCTGCTGAACTATTTAACAGGATTTAAAAAGAGCAGCCTATTGGCTTTCTTTCCAATGGAGAAATTTAGCCAGGTAATAAGAGTGACAAGTGCAGGAAATTTCAGAAAATCCAAGGTGTTATGCAGCCCTCCGCTGTATTAAAAATTTTTGCTGACATCAGTGCAGACATCATCTTGTATTTATTTTTTCTTTCCTTACCTTTTGCTTATAAAATAGCTTTGTGTTTGCTTTGGTATTCTATTCAGAAAGCATAGTAGAATCAAAAAACCAAGGTTGCAAAAGTATAGACGACTCTTCCCAAAGATTAAATGTGCAATCAAAAAAGTACAATGTTTATTGTGTATGGTATTAGGGAGTGTTCTAATTTCATTCTTTTACATGTAGCTGTCCAGTTTTCCCAGCACCAATTATTGAAGAGACTGCCTTTCTCCATTGTAGATCCTTGCCTCCTTTATCAAAAATAAGGTGATCATATGGACATGGGTTTATCTCTGGGCTTTCTATCCTGTTCCATTGATCTATATTTATCTTTTTGTGCCAGTACCATACTGTCTTGATTACTGTAGCTTTGTAGGATAGTCTGATGTCCAGGACTCTGATTGCTCCAGCTCTGTTTTTCTTTTGCAAGATTGCTTTGGCCACTCGGGGTCTTTTGTGTTTCCATACAAATTGTGAAATATTTTGTTCTAGTTCTCTGAAAAATGCCATTGGTAGTTTGACAGGGATTGCACTGAATCTGTAGATTGCTTTGGGTAGTATAGCCATTTTCACATTGTTGATTCTTCCAAAGCAAGAACATGGTATATCCCTCCACCTGTTTGTAACATCTTTAATTTCGTTCACCAGTGTCTTATAGTTTTCTGCATAAAGGTCTTTTGTCTCCTTAGGTAGGTTTATTCCTAGGTATTTTATTCTTTTTGTTGCAATGGTAAACGGGAGTGTCTCCTTAAATTTTCTTTCAAATTTTTCATCATTAGTGTATAGGAATGCAAGAGATTTCTGTGCATTAATTTTGTATCCTGCTACTTTACCAAAATCATTGATTAGCTCTAGTAGTTTTCTGGTAGCATCTTTAGGATTCTCTATGTATAGTATCATGTCATTTGCAAACAGTGACAGCTTTACTTATTCTTTTCTGATTTGGACTCCTTTTATTTCCTTTTCTTCTCTGATTGCTGTGGCTAAAACTTCCAAAACTATGTTGAATAAGAGTGGTGAGAGTGGGCAACCTTCTCTTTTTCCTGATCTTAGTGGAAGTGCTTTCAGTTTCTCACCATTGAGGATGATGTTGGCTGTGGGTTTGTCATATATGGCCTTTATTATGTTGAGGAAATTTCCCTCTATGCCTACTTTCTGCAGGGTTTTTTTAATCATAAATGGGTGTTGAATTTTGTCGAAAGCTTTCTCTGCATCTATGAGATGACCATATGGTTTTTCTCCTTCAATTTGTTAATATGGTGTATCACATTGACTGATTTGCGTATATTGAAGAATCCTTGCATTCCTGGAATAAATCACACTTGATCATGGTGTATGATCCTTTTAATGTGCTGTTGGATTCTGTTTGCTAGTATTTTGTTGAGGATTTTTGCATCTATGTTCATCAGTGATATTGGCCTGTAGTTTTCTTTCTTTGTGACATCTTTGTCTGGTTTTGCTATCAGGGTAATAGTGGCCTCGTAGAATGAGTTTGGTAGTGTTCCTCCCTCTTCTATATTTTGGAAGATTTTTGA
Source organism: Globicephala melas (assembly GCF_963455315.2). Lineage (NCBI taxonomy): Eukaryota > Metazoa > Chordata > Mammalia > Artiodactyla > Delphinidae > Globicephala > Globicephala melas. The sequence goes on along the minus strand of NC_083317.1, from coordinate 132,495,695 downwards.
GAAGGATAGGTGTTAGCTCTTCTCTAAATGTTTGATAGAATTCGCCTGTGAAGCCATCTGGTCCTGGGCTTTTGTTTGTTGGAAGATTTTTAATCACAGTTTCAATTGCAGTGCTTGTGATTGGTCTGTTCATATTTTCTATTTCTTCGTGAGCCAATTTTGGCAGGTTGTGCATTTCTAAGAATTTGTCCATTTCTTCCAGGTTGTCCATCTTATTGGCATAGAGTTGCTTGTAGTTATCTCACATGATCTCTTGTATTTCTGCAGTGTCAGGTTTTACTTCTCCTTTTTAATTTCTAATTCTATATATTTGAGTCTTCTCCCTTTTTTTCTTGATGAGTCTGGCTAATGGTTTATCAATTTTGTTTATCTTCTCAAAGAACCAGCTTTGAGTTTTATTTATCTTTCCTATCGTTTCCTTCATTTCTTTTTCATTTATTTCTGATCTGATCTTTACGATTTCATTCCTTCTGCTAACTTTGGGGTTTTTTTTGTTGTTCTTCTTTCTCTAATTGCTTTAGGTGCATGCTTAGGCTGTTTATTCGAGATGTTTCCTGTTTCTTAAGGTAAGATTGTATTGCTATAAACTTCCCTCTTAGAACTGCTTTTGCTGCATCCCATAGGTTTTGGGTCATCTTGTCTCCATTGGCATTTGTTTCTAGGTATTTTTTGATTTCCTCTTTGATTTCTTCAGTGACCACTTCGTTATTAAGTAGTGTATTGTTTAGCCTCCATGTGTTTGTATTTTTTACAGATCTTTTCCTGTAATTGATATCTAGTCTCATAGTGTTGTGGTCGGAAAAGATACTTGATACAATTTCGATTTTCTTAAATTTACCAAGGCTTGATGTGTGACCCAAGATATGATCTATCCTGGAGAATGTTCCATGAATACTTGAGAAAAATGTGTATTCTGTTCTTTTTGGATGGAATGTCCTATATATATCAATTAAGTCCATTTTGTTTAATGTATCATTTAAGGCTTGTGTTTCCTTATTTATTGTCATTTTGGATCATCTGTCCATTGGTGAAACTGGGGTGTTAAAGTCCCCTACTATGAATGTGTTACTGTCGATTTCCCCTTTTATGGCTGTTAGTATTTGCCTTATGTATTGAGGTGCTTCTATGTTGGGTGCCTAAATATTTACAATTGTTTTATCTTCTTCTTGTATCAATCCCTTGATCATTATGTAGTGTCCTTCTTTGTCTCTTCTAATAGTCTTTATTTTAAAGTCTATTTTGTCTGATATGAGAATTGTTACTCCAGCTTTATTTTGGTTTCCATTTGCATGGAATATCTTTTTCCATCCCCTCACTTTCAGTCTGTATGTGTCTCTAGGTCTGAAGTGTGTCTCTTGTAGACAGCATATATATGGGTCTTGTTTTTGTATCCATTCAGCCAGTCTGTGTCTTTTGGTGGGAGCATTTAATCCATTTACATTTAAGGTAATTATCAATATGTATGTTACTATTCCCATTTTCTTAATTGTTTTGGGTTTGTTATTGTAGGTCTTCTCCTTCTCTTGTGTTTCTTGCCTAGAGAAGTTCCTTTAGCATTTGTTGTAAAGCTGGTTTTGTGGTGCTGAACTCTCTCAGCTTTTGCCTGTCTGTAAAGGTTTTAATTTCTCCATCAAATCTGAATGAGATCCTTGCTGGGTAGAGTAATCTTCTTTGTAGGTTTTTCTCCTTCATCACTTTAAATATGTCCTGCCACTGCCTTCTGGTTTACAGAGTTTCTGCTGAAAGATGAGCTGTTAACCTTATGGGGATTCTCCTGTCTGTTATTTGTTGTTTTTCCCTTGCTCTTTTAGTATGTCTTAATATCTTTTAATATGTTTTCCTTGTATTTAATTTTTGACAGTTTGATTAATATGTGTCTTGGCCTGTTTCTCCTTGGATTTATCTTGTATGGGACTCTCAGTTCTTCCTGGACTTGATTAACTATTTCCTTTCCCACATTAGGGAAGTTTTCAACTATAATCTCTTCAAATATTTTCTCAGTCCCTTTCTTTTTCTCTCTCTGGAACCCCTATAATTCAAATGTTGGTGCATTTAATATTGTCCCAGAGTTCTCTGAGACTGTCCTCAGTTCTTTTCATTCTTTTTTCTTTATTCTGCTCTGCAGTACTTATTTCCACTATTTTATCTTCCAGGTCACTTATCTGTTCTTCTGCCTCAGTTATTCTGCTATTGATCCCATCTAGAGTATTTTTAATTTCATTTATTGTGTTGTTCATCGTTGCTTGTTTCACCTTTAGTTCTTCTAGGTCCTTGTTAAATGTTTCTTGCATTTTCTCTATTCTACTTCCAAGATTTTGGATCATCTTTACTATCATTATTCTGAATTCTTTTTCAGGTAGACTGCCTATTTCCTCTTCAGTTGTTAGGTCTGGTGGGTTCTTATCTTGCTCCTTCATCTGCTCTGTGTTTTCCTTTCTTCTCATTTTGCTTATCTTACTGTGTTTGGGGTCTCCTTTTTGCAGGCTGCAGGTTCATAGTTCCCGTTGTTTTTTGTGTCTGTGCCTAGTGGCTAAAGTTTGTTCAGTGGGTTGTGTAGACTTCCTGGTGGAGGGGACTAGTGCCTGTGTGTTCTGGTGGATGAGGCTGCATCTTGTCTTTCTGGTGGGCAGGTCCACATCTGCTGGTGTGTGTTGGGGTGTCTGTGGACTTATGATTTTAGGCAGCCTCTCTGGTAATGGGTAGGGTTGTGTTCCTGTCTTGCTAGTTGTTTGGCATAGGGTGTCCGGCACTGTAGCTTGCTGGTCGTTGAGTGAAGCTGGGTGTTGTTGTTGAGATGGAGATCTCTGTGAGATTTTCGCCGTTTGATATTATATGGAGCTGGGAGGTTTCTTGTCGACTAGTGTCCTGCTGTTGGCTCTCCCACCTCAGAGGCACAGCACTCACTCCTGGCTGTAGCACCAAGAGCCTTTCATCTACATGGTTCAGAATAAAAGGGAGAAAATGTAGAAAGAAAGAAAGAGGATAAAATAAAATAAGGTAAGATAAAATAAAGTTATTAAAATATATTTATTAAGAAAAATATTTTTTTTAAAATAAAAAAACAAACAAACAAAATGGAGGGATAGAACCCTAGAACAAAAGGTGAAAGCAAAGCTATACAGACAAAATCTCACACAGAAGCATATACATACTCACAAAAAGGGGAAAAAATAATAAATGTTGCTCTCAAAGTCCACCTCCTCAATTTGGGGTGATTCGTTGTCTATTCAGGTATTCCACAGATGCAGGGTACATCAAGTTGATTGTGGAGCTTTAATCTGCTGCTCCTGAGGCTGCTGGGAGAGATTTCCCTTTCTCTTCTTTGTTCGCACTGCTCCCGGGGTTCAGCTTTGGATTTGGTCCCGCCTCTGCGTGTAGGTTGCCGGAGGGCGTCTGTTCTTCGCTCAGACAGGATGGGGTTAAAGGAGCCGCTGATTCGGGGGCTCTGGCTCACTCAGGCCTGGGGGAGGGAGGGGTGCGGATGCGGGGCGAGCCTCCGGCGGCAGAGGCCTGAGGGACGTTGCACCAGCTTGAGGCGCGCAGTGCGTTCTCCCGGGGAGGTTGTCCCTGGATCCTGGGACCCTGGCGTGGCGGGCTGCACAGGGTCCCTGGAAGGGAGGTGTGGAGAGTGACCTGTGCTCGCACACAGGCTTCTTGGTGGCGGCAGCAGCAGCCTTAGCATCTCATGCACGTCTCTGTGGTCCGCACTGTTAGCCGCGGCTCGCAATCGTCTCTGGAGCTCCTTTAAGCAGCGCTCTTAATCCCCTCTCCTCACGCACCAGGAAACAAAGAGGGAAGAAAAAGTCTCTTGCCTCTTCGGTACGTCCAGACTTTTCCCCGGACTCCCTCCCAGCTAGCCGTGGTGCACTAACCCCTTCAGGCTGTGTTCACGCTGCCAGTCCTCTCCTTGCACTCCGACTGAAGCCCAAGCCTCAGCTCCCAGCCCCGCCTGCCCCGGCTGGTGAGCAGACAAGCCTCTCGGGCTGGTGAGTGCCAGTCGGCACTGATCCTCTGTGCGGGAATCTCTCTACTTTTCCCTCCGCACCCCTGTTGCTGTGCTCTACTCCGCAGCTCTGAAACTCCCCCCCTCTGCCACCCGCAGTCTCCGCCCGTGAAGGGCCTTCGCAGTGTGTAAACCTTTCCTCCTTCACAGCTCCCTCCCACTTGTGCAAGTCCCATCCCTATTCTTTTGTCTCTGTTTATTCTTTTTTCTTTGGCCCTACCCAGGTATGTGGGGAGTTTCTTGCCTTTTGGAAGGTCTGAGGTCTTCTGCCAGCTTTCAGTAGGTGTTCTGTAGGAGTTGTTCCATGTGTAGATGTATTTCTGATGTATATTGGTAGGCAATGGAGACTGAAGATGATTGAGCAAGCTGTCATATGGTTTTAGCTGTAATTTGGGGAGTAGTCATCTTTCCAACTTGTGTAAAGGAAACTGCTAGTGTTGGAGGGTCTCCTGCAGAGGTGGGGGGGGTGGCTGAGGCTCACCGTGAGGACAAGCCAAAAGCTTTCTCTGCATCTATTGAGATGATCATATGGTTTTTCTCCTTCAGTTTGTCAATATGGTCTATCATGTTGATTGATTTGCATATATTGAAGAATCCTTGCATTCCTGGGGTAAACTCAAATTGATTAAAGACCTAAATGTAAGGCCAGACATGCTAAAACTCTTAAGAGGAAAACATAGGCAGAACACCCTATGACATAAATCACAGCAAGATCCTTTTTGACCCACATCCTAGAGAAATGGAAAGAAAAACAAAAATAAACATATGGGACCTAATGAAACTTAAAAGCTTTTGCACAACAAAGGAAACCATAAACAAGATGAAAAGACAAGCCTCAGAATGGGAGAAAATATTTGCAAATGAAGCAACTCACAAAGGATTAATTTCCAAAATTTACAAGCAGCTCATGCAGCTCAATATGAAAAGAACAAACAACCCAATCCAAAAATGGGCAGAAGACCTAAACAGATACTCCTCCAAAGAAGATACACAAATTGCCAAAAAATCATGAAAGGATGCTCAACATCACTAGTCATTAGAGCAATGCAAATCAAAACTACAATGAGGTATCACCTCACACCAGTCTGAAATGGCCATCATCAAAAAATCTACCAACAGGTCTTCCCTGGTGGCGCAGTGGTTGAGAGTCCGCCTGCCGATGCAGGGGACACGGGTTCGTGCCCCGGTCCGGGAAGATCCCACATGCCGTGGAGTGGTTGGACCCGTGAGCCATGGCCGCTGAGCCTGAGCGTCCAGAGCCTGTGCTCTGCAACGGGAGAGGCCACAACAGTGACAGGCCCGCATACCGCAAAAAAAAAAAAAACTACCGACAATAAATGCTGGAGAGGGTGTGGAGAAAAGGGAACCCTCTTTCACTGTTGGTAGGAATGTAAATTGATACAGCTACTGTGGAGAACAGTATGGAGGCTCCTTAAAAAACTACAAATAGAACTACCATGTGACCCGGCAATCCTACTACTGGGCATATACCCTGAGAAAACCATAATTCAAAAAGAGTCGTGTACCACAATGTTCATTGCAGCTCTATTTACAATAGCCAGGACATGGAAGCTACCTAAGTATGCATCGACAGATGAATGGATAAAGAAGATGTGGCACATATATACAATGGAATATTACTCAGCCATAAAAAGAAACGAAACTGAGTGAGGTGTCATACAGAGTGAAGTAAGTCAGAAAGAGAAAAACAAATACCGTATGCTAACACATATATATAGAATCTAAAGAAAAAAAAGGTTCTGAAGAACCTATGGGCAGGACAGGAATAAAGATGCAGATGTAGAGAATGGACTTGAGGACATGGGGAGGGGGAAGGGTAAGCTGGGACCAAGTGCGAGAGTGGCATGGACATATATACACTACCAAATGTAAAACCGAAAGCTAGTGGGAAGCAGCCGCATAGCACAGGGAGATCAGCTAGGTTCTTTGTGACCACCGAGAGGGGTGGGATAGGGAGGGTGGGAGGGAAATGCAAGAGTGAGGAGATATGGGGATATATGTATATGTATAGCTTATTCACTTTGTTATAAAGCAGAAACTAACACAGCATTGTAAAACAATTATACTCTAATAAAGGTGTTAAAAAAAAAGCATGATGACATGCATACAAATTCAGTAGGATCTTAAATTGTTGAAAATTAGATTTTTTAATCTTCCACTGGCAAGTCCTTTATCTCTAACCTCCTAAAAACTAATAAATCATTGGCTCAAGATGGTCACAAATTGTATGTAGCATTTTAAAGCCACTATTATGATATGTCAAAATGTTAACACTATTATTACTGTAATCATAATTCAGGAAGGAATACTTCTCATCAGAGTTTTTCGACAATAAAGTGATCTTGCTAAGCTTTGTGTTCCTTCTTGTCCTGTCTGATGTGTAAACCGGTCTCCATGTGTGGGTCGCCTGACTCCTAATGGCTCATCATCTTGTTATTCACATTACCTGAAACAATAACAGTTCACTAACAGTTTTCCTGTGTTTCATGTAATGTGAATAACAAGATGATGAGCCTTTAGAACGTGTTACTGAACTTAGAACAGCAGTTCTTAACCTGAGATTTACTTGGGGAGGTCTTTAAAATCCTAATGCCCTGATGCATCCCAAACTAATTAAACTAGAATCACAAGGGGTGGGATCCAGTCCTCAGAATTTTTTTTAAACTCTCCAGGTGATTCCAATGAATAGCCAAGGTGGAGAACCAGAGGTTTAGAAGAAAAATCTATCATTATGAGCAGAGGCAAAACACCTAAGTTAAGTTTGTAACATTACTACCTCAATCTATTTTCAGGTTTTTAGGCATGGAGACCGAAGTCCCATCGAAACCTTTCCTAACGACCCCATTAAGGAATCCTCATGGCCACAAGGATTTGGCCAACTCACTCAGGTTGGTTGGATTTCACCAAGTTACTGATGAGTCTCATGGGAAACTCTGTGGGATTGTTACATTATTGAAACCATATAACTACTTTACTCATATCTGGGAAAGTGTTTTGCACAGTTACCTGGGATCTAAAAAGTGTAAAATGTGTTTTGATTGTGGAAAGAGAAGCACTAATGCTTAGTCTCAACAATTTCTGATCATGATCAAGTCACCCCTAGTGACTAGTAACTGTAGGAAAATTGTATAGAATTGCCTGTTTTGATCGACACATAGCTTCACAGAACTTACTTTCACTAATTTTTGCTTTTATTTGTTCCCATAGCTGGGCATGGAGCAGCATTATGAACTTGGACAATATATAAGGAAACGATATGAAAAATTCTTGAACAAGTCCTATAAACATGAACAGGTAAGTTGGGAAGCTAATAGTGGGAACCTTGCCCCTTGAAATAGTTTAGCATAATGTATTTGTAAAAATTCCCTGTTTCTCAAGGAACTTATAAAAGTCAGATGTCTTGTTTACAAATGTACTTCTTAAAAAAAATGTATGAATATAAGTAAGTTCAACATGGACACCTACAGTAAATACTTAGGCTTGGCAAGTAGCCACCACTTGATTGGTCTCTTTTGTCAATTCAGCTGTTGGCATACCAAGTTGCTTTATGCCATGGCATGCTCATAATATTATCTCTTCCATAATAGGTATTATGATCATGATGCTACCACAGTGTCTGCTAATATTTTGGTGTAGGTGTTCTGCCCTTTCTGAAATACACTATTAGCTCCACAGGAAAAAAAAAAAACCCGCAGTTCCTCTCTATTGGATTCTCCTTTGATTTTCCCACTCTAGGTTTTTGTTCGAAGCACGGATATTGACCGGGCTTTGATGAGTGCTATGACAAACCTTGCAGCCCTATTTCCCCCAGAAGGTATCAGCGTCTGGAATCCCAGCCTACCCTGGCAGCCCATCCCAGTGCACACAGTCCCGGTTTCTGAAGATCGGGTCAGTATTATGGAAAACGGGGATTTCATTGGTTCTGGAAGAAGGAAGGCAGGCTGCTCAGGACTTGTGGAGTTGGGAGTCTGGACACTTCATGGGCTGTGCAGTCTTAATTCTTTCCTAAATAAAGGTGCAAAGGACATAGAAAGTCCTAACAGAAGGGAGTAGGAACAGAATTTCTCTTTAGAGCTTTATTATCCACTTTGTTTTGCTAGTCTTTCAACTTTTTGGCAATCCCCATTCCTAGGCAGGGTAAAAAAGAAAGATCTGATTATGTAATTAGTGCCCAACACGCTATATGTGTCATCATATTCACCTTTCATAACAATCTTGAATGGGCAATATTATTGTCCTTCTTTTCCAGCCAGGGAAAAAAGTGCTCGAGAAGTCAAACAAAATAGATCCAAAGTCACACAGCTGATAAACATCACTACTGAGACTAGAACCAGGCTGATCTCATTCCAGAGCAGTTTCCTTTAGTGTAAACTAGTGGTTCTCAAAGTTAGCTGCCTGTTAGAATCACCTGGAAATTTTTTAAAATCCTGATGCCCCGGGCACATGCCATAATAAATCAGAATCTCTGAAGGTGGGACCCAGGCATCAATATTTTAAAAAAATCTCCCTAGATGATTCTAGTGGACAGCCAAGTCTGAGAACAAGTACCATAAACCAAGTTGCCTAAATGAGGTTGTTTGAGAGAAACTCTCAAATTTATTTACACTAGGTGGGACTGACCAAGAACTCTTTTATCTTTTCAGAGGTATTGCTATTTTTTAAAATAGTAATAAATAAGTCTAACTAATCTTCCAGATGTGGAATTTAGGACTGTGTGAAGGAAATAGTTTGGGACAAGGAACCCTTCCTAATTCCCCTGCAGTCACATTATAACATGACCATCTCCTCTCTTTATGACTGAGGCTTAGCATGACTACCAGACCTAGAATGTTGCTCAGAGAGCTCTGGGGTGGGTTACCAAGAAATTTGACAATTGCCAAAACTGGTGACTTAAGAATTTTTCCCACTTGCTTTGTAGAAAGAGCTTAACCCGGTCAACCTCACTCTAGGTAAATCTACTCCAGTCAAATTTTCTGCTGTTTCCTGAAAAGATAGGATGATTTATTTATGCCTCTTTCCATCAAAGAATCAGAAGGAATCATTATGATTATCAGTGTTCTTAGGAGCTTGTGAATATTTTCTTCCAAAAAGAAAAAAATTTCACTTTGACCACAGCCTTTTCTACAAAGACTGGAAGGAAGCACCAAATTTAGCCAATATAGACCAGGGTAGCTGTTTAACCTTTAATCTTGAAAGATAATGATTAAATTACATAGTAAAGAGAATGCAGGTGCTATTAGAAGAGGAAGAAAAACAGGGAGAGTGAGGAAGAGGGAGAAAGAAACAAGTAAGATTGTCTACCTGTGGCTTCCTGCTACCTACTAAGATGAAAACAATTCTCTCTAACATCAACTAGAAAATTTAACAAAATCAATCAATCAACCAAAGTTATTCCTAGAACTTTGCTAACTGCTATACAGAAATAGAAGAGAAATATGAGGCCAGTTTTCTTCCCTAATTTATAATCCATTTGATGAAAAAATATTCACACTTGTGAAGTGTGTAGAATACAATGCAAGTGGAGGGCAACGATTTCAAGAACAAGCTGCACATGCTGGAGGAATTCAGAGAATAAGACATACTCGGAGCTACCACAGGGCAGTCATTCAAGTCTTCATGGACAGAGTGAGAACTTGAACCAGATCTTGGAGGAGGGTAGGAAAGGAGAGCAGCGCAGCCCAAAAGCTTAGCTTTGAGTCAAGGTAGAGTGCTTGTCCGTCTATGTTCAGAGTTCATATTTAGAAAGAATGAAAATAAGACTGAATAAGTGGTCGGGCACAGGTTAGAGAACCCAAATTTAATAGCCAGAAGGAATCTTGAGACAAAGGCAGCGTGATGTAGATGGAGGGCTGAATTTAGAGCTGGGAAAACCTGAGTCTGAGAGCCACCTACCACTTCAGATACTTGACCTTGAGTAACTTCCCTGCACCTCAGTTTCCTTTTCTGTAAAATGGGAACAACAGTACCCACCTAAATTCTTCACAGGGATTTGTGAAAACCACCTCAGTTAAGAAAAGGAAATGACTTTGTAACCTGCAAAATTCTGGACAGACGGTTAGGTGATTATTACATTTTCAGCCTGATTCTTTCAATATGTGAGATGAGAAAACGAAAGTCTAGAAAGGTTAAGTAATTCATTAAAACCTAGACCTTTAAATTAATAGTTCTGTGCTTTTCCCCTCAACAGTGTCATTTCTCCTGTGGAAAATTGTGAAAGCCAGGGTGGGAAATTTAGATGTAAAGCAGGGGACATAGAAAAACTGTGTACCTCCCTCAGTACTGTGCACACACACGATGAGCAGTGCTTTGGGGCATTTGTCTGACAGTGGCTTGGAGGGAAAATACTGAGCTCTCTGAAAACAACTGTTGAAGTCATGCAGGAGTGAGGACGTGAAGGCCTGAAATTAGATGGTAAAGACATCAGGGGAAGGAAGGCGAGGTAAGACAAGGCGACACAGAAGAAGGTGACAAGGAAGCAACTTACAAAAATAAAATGGTTTTTGAGTAGGTACTAATATGCCAGACCCTGTTCTAGGCTTTGACAGCTCAGCAGTGAACAAGATAGACAAGACTCTGGATATCCTCGAGTTTATATTTTATAGGAATGATAGGATGATAAAGAAGAAAATAAATACAATAATTTCAAATGGCAGTGAGTTCCTTGAAGGCAATAAAACAAGGTAATGTGATAGTGGCTGGGCAGGATGTCTAGAAGAGCTGGAGTGGGGGGAGTGTCTCAGGCAGGGAACACAGAGACCCCCAGCCTGTGTGTTCAGGGGACAGCAAGAAGGCCCCCAGTGTTGCTGGAGAGGAGTGAGTGAGGGGGCAGCAGTAGGAAGGCAGGACAAAAAGGTCACTAGGGCATGAGTTTGGATTTTATTCCTAGTAAAATGGAAAGCCAGTGAAAGTTATAAACTACAGAATGGCATGATCTGATTGATGGTTTTAAAATACTGATACTAGCATTTACAAAAATAAAATACAAAGGATTAGTGTAGTTGCTGTGTGGAGGATGAATTGTGATGCAAATTGATCACATAGGAAGCTCTTACAGTAGTTGAAACACAGATTATGGTGGTCTGGACTGGGAGGGGACAATGAAAGTAAAGAAAAGGGGTCTATTTTGGATATACAGTTGTCTCTTGATCAACGAGGGTTTCAACTACACGGGTCCACTTATATGTGAATTTTTTCAATAAATTCGTACTACAGTACTACATGATCCCCAGTTGGTCGACTCCTCTAGATGCAGAACAGTGGATACAGACTGTGAAGCTACACTCAGATTTTCAACTGTGTGTGGGTTAACCGCCATAACCTCTGCATTGTTCAAGGTCAACTGTGTTTTGAAAGTAGACAGGCAAAAGTGATTAGTCTATGAAGCAGGATGATAAATTTCGTCATTGGCAAAAGTAGAGAGATTACAAAAAGGAAATTGTTAAAAATGAAGAAGTGGAGTTCAGGTTTGTACATGTCAAATTTGAGGATGAAGAGAACATCCAACTGGTGATATCCACCAAAGGCTGAAAATACAAGACTAGCTCAGATGGAAAGTAAGAGCAACAAAATGAACTTGGGAGTCACCAGCCTATAGATTATAATTAAAACTACAAAAGATTGTCAAATTTAAACTCATTTTTGGATGATTATTTTGTCCTCATAATAGGTTTTCAAATATATTTTTCTATGTGTTTATCATGTTCCCTTATTTTAACAGTCTGCAACTTTGCAAGAACGTATTTCAGTGAATCGATCTCTTAAGATTCTTTCTGGAACCTCTAATTCACTTCTCTGTACTTGTGTTTGTGTTTGTGTGTGTGTATGTGTGTGCACGCATGCACATAGATGTACCTCTAGTGCTAGAAATGAAAGAGGTCTGGAAGGAAGCAAGATAATTGTTATCATTTCACAGGAAAAACCGGGAAGTGTGAATATTTACCAATAGCACAGTTCTATTTAGGCAAGTTCATGAAATGAAAAAGATAGATTTTGAGTTCTGGGTATATATCCTACTATTTAAGACCAGACGATCATTGATCTCTTTTTCCTCAATTTTAGAATTCCATTCAGCTCAAAACACATTTGAATCTTTTACTCAGGTCACTTTATACCTAATGGCTGCAGCTTCTTTAGTTCTTTTGACTAATACAAAATTTACGATTTCTCTTTTTCCTCAGTTGCTATACCTGCCTTTCAGGAACTGCTCTCGTTTTCAAGAACTTGAGAGGAAGACTTTGAAATCAGAGGAATTCCAAAAGAGGCTGCATCCTTATAAGGTTAAAAAATGTGTTATTTAGTGGTATGCAGAAATAGTGGAAATTCTGGGACAATTTGAATATTATCAAATTACCCTTCAATCAGGTTATACCAATTTCTACTCCCATCAGAAATACATAAGAGTGCCTCTTTCTCCACAGCCTTCCGAACAGTGTGTAGACAACTATGAGGATATTTGCCAATCTGTAAGTGAAAGATGGTATCACTAGAAGCATTCCCTCCAAAATCAGGAATGAGACAAGAAAGATCAGTATCATTACTATTATAGAACACTGTGCTGTAGTACTTTTCTCTTACGATGAGTGAGCTTTGGGTATCTTCGTCTAGTTAAAAGCCATTTGTATTTCCTATTCTGTTCATATCCCTTCACCATTTTTCTTTTGGGTTATTGGTTTTCTTCTTTTTATAAAGTTTTAGGAGCTTTCTCTCTCTTAACTTTTTTTTTTCCTGGGATACAAATGGCCCTCTTTTTATTGTTTGCCTATTGATTTGTTTACAGCGTTTTTGCCACATGGTTGTAAGTGTGCTGATATAGCCATCTATGGTTTGTATATTTGTAGTCATATTTAGAAAAGCCTTAGCCACTCCTTGGTTATAAAGGAAGTCTGCAATGCTTTCTTATAATTCTACTATAGCTTCATTTTTACATTTACATATTGGACCCATTTACAGTTTATACTGGTGTTACGTGTGAGGTATGTATCCTGCTGAAGTTTTTTCCAGAATATTACCTAATTGCTCTATCACTGTTTATTGAGTAGTTCATCTTTTCCCCACTAATTTGAGCTGTTACATATTAAAATTCCCATATGTATAAGGTCTATTTCTAGAATTTTTTTCTTTTTAATTATTCTTTCATTTTATTAGCCAAAACCACAGTTATAATTATTACAAATTTTATATGCTTTAATATTTAAAGCATATTACATATTCTCTCCCTCATTCTCTACTTTTTCTGAGTTTTCATGGGTATGTTTTCATTTAACTTTTCAGTGTTTCTGTTGGGGTTATATTAAATATATAAATTAACTTAGGGAGAATTTGCAACTTTGTTGCAAATTTGTTGAGTCTTCCTTTCCAAGAACATGATACATTTTCCTATTTGTTCTTATCGTCAAGATTGTTTTAAGGTTTTCTTCATATAGGTCTTTATATTTTTTGTTAAGTTTGTTCCAGGCTTATAAGATCTGCAAAAAAATCATGGCTTACGTCTACTTTTCCAATATTTATACCTCTGATTTATTTTGCCTATTTGTACTGGCCAGTACTTACAGTCCATTATTACATAATAATATTGGTAGTGGGTATCCTTGTCTTACTCCTGATTTTAGAAGTATTTCCCTATTAAGCATTCTGGCTTTTGGACCAAATAGACATACTTTTATCAAGTTAAGGAATTAGCTATCTTTCCTATTTTCTTAAGTGTTTTTGTCAATATTGGTGTTTAATTTTTTTAAAGGTCTTTTCAACATTTTTAGTAAAATCAAGTTATTTTTCTCTTGGATCAATTAATAAGATTAATTATATTTATAGATTTACTATTATTGAACTATCTTTACATGTCTAGATTCAAGCCCCCCTTGTTTTAGTATGATATTGAATTATCTGTTAATATTTTACCTAGACTTTTTACACTGATATTCAAAGTAACTTTGGACAATAGTTTTCTTTTCTGGTCAGTCTTTGTCAGTATCAATGCTTATACAAATTTTTTGGAAGTTTTCTTTCTTTTATTATGCTCCAGGTCAGTTAAAATAGCACAAAGCTTGGTAGAATTTCCCAATAAAATTACCTGGCCATGGAGCTTTTGTTTTGTTTTGTTCTGTTTTGTTGGGGGAGGTTGTGGGCTCTTTAATAATTATTTCTGTTTATTTTATGGAAATCCATTTGGGTTAATATTAGCAAATTATATTTTCCTAGAAAATTTATTCATCAGACAAACAGTATCTTCCAAAGGCTTCCCAGAAATTGCTACCAATTCATCATGCAGACAGCTGACCAATGGGTCTCATTACCATGACAATCCAAAAATAATACAGAACCTAGAGAAATGTTTGCATCCCATCCAAATCCCACATTTATAGCCAGATACCAGACCCAGTTTCTGTTGTGTCTTCCTGGGGTGCTTTGGTCTGAGACATGCTTTCCCTTCTCACCTTCCACTCATTTACATGTGAGTTATACTTCACCTACTTCCAAGATGAATTTGATGCAGTGCACTTCAGTCTGATTCCAGGACAAACCAGGAACATGTGGCAGTAAGCCAGCAGGTGCCCACATTTTTAATGTAATAATAAGAAATGATCAATTAGCATTTGTAAAAATCTTTGGTGCACGTAGCCAGTATTACTGGTGCACTTTCATGTGAAGAACAGCAGTTCTCAATGGGGGCAAGTTTGCCTCACAGGGACCCTTTGTCAATGTCTGGAGACATTTTGGGTTGTTGCAACTGAGGGACTAGGGATGATGTGGCATCTAGTGGGTAGAGGCCAGGGATGCTGCTGAGCATCCTACAGTGCACAGGGCAGCCCCACAGCAAAGAATTATCCAGCCCAAATATCAATAATGCCCAAGTCGAGAAACCCTGGTGTAAAAATTTTTTCCCTCTGTGTGTGTTTCAGGATTTTATAGAAATCTTGCCAAAATTTACAGGATACCATGACCAGGACCTTTTTGGAATTTGGAGTAAAGTCTACGACCCTTTATTTTGTGAGGTAAAAGAAAAAATATCAAAGATTAACTTACCATCTGATTTTATGATTTATGCCTATTTTGAAACAGATGAATACATTTTCTTTTGCTTTTATACAGATGTATTATTTAGACTTCCTTTGACATTGAAACATAAGTCAAGACTTCTTTATATTAACTTGAAAATTCTGACTTCTTCTCTCTCTTATTTACGTATACACCCTTTAGAAAATTATAAGCAGTGACTTCCCTGGTGGTCCAGTAGTTAAGACTTTGCCTTCCAATGCAGGAAGTGTGGGTTTTATCCCTGGTTGGAGAAGTAAGATCCCACATGACTCATGGCCAAAAAACCAAAACATAAAACAGAAGTAATATTGTAAGAAATTCAATAAAGACTTTAAAACTGGTTCACATCAAAAAAACATCTTAAAAAAAAAAGAAAATTTAGGCAAAATTGCTTTTTCTGTGCCTTACCACTTAACTTATTTTTCAGTCACTCAGGAACGCTGGGCTCCACTTCATTAAATAGACTTTAATGAAAATAGCAATAGTGTTGTACAGAAAGAAGAAGAAAAAAAAATTACCTGATTTCTGTATGTAGAAATAAGCAAGCTAACTTTAAGCCAGGCTATTAAAATTGCTTTATCAGGAAAGAATTTCTCTTTTGCTATACAATGCATGTGAAATAAGCTTTTTAGTTAGATAAATTACTATTTTTTCAGGGCTTCATGATGTTTTTCTCAATCACCATTCTCCACCTGCTGGCCAAAAGGAAAACTCTATAATCCTGTTTTCTCAGCCAGTTCACTGAATCTTGGGGCAAAATTCTGACCAGCCACAAGACTCCTATACACCTCTGATTTTGAGGTCATTGTGAGTGTCTGGAGACGAGAATTACTTTCATAGTTCCATCTTGATAGCAAATGACACAGTTTGCACCCCTCTATGTTAGAGTTCATTGACCCAAGCACAGGCGACATTCCCAATATTTTCACTTTATCATCAGCATCTGTTTCAAGGAAGATTTGTTAGTCTTATAAAAGAGTCTTCAATAAAAACAATAACCCACTTTCTGGTTCAACTCTTGGGTTTTTTTTTCCCCTTACTACATTTTGATCTGAGCTATTCCAAGTTGTGGCCACATTACTTTTTTTTTTTTTTTTTTACTTCTCTCTCACTTAATTCTTCTGTAGGCTACTTCACTTTGGTCTCCTCTTTCATGAAATCTCCCTCTCTCCCAAGAAAGGCTGGACTCAGTACTTTTTGTGGGGGAAGGGGGATTAAAAAGTCAATACAGAGGACAGTCAGAAATAAAAATATACATTTTCTTCCTTTGTCTTTGCTACAGGGTGTTCACAATTTCACTTTACCCTCCTGGGCCACAGAGGACACCATGACTAAGTTGAAAGAAATATCAGAATTGTCCCTCCTGTCCCTCTATGGAATTCACAGGCAGAAAGAGAAATCTAGACTGCAGGGGGGTAAGTATTTTAAAAATGAGAGAAGCATTGTGGTTAAGTGATCTGGGTCTGAGTCCTGGTCCCACCGTTAATAAGTTATGTGACCTTGAATTAGACAGGTAATCACCCCTGTACCAGTTTCCATTCTGCAAATTGGGGATAATAATAATACCCACTTCTTTAGTAGTAAGGATTAAAATGAATGTATGTATTCCAAAGGCTTACCACAAATAGCACCTGATACATAATACACTATCAAACATTATGTGTTTTTATGATCATTAATATTACCCACTCTGAGCCTTAGTTTTCCCGTCTGGAAAACAGAAGCTTTGGGCTAAAGCTAAATGATACTTTTCATCCTTTCCAGATCAAAGAATCATGGATTTTATATCTGAGACACATAAAAATCAATTGTGTCTGGTGGCCTATAGGGTGAATTTTTCAAGTGGGAGGTATAGCAAAAGTGGCCTGTTTTCCTAAAACCCTTGGCGGTAGCCACTGTTAAAGTCAATACAGTTTACTTTGCAGGCTAATTATGCCCTGTAGATTAATACCTATTGCAATTGACAAGCTTATGACACAGCTTAAATTTTTCCATTGGTGTTGAAAGATGTTTGCTTCTCAGTGATGCCTCTTCTCAGCTGGATTTGGCCCTCTGTAGAACAGGACATCTAATCATAATGAAGGAGCCCAGCCCTTGTAATCAGTATAGATGTGTCGAAGAAAGAAGCCAAGATCAGGCAGGATGGGGATAAATGCTGAGGCTCTGAGGTCAGCTGAGTGGCAGGCCAAGACCCCTGAGGATATGACAGGTCTGAACCTGTGTTGTTAATGTAGACATTAAAACTAAAGATGGAGAGAAAGACGTCTATTATGCCAGGCTGTCATAACAATGAAGAAAATTTAAGTCACAGGAGATGTTCTGAGTCATATACTCTAGAGACTTTGAAGAAAACAATACAATCACATCAGGACTCCAACAATTGCCAGACACTATTCACCATGAGGTTGGACAAGTTCAGCAGACCCCCAGGAGAATACAGAGACAAAGCATCCTGGGGGTTGGAGCAGACTGGGAGGATGTTCACTCAGGGCTGCAGAGCTAGAGAAAGAATTCAAGTCACCAGCCAGGAGAGGAGTCAATTATAGCTACAAAACCTCATATAAAGAGTGAAGTAAGCTGTAACTAGAACAGCTAATGAGGTATGAAGTCAGTATGGTTGGGAGTAATTTCATATGAGGTGAACAAAGTACCTTGGGACAAATAATTTAGGGCAGTGGTCATGAATGATGTAATAGTGTTGCAGACCTGCTGTTACAGAGCCCTGGTTGCACAGTGCAGAGAGAGACTTGATGAGAATGTACAAGTCCTCACTCTGTGCTGAGGACATGAACCACAAGACCCAGACCCTGGGGATGGGAGAGCATCCAGAGATGAGTCATAGATGGAATCTGGTGTCTTAGGAAAAATTAGCAGGCAGGACACAGACTGTGTGTAGGAACAGAGCCCAAGACCCAACTCAATCCTACGTACCAAACAACAAAGGATGCAGAGGGTGAAAGTTGGGCCTCATTGGCCACATAAGCACCAGATCTCATTCCTGAACCAGCAGGAACCAGCAGTATGGTGGCCAAATGCATCAGATGGTAGAGACAAGATTCTTCATTTCCCCAACCTAGTCATGATGGGCTCAGGAATTCATCCCCTCACTACTAAAGATGCAGTCCATGGACCAGCAACGTCAGCATCACCAAGCCCCTAGAAAGAAATGCAGAATCCTAGGCCCCACCCCAGACTAGCTGAATCTGAATCTGCATTTTAATGAAATCCCTAGATACCTCACATGTACAATAAAGTTTCAGAAGCACTTCTCTAGATGTAGGAGATGGTGAAGAAAAGGGCAGGGAAAGCCAGGTAGGGGTTGACTAGAATCTGTTAATAAATGCAGGGGCCTGTATCCGAATATAAGATGGGGGTTTTCCCAGCAGCTTGCTTCATATTTCCTTTACTTTTTTCCCTTGGCTACTAGAGATTGCATTTTGAGGAAGTCACTTCCCCTCTCTGGGTCTCAGTTTCCCCATCTGATGAGTTCACCAAACTAGATTTGTCTATCAGAGTCCTTCCCTAAGGTGGTCTCTGGGTCTTGGACTCTATAAGGACTGGCACTCATATGCATACACCTGTCCTATTTTCTAGGGGAAGCCCAGTGCTATTGATAAGCCAGGAAATTGTTTCCTTAGTGATTCCTGCCAAGACACAAGCTCAGCATATTGTTCAGATCTGGCAAGGCAAGAGAGATTTGTCAACTACACGCTTGTTATGAAGCACCTGAACCCAACCCTGCAGAGAAAGCATGTACAGTCTGGGAGACAGTCACAAGGGAACATCAGGACTTTGACTGGCATCTTCTTACCTTTGCCAAAACTTCTGTTCCATCACTTGGTTTCAAGGGTGACACTGTTCAGTAATATCCTGCTCCCATTGCCTTCCCCCACAACACACCCCCATACACACAAGAAAATCTCTAGGCTAATTCCTAAGGCTAATTTAGGAATATATGGCTGGTCCTGTTTGTGTTAATGCAAATTGCTTCTTGCTATAGATCAGATGTCGGCAGGCAACAGCCTGCAGGCCAAATCCAGGCTGCTGCCTATTTTTTGTAAATAAAATGTTGTTGAAGCTCAGCCACACTCATGCATTTAGGTAGTATCTTTGGCTGCTTTTGTGCTTCCACTTGAGAATGAATGGTTGTGACAGAACACCTGGCCCACGGAGCCTAAAGCATATACTACTGGCCCTTTATAGAACAAGTTTGCCAACTCCTGATATAGCCCAATAGTGACAGAAGTGAAGTTTATGTCTTCAAATCAATAATATTCTGTCTAATGTATGCAGATTTAATAAATGATGCACCAGGGAACTTAGAAGCTAGCTACAGTGAGGCCTAATAATTAAGACCAAGGTTTTGAAGCTGGACATGCTGAGTTCAGTGAAACTCAGCCCCTCTACTTACAAGTTGTATGATCTTGGACAAGTTGCTGAACCTCTCTGAGCTTTCCCTCCTATAAAACATGACTAGTGGGCTTCCCTGGTGAAGCAGTGGTTGAGAGTCCGCCTGCCGATGCAGGGGACACGGGTTCGTGCCCCGGTCCAGGAAGATCCCACATGCCACGGAGGAGCTGGGCCCATGAGCCATGGCCGCTGAGCCTGCGTGTCTGGAGCCTGTGCTCCGCAATGGGAGAGGCCACAACAGTGGCCCACATACCGCAAAACAAACAAACAAACAAACAAACAAACAAAAAGAAAACACCATGACTATTGGCATGCCAGAGCCTGTGGATTATTATGATAGTTACCCCTATTTTCTCCTGGGACAAGTTGCACAAGCACCCCAGAACCAAGAGCTGATCTATTCCGTCATCAACACTGAAAGCTGCTGCAAAGGCACCTGCTGACAAGGGACAAGTTGCTGATTGAAGGTGGCTGTCATGACTCCCAGAAACTCGGCCACAGAGTTTAGTTCCATCGTGGCCCGAAGATCAAGCCTAAGCTCTGAAGGGCTCCCAGAAGGCAACCTTCCCTGAAGCAGAAAGGTGCAGACCTGTGGGAAGTGCAGCCTATAGTTCCCTCTATTCCTAGTCAAGGAAGCCCTAGCACCCACGGAAAGAGCAGATCACCTCCCTCTTTTATTGTGCTTATTGGTACACAGACCAATAGACAGTCTCTTCTCACTGTTTTATGAGCTTTTTGAGGACAGGGACCATGTCTGATTCACCCATCGTAGCTGCTCAGTGCGTGATTTGCTGAGTGGACCACAGAGTCTGGGATCATAATCTTTTGTTAACATCAATGCCCTGCGCATTACAAAAGAAAACTGGTCATCCTTAAGTGAGGACACCACATGCACTGTAGAGAGATGACCAACAGAGACACAAGGAGTCCTCGGTGGATGGTGTGGAAGCCCCTGGGGCAGCACGTCCTCAGGACAGCACCTGCACCACGAGGTATCCTCAGCCCCAGTGTCTGCTGATGGGATGGAGACTCTGTGCTGTGTCTGTGTGCCTTTTACCACCTCAGGAGCAACAAATGCAAAGGGCAAAAGCTTTCCTCTATTGATGACAGTTGGAGACCTCAGATGAAAACTAAAAGTGCTGGCTGCCCCCCTAATAGTGACACCCAGAGTAACCTGGAGCAATGGTCCACAGAAGACAGTCTGCACCCTTGCAGACATCCAGAGAGCTGCTTTCTCCCCTGGCCTCTCACAGGTGTGGCTGCCAGAGGGATGAAGACAGAGAGGTGCATGCCACCCTGTGATTTCAGACCTGCCCTGGACAAGAGCAATGGCTAACAACTATCTGTAAAAACCTGTCTGAAATTCCAAGTTCATCAACCTCCTAACTTGAGTTTTAACAAAATCTGGTATACTAAAGTCCTAACATGCCAATCCAGCTCTCCTTCCCCAGCTGAGTGAGTCACTTAATGGCTCTGAGCCTCAGCTTCCTCACTTATAAATGGGGATAGAAGTCAGGATTCAGTGAAATAATGTATACAAATCACACTATTAGCACACAGCAGATGCTCCACCAAAATGGGTTCTTGCCCTCTCTTCTTAAGTCTTAAGAATCCTGGCAGAGAGAATCTCTGTATGAATGAGCAAAAAGCTTATGAACTAAAATATAAGCCCATATTTGGTTCAGCTCAATTGTTGATCTATCTTCTTTAAGGTGTCCTGGTCAAAGAAATCCTCTATCACATGAAGAGTGCAACTCAGCCATTGAACCACAGAAAACTCATTATATATTCTGCAGTAAGTATTTTGTTCCCATTCAGCATCTGTTTATTCAAGTGTGTGAGTTCTTTCAGGAGGGGCCTTCATCTTCTTCATCATCATTTCCCTGTTCAAATTCTTTAAAATTAAATACATAATTCTGGCTCTCAAGGAATTTACAGTTCAATACTGACAAGAAGAAAAGTAAGCACATAAATACCATGCAAAGCAGAATCGCAGTGTCATACAAGCCAGTGCTTTGGTGCCTCAGAGAAGGGAAACATCACTTCTGTTCCAAACTAAAACCAGAACAGAAACAGGAGAGGGAAAGTGATAGGAGAATTACAAGGAAAGCTGAGTGTACAGACTTCGTGATGAATTGGAATGTGGGCGGAGGGCAATGATCTGGAAGCTAAGCCACAGATGAAGGTAAATGTTTCAAGTCTCAATGACTGGAAGGAGGGTGGAACCACTAATAGAGGTGGTCATGGGTCAGATGAATATACCATTAGGCAGTTGGGTTTGAAATGCCAGCTGCATCCAAGAGGAAACTTCAGATAGTAAAGGGGATATAAGAAGGAAAGGGAAGGAAATCTACAACTTGAAGTCAGAGCTACAGTTGGGTGTAGAAAGGAAAGAGAGAGAGATTTTGGAGAAGGCATCCATCTCGGAGCAGGAGCCAGGGAAAGAGGCATTGTTGGGGGAGAAGTCTAGAGATGTACTATGCACTGAAATGGGTGTCCCTTGAGTCTGGGATGAGCAGGGAAACAGGACAGGGAGGGATAAGTCGGTCTCCCATCCACTTCTGCAGGACAGAGGATTTCTTAGATGTGGTCTGGCTGGAGAAAGCCATGGTTTCATTCTGCAAGAAGATGGAAGAGATTATTAAAGATACAGGCAGTCTATCATCTGGGGTTCTAAATGGTATAGACTAGAGAACGAGCTCATGGAGGGAACAGAATGCAGTGCTTCTTTGATAAAGGCAGGCCTGAAGTTAATTGATTCTTTCAGGGTTTCTAGTTTCTAATCTGGTTTCCAGTTCTAACTTGTGTGACTTTTGGCAAGTCATAAATCTGTCACTCCTTTTTTTTTCTTTTTCTCTAGTAAATCAGTTCTAACCCCTTTGAGTATGTATATGCTGCCATAGAGTTTAGGCAACCAAATGTTATGCCCATTTTGTAGATATGAAAATTGAGGATTTCTTAAGATTAGATAACTAATAGGTGGCAAAACTGGGGCTGAAAACCAGTCTCATGCCTTCCAGCTATTCTGAGATAAACCTTTAACAATTCTTTTTAAGCTACACACTCTACTTCCTTACATTTTATTCTGTCTAAACATTTGTAACTTCATATATTCTTCCCCAACTTTAAAATCACAGATGATGCTAATCTGTAAAAAAATATATAATCTAGCATTAATATATGCCAAATTATTTTAAAATTTAATGAAAATCAATGAAACAGGCTAAAAGAGAGAGATGTTCTACTGGGGAAGGCATAGGACAAAATCAGAAGGCTTGGCTCGGATTTTACTTTCTTTCACTTTGGAGATATATGACATAAAGCCAGTTACTAAATTTCTTTTTTTTTTTCTTTTTTTTTTTTTTGGACATGCCATGAGGTTTGTGGGATCTTAGTTCCCCTACCAGGGATTGAACCCGGGCCCTCAGCAGTGAAAGTGCACAGTCCTAACCACTGGAAAGCCAGGGAATTCCACCCAAGTAACTTAATTCCTTTGGGTTTCAGTTTCTTCATCTTTTGAAAGGAAATAATTATATGTATGTAAATCTCACTGCCTAGCACCCAGTAGATGCACAATCAAAATTTGTCCTTTACCTCTCTACTTCTTAAGTCATTGGAGGTATGGACAATTTAATTGAATCAGAAACCATCATGGTGCTCTACAAATGCTTGATACACGTCTGTTGACTGTAAATTTGAACCAGAGATAAAGATCAAAAATGTTTGTTTCAAATCTCTGTAGCATGACACTACTGTGAGTGCCCTACAGATGGCGCTAGATGTTTACAACGGAATCCTTCCTCCCCATGCGTCCTGCCACTTGACGGAATTGTACTTTGAGAAGGGGTAAGTGTCTAAGAGGTGTGTCTAAGTGTCTGAGTGTCTAAGAAGTGTCTAAGTGTCTAAAATTAATATCACTGGATCCTAGGTTTTGTTATCATTATTGTTGTTACTGACTTAAGAGTTGTTTTGTCTGTCTGTCTGGTTGGTTTGGTTTTATATTCAGAGGGAAGAATGGTGGTGAGTAACACTATCTTTGCTTAGTCATGACCTCCGTTTTCTTTGTTTTCATGACGACCTTTATTGGGAAATAATGTACAGACACAGTAGACGAAAAATTTGAAAGAACCACCCTAAGTGACAGAAATTACATTTTTTAAAAAAGATTAAGGTATTCTAAGAAGGATGAGGACATTACACTGTTCTCTTGGAAAACACAGGCTGGTAAAAGATGCCAAGAGAAAAATTAAGTTTGTTGATGGTTATAAATAATGTTCTTTCAATTAAAGATGTCAAACATATCCATGCAGCTTCTGGCAATACATATCCGTCAGGTAGGATTCTTAAAGTACAACCTCTGCTCAGTGTTCACCACTTTGCAATCTGGTGTGGCCCTCCCCAGCTGACCAAGGCTTGGCTCAAGCCCACTAGAAAGGCCAAGTTTAGAGAGACCAAGTGTCCTAGTTTACCCAGAACTGGAGAGGTTCCCAGAACATGTAAGTTTCATTGTTAAAACCAGGAAAGCCCTGGGCAAACCAGGAAGAGTTGGTCACTATAGCCAAGGTCATACCAAAAATTTGTACCTGCTGTGACACCGGCATTCTCGTTGGGAGGAAGAGACCTCTTGAATATTATTGATGGAATAAGAACAAGGCAGGGGCTAAGTTAGGGCAGGGACCCCAAATTTTTATTTCAGGATTAGCTGGGGAGGTGCATTTTGCTCTCCCCTTACGGCATTCACCATAGCCGCAGTCAGGACGATCTTGACTACAATTACACAGGGCCCTGTGCTCAGAAGAGCCCGTGCTTGGTTTAATGACCCAGTGTCGCCATTCTGAAATTCTTAATAATTTTTAAACAAGGCACCCTGCATTTCTTTTTGCAAATTGTAGTCCTGGCTATAGGTTTCTGGCCACCTGAATTTGTAGAGTAGGAAAATAGCAACACAGAGACCTATTCTCTACCAAGATCTTCACTGCTTACAAAGAAAGTGAGTTCTGCACAGTTAGGGAAAGGTAAGTTTATCCTTTGTTGAACCTCTAACTGGGTGCCAAGCACAATGAAATAGAACTGAAATGTGGTCTTAGCAAGTTTTGCTCTCAAATATCTAGAGTCAGAATGGAGAGACAAATCCCATAACATGGAGAAAATCCAAACAGAGCTGAAAATGGGAATGAGAAGACTGTGGACAAGTGCTCTGTCAATACTGGCTTCAGGCACAGAGTTAATAAATCCAGTGAAAATTCCAGAATCAGCTCTAGGAGTAGGCTCTGTCTCTTCGGGATAAGACAAAAGAAACTATCCACTTTCCTCGAGCCTCCCTCCTCTCTGATTTCTGTACCCAGTAGTCCTGAGCCTGCTTTTATTTAGGTCACTGAAGCATTTTGTCCCACTGAATCATTCTCTCACCACCTTGAATAAATCCATATTATGAATTAAGTGTGGGGTATTTTTCAACTAAGAGACACTGAACAACAGAAAAAAAAGTAACCAACTGTCACTCACAGGCAGAAGTCAAGTTTGTTGTTATATTAAGATTTTTTTTAACACTCCAGAGGAGTATCAAAAGTTAAACTTGCTTGCTTATAGATTAGGAACAAGGAGAACCCAAGTTAACAAATATAGGCATATGTATATACCAGCAAATTAGGGGATCCTCTGTGTAAGGTGATTCCACTTTATCCCTATGAGAAAATAAAGAGAGAAAAAGAGAATTTTTAGATTTTTATCCACCTTAAACATACAAACTTTTAAGTTTGTAGATAAGATAGCTAAATAGGGCTTCCCTGGTGGTGCAGTGGTTGAGAGTCCGCCTGCTGATGCAGGGGACGCGGGTTCGTGCCCCGGTTCAGGAAGATCCCACATGCCGCGGAGCGGCTGGGCCTGTGAGCCGTGGCCGTTGAGCCTGCGCGTCCAGAGCCTGTGCTCCGCAACGGGAGAGGCCACAACAGTGAGAGGCCCGCGTAACACACACACACACACACACACACACACACAAAAGATAGCTAAATATATTCTAAAACTATTCCATTTTTGGTTGCGTACATAAACTTAAAATCATATACTATATAAAATAATTCACTAAGTTAAATAGTGCTTCTTCTCACTTTCATATTTTATGAAACACTTTTATTCAAACTCTTTGTATGCACCTTTACTTGTGTCTTTACCACCGGAGCCAATTTTGAGTCCCCTAAAAATGTTTTCCAAATATATTAATTAATAAGGGTAATTTTGGCTGCTGTACAGATGAACCTCAAATCTCAGAAGCTTAACTCAATGGAGATTTCATTCTCATTCATCTAACAGTCCAATGCAGATGTTCCTGGCCAATAGGAAGTGACTCATCCATGGTGTGATTCACACATGGTGATTTGGGGACCCAGGATTCCATCTTTTGGACCTACAGTCTTCAAGAGTGCTGTGCTCACCTGCAGAGAGCTTGTAAAAAAGAATGAGAGGGTGGAGAAGACAATCTGCTTAGCAAGCACCTCAGCCCCGAAGGGGCATATGTCACTTCTACTTACATTCTACGATACTAGCTAAAATTAGTCACTTGGTGCCTCCTGACTGCAAGGGAGTCTGGGAAGCGTACTCACTTCTCAGCTGTAACTTTATTCTATGTAAAGAGAATCATGAATTTTGATTGACTGTTAGTCATCTTTGACATATTATCATGATATAAAGGATACTGTCATTGAAAAAGTTATTCCAAGATATAAGTGCTCATTCATATAATATTAGGGAAGTTTTTAGAAACATATAAATGAATATTTGTGGTTACTACTGTTTATATGGTTTCTTAAAGTGATTTATTTGAAAGGCTTGTTTATAACAACATCCAAAAGTTGCAGTTGTGAGGTTACTATACTTGAATTTCTCTCCTGTCTCTTTGGCAAATGACTTCCATAGGCAGCTTGTACTAGCTTTACAAGGTTGGTTTGGGCCAGTGGTCCTTCCCTAAACAGTGTATTTTTTTTTTAAATAAAGTGGTGAGAGAGCCCTCCTCAACACGAGCAAATGTAAGGACTTGAATACACACCCACCCCCTCCTTCTGAGGTATCATTTTTATAAGTCTTGCTGTATATTCAAGCACATATGTTATATATTATTCAGTTCCATGTTTCTGGCCTGGTTAAGGAGAGGGAAGATACATTCATTCAGGGGGAAGACTGAAAGAAATATTGAGAGAGGAAAAAGAAAAGGAAAGAGCAAATGTGAAGCATGAAAGAGAGAGAATAGGAGAAAGAAAACCCAACAACCCACCTGCGCCCCACTTCTTACTTGAAGGTTCACCAAATCACCCCCAACTCCCCCAACCATTGCCCCTCAGCTCCTTCTCTGACTAAGCATCCCGGTCCCTGCCTCGCATGCCCCTGGTCATCTAACAAACCAGCCCTCCCATTTCCACCCTCCCAATCTGGCCCACCTGCCCCAGTCCCCCTCTTCCCACAGCTAAATTGGCTAATATCTACTCTTTCCCATAAATTCTTCCACTAGTCCTTCAGCTGACATGGTACAGGCTAAGTAGAAAGAAATTCAATGGAAGTTCAACAACACAGAACTAACAGAGGTCTTTCCTCCTGTTCCTCTACCTTCCTTCACCAGGGAGTACTTCATAGAGATGTACTATCGGAATGAGACGCAGCATGAACCACATCCCCTCACGCTGCCTGGCTGCACCCCCAGCTGCCCTCTGACAAAGTTTGCTGAGCTGGTTGCCCCTGTGATCTCCCAAGACTGGTCCACAGAGTGTGCCATGAGCAACCATGAAGGTACTGAGGACGCTATGGACTAGGGTGCACACAGAGCTCTGCAGAGAGGGCAGAATACCCTTTCTCCAGACGGTTGGTGCTTTGAGAATATAAACTGGCTTCAACCCCATCTTTGGGGGAAATAGGTTTGGGGTGATAATTGTATGTTTCAGAGACCTCAACTTCAGGCAACTCCTACCTCTTTACCTGGCCCTGCTCCTACTTGCCGTAAACCTTGTCAACCTACATAAACCCAGGAGGCAGTAATGAAGCAGAAAACATTTACTTGGGATCAAAGAATTGCAATTCGGGGAACACATATCAAACTGGAACAAAATTAGAAATGTAAGAATGGGGGCTTCCCTGGTGGTGCAGTGGTTGGGAGTCCACCTGCCAATGCAGGGGACATGGGTTCAGGCCCTGGCCCAGGAAGATCCCACGTGCCACTGAGCAACTAAGCCCGTGCACCACAGCTACTGAACCTGCACTCTACAGCCCACGTGCCACAACTACTGAGCCCACGTGCCACAGCTACTGAAGCGCACTTGCTAAGAGCCCATGCTCCACAACGGGAGAAGCCACAGCAATGAGAAGCCCACGCACCATAATGAAGAGTAGCCCCCCCTCTCCGCAACTAGAGGAAGCCCGCACGCAGCAATGAAAACCCAAGGTGGACAAAAATAAATTAATAAAATAAATAAATTAAAAAAAAAGAAATGTAAGAATGTTCTGAATATCTCCCAGGAAAAATGTATTGAGTATTTAGGAATAAACCTACCTAAGGAGACAAAAGACCTGTATGCAGAAAATTGTAAGGCACTGATGAAAGAAATTAAAGATGATACAAATAGATGGAGAGATATACCATGATCTTGGATAGGAAGAATCAACATTGTGAAAATGACTCTACTACCCAAAGCAATCTACAGGTTCAATGCAGTCCCTATCAAACTACCACTGGCATTTTTCACAGAACTAAAACAAAAGATTTCACAATTTGTATGGAAACAAAAAAGACCCCGAATAGCCAAAGCAATCTTGAGAACGAAAAATGCAGCTGGAAGAATCAGGCTCCCTGACTTCAGACTATACTACAAAGCTCCAGGAAACAAGACAGTATGGTACTGGCACAAAAACAGAAATATAGATCAATGGAACAGTATAGAAAGCCCAGAGATAAACCCACGCACATATGGTAACCTTATCTTTGATAAAGGAGGCAAGAATATACAGTGGAGAAAAGACAGCCTCTTCAGTAAGTGGTGCTGGGAAAACTGTACAGGTACATGTAAAAGTATGAAATTAGAACACTCCCTAACACCATACACAAAAATAAACTCAAAATGGATTAAAGACCTAAATGTAAGGCCAAAAACTATAAACTATTAGAGGAAAACATAGGCAGAACACTCTATGACATAAATCACAGCAAGATCCTTTTTGACTCACCTCCTAGAGAAATGGAAATAAAAACAAAACTAAACAAATGGGACCTAATGAAACTTAAAAGCTTTTGCACAGTGAAGGAAACCATAAATAAGACCAAAGTACAACCCTCAGAATGGGAGAAAATATTTGCAAATGAAGAAACTGACAAAAGATTAATCTCCAAAATTTACAAGCAGCTCATGTGGCTCAATAACAAAAAAACAAACAACCCAATCCAAAAATGGGCAGAAGACCTAAATAGACATTTCTCCAAAGAAGATATACAGACTGCCAACAAACACATGAAAGAATGCTCAACATCATTAATCATTAGAGAAATGCAAATCAAAACTACAATGAGATATCCTCTCACACCAGTCAGAATGGCTAGTGGGAAGCAACCGCATAACACAGGGAGATCAGCTCGGTGCTTTGTGACCACCTAGAGGGGTGGTATATGGAGGGTGGGAGAGAGGGAGATGCAAGAGGGAAGAGATATGGGAACATGTATATATGTATAACTGATTCATCTTGTTATAAAGCAGAAACTAACACACCATTGTAAAGCAATTATACTCCAATAAAGATGTTTTAAAAAAAGAAATAAAATATTAAAATAAAAAAACTTATTGGAATGTTGAAAGTGTGGGTGTGATATCTGTTCTGAGGACAAAAGGAATGTATAAGGCTTCGATTCTGGTATCTTCAGAAAACCTAAGCAAACTCACAGGTCCTACTGAAACCACTTACTATAAATGAAGAAATATTCAAATAACCCCCTTTAGAGTCCTGTAGATTTGCCATGTGCAGATGTAACTTGCCTAGAGAACACCATGCTACATTACCAGCAGGAATAAAGATGAAACAGTTTCTAGAGATGATTTCTACTGGATGCCAGAGTCTAGACCAAAGCCATTCTCTCTCCTAGTTGGTCATGGGATGACTGACATATGACATCAATTGATGTGTTTGTGTTCTTTCTTTTCCAAGTAAATATTTGGCCTTGGGGCCATCATTTAATTATCATTTCTCCTCCATGCATGTAAGCCAAATGAAAAATAATGAATAAAGTCATTTTAGGAAGTTCAAAAGCACCACTTTTATAATTTTTTTTTAAAAAACTGTGTGTATGTACTTAGAATTAAATTCCTGAAGGACAGATTTTAGGGGCTATATTTTTGTTTGGGGTTTTATTTTAATGTAATAAGAGGGAAAATATTAATGTAAAGTAAAGTGACTTTGGTTTAAATGAATGTTCTAAATTAAAAGTGTATTTAGTTTGGACTTTGCTACTTCAGATAAAGGCTAAGCTGATGGATAGCTCTGCTTCATCTATTTAAGATGGAACTGGCTAAGAAAGCAACCTCTGGAAATTTACAATGTAGTGGGGAAGTAAAGAGATACATATTACAAGGTTACGTCTAATGACTCCAGGGGTTGCTATGGGAATAGAGTTACCTGGATTTGGAGGGAAGGAGGAAGCAAGAAGCATCAGGGAAGGCTTCCTACAAGGGTTGACAGCATACGGAATCAATGTGGAAGGAGGTTTCTTCTAATGGTGTGGTACAAGGTGCTCAAAAGGCCTTTATCAAATGTACTAGTGGCTTGAAGTTGGATAGGATAGAGGAGTTAGTTGGCAGAAGATTCAGGATCCAAAGAGATTTCCACAGGTTTCCTTCAAGGGGCCAATTTTAATGGGAAAAAATGTCATCTCCACAGGAGCAAGGATTTTTATTTGTGGTATTCTCTCTTGTATTGGTTCTCAGCACCCAGAAGTGCCTGTGCCTGGCATGGATTAGTGCTCAATAAATATTTGCTCATGATGGTATAAATTAGTTATCTTTCCTCCCTGAACCTACTCTTTCTATCTCGATTAGTAGCAATACCCAGTAATCTGGGAGTTATCTGGTTATCACTCTCTCCTTCATTCTCCAAAGCCATCTGTCACCTCTTCTTATCAAATCTACCTGCAGTATGTTTGTAGAATTCTTTTCCTCAAAAGACCAACATCAACAATCCAATGTCCAAGTAGAGTGAAATATAATTAAGCAGAAGAATATGTTAATAAAAAGAAAACTTAGGGATTGGTGTGCTGGATCTAGTTCATACAGATCTCAAGTGTAGAAAGTATGTATCACTTCCCAACTCTGAGATCAATGACTTCACTTTGGCAGTTTGAAATTGGTCATGCTGTCATATAGGAGTATTTTCACTACAGAAAACAGCATATCCCACAAATTAGAGTTTTGTTTTATGTTTTGGGTTTTTTTTTAAAATCCAGTTTACCAGCACACCACTGGTTTTAGTTCATAGGAAGTTTGTAACACAAAGTGGTCTCCAACAAAGTGAATTCAATATTTGAACTTCTTTAAGGAAAAAAGGATTCGATTTGTTCTATATGGTCTCAAAGAGTGATGTGAGAGGCAGCAGGTAAACATTTCAGGAAGACAGATTGTGTTCAATGCTGGGAAATCCCTGGGACCAGAAATGTCCATTTAGGTGGATGCCCACTTGCCTTGGCAGAGACTCTACAGAGCAGGCTGAAGAATGGAAGGTGGTAGGGGTTGAATGACTCTTTAGTAGGGCCACCAAATATAGCAAATAAAAGTACAGGATGCCCAGATAAATTTGATAAATAGCTCTAACTACTGAATTTTTATAATTTATTGAAAAAAAGCTGAATTTGAGACACTAACAGTGCCCTGAGAAAGCCAGTAGAGGAAGCAGTACAAAACCATTAACAGGACATATCCTGTATATACAGAATGCCTGACCACCCTACTCCTTAGGGTATTTCCATCCATGAAATTCTCCTTATACCTATGAGCAGTGTTTTCACCTAGTGCTGGTAGGCCCAATTAACTTCATTCTCATATCAATTAAATTAACCAGAGGCTTTGCTGGGAAATTCATAAGTCTAAGTTTCATACTATGTTACTTGAAAGTAATAAAATTCTTGTTTTAGAAAATGCTTCTTTAATTCCAAAATTTTACTAAAATAGTCAGACTTTCTTCACTTGCATTCTCCCAACCCTACCTCAATCTCCAACTCCAGTTATTTGGTAGGAAAGAGATTTACTGTTAGGAGGTTCCAGTTTCCCCTCATAATCTTTGTAAAGCTGAGAATCTATAGCACATAAACACATGCCCAAGATTTAACCATGAGCTTCTTACAGGCAGGATCCATACTTTTTTCCTCCTTGAATCTTCAGCCAGTAGGCAATGCTGAGAACCTGGTGCCTTTAATCAATATTTGCTAATTGAACAAATGTTCCACCCTCCATACCTAGCCTGATTTCCTCATGGCTGGGCCCGGATGTCAGAAGCCTGGATGTCAGTTGTTCAATAAATGGGGGAGAGAAGCTATGAATGAGCCTTGAATGTAACTGCACTGTAAAGACCCACTCATTGACTATATATCTGTATATTTATACCACTGTGTCTGTGTCTTTGGCCTCTGTTTCCAGCATAGTCACTTTGGCATTCTCCTGTTCTCCCATTTCTATTTAAAGGCCCTGTTCAATAATGTCCCTTCCAGCACCCCTACTTCCTCAGAGATGAGGCCATCTGATTACTATACCTTTTTCACATCCTTGTTATTATCATGAATTTCCCAGGAGATGTCTCATCATTCATTAGTGACATTGGTAACTTGCTTTGGTAAACCCCAACTCACTCATCACCCCCACTCCTGCCCTCAACCTAGGCAATTCTGACAGTCATAATAATGGCCTTCTCCATACACTGACTGCTTCACTGATACCCACCCCTAGATCAAATCAACCACACAGCTTCTTCATTCTGATCTGATGAGTGTAGCTAAATGAAACCAACTATCACCATTTCAAACTATGAATGTGGACATTTCTAGTCCAACCTCAGCTGGATCTTTCAACACAGCATGATAAATGTATTCACCCTTACTGGACTCTTTCCCTGTTTTCTACAGGAAGGTCTTGTTGATTTTCCCAAACTTCTAATTCCATCTTTTCTTTAATTCTCATGAAGTGTCCTGAGAAGATCAAAATAATCCACTGAAAACTCTTTCAGTTCTCCTGTCACTGCCTCAAAATATCTCAGTAGCTTTCACCTGTCTTTCCTGCTGTCCCTCAGGAAAACATGCTCCTCCTTGAATAACTTAATTCCTCTCCTCAGGCATATGATCCCACCTCTACAGTCTCCTTGGACCTCGATGAATCTCCTAGTTAGCTTCATTTTCTTCCTCTGCTCTGGCTCTGTCCCCTCTGCTAAGAAAATATTCAAGTCTCTTATCAAGAGCACCTTCAAGTGCCTGCTCCATCTCATTCTCGTCAATCCCAATTTTCTCAAACTAAAAATTTACATTCTCCAACTCTATTTCCTCCTCTCCTTCTCACTCCTGAACTATTCTGTAAAATGATATTCATCCTTCCTTCATCTCTTTTTTGAAACTTCCCTTTTGAAAGTCATCCGTGCCTAATTCAGTGGCCTCTTTCCCTTTTCCTGTCAAAATCACACATCCCCATTTTATAGGGAAGAAAACTGAACGTCACAAAAGAACCATGAGTGGTAGTGTCGAGATTCAAGCCTGTAACACTCTCCAGGCATTAAGTTTGATAAGGAAACAGCAGCAAGACCAGCAAAATCTCCCTATGTGACTTGTAGACTTTGTTACAGATGTGGGGAGGCAGGCAAGGAGGACAGAGAGATAGAGAATTTGACAAGCTCAAACAATCCAGCATGGTGAGTACTATAATGAAGAACACACAGATAACTATAAAAACATATAGCAGAGGCAACTAGCCTAATTCTAAGGGGTCAGAAAAGCCTTTTCAAAGTGGGAGATGTTTAAACACAAACCTGAAGGAGACAAGGAATTAACTAGGTGAGTGGAAATGAGAGAGGAGAATGTTATAGACAAACAGGGAAAATACATAAAGGCCAAGAGGCTAAAGACAGCATGGGGCATTTTAGGTACTGGAAAAAGTATCTCTAGTGAGAATGCAAAGATGCTAGAAAGGCAGGCATTAAGTGTCTCGTAGGTCAAGTTGAGTAGTTCTGGTCATTAAAAGATTTTAGGCAGCGGACAGATGATGTGACTGGCCTCTTGTTTTAGACAGACCTCTTTGGGTCTAGTGGGAGAATGGATTGAAGAAAAGTGGGTGGGGGAAGAACAGTTGGGAAGCTGTTGAAATAATCAAAAAAATTGGTAAAAGTGAAGGAGAAAAGCAAAAATATTCAAAGAGAGAAAAGTAGAGTAGACTGGACTTGGGGATTAATGGCACCAGGAAGAGGCTTTTGACACATATTGCCAAAATAGTTTTCCAAAAAGTAGTACCAATTCACACTGCCTTCAGCAGCTTTCCCCATGTAGTAGGACATCTTGTCAGTCATTACCCACATTAGACCTCTTTGAAATAAGATACAATTAATCACTCTCTTTTCTCAGATTCCAGGACATTCCTCTAAACAAACTCACAAAATCTTTTACAGTACAAGGGAGCATATAATTTTTAAAAATAAGCATGAAGGAGAAGGAAAGAGAGAGAGAGAAAAAACCTCTTCTGAGTCTTCTCTTTGTTCTCAGAATTTTGTTGAGTTTCTGTTGGATTGGTAACTTCTATCAACTCCCTAAATGATGGTGTCCCTTGTTTTCTTATTCCAGTCACCATGCATCAGTATTACCCAGGACTCTATCTTCTACTTCTCTAATCCTTATTTTCATATCTATATATAGAATTCTAGACCTGTTTTTTTCCAGCTGCCTACTGATCATCTCTACCAGGATAATAACCCATCTCAATCCTACATTTGAAACAAATTTTATTATCTCCTCTACTCCAAATGGATCCTTTCTAATGTGCTTTCAATCTCACTTCACAGCTTAATCATCTTCTCATTCACCCAACCTGGAACCTATGGGGTGGCCTTGACCACAACATCTCCTTTACCAGTATATTTAGTCCATGACAAAGCCTTTCAATTATACTTTAGCAGCATCTCTTGAATTCCCTCATCTGCATTCTCAGGGCCACACTTCCAGTGCTGAGCCCTCTGTATCTTGTCAAAGGCATTTTAATAGCTATCAGGCCGAGAATATCTCCACCATCTTTTCTTTTTCCAGTTTTGCTGGGTCATGTCAATTCCATGTGTAATAATTGCTGATGATTTCCATTTGCCCCATGATAAACCAGACCTTCTAAAACCTGAGCCTCAACCTACATATCTGGTCTCACCTCGCCACAACCTATATTCCAGGCACAGGCAATTGCTCATTATTGCCCAAAGACACTCTCGTGCAATTCATTCTGTCTCATGACAAAAGTTTATTTACCTCAAAGGCCAGCTCAAATCTTATCATTTTCTCAGAAGACTTTCCAAACTCTCTTCCAAATGAACACTTTTTGTTCATTTCAACTTTCTCTCTGTTCCAATGGCATATCTTTTACACCTCTACTTTACTATTTATCACATCACCTCATAATTATCTATCTGGTTCTCGCATTAGATATTTATCTCCTCACGAGCAAGGATCATGAAACCCCAGAACCCAACACACAGCTGGCCTGCCATATGTTGTGTGCTCACTGCATATCTAGGAAGGAGAAAAGGAAGAAAAAAGATTCGGAAAGCATATTACAACATAGACCAAAAAAAACTGAAAATAAATTTCCAAATACAGAAAGTCAGCCATGACCATTAATTTTAAAGAATCATTAGTCTCTTGCCTTCTTCCCTCATTTTCATTTAGTCCTTTCCTTTCTTCCTCAATTCTGTTTATTTCCCTCCAACTTTACATTAACTCCATCTGCGGTGCTAATGGCACTGGTCCACCAAGATCTAATTTGATTAATATTCACCTTCTCACGGCACCAAGAGGCATCCTGACATCATGAGAAAAACACTGAACTAAGAATTGAGAACCTATGAGTTCTAGATCATTAATTCTTTCCACAAATATTTACTGAGCTCCTGCTTTGTGTGAGGTACTGTTCTAAGCGCTTGGGGTATGTTCATGAACAAAAAAGATAAATGTTCCTCCCTTCATGAAGCATACATTCTGTTAGAGGGAAGGAGAGATGGATAATAAATAATAAACATAATAAATAAGTATTTTGGAAGGTGAGGATCACAAGTGTTAAGTGGGGATAGGTGTGGGGAGAGGACATATAGGTTACATTTTTAAATAGAAAGCCCTCGTTGAGAAGATAAGATTTGAGCAAGGAAGGTGGTGGAGTTACCTGGTGCAGGGATTTGTGAGAAGAGCATCTAGACAATGGTAACAACTATAGCAAAGGTGGTAAGGGGGAGAATGCCTGGTGTGTTTGAGGAACAAGAAGGCCTGTGTGGCCAAAAGAGAGTAAGTGAAGGGAGCGTGTAGGAGAGGAAATCCAAGAGGTTAATAAGGCAAGATGATACAGAGCCTCGTAAACTGTTATCAGGATTTTGGCTTTCATTCTTAGTGAGATGAGCATTCATTGCAGACTTTGTTTTAAGTAGAGGAGTGGCATGATTTGACTTGAAGCCATTTGGCTACTGTGTTGAAAATAGATTGTAGGGAGAAAGGATAGAAGCTAGGAACAAGTAGGAGGGCATGGTACTGATCCCATAAAAAGATGATGGTGGTTGGGGATTTCCCTGGTGGTCCAGTGGTTAAGGCTACACCTTCCAATGCAGGGGATGTGGGTTCAATCCCAGGTTGGGGAGCTAAGATCCCACATGACTTGTGACCAAAAAAACCAAAACATAAAACAGAAGCAGTATTGTAACAAATTCAATAAAGACTTTAAAAATGGTCCACATCAAAAAAAAAAAAAAAAATGATGGTGGTTCAAACCAGACTGGTGGCTGAATCATTCGTTTCTGGATATAGTTTTTGGTAGAACCAACAGGATTTCCTGAGAGATTAGGTATAGGACGTGAGAGAAAGGGAGGAATCAAGGGAGACTCCAAGATTTGGGGGCTGAGATTCTAGAAGTAGGAAGTTTCCATCAACTGAGATGGGGGAGGCTGTGGGAAGAACAGATTTGGTAGGGGAGGGTGGTGGGGAGCAAGGGGTCTAGGAGCTCAGTTTTGGACTTGTTGAGATTGAAGTGCCTATTAGATGTCCCAGGGAATGAGTTGAATAAACAGTTGGATATCTGAGCCTTGAGTTTGGGGAAGATTTAAATTTGGCAGTCATTAGTGAATAGATGGTTTTAAACTCATGAGACTTATAAGACCCAATGTATTTCAACCCAAATGCAATTATCTGCTTAATCTTAGCCAAATTATCTAATCTCTCTGCTTCTCATTTTTTTCATCTCTACAATGATAAGGTTAAGCTAAATATGTGATTTTCAACTGTGTTCCATGGAGCAGTAGGGTTCTGTAGACAGGGCTGCCAGGATCAGAAATATGTTTCCTCTCCTATTGCCTAAACCAACTAGCAATCCCATATTTTTACAATGAAAATCAGACATACATTTAGAGATAGTGCAAGCAGATATTTATGATGTATATACTATAGTGGACTAGGGTGTGTGTTGGGTGGGAGAAGTATCTTTCCAGATGAAATAATGAATAGCATCTCATAAAAAACAACCCCATATATCTGCTTCATGACTGGTCAGCTATCAAAGGGATATGTGTAAATAAAGGTACAAAATAGCAATAGTACACAGTTATCCTAAAAATTCTTACCATAGTCAACATGTGCTCAGGTTTCTTCTCTAAAAGATATTTACTGAAAATTAAATTCAAAGAGTATTGATATTCCATTTATTTTAGACCCAATTACTGATGGCAGTATTCAGAATTCCCTTTGACCCTGACACCATGAACAATTGATACTTTTTAAAAATAAATTTATTTATTTATTTTTGTCTGCATCAGGTCTTTGTTGCTGCACATGGGCTTTCTCTAGTTGCGGTGATCGGGCGCTACTCTTCATTACCACGCAAAAGTTTCTCATTGTGGTGGCTTCTCTTGTTGCAGAGCACGGGCTCTAGACATGTGGGCTTCAGTAGCTGTGGCACATGGGCTCAGTAGTTGTGGCTCACGGGCTCTAGAATGCAGACTCTGTAGTTGTGGCACACGGGCTTTGTTGCTCTGTGGCATGTGGGATCTTCCCGGACCAGGGCTCGAACCCATGTCCCCTACATTGGCAGGCGGATTCCTAACCACTGAGCCACCAGGGAGGCCCAATAATTTTAACTGTAGAAAAATGCATGAAGTTATTGCTGAAAGAGGACCTTAGAAATACTTCAGTCAATTACCTTTACTTTATAGTGGAAGAGCTGAGGCCCAAAGGTCAAAAGTCATGCTGGAACTGGAACCTAGGTCATTTCCTATTTCTTAGTCCAGTGCTCTTTTCACCACACTATGCTGATTTCATGGCTGTTTCAGAAATGGCACTGAAATTTTACATGAAGGCAGAAATCAGCAATGATATGTGATCTTCATATTTTCCTAATCAGTTAATTTTATTATCTTCATGTTTTCCTAATCCATTACTTTACAATAATGTTCTTCGTATTTTCTCACAGTTGTAAGGATCATCCTTGCCATTGTCTTTTGCCTGGTGTCTGGTGTCCTAATCGTGCTGCTGTTTATCCTCATCCGCCACAGGCCCTGCTGACAGAGAGACTCTGTGGAAACATCTGAACAGATGGCTGAATAAGGGCGGACATGCCAGGCCAATCCCCTGTGCTGCCGCATTCCTCAGTGATGCAGCATTCAAAGGACAGGTTTTCACCTTGTGGGCATCACCCCATCTTTTGAGCCTGCCTAGAGAAGAGTCTGAACTCACAGTGACCCAGGGACAGCTGCCAGACTGACTGATGAATGAACACCAGGTCATCCTGGTGCGGGCTTCTCATTCAGCTGGAAGGAAACTGTTCTGCAAAGGATAGTCATATTCTCTGGCACAAATGTCCAGAGAAAAATAAGAAGTCAAATTCCAATCAGCCTTTTGCCTTCAAAGAGCAAAAGCTTACAAGGGGTGACAAAGACATAGATTAAAGAAGACTGGATAATGGGAAAAATTAGACTAGAAGTAGTATGATATAGGATGATTCTTAAGAAATAGGACTCAATCAGAAGGTATAAATAAATCTTTTTTAAATCTTAAGTAGGTTTAATGCAAACATGCACACTAATTTTTCTTCTTATTAAATGTTTGAAGAAGGAATTTGACAACACATGTAGAAAATAAGTACTGCTATATTGCAAAGGGAGGGGGTGACTTTTTAAAGTTTTATTAAATTTTTATTACAAGTAATTGTATCCAAAACAAAAATAAATGCAGATAATAAAGAAGAGTATAAAATACAAAATAAAAGGTCTTCTTATACACTTCCAATCATCAGAGGCAATGTTGTCAAGAATGTCTGGTTTTAGTTCTCCTAGCGATTAACATGAATTTTATGAATTACTTTTATTTTATGAAATTTTTACATGTTTTACTGCTCTTATAACCCATGGAGTCCTCTTTCTTGTATTCTTTTTCCCCTTCCTTGAAGTTTGTTTTTTTTTTTTTTTATGGGTGCATGGGCTCTAAGTTTTCTGGTTCTAATATGTCTATATAATGCCCTCCCGCTTACCTATCAGTCAGCTGGGTATAAATTTTCCTATTGAAAAATCATTTCCCTCAGAATTTGAATTCAGTATTCTGTTGTCTTCTAGCATACAGGTCTGCTGACAAGAAGTCTGATATCAAGGAAACTCTGTGTAGAACTTGAATTTCTTGGTATTCTCCATGCCTCAATTTTCTCTCACATTTTCCAGATTTTTGTCTTATTTTTCTGCATTCTAAGAAATTTCATTTTCCAGAACACCAACTTGGTCTTCAGCAACAATTATTTCTTTTTTATTTCCAAGAATTCTTCCCTATTCATTGATTGTTCATTTTTCATTGTGGCCCCTTCTTATTTTAGGAATGCAATCTATTCTTGAATGTCTTCAAGAATGCTACTTAGAATTTTTTCAAGTTCTCCTCTGCTCCCTAAATTATCTCTGTGTTCTCTGGGCTCAGTTGTTTGAATTTATTAATCTTGGACCTTCTCTTTCATGCTCCAGGTTTGTCTCAAATTCTTGTGAATCGTAATCCACAAATGAAGAACTTTGTAGATTAGTAGGGATGGCTGGTGTTGGTTTCCTAGTTTTGTATATCTATTTTCCCGACAGACATCTTTAATAACTGCTTTAAAATTCTCTTTTGCTAATTGCACCATCTTGGTTCTCTCACGATCAGTCTTAATTCATTGCCTTTTTAGGTTACATTTTCCTGTTTCTTTGTATATAGAATAATTTTGGATTGTGTTTTAAACATTGTAAATGATATGTTATAGAGGATCTGGATTCTAGTATGTTCCTCTAGAAAGTTGTGGGTATTTTTTAAGCAGTTAGTTAAATTGGTTGAATTCAAGATGCAAACTATCTCCCCTGCAATGGATAGCAACTAAAAGATGGGGACAGGGACAGGTTTCCAAACACCAGAGCTCATGAAAATAAAATTAGTCCATCTAATGAAAACTTACTTTTACCAAATTAACACAATAATTTTGTAGACCAGTGTTCTGTAGACCACAATTAATGATCTTTTCCAGGGAAACATGCTGAAATGAAAATATTACAGCTTTCCCCATTAAAGATACATTGCTCTTTTGGAAGGCAGATCTAGGCTTTAAATAGTGTGCCCATTATAGAGTGGTCAAATGTGAAATAAAATAGACTGAGGCAAAGAATTGATGGCATTTGATGCTGGTTCATTGCACATGAATAAATGACTTCATTTCTCTGTTCCTCTCTCCTTTGCAGACTCCCAGATTTGCAGCTCCCACATGCCAATTTCAAGCATTTCAGTTTCATCTTTACCATTTGGGCATTAGCTATACTATTTATGGCTTAATATATTTTATAATGTTATCCTATCCTATATATGAACTCAGAAATGCTGGCTATAAATTTTCTAATATAGATTAAACTAAATATAGACTACCGTTATCATAAAAAGTTGATATGTGCAGTATCTAAAAACCACATGTGGCATTTAGGAACCACCTAAATAATTTAGGAACCACCTAAATAATTCAAGAGTCACTGAAAGTATTCAAGAGAGGTCCATTTGGTTTTCAGTGGGAGCTATATGTGCCAACCAAATGTATTAACTCATTTGAATCTCACTATACATCTATGAGGAGGATACTGTTTTATATACATTTTACAGATGTGTAAACTGAGACACAGAAAGACTTGCATGTCCTAGTCACAGAGCAGACTCTACGGCTGACCCAGATTTCCGCCATAACACACTGACTTCAGAGCCTGTGCTCATAGCCATGATACAATAGTGCCCCTTGAGGTCTGTTTCCAGACCCAGACCAAGTTTTCAGATGCACAGAGATTGCTTCCAGTACAACTACACCATTCTAACGTGCATTTTCATTATGTGCTCTTTAATCATCCTATATATACTCTTCTATGAAGAGACTGTAACCTTTGGAGACCAATCGAGGAGTCAGCATTTGGGAAGGATTTGGCTAATCTGAGGTCTTGGAAAGGGGGTTGAGGTACATTCGAACCATAGGCCATCTATTAGACAATATACTTTCATCACATTATATTACTCCCTGTGGTTCCTACTGACACCAAAATGCCACGCAAGTCTCAATTTGTCAACCATTCCTGAGCCCCACATTTATGCCTGTCAGTTTGCTAATCAATGTGAAGGATACATGATTGCCCATTACCTATCACTGCCAAACTAACTACCCCAAAATTCAATGGCTTAAAACAGGCAATTTATTTTGCCCACAATTTTATGTGTCAGGAATCCTGGAAGAGCCTAGAGGGACAGTTCACCTCTGATCCATGTGGCAGCAAGTAGAGTGGCAAGAACTAAAGGACCCATTTCCAAGATGGCTTCTTCACTTGGGGGTCTGATACTTGTGTTTCTTGGTCACCTTTTTCTCCATATGGTATTTTATCCTCCAGAGCCTCTTCATATAGCTTGGGCTTTTTGCAGCATGGTGATCTAGGATAACTGCACGTCTTACATGGTGTCTTGCTTCTATGAGGAAGGAAGCAGAAGTGGACAGCTCAGTTAAGAGTTATGCTCAGACTGGTATAGCATCACTTCTAACATATGCTGTTGTTCAAAAGTGTCATGGGCTCACCCAGATTCAAGGGGGTGGAAAAATATTCTACCTGCTGATGGGAGAGTATCAAGGTCATATAGTGAAAGAGCATGAGGGGGTG
This sequence comes from Globicephala melas, assembly GCF_963455315.2. Taxonomy (NCBI): domain Eukaryota; kingdom Metazoa; phylum Chordata; class Mammalia; order Artiodactyla; family Delphinidae; genus Globicephala; species Globicephala melas. The sequence continues at coordinate 132,453,826 of NC_083317.1, read as the reverse complement.
GGAAATATTATTGCTGTCATCTTTGGAACATACAGTCTTCCACACCTCAAAAAGCTTTTACTCTAACTCACGGGTTCATCAATAAAAGTCCATGGATAAAATTTAGGAGGTCTGTGAACTTGGAAGGAAATAAATCATATTTTTATTTTCTCTAATCTCTAAACTTTAGCATTTCTATCCATTCTGAATGTAGGCACAAACTACAGGAGTTATAGCAATACCTGTGATTTTGTTACCAATAAAAATCACAGATATTTTTACAGCACATTCAGTTGGGTATCAGGGGCCTGATCCTGGCCTATGGGAGCTTCAATGGGGCCATCTCCCTACTGACCTATTCCATGTTGGGCCAGTGGGAAGTGAAGAAGATCAATAACGCTCACACTACTGGCTTCAAAGCAGTGAGCTGGGCCCCTGCTGTCATGCCTGGAAGCTTCATAGACCAGCCATCTGGGCAGAAGTCCAACTACGTCAAGAAATATGCATCAGGTGGCTGTGACAACCTCATCAAACTGTGGAAGGAGGAGGAGGACAGCCAGTGGAAGGAAGAGCAGAAGTTGAAAGCACACAGTGACTGGGTTTGAGACATGGCCTGGGCCAGCTCCATTGGCCTGCCTACCAGCACCATTGCCAGCTGCTCCCAGGATGGTCGAGTGTTCAGTTGTACCTGTGATGATGCCACGGGCAATACATGGTCTCCCAAACTGTTGCACAAGTTCAATGATGTTGTATGGCATGTGAGCTTGTCCATCACAACCAACGTCCTGGCTATCTCAGGCAGAGACAATAACGTGACCCTGTGGAAGGAGTCAGTCAACTGGCAGTGGGTGTGCATCAGTGATGCCAACAAGGGCCAGGGTTCCATATCCACTTCAGTCACAGAAAAGTGACTGAGAATGAGCAGTGACAAGACAGGCAGGGCCTCTACCTGCTGCCTCCAGGACTGCCCTTTCCTGGGCCAACTGACCACACACCTGGGAGGAAGAATGCCCAACTCCCACAATATCACTTGCTCCTGGGAGTCATAACAAATGCAACCAGATTCATCATCTGCCTTAACATGATTTGATATGGTTTGTAATATACTGTCCAGCTGAATGCACTCTTGTTAAGAGGGAAAAACTACAAATGACCTTCAAATCTATTATTTTAAAATATTTTGGGTCATTTTTATGTAACTTTTAGGTGCAGGCATCATTTGTGGGGGCAGGGGGGTGTTTCCAAAGTATTTAAATAAATTCATATTGCTTATAAACAACAAAAACAAAAATGCCTGGATGCTATAGCTTCAATTCTGAGAAAAAAAATAATTATGAACTTAATATTATATATCCAGTAAACATGTCAATCAAATGAGAGGGAAAATTAAGTCACTTTCAGACTTGTAAAAATTCAGTAGGCTTATTCCTCATGCATGCTTTTAAGAAAATTACTTTTGAAGATATTCTTTAGTCAAAACAAGAATAAAATTCAAGAAAGGTAAAGACTGGAGATCCAAGATAACTGACTAATCCAGGACAAGAAGTCAGGATGACAGGTTGGCATCTATCCCAGAGAGCACCTGGTCCAGATTGAAATAAAAATTCAGAGGGTTCTGGGAAATGTATCTACAATAATTACATTGCATCCCTTACCACGAATAGAATATGTTTAGGAAGATAGATAATATCAGTGACTTGATGAAGACACATGATTAAAAATTAAATTAAAGACACTTTGAAATCAATATTAACAAATCACAATAATGGAAACAATGTGTATTGATATTTTCAATTTTAGACTCAACCAATGGACACACCATGAAAGGATTAATTATGGTTACAGAAGAGATGATAAAACCTCACAAAAGTTGGCAGAAGAGCATGTGGTAAAAGAGAAGGTAAAAAAGAAGGGCATGTGGTAAAAAAGAAGGGCATGTGGTAAAAGGGCATGTGGGCATGTGGTAAAAAAGAAGGGCATGTGGTAAAAAAGAAGGGCATGTGGTAAAAGAATAGTGGTAAAAGAGGTAGAGAGAAATATAGGAGTCTTAATTTACTCATTTTTAAAAATAATAGCTAACACTGGGTACTTATTATATGCCCACTCTAAGAGATAAACATGAATTAATTCACCTAATTTCCCAGTATAAGGAAAGCAAGGCACAGAGAAGCATCTAAATTTCTATCATATATTGCTTCTTACTTCATGGAAAGTCAAAGAGATGCAAAAGTTATTTTGTGAATGACTAAGAAAATAAAAGATTTTTCTATATTATTTCTAAAAATAATAATATATTTACTAAAGGCACAAAAATAGGTATATATATTAACTTGGTGATTTTTATAGCTCTTCAGGAGTTAAATCAGTTTTGTATAGTTCATGAATAGAGAGATCAATGAGGGGAAAGAATATAAATTCCAGAAACATGCATACATGCATATAGAAAATTAATATATGGTAAAGTTGGTTTCAGTGAATAAGAGATATGGTTAAGAAAATGGCTAGTTTCTCCCTCCTGAAGCCACCAGCTCTCCCACGGGACCCGTCCCCACCAGGGCTCCTGTGACCCCAGTGGCCACCACCTCCTGCTCTGTACCCAGTCCCCCCCATGGGGAGCACTCTCACAACCCTGGCTGCCACAACCTCCATGCCCCCTCCTCACTGGGGTGGACTCATGTACTACAGGGAAGCCTCTGGAGCAGACCCCTGTTGGTGACCCACATGCAGAGGTGGGGCTGAAACCACAGCTGAGCCCCAGGGGCCATGTAGCTAAGGAAGAAAAGCTGACATCTCTCCTCACAGCTGCACAAACAGCAAATTGACACTCCCACGACTGGCTTTGTAAACTCAGTACCTACAGAACATCTGAATGGACAACGAATGCTCCCAGCCAAGACAGGTCTAGCTTTAGCAGCTGTAGACTTCGTGGGCACATACATATGGGTGTCAGGTCAGGCCACAGTCTGAGCTGCTCACATAGCGCCCACAGCAGGTCCAAATCCATGATTACTGCAATCCTGGGACCTGACTTTAGTGGATCTATGCTGGTGGCATGGTGAAAACGATGTCTGAGAGACACCAGGGCCAATTGCCAGCATACCTATGGTTAAGGTGAGGCCAAGAGTGGGGCCAACAGTAGTGTAATCTGAGAGCTCACACAATGGGTGAAAGGTGACATGACAGAGCACACCTACAGGTGAACAGCTCCAGAAGAGGAATACTGAGTGGCTTCCCTCCCAATGGGAGTGCTCCAATCCTGCCTACCTTGCACCACAGATCAGAAACACAGCTAAGGAACAGATCTTGGGGCCTATACTACGACAACTAAGGAACAGACCCCACCTCTGTCAGGGCAGTGACAACCACAGAGCAAAGGGGATGCCCTGTTCAATATCCAGTGCAGGCTCTGGTCACCATAACATCAGTTACACCTCCTAACAAGGGGATAATGACCAGCATACACTGAGGAAAGAGGTGGCAGACATCTGTACTAAAAATAGCCCTTGCACCAAAAAACATTAAATGTACTCAGGCTATACAGGGATGTTCCCACATAAAAATAGCCCGCCAAGACAGTCTAAGTGTCTGGCATTGAGAAGAAGAACCCCCAGAGCATTAAGCCTTGAAGCCCAGCAGGGCTTGGGTGCAGGAGCTCCACAGGGCAAGGGGAAACAGAGACTCAACTCTGCGAGGGTGCACACAAGGCCTCACATGAACTGGGACCCAGCACAAAGAAGTACCTCCATAGGATCTTGGGTGACACCTACATAGGAGTCTTGGTGGATCTCCTGGGGAGGCGAAGGTGGACTATAGTTCACTGTGGGCTCAAGGACACTGGTAGCAGAAGCCCCAGGGAATATTGATCAGCATGAGCTCTTCCAGAGGTCCCCATTTCAGCACCAAGACCTGACTCCACCCAACAACCTGTAGGCCTCAGTGGTGGAAAGCCTCAGGCCAAACAACAAGACAGGAACACAGCCACACCAATCAGGAGACAGGCTGCCTAAAGTCATACTGAGCTCACAGCCACCTCAAAACACACTCTTTGACAGGGCCCTTCCCATCAGAGGGACAAGGCCCAGGTCCACACACCAGAGGGCAGGCACAAGTCCCTCCCACCAGGAAGCCTGCATAAATTCCTGGACCAACCTCAACTACCAGGAGCAGACATCCAAAGCAAAAGGAATTATGATCCTGCAGCCTGTGGAAAGAATATCAGAAACACAGAAAGTTAGACACATGAGATAACAGAGAAATATGAAGGAACAAGATAAAACCCCACAAGAACAAGATAAAAACCCATAAGAACACTAAATGAAGAGGAGACAGACAATGTACCTGAAAAACAATTCACAGTAATGATAGTAAAAATGATACAAAGGGCTTCCCTGGTGGTGCAGTGGTTGAGAGTCCACCTGCCGATGCAGGGGACACGGGTTCGTGCCCTGGTCCAGGAAGATCCCACGTGCTGCAGAGCAGCTGGGCCCGTGAGTCGTGGCCGCTGAGCCTGCGTGTCTGGAGCCTGTGCTCTGCAACGGGAGAGGCCACAACAGTGAGAGGCCCGCGTACCACAAAAAAAAAAAAAAAAGATCCAAAATCTCAGAAAAAGATAGGAGCCCAGATTGAGAACATACAAGAAATGTTTAACAAGGAGCTAGAAGATTTAAAGAAAAACAAACAGAGATGAAGAATACAATAGCTGAAATGAAAAATACACTAGAAGGAATCAATAGCAGAATATCTGAGGCAGAAGAATGGATACGTGACCTGGAAGACAGAATGGTGGAAATCACTGCCTCAGAACAGAATAAACAAAAAAGAATGAAAAGAAATGAAGACAGCCTCAGAGAACTCTGGGACAACATTAAACACACCAACATTTGTACTATAGGGGTCCCAGAAGGAGAAGAGATAAAGAAAGGGCCTGAGAAAATATTTGAAGACATTATAGCCAAAAACTTCCCTAACATGAGAAAGGAAACACTCACTCAAGTCCAGGAAATGTAGAGTCCCATACAGGCTGAATCCAAGGAGGAACACATGAAAACACATATTAATCAAACTGACAAAAATTAAAGACAAAGAAAAAATATTAAAAACCACAAGGGAAAAGCAACAAATAACATACAACAGAATCCCCATAAGGTTATCAGATGATTTTTCAGCAGAAAGTCTGCATGCCAAAAGGGAGTGATTGATATATTTCCAGTGATGAAAGGGAAAAATCTACAACCAAGAATACTTTACCCAGTAAGGCTCTATACAGATTTGACAGAGAAATCAAAAGTTTTAGACAAGCAAAAGCTAAAAGAATCCAGCAACACCAAATCAGCTTTACAACAAATGCTAAAGGAACTTCACTATGTGGGAAAGAGACCAGCAACTTAAAACAAACTTGTACATATATAGACTGCTATATCAAAACCTCATGGGAGCAGCAAACCAAAAACCTACAATAGATATACACATACAAAAGAAAAAGCAAACCAGAAGCAAAACTAAAGATGTTCATCAAAAAAAAAAAAAAGATGTTCATCAAACCACAAGAGAAGAGAACAAAAGAGGAAGAGAAGAAGAAAGACCTACAAAAACAAACCCAAAGAAATTAAGAAAATGGTAATAGGAACATACACAACGATAATTTCCTTCAATATGGATGGATTAAATGCTCCAACCAAAACACACAGACGGGCAGAATGGATACAAAAACAAGACCCATATACATGCTGTCTACAAGAGACCCACTTTAGTCGTAGGGACACATACAGACTGAAAGTGAGGGAATAGAAAAGAAAGAAAAAAAGAAAACTGGAGTAGCAATACTCATATCAGACAAAATAGATGTTAAAATAAATACTGTTACAAGTGACAAGGAAGGATACTACATAATGATCAAGGGATCAATGCAAGAAGAAGATATGGGCTTCCCTGGTGGTGCAGTGGATGAGAGTCCACCTGCCAATGCAGGGGACACGGGTTCGTGCCCCAGTCCAGGAAGATCCCACATGCCGCTAAGCGGCTGGTCCCATGAGCCATGGCCACTGAGCCTGCACGTCCAGAGCCTGTTCTCCACAATGGGAGAGGCCACAACAGTGAGAGGCCCACGTACCAAAAAAAAAAAAAAAAAAAAAAAGAAGATATAACAATAATAAATATATATGCATCCAACACTGATGAAAGAAATTAAATGATACCAACAGATGGAGGGATATACCATGTTCTTGGATTGGAAGAATCAACATTATGAAAATGACTATACTACCCAAAGCAATCTACAGATTCAGTGCAATCCCTGTCAAATTACCAATGGAAATTTTTTTTACAGAACTAGAACAAAAAAATCTTAAAATTTGTATGGAGACACAAAAGACCCTGAATAGCCAAAGCAGACTTCAGGAGAAAAAACAGAGGTGGAGGAATCAGACTTCAGACTTCAGACTATACTACAAAGCTATAGTAATCAAGACAATATGGTACTGGCACAAAAACAGAAACAGATCAATGGAACAAGATAGAAAGCCCAGAGATAAACCCATGCACCTATGGTCAACAAATATATGACTAAGGAGGCAAGGATATACAATGGAGAAAAACAGTCTCTTCAATAAGTGGTGCTGGGAAAACTGGACAGCTACATGTAAGAGAATGAAATTAGAACACTCCCTAACACCATACACAAAAATAAACTAAAAATGGATTAGAGACCTCAATGCAAGACTGGACACTATAAAACTCTTAGAGGAAAACATAGGAAGAAGACTCTTTGACATAAATCACAGCAAGATCTTTTTTGATCCACCTCCTAGAGTAATGGAAATAAAAACAAAAATAAACAAATGGGACTAATGAAACTTCAAAGATTTTGTACAGCAAGGGAAACCATAAAAAATATGAAAAGACAACCCTCAGAATGGGAGAAAATATTTGCAAACAAATCAATGGACAAAGGATTAATCTCCAAAATATATAAACAGCCCATGCAGCTCAATATTAAAAAAACAAACAACCCTATCAAAAATGGGCAGAAGACCTAAATAGACATTTCTTCAAAGAAGACACACAGATGGTCAAGAAGCACATGAAAAGCTGCTCAACATCAATAATTATTAGAGAAATGCAAATCAAAACTACAATGAGGTATCAACTCACACCAGTTAGAATGGGCATCATCAGAAAATCTACAAACAAAAAATGCTGGAGAGGGTGTGGAGAAAAGGGAACCCTCTGGTCCTGTTGGTGGGAATGTAAATTAATGCAGCCACTATGGAGAACAGTATGGAGGTTCCTTAAAAAACTAAAAGTAGACTTACCATATGATCCAGCAATCCCACTACTGGGCAGAGAAAACCATAATTCAAAACGACACATGCACCCCAATGTTCATTGCACCAGTATTTACAATAGCCATGTCATGGAAACAGCGTTAAAGCTCATCAACAGACCAATGGATAAAGAAGATCTGGTACATATATACCATGGAATATTACTCAGCCATGAAAAGTAACGAAATTGGGTCATTTGTTGAGACGTGGATGAATCTAGAGACTGTCATACAGAGTGAAGTAAGTCAGAAAGAGAAAAACAAATAACGTATATTAACACATACATGTGGAACCTAGAAAAATGGTACAGATGAACTGGTGTTCAGGGTAGAAATTGAGACAAAGATGTACAGAACATACGTATGGACACCAAAGGGGGAAAGCTGCAGGGGTTGGTGGTGGTGGTGTGATGAATTGGGCAATTGGGTTTGACATGTATACACTGATGTGTATAAACTTGATGACTAACAAGAACCTGTTGTATAAAAAAATAAATAAAATTAAATTAAAAAAAAGAAAGAAAACACAATGATCCAAAACCTATGGGATGTAGCAAAAGTAGTTCTAAGAGGGAAGTTTATAGCTATACAATGTTACCTCAAGAAACAAGAAAACTCTCAAATAATAAAACCTGACCTTACCCCTAAAGCAACTAGAGAAAGAAGAACAAACAGAACCTAAAGTTAGTAGAAGGAAAGAAATCATAAAGAGCAGCAATAGATGAAATAGAGATGAAAAAAACAATAGCAAAGATCAATGAAACTAAAAACTTGTTGTTTGAGAAGGTAAACAAAATTGATAAACCTTTAGCCAGACTCATCAAGAAAAAAAGGGAGCAGACTCGAGTCAATAAATTTAGAAATTAAAAAAAAAGGAAAAGTTACAATGGACACCACAGAAATACAAAGGATCACAAGAGACTACTACAAGCAATTATATGTCAATAAAATGGACAACCTAGAACATAAGGAAAAATTCTTAGAAAGCTACAACCTTCCAAGACTGAACCAGGAAGACATAGAAAATATGAACAATCACAAGTAATGAAACTGAAACTGTGATTTAAAAATCTTCCAACAAACAAAAGTCCAGGACCAGATGGCTTCACAGGCAAGTTGTATCAAACATTTAGAGAAGAGTTAATGCCTATCCTTCTGAAACTCTTCCAAAATGTTGCAGAGGAAGGAACACTCACAAGCTCGTTCTATAATGCCGCCATCACCCTGATACCAAAACCAGACAAAGATATCACAAATAAAGGAAACTACAGGCCAATAGCACTGATGAACATAGATGCAAAAATCCTCAACAAAATCCTAGCAATTTGAATCCAACAATACATTAAAAGGATCATACACCATGATCAAGTGGGATTTATCACAGGGATGTGAGGATTTTTCAATATCTGCAAACAAATCAGTGTGATACACCACATCAACAAATTGAAGAATAAAAACCATATGATCATCACAATAGATACAGAAAAAGCTTGTGACAAAATTCAACATCCATTTGTGATAAAACCTCTCCAGAAAGTGGGCATAGAAGTAACATACCTGAACCTGATAAAGGGCATATATGACAAACACACAGCAAACATCATTGTCAATGGTGAAAAAACTGAAAGCATTTCCTCTAAGATCTGGAACAAGACAAGGATGTCCACTCTCGCCACTTTTATTCAACATAGTTTTGGAAGTCCTAGCCACGGCAATCAGAGAAGAAAAAGAAATAAAAGGAATCCAAATTGGAAAAGACTAAAACTGTCACTGTTTGCAGATGACATGATACTATACATAGAAAATCCTAAAGATGCTACCAGAAAATTATTAGAGCTCATCAATGAATTTGGTAAAGTTGAGGATACAAAATTAATGCACAGAAATCTCTTGCATTCCTATACGCTAACAATGAAAGATCACAAAGAGGAGTTAAGGAAACAATCCCACTTATCATCACATCAAAAAGAATAAAACACCTAGGAATAAACCTACCTAAGGAGGTAAAAAACCTGTACTCAGAAAACTGTAAGATACTGATGAAAGAAATCAAAGATGACACAAACAGATGGAGAGATATACCATGTCCTTGGATTGGAAGAATCAACATTGTAAAAATGACTATACTACACAAGTAATCTACACATTCAATGTAATCCGTACCAAATTACCAATAGCATTTTTCACAGAATAAAAACAAAAATTTTACAATTTGTATGGAAACCCAAAAGACCCCAAATATCCAAAGCAGTCTTGAGAAAGGAAACCGGAGCTGGAGGAATCAGGCTCCCTGACCTCAGACTACACTACAAAGCCTACACTAATCAAAACTGTATGGTACTGGCACAAAAACAGAAATATAAATCAATGGAACAGGATAGAAAGTCCATAGATAAACCCACACACCTATGGTCACCTAATCTATCACAAAGGAGGTCAGAATATACAATGGAGCAAAGACAGTTTCTTCAATAAGTGGTGCTGGGAAAACTGGACAGCTTCATGTAGAAGAATGAAATTAGAACATTCTCTAACACCATACACAAAAGTAAACTTAAAATGGATTAGAGACCTAAATGTAAGACTGCATACTATAAAACTTTTAGAGGAAAACATAGGCAGAACACTCTCTGACATCAATCACAGCAAGATCTTTTTTGATCCACCTCCTAGAGTAATGAAAATGAAAATAAACAAAAAAACAAATGAGACCTGATGAAACTTAAAAGTTTTTGCACAGCAAAGGAAACCATAAACAAAACAAAAAGACAACCCACAGATTAGGAGAAAATATTTGCAAATGAAGTGACCCACAAGGGATTAATCTCCAAAATATACAAACATTTTGTTAAGCATTTTTGCCTCTATGTTCTTCAGTGATATTGCCTTTAATTTTCTTTTTTCCTGATACCTTTGTCTGGTTTTGGTATCAGGGTGAGGGTGGCCTCGTAGAATGAGCTTGGGAGTGTTCCTCCCTCTGCAAATTTTTGGAAGAGTTTGAGATAACTAATGAGAACCTACTGTACAGCACAGGGACCTCTACCTAATGCTCTATGGTGACCTAAATGGGAAGGAAATCCAAAAGAGGCAAAATACATATAGCTGATTCACTTTGTTGTATGGCAGAAACTAACCCCACGTTGTAAAGCAACTATATTCCAATAAAAATTAATTTTAAAAAACCCAAAGCAAAATATACAAACAGCTCACACAGTTCAATATAAAAAAAAACCCAATCATAAAATGGAAAGAAGATATAAAATAGACATTTCTCCAAAGAAGACATTCAGATGGCCAAAAAGCACATGAAAAGATGATCAACATCACTAATTATTAGCAAAATGCAAATCAAAATTACAATGAGATATCACCTCACACCAGTCAGAATGGCCATCATAAAAAAATCTATAAACTATAAATGCTGAAGAGGGTCTGAAGAAAAGGAAGAATGTAAATTACTACAGCCACTATGGAGAACAGTATGGAGGTTCCTTAAAAAACTAAAAATAGAATTACCATATGACCCAGCAATCCCAGTACTGGGCATATACCCAGAGAAAACCATATTTCAAAAAGACACATGCACCACCAGGGAAGCCCAAACATTTCCTTTTACTGAAGTAGATTTGATTTACAATGTTTTGTTAATTTCCAGTGCACACCAAAGTGGTAGGTTTATATATATATATATATATATATATATATACATATATATATATTCTTTTCCTGTTTTAGATTCCACATGTAAGTGATATCATATGATATTTGCTTTTCTCTGTCAGACTTACTTCATTTAGTGTGATAATCTCTAGGTCCATCCATGTTGCTGCAAATGACATTATTTCATTCTTTTTTATGGCTTAGTAGTATTCCAGTGTGTGTGTGTGTGTGTGTGTGTGTGTGTGTGTGTGTGTGTGTATCTCACATCTTCTTTATCCATTCATCTTTCCATGGACATTTAGGTTGCTTCCGTGCCTTGGCTATTATAAACAGTCCTGCTATGAACATTGGGGTGCATTATTATTTTGAATTAGAGTCTTCTCCAGATGTATGTCCAGGAGTGTGGTTGCTGGATCATACGGTAATTCTATTTTTAGTTTTTTAAGGAACCTCCATACTGTTCTCCATGGTCTCTGCACCAACTTATATTTCCACCAACAGTGTAGAAGGGTTCCCTCTTCTACACACACTCTCCAGCATTTATTGTTTGTGGACTTTTTAATGATGGCCATTTTGACTGGTGTGATGGTATACCTCATTGTATTGATTTGCATTTCTCTAATAATTAGTGATGTGGACCATCTTTTCACATGCCTGTTGTCCATCTGCATGTCTCCTTTGGAGAGATGTCTATTTAGGTTTTCTGCCCATTTTTTGATTAGGTTTTTTGTTTTTATTGTTATTGAGTTGTATGAGCTGTTTCTATATTTTAGAAATTAATCCCTTGTCGATCCCATAGTTTCTAAATATTTTCTCCCAGTTTGCAGGTTGCCATTTCATTTTGTTTATGTTTTCCTTTGCTGTGCAAAAGCTTATAAATTTGATTAGGTTCCATTAGTTTATTTTTCCTTTTATTTCTTTTGCCTTGGGAGACTGACCTAAGAAAACATTGCTACAATTTATGTCAGAGAATGTTTCACCTAGGAGTTTTATGGTGTCCTGTCTTATGTTTAGCTCTTTAAGCCATTTTGAAATTATTTTTGTGTATGTCATGAGGGAGTATTCTAACCTCATTGATTTATATGCAGTTGTCCAGCTTTCCCAATATCACTTGCTGAAGAGACCTTTTCTCCATTGTATATTCTTGCATCCTTTGTTGATTAATTGACTGTAGGTGTGTGGGTTTATTTCTGGGCTCTCTACTCTGTTCCATTGACCCTTATGTCTGTTTTTGCGCCAATACCATGCTGTTTTGATTACTGTAGCTTTGTAGTATTGTCTGAAGTCTGGGAGAGTTATGCCTCCCTGTCTGTCTAGCTATTTAGAAAGAATATACCAGAACTTCAACCGAAAATAATTTTCAGATAAATAATATTTTATATTTCTAAATGAAATCATTTAGAGTATACCAAGAAATCATGTAAGATTATACAGATAAATGTATGTATGTGTACATATGTATGTACAATTTTGGAATAGGAAAAGCTGAATTTCAAGCTTTTTAAAATTAGAAATGATAATTTATGAGATTAATAAATAAAACTACATATGTATTAAAAATTAGAGCACAGAAAAAGATGGCATAAACGAAGTTAACAAATGACAAATCTGAAGGGAAAATGGCAACATTTATGATAGTGGGCTTTTTACCTTCCATTTACAGTTAAGTAGCTCTTAGAAATTAGAAGAAGGTGGCCAAGAATCCAATAGAAAAACTAGCAAAGCACAATGCACAGAAAAGAAAATACAAATCTCTTCTGAATGGAAACCTTTTGAATGATCTACAGTTTGAAATGCAGCAGAACTATTCAGGAAATTAAGAAATTTTGTGTGCATTAAATTTTGGAGTTGAACCAACCTTAACGACCCTCCTGAAAGCAATATATTGACTTGGTAGGATAAAAAGAATCAGTGAGGGATGAATTAATGGGGCATAAGGAAGTAAAAATGAAGAATGTAAAAAGGAAAAGGGAGGGGGACTGGACAGAACTGAAGGTCACTGGTCAAGGGAAGAAGAAGCCCACCCAAGAAACATTTTAAATATGAAAGAAGAAAAAAGAGGGGCTGGTGTTTAAAAAAGTCAAATGATTAATCATGAACTTTAAGCTGGACAAGCAAAGAAGAGAAGTGGGAAGAGTGCAGAGCCAACTCAAAAGGGAAATGGAGAGATCAAGTGTACCAGAGGTTTTTATGAGGCTAAATGGAGTTTGGGCAGGAAAGAGCTAGAAGGATCAATCTAGTCAGTAACTGAGATTTTAGACTTTGATTTTTAAGCTGGATCAGATGCCCAAATACAAAATATGACCCAATAAATAGGTAATTAAATTGATGTGAAAGTACTCATTGGAGCTGAATTCAAGCAAGACCTCATTGTAGTTTCGAGTTCCATTTCTCTAATAATTAGCAATGTTTAGCATCTTTTCATGTGCCTAGTGGCCACCTGTATATCTTCTTTGGAAAGACGTCTATTTAGGTCTTCTGCACATTTTTCGATTGGGCCAACTTCCTTCTTTTATTTAAGGACTTTTCAAAGGGAAGGGACATTATTATGGAGAATAATATTATAATAATATTATAATATATAATTATATATTATAATAACATAATATTATTTATGTTATTTTTGAAAAATGTTATTGCCCTTTTCCTTTTGGTATACAGTCATATAGGTTTTAACACATGTATAAATCCATGTATCCACCACCATAATCAGGACACAAAATTATTCCAGACCCCCAGAAAAATCACTTGGGCTATCTTTTTTTTTAAACATCTTTATTGGAGTACAATTGCTTGATAATGTTGTGATAGCTTCTGCTGTATAACAAAGTGAATCAGCTATACGTATACATATATCCCCATACCCCCTCCCTCTTGCATCTCCTTCCAACTCTCCCTATCCCACCGCTATAGGTGGACACAAAGCATGGAGTTGATCTCCCTGTGCTATGCGGCTGCTTCCTACTATCTATTTTACATTTGGTAGTGTATATATGTAAATATCAATCTCTCACTTCGTCCCAGCTTACCCTTCCCCCTCCCTGTGTCCTCAAGTCTATTCTCTACGTCTGCGTCTTTATTCCTGTCCTGCCCATAGGTTCTTCAGAACCTTTTTTTTTTTTTTTTTAGATTCTATATATTTGCGTTAGCATACGGTACTCTTTCTGACTTACTTCACTCTGTATGACAGACTCTAGGTCCATCCACCTCACTACAAATAACTCAATTTCATTTCTTTTTATGGCTGAGTAATATACCATTGTACATATGTGCCACATCTTCTTTATCCATTCATCTGTCGATGGACACTTAAGTTGCTTCCATGTCCTGGCTATTGTAAATAGTGCTGCAATGAACACTGTGGTACATGACTCTTTTTGAATTATGGTTTTCTCAGGGTATATGCCCAGTAGTGGGATTGCTGGGTCATATGGTAGTTCTATTTCTATTTTTTTAAGGAACCTCCATACTGTTTTCCATAGTGGCTGTATCAGTTTACATTCCCACCAACAGTGCAAGAGGGTTCCCTTTTCTCCACACCCTCTCCAGCATTTATTGTTCATAGATTTTTTGATGATGGTCATTCTGACTGGTGGGAGGTGATACCTCATTGTAGTTTTGAATTGCATTTCTCTAATGATTAGTGATGTTGAGCATCCTTTCATGTGTTTGTTGGCAATCTGTATATCTTCTTTGGAGAAGTTTCTATTTAGGTCTTCTGCCCATTTTTGGATTGGGTTGTTTGTTTTTTGATATTGAGCTGCTTGTATATTTTGGAGATTAATCCTTTGTCAGTTGCTTCACTTGCAAATATTTTCTCCCATTCTGAGGGTTGTCTTTTCATCTAGTTTATGGTTTCTTTTGCTGTGCAAAAGCTTTTCAGTTTCAATAGGCCCCATTTGTTTATTTTTGTTTTCATTTTCATTACTCTAGGAGGTGGATCAAAAAAGATCTTGCTCTGATTGATGTCAGAGAGTGTTCTGCCTATGTTTTCCTCTAAGTTTTATAGTATCTATTCTTACATTTAGGTCTTTAATCCATTTTGAGTTTACTTTTATGTATGGTGTTAGAGAAAGTTCTAATTTCATTCTTTTACATGTAGCTGTCCAGTTTTCCTACACCATTTACTGAAGAGACTGTCTTTGGCCCATTGTACATTCTGGCCTCCTTTGTGATAGATTAGGTGACCATAGGTGTGTGGGTTTATCTCTGACTTCCTATTGTGTTCCATTAATCTATATTTCTGTTTTTGTATCAGTACTATAATGTCTTGATTAATGTAGCCTTGCAGTATAGTCTGAGGTCAGGGAGCTTGATTGCTCCAGCTCCGGTTTTCTTTCTCAAGATTGCTTTGGCTATTCGGGGTCTTTTGCGTTTCCATACAAATTGTGAAATTTTTTGTTCTAGTTCTGTGAAAAATGCCAGTGGTAGTTTGATAGGGACTGCATTGAATCTGTAGATTGCTTTGGGTAGTAGAGTCATTTTCACAATGTTGATTCTTCCAAAACAAGAACATGGTATATCTCTCTATCTGTTTGTATCATCTTTAATTTCTCTCATCAGTGTCTTATAGTTTTCTGCATACAGGTCTTCTGTCTCCTTGGATAGGTTTATTCCTAGGTATTTTATTCTTTTTGTTGCAATGGTAAATGGGAGTGTTTCCTTAATTTCTATTTCAGATTTTTCAGATTTTTCATTAGTGTGTAGGAATGCAAGAGATTTCTGTGCATTAATTTTGTATCCTTCTACTTTACCAATTCATCGATTAGCTCTAGTAGTTTTCTGGTAGCATCTTTAGGATTCTCTATGTATAGTATCATGTCATCTGCAAACGTGACAGTTTTACTTCTTTCCCGATTTGGATTCCTTCTATTTCCTTTTCTTCTCTGATTGCTCTGGCTAAAACTTCCAAAACTATGTTGAATAAGAGTGGTGAGAGTGGGCAACCTTGTCTTTTTCCTGATCTTAGTGGAAATGTTTTCAGTTTTTCACCATTGAGAACAATGATGACTGTGGGTTTGTCATATATGGCCTTTATTATGTGGAGGTAAGTTCCCTCTATGCCTACTTTCTGGAGGGTTTTTTTTTATCAGAAACTGGTGTTGAATTTTGTCAAAAGCTTTCTCTGCATCTATTGAGATGATCATATGGTTTTTATCCTTCAATTTGTTAATATGGTGTATCACATTGATTGATTTGTATATATTGAAGAATCCTTGCATTCCTGGGATAAACCCCACTTGATCACGGTGTATGATCCTTTTAAATGTGCTGTTGGATTCTCTTTGCTATTATTTTGTTGAGGATTTTTGCATCTATGTTCATCAGTGATATTGGCCTGTAGTTTTCTTTTTTTGTGACATCTTTGTCTGGTTTTGGTATCAGGGTGATGGCGGCCTTTTAGAATGAGTATGTGAGTGTTCCTCCCTCTACTATATTTTGGAAGAGTTTGAGGAGGATAAGTGTTAGCTCTTCTCTAAATGTTTGATAGAATTCGCCTGTGAAGCCATCTGTTCCTGGGCTTTTGTTGGTTGGAAGATTTTTAATCACAGTTTCAATTTCAGTGCTTGTGGTTGGTCTTTTCATATTTTCTATTTCTTCCTGGTTCAGTCTTGAAGGTTGTGCTTTTGTAAGAATTTGTCCATTTCCTCCAGGTTGTACATTTTATTGGCATATAGTTTCTTGTAGTAATCTCTCATGATCCTTTGTACTTCTGCAGTGTCAGTTGTTATTTCTCCTTTTTAATTTCTAGTTCTATAGATTTGAGTCTTCTCCCTTTTTTTCTTGATGAGTCTGGCTAATGGTTTATCGATACTGTTTATCTTCTCATAGAACGAGCTTTTGGTTTTATTCATGTTTACTATTGCGTCCTTCTTTCCGTTTTCATTTATTTCTGCTCTGATCTTTATGATTTCTTTCTTTCTGCTAACTTTGGGGCTTTTTTCTGCTTTCTCTAATTGCTTTCGGTGTAAGGTTTGGTTGTTTATTTGAGATGTTTCATGTTTCTTGAAGTAGGATTTTATTGCTATAAACTTCCCTCTTAGAACTGCTTTTGCTGCATCCCATAGGTTTTGGGTCGTCGTGTCTCCATTGTTATTTGTTTCTAGGTATTTGTGGATTTCCTCTTTGATTTCTTCAGTGATCTCTTGGTTATCAAGTAGTGTATTGTTTAGCCTCCATGTGTCTGTATTCTTTACAGTTATTTCCCTGTAATTGGTATCTAGTTTCATAGCATTGTGGTCAGAAAAAATATTTGATAAAATTTCAATTTTCTTAAATTTACTATGGCTTGATTTGTGACTCAAGATATGATCTATCCTGGAGAATGTTCCATGAGCACTTGAGAAGAAAGTCTATTCTGTTGTTTTTGGATGGAATGTCCTATAAATATCAGTGAAGTCCATCTTGTTTATTGTATCATTTAAAGCTTCTGTTTCCCTCTTTTTTCATTTTGGATGATCTGTCCCTTGGTGAAAGTGGGGTATTAAAGTCCCCTACTATTATTGAGTTACTATCAATTTCCCCTTTTATGGCTGTTAGCATCTGCCTTATGTATGGAGCTGCTCTTATGTTGGGTTCATAAATATTTACAATTGTTATATCTTCTTCTTGGATTGATCCCTTGATCATTATGTAGTGTCCTTCTTTGTCTCTTGTAATAGTCTTGAGAATTGCTACCCCAGCTTTCTTTTGATTTCCATTTGCATGGAAATGCATCTTTTTTCCATCCCCTCACTTGCAGTTTGTATGTATCCCTAAGTCTGAAGTGGGTCTCTTGTAGACAGCATATATATGGGTCTTGTTTTTGTATCCATTCCGCCAGTCTATGTCTTTTGGTTGGAGCATTTAATCCATTTACATTTAAGGTAATTATTGATGTGTATGTTTTTGTTACGATTTTCTTAATTGTTTTGGCTTTGTTATTGTAGGCCTTTTCCTTCTCTTGTGTTTCCTGCCTAGAGACGTTCCTTTACTATTTATTGTAAAGCTGGTTTGGTGGCGCTGAATTCTGTTAGCTTTTGCTTGTCTGTAAAGGTTTTAACTTCTCTGTCAATCCTGAATCAGATCCTTGCTGGGTAGAGTAATCTTGGTCGTAGGTTTTTCCCTTTCATCACTTTCAATATGTCCTGCCACTCCCTTCTGGTTTGCAGAGTTTCTACTGAAATTTCAGCTGTTAACCTTATGGGGATTCCATTATATGTTATTTGTTGATTTTCCCTTGCTGCTTTTAATATTTTTTCTCTGTATTTAATTTTTGATAGTTTGATTAATATATGTCTTGGCGTGTTTCTCCTTGGATTTATCCTGTATGGGACTCTCTGCACTCCCTGGACTTGACTGACTATTTCCTTTCCCACATTAGGGAAGTTTTCAACTATAATCTCTTCAAATATTTTCTCAGTCCCTTCCTTTTTCTCTTTGTCTTCTGGGACCCCTATAATTCAAATGTTGGTGCATTTAATATTGTCCCAGAGGTCTCTGTGAGTGTCCTCTATTCTTTTCATTCTTTTTTCTTGATTCTGCTCTGTGGTAATTTCCACTATTTTATCTTCCAGGTCACTCTTCCGTTCTTCTGCCTCAGTTATTCTGCTATTGATTCCTTCTAGTGAATTTTTAATTTCATGTATTGTGTTGTTCACCATTGTCTGTTTGCTCTTTAGTTCTTCTAGGTTGTTGTTAAACGTTTCTTGTATTTTCTCCATTCTATCTCCAAGATTTAGATCATCTATACTATCATTACTCTGAATTCTTTTTCAGGTAGACTGCCTATTTCCTCTTCATTTATTTGATCTGGTGGGTTTTTACTTTGCTCCTTTATCTGCTTCATATTTCTCTGTCTTCTCATTTTGCTTAACTTACTGTGTTTGGGGTCTCCTTTTCACAGGCTGCAGGTTTGTAGTTCCCGTTGTTTTTGGTGTCTGCCCCCAGTGGGTAATGTTGGTTCAGTGGGTTGTGTAGGCTTCCTGGTGGAGGGAACTGGTGCCTGTGTTCTGGTGGATAAGGCTGGATCTTGTCTTTCTAGTGGTCAGAACCATGTCCGTTGGTGTGTTTTGGGGTGTCTGTGACCTTATCATGATTTTAGGCAGCCTCTCTGCTAATTGGTAGAGTTTTGTTCCTGTATTGCTAGTTGTTTGGCATGGGTTGTCCAACACTGGAGCTTGCTGGTCGTTGAGTGGAGCTGGGTGTTAGCGTGGACATGGAGATCTCTGGGAAAGCTCTCACCGATTGATAGTACATGGGGCCAGGAGGTGTCTGTGGTCCAATGTCCTGAATTCGGCTCTCCCACCTCAGAGGCTCAGGCCTGACACCCAGCTGGAGCACCAAGACTCTGTCAGCTGAATTTGCATTCCTTTGGTTGATGAGTTTTTCGTCTCCTTCCCCCGGTTCTCTGTTCCTTGTCACTCCCACCTTCTGGGTTTCTCTTAGCACCATTTTGACTATCTATGGGATAAAGTCAGAGGTGCTTTCCCCCTAGGGTGCAAATATAGTTGTGGTAGGAGTTGGGGGTGAGGTTTTAGAACCATTTCCCTTCACACTAAGACTTTCCTTTCACAGTTTTTGATAGTCTCTTCCCAGCCGCCCTGATTTAAAGGGGAAATGGATCATGGTCAAATTAGCCCTAATGCCTTCTAATGCATTTCTTAACCTTCTGAGCTATCTTTTAATAGTCACTACCTCCCCCTAACTATAAACCCTGACATCTAATCTGGTCTTCATCTTTGTCTTTTCAAGACAGTCATATAAATGAAACCACACAGTATGTAACCTTCTGTGACCAACTTCTTGCATTCAACATGCTTCTGAGATTCATCCACATTGTTATGTGTATCAAGAGTTTGTTATGTGTTACTACTAAGTAGTATTCGTTAATATAGATTACCACACTTAGCTTACTCACCCACTGAAGGAAATTGTGTCATTTCCAATTGTGGACAATTATGAATAGAGCTATGATAAACATTTGTGTATAGGATTTTTTGTGGATATACATTTTAAATTGTTAAAGCAGTTACCATGAGTGAAGTTTATGTTTAATTTTATAAGAAACAATCAAACAGTTTTACAGAATGTCAGTACCATTTTGCATTACCATGGAGGTTTTTATTTCTTTTTTAATATTTATTTAGTTGGCTGCACTGGGTCTTCGTTGCGGCTCATGGGATCATAAGTTGCGGCATGCGGGATCTAGCTCCCTGAGCAGGGATCAAACCTGGGCCCCCTGCATTGGGTGCATGGATTCTTAACCACTGGACCAGCAGTGAAGTCCCTACCATGGAGTTCTGATTGCTTCACATCCTCACCAGCACTTGGTGGCCTTGGCAATTCTTAAAAAACTACTCAGAAATGTAGTGCTATCTCATTGATTATTTTCATTTCCCTAATAGCTAATTATATTGAATGTTTTCTCACGTGCCTATTTGCTACCCATTTTATCTCTTTGGTGAAGTGTCCATTCACGTCTTTGGTGGATTTTTAATTAGGTGTTTGCTTTCTTATTGTTGACTTTTGAGAGTTCTTTATATAAGGTGAATAGAAGTTCTTTGTCAATATGTAATTTGTAAACATTTTCATTCTCCTAGCAGTGTATTTGCAAAGAAAAAGATTTTTATTGTAATGAGGCTCAATTTATCATTTTTTATTTCATTAAGAATCATACTTTTGATTCCATGTGTAAGAATTCATCACTAAATCCAAGATCTCTTATTTTTTTCTAAAAATTTTATAGTTTAACATTTTACATTTAGTTCTATGATCTATTTTGAATTAATTTTTGTGTACTGCGTGAGGTTTAGTTCAAGATATATATATTTTTAATCTATGGATGAATAATTGATATATGTGTCTATCCCTTCAACAATACCACACTGTCTTAATTACTGTAGCTTTATAGTGAGTATTTAAATCAGGTAGTATATGTTAAAACATTAAAAAATGTAAAAGTATGACTCTCATACAGGTATAAAAATGAACACATGTGAAATTCACTTGCTAGTAAGGGAACCAAACGAATGTTAAAATCAATCAAAGGGAAGGTCAAAAGAGCACACTGGAGTAAAGGAATATTGAAATGAGTCGCAAATGGAAACAAAACTGGTTTTTCCATAGGGTGTGAGAGAAGGCATTTGAACCTCTACCAGATGAAAGAGAATGTCTCTCTATCTTACAGAGTAAAATAGTTCCCCTAGAATCAAAATCTGATAAAGTGGAAAGATATGTTATAGACAATGCATAGTTTTCCATTGGAGTACAGTTTTTTTCCTACGGATTGCTCCAAATTTATTCTTCCCTTTAAAAACTTGCTTTACTTCCTTTTTTTTTTTTTTTTTTTGCTTTTTCATATAAATGTTAGAATCAGCTTTTCTAATATCTACCAAAAAATCTTTCTTGGGTTTGTATTGGCATTGCATTAAATCTATAGTTCAATTTAGGAGGAATTTATATCTTTCCTTTGTTGAGTCTTGCAATTCAAGAATACAGTATATTTTTCCATTAATTAAGCCTTCTTTCATTTGTTTTATCTGCATTTTGTAGTTTTCAGCAGGCAGATCCTGTATATCTTTTGTTAGATTGAAACCAAAGCATTAGATCTTTTGAGCTACTATAAGTTGTATTTTAAAAATATTTTGCCTTCTAGTTTACATTGTTAGTATATAGAAATATGATTGGTTTTTGAGTGGTCGTGACCTTGTCCCACACATTTATTAGTTCTGGGAGTTCCGTAGATTGCTTGATATTTTCTACATAGAAAATTATGTTATGTGAGAATAGGATAACTAACAGGATAATTGTTTCTTCCTTTCAACGTGTATGTGTTCTTCTTTTCCTTGCCTCATCGCACCGGCTAAAATTTCCAATACAATGTTGAATAAGAGTGGTGAGAAGACAACTGTGACTTATTCTTGAGCTTAGGGAGAAAGCATTTTACCATTAAGTATGATACTAGCTGTAGATTTTAAAAAAAAATAGATACTCTTTAGCAAGTTGAGGAAATTCCCTTCTATTCCTAGTTTGCTGGGAGTTTTTATACAGAATAGTTGCTGGATTCTCTCAAATAATTTTCTGCATTAATTGATATTCTCATAAAGTTTTTCTTCTTTAGATTAATTAGTAATTAATTAGTTAATATGGTAGATTACATTGATTTATTTCTGAATAATGAGTTAGCCTTTCATCCTGGGATAAACTCCACTTAGTGTCTTGTATTATTCTTTTTATATATTCCTCAATTCAATTTGGTAATTTTTGTTGAACATTTTTCCATCCATGTTCATGAGAAATATTCATCTGTAGTTATCTTTTCTTATAGTGCCTTTGCCTGCTTTTGGTATCAGAGTAACTCTGGCCTCATAAAATGACTTGAATGTGTTCCCTCTCCTATTTGACAGAAGTGTAGAACTGTGCTCTATTTCTCCTTTAAACATTCCTAGAATTCACCTGTGGAAGCATCTGGACTAGGAAATTTCTTTTTGGAAGATTATAAACTACGAATTTAATTTCTTTAATATTTATAGAACAATTCAAGTTACATATTTCATCATGGTTGAGTTTGCGTAGTTTATGATTTTTAAGAAAATGGTCCATTTCATCTAAGGTATTGAATTTCTGAGCGTGGAATTGTTCATAGTATTTCCTTATATTATCCTTTTAACATCTACAGAGTCTATAGGGATCTCTCCTCTTTCAATCTAATATTGGTAATTTGCATCTTCTGTCTGTTTTTCTTTGTCAGTCTTGCTAGAAGTTAATCAATTTTATTGACCTCAAAACCAGCTTTAAGTTTGATTTTCTTTATTAATTTTCTGTTTTTCAATTTTAATGATTTCTATTCTTATTTTTCCATCCTACCTTGCCTTTGGTTTAGTTTGCTCTTCTTTTTCTATTTTCTAAGGTAAAAGCAACCGATTGATTTGATTACATTCTTCTTTTCTAACATAGCATTTTAATGCTATAAAATTTCCTCTAAGCACTATGTTAGTTGCACCCCACAAATTTTGATGTTATATTCATTCTCATTTTATTCAAAATATTTTATATAATTTATCCTGAGACTTCCTTTTTGACACATGGATTAATTAAAAGTATGTTGATTAACTTCAAGTGCTTGGATATTTTTCTGCTATATTTCTTTTACTGATTTCTAGTTTAATTCCGTTATGTTCTGAAATACACACTTTGTATATTTTGAATTCTTTTAAATTTTTTAAGGTTTGCTTTATGACTTTGGGTATGGTCTATCTTGGTAGATGTTCCATATGAACTGAAAAGAATGTATTTCTTCTATTGTCAGGTGAAGTGTTTTTCAAATGTCAGGTTCAGTTGGTTGATAGTATTGTTCAGTTATTCTATATTCTTGATTTTTTATCTATTATCTATACTACTGAGAAAGGAGTATTGATGTCTCTAATTCTAATTATGGATTTCTCTTACTTTCAGCTCCATCAGTTTTTGTTTACTGTATTTTGAAGCTCTGTTGTTGTATACACAGTTAGAATTGTTATGACTTCTTGGTGAATTAACAGTATTTATCCTCAGTAATTTTATTTTCTCTCAAGCCCCCTAGCTCTGATATCAATATAGCCACTCAGCTCTCCTTTGACTAGTGTCTGCATGGTATATTGTTTCCATCCATTTACTTTTAATGTATGCATATCACTATATTTGAACTGAGTTTCTTATAGATGGCATAAATTTAGATCATGGTTTTTTTAAATCCATTTTCACAATTCCTGTTTTTAAACTAGTATATTCAGATCATTCACATTAATGTTATTGTTGATATGTTTGGATTTAGATTGATGGTACTCCAAATCCTGGTGTTCTTCCCCAATCTGCCTGTTGCTATTTACTTTCCAGAGTCTTCAAGTAGTTGTTCCATGCATTCTGTCCAGGTTTAGTAGTTATATTCAGTGAAAGAGAAGATATGAAATGTGCTTACTCCATCCTACATATATGTGGAATTCTGGGAATAATTATTTTTAGAGCTTCTCTGAATCTGAGGATCAGATTCCAAGTTTCTGACTGTCATGCTAAAGTTCCTATCAATGCTAAACATCACTAATTATTAGAGAAATGCAAATCAAAACTACAATGAGATATCACCTCACGCTACTCAGAATGGCCATCATCAGAATATCTACAAACAATAACTGCTGGAGAGGGTATAGAGAAAAAGGAACCCTCTTGCACTGGTGGTGGGAATGTAAATTGGTACAGCCACTATGGAGAACAGTATGGAGGTTCCTTAAAAAGCTAAAAGCAGAGCTACCATATGACCCAGCAATCCCACTTCTGGGCATATACCCAAGAAAACCATAATTCGAAAAGATACATGCACCCCAATGTTCCTTGCAGCACTATTCACAATAGCCAGGACATAGAAGCAACCTAAATGTCCATCGACAGATGAATGAATAAAGAAGATGTGGTACATACATACATATAATGGAATATTACTCAGTCATAAAAAAGAACAAAATAATGCCATTTGCAGCAACATGGATGGACCTAGAGATTGTCATACTGAGTGAAGTAAGTCAGACAGAGAAAGACAAATATCATATGATATCACTTACATGTGGAATCTAAAGGAATGGTAAAAATAAACTTATTTGCAAAACAGAAATAGAGTCACAGTAGAGAACAAACTTGTGGTTACCAAGGGGGAAAGGGGGGAGGGAGGGATAAGTTGGGAGATTGGGATTGACATATACACACTACTATATATAAAATAGGTAGCACAGAGAACTCTATTCAATACTGTGTAATGACCTATGTGGGAAAAGAATCTAAAAGAGAGTGGATATATGTATATGTAGAACTGATTCACTTTGCTGTACACAGTAAAGTAACACAACATTGTAAATCAGCTATACTCCAATAAAATTTTGTTTAAAAAGTTCCTATCAGATCACAAAATCTCAAAGTTGCTATTAAATCAACATATTTAAATAAATATTTTCCTTTAACAATCAAAAAAATAATTCTCGAGCACTTCTGGAATGGGCAGCTCATAAAGCTCTTCCCAGTTTGCTGCTGCAGCCTCAGAATTTCCCCACAGTTCAGAGATGCTTGGGGTGAGCATCCACAGTGATGCAGACATTTCTAAGACCAAACCAAACAAAATCTCTAGATTAGCAGATGACTGATGTCACAAAATCATGCCATTTATGAAAGTACCATTTTTGACGGTTTTACTGCCTTTTCCCACTGTAGTGCTTGAGCATATTACCTATTGTCTTTCAACCTAGAGAGTGAAAAATATTATTTCTCAGGACCCAGAGCCTCTATCTACTGTGAAGAAGTAATTTCAGTGGTATCAGACTATAGAAACTTCCAAATTCTTTCAAAATTTGTATATATCCTTGATATATACCCTTTGAATGGTCTAATCATTGTATGCAAGAAGCTGGGGCCCATCTCCTGTACCAAATATTTGTGAGGTTGCACAGAACCACCCATTAGTTTGTAGACACAGTCTGCCGTCTATTGTCTGTACGTGGTCTTTGCATGCTTACTTTCATAGTTTAAAAATATAACTCAAAATGCAAATTATATGTTTTGGTGTTTCTTATGAATGGATGAGACTGCAAATCTGGATTTTTTTATCCACAATCCAATGGTCTATCTCCTTCATCCTAAACATCATATCTAGCTAAAATTTACCATTCTTAATTCCTTAATATTGGGCCAGAACTTGGGCTTTCAAAAAATATTATTGAGGGAATGGGTTGTATCAATCAAATTCCGGGGTGGCTTTTATTACCTATGCATAGTTTGAGGTTCAATAAGGTCTCCAGCTGCGGCAGGAAAAAATAACACAAATTTTCCTTATCTATATTTAAATTCTATGGTCAGAAATGAAGAAGAGAATGTAGAAAAGGGTAGACCAAGCCTAGGCAATTCATTTCTCTCTTCTTGGAAACTTCTGTCCCCCAAACCTTCCTAGGTTCCCTCCTTATCAACATTCAGATCCCAAATGATCTCAAATGTCATTTCCTAGACAGCCTTTCCCAACCACCCGGGTAAAGTAGTCACTCTGCCCCTCTCTCCAGTCCCATTACTCTCTAGACCATTATCCTGTTTTTATTCTTCAGAGAACTACAATTAACAAACCATTCGATGCATTTATTTGTCAATGTGTTTATTGACTTTCTTCCTCTCCCCGCCACCTCCCACTAGAGGTAAAGGCCATTTTCTTGTTCACTATTACATCCCCAACACTTAGAACAGGATCTGACCCATAATATTTGTTGAAAAAATTAATAGATATAATTATTTTGTGACATCAGCCATCTCCTAGCTTAGAGATTTTTTGGTTTGGTCTTAGAAAAGTCTGCATCATTGTGGATGCTCACCCCAATGATCTCTGAACTGTGGGGAACTTCTGAGGCTACAGCAGCAAACTGGAAAGCACTTTATGAGCAGCACATTCTGGTAGTGCTTAGGATTTTTCTTTTAATTGCTAAAGGAAAATACTTATTTAAGTATATTGGATTAATGGAAACTTCAAGATTCTGTGATCTGATAAGAACTTTAACATGACAGTCAGAGACTTGGGATCTGATCCTCAGATTCAGAGAAGCTCTAAAAATAATTATTCCCAGAGTTCCACTTATAGGTAAGATGGAGTAAGCACATTTCATATCTTCTCTCTCACTGAATGTAACTACCAAACCTGGACAGAATGCATGGAACAACTACTTGAAGACTCTGGAAAGTAAATAGCAACAGGCAGATTGGGGAAGAACACCAGGATTTGGAGTACCATCAATCTAAATCTAAACATATCAACAATAACATTAATGTGAATGATCTGAACATACTAATTTAAAGACAGGAAATTTCAGAATGGATTAAAAAAACAAACATGACCTAAATTTATGCCACCTATAAGAAACTCAGTTCAAATATAATGATATACATACATTAAAAGTAAAAGGACAGAAACAATGTACATAATCCCAATAGAAGAGTATCATATCATATCAAGCACATATATCATTCATTTGTACTTTTAGTCATCAAATATTTATTGGAAATACACTAGACTTAAGACATTATGCTGCATACTTCTAAGTACTAACTCATCACCTTAGGAGCCATGTTTAAGAATTAATTATGTTGAAGAGTAACCCCCACTCGCCACAGCTAGAGAAAGCTCGCACACTGCAACAAAGACCCAATGCAGCCATAAATAAATAAATAAATTTGAAAGAAAAGACACATCCTTAAAAAGAAAAGAAAAGAAAAATATACCATATTCCTACCACATGACATTTTATGTATATCTTTCCAGATATTTTCTGATGTGCATGTATGTGGGTTTGTGTGTGTCTGTGTGTGTGTGTTGTGTATATACCAGTGCCTGTCTAAACTATTTTACTTGAAAATAGATGTATGACTACCTTATGTGAAATACTACACTCTGGGACTGTGTTTCTGGAGCTCTAACAAAGAATATTACATTAGATCAAATCAATTTGTTCAACAGAGAAATGTATATAATAAATTGAGAAGCTAAAAAAAAGAATTAATTATGTTGGTCAGGAAACTAGATGATGGTAGCTGGATCAGAGTGGGATAGGGTAGAAATGGCAAACAAATAAACAAAGAACCTACAACCCAATACTTGAGATAGCTTTTGATTCATAAAGGCAAAGTTTCCACCCATTAACCAAGATTACCAGGCAAAGTAAAGTGGAAATAAAATGGAAAGGGCAAAATCAGTTGAATAAAGGACACAAATATATCTTTATTGGGTTGTACACTTCCTTTTAACTAAGCATGGTAAACAAAACTAAACTAGAATACACATTAGTTAGTCCACCATTGTCGCCTAGAAAATAGTATTACAATTCGGAAGGAAGTTAAGACAAAGCTGGGAATCCTCACTGATGGGGAATATTATGTATATTTTCTATTTTGTTTAAACCAATACTCTTTCCTTTAATCTATGATTTTTTTTTTAACCATTTCTATCCTTCCCATCCTGATCCAGTATCATTATCTGGTCTACTGACTAATATAATGCGTCTTAAGTGTGTCTTTTAAGATTATGAGTTAGTACCTTAAAAGTGCAGAACATAGGGCTTCCCTGGTGGCGCAGTGGTTGAGAGTCCGCCTGCCGATGCAGGGGCCGCGGGTTCGTGCCCCGGTCCGGGAAGATCCCACATGCCGCGGAGCTCTGGTCCCGTGAGCCATAACTGCTGAGCCTGCACGTCTGGAGCCTGTGCTCCACAACGGGAGAGGCCACAACACTGAGAGGCCCGCGTACCGCAAAAAAAGAAAAAAAAAAAGTGCAGAACATAAAATCATATCTTAAACTTAGTAAATTTTCAATAATGTTTGATAAATGAATGCATAAATAAATATGATACTTGTTTGATGTGAGATAAATGTTTGCTCTCCTACTGGGATTTGTAGATTCCAGTAACATTAAGTAGGATATTCTGACAATCCTAGAAGAATAGCAATAGGAAATACTTTCAGAGTATTTATTATGTGCCATAGACTGTTTCAAAGGCTTCATAAATATTAACTGCTTTGTAGTCTCAGCAAACATGAAAAGAATATTATTAGCCCCATTTTTCAGATGAGAAAACTGAGGTACAGAGAGGTTTAATAACTTGCCTAAATTCAGCTTCTTTAATGGGCTAGTAAATGATAGAAATGAGATTCACATCTATGTAGTGCGACTCCAAAGTTCATGCTCTAAACTGCTACCATGTGGTGGACCAGTAGTTCTCAAAGTTAAGTGTACATCAGAATCACCTGAAAGGATTGTTACACCATATTGTTGGGCTCAACCTACAGAGACTCTAATTTAGTAGGTCTAGGGTAAGAGCCTAGAATGTGCTGCTCTAACACATACTCAGGTGATACTTGATTTGGTTGAGAAGGAAAAAAATTGCACCTGTGGACATTTCCTCTCTTTAATCCACTCTGGCTGAGGAAGTTCCTGATTCTGACTGAACATTACTGAAACTTTTGATACCAACTGTGAAAGCCTAGTGGATTTGGGTAAACTAAAGTATAATTCAGTATTCCTTCTCCCTACTACTTGACCTTAAAAAGTATTTTCTTCTTTGTGGTGAAAACAATGTCAATCCTAGATTCTAGCAATTACCCAAATGAAATGATACCATTGGCTGATGACCGTTGGGACTTTGGGTTGATTTCTCCCTCATTACCCACCCCCTCCAATTTTACCTAAGGAATGCAGCAACTAGAAAATGACAGTATTCTGAAAAAATATTTCTTGCTGTTTTTCTTTGTTTAAGATAAAAATGTTTGAAAATATAGAAAAGCACAATGAAATTAAGAAACATTTATTGTAGTACCACCAGCAAATGTTAACTGATTTTGATGTATTTACTTTGTCATTTTCCCATTCATATCTTTTTTTAAAAAAATCAAGAATTGGGATCATCTTATTAAAGAATCTCAGCAAATAGTGTTTGAAAAGTCTCCCTGATACAGGTGAGCTAACCTGGAGCAGTCCCATGCTGGTCTATGATCTCTTTACAGATTGCTTCATTCAGGGTATATCTGAGCAAAGACGTACATTACCAGAGACACTGATCTAACCCTCATCAACAAAAGCCCAAGCTGCCTTAATGTGACTTTAGGTATTTGCTCATTGTTAAGAGGACAAGAATTAGGTGATTATATCTAGTTATGCTTTCGATCGCAAAGAATTTCTCCCATTTTCCTTGCTCAGATTATGTCACTAAACTCTGATCAAAAAATGAAACAAGGAACATTTAATGGAGACATGAGTGTTCCTATTAATATACGTCTAATACCTGGGTATTTTATTACTTTAAGCATCCAAACTGTAGTCCTGTATTACCTAATTAAGCTACTTATAGTGATTAACTTAATGGGCAAATTTCCATTTCATTTCATAGTGACAAGTAGAAAATATGAATCCTTCTGACATGCTGGTCAAGAGTCATGTTCTTCAAAGTTTTTTCACTGCTCTTGGTGTAGTTAATGAAAATTACTTGCTAGCTGGGGTTTCCCTGGTGGTGCAGCGGTTAAGAATCCACCTGCTAATGCAGGGGACACGGGTTCGATCCTTGGCCCAGGAAGATCCCACATGCCGTGGAGCAACTAAGCCCATGTGCCACAACTACTGAGCCTGTGCTCTAGAGCCCATGAGCCACAACTATCGAAGGCCACGTGCCAGAGTAGCCCCTGCTTGCTGAAACTAGAGAAAGCCCCCGCACAGCAGCAAAGACCCAACACAGCCAAAATAAAAACAAATTAATTAATTAATTTTTAAAAATTACTTGCTAGCTAACAAAACTTGGACAATCTCTCTAATCTGTTTCCTCATCTGTAAAATGGGGATGATAGCATTATTTATTTCACAGAATTGGTTAAAGATTATTATGAGTTGACTCATGCAAAGCACCTAACAAAGTATCTGGCACTTGGTAAACACTCAGTGAATAGTAACTAATAGCTATTATTAACAATAAGGTTTATATAATTCCTGTTTTCAGACAATCTCTGAGAAACAATGTTAGAGTTCATAATCATGTGATGGGTTTGGTAATGTGTAAAAATTGATGTAACAGCTACTTCAGTGGGTAAGTGTAATAGGATACTTAAGCAGAAGTGCTGTAATGAGCTGTGAGTTAAATGTACATGAAGAAATGTGCTTTGCTAAGAACATGAGGACATGCAGAATCATAGGTCACTTCCTTTTTCAGAGTATTGCCTCTAAGCCTGGGTTCCACACCTTTAAAATGCCCAGAATAACAGAGAAGTTACAAAAATGAAATACAAAATAATTTATGTGTAGTATGTATAAATTATATCTGTTATATATAATAATACATTAAATTATATGCAAATAATAAAGTTGACTTTAAAAATAATCTTTGGCACTTTACCATACAACTGAGCAATTCCATATTTAGGTATCTACCCCCCAAAAATGAAGATACCCAACCCAAATTTTGTACATCAATGTTCATAGCAACATTATTCAAAATCACCAAAAACTGGAAACAAGAGACTTCACTGGTGGCGCAGTGGTTAAGAATCTGCCTGCCAATGCAGGGGATATGGATTTGATCCCTGGCCTGAGAAGATCCCACATGCCACGGAGCAACTAGGTCAGTGTACCACAACTACTGAGCCTGCACTCTAGAGCTTGTGAGCCACAACTACTGAAGCCCACGTGCCTAGAGCCTGTGCTCTGAAACAAGAGAAGCCACCGCAAATAGAAGCACTTGCACCACAATGAAGAGTAGCCACTGCTGGCCGCAACTAGAGAGAAAACCTGCGCGCAGAAACAAAGACCCAACGCAGCCAAACAAAACAAAACAAAACAAAACCTGGAAACAATCCAAATGTCCATCAACTAGTAAAAGGACAAATAAATCGTGGTACATTCATACAATGGAATACTACTAGGAGATGATCTAGTGGTATAGCCAATGAGTCCAACTCCAAGATAGCCTGCAGATCTAGGATAAAACATGACTGGAGGCTATAGTCATTAAAGGGATTAAACACCTGGATTACAGGGTTGAAACTTAAAAGAATCAACATCAGAATTGGAAATCTTTTCATAGGAAATCTTTATAGACATTACCCATGTGTTTATGTACTTTATTTTTGCTACATGTTTGGCATATATAATATAATATATAATATATTTAACATACTGTATATACATATTACAAAATAAAATAACTGTAGGAATACTCTAAACAATAAGGAAGGCTACAATTTCCTGCAAAATGAGGAAGAACTGTACCAAATTGAATAATAAGAAAGTCAAGAGATATTCTTGCACATTTATTTGAAATGACCTATGTCCAAGGATGTTTATTCCAGCCTTGTTTTCAAAAAAGCAAAAAAATGGAAAGAACCTACATTTCCATCAATAGGAGAGAAGTTAAATTATGATTCATCTATACAATGGAATAATTTTCAGCCTTTACAATGAATGAGACAAATTATATAGACCAATCTTGAAGATATATTGTTAATAAAAAACATAAGATACTGAACTGTAGGTGTGGTTTGCCCATTTGTGTAAAAATCAACTATACATACATATATGTGTGTGTATATATGTATATATGTGTATATATATCAAATTTTCATGTATATATATTTATGTATGCATAGAAGATACTGAGAATCATGGAATGGTTGATGATTTCTAGTTCTGATTCTTATAACATCCTAGAATGGCTGGGATTTTAAAAAACTAAAGAAAAATTTAAATGCTATTAGTTTAAAAAATTTATTTATTTATTTGGCTGCGCCGGGTCTTAGTTGTGGCACATGGGATCTTCATTGCCACATGAGGGATCTTTTAGTTGCATGCAGACTCTTAGTTGAGGCATGCAGGATGTAGTTCCCTGACCAGGGATCGAACCCAGGCCCCCAGCATTGGGAGTGGGGAGTCTTAACCGCTGGACCATCACAAAAGTCCCTATCAGTTTTGTAAGTGTCATATTTTTTAGGGATCTGAGTTTAGACTCAGACTCACTGGTGCCTCAATGAAACAAATTATAATTTCATTAGTAGTACTAGTAGTTGCAGCAGCATTCACTGAACTCTTGCTATGTTCTAGGTACTTTTCCATGTACTTTAGATGTGCATGGAGACCTTCACAATAACTCTATGAAATATGTATTCCTTTTTTTAAATTCATTTTAAGATGAGGAAACTGAGGCACAGAGAGACTGGATAACTTGCCTAACCCTCTCTCTCTCCCCTCTCTTAAGTGTACACTATGACTGGGTTCTTCACTCATCAAGAACAAGGGACAGTCAGTATCATTTTTATCATCAAAGTTCTCATCTGATTTCAGCAGGACCGCTGCCAGGATGAATTCCTTGATCACTCTGTGAACATAGTACTTGAAATGCTTGGCTCACCCTACCTCAGACAGATTTAATGAGCACTGAGAGGTGAACATATGTGAAATATGTTAACATTTTAAAGAAATGTACAAAGAAAAAATACATTCTATGACTGTATGATTCTAAAATGCTTGAGACAGACAAGGTTTTACAACCTCAATACAGGTGATATTACTATTTACCTAGCTGGTAATTTCTTTAAGAAGAAAAATCCTTTTTCTCTTTGGATCTCATGCATTTAAGGAAAACTATTATATTTCCCTTTTAAAATAAGTCTAAAGAAACTTGCAATTGAAGGGAAATTGCAGCAGAAATTCCTAAGAGAGGGCATGGGGACAACAGATGATAAGGAGACACTAAAGAAAAAGAAAAACACGGTAAAGGAAACAAAAAATAACAGCTCCCACTGACAAGCAATAAGAAAAAAAATCTGTCCAAACCAAACTGTTTAATAGCCCTCTACTCTTAATAAGGGCAGAACTGGCTCAGAACAGGCATAATTCAGAAATTATAAAGTATTACAATCTGATAGTGTCTTTCTTTTATAGGAGATTATCAAAATATTTTACCCAAAGAGCAAATTGACAACCTCCTTATTCTCTAGAGGAAATCTCTTGCCCAGAGTATTGGAGGTTTACCAGAGATGGTACCAAAGCCTGAGAGAGATTTCTGCCCTTTGATTTTACACTCAAACTCCCTCTCCTGTAGAAAAATATGCAGCATTCATACTTTAGCAAAACATAAGCAAGAAAACGGTAGACTGTATTGTGAGAGGGCATTGTGACTTATTCACGGAAAGCCTTTTCTCAGCACTGGCAGCTCTGAACTGT
The DNA here is from genome assembly GCF_963455315.2 of Globicephala melas. Taxonomy (NCBI): domain Eukaryota; kingdom Metazoa; phylum Chordata; class Mammalia; order Artiodactyla; family Delphinidae; genus Globicephala; species Globicephala melas. The sequence continues at coordinate 132,420,140 of NC_083317.1, read as the reverse complement.
AAGCCAGAACACGGCTTATGGCAGCAGGAAGGTTACAAAGCAGTAAACATCTTTCCTCCCTAAATAGTCTGGCTTATAAAGAGAGTAATTATATTGAGCAGATAACAACGTGGAACACAGTGGGAACAGAAGAGAGTCTGGAGCAGAACAGAGTTGGAACTGAAGAGCTGGAAGGAAGATGATTATTTATTTGATTTATTTACCTTTTTTTTTTTTTACATCTTTATTGGAGTATAATTGCTTTACAATGGTGTGTTAGTTTCTGCTTTATAACAAAGTGAATCAGTTATACATATACATATGTTCCCATATCTCTTCCCTCTTGCGTCTCCCTCCCTCCCACCCTCCCTATCCCACCCCTCTAGGGGGTTATAAAGCACCGAGCTGATCTCCCTGTGCTACGTGGCTGCTTCCCAATAGCTATCTATTTTACGTTTGGTATATATGTCCATGCCACTCTCTCACTTTGTCACAGCTTACCCTTCCCCCTCCCCATATCCTCAAGTCCATTCTCTAGTAGGTCTGTGTCTTTATTCCCGTCTTGCCCCTAGGTTCTTCATGATATTTTTTTTCATAGATTCCATATATATTTGTTAGCATACGGTATTTGTCTTTCTCTTTCTGACTTACTTCACGCTGTATGACAGACTCTACGTCCATCCACCTCACTACAAATAACTCAATTTCGTTTCTTTTTATGGCTGAGTAATATTCCATTGTATATATGTGCCACATCTTCTTTATCCATTCATCTGTCGATGGACACTTAGGTTCTTTCCATCTAATGGCTATTGTAAATAGAGCTGCAATGAACATTTTGGTACATGACTCTTTTTGAATTATGTTTTTCTCAGGGTATATGCCCAGTAGTGAGATTGCTGGGTCATATGGTAGTTCTATTTGTAGTTTTTTAAGGAACCTCCATACTGTTTTTCATAGTGGCTGTACCAATTCACATTCCCACCACCAGTGCAGGAGTGTTCCCTTTTCTGCACACCCTCTCCAGCATTTATTATTTCTAGATATTTTGATGATGGCCATTCTGAACAGTGTGAGGTGATATCTCATTGTTTTGATTTGCATTTCTCTAATGATTAATGATGTTGAGCATTCTTTCATGTGTTTGTTGGCAGTCTGTATATCTTCTTTGGAGAAATGTCTATTTAGCTCTTCTGCCCATTTTCGGATTCATTTATTTGTTTTTTTGTTATTGAGCTGCATGAGCTGCTTGTAAATTTTGGAGATTAATCCTTTGTCAGTTGCTTCATTTGCAAATATTTTCTCCCATTCTGAGGGCTGTCTTTTGGTCTTGTTTATGGTTTCCTTTGCTGTGCAAAAGCTTTGCAGTTTCATTAGGTCCCATTTGTTTAGTTTTGTTTTTATTTCCATTTCTCTAGGAGATGGGTCAAAAAGGATCTTGCCGTGATTCATGTCATAGAGTATTCCGTCTATGTTTTCCTCTAAGAGTTTGATAGTTTCTGGCCTTACATTTAGGTCTTTAATCCATTTTGAGCTTATTTTTGTGTATGGTGTTATGGAGTGTTCTAATCTCATACTTTTACATGTACCTGTCCAGTTTTCCCAGCACCACTTATTGAAGAGGCTGTCCTTTCTCCACTGTACATTCCTGCCTCCTTTATCAAAGATAAGGTAACCATATGTGTGTGGGTTTATCTCTGGGCTTTCTATCCTGTTCCATTGATCTATATTTCTGTTTTTGTGTCAGTACCATACTGTCTTGATTACTGTAGCTTTCTAGCATAGTCTGAAGTCAGGGAGCCTGATTCCTCCAGCTCCATTTTTTGTTATCAAGATTGCTTTGGTGATTCGGGATCTTTTGTGTTTCCCTACAAATTGTGAAATTATTTTGTTCTAGTTCTGTGAAAAATGCCAGTGGTAGTTTGATAGGGATTGCATTGAATTTGTAGATTGCTTTGGGTGGTAGAGTCATTTTCACAATATGATTCTTCCAATCCAGGACCATTTTATATGTCTCCATCTATTTGTATCATCTTTAACTTCTTTCATCAGTGTCTTATAATTTTCTGCATATAAGTTTTGTCTCCTTAGGTAGGTTTATTCCTAGATATTTTATCCTTTTTGTTGCAACGGTAAATGGGAATGTTTTCTTGATTTCACTTTCAGATTTTCATCATTAGTGTATAGGAATGCAAGAGATTTCTGTGCATTAATTTTGTATCCTGCTACTTTACCAAATTCATTGATTAGCTCTAGTAGTTTTCTGATAGCATCTTTAGGATTCTCTATGTATAGTATCATGTCATCTGCAAACAGTGACAGCTTTACTTCTTTTCCAATTTGGATTCCTTTTATTTCCTTTTCTTCTCAGATTGCTGTGGCTAAAACTTCCAAAACTATGTTGAATAAGAGTGGTGAGAGGGCTTTCCTGGTGGCATGGTGGTTGAGAGTCTGCCTGCTGATGTGGGGGACACGGGTTCATGCCCTGGTCTGGGAGGATCCCGCATGCTGTGGAGTGGCTGGGCCTGTTAGCCATGACCGCTGGGCCTGAGCGTCCAGAGCCTGTGCTCCGCAACGGGAGAGGCCACAACAGTGAGAGGCCCGCATACCGCAAAAAAAAAAAAAAAAAAAAAGAGTGGTGAGAGTGGGCAACCTTGTCTTTTTCCTGATCTTAGTGGAAATGTTTTCAGTTTTTCACCACTGAGGACGATGTTGGCTGTGGGTTTGTCATATATGGCCTTTATTATCTTCAGGAAAGTTCCTTCTATGCCTACTTTCTGCAGGGTTTTTATCATAAATGTGTGTTGAATTTTGTCGAAAGCTTTCTCTGCATTTATTGAGATGATCATATGGTTTTTCTCCTTCAATTTGTTAATATGGTGTATCACGTTGATTGATTTGCGTATATTGAAGAATCCTTGCATTGCTGGAATATACCCCACTTGATCATGGTGTATGATCCTTTTAATGTGCTGTTGGATTCTGTTTGCTAGTATTTTGTTGAGGATTTTTGCATCTATGTTCATCAGTTATATTTGGCCTGTAGTTTTCTTTCATTGTGACATCCTTGTCTGGTTTTGGTATCAGGGTGATGGTGGCCTCGTAGAATGAGTTTGGGAGTGTTCTTCCCTCTGCTATATTTTGGAAGAGTTTGAGAAGGGTAGGTGTTAGATCTTCTCTAAATGTGTGATAGAATTCGCCTGTGAAGCCATCTGGTCCTGGGCTTTTGTTTGTTGGAAGATTTTTAATCACAGTGTCAATTGCAGTGCTTGTGATTGGTCTGTTCATATTTTCTATTTCTTCCTGATTCAGTCTTGGCAGGTTGTGCATTTCTAAGAATTTGTCCATGTCTTCCAGGTTGTCCATTTTATTGGCATACAGTTGCTTGTAGTAGTCTCTCATGATCTTTTGTATTTCTGCAGTGTCAGTTGTTACTTCTCCTTTTTCATTTCTAATTCTATTGATTTGAGTCTTCTCCCTTTTTCTTTTGATGAGGTCTGGCTAATAGTTTATCAATTTTGTTTATCTTCTCAAAGAGCCACCTTTTAGTTTTATTGATCTTTGCTATCATTTCTGTCCTTTCTTTTTCATTTATTTCTGATCTGATCTTTATGATTTCTTTTTTTCTGCTAACTTTGGGGTTTTTGTTCTTCTTTCTCTAATTGCTTTAGGTACAAGGTTAGTTTGTTTATTCGAGATGTTTCCTGTTTCTTAAGGGAGGATTGTATTGCTATAAACTTCCCTCTTAGAACTGCTTTTGCTGCATCCCATAGGTTTTAGGTCGTCATGTCTCCATTGTCATTTGTTTCTAGGTATTCTTTGATTTCCTCTTTGATTTATTCAGTGATCACTTCGTTATTAAGTAGTGTATTGTTTAGCCTCCATGGGCTTGTATTTTTTATAGATCTTTTCCTGTAATTGATATCTAGTCTCAAGCATTGTGTTCGGAAAAGATACTTGATACAATTTCAATTTTCTTAAATTTGCCAAGCCTTGATTTGTGACCCAAGATATGATCTATCCTGGAGAATGTTCCATGAATACTTGAGAAAAATGTTTATTCTGTTGTTTTTGGCTGGAATGTCAATAAATATCAATTAAGTGCATCTTGTTTAATGTATCATTTAAAGCTTGTGTTTCCTTATTTATTTTCATTTTGGATGATCTGTCCATTGGTGAAAGTGGGGTGTTAAAGTCCCCTACTATGAATGTGTTACTGTCGATTTCCCCTTTTATGGCTGTTAGTATTTGCCTTATGTATTGAGGTGCTCCTATGTTGGGTGCATAAATATTTACAATTGTTATATCTTCTTCTTGGATCGATCCCTTGATCATTATATGTAGTGTCTTTCTTTGTCTCTTCTAATAGTCTTTATTTTAAAGTCTATTTTGTCTGATATGAGAATTGCTACTCCAGCTTTCTTTTGGTTTCCATTTGCATGGAATATCTTTTTCCATCCCCTCACTTTCAGTCTGTATGTGTCCCTAGGTCTGAAGTGGGTCTCTTGTAGACAGCAGTCTGTGTCTTTTGGTGGGAGCATTTAATCCATTTACATTTAAGGTAATTATCGATATGTATGTTCTTGTTCCCATTTTCTTAATTGTTTGGGGTTTGTTATTATAGGTCTTTTCCTTCTCTTGTGTTTCTTGCCTAGAGAAGTTCCTTTAGCATTTGTTGGAAAGCTGGTTTGGTGGTGCTGAACTCTCTCAGCTTTTGCTTGTCTGTAAAGGTTTTAATTTCTCCATCAAATCTGAATGAGTTCCTTGCTGGGTAAAGTAATCTTGGTTGTAGGTTTTTCTCCTTCATCACTTTAAATATGTCTTGCCAGTCCCTTCTGTTTTGCAGAGTTTCTGCTGAAAGATCAGCTGTTAACCTTATGGGGATTCTCTTTTGTGTTATTTGTTGTTTTTCCCTTGCTGCTTTTAATATGTTTTCTTTGTATTTAATTTTTGAAAGTTTGATTAATATGTGTCTTGGCATGTTTCTCCTTGAATTTATCCTGTATGGGACTCTCTGTGCTTCCTGGACTTGATTAACTATTTCCTTTCCCATATTAGGGAAGTTTTCAACTATAATCTCTTCAAATATTTTCTCAGTCCCTTTCTTTTTCTCTTCTTCTTCTGGGACCCCTATAATCTGAATGTTTGTGCGTTTAATGTTGTCCCAGAGGTCTCTGAGACTGTCCTCAGTTCTTTTCATTCTTTTTTCTTTATTCTGCTCTGCAGTAGTTATTTCCACTATTTTACCTTCTGGGTCACTTATCCGTTCTTCTGCCTCAGTTATTCTGCTATTGATCCCATCTAGAGTATTTTTAATTTCATTTATTGTGTTGTTCATCATTGCTTGTTTCATCTTTATTTCTTCTAGGTCTTTGTTAAATGTTTCTTGCATTTTCTCTATTCTATTTCCAAGATTTTGGATCATCTTTACTATCATTATTCTGAATTCTTTTTCAGGTAGACTGCCTATTTCCTCTTCATTTGTTAGGTCTGGTGGCTTTTTATCTTGCTCCTTCATCTGCTGTGTGTTTTTCTGTCTTCTCATTTTGCTTATCTTACTGTGTTTGGGGTCTCCTTTTTGCAGGCTGCAGGTTCGTAGTTCCCGTTGCTTTTGGTGTCTGTCCCCAGTGGCTAAAGTTGGTTCAGTGGGTTGTGTAGGCTTCCTGGTGGAGGGGACTAGTGCCTGTGTTCTGGTGTATGAGGCTGGATCTTGTCTTTCTGGTGTCAGGTCCATGTCTGGTCGTGTGTTTTGGGGTGTCTGTGGCCTTATTATGATTTTAGGCAGCCCCTCTGCTAATGGGTCCATTTGTGTTCCTCTCTTGCTAGTTGTTTGGCATAGGGTGTCCAGCACTGTAGCTTGCTGGTCGTTGAGTGAAGCTGGGTGTTGGTGTTGAGATGGAGATCTCTGGGAGATTTTCGCCATTTGATATTATGTGGAGGTGGGAGGTCTCTTGTGGACCAATGTCCTGAAGTTGGCTCTCTCACCTCAGAGGCACAGCACTGACTCCTGGCTGCAGCACCAAGAGCCTTTCATCCACACGGTTCAGAATAAAAGGGAGAAAAAGTAGAAAGGAAGAAAGAGGATACAATAAAATAAAATAAAGTTATTAAAATAATTATTAAGAAAAAAATTTTTTCAAGTAAAAACAAACAAAAAAAGACGTATAGGACCCTAGGACATATGGTGAAAGCAAAGCTATACAGACAAAATCTCACACAGAAGCATACACATACACACTCACAAAAATAGGAAAAGGGGAAAAAATAATAAATCTTGCTCTCAAAGTCCACCTCCTCAATTTGGGGTGATTCATTGTCTATTCAGGTATTCCACAGATGCAGGGGACATCAAGTTGATTGTGGAGATTTAATCCGCTGCTCCTGAGGCTGCTGGGAGAGATTTCCCTTTCTCTTCTTTGTTCGCACAGCTCCTGGGGTTCAGCTTTGGATGTGGTCCCGCCTCTGCGTGTAGGTCACTGGAGGGAGTCTGTTCTTCGCTCAGACAGGATGGGGTTAAAGGAGCCGCTGATTCGGGGGCTCTTGCTCACTCAGGCTGTGGGGGAGGGAGGGGCACAGAGTGCGGGGCGAGCCTGCGGCAGCAGAGGCTGGCTGGACGTTGCACCAGTCTGAGGCGTGCCGTGCATTCTCCCGGGGAACTTGTCCCTGTGTCACGGGACCCTGGCAGTGGCGGGCTGCACAGGCTCCTGGGAGGGGAGGTGTGTAGAGTGACCTGTGCTTGCACACAGTCTTCTTGGTGGCGGCAGCAGCAGCATTAGTGTCTCATGCCCGTCTCTGGGGTCCGCGCTATTAGCCGCGGCTCGCGCCAGTCTCTGGAGCTCCTTTAAGCAGCGCTCTTAATCCCCTCTCCTCGCACACCAGGAAACACAGAGGGAAGAAAAAGTCTCTTGCCTCTTCAGCAGCTCCAGTTTTTCCCGGACTCCCTCCCCGCTAGCCGTGGCGCACTAACCCCTTCAGGCTGTGTTCACTCCTCCAGTCCTCTCCCTGCGATCCCACCAAAACCCGAGCCTCAGCTCCCAGCCCCCGCCTGCCCCGGCGGATGAGCAGACAAGCCTCTCAGGCTGGTGAGTGCCGGTCAGCAGCAATGCTCTGTGCGGGAATCTCTCTGCTTTGCCCTCCGCACCCCTGTTGCTGTGCTCTCCTCCATGGCCCCAAAGCTTCCCCCAACTCCGCCACCCGCAGTCTCCACTCGCGAAGGTGCTTCTGGTGTGTGGAAACCTTTCCTCCTTCACAGCTCCCTCCCACTGGTGCAGGTCCCATCCCTATTCTTCTGTCTCTGTTTATTCTTTTTCCTTTTGCCCTACCCAGGTACGTGGGGAGTTTCTTGCCTTTTGGGAGGTCTGAGGTCTTCTGCCAGTGTTCAGTAGGTGTTCTGTAGGAGTTGTTCCACCTGTAGATGTATTTCTGATGTATCTGTGGGGAGGAAGGTGATCTCCGCATCTTACTCTTCCGCCATCTTCCCCCTCTCTCCTCTCTTCCTCCTCTCTCCTCAATTTCATATTTACTTTTAAGGATTTTGTTTTTAAGCCTTTACTCAGAGATGGACCAAGTTCTTGGTCTTAAAACTTCCTGATGCCAGAAAAGGATGGAAAAGAGAGAAAATTCCTCCCCTTTTTGCAATAGAATTGGAAATGTCAGCAAAAGGTATTGGTTTGTTTTCTTTGTTCTTTTTATCAGCAAAGCCAGTGTGTTGCTATTGTTTGCTGGCCTGACAGAAAAGGAATCAAAGCTTTCACTGTACAGCCTTCTATTCTTCAGCCAAATGCTGAATCAACAGCCCAGATTCTGTAACAGCTTGGTTTACAGCCTAGACAGCTTCTGTTCGTGTCATGTACTGGGTCACAAAAAGGATAAAGGGAGAACAGAAAGGAGCATGAGAGAGAAGTGAAATGAGCACTTTGAAGGTTATTTGGGCTGGTATCAAATTAGCTCCTCAGGAAGGCAGGACTGGAATTATTAGCTTCCTACTACATATGTTTTTTGTTATTTCATGTGTTGTGGGAAAAATTAATGTTTTGTAAAATCTCTAACCTCATTCAACAGAGTGCATTCAACTATTCTCAACAAATCCTTTTATGATCTTCATAACTCTTTTGGGAATTTTGATTTATTGATTTTTAAAACTGTTAGTGAAGGACTTCCCTGGTGGCACAGTGGTTAAGAATCCTCCTGCCAACGGGTTCGATCTGGGAAGATCCCACGTGCTGTGGAGCAACTAAGCCCATGCGCCACAACTACTGAGCCCACGTGCTACAACTACTGAAGCCCACGTGCCTAGAGCCTGTGCTCCACAACAAGAGAAGCCACTGCAATGAGGAGCCCGTGCACTGCAACGAAGAGTAGCCCCCACTCACTGCAACTAGAGAGAAAGCCTGTGCACAGCAACAAAGACCCAATGCAGTCAAAAAAACAAACAAAACTGTAACTGACTCTACCTAACAAGCACAGTCAAAGTTTTGATGCAAAATCAGATAAGCAGCCTCCAATCCAGAGGTTTGTTAGGGTCTCAGGGTGCCCTCACAGCAGCTCTCACAGTACAAGTTGCTAGAGGGGTTCAGTGACCCCAGGGCTATGAGTTAAAAATGATGACTTTTAATAATGATGGTTGCATTCTGAGCTAGAGGGAGTCAGACTTTCTTTTGGGACATTCAAGTCACCACACCCTCCCATCTGGTTTGTGGTACTGAATTCCCCATCTTCCAGGAAACTTGCAGTAGAAGAGATGTTCAAGACCACAGTTATGAAAAAAGCAGCAGCAAGGAATGGTTGGCTGCCCTTTTCTACAAAAAACACTCTAATAATCTGAAATTGCATAATTGAAATGCCTCAAGTCAATGAGGACTCTTTTGAGTGACATTAATTAGGGTGTTTTTGTGATCAGTGTTGACTAAGTAGTGAGCTATGTAGGAGTCCTCTTTAACTCCCTTGATGACAGAATGCCTTCTGGTCATTTTTAATGTAAAAGTCCCCTTGACTGAAGTTGGGGGACTGATAAAAAGTGAAGAAAAAAGAAAAAATTAAAGCTGGAGAGAGGAAAAAAGAGAGAGAGAGATCACTTAAACATGTTTGGAGATAAAACCACCTATCCTTGCTCATCCTTTGTATGGGTCACCACCGTTAACTGCTCATGTATATCCACCTGCTCACTTCTTAAAATATTGGGTGAGTGTTCCCAAAGTTGAACTAGGTTTTCCCCTTTTCCCAAGACATCTTTTACCAAATGGAAGAATAGGTGAATGAGTTAAGGAATGAAATTGAGGAAGGCAAAGGAAAGAACCAACAGCTTCTAGGACCTGATTTCTTAATCTACCTGATATACCATGTATACTTGGACTCTGGGCACAAGTCAACTGATAATGTGATAAATTAACTCAGACACTAAAATACTGCCATTTTACCGTTATAAAAGAAAAATATGAAAATTCCCTCTTTACTCCAACCATATGCAGCTTAATTTAAGTTGATTTTGGGTTATTTTGCAGTTTCACTTCCCTCTTGTCATTTATTTGATTTCATTAGAAACAGACTATTTACTTTCCATTTCTTTTATTCCTAATTTAGGCTACAAATGGGCTGTAACTGAGGGAAACTGCAGATGAGGGTAAATCACATTTGCTGTTAATTTGAAATTACAGACCCTTGATCTTTTTGAGGAGGTAATTTATCTATAGGTAATTTTTTTTTTTTTGGTACGCGGGCCTCTCACTGTTGTGGCCTCTCCCGCTGTGGGGCACAGGCTCCGGATGCGCAGGCTCAGCGGCCATGGCTCACGGGCCCAGCCGCTCCGCAGCATGTGGGATCTTCCCGGACCGGGGCACGAACCCGCGTCCCCTGCATCGGCAGGTGGACTCTCAACCACTGTGCCACCAGGGAAGCCCTAGGTCAAATTTTAATTTAAAAAATACAGTTTTATAAAATTGATGTTGATAAGAATAAAAAACATAGTCATAGGCATTCTATATTATTCTGAGAAAATGTTCTATAAAGTGTGAAAGAGTTGCACTATTTGTTTTTCCTTCATTAAAAAATTGCTAATATAAATTTTTAGTAGAATTATAACCAGAAGTAACTTCTGAATGAGCAAGGAAGGAGGTGATCATGGCTAGTAGAGCTTGTGTGTTAAATGATGTGTAAGCAGTTTAGAGCATGGACTTTAAAATCCAAGAGACCTTTAAAGGCTTTCTGGTGAAAAGATGCTGGGAAAGCTAAATAACTTCTCTAAAGTCTTGGGCTCCTTTTCTATAAAATAGGGATAATAATAGCATCTTACTTTACATGGTTGTGATGAAAATTAAATGAGATGATGCATTAAAGTCCTTAGCACAGTACACAAAGTAACTACTCAATAAACAATAGACATAAGATAGGATGATATATGATATGAGATTTCTCTGAAACTGGCACAAAATCAATCAGAATTTTGAATTAACTAGAATATCTTTTCCTTGGTCATTTGAGAGAGTATAGAAAACCCTAAAATAAATTAATAACTTTTTTGGGAAGGTGCTAAAAATAATGATTTACTACATTTTGTTTGTTCTATTTGAATGTTTCACTATTATTATTATTCATCAGGGGTACTTTTGCAAAACCTGGTTGCTTTAGAACCGGTTTGGTTGGTGACAGAGATTTAAATTCAGGAATAAAAATGATTTCATTTTAATATTTGTAAAAAAATCTCAAATTGTTTAACATATGGAAATATAGAAAAAAACAGTTTTCTAATAGTTACATACTTTTCCAGTAATCAATACTGACATGCAGTCACATAGGTTAAAGAAATCCACATTAGAGAAAATATATGTCTCTAAGGTTATATAGAAAAAAAAAGGGGGTAAGAAGGACATTAAACGTAATGATCTGGCGAATTTTCAAAGACTTCTTTAATTCAAGCTATCCATATGACTTTTGGAAGATTCTGTTATCAGACCATAAATGATACAACTAAGCCTACAGATGAGACTATATGTTGGAAATTCCTCAGTGTGGAAATGTTAATAACTCTCAGGAAAAGCTTAACTCTCATACTTCTAAATAACTATTACTATATATATTTTCTCTCTGGTGGAAATCAGTGTTAATCATATTGTAATTCTCCTAAAACCACCTGTGACCCCCCCTTAGGCATCTTTTCCTCCACCTGCTGATAGTAATAGTAATCACTACACAGTTTGTGTTCTGGTCATGGCAGAACATCTTAAATTTCCTAAGGAATACAGAGGAAGGACCAAAAGAAAATCTAACTTGTCTATTCTATTTGCTCAAAGTGTACCATTTCACCTATAAGTAAAAACAGTCATTGATTACTTTTAGAAAGTCCTGGGCTTTGGAACCAGGCCGATGTGGGTTCCAATTTAAATTCTAAGTAGCATTTACTTAATTGGGAGGTTTTGGGCAGGTCCTATAAGCTCTCTGAAACTTGAGGAGTTTCCTCATCTGTAGAAAACAGGTAACAGTATGTTGTAGCACAGGGCAGGGCTTATGGTAAACCCCTGATGCACAGGAATGCCCTCCATTTGTAACTCTCCTCTGACCTCTCATGCCTATCTTCAACTCCTCTATTTTCCACATAGTTATATAAACAAATACGTATCCACAGATTAAAAAAATAATCTCCCCAACTCAGAGTTGGATTTAGCTCATTAGAGATTAGAGGTCCTCAATTTTACACCCATGAAAAAAATCAAGAAAACTCAACAAAATTCTCATTTTCCCCATGATTATTATTTTGATTTTTTTTTTTTTATAAAACATTGACTAACAAATCCTTTCCAAGGTTTTTTTTTTTCTTTTTAAATTTGGCGGGGGTGGGGGTGGGGGCGTGCATCTTTCCTTTGCTGGTGCCCTAGATACTTGTTTAAACTGCCTACTGTACAATCCAGCACTGCCCCAAATGTTGCATTATTTGCTTTTAGAATTAAGGAGAAAGAGAATAAAAACCACATAAGGAAGAGTGAAAGTTACCACTTTTGGAACATCAGTGATACTTACTAAATGACCTATAAAAGTTAGTTTCCAACAAACGTAAGGTAGATAGCTAGTGGGAAGCAGCCACATGGCACAGGGATATTGCCTTGGTGCTTTGTGACTGCCTGGAGGGGTGGGATAGGGAGGGTGGGAGGGAGGGAGACGCAAGAGGGAAGAGATATGGGAACATATGTATATGTATAACTGATTCACTTTGTTATAAAGCAGAAACTAACACACCATTGTAAAGCAATTATACCCCAATAAAGCTGTTAAAAAAAAAAAGTTAGTTTCCTTTTGCTCTTCTTTCAGGGTTTTTAAATAGTATTAATTTACTCCTATTATGAAAGTTAAAGATTTGGCTCATTTAGACCATCTCCTTCTCCCTTACCCCATTTTTGAGAGTTTATGAGCTTTACTCTTCTATTATATACGTTTATAATATTAAATAATATTTAATAATATTTCTATCATTAGATAGAATATTTTGATTCTTCTCAAAACAACTGTAGTTGATATATATATTACCTTTATCTCATTGATAAGGAATTAAGATTCAAAGGTTAAGTAGCTACCAAGTGGTAGAATTCAGATTTGAACATTTGCAAGATAGAGCAAAGATAAAAGAAAAAATATATGCTCCCAAGTGAGTGAATACACTGTCAGAAGTGAATACAAATAGGAAAAAACTGGTACCTTACTTGCTGTAACTAAACTATTGTTACTTCCTAGCACAGTGTATTCTTTCTACTTTCAAAGGTTGTCTGACAGGCAGATCTATAATAGATTCAAAGTAACTATAACATTTTTTGAAATTGGGTGGCTGCAATGACTAGTATATGTGAGTTACTTTTGTATCAGTAAGCTTTTTTCCAAATCTAGGAAAACTGAGTAACCTGTCAAAATGGCTGAAGCCCTTACCTTAAATACCATCCTCAGCTAAAGATAAAAGTAAGTCGAGAATGAGGAGAGTCAGTTAAGAGAGGTTGCAGGAAAAGCACAGTAAACAAGCATGATTTTGTTACAGATTTAAGTCATCGCCTATTCCATTGATAAGAGTTTCTAGAGATTTGGTCATCCTCCTCTTCCAGAGTCAGAGAGGGAGATGCCCTTACAAATGGAGATTTCCCTTACAAATGTAATGTTTCTTACAAAAGTGCAAGTCCTACTTGGTTTTTAGAGCACTTCTAATGTGTGCTGTTTCTCAGAAAATAACCAGCTTAAAACAATTAATATGCCAAGGGACATATTTTAGGGTGGCAAATTCTGCTCTGGAAACTACATACATATATACAGATACATATGTATATATGTCAAGGAATTCTCATGTCAATTTGCCAAATGTTGTCAATAATTTCAAGTCTATATATTAGTAAGGTATAGAGAAACACAAAAACTAAATATATGTGGTGAGATAAACCTTGAGACAGACTACAGGAGACAAATAACAACCACATAAGAAATTAAAATGAAGTCCACTAGAGATCATACTAAGTGAAGTAAGTCAGAAAGAGAAAGACAAATACCATATGATATAACTTATATGTGGAATCTAAAATATGACACAAATGAACTTATCTACGAAACAGAAACAAATTCACAGATATAGAGAACAAAGTTGTGGTTGTCAAGGGCGGGGGTGAGGAAGGGATGGATTGGGAGTTTCGGATTAGCAGATGCAAACTATTATATGTAGAATGGATAAACAACAAGGTCCTAGTGTATAGCACAGGGAACTATTTCAATATCCTGTAATAAACCATAATGGAAAAGAATATGAAAAAGAATACACACACACACACACACACACACAACTGAATCACTTTGAGTACAGCAGAAATTAACACAGCATTGTAAATCAACTATACTTCAATAAAATAAAATTTTCTAAAACAATAACAAAAAAATGAAGTCCAATAGAAAATGATTCTGTGGGAACTTCAAGCTTGCCAGCTCAACTGGAAAGTATTTTCTAACAGTATGTGTCTGCACAAGACCTTCTAAGCAGCACCATCCAAGAGAAGTTTAACAGGAACCACATATACAATCTTACATTTTCTAGTAGCTACATTTTAAAAAAAGAAACAAGTGGGGGCTTCCCTGGTGGCGCAGTGGTTGAGAGTCCGCCTGCCGATGCAGGGGACACGGGTTCGTGCCCCGGTCCGGGAGGATCCCACGTGCCGCAGAGTGGCTGGGCCCGTGAGCCATGGCCGCTGAGCATGCGCGTCCGGAGCCTGTGCTCCGCATCGGGAGAAGCCACAACAGCGAGAGGCCCACGTACCGCCAAAAAAAAAAAAAAAAGAAAAGAAACAAGTGAAGTTAATTTTAATAATGTCTTTTATTTAACTGAATATATATCTAAAATATTTTTTCAACATGTAATCAATATAAAAATTTTAATGCAATATTTTAGATTTTTTCATATTAAATCTGGTATTTTAACTTTATTTCAAGTATTTGGTAGTATGGGGTTAGTGGTTACTATACTTGAAACAGTTCAAATCCTGCTGAATTATGCAGAGTTCTTAGGGATTCATTTAGGATCTGGGCTTTGATATAATTAGGCAGGTCCATTTAACAACAATAGGGAGCTTGACACTCAGGTGTTTGTCTTACGTCTAAAATCTTAAACCTCTCCTGTCTTTTATACTAACGTATGCCACTGATAAAAGCTATTGATATCTAAAAAGCTGTGAAATGTTGTAAATATATATCACATACTTTGTAAATTTGATATATGTGCACTATGAAAGTATCAGAAAAGCTAATGCAAACTCGGATTCTGAATAAAAAGATAAATCCAGAAAGAGAAATTTGAGGGTCATGCCTTGTATTTGTCACTCTTTTTAAAAAGGCGGGGGCTTCCCTGGTGGCGCAGTCGTTGAGAGTCCACCTGCCGATGCAGGGGACACGGGTTCGTGCCCCGGTCCAGGAAGATCCCACATGCCGCGGAGCGGCCGGAGCCTGTGCTCCACAACGGGAGAGGCCACAACAGTGAGAGGCCCGCGTACCGCAAAATAAATAAATAAATAAATAATAAATAAAATAAAAAAAATAAAAAGGCGGGCAAAGACTAGGGAAAGAAGAGACAAGTCCTCCTACGCTTCCTGACAATCATGCTTAGTGCTAGTGTTTTTTGGGTTTTTTTTTTAACATCTTTATTGGAGTGTGTTTTACAATGGTGTGTTAATTTCTGCTGTATAACCAAGTGAATCAGCTATACATATACATAGTGCTAGTGTTTTGAGAAGGATACTAACATGTGCAAATCAATTAACAGCAACCAGGGGAATTGTGAAAAGGCTTGAAACCACATCCTGTAAGCAACAGTGGAAAGCACTAGGAATATGGCTTCTGAAGACAGAGGGTGTGGCCAGGGTGGTTAAGCAGAGAGATAATAAGCAGAGGAGAGTGGGGTAGATACGAGGATTTGCTGTATTGGCAAATACTTAAAAGGGGTGTCACAGAAGAGGAATAGGCAAAAATAAATAAATAAAACTACTCGTGAAATAGAGGGCAAGCTGGCTGAATACAAAGAAAGTGGTTTCTAAAACTGCAATGAAAAAAATGCCTTGGAAGCCAGGGAACATCCCACTTTAGTGGAATTTAGGAGGGGTGGGTCAAGGCGGGGGAGGAGGGGAAATTCATGACGCCTAAGGCTCTTCCTAACTCCAAGTATGGATTTTATTTTTCCCAAATATTGAACAGAGAGGTAGTGTGGAGGTTTAATAGTTCACTGGCCTTGATGTTACAAGTCCTGTAGCTAAATCTCGGCTCAACCTTTAGGAGTTAGGTTACCCTGGGTAAGTTTCTTAGACTCTCTCGGTTTGTTTCCTCTATAAAATAAAAATAATACGTCCCATATCTACTTCTGGGATTACTGGAAGGCTTTGTAAACTATAAAATGCTACATAAACACAAATTTCTGTTTCCCTGGGATAAACCAAAGAAGGCCCCTTAACTCAGCCCTCCTATTTCTTTTTCCTTCTCCTCCCTTTATACTGTATTTCAGGTCCTGTTGTAACCAAGCAGGACCCTATGGGGCCTTCCTGGGACAGATTACCCGCCCCTTCAAGTCCTCCGCCTGCCTCTTGTTTGTGAAAAAAAAACTTTAGCCTCCTAGGCCTTCCCACAGTTTCAAAGAATAAATTTAATCAAAGAAGTGAGAAGCTGCAGAAACAAAGGAAAACAGTCAACCAAGACAAAATAATAATAGTTTAGCCATTAAACAAAGTCAAGGACCTTTAGTTCGTTCTCAAGGGCTATAGATAATATTCTGAGACATATCCTTTAAGCTGTTTTGCAGATACTGAAACCCCCACCAGGTGGAAGAGGTTAACTGTACACTGCCTACAAGCATGCAGACCCCAGATGGATTGGAACCAGAAGGCTGATGATGTTGACTCCTGATTACCTCACCACCAAACAATCAGAAGAATGTCCCTGAGCTGATCACACACTCCACAATCCTCTCCCTCACCCTGCCTTTAAAAACCTTTCCCTGAAAGCCACAGGGGAGTTCAGGTCTTTTGAGCATTAGGGGCCTGCACTCCTTATTTGACACCTACAATAAACACTGCACTTTCCTTCCCCACAACCTGGTGTCAGTACATTGGCTTTACTATGCACCGGAGCCAGCGGGTCCAAGTTTGTTTCCGAAATAGTATTCCCACACCCAGCTATTCCTGGTGCCACCCCTTAGATGTACCTTATCTTACTGATGGAATACAGGAAAGTCTACTGTAAGGATAAATGCAGTCTTTTTCTACCTCAAGGTAGGGCAAAGGGTCAAAACAGTCAGGAAACAAAATCTGTAACAGCCATTGTCTACATTCTTCATCCTGCAATTGCCATCTCTAAAAACGAGCCAACCAGTGCAAGGACCGCCAAAGAAAATATTATACTATTTCAGGATTGCTCTACTGAGGATTAAACCTCCTACCAGAGACCTTTAACCCTCATTAAAAAAATGAATTCATGCCAGCCACCTACACCACCCATGTTTTGAAGTTTGCAGCAGAATTTTAAAGTTTGCACTGTTAAAACCAAAAAGAACTGGATTAACTTCAAATTATTTTTGAACTGTGGTCTTTAGATTTCAGGTCTGAGAGTGGAGACTGAACTTAATTAAACCCTTACCCACAGGTAACACATACTATCACCTCTTTTCTGTAACCTGATTCCCCTCCCCCAGCTTCCATATACGTTCAGGGAGATGGCATCGAAGGTACAGGTCCTAGAGTGAGATTGCTTGGGTCCACTACTGTGGAGAGGGGCCTCAATTTATCTGCAACACAAAGATAATTCCTACTTCACAGAGTTGAGGATTAACTAAGTAAACCCCTTGACACGTGATCAGCAATAAAAGGGAGCTATCAGTACTATTCTGGCACTCCCACCAGCAAAAGGCTGTCGGTATTTCCGAAGCTTTGGTCTCCGTGACTTCCCAAACCAACCGATATTTAAACCCTTTTCAGCTGTCTTCTGGGAGTGTCAACAGCAAGTGAAACTGCCGGCTCGCGATCCACCAAACCGGGTATAGACTGCCTCGAGGATACTCCATGGCACTTTAAGTCAAGACTAGGTAAATGCTTTAAAACAAGACCTCAGGGGATTAGGAGTGCAAAACCCGTGCCGCGTCACGACCACTGGCGGCACTCAGCCACACGCTGAAAGACGGGTTCCCTTCCCGCGCTGCATGGACTCCAAATCCCACTGCCGGCCTCGACATTCTGCGCATGTCTAACTGCATTGAGTGAGGAGGGCGGGCGAAGCAGCTAGCAGAGTAGCGGGCGGAACGCGGAATTTCATTGAAAGTGGGCGAATAAGACGCGGAGGGCTGGATGCGAGAGGGCGGAGCAGAAAGCGGAAGAATTGAAATCAGCTGACCGGGTCTTGTGACAGCCTGGGCGGGGGCGACGCAGGCGTATTGGAACGCGGTCGCTCAAAGCCTGTGCGAAGATGGCGGCCTCCAGAGTGAGCTTCTGAGAGGCAGAGGGAGGAGGCGGAGGGGGCGAAGGGGGCGGAGGGGGCGGGGAGGCAGCGCCGCCGCGGCATCAGGACCCCGCGGGAGCAGAGCTAAAGGGCCCTCGCGGGGGAAAGGGGAAGTGGCGAGGGAAAGGAGGCCGGAGAGCGCCTCATCCCACTCTGGACGTTGAGCCGGCGGCGGGAGGAGCTCGGGCTGGAGCCTCTCCAGCCTCCCGCGAAGGTAAATCACTACGGGCACCGGACTCTGGAGCTCTGCTTTACCCCCTCGCCACGCCGCGGGGACTTGGGGGACCAACAGCAGGGAGAAGGAGGGGTGGTGTCTGGGCCACAACTTCCTTCAGTTAAGGAAAGCAGATTACCCTCCCCCCAGACTGCTCGTCTGGTTCCTGCCCTCCGACCCCGCCCGCCCCCCGCGGTTTTGAGTGACAGTCGCCCAGGGCCCTGCCTTGTTCAGCCCCTCCCCTCTTTTTGCCTCGTTTTCTGGTTTTCTACCCATCACGGTCCCCCACTCCACTCTGCACATCCTTACCCCACACAGCCCTTATTCCTTTCTGGGCTCCGCCCTCGGGATTCCCTTCCAGCTTCCTAGTCTGAGCACTCTACCCGCTGGAGGCCGGGAACTCTTGTTTCCTTGGGTGGGCGACCCTCCTTCCTCCCACGCCCTGCATAGACTTTATTTGCTTAGCTTTGTTTCGTTTTGTTAGGAATTGGGGAGCACCCGCGTGGTTTCTTCTCTAGTTCCTCCCTAATCCAAAATGAAGTTTTCGTCCACAGCTTTTCCTTTTTGCAAGGTAGCTTATTCACAGGGGCCTTTCCTTCGCTGCTGTGATTTTGCCTCTGAATGCGGCCTTTGGAGTGGATGAAATAGGACTTAGACGCTTAGTGAAGAGGCTGTTAAACGCGGATTTGACTTAGGGCACATAAGAAGAGTGTATTCCCTTAAATTGTATCCTTACTGTAGGATGTTAAGTTAACCACTCTTGTCTTGAGATTGTTACCTGTATCATTTGCTTAGGGGAGAAAATTAGAAATCTTCCCCAGATGTGGCGATGGTTTCCTGAAGTAATGATTTCTCAATTCCCCTCTCTGCTTTTCCCTTTGACCCGACCTTGATTTCTCTCAGGGCCTCTACCTGATGCTGTTGCCTCACTGTGAAGGACTTTATACTGTAGGGTTATTTTGAGCGTCTTGGAATATAGTGTCTTGGGTAAAAAGTTAAATTTCAGAATATTTCTTCAGGACCTGTCCCGAGGATTGTCTTACTGTGTTTTCTTTCTTGCTTGATGGATCTGGTAGATTTCTAGGTTTGAAAGTACAGTCAGCAGAGTTTAAGGAAATTACTCACGGTGGTCAGGTTTTGTAGTTATGTTACCAGTACTCTGTGAGTTTACGGGAATATGAAACAGAACTTGCCTTTAAAAAAAAAAAAAGGAAATTTAGAAAATTACTTGTCAGTAATTGGGTATCCCCAAAAGACTTGATTTCACTAGTCTTTAGAAAGTGCTTTATTGTTTGACTTAATTTAGGATATAACGTAAGATCTTGTTAACATTTTAAATGTAATGTGAAACAGTTTAAGCAGCTATGTCTCAAACTTGGCTTTTGCGATTAATATCACAATGGAACATAAGTCCATCCTTGTTTAGAAATATTACATTATACTCCTTGTTTGAAAACAGGAAGTAGAACATATTAAGGGAGGAAAAGAGGAGTCAGAAGGTTAAGAGATAGGAATGTAAAGCTGTAGTGCAGTTCATGGAAAATATCACAATTTGTATTCCACTGGGAGGTAATGGATATTCCTGTTTTTCTAAAGTGGCAGTAGTAAATAGTCTAAAATATATGAATGGTATGAGAGGGAAAGTTATGGAATTATGGAAAGCATAAATTCTTATTTGTAAGAATTAACTTTATCCACAAAATGGAAGCTGGTTGCTTAGGTGGACCGAAACAATACTGGCTATATTACTGAATTTGTAAAAAGGTTGGTAGTGGAGTCAGGTTCTCAGTAGCTGTTAAATTCTGGTTGAAATAAAATGTTTAAACTAATTTGGCTCCATTCCTCAACCAGTTCTATTTACACAGGTGAATTTGAGGTTTCCTTCACACATACCTTTCCCCTTTTTCTCTGATTGAAATACTTAAAATTGGTAAAATAGAAGTAAGGCTAAGCAGATAAACTAGCAAAAATTTTGTTGCTACTAATACTGTAGTTTTAGGCCTAAATGTTAACTGTAATACTTATTAGTGGTTAAAGGGGAGTTGTTTTGAAAGAGATCCTTTAAGTCAGTGTATCTCAACTTTATCAAACCCAATAAATGCCAACTTTTTATTTCAAATAATTAGTAACAGCCCCTTTACTATCCTGAAATAATAGTTTATAAATAATATAACCACCTTCTGGCTTTGGCCCTGGGACAAAAAGAAGCTTTGCTTCCACTGTTAGAACAAAAAAGAACTGGACTAACTTTAAATTCATTACTTTTTTTTTTTTTTTTGAAACCTATTAAAAAGCTGAGGCCACAGAGCAAACCACTGGCCCAAAGTTTAAGGAGAGAAAGAGTATGTATGAACTGACATTCACCTTCAGTAGACACAGCTGGACACTGTTAAGAAGCGTTCAGCTAGAATAGCTGACAAGAAAAGGAAGCCTGGGTGCACCTTCTTCCAATCTCTTTACCTACAAACCTCACTGGGTACTCCTAGAAAAGACTGGGTTGAGCTCTGGGGAGTGTCTGCTGTGGTGCTGACTTAAAGGAGGAGAAGAGCAGCAGAACTTTCTGGAGGGGCAAGAAAACTGTGCTCTGAGTCTTCCCCTCTGTCTGTTCTATGGAACAAAAGCCTTAATCTGTGGAGGGAAGGGCATCTCTGCTAGCAGGCCCTGCTGGTGAGCATTCATTGAGCTGAGGGAAGACAGAAGTAGGGGGAAAGAATCTTCTCTTGGGGGAGGGGCACTGAGCCCCAAACTGCAGCCTGGGGAAACAGGAAGATCACACCCCTGTGATCCAGAGACACAGTGTATGTCTAAGAGTAAACCTTAATCAGAACAAGAGAGACTGTACCCCCAACTCACTGCCATCAAGCTAAGAAGCTGTGAATAATGAGCAACTGCAAAATACTACAAGGTGAAGAACAAGATTATGCAAAGAGGCTCAGGGCAAAGAATCAAACAGACATTGCTTTAGTAAACCACCCCCCACCATAGGCACAAGCTATTCTTTAGATATTCGAAGGCTGTGGTACACTGAGGATAACCGTAGCAACAGCAAAATCATAAACCCAGCCCAACTCCTAACACCCAGCACTAAAGACCTAGCAAAGAAAAGGTGTGCCCATTTCCTGTCACAAAAATTATTTACCTCTATCTCTACTGTCTTATACATGTCCAGCTTTCAACAAAAAATTACAAGTCATACAAAAGGCAAAAAAAAATTCCCAAGAGAAAGAGCAATAATCAGAAATACTCTTTGATTAATGCAGATGCTACTATCTGGTAAGGAATTTAAAATGACTATAATTAATATGTTAAAGGTATGAACAAAAAGTGGACAATGTACAAGATCAGGTGGGTAATTTCAGCTGAGAGACAGAAACTATAAGAAAGAATCAAAAGGAAATGTTAGAAGTTTCATTACATAGTAAAGAGCTGCAGAATGCCTTTGGGCTCATCAATAGATTTGACACAACCAAGGAAAGAATCAGTGAACTTGTAGATGTCAGAAATTATCCAACTGAAACACAAAAAAGAGTTCAAAAAAAGAACAAGATCTTGGGGATAATATCAAACATTTATTATAAATACATGCATAGTTGGAATCCCAGAAGAGAACAGAGCAGAAGAAATATTGAAATATTTGAGGAAATAATAGAAAATTTCCCCAAATTAATGTCAGACATTAAACCACAGGTGCAAGAAGCTTAGAGAACACCAAGCAGGATAAATACCTGCCCCTTTAAAAACCAACACAAAACACACCTAGACATAGCAAATTCAAGCTGATGTAAGCAAAGGACAAAGAGAAACTCTTGAAGGTAGCCAAAGAGAAGCATTACAGAGGAACAAAGGTAAGAGTTACAGCAGAGAAACCATGCAAGCAAGAAGACAGCTGAGTGACAACTTTAAAGTACTGAAAGAAAAAATAAGAAATATAAAAAATGAAGACAAAATATAGATACTCTGAAAAGCCATGAGAATTCAAAGTATAATCTCTCAGTTTGTATGATATATGTATTCCTGGAAAATTATGTGCATATTAAACTGCAAAACATACTTTGTGATTTGTATTTTAACATAAAACTAAATTCTGGGGTTAACTATAAATAGGCTTTTATCTATGTGAATGACCACTTGGATATTTGAAAGTCACTTGAGGACAATTCTTCAATCTATGGGACTGTCTTATACATTAAG
The DNA here is from genome assembly GCF_963455315.2 of Globicephala melas. Lineage (NCBI taxonomy): Eukaryota > Metazoa > Chordata > Mammalia > Artiodactyla > Delphinidae > Globicephala > Globicephala melas. The sequence goes on along the minus strand of NC_083317.1, from coordinate 132,397,777 downwards.
GGGTATCTAGCCCCATCCAGTAAGTCCTAGTAGTGTTTCTAATCATAGTGTCTCAAGGATCAGCATTCCCCCCCCCACCTCCACCCCTGCAACCATTACTTTAATTCAGAATTTTAATCAGTGTTTTCAGCATGTTTTTCTGCTTCAGCAGTGTTCACACATGCTTAGCACATGCCAGTCAGTAACGTCTCTTGTCATATGGTGTGATTCTTAGTTCTGGGAACTCCTTTGAGAATCACTGATTTAGGGGATATCTTTGTAGCAAGTAACTTAAGCCAACATGGTTGTGATCATTTTTGCAAACTTAAGACACAGTTGCCTGTGCAAAGTTACATTTAAGTATGGTTCAGTCAATAAAGCTGAGCATAATTTGCTAGTAGTTCTTTTCAGATGCTCTTAAGTTTATTCAGCAGCCTACATATTTGAGTTTTACTTGTACTTTTATGGACTACTTAAGAGGAAGAGTGATCTCTAAAATAAAGTCTGAAATCAGTGGGGTTTTTATAGTTTCAGAACTTAAGTTGCCCTTAGAAGTAGGCCACACTGCTTATGCTGTGTTCACATATTTAGCACATGCCCATTGGTAATATCTTTTTTGCAGTTGATCAATAAGAATTTGACCTTTTGATGAACAAATTGAAAACAAAATCCCTAAAGCAATCTAAATTATTTTAATGTTCTGATTTTGCCAAGTATAGTTGTGAAACATAATGGAAGGATTGATAAGGTTATGATTAGACTTTCTCTAATGTGTAATAAATTCCGTACTAATTATATTAAAATTTAAATTCTCTTACTAGTGCTGTGGGGTTTCTCTCTCTCTCAGACTTGTACAGAATGTATTTTGGATGTTTATCAAATCTTAGAGTAGATAAGCCATTTCTCTCTATAAGCCATTTCTCTCCCCAAACTAATAGGACTGGGTTTAATTTTAAAAGTAGAATTTTCCTTTTTTTTTTTTTTAAGATAACTGGTAGATTTGGAAGTGTTCTGTAAACTGTGAAGCACTATGGCAGAGTTAGGAATAATAGCGATTTTTCGGAAAGAGCCAAACTAGAAGCCTACTGTTGTTGCTATTTTGTATTGGGTGAAAGAAAGGGAAATAGCAGCCACTTAAACTCTTTGTCTTTTACTAGTATAAAGAGCACAGGGTTTGGGTATTAAGATGCTTACTGTAAAACTTTCTTCAAGTTATATTTGTTATATGCTTAGGAAATTTAGTCCCCCATTATGCGTTTACTATATTGTTAAGAAAAACAAGTTAAAATGTGGAATTTTTTACCATTAGGGTCTATTTAGCATATTAGAGCAAGATTATTAAGTGCCTGTTTGTGAGCTGAAGAACAGTTTATTGAACTAGTACATTTTGTTCTTGCATAAGCCAAGTTAGCTTCAAAGATAAAATGAAATAGAAATTGTGTCTAGAAAGTTTTAAGAATGTGTGCAAACTAAAAATGTGTAAGTGATCAGTACCACTGATTTCACAGAATTGCTTAAGTGAACACATTTCTTAGTTGTTTTTTTGTTTTTCTCCAGGTGAATATTTTAAGGCATTTTTAAGTTTTGGAAAGGGAAGAGTAATAACCATGCATCTTTCCTGGCAAAAACATTAATTTCTTTTTTACAACAGATAGACGTCTATTTTGTGAGAAATAAGAATTATTCCCTCAGATTGAATCTAAAATATGAAGAGATAGGTATCTTTTTCAATATCTGATTTACATTGAAGAGAAAAAGCCAGCAAAATTAACTGCTGTGGTATATATGCTTGCTTCTCCCCCCCTTGAGATCATACTAAGTGTTTCTTCAGATTTAGGGGTTGCTTTTGAATTTCTCTTGCCCTTTTATTTCATGAATATATATTCAGTTTCTAATTGGAGAGGAATGGATTTTTTTAAAGAGAATGAGGGGATCTTAGATTATTTTTCCCTATGGTGGCAGAAGTATTTGAAAGTTTATTTTAATGTGGCAGACAATTCAGAGGTTTCAATATTGTAACTTCTGGGCAATTATTTGGAGATGTGATTGTCAGCTGAAATTTGGTGTTACCACTGGCTTTCTTACCACATTTATTTCTGGAGTTATTGGGTTCTTCAGCAAGTTAAGAAAGCTAAGATAGGGTGTACTAAAACCTTACTTTGTGATCTATTTTATAGTTATTTAAAGATCCCTGTATGGTAGGTGTCATACACATTACATATTACTGATTTGTTGTTTATTTAGAAGGAAATGCTTTTGCCTATACTTGAGTTATATATTAAAACATGAAAATTTAAAAAGATGGTTAAGGTTCATATCAGTTTTCTTTCATACACAGCACATTCTAAGACAGTCTAGTTGTAGCTTTTTAATGTGGGTAAAAATTAATGTTCTGTTAACCATTTATATTTTTTACCTTTTATTTGAAACTGAACTAACCTAGTGATATAATTCACTTAGGTTTTGAATCTAGTTACAAATAAAACTAGGTGTTTAAGGGCTTCCCTGATGGCGCAGTGGTTGAGAGTCCGCCTGCTGATGCAGGGGACACGGGTTCGCACCGCGGTCGGGGAAGATCCCACATGCCGCGGAGCGGCTGGGCCCGTGAGCCATGGCCGCTGAGCCTGCGCGTCCGGAGCCTGTGCTCCGCAGCGGGAGAAGCCACAACAGTGAGAGGCCCGCATACCGCAACAACAACAAAAAAGTAATCAGTCCTAAAAAAAAAAAAAAACAAAACTAGGTCTTTAAGAAGCCAGTAATAAGGGATTCTCTCTTCCGTCATTACTAAGGATTAGCCTTTGACTTAGCAATCGTTCTCCTTCCTCCTGCATTTTCAGTAGGATATAGATGTATGAGGAAGTATTAAGTTCATAAATTAGTTTCTATCATGTGAATGTCTACCATATTTTCAGGTGTAGTTTTACAATGTAGCAGAAAAGCAGTGTTTCTTTTGTAGGAGAGTTTGGTCAGAAAATAAAGGCAAATGTAGTTTTCCCCCAATTTAAAAGTTTTCACCTATAGCCAAGTTGAAAGAAATTTACATTAGGCTCCCCTATATTCACCTCCAAGATTTACACATTAATATCTTGCTATACTTGATTTATCACGTATCTATCCATCTTTCTATTCACCTTATTTTTTGATGCATTTCAAGACAACCTCATGTTTTTAATTCATTATTTGAGAGCAGAGTTAATGATGAAAGAGTTCATTCTTTAATTTTATAGAGTCAAGCTGGAAAGTTAATATCTGCTCTCTGGAAGTTGTCATATTTGTGTAAAAATCATTTCCAGTTGGTCATGCAAAATGTATGCTTTGAAGGCAAGTAGCCTTGATTAAAGCCAATTCTTTCATTCATTCACTAGTGTATTATTTTTCTGAGCATACTCATTCAGCCCTGGCTAAGTGCTCTGTTTGAGTTTTTACTTAACACAAGCCATGCACGTAGACTTAATTTTGCTATGTGTGCAAATTCTTTTGCTTATAGCCTGGCCGTAATCTGCTTGGGTGCTTGTGGTGTTGAGTCCCTTCATTCTGCTTTTTGTTCTTAGTGTCATTTTGATGTAGTCTTCTCTCATTGGACTCTCAAATCCTGCAATTTTTCGTCAAAATCATACCATCCAAAAGATTGTTCTCATTTTATCCATAAATGATCTTAAATGGATTGTCAGTTTTGCTGCCAGTAATAAATTAAAGAATGTGAGAACATTAAGTGTTGTTTGAAAGCATGAAGCAAGGGAGCTCATTGAAAAAGGTGAATCTAGCCAAAATGCCAGTTAACTTGAATTTGACTTTTTAACCCTTAGTACAGTTCTCTCAAAAGAACAAACTGAGAAGTTGCAGAAAAGCTCTGTTGGTGGTATAATATTAGGATACAGAATAAGAGTAAGTAAAGCCAACTTTAGAGTTTAAGTGAAGCAGAATTACAGGGACTTCCCTGGTGGTGCAGTGGTTAAGAATCTGCCTGCCAAGCCCGTGTGCCGCAACTACTGAGCCTGCGCTCTAGAGGCTGCGAGTCACAACTACTGAAGCCTGCATGCCCTAGAGCCCGCGTACTGCAACAAGAGAAGCCACCGCAGTGAGGAGCCTGCACACCACAATGAAGAGTAGCCCCCGCTCGCCGCAACTAGAGAAAAGCCCCTGCGCAGCAATGAAGACCTAACGCAGCCAAAAATAAATAAAACTAAAAAAAAATTAGAGATACTTTCAATGTGATTTAGTTACAAAGGGCATGTAAACTTGAGTTTTTCTCATCAAAAAGGTCTTTGAGAATTTGAAGTGGGACAGTCCTGCAGGGAAGGAGATGAAATTTAAGCGGTAATTAGTTTGAACAGATAAATTCTTGCTAATTTGAATAGCACCTTAGCAACTGGCAGGATGGCAAATGCTGATGATACAGCTGCTACCAAGATCTCATCCAACAATTTTTACACTTTTTTAGCTGGACAATTTGTTGTTTTTTATCGAATATGCCTATAAATGACTTATGCTATTTTGCTTGATGCTAGAAATTCTGCAGATTTTTCATCGCTATTAATGCGAATTATGGTTGCTTATGAGTTTTTGCCTGTAAGCAACAGTTCTAGAACCACTTTTAGAGCTTATTTAAGAACTATACAGAGGAGATAATTGAATGGGGATTAAATTATTTTTCTGGAGTTTTATGGAAACTTTTTTTCCAACAGTTTCATAAGCTGTAACTTATAGGCATCAAACATAAATTTTAAAACATTAGGTTGGTTTCAGGTAAAGAAGCATTTCTAAGAGCTGAAATTCTAAATGCCTAAGTGGGAGATATTTTAAATGTAGTAAATAAGATTGACTTGCAAAATAGTATATTTTGTAGGAATAAAGTTGAAATAAAGAGAAGCTTATAGTTAAGATGATTTTTTTTTTTTTTGCGGTACGCGGGCTTCTCACTGTTGTGGCCTCTCCCGTTGCGGAGCACAGGCTCCAGACGCGCAGGCTCAGCGGCCATGGCTCACGGGCCTAGCCGCTCCACAGCATGTGGGATCTTCCTGGACCGGGACACGAACCCGTGTCCCCTGCATCGGCAGGTGGACTGTCAACCACTGCGCCACCAGGGAAGCCCCTAAGATGATTTTTTTTAAATGTCATCTATCATGGTTATCTTGGCTTTTATATTTTTTCTTTTTAAAAACACTTTAGGAAAGAAATTGTAAAGAATAAAATAATAATAATGATAATACCCTGATGTACTCCATCCAGTTTAAGAAATATGATATATTGGTATAGTTATTTTTGAATGAGCACATTAAAAACTATGAATACTGATTAAATCAATAGAACACTATTTTTGAAAGTAGAAGTTCTATGTGACACATATTGATGATATACATTGAATAGTACAAGGGCTGAAGTTAATAGATAAAAGATTTAGGATCAAATAATTTAATAAGAACTTTCCCTCCATAATGCCTTAAAAAGTACAGGGGCCTGTAGGTAATCTTCAAAATGAAATAATAATGCTCCAAAGAACTATTGCATATCTGGGTTAGTATATTTAAAGTACAGTAGTAATTATTATGATTGCTAACAAAAATATATTTTTGAGTGCTTATTCTGATCCAGACATCACACTAACCCGTTTATTCAAGTTATCTCACTTGGTCCTCACCATGGCCTTTTGAAACAGGTACTGTCATCCCTATTTTATAGATAAACTGTGATTCTGAGAAGATAGGAAACTTTTGTTCAAGGTCATGCAGCCAGTAAATGGCAGTTATCACTAGTTTGTCTTTGACCATAAGTAATATTTTTAAAACTCACCACTTTTATCTTGGTGATAGCTTATTAAAACTACTTCAGCTTGTGTCTTATTAACACTAGCTTCTTGTGCTCATCATTAGTTAATGTTTAGTGTGTGCGATAGCAACTCTAGTTATCTGTGCTACAGGGAGGTATTCCAAGTGGGTCTTCCCAGATTGAATTATCACTTGACCACGGCACTTGGGGGACCTCTAGACTTGCTTTTACTCATTTTCCAATGGTTCTTTTGAAGTTGTTCCAACTGTCACTTTAAATGATACATAGTCAAGCTCAGAATATTTTTGTCTTATTTTTTCTGCATTTTTCTGGTATCTGTGCATTACCATTATCCACTAGTGAATTATCTGTGTGTCTAGAAATATCCTCATGGTCTGAAAGAGTTAATGCAGTTTCCACACCAATTACCTTCATTAGGTGAAATGACTTTATCGCAAAGTGGTTGAGGTTTTATTGAGCATATAAAATAGATTTACTTGAAAATGGAGAGGTTAATATTGCACCATTGGGAAGTAGGTCCCAACCTATCTCATTAATCTGATTGTTTTAAAAGCTCATTGTTTGTTAGAATAGTATTTTTCTGTTGAATTCTCCTTAAAAAGTATCCTGAAACCACATATTGGTAGCAGATTTCTGTTGTCATGTATTTGTTTTGAACACTTTGTTTTTTTAAAAATATGTAAGTTTATCTATAGGTGGAAACATTTAAAATGTTTATTTTTACATAGTAGAGTATTTCAGCATTGGCAACATCTTTTTTGTTTTATTTCTTTTGCCCTGTGTTAAGTACTGTAATTTGTTTCACTGCTTGAAATTGTGAGTTTCAAAGTTTCCAACAATTGCCTAATCATATTTCCAGGTGAAGATAATAATTGGAACTAGTTCTGAATTAATCTAGGAATGTGCTGTCAATGATAAGTCTGTAATTACATGGTCAGAATGAATTTATTTTGATTTTCTAAATTTGAAGGAAGGTATTATAGTTAAGCTTAAGTTCATAGAATGTGGAGTTAAGCAGGTTGAGTTCAAAAGCCTGGCCCAATCACTTACCAGTTGTTGTGACCTTAGAGAAGTGGTTTAATTTCTCTAATTCTGTTTTCTTGTCAATAAAATGGGGATCATCATTCCTGTATCTTAGTGTTGTTATGGGGACAGTGAGATACATAAATGGGTGGTAAATGCCCAGTGTCATCATTAACACATGATGAATACTTAATAAAAGTTGCATAATTTCAGGACATGTCATAATTTTTTGGTTAGGGTCATCTACCCTCGCCAATTTTAGGATAATCTTTACTGAGGATTCAGAATAGTAAAACATTATCCTAATTTCCATTTTGAGGCTGCGCAGGCACTAACATTAGCTTTGAATTATCCCATCATTTCTGGGGTTGACTTGGCTACTTAGGTAAGTATTTCCTGCCTTCATTATCTCTCTGGTATATCCTTACCTAAATATAACATGGCTGAAGGTGAGCTTTTCAGGTAGAGGAGTGATTTTCTTCCATAAAGAGCACTTCCATTTTACTAGCCTTAGCCTTTTTTGGATTGTTGTCATTCAGGATTGGATGCAGAATAGCAATATCACTTGTTGCTTCCTAAAACATGAGAGGTAGTTATCAAGTGTGCTGATTTTGGCCATAGGAACTTGTATTGATGTCCAGAGAATCCTTTAATCCTACATTATATTTTTCTGTTAGCATTGTCATCTGCATCAGGAATACAGTATTTTTTTTCTGACAGGCCAGCTAGTGGTATACTTCTTAAATTTTTAAAATTTAATTTTTTGGGACTTCCCTGGTGGCACAGTGGTTAAGAATCCACCTGCCAGTGCAGGGGACATGGGTTCAATCCCTGGTTCAGGAAGATACCACACGCCACGGAGCAACCAAGCCCATGCGCCACAGCTACTGAGCCTGAGCTGTAGAGCCTGCGAGCCGCAACTGTTGAAGCCCACATGGCCTAGAGCCCATGCGCTGCAGCTACTGAGCCCGCGTGCCTAGAGCCTGTGCTCCACAACAAGAGAAGCCTGCGCACCAGAATGAAGAGTAGCTCCTGCTCGCCACAACTAGAGGAAGCCCATGCGCAGCAACAAAGACCCAAGGCAGCCAAAAAAAAAATTTAATTTTTTGAGGGTAAGAACACTTAACATGAGATCTACCCTCTTAACAGATTTTTAAGTGTACAATACATTATTGTTAACTATAGGCACAGTACTGTACAGCAGACTCTAGAACTTACTCATCTTGCATAACTGAAACTTTATACCTGTTAATTAGCAACTCCCCATTTCCCCCTCACCCCGGTCCCTGGCAACCACCATTCTACCTTTCTGCTTCTGTGAGTCGGACTATTATAGATAACTTGTGTCAGTGGAATGATGCAGTATTTGTCTTTCTGTGACTGGCTTATTTCAGTTAGCATAATGTCCTCAAGTTTCACTGGTGGTGTTGAATATTGCAGGATATCCTTTTTTAAGACTGAATAATATTTCATTTTGTGTGTATACCACATTTTCTTTATCCATTCATCTGTTGATGGACATTTAGGTTGTTTACACATCTTGGCTTTTATAAATAATGTTGCAGTGAATATGGCCATGCTGTCTCTTAGTGGTCCTAATTTCAGTTCTTTTGGATAAATACTCAGAAGTTTGATTGCTGGATTATACGATAATTCTTTTTTTTTTTGGCTGTGCCATGCGGTTTGTGGAATCCTAGCTCCCTGACCAGGGATCAAACCCAGGCCCACGGCACTGAAAGCGCTGAGTCCTAACCACTGGACCGCCAGGCAATTCCCGAATCTATTTTTTAATTTTCTGAGCAACTTCCATACTGTTTTCCATAGCGCACCATTTTACATTCCCATCAACAGTGTACAAGGGTTCTAGTTTCTGTACATCCTCACCAAAACTTGTTGTCTTTTATTTTTTTGATAATAGCCATTGAACAGGTGTGAGGCAGTATCTTGTAGTTTTGAGTTGCATCTCCCTGATAGTGACATTGAATATCTTTTCATATACCTGTTGGCCATCTGTATGTCTTCTAGTAGTTTAATTTTATATTAATGTGTTTTATCTTCTCTCCCTTTATCCTAACCTTGGAACTCTCTGGAGTCTAGTATTTTCATCACCCCCGAGTTCATAGGTCTCCAAAAAGTTGTAGATAAGCCTTCTTGATGTAAACTTGTTTTAATTCATTCCCCTCCTAAAAAATCCGTTTGAGTTACATATTCCCCCAAACCAGTGACACTTATGAGATCATTCTTTAGGGTTTTTTTTTTAATTCTTAAATTTGCTTTGTTATTGTGAGATTTCCCCCTCCCCTTTGATTTATTAGGGATCTTTACTCCTGGGTCATGCCATAAGTTCTCTGTGGCTGTCATTTTAAACTCATATTATTTTTTCTCTCACTTTCCTTTTAAAGTCCCTTGATGAGGTCAGCCAGTCTTCACTCAAAGACATTTTCTTTCTTGTCAGTTTTCTCTAGATAGGCCTTTGGTTCAGTCAGTCATTCTGATGTAAGAAATTGTGGACTCAGAATCCAAACTCCACTCTTCAATGTCAGCCATTTACCTTTTCTGTCCTCCTTTTTCTTACATTTTTCCAATCTTCAGTTACAGTATGTAAGGGGAAAATATCATCTGTAGACCTATAGTTTTTCACTTTTTTGGCACCTTTTCAGAGATCCAGCCTAAGTTTCTTTTCAGCAATATCGTTTACTACAAGTAATTCAGGAGGCAGGGATGATGTGTGCTGGTGTAGTAATTCTTGGTTGGCTGCCTGTGTCATTTCAGATATACAATCCAGAAAAAACAAAACAGCACACCAAATGATAGGACTATATTTAACTGTCTCCATGCACACTAGTAGGAAGATGTCATTGACTGTTAAGAGATATTTCCTCTCTGGTAACAATAATGGTTTCTCTAAACTTGCTGTTACTTGTGGTTCTCCTATTATTCCTCAGAGCATGAATTGATGATGTTTTTCTGGAAGGTTTGCGAAAACCTTATTTGGGAGTACCTGTTAGAATATCAAGTTTGAAGTGGCTATCAGAATTGCTCATGGGGTTGCTGAATTTCATTCATTCACTCAAATACTCATTGAGCACCTGTTTTGTGTTAGGTACTCTTGCCAGCTCTGGAGAGCCTAGAGAAAATGAGCATAACAGACAAAAATACCTCTCTGGATATTCTAGTAGGATTAGATAAATAATAAATAGACTAAATTGCACGTTAGACTCTGAAAGGTACCCTAGAGAAAATATGAGTAGGAGTTAAGATAGAGAGTGTAGAATGAGGAGGGTAATCACAATTTAAAACAAGATAGTTAGCCTAGGCCTCATTGTAAAGGTGACATTTGGACAGAGTTGAAGGAGCTGAAGGTGTTAGCCATGTAGATATCTAGGGGAAGAGCGTTCTACAATACATAGAGTACAGAGGCCCTTGCTAATTTGCTGATAGAAAAACAAGAAGAATGAAGAAAGCAATGTCAAAATAGAGGTATCTTTAAAAATGTGTTTGCCTCTCAGATACATATCCAAGAGAAATGAAAACATTCACACAAAATGATTGTTCATAGCATGATTGATAATAGCCAAAAAGTAGAAACAACACAAATGCCCATCAACTGATGATAAAATGTGTTGCATCTATACAATAGAAGGAAACTGATCCATGCCACAACATGGATAAACTTTGAAAATGTTATGCTAAGTGAAAGAAGCCAGTCACAAAGACCACATATTGTATGATTCTATTTGTATGGGATTCCAAAATAGGCAAGTGCGTAGTGACAGGAAGTAGATTAGTGGATGCCAGGTGGTGGGAGTGAGGGGGATTGGGGAGTGGCTCCTAGCAGGGGTTTCTTTTTGGGGTGATAAAAATACTGTGTTGGTTGTAGAACTCTGTGGATATGCTAAAAACCCATGAATTGTACACTTTTAAAAGGGTGAATTTTATGGTGTGTGAATTGTGTCTCAAAAAGCTGTTATAAAAATGTTTTTGGATAAAAATGGTTTTATTCTAATTATGAAAAGAATACTTGTTGACTAAAAAAAGTTTAGACATATAAAGATGTAAAGAAAGCTAAGTGAACCATACTTCTAACCATACTTCTAACCAGTTTGCATTATTGACCCTTTGGTATGTACCTTACAGTATTTTTTAGAGAGCATTTCTAATTATTAAGGGTAGGAAGCAATAGCCAAGTGACACAAGAAATAAATAACCATATTCATTTTTAACTTTTATTCAGTGTGAAGCAAATGATGCAGAATTTTCAAAATTTATCATCAGTCTTTCATTAGTAGCCAGTTTATGCAATTATTGTGTAAAATTAGCTAAATTGAAATTTTTTCATGAGATAAATGGATTCTGGATTTTTTACACCTCAAGGTTATAGTCAACAAACTAATCTTGAAATATGGCACATAACATGGTCCCTCTGCCTGTGGCTGTTAGGAAGTTCAACAATCTTCAACTGTCCTGTTTAACTAGAGAGTTCACTAGCCAAACTGTAATAAACATTTATAAACACTTAATTTCTGCACTCATCTTGATGTTTGCAACTACACTTTGAGTAGCATTGGTCTAGTATGGAATACCATGTGACTTAAAAATTATTTTCTCAAAGTATAATTCTGTGGAAAAAGGTTAATATTCTGTAAAAACAGGTTAAGTGGTATGAATGACAATCTCAATTTTGTTTAAAAAGTTATTTTTTCTAGATAGAAGAAGGGAAGCTAGAATGATTATCTTTGGATGCTAGGATGAAAGATGCTTTACTTTATGAACATTAAAAATGTTTTATGTACTTGAATTACTTTTATAATGAGACTATTAAATTAAACCTTACTTATTTACAATAGGTTCCCTTTAAAGTGACAGGGACAGCAAGATGGCTGACACTTAGCAACTAAGTGTTTAGCTAAGTGTTTTGTCTAATAGACAAAAACCTATTAGAATTGGTTTGACCCTTGGGTGCCCATCATGTGTTAAGACATTGTTTGGCAATGTGAGATTTAAAGATTCATTTACTTTAACATTTTTTTAATTAGGTTCTCTGCAATCGAGATGTTGATAGAGGGCGATTCTTGTCCTCAAGAAACCCAGTGTAGTGGAAGAGAGCTGTGGCAATATGCTGTGCTAAAGGCTGTGATAGAGAGGTGAACAGACCATCCCTATCCTTTAAAACCTTATGGTCGTGTAGAAAAATTGGTGTCTTAAAATCAGTGCCATATGGCAGGCTATGAAATTATGGTATGGGAGATTCAGGGAAAACTCTTAAGGATAGCACTATTATGAAATTTATCCATATTTTTATCTTTCAGGTTTCAGCACAAAATGAACATAATTAGGGAAAATAAGGATTTAGCATGTTTCTACACAACAAAACATTCATGGAGGGGAAAGTAAGTATTTCTGTTGGCTTTACTTTTCTCTGCCTCTATAAAGTATTTTAAACATTACTTTTTTAGTGTCTTGAATAGTACTGCACAACTCAATAATGTCATTCAGCCCTTCTCTTCTGAAAAGCATATGTACATATTTTAAATGCAAATGCTACATTTAGAATAAATTATTGTTCTTTTTTCTTTTGATATGTCGGGTTTTCTCTGTCTGTCTTGGGAAGGAATTTGGTAGGAATTAAAAGGAATATAAACCAGTTATCCACTGTCTTGAATGCTATCAATTAACGATGAGGTTATGTAGTAGTGGAGTGTTAACTTCACAACTCTGTTGCTTAAAGATAAGCCTATGTTATCAGTACATATTCATTTCCATTTGACTCTCAGGGAAAATATGCCAATATTGCATTTTGTAATCTTTTTTTAAACCTGTAATGAAATGTAAAAATTGGGTTTGGTCTCTTCCTTGGGAGGGGATGATGACATTTTTCAGTAACTTGTGTGGTCAAAGCAAGGTGTACATGCTTATGTATCCTTTTGTAAAATGGATAGTAATTCCTACCCCTCAGACTGATATAAGGATTAAATGAATTGATATGGAGTATGTGAAGGTTTTAAAATTATACCTTAAATACATTGAGTATTCAGTGAATGGCACCTTTTGACCATTACAAAAAAATTTAGTCTATGGTCATTTTGAGTAGTAATAAGTAAAATGAGTGTGCCACACTTTGACAAATAGGTAACCACATTATTCCAGATCAGACCTCAGACAGATAAAACATGACATGTGTACAAAGCCAATAACTTTAGTTCTTATTCTTTTTTTTTTTTTCCTCTGGAGGATGAGGAGAGAGGTTGGGGTAGTTCTTATTTTTAACTTTCCATTTTTTAGGTAATAGTGTTGTAACTTCTTAGAATGGTGCAACATCTGAATTCTGTAGTGTTTCTGGTTTGCATTAAGAAACTGACTATAATTTTGAAAGATTTGAGTGTTTAATTTTGTTTCCTTTTAGTAGCTCAGTTGTATGCGCTACTTAATTGTTATCCTGTGGAATACTTGTCTTGAAATTTTTTTCTTCAGGTAATTTCATAAAGCAAAGTTAGAATATTGGCGCATCCAGAATAGTATGAGTCTCTTTAGTTCTTTTAGCCTTAAAAAAAGTTGTATATTTAAATGATCTTTATTTTTTCCTCAAGAGTTAAATTGCTCTAATCATCATAATATAGCTTTTGTTTTTTAATACAATTATAGCATACTGTTGAATTAATTCTAAAGAACAAACTTCCAGTAATACTTTTTGCTTCGTGAGCTTATCAGTAACTGTGATCACCTGGAAAAACTTTTAATGTTCTTAGTAATGACTGTGACTTAAAACAATCCTTTTTTTTCTTTCCTTTTTTGTAATTATTTGGAGCAGAACTATTTCTGTGCTCCAAGCACAATTCCTTACCTCCATCATTCACACCTTGAAACTTTTTTGTTTTGTTTTTATAACAGCTTTATTGATATAATTTACTTAACATAAAACTCACTCTTTTTAAGTGTACAATTCTGTGGTTTTTTTAGTATATTTGTAGAGTTGTGAACCATCACCACTAACTATTTATAGAACACTTTCCTCACCCCCCAAAAATACTCCTCTAAATATATTAGCAATTCCTCCCCTCTCCCCTCTTCCCTGCATCTGGCACCCACTAATCTATTTTTTGTCTCTGTATTGCTTATTTAGGACATCACATATAAATGGGCTCATCCAATATGTGATCTTTTCTGACTATCTTCTTTCACTTAGCGTGTTTTCAAGGTTTATCCACGTTGTAGCATGTGTTAGTACTTCATTTCTTTTTATTGCCAAATCTATTGTATGGATATTGCCACATTTTGTTTATCCATTCATCTGTTGATGGACACTTATAGTGTTTCTACGTTTTTACTATTATGAATAGAATAGTGCTACTATAACACATACAAGTTTTTGGGTGAATATATTTCCAGTTCTCTTGGCTGTATACCTAGGAGTGGAATTGATGGTATTGGGTTGGCCAGAGTTCATTGGGGTTTTTCCGTAACATCTTACCAAACACCCAAACGAACTTTTTGGCCAATCCAGTATATGGAGTTACATAGAATTATATGGTAACTCTATGGTTAACTTTTTGAGGAATAGCCAAACTGTTTTCCAAAGTGGCTGCGGCATTTTATAATCCTCTCATCAATGTATGAGAATTCCAATTTCTCAACATCCTTACCAACACTTGTTATTGTCTTTCTTTTCATTTTAGCCATTCTAGTGCATATGAAGTGGTATCTCATTGTGGTTTTGATTTGCATTTCCCTAATAACTAAGATGTTGAGTATCTTTTCATGTGCTTATTGGCCATTTTTTGTATATTTCATGAAATGTCTATTCAAATCATTTACCCAGTTTTTAATTGAGTTGTTTATTCTTCTGTTGTTGAGTTGCATAAGTTCTTTATGTATTATGAATACAACTTCCTTATAGAGGTTTGATTTGCAACCCTTCTGCTCAGTGGGTTGTCTTTTCACTTTCTTGAGGGTATGCTTTGAAGCACAAAGGTTTTAATTTTGATGAAATTTTGATGAATCCAATCTATTTTTTTCTATTGCCATTTGTGCTTTTGGTGTCACATCTAAGAAGCCATTACCTAATCCAAGGTCTCAAAGATTTATTCCTATGTTTTCTTCTAAGAGTTTTATAATTTTGATTTTGGGTTAATTTTTGTGTGCAGTGGGAAGTAGGGATCCAGCTTTATTCTTTTGCATGTGGATATCTAGTTATCCCAGCACCATTTGTTGAAAAAACTATTCTTTCCCCATTGAACTGTTTTGACAACCTTGTCAAATATCAATTGACCGTAAAAGTTTATTCCTGAATTCTCAGTTCTATTCCATTGATCTATATGCCTTGCCTACCGTTATGGCAGAACCATATTGTCTTTTTTTTTTTTTTTTTGGCCGTGCCACACGGCTTGTGGGGTTTTAGTTCCCCGGACCAGGGATCAAACCTGGGCCCATGGCAGTGAAAGCGCTGAGTCCTAACCACTGGACTGCCAGGGAATTCCCAAAACCATATTGTCTTAATTACTGTAGCTTTGTACTAGGTTTCAAAACTAGAAAGTTTCAGGTTCCAGCTTTGTTTATTTTCAAATTATGTTGCCTTTTCTAGGTCTCTTGCATTTCCAAATGAATCTTAGAGTCAGTAGTCAATTTTACAAAAAAGGCAACTGGAATTTTGATACGGATTGCATTGAATCTATAGATCAATTAGGGGAGTATCGCCACCTTAAGAATGTTAAGTCTTCTGATCCACAAACATAGGATGTCTTAACATTGAAATCTTTTAAAATTTCTTTCAACAGTATTTTGTTGCTTTCAGTGTACACACCTTGAAACTTTTAACTTCTTGAAAGGTACTACATTTTCCAGATAATGAATCATTTCATTAGGTTATATACATTATTATGTGGCACTGAATCTTTTATTATATTACCTATTTTATGTAGCCAATTCTAATCTAAGTTTAAAGTATTTCTCATTGGTCTTATGAAAAAAGTAAATGGTCAATATTAAAAATTTTCTGTTGTTTCAGAGTTGCTATTTGAACCCTCTCTCTAGCAACACATCTATATGCAACAAATTTTGTGTGTGATTTTGGGGGTTTAGGGCCTCAGTTTTAAAGAGATTCCAACTCAACCCCAACATTTTAGAAAATGTTATTGATAGTGACAGTAAAGATGGACAAATATTTTTCTTTATCTTAATATACCTAAATTAAAGATAACCTTTCCAGATATTTCCCTTGGGGATATTCATGTGACCTATTTCATTTTACCTTTGTAATAGTTTTCATATGTTTACATTGCAGCCGCTACTCATGTTTTTAATGATTAAGGTCTCTTCACCCCTTGGCTAGCAGAAATGCTGTGTTTGTCATTTTCCCACTTGTAAAGTACACAGTTAAATTATATCTTTGTCTGGAAGGAGCAGGAAGGGGGAGGAGATTTCAGTGGTAAAAAGCACTTTTCTTTCATGAAAGAACAAAGTTTCCTTTTTGACCTGGCAAGTCATTTCTGATAGGAAGGAAGATGCATACATTTCAGTTAAAGCAGAAATGCAGATTCACTATGGAAAACTTCACAGTAATGTTGAAAATTAGATGCTTAATTTTTTTCTGGATGGAAATTACATGTAAAATCTACCTGTGGATCACTTTAATATTTGCATACATTAATTGTAGCAAATGCTCTGAATTTAAAAGTAGCATTTTAGTATCTGAACAGGATTTTAACTGCAGTACATTGGGATATATCATAATCAGTCTATGAAATTCATTGGCAGTTGCCCACTACATTTATAGACAGCCTGTGTAATGACTAGATACAGGAAATTGAGAGAAGAGTTGAGGGAAAGGGAAGCTAGTGAATTTCTCATACCTTTCTTATAATGTAGGAATAGAATCCTACAAGAGAAGAGAGACTCTTCTCTTTAGCTGCCTGGCATTTACACATCTCACCAACTCTGATAACTCTAGGAAACCTGGGGTTTTTTTCCCCTGCTTTGTTGATTTTAGCCCTTGACCCTGCCAGCCTCTAAACCTCACATGCGTCCATCCTGAATTCTCTTTGTGTTTTCTTTGTACATCTCTTTGTGCTTATTATCAAGCAGTCTGGTATTTGAATATCTTTCAAATGCAATAGGATCACATCTGCTAGGAATTTTATATTTTACACACAATGCTCTATTAAAAGCTAGTTTTAGGAGCAAAGAGTCTTTCCAGCAAATGATACTTGAACACCTGGACATCCACATGCAACAAAATGAATCTAGGCATGGATTCTACATCCTTCACAAAATTAACTCAAAATGGATCACAGACCTAAGTGTGAAATGTAAAATTATAAAATTCCAAGAAGATAACATTGGAGAAAATCTAGATGACCTTGGGTTTGGTGATGACTTTTTAGATACAACACCAAATACATTAGCCATGAAAAAAATGAATTGATAAGTTGGACTGCATTAAAGTTGAAAACTTCTGCTTTGTGAAAGACACTATCAAGAGAATGTAAAGACAAGCTGGGAGAAAATATTTGCAAAAGACATATTTTATAAAGCACTGTTACACAACGAATCCTTAAAACTCAACAATAAGAAGACAAACAACTCAATTAAAAAATGAGCCGAAGATCTTAACAGAGACCTCACCAAAGAAAATATTCAGGAAATTCCCTGGCGGTCCAGTGGTTAGGACTTCACACTTCTACTGCAGGGGGCACGGGTTTGATCCCTGGTCGGGGAACTAAGATCCCACATGCTGTGCGGCGCAGCCAAAAAAAAACAGGAAAGAAAATATATAGATGGCAAATAATTCAGAGAAATGCATGCAAATGTAGAGATACCACTACACATCTACTAGAATGGCCAAAATCCAGAACACTGACAACTCGAAATGCTGGTGAGGATGTGAAGCAACAGGAAATCACATTTATTGCTGGTGGGAATACAAAATGGTATAGCCGCTTTGGAAAATAGTTTGGTGGTTTCTTACAACACTCAACGTTCTCTTACCGTATGATCCAGCAGTTACACTCAGTTTACCCAAAGGAGTTGAAAACTTATGCCCACACAGAAACCTGCACACAGATGTTGATAGCAGCTTTATTCATGATTACTGAAACTTGAAGACAACCAAGATGTCTTTCAGTAGGTGAAAGAGTAAACTGTAGTACATGCAGACAATGAATATTATTCAGCACTAAAAAAAATGAACCATTAAGTCATGAAAAGACATGGAGGAAATTTAAATGCATAATAATATTAAATGAAAGAAGCCCGTCTGAAAAGGCCACGTGCTATATGATTCCAACTGCAGTATATGACATTGTGGAAAAGGCAAAACTTTGGAGACAGTAGAAAGATCATGGCTTTCAAGGTTTAGCAGGGAGGAAAGGATGAATAGGCAGAGTTCAGAGGATTTTTAGGACAGTGAAACTACTCTATGATACTGTAATGGTGGATACATGTCATTATACTTTGGTCCAAACCATAGAATGTAAGGCACCAAGAGTGAACTCTAATGTAAACTGTGGATTTTGTTGGATAATGATGTGTCAGTGTAGGTTCACCAGTTTTAACAAATGTATCACTATGGTGGGGCTTGTTGATAACGGGGGAGGCTGTGCATGGGTGTGAACAGGGAGTATACTGGGAATCTTTGTACCTTCTGCTTAATATTATTGTGAACCTAAAACTGCTCTAAAAAAGCCTGTTTAAAAGAAAGCTCCATGTGAGCAGGAAAAAATATGGACCCTGCATCACAGAAAATAAGTCCTTAAAATACTACGTTTCGGGCTTCCCTGGTGGCGCAGTGGTTGAGAGTCCGCCTGCCAATGCAGGGGACACGGGTTCGTGCCCTGGTCCAGGAAGATCCCACATGCCGCGGAGCGGCCGGGCCCGTGAGCCATGGCCGCTGAGCCTGTGCGTCCGGAGCCTATGCTCCGCAACGGGAGAGGCCACAACAGTGAGAGGCCTGCGTACTGCAAAAAAAAAAAAAAAAAAAAAAAAAAAAAAATACTACGTTTCATGGGATGCCCTTTAATTAGAAGTGGGACATTTTCTCACTGAGTTACCGCAGAATGTTTCCTATACATTTCTTTTTTCTCTTTTCTGAGGAATACAACTTCTAATGTAAATGAGCCCTCTCAGGTGAAACTCATCTTTCAAGTGGAGTTTGACCAGAATGGAATATCCCGGTAATATAATGAGATGAATGATCAATTAATTTTGTTCTGTATTTTAAATATGAATTCAGCAGTCGTGGATACTTGAAACATAATGATACTGATAATAATTAGTTCAGTGACTAGTGGAGTGTTGAACCCTCCCGCCCATTATTCAGTCAACAGAATAAGAGCAATAAGAATAACATTTATTGATTATAAACACTAAGTGACAAGCACTTTACATGGATTATTTAATTCTCACATTATGAGCTAAGTATGCATATTATCCACATCTTTCAGATGCGGAAACTGAAGCTTAGAGAGGTTAAGCAAGTTATCAGAGGATACACAGTAAGTGAACAGTTTAGGCAGTATTTGAACCCAGGCAGTGTGACTCCAGAGCTGATGGGCTTAACTGTCAGAGTGCTTACCATTGATCTCTTAACTCTTTGAGAAAACTTGCACTTCAGTTATCCCTAGTTACGTTATCTGATGGACTAAAATTTAGTTCAAGTAACTAGATTCTCAAGCTTTTAATAATAAAAGGAAAAACTCTAGATTCTGTGAGAATCCTAAAGGCTCCTAGAAATTGGTGTCCAAATCTTTTTGTTTATTTATTTTATTTTATTTTTGGCTGCGTTGGGTCTTTGTTGCTCCACGCAGGCTTTCTCTAGTTGCGGCCAACAGGGGCTACTCTTTGTTGCTGTGCGTGGGCTTCTCATTGTGGTGGCTTTTCTTGTTGTGGAGCACAGGCTCTAGGCACACGGGCTTCAATAGTTGTGGCACACGGGCTGAGTTGCTCCGCGGCATGTGGGATCTTCCCTGGCCAGGGCTCAAACCCATGTCCGCTGCATTGGCAGGCAGATTCTTAGCCACCGCTCCACCAGGGAAGCCCCCAGATCTTACTTTTAAATGGTTGAGGCACCTAGGTGTTCAACCTAGGAAAGAATTCGCACTGAAAGTCTGATTGGCAGAAAAATTAGGTATGCTTCATATGAAGCTGAAAGACAGAACTTGGACCAGAGGGTGAAATTTGTGGAGAAGTATATATTGGCTTAGAACTAAGGAACAATAGTCAATATCTGCAGTACTGGAAAACAAATAGATTAGTTGGTTCTCTCGTACTGGTAGTCGTCAACTACTAAAAGTAGCCAACTTTACTCAAGGTACTATAAGGGTTCGAGCTGTATGTTATAAGGACTAGATGAGGTAACATAAAAGCTGTCTTCCAACTCTGATTAGATGTGTTTGGCTTATTTGAGACCTGTTGCATAGACTGTCCACTGAAAGGATTGAGGATCTTAACTTTAAAAGTAACACACAAAGGTTTTATTATCCCAAGAAATTTGAGAACCATTATTTTATAATAAACACAAGCTTTTTCTATACCTTACAAAAAAGTAATGTTTAATTTTCTCTATTTTGAGAGAACTGAATAATATGAATTTTTGTGCAGAAGGGTATGACATTGTGATGGTGGCCAATATTTTTGTAATATCTCTTTCTCTTGATACTATTGTACATGCCTAATTGATATAAGCTAGTTAAGAAATTCAAATCCGAAATAAACTTTCATACAATGACCGACAGGTATCTTAGCTATTACTACTTTGAGGTTTATTTCAGATGTCTGAATTAGTTAACTAAATAACAAACAAAATATCTGCCCAGAGGAAACTAGGTCTTTAAGGGACTCTTATTCACTGCCACACCGTTCAACCCAGCACACTATGCTCATTTAATATTGGATCAATCCATGATAATACTTAATATGCAATATCTGATCTAATATATTAGTTTTTTCTCTCCCCCCCCAAAAAATTTGCCATATGGAAAAAAATCGTGATATAAAAAGTTGTTTCAAAGAAGAAAGCAATATTCATAAGGACTAGAAAGTTTAAGAATGGCATAACATTTTTATTTGCAGGAATTAATACAGGAGTGTGTTTGTTTTCATGTAAGTTAATATAAATTTAATCTGTCTGTTAAAAAATCTGAACATCACTTATCAAGATCCAAAACTGGAGTACATCCCCAGTTTTTGCTTCAGCGGTCTTGCTTTGCTGTCAGATGATCTTTCTTATCAGCACTATTGTTAGCACATCTTTTGTTCTTATCACCCAGTTCTTTATCACCGATTGCTATGGGAGCAAAATGACCCAACACAGAAAGCAGTTGTCTCAAATACTTTGTAATTTATTTGAGTACCATTAGTTTCCTGATTCTAAATAACCTTATAGTTAATGGGTAATGTAAATCATTTCTTAATAGGCTATCACATTGGAATAAATCTGTGAGTTAAGAAAACTTAAGGAGTGGAAGAAATGCCTACTCCCTACAGGCATTTACTGATGTGTGTGGCTTTAGTTCCTGAAGAAAAGTAAACAAGTGCAGTAAATATATTGAATATTATATATTTACTAATGAATATTAATTTCATTGGGGGCAAAGGTGTTTGCTTTCACATTTCATCATGTGTATGGCATCATCTGTCATATATTTCTCATTTTGTCTACTTTATTCTTTATTCCTTTTGTAGTTGATTTTATGTAGCTGTATATTTTGTAATAAGAACTTGTTTTTAGTATGATAATTTTTAAGAATTAGCCAAGAGATTCATCTCAGACCCATAGAACTGCAAATTAAATTATTATGATTTAAAAATGGCAATTTCATGGACTTCCCTGGTGGTGCAGTGGTTAAGAATCCGCCTGCCAATGCAGGGGACACGGGTTCGAGCCCTGGTTCAGGAAGGTCCCACATGCTGCAGAGCAACTAAGCCCGTGTGCCACAACTACTGAGCCTGTGCTCTAGAGCCTGCGAGCCACAACTACTGAGCCGGCGCACCACAACTACTGAGCCCGCGCACCACAACAACTGAAGCCCGCGTGCCTAGAGCCCGTGCTCCACAACAAGAGAAGCCACTGCAATGAGAAGCCCGCGCACCACAACGAAGAGTAGACGCTGCTCGCCGCCACTAGAGAAAGGCCTCGTGCAGCAATGAAGACCCGATGCAGCCAAAAGAACAAACAAAAACCCCACAACATTGCAAATCAGCTATATTTCAATAAAAAATATTGTAAAAAAATTAAAATGGCAGTTTCTCATTACAGATAATGAATAAAATGTATTTTCTTCCTAAAGATATGAACTTAGTCTTTTCCTGGTGTCACAATGGTTATGAAGAAAAAAATTGGTGTGCTGTTAATTGCTATCTGATTTATATTGTGTTTTAAAAGCAAGAGTAAACTCATGGGTCATATAGATCTGAATGCATGGACTGGTCTGTTTAGCTATTGGATAACCATTTATTGAGTACCTGGCTTTATGCAGTGCTGGGTACTATGCTAGGAGTTAGAGTTTCAAAGATAAGGAAGACATGTACCTCCTTGAATTTATAGAGTATTTGTCTATTCTTTATGACTTAAGACACCAGTGACTTGGTGAAAGTAAAATTTAAGAGAAAAACCTTAAATTGCAGGTGTAACTAACATACCATACATGTGAGCTCATTCAGATTTTAATCTCTAAATCTGATCTCCAAGGGACTTTTTAGATACTCTTTGAAGGTTTAGGGCTGCTTATAAATGTTTTAAATGACCTAGAAGTATTTGCCCTAACGTTAAAGAGTAGTCCAGCAGCCATTCTAGAGGAGAGAGGCATGGGGAGCTCTTAGAAGAAAGGAAGGGGAAGAAAGGGGAATGGAAGGGAATTCTCCTGAGAATTTTCTTACAGCTCTCTTCTTAGGAAGGCTTTAGAGCTCTGTATTTATCTGAAACATAGCTCTGAGTTTACTAGTCATGACAGTACTTTGGGCCTAATGAGCACCTCACTCCAGCATCCTTTTGCTGCAGGATCTAGATTGTGTTCTCTCCCATATGGTAGCCACTAAACATGCATGGCTATTTAAGTTTAAATAAAATTTAAAATTCAGTTGCTCATTATCCACATTTCAAGTGCTCAATAGAGCTACCTAATTGGACAGTGTAGATACAGAATGTTTCCATCATTTTGGAAAGTTCTTTTGCACGGCACAAATCAGGATGAAAAAGTTACATGAGAAAAATGTTAGAAATTAGAAAGGGCTTCGTTGTGTGGAGGAAATTAGTATAGAATTGAAAAGTATATTTTCTTAACTGAGATCCTCTAAGATTTTGAATATGACAACATTAGTTGACATTTGGAACATTTCAGGCATTTAATTCTTACACTTTTGCTGCCAGAGTAAAATAAATAAGTTCTGTAGTTTTATTTCAGGATTATAAAAATTGGCATGTTTGAAATGAACTCATGTACAAAACAGAAATAGAGTCAAAGATGTAGAAAACAAACATGTTTACCAGGGGTTAAGGGGGGGAGGGATAAATTGGAAGATTGGGATTGACATGTACACGCTACTATATATAAAATAGATAACTAAAAAGGACCTATTGTATAGCACAGGGAATTCTACTCAGTACTCTGTAATGGCGTATATGGGAAAAGAATCTTTAAAAAAGTGGATATAGGGCTTCCCTGGTGGCGCAGTGGTTGAGAGTCCGTCTGCCAATGCAGGGGATGCAGGTTTGTGCCCCGGTCCGGGAGGATCCCGCGTGCCACGGAGCGGCTGGACCCGTGAGCTATGGCCGCTGGGCTTGTGCATCCAGAGTCTGTGCTTCGCAACGGTAGAGGCCACAACAGTGGGAGGCCCCGCGTACCGCAAAAAAAAAAAAAAAAAAAGTGGATATATGTATATGTATAACTGATTCACTTTGCTGTACACCTGCAACTAACAACATTGTAAATCAACTATACTCCAATAAAAATTTTAAAAAAGTGTCATGTTTGACTCTCAAGATGATTCTGAAAGTTAGAATTTGTGAGTTCATATTTCTGTCATACATTTGATTTCATTATGTAATCTTCTGAGGCAAATATTGCTTTAATAAGATTTTCTTTGTTTTTCTTTGTTCCCATTAGTTGATTAAGCTTCTGAAGTTTTGAGACTTTTTATCTGTTTAGATAAATCCTCATCCACTTCACCAATCCTTCAACTTCTCCCCACTTTAGAAAGCAGCAAATGAATGTTTTTATGTTAAAAGGAAGGGCTCTCATTCTTTAGTTTCCCATTCCACTTTAGACATATGAAATTAGGGAGAAAAATTTGTAATATAGCAATATGGAAGACTAATACAATCTACCGTTTTTCCCCAAAATGGGAATTTCATCATTTTTATTATATAATATTATGATTAGAAGAAATAATAGGGAAATTAAAATGTGAAAGAGAGCTCTTTTAATCTTAATGGGAATACTCCTAGTGTGTGACCCTTGAGTCAGCTAGTGGCTGCTGGATTAAGGTGCCTTTTTACTGTATTAGTAGTTTAAAGCAGAAAAGCACAGTCTTTTCCATACATATAAAAAAGGCATCTGGGGGGCTTCCCTGGTGGCGCAGTGGTTGAGAGTCTGCCTGCCAATGCAGGGGATGCGGGTTCGTGCCCCGGTCTGGGAGGATCCCGCATGCCACGGAGCGGCTGGGCCCGTGAGCCATGGCCACTGGGCCTGCGCGTCTGGAGCCTGTGCTCCGTGACGGGAGAGGCCACAACAGTGAGAGGCTCGCGTACGGCAAAAAAAAAAAAAAAAAAAAAAGGCATCTGATTGTGTTTAACATACATTTTTGATCATTTAAAAATCTCTTATTAAAATACAAATAGATATTTCAATAAATATTATCAATTAATACATTCTTCTGATATTCAACTGTTTTCCTAAAATGACTGTCTTTGGTCATGGTGTATTACTATTTGAATATGCCATTTGATTCATATTGATAGTATTTATTTAAAAATAGATTGGTGTATTTTTTTTCTTTTTTGTATTGACTTACTAGATTTTAGTATCACTGAAAGAATTGAGAAGCTGTCCTTAGTCTGTTTCTTGGAACAATTTAAGAAGCATAGGATTTACCTGTTCCTTTAAGATTTCATCTCCTTGTTTGAGCCTTGGTACTTTTTTAGGGTGTAATTGTTTGCAGCTTTCTTAAATTCTTCTATATAGGGGTTGATTTATTCGTAATTTTCAAATTTATCAGCATAGACTTACATCATTTTTTTTCTTCTGTGTCTATGGTTATAAATTCTTTCATTCCTAATTTTGTTTTTGTATTTTCTTAGACCTATTTTATTTCCAAAGAGCTAATTCTTCAGTTTTAAATAAATTTTTCTAATTCAGTTTCCACTTTTATCATTATGAATTGCTCTCTCTTCTAAAGGATTACTGATACCCAGATGGTTTTTCTCCTTCATATATGTTGCTTTAAGTGAAGGAAGTGAAGTGAGAAGTGAAAATTGCTTGTCTGTGATGTAGCCTTCCTACTTCTATAAAATTGCAGCACTTAAATGTAATAGGTAGTTGCTTAAATAGAAATTATTTAGATTCCAGAATAGTAGTGTGACAGACCAGTTGTAGGCCATAGCTTTTCCTTCATTTGCATCATGTTCTTGTCGAAAGGATATTTTGAAACAATTAGTAGTGTACAGTGTCTTTTTTTTTTTTAATAAAATTTTCCCATTTAGAATCTTTTGGCATCCTCTGGCAGTGATTTGCTAACTTCATGTATACTAACAGCACAAGATTGCTTGCATAGGTTTTACTTTTCTACTTAAGGATCTTACTGTTTCACAGTAAAATGAGTGATGGGTGGGTCTTAATACCAGTAGCATTTCAGAACATTAAAAATGTGAGAATATAAAACGAAGATATATTTAGTCACGTTAATCAGTTAACACATTTCTATTTATTTATTGAAATGTTCCTTTTGTGTTATATGTATTTTGTTATAAAATGTTTCTTTTATTTAAGACTAAACTTAAGTACTTCCTTTGTAGGTATAAGCGTGTCTTTTCAGTTGGAACCCATGCGATTACTACATATAATCCCAATACCCTAGAAGTAACAAATCAGGTAATTATGTTAGAAGCTATTAGGTGTTTGAACTCCATTTGAATTTTAAAAGCCAGGTTAAAACCTGACCCATGACTCCCTGTCTGAAATCAGTACTTTAGGGTAGAAGTGTCAAATCTGAAAAAAATTAATATGCTTATATAATGCTAAGTGCTCAGGACCAAGCATAAATAAAGGGGGCATGTGTGTGCTTATTTCTAGGCTCTAAGGGGTATAACATTTTAATATGTTACTATTGATTACAGCAGTCTTTTTAATGTAAAATTCGTAAATTCTTCATAATTTTAAAGGTAGCCTTGTTACTGTAATACAGGCATACATAAGTCACAAGTGCAGTGGTTGGAAAATACTTGTAATGAAAGTAAGGTTACTATTTATAAAGGCAAGACTAATGTGAATATGGGTAAGTAAACATAAATATATTCTAGTTTATTTTAATTCTAAATTAGGTATGTTTTACAGATTCTTCTTTTTGTTGCTGTTTTTGACACATTTGTAGGTAACCATAAAATGCTATTCCCCAGTTCTTTTCACATCTATGTATTTTAATTGTTTTGGATTAATGTCATCAATCATTGAATTTGGAAAACGGATAGGACTTCTTTATTGTCTCTGATGACTGAAAACTTTTAAAAGTTTGTTTTATAGAATTATTGTAAGACAAAACCGTTTCTAGACCTCAATACTGTTTTGTAAAATTTTCTCATTTAATCAGTGATTGTGAAATTAAAGTAGTAAAAATAAGTGTTGCATTTCCCCATAGTATAGCACAAGTTGAAAGAATTCCTTTCTTTTTGTTAGTGGCCTTATGGAGACATTTGCAGCATCAGCCCTGTTGGAAAAGGGCAAGGAACAGAGTTCAACCTCACATTTCGTAAAGGCAGTGGAAAAAAGTCAGAAACATTAAAATTTTCTACAGAGCACAGAACAGAACTTCTTACAGAAGCATTGGTAAGAACCATTTCATGTTAATAAACTAAATTTCTCTCTTCTTTTTCTTAATGAAACAGTTACATTAAACTACAAATATTAATGTTCTGAGTCCCTGTTCCCACTATGCTTATTTTTTTCTTATTGACCCTTAACTCGACACTGTGAAACTTACACTTTTTTCTTACTGATAGGCTGGTTAATCCTTTATATTTGATAGTTTTTAAATACATTATACAGAACAAAGCAGTTTTACGTTTAATTAATCTATCCTGTTTTTCAGTAAAATTTCACACTTTATTGAATATCCTTAAACTATAACTTTAATAACATTTTTTTGTAATAGATTTATTTATTTATTTATTTTGGCTGCATTGGGTCTTTGTTGCTGCACACAGGCTTTTTCTAGTTGCGGCGAGTGGGGGCTACTCTTTGCTGCAGTGCAGTGGCTTCTCTTGTTGCGGAACACGGGCTTTAGGCGCACGGGCTTCAGTAGTTGTGGCGCGTGGGCTCAGTAGTTGTGGCATACGGGCTTAGTTGCTCCGCGGCATGTGGGATCATCCTGGACCAGGGCTCGAACCTGTGTCCCCTGCATTGGCAGGCACATTCTTAACCACTGTGCCACCCGGGATGTCCCTAATAACATTTTTTAATATCAGGGTTACCAAGTTAGGATTTTAACTTTGGATAGAAAGTACTGAATTGAAATGTGAGTCTTTCTTACCAATCTGTGGTTATAAACTATGCTTGTATCTTCTCTTTCAGAGATTTAGAACTGATTTTTCAGAAGGAAAAATCACAGGAAGGGCAAGTATTTAACATTTATTAATATCTATCTTTATTATTTCAAATGTTGTGCTTTAGAAATCATTCCATGAACTGTGTGTTCCCTTTATGGCAAAGTTAAAGGGGAAAAAAATGAAACAACTTTAATGTCTCCTGATATCATGTGATAGAGAGATGAGTGTAATTTAACAGGAAACTCAAATATGAATAATTAGACTTATGACTGTTACTGCTGATAGTTGGGAAAAAATCTTCAGCTAGAACTCAGCATTAAAAACAATGCTTCATTCACGAAGTCTTTATTCAGTATTCTGAAACAGCAAGAGAAGCTTCACGCTGCTGATAATACTTGTTAGACCATGCAATAGTTGTTTGGTGTAGGAGATTCCTATTTCAGAAGTATTAAAGTTTTAAGAATGTTTATGTATTGAAACTGTCTTATTACATGTTCTTGCACTGGATCTGGCCAATAATGAAGCTTTGCAGGGTGCACTGACAGCTTTCAGGAAGCTCATTAGAATTTAACTTTTCCAGGCCTTCTCTAGTCACGTTACAGCAGCATTTAAACTAAATCAGAGTCTTCTGGGGACGGTAAATGGGTGTTGATACTTTTTTCACTCCCTTGAAATAGGGGGGATGTAGAGTAATGTGTAAACTCATAGCACTGTCCAGAACGCTAGCCTCTGGCAGAAGGCAGGATCTGAACTCTCATATGCTGGCAGCACTGTTCCCCTGTTTTTTTTAAAAGCCCTCACGCATCCTGTATATAGATGTTCTATTCCTGTTTTAGTGTCCCAAAAGCCTCACTGATCTCAACTCAAGCAATTGACTGGTTGCCCAGGAGCCATTTAAAATAGCTTAATGGTGTTTGGTGAGCTGCTTGTTTCTTATACATGATGAGGCACAATCAGATTTATATAAATCATAATTTGGTATGCTTATTTTCGTTATTTTATGTTAGTGGGTAAGTTTTCTGTATATCTCGTCTGTTTGGAAAACAACTGCTTCCAGAAGCATACTTAGAGATTTTGTTTATAAGCTTCCTTTTATATCCGTTAACTTCAGCAACTTAATACTTTTCAAAATTTTGTGGTGAAAACAGTATCCCTAGAAGATTGCCTGAAGGACAGCAATTTTACATAAGTTGAATTTGGCCTCAGGCCTCTCATTGCCCCTGGATATACTCTAAATCAAGGTCTCTCAAGACTGTCTTGGCCTCCACAGTCCTGAAGGACAGTGATTTGTTTCCCTTGGCAAATCTCTTTACTTGACAGTTGATTATCAGCTGGAGGAATGGAGAGTATCCTGTGCGAGTGGGCTGTGGGGCATGTAAACCAGCATAGTTGGGAAAAGCACCACTTTTTGTGGCCTCCCTTCTACCCCCACTTCTGCTGGAAAGGTGTGGCACTGCTCCATCCTTTAGTTCAGAATCAAGGCTCTAGATATATTCTTGGGTTAATGCAGGCCTTTTTGTCTTTCAGCAGAATTCCTTTTATGAAACCATAATGTGCATGATGCCATAGATCAGTAATGCTGAGGGGATTGATGTGATATGATCCTGTGAACTTCATTGCTGGGTTTAATGTTGGAGTATTAGCAGAGGTGTTTATTATCTAATGCCTTACTGTCTTTTCTGAACACCTGCAAGAGAATTTTTCTCTTATTTTAGTATTAGAAATAGTTGTACTCTTGAGCAGCAACCAGTTTATTTTTACCTTAAGAATCATGTAACTGACCATGTGTTCCTCTTCATATTGATGGGTAGAAAACTTTGTGGTCTTTTTGGGTAGACAAGGGAATGTTCACTACACATCCGACATTTTGTTATCCTTATTTTCTCTTTACCTCATTTTGCCTTTATTTTAAATTATTCTATACACATCATTTTAGTTAGCAGCCTCAATTAAACATTTTTTTCTTTTTAAGAGTAAAACTGGGTAGTAAATGGATGTTGACCATTGTAATTATTTCTGATACTAGGTACTTTAATTTACAAAGGAATGTTCTCTAAATGGAATTTTACTTGCTAATGAGATCAAACTTCTAAAGATGTTTCCAATGGTGTGATTAGAAAAGCCTACGGTGTTTAAATTGAATACTGTAACAGTCCTGAAATGTGACTTAGCTCTTTTCTATATCTAACTTGGTTAAAAGAAGCATAGGGACCTCAGCTCAGTGCTCTGTGATGACCTAGATGGGTGGGATGGGGTCGGGGGCGGGGGGGGGGGGGGAGATCCAAGAGGGAGGGGATATATGTATAAATATAGCTGATTCACGTCGTTGTACAGCAGAAACTAACACAACATTGTAAAGCAACTATAATCTAATTTTTAGAAATCCATTAACAAAAGTTGAAATCTTTTCTCCAATAGAACTCTTGAAGAATAACATTTCTATTTAGGATTTCCCTAAAAAAATTTTTTTATAGATTTGCATAAAGGTGACTTAAAATTGTTTCACAAAATATTGTAACCCAAACCTTTGTTAATTGTAAAAGGACATACTGTCTTCAGTTAGCATGAACATTCTTAATTGAATAAACATAAACCTCCAAATGTCTAAAATAAAAATGATTTTAACAATTTGGATAGTATCTCTACATATTTATAGTTTTTGGTTGTTTCAGTAGTGACTGATAAGTTAAATGTAACTGTGTTTTATGGTAAACTTAAATATGAATCTAAAAGTATTATTATCTTTCTCTCTAGAGATATAACTGCTATAAGCATCACTGGAGTGATATAAGAAAACCTGTCATTTTGGAAGTAACACCAGGAGGCTTTGATCAAATTAATCCTGCGACCAACAGAGTCCTCTGTTCCTATGACTATAGAAATATTGAAGGCTTTGTAGATCTCTCTGATTATCAAGGAGGGTTTTGTATACTTTATGGCGGATTTAGTAGATTGGTAAGTAGTGTTTTTAAAAAGCCATTTTAAAAGGGACATGACCGTTTGAAGGACAGCAGTTAATTTTGAAATTTCCTGAGTCCTCAGGGAGGAAGTATGATATGTATTATGAGTGCAGGCTTTGGTATCAACGAGACCTGAGCTTGAATCCCAATTTGCAGCTCTATAAAATGAGGAGAGTAATAGGTATGTTAATAGGTTTTTGTGTTTTGGATCGAATCAGATAATCTATGTAAAATGCTTAGCACAGTGTGTGGCTTAATATTCAATAAATGGTAGTTACAGTTTTATTTTCATTATTATTAATGTCTTACCTGAAAGTTTCTAAGCTTTCTTTGAAAAGGTATTTTAAAATCTTTTTTTTAATAGTCTTCTTTCCTTCGCCCAGCTATTTGTAATCTGAATATTCATTGAAACTTCAAATTTGGAATTTATTGCATGTTTTTGTCTTGAAATTCTGAATTATATGTAAATTTTGGGATACGGCAGAATGCCCTGTATGTTGGCAGTAGAAGCTGAGCTGTAGAAGATGACCATCTTTTTTTATAAGAAACGTCCTGCCTTAATTAAACCCCACATCTCAAAGATGAGCATTAAGAGGGTCCACATGGAGAGGCTCAGCTGAACTTACTCTCAAGAATCCTTTCTCTTGAGAATTTTAATTCCCATAGCTACCTTAATGTCCTGGGAACACTACTCCAAGATTTAGTGTTCTGTAGATAAATTATCCATCCCTGGGTAACAGAGCCAGGGCAAGTCTTTTGGATATACAAGAGGCTAGAGGGTAGCAAAAGGGAAGTAAAAAGAATGGTGGGGCTTCCCTGATGGCGCAGTGGTTGAGAGTCCGCCTGCCGATGCAGGGGGCACAGGTTCGTGCCCCGGTCCAGGAAGATCCCACATGCCGCGGAGCGGCTGCGCCCGTGAGCCATGGCCACTGAGCCTGCGCCTCCGGAGCCTGTGCTCCGCAACCGGAGAGGCCACAACAGTGAGAGGCCCGCGTACCGCAAAAAAAAAAAAAAAAAAAAAAAAATGGTGGATGAGGTGAACAATCTGACTTACAAAATATGTTAACTCTTCAGAGTTACAGGCCTTTACTCATCCTAGATTTCACTGCTTACCCAGATGATGGGTACCATCCTAGTGTCCCTCATCTAGGAATGTACATGTAGACATTTTGTTACCTCTGAGTCTAGACCCAAAAGGTGAAGGCCCAAAGAGAAAATTAGTTCCTTCTCCCACACTAAAGCAGCCTAAAGCCTGCTGTCATAGTGCCGTCCAAAGGTCTTTCTCTTCCCTGGGTGGTGGAAATTTATAATGATTAACACCTTGGTGGAAAACATACCTAATTACAGGAATATGGCCTCACAGACCTTAACAGAATCACAGTAATTCACCAAGCCTTACAATGCATAAGGTAAACATTAAGGATAAGAATTGCCAACATTTTTTATTGCTTGATGGCATCAAGCACTTTTAAATTTTAATCATCCACTTTCTAAGCATACTGTCTGCCTTTTAAAAGACACTAGCTAAAATGAGACATTCACTACAAATATGAGACCATGACAGATCCATTCAGCAAACCTTCATCTGGTACCTGCTGCATCCATAGTGACTAGATATGCTGCTGGGAATAAAATGAGGTTTTAAAACATGATCTGATCCAGTGTTTCTCAGCAGGGTAGTTAGTGGCATTCTGGGCAGGACAGGTCTTTCTTGTGTGGGATTCTCCTGCCCTGCCCTTCACGGGATATTAAGCATTTCTGGCCTCCAGGTACCAAATGCAAGTAGCAATATATCCTTAACCTTTGTAATACACTCTGGAGGTTGGTTTGTAATATTCATAGGCCAATGACTTGTAAACATTTAAACATTCTTTAAGGTAATCTTACAAGAAAGTCCACTATATAAAAACAGACGAAGTCAGAGCTACCTTAGTTGAAACTGGGAATCCTGTCCACATAGTACCCACGCCCTGACTGGACTTAGCTGGGGTTCCTGGGGCCTCTTCTGGAAGCCCCAGAGCGCTGTTTTCCACGCGGTGATGAGAACCAGACTCTGAGAAGTTAGGAGATAATTTCTATTCAGTGATTATTTTGCCAGGCTCTCTATCTCAGACTTTGTGATTTTAATTTAATAATAGTATTTCAGCCACAACACACTGCTTATTTACTTCTGATAAGATCTACCTTTTTTTGCTAGAAGTGCCCCTTCAGTCACTTTCCTATGAGCTGATTTCACTAAGGTCACATTTTAGTTATTTCAACGCTGACTTTTTAAATTTCAAAATTTGTGCAGCATTTATTTGCATCAGAACAAAGAGAAGAAATTATCAAAAGTGCAATAGATCATGCTGGCAACTATATAGGTATTTCATTGCGGATCAGAAAAGAACCTTTAGAATTTGAGCAATATTTGAATCTTCGCTTTGGGAAATACAGCACTGATGAATCCATCACATCTTTAGCAGAGTTTGTAGTCCAAAAAATATCACCTAGACATTCGGTAAGCCCATATGTTAAAAGTAAAAATTTGTTCATCTGATTTTGACATTTTTCTTCAATAATTTTTTAATATGTATCAATTTTGTTTGAAGGAACCTATAAAAAGAATTCTAGCACTTACAGAAACATGTTTAGTGGAACGTGATCCAGCAACCTATAATATTGCAACATTGAAGCCCTTAGGAGAAGTAAGTTTCAGCAATATTAGCTTAAATGAGATTTCTCCTTATTGATAAATTAGAATAATTTTCTTTCTATTTTAATGTTTTTTAATACCTGAAGAATAGGAAACAGGAAGAATCTGTATTCTTCATTGTATTTACTGATCTTAGAACAATGAATATTGCAAAATTTATTTTCCAAGTATACAATGAAAACTTTTTATTTGATATTGTGTGAAAATTTGAATGAGACTTTTAAGTGGCTCTTAAAGTCTGATATTATAAACAAGTTACATCTTTAAATATTGACTTCTGTCAGCTAAATGATGTGTAGTTTTTCTAATGAAATACTGTAAAACTAAATGTCTTTCGTGGAACTTGTGTTTTATTTTCCTTAGGTATTTGCATTGGTTTGTGACTCAGAAAACCCACAACTTTTTACCATTGAATTTATAAAAGGCCAAATACGGAAATACTCTTCAACAGAAAGGTATTTTTTAAAATTCATCTAGCTTTTAAGATCCTCGTATGTGCAAGGCAAAGTGCTTCATTAAAGTGCTTCATTACATAAGTTACATTAAAATTATGTAACTTAGGAAAAGACAACTCTATTTTGTTGCATATGTAAAATGTCCTTCATTTAGTTTTCAAGTTTCTAAAGAGTATAAAAATGGTGACTTGATTTTAAATGAAAGGATGAAAAATAAAGTGTATTTCTGAAACTTACACTTTTAAAGTATTTAAAAAATAGCACCTTTCACTTTCATTCTTAAATTGTTTGGGTAGTGGCAGCAAGTTACTTTAATATAAATATACTCAATGAAACTAACACAGCATTGTAAATCAGCTATAATTGTGTGCAGGTTTTGTGTGGATGTAAGTTTTAAACTCCTTTAGGTGAATACAAAGGAATGTAATCACTGGATCATAGGGTAAGAGGATGTTGAGTTTTGTAAGAACTGCCAAACTATCTTCCAAAAGTGGCTGTACCATTGTGCATTCCAACCATTTTGCATTCCAACCAGCAGTGAATGAGAGTTCCTGTTGTTCCACATCCTCATCAGCATTTGGTGGTGTCAGTGTTCCAGATTTTGGCCATTCTAATACTGGTGTTGTGGTATCTTGTTTTAATTAGCATTTTCCTGATGTCATATGATGTAGAGCACCTTTTCATGTGTTTATTTGCTGTCTGTATATCTTCTTTGGTGAGGTCTCTGTTAAGGACTTTGGATCATTTTTTAATTGGATTGTTTTTCTTGTTGTTGAATTTTAAGAGTTCTTTGTATATTTTGGGTAATAATCCTTTATCAGATATGTCTTTTGTAAATATTTTCTCCCAAACGTGGCTTGTCTTTTCATTCTCTTGATGAAGTTTCTTGAAAAAGTAAAACTGTAGAGACAGAAGGAGATGAATGGTTGCCTTGGGGTGATGGAAGTGTACAAAAACTGGTTTGTGATAATGATTGCACAACTGTACAAATTTACTAAAAATTACCAGACTGTACGATTTAATTGAATGAATTTTGTGATTTGTAAGTTATACCTCAGCAAAACAGTTAAAAATCTTAAAATTAAAAAACAAGAAGAAAACGTTAACACTCCATGCCTTTAGTAACTCATACATGGTATGTAACAGCAAAGTGAAGAGCTAGTATTGGAATGTCAGGTTCTCTCCTAATGCCACTGTTCTTTTTAGCTTCCCTTGTACCCAGAGTGCCCCCCTGAGCAGGTAGCCTGCTAAAGGGCCTATGCTCCCTTCTAAATCAAAATTTTCCTAAATTATCAATCCTAAAACCTTTTTATTTTTAACCTTGCTTAGAGATTCCTTATTAGCAAGTTTGCTGGATGGAGTAAGAGCCTCTGGTAACAGAGATGTTTGTGTAAAAATGACATCAACTCATAAAGGTCAA
The DNA here is from genome assembly GCF_963455315.2 of Globicephala melas. NCBI lineage: Eukaryota > Metazoa > Chordata > Mammalia > Artiodactyla > Delphinidae > Globicephala > Globicephala melas. The sequence goes on along the minus strand of NC_083317.1, from coordinate 132,362,712 downwards.
CGATGGGGGTTACTCAGCATGCCCATTGATGAAGAAGTAGAGAGCCTTCATCTCAGATTCTTGGCTACACCTCCAAGTAAGTATTGATTTAAATGTAATTTCATTTGCATCCATCTACTTAACAATAATTTAAGAAATATAATGCAGATCTCTAAATCTTTTTGAACATTTCATCTCCTTACAGATGGCAACTTTGCAGATGCTGTATTCAGGTTCAACGCTAATATTTCATATAGTGGAGTTCTCCATGCTGTAACGCAGGATGTAAGATAAATTGTATCATAATATGTTCATTGTCATTAACTTTTGGTATGGAAACTTCTTTGAACTATTCTTCCTTACCTAGGGTCTCTTCTCAGAAAACAAAGAAAAACTGATCAATAATGCCATAACGGCATTATTGTCCCAAGAGGGGGATGTTGTTGCTTCCAATGCAGAACTTGAGAGTCAGTTCCAGGCTGTGAGGAGGCTTGTGGCTTCCAAAGCTGGTTTTCTAGCCTTTACTCAGCTTCCAAAGTAAGTTGCCTTAATTTTTTTCTTCAGAGAATTTGAACAACTCAAAATAGCAAATAATCAACAGTTTACCTCTTTATATCTGAGTAAAACCTGATACCTTTTAATATGGTGATATAGTAGTTTCTATTCATGAGAAATAAAAAAGGAAGGTGAATGGAAATTATATTTCTGACTTATTTATCCATTCACCCGTGATATTACTGACTCTGTTTTAGTGAATTTGAATGGGAAATTTTATGCCTTTTAGTTTTAATTAACCTTAAAAAAACTCTTCCCCTTGAAAGAAAAAAATTATTGTGATAACTGATATGTTCCACAGATGGGATTCAGAATATGTAATTGCTATAGTAATGCAATAGAAACTTAAGATGATTTATGTTATATTTTAATAATAAAATAATAGAATAATGCTCAGGCATTGCTACTATATGCTGTTGTTTTGTTCTACAAGGTTTCGGGAGCGTCTAGGAGTGAAGGTAGTAAAAGCACTCAAGAGGAGCAACAATGGAGTAATCCACGCAGCCGTTGATATGCTCTGTGCCCTCATGTGTGTAAGTACTAGTGTTTTTCTTAAGTAAACTGATTTTGTTTAAGTTGACTGATGGTTTAAACTTCCACAAATCCAGATTTTCATTGTACCAATTAAATTCAGTGTTTCTATATTTCCTAACTTGCTCTCATAGCAATCTACTTATTCAAATAAACATTTGTTTAGCATAAACTAGGCACCATGCTATGTACTAGAAATACAAAGATGTTAAGGCAAAGTTACTTCCTTGAAATTGCTAACAGTTTAGTAAGGTAGGCATACGTATACAATATAAAGTAGTAGCAGCCATGGGATCCGTAAAAAGCAGCACTTAATTTTGGTTTTGTGATGAGGAGAAGATAAAAGATTCTAAGCCAGTCTTTCTGGAAGACATTACCTTGATCTGAATTTTGAAAGGCAGGCAGGTATTTTCTAGCTGTGAGAAGACTTTCCTAGGAAGAAGGAATAGCATGTGCAAAAGCATATTTGGGAAGCAACAAATAATTGAATATGACTGGATCATAACATATGTATGGGGGCACATGGGATTAGGAGTTATAGCTAGAGATGTATGCAGAGACAGCCATAAAAAGCCTTTTGTATCAGACAGAGAAGCAAGATTTGTATGCTTTAGTAAGGAACAACTGAAGGATTTTTCAACAGGAGTGATAACATACCATGTTTGAATTTTAGAAAGCTCATGGATGGTATGTGGAGTGTAGATTAGAGGTCAAGTTAAGAGGCGGGTAGAGCAAATTATCATGTGAGACATGAGATGCTGAGGTAGGATGGGCTAAAGAAGGCACATTTGAAAGCTGTTTGAGAGGTAAAAATCTAACTTGATGACAGCTTGTTGGGGGGGAAAAGCAGCTGTTCAATATAACTTTCAAGTTTCTGATTTATCTCAATTTTGTGTAGAGTATATGAGACTTTATTCCTTATATTAAGTGTTTTTAGGCAGACTTAGTGGTATACAGTAAACATAAGTAATCACTTGTTTAAAACCTTATTTATTCCCCAAAGTGGATTTTATTATTTTTACTACAAATAATTCCATTAAAGAATTAGTGAGGGACTTCTTTGGTGATCCAGTGGTTAAGACTTCGTGCTCCCAATTCAGGGGGTCTGGGGTTGATCCCTGGTCAGGGAACTAGATCCCACATGCCGCAACTAAGAGTTCGCATGCCGCAACCAAAGATCCTGCATGCCGCAATGAAGACCCTGCACACAGCAACGAAGATCCCGCATGCTGCAACTAAGACCCCGCATGCTGCAACTAAGATCCCGCATGCTGTAACTAAGACCCAATGCAGCCAAATAAATTAATTAATTAATATTAAAATAATAATAATAAAAAGAATTAGTGGAATAACTAGAACATAAAATAACAGTAGTGTGAAGTAAACACATTGAGACCTCATTAAAAATTAGGTGTTTGCTGTGTATTTTACATGAATTATCTCATTTGAACTTCATAATAGTCCAGTGAGGTAAGTACTGTTATTCCCACTTTGTAGCTGAGGAAAATGAAACTAAGAGAGTTAAAATAATTTAACTCTATCTAAGCTTGGTTATAGTCAGTAGCAGAATTAGGATTTGATCTTTACTCTTAACTATCATGCTGGAATCCTTTTTATGCTCTTAGTTTATTCCAGCAGTCAAAAGACAATCATCTTGAGACAGGAAGTATTTACTGCTAATTTTAGTACTTACTTTTTTTTTTTTTTTTCACAAACCCTTGTGTCGAGGGCTGACTTTCAATAGATCGCAGCGAGGGAGCTGCTCAGTACTTACTTTTAAATGCTAAGTTTTATCATTTCAAATTTATATTACAAACTTGGGGGAGGAAGAATGGATGTCATTTGCTTTTTAAGAAGGAGATCTGTGACTTTTTCTCTCAAAATTACCTTGTGCAGTACTATCTACAGTTACTTGTTAGGCAGATCATCCACGAAGTCTCATCAGACCCAGGAGAAATTATCACTTCTGCCCTCTTATCACGAGATTCCTTTCTGCCTTAAATTTTAAAGACTATGGTTTTTAGTTCTTTCAGTGTTCAATGAGTACTCTTTATAAATGACTTTTGTGTGATGCCACTGCTTATGAATTATCACTGTTTTTAATCAATAGCCCATGCATGATGACTATGACTTAAGACAAGAACAGCTAAACAAAGCTTCTCTTCTCTCTTCAAAGAAGTTTCTGGAAAACTTACTGGAGAAATTTAATTCCCATGTGGTAAGTTATAATTAAATTTGTCTTAATGAGAGATACCATACATATTGAAAGGTATTGTGTAAGTACAGCATGGACAGTTTTTTGTTTTGTTTTTAAATTGTGGCCCTCAACTTTTGGTCAGTATTGGTTTAGCTTGGACATTAATAATAAAATAATCTGTTTTAGGACTATATCCATTTATCTGGAAAGGATAAGTTGCAAAGCCTTTAAATTTTTAGTTATATCACAGATTTTTGCTTTTTTTCTCTCTCTTTAAAAATGTCATTATGAAATAAGTTGCTTAAAAAAAAACTGAGCCAAATCTTTGTTCCTCAGTCATTAGTAACAGTTTTGGAGATAGGCAGTAATATAACATCTAGAAGGAATATGAACAAATTGCCAGAGTTTTGCAAGTGTTGTCCAAGATTGCTTATTATACAAATACACATTAACCTTAGTTATATATGTTTGAGGAGTCTTGGTTCTCTAGAAATTTGACAGAATTTTAATTATTTTCCCTTTGAGATATGGTAAGCACTGTGGATTTGATACATTAGTAAAACAAGTAGTGCTTCCAGTAGTACTCAAGTTAAGAGTACTTTGAAACTCATGTAGGGAAATTAAATGTTTACTTCTAACATATAGAATAACAGAAAGAAACCCATTACTGCTATGTTTTAAGTGAAGCTCTCTGTACTAAGCCAAGGCAATATGTTACTTTGTTTCAGGATCATGGGACTGGTGCCCTAGTTATTAGTTCACTCTTGGACTTCCTTACTTTTGCCCTCTGTGCTCCATATAGTGAGACAACAGAAGGGCAGCAGTTTGATATGCTCTTGGAGATGGTAGCATCCAACGGAAGAACACTTTTTAAACTCTTTCAGGTGAGAGCTTATACTTTTATCAGATCACAACTAATCTAAGAGAACCACTTTTTGGGTCAGTTTGTTTTTAAAATAGTACATGTATGCTTCTGTGGTAATATAAATAAATATAGCCTAAGTACATTATCATTTTAGGACATTTAATTCCATGAATTTCATTGTGTTTCACATAGAGCTCTGTTGATAGCCTTTGACCACTATTTGACACTGTTGCCCATCTTTTCCATCTTAGAAGTAGTGAAAAACTCATTTTTTTTCTGTGGTAGACCCAAAGTTCCCTTTTGTAGTTTTTTGTAGTTCCCTACAAAATTTCCAAATAATAAGATGAGCTTTAGCAGGGCTGTTCGTAAGCAATTGAAAATATTTATTTCATATAATACCATAATATTTATTATGTACATGTGTGAATATGATATTTATATTTTATGTTTATATTATAAATGTTGATTTCTGTTATTTTAATACCATAGTTATTTGATATCATTCCAGTAAGTAGAATATATATTCAAATAAGTGCCAGCTGTTTTCTACTACTATAAACTCTTTAAGTATGTGTGAAGCTATATTGTAAGAATACCTAACATTTTTAAACCAAACTGTGAACTGACTTTGAGATGTAGCCTTTACTAATTTTATGGCTTTTATACCTTGCATAAAATTGTGTATCCCTCTTAAGAGCAACAGCTAAATATGTTGGGATAAGATTCTTTTATTCTATGATACTTTTCTCTCCCTATTTTGAAGCATCCTTCCATGGCAATTATAAAGGGAGCTGGATTGGTTATGAAGGCAATAATAGAGGTGAGAGAACAATTTTGAAATGTTAAACTTACTTGAATGTTGATTGGCTATTTTAACTTGGGCTGACAAAATTACCTTTCAGTCTTTTATGGAAAATATGCAGTTTTTCTGGGTAAGAAAAGTAATTTTAAATCCTTAGATTAGTTTTAAACTAGTTGCAGAAACAGTCCTCAATAATAAACTAAGAATTTAAAGTTCTTAAGTGGATTTAGAGCAAATGAATCTTTCTGGTCCTCCATTATTTGTTTGGTTTACTTTAAAAGAAAAGTTAGCATTTTTTCTCTCTTCCTCTTTTTTTGGGGATGGTGGTGGTGATGGTATTGAAACTTTAGGTACTGAGTTTATATGGAAATCTGTTAATGGAGTTAGTTTGTAGCCAAGTAGTATCAAATAAGTATGGTAACAAAAAGTTCCTCATGTTAACCTGCATATGTAATTAAGCTCTAGAGATCAGGACATACTATTGGTGGACATGAGCTATTGCTTCTCCAGGATAGTTGCTTTAGCCTTATATGTTTTCTGGAAGATGAGATGGGGCTATGAATGTGAACTTACATACTGGATATTTACAATATCAATCTAATGGCTTTTGAATTCTTGTATTCTTCTATTGTCTTAGTAATAATTTGGTTAAAATGTAAGAGTGTTTGCTCCTTTTATCAAAAAATTCTGCCATTATTGCTCATAAATATAACAAGTAGCTAAATAGTAAGCACAGAATTAGTATACTCATAAGCAGCTATTAAAAAAATTATATATAGACATTAGATTGATTGGAACATCAAGGTTTATTTGCATTTTTAGTGTATACATGCAGCTAAAGACTAATTTTCCCCCTCCAGCTAATGGGTTCTATGCTCAATATTAGCTTCCAAAGTAAGTACCACATCTCTCACTTACAGAGCTTGAAGTAACCAAGGACAGTTAGGACTGTGAGACCATACAAAAGTATCTTCCTGACCTTGATCCACTAATATATTGCCATTCATTCAGAAATATTTAATGAGTGGCAGGTATAACCAAAAACCAACTTTGACTTCAGTGCAAGCCACATGTATCAGATTCGTAGCCAGTGACTACAGCCAGTGTCTGTGTAAGGCAGGCTTTATTTATTTACACTGAAATCCTGGTAGGTATCTTAAATTATTGTTTTCTGATTGCGAAAGCAGTATATGATCTTTTAAGAAACATTGGGTTGTTCAGAAAAAAACAAGAAAGAAATAAATCACCTGTATTTTTACCATCCAGAGACAACTGCTATTAGTATTTTGGTAAATTTCCTCTTAGACCATGTTCAAAATTATATATGTACATATACATACTATGTATATTTTATATACATACTACATGTTCATTTATGTCAAAATGATATATGTACGTATTCATACTGTGTATATTTGTATACTTACTGCATATTCAGTTATTCTATTTACTTGTACTTTTTTTCAATAACGTGAGCATTTTTACTTTTTGACAGGTTGTCTTAAATATCACACTGCTTGCTTAATTCATAATTCTATGATTACCTTTGATTAATAGTTCTATCTGTCCTACCCTTTTGTCAAAGTGGGTCTAAATAAGCAGAGTGACATCAGAATAGAAAGAACTACCTCAACATCACATCATTCTCTAAAAAAGATAAAGAATTGTATTCACCATGAAAATGAATATATCTTTAATAACAAAAGCAAGCCAGGTTTGCAGATGTCTTTGGTAGGAATTGCTGATTTCTGTGAGTCACCTCTCCCCTTCATTGGCTGATATTATATATACTAAGGGAATGAACCTAATTTTAATATTAAGCAAAGTATAATTCATAAGATAAATTTATCTGGGAACATTTAAACCTCATTCCAAAGGCAAATAATATTTTTAAAGTGACTTATACTACTGTTAGCTTATGTTATTTTTGGATAATTGAAGTGGCATTTTTAATTTTTATTATATTGTATACTGAATAATTTTATCTAGAGATATAAAATTAGTTTTACAAAATCAGGATAGCTTGCTTTAGATTGTTGCTTTAGGGATCATCTTGCCCTTTTTCCAAAGGAAGGTGACAAAGAAATTGCTACAAAAATGCAGGAGCTTGCCCTAAGTGAAGGTGCCTTACCTCGACATTTGCATACTGCGATGTTCACAATAAGCTCAGATCAAAGGATGCTTACAAATAGGTAGGTTAAATTTAATTTGCTATAAGTTAACTTGCTGTTTAGAGAAGGGGTTCAGATATTATGTAAAACAAACAGAATAAGTCTTTGAATTACACAAATGTTTCATTTTCTTTTGATTCACCTAGTTCTTTTCCTTTCCTTATGGAAGGATTTTACGTAAATGATCATTGTCCCTATCCCTGCATAACTTGGGAGGAAAAAAATAAAACTGCTTTTTTTCCCCCCACTCTGCTCATCAGGCTCTATACCCATAGTCATGGGACTGGAACATGGAAAAGAGTGCCTAGTAGCTTATGGAACTAGAGCCACATGTCCCCAGGGTTTTTCTCCTTTTATTTCTTCCTGACCATCTTGCATGTAGATGACCCACCTAGACAATTTTCAGATAATTTTGGTCAGTTAGGTACTCTAAGAATAAAGAAAACTTTAATATCTAACCAGCCTAATCTAAGCCTATCCTAAATCTCTTGTAGTTAAACAGTTTTCCCTTTGGCAAGTCTTTTTTTTTAAATGATAATCCTTCAAATATGAGGAAACACATAAATCTGTTTACTCCAGGCTATATGAATTCCAGCCCTTTTAATTTTCTTTATAATTTCTGACATGTGATCCTTTCCTATATCCTTAGCATACCATATTATTACTCATGACTCATATTAGTTAAAAAAATATATATAATAAATGTTTTAATCATGTTCTTTTTGACCTTTTGAAATAACAAATTGCTGACTTAGGGCTTACTTTGTTATGGAAATATAAATTGCATTTTTTTATCACCTGTGTTCGGTTATTGGATGTTGTAGTATGCTGCCCTGCCAATAGTTTTCTGCTGTTTATACTATTATAAGAAGCTATCTGCATCCCTTACTTGTAAATGTTAGTCACAAAAGTAGTCTTCTGTGTTGCTTGTGAGGATAAAAAATATAAAAGGAAGGTTATTTCCTTGGCCTACTGCCTTATTAGCAATGCTAAGCACCATCTTTCGTTACACTAGAAACTATTTGATGTCTAATTCTATTAAACCCCTTCATGTTAGCCCTTTGCTTCTTGTGTTCCTTTTTATTATAATCAATTGCGTTCCCTACTGTGATCAGTCACAATATTGAAAAGCTGTCAAATTATAGAAATACTACTTTTCATTTGCATTGCTTTATCTTTTACAAATTGCTGCTATAAAATGTTCTCTCTTATCCCTAATTAAAACCTTTTTAGGAATCATTGGTATGATACCTACCAAATGCCAGTGAAGGAAATTACAAGTGTCATTACTTCAATATGTTAGCTTCCAAATAGGCATAAGAGTGAACAGTTTTAGTAGTTTGTGTGTGTGTGTGTGTGTGTGTGTGTGTGTGTGTGTGTGTGTGTGTGTCAGAACAAAGCACAATTTGGGTTTTCCTATTGAACTTTTTTCTTCTGGGAATATAACATATAAATACGTAAGCCTGTAGATGGTTATTTGGTTATTCCCCTCACAGATTTCATGCTCATTCTTATTGCAAATGGCAGTTGAATCCTTATCAAAGCACAGAATGGTCTGTGGTGAATAAAATATATACCCTGTTTGTGAGGAGCTTCCAGTCTGTGTAGCAGATATCATCGTGGGGATTAAGATTAATAAATGGCTAAGTTACAGCTTCAACGTGAATCTTAGATTTTCACTTTGAACCGAAATGTGCTTTTAGCTCAAAAGTGCTTTAAGTCTTTGTTCAGACTCCAAAACTGAAAATATTTTCTCTCTCTGACCTTGTCAAAAAGTATATATTAGAACATAGTTGACTTTTGCTCATGTTCAGAATTCCAAAGAATTCCAGAATGCTCTGGTCACTATAGCAGGATTTGTTATACAAACTTAATTACATTATCAAGTCTAATTGTTTCCCTATCTTTAAAAGTGGTAAGAACCTACTTCTTCATGTTCAGGTCCATTGAAAATTAGTGAGTTCATCAAGGAAGCATTTTAGTTTGGAGAAAATACTAAAACGTTAGTAGTATTTGAATTAACTATCTCATACATCTCTCCAAATTAAAATATTAATTTTTAGTATTTAACATCAGAATGATTTTTAAAACTTTTTATTGGAATATAGTTGATTTACAGTGTTGTGTTAGATTCAGGTGAACAGCAAAGTGAATCAGTTATACATATATCCACTCTTTTTTAGATTCTTTTCCCATATAGGTTATTACAGAGTGATAGAATGTTTTTTTGTTCTTTTTTTTTGTTTTACTCTAGTCTTATTTCTTATATTTTGTTCTTAAAAATTCCTTTTTGTTCTACCTGAGATAAAGAAGCAAACCTTTCTCAACGTCTGCTTTTTTCAGACAGCTGAGTAGACATTTAGTGGGACTCTGGACAGCTGATAATGTAACTGCAACAAACTTGTTGAAACGCATTTTGGTAAGTCAGTTGAATAACTGGAGAAATGTATATATTCTTGCCCAATAAAATTTCATTGATAAGTTGTCTATACTGTTAAGGGTTTTTTTAGATTATCTGTTTGTTTTTAATCTAAAAGATATTTATCAAAGGAGTTGTCATATAATAAATGCTATGCTTAATAGCTAAATCATAGTATTAATTTATTTGGGTTTTGAAGGCTAGGTTTTTTTTGTGTGTGTGTGCAGTTGTTTTGAAAATGGACTTTATATCTTGTTTTTTTTTTATTTTTTTTTAATTTTTTTTTTATCTTGTTTTTGATTGTTGTTTTTAGCCACCAGGCTTGCTAGCTTACTTGGACAGCTCAGATCCAGTTCCTGAGAAGGATGCTGATCGGATGCATGTTAGAGATAATGTGAAAATAGCAATGGTAAATATGCTTGTCCTGAGTATCTTTTCGGGATGAAAGAGTACTTTTTTCTGAAACACATGTTAAATAGTAGTATTCTTTTAAAATTATTATTATTAACAGCTTTATTGAGGTAAAATTTACATCCCCCAAATTTTAACCTGTTTTTAGTGTCCAATTCTATAATCATTACATTTATGCAGTTATCACCACAATCTAATTTTATGAATAATAATAATCTTGTATTTTTTTTCTCTAACTCAGCATATTGGTACATTCACGAATGGATTTTTTTTTTAATTTTAAATGTATAAGGTGATATTTTGCACATAATATGTAATTGATAAATGTTGGTGAAGGTGATAATGTTGGTGATAAACGTTACTGAAAAAAATAATTTATGTAGGGCTTTTTTTCTTTACAGAGCTATCTTAATTATTAATGTTGGGCTATCTTTGAGAAAATTACTTAACATCTTTCAAGATATGCTATTATAATAATGTCTTATATGTGTTCTTTTCCTGTCTTCACCCCACTTCTGTCTGCACCCATCTCCCACTTATATCTTGCCATCCCTCTAAAAGGATTCATCTTGAAAACTAGGTAGAAAAGTTTAAGATTTCTTGGACAAAATGTATAATTTGTTGTAGAAATTTTCACCTTGTTCTTTCACTATTTTTTTTCAGTATTCATTTAATCATGTAAAATAGTGCAACTTGGCTTTAATTAGATTTTTAAAATAAATTTGAAATTATAGGACTGTAATGGAATTCAACGTTATTTTATAGGATCAGTATGGAAAATTTAATAAAGTTCCAGAGTGGCAAAGACTAGCTGGTAAAGCTGCTAAAGAAGTTGAAAAATTTGCCAAAGAAAAAGTGGATCTTGTGTTAATGCATTGGAGGGATAGAATGGGCATTGCACAAAAAGAGGTAAAAATAAAGTCTTCTTCCGAATTTCTAGCACTTCCATATATCCTAGATTACTTCAATTGTTGCTGTTCACAAAAATGGTACAGATACTTTTGACCGAACACCTGAAGAAATGTCACTTAATTCTGATAATATTTTTATATAAATTTTTCTTAATTCATAGTTTTATGAGTCAGTGGTTAGGATTTTAGTTAGTTAATATAAAATTCCACTCTTTCTTACATAAGTTTCTTCCCATAACTTCCAGTTTCCAGACTTTTAAATTCATATGTATCTTTTTCCTTCCTTCTCTGAACTTTGTTTTGTAGCTAGACAAATAAAGTTGCCCTTCTTGTTTAGCTTTTTTATTGAGAGCTAGCTAGACAAGTATTTTGAAAATAAGATTCACATTGTTAAAATTAAATTTACTATATGTACTTAAATTTCAGTATTATTGCTCCTCAAATCAAAATCAGATCTGAAACAGTTTTAGTCTCATTTTTCAGCATGTGGTATGTGCTGCAGAACCTAATTCCAGTAATATTCATCCTTCTATCTAGGATGGAATGTGCAGTGGTTAAGAATGATTTAAGGTTTCATGTAAAAGTTGACTTGATCTCAGTTTTTGTTGACCACACTTATATTCTTTCCCTTTAACCATCTCTTTATTTATGGTGGCTATTTTCTTATTCAAGGAAAGTAATATAAGTAACTTTCTGAAACAAACATGTTTCTTTTGAATTTCCAGAATATCTAAACATAAGGCATCAGGTGCAACAGAACAGAAATATTATTGTCTTGTGTATCTATCTGAAATTGATACCAAAATTGAGTTCTTTAGAAGTTGAGCATAATGAATTAATGCTAATTTGTATGAGTGACATATGCACTATAAAGAATCATTAAACAGGCTTTCAGAGGTCTAGGATAGTAAAGAGAATACTGAACTTTGAATTGGTTAACCTACATCTGAGCCTGGTTCTGTCACTTACTACTAACCCATATGGCAAGTTATGGGTTTTCAGAATTTCACTTTCCTCTTTCATAAAATCAGAATTAACAGTACCTCCCTTCTCTGTCCTTTGGGGTTGCTTTGATGTACAAGGAAGTCAATAATAAAAGCACCTATAATAAAAGACAGTGCATGTCTTGTCATGATAATATTGCTGTAGCATTTGAAAATTGAAAGTCTGTAGATACGAAATGAATGATTTTCACAGTTGTTAAAAATTACAAGCTTTTGGCTTCAGGAAGTTAAACCCATTTCTGAAATAACAGTTGTTTCAAGCTGTTGGGTATAATTATACTGAAAATAAGTTTTTGGCATCAGATTTCATATATAACATTTATCCAGCATACACTTGAACACAAAGCTATTTTAGCTAGAAATGTGGATAGCATCTGTTATTTAAAGATAAAAAATTCAGAGGGAAAACAATGTATTTTTAATATCAATAATGTTTTATTGGTCTGTTGGTTTCATTTACATGAGGTGTTATCTAAAGTGCTGAGCAATTATTTCTGCCAGGATACTGTTTTCAACATTAATTTCTTTATGAAACAGTGAATAATCTTTGTGACTATTTTATTCGTAGAAATATTAACACCAAAATATCTAATTAATGAACCTGTGCTTTAGCTAAAGTCTGAAAATTAACCATTGTCTAAATTAACTGTTAGTCTTAAAATGAACTGCATTTCTTATATAATCAGAATGTTTAGGGAGTCAGTTCCATTTGTAGCTAATGTTCTTTGTTGGATTAATAATAACCTTTGGCTAATGTATAAAATTGCTTTTTTTAATTTATGTTATTTTCAGTTTATGGATTTGTTTAGCCAGTTAGAGCTTTTAACCTAAGTCTCTAAATCAGTCAGCTTAGTTTATGGAGAGCTGGTTGTCCTTTTTCTGTATAGTGTTTACATTTTCATAACTCTAGACTCCCAGCTTTTTGTCTTGAAGGCAGAGGAAATTGAAGAAAGTAGTACTTGATTAGAGGTTTTAAGGAAGGGTTTGTCATTAAAACTAAAAATATGAACTATTTATATACTTTGTTCAAGTCACCTAACATTAGTTTTCATGATAGTGTACAGAATTAAAATTTGTAGGGAATATTTCCTTAATTAATGTTTTACATTTCAAACAGCATTTACTTTTTAAAATTTACTTTCCCTTTTTTCTTTCTGTGATATCTAGTCTGTTTTCTTGCTTTATTTTATATGATTTGCCACTTCCTTAATGAAGTTACAGACTTTCATGTTTTAATCTATAACTACTTTCTACTTTTCGCTTCTGTCACATTGAGGATTAGAATTTTCATGACTGAAATATCTACACGTTTTACTCGGAGCAAAGATTCTTAACCTCCAGTCCATATATAGACTTCCAAGAAATCTTTGAAATCTTCCCCTCCATTGTAAACCTTATATATGTGTCTTTCTCTGGAATAGGACCATAGCTTTCTTTGAATTCTCAAATGGGTTTATGACTGCCTAAAATTTGAGTCATAGAATTCAGAGAAGCAGGTGGGCCTTTTTCTGTCTTAAAGATGATTTATACTGGTGACATCCTTGTGGAATTTGTATAATAGAGATAGCATAGCAGATGTAGGCTCACTCTCTTATTTTTATTTCATTTAAATTTTTTTTTCCTTTTTTACAATTAAATTCAGGACAGAAACAATATGGTGAGTTTAAGTCCCTGCTACATGTGTGAAATGCATTAAACTGCCTGCATGTGGAGTTGTCTTTGATATTCTTTGTCTAGTAAATTAAAGTCTCACTTCACATGTGTCTGAATGTAGATACTTATTTCTTGTGCATTAGCTATTTCAATTTATACTTGCTCCTCTTGGCTTTGGTAGCAATTTAATAACCTATAATCTTTTGTGTTTATTGTTTTGCCATGATTTTTGTATTAACTGCATGTAAATGTTTAAAATAAGTCACCTCTTTTTGACTGTTACAAATTTTATTAGTCATCATTGTAAACTTTAACAAAATTTGGATTTAAAACAATAACTTTAGGCTACACGGAAAATATTTCAGCTACACTATAGAAATATATGCTGGCAAAGTATTATATTGTGATATAACCTAATATTCTGTATTCATATTTTATAGATTTTGTTTCATTAATTTTGTCTCTGCCAAAATTTGATGAAGGAAATGTTTCTCATCACTTACAAAGTGATGATATTCTGACTGAGCTTGTTTGGTAGCTCCAGATTGAGCACTATGAAGTTTTTTTCTTTTCCAGAATATAAATCAAAAGCCAGTAGTTCTTCGAAAGAGAAGACAGAGAATAAAAATAGAAGCAAACTGGGATCTCTTCTATTATAGGTAAACTTTAGGCCTCTCTTCCAATTAATTAAATTTGGTATTGCCAGATTTAATTTTTGGACAGTTGTTTTTTTGTTTTTGCCTGAATCTAGTGCTTTATGCTACAGGTATTTTTATGCTCTCAGGGTCAAGAATTATAACTGTTAAGATTGGTATGATTAGTGATGCTTTCATAAAATTAAGACCTTTTATAGAGTGTTGGTAGTCTGACGAGCCAAAGGTACTTTTAGCATTTTATTAAGGCTTAGAGATGGTTACTTTAAAACACTTTATCATGGCTTAGAAATAACTGTATTATAACTTCTTTCAGCCTTGTTGGAAATAGAGTCTTTAAAGAGTTGGATGATGAAACCATAAGGAGACTTGTGGGAAATGGGTATCCAAGTTAGCTGACCTGATATACTTTTCCAGCCTTTCTAATATGGTAACCCTTCCTCCCCATCTACTGCTCCCACCACCTCCCCAGCACCCTCCACCTCAACACCCTCCCCACACACACAGTCATACACACATAGAAGGACTTTGGAACATTTTGGGGAGTTTGCAAAAACTTTTTTGAGATAACTCACAATACTCAGTCTGGAAGCTGACCTATTGATTATACCTTGGTTAATAAGGGAAAATATGTGCTTTGGGAACTTCCCACAGTACTTTAAAAGTGTAGTATATATATAATACAGCCTTCAGAATATGCCTTGGTTTTCTTCCTCTGGAATCCCTCAGTTGTGTTGTCCTCCCTAGAATTCCCTTGGAATTCTGGCATCAGACTTTTTAGAAGGATTGCAGTTTGAAAGTGAATGGGTATAAAGCCCACCCACCCCAGTTTAGACTTGAATTCAAATTTATTATGATAGTTAAATAATTTCATGAATAAAAGGAAGGTATTTTGAAAATATCAATCAGAGCTTGACAGTTTAGCAGTATTTTTTCTTGGGTAGTTTTTAAGGTTCTAATCTAGAATGTTGCTCATCCCACACATTTCATACTCAATTATCCAGAAATTCTTATCCCCAATATGTAACTTGATATCTGTTTATAATTCTTTTCTGACTGGAATTTATATTAGCAATAAATATTAAAATTGAAATATCAGTTCCTTGTTTTAAAATCCACACAGATTTGTCTTATAGTTTGGCTTCATTTTTTCCCCCATTTTATAATGAAAACTTCTAAACATACAGAAAAGGTGAAAGAATTTTACAATGAGCACCTGTATACCTGTGACTAAAATTCTACCATTAACCTTTTACTATACTTACTTCACACAGTAGATTTTATTTTCTTTCTATGCTTGCTAAAGTTAATTAATTCCACTGTTTTGTTACTTATTATAAGTTGTAGTAGGGGAGATTTATAGATTTTTAAAACTGTTTATTGCTTCCCACTATTTTCTGATTACATGTATATCTAGGTTTGGTCAGGACCATGCCAGGTCAAACTTAATTTGGAATTTCAAAACACGAGAAGAATTGAGAGATAGTCTTGAATCTGAAATGAGAGCATTTAATATTGATAGAGAGCTTGGTAGTGCTAATGTGATCTCCTGGAACCACCATGAATTTGAGGTAAATTTTAATTTTCGTAATATAGTAGTTTTTTTTTGAAGCATGTATTAGTTTTGGAGTTTTTCTTTTTTTTTTAATTTGTAGTTGTTTGACATATATCTTTACCTTTCACTCATAATTTTATGAAGGAAATATTAGAAAACTTTCACTTTGCCTGAGACAAATGAAAAATTAATTTTGTTTAGTACCTCAGCTTTGTATGTGAAAATCATGTAGGAGTCAATAAATTTGATCCTGTGCATTCTAGATCTGTTCCTTGCTTTTTTTCCCCTTTAAATTCTTTATTGAAACATAGCCTGTTCTTATTTCTTTTAGCTTGTTTAATAGACTTTTTGTGGTAATTTGATTCTGAATGTGGCCATTTTTTTGCTGATTAATTAAAATACTAATGTGAAGAATGACAAAGTAAGAACAAGAAACATGTTGGTGTAGATAATCTTGTGTGTGTGTGTAAATTTTTATTATAGGTGTAAATTTGAGCATGTTTGTGACCCTGCCGGCTTTGCTGTTTAACCCAACTGCATTTCTTAAACATGTTAATGATTTGTTTTTGCTCATTCCCACCTCTTTGTGAAAACTTTCTTTTCTTTGGTTTTGGGAGTCTGTATTCTCTGGGATTTTCTCCTTCACTGTCCATTCCTCCTCCTTTGCTCATTTTTCCTTATTGCCCCAACTGTTAAATGCTGGTTGGCCCTGAAGGACCAGTTCTTGGGCTTCTTTTCATTTATATTTATTGCCTCAGTTATCTCATCCATTCTCATGGTTTAAATGTTTTTTATTTGCTGATGGCTTCAAGATTTTTATCTCCTGCTTAGACTTTCTTTCCTAGACTTCATACTTTTACCTTATAAATTGGATATCTAATAAGCTTCTAGAACTTCGCTGTAAAACTCTGCTCTGGTTCTTCCCTCAAACCTACTTCACTTTCAGTCTTTCTGATCTTAGATAATGGCTATTCCTTATTTTCTAGTCAAAACCTTTGACATCATCTTTTTTTCTTATGCCCCAAATTCGGTTCGTCAGCAAGTCCTATTCAGTGCACCTTCAAAATTTACCCAGAACCCAGCCCTCTTCTCTCTATGGGATTGTAGCAGTTTCCCTGCTTCCACCATTGCCTTTCTGTAATCTGTTATCAACATAGTAGCAGTGTGATCTTGTTATAATGTAAGTAGATCTTGTCCTTCTCTGCTCCAAGCCCTCCCTGGTGCTCTTATTGCTTCCCAACTCACTTAGTGAAAAGTCTGGGTCTTTAAAATAACTTACAAGGCAAGATCTGTAGCCCCAAAATCCAGCCATTGTTTCTTTGATCTCATCTCCTAATATTCTCACCATTGCCTGTAGCCACACTGGCTTCCCTGAAAACACCAAATTCATGTTCTTAATTCAAGGTCTTTCTACTTGATGTTCCTTCTGCCTAAAATACTCTTTTCTACAGAGAGCCTCATTTTCTTCAGGTCTTTTCCCGAAGGTTGTCATCTGAGTGGGCCTTCCCTGGCCACCCTGTTTAAAAATATAGCCCTCTTCTCTCTCTTTCTCTCTCTCTCTCCCTCCCTCCCTCCCTCCCCTCCCTCCCTCCCTCCCTCTCTCTCTCTCTCTCTCTCCCCTCTCTCTCCCTCCTCCCTCCCCCTCCCTCCCTCCCTCCCTCCCTCTCTCTCTCTCCCTCCCTCCCTCCCTCCCTCTCTCTCTCTCTCTCTCTCTCTCTCTCTCACACACACACACACACCTGGCCACCTTGTTTAAAAATATAGCCCTCTTCATACACACACACTTACACTCTCTCTCTTTCTCTCTCTCTCTCTTCCCCCGCTCCCCGCTTTATTTTACTCCATAGCACTTACTGTCATCCAACTACCATAAGTATTTTACTTTTTTATCTGCTACGTCTGTAAGGATAGAACTTTTTACGTTTGCTTAATGCTATATTCCTGATGACTAGAACAGTACATGGCACATACCTTATATTCTTAATAAATGGAGTTGAACAAATTAAAACTCAGAATTTATAGGAAAAAAATGAAATGGATATACATATATATTTGATTTTGTATAGTTTATATTTTTAGTAAACAGCTGTTTTAGGCTTTGGAAAAAGAGTTTTGATAATCTAGTCAAGAAATTCCTTTTTACAGCTGCTTGCAAATCTTTGCTTGAGACAAACCCCAGTTCCCAATCAAGGGCTACTCCCTCACATATCACTTCCAGTGTGTAACCTGGAGTAATTGTACATACAGAGAGTGAATACTGTATAAAAATGTACCATAAAACGTAGTTGATGTGTTGGGAGATCAGGGAAGACCTGAAGTGCCTTGTGTGAGTTTGGCAAACTGTGTGTAGTGTGGGATCATTTACTTCTTGCTTGATTGTAGCCAGCTGAGAAGGGAAGGAAGCACGTTATCCTTTAATGGTGTTTTTAGTGTTTTCTTCCCTTAAGTCTTCATGGACACCATATAGTCTTGTGACAGTTTTTATCAGCAAGTTTTACATTCATAAAATTAGTGTGTAATTCTGACTCTTGACATTTAACTAATGAATTACCAGATATTTTAAGAAATGACAAACTTTTTTGTTAAAGGCTGTCTCATCAAGAAAAGAAAAAAACTCTGAACAGAAAGAATTTAAGAAGTGATTATGTGGAAATTGCCAATAAAAGTATTGTAAACTAAAATAATGTAATTTGCTTTTATTAATAAAGGTTAAATACGAGTGCTTGGCAGAGGAAATCAAAATAGGAGATTATTACCTGAGATTACTGTTGGAGGAAGATGAGAGTGAAGACAGTGGATCAATTAAGAGATCGTAAGCTACTCTTCATATCTTGTTATGTTTGTTTTTACTGTTGGTTTCATGGCTAATTCTATTGTGAACATTTTTTTTAATCTAGGTATGAATTTTTCAATGAGCTTTATCATCGTTTCCTGCTCACCCCAAAAGTAAACATGAAGTGTTTATGTTTACAAGCCCTTGCTATTGTTTATGGCAGATGTCATGAAGAAATAGGACCTTTTACAGATACAAGATATATCATTGGAATGTTAGAGAGGGTAAGGATATCATTAAAAAATAACTGCTACTTGATAGTGTCATTGGAGTATATGTTAAATTTTCAAAGCTAAATTTAAGTTCTATTTGATCACGTTGCTGCCATAACTTTCTACATGAGTTTTTCTGTAATTTACATTATACTTCTTTAAATAAAAGTTAGATGAACAGTAAAATGACTAATGGGTTAGCGTTTGTCCATGTTGGTTTATTTTTTTCAGTTGCTGCTTTTGAACATCTTTAGCGACCTATTTGCCAATCTTTAATTTAAGTATGGATGAGCTGGACAGGTGTGTAAAAGAAAATAGTGACTTTTAGAGTTGAATGTTCTTTTGCAGTGGACATTTTGGAAAAATCTTAAATGATGCTAGCACACTAAACTTCAAAGTGTGAAAATAGAACTTTTTAGGACTACAACGATAAAGAAGGGGAACCTTGAGTTAGCACAGTTTTTTGGTGGGGGGGTTGGTTTTTTTTAATTTAATAAAGTTTGTCATTTAACATTTCAGCAAGGTGGGAGAAGAACAAACAGATCAATTCATCCATTATGCAGCTCAAATTTGAGTGTTCCTTACCTGTATACATTTTACTCTTTCATTTGTATTTACATTCCTCTTACATTTAACAGTTTAAATTTCAGGGAACTGACAGAATCATTTCACCAATTTTTAAAATGGTCATCAGTGCTTGCTATAATTGCCTTAACTGTCAGTCATGCTTTGTGGATTAGAAAACTGGTTCTGAATAAGTTTACAAAACACACCCAGGAAATAACCAGATGAAAACCCTTATTTTTTGCTGTTACACGAGATTTCTCTATTGAATTCTAATTCACTCTTACTCCAGTGAACTGAGTACTTGTGGCATAGCATGTGTATTTTAGGCAGTTACATTTTTTCCTTCTTGTGTTCATGATGATGTGATTTATGTGAAACATCACTTACCAATTCTTTAGAATTTTTACTTAACTTGGGAGTATCATTTGGGCTAATTCTTTCATTTACTTCAATTTTTATGTGCATTCTTAAAGCTATGTATTAATCTGTTTGTGACTTAAAATATCTGCCTTTCTAGGGAAATTAAATAAGGTTTATCAAATTGCAGAGAATGTAAGACATTGAGGAATTGCAATAATTGACAGTTTTCTCTGATTTTCTTTGTTTACAAGATGACTTTATTTCTTTTTGGCTGTTGGTTGATTTTGTCCAGTGATGGTAATGTCTTAATTTCTGTTTCTATTTACTTCTGACTAAATTCTCATTTATTTCAATAGTGCACAGATAAACTTGAACGAGATAGGTTGATCCTCTTCCTTAACAAATTGATCCTTAATAAGGTACAGTATTTTGCATAAATATGCTATTATTTCCAAGTTAAGTCACATGTATGTAACAAAGTAAATGATTACAGTTTGACTTAATTATCAAGACATGGTTCTTATCTTCTCCTTTTGCTCTCAACTCTTGAAGGGAAAAGTTTTTGCCAAATATTCATTTTTGAAACCAACACTGACTTGCTTAATTTTATTCTCACTTTTAGTAAATAATGCAGATGTTTTTAAATGAAATAAAATGAGTAAGCCCTAGGAAAATTTAATTTGAATTATAATCTCTTACAAACTTCTAAGAAATTACCAGTTTTTATCTTGCTTACAAAAACAAACTGGAACTTTAAAAAGTTTTTTAGTGTACTGGATTCTATTTCTGAGTACAGAATATTTATTAACAAAAAGACATTGGAAAAATGCAGGATAATTGTAGAACCAGAGAGTTTATCCTGGGTGTTATTCCCGCCAGGCTTTAATTTGTTTATTTTTATTTTATTTTGTTTTGCCCAGAATATATTTAAGTAAAAATTCTTTTTTAATTTAATTAATTAATTAATTTTCGGCTGCATTGGGTCTTCATTGCTGCGCATGGGCTTTCTCTGTTTGTGGCGAGCGGGGGCTACTCTTCGTTGCAGTGTGTGGGCTTCTCATTGTGGTGGCTTCCCTTGTTGGGGAGCATGGGCTATAGGCGTGAGGGCTTCAGTAGTTGTGGCATGTGGGCTCAGTAGCTGTGGCTCATGGGCTCTAGAGCGCAGACTCAGTAGTTGTGGCGCATGGGCTTAGTTGCTCCACAGCATGTGAGATCTTCCCAGACCAGAGCTTGAACCCGTATCCCCTGCATTGGCAGGCAGATTCTTAACCACTGCACCACCAGGGAAGCCCAAGTAAAAATTATTTATATGATCTCTCTGTAGTATAGTTTTGCCTTTTTAATTTTTATCTACATTTATGCTTCTTTGAACACAAAATCCTGAAAATACTGAGTAATACCAGTTATGTGCCAGTTTTTCCAAAGAGATTCCAAATATTCTCTTCTTTGAGAGCCTTTTAGGTAGTAGTATCTATTGGAGAGAAAGATTTTAAATTATGTAAACATGTTTCTGTCTTTCAGAAAAATGTTAAGGACCTCATGGATTCAAATGGAATTAGAATCCTTGTGGACTTGCTTACCCTTGCACATCTCCATGTAAACCGAGCTACAGTACCACTGCAAGTATGTATGCTTACCTAGATTTTATAAGTTTAACATTCTTTGAGTACAAATTTAGGATTAAAAGAATCATACAAATCTGAAAATATGTCAGGGTGTCTGGCCGTGAATCTCCTTCTCTGATAACTATAATAGTACTAATGCCTGGGAGATTAAGTCACACACACAAAAAGTGAAATAACCAAAATGGACAATGATGATCCAGTTTTATTTTTCTGATGTCTCTTTTGTCTTTTAAAGTAACTGCATCTCTAATGTGGCTTATTTTGAGGCAATATGTCCTTTAGGATTTAAACTGAATCCATCAGTTATGTAACTAGAACATTCAGCATTGACATCCACTGAGAGTATACTTTGCCTTGAGGAATCTGGAGGCCATATTGAAACCAGCCAGTAAGAGGACAGAGCTGCAGGTCTCTACCTAAAGGCCTCTTCTGATACCTAACTTATAGAAGGGATCTATACTTGGCTCATTGGTGTTAATGTTAAATTTTTGTTTAATCTCCTTCTTTGAGGAGATGTGTCATGTTTTGGCAGAATTGTGTACAAAAGTGCTATCTGAATATTAGGACATGGCATTTTCTATTATCAGGTACAAATAATAGTAATCATAATGCTTGCATCGTATTATAGTGTACCAGGTACCGTTCTGGTCCACATAATATATTAACTCTTTAAACCCCACAACAGCCCTCCCATTTTACAGATGAGGAAAGTGAGGAACAGAGAGACTAAGTTTGTTGTCCAGGGTCACCTAATAAAGGACAGAGCGAGAGTTAGAACTCGGAAGTCTGTGCTCTTAACCACTTTCCTATAGCTGTCTATATGAATCTAACTAAAAGCTGATGGTAATGAGGGTATTTAAAATCATGTTTTAATAAAATATACTAAGTACATAAAAATTCTATCCTAGATTCTTATAAACATCGGTATATGAAATTATAAGAATTATCTGTCATGAGGGTAGTAAATTGAAAGTAAGTGTTTAAAACCACTAAAAACTTTCCTGTTAGCATTTTAACTCTTTGATCTCAGGCATTTATTTAAACTTTTAGTTGGAGTGAGTTTTTTTCTTTCAAAAGAACTTTAGTATTTTTGAGCATTGTGGTTTTGGGTAATGGTATATGTTTGATTATATAGCTATTTGCAGTATTCTTTGCTACTAAAATTTTAGTGTCCTGAGAATTTATTAATGACCATCTGGAATATAGATGTCTTTGAGTTTAGCTTAGATTGCCAAGTGAATTTAGGAAACTGTTTACTTCAAATGCATAATAAGGAAGTAGCATTTTTGGACTATTAGTTTAGGCATCTAATCCTTAACTGTTAAGATTGGGTCACTTAAAATTTTAGATGGATTTCTAAAGAAATATAAACTCAAGAAATTAGTACTGTGTAACTTTTTATGACATCTGCCCCCTTAGATTTCTGCCTTGAAAAATAACTAAATATTTTTAAAACTTAGAGCAATGTAATTGAAGCTGCTCCAGATATGAAAAGAGAGAGTGAAAAGGAATGGTACTTTGGCAATGCAGACAAAGAAAGGAGTGGCCCATATGGATTTCATGAGGTATGTGTTTGGGAGAAACTTTGATGGAAGTCTTAGTCATTTTTTATATCCTCCTGATAGCACATATAGAGATGTGGAATATTTTAAATCTATGATTTGATTTACTGTCATCAGCTCCAAGGACTCTGCCATTCTATTTCCACATAAAGGACGAGATGACTTGTATTTCTAGACACACATACACACAAAATCATGTCTTCAAATCTTACTGTTTAAAAGCTATTGTTATGACACTGCTAATTATTAGAGAAATACAAATCAAAACTGCAATGAGATACCACTTCATACCAGTCAGAACGGCCATCATTAAAAAGTCTACAAATAACATTTGCTAGAGAGGGTGTGGAGAAAAGGGAACACTCCTGCACTGTTGGTGGGAATGTAAGCTGGTACAGCCACTGTGGAAAACAGTGTGGAGGTTCCTCAAAAACCTAAAAACAGAGTTGCCATATGATCCAGCAATCCCACTCCTGGGCATATATCTGGACAAAACTATAATTCAAATAGATATGTGCACCCCTATGTTTATAGCAGCACTATTCACAATAGCCAAGACATGGAAACAACCTAAATGTCCACCGACAGTTGAATGGATAAAGTAGATGTGGTACATATATACAATGGAATATTACTCAGCCATAAAAAAGAACAAAATAATGCCATTTGCAGCAACATGGATGCAACTAGAGATTGTCATACTAAGTGAAGTTCATACTAAGTGAAGTAAGTCAGAAAGAGAAAGATACCATATGATATCACTTATATGTGGAATCTAAAATATGATATAAATGAACTTATTTATGAAACAGAAACAGATTCACAGGCGTAGAAAACAGACTTGTAATTGCCAAGGGGGAGGGGGAATGAGGGGAGGGTTGGAGTGGGAGTTTGGCATTATCAGATGCAAACTAGTTTATGTAGAATGGATAAACAAGGTCCTACTGTATAGCACAGGAAACTATATTCAATGTTCTGGGATAAACCATAATGGAAAAGAATATAAAAAGTATATATATATAACTGAATCACTTTGCAGTATAGCAGAAATTAACACATTATAAACAACTATACTTCAATTAAAAATAATTTTAAAAATTAAAAATAAAAGTTATGGAAGTAGCACTCAGGTTTTTAATGACTTTTGTATAATAATTATGTTAAGCTATAATGCTTCTTTATGGTATGAACAGGTAAGTTTTAATATACAGTCTTAAATTCATTGAAAATTGCCTATACACTCCAAGGGCAATTTCCATCTTAATTAACATCTGGTGATGTTTGGTCCTGCCAACTTGGCTTCCAATTCTTGGCTTCCCAGGCTCAGTCGGAATTTAGTCAAAGATAGTTTTATAGAAGACCAGCCTTCCACTTATATATAATTTGGTTGCTTTATACTCTGCCTATGGTGTTTATTCTTTCCAGTGTTCCTTATGCTCTGCAGTTTGGCCAACTAAATGGTTATTTTCTGATATTAGCAGCCAAATTTGAGTTCCTGAAGGCCTGTCAACAGAAGTCTTTTGCTTTCTAATAGTGAATTTGTATGTGTATTTCATAGTTCAGTTTATATTTTCTGTAAAATAGAAAACATTAGCAAACCTTTTCATTTTGTTTGGTCTGCTTGTAATAATGATGCCTTCCATTCATTTAGATGCAAGAATTGTGGACCAAAGGAATGTTAAATGCAAAAACCAGGTGCTGGGCTCAAGGCATGGATGGATGGCGACCACTTCAGGCAATACCCCAGCTTAAGTGGTGTCTGTTAGCCAGTGGACAGGCTGTACTAAATGAAACTGACCTTGCTACCCTTATATTGAACATGTTGATCACAATGTGTGGATATTTTCCAAGCAGGTAAAATGTAATTGAACATTTCCATGGTTAACAAGGACTCTAAAACATCTTGTTCTCCCCATTTGTATGGGTGCTTGCTAAGGCATGGGATTGTTCTAGTGACTTAGAGCAAAGGTTTTCTATTTGTGGCTTTGCGGGAATGCTGCTTTGGATTTTGGAGCTTTTTGAAGCAAGATATAAGAAAATAATTTGCAAATTTTATTGATAAAGTAAGCTAAAAAGCAACTTTCTCTGGGAAACTTCAAATAATGTTACAAAATTGAGGCTTACTAGCAGCTCTCTAGCAACAGTAACAATTGTCATATTCATTGAATCAGGTATGAAAGTTTTGAAATGAACACTCTGTGATTCATAGACCAGTGGTGAGTGCCTAGTGACTGCTCCTGATCTGTCAGGTTAGCCTCTCCTGGTTTAAGAACATGAGTCTAGGCCCACATCTTGCCCCGCTTGACTAGTGAAGGTGAGACTTTGTTATCCAGTGATAGTCATAATTATAACCCTTGCATGGAACTTTTCAATTTTTCAAACTTTTCAGTCAAAATTTGCATATATATCATCTTGTTTTATTACTATAGTAAAGATACTTTCTGATGGAATTTAATGAGTAATTGTTAATTTTATAGCATTCGAGGCTTTTATAGTTCCAGTTCTCTTTAAAATTCAGAGCAGGCTTAAAAACATACAATTAGTATTTAGAAGTAATGTAGCACTAAAATTGAGGCTACACTTGGAAAATACTGAGAGTAGTTAAATTAAGGTTTACATTTATTGAAAAAGTTTGATATGCCCTTTGGGGGGAATATCCACTGACAGTGTGTTGGAAAACTCCAAGTTTAAATAATAAATAAGAGTCTCTGGCTGTTCTAGGGTACTGTTTTTCAAGGAAATCTTTTGGAAGGAAATGAAGTCATATTAAGCAGCCAAATAGATTTAAACCAAAATACCTAATCATGTTCCCAGCTGTATGAGAGCTTAGTCTTCATTAACAAAAATGTAAGGTAACATGCTTCATGCCTAGTAGAATGTCATATGCTCTGAACATACAAATCTTAATAAATATATTAAATGTTGACCATAAAAAAATGTTTTTCTAGGGATCAAGATAATGCCATCATTCGACCTTTACCTAGAGTGAAAAGGCTGCTGTCAGACAATGCTTGCCTTCCCCATATTATTCAGGTAAGTTACTTTTATGTTATAAACTAGGAACAATATTTTAAGAATCATTTTCCCTTATTTAAGTTTATTGTGAGCCCCAGTCTTTGTCTTATTGTAGTATGTTCCATTTTCAAAAGGCCTGAATTATACTTACCTCACTTACTCCTAATTGAGTTGATATTCTGAATATACTGTGGAAGGTTGTGTATCCAAGAGCCTAGACATGGGAAGCTTCCATGCTCCAGAATTATTCTCATAAGGTTTTATTTATTATCTGTTCTTAAAATCACAACATTGTAATAACTGAAAGGTGACAGTTTGTGGTGCATGTTGGTGTTGTTAGGGGTACTGGGAAGCACACCAGCATCCCACAGATGTGGGCATGGTGGGTTATATCTTAAGAAATAGTTACAGCAGTCTTGTCAGCTTGCCTCAGAGTATTTGAGTCTTAGTTATATGTTATCATGGATAACAACTAATCCAAAGCATTGAGTTGAAATTATGTAGGATATACTAAGTATCTTTTCTTTCTTTCTTATTGTTATTCTGCTCTTTGGGAATTAAGCTACTTAAACTCCAGATGAGCCCTAAGTCAGGTCACAGAGATGTCAGGTCACTGTTTCTCTCCTGTCTATAGATTATTCTGTCAAATCTAATTTTTTTATATTAACCACACATGGTGTGGCTTTAAAATATGTCAGTAACTTGTGCCATTTGTATCTCTCAGTTGTACATTGGTGTGAAAAGGGAGAGGAGAGTTACTCAGTATATTTTTACATTCACCAATAGTGAAAGTCACTGGTAATGAAAAAGGCTTCTGAATATGACAGTACCTTAACAACTTTTAAAAGAATTTTCCCCAACTTCTGTTATTTAAGCATACCAGCATTTCAACATTTGTGCGCTTTTCTGTTGTGGGCATTTCTTTTCAGAGCCTTAATTGAAAGCCACTACCACCCTGGCCTGTGTGTGTCTGCAGCTGCATATGTGAAGTGGTACAAGGAGAGGGATTTGTTCTCTATCCCGGCCTCTCTCCTGTAGAGAAAGGACCATGCCTAGAAAATCTGTCTCTCCCAAACATTTTCCCAAGACTTATGAAACTGAAAGGAAAGAAGCAAGGTTGAATTTCAGGCCAGGGAGAATTGACTGAAAAACAGATTTTAAGAGGTGTGGTCAGTGTAACATGAAACTTTGGGGGGAAGATCTATTTTAATTAACAAAAATTTTTAATAGTAACTGAGCAAGCAGGAAGATTGAAGAAATTTAGTGATAAACCTAGCTGCTTTTAACAGTATATGCCTCCCATAT
This sequence comes from Globicephala melas, assembly GCF_963455315.2. Lineage (NCBI taxonomy): Eukaryota > Metazoa > Chordata > Mammalia > Artiodactyla > Delphinidae > Globicephala > Globicephala melas. The sequence continues at coordinate 132,335,527 of NC_083317.1, read as the reverse complement.
TTTTTTATACTGAGTTCAAAAAAACATTTCTTAGAAGCTGTTTTTGTTTTCACTTAATTTTCTATATTCTGGGAGGCCTTATTCTTGCTAAGCACAGTTAGGCAGTTGTAGCGGTTTTTAGGAACATTATCTATCTACATTGCTTGGTACAGATTTCTGTACATCATTTGACTGTAAGAGCAATCACCAGTTTTACCATCTGATACAGCTTCAGAATTTTTGGAGTCGTCTAAGATACAGTGAATGAATGTCCTAGGTTTTCTGATATAGTCACAATTTCAAATATTCTAGGTTGTTGCCTGTTAATTCCTGTATTTTTGTTAGAGTGATATCGAATCTTAAACACAAACACCATTAACACTAGGGAAAATCCTGTGTTATTATATCTCAGTTTTTCTTTTGTAAAGTATATCATAGTACTGTTTTACTATGTATAATCTAAATACTTCGTTGAATAGGTAAGACACCAAAAACAGAGAAATTTAAATTACTTACTTAAAAGACATATGGCTATTCAGTCTCATACACTGAATCTAGAACTTTGACCCCTAATCTGAGCTAGTACTTATTCTTGTTATTGTAATTTTTTACTGGTAGCATTTGACTCCAAATTGGGAATTCTTCAGAAGTAAGTGTTTATAGGAAATTGAAATGCCACTTTTATTAAAGAAATTTAATAAGTTTTATCTTATCAGGTGTTTAGTCATAGCAATACTGTATGCTTTTTTTTTATTAGCCCAGATTCATTCCAGTGATCCCAGATAGTTCCTTCAGTATTGCTAGCTCAGATTTCTGTAAACCACATATCTTGGTACTTTCTGGTAGTGGCACTACTGGTATTTGGTTACCCTCTTGCCTTGTACCTGCACTTGTAGATCTGTTTTTTAGTGCTGTTTCACTGAAAGCTGTTCTCTGCTCAGCTCTTTTGAGTTCTCAGATAGTCTTCAGAGGATGCTTCCTTTCAAATCAACTGACCTGAAACTAACCCAAAGGGTAGCTACTTTTTTTTTCTTCTTTTGTCATTAACAGAGAAATCCATTCAGGAAGATTCCTGCACAGGAAATAATTTTATCTATAATCATGACAAAGCAGCTTCAGGCATGTTTGCACTTTTTATGAATAAGTTTTGATCAATTCTTTATTAATATTTTACTATCTCTGCATTAAATGCTATAAAATATTTTTCAAATCTGTTTAGAACCTGGTAGACAAGCATACTGAGTCTGATTTTTATTTTGTTACACTACTTATGAGAAACTGTAACCCCAGCACATGAAATGCATAAACCTAAGATGAATGGTGATGTTGCAAGTTTTTTACAGCCCAATAACCAGACATTTTATTTCGTTTTTTTTAGCTACTGCTGACCTTTGACCCTATCCTTGTTGAGAAGGTTGCAGTTTTGTTATATCGTATTATGCAAGATAACCCACAGTTACCTCGACTTTATCTTAGTGGAGTATTTTTCTTTATCATGATGTATACAGGTTCCAATGTGCTTCCTGTTGCTCGGTAAGAACTCTAGTGATAATCTATTTGAAATTACTTGAATTGTACATGGACAGGTTTATTAAATTAGTTTTTTGTGAGCATATCATTGTATTTATTAAATTTTTCTTTATAAGAGCTGTTTATATGTGTCTGAAAATTTGAAAGTTAGAAGAATAGGGGAGGACTTACCTGGTGGCGCAGTGGTTAAGAATCTGCCTGCCAATGCAGGGTACACGGGTTCGAGCCCTGGTCTGGGAAGATCCCACATGCCACAGCGCAACTAAGCCCGTGCACCACAACTACTGAGCTTGCACTGTAGAGCCCACGAGCTACAACTAGTGAGCCCACGTGCCACAACTACTGAAGCCGTGTGCCTAGAGCCCGTGCTCTGCAACAAGAGAAGCCACTGCAATGAGAAACCTGCGCACCGCAACAAAGAGTAGCCCCTGCTCACCACAGCTAGAGAAAGCCCACGCGCAGCAACAAAGACCCAACGCAGCCAAAAATAAATAAATTAAAAAAAAAAGAATAGGGGAAAAATTATTCAGAATTACACCATTTTACCACATCTAACATAAGAATTGTATCATCTAGTATTTTAATCATACAGATTTAACTATATTCATATTATATACAGTTTTACATTTTGCTTTTTTCTTAAAATTGAGTAATTTTTTAATATTAATACATAACTGTAATATGACCATAATTTAAATTTTTTTCTAATTCATTTAAGTTCTTGCCTTAATTAGAAATTAAACTGTTTGGGAATATGGATTTACAAGTTGCCTTTTGTGGCTCTTATTTACATATAAAAGATGTGGTCTTAAACAACAAGGTCATACTGTATAGCACAGGGCACTATATTCAATATCCTTTGATAAAACATAATGGAAAAGAATATTAAAAAAAAGAATGTCTATATGTGTATGAGTCACTTTGCTGTACAGCAGAGACTGGCACAACATTATAAATCAACTATTCTTAAAAAAAATCTGGTCTTAGAAAACTGAGGTTACTAAATCTATATCAGTTCCTATACCTGATAAGTAATTTTCTTTTTCCTAGATTTTTGAAGTACACACATACCAAACAGGCTTTCAAGTCAGAGGAGGTAAGGCAAATTAATCCTCTGAATACGTGACTTAATACTGGGGAAGCTGTCTGGGCACTAAAGTTTACTTAGCTGTGAATTTTCCTTCCTTCCTTTCCTTATAAGCACTTGAGGGCAGGTATTGTTTTATTTTTTGCATTCCTTGTGGTACCTTGCACATAGAAAGTTTACGCTAATATTTTTAAAATGAAAATAAATTTTGCCTATTAGAATTAATAATTAAATTGTAGATATGAATTATAACCTGGCATTGCTATGAATATAATTTGTTCCCTTAGTGTAAAATTTACATTAGTAATGTTCATAAATAATTCAGTATATACCTGAGTCTCATATAGTCAGCTCAGATTCAGTAAGACTTCCACCTTCTTTTTGTTCATATCCCAACATGTTAGAAGTGCTAAGTTTCTTTTTTGAAGCTACTTAATTCTTCAGGTGCTCTCAAGTATTATTGCCATTTTACTGGGGAGGAAAAGTAGGAATCCAAAAAAAAGATAAGACTTATCCAGGTAGCTCTGACAAAATGTAGCTTTATACCTGCATTTTACAGATATTTATTGTAAACACATAACTGAATTGTGTTTGAAATTTTGTTAGGCTTTTCATGGAACATTGATTTTCATATTTTATTGAGAGCAGAATAAACCAAAACTAGACCACTGTTTAAGAGACTAACCAAGGAATGTTACACCAGTCTGACAACAGACACAAGACCAAAACTGCATGTTTTATAGAGAGGCCAGTAAAGCCCTAGAAAGTTATCTGTCTACAGTCTAATAATACTAAAGTGATACCCATGGAAGTATGATTTCCATAGCTTTATGCAAATAGAAAATGAGAATATAAAGTTTTTAAAAAATTTGCCCCTATTGTTACCACCTTAATGTAACATTAGGCACTTTTAATCATTCTTTTTTTTCCTTTTTTTCTGTGAAGTTATGCATATGTAATCTTTTTCTTCAAATTTTATAATATGAGAAACTATATACATCATTTTCCCTAACAATATTTTGAATTACAGCCAAACAATATTTGTTTATAGCAGAACTCTAGATGTAGGAATTATGAAATAATAGTATTCTAAAGAAGAAGCAATTCTTCACCCCAAAGTTTAACAGATAGTCAGTTTATGGCTTTTATTAGTAAAAAGCCTGAAAATATTCATCATCTAATTTGTCTTTGCACTAAGTGGTAAAACCATGTCTGGATTTTTTCCCCCCTGTCTCTCTGTCAGATCCTAGAAGAATAAAACATCCTCAGTTTGCCTAGAAGGAAATAAGAAAAGTATTCATAGTCTTTAGGAATTTTTTCCATCAGGTAAAGAAACGAGTTTAAAATTTTAGCATGATAAATATGAACATTACCCTGACTTCATTTGGCCAGTCAGAGAATATGGAGTTCTTAGTACAGTTAATTATAATTACTTTGTATAGAAATACTCCATCTAAATTCTAGCCACATTTCATGAGGATAGGCTCTTTAAGATCTCAATTTTTCTGGACTTATTTTTGAAAACAGAAGCAGGTGCAGGTGGGAACTACAGCCAACGATGTAACACAGAATAATTGATGTAAATCTTTGCAGAGTCTTCCTTGTGTTGTTCATTACTGTTATACATGGTCAAAGGCTAATTGTGCTAAATAATGTTGGCAACACCTGACCGATGAGGAGGTTAAGGCTACTGCAGGGTTAGAGCGGGTAGTTCCACCTTGGAGTTCATGCCAAGCCAGTTTATACCAGACACCTTGCACTTCTCATTTTGCCATTTTTCCATTTAAATTTCAAAAGCATAAAAGCAGTATGTTCCAGTTATTTTCCTTTCTTAAAATGTTCTCTAACCCCAATTCATTTATTAGAAAACTGAAAGATAACTTTAGTGTTTCTGATTACGTTTTGTTTTTTTTTTTTTTAAAGACGAAAGGACAAGATATTTTTCAGAGAAGTATACTTGGGCACATTCTACCAGAAGCAATGGTTTGTTACTTAGAAAATTACGAGGCTGAAAAGTTTGCTGAGATTTTTCTAGGAGAATTTGATACTCCAGAAGCAATCTGGAGCAGTGAAATGAGGTAAATAGCCAGCTGATTGTATTTTATACACAGAATCTTTGCCTCTTCCCATCTGGTTTGACTTCTGTGAAAAGATTTCCTTTCACTAGTTACATAATCTAAAGCTACAGTAGTCATTGGTGCCAAATCAGGTGACTGCTGTTGACAAGGCCCTGAGCTTTTTTCTGTTCTAAGATGATTTGACAAAATTACTGTTACCTTAATAGAGCTTTATATAAGGGTGGAGCCTATTACCACTGGTGCTTTTAGACAATGAATTAATATCTATGTAAGGGATATATAGGAATAAAATCAAGACACTCCTTCTGGGTATTTGGAAATAGAACTGTACCCCACTAATTAAAAACTATGCCCACATGGAATGGATCAGTCTAGAGATACCCACAATCATTTTAGAATGAGGGCTCCCTAGCCAGCACATATTGACCATAATCTGGAGGTTAGCAGGAGAATGCCATAGGAAAAGCCTGTTTCCACCAAGAAAAAGGAGAGGCCCAGAAGCAGATGTCAGTGTCCAGGCAGGCACTGTCCAGGAAAGACTCGGCAGTTAATGGTTCCAGTGTCAAGTCTGGCTCTCTGGAGAACCCCTTGGTCTTCTTAGCTGGATGGCAGTTGATCTTCTGAGTCAGTTACTCACTCTTCTTTGGCTGACTCATACTCACAATGCCACCTGCTCGTCATCATTTGGCTTCTCTGATAGGTTGACCTACAGGCTTGGCATATGCTAGCCATCAATTTGAATATATTCTGTATGAATATTCATATAGAAAATTGAAAATTTTCAATTTGAAAATTGAAATTTCATATTGAAAATATTCATATTTTTCATTGGGAACAAATGTATAGGAACATGAATACGTTTATTACAGTTATTCTGTATAATATTTTTCTCCGGAGATTGGTTAGTATGAGTCTCTCATCTAAAAGATGTAGCTCTCTGTATACTGAGCAAATCAATTTTCTGCTTAGCTGAGGGCCAGATCCCAGGTTGTGCTACATTAACTAAAATAAAGACCAGGCAGTGAGCTTCTTTGGGGTGATAGCTAACTTGATTCTGTGGCTGTGCCCTCATGCATGCAGATTCCATACCATTTGACTTTCTAATGACTGAATTTTCAATAAGAAGGACTGATATTGTCAGCCTTTTTCTCTATGGTCTTCTTTATAGATCATATTACAAATAAGTTTATATCCATGGAGTGTTTTTACATAGTAAGTTTAGAATACTCTGAGTAACATTCTTACAAGCTCTCATTTTAGGCCAATAACTAAGTTATTCTGAAGAAGATCCATTTAATTACCTTGAATGATTACCTGTCTTAACCTTTTCTTTAAAATAGAATAAAATAATGCCTTCATAATGCTTGGAGACTTTTCTAATTGTAGGCGCCTTATGATAGAGAAGATTGCTGCCCATCTTGCTGATTTCACACCTCGTCTTCAGAGTAACACAAGAGCACTTTATCAATATTGTCCCATCCCAGTTATCAACTACCCACAGCTAGAAAATGAACTATTTTGTAATATTTATTACCTCAAACAACTTTGTGATACAATCCGGTTTCCAGATTGGCCAATTAAAGACCCGGTAAGTCAGCAGATTAATTTTTGCCTTCTTAAACCGTAAAAAAACCTCTAATCACTTCTGGGTATTTCTTCTTTCTGTGATAAGAAGGATAATAGCTTTCTTAAATATTCCTCCTTACTTAAGCACTGTGTAATTCTTTCTTAAATATTCCTCCTTACTTAAGCACTGTGTAATTCTGAGTGTAGTTCAGTACATTTGGGTAAATCCCAAACTGAAAGAGTTTTTTCAGGGAGCATAAAAGGACTTTACAATCTTGATCTTTTGTGACAAAAACAAAACAAACTCAATTTCATGTATATAATACAATTACATACTATAATAGCTTGGTGGAAGCTCATCTTTATAGGAGATTCATTAAGCTCACAGATGCTGGAGTTAGGCAGTCTGGGGTTGAGTTTCAGTTTGGCCATTAATGGCTCTGTATGTACATTCAGTGTACCGCTTGACTTCTCTAAGCCTCAGTTATGGTAATAGTACTACTACTACCAATAGCAACTGTTTCATGTGGTGGTTGGTAAGATTAAGTGAGAATTCATATAAAAAAACACAGCATATTCCTGGCACACACTGGAGGCAGTAAGTGTGACTTGCACATTTGTATAGTAGTATCTGCTGTCGCAGTGCCCTTGGGACCCGTCCAACTTGAGCCCCTGGATACCTAGTGAAAGCCTGGAATAAAGTAGGCCTGGGTGCCCCTGTTGGTCTGTTACTATAGCAGAGGTTTTACCATTACCCTTACCATCAGAAGACTTAAGAACAATTGCCATTTGTACCACCAGGCACTGCCTCTTTACAGTGCAATGACCAAATGAAGGCAGGTAGACACTGCTGCTTGTTCCGGATTCAACATGAGATAGCAGAAAAAGTGTGGGCTTTTTAGTCAGACCTAGGTTTGAATCCAGCTCCATCACTTATTAACTGGGAAGTATGCAGCTGTCTCTCAGAACCTCAATGTTTTCATGTATTACTGAAATTTTATATAAGAATTAAATCTGCAGTCTGTAAAGCACATACCTTCTTGGCACATAGGCATGCAGCAAATATTAGCCCTCTTCTTCTCACCCCTACCCAGACTCCCTTGTGTTCACTATCCCTTATGTTTGTTTGAATACCAGTATACCAGTAATTATGTTAGATCACCTTGAGAAGCATGCGATCATATACTGCTTCCTCTCTTACTACAGTGAATGCTAATTCCAAAGTTTTCCGTACTTTCTGAACGTTTCTTTAACAGTTAAAAGTAGAGACAGGGCTTCCCTGGTGGCGCAGTGGTTGAGAGTCCATCTGCCGATGCAGGGGACACGGGTTTGTGCCCCGGTCCGAGAAGATCCCACATGCCGCGGAGCAGCTGGGCCCGTGAGCCATGGCTGCTGAGCCTGCGCGTCCGGAGCCTGTGCTCTGCAACGGGAGAGGCCACAACAGTGAGAGGCCCGTGTACTGAAAAAAAAAAAAAAAAAAAAGTAGAGACAAAAATTGGCAGAGAATTAAAATATCACTTTAGGGACTTCCCTGGTGGTCCAGCGGTAAAAGAATCTGCCTTACAATGCAGGGGACGCGAGTTCAATCTCTGGTCAGGGAACTAAGATCCCACATGCCACGGGGCAACTAAGCCCGGGCACCACAACTACTGAGCTCTCGCGCCTCAAGTAGAGCTCACGTGCTCTGGAACCCGCGCATCACAACTACGGAGCCCATGTCCTCTGGAGCCGCCTGTCACAACTAGAGAAGCGAGAAACCCACACACCACAACTAGAGAGAAGCCTGCGTGCTGCAGCAAAGGATCCCGCATGCCTCAACGAAGATCCTGTGTGCAGCAACTAAGACCTGACACGGCCAAAAATAAATTAAAAAAAAAAATTAAAATTAATAAATAAATAATAAAATATTACTTTTAAAAAATATAGCCCCATAACAAATACCTTGCTATCTGACCATTTAACAGTGCTAGAAGGTGATTTTGGTTATTTGTATTTTAGAAAGCTGTTAATTGGTTAGCCTAGAAATGTCAGTTGAAATAAATACAGCACAACAATTCTGTAATTTAAAAATTATATTCTGAAATAGTTTTACTTTAATAGATATAAATTTTAATTCTCTGTCTTTAAGGTTAAGCTTCTAAAAGATACCCTTGATGCCTGGAAGAAGGAAGTAGAAAAGAAGCCACCTACAATGTCAATAGATGATGCTTATGAAGTGCTTAATCTCCCTCAAGGACAGGGACCGTGAGTCATTTTCAGTATCATCTTCCTCCTTCTTGCAGTTTGTGTTATACATGAGGAAGAGATTTGACAACAGTGTGTCTAGGATCGTAAATGACAAACGTATAGGAAAGAATGCAGATTTAATTTATCATCAGTGAAGTTTTATAGTAGAATAGATATGTTAGAGAAAAAGTTTAAAAGACATTTTAAGTATAGACTGAATTTGTTCATTTTTGACAAGGCTGATAGTTAAAATAACTTAGAATTATAGTTTGAAGTGACTATTTGAAAAGTTAGTTTAAAATTCTTAGTTCTTCAAAACCTAAATATGGTTTTGTAATTTGAAGTGAATATGGTAACCTTGCATAGGGAATGTTTAGGTTTTATCTTTTATGTGTAAAGATAACACATAGGAATCATCTTACTTAAATCTTACTGGGTTTAATTTGATATCTACTATATGATCATATACAGTAAAAGTAAGATTCTTAAAATATCATTTTAGATGATTGTGTAAGTACTTTCTTGCACCTTACTTAAGCACTTTTAGATGATTTTAGATGATTGTGTAAGTATTTTCTTGCACCTTACTTAATTCATGAAACAGTTTTCCTATTTTGTAGGCATGATGAGAGCAAGATTAGAAAAGCTTACTTCAGACTTGCACAGAAGTACCACCCTGATAAGAATCCAGAAGGGAGGGTATGTACTGCCTTTGGAATTAGGGCTTTGGGGTTGACTTGCTTTTGCTTTATTACTATTTCAGGCAGAGGAAAGATACGCTCATCTTATGCGCCAGTGTCTGCCTCATAATATATGTCCAGTATATGTTTAATTAACCTCTGACCCACGTGCCCAAGTTTTCAGCGTAAATGATCTTCTCTCATTTTATCAAAAGGACTACACTGTGACTAGTAACTTTTGGGTTTTATTCTCTTTCCTTACCCATGTCGGTTTGAGAATTAACTCTAATGGGCAGTCACATGAATAACTGAAAATTAGGATATGGGTGAACTTAATTCATTTGTAGTGATGCCATTGCCACCCAGATTGCTTTGGGTAATTTATTTTTTTCTAATGACATCCAACTTCATATCACTCTTAATGAAAAAGTAGAAAATTTGCTTCAGACTTAAAGTCATCTGCTGCCAGCATTCCCTGATCTTGTCTTTTCCAGCTTCCTACTACAGCGCCAATGGAGATTCATAAAAGATAAAATCAGACAAGGACCAATAAAAACAGTACTCATAGTTTGTTGCTAGAAACTTGGAGTAATTTCCACTGATTCAGGGCTAGTGTTTTTTATTAGAGACAGGCAGTATTCCTGAATAGGAAGACAGCATTGAAAAAATGTCACTTTTATATGTTTAAGGCATTTTTAATCAAAAGCCTGGGACATTTTTTGAGAAATCTAAAGCAATTCAAATTCATCTGGGAAAGAAAACAATCAATATAGGAAGAAATTTTGAAATTAGAATTAAGTTGCTAAACTTAAACTACCAGATATTAAAATACTCTATAAAACTGCAATAGTAAAATAGTATTATACTGGCACAAGGATCAACATATAGATAAGGAACATTATAGTATAGTAGTTTAAGAGCACAGATAGAGTCAGACCTGGGTGTGCGTCTTAGCTCTGTGAGCAATGGGCTTTGTGACTTTAGGCAAGCTAACATCTTTAAGGTGAGGTTAATAAGGGTACACACCTCACAAGGCTGTTTTGAGGATTAAGTGAGATAATGTATGTAAAGCATTTAGCACAGTGCCTGCCATAGTGCTCAAAAAACAGTAGTTCTTATCATAACTATTTTTGTAACAACTCAGAAACTATCTCTGGTGTGTATGAGTTTAATATGACATATATGGTATAAGCTACTGAAGAATAATTTTCAGTAAATGGTACTGAGATCATTGAATAAGTATTTGGAAAAAAAAATTGTTTCACCTTAAAAGTATACCACCTATATTACAGTTGGAATGAATCCCTTTATGTAAAAAACAAAACAAAATAGTAACCAAAGAATTTACTGGCAAAATACAAATCATCTGTGTTCTAAGTTGTAATTCGAGATGTTAACAAAAGTTAATTGTCTTTGGTTACATACAGGATATGTTTGAAAAGGTAAATAAAGCCTATGAATTTTTATGTACCAAATCAGCAAAAATAACAGATGGACCAGATCCAGAGAATATAATTTTAATTCTGAAAACACAGAGCATCCTCTTCAACCGTCATAAAGAAGGTAAGGCATGTGTTATTCTCAAATTTTGATTTACCCTCCAGCTAATTCTACCATGCTTCTTGTTTCTGCAGCCTATTTCTAATTATTATTGCAAAAGACTCTTAGAATTGCATTTTAGATATAGTAAAAGAGTAGTTTTCTGTAGTTAGAATAGTTTACATTTCCAACCAGATTTCATTGTTCCGTCCTAAAGTACATTTCTGTTCTCTGGAGGTACTTGGTTAGTTTTTGTCTTTAGCCATTTAGCAGTAAACATATTAACTGAGATATAAAATGGACCTGGCATTTAAGGATCATTAAATGTCTTTTATAAGACTGTACCTATCCATAAACCTCTAAAGGCTGAAAACTCCAAGAGTGTTCTGGTTTTTAAAAAGCAACAGAAACTTTTCAAATGATCCTATATATCCCTTCACACCTCATTTCCTGTGGTAGCTTTCGAAACCCTCTGATCCTGTGGGACAGTTTGAAAAATTTATAGATAAAATAGGTGTGATTTTGTAACCAAAAGTGGGATCCAGCTGCTCACCATTCAAAAGCCAATAAAGAGGCAAGGTTGGTGGAAAGGAAAGTTTGCTTTATTTTGGATGCCAGTAATCAAGGGGGTGGGGTGGAGGAAGGGCAGCTGCCTGTTCAAAGGCTGATTCCCCCCACCCCAAACCAGTGGGCAAGAGGTTTTATAGGCTGAGGGAAGGGGCTACATGCAGAAACAGTCCAGTCAGCTGACAGTCATCCTAAAATTGGTCATGTGGTGGTCTGACCAGTGTCATCTTGATTGCTTTAAGTACAGTTAGTCTTCAGTTCCAGGGTCAGTTTGTTCCCATTTCCTTGAGGCCACTTCTCAGAATTGTGGCAGCTTATGTCATGGCTATAGTCTGGTCATCATGTAGTTAACTTCTTCCACCTGGTAGGAGTTTTCAGTATCTATAAGACAGCTCACAGGATATGGCTCAGAACATTATCTGTAGCCTTTGAGGAGGAACTAAAGGTCCTTGACTTTGCTTAATGACTAAACTATTATTTGGTCTCCTTTGACTGTTTGCCTTTGTTTCTGTATTTCCTCACTTCTCTGATTAAACTTATTCTTCGGCTAAAGTTTTTGCACAGGTGGAGGACATGGAGGGCAAGGACCATAGGGTCCTGCTCTGTTTCAATTTCAGGATACAGGTTATTGGAAATCTCCAGCATGTTTTCAGGGCTATTTAGTAGCAGCCAGAAAGCTAGGAGCACGTTGAGAATTTTTAAGACTCTGTTGAGGGTGGGAGTTGGGTTCAATATGGCATGTGTCCATTGGCTTGGGAACTAAACTTGTCTTACACACAAAGTGGGAGACCCATTTGCTCTATAGGATGATGGGAGAAAAGAGAGGACAGTGGGGATCTGAGATAAGCAGGAGTGTTGGGTAATTGAAGACAAGTAGGGTTCCAGTTTAAGTATTGGAGGGGACAGCGTAGGGATTGAGCAGCTTGGTCATTAGAGAACAGTGATTAATTGATTCACTTTTGCATATGAACTCAACAGAAAACATTTGTAAAGCATTTAGTTATATGGCATTTATCACTAATCAGAATGAGTTTAAAGAAGTCTTTTTCAAACCATTGGTTGTTTTTTGATGGCTGGTAAATCTATATTAGCCACAAGGTGCAGTTGTAGCTCATCATTGGTATATTATCAAGGTCAGAATGTTTTTTCAGGCTGTCTTCCACTTTTCCCAAAGGGGGTTTATACTCAGTAAGTTGGGATGGGGGTCCTGATCTGATAGAACTTAACATTAATTCACTCTTCTTCTTATGTATGTATGTGTTAGGACTACTGGGACCAGTTCCAAGGGGCTTTTTTTTTTTTAAGCCATCTTAGAAATGAGTTAATTTAAAGCAGATTATTTGTCATCTTCAAAAGGCAAAAAGCTTTATGCTGATTTCAAGTGGGATGACAGAGATACTTATAAAGTCAAAGCCAATTAATTTACATATTTCCACCTCATAGTTTAGTTTAAAAAAAAAAGAATGAAAAGAACAGGAATTGAGCACCAGTATATTTCAGATTTCACTTTTAAATTTGCTTGTCAAAATATGGAATTAGCCAAATACAGTTAATAAATTAACTTTCTATTTTGTATTCATAGTAACAAATTATATTCAGTATTTTCAAACATTTATTTTATGATAACTGGTAAAATAGGAAAGTACTCCTGTTATTCAGAAAGCAGAATATAAAATATTCACTCATTTAAATCAAATGTTTCTATCTCTTTATAAAGAGGTATGGGTCTCTGGTGCATTGGCTATGTCTTGCTGTCTGTGATCAGGTGAAAAGTTATAAAGATCACATGGACAACATAGAAAACATAGATATTTTGCAAAGGATCAAAACCACTATACACAAAGTTCAGTTTTAATCTACCAGAAAATACTCTTTTTCTAGTGGAAACATTTTAGAAAAGTCCACCAAACAAGTTTGCTAGTTGAAAAGATCCAAGGGATTTGTACTTGGTTTAATTTCTTTTTATAAACTAGAATTAGGAAACATTTAAGATGTTGCATATTTTAATCTCTTTTTTTTTGGCAACATAATTGAAAGTAGTGTCAAAATTAACTTAGAACCATGATTATTTCAGATTTACAGCCTTATAAATATGCAGGCTACCCCATGCTAATTAGGACAATAACAATGGAAACTTCAGATGACCTCCTTTTCTCAAAAGAATCACCATTGTTGCCTGCTGCTGCAGAGCTGGCTTTCCATACTGTTAACTGCTCAGCCCTCAATGCTGAAGAGCTCAGAAGGGAGAATGGAATTGAGGTAATATGGAATGACCTTTGTCCTTGTCTTCAAGCTAGTTTAGGCAAACTGTATGTCTCTTAGCAATAAATAATTCACCAAGTACAAATACAGTTGATACAGTTTCTTTAATTTTTTGCAACAGATAACAATATTCTGTATATTATAATACCAAAATTAAAATAAATGGAGCTTTATTTCACAACGTGAATTGGAGAATATTGGATTCAAAATTGGTGAGCTTAATATTACTTGCAAAATAGCATAGTGGGATGCTTAAAAAAACTTCAGGGTCCTTTGTTTACTTGTTTATTTAACAAATGTTAATTGAGCAAATATTTCTTTGCCAAGTTTCAGATATTAAAAGGTTATTAATGTTTTATCCCTACCAGAAAAGGCTTTTCAGACTCCAACTCAAAATGGAGAGTTGATGGCTGTCTTCTTTTTCTGCAGGTGTTACAAGAGGCATTTAGTCGCTGTGTGGCTGTCTTGAATCATTCTAGTAAACCAAGTGACATGTCTGTACAGGTAAGACTAAAACATATGGTTCCAAGAAAGTTACGCTAGACTAGTAGTTCAGACTTTAACATCTGTAAGAATCACTTGGAGGGCTCATTAAAACCTGGGTTGCGGGCTTCCCTGGTGGCGCAGTGGTTGGAAGTCCACCTGCCGATGCAGGGGACGCGGGTTCGTGCCCCGTCCGGGAGGATCCCACGTGCCGTGGAGCAGCTGGGCCCGTGGGCCATGGCTGCTGAGCCTGCGCGTCCAGAGCCTGTGCTCCGCAGCGGGAGAGGCCACAGCAGTGAGAGGCCCGCGTACAGCAAAAACAAACAAACAAACAAAAAACCTGGGTTGCTGAGCTCTGCCTCCCAGGTCCCCTGCCCACAGAGTTTCTGATTCAGTATGTGTGGGGTGGGGCGTGAGAATATGCTTTTCTAACAAAATTGCCAAGTGATACTGATGCTGTTGGTCTGTGTATCACACTTTAAGAACCACTGTGCTAAATCATACGTAATCTGTTGGCTTAATTTTTTTTTACCCAGTTTCAAACATTTGTCATTTTGCCATTTTTAGTTCACTTATTTTCTATCCCCTTCCTTAATTTCCTTCTCTACCTCCCTCTCCCATCCCTAGTGTTTTCATTGGCTTTTTTTCTGTTGAATTCTTTAATAGAAAATCCATCAGGAGTTCATTAAGATCACTGTAGATGCATCTTTTTATGTGGCCTTTTGTTTATGCCAGCAAAATTTAGAATATAAAACAATCGAGTACAGGCTTTTGAGTTTCATCCTTATTTTTAAGTACAGTACATTATTAGAATTCTGGACAAAAATACTTTATTCCAGAGGTTGGCAAACTTCTTTTTATAAAGGGCCAGAGAGTAAATATTTGAGGCTTTCAAGTTATGTACAGTCTGTTGCATATTTTTATTTGTGATTTTTGCAACTCTTTCAAAATGTAAAAACCATTCTTAGCTTTCTGGCCATACAAGAACAGGGTTGACTTGGCCTGTTAGCCTTAGCGGCCATGGTTTGCCAACCCTGCATCTATAGGGAATCTTAACCAGAAATACTAATAATTCAATAGAAATGTTCTGTTTAATTTTGGAGTGTCATATATACCATTAAGCATTATTCACGAATCTCCGCTGATTTGATTTCCACTGTCTTAAATAAGGAATGCACATGTGACCTTTTTTTTTTCTCTCTTATGTTGTCTGCAGGTGTGTGGACACATAAGCAAATGCTATAGTGTGGCCGCTCAGTTTGAAGAATGCCGAGAGAAGATCACAGAAATGCCTGGCATCATCAGGGATCTCTGTCGGGTGCTCTATTTTGGCAAGGTAGAGGTCATCTTTACCACTTTCTGGATTCAGTCAGCAGTGGGTTTTCTTGTCAAGTAGCCAGTCCCCAATTTATTAACTAGTTGTTTTCCTAAAATTATTTTCAAGTAAATTACATTTTTCACTAAAGCCTTGCTGTAAATGGTGGCTTTTGTTCCTGGGCTGGCCCACAAAGAGTAAGACTAGAGTGACATATCTAGAGGGAAGTTGGTCTCATGTGAATATTTGAACAGAGGCAGGGAAGCAAGAGAGAAGACTAGACTAAATCAATCTAATGAAAGTAAAGGACCACGTAAAACCTGAAACTTAAGAGTTGAGTCATTGCCTGGTGGAAAAGCTATAGGGATCTGAGAGCTTGCTGTTTCCTCCCAGTCTGGTACTGCCAGGGGAAGTTGTCTGTGGGTGATGTGATAGGTGGCTGGGAAGGAGAGTGATTTCTCAGGTAACTGGGCAGAGTGACAGTTGTGTTGGAATAGAACAGGATTAGGGTGCTGATCTCAGGCTAAGGTATCTAGAAATAAGGAATCTGATGAAAATAATGTCCTCAACTATATTTACTTGATGTCCTTAGAAGTGTTTAATAAGAATGCAAAGTCTGGTATAAAGAAGTAAATCTGTACACCTGCACTAAAGATATCATTGATACACTTAAGATCACTAGCACATGCGTTGCTATTAATGCCTTATCAGTATTTTTAAAAATTAAAAATACAAGAAGTGAAACAAAGAAAACTGTATTCCCAAGTCTTTGACACTAACTAGCCTCAAAGATAGTAATTCTGATACAGATCAAAACCACAATGAGCTATCACCTCACATTAGTGAGACTGGCTATCACCAAAAAGTCTACAAATAATAAATGCTGGAGAGGATGTGGAAAAAAGAGAACCCTCATACACTGTTCACGGGAATGTAAATTGGTACAGTACAGCCACTATGGAAAACAGCATGGAGGTTCCTTAAAAAAACTGAAAATAGAGCTACCATATTATCCAGCAGTTCCACTCCCGGGTACATATCTGGAAAAATGAAAACACTAATTTGAAAAGATACATGTACCCAACGTTTATAGCACTATTTACAATAGCCAAGATATGGAAACAGCCCAGGTGCCCATCAATAGACAATTGGCTTAAGATGTGTATACACACACACACACGCAACAGAATGTTATTCAGCCATAAAAAAGAATGCTGCCATTTGCAGCAACATGAATGGACCTTGAGAATATTAGCTTAATATAATAAGTCAGAGAAAGACAAACACTGTATATCACTTATATTTGGAATCTAAAACATAATACAAATGAATGTATATACAAAACAGAAACAGACTCAGACATAGAAAATAAACTTATGGTTACCAAAGAGAAAAGGGAGAGAGAGGTGAGAAGGGACAAATTAGGAGTATGGGATTAACAAATAAAACTACTATACATAAAACAGATAATAAGGATCTACTGTATAGCATAAGGATTTATACGCAGTATTTTGTAATAACCTATAATGGAATATAATCTGCAAAAAATCAAATCTCTATGCTCTACACCTGAAACTAACACAATATTGTCAATCAACTATACTTCAATTTAAAAATTAATTAATTTTCTAAAAATAGGAATTCTGTGTCTTTTCACAGGGTTACTTTTAATTTTAGGCTTTAAAAGATATAGGATTCAGATATAAACTGGTATTGAAAATATAAGAGGAGGTAAACACACAATAAGTTAGCTAGCTTGACATACATTGGCAGCCTGTTTCTCTTGGGAGCTTTTTTTTTAATCCTGTAATTCCATTATTCTTACTCTCAGAGTATTCCACGAGTAGCAGCTCTTGGGGTAGAATGTGTCAGCTCTTTTGCTGTGGATTTCTGGCTACAGACACACCTATTGCAAGCTGGAATTTTGTGGCATCTGCTTGGTTATCTGTTTAATTATGACTACACACTAGAAGAGAGTGGTATTCAGAAAAGTGAAGAAACAAACCAGCAGGTAACCTTAACACTACTTAAACATTGAATTTGAACCCATACCGTAGGTTAATGCAAAGCAAAGCCCTAGCTCAAAGCCTCAAAGGCATAAACTGTTTTTCAAGATTATTAAGTTTATTGCTCTTTAAGCCCCCAAACTTTTTTGTTGTTGTTGTTGTTATGGTACGCGGGCCCTCTCACTGTTCTGGCCTCTCCTGTTGCGGAGCACAGGCTCCGGACGCGCAGGCTCAGCGGCCATGGCTCACGGGCCCAGCCGCTTCGCGGCATGTGGGATCTTCCCGGACCAGAGCACGAACCCATGTCCCCTGCATCGGCAGGCGGACTCTCAACCACTGCGCCACCAGGGAAGCCCTAAGCCCCAAAACTTTTTATCTTAACCACTTATCCCGGAAGGATTCAAGGCAAGGGAATTTGCAATAGCATATTCTGCACATAACTTAATCTTTTCTTGAGTACTCAGAGTCACCTTTATTTTTGCAAAATTATGGTTGTGTATATCAGGGAGATCCTAACAGTGCTATTGGGGCTAGCTCCCCTAAACACTTGAGAACTTAGGTGATTTTTACAGATATTTTTTTCTGTCCTTTCCTGTTCACTGTCATTCATTACTCATTGTGATATGTGCCTGTAGCGATCAGATCTACCTACCCATCCCTATTCCCCACCCTATCCCCCAATGTGCTTGTTCCAGTTATCTACAACATACCATATTAGGTATAAATGAGTACATAGATTCTGATGGTCTTTCATATAAATAAAAGAATAAGCTCTGATGTCAGTGTTGGGGACTTTTTTGTTTCTTTTTTTTTGCTTTCTGTTCCTTAATATGTTCCATACTGTTTTGATTCCATAAAGGTACTGTTGCCTGTGTAAGATAACAGATCTATTTTAATGTCTTAATGTCTTAATTTTTTTATAACAGGAAGTAGCCAACAGTCTTGCCAAACTGAGTGTCCGTGCTCTGAGTCGCCTTGGAGGGTATCTGCCTGAAGAACAAGCAACACCAGAAAATCCAACCATAAGGAAAAGTGTAGCTGGCATGCTGACCCCCTATGTTGCTAGAAAACTTGCTGTAGTTAGTGCTACTGAGGTATGTGCTTCAGAAGTAGCCTGGGTTTTTGATAAATACTGCAAGATTCTTTAGATAGTAGAGGAATATAACAATGTTGATTGCTCTCGGAAACCTAAAAATTGAAAATGTTCACATGCTTGTTCTCTCAACTAAGAAATTTGGTTTGTTGTTGTGGCTTGATGCTGATGTTATCATATCAGCTCTACAAGTCCAGTCTCTCTGTAAGGGTAGATTAACTTCATGTTTCTCAGCTGTAGAGCTCCCCATAATTCTTGATAATATTGAATCAGAAAGGAACAGGACAAGAGAGTGAACTTGGAATGGACAGAGGACTGGGAGTCAGGAGACCCAGATTCTATTTTTAGCTGTTTGTTATAAGCTATAACTTGCTTACACTCAGCATGGAAATCCTAAAAGTCAGTATATACACACATATGCATTCATGACAAAAATAAGTATGATCGTGGCAGATCGCCCAACCTCTTCTGTGAGAATCATTGAGAAACAATCTAAGCATTAGAGAATTGACCTATAGAAATCCATTAAATAGAATATCTTGAAGCCTCAAATTGTAAAGGTATATGGGAAGACATTAGAAGATGTTTAAAGTATTTTAAGTGAAAAGATTAAATCCCATTTTTGGTATTAAAAAATTGAATGGATGGATCTGTATCAATATGTTAACTGTAGTTATCCCTGAATTGTAGAATTGTAGGCTATTTTATTTCATTTTCTCTGATAATCATCTAATAGTTTTAGAAGAAAAAAGGCCTCAGTGTTCCAAATGTAAAATATTTTTAGAATTTATAAACAGCTTATTTGTTTTTTTAATCTAATCTGATTGAGTCTGTTTTCTGGTGCAAGACACTGCCTTTCAGATCCCCTGAGTAAGAGAGAAGTGCTTTAGATGCCAATCTTGATCTTGGTTCTTTTTCCGGACTTTGTGTTCACCAGTGTGAAGTATTTTGCTGACTGAAAACATTCTTTCCAGAAATACTAACAAGTTGTTGATTAACTACTACAGGAAAGAAAAAAAAAAAGTAACACTTCAAAATTTTGGCCTGGACTCCATCTGGATTTAATAAAATACTTATTTTAAACTGCCACTTCTCAGAGTTTTAAAATTTTCTTCATGATAAATTTTTTCAGTTATTTTACTTAACTGGTAGTTCATGTTTTGAAAACAAGGGTTGGATGTCTTTTTGTAAGATGGAGGTAATAACCCACTGCTTTCCTCCTAGCACAGAGCTCTGTAAATGTAAATTGTAAAAAGTTCTTATTAAAACATTTAGAGAATTCCTGGTATCCCAATGGTTAGGACTCTGCTCTTTCACTGCCGAGGGCCCGGGTTCAGCCCCTAGTCAGGGAACTGATATCCCACAAGCCACAAGGCACAGCCAAAAAACAACAACAAAAAACATTTAAAGGAGAGTTAAATGTCTATGTGTACACTTAAAATTGAGGAGAGCTAAACAAAGGGAAAGCACCCTGGATGGCTAAGCAGGCATAAGCTATGTCTGCAGAACTACAAGGTTTGGCCAAGAAAACCGGAACTGAGTCTCTGCCCGTAAATTTTACTTCCCTTCCTAGGAGTATGCTTCATAAAGACTTAGATTTTGTTTTCAAATATATGTATGTAAAGGCAGTATGGTATGATTCTTTTTAAGCTTACATTTACTGAGTTTATAAAATGCTTTAACACAGGATATCATATGTAATTTTCACAAAGCAGAGCAAATGTTAAGAATGTGAAGTCAAAACAGACTCAAATTTGAATCCCAGTTTCACCACTTAAGGGTTGTGAGACCTGGGGCAAATAATTTGATCTTTCTCAGTCTTGATTTTTCTCAGCTGCAAAATGGAAAATATTAACATACTTGGTAGAATTACTGAGATCTGTTATACTTAAGGCACCTATTACGGTGCTTGGCATGTCATAGACAATATTAATGAATGGTAATTTCAATATATTTCCTAAATATTATAAAACAGTAATGTTCTTTCTCCTAGATTTTGAAGATGCTTAACAGTAACACAGAGAACCCCTATTTGATATGGAACAATTCTACAAGAGCAGAGCTACTTGAATTTCTTGAATCCCAACAAGAAAACATGATTAAAAAAGTATGTTATTGTTTTATAAATTACTTACTCTAATGGAATCTCTGGAAATATAACTTAGTATTGATGAAACAGAAACCCATTATTTCTCTATTGGGTGTTGATCAAGCCTATAGGTTTTGCTACCTAATATTTGGCCCATTTAATAATAGCATTCTTATTATATTTAATATACATTAGGATTTTTTGTTGTGTTTTTAGTTACCATTTACATATAGCTGTCTTCTATTTTAACCAGTTTTTGTGCCCAGAAGCTCTGTTTTAATTGTTCTCTTTAGCCTCTTTTCCCCAGTAAATTAAAATTGCTTTCTGGTATCAAAATTGAATAATTTCTCCTATCCTGCCACCTTCTAGAGGAGAAACTATTAAGCCATGAGAAAAACAAAAGACAGTAAGTAGAATGGGAGATAAGGAGAAGGCCTGGATAACACATACATTAGAGGTTGAGTCTTGATTGTTTAGAAGAAGTTGTGCTTTGGGGTTTGGACTTCATTAAAGAGTAACCATCACTGGGTGTCCTGAATTATTCAAAATTTAGTTTTGAATTCATTTCATGATAGTCACTCAGAGCTCTTCATTGATAGAAGTTTTGAGAATTACAGAGCTAGGGAGAACAAGTCTCAGATTTCTATGTATCATCTATTCTTTTTTTTTTTTAACATCATTATTGGAGTATAATTGCTTTACAATGGTGTGTTAGTTTCTGCTTTATAACAAAGTGAATCAGTTATACATATACATGTTCCCATATCTCTTCCCTCTTGCGTCTCCCACCCTCCCTATCCCACCCCTCCAGGCGGTCACAAAGCACGAAGCTGATCTCCCTGTGCTATGCGGCTGCTTCCCACTAGCTATCTACCTTATGTTTGGTAGTGTATATATGTCCATGCCTCTCTCTCACTTTGTCACAGCTTACCCTTCCCCCTCGCCATATCCTTAAGTCCATTCTCTAGTAGGTCTGCCTTTATTCCTGTCTTACCCCTAGGTTCTTCATGACATTTTTTTTTTCTTAAATTCCATATATATGTGTTAGCATACGGTATTTGTCTTTCTCTTTCTGACTTACTTCACTCTGTATGACAGACTCTAGGTCCATCCACCTCACTACAAATAACTCAATTTTGTTTCTTTTTATGGCTGAGTAATATTCCATTGTATATATGTGCTACATCTTCTTTATCCATTCATCCCATAATGGACACTTAGGTTGCTTCCATCTCCTGGCTATTGTAAATAGAGCTGCAATGAACATTTTGGTACATGACTCTTTTTAAATTATGGTTTTCTCAGGGTATATGCCCAGTAGTGGGATTGCTGGGTCATATGGTAGTTCTATTTGTAGTTTTGGGGTTTTTTTGCGGTACGCGGGCCTCTCACTGCTGTGGCCTCTCCTGCTGCGGAGCACAGGTTCCGGACGCACAGGCCCAGTGGCCATGGCTCACGGGCCTAGCCACCCCACGGCATGCAGGATCTTCCCGGACCGGGGCACGAACCCGTGTCCCCTGCATCGGCAGGCGGACTCTCAACCACTGCGCCACCAGGGAAGCTATTTGTAGTTTTTTAAGGAACCTCCATACTGATCTCCATAGTGGCTGTACCAATTCACATTCCCACCAGCAGTGCTAGAGTGTTCCCTTTTCTCCACACACTCTCCAGCATTTATTGTTTCTAGATTTTTTGATAATGGCCATTCTGACTGGTGTGAGATGATATCTCATTGTAGTTTTGATTTGCATTTCTCTAATGATTAATGATGTTGAGCATTCTTTCATGTGTTTGTTGGCAATCTGTATATCTTCTTTGGAGAAATGTCTGTTTAGGTCTTCTGCCCATTTTCGGATTTGTTTGTTTGTTTTTTTGTTATTGAGCCTCATGAGCTGCTTGTTAATTTTGGAGATTAATCCTTTGTCAGTTGCTTCATTTGCAAATATTTTCTCCCATTCTGAGGGTTGTCTTTTGCTCTTGTTTATCGTTTCCTTTGCTGTGCAAAAGCTTTTAAGTTTCATTAGGTCCCATTTGTTTATTTTTGTTTTTATTTCCATTTCTCTAGAGGTGGGTCAAAAAGGATCTTGCTGTGATTTATGTCATAGAGTGTTCTGCCTATGTTTTCCTCTAAGAGTTTTATAGTATCTGGCCTTACATTTAGGTCTTTAATCCATTTTGAGCTTATTTTTGTGTATGGTGTTAAGGAGTGTTTTAACCTCATACTTTTACATGTACAAGTCCAGTTTTCCCAGCACCACTTATTGAAGAGGCTGTCCTTTCTCCACTGTACATTCCGCCTCCTTTATCAAAGATAAGGTGACCATATGTGCGTGGGTTTATCTCTGGGCTGTCTATCCTGTTCCATTGATCTGTCTTTCCGTTTTTATGCCAGTACCATACTGTCTTGATTACTGTAGCTTTGTAGTATAGTCTGAAGTCAGGGAGCCTGATTCCTCCAGCTGCATTTTTCGTTCTCAAGATTGCTTTGGCTATTCGGGGTCTTTTGTGTTTCCACACAAATTGTGAAATTGTTTGTTCTAGTTCTGTGAAAAATGCCAGTGGTAGTTTGATAGGGATTGCATTGAATCTGTAGATTACTTTGGGTAGTACAGTCATTTTCACAATTGGATTCTTCCAATCCAAGAACATGGTATATCTCTCCAACTGTTTGTATCATCTTTAACTTCTTTCATCAGTGTTTTATAATTTTCTGCATACAGCTCTTTTGTCTCCTTTAGGTAGGTTTATTCCTAGGTATTTTATTCTTTTGGTTGCAGTGGTAAATGGGAGTGTTTTCTTGCTTTCACGTTCAGATTTTTCATCATTAGTGTATAGGAATGCCAGAGATTTCTGTGCATTGATTTTGTATCCTGCTACTTTACCAAATTCATTGATTAGGTCTAGTTGGTCTCTGGTAGCATCTTTAGGATTCTCTATGTGTAGTATCATGTCATCTGCAAACAGTGACAGCTTTACTTCTTCTTTTCCAATTTGGATTCCTTTTATTTCCTTTTCTTCTCTGATTGCTCTGGCTAAAACTTCCAAAACTATGTTGAATAAGCATGGTGAGATTGGGCAACCTGGTCTTGTTCCTGATCTTAGTGGAAATGTTTTCAGTTTTTCACCATTGAGGACGATGTTGGCTGTGGGTTTGTCATATATGCCCTTTATTATGTTGAGGAAAGTTCCCTCTATGCCTACTTTCTTCAGGGTTTTTATCATAAGTGGGTGTTGAATTTTGTCAAAAGCTTTCTCTGCATCTATTGAGATCATATGGTTTTTCTCCTTCATTTTGTTAATATGGTGTATCATGTTGATTGATTTGTGTATATTGAAGAATCCTTGCATTCCTGGAATAAACCCCACTTGATCATGGTGTATGATCTTTTTAATGTGCTGTTGGATTCTGTTTGCTAGTATTTTGTTGAGGATTTTTGCATCTATGTTCATCAGTTATATTTGGCCTGTAGTTTTCTTTCATTGTGACATCCTTGTCTGGTTTTCGTATCAGGGTGATGGTGGCCTCGTAGAATGAGTTTGGGAGTGTTCCTCCCTCTGCTATATTTTGGAAGAGTTTGAGAAGGATAGGTGTTAGCTCTTCTCTAAATGTTTGATAGAATTCGCCTGTGAAGCCACCTGGTCCTGGGCTTTTGTTTGTTGGAAGATTTTTAATCACAGTTTCAATTTCAGTGCTTGTGATTGGTCTGTTCATATTTTCTATTTCTTCCTGATTCAGTCTTGGCAGGTTGAGCATTTCTAAGAATTTGTCCATGTCTTCCAGGTTGTCCATTTTATTGGCATACAGTTGCTTGTAGTAATCTCTCATGATCTTTTGTATTTCTGCAGTGTCAGTTGTTACTTCTCCTTTTTCATTTCTAATTCTATTGATTTGAGTCTTCTCCCTTTTTTTGTTGATGAGTCTGGCTACTGGTTTATCAATTTTGTTTATCTTCTCAAAGAACCAGCTTTGAGTTTTATTGATCTTTGCTATCGTTTCTTTCATTTCTTTTTCATTAATTTCTGATCTGATCTTTATGATTTCTTTCCTTCTGCTAACTTTGGGGTGTTTTCGTTCTTCTTTCTCCAATTGCTTTAGGTGCAAGGTTAGATTGTTTATTCGAGATATTTCCTGTTTCTTAAGGTAGGATTGTATTGCTATAAACTTCCCCCTTAGAACTGCTTTTGCTGCATCCCATAGGTTTTGGGTCATCGTGTCTCCATTGTCATTTGTTTCTAGGTATTTTTTGATTTCCTCTTTGATTTCTTCACTGATCAGTTCGTTATTAAGTAGTGTATTGTTTAGCCTCCTTGTGTTTGTATTTTTTACAGATCTTTTCCTGTAATTGATATCTAGTCTCATAGCGTTATGGTTGGAAAAGATACTTGATACAATTTCAATTTTCTTAAATTTACCAAGGCTTGATTTGCGACCCGAGGTATGATCTGTCTTGAAGAATGTTCCATGAGCACTTGAGAAAAATGTGTATTCTGTTGTTTTTAGATGGAATGTCCTATAAATATCAATTAAGTCCATCTTGTTTAATGTATCATTTAAAGCTTGTGTTTCCTTATTTATTTTCATTTTGGATGATCTGTCCATTGGTGAAAGTGGGGTGTTAAAGTCCCCTACTATGAATGTGTTACTGTCGATTTCCCCTTTTATGGCTGTTAGTATTTGCCTTATGTATTGAGGTGTTCCTATGTTGGGTGCATAAATATTGTTATATCTTCTTCTTGGATTGATCCCTTGATCATTATATAGTGTCCTTCTTTGTCTCTTGTAATAGTCTTTATTTTAAAGTCTGTTTTGTCTGATATGAGAATTGCTACTCCAGCTTTCTTTTGATTTCCATTTGCACGGAATATCTTTTTCCATCCCCTCACTTTCAGTCTGTATGTGTCTCTAGGTCTGAAGTGGGTCTCTTGTAGACAGCATATATATGGGTCTTGTTCTTGTATCCATTCAGCCAGTCTGTGTCTTTTGGTGGGAGCATTTAATCCATTTACATTTAAGGAAATTATCAATATGTATTTTCCTATTATCATTTTCTTAATTGTTTTGGGTTTGTTATTGTAGGTCTTCTCCTTCTCTTGTGTTTCTTGCCTCGAGAAGTTCCTTTAGCATTTGTTGTAAAGCTGGTTTGGTGGTGCTGAACTCTCTCAGCTTTTGCTTGTCTGTAAAGGTTTTAATTTCTCCATCAAATCTGAATGAGATCCTTGCTGGGTAAAGTAATCTTGGTTGTAGGTTTTTCTCCTTCTTCACTTTAAATATGTCCTGCCAGTCCCTTCTGGCTTGCAGAGTTTCGCTGAAGGATCAGCTGTTAACCTTATGGGGATTCCCTTGTGTGTTATTTGTTGTTTTCCCCTTGCTTCTTTTAATATGTTTTCTTTGTATTTAATTTTTGATAGTTTGATTAATCTGTGTCTTGGCGTGTTTCTCCTTGGATTTATCCTGTATGGGACTTTCTGTGCTTCCTGGACTTGATTAACTGTTTCCTTTCCCATATTAGGGAAGTTTTCAACTATAATCTCGTCAAATATTTTCTCAGTCCCTTTCTTTTTCTCTTCTTCTTCTGGAACCCCTATAATTCGAATGTTGGTGCATTTAATGTTGTCCCAGAGGTCTCTGAGACTGTCCTCAGTTCTTTTCATTCTTTTTTCTTTATTCTGCTCTGCAGTAGTTATTTCCACTATTTTATCTTCCAGGTCACTCATCCGTTCTTCTGCCTCAGCTATTCTGCTATTGATCCCATCTAGAGTATTTTTAATTTCATTTATTGTGTTGTTCATCGTTGCTTGTTTCATCTTTAGTTCTTCTAATTCCTTGTTAAATATGTCTTGCATTTTCTCTATTCTGTTTCCAGGATTTTGGATCATCTTTGCTATCCTTATTCTGAATTCTTTTTCAGGTAGACTGCCTATTTCCTCTTCATTTGTTAGGTGTGGTGGGTTTTTATCTTGCTTCTTCATCTGCTGTGTGTTCTTCTGTCTTCTCATTTTGCTTATCTTACTGTGTTTCCGGTCTCCTTTTTTGCAGGCTGCAGGTTCATAGTTCCCGTTGTTTTTGGTATCTGTCCCCAGTGGCTAAAGTTGGTTCAGTGTGTTGTGTAGGCTTCCTCGTGGAGGGGACTAGTTTCCATGTTCTGGTGGATGAGGCTGGATCTTGTCTTTCTGTTGGGCAGGTCCACTCCTGGTGGTGTGTTTTGGGGTGTTCGTGGCCTTATTATGGTTTTAGGCAGCCTCTCTGCTAATGGGTCCATTTGTGTTCCTGTCTTGCTAGTTGTTTGGCATAGTGTGTCCAGCACTGTAGCTTGCTGGTCGTTGAGTGAAGCTGGGTGTTGTTGTTGAGATGGAGATCTCTGGGTGATTTTCGCAGTTTGATATTACAAGGAGCTGGGAGGTCTCTTGTGGACCAGTGTCCTGAAGTTGGCTCTCCCACGTCCGAGGCACAGAACTGACTCCTGGCTGCAGCACCAAGAGCCTTTCATCCACACAGCTCAGAATAAAAGGGGGAAAAAGTAAGTAAGTAAGTAAGTAAAAAGAAAGAAAGAAAGAAAAGAAAGAAAGAATGAAAGGAAGAAGATAAAATAAAGTAAGATAAAACAAAAGTTATTAAAATAAAAAATAATTATTAAGAAAAAAAAATTTTTTTAATTAAAAAAAAAAATGGGCGGACAGATCCCTAGGACAAATGGTGAAAGCAAAGCTATACAGACCGAATCTCACACAGAAGCATACACATACACACTCACAAAAAGAGGAAAAGGGGAAAAAATAATATGTCTTGCTCTCAAAGTCCACCTCCTCAATTTGGGATGATTCGTTGTCTATTCAGGTATTCTACCGATGCAGGGTACATCAGGTTTATTTTGGAGATTTAATCCACTGCTCCTGAGGCTGCTGGGGGAAATATCCCTTTCTCTTCTTTGTTCGCACAGCTCCTGGGGTTCAGCTTTGGATTTGGCCCCGCCTCTGCGTGTAGGTCGTCAGAGGGCGTCTGTTGTTCGCTCAGACAGGATGAGGTTAAAGGAGCAGCTGATTCGGGGGCTCTGGCTCACTCCGGCCTGGGGGAGGGGGGGTTACGGATGCGGGGTGAGTCTTTGGCGGCAGAGGCCAGTGGGATGTTGCACCAGCCTGAGGCTCGCCGTGCGTTCTCCCGGGGAAGTTGTCCCTGGATCACGGGACCCTGGCAGTGGCAGGCTGCACAGGCTCCCGGGAGGAGAGGTGTGGATAGTGACCTGTGCTCGCACACAGGCTTCTTGGTGGAGGCAGCAGCGGCCTTAGCGTCTCATGCCTGGCTCTGGGGTCTGCGCTGATAGCCACGGCTCGTGCCCTTCTCTGGAGCTCCTTTAAGCAGCTCTCTTAATTCCCTCTCCTCACTCACCAGGAAACAAAGAGGGAAGGAAAAGTCTCTTGCCTCTTCGGCAGCTCCAGACTTTTTCCCGAACTCCCTTCCTGGCTAGTCGTGGTGCACTAACCCCTTCAGGCTGTGTTCACGCCGCCAACCCCAGTCCTCTCCCTGTGCTCCGACCAAAGCCCGAGCCTCAGCTCGCAGCCCTGCCCTCCCCGGCGGGTGAGCAGACAAGCCTCTTGGGCTGGTGAGTGCCGGTCGGCACCGATCCTCTGTGCGGGAATCTTTCCGCTTTGCCCTCCGCACCCTTCTTGCTGTGCTCTCCTCTGCGTTTCCGAAGCTCCCCCAGCCCCCGCCACCCGCACTCCCCACCCGCGAAGGGGCTTGCTAGTGTGTGGAAACCTTTCCTCCTTCACAGCTCTCTCCCACGGGTGCAGGTCCCATCCCTATTCTTTTGTCTCTGTTTATTTTTTCTTTTGCCCTACCCAGGTATGTGGGGAGTCTTGCCTTTTGGGAGGTCTGAGGTCTTCTGCCAGCGTTCAGTAGGTGTTCTATAGGAGCAGTTCCACGTGTAAATGTATTTCTGATGTATCTAGTTTCAAGGTTTTCTAATAATTTCAAGGATACAAATAATCATGAGGCACAAGCAAAGCAGGGGGAGGTCCTGGGTCACCAGTGCAGCTCCTGTAGTGCTTTCTTGCAATCTTCTCTTCACAAAGACAGATCCACGCAAAATGGAATGATAACCCTCGAGCCCACAGATGGAGACGAGGGGTCTTTGAAGGCGATTCTAAGGCAGCTTCGCATGGAGCAGCATAAGTCGGGATCCTGTAAAGTGTTGTCTCCCTGAGTCACCAGGGAAACCACAGACTTAATCTTGTCACCCTCAAAGACCTGCAGTGGGATGACCTCCACATCTTTGCCATGTCTGACAGCCTGCTAGTGTTGGAGGGTCTGCTGCAGAGGTGGGGGTGGCTGTGGCTCACCGTGGGGGCCTCATCTATTCTTTTACCAGGAGAGAACATCATTCTCTCTTCATTTATTAGCCCTTTACAACTTACTATACACTTTTACATATTATTTTAGTCCAACCTAAATTTTGAGTGATTTCCACCTAAATCTTCTTGGGGCTATTTTTTTCCCATTCCTCTTTCCTATCTTTTTCTTTGTCCTTAAATGGAAATTCTTCTTGATTTGTCAACCCCTCTACTATTACCTTGCCTTTTTATTCAGAGACCCTGTTTTCCAGCACTTTTCACTTAATGTATTACTTTTTAAAACCAGTCCAAATGTGTTCATTTCTTAGCTCTATCACCCTGTATCTGACTGGGCCAAATGTTTGCTGAGCGGATAGAGAAGAGCCACGTGTCATACTTGCTTATGAACACTTCATTGGCTGACCTCAGTGATCTTTTGAAATATTAAAATGAGTTACAATTTTGATCTTTGGATTAAGAAATAACGTAATTCTATGCCTTTTCCAGAGTCTATATTACTGATTACAAACATTAAAATTGCATTGAGTGCTGTGATGTGTATCCCACCACATTTTTCCCTCTGGAAAATGAATGGATCTTTCAAGTTATTTATCTGCTAAGTTATTAAACTCTGAATATGGATAGATTAATAAACCAGACACTAATGATTCCAATTTACCTCTAACAATCTGTTTTCTTTTTTAAAAAGGGTGACTGTGACAAAACCTATGGATCAGAATTTGTCTACAGTGATCATGCCAAAGAACTTATTGTAGGGGAGATTTTTGTTAGGGTCTATAATGAAGTCCCTACTTTCCCACTCGAGGTAAGCTCTCTATTTTAAATTTTGTCTGACACCTTTGATCATTTGTTATTGAAAGCTACTAGTTTATTCACATTGAATACATTGAAATAATACCTGTTTTTTGCCAAATGCTTTATACTAACTTGGGTATGTGATGGGGTGACCATTGATAACTTATGATCCTCTTTATTTTGAATGTTAAAGAATTTAATTTTGTGGATTCATGAATAAGAATTTATTCCTTTCCCAGCTGTTTCTGATATTTTATGCATAATGCTACCCCACTGTACCATGTATATATGCCTTCAGCTTTACTGTTCTCTCATGGAAGTGTAAGGCCATTTACTTACTCATTCCATCATGTTGAATATCAGACCACCAGACAGTAGTCCGTCTCTGTCCCATTTTTAGAAGAAAATAAGAAAATAGAGGTGGAAAGCAAAGAGAAGTTTTAGAAGATGACTGGGGTCACACCAGGTCATCTCTTGTGATGATCCCAAATCACTTCTGGAAGCAAATGATCTTCTTTTCCTTCCGTAGTGCTTGGAAATCATGTAGGAAATTTTTGTTGCAGTTATTTTGGAGGGGTGGCAAAGAGAATTTGTTGGTTGATTGGTTTGTAAGGAAGAAAGAAGTGAGGCTATTTCTCTAAAGCAAAGAGTTTGCTCTTGGAAAAAAAAGAATTTACTAAACTGTAACATTTACTATTACAGAATAATATCTATAAATAGCTGCTAAGCAGAATGAGTTCAGTGATTTGTGAAATGTCTTTGAAAACTGTCTTTTGAATTTATAATCTAAATATATATAATTTTTAAATATAAAACTATAACCAAATTGTAGAAGTTACATATCATACTATCAATACCTTGGTAAAGGGAAGACATACGCATCTCAGAATTATTATACTGAGATACTGATGGGAGTATATCAAATCTCTAATGGATTTGGACAAAAATGTTAAACACTTCCTAATGCAATTGGGTTTTGTCCCCTTTCTCCCCCTTTCCCCACTTAATCCATAGGTATATTCATGTGTATGTATAATTTAATCACTTTCATGGCTTGAAGTATTTTGTTGTTGTTTTCTCTGCTGTGGAGTCTTTGTTATAGGTTATTTCTAAGGGCACACTCGTTTTTAAATATTTTTCCACTCAACTTAGGTTCCAAAAGCATTTGCTGCAAGTCTCTTGGATTATATAGGCTCCCAGGCCCAGTACCTCCACACATTCATGGCTATCACTCATTCTGCAAAAGTGGAGTCAGAGCAACATGGAGACCGCTTGCCAAGAGTGGAAATGGCTTTGGAGGCTCTGAGAAATGTTATAAAATATAATCCAGGTGTGTGACTATACCCTTGATGAATAAGATCCTACAATGGAAGAGCCCAAAAATTCCAGTTCTCAATTTTACCAGGGAAATGCAGGAAAACTTGTACTTGGTTATAATGTTATACTTTGTATAACATTAAGAGGAATTGACCCCATAATATTTTTACCTCTAAAAAGAGAGGTAAAAATGGAAAGAGAGGTCAGGTCACCATGCTTAGAATAATTCGTATCTTTAAGAGCATATGACTTTCAATGAGTTGAAAGGGCAGAGTAGCTTGCTAGTGTAAAATATCACATTGATGACATAAATTGACATACTAAGTATCAATATAAGGGCTTAAATTAGATTTATTTATTAGGTGATCTCATTTTTGTGTCTTCTGGTCCCTAACACAATGCCATGTTTTTGAAAAACTGCCTGAAGTTTTTGGTGTATAAAAACTGAAATAGTAAAGTGAGAATTGTCACTTTTAAAACATCTTTAAGAAGGACATTTCCAAGAACATTATCACTCTTGCCTGACTTCAGGGAGATGGATGGGTGAAAATCTGAAAGCTTCTTCCAATTCTAACTTTGATAACAAGTATAGAATATAAAACCTAAAACAATATATATTCAGTTTAAGTTACATGAAGACCTCAAATCTTTTTTATTAACACTTAATATTATCTTTCATGTACTTCTTTGCTCTTTTCACTATCTATTACAGTAATACATTATTCAAATAAAATAACCAACAATAATTAAATATTTAAGAAAATAAGTCATTCCCATGGTATATATACATGGGGATGTTTTTAAAGGCAGTATTATAAAATCTGAAGAAAACTTCATTTCTTATTGTTTGGAGTTGACATATTAGATACAAAGGAATTGCAGTAAAGCTGGCTATTGATTTGGCACCTTCTTGTTTATAATGTAGTTCTCAAGTGGCAGGGTTCTAACTCAGTCTTAATTAAAAGCCAGATGATGTCACACTCTCCCCAAATGTAATTAGGCTGACTCTAATTACTGTAGCTCTACAGTCTTGAGGTAAAGAGTAAAAATACCACCTTACACTTAATTTTTGAGTTGTATTTGGATTGTGTGTTTGATAAATTTCTTGTTTTTAGCCTGTGGGTTAACTAGGGGTGGGGATGGAAAAGACGACAAAACAAACCTAAGATAGTCTAATATCATTTAACTTCTTAAGATTTACTGCTCCTTGTGATACTTCACTCACCTTGTGTCACAAATGTTAAGAAAAGTTTACCAGAGACTTATAATTGACAGTAAACAAAATGTATATCAGTTTCCTAAAGGTGGATAATTTAGAACATCTCTTGGAAATAAAAATTAAACATTTTATTTTTACTTCCTAGGCTCTGAAAGTGAATGCATTGGGCACTTTAAGTTAATATTTTCTCTTCTTCGAGTCCATGGAGCTGGTCAAGTCCAGCAGTTGGCTTTAGAGGTAAAAGAATTTTGTACTAAAGCATGTTGTCTTTCCTACAACTTACTATACATGGTTTGATCCTTGATTAATCATCATCTAAAGTTGAATGGAAGTTTGCATATGGTTTTTTTCATTTTTCCTATTAAGCCAAGTGAATATGTTTTTAAAATTTGAATTAATATGCTCATTTTGAAGAGCAAGTATTGTACAGTGTTCAAGGTACTTTCCCTCTGTGGTCATCGTCTGTCATGCATTAGAACTTGGGATGCATTTGTACAGTGTCATGTGGCGTGAGTTAAAGAATGGGCTTTACTTGGGAAGCTTGGAAGCCACAGATCAACAAGAAAAGGAGGCAGGATTTCCCAGATCTCTCAGTGTCCCCACAGAGAGACATGTTGAGACCAGGGCACTGTGCTGGCTGCACACTGTGGGTTTGTGTTCCCTCCCCCTAAGTTGCTCTCCCTTCTTATGGTCTGGTACAAAAGCAATCTTTCCAGTGAGGGTGACAGACAGACACCTGGTATGTTACGCTGTTTACAGGAGCTGTCTAGGAAAGGCAGCTGCCCAGAACCTGTGGGCCTTGATGGTCCAAGAGTGGTTGGAGGCCCCTCCTTCAGGAGAATGAAATCATTGGTCCCACAGGAAGCTGTTTGGGTGGAGCCTTTTCCTCTGGGAGAAGCAGGAAGACCCTGGTCACAGGGGGCTCCTTGTCCAGGCAACCCAGAGTGAGCTCCCAGGGTCTTTTTTCAGATGATCCTGCCTATTATAACACACGATTTATTATGAAGAACACCAAATTCAACACTGTGGTAACAGTTTAATGAGTACTTTATGAATGATTAAGTGTTCTTAGATTGCAGTTTGGTTTAAAAAAGATGTTTAATAAAATAATAAATGTTAAATTGTTCAAAAACCTTAACAAGCATGTTCTTTAAATTGAAAAGCATGCTTCTCCACTTAATTCCTTCAAGTATCTTGTAACTCTTTAAATAAGCATTATTAAATCTAGGATATTTTGCTTTGAGATGCTGACCACATAGTTCAAGTTAAGTGACATTGATCTTTAGATCAATGTATATAATAAGTTAGACTTAAAAGGTCATCCTCCTTGAAAGAAAAACATGCATATTTCTGTATAATGGAAAGATAGACCTAATCTGTTGTGCTGGGCACTGAAGACATTTACTTTCTCCCTCTAAAAGAAAAAGTCCCAGTAGTAAAGATGATTATCTTCCTAATCACTTGCCACCCCAAATCTACAATTGGAAAGCACTACAGTGTACACCATAGTTCTAGAGCATGAACTGGTGTAGAATTGAAGCCTTCTTATAAGCCTCAAGATTGTGAATGGGTGCTAAAATATTTGTTTAGATGATTATATTTAATTCTTACCTCTAAATTAATAGAAGGCTAATGTATATAATATATGCATTAGCATTAACATTTTTTATTCTCAAAAGAACAGGCCAATCTTTTAAAATTAAACCCTTGCCTAAAAATTAAATATATTGTCCTCCAAACATTTTTCTCACTTTGGTAAAGCCTTTAAGTTTATTTAGGTCTGACTAATTTGACTTAATTTGTTTAGGTCCAAAATTATTTCCAGAACTCTTAACATCCTATTTATTAATTTTCAGGTTGTGAATATAGTGACGTCTAACCAAGACTGTGTCAACAATATTGCTGAATCAATGGTTTTGTCCAATTTATTGGCTCTTCTACATTCTTTGCCATCAAGTACGTATATTCACTGGAATTTTTGAAACAACAGTACAGTCAACCCATTGAGGGGAGCAGTTACACAGATGATACAAAACCTCTGACACAGTGTTATCTGTGTTTTGTTTTGGAATATTTTAAGTGGTATTCTTTTTTTTTTTTTTTGTGGTACGTGGGCCTCTCACCGTTGTGGCCTCTCCCGTTGCGGAGCACAGGCTCCGGATACGCAGGCTCAGCGGCCATGGGTCATGGGCCCAGCCACTCTGCGGCATGTGGGATCCTCCCGGACTGGGGCATGAACCTGTGTCCCCTGCATCAGCAGGCGGACTCTCAACCACTGCACCACCAGGGAAGCCCTAAGTGGTCTTCTTTATATTAGATGTGTCTTTCTAATTATGTTTTTACATAAGTTAATTATTTTGCATTTCTCATATCAAAAGTTGAAAGAGGTAAGAGAGATCGAAAAGCAAAAGGAAAATAATCTAGGATTTTCAATTTGTTGAGTATAAGCTACACGTGAGTAATTGAGAATTGACTAATATTCCATGGTTTATTAAAAAAAAAACACACACACACAGTTGATCTTGGATGATAGGAAAAAATGCTTAAGATAAAAATCACCTTGTGTTAGCTTAAAGTTCAATCCTGCATTATTTGTCCTTTACTGATTTGATGCTGATAGCGACTGTTACCACCAAATGGTATCAGTTTTTTAAAATACACCAACCTGATTTCTTGAATACAGCCTGAAATAATATAGACTCCTTACAAACTGTACAGTCTTCTAGCATAAGTGCTAGGATCAACCTTGAGATTGCTTTTCAAAGGCAATTGGCGATACTAAGTCCAACTTTGCCACTTAACTGTCAGCAGACATTGCTCAGTTGGCTTTGCTAGCCCCTTGGAAGTCATGTTAATCTTGACTTCACACCTGTTCACCTCCTTGAGAGCAGCAACCTGTCGCATTCGTTTTATGCCCCAGTGCCTTGCACGTGTTAGGGTCAGTGAGTTGAGTGGAGTTCAGTTTCCATTGAATATTTTTGTTTTCTTTAATAAACCACGTTTATTAAAATGCTCTTTAAAATGACAACTTTTAAAAGTCATTCACAGATTATTTTTATCATCCCTACAACCTTAGTTGGTTTTTCTTTTTTTTTAGTTTTTAACAGCTTTACGAGGCTTCAAACAATGCAAAATTAAACTGATTGATGAAGTGAAGAATGTTACAGAAGTCATAACTTGAAAGTTGTTTTATATTCATATCGGATTTATATAGTCCAGTCATTATTTTAATCTTACCGGTAAAATAGCTGACATCTAGATATCTCAGCCTACTCTGCTATCATTTATATTTTAGACTAAATTATCTTTAACTGTTTGCTAAGGGACATTAAAAACATAAAATGTTAACTTCCTCTAACCCCTACAAAGACTTGTTTTCCTTTGAAACTATGGTTAGAACAGTGGTAGGTTTTCAATGAAGTACTGTTGCTTCTCTTAAAAATCTGCTTTTGAGTGTTTTTTCTCCTGCCTGTTAACTTAGCTCAGTCTGGCTACCATCCTTTGTTGTTTTAGTCTCAGCCTAATACTTGGCAGCCTTCACCCTCTTTGCCAACTCTTTACTCCTTTGGTCACCTGTCTGTTGTTGCCATTTTGACTTTAGAAAAGTCCAGTAGCTGAGTCTACTTCAATGACAAGGGTGAGAAGTGCACAGACTATGTGCAGAAGGATGCTATTGTGTCTTAGATTGGAACAGTGTCTTGCAACTGCTACTTCCTACTCATTTCTCTAAGATACTAGCACCACATAAAAATTGTAGATCCCTGAATAGAGTGTTCTCAGGGTGTCAGGAGGTGAGAAGATTTTGTTTGCACAGTGAACAGTGAGGTAGCAAGACAGTATGGCATAGTGGTTATGAGTGTGGATTTTGGAAGTCAGACTTCTATAAACTTCTATATACCTCAGTGGTATAGTGAGCTATATCTCTCACTAGCTATGAATCCATGGGTTGGTCAAACTGGGTCTCAGCTTCCTCACTCATGGAGGCCACAATTCCTGTCTTGCTGGTTATTGTGAAGATGTAAGTATAATACCCTGTGTAGAACACCTAGTTCAGTGCCTGGCACTGGTGCCCAGTAAATGTAAGCTAATGTGATGATACATTCTTTGAAATGTCTTTTACTTTGTAGGTCGTCAGCTTGTTCTGGAAACTCTTTATGCTTTGACATCAAGTACAAAAATAATCAAAGAAGCAATGGCAAAAGGTAATGTATGGAGTGCTTTCTCATCCAGTCATGCTCAGTAATGGTGAGGCTTATTTTGAGCTGCTTTGTATAGTCTGATAAACTAGAAGAATGCTTTGAAAGGCTTACAGTTTAAAAAAAAAAACAAACTGCATTGAGTTGAAACAAGGTTGAAAATGAATTCTACTATGATTCTATGATTAGAAAAGTCATTTTTTTTTATTTAGAGTATAAACACTAATTCTTTCTTTCCTTCACAGGAGCTTTGATTTATTTACTAGACATGTTCTGCAATTCAACACATCCACAGGTTCGAGCCCAGACAGCTGAACTTTTTGCTAAAATGACAGCAGATAAACTAATAGGTCCAAAGGTGAGCACAAAATGGGTTCTTAGAAAGAAATTACTAAAGCTCTGTAACTTTGATAACGGATTTCATGAGCGTTACCAGTCTGAGATGGTGAGGAAATAACTTAATGTGAAAGTTGGAAGATCGACATACCTGAAATTATTCCTATATATTACTAGTTAGAGAAAAATTATAGTCGGCGAAGCCTGCACTAGAATTGAGAAGTCTTAAGAGAGTATTTGAATTATGGTGATAAAACTGTTCATCTCCCTTGAAGAAAGAACAAAAGTATATTTAAGTTATGACGGATGATACGTTAGGTTAGACTTTCACACTTCGAGGATTGGCCTGTGGAGGTAGCTTGTGAAGGAGATACACCCCACACCTGTATTAGTTAAAGCCGTATAGCACATGAGTGTAACGGCACCTTTGCTTCCCCTCTCTGCAGGGAGATCTCCCATTAAGAATCTGGAGCTAACAAGATGATCTCTGGAACCATGGTCCAATTTGCAGAGCAGGAACCTGTTAGAACAGCACTTCTAAATAGAATTGCATTCAGACACAGGTGTAATCAAAGTCCCCTTCTTCTGTTATTAAATCAGTTTCACATGAAGTAATGCTCACTGAAGCTAGCCCAGATATGAAATGAAGGCTCCTGAGCCTCCACTTCCAGAGTGTTAGGTTTTACTTTACATCAGTAAAACACATTAGATTCAGTTGTTTTTTTTTCCTTGTCTGATCTCCTGAGAATCTGTCACAGGACCTGGAACAGTTTTACTTTGGGAATATGGTTAATAATCTGTCATCAACAGGGTTGATGGGATAAGGGCGATTGCATTTGGATACCTATAGCAAGGGTCCATAAAATCATGAACACTGATTTTTTAAAAAAAATTTTTGGCCACACCATGCGCGGCATTTGGGATCTCAGTTCCCCGACCAGGGATCTAACCCGTGCCCTCTGCATTGGAAGGCAGAATCTTAATCACTGGACTGCCAGGGAAGTCCATGAATATTGATATTTAATATTGAGTTTTCTTAAAGCTAGAGTTGGGTAGCACATAATTATAATGTCTAATATTACATGTTTTAAATAATGTTTTAGATATTTAAAATAAATATGTACTAGAATTGATTTTTGAGCGCTTCAGTAATTTTTTGACCTTTGAAATACATGAGGGACAGATTTTACCAAGGTGAATATATTTACACTTAAATTTTCTGTATAGGAAAAATACAAGTGTCAGCTCCTTAATTGAATGATTTGCAGCAAGAGATTCTAGAACTGGGGTCAGTAAACTTATTTTCCTTTTTGGTAACAACTTTATTGAGATATAATTGACATGCCATACAAGTCACACATATGAAGTATACAGTTCATTGGTTTGGGCAACAACAATCAATTTTAGAAACATTTTCATCAACCCAGGAAAAAAACCCATTCCCTTTAGCAGTCACTTCCCATTCACCTTCCCCTTAGCACCTGGCAACCACTAACCTACTTTCTGTCTCTATAGATTTGCCTATTCTGAGCATTTCACGTAAATGGAATCATATGTGTCTTCTGTGTCTGGCTTCTGTCACTTAGCATAATGTTTTCAAGATTCCTCCATGTTGTAGCATGTGTCAGTACTTCCTTCCTTTTTATTGCCAAATAATATTCCATTGTATATATATACCACATTTTGTTTTTCCATTTATCATTTGAAAATGGACATGTGGATTATTGCTTTTTGGCTATTCTGCGTGAGGCTACTGTGAACACATGTATACAAGTTTTTGTGTGGATATGTATTTTATTTCCCTGAGAGTAGAATTTCTGGATCATATGGTAACACTATTTTAAACTTTTCAAGGAATTATCAGACTGTTTTCCACAGTGGCTGCACCATTTTACATTCCCACCAGTGATGTGTGAGGATTCTGATTTCTCCACCTCTTCTCTGACACTTGCTATACTGGGTGGGCCAAAAGGTTCATTCAGTTTTTTCCGTAAGATGGCTCTAGTAGCACTTAGCTGTCTTTAACTTCATTCAAAACAATTTTGTTAGATTGAATGTGACAGCTGTCATATCAACGTGCATTTAAAAAAAGACTTAATATTGGTTAATTTTTGTGTAGCCATTTTAATATTGAACATTTTTGGCATATTATGCTTTATTATTTCAAGAAAGGTAAAAATGCAACTGAAACGCACAAAAAGATTTTTGCAGTGTATGGAGAAGGTGCTGTGACTGCTGGAATGTGTCAAAAATGGTTTCAGAAGTTTTGTGCTGGAGATTTCTCGCTGAACGATGCTCCACGGTCAGGTAGACCAGTTGAAGTTGATAGCGATCAAATCGAAACAATAATTGAGAACAATCAATGTTATACCACGCAGGAGATAGCCAACATACTCAAAATATCCAAATCAAGCACTGAAAATCATTTGCACCAGCTTGGTTATGTGAATTGCTTTGATGCTTGGATTCCACATTAAGTTAAGCAAGAAAAGCCTTCTTGGAGCTTCCCTGGTGGCGCAGTGGTTGAGAGTCTGCCTGCCAATGCAGGGGACGTGGGCTCGTGCCCCGGTCCGGGAAGATCCCACATGCCGCGGAGCGGCTGGACCAGTGGGCCATGGCTGCTGGGCCTGCGCGTCCGGAGCCTGTGCTCCACAGCGGGAGAGGCCACAGCAGTGAGAGGCCCGTGTACCGCAAGGAAAGAAAAAAAAAAAGCCCTCTTTACCATATTTTCTCATGCAATTCTCTATTGAAACGTAATGAAAACGTTTCGTTTTTAAAACAAGTTGTGACGGGCAACAAAAAGTGGATACTGTACAACAGTGTGGAATGGAAGAGATTGTGGGGCAAGCAAAATGAACCACCAGCAACCACACCAAAGGCCGGTCTTCATCCAAAGAAGGTGATGTTGTGTATATGGTGGAATTGGAAGGGAGTTCTCTATTATGAGCTCCTTCCAGAAAACCAAACAATTAATTCCAACAAGTACTGCTCCCAGTTAGACCAACTGAAAGCAGTACTCCATGAAAAGCGTCCAGAATTAGTCAACAGAAAACACATAATCTTCCATCAGGATAACGTAAGACCACATGTGTCTTTGACAACCCGGCAAAAACTGTTACAGCTTGGCTGGGAAGTTCTGATTTATCTGCCATATGCACCAGACATTACACCTTAGGGTTTCCATTTATTTCAGTCTTTACAAAGTTCTCTTAATGGAAAAAATTTCATTTCCCTGGAAGACTGAAAAAGGTACCTGGAACAGTTACTTGCTCAAAAAGATAAGTTTTGGGAAGATGGAATTATGAAGTTGCCTGAAAAATGGCAGAAGGTAGTTGAATAAAAGGGTGAATATGTTGTTCGATAAAGTTCTTGGTGAAAATGAAAAATGTGTCTTTTATTTTTACTTAAAAAACCGAAGGCACTTTTTGGCCCACCCAATATATCTTTGTTGAGTATAGTCATCCTAGTGGGTATGAAGTGTTATCTCAGGGTTTTGGTTTGCATTTTCCTGGTGCCTAATGATGTTAAATGTCTTTTCATGTGCTTAAGTGGCCATTTGTACCTCTCTTTTAGAGAAATGTCTGTTCACATCCTTTGCTCATTTTTAAATTGGGTTGTCTTTTTACTATTGAGTTGTAATTGTCCTTTATATATTTTGGATACCAGTCCCTTATCAGATATATGATTTCAAATATTTTCTCCCATTTTGTGGATGTCTTTCCACTTTACTGAT
The DNA here is from genome assembly GCF_963455315.2 of Globicephala melas. Classification (NCBI taxonomy): domain Eukaryota; kingdom Metazoa; phylum Chordata; class Mammalia; order Artiodactyla; family Delphinidae; genus Globicephala; species Globicephala melas. The sequence goes on along the minus strand of NC_083317.1, from coordinate 132,295,082 downwards.
GGTGTCTTTTTTTAATTTTGCTGAAGTCCATACTATCTTTGTTGTTGTTGTAGCTTGTGCTTTTAATGTCATATATAAGAAGCCATTATCTAATCCAAGTTTACAAAGATCTATGCCTGTATTTTTTCCCAAGAGTTTTATAGTTTTAACTCTTGTATTTATGTCTTAGATCCATTTGACCCAGAAAAGTGACACACATCCTGTTTTGTGGATGCTCTCTATCATGTAACTGACACTGTTTCCTTTAGTTCATTGGCTGCTAGGAGTTCAGGGCTAAATTTGTAATATATTGCTTGCAATTTTACAGAGCTTTTGATGTTTCCTTTGTGTACTGACTTCCTATTAGTCTCATTCATTCAAGTAAGAATCTGAATGAGTATACTCAGAGTATACACTGAATGAGATATTCATTCAAGTATGTGCTTGTGACAGGGGCTGAAAATACAGCGACAGCAAGACAGACTTGGCCAGGGAAGTTTTCTATGAGATGAGATTTGAACACAGACTTGAATGACACAAAGGAGGGAAAACTATGTGAGGACCTGAGGGAAAAACTTATCTTTCCAACCTTCATTTTCCCTTTGTCCTTATGCCTCAGACTAATTTTCAGTTTGTGTGTATGTGTGTGTTGGATATATTTTTTTAAGCTGTTTTTTAAATCCTTTCTGGAAAAAGGCACAGTATAATGTAAAACATAATATAGCAAAATAAATGCACTAAAAAATACTTGTACGACACAAAGGTAGCATGAGAAAAATTTGTGAGGGTGTGGGGTGTGGGAGGGGTGGAGGGACAGGGCAGCTAAGGGCCTTCTGGGAAGAGGGAACAGCATGTGCAGGGCAGGATCTGGCAGAGTGGTGTGCTCTGGGAACTTCACACACCACTGGTGCTGAATTTCTTAATGTTTCTTAAATTTGAGGAGGAGAGAGGAAATGAACCTGGATAGGTAAGTAGTAGCAGGTCGTAGTGAGTCTTGTTACCTTTGCATAAACCAAGGTTTATCTGTTCTCTCAATCCAGAATTTTTGGATGATAGTTGTGGCCCATATCAGCCATAACACAAATTACAGCAACATTCTATCTTAGAGAAATGTAAAGCAGACCAAATATTGAGATGTTTCCAATAGGTCTTTTTTCTTTCTCAAACCTCCTCATCTAGGTTCGAATTACATTGATGAAATTTCTCCCGAGCGTTTTTATGGATGCCATGAGAGACAACCCTGAAGCTGCCGTCCATATTTTTGAAGGAACTCATGAAAATCCTGAGTTAATTTGGAATGACAGCTCCAGAGATAAAGTGTCCATGACAGTTAGAGAAATGGTGCTCGAGTAAGTCAAGAGACACGCAGTAACTTAGGGCCTTCAGATGGGGTCACCGGGCAGGCAGGCATGCCTCACGTTGTCTGTCACCTCTCTAAGGCTTACTCTACGTGCATGAAAGTGTGTCTTGTGACTGAAGTTTGATGTCCTTTCCCCCTTTTTTTTCCCAAGGCACTTTAAAAATCAGCAAGACAACCCTGATGTAAACTGGAAGGTAAAGTATACTTTTATTCAGAGGAAGGAATTCTACATTTTACTGTAAATTTTTGTTGTTTTTTTAAATTCCTGATGAGTGAGTTTAATGCCAACCTTTTAGATACTTTGTCATTAAGAAACTTAGGTCTTCCCCTTGAAAATAAGGTTTTAAACATAAAAGTAGGAATACTCACTTTCAGAGTAAGTAACTTAATCAAAGGACTTTTTCTGAATTTTGTTAAGAGAAAATAAAACAATAATTTTGATTTGATTATATAATGACTATTTAAGGACTAGTTAATTTCATAACGATTTCTTTAATAGGGTTTTTATTTCTTGCTTAATGTACAACTAATGATGAGTAAGTGACTTGACTATTCTTTCTCTATTTAAAGTTGCCTGAGGATTTTGCTGTGGTGTTTGCAGAAGCAGAAGGTGAACTTGCTGTTGGAGGAGTTTTCTTGAGAATCTTTATTGCACAGCCAGCTTGGGTTCTAAGAAAGCCTAGAGAATTTCTTATTGCACTGCTAGAAAAGTTAACTGAGCTCCTGGAGAAGAACAATCCTCATGTAAGCTTTAGCTGTCAGCCAGACATTTCATATAGTTTGCTAAACACTATTTGCTAAACATGTTGATAGTGTTTCTGTTAAAACACCATCCTCATTGACCATACATTAAGAATTGGCTACCTCTTTCAATGTAGCAGCCACCCTTAAATTCACATATGCCTTGTCAAAAGTGAAACTTCTTGGTAAAAGTTGGAGTTATGTATACTGAGAGGATGCTATTTCTAACAATTATAGTAGCTCTGAAAGGTTTCTTCCGTCCCATTTCCAGTGATTGTATGGTTTTAAGGAGAAACCTAAATGTGCAGTGTAGAAACCTAAATGGAAGTGTGTCCTGCTAGGGCATGTTCTTCACTTAGCTTGCCATAGATGGCAGGAATGACCCTACTTAAAAAAATTGACAGGGGAGTCTTAACTACATGGGTGAACCCTGTACCTATGCTCAAAGCCAAAGGCTAGCAGGAAAGCAGGAGTGAGTAGGAAAGTAGACTTGGTCTTGGCTTGGCAAGTCATAAACCCTGATGTAATATAAGGTTTTGTTATTTGAACTCATATATTGAAAATAATTGAGGTACATAATTAATTAAACAAGCTGGCTATAGAGGTGATTAAGAGCCCGATCTGTGGTGTTAGATGGTCCTGGACCCCAGTACCAGCCCCACCAGTGACTAGCTCTGTGACCTGGAGTAATGCCTCCTGATTCTGCCTCAGTTACCTCATAGAAAGGTAACAGCATCTGCCCCTAAGGCTGAAGTTTTCATGAGTTTTGATAAATGTGGAGTACTTAGTATAATGTCAAGTACTTAGAAATCATTAGTTACTATCATTAGCTTTGCAAGACTTCAAAAAAAATTAACATTACGTTAGATATTTACATATGTCTCTTTCTATAGTCACATTTTCTCTTTACTAGGATTTTTACTACATATATAGTTTGCTTAAAAAATGAAATCCTCAGAAAGGAGAAACTTGGAAACAGAAAAACGTATAACATTTTCCTTCTACATTGCTTTCTTTTTCGGTGCATCCCAGCTTCCATGTTTATTTAAGACATGTTATGTTATGGATATGTATGTTTGCATATAATGGTATAAGCTACAGGTTTTTGCAATCCATTTTCCACAATAGAAAGTGCATTATGGCAGCCAGACATGTTAATTAGTAGGATTTTTAATAGAACTGGGGAAAACATTTTCGCTAGTTTTTCATTCTCCTGAATTATTGATGTTCTTTGATATTGGCATTTCTGTAACATTATCTGAAAATTTCTAGTAATATCTTTTGAGAGGTGATTTCTTAATAGACATCTCTTTTATCTGCAGTAGAAATGAGATGTGGAATAGAAATGCCCAGAGAAAGGCTGCTTAGATTAATGTATCACATTCTTAAAGTCTTTTAAATTCATGCCTTTGTCAAGATGGGGAAGTTTGTTGTTCTTTTAGGATTTAGGGATCACTTTTAAGTATCAGCACTTAGAACTTGTGGGCCCTTAGTAACACCAAATAATTACCAAGGATGTTTAGGACTTCATCAGTATTTTACAGTTTGCTTGTTTGTTTGTTTTATACCCTCTCCAGGGAGAAACTCTGGAAACTTTGACAATGGCAACAGTATGCCTCTTCAATGCACAGCCTCAGCTGGCTGATCAGGTCCCACCATTGGGCCATCTTCCCAAAGTTATCCAGGCGATGAATCATAGGAACAATGCCATTCCTAAGAGTGCCATTCGAGTTATTCATGCCCTGTCTGAAAACGAGGTATTGATGAATCCATTTAGTAGCTTATAGTTCTAGAATTTATCTGTGCTCCCTCTTCCTGACTAATGTACATTGAAGTATAAATCCCTTTCCTACCATGTGCCTTAATCCATACGAGCCTCATGGTATTGTAACAATTCTTAAACTGGTTTAAATGATCTGATTAATAGGAGACTGAATTTGACTTAGTTCATTATTAAACTTGAGCTGAAGGGACTTCCCTGGTGGTCCAGTGGTTAAGACTTGGCGCTTCCACTGCAGGGAACATGGGTTCAATCCCTGGTCGGGGAACTAAGGGATTTTCGGCGTGGCGCGGCCCAAAAGAAAAAAAAAACTTGAACTGAATGTAGGTTTTTCATATATTATTGTGGTATTTACCTTGTTACATAAAATATTGCTAGTCTACAAGTAACCTTCTCTTTTTGGGCACTTAGCTGTGTGTTCGAGCCATGGCATCTTTGGAGACAATTGGCCCACTGATAAATGGAATGAAAAAGAGACCAGATACTGTTGGTCTAGCCTGTGAAGCAATTAACCGAATGTTTCAGAAGGAGCAGAGTGAATTAGTGGCACAAGTAAGTGACTTTCTAGATTTCTATTTTAGGGAAGGCAACATACCAAACAAATAGATTTTCACTTACTTAGCACTGATTTTGGTTTCCCTGACTTGGCAGAGAGGTAACTTGTGAATTTGTGCATGTGTAATTTTATATTTTATACACACACACACACACACACACACACAGGCACATGTATATATACACACAGAAAAGGTGGGCCAGCTACCCAAAATCCTACCAATATCAAAGTACTTTTGTGATGTCTGAATTTTAAATTTTGGTTATTTACTAAGCATTTATCCTTAACTTGCTTTGTAAAATTTATTTTATCCTTTTTGGAAAGATTCATTCTGTTTATTCATTCCTTTGTTTCTTTTAAGTCATGTTCAAAAAACATGCCAATGTTTTTATAGTCCTTTTCAAAGAGACTACCCATCTAATGAAAAGAAGACTTAGTGGGTACCAATGTTGCAGACATCAAGGGAACAAAAAAACATATAATAAATTTAGAAGCCATTGAGAAAGTGATCTTTCTAAAATACAACTCTTAAAAGTGTAACTCATTCTTCACTTAAAAATCCTTCAGTGGTTTACCATTACCTGCCAGATGACAAAGTGACATTTGACATCCTTAGCCTGAATACAAGGCCCTTGCATCCTTATTATCTGGCCCTCCTATTTCCCAGCCCCTTTTCCTCTCACATCTTCTCTCCCCATCCACCCCCACTTCCATCTCTGTTCCTTGTTCAGTCAGGTTAGAAGTACTGAGTACATTTCAAGGAGGTAATTGGATGCTCTGAGGTTCAAACTTATAATTGGCTAGGAGGGTTGTTGTATTGGAAAGAACATGAGTTAGTTCTACCACTTGATGGCTCTGTGACCTCAGGCATGATATTTACCCTTACAGTACTCAGATTACTCATCTGTAAAATAAAGTTATGACTTCTCACAGGGTTGTTCCAAGAATAATATCTGTAAAAAAGAGGTAGACTGACTTAGTTACTTCCACCTCTTTCCTTTGAATCTCAGAGTGGGCAGTGAAAATTGTGTGGTAGCAGAGTATTACTTAGCTTTTATTAGGCTGATAGAAAATGTATGGTGAATGCAAAGGTTGATGTTTTAAGAAAATGTGAAAACTAATATACTGCCAATATTGTTGCCCATCAGTACATGTCCTTAGAGGAAGCAGACCAGTATACTCGCTGAAGCTCAGGTTCTGTACTTTATAGGTCCAGACACAGATTCCATTACTATCTCGCTCTGTGACTGTCAACGTGTTTTACCCTCCATGCGTTGATTTTTCCATCGGCAATATTATAGTTATGCCTACATCATTAGGTGTTGGGAGGATTAAGTAAAATAATCAGCATATAGCATTTAAAATAGTTGATGGAACAGAATAAAATCTCATTAAGTAAAAATGTCATTATTATTAGATACCCTCACCCCCAAAATTCTGCATCTGGCATTAAAATAAAATAAAGCAGAGTGTCCTCTTCCAGATATGGTTCTGGGGGTGAAATTATTTCCTCAGTGGATGGCTTACGTTTTTTAAAGTGTATATATTTGTGTTTGTGTCTCTCTCTATATATGTAGACACACAGACACATATATACACACATGTACACACATATGTATACTTGATATTCTCTTCTAGGCCCTGAAAGCAGATTTGGTCCCATACCTCTTAAAATTACTTGAAGGCATTGGCCTTGAAAATCTGGACAGCCCAGCAGCCACAAAGGCTCAGATTGTTAAAGCTCTCAAGGCAATGACTCGAAGCCTGCAGCATGGAGAACAGGTGAGTCTACACAGAGGTAACTTTGATCTGCCGGTTACAAGGCATTTTCAAAGCCAGGTGTCTTGGCCATTGGTGATCTATGCACCTCAGCTCAGGTTCCACCTACAGGTGTGGTTCTTGACCGTAACTGGAGCAGATCCCAAAACCAGGGATGGACTAGCATAGCTGCCTCATAAAACACAAACTATATACTCAGATAGTCACTGGGAGGATTCTTTCTCTGGATAGTGGTAACATGTTGCACATTCTTCAACATAGAAGAATACTGAGCATTTAGTTGCCGGTTAAGATTAACTTTCAGTTCTAGGAGTTACTGTGGAGTAGTGATAACCGCATTCATTAACCATCCCATAATACCATTTTAAAAGATACAGAACATCATTTTAGTTTCATCTCCTTCCGTTATTAGCACTTACAAAGTGTTGGCTTCCTTTTTGTTGTAACTTAGATTCTATTAATGTGTTTCAGCTGCATGCATATGCTGAGTTCAAACCAGTTTAGTAATTTAATTTTCCTCATTGGTTTTATTCTTAATGTTGCTTCTGAGGAGTTCCTTATTCAGTATTATTATATAGCCCTATCTAGTAACGCTCTCTTTTTTTAAGGTGAGGTGAAATTTACATAACAAAATTAACCATTTTAAATTGAACAATTCACTGGTATTTAGTGCATTAACAATGTTGTATAACCACCACTTTATCTAGTTCCCAAAACTCTGTACCAATTAAGCAGTTATTTCCCATTTCTTCTTCCCCTCAGCTTCTGGCAGTCACCACTCTGTTTTCTAGGAATTCACCAATTCTGGACATTTCACATAAATGGAATCATACAACATGTGACCTTTTGTGTCTGGCTTCTGTCACTTAGCATGTTTTCAAGGTTAATCTGCGTTATAGTGTGTTTCAACACTTCATTCCTTTTTAAGGCTGAATAATGTTCCATTGTGTGTATATGCCACAATTTGTTTACCCATTCATCTGTTCATAGATGTTTGGACTATTTCTACCTACTAATGTTCTTCTGTAGGTTTAAATTGACTTAAAGCTCTCCTTTAGTGAATCCACTGTGTTTGTGTGTTCCAAATAAAGAAACATTTTTTATGCTGTTGTCCCTCCTAGCAGTATTATCATTTGAACTATTTAAGGTGATAATAAAGAAGAGAGACAGCATGTGCTGCTGCAGTCATTAACTATATGTTGAATAAAGTTACCTGTGGGCGTTCTGAATGCCAAGCAAAGGCACTCCTGTGTACCATGCACCGGCAATTGTCCTCCCCTCCAGATTCCTGTTGATGACAATTAGCAGAGCAACCTTGACCCCCACCTTCCACTCCCAAGGGAAGGAAAGAATTATGATAGTTTCCAAAATAGGAACTTTAGCACCTTCACAACTAATCACTTCCACCATTGCTTCTCCCCAAGGTTGGGACAAAGAGTCTTTTGGACTCACACAGTCCCCGTGTATATCTCTACTTTAATGCTTACCACTAAGTTATCTGGCATTGTTTGTCTCCCCTACTAAACTGTAGGCACTTCAGGGACAGAGAAAGTCTTTCTCATCTTTGTGTCCACTGTGCAACCCAGTGATCTGAACTTTGATCTGAACTTTGATATGCGAAAGATATCCTCTACATTGGAATTTCCTAAACTTTGTTTTAATCTATGTCACAGAAAGAAACATGTCTTCCATCTTAGTCCAATACACATTTACACACATGTTATTTATACTCATATGTGTATATATATCACAGAACAATTTTGCCCACTTTACATGTGATACTCTGATGCTTTCTATATTAATCTATTTTATTTTCTCAAGCATGTTGATCACAACTGTCTTAATAGATTTCTTAAACTTCTAACAGGCCACATCCATAGTTTGAAAAAGTGCTTTACATTGTAGCTTGAGGGACTTCCCTGGAGGTCCAGCAGTTAAGACTCCGCACTCCCAGTGCAGGGGGCCCGAATTTGATCCCTGGTCAGAGAACCCGAATGCCGCAACTAAGCGCCTTAATGCCACAATGAAGATCCCATGTGTCGCAACTAAGACCCGGTGCAGCCAAATAAATAAATAGATGTTAAAAAAAAAAAAAAAGTTGTAGCTTGAGTTTTGCAGTATCTCCTCCCCAAACCCCTTCCTCGGGAATACTTCATGAACCCACACCACACTGTCAGCCAGTTGTTACTATCACAAGAACATCTTCATGCCAAAATTACATACAAGTCAGTAAGTTCAAATAGTAGAGTCCAAGTTTAGAGGGAAGACTGATTTAGGGACTTCTTTGCGTCTGGCTTAATGAGATGTGCCTGGTGTAGAGTGTCTGATGAATGTGAGGTCTTGGTTCATCTTTGGTTCTTTCCTCAGCTGGCCTCTTCCTTTTGTCTTGGAAGTTTGCTTTTTCTCTTTAATTTCATCTACCAACATCTAGCACTTAGTTTGTTTAAATTCAAAGAGTTTGTTTTACTTCCCTAGGTGAATGAAATCCTGTCTCGTTCTTCAGTCTGGAGTGCCTTCAAAGATCAGAAACATGACTTGTTTATTTCTGAGTCACAAACAGCAGGATACCTCACAGGTAAACCACACCCAATTCTCTTCCCTAAGACACATGGCAGAAGCCACTTGGACCTTTCTTTTGCCCTGTCTAGACTAAAAATGGCATTTAGAGGGTTTTCCTAGGTTCCTAGCTACCTGTCTTGGAGATGCTGTGGGCATGCAGTGGACCTCTGGTTCTAGCCCAGACAGCATGCGAACTGCTGTGGTGTTGAATGTGTGCTGACTGCAACGCGGACTCTGCTTAGTTTTGATCCAGTAAATCCATGGTGTCATATGTTGTATTTGGAGTATGGCTGTATTAAAATGTTTATCTTGAACATGTAAAAAAAGAGTAGAGAAATATCTACTCAGAAATATCAGTATCAGAAACATGACAGCATCGTTCCATTCTGTCAGAATACTAGGTTGAAATTCCAAATATGCATACTCACATGTGAAATATTTTTTCTTCAAAGTTACCAGTGATTAATCTGAAGTTTTACTAAATATTTAGGGTTTATCTTTTCGTGGGAGGAAATATGTGGGTATCATAAAGGAAAGGATGTTTTACTGCCTAGGGATCAGAAGATAAAACACTTCAGAAGCTTGGGACATTTGTCCATTTGACAGACTTATTTTAGTAAGTCTGAAAATGAAATATGGTCTTTGGTATAAAAGTGTTTTTTTTTTGGTATAAAAGTTTTTAGTTTGAAATTAACCTTAGGAATATTAAGTGGTTCTTGCAGTCTGCCTGAAATTATAATATTTTTAAAATGTCAGCCCTGCGTCCTCCTCTAACCAGAGATGATGTAGGTAAATTGAGAGAAAAAATTAATTACCCAGCGTTTCTCACACCAGTGTAACTGTTTTAATAATCTTGATCACTAGTATAGAAATTTATAAATCCTGAAGACCAAATCTTAAATATTTCAGAAGTGAGGACTTTGGAGAAAGTTTTACATGGTTTTAATTTTAGACGTGGTTGTGACATTACTGTTTTTTCCTCCACTGTGACCTCTTTAATATTAAAACACTAAAATTTATAATCAGACTTATAGAGTTTATGAACATGTGGTACATGTGTGTACATTAAGAGTAGAGTGCCATGGGTTTCCCTTCTACCTTTCCCATCCCCTGCCCTATGATGTCTATGGAGAGAAATACCTAGAATATAGTCTTAGTCTCTTCCATATCTCTTTCAAATTCGGGGTAAAGCTGTAGCTTCTAAGTAGGAGTATGTTCTTATAGACACACTAAAAACTTTACCTCTTTAGACTCTTTTCCCAAAAAGTTTACACAATACCACCTTTTCATGGTATTATATTCATTACTTTGTATGTAAGAATGGTATGATTGGAAAATCTGCTGTATTTTTTCTGGCTGAGAGTAAACTTATTTAAAATTTTACCTTGAAGAATAGGAAGATGTAGATTACAAGCAGGGACAGGAAGCCCTCTTCTAATTCTTTTTGTTCTTGAGTGTACTTCACATTCATTGCATTCACTGACTTGACTGGATGGAATAAAAGACTGCAGGTGATCCTTGATGTACTAACAGCTGTGGGTCAAAAGGTCTGTCGTTAGAATACAGAAGAGAGAAGGATTTATCTTCAGAGACCTACAGTTCCTTTAGAAATCACTTGGTCCTCACCCCCACCCAGATTCCCTGATAACTATAGGAAAAGTTCAGGGAGCCAAAAGGTTTCTGTCTGTGCCTTTCCTTTTACTTGGATCCCTGGCGTGGCTTCTGAATGAGTTATGAGAAGCAGCTTTGATGGGCTGCAGAAGGTTAGGGAAATAAAAAGGCTGGGGTTTATAAATTTCTTCACAGCCGTGGTCTGGCTCAGGGGGCAGCAAGTTCCATATAAAGCCATCGAGGGGTAGGTGGTATAAATCCCAGCCTGGAAAGGGCCTGGAGTTTTACTCTGGCCATTCTGAAGGTCATTGTTGAAGCCCAAGGGCACATCAGTTGATGTTGGACAATCTAGACTAGCTCTGAGCTGTGTTGGCCCCCAAATTGTCCAGTTCTTAGCACATCATCAGTCTGGGATGTTCTTTTGTTGTGAAAGTACTACCGGTTGAACCGATGTATATTTATCTCTTGGGTTGTCAAATGTTTTCTATTTTGTGTTTGAGCTTTTCCATTGAATTGTGTGTCATTGTTTGATAAAAGAGGCTAGTACTTCTAATAATGATAAAATTCCGTTATGTGGAACTCCATGGAATGTATACAGTGTTGTGTTGAATTGGAATTTTAAATTTACCCCACCCTGCCTTCAGTCTTGAGAAGATTCAGTTTGTACCAGCCTCTGTCTAATCAATTTGCAAATGAAATAAGGTGCTGTGAGAACATAAGTCGTCACCAGCCTTTTCTTCCAATAAGTCGATTTTGTTTAGGAGATGGGGAGAGATGAGAGAAAGCTAATTACTATTTCAAAATAAGATGGGAATGACTAATCACATTTATAATTTTCTTCTTCTTGGCTGCTGAGCAAATGTCACTCAGTCACATGTTCAGGATTTGGGGTAAAAATTAAAATGTCCTAGGTAGGATTACTCAATGTTGATAAATTGGGATGAGACTGACCCTCTAGCCTGGCATATTGTTTTGTTTTATGATAAATGTTCATCTAAAAGTGCCTCAATGGGACTTTACCCATGGTGCAGTTAAGCTGTAACTGCTCATTGTGTAGGGCCTTGGGTTACTTAGCCATTTATTTTGTTTTAGAAGAGCTTGGTGCTAACAAGCTCAAAGCCCTATAAAAATAATTTCAGCAGTGAAAATCCTCAAATTTCCTCACCTAGAAAATCAATAGAGAAAGAAGGAACAACAGGGAAAGAAAAAGTAGTGGGCCAAGGCAAAGATGCTTTTAGGAGCTAGACTTGGAGATGAAGAACTCTGTACTATATATTTATTTACTTCTATTTTAATTAGAGGCATGTGAAATAGTTATCTTGTTTTCCTAAGGTCATCAAAGGGAGCAAGGGTGCATTTCTTGGGCCTCTCATCAAACTGGTCCATTAGTTCTTTGCAGAGTTGGTTTTTATTACCTTTTGGTTTTCTTTTTACACATGTCCAAGACTACACAGTGGGAGCCATGTTAAGAAAGATTCCCTAAGGTCAGTGTCGGTTTATTGTAGGACATTGCTGCTAAGACAGGGCTTCTTTTTTCTTCCCCCCACTGAGAATCCCATGTTCATTTTCACCAAAGGCCGTGCTCCTTCCACTACTCCATCATGGCAGCCAATTCCGTTCTGTGGGATTCTTGGTTTTCACATCCCTCTTAAAGAGTCCAGCTGCCTTACACAGTGTGCCATGTGCCCCGTTTCTGGCAGCCCCTACTCTTTCCTGCCATGTTTCTCTGGAGAACACAGTGTCGTATCCTAGCAGACTGTAGCTTCCAGCCCCTAGAAACCAGACGTGTCTGGAAGAGGCCAGGAGTGTGAGGGAGAGAGTATCTCAGACTTCATTTAGAGAAATACCAGGAATTGACTTGTCTTTCCTAAAGAGGCAAATGGTGGGGCTAGAATTTGGTCTCTTCTGAATAATCCTTCTAGGCCCATCATTCACAATTTAGATTTTAGCCCAGAGGTTCCCAAAATTTCTCAGTTCACAGTGCCTTACTATCTTTTTTTTTTTTTTTTTGCGCTACGCGGGCCTCTCACTGTTGTGGCCTCTCCCATTGCGGAGCACAGGCTCCGGACACGCAGGCTCAGCGGCCATGGCTCACGGGCCCAGCCACTCCGCGGCATGTGGGATCTTCCCGGACCCAGGCACGAACCCGTGTCCCCTGCATCGGCAGGCAGACTCTCAACCACTGTGCCACCAGGGAAGCCCTATCTTAGTCATTTTTTTTCTTGATCTACCCTTAGGCCAAAAGAAATGCTTAATAATTAAGTTTATTAAGTAGTTATATCCAAACAACTTGCAAGTAGTTGTTTGTATGGTATCCAACAGATGTCACTTGTCTCTCAAATTTAAAATAGCCCATGTGAATTTGCCCCTGGGTGCCTCAGCGTGTAGTCTGAGAACCACATCCTTAGTCCTTTCTCTATATGTAGCATTCATGATTTGGTCTCATAATCTATTCATTTGATGTGAACTAAGTTGAGCCCACATCAGAAGTGCTCAGGAACTGTACCAATCTGGAGTGTTTAGGGGTTTATTCTTAAGGGTTGCATCCTTGGTGTGTTCCCTAGCAATCTTGCTGCTGCCTGAAGTTCAGAGTGGCAGGTTGGTGGGAAGTGATGTAACCGTGTGGCGCTATTGCTCTGAACCGCTGTCAGGGGGGTATGGTCTCTTTCCTGAGCAGTCTGTGGAAGGCCTGATGTCCTGATTGGTGGAAAGCAGGGGTTGATAGATGCAGGCCCACCTTGCCTTAGAAAAGGGAAAATCCTTTTTCTAGGTTTTCTAAGTTCCCGGGCACTCCAAGTGGCAAGCGGCACCTCACGTGAGCTGAGTTGTCTCTGGCCACTGTGTAACCACGTGCTGCATACACAGTGTCTGCTTTCTTCACGCCCTCAGTACAAATGCTCATGAGGTTAAAAACAAGATGAATCTGAATTGTCCCCCTTTTGTCCTGCTTCAGTCCCTGTTATACCTTAGCCTTCATCAAACTGCTCTGCTGTTTGCACTTCCTTATGACTTCCCTTGCTGCTTATGTTTCTTTTTTTCCCCTCAGGTGTCTCTCCTTCCCTTCTAACTGGCAGCAGTCCCCTTCACCTCAGGAGCGGGCTTTAGATCCGCTCTGCCAGGCAGCTTGCTAACTTCTGTGTAGCTCTCTGAAGCAGGTAGAGAACCATTTTGCTAAATGCATGCCGCTTCCACTGCTTTTCTAGTCCTAACCCTTCAATGTTCCTTAGCTGTTTGCCTTGTTTCCTATGATCTCAGCTAAAAGTATTGTTCAATATGCAGTATTATGCTACAGTACGGTGTCTCTTGCAAGTACTCTGTACAGTTGTGCAGTGATTCTGAGGTGTAATTAAATGTCTCTGCAGTTCATGATAAACTAGAGGGCTAAAGCCATTATATGCTCATAGGCCACATCTTCATAAATGCTGGCATAGATAATGGCATTTTTGTGCACTAGAGATTGTTAGAATCAAGACATATAAAACTAAAATATTGATACCTTTTCCATAGCACTCTTATTTTTACCTATGAGCGATGTCCAGAGCTTGCGTTTTCTTTCTCAGAGACCTTGGTGTAGCAACCCTTGTTCATTTGGTGTTACTTGTTATAGTAGCATTTCTTTGCACCAAATGAAAATAGGTTATCTCGAATGTGGATAGAAGTGTTTTTTGTTGGGAATTCATCACATATGACTTTCGAATGGACTGACCCAAGTACAGAGTTTCTTTCCTCTGTTCCTATTTTTTTCTCATTTGACGTTAGCTATATCCTTCAGCGTCCAGGATTTTTTGAAAGATTGAACTTCCCAGATGTGAGAAGGGAAATTTTTTTCCATATTTCCACACCAGTGTTACTGTCCAGCATAAATTTTGAAATGATTTTTAACTTTGTCGTATAGTAAAGGCAAACCATGAAAATGGTGCTGTGTAGCTGTTTTAAAGTTTTCGTTGTATGCTTAGGTAATCCTAATAGATTGTATCAGTTCCTTGTGATGGGGTGCTTGACCTGGTTCTGACATTTTTGTAAAGGTCAGTGTTCTCACATGACTCTGCTCTTTAGAAGGTGTGTATTTTTCCTTTCTCTCTTGCAGGACCTGGAGTTGCTGGCTACCTTACTGCAGGGACATCGTCATCAGTCATGTCTAACCTGCCGCCTCCCGTAGACCATGAGGCAGGCGACCTTGGCTATCAGACTTGAAACTTTCTTGAGAGACAATAAACGCTGAAAGGCCAGTGCCCCGTCCACATTCCTCCAGCTGATACGTTGAAGAAAACTCTTAACTGCCTTTCTCCTGGTTTCATGACAGTGTTATTCCTTTTTCTATAAGTATATTTTTATTTAGGAAAAAAGTCAGTGATTCTAATTGTATCACGTTATAAGAAAGCACTCTGTGGATCAACCTAAGCAGGTACACAAGAATTTTTTTTCTTGATGTATGTAAGCACATTTTGTTCCTTTATATCTGTTTACAAGACTGTGAATCAAAAAGACAAAACTTTCTTCCTAGTTTTTATAATGTTTTTTTGAACTAGTGTGACTGTGGGGTTGAACTGCAGTCTACAGAAATTGGGAAATCTAAGTCACCCCTAAGAAGGGCATTTCCCTCTCCTGCATCGAGTCTGTGTGGCTGTTCTCCTACCTATTAGGTTTTGTCCTTGCACCTGTTCGCTGGTATCCTCTCCTCAATTATTAACCTTCTGAGAGCTCACAGCATACGTCGGTATGTATAACTGGCTTTACCAAATTGAATGAAAAAGGAGTTGTGCAAAAAAATTTAAAAATGGATGTCAAGATGTTATGTAAGAGATTAGTGTAATTGTGAAATGTTCTATACATTATCAAATATATAAAGCTTTCTATATTGAATGTACATTATACAGATCATTCTTATGTGTACATAAAATTTTAAAAATAAAGGGAATTGACTGCTTTGTTAATGAGATATATTTGTTCTCGTTTCATTTTTCCCTTTGAAGACCTTGTATATCTTTATTTCTAAGACAGATTTTGTAGTAGTAGCAGTAAACAGACTTTGCCTCACATTTCTAGTATCTCATACAGCTACATTGACATATTATGTTCATTCCTAAATCCCTTCATTAGTATTTCAACCACATCTAAATTTCAAGACACAGACAGCATCTCATTTATTTTCCATACAATATTCAGGAATGGGTCAGGCTGTTAATAAATAGTTTAATGCATGTGACACATTAATTCCAATATTTTTAAGAGGAAAGAAATTTAAAGAGTGAGAGGAGATTTCACATAACACAGATTTCAGCACTGAGGTCTTCTAGTGTGATCACAGACTACAAGAAAATATAAACATGTAAAATATATAAAACACTTCTTAAAGAATAAGGAAATATCCAACCCTCCAAGTTGCCTTTGAAAGCAAGAACCAAGTTTATTCCACAGTTGATGTGTAAGAAGAGCTGGAATGGACACTTAATTCATATCATAAATTGTTAATTCAAAATTTTCCATCAGATTTATCCATCTCTCAACTTAAAGATTATGGAGTAATGTACCCATGTAAGTATTTTAACATATACCTAGGTTTTTAGTTTCTAAGAGGCAATATTTAGTTATAAAAATATGTTCACTAAAAGAGATTCTAACAGCTAATTTAGGAGTAGGTGTTTTAGAAGAGCATAAATCAATACAACAATATATTTTCTTTAAATACTAAAAGAACGTAAATATTGTGAATATTTACAATAAAGGCCCATTTAAATAAATCTGCAAGTCACTGATGTTTGAATACCAGTAACAGTTCATCTTTTTTTTTATATTTGAATTTTATTTATTTTTTATACAGCAGGTGCTTATTAGTTATCCATTTTATACGTATTGGTGTATATATGTCAATCCCAATCTCCCATTTCATTACACCACCACCAACTCATCTTTATTGAACATTATGCCAAGCATTTTATAAAGTGTCGTATGTGCATGACTTCAATTAATCCTCAGCAAACCTATGGGCTTGTTGCTGATATAATTCCCATCTTCCAGGTGAAGAACATGAGGTTCAGAGAGGCAAAGCAACTTACCGAAAGTCACACAACTAGTAAGTAACAGAGTAAGAAATTAAAACTACTTTTACTTGACACCATAGTCTGTTTTCTGAGCCACTATCCTGAGATAGCGATAATCTCAAATAGGTGTATGTGACTAGGAAGACTGAGTTTGTTTTTCTTTTTTTTTTTTAATATTTGAGTTATTACTTTTTTTTTTTCTTTTGGCCACACCTCACGGCATGTGGAACTTCCCCGACCAGGGATCAAACCCATGCCCCGTGCAGTGGAAGCACAGAGTCTTAACCACTGGACCACCAGGGAAGCCCCTGTTTTTCATTTTTAAACATTTTTTATTGTAAACTAAAACAGGTATAGAAAATCTCACTGAACAAATTAGTGAATCACTCTTGACCTCCCAGGCAGGTCAAGAACTTTGCCAGCCTCTCCAGAAGCCCCAACATGTGCCCTCATCAGAATCATAGCCCTTCCCTTCAAAAGTGACCACTTGTCCAACACTTCCTTGTGTGACTTCGTAGTTCATCACCCACATGTACATTGCTAGACACCAGAGTTTGGTCTTGCTTTTTTTCTTTTTTAAATGTGTCTTTGAGTCTCTTTCAATCTGGCTGCCCCTCCATCCCTTTCTTTTCCCCACCACTTGTCTGTCAAAGTCCCTGTGGCCATTTGACTTGTTGGTTTTCCTACAGTTGGAAGTTGCTGATCACACAGTCATGGTGTAATTCAGCTTGGTCCTCTGTCCTCTTTTGGAGTGGAGGTTTTATCTGAGATTTATGCGTGGGGAAATTTGCCCTGAGAGAGAAAAGTGAGACAGCATGAGCAGGGTAACAGGAAAGTAAGTATAGGATATCTGGAGGGGTGGGGTGGTATGGTGTGGGTGGCATATAGGGGTCCAGAGAGAACCGAACCTGAGGCCTAGGGAGGGGCCAGTTGGGCAGTGTCCTGAGTGCCATCGGCATGCAGGCCCAGATGTGGTTCAGGAATGAGAGCTGTGTTTTAAAATAGCAGTGAGCTGAGATCAATTTGGTGTGTTTGTTGGTGGGGGAGGGTGGTGAGAGGTGGCAAAACTGAAAGACACTAGTAACACACAGCCCATCTAAGGAGCAACGCAGGGGACGAACACGGGAAACGGGCAAGAGACCACTCTTGGAAGTCATGTAAGCCCGAGGATTGTCACTAGATAATCAGCTCCAGAACCCTTTTCAGTCCAGAAATTCTGTGATCCCTTTCCTAAGGCATATTGTCTGTTATGTGATGAAATGTCTCTAAATGCCTAAACTTTACTAGGATTTGGGGAAGAGCAATTTGCAAAAAGTATTGCAGATAAACTCAGTCTGCTTCTGGCAAACTGTTGACTAGAAATTTAACTACCTGCTTGGAATGCATGGCCCCCTATATGGTATAAGCACTTCCCTTTTAGTGGCCAGAGGGGCTGTGAACAAGGAATGCAAAGGCTCCCTTGCATTTGTTCCCTTATCTATAAAATAATGATCATTCTTAACCCATCCTTCCCAGGGCTGTTGTGAGGATTAAATACGGCTGTGAGAGGGTGTTGGGAACTGTGAGGCCTAAGAAGAGTGATAATAATGGTGAGCTGTTGTATCAATAGCAATTTTTCTCATTGTCTTCATACTTGGGATCAGGAATAGGGTAAAACAAATTCCAAGGACACTTTAGGTCAACATAAAGTGATTTGTAATTTTTTGTTAGTTTTTAAAATAGTCATGTTGTTATGTAATCACTAACTAAAAAGTCATTATCTTGGCTCCAAAATCAGAGATTCCATAATTTTTGGTCAGCAAAACCATCTGTTTCCTACACACTAAAACATCTTTTCCCTTAAGCTGTTGCCTGTGTACCATCAGATAAGGTCCAAGAGGCAAGACCCAGAGAATGATTTAAATTTGCTCCCAAACTGAGGACGCTTAACAACTGAGTTGATTGAAGAGTTCTGTACTAAAACTAAAACACAGACTGTTTACACAGTCAAATGAGTCTCACTATAAAATGAAATGTAGAATTCAGAGTTTGGAGTTGGTGGATTAGAAAAAGCTAGAGAATACAGAATTCCTTGGAAGGCTGATTTCTAGCAGGCAGGGATGCCTGGACAACAGCAACCAGCCTCCAGTTTCCATTCCACTATGAAGAGACCAGAGCTAAAACCTTGACCTGCAAAGGTCCGGTGGGTGGGTGCACAGGGATGGCAGCTGTGCCCATTGGAGAGCAGCCTCTGCTTGGCTCCACTGGGACCTTCTGGGGGAAGAGCAGTCGCAGTGTGCTAAATGCTCCCATGCTCAGGAAGATAGTATCAAGTCTGGATTTCCATGTGAAGTTGGCTTTTAAAACATGGGCAACCCATTCAAAGTTTTTAAAACCAAGTGGGCCATACAAAAGTATCTGCAGATTAGATTTGACCCAAAGGTATTCAGTCCTCTTGAAATGAGATCGAAAATAGGAGTTACACAGAGTTGGATGAATGTGCTTTCTGTCTAATGAGTTAATTAAGTCAGTTGTATTTTTAAATGACTGAACTGCTGTTGCAGTATGGGGTAGTTTCACCATCAGGTGCACTCCTGCTGCTTTCATGAAGAGAGGGAAGAGGACAAGACTTCAGCAAAGCTGTCATTATGGACAATATTTGTGCCCCGCCCCCACAAACTCATATGTTGAATCCCTAACCCCCAGTGTCTCTGGAAGTAAGGGCTTTGGCAGGTGTTTAGGGTTAGATGAGGTCACGAGGGTGCAGCCCTCATGATGGGGTTAGTGCCCTTATTAGAAGAGACACCAGAGAGCTTGCTCTCTCTCTCCTTGTGTGCACAGAAAAAAGTCATGAGAGCATACACTGAGATGGCAGCTGCTTATAAGCCAAAAAGAGAGGCCTCAGATGAAACCTACCTTGCCAGAACCTTGATCTCAGATTCCCCAGCCTCCAGAACTGTGAGAAATAAATGTCTGTTGTTTAGCCACCAAGTCTGGTATTTTGTTATGGCAGCCTGAGCTGACTGATACACTGGTGCTGGCTGGAGGACCAGTAGCAGAAGGGAGAGGAGAGTTTGCTCATAGATTAGCAGGACAAGAGCTGATCAGAACCAGAGCCACCTGAGCATTGGTTGCACTTAGTATAAATTCAGCTTCAGTACCTTTGTAAAGAACTGATAGCCTGTCCGGAAGTTGGGAAGGCAAACCTCCAAGGCTGGTCTACAGCACACACTGAAGTTTGGAATGGGCACTGGGTTAGAAGTAGGTAACTGGTTGGCTCCTAGGACCAAATGTGTGTTTCCTGTTTTGTTGATTTTTTAATGTGTTAAATTTTGAGTATCCAGATTATATCAGAATCACTAATGGATGCCCAAGGACCTAGGTGTTCATCCCAAGTAGTCCATCCTCATTCACATCAACCCCAAGTGGTTGTGTGGACTTTGGGTTGAATTCTGTGTCTCCCTGTGGTCTTGCCTCACCCAGTCTGTTTAATTGAGAGCAAGAGAGAGGCAGCAATTTGTCCTGGAACCAGCATAGGCCCTGGAGTTGGGGCCATCCAGGCTGCGGTTCTGGCCCTCACTGTGTGACCTCTCGTCTTCAAATGGGGCTCATTAACACCTCCCTCTGTTCTGTAGATCAGAGATAATCAACACAAACACCTAACACGTCCTAGACAGTGCCAGCCTCCTAGACGGTGAGGTGGTGAAGGGGGAGAAAACACTACCTTAACAGGTAGAATCTGCCCTGCTTGGGATTCTGATCTTGGGCATAGATTTCTTCTCTAAAATGCCTAGGTTGAAAAAATAATAATAATAAAATAAAATGCCTAGGTTGGTCTGGTCAGGTAATATTTCACTGTTAAGAATCTCATAAAAGATAATATGAGCCGGAACTTCCCTGGTGGCCCAGTGGTTAAGACTGCACTCCCAATGCAGGGGGCCCAGGTTCGATCCCTGGTCAGGGAACTATATCCCACATGCATGCTGCACCTAAGAGTTCGCATGCCACAACTAAGCAACTGGCGAGCCGCAACTAAGACCTGGTGCAACCAAATAAATAAATAAAGATAAATATTAAAATAAATAAAATTTTAAAAAGAAAACAAAAAAGATAAGCAGTCTATGCAAAAATGTATAAAGGCACATATTTTATATAAGAGAACTCAGTCCCTCTCTAACCCCAGTGCTAGATGACTTCTAAGAATTTTGATACTGTTGTCTCACAAATAACTGGACTTATCATGAAACAGACTCTTTCTATCCTCCACCATGGGAACCCAGGACTCTATCCTGCTCATCAGCACTTTCCTATTGCTAGTGTTTACTGCATACGTTGTTTAATATATCATCTAGCATTTAGAGCAAAGAACTTCACATCTGGACCATCCATAACTTCCAAATTCAGGGAGTAAAAGGTGAGGCTGGGTTACTGTGGGCTCCAGATCCCCACGAATACAGGACATAGGGTGGCCGGTTTAAAAAGTTTGTTTTTCTATATGGCTTACAAAAGAAAATGTGTACATTTCCATCATTTTACAAAGCCCCAGCTTAGGGAAATGACTTTGTAAGAGCAGATAAAGGCCTCAGAACTGTTAATGGAAAGTCTCGGTTATACATACAAAGAATTAATGTTTATGCCTATATATTTTTAAAGATTTCTTTTATTACTTATTTATTTTTGGCTGCGTCGGGTCAGTTGTGGCACACGGAATCTTTCATTGTGGCGCATGGGCTTCTTTCTAGTTGTGGTACACGGGTTTTCTCTCTCTAGTTGTGGTGTGTGGGTTCCAGGGCGCAAGGGCTCTGTAGTTTGCGTCACACAGGCTCTCTAGTTGAGGCGTGAGAGCTCAGTAGTTGTGGCACCTGGGCTTAGTTGCCGCATGGCATATGGGATCTTAGTTCCCTGACCAGGGATCGAACCTGTGTCCCCTGCATTGGAAGACGGATTCTTTATCACTGGATCACCAGGGAAGTCCCGTATGCCTATATTTTTCAACACTGAAAAGGTGTATGGCTTTCATAACAAGGTTATGTGGGGCTTCTCTGGTGGCACAGTGGTTGAGAGTCCACCTGCCATTGCAGGGGACACGGGTTCGTGCCCTGGTCTGGGAAAATCCCACATGCCACGGAGCGCCTGGGCCCGTGAGCCATGGCCGCTAAGCCTGCACGTCCGGAGCCTGTGCTCCGCAACGGGAGAGGCCACAACAGTGAGAGACCCACGTACCGCAAAAACAAAAACAAGGTTATGTGATTACTGTGTATAAATTTTTGACAATTTTCAGTTACTCTCCAATGGCATATAATAAAATTCAATATCTGTGAGGGAATATTTGCCTCATTCCCTGGCCCCTGTCAAGTGTGGCAATGTCTGTGAGCAGGAGAAGAGGAACCCCATGTCCTCAATCTCTTTATTTCAGGGAAAGGCTTATGAAGTTGTGTGGCTTGAGTCCTTGAAGAAATGAGTCATTTATCTTCAGAAAAAAAGGTCATATGGAAGTAATTCTACAAATATTTGGTTGTGCCTAAATTTAGATACTTAAGCTCAAACCCCACCCTTAACACACTAATATTGTACAGGACTCCAAACAGCCCCAGCGTTCCAAGACAAGAAATGGAGCATATCCTCTGGCTTTAAATGCAAGAATTGGCCAGAGACAATCTTGTTAGCTCTAAAACAAGCAAGATGAGTTCAGGGTATTTATGCACCCCTTGAGTTTAGAGCAGAAAACTTTATCATTTGCTCAGAGCTGGATGATACCACACTCTTCATGTGACCAGGACTGTCCTAGAACAGCTTGGCATGGTAGAAAACCTTTGCATTCAGACCTTATTACATTGAATACTGACAAATGCACACCTCCAGGCAGGAATGTAGAAGCATGGAAGAGGCCAAAACAGGGGGAAAAAAGGCAATTTGGAGAAAACAAAGAAGGAAGAAGAAAACATTGGAAAAGTAAGCTGTTGTTAGTTAATACCCTCAGAGATAAACATTGCATCCACAATACAGCAGGATGCCACTTAAAAAATACTTTTATTCAGAGAATTAAAACCAGGTCTTGTACATTTTAAAAAATTAAAATAGCAGAAATGAAAAACCATGAGAGACAAAGTTGACATTGAGAGATAAAGTTGAGGAAATTTCCTTAAGAAGCGGAGTAAAAAGATGGAGATAGAAAAACAGGAATAAAAGTTAAGCAAGAGGCCCAGCCCAGGAGGCCCATTATCCAAAAAATCTAGATCCAGAAACAGATACTAGTTTTTTAAAGTAGATGTTATGGACTGAATCTATGTGTTCCCTGCCCCCCCGCCCCCCCCCCCCGCCCCCGCCAAATTCTTATGTTGAAATCCTAATCTTCAAGATGATGGAATTAGGGTGGAGCCCTCATGAATGGGATTAGTGCTGTTATAAAAGGGACCCCAGAGAGCTCTTTCAAGATTTTTCTGCCAAGTGAAAACATAGTGAGAATGCAGCATTTGGAAACCAGAAACAGCCCTCAACAGATGCTGAATCTGTCCGTGCCTTGATCTTGGACTTCCAGCTTACATAACTGTGAGAACTAAAGTATGTTTAAGCCACTCAGTATATGGTATTTTGTTATAGCATCCTGAGCTAACTAAAATGAGCAGAGAACAAAATCAAAAAGTCAAACTTTCCCAGTGCCCAGCCCAGTGGATGAAAATAAACCCTGACACATTCATGTCATTGTGAAATTTTACAATATGGAAACATGAATTTCCTATAAGCTTCCAGGGTGTGGCAGGAGAAGGGGAGAACATTTCTCAGAAAGGAACAAGAATCAGAATAGCCTGGATTTCTCAATAACACTGAATGTTAGAAGACAAGGAGGTGATGCCTTCAAAAGCCTAAAGGAAAATGATTTCCCAGCCTAGGATTCGAGATCCAGTCACACTGCCAATTAAATGAAGGGGGGGAAATTAAGACATTTCCAAATACACAGGGTCTCAGATTTACCTCCCATGAATGTTTTGTAAGAAGCTCCTGAAGGATGTTTTCCACCAAAGTTGGGTAGCCAAGAAAGCAAGGTGGGATTCTCCAAATGGTGGTGAAAAGAGATCCTAAAGTAAGGCAACAGCTTGCAGCTGACTTAGAGCATGACCAGACTGGAACAGGCCAGAGCAGACCAGAGGCTCAGGGAACAAATTCTTCAAGAAGATGAAACTGATAGAAAACCTACGTGTTTGAACATTGTAAGAGGAAGGAGGTTGATGTACCTGAGGAAAAGTTTAAAAGAATTGGACAGCAAAATTACATTGTACATATGACCTGTAAGATTCTGACTGGTACTCACATAATTATAATGCCACCATGATTATATTGGGAGAATGGAAATGCAGGAAGGATGTGTGAGGGAGTGTAAGTTTGGTAGGGGAGAAGATGAAAGACAACTGAATAATGGCTAAACTAGAAAAAAATCAAGGATTAGCAATATACCAGACTATATATGAATAATAGTATTTTATCCAGATCAAATTCCCCAAGTGTGGTCATTGTTTATGGATAAATGACATGATGTCTGCAACTAACTGTCAAATAGCACAGAGAGAGGGAGAGAGAGGGGGAGAGAAATAGAAAGGAATGTAGATCTAGATAAGGATATTTGGCTGTTCATTTTACTCTTCCTGCAACTTTTCTGAAGGTTTGAAATTTTTCAAAATAAAAACTGGGAGATGAGTAGTAGCATACTTGCATTATTTAGAAGTAGATAGCCATGTTTATCAATTAGCTTAAAAGTTTTAAAGTGTTTGCCTACGGGAATAGGAAGTTAGCATGTTGGAAGGGGGGGAAGGAGGAACCACTGATGTTTTCATGACTAGCTTTGAACAGTGATTTGACTGTTGAACTCAGACATGTACACCTTTGATTAAAAATAAAAACAAAATTAACAACTCAATACATATTAAAGGGAAATTAAAAATCAGTAAAACCAAAACTTTTAAAAAGCTGCTTTTTTATGGAAAGCATGGAAAGATATCCCATGCTCTTGGACTGGAAGAATTAATATTGTTAAAATGGCCATACTACAGATGCAATCTGCAGATTTAATGCAATCCCTATCAAATTACCCAGGACATTTTTCACAGAACTAGAACAAATAATCCTAAAATTTATATGGAACCACGAAAGACCCAGAATTGGCAAAGCAACCCTGAGGAAAATGAACAAAGCTGAAGGCAAAACACTCTCAGACTTCAGACAGTTACAAAGCTACAGTAATCAAAACAATGTGGTATTGGGAAAAAAACAGACATATGAATCAATGGAACAGACTAGAGAGCCCCAGAAATAAACCCACACACCTACTGTCAATCAATCTTAGACAAAGGAAACAAGACTGTACAATAGAGAAAAGACAGTCTCTTCAGCAAGTGGTATTGGGAAAGCTGGACAGTCTTATGTAAATCAATGAAGTTAGAACACTCCCTCACATCATACAAAAAAATAAACTCAAAATGGCTTACGACATGTCACCATAAAACTCCTAGAAAGACTTAAATATACGACATGTCACCATAAAACTCATAGGCAAAACATTATCTGACATAAATTGTACCAATGTTTTCTTAGGTCAGTCTCCTAAGGCAATAGAAATAAAAGCAAAAATAAACAAATGGAACTTAAAGTTATAAGCTTTTGAACAGCAAAGGAAACCATAAACAAAATGAAAAGACAACCTATGGACTGGGAGAAAATATTTGCAAATGATGCAACCGACAAGGGATTAATTTCCAAAATATAAAAACAGCTCATACAACTCAATATCAAAGAAACAAATGACCCAATCAAGAAATGGGCAGAAGACCTAAATAGACATTTCTCCAAAGAAGACATACAGATGGCCAACAGACACTTGAAAAGATGCTCCACATCGATAATTATTAGAGAATTGCAAATCAAAACTACAATGAGGTACCACCTCACACTGGTCAGAATGGCCATCATCAAAAAGTCTATAAACAATACATGCTGGAGAGGGTGTGGAGAAAAGGGAACCCTCTTGCACTGTTGGTGGGAATGTGAATTGGTGCAGCCACTGTGGAGAATTGTATGGAGATTCCTTAAAAAACTAAAAAATGGAGCTACCATACAGTATGGCAGTCCCACTCCTAGGCATATATTTGGATAAAACTCTAATTCAAAATGATACATGCACCCCAATGTTCATAGCAGCACTATTTACAATAGCCAAGACATAGAAGCAACCTAAATGTCCATCTACAGGTGAATGGATAAAGCAGATGTGGTACATATCTATACCTACAATGGCATACTACTCAGCCATAGAGAAGAATGAAATAGTGCCATTTGCAGCAACATGGCTGGACCTAGAGATTATCACACTAAGTGATATCACTTATATGTGGAACCTAAAATATGATAGGGACTTCCCTAGTGGTCCAGTGGTTATGACTTTGCCTTCCAATTTGGGCAGGGGGTGTGGGTTCAATCCCTGCTCAGGGAGCTAAGATCCCACATGCCTCACAGCCAAAAAAAAAAAAACCCAAAAACATAAAACAGAAGCAGTATTGTAAGAAATTCAATAAAGACTTTAAAAATGGTTCACATCAAAATAAAATCTTAAAATAAATAAATATGATACAAATGAACTTATTTACAAATAAAAATATCACATATATGGAATCTAAAATATGATACAAATGAACTTATTTGCAAAACAGAAATAGACTCACAAACAGAAAACAAACATAATTACTGAGGGGGAAAGGGGCAGGGGAAGTATAAATTAGAAATTTGGGATTAACTTATACACACTACTATCTATAAAATAGATAATCAACAAGGACCTACTGTAAAGCACAGGGAACTATATTCAATATCTTATAATAAACTAATGGAAAAGAATATGAAAATAGAATATATATATGTATAACTGAGTCACTTTGCTGTACAGCAGAAACTAACACAACACTGTAAATCAACTATACTTCAATTTTTTAAAAAGGTAAAAAAGCAGATTTTGTACATTCAAACAGTGTGGGAAATACAATAGAAAAAATATTATCCACAACAACTAAAGGAACAAGATATTTAGGAATAACTTTAACAAGAAATGTGCAAGATTTCTATGAAGACTAGCCCTCTACTGAGGGACATAGAGGAATTATGGAATAGGTAGGAATAGGTCTTATTCCTGGGGAGGATGATTCGATATTGTAGAGGTGTCAGTTGTCCCTAAAGTAAACTCAATGCAATCTCAGTCAAAATCCCAACAAAATGATTTTATGGCTCACTTGTGAGAATACTATAGAACTACAAGAAAGAAATTGGATAACGAATTGCTCAACCAGATTTTAAAATATATTAAAAAGCTACAGAAAATTAAAACTGTGTGGCATAGGCACTCTAAACAAAAGGTCAACAGAAGCAAACAAACTCTCAGTCCAAGTACATGATAGACAGCATGTGGTAAAGATGGCCTTTCCACTAGACATGTGTGTGGGGGGGTGAGAGAGGAGAAATGGATTAATCAAGCAACTGGCTAGCCCTCATATAGATACCCTCCCCTCCACCCCCGTATAAGAAATGATCCACAGAGTGGCCCTACCTCATTTACTTACATGCACGTATATCCCAGCTACATCAAACGTTTAAAGTGAAAAATAAAACTTATAAAATCCATTAAATAAAAGAGTGAACATTCAATCCTAGCCAGTTGCCACACCAAGCCATGAACATCGTCCTTGATTTCATCCTCTTTCTCACCATGTCGCTTTCAATTAACTGCGTTTTGTTTCTTCTACACCTTAAATATCTCTAGGGTCTATATCCAGTCTGTCTCCCCATTGTGAACCCTTCCAACAAGTTGCCTTGGTTCAGGGTAACAGGATCCTACCTGGTGCCTGACTTCTAACATGGTCTGAGTCCAGTACATTTTTCATGGAGCAACAGTTCTAAAACCAGGTATGACCTTTTTGATCCCATGTTCAATGCCCTTCTGTGACTCCTCACTGCTCTCAGGACCAAGTCCAGTGGCTCGTCTTTGGCCCTGCAGCCCTTCATACTCCAGCTCCTTCTCTCTCTGGCATCCTCTCTCCTACTTTCTCTGTATCATTCCAAAAATAGTGAACTTCTCAGTTTCTAGAGCTTGCCAGCCTTTTCCCCCAAACCTTCCCGTATACTGTTCCACCCAGAACATTTCTCCCACACCTCTTGTTCTTAAGGTCTGGGAACCTCCAGTGACCCCCTGATATCATGGACTCCACTAATAAAATCATTGTATTTACTTGACCATCTCCCCATAAGAAGTAAGTTTTGTGTGTGCCGGGATTATGTCTGTCTTGTCCATCTTATATCCCCCAGAATTTAGTATTATATCTAGAACATAACAAGCATTCAATGAGTACTTGGTGAATGAATTGAACTGTGCTTGTATAAATCCATTTTTCACAATTAAAAAAACCCAAATTCATGTGGTATAAAATTGATGGTAACAGCAAACAGCAACTTTTGCCAATTGGCATTAATAGAGCCCCGGGCTGGGTCTGAGCCAGTGCTGCGTGGGCTGTTTACAAAATTACAAATTCCTGTTCCAGGGCGGTCTCCTCTGACATCTAGGTATTGGGTTGGCCAAAAAGGTTTTTTGGGTTTTTTCCATAAGATGTTACAGAAAAAACCAAACGAACTTTTTGGCCAACCCAATATTTTCAACAGTGCCAGCTGCTCAGAATCTGATCCCCTGAGGTTTGGGGCTGGGACTAGAGGTCCCAAATGAGGAGAAATCCCACCTGTGATCCTCTTTTGCTTCCTGCTTCTAGGTCCTTCAGCTGAAGTTGCTTCAGACTCATCTTGTGCACTGTCCTCAACTTTCTACAGTGGAAATGGGATCTTAGAAATTCTAAAAATATTTTCCAACGTTTTCCACGTAAGTACCAGTTTATTTTCTCAAGATTGTGATTGATGAAAACCTGGCATTTTCTTGTAGATATGGGTGGGAGTTTTAGGTTAAGGGAGTTGTCAGCTGGCTGAAAGACCTCCTGAGGGCAAGGACAACATGGGTCTGTGGGCAAGTGCATCCCCACGGGCACTCAGGAAGGACTGGGGGAATTGCCTGGGACGAGGGTGTTCTCCGCCTCGGCTCTAAAGTTAATCTGGTGTTCTCTCAATTCCAGTTGGTCTAATGTGTTGCTTCATCTAGATATAAATACAAAGTCCTTTTGATTTAATACTTTAAAGAATCATGAGGCAGCAACACTGAATAGGAAGGAAATATTTTAATTCCCTCAGCACTCATGCTCCACTTGGAGCAAATGGCAAAGCTTCTGTGACTGGTGGCTTCTGCCTCTCTTTTCTTCTGGATGGCTTTTCAAACTTTGTCAGCAAAAGAGAGGTTAAAAAAGAACAAATAAAATCATTAACTAAGTACGTGAGGGTCGCAACATATTATGCGCTTGCCTGTCAAATTATTTACTCCTTTGGGATTTGGTCCAGCTGTCTTGATGGGTTGGCAGGAGACTTCTTGCAAAGAGGTTTCAAATGGATTTGGAATTTAAATCTAACTTCAGGCAAAATGGTCAGAGAGACCGCCAGGGTCCATAGGTCTGGGTGGGTCTGGCCTGAGGTCACCTGTGAGAGCTGGCTGTGAATGGAGGCTTGTGTGCTCTCAGCACTGGGAGAAGGGAGCCTGCCCTTGTAGGCACTGAACATCCACACCTGATGAGTGGGCCGTCCCTCCAGCTGCATTCATGGCTTAGTCCCTGAGTAGTAGAAAGTTTGTTTGGCATCTTGGAGACAGATAACAGGAGTTGTGATGGACTAAATGGAATGAAATGCAGCAAGTAATCCATTTGGGAGCGATCTTCCCTCAAGCCAAAAACCTCATCATAAACAATTTGCAGAGGATGGGTTGGGAGAGAATAATTGATGATCACAGCTTGAATTTTATAAAAAGTATTGTCTCCATTTCCCATGACAAGATCATCATTAATTTCCACCAAGTGGGGAGGACTCTGCTCACAAATCAACTGTGTGATCTCAAGAGACTGAGTTTACACCCTTCTATTTCCGTGTATTAGAGCCAAGCCTTTTTCCTACTTGGAAACCCCAACTACCCTCAACAAACAGCAATTTTCCCTCACATGATCTTCAGGAATTGTTTACCACAGGACCCTTGGTAAACTAGAGATGCTTAGCAGTTCCTGTCATTTGAGTTTGTTTTGTTTGTTTGTTTTTTTCGAAATACAGGAAATGCACTGGAGTTAACTTTTTCCTGCACCAGACAAAAGCATAGAAGATATAAAAACACTACCTTCCCTTAGCTACAGTAGTAAACAGTGGTTTTGGCTGCTCAGCATCTGTTCTCCATATCTAATGCCTCAAGGCCTTTCCTGCACTGAGTGTGATTGGCGGGTCGGTGTCTCAGGAACCTCCTGGCCAGGACAGTAGCCACTGGCCACGTGTGACTGCTGGACACTTGAAATGTATCTGAGAAACTAAATTTTTAATTTCATTTAAATTAATTTCTTCAAGTTTAAAAACTGATGCTCAATTCAGTTTTTGAAAAGTTATAAATGTGTTTGGAACAATTCAAGTATGTGGATCTACTTTTTCAACTATAAATTATATGAAACCCACAGACAGTTAACTTTTTACAGTTCAAGTATTTCCATTGAAAAGTTAGCTTCCAAATTGAGATGTGTTGTAAATGTAAAATATACTCTGGATTTTGGGGGGGAAAGTGCAAAATATCTTACTGGTAATTTTTTATATTGATTACGTGTTGAAATGATAATATTTGGATATATTAGGTTAAATAAAATATATTGTTAAAATTAATTTCTCACATTTCTTTGTACTTCTTTAAATGTGGCACTAGACAATTTAAAATCACACATGTGGCAGGCACTATATTTCTCTTTTCTTTCCCTGTTCCAGGACAGGCCCCAGTGGCCTGTGAGCTGAGCTTGGCCAACCAGCAGCTCCTCAGAGCTTGATCGGGTGAGGCAGCGGGCGAGGCGCAGACTGAAGGCGGGGGAGGCCAAGGGAGATCAGCCCTGCTTGTCGGTCGCTCTCCCTCCCTGTGTCCTTTCCTGGTGAGACCCTCCAGCCTTTCTTGGTCTTCTGCTTCCATGCCCACCTAGCAGATTCCCTTTAGCACACGTTAGCCAATCTCTTCCCAGGGTTTTCAGCCAGACACCCTAAAACAGATCTGACCAGGATTTGCAAGGAGTGAGTCTCTAGGTCCTCATTTCTCCAGAATCCCTGGTGCATCAGTTACCACTGAGGTCACCATCACCAGCACTGGATTGGGACTGGGCTGGGGCAGCTCAAACTCCTCAGGGGATTGATAAGCATGGCTTTAGAGCATCTTCTTTTAAGCATCTGCATGGCCAGTGAGTAAACAGCATACTACCATACTTCAGATGGGAAGGAAAGCAAAGTTCCTGGGATCCCTGCACTCTGGCAGTCAACAGATGTTTAGTGAGGACTTATTAATCACTCCCTGGGCATTGTTCTAGATACTAAGTGTGTAGCAATGAGACAAAAACACAAGTATACTTCTTGTTGGGAAATGGGGGGATCATAAGGCAAATAAAAAGGAAAGATACATAGTATGTTACAAGACAGACATTCTCAGGAGAAAGCCAAACCAGGGAAGGGGGTAAGGAATGTGTGCATGTGTGTGCGTATGTGTGTGTATGTGTTAGAAGGGCAGAGACATTTAGATAGGGTGATCACAGAGGGAACACCTAGAATGTTACATTTACAGGAAGGGAGCAAGCCTTGAGAATGTGGGGTTGGGCCACCCCCAACTTGTTATGCTGAAGGCTGCTCAAGGCTTCTGGACGCTGGAAGCTGTTGCCTGCAAGGAGCAGTGGTCCTGAGGGGGAGGGGGGGATCAGAGTCTGTGTGAGGACATGATGAGACCCTTGCCTTAATGACATTCTCTACTTCGTATAACTTGATGTGCCATTTTCAAACTTGAATTCGCTTTTGTCGGTTTAAGGGATCACAAGAGAATTTACGGAGCTTCTAGACCAGATACCTTTTGTGGCCAGATGGGTGCCCTACTTCACCCATATATTCCTTGCTAAGAAGGGACTTCAGGGCTTCCCTGGTGGCACAGTGGTTAAGAATCCGCCTGCCAATGCAGGGGACACGGGTTCAAGTCCTGTTCCAGGAAGATCCCACATGCCGCGGAGCAACTAAGCCCGTGCACCACAACTACTGAGCCTGCGCTCTAGAGCCCATGAGCTACAACTCCTGAGCCCGCGTGCCACAACTACTGAAGCCCACACGCCTAGAGCCTATGCTCCGCAACAAGAGAAGCCACCAAAATGAGAAGCCCACGCACCACAACAAAGAGTAGCCCCCACTCGCCGCAACTAGAGAAAGCCCATGCACAGCAACAAAGACCCAACGCAGCCAAAAATAAATAAATACATAAAAGTTATTAAAAAAAAAAAAAGGAGGGATCTCAGCCTCTCACTGGAGGCTGCATGTTTTCAGCCAGCTGACCAGGAGCTGGGGTCTTCTTCGATCCCTAGCCAGCAGCACCCACTTGACTACCAGGGTACCTCTAATCCTGGCCTGCACAGGGGGCTGTGGACTTGAGGCTCACATCTGTCTGTCTATCCAAGTGGACTGGGCCTGTGTGCCTAGGGACAGGTAGCCTGTTAACAGTTGGGTTTTGATGTTTTTCATGCATGCGAGTAATCAAAGTTAAAACTAGAGTAGCCTAATTTCCTGGGAGTAGGTGGAGAGCCTTCCCCTGTACAGAGTGAGGAAGGTTTGGAATCAACAGTCCAGGTCTGTTGGGATAAGTGAGAAAACACAGGAATGTTCTTTTTGCACATTTGTTTCTCATAAGAGTGCCCTATTTTAACAGGAAACAATATATATCGTTTCTAATTAAAAAAAAATCTGGGGTATCCGAGGAATAGCAGAAGGCTGGTGTGGCTGGTATGCAGTAAGGAAAAACCAGTAGAAACGGAAGTCACAGAGGCCAGGGCAGGGGGGCGAGGAGGCATCTGCAGCCTCCACTTTCACTTGTTTAAAAGAGTGAAACGGGACTTTCCACCGGCTGGTAACAACCATCCATGCAGCGGGCAAAGGAGCTTCTGGCCACATGCAATTCTCCACCTGTCAGGCGGGCCCCAGAGAGGCACTGCTCAGGACAATCACCCTTTGTTTCCTCACATATTTTGGGGTGAAGATAAAGCAGATAAAAGCCCTTGTTTCACAGAGCTTATCGCAACCACACAAAACATTACACTAGAATGTTTGTGGATTTTCTTCATGATAATCACATAATCACAATGAGAAAGAGATAACAAAAAAAGAAATAAAAATATTGTGTCAGGATCATAAACCCTGAATGCTCTTTGTCCTGAATTGAGGACACTTCCCAGAATATTGTTTATTTGGAAAATTCTAACAATCACTGAATGTGGTTTTGTTTTTCTTAGTTACTCTGACTTCCCTCTGTACCTCGAGCTGATCACAGCACTCTGGCTGCTTAGGCTGCATTCCCCATCAAGAAAATTTTAAAAAGTAAACATGCATTCTCTGAATTGTTAAAATACTCATTAAACACCTGTTTCATCAACTGATCTGTCCAAACTGCTGTGCGCACCCCACTTCTGGGGCACTAATATCCCTTTTCAGCCCTAGTGTTTCTCCAGTTACCCATAACCCACTCTGGGTCTGTTGTCCAACCACTGTGCTCATGGGCTGGTGCTCAGGCTTCTGCTCTGTTCTGTTTGCAGACCTATAAGTAAATGATTTGCCCTCTAGCCAACTGCAAATCAGGGACAAGGAGAGCATCCATGTACATGAATTCATTCATTCATACTTTTTTTTGAGTGCATACCAGCCAGGCATGGTTCCAGTACACAAAAAAAGTGGACTCTAGTGAGAAGACAGACCATAAATAAGTAGATATGTCAAGTGATAAGTGCTGTGAAAAGAATGGCAGGTAAAGAGGCTGGAGAGTTTCAGCAGGTGGTGCTGGTTCAGAACAAGTGCTCAGGAAAGGACCTTTCGACAAGGTGACTTAGGAGCAGGCATCTGGTAATCTCAGGGTAGGTCTTCCCAGGCAGAGAAAAGAGTGAGAGCCAAGACTCCGAGGCCCAGCTGTCGTGGTCTGTCGTGGTCTCTTGGAAGCACAGTCCAGAAGCTGTTTGGAGGGAGGCAGGTGGGTGAGCGCAGAGAGGTACTGGGGACAAGCTCAAGTGGATCCTTGTCAGCCAAGGTGAGGGTTAGGGTTTTATTCCTAGTGAGATGGAAAGCCACTGCAGCATTTTGAGAGGGTCAGGCTGGCTGCTATGAGAACAGATTTGAAGCCCAGTTAGAAGACTACCACAGTAATCCAGGCAAAGGGAGAGTGGGGAAATAGGTGCAACAGACAAACATTGGTCCCAAGTGCTAACAGGAGGCCCACTGCTTGGCCTGCACCCCTTCCACTCTGCTTGTTGGGGAGGGTTCATCAGGCGCCTGGGAAAAAGAGAGGTCTGGCTGAGGCTACCTGGCTTGACTGAAATCAAGCATTTGTTCATAGCAGTCATTTTCTTAAATACATTTCATTTTTATAATATCCTTTATTTAAGAACTTTACTAATTTAAATCCTTCAGAAGCCTGGGTGAGAAGTGCCTTGTTCTGAATTTCCCAGCAACTGTTGTAGCTTAATTCAAGAAAAATGGGAGATGTATTTGTCTGCAAGCCTTGTGCAGCCTATCTATTGAATCACCTACATGCTACTATTGGTCTTTGCTGCTGTCACCCACTTTAATTTTCTTCGACAAAATGCACACATGCCTATAACATGTAAGTAGATCAGAGTTGTGGGAAGAGCTGGAGTGACATGGACCTGGGGGAAGCCTTGTAAACAGGTTGATGAGGAAATCAGCTCTTCTGTGATCAGCTGAAATTTCTCTTGTGTGTTCTTAAAAGGTTAGAACGTCAACTCCCAGAGATCCTTAACTGGCTGCTCCCTTGGATAAGCACTGCTACACCTTCTGTGACTGCTTATGTGTAGAGCTTTATGGTGACTTCCTGTCGGGCAGCCACAGCCCCTCCTCTCCTGCTGCTGCCCACACTGCAAATCTTGGGTAAAGCCCTGACTGGTGAGCTCTCCCCTTCTTCCTGCCTTCCCGCGTGGGGTCACCCTGAAGGGCTACTTCTCATTTTACAGCTGTGTGGGTTCAAATTCCTGGCAAAACCGGGCTGATTGTCCTGGGTGGACTGCTCAGAGTGAGCCGCAGTGACAACCTGAGGAGACCCCAGAAATGGCCCTGCCACTCCCATGTTTACAGTCATTCACTCACTGTGACTGAGGCATAGTTCCCTTGATCTTACTTTATCCTTTGGAGACTGGAATTTTCCGTTTCAACAACTTTTACTACTCTTTTTTAACATGATTTTATCTGAATAAATTAAAGGTAGGTGAGAGAGGTGAATATGGATCACATTGGGGGGATGGCTGTGGATGTGACAGACATAGATAAAAACAGATCAACTGAAATGAATCAACCACCAACACAGCCAGTTTTTCTCAAAGAGGAAAAAATTATCACAAAATTACAACTACCAGATATAACTTTTAATTCTAATTGTTCAGAAACAATCCTGATTTCTCCTAAGTCACAGCTTTTAAAACTAGTAATAAGGTTGACCAGCTTGGGTTATAAGATTTTATCCACTTTAAATAAGGATGCCTTATAAAGTACTTTATTGTGGTTCACAAGTATCAAAGTGCTTCTATATGGCTTCAGTGATTCCCACACAAGCCCTCAGTAGATATGGGTCTTCTAGGTTTAAAAGTTAATCCCAACGTACAAAAAGAAATACAAGGTGCAGCGAGGTTAAGGCTCAAAGGCAAATGTTTACAAAGCCCACATGACATGGGCTTTGTAAATGTCTGGCCCAACCCCACTCCAAGATGACATTTAAATAATGATTGAAATAATCTCTACGCATCAATAGATTCATGTGATGTGTATGCTTTCTAATAAAACAGTTTTAAAGCTTTCCAAACTCAAAATACTTTCATTTGAAAATTAAAAAAAAATTGCCGGGCTTTCCTGGTGGCGCAGTGGTTGAGAGTCCGCCTGCCGATTCAGGGGACGCGGGTTCGTGCCCCGGTCCGGGAGGATCCCACATGCCGTGGAGCGGCTGGGCCTGTGAGCCATGGCCACTGAGCCTGTGCCTCCGGAGCCTGTGCTCCGCAATGGGGGAGGCCACAACAGTGAGAGGCCTGCATACCGCAAAAAAAAAAAAAAAAAAAAAAAAAAAAAAATTTGCCAGTAACTATTCCAATTCCACAAACTAAAAATGTAACAAGAAACAGGTAAAATTAATTTAAATAATATATTTTATTTAACTCAATATATCCAAAATATTACCATTTCAGCATGTAATCAATATTAGAAAAGTATTAATGAGACATTTAATTTTTTTTTCATACTGAGTCTTCAAAATCTGGTATATATTGTATACTTTCTTAATTTGGATGTTAAATTTTCATTCAAAATACTTGCTCTGTATTTAGATTTCATACAATTTACATTTGCAAAAGACAATTCACATACCCAAGTTATTCCAAGCATACTTAAAAGTTTTCCAGTAACTGAGTTGAGAATCTATATTTGGATTAATTAAAATTTAAAAAAATCAAAAATTCAGTTCCTCAGTTATGCTGACCACAGTTCAGGTGCTCAAGACTTACAACATGGCCTGGGCTGCAGTCCTTGGCAGCACTGACTTCAAGTGCCCCAAGAATGTTGGCTTAGGGTGTTGCTATTAACAGAATGGTGTTCAGAGAACACTGTCTTTAATCTCCTCTCAAAACTGCATAACTTTCTTGTAGGTTAAACTATCCACTGTTAGCATCAACATTTTATACATAATTAAAATTTTTCTTAATTATATTTTCTCATAAGATGCCATGTCTTCTAGTAACAATCAGATTTTATGTATAAATGCTTCCTGTTGAATTATGAAGAGGCTTATAGCAATACAAACTCTAAAATGACCCAATCAGTCATCCATCCTTCTCCAGTGCAAACATTACCACAAAGTGTTAAACCAGCCCCTAAAACCAATGTTAAAAAGGGGATCCCACAATATTTTTTACAAAGTAGTGATTAAATATTCCTTGAATATTTATTTAAGTGGAACAATTCCTGAAAGTAAAGAAGTGAAAATATTTTTACGCTATGCTTTAGTTCTCCAATTTATTTCATGATTTCTTTACAAGAGAAGCGTTTAAAAAATAAATGCTATACACTTAGGTGTTAGACTGAATGACAACAGCTATGAAATTTCTTTTTCACTGAAACCCTTGAAATTATAAAATTTTAAGTGTGACCCTTGAAATGACAAAACCCATTGATTAAAACAGATGCTCAAAACTTTACCAAAGTGAGTAATTAATCCTGTGCTTAAACTGCTGCAAAAGCTGAATGAGATACAAATGCTGAAGCCGATGAATTCTACACCTTGGCCCTCAGGCTTCTGGCTTGGTCCCACAGCTCCATTTTTGCCACTGCCGAGAGGTGAACTTCATCGGGCCCATCTGCTAAGCGCAAAGTTCGCGTTAGGGCATACCTGCAAAAACACAAAGAGCAGGGATGGCAGGACTTAGCAAAGAGGAACCTGTTGCTTTAACATCAGTCACTGATTCTAAGCCAAGATTATTAGTGTTTGAAATCTCGCCAAGGCAGTGATAAGAAAAATTGCACAGGGAAAATCAAGGAAAGTCAGCCCAAGGGCTTGTGAAATGCCATTTTCAAGTCCTCACCTTGGGAGTGGAATCTTAAATGGCACAGTGCAGTGGGCTTAATCTCAGTCTTGGTTTGCTGTAGGTACTAGTATTTGCTAGAACTAGGAGATATCTTAGGTAATCCACAGGCCATGAAGAATATATAACATTTATATACTATAAATATATAGTACTATATATTTAGTTCTTTCTTATTAAAAATTGATGGGGGAAACTGATGGGGCACCAGACTCTTATCTCCAGTGTGAGAGAGAAGGTGGCACCATGCCCAGTGGTGATGGGCAGTGGAGAGTATTCCTTCTTGATCCCAGAAAGCACATGTGGACATGAGGTGGTGGCTGGCATGCACTGCCGCAGTCTGGCCACGGCCTCTGGGTGTGGGTGGTAAAGTGTCCTAAGTGCATACCTAAGCCTTGCTCTGCTCCCCTCCTCTCCTTCCTGTTCCAGGGTGAACCCCCATGAGTTATTTACAGCTCAGGAACCCTCAGTGCATCTTCTCAGTGTAAAAGTGAACATGAATGAGTGAAATGACAATTGTAATCATAAAACTATTTATTGGTACTGAGCTCTATAGTAAAATACCTATATTGCCTCAGTTAGCCTTCAATTATGCTTTAAAGTAAGTTAGCTATTTTTATTTTCTTCATAAACAGTTAGTATCAAGCCATCTGTAGATTTTTTTAACTCCAAGCCCATCAAATGTAGATGGTGATTAAATGACATCTACTCACATGTTAGCCAGAGGGTATTCATGGGAAACGCCGGCACCTCCACACACTTGGATGGCCTGGTCAATAATTTTGCAGACGGCCCGAGGAGCGGCCACTTTAATCATTGCAATCTACATAAACAAGATATAAAAAGAATGTTCCTTTCTTAGACAATACACAACGTGATAGAATTTGATATAATCTGTATTTTCTTTGTGAAAAGAAACAAGGGAACTTTCCCACATACACACACCACTGAAACACAATCTTTGATGAAAGCCAACAAAGATCCACTAATGCAGCTAACGGACATATTTCAGTCAACACAGACCTTCTGGAAAGAGATATCTCTTCCAAATCACATTTTATTAACTTATTTATTACTTGTATTGTCTTGTTTCTAAAAGGATTTCAGGCAACTGATAAGTGACATTCATCACCTTAGGGATCATAAAGGGTTAAAAAGTCTTCGATAATCAGTTTTCCCTTGGCAATTTCATTGCTTTTATAATTAAACGATCATGTTCTTATTCCAAATAAGCCAGAAACATAAGAAGGCAGGGGACGAGAGGTGTCTTCTATGAAACATTTCTATGTGGCAGCACAGTGCTCTGCATTCTGTATCAACTTGGTCAGTCTTCGCTAGAACCCTAGGCCATAGGCCTACAGGTCACATACTTTGCCCAAGTCAAGAGGTTAGCAGAAAGTAACATACCGGGTACAATTCCAAGTCAGTATGAAGTTTGGTATTTCCCTACCTTCTCTGCCTTCTCTTGCTGCATCTCAAGAAAGCTGAAGATATTCTGCATCCTGAAAATCATTCCCTAAAGCAGCCCAGTGAAAGGAAAACTAGCAAGGGTGATTGTATAAATGTATAAATTATACATTTATAATTTTTAAACCAAAATCACATGGAAGCTTCTGATATTCTGAGTGCCCTCAAGGCACCATGAAACCTGGAATGCCCAAAGAGTGGGACAAACTTCTTGGAGAAGGCTTGGCAGATGGTGGTCCAAGGGGCCTCACCTCCTTCTTAGCACCAGAGCTGCCCAGAGTATCAATGCTATGGGCAGCTTTCAAGGTCAACAAGCGGATCTCCTCAATGGCAATGCGGCTTTCAGCAATCCAGTGAGCCACCACCTCCTGCAGGGGAGCAAAGGGCAGCAGAAGAAGGAGGAGATAAGCTGGTGTCTGAGGTCCACATGTAACACAGACTGGTAGTTTGGTGAAAACATCCTCTACGCCAAGGCCTGTTCTCAAGCCTTACTCTATATATTTTAATTATATATTTTAAATAAATATATTTATTTAATCTTTGGCTGTGTTGGGTCTTAATTGCTGCATGCGGGCTTTCTCTAGTTGTGGTGAGTGGGGGCTACTCTTCGTTGTGGTGTGTGGGCTTCTCATTGTGGTGGCCTCTCTTGTTGCAGAGCACAGGCTCTAGGCATGCGGGCTTCAGTAGTTGTGGCACGCAGGCTCAGTAGTTGTGGCGCATGGGATTAGTTGCTCCACGACATGTGGGATCTTCCCGGACCAGGGCTCGAACCCATGTTCCCTGCATTGGCAGGCAGATTCTTAACCACTGCACCACCGAGGAAGTCCTCTATATATTTTTAAATGGAAGAGTTAATTTGTTTGAAATAACCAGCCAGCCACATACCCATGGAATGCTGCAGGTAACATTGGTGGATTTTAGAAAAAACTTTATTTGCTAAGAAAAATAATTTATTTTGGATATCCTGGTGTCTAAAGTTAAGATGGTCTAACTGAGCAATTTTCTTATTGCCAAGACACTCCTTACTGGCCCTTCTGAATGCTAACTGCACACTACCATTGACACTTGGTTAAATGTAAGGTGGTGGACCTGCTTATAGACAATCTAGATAATTCCTAAGATAATTTCAGTGTTAGAATGGTCCAGCATCCTTTGTTGTGTTATTACTATTATTTATTTAGTAAACATGAACTTTTTCTTTGGTGAACAGTTCTATGAATTTTAACACGTGTATACTGGTATAACCACAATCAAGATACAGAACAGTTTCATCTCCCCCAAAAAACTCCCTCATGCTGCCCCTTTTTAACACTACTTCTGCCCTCTAGCAACCACTGAATGGTTCTCAGTTATTATACTGTTGCCTTTTCCAGAATGTCATATAAATGGAATCATTTAGCATGTATTCTTTAGAGACCGGCTTCCTTCACTCAGCATAATTCCTTTGAATTTCATCCGAATTGTTCTGTGTATCAACTGTCCATTCCTCTTTATCACTGAGTAGTATTCCATTGTAGGGATGTAACACGATTTGTTTTTCCATTCACCTGTTGAAGGACAGTTGGGTTGTTTCCAGTTTTTGGTGAATTATTAACAGAACTTCTGTAAATATCTGTATATGGGTTTCTGTGTGAACATACCTTTTTATTTTTTTAAAGCAAATACCAGGAGTGGAATTGTTAGGTCATGTGGTAAATACTTGTAAGAAGCCGTCAGTTTTCCAGAGTGACTGTACCATTTTGCATTCCCACCAGCAGTATATGAGTTCCAGTTACTCTTCAAACCATCAGCACTTGCTATCATCAGTATTTTAAAATTTTAGCCATTTTAACAATGTGAGATATCTCATGGTGGTTTTAATTTGCATTTCCCTAATTGCTGATGATATTGGTCACCGCTTGATGTGTTTATTTGCCATTTATAAATTCTGTTTGGTGGCAAGTCTGTTCAAGTCATTTGCCCATTTTTAAAGTGGGCTTAGAGAGCTGGGCTTAGAGTTCATTATTCAGTCATTTGTTAGATAGGCAATTTGCAAATACTTTCTCCCAGTCCATAGCTTTTTTCATTCTCTTAATAGTGACTTTCATAGTGCCAAAGTGTTCAATTTTAATGAAGTACAATTTGTCAATTTTTCCCTTATGTGTCATGTTTTTGGTGCATGTCTAAGAACATTTTGCCTAATACCAGGTCAGGAGACTTTTATCTTCGTGATATTTTCACCTATATAAAAAAGTCAATTGACCCATGTTTTTATGAGTCTATTTCTAGACCTGCTATTCTGTTCCAAAGACCTATGTGTCTCTCCTTATACCACACTGTCTTGATTGTCGTAGCTTATGGTAAGTCTTCAATCAGATACTGTGATTCCTCCAACCTTACTCTTCTTTTTCAAACTGTTTTATTATTTTAGTTTCTCTGTATTTCCATATAAATTCTAGGATCAACTTGCTTATATCTACAAAAATGTTCTGCTGGGATTCTGATTGGAATTACATTAAATCTATAGATCAATTTGAGAATAGCTGACATCTTTACTATGTTAGCCTTCCAATCCATGAACACAGTATTTCTCTGTATTTATTTAGGCTCCTTTTGGTTTCTTTTACACTTTTATAATTTTTAGCATCTAGATTCTATACATGTTTGGTTAGATTTGTACCTATTTCCTTTCTTAGTCTATTGTAAATGGTATTTAAAAAATTTCAGCTTCCGATTGTTCACTGCTAGTATACAGAAATAAAATTAATTTTATGTGTTGATTCAATCCTATGACTTTGCTAAAGTCACTTATTATTAGTTCTAGGAGGATTGTTTTGATTTGTTTGGTAGATTTCTAAGGATTTTCTACACAATCATGTTTACAAAGAGGGGCAGCTTTATTTATTTTTTCCCCCAACTATGCACTTTATTTCTTTTTCTTGTCTCACCACAATGGCTAAGACTTCCTCTATGATGATAAAGAGCAGTGGTGATGGGACTTCCCTGGTGGCACAGTGGTTAAGAATCCACCTGCCAATGCAGGGGACATGTGTTCGAGCCCTGGTCTGGGAAGATCCCACATGACACTGAGCAACTAAGTCTGTGTGCCAAAACTACTGAGCTTATGCTCTAGAGCCTGTGAGCCACAACTACGGAGCCCATGTGCCACAACTACTGAAGCTTGCGCACCTAGAGCCCATGCTCCACAACAAGAGAAGCCACCGCAATGAGAAGTCCGTGCACTGCAATGAAGAGTAGCCCCTGCTCGCCCCAACTAGAGAAAACCTGCATGCAGCAATGAAGACCCAACACAGCTAAAAATAAATAAATAAATAAATAAACATTTTAAAAGTGTTAAAAAAAAAAAAAAGAGCAGTGGTGAGAGTAAACATCCTTGCTTTGTTCCCAATCTTGGGAATGAAAACATTCAGTCTTTCATTATTAAGTATGATGTTGGCTGTAGAATTTTTAGATGCTCTGTTTCAGGTTAAATAAATTCCTTTTTATCTCTAGTATGCTGAGAGTTTTATCATGAATAGATGCTGAATTTTGTCAAGTGCCTTTTTCTATCAATCGATATGATCATGTGGTTTTTCTTTTCTAGGCTGTTAATATGGCACATTACAATGATTAATTTTCTTAATGATTGATATTCGAATATGAATCAGCCTTGCATTCCTGGGATAAACCTCACTTGGTTGTCCTTTTTACATATTGCTGGATTATATTTGCTAGGTTTTTGCATCTATACTGGTCTGTAGTTTGTTCTTGTCTGGTTTTGGATTAGTGTAATTCTGGTCTCATAAATGAGTTGGCACGTGCTTCCTCCTCTTCGTTTTTCTGGAAGAGATTGTGTAGAATTTGTGTTATTTCTTCTTTAACTGTTTAGCAGAATTTACCAGTGAAACCATTTGGGCCTGAAGATTTCTTTTCTCAGGATATTTTAAACTGTGTATTCAGCTTCTTTAATAGTTGTAGAACCATTCAGGTTATCTATTTCACATTCAGTGAGTTTTGGTATTTTGTGGCTTTTGAGGAATTGATCCATTTCATCTAAGTTGCTAAATTTATGTGCTCTGTATACATGCCTGAGTGTGTGTTTCCTAAGCCCCAGATCTAGAGTGGAGCAGATTCTACCTCAGCTTCAGCACCAGTCCCTATTCTCCAGTTCAGGTTTTCCCAGAGAACTCCACATTGTGGTTTATAGAATACTTGCACAAATTATGAAATTGGTATTTCCAAAGACTTCTATTTCCAGGAAGATGGAATAGATGTATGTTTCCCTATTCCTCCTGCAAAGTACAACTAAAATCTTGGGTATCATCCATAGAACAAACACAAGAAGACTCTGAAAGGTAGAGAGAAGAAGCCAGACTGGCCAGGGACTTTGGGAACAGAACAACATAGTAGTAAGTTCCCTCCATTTCCTCTTTGTCTCATATATCCCAGACTTGGAGCTGAAGAATCCAGCAACCTGGAAATACCAAGGAGCACAGACAAAAATCAAACGAAGAACAGCCTCAACAAATACTGTCTTTAGCTGAAGGATTGGGAAGGGGCAGCTAGAAAGACAGAAAACTTAGAGAATAACCACTCTACCCAAGCCAATACTAAAAAAAAAAAAAGCACTGGCCCCACTCCTACTCATGCCAGCACAGACTTCCACCCTTGTGAGTGCTGAGATGAGGTACCTCAACACCCTTGCCAGGGTGGTATCAGACAGAGAGTGTCAAGTAAGGAGCAACACCAGGAACAAGTTCCCTCCCCTCTATGATGTCATTGGGGACCACTCAGTGATGAGAATGCACCCCTTTCCTCAGCTATCAGTGGAGGCTGAGTGGGAAGCTGTACTTCTACCTACCTCTGCCTGGCAGTAATGAGGTGCAACCCCTTCCTCTAACAGAGCAGTGTCAGAGAAACCCAGCTAAAATAGAAAGTTTAAATAAGATCCAGAATCTCATAACATAATATGAAAATGTCTAGGTTTTAACAAAAAAATCATTTGTCATGCCAAAACCCAGGAAGTCTCAAAATTTATGATGATGACAACTCTGAGATAACAGAAATGTTATAATTCCTGACAAAGATTTTAAAGCAACTATGATAAAAATGCTTCAATCAGTAAATAGAAACACAACTGAAACTAATGAGAAAACAGAAAGCCTCAGCAAAGGAACTTAAGTCTTAGTAATGAAATTACTAAGAAGAAATAAAGAAGAAAAAAATGGATATTTTGTAACTGAAAAATATAACCATTTAAATAAAAAGCTCAGTGGATGGGCTCAACAGCAGAATGGAGGGAACAAAGGGACAAATCAATGAACTGGAAGACAGGACAATAGCAATTGTCCAATCTGAACCACAGAGAGAAAACAGACCAAAAAATTTTTTTTAAAGAATAGCATTAAAATAAACAAATTAATTAATTAAAAAATTTTAAAAAGAGAATCTCAAGGAAAATTGAAAAATACACTGATGGGATTAATATGAAAATACAATACATAAAAATTTGTGGAATACAGGTAAAGCAGTGTTGAGAGGAAAATTTACAGCACTAAACACATAGATTAGAAAAGAGGAAATGTCTCACATCAATACTCCTTGCTACCGCACCAAGAACCTAGAAAAAAAAGAGCAAAATAAGTCTGAAGAAAGCAAAAGAAAAGATATGATAAATAGCAGAAATCAATAAAATTGAAAACAAAACAAAAAAAAGAGAAAATCAATGAAACAAAGATCTTGTTAATGTTAAGTCATATCAATTATTATATTGTATAATTTTATATATT
Source organism: Globicephala melas (assembly GCF_963455315.2). Classification (NCBI taxonomy): domain Eukaryota; kingdom Metazoa; phylum Chordata; class Mammalia; order Artiodactyla; family Delphinidae; genus Globicephala; species Globicephala melas. The sequence continues at coordinate 132,250,685 of NC_083317.1, read as the reverse complement.
AATAATTAATATATATTCTTTGAAAAGACCAGTAAAATTGACAGACCTCTAACAAGACAGACAAAGGAAAAGGAAGGTACAAATAACTAATTTCAGTAATGAAACAGGGTATCACTGAAGACCCTGCAGACATCAATAGGATAACAGGAGAATATTATGAACAACTCTAAACACATAAAATTGACAGCTTAGACAAAATGGATCACTTCCTCAAAAAATACAAACTACCACAATTCATTCAATATAAAATAGATAATGTGAATAACCCTATAACTATTAAGGAAACTGAACTGTAAATTAAAAACTACCCCCAGACCAAATCTCCAGGCCCAAATGGTTTCATTGGAGAACTCTACCAAATGTCTAAAGAAGAATTAACATAAATCTAGACAATCTGGTTTTCTTTAATTAACAATAATCTTTTGATGTTCAGACTACCTGCCCTTTGTTGCAAAACTCCTATATATCCTGGCTCCCTCCTAGGAACAGTTCTCTCAGGGTTACTTGAGATGCTGTCTCTCAGGCTTGAAGTCCTAAAAATTTCCACCAAGTAAAACATAACTCTCGGGACTTCCCTGGTGGGCCAGTGGGTTAGACTCTGTGCTCCCATTGCAGGGGGCCCATGATCAATCCCTGGTCGGGGAACTAGATCCCGCATGCATGCATGCAGCAACTAAGAGTTCGCATGCCACAACTAAGAAGTCTGCATGCTTCAACTAAGAACCCACGTGCCACAACTAAGAGAGTCCACATGCTGCAACTAAAGATCACACATGCCACAACTAAGACCTGGCGCAGCCAAAATAAATAAATAAATAGTGAATTTTAAAAATAAATAAAACTTTCAAAAAAAATAAAAAGAATTATACATAATGACAAAGTAGGGTTTATTCTAAGGATGCAAAGGTAGTTTAGTATTGAAAATCGATCAATGTACTCCATCATATTAACAAACTGAAAAAAAATCACATGGTCATACAAATTAATGCAGAAAAATCATTTGACAAAATTCAACATTCATTCATGATAAAAACTCTCAGAAAACTAGTTATAGAGGGTAATTCAACTTAACAAAGAACATTTCTAAAAATCTGCAGCCAACATTATACATAATGTTCTACTAAGAAACTGGATCACTCATACACAGCTGGTGAGAATGAAAAATGGCATAGTCATTCTGGAAGACAGTTTGGTGGTTTCTTAAAAAACTAAACATGCAACTACCACATGACCCAGCAACTGCATTTTTAGGCATTTATACCAGAGAAATAAAGACTTAAGTTTATGCTAAAACCTATACTTGAATGTTTATAGCAGCTTTATTTGTAACAGCTCAAAACTGAAAAAAACCCAAATATCCCTCAACAGGTGAATAGTTAAACTGTGATAATCCACACCAAGGAATACTACTCAGCAATAAAAAGAAGCCAGCTACTAATACATATAACCTGGATAAATCTCCAAAGAATTATGCTGAATGAAAGAAAACAACCCCAAAAGTTTAAATACTGTATAATTTCTTTTCTGAAATGACAAAATTATAAAGATGAAGAACAGATTAGTGGTTGCCAGGAGTTAAGGAGGAAGGAGGGGTGAGAGTGAAATGGGTGCAGCTATAAAATGACAACATGAGGGCTCTCTGTGGTAATGGAAATGTTCTGTATCTTGACTATATTGATGACAATATCTTGGTTCTGATAATGTATTATCGTTTGATAAGATGTTGCAACTGGGGGAAACTGGGTCAAAGGTACAAGGTTTCTCTCTGTATTATTTTTTTTTGAATTTTACTTATTTTTTTATACAGCAGGTTCTTATTAGTCATCCATTTTATACATATCAGTGTATACATGTCAATCCCAATCACCAAATTCATCACCCCTCCACCCCCAAACCCTGCCACTTTCCGCCTTCATGTCCATACATTTGTTCTGTACGTCTGTGTCTCAATTTCTGCCCTGAAAACCAGTTCATCTGTACCATTTTTCTAGGTTCCACATATGTGTGTTAATACACGATATTTGTTTTTCTCTTTCTGACTTACTTCACTCAGCGTGACAGTCTCTAGATCCATTCACGTCTCAACAAATGACCCAATTTCATTCCTTTTTATGGCTGAGTAATATTCCATTGTATATATGTACCACATCTTCTTTATCCATTTGTCTGTCGATGGGCATTTAGGTTGTTCCCATTACCTGCCTACTGTAAACAGTACTGCAACGAACATTGGGATGCATCTGTCTTTTCGAATTATGGTTTCCTCTGGGTATATGCCCAGTAGTGGGAATGCTGGATCATATGATAATTCTATTTTTAGTTCTTTGAGGAACCTCCATACTGTTCTCCATAGTGGCTGCATCAATTTACATTCCCACCAACAGGGCCAGAGGGTTCCCTTTTCTCCACACCCTCTCCAGCATTTGCTGTTTCTAGATTTTCTGATGACGCCCATTCTAACTGGTGTGAGGTGATACCTCACTGTAGTTTTGATTTGCATTTCTCTAATAATTAGTGATGTTGAGCAGCTTTTAATGTGCTTCTTGGCCATCTGTATGTCTTCTTTGGAGAAATGTCTATTTAGGTCTTCTGCCAATTTTTGGATGGGGTTGTTTTTTTCATACTGAGTTGCACGAGCTGCTTCTAAAATTGGAGGTTAATCCTTTGTCAGTTGCTTCATTTCCAAATATTTTCTCCCATTCCGAGGGTTGTCTTTTCATCTTACGATTTCCTTTGCTGTGCAAAAGCTTTTAAGTTTCATTAAGTACCATTTGTTTAGTTTTGTTTTTATTTCCATTTTTCTAGGAGGTGGGTCAGAAAGGATCTTGCTGTGATTTATGTCATAGAGTGTTCTGCCTATGTTTTCCTCTAAGAGTTTTATAGTGTCTGGCCTTATATTTAGGTCTTTAATCCATTTTGAGTTTATCTTTGTGTGTGGTGTTAAGGAGTGTCCTAATTTCATTCTTTTACATGTAGCTGTCCAGTTTTCCCAGCACCACTTATTGAAGAGGCTGTCTTTTCTCCATTGAATAATCTTGCTTCATTTATCAAAAATAAGGTGACCATATGTGCATGGGTTTATCTCTGGGCTTTCTATCCTGTTCCATTGATCTATGTTTCTGTTTTTGTGCCAGACCATACTGTCTTGATTACTGTAGCTTTGTAGTATAATCTGAAGTCAGGGAGCCTGATTCCTCCAGCTCTGTTTTTCTTACTCAAGATTGCTTTGGCTATTCAGGGTCCTTTGTGTTTCCATACAAATTGTGAAATTTTTTGTTCTAGTTCTGTGAAAAATGCCTGTTTGATAGGGATTGCATTGAATCTGTAGATTGCTTTGGGTAGTATAGTCATTTTCACAATGCTGATTCTTCCAATCCAAGAACATGGTATATCTCTCCATCTATTTGTATCATCTTTAATTTCTTTCATCAGTGTCTTATATTTTTCTGCATACAGCTCTTTTGTCTCCTAGGTAGGTTTATTCCTAGGTTTTTTTTTTTTTTTTAGGTACATGGGCCTCTCACTGTTGTGGCCTCTCCCGTTGTGGAGCACAGGCTCCAGACGTGCAGGCTCAGTGGCCATGGCTCATGGGCCTAGCTGCTCCGCAGCATGTGGGATCTTCCTGGACCGGGGCACAAACCTGTGTCCCCTGCATCGGCAGGTGGATTCTCAACCACTGCGCAACCAGGGAAGCCCTATTCCTAGGTATTTTATTCTTTTTGTTGCAATGGTAAATGGAAGTGTTTCCTTAATTTCACTTTCAGATTTTTTCATCATTAGTGTATAGGAATGCAAGAGATTTCCGTGCATTCATTTTGTATCCCGCTACTTTACCAGATTCATTGATTAGCTCTAGTAATTTTCTGGTAACATCTTTAGGATTCTCTATGTATAGCATCATGTCATCTGCAAACAGTGACAGCTTTACTTCTTTTACGATTTGGATTCCTTCTATTTCCTTTTCTTCTCTGATTGCTGTGGCTAAAACTTCCAAAACAATGTTGAATAATAGTGGTGAGGGTGGGCAACCTTGTCTTGTTCCTGATCTTAGTGTAAACGGTTTCAGTTTTTCACCATTGAGGATGATGTCGGTTGTGGGTTTGTTATATATGGCCTTTATTATGCTGAGGTAAGTTGTCTCTATGCCTACTTCCTGGAGGGTTTTTATCATAAATGGGTGTTGAATTTTTTCAAAAGCTTTTTCTGCATCTATTGAGATTATCATATGTTTTTTCTTCTTCAATTTGTTAATATGGTGTATCACATTGAATGATTTGCATATATTGAAGAATCCTTGCATTCCTGGGATAAACCCCACTTGATCATGGTGTATGATCCTTTTAATGTGCTGTTGAAGTCTGTTTGCTAGTATTTTGTTGAGGGTTTTTGCATCTATGTTCATCAGTGATATTGGCCTGTAGTTTTCTTTCTTTGTGACATCTGTCTGGTTTTGGTATCAGGGTGATGGTGGCCTCGTAGAATGAGTTTGGGAGTGTTTATCCCTCTGCTATAGTTTGGAAGAGTTTGAGAAAGAAAGGTGTTAGCTCTTCTCTAAATGTTTGATAGAATTCGCCTGTGAAGCCATCTGATCCTGGGTTTTTGTTTGTTGGAAGACTTTTAATCACAGTTTAAATTTCAGTGCTTGTAATTTTTCTATTTATATTTTCTATTTCTTCCTGGTTCAATCTCAGAAGGTTGTGCTTTTCTAAGAATTTGTCCATTTCTTCCAGGTTGTCCATTTTTTGGCATAGAGTTGCTTGTAGTAATCGCTTATGATCCTTTGTATCTCTGCAGTGTCAGCAGTTACTTCTCCTTTTTCATTTCTAATTTTATTGATTTGAGTCCTCTCCCTCTTTTTCTTGATGAGTCTGGCTAATGGTTTATCAATTTTGTATATCTTCTCAAAGAACCAGCTTTGAGTTTTATTGATCTTTGCTATTGTTTCCTTCATTTATTTCTGATCTGATATTTATGATTTCTTTCCTTCTGCTAACTTTGGGGTTTTTTTGTTCTTCTTTCTCTAATTGCTTTAGGTGTAAGGTTAGGTTGTTTATTTGAGGTGTTTCTTGTTTTTGAAGATAGGATTGTATTGCTATATACTTCCCTCTTAGAACTGCTTTTGCTGCATTGCATAGGTTTTGGGTCATCTGTTTTCATTTTCATTTGTTTCTAGGTATTTTTTGATTTCCTGTCTGATTTTTTCAGTGATCTCTTGGTTATTAAGTAGTGTATTGTTTAGCCTCCATGTGTTGTATTTTTTACAGCTTTTTTCCTGTAATTGATATCTAGTCTCATAATGTTGTAGTAGGAAAAGATACTTGATATGATTTCAATTTTCTTAAATTACCTGAGGCTTGATTTGTGACCCAAATATGATCCATCCTGGAGAAAATTCCATGAGAAGCTGAGAAGAAAGTGTGTTCTGTTGTTTTTGGATGGAATGTCCTATAAATATCAATTAAGTGCATCTTGTTTAATGTATCATTTAAAGCTTGTGTTTCCTTATTTATTTTAATCTTGGATGATCTGTCCATTGGTGAAAGTGGGGTGTTAAAGTCCCCTACTATGATTGTGTTACTGTCGATTTCCTCTTTTATGGCTGTTAGTATTTGCCTTATGTATTGAGGTGCTCCTATGTTGGGTGCATAAATATTTACAATTGTTATATCTTCTTCTTGGATTGATCTCTTGATCATTATGTAGTGTCCTTCTTTGTCTCTTGTAATAGTCTTTATTTTAAAGTCTATTTTGTCTGATATGAGGATTGCTACTCCAGCTTTCTGTTGATTTTCATTTGCATGGAATACCTTTTTCCATCCCCTCACTTTCAGTCTGTATGTGTCCCTAGATCTGAAGTGGGTCTCTTGTAGACAGCATATATAAGGGTTTTGTTTTTGTATCCTTTCAGCCAGTGTAGGGCTTTTGGTTGGAGCATTTAATCCATTTACATTTAAAGTAATTATTGATATATATGTTCCTATTCCCATTTTCTTAATTGTTTTGGGTTTGTTATTGTAGGTCTTTTCCTTCTCTTGAGTTTCCTGCCTAGAGAAGTTCCTGTAGCATTTGTTATAAAGCTGGTTTGGTGGTGCTGAGTTATGTTAGCTTTTGCTTGTCAGTAAAGGTTCTCCTTTGAATCTGAATGAGATCCTTGCTGGGTAGAGTAATCTTGGTTGTAGGTTTTTCCCTTTTATCACTTTAAATATGTACTGCCACTCCCTTCTGGCTTGCAGAGTTTCTGCTGAAGTATCAGCTGTTAACCTTATGGGGATTCCATTGTATGTTATTTGTTGTTTTTCCCTTGCTGCTTTTATTATGCTTTCTTTGTATTTAATTTTTGACAGTTTGATTAATATGTGTCTTGGTGTATTTCTCCTTGGATTTATCCTGTATGGGACTCTCTGTGCTTCCTGGACTTGATTAACTATTTCCTTTCCCATATTAGGGAATTTTCAACTATAATCTCTTCAAATATTTTCTCAGTCCCTTTCTTTTTCTCTTCTCCTTCTGGGACCCCTATAATTCAAATGTTGGTGCGTTTAATGTTGTCCCAGAGGTCTCTGAGACTGACCTCAATTCTTTTCATTCTTTTTTCTTTATTTGGCTCTGCAGTAGTTATTTCCATTATATTATCTTCCAGGTCACTTATCCATTCTTTTGCCTCAGTTATTCTGCTATTGAGTCCTTCTAGAGAATTTTAAATTTCATTTATTGTGTTGTTCATCATTGTTTGCTCTTAGGTTCTTCTAGATCCTTGTTAAATGTTTCTTGTATTTTCTCCATTCCATTTCCAAGATTTTGGATCATCTTTACTATCATTATTCTGAATTGTTTTTCAGGTAGACTGCCTATTTCCTCTTCATTTGTTTGGTCTGGTGGGTTTTTACCTTGCTCCTTAATCTGCTATGTATTTCTCTGTCTTCTCATTTTGCTTAACTTACTGGGTTTGGGGGTGTCCTTTTCACAGGCTGCAGGTTCGTAGTTCCTGTTGCTTTTGCTGTCTGCCCCCAGTGGCCAAGGTTGGTTCAGTGGGTTGTGTCAGGCTCCTGTTGGAGGGGACTACTGGCTGTGTTCTGGTGGATGAGGGTGGATCTTGTCTTTCTGGTGGGCAAGTCTGCCTCTGGTGGTGTGTTTTGTGGTGTCTGTGACCTTATCATGATTTTAGGCAGCCTCTCTGCTAATTGGTAGGGTTTTGTTCCTGTCTTGCTAGTTGTTTGGCATAGGGTGTCCAACACTGTAGCTTGCTGGTTGTTGAGTGGAGTTGGGTCTTGGCGCTGAGATGGAGATCTCTGGGAGATTTTCACCATTTGATATTACATGGAGCTGGGAGGTCTCTAGTGGACCAATGTCCTGAATTCGGCTCTCCCACCTCAGAGGCACAGGTCTGACACCCGGTTGGAGCAGCAAGATCCTGTCATCCACATGGCTCAGAGTAAAAGGGAGAAAAAAGGAAAATAAATAAATAAAATAATAAAATAAAAAATAATTATTGAAAATAAAAAAAAAATTAAGTAATAAAAAAAAAGAAAGAAAGAAGAGAGCAACCAAACCTAAAAACAGAGCCACCAATGATAACAAGCACTAAAAACTATAGTGAAAAAAAAAAAAAAAAACCAAAACCCGGACAGATAGAACCCTAGGACAAATGGTAAAAGCAAAGATATACAGACAAAATCACACACAGAAACATATACATACACACTCCCAAAAAGAGAAAAGGGGAAAAAATATATATATATCATTGCTCCCAAAGTCCACCACCTCAATTTTGGGATGATTCATTGTCTATTCAGGAATTCCAGAGATGCAGGGTACATCAAGTTGATTGTGGAGATTTAATCCGCTGCTCCTGAGGCTGCTGGGAGAGATTTCCCTTTCTCTTCTTTGTTCGCACAGCTCCTGGGGTTCACCTTTGGATTTTGCCCCGCCTCTGCATGTAGGTCACCTGAGGGCATCTGTTCTTTGCTTAGACAGGATGGGGTTAAAGGGGCAGCTGATTAGGGGGCTCTGGCTCACGCAGGCCGGGGGGAGGGAGGGGTATGGAACACGGGGTGAGCCTGCGGCGGCAGAGGCTGGTGTGACGTTGCAACAGCCTGAGGTGCGCCATGTGTTCTCCTGGGAAGTTGTCCCTGGATTACGGGACCCTGGCAGTGGTGGGCTGCACAGGCTCCCGGGAGGGGAGGTGTGGATAGTGACCTGTGCTTGCTCACAGGCTTCTTGGTGGTGGCAGCAGCAGCCTTAGCATCTCATGCCCATCCCTGGTGTCTGTGCTGATGCACCTGTTTCTGGAGCTCATTTAGTCGGTGGTCTTAATCCCCTCTCCTCGTGCACCGTGAAACAAAGAGGCAAGAAAATGTCTCTTGCTTCTTCGGCAGCTCCAGACTTTTTCCTGGACTCCCTCCTGGCTAGCTGTGGTGCACTAGCCCCTTCAGGCTGTGTTCACGCAGCGAACCCCAGTCCTCTCCCTGGGATCTGACCTCCGAAGCCCGAGCCTCAGCTCCCAGCCCTGCCCGCCCTGGCGGGTGAGCAGTCAAACCTCTCGGGCTGGTGAGTGCTGATCGGCACCGATCCTCCGTGCGGGAATCTCTCCGCTTTGCCCTCTGCACCCCTGTGGCTGCACTCTCCTCTGTGGCTCTGAAGATTCCTCTTCTGACACCTGCAGTCTCCACCCGCGAAGGGGCTTGCTAGTGTGTGGAAACCTTTCCTCCTTCACAGCTCCCTCCCACTGGTGCAGGTCCTGTCCCTATTCTTTTGTCTCTGTTTTTTCTTTTTTCTTTTGCCCTACCCAGGTACGTGGGGAGTTTTTGGCCTTTTGGGAGGTCTGAGGTCTTCTGCCAGCATTAGTAGGTGTTCTGTAGAAGTTGTTCCACATGTAGATGTATTTCTGATATATCTGTGGGGAGGAAGGTGACCTCCATGTCTTACTCTTCTGCCGTCTTGAAGCTCCTCCCAGGCAATCTTGAAAAGAGAAAAGTGTAAGAAGTGACAGTTGATGCCATGAGCAACTCTTTAGCTCCTACTCCAGCAGCATTGTGGAGTTGTGTCCATGGCCTCAAACATTCACATCTTCTTACCTCTTCCAATAGTGCCCATCTAACAGCTGAACACTTGCTCTCAAAGTTAACTAAAGGGGTTCTTCCATAAATTATTCCTAGGTATGTGCCATAAAGCAGGCTGTTATTTTTCCATAAGAACAATGTTACAACTAAATCATAGATATGCTGAATAATATTTCATAAAAAAGCAAACATGGCCTATAGGAATTCAAGGTAAAAAATATACTGCAAAATTTTTATGATTGTCACAAATGTACCTTACAAGGGGTTGTAAAGTACATTTGTGACAATCTTATAAAATGTACTAAAATACACATGTCCGGCAAACATGACTAGCAAGGTTCTCTAGAACACAATTTTATTACTACAAGTTTGACCTAACACTACATGCTAGCAATCATAAGTATTAAATATTTAATAATAATTTTTCTTGCCTCCTTAAAATTTACAAGGGCTTTTGGGGAGATGATTTGGATATCTCATTTCTCTTAAAAAGTTTTCTATTTCAGCTTAAAAGCTCCCTTCAACATTTCTTATAAGGAAGGAAGTCTGAAATGATAGCATCTTTTCCTCTTTTTTTAAAAAAATAAATTTATTCAATTATTTATTTTTAGTTGCATTGGGTCTTCGTTGCTGTGTGCGGATTTTTCTCTAGTTGCAGCGAGTGGGGGCTACTCTTCATTGTAGCGCACAGGCTTCTCATTGCAGTGGCTTTTCTTGTTTTAGAGCACAGGCTCTAGGTGCGTGGGCTTCAGTAGTTGTGGCTCACAGGCTCAGTAGCTGTGGCTTGTGGGCTCTAGAACGCAGGCTCAGTAGTTGTGGCACATGGGCTTAGTTGCTCCATGGCATGTGGGATCTTCCCGGACCAGGGTTCGAATTTGTGTCCCCTGCATTGGCATGCAGATTCTTAACCACTGCGCTACCAGGGAAGTACCGTCTCTTTTTCTCTTGATAAATATTGTCTAATTTGGATTGTAGTGCCCAGATGTAACTATATTGTTTACTGTACTTTGTAAACAACAGACTCAGTAGTACATAATTTAGAGACGAGAATTAAAAATATCATGAACATCCCACCAAATGCTGATCCCATTTCTACTTGCATTTCTCCATTGACAGGAATCTCAGTTCTTTTTAAAGCAGTCCATTCCATTTTTATCTCTCTCTTATTTCACTGAGTTTTAGGCTATTTTCCTATATCTCTCCACTTATCTGTCCTAATTCCTTCCAGAAAGCCAAAGGACAAGGCTTCCTTCCTCCTTACAACAGCCCTCTCATGTCCACTACTACTGGAGGGCTAGTAGTAGTGGACATGTACAGAGGGCTAGTACAGAGGGCTAGACACTAGTACAGAAGGCTACTGTACGAGGTTCTCTAGAGAACGAGAGTCTGGGAAAGTTGAAGGAATTGTCCACACTCTGTGTGCTGAGGTGTTGAAGCACTTAAAGAGTTATTTAATCGTTCACAAAGATAACTACCTCTGGTCAGACTGTATTTAAATTCAGACATAAATATGTTTTGTGGAAAACATATTTTCTCCTTGTTTATGCAGAGGAAATTTCTTGCTGACCAAGTAATGCTGTTTTGGTTCAAGGTTAGTGTAGTACATTGGGCTACAATAAATTCAAATAAGTAATTATCCTTACATGTGAATACAGTTTCTTCTTAAAGGCCACCCTTTGTTTTGCCCGTTCACACATGATCTGCAAAGCACGTTCAGCCAAACCTATTGTTCTCATACAGTGGTGGATTCTGCCAGGTCCAAGGCGGCCTTGGGCAATTTCAAATCCCCTACCTTCACCTGTGAGAAAGAAAGGATAACATGACCACAGCCTATTTCTTTTGTTATTTACACAAATCCTGAGAAACTAATGAGATGCCCTCAATAAAAATGGCATTCCAGTAGGAAAAAAGTCAGTTCTGTAATAAGGTTCACTATACCTTTATGGAACTTTGATTTCTATGTATTTTAAACCACCATCATGAAAAACTTGGATCAAATTTAAGAACTGTCTTTTGAGTACCTACTCTGCATAAGTCGTTTTGTTAGTGCTGCAATGGTTACAAATGTAGATAAGACACAGACCCGAGTTTAGAACCTAGAAGAGGGGCAAGGATGCTAGGGATAAGGGATATGGAGAGGGACAAGAAAGGCAAAGGAGGGAGATGCTGTCTCTTCATCATGGTAACCTTAGGGCCTGGCAGGATCAGGGGCTTGTTGAGTGGATGAGATGAGGAATACAAGAACCTTCCTGAAAGAGGTGGCATCAGAGGTGTTCCCTGAAGGTTGAGTAGGATTCTAACAAGCAAAAGGATGGAGCCATTCTAGGCATACAGTATTCAAAGTTATTTATGCTTCTAATGTGTATATGACTTGAATTCAGAAAGTACTGAGGTTTTAGTAAAACAAGTAGAGGCTTGAAGATCACGTTTTAGGAAAAAGTGTGTTGCTCTGAATTGTATAATTTTTGTATTTAGCTGTGTTTTCAACTGATGTGACACCACATCAAATACTTAAATAAAACCTTATTATTCCATGAAGAAAATCCACCAAAGGAAAAAATTTTCCTTTATAAATGGAGTAAATAAGAGGCGAAAGTATCTAAATTATGGTATACTTCGTATCTTTTCCAGATTTAGACCTGAAAATATTTTAAAACAAAATAATAGAGAATCATTTTTCCAAACTTATCTCACCTAGTATTAGATTGGTGGCAGGAACTCGCACTTGATTAAAATGGATCTCAAAATGTCCTCCATGGAAATTGTCTATAAAATAGAGAATAAAATTTTCAAAAGCAAAATGAATTGACCATAAAACAGTCACAGATAATTAATCTATTGAAATATAATTACTCAAAGATAGTGGAATTTAAAGGCCATAATGTCATACATTCCTAGGTAGACCAGAGCCCTGAACCCCCAGCACTGTGTAGGCCAGAAAACTTATCAACTGTTTTAGAAATTTTAAGAGATTTTAGATATCATTTCATCAAGAGGTTTCTGAACTCATTCTCTGAAGTTGTAGAGCTATGAAAAAGGAAGACGGCTCCACAGCTCCGATCAGACTATTTTATTATTGTTTTATTATTGCTTCTTCTTTGAAATTTTTTATATATGGGCTTCCAAAGAAAATTCTGCTCGGAAAAAAAAAGTTCCAATGGTTCAAAAATTGAAAGTGAATAAAGTAATTTAAATTTCTGATTTGACCGTTGTAGAAACCAATGCCTGATGATGTGAAGAACCTGCTTGAAGGGACAGAGCAGGTTCAGCATTAGAGACAAAGCTGAGGCTGGGCCTTCAGGTATGTTTGCTCCCAGTCTAGTCTTGTTCACTGTGTGTTTGCCTCTTGAAAATGCTGGCATGTGACTGAGATTGGGAACACATTCACATTTTGTCTTTATATCACCCCTCCTCCCTGCCAAATTCTTCAGATAATCTCATGCTAACTCCACACCCTTTCCCAGTCAGAATAGATATTAATAATCAATTATGTCCACACTGTTTCCTTTGGCCTTGGCACAGGGAGTTGGAGAGGTGCTGGTGAAATTGTCATACTGAAATTTCAAACATAGGCTCTACAATGGAGGGTATCCGTAGCCAACCAACATTATAAACTCATTTTGGTGGTCTTTCAGGCTGTTGCTCTGCAACCCAGTGACTTCCCATGCACAGTGAGCTTGTTTATCCCCATCTTGCCAACACTTTTCTTTTCTTTGTAATTCAATCCTTTTTTTTTTTAGTTAATTTGTATTGGAGTATAATTGCTTTACAATGTTGTATTAGTTTCTACTGTACAGCAAAATTAATCAGCTACACATATCCCCTCTTTTTTGGATTTCCTTGCCACTTAGGTTATCACGTGCATTAAGCAGAGTTCCCTGGGCTATACAATATGTTCTCATTAGTTGTCTATTTTATACATAGTATCAATAGTGTATATGTGTCAATCCCAATCTCCCAATTCCTCCCCCCTCCCTCCTCCCTTGGTATCCATACATTTGTTCTCTATGTCTGTGTCTCCATTTCTGCTTTGCAAATAAGATCATCTATACCATTTTTCTAGATTCCACATATATGCATTAATATACAATATTTGTTTTTCTGACTTACTTCACTCTGTATGACACTCTCTAGGTCCATCCACATCTCTACAAATGACCCAATTTCATTCCTTTTTATGACTGAGTAATATTCCATTGTATATATGTACCACATCTTTTTTTATCCATTCATCTGTTGATGGAAATTTAGGTTGCTTCCATGTCCTGGCTATTGTAAATAGTGCTGCAATGAACACTGGGGTGCATGTGTCTTTTTGAATTATGGTTTTCTCAGAGTATATGCCCAGGAGTGGGATTGCTGTGTCATATGGTAGTTGTAGTTTTAGTTTTTTAAGCAACCTCCATACTGTTCTCCATAGTGGCTCTATCAATTTACATTCCCACCGACAGTGCAGGAGGGGTTCCCTTTGCTCCACACCCTCTCCAGCATTTACTGTTTGTAGATATTTTGATGGTGGCCATTCTGACAAGTGTGAGGTGATACCTCACTGTAGTTTTGATTTGCTTTTCTCTAATAATCAGTGTTGTTGGGCATCTTTTCATGTTTGCCAACACACTTAACCTGTGGGTGCATTCTCCAGCTGCAGCCTACAGAAAGTGATGATGCCAAATGCTCCATAAAACTGCAAGTCTTATATCCACTACTTGAGTATTTTCATTAGCCACTTTCAACAATAAACAGAAAGCCAGCATCACCACAAAACCTGAAGTTCAGTAAACTTTTTCATAACATTTATCACTGGCTGACAGCTATATAACTTCTTATTTACATGTTTGTATTTATTCTCTGTCTCCTTCCCCCAGCATGTAAGCTCCACAAGGGCAGAGATCTTGGTCTACTGTGTTCACTAATGTATTTTAAGTACCTGGAACGGTGCTCAGTACTCAACAAATACTTGCTGAGTGAGCAACCTGATTGGCAAGGAAACAGTGAACGTGAGCCTGAGCAAAAGTATCCTTGCTTCTTAGAAATTCCACCCAAGAACAGAAGGAAGGAAAAGTTTTGCATTCAAATCAGTCAAAACCCATTGCTTATTAATAGCTCTTGAGGTTGATTGACTAAGAAAGCTAAACTTGAAAACAAAAATGAATGTTACTATGGGTTACCTAGATTTAATTTTCCAGGTGTATTTCATTAATCTATTCTCCTGGATGATGAAGAGAAGACTGGCAGACAGAGTCATTATTCCTTGAATACTAGTCTGCCCTTTCCCAAAAGCAAACAAAACGTGGTAGAATGCTGCACCACCTCTCTTTTTATTTGTTCTATTCTGAACTCCACTCGTATTTTTATTAAGCGTCAAAAAATTTCTAAAAACCCATCTTGTGCATTAAAATGCTATCTGGGGACTTCCCTGGTGGTCCAGTGGTTAAGAATCCACCTTCCAATGCAGGGGACATGGGTTTGATCCCTGGTCAGGGAACTAAGATCCCACATGCTGCGGGGCAACTAAGCCCACGTGCCGCAACTACTAGGCCTGCGCTCTCTAGAGCCTGCGCACCACAACTAGAGAGCCTGCCCACTGCAACAAAAGATCCCACATGCCGCAATGAAGATCCTGTGTGCCACAACTAAGACCTGATGCAGCCAAATAAATAAATATTTTTTAAAAAAATGCTATTTAGTCCCTTCAGTGTTACTGCATATTCTAGTCCTCCTGCTTGCAAATACAAGGACAGGTTGACTGAGTACTTACCCAGGTAGCCAAAAACAGACAAGGGCCTTATTACTTCTACTCCAGGTGTGTTGATGGGAACAAGAATCATGCTGTGTTGTTTGTGTCTGGTCAAAAGAAAAACAGATGTTAGGAAAAGTGTGCTAAGTGGAAAAATAAAACAGATGTTAGGCAGAGTCTCAACTGTCATTTTTTCATTGTTGTTATCATGTAATTATGTAAGCAATGATGTCTGGAATGGGAACTGTGTAAAAAACATACATTAAGTACATTCAGATGCAGGCTGTGATCTGGAACAATGATGATTTTAAAATATGTGAAAGTTATTTAACTGAGGCTTCTCATTGCTCAAAGTGGTAACTGGCAACTGATGTTCAATACACTAAACATTTCAAAACTATTGCCTTGGATCTAAATGTCTAACTTACAAACAGTTTTGAAAAATTTTATATATCTTATAATCTGATCCAAACAGCTTTGAGGATTCAGCAACACTTTTAATACAGGAAATTCCACAGTGAAGAATGTACAGTAACACTCCCTAAAACGTTTTCTAAATACATGTTTTAGCAAAATAATTGT
Source organism: Globicephala melas (assembly GCF_963455315.2). Lineage (NCBI taxonomy): Eukaryota > Metazoa > Chordata > Mammalia > Artiodactyla > Delphinidae > Globicephala > Globicephala melas. The sequence continues at coordinate 132,235,307 of NC_083317.1, read as the reverse complement.
GAAATACAAACATGTGACATTTAATGTCATAATATATTTTATATTATTATGATTTGTGAGCCCAAATGGTGCGTTTTAAGTAAATTAAGTGGATACAGAGAAAGACCTACTCTTATTCCTCATAGATTTCTCAATCACTATTGTTTTATTACCTGGTTACACAGTTATTGTTACTTTTTCCCATAACAATTGCAATTTTGCACTTTGGATTCCCAGCTCCTAAAACCAGAGAGAAAATGAGAACAATACATCATAAAAATAAATTTTTAGCCTGACATTTCACCGTAAAAGTTCTAATCTTTCTAAGTTTACCTCTGGGAAAACAAACAAACAAACATACAGGAAGAAAACCCTTAATTCATTAAAAAAAATAATGCTATGTACAAAACTGTGTATCACCCAAGAAAAATCACTAGCCAAGGCCAAGAATGGACTTCTCAATGAGAGCTGCTGCACGAAAATAACCAGAAGTCAAAGAAGCCATGAGGGACTTCCCCGGTGGCGCAGTGGTTGAGAGTCCACCTGCCGATGCAGGGGGCGCGGGTTCATGCCCTGGTCTGGGAGGATCCCACGTGCCGTGGAGCAGCTGGGCCTGTGGGCCGTGGCCGCTGGGCCTGCGCATCCGGAGCCTGTGCTCCGCGGCGGGAGAGGCCACAGCAGTGAGAGGCCCGTGTACCGCAAAAAGAAAATAAAAATAAATAAATAAATAAATAAAGAAGCCGTGAAAGAACTGCAGCCCTTAAGACAAAATGACAGCTCTCCCATTCATACCATTTCAGACATCAGCATGCTAGAAAGGTTGTGAACTTCTTCTAGCATATTTCCTCCTGTTTAGATACCATATTTTCTGACATATGGACAAGAAGTACTAAAACTCATGATATTTACTCCCCAACCAGTGACTGAGAAAGACCTAATTTCCCCAGCCATGGGGCTGGGTGAGGGTGAGTCTATTTGAGGATTTCAGTACCCATCCCAGATTACATCATTTGCCCTAGTTACGCTATGGAGTAGCTGAAGATGGTTTACTTGGAACTGTCCACATATATGAGGCTCTGATTCCACCTTCAGTAAGCCTAGGTTTTCATTCATTGATTTATTAAGGGTTAAAATTTGAAAATATAAAGCTATTTTCATTTTAATGTAAACTTTTATTTAACTACAGTTTAAGGTCTATGGCAATTCCCCAAAGGGGCCTTCTTGCAAAAAGTAAGTTTCATTTTCACCAGTCTAAGCACCTAGTGCCTCAGGGAAACTACCATTTAACTGGTGTTCTAATTATAAGACTGCAAGCAACTGGGTCAGATTAAGTTAAACACATAACTTCTTATAAAAAGTGGTTTTAGGAGATGTGAAATCATATAAAGATAAAATCTGAAAGAAAATTTCAGAACATCAGGATGATTCAAATGGTAGATGATAATACTTAAATTACACTGTGCATCTTAACTGAAATTTCTTATCTGAAAACACTGGGCTGGGGGAATTTTTTTTACCCTTGATTCGTCCTGGCTCTGCAATAATATGTAATCATGCTTTGATTCTTAGCTAGAAATTATTGAGAAAAGAGTCTTTTCCAGAAAGGCTTACTTTTAATTTTTCAACTGGATATTTTCCTACTTGGGGTTTTTGAGCTTTTACTCGTAGGAAGACTTGAGGCCCTTAGGCTGAAGAGTCAGGCCACTTGCCCCATATAACACAGTGTCTCCTTGGTGGGTGTACTTCTGAAAATCAGATTAGGACATAATGGTATGACTTGGGGTTCATTTTCATTACAGATCTTTTCTTTGTCTACTTTCTATCCTGGTAATCAAGAACATTTTGGGTAAATCTTTTAAGGTTTCATGGATTTTAATTCTAGATAAACAGAAGCTGAATCCTTCAAAAGTAAAATCTTCTCTACAATTCCCTCAAACCCTAACCAAAAGCCATCTTTTTCCAATTCTATATTTCTCTCTAATATTTCCCAATAGTATTTCTTGTCTTGTTCTTTCTATCATAAAAAATTGTTGTCACAGCTTTATGTAAGTGCCCAACAGATTTCAGATATCAGGTAAATTTTGAAGAAACTCAAGAAACAAGGCAAATAATTCTTTAATTCTGCTTTGCTCAATCTAATATGGAAAACAATTCAGATTCTTAAAAGATAAAACTTCTAAATTGGCTCTCCTTTTTGGGGTCATTAAGTAGAGGAAGTAAGGGTGAATATATAAGCTGTAAATTTTGAAATATTTTGATTTAACCTTGATGTTTCAGAAAATGGGAAAACTCTCTCACAAATATATCATCTCATCTTAGCTACAAGCATAATTTGGCAGGTGCAGCAACAGAAATGTCCTTCTTCTAAAGGGAGTTTTTGCTCTCATGTTATTTTAGTTAATGAACAGGATACCAAATGTCATAAATTAAATATATTAAAGGAAATCTGAATAGACCAGAAAACATCTAAATATATCTGCTGTGTCACAGGCCTTCATGAATGAAAACAGATGGCATAGATAAGATAATTTTGTTTTTAATCCAGACTCTGTGGTATTTCAAGACTGTTCAAGTGCCAGGATTAAGTCAGGCTGAAAAGGACATTTTACTGATATTTGCTGATGAGTTTTAATTTCACAGGCTCTTACAACCACATGGTTATCAAACAAAATCATTCTCTAACACAAGGAAAGATGACAGGTAGAGAAAAACATGACTATTGGGTATGGATATGGTCTGTAACAATAAAAAAAAGTGATATAAACAATAATATAATGTGAAGTGCAGTTAGCTATGTACAAAGTCTCAAGGTTATTTCTTCTACCAACATTGAACTTCTAAGGTGAAATACTTAAACTTCATTTGGTCTTAGCATTAATACTTAGTTTTAATTCAAATACGAATAAAAAACCAATATGAGTTAAGTAACATTTTAAAATGAAATTTCCACTTGTTAAAAAAAAGAAAAAGTTTATCATTCAGTTAAAAAAAAAACAATCTCATGTGTGCCTTTGGAATATGTGCTATTATTAATAGGGGAAACAACCTTTGAAATTCACTTACTCTACTGCTAGGAAGGTTTACATTTAATAAGTATTCAATAAATGTTACATGCTGTCACTATTACAAAATATAGTTGGATCAAAATCAGGTCCAAATAGATCAGAATTGAAAATTTAAAAAAAATTTAAATAATCAAGACATTAAAGGGCTTCCCCGTTGGTGCAGTGGTTAAGAATCCGCCTGCCAATGCATGGTACACGGGTTCAAACCCTGGTCCGGGAAGATCCCACATGCTGCGGAGCAACAAAGCCTGTGCGCCACAACTACTGAGCCTGTGCTCTAAGGCCCATGAGCTACAATTACTGAATCCCACACACCACAACTACTGAAGCCCACATGCCTAGAGCCCATGTGTCATAAAAAGAGAAGCCACCGCAGTGAGAAGCCCGTGCACAGCAACGAAGACTCAATGCAACCAAAAATAAATAAATAAATAAATAAATTTATTTTAAAAAGACATTAAAAAAACTAGAAGAAAAAACAATTTAGTATCTATGAAATCTCTGGATGGGAAAGAAACGTTGAGCCTCAAAAATAAATGTGGGAATTCCCTGGCAGTCCAGTGGTTAGGACTCTGAGCTCTTACTGCCAAGGCCCCGGCTTCAATCCCTGCATGCAGCCAAAAAAAAAAAAAAAAAGAAATCAAAGGAAAAAGATTGACTGGTTTACCTGTATAAAATTATTGTACAGTAAGAAACAAAATTAAAGCAAAAAACAATTTAGGGAAAATATCTCACACATAGCTGGCAAGGGCAGGGGAAGGGTACTGAATCTGTTACAAGTCATTTAAGACAGCAAGATGGTAGTGGAATAACACATTCAACTGGCAACGTTCTAGGGAAATAGACACTTCCATATATTATTGGTGAAAGTGCAAAGTAATACCATTCCTATGTAGTACAATTTGGTAATATCCATCAAAATTACAGATTCGCTTATCCTTTGATCCACCAATTCAACTTCTGGGATTTATCCTACAGGTATAGCTGTTTCTGAATGAACTGACAGATGTAGATTATTAACTGTAGTAGTATTGTTTATACTTGCAAAGAATTGGGCATAAATCAATATCCATCAATAGGAGACTATTATATGGTATGTCCACATAATGGAACCCTTCTAAAAAGAATAAGGAAGCTTTCAATGCACTTAATTGAAAGAACTCTAAGATTATTCTACAGAATGCTATCTTTAGTGTAATAAGAAAAGGGATAGTTATACATGGTTAGTCCCATTCTTCAACATCCCTCAGTAAGATTAGATTAAGTGCAGTTTCCTACCATATCTATAAAGATGCTCTCTATAACATTATTTGTAATAGCAAAATGCTGGAAACATTCAAAGTCCTATAGCAGTTGAATGGTAAGTCAAATTATGGTAATCCACATAAAATATTATTTAGCTACGAAAAATGTCATTTATAGTGAGTTTGAATAACATGAAAATGCTTAAGCAAAAATGCTAAATAAAAAACTCAAATACAATATGAATTCAATAGGTAGTATGGACACTAAAGAGTAATCATAAGATTATTAAATAATGCTCAATTTGTATCTTAATATCGAAGACATTTTCAGTGAAAATGTAAAATATAGTTTAGTCAGATTGCTTCCCAAACACCTAATACTGAGAAAAATGGCACTACAAGAAGAAAATGAGAAATGGGTGTGGAGAGAGAGATTCTATAGGAACAAGGGACATTTCTGTTAGGACCGGTGAGGAAGGGTGAGAGACAATTTATGGTGAGAAGCCAGTTGGAATAAACTTATGGTGGAAGGCAAGTGGAAGAGAGGTGCAAAAAAAAAAGGTGCTAAAGAAGCATCAAGTAAATACTTTGAAAAGTTGCCTAAGGTAAGTGATGCCTTTCCCTATCCTCCAAGCTTTATGATTGACTTTCAAATGTTGTCAAGTATTCCCTATTAACACCTCTTCTAGTTCTGTTGAGGAGGAAAATACAGGAAAAGGTCAGTCAGTGAGCTAGTTTCACCATGTTTCATACACAGGTGTGACTCACTATATACTACCAGAGGAAGCTTGATCCTGAGACCCTTTATGCCCCAAGGGCTGGGTATGTGTTTGAGTCAGCAAAAATAATGACCGAATTGAAAAGATGTAAAGATTATAGCTTTATAACTGATTTACAAGAAGGGAATCCTATTTACAAGAAAGTATGTGGTTGAAAGTACATGGGGGAGGAAATGAAGGAAAAGGACAGATACTTTTAAATATCTATAAATATGTATCAAAATTCTATAATAGATGACATCATGGAATTATACACATGCATAAGGGATAGTATGAAAAAGTAGAAATCGTCTAAGGCTAAAGATCTGGATCTAAAATTCCAACTGCATTGCTAAATTTATAAGTCTGTGGAAGATAAGTTACTTAAGCACTGACTGGTTGATTGATTGATTCATTCATTCATAAATTAAATTAGTCATTAAAGAACTACAGCATCAAGGGCAAGTAAAATGGGACAATAATCAGAAGGGAAAGTAGAATTATTTATTAATTCAAAATATTTATTGAGTATCTACTATGTGCCAGGCACTATTCTATATATTTATATATGAAAAATTATACAAAAGTCCCTAATCTGATGAAGCTTATATTCTAATACAGGGTGAGATACATTAGACACCAAACACAATATAAATGATATGGTACATTAGCACATGAAAAGTGCTATGGGTAAGGTTGATTGGGAGTATAGGCAGGTGAAGGGTATTTAGTTTAATTTATTTATTTAATTTTTGCCCTCTTTTATTGAGATATAATTGACATACAGCTCTGTATAAGTTTGACTTACATACATCATGAAATGATTATCACAATAAGTTTGGTGAACATCTATCATCTCACACAGATACAAAATGAAAGAAATAGAAAAATATTTTCTTCCTTGTGATGAGAACTCTTAGGGTTTACTCTCTTAACACCTTCCATATATAACATACAACAGTGTTAATTCTATTTATTATGTTGTACATTACATCCCTACTACTTGTGTATCTTATAACTGGAAGTTTGTACCTTTTTTGACCACCTTCATCTAATTCCCTTCCCCTTCCACCTGCCTCTTGCAACCACATATCTGATCTCTTTTTTTTATGTTTGTTTGTTTTTGAAGTACAATTGACCTACAACACTATGTTAGTTCCTGTTACACGACACAGTGACTGGATATTTCTAAACATTTTAAACTGACCACTATGATAAATCTAGTTATGATATGTCAACATACAAAGATATTACTTACTTATTGGCTATATACCTCACACTATATATTTCATCCCCATGACTCATTTATTTTGCAACTGGAAGTTTGTAATCCTTTTTTTTTTTTGAAAATTTGATGCATGCTATGGAATAATGTATTAAATGTATACATATCAACAAAGATGTATTTGTTTTTATACATTTATTTATTTTTGGCTGCCTTGGGTCTTCGGGCAAGCAGGGGCTACTCTTCGTTGCGGTGCCCACAGGCTTCTCATTGCTGTGGCTTCTCTTGTTGCGGAGCTCCGGCTCTAGAGCTCAGGCTCGGTAGTTGTGGCATGTGGGCTTAGTTGCTCGGAGGCATGTGGGATCATCCCAGACCAGGGCTTGAACCCGTGTTCCCTGCATTGGCAGGCAGATTCTTAGCCACTGCACCATCAGGGAAGCCCTGTAATCTCTTTTTAAGAGTTTGTAATCTCGGGCTTCCCTGGTGGTGCAGTGGTTGAGAGTCCGCCTGCCAATGCAGGGTACACGGGTTCGTGTCCTGGTCTGGGAGGATCCCACGTGCCGCGGAGCGGCTGCGCCCGTGAGTGCGTGCGGAGCCTGTGAGAGGCCCGCGTACAGAAAAAAAAAAAAAAAGTTTGTAATCTCTTAATCTCCCTTACCTATTTCTTTCCTCCCCCATCCCCCTCCCACCTGTCGGCAACCATCGGTTTGTTCTCTGTATCTATAACTCTGTTTCTGTTGTTATGTTTGTTCATTTGTTTTGTTTGTGAAGGGTATTTTAAATAGAATAATCAGGGGTTGCCTCAGTGAGAAGGTGGTGATTGGACAAAGACTGGAAAGACATGAGGGAGTGAGCGTTGCAAGTACTGAAAGGAAGCACAGTCCAGGCAGATAGAAGAGCCAGTACAAAAGCCCTAAGAAGGAATGTGCCTAGCACATTTCAAAACAGCAAGGAGGTTGGTGTGGCAGAATAAGCAAGCAAAGAGGAGGAGAAGGAAATAAGTCAGAGAGGCAATGAGGGATGGAGGGTAGGCCATTCTAAGAATTTAGTGGAAGGTTGCTTGTTTGCTTCCTCCTGCTCCCAAAATACATAAGATAAAGAAGAATAAGAGGTAAGAGAAGGCAAAAGACCAGAGAGTCTAGAGAGGGCAGGGATAAATTTAAGAGCAGTATCCCTCAGCAAGCAGCAAGAGATCAGAGTAATGATCAGCCATGGTAAGGAGAAGAGATGCCTCTTTTGGAAGAATTGTGCTAGAGTCTGCTGAGGAAGGCTGATATGCTCATCTCTTAGCAACTTTGCCCTCAGTGACTTCACATTGGTAGCTGAAATTGGCCATGGTGGGAGTGTTTACACCATGGAAAATGTCTAACACTACAAATCCAGGCACTTTTTTCTTTTTTTCAATTTGGAAGTGTTTTATTTTATTTATTTATTTTTTAAACATCTTTATTGGAGTATAATTGCTTTACAATGGTGTGTTAGTTTCTGCTGTATAACAAAGTGAATCACTAATACATATACATATATCCCCATATCTCTTCCCTCTTGCGTCTCCCTCCCTCCCACTCTCCCTATCCCACCCCTCTAGGTGGTCACAAAACACTGAGCTGATCTTCCTGTGCTATGGGGCTGCTTCCCACTTGCTATCTATTTTACATTTGGTCAGGCATTTTTTTCTTGGTGAGATGGTTTAGCTGCATGCAAATAACTCTTCTCAAAGACTGGTGGATAACAAGGAGGAGAAGTTGGCTGTATTCCCAGACACATACTGTGGGAAGATGAAGGCCCCAGTGCTCTAGAGTCTCTTTTCTGTGAATCAACAGGAAAGTTAGATCAGTTGCTTTTAGAAAAAATGGCATTGGTCTGAAATAACTTCTGAAGGGGGAGACTGAGCCTAGAGAAAGTAAATAAGGGAACTGTTATGCAAATATAGGGAGAGTCAAGGCCAAGGGTTAAATCTGCATACATTTATCTTCTTTCTCTAACTTTCATTTGTTTGGAAGTAGAGGGAGGGGGAGATAGCCAGAGATAGCCTTTCCAGACAGAAGGATTTTGAAAGTTTGGAGCTGGCCATTGAAGAAGATTACAGGAAGGAACAAGAATTTAAAGTTGTGGGGAAAGTCATACTCTGGGGTCAAGGACAGATAAGGAGTACAGTGAGGCCAAGGGGAGTCTCATAGTTTAAGAAAAATACAAAATGATGTGGTATAAAGATTTAAATTCTACTATAAATACCTAATGATTACTTAAAATTTAGTTTTTGATAATTTAGTCTTTACAAAGATAACTTTCTAGGTTACAATCATTTTTTGTTTTCTTTCCTAGACAAAATAATTTTAGAGAGTATTTTTCTAGATGCTACCTACAAGTAAATACTTGTTAGCTGCCTTGAGGCGCTCTGGTGAATTCTTTTGGTTTGGCAGTCAGTACCTCAGCTGCAGGCACGTTCCTGTTCCCTTTGGCTAAGTGGAAACTTCGAAAGGTCTGTAGTTTTTGAAACGAGATTGAATTCCTTCAAGTTTGTAACCTAGGACACTTAAGAACTTGGATTTGAGTTCACAGGATGGTTATACATAAAATAAAAGATCAAGTGCTCACAAGGTTAAATTTCCTGAAAGCCTTACTGGATGTAAGACAAAGGCGGGGTATAAAACGAAAATAAAAGTATGCTGAGTTAGAGAGGTCATTCTATCTTACTCTCTGCACTCAAGACTGCTCCTGTCTGCTGACAGAAACAGGTTGGTTTTTTCTTTCTTCTTCCATTCAGACTTGTATATGATTTTTTTTTAAGCCCAAAGGTTTGGTATATTTATGTATGCATAAAAGTTTACATGTGCAGAAAAGAGCTATTTGAAAAGTTATACATGTTAACCTTAAAACAAAAATATGAACATAGCAAGAAGAAAATACTATTTTAATACGATTACTTGCCTATCAAACTTTGTTAATAATAGGTTTTGCTATATCATTTTTTCCTGCTTTGTTTTATTGTTAAATTTTTTTATTCTTATGATAATTACAAAGGCATTTAAATGTGTTTCTATGTTTCTGCCAGAAGGATCACTTCTGCAAATAGTTTCCATTCCTACGCTTATTTATTCATATTTTTAGCATGATTAATTCTTTTAAAATATCTTTCCTTAATATCTTATACTGTTTGGCCATATTATACCTTATCACTGGGTTCAAGATTTGTGTGATAAAAGAGAAGGAAAGAACAAAGTTCCTACCGTATTAATAATTAACATATAAGAAAACGAAGACTAAAGTAGTCTTCCAGATTGGAACTTTTCAAATAACTTTAAGGATAAAGGGAGACAGAAGGGCTAAGGAAAAAGTATAACAAAACTCAGCACTATAATAAAAACACTGAAAGTTATTATTATATATATTTTAAAACTTGTGAATTCTGTGCAAGCTTATCTTAATACTACAGGGTGTTAATAGCCAGTACAGTAGAATAACTTAATGAAGAGACATGAGATTCCTGCAGTATCATCCTTCCATTCTAGAGTAATAGCTTTAAACCTATTGGTAAAACGTTTAGTTTGACAAATATTTGCTGGGCACCTAGAGTGGGCCTGGCACTCTCTTCGGATATTAATTATAAACATAAATCCAACAGGTCATAGTCTTAGGGAACTTAGAGCACAGAGGGAAAAGGTAGTCTGAGAAACATGTCTTCCATAGGATGGGGTCAGTTCTCTGAGAGATATGCAGATACAGTTATTGGATCGGGAAAGTCTTCTGGAGAGGTGACATTTAAGTTAACTGGGTAGGAACTGGCCCTTCAAGGGAAGGGCAGGAAATAGTCCATCAGATAAAAGAACAGAATGAGTAATGATGTAGACATGTGCTGTAGCATGGTGTGTGCCAGAAAATCGCTGGCAAATCAATATTGTTGCTGTCTACCGTGCAGGGTGCACAGTAGAGAGATGTAGCAGGAACCATGGGTAGGACAACATTATGGAAGGAGCCTTGGGTATCATGGTAAGGAGCTTAGATTGTATCTTTCAGATGAAGGGATGTGTCTTTCAGGTGAGGAGCTAATAAGCAGCAGTGATGGATTGACATTTTAGAGAGAGAGCACTCTGATGGCAGTAAGAAAAATGTTTTGATAAGGAGGTGGTAAGGAGGAATAAGAACAGTAGGACGGGGCTTCCCTGGTGGCGCAGTGGTTGAGAGTCCACCTGCCGATATAGGGGACACGGGTTTGTGCCCCGGTCCGGGAAGATCCCACAGGCCGCGGAGCGGCTGGGCCCGTGAGCCATGGCCGCTGAGCCTGCGCGTCCGGAGCCTGTGCTCTGCAACGGGAGAGGCCACAACAGTGAGAGGCCAGCGTACTGGAAAAAAAAAAAAAAAAAAGAAGAACAGTAGGATGCCACTTGGGAAGATATTGTAATAGGCCAGGTAATAATGATGGTTGAATTGTGTGGATGTGTCAAGGAGCACAGATTAAAAGGAAGAGACAGATTTGAGACCTATTTGGGAGGTAAAATCAGAATTTAGGGGCTGACTGGAAATCAGGGATGAAGATAAGAGATAAATCAAGGATGGTACAGGCTGAAGGCTTAGGTGACTAGTGGAACAACAGTGCTACCAAATAGTAGTTTACAATCAGCATGTAGTGACAGGTTTTGGAGGGAAGCTAACTAGAGGAGACTTTGTTTTATAAAAGCCAACCAGTAAAATTAAGTAAAATGCTGAGATAATATATTTAACTTATTTTAAAATAAATTCATAAATATATAAAAATAATATTTATTTTAAATAAATAAAATTATTTTAATTTTAAAATTTAATTTATTGTCAATATACTGTGTAAGAATCACAAAGTTGTATATATAAAAGTTACAGGGTTTAATGATTAATAAAATTCCCCAGGGTATTATTTTTATCTTCCCTCTGTAAATCCCAGCTCCTGTACACAAACTTGTAAAAACAAGGGATGAAAAACTACTCTTGGGGATATATTCCAACGTGGCTTCCATTAAAGAGTTTCAAAGAGTGGCAGATTCAGGCTCACATATGTTATGGCAACAATCTATTCTCTAATAAAAGAATAAAACATATGCTAGATCAAAAGCGTTTCCACTTAAGAAATATTAAAATAAATATCCTGTATTCTTTTTGCCATTTAGATTGGAGCCATGGCTTTGGAACACAACCAGTCAACAGATTACTATTATGAGGAAAATGAAATGAATGACACTCATGACTATAGTCAGTATGAAGTGATCTGTATAAAAGAAGAGGTCAGAAAATTTGCAAAAGTTTTCCTGCCTGCCTTCTTCACAATAGCTTTCATCATTGGACTTGCAGGCAATTCTATAATAGTGGCGATTTATGCCCATTACAAAAAGAGGCGAACCAAAACAGATGTGTACATCCTGAATTTGGCAGTGGCAGATTTACTCCTTCTATTCACTCTGCCTTTTTGGGCAGTTAATGCAGTTCATGGGTGGGTTTTAGGGAAAATCATGTGCAAAGTCACTTCAGCCTTGTACACGGTCAACTTTGTCTCTGGAATGCAGTTTCTGGCTTGTATCAGCATAGACAGATATTGGGCAGTAACTAAAGCTCCCAGTCAATCGGGAGTGCAAAAACAATGCTGGCTCATCTGTTCCTGTGTCTGGATGGCTGCCATCTTGCTGAGTATACCTCAGCTGGTTTTTTATACAGTAAATCACAAGGCTAGGTGCATTCCCATCTTTCCATACCACCTAGGAACATCAATGAAAGCATCAATTCAAATGCTGGAAATCTGCGTTGGATTTGTAATACCCTTTCTTATTATGGCAGTGTGCTACTTCATCACGGCAAAGACGCTCATCAAGATGCCAAACACTACAAAATCTCGGCCCCTCAAAATTCTGCTCACAGTGGTCATAGTTTTCCTTGTCACTCAGCTGCCTTATAACATTGTCAAGTTCTGCCAAGCCATAGATATCATCTACTCCCTGATCACCAACTGCGACATGAGCAAACGTATGGATGTTGCCATCCAAATCACAGAGAGCATTGCACTCTTTCACAGCTGCCTCAACCCGGTCCTGTATGTTTTTATGGGAAACTCTTTTAAAATCTACATCATGAAAGTTGCCAAGAAATATGGGTCCTGGAGAAGACAAAGACAAAATGTGGAGGAGATTCCTTTCGATTCTGAAGATGCTACAGAGCCAACCAGTACTTTCAGCATTTAAATATAAAACTGCTCTGTCTCTTGCTTTGATACACATGAATGAGGTTTCTCCCTCAGATCAAACATCTGCATTTCTCTGAAATTCAAATCTCAAACACTGTGGTGGCAACTTATAACAAAGAAGAGGTTAGGGTGGGGAAGGGGAGTGAGGTAGAAGCCAAGAAAAAGAGGAAACAAAAAATAAATGCATAAAACATGGAAATTAAAATTAACAATATAGGAAAATAGTAGTAACAGTCATACATAAGAAAAACACTATAAGTTAGGTCATCTAAAACAGATTATTAAAGAAATTTAAATTAAGGGGCATTTATAATTATTTTAAATTATCTAAATTTTAATATAAGAACAATTTCCCTGCATAATTTTAGTACTTGAATAACTATGCAGCAAAATTCAATGTCTTTTTCTTTTTCTTGTTTCTTAATTTGTAAGAGATTTCATAAAACTCCAGAAAGAATAACAATTGGCAATCAAAAAAAAAAAAGCAAAAACAAAAACAAAAAGCTTTTCTGGCTATTGTAATATATTACTGGTAAGTTTCTAAACATGTAATTTGCTTTTATGATGTCAACTTTCTTTAGTAATAAGCTGGTTATCCTGTTAGATTTATCATTTATACTCTAGAAGCAATCCTCAGACAATCACATTTATCTAGGTTTCAATTTTTATAACTGCCTAAAGGGCTCATCCATTTACGTGAGTCAATTACTGAGGGTTGACTAAATAATATATTTTCCTATGTCTAAAGACTCTTTTTTTTTGGCGGTATGCGGGCCTCTCACTGTTGTGGCCTCTCCCGTTGCGGAGCACAGGCTCCGGACGCGCAGGCTCAGCGGCCATGGCTCACGGGCCCAGCCGCTCCGCGGCACGTGGGATCTTCCCAGACCGGGGCACGAACCCGTGTCCCCTGCATCGGCAGGCGGACTCTCAACCACTGCGCCACCAGGGAAGCCCCAAGACTCTTATTTTTCACTTAAATACTTGTATTTTTAAACAATGAAAATATGTACCACAATAAATTATTTTTAATAATATGGGCTGCTTATCTCTTTAAAAACAATTATATATAAATTATTATAGTCCATGTAATATGCCCCTATTAAAATTTTTGATATAAATGACAAAGGTCAAAAATAGTGTGCACTAATATAAATTTTTTCTCCCACAAACTGTAAAAAAAAAGACGTTTTCTGCTCTTAAATAAACATTGCCCAATCAAGACATTGTTTTAAAATTACTTTTCTTTTTATCAACTATTTCTAAATTTGAAAATGCTTTCAAAGACAGAATTTAAAGAACTGTGGTCATGAAATGAATAACTATGTATCTTATTATTCTAGCACAGTATCTAGCACGAAGAATCAATAGAATACTCACCAGTGCACCACCATTTCTTGCCGTTAATTATATAGCTATCTCCATCTTGCTGGATGCTACATTCAATATTTGTGGCATCACTTGAAGCTACATCGGGCTCTATAAATAAGCAAAGGCTGAATTTACAGGCAGGCAGACACCATTAGTTTACAAAAGACCCTTAGTTAAAGAAATGTGAACTCTTTGAGGACAGAGGCATCTTTGTCTTTTTCATCTTCCTACCCTTCCCCCATTCCCCCTGGTTCTTCTACAACCTACACATAGTAGGTATTCAATAAATGTGCATTGGAAAAATGAATAAATGAAGTATTTAGAACAACTCAAGACAGATCAACTATCTGAATTGTGTTCTTGGCATCCTCAGTGATATATGACTTGGGATACAACTCAATCTTTTCTCCAATCATCAAACGTGCATTAAAAATATCGTTCTTGGGCTTCCCTGGTGGCGCAGTGGTTGAGAGTCCGCCTGCCGACGCCGGGGACGCGGGTTTGTGGCCCGGTCCGGGAAGATCTCACATGCCGCGGAGCGGCTGGGCTCGTGAGTCATGGCCGCTGAGCCTGCGCGTCCGGAGCCTGTGCTCCGCAACGGGAGAGGCCAAAACAGCGAGAGGCCCAAGTACAAAAAAAAAAAAAAAATCGTTCTTTACTTCCCACAATGAAAATCTGTACTACATATTTGCAAGCCAGATTTCCCCACCATAGGTTTAGTATCTTAAACAACTTCTTTTTTTTCTTTTTAAATTAATTTTTATTGGAGTGTAGTTGATTTACAATGTCGTGTTAGTTTCTGCTGTACAGAAAAGTGAATCATATATCCACTCTTTCTCAGATTCTTTTCCCATATAGGTCATTACAGAGTATTGAGTAGAGTTCCCTGTGCTATACAGTAGGTTCTCAGCAGTTATCTGTTTTATACATAGTAATGTGTATATGTTAATCCCAATCTCCCTATTTATCTCCCCACTCCCTCCCCCGCTTTCCCCCTTGGTAACCATAAATTTGTTTTTGACATCTGTGACTCTATTTCTGTAGTATCTTAAACAACTTCTAACTGCAAATTCCATCAGGAATGCTTTCACCAATCTATTTATTTTGCATTCTATAAAGCTTGCTCAACACTTAATGTCTTCAGAAAGTTTTCCATAGGACACTTTTACAAGACTGCTTTACTGCATTGCATTTTAGAACTTAGAGGCTAGCTCTCAATCATAGTAATCTGCACTTGTTAATGTGCTGCTCTTTTGAATGGATCCTTAAGATATTTTATGTGTTCTCTTTCTAAAACTAGAGACCCTCTTTCTTTAGAAAAGGAGGTGTGTACTCTATTTATTTTGTAATTAATTAGAGCTTTGTAGACAACACAGCATACAGCAGGTATTCAATAAAGGCCTCTTACTGGTTTAAATGGAGATCAGTTTTGCTATTATAAATGTATGCAATGTTAGAGAAGGACAATAAAATCTGGCCAAAATCATGGCCAGATGAAATTGAGTTTAATTCTAAACTCAAATATGGAACAATGATTTTGTCCTTTGAAGAGTGCTTAATTACTGTTTCCTATGTACAAATGCACCAAAACCCATTTTTATTAACATGCTCCTAGTTTAATTACCCTACATGATTATAATTTGAGCTATATGACCAACACTGGTGAAAGTTCTATTTTTCTGGGTTTATGGAAGAGTTGAGTAGTTTTTAAGTGTCAATATAAAATTATCACAAAGATCAATATTTCATACACTAGGGTAAAAAAGATCTTAAACACTCACAGATGGCAATTTTAGATGCAAGTCAAAAGGTTATAAAACTAGGTTTACTCTGCTGCTAATGCCTAAAGCAGGCTACCAGAAAACATCATCTGGTGTCCTCCCAAAGGGGAGGACAATTTTATTCTGCACATTTAAAAATGCCAAAAATTAAAATTGGGCTCCAACAAACATGTTCACATTTCTGGTCACAGGCAAATTTGCCTGAAACACAGAGCCACGTCCCACATTTCTTCAGTTCCTCCATAATAACTGGGACGAGTGGCTGCCCAATGGGAGAATGTGACTGAATTGCTCTTACCTGTCATACAGAAGCAAGAGGCAATGCTCCCTTGAAGAAGAGGCTCAAGCCACTGCTGCTTCTGTTTCTCACTTCCATATAGGTGAAGCACCTCCATGTTCCCTGTGTCTACACGTAATAAGGAAAAGCACTTGTTTTGCATTTAAAAATTTATCAATGTGAAATCCAAACTATATATAGAAAACAGACATGAATCTTTTTAGAGCAAATATTTACTAACAAAAATATTTTGAAACATAACAGACGAGATTGGGTGCATTCAGGGTGGCATGGCCGTAGACTAAACATAATAGTAAATACAATTTACAAGGAAGGTATGTCATAAGTAGTTACAAGTACATGGCATTTGGTGCCTATTTATTCAACTTGTTCTGAATCACAGACACTTGTCTACTTCATCCCAATGAAGCATGGCTCTGAGTTTTAACTCAATTAGGACTGAGGAAAATAATTTACTGGCCTAACCTTTCCCTGCTATCTTGCAAATATACTCTGCTTGGAGTGACTGCAATGCTCTTAGAGAACAATTAACATTACTTATTACTGAGACTCCTGTTCCTCAAACATACCTTGTGCTTTTTAACTTCCACATGTTTGCTTGGGCCAGGCCTTCTCTCTGGTGAAATTCTACCTGTCACTCCTAAGTAAACTTCTGCTTCTGAGCCATCTCCATTGTGAAGACTCTCCAGCTACCCAATCAGAAATATCTCCTTCCTTTGACCTCACATAGTAATTATTGTCTTTTTACCGCTAACACTGCTCTTACTTTTGTGATCCCATACCACCTAGAAAAGTACTAGGTAATATCTCAAGGATGCTAAACATGGAATCCCTGCCCTGGATAGAAAATGACAATAGATAACTTCAAAGACCCTCTCCAGCCCTCAGAGGGCATTGTGCAATACATGATACACTGCAGTATCACTCTCAGGTGAAAAAGAATGCTTCATGTCTGCTGTGGAGCAAAATGCTCTAGATGCCTTTCTCTGATTTTCATTCCCATCAAATTTCTAAAAATACTCTCTAAAACCTTTCTCTTGAATGCTGATTACTTATAAGATTTTGAGGAAGAATTTTTCAATATCGTCTCTTACAATGATATTAAGGACAGCTATTGAAATGCCTATGAAAATTGAGCTAAGTCTAAGTTAAGTCTCTCAAAACATGTTTGTACTCTGTTCAGGCACTCCTAACAGGGCCCAAGTTATATTAAAATGCACACAATTCCTAGTAGATTAACACAAGCTTAAAATTCTTTTCAACTGAGGGAGAAAATGAGTCTTGAATTATAATTAATGAAGTTCATTGTTTTCTTTGCTTGTTTTAAATCCAGTGTTTCTTGTAGTTTGAATGAGGTAAATATTGAATAAAAACTTTCCAAAAATTAGTTTATTCTGAGAATCTGACAAACCAAAGTTATCATTTATAGGTTCGTTAAAAAAAAAAAAAGCCTAGATAAATTACTTGTACAAAAAAAAAAATTTCCCCCAAATTAGCCTAAAGGCCTCCAAATTTTCTAGTAACGGCTTTAGAATTAAAATGACTATTTTCAACATTCCAATATACAATATTGTATGACTAATTGATGGGCAAAAAAACCAAACCAAAACAAAAGGCAAATCAGAAGACTACATATGTGTCCCATAATATTTTATAACTATTTGGGAAATAATTTGGGTATCTTGAGTAGAAATTCATCTCATATACACTTAAGAAAACTCTTAAGTATTTAATCAACATCAATCATATTCCCTTCTTTATCTGCTTTGTATAAAGCAAAACACAGTGCTCTAAAACACAATAGCCCAAAGGCCTTCATGAATATATCTCCACTACAAAGAGAAAATGCCTAGTTTTCTACCTATGGTTTTATACATCTTGTTTGCTGAGGACAGTTGCTTATCATACTTTGGTCAAAGAAAATGTATTTCCCTTGCCAATTTTAAAATTTCAGCAGTTTGGTGGTATCATATTATAACCGATAGACTAATGAAATTTTAATACTAGAAAAAAGTCTTTGACCATCTAGTGAAAAGTTCATAGGTCAAATGGAAAAATAGCGGCAGAGCTGCATCTGCAATGGATGCCTTCTATAGCATTATTTTTCGTATTATGACCCATTAGTTTGTCATAAAATTAATTCAATGGAATATGACTAGCATTCTCTGAGAAATGAAAATAGATCAAAATAGAATACATTAGACTAGACTCAGTGGAAAATATATGAATTCATGTAGTAAGGGAAACTTGTTTCATGAAGCCTTTTTTCAGTAATATATGTCTCTCCCCTCCTCATTTCCATAAATCAATCCATGAACACACACATACAGCTTCAAACACTACATATTGGGTCACAATATAAAATATATCTTACTATGAGTGGCAATAAAAAAAGTTTTAAGCAAAAGACTACCAGTCTCTTTCCACAAAATTATGCTACCTATGGTAACATGATATAATAGCTACACATAAAGAGATAAAATCTTTAGAAACTCTGTGAATAGATTTATTTACTTTTACAGTAGCCTCATTATTGGATTAAAATGTAGTCATCAGTAAATAGACAAATCAGTGTTTTGAAGAGAGAAAACCATATCTGGGACAAGTTCAACCATTATCAGAGGTTTATGGATTATCTTAATAATTCCCGAGAAATGAGAGTCAAAGTCCAGTGTGGAAACACTTCGAGAAGCAACTAGATTGTGTTTTCTCTGACATCAAACATACCTCTTTTGGGCACTTCCCTGCTTCACTAACTCTTTTTGGGCCATACAATAAGCACAAAAGGCAAAACGAGGACTAACTTGTGCAGGGACACTATAGGATATTATACAATTATCCTTCTACTACAAATCAAATACCAGTCCTTGACTGGAAGCATCAAAAATAACCACAGTAACTTTGGGGAAAAAAGACAAAAGACATATCAAGGGTCTACCCTAGACCTACTGAATCAGAATCTCCAGGGATGAAGCCTGTGAATCTGGATTTTTTCAAAGCTTTTTAGGGGGTTCCTTCTGCAAATTGGGTTTGAAAACACCTTCTAAAGACTACATTCCTGGTTTATTCCTTCCATATTACCTTTTTAAAGAAAAGTTGGCCTCCTTCCCTCATCCTTCCAATTTTTCATGCCAAAGTCCTTGAAGGCATCCTTGACTCCCCCATTAATACCTCATAATCAATCAGGAAATCCTCTTGGCTCTGCCCTCAAAATATATTTAGAATCTTTCCACTTCTCACTCCACTGCTACTCCCTTGAACAAATCCCCATCATCTCTCACCAAGACCATCACAACAAGACTCCCTGCTTACTTCCTTCTCTCCTTTTGTTAATTCTCAACATAGCAGCCAAAGGGATTCTTTTAAAACTGAAGTGACATCTTGTCACTCCTCTGCTCAAATCCCCATTTCACTGAAAGTATAAGCACTCACCTGCCCTGTAAGTCCCAACATACAAGGCCCTTTCCTCTCTGATATCTTTTGCTATTCTTTCCCAGCCACACTGACCTCCTTGGCTATTCTTGAAATATACCAGTCACACTCTTGCTTTAGGGCCTTTGCATTTTATGTTCTCTATGCTATGAAAACTCTTCCCCCAGATCTCAGCATGATTAACTCTCTCACCTTCTTTAAGTCTTTACTGAATGTCATTTTCCTAACAAGGCCTATTCTGAGCCTTCCATCTTAAATTGTTATACACATTACCTGTCCCTCAGCACTCCAGAGCTCCCCTACCTTGCCGGGTTTTTTTCCCCAAAGCACTTTTCATCTTCAAACTTACTTATATAATTACTTATTTAATCTAGCTATTGTTTATTTTTGTCTCTCTCTATTAGAATGCCAGCTCCATGAGGCAGGAATCTTTGTGTATTTTATTTCATGATAGTTGCTAAAATAGTGCTTGGCATATAGTAGGCAACTGATAAATAATTGGTGAGTAAATGGAGATATAGTGAGGCTAACCAAAAGATTTAAAACTCTATCCATTCTAACTAACCATAGATATGTTTAATACTGTTAGAAAACTGGAAACCTTATATGGCCAATCCCTTTGGTGGTGACTTCTATTCACTAATACTCTTAATGTAATGATGTTTAATAAAAGAATAATCCAATGAGAACTTTAGGTCCATTTTTTAAAATATTTAAATAAAAGTAACTGAAAGTAAAATTACAGACAAATTTATAAATCAATGACTTTGTGTAGAAAAACTTCCTTGTCATAAAATAGAGAAATTTTAAACACTGCTCAAAATATCTGAGAAAAGTTCTGTTTTTAAATAATGTAGTAACCTGGTGCTTGGCAGTTAAAGACATCTGGAGCAAAAAAGCATTTTCCTGTTTCTTCAGCAATCAAGGCATAGTCTACTTGGCTGAGACCGCTTACAGCTGGCAAAAACAAGTTCCAGAGGCCTTCTGCTTTGGCCATTTCCTGTCAAGGTGATGAATATGCCAGAGTTATCATAATTTATCATGACCTAAAATTATTTATTTTTAAAAGATACTGCTATTTATGCCTTTTGAACTTATGAAATTATTTATTTCATTGTATTCTACAATGCAAGTAGTTATTAATTCATTATAAATCAACAATTTCTTAACAGTTAAGCTTCCTTAGATTTGGCTGAAAAACTAAATTTGCTTACTTGAGTACTTCTTATTGAATCACAGTGATTATAAAATCTCCTACATCTGAGCATAATTATGCCAAATATACTATTTGTCCATTTCAATTTCTAACATGTGTTAAAATCTGAAAACATGAAATTGAATTAAGCCCATGTGGGAAAAATACCCTGCCTCAACTTCAGTCTCAAGTGAGTAGTGCTGATTGTATTTTTAATTTGAACAGCTGTTAAGAGGCTGTCTTCATCACATACCATACACAACACACTATGTAACCTAATTTGTATATTACAGATTCTATTTTTAACTTTCTTTTTAAAAAGTTATAATTGATATAATTATCCTCTACATATATAACAACAGAAGCAACAACAAACAAAGGTCTCAAAAAATGCCTCTATATAAATTCTCCACTTTTAAGGTTCTCTTATTTTTCTTACCTTGAGTTTATCAATCACTAAAGGTTTTTTCCACTTGTCTACTGAATTTTCATTTTGAATATAGAACTCAATTACCTCCTTAAAGTATAAAAGGAAAAAAGTTCATTAGTTAAAGTTAGAAAAGTAAATAATGCCATAAACTGCTAATATCCAAAGTAAACATGTTTAGGTGAAGAAGCTTTTTCAGCTGCTACTGAATCAGTAAAATTTCTTTCTAAGACCAGACACAGAAGTATAAAAAATTCTAGATGTTTGCTCCTCACAAAATTATGCTGCCTCTATATTAGAGGATTAACTTTCAAAATCCTATACCAAGATTTGAGTGTTCCATTTTCAGCAATGTGGCATACTAGACGGTCATAGAATCCCCTCCCAGGATAATACAACTAAAAATGCTGGGTAAAATATTAAAAATAATTTTAAAAATACATGTAGTAATAATACATAGCTATGCTGGAAAGAAAATAAGGAAATTCCTCAGAGGCCAGGAATACAAAAGCCTGACTCTTCAGGTGTGAGTGAGCACTGGAACCAACTTTGTCTGGCGGATGTAGGCTGATCTATGTTCGCCTGGGCCCTAGTTTGCAGTGGGCCACATAGGCAGGGGTCAGGAGGTGAAACCAAATGCCCCACACAAGGCAAGAGGGAGGATCAGAGCTCACCACTTCCCTCCACCAAAGCCAGGATGCCTGATCAGCAAAACCTAACTGGAAAAAAATAGAAAGCAAAACGAAAAACCCACCCCTCAGTGGTAGACCAAGGGAATAAAGGCCATTCACAGGACGGAAGAGAAAAAAGAAACATTTCTAACCTGAGCCTGTCTTCACCCAAGTTTGAGATCTTAATTCACAGACCTATGGGCCCTAAAATTTTGAGTCAAAAATTAAGTTTACAGTGTTCCTGGTGACAATGCTTGAAAGCACCTGGCAGAAGCAAAAGCAAATTCACTCTGGAGGAAAAGAGCTTTTATAAAAAGTCTTAACTAATCCCTGCAGATAAAATTCCATTCCAAAGAACATGAGTGCAGAATGAAAAAATACTAAACACTCAAGGTAACAAGCCACCATTAGCAAGAATTAACAAAAACAATAGTTCAACAAAACAGAATCATACCTGCAAAGGCCACAGATAGAATAATGATCAAACACAGAATATAAAGTATTTGTGTCCAGTAGATTTAAAAAATAAAGGAAGGAATTAAAAGGATGACAAAGGACTATCAAACTTGGCCAGACAAATTTGAAAAAGAACCGAATGCAACTTGAAGCAAAGTAAAACCACAGTAATTAAACTTAAAAATTAAATGGCAGTGGTTCTCAAACTTTGGTGGCATCAGAATCACTTGGTAAAACACAAAAGCCCAGGCCCTATCCTACTTCAGTGAGTCTACTTTTGTATTTCTATTTCTGTAATCTTAACTAGCTCTCTAGGCAATTCTGACACAATCCAAATAATGAGACCCACTGCTCTATGCAAGGTTGAAAAGTAGATTAGATACAGCCAAAAAAATAATAATAATAAATTGAAAGAAGGATCTGAAGAAATTATTCCTTTCTTGAATGAAGCACAGAAATTCAATAGAAGGAAAATATGAGTGGTTAAAAGATATGATGATACAGAGAGAATCATTACTTCCCTTTTCTCAGGCAAAAAAAGGAAAATAAAAGGAAAAAAAAAAGGTAAATTTTATTAGCAGATTCTCATTAAAGGAGCTTGATCCAAAAAGAAACATCTGAGTTGTAACAAGGAATAGTAAATAAGATGATAAATACATGAGTAAATAGATATTTAAAAACTAGCCACATAATAACAATAATCTCTAATTTGTGCAACTAAATCAAGATGAACGAAAATATTGGACTATAAGGGCCTTCTCCAATATTTTGCTATTAAAGCATCTCTGTACTTATTTTCTACACATAGGCTAGTAGAATTACTGAATTAAAGGCTATGAACATTGGCCAAAACTCCAAATTACAACATTATTTTCTAAAATTGTTCCACCAATTTACAGTCATATAAGTAATATGTTAAAATGTTCCTTTTATTGAAGCATGGCTAGTCTAGATTACAGTTATATACATTTTTTCTATTTAAATTTTTTTTTATTGAATATATAAACTATATATTTTTTAAATATATAAACTAAAATGATATGGATGATATAGTGCATTTGTAGATTTCTTTTTTTTTCTTTTTTTACATCTTTATTGGAGTATAATTGCTTTACAATGGTGTGTTAGTTTCTGCTTTATAGAATACAGTTATATTTAGTTAAAACTTCAAGAAGACAAAGGATGGCTCTTTCACAGGCACCAGGATGAATAGCACTTGTCATTCTGTCAGGAAGTCAGTTAAGTTGGAAGGTTTCCTGTTTAGGGTTGTTTATTATTTCCATCCCTCACATTACTATGGAAACAGTCAATGCAATTGTGTTTGATAAGATATATGTTATGTAATACATGTACAAATTCCCCATCTGTGACTACCTCTCTATGACACTACAGTTCTGAGAAATTAAATTATGCCATTTATATAATTATTTAAAAATTTGTATTATTTAATACTTCCTGTTCTAAAGTCTATCGATTTGGAAATTTGCAAAATCTATTTGTGGTATGGTAGGAGTCAGAATTAAAATAAAATATCTCATTACAAAGAATCTTTCTTTAATTCTTTAAGTACGAACAAGAGTTTACTGATGAAAAAAGAAAGCAGAAAATATGCTTTGTGCCTGATCAATTCTCCCCAAATATCACCTTTAACATCTAACTTTCTCATTCACTGATTGAGATACTGCTTTGTATTATGTTGGTTCAGAATCTTAAATCTGAGCCTACAAATAATTTTGCAATATAATATGTTTTTTACTTTAAACTTAAGTCAGTTAGAAAAAAAGAAGCAACAGTTCCTCACTAGTATATTATTAAACTCAGTAGGAAAATATGACTAATGTTATCATTATGCTAAAAGTGTGTTCTCAGATATGTCATGTTGCTAGTTCCTGTTTTACATGCTATTTTATTAGGACTCCTCATCCATTTTAAATAGCAAGAATTGCCCTTTTTTAAAAATTTCTTTCTTTCTTCCAGTTTTATTAAGATATAATTGACATATAGCACTGTATATGTTTAAGGTATAGGGCATAATAATTTGACTTACATACATAATGAAATGATTATCACAATAAGTTTAGTGAATATACATCATCTCATATAGATACAAAATTAAAGAAATAGAAAAAATATTTTTCTTGTGATGAGAACTCATATTTCATATATAACATACAGCAGTGTTAATTATATTTATCATGTTGTATATTACATCCCTAGTATAACTGAAAGTTAAAGGTAGTTTTGACTACCTTCAACCAATTTCCCCTCCTCCCCTGAGGAAGAATTGCCTTTTAACATTTAAATGGATGATGGTTCTGATGTTCTTACTTTATGATATCCAAGGAGTTTCAAAAGGTCATTAGCATAGCATAAACGGACCTTATTTTTTCCCATTATAGAAAATTGGAAAAATACATAAAGTATTAAGAAAAAGTCATCAACAGTCTTACTAGCTAAAGATATGTACTATCAAGATGTTAGTGTATTATATAATACAATCTTATTTTCTAGATATGACTGTTTTAGTTTTTATATATGTAGTTATAATCATATTGGTTAGAATTTTATAGGCTTTCCCCCCTTCTATTTTGAAAAAGCTAATTACTTTTCAAGTGCATATGTTCATAAACAGGGATTAGTACAGTCCAGAGTCATTCTACAGGATAAAATGTTTTTATGGATGTTAGTACAAGTTTTTAAAGAAAGAAAAAGCTCACATTATTAGATGTAGATATATTCCAGATTTGAAAGATCTGCAGACACAAAATGATTATGGCTTTCCTTGTCACACAAAATGTTGATAATCTTTCCTTTAAAACTAGAGTGCTTTTTTTTATCATAAAGCATTTTCCTTTATTACAAATTCTTTGTAAATATTTTAGTAGCTGCATGATATGAGGTTCAGATGATGTATCACAATCCAATTTGTAACACCTCTTCTGTGCTACATGCTTCCCTGGATCGCTCATTTACATTTATGAATGAAAGAACATGGCTACTTGGTTTCCTCTCCCAATTTGAGTCTCCTTTGAATAAATCAGGAAGGCTGATAGGAAAGCTGGGGTCTACACCAAACCCACCACTGGAAAAAAAAAAATGAAGCGGTCTTCCCTGGTGGCGCTGTGGTTGAGAGTCTGCCTGCCGATGCAGGCGACGCGGGTTCGTGCCCTGGTCCGGGAAGATCCCACATGCCGCGGAGCGGCTGGGCCCGTGAGCCATGGCCACTGAGCCCGCGCATCCGGAGCCTGTGCTCCGCAATGGGAGAGGCCACAACAGTGAGAGGCCCGCATACAGCAAAAAAAAAAAAAGAAAAAAAATGGAGAGAAACTGTCATTTGAAACCCTGGCTTCTTTGAAACACATCATATGCTTTTTTAGAGTACTCTGGCAGCCTTTTTCCTGGGGCAAACACCATTGCTACCCAGGAGTGTTAGAAACCAACTCAAGCAGGCCACCTATTACAGGTTAATTCTTAAATCAAACATCTTGATTTCTCTTCCTCTTCTCATTCTTGCTCTCCACAACAGGCAATCATAGGGGACTCCATTGTAAAAAAAAAAAAAGAAGTTACCACCTGAGTTACAGTCAGTCCTCTCTTACTTAGAAATTCTTCTGAGATGTGTTAAGGTTTTTTCTTTGGTATGATCCACTCTGCTTCCCAAATCCTTTTCCATTCTCTTTTCAAAACCTTTAGTCCTGCGATGTGTACTTCTGTTTTTGTGCTTTTACCAATTCCATTTTTAAAAAAATTTCTTTATTGTTAATTCAAGAGGATTTTATTTGTGTGAGGGGAGGTAAATGCTGATTTCAGTCTGCCATCTTGAACTCAAAGTGTTGCATTTTCTTTTTAACACCCAAAAGTTCAGAATTTTGTTTTTAAAAAATATTTTAATTTTATACTGGAGTATAGTTGATTTACAATGTTGTGTCAGTTTCAGGTGTGCAGCAAAGTGATTCAGTTATACATATATATATACTCTTTTTCAGATTCCTTTCCCATATTGGTTATTACAGAGTACTGAGTAGAGTTCCATGTGCTATACAGTAGGTCCTTGTTGATTATCTATTTTATATATAGTATATTTTATATATATAAATTTTTATAATAATTTTTATCTTTTCTTCACAGCATTTATCATCTCTTACTTAATGTCTTTCTTTCATGCTAAAGTATAAGCTCTGTAGAAGCATAAGCCCTGTCTTCTTATTCTTCCTTTTACTTTCAATGGCCTAACCCATTATTAGGTACCTAATAATTATTTGTTAACTGAATGAATGAATGTGTCACATAACTTGTCTACTCTCAGTGAATTTACTGAAACTTAACACCTTAAAATAGTAGCTTGTGGGGGGAGTGATGGTAGTATCTGTGAACAGCTTGAAATGATATACAAAATTTTCTGGGTATGCCTCTCTTGTTTATCCTACAGTTCTCAATTTTCAAAGGGGCCCATTAAAGAAAAAAAAGGCTGAAAGTCACTGCCTTAGGAAAAGACCCCCAAAGTAGCATTTTACTCTAAAATATTTAAAGATCTCAACTTTGTAAACTGCTAATTCCCTCTAACTTAATTTTAATTCCACAGATTTATCTGTGGCATTCCCTTGGCATATTTTAGAAGCTTGGAATTTCTCAGGATCAGGTTCTGCAGCAGTTCAGTGCTAAGGTGAGAAGGGGCATCTAGGTAAGGATTGACTGCAAAGAAATGATACCATGGTACTCCTAGAAGCAGAGATAACAGAAGTAATTCTTCAATAGTCTTGGAGCACAAATACATTCTGTTTGTTTATAGAATACTTACCTTTTCAGCTGGGAGGATGTGTTGTTTCATGAACTGCTTCACCCTAGTAAGAACTTCGTGGCCTGTCCTAGTCTGTACAAACAATTGTCTGGTAGTATCAGTCTGTGGAAGTGCAGTACTGAAAGTTCTTTATAAAAAAAAAGTTACAAAGATGTGCAAAACCATTATTATAGATTTCTGAATAGAATGTAATGTCTTCCCCCAGTTTCCCAAAAACATCTCTCAGAAGAAGTTTCCATATTTTGGAGTTTTTGTCTTTCATGTTATGGAAGGAATGCAGAATCACTTTATTTTAAACATTAAACTTTAGTGCTTAAAGCACTTTTTGGAGAAAACATAAGCCTGGTATGACCTCAATCAATGGGAGTTTAAAATCTTTATTGAAGCCACATATCAGAATCTCTAAACAAGAAGGCAAAGAAATAGAATACAAATTTAATAATTACTCTTAGTATATGCCTCACAAATACAACTGCTGGATATCATTATAAACAAGACCTTTAAAGATCATTATGAAAAGCAGCATCATCATTTGTCATGTTGTGGAGATTACAAATATTCGTGTATGAGATGAACTGTAAAACACAACTGTCCTAATGATATGCCATGGATACTTGTGGCTTGGGCAGAATTTCCAGGGACAGCATCATCCGTGCATTCAGTAAGTGCTATATATCACACTGTTTTTTTCTGTTTGTTTCTTTTAAATTTTGCTTTATATTGGAGGATAGTTGATTTACAACATTTACAATGTTTCAGGTATACAGCAAAGTGATTCAGTTATACATATACATATAGCTATTCTTTTTCAGATTCTTTTCCCATATAGGTTATTACAGAGTATTGAGTAGAGTTCCCTGTGATATATGGTAGGTCCTTGTTGATTATCTATTTTATATATAGTAGTGTGTATATGTTAATCTCAACCCCCTAATTTATTTCTCCCCTCCATCACACCTGTTAGATGGCAGTGTGTTTGGAGAAAGTGTATTAGATGTCTCAAAAGTGCTCCACTAATGGAGATATGAATTTCAAAGACTCTTATGAAATGTCTGAATACAGTTTCATGCAATGTCATGGTGGAAGAGAGCAACATTTCTAAACTTAATAAATCATCTTATATAATACATAACTTTAAACAGGTATATGTAAGTAACTTAAATATTAGAAGGAAACATTTGAGAATTTTATCAATATCTTAAAGGTTTATACATTCAAATTGCAAAAAAACCCACAAACCTCTTTTAATCATTAAATGGGTATTTTCTTTAAATCTGAGGTCAATTTATTTTCAAGCATAAAAGAGATTTACTAAAAAATTTTTTACCATGATTGGCAGCAGCAATTCTGGTGTTGTAAGCAATAAAAACAATCCCTATCCCCCTAAAGTTTATGACCTTCACATAGCTAATAAAGGCTCTAATTTGAGTTAGCCACAGAATCTATATTTTCTTACCTTTTTGAGAGTTGTAATCCAGTTTCTGCCAGAGGTTGCACAATATTGGCAAACTGAAAGCTACTTTCAGATGCATTATTTCCCAGAAGATATCTACTATATACTCCCTATAAGTAAATTAATACAAAGTGATTAAAATTCATGGAAAACTATTCTTCAACTATCCAGTCTTTCCACAGTTTCCCAGCTACGTGAATCACTAAACTTACAAGGTACTAAGATATAAATCAGACTATCAGTTCTATTAATTTACATGCAGGCATAATTATACCACTCCAAGTTAAAGACTTACACTTGTATCATTTGGTTAACATACTCTCATCATAACAGAATTATAACTGGAAATCAAACCAAACTTTAAAATGAGTTTAGCAGTTACTAAAGATACCAAATTGGCAAGTCATATCACCTCTAAAGATCATTGCTCTCCCTACACAGTGGAGAAAAATCTAAAGAAACTTAAGAAGAAGAAAATTTCTTTCTTTTAAGAAGAAAATTAAAAACTATAAAACCAAAGAGAAGGCAATGAGAGACTTCTAAGAATATTTTATCTCATTTTTTGGACCCCTAATTTAGGTGAAACTATTCTCCGTTGAACAGTGTTAGCTGAATGCTCATCTGTTTTTCTTTGTTAATTCTCCATGTTCTGTGTTTCCAACATAATATACTCTCCTGTTCCCTGTCCCAAACACAATCAACTGAATTTCATTAATTTCTTTATATAATTCTTTGTACAATAAAACACTGTAGCAGTCTTTCCGTCATTTCCAATTTCACATTTCTAGTTAGAATGGAATGTTCATGATCATCTCTAAGGCTACTAACTACACAGTTTATGACATACATATTAATTTCGATCGTAAACCATGTCAAGCTTTTATTTGAAATGAAAATACATTTTAAATTCAAAGCCTATCTGTTATCTCACTTTGGAAATTGACAGATATAGAAACATACCATAAACCCTATTTTGAGAAATGCATCCAATCAACATGATTAACTAATATGATTAATATGATTCTAAACTACAGGATGAGATGTAAGACAACTATTTCCTAGACATTTCAGTTATTGGAGGACAGCATGAACTCTGAGGACAGGGAAAAATAACCATAATTTTCGTTAATCCTTCTTTTCCCATTCTTTTTTGTTTCTAAAATCTCTTATTTACTTGTTCTTCCGCCAAGCCCTAACCCCTTACCAGAGATGAAGCATCTCAAATTCTTAAAAAAACTAAGACTCAAAGTATAAGGGAGCCGAGTTAGTATAATGAAGAATGCAATTGTCTAAACTGTAAATTTAAAAAACTGAATTTATGTTCAGTTTTCTCTCAAAATTTATCACATAACTATCACATTATTAGAAAATGGAAAATGGACAATTAATTATGTGTTTGAGTGAGCTTATCTACTCACTCAAACACATAATTAAGAGGCTCTGTATGCTAGGTACTGTGCTGGCTTTGGGAAATACAATGATAATTCCTTCATCATCAGCCCTGATTAATAGGGTTTTATAATCTGAATCAGATATCATATAAGGAGTTTAACTCTTTCTTATATTGGATATTCAGGAAATAACCAATTCTCACATGCTTTTTCTGTTTTTGTTATTATGTCTTTCTCTCTCCCTTCTTCCATCTTTTCGTTTATTATACCAAAAAGTGATACCACATTTTGCTACTCAAATTTTTCCCTTGCCAAATTCCTATTCTGTAAACTCTGGATTTCTGTTTTATCCATGTCTGGTATTTGTTATTATGGAAACTAAATTGATCTAAAGATAAGAATATAAGAGAATACCCTGGTGGTCCAATGGTTATTAGGACTCTGTGCTTTCAGTGCCAGAGGTCCGGGTTCAATCCTTGGTAGGGGAACTAAGATCCCACAAGCTGAGCCATTATGTGGCCAAAAAGAAAAAAAAAAAAAAAAGGAATATAAAACCCCCAAAGACCAAAAATATTGTCAACAGTACATCAATAAGTAATGGTGAAACACATGTTAAAAAATTAATTACCTGTGCTATTCCAGCAATTTTAAAATATGAAAGGGCAAGAAAGAAATTCCAGTTAGGAAGATTAGAATTAATTCCCCTGCAGCGGCAATATATTGAAATCAGTTCTTCCATTGATGGTACCCCTATAAAAACAGTATATACTATAAACTTTAATAAGAATGTCATGGTGAATATTTTAAAATGTCATATTGCATATAAATATAAAACTGAACATAAAATTAATCCATATAACAAAACATTAATCCATATAACACAACATTATAATCTATATAATTATAATATTATAATTAAAATATTAAATATTTTATAAATATTAATATTAATATAAATATTAATTAATTAATTAATAATATTATTAATATAATTAATATTATATTAATAATATTATATAATTAATATATTAATATATTAATAATATATTAATAATATTATATAATTAATATTATTAATAATAGTATATAATTAATATATTATAATTAATTAATATTAATTAATTAATATTATAATAATTATAATTAATTATATTATATAATTAATATTATTATTAATATAATATTAATATAAATATTAATTAATTAATAATATTATTAATTATTATTATTATTAATATTAAAATATTTTAATTATAATTAAAATATTAATTAATATTAATATTAATATAATATTAATTATATTATATTATAATATAATATAATCTTATAATATATTATTACTTATATATAGTATAAATTATATTATATAATATAAATAATGTATTATATTATTAATTATATATAATAAAATATAATATTATAATTAAAACATTATTATCCATATAATTATAATCCATATAACAAAATATGCTCTAAATGTTGATTTCCAAAAGAACATTATATACAAATGATTATATTTTGTAACAAATTACTAGAAGTGGAATGATACATTCAAAAAAATCGATAGAATAAAATGATTTAAAAACATTTCAAGAAACAAAAGCTATTTATCTAAGATTGCAATATAATCTTTTTATTAATTATGAAGCAAAATAAATATAATTTTATATTAATAGCAGTTTAGGCAACACTATGTTTTCATACCTATGTTTTCTTGCAAATGAGGACTTTGACTTAACAATGGAATGGTCCTTGGCCAAAAGTAGAACATAGAGAGATGAGCCAAGTCTGACAGAGGATGACCAATGGTTGAAAGCTCCCAATCTAGTACAGCTACAACTCGAGACTGTAATTAAAAATAAAAAGGTTTTAATATAGTAAATCCAAAACAACTAAAATAAGGAGATGAATGAAATAGAATATAATGAAAATCATATTTTCCATCAAAAGCAAATGTGAGGCTGTAGTTTGCAGTCTTTACCCACAGCGGCACATTTCATTTATCAAATAGAGCCAAGTCCCCTTGTTCCATTGCTGGCCAACAGCTCTGCATTTTACTTTACACAGCCTTAACATGTCTACTAATGAACGGAGGCAAAAGCAGTTGAAAAGTTTCAACTGGGAGTAACTATAGTAAAGAAGAAATTCTAACAATTACTTATAATTTAAGAATCTATTCTCTGGTAATGAATCTTACAACGTAACAAATATTACACTCTTATGACAATAGTAATTTTTTAAAGTAAGTTATTTCATGCTATAGATATAAAACTATAATTGTTATAAAAGATGCTGTTTGTTTTATGAATACAAAATCCACCATTATATAGCAACATGATAAAAGAGTTGTGTAATTTGGAACCAATAACACGGAAAGCTTTCCTCATTCTATTTTGTAACAATATGTATCAAGGGACTATATAGCTTTATGTTAAGAACACAGGACATTCAACTGCAAATACAAGGGGAAAAGGCAATTTGTAAAATAATATGCATAGTATGATCCTATTTGTTTAAATAAAAAGGGTACAAATGAATACACAAAGTTGAAAGAATATACACCAAACTGATAGCAATGGCTATGGTTACTTCAAGGGACTGAGGCAGAAGGGATGGAATATGGGAGGAGACACTCCATTGGAGGGTTCTGTACGGGAGGAGTGATATGATAGGATTTGTATTTTAAGGTCACTCTAGCTGCTATGTTTTGAATAGACTGTAGGGGAGGCAATGAGGAGGCTGTTGCAATAATCTAGAGAAGGTTATCTAAGCCAGATAAAACAGCAAAGCTCACTTAAGCAATGCAAGTTACTGGGTTTCATGCCTTTATGTAACTTTGTGTGTGCTTGCACTCCCTTGCTTCTCTCATACATTTGAACACATTATTGTAGCTTAAAGGAAAAATGTGGTCTTTGGAATCACAGACCTGTATTCAAGTCCTAGCTCCACCATTTACTGGCTGTGTAATTCTGGACAAGATAGTTAACCTTTCTGATTCTCAATTTTTGCAGCCATAACATACACCTCTTGCATAGAGTTAGTGTGAAGATGAAATAAGAGCAGGTAACATGTCCATTTTGTTTACCAGTGTCTAGCTGCGAAGTACCTGACATACAGTAGGTGGCCAAAATGTATTTATTCAATGAATAAGTACAGAGCCTGGCATATAGCAGGCAATAAAAAATTTACCATTATGACTATGGGAAAAATTGATCACTGCTTCCTCTATGATTTGACTTCATAAGACTTTTTATGGTTGTGGTTATATTGAATTATAAGTTACTATATATGCTAGATTTGTTAAATTTGCTTAAAAAAGGGATTGGATGCATTTTTCTCTATACCATTCTGTTTGTTTCTGTGCTCTTGACGTCCAAAGAAAAGAAGATGATATACTTAATTATGCTATAAATGTTTAGCTTTTTTTAATTGAACATTTTCCCTGGAGTTAAGTTTCAAGAAATCTGAAACATTTTAAAAGTAATTACCCACAAAGCTATAAAACAATAGCCAGTGAGAAAAGCTGATGGGTCATCAAATTATCAGTTAGTATAAATTAATTAGCCATGGTTTATTAGAATCCTGTCTATTCCTGTTTGTGTACAGAGCTATAAAAAGCATAGCATAACTTCTAGTGGATGAGGTGAACATTTACTAATTCATTTTGCTGCTAAAGAACTTAAAATGATTTCTGAGAGTTTTTTTGAAACCTCAGCACAACTGAAGCTTTTCATTTTGTTGATTATCTTCTACCTTGAGTTTTATTTTCTAGGTATGCTTTTTGCTGTATTGAATTTTTAAAAAAATTTTAAATTTATTTTTGGCTGTGTTGGGTCTTCGTTCTGCACATGGCCTTTCTCTAGTTGTGGTGAGCGGGGGCTACTCTTCATTGTGGTGCATGGGCTTCTCATCACAGTGGCTTCTCTTGTTGTGGAGCGCGGGCTCTAGGCACACAGGCTTCAGTAGTTGTGGCATGCGGGCTCAGTAGTTGTGGCACACGGGCCCTAGAGCACACAGGCTTTAGTAGTTGTGGTGCACAGTCTCAGTAGTTGTGGCGCACAGGCTCAGTAGTTGTGGTGCACGGGCTTAGTTGCTCCGCGGCACGTGGGATCTTCCTGGACCAGGGATCAAACCCATGTCCTCTGCACTGGCAGGCTGAATCTTAACCACTGCTCCACCAGGGAAGTCCCTTGAATTTTATTAATATGTATGTATATTACCTTTTCAAAACAAAAGAAACACATACAATACAGTAGGACTGACAATAGATGAAGGAGGTAGGAAAAAATATAATAATTTTTAATAAAGTGATAAAGCTAAGAGTAGGTCATTACATAAAATTAAATGTCACAGGTCATATTGATATATAGTTTTTAGCGTTGACAGCAGAATTTGCTCTGAGTTTTCTATGGACAAAATAAAGTATGAAGCATAATCAGTCACAATGTTTATAGTGCATGTAGATTAAAAACAAACCAGCTGCACCTGGATCGCTTCCAAGTGCCCATCAACAGATGATTGGGTTAAGAGGATGTGGTATATATACAATGGAATATTACTCAGCCGTAATAAAGAATGAAATATTGCCATTTGCAGCAACATGGATGGACCTAGAGAATATTATGCTTAGTGAAATAAGTCAGACAGAGAAAGACAAATACTGTATGATATCATTTACATGTGGAATCTAAAATATAATACAAATGAATGCATAGGCAAAACAGAAACAGACTCACAGATATAGAAAACAAACTTGTGGTTACAAAGGTGAAAGGGGAGGGGACAGGGACAAATTAGGGGTATGGGATTAACAGATACAAACTACTATATATAAAACAGATAAGCAACAAGGATATATTGTATTGCACAGGGAATTATACCCATTATCTTATAATGACCTATAATGGAGTATAATCTGCAAAAACCCTGAATGACAATGCTTTACACCCGAAACTGAAACTAACATTATATTACAAATCAACTGTACTTCAAAACAAAGCAAAAAAACCCAGCTGCTCAAGAGTGACAATTTTCATGGAGATCAGTCAAGACAGCACAGTAGAAAGACCATGAGTTCACCTCCTCTCAGGAGCACACCAAAATAACAACTATAAGCAGAACAACCATCAATGAAAAAGACCAGAACCAACCAGAAAAGATCTTCTACAACTAAAAACATAAAGAAGGAACCACAATGGGGTGGGTAGGACAGGTGGACTCACAATATAGTCAAGGCCCATAACCCAAGGTGGATGACCCACAAACTGGAGAATAATTACACTGCAGAGGTTTTCCCACAGGAGTGAGAGGTCTGAGCCCCACGTTGGGCTCCCCATTCTGGGGGTCCTGCATCAGGAAGATGAGCCCCCAGTGCATTTGGCTTTGAAGGCTAGTGGTGCTTAATTGTGGGAGTCCCAAAGGATTGGGGGAAACAGAGACTTCACTCTTAAAGGGTGCACAAAAAATCTCACACACTCCAGGACCCAAAATAAAAGCCATAATTTGATAGGAGCCTGGGACAGACCTACCTGTTGATCTTGGAGAGTCTCCCAGAGAGGCAGGAGGCAACTGCAGCTCACCCTGGGGCCACAGACACTGGTGGCAGCCATTCTTGGGAGCTCCTTCTACCATGTGACATTGGTGTTGGCAGGCACCATTGTGGAATCCTCCCTCTGGCTTATTACCCCCAGGACCCAGCCCTGCCCTGGCCCAACAGCCTGCAGTCACCAGTGCTGGGGCGCCTCAAGCCAAGCAACTAACTTGGCAAGGACACAGCCCCACCCATCAGCAGACAGGCTGCCTTAAGACCCCCTAAGCCCACAGCTGCCTCTGGATGTGGCCCTGCCTACCAGAGGGCCCAGGACCTAGTTCCAGCCACCAGTGGGCAGGGACCAGATGCAAGAAAACCACAATCCAGCAGCCTGCAGACACAGCCCATCTACCAACAGGCCAGAGACCCTGGCCCTGGGACAAGCCTGGCCCCAGCCCTGCTCACTAGTAGGCTAATTCAAGCTTCTGGACACCCCAGACCCTGTGTCAGAAACCCACCCCCCACCAGCAGCAATCTGATACCATCTCTGGAATCCCTGGACCCTGCAACCAACTCCAGGACCTTATCTGCCTGCCAGTAGTCCGGAAGTAACCCCAGGACCTGGCTTCACCCACGAGGAAGGTGGGCAACAACCATGGAGTCTTCTGGACCCTGACTCTGCCAACCAGTGAGCCAGCACTAGCCCTGGGGCCCCCTGGGCTAGTTCTTCAGTCAGCGGCCTTGTGACCCAGCCCCGCCAACCAGCAGCCGGCAGCCTCCACACAAGGCAGAGCCTAGCAACCAACCAGACTGGAGGCTAACCAAACCTACCAGACTGCCCACATATTCAGCTGGCCACAAGAGAAGGTTCCAGGTAGCCCTCATAGGGGGAACCCCTAGAGCATATAGCTTGGGAGATGAGAAAGAAGTGCACTGCTGGGATGCATAGGACATCTGCTACAGAAGGTCACTTCTCCAAGGTTGGGAAATGTAACTAACTTAGCAGATACATAAAAATACAAACAGCAACCTAGGCAAAATGAGGTGGCAGAGGAACATGCTCCAGATGAAGGAATAAGACAAAACCCCCGAAAAAGAACTAAGTGAAGTGGAGACAGGACATCTACTTAATAAAGAGTTCAGGGTAGTGATGGTAAAGATGATGAAAAAACCCAGGAGAAGAATGGATGCACAGAGTGAGAAGTTAGAAGTTCTTAACAAAGAGTCAAAAAATATGCAGAACAACTGAACAGAGATGAAGAATACAATAAATGACATGAAAAAATATACTAGAAGTAATCAATGGTAGACTAAATGATATAGAGGAATGGATCAGTGAGCTGGAAGACAGAGTAGTGGAAATTGCTGATGTGGAACAGAAAAAAGAAAAAATAAGGAAAAGAAATGAGGACAGTTTAAGAGACCTCTGGGACAACATCAAGCACAATAACATTTGCATTATAGAGGTCCTACAAGGAGAAGAGAGAGAGAAAGGGGATGAGAACATATTTGAAGACTTAATAGCTAAAAACTTCCCTAACCTGGGAAAGGCAATAGACATGCAAGTCCCATAAGTGTAGAGTCCCATAAAGGATTAACCCAAAGAGGAACATGCCAAGACACACTTTAATTAAAATGGCAAAAAGCAAAGATAAAGAGAGACTATTAAAAGCAACAAGGGAAAAGTGAAAAATAACATATAAGGGAACTCCCATAAGGTTATCAGCTGACTTTTCAGCAGAAACTCTACAGGCCAGAAGGGAGTGGTACAATACATTTAAAGTGGTGAAAGGAGGGCTTCCCTAGTAGAGCAGTGGTTAAGAATCCACCTGCCAATGCAGGGGACACAGGTTCGAGCCCTGGTCCTGGAAGATCCCACATGCCATGAAGCAACAAAGCCTGTGCACCACAGCTACTGAGCCTGCACTCTACAGCCTGCGAGCCACAACTACTGAGCCCGCGTGCCACAACTATTGAAGCCCACACGCCTAGAGCCCGTGCTCTGCAACAAGAGAAGCTACCGAAATGAGAAGCCCACACACGACAACAAAGAGTAACTTCCACTCGCCCCAACTAGAGAAAGCCAGTGCGCAGCAAAGAAGACCCAACACAGCCAAAAAGAAATAAATTAAAGAAATAAATTAAAAAAAAAAGAATAAAGTGATGAAAGGGAAACCCTACAACCAGGAATACTCTACCCAGCAAGGCTCTTATTCAGATTTGATGAAGAGATCAAAAGTTTTACAGACAGACAAAAGCTAAAAGAGTTCAGCATCACCAAACTAGGTTTACAAGAAATGTTAAAGAAACTTCTCTAAGCAAAAAAGAAAAGGCCACAACTAGGCACAAGGAAATTATGAAATGAAAAAGTTCATTGGTAAAGGCAAACATAAGTAAAGGTAGGAAATTATCCATGCACAAAGCTAGTAGGAAGATTAAAAGACAAAAGTAGTAAAATCATTAATATCCACAATAAGCAGGTAAGGAATACACAACCAATTAGATGTAAAATATGATATCAAAAACAGTAATCATGAGAGGAAGAGAGTACAAACGCAGGGTTGTTAAAATGCATTTGAAATTAAGCAGTCAGCAACTTAAAACAATCATATATATGTAAGTATACCCACCTACTTCATCATAACCACAAACCAAAAACCAAAATAGATATACATACAAAAAAGAAAAAGGAATCCAAACATAACTCTAAAGATACTCATCACATCACATGACAAGAGAACAAAAGAAGGGGAAAAAAAAGACCCACAAAACAATTCCAAAACAATTAACAAAATGACAATAAGAACTTAGGTATCACTAATTACCTCAAATGTAAGTGAAATAAATGCTCCAATCAAAAGACACAGAGTGGCTGAATGGATACAATAATAAGACCTGTATAGATGCTGCACACAAGAAACTCACTTGAGATCTAAAGACACACAAAGACAAAAGTGAGGGGATGGAAAAAGGTATTCCATGCAAATGAAAATCAAAAGAAAGCTGGGGTAGCAAAAGTTATATCAGACAAAATAGACTTTAAAACAAAGACTGTTACAAGAGACAAAGACACTACACATAATGATCAAGGGATCAATCCAAGAAGAATATATAACAATTGTAAATACATATGCATGCAACATAGGAGCACTTAAATACATAAAGCAAATATTAACAGCCATAAACGGAGATATCGACAGTAACATAATACTAGTGGGGGACTTTAACACCACACTTACATGAATGGACAGATCATCCAGACAGAAAATCAATAAGCCTTAAATGACACATTAGTTGATATATATAGAATATTCTATCTGAAAGCGGAATACACATTCTTTTCAAGTGCACATGGACCATTCTCCAGGATAGATCACATACTAGGCCACAAAACAATCCTCAGTAAATTTAAGAAAACTGAAATCATATGAAGCATCTTTTCCGACCACAACACTATGAGACTAGAAATAAACTACTAGAAAAAAACTGCAAAAAACACAAGAGACTAAACAATATGCTACTAAACAACAAATGGAACACTGAGGAAGTCAAAAAGGAAATAACAACTTACCTAAAGGCAAATGAAAATGAAAACACAATGATCCAAAATTTATGAGATGCAGCAAAAGCAGTTCTAAGAGGGAAGTTTATAGTGATACAAGCTTACCTCAGAAAAAAGAAAAATCTCAAATAAACAACTTAAACTTACACCTAAAGGAACTAGAAAAAGAAGAACAAACAAAACCCAAAGTCAGTAGGAGAAAAGAAATAGTAAAGATCAGAGCAGAAATAAATGAAATAGAGACTAAAAAATCAATAGAAAAGATAAATGAAACTAAAAGCTGGTTCTCTAAGAAGATAAGCAACACTGATAAAACCTTTAGTCAGACTTATCAAGAAAAAAATGGAGAGGGATCAAATCAATAAAATCAGAAATGAAAAAGGAGAAGTTACAACTGACATCACAGAAATATAAAGAATCATGAGAGACTACAATGAACAACTCTATGCCAATAAAATCAACAACCTTGAAGAAACAGACAAATTTTTAGAAAGATACAATCTTCCCAGACTGAACCAGGAAGAAATAGAAAATATAAACAGATCAATTACCAGTAATGAAATTGAATCAGTAATTTAAAAACTCCCAAGAAACAGAAGTCCAGGACCAGATGGCTTCATGGGTGAATTCTACCAAACATTTACAGAAGAGTTAATGCCTATCCTTTTAAAACTATTCCAAAAAGTTGCAGAGGAAGTAACACTTCTGAACCCATTCTATAAGGCAAGCATCACCCTGATATCAGAACCAGACAAAGATATGATAGAAAAAGAAAATTACAGGCCAATACCACTGCTGAACATAGATGCAAAAATCCTCAACCAAATACTAGCAAACCAAATACAATAACACATTAAAAGGATCATATACCATGATCAAGTGGGATTTACCCCAGGGATGGAAGGACTTTTCAATATCTTCAAATTACTCAATGTGATATACCACATTAATAAACTGAAGAATAAAAATCATATGATCATCTCAATAGATGCAGGAAAAGCTTTTGACAAAATTCAACATCCATTTATGATATTTTTCTCAAGAAAGTGGGCATAGAGTAGGGAACATATCTCAACATAATGAAGGTCATTCATGACAAACCCACAGTTAACATCATACTCAACAGTGAAAAGCTGAAAGGATTTCCTCTAAGATCAGGTACAAGACAGGGATGCCCACTCTTGCCATTTTTATTCAATATAGTATTGGAAGTCCTAATCACAGAAGTCAGACAAGAAAAAGAAATAAAAGGAATCCAAATTTGAAAGGAAAAAGTAAAACTGTCACTCTGTAGATCACATGGTACTATACATAGAAAATCCTAAAGACACCACCAGAAAACTTCTAGAGCTCATCAATGAATTTGGTAAAGTTGCAGGATACAAAATTAATGTACAGAAATCTTGCATTTCTATACATTAACAATGAACTATCAGAAAAAGAAATTAAGGAAATAATCCCATTTACAGTTGCATCAAAAAGAACAAAATACCTAGGAATAAACCTACCTAAGGAGATAAAAGACCTGCAGTTGGAAAACTATAAGACACTGACAAAAGAAAATGAAGATGACACAAACAGATGGAAAGATATACTGTGTTCTTGGACTGGAAGAATTAATATTCTTAAAATGACCATACTACTCAAGGCAATCTACAGATTCAATACAATCCCTATCAAAATATCAATGGCATTTTTCACAGAACTAGAATAAATAATTCTTCAATTTATATGGAGGGAATTCCCTGGAGATCCAGTGGTTAGGACTCTGTGCTTTCACTGCCAAGGGCCCGAGTTCAATGCCTGGTAGGGGAACTAAGATCCCACAAGCCGTGCAGTGTGTCCAAAAAAAATTAAATTTTTATGGAAACACAAAAGAGCCCGAATAGCCAAAACAATCTTGAGAAAGAACAGAAGTGGAGGAATCATGCTCCCTGACTTCAGACTATACTACAAAGCTACAGTCATTAACACAGTATGGTATTGGCACAAAAACAGACACAAAGATCAATGGACTATAACAGAGAATGCAGAAATAATTCCACACACTTATGGTCAATTAATCTATGACAAATGAGGGAAGAATATATAATGGAGAAGATAGTCTCTTCAAAAACTGGTGCTGAGAAAACTGGACAGCTACATGTAAAAGCATGAAATAAGAACATTTTCTCACACTACATACAAAAATAAATTCAAAATGGATTAAAGACCTAAATGTAAGACTAGAAACGAAACTCCTAGAGGAAAACAGACCACACTCTTTGATATAAATTGTAGCCATATGTTTTTAGATTTATCTCCTAAAGCAAAGGAAATAAAAGCAAAAATAAACAAATGGGGCCTAATTAAACTTAAAAGCTTTTGCACAGCAAAGGAAACCATCAACAAAATAAGAAGACAACCTACTGAATGGGAGAAAATATTTGCAAATGATATGACCAATAAGGGGTTAATATCCCAAATATATAAATGCTCATACAACTCAATATTAAAAGAAAAACCTGATTAAAAAATGGGCATAAGACCTGAATAGACTTTTTTCTGAAGAGGAAATGCAGATGGCCAACAGGCACATGAAAAGATGTTCAACATCGCTAATCATTAGGGAACTGAAATCAAAACCACAATGAGATATCACCTCACACCTGTCACAATGGCCATCATCAAACAGAACACAAATAGCAAATGCTAGTGAGGATGTGGAGAAAAGGGAACCCTCATACAATGTTGGTGGGAATGTGAATTCGTGCAGCCACTGTGCAAAACAGTATGGAGGTTTTGCAAAAAACTAAAAATAGAACTATAATGTGGCTCAGCAATTCCACTCCTGGGTATATAGCTGAAGAAAACAAAAACACTAATTTGAAAAGTTACATGTATCCAGTGTTCATACCAGCATTATTTACAGTAGTCAAGATATGGAAGCAACCTAAGTGTCCATCAACAGACGAATGGATATAGAAGACATTATATATATATATATATATATATAAAAAAATTGTGTGTGTGTGTGTATATATATATATATATATATATATATATATATATATACACACACACACACACAATGGAATGCTACTCAGGCATAAAAAAGAAGGAAATTTTGCCATTTGCAACAACGTGCATGGACTTGGATGGTATTATGCTAAGTGAAATAAGTTGGACAGAGAAAGACAAATGCTGCATGATATCACTTATATGTGGAATGTAAAAAATAAACTAGTGAATATAACAAAAAAGAAACAGACTTATAGATTTAGAGAACAAACTAGTGGTTACCAATGGGGAGAGGGAAGGGGGGAGGGGCAATTTAGAGGTAGGGGATTAAGAGGTACAAACTATTATGTATAAAATAAGCTATAAGGACACAGAGAATATAGCCAATATTTTATAATAACTATAAATGGAGTATAACCTTTAAAAATTGTGAATCACTATACTGTATACGTGTAACTTACATAATACTATATATCGACTATACTTTAATTTTTAAAAAGTAACAATTTTTCTTGGCAATGGCTTAAGAAAAATGTCACCCATCAGTCTGCATGAAGGAAACATTGTGTAGTGGACTGAAATGTCTTCAACAACATCAAGAGAACTTCCAGGGGTATGTAATCCCTAGAAAGCAGCTTGTGCTGAAAAGTGACTAAAAGGACAAAAACGAATCAAGTCTAAATGTGAGAGTGGGAGTCTAGATGTAAAAGGCAACTTGATAGTTCGAGAAGAATAGAAAAGATTTGAAAAAGCCATTTAAAAAAATGTCACAGATTTTACAAAGAGATGCAGTTACAACCTAGATGAAATTATGCAGCATAGATATGTCCCAGACCCTGTTAACGTGACTTTACGACTTCATTCTGTAGCAAAAATACAATGAACCAAGATCAGGGTTGGAGATTATATATAAAGTCAAGAGGTGAGAAGATTCTGGAATAACAATATAAGGTCAGGAAAGTTTATAACTCTTACATTACTCGCACACAAATCCACAGTCAAAAAATTATTAATTCATTGATAATAAAGAAGGTAGTTCTTGAAATGATTGATCATGCCCACCTGGGCCAGGCAAGGTGAGAAGTCAAATGAAGTCATAAGGGGTTCATGGATTCTAAAGTAAGAGGAATCAAATTTGTAGCCTCTCAGGTGAGGTATAAAGAAATAAAAGAAGTAGAAGGTAGTGAGGCTATGGTCAAAGACAAGGGTTTCAGTTTCTAGATTACCAACATTGACCAGTTCCAACAGAGATGAGAAGCAGTACAGTGTGGAAGGAATCATATGGAATTGGAAGTCAGTAGGTCTGAGTTCAAAACCTGGCTTTATGACCAAAGAGCATATTAAGGGTATTTAAAAACATCTGAAAAGTAAAAAGATTGGGAAAAAACCTAATCCCCATGTCTTTTCTAGCTATAAAATTAAGTTTTATAACTAAGCTTTTCTCTAACTACACTGACATCTTAGAAATAGTGGGGGAATTAAAAAGAAAAATCCATTAAAAACACAAGTTTTGTTTTGCATAACAAATTTTTTTTTCATAAGACGACATATAAAAGACTGCAACGCAGATGACTTCAGAAGAAACAGTGTCCTTATATTTATCGTAAATACATCTGACTACTAATTAATGAATGCAGATAAAATATCTATGGGTTTATTAAATATATTTATTTTTCAAGTTGAAATGGTAATATGTACATTAAACTAAAATCTTAAACATTTCTCTGCCAGATGGGTAAGATTTATATTTGGAAAATTAACGATATTTTCCAGGAAAACTGGATTTCTTTTAAACATTGCAGTAAGCATTTTGTACTACTGAAACACTTGCTCAAACATGCTTCAAATACTTTACATATCAGTAACTAGAAAATAACTAGGGATTGTGAAATTGAGTGATATATTTTAGTTTTGTTATTCCCTTTAGTAATTCTTTACTGGCTTACCACACACACTCCTAGATGGTTTATCATTTAAAATTGTTCATGTTTTCTTTCTTAATTGTTGTGCTTTCTGACAACAAAAATAAAATATGCTGTTGTCTTGGGGAAAAAAGAACAATAAAACCTCAAACCTTACAGAAATGTACAACTTATAAATCTCCTATAATTTCATCCCCTATAACTAGTGTTTAGGTTTTAGTACATATCTACTAAAAGTAAAGATTTACTTTTACCCTAATTTTTTCTAAAGAATAGAGCTTGACAGGCCATCTTAGAAAAGCAGAATATAAAAACAGAAGGGAAAAGAATGGAAAAGAAGAGAACTGAAATAAGTTGAGCACCAGCTGTGCCAGGTACCAG
Source organism: Globicephala melas (assembly GCF_963455315.2). Lineage (NCBI taxonomy): Eukaryota > Metazoa > Chordata > Mammalia > Artiodactyla > Delphinidae > Globicephala > Globicephala melas. The sequence continues at coordinate 132,191,166 of NC_083317.1, read as the reverse complement.
CTAGTTGCTCCATATCAATTACCTCATTTTAGCTCCTTGGGAACCCTGAAATTTTTTTTTCCCAATCCAAAAGGCACACAAGTCACACAATGTCAATTTCCTGGCTTTGATAATATACTCTAGTTGTGTGAGATCTCTTTGGGGAATCTGGATGATGGATACACAGGCCCCTCTACTATTTTTACAACTTCTTGTGAGTCTTCAATGATTTCCAAATAAAAAGTTACAATAAAAACTGAGGCACAGAAAGGGGTAGAGAATAAAAATTAAGCATAAATAAATGAGATGGAAATAGTACCTTAGTGATTAATTAAAATCAATTCTTTTAACATAGATTCATTCAGAAACATGTAACTACCTGCAGAAATGAATAAGATGCATTTACTGCTTTATAGGAGCTCTTAGTCTAGGCCCTCATTTATTGAGCATCTACCATATAGACTCTAGAAACAAAGGTAAGAAAAAAATTAATTAAAGGTATAATCCTTACCCTCAAAGGAAAAATAAAAAGCTTTCAATCATATCCCTAGGAATATATACAGTGGAGCACATATATATACACATCCAGGGACTGATTTTCCAATTTGTGAAGTGCCTTCATGAAAAAACATAGTCTAATTTCCTACTTATTTATGAAATTTAAAAAATGAGATGGAACTATTGACTAGAATTAAATTCTAAAGTTTCATAGCTTTTAATGCCAGTCCACAGTGGGAATGTTTTCCTTCTTTGACTACTCTCTTAGTTTTATTGTATGATATACTTTAGCATTTGGGTATATATTGTTCTCTGCTGTTACCCGAGTATCTTTTCTCTCCATCTGTGTTTTGAGCTCATTAAGAGCTGTTTTTCCTTCTAACCCCATGTTTCAGAGCACATAGTTGGTAATAAATAAATGCCAGTTGACTTGTACTTTGTCAACTGTATGTTACTTCCATAAAAAATTAGCTACACATATTTATATGAGACAGAAATTGATTAACTTTGATTTAACTAATAATTATGGGATTACTGGGTATAAAGTAGAAGACATTTTACTAGCTACTATATAACCCTAAAACATAAAAGATAATGATATATGTAACAAATTAGCATTGCCTCCACAGAACTTAAGTTAGATGATTCCTGTTTGGCAACTTTAATCCTATAAGAAACGTTTTTCTAACATGAGATTAAATATAAAAAGGGAATAACTATTTGGAACTTACCTGCCGTTACTTTCAGCATATTTAATATTTAATTTCAGCATATTTAAACATTTTGGTAGACAACACATAACTAAGGAGATTTAGGTCTGAATTTTTCCTTCCTTGCTTAAGTAATGAATGTAAAAGTACTGTAGTTATATTGATAGAAAACATAAAGAACGCTGACTTATTCAAAGATAGGCTCCAAAAATATTAATGAACCAAAGAAATAGATAAAATATAGACCAGATCCTGCTGTTTTAAGGAGGCTTTTAGGAGGCTTTTCTAATTTTTCCAGGTTATAAATTAGCAATATTTAATTTTCCTATTCTATATTTAAGTTATAATTCAGAATTCATCCATGCCATTAACAAAAAGTTACATACGCACACATACATATAATTACATATACATAATTTAAATACCCAAACTGACTTTTCTATGAAAAATTTTCTGTCTTGATGGTGCATGTGCTCGTATGTCTTTATATTACATTTGAACTTTCAATTGATATAGTAGTACTTTGAATTATGACAGCAATGCAATATATAATGTTATTTTCCTCCTGTCCTCTTCCTGTGTGAAAAGAACATGAAACTCAGAAGCTTAGCACATGAATTTAGAACAGCTCTTCCTGCCCTAAAACATCTTAGCATTCTGAGAAAACTAATGAACCCAGAAAATTTTCTCCTGAGAAGGAAGATTCAGGGAACTGTAAATCATTCACATCAATATCAGAATACTAAGGGCCAAATAAATGTCTTGTCCAAAGGCATACAGGTAAAGAGAGGAGAACTGAAGTACTTTCTTCATTCCCACCACACTCCTCCAATCCTAGGCCTCACTATGCTCAGTGGAGGAGGGTTATAGCTCTGATTTGTTTGTACTCTTTATAAAGATTACACTGTGTACATTTACACAGGGCAAGGTTACATTAATCTCATACAAATTCTTTTGAAGCCTCAAAAGAGTCTTTTGGAATTCTGTCCTCTCTGAGCTTATAATAATCAAATAAAAAATTCTTTATCAGATAGGGAAAAAAATGAAAATGAACCAGAAGAAAGAGCAAGAACGTGGATAAGCTAAATATATTTAGTAGCTGAAAAATTTCTTTGAAGAAAACAGCAACATGCATGTAAATTCCCAAATCCTTTTAAAGTAGTAAATCAGGTGATTAGACCCCAGCCTTTTATAGGTGGGCAGATACCTATGCCAGAATATCTGCAGGACTTATTTCTAAAAGTTGTGAGTGGTAATGTTAGTTTTGAATATAGGGGAGGAATGGGGATGGGGTGGGCTCCTTCAGTGCTCTGGGGGAACATCTACTTAGTACGTGTATCCCAAATCAGACATACTCAATTTTTTATAAACAGGGCTTCCAATACCTCTTTAGGGTGGAAAACTATGTTATCTAGTTTGAAATCTCCATGAATCAAATTTTCTTCATTGTCATTATCTGGCAAGTTTTTCATTAGCCAGTCAGATAGTTGGTTCATGGCAGGGATGTCCTGATGAGCTGCAGCTTGATATTGCTTTGTCCAGGTTGATACCTAAAGATATACAAATTAAAAAAATGACAGAGCTGAAAGTGGAATGTAAGATTCAGCAATTCTAAAATTAAAACAAAATTCAATTATATCAAATTTTGTTTTAGTGTTAAATGCTCAGGACAAATGCCGTGATACTCATATTAGCCTAAAACACTCATATCAGCCTGAAAACTTCAACATTTAAGTTTCTCTTCCATCTATTTTCATTTTACTTACCTAGACTTTTATCAGGAAAAAAAATACTGGCCTAGGAATCAAGAGACGTGGGTTCTAGTCTTTATTCAGCAAATATTTTGTGGAAGGAGAAAAAAAAAAAAGAACACACACAAACACACATACGTACATACCAAAAAAATAGACAAAGAAAATTTCTGGAAGGGTCACAAGAAACAAGTAATCCCTGAAAAATGTAATATAGGGACTAGAAAAAGAAAGGAGATCTTTATTTTTCATTTTAATCCCCTTTCTTATTACCCATAGAATTTTCTAAAGAATCTTCAAAAATATATTACAGATATGAAAAATGCAAAGATTTTTTTAATTGTTCTTAGAATTGAATGCAAATAAGACAACCTATTGTCAAAGTCCTCCATCAACTGAAATAATATTATTTATCTACTTATATCTCTCTCCCCACTTTCTAAGGTATCTCTGTTCAATTTAGTACAGTAAAGATATTCATCTTTGGAATCTCAGAGAGTTGGGTTGAAATTATGTCTAAGCCACTTATTTGTATATTACTTAATACCTGCAAGCCTCAGTTTCCTCATCTGCAAAATGGGGGTAGTAATACCTATGTATTAGGGTTGTTACAAAGATTAAAAAACACTAGGTCTAACAACTCACCTAGCATGGGAGCTGGCACGTAATGAGTATTCCCTAAACCTTAGTTCCCGTTTCTCTCCCTTCTGCCCCCTCAAAAAGACATACAAAGGGAAACAGCCCCATACATATCTGGTCTTGCTGTTTCTTTGATTTGAAATGCTCACCATCTCTTCCCTATTGCTCTAGATTTTATCCTTCCTTAAATACACAGTACAAGACATATCTTTCCCAGGAAGCTTTCCCCAACCTAAGCAAGGGCATACTGATACCTATCGTCTGAATGGAACAGTTTTCATGATGAGTACCAAACAATTTACTGCCAGATTACATACTCTTTCATACCATTTTCAAGTCTCATGTAAATGAGATTCAGGTATAGATGTCTCAAAAATGACCATAAGTTCCTTTAGGGGAAGAACTTATTTCTATTTTCCTGATATTTAACACAGTATTCAGCACATGTTAAACATACATTCATGCTTAATAAATATCTGTTAAACTAATTTAAAAAGGGAAAATTGTATAGAAAATATATTGGTAAATTAAGTGAAGAGATAGAAACAGCTTTAAATCTGCATTTATGTACATGCTGTTATAGAAGCTTTTGCTGAACAAAATCTGATCTAAAAATACAAAATTATTTTATGTTTAAAACAAGTCAATCTGATGGCTGATATTAAAAGTTATAGCCAAGTTTCAGAAAAGTATAAAATAATAGGTTTTTATTTTAACTATTTCCAACAAGTTGTTATTTCCAACAACTTGAGAAAAGGAGCACTTTGTTTGGATGCATTACCTGTCTTTTGCAGTACCCAGCACCTCTACCATATTCTTCCAGCTGCAGTGACTGTATATTCAAGGAATGTAACTGAGCCAAGGTTTCTATCATGGCCACATATATGGCTGAGCGTTCTGCTGGGCTAACTTCAGGAATTGTGAAATCACGAAAGATTCGGCCCTATGGAAGCAATTACAACAGATAATATAAAACAAAATAAATCTTTTCATACCAATTATTTGCTGTGTCATCATCCCCTGTTGCCTACAAAAAAGATCAGGATACAGTCTTACAACCAAAACCAATTCTTTGCAGAATGCGCTAGAAGAACTGTCATTTGTGAAACATGTTTAACGTAAGAGTGTACATGCCAAAGGGAAAATATAAGGATACACCAAGATGAACTTAAAGGACAAAAACTAATCTCAAGTAACATCTTACCGAAAAAAAACCCTTAAAACAATTTGGATTTATTTTTAATGGATTGATGTCCTATTTGGAGTAGTTTTTTCTCCTACTATTTGGACGGTTTAGTTATTGCCATTACATATAGCTCTTTACTGACACCTAGAGGAAGACTAAGCCAATACGCCCTAATTACTAAATTTGTTCCTAGTTTACTTCAACCCGCTCAAACTGTGTGTGCTCAAAATAAAATGAAAGTTTAATACAACACAGGGAATAGAGCCAGTATTTTATAATAACTGTAAAAATTCTGAATCACTATGTAATACACCTGTAACTTATATAATATTGTGCATCAACTATATCTCAATTAAAAAAATCTCAATTATATAATTATATAATATTGTGCATCAACTATATCTCAATTAAAAAATTAAATAACATTGTGCATCAACTATATCTCAATTAAAAAATTAAAAAAACAAAAACAAAACAAAACTTCCATAGAGAACCAATCTTGCTGACACCTTGATTTCAAACTTCTAGCCTCCAGAACTGAGAGAATAAATTTCTGTTGTTTTAAGAAAAAGAAAAAAGTTTAAGCCCTTCCAAAGCAAACTACCTACAATGTAGACTAATATACTATCACTTATTACCATCTAATATCACAATTAAAAATAAAAGCAACAAAAAGTACAATTAAGTGTTAATTTACCTGTACATGTTCCATCACATAAAATTCTGTTCCAATGACACAAGCATCACTGCAGTACAATAAAGGTTTGGGAACGGGGAATCCAATTGAAAACAAAGTTTTCTGGACTTTAAATTCTCTATCAATCTAAATAGGACGATAGATAATTAAAAATCAGAAATACAGAAAATTTAATAATTACTTGTGAACTAACATTAAGGTTAGAAATTAATTTTAAAACAGTATCAACAAATAACCCAGAGGATAATAATTTCCTTAGTATTTTCCTTAAAAGTAGTCTTAGTGTGAGAGATTGGTTCAAGATGGCAGAGTAGAAGGATGTGCTATCACTCCCTCTTACAAGAACACCAGAATCACGACTAACTGCTGAACAATCATTGACAGGAAGACACTGGAACTCACCAAAAAAGATACCCCATATCCAAAGACAAAGGGGAAGCCACAATGAGATGGTAGGAGGGGCGCAATCATGATAAAATCAAATCCCATAACTGTGGGGTGGGTGACTCACAAACTGGAGAACACTTATACCACAGAAGTCCACCCACTGGAGTGAAGGTTCTAAGCCCCACGTCAGGCTTCCCAATCTGGGGGTATGGCAACGGGAGGAGGAACTCTTAGAGAATCAGACTTTGAAGGCTAGTGGGATTTGACTGCAGGACTTCGACAGGACCAGGGGAAACAGAGACTCCGCTCTTGAAGGGCACACACAAAGTAGTGTGCTCATTGGGACCGAGGGGAAGGAGCTGTGACCCCATAGGAAACTGGACCAGCCTGATAGTGCTAGAGGGTCTCCTGCAGAGGTAGGGGGTGGCTGCGTGTCACCGTGAGGACAAGGACACTGGCAACAGAAGTTCTGGGAAGTATTCTTTGGCGTGAGTCCCCCCAGAGTCTGCCATTAGCCCCACCAAAGAGCCCGGGTAGGCTCCAGTGTTGGGTCGCCTCAGGCCAAACAACCAATCGGGAGGGAACCCAGTCCCACCCATCAGCAGACAACTGGATTAAAGTTTTACTGAGCTCTGCCCACCAGAGAAACACTCAGCTCTACCCATCACCAGTTCCTCCAATCAGGAAACTTGCACAACCCTCTTAGATAGCCTCATCCACCAGAGGGCAGACAGCAGAAGCGAGAAGAACTACAATCCTGCAGCCTGTAGAACAAAAACCACATTCACAGAAAGGTAGACAAGATGAAAAGGCAGAGGGCTATGTACCAGATGAAGGAACAAGATAAAACCCCAGAAAAACAACTAAATGATGTGGAGATAGGAAACCCTCCAGAAAAAGAATTCAGAATAATGATAGTGAAGATGATCCAGGACCTCGGAAAAAGAATGGAGGCAAAGATTGAGAAGGTGCAAGAAATGTTTAACAAAGATCTAGAAAAATTAATGAACAAACAAAGAGAGATGAACAACACAATAACTGAAATGAAAAATACACTAGAAGGAATCGATAGCAGAATAACTCAGACAGAAGAACTGATAAGTGACCTGGAAGACAGAATGGAGGAATTCACTGCTGTGGAACAGAATAAAGAAAAGAGGATGAAAAGAAATGAAGACAGCCTAAGAGACATCTGAGACAACATTAAATGCAACAACATTCGCATTATAGGGATCCCAGAAGGAGAAGAGAGAGAGAAAGGACCAGAGAAAATATTTGAAGAGATTATAGTCGAAAACTTCCCTAACATGGGAAAGGAAATAGCCACACAAGTCCAGGAAGTGCAGTGAGTACCATACAGGATAAACCCAAGGAGAAACACACTGAGACATATAGTAATCAAATTGGCAAAAATTAAAGACAAAGAAAAATTACTGAAAGCAGCAAGGGAAATGTGACAAATAACATACAAGGGAACTCCCATAAGGTTAACAGCTGATTTCTCAGCAGAAACTCTACTACAAGACAGAAGGGAGTGGCATGATATACTTAAAGTGATGAAAGGGAAGAACCTACAACCAAGATTATTCTAACAAGCAAGGATCTCATCCAGATTCGATGGAGAAATCAAAAGCTTTACAGACAAGCAAAAGCTAAGAGAATTCTGCACCACCAAACCAGCTCTACAACAAATGCTAAGGGAACTTCTCTAAGTGGGACACACAAGAGAAGAAAAGGACCTACAAAAACAAACCCAAAACAATTTAAGAAAATGGTAATACGAACGTACATATCGATAATTTCCTTATACGTGAATAGATTAAATGCTCCAACCAAAAGACACAGGCTTGCTGAATGGATACAAAAACAAGACCCATATATATGCTGTCTACAAGAGACCCACTTCAGACCTAGGGACACATACAGACTGAAAGTGAGGGGATGGAAAAAGATATTCCATGCAAATGGAAATCAAAAGAAAGCTGGAGTAACAATACTCATATCAGATAAAATAGACTTTAAAATAAAGAATGTTACAAGAGACAAGGAAGGACACTACATAATGATTAAGGGATCAGTCCAAGAAGATATAACAATTATAAATATATATGCACCTCAATACATAAGGCAACTGCAAACAGCTCTAAAAGAGGAAATTGACAGTAACACAATAATAGTGGGGGACTTTAGCACCTCACTTACACCAACGGACAGATCATCCAAACAGAAAATTAATAAGGAAACACAAGCTTTAAATGACACAACAGTCCAGATAGATTTAATTGATATTTATAGAACATTCCATCCAAAAAAGCAGATTACAATTTCTTCTCAAGTGCACACGGAACATTCTCCAGGATAGATCACATCTTGGGTCACAAATAAAGCCTCAGTAAATTTAAGAAAATTGGAATCATATCAAGCATCTTTTCTGACCACAACACTATGAGATTAGAAATCAATTACAGGGAGAAAAACGTAAAAAGCACAAACACATGGAGGCTAAACAATACATTACTAAATAACTAGGAGACCACTGAGGAAATCTAAGAGGAAATCAAAAAGTACCTAGAGACAAATGACAATGAAAACATGACGATCCAAAACCTAAGGGATGGAGCAAAAGCAGTTCTAAGAGGGAAGTTTATAGCAATAGAAGCCTACCTCAAAAAACAAGAAAAAACTCAAGTAAACAATCTAACCTTACACCTAAAGGAACTAGAGAAAGAAGAACAAACAAAACCCAAAGTTAGCTGAAGGAAAGAAATCATAAAGATCAGAGCAGAAATAAATGAAATAGAAACAAAGAAAACAATAGCAAAGATCAATAAAACTAAAAGCTGGTTCTTTGAGAAGATAAACAAAATTGATAAACCATTAGCCAGACTCATCAAGAGAAAGAGAGAGAGGACTCAAAACAATAAAATTAGAAATGAAAAAGGAGAAGTTACAACAGACACCGCAGAAATACTAAGAGACTACTACATCCTAAGAGACTACTACAAGCAACTCTATGCCAATAAAATGGACAACCTGGAAGAAATGGACAAATTCTTAGAAAGGTATAACCTTCCAAGACTGAACCAGGAAGAAACAGAAAATATGAACAGACCAATCACAAGTAATGAAATTGAAACTGTGATTAAAAATCTTCCAACAAACAAAAGTCCAGGACCAGATGGCTTCACAGTGAATTCTGTCAAACATTTAGAGAAGAGCTAACACCTTTCCTTCTCAAACCCTTCCAAACTATAGCAGAGGGAGGAACTCATTCTATGAGGCCACCATCACCCTGATACCAAAACCAGACAAAGATGCCACCAAGAAAGAAAACTACAGGCCAGTATCACTGATGAACATAGATGCAAAAATCCTCAACAAAATACTAGCAAACAGAATCCAACAACACATTAAAAGGTACATACACCATGATCAAGAGGGATTTATCCCAGGGTTGCAAGGATTCTTCAATATATGCAAATCAATCAATGTGATACACCATATTAACAAATAGAAGAAGAAAAACCATATGATCATCTCAATAGATGCAGTAAAAGCTTTTGACAAAATTCAACACCCATTTATGATAAAAACTCTCCAGAAAGTGGGCATAGAGGGAAACTATCTCAACATAATAAAGGCCATATATGAGAAACTGACAGCAAACATCAATGGTGAGAAACTGAAAGCATTTCCTCTAAGATCAGGAACAAGACAAGGATGTTCACTCTCACCACTATTATTCAACATAGTTTTGGAAGTCCTAGCCATGGCAATCAGAGAAGAAAAAGAAATAAAAGGAATACAAATTGCAAAAGAAGAAGTTAAACTGTCACTGTTTGCAGATGACATGATACTATACATAGCGAATTCTAAAGATGCCCCCAGAAAACTACTAGAGCTAATCAATGAATTTGGTAAAGTTGCAGGATACAAAATTAATGCACAGAAATCTCTTGCATTCCTATACACTAATGATGAAAAATCTGAAAGAGAAATTAAGGAAATACTCCCATTTACCACTGGCACAAAAAGAATAAAATACCTAGGAATAAACCTACCTAGGGAGACAAAAGACCTGTAGGCAGAAAACTATAAGACACTTGTGAAAGAAATTAAAGATGATACCATCAGATATACCATGGAGAGATATACCATGTTCTTGGATTGGAAGAATCAACATTGTGAAAATGACTCTACTACCCAAAGCAATCTACAGATTCAGTGCAATCCCTATCAAATTACCAATGGCATTTTTTACAGAACTAGAACAAAAAATCTTAAAATTTGTATGGAGACACAAAAGACCCCAAATAGCCAAAGCAGTCTTGAGGGAAAGAAACAGAGCTTGAGGAATCAGTCTCCCTGACTTCATACTATACTACAAAGCTACAGTAATGAACACAATATGGTACTTGCACAAAAACAGAAATATAGATCAATGGAATAGGATAGAAAGCCCAGAGATAAACCCATACACCTATGGTCAACTAATCTATGACAAAGGAGGCAAGAATATATTATGGAGAAAAGACCATATCTTCAATAAGTGGTGCTGGGAAAACTGGACAGCTACGTGTAAAAGAATGAAATTAGAACACTCCCTAACACCATACACAAAAATAAACTCAAAATGGATTAGAGACCTAAATGTAAGACCAGACACTATAAAACTCTTAGGGGAAAACATAGGAAGAACATTCTTTGACATAAATCACAGCAAGATCTTTTTTGATCCACCTCCTAGAGTAATGGAAATAAAAACAAAAATAAACAAATGGAACCTAATGAAACTTAAAAGCTTTAGCAAAGCAAAGGAAACTACAAACAAGATGAAAAGACAAACATCAGAATGGGAGAAAATATTTGCAAATGAATCAATGGACAAAGGATTAATCTCCAAAATATATAAACAGCTCATGCAGCTCAATATTATAAAAACAAACAACCCAATCAAAAAATGGGCAGAAGACCTAAATAGACATTTCTCCAAAGAGGACATACAGATGGCCAAGAAGCACATGAAAAGCTGCTCAACATCACTAATTATTAGAGAAACGTACATCAAAACTACAATGAGGTATCACCTCACACCAGTTAGAATGGGCATCATCAGAAAATCTACAAACAACAAATTCTGGAGCGGGTGTGAAGAAAAGGGAACCCTCTTGTACTGTTAGTGGGAATGTAAATTGATACAGCCACTATGGAGAACAGTATGGAGGTTCCTTAAAAAACTAAAAAGAGAATTACCATATGACCCAGCAATCCCACTCCTGGGCATATACCTGGAGAAAACCATAATTCAAAAAGACACATGCATCCTAATGTTCATTGCTGTGGTATTTACAATAGCCAGGTCATGGAAGCAACCTAAATGCCCATCGACAGACGAATGGATAAAGAAGATGTGGTACATATATGCAATGAAATATTACTCAGCCATAAAAAGGAATGAAATTGGGTCATTTGTAGAGATGTGGATGAATCTGGAGACTGTCATACAGAGTGAAGTAAGTGAGAAAGAGAAAAATAAGTATCGTATATTAACGCATATATGTGGAACATAGAAAAATGGTACAGATGAACCGGTTTGCAGGGCAGAAATAGAGACACAGATATAGAGAATAACGTATGGACACCAAGGGGGGAAAACAGCGGTGGGTGGTGGTGGTGGTATGATGAATTGGGAGATTGGGATTGATATGTATATACTGGTGTGTATAAAATGGATGACTAATAAGAACATGCTGTATAAAAAAATAAATAAAATTCAAAAAAATAATTGCTTTAAAAAAATAAAGTAGTCTTAGTATGATTATTACAATTATAAATTAGGCCAGCACTAAAAATTGATTATTTAATTAGGCTAAAAGGATAGGTACATGCATGGGGCTTATTCCTAACTCTGATAATATGAAGGTGACATTTCCTGACCACAATATTTCGCATGTATCATCATAAAAACATCCCTTTTTTTTCTTATCAGTTCCCTGCTTGCTGGCTCACTCTTGCTTTTGCTCCCCAGCCCCCCAACCCCCCCAACTCCAGTTTCCCATGGGGGCTCTCTATTCCAACACTCTGGGCACAGTCAAGTACAGAATGCTGGGGAAGGCCAGTGGGTGCCGGTAGAAAGGAAATGCACCCACTCCTTCGGGAGATCAATGGAGGAACTTGTTTCCAAGGCAGGGATGTGGGGATCCTTCCCGGTACCCAGAGCTGCCATGGAGCTCAAGATAACTACTGGGTAAGAAGGCAATGAGAAGCAAGCTGGTTCTGAAGCAGGAGCCCATATAAGACAGGAGAAGAAAAGGGCTTCCTTAACCAGGACAGATGTACAGGCTTATCACTCAGGACCCAGGGACACAGCTTACTGCAGAATTCTGATGCCAACTCATCTACCTGCAAAGTCCACTTCCCCAGACTCAGGCAGTGGTAGCTGACCACTTCTAAGGAGAAGAAACCATGCAGCTCACTCTCACAACAGGGATAAAGCAGCTACTGCTGCAATAACTACAGCAGGGAAGTGACTAAACCCATAACCAAGGTAAGAGCAGCCAGTGGTGCCAATGGCTATAGAAAGAAGTGTTTATAACCACCTGGTGCTGGGAAAGGGGGGTGAGGTAGAGTGGTGGAGGCTGGTCATAAAGTGGATGGCAGTGTGGGAACACTGCTTTTTTCCAATGCAGATTTGGAAAAAATGAAGGAAGTTGAAACAAAAGTACTCCAGATCCTTGGGCTGAAAGCATTATGTTATGTTCTGATGTCTTCCAGACATCTAGGTCGTTATCAAGAGGAGACAAACCCAGTTGTTTATTGGGGCATAAATCTCTCCCTACAAGTGGGGATTTTCCTTCAGCCATGCTGTGTTGAGGCTTAATAAAAGTTAGCAAAATTTTTCTATCTTAAGCATCCAAGTCACTTCATTTTCTGGGAATATGATACGGGACTAAGAAGGTCAGAATCTGCATTTTCCATTACTGTGACATTAAATCCACGCTTCAATGGCCCATCTCTAGTCAGCTGGGCCTAGGAAGCACCTGTTATACATGATTATAATAATATTCAAAATATGCATTATGCTTTTAATGTTCTCTTCTCTAAAAATCCATAGATAATATCTGTTTTTCTGAAAACAGAGTCAGTTTTCAACAAAAATCTTTTATAATTCTCACTGTCAATTTAGAGAATACTATAAAAATGATTATTTAAATATTTCTTTTTATCACCAGAAGATCAGGGAATTGTCATATCAAATATATTAAAGTATTCAGTGAGTATATATTGTTATAAGATATAATACTGTACTTTTTAAAACATAATTTAACCAAAGTACAAAATATCTATAAATGAGTAGCAGTGAAAATATTTACTGGGTGACTGTATTTCTAGCTAATTGTATAGGAAGGAATCAAATCCATAAGAGGACTGGATATTGCTCAGAATTAACAGCCTAAACACAGCCTCAGATTTCAAACTCAAATCCTTAATAAAAACTAAAAGGGGGAGGATACAATTCAAGTGAAATTTTCATTTAAGAAATAAAATGCATTTTCTATATTTAATAATTGAGATTATTTTTAAAAGCAATTTAAATTGTTTTGTGTGTATAAAATCCATTTATTAGTCAACAAGGAATTTATCATTGCGTTTGTATACCATACCTTATGTGCTTTAGGAAGAAGTGAACCAGGTGGTTTTTTTCTGAGTACATATGCCTGAAAGCCCTTCTGGAGATAAAAGGTTGGATTGGACTGTCCTGATCTAGATAAGAGTAGAGAAAAGGTCAATAACAAAGATATATTTTTCCTTTTCCCCAAATCCTGCTGAAATTTCAAAAGAAAACACAAAATGAAAATGAACCCATTTCAATGCTAGAAAGCCAAGAGGGGTGCTATCAGCAGCTAAGAACATGAGCTTTTGGATGATATACAGCAGATGGTAACACAGTGGCAGCTGGAGAATCTACAACCTACACAGGTAGAAGAGAAGACCACACTTCCTACTTGCAAATTATGAGTTTCATCAGAAGTGCACCTAGAACAATGTCTAGATCTAAGCAAAGAAAGGCTGGGAGAAGAGATTGTAGGTGATCAGTCAGAAAATTAATTAAAGGATGCTGGAACAGCTGGATTGGTATTCTGTCATCTGCCATTGGAGAGAGGACTCCAAGTACAGCTCTCTAAAGTGGGAATTCTGATAAGCAAGGTCCTAGAGTGGATATCTGGGCCAGGAAGTGCAACAGTGCCCCAAGTGACTCAGACACCAGGGCACTGGCTTTCTCTGCCCTGTGAACAGAAATTCTCACGTGAACTAAGGAAATACACTCCAGCTACCAAACTTATTCAATCTATACCTTCATTTACACAGCTTTTAAATAATTCAACAGCATGAAAGAGAGGCCTTAAACTAAAAAAAACAGACGAATTAATCCGAGGTAACAGGTAATAGGGGAAAGTTAAAAACATTTTTTTTTTCTGAAGTTTCTCCCTAGGCCTCCAGCCTCCATCTGCAAAGAACAAGAGCAGTCCAGATTGAATGCAGCAGTACGTCCAGTGTCTACTTCTAACTCTGATAAGCCAGACCCATCCTCCCCAGCAATCATCTTGGCACCATCTAATCCTGGGTGGGGGGTGCCTTTTAGCATAGGGAAGTGGAGATCATTGCCACAATGGTCAGGAAATGGGACCACTTCAAGCTGTGTTGTCTGTCTTGACATGGGACAATTTATTTGTGATGCTCCAAAGAGTCAAGTTGCAATGAACCTTACAAAGACATTTTTTAATGCCAAATGTCTGATTGGATGCATTTTTGATAAGGCAGTCATATATGAAGCACTGGCGTTTTATGATGGTAAATGACCTAGGTGAAATATAAAAGGAAAACTAAAAGCTTCTTATTGAAGGTACAGCTGCCATATGATCTAGCAATTTCACTCCTAGGTATATATCCAAGAGAACTGTCACTCATTCTATGGGACACACCCTATACCTTATAAATAACAACTCAAGCACTGCATTATCCTATTTTTTAAGCATTTCTATCTCTGATCATAATTTCCTTTCTTTCATTCCCACTCGTACCTCCATTCCAGTGCCATCTTAGGCACTACAACATTCAGGGCAAAAGAGGCTCCAGTAAGCAAGAACAGTCTATAAAAGAGCCATAGGTGCTGGCTACTGGAAGCAGAAGCCACCAAACCAGGGTGTACATGGAAACAGTAAAAAGGAATCCAAGAGAATCTGGGCAAAGTATCAACAATATCTACTAAAATAACTACTCTTGCTTCAAATTCATGACTATGAACCTCAAAGTGAACGCTGCCAGCAATCATAATATACTTCCTTGGCCTGTTCATTCTCCCATGCTCTTGGATGACTATTTTACAATCCCTCCTCTTTCTTCAAACCTCCAACACTTTTCCCACCATCTTCACTCTCAGCTGATTACCTAGTTTCCTATTTCACAGAGAAAATAGGAGCAATCAGGTGAGAACTTCCACAAGCTTACACTACCATATCTACTGCATAAAAGCACCTGTACCCATATACTCTTCTTCCCTACAGAGTCTGTAGAAGAATGTCTACATTCCTATCTATGGACAATCCCTTCTCTTGTGAATTAGATCCCATCCTACTCTTGTCCACTCAAGGACTTCGTTCTAGCCCTCTCACCTACACAAATTTTTCTGTCTGTTCTGGATCACTGCCATCAGCATATAAACATGCTGCCTTTTTTTTTTTTAAAGACTTCTCTTGACCCCACTTCCCCCTCTACGAAAGACATTTATTTCCGCCTTTGTAGAAAAATTCAAGAGTTGTTTATATTCCTTGCTCCAATTCCTCTCCTCCTATTTTCTCTTGAACCCATTTCAATCAAGCTTTCATTCCTATCTTTCCACTGAAATTACTTTTTCAAGGTCACTAATACTGCTATGGTATCAGACCATGGTTCTCCCCATCTCTCTGGCCACTCCTTCTGAGACTCCTTTGTAGGTTCTGCCTTAATTCTTTAACTTCTTATATTAGGATGCCTGGGAATAAGTTCCTAGACCTTCTGTATCTTCATGTAGACTCATCATCTAGGTAAGATCTCATGGCTTTAAATACCCTCTCTATCTCAATGACTCCCAAATGTAAATGTCTAGTTTAGATCCCTGCCCTGACCTCTGGACCCATATACCTGCCTGCTTACTATACATATCCACTCCAAAAGGCATCTTGAAAGTTAACATTGCAAAACTGAGTTCCTGATATTTGCCTTCCAGTCTGATTGTCTACAGTCATCTCTACTTCATTTCATGATAACTCCATCCTTCCAGTTGCCAAGACAAAAATGGAACACTATTTGTCTCCTCTTCTTTTTCTTTCACACCCCACATCTGATCAGTCAGTAAATTCTTCAAAATAAATCCAGAATATGAGCACTTTGCACCTATCCTACACTACTACCCTGGTCCATACCACTAATTGGTCTGTACTGGGTCATTGCAATACACTCCAAACTGGTCTCCCTGTATTTGCCTCCTTCAGTGAACACAATAGGCAAAGAGATTCTGTTTAAAAAGACAAATCAGGGCTTCCCTGGTGGCGCAGTGGTTGAGAGTCCGCCTGCCGATGCAGGGGACACGGGTTCGTGCCCCTGTCTGGGAAGATCCCACATGCCGCGGAGCAGCTGGGCCCGTGAGCCATGGCTGCTGAGCCTGCGCGTCGGAGCCTGTGCTCCGCAACGGGAGAGGCCATAACAGTGAGAGGCCCGCGTACTGCAAAAAAAAAAAGAAAAAAAAAGACAAATCACTTCCCTCCTCTGCCCCCAAATCCCTAATCTCTCACCATTTCGACTAACGTAAAGGCCAAAACCCTTATAACAGCCAACAGAATTCCTGTTGCCCTTGCTTACACAACTCCAGGCACATTAGCCTGTAGTCTCTCCACCCACTGGAGAGCCCTTGCTCTTGCTGTTCCCTCTGTCTGGAATACTCTTTCCCCATGGCTCACATCCCCATCTCTCTTTGCTGAATGCCACCTTCTCACTGAGGCCTTTCTTTTCCCTCCTCCTAAACATTTCCTATTCTCCTTTGTTTCTCTCCATGATACACATCACCTTTTTCTACACTGTAATATTTAGAAAGTGATTTTATTTATCATCTCTCTTCTCCAAATAGAATGGACGTTCCAAAAAGGCAAGATTTTTTTGTCTGTTATATCCCCAGTGGTTGGAGCAGTGCCAGGCACATATTATGCACATAGCTGGAAATCATAAGTTTTGTTCTATCAAGTTACACAATGTCTTCATTATTGTTTAAATCTAAATATTTTTATTTCTAATATGATTTAACTTTTGCAAATTCTAAAAATAAATTTTGCATAGATTAAAAATATTTACAAAATTTGTAAAGCATAAAGAATAACACAACAAACACCAGTGTTCTCACTACCCAGTTTAAGAAAGAAAAAAGTTACTGTATCTCTGAAGCTCTCTTTGTGTTCCTCCCTTCATTTTTAAATTTTTTGGCTGTGCCGTGCTGCTTGAGGGGTCTTAGTTACCCCACCAGGGATTGACCCTGGCCACTGCAGTGAAAGTGCTGCATCCTAACCACTGGACCACCAGGGAATTCCCTGTCCCTTCAGAGTAACTACTGTCTTGATTTTTAAATATATCATTCCCTTGAAGTTTATCTCTTTAAACAATATACTGCTTATTTGTCCAGTTTTTGATTGTGTTGTTGTGTATAGATGCAGCTGAATCATGTTCACTGCTGTATGGTGTTGCATCACGTGAATATACTACAATTTATTCATCCATTCTACTATTGATGAACATCGTGTTTTATTCCTGTATTTTTGCTATTACAAACAGTGCAATGAACATTTTTGTAGATTATTTCCTGATACCCTGGTACAAGAATTCCTCAGGAGTATAAAACTAGGAATAGAATTGCTTTGTCATGGGGCTTTGTCTTCCTATCTTCATCTTTACAAGACTGTGCCAAATTGTTTTCCAAGGCAGTTATACTAATTCACACCCTCACCAATAGTGGATGAGTCCCTGTTATCTCATATCCTGCTTGATATTGTCAGATTAAAAAAAAAAAGTGAATATGATGGTGTGAAATGGTATCTTGTCATTTTAATTTGCATTTCCCCAATTATTACAGTGTAATGAGGTTGAGTATCTTCAAGTCTTTTGCCCATTTTTCTGTTGGGCTATTGTAGTTCTTTATATGTTCTGGATATTAATCTTTTATCCATTATATACACTGAAAATATTTTCTTTTGTTCTTTCACTTTAAGGATTCTTTCACTAAAAATTTATCAATCATTTCTTTCATGGTTTGTGCTTTTGTCTTTTTAAAGATTTTATTCTCTACTCCAAAGTCATAAAGATCTTCTCCTATATGTCTTCCAAATGTTTATAGTTTTGCCTTTACCATTCCAGTCTGTAGTCCACCTGGAACTGTGTGAGGTAGAGTAAGGGACAGGTCTACTTTCAATTTTTTCATACAGATAATAATTATTGCTGTATAATTTACTGAAAAATCTTTTCTCCCTCCAACCCCCCACACACTGATTCTCTGTGCCAGCACTGTCATATGTCAAAGTTCTATAAACATGCGGGTCTTTTTGTGGACTCTATTTTATTGATCTGTTTGTCTATTCTGTGCTAATAATGTGCCATCTTAATTCAAATTTCCCACTTTGTTCTTCTTCAGGAGTGTTTTTGCTTATTCTTAGCCCTTTGCTCTTGTACATAAAATTTAGGAGTAATTTTTCAAGTTAGGGAAAAAATTAAGATTTTGATCGTCATTGCACTGAATCTATAGATCAGTTGGGAAAAAAGAGAAACGTACAATTCTGAATTCTCCTATTCGTGAACATGGCATCTCTCAATTTACTTAGTTCTTTTTAAGGTCCTAATACAGTTTTATAATTTCCTTTACAAAGGTCTTGCACATACTTTATTCGATTAATATTTGAGAAATTTATATTTCTGTTTCTCTTATTAATTTTATCTTTCTGAAAATTATAATTTTACATTTTTGTTGCTAAAGTCAAGAAATGCAATTGATTTTTGCATACTGAACTTTAATAAACTCCATTATTTTCTGTAGATTATTGGCTTTTTAATCTGTATTTCAATTAGTTTCTAAAATGTATTTATTAGCTATCTTCTCTTGATTTCTAAACTTTTGGCATTTATAGTCTGAATTTTTTTTTTTAAGAATGACGCCTTAGAATTTCTGAAACTTCCTTTGTGGCCTAACATGTCTTCAATTTTCATAAACTTTTTCATGTGTTTTGGAAATAAATGTGTATTCTCTGTGGAGATAGTTCCACACATATATACTATTTACGCCACAACGAATTCCATTTATCAAGCACAATTCTGGTTTATTTAACATTCAACTTAATTCAGAATTAACTCTCAGTTAGATAATTCTCCAACAACTCTAGGAGAGAAATATGACTATCCCCATTTTGCCAAAGGAGGATTCAATGCTCAAAAGAGTTAAATAACTTGTTCAGATTCCCATAGCAAATTTGAACTTTGAGCTGTTAGTTTATAACACAAGGCTTCTAGGCTAGAAACCTCAGCCATATTTTATTCCACCTTCTCCTTCATCCTACAATATCTATTGTGACATGGTGCCTTTTATTTTTATTTTTTTGTTTTTAATTTGGCATAAATGTCAGTGATAAATGCCACTGGTATACAGTTCTGTTACAGTGTTAAGCCATTTCACCTGTATTACTTCATTTAATTATCAGGATCAAGCAGAACAGGCAGATATTTATTACAGATTATGAAACTAGTTCTCAGAGAGTTCATGTACCATAGTATTTAAATTCCCAGTCAGTAAGTGGCACATCTAGTTTTCTGGAAGCCAGGACTGCTTCTATAGCTCTGTTTATCAAAATACTATCTTTAGAATAAAGTCTATTTGAAAATTATTTTCTATTATACAAGATCAGACTAGAGCCAGATTCACGGTGGGGAACAGTGCTCTCAGAACGGTCATCCAGTTCTATACCCCTACTTCAGAAAGAACTAAAGCCCAAAGTGGTGCTGTGATTTGTTAAATGGAAGATCTAGGATAAGAATTCGGACCCCCCCAACTGGTACCATTAACTCAGCCTCCAAGAATATGCCAATGTGAACGAAATTACATCCGCTTCTCAGAAAAAAAGGTTATAGGACAAACGCTGAACGAAGGCCTCTTTATATCCCACAGACCTTCCAACCTTAATTGCCTCAATGAATATAGTTGTTAACAAAGATTCCTTCTTGTAGTTGGAATCGTGAATGTTATCGTGCTTCCATCACTGCCCTTGAATTGGAAATACTCAGAATGTAATGCAAGGGACGGGTGACGGCAGCTCTCGCCTTCAGAGTGCGTCATTGCGGAAAAAGAAACAGGATGGGGGAAACTGGGAACACACCAAGGCCAGAGGAAGAAAAACACAAGGCACAGATCTGTTTTTGCTGGCGGAGAAGGCTGGCGTCGATACCTGTATTGGGCAACGGTCAGCTTGGCCTCGGGCTCGGCCCCAAAGCCGGGCAAGTGCTGGTGTAGGTAGGCCTCCAGAGACCTGCAGTCGAACTTGTGCTGGGGCAGCACTTCGGCCGTCTCGGGCTCGCGGGAGGCACCGGTCTCCATGATCAGTGCTGCCGCCTCAGACCATAGAGTCAGAGAAACCACAAGTCTCCTCGGCTCGGATACCTCTGGCACCGGAGCGCCGCTCCACAGCCTGGGGCTAGTCCGAGACGCCCGCGCGGAGGCGGGCCCGCGGCTCCAGCCAATCACACCCCCACCCCCCACCCAGGTGCCGCCGCTGGGCAGCACTGGCCCAGGACTTGGGCTGTGTCAGGAAATGCCAGAAGGGCCTCGTGTGTTTGGATTTAAAAGTTTCAGTCAGCCTCAGAGTTGGAGGCCTCAATTCTAAAGAAAGCAAAACCACTTTAGTCACTACGGGTAAATATGATCGCCGAAGCCTCCTCCGCCTCCAAATTTAATGCACCGGCAGGCGGAAGACCTATAGGGTCCGGTTCAGAAAAGGGCCCGTCAGGACCTCGAGCCCAGGAATAAAAGATCCTGGGGATCCTCCTGGCCGCCCGGTTGGAAAGGCAACATCGCAGGCCGCCGGCTCTGGACACTGATGACCCGGGCCCTGCTTCGGCCCGGGCGAAGAGGAAAACTGAAAGGGCTGGTTTTTCCTTGAGGGGGAACGATGACTGCAACGCACCGGAAGCGGCGCGCTGAGAGGCTCGCGGGTGCGGCGGAGACGGTCAGTCCGGGAGGCGCTGGGAGGGCTTCCTCAGGGTTGTGGGCTAGGAAGGCCGCCGCAAGGTGCCTCCTCACATACCCCTCGCGGGCCCAGCAGGCCAACAGCGTGGGGCGGCGGCGACGTCGACGGCCGGGGCTGGGAGCGCTGGCGGCCGGGGTCCCAGCCATGGCCGAGTCTGTGGAGCGGCTGCAGCAGCGGGTCGAGGAGCTGGAGCGGGAACTGGCCCAGGAGAGAAGTCGCCGGGCCTTGGGGGGCGGCGATGGAGGAGGCGGTCGGGCCCGCATCGAAAAGATGAGCCCCGAGGTGGTGGATTCCAACCCCTACAGGTGACCTGCGTGGCGGGGCGGGGAGAGGGGCGAGGTCACCGTCTTCAGGTGGTCAGGAGTGAGGCGCTCCCCGCTGCTGTCCAGCTCACACGGCCTCGCACCTCCCTTTTCTTGTTCTGGGGTCCTGTTCCCAAACGGGCAAGACCAAGTCTTAGTACTGGTGAAACGTGTTCTTCCTTTTTTTAAAAAAGCCAACTGAATCAGCCATATGGTGCTGCTCCTGTGCTTGCTGAGGACACGTATTCAGTTAACTACCGCCCCTGCTTCTATTAGTCTTCCTCGCTCAGCGTAAAACTGAGAGTAAAAACTTTCAAAAGACACCAGATGTAAAACCCGCTAAGCATAAACTTGGGAGCTTCATAAAGTCTTCTCAGTGTTTCTTAAATTGGGGGCATGGTGGAAAGAGCTGGATTAGCTCTAAAACCATTGGACTTCCCCAGGCCTGTCTGCTCCTCTCCTTTCTTCTTTTCCTAAGATTTGTTAATTCAGCGGGCGTGCACTGTCACTTTTCCTCTTCACCACAACCCTAGGAGATTGCTACTATTATTTTATCCCTAGTTTATATGTGAGAAAAATGAGGCTTAGAGAGCTGCTGTGACCTGCCGCAGGTCATAGAGCTAACAGTAGCTAAAAAGGCCTGGACTGGCATTAGGTTTGTCTTACTCCAAAGTTCACATGGAACTGTCTCCCCAGTAAAAATAAATAAGCCATTAAGTAGTGTGGCTAAAAACTGGATAGTTTTAGAGTAGGTGAAACAGGAAAGATATTGTTGCTCTTTCTCTTCGAAGAGCAGGAGAGTTTGGATTTTAAAGAAGGGTTTTATTTATGACATATAAAGCCTCAGTGGAAGTCTTAGGGTGCGTGGTTGTTTTTTTTTTTTTTTTTTTAGCTGTACGCGGGCCTCTCACTGCTGTGGCCTCTCCCGTTGCGGAGCACAGGCTCCGGACGCGCAGGCTCTGTGGCCACGGCTCACGGGCCTAGCCGCTCCGCGGCATGTGGGATCTTCCCGGACCGGGGCACGAACCCGTGTCCCCTGCATTGGCAGGCGGACTCTCAACTGCTGCGCCACCAGAGAAGCCCTTTATTATTATTATTATTATTTTTTGCGTGGTTTTTTTTTTTACAACCTAAAATGCAGACCAGTATTTAGGCACAAAGATGTTAATTACAATTTTATTTGTAATAGAAAAACCTGACCAAAATTATAATTGTTCCATAATTACAAAAGAGTTCATTTTAACTCAAATTAAGTGAAATCATGCCAGATTCTTGCTTTTCTCTCATTAATATTACTACGTTTTTTTTTTTGGCGGTACGCGGGCCTCTCACTGTTGTGGCCTCTCCCGTTCAGGAGCACAGGCTCCAGACGCGCAGGCTCAGCGGCCATGGCTCACTGGCTCACGGGCCCACGGGCCCAGCTGCTGCGCGGCATGTGGGATCCTCCCAGACCGGGGCAGGAACCCGTGTCCCCTGCATCGGCAGGCAGACTCTCAACCACTGCGCCACCTGGGAAGCCCTATCTTACTATGTTAAAAAAAATTTCTTTTTCTTTTAGTTTTGAGATATGAGGTGTTAACCATCCAAAATTTTTAGAGGTTGAATAAGCATGAATTGACATCTCTAATTAGAATGAGTGGGAACTATTCCATTTGGCATTCTTAAACATTTTTCAATTTTATAAATGAAAATTTTGAAATATTCCCTCCAAGAAAAGCAATGTGGATCATATATTTATTTTTTAAAATAAGTTTGTTTATTTATTTATGGCTGCGTTGGGTCTTTGTTGCTGTGCGCGGGCTTTCTCTAGTTGAGCGGGGACTACTCTTCGTTGCAGTGCACGGGCTTCTTATTGCTGTGATGGCTTCTCTTGTTGTGGAGCACAGGCTGTAGGTGTGTGGGCTTCAGTAGTTGTGGCACGTGGGCCTCAGTAATTGTGGCTCGCGGGCTCTAGACCTCAGGCTCAGTAGTTGTGGTGCACGGGCTTAGTTGCTCTGTGGCATGTGGGATCTTCCCAGACCAGGGCTCAAACCCATGTCCCCTGCATTGGCAGGCGGATTCTTAACCACTGCATCACTAGGGAAGTCCGATCATATACTTAGAATCATCTTTCAGATATCATTTTAATGTGAGATGATTCCTTGACATTGTAATGACCACAAACCTAACATTCAGAACTCAAATTTAAACATTTAGTATTTTCTATATTATTTGCACCATTTGTCTTTATTAAAACTGCTACTTAGGAGATGGCAGTTGTCACCCAAAGCTCTGCACTAGTACATGAAAATTTGATAAAGGTCAGCCTTAAGTTTTTGAATTGTTGTTCATTCAGCAAATATTTAGTGAGCACCTTTTCATCTCCAGCTGGATAATGTTATCTACCACTTATTATTATGCATAGACACTGGGAATACAAAGTAGACATGGTCATTTCTCTCCAGAGGTTACCAGATGAGTGTGAGATAGAAAAGTAAACATGGGATTGCAATATGAGTGGTAAGAAATATGATAAAGTATTGATACATGGTTATCAGAAAAAATATAGGAGAGGGATCTGTAGGTCTCTTACATCATTTTAATTGCATCAGGTGATACAGTAGAAATATAATATAAAGCCCCTGACTCTCAAAGACCTTTTGCTTTAGTTTGGGAGATTCACTGGTTGTAGAATAATGATCAACACAAGTAACTGTAAAATTGTGTGGTATGTAATATAATTAGAAGCATGTTGACTAAATGACGAGGTGAGGAGAGGCTTTGAAATTAGAAAACCTGGTTTTAAATACTGGCTCAAAAACCCAGCTCTGAATAATTGTTTGCCATTTAGCTAATCTTGGGCAAGTTAATTAACCTGAATCTTTTCCCCCATTCATAAAAGGAGGTTGCATTCTTCTCAGCATTATATATAAAGATTAAAGAGAGCATTAAGGTAAAGATGGCAGATTGATCACAGGCATATATTATCACTGTCTACCCAATCCCACTAAAATGAAAGTAAAGGAGTTTTTAAAAAGGAATAAACCCCCACTGAAAAAAGAGGGTTTCTATAAGTAATTGGGGGATGGGTGAGTCCCTGTACTTAAAAGATTATAGTTAGACAGTTTTAGAATCTAGAAAAGGGATGGATGACTGATAACTGATTTAAAGGATCCAAAGAAATTGACTCTAAAGGCTGCAACCCAGTTTATACCACAGAATTCCCCAAAAGCTCAAGAATAGGCATAGTATTTCTAGAAGGGCTTAAGGTAGGGCTAAGAAAGATATGGCTGAAAATCTGTTGAAGAAACAACCCAGGTTCACTACTTCACTTTGGGTAGCTGGGCAAATGCCTCTTCTCTGTCAGGAGAGAAGACTAGAGATTTACTCATTGGAGAGTAAAATAGAGGATTTATATTAATAATTGAAGCAAGTCTTCATACCTGAAGAAAGGGGATTAACTAAATGTTTACATACTGAATGCTAGGACTCCCAACCTTGTTCTTCCATATAACACCCCCAAACTTACAGGCATAAAGACTTTTCAGGCTGGAAATTGAAAGATTCTTCTCTGGGGAATCTGAGAGCACCAAGAAGAGAGACTGAAAGACACTGACATTGTGGGTTTCTCAACTGATCACCCTACAGTGAAGCCCAAAGTCAAACAAGCAATGCCCACATCCTTGCCTTTATTAGTGTCTGGCTTTTAAATATGAGCAGAATAAAGGATGAGAGAAGCTCCTAATGTGAAAGAAGGAAAATAAAATTAGTTATTTGAATAGACTATGTAAGGGGAACACAACCCAAATATTATTATTAGTATCTTCAGAAAGGAAAGATGTTATATAAATGAAACAGGACAAGTTACTACAAAAAGAAATCATTCAGATAATTGAAAAGAATTCTTGCAAATGGAGAATGATAACAAAAGTGAAAATCTCAATAGAAGATTTGGAAAATAATGTTGAAAGAAATCCAGAGAACAGAGGAGAAAACTAAAATGGTGGACAATAGGAGAAAGAAATTAAGAGTAGAGGACTAGTCCAAGAGGTCCGACTTCCAAATAATAGAAGTTTCAGAAAGTCCAGGAAAAACAAACCAACCAAACAAGGACATCATCACGTTATTCAAGGAAATTTCCCAGAACTGAAAAAACATGTTTCCTATTTGAAAGAGTCCAACAAGTACTCAGCACAATTGATGAGAATAGATTCACTCTAAGGGACATCATGAGATTTCAGAAGCTAGAAGACACCTTAGAAATTTTTTTTTTTAACATCTTTATTGGGGTATAATTGCTTTACAATGGTGTGTTAGTTTCTGCTTTATAACAAAGTGAATCAGTCATACATAAACATATGTTCCCATATGTCTTCCCTCTTGCGTCTCCCTCCCTCCCACCCTCCCTATCCCACCCCTCCAGGCTGTCACAAAGCACGGAGCCAATATCACTGTGCCACGCGGCTGCTTCCCACTAGCTATCTACCTTACGTTTGTTAGTGTGTATATGTCCATGACTCTCTCTCGCCCTGTCACAGCTCACCCTTCCCCCTCCCCAACACCTTAGAAATTTTGAAGGAAAATGTTTCTAACAGAATTCTATACCAAGTTAAACTGTCAACTAAGTGTGTGTGTGTGTGTGTGTGTGTGTGTGTGTGTGTAGGTGTAGCTTTCAACGATTATGTACCCTTCAATTTGTCATTTTTATAATACATTTCTAAAAATAGAATTTTGATAAAACATTTTTAAGAAGTTTGGTAAATAACATTTTCAGACACACATGTTCTCAAAATTTACCTTCCTTGTACCCTTTACAAAGCTATGAGAAGATGTTCTTCCAACCATAGCAAGAGAATAAATTAAGAAATAATCTACAGCAGAGGCTCTCAAACTTTAGTGTGCATCACAATTACTTGGGGAGCTTGTTCAAACACAGATTGTTTAGGCCCCACATCCAAAGTTTGATTCGCTTGGTGATTATAGGGTGGGGACTCAAGAAATGGTATTTCTAGCAAATTCCATAGGCCA
Source organism: Globicephala melas (assembly GCF_963455315.2). Classification (NCBI taxonomy): domain Eukaryota; kingdom Metazoa; phylum Chordata; class Mammalia; order Artiodactyla; family Delphinidae; genus Globicephala; species Globicephala melas. The sequence continues at coordinate 132,164,702 of NC_083317.1, read as the reverse complement.
CTGATCCATAGGCCACACTTTAGAACCTTTGAGCTCTAAGGTACCAGAAGCAGGAGATTAATACAGGATGAAGAATTGAAGAGAATTTGTAATATGATGAAGGGAGAATGCAGGATGGGAGCTGTATGTGCAGTAAATGTGCACATGGGGACATGTCAGAAGATTCTAGTATATCTTTAAGAAGAAATTGCTAGAACACCTCATGTATATGACTGTATCTAGAGGAATTTTAGACAACTGGGGTTGAATTTGTGAAAATACATAGAAAAGTAAACATAAGAACAAACACAATTATTAACTTCAAGGGTGGGGATCATACAGGAAAGGGTAAATTCTAATATACTACATTGTCCAGTTGTGAACAGTATTAACATCTAACCAAAATGACCATAAAACAATATCAAGAGGCTGGTGAGATGGGAAATATTTGTGTTTAATGATAAAGAATGAAATCTTCAGATAGTACCTAAACCTGAAAATCAAGAAATAACAGTGTTAGCATGTTACTTAGAGATATCCTGGTAACAGAGTTAAAAATGAGTGAGGAGAGGAAAATGGGGGTGCAGGCCAGAACACTGCTGAGTTTCCTAACAAGCCTAATAGAACTATTTGACTCTTAAAGTGTAAACTAATGGGGATTGTATGTATATGTGTATAGTTTTAAAGTATATGTATTTTAAAAAAAACCCTAAAATACTGAAGAAGATAACAGACTAGCAGTAACTAGGTAAATACCTCTTAGAGTCCTTGGTATAAGAGGTGCTTACTGAAAGTAGACATTATCCATTGTGGGCAGAGGCAACAAGTGAATGGAATTCCAGCCATGAGATTATTCTGATGTTAAACATTAAATTTGAGTTAAACATTAAATATTTACATATACTAATAAGCATGGGAAAATGTTGAAATTTCACTTTGACCCATTCTCTGGAAACAACATTTGAGTCAATAGGTCTCAATCTTGACTGCACATTAGAATGTATGAGGAACTTTTAAAAAATCTTGTTGCACAGGCTACATCTTGGAGGGAGGGTATTCAGGCATCAGTGCTGAAGTAATTTAGTTTCATCTGGTAAAAATTAGCTGAAAGATTTCTCTCTCTCTCACACTTACTGTTTCTTCTCTCACAGTTTATTTTCTGTGATGATGTATGTTTACCTATATCACTATTAATTAAAAGTTTGTAAGCCTTAAAATATTTCTTTCCTTTGTTTTAAGCCGCCTGATGGCATTGAAACGAATGGGAATTGTAAGTGACTATGAGGTAAGATAAACCCTTCCAAGTTTTTGAAGATGATTTCAGTAAATGAAAATAACTTCCGATGACATTTCCGATGAAGCATTATTGTTTATTTATTTATTTATTTTTGGCTGCATTGGGTCTTTGTTGCTGCGCGCAGGCTTTCTCTAGTTGCGGCGAGCTGGGGCTACTCTTTGTTGCGGTGTGCAGGCTTCTCACTGCGGTGGCTTCTCTTTTTGCAGAGCACGGGCTCTAGGTGTGCGGGTTTCAGTAGTTGTGGCTCGTGGGCTCTAGAGCGCAAGCTCAGTAGTTGTGGCGCATGGGCTTAGTTGCTCCACGGCATGTGGGATCTTCCCGGACCAGGGCTCGAACCCGTGTCCCCTGCATTGGCAGGCAGATTCTTAACCACTGTGCCACCAGGGAAGCCCCGATGAAGAATATTAACCAATACATATATAATTTTGCATTTTACAGAAAATCCGTACCTTTGCTGTAGCAATAGTAGGTGTTGGTGGAGTTGGCAGTGTGACTGCTGAAATGCTGACAAGATGTGGCATTGGTAAGGTAAAAACATCTCTCTTTGTCTATCATTTAGGGAACCCAATCACTTCTGGAGTAAATCAGGTACAAATTAGAATTTCTTTTCTCCTTACTAATGGCTTATTGATTTGTGGTGTATTTATTTATTTAATTTTTTTCTATCCCGGGTTTTTTTGTTTTTTAAATTGGGGTATAGTTGCTTTACAATGTTGTTTTAGTTTCTGGTGTCATCGAAGTGAATCAGTATATGTATACATATATCCCCTCCCTCTTGCACCTCCCTCCCACCCCCTTACCCCCCATCCCCCCGCATCCCACCCATCTAGATCACCACAGAGCACCAACCTGAGCTCCCAGTGCTATACAGCAGGTTCCTACTAGCAGTTTTACACATGGTAGTGTATATAGGTCAATTCCAATCTCCCTATTCATCCCACCTCCCTAACCCCCCCTGCGGCGTCCGCATGTCTGTTCTCTATGTCTGTGTCTCTATTCCTGCCCTGTAGATAGGTTCATCTGTACCATTTTTCTAGATGCCACATATATGCGTTAATATACGATATTTGTTTTTCTCTTTCCTACTTCACTCTGTATGACAGACTCTAGGTCCATGATTTGTGGTGTATTTATTCAGGTTGTTTTTTCTACCCCAGTGGGTGGGTTTAAGACATAAACCCGCCCAAAAGGAAGCTAATATTATTACTAATTAAACAAGGACTATCTGATTTTGTTCAGGAACTTTTCTGTTGGGATTTAAGTGTTTTAGACATACAAGTTTAGGAAGAAGGCTGTTAAATTGATAAAGTGTGTAGTGAAACATTGAAACATCCAAAAAAATTTTTTTAAACACAGTTTTTATATAAGACAAACTAGAAAGCATGTACCTTTCTTACTCTTGAATTTGAAATGGTGAATGCTCCAGAATTTTTTTAGCCCATACTTTTTTTTTTTTTTTTTTACTTTTTTCTAAAATTTTTTTTTTTTGGCTGTACCGTGTGGCTTGCAGGATCTTAGTTCCCTGACCAGGGATTGAACACCCAGGGCCATGGCAGTGAAAGTGCTGAGTCCTAACCACTGGACTGCCAGGGAAGTCCCATACTATTTTCTAAAATTGATTTGATTGGGTAGGAAGGAGAAGTTAACTTTGTACCAGAAATCAGCCTACCAATCTTAGATTTGTAAAGCCAGAGTCCATGATGTTAGATAGATAGTGGTTGAATACATAAGTTTTCCACAATTGTATATCATTTTGCTAAACTTTGTGGAAAAATGTTTGCTTTATCAATGCTTTTTAATATGTTGGTCCACTCCATGCCCCAAATTCTTAAAAGGAAGTGGTTTCAAAGTTGGCACTTATTTATCAATATAGAAAAGACAACACCAAAATACTAAAAATGTTTAACATTTTAAAGGCTTTCAAGAAGTTTATAAAAGCTAGCCAGTAATTGCTTATACCTGACATATATGCCTTGGCTGATTGATCAAGGGTGGTAGAGATCATGGAGATTTGCTGGTCGCAGGTTTGAGTGTGCACTAGAATCACTTGGAAGGCTTATTAAAACAGATTGCCGGACTCTACCCCAGTGGTTTTGATTCTATAGGTTTCAGGTGGACCTAAGAATGTGCATTTCTAACAGGTTCCCAGGTGGTTCTGATGATGTTGTTCCGGGGACCATGCTTTAAGAACAGCATCACCTGGGAGCTTGTTATAAATGAAGATTCCTAGGCCCCACCCAAGACATGCTGAATCAGAATCTATATTTTAACAAGAACTCGAGGTGATTCGTAGGCATATTAAAGTTGTGGAAGTACTCCAGTATTTCTAACAAGCTTCAGGTGATGCTGATGGGGTTATCCCAGGCCCCATTTTGAGTAACAAGGGTCTAGAACAGTTAGCAAATATTTCTGTAATTAGAATCACCTTGTATGTTTAAAAAAATTCTTAGGTTCGGATTGCACCACATAATAGGTTAATCAGAACCTCTGGGGTTGAGACCTACACATTTGTATTTTTTAAATACAGTGGTTCCAGTGTAAACTCAAGTTTGTAAGCTAAGGATCTACATAGGTTAAGTTTCAGAACTCTTTCTTCAATATGTAAAACAGAGAAACAAGAAGCTGTTTCATGGGGTTGCGTAGGGAAGTGGAGGATTGGAGATCCAGAGCCCACTTCTTATCCCTGAAAGTTCTGGTGTTCCTGGGGCACACTGAATCACCAGATCTAGATCAACTGCCTTATTTTACAGATGAGAATACAGTCCTAAACAGTGAAAGTGACTTACCCAGAAGCAGATCTAATTAGTGACACGGTTACTACTCACACCTCCTGTCCCCAAATATAGGATTTCCTACAACTTACTCATAAACCAGCTATGAGGCCGAAACTCAAATTTAAAACTTGGCCTGACCTAATAAATATTGTTGACTGAGGTTAAGTAAACCAAATTTTGGAGACTCTAGGTAGGGTTAGAAAGTTTCATAGAGAGTATAAGTGATATCTTTTCTAGCAAAATACTGAGAGTTACCTATGTGTTGTTTTTATGGGCTGGGTAAACATTTTTTAGTTTCTGAATTGAGAAGAAGAAAATCCCATTTTTGTTTTTATTGTTAGATTTAGGGTGCTGAGAATTATATTACAAAGTCACAGAATTTTAGATAGAGAAGGGACTTCGGGAACTGTATATCATTTTTACACTGCTTTGAATTATTCCATAGGTCTAGAGGCTCAGTTTTTTGTTTCTTGTTTTTTTGGTTCTTTTTTCCATCACTTTAGATAAATTGCATTGCTCTGCTTTCAAGTTCATTGATCCTCTTTTTCCCCTGCAATGTCTAATCTACTCTTAGTCTCATCCAATAAAAATTTAATTTTAGATAATTAAAAAAAAAAGGAACTGTGGATATACTTGGGTTCAACCTGTTCTTACTGATAAGAAATGGACCTTTCGGCCATTTTAAAGTTGTGTGAGTGTGTTTGACAAATGCTGTCATGCCTAAATATATAGCAGGAAACAACAATTAACTGATTGGTTAATAATTCTGTTTGGAATAATGTTTTAGCCGTGGCATGAGTATATATAGTGCCTTATTCATGAAAGGAATTGTGTTATACTATGGTTTTAAGTTACAGCATTTGTTTTTATCTTATTTAAAAATTTCATTTATCTAATGGGTTCTTGGTTTTTAGCCAAACATTGGAATGAAGTAGGATTTTGGCGCAGTTTGTAAAAATTACAATGAAATGGAATGAACATTAATTTTTGAGCTAATCATTTAGAGAGGCAGTACAGTGTTGTGTTTAGGGTACAGATGCTGGATTGAGAATGCCTGAATTTGAATCCCATTTTTACTACATATTAGCTGAGTGGCTTTTGGGCATGTACCCTAGTTGTCTTATTTCTAAAACGAGGATAAGAGTACCTATATATTGTATGGTCACTAAATGAGTTAATATATGGCACCTAGTGTTTCAGAATTAGTATTATTACTGTCAAACAGTTAAACCCATCAGGTGGAAAGCTGACTAGTTTGTTACTTTCAGTTTGTTTTTTGGTACGTTTTTCATCAGAATACCACTATTTTCATTTTAGTTGCTACTCTTTGACTATGACAAGGTGGAACTGGCCAATATGAACAGACTTTTCTTCCAGCCTCATCAAGCAGGATTAAGTAAAGTTCAAGCAGCAGAACATACTTTGAGGTAAATGGAATACCAGTTGAAGGCAGTGAAATTGGTGAAATCTTCCTGTGTGTATTTAGTATGAGTTAAACTAACATATAAATGCACCTGTATTTTCCTTTATAAAAATGCAGGTTTCACTTATACAAAAAGAATTTTCTTACCTCTTTGATCTGGGTTGGCAGCCTCTTTTTTGAGAGTAAATATTTTATGCTTTGAGAGCCATATGGTTTCTGTCAAAACTGCTCAACTATGCAGTTGTAGTAGCTGTAGGCAATATATCAATAAAAGTGAATGAGCACGACTGCTCCAATAAAAACTTTATTTATGGACTCTGAAATTTAAATTTCATATAAAATTTCACATCATGAAATATTGTTCTTCTTTTGACTTTTTTGTTTTCTTGCAACCATTTAAAAATGTAGAAACTATTCTTAGCTTGCAGAACTTACAAAAAAAAAAAAGGTGGCAGGGTGGTAGTCAGATTTGGCCCAAGAGCCAGACTTTGCCAACCCTTACTCTAGGACGGTTCTTTGTGGTCCTAAACATATTTGCACTGAATTGGATAAGAAACAAAGAAGCTCTTCTGTCAGGCTGAACTGTAGCTAACAGAGGTAATAAAGGTTTAATTCCCAACACATAGATTGTGGGAATATTTTTGTAATCCTTCTGACAGTCTACGTGTTTTGAACCTGGTCCTTGAAGTGGGGCAAAAGAGGTAGAAGAGGACTTTGGATTTTCTTTGAGTGGCTTGAATGCCATTTCTCTAACATCTGTTAAATGATTTTTAGCTCTTTTAGTTCTTTATCTTGCTTTCTCTTACTGTTTTACTAGTAGTTTTTATAATCATTCCGTTTTTCCCTCTTAGGAACATTAATCCTGATGTTCTTTTTGAAGTACACAACTACAATATAACCACAGTAGAAAACTTTGAACATTTCATGAATAGAATAAGGTAAAATTTTATTTATGAATATTTTGCACAATGTCCAGCTCATTTTAAGTATTATTAGAAAATCTGTCAATGATTAATTAATTCACTGAGTTGGTAGGTTGATATATATTTTGTTTTTAAAATAGTTTTTAAATTTTTTGTGTAATTTTTATGTATTGGGAGCTCAGTAAAAAACATATATTGTCCAAAAAACTATAGTAACAACACAATAAAAACAAATCTAAAAAAACCTGTTATTATGATATAACAAGGGGCCTCATTTATGAGTTCTGTGTTATAGATTATACTTCTATCTGAAAGTGGTTTTCTGCAGACTAACACCATTGAAATATTCGATTGTATTCAGTTAACTTTATTACATTTACATTTGTAGTGAAACATGAGTAAAAGTCTGTGAAAGCTGATAGGGAAATGGTAACTTTTGTGAACAGATTTTATATTTCTCACACCCTTTTACATCTTGTATAAGAAATACTGTAATATCATTGATATTATGTTCGTAATAGTGAATACTCAATGTATACTGGGTCTTTAATATTAAATGCTATGTTATAATTATACTCAAACATTTACTGAAAGACTAAATGTATTGACTGAACAAATAAAGTCTAATTAGAGTGTATTTTGTGTCCTGATTTTTTTCAAATAAAATTTATTTTCTTTGCCTAGTAATGGTGGATTAGAAGAAGGAAAACCTGTTGACCTAGTTCTTAGCTGTGTGGACAATTTTGAAGCTCGAATGACAATAAATACAGTGAGTATTCCTATTGTATAATGTGTTATATTCATGGATTTATCTATTTTCCTGTATATTCTGTCAGTATATATTCCGCATTCTGAAAATAGTTCTGCATTTAAACCCTTTGATAATGTGTTTTGTTTGTTTTTAATGTTCTCTCATCCTGTTTTTGAAATTTATTCTAATGTGACCTATCTAGCCTTGTTGGTGTGGCATATATTTCATTATCCTACTCTCTCTTATGCCAATAGAGCAAACTAAAACAGCAGATAATTCTGATGTACAATTTTTAAAATGAATGAATATCTTATAATACTGTCTTATTCTTGGTCGGCATTGGTTTTTACTTTTGTTGATTTATTTTAAGTAAATGTATAAATGTGTATAAATTGCCCTACACACATGATTTCTCAAAACTAAAACTGAATTCTTTTTCTTTTGAATTACTGTGTTTTCAACTTTGCAAATGACATTTTGCATTTTTTTGTTGCTGAAATTATTTTAGAAAAATGAAGTTTTACATTAATCTAATAAGAAATCCAATAAACTATGGTTCAATTTAATTAGATATTTATATTGACTGCTTACCTGAATGCTATCAGTTTCTTTTTTAAGGAGAGTGGCGATTGCTAAGGAATTCCATTATTTACAACTTTCTTCTTTGTTTCTGAAAATTAATTTTTAAAAACTCTTTGTAATTCATTTAAACTCCAGTTTTTCATGAAAAGAACTTATGGTAAATTACTTCTTGCTTTTTTATGTTCTTTCTTGTGTTTTCACCTATTTCTATTAAGGCTTGTAATGAGCTTGGACAAACATGGATGGAGTCTGGGGTCAGTGAAAATGCAGTTTCAGGGCATATACAGCTCATAATTCCTGGAGAATCTGCTTGTTTTGCGGTATGCATGATTCATTTTGGGTTATTATTTTTCACTGTTAAGTACTGGAGTTCCTAGGGGCATTGAAAATGTTTACAATTCGAAGAAAAGACCAAACTTTGAATGAATTTGATGGAATATTATTTGGAATAACTTATACTTTTTTCCCTTTCTTTTGAAATATATTTTCTTTTATTCTTTTTCATGTAGTGTGCTCCACCGCTTGTAGTTGCTGCAAATATTGATGAGAAGACTCTGAAACGAGAAGGTGTTTGTGCAGCCAGTCTTCCTACCACTATGGGAGTGGTTGCTGGGATCTTGGTACAAAATGTGTTAAAGTGAGTGAAGGATAATTTTTCTGAATAGTCTTGTTTGCTTTTGACAAACATTTCAAATATTGGAATGACTAGCTAAGTATTTAATTTGTTTTTTTAATTTTAAATACACATATTTAAAAATTTTATGTATAATATGTGTATACTTTTATATATAAATATATTTAATTTAAATATATATTAATATTACATATATCAACACACATATATTTGTGTTACTCTCTATTTGGCATAGTTCTTGTTCAATGGTACAGTGGTATTGTATATTTATTTATGAAGCATTAACCAAATGATTTAAATTTCTGCACATCTGGCCAAAGGGTGAAGACCCATAAACACACTCGCTTCCACTGTCTTGGTTTAACATTTCTAAAAATAATATGAATGTGATTAAACATTAACTAGGGTTATATCTCTGCTATCCGTAAACAGATACCCAGCAACCGCACCATCTGAACTATAACTAATAAAGACAAACGTTTCTTTGAAGCTAAAATTAATGTCATAGAGGTTTTTTGTTTTGTTTGTTTTTTGTTTTTTGTTTTTTGCGGTACGAGGGCCTCTCACTGTTGTGGCCTCTCCCGTTGCGAAGCACAGGCTCTGGACGCACAGGCTCAGCGGCCATGGCTCACGGGCCCAGCTGCTCCGCGGCACGTGGGATCTTCCCGGACCGGGGCACGAACCTGTGTCCCCTGCATCAGCAGGAGGACTCTCAACCACTGCGCCACCAGGGAAGCCCTGTCATAGAGTTTTTGAACCAACTCATACTTTATGAAAAGCAGAACTGCTTTAGTTGTGCCTTGACTCAGGCCATTTTTTTCCCTCACTTTACAATGTTAATAAGCTTGGTTATGTTTCTTAAGCATCCAGTATAATAAGAACAAATTGCAGGGCTTCCCTGGTGGCGCAGTGGTTGAGGGTCCGCCTGCCGATGCAGGGGACACGGGTTCGTGTCCCGGTCCGGGAGGATCCCACGTGCTGTGGAGCGGCTGGGCCCGTGGGCCGTGGCCGCTGGGCCTGCGCGTCCGGAGCCTTGCTCCGCAACGGGAGAGGCCGCGGCGGTAAGAGGCCCGCGTACCGCAAAAAAAAAAAAAAAACAAACAAAAAAACAAATTGCAACATGTTACAGGGAGGCACTCTAATATCATTTATCAGCCATCAGCAAAGAAATACCAGAATACATAAGAACCCTCAAGGCAACTGTCTGGGGTTGTTTCAGATGAGACAAATAGCCTGTCAAATTTCAGTAGGTCTTAATCTAAACACAACATTTTACAGTATGTTATGAAGAAGGGAAAAAAAAATCATGGCTACAAAGTATTCTCTTACCAGTGTGTCATATCTAGCCAACCCTCTATTGATGGACATTTAGGCTACTTACAGATTCTTTTGCTATTATTAACAGTGCTGCAAAAAGCATCTTGCATATATCTTTGTAGAGTAGATTTTTGTACAGTGTGAATTTTTAGAAGTGGAATTTGAATTTCTAAGTTTATGCAATACTTACTTTGACAGATATTACTAAATTTCTCCTTCAAAAGGTTGGTACATTTCCATGACAGTGTGGGAGTACCTGGTTTGTCCACATTTTTGGTAACATTGGGTGTCATCAAACTTTTTTTTTTGAAGTATAGTTAATTTACAGTGTTGTGTTAGTTTCAGGTGTACAGCAAAGTGATATATATTCTTTTTCAGATTCTTTTCCATTATAGGTTATTACAAGATACTGAGTATAGTTCCCTGTGCTATACATTAGGTCCTTGTTGTTAACCTATTTTATATACAGTAGTGTGTATATCCCAAACTCCTAACTTATCCTCCTCCCTCCTCGCCCCCCTCCCACTATCCCCTTTGTTTTCTATGTCTGAGTCTGTTTATGTTTTGTAAATAAGTTCATTTGTATCAATTTTTTAGATTCCACATATAAGTGATATCATATGATATTTGTCTTTCTCTGTCTGACTTCACTTAGTCTGATAATCTCTAGGTCCATCCATGTTGCTGCAAATGGCATTATTTCATTCTTTTTTATGGCTGAGTAATATTCCATTGTATATATATACCACATCTTTATCCATTCATCTGTTGATGGACAAGGTTGCTTCCATGTCTTGGCTATTGTAAATAGTGCTGCTGTGAACATTGGGGTGCATGTATCTTTTTGAATTAGAGTTTTCTCTGGATAGATGCCCAGGAGTGGGATTGCTGCATCATATGATAACTCTGTTTTTAGTTTTTTAAAGAACTTCTGTTCTGCATAGTGGCTGCACCAGTATACATTCTCACCAACAGTGTAGGAGGGGTCCTTTTTCTCCACACCCTCTCCAGCATTTATTATTTGTAGACTTTGTGATGAAGGCCATTCTGACCAGTGTGACGTGATACCTTATTGTGGTTTTGATTTGCATTTCTCTAATGATTAATGATGTTGAGCATTTTTTCATGTGCCTATTGGCCATCTGCATGTCTTCTTTGGAGAAATGTCTGTTTAGGTCTTCTGCCCATTTTTTGATTGGGTTGTTTGTTTTTTTGATATTGAGCTATATGAGCTGTTTGTATATTTGGAAATTAATCCCTTGTTGGTAGCATTGTTTGCAAATATTTTCTCCCAGTCCGTAGGTTGTTTTTTAATTTTTTTTATGGTTTCCTTCACTGTGCAAAAGCTTTTAAGTTTAATTAGGTCCCATTTGTTTATTTTTGTTTTTATTTCCATCACTCTAGGAGACAGATCCAAAAAAATATTTCTGTGATTTATGTCAAAGAGTGTTCTGCTTATGCTTTTCTCTAGGAGTTTTATAGTACCCAGTTTTACATTTAGGTCTTTAATCCATTTTGAGTTTAGTTTTGTATGTGGTGTTAGAGTCATCAAACTCCTTTATCTTTGTCAATTTGATAGGTGAAAAATGGGTATCTCATTTTAATTTCCAGTTGTGAAAAGGGTTGAGCACTTATATTTTTCTGTGAATTGTCTTCTCACATCCTTTGCTCAGTTTTTTTTGTCTTTCCTTGTTGTATATTAAGAACATGCATTCGCAGATTTTTTCCTTTTGTTGTTTATCTTTTGTACATGATTTTTCAGCTTTTCTATAAGCTTCTAAAAGGAATCAGATTTGACTGGAAGGGGAGCACAGGGAGCTTTATGGCATACTGGAAATGCACTATACAGTCTGCCCACCATTTCCTTGGGTTCTGCATTTGTGGATTCAACCAACTGTGGATCGAAAATATTAAAAAAAAAAAATTCCGGAAAGCTCCAAAAGCAAAACTTGAATTTGCCACAAGCTTCCAACTATTTATATAGCATCTGCATTGTATTTACAACTATTTACATAGCATTTACGTTGTATTAGGTATTATAAGTAATCTAGAGATGATTTAAAATATATGGGAGGAGGTGCACAGTTTATATGCAAATACTATACCACTTTATATAAGGGGCTTAATTTTGGTATCCTGTGGGTGGGGGGTGTTCTGGAACCAATCTCCCATAGATACTGAGTGCCAACTATATTTTGATCTGGTAGTGAATATTACATGGGTGAATACTTTTGTAACATTTTATTGAGATTTAATACAAATTTAAGATTGTAAACTTTGCAGCAAGTTATATATAAACAACTTTAAAAAATTAGATTTAGTACCATATCTCAAAGATTTTTAAGATACACTTCTGCCACATAACTTCTGTGAAATTAATATGCTTCTTAAAGTTGTTGACATGTCATAGTTTAATTGGCAGCATTTTATCTTTATTACATGTTCAAAAAATAATAGTGCATTCTATGGTTGATGAAATGGAGTAGCCTTTCTTCACTGCATTCATTCAACAAAATCTACTATAAGCCAGGCCCTGTAAACAAGATAAGAAATTTGTTTTCTGGGTTGCTTGTTACAAAAATCATTACCTTCTTTAAAGTCATTTTTTAAAAAGTCAGTTACTTTTTTTCTAATACTTTTATGGTTTTATTTCTTTAGTTAAGTCTACTTTGATTTGTTTTTCTAGGTTTCTGTTAAATTTTGGTACTGTTAGTTTTTACCTTGGATACAATGCAATGCAGGATTTTTTCCCTACTATGTCCATGAAGCCAAATCCTCAGTGTGATGACAGAAATTGTAGGAAGCAACAGGAAGAATATAAGGTATATGTCAATGTGTCACAATGCATGAGAGATCATATTGCATAGGACAATAACTTAAAAAAGAAAAAATTATTTAGATTTGGAATACAAGGTAAATGGATTCTGGATTTTTAAAGGTTTAATTTATTCACCATAATTTAACATGAAAATTCTGTTCAAAGTCCTTTCTTGCTTTTGGTAAGATAAAACTGTCTGAATTCATTAAAAAAATTTTTTTTTAATTTTAATTTTTTTAAACTAAAATATACTTGATGTATTGATACAATATTATGTTAGTTTCAGGTGTACCACATAGTGATTTGACATTTGCTTACATTATGAAATAAGCACCATGATAAGTCCAGTTATCATCAGTCCCCATACAAAGTTATTACAATATTATTGACCATATTCCTTATGCTGTAAATTTTATCCATGACTTATTTATTATATAATTATAGGTTTATACCTCTTTATCCCCTTCACCTGTTTCACTCCCCACCTCCCCTATGGCAACATCATTTGTTTTCTGTATCTGTGAGTCTCTTTTCATTTTGTTTTGTTTTTAGATCCCACATTTAAGTGAGATTATATGGTATTTATTTCATTTAGCATAATACCTTCTAGTTCCATCCATGTTGTCACAAATAGTAAAGATTCTTTTTTATGGCTGAATAATATTCCATTGTATATATGTACCACATTTTCTTTATCCATTTATCTGTTGATGGACACTTAGGTTGCTTCCATGTCTTGGCTGTTGTAAATAGTGCTGCAGTGAACATTGGAGTGCATATATCTTTTTTTATTTTGTTTTGTTTTTTTGTTTTTTGCGGTACGCGGGGCTCCGGATGCACAGGCTCAGTGGCCATGGCTCACGGGCCTAGCTGCTCTGCGGCATGTGGGATCTTCCCAGACCGGGGCAAGAACCCGTGTCCCCCGCATCGGCAGGCGGACTCTCAACCATTGTGCCACCAGGGAAGCCTGCATATATCTTTTGAGTTAGTGTTTTTGTTTTCTTAAAAAAAAATACCCAGAAGTGAAATTGCTGGATCATATGGTAGTTGTATTTTTAATATTTTGAAGCACCTCCATACTGTTTAGTGGCTGCAACAATTTACAGTCCCAGCAACAGTGCACAAGGTTTCCCTTTTTTCCATATCCTCGCCAACACTTGTTATTTGTTGTCTTTTTGATAATAGTCATTCTGACAGGTGTTACCTCATTTTGGTTTTGATTTGCATTTCCCTGATGATTAGTGATATGTGTGTGCTAACTATCTGCATGTCTTCCTTAGAAAAAAGCCTATCTGAATTCTTGGTTCTGATCAATTCTGACTGATGTTTCAGAGAACTGAAAATGAGTAAAAACACTGATACTGTTTGATTTCTACAGAAAAAGGTAGCAGCACTGCCCACACAGGAGGTTGTTCAAGAAGAGGAAGAAATAATACATGACGACAATGAGTGGGGTAAGAATTGTTTCATAAATTGAAATGGCAGCATAAAACAATCTTTTATGGGAGGGAAACTGATTATAATTAAGATATACAAGTTTTTTTTTTTTTTGCGGTATGCGGGCCTCTCACTGTTGTGGCCTCTCCCGCTGCCGGAGCACAGGCTCCGGACGCGCAGCCTCAGTGGCCATGGCTCACGGGCCCAGCCACTCCGCGGCACGTGGGATCCTCCCACACCGGGGCACAAACCCACGTCCCCTGCATCGGCAGGTGGACTCCCAACCACTGCGCCACCAGGGAAGCCCGATATACAAGTTTTGAATGATTATTGCTCATTAAGTTCCTTAAAAACTGTTTTAAGATCAAGTTTAACCTTACAGGTATTGAGTTGGTATCTGAGGTTTCAGAAGAGGAACTGAAAAATTCTTCAGGTCCAATTCCTGACTTACCTGAAGGAATTACAGTGGCATATACAGTTCCGCAAAAGGTACATCTAAAATGTTTACCATAAGTAAATATAAGAGAAAATTTCTATTTATTTTCTTTCATCTTCAACCTATTTTATAATGCCAATGCAGTATTTCCTATTTTAGGTGTTTTACATTATAGGCATTAAGATTTGTGAAAGAGAGAGTTATTCAGTGTTAATATGGAAATACAGGCACAGCACAGTTTAAACTGTTTGAAAACATAGATGTAAAATAGTTTTGCTCACTCATTTGTGGATCAAGTGAAATAGATTTTGATTAAATGACAGTACCATTTTTTTTGTATATTGATAAGTTTTAGCCACAATATCATTTAAAAATACCACTTCTGTAGAGATCTCAAGAACATTGAAATTACTGCTTGTCTATCCTAAAAATTAGAAGGCATATTTATTAAAGAAATTGTACTTTGTAAACTTGTTGAACATGGTTAAGGCTTACTGATTATATGTTCCTAAGCATTAAGAACTTTATTTAATGGGTTATTTTTTCACCATGTTTCCCTCATTTATGGATAGCAAGAAGATCCTGTACCTGAAGTAACAGTGGAAGATTCTGGTGAAAGCTTGGAAGACCTCATGGCCAAGATGAAGAACATGTAAATAATGGACTGGCCTGTATTGTATTTCCTGTGTCTAAACCTGTTCCCTAGCAATTAAAAAGAAAATCATTTAAAACTGAGAAAACTTAGGGCAACATCAGTTGATGTATAATCTTCACTGAATTGTTATACTGTTTAAAAATGCTGTGACTATTGCTTGTTACTCCCCCCCACCTTCAACTAAATCAGAAACTCTCCTAAAACTCATGTTTCATTCTAGTAAGAAAACTTCAAAGGATTATTGCAGGCAGTTATAAATCTTATTTAAAACTTAGCCATTGAACTGTTTTGGCCTTTTGGGAGGGGTGGGAAGAAAGGACCAATTTGATTTGCCTGAGGCCATGGACAACAGAATAGTGTGTGGTCAAATATAGGGAAAGGACAAGAGGTACAACCTATTGATTAGAGC
Source organism: Globicephala melas (assembly GCF_963455315.2). Classification (NCBI taxonomy): domain Eukaryota; kingdom Metazoa; phylum Chordata; class Mammalia; order Artiodactyla; family Delphinidae; genus Globicephala; species Globicephala melas. The sequence goes on along the minus strand of NC_083317.1, from coordinate 132,149,267 downwards.
CAGCAGGCATCTACTCATTGTGTTTGGAATTGCTCTCTACAGGAAAACTGCCCACTACTACTAACTTGAGCAACAATGAATTTCAAATAGTAAACCTATAAAATAAAAACATCCTTTCAAATGTTTCCTGATGAAACACAAGCTGAAATACAGTCATTGGAAAAGTTTGTAAACCTCTGAATTATATATTCAAAACAAGACAGAGGCAAATAAGAGGAAGCTTTCTTCATGGATAGACAGATAAAGATATTTTCAGGATGTACAAATTATATTTCTGCACTGATTAAGAAAAAGCATATCATCTATGGAACATATATCTGAGTCAGTGTGCTTTATTGAGCAAAAGATAAATTTAGGCTAAGATCATCTAAATTATACCCATCATATGGGCTACCTTCTAATACTTTATTTTATTTGAATTTGATTCCGTGGGTAATTAGACATTGGCAAAGGTTTGTCCTGGTTAACAGACAATAAAAGAGGTCTAAATTGCCTCTGCAATGACTGACATGTATTTCTTCACAGGGAAGAGTGTATTTTCCCTGATTGTGACCACTAAATCGTAATTTGATAAACTGGTTTTCTCTGGATTTTGCATACAAATAATGAAGACTTAGAGAACGTTGTTGGAAATAAATTCCTAATGGTTTGGAGACTAATAAAGACACCTGCATGTGTAACCATTATCTGTAGGCTGGTACTATGCTAGTCTCCTATTTTGATGACTTTTTTGCTCTGAAAAGATATAAATGTCTAAATTCTATGTCTAGGAGGAAAATGTCATTAAAAAATTAAAAGTGCATTTCCCACTTGTAAAGTAAAATTCTAAAAATAATTTCAGAAAGCCCCAAATATCAAATATGTTTAATATATTAGCTTTGAGATTTTAGCATACTGCGATTCTTATGTTTAGAGTGATGTCAGGAAAGTATGGGGATAGTTTTTCTAGCCTTGAAACATATTTACGTTGCCTTAGTAGGTCATTTGTTGTTTAAATTTTTCGTGTAGTCATCTGTAAAATAACTTTTCTAGTTTCTAGAGATGCTTTGAATTTCAAAAAAGAAATGCAGTCTTTCTAAGTCCCATTCCTTTGGTATACTAATTTGGTACCTCTGGTACACTAATTTGGTAAGGCTTTTACTTATAAGTTTATATAGTTTGATAAATAGCTAGAATCTACTATCCTTTTTTAAAAAAATTTTTATTGGAGTATAGTTGATTTACAATATGCATTAGTTTCAGGTGTACACAAATTGAAACAGTTATACATATACATATTAGAACCTGCTATCTTCTAAAGACCTTTTTTTATCTGTTCTTAATTTGGCACTGTACCCTGCTGGTGTCTTATACTGTACCAAATCTTATCTAATTTTTTTGTCTTATATCTTCCATTAAAGTTATTATTTTAGCAGAAAAAATCTGGTAACAAGTATCTTTTGTAACCTAGAGAGCTCTCTTGACAATCTGTATGCCATGAAAACTTGTATATATGTAGGCAGCTATGAAAAATTAATCATCACTGGATTTTACATGACTAAATAAACCCATAGTGCTTGACCAGATTTATAACACTATTGTTTCTAGTGTGAAAGATGGAAACACTCCCAAAATTGCCTTAGCACAAAGGCTCTAAATTACAGTAAAACAAACAATATGTTCAACTTTAATCCCTTGTTAATTGTTAGTGGGAAGTTAATTTGTGGTATTACTCAAATGCTTTATGTAAATAGTAAAAAAAAAAAGTAATGTAGTATGCGTTTCTTTATGTAAAATTACTCCCTGAATACCTATAAACACACTGACCAACCCAAAAATGTAATAAACATTTAACAATATTAATGAAGCTTTGACCACCCCATCACATTTTTTTTAATATTTTTCTTTCTGTAAAGTATTAATGAATGAAAATTATAACTACCATAGTTTGGAGCCTACCAATTCCGATTTATAAATGTCTGAAAGCTACATTTTTCATTGTGAAAGGTGTATATTAATGTGCACATAATTATCCTATTTGAGTACCTCAAATACAAAGAAATGACTGTCTCAGCTATTTTTATCTTTTTAAGTAGGCATTCTACATGAAAACATTTGAGTTGATAGTATAATTAGACCAAAATATAGTCCTTTTTTAAAAATATAGTCTTAAATTATATTTAAACTTAAACCTTTTGAAGTAGTCATCATCCCCCAACAAACTTACCATAAAGTCACTTTGAATAATATAAGTTTTCACTTTTTGTATATTTTTTATGTCCAAATTTTATAGGAACAAAGAAAGAAATGCATATTATTCTTTTGCTATTTTTTCCTTTTTTCAGGATTCTTCTAAAATATTAATCTCAGATTATTTCCTAAAGTTTAAGCCATTTAAATTTAATATATTACTTATAGTGTGTTAAATTTCTTATACCACTAAATAATCAAATTTTAAACTCTAAAAGATTAATTCTAAAATCAATGTCTGGTATATTTGAATTCAATTACTTTGTGCCCTTCACAGCTAGTATATTTGTGAATTCAATTACTTTGTGCCTTTCACAGCTGGCCATAACCAGAAAGATGTGTTATGGTTATATTTATCTTCTTTTTTCCCTCTTGAATTTCTCCCAGAAGGGGGAAGAATGATGCTCATTTTGTAAGATCCTACCTCATTTCTTTTAAGTCACCACTCTCGTGCCTTAGAATTAGACCACTGTTTCTCAAACATATGTGCATATGAATCTGGGGAGAGGCTGTCTGAATTAATTAGCTCTCATGTGGCGCTGATGATCCTGGTTCACAGACCACCTTGAGTAGCCAAGCCTTAGAGAACATGAACCAAAATCCTACGGAGTCACTGAAGCTCAAGTTGAGCAAACTACTCAGTGAATACTGACAACATTCTAGTCTTTTTTGTAATGTTCAACATTTTTCTTAATTATATAAATATAATCCTCTTGTATTATTATATTATAAATAAAAGACACATTTTTCATTTTCAACAAGAACTTTATTGAACGTATTCACCCTTTTGTTCCACTACCTTCTGCCATTTTTCAGGCAACTTCGTAATTCCATCTTCCCAAAACTTTTTATGTTTTTGAGGAAAGAACTATTCCAGGTGCCTTATACAGTCTTCCAGGGAATTGAAATTTTTTCCATTACAAGAATTTTGTAAAGACTGAAATAAATGGAAATCCAAAGGTGCAACGTCTGGCGAATACGGTGGGTGAATCAGAACTTCCCAGCCAAGCTATAACAACAGTTTTTGCCTGGTCATCAAAGAAACATGCAGTCTTGAGTTATTCTGATGGAAGATAATGTGTTTTCTGTTGACTAATTTTGGACGCTTTTGATGGAGTGCTGCTTTCAGTTGGTCTAACTGGGAGCAGTACTTGTTGGAATTAATTGTTTGGTTTTCTGGAAGGAGCTCATAATAGAGAACTCCCTTCCAATCCCACCATGTACACAACATCACCTTCTTTGGATGAAGATTGGCCTTTGGTTTGGTTGGTGGTGGTTCATTTCACTTGCCCCACAATCTCTTCCATTCCACATTATTGTACAGTATCCACTTTTCATCGCTTGTCACAATTTGTTTTAAAAATGGAACGTTTTCATTACGTTTAAGTAGAGAATCACATGCGAAAATACGGTCAGGAAGGTTTTTTTCACTTAACTTATGTGGAACCTAAACATCAAAGCAATTAACATAACCAAGCTGGTGCAAATGATTTTCAGTGCTTGACTTGGATATTTTGAGTATATCGGCTATCTCCCACGTGGTATAATGTGATTGTTCTCAGTTAATGTCTCGATTTGATCCCTATCAACTTCAACTGGTCTACCCAACCGTGGAGCGTAGTCCACCGAGAAATCTCCAGCATGAAACTTTGCAAATTACTTTGACACGTTCAAACAGTCACAGCACCTTCTCCATAAACTGCACAAATCCTTTTTGCGTTTTGGTTGCGTTTTTACCTTTCTTGAAATAATAAAGCATAATGTGCTGAAAATGTTGCTTTTTTCTTCCATCTTCAATATTAAAATGGCTATACAAAAATTCACCAATTTTGATAAATCTTTTTTAAAATGCACACTGATATGATAGCTGTCACATACAATTTAACAACATTGTTACGAATGAAGTTAAAGACAACTAAGTGCTATTAGATCCATCTTACGGAAAAAAACGAACGAAACTTTTGGCCAACCCAATATACACTGGAGTGGGAAAAAGAACTTGAAATTCCACTTTTATTCTAAAACAGTGAAATATGGTTATTACATCTTTCACCTTTACAATTAATACATGTTGGAATCTTACAAGTATTAAAATTGAAGATTTTATTTATATATAAATACATAAATGGTACAAAACATTATCCCAAATTGGCAATATTTATAAAATCTATAAAAATATTTAATTTTCAGTATAAAATGGCCAACTACTTTGAGTCTAAGATAAATGAAGACATAGATTTAGGCCATTTAAGAAAGAAGGTCATGTCCATATTTTGGGAAAGGTCAAAGAATGCCAAAGAGCTTGACCTGTTACTGCATTAATGACTTCAGATTGTGCAGGTACATACTACACAGTAAAAACAATATACAGTGTAGAGAGCATGGAAAGCAGAGGGCTTGGCCCAATCTGCTGAATGAAAAGGTAGAATAAAAAAAACGTAGCAGTCAGAGATTCCTATTACTAGTTCGTTTTACAGAAGACAATTCATACTTTCCGTCAACATTATCCCTTTACTCCTTGAAACTTTTCTTTGAGGTAGAGAACTGGGCCAGACTGCTGCTGAAAAGCAAGATGAGGAATGATGAGGCTAAAGTAACTTGAGAGAGGAGAAGAATCACGGAATTCTTGAACCGCTTGTCTTGGCTGCTTTGCCAGCTCTTGTAGAACAGAGACCAGTCTACTCTCCATGATCAACTCTTCATGTCATCTTAGGATTTTAATGTGTCTACATCCTTGGTTCCCACACAATAGGAAAATTAATTCTTTTAAAGAACTAAAATCAAAACAATCATGACTCAAACTTCAATGTAGTCCAATACAATTTCATACAAATATCAGTTAAATCACACAAAAATAAGTTTTCTTAAAAACTATTTTTATAAGTTTTAAATTCTAATGTTCCAAATGTTTCTTAATTATTTTATCCTAAGTTGCATTTGCAATGAATTGTAGTTGCTGCTATTACCTTTGTCCTTGATGAAGGAAAACATTAGGAGAATGGGTTGTTTTTAAGCTAACCGTATCTCCACTTGATGAATGTCGGGAAGGAGCTTTTCCACCCAAAAGAGACGTTTCTGCTTCTTTTATTTCCATTGCCCTTCTGTATAGTTCAGCAGCTTTTTCGAAATCCCCTTCTTCATAGCTTTGAGACAAAAAAAATTCTCAAAATGAGATTATAACCTTTTAACAATTTTAGATGATATTATAGAATACAGAAAAACAAGTTGTTGATAATTGCTCATTTTTTCCAGTGCATTCATTCAGGCAGACCAATAAAACAGAATACCCAAACTCTTCTCCTTTCTGTCTAGTGCTGTTAAGTGTCTCATAGGGGCACCATTAAGACTATGTTGTAATGGATGCAGTGAAACTGCTAAGGGAAGTTAGCATCCTGAGATAAACATAATGCAAAAATCAACATGTACTTAATGGTAAATCAGCTTTCAGGACAGCAAATTGCCCAGATTACCCTAGAGCCAGTTAGCTGCAAATGTAAACCGTCCTTCTCTATTTGCCGTGATACACTCCTCTACAAAACAGATCATGTCACCTTCATTCCACTCTGGTATTACTTCAGTATCTCTTGAAGTATAAAAATCAACCCCAAACAACCCCTCCCACTACAAGAAAAAGCATATCAGCAATAAATATTTTGTGGTGCTCTATGATGAATCAAAGATGTTTTAAAAGGGGTTTTGGCTGCATGAGGAAAGTGAAAAATTCTTACCTAAGCACAGCTAAATTTTTTAATGTTTCTCCAACTCGAGGATGCATCCGACCCAGGCTGTCCTCATAAATCTTTAATGCTCTTTCATATAACGGCAAGGCCTCAATGTGTTTTTTCTTATTAAAAAAGAAACAATGGTCACTTGAACACACTGCGTTTCTGAAATTACTATTAAGGTATTCTAGACTAAGCTGACCTACTTGGGTAATAAGCACTTTTAAAAAGTTAATATCCTCCTACAAGATGTGGATAAACAGATTAATTTAGGAATAATAATGGGAGAAGCAGTATAATAAAAAGTCAGAAACTTCAGTTTTAGACTCGGCTTGGTATCCAATGACATTAATCCAATTATATAAGCACAAACCTGTTTTTGCCCACAGGGTACCATACCTGTTTTTCACTCATCACAGGCAAATGACAGAGCTTAAGAACAATATTAGATATAGAGATGTAGGGAGTCTCCAGAATTTAAAAAAACTAAGCCTATGCAATGAACTAAACACTCAGTGTTTTACACTAAGAGGAAGGGACTATCTTACAAATATAACTTCAATAATTTCTCAAGTATTAAAGGGAACATTAGTAGATAACCTAAATGTCCTTTAATTATTTTTACTGTGCCAGATCTAATACATGTTTACCTATATTTCATACGTTAAAACCATTCACTTATAAAGAATTACAGTGTGGGAACTTACCATTTGGCTATAAAGAACAGCTAAGTTCACCAAGGCAGTAGCTACACTAGGGTGCTTTGGGCCAAAGGATTTCTGCCGGATTTCAACAGCCAGCTCATACAAAGGTACAGCTTTGTCAAGTTTCCCCTAAAAAACAAAAGTGAAATCTAACAAAAATATTAAAGCAATAAATACTTTCTGATCAGAGCTTGTTCCATAAATATAATTTTCTATGAAAAAGTAATTTTGAGGAAAAAAGTTCAGAAGCATTTCCTCCCAATTTAATGGTTAAGTTTATAGACAACTGACATCAAATAGAACATGTAAGTACAGCTACACTGAATATGAAAACATTTTCTTTGATAACGCAGAAAGTCCTTTAGGATCATCCATTATTACTATTTCTGATGAAGTAAAAAGTATGTTTGCTACTGTACATAATTTAGAGATAGCATCAAAATAAGAACTTGTTTTCCACCAAATCCTTTCCAGATTATTCTTTCTTTTTACTTGAAAGTTAGGCAGAAATAGCAACTATGGATCCTTCATACTAAGACATCAACTTCAGTAACAGGAGGACCAGCAAGTTTCCCACAAACAAAGTCTAAATACAGTCTAACTCTGTAACTGTGCTAAATGAAAGCAGACTTCTCTGCTTCTCTTTCTTTTTTTTTTTTTTTTTTGAGAACAGCTATAAACACTCCAAATATCACTCAGGCTAGAACCCTATGGTAAAGAATGGTTACATTTAATTGCAAGCAAAGAAAAGAAAGAATGAAATTAAAATGGTCATTTAACCAGCTACAAGAGACTCCTCCTTCAGCCCTAACATTTGGGTGATTCGTTATGTTTCTGGTAGCTTAACACAGCAAACCTAATCCTGGTTGAATTTTAGAACTTCTGAAATGTAACAGAAGAATAAGTTCTAATTAGAGTGCTGACAAATGCATTTGTATTTAGAATGTATTTTTAAAAACTAAACCAGTTAAGTCTGAAATAATATTTTTATTTATTTTTTAATATTAATTTTTATTGGAGTATAATTGCTTTACAATGTTGTGTTAGTTTCTGCTGTACAGCAAAGTGAATCAGTTATACATATATCCCCTCTTTTTTAGACTTCCTTCCCATTTAGGTCACCACAGATCACTGAGTAGGGTTCCTTGTGCTGCTAAACAGTAGGTTCTCATTAGTTACCTATTTTATACATAGTAGTGTATATATGTCAATCCCAATCTCCCAATTTGTTCCACCCTCCCCTTCCCCGCTTGGTAACCATAAGTTTATTCTCTACATCTGTGCCTCTATTTCTGCTTTGCCAGTAAGTTCATCTGTACCATTTTTCTAGATTCCACATAAAAGCAGTATTATACGATATTTTTCTTTTTCCAACTTACTTCACTCTGTATGACAATCTCTAGGTCCATCCATATCTCTACAAATGGCACTATTTCATTCCTTTTTATGGCTGAGTAATATTCCATTGTATATATGTACCACATCTTCTTTACCATTCTTCTGTCGATGGGCATTTAGGTTACTTCTGTGTCCTGGCTATTGTAAATAGTGCTGCAATGAACATCGGGGTGCATACCTCCTTTTGAATTATGGTTTGCTCTGGAGATATGCCCAGGAGTGGGATTGCTGGGTCATATGGTAGTTGTCTTTTTAGTTTTTTAAGGAACCTCCATACTGTTCTCCATAGTGGCTGTATCAATTTACATTCCCACCAACAGTGCAAGAGGGTTCCCTTTTCTCCATACCCTCTCCAGCATTTGTTGTTTGTAGATTTTTTGATGATGGCCATTCTGACCTGTGTGAGGTGATGCCTCATTGTAGTTTTGATATGCATTTCTCTAATACTTAGTGATGTTGAGCATCTTTTCATGTGTTTGTTGGCCATCTGTATGTCTTTGGAGAAATGTCTATTTAGGTCTTCTGTCGATTTTTGGATTGGGTTGTTTGTTTTTTTGTTATTGAGCTGCATGAGCTATCTGTGTATTTTGGAGATTAATCTCTTGTCATTTGCTTTGTTTGCAAATATTTTCTCCCATTCTGAGGGTTGTCTTTTTGTTTTTTTAAGGTTTCCTTTGCTGTGCAAAAGCTTTTAAGTTTAATCAGGTCCCATTTGCTTATTTTTGTTTTTATTTTCATTAATCTAGGAGGTGGATCATAAAAGATCTTGCTGCGATTTATGTCAAAGAATGTTCTATGTTTTCCTCTAAGAGTTTGATAGTGTCTGGCCTTACATTTAGGTGTTTAATCTATTTTGAGTTTCTTTTTGTGTATGGTGTAAGGGAGTGTTCTAATTTCATTCTTTTGCATGTAGCTGTCCAGTTTTCCCAGCACCACTTATTGAAGAGGCTGTCTTTTCTCCATTGTATATTCTTGCCTCCTTTGTCATAGATTAGGTGACCGTAGGTGTGTGTGTTTATCTCTGGGTTTTCTATTCTGTTCCATTGATCTATATGTCTGTTTTTGTGCCAGTATCATACTGTCCTGATTACTGTAGCTTTGTAGTATAGTCTGAAGTCAGGGAGCCTTATTTCTCCAGCTCTGGTTTTCTTTCTCAAGATTGCTTTGGTTATTCGGGGTCCTTTGTGTCTCCATACAAATTGTAAAATTTTTTGTTCTAATTCTGTGAAAAATGCCATTGGTAATTTGATAGGGATTGCACTGAATCTGTAGATTGCTTTGGATAGTATAGTCATTTTCACAATATTGATTCTTCCCATCCAAGTACATGGTTCATCTCTCCATCTGTTTGTGTCTCTTTGATGAAGTAATATTTTAAATGTTCTACTCAGCTACTTGTTTAAAAATTAAATCACTATGATTTAAAAGCTCATAGGAATAGTCTATCCATCAGAAGATAAATTATTTTGCTAATAGCAATTATGGCTTAATTGGTATATTATAAAACACATGTAGGCATGCCAAGGATTACTTACCATTTTCTTATACAAGACTGCAAGATGCTTCACTGTATAAGCCAAAGAAGGGTGATCAGGAGCTAATGCTCGTCTCCGAATGTCTAAGGCTCTTTCATAAAGTTCTTCTGCTTTATCATACTGTTTCTTTTCATTGCATAGAGCCGCCAGATTATTCAAAGACTGGGCACAGTCAGGGTGATCTGGTCCTAGAACTCGCTCCCTCATCTCCAAGGAACGCTTCAGAAACTGGTCAGCTGTTCTATGAACAAAAGCCACAAATGGTTTAAACAATTTATTCTCTAGAAGTGAGAATCCCTAGCCATAGTTAGGTGGAGAACTGAAGCACTTTTATTCTTAAATCCAAGATAGTTAAAATGAAGGATTCAGCTCAAAATCCTCTCCCCCTCTTTCCCACCCCCTCATCTCTTCCTGCCCTTTTCCAAAAACTAAAAATGCTTTCCTGATAGTGTGAAAGCCTAAAGTATCTGGACGATTGTCTCAATTCTCCACTTCATTTCTAAAAGACAAACCCATAAATAGTTTCCAAAACAAATTTTTTTATCTTTAAAAATTACTAGGCCAAACTCAAAACATTTTGGTATTCTTTCTTTCTCCCTTTGTAGTACTAAATAATTTTTAATTAAAGAACCCTTTGTGAAGTGGGCTAAATATTGTTGTGTTTCTCTGGTATCCAAAGTGTCAAATTTGTTATATTTTTCTGACATACAAAGAAGTCCAAAAACACCTCTTTGTCATACATATTAATGCCTTTGTGAGTCTTTATGCTCAAATAAACTGAAGAATAAAACTAGCAGCCATTTACATTCTTTAGTCCCAAGTTTGTTCTTATGTGAGATCTTATGTACAACATCTACACAAACTCACTTTTCATAAACATATAAAACATACTAGGGAAGCTAGAGAATAACTTTTTAGTTACTAAAGAAACAATGTGAAAGGAAACAGTAGAGAAAATGTCATGGTCCTTGTTAAGTGTGGCCATGTTCATAACATACCATACATGAAATTCGGCATGGTTTCTATCAATTTTTTCCAGCTTAGCTTGATATTAATGTAAAACAGCTTTGTATCTAAGAGACAAAATGGATACCTGTTTTCATTATTAACACCAAGGTACTCACTCCAGGTTGTTCTGAAGATAGTAGAGCACACCCAGTTCATTGAGGGTCCGAGCATTGTCAGGTGTATCCTTACCTAACGTGAGCTCTTCTAACTGTAGGGCCCGTCTACGTAAAAGGGCAAATCCATACTGCAGCAAACACAAGAAATTCACAACAATCACCAAGTAAGTGCAATCTTTGATTCTGAAGCAATATACTAGGGTTCTGAAAAAATCCTTTCTCCTTTTTTTCCCCTTTAAAGTAGATTACAATTACTTTAAGTATCATACTGAATTAATCTAATGATTTATGAAAATATATATACTTCCATGTAGCATCACATTCTTAAATTCATTAAAAAACTATTTTGTGAAAATAATTATGAGATTATTTTAGCAAAATGAACTGAATCCCAAAGTGCTTCAAAAAGATTAGGAAACAATTAACATGCATATATTTATTAACCCTATTACTAAACATTTAAATATCGGGTACTTAAAATTGCAAATAGCACTTGCAACTAGAAGACAAATAAGTCCTGGAGCTCAAATGTACAGCATAGCGAATACAAGCAAAAATACTGTATTAAAATCATCAAACTTGCTAAGAGACTAGATCTTAATTATTCCCACCACAAAAAAGAAATGATAATTATGTGATGTGATAGAGGTGTTAGCTAACGCTATGGTAATAATCATATTACAATATATAAATGCATCAGATAAGCATGTTGTACATCTTAAATTTACACAATGTTAGATGTCAAATATATTTCAATTTAAAAAATTGCACATAGCATTTTAAGTTAAAACAAACAAATATGCTATATTTAGATCTTACTAGCAGCTTAGATAAATGAAAAATTTTTTGCACTCAAGGGTAATAATTTCTTGGCATTTGAATCTAACATAAAGTGTTTACTAAATTTTTTTTATTCTGTTTTCCAACCCTTTAAAGAATTGATACAGCTTTTAAGTCCATCTTCTAAAATCTTAATTAACTTTAAATTAACTGAATAGTTCTACTTTTTAAAAATTAAAAAAATCCCCAGATTTATTGATATAATTGACATATAACATTGTGTAAGTTTAAAGTGTAAAACATGATGATACGTATGTAGTGTAAAATGATTACCACAATACATAGTTCCACTTTTTAAAAGTCTACTAATTTGTACTTCTCAGTGATACTAATATTTAAACATGTATTATAAATAAGAAAATGTTAATCAGTACTTCCGTAGAAGTCACTTTAAAATCTAAAGTTCTTAAATATGTGAGGTTTATGCATCTACATTATGATATTCAGAGATGTTCTAATCCCTTTTTGTTCAAAACACAACACAAAAGAAATCTGCATTACCAAGTTGCCTTTTCTCCTTGTAGCTTTCTGACGAATTTTAAAAGATTTTTTTCTAAAATGTTCAGCTTGTTCATATCTTAAAAAAAAAAAAAAAGTCAAACGAAAGAAACATATGTCCAAAGTGTCATACTTCAGTGAAATGAAACCACCAGTGTAAAGTTTTTTTGGCTAATTAAATACAGGATTATTTCTAGAAGTGATAGTCATATGGAATTAAAAATCTTTAACAAAAACTTTCATAAAACAAAATCTAACAAAATAAATCTAGTCCTCCAAGTAGCTGACATTTAACTGTTTTTAACTGATTAAACTCATTTTGAATCTCTAAAGGGTGATCTAACTAAATGAAAATCCAAAACTTTAGTTTGCTATATCAGCTTCCACACAGGTTATTTTTTTGTCAAATAGAAATGTGAAAATCACACAAAATCTGTGTGAAACAATACTTCTAGAAGTTAAAAGAAAAAATTCCAATATGTATCATTTCTGACTGAGCAAAACAAATGATTTCACGTAGAGGAAGAGATATCATTCGGAGGGATTATTATACTAGGGATCAGCAAACTTCTTCTGTAAAAGGCTAGATAGTAAACATTTCAGGCTTTGTGGGTCCCGTGGTCTCTGTTGCAAATACAAAACTGCTGTTGAAGCATGGAAGCGACCACAGACAACATGTAAATGAAAAAATGTGGCTGTGTTACACTACAACTCTACGTCCCAAACAGGGGACCTTCTGGACTTGGCATGTGGGCAACAGTTTGCTGCCCCCTGTATTAGTAGTACACTCAATATTACAGAGTTAGCGAAGAAGCCCGGTTTCAAACCTAACTATATGACTCCAAAGTCCATGCTCTATCCTTTGCACATCTTGAAATAGAGATGAATCTTGTAGTTCTAATATTCTGTTCACCCCCCAGACCAAGAATAATATTTGAACATGATGGATTCGAAAGAATATAGGATAAGGAAAATATGGGATATGGAAAAATACACAGCCACAAAACAAAGCCTCCCACATAAGTACATTAAGAACTGTAACTCCCTGTCATAAAACCAGAGAATTACCAATTGAAATCTTACTTATTTTGTTTCTGGTACAAAGTTGCAAGTGCTTCAAGTTCGCGAGCAATATGTGGATGGTCCGCACCATAGGCATTTTCTGAGATTTCCAATGCCTGTTTATATAGTTGTTCAGCATTGCCAAACTTCTTCCACTGCACGTACACACTTGCTAGTTGGTGGAGGGACTGAGCTACTTGTGGGTGATCTGGATCTAAAGCTGTTTCTCGAATTTCTAGAGACCTCTGCAAAGGCACCACAGCCTGGGGGAAGAAAAAGGTTAAAGGCCAATTAAAGTGAGTGAAATGCTGTAAGATCTGATTAGCACAACAAATAAAAGCTGCATTAACTCCTAGGAAGGAGAGAAGAGTAAACATGAAAACCCACACAGTCTCTAACTCCCTGTTGAAGTTACCTGACTGAGAAGGCCTAGATCCTTGAGAAATCGCCCCAGGGTTTCATAAAGGTCAGCTAAGCAAATCATGCTCTCCTCGCCTTCACAGTTTTTCTCATACTGCTTCAATGAATCAAAGTATTCTGCTGCCATCGCGCTTTTGTCTTTACCAACAAACTGCCAGTAACTCAGCAACTCAGCAAAGTGTCCTCTGTTGCAACAAATAACAGTAATTTAATGAAAAAGAAACTTTAAACCCCACTATTGAGTGAAGATGCCATAATTCATATCAAGCTATCGATAGTTTATTAGTAGGCTAGTCCAGTGTAGTGAAGTAAGGGTGTAGACTGGAACTGCCATCTGAGTCCACAGCAGCCTAGCTGTGTGCTCTCTTACACCTCATCATCCTCATCTGCAGAAGAGGCACACCGACACCACCTGCCTCAGGTGTTACTGTAAGGAGATTATGGCCTGTAGCAAGTACTCCATAGTGTTGGCTGTTACCATTAATATCATTATGGTTACTCACCAATGGAAACCTATCATAACCCTGTTTAGACATTTCATGATATGCAGTCAACTGCTGAGTTCACCCCAAAATTATTTTAAATGATAGAAATCAGAACAGAAGACTAATGAAACACAGGCAAACTGTCAGAATATCTGCTTTGTATTTTCATCAAGGAATTGAATGATAAAAGTAAGCTTATTCATCTATTGATGGTATTAAGAAGGATGGGAGAGATGGTAAACTAAAGGATGAATCTGATTTCAAATGAAATCATGAAAAACTGGGATGAGATCAGAAATAATTTATAAGGTGAAACAAAGAAATTTGAGAGAGTTCACTAAGAAGTAAAACAAATTATGCATCTAAATTATGAGAAGTGGGTATGAGGAGAAGATGGCGGAAGAGTAAGACACGGAGATCACCTTCCTCCCCACAGATACACAAGAAATACATCTACACGAGGAACAACTCCTACAGAACACCTACTGAACGCTGGCAGAAGTCCTCAGACGTCCCAAAAGGCAAGAAAGTCCCCATGTACCTGGAAAGGGCAAAAGAAAAAAGAATAAACAAAGACAAAATGATAGGGACGGGACCTGCACCAGTGGGAGGGAGCTGTGAAGGAGGAAAGGTTCCACACACTAGGAAGCCCCATCGCGGGCGGACACTGCGGGTGGCGAAGGGGGAAAGCTTCGGAGCCAAGGAGGAGAGCACAGCAACAGGGGTGCGGGGGGCAAAGCGGAGAGATTCCCGCACAGAGGATCGGTGCCGACCGGCGCTCACCAGACCGAGAGGCTTGTCTGCTCACCAGCCGGGGCGGGCAGGGCTGGGAGCTGAGGCTCGGGCTTCGGTCGGAGCGCAGGGAGAGGACTGGGGTTGGCAGCGTGAACACTGCCTGCAGGGGGTTAGTGCACCACGGGGAGGGAGTCCGGGAAAAGTCTGGACCTGCCGAAGAGGCAAGAGACTTTTTCTTCCCTCTATGTTTCCTGGTGCGGAGGAGAGGGGATTAAGAGCTCTGCTTAAAGGAGCTTCAGAGACGGGTGTGAGCCGCGGCTAACATCGCGGACCCCAGAGACGGGCATGAGACGCTAAGGCTGCTGCTGCCGACACCAGGAAGCCTGTATGCGAGCACAGGTCACTATCCATAACCCCCTTCCGGGGAGCCTGTGCAGCCCGCCACTGCCAGGGTCCCGGGATCCAGGGACAACTTCCCCGGGAAAACACACGGCGCGCCTCAGACTGGTGCAACATCACGATGGCCTCTGCCGCCGCAGGCTAGCCCCGCACTCCGTACCCCTCCCTCCCCACGGCCTGAGTGAGCCACAGTCCGAGAAGCAGCTGCTCCTTTAACCCCGTCCTGTCTGAGCGAAGAACAGACGCACTCCGGCGACTTACACGCAGAGACGGGGCCAAATCCAAAACTGAGCCCCTGGAGCTGTGAGAACAAAGAAGAGAAAGGGAAATCTCTCCCAGCAGCCTCAGAAGCAGCGGATTAAAGCTCCACAATCAACTTGATGTACCCTGCATCTGTGGAATACATGAATAGACAACGAATCTTCCCAAATTAAGGAGGTGGACTTTGAGAGCAAGATATATTATTATTTCCCCTTTTCCTCTTTTTGTGAGTGTGTATGTGTATGTTTCTGTGTGAGATTTTGTCTGTATAGCTTTGCTTCCACCATTTGTCCTAGGGTTCTATCCGTCCGTTTTTTTTTGTTTTTTTCTTTATTAAAAAAATTTTTTTTCTTAATAATTATTTTTTATTTTAATAACTTTGTTATTTTATCTTTCTTTTCTTTTCTTTCTTTCTTTCCTTCCCTCCCTCCATCCCTCGCTTCTTTCTTTCTCTCTCTCTCTCACTCTCTCTCTCCCTCCCTCCCTCCCTCCCTCTCTCTCTCTCTCTCTCTCTCTCTCTCTCTCTCTCTTTCTTTCTTTTGCTCTTCTTTTTCTCCCTTTAATTCTGAGTGGTGTGGATGAAAGGCTCTTGGTGCTGCAGCCAGGAGTCAGTGCTGTGCCTCTGAGGTGGGAAAGCCAACTTCAGGACACTGGTCCACAAGAGACCTCCCAGCTCCACATAATATCAAACGGTGAAAATCTCCCAGATATCTCCATCTCAACACCAGCACCCAGCTTCACTCAACGACCAGCAAGCTACAGTGCTGGAAAACCTATGCCAAACAACTAGCAAAACAGGAACACAACCCCACCCATTAGCAGAGAGGCTGCCTAAAATCATAGTAAGTCCACAGACACCCCAAAACACACCACCAGACGTGGATCTGCCCACCAGAAAGACAAGATCCAGCCTCATCCACAAGAACAAAGGCACTAGTCCCCTCCACCAGGAAGCCTACACAACCCACTGAACCAACCTTAGCCACTGGGGACAGACACCAAAAACAACGGGAACTACGAACCTGCAGCCTGCAGGTTCCCAACACAGTAAGACCCAACACAGTAAGACCCCAAACACAGTAAGATAAGCAAAATGAGAAGACAGAAAAACACACAACAGATGAAGGAGCAAAGTAAAAACACACCAAACCTAACAAATGAAGAGGAAATAGGCAGTCTACCTGAAAAAGAATTCAGCATAATGATAGTAAAGATGATCCAAAATCTTGGAAATAGAATAGACAAAATGCAAGAAACATTTAACCAGTACCTAAGAGAACTAAAGATGAAACAAGCAATGATGAACACAATAAATGAAATTTAAAATGCTCTAGATGGATCAACAGCAGAATAACTGAAGCAGAAGAACGGATAAGTGACCTGGAAGATAAAATAGTGGAAATAACTACTGCAGAGCAGAATAAAGAAAAAAGAATGAAAAGAACTGAGGACAGTCTCAGAGACTTCTGGGACAATACTAAACGCATCAACATTCGAATTATAGGGGTTCCAGAAGAAGAAGAGAAAAAGAAAGGGACTGAGAAAATATTTGAAGAGATTATAGTTGAAAACTTCCCTAATATGGGAAAGGAAATAGTTAATCAAGTCCAGGAAGCACAGAGAGTCCCATACAGGATAAATCCAAGGAGAAATATGCCAAGACACATACTAATGAAACTGTCAAAAATTAAATACAAAGAAAACATATTAAAAGCAGCAAGGGAAAAACAAGAAATAACACAAAAGGGAATCCCCATAAGGTTAACAGCTGATGTTTCAGCAGAAACTCTGCAAGCCAGAAGGGACTGGCAGGACATATTTAAAGTGATGAAGGGGAAAATCCTGCAACCAAGATTACTCTACCCAGCAAGGATCTCATTCAGATTTGATGGAGAAATTAAAACCTTTACAGACAAGCAAAAGCTGAGAGAGTTCAGCACCACCAAACCAGCTTTACAGCAAATGCTACAGGAACTTCTCTAGACAAGAAACACAAGAGAAGGAAAAGACCTACAATAATGAACGCAAAACAATTAATTAAATGGGACTAGGAACATATATATCGATAATTACCTTAAATGTAAATGGACTAAATGCTCCCACCAAAAGACACAGATTGGCTGAATGGATACAAAAACAAGACCCATATATATGTGGCCTACAAGAGACCTACTTCAGACCTAGAGACACATACAGACTGAAAGTAAGGGGTTGGAAAAAGATATTCCATGCAAATGCAAACCAAAAGAAAGCTGGAGTAGCAGTCCTCCTATCAGACAAAATAGACTTTAAAATAAAGACTATTAGAAGAGACAAAGAAGTACACTACATAATGATCAAGGGATCAATCCAAGAAGAAGATATAACAATTGTAAATATGTATGCACCCAACATAGGAGCACCTCAATACATAAGGCAAATACTAACAGCCATAAAAGGGGAAATCGACAGTAACACATTCATAGTAGGGGACTTTAACACCCCACCTTCACCAATGGACAGATCATCCAAAATGAAAATAAATAAGGAAACACAAGCTTTAAATGATACATTAAACAAGATGGACTTAATTGATATTTATAGGACATTCCATCCCAAAACAACAGAATGCACAATTTTCTCAAGTACTCATGGAACATTCTCCAGGACAGATCATATCTTGGGTCACAAATCAAGCCTTGTTAAATTTAAGAAAATTGAAATTGTATCAAGTATCTTTTCCGACCACAACACTATGAGACTAGATATCAATTACAGGAAAAGATCTGTAAAAAATACAAACACATAGAGGCAAAGCAATACACTACTTAATAACGAAGTGATCACTGAAGAAATAAAGAGGAAATAAAAAATACCTAGAAACAAATGACAATGGAGACACGACGACCCAAAATCTATGGGATGCAGCAAAACGAGTTCTAAGAGGGAAGTTTATAGCAATACAATCCTACCTTAAGAAACAGGGAACATCTCGAATAAACAACCTAACCTTGCACCTAAAGCAATCAGAGAAAGAAGAACAAAAATACCCCAAAGTTAGCAGAAGGAAAGAAATCATAAAAATCATAACAGAAATAAATGAAGAAATGAAGGAAATGATAGCAAAGATCAATAAAACTCAAAGCTGGTTCTTTGAGAAGATAAACAAAATTGATAAACCATTAGCCAGACTCATCAACAAAAAAAGGGAGAAGACTCAAATCAATAGAATTAGAAATGAAAAAGGAGAAGTAACAATTGACACTGCAGAAATAAAAAAGATCATGAGAGATTACTACAAGCAACTCTATGCCAATAAAGTGGACAACCTGGAAGAAATGGACAAATTCTTAGAAATGCACAATCTTCCGAGACTGAACCAGGAAGAAATAGAAAATATGAACAGACCAATCACAAGCACTGAAATTGAAACTGTGATTAAAAATCTTCCAACAAACAAAAGCCCAGGACCAGATGGCTTCACAGGCGAATTCTATCAAACATTTGGAGAAGAGCTAACACCTATTCTTCTCAAACTCTTCCAAAATATAGCAGAGGGAGGAACACTCCCAAACTCATTCTATGAGGCCACCATCACCTTGATACCAAAACCAGGCAAGGATGTCACAATGAAAGAAAACTACAGGCTAATATCACTGATGAACATAGATGCAAAAACCCTCAACAAAATACTAGCAAACAGAATCCAACAGCACATTAAAAGGATCATACACCATGATCAAGTGGGGTTAACTGCAGGAATGCAAGGATTTTTCAATATATGCAAATCAATCAATGTGATACACCATATTAACAAACTGAAGGAGAAAAACCATATGATCATCTCAATAGATGCAGAGAAAGCTTTCGACAAAATTCAACACCCATTTATGATAAAAACCCTGCAGAAAGTAGGCATAGAGGGAACTTTCCTCAACATAATAAAGGCCATATATGACAAGCCCACAGCCAACATCGTCTTCAATGATGATAAACTGAAAGCATTTCCACTAAGATCAGGAACAAGACAAGGTTGCCCACTCTCACCACTCTTATTCAACATAGTTTTTAAAGTTTTAGCCACAGCAATCAGAGAAGAAAAGGAAATAAAAGGAATCCAAATCGGAAAAGAAGCAGTAAAGCCGTCACTGTTTTCAGATGACATGACACTATACATAGAGAATCCTAAAGATGCTACCAGAAAACTACTAGAGCTAATCAATGAATTTGGTAAAGTAGCAGAATACAAAATTAATGCACAGAAATCTCTTGCATTCCTATACACTAATGATGAAAAATCTGAAAGTGAAAGCAAGAAAACACTCCCATTTACCACTGCAACAAAAAGAATAAAATATCTAGGAATAAACCTACCTAACGAGACAAAAGACCTGTATGCAGAAAATTATAAGACACTGATGAAAGAAATTAAAGATGATACAAATAGATGGAGAGATATACCATGTTCTTGGATTGGAAGAATCAACATTGTGAAAATGACTCTACTACCGAAAGCAATCTACAGATTCAATGCAATCCCTATCAAACTACCACTGGCATTTTTCACAGAACTAGAACAAAAAATTTCACAATTTGTATGGAAACACAAAAGACCCCGAATAGCCAAAGCAATCTTGAGAACGAAAAACGGAGCTGGAGGAATCAGGCTCCCTGACTTCAGACTATACTACAAAGTTACAGTAATCAAGACAGTATGGTACTGGCATAAAAACGGAAAGACAGATCAATGGAACAGGATAGAAAGCCCAGAGATAAACCCACGCACCTATGGTCACCTTATCTTTGATAAAGGAGGCAGGAATGTACAGTGAAGAAAGGACAGTCTCTTCAATAAGTGGTACTGGGAAAACTGGAGAGGTACATGTAAAAGTATAAGATTAGATCACTCCCTAACACCATACACAAAAATAAGCTCAAAATGGATTAAAGACCTAAATGTAAGGCCAGAAACTATCAAACTCTTAGAGGAAAACATAGGCAGAACACTCTGTGACATAAATCACAGCAAGATCCTTTTTGACCCACCTCCTAGAGAAATGGAAATAAAAACAAAAATTAACAAATGGGACCTAATGAAACTTAAAAGCTTTTGCAAAGCAAAGGAAACCATAAACAAGAGCTAAAGACAACCCTCAGAATGGGAGAAAATATTTGCACATGAAGCAACTGACAAAGGATTAACCTCCAAAATTTACAAGCAGCTCATGTGGCTCAATAACAAAAAAACAAACAAACCAATCCGAAAAGGGGCAGAAGACCTAAATAGACATTTCTCCAGAGAAGATATACAGACTGCCAACAAACACATGAAAGAATGCTCAACATCATTAATCATTAGAGAAATGCAAATCAAAAGTACAATGAGATATCATCTCACACCGGTCAGAATGGCTATCATCAAAAAATCTAGAAACAATAAGTGCTGGAGAAGGTTTGGAGAAAAGGGAACACTCTTGCACTGCTGGTGGGAATGTGAATTGGTATAGCCACTATGGAGAACAGTATGGAGGTTCCTTAAAAAACTACAAATAGAACTACCATATGACCCAGCAATTCCATTACTGGGCATATACCCTGAGAAAACCGTAATTCAAAAAGAGTCATGTACCAAAATGTTCATTGCAGCTCTATTTACAATAGCCAGGAGATGGAAACAACCTAAGTGTCCATCATCGGATGAATGGATAAAGAAGAAGTGGCACATATATACAATGGAATATTACTCAGCCATATAAAGAAACGAAATTGAGCTATTTATAATGAGGTGGATGGACCTAGAGTCTGTCATACAGAGTGAAGTAAGTCAGAACGAGAAAGACAAATACCGTATGCTAACACATATATATGGAATTTAAGGAAAAAAAATGTCATGAAGAACCTAGGGGTAAGACAGGAATAAAGACACAGACCTACTAGAGAATGGACTTGAGGATATGGGGAGGGGGAAGGGTGAGCTGTGACAAAGCAAGAGAGTGGAATGGACATATATACACTACCAAACGTAAAATAGATAGCTACTGGGAAGCAGCCGCATAGCACAGGGAGATCAGCTCGGTGCTTTGTGACCACCCAGAGGGGTGGGATAGGGAGGGTGGGAGGGAGGGAGACGCAAGAGGGAAGAGATATGGGAACATATGTATATGTATAACTGATTCACTTTGTTATAAAGCAGAAACTGACACACCATTTTAAACCAATTATACTCCAATAAAGATGTAAATAAAATAAAATAAATAAATTATGAAAAGTGAGTAAATTTCCAGGTGAGACAGAAAAAACCCCTCGTAGGGCTTAGAGATCAGAAGATTGTCTCAGAAAAAGGTGGTTCTGCCGGAGGCAAATTCAAACACACCAGGAGAGACAATAAGACAGTTATGAAGGACTTCCCTGGTCGTCCAGTGGTTAAGACTCAGTGCTTCCACCGCAGTGGGCGGTTCAATCCCTAGTCGGGGAAATAAGATCTCACATGCCATAGGGCACAGCCAAAAAGACAAAATAAAAAATTAAAAAAAAAAAAGACATTTATGAAAAAGGGTAATCCTTTCTTTAAATTCTGACACTAGTCAGATTCTCTGTAGAGCCCAGAGTCTGTTTTGAAGGCTATACTTTGAAATATCTGAATACCCTGAGAGGCAGACATCATGAACCGCCTCTCTGGGTGGTCTGGATTTAAACCTGCTTCAGTGAAAGATTAAGATACAAAGTTATCTCAAGAGTATTCCAGGTCTGATTTTATGAAAACTGCAATACTCTATCTTTCTTGTTTACCTCTTGGAAAAAGTAGATGTTGTGGCAATTTGCAAACTGTATTAAAATTTCTCCCACACTGTTTTATACTTCAGTTACCACTGAAACTGGACTAATTTTTAAATGAAGAATGCCATTTTTCTTTGTTACACTGAACAACTGTTTAAAATCTGTTTTTCTGGGAAAAGGTGTCCTACAAATAAGTTTCTTACCTTTTATAGAGGTTTTGAGACACAAAGAGGTTAAGAAGGCAATCGTGCAGCTTCTGTTTACTTCCCTGCTGCTGGAATAGCCAAGGCAGTTCATCTGCACTCCTCCAAGTCACTCGGTCCTGACTATTAGAAGAGAAGGGACAACATTCAATAATACATTGCTACAATTAGATCACTTTAAAAGGCTACAGACAAATGCTGAAGTAGGAGAGAGACATTTGAGATATATCCCTGACTCTGAGTATAATCTGATGCTGAGAAAACTAGGTCAAAATCAGAAACTTGACCAATCTAACTATGAAAACAAAGTGATATTCAGGACCACTGACCAAACTCTAAAGTTTATTTTCCTAAAATTGAACTATTAAAAAAAACATAAATAGACACAAATATACACACACAGGTATAAACAGACACCCACATATTTTTAAACTACTTAAACTATTTAACTAGAATAAAATAAAAATAATAAAATGATCCTGCATTGATACCACTTAAGTTTAAATCTTCAGCATAATATTAAAAGACTGACTTACATAATCATCTTTTGTTCTTTTGGCATTAACAGAATAGGAGAGGACTTAACCTTTTAAAATAATAAGGAAATTTTTATACATTAAGTTACACAAGAAAGAGAAATAAGGACACAGAGGTAGAGCGTGTTGCAGAAGCTACAGAAAAACAACATGGACATTTACAATACCTTAGCTGCATGGTGAAATAGTTGGTTAGCTTTTGCCTATATGAAGAAATAATGGTGGGACCTTCCATGTACTCTAGTCTCACTGTTTCCCAAGCCTATGGAGAAGAAGAAAAAACATTACAGTCTGTTTTCTGTAAGTCACTGTACAATCTAACAATGAATTTGTAAAAAGAAATTTATAATTATTTCAATTTTATAGTTGTATAATAGAAAGAGCATTAGAATACTTTAAAATTTGGTATATATTTATGTGATAAACTGACATGAGAATTCCTGTAAGAACTCAAAATATAATTCAATTCAAACTTCTGGTGAATACATTAAAAATCTGAAATGTGTTTTGCAAAAGTACTAAAAAGAGCAAATTATATTTAAGTGATATACGATAAAGGAGAAAGATAAGCCTGTGAAATTACAAACATTCCACACCTGCATATATAACACAGCATACTCAAGTGAAAGACTTCATTTACATTTGTTTATATGTATAAATCAACCATGGCATTGCAGATGATAAGAATTATATTGGTATTTCTGTGGTATCTGTTGTGATTTCTCCTATTTCTTGTTTCATTTGGGTCTTCTCTCTTTTCTTCTTGGTGACTCTGGCCAGAGGTTTGCCAATGTTTTAAATTTTTTTTTTAATTTTATTTTTGGCTGCATTGGGTGTTAGTTGCTACACGCGGGCTTTCTCTAGTTGTGGTGAGTGGGGGCTACTCTCTGTGGCAGTGTGTAGGCTTCTCACTGCGGTGGCTTCTCTTGTTGCACAGCACGGCTTCTAGGTGCACAGGCTTCAGTAGTTGTGGCACGTGGGCTCAGTAGTTGTGGCTCATGGGCTCTAGAGTGAAGCCTCAGTCACTGTGGCACAGGGGCTTAGTTGCTCTTCGGCACGTGGGATCTCCCCAGACCAGGGCTTGAACCTGTGTCCCCTGCATTGGCAGGTGGATTCTTAACCACTATGCCACCAGGGAAGTCCCGAGGTTTGTCAATTTTGTTTACCCTTTCAAAGAACCAGTTCTTGGTATTATTGATTTTTTTCTATTGTTTTTTAAATCTTGATGTTATTTATTTCCTCTCTGATCTTTATTATCTCCTTCCTTCTGCTGACTTTAAGTTTTGTTTGTTCTATTTCTAATTCTTTTATGTGGTGGGTTAGGTTGTTTATTTGAGATTTTTCTTATCTCTATGAACTTCCCTCTCAGAACTGCTTTTGCTGCATCCCATAGATTTTGTATGGTTGTGTTTTCATTGTCATTTGCCTCAAGGTATTTTTAAATTTCTTCTTTGATTTCATCATTGACCCACTGGTTTTTCAGTAGTATGTTGCTTAGTCTCCATGTAATTGTTTTTTTTCTCATTTATTTTTCTGTGGTTGATTTCTAGTTTCATGACATTTGTGGTCAGAAAAGATGCTTGAAATAATTTCTATACTTTTAAATTTGTTGAGACTTGTTTTGTGCCCTAGTATGTGGTCAATCCTAGAGAATGTTCCATGTGCACTTGAAAAGAATGTGTATTCTGCTTTATTTGGGATGTAATGTCTTGAAAATATCAATTAAGTCTAACTGTTCTATTGAATCATTTAGGATCTCTGTTGCCTTATTGATTTTCTGTCTCAAAGATCTGTCCATTGATGTGAGTAAGGTATTAAAATCTCCAACCATTATTGTATTCCCATCAATTTCTCCTGTTATGTCTGTTAGTATTTATTTTATGTATCTGGGTGCTCCTATATTGGGTGCATATATGTTGATGAGTGTAATATCCTCTCCTTGTATTGATCCTTATATCATTATATAGTGTCCTTCTTTATCTTTCTTTATAGCCTTTGTTTTAAAGTCTATTTTGTCTGATATGAGTATTGCAACCCCACTTTCTTGTCATTTCCATTTGCATGAAATATCTTTTTCCATCCCCTCATTTTCAATCTATGTGTGTCCTTTGCCCTAAAATGGGTCTCTTGTAGGCAGCATATTGTCAGCTCTTGTTTTTTTCTCCAAACTGCCACTGTGTCTTTTGACTGGAGCATCTAGTCCATTGACAGCTGAAGTAATTATTGATAGATATGTATTTATTGCCATTTTAAACCTTGTTTTCCCATTGATTTTATATTTCTTCTTTGTCCCTTTCTTTTTCTTTTTCCTTTCATGGTTTGATGATTTTCTTTTGTATTATGCTTAAGTTCTCTTCTTTTTGGTTTTTGTGAGTCTACTGTATGTTTTTGATTTATGGTTACCCTGTTTTTCAAGTATGTTAACCCCTTCCTATATCTACTTGCCTTACACTGGTAGTTACATAGGCTCAAACACATTCTAGAAAAAAAAATCTACATTTTCTTATGCTCTTCTCCCATGTTTTATGATTTTGATGTCCTTTTTTACATCTTCACGTTTGTCCTTTTGCTGTTTGTTGTGGTTCATGTGTGATTCTGTGAAATTGTTTTTTTTAATCTGTGTACTGGCTTATTTAAGTGATTTACTTTCCAATTGTGGTTTTCTCTTCCCTAGATTCTTACTTCTTTTCTATTTAGATAAGATCTTTCAATATTTCCTTTAGTATAGGTTTAATTTTTGCTTGGCTGAAAAATTTTTATCTCTCCTTCTATTCTAAATGATAATCTTGGTGGGTGGAATTTCCTAGGTTGCAGGTTTTTCCCTTTCAGAACTTTGAATATATCTTGTCACTCCCTTCTGGCTTGCAACACTCCTGTAGAGAAATCAGCTGATAGCCTTATGGGGGTTGCCTTGTAATCAACTCTTTGTTTTTCTCTTGCTGCCTTTAGAATCCTCTCTTTATGTTTAACTTTTGCCATTTTTATTATAATATGTCTTGGTGTAGGTCTGTTTGGGTTTATCTTGTTTGGGACCCTCTGTGCTTCCTGAACCTGGATATCTGTTTCCTTCTTTAGGTTTGGGAAGTTTTCAGCCATAATTTCTTCAAATACATTTTCAATCCCCTTTTCTCTTTCTTCTACTTCTGGGATCCCTATTATGCATAGGTTGGCATGCTTTGTATTATCCCATAGGTCTCTTATATTGCTTTCATTTTTTTTTTCATTTGTCTTTCTGTCTGCTGTTCTGATAGGGTGATTTCCATTATTCTATCTTCCAGATCACTTATTCATTCTTCTGCATTATTCATTCTGCTATTCATTGTCTTAAGCTCAGTTTTGATTTCAGCAAGTGAATTTTCTAATTTTTCTTGGCTATTCCTTATAGTTTCTAGTTCCTTTTTACAGTAATCTGTATTTCTATCAATAGTCCTTCTTAATTCCTTCAGTATTTTCATTACCTCTTTTTTGAACTCAGTGTCTATTAGACTGAAGAGGTCTGTTTCGTTGTTTGTTCTTTAAGAGGAATTCTCTTGATCTTTTAATTGGGAGTGGTTCCTCTGATTCATTTTACTTATATTTCTCTTGCTCTATGAGTTTAGGAGAAACAATTTTCTACTGTGGTCTTGGAGGGCTATTTTTACATGGCAGCATCCCTGAGTAGGCTGTGTGGGTTTAATATTTTTTGGTGCAAGGCCGTAAGAGAATACTATGAACAATTACCACAAATTCAACAACCTAGAAGAAATGGACAACTTTCTAGAAACATACAACCCATTAAAACTGAATCAAGAAGAAATAGGTAACTTGAACAGACTGATAACTAGAAGTGAAATAGAATCTGTAATTTAAAAACTCCCTACAAACAAAAGTCCTGGGTCAGATGGCTTCACAGGGGAATTCTACTGAATGTACAAGGAAGAACTTATACCAATCCTTCTCAAACTCTTCTAAAAGACTGAAGAGGAAGGAACACTCCCCAAAACACTCTGTGAAGCCACCATCACCCTGATACGAAAACCAGACAAAGACACTACTAAAAAAGAAAATTACAGGTCAATATCTTTGATGAATATAGATGCAAAAATTCTCAACAAAAATGTTAACAAACTGAATCCAACAACACATAAAAAAGATCATATACCACAATCAAGTTGGATTCATCCCAGGGTCACAAGGATGGTTCAACATACGCAAATCAATCAATATGATACACCACATCAACAAAAGAAAAGACAAACATCACATGATCATCTTAATAGATGCAGAAAAAGCATTTGAGAAAATTCAATATCCAATCATGATAAAAACTCTTACCAAAGTGGGTATAGAGGGAACATATTTCAACATAATAAAAGTTATTTATGACAAACCAACAGCCAATATAATACTCAATGGTGAAAAGATAAACACTTTCCTGCTAAAATCTGGAAGAAGACAAGGGTGACCACTCTCACCACTTCTCTTCAACATAGTATTGGAAGTCCTAGCCACAGAAGTCAGACAAGAAAAAAAGTAAAAGTATTCAAATTGGTAGGGAAGAGTTAAAATTGTCATTATATGCAGATGACATGATACTATATATAGAAAACCTTAAAGACTCCACACAAAAACTATTAGAACTGATGAACAAATTCAGTAAGGTAGCAGGATACAAGATTAACATACAGAAATCCATTGCATTTCTTTATACTAATAATGAAACACCAGAAAGGGAATGTAAAAAAAACAAAACAATCCCTTTTAAAATCACATCCAAAAAAAAAAAAAATGGAGGAATAACCCTGACCCAGGAGGTGAAAGACTTTTATGCTGAGAACTACAAAACATTAATAAAGGAAACTGAAGATGATTCAAAGAAATGCAAAGATATCCCATGCTCTTGGATTGGAAGAATTAATATTGTTAAAATGGCCATAGTACCAAAAGCAATCTACAGATTTAATGTGATCCTAATCAAATTACCCATGACATTTTTCAAAGAACTAGAACAAGTAATCCTAAAATGTATATGGAACCATAAAAGACCCAGAATTGCCAAAGCAATTCTTAGGAAAAAGAACAAACCCTCCCAGACATCAGACGATACTACAAAGCTATAGCAATCAAAAACATGGTATTGGCACAAAAACAGACATATGGATCATTGGAACAGAATAGAGAGCCCAGAAATAAACCCAGACACCCACTGTCAATTAATCTTCAACAAAGGAGGCAAGAACATACAATGGGGAAAAGACAGTCTCTTCAGCAAGTTGTGTTGTAAAAGTTGGACAGCCACATGTAAGTCAGTGAAGTTAGAACACACCCTCACACCATACACAAAAATAAACTCAAAATGGCTTAAAGATTTAAATATAAAAGACATGGTACCATAAAACTCCTGGAAGAGAACATAGGCAAGACATTCTCTGACATAAATCGTACCAATGTTTTCTTAAGTCAGTCTCCCAAGGCAATAGAAATAAAAGCAAAAATACACAAACAGGACCTAATCAAACTTACAAGCTTCTGTACAGC
Source organism: Globicephala melas (assembly GCF_963455315.2). NCBI lineage: Eukaryota > Metazoa > Chordata > Mammalia > Artiodactyla > Delphinidae > Globicephala > Globicephala melas. The sequence continues at coordinate 132,120,843 of NC_083317.1, read as the reverse complement.
AAAGAAAACCATAAAAAAACCAAAAAGACAACCTATAGACTGGGAGAAAATATTTGCCAATGATGCGACCAACAAGGGCTTAATTTCCAAAATATACAAACAGCTCATACAACTCAATAACAAAAAAGCAACAGAATCAAAAAATGGGTGGAAGACCTAAATAGACATTTCTCCAAAGAAGACATACAGATAGCCAATAGGCACGTGAAATTATCTCATCATCGTTAATTATGAAAGAAATGCAAATCAAACTACAATGAGGTACCACCGCACACGAGTCAGATGGCCGTCATTAAAAAGTCTACAAATAACAAATGCTGGGGAGGGTGTGGAGAAAAGGGAACCCTCCTACACTGTTGGTGAGGATGTAAGTTGGTGCAGCTACTATAGAAAACAGTATGGAGGTTCCTTAAAAAACTGAAAATAGAATTATCATATGATCCAGCAATCTCACTCCTAGGCATATTTCTAGACAAAACTATAATTCAAAAAGATATATACACCCCTATGTTCACAATAGCACTATTTACAATAGCCAAGACATGGAAAAAATCTAAATGTCCATTGACAGATGGACATTCATGAAAAAGAATGAAATAATGCCATTTGCAGCATGGATGGACCTAGTGATTATCATACTAAGTGAAGTAAGTCAGAAAGAGAAAGACAAATACTGTATGTGGAATCTAAAATATGACAAAAATGAACATATCTGTGAAACAGAAACAGATTCACAGACACAGAAAACAGATTTGTGGTTTCCAAAGGGAAGGGTGTGGGGAGAGGGAAGGATCAGGAGTTTGGTATCAGCAGATGCAAACTAGAATATGGAAAAAAAAAAGTTATATTAGTCATTATTTACTATGTGCTAGACATCATGTCTAGGACCTTACCAGGATCAATTAATTATTTACCACCTCAATTAATTATCTTTACAACCCCTGAGGTAAGCTGCAAACATCTGCCCAAGGCTCAGAGAACTTGCCCAAGGTTACATTAAGCTGTGAAGAGCTGGGCTGTGTATTGAGGCAGAGTGACTTACAGAGCCCAAGTTCTTAAAACATATATAATATACCAGCAATTCAATGAAATATAAAATTGAAAAAACTACCTTTTAAAGTAATAGCCATTTCACAAAGGTACTTACTTCATAGGAATAATATTAGCCAAATTTGGTATCTAACCTAAAATCACTGGAAAAAATTTTTGTAATGCCAAATTTGAGATTTTAATTTTGTCTTGTAATTGAAATATTTGAAATGATGTGGTATTATATAGCATAATACATATGCGATGATATGTGGACATTTCAATAAGTGAAAAAACCTTATTAAGATAACATTTACCTGTAGATGTTGAAACTTGAGCAAACCACAACCATAAGTCAACAAACACATTTTGTGTAAACTGTGAATAAGGGAGGTCAAGACAGCCCAGGATAGCTCAGGATAGAATTCCATCAATTCTGATTCACTCACACCATTGTGACTAACATTTACAAGGCAGAGAATCTAGGGAGAAAAAAGAATTAACAATGATTATAAAGCACTTCTATTAGTAACTAACAGCCATTAAAATTTCCACAATTCTTTTAAACTTTTTAACTTATTTGAATTTATCATTCAAGTGATTTAATAAACTAAGAAACAGATTTCTTAAAATAAAACACACTTTCCAAAAGGCACTAATAAGATAGTGTACATATAAAGTCTAGCACACCAAAGATAACACACATATAGAAAAAGTTTAGTGAAAATTAAAACTGCAGGAAATGTATTATTAAAACTAATGACAGAGTTCTGATTCTGGGAAGATGGTGGAAGAAAACAGTCCTCCTACTACAAATGCCTGTTAATGTCAGATAACATGTAACAAAACATTTCCAAAAGCACAACTGAACCTGCAGAAAAGAAAGGGAAATCCCCCAAGTATCCCAAATAAATAGGAAACTGAAAATTAGAGGGCTAAGTGCTGGAGCTGCTGTCCCTGGGTGAAGTGAGGAGAGAGGATAAGCAACAGTCTCTTAACTTAGCTTGGGTTTTCACACCCACCGTCAGGATGGACGGGGAGCCTTTAAGCTCTGTGAAGCAAGGAGCTGGAACTATGATAGAATGCTTGCCAACACAGGGACCTTTCAAAGGCTGTCCCCTTAGTGATGGAGTGCCTGAGGGAAACAGCGAACAGACAGAAGACTGTGGGCTTAGAGGCAGAATGAAAAGTCAAACCCAGGGGAACCCCCAACCTGAGAAATAGACATAAAAATGGATCCAGGTTAAAACTATAAGAGTTCTGCAAGGTTGCTAGTAAATTTCCAAAAATTAAATTGAATAACCAGAAACAAACAATTTTAAAATGTTATTTTAACTATAAAGTCCTTAGAAACAAATTTTAACAGAAGATGTTTAAGACTTTTATGGGGAAGAAGATAAAATGTTATTGATAATCATCATTCAAGAAGATGACTAAATAAATGGAGAGCTATTTAGCTTTCCATGAAGGAGAAGACTTATATGATAATTTCCTCCAACTTAGCCTCTAAATCCAACCCAACTACAATTAAAATTGCATATTGACAGGAATAAAGACACAGACCTACTAGAGAATGGACTTGACGATATGGGGAGGGGGAAGGGTAAGCTGTGACAAAGCGAGAAAGTGGCCTGGACATATATACACTACCAAACGTAAAACAGATAGCTAGTGGGAAGCAGCTGTATAGCACAGGGAGATCAGCTTGGTGCTTTGTGACCACCTAGAGGGATGGGATAGGGAGGGTGGGAGGGAGGGAGACGTAAGAGGGAAGAGATATGGGAACATATGTATATGTATAACTGATTCACTTTGTTATAAAGCAGAAACTAGCACACCATTGTAAAGCAATTATACTCCAATAAAGATGTAAAAAAAAAAATTGCATATTGAGTTTCCATGGCACTTGCTGAGCCAATTCTAAAAATACATGTGGGAAATTAGCCAAGACAACTATGGAAAATATTAAGAGGGGGTTTGCCTAACCAAATATCAAAGCTTACTTTAAAGTTCTAATAGTTAAGACAGTGGTATTGACAAGGAATAGTAAATTGGAACAGAAGAGCCTAGAAACAGACTCTTGTTTATATGTGAGCTTGATATTTGACAGATGGCATTCCAAATCAGTAGAAAAGATGTATTAAGTACAATGAACAATTAACTAGCTGTATTTTAAAAGACTGAGAAGTAGCTTCCTGGGAATTCCCTGCCGTGGCCCAGGTTCAATCCCTGGTCAGGGAATTAAGATCCTGCAAGTCATGTAGCTAAAAAAAAAAAAAAAAAAAAGAAGTAGATTCCTTCCTCACACAATAAATAAAAATATATCATATGAGTTAAGGACTCACACATGAAGAACAAAATTATAAAATATTTTGAAGGGAAAAAAATATAAGAATACTTTTATGATAGCAAAGGATTAAAAAAAATAAGATACAACAGGCATAAGCCATGAAAGAAACTGTTGATAAATCTGACTTCATTAAAATAAAACTTTGTATAATGACGCCATAAAGTTAAAAGACAAGAACAGGAAAAAGACACTGAGTTGCAAACTCTATAACAAAGGATTTGTATTCAATATGTAGAACATTTAAAAACTCCTAACAGATCAACAAGAAAAAGTCAACTCCGTTAAAAAATGGGTAAAGGACTTGAACAAGCAATTCACCTAAGAGGAAACAAGAATAACCAAGAAGCATGAAAAGATGAAAACTCTCCATGATAATCAGGAAAATTCAAATTCCCCGAGATATCACTTCTGGCCACAGCACACTATGGTAGTGGGTATAGTATATGCTCGAAACATATTTAGCATTACACGGATTTACTGTTTACTTCAATTCACACACAAATACAAACAAGGCAAAATAATCTTCACTTTATAAGTTTATTACACTTTACCTGTTTCATTAGCTCTTTATCCGTATCATTTGTCATGGACTCCTGGATAGATCGAAGAACAAGTCTATATAATGAAACAGTATCTTGACACTGGAAACACTGAAGAAGGATTTTATCTAAATTGCCTGCTCTCCCAGCACTGTTGGAATTGAGAACAGATTTAATTTCTTACAGTCTGCCAACATCTGTGAAAAACTTGGGGTAAATAAAAACAGTGCTCTATTTTAACTCTATGTTTTGTACTGTTTAACTGATAACAGGAATTCAGTAAAACATGACACAGGAAAACATTAGTTTTATGGGGCTGCTAGAGTCATCACAGTTATTTTAGTGTATTACCATTTAATTCAATTCAATAAACATATGCTGGGACTTAACTATGTATCAAGTAATTACTATACATTATGGAACATAAAAATGAGTAAGACATGGTTCTTATCACCTAGAGGCATGCTGCCTACATACAGGAAGCAGGAAAATAATTATAAATAAGTATTATTAGTTAGCCATGCAAATTAAATTAAAAAAAATAGAACCAGAATTTGGAAAACATCAGGCTAAAGAAAATCAGTAAATGGGGTTTGTTTTAAAATATTACACAATATTTACCAGTAGTTTCCTTTTTAAATACAAAGATATGCAAAGAAGAGGGAAAAAACAAAAAAATGGTTCCATAGTCCCTCTTAAAAGAGATAATTTCAATAACTATTAGGAAATGCATGACTCTTGAACTGTACTTATGCAAGCCACTGATGTTCACAGATGTACCGCCACAACTCTGGGGACAGCGAAAATATCAAATATCATGGACAATTCAAAGTTTCAGAAGATTTTTTTCGTTTCAAATTTGGTGCTTCAGGTGAGAATGTGGAATTAAGAGACAAGAGTACTAGATTTAGTGTCTAGAATATGAGTTGTGCTAGGATTACAACCTACTGTGATGAACACCAAAACAAGTGTTGATCTTTTTACCTCTGGTTGCGAACAGACAGAGTAGGTGAGGCTGTACTGAAGAAGAAGTAAAAGTAGTAAAACTCTCTACTGCTTATCTAAAGGCAAATTATGAATGGATTTCTAAAATAGAAGACCAATTGTAAGGACGTGGGAACAGAGACAATTAAAAATTCCTACCTACATACCTACCTACTGATAGTGAAAGACACCTGAAATAACATTTTTATGCCTTAGTTGTCTCCTCACTTTCTCAAAGCTACGGGCCTCAAGGAGGCGACAATGAGCACTCCTGGGTAGGCCCCAAATTGAGGCCAAAGATGGCCTTCTTTTGCAACCTCCAGTCAGGAGAAGGTTATTGTGATGAAAACCAGACAGATATATCCAACAAGGTCTGATATTCAAGGACTAGCAGCAATCTTCAGTCATAAGTCACATTCTCATGGTTGTTAGTATCACTGTTAGAATACACAGAATCTTAGTGGCCCAAGAGATTGTCATAATGATCAGTTTTCAGTTTCACACGGTGAAGAAGCGTTCTGCAGCAAACACAAACATGCTGAAGATGACATAAAATAACCACCACTTACCACGCAATCATTTTGCCGAAAAGAGTGACATAAAGGGCATTGCAGGTTGTAGCAGAACGACAGTGTCGTTCTAGCTTCTTCTCCTGCACCAGTTTACCAAAAAACAAAACAGAAATACAAAACCACCCTGGAATTAAGCGGTCTTTACAACCAAGCCATCAACAAATATCCCTGCAGAAATAACACGGTTCCTGCCACCTTATCAGCGGCATCACTGCCGTGTGGTACTGGACCACAGATGCCATCAACATGCAAATGCTTTTTTGCTTTTAAAATACTGCTTAATATAATATAGTAAACTTTAAGACCAAAGTTTTTTTTATTGCTTCTTCTATATCTGTTATTAGTTTAAGAGTAAATGCATTTAAGAAAGTAATTATTACTAAGTTCCAATTTTCCTTAGAACCATATAGAGTACTAAATTGAATTTTAAGTCTCATATAAGGTGTTTTTATAAGGAAAGCTATAGAGAGTAAAAGAAAGCAGCAAAATTAAAAATACTTACCTGCTCTTTACTCAGTTTAATGTCTACAGAGTGGCATTCTGCGATTATAATAGATTTTGCATCTTTAGGATTTAAAGGGTCAAGATGAAGTGTAGGCCACAACCTTTTATTTAAAGAAAAGAAAAATGAAATTCTCTTTTAATATACAACAAAGCTGTAATCTACCCACAAGACTAATCAAAGTCCATTACAAGAATTAAATTTTTATACTGCCTTCATAAAATAAACAAAATTAATCTCTGTTAATCATATTAATAGTATTTCATTTTTTAGCAATTAATCACAACAAACACTGTTATAAATAGCTTATACACGAAGTGTATAACATTTCCAGTTCTATACCATCAGTAAAACAACACAGGTATTAGTGTCTGTGAGGAATAGTGTCAGACAGTCTTCGTCCACAGATTACTTGTAATCCAATTAGAATTTACACCCTACAACATCCATTCTCAATGGCGTGGTGAAAATTGTTTGTTGGGGAGGGGAAATCTTACTCTCTTTATGCATAAAGCAGAAATATACACACATATTTATTTATATTCATGAATTGATATATGATATATGTATGGTATTAACACTTCTTGGTAGGTGATTAGGAAGAAAATCACTAACGGGCTCCTAGGGTGGAGAGGCAAAAATAGGTCAAGAAACACTGCCTTACAGAACTCAACCACTGCATCCCTTTTTGAGGACTGTTAAGGTGAGCTTACATTTCAGGACCACAGGTCTCTGGTCTATTTTTCCTAGCCCGGCCTTCCCCGTTTTCCTCACCCATAAATTTAACTGCCTACTATACATCACCAATTGGAGCTACAATCGGCAACTCAAACAAACCATGTCCAAAGACAAAAGTCATGACCTTTGCTCCACAAACCTGCCCATCCTTTGTGTTTCCCATCTCAGTTCATGGAACCATAGTTTACTTAATTTCTCAAGCCAGAAACCTGGGAGCTATCCTAGCTTTCTTTCTCACATCTCTGATTTAACCTCCCACCAAATCCTATAGATTGCATCCTTTTCTTGAATTTGTCCACTTCTCCCCATCCTCACTGACATCACATGAAAAATATGAGAAATACACATATCAAAAACCTTTCTTTGTTTATACTTTAAAAAGTTCATGTAATCTGAAAGAATTAAATTTAGCACTTACCTCCATGCTGGAGGGCATGTTTCCACATTCACAGAAACAATTACTCTTACATTCACTGGCAGTGGATCTATCAGCCATTTCATGTGTTTTTCAACTTGCTTAAAAATATAAAAACAAAATTCCATCTATTAATTCAAAATATTTCAAAAGCAACCCAATAACAGATCCCCAAGTAAACTGAAATTCTCATTAAATTTCTCATTATTATTAAGGATAAAATCTTATTTTTTGGATGATTTATCTCAGAATATTAGAAGAACAAGTGGCAAAACACTACTATCACTGATCTGAATTCTGGGCATGTAAGGAAATGTCAAGGCCCTAAAACCATGTCAAAATGAACAATATTTGCTAATTGTGAAAATACAGTTTGTCCTTCCCAATAAGATACTAGCAACTACTGGCATGTATATATATATATATATATATATATATATATATATATATATTTTATCTACATGCTTCCTCTCTAGAAATTAAGCAGAAATAAAAGAAACAACATCAACATTTTCTTCTCACAAATATATGATTTAAATGTTTGCTATAGTCACTACAAATATTTTTGTCTCTTTCTGAGTGTATCAATAGGTTAAAAAGTGAAAACATACCTGAATTTGATCTATAGAATCAATAATGATGATGATGCTGCCTTGATGACGGGCAGAGAGTTTTTCCAGCCAATGTGGAAATTCTTCCAGAAGCTTAGCAGGATCCAATGTCAGAGCAGATACTGACCAAGAATGCTGCATCAACTACAAGGTGAGAACACATGCAAATTAAAGTAGCTACACTGTATCACAACTGGTGAGAAGTATTTCTGTCTCTGCATTTTAAACCAAAATTGTCACCAAAAGGACCCAGCTGCATTGAGTATAATTTTTAACCTTATGCAAAACCAAAACAAATGTGTAATACTGAAAATTGGTTTATCATCAGGTACTCAGGCCTGACAACTTCTGAATCTAAATAAAATTTCTGATAACTCCAAAAGATGGTGTATTTTTCTACCTTTAGAGTCAGTCGTTTAATAATCAAGGAAGACTCTGAGCTGGTTGACATGGGCCTCCCCACAAAATGAGAAAGAATTAGTGTGTTAGGGGAATTCTTCTGTTGTAACTGAATCCTGAAAGAAAAAGACCTTTTATAAGACTGATGAAGCTCCTTTACGGTCAACAAAAAAAGAATTCACAATACATTAAGCATCAAATGCTACCTGTTAGTAATTACATGGTCAGTCAATTTTGAATTAATACGGGAAATTTCCATTTTTACACCACTTTTAGATTCTTTTAAATAAACCATTAAAAATTATAGCTTCATTTTAATTACAAATTGGTGTTACTAACGTAAACCAAAACACTATACATTTGAGGTTAAAGTATTAGTAAAATGAGCATTAACCTTTAATTACAAGTATGTTATTAAAGGAAAAAGGAAGTTTCTTTGTTAAGTACAAAAATAGTATTTCCAAACATAACTCTGAATAACAGGGCAATAAAAAGGAAACAACATACACCAACTCCTCAATGTAAATAATAACTATAAGTGAAAGGAAATGGTCTTACCACTTGTTTTTCAATAATATGATGAACTAAAATAAAACTAAGAGTTTATTAGCTTATATGAACCTTAGTCCATAATTTGAAGAACTAGTTTGCATTCATAGTAAAGATTATCCTTTATTTTGATATTCTTTATGATTTATTCCACTCTAAATAGTCAGTCTTTGTCTTGTTTCAAATATTTAAAATCCCAATGAAACTTTTACGATGAAGCCAGTAATTGAAAATAAAGGCACATGCCCTCTATAATTCACCTAACTCCATGCCACAGTGACCACTCCCTTAGCTCTGACCTACATAATTTATGTACACAATCACAAATGCTCACATTTCCTATTCCTTTCTCATTCTGTATCTTCTCTCTAACTTTCAAATTGTATATATCTCAGGGCATGAGTCTGTTATATTACTCTTTTTGCTTTTTTAATGTTCAGTACAGGCCCTGTAGCAAGGTAGACATCCAATAATTCATTTTGTTGAACGAGCTCAGTAATTCAAATGATGACAACGATAACAATTTAATTGCACTGAATCATACCACTTTGATAAAAGAAGGGACTTTCCAGAGCCTGGTCCTCCAGATACAAGAAGGGGTGGAATTGGTGCTGGTGCTGCCACTAGATCATTAAGGCGCTCGTAATACTAGAAATAAAAATGAATTTAAATTGTGAAAAAGAACATGCCTCTTAGAACACTAAATAGAGTCAATTTCTGATTATCCTCTGAAATCAGTGGAGAAAAGCTGCATGAAAAAATGAAATCTACTTTTAATCAATAGCACCCTCATAACTGCTTATTTTTATGGCTGGTTAAATATGTCCAAAGTAGTAAAACTAAGAATGGGCCCCAATTTCTCCTACCATAGTATTAATGGATGAGGGGCAACCTTTCAGATCCCCATGGGGCTTTGCACCATTCAGATGTCCTGCAGAATGCTGCAGAGAGACTACTGCATTACCCCAAGTTCCTGAACCATGGAAAGTACCACAGGTGGCCTTGAGGGCACCAGCAGGCATCCTACATCTCCTGGTCAGAAGAACACCTGTCCAGAAGAACACCTGTCCTGTCTCAGTTTCCAGAGAAACAAGAGAGGGTCTTGTCTGGGGCCTTGGAGTCTCCCAACATGCTACTGAGAACCAAGCTAGGACACCTGAGATCTTTCTGAAACTGCATGTGTTCCATGCAAAGTCTGAGAACTCCTATTTCCTAGGCTTTCCCCAGATAGGAAAACCTCGTTCAGAGCTGAAAAGGACATGCTCAGAAAACTGAAATATCTCAGTCGTTATAAAGGAGTTTCCAAAGTCATCTTGGGGGTTAGGATGTTTATTAAGTGTACCAGTGGTCTAAATGATAGCTGATGAGGAATCAAAAGAATGTGTAATAAGTAGTTTATGCGAGCTTTAGGGTAGCAGAAATTTCCAGCAACTACAACAAATAATTACTTGGTATAGTTTTTCTATCAATTTTTCTGTTTGTCATATCATATTCCCCAGGAATTCAAATATTTCTCATAGAAATGATACTTCTCAAGAAGAAAAGGGCTTAATTGATTTATGACCTTGTAAATCCTAACAATTTAGTTCGTGGTCCCAACTAAAGCCCATTTATAGACCCATGTTTCCCACATTAAGACCCCTTGCCATAGAAGAAAGCATAGGATTTGGAGCCAGAAGACCTAGGTTAAAATCTCACATCTGCAATCTACACCCTGTATGCTCTTAGGCAAACTATAATCTGGACCTTAGGTCCTTCATTTATATAATAAAATAGTGATAGCAATTCCTCTCTTATAAAATGACAACAATTTAACATTTACCATATGCCAGGTACCGTGCCAAGTGCTTTATGTGCATGACCTGATTTAGAACCCCAAACAACCATGTGAGATAGGTGTTATTAATTATCCTCATTTTACAGACAAGAAAGTCAAAGTTTAGAGCTAAGTAACTTGATCAAAATCCATAGTGAGGAAATGGTGGAACCAGGACATAAACACTGACAGTCTAAATTATGAAAGTCATTAAAAATCCTATAAAAATACAGCTGTGACAGCTACTGTAATATTCTTCAAGATATTAGTTCTTATATTAATTTTAAAATATTATTAAGTATTTTTGAACTTGAACACAGATTCTTTGTGCACTTCTAGTTTTGTTTATTTGCTTAGATGTTTAAGGATGCTGAAGGACTGACCTGCCTACTGCATTAACTACTCTGCTTTGTTTTCTGAATGTTTGATATTTTGATTCCTCCAAGAATTGGAACAATAGAGAGCCTTCCTATTTTTATCAAGTTTCCTAGGTATCCTAAACTTGGTCTGGTGAATTGCAAATGGTAGCATAATAAACATGTAGTTGATAAATCCTAATCTGTAACTAAACATGTTTGATATTCGTAAGTATATTTGAATCTCACACATCTTTCATATGATACAAACCTAAGCACATGTCTCAACATGGATAATTAAGCCATGAGGGCAGATACTAACACAATCCTCAACCTTGACTATAATTAGGTGAAACCACAATTATGATACAGCCTTTAAGCAGTAACTGATCTTTGTTGGAACAATACTCCAAATGCTTACTTTCTCAAATCCCAACTCATGGGCTGAATTTGAAGCCTGCTGAAAAGCTTCCATTTGCTCTTGTTCATCATGTATGTCCCACAGAACATCACCAAAATCATCTTCTTCTGGAATAGAATCTTCACTGCCCAAATCCTTAGTTTCCAGGTCTGTAGTTTCAAAGCCCAGGATGTCCTGAACACCAAGAGCAAGCACACAAAAAAAAACAAAGGAAGTGAAGACCTTGTACAGTATTGTCAGCACACAGGCCTAACGTGGCCCTCACCTACCTCGGAGGGCAAGCCCAAACCTATGGCCTTTGTATGGTACCTCCAGGGATCAATTTATAACTATAAAAATAAGCAATAGTTTAGAAATAAAGAAAAGAAGTAAAGAAATATTAAAATAATAAAAACAAACACCACTCTCATTCATTAAAAATAAAGTTAGAGGCAATCTGGTTTCTGAAAAATGTTACACAGTATCTTTGGTTATATCTGGCTGGTGAACAATTTTAAAGACCGTGCTAATGTCTAAGAAATATGCTGCTTTACATTTTTACAAGCATTTAATTACTAAGATGGGGTTTCTTGATATCAAATATCTCTGCTATGATGTCTAGTCTTTATATTAATCACTGAAAATATGTTGTCCTACAAATGGTAAAGTTGGTCAATATGTCCATTTTCACTTACTGCCATTTACTCTGTTCAATTCATCTTATTTTGGGGCTCACTCTTTTTCTCTGATAACAAATCTGCATACTTGTAACACAAGTTAATTTAAAAAAGCAATTTAATCCCTTACTTCTCAAATAGGGTCCCTGGTACCCTGAGGGAGGGGCCAGCAGGTAAGGATAAACACAAGCTAAACATCTGGTGCCCATTTTACTTGAAGATAGGGAATTATTTTTCTTTTTCTTATCATTATTAGAATTTTTGCTGATACATAATTTTAAATGATTTTTAATAGTAAAAAAGGACAGGTAAACATCAAGCAGAATATATAATTCACATAAAGTTTCAAGATAATACTGAGACATCATAGAAACTTTCAGTTTGAGACACCTCTGTGATCCATGATCTCAGACACCTAGAGGTGTGTTTTCACCCCTCTCTATTGCTAGGGGGATAATGTGGTAGAAAAATTCAAGACAGATTTTTCTAATATACAAAAACTCAAGGTGCACACAGAATCTAAGGAGACTCTCTGTTGAATAGGGTGAACATTATCCCTCATATACTTCCTTTTTACCTACCACTTTTGTAATCCATTTTATACTTAACGGATATTAAAACATCAAATCGTTTGTGAGACAACTGAGAGATACAGATACATGGTACTGGGAATAACACAATACCACCACCAGATGGACTCTTGCCAGAAAAGAGGGCACTTTACCCCGGTATTGTTTTCAAAAAAAACCAAATACGGGATTTTCTCTGGAAAACCCAATTTTATTGAAATCACTCTTAAGATATTTGAGCAGAAATCTTACAGGGAATGCACATTTACCTGTTTAATAATCTTTTCCATGTAAATATAGGTTTTATAGACTCCTTCTGCAGGATCTCCTGAGTGATCAATGATCTGGGGGGAAAAAAAGAAGTTTAACAACAAGAAAAAAACAAGACTAACAGGAGGAGGAGGGGGCGGTAAACACTTTTAGAGTGCTTATATGTTAGGAACTGTTCTAAGTACTTTGCATATATTAGCTCATTTACCCTCACAACCCTACGAGGGAGGCACTGTTATTCTCTCCATTTCATAGAAGAGGAAACTGAGGCAAGTTAAAAAACTCGTCTAAGGTCACACAACGGATTTAGTGTGAACAATGTTGCAAATAAAACAAAAAGTATGCTTTCTGTTTTGCTTATGTGTCCATCTGAGAAAGTGACTGGAGTTGGTGATACCAAAACTCTGTCCAGAACCTGGTGTCACCACTGAAAGTCCACTTTGGTCTGGATGATGCACACACCTGCCCATTTTGACATGTGACAGCAGGAACCTGTTAAGGAACCAGATAGGTGGGATGGTGTGTGCTGGGGCCCTGGTAGCAGCGTCTGTGACCCCACGGTGCATAGTGAGGCCATGGAGCCTCTGTCCCTGCCAGCACTTGGACGCAAACAGAAATAAACTTTATCATGTGGAGCAGAGAGTGTGGAAAATGTTCCTAAGTTTGGCTTGATTCTTTTCAGCTCACAGCCTTGGGGGAAATAGTTTTTATTTTTTTCTTCTTGTCCTATAACCTGAACACATAGGTTCATATAAAAGCCCTCCCTGAATAGTGCTTGCTTTCTGCCTGTTTGTTTCGGAAGGGTAACCAGGGTAACCTGAGGAAATATGGAAGGGTTGGGGTCCCAGGTTGTAGTGGTCAGAGGGAACCAACCTTTCATTTGTGGGAGACAATGGGACCCCCTCTGCTTTCCCCTGTGGGCTGGGGCCTGGCACACAGTAGGTGCTCAACAAATCTGTGGGTTACTTATGGAATGATCCAGAGGAGTGGTGGGGGGAGGAGCCACGTGCCAAGGCGGAGGGAAGCTCCACGACCTTCACTTGGGGGACAGGTCGGGGAGCTGGTACAGAGGACAAGGCAATCCCCCCACCGCCGCCCCAACTGTCACTCTCAGTTCCTCCCCTGCTTGGCTGGGGGGCTTGGCCCAGGGTGAAAGGAATGGTCTTTTTTCAGGAAAATTCCAATGGCTGAATTCTCACACTTCTGCTTCAGGTAAGAACTTGTGGATACCTTGCTAATCAATTCACCTTTGTGGGTATGAACATTCCAAAGCTGGGAAAAGCCCAACACCAGCCTTTATTGTTTTAATCACTCTGCTGAGTGTCCCTTCTCTTGATGTCCTGAATAAAGGTCATGTTTTTTTTTGTAAACACACACACATATACACATATACACACGTACACATGTGTATACACACGTATGCATGCCAACACATTGACACACACACGTGAGTTAAACAGCTACTTTAATTTCATCTTATGTATTCTGTACCATTCAATACACATAACCTTCAAAATCCATCTTTATGCCAATAAAGCAAAGAAGTTTGCTACATTTAAATTTATAATCATAGTAGCGGGATCTTATTTGACTCCTATATAAAAAAATTCATCCTCTAGTATACTAATTTTTAAAAGCAATATTTATAGAATAAATAGAAAAAAGATAAAGATTAATATCTTTCGTCGTGGCACCTAGTGAACTAGGCTGGTACTAAAATAATTCAAACAAAGAATGAAATGGCTCTGGAGATTAACTGTAATAAAAATGTACTCTTGTCTTAGACTCTTCACTATGTTATGCTGGCCTCAAGAAAAATGCCTGTATTCATATTTGATCTTATTTTCTGGCTAGGCATAGAGAAACAGAAACTTCGTCAAAATCCTAGGGTTGTTTTTGATTGTATTCTTAACACTAACTATAAACATTTACTATAAACATTTACATTAAACATTTACCAAGTTAGTAATGCAAAGCCTGTAATCTCTATTCTAAAATATATCCTACCACGCATCTAGGGATGATCAAATCCTTCTACTCATCATCAGTTTTTGGCTTTTCCCAATGCTTTCAGGAAAGGTTACCATGAAAAGGCTCCTCCTTACACTAATCCTTGGTCAATAATAGATAGAAGGACTCTGTGCTTGGGAAAAAAGCACAGTAGAGATTCTGATTTATCCACTACAGATCATACACTTTTGAGGCACATATTGCTGTTGATGCCTCTCTTTCTCTCATAGTCCACAACTAATCTGTTAGGAAATCTATTGGCTCTGTCAAAATTTATCCAGAATCCTACTGCTTTATTTTTTATTTTTTTCGCGGTACGCGGGCCTCTCACTGTTGTGGCCTCTCCCGTTGCGGAGCACAGGTTCCGGACGCGCAGGCTCAGCGGCCATGGCTCACGGGCCCAGCCGCTCCGTGGCATGTGGGATCTTCCCGGACTGGGGCACGAACCCGTGTCCCCTGCATCAGCAGGCGGACTCTCAACCAGTGTGCCACCCGGGAAGCCCCCTACTGCTTTTTATCACATCCTCTACCACCACCCTGGTCTAAGCCACCAGCATCTCTCATTTGGATGACGGCAACAGCTCTCCACCTCTGCCCTATCCCACTACCTTCCCTCCAAACCACAGTCGATTCTCAACACAGTCAATTCTTCCTCTTTGGTTAAATCCTTCAATGGCTCCCCACCTCACTCTAAGTAAAAAAAACAAGGTTCTTCAGCATCGGCCCCGATGACCGCTCCTACTTATGTCCCCTCACTCGTTCTGCTCCAGCCCCGCTGGCTTCCTTCCTCTCCCCAAACACGCCAGCGCCTCTCTCTGCCAAGCATAGGTTCTTAAAAAAACCTATGAATTTTACCTTGGCTTTGTTGGTCTTGTTCAGGTTAGAAACTTGATCAATCAGGTGCTGGACAGAGTCAGAACTGACTTTCCCATCTTCCAAACGATGATAAATTAATCGTGGTTTGCCTTCAGGGTTTTTCAGAAAAGCTTCTTCACAGTCTTCCAATAACAGGCTAGATTGGAAATCAGTATTTCTTGTGCTATGCTGCACTGTAGCAGCACACAGTTAGTCAATTAACCTAAGTGCCAAGAAGGGGGATTTACTACAATGACAAGTGGCCAGAAAAGGCCCCGCTGCAGAATAAGCGAAACTTTCCAAAAATGGTTGTTTTTATAGCTCTGTTCTAGCTTAGTGTCAATATTAAAGTATAATATATTCACTAGCAGACAATGAGAGTAGGTACAATAAATTAAATTTTAAAGCATACATAATTTTAATATTTTAAAATCTAATTAAAAAAAAACTTCTCAAAAATACTGTTAAACATTGCTCAAAATAATGGTCCATGCTCATGAGACTTTGCAAATAAATGGAAAACCTAATTCTATTCACAATTATATAATTTCAAGTTAAAACACAAAAATCATCAGCCTCAAGGTTTCAAGATTTTTCTCTTCTCTAATCCTTTAGCCTCTACTCATTCAATAAATGATCTGAATCCTTATACCCCAGATACACTGTAAGAAAGATCCAGAGGCAGATGGGGAAGGTTAGATAGCTATTAAAATCTTGACTGTGGTAAAGGTTAAAAAAAAATTCTAACTATGCTCAATGTACTGTAACTACAGTTTGTACCATTCCTATTTAAATTCCAGAAAAATCTTCAAATAACCTACTAGTGTTTTCTACACCACAAGGAAAACTAAACAATTCCCCTTTCTAAAAAGCATTAAATGAAAGTTTGTCTAGAAAGGCAAATTACTGTGTGTATACAGGGGAAAGCCATTATATGATTCAGAATTTGCGTAAAAAACTAAAATACCAGCCCCAATACGAAACAGAGAAAAAAAGCAAAAAGAAGAAAACAGAAAGAAAAAACAACATGGTTTTAAGGATTAAAGCATTAACAAGAGAAAAACAACAAGTGAGATATACTATCACCTAAGATAAAATACTACCTAGATATTAAAGAATAAAACAGGATATATTCTTTTTTTTTTTTTTTTTTTTGCAGTACACGGGCCTCTCACTGTTGTGGCCTCTCCCGTTGCAGAGCACAGGCTCCGGACACGCAGGCTCAGCGGCCATGGCTCACGGGCCTAGCCGCTCCGCAGCACGTGGGATCTTCCCGGACCGGGGCACGAACCTGTGTCCCCTGCATCAACCACTGCACCACCAGGGAAGCCCCAGATATATTCTTAATATAAAAACAAAACAGGAAAATAAAAGAGGGAAGGGGAGGTAAAGGACTCCAACTAAAGGAAATCAAGTTGAAGGAATCCTTAAACTTATTTTGGGAAAAGGTTCCTTGACCACGTAGCTCCTTGGCCACCTGGTCTCCGGGTAGAGTCTTAAGGATCAATGATAGGTTATATTGCAGGAACTCTCATAAAGCTTAGGGCTCCAAACACTTCCAAACACAGTTAAAGTCAGAGTTGGTCCTCAATAAAAAGAGAAAAATGCTTTGGAAGGATTAAATCCAATCAGATAGAAAATATAGAAAGAAAAATTAACTTCTTATTTAACCTCCTATCTATCTTACTTTGTCTTCTATCTATATATCTAACTGGTAACAAAAAAAAAAAGCTTCATTTGCAGACTAGATTCATTGATGTGATTATATTTCACATTATAAGAAAACTGCTCACTTTACTGGATTTAAGTAGTTAGCTCCTCAGAGAATTAAAAATATGATTTAACACCTATGCAAGTGTTCAAGTGCCTCTCAATCTGTATCTGAAGAAAGAAAATAATGAAGGTTAATGCTGATTATTGAAATCAGGGGTCACCACCTTCTTCTGTAAAGGGTCAGCTAGTAAACATTTCAGGCTTTGTGGGCCATACAGTCTCTGCTGAAATACTCAACTCTGCTGTTGTAGTGTGAAAGCAGCTGTAGACAATACATAAATGAATGACCATACCTGGGCTCCAATAAAACTTTATTTATAAAAACAGGTGGCTGACTGGATTTGACCTGAGGGCCATAGGTTGCTGACGTCTGATTAAAATGATCTTTACATTAATGATGTTAATCTTATAACCTATTAACAAGCCTAACAGCGTGAAACTTTTAATTTTTTATTTTATTCACATATTAAAAGTCATAGAATTTACTGAATTTCATGGATTGTTTTTGATTGTAAGAATGCAATTAGAACTTATCTTTCAAGTTCATCTGGTAATCTCAATTTCTATTTATGAGTTTAACTTCTATAATAAATTATAGAATTTTCAGCTTACCTTGGTAAGGTTAAATGAATGAATAAGATAACTAATGAACTCTTCTCAATTTCCCACTTTCTTACAGTGAGGTACTGATTTTCAATATCAATTGGAAAATACACAGCATGGAAAAAATATCCCATTGTCTCACACATTCTTTTAAGTTTAGGTGAATAGTCCTAAAAACAAATTAAAACATAAGAAAGCACAGCTTATTTAACTAAAGATCTAGTCAGCTTCATACTACTTAAAATCAAAAAGGTTATGTTGTATATTCTCTGATTTAAAACTTTAAAAATTATATGATCACATCGTAAAGAAAATCTTTAAGAGAAAAGGCAAGTTTCTCTATAAAATAAAAATAGTAATAGCTTAGCAACTTTCCTGTTTCCTAGCTCAGAAAATGATTTATCTCATAATAAACCTAAAACAACAGGAGTAAAGTATTAGACTATTTTGCTTTGGTAGTTATTTATTATTATTATTACAAATGACTTTTGTTTATTGTTATAGGGTGAAAAATGTAAATCCATAGATTTATATAGTAAAAAGGGTCTGCCGTGATATATTAGAACACTAAAGCAAACAGATATAAAAATATGTTGGTCTATAACAAATTAAGGCACTTAGTATGATGATTATTATTATGCAATAAGTTAGTAATTCCCTCAACATGTGTTTGGGAACAGCCTATACTCAATGAGCAGAAGCTTTGGTTTTCAAAATACTTTGTCTTTTTACCAAAACTGAGTATTATCAAAAAGGAAAGCTAAATGAACTTATTAATCAACAATCTGGATGATGTTAATATAGGAGGTATAGCATGTGACATGCATATTTATTTAAAATTCAGTTAGAACAGTAGTTGGTAAACTTTTCTGTAAAGGGCCAGATGGCAAATTAATAACAGCTTAAGAACTTGGCTGTTCTGGCAGAGGTTTTTGTGGTCCATTTAGTCTCCATCATAATTTATTCTGCCATTAGTGAGAAGCAACCTGAGACAATACATTGCACGTGGCTGTGTTCCAATATAACTTTATTTATAGACACCAAAATTTGAATTTCATATAATTTTCATGTCAAAATATTCTTCTTCTTTTGATTTTTTTCAACCGTTTAAAACTGTAAAAACCAATCTTAGCTCTAGGTCATACACAGACAGACTGCAGGCCAGATTTGGCCCACAGGCTGTAGTTTGCTGACCCCTGCCTTAGATTAACCCCAATGGCTGCCTTGAAAAATTTAAAACCATGACAAGGATTAAATTTTGACATAATCTGAAACAGATTCAAGAATAGAGCTGGCAGGTATTAACTATAGCAGGCACCATCAGTAAGGGCCGTAAACACTGTGGAGAACGTGTAATGAAGTTTTCAAAAGCATAAAGTTCTAAGGCCTTAATTTGAATATACTGATAATACTGAGTAAGACGTTTTCTTAAGAAAAGCTCAAGATGCTTCCTACTCTTTAAGACATAATCTAGTGGGTAGTAAACTACTTGGTTCAGGCAATCAGTAGTATCATAACCAGGACACAATATTAACTTTATTTTAAATCAGTGAATACAGAATTTATAAATGCCCTCACCTTAAGGAAAAGATCCATTTCGGGCTGGGTTTCATCTGTATAAATGAGGTAACATCTGACAGTGTTACTCCACAGAGAATGTGAAAACAAGGGGGTAACTTGTAATAAACTAGCTACAGCAATATCCCAGTCATCTGAAAATAAAATTTCTCATAAGTTCCCGAAAAATAATTACTAGAAAACATTTGACAAGATGATTCCCCAAAAGTCTGAAAGAAAACAACAGGCATCATCTGATCTCACTTGTAATACCGACAAAGTTTCTAGAATAAGGTATCAGAAGGCAATCAGTTCTCTAACCTCAAATTCTATCCTGGGGCATAAAGCAACCAATGTCACCAGTGGTCTTTGCCGGGGTACCCGTGGCTCCAGTCAAATGTCAGGGAACTAGGCAACATGGGCTGTTCAATTAGTTTGCTACTTGAGGAGAGCCTACATTCCCAGGCTGGCCTATAGCTTTATCTACTTATTATTTTTGAAATACATTGAGTCAAAAAGAAAGTTCAAGAACGGTACAAAAAATAACCAAAAGATAGTTAGTGAGAATGAATATTTTAAGACATATTTGACTAATTCAAAATGCATAATTAAAAAAATAATTTTCATTTTGCTAATAGATAAATAATTTCAGGTTTTTAAAAAATTTTATTTATTCATTTATTTATCTTTGGCTGCATTGGGTCTTGGCCACTACGCAAGGCTCTCTCTAGTCGCGGTGAGCAGGGGCCACTCCTTGTTGTGGTGCATGGGCTTCTCACTGCAGTGGCCTGTCTCTGTCATGGAGCACGGGCTCCAGGCGCGTGGGCCTCAGTAGTTGTAGCACGTGGGCTCAGTAGTTGTGGCTCACGGGCTCTAGAGCACAGGCTCAGCAGCCCTGGCTTTAGTTGCTCCACAGCAGGTGGGATCCTCCTGGACCAGGGCTTAAACCTGTGTCCCCTGCATTGGCAGGTGGACTCCCAACCACTGTGCCACCAGGGAAGTCCCTATATTTCAAAGTTTTAAGAAAAGAGTGGAGCTACTTATAACATTTCAGATCTGAAGTGGTATTGAAATTCTGAACAGATCTTAAGAGCTGTTTTCGATACCAAATTATATAAAAGATAATGAATAAGAATACTATATTATATAACTGAAGTTTTGTACTCTACTCCACAACTTCTCTAACCTTCAACACCATCAAAGATGCAGAGGGAAGACTAAACACTACTGTTTTTCCGTTAATCTACATTAGGCTCTCACCGCTCAACTAAAATATCCGAGAACTCAGACCAGAAATTCAGTTATTAGAACCTATTGGCCAGTCTGGCCGGGAGGCACCAACTGATCCTGATGTGAATTATGTAACTTCATCATTCCTGGTCAGTGACAAGCACGAGTACATGATGGTTTGACAGTGGAAGACACCCAGAACACAAGTCTCATGCTCTGCTGATGGCAGTTTTCCCAGCATAAGATTATAGTACACAAACAGTCACTACCATTAACCAAGGTAATTGGCAAATGGCGTGTGTTACCTCTGTTGACGTTAGCAAAGGGTCCTTCTATATCTATAGAACTAAGGGCAAACTCAGGGCCCCGGAAAGACTGCTGAAGCTGAATCATACTCCCTATGGAGGGCTCACTTCCCAAGGCTCCACCAGTCCAATACTCGCACTGGGGTCCAGCAGCTGTAAAAGCAAGAGATTTCATCTGATGAAAACCAAACTATATTGGAATTTCAAAAACTTATCATATATATTCAATGGATTTCTAATGCAAAAAATACAACAATATTATAAATACAACAGATATTCAAAGTTTGATTTTGAAATCAAAACAATGATTTTGAAAGTACTTTGCCACCAACTTCTGGCAAGTTCTAAGGTGGTGGTTAACATAATTCTGGTTATCACCTCAAACTTAAAAAGGGGATTAAAAAGAGAAAGATGAAAAGAAATTAGGAATACAATAACCAAAAGAATTATAATAACAGAGAGGAGTTAAAAACACCCCCCAACAAAAAAATTCTAAAAAACATTCCTAACTATATGATTTAGGTATCAGTGTAAAATGTGAAGGAAAGAATTTCAAAGGAAGACTATTACTAGCACACCAGTAATTAATATTGGTAATTCATTAGGATGTAAGCTAAGGATGTAAAGAGCACATTTTCTTTAACCTCTCAGAGCAAAAAAAATTGTCTGAATCAATAGGTACTTATGAACACGTTGATTTTTTTTTAATAAATAATAATTCATGGCATCCTTGACTAAACATAAGTAAACTGGTATTTGGGCTAAATCTCTGGCAAAACTGAGATTATTATTTGTGGGTGACAAATAATGAGTGACATTCCCTCAAGCATTCCTTCTTCATGTTTATATCGAAATAGGAAGAAAGACCTATGAGGAAATATTAACTCGTTTTTATTAACTTGCTAAGAGAATTAGAATATAATAGTTTTGAAACCCTGTACATTTTAACATATGTCAATACTGAAATAATCACGAGGACTAATGCCATTAAGAATCACTTCTTTTTTTTCTCAAAAGTTAGTAATAAAAGTCCCAGGATGCTAGTTGCCATATTTCACTCCAAAATACATCAGTTTGTAAGAATATAATTATAGTTTTTTTAATAAATGGTAGAGTGACTGCATTTTTCCACCACATTTAAAATAGAATATTTCTCAAAATCAATCACACTTCATTATTATTTCCTTGGAACACAGTGGACCCTTTCAGTCTATGATTCCAAGTTTTTCTTTATTTCTAGAAAAAACACTTTCTATGTTTAATTGTAAAACAAAAACTTTAAAAGTATTTCACAAAACTGCATTGGAAACCACTCAGTGAAATATTATGCAGATATTCTGATAGTTGTAAAGAATATATCAATTATGTGGAAAAATAATGTGACATAGACTACTGTCCTCCAACATCCATTCTTCCCTTCTTCCTTTAGTGACACAACCCCAAATTTTATGTGGATACATGGCTCTCCCGCTAATGATTACACTTTCCCATCTTCCTAGGTAGAGTTCTGGCCAATGGGGTTTGAGTAGGAGTAATCTGTATATCTTTCAGATTGTGCTTTCAAGGAAAGTAAGGTATTCCCTCCCTCCCCCTGGCTAAATTGTAGATGTGATGTTGGGACTTAGAGGGGCTTAGACCAGAGAGAGAAAAGCTATGGGTTAAGGTTGGTAGAACAATGAGAGAGAAGGAACCTCAGCCTCTACATCATGGACTTCATAGAAAAGAGCTGTCATAACAACTGAGAAAGAGAAAGTGCAACTCTATTTGTAACAGCAATTACTTATAAGTAAAAGGATTCAAAGTTGGCTCTATAATCATTATACCTATATTGAAATCTCAAAATATTATATATAGGAAATAAATTTACCAGTAACATCTGTACAGTTGTCATCTGAATCAGACTCTCCAGGATCAAATACATGGATCCCCTGAACCTGTAGCCTCTGAAGTTTACTCTCCAACTCTCGCTTGGCCCTCAATAAATCCTGAATTTCATTTTCCTTGGTCTCCCTAAAAATCTTTAAAAGAAGGATTTTAATTTTGAAACCGTTTTCCATAATCAAAAATTGTATCAGCAACTTTTAAGAGAAAATTCTTTCTTTCACAAAATCAATATTCATTTGGTCCTTGATCTCCCCTTTTGTAGGATGAATAATCTGAGTACCTCTACATCACTGTTTTGTAACTGGAACCCACTGGAATTCCAGCAGGATGTGTGTCTGTAGTGTGGAGCTGCCTTGTGTGCTACCTGATGTTTAGCAAATTTGTCCCCCTCCCATTTAATGCCAGTAATGCTTATCCATAGAAAACATCCCCAAACATTCTAAATGCTTTCCCCTAATAGAAACACTTTCCTTTCCCGCTCCCCCCCAGATCCCTATTAAAATGTTCACTTTTATACCTTTTCTTTGAAACTACCTTAAGTTTACCTCGTCCAACTCAAAAATGTAAAAAGTGCTTTAGTTTAGTTCTTATAACTTTCATGGCTCCTACATCATTTACTTCTGGCTATTCATCGCAGTATTATATGAACTTTTAAAATATACTGCTTTTATTCCATATCACTTTGGGGATAAAGATGTATGAAATTTACCTTAAATTGCCTCTTAACTTTATCTCTGTCATGTTCAAATGTAGCTGCTCTCTCCATTGCTTGATATTTTGCTTCTAAAGCACTTTCCTTTTCCCGAAGTATCTTCTGGTAAGTTTTCTGAAGTGCCTGGAATAATTTACCTCATTATTTATAACAAAAATAGCATGCCTCCCAAATTTTACATTATCTTATATACATATTAAATATCTTAGAATTTTAACAATCTACTTACTTTTTCACCAGTTATCAAGAACTGCATATTGCCATTCTATTCAAACACATAATGGAAAAAAAAAAACGCAAATATGCTTGAACTATAAATGAAGATATTTGACATTAAGCTTTCAATGGAAATTAATGCTTTTTCTTTGAAATACTGCACTAGTTCTTAATCTTCACTACACCTCAGCTTTCCCATCTTTAAGAGAACAAAAAGTACAACTTGTAAGGCTTAACCTGAAGGATAATTACTTCTGTGAGACTGTGCACTCCTTGGCTCCATGTCTTACTCCTCTTGCTAGCCCCAAGCACTAGCAGTGCCTGATACACGATAGGCTTCCAGTAAATGTCTGACTGAATGGATTAAATAAATACAGAAGGTTTTTAAAAAATGTCTAGATATGTGAGAAAGGAATCAAAAGGGTTACATAAGGAATCAGGATTGGTAACAGGAAATAACCTGGGACTGTGACATTTGTCAACACTTAGTGCACTCTACCCTGGTTGGTCTGGCTTTCTTTTCTACCTCCACCTCAGTCTTTTGCAATATGCAGTGAATCCAAGACAATGGCTTGGATGCATGAAATCAGATATCTGAAATGCATAAGTCCACTTCATATATGCAAGTGCATTAAGACTGCCCAATAGGAAAATCTGTAAGACAACAGATAAAACTGCTTATGTATTCTCAGATAACAGTGCTAATTAGACAACAGCTAATGGGAGTGGGGTAGGGGTGGAGAGGGATTGACTAGAAGGACTAGTCTAGAAGGAAGACGGCTTCTTCCTTCTACAAAAATCAGGTCTGAGGTATTTATTCTATTCCTCCTGTAATGAGCTCAGGAACACTTGGGCTGTCCAGAAGTCTCTTCCATAGTAAAGAAAAATAAACAAACTACAACCCTCAGAGGGGCCCCAAACTGATGACACAAAATCTCACGCCTTTGCTCACAAAAAAATAACTTTCCTAATAATCAGTTAAAATAGATCTATTACAGGAAGGGCATGTAATAATTGTTTTTAGAGTAATTTAATCAAGTGGATTAAGGAAATTTGACTATACCTAGGGAACATTTTCAACCACAGCAGTTAAGGTGGTGAAAATCAGGGGCTGCCAGAAAAATTCACTTCAAGATCACTGAAATCCAACAGCTATGGAACTTCACAAAGAAACAAAAATAGGGGCTTCCTGGCGGTGCAGTGGTTAAGAATCCACCTGCCAGTGCAGGGGACACGGGTTCAAGCCCTGGTCCAGGAAGATCCCACCTGCTGCGGAACAACTAAGCCCGTGTGCCACAACTACTGAAGCCCGTGTGCCACAACTACTGAAGCCCGCGTGCCTAGAGCCCGTGCTTCACAACAAGAGCAGCCACGGCAGTGAGAAGCCTGCGCACGGTGATGAACAGTAGCCCCCACCCTTGCCTCTGACTAGAGAAAGCCCGCTCTTAGCAAGAAAAGCCCAACGCAGCCAAAAAAACAAGAATAAATAAATTTAAAAATATATTTAAAAGAATAAATAAAAATAAATTTTAAAAAAATTTTTTAAAAAAAGAAACTGAGACAGAAGCCCCACCTCCGAGGTATGTAAATTTGTGTGGGGGGGTGGAGGGGTGGGAGGGCGAGGCGTGGTTAAAAACTCCTAGGAAGGGTTTGATGAGTTTCCTCAACAGATGTCACCAAAGTCTTTGGTGTATATGTGTGCCCCGTGTGGACCTACTTTTCTGGAGATTAGCATTTGTTGCTTCAGGACACTTTCAGGCTAATTGCTTCAAGGCATCTGAATGAATGGACCAGAAATAGAAAAGGGGGGGGGCGGTTAGTTAAGGAATCAGTTTAGAGCCCAAGACAGTACGTCCCCTCAAATTAAAATGCAGAGCAGTCAGGCGTCCAGGGGTCCAACTGGCAATGCGGCCAAGAGGCTGCGGGGAGGTGGGCAGGTGGCCCCGGGGCTCAGTTTCCCGGGTGTCGCGGCCGTCTCCGGTGAGCGCCCGGGCCCAGCGTTACCTGCAGCTCTGCCCGCAGCCGCTTGTTCTCCGTGTCCAGCTTGGCCTCGCGGCGGCCCATGGATAACAACTCCTGGTTCTTGCTGACCCGGAAGATCTCGTACTCCTTTTTCAGCCGCTCGTACTCGGCCGCCGCGTACTCCAGCTCGGGCACCGACGAGCCAGTGGACTTGAAGCTGGCCCCCAGCAGCCCGCCGCCGCCCGCCCCGCGGGGCAGCGAACCCGGCCCGGCCCCCGCCCCCGCCCCCGCGCCCCGGCGGAACGAGCTGCGCAGCAGGCGGGCCTTGGGCTTCACCTCCACCGGGATCTCGCATGCCTCGCCGCCGCCCGCCCCGTACGTGTCCTCGATCACCTCCCCGCCGGCGGGGCTCACGAGCGACGAGGCAGTCCCCATGGCGCCGGCGGCCGCCGCCCCTTGCCACCAGGTTACCAGGAGGGGGCGGGACCAGACGAGTGAGACGGGGCGGGACAGCAGGAAGGGGCGGGGCGAGCGCATCGAGAAGGGGAGGGCTAGTGGGCGGATGACAGGGATGGGGCGGGGCAGGGTGGCTAGGCGGGGCCAGAGGAGCGGAACGGATGGGGCGGGGCAGCAGGGCTGGGCTGGGAGTGAGAGCGGAGCGCGCGTGGGCGGAGTGAGCAGCGGGGCGGAGTGAGCAGCTGGGCGGAGTGAGCAGCGTGGCGGTCGCGCAGTTCCACCACAGCGCTAAGTCAGGGCCTACGGACAAGGTGAGGTTTTGACTTTTTGCAACAAGGGACACTGCAGACAACACTTCACAGGAATATGGGGCATCTCACCAAGTAAAGGAAAGGATAGACTATGACAGTATTTGAGGGATATCATGAAAAATGGAGAGAGATGGGAAAACAGTTTTAAACTTTTAAGTCAAGAAAAGTGTGGGGCTGGCGTCTTCTCTCTTATGGTACCTTGTGTTCTTGCCCCTCCGCCGGGTTTCTAACCTCTCCAGGTTTGGAGCCCTGGGAAGGAGGACAGGAGAGGGGAGGGAAAGGCTTTATTTGATTGACACTGCTGTGAACTGGATGTTTGTGCTCTTTGGACTTGGCAAATGGTTAAAACTGGCTCTTCTCAGAGATAGTTTTGTAAGTTCTTCAAAGACTCTCTCCCCCTCATAACTGGAAATCTTTAATCTTCAGTTTTCTTGACCTGGGCTGGTGCAGCTATATTCCAGCTGGTGCTCACTGCTTCCCCAGCTGTAAGGAATTCAGTGATACTTTAAGGATCCTGTCCACTGATGTTTATTCCTCCCTACAGGGTCCCACTTGGGCAGACCCAAGATAATTCATGCTAGTTGACTTACTGGTGGGGTCCATATCTGATCTACAGGTGTTACAGGTCAGGTTTCCTGGGAAACAGATTCTGAAATGGAGATAACCATGCAAGATGTTTATTTGGGAGTGTCCTTGGGATCAACACCTGTAGAAAGGAAGGGAAAGAAGCAAAATTGGTCAGCGGGAGAAGCTGAGCTTTGCTGCAGCCTCGACAGATACCTTAGCCAATCTACAGGGAGTTCTGATCCTGGGATAGCTCTGCAGAGTTGTTCTAAATTGGGGTGGGGGGCTGGGACTTTGTACCCCCATACCAGACAGTCATCAGCTTTCTTCAGCCAAAGCAATCCCCTAGGAGACTGACAGTTGAGGACTGTCTGCTGGCATCACTTCCAGTGGCTGGAGGAACAAGTCTTTCAGGCATCACAACATCTACCACAACAGGAAACACATTTTCACCTCAAAGAATTCTGGGAATGCAGGCCAGTTCTCACTACCTCCATCAAAGTAGCTAGTCATCCTTTCTTTTACCCTATAAATTTTCTTCAGAAGGGAATCAGATACCAGGCCACTGTGTTCTTCAAACTCCAAGAGATACATATTAACTTCTTCAAATAGTCTCCTGAGATAAGGGGAAACATTCCCACCATCAAGTATCTCAAGAACTCCTCTCTTTTAAAGTCCTTTCTGATCACCAGCTTCTAATACTTGTACCCTTAATGTGGATCAGTGGTTCAGGGAATCATTCACTAGGTTTCTGCCACCTCCTTTGGAATGTGCATCAGCTGGAGACTTCCACTATTATACTTGCATACTAAAATAAAAAGCCATCACTCATTCCCTCCAAACCAATAGCAAACTACAGTAACTTCCCATAACTTGTGGAGTAAATTCAGATTCCGCAGCCTAGGACCAGTGCCCTGGAGCAATGACTCTCCTTTCCTCACCTCTAATTTATCCAGTAACATCCGTCTACCCACGTTCTTCCACCCTAGTTGGGCTGATTTTCTTCTTGTCCTCATACCAATGTAGTTTCTATTTCCTTTCAGTACTCTGCCAACCCTCATTTCTTTCAAAGTCTAGCTTCTTTCTCTAAGAAACTTTCCCTGGATAATAATACCTTTCAAGAGTTTATCATATCAATATTTTCAATTCAATAATCTTTGCCTTTGTGCAAAATACTGTACTTAACTTTTCCTGACCTTGTTCTCCATTAATTGTGTCCCCATTCTATTCATCTTGGTTTTTGGTAGTTGTTATTGTTATGATGCCATTTGTTGCTTAGATTCATCACCAGCAATCATATTGAACTCCTGCTGAGAACATAATGCAGTGCAAATGACTGATGACCCAAAGAGATGTCAGATGTGGCTGGGGTTCTCAAAAAGCATAGGAGTTGTCACTGCCTTCCCTAATAACCTTTACATAGTTTTGCAGATACCCCCCCAAAACAAATCCAGGTTTGCTGAGACCATGGAGACTCCTTTCTATATAGTGATTACTGGCTGTCTTTCTCATCAAGGACAATATGGATAAATTCAGCACACATACTGATCTTGGATAACTGTTGGTTAATGCCTAAGTGACATAACTGAGTGAGTGAGCCCAGAGGTGACCAGTTACAGGGTGCCAGCAGATACTCAGTGTTGTTGGTTTCCAACATATTTATTAATCCTAAACTTATCACAGAATTTGTTCCAGTTTCCAACCTCATAATTTGTTTCCCTTCTTTATGGTGAATTTAACCCACAAACATCAGTCTTCATTTTGAAAGGATAATTTTGAATACAGAACTATGGTGCGGAATGAAGTCTCTGGCAGGCAGCTTATGGCCCGTTAAAGATGGCTACAAAATTTTTAATACTCTATCCATTGAAAGGTGAGGTTTATGATGAGGACAGGCTACATAATTTGTGGGACCCAGTTCAAAATGAAAATGTAGTGCCCTTTGTTCAAAAATTATAAAGAATTTCAAGACAACAATAAACCAAGCATGAACTCCTTTTGAGTTCAGGTTTCTATACAGCTGCACTTGAGATTTTTCAAAGGGTCACACAGCCATGACTCCAGCCTGTTTATGACTCCTCCCCTTGAATCTGGTTGAGCACTGGAACTTTTTTGACCAGTAGACTATGGCAGAAATGACTCTGTTCCACTTTCTGTATTTTGGAACACTCTCTCTAGGAACCTTGAGCTGCCATGTAAGGAGACCTACTGCCAAGGCTGCCAGACTGGAGAAGTTGTGTGTAGGCATTCCAGGCAACAGTCCCAGCTGGCCTAGCCTTCCAGCCAAGGCATGTGAAATGAAGCCATCTTGGACTCCTCAGGCCAAACTATTTGCTCACTGGGTACCACTAAGTGACTTTTTTTTTTTTTAACATCTTTATTGGAGTATAATTGCTTTACAATGGTGTGCCAGTTTCTGCTTTATAACAAAGTGAATCACTTATACATATACATATGACTTTCTGACTTCTGTATGACTTCACTCTGTATGACAGACTCTAGGTCTATCCACCTCATTACAAATAGCTCAATTTCGTCTCTTTTTATGGCTGAGTAATATTCCATTGTATACATGTGCCACATCTTCTTTATCCATTCATCCGATGATGGGCACTTAGGTTGTTTCCATCTCCTGGCTATTGTACATAGAGCTGCAATGAACATTTTGGTATATGCCTCTTTTTTTTTTTTTTAACATCTTTATTGCGGTATAATTGCTTTACAATGGTGTGTTAGTTTCTGCTTTATAACAAAGTGAATCAGTTATACATATATATATGTTCCCATATGTCTTCCCTCTTGCGTCTCCCTCCCTCCCACCCTCCCTATCCCACCCCTCCAGGCTGTCACAAAGCACCGAGCCGATATCCCTGTGCCATGAGTCTGCTTCCCACTAGCTATCTACCTTACTACGTTTGTTAGTGTGTATATGTCCATGACTCTCTCTCGCCCTGTCAGAGCTCACCCTTCCGCCTCCCCATAACCTCAAGTCCATTCTCTAGTAGGTCTGCGTCTTTATTCCTGCCTTACCCCTAGGTTCTTCATGACATTTTTTTTCCTTAAATTCCATATATATGTGTTAGCATACGGTATTTGTCTTTCTCTTTCTGACTTACTTCACTCTGTATGACAGACTCTAGGTCTATCCACCTCATTACAAATAGCTCAATTTCGTTTCTTTTTATGGCTGAGTAATATTCCATTGTATATATGTGCCACATCTTCTTTATCCATTCATCCGATGATGGGCACTTAGGTTGTTTCCATCTCCGGGCTATTGTAAATAGAGCTGCAATGAACATTTTGGTACATGCCTCTTTTGGAATTATGGTTTTCTCAGGGTATATGCCCAGTAGTGGGATTGCTGGGTCATATGGTAGTTCTATTTGTAGTTTTTTAAGGAACCTCCATAATGTTCTCCACAGTGGCTGAACCAGTTCACATTCCCACCAGCAGTGCAAGAGTGTTCCCTTTTCTCCTCACCCTCTCCAGCATTTATTGTTTCTAGATTTTTTGATGATGGCCATTCTGACTGGTGTGAGATGATATCTCATTGTAGTTTTGATTTGCATTTCTCTAATGATTAATGATGTTGAGCATTCTTTCATGTGTTTGCTGGCAGTCTGTATATCTTCTTTGGAGAAATGTCTATTTAGGTCTTCTGCCCATTTTTGGATTGGGTTGTTTGTTTTTTTGTTATTGAGCTGCAAGAGCTGCTTGTAAATTTTGGAGATTAATCCTTTGTCAGTTGCTTCATGTGCAAATATTTTCTCCCATTCTCAGGGCTGTCTTTTGGTCTTGTTTATGGTTTCCTTTGCTGTGCAAAAGCTTTGAAGTTTCATTAGGTCCCATTTGTTTATTTTTGTTTTTATTTCCATTTTTCTAGGAGGTGGGTCAGAAAGGATCTTGCTGTGATTTATGTCATAGAGTCTTCTGCCTATGTTTTCCTCTAACAGTTTGATAGTTTCTGGCCTTACATTTAGGTCTTTAATCCATTTTGAGCTTATTTTTGTGTATGGTGTTAGGGAGTGATCTAATCTCATACTTTTACATGTACCTGTC
Organism: Globicephala melas; assembly: GCF_963455315.2. Taxonomy (NCBI): domain Eukaryota; kingdom Metazoa; phylum Chordata; class Mammalia; order Artiodactyla; family Delphinidae; genus Globicephala; species Globicephala melas. The sequence continues at coordinate 132,089,567 of NC_083317.1, read as the reverse complement.
CAGTTTTCCCAGCACCACTTATTGAAGAGGCTGTCCTTTCTCCACTACATTCCTGCCTCCTTTTTCAAAGATAAGATGACCATATGTGTGTGGGTTTATCTCTGGGCTTTCTATCCTGTTCCATTGATCTATCTTTCTGTTTTTGTGCCAGTACCATACTGTGCTGATTACTGTATCTTTGTAGTGTAGTCTGAAGTCAGGGAGCCTGATTCCTCCAGCTCCGTTTTTTGTTCTCAAGATTGCTTTGGCTATTCGGGGTCTTTTGTGTTTCCATATAAATTGTGAAATTTTTTGTTCTAGTTCTGTGAACAATGCCAGTGATAGTTTGATAGGGATTGCATTGAATCTATAGATTGCTTTGGGTAATAGAGTCATTTTCACAATGTTGATTCTTCCAATCCAAGAACATGGTATATCTCTCCATCTATTTGTATCATCTTTAATTTCTTTCATCAGTGTCTTATAATTTTCTGCATACTGGCCTTTTGTCTCCTTAGGTAGGTTTATTCCTAGATATTTTATTCTTTTTGTTGCAATGGTAAATGGGAGTGTTTTCTTGCTTTCACGTTCAGATTTTTCATCATTAGTATATAAGAATGCCAGAGATTTCTGTGTGTTCATTTTGTATCCTGCTACTTTACCAAATTCATTGATTAGCTCTAGTAGTTTTCTGGTAGCATCTTTAGGATTCTCTATGTATAGTATCATGTCATCTGCAAACAGTGACAGCTTTACTTCTTTTCCGATTTGGATTCCTTTTATTTCCTTTTCTTCTCTGATTGCTGTGGCTAAAACTTCCCAAAGCTATGTTGAATAAGAGTGGTGAGAGTGGGCAACCTTGTCTTGTTCCTGATCTTAGTGGAAATGCTTTCAGTTTTTCACCATTGAGCATGATGTTGGCTGTGGGCTTGTCATATATGGCCTATATTATGTTGAGGAAAGTTCCCTCTATGCCTACTTTCTGCAGGGTTTTTATCATAAATGGGTGTTGAATTTTGTCGAAAGCTTTCTCTGCATCTATTGAGATGATCATATGGTTTTTCTCCTTCAGTTTGTTAATATGGTTTATCACATTGATAGATTTGTGTATATTAAAGAATCCTTGCATTCTTGGAATAAACCCCACTTGATCATGGTGTATGATCCTTTTAATGTGCTGTTGGATTCTGTTTGCTAGTATTTTGTTGAGGATTTTTGCATCTATGTTCATCAGTGATATTGGCCTGTAGAGTTCTTTCTTTGTAACATCCTTGTCTGGTTTTGTTATCAAGGTGATGGTGGCCTCGCAGAAGGAATTTGGGAGTGTTCCTCCCTCTGCTATATTTTGGAAAAGTTTGAGAAGGATAGGTGTTAGCTCTTCTCCAAATGTTTGATAGAATTCGCCTGTGAAGCCATCTGGTCCTGGGCTTTTGTTTGTTGGAAGATTTTTAATCACAGTTTCAATTTCAGTGCTTGTGATTGGTCTGTTCATATTTTCTATTTCTTCCTGATTCAGTCTTGGCAGGTTGTGCATTTCTAAGAATTTGTCCATTTCTTCCAGATTGTCCACTTTATTGGCAAAGAGTTGCTTGTAGTAATCTCTCATGATCTTTTTTATTTCTGCAGTGTCAGTTGTTACTTCTCCTTTTTCATTTCTATTGATTTGAGTCTTCTCCCTTTTTTTCTTGATGTGTCTGGCTAATGGTTCATCTATTTTGTTTATCTTCTCAAAGAACCAGCTTTTAGTTTTATTGATCTTTGCTGTTGTTTCCTTCATTTCTTTTTCATTTATTTCTGATCTGATTTTTATGATTTCTTTCCTTCTGCTAGCTTTGGGGTTTTTTTGTTCTTCTTTCTCTAATTGCTTGAGATGCAAGGTTAGGTTGTTTATTCGAGATGTTTCCTGCTTCTTAAGGTGGGCTTGTATTGCTATAAACTTCCCCCTTAGAACTGCTTTTGCTGCATCCCATAGGTTTTGGGTCGTTGTGTGTCCATTGTCATTTGTTTCTAGGTATTTTTTAATTTCCTCTTTGATTTCTTCAGTGATCACTTCGTTATTAAGTAGTGTATTGTTTATCCTGCATGTGTTTGTATTTTTTACAGATCTTTTCCTGTAAATGATATCTAGTCTCATGGCGTTGTGGTTGGAAAAGATACTTGATACAATTTCAATTTTCTTAAATTTAACAAGGCTTGATTTGTGACCCAAGATATGATCTATCCTGGAGAATGTTCCAAACGCACTTGAGAAAAATGTGTATTCTGTTGTTTTTGGATGGAGTGTCCTATAAATATCTATTAAGTCCATCTTGTTTAATGTATCATTTAAAGCTTGTGTTTCCTTATTTATTTTCATTTTGGATGATCTGTCCATTGGTGAAGGTGGGGTGTTAAAGTCCCCTACTATGAATGTGTTACTGTCGATTTCCCCTTTTATGGCTGTTAGTATTTGCCTTATGTATTGAGGTGCTCCTATGTTGGGTGCATAAATACTTACAATTGTTATATCTTCTTCTTGGATCGATCCCTTGATCATTATGTAGTGTCCTTCTTTGTCTCTTCTAATAGTCTTTATTTTAAAGTCTATTTTGTCTGATATGAGAATTGCTACTCCAGCTTTCTTTTGGTTTCCATTTGCATGGAATATCTTTTTCCATCCCCTTACTTTCAGTCTGTATGTGTCTCTAGGTCTGAAGTGGGTCTCTTGTAGACAGCATATATAAGGGTCTTGTTTTTGTATCCATTCAGCCAATCTGTGTCTTTTGGTGGGAGCATTTAGTCCATTTACATTTAAGGTAATTATCGATATGTATGTTCCTATTCCCATTTTCCAAATTGTTTTGGGTTCGTTTTTATAGGTCTTTTCCTTCTCTTGTGTTTCTTGTCTAGAGAAGTTCCTTTAGCATTTGTTGTAAAGCTGGTTTGGTGGTGCTGAACTCTCTCCGCTTTTGCTTGTCTGTAAAGGTTTTAATTTCTCCATCAAATCTGAATGAGATCCTTGCTGGGTAAAGTAATCTTGGTTGCAGGTTTTTCTCCTTCACCACTTTCAGTATGTCCTGCCATTCCCTTCTGGCTTGCAGGGTTTCTGCTGAGAGATCAGCTGTTAACCTTATGGGGATTCCCTTGTGTGTTATTTGTTGTTTTTCCCTTGCTGCTTTTAATATGCTTTTTTTGTATTTAAATTTTGACAGTTTGATTAATATGTGTCTTGGCATGTTTCTCCTTGGATTTATCCTGTATGGGACTCTCTGTGCTTCCTGGACTTGATTAACTATTTCCTTTCCCATATTAGGGAAGTTTTCAACTATAATCTCTTCAAATATTTTCTCAGTCCCTTTCTTTTTCTCTTCTTCTTATGGAACCCCTATAATCCGAATGTTGGTGCGTTTAATGTTGTCCCAGAGGTCTCTGAGACTGTCCTCAGCTCTTTTCATTCTTTTTTCTTTATTCTGCTCTGCAGTAGTTATTTCCACTATTTTATCTTCCAGGTCACTTATCCGTTCTTCTGCCTCAGTTATTCTGCTATTGATCCCATCTAGAGTACTTTTAATTTCATTTATTGTGTTGTTTATCGTTGCTTGTTTCATCTTTACTTCTTCTAGGTCCTTGTTAAATGTTTCTTGCATTTTGTCTCTTCTATTTCCAAGATTTTGGATCATCCTGACTATCATTATTCTGAATTCTTTTTCAGGTAGACTGCCTATTTCCTCTTCATTTGTTAGGTCTGGTGCATTTTTATCTTGCTCCTTCATCTGCTGTGTGTTTTTCTGTCTTCTCATTTTGCTTATCTTACTGTGTTTGGGGTCTCCTTTTTGCAGGCTGCAGGTTCGTAGTTCCCGTTGTTTTTGATGTCTGTCTCCAGTGGCTAAGGTTGGTTCAGTGGGTTGTGTAGGCTTCCTGGTGGAGGGGACTAGTGCCTGTGTTGTGGTGGATGAGGGTGGATCTTGTCTCTCTAGTTGGCAGGTCCACGTCTGGTGTTGTGTTTTGGGGTGTCTGTGGAGTTATGATTTTAGGCAGCCTCTCTGCTAATGGGTGGGGTTGTGTTCCTGTTTTGCTAGTTGTTTGGCATAGGTTTTCCAGCACTGTAGCTTGCTGGTCGTTGAGTGAAGCTGGGTTCTGGTGTTGAGATGGAGATCTCTGGGAGATTATTACCATTTGATATTATGTGTAGCTGGGAGGTCTCTTGTTGACCAGTGTCCTGAAGTTGGCTCTCCCACCTCAGAGGCACATCACTGAGTCCTGGCTGGAGCATCAAGAGCCTTTCATCCACACGGCTCAGAATAAGAAGGAGGAAAAGTAGAGAGAATTAGTAGAACTATGAAGGAAGAAAGAAGGAAAGAAAGAAAGAAAGGAGGGAAGGAAGGAAGGAAGAAAGAAAGAAAGAAGGCAAGAAGGAAAGAAAGGAGGGAGGGAGGGAGGAAGGAAGGAAGGAGGGAAGGAAGGAAAAATGACAAAGAAAGAAGATACAGTAAAATAAAATATAATAAAGTTTTTGAATTAAAAAATAATTATTTAGGAAAAAAAGGGATGGATAGAAGCTTAGGACAAATGTTGGAAGCAAAGCTATACAGACAAAATCTTACACAGAAGCATACATGTACACCCTCACAAAAAGAGGTGAAGGGGAAAAAATCATAAATCTTGCTCTCAAAGTCCACCTCCTCAATTTGGGATGATTCGTTGTCTAAAGGAGGGAGGGAGGGAAGGAAGGAAGGAAGGAAGGAAGGAAGGAAGGAAGGAAGGAAGAAGGTAAAGTATAATAAAGTTATTAAAATTAATTATTAAGAAAAAAATTTAAAAAAAACAATGGACGGATAGAACCCTAGGACAAATGGTGGAAGCAAAGCTATACAGACAAGATCTCACACAGAAGCATACACATACACATTCACCAAAAGAGGAAAAGGGGAAAAAATCATAGATCTTGCTCTCGAAGTCCACCTCCTCATTTTGGGATGATTCGTTGTCTATTCATGTATTCCACAGATGCAGGGCACATCAAGTTGATTGTGGAGCTTTAATCCGGTGTTTCTGAGGCTGCTGGGAGTGATTTCCCTTTGTCTTCTTTGTTCTCACAGCTCACAGGGGCTCAGCTTTGGATTTGGCCCTGCCTCTGCCTGTATGTAGGTCGCTGGAGGGCGTTTGTTTTTTGCTCAGACAGGACGGGGTTAAAGGAGCCGCTGATTCGGGGGCTCTGGCTCACTCAGGCGTGGGGGGAAGGGGGGCACGGATGTGGGGCAAGCCTGCGGCGGCAGAGGCCGTCGTGACGTTGCACCAGCCTGAGGCGCGCCGTGCGTTCTCCCGGGGAAGTTGTCCCTGGATCCCGGTACCCTGGCAGTGGCGGGCTGCACAGGCTCCCTGGAAGGGGGTTGTGGATAGTGACCTGTGCTCGCACACAGGCTTCTTTGGTAGCGGCCGCAACGGCCTTAGAGTCTTATGCCCGTCTCTGTGGTCCGCGATGATAGCCGCGGCTGGTGCCCGTCTCTGGAGCTTCTTTAAGCAGCGCTCTTAATCCCTTCTCCTCACGCACAGGAAACAAAGAGGGAAGAAAAAGTCTCTTGCCTCTTCGGCAGGTCCAGACTTTTCCCGGACTCCCTCCCGGCTAGCCGTGGCTCACTAACCCCCTGCAGGCAGTGTTCACGCCGCCAACCCCAGTCCTCTGCCTGCGCTCCGACCGAAACCCCCGAGCCTCGGCTCCGAGCCCCGCCCTCCCCGGCGGGTGAGCAGACAAGCCTCTCGGGCTGGTGAGTGCCAGTAGGCACCGATCCTCTGTGCGGGAATCTCCCCGCTTTGCCCTCCGCACCCCTGTTGCTGCGCTCTCCTCCGTGGCCCTGAAGCTTCCCCCTCCGCCTCCCACAGTCTCTGCCCGCGAAGGGGCTTCCTAGTGTGTGGAAACCTTTCCTCCACAGCTCCCTCCCACTGGTGCAGGTCCCGTCCCTATCCTTTTTGTCTCTGTTTATTCTTTTTTCTTTTGACCTACCCAGGTGCGTGGGGACTTTCTTGCCTTTTGGGAGGTCTGAGGACTTCTGCCAGCGTTCAGTAGGTGTTCTGTAGGAGTTGTTCCACATGTAGATGTATTTCTGTTGTATCTGTGGGGAGGAAGGTGATCTCCGCGTCTTACTCTTCCGCCATCTTCCCCTCGTCTCCGCACTGTTTTAATTTGTGACACTGGAGCTTGCAAATTTGCATGTTTAGTTAGCTTCCAAGTGATACATACTTTAAGGTCTCAGAACCACTGAGTTTGTATGAAAATGGTAGCTAGTGGCTAGGGATGATCTAATTCATTCCTACGCAAAGTGTGGTCCACCTTACAGAGGTCCAGCATCACCTTAAGAGATGTCCCAAGTAATTCTGATGGGGGTCAGGAATTGGCCATCATCATGTTTTAAAAGCAACTCAGAGGATTTTAATCATTAGTCAAGGAGAAAACCAGTGGTTTCATCCTCTGCTGACTCATTATTGCCAACCTGGGTGCAATCCACCTTGGTAACCATCTTGGCATTTATGTGTATGCATCCAGATTCCTGTTTAAGCTTTCTTTCCTTTCATCACCGTTCATCATAGTGAGTACACATGTGATTTTGACCATATTGATAGTATTGTGCTTCAATTTTGGAGATGGACATGGCATCACAAATGGCTGAAATATCCTCAAGAAATGTATCACCTTGGGATAAATGACTATCTAATTGCATATGCAAAGAGTAATAGTCTTTGAAGAGAAAGGAATTTTACAGAGGGAAGGGATTCTAATTCTCATTAAAATTGCCCACCTTCTCTGAGCGCGTTTAGTCCTGCTCAGTTCTACCACCTGAACTGATTCCTGAAGTCCCTTGCTACAAAGTCTATAGTGACTGATTTCAGGAATTGATTAACAATGGGGAACATCTAATCTGATTAAGCATCTGTGATTTAACATTTCTACCATTAGGGGACAGTATAACTCAGGAAAAAATTTGGCTGGTAATTTGTATATAAAAAACAATCATTTTTCTCATATGAAGATAAAGATTGTAAAGAATTCAGTCCAGATATTATTGTTTTCAGTAGTGATCATCTGCATTGCCTTACTTAATTCCCATCACAAGTAATCACATGACTCTGGAAATTAGTCATGAAATAGACAAGAGTAAGGGTTTGCAATCTTTTTCTGTAAAGGACCAGATAGTAAATATTTTACATTTTGTGGGCCATATGGTCTCTGTCTCAGTTACTCAACTCTGCCATTATAGCACAAAACAGCCATACACAAGATATAAATGAATGGGCATGTCTGCATTCCTATTAAGCTTTATTTACAAAAACAGATGGCAGGGTTTGCTTTAGCTTAAGGGCTGTAGTTTGATGACCGCTGTACTAGAGGGGTAGTTTTCAAACCTGGATAATTTTCAGAAGTACGTGGGGAGCTTGTTAAAAATTTAGAGTCCTGGACTGCACATGAAATCTACTGAATCAAAATATCTGTGGATGGGGCCCAGGCATCTGAATTTTTAAAAGTTCCCACATGATTCTGAAGTAAATTCTTATTTAGCAACCATTAGACCAAAATACAGTTCCCCTTTTAGGGAACTATAACGTCCTCCTCGGCATATTGTAATATTTTCAGTATCCGAGTAACTATCCATGGTACAAAAGATATAAACGTAGAGCTTAGGCTCAGATTATCTCTGTGGGTACTTTCAAAGCACATCAATGAAGGTCTCATTCCCATATAAATGTTTGTATTAAGTGACTGGTTTGGGGGTTGTTTTGTACCACAGCACATCCCAGCCTGCCCTGACTGATAGAGGGCCATACTGAATTACTTTGAACTGGGAAGGGGAAGAGATTGAAGACATGGAAAAAGGGGAAGGAAGAATGTAGAGAGTTGGTGGAATGTTGTATAGTACTTCCCCAAAATGTCCAAAATCTTCAATAAACTTCCACTCTCACAAAAAACTTGCTGTGATTGGATTTTTGATTTTTTGATTTTTTTGATTTTTATTTTTTTTTGCAGAAATTGGTGAAGGCGAGGGGTTTAATGCCTAGGTGAGTACAAGGCTGAAACACAGGCAACATACACAGATGCAGTGGAAGGGAAGTTGGATAAGAATATTTTAAATATGGAGTATCCATTCCTCATGAAGTATGTTCTCTAAAGATAGGGTTGCCCTGGGCCATTTTGCCTTGGACTAAGGAAATGTATGGGTATATAGAAGGCCATGCATTGAAAAGAGCTGCAGTGGGTCTTGTTAAGAATATGCTATCAAAGATATTTACTTGTGGTTCTAAAGCATACTGCACATTTTGGACATTTGTTTAATAAATAAAATAGGCCTATTTTTCTGGGGAAGAAGCAGCCTCTGAGATGCAAGAAGCCATTTATTTCTTGCTTGCTGAGGCATGTCCCTTTGTTTCTGAAGTTCAGGACTATTCTCCCCACTCCTCCCATCCCTACTCACATTCAGATGTAGAGTTGAATGTAACCTTAATTTCTTTTATGGAACCCCCCATTCCAAATCTGGTACCCAATGTCCACTTCAGACTGTCATTAGTAACATCACTTCTTACCCACACTTATGACCCACATGGCAGGAAGCAGTCAAGGAGCCAGATTTAACCAGCTCCTACAGAGAAGAAATGTAGTCTTCTTCACTACTCTATAGAATTGAGAAAGGATATGCCTTTTCTGACTTAAGTCAGACACTGGGGAGTCAGATGAGATCTGTTGTTGCAAGAAAGAACTATATTTCTTCATAAGAAATATATGGATAGTATTTAGTATTTGAACCATATTTTCTCGAGAAACAATGTTAGACAAGGTGATATTGTTTCAGCTCAGCACACAGAATACTATTTATGCTTAGTGCAGAATAAAAACAACTCAAATACCATTGTATTTTGTATTCTGTGGAACCATGCTCTCAGCATATTAACTCGGATTTTCTAGGAATATATCCATCCTCAGGTTATGAAATCTTAGATATCACCCCTGTTCATGTTTGTGGCCTGTTAAACACTATGAAGAGGACACCTACAGAAGGAAATGATAAAGAGTAGCATAGAAGTAAATGAAACAGAGAATAGGAAAACAATAGAAAAGATCAACAAAACTGAGTTGTGTTTTTGAAAACATAAACATAACTGATAAAACTTTAGTTGGGCTAAGAAAAAAGGAAAGAAGACTCAAAGAAAACATAGAGGAAAAGCTCCTTGACATTGGTCTTGGCAGCAGAAGCAAAAATAAATGAGTGGGTTACATCAAGTTAAAATGCTTCTGTATAGCAACAACAAACAGAAAACAATCAACAAGATGAAAGGTGAACTATGGAATGGGAGAAATTATAAAGGGTTAATATCCAAAATATATAAAGAACTCATACAACTCAATGGCAAAAATTAATCCAATTAAAAAATGGGCAAAGGACCTGAATAGACATTTTTCTGAAGAAGACATACAAATGACCAACAGGTACACGAAAAGGTATTCAACATAACATCACTAATCATTAGGGAAATACAAATCAAAACCTCAATGAGATACTACCTCACACCTATGAGAATTGCTATTATTAAAAAGACAAAAGATGGTTGTTGGTGAAGGTATGAAGAAAAGGGAACAATTATGCCCCACTGTTGGTGGGACTATAAATCAATACAACCATTATAGAAAACACCGGAGCTTCCTCAAAAAATTAAAAATGGAACAATTATATGATCCAGCAATCCCACTTCTGGGTATATATCCAAAGGAAATTAAATCACTATCTCAAAGAGATATGTGCACCCTATATTCACTCCAGCATTATTCACAATAGCCACGACATGGGAACAACTTAAATGTCCATTGATGGATGAATGCATAAATAAACTGTGGTATACATACACAATGGAGTATTATTCAGCCCGAAGAAAGAAGGAAATTTTGCGATTTGCAGTAATGTGTATGAACCTGGAGGGCATTATGCTAAGTGAAATAAGCCAGACACAGAAAGACACTTTCAGATTACACTTGTGTGTGGAATCTAAAAAAGTTGAATTCGTAGAAGCAGAGGGTAGAATAGTGATTACCAGAGGTGGGGGAGGTAGAGAAAATGGAGAGATATTGGTCAAAATATCAGTTATAAGATAAATAAGTTCTGGGGATCTAATGTATAGCATGATGACTGTAGTTAAAATATTGTATACTTGAAATTTGCTAAGAGAGTAGATCTTAAATGTTCTCACCACACACACAAAAGAATGGTAACATATGAGCTCATGGTTGTGTAAACTAACCATATTGTGGTAATCACTTCACTATATATATATATATATATATAATTATCACTTTGTATACCTTAAATTTATGCAATGCTATTTTCAATCATATCTCAAAAAAGCTGGGAAAAAATGTGAAAAAGACAGACAATTTTAAGTGTCTGCAAGGACAAGGATTTGGAGCAACTGTAACTTTTCTACTCTGAGGGAGTGTAAATTGACATGAGCACTTTGGAAAATTGTCACCTAGTATCTCTTAAAGCTGCATATCCCAGCTATTCTGGTCCTAGGCACAAACCTTGCAGAGATGCATACATATGTTTGCCAAAAGACATGTACCAGAATGTGAAAAGTAGTATCATAACTATCCAAGTTCTCATCAACAGTAAAGTGGATGAATATGTGGTGGTATAGTCACAGAGGAATACTACACAATAATGAAAATGAATAAATTACTTCAACAGGCAACAACATAATTACATTTCACAAATGTAGAGTGAAATAAGCAGACACAAAAGAGTTCATGTTTCATGATGTCATTTCATAGCATGTTCCAAAGCAGACAAAAATAATTTATGATGATAGAGGTCAGAGTAGTAGTTTCTTTGTGTGTGAGAAAGAGCCTGGGCCTTCTAGGGTGCCATACGTTCTACTCTTTGATCTGGGAGGTAGTAACATGAGTTGTTCACTTTATAAAAATTAACTGAGATTTAAACTTATGATTTTTGCATTTTTCTGAATGTCTACTATATTTTAATAAAGGAAATTTATGCTTAAAAAATTAAAAAGTATTGTTCACTTTTTCTTTAGAGGATTTTAGATTTTGATGCCATCTTTTTCATCTCTGTGCAGTTTTAGAGCCACAACAATATTGCTCAGAATGTTGGAGCTATGTTTTCACCATAGAACATTCTCCAGCATTCATCCTTTCCAGTTAATCCCTGAGATTTTCCAAAGCTTTGGTGTAGTGGAAGGGAAAAAAAGGAGGCACTGAAACATACCAGGGTTTTAATCTCAGCTCTGCTATTTTCTAGCAATGTGATTTTTGGCAAGTCAGTTTACCTTTGCCTTTTTTCTGCAAGTCTTTTTTTTTTTCCTTAATAGTAAAATGGAGTTGTCAATAGGTGTGTCATAGGCTGGCTATAAGAATTATATTTGATATCACAGGGTGACTGAGCTTTATTTCACATGATCCCTTCTCAGTCGATGGTAGCTCCTTGTTCCCTCACCTCCCACCCCACCCTACCCACTTGCATCTGGGAACTAAATAGAACCAATTTCCTGAATAAGTTAAAAGGTGACGTTCAGATGGAAGTAGGTCTGACATTATACGCATCATTAATAAAAGTCAATGAACATATAGCTGTCACTTCCATATAGTTCACTTATAGGGAAACCTCACCTATGGGAAATTCCACCCAAAAGCCATAAATGGAAAAGGAGAAAAGTGATGTCTGTAAAAGTCCTTGCACTTTCCGTGGCCAACATTCACCTAATTCACAGGAGAGGATCTGAGGTTGCCATGAAGGTCCTATGAACTATTATGTTAGATATTGGCTCCCAAATTTACAGTGGATTACAGGGCAGGAACACTGCAGCAGTGAAAACAGGAACTGTGGTCTGAAGTCAAGGAGGAAGCAGGGAAACTGTAAAAATTAGGAGAATTTTTTTTTTAAAGGGGGTAGTGTAGAATTTTTAAAAAAGGAGTTTAGCATTCCTGTTGTCCCTTTGAACATTGTAAGATAGTATAATAATTTATGTCAATAATAATTATTCCTTAATTGTCAATAAAAGTATATGTTATTTTTAGTTGTTTTAAGTATATTGGAAAGTATGTAATACTTTTTTAATTTCCATTTTTTAAAAAGTAGGTAATATGTAATATGTAAGTAGTTAATATATTTCCTTATAAAAGATGTTGGTGGCCCTTCATCAAGAAATTTAAGTCATCTTGAAATTTCAGTTTATAGAATAACTGTGGATGTCAGTTACTTCCACTCATGCCTCTGTGTGTGCGTGTGCGTGTACATACACACATATAATTAATTCTTTTAAAAGATTTTGCTATAGGGCTTCCCTGGTGGCGCAGTGGTTGAGAGTCCGCCTGCCGATGCAGGGGACTTGGGTTCGTGCCCCTGTCTGGGAGTATCCCACGTGCCGTGGAGCGGCTGGGCCCGTGAGCCGTGGCCGCTGGGCCTGCGCGTCCGGAGCCTGTGTTCCGCACCGGGAGAGACCACAAGAGTGAGAGGCCCACGTACAGCAAAAATAAAAGATTTTGCTATAAAGATAATATATTCATGTAAAAATATCCTCTTTGAACTCTACATTGGGAGATTTACCCAGTTACTAAAAGAATAAAAATTCTTAATTCTAATATGGTTTCACAGAACATTGCTGCAGTGAGATCTCAGAGGATAAAACCACATCTATCAAATACTATTTCCTTGGATTATGAACAAACATCCTTTGAGTAAATTATATCCTTCTTTACCTTAAGAAATAAAATATCAGGCATCTCATCATCTCCTAAAAAGTAATTTTTGTCACTGTTTTCTCCACATTAAATTATCTTGAATATTTCAACTTCTTAGAGTAAATTGGCTTCCCCAGAACTACCTATGTTTTTGAAATTACTTTTCTTTCCTTAGAAGTAATTTCTATATATGATTGAACTCTGTGGCAAAGTTCCTGTCCTGGGTAATTTTTCGTTAGTAACTTCATGGACTTAAATGCGATACTTACAGAAGCCACATATAAATTGACAATATTTATTGTCAATACTCATGACTTAATTTTTTATTTTTTCCTCTTCTTTTAAAAAGTTTTTTCCTCAAAATAAATCAAAGACTTAGATCCAACAGATTCTGGAGTTCTACTTCCATTTAAAAGGAAAAAATTATATCTTACCTTCATTTAGATTCAAGTATTTAAAAATATTATTCCATCTCTCAGTGTTTGCTTGCTAGTTATACATTTATGTATTAATCTTTTCATGGTTGCTATAAACATTTCAACATGTATCCGTGGTCTATTAGAGTTTATTATGAATTAGAACTTTTAGCATTTCTCATATAATGCAAGAATTTAAAAACTTAAACTCTATGTACTCTCCTTAACTTTTGTGCTTTTGTTGTCAGGCATTATGTTCACATATATATTTAAAATCCTATAAGATGCAATTCTTTTTATATAGTTGATGCTTATTCATATTTATGCCCTTTTTACCCTTTCTGTTGCTCTTCATTCCTTGCTGCATTCTCCTGCTTCCATCTGGGTCACTTGAAAATTCCCTTAGTAATCTTCTTTTAGGAAAAGTCTGCTGGTGACAAACACTCTCCATTTCTGTTTGTGTTAAAACATCTTTATTTCACTTTCTTTTTTGAAGGATGTTTTTGCTGAATATAGAATTCTAGACTGGCAGGTTTGTTTAATTTTAAATGTGCCATTCCACTGATTTCTAGCTTTCATTACTATGTTTCACATTCAGCTATAAGTCTTATTACTGAGACCTTGAAGATAGTGTCCCCCCTACCACTGCCTTGCATACCTGCTTTTTGATCCATTCTTTATCTTTCATTTTCAGCAGTTTGACTATGATTTTTGCATCCTGGTTGGGATTTTAGTTTCTTGCGCTGAAGCCTTGATATCTTAGGTTGATAATTTTTACAAATCCTAGCCAATCTCTTTGACTCAAATAATGTTTTTGCCCAAATCTCTCTCTTCCTATTCTGGTTCTTTGATTAAATGTGTGTTTGACATTTTCACTTTACCTTATATGTCTCCTATCTGTTTTCTACATTTTCTATTATTTTATTCTCATACTTCAGTCTGGATGTTTTATACTAACTATCTTCAATTTCACTAATCCTCACTTATACTGACTTTAATCTGCCTTTGGAATCATCTATTTAATTCTCATATTTATTCATTTAGCTATATTTGCTTATTTATATTAGAATTTTAGTTTAATTCCTTGAAAAGAGTTCAGTCCTTTCATAAAATTCTCCATATTGTCATCTATTTTCTTTTTTAGTTATTCTACTATTTTTTAATTTTTGTATATTTTTAATTGAAGTATAGTTGATTTACAATGTTGTGTTAATTTCTGCTGTACAGCAGAGTGACTCAGTTATACACATGTACACACACATACACATACATTCTTTTCTATATTCTTTTCCATTATGGTTTATCACAGGATATTGAATATAGTTCCCTATGCTATACGGTAGGACCTTGTTGTTTATCCATTCTATATATAATAGTTTGCATCTGCTAACCCCTAACTCCCAATCCATCCCTTCCCTGCCTTCCCTCCCCCATGTCAACACAAGTCTGTTCTCTAGGTCTGTGAGTCTGTTTCATAGATAAATTCTTTTGTGTCATAGTTTAGATTCCACATATAAGTGATATCATATGGTATTTGTCTTTCTCTTTTTGACTTCACTTAGTACGATAATCTCTAGGTCCATCCATGTTGTTGCAAATGGCATTATTTCACTCTTTTTCATAGCTGAGTAACATTCCATTGGGTATATGTACCACATCTTCTTTTTCCATTCATCTGTCGGTGGACATTTAGGTTGTTTCCATGTCTTGGCTGTTGTAAACAGGGCTGCAATGAGCATAGAGATGCATGTGTCTCTTTGAATTATAGTTTTGTCTGGATATATGCCCAAGAGTGGGATTGCTGGATCATATGGTAACTCTATTTTTAGTTGTTATTTTTTAGGAACCTCCATACTGTTTTCCATAGTGGCTGCCCCAGCTTACATCCCACCAACAGTGTAGGAGGGTTCCCTTTTCTCCACACGCAATCCAGCATTTGTTATTTATAGACTTTTTGATGATGGCCATTCTGACTGGTGTGAGGTGGCACCTCATTGTAGTTTTGATTTACATTTCTATAATAATTAGCAATTTTGAGCATCTTTAAAAGTGCCTCTTGGCCATCTGTAGGTCTTCTTCTTTTTTTTTATTGGAGTATAATTGCTCTACAATGTTGTGTTAGTTTCTGCTGTACAATGAAGTGAATCAGCTATATGTATACCTATATCCCCTCCCTCTTGGACCTCCCTCCCACCCCCCCATCCCACCCATCTAGGTTGTCACAGAGCACCGAGCTGAACTCTCTGTGCTATACAGCAGGTTCCCACTAGCCATCCATTTTACACATGGTAGTGTATCTATGTCAAACCAAATCTCCCAATTCATCCCACCCTCCCCTTCCCCCTCTGTGTCCACATGTCCATTCTGTACATCTACATCTCTATGGAGAAATGTCTATCTAAGTCTTCTGCCCATTTATTGACTGGGTTGGTTGTTTTTTGTTATTGAGTTGTATGAGCTGTTTGTATATTTTGGAAATTAAACCCTTGTCAGTCTCATCATTTGCAAATGTTTTCTCCCAGTCTGTAATTTGTCTTTTCATTTTGTTTATGGTTTCCTTTAACTGTAGAAAAGCTTCTAAATTTGATTAGGTCCCATTTGTTTATTATTGCTTTTATTTCTGTTGCCTTGGAAGACTGACCTAAGAAAGTATTGCTACAATTTATGTCAGAGAATATTTTGCCTATGTTCTCTTCTAGGAGTTTTATGGTATCCTGTCTTATATTTAAGTCTTTAAGCCATTTCAAGTTTATTTTTGTGTATGGCATGAGGATGTGTTCTAGCTTCATTGATTTATATGCATTTTCCAACTTTCCCAATACCATTTGCTAAAGAGAATTTTTCTCCATTGTATATTCTTGCCTCCTTTGTCAAAGATTAATTGACAGTAGGTGTGTGGGTTTATTTAAGCACTCTCTATTCTGTTCCATTGATCCACATGTCTGTCTCTGTGCCAATACCATGCTGTTTTGATTACTGTAGCTTTGTAGTATTGTCTGAATCTGGGAGGATTATGCCTCCTGCTTTGTTGTTTTCCCTCAGGGTTGCTTTGACAATTCTGGGTCTTTATGGTTCCATATAAATTTTAGAATTATTTGTTCTAGTTCTGTGAAAAATGTCCTGGGTAATTTGATAGGGATTTCATTAAATCTGTAGATTGCTTTGGGTAATATGGCCATTTTAACGATATTAATTCTTCCAATCCAAGAGCATGAGATATCTTTCCATTTCTTTGGATCACCTTCAGTTTCCTTAATTAATATTTTATAGTTCTCAGCATATAAATCTTTCACCTTCTTGGTCAGGTTTATTCCTACATATTTTTATTTTCTGGATGCAATTTTTAAAGGGATTGTTTTACTGTATAGAACAGGGAACTCTACTCAATACTCTATATGGGAATAGATTCTTAAAAAGAGTAGATATGTGTATATATATAACTGATTCACTTTGCTGTACAGCAGAAACTAACACAATGTTTTAAATCAACTCTACTCCAATAAAAATTAATTAAAAATATGATAAATGGTATAGAATTTTTTAAAAAGGACTTTTTTTACATTCCTTTTCTGATATTTCATTGTTTAGTGTAGAGAAATGCAACCAATTTCTGTATGTTAATCTTGTATCCTGCTACTTTGCTGAATTCTTTTATCAGTTCTAGTAGTTTTTTTGTGGAGTCTTTAGGATTTTCTATATAGAGTATCAGGTCATCTGCACATAATGACACATTTACCTCTTCCCTTCCAATTTGGACACCTTTTATTTCTTTGTCTTGTCTGATTGCTGTGGCTAGGACTCCAATACTATGTTGAATAGAAGTGGTGAGAGTGGGCATCCTTGTCTTGTTCCAGATTTTAGTGGGAAGGCTTTCAGCTTTTCACCATTGAGTATTATATTGGCTGTGGGTGTCACCTATTTTCTTGAATGTATCTTCCAGAAATCTCACTAGACCAAAAGATTGCAGTAGAAAACAAATCTGCTGAAAGATGACTGCTGCACTGGCCTATTGAATCTTATCTCTACAGGAAGGAAAAATAAACACAAGATATAAAGGTTAAAAGTCATGAGAATTATATGTAGCAAAAGAGAGGGTGATCTGCATTGATGACATAAAATGGTGATAGAATTTAAATACTGAATAGGACTTTGGTGATAATGTCAGGTAAGCCCACCATAGTGCCTTGCACCTAATGAACACTCAATAAGTCTATATTATGAGTGCATTCTCTAGATGAGTGAATCAAGCCCAGAAGATGACCTGCCCAAGAAACACAATACAAACATACCTAAGATGGAGCTCAACTCAGGAGAATGTCACACAAAGTTGTCATCTCTACAAAGTATCTTCCATTGACACGTCATTTTCCTTTGTTTATTAGACTTTTTATTATAAAAACTGTAAAACATATACAAAGTAAATAGAATGATTTACACAAAGTAGAATACTGAATCCTTATGTACATATCAACAAAGTTCAAAATTGTTCAACATTCTAATTATTATTTCATGTAATTATTGTTTCATCTATTCCTTTATCCACTCTCCAACCCTCAATTTATAATTTTTTTGAGGTAGAATTTATGAACATTGAAAAGACAAATCATAACTGTGCAATGTTGGCATGTGGATCTACTCATGTAACTGTTCTCTTATGGACTGAATTATGTCCCCTAAAGTTCATAATTTTAAGCCCTAACCCCCACTGTGCCTGTATTTGGAGATAGGGCATATAATAAGGTTAAGTGAGGTCATTAAGATGGGTCCTTAATCTGATAGGACTGCTGTCCTTATAAGAAGAGGAAGAGACACCAGAGATCTCTCTCTGTACCCAGAGAGGGCCACGTGAGCACACAGGGAGATAGTGGCCACCTACAAGCCAAGGGAAGGGGCTTCAGAATGAAACTAAACCTTCCAGCACCTTGATCTTGAATTTTCAGTCCCTAGAATTGTGAGAAATAAATTTCTGTTGTTTAAGCCTCCCAGTCTGTGGTGCTTTCTTATGGCAGTCCTATCAGACCAATACACATATCTTACCATGATAGAGAACATTTTAACCTACCCAGAAAACCCCTCATGTCTCTTTCCAGACCGTCCCTATTTGCTCTTCTTCTCATTCTTGAGACAATATTTTTTACTTTACCTTATATTTATTTTTTTAATTGAAGTATAGTTAATTTACAAGGTTGTGTTAGTTTCAGGTGTACAGCAAAGTGATTATATATATATATATAAAATATTTTTTTTCAGATTCTTTTCCATTATATATCATTGTAAGATATTGAATATAGTTCCCTATGCTATATAGTAGGTCCTTGTAGTTTATCTATTTTATATATAGTAGTGTGTATATGTTAATCCCAAACTCCTAATTTATCTCTCCCCCCAGCTCCCGCTATCCGCTTTGGTAACCATAAGTTTGTTTTCTATGTCTGTGAGTCTATTTGTTTTGTAAGTAAGTTCATTTATATCAGTTTTTAAGATTCCACATATAAGTGATATCATATGATATTTGTCTTTCTGTCTTACTTCACTTGATATGATAATCTGTAGGTCCATCCATGTTGCTGCAAAGGGCATTATTTCACTCTTTTCTATGGTTGATTAATGTCCCATTGTGTATATATACCACACCTCCTTTATCCATTCATCTGTCAATGGAGTTTTACTTGCTTCCGTTTCTTGACTATTGTAAATAGTGCTGCCATGAACATTAGGGTGCATGTATCATTTCGAATTAGAGTTTCCTCTGAATATACGCCCAGGATTGGGATTGCAGTATCACATGGTAACACCTTATATTTGTTTTACCTGTTTAAGAAATTCCTATACGTGAAATGACTCAGTATGTTGTCTTTGTGTTTCTTTTGCTCAGCATTATATCTGTGAGACTCATCGATGTTGTTGTATGAAAAGTAGTTAATTCCTTTTCATTGTTCAGTAGGACTCTGTTGCATGAACACATCACAATTTATCTGTTCCCATAGTGATGGACACTTGAGTTGACTTCAGTTTTTGGCTGTTGTGATGAGAGCTGCTATTTACATTCTTGTACAAGCCTTTTTGTGGATATAAGTTTTGATTTCTCTCAGATAAATGCTTAGGAGTAGAATTGCTGGGTCAAAGAATATGTGTATGTTTAATTTCATAAGAAACTACCAAACCTTTTCCTAAAGTGATTGTATCAATTTTACATTCCAACTAGGTATGTGTAAGAGTCTGGTTGCTTTGCATCCTTGCCAACATTTGGTATTTTTAGTCTTTGGTATTTTAGCCATTCTAGTGGATGTGTAGTGGGATTTTAGCTTGTATTTCCGTAATGATGAATGATGTGGAACACTTTTTTTATGTGCTTATTGACCATTTGTATATTTTCCTTTGTGAAGTGTCTGCTGTGAGTATGCTTATTTTTAAATTATTATTATGCTGTAGTCGTTGTTGTTGTTGTTATAGTAATTCATTATATGTTCTGGATATAAGTCCTTTGTCAGACATGATTTGTGGATATTTTCTGTTAAGTATGTGGCTTGCCTATTCTTTTTCTTGATGTTGTCCTTTGATGAGCACAAGTTTTAAATTTTGATGAAATCTAATTTATCAAATTTTTCTTCTATGGTTATCACTTTCTACATTCTAAGAAATCTTTGCCCACTCTCAGGTTATGAAAATATACTCATATTTTTTCTTTGAAGGGCTTTATGGTTTTATTTTTATGTTTAGGTCTATGATCTACCATAAATATTAACATACTTTAGATACACTGTGTATATAGCTTTGCAATTTGTTCCCCCTCTATTTCATCAACCTTTTCACATGTCACTGAAAGTACTTCATGAATGGTATTAGGTGCTGTATAACTTTCTATGCTATGGATGTGCCATAATTTATTTAACTATTCCTTTATTTTGGGACATTTAGGTTGTTTTCTGTTATAAATAATATTTGCAGTGAAAATGGTGGGGTTTTTGCATATATATGTGCATTTTAGATTATTTCTTTTGGGTGCATTCCTAGAATGGGAATCACTGGGCCAAAACTATGGAACATCTTAAGACACTTAATATACATTGTATCCCCAAATTGCTTTCCAGTAAATGTGACAACTTAAATTCCCTCTAGCAGCATATGAGAATAGTGATCTCATCATATCCTCTCAATGAGTATTAGCCCTCTGTAAATATTTTTTCCTTTGGCATGTTAAAGAAGATATTTCTTATAGTGTCAATTTGTATTTCTTTTATTATTAATGAGTTTGTACTTTTAAATTAGATTTATTAAACTTGTTTTCCTCATTTTTGAAAGCCAGATCATATAATATGCTCACATGTCCATGATTTATCAATAGGGATCCTACCTTTATTTCCTGTTTGTTCCACAAATTTACATATTAAAGGTATTAGTCTCATTTCATTTTATACTCATATTATTGCCAGTTTTTGCTTGTGGTTTTTGCTTATGATTTTTTATGTTGTTCGTGGTTCTAGTCAATTTTTTTGTCAGTGCTATAAAGATATTTAGAAATGTATGAATTATAAAATTCCAGAGGCAGGGGGAAGGTAGTAATGGTGAGCTAAGCATAATAGCTTCCACTGGGATGGGAGAGTAAGGACTTTCATCTTTGACCTGCTCAGAGATTACTGTGTATTCAAGAGTAGGTCCCATGTTTATCCTCTGCCTGTTTCCCTATGTATAAAATACAGATAATCCACATACCTATGGTAAATACTAAAAATTTATGTGACTCCTAGATGATAGTATAGAATAATTAAATGCAAAGTATTATGCCTATAAGCTATTTTAACTTACATATTGTGTGCTGGCTAGAGATCCACTTTCTTTTTATATATTTGTAGGAGATAACATGTATCATTTTATATTTATGATAAAAATAAATCTATTATATCTAATAAAAACAGTTCCTTAAGAGAAAAGACATGTCATTGAAAGCAGATTCAATTGTCAATGTATACAATACCCTAGGAAAATTGAGGAAGAAAGAAAAGCCTTAATTAATAGGATGCTTTCTAAACACTCCCTTTACTATCAGACACAGCTGTGCTTTCTAAAACCTTACCATGGGCAGTTACTTCCCTTGGTAATTAATACCAGAATTCACAAATATTCCTTATGGACTCAAGCCATCTTACTTATATCAAATTACCTCCTTTGGGTTATGAAATCATAGAGTCACAGAGTTGTAGACCTAGAAGATTTGAAGACTATCTTGCCTAGTTTTATAGTTGTGAGAACTGAGGCCCAAAGAGTTTCACTGTTTTTCTCAAAAACTAGTGTTTCTTAAAAACTAATGCTAGGGCCCAGACCAGAACCTGAAGTCTCTTGCCTTCTACTCTGGAGATTTTCCATAGCTCTACATTGAGTATAGGAAGTAAGCAAGTAAATTTTTAAAAAGTATAGCTACCTCCAAATGAAAAATAGGACACTTCAAAATTTGTACTTTTTATAAAATCTGTTAGCTCAAGAGTCAACAGGCTTTCTTGTTCTAAAGCAATGGCTTTATTATTGTGTTTCTAATATAACAGGAAAGAAACCACCAAATCTTAACATGTGGAAAATTATCTGTTCAAAAAGAATTGTAAATTATGACTTTCAGAGGGTTTGTCATTTGCCTGTAGAGTGGATCCAGCTTTACAAGGCTTTCTACCAGATGTCATAAGGCAAAACTTTTGGAGGTGTTTTCCATTTGCAACTTAAGAAAAAATATATATACACATCTGAAAATCTCTTTTAAATTTACTTCAAAGGAAAAATATCTGCTGCAAAGACTGTTCAGCTTATTTATGGAAAATGAATTGTCATTTCATTTTAGAAAAAGGCAAACAAAGCCATAAAAAGCATTGCTCATAACTGTCAGAGATGCATACAGCTTTTAAATCAGAAGGAAAGCTCACTGCTGCATATTAAACTAGTGCTTTGAGAGGGCTGGCTATGCGGAGCTACCGGATCAGTCCGAGATGCCGTGTGGATGAAAGGCTCTTGGCGCTGCAGCCAGGAGTCAGTGCTGTGCCTCTGAGGTGGGAGAGCCAACTTCAGGACACTGGTCCACAAGAGACCTCCCAGCTCCACGTAATATCAAGCGGCGAAAATCTCCCAGAGATCTCCATCTCAACACCAACACCCAGCTTCACTCAACGACCAGCAGGCTACAGTGCTGGACACCCTATGCCAAACAACAAGCAAGAGAGGAACACAACCCCACCCATTGGCAGAGAGACTGCCTAAAATCATAGTAAGTCCACAGACACCCCAAAACACACCACCAGACGTGGACCTGCCCACCAGAAAGACAAGATCCAGCCTCATCCACAAGAACAAAGGCACTAGTCCCCTCCACCAGGAAGCCTACACAACCCACTGGACCAACTTTAGCCACTGGAGACAGACACCAAAAACAACGGAAACTACGAACCTGCAGCCTGCAAAAAAGGAGACCCCAAACACAGTAAGATAAGCAAAATGAGAAGACAGAAAAACACACAGCAGATGAAGGAGCAAGATAAAAATGCACCAGACCTAACAAATGAAGAGGAAATAGGCAGTCTACCTGAAAAAGAAATCAGAATAATGATAGTAAAGATGATCCAAAATCTTGGAAATAGAAGAGACAAAATGCAAGAAACATTTAACAAGGACCTAGAAGAACTAAAGAGGAAACAAGCAACGATAAACAACACAATAAATGAAATTAAAAATACTCTAGATGGGATCAATAGCAGAATAACTGAGGCAGAAGAACGGATAAATGACCTGGAAGATAAAATAGTGGAAATAACTACTGTAGAGCAGAATAAAGAAAAAAGAATGAAAAGAGCTGAGGACAGTCTCAGAGACCTCTGGGACAACATTAAACGCACCAACATTCGGATTATAGGGGTTCCATAAGAAGAAGAGAAAAAGAAAGGGACTGAGAAAATATTTGAAGAGATTATAGTTGAAAACTTCCCTAATATGGGAAAGGAAATAGTTAATCAAGTCCAGGAAGCACAGAGAGTCCCATACAGGATAAATCCAAGGAGAAACATGCCAAGACACATATTAATCAAACTGTCAAAATTTAAATACAAAGAAAACATATTAAAAGCAGCAAGGGAAAAACAACAAATAACACACAAGGGAATCCCCATAAGGTTAACTGCTGATCTTTAAGCAGAAACTCTGCAAGCCAGAAGGGAGTGGCAGGACATATTTAAAGTGATGAAGGAGAGAAACCTACAACCAAGATCACTCTACCCAGCAAGGATCTCATTCAGATTTGATGGAGAAATTAAAACCTTTACAGACAAGCAAAAGCTGAAAGAGTTCAGAACCACCAAACCAGCTTTGCAACAATTGCTAAAGGATCTTCTCTAGTCAGGAAACACAAGAGAAGGAAAAGACCTACAATAACAAATCCAAAACAATTAAGAAAATGGGAATAGGAACATACATATCGATAATTACCTTAATTGTAAATGGATTAAATGCTCCCACCAAAAGACACAGACTGGCTGAATGGATACAAAAACAAGACCCATATATTTGCTGTCTACAAGAGACCCACTTCAGTCCTAGGGACACATACAGACTGAAAGTGAGGGGATGGAAAAAGATATTCCATGCAAATGGAAACCAAAAGAAAACTGGGGTAACAATTCTCATATCAGACAAAATAGACTTTAAAATAAAGACTATTAGAAGAGACAAAGAAGGACACTACATAATGATCAATGGATCAATCCAAGAAGAAGATATAACAATTGTAAGTATTTATGCATCCAACATAGGAGCCCCTCAATACATAAGGCAAATACTAACAGCCATAAAAGGGGAAATTGACAGTAACACATTCATAGTAGGGGACTTTAACACCCCACCTTCACCAATGGACAGATCATCCAAAATGAAAATAAGGAAACACAAGCTTTAAATGATACATTAAACAAGATGGACTTAATAGATATTTATAGGACATTTTCCATCCAAAAACAACAGAATACACATTTTTCTCAAGTGCGTTTGGAACATTCTCCAGGATAGATCATATCTTGGGTCACAAATCAAGCCTTGTTAAATTTAAGAAAATTGAAATTGTATCAAGTATCTTTTCCGACCACAACACTATGAGACTCGATATCAATTACAGGAAAAGACCTGTAAAATATACAAACACATGGAGGCTAAACAATACACTACTTAATAATGAAGTGATCACTGAAGAAATCAAAGAGGAAATCAAAAAATACCTAGCAACAAATGACAGTGGAGACACGATGACCCAAAACCTATGGGATACAGCAAAACGAGTTCTAAGAGGGAAGTTTATAGCAATACAATCCTACCTTAAGAAACAGGAAACATCTCGAATAAACAACCTAACCTTGCACCTCAAGCAATTAGAGAAAGAAGAACAAAATACCCCAGTGTTAGAAGAGGGAAAGAAATCATAAAGATCAGATCAGAAATAAATGAAGGAAACGATAGCAAAGATCAATAAAACTAAGCTAGTGCTTTGTTATGGCAAACTAAGTAAGTGGTTGAAATGATGACGTTAAAAAAAAAATTCTAGTGTTAACAATGATAAACATCCTGTCTACACTCTTGTTAACCACTGCAGAGCATGACAAATGGAACCAATCCACTGGCCTTTGTGGAGTAAACTCCTTTCTGTTGTCTGTGTAGAAAGCTTGTTATTATCTAGATTTATTTTAAGTTAGATGGACTGTTGTTTGGACAAAATATAGTTCTACTAGTTATCAGTTAAAAGGGACCTAACTAAATGCTATTAATTTAGTTACTTTCCCTGAAAACATCTTTCTTCCACACATAACTATCCATATAGACATATTGGAAAATAGGGAAATCTGAAGTTTTTTGAGAATCTTTCTGAAAATTAATTAGGAAATAAGATATTAAATGCAGGATTATTAAAGTACCATCAATAGATTTAACTCGGTGAGGCTAGCTTAGCAAAGTTGCCCATTTTCCCCCATTGTACTTTCCTACAGAACATTAAAGTATTCTAATTAGATTCTCATAGAATAAACTACAGTGCCAATACTGGCAGTTATAGTTTACATTTTATTGAATCAAGTGTCTATTTTTTGTTTTTTGGACCAATGACTCTTTGTGCAGCTGATATAAATGAGTTGGTGTAGGGTTTTTACTGTGAGCCCATTTCAGAGGTGAATAAGCTTGGTTCTGGACGGAGAACACCTATGAGTCCCTTAGCAGGTCGAAAAGGTGAGTGGCGGAGTGCTCAGCATCTAGAATTCGGTTCCTGACACCTGGTCCAGAGGTCCCTCAGTGACTGAATGCTAATGAGTTCCTTTTGTAGCACACTAGGCAAAGGTAATACTGGGTGTTTTCATTTTGAAAACCTATTATAGTTTCCCTTTTCTAGGTCAAGAGAGAAATATTCCAGTTCTCAGGGGATTTTTGAAATATGTATCACAACTCCCAAAAGAGAATTATAAAATCAGAAATATGATTGCTTAAATAATGATTAGAGTGAAGAAATGAACTCTATTCTAACATTCTAGTGCATTGCCAATGTAGCTTTGACATTAACTTGATATGTGTCTCAGTTCAGTAGAGTAGATTCCACAGAATTATTTTTAAGGAATATGCTTTATAATGCTTAAAAGAATGATGTTGACTGCATCAAGAACAGCATTGAGGGTCTTGGGGGCACAGAGCAGTAGAGTAGAATGAGCACACATATGTTCTACAGGGATAAAGATGGTCCCTGACGAATATTGAAATAATGTGACCACTCCATGGTAATTACTTTGCAAATTTTGCCCCTGCATGGGGCTTCTTGTTAAATCAGGAAAGACAAAATTTTCAAGCATGAGACTGTTTAAGATTTTAACTAAAACTCCTGTGAGAAATAGAAACACAAACAGGATGACAATAGTCATTCAGAATGGTGACTATCACCCAGTTTCCTGAAGATTTTGTCTATTTATGTTGAACTTTTGATTTGCACTCCTTGAAATTTAGCAACAAGGAAAGACCACTTTATTGGAACCAATTCTCATTATTTCCAGAGCATTAATCAGAGACAAAGTCAACATTTATTCACCGCAAACTACTAATTGGTATTTTCTACAGGGTTATTTTTTTAGCTTTTGAATTATGTGAGTGAGATGAATGACATTTTTATTTGGGATGGAAAGGATGATATACTAATCAGCATCTTGTTTGTTCTGTAGTAATTGCCTTCTTTCAGTCCTTGGTATTTTAGGTTATGCTGATGTGTGTATGGGAAAGTCAGACCCTCGGCAACCCTGCCAAAAATTGATTAACAATAAACAATTTAGTTTGTTTATGTATTAATTGTTCCATTTCAGACCGTTTTATTTAACCAAGGTTATCACCCTTAATGGCTATTACTTCAAGCAATTTGTTTAACTCTTAGTATAGCCTTAGTATTTTAACTCTTAGTATATTTTAACTCTTAGTATAGCCTTAGTATTTTATCAGAATTTTTTAAATGATAAAATGGGAACAGAAATATAGTCTGCTTCACAAAGTTGTAGTGGGTGGGATGAGATAATATCTATAAATTGTTCAACCCAGTGCTGGCACACTCACTCAGTAAGTGAGTTCTGTTAGTATTACTGATGATATTCTAAAACTTTTATGTTAGGTGTATCTATCTATGTGCACATGTGCATGAGTATGTGTGTTTTGCCTGTAAAAGCATGTTTATTTTTCATTAGGTTTGGTGCTTCAAAACAGAACCTTTTGGAATTTCTAAAAACACTTAAGAGCAGACTTTTCATTCAACAAACAAACACGTGGACTTTAGAACTAAAGTTCTTAAATGACTAGAGTCATACTAGGAAGCATATTATGGATATTTACTGTGGATTATTTGAAAATAATATATTAAATATGAGAACTTTGATGGAAGAAGTAGAGAGTCTTGGTCTGAAACATAAAAAAAAAAGAAGTAATCACAATGTCAAGTATTTAATACCTTTCACTTCCACCTTGAAAAGCATGGATATTAAAGTGCTAATATAATTTTTTAAAAAGTGAATTAAACAATCAGAAAGTATGATTCCTCACTTGTTCTATCTTTTATGAGTTGTTAATATGGAAGCCTTTGAAAGAGAGTTTCTTCTCTGTCAGAAAATACATGTAGATGTTACATTTGATTAAAAATTATTTTTCTAGCAATGATTCTTCTAGATTATCTCATTAATAAGGTCTTTAAAAATAACTTTTCTTTCATTTCTAGCCTAACATGTTAAACACTATTATGAGAATATTTTCCCATTGTCCTAGGTTTCACAATTTTTATACTCTATACATCTCAAAGATGACCTGCCATTAAAATTACACTTACATTGCAAGAAGAAAAATCCTAATTTCATCAACAAGACTTACAGATGCTGACTTGACAGTGCCCAACGCCTTGTCCCTTGATGGAGTTATAACCAGGAATCTCGCTCTGCGTCAGTCAGGTCTTAGGACATTCACCAAGGAGTTCCTGGACTAGGGGAGCATTTTGTGACAAACTGTGTTTTAAAATCATTACTGGTCACATATAAGGGAGATCAGAAACAGGAAGAAAGACACTCAGGTGGTCCCTGGCTCTTTCTGGCTTACATTTCTGTGCCATTCATTCATTTTTGTTTTTCAACAATGCTTGGCCCGTTTGCTGTTTTCTGAGAGCTTGAGGTCTAGTGGTGAGAAATAAACAGACCCTCACCTTGCACTCATGGAGCTTAGGGAATCTACAGAGAAATAGTAATAAAAACAAACTGTGTGAATCAGTGTTAAATTGCAACTGTAGAGCAATTCCCAGTATAAGTCACCCAGAAAAGAGAGTTAACCTGGCCAGGGAGGTCAAGAAAGCTTTCCTGGAGAGAAGCTGTTTGAGCTAAAGTCTGAAAGGATAAGGTGGACTTCCTAGATGAGAGGCCCTTTGGCTAGACAGAATCTAGTGAGTGCAGAGGGCTTAAAGAAGAACAAAATGGCCAGAACAGATGGCTGAGGGCAGTGTGGAGCTAGAAAGGCTATAGAGAGGTGGGTAGAAGCCAGAGCATTCCGGGCTTTGTAGACTGTCATAAGGAGTTTCTCCTTTATCTTCAAAGTAGTGAGAATGCTTTAAAGCATTTTGACCAACGGTATGACATGACTAGATCTGCATTTTGAAAAGATGCCCTCTCTGGTAGTGGGTGAGAACAGATTACTATAGAGACAAAAGTGGTTCAGGAGATATTCTTTAGGAGGTTACTTCTAAATCCACACAAACAAAGGGAGTGGCTTGAACTAGCATTGTGATGGAGATG
Organism: Globicephala melas; assembly: GCF_963455315.2. Classification (NCBI taxonomy): domain Eukaryota; kingdom Metazoa; phylum Chordata; class Mammalia; order Artiodactyla; family Delphinidae; genus Globicephala; species Globicephala melas. The sequence goes on along the minus strand of NC_083317.1, from coordinate 132,061,158 downwards.
GAGAGAAATGGTCAGACAAAAGGAATTGGATATGGAGGGTGAGGGAAGGGGCATCAGGGCTGAGACCTGGCTTTCAGGAAACAAGTTTTTCATGAGTTTTCTGTTTCTGATATGTTGAGTTTGAAGGTCATTTGAGGGCCCTGAGAGGAGCTGTCAAGTAAGATTTTGGGTATTGGAGTCCATCCAGGGCTTCCCCCACTCTGGGCTACTACTGCATCTGGCCTCTTGGGGAACATTTTAATATCTTTAACAAACTTTTAGTAGGAACTTACCCTGGATTTAGATCCTAGAGTTGCATTTCCTGGCCCTGGGCTGCCTTAAATTCCTCCTTGAAGTTCCACTGGCCCCTTTGTTACCACAGGACTATCTATTCCTCCCCACACGGAGCTGCCCTGAGCTCCAGCCCACTGGTGGAATATCATCTCCCTTACTCTTCCTTGAGCTACTACAGGGAGAGATGACTTCTGGAAGTCCTAGCCTCACCTCTGGTCCATTTCTTTCCAACGTATCCAACCTGTCTGAGCCGTATTCACCAGCATGTGTCTAGGTCTGTTCTATTTAGGTACTAGGTATGGGTGTAAGCCTAATTAAGAGGACTTTAATGATAGCCCCCTATTCCAAGGGCCCTTTCAGTTTTCTTTTGCTTCTCAGCTGCCTCCAGCACAGACTTCTTGTTTCATTCTTTTTCAGCTAGAGCAACTTAGTAAACCTCATGGTAAATTTCGGTTTTATGTCAGGAAGTTCTCAGCTTATGGGCAGATCTGAGAATATTGACAGGTTTTGAGCTTGCTTATAACCCTAAGTTCTGTTTGAGGACTTGTCCCTCAGGTAACTACCTCAAAGTGAATTTCTAGAATCCTGTAACTTCAATTTTATTTTTATTAATTAATTATTTTTTAAAGTATAACTGACTTAAAAATATTAGTTTCAGGTGTACAACATAGTGATCCATATTTTTATACATTACAAAATGATCACCATGATAAGTCTAGTTACCATACAAAATCTGTCACCTTACAAAGTTATTACAATATTATTGACTATATATATATATATTTTACATCTTTATTGGAGTATAATTGCTTTACAATGGTGTGTTAGTTTCTGCTTTATAACAAAGTGAATCAGTTATACATATACATATGTTCCCATATCTCTTCCCTCTTGCGTCTCCCTCCCTCCCACCCTCCCTATCCCACGCCTCCAGGTGGTCACAAAGCACTGAGCTGATCTCCCTGTGCTGTGCGGCTGCTTCCCACTAGCTATCTACCTTACGTTTGGTAGTGTATATATGTCCATGCCTCTCTCGCGCTTTGTCACAGCTTACCCTTCCCCTTCCCCATATCCTCAAGTCCAATCTCTAGTAGGTCTGTGTACTGACTATATTTTGCATGCTGTATATTTCATCCCTGTGGCGTATTTATTTTACAACTGTAAGTTTGTAACTCTTCATCTTCCTCACCTATTTCATTCATTCCCCTCACCAGCAACCACCAGTTTGTTCTCTGTATTTATGACTCTCTTTCTGTATGTTATGACTGTTCATTTGTTTTGTTTTTTAGATTCCACATATAAGTGAAATTATACAGAATTTGTCTTTCTCTGGCTGACTAATTTCACTTAGCATAATACCCTCTAGATCCACTCATGTTTTCACAAATGGCAAGATTTCCTTCTTTTTTATGGCTGAGTAATTCAATTGTATACATATACCACATCTTCTTTGTCCACTCATCTATCGATGAATACTTTGGTTGCTTCCATATCTTGGCTATTGTGAATAATGCTGCAGTGAGCATAAAGGTGCATATATCTTTTTGAATTAGGCTTTTGGTTGTTGTTTTTTTTTTTAAGAAAAATACCCAGAAGAGTCATTGCTGGATCATACGGTAGTTCTATTTTTAATTTTGGAGGAACCTCCATGCTGTTCTCCATAGAGGCTGCACCAATTTACATCTCCACCAACAGTGCATGACAGTTCCCTTTTTTCCACATCCTGACTAACACTTGTTATTTGTTATCTTTTTGATAATATTAGTTCTAATAGTTTTTTTGGTGGTGTATTTAGGATTTTCTATATATAGTATTATGTCATCTGCAAACAGTGACAGTTTTACTTCTTTTACAGTTCAAATTATTTGTGTGTGTGTGTGTGTTGGGTCTTTGTTGCTGGGTGCAGGCTTTCTCTAGTTGCAGCAAGTGGGGGTTGCTCTTCATTGCGGTGCACAAGCCTCTCATTACAGTGACTTCTCTTGTTGCAGAGCGTGAGCTCTAGGCACACGGGCTTCAGTAGTTGTGGCATGTGGGCTCTAGAGCCCAGGCTCAGTAGTTGTGGCTCATGGGCTTAATTGCTCCACGGCATGTGGGATCTTCCCGGACCAGGGCTCAAACCCGTGTCCCCTGCGTTGGCAAGCAGATTCTTAACCACTGCTCCACCAGGGAAGTCCCTATATTTGGATTTTTAAAATTTCTTTTTCTTGTCTGATTGCTGTGGCTAGAATTTCCAATACTAGGTTGAATAAAAGTGTCATGAGTGGGCATCTTTGTCTGTTCCTTATTTTAGAGGGAATGCTTTCAGCTTTTCACCACTGAATATGATGTTGGCTGTAGACTTGTCATATATGGCCTTTATTGTGTTGAGGTATGTTCCCTTTATTGAGCTTTTATCATGAATGAGTGTGCAATTTTGTCAAGAGCTTTTTCTGCATCTATTGAGATGATCATATGATCTTTGTTCTTCAGTTTGTTAATGTGGTGTATCACATTGATTGATTTGCAGATATTGAATAATCCTTGCATCCCTGGGATAAATTCCACTTGATTATGGTGTTTGATCCTTTTTGCTAATATTTTGTTGAAGATTTTTACATCCATGTTCATCAGGGATATTGGCCTATAATGTTCTTTTTCTGTGGTGTTTTTGCCTGGTTTTGTTATCAGTGTGAATGTTGGCCTTATAGAATGAGTTTGGAAGCATTCCTTCCTCTTCAATTTTTTGGAATAGTTTGAAAAGTATAGTCATTAACTCTTCCTTAAATATTTGGTTTAATTCACCTGTGAAGCTCTCTGGTCTTGGACTTTTGTTTGTTGGGAGATTTTTTTAAATTATTGATTTAATTTCTTTACTAGTAATCAGTCTGTTCAGATTTTCTATTTCTTCCTGATTCAGTCTTGGGAGATTGTACATTGCTAGGAATTTATCCATTTCTTCTAGGTTGTCCATTTTATTGGCATATAATGGTTTGTAGTAATCTCTTGTGATCCTTTGTATTTCTGTGATGTTGGTTGTAACTTCTCTTTCATTTCTATGTTTGTTTATTTGGGCCCTCTTTTTTTCTTGATGAGTTTGGATAAAGTTTTATCAATTTTATTTTTCTTTTCAAAGAACCAGATCTTAGTTTCATTGATCTTTTCTTTGTCTTTTTCTTTTTGGTCTCTATTTTGTTTATTTCTGCTCTGATTTTTATGATCTCTTTCCTTCTACTAACTTTGGGTTTTGTTTGTTTTTCTTTTTCTACTTCCTTTAGGTGTAAGGTTAGATCATTTATTTGAGATTTTTTTCTTATTTCCTGAGGTAGGTTTGAATTGCTGTGAACTTTTCTCTTAGAACTGCTTTTGCTGCATCCCATAGATTTTGGATTGCTGCATTTCCATTTTCATTTGTCTCTAGGTATTTTTTAATTTCTTCAGTGACCCATTGGTTGTTTAGTAGCACATTGTTTAGCCTCCATGCGTCTGTGTTTTTTGCAGTTTTTTTCCTTGTAGTTGATTTCTAGTCTCATACCATTGTGATTGGAAAAGATGCTTGATATGATTTCAGTCTTCTTAAATTTATCGAGACCTGTTTTGTGGACTAGCATGTAATCCATCCTGCAGAATGTTCCATGTGCACTTGAAAAGAATGTGTATTTTGCCTTTGTATATATCTATTAAGTTCATCTGGTCTAATGTGTCATTTAAGGCCACTGTTTCCTTATTGATTTTCTGTCTGGATGATCTATCCATTGATGTAAGTGGGGTGTTAAATCCCCCTACCATTATTGTGTTACTGTCAATTTCTCCCTTTATGTCTGTTAATATTTGCATTTTGTATTTAGGTGCTCCTATGTTGGTGCATTTATATTTACAATTGTCATATCTTCTTCTTGAATTGATCCCTTTACATTTTGTAATGTCCTTCTTTGTCTCATTACAGTCTTTGTTTTAAAAGCTATTTTGTCTCATATAAGTTTGATACCCTAGCTTTCTTTTCATTTGCATGGAATATATTTTTCTATCCTCTCACTTTCAGTCTCTGTGTGTCTTTAGATCTGAAGTGAGTCTCTTGTAGGGAGCATATATATAGGTCTTGCTTTTGTATTCATTCCACCACTCTTTGTCTTTTGATCGAAATATTTAGTCCAATTACAGTTAAAGTAACTATTGCCAGGTATATACTTAATGCCATTTTGTTTTCTGGTTGTGTTTTAGTTCTTTCTGTTGCTTTCTTCTTCTTTTTCTCTCTTTTCTTGTGATTTTGTGCCTATCTTCAGTGTTATGTTTGGATTCCTGTCTCTATTTTTTGTGTGTATGTATTATAGATTTTTGGTTTGTGGTTACCATGAGTTTCATATATAACAGCCTGTATATATACACACACACGCATATTACATATATATTATATACATATATATAAATTTTATATATATATATATAAAATTTCCCAGGTAGGCTATTCTTGGTTGTAGGTTTTCCTCTTCATCACTTTGAAAATATTGTGCCATCCCCTTCTGGCCTGCAAAGTTTCTGCTGAACACTTAGTTGATAGTCCTGTGGGAGTTCACTTGTATGTCACTAGTTGCTTTTCTCTTGCTGCTTTTAAAATTCTCTCTTTATTTCTAATTTTTGCCATTGTAATTACAATATGACTTGGTGTGGACCTGTCTGGGCTCATCTTGTTTGGGACTCTGTTTCCTGGACCTGCATTTCTGTTTCCTTTTCCACGCTAGGGAAGTTTTCATCAATTTTCTCTGCAAATAAGATTTCTGCCTTTCCTTCTACTTTTGGGATCGTTATAATGCAATGTTAGTATGCTTCATGTTGTCTAAGAGGTCTCTTAAACTCTTCTCATTTTAAAAAATTCTTTTTTCTTTTTTCTCTGTTCAGCTTGAGTGATTTCCATTTCTCTGTCTTGTAGTCTGCTGATCCATTCCTCTGTATTATCTAAACTACTATTAATTCATTCTAGTGTATTTTTAAATTTCAGTTATGTATCCTTTAGTTTTGCTTGGTTCTTCTTTATATTTTCGAACTCTTTGTTAAACTTCTCACTGTGTTCATCCATTCTTCTCCTGAGTTTGTTGAACATCTTTATGATCATTACCTTGAACTCTTTATCAGATATTGCTTATCACCACTTCACTTAGTTCTTCTTCTGGGGTTTTGTCTTGTTCCGTCATTTGGAACTTGTTCCTCTATTTGGAACTTGTTCCTCTCTGTCCTCATTGTGCTTAATTCTCTGTGCCTATTTCTATGTATTAGGTAGGTCATTTCCCTGATCTTGGAGAAATGACCTTATGTAGGATACATCTTATGGGGCCCAGCAGCACACTCCCCTTTGGTCATCAAAGCTATATGCTCTATGGGCTTCCCTGGTGGCACAGCAGTTGAGAATCTGCCTGCTAATGCAGGGGACACGGGTTCGAGCCCTGGTCTGGGAGGATCCCACATGCCACGGAGCAACTAGAGCCGTGAGCCACAACTACTGAGCCTGCGCGTCTGGAGCCTGTGCTCAGCAACAAGAGAGGCCGCGATAGTGAGAGGCCTGCGCGCTGCGATGAAGAGTGGCCCCCGCTTGCCACAACTAGAGAAAGCCCTTGCACAGAAACGAAGACCCAACACAGCAAAAATAAATAAATAAATAAACTTCTACCCCCAACATCTTCTTTAAAAAAAAAAAGAAGCTATATGCTCTAGGGGTGCTTCCTTTGTGAGTTGTGTGGGTGTGGGTCCTTCTGTTGTAGTGGGGATGACTGCTGTGGGTGAGCTGATAGGTGGGACTGACTTGGCCTGATTGGCTGCCAGGCCCTGCCTTATGCAGTGGCTGCCATCTGCTGGTGCGTGGAGCCAGGTCCCTGTGCAGCTGTCTACTCAGCCTCGGAGGGTCCCAGGACTGGTGCTGGCCTGCTGGCGGGCAGGTAAGCCCCCCGGGCACTATTAGGCTAGCAAGAGCACTCCAAATGGTGCTTGTCAGTATCAGTGTCTTCATGGTAGACAAGATCCCCAAAATGGCTGCTGCCAGCACCTGTGTCCCCAGGGGGAGTTCTCATTGCCTCCTGCTTCTCCAGGAGGCTCTCCAAGATCAGCAGGTGGGTCTGCCCCAGGCTCCTTTCAAATCACTGCCTCTGCCATGGGTCTTGGAGCATATGAGATTTTTCATGCACCCTTTCTAAGTGGAATCTCTGTTCTCTACACCCTGTGGCTCTCATGTATACAAGCCCCACTGGCCTTCAAAGCCAGCCATTCAAGGGGCTCTTCTTCCCCATGCAGGACCCTCAAGTTGGGGAGCCAAATGTGGGGCTTGGACCCCTCACTCCTTTGGGAAAACCCCTGCAATTGTGATTATCCTTCTATTTGTGATTTGCTTCCCTGGGAGTGTATGTTTTGACTCTACTGCATCTTCACTTCTCCTACAAATCTTGTGGTAGTTCCTTCTTTATATCTTTAACTGTGGAAAACCTTTTCTGCTAGTCGTCAGGTCATTCTCATAGATATTTGCTCTTTAAGTAGTTATATTTTTGGTGTGCTTGCAGGAAGAGGTGAACTCAGGGTCTTCCTGCTCTGCCATCTTGGCCACACTCCCTGTAACTTTAATTTTAGAACAGAAAAATACTTGACAAAAACAGTACTAATTACAGATCATTCCTTCAAAAGAGCAGGATAATTTTCAGCATATAAATGTCTATTTTTAATGATTGATTAATTCATTCATTTACTGATTTATTTATTTGACAAACATTTCCTGGACCATTTCTTACAGGTTGAATTAGATGGAAGAATTTCTTCTACACCTTTCACTAAGGAATTCACCAGGGAAATCTCTGCTGTCCAATTAACACAGGAAAAATAAATGGTTCAGATGCTCCTGGCAGCAATCGAGTTAATTAATTTTGACCTGATTTTTAAAAAAACCTTAATTCTCAAAAAAAAAAGAAGCCCTTATTGCCTTGCTAGAAGCACTTTACTGATTTATTTCTCAACATCCCACTCCTGGTACATTAAAAATGCTGATTGAAATGTTTAAAAACTTGTAAGCTTCATTCACAATTCTATGTGAATCTACCTTGTCATAAGATCTTTATTTTCACCTATCTTAAGTTTAGGCTGCAGAGGTAAGTTGACTCACTGGGCTATCTCTTAATTATCATAGTTATAAGTGTCTATGACATATAATTTAATTTATCTGCATTTTATCTCAAATATATCTGCAATAATAATATGAGGTATTTCCCAATGTTCTCCAGCTGTCACCCTGAGATTTATATAAGAAATGAGGAGTTTGATCTTCTGTTTGTTAAATGAAGAAATCAAGTCACAGAGCAATGAAATGTCAATCAAAATCACCCAAGGCCTGTGGTTGCAGAAACTAATAAATTGTCTGGTAGGAAATAAAATGGTGCAGATGGATATAGCTATCTCCAATCAACCTCCATGAACTCTTTCCTGATGATTTTATAATAATTTTTCCTCATTTTGAGTTTCCTCCACATACTAAGAAGCATGGTCATTCTCATATTGTTTATTTTTGTTCAAATCTGGCTTATAAATCTTTAAAATTATTTTTCATCTATGTGTGGTTTTGATCATAGATTGTGGCTGTTAGAGAGCAAGGACCACAACTTTTATTTATTCTTTTTATCTCCTTAGTGTATGGGGTACAACGATAAGCATATAACTGGGGGACCAGTGGATGTTTAGTCAATTGTAGTTCTGTATTTTCCATCTTATATTGTTTTGAGTGAAAAGTTCCTAACAAAACTCTGCTTATTGGTGGTCAGTGAAATAACCCAAGATCAAGGAGATGTTCTGCTCAAGTCTTAACATCCTGCCATATCTGTGAGCAGGCACTGTGAAGAGAAGAAAAAAATATTTTAAACTTGCCATGGAAAGGTTTAGCTAGCATATTAGAACTTATTGCTTGGGACTTCCCTGGTGGGGCAGTGGTTAAGAATCTGCCTGCCAATGCAGGGGACATGGGTTCAGTCCATGGTCCGGGAAAATCCCACATGCCATGGAGGAACTAAGCCCGTGCACCACAACTACTGAGCCTGCTCTCTAGAGCCTGTGAGCTGCAACTACTGAGCCTGCGCACCTAGAGCCTGTGCTCTGCAATAAGAGAAGCCACTGCAATGAGAAGCCTGCGCACTGCAACGAAGAGTAGCCCCCACTCGCCACAGCTAGAGAAAGCCTGTGCGCAGCAACGAAGACCCAAAGCAGCCAAAAAATAAATAAATTTTTTAAAAAAGAACTTAACGCTCGTCTTCTGACTTCAAATTCCACACTTTGTCTACCTATTTTTTACCTCCTTAAAAAAGCACGAAGCAGGCATTTGAGGTCCTAGGTCAAATTCCTTCTAGCTGTGGGAATGTGTATTATGTATGGAGATATTTCCTAATATTAAAATCAAGAAACAGGGAAGCAAATAATTCTTACCCAACTAAAGTGCTTTTACATTAGTCCAGAAACTTAAAAAGATAATTTAATGTTGAGACATTCCAATAGTGTAACTGAAAAAAACAATTCAAAACATCGATTTAAAAAAATTCTTGCCATTGTGGAAATTTTCTATTTTTATTTCTGCACATATTTCAGTGTATGTTCCAGTTTATGAGCTGCCAGTTGCTGAAGTCCCGAGTCAAGATCAAACATATCATGCAAAGAATAGCATTTGTCTAAAGTGTAATGCTTCTGTGCACCTGGAGTGTATATTTTATGAACAGAACTAATTTGATCCGATCCTGTATTTGCAAAACTCAGGCTTATTTTGCAGTGATAGCGATTATGTTCTGTAACAGGTATGGAGATATAATTCTTTAGACATTACCTCATTTGGCCCTCACAGTGGCTCTATTAGTTGGGCAGAAGAGTCATTATTATTATTAATATGCCCATTTGAAACTGAGGATCTCAAACAATGGTCAGACAAGTTATCATCCAAGGCACAAACTGATATATAGTGGAGGGGGCATTTAATTAAGTGATTATAACGTATTAGAATGACCAGTGGGTATTAGATTTTTATATTAGATTATGTGAGATGAAGTATATGGATTAAGGACATGCATTCTGGGTTCAAATCCCCATTTTATCACTTACTAATTCCATGACTTTGGGCAAATATAAACTTTCTCAGTAACATCATCTTTAAAATGGAGAAAATAATATCACTTACTTCCTAGAAAATTAAATGATTTAAGGGATATAAAACTCTTGGCACAGCTTCTGGTGCATATTAAGCACTCAATAAATAAAGCACTTAGTATTAATCCAACTAAACCTCATACACACACACACACACACACACACACACACACACACACACATACACATACATTACCACCACCACCAACCCTGTGAGTGGAGCAACATTTTCATATTCTTTCTTTACAATCACTCCTTGGATGATCTCCTCCAGTTTTATGGCTCTGAATACTACTTATTCATTAGTGACTTCCAAACGTGTATCTCTAATCTGCACTTCTTCCCTGAACTTATATATCCAAGTGTCTTGACATCTCCTTAGCCATCTAAAACATAATGTACCCAAAGGCCCTGATATTTCCCCTCATCTGGCACCCCCTGCAGCCTTCTCCATCCTAGGTAACAGCAAATCCATTCTTCCAGTTGTTCCCTACTTATCGCTGTATAACGTACTATACATTATGCTGTTTCATCGTGTTTATTGTCTGCTTCCCCTTAGAAGGCAATCTTCATGGGAGTAAATAATTTTTATTGGACAGTAATAGTCTCTAGCACATAATAGGCACTCAATAAATATTTGCTAATGAATGAATAAATAAATGCTTATTTAATAGATGAAGAAACTGAGACTCACAGAAGTTTATGAAATTGCCCAAGGACAGGAGTGGGTAAATAAAGGCACCTAGGTTTATATGACTTCAAAGTCCACATTTATGATTACTACACATTTTGTCAGGTTTAATTTCTGGATATTGGTCAAAACCTAGTTGTGGCTTCAGATACACCTTAATGTAATGATGTCTCAGCACATTCTTGGGAAATGAAGATTTCTTATAACAAAATAAGCCGATGTTTTAAAAAGTGTTTTTCAAGGGTAAGTGCTTATTAGCCTGAGCACAGAGAGGGGAGGGAGGGTTAGGAGGTCTGGGGAAGGAACTTCTGATCTTGTTTATGTTTCCCTGACTTGAGTCCTGCCCACTTGGTGGGTCCCTGCTTTGCCGGAGTGCTGGGATTCCTGAGACAGAGGCACACTTTGCTCAGGCTGGGAAGACATCCCTTCCCTCCTCACCCTCTTTCTCTTTTCCTCTCTCTGCTTCTCTCCATCTTGTCTTTCCACATCTCCACATCTCCCTTCATAACCTTTCCATCTCTCCTGAGATCTGTCTCCATTGTCTTGCCCCAAACTGCTCTTCTTGCTCCCACTCACCCCTCATGTATGATGTCAGGGCTGTCTACTAGGGGGTAGGACCCAAGATTTATCACACAGTACATGAGCCCTGGCCTTTGAAACCCTGAAATTTTATGTAGCTAAGTGATCTTAAATTGATATTAAGTGACCTTGGGATAGGCAAAGATTTTGTAAAGAGGACACAAATAACACTTGTCATAAAAGTTGTTACATTAAACTATTAAAATAAGTTCTGTTCATCAAAATACACTGAAGAGAATGAAAATGTAAGCCACAGACTAGGATATATGTATTTGTTGTACATGAATCTAAGAAAGACTTTATATTCAGAATATGTAAAGAACTCCTATAAATCAATAATAAAAAGATAAATAGCCCAATTACAATGGACAAAGCCTTGAATAGACACTTCACAAAAGAGTATATTCCAAATGACCAATATGTACATGAAAAAGTTCCCAACATAATTTTTCATCAGGGAAATATAAATTAGAATCACAATGAGATTGCATGACACATCTACTAGAATGACTAAAATTAAAAAGATCTCAATGCCAAATATTGATGAGGATATGGAGTAATTGAAATTGTCATATATTGGTGGTAGGTGTGTAAACTGATAAAAACACTTTGGAAAGCTAAACATTAACCTACCCCATTATCCAACAATTCCATTCCTGGGCCAAGAAAAATGAGATTATATGTTCACCAAGGGTGTGTACAAGGATGTTCATATTAGCTATATTTATAAGTGAAACAAAACTGGGAACAACCCTATATCCATCAACAAGGGAATAAATAAGTGTATATCCATACAGTGTAACACAGCACTTCAATAAAAAGAATAAACTCCAATTATGCTTAACATCATGACTGAATCTCACACACATGCTGAGCAAGAGAAGCCAGACACAAAGGGTGTGTACATATTCTATAATTCCATTTATATGGTGTCCCAAAACAAGAAAAAGCAATCAATGGAGACAGAAGTCAGAATAGTGATGACCTCTGCAGGAGTCTGATGACTTGGAAGGACAACAGAGGGACATTCTGTGTGTTGAAAATGTTCTAAATCAATCTGGGTGGTGTTACACTGGTGTATATAAATATAAGAAATTGTCAGTCTGCATATTTATGATTTGTGCACTTTATGTATGTTACACCTCAATTTAAAAATAACATATCTTTGTGCCTAGGTATTTACCATACAAAGATTTATACATAAATATCCGTAGCAGCTTTAGTTATAGTAACCCCAAACTGGAAATTACCCACATGTGAATCAACACTTGAATGGATAAACAAACTATGGTACATCTGTGCAATAGATTATTACTTAGCAATAAAAAGAACTGAATGATTGATAAATGCATCAACATGAATGAATCTCAAAATCATTATGTTGAGTGAAAGAAGCCAGACACAAAAGTCTGCATACTAGTATGATTCCATTTATATAAAATCCTAGAAAATGCAAGCTAATTGCAGATCAGTGGTTGGTTGTCTGGGGTCCCGGGTAGAGGGAGGGACTGAAAAAGGGCATGAGGAAACCTTGGCTGGGGGTGAATCTTGATTGTATCAATGGTTTCCCGTGTATATATATGTCAGAATGCATCAGATTGTATCCTTTGAAGTAATACAGTTTATTTTCCATAAATTATATTTCAATAGAGTTGATGAAAAATAATATATATCAAATTAAGAATACTCAGTGACCAAAAAGTTCCAGCAGACACTACTAAATAAACTTCAATTTCCTTCCTAGGACCCCACACCCTAAATAAAATGAAAGCTAGTCTGGTAGGATCTGAGTAAGGGGAAGGGACAGTCCCACTCTGCCTTATAGAGGCAAATGGAGGACGTGAGTGGGGAGTGAAATTTAAAGAATTGTTAGCTACATAATTGAAAAAGTAAAAAAGAGAACACTGAGGTATCAGAGACAATAATTGCAGGATGCAGCCACTCTCCCCCCAGGTTTGGGGGAAACAGGTGGAAGAGGTTAGAATTATTAAAACTTGGAAACTCAGAGGATGGTCCTGGGGGCTGGGACCTAGACCTCTGAGGAGGTGGCCCAGGATGGCTGGCGCAAGTGTTCCTGAGGCTAGTTTTACATGTCAAAGAAACTACAAACTAGATTCAGCTATTGCCACAGGAAGAATCTGCTAATGTTGGGGTGAAGAGGCATTTCTGGGGTGACACTTAGAGTAACAGGAAGCAAACAGGAGAAAGCACATCCTTTCTCCCTCCACCAACTTTGCAGTCTCCCTCTAGTGCCCCCAATTGGCATTGCCTCAAAGTGAGCACGTGGAAAAACTGAAATGCTGGTTTGCAGAGTCCAAGCTCCAGCCTTATAAGCATGGTGAATATAGGGGTTGCGGAATGGTGAAGTTGAGATTAGGCCTCAAGCAATTTTGTATTTAAATCTTGGCTTTTCCTCACTTGTTTTGTGAACTTGGGCAGGTTACTTAACCTCTCTGAGCCTCAGTTCCACATCAGTAAAATGAAGGTAATGTTATAAGTTTGTGGTAGTGAGTCTTCAATAAGTGGACTCCAGGTTACACTGATTGGGCATGTTTTGTTGGTAGCAGCATTCTTCCGGTTGGGTCAGGTCACACTTCACAGGGGCAGAAGCTTTTGCTGGTAGTGTTGCCTCCTCCCCAAAAGAACTTGGCTATCAAGTATTGCATCCCATTCATGAAGATCAGAGTTAATGTGGATTGGCTGAGAAGTTGTCTGTGATTCAAAGGACAGACTCAAGAGGGAAGTGGTATGATAAAGATCTAAATGTGCTACTTTCCACTCCACTTCATGGATGCCCACTTTTCAGCAGCATCATCTTTTATTTAAAGAGCCTCTGGGGACCTTCAAGGTGGCAGAGGAGTAAGACGTGGAGATCACCTTCCTCCCCACAAATACAGCAAAAATACATCCACATGTGGAACAACTCCTACAGAACACCTACTGAATGCTGGCAGAAGACCTCAGACTTCCCAAAAGGCAAGAAACTCCCCAAGTACCTGTGTAGGGCCAAAGAAAAAAGAAAAAACAGAGACAAAAGAATAGGGATGGGACCTGCACCTCTGGGAGGGAGCTGTAAAGGAGGAAAAGTTTCCACACACTAGAAGCCCCTTCACTGGCAGAGATGGGGGGTGGGGGGGGGAAGCTTCGGACCACAGAGGAGAGCACAGCAACAGGGGAGCAGAGGGCAAAGCAGAGAGATTCCCACACAGAGGATCAGTGCCAAGCAGCACTCACCAGCCTGAGAGGCTTGTCTGCTTACCCGCCAGGGTGGGTGGGGGCTGGGAGCTGAGGCACGGGCTTCGGAGATCAGACCCCAGAGAGAGGACTGGGGTTGGCTGCACGAACACAGCCTGAAGGGGGCTAGTGTGCCACAGCTAATTGGGAGGGAGTCCAGGAAAAAGTCTGGAGCTGCCAAAGAGGCAAGAGACCATTGTTTTGGTGTGTGCGAGGAGAGGGGATTCAGAGCGCTGCCTAAACAAGCTCTAGAGATGGGCACGAGCCACGGCTATCAGCACGGACCCCAGAGATGGGATTGAGATGCTAAGGCTGCTGCTGCAGCCACCAAGAAGCCTGTGTGCGAGCACAGGTCACTATTCACACCTGTGCAGCCCGCCACTGCCAGGATCCCGTGATCCACAGACAACTTCCCTGGGAGAACACACGGCACACCTCAGGCTGTTGCAACATCACACTGGCCTCTGCTGCTGCAGGCTCACCCCACATTCTGTACCCTTCCCTTCCCCGAGCCTGAGTGAGTCAGAGCCCCCTAATCAGCCGCTCATTTAACTCCATCCTGTCTGGGCAGGGAACAGACACCCTCAGGTGACCTACATGCAGAGGCGAGGCCAAATCCAAAGCTGAACCCCAGGAGCTGTGTGAACAAAGAAGAGAAAGGGAAATTTCTCTCAGAAGCCTCAGGAGCAGTGGATTAAATCTCCACAGTTAACTTGATGTACCCTGCATCTGTGGAATACCTGAATAGCCAACAAATCATCCCATAATTGAGGCGGTGGACTTTGGGAACAACTGTAGACTTGGGGTTTGCTTTCTGCATCTGATTTGTTTCTGGTTTTATGTTTATCTTAGTTCAGTATTTAGAGCTTATTATCATTGGTAGATTAGTTTATTGATTTGGTTGCTCTCTTTTTTTTAAAAAAAATATATATATATATTTCCTTCTCCTCTTTTTGTGAATGTGTATGTGTATGCTGCTTTGTGTGATTTTGTCTGTATAGCTTTGCTTTTACCATTTGTCCTAGGGTTCTGTCTGTTTATGTTTTTTGTTTTTTAGTATAGTTTTTAGCGCTTGTTATCATTGGTGGATTGGTTTTTTGGTTTAGTTTCTCTCTTCTTCCTTTTTTTTCTTTTTTAAATTATTTTTTAGTTTTTTTACTTTAATAATTTTTTTAATTTATATTTTAATAACGTTATCTTTTTTCTTTCTATCTTTCTTTCCTTCCTTCCTTCCTTTCTTTCTTTCTTTCTTCCCTCCCTCCTTTCTTTCTTTCTTTCTTTCTTTCTTTCTTTCTTTCTTTCTTCCTTCCTTCCTTCCTTCCTTCCTTTCCTTCCATCCTTCCTTCCTTTCCTTCCATCCTTCCTTCCTTCCTTCCTTCCTTTTCTTTCGTTCTTTCTCCCTTTCTTTCTGAGCTGTATGGCTGACAGGGTGTTAGTGCTCTGGCCGAGTGTCAGGCCTGAGCCTCTGAGGTGGGACAGCCGAGTTCAGGACATTGGTCCACTAGAGACCTCCCAGCCACATATAATATCAAATGGCGAAAGCTCTCCCAGAGATCTCTGTCTCAATGCTGAGACCACGCGCCACTCAATGACCAGCAACCTCCAGTGCTGGACACCCTATGCCAAACAACTAGCAAGACAGAAACACAACCCCACCCATTAGCAGAGAGGCTGCCTAAAATCAAAATAAGGCCACAGACAACCCAAAACACATGACTGGACTCGGTCCTGCCCACCAGAAAGAGAAGATCCAGCCTCATCCACCAGAACACAGGCACTGGTCCCCTCCACCAGGAAGCCTACACAACCCACTGAACCAACCTTGGCCACTGGGGACAGATACCAAAAACAATGGGAACTATGACCCTGCAACCTGTGAAAAGGAGACTCCAAACACAGTAAGTTAAACAAAATAGGAAGACAGAAACACACAGCAGATGAAGGAGCAAGGTAAAAACCCACCAGACGAAACAAGTGGAGAGGAAATGGGCAGTCTACCTGAAAAAGAGTTTACAGTAATGATAGTAAAGATGACCCAAGATCTTGGAAATAGAATGGAGAAAATACAAGAAACATTACCAAGGACCTAGAAGAACTAAAGAGCAAACAACCAATGATGAATTAAACAATAAATGAAATTAAAATACTCTAGAAGGAATCAATAGCAGAATACCTGAGGCAGAAGAACGGATAAGTGACCTGGAAGATAAAATAGTAGAAATAACTACCACAGAGCAGAATAAAGAAAAAAGAATGAAAAGAAGTGAGGACACTCTCAGAGACCTCTGGGACAACATTAAATGCACCAACATTCAAATGATAGGGGTCCCAGAAGAAGAAGTGAAAAACAAAGGGGCTGAGAAAATATTTGAAGAGATTATAGTTGTAAACTTCCCTGATATGGGAAAGAAAATAGTCAATCAAGTCCAGGAAGCTCAGAGAGTCCCATACAGGATACATCCAAGGAGAAACATGCCAAAACAGATATTAATCAAACTATCAAAAATTAAATACAAATAAAAAGTATTAAAAGCAGCAAGGAAAAAGCAACAAATAACATACAAGGGAATCCCCATAAGGTTAACAGCTGATCTTCCAGCAGAAACTCAGCAAGACAGAAGGGAGTGGCAGGACATATTTAAAGTGATGAAAGGGAAAAAAACCTACAACCAAGATTACCCAGCAAGGATCTCATTCAGGTTCGACGGAGAAATTAAAACCTTTACTGACAAACAAAAGCTAAGAGAATTCAGCACCACCAAACCAGCCTTACAACAAATGCTAAAGGAACTTCTCTAGACAAGAAACACAAGAGAAGGAAAAGACCTACAATAACAAATCCAAAACAATTAAGAAAATGGGAAAAGAACATACACATCGATAATTACCTTAAATGTAAATGGATTAAATGCTCCAACCAAAAGACATAGACTGGCTGAATGGATACAAAAACAGGACCCAGATATATGCTGTCTACAAGAGACTCATTTCATACCTAGGGACACATACAGACTGAAAGTGATGGGATGGAAGAAGATATTCCATGAAAATGGAAATCAAAAGAAAGCTGGAGTAGCAAATCTCATATCAGACAAAATAGACTTTATTATTTTTTTTAAAAATAGACTTTAAAATAAAGACTATTACAAGAGACAAAGAAGAACACTACATAATAATCAAGGGTTCAATCCAAGATTATATAACAATTATAAATATTTATGCACCCAACATAGGAGCACCTCAATGCATAAGGTAAATGCTAACAGCCATAAAAGAGGAAATTGACAGTAACACAATTATAGTAGGGGACTTTAATACCCCACTTTCACCAATGGGCAGATCATGCAGAATGAAAATAAATAAAGAAATACGAGATATAAATGACATATTAAGCAAGATGGACTTAATTGATATTTATAGGACAATCCATATAAAAAAAAAATACACTTTCTTCACAAGTGCTCATGGAACATTCTCCAGGATAGCTCATATCTTGGGTCACAAATCAAGCCTTCATAAATTTAAGAAAATTGAAATTGTATCAAGTATCTTTTCCAGCCACAATGCTATGAGATTAGATATCAATTACAGGAAAAAAAAAACTGTAAAAAATACAAACAGATGGAGGCTAAACAATACACTAGTTAATATCCAAGAGATCACTGAAGAAATCAGAGGAAATCAAAATATACCTAGAAACAAATGAAAATGAAAACACGACAACCTAAAACCTATGGGATGCAGTAAAAGCAGTTCTAAGAGGAAAATTTATAGCAGTACAATCCTACATTAAGAAACAAGAAAAATCTCAAATAAACAACCTAACCTTACACCTACAGCAATTAGAGAAAGAAGATCAAAAAATCCCCCAAAGAGGGCTTCCCTGGTGGTGCAGTGGTTGAGAGTCCGCCTGCCGATGCAGGGGACACAGGTTCATGACCCGGTCCTGGAAGATCCCACATGCCGCAGAGCGGCTGGGCCTGGGAGCCATGGCCACTGAGCCTGCATGTCCAGAGCGTGTGCTCCACAACAGGAGAGGCCACAACAGTGAGAAGCCCACGTACCGCCAAAAAAAAAGCCCCCAAAGTTAGCAGAAGGAAAGAAATTATAAAGATCAGATCAGAAATAAATGAAAAAGAAATGGAGGAAACGATAGCAACGATCAATAAAAGTAAAAGTTGGTTCTTTGAGAAGATAAACAATATTGATAAACCATTAGCCAGACTCATCAAAAAAAAAATAAAAGGGAGGAGACTGAAATCAACAGAATTAGAAATGAAAAAGGAGAAGTAACAACTGACACTGCAGAAATACAGAGGATCATGAGCGATTACTACAACCAACTGTATGCCAGTAAAATGGACAACCTGGAAGAAATGAACAAAATTTTAGAAAAGCACACCCTTCTGAGACTGAATCAGGAAGAAATATAAACAGACCAATCACAGCACTGAAACTGAAGCTGTGATTAAAAATCTTCCAACAAACAAAAGCCCAGGACCAGATGGCTTCACAGGCGAATTCTGTCAAACATTTAGAGAAGAGCTAAAACCTATCCTTCTCAAACTCTTCCAAAATATAGCAGAGGGAGGAACACTCCCAAACTCATTCTATGACACCACCATTACCCTCATACCAAAACCAAACAAAAATGTCACAAGAAAAGAAAACTACAGGCCAGTAACACTGATGAATATAGATGCAAAAATCCTCAACAAAATACTAGCAAACAGAATCCAACAGCACATTAAAAAGATCATACACCCTGATCAAGTGGGGTTTGTCTCAGGAATGCAAGTGTTCTTCAATATACGGAAATCAATGTGATAAACCATATTAACAGATTGAAGGAACAAAACCATATGATCATCTCAATAGATGCAGAAAAAGTTTTCAACAAAATTCAACACCGATTTATGATAAAAACCCTCCAGAATGTAGGCATAGAGGGAACTTACCTCAACATAATAAAGTCCATATATGACAAGCCCACAGCAACATCATTCTCAATGGTGAGAAACTAAACAGTTCCACTAAGGTCAGGAACAAGAAAAGGTTGCCCACTCTTACCACTATTATTCAACATAGTTTTGGAAGCTTTAGCAATAGCAATCAGAGAAGAAAAAGAAATAAAAGGAATCCAAATCGGAAAAGAAGTAAAGCTGTCACTGTTTGCAGATGACAGGATCCTATACATAGAGAATCCTAAAGATGCTACCAGAAAACTCCTAGAGCTAATCAGTGAATTTGGTAAAGTAGCAGGATACAAAATTAATGCACAGAAATCTCTTGCATTCCTATACACTAATGATGAAAAATCTGAAAGTGAATTTAAGGAAACACTCCCATTTACCATTGCAACAAAAAGAATAAAATATCTAGGAATAAACCTACCTAGGGAGACAAAAGACCTGTATGCAGAAAATTATAAGACACTGTTGAAAGAAGTTAAAGATGATACAAATCATCTTAAAGATGGAGAGATATACCATGTTCTTGGACTGGAAGAATCAACATTGTGAAAATGACTCTACTACCCAAAGCAATCTATAGATTCAATGCAATCCCTATCAAACTACCACTGGCATTTTTCACAGAACTAGAACAAAAAATTTCACAATTTGTATGGAAACACAAAAGACCCTGCATAGCCATAGCAATCTTGAGAAAGAAAAACGGAGCTGGAGGAATCAGGCTCCCTGACTTCAGACTATACTACAAAGTTACAGTAATCAGGACAGTATGGCACTGGCACAGAAACAGAAATATAGATCATTGTAACAAGATAGAAAGCCCAGAGATAAACCCATGCACATATGGTCACCTTATCTTTGATAAAGGCGACGAGAATATACAGTGGAGAAAAGACAGCCTCTTCAATAAGTGGTGCTGGGAAAACTGGACAGCTACATGTAAACGTATGAAATTAGAACACTCCCGAACACCATACACAAAAAAAACCTCAGAATGGATTAAAGACCTAAATGTAAGGCCAGACACTACCATACTCTTAGAGGAAAACATAGGCAGAACACTCTATGACATAAATCACAGCAAGATCCTTTTTGACCCACCTCCTAGAGAAATGGAAATAAAAATAAACAAATGGGGCCTAATGAAACTTAAAAGCTTTTGCACAGCAAAGTAAACCAGAAACAAGGTGAAAATACAGCCCTCAGAATGGGAGAAAATATTTGCAAATGAAGCAACTGACAAAGGATTAATCTCCAAAATTTACAAGCAGCTCATGCAGCTCAATATCAAAGAAACAAACAACCCAATCCAAAAATGGGCAGATGACCTAAAAAGACATTTCTCCAAAGAAGATATACAGATTGCCAACAAACACATTAAAGAATGCTCAACATCATTAATCATTAGAGAAATGTAAATCATTACTACAATGAGATATCATCTCACTCCAGTCAGAATGGCCATCATCAAAAAAATCTACAATCAATAAATGCTGGAGAGGGTGTGGACAAAAGGAAACCCTGTTGCACTGTTGGTGGGAATGTAAATTGATACAGCCATTATGGAGAACAGTATGGAGGTTCCTTACAAAACTAAAAATAGAACTACCGTACGACCTGGCAATCCCACTGCTGGGCATATACCCTGAGAAACCCATAACTGAAAAAGAGTCATGTACCAAAATGTTCATTGCAGCTCTGTTTACAATAGCCAGGACATGGAAGCAACCAAAGTGTCCATCAACAGATCAATGGATAAACAAGATATGGCACATATATACAATGGAGTATAACTCAGCCATAAAAAGAAATGAAATTGAGTTATTTGTAGTCAGGTGGATGGACCTAGAGTCTGTCATACAGAGTGAAGTAAGTCAGAAAGAGAAAAACAATTACCGTATTCTAACAAATATATATGGAATCTAAGAAAAAAAAAGGTCATGAAGAACGTAAGGGCAAGACGGGAATAAAGGCACAGACCTACTAGAAGATGGACTTGAGGATATGGGGATGGGGAAGGGTAAGCTGTGACAAAGTGAGAGGGTGGCATGGGCATATATACACTACCAAACGTAAAATAGATAGCTGGTGGGAAGCAGCCGCATAGCACAGGGAGGTCAGCTTGGTGCTTTGTGACCACCTGGGTGGGGGAAAGGGAGGGTGGGAGGGAGGGAGTTGCAAGATGGAAGAAATATGGGAACATATGTATATGTATAACTGATTCACTTTGTTATGAAGCAGAAAACTAACATACCATTGTAAGGCAATTATACTCCATAAAGATGTTAAAAAAAAAAGTGGGCTCCAACATTTAATTGTTTTACTTATATAGCACTAGTCCCCCCATCACTCACTCCTCTAAATCACTGCCAGCATCATGGCCTAGTTACCTGGTCCTTGGGATGGCTCTGCTCACATGTGCCTCACCAGCTCTGTGCCCTCCAGTCTCATCATGAAAAGCCTCCTTATGATACGAGATTCCGAGAAATAAGTGGTGGCAGCACTGGACTGTGGTCTGTGGTGTATCACTTGGATTTCAGTCCTGGGGGAAGAAATTAAGCAGCTAGCCTATCATCCTTTATCTCATGTAACCAGGAGGACACTCCTGGAAGATAAAGAAAACAAGTGACCCAATGTAATCTCTTTATGAACATGCTGATAATCGGGCTCCTGGTAAATAAACTAATGAGACTGACTAGCAAGAGACACCCCATTTATGGAACGCTTTTAGCAAAATTGATCCTGGATTAGGATTGCTTATGGAAGACTAGAGTCTTTGAGTTATGAATCATGGCTCCCTGGAGGATTCCATTTAAGTCATAATGATCTGGGTAAAAATAGAGATGATTCATAACCTACAGTCTCCCTGTTGTGTAAGGCAACCCACACATCTCCGCCATGGGCTAAAGAGTACATGTCTGATGTAGGAAGAGAGGACCTGGGGAACCACCCTCCGTATCCTGGACTCCTCCCTGCTTCACCTGTACCTCTTAATTACATGTCTCCTTAAAATGATTAGTGAAACTTGATAGTGAGTAACAGAGAAACTCACACTAACCCAGAGAGTTGTTGGCATGGTCCAGCCATGCTTTTTCAGTGAACAAGGTATTATTGAACCCTAAAAACAAGGGGCTAGAACCTCTTAACGATGTGTGTCAAATTCATTGGATTTTTAATTCACTAAGTAATATCCATGTTCTAGAATCTAACTCAGTTATTTCTCTGGCTATCATAACTTTCTTCTCTCTAAAAATGTAGAGGTAAAATGAGCACTAAACCTCCTTTAGAAAATAGGGGTTCTGGCCCTAGCTCTGCTGCAAGTGGACTGTGTGACCTTGGACAGAACCCTCAACCTCTCTGAACCTCAATTTTATCATCTGCACAATGGGGAGGGTGATCATACTACCTCCCCCATGGAGTTGCCATGAGAATCAAATGAAAGATGTAGGAAAATGCTAAATAAACTGTACAAAATACAGTCATATTTCTACTAGAGCAATCAATTTAAAGAAGCAATACTGTCTCTCCAGTGCTTCTCCAGTACTATCTCTTCCAGTGCTTTTACTAATACTGGCCTAAATATGTAGTAAAAAAGTCTGAATTCTCTTACTTATACTTACAGATCCCTGATTCATCTCTGTTTCTAAAAAATATTTTATTAAAGTATACTTTCCATTAATTGAAACACATAGATCTTAAATATACAGTTCAATCAATTTTGACAAATGCATACACCTATGTAACCCATACTTCCATCAAGATATAGAACATTTCCAACACCCATAAAGATCCTATGTACCCCCTTCTAGTCCATCACACCCTTAAGAAACACCATTGTTCTGATTTCTACTGCAATGTGTTAGTTTTGCCTGTTCTAGAACTTCATACTTTCTTGTGCTTGGCTTCTTTCATTCAGGATAATGTTTTTGAAAGTTAGCCACATTGTTGTGGATATAAGTAGCACATTCTTTTATATTTTTCTGTATAGGATTCCATTGTATGAATATAACATAATTTATTTATCCATGCTCCTGTCAATGGCCATTGGGTTGTTTCTAGTTTTTAGCTATCAAGAATGGGCTAAGGACAGTCTCATATAAGACTTTGTATAGATGCATGTTTTCATTTCTTTTGGGTAAATACTTAAGAGTGGAATTGTTGAATCACAGTGTAGTTGCATGTTTAACTTTTTAAGAAACTGCCAAATGGTTTCCCAAAGTATGTGACAATTCCAGTTTTTCCATTTCCTTGCTAACATTTGGTGTTGTCGAAGTTTTTTTTATTATGGCCATGGGTGTGTCGTGCTATCTCTAGTTCTTTTTTCAAGTTTTCGTGGGTTCTTAAACTCACGAAAGGGGGTTTCGTGGAACCCTCTTGGGGTATGTTGATGAAGTTATATGCAAAAATGTATGCCTGCTTACATTTTCATAAGGATAGAATCTATATAAATTTCAGCTTTTTAAAGCAGCTCCTCATTCCCTCAAATGTTAACAATTATACAAACAGCAGTCTCTGAAGATATGATTTTTTGTCAGTCTGATAGGCTAGGCCATAATTAACCAGCAGCAATCAACTATTTATGTTCTCACAGCTTAAAGATTTTGCTTCACTGTAATGTGCAGTTAAACATAACACAGATTCTTATTAGCTCTTAAAGTCTTAAAATACCATTTGGCCCAGATTTCTGAAATGTCCTCATGTATCCAGAGTCCTTTCGATAGTGAAAATTATGTCCTCTGGCTCTGTGTTATTTATTAGGAAAGGAAATTTGCATTCCTGATTTGATTAAGGAAAAATTAGTCATGGAGACTTTCACAAGGAATGTCTTTTGGTCTACCTGAAACTTGAGCAAATAAAACAGGTAGGGCTAATTGTCCACAGACATTCAGCATGCTCTGTAAGCCCAATTTGTTATTGTGATTAGCCTCATCAATGTAGTCTTTTAGGAATTTGCTTTCTAGATTGTTGTTTATTTTCATGTGCATAATTTAGCTGAAGTTTTCAAAGCACCATTTGTGTGTGTGTAAATTAAAAAGGCAGTGAGCTTCAGAAGAAAGAAAGTTTCCTTTTTGTAACCCCCTCACATCCACTTTTAGAATTCACACTGAATGAATTCAAGGATTAAAGAAAGAGTTGAGAAATGTTTGCTCATTCTGTAGATGTCCTGTTTATGCCCAGTTCAAAGTGTGCCATTAATTTGCAATGGTCATTTACAGTATAATAATAAAAGAAATGGCTTCTAGCATTTATCTTTGTAAATGCCTTTTGTTAGGAGTTAGGTTTGACTAAAAGTTACATAGAATTATCATGAGTTGACCAATCTACATTGCATCTAATACATTGCTTGAGTATTCCAATAGTGACTTAAATAACAGTAGGATGGTACTTCATTCCAGACTATTATACTCATAAAGACATTAGTTTAGTCTCACTGATGGCCATTTGATATGACAAGGGGAGAAATTGACCAGGAGAGAATATTCTTTTATTTTTTGGTAACAGATTTATTGAGATATAATTCACCTACCATACAGCTCGCCCATTTAAAGAGTACAATTCAATGGTTTTCAGTATATTCACAGGGCTGTGCAACCAGCACTACAATCAGTTTCAGAACTTTTTTTTTTATTAACAGTCACCTCCCTCCCCCATTTCCCCTCAGCATTGCCAGCCCTAGGTAGCCACGACTCTTTCTGTATCTACAGATTTTTATGGTTTTGCCTATTCTGGAATGTCATATGCATGAAATCATATGTAGTCTTTTGTGACTGTCTTCTTTTAATTAATATAATATTTTTGAGTTTCATCCATACTGTAACATGTATCCTTACTTCATTCCTTTTTATTGTTGGAGGATATTCCATTGTATAGATACATCACATTTTAGTTATCCATTCATCGATGGATGTTTGTATTGTTTCCACTTTTTGGCTATTCTGAATAATGCTACTATAAACATTTGCATACAACTTTTTGCATAGACATATGTTTTCAATTCTCTTGGTATGTACCTAGGAGTAGAATTGCTGGGTCATATGGGAAGTCTGTTAGTCTTTTGAGAACCTGCTAAACTGTTTTCCAAAGGTGCTACACCATTTTACATTCCCAACAGCCATGTGTGAAGTGGTATCTCATTGTGGGTTTGAGTTGCATTTCCCTGGGCTAATAATGTTGAGCATCTTTTCATATGCTTATTGGCCATTTGTGTATCTTCTTTGGATAAATATCTATTCAGATTCTTTGCCCACTTTTTAACTGGGTTGTATTCTTATCATGAGTTCTAAGAGTTTTGATATGCTTTTGAGTAACAGCATGAAATGGAAAAATATGGGTATCTCAGAAAATGATAATATACATATTGATTGAGGTGCTTGGAATCATAACATAAGAGCTGGAGGGTACCATAAAGATGCCCAAGGCAAAGCCCTCCAAGGAAACAAACTATTGTAAAGATTAAATGATTTCCTGAGAAGCAACAGCCAGGAGATTAAAGAATGGAGATTCAAACCCAAATGTTTATGCAGAATTTGCCACTCTAGCTGATGCATTTCATTGCTTGGAAATGCAAAATTATGCTCTCTGCTGCCAAGAATTCTTAGATCTTTGCTTGCCTCTTGTTCTTTAGAGATGAGTACACCATTTATATTTATTGCTGTGGATCATGCCAGGTTTCTGTTTAGGGCAGGACTAAAGGATAATGAGTTAGAGCAGTGCCTCTCAGACTTGAGCATGCATCAGAATTGCCTGGAGAGCTTGTGAAAACACAATTGTGTCCAACATACATAATATGCAGTATTATGTAAATATGTATTTAAAATAATGAGACATGATGCACAAGTGCCAGTGACAAAGGTTGAATAATGTATAGCACTTATTACATGACTCCAAATAAACATATATTGAGTGGAAATTGAAAAACATAGTTTAATGTGTAATCTTACAACCAAGGTTCTGAAATGAGCATGTACCAGAATCACCTGGAGGGCTTATTAACACACATATTGCTCAGCCCCACCTCCCAAGTTGCAGATTTAGGAGAGTGTGGAGGGACCCAATAATTTGCATTTCTAAAGTTCCCAGGTGATGCTGATGCCTGGAGGTCCAGGGACCTCACTATGAGAACCACTGTACTAGAAGAAAGAAAACATTTCAATGTCTGGGGTAGGGATACTGTGGAGGATGGCAGGACCCAATTATAATACAATGCCATATACAAGTGAAAAATTTTCCAGATGTTCTTAATTTTAATCTTTTTCAGTGTATACTTTGAAATACATGACTTGCTTTTTCTTATGCTAGTTTGAAAGGGAGATTGTAACAAAAATGCCAGTTCTTTTGATTTCCGTAATCACAAACTGCAGAACTTTGTACCATCTAAACATTAGACATAATTACATATGTAATATATATATATGAAACATTATATATAATTGTATATACATGAAAACATTTGACAAGGATATTTGGCTTCACTTGTTACATAGAATGTTTGTTCTAAAACAAGACAGCAAAAAGATATTGTTATGATGCAGCTGGAAAGCTGATCAAATTTCTCTGAAAGAGCTAAGTCATGGCCAGGGTGCTTAGAGTAGTTAACACTGATCCTTGTATGGCATAGGTTCTCTGTAAACAGAGAGAATGGATGAATGCTTTATCTACCATGGGTTTTACTTTGGCTCAGTCATGATAACTTTCAAGTTGAAGAACATGGCTGATAAATTTTAGCTATACTTTTCAGGCTTCCATGTCAAGGTGAGAGGCATATGCATTTTACTGTCTTTCTGAATCCTTGTACATCTTTTTCCCCTGGGAGTTCTGAACCAATATCTGAACTTAAACATTAGGCCTTAGGTGATCAAATATATTTAGAAACAAATGCCACACATCTGACACAAATTATGCTACTCAGTGATTCCCAATTTCTAAGAGAATTCTAAGATGAAGCATTTGGAAGTTATCAAATGAATCAGCCTAGATAGGGTATGTGTTAAGTCTTTAGCATACTTATTGTTTTGGTTGGATCTAGTTTAAGAAGTAAGGAAATTTTTGTGTATAACCTTATTAAAGGTGTTAATCATAAAAAACAGTGGATCCAAGGTTGAATTATTTACATAAAACTTGGAAAAATCTCATGATGTAAGACACGAAGTCCATATTTCCAGAACCAGAATGCAAATTATTTTCCTGTTTACCATTTTCTAAAATGTTAGAATGTATAACTAACCAACTAGCTGATTGCCTATCAGGGCAAGCACAGTAGAAAAGTGTATGGGCTTTGGTGTCAGAGCTGTGTTGTATTCTGACTTTGTTACTTCCAAGCTGTTTAACTATAGTGGAATTTGAGTTGTGTTGCTCGGATCCCTATTTAGGACTGAAGAATTTATTTTCTCCTGCTGCTGCAAGTGCTATAGATTGCATCCAACTTGTTGTCATGGAGTATAAAATCCTGGCCCCCTCACCCCAACTTGGAACAACTCT
This sequence comes from Globicephala melas, assembly GCF_963455315.2. Lineage (NCBI taxonomy): Eukaryota > Metazoa > Chordata > Mammalia > Artiodactyla > Delphinidae > Globicephala > Globicephala melas. The sequence continues at coordinate 132,033,804 of NC_083317.1, read as the reverse complement.
TAAGGGCCATCACAGCTCTAGGGCTCCCCATGGGATCAGCTGAGGCCTCACTGAGACTGCATCGAAGCCCATATCCTCCCTCTGTCCAACCCTGCTTCCTTCCCTTCTTCTCTAGGTATTAATCATGAGGATACGCTCTATAAATTTGCTGAACACAAACCTCTGTCTTAGTGTCTGCTTCCTAGAAACCCAATGTGCAACAGTGATCTTTTATAAGTTATTTAACTTCTTTAACCTTAAACTTCATGTAACAAAGCCTATCTCATTTAAACTTGTTATCCGAACTAAATTAAATAACGTTCTAGCACAATGTCAGATATGGGATAGATGCCCAATAATGTTAAGTTCTTTTCTGTTTTCCAGGTATATTTCCTTCCTCTATGTAGCTAAGTCAATTTTCCCCCACACTACTCACCTTATGCAACTACACATAACTGGCAGAATCTAAGATTTGAGATTCTGTGAAAACTTTCAGTTGGTTTCCCCAACCTCAGGCAAAACAATTCCATTCTGGGACTAGTTATGAAGAAAGGAGGTTTACAGGATATTATCACATAGCTAAGTACACCAGACTATGGCTCCCAGTGGCTGTTTCTGTGTCAGGTTTCCTCTGATTGCCAAGAAAATGAATAGTAAACATTTTTAAAGTTAATGGCCTCATGTTTGGTTTAAATAGTCACCTTGAGAGAACATGACCTTGCTTTAGGAGCTAGGCTTTTTTTTTTTTTTTTTTTTTAGATTTTACTCTTTTCTCCTCAAAAATACAACACACCAAGAACATATTAAGTGCTTCACTATGCAAACTACTGGATCATATGGTAGGTGAAGCCAATAGTGTTATATATATGGCATATATACAGCTCATTACAGCTGGAAAGTCTACAATCCACATGTTACAAAAAGGGTTTAACCCAGATGGGGGCTCTAGGAATGATTATGATTTTTCACTTTGATAACCATTTATTAAGAATAATTCTGTGTTAGGTTCTGAAGATGTAGAGATGAGTAGGACATGGTTCTCTGCCTCCAAAAAACTCATCTTCTATTCTTTCAAGTTGCAGGCTATATGGGATTCTTTGTCCATAGGAAGGGGGATGAGAAATAGGAGGTCATATTTTTTTAAACCATAATAGAAATCTATGTAATAGTGACAGGGTAGCTGATATAAATTGCTCATTATCCCCCAATATCCATTCTATCCTTCCTTTTAATAACAAACCACTTCCCCACAATTTTAACTGGGCATATGTCCATCCAGATAGAGACATTTCCCAGCCTCCCTAGCTGTTAGATGTGGCCACATAACTACATTCTGGCCAGTGGGGTATAAACAACTGTGATGTGTGTGGTCTCTGGGTCACACCTTAAAAAGGAAGCTCTTTCCCACCACTATCTCTGTCCTCCACACTGCTGGCTGGGAGATAACCCATCCACAAATGAGAGCTGTATATTGAGAATGTAGAGACACCTACCAGCCACTAATTCCAAATACTACATAAGAAACAGATTTCTGTCTTACTTAAGCCTCTATATTTTAGGTTCTTTTTAGCTTATGCCCTAACACCTGTATTTTCTCATTTAATCCTTATAATTAACATGTGAGGTACCTGTTGATATCTCCATTTAAAGATGAAGAAACTGATTCAGAGATTAATTTGCCCAAGCAAGTAGGAAAACTGCAAGTGAAGTCCAGATAATCTATATTCAAGTCTAATTCTTTTCTCCAAATGGATTCTTTTCAGGAGAAAAAAACAAACAAACAAACATTTTCTAGTCCAGAAAGTAAAAGGTCAAGGAGACATGACCAGAAGTTCATAAAATCAAATAAGGAGACTTTGAATGGGTCTTGCTCATCAAATTTTGTCTATTAGAGCTGGGGGGCTTCTTTGAAGCCTGAAACCAGAAGAGTTAAAGTTAATAAAAAGAGGAACTGTTCCATTTTACATAGAAAGTCAACTAAGAGAAATCACTACCCCAAGAAGAAGTGAAGACAATAAATTGGCTGAAGGTGAATTAGGCCATTCATTCACAATAGACTCAGATTAGGGAAGTTTTGTTGGCGTTTGGGTACATCCTTAACTTGTAGGTTTAAGTTTTAAAGAAGAGCTCTGCCTTGCCCATGAAGTTCCCCTTGGGGCCTCTCTCTGCCAGAAATCTTAGATGGACTGGCTGACATGGCATGGCATTCCTTAAATTCTCATGCTGATGCTAGCTAGCACAGCACACCAAGCTGTGAGCAGCTATGCTGCCAACAACTTCAACGAGGAAGAAGCAGACCATATGCTAAGATGTGAGCTCTGTAACCATCCTTAACTTCACAGTGATGTGCTTAATAACCATATTTCAAAATTATGTCACAGTTTGGGTTTTGGAAGAACATTAGTTCATCCTGTATCCACAACCAGAAGACTTCAGATTTTCTTTGAGTTGGTTGCTCTTGAAAGTTTTCTTATGTGAGGACCCTCAGAATGAAAGTGACACAAGTTGTTCTTTATCTTTGAGAAGGGCCGTGCTCCCCACATGGGGTCTCAAGTTGTCTGCCTCCTTTCCTTTTCTTCTAACGAGTGTGCTTTGGTGCAAGATACCCCACTTCCTCCCCACTCCAGCCCTGCCCTCCCTTTTCCTGTTACCCTGCTTCTTTCTATTTATGATAGAGGAAGGATGTCCCTCCTTTCAAACATCAAAGCCCAGACCCCTTGCCTTCCTTATTTTGCTGGGCTATTGCTCAATCAATTATCCCTCTTAATTGACTCCCCAGCCTTTCCATCTGGTGATCCCTGTCCTTTCTTCACACACACAGACACACACACACAGAGACACACACGCAGACACACACACACACACACACACACACACACACCTTGTGGTGGGTTTGTAATGTGTTAACTTGACTAAGCTGAACTGCATTTCCCAGAATTCTCCTCCCTGTATATTTTTAGTTATCTGGGCCAAAGTGAGATTCTTGTGGGAGATTGGGTGGGTGGAAGTGAAGCAGCAGCCATTTTGTAGCTTGCACACATTGCCACTTATCAGTTGCCATGGTTGCCGTGGTTGCCGTGAGGCAGCAGCCTGGTCTGCAACTGCCCTACCTTCCCCTGGACCCTCCTTCCGTGCTCCCATTCCTAGACCAGGTGTATGAATTTAGCTCCATTAGGAAGGTTCCAACTTTTGAAGTTGTGAAGTTGGGACAATACCACACCACTCAGAGGCAGCGAGAAATGACATGGGTCTCAGTCCATCCTTGTGGGGCTCCAGCTCATGTTTGTGGGCTCTGGCCTGCTCTTGATCTCCTCCACTTTCCATCCATCTTCCCTTCTATTTACCCTGTGGACTTCATGCTCCAGCTCCAGACGCAAAGACAGCCTCACAGAAACTGCTTGTGCAGATCCCATAATTCCGTAAGGTCAAATCCCCATAACAAATCCCTGTGTGTGTAAGTGTGTGCACACACACATTTCCTAGTGGTTGGCTGTTACTGATGCACACCTCCTGACATTTTTACCTAACACCCTCAAATTATATACTGCCCATATTCTTCCTTTTTTATCTCAACATTCTCTAGAATGTAGTTTATAGTCAGTATCTTACTGCAACATATTCAAGTGTTTCTCAAAGTGACTGGTCAGAACGCTTGATAAAAATGCAGATTCTGAGGTCCCCCACCTCCAGACTGATTGAACCAGGATATGCATTTTGAATAAGGTCTCCCCACATTGTGATGCACAGTAAAGTTCAAGCACAGTAAAGTACTTGACACCCTGTAAGCCGGACCATCTTCCCTCACCTTCTTCTGTACCTTCTATATTCCACTTGAAGCTGCTGTGTTGAATGGCATGGGTGGCTTTCTTACTTGTCTATTCTCTGGATTTGATCCTCAGGAACAGCTGAGATTGTTGAAAGTCTTTTCTTTTTATTCTTTATGTTCTCATGGGTATATGTCCCAATGGGTGTCCCCTAAAATTTTCTGATCTGCTCCAGTTACTAGGCACTTAGGACTCTATCCTAACTCTCCTCCTAACTCCCACTCCTTTTTGTTTTCTTAGCTAACATTTCCCAATATAATATCTCAATTCAACTAAGAAATGTATTGAACAATTACTGTGTGCCCTGCACTGTGCTGGGCCCTGGGAATAATCCTTACACTTAAGGAGCTCACAGTCTAATGGTCTGAGAGATGATTACAATTAAATCATCAACTGTAATTTAGGGTAATAAGTGCTTCCAGGGTGAGTAGTGGGTGCTAAGTTAGATGTAAGAGGCCAGGGCAATATGCCTAGAGGAAGGCTTAAAGAGTTGTCACTCCAGCCAGGTACAGAATTGAATGAGGATGTTCCAGCAAAGAAAAGAGCCTGTCCAAAAGGTAGGAGGTGTGAGGGGTCAAGGTACATTCTGGGATCTGTAAATAATTTGTTGAGGGAATGGCTAACATGAAGCTGACCAGGTAAGTTAAGGGTGCTCTTGAAGAGCCTTAACCACCTTGTTAAGGGATTGGTCTTTATTCTAAGATGGCATTAGGGAGTTTTAAGCAGCAGAGAAAAAGGGTGACAGATTTATGTTTTGGAAATACTCTCCCAGCAGTGGTGATAAAGGTGGCACTCCCAGAACCAGGGGAACCAGTTAAGAGGCCCTTGCAAAAACTTGGGGTAAGGAATGGTGAGCCCCTTGAGACAAGCCTGGTCAGGGTGGTGGAAGATGAAGAGAGATATCTGGGAGGTGGGATTGATAGAACTCAGTGGCTGATTTGATGTGGGGCGGCTGGGGTGGGGGTGGGGGTTTTGGAGTGAAAGAGAAAGAGGAGCCTAAGATATGGTGTAGGTTTCTGGGTTGGGGACTCATGGAGGAAAAACAGGTTGGCTTGGGTGTGGCAGGACAGGGACGAGGAATGAAGAGTTTAGTTCTGGGTCTGCCCAAGTGATGTCCAGTAGACAGGTGAACACAGGGATAAGCAGGCCTGCTCAGGAGGGCTGGGCCTTGCTGACCATACTGACTCTGCTTTTTTTGGGTGCCCCCAGCCACGCATGCTTGACTGAGATTTTATTGGAGAAATGGCTACCCAACAGAGTGAAACAACCTAACAACTGAAATAACTTATTTTTTTTCCAGAACCCACAGACTTTATTTATTTATTTATTTAACATGAACTAACTTATTAATCCTATCCACCTATAAACTCTTTAACTCAATACCTCCTGCCCCATCCCTCTTCCCTGCTCTCCCAACAACACTGAAGGGGAAGTTGTGGGAGACTGAATAACGCCCTTCAAAGATGTCCATGTCCTAATCCCAGGAACCTGTGAGTATGCCACCCACGTGGCCAAAGGGTTGTTGCAGATGTGGTTAAAGTAAAACAGCTTGAGATGGGGAGACTATCTCGGATTATGTGGGTGGCCCAGTATAATCACAAGGGTCCTTATAAAGAAGGCGGTGGGAAGGACAGAGTCAGAGGAGATGTGATGAGGGAAGCAGTGGTCAAGGTGTTGCAGGGCCATTAGGCAAGGAATGCAAGTGGCCTCTTGAAGCTGGAAAAGACAAGGAAATGGATTTTCCCCCAGCTTCCAGAAGGAAGCAGGTCTGCCTACACCTCAACTTCAGGCCAATGAGACTGAATTTGGACTTCTGACCCCCAGAACTGAAAGATAATAAATTTTGTTGTTTTATGTCACTAAATTTGTGGTAATCTGTTACATCAGCAATAGGAAACTAATACAGAAATGTATCAAGAATCAAAGCTGGAGGGACACCCAATGGCCTTAGATGTTGGCATGACTGAAACCTCAAACCTGCCTCATAAGGGCTGGGTTACGTCACTCCGAAAGGCCCCAGCATCTAAGTTCATTATTTCTTGGTTAGATATTAGTAACCCATACAAGATCTAAGCAATTACACTTTATTGTCATCTCTTTTGCTAAACCAGTGGTTACCAGATATTAGTGTGCATTAAAATCACCTGGAGGGTGATTTCTAGGCCCACCCTCACGGTAGCGTTCATGTAGGGCCCGAGAATTGCATTTCTAACAAGCTCCTCGCTGATGATATTTGTCTGGGGATCACAACTTCGAGAACTACTCTAATATCTATACTAGTCTCTTTTGCTCACTCTAAGAGGTGTTGTACAGATCTTCTCTCCCTTCTTTATTACACTGTCAATTCTCTTCTGTGTATCCTCAGAGTTTAGCAATGTGCCTGACTAAGTAGACATTTCATGAATGTCTGCTGATTCCCTGCCCTATCCCACTTATATTCCCTAAAAGTTAGGGACCAAGCTCCTTTCAGCAAAACATTCTATTGCACAAAGCATTCTTTAAGATGCAAAACTGTTTACAACCCCAGAAAATTTCATTGAGATATGAGCAGTCAGACACTATTTACAATTAAATGTGCATGGTCTGCTCTCTGGCATTTTTATATGTCTGAAAAACTAAGCTAATTATCTTTTGGTTGTTGGCAACTTCTCAATAAGAGAAGTCAAGTGTAATACTATCACGAGGCAGTTGGTGACATAAAGAAGAAAGAAATTATATTAGAAGAATAAACATTTTCTCCCCTGGGGGTAGGAAAGGGGGTGAGGAGAAGAAAACCACATTAGTAGTTTAAAATGCTCTTTTCTCATGAGAGCATTCAGGAACAACAATGTTGGTTTTTATCAGTTAACATTGAGTTCCTAGAGACGATGCAGTTCTGTTCCAATGCAGCCTTTCCCTGACAGCTCGAAGCTTGCCTTTGCCCCAGAACCATTTTCTAGCCTGACGTGACTCTCCAGTTGAGCTCTAAAGAGAAGAGGATCTCAAAGTAGGTTTTTAATATTTCATAATGTTTTTAGAATTGTTGTGTTAAGGTGTCTAGAGGCCTCTGTGTATTGGATTCTTCAAATATTTTTTCTAGTTAGTTGGGCTGAAAAATATAACCAGACATTAGACATATTAGAATGACATATTAGAAATATTAGAATATGATATTCTATAAGGTTAGAAAGTATAATTACAATTTTCTTTTGTTACTGTAAGTTGGATGAAATCCATATTGATTTATCTTTTAGAATAAGGCAGCATGGTTATAAGGCACTCACTTTATAGTAAGACAGCTAGGAGAGAGAGATTTATTAATCCTAGCATCTATTATACTTTTTTTTTTTTTGCGGTACGCGGGACTCTCATTGTTGTGGCCTCTCGCGTTGTGGAGCACAGGCTCCAGACGCGCAGGCTCAGCGGCCATGGCTTACGGGCCCAGCTGCTCCGCGGCATGTGGGATCTTCCCGGACCGGGGCACGAACCCGCGTCCCCTTCATCAGCAGGTGGACTCTCAACCACTGCGCCACCAGGGAAGCCCTATTATACTTTTATTTAAATAGGATTGATATATTTTGGAAGTATTCAGTACAGAGGTGGCAAATACATGACTGACAAGACTGCATCTACCTGACTTTGCCCCATTGAATCCAAATGCATCTTCAGAATCCTTCTCAACATGTTAGATGATACAGGTAGAAGCCTGGCTCTGGAGTCAAGACAGAGCTGGGTTTGAATATATGCTACTGTAGTTACTAAAGACATGGCCTTGGACAAGGTTCTAATCTCTAGGCACTAGTGTTAGTAAACAGTGGTAATGATTATAGCTATCTTACTAAAGTTCTAGTGAGCTGAAATGAGAGAATGTAACACATTCCTTAGCACAGGGCCTGGCACAAAGAGCTCCATAATATTAGCTATTCTTCCTCTTATTATTATTATCATTAGCTAATAAGGATGGGTAAAGGGTGAAATTATTTGAGTGCCACCCTCCTCCATAGTGTTTAGATCATGTCCAGGCAGAGGCCTTATTCGTTAGGTTTCCGAGTCGCTTACCTAATTGGGCTCTATCCCTCTGGCATGACAGCACAACTGAGTGAGCGCACAGTCACCTACCCAACTGAGCTACAACCTTCTGATTCCAAGCCCAGCTCTCCCTGCAGCCTCCACCTCCTCCAAACCACCCTGCTCAAATTATGGTGGTTCAGACAGGAGAAGCTGCTGTTACTGTCATTTTCCACATCCTCTCAACCCTTAGAGCGCCCAGCTGAGAACTGTCTCGTACCACTTATTCCTGCTCCCATCTCTCACTAGAGTTTAAAGATACTGAATGCAAGAGCTCCATTCTATTTAGCTTCCCAAGTATATCTTAGACTCATCCAATTCTCTCCACATACATGCTGCCATCCCTCTAATTCAACACACCATTAATCTCTTGCCTGGATTGCTGAAATAGCCTCTTACATTGGCTCTTTCCTTCCTCTTTTACTTCCCTCCCAACCAGTCTCCATCTTGGCCAGTTTGATATTTTAAAAGTGCAGTCCTGACCATGACCCCTCCTTAAAATATTTCAACACCTTCCCAGGCTCTTGTAATAAAATGCAAAATCAAGAGCCAAGTCTACATGGGGCAATATGAATTTGCCTCTGCCTATTTCTCCATCCCCATATCATACTCTTTTCTCTGTGTCACAGCTATACTGGCATATTTCAGATCCTCACATAAGCCAACCTCTTTCCTTTCTCAGGGCCTTTGCACATTCTATTCCTTTTGCCTGGAATGCTATTCCCTTGGCTGTTAACCTGCTTGGCTGTGATTCCCCCTTTAGGTTTTGTTTCAACTGTTCCTTCTTCAGAGAAGTCTTCACTCATTCCCCCTCCCTAATATAAGTTATATCCTCACCTATTATTCTCTCCAGATTATTTTTATTTTTCTTCCATGGAGCTCAGCATATAACTCTACACTTGCTTGTTGCATATTTCTTTCCCCTTCTACACTGTGATGCTTGTGTGCTTAATAATTCTTCTAGCTCAGGGAAAATCTTAAGCAGGTTCTGTTTAGCTTCACAAGTAAAAGAGCAGGACCTTTCCCTTTCTCATCATCATACCACGTGGTAGATTGTGAGGGCCCCACCTTCTTTTGGGGGAGGGTGCTTACCGTGTCCTGGTATTTTGCAGTGAGGTACCTATCCTCGTGGACTAACTTGGGTAAGGAGTGAACTAAGTCCAGGGACAGGAAAGTGTTACTTGAGCTGGGGGCATTGCTTGGAATATTTGTCAGAGTAGGCTAAAATTTCTGTAACAAACTTCAACATTTTAGTGGCTTAACAAGAAAAATTAACTTCAGTTCACATAACACAGATGTTTCTGGTCAGAGTAGGACCAGAAACTCAGGGACTCTTCCAAGAAGGGACTTGGGGACCCAGGCTCCTTCCACCTTTTGGCTTTGCCATTTCCTGTGGCCTTGTAACCTGTCATTTATACCTGGCAGAACAGGAAAGAGGGAGCATGGGGATTGCATTGGAAGTATTTATGGACAGGATAGGAAATGATGTATATCACTTCTTCTCAAGACCATTGGCCAGAACTCCCTGCTTCATGATATGACTTCATCTTTTTGCAAGGGAGGCTGGGAAATAGAGCATAACTGTGTGCCCAGGAAGAAGAGGCGGGCACGGAGTTTGGATGCCTGGGGAAAGGATAGTTGGATAGACCCAGTGTGGGTGGTGGGTTCTCCCTTTGTGTTGGGTAAATGCAGCCTGGTTGCCATCTGGTTCCTTGGTGCCCACAAATTCTCCTCACTCTGGCCCTGGGCTGAGATACAGCTGTGCTCATCCACAGCCCTTTCAGGTCTGGAGTGCTCCTTCCTTTCCCCGCTGGCCTCTGTGGCAATTCCCTTGCCCTCCATCTCTCTTCCCCCTTTCAGCTCAGATGAATCTTTGCCATCTAGTGAGGTGTCTGTATGGGTGTGGTCCATTCATGCTAACATACTGTTTATGCTTAATGTCATTTCTATTCCCCTAAAGTATAGGAAATCTCCTTTTATTCTCTGCTTTCTGCTTATTTCATCTCTCCACGGAGGCAATGAGCATAGCCTAGCTACTTGATTGGGAGGAGGGAAAGAAAAAGTGAACTATTGGGAGAAATAACATTGGTTCATATTTCAAAAATATTGTCCCACAACAAGTTTAAGCTCAATGAAGGTAGAGACCTTATCTGTGTATTCACCAGAATATCTCCAGAATCTAGCAAATGGACTCAATAAATATTTAGTGAATAAATGCATGAATAAGCACATGAGTATTGTAAGAAACACCGTTCCTCACAGGTATTCTCTTGCATCCTGATTCCTTCACGCCTTCTCAGTCTTTACTTCTCCGGGGTGTGAGCAGTGCTCTGACAGTGCTCTGCGCTCTGCAGGTTTGACATATTGTCGTATACTTTTACACGTATCCCCATAGACACTTGGAGAGAATAATAATCCAAGAAAACAGGACAGGGAACAATAATAAAAGGAAGAAGAATAAAAAACACCCAGTGCCTGGCACATAGGAGCCCTATAAATATTTACTGAATGAGAGAAAAGAAGAAATGCCAAGTTTTCCCCATTCAGGGACTGAAACAGGCAATTCATGGACATGCATTGAATTCCAACATTCTTTAGTTGAAAGTTTATTAAAGAGAGCTATGCTGTAGCCTGGCCACAATGTCACTCTTGTCCTTCAGCAATACACTAGCTTTGTTTTTCTAGCTGGTGTCTCCGACTCTCAAGGCCTATGTGAGTGCTGGGGGAGAGTTAATGCTCATGAGAGGCAGGATCAGGAGGCTCTGAGGTGGTTCCTGTGCAACACTGAGAAGGAAAGTGATGTGGCTTCATTTGGATTCTAAATCACTGCTTTATTTGCTAATATTTTTGGGGGGTGCAGAATGCAATGAAAAGCTTTCTCTAAACCTCTCCTCAATCTTTGGTGGCCAACACCTCAGGTTGGTACTCCTGACTCTCATATCAAACCCCTTCTTTCTGGTCTATGTCTATTTCACAGACTGAAAGACAAAAATACCATACCCAACCTCTCTTGAAGCCAAAGGAGGCATTTGACAGAATTCTGGACAGGGAGACAAAAGTTACTTTTTTCTACCGTGAATGGACAAGATGGCAGTAGGTGTAGCTGCCATCTTGTGACCATGAGGGAGAGGTCAAGAGAACCACAGAGACGTTGGCCCTGACACTGTTGAGCCACTGAACCAATGCTAGCAGACACCTATCTTCAGACTTCTCTTATGTGAGGGAAAAATAAACCCCCTCTTTGTTTAAGGCACAGAAATGACAGATTCACTTTCAGCCCAAAGTATCCCTTACTGACAGCGCTTCATTCTTTTATTTTCCTTTTTTTTCCGGATAAAAGTAAACAAAGCAGCTATATTTAATAAATATAAAAACGTTTCCACAAAATATTAAAATAAGTTTTTAAAATATGAAATTGCACAATAGGTGAAACAATTTTGAAAAAGAACAAAGTTGGAGAACTCACACTGCCTGACTTTAAGACTTACTCTAAAACTAAGTTTTTTATAAAGTCTTTATAAATCAAGACAGTGTGTTATTGGCAAAATGGACCAATGGAACATGACACCTAGTCCAGAAAAGATCGAATTGCAAAGTATTCATCACTGTGGAGCATATCCATACAGAGGAAAAATCCAACAACCTAAATTACCTCTTCTGCCTAGAGCTTCAAGTCAGCTCAATTCCCAGTGACTAAGCCTGAGATAAATTGTGATTGTAATGAATATGATTAAAAGTATTTTTCTTTTCTTTGAAAGCTTTTTTTTATAGTAAAGAAACTTTATTACCCCAATAAGTTATCATCATTTACTTGAAAAATAATAGCAGGAAATACAAAGAAGTAGCAGAAAAATACAGAAGTGGAAGACTTTTTCTAGTCCATCTTCACGACTATTTAAATCTTGAAGAGTAGTCAGAGAAATCCAAATGTAAATATGTGATATAAACCCTATTTTCAAAACCTCACTTTTGTTTGTAGTACCTTTTTATTTTTAGGGGGGGGAGAATGGTTTATTATTTATTTTATTTTATTTTTTTAACATCTTTATTGGAGTATAATTGCTTTACAATGTTGTGTTAGTTTCTACTGTATAACAAAGTGAGTCAACTATACATATACATATATCCCCATATCTCCTCCCTCTTGCATCTCCCTCCCACCCTCCCTAGCCCACCCCTCTAGGTGGTCACGAAGCACTTAGCTGATCTCCCTGTGCTATGTGGCTGCTTCCCACTAGCTATCTATTTTACATTTGGTAGTGTATATAAGTCAGTGCCACTCTCTCACTTCGTCCCAACTTGCCTTCCCCTTCCCCATGTTCTCAAGTCCATTATCTATGTCTGCATCTTTATTCCTGTCCTGCCCCTAGGTTCCTCAGAACTGGTTTTTTTTTTTTTTAATTCCGTATGTATGTGTTACCATACGGTATTTGTTTTTCTCTTTCTGAATTCACTGTGTGTGAAACATTCTCGGTCCATCCACCTCACTTCAAATAACGCAATTTCGTTCCTTTTTTGGGCTGAGTAATATTCCATTGTATATATGTGCCGCAGCTTTAACCATTCATCTGTTGATAGACACTTAGGTTGCTTCCATGTCCTGGCTATTGTAAATAGTGCTGCAGTGAACATTGTGGTACATGACTCTTTTTTTTTCTTAACACCTTTATTCGGGTATAATTGATTTACAATGGTGTGTTACTTTCTGCTTTATAACAAAGTGAATCAGTTATATATATACATATGTTCCCATATCTCTTCCCTCTTGCATCTCCCTCCAACCCACCCTCCCTATCCCACCCCTCCAGGTGGTCACAAAGCACCGAGCTGATCTCCCTGTGTTATGCGGCTGCTTCCCACTAGCTATCTACCTTACGTTTGTTAGCGTATATATGTACATGCCTCTCTCTCACTTTGTCACAGCTTACCCTTCCCCCTCCCCATATCCTCAAGTCCGTTCTCCAGTAGGTCTGTGTCTTTATTCCTGTCTTACCCCTAGGTTCTTCATGACATTTTTTCCCTTAAATTCCATATATATGTGTTAGCATAGGGTATTTGTCTTTCTCTTTCAGACTAACTTCACTCTGTATGACAGACTCTAGGTCTATCCACCTCATTACAAATAGCTCAATTTTGTTTCTTTTTATGGCTGAGTAATATTCCATTGTATATATGTCCCACTTCTTTATCCATTCATCTGATGATGGGCACTTAGGTTGTTTCCATCTCCAGGCTCTTGTAAATAGAGCTGCAATGAACATTTTGGTACATGACTCTTTTTGAATTTTGGTTTTCTCAGGGTATATGCTCAGTACTGGGATTGCTGGGTCATATGGTAGTTCTATTTGTAGTTTTTTAAGGAACCTCCATACTGTTGTCCATAGTGGCTGTACCAATTCACATTCCCACCAGCAGTGCAAGAGTGTTCCCTTTTCTCCACACCCTCTCCAGCATTTATTGTTTCTAGATTTTTTGATGATGGCCATTCTGACTGGTGTGAGATGATATCTCATTGTAGTTTTGATTTTCATTTCTCTAATGATTAATGATGTTGAGCATTCTTTCATGTGTTTGTTGGCAGTCTGTATATCTTCTTTGGAGAAATGTCTATTTAGGTCTTCTTCCCATTTTTGGATTGGGTTGTTTGTTTTTTTGTTATTGAGCTGCATGTGCTGCTTGTAAATTTTGGAAATTAATCCTTTGTCAGTTGCTTCATTTGCAAATATTTTCTCCCATTCTGAGGGTTGTCTTTTCATCTTGTTTATGGTTTCCTTTGCTGTGCAAAAGCTTTGAAGTTTCATTAGGTCCCATTTGTTTATTTTTGTTTTTATTTCCATTTCTCTGGGAGGTGGGTCAAAAAGGATCTTGCTGTGATTTATGTCATAGAGTGTTCTGCCTATGTTTTCCTCTAAGAATTTGATAGTTTCTGGCCTTACATTTAGGTTTTTAATCCATTTTGAGCTTATTTTTGTGTATGGTGTTAGGGAGTGACCTAATCTCATACTTTTACATGTACCTGTCCAGGTTTCCCAGCACTGCTTATTGAAGAGGCTGTCCTTTCTCCACTGTACATTCCTGCCTCCTTTATCAAAGATAAGGTGACCATATGTGTGTGGGTTTATCTCTGGGCTTTCTATCCTGTTCCATTGATCTACCTTTCTGTTTTTGTGCCTGTACCATACTATCTTGATTACTGTAGCGTTGTAGTATAGTCTGAAGTCAGGGAGCCTGATTCCTGCAGCTCTGTTTTTCGTTCTCCAAATTGTTTTGACTATTTGGGGTCTTTTGTGTTTCCATACAAATTGTGAAATTATTTGTTCTAGTTCTGTGAAAAATGCCAGTGGTAGTTTGATATGGATTGCATTGAATCTATAGATTGCTCTGGGTAGTAGAGTCATTATCACGATGTTGATTCTTCCAATCCAAGAACATGGTATATCTCTCCATCTATTTGTATCATCTTTTTTTTTAATTTTTTATTTATTTATTTTTTTAACATCTTTATTGGGGTATAATTGCTTTACAATGGTGTGTTAGTTTCTGCTTTATAACAAAGTGAATCAGTCATACATAAGCATATGTTCCCATATGTCTTCCCTCTTGCGTCTCCCTCCCTCCCACCCTCCCTATCCCACCCCTCCAGGCTGTCACAAAGCACCAAGCCAATATCCCTGTGCCATGCGGCTGCTTCCCACTAGCTATCTACCTTACTACGTTTGTTAGTGTGTATATGCCCATGACTCTCTCTCGCCCTGTCACAGCTCACCCTTCCCCCTCCCCATAACCTCAAGTCCGTTCTCTAGGAGGTCTGCGTCTTTATTCCTGCTTTACCCCTAGGTTCTTCATGACATTTTTTTCCTTATATTCCATATATATGTGTTAGCATACGGTATTTGTTTTTTTCTTTCTGACTTACTTCACTCTGTATGACAGACTCTAGGTCTATCCACCTCATCACAAATAGCTCAATTTCGTTTCTTTTTATGGCTGAGTAATATTCCATTGTATATATGTACCACATCTTCTTTATCCATTCATCCGATGATGGGCACTTAGGTTGTTTCCATCTCCGGGCTATTGTAAATAGAGCTGCAATGAACATTTTGGTACATGACTCTTTTTGAATTTTGGTTTTCCTAGGGTATATGCCCAGTAGTGGGATTGCTTGGTCATATGGTAGTTCTATTTCTAGTTTTTTAAGGAACCTCCATACTATTCTCCATAGTGGCTGAACCAATTCACATTCCCACCAGCAGTGCAAGAGTGTTCCCTTTTCTCCACACCCTCTCCAGCATTTATTGTTTCTAGATTTTTTGATGATGGCCATTCTGACTGGTGTGAGATGATATCTCATTGTAGTTTTGATTTTCATTTCTCTAATGATTAATGATGTTGAGCATTCTTTCATGTGTTTGTTGGCAGTCTGTATATCTTCTTTGGAGAAATGTCTATTGAGGTCTTCTTCCCATTTTTGGATTGGGTTGTTTGTTTTTTTGTTATTGAACTGCATGAGTTGCTTGTAAATTTTGGAGATTAATCCTTTGTCGGTTGCTTCATTTACAAATATTTTCTCCCATTCTGAGGGTTGTCTTTTGCTCTTGTTTATGGTTTCCTTTGCTGTGCAAAAGCTTTGAAGTTTCATTAGGTCTCATTTATTTTTGTTTTTAGTTCCATTACTCTAGGAGGTGGGTCAGAAAGGATCTTGCTGTGATTTATGTCATAGAGTGTTCTGCCTATGTTTTCCTCTAAGAGTTTGATAGTTTCTGGCCTTACATTTAGGTCTTTAATCCATTTTGAGCTTATTTTTGTGTATGGTGTTAGGGAGTGATCTAATCTCATACTTTTACATGTACCTGTCCAGTTTTCCCAGCACTGCTTATTGAAGAGGCTGTCCTTTCTCCACTGTACATTACTGCCACCTTTATCAAAGATAAGGTGTCCATATGTGCATGGGTTTATCTCTGGGCTTTCTATCCTGTTCCATTGATCTATCTTTCTGTTTTTGTGCCAGTACCATACCGTCTTGATAAATGTAGCTTTGTAGTGTAGTCTGAAGTCAGGGAGCCTGATTCCTCCAGTTCCTTCTTTCATTCTCAAGATTGCTTTGGCTATTCGGGGTCTTTTGTGTTTCCATACAAATTGTGAAATTTTTTGTTCTAGTTCTGTGAAAAATGCCAGTGGTAGTTTGATATGGATTGCATTGAATCTATAGATTGCTTCGGGTAGTAGAGTCATTTTCACAATGTTGATTCTTCCAATCCAAGAACATGGTAGATCTCTCCATCTATTTGTATCATCTTTAATTTCTTTCATCAGTGTCTTCTAATTTTCTGCATACAGGTCTTTTGTCTTCTTAGGTAGGTTTATTCCTAGATATTTTATTCTTTTTGTTGCAATGGTAAATGGGAGTGTTTTCTTGATTTCACTTTCAGATTTTTCATCATTAGTATATAGGAATGCCAGAGATTTCTGTGCATTAATTTTGTATCCTGCCACTTTACCAAATTCATTGATTAGCTCTAGTAGTTTTCTGGTAGCATCTTTAGGGTTCTCTATGTATAGGATCATGTCATCTGCAAACAGTGACAGCTTTACTTCTTCTTTTCCGATTTGGATTCCTTATATTTCCTTTTCTTCTCTGATAGCTGTGGCTAAAACTTCCAAAACTATGTTGAATAAGAGTGGTGAGAGTGGGCAACCTTGTCTTGTTCCTGATCTTAGTGGAAATGCTTTCAGTTTTTCACCATTGAGGATGATGTTTGCTGTGGGCTTGTCATATATGGCCTTTATTATGTTGAGGAAAGTTCCCTCTATGCCTACTTTCTGCAGGGTTTTTATCATAAATCGGTGTTGAATTTTGTCAAATGCTTTCTCTGCATCTATTGAGGTGATCATATGGTTTTTCTCCTTCAATTTGTTAATATGGTTTATCACATTGATAGATTTGCGTATATTGAAGAATCCTTGCATTCCTGGAATAAACCCCACTTGATCATGGTGTATGATCCTTTTAATGTGCTGTTGGATTCTGTTTGCTAGTATTTTGTTGAGGATTTTTGCATCTATGTTCATCAGTGATATTGGCCTATAGTTTTCTTTCTTTGTGACATCCTTGTCTGGTTTTGATATCAAGGTGATGGTGGCCTCGTAGAAGGAGTTTGGGAGTTTTCCTCCCTCTGCTATATTTTGGAAGAGTTTGAGAAGGATAGGTGTTAGCTCTTCTCTAAATGTTTGATAGAATTCGCCTGTGAAGCCATCTGGTCCTGGGCTTTTGTTTGTTGGAAGATTTTTAATCACAGTTTCAATTTCAGTGCTTGTGATTGGTCTGTTCATATTTTCTATTTCTTCCTGATTCAGTCTTGGCAGGTTGTGCATTTCTAAGAATTTGTCCATTTCTTCCAGATTGTCCATTTTATTGGCATAGAGTTGCTTGTAGTAATCTCTCATGATCTCTTTTATTTCTGCAGTGTCAGTTGTTACCTCTCCTTTTTCATTTCTAATTCTATTGATTTGAGTTTTCTCCCTTTTTGTCTTGATGAGTCTGGCTAGTGGTTTATCTATTTTGTTTATCTTCTCAAAGAACCAGCTTTTAGTTTTATTGATCTTTGCTATTGTTTCCTTCATTTCTTTTTCATTTATTTCTGATCTGATTTTTGTGATTTCTTTCCTTCTGCTAGCTTTGGGGTTTTTTTGTTCTTCTTTCTCTAATTGCTTGAGGTGCAAGGTTAGGTTGTTTATTCGAGATGTTTCCTGCTTCTTGTATTGTATTGCTATAAACTTCCCCCTTAGAACTGCTTTTGCTGCATCCCACAGGTTTTGGGTCGTTGTGTCTCCATTGTCATTTGTTCTAGGTATTTTTTGATTTCCTCTTTGATTTCTTCAGTGATCACTTCATTATTAGGTAGTGTATTGTTTAGCCTCCATGTGTTTGTATTTTTTACAGATCTTTTCCTGTAATTGATATCTAGTCTCATGGCGTTGTGGTCAGAAAAGATACTTGATACAATTTCAATTTTCTTAAATTTACCAAGGCTTGATTTGTGACCTAAGATATGATCTATCCTGGAGAATGTTCCATGAGCACTTGAGAAAAATGTGTATTCTGTTGTTTTTGGATGGAGTGCCCTATAAATATCAATTAAGTCCATCTTGTTTAATGTATCATTTAAAGCTTGTGTTTCCTTATTTATTTTCATTTTGGATGATCTGTCCATGGGTGAAAGTGGGGTGTTTAAGTCCCCTACTATGAATGTGTTACTGTGGATTTCCCCTTTTATGGCTGTTAGTATTTGCCTTATGTATTGAGGTGCTCCTATGTTGGGTGCATAAATACTTACAATTGTTATATCTTCTTCTTGGATCGATCCCTTGATCATTATGTAGTGTCCTTCTTTGTCTCTTCTAATAGTCTTTATTTTAAAGTCTATTTTTTCTGATATGAGAATTGCTACTCCAGCTTTCTTTTGGTTTCCATTTGCATGGAATATCTTTTTCCATCCCCTTACTTTCAGTCTGTATGTGTCTCTAGGTCTGAAGTGGGTCTCTTGTAGACAGCATATATAAGGGTCTTGTTTTTGTATCCATTCAGCTAATCTGTGTCTTTTGGTGGGAGCATTTAGTCCATTTACATTTAAGGTAATTATCGACATGTATGTTCCTATTCCCATTTTCTAAATTGTTTTGTGTTCGTTATTATAGGTCTTTTCCTTCTCTTGTGTTTCTTGCCTAGAGAAGATCCTTTAGCATTTGTTGTAAAGCTGGTTTGGTGGTGCTGAACTCTCTCAGCTTTTGCTTGTCTGTAAAGTTTTTAATTTCTCCATCAAATCTGAATGAGATCCTTGCTGGGTAGAGTAGTGTTAGCTGCAGGTTTTTCTCCTTCATCACTCTCAGTATGTCCTGCCACTCCCTTCTGGCTTGTAGGGTTTCTGCTGAGAGATCAGTTGTTAACCTTATGGGGATTCCCTTATGTGTTATTTGTTGTTTTTCCATTGCTGCTTTTAATATGCTTTCTTTGTATTTAATTTTTGACAGTTTGATTAATATGTGTCTTGGCGTATTTCTCCTTGTATTTATCCTGTATGGGACTCTTTGTGCTTCCTGGACTTGATTAACTATTTCCTTTCCGTATTAGGGAAGTTTTCAACTATAATCTCTTCAAATATTTTCTCAGTCCCTTTCTTTTTCTCTTCTTCTTATGGAACCCCTATAATTAGAATGTTGGTGCGTTTAATGTTGTCCCAGAGGTCTCTGAGACTGTCCTCAGCTCTTTTCATTCTTTTTTCTTTATTCTACTCTGCAGTAGTTATTTCCACTATTTTATCTTCCAGGTCACTTATCCGTTCTTCTGCCTCAGTTATTCTGCTATTGATCCCATCTAGAGTACTTTTAATTTCATTTATTGTGTTGTTTATTATTGCTTGTTTCATCTTTACTTCTTCTACGTCCTTGTTAAATGTTTCTTGCATTTTGCCTCTTCTATTTCCAAGATTTTGGATCATCCTGACTATCATTATTCTGAATTCTTTTTCAGGTAGACTGCCTATTTCCTCTTCATTTGTTAGGTCTGATGCATTTTTATTCCTCTCCTTCATCTGCTGTGTGTTTTTCTGTCTTCTCATTTTGCTTATCTTACTGTGTTTGGGGTCTCCTTTTTGCAGGCTGCAGGTTCGTAGTTCCCGTTGTTTTTGATGTCTGTCTCCAGTGGCTAAGGTTGGTTCAGTGGGTTGTGTAGGCTTCCTGGTGGAGGGGACTAGTGCCTGTGTTGTGGTGGATGAGGGTGGATCTTGTCTCTCTAGTTGGCAGGTCCACATCTGGTGTTGTGTTTTGGGGTGCCTGTGGAGTTATTATGATTTTAGGCAGCCTCTCTGCTAATGGGTGGGGTTGTGTTCCTGTTTTGCTAGTTGTTTTGCATAGGTTTTCCAGCACTGTAGCTTGCTGGTCGTTGAGTGAAGCTGGGTGCTGGTGTTGAGATGGAGATCTCTGGGAGATTTTCGCCATTTGATATTATGTGGAGTTGGGTGCTCTCTTGTTGACCAGTGTCCTGAAGTTGGTTCTCCCACCTCAGAGGCACAGCACTGACTCTTGGCTGCAGCACCAAGAGACTCCACATGGCTCAGAATAAAAGGGAGAAAAAGTAGAGAGAAAGAGTTAGTAGAAGTAGATAGAAAGAAAGAAAGAAAGAATGAATGAAAGAAAGAAAGAAAGAAAGAAAGAAAGAAGGAAAGAAAGAAGGTAAAGTATAATAAAGTTATTAAAATTATTTATTAAGAAAAAATTTTTTTAAAAAAATGGACAGATGGAACCCTAGGACAAATGGTGGAAGCAAAGCTATACAGACAAAATCTCACACAGGAGCATACACATACACACTCACAAAAAGAGGAAAAGGGTAAAAAAAATGATAAATCTTGCTCTCGAAGTCCACCTCCTCAATTTGGGATGATTCATTGTCTATTCATGTATTCCACAGATGCAGGGTACATCAAGTTGATTTTGGACCTTTAATCCGCTGCTTCTGAGGCTGCTGGGAGAGATTTCCCTTTCTCTTCTTTGTTCTCACAGCTCAGAGGGACTCAGCTTTGGATTTGTCCCCGTCTCTGCATGTAGGTTTCCGAAGGGCGTCTGTTTTTTGCTCAGACAGGACGGGGTTAAAGGAGCCGCTGATTCGGGGGCTCTGGCTCCCTCAGACCGGGGGGAGGGAGGGGCGCGGAGTGCAGGGTGAGCCTGCGGCGGCAGAGGCCAGCGTGACATTGCACCAGCCTGAGGCCTGCCGTGCGTTCTCCCGGAGGAGTTGTCCCTGGATCCTGGGAATCTGGCAATGGCGGGCTTCACAGGCTCCCCGGAAGAGGGGTGTGGATAGTGACCTGTGCTCGCACAGAGGCCCCTTGGTGGCGGCAGCAGCAGCCTTAGCGTCTCCCGCCCGTCTCTGGGGTCCGCGTTTTTAGCCGCGGCTTGCACCCGTCTCTGGGGTCCACGATTTTAGCCGCGGCTCGCACCCGTCTCTGGAGTTCCTTTAAGCAGCGCTCTTAAACCCCTCTCCTTGCACACCAGGAAACAAAGAGGGAAGAAAAAGTCTCTTGCCTCTTCGGCAGCTCCAGAGCTTTTCCCGGACTCCCTCCCGGCTAGCCGTGGTGCACTAACCCCTTCAGGCTGTGTTCACGGAGCCAACCGCAGTCCTCTCCCTGCACTCCAACCAAAGCCTGAGCCTCAGCTCGCAGCCCCGCCCTCCCCGGCGAGTGAGCAGACAAGCCTCTCGGGCTGGTGAGTGCCGGTCGGCACCGATCCTCTGTGCAGGAATCTCCCCGCTTTGCCCTCCGCACCTCTGTTGCTGTGCTCACCCCCGCGGCTCCGAAGCTCCCCCCTCCGCCTCCAGCAGTCTCCGCCTGCGAAGGGGCTTCCTAGTGTGTGGAAACCTTTCCTCGTTCACAGCTCCCTCCCACTGGTGCAGGTCCCGTCCCTATTCTTATGTCTCTGTTTTTTCTTTTGCCGTACCCAGGTACGTGGGGAGTTTCTTGCCTTTTGGGAGGTCTGAGGTCTTCTGCCAGCATTCAGTAGGTGTTCTGTAGGAGTTGCTCCACGTGTAGATGGATTTCTGGTATATCTGTGGGGAGGAAGGTGATCTCTGCGTCTTACTCTTCCACCATCTTCCCCTCTGCCCTACATGACTCTTTCTGAATTATGATTTTCTCAGGGTATATGCCCAGTAGGGGGATTGCTAGGTCAAATGGTAGTTCTATTTTTAGTTTTTAAAGAAACCTCCATACTATTCTCCATAGTGGCTGTATCAGTTTACATCCCACCAACAGTGCAAAGAGGGTTCCCTTTTCCCCACATCCTCTCCAGCATTTATTGTTTGTAGATTTTTTGATGATGGCCATTATGACCAGTGTGAGGTAATACCTTATTGTAGCTTTCATTTGCATTTCTATAATGATTAGTGATGTTGAGCATCCTTTCATGTGTTTGTTGACAATCTGTATATCTTCTTTGGACAAATGTCTATTTAGGTCTTCTGCCCATTTTTGGATTGGGTTTTTTGTTTTCTTGATATTGAGCTGCATGAGCTGCTTGTATATTTTGGAGATTAATCATTTGTCAGTTGCTTCATTTGCAAATATTTTCTCCCATTCTGAGGATTGTCTTTTCATCTTGTTTATGGTTTCCTTTTCTGTGCAAAAGCTTTTAAGTTTCATTAGGTCCCATTTGTTAATTTCTGGGTTTTTTTCCATTTCTCTAGGAGGTGGGTCAAAAAGGATCTTGCTGTGATATATGTCATAGAGTGTTCTGTTTTCCTCTAAGAGTTTGATCGTTTCTGGCTTTACATTTAGGTCTTTAATCCATTTTGAGGTTTTTTTTTTTTTTTGTGCATGGTGTAAAGGAGTGTCCTAATTTCATTCTTTTACATGTAGCTATCCAGTTTTCCCAGCACCACTTATTGAAGAGGCTGTCTTTTCTCCATTATATAGTCTTGCCTCTTTATCAATGACAAGGTGACCATACATGCATGGGTTTATCTCTGGGCTTTCTATCATGTTCCATTGATCTATATTTCTGTGCCAGTACCATACTGTATTGATTACTGTAGCTTTGTAGTATAATCTGAAGTCAGGGAGCCTGATTTCGCCAGCTCCATTTTTCTTTCTCAAGATTGCTTTAGCTATTCGGGGTCCTTTGTGTTTCCGTACAAATTGTGAAATTTTTTGTCCTAGTTCTGTGAAAAATGCCTTAGTTTGATAGAGATTGCATTGAATCTGTAGATTGCTTTGGGTAGTAGAGTCATTTTCACAAAGTTCATTCTTCCAATCCAAGAACATGGTATATCTCTCCATCTGTTTGTATCATCTTTAATTTCTCTCATCAGTGTCTTATAGTTTTCTGCATACAGGACTTTTGTCTCCTTAGGTAGGTTTATTCCTAGGTATTTTATTCTTTTTGTTGCAATGATAAATGGGAGTGTTTCCTTAATTTCTCTTTCAGATTTTTCATCATTAGTGTATAGGAATACCAGAGATTTCTGTGCATTAATTTTGTATCCTCTACTTTACCAAATTCATTGATTAGCTCTAGTAGTTTTCTGGTAGCCTCTTTAGGATGCTCTATGTATAGTATCGTGTTATCTACAAACAGTGACAACTTTACATCCTCTTTTCCAATTTGGATTCCTGTTATTTCTTTTTCTTCTCTGATTGCTCTGCCTAAAACTTCCAAAACTATGTTGAATAATATTGGTAAGAGTGGGCAACCTTGTCTTGTTCCTGATGTTAGTGGAAATGGTTTCATTTTTTCACCATTGAGAACAATGTTGACTATGGGTTTGCCATATATGGCCTTTATTATGTTGAGGAAAGTCCCTCTATGCTTTCTTTCTGGAGGGTTTTTATCATAAATGGGTGTTGAATTTTGTTGAAAGCTTTTTCTGCATCTATTGAGATGATCATATGTTTTTTATCCTTTGGTTTTTTAATATGGTTTGTCACATTGATTGATTTGCATATATTGAAGAATCCTTGCATTCCTGGGATAAATCCCAGTTGATCATGTTGTATGATACTTTTAATGTGCTGTTGGAATCTTTTTCCTAGTATTATTTTTAAAACTATCTGTATTGGAGTATAATTGCTTTACCACGGTGTGTTAGTTTCTGCTGTATAACAAAGTGACTCAGCTGTATGTATACATATATCCCCATATCTCCTCCCTCTTTTCTCTCCCTCCCACCCTCCCTATCCCACCCCTCTAGTTGGACACAAAGCACCAAGCTGATCTCCCTGTGCTATGCAGCTGCTTCTCAGCGGCTATCTTCTCTTACACTTGGTAGTGTATATATGTCCATGCCACTGTCTCACTTCATCCCATGCTTGCTAGTATTTTGTTGAGGATTTTTGCATCTATGTTCATCAGTGATATTCGCCTGTAGTTTTCTTTCTTTGTGACATCTGTGTCTGGTTTTGGTATCAGGGTGATGGTGGCCTCGTTGAATGAGTTTGGGATTGTTCCTCATTCTGCTATATTTTGGAAGTGTTTGAGAAGGATAGGTGTTAGCTCTTCTCTAAATGTTTGATAGAATTCGCCTGTGAAGCCATTTGGTCCTGGGCTTTTGTTTGTTGGAAGATTTTTAATTACAGTTTCAATTTCAGTGCTTGTGATTGGTCTGTTTATATTTTCTATTTCTTCCTGGTTCGGTCTCAGAAGGTTGTGCTTTTCTAAGAATTGTTCCATTTCTTCCAGGTTGTCCATTTTATTGGCATATAGTTGATCCTCTCATGATCCTTTGTATTTCTGCAGTGTCAGTTGTTACTCCTCTTTTTGCATTTCTAATTCTATTGATTTGAGTCTCCTCCCTTTTGTTCTTGATGACTCTGGCTAATGGTTTATCAAAACTGTTTATCTTCTCAAAGAACCAGCTTTTAGTTTTATTGATCTTTGCTATTGTGTCATTCATTTCTTTTTCATTTATTTCTGATCTGATCTTTATGATCTCTTTCCTACTGTTAACTTTGGGGTTTTTTGTTCTTCTTTCTCTAATTGCTTTAGGTATAAGGTTAGGTGGTTTGTTTGAGATTTTTCATGTTTCTTGAAGTAGGATTGTATTGCTATAAGCTTCCCTCTTAGAACTGCTTTTGTTGCATCCCATAGGTTTTGGGTCATTGTGTTTCATTATCGTTTGTTTCTAGGTATTTTTTGATTTCCTCTTTGATTTCTTCAGTGATCTCTTGGTTATTTAGTAGTGCATTGTCTAGCCTCCATGTGTTTGTATCTTTTACAGTTTTTTCCCCGTAATCAATATCTAGTCTCATAGCATTGTGGTCGGAAAAGATACTTGATACAATTTCAATTTTCTTAAATTTACCAGGGCTTGATATGATCTATCCTGGAGAATGCTCCATAGGCACTTAAGAACAAAGTGTATTCTATTGTTTTTGGATGGAATGTCCTATATAAATATCAATGAAGCCCATCTTGTTTAATATGTCATTTAAAGCTCGTGTTTCCTTACTTATTTTCACTTTGAATGATCTTTCCATTGGTGAAAGTGGGGTGTTAAAGTTCCCTACTATTATTGTGTTACTGTTGATTTCCCCTTTGATGGCTCTTAGCATTTGCCTTATGTATTGAGGTGCTCCTATGTTGGGTGCATAAATATTTGCAATTGTTTTATCTTCTTCTTGGATTGATTCCTTGATCATTAGGTAGTGCCTTTCTTTGTCTCTTGTAATAGTCTTTATTTTAAAGTCTATTTTGTCTGATATGAGAATTGTGACTCCAGCTCTCTTTCTTTTTTTTTTTTTTAGTTAGGTAAATTGTAATTTTTATTGGAAAACAAATATACATCTTGGAGTCGATTTGAGGCAAATTGTGACATAAGCAGATTTTCTTTAAGTGGCTAAAACAACAAGCAAGTAACAATAAAAGAAATTGTTTCTGGTAAAGGACCAGCAGTACAAAAAGATAGTGTATGAGTCCTGGATAAAACACCAATTTTGCAATAGTGCTACTTTTAAGTACATACTGTTGACTGTTCATAGTCCACACAGAGTTACAACTCCACACTTCAAGAACAACATGATGACAGTTCCTAAAGAAAACAACTTAAAAAAAAAGGCATAACCCACATGTTCCCTCATTTGACAAACTCAGTCTAAGTTTAGAAGTGCAGAAGGGCTTAGATATATCCGGAGTAAGCCACATGCAACGTGTTACTTGTTTAATTTTTCTAAAATAAGATTTCAGGACAATGACAGTAAGATAAGAGAATAAAACATGGAGGAATGAAGTCCTAATACATGCATATTTTTTTGACAGTAGGGTGAAACCTTTTACAGATAAGTTACAAACAAAGAAAAGGCAAATAAACGTTTTTGTACAAGAAATTTAACACACTCTGTACAATGTCTTCACTTTGCTGTCATCATTTGTACAAACTCTTCATAGTTTACTTGATTATCACCATCAATATCTGCTTCCCTGATCATTTCATCAACCTCTTCACCTCTTAACTTCTCTCCAAGGTTTGTCATCACATGGTGGAGCTCTGCTGCACTAATATAGATATTACCATCCTTATCAGATACATGGAATGCTTCCCTAATTTCTTCCTAACTGTCTGCATCTTTCATTTTTATTGCCATCATTGTCAGAAATTCTGGGAAGTCAATTGTGCCATTACCATCAGCATCCACTTCATTAATCATGTACTGTAAGTCTGCTTCTGTGAGATTCTACCCATGAGACCTCATTACAGTTCACAATTCCTTTGTTGTTATCGTTCCATAACCATCCTTGTCAAATAGTGAAAAAGCTTCTTTGAATTCTGCAATCTGCTCTTCAGTCAGTCACTCAGCCATGCTGCAAGCGCTACTGGTCTCCGGGACGCGACTACACAACCACTCAGCTCACTTGCTCCACTTGGACTCCAGCTTTCTTTTGATGTCCATTTGCATGGAATATCTTTTTCCATCCCCTCACTTTCAGTCTGTATGTGTCCCTAGGTCTGAAGTGGGTCTCTTGTACCCAACATATATACGGGTCTTGTGTTTGTATCCATTCAGCCAGTCTATATCTTTTGGTTGGAGCATTTAATCCATTTACATTTAAGGTAATTATCTATATGTATGTTCCTATTACCATTTTCTTAATTGTTTTGGGTTTGTTATTGTAGGTCTTTTCCTTCTCTTGTGTTTCCTGCCTAGAGAACTCCCTGTAGCATTTGTTGTTAAGCTGGTTTGGTGGTGCTGAATTCTCTTGGTTTTTTGCTTGTCTGTAAAGGTTTTAATTTCTCTGTCAAATCTGAATGAGATCCTTGCTGGTTAGAGTAATCTTGGTTGTAGGTCTTTCCCTTTCATCACTTTAAACACGTCCTGCCACTCCCTTCTGTCTTGCTGAGTTGCTACTGAAAGATCAGCTGTTAACCTTATGGGGATTCCCCTATATGTTATTTGTTGCTTTTCCCTTGCTGTATTAAATATTTTTTCTTTGTATTTAATTTTTGATAGTTTAATTAATATGTGTCTTGTCATGTTTCTCCTTGGCTTTATCTTGTATTGCACTCTCTGCACTTCCTGGACTTGACTGACTATTCCCTTTCCCATATTAGGGAAGTTTTCAACTATAATCTCTTCAGATATTTTCTCAGTCCCTTTCTTTTCCTCTTCTTCTTCTGGGACCCCTATAATTCAAATGCTGGTGCATTTAATGTTGTCCCAGAGGTCTCTGAGAGTGTCCTCAATTCTTTTCATTCTTTTTTCTTTATTCTGCTCTGCAGTAGTTATTTCCACTATTTTATCTTCCAGGTCTCTTATCCGTTCTTCTGCCTCAGTTATTCTGCTATTGATTCCTTCTAGAGAATTTTTTATTTCATTTATTGTGTTGTTCATCATTGTTTGTTTGCTCTTTAGTTCTTCTAGGTCCTTGTTAAACGTTTCTTGTATTTTCTCTATTCTATTTCCAGGATTTTGGATCATTTTTACTATCATTACTCTGAATTCTTTTTCAGGTAGACTGCCTATTTCCTCTTCAGTTGTTTGGTCTGGTGTGTTTTTACTTTGCTCCTTCATCTGCTGTGTATTTCTCTGTCTTCTCATTTTGCTTAACTTACTGTGTTTGGGGTCTCCTTTTCACAGGCTGCAGGTTTGTTGTTCCTGTTGTTTTTGGTATCTGCCTCCAGTGGGTAAGGTTGGTTCAGTGGGTTGTTTAGGCTTCCTGGTGGAGGAGACTGGTGCCTCTGTTCTCGTGGGTGAGTCTTGATATTGTCTTTCTGTTGGGCAGGACCATGTCTGGTGGTGTGTTTTGGGGTCTCTGTGGCCTTATTATGATTTTAGGCAGCCTCTCTGCTAATGGGTGGGGTTGTGTTCCTGTCTTGCTAGTTGTTTGGCATGGGGTTTCCAACACTGGAGCTTGCTGGTCATTGCGTGGACTGGGTCTTAGCATTGAGACGGAGATCTCTGGGAGAGCTCTTGCCGAATGATATTATGTGGGACCAAGAGGTCTCTGGTTGTCCAATGTCCTTATCTGGGCTCTCCCATCTCAGAGGCTCAGGCCTGACACCTGGCCGGAGCAACAAGACCCTGTCAACCACACAGTTGATTTTGGAAGCCGAGAAATACCTCTGCAAGTTGGAGGTCCAGGAAAGCTGGTGGTGTAGTTCCAGTCCAAGACCCAAGCCTGAAGGCCTGGAGAAACATGCCACAAGTACACTTCCAGGGCAAAGAGGTGGGTCTGTAGTACCTTTTGTTTTCCTTTGTGCTCTGTCTAGTTTCATTTGCTCATAGGTTGCTCTGGGCAGAGGCCTTGCACCGATGCTTCAGACCAGAATTCCTAGTGAGAAACGGTTCTTCTCCAAAGCTTTTTAAAATTTATTTTTAAATTTACATTCAGTACAATTCTCTCTTTTTGGTGTACAGTTGTGTGAGTTTTTAATATATCCTTTGTTACAGATTTTTTTAATTGAAATATAGTTGATGTATAATATTGTGTAGGGTCAGGTGTACAGCAAAGTGATTCAGTTATATATATATATATATTTTTCATGTTATTTTCCATTACTGGATACTAGAAGATATCGAATATTGTTCCCTGTGTTATACAGTAAATCCTTGTTGCTCATCTATTTTATGTGTAGTAGTTTGTGTCTGTTAATCCCATACTCCTCATTTCGCCCTCCCTCTTCCTTTTCTTCTTTTTTATTCTTTTTTTTATACAGCAGGTTCTTATTAGTTATCCATTTTATACATATTAGTGTATATATGTCAATCCCAATCTCCCAGTTCATCCCACCACCACCACCACCACTTTCCCCCTTGGTGTCCATACATTTGTTCTCTACATCTGTGTCTCTATTTCTGCCTTGCAAACTGTTTCATCTGTACCATTTTTCTAGATTCCACATATATGTGTTAATATACGATATTTGTTTTTCTCTTTCTGACTTACTTCACTTTGTATGACTGTCTCTAGGTCCATCTACGTCTCTACAAATGACCCAATTTGTTCCTTTTTCTGGCTGAGTAATATTCCATTGTATATATGTGCCACATCTTCTTTATCCATTCATCTGTCGATGGGCATTTTGGTTGCTTCCATGTCCTGCCTATTGTAAATAGTGCTGCATGAACATTGGGGTGCATGTGTCTTTTTGAATTATGGTTTTCTCTGGGTATATGCCCAGTAGTGGGATTGCTGGATCATATGGTAGTTCTATTTTTAGTTTTTTAAGGAACCTCCATACTGTTCTCCATAGTGGCTGTATAATTTACATTCCCACCAACAGTGCAGGAGGGTTCACTTTTCTCCACACCCTTTCCAGCATTTGCTGTTTGTAGATTAAGAGTGAACTCTGCACTAGCCTTTTCTTGGCAAGGCTACACATCTCTAATCCGAGGTTTTCTTGCTATCTCCCTCTGATCTCCCTGGAGTTTTAGAAAAACTCCTGAGCCCCTCAGGTGAGCCAGTCCTGGCACTGTCCAGTCTCAGCACCAGCTATACTACCTCTAGTCTGGAGCAGTTGCTGGGATGGTTCTTTCTTGTGCTCCCACCCACCCCCCTTTTCCTGCCTTTACTAATTTTCTCCCCAGACACATCATCCATCCCCCTCCATCAGGTATCTTTGGCTCTGTTTCCTTCTTTCTCATTCCTTCCCCTAGACTGTGATATAGATCATGTCATCCCCTTGATTAACCCTCCAACAAATTCTGCTTTTACAGGGTACGTTCCTTCAACACATCAGAGGCCTCGGGCATCACTGGTCATTGGTCTTCCATCAGGAGTGCTCTGCCCACATCTTGGCATGCCCAACCCTCTCTGGACATTAAGGTCTCCCACCACATCTTTTCTTCTCAAGCAGGTCTTCCTGACCACTCTACCTCCCCACCCTGCATCACTTCACCCATTAAAGTTTTTTTCTTCAAAGCTTTATTAGTCTCTGATTATCTTGTTCATTATTTTGTTTTCTTTATTATTTGCCATCTCCCCTCACCTAAGTCTCCATGAGAGCAAGGGCCTTATCTACTAAAAGATGACATTTGTCTTTGGTTTATAAGAAAATGAATTAACTTTCAGGGAAAGGTCCAGGTAGTGTGTCCCTGTTTCCTCAGAACAGTCTGGGTTATTTCCATGTCATTATTAATAGCACTCACTTTCATTCTCAAAAGTGTGCCAGTGGAATGGTGAGAATACCTTTCTCTGGGTCTCTTGTCATTGGTGCTAAGCACTAAGAATTATCTTTTTGTGTTTTTTTTTAATTGAAGTATAGTTGATTTACAATGTTAGTTTCAGGTGGACAGCAAAGTGATTCAAATTCACATATGTATATATAAATATATATATATTCTTTTCCCTTATAGGTTATTATAAAATATTGAGTATAGTTCCCTGTGCTATACAGTAGGTCCTTGTTGGTTATCTATTTTATGTATAACAGTGTGCTTATGTTAATCCCAAACTCCTAATTTTTCCCTTCCCCCCTTTCTCCTTTAGTAACCATAAGTTTGTTATGTCTGTGAGTCTATTTCTGTTTTGTAAATAAGTTCATTTGTTGTTTTGTTTTTTTTTTAGATTCTACATGTAAGTGATACCATATGATATTTGTCTTTCTCTGTCTGGCTTACTTCACTTAGTATGATAATCTCTATGTCCATTCATGTTGCTGAAAATGGCATTATTTCATTCTGTTTTATGGCAGAGTAATATTCTATTGTATAAATATACTACATCTTTTTTATCTATTCATCTGTTGATGGACATTTAGGTTGTTTCCATGTCTTGGCTATTGTAAATAGTGCTGCAGTGAACATTGGGCTGCATCTATCTTTTTGGATATATGCCCAGGAGTGGGATTGCTTGGTCATATGGTAGCTCTATTTTTAGTTTTTTAAAGAACCTTCATACTGTTCTCCATAGTGGCTGCACCAATTTACATTCCCACCAACAGTGCAGGAGGGTTCCCTTTCTCCACACTCTCCCCAGCATTTACTGTTTGTAGAATTTTTGATGATGGCCATTCTGACCTGTGTGAGGAATTATCTTTTTGTGATCAGCACTCTTTGTAACCAAACTTCCCTGACACAAGGAAGGCCTCAGCCTCAATGTAGATTTGATTTGAGGCAGGGAATGGATATGGGGTAAACATACAAACTGTAAATGTCAGCTCCCTCAGTTGACATAAAATTATTTCTCTGCTATAAAAGTACATTTGACTATTTTTAATAATTTCAGAGTATCCTGGCATATGGATGCCTGCTAATTTATCTAACTAATCCCTTATTAATGAATATTTCAATTCTTTTCAGTTTTTTCGTTGTTAGCAATGTTGTGACAATGAACATTCATATATATTTGTTTTTGTATACTGGTGAAAATTCTCATCAGGTTAAATTTCTACATATGAAATTGCTGGATCAAGAGGTCCTCATGTTTACAAAGCTGATGGTTATTGTCTAAGGCCATTTGAAACAGGAAATTCCACTAAAGCAAGCATGTATTTCAGTTTCCATTTGGGGGTAATACACTTATATTTTACACATACATACAAATATGCCCTCTATGAGGAAAAATTTTTAGATATTCAAACTATATAATTATCTTTTGCATTCCCAGCTTTTACTTTAATGATCTCTAATGCATGCATATGGAGTGAATTCATGGATCATTAGCAGTTATACGCCTTTTGTGTTTATTTTAAGCTATGTAATGGTCACAGATGGATCCCTAATTTACCCATTTCTCCCTATTTTTAGACAGGAGTCCCAATGTCTACAAACTTAAGGGGATAGTTATATGCTAAACTCTGAAATAAAGTCAGTCTTTGTGATATTAGTGTGGGTACACTAAAACCATATCATATTAGAGCTGTAGGGATCTTATAGATCTATAACTGGAGTGCCCCAATTCATAGTTTGGGATGCAAATAAGGCACCACTCAGGTGGGGTCCCAAAGTTGAATGTGGGAGCTCTCGCATGCCCAGTGAACAGGAAATACAGTGACCTTTGCTGGGATCCCCTTCCTCTAATAGGCCAGGGCTCTCCTGGTCATTTCTGTTTCAACTTCTGGAGTCCCAACTGAGACTGGGGACTCTTGTCATTCCACAGAGGTTGGTGGCTCTAGGGGAAGCCACTAGTGTAGCTTGCTTTGGCCACCGCTCTTCTTTAAGGGACCAAAGAGAAGGTCCCAGCCCTCAGGAGTAAGTTCAGCCAGTGGTGGGCTTCAGGCAAACCTGGCTTGGATTCCCATCATTATAGCTCCTCACTCACATGGCCACTTCCCCAGGACTCAAGCCTGCTCCCTGATCCTAGGTTGGGTCTGGTCCCAGTGTGCACTACACTTTTGAACTCCTAAGTTGGTGCAGAAGCTGGGCTGGTGGTCCTATCTTTTCTCCTTGGTGGTGAGTTTACCTAGGGTTCTCGTGGCCCTTCCCTGACTCTAAGAATAGCTCAGGGCAATCCCCAGTTCGCCCTGACTAGTTTTAATTTTCGAGAAAAAGTGTAAGTGTCTTGATCCCCTCCTGCCCTCATCCCCTACGAGTGTCTTGGGCTCCAAATACAAACTTGGTTGCTCCCTGACAGTGGTCTTCATGCTTCACACATCACTATTTTTTCTCTCTCTCTCTGATATTAAATTCCATTTTACTCATCTGTTCTACTGGAGATCACTTAAGTCTAGTCCCCTCATGTTAAAAGTGAGGAAACTGAGGCACAGAGAGAAGAGAAGTTACTTACCCATGTCACACACCTGGTCACGATAGACCAGAGACAAGAATTCTTGCCTTCTAAATCATAATTCAGAGCTCTGTTGTTTCCACTAAGATGCTTCTGTTTTGTGGGTTTTCTCAGATGAATTTTGAAATGCTAGCCATTTTCTTTCTACATTCTTGGCCACATTCCAAGCTGCCCAGCTGAAAAATGGTCAGACATGCTGGGTACGTTTTTATTTACCTAGTAGTGATTTCCAGAGTCAAAACCAAACCGCTCATTAAAATCAGCTGCTGTTTCAGAAAACTCACATCATTGCCCCCTTCATTAGGACAGAATAATCAAGAGCTAGCCCTGAGCACATTCATTGTCCTAGAATGTGCTTTGATGCTTCTCTGTGACCCAATGAATCTAGAAAAATCTTTATGCTGCAGCCCAGTGTTTGGTGCACGTTTCCCTTTCCATAGCTCCTCTCGACTCTCCTTTGGGTCAAATCTTTTCAAGGAGTTTCTCATTCTGTTTCATCCTAAACATTTGTCACTTGATGGACAGCTGAAGGAAGCAACTGGAAAGTGGTTTGGAGAGGTAATAAATCCGTGTGAAAAGCAATCTCAAGTTTTGGTTGTTGACCCCAAGGGCTGGATTCCTTACCTATGGCATGGAGTCCTGGGCGTTCACCCATTCCTCAGGCTGACTGCTGGCTTTGGGTGGGACGTGCAGACAGGTCATGGGTGGGGGAAGAGAAGGGTAGGAGTGTTCACATTTACAGGTCCTTCTCCTCAGGAATTCTATTTCACAAAGCCCAGAGTTTTGCTGAGTATTGGCAGAATACGTGGAGTTGACCTGCCTAACATTGGGCCAGACTGCCAGGCAGCATTAGTCAGGACACCATTCTACAAAGACGGCCTCCAGAACTTTCTGAAAAACACCTTTGAAAGAATCATGTTTCCATCTTGATTTATCTTTATGTATTAAAATGCAGTGAAGACTTAACTCTCTAGGTTTGCAACCATAAATTTTACTAAAATGTCACAGTTCCACTCTGTCATCCATGTTGGCTCATATCTCTAGGAGAGAAGTTCTCAGCCCTGGTAGCACATTGAATCAGCTGGCGGACTTTTAGAAATTTCCAATGCCCTGGCCACTGCTCAGAGAAATTAAATCAGACCCTCTTGGGGTGGGACCTAGGTATCAGTACTTTTAAAAACCCTCTGGTGATTCTGCTGTGTAGTTTAGGTTAAGAACCACTGCCTAAAAATTACTCCCTACAGGCAATAATTTGCCTAAAGTACAAACTCTAAGCTTTGTGAGGGCAGAAACTGGTCTGTTTTCTCTCACTCATCCCCGACACCTCTAATACCTCCTGGCCCATAGTTGGTACTTAATAAATACTAAGTGAATGAATACATGTTCATTTTGAACTTCATAAAGATGTATATAAAGAAATGCTCTTCCTTTTGCCTGGGGATAATGTTACGCATCTGTAGTCATGGCACTAGATCAGGGTTAGAGGCTTCTAGTTACCCTGAATTCTTAAATTACAGGATCCTGGAAGGTTTATGGCCCTCAGGGAGGGGCATGGCTGGCCAGAGCTGAGGGGACTTTTAGGTGGGATCAGCACAGTGGCTATTTACCAACTGGAATGAAAGCATTTTGATATTTTAACCATAGGTCCTTCTGTACTCATGTATAAGCAGGCCACAGTGATTTGGGCTTTTCCTTCTACTGTTGCCAGAGATTTCTAGTCTCAAAGGCTGTGTATGGTCTGGTGTTGTCCTCTCTCTGACTTCACTTTCTATCATTCTCCAGTCCCTCTCCCTGCACTCCAACCACACTGGCCTTCTCTGTGTTTCTTGAACACTGTCAAGCTCCTTCTTGCCTCAGTGTCTTTGCACTTGTTGTTTAGTCTGCTGGACCATTCACCTGATGGAGGCATGCAAAGTCATGGTGCAAAGGGCTTGGATACAAAGAGAGGCATGACAGCAATCAGTTTGGCAAGAAACCTACCACATGGCCCCTTTAGGTCAACACTCAGTCTCTCAAATAAAATGCTCAGCACCTCAGTTTTCGTCTCTCTCTCTCTCTCTCTCTCTCAGTTTGTGCTCAAAAACATTTTTGTTGCCTGCTAGAATCTGAATATTAATTATTTTCTTTATGTTTCTGCAATAAATCTCCTAATTGTCTTTTCTTTCCCTTTCTACTCCATACTCCCTGGCCATCCCCTTCCCCAGATTAATGCTTTATACTGGTTAAGGAGATGCTTCATATGGAAATACAAAGGAGAAATGCACATTTATATGGTTTAAGATACTATCCCAATTATACTTACAATAGTTACTCACACTAGGCTCAAGCAAGGGGCTGAGTACTTTCTACATATTGTCCCATTTAATCTTCACAAGAGATTGTCTCTTCTTACATGTGAGAAAACTGAGACCTTAAATGGTTGAAGAAACTGCTCTAGAAATCCTTCCTAGTTAAATGGTAGAGCAGGATTTTAACTCAGAGCTGCCAAACTCTATAGCCCATGCTCTAAAGCCTTGCACTCTCTCTGCCTCTCTGTAAGATCGTCATCTGTAAGGTCCCCTTTATAAAGCTCCAAAATTCCTTGATGCTACCTATTTGTTTAAAGCTTGTTTACTGCTCTAAGGAATATGTACTAGCTGCAAACTGCCTGGCTAAAACTTCAAAGAAAATAGCAAAAAGAGGGCTTCCCTGGTGGCCCAGTGGTTGAGGGTCCGCCTGCCGATGTGGGTGGCGTGGGTTCGTGCCCCGGTCTGGGAGGATCCCGCGTGCCGCAGAGAGGCCGGGCCCGTGGGCCATGGCCGTTGGGCCTGCGCGTCCGGAGCCTGTGCTCCGCGGCGGGAGAGGCCACAGCAGTGAGAGGCCCGCGTACCGCAAAAAAAAAAAAAAAAAAAAAAAAAAAAGCAAAAAGAAGCATGACATGGAGAGTGATTGTAATGGCAAATCACAGAAGAATATTAGGGAAGTCTCCATACAGAAGGCTTTTTTCTAATTCAGGGAAATGGCAATGACATTTCATCATGGAGCATGACCTAGCAGAATGGGCTGCCAGGCTGAAATGTACTTGAATATCTTATCTTCGTGTTGGGCACATAAGCAAGGGTACATATTATATGCACGACTATTTTTCTTTGGGTTAAGGCAGTAAATTTCTCTTGGTATACCGTATCCAGTTAGGCTTCTCAAAAAACTGTTATTTCCTAGTCCTAAATTCAACATGGCTGAAAAAGATATTTCTTCACAGCTTCTATCATTTCTACTTAATCCTAAATTATTAATAGTTTCAATTTATTACTAAGAAGTTACTATTTTACTTTCTAATTATTCAAGGGGAAGAGTTGAGTGAAAAAAAAAATGTTATCACTTTTTTTTCTTGCTCCACACTGTTAAAAAACAATGTTAAAATGTGGTCCCTGGGCCAGCAGCCTGCACATCATCTGGGAAACTTGTCTGAAATGCAAATTCTTGGGCTACCACCCAGACCATATGTGTGTCTCCTAGAAACTTTATAGTTTAAACTGTTGTATTTAGGTTTATAATTCATCTCATGTTAATATTTTTCCGTGTACTTTTCCAGTTGTACCAGCACCCTTTATTAAAAAGACTTTCTTTCTCCCAGTTGAATTGCCTTAGCTCTTTTGTTCCAATCAATTGACTATAAATGTGTGGTCCATTTCTGGGCTTTCTAATCTGTTCTACTAATCTATTTATCCTTACCAATACCACACTGTCTTGATTACGGTACCTTTATAATAAGTCTTGAAATCAGGTAGGATGAGTTTCCAACATTTTTTTTTTTAAGTTTATTTATTTATTTTTGGCTGTGTTAGGTCTAAGTTTCTGTGTGTGGGCCTTCTCTAGTTGCGGCGAGCGGGGGCCACTCTTCATCGTGGTGTGCGGGCCTCTCACTGTCGCAGCCTCTCTTGCTGTGGAGCACAAGCTCCAGACGCGCAGGCTCAGTAGTTGTGGCTCACGGGCCCAGTTGCTCCGCGGCATGTGGGATCCTCCCAGACCAGGGCTCGAACCCGTGTCCCCTGCACTGGCAGGCAGACTCTCAACCACTGCGCCACCAGGGAAGCCCCTCCAACATTTTTTTTTTTTTGCTCCATTTACTTAGGCCTTCTATAATTTTGCTCAGCTATGTTTTGCATATAGGGCTTTGGTGTATAGGACTTGCATGTCATTTGTTAAATTATGTGTGTGTGTGTGTGTGTGTGTTTGTGCCCTTCTGTTAATGATATTTTTAAACATTTTTATTGGAGTATAATTGCTTTACAATGGTGTGTTAGTTTCTGCTTTATAACAAAGTGAATCAGTTATACATAAACATATATCCCCATATCTCCTCCCTCTTGCGTCTCCCTCCCTCCCACCCTTCCAGCTGGTCGCAAAGCACTGAGCTGATCTCCCTGTGCTATGTGACTGCTTCCCACTAGCTATCTATTTTAGATTTGATAGTGTATATATGTCCATATATACACTACCACTCTCTCACTTTGTCCCAGCTTATCTGTCCCCCTCCCCGTGTCCTCAAGTTCATTCTCTAGTAGGTCTGCATCTTTATTCCCATCTTGCCCCTAGGTTCTTCGTGATCTTTTTTTTTTTTTTTTTTTTAGATTCCATGTATATGTGTTAGGACATGGTATTTGTTTATCTCTTTCTGACTTACTTCACTCTGTATGGCAGACTCTAGGTCCATCCACCTCCCTATAAATAACTCGACTTCATTTCTTTTTATGGCTGAGTAATATTCCATTGTATATATGTGCCACATCTTCTTTATCCATTCATCTGTTGATGGACACTTCAGTTGATTCCATGTGCTGGTTATTGTAAATAGAGCTGCAATGAACATTGTGGTACATGACTCTTTATGAATTACGGTTTGTTCAGGGTATATGCCCAGCAGTGGGATTGCTGGGGCCTATGGTAGTTTTATTTTTAGTTTTTTAAGGAACCTCCATACTATTCTCCAGAGTGGCTATATGAATTTACATTCCCACCAACAGTGTATGGGGGTTCCATTTCCTCCACACCCTTTCCAGCATTAATTGTTTCTAGATTTTTTGATGATGGCCATTCTGACCAGTGTGAGATGATATCACATTGTAGTTTTGATTTGCATTTCTCTCATGATTAATGATGTTGAGCATTCTTTCATGTGTTTGTTGACAATCTGTATATCTTCTTTGGAGAAATATCTATTTAGGTCTTCTACCCATTTTTGGATTGAGTTGTTTGTTTTTTTGATATTGAGCTGCATGGGCTGCTTGTAAATTTTGGAGATTAATCCTTTGTCAGTTTCTTCATTTGCAAAAATTTTCTCCCATTCTGAGGGTTGTCTTTTCGTCTTGTTTATGATTTCCTTTGCTGTGCAAAAGCTTTTAAGTTTCATTAGGTGCCATTTGTTTATTTTTGTCTTTATTTCCATTTCTCTAGAGGGGGCTCAAAAAGGATCTTGCTATGATTTATGTCATAGAGTGTTCTGCCTATGTTTTCCTCTAAGAGTTTGATGGTCTCTCACCTTACATTTAGGTCTTTAAACCATTTAAGTTTATTTTTGTGTATGGTGTTAGGGAGTGTTCTAATTTCATTCTTTTACATGTAGCTGTCCAGTTTTCCCAGCACCACTTATTGAAGAGGCTGTCTTTTCTCCACTGTATATTCTTGCCTCCTTTATCAAAGATAAGGTGACCATATGTGCATGGGTTTATCTCTGGGCTTTCTATCTTGTTCCATTGTTCTATATTTCTGTTTCTGTGCCAGTGCCATACTGTCCTGATTACTGTAACTTTGTAGCATAGTCTGAAGTCAGGGAGCCTGATTCCTCCAGCTCCATTTTTCTTTCTCAAGATTGCTTTGGCTATGCAGGGTCTTTTGTGTTTCCATACAAATTGTGAAGTTCTTTGTTTTAGTTCTGTTAAAAATGCCAGTGGTAGTTTGATAGGGATTGCATTGAATCTGTACATTGCTTTGGGTAGTAGAGTCATTTTCACAATGTTGATTCTTCCAATGCAAGAACATGGTATTATCTCTCTATCTCTTTGTATCATCTTTAATTTCTTTCATCAGTATCTTATAATTTTCTGCATACAGGTTTTTGTCTCCTTAGGTAGGTTTATTCCTAGATATTTTATTCTTTTAGTTGCAATGGTAAGTGGGAGTGTTTTCTTAATTTCTCTCTCAGATTTTTCATCATTAGTGTATAGGAATGCAAGAGATTTCTGTGCATTAATTTTTTATTCTGCTACTTTACCAAATTCATTGATTAGCTCTAGTAGTTTTCTGGTAGCATCTTTAGGTTTCTCTATGTATAGTATCATGTCATATGCAAACAGTGACAGCTTTACTTTTTCTTTTCTGATTTGCATTTCTTTTTCTTCTCTAATTTCTGTGGCTAAAAGTTCCACAACTATGTTGAATAATAGTGGTGAGAGTGGGAAACCTTGTCTTGTTCCTGAGCTTAGTGGAAATGGTTTCAGTTTTTCACCACTGAGGACGATGTTGGCTGTGGGTGTCATATATGGCCTTTATTATGTTAAGGAAAGTTCCCTCTATGCCTACTTTCTGGAGGGGTTTTATCATAAATGTGGGTTGAATTTTGTCAAAAGCTTTTTCTGCATCTCTTGAGAAGATCATTTGGTTTTTCTCCTTCAGTTTTTTAATATTGTGTATCACATTGATTGATTTGCGTATATTGAAGAATCCTTGCATTCCTGGGATAAACCCCACTTGATCATGGTGTGTGACCCTTTTAATGTGCTGTTGGATACTGTTTGCTAGTATTTTGTTGAGGATTTTTGCATCTATGTTTATCAGTGGTATTGGTCTGTAGTTTTCTTTTTTTGTGACATCTTTGCCTGCTGCTGGTATCAGGGTGATGGTGGCCTCATAGAATAAGTTTGGGAGTGTTCCTCCCTTTGCTATAGTTTGGAAGAGTTTGAGAAGGATAGGTGTTAGTTCTTCTCTAAATGTTTGATAGAATTCACCTGTGAAGCCATCTGGTCCTGGGCTTTTATTTGTTGGAAGATTTTTAATCACAGTTTCAAATTCAGTGCTTGTGAATGGTCTATTCATATTTTCTATTTCTTCCTGGTTCAGTCTCAGAAGGTTGTGCATTTCCAGGAATTTGTCCATTTCTTCCAGGTTGTCCATTTTATTGGCATAGAGTTGCTTGTAGTAATCTCTCATGATCCTTTGTATATCTGCAGTTTCAGTTGTTACTTATCCTTTTTCATTTCTAATTCTATTGATTTGAGTCTTCTCCCTTTTTATCTGGATGAATCTGGCTAATGGTTTTTCAATTTTGTTTATCTTCTCAAAGAACCAGCTTTTAGTGTTATTGATCTTTGCTATCATTTACCTCGTTTCTTTTTCATTTATTTCTGATCTGATCTTTATGATTTCTTTCCTTCTGCTAACTTTGGGGTTCTTTTGTTCTTTCTCTAATTGCTTTAAGTGTAAGGTTAGGTTGTTTATTTGAGATGTTTCTTGTTTCTTAAGGTATCATTGTTTTGCTATAAACTTCCCTCTTAGAACTGCTTTTGCTGCATGCCATAGGTCTTGGGTTGTCGTGTTTTCATTGTCATTTGTTTCAAGGTATTTTTTGATTTCCTCTTTGATTTCTTCTGTGATCTCTTGGTTGTTAAGTAGTGTATTGTTTATCCTCCATGTGCTTGTATTTGGTACAGATTTTTTCCTGTTTTTGTTATCTAGTCTCATAACGTTGTGGTCAGAAAAGGTACTTGATATGATTTCAATTTTAATAAATTTACCAATGCTTGATTTGTGACTCAAGATATGATCTATCCTGGAGAATGTTCCATGAGCACTTGAGAAAAATGTGTATTCTGTTGTTTTTGGATGGAATGTCTTATAAATATCAATTAAGTCCATCTTGTTTAATGTATCATTTAAAGCTTGTGTTTCCTTATTTATTTTCATTTTGGATATCTGTCCAATGGGGAAACTGGGGTGTTAATGTTCTCTACTATAATTGTGGTATTATCGATTTCCTCTTTTATGGCTGTTAGTATTTGCCTTATGGATTGAGGTGCTCCTATGTTGGGTGCATAAATATTTACAATTGTTATATCTTCTTCTTGGATTTATCCCTTGATCATTATGTAGTGTCCTACTTTGTCTCTTGTAATAGGCTTTGTTTTAAAGTCTATTTTTTCTGATATGAGAATTGCTACTCTAGCTTTCTTTTGCTTTCCATTTGCATGGAATATCTTTTTCCATCCCTTCACTTTCAGTCTGTATGTGTCCCTAGGTCTGAAGTGGGTCTCTTGTAGAAAGAATATATATGGGTCTTGTTTTGTATCCATTCAGCCAGTCTATGTCTTTTGGTGGGAGCATTTAGTCCATTTACATTGAAGGTAATTTTCGATATTTCTGTTCCTATTATCATTTTCTTAATTGTTTGGGTTTATTATTGTAGGTCTTTTCTTTCCCTTGTGTTTCCTGCCGAGAAATTCCTTTAGCATTTGTTGTAAAGCAGGTTTGGTGGTGCTGAATTCTCTTAGTTGTTGCCTGTCTGTAAAGGTTTTAATTTCTCTGTCAAATCTGAATGAGATCCTTTCTGCATAGAGTAATCTTGGTTGTAGGTTTTTCCCTTTCATCACTTTAAATATGTCCTGCCACTCCCTTCTTGCTTGCAGAGTTTCTGCTGAAAGATCAGCTGTTAACCTTATGGGGATTCCCTTGTATATTATTTGTTGTTTTTCCCTTGCTATTTAAAAATTTTTTTTGTATTTAATTTTTGATAGTTTGATTAATATGTGTCAGTTAGTTTCTCCTTAGATTTATCCTGTATGGGACTCTCTGTGCTACCTGGATTTGATTAACTATTTCCATTCCCATATTAGGGAAGTTTTCAACTATAATCTCTTCAAATATTTTCTCAGTCCCTTTCTTTTTCTCTTCTTCTTCTGAGACCCCTATAATTCAAATGTTGGTGTGTTTAGTATTGTCCCAGTGGTCTCTGAGACTGTCCTCAATTGTTTTCATTCTTTTTTCTTCATTCTGCTCTGCAGTAGTTATTTCCACTCTTTTATCTTCCAGGTCACTTATCCGTTTTTCTGCCTCAGTTATTCTGCTATTGATCCCTTCCAGAGGATTTTTAATTTCGTTTATTCGCTGTTCATGATTTTTTGTTTGCTGTTTAGTTTTTCTAGGTTCTTGTTTAACGTTTCTTGTATTTTCTCTATTCTATTTCCAGGATTTTGGATCATCTGTACTATCATTATTCTGAATTCTTTTTCAGGTAGACTGCCTAGTTCCTCTTTATTTGTTAGGTCTGGTGGGTTTTTACCTTGCTGCTTCATCTGCTGATTTTCTTTGTCTCCTCATTTTGCTTAACTTCCTGTGTTTCAGGTCTCTTTCTCGCAGGCTGCAGGTTCATAGTTACCGTTGTTTTTAGTGTCTGCCCCCAGTGGCTTAGGTTGATTTAGTGGGTTTCATAGGCTTCCTGGTGGAGGGGACTAGTGCCTATGTTCTGGTGGATGAGGCTGGATCTCTTCTTTCTGGTGTGAAGGTCCACGTTGGGTGGTGTGTTTTGAGGTGTCTGTCACCCTATTATGATTTTAGGCAGCCTCTCTGCTAATGGGTGGGGTTGTGTTCCTGTCTTGCTAGTTGTTTGGCATAGGGTGTCCAGCACTGTAGCTTACTGGTTGTTGAGTGATGCTGGGTCTTGGCATTGAGATGGAGGTCTCTGGGAGTTTTTCGCCATTTGATATTACGTGGAACTGGGAGGTCTTGGTGGACCAATGTCCTTTACTTGGCTCTCCCACCTCAGGGGCCCAGCCCTGATGCCTGGCTGGAACACCAAGAGCCTGTCATCCACATGGCAGCTATGAGGTGTCTCCAAAGAATCAATAAATGCACAAGGTAGCAGGAAGAGCATTCAGGACCTTGACACATGAGGTCAGGCTGTCATTAGCAGACCTATTCGGCCACATCTTGCCATGGTTAGCACTGCACTGTGGAAAAAGTGTGAATCCTTGAACACCACTGGGGATAGTGAGACAACTGAATGAGGAGATGCAATGCTGAGCTGGAGACGGTCCAGAGGCATAAGCAGAACACTGGATACCTCCAAACTCCAGAACTGCAGCCTCCAGAGGCCCTCCTTTAGACCTGTTAATGATATTTTTAAAGAAGTTAAAAATTATGGTAAAGTATACATAACATAAAATTTTTTCATTTTAACTATTTTTAAGGTACAGGTCTGTGGTATTAAGTATGTTCTCACTGTTGTGCATCCATTGCTACCATCCATCTCCAGAACTCTTTTCATCTTCCCAAACTGAAACTTTGTACCCTTTACACAATAATCCCCAGTTCCTCCTTCCCCCAGCTCTTGGAAACCACCATTGTACTGTCTATCTCTATGAATTTGAGTCCTGTAACTTCTCCTCTAGGTCCCTCCTGTAAGTGGACTCATACAATATCTGTCCTTCTGTGAGTGGCTTATCTCACTTAGCATAATGTCCTCAAGGTTCATCCATGTTGTAACATGTGTCAGAATTTCCTTCCTTTTAAGACTGAATAATATTATATTGTATGCATATGTCCTATTTTATTTATCTATTCATTTATCATTGGAATGGATACTTGGGTTTCTTCCACTTTTTGGCTATTGTGAATAACGCTGCTATGAGCATGGATGTACAAATATCTGTTTGAATCCCTGCTTTCAATGCTTTTGACTATATACTTTAAATGGTATTTTTAAGACTATCTTCCAAATGTTTATTTCTAAAATATAGAAATACAATTGATTTTTGTATATTGATCTTGTTTTCTTTCTGTGACTTTGTTAATTCATTTATTCATTCTACCAGTTTTTTAGTAGATTATTTAAAACATTTCTTACATATAGTCTGTTGACTGTGAATAAAGACAGTTTTACTTCTTCCTTCTAAACTTTATGCTTTTTACTTATTTTCTTGCTTTAGTGAACAACTAAGACCTTAAGGACAATGTTTAGTAAAAGTTGTGAGAGCAGACATCTTTGCCTTGCTCCCAATCTTGGGGTGGAAGCGTTCGGTATTTCACTATTAGGGAAAACATTAGTTACACATTTTTGTTGACAGCTTTTATTGGATGGGGGAAACTCATTTCTATTCCTGCTTTGACAAGAGTTTTTCTAAACAACTTTACTGAAATATAGTTGGTATACAAAAAAACACGTTTAATGTATAAAATTTGATGAATTTGAACATATGCATACACCTATGAAACCACAATCAAGGTAATAAACATATACGTCACCTCCAAAAGTTATCATGCACATACACTGAATTTTGTTGAATGCCTTTGCTGTGCCTATTGAAAAAAATCTCTAGCAAAAAGCAATGAATCTTATGGACCAACAATGATTCAATTCCTGAAGTA
This sequence comes from Globicephala melas, assembly GCF_963455315.2. NCBI lineage: Eukaryota > Metazoa > Chordata > Mammalia > Artiodactyla > Delphinidae > Globicephala > Globicephala melas. The sequence continues at coordinate 131,989,849 of NC_083317.1, read as the reverse complement.
AGGTGAAAGGCCCAACTTCTTTGTGCATTTTCCTGCCTGAACAACAGTAAGATTTTATAAACTAATAAAGAAGAGAAAATGGTCGTTGGGTTGGCAACCAGCAGTCATGGTTATAAGAAGGCCTCTGAACTCAATTTTTGAAGCGTATATTACCAGAAAATTAATAGAATGTCCTGCTACATTTGATGTCTTGTTTCACCTACCCATCCTGCTCATGGCAGTCTAACTTGTCTTCTTAAATACAGATCTGACCATGCTACAGCTTTGCTCAAAATTTTTTGCTGGTTACCTATCACTACAAAACAAGTTCTGGGACTTCCCTGGTGGAACAGTGGATAAGAATCCACCTTCTAATGCAGTGACATGGGTTCGAGCCCTGGGTCGGGAAGATCCCACATGCTGCAGAGCAACTAAGCCTGTGCCCCACAGCTACTGAGTCTGCACTCTAGAGCCTGTGAGCCACAACTACTGAGCCCATGTGCTGCAACTGCTGAAGTCTGCATGCCTAGAGCCCGTGCTCCACAACAAGAGAAGCCACCGTAATGAGAAGCCCACGCACTGCAATAAAGAATAGTCCCCACTCACCGCAACTAGAGAAAGCCCGTGCACAGCAACGAAGACCCAACACAGCCAAAAATAAATAAATAAGTAAGTAAGTAATAAATTCATTTTTTAAAAAAGTTCTGTAGCATGACATCCAAAGCCTTTATGGATTTGGCTCCATGTTGTCTTTTCAGCAGTATCTTTCAGTGTACCTCCTTCTACCTTTGTCACACATCTGCCCTTCCTCTGACATGCTGTGCATCCCTGTGTCTGTTATTGTCAGTAATGCCTCCACATTATCACTCTACAATCCATGCATCTTTCAAAATCCAGCTCAAATGCCACCTCTTCCATGATGCCAGCCACAATTATTCCCGTTGCAATTGATCTATATTATCTCTGTGCTCTGTTATATCTATAGTGCTCTCTTGTTGGATATTTAGTGGCAAATGTGTTTAGATTATGTTTTCCTCAACTGTGTATCACTACATTGGCTCACATAGGGGTGGCAGATAGACAGCTCAGAAGCCACAAGTCCCCATTTGTGAGCCCATGGAAAATATTACTAAATGATTACAGCATGATTTTCCACTAAACCTAAGTGCACTTCAAGGCACCTCAGGACATTATTGTTTTTTTCAAGTATACAATATTGTTAACTGTAATCACCATGCTGTACATTAACCCCCCAGAACTTATTTACCATGTAACTGAAAGTTTACACCTTTTGACCAATATACCCCCATTTCCCCCACCCCCCAACTCCTGGCAACTATCAATCTACTTTTTCTATGAGTTTAGCTTTTTTAGATTCCACATATAAGTATTTATAAGGATACTGTATAAGGATCATACAGTATTTGTTTTTCTCTGTTAGACTTATTTTATTTAGCATAATGATCTCAAGTGTTATTCACATTACAGCAAACGTCAAGATTTCCTTCTTTTATGACTGAATAATATTCCATCGCATATATATATATACACAGAACATTTTCTTTATGCATCTATCTATCCATTGACAGACAGGTAGATTCCATTTCTTGGCTATAATTAATGCTGCAACGAACATAGGATTGAAGATATCCCTTCAAGATAGTGATTTCTTTTCCTTCCAATATATACCCAGAAGTCAGATTTCTGGATCATACAGTAGTTATATTTTTAATTTTTTGAGGAAACTTCATCTTTTTTTGTAGTAACTGTACCAGTTTACATTCCTATGAGCAGTGCACAGTGATTTCTCCTTATCCTCAACAGCACTTGTTATCTCTTGGCTTTTTGATGATAACCAATCTAACAATTGTGAGGTGATATCTCTTTGTGGTTTTGATTTACATTTCCCTGTGATTAGTGATGTTGAGTACATTTTTATATACCTGCTAGCCGTTAGTGTGTCTTGTTTGGAAAAATGTCTATTCAAGTCTTTGTCCATTTTAAAATCAGATTATTTGTCTCATTGCTATTGAATTGTATGGGTTCCTTATGTAATTATGATATTAACCCCTTCTCAGAGGCTTACAAATATTTTCTCCCATTCTGTAGGTTGCCCTTTCAATTTGTTGATTGTTTCCTTTGCTGTGCAGAAGCTTTTTATAGTTTGATGTAGTCCCACTTGTTGTTTATTGTTTTTGTTACTTGTGGTTTTTGTGTCATATCCAAAAAATCATTGCCAGGGCCAATGCCAAGGAGGCTTTTCTTATGTTTTCTTCCAGGAGTTTTATGGTTTCAGGTCTTAATGTAAGTTTTTAATCCATTTTGAGTTAATATTTCTGAGTTGTGTAAGATACAAATCCAAATTCATTCTTCTCTATATGAATATAATTTCCCCATTGAATATTCTTGGTTTGTCAAATATTAGTTGATGGTATATGTGTGGGTTTATTTCTGGACTCTTGATTCTGTTCGATTGGTCTGGGTGTCTGTTTTTATGCCACTAACTTACTGTTCTTATTACCATAGTTTTGTAATATAGTTTGAAACAGAAAATGTAATGCCTTCAGCTGTGTTCTTCTTTCTCATGATTGTTTTGGCTACTGGGGGACTTTTGTGGTTCCACACAAATTTTAGGATTGAAGTATCTATTTCTGTGAAAAATTTCATTGGAATTTTGATAGGGATTGCATTGAATCTATAGATGTCTTTGGGTAGTGTGAACATTTTATTAATAATAATATTTAATAATATTATTATTCTGATGTATGGGCATAGGGTATTTTTCCATTTACTTGCCTCTTCATCAATTTCTTTCATCAGTGTGTTATAACTTTAGGAGTACAGAGTTTTCACCTCCTTGGTTAAATTTATTCTTAAGTATTTTATTGTTAGATGCTCTTGTAAATGTGATTTTCCTTATTTCTCTTTCAGATAGTTCTTTGTTAGTGTATAGAAATGGAACTGACTTCTGTATGTTGATTTTCTCTCCTGTAACTTTACTAGATTCATTTATTAGTTCTAATAGTTTCTTGGTGAAGTCTTAAGGGTTTTCTATATGTAAGATTAGGGATATTATTAATTTATTATTAATAACTGCTCCAGGCAGTTATTACCAGTTGATTAAATGAAATCTGCATTCCATCTTTAGCTAAATTTGTGATCTTCATAACAAAAGCTTAATGCTTTGGTTAGTTGAAGTGAATTTCACCACATAGACTCCATGGGTGGTTTCTACCAAGGACTAAATTTATTTGGTAGAGGATAGAAAGTTAGAGGATTATAATGCTATAGCATTATAGCATGTGGCAGAGCTGGCCACATGGAAGAAATCTATTAAGAACAGCAACAAGCTCTTGCTGAAGAGAGGCCAGGCTGTCAGACCAATTTTATTTTCTTCCCAAGAAACCCATCAGAGACCTTTTTATTTTCTTGGTTTAGAATCTAAGAATCAGGTAAAGGACTACATCAACTCTGTGTAAGGCCATACTCTGGGAATCTCATGGGCCAAGGTGAGGAGTGAGAGTGTTTCTGAATGTCACAATCCATTTCATTACTATGAGGCAAACCTTCATCAGACATGGCTATAAGTTTCACCCCTGGGAACAGCAGGTGTCTACAACAAATTGAACTCTTTAAACCATACAGACTGATTAACGTTCAAAAGTCAGTTTGGGAAATGACAGAGTCATCAGGGATTTCTTTGAAACCCCTGATGGGGTTTAGTCTCAAATGTTTATTTCTTTGAAACCATGCTATACTGTCCAATACAATGACCATTAGCCACATTTGGTTATTTAAATTTAAATTAATTAAACTTAAATAAAATTAAAACTTCAGTTCCTCAGTCACACTAGCCACATTTTAAGTGCTCAACTAGCCACATGTGGCTTGCAGCTACCACATTGGACAGAACAGATAAAGAACATTTCTACCATCACAGAAAGTTCTAGTGGACAGCACTGTTTTAAGGCCTCCTGTAACAAACCTGAACTCCTCTGCACTGTAGTTTAGAGGTTTTGCAAAAGTTTTTGCTTGCATGAGCCAGTTATGTTCTTTAGTATTACCATTATTTATATCATGTAACTATTTTATGTTTCTTTCACCCAAATAAATGCTTCTCTCTTCCAAGGCCTTTCTGTTTAATGTCTCATTTGAGAAAAATATCAAGGAAGTTTTATTCCCTATAGTTAGAGGCCTGTGTGGTAAGCGAGATTCTATTATTTATCTTCTGTTGTTTTGTTATGGTGGTTAATATCTTCCCTGCTTCCTCTGAATTCTTTTTTGTGACTGCTAAGTTGGCTATGTTCTGCATGGTTTTTTGAATTGAAATTACCTATCATTTTGCCTTTCTAAGGAAGATGTAGTGAATTCAGTCATTAAAGGAAGGGACTTTAGGGGAATAATGTTCCATAAGGCTCCTATCTATTCTGAGACATTTTTATTCTTGCCTCTTCTCCCACGTTAAATCAAAGCTATTGTACAAAGGGAGATGTATTGAAAATAGGCCACATGATACAATGTGGCTAAAGCTTCCACATTAGTTTTAAATGGGGTTCATTTGAAATGATTTTAATCTTGGTTATGGTGGCTATTCAATATAATGTTCATTCTTTGTTACAACTCAAAGCCATATGCTTACCTTATTTATTCCTATGAAGATAAGATTAAATGTTTTTTAAAATTTTTAAGTAAGGTAAAATATGAAGAAACAAATAAGATGTATTGTAGTATAAGAGACACAATCTAATCATTTCTATCCATATGGGTCACAGATTATCATTTTTCCTTGTAATTTCCTACTAAGGCACCTCTTTGAATAAGGTCTGGACTGGCTACTAAGTATTCATGTATTCTGTTTATCCACATGATGCTGAGGCTAAAGACTTGGTATATATTTGGAAAAAATGAACCCAAACTTCCCTTTTCCAGCTTCATTGTTGTCATAACAAGCCATCTTCAGAGACAGCTGTAGTGGGGGGTTAATTACATCCCACTAGGGTTTGAATCCTAGCTCCACCCCTCTTGACTGTGTGGACCATAAAAATTACTGTATATTGTTTCAACTTCTTCATCTTGGAGATGAGTTAGATTTCCAAACTACATCACTGGATTTTCCTGAGGTTTAATAAAAGTCCTTAAAACAGTGCCTTTACCTTTCACTCGGGTTCCAAGCCTAAAAAAAATCAATTTTCCATGACTTTAAACCTTAAAAATTCAATTGCTATGGTCTGAATGATTTTGTATCCCCCCTCAAATTCATAGAGCCCTTATGAATGAGATTAATACCCTTATAAAAGAGACCCCAGAGAGAGCTCCCTTGCCCCTTCCACCATGTGAGGACCTAACCAGAAGTCGGCCGCCCATAAGCAGACCTTCATCAGAACTCGACTATGCTAGCACTGTGGACTTCCAGCCTTCAGAAATGTGATAAATAAATTTCAGTAGTTTATAAGCTACCAGTATTAAAGCAGCCAGAACACACTAAGACAACAATTTATGTCCAGTGAAATGCACAGGTCTTAAGTATACAGTTTGATGAGTTTTGACAAATATATACACCATATAACCCATTATCAAGGTGAAAGAGATTTCTATCTCCCTATTAAGTTCCCATAGCCCCTTCCCAATCAATCCCTGTCCCCCACACCCAACACACATGAATTAATCACTATTTTGATTTTATCACCACAGCTTTTGTCTGTTCTAGAATTTCATCTCAATGGAATCAAAGAGTATGTATCCTTTTGTATCAGGCTTTTCTCATTTTCTATGAATTTTGATGAAATATTTCATATTCTTCTGTAATATCCCTTTCATCTACATTTTATATGGACAACCTGTCTTTAACACATTTAAAAATCACTGGTAGGGAGTTTTAATTTTTAAAGTCCAAGAACATGACTTGGTGATTTGGAAATGGCCTTGTAATTCCTAGCTACCTGACCAAGGGAGTTTTGGCAAGTTACTTAAACTCTCTGAACCTCACTTATCACTTTAATGTGACTTCTGTAATACTTACCTCCCATGAATTTTTATTAGGATAAAATGAAATAATGAATGTAGAGTACCCACCACTTGTGGGTACTAAAAAATTTCCCAGTTGCCTCCCCTTTTAGGCCAGTTAAGTCTCACAGCAATAACCAACCAGTCATTTTGGCCATTTATATGACTAATCAGGTACCCATCAATTACACTGGATATGTGACTCTGCTTTAATTACTAAGTAGGCTCAAATCAAGGTTGTTTTCTTATATAATTACAACCTTTATTTTTATTTACCCCTTTATAATTTATAGATCATTGTTTCCATATGTTACCTCATTTAATCTTTATTGCATCTGTTATGAAAAATAACTGATATTGTTTTTGTTTTACAGATAAGGAAACCAAGACTCAATGTGGTTAAGTGACTTGTCCAGAATCATCCAAACAGTTCGTGGGCTTTAACACCAGTCTCTGGATACTAAAGCTTATGCTTTTCATGGAGCAATGCTGTGTCCCCTGGGGTGAAGACAAGAGTGACCCAAGACCCTCAAGTCTAACTGCCATCACGTTGCACTCAGGAGAATTTCCAGAGCAACTTGTGTACCCAGGAGCTGGCCAGGCAGATGTGGGCATTCTCTAAAGCCCTCCATGTGTCTTCTGCCTTCAGCACAGGTGGTGCTTGGCTGTGAATCAACTATGGTCTAATTGTTCCTTTGTTTGTTTATTCATTCATCGACAGGTGTATGTTATTCTGACCATTTATGTGACTATTATATGCCAGAAACTACTCTGGGCACTGGAAGTTCAGCCATATGCAAAATAGACTAAAAAAAAAAACCTTGCTTTAATGGAACTTACATTCTAAATGAGGAACATGGGCAGTAAGTGAATGAACAAACATGTCTGTTTATTTACTTATTTAATGTTGAGGAGTAATAAGGTCTTTGAAGAAAAATAAAATTGGGAAGAGGAACCTGGAGGGCATGGTATTTGTTGTTCTAAATAGGGTGGTGAGGGACCTCTTTGTTGATAAGGTGAAGGAGGTGCGAAATGAGCCACACAGATATGGGGTGGGGTTGGAGTTTGGGGTGTTCCTGGAAAAGGGAAGAGCAAGTCCAAAAGCACCATGGCAGGAGGGTACTTGGTATCTTCTAGGAACAGTCAGGAAGCCAGTGAGCCTGGAGCAGAGTGAGCCAGGGGCAGAGGGGTAAGAGAGAAGTAATAGGGTGCCAATCATGATGGGTCTTATTTGACATTTTAAGGATTGGGGCATTTATTCTGAATGAGATGCAAAGTCAGTAGATGATTCCAATCTGAGGAAGCACATGATTTGACTTATATTCTTAAAGGATTATTATGGTTCCTGGGGTGAGAACATACCACAGGAAAGAAAGGATGGAGGCAGGGAGACCTGTTAGGAGGCTGTGGCAACAATCCAGATGAGAGATGATGTTGGCTTGGACGGAATTAGCAGTGGTGGAGGTCATGAGAATGGTTAGATTCCGGATATGATTTGAGGCTAGAGCCATCAGGATTTGCTGATGGCTTGGCTGTGGTTTGTGAAAGTGAGGTCAAGGTGATGTCAAGGTTTTTGTCCTGAGCTGTTGGAAGGGTAGAATTTCTATCACCTAAAGTGGAGAAGGCCGGGAGAGGAACAGGTTTGGGGAGGGATATCAGAAGTCTGTTTTTTGGAGAAGTTGAACTTGAGATGCCTGTTAGACATCAAGTGGAGATGCTGGGTAGCAGATGGATATGAGTCTAGAGTGTAGGGACAAGATCTGGGCTGAAGATACAAATTTGGGACTTGTGAGAAAAGAGGAAAGATTCAAAGCTAGAGACTAGATGAGTTACTGGAGGGTGAGGGAGTGTAGACAGAAAAAAGAAGTTCAGTTTGAATTTCCTTGTAACTTTGATGAAAATGTGAGTTAAAATGAAAACTGTCTCTCAATTACAGAAAGGTTATTGGAAAGGTTTTATCCCTTATTACTATTTAATATTTTCATGACATTTCTCACTTATTCCTCACCCACCCTTTTCCTTACTAAAGAGGTTCTTACTAATTTTATCTTTATGAAAACCAGCCCTGCAGGCCACTTGCTCTGGTTCCCTCTCAGATTAATGGGCCCTGAAGTTACTATTGGTCTCTTTTTTTTTTTTTTTGTGGTACGCGAGCCTCTCACTGTTGTGGCCTCTCCCATTGCAGAGCACAGACTCTGGACGCGCAGGCTCAGCGGCCATGGCTCACGGGCCCAGCTGCTCCGTGGCATGTGGGATCTTCCCGGACCGGGGCACGAACCCGCGTCCCCTTCATCTGCAGGCGGACTCTTAACAACTGCGCCACCAGGGAAGCCCTATTGGTCTCTTTTTGAAACTGCTCTCCACTCTTTTCAGCTCTTTGGAAATTAAAGGAAGCCAAGGAGGCACAAAAATAACTACTATATTTTCTGTGGGCTCAAGGGCCTTATCAAACTAAAACAGAGTTTTAGTTTAAAAAACATTGTCTTCCTATAAGAAATAAAGATAGGAAACATTCCAGCTGTTTTGTTTTCATCCATGACCTTGAGAATTGCCTTCGTTTTCCAAATGGAGGAACAAAATCTTATTTCATTGAAATGTGGATGGGCAGAAATAATCCTTTCACTACTCTGGATGTTATATAATTTTTAGATTGTTTGCAAAAGTCACTCTGAGTAATCTAAAGATGAAATGAAAGATAAAATATCAGGAAAGGTTTTGTTACAGTTACTATGACTGCAAAACAAATTACCCTAAAACTGAGTGGAATAAAGCAGATATTTATTATGCTCTCAAATTCTGTGGGTAACAAATTTGGACAGGGCACAGCAGGGCTGGCTTCCTCTTCCCTGATGCCTGGGGCATCAGGTAGAAGATGTGAAGCTGGGAGCAGGAATCATCTGAAGGCTTGTGCACTCAACTAGCAGCTGGTACTAGGTGCCATTTGGGGCCACAGTTTCTCTCCATTTGGGCTTCTCCATGTGGTCTCTCTGCATGGACTAGTTTGGACTTATTTGCAGCATGGTGGCTGGGTTCCAGGGATGAGTTTCCTGAAATAGAGAGCCAGGTGGACGCTGTCTCCTTTGTCTGGCTTAACCTCAGAAGTCACATGCTTCACTTCTGCCATAGTCTCTTTGTAGGGGCAGTCTCAAGCTCACCCAGGTTCAGATCAAGGAATACAGGTCCTGCCTCTCAGTGGGGAGAGTGTCAATCACATTGCAAGAGGAGCATATGGAATGGGATATATAAATTGGTGCACATCCATCTTTGAGAAAATACAATCTGCTAAAGATTTAGTGACTATCAGGAACATAAGCTATTAAATTCAAAGAGTTTTTGAGGAGGGAAGTAGAGAAGAGATAAACACCTCTGAGAAGAGATTGAAGGTTGAGGTAAGGACTTCCGTCACTAATTTTAGGAATGCTTTTTTTTTCCTTCCTACTTTGCAGACCATGAAAATGTTGCTTCAGGAAAAGGTCTGTATCTGTATCTCAGGTTCACAGTCTCGTTAAGGCAGTATTTGTACAGTTTGCTGGATGACTTCTCAAAAGGGCACAAGGAAGTGACATATGGTGAAGATGCAAACAATTACTGAAGGCCCTTGGGAGTTTGCAGACATCACCCATATAAGAGAGAAGCTTTCCTATGAAGCTGTTCCCCTCCCTGACAAGAGGGCATTGAATTCCCTGATCCACTCTGTTCTTAACTTCCACCAATTTCCCTCCAGACATGTGCAAAAAGAATCAGGCTAAATCATACCCTTTACCTCTGAAGATTTAAATCTGGGGCAAAGCTCTTCTTTCCCCACATACTAAGTCAGCACCATGGACCAATTTTTAGAAGAAATTATTGTCTTTGTCCAGGTTAGAGGGTAGATTAGAAAGATTCACAACCTCTAGATAAAGACTGGGAGGGAAATGAAAGAAATCCTTGGTGTTACGGAAGCTCATGGTAAAGCGAATGCAAATATGTGGGCAAATTTGGCGAGTTATTTGGGATGATTTCAGATTTCCAAGCAGTGCATATGCTATGGGGACAAAAATCAGGGTGACGTTTCCTGGCTTTGCTCATATATGGTCCAATCAGAGGAAGTTCTAGGCTCCCCATCAGCACTCATGAGCAAGGTGACACAAAGCAGGAAGAAAGCTTTTTTTTTTTTTTTTTTTTTTTTTGCGGTACGCGGGCCTCTCACTGTTGTGGCCTCTCCCGTTGCAGAGCACAGGCTCCGGACGCGCAGGCTCAGCAGCCATGGCTCACGAGCCCAGCCACTCCGCGGCACGTGGGATCCTCCCGGACTGGGGCACGAACCCGCGTCCCCTGCACCGGCAGGCGAACTCCCAACCACCGCGCCACCAGGGAAGCCCAGGAAGAAAGCTTTTTAAAAAATAAAAAGCATTTAGGTCATAAAATATTAGAATTGATTTCAAATCTTAATACAGTTTAAATGGACCAGATTTTTGCAGTTTTCAAAGTATCAGACAGCTGAGACTGAACTTTATTGATTAGTTCTATTTTAATTAGCCTTTGACTATTGGGACCGCAGGATGTTGGGCTATGAAAGTCCTACAAATGTTGGGGTTTGGCTGCATGGGTGCTTCAGAAGCAGAGGCATACAGGGGAATAGTGGGTGCTATGAGAGCATTGCAGGGTCCAGGTGGACTTGGTAAAGGCCAGGAAGTGTTTGGAAGTCAAGGGAAAGTGAGGGAACCAAGAATAGAGAAGTTAGTTTCCCAGGAATGGGTAATTTCATGCAGGCACCGTGGAAAGGATTTGTAAGGATGGTAGCAGTGGGAGATTGGATTAAGGATGAAGAAGCCCAGACCAGTTCTGAGATAAATTTGAGAAAGAAAAGGTGACCTGGGTGCGTGAGGTACTTCCATTTTGCCTTCTGGGAGATAACATGAAATTTGGGTAATTTAATCTTTCAAAAAAATAATTTATGTAGTAGGATAAGTCTCTGCCTTATGTGGTAGAGACTTCTAATGCTCACCCTATCCTGTTCGCCTCTCTTCTTGGCCCACAGAAGCTACTCTTGTACATCTGTCTTCTATTTGGATGGGGCCATGTAACTAGTCTGACCTGTGGGCTATGGGCACAGGTCATGTGAACCAAAGTATCTAATTACTGCTGTGTAAGACCCTCCACTTCTCTCTTACCTCTGCCTGCAGAACCTGAAATATTCCAGATGATGGAGCCTTCACTATTCTGGTTCTGGAATGATGGCAATGTGGACAAGAGACGCCCCACCCATAACCCCACTGATGTAAAATGGACATGTTGCATGAGCAAAGAAATAATTGTGTTAAACTACTGAGATGTGGGGTTATTACCTCAGCATAATCTAATTGGTCATGAATGACACAAGTCAGATGTGCAAATGCTATAGTATTATTTTCTATAATTTATTTCATTTTGCTGTCAAGTCTACATCTTGCTGGAGGCTGACAAGGGAACTTAAGCATGCCAATTAATGGTAATAGTCTCATTTTTGGAATTTATACATATCTATGTGTGTGTGTGTGTGTGTGTGTGTATTGTTTTTTGTTTTGCTTTGTTTTTCCCCCAAACTCAAGTTCATAGAGTTTTTTTTTTCTCAGCCAACATGGTATCTAGACATGAGGGTAGCTCATTTGTCTTCATGGCAGAAGGGAGGAGAGAGATTTATGCTCTTCCTGGACCCTGGATACCATGCTGACTTTGCTGCAGAAGTTTATGGCTAGGATTGCATCTGACTCCATTTTTCCCAGGTTTTCCTAGGCTTGGCAGGTCCTCAGGTCTTGGCTAAGTCCCATCTAGTAGCCCTGCCCAGGATGTCCAACCCCTGGTCCAGCCTCTATTATAGAGTTACCTTTCCATGGAAGTACAATGCAGAATTGAGAGTCCTTACGCTCAGCTACATTTTTGGGTCCTCACATTGGCCTACAGGCCTGTCTGAATCACTTTTTTACTGCCTCCTCTTTATTTATCTTAGGTTTCTATCCTTTCACTGTCTGTCCCCACTGCCTGAGCTAAGGATCAGTGAGACAGGAGTGCTTGGGCCCTTAGGGACCAGACAAATTCTTCCTCCTACACTCTCCCCTGCCCCCAGTCTGCTTTTCCCCTCCAGATATGATATGACCTGCCCTTTCTTTCTGGTGGGGATTTCCTCTAAGTCACTTCCTTCTTCTCTTCTGTAGACATCTTTGTTCTACATGGCCCTGCCTCCTTCATTAAGGCATTAAGTCTCGTGGCTTGGCCTTAATGGCAAACATGATTTATGGGGAGAATAAAAAAAACTTAGGTTCACAATTTTCAAGATAATTACATTAGCATTTATAAAGCACTTCCTCCTTGGAAATTCTGCCTACTGTCCTGACATTTTTGGCATTTGCTGACTCACTTGGAGGAGAGTCCAGCAGCCTCCAGTGTGTGGTAAGGGGTGTGAACAGCCCTGGTGTCAACCTTCTTGGTTCAAGTTGGTTGACTGACAAAGGGAGCTTCTTCCATTCTGTGGAATACTATATATAAAATATTTGCCTGCTGCAAAATAAACTGAGTTTAACCTCCAATTCCCATAGAAACCCTAAGGGAAAGACAATCTTTTCTTTTCAGTCTGCCAGCTACCTTGTTTTCCTAAACTCCATACTTTAATTTCCTTTAGGGTCTTACTCAGATAGTCATGGCTTATTTCAAGACTAGCAAGGATCAAATGAATAAATGCAGACTTCATTTTTTTACCTTGCTTTTTGTCATATCTTTAGTTGGTACATGGACGTCTTAAGTGAATTTTACCTTATTAAGAGAAATTCCCATTTTTGTACAGAGTATCTTGTCTAATTTTGCACCTCTCTTATGGGATGTCCACTGTAAATATGATACCAATAGATCATTTTAAGCTGAACCTCAGGGAGTCTTGCTGCTTTTGAGCCTTGAGAATGGTTTATCCTGGAGACTCTTGATTATTCTTCATGAAAAATAATGATTACTCAAGAGCTTTCTCATTTTTTTTTTTTTTAGTTTATTGCTGAATATTTTTAGCCATGCATGATCTTGTATTTGTTGAATTCATGATACTCTGTCTTTTACCTCCACATCAAACAATCAAATCATGCTTCAGGAATATGCCATCTGTCTTCCTTGCTGAAAGTTTGTGCTAGATAAAATCACTACATTTCTCTCTGGTGACAGGGACCATACAGAGGAAACTCTCCTTTCCTCTTTAGTTGACACAGGATGTTGGGAGCATGTTCATGAGCAGATGTATAGCATTTTGATAAAAGATGCATTTCTGAAAGTTGCCTCTTGGTTTCAAATCCTATGACCTTATTTGTGTTGGACAGCTTTGTACATTACTTAAAAAATTCGTCAGGTCTACTTCTTACTTGAGCTACTTCTATCGCAGCTAGTTCCTGTAGACTTTAATCTGTTTCATGCAGGGCTTCTGGGCTCATGCCATGGTCATGCACCTCTAGTTTCTTGCCCTATGACTTCTCTGATACCACATAATGGGATACTGCTCTGTACATACAAATATACAACCCCAAAATTCAGAGGAATAAACTCTTACTTGAGCCACCCTTGACCAATGGGAGAGAAGAGCAGGTATATCCCTCTGCTTCATCTTTTATCCCCAGGACACTTCTGAAATAAGGCTCCTTGGAAAGTCATGGTGGATCAAGTACTGGCTGCTCATAGTAAAGGCCAAGTCAATAACAGAAGGCTTTGCTTTCTTTCTGTTTTGCTTTTCCTGTCCTGCAGTCTTGTTCCCTAGGAACCATATTCCAAAATAACCTACCTACAAGGAAGTTTTTGCCTCAGGTTCTGCTTTGGGAGGGAAACAAGGCTAAGATAATATCTTCTTTATAAAATAGGAGCTAGTATTTTCTCATTAAAGCCTACTAATAGAGAGTCAAACATATAGAGAAGAAGCATTTGAGAGTTTGGTGAATGTGTATGTATGCATGCATATGCCAGAGTGTGAAACTGCATTCCAAAGCCAGCTGTATTAGTTATTTGGTTTTCCACACAAAGAGATAGATAAGTGGGTTATCCAAAAATCTTTTATATTTAAAATTAAGATGTACACATTCCCCCCATTTACTAATAGTCAAAACTCATATTTCCTTTTCTATTCCTGGCTTCAAGTTCCTTCCAACTTGATACTTCTTTTATAACTTAAGATCCTGTAGTATAATCGTAGGGAAGAGATCTTAGAGAATCTACAAAGCAGATAACACACTTAACTGTAAAAGTTAAATTGGAATTATCTGCTGCTTGGGATAATACACATTTTATTCCTATTAATATGAATAATAAGGATTGACTGAATTGGTACTGGTGATAGAGAATATGATTTTCTTTTATTTAAAACTGGAAACCTGTTTAATTGGAAGTTCCTAATGGATTCATTGTCAAAATAGCTAATAGAAGGATGTTTAAGGGGTTAAAAGGAAAGGGGGTTAGAAGAACACCTTCTTAAGTAAAGCTAGGCCCATTCCAAATTCTAGAGCCTCATGACTGTGGAGGGGGAATCCTGAAAAACATTTACATAATCAATGTCTTGAGAAGGAAATTGTTTCTCTGCTGTGATATTGTGATTTATAATAAATATATATTTGGCCTTCATCCCATTCCTAGCATGGAGCTCCTAAAACCCTTGGAACTTACTAAGTGAAGAGAGAGAAAATTATGTTATGTTAATGATGTGACATTTGGAAAACCCCTAGGTGACCTAAGGATGGGGGCTTGTTGCCAGGGGAAACAATCTTGTGATTAGAGGGCTGGAACTTTCAGTCCCACTACCCACCCCCATATCCTCACCTCTGGGGAGGGGAGGGGGACTGGATATTGAATTCAATCACCAATGGCCAATGATTTAACCAACCATGCCTATGTAATGAAGTCCCCATAAAAACCCTAAAGGATGGGGTTTAGAGAGCTTCCTGATTGGTAAACACATGGAAATCCTGGAATAGTGGTGACCCCAAGAAAGAGCATGGAAGCCCTGAACCCCTTCCCATGTACTTTGCCTATGTTCTTCATCTGGCTGTTCATCTGTATCCTTTAAAATATCCTTTATAATAAACTGGTAAAATAAGTAAATTTCTGAGTCCTATGAACTGATCGATCAAATTACTTGAACCCAAAGAGGGGGTGATGGAAACCTCTTATCTAGTGGGCCAGAGGCCCAGGTGACAGCCTGGACTTGCCATTGGCATCTGAGGTTAGGGGAGGGAGGTGCAGTCTCATAGGACTAAGCCCTTAACCTGGGGGATCTGACACTATGTCCAGGTAGATAGTGTCAGAATTGAGTTAAATTGTAGGACACCCAGTCAGTGTCTGCTGAGAATTGCTCGGTGGTGTTTGAAAGAACACACATTGGACCAGCCCAATGGAATAGGAAAATAGAATCCCATCAAAATCTCAAAGGAACAGCTATGTTATAAGAGAGTTTTGGGGGAGGGGATCCCTAAAAATTTGCTGTCTTCTAGGGTTGCTGAGGCTGGGGTTCTAGTCACTTGATAGCATGCTTCAAGTGATTTTTGTCCTATTATTGCTCATTTCTGAGTAACTGGTAGATATCATGTGGTTCTGGTTTCTTTTTCCTTTGCTAGGACAGGCAAAAGTAAGAGAAAACCTGGACTCACCCTCTTTCTTGTGGTTGCATTATGTGGGTAATTAGTAATTGTGGAATCTCTTTAATATTTTTAAAAAATAAATTTATTTATTTTATTTTATTTATATTGGGCTGTGTTGGGTCTTCGTTGCTGTGTGGGGGCTTTCTCTAGTTGTGGCGAGCGAGGGCTACTCTTTGTTGTGGTGCACGGGTTTCTCATTGCAGTGGCTTCTCTTTGTTGCAGAGCACGGGCTCTAGGCACATGGGCTTCAACAGTTGTGGCACGCGGGCTCTAGAGCGCAGGCTCAGTAGCTGTGGCGTGTGGGCTTGGTTGTTCCTTGGCATGTGGGATCTTCCCGGACCAGGGCTCGAACCCATGTCCCCTGCATTGGGAGGAGGATTCTTAACCACTGCACCACCAGGGAAGTCCCTCTTTAATCTTCTGTTCAAGTTTGATAATTTTATTTGCTTTGGTGAATCATAAGCAGCCATGATTGCACATGTTCCCTTTTGCAATCTTTCAACAATATACAAGTTGAATAAAGAATTTCAGAAGTTGATTGTAGTAATTAAAACTATTTTGGTTGCAAATGACAGAAAGCCAAGTGATAGTTGTTGAAGCAAGTATGTTGTGGTGTCTCACAGATCTCAAGGGCAGGCCTCTCTTTTAACATTTTTCACGTTGATGTCTTTACTTTTCTACCTCATTTCTCTCTTCCTCACTCCTTCAGCTGGCTTGCTGTGCTTGCATGGGAAGAAAACATGGCGGTCAACAGGACCTACCTGACCTTTTCATTTAAAGCTTCAGTCACCTGGGAAGAGATGGACTCTCCTCATTTCAGTTACAAAATCCTGGCAAAGGACTTGGAATGGCCCAGCTTGGATCAAATGCTCACTCTGGAACCAATCTGCTTGCTAGGTCACGTTCTGGAAGGTGATTGGCCCAGATATCTTGTCCTGGACCAGCTAACTATGGCCACGGTACATTTTGTACAAGATGTTTGGTCCAGAGGTTACTATGTTGATAAAACAGGGAAGAAGAGGGAGAAGAGGCTATTTTCAGAAGAAAACAGGGGAGCGGTAGAGGTGGCTCCATGTAGTTGAAAGTAATAATTATTCATTACACTGACCCCTTAGCATCAATTTAAGGAAAATTTCACATAAAATACCAAATCGTTTTTGGTGCTGGCAATATTAAATGGTTCCTTGAGAAAAACATGGATGTTTTAAAAATATGTAGTTCCTACTTATGACATGGATAAAGATAATGTAATAATTCAGTCATAATATCTAGTTTATTAAAAATATGTAAATATTGGAAGGTTGATGGAGTATTGGAATGCAATGAAAATGAAATATAAAATCATTATAATATGGCTTAGTTCCCCCAGCTACTGAAATGTTCCTTCAATTGAATATGTATTTAGTTTTATTTGTTGTTATTTGTTAATTGTGTAAATAATAAGTGATTAAGCAGTCTAGCTCTGGGGGTAATTTGCTTGGTTTGGTATTTTTCTTTGCCACTTACTAGCTGTATGGCCTTGGAAAAATTACATAATCTCCCTATGCCTCAGATTATTCACCTGTAAAGTGGGAGCAATAATTGTGACCTTTTCATAGGTTGTTATGACTATAAAATTAGTTATACGTGCAGAGTGCTTAGAACATGTGCTTGGCATGTAGTCAGCATTCAGTTAATGTTCACTATTAATATTAGAATACTCTTTGAGAATTATTAATTTCTTCAAGACTATAAGAGATTGATACAAATGGACTTTCTTGCATACTTTTTTGAATTTCATTGAAATGATAAAATGGACTCTTTGCAGAAAGTTCGTGAGCTCTATCTTTCAGAAAAATACAAAGTAGGGGTCAGTGGTCATGCTTGGAAGACTTGAGACATATTCTGCACTAGGTGTCCATTAAGACTTTTCACAAATGTTTCATTTCATAGATGTTCCAGCACCCTCTCCTCTGAGCACAAGGTAGTATTTTATTTTCCACTTACTGGAAGTTAAGTGACCTGCTCTGGCAATGATTTCTTGGCGTAGAAACTTTGAGTCAGGGTACATGTTGCCTCACTTCCTTTTCCTTCTAGCATGACAACTGGCAACTTCTAAGATGAGGGCTTCTCCATTAGCCTGATTCATTAGCCTGTCAATCCCTGATTGACAACTCACAATGGACATGTAGTATGAACAACAAAGAAATTTTTGTTATGTTAAACAACTGAAATTTTGCTATTTAGATTCCAGTGCAGCTCAAGACCTCCAAATAAGGCGTCTGAAAAGGAGGGTATATCCAGGCATTAGGTCTGGCTGGGCTGCTTCTCCTTTGGCTATATTTCATTCAGGAATGAACATCTGCATAATTAGGATATCAATTTCAAATAACATCACATTACTAAGAACAGATGTTTTACTGCAGGACAAAAACACCCACATTTTGTGCAATGATGCTGTTATTATTTAAAACTCTGGCATCAATTGAAAATGTATATTAAAGTAATAAATTTCTAACCCAGCCTCACAAAAGCAGAGCTCATTTTTAAGGCTGCCATCTCTGTTTGCTTGGTAAAGCCCATACATCCATCATTCCAACACTTCCAAATACTGGTATTGATAAAATGTCTTTCATTGTTCTGTGTAGTTTTAACTATCCATTTCATCTATTTCTTTTACTGCTGTAATTTATAAATGACCTGATATTTTCTATCCAAAAATTCTTTCAAATTAAGTCATTTGGTGTTTTCTTATCCATCTTGAATCTGAAGAAGCACAGTTTATTTGGCCCTTTAAAATAGTGTTTCCTGTTATTCCTGAGCTAGAAATTAGCATACAGTTGGGTAAAGAACCAGATTCAACTAGTGGAGATTTTGTTTTGCTGATGCTGGAGTTTTACTGTACATTTCCTCCACATTCAACTGGCCAACAAAATCGTTTTCGTGTTTTCCCTCAGAAATGTCTCTCCTT
The DNA here is from genome assembly GCF_963455315.2 of Globicephala melas. Taxonomy (NCBI): domain Eukaryota; kingdom Metazoa; phylum Chordata; class Mammalia; order Artiodactyla; family Delphinidae; genus Globicephala; species Globicephala melas. The sequence goes on along the minus strand of NC_083317.1, from coordinate 131,971,303 downwards.
TTTATTTTTTTAATGAAAAGACACTTCATTTATTAAGACTCTATTATCTAATAATCTTAACTGTATTTTTCTTTAACATAGAATAGGCTGTTCTTATCATTTCCTTTTTTTAACTAAAAAAAAATTTTAAATCTTTATTGGAGTATAATTTCTTTACAACGGTGTGTTAGTTTCTGCTGTATAACAAAGTGAAACAGCTATACATATACATACTTCCCCATCTCTTCCCTCTTGTGTCTCCCTCCCACCATCCCTATCCCACCCCTCTAGGTGGTCACAAAGCACTGAGATGATCTCCCGGTGCTATGCAGCTGCTTCCCACTAGCTATCTATTTTACGTTTGGTAGTGTATATATGTACATGCCACTCTCTCACTTTGTCCCAGCTTACCCTTCCCCCACCCCATATCCTCAAGTCCATTCCCTAGTAGGTCTGCATCTTTATTCCCATCTGGCCCCTAGGTTCTTCATGACCAATTTTTTTTTTTTTTTAGATTCCATACATATGTGTTAGCATACGGTATTTGTCTTTCTCGTTCTGACTTACTTCACTCTGTATGACAGACTCTAGGTCCATCCACCTCACTACAAAAAACTCAGTTTCATTCCTTTTATGGCTGAGTAATATTCCATTGTACATATGTGCCACATCTTCTTTATCCATTCATCTGTTGATGGACACTTCGGTTGCTTCCATGTCCTGATTATTGTAAATAGAGCTGCAATGAACATTTTGGTACATGACTCTTTTTCAATTATGGTTTTCTCAGGGTATATGCCCAATAGTGGGATTGCTGGGTCATATGGTAGTTCTATTTGTAGTTTTGAAAGCAACCTCCATACTGTACTCCATAGTGGCTGTACCAATTCACATTCCCACCAGCAGTGCAAGAGTGTTCCCTTTTCTCCACACCCTCTCCAGCATTTATTGTTTCTAGATTTTTTGATGATGGCCTTTCTGACTGATGTGAGATGATATCTCATTGTAGTTTTGTTTTGCATTTCTCTAATGATTAATGATGTTGAGCATTCTTTCATGTGTTTGTTGGCAGTCTGAATATCTTCTTTGGAGTAATGTCTATTTAGGTCTTCTGCCCATTTTTGGATTGGGTTGTTTGTTTATTTGTTATTGAACTGCATGAGTTGCTTATAAATTTGGAGATTAATCCTTTGTCTGTTGCTTCATTTGCAAATATTTTCTCCCATTCTGAGGATTGTCTTTTGGTCGTGTTTACGGTTTCCTTTGCTGTGAAAAGCTTTGAAGTTTCATTAGGTCCCATTTGTTTATTTTTGTTTTTATTTCCATTTCTCTGGGAGGTGGGTCAAAAAGGATCTTGCTGTGATTTATGTCATAGAGTGTTCTGCCTATGTTTTCCTCTAAGAGTTTGATAGTGTCTGGCCTTACATTTAGGTCTTTAATCCATTTTGAGCTTATTTTTGTGTATGGTGTTAGGGAGTGATCTAATCTCATACTTTTACATGTACCTGTCCAGTTTTCCCAGCACCACTTATTGAAGAGGCTGTCCTTTCTTCACTGTACATTCCTGCCTCCTTTATCAAAGATAAGGTGACCATATGTGCGTGGGTTTATCTCTGGGCTTTCTATCCTGTTCCATTGTTCTATCTTTCTGTTTTTGTGGCAGTACCATACTCCCTTGATTACTGTAGCTTTGTAGTATAGTCTGATGTCTGGGAGCCTGATTCCTCCAGCTTCATTTTTCGTTCTCAATATTGCTTTAGCTATTCGGGGTCTTTTTTGTTTCTATACAAATTGTGAAATTTTTTGTTCTAGTTCTGTGAAAAATGCCAGTGGTAGTTTGATAGGGATTGCATTGAATCTGTAGATTGCTTTGGGTTATAGAGTCCTTTTCGCAACGTTGATTCTTCCAATCTAACAACATGGTATATCTCTCCATCTATTTGTATCATCTTTAATTTCTTTCATCAGTGTCTTATAATTTTCTGCATACAGGTCTTTTGTCTCCTTAGGTAGGTTTATTCCTAGATATTTTATTCTTTTTGTTGCAGTGGTAAATGGGAGTGTTTTCTTGATTTCCCTGTCAGATTTTTCATCATTAGTGTATAGGAATGCCATAGATTTCTGTGCATTTATTTTGTATCCTGCTACTTCACCAAATTCATTGATTAGTTCTGGTAGTTTTCTGGTAGCATCTTTAAGATTCTCTATGTATTGTATCATGTCATCTGCAAACAGTGACAGCTTTACTTCTTCTTTTCTGATTTGGATTCCTTTTCGTCTCTGATTGCTGTGGCTAAAACCTCCAAAACTATGTCAAATAATAGTGGTGAGAGTGGGCAACCTTGTCTTGTTCCTGATCTTAGTGGAAATGCTTTCAGTTTTTCACCATTGAGCATGATGTTGGCTGTGGGCTTGTCATATACGGCCTATATTATGTTGAGGAAAGTTCCCTCTATGCCTACTTTCTGCAGGGTTTTTATCATAAATCGGTGTTGAATTTTGTCAAAAGCTTTCTCTGCATCTATTGAGATGACCATGTGGTTTTTCTCCTTCAGTTTGTTAATATGGTGTATCACGTTGATTGATTTGCGTATATTGAAGATTCCTTGCATTCCTGGTATAAACCCCACTTGATCATGGTGTATGATCCTTTTAATGTGCTGTTGGATTCTGTTTGCTAGTATTTTGTTGAGGATTTTTGCATCTATGTTCATCAGTGATATTGGCCTGTGGTTTTCTTTCTTTGTGACATCCTTGCCTGGTTTTGGTATCAAGGTGATGGTGGCCTCGTAGAATGAATTTGGGAGTGTTCCTCCCTCTGCTATATTTTGGAAGAGTTTGACAAGGATAGGTGTTAGCTCTTCGCTAAATGTTTGATGGAATTCGCCCGTGAAGCCATCTGGTCCTGGGCTTTTGTTTGTTGGAAGATTTTTAATCACAGTTTCAATTTCAGTGCTTGTGATTGGTCTGTTCATATTTTCTCTTTCTTCCAGATTCAGTCTTGGCAGGTTGTGCTTTTCTAAGTATTTGTCCATTTCTTCCAGGTTGTCCATTTGATTGGCATAGAGTTCCTTGTAGTAATCTCTCATGATCTTTTGTATTTCTGCAGTGTCAGTTGTTACTTCTCCTTTTTCATTTCTAATTCTATTGATTTGAGTTTTCTCCCTTTTTGTCTTGATGAGTCTGGCTAATGTTTTATCAATTTTGTTTATCTTCTCAAAGAACCAGATTTTAGTTTTATTGATCTTTGCTATCGTTTCCTTCATTTCTTTTTCATTTATTTCTGATCTGATGTTTATGATTTCTTTCCTTCCGCTAACTTTGGGGTTTTTTCTTCTTCTTTCTCTAATTGCTTTAGGTGCAAGATTAGGTTGTTTATTCGAGATATTTCCTGTTTCTTATGGTAGGATTGTATTGCTATAAACTTCCCTCTTAGAACTGCTTTTGCTGCAACCCATAGGTGTTGGGTCGTCGTGTCTCCAGTTTTATTTGTTTCTAGGTATTTTTTAACTTCCTCTTTGATTTCTTCAGTGATCACTTCGTTATTAAGTAGTGTATTGTTTAGCCTCCATGTGTTTGTATTTTTTACAGGTCTTTTCCTGTAATTTATATCTAGTCTCATAGCGCTGTGGTCGGAAAGGATAGTTGATACAATTTCAATTTTCTTAAATTTACCAAGGCTTGATTTGTGACCCAAGATATGATGTATCATGGAGAATGTCCCATGAGCACTTGAGAAAAATGTGTATTCTGTTGTTTTTGGATGGAATGTTCTATAAATACCAATTAAGTCCATCTTGTTTAACGTATAATTTAAAGCTTGTGTTTCCTTATTTATATTCATTTTGGATGATCTGTCCATGGGTGAAAGTGGGGTGTTAAAGTCCCCTGCTATGAATGTGTTACTGTCGATTTCCCCTTTTATGGCTGTTAGTATTTGCCTTATGTATTGAGGTGCTCCTATGTTGGGTGCATAAATACTTACAATTGTTATATCTACTTCTTGGATCAATCCCTTGATCATTATGTATTGTCCTTCTTTCTCTCTTGTAATAGTCTTTATTTTAAAGTCTATTTTGTCTGATATGAGAATTGCTGCTCCAGCTTTCTTTTGGTTTGCATTTGCATGAAATATCTTTTTCCATCCCCTTACTTTCAGTCTGTATGTGTCTCTAGGTCTGAAGTGGGTCTCTTGTAGACAGCATATATATGGGTCTTGTTTTTGTTTCCATTCAGCCAGTCTGTGTCTTTTGGTGGCAGCATTTAATTCATTTACATTTAAGGTAATTATCGATATGTATGTTCCTATTCCCATTTTCTTAATTGTTTTGGGTTTTTTTTATTATAGGTCTTTTCCTTTTCTTGTGTTTCTTGCCTAGAGAAGGTCCTTTAGCATTTGTTGTAAAGCTGGTTTGGTGGTGCTGAACTCTCGGCTTTTGCTTGTCTGTAAAGGTTTTAAATTCTCCATCAAATCTGAATGAGATCCTTGCTTGGTAGAGTAATCCTGGTTGTAGGTTTTTCTCCTTCATCACTTTAAATATGTCCTGCCAGTCCCTTCTGGCTTGCAGAGTTTCTGATGAAAGATCAGCTGTTAACCTTATGGGGATTCCCTTGTGTGTTATTTGTTGTTTTCCCCTTGTTGCTTTTAATATGTTTTCTTTGTAGTTAATTTTTGACAGTTTGATTAATTTGTGTCTTGGCATGTTTCTCCTTGGATTTATCCTGTATGGGACTTTCTGTGCTTCCTGGACTTGATTAACTCTTTCCTTTCCCATATTAGGGGAGTTTTCAATTATAATCTCTTCAAATATTTTCTCAGTCCCTTTCTTTTTCTCTTCTTCTTATGGAACCCCTATATTTTGAATGTTGGTGTGTTTAATGTTGTCCCAGAGGTCTCTGAGACTGTCCTCAATTCTTTTCATCCTCTTTCTTTATTTAGCTCTGCAGTAGTTATTTCCACTATTTTATCTCCAGGTCACTTATCCGTTCTTCTGCCTCAGTTATTCTGCTATTGATTCCATCTAGAGTATTTTCAATTTTATTTATTGTGTTGTTCATCATTGCTTGTTTCATCTTTAGTTCTACTAGGTGCTTGTTAAATGTTTCTTGCATTTTGTCTCTTCTATTTCCAAGATTTTGGATCATCTTTACTATCATTATTCTGAATTCTATTTCAGGTAGACTGCCTATTTCCTCTTCATTTGTTAGGTCTGGTCGGTTTTTGCCTTGCTCCTTCATCTGCTATGTGTTTCTCTTACCTTACTGTGTTTGGGGTCTCCTTTCTGCAGCCTGCAGGTTCATAGTTCCCATTGTTTTTGGTGTCTGTCCCCAGTGGCTAATGTTGTTTCAGTGGGCCGTGTAGGCTTCCTGGTGGAGGGGACTAGTGCCTGTGTTCTGATGGATGAGGCTGGATCTTGTCTTTCTAGTTGGCAGGTCCACGTTTGGTGGTGTGTTTTGGGGTATCTGTGGACTTACTATGATTTTAGGTAGCCTCTCTGCTAATGGGTGTGGTTTTGTTCTTGTCTTGCTAGTTGTTTGGCATGGGGTGTCCAGCAGTGTAGCTTGCTCATCGTTGAATGAAGCTGGGTGCTGGTGTTGAGTTGGAGATCTCTGGGAGATTTTCGCCATTTGATATTTTGTGGATCTGGGAGGTGTCTTGTAGACTAGTGTCCTGAAGTTGTCTCTCCTACCTCTGAGGCTCAGCACTGACTCCTGGCTGCAGCACCTAGAGCCTCTCATCCACACGGCTCAGAATAAAAGGGGGAAAAATTGAAAGAAAGAAAGAAAGAAAGAAAGAAAGAAAGAAAGAAAGAAAGAAAGAAAGAAAGAAGGAAAGAAAGAAAGAAAGAAAGGAAGGAAGGAAGGAAGGAAGGAAGGACGTAAGAATGGAAGGAGGGAGGGTGGGAGGGAAGGAAGGGAGGACGGAAGGAAGGAAGAAAGAAAGAAAGAGGAAAGAGGGTAAAATAAAGTAAAGTAAGATAAAATAAAATAAATTTATTAGGGCTTCCCTGGTGACGCAGTGGTTGAGAGTCCGCCTGCCGATGCAGGGGACACGGGTTTGTGCTCCGGTCCGGGAAGATCCCACATGCTGCAGAGCGGCTGGGCCTGTGAGCCATGGCCGCTGAGCTTGCGCGTCTGGAGTCTGTGCTCCGCAATGGGAGAGGCCACAACAGTGAGAGGCCCGTGTACCGCAAAAATAAATAAATAAATAAATTTATTAAAATAAAATATAATTATTAAGAAAAAGCTTTTAAAAAAATGGACAGTTAGAACCCTAGGACAAATGGTGACTGCAAAGCTATACAGACAAATCTCACACAGAAGCATACACATACACTCACAAAAACAGGAAAAGGGGAAAAAAAATTAAATCTTGCTCTCAAAGTGCACCTCCTCAATTTGGGATGATTCATTGTCTATTCATGTATTCCAGAGATGCAGCGTACATCAAGTTGATTGTGGAGCTTTAATTCAGTGCTTCTGAGGCTGCTGGGAGATATTTCCCTTTCTCTTCTTCGTTCGCACAGCTCCCGGGGCTCAGCTTTGGATTTGGCCCTGCCTATACATGTAGGTCACCAGAGGGCGTCTGTTGTTCGCTCAGATAGGACAGGGTTAAAGGAGCAGCTGCTTCGGGGACTCTGGCTCACTCAGGCGGTGGGGAGGGAGGGGTGCGGATGCAGGGCGAGCCTGCGGTGGCAGAGGCCGGAGGGACATTGCACCACCCTGTGGCATGCCATGCATTCTCTCGGGGAAGTTGTCCCTGTATCCCAAGACCCTGGCAGTGGCGGGCTACACAGGCTCCCCAGAAGGGAGGTGTGGATAGTGACCTGTGCTCGCACACAGGCTTCTTGGTGGCGGCAGCAGCAGCCTTAGCGTCTCATGCCCATCTCTGGGGTCTGCGCTGTTAGCCGCGGCTAGTGCCCCCTCTGGAGCTCCTTTAAGCAGTGCTCTTAATCCTCTCTCCTCGCGCACCAGGAAACAAAGAGGGAAGAAAAAGTCTCTCGCCTCTTCAGCAGGTCTAGACTTTTCCGGACTCCCTCCCGGCTAGCTGTGGTGCACTAACCCCCTGCAGGCTGTGTTCACGCCGCCAACCCCAGAACTCTCCCTGCGCTCCGATCGAAGCCCGAGCCTCAGTTCTCAGCCCCCGCCTGCCCTGGCGGGTGAGCAGACAAGCCTCTCGGGCTGGTGAGTGCCGGTCGGCCCCGATCCTCTGTGCGGGAATCTCTCTGCTTTGCCCTCCGCACCCCTGTTGCTGTGCTCTCCTCCACAGCTCCAAAGCTTCCCTCTTCTGCCACCCATAGTCTCCGCCCGTGAAGGGGCTTCCTAATGTGTGGAAACTTTTCGTCGTTCACAGCTCCCTCCCACTGGTGCAGGTCCCATCCCTATTCTTTTGTCTCTGTTTATTCTTTTTTCTTTTGCCCTACCGAGATACGTCAGGAGTTTCTTGCCTTTTGGGAGGTCTGAGGTCTTCTGCCAGCGTTCAGTAGGTGTTCTGTAGGAGTTGTTCCACGTGTATATGTATTTCTGGTGTATCTGTGGGGAGGAAGGTGATCTCCGCGACTTATTCTTCCGCCATCTTTCCGATTCCCAGTCCCTCATTGTAGTTTTTTTTTTTTTTTTTGGAGATATGACTATGAGATTTATTTATTTATTTATTTATTTTTAACATCTTTATTGGGGTATAATTGCTTTACAATGGTGTGTTAGTTTCTGCTTTATAACAAAGTGAATCAGTCATACATAAACATATGTTCCCATATGTCTTCCCTCTTGCGTCTCCCTCCCTCCCACCCTCCCTATCCCACCCCTCCAGGCTGTCACAAAGCACCGAGCCAATATCCCTGTGCCATGCGGCTGCTTCCCACTAGCTATCTACCTTACTACGTTTGTTAGTGTGTATACGCCCATGACTCTCTCTCGCCCTGTCACAGCTCACCCTTCCCCCTCCCCATAACCTCAAGTCCGTTCTCTAGGAGGTCTGCGTCTTTATTCCTGCTTTACCCCTAGGTTTTTCATGACATTTTTTCCCTTATATTCCATATATATGTGTTAGCATACGGTATTTGTTTTTTTCTTTCTGACTTACTTCACTCTGTATGACAGACTCTAGGTCTATCCACCTCATCACAAATAGCTCAATTTCGTTTCTTTCTATGGCTGAGTAATATTCCATTGTATATATGTACCACATCTTCTTTATCCATTCATCCGATGATGGGCACTTAGGTTGTTTCCATCTCTGGGCTATTGTAAATAGAGCTGCAATGAACATTTTGGTACATGACTCTTTTTGATATTTGGTCTTCTCAGGGTATATGCCCAGTAGTGGGATTGCTGGGTCATATGGTAGTTCTATTTGTAGTTTTTTAAGGAACCTCCATACTATTCTCCATAGTGGCTGAACCAATTCACATTCCCACCAGCAGTGCAAGAGTGTTCCCTTTTCTCCACACCCTCTCTAGCATTTATTGTTTCTAGATTTTTTGATGATGGCCATTCTGACTGGTGTGAGATGATATCTCATTGTAGTTTTGATTTGCATTTCTCTAATGATTAATGATGCTGAGCATTCTTTCATGTGTCTGTTGGCAATCTGTATATCTTCTTTGGAGAAATGTCTATTTAGGTCTTCTGCCGATTTTTGGATTGTGTTGTTTGCTTTGCTAATGTTGAGCTGCATGAACTTCTTGAAAATTTTGGAGATTAATCCTTTGTCAGTTGCTTCATTTGCAAATATTTTCTCCCATTCTGAGCGTTGTCTTTTTCTCTTGTTTATGGTTTCCTTTGCTGTGCAAAAGCTTTTCAGTTTCGTTAGGTGCCATTTTTTAATTTTTGTTTTGATTTCCATTTCTCTAGGAGGTGGTTCAAAAAGGATCTTGCTGTGATTTATGTCATAAAGTGTTCTGCCTATGTTTTCCTCTAACAGTTTGACAGTGAGTGACCTTACATTTAGGTCTTTAATCCATTTTGAGTTTATTTTTGTGTATGGTGCTAGGGAGTGTTCTAGTTTCATACTGTTACATGTAGCTGTCCAGTTTTCCCAGCACCACTTATTGAAGAGGCTCTCTTTTCTCCACTGTATATTCTTGCCTCCTTTATCAAAGATAAGGTGACCATATGTGCATGGGTTTATCTCTGGGCTTTCTATCCTATTCTGTTGATCTATATTTCTGTTTCTGTGCCCGTACTATACTGTCCTGATTACTGTAGCTTAGTAGTATAGTCTGAAGTCAGAGAGCCTGATTCCTCCAGCTCCATTTTTTGTTCTCAATATAGCTTTGGCTATTCAGGGTCTTTTGTGTTTCCATACAAATTGTGAAATTTTTTGTTCTAGTTGTGTGAAAAATGCCAGTGGTAGTTTGATGGGGACTGCACTGAATCTGTTGATTGCTTTGGGTAATAGAGTCATTTTCACAATGTTGATTCTTTCAATTGAAGAACATGGTGTATCTCTCCATCTATGTGTATCATCTTTAATTTCTTTCATCAGTGTCTTATAATTTTCTGCATACAGTTCTTTTGTCTCCTTAGGTAGGTTTATTCCTAGATATTTTATTTTTTTTGTTGCAATGGCAAATGGGAGGGTTTCCTTAATATCACTTTCAGATTTTTCATCATTAGCGTATAGGAATGGTAGAGATTTCTGTGCATTAATTTTGTATCCTGCTACTTTACCAAGTTCATTGATTAGCTCTAGTAGTTTTCTGGTAGCATCTTTATGATTCTCTATGTATAGTATCATGTCATCTGCAAACAGTGACAACTTTACTTCTTCTTTTCCAATTTGGATTCATTTTATTTCTTTTTCTTCTCCGATTGCTGTGGCTGAAACTTCCAAAACTTCGTTGAATAATAGTGGTGAGAGTGGGCAACCTTGTCTTTTTCCTGATTTTAGTGGAAATTTTTGAAGTTTCAATTGAAAAAATTTTTCAAAATTTTCACCATTGAGGACGTTATTGGCTGTGGGTTTGTCATATATGGCCTTTATTATGTTGAGGAAAGTTCCCTCTATGCTTACTTTCTGCAGGGTTTTTATCATAAATGGGTGTTTAATTTTGTCCAAAGCTTTCTCTGCATCTATTGAGACGATCATCGGGTTTTTCTCCTTCAATTTGTTAATATGGTGTATCACGTTGATTGATTTGCGTATATTGAAGAATCCTTGCCTTCCTGGGATAAACCCAACTTGATCATAGTGTATGATCCTTTTAATGTGCTGTTGGATTCTGTTTGCTATTATTTTGTTGAGGATTTTTGCATCTATATTCATCAGTGATATTGACCTGTAGTTTTCTTTCTTTGTGACGTCTTTGTCTGGTTTTGGTATCAGAGTGATGGTGGCCTCACAGAATGAGTTTGGGAGTGTTCCTTCCTCTGCTGTATTCTGGAAGGGTTTGAGAAGGAGAGTTGTTAGCTCTTCTATAAATGTTTGAAAGAATTCGCCTGTGAAGCCGTCTGGTCCTGGGCTTTTGTTTTTGGAAGATTTTTAATCACAGTTTGAACTTCATTGCTTGTGATTGGTCTGTTCATATTTTCTATTTCTTCCTGATTCAGTCTTGGCAGGTTGTGCATTTCTAAGTATTTGTCCATTTCTTCCAGATTGTCCATTTTATTGGCATAGAGTTGCTTATAGTAATCTTTCATGATCCTTTGTATTTCTGCAGTGTCAGTTTTTACGTCTTCTTTTTCATTTCTAATTCTATTGGTTTGAGTCGTCTCCCTTTTTTTCTTGATAAGTCTGGCTAATGGTTTATCAATTTTGTTTATCTTCGCAAGGAACCAGCTTTAACTGTTATTGATCATTGCTATGACTTCCTTCACTGCTTTTTCATTTATTTCTGATCTGATCTTTATGATACATTTCCTTCTGCTTACTTTGGGTTTTTTTTGTTCTTCTTTCTCTAATTGCTTTAGGTTTAAGGTTGGGTTCTTTATTTGAAATGTTTCTTGTTTCTTAAGGTAGTATTGTATTGCTGTAAACTTCCCTCTTTGAACTGCTTTTGCTGCATCCCATAGGTTTTGTGTCGTGTTTTTATTGTCATTTGTTTCTAGGTATTTTCTGATTTCCTCTTTGATTTCTTCAGTGATCTCTTGGTCATTCAGTAGTGTGTTGTTTACCTTTTATGTGTTTGTATTTCTTACAGATTCTTTCCTGTAATAGATATCTAGTCTCATAGCATTGTGGTCAGAAAAGATACTTGATATGATTTCTATTTTCTTAAATTTACCAAGGCTTGATTTGTGACCTAAGATATGATCTATCCTGGAGAACGTTCCATGAGCACTTGAAAAGAATGTGTATTCTGTTGCTTTTGGATGGAATGTCCTATAAATATGAATTAAGTCCATATTGTTTAATGTATCATTTAAAGCTTGTGTTTCCTTATTTATTTTCATTTTGGATGATCTGTCCATTCGCGAAAGTCGGGTGTTAAAGTCCCCTACTATGGTTGTGTTACTGTCGATTTCCCCTTTTATGGCTGTTAGTATTTGCCTTATGTATTGAGGTGCTCCTATGTTGGGTGCATAAATATTTACATTTGTTATATCTTCTTCTTGGATCGATCTCTTGATCATTATGTAGTGTCCTTCTTTGTCTCTTGTAATAGTCTTTGTTTTAAAGTCTGTTTTGTCTGATATGAAAATTTTTACTGCAACTTTCTTTTGGTTTCCATTTGCATGGAATATCTTTTTCCATCCCCTCACTTTCAGTCTGTATGTGTCCCTAGGTCTGAAGTGGGTCTCTTGTAGACAGCATATATATGGGTCTTGTTTTTGTAGCCATGCAGCCAATCTATGTCTTTTGGTGGAGTTTTTAATCCATTTACATTTAAGGTAATTATCGATATGTATTTTTCTATTACCATTTTCTTAATTGTTTTGGGTTTATTATTATTGGTCTTTTCCATCTCTCTGTTTCCTGCCTAGAGAAGTTCCTCTAGCATTTGTTGTAAAGCTGGTTTGCTGGTGCTGAACTCTCCTGGCTTTTGCTTGTCTGTAAAGGTTTTAATTTCTCCATCAAATATGAATGAGATCCTTTCTGGGTAGAGTAATCTTGGTTGTAGATTTTTCTCCTTCATCACTTTAAATATGTCCTGCCACTCACTTCTGGCTTGCAGAGATTCTGATGAAAGATCAGCATTTAACCTTATGGGGATTCCCTTGTGTGTTATTTGTTGTTTTTCCCTTGGTGCTTTTAATATGTTTTCTTTGTATTTAATTTTTGACAGTTTGATTAATATGTGTCTTGGTGTGTTTCTCCTTCGATTTATTCTGTATGGGACTCTCTGTGCTTCCTGGACTTGAATAACTATTTCCTTTCCCATATTAGGGAAGTTTTCAACAATAATCTCTTCAAATATTTTCTCAGTCCTCCTCTTCTTCTCTTCTTCTTCTGAGACCCCTATAATTTGAATGTTCATGCATTTAGTGTTGTTCCAGAGGTCTCTGAGGCTGTCCTCCGTTCTTTCCATTCTTTTATCTTTATTCTGCTCTGCAGTAGTTATTTCCACTACTTTATCTTCCAGGTCACTTATCCATTCTCATGCCTCAGTTATTCTGCTCTTGATCCCTTCTAGAGCATTTTAAATTTAATTTATTGTGTTGTTTATCATTGTTTGTTTGCTCTTTAGTTCTTCTAGGTCCTTGTTAAAAGTTTCTTGTATTTTCTCCATTGTATTTCCAAGATTTTGGATCATCTTTACTATCATTATTCTGAATTCTATTTCAGGTAGACTGCCTATTTCCTCTTCATTTGTTAGGTCTGGTGGGTTTTTGCCTTGCTCCTTCATCTGCTATGTGTTTCTCTTACCTTACTGTGTTTGGGGTCTCCTTTCTGCAGCCTGCAGGTTCATAGTTCCCATTGTTTTTGGTGTCTGTCCCCAGTGGCTAATGTTGTTTCAGTGGGCCGTGTAGGCTTCCTGGTGGAGGGGACTAGTGCCCGTGTTCTGATGGATGAGGCTGGATCTTGTTTTTCTGTTGGGCAGGTCCCCGTCTGGTGGTGTGTTTTGGGGTCTCTGTGTCCTTATTATGATTTTAAGCAGCCTCTGTGCTAATGGATGGGGTTGTATTCCTGTCTTGCTAGTTGTTTGGCATAGGGTATCCAGCACTGTAGCTTGCTGGTCTTTGAGTGGAGCTGGGTCTTGGCATTGAGATGGTGATCTCTGGGAGATTTTCCCCCTTTGATATTACGTGGAGCTGGGACCTGTCTTTTGGACCAGTGTCTTGAACTTGTCTCTCCCACCTCTGTGGCACAGCTCTGACGCCTGGCTGGAGCACCAAGAGCCAAAAGGAGAAAATTACTTCAAATGACCAAAATTACTCTTTGGCATAAATTACAATTCCCCAGAGGTGAAGTCACAACGCTTGGTCTTTGAACTTGTCAGCTCGTGCAGATGCATGTTTCTGTTCCACCAAGGAATAAGCATAAGTTGGCAGCCAGTGCCCAGCAGGAGAGAAACAGGGAGTATCCCCCAAACAAATGGTTTTAGCAGCTGCTAGGAACGTTCCCCCAAAACCCCCTCCTGGGGACAGTGAGCCAGGAGCAGTGGCTTCTCACAGCCACCCCTGTGAGTTTTCCAGAAATGTTTCTTAAATCCACTCACCCTTTTGCACACCATGGGCAATACCATTGTTCAGCTTTTCCTCATAATTTTCTCATAAATTTCAAGGTTCCTAACTGGTCTTCCTGGCACTGTTCTCTCATCTACCATTAGAATTACCATTCTAGAAATCAAATCCTAGTAGTTCATTATCTGCCCAGGGGACAAAATGAATGCTTAAGCATTTAGAGTCCCTCTTCCATCTTCACTTCCCACTCCCACAACTTCCTGTACTCCAGTACTCATAATTCTTCAAAGACACATTTTCACCATTCACTGAGAATGTCAAAGCTTTTCACCCTCTGAGGCTCTGAGCATGTTGATTTCCCTGATCTAAAATAACATTTTCTTCTACCCTGTATTGATTTGCTAAGGCTGCTATAACAGAATACCACAGATTGGTGGCTTGAACAGCAGAAATTCATTTTCTCACAGTTGTGGAGGATGGAAGTTCAAGATCAAGACGTTGGCATGGTTGGTTTCCTCTGAGGTCTCTCTCCTTGCCTTGCAGACAGCCACCTTCTCGTTGCTTTGTCCTCACATGGTTGTCCCTCATGTCTCCTTCTGTGTCCAAATCTCCTCTTCTTATTAGGAAACCAGTCTGTTTGGATTAGGGCCCTAATGGTCCCATTTTAATTGAAACAGATCTTTAATGGCACTATCTCCAAATAGAGTCACATTCTGCAGTATTGGGGATTAGCGCTTCAACATATGAATTTTGGGGATGGGGAGGACACAATTTTGCCCATAATATACCATATCCTCCAACTACTTATCCTTCAAGATCCAGTTTTCTGGGAAGCGTTCCCTGGCTCCTCTAGTTATTAACTCCCTGATGCACCTGTAACACTTGGTAGTTAGCTCAATTATCACACTAACTATACAGTATTGTAATAATTGATGGCATAAGTTGGAAAACATTTTCTTAAAGGGCAGGTGTAAATGTTTTAGGCTTTTCAGGCCAGACAGTCTCTATCACAACTACTCAACTCTGCCATTGTAATAAAGGGAATTCAGAGCTCTTTATATGCCCAGGTGCCAGTCTATGGCAGCATCACAAGTCCCCAGTATGAGAATTTTTCTTTCAGTTTTCCTATGAGCATAAGAATAGTGGACTACAAGAAAACATCTTTTATTTGCTATAACTCATTTATTTCTCATAAAAATCTAGTGTAGCTTGCAGATAAAAGCACATATACATTTTACACCCAGGTGCCATTGGCAATTTATGCATGGTCTAGGTAACTTCACCAGCTGTGGGATCCAGAGCAGGTCACTTAATTTCTTTGGAAGCAAATTCTTAATTTTTAAAACAAACAGTTGGATGGAAAGTATTTACTATGGGGGAGCAATTGGCATTGAGGCCGATCAATACTTCCATATGTGAGACTCATATAAATATAAATACATAGAGTCAAATAAATACCTCATGTTGAGTTAATTCTGAAATATTGCATACAAGGTACATCATTGGGTTACCTCAGATTTAACCCAATCTCTGATCCTTTTTCGAAAATGGTAACCACTAGCCACATGTGGCTATTAAGTTTAAATTCAAATTTATTCAAATTAAAAAAATTAAAAACTCAGGGGAGACCTTCAAGACAGTGGAAGAGTAAGATGTGGAGATGACCTTCCTCCCCACAAATACTTCAGAAATACATCTACATGTGGAACAACTCCTACAGAACACCTACTGAATGCTGGCAGAAGACCTCAGATTTCCCAAAAGGCAAGAAACTCCCCACATACCTGGGTAGGGCAAAAGAAAAAAGCAAAAAACAGAGACAAAAGAATAGGGATGGGACCTGCACCAGTGGGAGGGAGCTGTGAACGAGGAAAAGTTTCCACACACTAGAAAGCCCCTTCACTGGCAGAGATGGGGGGTGGTGGTGGTGGGGAGAACTTTGGAGCAACAGAGGAGAGCACAGCTACAGGAATGCAGAGGGCAAAGTGGAGAGATTCCCGCACAGAGGATCGGTGCCAACCGGCACTCACCAGCCGGAGAGGCTTGCCTGCTCACCCGCCGGGCCGGGAGGGAGCTAGGAGCTGAGGCTCCAGCTTCGGGGTCAGATCCCAGGGAGAGGACTGGGGTTGGCTGCATAAACACAGCCTGAAGGGAGCTAGTGCTCCACAGCTAGCCGGGAGGGAGGGCGGGAAAACTCTGGAACTGCCTAAGAGGCAAGAGACCCTTGTTTCAGGGTGCATGAGGAGAGGGGATTCAGAACACTGCCTAAATGAGCTCCAGAGATGGGCACAAGCTGCGGCTATCAGCGCAGACACCAGAGACGGGCATGAAATGCTAAGGCTGCTGCTGCAGCCACCAAGAAGCCTGTGTGCAAGCACAGGTCACTATCCACACCTCTCCTCCCAGAAGCCTGTGGAGCCTGGCACTGCCAGGGTCCCCTGGTGCAGGGACAACTTCCCTGGGGGAACATATGGTGCACCTCAGGCTGTGGCAAAGTCATGCCAGCCTCTGCCGCCACAGGCTCGCCCCGCATTCTGTACCCCTCCCTTCCCTCCACCTGAGTGAGCCAGAGTCCCCTAATCAGCTACTCCTTTAACCCCATCCTGTCTGAGTGAAGAACAGACGCCCTCAAGGGACCTACACGCAGAGGTGGGGCAAATCCAAAGCTGAACCCTAGGAGCTGTGCGAACAAAGAAGAGAAGGGAAATCTCTGCCAGCAGCCCCAGGAGCAGCGGATTAAATCTCCACAATCAACTTGCTGTAGGCTGCATCTGTGGAATACCTGAATAGATAATGAATTATCTCAAAATTGAGATGGTGGACTATGGGAGTGACTATATATATATATATTTTTTTTCCTTTTTCTCTTTTTGTGAGTGTGTATGTGTATGCTTCTGTGTGTGATTTTGTCTGTATAGCTTTGCTTTTACCACTTGTGGGTTCTGTCTGTCCATTTTTTAAAAAAAATTTATTTTATTTATTTTTATTTTTGGCTGTGTTGGGTCTTTGTTGCTGCGTGCCGGCTTTCTCTAGTTGCGGCAAGTGGGGGCTACACTTTGTTGTGGTGCACGGGCTTCTCATTGTGGTGGCTTCCCTTGTTGCAGAGCACATGCTCCAGGCATGCGGGCCTCAGTAGTTGTGGCACGTAGGCTTCAGTAGTTGTGGCTCATGGGCTCTAGAGTGCAGGCTCAGCAGCTGTGGTGCATGGGCTTAGTTGCTCCGCGGCATGTGGGATCTTCCCAGACCAGGGCTCGAACCTGTGTCTCCTGCATTGGCAGGCAGATTCTTAACCACTGTGCCACCAGGGAAGCCCTTTGGTTTTTTTTTAGTATAGTTTTTACCACTTGTTATCATTGGTGGATTTGTTTTTCGGTTTGGTTGCTCTCTTCTTTCATTTTTTTTCTCATTGTTTATTACATTTTAATTTTAATTTTTTATTTTAATAGCTTTCTTTTACTTTATTTTTCCTTATTTCTTTCTTTTCCCCTTTTCTTCTGAGCCATGAGGCTGACAGGGTCTTGGTACTCCAGGTGGGTGTCAGGACTGTGCCTCTGAGGTGGGAGAGCCGAGTTCAGGACACTGGTCCACCAGAGACCTCCTGGCTCCACATAATATCAAATGGTGAAAGTTCTCCCAGAGATCTTCATCTCAACGCTAAGAACCAGCTCCACTCAACGACCAGAAAACTACAGGGCTGGACACCCTATGCCAAACAATTAGCAAGACAGGAACACAAACCCACCCATTAGCAGAGAAGTTGCCTAAAACAATAACAAGGTCACAGACACACCAAAACACATTACCAGACATGGACCTGCCACCAGAAAGACAAGATTCAGACTCATCCACCAGAACACAGGAACTAGTCCCCTCCATGAGGAAGACTACAAAACCCACTGAACCAAACTTAGACACTGGGGGCAAACACTGGAAACAATAAGACCTAGCAACCTGCAGCCTGCAAAGAGGAGACCTCAAACGCAGGAGGTTAAGCAAAATGAGAAGACAGACAAACACACAGCAGATGAAGGAGCAAGGTAAAAACTCACCAGACCAAACAAATGAAGAGGAAATAGGCAGTCTACCTGAAATACAATTCAGAGTTATGATAGTAAAGTTGATCCAATATGTTGGAAATAGAATGGAGAAAATATAAGAAACATTTAAAAAGGACCTAGAAGAACTAAATAGTAAACAAACAATGATGAAGAAGACAATAAATGATACTAAAAATTCTCTAGAAGGGATCAAGAGCAGAATAAATGAGGCAGAAGAACGGATAAGGGACCTGATAGATAAAATAGTGGAAATAACTGCTACAGAGCAGAATAGGGAGAAAAGAATGAATTGAGGACAGTCTCAGAGACCTCTGGGACAACATTAAATGCACCATCATTCGAATTATAGGGGTCCCAGAAGAAGAAGAGAAAAAGAGGGAGACTGAGAAAATATTTGAAGAGATTATAGTTGAAAACTTCCCTAATATGGGAAAGGAAATAGTTAATCAAGTCCAGGAAGCACAGAGAGTCCCATACAGGATAAATGCAAGGAGAAACACATGAAGACACATATTAACCAAACTTTCAAAAATTAAATATAAAGAAAAAATATTAAAAGCAACAAGGGAAAAATAACATACAAGGGAATCCCCATAAGGTTAACAGCTAAACTTCCAGCAGAAACTCTCCAAGCCAGAAGGGAGTGACAAGACATATTTAAAGTGATGAAAGGGAAAAAACTAAAACCAAGATTCTGCTACACAGTAAGGGATCTCATTCAGAGTCTACTGAGAAATTAAAACCTTTACAGACAAGTGAAAATTAAGAGAATTCAGCACCACCAAGCCAGCTTTACAAAACATGTTAAAGGAACTTCTCTAGGCAGGAAGCACAAGAGAAGGAAAAGACCTACAAAAACAAACCCAAAACAATTAAGAAAATGGTAATAGGAACATACATATCGATAATTACCTTAAATATAAATGGATTAAATGCTCCAACCAAAAGACATAGATTGGCTGAATGGATACAAAAACAAGACCCATATATATGTTGTCGAAAAGAGACCCACTTCAGACCTAGGAACACATACCAACTGAAAATGAGAGGATGGAAAAAGATATTCCATGCAAATGGAAACCAAAAGAAAGCTGGGGTAGCAATTCTTATATCAGACAAAATAGACTTTAAAATAAAGACTATTACAAGAGACAAAGAAGGACACTACATGATGATCAAGGGATTGATCCAAGAAGAAGGTATAACAATTGTAAATATTTATGCACCCAACATAGGAGCACCTCAATACATAAGGCAAATGCTAACAGCCATGAAAGGGGAAATCAACAGTAACATAATCACAGTAGGGGACTTTCACCAATGGACAGATCATCCTAAATGAAAATAAATAAGGAAACACAAGTTTTAAATGATACATTAAACAAGATGGACTTAATTGATATTTATAGGACATTCCATCCAAAAACAACAGAATACATTTTCTTCTCAAGTGCTTATGGAACATCCATCAGGATAGTTCATATCTTGGGTCACAAATCAAGCATTGGTAGATTTAAGAAAATTGAAATCATATGAAGTATCTTTTCTGACCACAACATTATGAGGCTAAATATCAATTACAGGAAAAAATCTGTAAAAAATACAAACACATGGAGGCTAAACAATACAGTTCTTAATAACCAAGAGATCACTGAATAAATCAAAGAGGAAATTAAAAAATACCTAGAAACAAATGACAATGAAGTCACGATGACCGAAAACCTATGGGATGCAGCAAAAGCAGTTCTAAGAGGGAAGTTTATAGCAATACAAGCCTACCTTAAGAAACAAGAAACGTCTGAAACAAACAGCCTAACCTTATACCTAAAGAAATTGCAGAAAGAAGAACAGAGTAAAACACAAAGCTAGCAGAAGGAAAAAAATTATAAATCAGATCAGAAATAAATGAAAAGGAAATGAAGGAAACAATAGCAAAGATCAATAAAGCTAAAAGCTGGTTCTTTGAGAGGATAAACAAAATTGATAAACATTGAGCTTCCCTGGTGGCGCAGTGGTTGAGAGTCCACCTGTCGATGCACGGGATGCAGGTTTGTGCCTCAGTCTGGGAAGATCCTGCATGCCACGGAGCAGCTAGGCCCGTGAACCATGGCCACTGAACCTGTGCATCTGGAGCCTGTGCTCCACAATGGGAGAGGCCACAACAGTGAGAAGCCCAGGTACCGCAAAAATAAATAAATAAATAAATAAATAAAATAAAAAAATTGATAAACATTAAACAGACTCATCAAGAAAAAGAGGGAGAGGACTCAAATCAATAAAATTAGAAATGAAAAAGGAGACGTTACAATAGACACTGCAGAAATACAAAGCATCCTAAGAGACTACTACAAGCAACTCTATGCCAATAAAATGGAAAACTTGGAAGAAATAGACAAATTCTTAGAAAAGCACAACCTTCCGAGACTGAACCAGGAAGAAATAGAAAATAAAAACAGACCAATCACAAGCAATGAAATTGAAACTGTGATTAATAATCTTCCAACAAACAAAAGCCCAGGACCAGATTGCTTCACAGGCTAATTCTATCAAACATTTAGCGAAGAGCTAACATCTATCCTTTTCAAAATCTTCCAAAATATAGTAGAGGGAGGAACACTCTCAAACTCATTCTATTGAGGTCACCATCATCCTGACACCAAAACCAGACAAAGATGTCACAAAGTAAGAAAACTACAGGCCAATACCACTGATTAACATAGATGCAAAAATCGTCAACAAAATATTAGCAAACAACCAGTATCAAAACTAACTCCTGAACAATCATCGACAGGAAGACCCTGGAATTCACCAAAAAAGTTACCCAAAGAGAAAGGAGAAGCCACAGTAAGAAGGTAGGAGGGGTGCAATGACAGTAAAATCAAATCCCATAACTGCTGGTTGGGTGACTCACAAACTGGAGAACATTTATACCACAGAGGTCCACCCAATGGAGTCAAGGTTCTGAGCCCCACATCAGGCTTCCCAATCTGGGGGTCTGTCAATGGGAGGAAGAATTCCTAGAGAATCAGACTTTGAAGGCTAGTGGGATTTGATTGCAGTACTTCGACAGGACTGGGGGAAACAGAGATTCCACTCTTGGAGGGCACACACAAAGTAGGGTGCACATCGGGACCCAGGGAAAGGAGCAGTGACGCCATAGGAGACTGAACCAGACCTACATGCTAGTGTTGGAGGGTCTCCTGCAGAAGCGGGGGGTGGCTGTGTCTCACCATGAGGACAACGACACTGGCAGCATAAGTTCTGAGAACTATTCCTTGGCATGTGTCCTCCCAGAGTATGCCATTAGCCACACCAAAGGGCCTGGGTAGGCTCCAGTGTAGGGGCGCTTCAGGCCAAACAACCAATAGGGAGGAAACCCAGCCCCACCCATCAGCAGACAAGTGGATTAAAGTTTTACTGAGCTCTGCCCAACAGAGCAACACACAGCTCTACCCACCACCAGTCCCTCCCATTAGGAAAGGTGCACAAACCACTTAGATAGCCTCATCTACCAGAGGGCAGACAGCAGAAGCAAGAAGAACTACAATCAGGCAGTCTGTAGAACAAAAGCCACACTCACAGAAAGATAGACAAGATGAAAAGGCAGAGGGCTATGTACCAGATGAAGGAACAAGATAAAACCCCAGAAAAACAACTAAATGAAATGGAGATAGGCAAATGTCCAGGAAAAGAATTCAGAATAATGATAGTGCAGATGATCCAGGACCTCGGAAAAAGAATGGAGGCAAAGATTGAGAAGGTGCAAGAAATGTTAAACAAAGATCTAGAAGAATTAAAGAACAAACAAACAGAGATGAACAACACAATAACTGAAATGGAAAATATACTAGAAAGAATCGATAGCAGAATAACTGAGGCAGAAGAACAGATCAGTGACCTGGAAGACAGAATGCAGGAATTCACTGCTGCGGAACAGAATAAAGAAAAAAGAATGAAAAGAAATGAAGACAGACTAAGAGACCTCTAGGACAACATTAAACACAACAACATTCTCATTATAGGGGTCCCAGAAGGAGAAGAGAGAGAGAAAAGACCTGAGAAAATATTTGAAGAGATTATAGTCAAAAAATTCCCTAACATGGGAAAGGAAATAGCCATCCAAGTCCAGGAAGCGTGGAGTGTCCCATACAGGATAAACCCAAGGAGAAACATGCCGAGACAGATAGTAATCAAATTGGAAAAAATTAAAGACAAAGAAAAATTATTGAAAGCAGCAAGGGAAAAATGACAACATACAAGGGAACTCCCATAAGGTTAACAGCTGAATTCTCGTAAGAAGCTCTGCAAGCCAGAAGGGAGTGGCATGATATACTTAAAGTGATGAAAGGGAAGAACCTACAACCAAGATTACTCCACCCAGCAAGGATCTTATTCAGCTTAGATGGAGAAATCAAAAGCTTTACAGACAAGCAAAAGCTAAGAGAATTCAGCACCACAAAACCAGATCTACAGAAAATGCTAAAGGAACCTCTCTAAGTGGGAAACACAAGAGAAGAAAAGGACCCACAAAACCAAACCCAAAACAATTAAAAAATAGTAAGATGAAGATACATATCGATAATTACCTTAAATGTGAAAGGATTAACTGCTCCAACCAAAAGACAGGGGCTCGCTGAATGAATACAAAAACAAGACCCAGATATATGCTGTCTACAAGAGGCACACTTCAGATGTAGAGATACATACTGACTAAGAGTGAGGGGATGGGAAAAGACATTCCATGCAAATGGAAATCAAAAGAAAGCTGAAGTAGCAATACTCATATAGGGAAAAATAGATGTTAAGATAAATACTGCTACAAGTGACAAGGAAGGATACTACATAATGATCAAGGGATCAATGCAGGAAGAAGATATAACAATTGTAAATATATATGCTCCTAACATAAGAGCACCTCAATATATAAGGCAAATGCTAACAGTCATAAAAGGGGAAATCAACAGTAACACAATAATAGTGGAGGCTTTAACACCCAACTTACACGAATAGACAGATCATCCAGGCAGAAAATTAATAAGGAAACACAAGCGTTAAATGACACATTAGACCAGATAGACTTAATTGATATCTATAAGACATGCTATCTGAAAGCAGCAGAATACACCTCCTTCTCAAGGGCACATGGAACATTCTGCAGGATTGATCACATCTTATGCCACAAATCAAGGCTTGGTAAAGTTAAGAAAATTGAAATCATATCAAGCATCTTTTCTGACCAAAATGCTATGAGATTAGAAATCAATTACAGGAAAAAACTGTAAAGAAAACATAAATACATGGAGGCTAAACAATATGTTACTAAACGACCAATGGATCACTGAATAAATCAAAAAAGAAATTAAAAAATACCTAAAGGCAAATGACAATGAAAACACAATGAAGACTAAGACCTTTCTAAGAGTGAGAGCATTACCAATGAAAGAATGTGGAACATCAGAAGATAGTGACCTCACCAATGCTGAAGGAAGTTTAGTCCAGTAAAAAATGAGTAAAGGAATAATAATAATTGCTAGGGTCCCTGAACAAAGATGGCAGAGTAGAAGGACGTGCTCTCACTCCCTCTTGTGAGAACACCAGAATCACAACTAGCTGCTGGACAGTCATCAACAGGAAGAAACTGGAACTCACCAAAAAGCAACCCCACATCCAAAGAAAAAGGAGAAGCCACAATGAGGAGGTAGGAGGGCCGCAATCACAGTAAAATCAAATCCCATAACTGTTGGGTGGGTGACTCACAGACTGGAGAACACTTACACCACAGAAGTCCACCCACTGGAGTGAAGGTTCTGAGCCCCACATCAGGCTTCCCAACCTGGGGGTCTATCAATGGGAGGATGAATTCCTAGAGAATCAGACTTTGAAGGCTAGTGGAATTTGATTGCAAGACTTCGGCAGGACTGGGGGAAACAGAGACTATACTCTTGGAGGGCACACACAAAGTAGTGTGCACATCAGGACCCAGGGGAAGGAGCAGTGACCCCAGGGGAGAGTGAACCAGACCTACCTACTAGTGTTGGAGGACTCCTGCAGAGGCAGGGGGTGGCTGTGGCTCACTGTGGGGACAAGGACACTGACAGCAGAAGTTCTGGGAACTACTCTTGGCGTGAGCCCTCCCAGAGTCCACCATTAGTCCCACCAAAGAGCCCAGGTAGTTTCCAGTGTTGGGTTGCCTCAAGCCAAACAACTAACAGGGAGGAAACCCAGCCCCACTCATCAGCAGTCAAGTGGATTAAAGTTTTTCTCTTTTCTTTTTTTTTTTCTTTTCTTTTTTGGTATGTGGGCTTCTCACTGTTGTGGCCTCTCCTGTTGCAGAGTACAGGCTCTGGACGCCCAGGCTCAGCAGCCATGGCTCACGGGTCTAGCCACTCCGCCACCTGTGGGATCTTCCCGGACCGTGGCATGAACTTGTGTCCCCTGCATCAGCAGGTGGACTCTCAACCACTGCACCACCAGGGAAGCCCACAGATTAATGTTTTACTGAGCTCTGCCCACCAGAGAAACACCCAGCTCTACCCACCACCAGTCCCTCCCATCAGGAAACTTGCACAGTCCTCTTAGATAGCCTCATCCACCAGAGGGCAGACAGCAGAAGCAAGAAAAACTACAATCCTGAAGCCTACAGAACAAAAACCACACTCATAGAAAGACAGACAAGATGAAAAGGCAGAGGGCTATGTACCAGATGAAGGAACAAGATAAAACCCCAGAAAAACAACTAAATGAAGTTGAGATAGGCAACCTTCCAGAAAAAGAATTCAGAATAATGATAGTGAAGATGATCCAGGGCCTCGGAAAAAGAAAGGAGGCAAAGATTGAGAAGATGCAAGAAATGTTTAACAAAGATCTAGAAGAATTAAAGAACAAACAAACAGAGATGAACAATACAATAACTGAAATGAAATCTACACTAGAAGGAAACAATAACAGAATAACTGAGACAGAAGAATGGATAAGTGACCTGGAAGACAGAATGGTGGAATTCATTGCTGCGGAACAGAATAAAGAAAAAAGAATGAAAAGAAATGAAGATAGCTTAAGAGACCTCTGGGACAACATTAAATGCAACAACATTCGCATTATAGGGGTCCCAGAAGGAGAAGAGAGAGAGAAAGGACCGAGAAAATATTTGAAGAGATTATAGTCGAAAACTTCCCTAACATGGGAAAGGAAGTAGTCACACAAGTCCAGGAAGTGCAGTGAGTCCCATACAGGATAAACCCCAGGAGAAACACACTGAGACATATAGTAATCAAATTGGCAAAAATTAAAGACAAAGAAAAATTATTGAAAGCAGGAAGGGAAAAATGGCAAATAACACATAAGGGAACTCCCATAAGGTTAACAGCTGATTTCTCAGCAGAACTCTACAAGCCAGAAGGGAGTGGCATGATATACTTAAAGTGATGAAAGGGAAAAACCTACAACGAAGATTACTCTACCTGGCAAGGATCTCATTCAGCTTAGATGGAGAAAACAAAAGCATTACAGAAAAGCAAAAGCTAAGAGAATTCAGCACCACCAAATTAGCACTACAACAAATGCTAAAGGAAATTCTCTAAGTGGGAAACACAAGAGACGAAAAAGGCCCACAAAAGCAAACCCAAAACAATTAAGAAAATAGTAAAAGGAACATATATATTGATAATTACCTTAAACGTGAAAGGACTAAATGCTCCAAACAAAAGACACTGGCTTGCTGAATGGATACAAAAACAAGACCTATATATATGCTGTCTACAAGAGACCCACTTCAGACCCAGGGACACATACAGACTGAAAGTGAGGGGATGGAAAAAGATATTCCATGCAAATGGAAATCAAAAGAAAGCTGGAGTAGCAATACTCTTATCAGAAAAAATAGACTTTAAAATAAAGGATGTTACAAGAAACAAGGAAGGACACTACGTAATGATCAAGGGATCAATCCAAGGAGAAGATATAACAATTATAAATATATATGCACCCAATATAGGAGCACCTCAGTACATAAGGCAACTGCTAACAACTATAAAAGAGGAAATCGACAGTAACACAATAATAATGGGGGATTTTAACACCTCACTTACAAGAAGGATATGTTACACCAAAGGACAAATCATCCAACATGAAAATAAATAAGGAAACAGAATCTTTAAATGACATGATAGACCAGATAGATTTAATTGATATAGAATATTCCATCCAAAAAAGCAGATTACACTTTCTTCGCAAGTGCTTAAGGAACATTCTCCAGGATAGATCACATCTTGGGTCACAAATCAAGCCTCTGTAAGTTTAAGAAAATTGAAATCATATCAATATTTTTTCTGACCATAATGCTATGAGATTAGATATCAATTACAGGGAGAAAAACGTAAAAAACACAAAAACATGGAGGCTAAACAATATGTTACTAAATAACCAAGAGATCACTTAGGAAATCAAAGAGGAAATAAAAAAATCCTAGAGACAAATGACAGTGAAAACACGATGATCCAAAACCTATGGGATGCAGCAGAAGCAGTTATAAGAGGGAAGTTTATAGCAATAAAAGCCTACCTCAAGAAAGAAGAAAAATCTCAAATAAACAATCTACACTTATACTTAGAGGAACTAGAGAAAGAAGAACAAACAAAACCCAAAGTTAGCTGAAGGAAAGAAATCAAAGATCAGAGCAGAAATAAATGAAATAGAAACAAAGAAAACAATAGCAAAGATCAATAGAACTAAAAGCTGGTTCTTTGAGAAGATAAACAAAATTGATAAACCATTAACCAGACTCATCAAGAAAAAGAGGGAGAGGAGCCACATCAATAAAATTAGAAATGAAAAACGAGAAGTTAGAACAGACACCACAGAAATACAAAGCATCCTAAGAGACTACTACAAACAACTCTGTGCCAATAAAATGGACAATATGGAAGAAATGGACAAATTTTAGAAAGGTATAACCTTCCAAGACTGAACCAGGAAGAAACAGAAAATATGAACAGACCAATCACAAGTAATGAAATTGAGATTAAAATCCTTCCAACCCACATACCTCTATGCAGAAAATTATAAGACACTGATGAAAGAAATTAAGGATGATACAAATAGATGGAGAGATAGACCATGTTCTTGCATTGGAAGACTCAATATTGTGAAAATGACTCTAATACCCAAAGCAATCTACAGATTCAATGCAATCCCTATCAAACCACCATTGGCACTTTTCACAGAACTAGAACAAAAAATTTCACAATTTGTATAGAAACACAAAAGACCCCGAATAGCCAAAGCAATCTTGAGAACAAAAAACGGAGCTGGAGGAATCAGGCTCCCTGACTTCAGACTGTACTAAAATGCTACAGTAATCAAGACAGTATGGTACAAAAACAGAAATATAGATCAATGGAACAGGATAGAAAGCCCAGAGATAAACCCACACACATATGGTCACCATATCTTTGATAAAGGAGGCAGGAATGTATAGTGGAGAAAGGACAGCCTCTTCAATAAGTGGTGCTGGGAAAACTGGACAGGTACATGTAAAAGTATGAAATTAGATCACTCCCTAACACCATACACAAAAATAAGCTCAAAATGGATTAAAGACTTAAATGTAAGACCAGAAACTGTCAAACTCTTAGAAGAAAACATCGGCAGAAGACTCTATGACATAATTCACAGCAAGATCCTTTTTGACCCACCTCCTAGAGAAATGGAAATAAAAACAAAAATAAACAAATGGCACGTAATGAAACATCAAAGCTTTTGCACAGCAAAGGAAACCATAAACAAGACAAAAGACAGCCTCAGAATGGGAGAAAATATTTGCAAATGAAGCAACTGACAAAGGATTAATCTCCAAAATTTACAAGCAGCTCATGCAGCTTAATAACAAAAAAACAAGCAACCCAATCCAAAAATGGGCCAAAGACCTAAATAGACATTTCTCCAAAGAAGATATACAGACTGCCAACAAACACATGAAAGAATGCTCAACATCATTAATCATTAGAGAAATGAAAATCAAAACTACAATGAGATATCATCTCACACCAGTCAGAATGGCCATCATCAAAAAATCTAGAAACAATAAATGCTAGAGAGGGTGTGGAGAAAAGGGAACACTCTTGCACTGCTGGTGGGAATGTGAATTGGTTCAGCCACTATGGAGAATAGTATGGATGTTCCTTAAAACACTACAAATACAACTACCATGTGACCCAGGAATCCCACTACTGGGCATATACCCTGAGAAAACCATAATTCAAAAGAGTCATGTACCAAAATGTTCATTGCAACTCTGTTTACAATAGCCAGGAGATGGAAACAACCTAAGTGTCCATCATTAGATGAATGGATAAAGAAGATGTGGCACATATATACAATGGAATATTACTCAGCCATAAAAAGAAACAAAATTGAGCTATCGTAATGAGGTGGATGGACCTAGAGTCTGTCATACAGAGTGAAGTTAGTCTGAAAGACAAAGACAAATACTGTATGCTAACACACAGATATGGAATTTAAGAAAAAAATGTCATGAAGAACCTAGGGGTAAGCCAGAAATAAAGACACAGACCTACCAGAGAATGGACTTGAGGATATTGGGAGGGGGAAGGGTAAGCTGTGACGAAGTGAGAGAGTGGCTTGGACATATATACACTACCAAACGTAAAGTAGATAGCTAGTGGGAAGCAGCCGCATAGCACAGGGAGATCAACTCGGTGCTTTGTGACCACCTAGAGGGGTGGGATAGGGAGGATGAGAGGGAGGGAGACACAAGAGAAGAGATATGGGGGTATATGTGTATGTACAGCTGATTCACTTTGTTATAAAGCAGAAACTAACACACAATTGTAAAGCAATTATACTCCAATAACGATGTAATATATATATATATTTATTTATATATATTTAATTTGCAAAAGTATAAAGTGAATTTTGGCCAGAGTTATCATTGTGGGTGCTGAGTGTGTGTGTGTGTGTGGAGACACTGTATATGTGAATCTACCGTTGGATGTGCAACTGGGCTTGCACCAGCATTCGGATGAGATGCTTGCTACATGCCACCTTGGAATTCCAAAGTAACCTCAATGCCAATATCAGATTCTTCCTTTATTCCTCTACCTTTTCTTCTTCCCCTGATTTATTTTCATTTCTTCTATCTTTCCACTATATTTCTTGTTTTGCTACTGCCTGAGAGGTCACTGAAAAGCAATAGTAGGAAGTGGAATATAGGGAGAGAATAGAGAATGAAGTCTTTATTTTGCATAGTCTGAAAAAAGATAAATTGCTTAAATCTGTTCCCCAAAGAAGGCAGAATAAAAATAGTTTTGTATAAAAAAAATTTTTTTTTCCAACCAAAAAATGTCCAGGACCAGATGGCTACACAGTGAATTCTATCAAACATTTAGGGAAGAGCTAATACCCATCTTTCTCAAACTCTTCCAAAAAATTGCAGAGGAAGGAACACTCGCAAACTCATTGTGAGGCCATCATCACCTGGTACCAAAACCAGACAAAGATACTACAAAAGAAGAAAATTACAGACCAATATCACTGATGAATATAGATGCAAAAATCCTCAACAAAATACTAGCAAACAGAATCCAACAACACATTAAAAGGATCGTACACCATGATCAAGTGGGATTTATCCCAGGGATGCAAAGATTCTTTAATATACGCAAATCAAGCAAAGTGATACACCATATTAACAAATTGAAGAAGAAAAACCATATGATCATCTCAATAGATGCAGAAAAAGCTTTTGACAAAATTCAACACCGATTTATGATAAAAACTCTCCAGAGAGTGGGCACAGAGGGAAACTACCTCAACAGATTAAAGGCCACATATGACACACCCACAGCAAACATCATTCTCAGTGATGAAATACTGAAAGCATTTCCTCTAAGATCAGGAAAAAGACAAGGATGTCCACTCTCATCACTATTATTCAACATAGTTTTGGAAGTCCCAACCACGGCAATCAGAGAGGAAAAAGAAATAAAAGGAATACAAAATTGGAAAATAAGAAGTAAAACTGTAACTGTTTGCAGATGACATGATACTATACTTAGAGAATCCTAAAGATGCCCCCAGAAAACTACTAGAGCTATCAATGAATTTGGTAAAGTAGCAGGATACAAAATTAATGCACAGAAATCTCTTGCATTCCTATAAACTAATGATGAAAAATCTGAAAGAGAAATTAAGGAAATGCTCCCATTTGTCATTGCGACAAAAAGAATAAAATACCTAGGAATAAACCTACCTAAGGAGACAAAAGACCTGTATGCAGAAAACAATAAGACACTGATGAAAGAAATTAAAGATTATACCAAGAAATGGAGAGATATACCATGTTCTTGGATTGGAAGAATCAACAATGTGAAAATGACTATACTACCCAAAGCAGTCTACAGATTCCATGCAATCCCTATCATATTACCAATGGCAGTTTTTTCAGAACTAGAACAAAGAATCTTAAAATTTGTATTGAGACACAAAAGACCCCAAATAGCCAAAGCAGTCTTTAGGAAAAGAAATGAAGCTGGAGGGATCAGACTCCCTGACTTCAGACTATACTACAAAGCTACAGTAATCAGACAATATTGTACTGGCCCCAAAACAGAAATATAGGTCAATGGAACAGGATAGAAAACCCAGAGATAAAACCACACACCTATGGTCAGCTAATCTATGAAAAAGGAGGCAAGGATATACAATGGAGAAAAGACAGTCTCTTCAATAAGTGGTGCTGGGAAAACTGGACAGCTACATGTAAAAGAATGAAATTAGAACACTCCCTAACACCATACACAAAAATAAATTCAAAATGGATTAAAGACCTAAATGTAAGGCCAGACACTATCAAACTCTTAGAGGAAAACTTAGGCAGAACACTCTATGACATAAATCACAGCAAAATCCTTTTTGACCCACCTCCTAGGGAAATGGAAATAAAAACAAAAATAAACAAATGGTACTTAATGAAACTTAAAAGCTTTTGCACAGCAAAGGAAATCATAAACAAGACGAAAAGACAACCCTCAGAATGGGAGAAAATATTTGGCAATGAAACAACTGACAAACGATTAACCTCCAATTTTAGTAGCAGCTCATGCAACTCAGTATCAAAAAACAAACAACCCCATCCAAAAATGGGCAGAAGACCTAAATAGATATTTCTCCGAAGAAGATATACAGATTGCCAAGAAACACATGAAAGAATGCTCAACTTCACTAATTATTAGAGAAATGCAGATCAAAACCACAATGAGGTATCACCTCACACTTGTCAGTCAGAAAGGCCATCATCAACAAATCTACAAACGATAAACGCTGGAGAGGGTGTGGAGAAAAGGGAACCCTCTTGCACTGTTGGTTGGAATGTAAATTGATACAGCCACTATGGAGAACAGTATGGAGGTTCCTTAAAAATCTAAAAACAGAACTACCATATGACCGAGAAATCCCACTCCTGGGTATATACCATGAGAAAACCATCATTCAAATAGAGTCATGTACAACAATGTTCATTGAAGCCCTATTTACAGTAGCCAGGACATGGAAGCAACCTAAGTGCCCATCAACAGATGAATGGTTAAAGAAGTTGTGGCACATATATATAATGGAATACTACTCAGCCATACAAAGAAATGAAATTGAGTTATTTGTAGTTAGGTGGATGGACTTAGAGTCTGTCATACAGAGTGAAGTGAGTTAGAAAGAGAAAAACAAATACTGTATGCTAACACATATATATGGAATCTAAAAAAAAAAGAAAAAATTGTTATGAAGAACCTAGGGGCAGGACAGGAATAAAGACGCAGATGTAGAAAATGGCCTTGAGGACACAGTGAGGGGTAAGCGTAAGATGGGGTGAAGTGAGAGAGTGGCATGGACTTATATATACTCTGAAATGTAAAATAGATAGCTAGTGGGAAGCAACTGCATAGCACAGGGAGATCAGCTCGGTGCTTTTTGACCACCTAGAGGGGTGGGATAGGGAGAGTGACAGGGAGGGAGACACAAGAGGGCAGAGATATAAGCATATATATAGCTGATTCACTTTGTTATAAAGCAGAGACTAACACACCATTGTAAAGCAATTATACTCCATGAAAGATGTTAAAAATTTTTTTAAAAAACTCTGTATCTCAGTTGTAACAACCACATTTTGCTACACATATGGCTCTATTTGTGGCTAGTGGCTCCCAAAATAGCACAGATATAAGACGCCTCCTTCAACACAAAGTTCTAACAGAAAGTTCTAACCATCCTAGTCTAAGGAGTTAGCTGATTGTCTATTTTATGTGACATTTTATATTATTCAGCTCATTTTTCATACTGAGAATGCCATTATATACTATTTATTTAACAATCCAGACAGAAAAACCTTTCCCCCCATCCATTCAGGAAAGCTGAAAGCTTACTGTAATCAGTAAAACACGTATTGGACAATTAAGATATTGTAAATTTTCATGTGGAAGATCAGAATCTAGAAGAACTGGCAGTCCAGATTTTTATATATGGAGACCTAGTAAGACTTGCTTCTCTGTTTCTAAGACCCTTGCAAATATAGGCATTTCCACAGTCCCCTCTTCCTTTTTTTTTTTTACACGTTTGGCGTCATTAAAGACAAAAAAAGTCAGTCTAATTTGGCCCAGGTCTTTTTGATTGTGTGAATTCCCTTGCTGAAGGGGCTCGCTTGCTGCCTGATGTCAAGATTAAAGAGTTTATGTCTGGAGGAGCATCTCTCACTTGTTTTTCCCTCCTGGAGCCTCACATGCCTGTATCCTGTCCCAGAAGGCAGGACAGGGCTTGAAATCGCAGAGTAGATGAGGCAAGTGTAAGATCACAGGTAGGTCGATGAGTCCCTCATGACCTCATGTGCTATGTTTTAATTAGTGGAGCTTTTCTTATCTCCATGCCTGTATTTTAATTGCCCATGGGACAGCCTTGCTTCCAAGAAGTTTTGCAGAGTCTCCCTGAGGCCCAAGAATGATTTATTGCTGCTTATCCAAAGGTTCCAGATGGTTTTCTGTTACTGCAGATTTAACTGAAATCACAGTTATAGGTAAGAGACCTACAGTGTGAGGCCAATCTAATTGTCAGGCCTTTTACCAATTTCTAAATGTGTGAATCCATTCCCCTCCAGAGAGCCCTTTAAATGAGTAAATAATTTCTTGTATTTGTATAGTAATCACAGCTGGCATTGATGGAATTGCTTACATTGCACAAGGCAATGGGCTAAGATTTTTCCTCCCAACTGGATGAGGAGGGTTCTACTAATCTCTGTGCTCAGAGATTTAAGTAACCTATGGAATGTCACACAGTCAGGAAGGTGTAGGGTTGAGATTTGACCCCAGGCAGTCTGATTCGAGTATACATGTGTGGGTGCACTGTTCTATTAAATGCTTGATGTACTTTTCTATTCCATCTTCCTCACAGTCTTATAAGGTATTAAAGGGCCCAAAATAAAGCCAAAGAAATAAAGATCCCAACACCAGAGAAGTTAAATTTACAGCTCCTGAAAAAATTGACCTTCTTGTCCTCAAACAAGACCATGCCCATTACATGCCATGACAGCTCTTCCTGGGGAATGGGCATAAATGTGAAAGGAGAGGGGAGAAGCATGGTCTCTGAAGGGAAGTCTGTATGTCAGACTCCTGTCAATAGACTACTCTCTTGGTCAAGGGTAGCAGAGACTCTGGTAACTCAGAAATGGGATTTTCTAAAGTTTTTCTAAACCTACGTTTGGGGCAAATGTGGATGCGGAATTTTATGGAAATACACCCAATAGGTTTAGTCGTCTGAAGCCAGGAGGTGGAGAGGGGCTGGGATCTAAGGCAGTTCAAGGTATTTCAGGAATCTGCCCTTGGACTCCTCCTCTGCCAGGACCAGCTTCTCTAGAGCATCCACTCTGCTCTAGGACGCCCACACCTGCCCCACACTACCAATCGCCTTATTCTTCCTCTATTTTCAGTCCCCAAAACAAGAGAGGAACTCTGATGGCTCAGCAAATATCTCTCATTTCTGTTTGCACAGAACCCGCAGTGCCCAGGAGGACTTGCTATAGGCAGATGATTGGCTGTCTTTGTGTCAAGAGCTCACCCCGGCTCAATCTGCTGGGCTGGAGGGGTGGGACAGTGTAAGGAGAGGTGGGGCAAAATACCCGGCCAATGTTGGTCTTCTAGACCAACTTCTGCAGAGCTAGTTCCCTCAGAAGGGACTGGGGTTCAGAGGCCCTGACATTAGTGTATCTTCTACAGAGAGAAAATATTGCACTTGTGTCTAGTGGGTGTCTATGTTTTGGGAGGTGATTTGTCAATATTCTCCAGGTTACATAATTACACAGCTAACCAGTCCAAAGTGCTCATTCCCTCCCACTCTCATTAGATTTAGGTAAAATTCCTATGCTAAAGTTTTTCACCTGGAAACTTCTGAGACTCTTAAGTCTCCCCAAAACATAGTAACACTGTTTCTGCAGATCCCATTTGGGATTTTGGTTGAGGCTTTCAGTCCTCAAATTCTTATTCTTTATTATCTTCTCTATCACATGTATTCTGTATTATCTGTATTACCTGTATTATCTTCTCTATCACATGTATCACATGTATTCTGAGAGTTACTAATGTTTTCTGCTGGCATTTACCCTACCTAGTGGTTCTCAGCTCTGGCTACAGGTTGGAATCAACTGGGAACTTTAAAAAAAACACTGCAGGCTGTGGCATACCTCTGAAAATTATGATTTAATTGTTTTGTGAAGGCCTGAGAACGTTTGAAAAACACCCCAGGTGATGTTGATGTGTACCCAGGGTCCATAACCAGTGTGGTCCTTGACCAGCAGCATCAGCAGCATCTGGGAATTTATTAGGAATTCAAATTTTGGGCCTTATCCCAGACCTGCTGATTTGGAAACATTCGGGGTGGAGCTCAGCAATCTGTGTTTTAAAAAGACCTCCATGTGATTCTGCTGCAGGCTCAAGTTTTAGAACCACTGGTCTACATGCAGTGTTTAATTTATTGTAACTCTTTATAGAACCATATCTCCAGCCTTTGAACTAAGCCTTTAGGATGGGGCCTCTTGAATCACGTTTGTCACACAGCTTAACTGACTTTCTAAGAGCTGCATCGGGCTGTTGTATGGCTTGACAGAAGGTTAATCGTTTTGATAATTTTGGCAATCTTCAGCTCATTTATTTAGGATTATTAATTACCAAAATAAAACAGCTAAGTCTAGTCCTCTCAGTGGGCTCCCTTTATTATTTCTTTTTTAACATGATTGTTTTCCTGATTGTTTCAGACAATCATTTTCTCCCCACACATGTTCCATGACATGATAAATCGGCCACGTATTAAGCAGCTGCTTGATTTAACTTCAGCTGCCCTGATAAGATTTTCCAGTTTTAGGGGGAGTAACAACACAATATTGTTTACCAAGATTTTTGACACTAAATATTTTTACAAACACATAGAGCGTAAGGCGCTTGCCATCAAAACAAACGCATGTTGCACAGGGTATTGCACAGGATCTAAAATTCAGGGTGCAGTGCAGTCATTGTCATTGTATTGTAATGGTGTTTATGAGACTGTCTGCCACTAAATACTGAGCTTCTGGGGGAGGGGGGTGCATATCTTATTCTTTTCCACTTGGCAGAGTGGCTGATGAGTAGTAAACACTGAGCACATTTGGTGAATGAACAAAAGAACGAATGAATGACGGCATCATTCAGGACTAGCTGGTCACGTCCACAGCTCGACGTGACAGAGCACAAGTACAGTTATTCTGATAGGGAGGGAGAAGGGTAAGCTGGGACGATGTGAGAGAGTAGCATTGACATATATACACTACCAAATGTAAAATAGATAGCTAGTGGGAATCAGCCACATAGCACAGGGAGATCAGCTTGGTGTTTTGTGACCACCTAGAGGGGTGGGATGGGGAGGGTGGGAGGGAGACGCAAGAGGGAGGGGATATGGGGATATATTTATACGTACAGCTGATTCAATTTGTTATACAAATAGAAACCAACACAACATTGTAAAGCAATTACATTCCAATAAAGATGTTAAGGGAAAAAAAATTATTAGAATTAAGAAGGAATCCAAATACATTGGTGGAAGGCAAGGTCTTTCCATCCCTGGGGACTGAGATACCTGGGGGAGGGTGGGATGGGGGGAGCTGTGGGAGTGGTCGCCCATTAGGAGCATATTCCCCCAAAGGTATCTTGACCATAGGTTATTTAAAGTTCTCTGTTTAAGGCTATGATGAGAAGGCACTGGAGCAGGTGAATTATCAAGAAAGTTCTCTAAAGGGGGCACCATATCAGCCCCCCAGGTCAGACCCTGGCTTCACATGTGACTGGGGTGAGGTGTGGAAAGAGAAGGTGGCTGTGGAGCTGGGAAGAAGGCTGAAAAGGAAGCTCTCCAAAGCATGAGGGTCACCTCTGCAGGTCGGCCATTTTCCCCATCGCAGGTGAAGCTAAAGCAGCCGGACCTGATGCTGGGGGAGGGGGATTGGAGCAGCTGATTCTGGGATGGACGAGATGGCCCTTCTGGTAGCTCTCAGTCCTCACAGAATGCAGGAGAGTCCCTGAAGCAGTGGA
Organism: Globicephala melas; assembly: GCF_963455315.2. Lineage (NCBI taxonomy): Eukaryota > Metazoa > Chordata > Mammalia > Artiodactyla > Delphinidae > Globicephala > Globicephala melas. The sequence continues at coordinate 131,935,089 of NC_083317.1, read as the reverse complement.
CATTAATAGGGAACGTTAGGCATATGAAGGTATTAGACTCAGAAGAGAACTTTCTTCCTCTGTGACCCGGGTATAGAGGCAGGGTGATGTGGTGGATGGCAAAGGACCTTGAGCTGAGGGAAACACAAAAAGAACCATTTTTGCACATTTTTAGCTTGGGACACAAGAATATTATCCCTTGATATGTGCTCTGAGTTCTCCTGATCGCTCTAGTCAACTTTCCCTTCAACTTCCGCTTCCTTCATACTTCCTCTCCCTCCACCAGCCTCCACACCATTTACTTCTGCTCCCTGTCCTCTCATCGTCCAATTCAACTCTCTCCAGTCCAGGAGCTGTCCTCTATTTCCGGTCCACTGGCACCAGGATGTGGTAGTTATTGACAATCTATCACTATATAGTTTTCACGTGGGCTCCCAGCACACACAAAACATTTTCTTAACAGTCCCCAAAAGAGTTTCTGGTTATTATGAACATATACAGGACAACTGGCCATTAGAAACTTCCTTTCAGTTCCTACTGTGGGCAACTATAGCTCCTGCCTCAGCGCCTTGGCTATTCCTCTCTCTGGAATCTTTGTCTCCTTTTTCACAGAGCTAATGCCCACTCATCCTTCAGATTTCAGTTCAACTGTAGTAATTGCAGTACAAGAGAAAATGATAATATGATATTTCAGTATTTATTTCAAGTTTTAAAACTGTTATTTTATTTTTCAAAAAGTGTCAGCATAGCATAGTGGTTAAAAGCACAGACTCTAGAGCCAGGCAGCCTACTTTTAAATCTCAACTCTGCCATTTACTACTGTGTGACTTTGGGCAAGTTCCTTCACGTCTCTGAGCTTTAGTCTCCCCATCTGTAAATGGGAATAATACTAGTACCCACCTGATAGGATTGCTGTAAGTAACAAATAAATTGTATTTATTTTGACAATTGATTTGATTAAAAAATAGCAGCTTAATATTTAATACATTTCCAATACAAACATATTTAAACCTATTACAAAAAGGAAATGATATTAATTTATGAAAAAACCTTTTGACATACATTATTCTGTTATAAAAATACAATTAATAGAAATGAAGTATTATAAATTGATGCAACATAAAAATGACTAAAGCTTGAGTAATAATAAAACATGCTGTAAAATAATTTTTGATCTTTTAAAAAATCAGTAGTCTTAAAAAACCAAAATGACAATCACATCATTATTGAAATTACAGAGTATTTTTGGGTAGAATTATGCAGTTGTTGGAAGCTCTGCTCTGTGAATGTCAAGAAAGGGATTTATAACTAGGACATTTTTTTTCTGACTTGTCTATCTTCAAATAATACCTTCTCTTAATCTCTTTTGTTTTAATTTTTGAATTTTATTTTATTTATTTTTGTACAGCAGGTTCTTATTAGTTATCTATTTTATACACATCAGTGTATACAACTCAATCCCAATCTCACAATTCATCACACACACCCCCCAACCCCTCGCCGCTTTCCCTCCTTGGTGTCCATACGTTGTTCTCTACATCTCTGTCTCAATTTCTGCCCTGCAAACCGGTTCATCTGTACCATTTTTCTAGGTTCCACATATATGCATTAATATACAATATTTGTTTTTCTCTTTCTGACTTACTTTACTCAGTATGACAGTATCTAGATTCATCCACATCTCTACGAATGACCCAATTTCGTTCCTTTTTATGGTGGAGTAATATTCCATTGTATATATATACCACATCTTCTTTATACAGTCATCTGTCAATGGGCATTTAGGTTGCCTCCATGACCGGGCTATTGTAAATAGTGCTGCAATGATCATTGGGGTGCATGTGTCTTTTTGAATTATGGTTTTCTCTGGGTATATGCCCAGTAGTGGGATTGCTGGGTCATATGGTAATTTTGCTTTTAGTTTTTTAAGGAAACTCCATACTGTTCTCCATAGTGGCTGTATCCATTTACATTCCCACCAACAGTGCAAGAGGGTTCCCTTTTCTCCACACCCTCTCCAGCATTTGCTGTTTGTAGATTTTCTGATGATGCCCATTCTAACTGGTGTGAGTTGATACCTCATTGTAGTTTTGATTTGCATTTCTCTAATAATTAGTGGTGTTGAGCAGCTTTTCATGTGCTCCTTGGCCATCTGTATGTCTTTGGAGAAATGTTTATTTAGGCCTTCTGCCCATTTTTGTTTTTTATTAGTTTTTTTAACATCTTTATTGGAGTATAATAGCTTTACAATGGTGTGTTAGTTTCTGCTTTATAACAAAGTGAATCAGCTATACATATACATATATCCCCATATCTCTTCCCTCTTGCATCTCCCTCCCTCCCACCCTCTGTATTCCACCCCTCTAGGTGGTCACAAAGCACCGAGCTGATCTCCCTGTGCTATGTGGCTGCTTCCCACTAGCTATCTATTTTATATTTGGTAGTGTATATATGTACATGCCACTCTCTCACTTTGTCCCAGCTTACCCTTCACCCTCCTCATGTCCTCAAGCCCATTCTCTACTAGATCTGCGTCTTTGTTCCTGTCCTGCCCCTAGGTTCTTCAGACTATATATATATTTAGATTCCATATATATATGTTAGCATACAGTATTTGTTTTTCTCTTTCTAACTCACTTCACTCTGTATGACAGACTCTAGGTCCATCCACCTGACTACAAATAACTCAATTTCATTTCTTTTTATGGCTGAGTAATATTCCATTGTATATATGTGCCACATCTTCTTTATCCATTAATATATTGATAGACACTTAGGTGGCTTCCATGTCCTGGCTATTGTAAATAGAGCTGCAATGAACATTGTGGTACATGACTCTTTTTGAATTATGGTTTTCTCAGGGTATATGCCCAGCAGTGGGATTACTGTGTCATATGGTAGTTCTATTTTTAGTTTTTTAAGGAACCTCCAAACTGTTCTCCATCGTGGTTGTATCAATTTACTTTCCAACCAACAGTGCAAGAGGGTTCCCTTTTCTCCACACCCTCTCCACTATTTATTGTTTGTAGACTTTTTTTTTTTTTGCAGTACACAGGCCTCTCACTGTTGTGGCCTCTCCCATTGTGGAGCACAGGCTCCGGATGCGCAGGCTCAGTGGCCATGGCTCACGGGCCTAGCCGCTCCGTGGCATAAGGGATCTTCCCGGACCGGGGCACAAACCCATGTCCCCTGCATCGGCAGGTGGACTCTCAACCACTGCGCCACCAGGGAAGCCCTCTAGATATTTTTTGATTTCCTCTTTGATTTCCTCAGTGATCTCTTGGTTATTTAGTAATGTATTGTTTACCTCCATGTGTTTGTGTTTTTTACATTTCTTTCCCCTGTAATTGATTTCTAATATCATTGTGTTGTGGTCAGAAAAGATGCTTGATATGATTTCAATTTTCTTAAATTTACTGAGGCTTGATTTGTGACCCAAGATGTGATCTATCCTGGAGAATGTTGTGTGTGCACTTGAGAAGAAAGTGTAATCTTCTGTTTTTGGTTGGAATGTCCTATAAATATCGATTAAATCTCTCTGGTCTATTGTGTCATTTAAAGCTTGTGTTTCCTTATTAATTTTCTGTTTGGATGATCTGTCCATTGGTGTAAGTGAGGTGTTATTGTCCCCCAATATTATTGTGTTACTGTCATTTTCCTCTTTTATAGCTGTTAACAGTTGCCTTATGTATTGAGGTGCTCTTGTGTTGGGTGCATATATATTTATAATTGTTATATCTTCTTCTTGGATTGATCCCTTGATCATTATGTAGTGTTCTTCCTTGTCTCTTGTAACATACTTTATTTTAAAGTCTATTTTTTCTGATAAGAGTACTGAGTACTCCAGCTTTCTTTTGATTTCCATTTGCATGGAATATCTTTTTCCATCCCCTCACTTTCAGTCTGTATGTGTCCCTAGGTCTGAAGTGGGTCTCTTGTAGACAGCATATATATAGGTCTTGTTTTTGTATCCATTCAGCGAGCTGGTGCCTTTTGGTTGGAGCATTTAATCCTTTTATGTTTAAGGTAATTATCAATATGTATATTCCTATTACCATCTTCTTAATTGTTTTGTGTTTTTTTTTTTGTAGGTCCTTTTCTTCTCTTGTGTTTCCCACTTAGAAAAGTTCCTTTAGCATTTGTTGTAGAGCTGGTTTGGTAATGCTGAATTCTCTTAGCTTTTGCTTGTCTGTAAAGCTTTTGATTTCTCCATTAAATCTGAATGAGATCCTTGCTGGGTAGAGTAATCTTGGTTGTAGGTTCTTCCCTTTCATTACTTTAAATATGTCATACCACTCCCTTATGGCCCGTAGAGTTTCTGCTGAGAAATCAGCTGTTAATCTTATGGGAGCTCCTTTGTATGTTGTCATTTTTTCCCTTGCTGCTTTCAACAATTTTTCTTTGTCTTTAATTTTTGCCAATTTGATTACTCTGTATCTTGGCGTGTTTCTCCTTGAGTTTATCCTGTATGGGACTTGCTGCACTTCCTGGACTTGCATGGCTATTTCCTTTCTCATATTAGGGAAGTTTTCAACTATAATCTTTTCAAGTATTTTCTTGGGTCCTTTCTTTCTCTCTTCTCCTTATGGGACCCTTTTAATGCTGATGTTGTTGTGTTTAATGTTGTCCTAGAGGTCTCTTAGGCTGTCTTCATTTCTTTTCATTCTTTTTTCTTTATTCTGTTCTGCAGCAGTGAATTCCACCATTCTGTCTTCCAGGTCACTTATCCATTCTTTTGCCTCAGTTATTCTGCTATTGATTCCTTCTAGTGTATTTTTCATTTCAGTTATTGTGTTGTTCATCTCTGTTTGTTTGTTCTTTAATTCTTCTAGATCTTTGTTAAACATTTCTTGCATTCTTCTCAATCGTTGCCTCCATTCTTCTTCCGAGGTCCTGGATCATCTTCACTCTCATTAATCTGAATTCTTTTTCTGGATGTTTGCCTACCTCCACTTCATTTAGTTGTTTTTCTGGGGTTTTATCTTGTTCCTTCATCTGGTACATAGCCCTCTGCCTTTTCATCTTGTCTATCTTTCTGTGAATGTGGTTTTTGTTCCACAGGCTGCAGGATTGTAGTTCTTCTCACTTCTGCTGTCTGCCCTCTGGTGGATGAGGCTATCTAAGAGGATTGTGCAAGTTTCCTGATGGGAGGGACTGGTGGTGGGTAGAGCTGGGTGTTGCTCTGGTGGGCAGAGCTCAGTAAAACTTTAATCCACTTGTCTGCTGATGGGTGGGGTTGAGTTCCCTCCCTGTTGGTTGTTTTGCCTGAGACAACCCTACACTGGAGCCTACCTGGACTCTTTTGTGGGGCTAATGGCGGGCTCTGGGAGGGTTCACGTCAAGTAGTACTTCTGCTGCCAGTGTCCTCATCCTCAGAGTAAGACACAGCCAAACCCCACCTCTGCAGGAGACCCTCCAACACTAGCAGGTAGGTCTGGTTCAGTCTCCCTTGAGGTCACTGTTCCTTCCCCTGGGTCCCGATGCACACACTACTTTGTGTGTGTGCCCTCCAAGTGTGGAGTCTCTGTTTCTCCCAGTCCTGTTAAAGTCCTGCAATCAAATTCCACTAGCCTTCAAAGTCTGATTCTCTAGGAATTCCTTCTCTCATTATCAGACCCCCAGGTTGTGAAGCCTGATGTGGGGCTCAGAACCTTCACTCTGGTGGGTGGACTTCTGTGGTATAAGTGTTCTCCAGTTTGTGAGTCACCCAACCAGCAGTTATGGGGTTGATTTTATTGTGATTGTGCCCCTCCTACCATCTCACTGTGTCTTCTCCTTTGTCTTTGGATGTGGAGTGTCCTTTTTGCTGAGTTCCAGTGTCTTCCTGTCCGTGACTGTTCAGTAGTTAGCCATGACCCCGGTGCTCTTGCAAGAGGGAGTGATTGCATGTCCTTATACTCTGCCAACTTGAACCAGTCTCCCCTCTTAAACTCTTAATTGATGGTTTTGAGAAGATATTTTTGAACATTGCCCCCCCCATAGGAACTTCAAATTTTTTCTCCCCACAGAATCTTATTTTTTTAAAAAATGATATTGCAGTAGAGTTTTTGTTTCAAAGAAAGCATTTCTGGTTCATTTTTATCATCCCTAGATTTCCCATGTTTAATTAAAGATTCTAAGGCAGTTATCTGTAAATGTAGACACTGCTGCCTTCCTCTTCCACTTTTCCACAAGGTCTTTGTCCACCGTCATTTCTCTTTTTTCTTGAAGATCCTGGAAGATAAAAAACACTTTCAAAATTTTAATGTAGAATACAACTCTGGGTATTTCTCAAGACACATATGACTCTGTTTTCAATTATTTTTTCAAGATCCCAGCATAACACCATTATGCCAACAAAATATGAGCATTTTGGTATTTAAGACAAGGTTCACTGGATTCAAGAATACCACAGACAGGTTTTGTAATCAATACTCCAACATCATTTCCTTGTGGAATTCTCTTTCCTTACTCCTCAAACTAGATTAAGTCTCTATGTTATTATCCAGAGGTCTGCAAACTATGAAAGGGCCAAATTCAGTCTGCCTCCTATTTTTGTAAATAAAGTTTTATTGGAACACAGACACATCCATTCTTTTCCATATTGTCTATGACATGTTTTGTAATACAGTGTCAGGGTTGGGTAGTTGCAACTGAGACTGCAAGGCCCTCAAGCCTAAAATATTTACTCTTTGATCCTTCCCAGAAAATGTTTGCCAATTATTAGCTGTGTATACCTTTCCTTCAAAATCCTAATGTAACTTGTAATGATGTATCATGTGATTATTTTATTAATGTTTGTCTCTCACACTATTTAAGCTCCATGAGAGCAAAAACTATGTTTATTATCCTCACTATTACATTCCCAGAACGTAGACTAATGTTGGCACATAGTAGTTGCCCAATAAATGCTTGTTAGTTAAATAATTAGATTATTTTTTAAAAAAAATTTATTGGAGTATAGTTGACTTACAATGTTGTGTTAGTTTCAGGTGTACAGCAAAGTGATTCAGTTTTATATATATGTATAAAACTGATTTTATTTATATATATATATATATATATATATATATCTCCATTCTTTTTCAGATTCTTTTCCCATGTAGGTTATTACAGAAAATTGAGTAGAGTTTCCTGTGCTATACAGTAGGTCCTTATTAGTTATGTACTTTATATATAGTAGTGTGTATATACTAATTTATCACTTCCCCCACATTTCCCCTTTGGTAACCATAAGTTTGATTTCAAGATCTATGTCTGTTTTGTAAATAAGTTCATTCATATCATTTTTTATTAGATTACACATATAAGTGATAACATATGATATTTGCCTTTCCCTGTCTGACTTAATTCACTTAGTATGATCATCTTCAGGTCCATCCATGTTGCTTCAAATGACAGTATTTTGTTCTTTTTTATGGCTAAGTAATATTCCATTATAAAATAATTAGATTATTGAAGATGATAATTTGGAAGCAAGTACTGCCTCTGGGATAAATCTACATTTCTGTTTAAACTTGTGAGATATAATGTTGAAGGCTAAATGGGATAATACACAAACTGCCCAGCATCATGTCTAGAACATGGAATGTGCTGAATAAATGGTAGTTCTTATTATGTAAAAGTCCTTCAAAGCTCCTTTGAAAAAACCCTATGAAGCCATTGCCACCAGGGAACTGTCTTATAAATACACAAAAAATATTAGGCAGTGCATTCATTTCTAGGGACATGTTTATTAAGTAGCTACTCCATGCCTGGAGAAGCCACTTTTCTTATTTCATGGCTTCTGAGTTTTAACCATTCTGCTATTTTTCAGTAAGCTTTTGCCAATGATGTGTTTTCTAGAAAAAAGGACCAGTGGAGAAGTCAACAGCCTTACCAAAGAACATGTCAGTTCTTCATTTCTTTGCTTACTGACCAGAGCTGTGCACTGTAATTGCCCAGGGAACTGTTGAAGATACTGATATCTGGCCTCCTCTCCAGAGGTTCTGGTTTCAGTGGTCCAGGGTGGTGCTTTTAAAGTTTCCCCGGTGATTCTAGTATGCGGCCAGGAGTGAGAGTGTCAGTTAAGAGGCGTTCAATGAACACTTGGTCTGAGAGACTGAATATACAAACAGATAGTGGCCAGATCATATATAACAAAAGAACTCTGACTCATGGCCTCTGCTTCTACTGATGTAGAAGGATCAGGACTTAATCAATAACTTCCTGCCCCCCCACCCCACCTCCCTGTCCCCAACTCAGGACCAACCAGAGAAAGTCAAACATACTCCCCAAACAAACAAATCAGATAGAACGCACTGATTCTAGTCAGCCTGCCTCTAACATCCCCTTGCTAACAACCTCCGAACAGGGCATAAATGATGTCTCCTTTTTTCTTCAGTATAAAACTTTCCTACTCCCCGCTTGTGTTTGAATTTCTGCCAAATGCAAGGGATGGTGGCTGACTCCTTTGTTATACCAAACTCTGAATAAATAGTCTCTTTTTTCTCATTTAGGTGGTCATCATTTATATCCACAGTGCTATTGCTCTTGTTACTGTAACCAGTATTGCACATATAAATAACATACTTTGGCATCTCTTACAAACAGGAGATTCAAATAACAAAATCCCACTGGGATTAGCCTAGGTAAAAACTGGAATGAATATAAGGATTCAAGGGTGTCTCAGAAAATCCAAGGGCAGGGACCAGTTGGGTCTCAGGAACCTAGGAATGAAGGATATTGGGAAACAGGAAATTTTTCCTCTCTGTCCATTGTTCCCATTTTTCTCTGTGCATCTGCTTAATTCTTTCTCCTTGGTTTAAATCACTTGTCTCTATTTTCCAGTCCACATGGCAGAATAACCATTGCAGCAACTCCGAGGTTTGCATCTCCTCAACTAAAGGCAGAAGAACTAGACCAACTGAAATCTCTTATTCTACATATCCAGGGAGGGATCTCATTGACACAATGCTGGGGAGGTTCCTTTTTCTGCTGCCCCACTGTAACCATGTGGATTGCTGGGAGGAGGTCACTTCCCACAGGAAATAGGGAGGGCTGCTGTGGGGGACGCTTGAGCAATACAACCTTAATAATAAAAAAGCAGTTGCATTTAAATTCTAGACTTTTACTGAACCCTTGGTTCAGTTGTTTCTCAGCTCCCTAGTGAGTTCAGTCTCCTCTGGCAAGGCTCACTTTGTATAACTTGTTCTTGCAGCTCCACTCTCAGGCATCTTAGGGTCATTTGAATGTTTTTAAGGAAAATTGGCCCTGAGAGACCATGGTGCCTCAGGGGGCCCTTATGGATGCCTTTCTACTTTATGTGCCCATAGAAATGTGCCAGTTGTGTCCATGCCCCCGCCATCTCCCAGTGTCCTCTAGGAGTCTTCTTCACTCATTACTTGATGAGGGGTGCCCCTGCCTAAAGAACTGCTATGATCCATGCTATACTTTGAGGGGTCTTTATGTGCTCGAATCATCTTGCCCAGCAGACCTAGGGTTTGGAGCACCCCAACTTCCCACTGCACCTATCTCTACTCATCCAAAATAATGCTCTTCTCCCTCACTTGCCCCTTACTTCATGAACCCACAGGGACGCAGATTCAACAGGGAGGTACTAGGGATAGAGTGAGAGAGAATTTTTTGATGTGAAATGAGATCAGAGCCATCCAGTCCTAATCAACTCACACTCTAAATTCTGGGCAACACAAGGAGGCAATTAAGCATAAGTTTGTGCCATTTGCTTTGTAGGTGAATATAAATTGCAAAGACTAGACTTTTTGAGACACTGTGCTCAAGGCAAAACTAGGGATACTGTGCTTCCTCCATCAGCTCACATAAGCGTAAGTACAGAGGAGCCCATAGGATTAAGTCCAGAATTGATACATTCAAAGGAAGCTTAGAGAAAAGTACGGCCTCAAATGTTTCAGCCACTATAACCTTGAAACTCTGCCCTGAATCTTGACATCAAAGATTTATTGAAGACTTGACACGTTTACCATTATGGAAGTAACATATTTTTACTTTTTTCAACTGTGAAGTTCAATTAAGATTTTATTATGTGAAATCAAACAGGCGCCTACTCCTTAAACTTCTAGCTTTAAACAAGCAGCAATAGTCAGTCTGCTTTGATGTTTCCTAATCTCTAAGCAGAGAGAACAGGAGCAAAGATATCCTGGAGTTTTGTGTTGACTGTGTAATTGCAGGGTTCACAGTCTCTCTGCCCTTTTCAAGGTCTTGGGGACTATCTGATCTGACACTTCCCAAGCCAGATATTTGAGGACACCTTGTGAAAGACTGTCTCTCCCTTTCATTTCCCACCCCCATCCTGGAATGTTTTACATGAGTTTGCAGTGCATTTGACCCTTCACTGGGAAGGAGCCCTAGGCCCTTAGAGCCAGAGGCCAATGAGACCCAGCTGAGAGCGATTGTGTTTCCATTCCTCTACTTACTCATATAGGCTGAGCAAGACAAAGATGTTTTTGAGCCTCAATTTCTTCTTCAGTCAGATAGGAATATTGTGGGAAACTGTATGTTCTGCCCACCTCATAGGGAATCAAATGATAATCAAAAGAAGTCCCAATGTGGAAGTCCTAAAACCATTTATTGAGCACCTACTGTAAGCTATGTACTCTACCAGGGCCTGGGGATACAATGATGGAGCAAATATAAACACGGTCTTTTCCCAGATGGGTTTACTTGAGTCTACTGGAGAAATTAGATTTTAAGTTCTAAAAGTCACACAAGCGAATGTAAACTTTAACCGTGACTAATGTCCCAAGGCAGACATTAGTGAGAGGCTGTAGGAGGGAGATCTGATCTAGGTTGGAGGTTAGAGAAGCCTTTGTTACTGTTGTGATAATGAAGCTATAACCTGAAGGGAAAATAGGGAGCAACTAGAGGCAGAGATAGAGGAGAGTATTCCGGACATTGGGAACAGCAGGTACAAAGGCCCATAAAGAGAAAATACAGAATGTACACAAGGGTCTGAAAGATCATGTGAAAGGACCACTGGCACCTCGCTCTGTCATCATTATTGTTAAGGGTACACACGGCATACACAGTCAGAGGGGAAAATAAAGGGAACTCTGCATCATGAGATGACCACAAAAATCAGAAACATCCTGTCTAATCCTAGTTCACAAAATGAATAAAGCCTTGAGCCCCTTCCTGAGAGTTGAAAACAACTTTATCTCTGACTTTTACAACTTTGATGTCTTCAGAAGTACAATGACCCTTGAAGATATGATAATCAAGTGAGGAACTTCTGTTTTTTGAGCAATGAAAATGATAACCAGACTGAGTATAGCTTCATGGTATTTTTCTTTAAATACACACTTGATCCTTTATTCAGGGTGTCACATTTCCTTGAAGGTTAGATTCTCTTGCAAACATCGCAAGAAACATTTCTTACTTGAAATGCCGACACCACCAGCTTGAATCTCCCTCTGGGTTTTCCCTTGACAGTGTTATGTGGCTGGAATTGCCAGAAGTGAGGCTGGGCACATTTAGGTGAAGCCAGCTCACAAAGAGTTCTGCAGGCCGGCTTCAGAAATCTTGCCTTTACCTTGAAACCAAGGGGGAAGCCATGGTAGGGAGGGGACATGATCTCTTTGAGACCATCACTCTGCCTGCAGAGTGAAGAGTGCATTAGAGAGAAACAGAGTAAGTGCAAATGGACAAGTTTGGAGGCCACTGTAGTAACCGAGTTGAAAGAAGATAGAGGCTCGTCGTAGGGTGGTGACAGAGATGGTGGGATGGAAATAAGAGAATGGAATTGGAAGATATTTAGGTGATACAGTGAACAGGACTTGATTCTGGACTGAGAACCAGTAGGATGGTGAAGACATGTCCTGAACAGGGAAGCACTAGGAGAAGGACAGGCTTGGGGTCTTGCAAAGTTCCATATACATGTAAAGTGTGATTCTCATTTTCCAGGGATTCAGGAATTTCTCAGAGGAAGATGCTGTTGTACTTCATTCCAAACCACACAGTGCCTTCCCAACATCCCCAAATCTGAGTGTGAAATCCATTAAACTCTCTGGTGGAATGAGCAGAATTCATTCCTTGGTCAATGCCACTACTATATCTCCTTGGAGAATTCATCTAAATATGTCTATCCCTCGGGGCCAGGAGAGATGAGGTATTAAGCCACCATCCTTCTCTATTAAAAACTCCTTATGTTTACATGACATTAAAAATTTCACAAAGTGTCTTATCACAGTGCTACTCAAAGTGTGGTCTCCAGAAGGCAGCGACAGCATCACCTGGGAGCTTGTTAGCAGTGCAGATACTAAGACCCTCTGAATCGGAAACTCAGTTTGTATGTCTTGGGGGAGAGGAGTCAGCAATCTGTGGTTTGACAAGCTCTCCATGTGATTATGATGTACTCACTCAAGTTTGAGAGGCATTGCATATCATACAACATCTCTTCCTTGCTTAGCAACAATTGTGGAAGGTGGATATTATTACCATCCCTGTTTCACTAAGGAAGAACTGAGGCTCTGAGAGGTTAAGCGACTTCCTTAAACATGCAGTAGGTGGCGGCAAAGGTAGAAAGCCAGTCCACAGATTCTAAATCTACATTTAGTGCCTATCACAGGCTTCTTCCTTGAAATGAATGCAAGGACTTTGAGGGAAAAGATGTGTAAGTTTTGATGGGGACCGAGAATGGGAAGATGGGTTTAGAGGAGAGGGAAGGATATCCTACTTTACACCAAATAATAAACCACGAGATTATATTCTTCTGCTTAGGGAGGGCCTCACAAGTGGGAGCAGGAGTGTGCTGGAGCCAGCTGGTACCAGCTCATGAGAGCCAGTAACGCACATCTCTTCCAAACTCTGCATTCAGTGATGACTGAACTGGTAGGTTATAAATGACAATTAGATGGGAATATTTACACCATAGAAAATGGCAAACATTATAAATCAAGGCTCCTCACCCCAACTCTCAAGAACTGGTTGTTAAATATTTACCAGCATACCCCTGGATGGGAGTCAGAAGATCTCAGAGACAAGGTATCATAAAATAGGGAAGGGATTGATAGAGCAGTGGGGCATATCACTATGATCCAGGTAAATTGTTGCTGATTGTAATTATAAACTGTATGTTTCCCCTATGGATTAAGATAACTGGCAACAAATAAACCAATCTTAAACCACATGCTTCTAGCTAAGCTAACCAAATCAAGATGGGAAAAACTTATTGAATGCACTTACGTTTAATGCAAAATAACATTTTATTATTTATTTATTTATTTTTGTCGGCATTGGGTCCTGGTTGCTGTGCTCAGGCTTTCTCTAGTTGCGGAGAGCGGGGGCTCTCCGCAACTAGAGTGCATGGTCTTCTCATTGTGGTGGCTTCTCTTGTTGTGGAGCATGGGCTTCAGGCGCACGGGCTTCAGTAGTTGTGGCTTGCAGGCTCTAGAGCACAGGCTCATTAGCTGTGGCACACGGGCTTAGTTGCTCCATGGCATATGGGATCTTCCCGGACCAGGGCTCGAACCCATGTCCCCTTTATTGGCAGGTGATTCTTAACCACTGTGCCATCAGGGAAGCCCAACAAACATTTTGAAATAGGAATCTCTAATATTCACTAAATATAAAAAATAATGTGAACCACATTTTGATAACAAAGAACACTTAGTCCTTTTCCCCAGCATGGGCTTGAAGTCACTCTTAAGAACACTTGAACAAAATGGTAACAGGTGGCATCAGCGAGACCTGTCAAACCTGGAAAGAAATGACCTTTTGTCAAGATCAGGTTTCTGTTACATTTCAGAGTTCAAGTTGAATAAAATTCTATGAAGTTTTCTAAAAACCCAAGCAAGAGAAAGTGTTATTATATTGAAACATAGATTCATTCTGGAATAGTTGTTTAAAATGGAACCTATCTTAGCTAAAATTTGAATATATTTTGGATTAGAAACAAAGACTATGATGTTGGGGTATTTAACGCATAATATTATAGAACTTGGCTACTAAAACCAATTATAAAACTCACCTAGAATCCTTCTAACCCCATGAATGTCTACCTGGGTTACACATTAAAATTACTTGGGCAGCTTTTAAAAATACCAGTTCTTCTGTAATACAGCAAAACCTCCCTGCAAACAAAAGTCCAGGGCCAGATGGCTTCACTGGTGAATTCTACCAAACATACAAACAACTTATACCTATCCTTCTCAAATTCCTCCAAAAGACTGAAGAGGAGGGAACACTCCCAAAGTTGTTCTATGAAACCACCATCCTGATACCAAAACCAGACAAAGACACTACCAAAAAAGAAAATTACAGGCCAATATCTTTGATGAATATAGATGCAAAAATTCCTCAATGAAATGTTAGTAAACCGAATCCAACAACACATAAAAGAGATCATACACCACAATCAAGTTAGATTCATCCCAGGGTCACAAGATGGTTCAACATATGCAAATTAATCAATGTGATACACCACATCAACAAAAGAAAGGACAAAAATCACATGATCATCTCAATAGATGGAGAAAAACCATTTGATAAAATTCAACATCCATTCATGATAAAATACTCTCACCAAAGTGGGTTTAGAGAGAATATATCTCAATGTAATAAAAGTTATTTATGACAAACCCACAGCCAACATAATACTCAATGGTGAAAAGCTGAAAGCCTTCCTGTTAAATTCTGAAGCAAGACAAGGATGTCCACTTTCATCACTTCTCTTCACCATGGTCTTGGATGTCCTAGCCACAGCAATTAAACCAGAAAAAAGAAACAAAACGTTTCCAAATTGGAATAGGAGAGGTAAAATTGTTCTTATATGCAGATGACATGATACTCTATGTAGAAAACCCCAAAGAATCCACACAAAAACTATTAGAACTGATAAACAAATTCAGCAAGGTAGCAAAATCCAATATTAATATACAGAAATCTATTGCATTTCTTTACATTAACAATGAAATATCAGAAAAAGAAAGTAGAAAAAAAATCTTTTTAAAATCATGTCAAAAAAATAAAATACCTAGGAATAAACCTGACCAAGGAGGTGAAAGACTTATATGCTGAGAACTATAAAACTTTGCTAAAGAAAATTGAAGATGATTCAAAGAAATGGACAGGTATCTCACACTCTTGGACTGAAGAATTAATATTGTTAAAATGGCCATACTATGAAAGCAATCTACAGATTTCATGTGATCCCTATCAAATTACCCAGGACATTTTCACAGAACTAGAACAAATAATCCTAAAATTTATATGAAACCACAAATGACCCAGAATTACCAAAGAAATCCTGAGGAAAATGAACAAAATAATCCTGAGGTAAAAGAACAAAGCTTTGTAGTATAGTCTGAACGCTTCCAGACTTCAGACTATACTACAAAGCTACAGTAATCAAAACAGTGCAGTATTGCCACAAAAACAGACAAATGGATCAATGGAACAGAATAGACAGCCCCAAAATAAACCCACACCTATTGTCAATTATCTTCAACAAAGCAGGCAAGAATATACAATGGAGAAAATACAGTCTCTTAAACAAGTGGTATTGGAAAAGCTGGACAGCCACATATAAATCAATGAAGTTAGAACACTCCTTCACACCATACAAAAAAATAAACTCCAAATGGCTTAAAGACTTGAATATAAGACATGACACCATAAAACTCCTAAAAGGGAACATAGGCAAAACCTTCTCTGATATAAATCATAGCAATACTTTCTCAGATCAGTCTCCCAAGTCAAAAGAAATAAAAACAAAAATAAATAAATGGGAGCTAATCAACCTTATAAGTTTTTTTACAGCAAAGGAAATGATAAACAAAATGAAAAGAAAACTTATGGACTGGGAGAAAATATTTGCAAACGATGCGAACGACAAGGGCTTAATTTCCAAAATATGCAAACAGTTCATAAAACTCAATAACAGGGCTTCCCTGGTGGCGCAGTGGTTGAGAGTCCACCTGCCGATGCAGGGGATGCGGGTTCGTGCCCCGGTCCTGGAAGATCCCACATGCCGCGGAGAGGCTGGGCCCGTGAGCCATGGCCACTGAGCCTGTGCGTCTGGAGCCTGTGCTCCACAACGGGAGAGGCCACAACAGGGAGAGGCCCGCGTACTGCAAAAAAACAAACAAACAAACAAAAAACTCAGTAACAAAAAACCAAACAACCCAATCAAAAAATGAGCAGAAGCCTAAATAGACATTTCTGCAAAGAAGACATACAGATGGCCAACAGACACATGAAAAGATGCTCAACATCACTAATTATTAGAGAAATGCAAATCAAAACTACAATGAGATATCACCTCACACTGGTCAAAATGGCCATCATCAAAAAAGATCTACAAATAATAAATGCTGGAGAGGGTGTGGAGAAAAGGGAACCCTCCTACACTGTTGGTGGGAATGTAAATTGGTGCCGCTACTATGGAAAACGGTATGGTGGTTCTGTAGAAAACTAAAAATAGAGTTGCCAGATGATCCAGCAATCCCACTCCTGGACATATATCCAGAGAAAACTCTAATTCAAAAAGATACATGCACCCCAATGTTCATAGTACCACTATTTACAATAGCCAAGACATGGAAGCAACCTAAGTGTCTACTGACATATGAATGGATAAAGAAAATGTGGTACATATATACATTGGGATACTACTCAGCCATAAAAAAGAATGAGATAATGCCATTTGCAGCAACATGGATGGACCTACAGATTATCGGACTAAGTGAAGTAAGTCAGACAGTGAAAGACAAATATCATATGACATCACTTATATTTGGAATCTAAAAAAACTATACAACTGAACGTATTTACAAAACAGAAATAGACTCACAGACGTAGAAAACAAACTTTTGGTTACCAAAGTGGAAAGGGAGGGAGGGATAAATTGGGTTTTGAGATTAAAAATACACACTACTATATATAAAATAGATAATCAACAAGGACCTACTGTATAGCACAGGGAACTGTATTCAATATCTTCTAATAACCTATAATGGAAAAGAATCTGAATAAGAATACATATATAAAACGGAATCACTTTGCTGTACACCTGAAACTAACCCAACATTATAAATCAACTATACTTCAATAAAAAATACCAATTCTCAGGCTGTACTCCAGACCAGTTAAATCGGTGTCTCTTTGAGTGGGACCCAGATAGTTCCAATGTACAGGCAGGGTCGATATCTCCAGTCATAGAACAGTGACAGACATCACCCCTGTATTTTACAGATGAGAGTCTTAAAGCCTAAATTTCTTCACTGAGTGTCCTGGAGGCACTCAGCTAGTTGCTAGCTGGTTCATCATCCATCAGCTAACATTGGAGAATACTTCCTGTTTTCTCAGTACTGTGGTGGATTCTACAGACTTTAGAGGAAAGACCAGGGCAGTGGACCATGGAGCCCTGTGCCCATGAGTCTTACAAGCATTTTCATCCTGGAGAAATCACTTAAAATCAACAGTGACTTCAGGTCTCTACACACACCCTCCCACCCCCAGGGTTTTCCAATCCTCTAGTTAATATTACCTTAATAACACTCTATAATTTGTTTTCATAACATGTATCATTTGCAATTATACACATATTTATGAGATCATTATGTTAATGTAGACTCCCCAACCAGTCTATAAGCTCCATGATGGAGGGATTGTGTCTGAGTTTTGCTCACTATTTGTTCATTTATTCAACAAATATTTACTGAGTACCTACTCTGGGTCAGGCTCTGTTCTAAAAACAAGAATATTGCCTGGAACATAGTAGTGACTCAAATGTTTCTGTCAGTTACAAAAAGGCAGGAGAGAAGCAATATATGCAAGCATGTTTAACAGGCAGAGCTTTGTCTTAGAAATGTGGTTTCAGAGTGGTCCTCAGACAAGCAACATCAGCATCATCTGGGAATTTGTCAGAAATGCAAATTCTTGGGTCCAACTTCAGACCTATTGAATCAGAAATTTTTGGGGTGGGGCCTAGAAATCCATTTTAACAAGCACCTGGGAGATTCTGATAAATACAAAGGTTTGCAAATCAACGCAGTAGAGAAGTTGGAGGAATGGGAGCTGATAACACACTTCAGATTTGGTTTTGGCATCAGTTAACAAATGCCACTTTGGTCCTCCCACCAGCAGTCTCTTTGCCTATTACTCTTTAAGCCTCCCCAACTGCTGAAGAAAATCTTAGGGCTTGAAGTGACCACTTGGATTTTGATCCCCAAAGATAGCTCTTCCATCAAGCTGTGGCTTATACATTCAAGGAAGGTGAGAATGCAAGGTATGTATACAGAATATTCTTTTGAAGTGAGTTATCTGTGTTAAAAATCAATAAAGATGTTAAAAAAAAAAAAAAATCAAACACACAACCTCATAAATCAGGGATGGAAGTGTTGGCTGGTTTTAAGTATAATATTACCTTGTCCTCCTGTACCTGCCCTGCCAACTCCAGCCATTGGTAACTTCCAATGCTTTGATTTCTCCTTTGCTGGGACGGCTAAGAATTTTAAAGCCACAAAGCATTGCTAGTTTGGTGCACTGCCCTACCCTGTCCAGCTTTGACAAGGACCTCCCTGGTGCTGCTGCTCATCCTTTTTGTCCCTTCTTCCCCACTCCTGACAACAATTTCTGTTTTCCTCACTCCCAACCCGACTCTGACCTCTTTCAATGTCAGCTGTGGCCACTCCTCTTAGAAGGTCAGGAGTCCAACACACTGTCTCTCAGCTTCCTTCCCTCTACCTCATCTTTCCATCTTCACTTATTCCTTCTTTCCTCATATTTCATTTCATTTACAAATGATTTACTGAGAGCCTTTTATGTACCAGGCACTGTGCAGCCTATAATCCTGCCCCCAGGGTGCATCCAGGGAAGGCTGATAGTAAACATGCAAGCAAGCAAGCAAATACACATACAAATATACAAGATAGGATAATTATAAATTGCAAAAAGAGCCATAAAGGAAATTAACCAGGTCCACAAAGGAAATTAACCAGGTCCCCAAAGAGAGAGTAACAGAAAGAGGAAGAGGTGACCCATTTCTCCCCAGGGTTTTCTTCCCTCTGCACATTGTGATTCCAGTCTGGTTTGCTTCCTCTGATTTAATTACTATTAATCCTCTTACTCCAAACACTTTCCTTCTGCCTACAAATAGAATTGACTCTTTCCCATTGTAAAACACGTCTTCATTCTGGGATTGGTTACAGATGGTTTCTGTTTCCACCTCTCTATTGAAATTGAACCTTCCATTATCTTGGTCATTAGAGTCTAAATCCAGTGGCCATTGTTTAGTATTCATCATTCTTGCCTTATAGGATGGTCCATGTCTCTTCTGATTTAAACCCATTCTTTCCTTGACTTTGTGAGGCAGAGCCAAACTTGTTCTTGAGCCTTTCCAAATGTCTATCTCTCTTTTACATCTTTCAATGCACCTCCTTTGTGAAATTATTTCTTACTTTCCCAGCCAGAAGTGACCAAGCCCTCCTCTGGTATCTCACAGCTCTCTTCTTTAACAAGTGACAGCACTTACTGTCGTGGTAATGCTCATTCTTCTTTCCAGGGTTGCCAAATGCCTAAGGGCAAGAACTGTTAATTAAACATTCTGATTCTACCACAGGGATTTGCATGGACGCGCTCAATAAATATTGATACTTGGAATGGATTGCTGTTAGCTGTTTAGCAGTGGTCGTTAATAGATATTCTTAAGTAATATCTTAATATTTCTTAAGTGATTTGATACATTTGTGCATTTCATGGATTTAAAGACCTGGGTGCTGGGAATTAGATGTTTCAGCTGGGGAAGAAATGGATTCTTACTCCAAAACTAAAAGCCAGGCTCATCTGCAACCCTGATACCTAAGAACAGGACATCAGTAAAGGCTGTCATAGCAACACACAGCATTGCTTTGTCTTAGGCAATATACACTAACCTTTTAAAACATATGACTTAAGCACATAATCACATTTTTGCTCTGAAATACGCCCCCATTCTCACCATATGAATTTCTGGAATACATCCCCAGGCTGCCTCCCAACAAGTAGAGGTACCTTGTTGGACCACATCTGACATGTTAATAGGTGTGTCTTTGCACAGTAAAGTATTTAATGGTGTGCTATGGAGTGCTGTCAGGGTTTGCAGGAGGAGAGACTAGTTTAGAACGTTTTTATGGCAATGAGATGAGAGATCAGCCTCTTAGGTAACGTTGGATTCAGCCAGACTGGGAGTGAGATGACAGGTGACACAGAAGGTATGGACCAGGGCTGTTGGCAGGAATAAGCATCTTAAGTATAGATAAACCAAACTGCTGTACCATGTTTGTTAACAATCTTTGAACTCTACTGAGTTTTACCTGAGTATGTGAAGATCCAACCATGGGTTGGACAGAGAAAGTATTTCTACTGATTTTTTTTTAATTTTAGAAAAAGAGTTTCAAAATGTTAATAATTTTCCAAGTCTCATCCACAAATACCATTCATCGCTGTAATCAATATGGTAACATTGTGGGAGGAGGTATGGAGTATAAATGGATAACACCGTATGAGTAAAAACCAACTTTTAAATGTTGTCCATAAAGTTTTTTTTAAAAAAAATTTTATTGGAGTATAGTTTATTTATAATGCTGTGTTAGTTTCAGGTGTACAGCAAAGTGAGTCTGTTATACATATACATGTATCCACTCCTTTTTAGATTCTTTTCCCATATAGGCCTTTACAGAGTATTGAGTAGAGTTCCCTGTGCTATACAGTAGGTCCTTCCATAGAGTTTTAAAAAAATCATATCTTTTAATATTTCAAAATAGGCCATGGTCAGACCTCAGCGATCCCAAATTGTACATGTTATATACCAGACAGAAGAAAACAGATATTCTTCACTTTTCCCATGATTACCTATATGTATAGGGATCTATTGTTTGAAGGCCTATTTGTTTAACAGAGTCAGCCAAACTCAGTGAGCTGAGAGGGCCAGGGTTGTAGGAAAGCCTTCAAATATGTATCTGGTTACGCATGATCATTCTCCCTGGGAGAAATGGGCAAAGTGTGGCAGATTTGAATTTTTCTGAGGTCATTTCTAATTCTAATATTAGACCTCAGTGTGATTAATAATATAACTCATCAGTTGTAGCCTCTTGATAATTATTCTCCTTAGGCTCATTTTTCCCTTATGAGAAACCCAAATCATTTTACAAATTTTCACTTGCCAAGTAGACAAAAACCCTCATTTACAAGGCAAGTGTAAGAGAGCAAGGCAAGTGCAAATGGCATTTAGATGAGGCTGGAAAAGGGGGATGCTCTTTTTTATTTAATATTTTTAGTTTCCACCTGATCGTCTCAGATGTATTTTTACTTCAGTCTTTAGTTGTCTCCCTTGCTGAATGCCCTTTCCTACTCAATTCTTTTGAATTTCTGATTGGAGGAGTCTCTATAGCTCTTCAAGCAAGTTTAAACTGCAAGTTCTTGTGCTTTAATATCCAAAGCAGTAGAATCTATCACCCCCTGTCACTTATCTCATGTTTTGTGACCTTTGACAATAGATTGCAAACACCTCAAAGGTAGGGATAGAGGCTGATTCACATTTGTATCCCTGGGGTTAAGCTCAATGCTTGGCAATTGGAGATACACTATAAGGCTGTTTGAACAAAAGAATAAATGCATGAATGACCATTTCATTTTAGTCCACCTCATTAGACATTTCTGAGGTCCATGGAGCAGGTGTAGGAATGGGAAGCTAGTGGAGATTAATAGAGGAAGGCAGGGAGGGTATTGGCAAGAATGTTAATGATGAAAATCCTTGGTTGCACTTATGTTAGAAAATGGGAATAAAATATAGCTCATAGAGACAGACCTTATACAATGTACTGGTTGTATCACATCTCAGGAACATCCTTTGTGACATTGTGTGATCCCACCTATCTGTCTTTAGAACATTTGTCTCTGTGCTCATAACATTGAGTTGTTACAAATTCTGAAGTTCTCAGTCTTTGGGAGAAAAAAGACCTGAGAGTTCAGATACACCAACAGGTTGGCAAAAAAGAAGCACTTAATACAACTGAGAATCCTTTTATGCATCAGGATATTTATCTACACATTTTCATTTAATATTCTTAATATCTCAACAAGGTTAATATTATCCTTTTTTTGAGGTGAGAAAATAGAGGTTCAAACAGATTTCATGTTTCAGGGAAGCTATGAGAACTATGGAAGCTCTTGGAAACTTGCCACCAAAGTACTAGAGTCTGGCTAACATCTTTGGCAGTTTTTCTTTCCCTTAGTACCATGAAATACTGTAGTGAGCATCTCTGTGTGTGTGTGGGTTTGTGTGTGTAAGTGTACAGTTGTATGATTTTTAAAATTATCATTTTTTTTTCTTTTTGGTGTACAATTCTATGAATTTTAACATATGTATAGTTTTGTGTTATGCCTACCACAATCAGACACAAAACAGTTCTGTCACCCTAAAGAACTCTCCTGTGCTATCAACTTTTACTTCTACCCTCCCCCCACCAACTCTATCCCCTGGCAGCCACTGATCTGTTCTCCATCACCGTAATTTTGTCTTTTTAATAATGTCCTATGAATGGACTCATATAATACATAACATTTTGCCACTGGCTTTGTTTACTCAGTGTAATGCCTTTAGAGTTCCTCTAAGTTGTTGTGTATATCAAAGTTCATTCATTCATGTGTGATGAGTAGGATTCCATTGTATTGACGTACCACGCCCATGTGTGATAGACAGATTGAGTGCCCTTCCAAAGATATTCACATCCTAATCCCTGGAACCTGTGATGTGTTGTGTTACATGGAAAGAAGGCATTAAGGTTGCAGATGGAGTTTAGGTTGCTAGTCAACTGACCTTAAGATGCAGAGTTATTATGGGTTAGCCAGGTGGGCCCAGGGTCATCACAAACATCCTTTAATGGAGAAGAGGGAATCAGCTGAGTCAGAACTAAAGCGATAGCATTGTGAGAAAGACTCAACTGGCCACTGCTGACTTCAAAAATGGAAGGGACCAGGAGCCAAAGATTGCAGAGTCTTCAGAAAGCTAGAAAAGGCCAAAATATTTATTCTTCCCTAGAGCCTCCAGAAAGGAATGCAGTGCTGTCAAAACCTTGATTTTAGCCCTGTGAGACCCATTTCAGACTTCTGATCTCCAGAACTGTACGATAATAAGTGTGCATTGTTTCTAGCCACTATTTGTAGTAATTTGCTACAGCAGTAATAGGAAACTGGTGCATCATTGAACATTAAATTGTTTCCAGTTTGGGTGATTATGACTAGAACTGCTATAATATTTATAGCGGATTTTTGTGTGAACCTAAGATTTCATTTCTATAGAGAAAATACTCAAGAGTAGGATTGCTGGGTCACATGGTAAATATATGTTTAACTTATAAGAAACTGCCAAACTGTTTTCTAGACATTTTACATTCACCAGCAACATATGAGAGTTCTGGTTGCTTCACATTTTCTTCAGGTAGTAACAAGATTATTTATTTTGGCCATTCTATAGTTGAGTAGTAGTTTTAATTTGCATTTCCCCAATGACTATTGATGTTAAACAATGTGTTCATTGTAGCTCTATTTACAATAGCCAGGACATGGAAGCAACCTAAGTGTCCATAAACAGATGAATGGATAAAGAAGATGTGGCACATATATACAATGGAATATTACTCAGCCATAAAAAGAAATGAAATTGAGTTATTTGTAGTGAGGTGGATGGACCTAGAGTCTGTCATACAGAGTGAAGTAAGTCAGAAAGAGTAAAACAGATACCGTATGCTAACACATATATATGGAATCTAAGAAAAAAAAAGTCATGAAGAACCTAGGGGTAAGATGG
The DNA here is from genome assembly GCF_963455315.2 of Globicephala melas. Taxonomy (NCBI): domain Eukaryota; kingdom Metazoa; phylum Chordata; class Mammalia; order Artiodactyla; family Delphinidae; genus Globicephala; species Globicephala melas. The sequence goes on along the minus strand of NC_083317.1, from coordinate 131,911,328 downwards.
GAATAAAGACACAGACCTACTAGAGAATGGACTTGAGGATATCGGGAGGGGGAAGGGTAAGCTGTGACAAAGTGAGAGAGTGGCATGGACGTATATACACTACCAAATGTAAAATAGCTAGCTAGTGGGAAGAAGCCTCATAGCACAGGGAGATCAGCTCGGTGGTTTGTGACCACCTAGAGAGGTGAGATAGGGAGGGTGGGAGGGAAGGAGACTCAAGAGGGAAGAGATATGGGAACATATGTATATGTATAACTGATTCACTTTGTTATAAAGCAGAAACTAACACACCATTGTAAAGCAATTATACTCCAATAAAGGTGTTAAAAAAAAAAACTTTTTTTTTTGTGGTACGCGGGCCTCTCACTGCTGTGGCCTCTCCCGTTGTGGAGCACAGGCTCCGGACGCACAGGTCCAGCAGCCATGGCTCACGGGCCCAGTCACTCCGCGGCACGCGGGACCCTCCTGGACAGGGGCACGAACCCGTGTCCCCTGCATCGGCAGGTGGACTCTCAACCACTGCGCCACCAGGGAAGCACCCCCTCCCCCCCAAAAAACGTTTTAAATGTGCCTATCTGTGCCACCTTTTTATCCTCTTTAGTGACGTGTCTAAGCCTTTTGTTCATAAAAATTTGGGTCATTTTCTTATTGTTGAGTTTTGAGAGTTCTTTATATATATTTTGTATACAAGTCCTTTGTTGGACATGGGTCTATTTGTGTGTGTCTGTTTGTGAACTATCTATTTGTTCCATTGATCTATATGTCTATGCCTTGCTCAATACTACATTGTGTTGATTACTATAACTTTCTAGGACATTTTGAAATTGGATAGTGTAATTCTTCCAACTTTACTCTCCTTTATCTCTATCTATCTATCTATCTATCTGTCATCTATATAACATTAGCTATTCTACTCCCTTTGCCTTTCCATATAAATTTTAAAATCTGTTTCTATATACCGACAAAAATATCCTGCTAGGATTTTGACTGGTATTGGTTAAATATATAGATCATTTGGGGGAAATTGACATCTTTACTATCTTTATTATCTCTTTCCATTTATTTAGATTTTCTTTAAATTCTTTTATTAACATTTTTTAGTTTTCAGCATGCAGTTCCTGTGCATGTTTTGTTATATTTCTATTTCTTGAATTATTGTAAATGGTATTTTTTAAAAAATTTCAGTTTCTAACTATACATTGTTAGTATATAGAAGTATAATTGAGTTTTTGCCTGTGTTGAGTTTGTATATTGTGGCCTTTCTAGACTCACTTATTAGTTCTAGGGCTTTTGTGGATTTCCTGAAACATTCTATATAGACAATCATGTCTGCAAATAGGGAAATTTTTAGTTCTTCCTTTATAATCTCTATGCTTTTTATTTATTTATTTTCCGTTTTGCACTGGCTAAGATTTCCTGTTCAATGTTGAATGGAAGTGGTAAGAGTGGACATCCTTGCCTAGATTCCAATTTAGGGGAAAGCATTCTGTCTCCTACCATTAAGTATAATGTTAGCTGTAGGGTTTGTACATGCCCTTTATCAGGTTCAAGAAGTACCCTTCTATTCCTAGTATGCTGGTACTTTTTACATGAATAAATGTTATATTCAAATGTTTTTCTGCATCTGTTGACAGCATCATGTAATTAAAAAAATATTCTTAGTATGGTGGATTACATCAATGGATTAATTTTCAAATACTGAATCAGCCCTGCATTTTCAAAATAAACTCCACTTGGTCTTGGTGTAGTGTTCTTTTTATATATTACTGGATTCCATCTGCTAATATTTTGAGGGTTTTGTGTCTATCATAAGAGATATTGGTCTGCATTTCTCTCTCTCTCGTAGTGTCTTTGTCTGGTTTTATTGTCAGGGTAATGCAGCCCTCATAAAATGAGTTGGGAGGTATTTCCTCCTCTTCTATTTTCTGGATGAGATTATGTAGAATTGCTACTATGCTTTTGTCAAATATTTGCAGAGAATATATCAGTGAAACCATCTGGGTCTAGATATTTATTTTTCCAAAGGATTAAAATATTTTTAAAAATTATCATATAATAAAATTGATTCATTTTCTTTTGATATATACTTCTATGAATTTTTTATTGACATATAGTTGATTTATATTATTTTAGTTTCAGGTGTACCACATAGTGATTCAGTATTTTTATAAATTATACCTCATTTAAAGTTATTACAAAATAATGGCTATACTTCCCTTGCTGTACAATATATTCTTGTTGCTTATTTATTTTATACATAGTAGTTCATAATCTTAATCCCCTACCTGTATCTTGCCCCCCCTTCCCCTCTCCCCACTGGTAATCACAAGTTTGTTCTTTATATCTCTGAGTCTGTTTCTGTTTTGTTATATTCATTTGTTTGTTTTATTTTTTAGATTCCACATATAAGTGATAACAGAGTATTTGTCTTTCTTTATCTGACTTATTTCACTAAGCATAATACCCTGTAGGTCCATCCACGTTGTTGCAAATGACAGAGTTTTGTTTTTTATGACTTAGTAATATTCCATTGTGTGTGTCTGTGTTATATATATATATCACATCTTCTTTTTTGTTTTTTTTTTTTTTGCAGTACACAGGCCTCTCACTGTTGTGGACTCTCCGATTGTGGAGCAGAGGCTCCAGACATGCAGGCTCAGCAGCCATGGCTCACAGGCCTAGCTGCTCTGCGGCATGTGAGATCTTCTGGGACTGGGGCACGAACCCACATCCCCTGCATCGGCAGGCGGACTCTCAACCACTGCACCACCAGGGAAGCCCTATCACATCTTCTTTATCCATTAATCTGTTGATGGACACTTAGGTTGCTTACATATCTTGGCTACTATGAATAATGCTGCTATGAACATTGGGGTGCATGTATGTTTTTGAATTCATGTTTTTGTTTTCTTTGAATCAGTTCTATGAATTTAAAAACAGTATGGGGGAGGAGCTTCAAGATGGCAGAAGAGTAAGACATGGAGGTCACCTTCCTCCTCACAAATACATCAGAAATACATTTAAATGTGGAACAACACCTACAGAACACCTACTGAACACTGGCTGAAGAACGCAGACCTCCCAAAAGGCAAGAAACCCCCCACATACCTACCTGGGTAGGGCAAAAGAAAAAAGAAAAAACAGAGACAAAAGAATAGGGACAGGACCTTCACCAGTGGGAGGGAGCTGTGAAAGAGGAAAGGTTTCCACACACTAGGAAGGCCCTTCGCAGGAGGAGACTGCAGGTGGTACGGGGGGAACCTTCGAAGCCAAGGAGGACAGCACAGCAACAGGGGTGCGGAGGGCAAAGCGGAGAGATTCCCGCACAGAGGATCGGTGCCGACCAACGCTCACCAGCCAGAGAGGCTTGTCTGCTCACCTGCCAAGGCAGGCGGGGGCTGGGAGCTGAGGCTCAGGCTTCGGTGGTCAGACCCCAGGGAGAGGACTGGGGTTGGTTGCATGAACACAGCCTGAAGGGGGCTAGTGCACCACAGCTAGCCAGGAGGGAGTCCGGGAAAAAGTCTGGAGCTGCCGAAGAGGCAAGAGACTTTTTCTTGCCTCTTTGTTTTCTGGTGGGCGAGGAGAGGGGATTAAGAGTGCCGCCGCTTAAAGGAGCTCGAGACGGGCCCGAGCAGCTGCTATCAGCGTGGACCCCGAAGACGGGCATGAGATGCTAAGGCTGCTGCTGCAGCCACCAAGAAGCCTGTGTGCAAGCACAGGTCACTATCCACACCTGCCCTCCTGGGAGCCTGTACAGCCCGCCACTACCAGGGTCCCGGGATGGAGGGACAGCTTCCGCAGGAGAACACACGGTGCACCTCAGGCTGTTGCAAAGTCATGTTGGCCTCTAGCGCCACAGGCTCGCCCCACATCCGTACCCTTCCTTCCCCTTGGCCTGAGTGAGCCAGAGCCCCCTAATCAGCTGCTTCTTTAACCCCGTCCTGTCTGAGCGAAGAACAGACGCCCTCAGGCGACCTACATGCAGAGGCGGGTCCAAATCCAAAGCTGAACACCGGGAGCTGTGCGAACAAAGAAGAGAAAGGGAAATTTCTCCCAGCAGCCTAAGAAGCAGCGGATTAAATCTCTACAATCAACTTGAAGTACCCTGCATCTGTGGAATACATGAATAGACAACGAATCATCCCAAATTGAGGAGGTGAACAATGGGAGCAATGATACATATATTTTTTCCCCTCTTTCTCTTTTTGTGAGTGTGTATGTGTATGCTTCTGTGTGTGATTTTGTCTGTACAGATTTGCTTTTACCATTTGTCCTAGAGGTCTGTCTCTCCGTTTTTTTTTTTTTTTTTTCTGTATAGTTTTTAGCACTTGTTATCATTGGTGGATTTCTTTTTTGGTTTGGTTGCTCTGTTCTTTCTTCCTATCTTTCTTTTTTTGTTTTTTATTACTTAAAATGTTTTTTAACAATTATTTTTCACTTTAATAACTTTATTTTGTTTTACTTTCTTTTATTTTATCTTCTTCTTTCTTCCTTTTCTTTCTTTCTTTCTTTCTTTTTTTTTGCAGTACACGGGCCTCTGTGGCCTCTCCTGTTGTGGAGCACAGGCTCTGGACACACAGGCTCAGTGGCCATGGCTCATGGGCCCAACCGCTTCACGGCATGTGGGATCTTCCTGGACCAGGGCACGAACCCGTGTCCACTGCATCAGCAGCGGACTATCAACCACTGTGCCACCAGGGAAGCCCCTTCCTTTCTTTTTTTTCCTCCCTTTTATTCTGAGCCGTGTGAATGACAGGCTGTTGGAGCTCCAGCCAGGATTCAGCACTGCCTCCGAGGTGGGAGAGCCAAGTTCAGGACGCTGGTCCACAAGAAACCGCCCAGCTCCATGTATCAAACAGTGAAAATCTCCCAGAGATCTCCATCTCAACACCAAGACCAAGGTCCACTCAACGACCAGCAAGCTACAGTGCCAAACAACTAGCAAGACAGGAACACAACCCCATCCATTAGCAGAGAGGCTGCCTAAAATCATAATAAGGTCACAGACACCCCAAATCACACCACCAGATGTGGACCTGTCCACCAGAAATACAACATCTAGGCTCATCCACCAGAACACAGGCACTAGTCCCCTCCACCAGGAAGCCTACGCAACCCACTGAACCAATCTTAGCCACTGGGGACAGACACCAAAAACAACGGGAACTACGAACTTGCAGCCTGTTAAAAGGAGACCCCAAACACAGTAAGTTAAGCAAAATGAGAAGACAGAGAAACACACAGCAGATGAAGGAGCAAAGCAAAAACCCACCAGACCTAATAAATGAAGAGGAAATAGGCAGTCTACCTGAAAAAGAATTCAGAATATTGATAGTAAAGATGGCCCAAAATCTTGGAAATAGAATGGAGAAAATAAAAGAAACGCTTAACAAGGAACTAGAAGAACTAAAGCGCAAACAAATAGTGATGAACACACAATAAATGAAATTAAAAGTACTCTAGACGGGATCAATAGCAGAATAACTGAGGCAGAAGAACAGATAAGTGACCTGGAAGATAAAATAGTGGAAATAACTACTGCAGAGCAGAATAAAGAAAAAAGAATGAAAAGAACTGAGGACAGTTCTAAGAGGGAACTTTATACCAATACAACCTTACCTTAAGAAACAAGAAACATCTCAAATCAACAACCTAAACTTACACATAAGGGAATTAGAGAAAGAAGGACAAAAATCCCCAAAGCTAGGAGAAGGAAAGAAATCATAAAGATCAGATTAGAAATAAATGAAAAAGAAATGAAGGAAATGATAGGAAAGATAAATAAAATTAAACGCTGGTTCTTTGAGAAGTTAAACAAAATTGATAAACCTTTAGCCAGACTCATCAAGTAAAAAAGGGAGAAGACTCAAATCAATAGAATTAGAAATGAAAAAGGAGAAGTAACAACTGACACTGCAAAAATACAAAAGATCATAAGAGATTACTACAAGCAACTCTATGCCAATAAAATGGACAACCTGGAAGAAATGGACAAATTCTTAGAAATGCACAACCTTCCAAGACTGAACCAGGAAGAAATAGAAAATATGAACAGACCAATCACAAGCAATGAAATTTCAACTGTGATTAAAAATCTTCCAACAAACAAAAGCCCAGGACCAGATGGCTTACCAGGTGAATTCTATTAAACATTTAGAGAAGAGTTAACCCCTATCCTTGTCAAACTCTTAAAAATATAGCAGAGGGAGGAACACTCCCAAACTCATTCTATAAGGCCTCCACCACCCTGATACCAAAATCAGACAAAGATGTCACAAAAAAAGAAAACTACAGGCCAATATCACTGATGAACATAGATGCAAAAATCCTCAACAAAATACTAGCAAACAGATTCCAACAGCACATTAAAAGGATCATACACTGTGATCAAGTGGGGTTTATCCCAGGAATGCAAGGATTCTTCAATATACGCAAATCAATCAATGTGATACACCATATTAACAAATTGAAGGAGAAAACCATATGATCATCTCAATAGATGCAGAGAAAGCTTTCAGCAAAATTCAACACCGATTTATGATAAAAAACCCTCCAGAAAGTAAGCATAGAGGGAACTTTCCTCAACATAATAAAGGCCATATATGACAAACCAACAGCCAACATCATCCTCAGTGGTGAAAAACTGAAACCATTTCCACTAAGATCAGGAAGAAAACTAGGTTGCCACTCTCACCACTATTATTCAACATAGTTTTGGAAGTTTTATCCACAGCAATCAGAGAAGAAAAAGAAATAAAAGAAACCCAAACCAGAAAAGAAGAAATAAAGCTGTTACTGTTTGCCAATGACATAATACTATACATAGAGAATCCTAAACATGCTATGAGAAAACTAGTAGAGCTAATCAATGAGTTCGGTAAAGTGGCAGGATACAAAATTAATGCACAGAAATCTCTTGCATTCCTATACACTAATGATGAAAAATCTGAAAGTGAAATTAAGAAAACACTCCCATTTACCATTGCAACAAAATGAATAAAATATCTAGGAATAAACCTACCTATGGAGGCAAAAGACCCATATGCAGAAAATTATAAGACACTGATGAAAGAAATTAAAGATGATACAAACAGATGGAGAGATATACCATGTTCTTGGATTGGAAGAATCAACATTGTGAAAATGACTATACTACCCAAAGCAATCTGCAGATTCAATGCAATTCCTATCAAACAACCACTGGCATTTTTCAAAGAACTAGAACAAAAAATTTCACAAATCGTATGGACACACAATACGCCCTGAATAGCCAAAGCAATCTTGAGGAAGATAAATGGAGCAGGAGGAATCAGGCTCCCTGACTTCAGACTACACTACAAAGCAACAGTAATCAAGACAGTATGGTCCTGGCACAAAAAGAGAAATATAGATCAATGGAAAAGGATAGAAAGCCCAGAGATAAACCCACACACATATGGTCACCTTATCTTTGATAAAAAAGGAGTCAAGAATATACAATGGAGAAAAGACAGCCTCTTCAGTAAGTGGTGCTTGGACAACTGGACAGCTACATGTAAAAGTAGGAAATTAGAACACTCCCTAACACCATAAACATAAATAAACTCAAAATGGATGAAAGACCTAAATGTAAGGTCAGACACTATAAACTCTTAGATGAAAGCATAGGCAGAAGACTCTATGACAGAAGACTCTATGACATAAATCACAGCAAGATCCTTTTTTGACCCACCTCCTAGAGAAATGGAAATAAAACCTAAAATAAACAAATGGGACCTAATGAAACTTCAAAGCTTTTGCACAGCAAAGGAAACCATAAACAAGACAAAAAGACAACCCTCAGAATGGGAGAAAATATTTGCAAATGAAGCAACTGACAAAGGATTAATCTCCTAAATTTACAAGCAGCTCATGCAGCTCAATATCAATAAAACAAACAACCCAATACAAATATGAGCAGAAGACCTAAATAGACATTTCTCCAAAGAAGATATACAGATTGTCAACAAACACATGAAAGGATGCTCAACATCATTAGTCATTAGAACAATGCAAATCAAAACTACAATGGGATATCATCTCACACTGGTCAGAATGCATCAGCAAAAATTCCACAAACAATAAATGCTGGAGAGGGTGTAGAGAAAAGGGAACACTCTTGCACTGCTGGTGGGAATGTAAATTGATACAGCCACTATGGAGAACAGTATGGAGGTTCCTTTAAAAACTGAAAAAAGAACTTACATATGACCCAGCAATCCCACTACTGGGCATGTACCCTGAGAAAACCATAATTAAAAAAGAGTCATGTACCAAAATGTTCATTGCAGCTCTTTACAATAGCCAGGACATAGAAGCAACCTAAGTGTCCATCAACAGATGAATGGATAAAGAAGATGTGGCACATATATACAATGGAATACTACTCAACCATAAAAGAAATGAAACTGAGTTATTTCTAGTGAGGTGGATGAACCTAGAGTCTGTCATACAGAGTGAAGTAAGTCAGAAAGAGAAAAACAAATACTGCGTGCTAACACATATATATGGAAACTAAAATTAAAATAAAAAAAAAGAAAAAGAAAACGTCATGAAGAACCTAGGGACAAGATGGGAATAAAGACACAGACCTAGTAGAGAATGGAATTGAGGATATGGGGAGGGGGAAGGGTAAGCTGGTACAAAGTGAGAGAGTGGCATGGACATATATATACTACCAAATGTAAATTAGATAGCTAGTGGGCAGCAGCCGCATAACACAGTGAGATCAGGTAGGTGCGCTGTGACCACCTAGAGGGCTGTGATTGCAAGGGTAGGAGGGAGGGAGATGCAAGAGGGAAGAGATATGGGCACATATGTATATGTATAACTGATTCTCTTTGTTATAAAGCAGAAACTAAGACACCATTGTAAAGCAATTATACTCCAAGAAAGATGTTAAGAAAAAAAAGTATGCAATTTTTTCTTAAAGAATGTTTTAAAATATAAATTCAATTTATTTAACAGTTATTCAATAGTTACAGGGCTCTTCAGGTTATCTACTTCATCTTGGGTGAGTTGTGGTAGTTTGTGGGTTTTGAGAAATTAATCCATTTCATTTAAATTGTTGAACTTTTGTTCCTAGTGTTGTTCACAGTATTCCCTTCTGATCCTTTTAATGCCTGTGGGGTCTGTAATGATATCCCCTTTTTCATCCCTGAAGTTTTCCTTCATCTGAGAATATCTTTATTTTACCTTTATTCCTGAAGTATATTTCCACTGGATATGGAATTCTGTGTTAACAGTTCTTTTCTTTCAGCACATTACAACTGTTGTGCTTCTTTTTCCTGGCTTCCATGGTTTCTGCTGAACAGTCTGCTGTCCTTTGAATCACTGTTCCCTATAGGTAGTGTGTCTTTTCTATGGCTGCCTTCAAGGTTTTTCTTTGATTTTAGTTTTCAGCATTCTAATTTTTATGTGCCTAGGTTTGGATTTCTTTCTTTCTTTTTTTCTATCTGGGGTTTTTCTACCTTCTTGAATCTGTAGTTTTATGACTTCTGAAAAACTTGAGAAATACTCAGCCAATATTTTTTAAAATGTTTTTTCAGCACCATCCCCTTTTTCCTCTCCTGTGGGACTTAAATGATACATCTGTTAGTCATTTCTTGTTGTTGTTTTTTGGTCCCACAAGTCCCCACGGCTCTGTTTAAGTTTTTCAATCTATTTTCTCACTGTTGTACAGATTGAATAATTCCTATTGAGTAATTCCCATTGATCTATCTTCAAGACCACTGACTTTTCCTCTGCAGCCTTTATTCTGGTATTGAGTGTATCCCATGAGGTTTTAATTTTTTTTAATTAATTAATTAACTAATTTTTGGCTGCATTGGTGTGCATGGGCTTTCTCTAGTTGAGGTGAACGTGGGCTACTCTTTGTTGCAGTGTGCAGGCTTCTCACTGCCGTGGCTTCTATTGCTGCAGAACACCAGCTCTAGGCACGCGGGCTCAGTAGTTGTGACTCTTGGGCTCTAGACCACAGGCACAACAGTTTTGGTGCACAGGCTTAGCTGCTTCAAGGCACGTGGGATCTTCCAGGACCAGGGCACAAACCTGTGTACCCTGCATTGGCAGGAGGACTCTCAACTACTGCGCCATGAGGGAAGTCCCTAGGTTTTGACTTTTCATTGAATTTTTGGGTTCTTTAATTTCCACTTGGTTTTTCCGTTGTTGAGAGTGTTCACAATTTCTTGTTCAAGCATTTTTATAATATCTGATTTAAGGATTGTCCAATAATTCTAGCATCTGAGTCATCTTATCATTGGTGTCTGATGATTATCTTTTCCCATGTGTGTTGAGGTTTTTTGTATGTTAAGTAATTTTGAATTATATCCTGGACAATTTCAATGTTATAAGATGCTGGGTTTTGTGTAAATCCTATGGATAATATAAAGATTTTTGTCTTAGTAGACACCTGGCCTCATTAGATTCAGGCTGCAAATTCCAATCCACCTTCTGTGTACTGTGGTTGCAATATCACATTAGTTTTTAAAGACTTTACAGTGTTATTGGGATCTATCTTGTGTGTGTGCTACTCAGTTTGGAATATAGGTGAGAGTCCCTCTATTTACTCAATTCTCAAAAATCTTTGTTATGCTAATCAAGGCCAGATCCAGAATACTCAAGTCAGGGTGAGCCCAGGAGTTCATCAACAGATATATGGGGTTGCTTTCTGAGGTCCTCCCTCTCCACTATCTCTGAGATACTTACTGGTCTCTAGGGCTTCCCTCTTTCGTCCTCTGGCCAGAAATTGCCATTTATCCTACTATGTTGGAAGAACAGAGAGAAAGGGGGAAAAATCACTGGGGTTTGGGTTGACCTGCCCTCTTGGACTTGCAGTTCCACTGCATTGAAGGTTTCCCTCCCTTAGAATGTTATCTCCTATAGTTTTCCTGTATTGCTATGCACCTGCCACTGGATTGCCTGGGAACAAGGGTAAGAGAGAACAAAAGGAGAGAATAACTGAAGAATTTACACTACTATCTCTGAGCTTTAGGAGGTCCATTTTATGTTCCTTGCCCCCCAATTAGAAGCATTCTTATGGCTCTCTCTCTGTTTGCATCACAGTGCTCACTTTTGTGTTTCTTCTGAATTTACTTTTGGGCTACAATCTCCTTCCCAATTTCAGCCTAGATGCTTCAGGAGAAGTTGGTCCCACTTATGACTCAGGGTAGAGGAAGTGATTCAGGCCCCAAACAACCCACTCAACACATTTTCCTGGGCAAAATTGATTGGTTTAGAATTGGACATAAGACCCACTCAGAGCCAAGGAGATGGGATAAAATTCCTGCTGGAATTTAGGGAAACAGCACTAGTTTTTCCCCCTCTAGATTTAAACCTTCAGCCCTAGGAGCTGCTGGCAACTATGTTGGGACCATAGGAGAGAGGGTTCCCAGGAATGTCACCAACACCAAGGATGCAGAGCCAAGGAAAGGAGAGAGAGCAAGAGAGAGAAACCACATCCTGGTATCATTTAAGATTTGGATAAAATGTTATCTGAAAACAGTTAGATCTCCCAATGAACTGTCCAGTAACTGGAGCCAATTTATGCACTTTTATTGTTTACTGCACTATGAGTTGAATTTTCTGACACTTGCAAGGGAAATATTTCTCACTTTATCAGTATCATCCTGTATCATTCTGTATTTCCTCACATATTGAAAAACACTAATTAGTTATAACCTGTATTTCCTCTTAAAATATTTTTATTTATCTTTTCCTTATGGACCTAGGCAATCTTGTTATCCATCTGTCAGTTTAAGTGATGAGATATCAATAAACCCTCCTATGATTGTGAACAGGTGTCAGGTATTATCAAGTACCAAGAGCTTATAAAAAGACATTTCATCTGATGGTTTCTCCACTGTTCCTGATGGAATGTGTGTTGTTATAAGTGGAAGGTAGGGAGAGGTTGAAACAGAGATGAGTGTATAAAATTGCAATAATATACTACAAACTTTGGTTAAACTGTATCCATTTAAGGTAGCCCAGAGACAATTTTACCTTTTCTCTCATGAAGGGGTAAGCTTCATGATATGAATAAAATCTCCCAAGATGCTGTAAAACCTGACTGGTAGCTCTCATCTATATGCTATCCTGGAGTCCAAGGAACTTGGACCCTCTTGGGGAGGGGTAGCCTGGATTGGTAACATAGTGCTTAAAGGTGACTTAACAAATCAATGGAAGAACTGGGCTTTGAACTGCCTGACTCCAATGTCCTTTATTCATCCTCAAGGCTACATGATCACTCAGAACACCACCACTTAGAGGCACCCATCTGAGCAAGACTTCCTGTTCACCAGCTGTGAGGTAACCATGTTGTCAGTGCTCATCTCATCATATGCTATAGATTATTGCATCAACATCATGGAGACCATTGTCTCCTCCATAGTGGCCAAAGAGACCATAGTAGGTTAAATATGCCTGCACATTCCTTGTTACTCCTTCTACTAAGAGGCAGAGTCTAATTCTCACCCCCTTTTAATATTGGCTGACCTCAGTGACTTGCTTGACAAATAGAATGCAACAGAAGTGATCTTCTGGGACTTTTGGCACTAGGTCATAAAAAGCCTTGCAGCTCCAGCCTGAGTCTTTTTGAAAGACTCTCCCTCAAAGCCCTGAGCTGCCATGTAAGAAGCCCAACTACACTGAGACTGCCATGTTGGAGAGGCCAATGAAGATGTTCCAGTTGACAATCCTAATTAGACCCAGCCACCAAGGCACCAGATGTGAGTGAAGTCATCTCTTGGCTGCTTCTTTACTATTCTGTGAGATGTCCCAACACAGGAATCTTCTCACAGATTGAAGGATCTGTTCTGTCTAAGTGTCCTGGACCCTAGAACATACCTCAGTCATCTTCTGTCTGAGGTATTGGGTTTGTCTACCATTTACAGAAATCCCTTGAGCTCTCAGGGAAGCTCCCTCTGGTGGTTGTACCACACTTTCTGTAATTTTACCTAATTCACAGCACCAGACTCCATCCATTTCTTTCTGGGATAACCTGGCTTCATTCTCCTCAATAAAAAGTGTTTGCATTCCATCACAGTAGAGGTGCAGGTGGTGGTCCCGTGGTAAAGTGCAGACTTCTTGGAAATACAGTGGTTTGGTGGGGTGGGGGCTGGGTCAGAAGGTTGCTTTGTTCTCCCCTGATGAGTCCACAGGAACAAGGCAAAGCAAAACAAAATAAACATAAGCTACAAGTTTGGTTTTTCTCTGAACTCTCAGTTCTTGGGATGGGCACCTCAACATGGTCTCCAAGTCCTGGGAATTTCCAGAATTGAATGGTGTGCCAAAGAACATGCCACAGAAGCTCTCAGAAAACTGTCAGTCTTGTTGGAGAAAAGGGTCTCACACATACAGCAGAATATTTCATCAGGGGAAGAATCTTTCTTTCAGGGGAAGGCATGGTTAGACCCATGAATAAGACACAGTCCCAAATCTGAAAGATCTTTTAATTTTTTGGGGGGGTCCACAAGACATGCATCCAAGACAATCAAAACACAGTACAGGTCAGTGGGTGAGTGACTCAGTGTTAAAAAGTTGTGGGAGAGACAGCTGTATCTGTCCTCAACTTGGAGAAAATCTATTCTGAAAACCACCTCACAAAGGGAATGCACTTTCTACCGCTGTTCTCAGATTGCCACTTTGCCCAGTTGACCTCTTTTTGATCTAGAGACAATCTGCCTGTGAGAATTTGAGTGTATGGGGTTTCCACTGAGTAAGACGACAGGCACTCCTGCAGTCTGAGAGGACAGACCAGCAGCTGACAAAGAGGAAAGGAATTGATGTGTGATTCCTGGCTTGGCCTGGCTTTGTCTATTAAATACATGGTTTTTTTCACCCCAGCAAGTCCTCTGAAGTGCCTACAAGCTGTAAGATGAAAAAGTCCCAGGAGCCCTGAAAGCAGGAGAATGTCTTGTCCCTTTGAGATGGGGTATAATGAGTGGTTGAATACATGAGCTCTGGCTTCAGGCATCCTGAGTTTGAGTCTCTTCCTCCATCTATTAGCTATGTGATCTTAGGCAAGTTAATTAACATCTCCATATCTCTTCTGCAAAAAAAAGTGCATAAACATTCCTCCCTCATAGGGTTTCTTGAGGATTAAATTAGTTAATATAAATGTAGTTAGAAGAGCGCCTAGCACATAATAATCGCTCAGTGAATGCCAACTACTATATTATTATTCTGGCTGTTTCCTCTTTATGGATATCTCTAAAGAACAAGCAACCTGTGATAGGTTTGCAGGCTAGCCTCTAATAAATGAAACGCTAATGAATAGATGAGGTAACCTTTAGAAGCTTAAAGGCAGTAGTATTAAGACATGTTGAAAATAGTGTTGGCTTACCTGGCAAGTATGCAACTTATGGAATGCACTCTCCCAAGAGGTTGTATAAGCCAAAAATGTAAATACATTCAGGGAGAGATGAAATAAAACTCTGAGTGGTAGGACCTAGATTTAGAACATGCTGAACTTCTGAGGGCACAGAAAGCAAATGCTGTTTCCCTAGCATCCCTGTTGTTGCCTCCATTGGAGAGAGCAGGCTGGATGAAACATGGGCTGGGCCTTGTGGGAAATCTGTTTATGTAGAGCTTGAAGAGGTGAGTGGTTTGATGGCTGAAGTTTTCCAGAGCTCACAGCTGGAGGTCCCACACCTGCTTGCCCAGAGAAGGTGCTTACTAAGATTTTGTTGAATAAAAGAGATTTCCCAATTCTGGGACCCATCCTGGACACAAGGCAGTGAAAGGAATTTTTTTTTTCAGGAGTTTGGTTTGTGGCGGCAGTGTTTTGGATTGTCTACCCCACAGTTATCCCCCCTCACTTCTTCCTCACTGACATGGCCCTGAGTTTGTTCACATACTGGGGGCACAGTATATCAAGGCACAGGGCTTGCATCTTGATTGTTCTAAATAATTGTGGTCATTCCATTCCTCTTCCCAGTGACTGGTTTAGTTGTGGTCACCTGACCTAGTCTGGCCAAGGTAATAGAAGAGGAATTCAGCTAAAAAGTTTTGGAAAGGATTTTTCTCTCAAATAAAAAAGGCATGCAAGTTGTTTTATTCTTTCCTACTTTCAATACTATTATGTGAGGGTGTGATTTGTGGGCCTACTGCAGCCACTTTGTAGCTATGAGGTAAACTGAAGAGAAGTTCAGTCTGAGTCCTGACATTCGTGAGTGACTTAGGCAAGCTTAGGACAGCCTACTTCTAGACTTTGTATGTGAGATTACTAGTTACGCACTATTGGTTTAAGCCACTTTTATTTGGGTATTCTGTTACTTGCAGACAAAAGCATCCTGATGTGATTACCATGTATGTTTTGTTTACAACCATCAACTAGTACAGTACTTGGCATATTGAGCCAGGAGCTCAATAACAGTTTATTGAATTAGTAAATGACAGCACTGTTCAATCACTGCTGAGTCTACTCTGTCCTGTTTCTGGTGATGAGGTCCCAGGAGGCTACCTGAGCCCCTGCTTAGTTAACCTGCCTGGAGTCGCAATCACTTGAACACTGAGTCTTTTTTCACGCTTGTCAGTTCTTTCAGGGTTGGAGTTATGCCCACAGTCAGTAGTGCATCCCAGATCATCTTGAGCTTAACCTCTGCCCAGATTGTGAAAGGATGGCCTGCTTTCACATCTTCTGTGGTTGAGTTCCTCTGAAGAGGAACTATGTGTTACCTTCTGCTGAACTGCCCAGCCATAGACCACTTGCCTGGATTACCAAATCTTGTCTATTTTTTTATTCCATCTATTCCCATATCTCTGGAGACTGTCTGCCTGGAGCACTCTCTCCACACCCCACCGCAACTACCATTACCATCCCGTGTATCTTGTCCAGGACTCCAAGCACACCTGTGGCTCCTGGCAGGTGCGACTGTTTCCCATCACCCAGCACCCCCTGAACTGGTATGGTTTGGTCTATCAACAAACTTCCTGAACCCTGAAGGGCTTTCCTTCAATACACTCAGAAGCCATTTCTGTCTTCTAACAGAGTTTGGTCAGATGTTAATGAACAATGACAACAGTTGCTTCTTCTGCAGACTAAGAATCTTCACCTGTAGAAGCTGAGCCAGAAAAGGAACAAGAAAATTATCCTCTGCTCACTGTTCACTTCTAGGATTGAAGGAAGAGTCCAAGCCTTTTTGAAATCCCTGTACAAGGGATTTTAACCTCACTCTTCATAAAATCAAAAAAGTTAACTTTTTTTAACATCTTTATTAGAGTATAATTGCTTTACAATGGTGTGTTAGTTTCTGCTTTATAACAAAGTGAATCAGTTATACATATGTCCCCATATCTCCTCCCTCTTGCATCTCCCTCCCTCCCACCCTCCTATCCCACCCCTCCAGGTGGTCACAAAGCACCAAGCTGATCTCCCTGTGCTATGTGGCTGCTTCCCACTAGCAATCTACCTTACGTTTGGTAGTGTATATATGTCCATGCCACTCTCTCACTTTGTCCCAGCTTACCCTTTTCCTCCCCGTATCCTCAAGTCCATTCTCTAGTAGGTCTGCGACTTTATTCCTGTCTTGCCCCTAGGTTCTTCATGACCATTAAAAAAGTAAACTTATTTTTAATCTTACTAAGATTATTGAGAATTAGGAATGGTGGATATTTTTAGTAAATTATAAAATTACATAACCAGCCTAAATGCCCTTAGAATGGTAATTCAAATGTGGTATATTTATACAACAGAGCACTAAACCAATGAGAATGAATGATCCACCATTCAACCATGTGGATGAATTTCAAAACATAATACCGAGTTAAAGAAGTCACATGCATATATATTGTATGATTCTATTTGTTTAAAATTCAAAAACAGGCAAACCTAATGTATGGTATTAGAAGTCAGGATAGTGGTTACCCTTGTGAGAGTGGGAGACTGTGACCAGAATGGAGCATGAGGTAGGCTATTAAGATTCTGATCAGGGCTTCCCTGGTGGCGCAGTGCTTGAGAGTTCGCCTGCCGATGCAGGGGACACGGGTTCGTGCCCCAGTCCAGGAAGATCCCACATGCCACGGAGCGGCTGGGCCCGTGAGCCATGGCCGCTGAGCCTGCGCGTCCGGAACCTGTGCTCCGCAACGGGAGAGGCCACAACAGTGAGAGGCCCGCCTACCACAAAAAAAAAAAAAAAAAAAAAAAGATTCTGATCATGTTCTCCTTTTTGATCTGGGAGCTGGTTACATGGATGTGTTCAGTTTGCAAAATTCAGTGAGCTATACACTTATGATACATATGTACAGTTTTCTATACATGTTATACTTCAGTAACGAGTTCAAAAAAATTACATGGCCATGGAAACAAGGCATGGATCAAAAAGCAAACAAAAATCCACAGAATCCTAGTGCCAAAAATAAAGCTCCTCATTTTACAGAGGAGCAGACTGAGTGCTCAGGAAGTCCAGTGAATCATCAGTGAGCCAATGGTCAAGTTAGACATGGTACCCATGTCTGATTCCAGCCTAAGGCTCTTTAATTGAGTGGGTATAAAGGAACTTAGATTATAGTCAAAAGTCTAGTGATATTTCCTTCTGTGAATCCTTATTTCTTTTTGTTGGATATACTAAATAATCAGAGCTGGGGGAAATGTTCAGGTATATTTATTACTAACAGATGCTTTGTTGTTTAACTGAGGTATACAGAAAAAAGCACAGATGAACAGGGCAGTTGCACAGTGCCCCACACTCAGAAGAGCCCCAGCTTTGGTTTAATACCATATTGAAATTCTGACTAATTTTTAAACAAGGGACCCAGTATTTTGATTTTAACTGGCTCCCAAAGGTTATGTAGCCAGTCTTGCAGGTAAATGTTGATTTGTGTAATATAGATGGTATATAAGTCAAGAATTTGTAATCAAGATCCATTTTAAAAGAGCTCGGGAAATTTGTTATCTAAAGGTAAGTCTCATACAACAACAAATCAGTTTTATACAAAGAATAATCCCCTAATTTATTTATATTACTGTTAAATTTCTGTACCATCAGTTGACTTAAAAGACATCAAATGGAAAGTGAAATAATAAATAAGAATCTTGGAATAGTCTAATTTAAGAACTGGAAAGAGGTCTTAAAAACCATCTAATCCATCTGTCTTATTTTGCAGATGGAGAAAATGAGGTCTAAAGAATGGAGTGATTTGCAAAGGAATTGAGTCAACTCTGTATGTGGAAGTCAATGAAAACTGATCAGCGTAGTGCAATATTTGAAGACTCAGTGATATTTGGAAATTTCTGGCAAGGCTTCTGGAGCACTTCTTTTTCTATCCGAAATGAAGCCTGTTAGCCAGGGCAAAACATTAAACTTTGCTTTATGAAGAATCATTTGCTGGAGAGAAAGCAACACAGGGAAATTGATTACATTTTGTGTAAAATAATTACCTTAATGTAACATCTCCTGTATGCAGTGTTCACTTGGAAACAGAAATGGCTGTCAGAATGTCTCTGCCTCAGTTTATTAGCATCAACTTGACCCAACTTAGTATTTGCCACATGCAGAAACCAGTGTCCAACAAAGACTCTGGCATCTGTCTGGGGCACTGGGCTTGCATCTCAGCCCACCTCTGCTTTGCTTCACTGAACAGATTTAGGTGGCTGGGTCATGACTGTGTTCTGCTTTAGATCAATGACATTTCTGGACCCAGAGAAAATATGAATTAATTAAAGTTTTTAAGTAGCTAGTATGGGCTAGGAGTTCTGCTAGGTGACTGTGATAAAATATACCTCTGTTCCCAGGAAGTCCTCAGCCTGGTTAGGGAGGCAGGCATAGTTACAATTAAGACAGTGAGTGCTACAGTACACACATACAAAGGGAAGTGGGATAGTGGGGCTATCTGGTAGAGCCTGGCAGCAGAGTGGAGAGCAAAGAAGTGCTTCCAGAGTCTTAAAAGATGAGTAGAAGTTAGCCTGTTGAGGGCCCAAGAGGGGGATGACATGGCAAGTGGGCAAAGAACTCCAGGGAGAGTGTGAACAAAGCCAGTGAATGGTTTTGAACAAAGAAGTGATTGGTGCTCCAGGAAGATTGTTTCTGTTTTCAGTATCTGTAAGTCTGTTTCTGTTTTGTAAATAAGTTCATTTATATGGTTACTAAAGGGGAAACGTGTTGGGGGGAGGGATAAATCAGGAGCTTGGGGTGAACATACACACACTACTATATATAAGATAGATAACAAACAAGGACCTACTGTATAGCACAGGAAAATCTACTCAATATTCTGTGATAACCTATATGAAAAAGAATGACTATATGTATAACTGAATCACTTTGCTGTGCACCTGAAACTAACACAGCATTGTAAATCAACTCTAATAAAATTAAAATTAAAAAAAGGAAGATTGTTTCTACATCAGGGACAATGGTTTAGCGGATGGGGGAGGGCAAGATGGCAGGCAGTGTTCCAGGGAAGCAAAGATGAGAGTATGACCTATGAGTGCTCCTAACTCCTTCTCAGAAAAGGTGCCTGAAAACAGTGGGGAGGTAAAGTTATCAGGACTTGGTCACCTATGAGTGTGGAGAGTAAGAGAAAAGACAAAGAGGCTCCATTTTGTAGCCAAGGTGGTGCAGGCACAGTGGAGCCATCAGCTGAAACAGGCATTGCAGAAGGAGGACTTAAAGGGAAGGATGATACA
Organism: Globicephala melas; assembly: GCF_963455315.2. Taxonomy (NCBI): domain Eukaryota; kingdom Metazoa; phylum Chordata; class Mammalia; order Artiodactyla; family Delphinidae; genus Globicephala; species Globicephala melas. Next base: position 131,891,686 of record NC_083317.1, on the reverse strand, counting down.
TTCTTAGAGATGTTGAGTTTGAGGTGCCTTTGGAACATCTAGATGCATAACTTTCCCCATTTTAAGCAGAAGCACTTGAACTTTTTCTTAGAGTTATCTAAATATGTGCTTGTGACCATTGGATAAGTGAGTTCAAAACTCATTGATGCACAAAATATGCAATATCATGCATCTTCATTTCAAGTGAACATATAATTAGGTAATCATTTTTAAACCATGTCTAAGGAGAAGAGGGTAGGGAAATTATACTACAAGTTTATTTCTGAAAGGAGCCACAGTGACTACATTCCACATGAAGCAACTGGATCTCAGTGAGACCAAGATCTCCCAGCTATTAAGTGGCAGAGCTGGGACCCCGGCCTGGTGCTCCATCCTCCACCCTATGCAACTCACCTGTCTGAAATGGCCCATGCCAACCTCCCATTTTAAAGGAGAGCTTTGAAACTCTTCTTCCAGTCTCTACATCTACCTGCCACCTAATCATGGTTTTATTTTTTCCTTCCACCTCAGGTCCCAAATTTATCCCTGGCTTCTGTCCCCTGCTTGTTTTAAAGCTTCTCTGAGTAGTGCTTTGGAGAAGGTCCTCAGGACATGGTAGTTGACTCCACGGTCTCCAGTGAAGTGGCAAGCCCCCTGAGCGACTTTGGTTGTGGTGGTCTGATTGCCTTCATTTTCCCTGGGAGCAAGCAGGGTCTTGAATTGTTAGAGGCACAGGGGAAGGCAAAACAGGGAACTTTGGATCAGCTTTTCCTTCTAATGGTTCTTTTCAGGGAGAGAAACAGTATTATCAGAATCTGGGTCAACCGTGTTAGCATCCATGAGAAGGACTTTTCAAGTAATTTTAAGCAATTGTTTTTTTAATAATTCTGCCTGGGCCTTTCAAACCACACTCCATCCTAAATTCTAAGAAGGTAAATTATTATGTGTCATTGCCAAGGCTTCATTTTACATCAAATTTATGCTTACTGGGGGCCCCTTATACCATCCATGTGTGCAGCAGAGTTATATCCAAATTATAGAAATCAGCAGAGACTATTTCTCTCTAAACTCATTACAGATTTATAGTAGACTATTTTCACGGGGCACTACTTTCTTTGTCCCTGTACCTCCATCATCTTACTCCAGCCTTTCTTCTGGTGGAGAGGGGAACTTTAAGCATAACACAGAATCAACGTTAGGCTGTGAGAAAGCATCAATACTGACAAGAGGGAGATTTGTCTGTCTTGTTCTGCTCCACTCTGAAGAATTAAGGCCTTGGGCAATGAGATTTGTCAGCATAGCAACCATGGAGACTGAAGTAGGTGCACTGGGCCAGGAGCAGTGGAAAAGGAAGAAGGGAGAGAAGGCATAACTTCCAGACCCATGTGAGCAGACCTTAGGACCAAAGGGGAACTGTAAAAACATTTTGACACCCCAGTGCTCTGTGTTCCAGATTTGCCTTGAGTAAGACAGGGCTCCTTCTGGTAAAGGGCTGTGCCTGCCCACCTCACCATGTAACACAGCAGAGTTCTAGTTGCTTTTATGTTGGTAAGGGCCATGATATTTGGGGATGTGTAATAATGATGAAAATTAGACACTACCATTTATTGACCATATACTGTGTGCTGAACACCAGAGTAGGTGTGTAGCTTGACCAAAGCCTCATAGTCAGGGAAGTGGTGCCTGGACCAGAATCCAGGTCCCAGGGCTGCCTTTTCAGAGCCCTTTCCATTGTAATATATTTCTAGTCTAGTTTGGAGCTGTGTGTGCACATGAAGATGGAAAAGCTGTCAAGACTTCAAAGAATGAATCTTAGGTGGTGGAATTTCAGGCATGTGATAAGAGTGGAACTTTGATTAGCTTTCTGAAAATAGTGCCAGATAAAAAGGCTGCTATAGAATGTCATTGTTGGGAAGGTTCAAGATAACAAATGGTAAAGAGCCTGGTACACAGTGGTGATTAATAAATGAAATATATGCACTCTAGAGGGCCTCTCACACTGCATACTTGAATCCCTCCTTCCCTACTGCTTCATCTCATGAGAGCCATTAAACCGAGTACTTACCAAATTTTGATAGACTTCGGAGAGCTCATCCTCCTCAGCAATCCTGGAGAGGCCTGGTTTGGAGGTACATAGGGCAGATTTGTGGCTGCTTCTGCTCATCCCACAGGGTTCACCAGGTAGGTCCTGGACAACCTTCCTCGGTTTTAAGGTCCTATCATTCACTAGTGATGTTTCCACCCAAGCCTGGGGCAGGAAGCTTGCTACCAGATGTAACTTTCCAATCCCAGACCACAGATTGTGCAGGGTTTTCTGACCCCTGGCATTGTGCAGGGACCTGTTCTGGCTCTGACTCAGCTTCCTGGCCAGGCATTAAAAGCCCTGCCTTTAAAGTGTATCTAAGACTAAATCCTGTGGGCTACATAGCTTCAACGTTCACTTACTGAACTATCTAAAGTCTCCTTCTTTGCTTCTGGCTCCTGGGAATTACCCTTTCTTGTTTGTATGTGTATTAAAGAGAAACCTTGATGAGAATTCTCAACTTAGGCCATCCACTGAGTAACCCCAAGCCCACGAGAAGATTAGGCAACCAATCTCAGACTTGTTTGAAACCAGACTTCCCTATAGGAGAGACAGAAAAAGAAAGATTTACATTCTGCCTCTTCGGCCAAATTATTTTGCCATACAAGTTCTTTCAATTTCAACTTAGAGAAACCTGCTGACCTCACACCTGAGAAAAGTGATGCGGCTCTCCCTTCCAGGCAAGCAATAAGCCCACCTTTCTTTCAGAACATCTTTGTTGGTCTTTGTTTCTTACTGCGCAACATATATCTATATTTTTTAACATCTTTACTGGAGTATAATTGCTCTACAATGTTGTGTTAGTTTCTGCTGTATAACAAAGTGAATCAGCTATATGTGTACATATATCCCCATATACCCTCCCTCTTGCATCTCCCTCTCACCCTCCCTATCCCACTCCTCTAGGTGGTCTCAGAACACCCAGTTGATCTCCCTGTGCTATGCAGCTGCTTCCCACTAGCTATCTATTTTACATTTGGTAGTGTATATATGTCCATACCACTCTCTCACTTCATCCCAGGTTACCCTTTCCCTTCCCGTGTCCTTAAGTCCATTCTCTATGTCTAAGTCTTTATTCCTATCCTGCCTCGAGGTTCATAAGAACCATTTTTTTTTTAGATTCAATATATATGTGTTACCATATGTATTTGTTTTTCTTTTTCTGCCTTACTTCACTCTATAAAAATAACTCCGTTTTGTTTCATTTTATGGCTAATATTCCATTGTATATATGTGCCACATCTTCTATATCCATTCATCTGACGATGGACACTTAGGTTGCTTCCATGTGCTGGCTATTGTAAATAGTGCTGCAATGAACATTGTGGTACATGTCTCTTTTTGAATAATGGTTATCTCAGGGTATATGGCCAGTAGTGGGATTGCTGTGTCGTATGGTAGTTCTATTTGTAGTTTTTTAAGGAACCTCCATAATGTTCTCCATAGTGGCTGTATCAATTTACATTCCCACCAACAGTGCAAGTGGGTTCCCTTTTCTCCACACCCTCTACAGCATTTACTATTTGTAGACTTTTTGATGATGGCTATTCTGACCAGTGTGAGGTGATACCTCATTGTAGTTTTGATTTGGATTTCTCTAATGATTAGTGATGTTGAGCATCCTTTCATGTGTTTGTTGGCAATCTGTATATCTTCTTTGGAGAAATGTCTGTTTTTTAGGTCTTCTGCCCATTTTTGGATTGGGTTGTTTGGTTTGTTTGATATTGAGCTGCATAAGCTGCTTGTATATTTTGGAGATTAATCCTTTGTCAGTTGCTTTGTTTGAAAATATTTTCTCCCATTCTGAAGGTTGTCTTTTCGTCCTGTTTATGGTTTCCTTTGCTGTGCAAAGCTTTTAAGTTTAATTAGGTCCCATTTGTTATTTCTGTTTTTATTTCCATTTCTCTAGGAGGTGGGTCAAAAACGATCTTGCTGTGATTTATGTCATAGTGTTCTATGATTTCCTCTAAGAGTTTTATAGTGTCTGGCCTTACACTTTTGTCTTTAATCCATTTTGAGTTTATTTTTGTTGTATGGGGTTAGGAAGTGCTCTAATTTCATTGTTTGTACATGTAGCTGTCTAGTTTTCCCAGCACCACTTATGGAAGAGTCTGTCTTTTCTCCATGGTATATTCTTGCCTCCTATATCAAAGATAAGGTGACCATATGTGCTTGGGTTTATCTCTGGGCTTTCTATCCTGTTCCATTGATCTCTATTTCTGTTTTTGTGCCAGTGAACATACTGTCTTGATTACTGTAGCTTTGTAGTATAGTCTGAAGTCAGGGAGCCTGATTCCTCCAGCTCCGATTTTCTTTCTCAAGATTGCTTTAGCTATTAGGGACCTTTTGTGTTTCCATACAAATTGTGAAATTTTTTGTTCTAGTTCTGTGAAAAATGCCAGTGGTAGTTTGATAGGGATTGCATTGAATCTGTAGATTGCTTTGGGTAGTATAGTCATTTTCAAAATGTTGATTCTTCCAATCCAAGAACATGGTATATCTCTCCATCTGTTTGTATTGTCTTTAATTTCTTTCATCAGTGTCTTATACTTTTCTGCATACTCTCTTTTGTCTCCTTAGGTAGGTTTATTCCTAGGTACTTTATTCTTTTTGTTGCAGTGGTAAATGGGAGTGTTTCCTTAATTTCACTTTCAGATTTTTCATCGTTAGTGTATAGGAATGCAAGAGATTTCTGTGCACTAATTTTGTATTCTTCTACTTTACCAAATTCATTGATTAGCTCTAGTAGATTTCTAGTAACAGCCTTAGGATTCTCTATGTATAGTATCATGTCATCTGTAAACAGTGCAGTTTTACTTCTTCTTTTCTGATTTGGATTCCTTTTATTTCTTTTTCTTCTCTGACTGCTGTGGCTAAAACTTCCAAAACTATATTGAATAATATTGGTGAGAGTGGGCAACCTTGTCTTGTTCCTGATCTTAGTGGAAATGGTTTCATTTTTTTCACCATTGAGCACAATGTTGGCTGTGGGTTTGTCATATATGGCCTTTATTATGTTGAGGAAAGTTCCCTTTATGCCCACTTTCTGGAGGGTTTTTTTTTTTTATCATAAATGCGTGTTGAATTTTGTCAAAAGCTTTTTCTGCATTTTTTGAGTTTATCATATGGTTTTTATTCTTCAGTTTGTTAATATGGTGTATCACATTGATTGATTTGCATATATTAAAGATTCCTTGCTTTCCTGGGATAACCCCCACTTGATCATGGTGTATGATCCTTTTAATGTGCTGTTGGATTTTGTTTGCTAGTATTTTGTTGACGATTTTTGCATCTATGTTCATTAATGTTATCGGTCTGTAGTTTTCCTTTTTTGTGACATCTTTTTCTGCTTTGCTATCAGGGTGATGGTGGGCCTTGTAGAATGATTTTGGGAGTGTTCCTCCCTCTGCTATATTTTGGAAGAGTTTGAGAAGGATAGGTTTTAGCTCTTCTCTAAATGTTTCATAGAATTCGCCTGTGAAGCCATCTGGTCCTGGGCTTTTGTTTGTTGAAAGATTTTTAATCACAGTTTCAATTTCAGTGCTAGTGATTGGACTGTTCATATTTTCTATTTCTTCCTGGTTCATTCTTTGAAGGTTGTGCATTTCTAAGAATTTGTCCATTTCTTCCAGGTTGTCCATTTGATTGGCATAGAGTTGCTTGTAGTAATCTCTCATGATCCTTTGTATTTCTGCAGTGTCAGTTGTTACTTCTCCTTTTTCATTTCTAATTTTATTGATTTGAGTCTTCTCCCTTTTTTCCTGATGAGCCTGGCTAATGGTTTATCAATTTCATGTATCTTATCAAAGAACCAGCTTTTAATTTTATTGATCTTTGCTCTCATTTCCTTCATTTCCTTTTCATTTATTTCGGATCTGATATTTATGACTTCTTTCCTTCTGGTAACTTGGCTTTTAGTTTGTTCTTCTTTCTCTAATTGCTTTAGGTATAAGATTAGATTGTTTATTTGATAAGTTTCTTGTTTTTTGAGGTAGGATATTATTGCTATAAACTTCCCTCTTAGAACAGATTTTGCTGCATCGCATAGGTTTTGGGCCATTGTGTTTTCATTGTCAATATTTCTAGGAATGTTTTGATTTCCTCTTTGGTTTCTTCAGTGATCTCTTGGTTATTTAGTAGCATATTGTTTTACCTCCACATGTTTGTATTTTTTACACTTTTTTCCCTGTAATTGATATCTAGTCTCATAGCGTTGTGGCTGGAAAAGATACTTGATATGATTTCAATTTTATTATGTATACTGAGGCTTGATTTGTGACCCAAGATATGATCTATCCTGGAGAATGTTCCACTTGAGAAGAAAGTGTATTCTGTTGTTTTGGATGGAATGTCCAATAAATATCAGTTAAGTCTATGTGGTCTAATGTGCCATTTAAAGCTTGTGTTTCCTTATTTATTTTCACTTTGATGATCTGTCCATTGGTGAACATGAGGAGTTAATGTCCCCTACTATTATTGTGTTACTGTTGATTTCCCCTTTTATGGATGTTAGCAGTTGCCTTATGTATTGATGTGCTCCTATGTTGGGTGCATATATATTTATAATTGTTATATCTTCTTCTTGGATTGATCCCTTGATCATTACGTAGTGTCCTTCCTTGTCTCTTGTAACATCCTTTATTTTAAAGTCTACTTTTTCTGATATGAGTACTGCTACTCCAACTTTCTTTTGATTTCCATTTGCACGGAATATCATTTTCCATCCCCTCACTTTCAGTCTGTATGTGTCCCCAGGTCTGAAGTGGGTCTCTTGTAAAAAGCATATATATAGGTCTTGTTTCTGTATCCATTCAGCAAACCTGTGTCTTTTGGTGGGAGCATTTAATCCACTCACATTTAAGGAGTTTTGTAGGAGTTAAGGTAATTATTGATATGTATGTTCCCATTACCATTTTTTTAAATTTGGGGGGTTTGTTTTTGTAGGTCCTTTTCTTCTCTTGTGTTTCCCACTTAGAGAAGTTCCTTTAGCATTTGCTGTAGAGCTTATTTGGTGGTGCTGAATTATCTTAGCTTTTGTTTGTCTGTAAACCTTTTGATTTCTCCATCAAACCTGAATGAGATCCTTGCTGGGTAGAGTAATCTTGGTTGTAGGTTCTTCCCTTTCATTACTTTAAGTATATCATGCCACTCCCCTCTGGCTTGCAGAGCTTCTTATGAGAATTCAGCTGTTAACCTTATGGGAGTTCCCTTGTATGTTATTTGTCATTTTTCCCTTGCTGCTTTCAATAATTTTTCTTTGTCTTTAATTTTTTCCAATTGATTACTATGTGTCTCGGTGTGTTTCTCCTTGGTTTTATCCTGTATGGGACACTCCATGCTTCCTGGACTTGGATGGCTATTTCCTTTCCCATGTTAGGGAATTTTTTGACTATAATCTCTTCAAATATTTTCTCGGGTCCTTTCTCTCTCTCTTCTCCCTCTGGGACCCCTATAATACGAATGTTGTTGTGTTTAATGTTGTCCCAGAGGTCTCTTAGGCTGTCTTCATTTCTTTTCATTCTTTTTTCTTTATTCTGTTCTGCAGCAGTGAATTCCACCATTCTGTCTTCCAGGTCACTTATCCATTCTTCTGCCTCAGTCATTCTGCTATCGATTCCTTCTAGTGCATTCTTCATTTCAGTTATTGTACTGTTTATCTCTGTTTGTTTGTTCTTTAATTCGTCTAGGTGTTTGTTAAACATTTCTTGCAACTTCTTGACATTTGCCTCCATTCTTTTTCTGAGGTCCTGGATCATCCTCACTATCATTATTCTGAATTCTTTTTCTGGAAGATTGCCTATCTCCATTTCTTTTAGTTGTTTCTCTGGGGTTTTAACTTGTTCCTTCATCTGGTACATAGCCCTCTGCCTTTTCATCTTGTGTGTCTTTCTGTGAATGTGGTTTTTGTTCCACAGGTTGCAGGATTGTAGTTCTTCTTGCTTCTGCTGTCTGCCCTCTGTGGATGAGACTATCTAAGAGGCTTGTGGAAGTTTCCTGATGGGAGGGACTGCTGGATGGTAGAGCTCTCTTCCACTATCTTGAAGGTCTCCTATAAATACCTTCTTATACTACCTATTCTGTATCCCCTTTGCCCCCTGCATGCACCTCAGTTGGTCATGGTTCATTACCATGGTGGGGTGAACCAAACCTTCATTTTTGAAATGTCTGAGCCTTTATCAGTCCTGCCTTGATTGGGTTGTTATGGTCATTTTCCACTGACTTTAGTCACAGGGCAGGGTAGTAGTAAGTGCTTCCCTAAGTTATCTCTTCTATTCCATAGGTTTTTATACAGCCATTGCAGTCTTACCAATAAGCTTAGGGTAGTTGCTACTTCTTGCAATTAGCCCCAAGCAGCATAATATTATCAATGTACTGGACCAGTGTGATGTCTTGCAGAAGGAAAAGACAATCTAAGTCCCTTGGGAAAATTGGGAAGGGGCAGGAAGCGAAACTGGGACACTGAGAACCACCTGGCACACCATCCCTCCATGAGTTCTAGCACCAAGGGGCCACATATTTATTTTTAATTTAAAAATATTTGTAGAGTCCAGCCTTTCTCTATATTTGGAGCAGAACTTGGGGTGGGGTTGGTTTACACACTTGCTAAGCCTGCCACCGTGCCTAGAAGTCTGGGTAACTTCTGCAGCTTTTAGAATGTTGGCTCACATTGTGATAACTCCACAAAGGCCCTTGAGGTCAGGGGAATATGGACACAAGGAGGGAGCACAAAAATCATCTTTTCCTGGGGGTACAGAAAGGCTCTCAGCTGCCCTGGCCAAGGGCATGTCTTGCTCTTCAACCCAGAGTCTCAGAGGCAGGAGGGCCACTTTCTGTGTAGTCAGGAGTTTGGGTTCTCACCATCAGCAGCCATATGGGTTTGGGAACATTCATCAGCTAGAGAACTCGCTGATCTGGAAAAGGAGACTTTTCAAAGGACAGCCCAAAATATATTTTTTAAGCTTATGGAAAAATGGAAGACTTTCTTTGTGTGCCAGATGCTGATAAGCATTTTTGTTTAAAGATATACTGAGTAGAAAAATAGAATGTTCCAAGGGACATTTCAGCAGATAAAAGTTGGCTGTTCCAAGTGTCACTTGGAGGAAAAGTCACACTCAGTGACCGAGAGATAGTGCTCCAGCCGAGGTAAAGGGATCTGGTGGGCAGCAACAGTGACTCCTGCAATGCTTTATTCCAAAGCCTATTTCATGTAGTCTTTTCTTTTCAGAAAATTCAGCAGTTTCCTTAGAACATCATGCAGTTGATCTCTCCATTAGACTCTTAGTCTTGAAACATGCTCTATGAAATATGCACTGAGGCAGAGCAAGTTTCTCTACCTAGTTTGTGCCACTACACTGGGCCTGATGTCTAGCACCTTTCTATTTGGAATTCAGTGTTTTCATTACAATAATAATAATGCAACATAGCACACACATATGTTTTCCTCTTCCTCAGACTAAGAAACTATGTAAACTAAAGTCTTATGCAACTCTCTATCATTTGTGAGCTCCTATGCAGGAGCACAAATGGAGGCCTATGTACCATATGTTGAAATATTTGAAGGGTATGAATCAAGTGAACAAACTGTTAAATAAAATAAGTTGTATCTCTTTGCATTGATACATATGTCTTTATAACATCCTGGAAGGCCAAATTTGAGTTTTTCTTTTTCAGATTTCTCGAGGTTCCCTGCTGTAACAAGATGGCAGTGGAGAGTAGGCCACCAACCCGTGGCTCCCCTTCCTTCCTCTTCCATCGCTTGTCGTAGACTGTTTTGTGAGGGAGCTTGTGCACAAGTACAATAGTCTGCTCAGGCTGCCATAACAAAATATCACAGGCTGGAAGGATTAAGTAGCAGAAATTAATTTTCTCTTAGTTCTGGAGGCTAGAAGTCCCGGGTCAAGGTACTGGCTAATTCAGTTCTTGGTGAGTTTCCTTCCTGGCTTGCAGGTGCTGCCTTCTTGCTGCATCCTTATGTGGCCTTTTCCCTGTAACATGTAGACAGAGGGAGCTCTCTTGTCTCTTCCTCTTCTTCTAAGGACATCAACCCTGCTGTATTAAGGTCCTACCCTTATGACCTCACTTAATGTTTGCTACCTCCTTAAGACACCATCTTCAAATACAGTCACATAGCGGGTTAGGACTTCAACATATGAATTTGAGGGGGACACAACTCAGTCTGTAACAACAAGCTTGCTGACATTTCAGCCTGCATATCTAAGCTTTATCTACAAAGTCATTTTGAGTCACCCAACCAGGCCTTGAGCTGCTGATAACAAAACATGATCTACATGGATTTTTGACGTCCCAGAACTTGAGCTAGATCAGTGCTGTCCAATGCAGTGATGGAAATATTCTGTATTTGGGCTGTCCATAATCGTAGCCACTAGCCACTTGTGGCTATTGAGTACTCAAACTGTGGTTAGTGTGACTGAGGAACTAAACTCTACATTTTATTTAATTTTAATTAATTTAAATTTAATAGCTATATTTGACAAGTGGCTACCATATTCATTGCAGATCTAGAAGTTGGGGAGCAGGTTTTATGAAAGCATGTCTCCTGGCCCCACAGACTCATTGTCCAGAGGGTGTGGAGCAGATTGCATTTTTCAAACATGACCACACCCACATATTTATCCCATCCCACATGCTCTTCTTACAATGTTATTGACACACCTCTCTACCAAGAGGGGGGAATCTATGTTTCCCCTAGGCAAGGGATTGTGACTGCCTGGACCAAGGGAGTATGGTGGAAGTGATAATATGTGACTTCCAATGCTAGGTCATAAAAAGGACACAGCTTCTGGCCACTTCACACTCTTTATCTCTCTCCCTTACCACCCCCCCACTCCATCCCCAAACTTTCAGAACTTTTGCTTTTGAAATTGCAGAAATAAGCAAAAAACACCCAAATGAGAACAAACTCAAGCTATTTAATTCAGAGCTTTTGTGGTGAGGGAGTCAGCCACCATCACCTGTGTTTTGCAGAGATCCAAAGGCAGGCAGAGGAGTGGGACAGCTCTAGGTAGAGAAAAGGGAAAGCCTCAGGTGTGCCCTGATTGGAAGTTGTTGGTCTGGGGAAGCTGCAGGCAGGCCAACTAGAAGTAGGGCATTTTGTGTGATTGATTAGGGGAGCAGATTTGGCTTTCTCTGGTTGGTCTTAAGTTGGAAATGGGGGCAAAAATTAGAGAAGCTCTCAGTTATTGATCAAGTCCTGGTCATTTGGGGCTTATTTCTACAGAAGTTGTAGTGGATTTCCAGGGCTGGTTGCACACATTGTGAGTCAGGGTTCTATTTTCATATATGGTCTAGCCATTGTCCATTTGTATGTTCAGCCTCAGAACCCAGCCACCATCTTGTGAGGAAGCTTCCCATGTGGAGAGGAACCAAGGTCTTCTGACAGCAGCCAAAACTGAATTGCCAGCTCTGTGAGTGAACACCTTGAAAATATATCCAAAGTCAAGCCTTCAAATGACTACAGGCCCAGCTGACATCTGACTGGAACTTCATGAGAGATCTTGAACCAGAGTCACCCAGCTAACCTACTCCTCAATTCACAGCCCACAGAAACCATGAAAGATGTAAATGACTACTGTCATTTTAACCCACTGTTTTACAATTTTTAATGCAGCCTTAGATAACTAATAAAGGACAGGAGTGCAGCAGAAAAGGGCCAATCCCAGAACCCTCAAAGCTGTGGGGCCCGGGACAGGGACCTCTTTTGCCTGGATCTAAGGGCAGTACTGGTGAAATGATTGAATTTGTTTGTTTCAGTATCTAGGTGTTTCCTAGGGAAGGATGGGCTTATTTATACAAAAGAGGAATTTGAAGGACTGATTACGGTGTTTGAGATCAGGAGATTTTTTTTTTACAAAAGCTTTAGCAAAGAGCCTTTCATCTGGAGGACACAAATAAACTAAAATAGAATGAGACAATTTATTTGGTTGAGGTGTGAACACACAAAAATAGTACACATTTAGGCATAGTCACAGTGGAAGGAGAGCTGCTTAAGCCGAGATGCTGCCTATCACTTTTCAAAAATGCCTGTGAAACCTCTTTCAGAATTGCCTACGAAGCTGGATTATGAGCTTCCCGTGAAACCAGACTCATCACTCAGACTGAGACTTGGTTTGTGATCCTAGACAGCATTTCCCAGCGTGATTATCCAACCTACTGCACAGACATGGCTCTGAATGGCTTAGAACTGTTTCTAAAACTCAAGTCTCCCCTCTGAGGACACTTGCTGTCAGAGTTATCTTTCTACAATACATCTCAGATCATGTGCTTCAGTGGCTCTTGGTTGTATAGAGAATTAAGCCTCAACTTCTCAGCCAGATTTTCAAAACTTTCTACAATATACACCCCCCACCCAACCTTCCAGTTTCGTCATCCCAAAACACACATGTTCTCTCTACTTACCGGTGATGGGTACCATTTACTGAGCCTTTATCATGTTCATAACACTGTGCTGAGAGCTTTACATAATACCCCATTTTATCTTTATATGATTTTGTAAGGTAAATGTTATCTTTATAGTATAGATAATAATAAAAGCACTGTATACAGTGCTTACAGTGTGCTAAGCCACTGTACAATAGAAATATAATGTGAGCCATATATGTAATTTAAAACTTCTAATGCTGCATCAGAAAGTAAAAAATGGTGAAATTTATTTTAATAAAATATTTTATCAGTGAGCTTATAATCAGTATAAAAACTTACTAATATATTTCATATTTTTTTGGTATTAAGTCTTTGAAAGCCACCATGCACTTTATACTTACAATACCTCTCAATCTGGACCCTAACTTTTCATTGCAAATACTTGATCTGTATTTAGATTTCATAAGAAGTAGAGTGGAACAATAAGAATCACATATCCAAGTTGTTCCATACATACTTAAAAGGGTTTTAATACCTGAATCAGTACCAAAAAATCATTTCTTTTTCTATTCTCATTCCTATTGACAAAACTACTTCAATTTGAACATTTTAATTTCAGTCAATTAAAAGTGAAGAAAATTTTAAAAATTTAGTTTCTCATTTGCACTAGTCACATACCAAGCACTCAGTGGTCACATGTGGCTAGCGGCTGCCATATTGGGCAGTACAAGTCAAGCACTTTACTGTCAACATGAATGTACGGGGTAGGTGTTGTCATTATCTTCATTTTACAGATAAGGAAACAGAGGCACAGAGAGGTAGGAACTTGCACTAGTACACACAGCTAATAAGCTGAAGCTCAGAATAAGACTTAGCTAATAAACGTTGGTGTCAGGATTTGAACTCAGGAGTATGTCCAAAGCCTAGATTTTCATCCATGTGCTAATTTCCTCTATACACTTAATTTCTCACTATTATCCTAAAATTCTTACTTTCTTATTTCTGGTTCTTTGTATCAGACTCTTCCCTCTGTCTGTGGTGCCTTGCAAGTGTCATTCATTCACTCAGATAGTCATTCAGTCAATCACCTTTTCAAAAATATTGCCAGTTATTTTTCAGATGTCTCCCTTATAGCATAGAGCAGTGATCAAGACAGATGTAGCCCTGTCCTCCCAGAACTTATAGTTTAGAACAGCATTTCTCCAACTTTGGTCTCATGACCCTGTAACACTCTAAAAATTGAGGAGTGCAAGGGGCTTTTGATTATGTGGGTTATAGCTGTTGATATTTATTATATTAGAGATTAAAACTAGGAAACTTTAAAAGTATTAATTCATTTAAAAATAACATAAAGAACCTATTACATGTAAACATAAATAATGTATAAGTATGAAAAGATAACTACATTTTCCAAAACAAAAAAAAATTGAGTGGCATTGTTTTATAATTTTGCTAATCTCTTTAATTTGTAACTTTTTAAAGGATAGCTGGATTGTCGTCTCTACTTCTGTCTTTACTTTGATGTGATATGTTATTTTGGTTGAGGTGTATAAGGAAAATCTGGCCCCACCCAGATATGTAATTGGAAAGGAGTATCTTAAAAGTCTTTTCAGATAATTGTGGAAATTCTTCTTCGCTACTATACCAAAAATCAATAAGTGGTCATTTCTTTTTTTTTCTTTCAATAAGTGGTAATTTCTTAAAGGTTAGCTACAATGTGTAATCTGAAACCGTATCAGTGGTAAATATATGAAATAAACTTTTCATATATTAAAATTCATTAGTTTAGCTTGCACTTTCAGTGGATCTTATATATGATTTTGTAACAACATTCATTGTTCACTTGGAAAACATTGATTCACTGAGTTATACTGTTCTTTCAAATGTTGACACACTTCATTACACAATATAGAAAAAAATCACATTTATTAATATCAGCACTGATCACATCAGAAAAGTCTTTAAGTGTTGGAAATTTGTTGAGCTTGTGGTGACAAAATTTTTCCAAAATTCTAATTTTTATTTGAATGCTTGAACTTTACCACTGGCAACACACACTTTGAGTTGTTTTTCTTGAAGTGACAGAACTACTTTGTTCATTTTGAGAGAATGTCTACCAAATATCCAGGTCTAAATAAACATAGTTTAACTGCCTATTGTTCTTTCAAGTAAAAAATGAAAAAAAATCATCTAGCTCAGCTCACAATCCTAACAGTCACACAAGCACTTTTCCTTGAGATGACCATCACACTTCAGTGGGCAGCAAGGGCTTTGAATACTTCCCATTTTGTTATGCAGAATATAAAATAGTTATATACTCAAGGGTCATGATTTGAAAAAAATTAATCACTTTTACTGCTTAATCAAGGACATTCTTAAGTAAAACTAGCATTTTTTTTCCTTCTGTGATTGGATGGGTGAAGAATACAACAGCTAATGCTGTCGGTTGTTGTCACAGCCTTGATTCATCTTAAGGCACCAGCAGTTTTCGCACCATTGCTTTTGTACCATCAGTGCAAATGTCAATACAGTGGAAAAGATAAATAACAGTTTTACCATCAACCTAGTTTTGACCTTGTGAACCCCATGAAATAGCCTTGGGATCACAAGGGTCTGAGGACTACACTTTGAAGACTAATCATCTAGAAGGAAATATACATGTGTCAGTGACCCAGGTGAACGAAGGGCAGGGTAGGGGAAGAGAGTGTCAGGCAGAGGCAGTGGTGTGCGTGAAAGCTGGAAAAGAGAGGCAGGCTGGAGAAACAAGTAGTGTTTGGCTGGAACTTGAACAATCACAGGGAAAGCAGTAGGTGATGAGGCCAGAGAGCTGGGCAGGGCCAGCCTGTGAATAGGCCTGCAGTGTGTTGAGGGCATCATGTCACTTCTGTTTACTCCTGAAAATGTTTAACCTGAATCTAATCATGAGGAGACAACCAGAAAAATCCAATTTAAGATATACTCTGCCAAACAACCTGCCTGGACTCTTAAAAAAACATCCAGGTATTGAAAGACAGAAAAACGCTAAGGAACTGTTCTAAATTAAAGGAGACTAACGAGACATCACACCTAAAAGCATTACATAATCCTTGATTGGATCACGCCACCACCAACAATAACTATAAATGACACTATTGGGATAATTAGGGGGATTTGAATTCAGATTGTATGTTAGATAATAATATTGTATCAAGGCTAAATTTTCCTAATACGATGATTGTATTATGGTTATGTAGGAGAATGCCTTTAAGGGTATTTAGGAGTGAAATATTAGGATGTCTGTGACTAATTTAACTCTCAAATGACTCATCCAAAACTATAAGTATATAGAAAAAGAAAGAAAGATAAGACCAACGTAGCAGTATGTTAATAATTGATGAATTTAGGTGCAGCGTATATGGGCATTTATTTACTATTCTTGCAAATTTTCACTAGGTTTGAAAACTTTTCAAAATAAAATGTTGTAATATAAGGAGTTTGGGCTTTATCCTAGAATCAATGGAATCCATGGAAAGATGTTAACCAAGGGAATAGCATAATTAGAACTCTTAGGTTACAAGGGATCAAAAGCCAATTAGAAGAGGAAACTTACTGACTCATGTGATCAAATATGATGGGTGAGGCTGGTCTCTGGATTCCAGAATCTGGGTCTCCTCAGGACCTACCACTCCACTTCCAACCTTTCTCTTCCTCCTGTTACTCTATAACATTGACCTCATTCTTTGCAACTGCAGACACAATTTCTCTGCCAGGAACTATGGCCTCAGGTGAATGTGAGTTTATTGCCTTACTGCCTGTGAATCCTCTGCTCCCACCTATTTGAGATTGACTAATCCTCAGGAAAACATTCTGATTGGTCCTATGGGGATCATAGGTTCACCACTTTGACCAGTCATTGAGGCCATAGATGTGAACGATGATAATTTGTACCCCCTGGTCCTGGTTCTGCCCCTGCCCCTGTGAAACTGTTCCTCCTCTTAGAAACAGATGCAAAGAAAGGATTAGATTTCCAAGAGGTTTACTGAGGGGAATGCCAGCAAAAGATAAACTGGAAGGGAGCAGGAGTAGGCAGGGAGAGGCTTCAGGCTATAATGTAGGTCTGATGCCTATGAAAGAAGAGAGGAAAGGAAGGATGAGCAGGAAGAGCCTCAGGTCACAGTGCAGTTCTAAGAAAGCCTTCACCAAGCTAATAGAGAATTCCCAAGAAGATTGCCATTGGAAAAGTACTACATCAGGCAGGAATGTCCCAGCTCTAGACTCCCATCATGCTCAGTCATTGGCTGGGAGCAGCCTGGAGGAAATACGGTATTGGTATGACACCATGGTGGATCCCAAGGTGCAGCAGCTGGAGCCTATCAGTCAATTATGTCCCACCAACCCAGCAGGCTCTTTAGAAGGTCTGAACTGTATACCTTATGGTTGCTACAACCTGATGGTCAGAAAGGGAATGGGGGGAATGGAGAAAGAGGTGCTGGGCAGAAAAAGGATAAAAGCAATAGCTGTTACACTAGATTTCTCCACAAGGGAAAGAATCTTACATTTTCTTTGCCCTTCAGTCCTCAGTTCTTTGAATCTCTATGTCCTTACACAGTAATCAAAGTTTAGTAATTAAATTTGATTCTAAAGATGATTACAAAAGAAGAGGAATAAAACAGGTTTTAGGAAATAACAGTGTGATCTTTCTCAGCCTAGATGGAGTGATTCCTTTGAGGGTAAAAACATACTTTTGATGTGTAAAGTCTAGTGTATTAAAATTTGCTTGTCTTATCACTCTAACTTCCTGTGATTTCTAATTAAACTTCAGGACACCTGTGAGGGTTCTTGTTTCTTATTTAATAGTTGTGTGAATTAGTGGCAGAACTAGAAATAGAAACTAGGTTTCATCCATGTTCTACCCTTGTTCCCTGCCTCAGTCTCAACACATAGATAACCAGGGCCAGAACACACAAAGGCTAGATTTTCACTGAAAGATGTTGAGATGAAGGACCTGAATTTGGTTTGGAATAGAAGAACTGTTCAAATGAAATGGGATGGTATAGCTGCAATGGAAAAGAGTATGGTTGTTCCTCAAAAAATTAAACATAGAATTACTTTATGATTTGACAGTTCCATCTCTGGACACATACCCAAAAGAATTGAAAGCAGGAACTTGAAGAGGTATTTGTACATCCATGTTCATAGCAGCATTATTCATAACAGCCAAATGGTGGAAGTGTCCATTGACTGATGAATAAATAAAGAAAATGTGGTATATACATTCAGTGGAATATTATTCAGCCTTAAAAAGGAAATAGACTCTTTTTTCTAAAATAGAAACATAGTTGATTTATGATAGCATATTAGGTTTCAGGCATACAACATAGTAATTCAATATTTTTATAGATTATACTCCATTTAAAGTTATTACAAAATAATGACTATATTTCCCTGTGCTGTACAATATATACATATTAGTTTGTATCTCTTAATCCCCTACCCCTATCTTACTCTTCCCCGCCATCCCTCTCCCCACTGGTAACCACTAGTCTGTGCTCTATATCTGTGAATCTGTTTCTATTTTGTTATATTCATTGTTTGTTTTATTTTTTAGATTCCACATATAAGTGATAACAGAGTATTTGTCTTTCTCTGACTTATTTCACTAAGCATAATACCCTCTAGGTCTATCCTCGTTGTTGCAAATGGCAGAATTTCTTTTTTTATGGCTAAGTAATATTCCATCGTATATGTATAACACATCTTCTTTATCCATTCATATGTTGATGGGCATTTGGGTTGCTTCCATATCTTGGCTATTGTGAATAATGTTACTGTGAACATTGGGGTCCATGTATCTTTCTGAAATACTGTTTTCATTTTCTTCAAATATATACCCAGGAGTGGAATTGCTGGGTCATATGGTAATTCTAATTTTAGTTTTTTGAGGAACCTCCATACTGTTTTCCATAGTGGTTTCACCAATTTACAGTCCCATCAACAGTGCACTAGGGTTCTTTTGTGTCCACACCAACTTTTGTTATTTGTAGACTTTTTGATGATAGCCATTCTGACAAGTATGAAGTGATATCTCATTGTGGTTTTGAGTTGCATTTCTCTGAGGATTTTTTCTTGTGCCTGTATATCTTCTTTGGAAAAGTGTCTATTCAGGTCTTCTTCCCATTTTTAATTGGGTTGTTTATTATTTGATATTGAGTTGCTTTAGATGTTTATATATTTTGGATATTAACCCCTTATTGGTCATATCATTTGCAAATATTTTGTCCCATTCAGTAGGGTTGTCTTTTTATTTTGTCAGTGGTTTCCTTTGCTGTGCAAAAGCTTCTTTTAATTAGGTTCCATTTGTGTATTTTTGCTTTGTTTCTTTTGCCTTAGGAGACAGATCCAAAAAAAACATTGCTATGATTTATATCAATGAGTGTACTGCCTATGTTATCATCTAGGAATTTTATGGTTTCAGGTCTTACATTTAGGCTTTAATCCATTTTGAGTTTACTTTTGTATATGCTGTGAGGAAATGTTCCAATTTCATTATTTCACATACAGCTGTTCAGTTTTCTCGGCACCATTTGTTGAAGAGACTGTCTTTTCTCCATTATATATTCTTGCCTCCTTAAAAAGGAAGGAATTTCTGGCATATGCTACCACACAGATGAACTTTGAGGACATTCTGCTAAGTGAAATAAGCCAGTCACAAAAAGACAAATACTGTATGATTCCACTTATATGAGTCATCTAGAGTAGTCAAATTCATAGAGACGGAAAGTAGAATGCTAGTTGTCAGGGACCATGGGGAGGGGAGAATAAAAAAATGAAATGGGACGACTTTGGAAAGCCATTTGGGAGGATCAACTAAAGATGAATATAGTATATTCTGGAACCCAGCAATCACACTCATTGGTATATGCCCAAGATAACTGAGTGCATTTGTTCATCAAAAGACAGGGGCAAGGATGTTTATAGCTACACTATTCATCTGGCCAGAAACATTCAGATGTCCATTCATGGGAGGATAGGTAAGTATTCGTACAGCGGAATACTATACAGCAATGGAAATGAACAAACTACTGCTACACACAACATGAATGACTCTCACACACATGAAGCTGAGCAAAAGTGATTCCATTGTAAACATGGTAAAGTACTCTCTGGTGTCAAAAGTCAGAATAGTGGTTAATTCTTGGGAGGAGGTGGAGGAGCAACTGGGGGCAGGCATGAAGGTGGCTCCTGGGTGTTGGTAGTGACCTGTTTTTTCATCTGGATGGTGGTCACATGGGTG
This sequence comes from Globicephala melas, assembly GCF_963455315.2. Classification (NCBI taxonomy): domain Eukaryota; kingdom Metazoa; phylum Chordata; class Mammalia; order Artiodactyla; family Delphinidae; genus Globicephala; species Globicephala melas. Next base: position 131,871,971 of record NC_083317.1, on the reverse strand, counting down.
TGTTCACCTTGTGAAATTTAATTAAATTTTACATGTATCATTTGAGTACTCTTTTGCATGTATACCTCAATTTTTAAAAGTTTGTTAAAATAATTGGTCAGGAGTAATTAGGCTTCTAGAGTCACCATAGAGTTTGAAATTAGTCTTTACATATTTAACACTCAGAATTGAAATAGTGGATAGTTTCGGGCCAGACTGTGGGAAGACAGAGAGCTTTTCTCCATAAAGCATGTATTGTTGTCTGACTATGTAGGAGTTAGTGGCAGACCCTTAGCATTATAAAAATATGCTTCATGTTAAAAACACGTATGTACATTCACTCCTCACAACAAACCTGAGAGTAGCAATTGCTACCATTGCTACCTTCCAGGTGAGCAGTCCAGCACTCAGAAAACCCAGTGATCTACAAAGGTGTCTCAGCTAGTAAGCAGTGGGGTCAGAATTAAGCCCAGGTAAGCTGTACCCAAGCTTGTACTGGCTCATCCTCCCTGCTCTGCCTCCAAGTATATTTTAGTATCTGGCAATGCCCCTCATTCACATGACATTGTGCCTGGGGAGTGTGGTTCTGATGAAATTATGTATATATTTCTATCGTAGAGAAAAAATTCTATAATTTTCCTTGGTGTTTACCAACTAGATTTAAATTTTGATTGTTTTAATTTTTAATTCAGTACTTTGTTAGAATGTCAATACATTAAGGAGTTATTTTATTTAGGCTTTTACATTACAAAAAAAGTGTAAACGACATTAAAGGAACTTGAGAAATTAAGAAGTCTTCCATAATTTTGCTATCCCATTTAAATGGTAGTATCCCTTCTTCTAGATCTGCTCTTGTGTGTTTATTTTTCCCACTTTTTCCACTCAACAATACATATCTTAGAGTCTTTAAAACTATATTTATAGAAATAACTCTTTTTATAAGAGAGTAAAATTATTATTAAAAAATTGCAAACTGAAAAAATATGAAGAAAAAATGAAAATTGACTTAATTGCACAACTGAGCAAGAACCAGCACTAACAACTTATTGTGATATATGTGTGTGTGTATATATATATATATATATACACACACACATACATACATACATATATCCCTACTTTTTAAAGATTCTTTTCCCATATAGGTCATTACAGAGTATTGAGTAGAGTTCCCTGTGCTATACAGTAGGTACTTATTAGTTAGCTATTTTATATATAGTAGTGTGTATATATCAATCCCAATCTCCCAATTTATCCCTCCCTCCCTCCTTTCCCACTCTGGTAACCATAGGTTTGTTTTCTACATCTGTGACTCAATTTCTGTTTTGTAAATAAGTTCATTTGTACCATTTTTTAAGATTCCACATATAAGTGATATTATATGATATTTGTCTTTGTCTGACTTACTTCACTCAGTATTACAATCTCTAGGTCCATTCATGTTGCTGCACATGATATTATTTCATTCTTTTTTATGGCTGAGTAATATTCCATTGTACATATGCACCACATCTTCTTTATCACTGTCAATGGACATTTAGGTTGATCCATGTCTTGGCTATTGTAAATAATGCTGCAATAAACATTGGGGTGCATGTATATTTTTGAATCATGGTTTTCTCTCGGTATATGCCCAGCAGTGGGATGGCTGGATGATATGGTAATTCTATATTTAGTTTTTTAAGGAACTTCCATACTGTTCTCCGTAATGGTTGTACAAATTTACATTCCCACCAACAGTGTAGGAGGGTTCCCTTTTCTCCACACCCTCTCCAGCTGTTTCTAGATTTTTTGATGATCATTCTGACCAGTGTGAGGTGATACCTCATTGTAGTTTTGATTGCATTTCTCTAATAATTAGTGATGTTGAACATCTTTTCATGTGCTTTTTGGCCTTCTGTCTGTCTTCTTTGGAGGAATATCTATTTAGATCTTCTGCCCATTTTTTGATTGGGTTGTTTGTTTTTCTGACATAGAGCTGCATGAGGTGCTTATATATTTTGGAGATTAATCCCTTGTCAGTTGCTTCATTTGCAAATATTTTCTCCTATTCTTTTGGTTGTTATTTAATTTTGTTTATGTTTCCTTTCCTGTGCAAAATCTTTTAAATTTAATTAGGTCCCATGTTTTTATTTTCATTACTCTAGGAGGTGGATCAAAAAATATATTGCTGCAATTTATGTTAAAGAATGTTCTGCCTATGTTTTCCTGTAGGAGTTTTATAGTGTCTGGCCTTACATTTAGGTCTTTAATTCATTTTGAGTTATTTTTGTGTTTGGTGTTAGAGAGTGTTCTAATTTCACTCTTTTACATGTAGTTGTCCAGTTTTCCCAGCACCACTTATTGAAGTGACTGTCTTTTGTCCATTGTATATTCTTGCCTCCTTTGTCATAGATTAGTTGACCATAGTATATGAGTTTATCTCTGGACTTTCTATTCTGTTTCATTGACCTATATTTCTGTTTTTGTGCAAGTACCATACTGTTTTGATTACTGTAGCTTTGTAGTATAGTCTGAAGTCAGGGAGCCTGATTCCTCTAGCTCCATTTTTCTTTCTCAAGATTGTTTTTTCTATTCAGGGTCTTTTGTGTGAAACCATAATTTTAATGGGCACATCACAGCTATTGGACAAAAATATTTAAAAGGAGACTTCCCTGAGTAATTTTTTCATTCTTAATGTTCTCTCTAGTCTATTATGTATATAAACACAGTATAACTTTTTACATAATTTCAAAGATTATAAGCTTTTTAGGGGCAAAAAGCATTTGGAATAAAGTATAGAATCTAGCCTGAATCACAATGATGCTCACCAAAGGTGTTGACCAAATTTGGGGACAACCTGGTGACAGTTTTGGATTTTGGGTATCTATTACTTCTGGGTTAAAGAATATATGAAAACTGATATTTATTTATAAAGATAAAAGAATCTTTACATATCAAAGCAAGTAGTCTTTGGCTGATGATAGGAAATAATAATATATACTTGAATGTGTCCCAAATACCTTCAGCTTTACATATGTACCCACTGGCCCACTTGCCAAATATTTGTCTGCCACCAAATTTCTTTGTGGCATTCCCATGGTGGGTGTGGGTACTGGTGCTGGCATGGTTACTGGGCTGCCACAGGCAATACAGAACTCTCCAGTTCCTGCCCTCACCCCTTCACTGTAATTGCTTTAAGGTTCCCCAAGGCTCTGGGTCAAAACCAGAGAGAAGAGGAATTTCCTCTCTTTCCCATTCCAAGGAAAGTAAAATATCCTCCTAGCTTTCCTTTATCCCAACATTAGTATCAGGAAAAACAACCATTCTATTTAGGAGAAATCTTTACCCCTCTCACTAGAGAGAGATTTTATTCTCTTGGCCCCAAGAAAGCAATAGCAAATTAGTTCAATCTTGGCCCATAGTCTGATTCATTCTTTCTTATCTAGGATTTTTGGAGGGACAGATGCCCCAAAAGTGTAAATAGGTCAAGTTGATCTCGCCTAAAATTAAAAAACAAAAATGTGTTGGAGCAAAGAGCCATGACTTGTGTTCCAATCAGTTTCAGGCTGCTCACTTAGGAATACTGAGGAAGAGAGGGCGACAAAAATTGTAAAATCAGGTTGCCGCTTGCTGTCTAAATAACAACCTCTTTGCCATTCTCCACTCGTTTAAATTCACCATAATGAGGAATGCCCTCTGACTTGAAAGCAAAGATGCAGTTAAAATAGCTGGCTATACCATTATTTTCCAAACAAGTTATGTTCACCAAATGATAAAGAGAGTTAATGTTCAGCTTCATGGCTATTTATTTTAGACCTAAAATGATGCAGACAAGTGCTCAGAAATATGAAGACTCTGGAGGGTGTTGTGTATTCAGTTCCACAGTTAATAAATTATGAGTGTTATGTATGTTGTGAGTTTAGCAGTTAAATGGGTCTCAATATAAAACTGTACCTTGTTGATGGAAATAAACAAATACAGAGCTGCTTCATTAAACTTAACTATTATTGACGACATTGTAAATATGAATAAGGTTTTATTAGAATTGTGTACACCTGTGGTGGTACTTTTCTATAAAAGTGACCCAGAACCTCTTACCTTCTAAGATTATCCTGCACTTGCCATGTTTGCCTGAGAATGAAAAAAAGAAACTTCGATTATGGGAATGCATCCTATTGTGAATGGAGAGAACTCTATGCTTGCCTTCAACTACCTATGGTATTCCTTATTTCTTCCCCCAGTTCTCCCCTCTCCTCTGAACTCTCTCACTCCTAATATTTATAAGGCCCTGGAATCCATTATTTCCTTGGTGTATACCAGATTTATGTGCTCTGTGCATATCTGTGCAACAGGGGAGGAAAGAGCTGGAGGAAAACACATGAGGAGTGTTGAAAAGCAGTCTGGAGGAAGTAAAATGAAAGTGTTCCACAGAAATTAATATGGTAATACAAAGGAGAAGCCTGTTCGATAGTGTTTAAAAAATCATAGAGCCTAATTTACTTGAAAAGAGATTAGATCATTGCCAAAATGGGCACATATTTATAATGTGTGTATCCTCAAATGAAAAAGAATAAATGGTTTAGCTAGGTCAAATGTAATTTCTGATTAGACCCCTGCCGAGCTCTCCAACAAGTTACAATTTGAAAGGAAGCCCAGTAAATTTGGAGTTTGGTTGAGTTTAAAATCTGATTTTCCGATTCATTTATACTTAGAGATGTTGTTGTTTTTTCTCTTCTCCGATTTCAAATAGAACAGCAACTGTGGACTGAAACTAATGGTAAAAGTAACAGTGAGGTTATAACAATGAAGTTTCCCCATTAAGAAACAAGATTCCCCGGTCTTTGAATAGAATATAAATCATGTCAGAGTAATAGAGTGAATAACATCTCTTCTCAATACCTAAATCGATCGCCAAAATCCTGAGATGAAAGTTTTCTTGAGATAAAGAACTAAGCCTTTGAAATATCTGTCCTAGTTATCTCTTAGGTTAGAAGTCCAGTCACCCATTCCTACTTCTGGAAAATGCCCTCCTTCGTGATCTACATAATGGCACAGCCCTGGTTGATTAGACTGGTGCACCTGGGTTACCTGATCAATTTGGAACTAAGACTGAGAGCAAGCAGGATTAAGGACGGTGAAACCAGTAATGTGTGGACTCAGAAGCCATTAGCAATAGCTGTTAAACCGTGTGGACTACAGAACATAAAAAGCTGGGAAACAGAATGGGAGAGAATTTGGGGGCTTCACCAGAGCATTCTGGAGTAGTCTCAGGTTCCGGTGTGTTCCTGAAATCCAGCAAGTTTTGCCTTTTGGTTCCATGATGACCACTGTCATCTTTATAATAAACTTTTTCAGCTAAAATTAAATCCAAGGGGCTTCTCTTACTTCCAACCAAGAAAGGCCCTAGACAACTTTTGGAACTGGAATTTTATAATTATTTACTTAAAGCTAAAACCATTCCTGTTTTAAATGTTAAGTTCAGACAAGCTTGATATGAGCACTAATATTAATTCTGATGTTTTAAAATGATGGTAGATAATTTAAAACATTATGTTCTTCTACAAAACAATAAAATAACAAAAATAGAGAAGGAAACTTTGTACCTTTCCTTAAAAACTAATTGATACTTTTAAGAAAATTTCATATGCATGAGTCTTTCCTAACGTCTTCAAAGAGACTTGGCCATTCCCTACTTCTGTAGCAAAGCATATTGCTATCATAAATGTGTAATTATGCATAGCAATTAGCTATCATTCCCTGTAATCTATTGCAGCTCTACTCAGCTCTAATATTGCGAATATGAGGTTGAAGAAGCTACAGGCCCAGTCGTCAAGGGAAGACAAACATAACATGTCACATGGGACTCTCCCTATTGCTTCAATGTGCCTACATATTAGAGACAGGGCAAGGGCCATCTCCACAGGAACTGCTGCGAGATAGCAAAGTCAACCCTGTGACTCCTAGTCTTTCATCTAAATTCGACGTAAATAAGATAAGCTTAGATCGCTTTTTTGTTTTTTTTTAAAGAATTTCTTTGAAGTTAATTTATAGGAGTAGAGAGCTTTATGGCTATTCCCCTCCATTCCCCATTAGGGAGAAAAAGGAAGTTCCTACTGCCTCCCCTTAAGACAAGTTGGAGCTGTGGGGGCCAGGAGGAAAAGAAATACGTCACCTGGACTTAAGACTTAGAACAAATGAGACTGTTCTAAGTCTCATTTGGAGGGTGGGGGAGGAAACAGCAATGACCTTTAAAAAGAGAGATGGTCGTAATGGGAATGTCCCACACTTCCAGAGTTTGCTAGGGCAAGGGTACAGAAGTGTACTGATGGGCAGAGCAGCCTCTGCAGAAGGGCAGCCAAGCCGGAGTCATCCTGAAAGGATCCAGGGTCAGAGAGCTGACCCGCAGGGTGAGGGAACCTGAGCTATTCTGCTGGATGCAGAAGCTGAGGAGTGAAGAGGTTCACAGAATAGTGAATGTTATGTTAGTGTTAGACTAGTTAATGAGGTCATATCCACAAAGATCACTGAAGAATCTACAACGTGTTCATTATACAGCCAGCATTTCCATGCGGGCATTCGATAGACAAATGAGAGCTACAAATAGCACCAGTTAGATAAATAGAACTTTGCCTCTTTTCTTCTCATCCCTCTCGCTGACCCCAGTCTTGGAGGCACTATAAGCGGAAACAGAATTGGATGAAAGATGGAAATGCTGATATTGAATTTGACTATAGTTGGGCTGCAGCCTGCAGGCCTGCAAGCTTTGTAATTGCCCAGCCTTGAGACTGAAGAAAGAGCCCAGAGACATCGACAGAGACATCAATGGTTTATTGGATAGAGAATCTTACCCGCCCACAGCAAAGGTTCTGGAGTGACACCTCACCATGAACAGTCGATGGCAAGAAGGACATGGCAGCAATCGTCTACTCAGGGGAGGAGGCTACTGTTTATAGAGGGAATTGATGTCAGGTTGGCTCACAGTTAGCAGGCAAACCAGCAACTGGGGCCGTGGGAAGCACATAAGCAGTTACTGATTAAGCCCTATAATTAAGAGGATTGGATAGTCATGTGAATGAAGCAGGGCCTGGTCAAGCAGGGGATGTACAGAGAGCAAGAGAACAACCATCTTAAATGACCTGATCATTTAACTGCATTTCTTAATGTCTGAAAACAAGACTGCTCTTTGTTGCCTGAAGATATTAAAAGTAATGAATATGCCCCAGATGTTACCAGGAAGAAGGGAGATCTGCCAATGTTTAAAAGCATTCGTGGGAGAAAAAGTCTAATTCAACTCATTCAATAGACCTGTCAAGTAAACAGATAGTTAAAGAGAATGGCTTAAGTGTTGCTATACAGGTGAGTATGGACTGTCGTGGAGAAAACATGGGGGCACCTGAGTCTCAGGGGAGCAGGGAACGCTTCCCAGAATCAGTGAGTTGAAATAACAAGTAGGAGTTTGCCAGGTAAAAAGAATGAAAGATTGGAGGCGAAGGGCAGCTGGGCAAAAGGAGGGGCAGGTACAAATTTCTAGAGGCAAGAGAAAAAACAGCCCGTTTTGGAAATTACAATTAAGTATGTTTTGAATATAGACTCTGATGGGTGAGCAGTGCAAGGCCATGAAGTATATACTGTGGTAAGGAGCTTGCATGTAATACTGGAGTCTGTGGGAATACATGAAGTGGCATTTTTAAGCAAGGAAGGAATATTGTGAAAGGTCATTCAAGCTGCTGTGTTCTGAGACACCTGGAGCTGGGCCCGACCTGTTAAGGAGCTGTAACAGTAATCAAGGTGAAGGATGCCAGTAGTTTGAACTAGAACTAAGGTAATGACAGTGAGAATGAAGAGAAGGTAACAGATACCAGTGCTCTTTAAGGAGTATCAATTGAAAAACTTGGGGATGGACTGAATGAAGGAGTAAGTAGAAGGAAGGTTTAAGGATGCATGTTTTCAGCATGGACAACCAGATTTATTCAATCATTTAATAATTTATTTTTTAGCACTTCCAAAAGGCCAAGCACTCTTAGGAGTGTCGGGATACAGATGTTGTAGTAATTGGCAAGGTAACTGGATTGCATGGGAAATTGAAAGAGTAAGCGTAAACAGCTCTTTTTAAATAATTTGAAGGCTCTGAGGGGATAAAAGAGAGAGTAGTTAGTCGAGAAAGAAGAAAGTTGGGAACAGGTTTTAGAGTTTTAAGGATGGTAATGACTTGTATGTGTTGAAATGCTGATGGAAAGAGATTGGAAACAAAGTGGGGGGATGAAGTCCTGGGGGAGGGCGGATGGGAGGAACACAGGTGAGGTACTGATCTTCAGACGGACCATTCCATTGGAAACAGCTGTGGGAAGAAAAGATGGGCACAGATGTAGGCTAATTTGTAGGGGGAAAGCCTAGGAGATGGATGGAGTTTGATCATCTGCTGAGAGTGAGGGCAGGGAAGAGTGGATAAATACAGGGACACATGAAATGACCCATTAACAAAATCTACCCTTTTTGTGAAAATTACACTATTTATTCTGAATAAATAAATTTTATGGATAAACTGAATAAGGAAATGAAAAGAAAAAATCACACAAATATTCAATAAATTATCAAGTGTTCAGTTTACTAATAACAAAATGAATAGTAACAGAAACTAAAACAACCATGAAATATTATTCCCCTTTATCAGATTGATAAAGGTTAAAAAGATGAGCATGCTCAGTGTTCCTGAGGATTTAGGGAAAACTTATTGGTAGGACTATAAAGGGCACTACCATTTGGAGAGCAATTTGGAAAAATGTGTGAGAATTAAAATTTGTGTATGCTTTGACCTGAGGATACTACTTCTAAAAATTTATTCTAAGGAATTGATTGAATAAAAGCATACAGACATATGTGTAAAGATGTTCACAGGAGCATTATTTGTATTAATGAGAAGTAGAAAACAAATGAAATGTCTAATGATGAATCCTGATAAATATTTATCATATATCCACTCAGTTATTAAAAATAATAATAGAGAGGTACAGTGATTGACATGGAAAGATGACCACAGTATACTAAGTGGAAAAGCTGGTTAAAATATAATAGCTTATTTTCTCAGAGTTGTAAAAAAAATATATGCCTAGAAAAACACTGAAAGTAATTATTGGAGAAAATGTTCCAATGGCTTTTTTTCCCTCTAAATATTTTTGTATTGACTTTTTCTACACCTGACATATATTACTGTTTATGAAACAATAAAGCTAATGCCATTTTTGTTCTACAAAAATTAAAAGTAAAAACATGCCAATTAGGGAAAATTTTCAGTCACACCACTGCTTTGGGGTGAATCATGAAATGACTGTTTAATGTGCGTTTTCTGGCTCTCTGTCCTATGTTTTATGTGCTATAAAATGTGGTTGCTAACCTATTGACATACAAGATGGAGCTCTGGCCAGATGAATAATGAAGGTTTTCATCATTGCAGTCACTGGTTAGGCCTCAGTTTCAAGGAAGACAAAGCCAAACTAAACCAGAGAAATTGTTGAGCCCAACCAAAACCTATTTAAAAACTGCCTGGTGGTGTATGGAAAGGTTCACCTGCTGCTGATGTGACTTGTGTTCTCACCAAAGGTAGATGTGCCAGCTATGGTTTCTAAGCTGGACTTTCCTCAGCAACACAAGAGGCTTCATTTGGAGTTGGAATATGTCACTGGCATAGATTATGGCTCTTGCCGCCTCATTTTATAAACCCTGTAAGTCTTCACCAATAGAGTCACAATTTCCAATTGCAGGCATTTCTCCTGATTTTGGTGTTGTAATTTTATAAAACAAATAACTAATATACTTTATTAATGTGGTATGTTGGTTGAGCATGAGATTTTGGGGGCTTGCTTTTCCACAAATTCATTTGATAGGTCACCAGAATTTATACTTTTAGCAACTTCATTTTGAATCAATATAATTCAAAGTGACATCAATAACTCGGCAAATGCAAGGTTGCAAATAATTTTTGATAATTTTTAATTCTGAGAAAAGTTAAATATCTTTCTGTTGATGATTCTTATGGAAGAATTTTTCTAAAAAGATTGAACTCTTCATACAAATTAGTTTCATCTAAGTCTGAATTTATTTTTAAACGTAAATTTATACAATGGCATTCTAATATTTCCTCTGACATTTTCTGTAACTTGTAGAAATTGAAAATGGCTTCATGATTTGTATATAATTTAAAATGGATAAAGACTATGTAGTACATAAATATATACAATGGAATATTACTCAGCCATAAAAAAGAACAAAATAATGCCATTTGCAGGAACCTGGATGGATCTAGAGATTATCATACTAAGTAAGTCAGACAGTGAAAGACAAATATATGATATCACTTGTATTTTGCGTCTACATTTAAAAAATGATATAAATGAACTTATTTACAAAACAGGAACAGACTCACAGATTTCGAAAACAAACTTATGGTTACCAAAGGGGAAACATGGAGGGGAGGGATAAATTAGGAGCTTGGGATTAACATATACACACTAAAATATAGATATATTTTATCTATATGTAAAATAGATAACGACCTACTGTATAGCACAATACTCAATATTTCTGCAATATCCTATATGGAAAAAGAGTCTGAAAAAGAATGAATATATTTATGTGTATAACTGAATCACTTTGCTGTACAACTGAAATTAATACAACATTGTAAGTTAACTATACTCCAGTAAATTTTTTAAATGTTTGTTTATGTATTCTATTGCTGTATTTTCATTTACAAAGAAAAATTAATTTAAAAAGTATTTTCCTCATTAATAATTAGCTCATTTGAAGCATCATATAAAAACAGTTTTCTTTGCCATAAAATACAACAATTTTAAATTTAATTTCTATTTCTAAGCCTGTGGATATTTGTTTCCCAATGTTACAGCAGTTTTCAAAACCAGAGACTCCCTAATGTCTAATGACTCCCTAATATGCTTTATTGCAATGTCAAATAACTCCCTAATATGCTTTATTGCAATGTCCACTCTGTATGCTTTTATTTTATTATAATTTACTGACAAAGTTTACTGCCTGAGTGCCAGCAGTTCTTGTGATGGTGCTTAGTCTGGAGAGTTAACATTTGTGCAAATGATGTAAACATGGGCTCTGGAGATGGACAGGCAAGCTGTTCTCCCACTGAAAGTCCTGGTGCTAATCCCATGTGAAACCCTTCCTCTCCTGGGCCACCACCACTGCTACAGCTTCTGCTATTTCTGCTGTCACTGCCAACATTCTGGGCCCCAGTCTCTTGGCCCTGGACTCGTCTTTGGGGTCCCACAGCAGGTGTGGACAATGCACAGGCCAACTGGCCTCTGCTCTCATTGCTTGCTGCTTGCCATGCTCGTGGACTTGAGCTCACACATACACACAAGACACCTAGTGTACCTCCTCTGTACACATACGTGTTCCATTGTTCCTTCTGATTTCACTTACAAAACACAAGTTCAAAGAGCAAATTATTAAGAAATTCAAGATGGTGACAGCAGAGTATTAAGCCAAACATAGGGCCTATTCAAAGAGCTGCGTCCTCTGCAACTGGCCCTGCAGCTGGTCCCGCCCACAACAAAAAACCATGCAGCCCAACAGGGAGGCTGTACCAGGGTTGAGGACCTTGCTGTAGGTTAGTTTTGTCTGATTTAGAATTTCATGTGAATGGAATCAATCTAATATCAGAGCACTTTTTAAATGTAAGCTAGCTTTATTGAAGTATAATTTATATACAAGTAAAATCCATTCATTTGAATGCACAGAATGCATTTTGTCTATGAGTTTTGACAAAAACACAGAATTTTGTAACGAACACCACCACAGTCAAGATATAGAACAGTTCCATTATACCCCCATGCCCACCCCACTCCCCAATGTCTCTCATGGAGACTAGAGTTGCTAGAACAGAGATCTACTGTTTGGGAAAGATGAATTCAGATTAATGCAACAATCCTCAGCATGATATGGAAATGGATTTGGGAGTTTAAGGAAAAGGAAGATGACCAAATTAGTGAGATCTGGTATACAGAAGTGGTGGTCTGTTAACGGTAAGAGAAAATGTATAAGAAGTTGATCAAATACATTTTAAAAATTTAGGGCCATTGTGTATTTTGAATATACTTACTATATAAGGATCTAGAGTTTTCTGAAATACTGGAGTTGTCTCTCATTTAGATTCAAATTGACACTATTGAATTGACTTCTGACTGTTACCTCTGAAATTACTTCCTTCTGTGTAACTCAAAATAGCATAAGGGAAGGGGTATATTGACAGAACTGTACACACACACACACACAGGTGTGTGTGTGCACGTGCAATCTATGTGCCACAGCCTGAGGCAGGTGGGGATACCTTATCACAGAGGAAGTTTGTCATGGGTGCACTTTTTGCTTCAACCTGGAGAAAATCCTCAAGGTGTTATAGATTGATTTGTTGTCTTGATGAGTTGAAATGCTCACAAGTTCATAGATTAGGTATTTGAAGGCATCACATAGTCTAGCTAAAAAAGAAGAAAAGAGAGATAAACCATAACTCTACAAGACAAGAAAAATAAATCAATGCAGAGAATGTATTTGAGGCAGCAGCTTCAACACTTGATTGCATGAAATGGCAGGTGGCAAAAGTAAGCCACAAATGTCCAGAACAATTTTTTTCCTATTATTCTACTGTGTAGGCCAACTGAATGGGGTCTACATTTTTTTTTAAGATGCTGGGGGTAGGAGTTTAGTAATTTATTTATTTATTTTTGGCTGTGTTGGGTCTTCGTTTCTGTGTGAGGGCTTTCTCTAGTTGCGGCGAGCGGGGGCCACTCTTCATCGCGGTGCACGGGCCTCTCACTATCACGGCCTCTCTTGTTGCGGAGCACAAGCTCCAGACGCGCAGGCTCAGTAGTTGTGGCTCATGGGCCTAGTTGCTCCGCGGCATGTGGGATCCTCCCAGACCAGGACTCGAACCCGTGTCCCCTGCATTAGCAGGCAGATTCTCAACCACTGTGCCACCAGGGAAGCCCCGGGGTCTACATTTTACACAGCTAAACCTGAGAACCCTGGCTGCCCAAGCAGCATAATTGGAGTGGGCCAAAACATTTCACATCAGTTCTGTGCAAATTCCCAGAATTGAATATACCCAAGAAAAATTTGGTGTCTATATGTGCACAGAAACTCATATTCCCAATCTATTATTTAAATAGGCATTCTGTAGACTTTTATGGTGTGTTTATGAGGTGGTGTGTGAATAAAAATTAAATAGGCATGTGTTTTTGTTATAAGGGCCTGAAACTTGATTAAATAATCAAGCCTTTGATTATTGAACCATGATGTTGTCCTTCTATTTTTCTGCTCAATGATGCTTAGATTTTGGATTGATGACTGGTGTGAGACAATTTTCAATGTAGAGAGTGTTTGCTTCTAGATACAGTGGGATTATCTTGAGGGACATAACTGCAGAAAAAAAAGACACTGGGACTTGAGGTTTGGGAAGGCAGGAAAAGAATGCATATAGAGGCAGAGCGAGTGCTGGATAAATGTTCATGGGGGATGGCAAGCACAGTCAAATAATAACATCAGAAATACTTCTTAGACATTACCTTGTAAAAGACTGAATTGAGATAGGGTATATATTAGTTTGATATTCAACTTCAAGTGCTCTATATTTTTCTTTTAAGGCATATATATATGTATGCACTGTAGTTTGTAATTTGATTTCTGAAAGTAACTGAGATACAACCCTTTGTAATCCATGAATACATGGGCTGTGAACCATGCCTGGAGGCTCTTAGAATGACTTCACCAAGTAATGACATGTCAATTTTAACTTTGGTTTTTATGGCAGATTTTATGGAGAAGGAAAAAATAACTGTATTTATTAAACTGACAGTGACAAGAATTATCACTGATCTAGTTTCTTGAAATGTAAGCACTGCTACCACTTTAACACATGTGTCTTTTGTCTAGGATTCTTTTGTCATGATATAAGGACTATCTGCCTTTATAATTTATTTATTTGGGTTCAGGTAAATCCAGAGGATGTGATGCAGCATTCAACCTGAGTGTGATCTAAGTCTAGAGACACTAAAACCAGGCCAAAATAGGATTTATCACACCATCTAGTCTGTTTTTGAATGCTCTGTTAAGCCCTTCTATTTAAGAAGAGTAGAAAGGAAATAGAAAAAGAGGGAAGGAAGAAACCAATATTTAATGAATACCTATTATGTTTGGTCAAAATTGTTCTCAGAGTCAATGCAGTGACATCCACACTGGATGGATTGCCATGAGTGAGAGTAAAATTAGAGATCTTCCCTATGTGTCTAGGAGGTTTGGAAACACCCAAAATAGCAATCACAGTTATCCAGCAGTCATCTCAAGGTGATAAAAATACAAAGTGATTGGATATTTTTGAGCAGAAATTACTTCCATTGTAACCCTCTTTTAGGGAGAGATGGAGTGAACAGAAAGGAGCATTTTTAAAAGGAGAGTAAGAGGCAAATATTGTCAGGGCACATGGAAACACCATACAAGAAGAAGTAGAAACTTGAAGATCACAAAGTCTTTTATTGAAAAGAGGAGAGGAGGTCTTGGCTAAGTGGCTCTGAGGTGTGCTGCTTCCAGAGCAAGAGTTGCCCACAATGAGTTTGATACATATGAAGATGTGCCATCCAGCTCCTTCAGGGTCTGCCTCCACTGCAGAGAGCTGCCGGTCCAATGTCATGACCTTTTCGGGGCAGGCAGTGACAAGTGAGGCAGGAGGGCAAAGGCCTGCTATCTTTTTTTTTTTTTTTTTTTTGCGGTGCGCGGGCCTCTCACCATTGTGGCCTCTCCTGATGCAGAGCACAGACTCCGGATGCGCAGGCCCAGCGGCCATGGCTCACGGGCCCAGCCGCTCCGTGGCATGTGGGATCTTCCCAGACCGGGTCACGAACCCGTGTCCCCTGCATCAGCAGGCGGACTCTCAACCACTGCGCCACCAGGCAGGGAAGTCCAAAGACCTGCTATCTTGACCCTGCACTGGACCATGAAGATGGGTAGGACGTGATCCAAGCTCCCTACTCGGTGGGCTAAGGCTTTGCTAGGTCTGTCTCATAGTTTACCTTCTCACGTTAACCCATCCTGCTTCCTCCCCCTTTCTTTCACAGGTTTGATTTCTAACAAATACAGTGCACCCCAAATTGTCTCAGCATTACTTCCTGAGAACCCAACCTGCAACGGTGAGTAATAGTATCTCAGATTACTTTAGTGGACAGACACCTCTCAGGATGTCTCAATAGTCAAGATACATGTTACTTGGAACACTTCTCAGAGAATACCTTTGGTCTAATTTCATGCTCACAAATTAATTTTCTACTATCTGATTTCCACGTGGTTTCGCTAAAAGGAAAGAATGCCATCTTAAGCATCTAGTTTATTAGACAGTTATATTTTTTATTATAAATGAGTAAATTAGCCTTTTGATAAACTCAATCTCTGCAAACCTTATTAATATGAGTCTGTTCCTGGGACATGTTCTCATTCTCAGAGTGCCCACAAAATCAGTGTCCTGACCATATAAGATTCAGGACCAAAATCTGATAGCAAGGTCAATGTTACGGTAGTGGACATCTGTTATTTTGTCTTTCTGGAAACCTATCCTCTGAGAAACACTTCTGCCTTTCATTCTTTGGGATTCTTTTGGCTCTCTCAAACATCACCACCACCACCACCTCCATCACAGGGATAGACCTGCACCTCAAGCTTGACTGATGAAGTTCCCTCTTCTGGAAATTTGACTCTCCAGTGGAGATGCGCACGAAGCAGAAGGTAGTTGGAGCTGAGTCATCTGATAGCAATGCTCAAGAGATTGTCCTTGAATTCCTAATACTGTGTTTCCTAAAACTGTCCTAGTTTGTATATTCCCAAGCTCTTTGTTCAGCTCTCTGTTCAATTTGTAAATGACTCCAGCAGTCTTCTAACAAATGCCTTTTACCTTCTCAGGTTAGTCAATGTATTAGTCAGGTCTAAGAAAACAGAAACTACTTAAGTGTTCTGGAATCATATACAGGGGGTTGTTACAAGGTGAGAGAGGATCTGTGACGCCAACCCTAAACTGGGAAACAGCCCAGAGATTAGCCATAGTAAGAAGTTACTCTCACCCTTAGCTTGGAGGGACGAAGGTTGTTATCAGAGCCCAGGGGCCTGAGTTACCTGGAAGAAGCTGAAACCAAGAAGGCCTGTTTAACATGAACTAGAGCAGTGAAGGAGACCCAGCTGCAGAAATACCCTGGCTTCTCCCTTCCTCCTGCCCTCCTAACTCCCACCAGCACCTCCCATTAGCCAGAGCCAGCTGGCTGGGAGCCTGGGAATTGAAGCCTACCAGGTTAGCCCAACTACGAAACAGAGCCCAGGGCCAGTACTGTCAGGATACCCTTCAGTCACCTACATGGAAAACCTCCAAATGATATAGCCATTTGGGGGACCTTCAAGAGCAGGCAGCCTATATTCCTTAGATGGTCATTTCGACCATGAGTTGTGCACCTTACAGGAATGGTAATTATATAAACCAAGTACTGTACCAAGCACTGTTTACATTCTTTATTATAAAGCATTTCTAAATAGCCAATATAAACCCACTTAGCTCCAGGGAATTGGCATTAGAGGGGCTGATTTTAAATCACATCCATTCAAGACTTTTCATACACCACCCAATAAAAGGTGAATTTAGCCCTATTCTGTTAATAATTCCAAACTGAACATATATGTGCCATAAGAATAAGGTATATAAGACCTCATTAATTGAGCTCTAGGGAATGGAGAATGAAGAACAAATTGTCATAACCTTAAAGAGTACATTTGTTTATGCTATTTTGTAGGGGAAAAAACCAAAAAAAGCTGGAAAGTTACTGAGTAATGGTATGTTTGAAAAATATCAATTACTCTGCACAAATCCCTCTGGAAAATGAATGAATTGGATTCCTGTTTTCATTGCTGTTGTTTTACCTCTAATGCAGGTTTCCTTTGTGTTTTCCTGAAAGGAGACTATCTCACGGTAGGGCATGCGTTTACTTACTTTTATAAATATCCAGTAGAAAAATTATACCTTTTATGGCAAAAATATTTTTGGCAGGTGTTCCAAAGTAAGTTGCTTGTGGTGTTGTCTCCCCAGCATGTTGGCATAATAACTATACAATTTTTTAAATTGCTATGGCTATAGATTTCCAATTTCATTCTTGCCTATGGAAAATTACAAAAGACAACAGATAATTTTAAAAGAAAAACAAGCCTACCTATCACTTTTTTTTTTTTTGCTGTATGTGGGCCTTTCACTGTTGTGGCCTTTCCCGTTGTGGAGCACAGGCTCTGGATGCGCAGGCTCAGCGGCCATGGCTCATGGGCCCAGCTGCTCTGCGACATGTGGGATCTTCCCGGACCAGGGCACGAACCCGTGTCCCCTGCATTGGCAGGCGGACTCTCAACCACTGCGCCACCAGGGAAGCCCCGGGAAGCCCCTACCTATCACTTTTGATTTGTGGAGAAAACAATAAGAATAACTCATTTAACAGTAACAGGGATTTAAAATGTGCTCTAAAAGAAATTGGGTTCAAATGTCAACTTTGATTCAAAGCTATCTCTTAAAGTATAAATAATTTAAGGGTACCATGGCATAACACCCACACTCCACTGAGAACTAAATAAACATGATTGTCACTGAAAATTTGTAAAAGGTGATAAGATCTAGCTTGGATGCAATGATGAAAATTACCTAATGGCAAACCCAGACAAAATGGTGGTAATTTAGTTTAGTGCACCTAAGGAATCCTAATAGTTGGTGACCTCCACACACCCCTGGTTTCCAGTTTTACCAAAAGAGAGTCTGAGAAGAATTTGAAGTTTCAGAGATTTATAATCGTTCCAGTTTCCAAACATAGTATTATGGGAAAAGGAACAAATAAAAGTTGACTTTACAATGTATAAGATTAGGACTTTTCTTGAAGGTTGTGGAGATACTTGTGCTGCAAATAAAAGAAAATTTGCAAATTTGAAAAATCTCTTAAGACTAAATTAAGATCCCAAAGTGAAAATATTCTAGTAGTTTATCAAGTCAGTCACAAAGGTCCATTTTCCAAAGTACTGGACTGAAAGTGATGAGTTTCAAGAAAGTAAAGTTGCTGAGATATATCCCAACCCCTTCCTCCTGTATCTTACAACATTGCTGTTATTCATTTCATGTATCCATACCTTATTATCACTCAGTACCTTGTTTCTAATATTACTTCAAACAGTTATCTATTAGATCAACTAAGAATAAGAAAAATAAAACATGCTATTTTAGCTTCATTTATTCCTTCTTTGATGTTCTTCCTTTTTTTATGTAGATCCAAGTTTCTGACTCACACTGTTTTCATCTTTCTGAAGAACTTCTTTTAACATTTCTTACAGTGTAGGTGATCTGGCAATAAATTTCCAAATAAATTTGTTTGTCTGAGAGAGTCTTTATCTCTTTTTTGCTTTTGAAGGATAATTTCACTGGACATGGAATTCTACATGGGTGATTTTTTTTTCAACACATTAAATATTTGATTCCACTTTTTTCTTGCTTGCATAGTTTCAGATAACAAATCCACTGTAATTCTTATACTTGTTCCTCTATAGGCAAGGTGTTTTCCCCCTTTGGCTTATTTCAATATTTTTGGTTTTCTGCACTTTAAATGTGATCTGCATAGGAGGAGACTTTTAAAAAATTTGTTGACAGTACAATTTTAATGACTCCTTTTGTGAATTTTGTTTTTAAACTCTTGGAAGATTTTCACTTATGTGATTTGTTCCTAACATTCCAAAATTGGCATGAATTTTAATTATCCTCAGATTTCATGTCTGAACAAAACATACAAGGGTACAGATAAGCATTTAAAAAGATCATTAACTTATTTAAGACATTTCATTATATTTTCATACACTGAGTATGGAGAAAAATGATCAGTAACTTGTTTTATTACATGTTGACAATTTATTTTTTGTTTTCATTTTTTTTAATTTAATTTTTATTTTATACTTGGGTATAATTGATTTACAATGTTTGGTTAGCTTCAGGTGTACAGCAAAGTGATTCAGTTATACATATATCCATTCTTTTCCAAATTCTTTTTACAAATAGATTATTACAGAATATTGAGTAGAGATCCCTTTGCTATACTGTAGGTCCTTGTTGATTTTATATATAGTAGTGTGTATATGTTAGTCCCAAACTCCTAATTTATCCCACTCCCACCTTTCCCTTTGGTAATCATAAGTTTGTTATCGAAGTCTGTGAGTCTGTTTCTGTTTTGTAAGTAAGTTCATTTGTATCATTTTTTTAAGATTCCATGTATAAGTGATATCATATGATATTTGTCTTTCTCTGACTGACTTAATTACTTAGTATGATAATCTCCACGTCCATCCATGTTGCTGTAAATGGCATTATTTTGTTCCTTATTTTATGGCAGAGTAATATTCCATTGTATATACGTACCACATCTTCTTTATCTTCTGTCGATGGACGTTATAGTGCTTCCATGTCTTGGCTATTGTAAATAATGCTGCAGTGACCATTAGGGTGCATGTATCTTTTCAAATTATAGTTTTCTCCAGGAATAGGATTGCTGGATCATATGGTAGTTCTATATTTAGTTTTCTAAAGAACCTCCATACTGTTCTCCAGAGTGGTTATACCAATTTACATTCCCACCAACAAGGTAGGAGAGTTCCCTTTTCTGCACACACTCTCCAGAATTGTTTGTAGACTTTTTGATGATGGCCATGCTGACTGGTGTGAGGTGATACCTCACTGTGTTTTGATTTGCATTTTGATAATAATTAGTGACGTTGAGCATCTTTTCACATGATTTTGGCCATCTGCCTGTCTTCTTTAGAGAAATATCTATTTAGCTCTTCTGCCCACTTTTTGATTGGCTTGTTTGTTTTTTTCTAGTATTGGGTTGCATGAGCTATTTGTATATTTTGGAGATTAATCCCTTGTTGGTCATATCATTTGCAAATATTTTTTCCCATTCTGTGGGTTGTCTTTTTTGTTTGTTTGTTTATGGCTTCCTTTGCTGTGCAATATCTTTTAAGTTTAATTAGGTCCAATTTGTTTATTTTTGTTTTTATTTTCATTACTATAGGAGGTGGATCAAAAAAGATATTGCTGTGATTTATGTCAAAGAGTGTTCTGCCTATGTTTTCCTCTAAGAGTTTTAAGTGTCTGGCATTACATTTAGGTCTTTAATCCATTTTGAATTTATTTTTGTGTATGGTGTTAGGGAATGTTCTAATTTCATTCTTTTCCATGTATTTGTCCAGTTTTCCCAGCACCACTTATTGAAGAGACTGTCTGTTCTCCATTGTATAGTCTTGCCTTCTTTGTCATAGATTAGGTGACCATAGGTGTGTGGGTTTATCTCTAGACTTTCTATCCTGTTCCATTGATATATATTTCTGTTTTTGTGCCAGTGCTATACTGTTTTGATTATTGTAGCTTTGTAGCATAGTCTGAAGTCCGGGAGCCTGATTCCTCCAGCTCTGTATTTCTTTCTCAGGATTGCTTTGGCTATTCAGAGTCTCGTATGTTTCCACACAAACTGTAAAATTTTTGTTCTAGTTCTGTGAAAAATGCCATTGGTAATTTGATAGGGATTGAATTGAATCTGTAGATTGCCTTAGGTAGTATAGTCATTTTGACAATATGGATTCTTCTAACCCAAGAACATGGTATATATTTCCATGTTTGTGTCATCTTAATTTCTTTTATCAGTGTCTTATAGTTTTCAGAGTACAAGTCTTTTGCCTCCTTAGGAAGGTTAATTCCTAGGAATTTTATTCTTTTTGATGTAATAGTAAATGGGATTGTTTCCTTAATTTCTCTTTCTGACCTTTCATTTTTAACATATAGAGATGCAAGAGATTCTGTGTATTAATTTTGTATCCTGCAACCTTACTGAATTCATTGATGGGCTCTAGTAGTTTTCTGGTAGTATCTTTAGGATTTTCTATGTATAGTATCATGTCCTCTGCAAACAGTGACAGTTTTACTTCTTATTTTCCAACTTGGATTCCTTTTATTTCTTTTTCTTCTCTGATTGCTGTGGCTAGGACTTCCAAAACTATGTTGAATCAAAGTGGCAAGAGTGGACATCCTTGTCTTTTTTCTGATCTTAGAGAAAATGCTTTCAGGTTTTCACCATGAGAATGATGTTAGCTGTGAGTTTTTCATATATGGCCTTTATTATGTTGAGGTAAGTTCCCTCTATGCCCACTTTCTGCAGAGTTTTTATCATAAATGGATGTTGAATTTTGGCAACAGCTTTTTCTGCATCTATTGAGATGATCATATGGTTTTATTTCTTCAGTTTGTTATTGTAGTGTATCACAATGATTCATATGTGGATATTGAAAAATCCTTGCCCCCCAGGATAAATCTCACTTGATCATGGTTTATGATCCTTTTAGTATAGTATTGGATTTTATTTGCTAGTATTTCATTGAGGATTTTTCAGTCTGTGTTTATCAGTGTTATGAACTATAACTATAATAGTTATAATTTTCTTTTTTTGTGGTATCTTTGTCTGGTTTGGTATCAGGGTGATGGTGGCCTCATAGAATGAGTTTGGGAGTGTTCCTTACTCTGCAAGTTTTTGGAATAGTTTCAGAAGTATAGGTGTTAACTCTTCTCTAAATGTTGGATAGAATTTTCCTGTGAAGTCATCTGGTCCTGGACTTGTGTCTGTTGGAAGTTTTTAAATCACAGTTTCAATTTCAGTAGTTGTGATTGGTCTGTTTACACTTTCTATTTCTTCCTGGTTCAGCCTTGCAAGATTGTACCATTCTAAGAATTTGTCCATTTGTTCTAGGTTGTCCATTTTATTGGCATAGAGTTTTTTGTAGTAGTCTCTCATGATCCTTTGTATTTCTGTGGTGTCAGTTTTAACCTCTCCATTTTTGTTTCTGATTTTATTGATTTGAGCCTGTTCCTTTTTTCTTGTTGAGTCTGGCTAAAGGTTTATCAATTTTTTATCTTTTCAAAGAACCAGATTTTAGTCACATTGATCTTTTCCAATTTTTTTTTGGTTTCTATTTTATTTATCTGCTCTGATTTTATGATTTGTTTACTTCTACTAACTTCGGGTTTTGTATTTCTTCTTTCTCTAGTAGTTTTAGGCTTGCACTTCCCTCTTAGAACTGCTTTTGCTCTACCCCATAGGTTTTAGATCATCATACATTCTTTTTCATTTGTCTCTAGGTATTTTTTGATTTCTTCTTTGATTTCTTCAGTGATCCATTGGTTGTTTATTAACATATTGTTTAGCCTCCATGTGTTTGTGTTTTTTACAGATTTTTTTCTTGTAGTTGATTTCTAATCTCATAGCACTGTGGTCAGAAAAGATGCTTGATATAATTTCAATTTTCTTAAATTTACCAAGGTTTGCTTTGTGACCCAGCATGTGATCTGTCCTAGAGATTGTTCCATGTGCACTTGAGAAGAGTGTGTGGAATGTTCTATAAATATCTATTTAGTCCATCTGGTCTATTGTGTCATTTAAAGCTTGTGTTCCTTTATTGATTTTCTGTCTGGATGATCCTTCCACTGATGAAAATGAAGTGTTAAAGTCCCTCACTATTATTATGTCACTGTCAACTTCTTTTATGCCTGTTAGCATTTACCTTATATATTGAGGTGTTCCTATGTTGGGTGCATATATATTTACAGTTGTTATATCTTCTTGGAGTGATCACTTGATCATTATGTAGTATCCTTCTTTGTCTCTTGTAACAGTCTTTATTTTAAAGTTTTTTTTTTTTTTTTTTTTTGTGGTACGTGGGCTTCTCACTGTTGTGGCTTCTCCCATTGCGGAGCACAGGCTCCGGATGTGCAGGCTCAGTGGCCATGGCTCACAGGCCCAGCCGCTCTGCGGCATGTGGGATCTTCCCAGACTGGGGCATGAACCCATGTCCCCTGCATCGGCAGGTGGACTCTCAACCACTGCGCCACCAGGGAAGCCCAAGTCTATTTTTTTATATGAGTATTGATACTCCACATTTCTTTTGATTTCCGTTTGCATGGAATATCTTTTTCCATCCCCTCACTTTCAGTCTGTATTTTGTCCCTAGATCTGTAGTGGGTCTCTTGTAAATAAGATATATACGAGCCTTGTTTTGTTTTGTATCCATTCAGCCAGCCTATGTCTTTTGGTTGGAGCATTTAATCCATTTACATTTAAGGTAATCATTAATATGTATGTTCTTATTGCCATTTTGTTAATTATTTTGTGTCAGTTTTTGTAGGTCTGTTTTCTTCCCTTCCTCTTTTGTTCTCTTGTCTTGCGACTTGATGACTAAATTTAGAGTTTTGTTTGGATTGTTTTTTTGTGTGTGCAAGTATCTACTGTAGATTTTTGGTTTGTTGTTCCCATGAGGTTTTGATATAGCAGTATATATATATATATATATATATACATGGTTGTTTTAAGTTGCTGTATTTTTAATTTCAAATACATTTCCAGTATCCTGCATTTGTGCTCTCCTCTTCTCATGATTGCTGGTTTTGATATCATATTTGTGTTTGGATGATTTCCTACCTTTACTGTATGTTTGCCTTTACCAGTGAGCTTTCCCATTTGTAATTTTCTTCTTTCTAGTTGTGGTCTTTTCTGCCTAGAGAAGTTCCTTTAGCATTTGACTCAAAGCTTGTTTGGTGTTGCTGAATTCTCTAGCTTTTGCTTGCCTGTAAATCTTTTGATTTCTCCATTGAATCTGAATGAGAGACTTGATGGGTAGGGTATTCTGGGTTATAGGTTTTTCCCTTTCATTACTTTTAATAAATCATGCCCCTCTCTTTTGGCCTGCAGACTTTCTGCTAGAAATCAACTGATAACCTTATGGGAGTTCTCTTGTATGTTACCTGATGATTTTCCGTTTTTGCTTTCAGTATTTTCTCTTTGTCTTTAATTTTTGTCAATTTGATTAATATGTCTCTCTATGTGTTCTTCCTTGGGTTTATACTGTATGGGACTCTCTGTGCTTCCTGGACTAGAGTGAGTGTTTCATTTCTCATGTTAAGGAAGTTTTTGGCTATTATCTCTTCAAATATTTTCTCAGGCCCTTTCTCTCTCTTCTCCTTCTGGGACCCCTATAATGTGAATGTTGATGTGTTTAATGTGTCCCAGACATCTCTTAGACTGTCCTTATTATTTTTTTTCATTCTTTTTTCTTTATTCTGTTCCTCAGGAGTGATTTTCACCAATCTGTCTTTCATCTCACCTATTCATTCTTTTGCCTCATTTATTCTGCTATTGATTCCTTTTAGTGTATTTTTCATTTCAGTTATTGTATTATTCATCTCTGTTTGTTCTTTAAATCCTCTAGGTTTTGTAAAACATTTCTTGTATCTTCTCAGTCTGTGCCTCCATTCTCTTCTGAGATCTTGGATCATCTTTACTATCATTACTCTGAATTCTTTTTCAGGCAGATTGTCTATCTCCACTTCACTTAGTTGTTCTTCTAGGGTTTTATCTTGTTCCTTCAACTGGAACATATTTCTCTGCCATCTCATTTTGTCTAATTTTCTGTGTTTGTGGTCTCCATTTCTCAGGCTGCAGGTTTGTAGTTTCTCTTACTTCTGGTGTCTGCTTCCTGGTGGGTGAGTTTTGTCCAGGGGCCTGTGCAGGCTTCCTGGTGGGAGGGACTGGTGCCCGTCCACTGGTGGGTGGAGCTGGGTCTGGTGAACAGGGCTGTGTCAAGAGGTGTGTTTAGAGGCAGCTGTGTGCTCAGGATGACTTAGGCAGCCTGTCTGCTGATGAGTTTGTCCTGAGACCTTCCAGCACTGCAGCCTGCAGCCTGTTTGGGGGAGAGGTAGATCTTAGTGCCAAAATGGCCACCTCTAGGAGAGCTCACACTGATGAATATTCCCTGGGGCCTCTGTCACCAGTGTCCTTGCCCCCACAGTGAGCCACAGTTGACCCCTGCCTCCCCAGGAGACCCTCCAATTTCCACAGGTAGGACTGGCCCAGGCTCCTATGGAGCCACTGCTTTGCCCTGGGTCCCAGTGCACATGAAAACTTGTGTGCGCCCTCCAAGAGTGGAATCTCTGTTTCCCCCAGTCCTGTGGAACTCCTGCGCTCAAGCCCACTGGCCTCCAAAGCCAAATCCTCTGGGGCCTCTCCTCCAGATACCAGACCTTCAGGCTGAGGAGTCTGATGTGGGGCTCAGAACTCTCACTTCTGTGGGACAACCTGTATGATATAGTTATTTTCCAGTTTGTGGGTTGCTCACCCAGCAGGTATGGGATTTGATTATATTGTGAAAGCAAGTCTCCTACCATCTCATTGTGGCTTCCTCTTTGTCTTTGGTTGTAGAATATCTTTTTTGGTAGGTTTGAGTCTTTTTTTGTTGATGGTTGTTCCTCAGTTAGTTGTTCATCAGTTAGTTGTGACTTTTGTGTTTTCTTGAGGAGGTGAACTCAAGTTCTTGTACTCTGCCATCTGGTCTCCTCTCCTTGACCAGGAGGAGTTTTTTGAGGGT
Source organism: Globicephala melas (assembly GCF_963455315.2). Classification (NCBI taxonomy): domain Eukaryota; kingdom Metazoa; phylum Chordata; class Mammalia; order Artiodactyla; family Delphinidae; genus Globicephala; species Globicephala melas. Next base: position 131,846,483 of record NC_083317.1, on the reverse strand, counting down.
ATTTATTCTATGTGGTGTTCTCTGAGATTTCTGGATTTGAGATTTTGTGTCTGTCATTAATTCTGGAAAATTTCATGCTATTTATCACTTCAAATATTTCTTCTGCTTCATTTTCTTCTGCTCCATCTTCTCCTTCTGATATCTTTCAAAATTGTCCCACAGTTCATGAATATCAGTTTCTTTTTTCATTTCAGTTTAGAAAGTTTCTATTGCCCTATCTTCACACTTAATGATTCTTTCTTCGGTTGTATACAGTCTGCTCATGAGCCTATCAAATATATTCTTCATTTCTGTTACAGTATTTTTTTTATCTCTAGCATTTTCTTTTGATTCTTTCTTAGAGTTTCCATCTCTCTGCTTACAATAACCATCTGTTCTTGCATGTTGTCTAATTTTTCCTTTAGAGCCCTTAACGTATAATTCATAGTTATTTTTTAATTCCCTATCTGATAATTCCAAAATATGTACCTTACCTGAGTCTGGTTCTGATACTTGCTTTGTCTCTTCAGGCTCTGGGTTTTTTTCTTACTTTTTAGCATGCCTTGTATTTTGTTGTTGTTTTGCTAGTGGAGTTCCTGGAGATAAAACTCACAATAGTGTAGAGAAGCCCTAATACCATGCCTTCCAGTTGCTGCTCACTTTAATGCTATTTCACATTCAGCCTCCAAAAATTCATCAAAATGGCAGGGTAAGTGTTCCTACCAGTTCATGGGTCTAGCAACTGATGCTCCAGATAAGGTGCTCTCAGCTGTGATTCTCTGTATTTGCCTGTCTCTCTAGATTTCAAGGTGGCAGTGTGCTTTGTGACTTTAATTCACTTTTGGGTGCAAGAAAAGTCATTGGTTTTCAGTTTCTTGAGCTTTTTCCTTATTGTAAGGATGAGACAACTTCCAAGCTCTTTACATGTTAGAGCTAAAACTAGAAGACCTCTCCGTGATTATTTCTAAGAAAATGTTACATCCTCCTTTCCAATCCCCTCCCTCTCTCAGGGAGGTAGCTATCATCCCAGAATCCCTGTCCAGGGTTAATCATTATTCAAAGTGGTGTTTGTTCTATCTATCCATCCATGGTTTTAGATCTTTACTGTCAATATGTTCTCTATGAACAATTGTATCATTTATTTTTTGATTTGTAACAAAACTTGGTGGCTTAGTATTCTTTCTCAAAATTCTGTAGGTTAGTTGGGCAATTTTTCTTTCTGGGATAGTGAGTAAATCTCTAATTGGCTTCACAAATATGTCTGGCAGTTGGCTCAATATCAACTGGTATGACAGAAATTACTTGATCAAGTGTTTCTCATCATCCAAAAGAATGACCCTGTGCTCATTCACATTTTTGTGGTTACAGGGCTCCCAAGAGCAGAAATAGAGGGCAAAGCATGATGCCCAAGCACCTTTTAAGTCTCTGCTTGTGGCACATTTGCTACTATCCTTTTAGCCAGAGCAAGTCATATAGCTTAGTCAGTGTGGGAGAGGACTTTGCATGGAAATGGATACAGAGGGGAATTATCATGTCCATTTTGGCAATGTCCCTAAATATATTAGAGCGTTAATGTTTTTAAAATGTTACATATATGGCAGGATAAATCCATTTATTTTTGCAATGTGCTTTTGTCACTCAGAACTCTTTTTATGCTTTAACCCTACTGACACTTTGAACCAGGAAATTCTTTTTTGTGAAGGGCTGACCTGTGCATTGTAGGATGTTTAGCAGCATCCTCTACTCATTAGATGCCAGTAGCAAGACTCCAATAGGGACACTGAAAAATGCCTCCAGACATTGCCCAGTGTCTGTGGGGGGCAAATTGCCCTTGTTGAGAGCCACTGCAATCTAAAGGCATATATCTAGAAGCTGAAATTTCTGGGTCGTTGGAAAGGTGTATCTTCCAATTTACTAGATATCATAGATTGAATATTTGTGTCCCCTCAAAGTTCATGTGTTGAAAACTATTCCCCACTGTGATGGTATTTGGAGGTGGGGTCTTCGTGAGGTAATTAGGTCATGAGGATGGAACACCAAAGAATGTATTAGTACCCTTGGAAAAGAGACTCCAGAAACCTCCTTCACCCCTTCTGCCATGTGAGGACACATGGAAAAGACAGCCATCTGTGAACCAGGAAGTGGGCTGTCACCAAACATTGAATCTGCCAGTGCCTTGATCTTGGACTCTGCAGCCTCCAGAACTATGAGAAGTAAATGTTGGTTGTTTAAGCCACCCAGTCTATGGTATTTTTGTTATAATAGCCCAAATAGAACAGACTAATAAAATAGATCTTATCAAATTGCTTTCCAAAAGCTATGATAATTCACATTCCCAAAATCAGTATGTGAGAGTTTGTGTCCCTTAACAGCCTTGCCATTACTTGGTTTTACCAAAAAGTTTTAACTTACATAAATCTGATGGGTATGAAATTGCTTCTTACTGTTTTTTTAATTTTTATTCCCTGCAGTTGAACTTCTTTATTTATTGGGAATTCAACTTTCACCCTCTGTGAATTGCCTTTTCATATCCTTTTCCACTGTTCTATTAGATTGTTTTAAATTATTAGCCCATAGTTCTTGATATGTTTTATATATAGATTGTTTTTCAATTATGTTCATTGCAAATATCTTCTCTCTGCCTATAGCTTAACAAAGTCTAAATTGATCAGTGTTTCTACTCTCCGCCCCAACACTTTAGAACCTCTTAATTCTAATGTACAATGTCTTTGAGGTCCTGCATTTTCTTTGAATTTTTATTTTAACCTTCACTATTGATTATTACTTTTTCAGTCAGTTCTTCTCTAGATTTACTCACATGTTTACCAGTTCCTTCACTCTCTTGTCTCTTGCATTCTACTTCTCCCTTTTTTGTTTCCTTTAAAAGAACTTTCAGCTAGGACTTTTCACCCTTAATAGGAACAGAATTCAAGGTTAATAATTATTTTCTCTCTTTTTTTTGAGAAAACGGATGTAGATGATCTCTCTTCTCTCATTGATTTTTTTTAAGAATTCCTTTGCCTTTAGTATTCTGCAGTTTTTCTGTAATGGTTCTAGGTGGCACATATGTATATTTTAAACTTACCCTTCTCCAGATATGGTACACTTCCTCATTCTGAGAACTTGGGTCTTTCTCCTATTATAAAAAATTATCTACGATCATTTCTTCTAATGATACATCTCTCAATTCTCCCTTTGAGGGACTCCTTTTAGATGTATGTTGGACCTGCTTAATTTATCTGCCATGTCTGTAAACTTCTCTGGTTTTTTTTTAAACCAATGTGTGGAACTCATAAAATGCACAATTGAACACATAGAACTTGAAAAAAATGTGTATATGTATATACATACACATATATGTGTATCCATGTACATACGTATACACACCCATATAACCACAACATAGATCAATATATAGAGTATAACCTTTGTGCCCCTTCCCAATCAATAGTGCCTTTTGCCTACAAAAGTAACTTCTCTTTGTCTTCTATCACCATTTTTAGTTTTGCCTGTTCTTGACCTTCATATAGTTAGAAATACATAATATGTCCTCCTTAGGATCTAGCTTATTTCACTCAACATATTCTTTCATCCATTCTCTTATATTTTTATCTCTCTTTCTCTCTATACTACACCCTAATTTCCTCAGATTTATTTTCCAGTTTACTACATTTTTTCAATATACTTAATTTGCTGCTTAACCTATCTAATGTGTTTTTAATTACAATGATTCCATTTTTCATTTCTAGAAATTTGCCTTGTTTACTTTCAAATTATTTTTATTTTTATGTTCTGTTATTACATTTTAAAATTTTATCTCATTTAATTATTTCAAGCATACTTTTTCATAGTCTCTTTTAGATTCTATTGTTTGAGTTCTTAGGGAGCTAATTTTCTTTGTGGCTTCTACTATAATAGAGATCATGGCAGATCATTACCTCTTATCATTAGTAATTGTTAATTGTGAACCATTTTATGTTTCCATCCTCCATGGAATTCCCTAATATCCTAGACACTTTAAATGTCCATACAAAAGTGTTTTTCATTTGTTTCTGCTAAAGGAAAACAAAGTTTTCACTGGTTTCAGTGAAAATTTTTTCACTGGTTTCAGTGAAAATTTTTACATTAATTTAATCTACTTGGGATTCCTACACTCCAAGAAGACTATACATTTAGGTTTCCTAACCATTATTTGGCATAGACTTTCAGTTTTGACTGCTGAATCAAAGAAATAATTTTACCCAGAAGCTCCAGGAGACAGCAAGTTACCCTGGGCTGAGGAAGAGACTGTTTATAGATCCTTTTACATGGAGATAAAGATGCAGTTCTATTTCTCCACCCCATCCAAGCCCCAGCCACATCTCCTGTCTCAAGTGGGTGCTAAAATAGAGCTTTGGAACAATAAGACCAATATATAGGTCTCACACCCCTCTGTTTCTAGAAATTGTGGAATTAACTGTATTTTGAACTTTGCTTTGTTTTAAAATTTGTTTTGTATAATTGGACATTTCAGTTCAGTTGAGCCTCTAGATTGCTGCAGCCCCAGCTAATACCACATGATGCAAAAGGATCCATAAAATTGTGACTGATTCTAACTGGTGGTGGTGGTGGTGGTTTTAAGGCTCTGTTGTTATAAAGAAATGGATAGCCTCAGTGACAAAATTACTTCTGTCATCTCCAGACTTTCTGTAAAATCTGGTTAAATGTTACCATCAAGATGCTATCATCACTGGAAAGAATTGAGAGAGGGTATTGTCCCCTAACCCTCCATTTGCAGGGAGACAGTATAGGGGACAGCAGCCAGAGGGATGCCCTTAAAACATGACTCACAATGAAGTGGACAGAGGTGTGTATAAAGAGCAGAGCAGCAGTTCACATTCAGATGGTAACCATTGTAAATCCATGAAGAGGCACATTGAAGATCTCCAAAGTACCTATGGAGAGGAATCTGGCAAAAACTAGATTATACCATTACATGAGTTGGAGACATGAGCTATAGTGATTTGTGCATTAAAAATATAACCTCATGGCCCAGTGGAGACTCACCTGGAAGTAGTGCTGACTCATAAAGCCAGATGTGAATGGGGCCAAAATCTAGAGAAAAACACCAGAACTAAGGGTATTAGCTCCAAGTGTGTGTGTGTGTGTGTGTGTGTGTGTGTGTGTGTGTGTGTGTGGTTTCTGAAAAGAAAGAATAGTCAATGCTCACTCTCAAAACTGCACACAAGAGAAACAAGAAGGGGCTTATGTATACCTATTAGATTTGGCAACTAGATTTATCTACTCATGCTAGAATAGTTGGAGTAGATAGATAAGATCCCTTTCTCCCCGAAATTATTTGATTCTAATGCTTCTGTTTATCACTGTCCTTTTGATTCATGTCATAGACACTTCTCTGTTTTATACTATTCTCTGCCTCAGGGGAAATAAGAATTTTGCTATGTTCTGAAGACCGGGTAACCCACTTGCTTTTATCAGCTTGATATTTTTTCTTGTGTTGTTACCTCAGGGAAATTTTATTTTATTTTAAAGTTTTTATTGGAGTATAGTTGATTTAAAAGGTTGTGTTACTTTCTGCTATATAGAAAAGTGAATCAGTTATATATATACATATATCCACTCTTTTTAAGATTCTTTTCCCATATAGGTCATTACAGAGTATTGGGTAGAGTTCCCTGTGCTATACAGTAGGTCCTTATTAGTTATCTATTTTATATATAGTTATGTGAGCATGTCAATCCCAGTATCCTACTTATTCCCTCCCCCCTTCCTCCCTGGTAACCATAAGATTGTTTTCTACATCTGTAACTCTATTTCTGTTTTGTAAATAAGTTCATTTATACCTTTTTTTCCTTTTTTAGATTCCACGTATAAGTGATATCATATGATATTTGTCCTTCTCTGTCTGACTTACTTCATTCAGTATGACAATCTCTAGGTTCATCCACATTGCTGCAAATGGCATTGTTTTGTTCTTTTTTATGGCTGAGAAATTTTCCATTGTATATATGTACCACATCTTCTTTATCCCTTCCTCTGTTGATGAATATTTAAGTTGCTTCCATGTCCTGTCTGTTGTAAATAGTGTTGCAATGAACATTGGGGTGCATGTATCTTTTCGAATTATGGTTTTCTCTGGGCGTATGTGCAGAAGTGGGATTTCTGGATCATATGGTAATTCTATTTTTAGATTTTTTTAAGGAACCTTCATACTGTTCTCCATTGTAGCTGTACCAATTTACATTCCCACCAACAATGTAGGAGGGTTCCCTTTTCTCCACACCCTCTCCAGCATTTATTGTTTGTAGATTTTTTGATGATGGTCATTCTGACCAGTGTGAGGTGATACCTCATTATAGGTTTGATTTGCAATCTCCAGTAATTAGTGCTGTTGAGCATCTTTTCATGTGCTTTTCGGCCATCTATCTGGCTTCTTTGGAGAAATGTCTATTTAGGTCTTCCACCCATTTTTTCATTGGGTTGTTTGTTTTTTTGATATTGAGGTGCATGAGCTATTTCTATGTTTTGGAGATTAATCCCTTGTTGGATACTTCATTTGGAAATATTTTCTCCAATTTTTTGAGTTGTCTTTTCATTTTGTTTATGGTTTCCTTTGCTGTGCAGAAGCTTTTAATTTTAATTAGGTCCCATTTGTTTATTTTTGTTTTTATTTTCACTACTCTAGGAGGTGGGTCAGAAAAGACCTTGCTGTGACTTAAGTCATAGAGTGTTCTGCCTCTGTTTTCCTCTAAGAGTTTTATATTATCCAGCCTTACATTTAAGCCTTTAAACCACTCTGAGTTTGTTTGTTTGTTTATTTATTTATTTATTTATTTATTTATTTATTTATTTATTTTGCGGTACGTGGGCCTCTCACTGCTGTGGCCTCTCCCGTTGCGGAGCACAGGCTCCGGACGCACAGGCTCAGCAGCCGTGGCTCGCGGGCCCAGCCGCTCCGCAGCATGTGGGATCTTCCTGGACTGGGGCATGCACCCATGTCCCCTGCATCGGCAGGCAGACTCCCAACCACTGTGCCACCAGGGAAACCCCTGTGTTTATTTTTGTGTATGGTGTTAGGGAGTTTTCTAATTTCATTCTTTTATATGTAGCTGTCCAATTTTTCCAGCACCACTTATTAAAGTGATGGTCTTTTCTCCGTTGTACATTCTTGCCTCCTGTCATGGAGTAATTGACCATAGGTGTGTGGGTTTATCTCTGGACTTTCTATCCTGTTCCATTGATCTATATTTCTGTGCCAGTACCGTACTGTTTTTTTTTAAACATCTTTATTTGAGTATAATTGCTTTACAATGGTGTGTTAGTTTCTGCTTTATTTTTTTTTGACTTTTTAATAGTTAGAATATTTTATTTTTGTAATCGGGAAAGTTAAGGAATGTACAAAGACGTTTCTTAAAGACAATGGTTGATTGCTTTTCTTCATCTTTACCTAGGACACAACGAGAGGAAATGGGCTTCATTGGTACTATCATTACTTTAGGTTAGGGTTGAGCAAGAACGTCTTCATGAGAACTGCTGTGTTGCAGAATGGGCTCCATCCAACAGTGCGGATGCCTCCTGCTGTAAGCAGAAAACTCCACTCAATCTGCCCTTCCTGGTTGAGGAGTTTATGGGAGAGTGTAGAGGTGAGCTGAGCTTTGGGTCTGGCTTAATCCCTGGTGAGGCCATGCACCTGGTCTGTTTGCTGTCTCTGAGTCACCAGGGCTCTTCCGAGACAGTCCTCAGCTCAGTGGGGCTACAGTTAACAGGAGACGAGGCTGACTGATGTGCATCCCCCTGAGGAGGAGCCGTGTGACGGATGGAAGCCTGCTTAGCGAGCCCAGAATCACAGCACGCCGGGGAGCTCGGGGTCCTGCAGGGGCAGCTCTGTCCAGCTCCAGCTGCTGAGTTCATAGCTTTTTCTCTATTAGATCAATACCAATGAAGCTGTCCTCTTTGGCTTTCCTTTTCTAAACAGTATGCAGGTCAGTATCCTTCTGTCAGCATATCCTTTATTCAGAAATCAGGTTATGATCCGTTAGTCACTGCTTTATTGCATTCCAGTCCTGTGAATGTATACTAGACACTCTCATTAAGTTGGGGGCATTTACCAAGTCTTGTCTAAAATAAAATTATAAGCTGTTCATTGGATATGCTTACTCATTCATTACGTTTTCAAAAGATAACTTTAAAAGTTCTCTCATTATGAATTAATACGTATTCACAGTAGAAAATCTGGAAAATTCAGAAAAGCCCCAAATAAAAGGTACTTTTGATCTCAGCAGCTTGCTGCACCGCAACTGACATGGCGGCATCTCCCAGTGTTGCCTGTGCAGACAGGGCAAGCTGATGGTCCGGCATTGACGCTGGAGTCCTACAACCTGCTTGCAGCCCCCTGCTCTTAGTGAAGGGCCTGCATCTTTCAGGGCATCAGTTTCCTCATCGTAACAGAATCCACACCTACCTCACAGAACACAGATGAGGATTACCTATTTGTGTACAGCTGAGATTTTCTACTCCACGGTCCCCAGAAATGAACCTGTTAGCTGGTTAAAAGTTATGTGAGGGACTTCCCTGGTGGTGCAGTGGTCAAGAATCTGCCTGCCAATGCGGGGGACACGGGCTCGAGCCCTGGTCTGGGAAGATCCCACCTGCCGCGGAGCAACTAAGCCCGTGCGCCACAATCATTGAGCCCGCGCTCTAGAGCCCACAAGCCACAGCTACTGAGCCTGCGAGCCACAACTACTGACCCCGTGCACCCAGAGTCCGTGCTCTGCAGCAAGAGAAGCCACCACAATGAGAAGCCCGCGCACCACAACAAAGAGCAGCCCCTGCTCACCACAACTAGAGAAAGCCTGCGCCCAGCAACGAAGACACAACACAGCCAAAAATAATTTTTTTTTAAAAAGTTATGTGATGTTGATAGGCTTTTGATAGACATTGCCAGTGAGTCCTCCAGAAAGGTTTTACAAGCATGCAGCCCTTTTATTATTAGTTTTTTAAAAAATTTTTTAACATCTTTATTGGAGTATAATTGCTTTACAATGGTGTGTTATTTCTGCTTTATAACAAAGTGCATCAGTTATACATATATATATGTTCCCATGTGTCTTCCTTCTTGTGTCTTCCTCCCTCCCACACTCCCTATCCCACCCCTCTAGGTGGTCACAAAGCACCGAGCTGATCTCCCTGTGCTATGTGGCTGCTTCCCACTAGCTATCTATTTTACATTTGGTAGTGTATATATGTCCATGCCACTCTCTCACTTTGTAACAGCTTACCCTTCCCCCTCCCCATATACTCAAGTCCATTCTCTAGTAGGTCTGTGTCTTTATTCCTGTCTTGCCCATAGGTTCTTCATGAACATTTTTTTTCTTAGATTCTATATATATACGTGTTAGCTTACAGTATCTCTTTTTCTCTTTCTGACTTACTTCACTCTGTATGACAGACTCTAGGTCCATCCACCTCACTACAAATAACTCAATTTCATTTATTTTTATGGCTGAGTAATATTCAATTGTATATATGTGCCACATCTTCTTTATCCATTCATCTGTTGATGGACACTTAGGTTGCTTCCTTGTCATGGCTATTGTAAATACAGCTGCAATGAACATTTTGGTACATGACTCTTTGAATTCTGGTTTTCTCAGGGCATATGCCCAGTAGTAGGATTGCTGTGTCATATGGTAGTTTTATTTTTAGTTTTTTAAGGAACCTCCATTCTGTTCTCCATAGTGGCTCTATCAATTTACATTCCCACCAAGAGTGCAACCGTGTTCCCTTTTCTCCACACCCTCTCCAGGATTTATTGTTTGTAGATTTTTTGATGATGGCCATTCTGACTGGTGTGAGATGATATCTCATTGTAGATTTTTTTTTTTTTTTTTTTTTTGCTGTACGCGGGCCTCTCACTCTTGTAGCCTCTCCTGTTGTGGAGCACAGGCTCTGGACGTGCAGGCTCAGCGGCCATGGGTCACGGGCCCAGGTGCTCCACGGCATGTAGGATCCTCCCAGAATGGGGCACGAACCCGTATCCCCTGCATCGGCAGGCAGATTCTCAACCACTACACCACCAGGGAATCCCATCATTGTAGTTTTGATTTGCATTTCTCTAATGATTAATGATGTTGAGCATCCTTTCATGTGTTTGTTGGCAATCTGTATATCTTCTTTGGACAAATGTCTATTTAGGTCTTCTGCTCATATCTGGAATGGGTTGATTATCTTTTTGATATTGAGCTGCATGAGCTGCTTGTAAATTTTGGAGATTAATCCTTTGTCAGTTGCTTCATTGGCAAATATTTTCTCCCATTCTGAGGATTGTCTTTTAGTCTTCTTTATGGTTTCCTTTGCTGTGCAAAAGCTTTTAAGTTTCATTAGGTCCCATTTGTTTATTTTTGTTTTTATTTCCATTTCTCTAGGAGGTGGGTCAAAAAGGATATTGCTGTGATTTATGTCATACAGTGTTCTGCCTATGTTTTCCTCTAAGAGTTTGATAGTGTCTGGCCTTACATTTAGGTCTTCAATCCATTTTGAGTTTATTGTTGTATATGGTGTTACAGAGTGTTCGAATTTTATATTTGTATATGTACCTGTCCAGTTTTCCCAGCACCATTTATTGAAGAGGCTGTCATTTCTCCACTATACATTCCTGCCTCCTTTATCAAAGATAAGGTGACCATATGTGTGTGGGTTTATCTCTGGGCTTTCTATCCTGTTCCATTGATCTCTATTTCTGTTTTTGTGCCAGTACCATACTGTCTTGATTACTGTAGCTTTGTAGTATAATCTGAAGTAAGGGAGCCTGATTTCGCCAGCTCCATTTTTCTTTCTCAAGATTGCTTTCGCTATTCAGGGTCTTTTGTGTTTCCATACAAATTGTGAAATATTTTGTTCTAGCTCTGTGAAAAATGCCAGGGATAGTTTGATAGGGATTGCATTGAATGTGCAGATTGCTTTGGGTAGTAGAGTCATTTTCACAATGTTGATTTTTCCAATTCAAGAACATGGTATATCTCTCCATCTATTTGTATCATCTTTAATTGGTTTCATCAGTGTCTTGTAATTTTCTGCATAAAGGTCTTTTGTCTCCTTAGGTAGGTTTATTCCTAGATATTTTATTATTTTGTTACAATGGTAAATGGGAGGGTTTCCTTGTATCACTTTCAGATTTTTCATCATTAGTGTATAGAAATGCTAGAGATTTCTGTGCATTAATTTTGTACCCTACTACTTTACCAAATTCATTCATTAGCTCTAGCAGTTTTCTGGTAGCATCTTTAGGATTCTCGATGTATAGTAACATGTAATCTGCAAACAGTGACAGCTTTACTTGTTATTTTCCGATTTGGATTCCTTTTATTTCTTTTTCTTCAATGATTGCTGTGGCTAAAACTTCCAAAGTTATGTTGAATAATAGAGGTGAGAGTGGGCAACCTTGTCTTTTTCCTGATGTTAGTGGAAATGGTTGCAGTTTTTCACTATTGAGGACGATGTTGGCTGTGGGTTTTTCATATATGGCCTTTATTATGTTGTGGAAAGTTCCCTCTATGCCTACTTTCCGGAGGGTTTTTATCATAAATTGGTGCTGAATTTTGTCGAACGCTTTTTCTGCATCTCTTGAGATGATCATATGGGTTTTCTAGTTCAATTTGTTAATATGGTGTATCATATTGATTGATATGCATATATTGAAGAATCCTTGCATTACTGGGATAAATCCCACTTGATCATGGTGTATGATCCTTTTATGTACTGTTGGATTCTGTTTGCCTTTTTTTTTTTTTTTTTTTGCGGTACGCAGACCTCTCACTGTTTTGGACTCTCCCATTGTGGAGCACAGGCTCCGGACACCCAGGCTCAGTGGACACGGCTCACGGGCCCAGCCGCTCCGTGGCATGTGGGATCTTCCCAGACCAGGGCATGAACCTGTGTCCGCTGCATTGGCAGGCAGACTCAACCTCTGCACCATCAGGGAAGCTCTGTTTGCTAGTATTTTGTTGAGGATTTTTGCCTCTATGTTCATCAGCAATATTAGCCTGTAGTTTTCTTTCTTTGTGACATGTTCGTCTGGTTTGGGTATCAGGGTGATGATGGCCTCGTAGAATGAGTTTGGGAGTTTTCCTCCCTCTGCTATATTGTGGAAGAGTTTGACAAGGATAAGTGTTAGCTCTTCTCTAGATGTTTCATAGAATTCACCTGTGAAGCCATCTGGTCCTGGGCTTTTGTTTGTTGGAAGATTTTTAATCACAGTTACAATTTCAGTGCTTGTGATTGGAATGTTCATATTTTCTATTTCTCCCTGGTTCAGTCTCCAAAGCTTGTGCATTTCTAAGAATTTGTCTATTTCTTCCAGGTTGTCCATTTTATTGGCATAGAGTTTCTTGTAGTAATCTCTCATGATCCTTTGTTATTTCTGCAGTGTCAGTTGTTACTTCTCCTTTTTCATTTCTAATTCAATTGATTTGAGTCTTCTCCCTTTTTTTTCTTGATGAGTCTGCCTAATGGTTTATCAATTTTGTTTATCTTCTCAAAGAATCAGCTTTAGGTTTTACGGATCTTTGCTATTGTTTCCTTCACCTCTTTTACATTTATTTCTCATCTGATCTTTATGTTTTCTTTCCTTCTGCTAACTTTGGGTTATTTTTGTTCTTCTTTCTCTAATTGCTTTAGGTGTAAGGTTAGGTTGTTGATTTGAGTTGTTTCTTGTTTCCCAAGGTAGGATTGTATTGCTATAAAGTTCCCTCTAAGAACTGCTTTTGCTACATCCCATAGGTTTTGGGTCATCGTTTTTTCATTGTTATTTTTTTCTAGGTGTTTTTTGATTCCCTCTTTGATTTCTTTAGTGATCTCTTGGTTATTAAGTAGTGTATTGTTTAGCCTCCATGTGTTAGTACTTTTTACAGATTTTTTCCTGTAATTGATATCTAGTCTCATAGTGTTGTGGTCGAATAAGATACCTGATATGATTTCAATTTTCTTAAATTTACCAAGGCTTGATTTGTGACCCAAGATATGATCTATCCTGGAGAATGTTCCATGAGCACTTGAGAAGAATCTGTATTCTGTTGTTTTTGTATGGAATATCCTATAAATATCAATTAAGTCCATATAGTTTAATGTATCATTTAAAGCTTGTGTTTCCTTATTTATTTTCATTTTGGATGATCTGTCCATTGGTGAAAGTGGGGTGTTAAAGTCCACTACTATGAATGTGTTACTGTCGATTTCCCCTTTTTTGACTGTTAGTATTTGCATTATGTATTGATGTGTTCCTCTGTTGATTGCATAAATATTTACAATTGTAATATCTTCTTGATGGATCAATCCCTTGGTCATTATGTAGTGTCCTTATTTGTCTCTTGTAACAGTCTTTATTTTAAAGTCTATTTTTTCTCATATGAGTATTTCTACTCCAGGTTTCTTTTGATTTCCATTTGCATGGAATATCTTCTTCCATCTCCTCACTTTCATTCTGTATGTGTCTCCTGGTCTGAAGTGGGTCTCTTGTAGACCGCATATATATGTGTCTTGTGTTTCTAACCATTCAGCCAATCTATGTCTTTAGGTTGCAGCATTTAATCCATTTACATTTAAGGTAATTATCAAGATATATGTTCGTATTACCATTTCCTTAATTGTTTTGGGTTTGCTCTTGCAGGTCTTTCCCTTCTCTTGGGTTTCTGCCTAGAGAAGTTCCTGTAACATTTTTTGTAAAGCTGGTTTAGTGTTGCTGAATTCTCTTAGCTTTTGTTTGTCTGTAAAGCTTTCAATTTCTCCATCAAATCTGAACGAGATCCTTGTTGGGTAGAGTAATCTTGGTCGTAGGTTTTTCTCCTTCATCACTTTAAATATGTCCTGCCACTCCCTTCTAGCTTGCAGAGTTTCTGCTGAAAGATCAGCTGTTAACCTTATGGGGATCCCCTTGTGTTATATGTTTTTTTTCCCTTGCTGCTTTTAATATTTTTTTCTTTGTATTTATTTTTTTAATATCTTTATTGGAGTATAATTGCTTTACAATGGTGTGTTAGTTACTGCTATATAACATAGTGAATCAGTTATACATATACATATGTTCCCATATCTCTTCCCTCTTGCATCTCCCTCCCTCCCACACTCCCTATCCCACCACTCTAAGTGGTCAAAAAGCACCAAGCTGATCTCCCTGTGCTATGCAGCTGCTTCCCACTAGCTATCTATTTTACATTTCGTAGTGTATATATGTCCATGCCACTCTCTTGCTTTGTCACAGCTTACCCTTCCCCCTCCCCATATCCTGAGGTACATTCTCTAGTAGATCTCTCTCTTTATTACTGTCTTAACCCTAGGTTTTTCATGACTTTTTTTCTTAAATTCCACATATATGTGTTAGCATATGGTATTTGTCTTTCTCTTTCTGACTTACTTCACTCTGTATGACAGACTCTAGTTGCATCCACCTCATTACAAATTGCTCAATTTCATTTCTTGTTATGGCTGAATAATATTCCATTGTATATATGTGTCACATCTTTATCCACTCTTCCAATGATGGACACTTAGGTTGTTTCCATGTCATGGCTATTGTAAATAGAGCTGCAATGAATATTTTGGTACATGACTCTCTTTCAAGTATGGTTTTCTCTGGGTATATGCCCAGTAGCAGGATTGCTGGTCATATTGTAGTTCTATTTGTAGTTTTTTAAGGAACATCCATAATGTTCTCCATAGTGGCTGTACCAATTCACAGTTCCACCAGCAGTTCAAGAGTGTTCCATTTTCTCCACACCCTCTCCAGCATTTATTGTTTTTAGATTTTTTGTTGATGGCCATTCTGACCAGTGTGAGATGATATCTCATTGTAGTTTTGATATGCATTTCTCTAAAGTTTAATGATGTTGAGCATTATTTCATGTGTTTGTTGGCAGTCTGTATATCTTCTTTGGAGAAATGTCTATTTAGGTGTTCTGCCCATTTTTGGATTGGGTTGTTTGTTTTTCTTTATTAATGAGCTGCATGAGCTGTTTATAAATTTTGGAGATTAATCCTTTGGCAGTTGCTTCATTGACAAATATTTTCTCCCATTCTGAGGGTTGTCTTTTGGTCTTGTTTATGGTTTCCTTTGCTGTGCAAAAGCTTTGAAGTTTCATTAGGTCCCATTCATTTATTTTTGTTTTTATTTCCATTTATCTAAGAGGTGGGTCAAAAAGGATCTTTCTGTGATTTATGTCATAGAGTATTCTGCCTATGTTTTCCTCTAAGAGTTTGATAGATTCTGGCCTTACATTTAGGTCTTTAATCCAATTTGAGTTTATTTTTGTGTATGGTGTTAGGGAGTGATCTAATCTCATACTTTAACAGGTACCTGTCCAGTTTTCGGAGCACCACTTATTGAAGAGGCTGTCCTTTCTCCACTGTACATTCCTGCTCCCTTTATCAAAGATAAGGTGACCATATGTGTGTGGGTTTATCTCTGGGCTTTCTCTCCTGTTGCATTGATATATATTTCTGTTTTTGTACCAGTACCATACTGTCTTGATTACTCTAGCTTTGTAGTATAGTCTGAAGTCAGGGAGCCTTCCTCCAGCTCCGAAAGTTTGCTTTGGCTATTCAGGGTCTTTTGTGTTTCCATATGAAATTTTTTTTTCTAGTTCTGTGAAAAATGCCAGTGGTAGTTTGATAGGGATTGCATTGAATCTGTAGATTGCTTTGGGTAGTAGAGTCATTTTCACAATGTTGATTCTTCCAATCCAAGAACATGGTATATCTCTCCATCTATTTGTATCATCTTTAATTTCTTTCATCAGTGTCTTATAATTTCTGCATACAGGTCTTTTGTCTCCCTAGGTAGGTTTATTCTTAGATATTTTATTCTTTTTGTTGCAATGGTAAATGAGAGTGTTTTCTTGATTTCACTTTCAGATTTTTCATCATTAGTGTATAGGAATGCCAGAGATTTCTGTGCATTAATTTTGTATCTTGCTACTTTACCAAATTCATTGATTAGCTCTAGTAGTTTTCTGGTAGCATCTTTAGGATTCTCTATGTAGAGTATCGTGTCTTCTGCAAACAGTGACAGTTTTACTTCTTCTTTTCCGATTTGGATTCCTATTATTTCCTTTTCGTCTCTGATTGCTGTGGCTAAAATTTCCAAAACTATGTTGAATAAGAGTGGTGAGAGTGGGCAACCTTGTCTTGTTCCTGATCTTAGTGGAAATCCTTTCAGTTTTTCACCACTGAGGATGTCTGTGGTTTGGCTGTGATGTTGGCTGTGGGTTCATCATATATGGCCTTTATTATACTGAGGAAAGTTCCCTCTCTGCCTACTTTCTTCAGGGATTTTATCAAAATAAGTGTTGAATTTTGTCGAAAGCTTTCTCTGCATCTATTGAGATGATCATATGGTTTTTCTCCTTCAATTTGTTAATATGGTGTATTACGTTGATTGATTTGCATATATTGAAGAATCTTTGCATTCCTGGAATAAACTCCACTTGTTCATGGTGTATGTTCCTTTTAATGTGCTGTTGGACTCTGTTTGCTAGTATTTTGTTGAGGATTTTTGCATCTATGTTTATCTGTCATATTGGCGTTTAGTTTTCTTTGTGACATCCTTGTCTCGTTTTGGTACCAGGGTGATGGTGGCCTTGTAGAATGAGTTTGGGAGTGTTCCTCCCTCTGCTATATTTTGGAAGAGTTTGACAAGGATAGGTGTTAGCTCTTCTCTAAATGTTTGATAGAATTCGCCTGTGAAGCCATCTGGTCCTGGGCTTTTGTTTGTTGGAATATTTTTATTCACAGTCTCAAATTCAGTGCTTGTGATTGGACTGTTAATATTTTCTATTTCATCCTGATTCAGTCTTGGCAAATTGTGCATTTCTTAGAATTTGTCCATTTCTTCTAGGTTGTCCATTTTATTTGCGTAGAGTTTCTTGTAGTAACCTCTCATGATCTTTTGTATTTCTGCAGTGTCAGTTGTTACTTCTCCTTTTTCATTTCTAATTCTATTGATTTGAGTCTTGTCCCTTTTTTTCTTGATGAGTCTGGCTAATGGTTTATCAATTTTGTTTATCTTTTCAAAGAACCAGCATTGAGTTTTATTGATCTTTGCTATCGTTTCCTTCGTTTCTTTTTCATTTATTTCTGATCTGATTTTTATGATTTCTTTCCTTCTGCTTACTTTGGGGTTTTTTGTTCTTCTTTCTCTAATTGCTTTAGGTGCAAGGTTACATTGTTTATTCGAGATGTTTCCTGTTTCTTAAGGTAGGATAGTATTGCTATAAACTTCCATCTCAGAAATGCTTTTGCTGCATTCCATAGCTTTTGGGTCATCGTGTCTCCATTGTCATTTGTTTCTCGTATTTTTTTATTTCCTCTTAGATTTCTTCAGTGATCACTTCGTTATTAAGTAGTGTAATGTTTAGCCTCCATGTGTTTGTATTTTTTACAGATCTTTTCCTGTAATTGATATGTAGTCTTATATTGTTGTGGTCGGAAAATATACTTGATAAAGTTTCAATTTTCTTCAGTTTACCAAGGCTTGATTTGTGACCCAGGATATGATCTATACTGGAGAATGTTCCATGAGCACTTGAGAAGAAATTGTATTCTGTTATTTTTGGATGGAATGTCCTATAATTATCAATTAAGTCCATCCTGTTTAATGTATCATTTAAAGCTTATGTTTCCTTATTTATTTTCACTTTGCATGATGTGTCCATTGGTGAAAGTGGGGTGTTAAAGTACCCTACTATGAATGTGTTACTGTCCATTTCCCCTTTTATGGCTGTTAGTATTTGCCTTATGTATTGAGGTGCTCCTATGTTGGATGCATAAATATTTACAATAGTTATGGCTTCTTCTTGAATCAATCCCTTGATGACTATGTAGTGTCCTTCTTTGTCTCTTCTAATAGTATTTATTTTAAAGTGTGTTTTGTCTGATATGAGAATTGCTACTCCAGCTTTCTTTTGCTTTCCATTTGCATGGAATATCTTTTTCCATCTCCTTACTTTCAGTCTGTATGTGTCTCTAGGTATGAAGTGGGTCTCTTGTAGACAGCATATATATGGGTCTTTTGTTTGTATCCATGCAGCCAATCTGTGTCTTTTGATGGGAGCATTTAGTCCATTTACATTTAAGGTAGTTATCGAAATGTATGTTCCTATTCCCATTTTCTTAATTGTTTTGTGTTCGTTATTGTAGGTTTTTATCCTTCTCTTGTGTTTCTTGCCTTGAGAAGTTCCTTTAGCATTTGTTGTTAAGCTGGTTTGCTGGTGCTGAACTCTCTCAGCTTTTGCTTGTCTGTAAAGGTTTTAATTTCTCCATCAAATCTGAATGAGATCCTTGCTGGGTAGAGTAATCTTTGTTGCAGGTTTTTCTCCTTCATCACTTTAAATATGTCCTTCCAGTCCCTCTGGCTTGCCGAGTTTCTGCTGAAAGGTCAGCTTTTAACCTTATGGGGATTCCCTTGTGTGTTATTTGTTGTTTTTCCCTTGCTGCTTTTAATATGTTTTCTTTGTATTTAATTTTTGACAGCTTGATTAATATGTGTCTTGGCATGTTTCTCCTTGGATTTATCATGTATGGGACTCTCTGTGCTTCCTGGACTTGATTAACTATTTCCTTTCCCATATTAGGGAAGTTTTCAACAATTATCTCTTCAAGTATTTTCTCATTCCCTTTCTTTTTCACTTCTTCTTCTGTGACCCCTATAATTCGAATGTTGGTGCATTTAACGTTGTCCCAGAGGTCTCTGAGGCTGTCCTCAGTTCTTTTCATTCTTTTTTCTTTATTCTGCTCTGCAGTAGTTATTTCCACTATTTTATCTTCCAGGTCACCTATCCCTTCTTCTGCCTCAGTTATTCTGCTCTTGATTCCTTTTAGAGAATTTTTAATTTCATTTATTTTGTTGTTCATCACTGTTTGTTTGCTGTTTAGTTCTTCTAGGTCCTTGTTAAACATTTCTTCTATTTTCTCTATTCCATTTCCAAGATTTTGGATCATCTTTACTCTCATTATTCTGAATTCTTTTTCAGATAGACTGCCTGTTTCCTCTTCATTTGTTAGGTCTGGTGGGTTTTTGCCTTGCTCCTTCATCTGCTGTGTGTTTTTCTGTCTTCGCATTTTGCTTAACTTACTGTGTTAGGGGTCTCCTTTTTGCAGGCTGCAGGTTTGTAGTTCCCTTTGGTTTTGATGTCTGTCTCCAGTGACTAAGGTTTGTTCAGTGGATTGTGTAGGCTTCCTGGTGGAGGGGACTAGTGCCTGTTTTCTGGTGGATGAGCCTGGATCTTGTTGTTCTGGTGGGCAAGTCCACATCTGGTGGTGTGTTTTGGGGCATCTGTGGCCTTATGATTTTAGGCAGCCTCTCTGCTAATGGATGGGGTTGTGTTCCTGTCTTGCTAGTTGTTTGGCATAGGGTGTCCAGCACTGTAGCTTGCTGGTCGTTGAGTGAAGCTGGGTCTTGGCGTTGAGATGGAGATCTCTGGGAGATTTTCGCTGTTTGATATTATGTGGAGCTGGGAGGTCTCTTGTGGACCAGTGTCATGAACTTTGCTCTCCCACCTCAGAGGCACAGCCCTGACTCCTGGCTGGAGCATCAAGAGCCTTTCATCCACATGGCTCAAAATAAAAGGGAGAATAAATATAAAGAAAGAAAGAAGATAAAAATAAAATAAAATAAAGATATTAAAATAAAAAATAAATATTAAGAAAAAATTGTTTAAGTTAAAGGAAAATAGAAAATGGATAGACAGAACCCTAGGACAAATGGCAAAAGTAAAGCTATAGAGACAAAATCACACACAGAAACATACACATACACACTGAAAAAAAGAGAAAAAGGGAAAAAAAATATATCTTTGCTCCCAAAGTTCACATCCTCAATTTCGGATGGTTCGTTGTTTATTCAGGTATTCCACAGATGCAGGGTACATCATGTTGATTGTGGAGATTTAATCCTCTGCTCCTGAGGCTGCTGGGAGAAATTTCCCTTTCTCTTCTTTGTTAGCACAGCTCCCGGGGTTCAGCTTTGGATTTGGACCCGCCTCTCCGTGTAGGTCACCTGAGCGCGTCTGTTCTTCGCTCAGATAGGACAGGGTTAAAGGAGCAGCTGATTCGGTGGCTCTGGCTCACTCAGGCCGGGAGGCGGAGGGGTACGGAATGCGTGGTGAGCCTGTGGCAGCAGAGACTGGCTTGACGTTGCAACATTGTGGAGCGTGCTGTGTGTTCTCCTGGGGAAGTTTTCCCTGGATTACGGGACCCTGGCAGTGGCGAGCTACACAGGCTTCTAGAAGGGGAGGTGTGGATAGTGACCTTTGCTTGCACACAGGATTCTTGGTGGCAGCAGCAGCAGCCTTAGTGTCTCATGCCCGTCTCTGGGGTCCTCGCTGATAGCCGTGGCTCACACCCGTCTCTGGAGCTCCTTTAAGCAGCACTCTTAACCTCTCTCCTCGCGCACCAGGAAACAAAGAGGCATGAAAATGTCTCTTGCCTCTTCGGCAGCTCCAGACTTTTTCTTGGACTCCCTCCCGGCTAGCTATAGTGCACTAGTCCCTTCAGGCTGTGTTCACGCAGCCAACCCCAGTCCTTTCCCTGGGATCCGACCGAAGCTCGAGCCTCAGCTCCCAGCCCGAGCCCATTCCGGCGGGTGAGCAGACAAGCCTCTCGGGCTGGTGAGTGCTGGTCGGCACCGATCCTCTGTGCGGGGATCTCTCCGCTTTGCCCTCCGCACCCCTGTGGCTGCGCTCTTCTCTGGGGCTCCGAAGCTCCCCTCTCTGCCACCCGTAGTCTCCACCTGTGAAGGGGCTTCTAGTGTGTGGAAGCCTTTCCTCCTTCACAGCTCCCTCCCACTGGTGCAGGTCCCATCCATATTCTTTTGTCTCCATTTTTTCATTTTTCTTTTGCCCTACCCAGGTACGTGGGGGAGGTTCTTGCCTTTTGGGAGGTCTGAGGTCTTCTGCCAGCATTCAGTAGGTGTTCTGTACGAGGTGTTGCACATGTAGATGTATTTCTGATGTATTTGTGGAGAGGAAGCTGATCTCCTCGTCTTACTCTTCTGCCTTCTTGAAGTTGCCTCTTTCATTAATATCTTATGGTTTTCTGAGTACAGGTGTTTTGTCTCTTTAGGTAGATTTATTTCTAGGTATTTTGTTCTTTTTGATGCAATAGTAAATGGGATTGCTTCCTTAATTTCTCTTTCTGATCTTTCATTGTTCTCATATAGGAATGCAAGAAATTTCTGTGCATTAATTTTGTATCCTGCAACTTTACCAAATTCATTGATAAGCTTCAGTAGTTTTCTGGTAGCATCTTTAAGATTCTTTATGTATAGTATCATGTCACCTGCAAACAGTGACTTTTATGTCTTCTTTTCCAATTTTGATTCCTTTTATTTCTTTTCTTCTCTGATTGCTTGTGGCTAGGACTTCCAAAACTATGTTGAATAAATGTAGTGCGAGTGGACATCCTTGTCTTTTTCCTGATCTTAGAGGAAATGTTTTCAGTGTTTCACCATTTAGAATGATATTAGCTGTGGGTTTGTCATATATGGCCTTATTATGTTGAGGTAGGTTCAGTTTGATCCAAATTCAGATACACTTCCTTCCCATTCAGCCCTTGCAAAGTGATTGAATACATAAGTAAATAGATTACTCCCCAAATGAACTTAATTTTTGCATATTTGTGGTAGTGTTTTTATTTTTACAAGGAATCCGAGCTTTTGCAGGTGTTAACTCTTTATCCACAGACTTACTGTATAGTGATAACTAACACTTAGGTAGCACTGCGTGAATCAGTCGCTGCTCTAAGTACTTTACAAATATTAGGATATTTAATCCTCATAGCACACCATGAGCATACTGTTATTATCCCCATTTTAGAAATGAGAAAACTGAAGAGCAAGAGATTAATTTACATGACCAAAGTTCAAGCATTTCAGTTGTCAATGTTGTTGCAGGCTGGATTCTCCAGAAACAGATCCAGAGATGAAGTTTAGCATGCAGAAAGTTCAATAAGAAGTGCTCTCAGAAAAACACCTGTAGAAAGCAAGAGAAGAAAGGAGCATTGGGCAGAAAGACAACCTGGACCAAATGCAGACATAGCACCAGGGGGAGCTCTGAAGCTTAAGTGGCCTTCAGAGTGCTTCCAAGTAGGGTCAGGGGGCCAAGACCTCTACATTGACCAGTCATCGGATAAAGGCTGCCCTTGGAAAAGGGGGCATGACTCTGGTGAAGCAGCTCTCTGCAGCGAACAGCATTTTCCAGAGAAGGACAGTATCCTCAGCCACTGGAAGAGTAAGCATCTTGGTCCTGAAGGGGTAACTGGGAAGCTCATGCAGCATCCATTATATAACCTGCCTATGAATCATTCAAGGATCTTAAAATGCAGATTCTGATTCAGTGTGTCTGGGCTGGGGCTGAGAGTCTGCATTTCTAACAAGGTCCCAGTTGATGCCAGTGCTGCTGGTTTGTGATAATAAGGTCCTGGTCATGCAGCTCCAATGCTGCAAAGTTAGGAATAGAACCTAGGCTGTCTGGTTATGAATCTGTGGTCTTACCACTTTGCGGCACTGCTGCTTAAAGAAATTTCTCTACCAAAATTTTAATTCTAAGGAATTAACTTGATATACCACTTGATATACCAGCCAGACTGACTAGCTTTAGAGCTTTTCAGGTCTCCTGGCCGACAGGAGACACACTCGTGTCTCTAGTTGACATGCTATCCCCAGCATTTGTTAATTGCTGTTTATCATTGCTGACTTTCCTAGTGACATTTCATCCAGGAAATTCTCTTCAGCTAGCTTGACAGTTTTTCTCCCCTGACCTTTAAGCAAGTGTATCAAATATGAGAATGACACTAGCTACTTGGTATTCATAATTTGTGGCACACAATGGCTATTTCTTAAATCAGAAAATTACCATTTTTCTATTTATAATGTTTATTATATGCTTAGATATGCATTTATTATGTGTTAGAGTCATTTTTTCCCCCAAAGGAGCCTATCTTTAATTTCATAATGAGAACCAGTAAGAGAATTGGATTTGACATCCAGGTTCATTTATACTCAATTTTTTAGAACCACCTCTATTATATAAAGTCAAACCTACACTAAGAATTTCCCAGGTTACAATATCTTGTTAATTATATGATGATATTTTTCTCACCATGTACTCCCCACAAGCACAAAGGGAAGAAGATAAAATGTTATGCAATTTTATAATGTTCACACAAAGGACAAATGTGAGAATCAGTAACATACGTGTGTCAACCCTTAGCTTGTTTTAAATTCTTATATAAAACCTGATTTAATTATTTTATTTTCATCTTTTAAAAAGAAGTATGTGATAAGAAATATATATATAATCCTGCATAGAAATTGGATAGCAGAGACATGGAAAAAAGAAGTGACCTGCTTGAAGTTATTTATTGGCTTATAGGAAATAAAATCTTGAACTGGGGAACACTGTGGTTAAGAAACCTCTTCTAGCTCAGTCTGTTCCCTAGGCAACAAAAATCTGTGTTAAAAAAGAAACAAACGAAAAAAAAACCCTTTAGAGTAGTAAAGCTTTCAGAGTTATTCTTCATTCAGAAGATTCACAATGGAAAATCATTTGTTTGAATACTGCAGTTAATAATGGCGACTCTAACAATTTGGGTCAGCAGATAGAGTAATTATGCTTCTAGAGTGATGGTTCTCAAAGTGTAGTCCCTGGACTACATGGGCATCACTTGGGAACTTGTTAGTAATGTGAATTCTTTGTCCCCATCCTAGAGCTACTGAATTGGAAACTGGGGGAGGGGAAGGAAGGCGGGGGAGCAATCTGTTTCAAAAGCCCTCCAAGTTGTCCTGAAGTCACAAAAGTTTAACTACTGTGGTTAGGAAACACTTTAAATCTGTTTAGAACTGCTTCTGTTCCAGAACGTTTTTCTACACACATATAGACACATATGTAGTAATAGACACAAAATCTTTAAAACATTAGTTTGAAGAAACTCTTACTAAAACAATTGTATCAGAAGCAAATTCCTTACTCAAGAGGATTGGAATAGAAGAGTCTCTAAATTTCCCTTTAGTGCCTTTTTCTAGTGCTTTTTTCTTGCCTAAAAGTTGCAAGTGGCACAGGCAGCCTCAGTAGTAAAGGTGTCTCCCATAGAATTTAATTTCAAGCAATATCTGGAAGACCAGTCAGCAGCAGGAGACATCTTTCAGGAGGAAAAAGATGTTTTTATTCTTTAAATAGAGTGGAAAATGACTCCCATCAGATTGTGGAAAGCAATCTTCCTGTTAAGGCAGAGCTGCAGTTAGCAGTGCTCACTCCTCCCTCCCTGCTACTTGGAGAGAAGGTCAGGGAAGATAGGAATAGTGAACAAGAGAGGAGATAGTGTATTTTGTTCCTGGATTTTCTTCCTTTTGCTGGTTGATATTGGGAAGGTAGGATCAGTAACCACTGGTTGAGAAGAAAAGACTTATTTTCAAAACTATAGAAGAGCTAATCTAGAGTATTTGTCACCAATAGCTTAGAAAGGAGTTGAAAAATCTTGATAGCATACTTATCCCAAATCTTACAACTATCTATCCCAGCCTCAGAAACAACTAAGTAGGTTAAAAAAGAAAAAAAAAGTATATCTAATATGATCTGGAGACAAGAACAAATTTGGATTAAGCTTTAATTTATTTATTAACACAATGTAGCAAGAGCTATATGGGTTTTTAAAAAATTGTTTTCCTAATAACATTTACTGAGTGTCTATTAAGCACTGAATAATTTTGCTAAGAACAATCATGTGCAAATCTCTGCGTGGATATGTGTTTTTATTTCTCTTTGGAAGATACCTAACAGTAGAATTGCCGGGTCATGTAGTAAATTCATAGTTAACTTTTTAAGATACTGCCAAACTATTTACCAAAGTGGCTCATCATTTTACATTCCCACCAGCAATATATGATGGCTAAGTTTCCCCACATCTTCACCAACGTTTGTTATTGTCTGTCTTTGTTATTATAGTCATTCTAGAGGGTGTGAACTGTAATGTCATTGTGGTTTAAATTTACATTTCCCTAATGACTAATGATGACTATCTTTTTATGTGCTTATTAGCCATCGGTATATCTTCTTTGGTGAAATGCCTATTTAAATCATTCGCCCATTTTTTAATAGGTCGTTTGTGTTCTTATTATTGAGGTGTAAGAGTTCTTTGTATATTATAAGCCAACATAAATTATGTTAGTCCTAAACCAGTCTCAATGAATTTTGGAAAGACAATATACGGTACCCCAAACTCTGTACACCACAAAAATATTGAAACCACACCGTATTATTTCTATGATGATGAGCAGATTCAGTAGATTGATGTGTAAGATATCTGCAAACACCATATCTTCTCTTTTCTGTGAGGTCTTATTCCTCATACCTGGAATCAGTGAAAACAGCCTGCCTTTGAAAAGAAGCCCATTATTAGCATATTGTGGTGGTTTTAAAGCATGGTATCAAAGTCTTTGACATTCCTCCCATCAAGAGCTGGGATCCATATCTCTTCCCCTTGATCTGTGCTGGCTTATAAGTGCTCTGATGAATAGGGTACAGTGGAAGTGATGCTCTGTGACTTCCAAGCCTAGGTTGTAAAAGGCCGTACATGTTCTGCCTCATTAACAAATACTTGCTCTTGAATCCCTGAACTGCCATGTAAAATGTTTGTCTATTCTGAGGCTGCTATGCTGTTAGGAGGCCAAGCCATGGGAAGAGGTCGTGTATAGGCGTTCCAATTGACGATCTCAACCAAGGTACCATGTATGAGAGTGAAGAAGTTTCCAGGTCTTTCCAAGCCTCCAGCCATTCAAGTATTCTCAGATGAGGTCCAATACTTCATGGAGCATGAAAAAGAGACTGGTCATTCCTGCTGAGCCAAGTCTGAATTCCTCACCCACAGAATCTATGATATAACAACACGATTGTTTTTTTGTGCCACTACTTGGAAGCTCATTGTTCATTCAGTGCTCTAGTGACTACAAGGGACAGAAACCCCTCAAGATTACTCAAATAAGGTGAAGTTTATAGTAAGAAACTGCAGTCACACTCCACCTCTCAGGGAGCTCTTCCTGCTCTCATCTGCACACCTGCTCCTCTTCCCTCTCATGGCAGATAGGATTCCTTGGTGTACTTGTCAGTCATGTATGACTCCACGGCTTCCCCATCATGGCCCATCTACATCATCACTTTCCAGTTTTATGTCCCACTGAAAATTAATGGTCAATTTGATGTCTCAGTTCAAATTCTCAAGTGAGAGAATCTAGAATAGTCTAGCTTATTTATTTGAACTTGGTCTTAAAGGGCGAGTGGGATTTATTAATTTTTCAGGCAAAGGCAATAACTCAGGGCACAGAAGTAGCTGGCATAATGAGGAAATGGCAAGTACTTTCATGGGATTAGGTTGCCAGAGAGCTTGGAGACATGAGGCCAGAAAGTTAAGATTACATACGTGGAATGCCCCTTTTCATTGTAATCCTATTCAGGGGAGGAGTAGACTTTGAGTCAATGATCTCTTCTGATCTGACTGCATTGATGAGGGCATGTGAGCCAGAGAATGTGGTCAGCCCTGAGGATACAGGAATGTCACTTCCTGTTTTGCTCCATCACAAAAGCATGTTTGTTCCTTCTTGGTACTCACTATATCTTGTAATTATTTAATTTTTTTGTTTGCTCATTTATTTCCTGGCTACACTACTTGATTATAAGCTCCACGAAGACTGGGATCAAGTGTGCCTTGCTTATTATTTTGTCCCCAGTCTTACTATGATTGAATAAATGAATGTATGATGAGACAGATACAGCCTTGCCCTCAAACAGCTCATTGTATGGTAGATATGTGATTACATTACAACATAACAAGTGGTTTAATAGCTGAATATTGAACAAGCTGTAGGATACAGAAGAGAGAGAAAGTAATTCTGCCCCAGGGGAGTCAGAGAAGGTGTCACTGAGAAGAGGCTATTTTAGATGGTGGCTACAGGATAAGTAGGAGTTTAGAAAGTAGACAGGAGTATTGTGGGCTGACATTCAAGACAGAAAATTTTGTATGGCTGTATGATAGAATGTGGCATGTGAGAGTAGTTGACATGATTGGGGCACAAGGGATAGGAGAAAGGTTAGCTTGAGATGAGGCTGGAAAAGCATACTGGGACCAGAGTGTGAAGGCCCTGGGATGCCATGCCATGGGTTTGAACCTTGCTCACATTGACTGGGGGGGGGTCCACTTGAGTGGAGAGTAATGTCATTAGGTTGTAGAAGTATGACACTGGTGGTCAGTAGGAGGGGCAGAGGGGGTGTCTAACTGGTCTGGATTGCAGTCATCCAGGCAAGAAATGATGAGGTCCTGGACAAAACCAAAACCCTGGGAGTCAGAAGAAAGGAACAGATTTGGAAGATATTTAGAAATAAAAATCAATGAGACCTGGTAAATGATAAAAAATGATGAATTTGTGTGAGGGCAGAGTGAGGATTTATTTTATATAAGTTATTATGTGCCACATAAGTAGTATTTTTAAATACTGTTCTAAGTCCTTTATAGGCATTAATGCATTTAATCTTAGAAGCCTTGTTAGGTAGATACAATTATTAGTCCAATTTTACAGCTGCGGAAGTCTAGGTACAAAGATGTTAAGTAACTTGTGCACCATCACACAGTTATGAAGTGATAGAGCCAAGATTTGAACCCGGAAATCCTGGCTCCATGTCCATGCCTCTGAACACTAAATGAGCAACCTCACAGTTGCCAAGGCTCTGAGGACAAGGTATCTGGGAGCAATGCAAAGCATATAAAAAGAGGAAGTTTGGTTCCTGGAAACCTTGAATGATTTTGTTTTTCTTTTGTCTTCCAAACACTAACCAAATACACCCCTCTTTCCAATATTAAGGATTTCAATGACTTTTTGAATGGAATCAACAGAGCTAAAAAGAGAGACCACTGGTTATGAACAGATGCTAAAGGGCAGAGCTGGAGCCTGATTTCCAGAGCTCCATGGTGAATGGTGGTGGGTGGGTTCCACAGAAGGGACTCTGCCTCTAAGGGAAGACCCAGTCATGTTTGTGATTATGGGACTTCTGATAGTGACCAGAGCTTGTAAATACCATCATCTTTGCTTGCTTGCCAGAAACCTACAAAGTATATACAGTGGGTTGCTCTTTTCCTGTAATTCTTAGGAAAAGCTTGTTATATGAAACACAATGTAGCTCATGCACTTTGATAAATCTAGAAGGTAAACCAAATGGACATGGAGCCAGCTTCCAAACCCACATGCTATTAGGAGGGAAAAGACCACTTTCTAGGGAATAACCTAAAAATGACTTTCCCAGTCTTTCATCTACATAATTCCCTTAAAATCTGGCCTAATTTCTTGAAACCAGGAGTAGGGGATGTGGCCCTGGCCCACGGGATTGGAAGCAATGCCATCAGGAAGTACAACAGTTAAGGGAAATGGTTCTGAGACTTACTTGAGTGGTGGCAAGCAAGTAATTATTGGAGAAATATTTGAGTCCTTACTGTGTCATTAGTGTCCCACTGATAGACTCTGAATCTTAATGCAGCCTCTGTTCTGGGATGTGGGCAAAATATTTCTGTGAATAGAAGTTATCTACTAACACTTCTAGGAACTACTAATAGGATCACTGCTTGTGTTGGGTGATTTTAAATGGAAATTCCTAGTTATACAAATATAAATGCATTGGTTAAAAATTACAGTTTGTTAATGAGAGTAAAGCAACATTTGGCAAAGTGTTGTTGATATGCAGGTGAGAAGTTGAGCAGCAGCTACAATGTCCTCTCTGTTGGAGTCATTTTAGTCTCCATTCTGTTGGAGAGGGCTGACTTGACTTGTAAAACCTTAATTTACTGATATCATTGACAAAAGTATTTCACCCATATTTTTTCTAATGCCTGCTAATTTTCATGCTTGATGTAATTGAGAAATGACTACATTTTTTCATGTAAAACTTGTTTTGTATAGTAAGTCCCCTACATATGAGCGAGTTCTGTTCCAAGAGCGTGTTCATAAGTCCAATTTGTTCATAAGTCCAACAAAGTTAGCCTAGGTACCCAACAAACACAATCAGCTATATAGCACTGTACTGTAATAGGTTTATAATACTTTTCACACAAACAATATATAAAAGACAAACAAACAAAAAGTAAAGAAAACGTTTATAATCTTACAGTACAGTACCTTGAAGTACAGTAGTACAGAAGTACAAAAGTACAGTAGTACAGTACAACAGCTGGCATACAGGGGCTGGCATCGAGTGAACAGGCAAGAAGAGTTACTGACTGGAGGAGGGAGAGGAGGTGGGAGATGGTAGAGCTGAAGGATCATCAGCAATAGGAGACAGAGGGCAAGCTGCAATTTCACTCACGCCTGACGTTGATGGAACGCACGTTCGCATCTTTGAAAGTTCACAACTTGAGAGTTCGTGTGTAGGGGACTTAATTGTAATGGAGAGGTATTGCCTTAGTGTCAAATTTTTCCTATGTGGATGTCAAAAGCAATACATGAAGTTAAGAAAGGAAAAATAAATATTAATTTTAAAAATTGTGATAACATACAGAGAATATAAAATTTATTATTTAAACCATTTTAAATATACATCATGGCTATATTAAGTACACTGACATTGTTGTGTCACCATGACCACTATCTTCTCCAGAACTTTAATTTTCCAACATATAAACAACAATAACCATGTCATATGTATTATTAGCCATTCATTATATTCAAAGGGTCCTCAGGGAAAACTGTGAGTCACTCCCCAGTCTCCTTATGTTAGGAGGCCTCACCATTCTGGAATTCTGGCACAGAGTAGGCAGGTTGTAAATTTGAATAAATGAAGAGATGAATAAATTCTTACCAACATCTCCATCCCATCTCTTCTGGGAAAGTACGGATGGTGCCTACTGTTCAATTCTATTTGGTCCTAATGAAGGGCTCCTTGGTGTTCATAACTCACAGTGCTCTGGTAGAATCAGTTGTAGGTGACAAAATGTGTAGGACTCAGTCACCTACAAAGGATGTTCAACTTTAGGTCTCATGGTAACAATGGCCTTGAGCATTTGCTTATATATTCCCCTTGGTCTGTGGTCCATAGAAATAGAAATATCAGAAATATGGAGAGTGTATTTCTTCCTTGTCTGCCTGGGATTCTTGCTATTTTTTTTAGACTGGCCCAGCCTCATTTGTCCATAACTCTGGGTTTTGAAATTGGCCTTCTGTATTCCTTTGGGCAGTAGCTCAGCCTACCCATCTCTAGATGAATAAAGACGTGAGAATTCAATGAGAATAATCATCATCATATCATATTTTGAACACTCACTGTGTGCCAGGCTTTGCAATATGTGTCTTACATGTGTTATTTCAAATAATCTCACAAATCACCCTCTAAGATAAGGGTAAGGTTTCCATGTACAACTGCTGAGTGTCTGCCTGTGCTGTATATGCCATCTAACTTAATCCTTAAAGCCACTTTGTTATATGCTTCACTTCACTGAAGAAGAGACTGGGGTTCAAGGAGGTTAGAAATCCTTGCTGGTTACTTAACTCTATTGTGATAAAGCTGGGATTCAAATTCAGGCCAGTCTGACTCCTAAGTCTATGTTATTTCTCTCAACCCTCTTTAGATTGCCCCTTTGAGTCATCTGATTTTGATTCCTGCTTGTACAGCTGATCTTTTGCAGGCTTGTTTTTTGTTTTTATACAACGTGGCTCTTTCTTGCCATCCATTAATCATGACGATGGTGAATCAGATATTC
The DNA here is from genome assembly GCF_963455315.2 of Globicephala melas. Taxonomy (NCBI): domain Eukaryota; kingdom Metazoa; phylum Chordata; class Mammalia; order Artiodactyla; family Delphinidae; genus Globicephala; species Globicephala melas. Next base: position 131,815,730 of record NC_083317.1, on the reverse strand, counting down.
AGAATCCTGGGTCTTTGGAGAGGATTTAAGAGATAATTTGCTTCTGGGAGAAACAGTCTTGTCAAATCTTATGGCTATTTTAAAAATGTATAATTACAAAAGGCTTTATATCAAGACTAGGTACTGGCCAAATGGACTCAAACATATGAATCGACCTTTATTAACACCATTTTAGATGAGATGGGGGATGTTGATAGTAAGGAAGACTAATACCTCAAACTCTCCCTGATGTATTCTTTCACCTTAAATGAACAAAAGGAGACCAGATATGACATAGCTGTAGTTCTTTCATAACATTAAAAAATCAATATTCATTTTTAGTAACTGGTTTTTGCAAGTCTTTATATTTGAGGTTTTAATAGACTTTACCAAAATCATTCCATAGTACTGTCCCTTTCCTGCCTTTCTCCTCTCATTACAAAAATAATGCATTTTCATTGTAGAAAAATTGTAAAGCATAGAAGAGCAAAGGAAGAAAATGAAAAATGCAGCTTGGTTGACCTCCTTTCTTTTTTTTTTTAACATCTTTATTGGAGTAAAATTGCTTTACAATGGTGTGTTACTTTCTGCTTTATAACAAAGTGAATCAATTATACATATATATATGTTGCCATATCTCTAGCCTCTTGCATCTCCCTCCCTCCCACCCTCCATATCCCACCCCTCTAGGTGGTCACAAAGCACCGAGCTGATTTCCCTGTGCTATGCGGCTGCTTCCCACTTAGCTATCTATTTTATGTTTGGTAGTGTATATATGTTCATGCCACTCTCTCACTTTGTCACAGCTTACCTTTCCCCCTCCCCATATCCTCAAGTCCATTCTCTAGTAGGTCTGTGTCTTTATTCCCATCTTTCCCATAGGTTCTTCATGAACTTTTTTTTTCTTAGATTCCATATATATGTGTTAGCATACAGTACCTGTTTTTCTCTTTCTGACTTACTTCACTCTGTATGATAGACTCTAGGTCTATCCACCTCATTACAAATAGCTCAATTTCATTTCTTTTTATGGCTGAGTAATATTCCATTGTATATATGTGCCACATCTTCTTTATCCATTCATCCAGTGATGGACACTTAGGTTGTTTCCAAGTCCTGGCTATTGTAAATAGAGCTGCAATGAACATTTGGGTAAATGACTGTTTTTGAATTATGGTTTTCTCAGGGTATATGCCCAGTAGTGGGATTGCTGGGTCGTATGGTAGATCTACATTTTTTTTTTTTTTTTTTTGCGGTATGCGGGCCTCTCACTGTTGTGGCCTCTCCCGTTGTGGAGCACAGGCTCTGGATGTGCAGGCTCAGTGGCCATGGCTCACGGGCCGAGCCACTCCGTGGCATGTGGGATCTTCCTGGACTGGGGCATGAACCTGTGTCCCCTGCATCGGCAGGCGGACTCTCAACAACTGTGCCACCAGGGAAGCCCTAGTTTTAGTTTTTTAAAGAACCTGCATACTGTTCTCCATAGTGGCTTTATCAATTTATATTCCGACCAACAGTGCAAGAGGGTTCCCTTTTCTCCACAGCCTCTCCAGCATTTATATTTTGTAGATTTTTTGATGATGGCCATTGTGACAAGGGTGAGACGATATCTCATTGTAGTTTTGATTTGCATTTCTCTAATGATTAATGATGTTGAGCATTCTTTCATGTGTTTGTTGGCACTCTGTATATTTTCTTTGGAGAAATGTCTCTTTAGGTCTTCTACCCATTTTTGGATTGGGTTGTTTGTTTCTTTGATATTGAGCTGCATGTGCTTCTTGTAAATTTTGGAGATTAATCCTTTGTCGGTTGCTTCATTTGAAAATATTTTCTCCTATTCTGAGGGTTGTCTTTTGGTCTTGTTTATGGTTTCCTTTGCTGTGCAAAAGCTTTGAAGTTTCATTAGGTCCCATTTGTTTATTTTTTGTTTTATTTCCATTTCTCTAAGAGGTGGGTCAAAAAGGACCTTGCTGTGATTTAACTCATAGAGTGTTCTGCCTATATTTTCCTCTAAGTGTTTGATAGTGTCTGGCCTTACATTGAGGTCTTTAATGCATTTTGAGCTTATTTTTGTGTATGGTGTTAGGGTGTGTTCTAATTTCATACTTTTACATATACCTGTCCAGTTTTCCCAGCACCACTTATTGAAGAGGCTGTCCTTTCTCCACTGTACATTCTTGCCACCTTTATCAAAGATAAGGTGACCATATGTGTGTGGGTTTATCTCTGGGTTTTCTATCCTGTTGCATTGATCTCTATTTCTGTTTTTGTGCCAATACCAAACTGTCTTGCTTACTGTAGCTCTGTAGTATAGTCTGAAGTCAGGGAGCATGATTCCTCCAGATCTGTTTTTCTTTATCAAGATTGCTGTGGCTATGCATGGTCTTTTGTGTTTCCATACAAATCGTAAAATATATGTCCTAGTTCTGTGCAAAATGCCAGTGGTAGATTGATGGTTATTGCATTGAATCTGTAGATTGCTTTGGGGAGTAGAGTCATTTTCACAATGTTGATTCTTCCAATCCAAGAACATGGTATATCTCTCCATCTGTTTGTATCATCTTTAATTTCTTTCATCAGTGTCATAATTTTCTGCATACAGGTCTTTTGTCTCCTTAGGTAGGTTTATTCCTAGATTTTTTATTCATTTTGTTGCAGTGGTTAATGTGAGTGTTTTCTTGATTTCACTTTCAGAATTTTCAGCATTAGTGTAAGGAATGCCAGAGATTTCTGTGCATTAACTTTGTACCCTGCTACTTTACAAAATTCATTGATTAGCTCTAGAAGTTTTCTGGTAGCATCTTTAGGATTCTCTACGTATGGTATCATGTCATCTGCAAACAGTGACAGCTTTACTTCTTCTTTCTGATTTGGATTCCTTTTATTTCCTTTTCTTCTCTGATTGCTGTGGTAAAACTTCCAAAACTATGTTGAATAATAGTGGTGAGAGTCGGCAACTTTGTCTTGTTCCTGAACTTAGTGGAAATGGTTTCAGTTTTTCACCATTGAGGGTGATGTTGGCTGTGGGTTTGTCATATATGGTCTTTATTATGTTGAGGAAAGTTCCCTCTATGCCTACTTTCTTCAGGGATTTTATCATAAATGGGTTTTGAATTTTGTCAAAAACTTTATCTGCATCAATTGAGATGACCATATGGTTCTTCTCTGTCAATTTATTAATATGTTGTATCACGTTGATTGATTTGCATATACTGAAGAATCCTTGCATTCCTGGGATAAACCCCACTTGATCATGGTATATGATCTTTTTAATGTGCTGTTGGATTCTGTTTGCTAGGATTTTGTTGAGGATTTTTGCATCTATGCTCAGCAGCGATATTGGCCTGTAGTTTTCTTTCTTTGTGACATCTTTTTCTGGTTTTGGTATCAGAGTGATGGTGGCCTCATAGAATGAGTTAGGGAGTGTTCCTCCCTCTGCTATATTTTGGAAGAGTTTGAGAAGGATAGGTATTAGCTCTTCTCTAAATGCTTGGTAGAATTCCCCTGTGAAGCCATCTGGTCCTGGGCTTTTGTTTGTTGGAAGCTTTTTTAAATTTTTATTTATTTATTTATTTGCAATATGCGGGCCTCTTATTCTTGTGGCCCCTCCCGTTGCAGAGCACAAGCTCCGGATGCGCAAGCTCAGTGGCCATGGCTCACAGGCCTAGCCCCGCCGCGGCATGTAGGATCTTCCCAGACCCGGGCACGAACCCGTGTCCCCTGCATCGGCAGGCGGACTCTTAACCACTGCATCCCCAGGGAAGCCCTGTTGGAAGATTTAAAATCACAGTTTCACTTTCAGTACTTGTGACTGGAATGTTCATATTTTCTCTTTCTTCCTGGTTCAGTGTCGGAAGGTTGTGCATTTCTAAGAATTTGTCCATTTCTTCCAGTTTGTCCATTTTATTGGCATAGAGTTGCTTGTAGTAGTCTCTCATGATCCTTTTTATTTCTGCAGTGTCAGTTGTTACTTCTCCTTTTTCATTTCTAATTCTATGCATTTGAGTCTTCTCCCCCCCCCTTTTTTTTTTTGATGAGTCTGGCTAACGGTTTATCAATTTTGTTTATCTTCTCAAACAACCAGGTTTTAATTTTATTGATCTTTGCTATGATTTCCTTCATTTCTTTTTCATTCATTTTTGATCTGTTTTTTATGATTTCTTTCCTTCTGCTAACTTTGGTGTTTTTTTGTTCTTGTTTCTCTAATTGCTTTAAATGTAAGGTTACATTGTTGATTTGAGATGTTTCTTGTTTCTTAAGGTAGGATTGTATTGCTATAAACTTCCCTCTTAGAACTGCTTTTGCTGCATCCCATAGGTTTTGGGTCATCGTGTCTTCATTGTCATTTGTTTCTAGGTATTTTTTGATTCCCTCTTTGATTTCTTTAGTGATCTGGTTATTAAGTACTGTATTGTTTAGCCTCCATGTGTTAGTATTTTTTACAGATTTTTTCCTGTAATTGATATCTAGTCTCATAGCGTTGTGGTCGGAAAAGATACTTGATACGATTTCAATTTTCTTAAATTTACCAAGGCTTGATTTGTGACCCAAGATATGATCTATCCTGGAGAATGTTCCATGAGCACTTGAGAAGAATGTGTATTCTGTTGTTTTTGGATGGAATGTCCTATAAATATCAATTAACTCCATCTCGTTTAATGTATCATTTAAAGCTTGTGTTTCCTTATTTACTTTCATTTTGGATGATCTGTCCATTGGTTAAAGTGGGGTATTAAAGTCCCCTACTATGTTTGTGTTACTGTCGATTTCCCCTTTTATGGCTGTTAGTATTTGCCTTATGTATTGAGGTTCTCCTATGTTGAGTGCATAAATATTTACAATTTTTATATCTGCTTTTTGGATCGATCCCTTGATCATTATGTAGTGTCTTTGTCTCTTGTAATAGTATTTATTTTAAACTCTAGTTTTTCTGATATCAGAATTGCTACTCCAGCTTTCTTTTGATTTCCATCTACATGGAATATCTTTTTCCATCCGCTCACTTTCAGTCCGTATGTTTCCCCAGTTCTGAAGTGGGTACTTGTATACAGCATATATATGGGTCTTGTTTTTCTATCCATTCAGCCAGTCTATATCTTTAGGTTAGAGCATTTAATCCATTTACATTTAAGGTAATTATTGATATGTATGTTCCTATTCCCATTTTCTTAATTGTTTTGGGTTTGTTGTTGTAGGTCTTTCCTTCTCTTGTGTTTCCTGCCTAGAGAAGTTCCTTTAGCATTTGTTGTAAAGCTGGTTTGCTGGTGCTGAATCCTCTTAGCTTTTGCTTGTTTGTAAAGGTTTCAATTTTTCCATAAAATCTGAATGAGATCCTTGCTGGGTAGAGTAATTTTGGTTGTAGGATTTTCTCCTTCATCACTTTAAATATATCCTGTCAGTCCCTTCTGGCTTGCAGAGTTTCTACTGAAAGATCAGCCGTTAACCTTATGGGGATTCTGTTGTGTGTTATTTGTTGTTTTTTTCCCTTGCTGCTTTTAATATGTTTTATTTTTATTTAATTTTTGACAGTTTGATTAATATGTGCCTTGGCGTGTTTCTCCTTAGATTTATCCTGTATGGGACACTCTCTGCTTCCTGGACTTGATTAACTGGTTCCTTTCCCATATTAGGGAAATTTTCAACTATAATCTCTTGAAATATTTTCTCAGTCCCTTTGTTTTTCACTTCTTCTTCTGGAACCCCTTTAATTCGAATGTTGCTGTGTTTAATGTTGTCCCAGAAGTCTCTGAGACTGTCCTCCATTCTTTTCATCCTCTTTCTTCATTCTGCTCTGCCGTAGTTATTTCCACTATGTTATCTTCCAGGTCACTTATCCCTTCTTCTGCCTCAGTTATTCTGCTATTGATTCCTTCTAGAGAATTTTTCATTTCATTTATTGTGTTCTTCATCACTGTTTCTTTGCTCTTTAGTTCTTCTAGATTGTTCTTAAACGTTTCTTTTATTTTCTCTATTCTATTTCCAAGATTTTGGATCATCTTTACTCTCATTATTCTGAATTCTTTTTCAGGTAGACTGCCTGTTTCCTTTTCATTTGTTAGGTCTGGTTGGTTTTTGCCTTACTCCTTCATCTGCTGTGTGTTTTTCTGTCTTCTCATTTTGCTTAAGTTACTGTGTTTGGGGTCTCCTTTTCACAGGCTGCAGGTTTGTAGTTCCCATTGGTTTTGGTTTCCATCCCCAGTGGCTAAGGTTGATTCAGTGCATTGCGTAGGCTTCCGTGTGGAGGGGACTAGTGCCTGTTTTCTGGTTGATGAGCCTGGATCTTGCTGTTCTGGTGGGCAGGTCCACGTCTGGTGGTGTGTTTTGGGGTGTCTGTGGCCTTATTATGATTTTAAGTAGCCTCTCTGCTAATGGATGGGGTTGTATTCCTGTCTTGTTAGTTGTTTACCATAGGGTGTCCTGCACTGTAGCTTGCTGGTCTTTGAGTGAAGCTGGGTCTTGGCATTGAGATGGAGATCTCTGGGAGATTTTCACTGTTTGATATTACATGGACCTGGGAGGTCTCTTGTGGACCAGTGTCCTGAACTTGGCTCTCCCACCTCAGAGGCACAGCTCTGATGCCTGGCTGGAGCAACAAGAGTCTTTCATCCACCTGGCTCAGAATAAAAGGGAGAAAAAATATAAAGAAATAAATAAATAAGATAAAATAAAATAAAGTACAATAAAAATAAAATTATTAAAATGTGATATAATTATTAGGAAAAATTTTAAAACTAACAAAACAAAAACAAAAGTGGGCAGACACAACCTTAGGACAAATGGTAAAAGTAAAGCTATAAAGACAAAATCACACACAGAAGCATACACATACACACTCACAAAAACAGAAAAAGCAAAGAAATATATATATATTTTTGCTCCCAAAGTCCACCTCCTCAATTTGGGATGATTCATTGTCTATTCAGGTATTCCACAGATGCAGGGTACATCAATTTTTTTGTGGAGATTTAATCCTCTACTCCTGTGGCTGCTGGGAGAAATTTCCCTTTCTCTTCTTTGTTCGCACAGCTCCCAAGGTTCAGCTTTGGATTTGGCCCCGCCTCTGTGTGTAAGTCGCCTGAGGGCGTTTGTTCTTCGCTCAGACAGGCTGGGGTTAAAGGAGCAGCTGATTCGGGGGCTCTGGCTCACTCAGGCCCAGCGGAGGGATGGGTACGGATGCTTGATGAACCTGTGGCAGCAGAGGCTGGCGTGACATTGCAACAGCCTGAGGTGCACTGTGTGTTCTCCCGGGGAAGTTGTCCCTGGATCCCGGGACCCTGGCAGTGGCGGGCTGCACAGGCTCCCTGGAGGGGAGGTGTGGATAGTGACCTGTGCTTGCACGCAGGTTTCTTGGTGGTTGCAGCAGCAGCCTTAGTGTCCCATACCCGTCTCTGGTGTCCATGCTGTCAGCCACAGCTCACTCCCTTCCCTGGAGCTCCTTTAAGCAGCTCCTTTAATCCCCTCCCTCGCACACCAGGAAACAAAGAGGCATGAAAATGTCTCTTGCCTCTTTGGCAGCTCCAGACTTTTTCCCGGACTCCCTCCCAGCTAGCTCTGGCACACTAGCGCCTTCAGGCTGTGTTCACGCAGCCAACGCCAGTCCTCTCCCTGCGCTCCGACCGAAGCCCGAACCTCAGCTCCCAGCCCGAGCCCGTCCCGGCGGGTGAGCAGACAAGCTTCTCGGGCTGGTGAGTGCTGGTCGGCACCAATCTTCTGTGTGGGAATCTCTCCGCTTTGCCCTCTGCACCCACGTTGCTGTGCTCTCCTCCATGGCTCTGAAGCTTCCCCACTCTGCCACCCGCAGTCTCCACCTGCGAAGGGGCTTCCTAGTGTGTGGAAACCTTTCCTCCTTCACAGCTCCCTCCCACTGGTGCATGTCCCATCCCTATTTTTTTGTCTCTGTTTTTTTCTTTTTTCTTTTGCCCTACCCAGGTACATGGGGAGTTTATTGCCTTTTGGGAGGTTTGAGGTCTTCTGCCAGCGTTCAGTAGGTGTTCTGTAGGAGCTGTTCCACATGTAGATATATTTCTGATACATTTGTGGAGAGGAAGGTGATCTCTGCTTCTTACTCTTCTGCCATCTTGAAGCTCCTCTCTGACCTTCTTTCTTTTTGTCAGAGAAGATAAGATCCTTGAGTTGCCGTTCCTGCCATTTCTTTATAAAATGTACTGCAGGTTAACTTTCTGTCTCTGGTTTTGGTGTAACAGATAGATTTCCAAAAATTCAATCTAGGAATGAACTCATGTAAAAGAATGAATATACTTGTTAATATATTTTTGTTATGAAATGTAAGACCTCTTGATAGTTTGCAACTAGTTTTTAGTTTGTGATTCTGTTTCTCTCTATTATAAGGATAACTGATCCCAGAAAAAAATTAGTAAGCCTCTTGTTGAAATTTTATTTGTGTTGGCAAAATACTCCTTTACATTCCTGATAGAATAGAGATACATCTATGGCATGTTTTCAATTATTTACAGGGTTGAAAAAATGCATCTTTGGGAGAATGGGATTCCATACATAAAGTGTCCAGCACAGAGTCTTGTATCTAGAAGTTTCTCAGTGCATATCAAATGCTGATGATATGCACATCTTATTCAAATGTTGCTTATGCTGCTGGTGAACTTTCTCTTGTGTTGTTGTGGCTGAAAAGACTTAAGGAGGAATCACATCTCACTCCCTCTTTCTGTTCTTTAAACTTGTGCTGCCTTGAAAGGTTCCTGAGAGCAGAAATCACATGTATTTTGAACAGTAGATTAAGAGACCTGTTAAGTTGTAAGGATTGTCCAAGAAGTAAATTTACAAAAATAACTTCCAGTTTATTTGCTCATGTGGTTTTGTCTGCCTGAAGGCCATTGTGAATATTTCAAGTGGCTCTGACTGGATATTTCATAGCACTGCAATCCCGACAGGTAAAAATAAACAAAAATGATCTCTGTTCATTGCTCTATCTCCAGAGCTTAAAACAGGGCCTGGCAAGGTGGGCACACAATAACTTATCCTACTCCTCTTACCATTTTCTTTCCCTTTTAATGGACTCACCACCAAAGTCATCTTTGATTTCATCTTCTCCATACCTGTCTTAGTCTGTCTGAGGTGCTACAATAAAATACCATAGACTGGATGGCTTATAAGCAGCAGAAATTTATTTCTGACAATTCTGGTTGCTGGGAAGTCCAAGATTAAGCCACTGGCAGATTGATGTCTAGTTAGAGCCTGCTTCCTGTTTCAAAACGACCATCATTTCACTGGTGGATGGAAGGGGCAAGAGAACACTCTGGGGTCTTTTATAAGAACACTAATCCCATTCATGAGTGTTCTACCCTCATGACCTAATCACTTTCCCAATGTCCCACCTCCAAATATTATCACATAGGGGATTATGTTTCAACATATTAATTTTGGGGGGACATTAGTAATCTATAGCAACCCCTATATCCAATTTGTCACTACATCTATCAATTCTGCCTGTAATATGTCTGGAGAATCACCACCTGAGAATAAATATACTCTCTGGTTGACATATGTGGAATTCCATTTCAGTGTTGGAGGTGTAGGGACATCCAAGGAAAGAGTGGAAGTGATAAAAGACAGGAAGTCCTTAAGAGCCAGAGCTCTTACTCACCAGAGTCTCCTGCATAAAGGAACGAAGTCCATGGCTGCCAGAGATTTTGTGAAACCATCAAGGATACACTATCTTGATCACCTTTCCCCATGGTAAATACCGTGGAACTCCAGTTCTGTGGGGTTGAGTAATTTTGTTTTTTATTAAAAAAGCATGTGGTAAAATAAGCTTGGGAAATTTGTGCTTAGACAATATTAAACCAAAGATTTTGTATTGTTTTTAATTTGCTTACATTGAATTGTGAAATAGTAAAGGGGAATGATGGTAAACATATTTTCCAGAATTACATGGCAATACAGCCCTCTTTTCCTAGACTTGGATGAGAAAACATAGCAGGAAGAGAGCATGGCTTCTTCAAGGTACCAAAAGAAGCTCAGTACATCAGAGGATAAATTACATAGATCCGCCTGAACAGACAATTGGGACTGAGACAGAGGCTGGGTCAAATGGTGGGAGGTCTTGTATAACATTGTGAAATTGAGACTTAATCCTAATGTCAAGGCGAAACCACTGAAAAATCAGACTGAGCAACCCTCAAATTACACAATTATGTGTATGTATAACTGACTCACTTTGCTATAAAGCAGAAACTAACACATTGTAAAACAACTATACTCTAATAAAAAAGAAAAAAAGAAATAGAAAATCCCATTTTGGGGAGAAATAATGGAGACCACTGATGTTGCAAAAGTACATGACCAGACAATGGGAAATTAAAACCCTACATTTTACTTCACCAACAATTAAACTTGTTTAATTGATTATTTATCATAATCAATACCATTATATCATAATCAGTACTTTATTTGGGACTTGCCTGTGGTGCAGTGGTTAAGAATCCACCTGCAAAGATGGCGGAAGAGTAAAACGCGGAGATCACCTTCCTCCCCACAGATACACAAGAAATACATCTACACGTGGAACAACTCCTACAGAACACCTATTGAAAGCTGGCAGAAGACCTCAGACCTCCCAAAAGGCAATAAACTCCCAACGTACCTGGGTAGGGCAAAAGAAAAAAGAAAAAAACAGAGACAAAAGGATAGGGACGGGACCTGCAAGTGGGAGGGAGCTGTGAAGGAGGAAAGGTTTCCACACACTAGGAAGCCCCTTCACGTGCGGAGACTGTGGGTGGTGGAAGGGGAAAGCTTCGGAGCCACGGAGGAGAGCACAGCAACAGAGGTGCGGAGGGCAAAGCAGAGAGATTCCCGCACAGAGGATCAGGGCCGACCAGCACTCACCAGCCCGAGAGGCTTGTCTGCTCACCCGCTGGGGTGGGCGGGGCTAGGAGTTGAGGCTCGGGCTTCAGTCAGAGCGCAGGGAGAGGACTGGGGTTGGTGGCGTGAACACAGCCTGCAGGGGGTTAGTGGGCCACGGCTAGCTGGGAGGGAGTCCGGGGAAAAGTCTGGAGCTGTCGAAGAGGCAAGAGACTTCTTCTTCCCTCTTTGTTTCCTGGTGCTCGAGGAGAGGGGATTAAGAGCGCTGCTTAAAGGAGCTCCAGAGATGAGTGCGAGCCGCAGCTAAAAGCACGGACCACAGAGATGGGCCTGAGACGCTAAGGCTACTGCTGCCACCACCAAGAAGCCTGTGTGCGAGTGCAGGTCACTATCCACACACCCCTTCCCAGGAGCCTGTGCAGCCCGCCACTGCCACGGTCCCGGGATACAGGGACAACTCCCCCGGGAGAACGCACGGCGCGCCTCAGGCTGGTGCAACGTCACGCCGGCCTCTGCCACAGCAGACTCGCCCGCACTCTGTGCCCCTCCCTCCCGCCAGCCAGGGTGAGCCAGAGCCCCCGAATCAGCGGCTCCTTTAACACCGACCTGTCTGAGCGAAGAGCAGACATCCTCCAGCGACCTGCACACAGAGGCGGGGCCAAATCCAAAGCTGAGCCCCGGGGAGTTGTGAGAACAAAGAAGAGAAAGGGAAATCTCTCCCAGCAGCCTCAGAAGCAGCGGATTAAAGCTCCACAATCAACTTGATGTACCCTGCATCTGTGGAATACATGAATAGACAACGAATCATCCCAAATTAAGGAGGTGGACTTTGAGAGCAAGATTTATGATTTTTTCCCCTTTTTCTCTTTTTGTGAATGTGTATGTGTATGCTTCTGCGTGAGATTTTGTCTGTATAGCTTTGCTTTCACCATTTGTTCTAGGGTTCTATTCTTCTGTTTATTTTTTTAAATAATTATTTTTTATTTTAATTATTTTATTTTATTTTACTTTATCTTCTTTCTTTCTTTCCTTCCTTCCTTCCTTTAGACAATGAATAATCCCAAATTGAGGAGGTGGACTTTGAGAGCAAGATTTATGATTTTTTCCACTTTTCCTCTTTTCTGAGTGTGTATGTGTATGGTTCTGGGTGAGATTTTGTCTGTATACCTTTGCTTCCAACATTTGTTCTAGGGTTCTATCCATCCGTGTTTTTTTTTGTTTGTTTATTTTTAAATATTTTCTTAATTACTTTTTTATTTTAATAACTTTATTATATTTTATCTTACTTTGTTTTATTTTACTTTATCTTCTTTCTTTCTTTTTTTCCTTCCTTACCTCCATCCATCCTTCCTTCCTCCCTCCCTCCCTTCTTTCTTTCTTTCTACTTCAACTAATTCTTTCTTTCTACTTTTTCTCCCTTTTATTCTGAGCCGTATGGATGAAAGGCTCTTAGTGCGGCAGCCAGGAGTCAGTGATGTGCCTCTGAGGTGGGAGAGCCAACTTCAGGACACTGGTCTACAAGAGACCTCACAGCTCCACATAATATCAAATGGTAATAATCTCCCAGAGATCTCCATCTCAACCAACACCCAGCTTCACTCAACGACCAGCAAACTACAGTGCTGGATATCCTATGTCAAACAATTAGCAAGACAGGAACACAACCCTGCCCATTACCAGAGAGGTGGCCTAAAATTATAATAAGTCCACAGACACCCCCAAAACACACCACCAGATGTGGATGCCCACCAGAAAGACAAGATCCAGCCTCATCCACCAGAGCACTGGCACTAGTCCCCTCCACCAGAAAGCCTACACAACACACTGAACCAACTTTAGCGACTGGGGACAGACACCAAAAACAATGGGAACTATGAACCTGCAGCCTGCAAAAAGGAGACCCCAAACACAGTAAGATAAGCAAAATGAGAAGACAGAAAAACACACAGCAGATGAAGGAGCAAGATAAAACCCCACCAGACCTAAAAAACGAAGAGGAAATAGGCAGTCTACCTGAAAAAGAATTCAGAATAATGATAGTAAAGATGATCCAAAATCTTGGAAATAGAATAAACAAAATGCAAGAAACATTTAACAAGGACGTAGAAGAACTAAAGATGAAACAAACAGTGATGAACAACACAATAAATGAAATTAAAAATACTCTAGATGGGATCAATACAAGAATAACTGAGGCAGAAGAATGGAGAAGTGACCTGGAAGATAAAATAGTGGAAATAACTACTGCAGAGAAGAATAAAGAAAAAAGAATGAAAAGAACTGAGGACAGTCTCAGAGACCTCTGGGACAATATTAAATGCACTAACATTCAAATTATAGGGGTTCCAGAAGAAGAAGATAAAAAGAAAGGGCCTGAGAAAATATTTGAAGAGATTATAGTTGAAAACTTCCCTAATATGGGAAAGGAAACAGTTAATGACATCCAGGAAGCACAGAGAGTCCCATACATGATAAATCCAAGGAGAAACATGCCAAGACACATATTAATCACACTGCCAAAAATTAAATAGAAAGAAAACATATTAAAAGTAGCAAGGGAAAAACAACAAATAACACACAGGGTAATCCCTATAATGTTAATAGCTGATATTTCATCAGAAACTCTGCAAGCCAGTAGGGACGGCAGGACATATTTATAGTGATGAAGGAGAAAAACCTACAACCAAGATTACTCTACCCAGCAAGGATCTCATTCAGATTTGATGGAGAAATTAAAATCTTTAAAGACAAGCAAAAGCTGAGAGAGTTCAGCACCAACAAACCAGCATTACAACAACTGCTAAAAGAACTTTTCTAGGCAAAAAACACAGAAGAAGGAAAAGACCTACAATAATGAACCCAAAATAATTAAGAAAATGGGAATAGGAACATACATATCAATAATTACCTTAAAAGTAAATAGACTAAATGCTTCCACCAAAAGACACAGATTGGCTGCATGGACACAAACACAAGACCCATATATTTGCTGTCTACAAGACACCCACTTCAGACCTAGAGACACATACAGACAGAAAGTAAGGGGATGGAAAAAGACATTTCATGCAAATGGAAATCAAAAGAAAGCTGGAGTAGCAATTCTCATGTCAGAAAATATAGACTTCAAAATAAAGACTATTAGAAGACACAAAGAAGGACACTACATAATGATCAAGGGATTGATCCAAGAAGAAGATATAACAATTGTAAATATTTATGCACTCAACATAGGAGCACTTCAATACATAAGGCAAATACTAACAGCTATAAAAGGAGAAATCGACAGTAACACAACCATAGTAGGGGACTTTAACACCCCACTTTCACCAAAGGACAGATCATACAAATTGAAAATAAATAAGGAAACACAAGCTTTAAATGATACATTAAACAAGATGGACTTAAATGATATTTATAGGACATTCCATATTTATAAGACATTATAGAATACACATTTTTCTCAAGTGCTCATGGAACATTCTCCAGGATAGATCATATCTTGGGTCACAAATCAAGCCTTGTTAAATTTAAGAAAATTGAAATAGTATCAAGTAACTTTTCCGACCACAACGCTATGAGACTAGATATCAATTACAGGAAAAGATCTGTAAAAAATACAAACACATGGAGGCTAAACAATACATGACTTAATAACGAAGTGATCACTGAAGAAATCAATGAGGAAATAAAAAAATACCTAGAAACAAATGACAATGGAGACAAGACGACCCAAAAGCTATGGAATGCAGCAAAAGCAGTTCTATGAGGGAAGTTTATAGCAATACAATCCTAACTTAAGAAATTGGAAACATCTCGAATAAACAACCTAACTTTGCACCTAAAGCAATTAGAGAAGAAGGACAAAACCCCCCAAAGTTAGCAGAAGGAAAGAAATCATAAAAATCAGATCAGAAATAAATGAAAAAGAAATGAAGGAAACAATAGCAAAGAATAATAAAACTAGAAGCTGGTTTTTTGAGAAGATAAACAAAATTGATAAACCATTAGCCAGACTCATCAAGAAAAAAAAGGAAAAGACTCAAATCAATAGAATTAGAAATGAAAAAGGAGAAGTAACAACTGACACTGCAGAAATAAAAAAGGTCATGAGAGATTACTACAAGCAACTCTATGACAATAAAATGGACAACCTGGAAGAAATGGACAAATTCTTAGAAATGCACAACGTGCCAAGACTGAATCAGGAAGAAATAGAAAATATGAACAGACCAATCACAAGCACTGAAATTGAAACTGTGATTAAAATTCTTCCAAAAACAAAAGCCCAGGACCAGATGGCTTCACAGGCGAATTCTATGAAACATTTAGAGAAGAGCTAACACCTATCCTTGTCGAACTCTTCCAAAATATAGCATAGGGAGGAACACTCCCAAACTCATTCTACAAGGCCTCCACCACCCTGATACCAAAATCAGACAAGGATGTCACAAGGAAAGAAAACTACAGGCCAATATCACTGATGAACATAGATGCAAAAATCCTCAGCAAAATACTACCTAACAGAATCCAACAGCACATTAAACGAATCATACACCATAACCAAGTGGGGTTTGTTCCAGGAATGCAAGGATTCTTCCATTACGCAAATCAATCAATGTGATACAACATATTAAAAAACTGAAGGAGTAAAACCATATGATCATCTCAATAGATGCAGAGAAAGCTTTTGACAAAATTCAACACCCATTTATGATAAAAACCCTGCAGAAAGTAGGCATAGAGGGAACTTTCCTCAACATAATAAAGACCATATATGACAAACCCACAGTCAACATCGTCCTTAATGGTGAAAAACTGAAAGAATTTCCACTAAGATCAGGAAAAAGACAAGGTTGCCCACTCTCACCACTCTTATTCAACATAGTTTTGGAAGTTTTAGCCACAGCAATCAGAGAAGAAAAGGAAATAAAAGGAATCCAAATCAGAAAAGAAGAAGTAAAGCTGTCACTGTTTGCAGATGACATGATACTCTACATAGAGAATCCTAAAGATGCTACCAGAAAACTTCTAGAGCTAATCAATGAATTTGGTAAAGTAGCAGGATACAAAATTAATGCACGGAAATCTCTTGCATTCCTATACACTAATGATGAAAAATCAAAGTGAAATCAAGAAAACACTCCCATTTACCACTGCAACAAAAAGAATAAAATATCTAGGAATAAACCTACCTAAGGAGACAAAAGACCTGTATGCAGAAAATTATAAGACACTGATGAAAAAAATTAAAGATGATACAAATAGATGGAGAGATATACCATGTTCTTGGATTGGAAGAATCAACATTGTGAAAATGACTCTACTACCCAAAGCAGTCTACAGATTCAATGCAATCCCTATCAAACTACCACTGGCATTTTTCACAGAACTAGAAAAGAAAATTTCACAATTTGTATGGAAACACAAAAGACCCAGAATAGCCAAAGCAATCTTGATAAAGAAAAACAGAGCTGGAGGAATCAGGCTCCCTGACTTCAGACTATACTACAAAGCTACAGTAAGCAAGACGGTATGGTACTGGCACAAAAACAGCAAGATAGATCAATTGAACAGGATAGAAACCCCAGAGATAAACCCACACACATATGGTCACCTTATCTTTGATAAAGGAGGCAGAAATGTACAGTGGAGAAAGGACAGCCTCTTCAATAAGCGGTGCTGTGAAACCTGGACAGGTACACGTAAAAGTATGAGGTTATATCACTCCCTAACACCATACAGAAAAATAACCTCAAAATGGATTAAAGACCTAAATGTAAGGCCAGAAACTATCAAACTCTTAGAGGAAAACATAGGCAGAACCCTCTATGACATAAATCACAGCAAGATCCTTTTTGACCCACCTCCTAGAGAAATGGAAATAAAAACAAAAATAACAAATGGGACCTAATGAAACTTCAAAGATTTTGCACAGCAAAGGAATCCATAAACAAGACCAAAGGACAACCCTCAGAATGGGAAAAAATGTTTGCAAATGAAGCAACTGCCAAAGGATTAATCTCCAAAATTTATAAGCACCTCATGCGGCTCAATAACAAAAAAACAAACAACCCAATCAAAAAATGGGCAGAAGACCTAAATAGACATTTCTCCAAAGAAGATATGCAGACTGCCAACAAACATATGAAAGAATGCTCGACATCATTAATCATTAGAGAAATGCAAATCAAAACTACGAGATATCATGTCACACCAGTCAGAATGGCCATCAAGAAATCTAGAAACAATAAATGCTGGAGAGATTGTGGAGAAAAGGGAACACTCTTGCACTGTTGGTGAAAATGTAAATTGATACAGCCACTACGGAGAACATTATGGATGTTCCTTAAAAAACTACAAGTAGAACTACCATATGACTCAGCAATCCCACTACTGGGCATATACCCTGAGAAAACCATAATTCAAAAAGAGTCATGTACCAAAATGTTCATTGCAGCTTTCTTTACAATAGCCCAGAGATGGAAACAACCTAAGTCTCCATCATTGGATGAATGGATAAAGATGATGTGACACATATATACAATGGAATATTACTCAGCCATAAAAAGAAACGAAATTGAGCTATTTGTAATGAGGTGGACAGACCTAGAGTCTGTCAGATAGAGAAAGAAAGATACCATATGCTAACATATAGATATGGAATTTAAGAAAAAAAATGTCATGAAGAACCTAGGGGTAAGACAGGAATAAAGACACAGACCTATTAGAGAATGGACTTGAGGATATGGAAAGGGGGAAGGTAAGATGTGACAAAGCGAGAGAGAGGCATGGACATATATACACTACAAAACGTAAGGTAGATAGCTAGTGGGAAGCAACCGCATAGCACAGGGAGATCAGCTCGGTGCTTTGTGACCACCTAGAGGGGTGGGATAGGGAGGGTGGGTGGGAGGGAGACGCAAGAGGGAAGAGATATGGGAACATATGTATATGTATAACTGATTCACTTTGTTATAAAGCAGAAACTAACACACCATTGTAAAGCAATTATACTCCCATTTAAAAAAAAAAAGAAAAAAACAATCCACCTACCTGTGCAGGGGACATGGGTTCAAGCCCTGGTCCGGGAAGATCCCACATGCCGCAGAGCAACTAAGCCCGTGTGCTACAACTACTGAGCCTGCGCTCTAGAGCCTGCAAGCCACAACTACTGAGCCCACATGCCACAACTACTGAAGCCTATGTGCCTATGCTATAGCCCATGCTATAGCCCATGCTCCGCCACAATAGAAACCACTGCAATGAGAAGCCTGCACGCCAGAACAGAGTAGCCTACTTGCTGCAACTAGAGAAAGCCCACGCACAGCAACAAAGACAAAACACAGCCAAAAATAAATTAATTAATTAATCAAAATATTTTACGCTGTGTATTAGGGTTCTCTATCTATAGACTATATAGTTATATAGGCTATATCTATATGTCTATCTCTATCTATATAGAGATAAATAGAGGTTTATTATGAGGAATTGGTTCACGTGATTATGAAGGGTGAGAGGTTCATGATGCCATCTGAAAGTTGGAGACCCAGGGGAGCTGGTGGTGTAATTCATTTTCAGTCCAGAGGCCTGAAAAGCAAGGGAGAGGGTGATGTAAATCCCAGTCCAGGGGCAGGAGAAGATGAGATGCCCCAGCTCTTCAGTGAGGCAGGGAAAAAAAGACAAATTCCTCCTTCCTCTGCCTTTTGTTCCATTCAGGCCCTTAATTGATGGCATGGTGCCCACCCACATTGGGGAGGATAATCTGCTTTACCAGCTCCACCAATTCAAATGCTAATCTCATCTGGAAACACCCTCACAGACACACCAGAAACAATGTTTAATCTGGCCCCTGTGACCCACTCAAGCTGACATACAATTAGCCATGACACTCTACTAGGAATTTATATAGAAAAGTGAGAAGAAGATACTGTTTATATCCTTGTAATAACTATTTTGCATTGTAATAAGATCAATATCATAAAAAGTCCTGTGAAATTACTTTTTGAACAACCCTGGTAGAGTATAAATATTTATATTTAGAATAAATATGTTACTAACCAACAATATTCTGCTTATAGTTTTTTCTAATGTGAGAGTCAGTGTTTTCCATTTTAAGAATACAAATTAAGAGATTTTAAATACATATATATATAATTTAAATATAAGTTAAGAAACTTTAAAAACATTTTTCACTTTACAGAAAAAAATTCCTGCAATCAAAGAATCCCTCATGCTTTCATGGTTAATTAATTTTGGAGAGGAGGGGACCAGATAAACTTTAAGGGTCAACTGAAGATTAGTGAGAAATTAAGATAAAACATTGCTAGGTGTTGACAATGAGGGGAAATTGACTTTATCACTAATTTATTTTTTTTAATATACACAGCTTTTCAGGAAAACATCTGTTCTATAAAAAGGAACACGTGTATTCTCTGAATGTTTATGAATGTTTTTTGAATAAACTGTCAATAATATTACTCTGGTTGAAATGTGGTCTCCTCACATGGTTTCCAATGACAGGCAAGAATATTTAAATGCTTCCACTTACATTCCACTGTGGCATAAGATGTCCCTTTCTTGGTTTTGCTTGTACTCTAAGATTGAATGACCTTCTCTTCCTTTCATCCTCTGCCCAAGGTGAATCAGTTCATGGGTCCCATGAACTTTAGAAGGGCTTTTTGCCCTTTGTAATTCATTTCACATGGTTGCCTTGCAACCTCACCTCTCTGATAGGCTCAGTGATAGGATTTCGCATGTTATCCAGTTTTTTCTCATTGTTAAAGTGGGAGTGCCACTTCTGGCAGCTTTCTATATCCTAAGAGGAGGCAGAGTTTCTGTGGCTCATGTTAATACATTTTACATCACAATGAGTGCATAGTTCAATACATGTAACCAAGACAAGTTTCCAAAAACAATATTTACTCTGATTTTTCTATTTTTTTCCTTTTATTTTCTATGAAATGCCATTCTATTTCATTAAAAATTGTTGATTTTGACCTACTAAATTGCTCCCATAATCCACTAATTGGGTCAGGAACTACAGTTTTAAAAACACTGGTCTGTTTGAGACACAGCTGTATAAATGTATTATTAATATATAATGAGTTAACTTGTACTACAGAATATATACTTTACCTATGTATAATGCGTAGTATATGAATAGGATTCTTATTTGAAAACAATGGAACCCAACTCTAACTTAAGCAGTAAAATCGTTTAACAGGTATCACTCAACTCACAGATTCAATAGGAAGCTTAAAGAACCAGCTTCAAAAATGTGGAGGATCCAATAGAAGGCAGGTAGCTGAGAGCATGTCCAAGGTCACACCACAGGAACATGATGGTTGGGACATTGTCACCAGCAAAGCTTGCCCACTCAACTCTTGGATTTCTGCCACTGTTACCACTAAAAATGATTTCTCAACTTTCCCCACATCTTTGTGTCAAGCTATAAAAAGTTAAAGCCCTGAAGTATCAGATGGCTGAGCTTAGGTTTCATGCTTGCTCTCTAACCTTCCAGGGGTGGGTATATGGACTACCTAATCCCATGGGTTTCCACATGGGTATAATTTCCCTCAAAATGAAAAGGTGGCCAAAATGTTCACCACATTTATAATCACTTTATATTCTATTTTAGTAAATTCCTTGATTTCCATTGCTTTAATAACTATTTATATATGCTTGACTCCTGAATTTGTATCTTCAGCCAAGATTTTCCTCTGAGCTCTAGGCCTGGAATATATGACTGCTCAACAGACATGTCTATTTGGATGTCTCAGAAGCTCCTCCAATTTAGTATCTCCGTGTGTCCATGGATGACTTCATGATCTTCCTCACAAAACTCCCGTGTTCAGTATCCCAGTGACCAGTGTGGTCACCTCTTTATTCACAAGAGCCAGGAACCTTGAAGTCATTCTTGGAAGCTCTTTCTTCTCTCACCACATATCTAATTCATTACCAGACCTTATGGATTTTTATTTCTCGAGTATCTCTGGACTCTACCTTCCTCTCTCCATTTTCACCATCACCTTCCTCATCCAAACTACCACCAGCTGTCAGCCTAACCCATCCACCTGCACCTGGTCTAGCTCCTTTCTTCAGTGTTCCCTTACACACGTCTCAAAAAACAAATCAACCACGTCATTCTCATTACTTAAAACCATTCAATATCTTGTAAGAACTTCTGATTAGAATCAGAGAAACTTTTTCTACATAGAGATTTTATTACAGATTCCATTACACAATTCCAAACCAGAATTGTGCAGGAGGAAAATATCATCTAGGATATACAACCCTTTGAACAAATAGTTGGCCGTAGTCTGAGGTTGCTTTTTCAGTGGCTTTTGTAAAGAATACAGTGAGAGATCTCCCAAAACACAGACAGCATCAGTGACCAGCAATGCACTTAACAGCCCTGTGCACCCCCATGTGCTTAAAATGACTTCACTGTTGATAAACCTGTTTCAAAAATAAGTATAGATTTAATATTTGGATTCTCAGAGCTGTCTAGACTTGTTTATAAGGTCCATGAAGTCAGTGACTCTTTAAATTCACCCAGTCGGTAGTGGTGCAGGGTCTGTTAGCAAAAGGCAAAGGGAGGGGAGGCATTCTGGGTAGAGAAGGGTGATTTGGCCACGTAGATGTGTGACAAATTGAAGTCTCCAATCACACAGTCCCTCAGTGGTTTTGTAATGTGTCAACTAACTAAGCTAGAATTTAATTTCCCCAAATTCCTTTCCTGTATGGCTCTGGGTTAGGATTGGCCACAAGAGAAATTTGCATAAGATTTGGAATTTGGAAATGAAGCAGCAAGTTCAGGGTAGGTTACTGTGTACCACTGTGCACATGGTCCCTAATCTTTCTCGCCTTGTTGGTGTGGGTTCATAGTAAGCTATGCAGCTCCTCCAGCTGCACCAGATCCCCTCCTTTAGTTCCTCCATGTCCCAAGCCATGTATGTGTGCAGCAGAGTAGCAAAGAGCACCAGCATTTTCTGCAGATCACTGTTTCATCATGGTTGGAGATGGTGAGAGAAAGATATGCATTCCAGTTTGTCCTTTTCTTTGGTTCACATCCTGTTTTTCTTCCCTACTATCAGCCCACTGACTGACACATGCTTCAGGTCCACCACCAAAGGCACAGACAAAAAGACTTCCATAGACTTCTTACCAGATCCCACAGCTACATAAGTGCAAATTCCAATAATGGATTCCTTCTTCCACATCATTAATAGTGATTCTGCTTCCCTTATTGGATCCTGACTGACATTTGCTAGGTAACATTGTACCTAGGAACATTTTAAAAAATTTTATTTATTTAATTTATATATTTTTGACTGTGTTGGGTCTTCATTGCTGTGCACAAGCTTTCTCTAGTTGTGGAGAGCAGGGACTACATTTTGTTGCAGTGCATGGGCTTCTCATTGCAGTGGCTTCTCTTGCTGTGGAACATGGGCTCTAGGCACGCAGGCTTCAGTGGTTGCAGCACACCAGCTCAGTAGTTGTGGCTCATGTGCTCTAGAGCACAGGCTCAGTAGTTGTGGCACTGGTCTTAGTTGCTCTGCAGCTTGTGGGGTCTTCCCAGACCAGGGCTTGAGCCCGTGTCCCCTGCATTGACAGGTGGATTCTCAACCACTGTGCCACCAGGGAAGCCCCCTAGGAACTTTTAAAGCATTCATTTCACTGCATGATCCTACCCAGGGGCAAATTGCCACTTCATTGCCCTCACAGGAGATCAGTTCCAGAATGTCAAATTTAAAGCATTATAGAACAGTTGTAGTTAATGGCACACAGTCTCAAATGTCAAGAAGTTCCAGGTTTAAATCCAAGATCAGCTACTTCCTGGGCACACTTGGGCCTGTTCCTTAACCTCCAGGAGGCTTAGTTCTCTCATTTGTAAAACAGACACAGTAACATCTATCTCCCAAGGTGGTTGTAAGATTTGAATGAACCCAAGGTACATTAAGCACTTGACATTGTAAGGGGCACAAAGTAAATAAATAAATTCTAACTACTGAACAGAGTTTTGGGAATATGGTGGAGGAGTAAGATGTGGAGATCACCTTCCTCTCCACAAATACATCAAAAATACATCTACATGTGGAACAGCTCCTACAGAATACCTACTGAACGCTGGCAGAAGACCTCAGACTTCCTAAAAGACAAGAAACTCCTCACGTACCTGGGTAGGGCAAAAGAAAAAATAGAGACAAAAGAATAGGGACGGGACCTGCGCATATGGCAGGGAGCTGTGAAGAAGAAAAAGTTTCCACACACTAGGAAAGGAAGCCTCCTCACTGGCAGGGATTGGGGGGAGCTTTGGAGCCACAGAGGAGAGTGCAGCAATGGGGGTGTGGAGGGCAAAGTAGGGAGAATCCCACAAAGAGGATTGATGCTGACCAGTGCTCCCCAGCCTGAGACACTTGTCTGCTCACCCACTGGGGTGAGTGGGGACTGGATGCCGAGGCTCAGGCTTCAGAGGTCAGACCACAGGGAGACGACTGGGGTTGGCTGCATGAAGACAGCCTGAGGGGGCTAGTGCGCCACAGCTGAGGGAGTCCGGGAAGAAATCTGAGCCCACCAGAGAGGCAAGGGACCATTGTTGTGGGGTGCTCAAGGAGAAGGGTGGGCCCGCCATAGGATCTTCTTTCTCCATGCACTCACAGACAGCAGACCACCACCTACATGAGCTGTAAGGGCAGATGCAAGCTGTGACTGATATCTCAGTCCCCAGAGGTGGGCATGAGGGCTACCACTGCTGCTGCTGCCACCAAGGGTCTTGTGAAAAAGCACATGTCACTGCCCACACCTTCCTGGGAGCCTGTGCAGCCTGCCACTACTGAGGGTCCTGCGATCTGGGGCCAACTTCCCTGGGAGAGTGAACAACATGCTTCAGGCTGTTGCAACTTCTCACAGACCTCTGCCTCTGAAGGCACTCCCTGAACATCCCAATTATAACTGCCATATCCCTCCCTCTCCCTGGCCTGAGTGAGCAAGTGGGCCCTAATCAGAAGCTGCTTTTGCCCCCTCTTGCCGGGGTGGGGAACAGATGCCTCAGGGTGGCCCACATGCAGAGGTGGGGCCAAAACCAAATCTGAACCCCAGGGGTGGTGCAACCAAGGAAGAGAAAGGGAACGCTCTCCATGCAGCCACAGGAGCAGTGGATTAAATCCCAATGATCGGCTTGGTGAACCCTGCATCTGTGGAATACCTGAATAGAAAATGAGTGTTCCCACAATTGAGCCTGTGGATTTTGGGGGCAACTGTGGACTTTGGGGGCAAGTACACACAAGAGTTGGGCCAGGTCAGAGTCTGAGCTGGCTCCACAGTGCCCACAGCAGGTCCAGAGACCTACCTAGAGTTTGCTTTCTGCTTTTGGTTTGTTTTGGGTTTTTGTTTTTGTTAGTCTAGTTTTTAGTGTTTCTTTTCATTGTTGGGTTCGTTTATTTGTTGGTTGCTCTCTTCTTTTTTGTTTTCTCTCTTTTTTGGGGTGTGTGTGTGTGTGATTCTTTGTGTGTTTTTGTCTGTTTGGTTTTGCTTTTACCATTTGTCTTGGGGTTTTGTTTGTCTGCTCATTTTCTTTTTGTTTTGTTTTGTGTGTGCATCTGTGTACGTGTGTGTTTCTTTATATGTGTCTTTCTTTTATTTTTCTTTTCTTCCACGCCGTGTGAATTGCAGGGTCTTTCAGCTCCAGACAGGGGTCGGGCCTAAGCCTGAGGTGGGAGAGCCGAGTCCAGGACATTGGACCACCAGAGAACTCCCAGCCACAGGGGATAATTGGTGAGAGCTCTCCCAGAGGTCTCCATCTCAACACTAAGACCTGGTTCCACCCAACAGCCAGCAAGCTCCAGTGCTGGATGCCTCATGCCAAACAACTAGCAAGAGAGGAACACAAAACTATCCATTAGCAGGCAGGCTGTCTAAAGTCATACTAAGCTCACAGACACCACAAAACACATCATTGGACATGGCCCTGCCCATCAGAGGGACAATTCCAAGCTCTACCCACCAGAACACAAACACCAGTCCCCCTCACCAAGAAGCCTACACAAACCACTGGACCAAACTCACCAACTGTGGGGAGACACCAAAAAGAGCAGCAGGAATTATGAACCAGCAGCCTACAGAAAGGAGACCCCCCAAAAATTAAACAAAATGAGAAGACAGAGAAATATGGTGCAGATGAAGGAGCAAGGTAAAAACCCACAAGACCAAATAAATGAAGAGGAAATAAGCAGTCTACCTGAAAAATAATTCAGAATAATGATAATAAAGATGATCCAAAATCTCAGAAATAGAATAGAGAAAATACAAGAAATGTTTAGCAAGAACCTAGCAGAAAAAAACAAATAGTAATGAACTACGCAGTCACAGAAATTTACTCTAGAAGGAATCAATAGCAGAATAACTGAGGCAGAAGAATGGATAAGTGACCTGGAAGATAAAATAGTGGAAATAACTACTACAGAGCAGAATAAAGAAAAAAGAATGAAAATAATTCAGGACAGTCTCAAAGACCTCTGGAACAACATTAAATGCACCAACATTCGAATTATAGGGGTCCCAGAAGAAGAAGAGGAAAAAAATATCGACTGAGAAAATATTTGAAGAGAATATAGTTGAAAAGTTCCCTAACATGAGAAAGGAAATAGACAAAAGTCCAGGAAACACAGAGAGTCCCATACAGGATAAATCCAAGGAGAAACACGCCAAGACACATATTAATCAAATTATCAATAATTAAATACAAAGAAAAAATATTAAAAGCAGCAAGGGAAAAGCAAAAAATAACATACAAGGGAATCCCCGTAAGGCTCTCAGCTGATATTTCAGCAGAAACTGCAGGCCAGAAGGGAGTGGCAGGATATATTTAAAGTGATAAAATGGGAAAAACCTGCAACAAAGATTACTTTACCCAACAAGGATCTCATTCAGATTCGACAGAGAAATTAAAAGCTTTACAGATAAGCAAAAGTTAAGAGAATTCAGCACTACCAAACCGGCTTTACAACAAATGCTAAAGGAACTTCTCTAAGTGGGAAACACAAGAGAAGAAAAAGACCTACAAAAAGAAACCCAAAACAATTAAGAAAATGGTAATAGGAACATACATACTGATAATTACACTAATGTGAATGGGTTAAGTGCTCCAACCAAAAGACACAGACTGGCTGAATGGATACAAAAACAAGGCCCATGTATATGCTGTCTATAAGAGACCCACATCAGACCTAGGGACACATTCAGACTGAAAGTGAGGGGCTGGAAAAAGATATTCCATGCAAATGAAAATCAAAACCTGGAGTATCAATACTCATATCAGATAAAATAGACTTTAAAATAAAGGCTGTTACAAGAGATAAGGAAAGACACTACATAATGACCAAGGGATCAATCCAAGAAGAAAAGATAACAATTATAAATATTTAAGCACCCAACATAGGAGCACCTTAATACATAAGACAAAGGCTAACAGCCATAAAAGGGGAAACTGACAGTAACATAATAATAGTGGGGGATTTTAACACCTCACTTAAACCAATGGACAGATCAACCAGACAGAAAATAAATAAGTAAACACAGCTTTAAATGACACAATAGACCAGATAAATTTAATTGCTATTTATAGGACATTCCACTCAGAAGTGGAAGAATACACTTACTCTCAAGTGCACATGGAACATTCTCCAGGATAGATCACATCTTGGGTCACAAATCAAGCCTCAGTAAATTTAAGAAAATTGAAATCGTATCAAGCATCTTTTCTGACCATAATGTTATGAGATTAGAAATCAATTACAGGAAAAAAAAACTGTAGAAAACACAAACACATGGAGGCTAAACAATATGCTACTAAATAACCAAGAGATCACTGAAGAAATCAGAGGAAATAAAAAAAAATACCTAGAGGCAAATGACAATGAAAACACAACAACCCAAATCCAATGGGATGCAGCAAAAGCAGTTCTAAGAGGGAAGTTTATAGCAATACAATCCTCCCTCAAGAAACATGAAAAATCTCAAACAATCTATCCTTACACCTAAAGGAACTAGAGAAAAAGGAACAAAATAAAACCCAAAGTTAGCAGAAGAAAAGAAATCATAAAGATCAGATCAAAAATAAATGAAAAAGAAGTGAAGGAAATGATAGCAAAGATCAATAAAACTAAAAGCTGGTTCTTTGAGAAGATAAACAAAACTGATAAACCTTTAGTCAGACTCACCGAGAAAAAGAGAGAGAGGACTCAAATCAATTGAATTAGAAATGAAAAAGAAGTTACAATGGACACTTCAGAAATACAAAGGATCATAAGAGACTACTACAAGCAATTGATGCAGAAAAAGCTTTTGACAAAATTCAACACCCGTTTATGATAAACACTCTCCAGAAACTGGGCATAGAGGTAACCTACCTCAACGTAATAAAGGCCATATATGACAAACCCACAGCAAACATCATTCTCAATGGTGAAAAACTGAAACCATTTCCTTTAAGATCAGGAACAAGACAAGTGTGTCCACTCTCACCAGTATTATTCAACATAATGTTTGAAGTTTTAGCCACAGAAATCAGAGAAGAAAAAGAAATAAAAGGAATCCAAATCAAAAAAGAAGAAGTAAAGCTGTCACTGTTTACAGATGACATGATACTATACATAGAAAATCTTAAAGATGCCACCAGAAAACTACCAGAGCTAATCAATGAATTTGGTAAAGTTGCAGGATACAAAATTAATGCAGAGAAATCTCTTGCACTCCTATGCACTATCAATGAAAGATCAGAAAGAGAAATTAAGGAAACAATCCCATTCACCACTGTAGCAAAAATAATGAAATACCTAGGAATAAACCTACCTAAGGAGGCAAAAGACCTGTACTCAGAAAACTATAAGACACTGATGAAAGAAATCAAACATGACACAAACGGATGAAGAGATATACCATGTTTGTGGATTGGGAGAATCAATATTGTGAAAATGACTATATTACCCAAGGTAATCTACAGATTCAATGCAATTCCTATTAACTAACCAATGGCATTTTTCACAGAACTAGAAAAAAAATCTTAAGATTTGTATGGAGACACAAAAGACCCCAAATAGCCGAAGCAATCATGAGAAAAAAACCCCCAAAAACACAAAACAAAAAAAATGGAGCTGGAGGAATCAGGCTCCCTGACCTCAGACTATACTACAAAGCTACAGTAATCAAGGCAGTATGGTACTGGCACAAAAACAGAAATAGAGATCAATGGAACAGGATAGAAAGCCCAGAGATAAACCCACGCACATATGGTCACCTAATCTATGACAAAGGAGGCAAGAATATACAATGGAGAAAAGACAGTCTCTTCATTAAGTGGTGCTGGGAAAACTGGACAATTACATGTAAAAGAATGAAATTAGAACACTCCGTAACACCATACACAATAATAGACTTAAAATGGATTAAAGACCTAAATTTAAGACCTGACACAATAAAACTCTGAGAGGACAGCATAGGCAGAACACTCTTTTACATAAATCACAGCAAGATCTTTTCTGACCCACCTTCTAAAGTAATGGAAATAAAAACAAAAGTAAACAAATGGGACCTAATTAAAGTTAAAGCTTCTGCACAACAAGGGAAACCATAAACAATATGAAAAGACAACCCTCAGAATGGGAGAAAATAAGTGCAAATGGATCAAGGGATAAAGGATTAGTCTCCAAAATATACAAGCCACTCATGCAGCTCAATATCAAAAAAACAAACAACCCAATCAAAAAATGGGCAGAAGACCTAAATAGACATTTTTCCAAAGAAGACAGACAGATGGCCAAAAATGTACATGAAAAGATGCTCAACATCACTAATTATTAGAGAAATGCAAATCAAAACTACAATGAGGCATCAACTCACACCGGTCAGAATGGCCACCATCAAAAAATCTACAAACAGTAAATGCTGGAGAGGGTATGGAGGTAAGGGAATCCTCTTGCACTATTGGTGGGAATGTAAATTGATACAGCCACTATGGACAACAGTATGGAGGTTTCTTAAGAATCTAAAAATAGAATTACCATATGACCCAGCAATCCCACTACTGGGCATATACCCTGAGAAAACCATAACTCAAAAAGACACATGCACCCCAATGTTCATTGCAGCACTATTTACAGTAACAAGGTCATGGAATCAACCTAAGTGTCCATTGACAGATAAATGGATAAAGAAGATGTGGTACATATATACAAAGGAATATTACTCAGTCATGAAAGGAATGAAATTGGGTCAATTGTAGAGATGTGGATGGACCTAGAGACTGTTACACAGAGTGAAGTAAGTCAGAAAGAGAAAAACAAATATTGTATATTAACTCATATATGCAGAATCTAGAAAAATGGTACAGATTAACCTGTTTGCAAGGCAGAAATAGAGACATAGACGTAGAGAACAAATGTATGGACACCAAGTGGGGAAAGGGGGCTTGGGCTGAATTGAGAGATTGGGATTGACATACATACACTAACATGTATAAAATAGATAATTAATGAGAACCTGCTCTATAGCACAGGGAACTCCACCTCATTGTAGAGTAGAAACTAACATAACATTGTAAAACAACTATACATCAGTTAAAAAAATATATAAAGACAACAAATAATTTTTTCAGTAAAACAATTTCTAACTATTAAAGCAGAAACACATCAATGTAATCATTGTTCCATCTAGAAATAAAGAGACATATTTTATTGGGTAGTGAATTAGAAACGTTAGCCAAGTCTTCCACTAGTATATCTCTTTAAAGAAATCTTTTCATCCTTAGAATAATGTAAGCGTCAAGTAACTTTTTCTCAGCCTTCATTATCATTGATAAACATCTCTATGAAGAAACCCTGTGGAGAGGGGGATGGGGAGAATGTACAGAGAAGAGGAGGTAAAGAGCTAAAGAACCTGTTTTCAGCTGAAAACCAACATGCTTGATGAAATGGAACCCAAACTGATAGGAGTGTATTGTCACCCACACAATTTCTTATCCAGTCACATGAAAGATGAAGCTGGGAACCACACTTCATGAAAGATAAATACCTCTGAACTATTTGATTTGTTGAGCTCAGTGGAGAAAATTTTCCACATGCTTGCATGGTTTTCATTGTTTTTTTCCCCTCTGGTTATGTAGAATGCTGTCTTCCCTTATCCAAGCTGCTGATTGCTTATTAAAGGCATAAGGTGGAACAGATCTCTCCATGTGAGACACACCAACCTAACCCTCAGAGGGTTCTCATCAGTACTGGGAGAAAGATGCTCCACGACAATGCATTGCCCTGACATTTGGTTGAAAGACATTTGTGGTTCTGTACAACACCCAAGGGTACTATTGTGCTGCACAGAGTTGAGGCTGAGTGATTTTCTTCAGACAAAGAGAGAAGAGGGGATTTCAGGCAAAGTTTAGGCTTTGGTACAAACTAATTAAAAAGTAACCATAAGGAAGAGAGGGTAAAATCCTAATCATTATAACTATAATGGAATTCACTCTTTTTAATTGTGTCCCAATGTGGCTGTTTTTCTAGAACAAATCATTTTTCATAGTTTAAATATCATGAAATTTTATCAAATACTCATGTGCATTTTTATGTGGGAAGAAAGTCATTTTAATAGTATATTTTAATGATGGAATTAAATAATGGCTCTGACTCCCAAATTCAATAGCGTTAGGTTATCATAAGAAAGATGATAAAATATTCATTTCTTTGTAAATAGTCTGAGTTAGAGGTAAAATGAGAAAAAGAACTGTAACCGTTTTCTGGTTTAAGAAGGATGCTTTCTACCAAAGTGGAAGAGTAAATGCACTGTGTTTAATAAAGAACACAAGGTCATAAAACATAGCTACTTCCCTAATCTGCTGTCCAAGTGTCAATTTGTCTGCAAGCAAATATCACCGGTTAGGGCCCACACTGTTTCATCACATATTTTATTACTATCCCATGTTTATTTTAGTTTTCACATAGCCTGCAGTTCAAAAGCAGAAATTCTTTGAAACCTAACCTTTCCTCCCACCCCCTGCCATAATTATGGGGAATTTGAGATTATGGCTTAGTTGTTGACTTTTTATCCACTCTAAAGTTAAAGTTCTTTGTGTTTTCTGTGTCATAAACCCCTTTGAGAATTTGAAAAAAGACATAGATGTCTTCTCTAGAAAGAAACCTCTACACATTTGCAGACTGACACTAAATTTGCATATACTATCCAGGGGTTCATGGGCTCCTCAGCATGCATCTTTGGACTCCAGAATGAGAGCAACCGATTCAAAAAGTAGATGGTTATTTCCAACTTGGAGTGGATTCGGGGAGTTGAGTGGAAATTCAAGATGAGGGAGAAATAAAAAGACTTCTTAGTTTTTCTGGATTTAAATATTTATAGATTGGTTTTAAAATGAAGTTCTAGGATCCTAAACATACCCATACCCAAATATAATTTTAAAGTAATGATTTCTTGGTACCGTGTCTCTAAAAGGCAAATTGGTGATATGTATCAACAGTCTTAACAATGTTCATAAATTTTGGTGCAGCGATTCCAATTTCAGAAATCTATCCTGAGGAAATATTCAGAGATGGAGACAAAGGTCTATGTCCAAGGAAGTTTATTACAGTATTATTTATGAAAACAAGAATTTGGAAACAACTTAGATGTTTAGGGGAAAAAAGTGATGGGCAATTAAATTAATTGCACCTATGCAATAAATTATTTGCAGCTATCAAAATTTATGTTTTACAAACAAACAAACTCATAGAAAAAGAGGTCTGATTTGTGGTTACCAGAGGCAGGGGATGGAGGGGTGGGGGGTTGGGGTAATTGGATGAAGGCAAAAAAAATTGATAAAGAAAAGAAGCTATGTAAAAAATGAAACTTTGCAATCTCTGTTTATAGACATACTATTATTTTTGAAAAATAAAACTATTGAAAACAAACAAAAATTTATGTTTTAATAAGAACATTTAATGGCATAGGCAACTACTTAATATCTAAAGTCTGGTTAAAATGGATAAAACTTATTTACATTATCTAGAGTATAGAATTAAAAATTGATGGGAGTGGGTTTTAAAAACTGTACAAGGACCTAATGAAACTTAAAAGCTTTTGCACAGCAAAGGAAACCATAAACAAGATGAAAAGACAACCTTCAGAATGGGAGAAAATTTTTGCAAATGAAGCAACTGACAAAGGATTAATCTCCAAAATTTACAAGCAGCTCATGCAGCTGAATAACAAAATAACAAACAACCCAATCCAAAAATGGGCAGAAGACCTAAATAGATATTTTTTTCAAAGAAGATATACAGATTGCCAACAAACACATGAAAGGTTGCTCAACATCACTAATAATCAGAGAAATTCAAATCAAAACTACAATGAGGTATCACCTCACACTGGTCAGAATGGCCATCATCAAAAAATCTACAAACAATAAATGCTGGAGAGGGTGTGGAGAAAAGGGACACTCTTGCACTGTTGGTGGGAATGTGAATTGATACAGCCACTATGGAGAACAGTATGAAGGTTCCTTAAAAAACTAAAAATAGAACTACCATACGACACAGCAATCCTACTACTGGACATATACCCTGAGAAAACCATAATTCAAAAAGAGTCATGTACCAAAATGTTCATTGCAGCTCTATTTACAATAGCCAGGACACGGAAGCAACCTAAGTGTCCATTGACAGATGAATGGATAAAGAAGATGTGGCACATATATACAATGGAATATTACTTAGCCATAAAAAGAAATGAAACTGAGTTATTTGTAGTGAGGTGGATAGACTTAGAATCTGTCCTACAGAGTGAAGTAAGTCAGAAAGAGAAAAATACTGTATGCTAACACATATATATGGAATCTAAAAAAAAAAAAAAAAAAAGTGGTTCTGAAGAACCTAGGGGTAGGACAGGAATAAAGATGTAGATGTAGAGAATGGACTTGAGGACATGGGGAGGGAAGTGTAAGCTGGGACGAAGTGAGAGCGTGGCATGGACATATATACACTACCAAATGTAAAATAGGTAGCTAGTGGGAAGCAGCCGCATAGAACAGGGAGATCAGCTTGGTGAATTGTGACCACCTAGAGGGGTGGGATAGGGAGGGTGGGAGGGAGACACAAGAAGGAGGAGATATGGAGATATATGTATATGTATAGCTGATTCACTTTGTTATAAAGCAGAAACACACAACTGTAAAGCAGTTATACTCCAATAAAGATGTTAAAAAAAAAAGCTGTAAATGGTGGGATTGCACATTATTTAAAATTTTTTCGTCTCTATATTTCCATATTTTTCAAGTGGTTTTACAATGAATTGTTTTATTTCATTAATTGAATAAACCAATATTCATTTTATGCCTATTATGTGCTAGATACTATACTATGCATATATCTAAGTAACGTTAGCACTGTTAGGAGAAAATAAAACAATGAAACCTGTATGTTTCATCTAAAACACCCATAAGACACCTGAAATTTCTCTTGTACTGATTCCTGTGTATGTTTTACCTACCCATTATGATGTAACTTCTTGTAGGGTAGAGGATTGCATTTAACCCACATTTATTGGGTATTTTTTTGTATTGGGCACTGTTCTAGGCACTGAACTTGTTCAGCACTTTTTAAAGTTCTCAGCACTACTCAAAGTCCTGTAGAGCACTTTGTAAATTCCTGTTGAATGATATTCTAATGGCAAAGAGAAATACATTTGGACTTTGGTATCAACTGAATAAGATCAATCCTAGCTCTTGCTCTTAATAATTTTGAGATAGTGATTTCTTACCTCAGTAAGAGTGTTTCTTCTTTTAAAAATGGAGCTAGTATTACCTACCTCAAAGTGCTGCTGGGGAAATTAAATGAAATAATGCACATAAAATATCCATCATAGTATCAAGCAAGTAGCTGACCTTAATAAGGCTTTCTTTCCCGTTCCTTAGCTACAGGTTGAACCATGTGTACCTAGTGCTAGTCAACAATTTTTAATCTACAAAAATGGCAGTTTCATATAGTTCAATCTAATAATAACTGATAGATATGCTATATAGTAGGGCTCTTGATGAATTATATAGAGAAGGTATAACTACAGATTGGAACAGAGAGGAAGAGCTTGATATAACTACGATGAAATAATTCAATGAAATTCTGAGAACTCAAGATGTTGCCTAATTTTAATCTGGGGATATCATTCATACCAGCTAATTTTAAAAACAAAAAGAGCAGTGATATCCAGGAAACCATATGCACTACTGAGGGGTGGGGAATGTCTTCTTAACTAAGACTGGAAACCTGTAAGAAAAGTCAGACCTATTTGACCACATAAAACTTTAAAAAATCATATTAAAATACTATGAATAATATTAATTGATTGATTGATTGATTGTGTTTCATCCCTAGAATGTGAGGTTCTAGAGGGAAGGGATTTTTGTCTAATTTGTTCACTGTTAAATCCTCAGTAAATAGAATAATGAATGTCAGGCACATAGTAGGTATCATTACCAACAAAATACTATAAGCAAAGTCAACAAGTAAATAATAGATGTGGAACAAATATTTACAATGAGAGAACAAAGGATTAATATTTCAAATGCAAAAGAATCCTGAAAAATTAACAAGATGGGGACATGAAACATAGGAAAATAGGAGTTCCAATATCCAAGGAGTATATGAAAATATTCTCAAACTAATACATAGCATTAATACTTCAGACTTGCAAAAATTAAAAAGACTGACAACTTGTATTGTTGATAGGAATGTGGGGGCAAGTGTACTACCATACAGGGCTGGTGAGAAGATGAATTGCCTCAGCTACTGTTAGGATGCAATCTGATGAATTCTGTTAAAATTTAAAATGCATATACATTTTGATCCACAAAAGTTTCTTCTGGGCATCTGTTCCATAGCAATGAAAGCAAAAATACCATTATAACTTACATACAGAGATGTTTATTGCAGCATTATTTTAGAGGCATAAAAGAAAAAAGTAGAAACAAAGAGATTGCCTACCCATCAATAATGGAATATTTGAATAAATTATGACATATTACAATATAAAATTCTATGCAGCCATTAGAAAGAAAGTCATTGTTGAGAAAATACAAGATTCAAAAATACAGATTCCAATTTTTGCAAAATAATGACAAACCTCTCTATGCGTATGTGTATTTCTATATAGTATGAATATGTATGTAGTTGTTTACTTATGAATACATGAGCATAAAGGGTAATATGAAAGCATATACAGTAGGTTGTTAACATGGGTAACTTCATGTCTATGAGGAGATAATGTGGATTGAGAGAGGGGTACATGGGAAAGGAAAAGCTAAAGCAAAATAAAAACTGCATTAAAAAAACAGGATGTATGATATGATCACACATCTTGAGTTTATGTAAAATTATATGTGACTGTTTACATGTACAAGTAATTTAAAAGAAAAAAGTAACAGAGCAATGGGAAGTTAGTTTCACTGAGCCTCTGGCCGTTTCAGCGCAGCCTACATGTCTTGGTACGGCCATAAAGAGCACTGTAATTCGACATTGACATGGAAAATAACACAAGGCAGCACTGCCACGCCCACTGTGAGGGGTGGAGAAGGATGCAGTCATGAGATGAATCAAAATGAGTTAAGAAAACCCAAAGAACAAGCTTCTGCAGACCATAGAAAAAGTCAACTAGCAGAAAAAAACCAAAGTAGAAGATAATAAAGACCTCCTCTCTGAAGCACATTTGTTAGAGACTGATGCTAGACTCTAGTTAAACTCCATGACAGAGAGAAGCCCTGAAGAGAAGAGGAAGACTTGAACTTTGTCTCCCACTGGCTGATTCCTAAGGTATATTCAAGCTTGAAAAGTCCATGATTGCAGAATTGCAATGGGAATGCTCTAACATTTAGGATACATACATAGAATTTTGGAGCTGGATGGGCTTTGGAGGATTGTCTAGTAATAGGTCCAAAAGGTTCTTTAATTTAATTTTTTTTATTGTTGTGAAATATATCTAACATAAAATTTACCATTTTAACCATTTTTAAGCGTACATTTGAGTGGCGTTAAGTACATTCACGGTGTTGTGTCAAATGTCTCATTTCAGTGGGCCAACTGGGGGACACTGGGTGAGGGTATACAAGACCTTTCTGTGTTTTCTTTGCAACTTCCCATAAATTTATAATTACTTCAAGTTTTAAAATTTTTTTTTTTAATGGAGTGCTTGTGTGTGCTTCAGGAGCTTCCCTGCTGGTGCAGGAGAGGCAGCATGAGGAAGATTCCAGGCGTAACCTCTACTGCCCAGCTTCACTCGGAGCGACTTCGCTTCATCTCCTTCACATGCTGTGGTGCTACAGGAGATTTCTGAAGTTTCATGTTAAGAAACAGGTCCATTATAAAAAATAGTTTTGAAAACTGCTGACTCTATTATTTTACTGGTAAAGAAAGATTAGTTTTCCAATGTTGCTAAGCTAATAAATGACAGCTAGGATGCAATTTCAGGTCTGCTGACTCCTGGTCTGGTCCTCCCTACGCTATACAATTGCCTCCATTGAAAAATGAAGATTTTTTCCCTTCCCAGCTCTGCCACCATCTATCACAAGCTAAAGTGAACATCTTCAGATAGCAACACAGGTAATGTGTGTATTATAGACATGGAAGAAACTGTAGTTGAGAACAAATCTAGAGGCTCAGAAACCTAGGATATCAGATACCAGTATCTCCAAGTTTGTAACCTCAATCAAGTATGCCTTAGTCCTGAAAGTATATGCAGTGAAAGATAATATACCTGACCCGGGTCTCAGAGGAATTTAAGAGAAAAATAAATGAATGCCTGTTTTTCAATTCAATTAGCAAATATTTAATAAGTGTCCACTAAGTGCCAGGGACCATGACAGACACTTGGGATGCGATGGTAAGAAAACAAGACACGGCCTTTTCTCTCATGAGCTCACTGCCCACAAGGATGGAATACACAGTTATTAATCCAGTAATCAAACTAATGAATAGATATTTCCACTGAGTTAGAGGAGAAAAAGGGATGAAACCTAGTACAATTAACATGTTATAAACAGAAAATGACCTAAAAACGGTCAGAGCAAGCTTCCCTGAAGTGGTTTGAACTGAATCCACAAGATAAGTGAGCGTTAACAGGATGTGTTTGTGAAAAGCTACTTGTAAATAAAATTATAACTTAATTATTTATTAGGGAGGTTTTACTTTCTTTTTAACATCTTCATTGGAGTATAATTTCTTTACAATGGTGTGTTAGTTTCTGCTGTATAACAAAGTGAATCAGCTATACATATACATATATCTCCATATCTCCTCCCTCTTGCATCTCCCTCCCACACCCCCTATCCCAGGGAGGCTTTATTGAAAAGATAACTTTTGTAGAGAAGACAGTATTGTTTGGGTTGAGCAAATATACTACCTTCCTACTGTCATGCTCCCTATCACTCAACCAATCAAATTCAGCATTCTTTTCTGATAAATACTGATACACCATCATGATAGAGGTTTTAGACAGCCCTTGCCAAGCAATCATATTTGGCACTCAAAATGAAATGTATTTTCCATCTTAGGTATAGTGAAAAAATATCTCTGGCCTCAAATTTGGAAGTTCTGATTTGTAGCTGCATGGCTTCAACTAATGATATAAGGGGACCGGCCAACATACAGGCCATTCACCTCAGTCCCTGTGGGGGTTACTTTTATGTGTCAACTTATTTGGGCTAAGGGATGCCCAGATAGCTGGTAAAATGTTATGTATCTGTGTCTGTGAGTGTGCCTCTAGAAGAGATTAGTATTTGAATCAGTAGATTGAGCAAAGAGTATAACCTTCACCAACGTGGATCGGCATTCCACCTAAAGCCTGAGTAAAACAAAAAGATGGAGGAAGGGTGAACTTGCTCTGTCTGCTTGAGCTGAGACATACATCTTCTCTTGCCCTCAAACATCAGCGCTTCTGGCTCTTGCACTCAGACTGGGACTTAGACCATCAGCCCCCAGTTCTCAGGTGTTTGGACTTGAATTCAATTACATCACCAGCTTTCCCAGTTCTCCAGCTTGCAGACTGCAGCTTGTGGGACTTCACGGTCTCTAAAACCATGTGAACCAATTTCTATAATGAATACACATATCTTATTGGTTCTATTTCTTTGAAGAACCCTGACGAATACAGTCCCCAAAGAAACAACAAATATTGCTACCCAATCTTATAAACTGCATGAGGGAGTCTATGGGGTGAGCTCTCTTTGAATTCTACCCTCAATTTATGGGTGGGAGGGTTAGCCCAGAAAATGTGTCCTTGGGCAGTACCATTTGTGAATTTGCCTGGGGAATTACAAAAGTATTTTGCTGAGACTTGCAAAACTAAAACTAAGAAGACTGCAAGTATCAAAGGCGTTAAATTTCAAGACAGAAGGTCTGATATTAAAACTTTACAGAGATATTGTTGGCACATAACTTAAAATTTGTGGGTACTCCCTCCTCTTCAGATCACAGCACCGTGGCAACGTTCTCGGAACAGTAAAGAACCGATTATACCTCAAACTTTGGCTGATTTGGAATATGGCTGCTTTCAAGAACTTCTGTTTATTTTGGGCTTGAAAATGAATATTAACATCATTTTTATAGTTTTTCTCATAACCTCTACTATCTGTAAGAATGTGTGCTTGCCGACTGAAGTTTTGCCAATCATAATACTCCAGCAGCTGGCAGAGGAATACTGGATTTCAAAAAATTTTTTCTTTTTAAAATTTTTATCTCAACACATGGTAATATCTTTAACACTGGCTGTTTACAATTGAATAAGATGTTTTTCATATCCCACGTTCTCTTTAGAGCCGCCCTGGTACCCTTTCACCTTAATACCTTTGTTACCATCAGCACAGCCCTAGTAAGATGGTCCATGGGCTCCAGTGTGAACTTGTCCTCAGTCTGTCTAGTTGAAGAGACAGACACTTGATTCAGGATGAACCTTTTGTGCTTTTCACTTCTATAATCTTATGATGGATAATTGTCATTATGCTAATAATAATAATTGTCATTAGCATTTGATTACGTACCTTACCCAGCTACACATTCATCAACTGCAGTCTTTCATATCAGTGCCAAATTGTATGAGTACAGAGGGGATTTCAATTTAATAGGTGTAAAGGATGCTAATAGTAAGTTCACTAAGTGTGTTGGCAAATGAGTCAAAATGACACAAGTAACTCTGGATGTTGGCACAATTTCATTTACTCCAAAGAAACATGAAGGTGGTATCTTCTGTTTATCTATTGTTGTTTTTACCTTCCTCTCCTCCCTTAAGCTCTCAGTTTGAGAGGTGTAGAGGGGTGGAAAGGCAAAAGTTAGATAGTGGTGCTCATCAGCGTTTAGGATGTGACTATAGTATTGCTTTGGGTGCATATATCAAGAGTGTCAATGCACAGAGGCAGAGCAGAGCTACTCCTGTGGCCTACACACTTAGGAAGCTGCATTTGCATATCTGAGTGTGTGTGTGTATGAGTGTGGTGTGTGTATGTGTGGTGGGTATGTGTGTGTGGTGAGTATGTGTGAGTGTGTGTGTGGTGAGTATGTGTGAGTGTGTGTGGTGGCTATGTGTATGTGTGTGTGGTGAGTATGCGTATGTGTGTGGTGATTATGTGTGAGTGTGTGTGGTGGATATTTGTATGTGTGTGTGGTGAGTATGTGTGAGTGTGTGTGTGATGGGTATGTGTATGTCATGTGATGAGTATGTGTATGTGGTGAGTGAGCGTGTGTGTGTGTGGTGGCTGGTGATGCTCATCAATCTGATCACTCTTGCTTGCTGATCCACCTGTCGGTGTTTGCTGCTTTGTTATCACTTCCCTGCAGAGTTGTCTCTTCTTTTTTGTCCATTGCTTCTCCCATCAGCTGACTACTGATCAAACCTTAGGGAAACAAAAACATGCACTCACCTCCCTGTGGTAAAATGTTGAAATGCAAGACTCACGCAATTGAAACCCCAGACAACTATGCACCTGTGAGAGGCAGCCCACCCAGTGTTCACACAGGTGTCTTTTTTTAACATCTTTATTGGGGTATAATTGCTTTACAATCGTGTGTTAGTTTCTGCTTTATAACAAAGTGAATCAGTTATACATATACATATGTTCCCATATCTCTTCCCTCTTGCATCTCCCTCCCTCCCACCCTCCCTATCCCACCCCTCCAGGCGGTCACAAGGCACCGAGCTGATCTCCCTGTGCTATGTGGCTGCTTCCCACTAGCTATCTACCTTACGTTTGGTAGGGTATATATGTCCATGCCTCTCTCTTGCTTTGTCACAGCTCACCCTTCCCCC
Organism: Globicephala melas; assembly: GCF_963455315.2. Lineage (NCBI taxonomy): Eukaryota > Metazoa > Chordata > Mammalia > Artiodactyla > Delphinidae > Globicephala > Globicephala melas. The sequence goes on along the minus strand of NC_083317.1, from coordinate 131,775,590 downwards.
TCCCCATATCCTAAAGTCCATTCTCTAGTAGGTTTGTGTCTTTATTCCTGTCTTACCCCTAGGTTATTCATGACATTTTTTCCCTTAAATTCCATATATATGTGTTAGCATACGGTATTTGTCTTTCTCCTTGTGACTTACTTCACTCTGTATGACAGACTCTAGGTCTATCCACCTCATTACAAATAGCTTGATTTCATTTCTTATTATGGGTGAGTAATATTCCATTGTATATATATGCCACATCTTCTTTATCCATTCAATTAATGATGGGCACTTAGGTTGTTTCCATCTCCAGGCTATTGTAAATAGAGCTGCAATGAACATTTTGGTACATGCCTCTTTTTGAATTATGGTTTTCTCAGGGTATATGCCCAGTAGTGGGATTGCTGGGTCATATGGTAGTTCTATTTTTAGTTTTTTAAGGAACCTCCATAGTGTTGTCCATAGTGGCTGAACCAATTCACATTCCCACCAGCACTGCAAGAGGGTTCCCTTTTCTCCACACCCTCTCCAGCATTTATTGTTTCTAGATTTTTTGATGATGGCCATTCTGACTGGTGTGAGATGATATCTCATTGTAGTTTTGATTTACATTTATCTAATGATTAATGATGTTGAGCATTCTTTTATGTGTTTGTTGGCAGTCTGTATATCTTCTTTGGGGAAATGTCTATTTAGGTCTTCTGCCCATTTTTGGACTGGGTTGTTTGGTTTTTTGTTATTGAGCTGCATGAGCTGCTTGTAAATTTTGGAAATTAATCCTTTGTCAGTTGCTTCATTTGCAAACATTTTCTCCCATTCTGAGGGTTGTCTTTTGGTCTTATTTACGGTTTTCTTTGCTGTGCAAAAGCTCTGAAGTTTCATTAGGTCCCATTTGTTTATTTTTGTTTTTATTTCCATTTCTCTAGGAGGTGGGTCAAAAAGGATCTTGCTGTGATTTATGTCATAGAGTGTTCTGCCTATGTTTTCCTCTAAGAATTTGATAGTTTCTGGCCTTACATTTAGGTCTTTAATCCATTTTGAGGTTATTTTTCTGTATGGTGTTAGGGAGTGATCTAATCTTATACTTTTACATGTACCTGTCCAGTTTTCCCAGCACCACTTATTGAAGAGGCTGTCCTTTCTTCACTGTACATTCCTGCCTCCTTTATCAAAGATAAGGTGACCATATGTGCATGGGTTTATCTCTGGGATTTCTATCCTGTTCCATTGATCTATCTTTCTGTTTTTGTGCCAGTACCATACTGTCTTGATTACTGTAGCTTTGTATTATAGTCTGAAGTCAGGGAGCATGATTCCTCCAGCTCCGTTTTTTGTTCTCAAGATTGCTTTTGTTATTCGAGGTCTTTTGTGTTTCCATACAAATTGTGAAATTTTTTGTTCTAGTTCTGTGAAAAATGCCAGTGGTAGTTTGATAGGGATTGCATTGAATCTGTAGATTGCTTTGGGTAGTAGAATCATTTTCACAATGTTGATTCTTCCAATCCAAGAACATGGTATATCTCTCCATCTGATTGTATCATCTTTAATTTCTTTCATCAGTGTCTTATAATTTTCTGCATACAGGTCTTTTGTCTCCTTAGGTAGATTTATTCCTAGGTATTTTATTCTTTTTGTTGCAATGGTAAATGGGAGTGTTTTCTCGATTTCACTTTCAGATTTCTCATCATTAGTGTGTAAGAATGCCAGAGATTTCTGTGCATTAATTTTGTTCCTACAACTTTACCGAATTCATTGATTAGCTCTAGTAGTTTTCTGGTAGCATCTTTAGGATTCTCTATGTATAGTATCATGTCATCTGCAAACAGTGACAGCTTTACTTCTTCTTTTCCGATTTGGATTCCTTTTATTTCCTTTTCTTCTCTGATTGCTGTGGCTAAAGCTTCCAAAACTATGTAGAATAAGAGTGGTGAGAGTGGGCAACCTTGTCTTGTTCCTGATCTTAGTGGAAATGGTTTCAGTTTTTCACCATTGAGGGTGATGCTGGCTGTGGGCTTGTCATATATGGCCTTTATTATGTTGAGGAAAGTTCCCTCTATGCCTACTTTCTGCATAGAAAATCAAAAATGGGTGTTGTTTTGTCAAAAGCTTTCTCTGCATCTACTGAGATGACCATATGGTTTTTCTCCTTCAATTTGTTAATATGGTGTATCACATTGATTGATTTGCATATATTGAAGAATCCTTGCATTCCTGGGATAAACCCCACTTGATCATGGTGTATGATCCTTTTAATGTGCTGCTGGATTTGTTTGCTAGTATTTTGTTGAGGATTTTTGCATCTATGTTCATCAGTGATATTGGCCTGTAGTTTTCTTTTTTTGTGACATCCTTGTCTGGTTTTGGTATCAGGGTGATGGTGGCCTCGTAGAATGAGTTTGGGAGTGTTCCTCCCTCTGCTGTATTTTGGAAGAGTTTGACAAGGATAGGTGTTAGCTTTTCTCTAAATGTTTGATAGAATTCACCTGTGAACCCATCTGGTCCTGGGCTTTTGTTTGTTGGAAGATTTTTAATCACAGTTGAAATTTCATTGTTTGTGATTGGTCTGTTCATATTTTCTATTTCTTCCTGATTCATTCTTGGCAGGTTGTGCATTTCTAAGAATTTGTCCATTTCTTCCAGTTTGTCCATTTTATTGGCATAGAGTTGCTTGTAGTAATCTCTCATGATCTTTTGTATTTCTGCAGTGTCAGTTGTTACTTCTTTTTCATTTCTAATTCTATTGATTTGAGTCTTCTCCCTTTTTTTCTTGATGAGTCTGGCTAATGGTTTATCTATTTTTTTAATCTTCTCAAAGAACCAGCTTTTACTATTATTGATCTTTGCTATCTTTTCCTTCCTTTCTTTTTCCTTTATTTCTGATCTGATTTTTATGATTTCTTTCCTTCTGCTAATTTTGGGATTTTTTGTTCTTTTTTCTCTAATTGCTTTAGGTGCAAGTTTAGGTTGTTTATTTGAGATGTTTCCTGTTTCTTAAGGTGGGCTTGTATTGCTATAAACTTCCCTCTTAGAACTGCTTTTGCTGCATCCCATAGGTTTTGGGTCATCCTGTCTCCATTGTCATTTGTTTCTAGGTATATTTTTATTTCCTCTTTATTTCTTCAGTGATCACTTCGTTATTAAGTAGTGTACTGTTTAGCCTCCATGTGTTTGTATTTTTTACAGATCTTTTCCTGTAATTGATATCTAGTCTCATAGCATTGTGGTCAGAAAAGGTACTTGATACTATTTCTATTTTCTTAAATTTTCCAAGACTTGATTTGTGACCCAAGACATGATCTATCCTGGAGAATGTTCCATGAGCACTTGAGAAAAATGTGTATTCTGTTGTTTTTGGATGGAGTGTCCTATAAATATCAATTAAGTCCATCTTGTTTAATGTATCATTTAAAGCTTGTGTTTCCTTATGTATTTTCATTTTGGATGATCTGTCCATTGTTGAAAGTGGGGTGTTAAAGTCCCCTACTATGCTTGTGTTACTGTCGATTTCCCTTTTTATGGCTGTTAGTATTTGCCTTATGTATTGAGGTGCTCCTATGTTGAGTGCATAAATATTTGCAATTTTTATATTTTCCTCTTGGATCGATCCCTTGATCATTATGTAGTGTCCTTCTTTGTCTCTTGTAATAGTCTTTATTTTAAAGTCTATTTTGTCTGATATGAGAATTGCTACTCCAGCCTTCATTTGGTTTCCATTTGCATGGAATATCTTTTTCCATCCCCGTACTTTCAGTTTGTATGTGTCTCTAGGTCTGAAGTGGGTCTCTTGTAGACAGCATATATATGGGTCTTGTTTTTGTATCCATTCAGCCTATCTGTGTCTTTTGGTGGGAGCATTTAGTCCATTTACAATCAAGGTAATTATTGATATGCATGTTCCCATTCCCATTTTCTAAATTGTTTTGGGTTCATTATTGTAGGTCTTTTCCTTCTCTTGTGTTTCTTGCCTTGAGAAGTTCCTTTAGCATTTGTTGTAAAGCTGGTTTGGTGGTGCTGAAACCTTTCAGCTTTTGCTTGTCTGTAAAGGTTTTAATTTCTCCATCAAATCTGAATGAGATCCTTGCTGGGTAGAGTAATCTTGGTTGCAGGTTTTTCTCCTTCATCACTTTAAATATGTCCTACCACTCCCTTCTGGCTTGCAGAGTTTCTGCTGAAAGATCAGCTGTTAACCTTATGGGGATTCCCTTGTGTGCTGTTGTTTTTCCCTTGCTGCTTTTAATATGCTTTCTTTGTATTTAATTTTTGACAGTTTGATTAATATATGTCTTGGTGTATTTCCTTGGATTTATCCTGTATGGGACTCTCTGTGCTTCCTGGACTTTATTAACTATTTCCTTTCCCATATTAGGGAAGTTTTCAACTATAATCTCTTCAAATATTTTCTTAGTCCCTGTCTTTTTCTTTTCTTCTTCTGGAACCCCTATAATTCGAATGTTGGTGCGTTTAATGTTGTCTCAGAGGTCTCTGAGCCTGTCCTCAGTTCTTTTCATTCTTTTTTATTTATTCTGCTCTGCATTAGTTATTTCCACTATTTTATCTTCCAGGTCACTTATCCGTTCTTTTGTCTCAGTTATTCTGCTATTGATCCCATCCAGAGTATTTTTAATTTCATTTATTGTGTTGTTCATCGTTGTTTGTTTCTTTCTCTAGGTCCTTGTTAAATGTTTCTTGCACTTTGTTTATTCTATTTCCAAGATTTTGGATCATCTTTACTATCATTATTCTGAATTCTTTTTCAGGTAGACTGCCTATTTCCTCTTCAGTTGTTAGGTCTGGTGGGTTTTTATCTTGCTCCTTCACCTGCGGTGTGTTTTTCTGTCTTCTCATTTTGCTTATCTTACTGTGTTTGGGGTCTCCTTTTTGCAGGCTGCAGGTTCGTAGTTCCCGTTGTTTTTAGTGTCTGTCCCCAGTAGCTATGGTTTGTTCAGTGGGTTGTGTAGGCTTCCTGGTGGAGGGGACTAGTGCCTGTGTTCTGGTGGATGAGGCTGGATCTTTCCTCTCTGGTGGGCAGGTCCACATCTGGTGGTGTGTTTTGGGGTGTCTGTGGCCTTATTATGATTTTAGGCAGCCTCTCTGGTAATGGGTTGGGTTGTGTTCCTGTCTTTCTGGTTGTTTGGCATAGGATGTCCAGCACTGTAGCTTGCTGGTCGTTGAGTGAATTTGGGTGCTGGCGTTGAGATGGAGATCTCTGGGAGATTTTCACTGTTTGATGTTATGTGGAGCTTGGATGTCTCTTGTTGACCAGTGTCCTGAAGTTGGCTCTACCACCTTAGAGGCACAGCACTGACTCCTGGCTGCAGCACCAAGAGCCTTTCATCCAAACAGCTCAGAATAAATGGGAGAAAAAGTAGAGAGAAAGAATTAGTAGAAGTAGGAAGAAAGAAAGAAAGGAAGGAAGGAAGGAAGGAAGAAAGAAAGAAGAAAAGAAGGAAAGATAGAAAGAAAGGAAAGAGGGACGGTGGGAGGAAGGAAGGACGGACGGAAGGAAGGAAAAAAGAAAGAAAGAAAGATAAAGTAAAATAAAATAGAGTAAAATATAGTAAAGTTATTAAATTAAAAAATAATTATTAAGAAAAAAATTAAAAGAAAAAAACCGGACGGATAGGACCTTAGGACAAATGGTGAAAGCAAAGCTATATAGACAAAATCTCATACAGAAGCATACACATACACACTCACAAAAATAGGAAAAGGGGGAAAAATCATAAATCTCGTTCTCAAAGTCCACGTCCTCAATTTGGGATGATTCGTTGTCTAAAGGAGGGAAGGAAGGAAAGAAAGAAGATAAAGTAAAATAAAATAGAGTTATTAAAGTTAAAATTAATTATTAATAAAGAAAAAAATTAAAACAACAACAACAACGACAAAAACAGACGGATAGAACCCTAGGACAAATGGTGGAAGCAAAGCTATACAGACAAAATCTCACACAGGAGCATACACATATACACTCACAAAAAGAGGAAAAGGGGGAAAAATCATAAATCTTGCTCTCAAAGTCCACCTCCTCAATTTGGGATGATTCGTTGTCTATTCATGTATTCCACAGATGTAGGGCACATCAAGTTGATTGTGGAACTTTAATCCGCTGCTTCTGAGGCTGCTGGGAGAGAATTCCCTTTCTCTTCTTTGTTCTCACAACTCCCAGGGGCTCAGCTTTGGATTTGGCCCCACCTCTGCATTTAGGTCGCCGCAGGGCGTCTATTTTTCGCTCAGACAGGACGGGGTTAAAGGAGCCGCTGATTCGGGGGCTCTGGCTCACTCAGGCCGGGGGGAGGGAGGGGCACGGAGTGCAGGGTGAGCCTGCGGCGGCAGAGGGCAGCGTGACGTTGCACCAGCCTGAGGCTCACCGTGAGTTCTCCCGGGGAAGTTGTCCCTGGATCCCGGGAACCCGGCAGTGGCGGGCTGCACAGGCTCCCTGGAAAGGAAGTGTGGATAGTGACCTGTGCTCGTACACAGGCTTCTTGGCGGCGGCAGCAGCAGCCTTAGCGTCTCATGCCCGTCTCTGATGTCCGCGCTTTTAGCTGCGGCTCATGCCTGTCTCTGGAACTCCTTTAAGCAGCGCTCTTAATCCCCTCTCCTCGCTCACCAGATAACAAAGAGGGAAGAAAAAGTCTCTTGCCTCTTCGGCAGCTCCAGAGCTTTTCCCGGACTCGCTCCCGGCTAACCGTGGTGCACTAACCCCTTCAGGCTATGTTCACACCACCAACCCCAGTCCTCTCCCTGCGCTCGGACCAAAGCCCGAGCCTCAGCTCGCAGCCCCACCTGCCCCGGCGGGTGAGCAGACAAGCCTCTCGGGCTGGTGAGTGCCGGTCGGCACCAATCCTCTGTGTGGGGATCTCCCCGCTTTGCCCTCCGCACCCCTGTTGCTCTGCTCTCCTCCGCGGCTTCAAAGCTCCCCGCCTCCGCCACCCACAGTCTCCTCCCGTGAAGGGGCTTCCTAGTGTGTGGAAACCTTTCCTCCTTCACAGCTCCCTCCCACTGGTGCAGGTCCCGTCCCCATTCTTTTGTCTCTGTTTGTTTTTTTTCTTTTGCCCTACCCAGGTACGTGGGGAGTTTCTTGCCTTTTGGGAGGTCTGAGGTCTTCTGCCAGCGTTCAGTAGGTGTTCTGTAGCAGTTGTTCCATGTGTAGATGTATTTCTTGTGTATCTGTGGGGAGGAAGGTGATCTCCACGTCTTACTCTTCCACCATCTTACCCTCGTCCCCCACAGGTGTCTTTTTATAAACTCTTCCACTTCCCTTCCATTTCAAGTTTGGAAGGTATAAAGGTCCTTGGGAAGGAGCATCCACTGGTGATAGCACCCCAGCTCTACAGGAAGCTGTTCTGCCCCCTGTTGGGAGTACCTGGTATCTCTGTGAGAGCTTCTTTGGGTGATTGGTAGGATTTGCATTTTTGAAAATCAGTGGTTTTAGAAAGCACAACTTTAACCAAGACACAAAATAGTTTTAGTTTTTGAGTAATTTAGATAATATGTTACTATGATATTTTGTCAACCTCTTGCTTCCAGGGCTATTTATAAAGCCAGCTGTGTGACTTGGGGATGCCCACTTCCCTCTCTGGACATCAGACTCTACTATAAAATGAATGACTCTAACCACATCAGTGGTTTTCACTCAAGGGCCACCTTGGAGGTCAAAGAAAGGTTCCAGTACTCCACCATCCACCTGAACAGCTCAGCTTCTGCTTGGTTTATGTTTTGAGATTCCTCATAAGATTTAAATTGAGAGAGACAGAAGAAGAAGAAGGAGGAGAAGGAGAAGGAGAAGGAGAAGAAGGAGAAGGAGAAGGAGAAAGAAGAAGAGGAAGAAGAAGAAGAAGAAAAAGAAGAAAGAGAAGGAGAAGGAGGAGGAGGAGGGGGAGGGAAGAGAAGAAAGAAGAAGGAAAAGGAGAAAAAAGAAGAGGAGGAGGAGGAAGAGGAAGAAGAAGAAAAAGCATTCTGTGGCTTAAGGTTGTTTGAGAAAACAACTGAACTACATAATTGTAAATATTTTTCCAGCTCAAGGAATCTAGATTCATCCATGAGATATAAGGGGACTTGCAGTACTTGATTACTCACATATTTTAACAGAGTTATGACAAAAGGGGAGATGTAGCTTCTAAAGGGTGTCTGTCTTATAACTTGATAGAAACTTGTAGGAGGTGTGAGGGGTGTTGTCACTCAGTTACTAATATCCTGTCTTCCAGGGTCTACTCTATATCCTTTGACTTTATGATTGCTTTCTTCTCTGTTGTTTTCCTGACCTTCACCCAAAGATTTCAAAGGAAATTGAAGGAACTCCAGCCACATGGGGTCCCACATAAGCAGGTGGAGACACAAGGATGAAGACTAAAACAGTATTGTCCCGCAGCCTGGTAGCCAGCTTCCAAGAGGTGGGTTAGCTGAGAATCACTTGAAAGGGTGGAATCCCTCGAAGATCCTTCCTCTGAGCCTCTCTCCCAAAGTCTCCTTGCAGTCTGCCAAGGCCCCTCTGAATCCCCTCACCCCGCTCTGTGGCACATGCTGAACATGACACTCCAGCCCTTACCCCTAGTCACTGAATATATCCTAAATTTTTCATAGATATCTAGATCTATCCTTGTGATTAAAAATAAGAAAATTATAAAAAGGAATATAGTGTTAGGAAAGATAGTGAACTTGCAATTATCTTCAAAATAACTATCATTTTATTGCATATAATTTTTTTTCAGCTCTTAAAAATGTCAGAAATTGGGTGGGGTAATAAAACAAAATGGACAAAATACTGATAATTATTGAAGGTAGGTGGTATGTATATGGGAGTTCACTGTACTATTTTCTCTACTTTTGTGTATGTTTGAAGTTTTCTATAATATAAAGTTTTTTGAAAGTGTTATGGAACCTGCTGGAAGGAGCATTGGGCCAGGAGTGAGGGCACCTGCTTTTGTCAATACATTTAGATCCTACTGGCAGGGGAGCTGCTGGGCTTGTCAGAGGAGGAGCTGGATGAAAGCAGGGTATGATGGTTCATTGGAATCTCCTTATTGTAGAGGGCTTCAGGAACCAGGAGGTAACCTTCCATGGATGGAGGCACCCAAGGAGAGCCCTGTAAGGGCTGAGTAGACAGAAGTGTGACCCTCTGAGACCAGGTTGCCAGGGTTGGGGAGTAAAAAGAGTAGGAGAAGGGGCCAGACTCTTTTTGATGTTTCTTCTCCTTGTGTCCCCTTTCTCCCTTCCTCCTCCCTAGAACTTTCTGACAGGTGAACTTTGAATCTCTTCCCAGTCCTGGGGCTCAGATTCTATGCCCAGCTTCTGGCCTGACTGTCCTCACTTTCTTGACACCCACTTCCCCTTCCTCATCTCTGATTCCTGGGTTCTCCTTCTGCGGATCTGGGCAGGCAGGTCTGGGCGCAAACCAGACAGATGCAAGGCTGCTGAATGCTGCTTGGTTATACACAGGATAAATACTTTGATATTTCACAGAAAAGCGTTGTTGCTTCATAAAATTTAAATAAGAGGAAGCTTGGGACTTCCCTGGCAGTCCAGTGGTTAAGACTTCGCCTTCCCCTTCGTCCGCAAGGGGTGTGGGTTTGATCCCTGGTTGGGGAGCTAAGATCCCACAAGCTTCATGGTCAAAAAACCAAAACATAAAGCAGAAGAAATATTGTAACAAAATTCAATAAAGACTTTAAAAATGATCCACATCAAAAAAATCTTTTAAAAAATTTGGAAAAATTTTTTAAAAAAATAATAAATAAATAAGAGGAAGCTAAGTCTATAAACTAATAAGAAAAAAAAATCTCTCAACTGGTTAGCATACTGATTTATAGGAATCTCTCCATTCTATTAATCAAAAATATTGTATTTAAAACTGCATGTCACCACACCATTAGTTCATTGTGAAATCAGTTAGTAAGTCCAACCAGCAATTTTGCAGTATAATAAAATAGGATCAAATAGAAAATATCAGGTTCACCACATGTAGTTAAGGAAAAGTGTTGTTGCATGAAAAGTTTGATTCACTTAAATGTATACAAAGGTATGAGTATTTAGACAGGGATGCAAAGTATTTCTTACTGTGGGTGTGGGCAAAATGCCTGAAAATTACTGAATTCTAACAATTGCTCCTGGAAGTCAACTTGGGACTGTGTATGGGCTTCCATTGGTCCTGGGAAGGTATCTGAAATGTCCAGGTAAATGTTTCCTCCTGATAGAACTCACTGCTGCCTGGGGGCCAAGGTAAGTCTTTGGGCTCATGAATGAAGTCCTCTGCCTCCTGTGGTAAAATACTCACCTATGACTTTGGATGTATCTACAAGTCACTTTGGAACTGGACAGAGGCCTCTCCCTCATAGGTAAATGGAGTAATCAGAGAAATAGCCAACTTCCTTTGAAGATGGATGGACCCAACTGTACAATCTTCCACTCCTGTGAAGGCAGCTGTGGCTGTGACTTGCTTCTCCTGGTCTCAGGAGGGTCCTCTGCTATCCATCTGTCTCTAACCTGGACCATGTTACAGCTTCACTGAAAGATAATGGCCTCAAGAAGCTGCCTCTCACATAGTCTGATGGCTGGTGAGGTTAAATTTGGTGAAAAAAAAACCCCAAACATCCAGAAATATCTGTCATGTTTTCACCATGAGAGATGTTCCACCAGTTCATGGCTAGTTTGTACTGTCTCTTCAACCACCAGTCCTACACTTTCTTTTGCCCCTTCATCCTTCTCTGCTTTATAGCCAGCTGTAAATATATACTTCCTGAGAATCATACATATAATTTCTGAACTTGGATATATATACATATCTCCCCAGGCCCACAGATGACCCATCCCAGGTCCAACACAGTCCACTGCCAAGACCCTAATGGCATTCAGGCTCTAAAGATGACTTCCCATTGCCACTCCAGGAAGACTGCAGAATTCTCCACTAGCTCCATACAGCGAATATTTAGAACATTTTATATGCTCCAAAATCTAACATAAGTTTTAATTTGACTATCAGGCTTATTGATTTTCAGAACTTTACTGTTCAAGCTGCTCTGGTATTAAACCTTTTGGAGCTAAACCATTGGAAGATATGTATTAAGAATAGATTGGTGTTTGCCATAAACGAAAGTCCACTTTTAAGCCATAGATTTCTGCAGTTTTGGCATGCAAGTTAAAGATTCCTGCTTACTTTAGTTTTTGTTAATGTGTCTCAATAGATGAAATGGCCAGTGAAATGGAAGCCAGTAAACTCAGACTTACATGAGGCCAAACCACCCACCAAGCCAGGCTACCCCCATGAGTGTTGTGGCTAATTGCCATTGGTGCTAAGACCTGGCTTGTAGTCTTTTTCAGACAGCACCTACAAAAGGCAGGGTATATTTTAGGTGCTTAGTAACTGCGAGTTGTTGGTATTTTTATTCCCTTTTGTAACTTTCATCACCCCTGAAAAGGTCTACTTCAGATGTATGGTTTTCGTCATGATAGGGAATTATGAGTATGGAAGGTTTAGTACAAAATCTCACCCATTTAAGAACTAAATAGCTCAATCTGTATTTTCTACTACTGAGTCATTAATGCCATTATTTAAAATTTTACAGTGTATTACCTCAAAAAGAAGAAATGGTATTGTAAATGGGGCAAAGATATTAAAGCCCTCCCAGGTCCACTCTGCCCCCACCAAATACTGAATGACTTGGATTCTCTGAGGAATATTCATCAAATTTACTGTTTCAGAGCACAGGCATTTCAGCATCTTCCCCTGGAGCCAAGTTTTCTCATAATCTTTTCATCAAACATTCCAGCAATAATACTTTTTTCTCTCCTTCCCACATTCTAAGATTTCTTGAAAGAAAGCTTTCTACATTCACAAGTTCCTCACCTCCTGTGTTAGTTAGGGCACAGGCTAAGTAAGCTTCTGTGACAAAGAGATCTAAAAATACAGTAGCTTATATAAGTTAGAACTCCTTTCTTGTCATGTAACATCCTGGCAGTAGGTGGTCCAGCCTGTAAGGCAACACTAGTCCATTCAGGAGCAGAGGTTCCTTTTATCCTGTGGCTCCACCATGCTCTGGAGATTTATCTTCATCTGAGTGATGAAGAATGGCGTTGCCATTAGCTGAAATGGAAGATGGTTTAGGAGGCAGACATGAGGAGCTCACTTAGGCATGTTACATGGTGTTTCCAAGTAAAAATATATGTAGGTAGTTGGATAAACTGGGTGGGAATTCAGAGGAGAGGTCCATGCTATAGACATGACTTGAGGAGTCATTGGTCATGGACCTTGATGAAATCAACAAGGGACTGAGTGTGTATAAAGAAGAGAAAATGATTAAATATTAAACCCTGGGTCACTCAAAAATGTGGAGGTTGGAAACATGAAGAAGAATCAGCCAGTGAATGTAAAGGAGCAAATGATCAGAGAGAGGGAAATCAAGAGAGTGTGGTGTCCTCAAAGCCGAGAGAGGAGCATGTGTCAAGGAGGAGGGGACAGTCACTTGTCAAATGCTACTTATGGGTCAAGTAAGGTGAGGATTGTGATATGACCATTGGATTTAGCTTCAAGTGGCAGCAAACACATCTGAAGAGCAGAGGTGAAACTAAGTGGAAGAAGGGCTTCTGTTTTATTGAGTCATTTTTTTAAATTCATTGAGTCAAGAAAAATTGAATATCTACAATGCTCCTACATTCATGACATATGCCTTTAGGTAGATATTCAATAAGACTGTTCATAAATTGTTCCAAGTGTCTTAGATTCACTTCTGTAAGTAGTGCTGTTCCTCTCCAAAGGTCCCCTCCACTCTCTCCTTCACAATCAGCTCCCTCCTTTTACTGGACACACCAGTTGCCTCGGTGACCAGCCTGTGGCAAAAATGGTCACCCTGCAAGAGGAAGACCCTAAAGATAAACCACAAAATTCAACAGAGAAGACACAAACCATTACAGAAATCTGACTGAGTGTTGAAAAGGGAAAATGCACAAAACTCTGGGAGCAACTAGGCTGCAGTTAAAGTCCTCTCCAGTTTCATGGGTCAGAGACCACCAAGAGGATGTTATCGCAATGAGTGCACACAAGCCTTCACTCCTGATGATTGCTGTAATGAAGTGGAACAATGGCATATATGAGCCGAATCAGCTTTGAAATCACTACATGTGCTTATGTTTGTATTAAAATGAGCTCGCTTATCTGAACACATATCCCCACGGAGGGAGGGCCTGCGGTCAGGAGGGTGCCAGGGGGATGATAATGCAGGACAATGCAGGACATTAAAATCCACCAGAGAAAATCCACAGGACAAAAAGATAAAGAAGGGGGTGTAATCATCTAGCTGGTATTAGAAAGGCTGCTCTGAAGCAAACAGGTCTCTGATTAAAGGGCCAGAAGCCTCTGGTTCTGGTAAAAGCTGTCACTATTTCTGGACCTTCTGCAGTAAACTGAGGGAGTTAGACAAGATGGCCTTTGAGATTTCTTGCACCTCTTACATTTCAAAACCGAAGTCTCCCAAATGTGCGACAAGATTCACTTCATTAATAATTAGGAAGTGCCTTTCCAGTCCCACTGTGAGTTTTGACCTGGATGCATGCATTAGTAGAGTTGTTAATGATTTTACCCTTGGAAGAAGCCACATGTGTACACACTTTACAGATTTGGAGGCCTAACAATGTGGGGAGGGGACATTTGCTGCCTCTAACCTACATGCTCAGAAGGATTTGTCTCCTATGTAATGGGCCAGAGCAAGACAATGGGCTGGCTGTTGCTAGGAAGTGAAACATTGTTACTTAGCACACACACAAAGAAAGATGACAGCAGATGTTGGGGATCAGCCCTGTGGCAGAGCTCCTAACGTGTGCAGACAAACAGTTTCCTTTTTCCCTCTCTGATTTCTTGCTAAACCTTCCAAATTCATTCTTGGTGTGCTTTGTGGATGAATGTGTTGTTCTGTGCTGGGCTCTATGTCTACTGCCTGAATTGCATACAACACTATGGAATTGTTGTTTGTTAATTAAGTCTATTAGTAGAATTTACACAAAGCCATCCCAGCACATCATTCTATTGTGGAAACTGAGTGAGCCTAGGGAAGATGTAGTCTTGAAAAGTAAATGAGGAGATATATATTTATATATCCTTCCTAGATGACAGTCACAGCCTGCTAGTTTATCTCATGTCCAAATGGGGTGGAGAAATAATCACATGATGACATGGATCTCAAGCCCCTTGCAGGGGATTTCCCCCCACATTCTCAAAGATAGGGATTGATTCCCCCAAATTCACACATTGACAAGCGGTAAAATTGGAATTTGAAATCAGATTTATTAACTTTAACTCTCTCACACATCCCAAACCACAATTATAAAACACAATGGCCAAATTTTTAGGCAACTAGCATTGGCATCATTTGAACTTTGGGTGTAACCAGGCTCAAGGTGAGTTCAACCTTTGTATTCTCCAGTTAAATGAGCTGATAAATTGCCTTTTTGCTCAAGCTACTTGGACATTGGTTTCTGTCACTTGTCAATAAGTTTTCATAATGATATATGAACTTTCCCATTCTGGAAACAAGTCTGTGTGCCTATAAAGGAAAGATAATTGCATGTGCTGATGGTGACCTATGTGCCCGATGCTGTGCTGAAGGTTTTGCATTATGTATTCATTTACCCTCAAAACAGTGAAATAGATATTTTTAATTTCCCCATTTTACAGGTAGAGAAACTGAAGCACAAAGGGGTTAAGTATATTTCCCAGGGCCATGTATCTAGTAAGATTCAGAATCAAGATTTAAACATTGGTAGTCAGATGCCACAGTCTCCACTCAAAACCGTGTTGCCATACAACCCCTGTATGTGTGTACACAAGTGTGATTAATTGTGGTGTGAAGAAGTAGGCTAAAGGGGAAGAAGTGAAGCTTCTAGCTTGTTAGTCATTTTCTGCAGAGCAGACTCTGACCTCAGGATGCCCAGCCACATAGCATGCTTAGAACAACTTCTCGGGAGAAGTCAGCAAGTTGGGACTAAGCCACTGGACAGTGGATCACAGCAAGGATGTGGTGGATGCTTTTGAAAGTGGTGGCTCATAGCATGTGGTCATTGAACCGGAAGTTTGAGTGAAGTGAAAGGACTTCTGGAAGCAGAATCTAGCTCAGGAAGGCAAAAAGGATTAAATTGACAGAAGGGTCAGTTGGGCCCCCTTGTCCACACCCCACCCTCCATGTGCACCTAAAACTTAAGCAGTATTTATTCTTATACCTTTTAATCTTTGAAAATGTAAGGTATAAAAACATATTACTAAAAAAAATTACTATCTGATTTTAAGTTGCTTTTATTTTCCTCATGAAATTGTTCCCATGGTTGGCAATTGGGTCACTGGCCATTTAAAATTTTTCTCTCCTGAATTGTTCAGCAGAAAATATATTAGGCCATATTATTTGATGGCAAATGACAGGAACCCAACAAACATGAGGACTTATTAGATCTTATACCTGGGAAGCGTAGATGTGCAGCTACTTTTGGGCAAGTCTAGATCCAGGACCTCAGACCACATAATCATGAAATTCTCTCTCTCCCTTTCTCTTCCACTGTCCCTCCCTAATGGTCTGTCTTCTTAGCCAGTCTCTCCCCTATAGCAGCAAAGATGGCTCTAAGCTTACATTTGTCCTCAAGGTAGTGATTCCAGAAGGAAAAAAAGGAGGAGTTCCTTTTATTTTATAGCATATGCAACAGCTTATAGCACCTGCAAAAGACTGACTCATTAGGATCATGCCAACCCCTGGACTAATCAGTGTGTCTGAGGGGTGAGGTAGTTTGATCAGTCACATGCCAATTCTTGAGATAGGGAAGGTGGAGACATGCTCTTGACAGTTTCATGAGACAGTAAAGGGCATTTTCCCGAAGCAGAATTATGCAGAGTAGAGGGAAAGGCTATAGGTTGGCAAAACAAAAGATCACTAAAATACTCTTTTCTATTTAAAAATGAGGTATTCAACTTTTTATTGATTTGAAAGAGCTCTGTATATATTAAGAATGCTAATGTTTGGTTTGTACTATACAAACTGTGTATGTTTTTTCACAGTTTGTCACTTGTCTTTTCACTTTGTTTATGGTGTATTTTTTCCTCTTATAGTAATTAAAAATTTTAATGTAAGTCCCCACAGTTTAGTGAGGTTCTCAGAGATGCCACTTGAAAAGATCCTCACCCATGTCTCATTATCACTCACCATCTTACCCTACAGCCCTGAACAGTTAATATGCTAAAGTTCTAGTTTCCTACCTTCCTCAAAGAGATATTCAGGCATCAAATCGTTTCCCTATCTGTAAAATGGGAAACAATAGTACCAGAAAGATATACAGTTATGTAGCAGAATGTCCTTATTTTTTGGAATTGCATGCTAAATTGTCAGGATGTCAATGGTTTATTTTGAAGTGGTTCACCTAAAAAAATAAAGAATGAGAGAGAGGGAGGTGGGGCAAATAGTATAATCTATTAACAATGTTGCATCTAAGTGGTGGCTAAATGGATGTTCATTGTATATTATTTCTACTTTTCTTTATTTGAATTTTTTTCTAATTAAAAAGTTACTGAAAAGAGTGAGAAGAAGGAGTTGTGGAACCTGTGGGTTATTTATTATACACATCCTCCGCTCCACTGATGGTGTATCCCAGCGGCCAGCTGGGGATTTGTGTTCCAAGTACAGCACTATGGAGTACACACTGCAATTATTGCTCTGGTACAGCCATTGCTGTGAATGTGGATTTGTGGGGAGGGGGAGTTTGTGCCACACAGGGGTGGTGAAACTCTGAGAAGCCTTACTTCCAGCTAATCTTCGGAAAGCTGTGCAAGGCGCTGGCCATGCTGCCTGATGAGCTGGTCTAGACTTTGACTTGTCTAAACTTCTTATGGGAGCTAGAGTCACATTTTTAACAGGTCTCATATTTTGTTCAGCATATTTAGGTCAAATAAAAGCCAGTTTTTATTAACAAGGAAAAAATTTGCCCCAGAGCATGCTAACATTGATTCAGAAAATATGTGAACTCCTTGACAGCTCAGCTCTGTTCAAAAGGAATATGAAAAGCTGGAGTCATCTTTGAAGACTACTAGCCTAGAGAAAGGGTCATCAGAACTCTGGAGCCTAGAGGAAACTGAAAAGTTTAAGAATGAAATAACTTCCTGAGAATAAGACTTGAATGAAGAAAGCCCTACATGCACAGAACAAGAGAAGTTGGTGACTGAAATTATAAGGATGATCCATTCAAGAGAAAATGAGTTGAGTCATCACATCACAAGCAGCTTTTCCAACAGAATAGAGGCCAAGAGACAGTCCCCACTTGGTCCCTCACCAACAGCTGGGCCTTCGTGTTGAAAACAGAACTTTCCTCTCCCCTCCACTCGGTTCTCTCCTTTGCTACTGGACTATGATCACCCTTCTCTTCCTCCAATCTGAATTCATTATTGCCAGTGGATTCAAGGGGACAATTTTTGCAAAAAGGACCTTTCTCCTTCTTCCCTTTCTCTGCTTCCTCCTCTTGATCCCCACCCCTTCACCATCTTCACATCCTGAAAATTAAAGAGGATTCATTCTAGATTAATTCAACCTTCAAGCAAATCAAATATTTCAGAACTGTGCTGATAACTTCCAGAACCATACTGAAAAACTTGGGCCCCCCTTTTGTCTCTTTCTAAAGAAATAGTTTGGAATTATATATCTTTCACTATTGGTTTAAGAACCTGCTGTTACTTAGGAGACTAAACTTTTGCTTAAATTGAATCTTGATGGGACTCTGGTTCTCAATGTTTTGAAAATAACATTTACATACCAACTTATGAGTAATATTTCTGTTTATTTTATCCTTTACTTAGTATAAAAGCTGGTATTTTAATTTTTAATTACCATCACTATAACCCCAATAGTAATAGGAGTAATATATGTGTAGCTCAGATATTGGAGTTGTTTTAAACTGCAAATACAGTTTTTGTTTGCCCAGAGGCGTTCTCTTGTTTGTTTGTTTCTTTTTTGCGGTATGCAGGCCTCTCACTGTTGTGGCTTCTCCCGTTGCGGAGCACAAGCTCCGGATGCGCAGGCTCAGCGGCCATGGCTCACGGGCCCAGCCACTCCGCGGCATGTGGGATCCTCCCAGACCGGGGCACGAACCCGCGTTCCCTATTGGCAGGCGGACTCTCAACCACTGCGCCACCAGAGAAGCCCCCAGAAGTGTTTTGACTACAGTTATAAAGCAAATGTAAAAGTTTATATTTACCTAAATAAACAGTGGTTAGTGATTGGTCTTGAAGAGATAACTGCACTCCTATGTTCATTGCATCATTATTCACAATAGCCAAGATATGGAAATAACCTAAATGCCAATCAACCAATGAATGTATAAACCAAATGTGGACTACACAGAGTGAATAAACAATATGTGGTATAATATATACATTGGGCCAACCCAATAACATACATCACTTCTGCCCACATTCCACTGGTCAGGATTCAGTTAGTTCATGGGCACAGCAAACTGCAAAAGAATCTGTGAGTTTAAGATGTGGTAACAGGAGGGAAAGAAAACAGGCTTTGGGGAACACACAGAAGTCTCTGCTGCAATTTTGTACAATTTTGTTGTAAGATGAGAAGTAGATACCCTTACCGTTTGAAAATTAGGGTCACTTTGAATAAATCATCCCCCGCTTCCTCCATTATCTTCATCTTCAATTTGTTTTAGCTGACAGCTTTACCTTTCACCCAGATCTTTGATTGTTTTCGGATTTTTGTATTGCTTTGTTTTCTTTTCCTTGTAGTGTGAAGTATGAATCCAACTTCACTTTTCTCTATATGGTGAACTCAGTTTTCCCAGTACCGCCTATCTAAATAATATAAATGTCATAATTTAAAAAATTCATTTAAAAATTGAGATGCCAACACATATCAAGTTCCCACATATACAAGGCCTCTCTATGCTCTTCTAGTGGCCTATTTGTCTGTTTTTTTGTTCATTACCGTACTGTTTTTATTGCAATAACTCTTGTTACTGTAATAACATGTCCTGCAGGCCCAGGTCTGGGGAAAGCTGCTAGCAACCTAGGTTACTTCATCATTGTCTCTGGATTGCAAAATCTCTAAATTGGGTCTTAAATTATGACATCACTCCATTAATAGAGGGAGCATCAAGGCAGGTGAGATCTAACCACGAGGTCTGTAGGGCTATATGGTGAGTATATGGCCTCTAAGGCAACAGATGGGTATCCTTGTTAAGTCAAGACCATGACAGCCAGGATGAGGGTTTGCTTATGCCAATGGAACAGGTTAACATCTCTCTTATCAATTAACACAATACAGAATTCTCAGTAAAATTGCTTTCGCAATCTATCTCCAACCTACTATTCTAGTCTCACTGCTAGAGATAGCATTGTGTTCATTTTATCCAGTTCCTTATTTTACCCTTGTGAAAGCCAAAACACTTGAAATCATTTCCTCCAGATTATTCAGCAAGTTTTGGGAAAAGCCAGGACCAGAATTCAAATCTCCCTACAGGTCTACTGTTCTTCCCACAACTGTCAGCATGGATCCTGCAGGGGAAGCTTTCTCCATACACCTCATCCTTCTTCCTGAACACTTGAGAAATACTGCATCAGTTGATCATAGATGCTGAGACCAGGGAGCAGGGTCTATTTTTCTTCTTCTTCCCTCTGAATGATTCTTACTTCTAGGAAAGAGGTGGATGAACATACTGCAACATTCCTCATCCCTACTTCCTTCACTAGGTTGTGGAGGTGAGGTTGAAGGCCAGCTGAACGTAAAAGTCTAACTGTGAAATCTGCAAGTCTTTACACCAAAAATACAAGGGGAGGTCTCCTTATCACATCATCACATCAGTGAATATCAGATGCTTAGCCCCTTTATTCCTTTCTCTTATCACCATTCTTCTGTGTATGGTTTGGGAAGGTGGGTACTGTGGTGGAATGTATTATTCTCAGGACCCACATGAATTATATTTCAGTTGAGAACATGGTGTCCTCTATGGAACAGCATTTGTGCATAACCATGAGTGGTCTGGAACTCCTAGGGATGAATTAGACTAGGGTGGAAAGTTTATATGATGCCTCCATTCTCTTGCCTCTTTTAGAGGTTTTTAAAAAGTCCCTGTCTAATCATTTGAAAAAGGAGATACACATTGAGATCCAAGAAATATATTGTCCACTTATATTCTCCCTGAGAATCTCAAGTAGAGCTAGATAAAAATTAAATCTCACCCCAGGTGTTAGATGGGTAAGGATAAGAACCTAGTCATCAGAAATGGAAGCAGAGAGGCAGTGACATGTCCAAAGCCAGATAATAATGGAATTCCTGAGTCCTTTTTCACTCTTGTACAATTTTCATTAAAGCCAGAAGCTTCATGTCTTTATGTCTTGTTTCCAAGTAAGATCTGTTTAGAGGGAAATGTACTCAGGTTGGAGAGTTCCCACACTCCTCCTAACACCAGCATATATTTCTTGAGACATTATTTAACCTTCTC
Organism: Globicephala melas; assembly: GCF_963455315.2. Taxonomy (NCBI): domain Eukaryota; kingdom Metazoa; phylum Chordata; class Mammalia; order Artiodactyla; family Delphinidae; genus Globicephala; species Globicephala melas. The sequence goes on along the minus strand of NC_083317.1, from coordinate 131,755,145 downwards.
AGGTGAGAAGAAAAATGATTTGGAAGCAGTAGCAGTTTCTGAGATTCAAGTGCTCTTCTTTGCAGACTTACATTAAGCATCTTTCAACTAAGGGGCTTAAAACTCCTTCCAGCCAGCAATCTGCTGGATTATGGTCTACGAAAGCTTTGGCCTGTCTGAGGAGGATGCTGAGGAGAAGTGACACAGAGGCGCATGTGAGTCAGCAATCTGGGGCTTTATAGAGGTATGAGTTACCAGCATCTGACACTATTTTTAGGAATTTCCGCCTTCTAACTATTCCTCCACATATGATAGCCATTTCTGTGTGTCTGTGCATATTCCTCTGACGTGAATTAACAGTCTAAAATGAAATCCATCTCCTTTTGTACTCACTGCTCTTCTGATTCTGCCACTGCTACTGAAAAAAAAAGAAGAAATATTACACAGATTAATTTTTAATAATTTCCTTAAAAGGGAGACCAAGGGAGCTTTCCTGGGCAGTTCCTTGAGAGCTGTCTGGGGTACTACTTTATCTTTCTCAGATGATGCCAGGAATGTTGAGGCTGCTCTGTCAAGTGTTGTGGAGTGAATGATTGTCCCCAATTCAGAATATCTGTAATAGGAATAGAGTCCCAATCTATCAAGCGTGGTTTGGATGCCATTCAACAGAAAAACCATTTAAGTCAAGGGTCAGGCACCCCACTTTTTTTTTCTTCTATACCAACAAGCACCTTCCTGTAATTCTGAGAAATGTCATGGAATAATAGTGAGATCATGAACTTTTAAGTCAGAAAATTGGAGTTTGAATCTTGATATTGCCACGCATTATCTGTGGGAGCTTAGAAGAATTAATTTTTCTGAACTTCCCTTTTTCATCATAAAATGGAGTTGTTGAGAGAATGAAGTAACCGAATGTACAATGTGTAGATGGTATGGCTTTATAAAATATACTTCCTCCCTACTCTTCAACCCAAATTTAAGAAGTGCCAAATAATGATGTCAGAGGTGGAGGTCAATGTAAGCAGTGGAACAAACAAAACTCAGCTGATATAATTTACACATTAATCCATTTAATTATTCATTCAGTCAGTACACATTGATTGTGTGCTGTCTTGGTATTGTCCTGAGAGATGGGAATTAAACATGAGCGGAGAGAGACTTTTACCCTGATACCCCACCCCCAGCCCCAGCCCTGGTGCAAGTGAGCAGCAGGGGCAGGTGCTTCTCAGCAGTATCAAGCTCAGAAGTGTAAGTGCTGAGCAGATTCAAAGCTAAAATAGGGCTGATGTCCTGAGGCCATTCGTGCTGGTCAGCATCCTCAAAGCCCGCCCTGTCCAGGCTCCTCTGTCTCCTGGTGACGACATAGCACCACTGTTTTGCTGACTGACGCACATAGGGTTCCTAAGATGAAAGTGGCTTAATACTGCCCTGGTTTATTGAGTGGACTGTGGAAATTGCTGAGACTTTCTTTTCTTTTGCACTTCTCATTTCAAAAGCTTTAGAGGGCGGATAAGATGACCTCAGACTAAAGCTGGAAGACCTGCTGGGTCTACATGAAATATGTTTGTCTTCTTTGGCAGGCTGGGAGTCGGTGGGGCAGGCATGTGTGCAGTGTGTGCTTTTGCCCGTGACATGGCAAATGTTTACTTTGAGTGAACTCACAGGAAAAAAACAAGCTTTCCCTTTGACTCTGGAATCTGTAATTTATAGCATTCTTTAAGCTGTCTGTTTTTAGAGTCAATTTTTGTTTCAGACCAATTAAAATGTACATGAAGTAAACAGCATCATGAATTGTTTTTAAAAGAAAAGCTTTCGTCATAATGATAGCAATTTTTGAATGCTTACTTATCTTGTTTCACTGTTTACATTGATCCACAATACAAGTGTATGAGGTAGGTATGACAATCTTTATTTTGCATGTAAGTTAAACTTGGATTTGAGAGGTAAGTACTTTGTTCAAGGTCACACAACTAGTAAATGGTAAACCCAGGTCTGACTCAGAAGCTCACAACCTACAGAGTGCTTTCTGCCATGGCGCTGGCTCTGTATAATGTGAATAAAATATGTGTGTAATACATGTGATATGATTTACAAAATGAGTATGTACAAAGTGCCACAGAAACCCCGCCATAGGAACAAGTTATTCTCCTAGGGAGGGCAAAAATGCTTCACAAGACAATCATCTCATTTTAGAGGCAAGAAAATGAAGCAATGAAACTCAGAGAGGTTGTGACTTGCCCACAGTGGCAAAGTGACAAAGTTACAACAGAACCAAATGCTTAAGCAGTGCTTTCCTACAAACAAGAACATGCTATCTCACTGTGCCCAAAGTGTTGGGGCCCCATAGCAGCTAAAATAATTTATAAGGTAACTAAGAAGTAAAAAGGCAGAAGTTTAGACGTGCTGGGAGGAAACTGGTCCCCAAGCTATCTGGTTTACCCAAGACTGGGTGTTCCCAAATGACAGTTACTCCCTGCCTTGGATCAGCTTTCCAGTTAGAAGTTAAATGTGGCTGTGACTGGGAGATGTTCAAAGAAGAGTTCATCTGTTTCCAGCTCCAAGACCAGGGTGAAAAAGTTTGAGGAGCAGGTGAAATGGCATGGTGGATGGTGGAGAGGGGGTAGACTAGCTGCTCTGTGCTAATACAGATGCTTTCTGCATCATCTGACGTGTCTGGCTGTTCTAGTTATCTATTGATGCATGACCAAAATACTCCAAAACTTAGTGGTATAAAAACCATTTCTTATGACCATGGATTCTGTGGATCAAGAATTCAGACAAAGCACAGCAGGGATGGCTCATCTCTGTTCCTTGATGTACAAAGCCTCAGCCAGGATAACACAAAAGGCTGTTGCCTGGCTGGATACCTCTTTCTCCACATGACCTCTCCATGTGGCTAGCTTGGGCTTCCCCATAGCTTAGCATTCTCAGGTAGTGGAACTTCTTATATGGCAGCTCAGGACTCCAAAAGACCCAGGCTGAAGCTGCCAGTGCTTTTAAAATCTAGTCCCAGATCACATTTGCCATAATATATTTGTCACACTGTCATGGGTCAGCCCAGATTCAAGGGGAGGGTAGATAGACCCCATCCTTCAATGGAAGGAGTGTCAAATAATTTAGGCCTATCTTTAGTCTATTACATTATCTCAGGAGAAAGGAACATGAAGAAGACTGTCTCCACCTCATTCACTGCTCTGGTAAAAACCTAGACTTGGTCAATCCAGCAAGAGAAAATAATAATACCAATTCTTCACTTAGGATAAGACATTCAGTGAATTTCTTCTAAGTGAAGAAATTCAGGAAAACCCAAGGCAATTAAGAGGTGAAAAAGGAAATAAGACAAGTTGTGTCTTTGAGGCAATATATTGGATAATATAGCAGAGAGAAGACTGGTTTGAAAGTTGAGACAGCTACTAATTATGATGTGATTGGGAGCAGGTCCTCTCAAAGCCAGAGCTTCCATGTTTGTGGAAAGGGGGTTGTCCTCCCTGTCTTGGGGGAGTGGTTGTGAAGGTTAGATAAGATGGTGTCTTAGATTGGGCCCCTGCAACAAACCTTGAAATTAGAATGCATGTGAAAATTACTTACTAGGAATTGTTGTTAGTAAAAACCAGTAGAGAAGTGGGAAATTGAGACAGGTAGGGGAAGGGGGCCACATAAGAGTGAGTTATCAAGTCATGTATCACAGAGAGTAATTTTGGTGCAATCCCACAGTTTCTTTACAGGAGAACATAGGAGGCGGGAGGGAGAGGGGAATTTATACCCCTTCGGCTATACACTCCCATACCTGTACCATTAGATACATGCTGCCTGGGGGTGGGGGGGATGTAAATTCCCAAGCATTTCCAGTTCTCACTGTGGCCAGAAAAGTGGGCTATAGCAACCTGAGGGTAGGTCTCCAACAAAAGGATGCAGTTTTAGGGGGTAAAAGCTATACCAAAAGCCAGTGTGCTAGAAAACAATAATGGAATTGGCAGGGATATGGGCAAAAAACTGTAGCAAAGCTATATGTCAGTGGTCCCCAACCTTTTTTGTCACTAGGGACCAGTTTCGTGGAAGACAACTTTTCCACGGGGGAAGGGGGGATAGTCCAGGCAGTAATGCGAGCAATGGGGAGCGGCGGATGAAGCTTCGCTCCTTCACCTGCCGCTCACCTCCTGCTGTGCGGCCCAGGTCCTAACAGGCTGTGGACTGGTACCTGTCCTCAGCCCGGGGGTTGGGGACCCCTGTTATAGGTGGTCTAGATAAACTGCCCCTCAATAAGTAGTAACAATTCTTGTTTCTTCTGATGCTGTTATTGGTAGAAAATGTAAAATGCTTTGTATTCCCCTAAATTCTGGAGGAAAGGACACTGGTAGATAAGGTAGAATACAGTTTTCCTCAATCAAGGCCTCCTTTGCTGAAGTCCCACAGGCCCTATTATCTCCTCCTGAATCATCCGCTCACATCTCTGTTTTGGTGGAAGGGAAAGCTATCTTTCACAATTCGGAGCCAGGGGTGGAAGAACAGCTTTTCATTTATTTATCTCTTCTACCAGCCACCTCTGCTTGTCAGTGGATTGTGTGGGCTACTGGGTTCAAACTGTTTCTAAAGTTTAATCATCACCCTTCAGACATGGAGAGGGGGAATTGGCTCCAGCATCTGATCTCTTTGGAATCACTGAGATCACACCTCCATTTATGTTTGTCATCAAAATTTCAGTAACATAAAGCGAGTGTGTTCCAACACTCCCAGTCCGTTTTTCTTTTAGAACACCTTCAGCGCCTTGGCCCAGGCTTACCCGGCAGAGAAATTCCCTCAGCATGGCTGTTGTGTGTGCTTCTAAGCCTCACCCAGGATAAGTCTCTAAGTTCTCCTCCCATAAGTTTCATAAGGGATGGTGCTATGGGTTGAATTGTGAATCTCCTCCCCCAAAATATATGTTGAAGCCCTAACTCCTCCTACTGTGACCTTATTTGGAAATAGAGTCTTTACAGAAGTAATCAAGGCAAAATGAGGTCATTAGGGTGTGCCTTAATCCAAAATAATTGATGTCCTTATGAAAAGGGAAATTTGGACACAGAGTTAGACATGCACAGAGGGAAGATGATGTGCAGACACACAGGGAGGATGCCAAGTTGACGATGAGGCAGAGATTGGAGTGAAGGATCTACAAGCCAAGGAACTCCAGGAGGATTGGTGAGAATCACCAGAGGCCAGAAAGAGTTCTCCCTCAGAGCAGTTGGAGAGAGCATGGCTCTGCTGAAACCCCGCCTCCCGAAGTGTGAGAGAATAAATTGCTGTTGCCACTCAGTCTGTGGAATTTGTTACAGCAGCCTTGACAAAATTGAGATCTCTGAGAATTCTGAGAACTGACTGAAGGACCTTTGCAAGCCACTTCCCAAGTTCTCTAGACCTCAGCATCCTCATCCGAAAAATGTGGAGAATTAATTTGACAGCTGTGGCAGACTGTGTTTTCCCAAAACATCTGCAACCATGCTTCTCATTCCATATGCTTTTCTACAATTGATCATATTGACACTCATTCTGATGAGGTCCACATCCTCTCCCCTTGAATATGGGTGAGCTTATGACTCAATTATAACCAATAGATTGAGACAGAAGCTGTACTTCATGACCTGCTTTTTAAAATTTTTATACAATTTTAATGGTTACTTTCAATTTACAATTACTACAAAATATTGGCTATAGTCCCCATGTTGTACAGTATATCCTTGAGCCTTTCTTATACCCAATAGTTTGTACCTCCCACTCTCCAACCCCTACATTGCCCTTCCCCACCCCTCCTCACTGGTAACCACTAGTTTGTTCTCTATATCTGTGAGTTTATTTCTTTTTTGTTATATTCACTAGTTTTTTTGTATGTTTTAGATTCCACATGTAAGTGATATCATACAGTATTTATCTTTCTCTGACTTATTTCACTTAGCATAATGCCCTCCAAATCCATCCATGTTGCTGCAAACAGCCAAATTTCATTCTTTTTTACGGCTGAGTAGTATACCATTGTATATATGCCACAGCATCTTTTTCCATTCTTCTGTTGATGGACACTTAGGTCATTTCCATGTCTTGGTAATTGTAAATAACACTGCTATGAACATTGGGGTGCATGTATCTTTTTGAATTGGTGTTTTTGTTTTTTTCAAATATATACCCAGGAGTAGAATTGCTGGGTCATATGGTAGCTCTATTTTTAGTTTTTTGAGGAACTTCCATATTGTTTTCCACAGTGGCTGCACCAATTTACATTCCCACCAACAATGCACAGGGGTACCCTTTTCTCCACATCCTGAGGCTAAGACATGAAAGTTTCTACTTTACCTCCTGGGACACTTGCTTTAGACCTCTGAACCATCATGGAATAAGCCTGACTATCCTGAGGCTGCCATGCAGGGAGGAGGCCCTGGTGACATGGGGAGGCCACAGGTACTCCAGTCAACATCAGCAGGCAGTCAGCATCAATCCCCAGACATGTAAGTGAGGGTCCTCAGATTACAGGCATATCTCATTTTGTTGTGGTTCACAGATACTGCATTTTTTATGAATTGTAATTTTGTGGCAACCCTGTGTTGTCAGATGATGGTGAACACTTTTTAGCAATAAAGCATTTTAAAATTAAGGTATGTACATTTTTAAGACAAAATGGTTATACATTTAGACTACAGTATACTGTAAACATAACAATGGGAAACCAAAAAATTCATGTGACTCACTTTATTACGATATTTGCTTTATTGTAGTGGTCTGGATGGAACCTGCAATATCTCCCAGGTATGCCTGCAGTCTAACTCTCACCCATTGAGTCTCTCCAGCCATAGAGTCTTCCTAGCTGAGACTCCAGACATCCACAAGCAAAGACAAGCCATTTCCGCTGTGTTCTTTCTGAATTCCTGACACACAGAACCCATGAACATGATAAAATGGTTGTTATTTTATGCCACTAAGTAGATAATTGGTTGAGCAGAAATAGTAACTGGGACACTAACTCTTCAAGGTTTCTGTCAGATCTTGCTGCTTAGAGTCTAAGAACTGGCCCACAGTATTCTGAGTAGAGCAGGAAGAGATTCTGGGGAGACCAGGCTATCTGTAAAGAGTGTGAGGGCCCTGGGACAGGCCCTGTTCTCCTGCTCTTCACCTCTCTATTGCCAGAGATGAGGAACCAATATCAAAATAACTGCAGGTTTTCAGGACACCTCCAGTTAAGTCTTAAAGCATCTACACAAAGTTGGTGTGAGTCTGCTTTTCACCAGCCTTTACAAGTATCTCAGCCCAAATTCCATTCAATCCACAAATCTGCAGTGACTTTCATGATGGTTGGGCTTCCTCTGTGCTCATTTCCTGCTACTTTCCAACCACTGCTCTTTTACTCATTTGGGATCAAATTCATTCATTTGACAAAATTATTGTATGTCAACTGTGTATAACCATTGTGCTAGGCTTTGGGGGGCATCAGGAAGGTATACGGAGATGAATCAGCCACTGATCTAGCTCTTAAAGGACTTTATATTAATATTAGAATCAGAGAGTTAAGGCACATCCAAAGAACTCCCACTTAAGGTAGAGGTGGTATGATGACATACAAGAAAGCAGGCAAAGTGCTGAGAGTGCTGTGCAGAGAGAGGTCACTCCCTGGGGGACAGGTTGTTTAAGTTACTGCCTCTCAGTTCCAAACCTGCCCTTCCATACTCTGCTTTCTTACACTGAGGTTGGGACTCTGCAAACTGTCAATACATACATTTCTGCTTTTCCACCCACTCTCTGTTAGGCTCTGCCAATAGGAGTCGCTAGAGGAAGATTGCAGGACTGGAGAAGGAAGAAGGGACTCACTTCACCTGTTTGCTTTCTGTTTCCGAGAGCACCACCCCAGCAATGCTTCTTCACCCTGTCAGCCGTACTTTGGCAATGGCAGTGAGTTCCTGTAGCAGCAGCTGAATCCAGTTCGCGGTGTCTCCAACATCACTGAACCAGCCTCACTGTCACCTCTCGGAGGTACCAGAACCAGACATCTTGTGACCACTTCTCGGGGGTGTGGATCCCAGCCCCACAGGAGCCTCCTCTAAGTCTTTAAATTTTATTAATTTCTACCTCTTCCCTTCGTACTCTCAGCCTGAAGAATGTTAGCAGCCGCCTGCATTGTTACTTCCTTAAAACCTTAGTATTTCCTTTTTATCCTTTCAGTTACCTAGTAAACGATTTTTTATATTAAATTCTCTCTGTTCAAAAAGCCTGGTGTGAGGCTGGTGAGGATGTGAAACTGGACCCCTTGTGCACTGCTGGTGAGAATGTAAAATGGTGCACAAGCTAGGGAAAAAGGTATGGAGGTTCCTCAAAAAAAAAAATATATATATATATATATATAACAGAACCACCATATGACCCAGAAATTTCACTTCTGTTTATATATTTGAAGGAATCAAAAGCATACATGTGTCTATATATATATATATATATATATGTTATTTAGCCTTAAAAAAAGAAATTCTGACACAGTCTACAATATGGATGAAACTTAATGACATTATGCTACAAAATAAGTCAATCACAAAAAGACAAATACTGTACTATTCCACTTACATGAGCTTTCTAGAATAGTCAAATTCATAGAAACAGAAAGCAGAATGGTGGTTTCCAGGGACTGGGAGAGAGGAACATGGGAGTTGTTTAATGGATATAGATTTCAGTTTTGTAAGATGAAAAAATTCTGGAGATTGGTTGCACAACAAAGTGAACATACTTAACACTACCAAACTGTACATTTAAAAATGGTTAAGATGGTAAATTTTATGAGTATTTTACCATAATTAAAAAAAAATGGTATGCTTTCTGTCTCCTGAGCAAACCTTGAATCATGTGGCAATTAAAGAAACTTTTGTATTACTTATTGGGCAGCTATAGGGAGTAAGTGAATAATTGACGTAACAAACAATTTAGATCCCAGTGGTTTCACACAGTAAAAGTTAGTTGAGGGCTTCCCTGGTGGCGCAGTGGTTGAGAGTCCGCCTGCCAATGCAGGGGAGACGGGTTCATGCCCCGGTCCGGGAGGGTCCCACATGCCGCGGAGTGGCTGGGCCCGTGAGCCATGGTCACTGAGCCTGCGCGTCCGGAGCCTGTGCTCCGCGGTGGGAGAGGCCACAACAGTGAGAGGCCCGCGTACCGCAAAAAAAAAAAAAAAGAAAAGTTAATTGATTCTCTCAGAGTTCAATGGGGCCAGCAGGGTGGTTCTGCTCCATGGGGTCATTCAGGGACTCAGTCTCCTTCCATCAAGTGAGCTCACCATCTTGAGCACATGGTCTCTAAGGCCACCACAGAAGGTAGGAGGGTATGTAGAGAATGTCCCAGAGGGTTTATGGCCAGGGTGGTCATGCAGATATCACATTTGCCAGATCTCTCATTGGCCAGAATTTAGTCACATGACTTGACTTTAACTATAAGGGAAGCTGGGAAGTTAGTTTTCTAGAGAGCACAGAAGGAAAATGAAATGAATTGGGTGAATACTCAGCAAGTTGGTAGTTTGCTCCCATGGCTCAGTGATAGAGGATGAGCCAAGAATCATGAACCCAAACTGGAACATAGTCTGGCAGATGATCCTGAGTCCACACACTGCTCCTCAATCAGTGTGAACCCTTGGTCCCTCCCGGTTTCCAACACAAGTACTGAGTACGTGGAGAGTAAATCATGCCTATCTTGAGGCATGCCTAGCTTGTCTCATCGAATCTGTGGCTTCCACGGGCTTGCCCATATAAGAAGACATTTATTCTTTTATTTTTATTTTTTTGGCTTGTTTGAGGAGATATTAATAAAAATAAAGCCAGTAAAAGCAAAAAGATTGTAATTAATGCTAATAAAGGGAAGAACCAGATTGTTGAGTGCATCTATTCAATCTGGCTTTTTGAGTAGTTGGCAGGGATTTTATTATTGGTAAGTGGGAGATAGTGAATTCAGGGCCATTACCCATTCCTGATATGCTTACACACAGATAATGATGGCACAGTTTCTGTCCCCAGACCTTGGACAGCTGCCCAGTATGTTTTATGTAACAAGGTGATTGAATATAATCTGGGTGAGGAGATTATTCTTGATGTTCTGTACTGCAAGTACCCCTACGTGGAGTCTGTGTTTTGGCTATCTACTACTATGTAACAAACTTGCTAAACTTAGTGACTTAGCAGTTCATTGTGCTCATAGATTCTTTCGGTTAGGAACTCAGAAGGGCACAGTGGACATACTTATCTCCTCTCTATGACATCTGAGGCCTCAGCTGGGAAGACTTAAATGATTTAGTGGAATCATCAGGAAGCTTCTTCTCCCTGGTGCCTGGGCTGGGCTTACTTGAAGGCTGGGCTCAGCTGGCACAGTCACCTGGGGCATCTACACCTTAGCCTCTCTATTTGCTTGGACTTCTTACAGCACGAAAGCTGGGGTCCAAGAAGGAGGCAGGCACTCCAAAAGACCAAGGAGAAAAATGAATGGCCTATATGACCTAGCCTCAGAGGCCACCAAACATCACCACTACTCTATTGATCAAATAGTCACAAGCCCATGTGGATTCAAGGAGAGGAGATATAGACCCTCAAGATGGATGGAGTATCAAAGGATTTTCAGCTGGTTTTTTTTTTTATACCACCACACAGATTCATTCTTCTTTGTGGTAACCAAATTCTCTTGGTCTGAACTTTAAAACATATCTTAAATCCAGCCACTTCTCACTACCTCCATTGTCATCACACTGGTCCCAAAATTCTTCCCCCAATATTATTACCATAGCCTGTTAAGAATCCTCGCCCCCATCTTACCTGCCTAAAGGCTATTTTCAACAGAGCTACAAGAGTGATCCTATTAGTCATTAGTTATATCATAGCATTCCTTGGCCCAAACCCTCAATGGATCCCCATTGCTCTCAGAGTGGAATTAAGTTCTTATGGTGGCACCTATGGCTCCCTGTTACCTCTCCTCCCTCATCTCCTATTACTCACCCCTGTGCTTCTTCTGCTCTAGTGGCACTGGCTTCTTGCTGCTCCTTGAATATACTAAACACAATCCCAGCTCAGGGCCTTTGCACTTGCTGTTTCCTCTGCCTAGAGTGCTTTTCCCCCAGATGTCTGCATGGTTTACTCCTTCACCACCTTTAAGAGTTGACTTTTATGTCAACTCAGTGAAAACTTTGCTCACCTATCTCAGAAGAACATGTCACCTCACCTCATCCTCTGCTTTTCCATAATGCCCATCACCATCTAACACATAATGTATTTTCTTATTTGTCTTATTTCCTGACTGCCTCCCCCATTAGAATGTGATCTCCATGAGGACGGATTTTCTCTTTTTTATTCACTGTTGTATCTCTAGAACATAAGCACAATACTTGGTATATATTAGATATTCAATATATATATTTGTTAAGTGAACAAGGGAATGAATGAATGAAAGAAAAATGTAAGCTCTCTCAAATTGTGCTCAAAAATTGTTCTGATATAATAAAATGTTTCAAAGAGGCTAATAAAGGAAAAAGGTTTAACTCCATGGAGAAAGTATGGGTGGTCTGCTTTCCTTTTATAGGGAAAATGTGTCAGCTTAACATAAAGAGTTGGGTTTTCTCCTCATCTTTAGATATATGTGTTGAAAGGGCAGTGTGGAGGCATTGCTGTGTAGCAGAAGGAGTTATAGACATGAACTTCTATTAATTAGTTGTATAGTCAAAGATAACCCACTTAGTCTCCCTGGGCCATAGTTTCCTCTTCTAGAAATTGAGAGAAATTGTATTTGAACAAGATGATCCATCTTTAAGATGCTCTAGCCCTGACATTTACTTCTTTGTCTTTGCTCACCAGATCATTCTCCATTGAATTCTAGAGGAAATCTAAGGGCAGCATCCCGTGCCCTGGGAATAAAGAGGAGGAATCAGGAAGAGAGAAGTAGTAAGCTAAGGGATCAGAGTAACCCTGAGCAAAATAATATACACGCTGCACTGGAATGTTTCATGAAGGGAACAATATGGGGCACCAAATTCTAGCATTTGATGGAATCAAAATATTGATCACCTTGTGGAAGGGGGGTTGAGTAATGGCGAGGAGGGGTTATGAGGGAGGCTTCTAGGGTACTAGAAATACTACTTGTTGATTTCAGTTGTGGTTTATATGGTGTGTTCTGTAAAATTCCATCCATCTCTCACTTACGACTTATACATGTTTCTATATATATGTTACACTTCAGTTTGAAAGTTCACCAAGGGCTTCCCTGGTGGCGCAGCGGTTGAGAGTCTGCCTGCCGATGCAGGGGACACGGGTTCGTGCCCCGGTCCGGGAAGATCCCACATGCCGCGGAGCGGCTAGGCCCGTGAGCCATGGCCGCTGAGCCCGTGCATCTGGAGCCTGTGCTCCGCAACGTCAGAGGCCACAGCAGTGAGAGGCCCGCGTACCGCAAAAAAAATAAATAAATAAAAAATAAAAGTTCACCAAAAACTTTCCACACAGAGAAGGATTTATATATATGTCTAAAGCCTTTTATATATCTATATACATACATATATATATATACATATATATATACATATATATATGTGTATATATATATATATATATATATATATATATATAGAAAAAGCCTAAGGAAAATTTGGACATTTTACCTGACTAATGACCTGGATACAAATGAGAGTAAGAAAGATAATGTAAGTGGTAGGAATTGGCAGGGGGAGTTCACTTCATGCCTTGGAAAAAAATTAGGATGATGAACCTTAAAGTGGTTTAAATTTGATGCTCTTAAATATGGATTCTTCTCTTCTCATTTTTTCTAGACCTCCCTCTGAACTCTCTGGTCTATGCAGAGGGGTGAACCTGGAATGCTTCTGGAATTCCTAATTAACTACTGGACTCATTCTTGTTCTAATTACTCATAGCATCATTTCCAATCTACACTGGGAGGTGCTTTCAATACAGTCTATTTCTGTGAATTTTTTGATCTGTCAAAAGCCTTCAGGACTCTAAAAGCCCATTTGAAAAAGCAAGGGAGGACCATTTACAGATGGTAAAGGGAGAGAGGCTGCATGCCTTTCAGAAGAAGTCCCACAAGTTGAAAATTACAGCTAGTCTTTTGAAACGATTGTCCAGGCAGGATTTGGTGAGTAAGAGCAAGGTGTTTGAAGAAGATGGTTTGATTTCCCACTGTGAGGGACTCTGAACAAAATAAAGACATTTTAAGCTCAAGGCTGACATTCTACACCTCACTTATTATCCAGAGCAGAGAGAAATTCCTTTCACAAAGTTCCCAGATACAGAAGCTAATTGCAGTAGTTCCCCCACACTTCCTTTTATTATTGAAACTTGGGGCAGTTCAGTGTGCTGATTATATTGACAATCACAGGGTAGTTGGTCTGCTTTGTGAATGGAAGATCTTTTCTTTCATACTCAAACTCATTCATGTTATTCGGTAAGATGCCTCACCCTAATTCTCACAGCTCATCTTTGGTGCTGTTGACTTTAAGATTTATATTAGTTAGACATTGCATCAGTTATCTATTTCTATGTAAAAAGCTACCCTAAACAAACATCTATTTTGATCATGAATCTGAAATTTGGACAGAGCTTGGCAGGGATGAGTCATCAGCTGGGGCAACTTGACTGAAAGCTGGATGATACATAGTCAAGCTGGCCCACTCACATGACAGGCAAGTTGATGCTGGTTGTTTGGTGGGAATTCAGCCAAGGGTATAGGTCAAAGGACTCTGTTCCTCTCCACATGGCCTCTCCACAAGCTGCTTGGGTCTTGATCTTGGGTGTCCAAGAGAAACTGTCCCCAAAGAATAAGATAGAAGTACATGACATTTTTATTATCTAGCTTTGGAAGTAAGAGTGTCACTTCTGCCATACCCTACCCATTAGAGCAGTCAAAAACCCACCCAGATTCAGGAGGAGGAGATATAGACCACTTTCTCTTCATGAAGGAATGCCAAGGTTCTAAAACAGCATGGGGGAAGGGAGATATTATTTTGGCCATCTTTGGTAAATAGAGTGTGCCACAGATGTTGAAATAGTAGCTAACCCAGAGGAGTGACATGATGCTCATGAAACATACATGTGTGTATAGGCATGTGTGAGATGTGTATGTGGAAGAGAACCTTTGGTCCCCCTTCCACATATATTTATGAAAGATTGTCTAGGCCAATCATCAGGAAGAGGTAGTATCAAAGGACTACCTATGATCTCTCACTCTCCACTCCTCTATCCTTTCCTCCCCAAGGAACAAAGTATGGCTAATTTCTAGGGCCATTGCACTGAAACTCAGACAGGGCTGAGTTTTTCTTCCTTTAAAGAAAGACTGAGGCAAAATATGTACAATAGACAGTTGGAGCTTGTGCTTTTTGTCTTTGTGGGAAAAAAAATCAAGTAGAGTTTAACTTGTGGCTCAAAATTAGTCACTCATTTAAAGGCAATAGAGTTTGGAATAGGCTGCAAGGCAAAGATTGGACTGCTTGAGTTGGTGTTGAAAAGGTGGGAGGGCATGTTAGGAAAAGGATGACGGGGTTTGTCTGGAGACCTGGAGGAAATTGGTCAGTTTAAGCCTTTCCCTTAGCCCTGTCCCATCTTTTGGCAGGAGACTCCAGGCACCTGCAGGCTTGTTGCCACCCATTCTCATGAGCCCCTACAGGTTGCCTGAACTAGATGTCCAGAGTACTAACCCCACCTCTTCTCCTGCTCCACAGTCCAGGATTGATGTACCCAGGGAATTCAGCCTTCTTCTTTGGCTCCCTTTTTCCTGGAACATTTTGGCATCAAAGACTTTTCCAACTTCACTTGCTGAGGTTATGGCTCTTGGGGGAAGCCTACTCTATACCCAATGCACATCTAGCCAGTCATCATTATGTATTGAATTCCACTGTGCCAGGAATGGTGCTGGACACTGGCTATAGGTTATGAACAAAACAGACCTAGACCTTGGCTTCATAGAGTTTAAAAACCTAGTGGAGGAAACAGACAGTAAACCATAAACAGAGAAAAAAATCCCAAATAATATGTAATTACAAATTGTGACAAATGCTTTGAAAGAACTAAACAGGGTGCACAGAAATAAGATAGAGCAGGTGAAGCATCAAACTGAACAGGCTCAGCATCTTGTCTTATTCTTGCTAACATTTTTTTGTGGGGTTACATCCATATTTTGTCCTATACTAAATAATAATATCAGTGGTAGTATTGTAATAATAACCATACTTAACACTTGTATAGCACTATGTCCCAGGCACTTTTGTAAGTGACTTAAAATGTTGACTCATTTAACATATTGGCTAATGGCTTGACTTGCACCAGAACTTAAGGTCTATTACCCATATCTCTCAAATTCCATGCATTATTGTCTTGCTCCTCTCACCCCATCTCACACACACAGGTTCCCCCTCTTCCCCATCAGCTTCTCCTTGCAACTGAGACCTGTGTGAATGAATAGCATATCTGTTTGGTCTGTGGTTGTGATGGCTGACCTATTGTTGGGGCACTGCCTCTGTCCCTGTATGTGTCCTGCACAATTTTCCCATTCCCTGTTGCTTTCTCCTTACTTGGTGTTCCCAAAAATTGCACAGTTGCAGCAATGATCAACCTTTTCAGGGAGCCAATCCTATCAATATCCAGCTGGGAAGAAAGATGACTACTGCAGAGATATGGGAAACAAAGTTGGGTCTGGAGATTTCAAAATCACACAGAGAGATAAACTTGGGCATATTAGTTTTCTAACATATTTTTAGCAGCTGGATTCCTTTTCAAATGAAATATTATTTGGAAGTTCCAATACATAAGACAGTTAAAGAGTGAGTGGGAGACCCATGGTCTAGGTCTACCCTTTCTCATCCTTAGGGGACACAAGTCAGCCACGTGGAACTCGATGGCTCTGTAGAACTCAGTTTTAAAACATTGCACGTAGCAGTTACAAGGAGCAATTATGAGTAATTGAGTAGAGGATTACATTTTTTAAAGTGCAGTTTTAGGAAATTAGTTGGCAGTAATATACAGAAATAATTGAGTGAGGAAAGATGGAGTTGAAGAGACTCTAACAGATGGTTGCTGATCTCCTGCTTTAAGGTGATATTAATAATGCCTTATCTCTATATAGTACGTTCTGATAATTAGAAATTTATCATGCACATTATCTTACTTGCTCCCACAACACTGCCATGTGATATGCAAAGGGCTGTTATTATCTCCATTTATAGTTGAGGAAGACTCATTCATAAAGACAATATGAAAATATTGTCTGAGAAATGTAGTTCTCAGTTTTTAAAATAAGGTTTTTCTTTTGTTTCCAAGGCGGTAGCTTCGCCGTGTGGACGTGGAGAAATGGAACACAGGACAGATATATTTTAATTGGGAAAGGAGAAGAATTGACCCAAAGCAGTATTTCCAAAGATGTGTTCTTGGGATGTTTATAGGTATATTCATGGGTGTTATTTGGAGAAACTGAATCTATCTTCAAATGAGGTTGGGTAATACCAGGTTCAACTTATGTCTTCAAGCCATAGTACTGCTCAGAGATTTAATAAGCTGAAAGTGTGTTAGCTCCCTCTAAGTGAGGCATATAATATAAAGAATCTCCCACACTTTTTAGCACAGAACTCTGTCTTTAGGGGCATTTCATAGAGTTTGATAAGGTTTTATGAAGTGAATTTTGGGAAACAGTGGTCCAGACCAGGGGTTTGACAAACACTTTATGTAAAGAGCTTGATAGTAAACATTTTAGACTCTGCAGGCCCTATAGTCTATGCTGCAACTACTCAGCTCTGCCACTGTAGCAGGAAAGTAGCCATCAACAATAGGCAAATAAATGGGCATGGCTGTGTTCCTTTAGAGATATTGAAATTTGAATTCCATATAATTTTCGTGTGTCATGAAATATTCTTCTTCTTTTGATTGGTTCCAACTGTTTAAAAGTGTAAAGTCTGGACTTCCCTGGTGGTCCGGTGGGTAAGACTCTGCACTCCCAATGCAGGGGTCCCAGGCTCAATCCCTAGTCGGAGAACTAGATCCCACATGCATGTCACAACTAAAAGTTCACATGCTGCAGCTAAGAAGTCTGCATGCCTCAACTAAGAGGCCCGCATGCTGCAACGGAGATCCTGTGTGCCGCAGCGGAGATCCTGTGTGCCACAGCGGAGATCCTGTGTGCCACAACTAAGACCCTGTGCAGCCAAAATAAATAAATAAATACTTTTTTTTTTCTTAAGTGTAAAGTCCATTCTTAGCTCTTGGGCTGTGAAAAAACAGCAGCAGGCTGGATTCTAAAACTTAGGGCACTACATGGGAAGGACTGGCTGCTGGGTGGGAGAATTCATGCAGAGACAGACATGAGGTTGAGATATCTGTGGTGTGGGAAAGAGTGGGGATGGTGGTGAGGGCTGACCTTAATGCCCTCAGAATTCTGCCCAGGGCTTAGCACTGTTGTAAAGTGTAACTTTGTGAGAACTTCAGCTCATCTCAGCTTCTTGTTTAGCCTGGGCCATTTACCCGTAGCAACAACATTTGGGGTAAACTCTCCACATATGTCAGTCAATATCAGTGACCGAAGCAACAGTAACAAGACAGCTCATTGACTCTCCTGTCTGATGAAATTTTGTTAACCTTGTTTGCCATCTTACTCCTTGGTGAGCCCTAATTTCTGCTATCAAATCCCCTCCTCAATGGCAGGCAATTGTATTTTGGCCCTCTCTTGGGATTATCACTCTGTAAATACCACTCATTTATCTCAAGGCAATGTTTGAAGTGAAGTTATTCTTTTGTTAGCTGTACTTTCCATTCCTTCTGTCAACTGAAAAAAAAGAAAAAGCATAACATGAGAGTGGTGAGTTAAGTTTTATTTGCGGCCAAATGAGGACTATAGCCTGGGAGACAGCTCTCAGATAGCTCTGAGGAAGTGCTCTGAAGAGGTAAGGGGAGAGGTCAGTATATATGTGATTTTGGTGAAGGGGGATACATGCAATCAAGCACACATTTGGTAGAAGCTTGCTCTGGTCATGAGGAGCAGATGAATCCATTAATGATTTTAGTGCTTTTCCAGATATGAGGAGATGCAAGAAATTGGCTCAAAAAATCTTCTGAAAATATCTAATTTTCTGAAGGTCTGTTCTGCCAGTTTTTCCAAGACCACGGAGTGCCTCATTCCTGATCTTTGCCCTGAATTCCTTTCAGGGTGTGTTGAAGATCAGCAACTGCAGTGGCTAGTGACCTATTTCTTGTAGAGGCATATGGCAAGTGACAAGTTTTAGTTGGTGGGGTCCCCTCATGGTCATAAATTCGACCATGGTTTGGGAAGCACTTCATGACCATTTTGTCTCATGGTGCTAGGAATGCTCATTCCTAGGTCAGGCGAGGATTTCTTTGATAGGCCATTCAATGTGCTATTACTGGACTAAGCCTTATTAACAGTAGCCAAAAGTCTCTGGACCACCTGTATTACTAGTCTGTTTTGGTCCAGGAAAAGATTCCCTCTTGTTTCTTCCCATATCTAGAGTTACACTATTACAATCATTATCTCATATAGAACTATATATCTGGTCAACTGCTTCAAGTCACCTAGTCATCATTTTATTGAAGGCTCAGTCACATATTTGGTAATGCAAGAAACAATGATTTTGTAAAACAGGCAAAATAACTAGTAGTATTAATAAGGTCATAAGTAAGAATTTTAGCCAAGAACTTCCACTAGGGGCAGCTCAGTATATCCCCAGGTTGTTTGAGTTTGTCTGTTCTGTACCAATCCTTATCTTTAAGGGAAATTATATATTGGCATTGTTAATAAGGCACCCAGCCCAATTTCATAGTGTTATTAAGCTGATTATCCTTAGTATGGTTTAATTGTTCCCAACATAAAGAAGCCTTTAAACGTAACTAACCATAGCCTGGTGTTAACCACATAAATCCATCCCATAATTGTGAGAGGTTTCCTTCTAATAAATAGGAGGTTATGGTTTTTGACTGAGATTCAGCTCATTGTTCTGACTGAGCTTGAGTGACCCTAAAAGCAAATTCATATTTATGGCCAGGGTCAGAGCAGATACTATTAATTGGCCAGCAAAGGAGATCCCACCTAGTAATATCAATAGTGACCTGAACAGGACTATAATTTCTTTCTTCTAAAATAAATTTTCTAAGGACAATCCAATCAGAGCCTCGGAGTGGAGAAATCTACTGAGGTAACCCAGAAGTATTGGCTCTATGTAATTGACCATAAACCTAACAACTGGATTAACTTTAACTCTGCATAAGATTGTGAAATGCATTTGGTTCATAAGCAAAGATGTGAGCAATTATCAAAGTAATTGTTATACAGACTTGGTTCAGCATCTTGGGTCTACTTCAGATGTCTTCCTCTCATCCTGGTCTGGTAGCTTCTCCTCTGTTTGAGCATTGTTTTAAGGTTATTTTAAGGTCAGCAGTCCTCTCTATAGGCGAATCCAGTGCAGGGGCCCTTTCTAAGTGGAAATATTAATCCAAGAGTCAGTTCCCTTCAGTTTCACTGTGCATGAGCTAATTAAGAGTACCGTATAAGTTTCCTTTCATTTAGGTGGGAGATAGTCCTTTTTTGTAAATTGAAGTAGAGTTGATTTATAATGTTGTGCCAATCTCTGCTGTACAGCAAAGTGACTCAGTTATACACACATATACATTCTTTTTTAAAAATATTCTTTTCCATTATTGTTTATCCCAGGAGATTAGAGTTCCCTGTGCTACACAGTAAGACCTTTTTGTTTATCCATTCTAAATGTAATAGTTTGCATCTACCAACCCCAAATTCCCAGTCCATCCCCCTCCCTCCCCTCCTCCCCCTTGGCAACCACAAGTCTGTTCTCTATGTCTATGAGTCTGTTTCTGTTTTATAGATAGGTTCATTTGTGCCATATTTTATATTCCACATATAAGTGATATCATATGTTATTTGCCTTTCTCTTTCTGACTTACTTCACTTAGTATGATAATATCTATTTACATTCATGTTGCTGCAATTGGCATTATTTTGTTCTTTTTTATGGCTGAGTAGTATGCTACCATATATATGTACCACATCCTCTTTATCCATTCATCTGTCAATGGATATTTAGGTTGTTTCCATGTTTTGGCTATTGTGAATAGTGCTGCTATGAATATGGGGGTGGGATGTATCATTTTGAATTATAGTTTTGTCCAGATATATGCCCAGGAGTGGGATTGCTGGTTCATATGGTAATTCTATTTTTAGTTTTCTGAGGAACCTCCATACTGTTTTCCATAGTGGCTTCACCAATTTATATTCCCACCAACAGTGTAGAAGGGTTCCCTTTTCTCCACACCCTCTCTAGCATTTGTTATTTGTAATTTCCAGTATGCACAATACCCTGGTTGCAGGTCATGGGGCATCTGATCTTTATCCAAAGATAGATTACTGAGATAAGCTTCAGAAATAAGCTTAGAGTGTCCTTTTAATAGCTCAACTAAACTTATAATAATATAACATAACAGCAAGGAACTATCTGGGAAGTGAATCTTATAGACCTCAATTAACAAAACTAGAATTTAATACCTCTTGAAACATAATCTTTTTCTCTCTAAAATTACTCTTATTTCTGCCAAATATAGCCAAACTAAGACTCATTTGTTTGCAAAATAAGTCTGGTTTCAATAAAACTGGCCTGATATTTTATATAAGTGTAATTGATCATACAAGCTGTTTTAAAATTGTCTTTGCTAGAACTTTTTTATAAGGAATCTCAGATTGAATTTTAAAAGGGTTTCTGAGGGGAATCCCCTGGTGGTCCAGTGGTTGGGACTCTGCTTCTACTGAAGGAGGGCATGGGTTCGATCCCTAGTTGGAGAACTAAGATCCCACATGTAGTGCAGTGTGGCCAAAAATAAAAATAAAAAATAATAAGTAAATAAATAAATAGGCTCCTGAGGCCAGTATAGCCACACCAAGGGCTTGTCACAGACTTCACCTGTGATAGCTACAGATTTTGGTGAATTTCTCCCTTTTCAAAGGTCCTACAAATACCTTGAGATTCTTGCACCTGTTAAGAGGTGGCCTTCCTAATTCACCTGATAAATCTGTTGAGAACCTAAGAGTTTCCAGTCTCTGGAGAGATCAGGTAGAGATAAAAGATAAATGTTTCAACTTTGCTTACAAAGGTATAATTTACCAAATTGCTATAAGTTATAATTAACTTAAGGGTTAGCTTGAGGGTTATAATTAGCTATAAGGGTTTCCTTATATCTGGAAAACACAGATTAAACGCCAGTAATGTTTCAGACAAAGCCCATAAAATTGTAACCATATTCACTAGTCCTATATAACTAATCCTTTTTGTTAACAGTTTTATGAAGCCATCAGATTTTCCATTAGAATTCTTTAATTTCTTACCCAGTTCAGCAGTATGACCTGAAAGTTACCAGAAACCTGTACTTGCTATGAGTCTTCTTGAAGAGGAAGCATTTTTGCAAAGTCATCAGAGTAAAACAATAACTGTCAGTGACAAAAGACTTAAGAAGGCATGGTTAAAGACCTGATTACAATGCAATTGATAAAGAAATTTGGTTACTGCTGCAACATACAACATTTTAAGATAATAGAATTATGACTGGTAACATTTTACCAGGCCATATCAGATTTTTAGAAATTCCATATGTTTTCTAGAATATCTATATTAATAACATTTACCCATAAAATAACCTAAGAAGATTTATTACTCTTTTGACAATGCTTCCCATGTAATTTAACATACCAAATGAACATAATTAGTTTAAAATCTCTCTTTGAGATGTTTCAGGGGCCCTTTGAAGCATCCCAAAGTTAGCCAGAGGTCAAAAGAAATTCATTAGAATTTGATTTGGGAAGTTTGTCAAAAAATATCAAAAAATTTTAAAATACTTGGTCAAATAGGATCATAGGTCACTGTGAAACAATATTTATTCACTTAACCAAATTGGCAATAACAGATATTTTACTTGGAAATGACCTATTTAATAAACTTCCATCATTTAACTTAATTTAGCACAATTCTAAAATTTCAAGTTACAAAATATCCAGAGAGATTATTTTTAAGTAAACACTCCTAAAACAATTATTCCTAAACAGTTCACCCAAAAGATCTCATCTCATTTATATTTAATTTACTTGTAAAAAATTTCATCATACCAAGGTTTTTTTCTTGCTGACAAATTTGCAACAGATATAATAAGATCTTATTTGATTTCTATTAAACCTGGGTAAAATAAAGGCATTATACTTAATATTGACGACCCTAAAGACATGTCTATATTAATTAAATCAACAAACTTAAATATGAGGTATTAATCTAATATTGAATATTTTCCAGTTCACATGGCCCTGAAATTCATTCTGGCTAGTTTCCTTTTATATTACTGAGCATTTATATAAGCACTTAATTTCCTTTAAGCCAATTAAGCAGAGCTCATTTACAATTAATTTTGATAATACCATACACATAGATATATAGACAGACACAACCAGAGATCTCATAGCTTCATTTTAAAACTTAGTCATGAATCAGGTATTACAATATAAAACTTACTTGTTTATAAATAACAGTTGGAATAAGTTAAATGTTAGTAGACCTCTTTCCCCATTTTTTCCTCCTCATTCTCACAAATTAGAGGTGGTCTAGATAAGTGTTCCTGAGAGCCCTGGTCTCAAGACACAGGGAGAGAAAAGCAAGGTCTGCTAGAAGGACTTGTTCTCTCAGGGTCAGAAATCTGAAAAGACGTTTTATCAAGCCAGGTTTCTCTAACAACTGTGTATGCAATAAAAGAGCCCATTTTGACCATTTTCAGGGTAAGATTTTCTTTTAATTCCCAATTAAGTAAGTACTTGTATGTGTAAGGTTTTACATACATAAAACTGGCGGAAGTTGTTAGCTGGAGGTCGGCTTTCTGAGGCCCCTCGTTTCTCTATTTGAGAGGCTCTATTCCCCATTTTAAAGTTGAATTTGTCAGGGATAAAATTTACTAATGAAATTATATGGTGGCCAGTGTGCTGCTTGTGAGCTTAACTCCTCTAGGCATCACACTTGAGTCATTTGGGGCCTCTTACATGTCTTGTTACTCCCTTTGGTGGTCTAAGACCAATGTGAGTGCTTGGCTCACTGAATGGCCAATTCCTTTTTTAATTTTTTAACGTCTTTATTGGAGTATAATTGCTTTACAATGCTGTGTTAGTTTCTGCTATATAACAAAGTGAATCAGCTATACATATACATATATCCCCATATCTCCTCCCTCTTGCGTCTCCCTCCCACCCTCCCTATCCCACCCCTCTAGGTGGTCACAAAGCACCGAGCTGATCTCCCTATGCTATGTGGCTGCTTCCCACTAGCTAGCTATTTTACATTTGGTAGTGTATATATGTTAATGCTACTGTCTCATTTCTTCCCGGCTTACCCTTCCCCCGCCCTGTGTCCTCAAGTCCATTCTCTACATCTGTGTCTTTATTCCTGTCCTGCCCCTAGGTTCATCAGAGCCTTTTTTTTTTTTTTTAAGATTCCATATATATGTGTTACCATATGGTATTGGTTTTTCTCTTTCTGACTTACTTCACTCTGTATGACAGACTCTAGGTCCATCCACCTCACTACCAATAACTCAATTTCATTTCTTTTTATGGCTGAGTAATATTCCATTGTATATATGTGCCACATCTTCTTTATCCATTAATATATTGATAGACACTTAGGTGGCTTCCATGTCCTGGCTATTGTAAATAGAGCTGCAATGAACATTGTGACACATGACTCTTTTTGAATTATGGTTTTCTCAGGGTATATGCCCAGTAGTGGGATTACTGGGTCATATGATAGTTCTATTGTTAGTTTTTTAAGGAACCTGCATACTGTTTACCATAGTGGCTGTACCAATTACATTCCCACCAACAGTGCAAGAGGGTTCCCTTTTCTCCACACCCTCTCCAGCAATTATTGTTTGTAGATTTTTTTGATGATGGCCATTCTGACCAGTGTGAGGTGATACCTCATTGTAGTTTTGATTTGTATTTCTCTAATGATTAGTGATGTTGAGCATGCTTTCATGTGTTTGTTGGCAATCTGTATATCTTCTTTGGAGAAATGTCTATTTAGGTCTTCTGCCCACTTTTGGATTGTGTTGTTTGTTTTTTTGATATTGAGCTGCATGAGCTGCTTGTATATTCTGGAGATTAATCTTTTGTCAGCTGCTTCATTTGCAAATATTTTCTCCCATTCTGAGGGTTGTCTTTTCATCTTGTTTATGGTTTCCTTTGCTGTGCAAAAGCTTTGAAGTTTCATTAGGTCTGAATGGCCAATTCTTATTTTTTCTTTTTAAAAGTTTTTTTTTAATTTGTTTATTTTATTTACTATTTTTATTTTTGGCTGTGTT
The DNA here is from genome assembly GCF_963455315.2 of Globicephala melas. Taxonomy (NCBI): domain Eukaryota; kingdom Metazoa; phylum Chordata; class Mammalia; order Artiodactyla; family Delphinidae; genus Globicephala; species Globicephala melas. The sequence continues at coordinate 131,730,792 of NC_083317.1, read as the reverse complement.
GGGTCTTTGTTGCTGTGTGCGGGCTTTCTCTAGTTGCGGTGAGTGGGCACTACTCTTCATTGTGGTTCGCGGGCTTCTCATTGCAGTGGCTTCTCTTGTTGCAGAGCACGGGCTCTAGGCACCCGGGCTTCAGGAGTTGTGGCTCGTGGGCTCTGGAGTGCAGGCTCAGTAGTTGTGGTGTCCGGGCTCAGTTGCTCCATGGCATGTGAGATCTTCACAGACCAGGGCTTGAACCTGTGTCCCCTTCATTGGCAGGTGGATTCTTAACCACTGTGCCACCAGGGAAGCCCCTGAATGGCCAATTCTTATACATCATCCCGAGATGAGCAAGTCTTTTAATTAATGAGTGGGTCTATGGAACCACTGTATAGTATGAGGACTCTGCCTCCACCATTCCGGGAAATTTCTCAGTCTCCTACGAAAGCCATAACCAACCGGGAGGAATCTTGTCCCTCTTCTTTGGAGCAAAGCTCTCATGTAATATCTTTACTTTTATCCCAACAAGTTCTATTAAGTCAGCTGAATTGAGGAAAGGCATCAGATCATCCTCTCACCCAATCACTCAGTCCAGACCACTCATTGTTATTCAGCTGAGCAAACTGAAGTGTCTTCCAACCAGCACCCCCACAGTATCCTTCAACTAAATGGGTACTTTCCCAGTATCTTTCAGCTGCCCCCTCCAGTAGCTTTCAACGGGGTGGGGTACCACCCCGCCCCCCAGTATCTTTCAACTGCGGGACCAGGTACCCGATATATACTGCCAGATAAAACTCAGGATCATCAACCAATATGAGAAATCTGAGAACCGGAAGAGATTCATCCAAACTTGTCTGGATTCTCCGAGGAGGTGGATGGGCACAAGAGGCCTCTGCTGGTACCAAGGCTCTGGTTCCTTGTAGTGTCCAGGTGAAGGAGAGAAGTCTGCTCTGCGTCCCTTTGTTGATCACCAAAACAGGCAACTGATAAAAAATGCACAATGATGTGAGAGTTGTGAGTTAAGTTTTATTGGGGGAAAAATGAGGACTATGGCCCAGAAGACAGCATTTCAAATAGCTCTGAGGAACTGCTCTGAAGAGATAGTGGGGAGGTCAGTATATGTGTGATTTTGGTGAAGGGAGATACATGCAATCAAGCATACATTTGGCAGAAGTTTGCTGCTGGTCATGGGGAGCAGATGTCTCTGTTAATGATTTCAGTGTTTTTCCCGATATGAGAAGATGCAAGAAATTGGACCCATAAAATCTTTTCCTAAAAATGTCTAACTCTCTGAAGGCCTGTTCTGTCAGTTTTTTCCAGAGCACAGAGTGCCCCATTCCTGATCTTCCCCGTGAACTCCTTTCAGGGCGTGTAGAAGATCACGACTGCAGTGGCAAGTGACCTAATCCTTGTAGAGGCAGATGGCAAATGACAATTTTTAGTTGGCACTTTCAGTGTAACAGGGGCAAAACTCGGAAATATCAACAACTTTTACTGTCTCATCATTTTTCCGCTTATGCCTCATTTGCCAAGGTACAGGCTGAACAGTTTTGAGGATGGGAAAGGCAGAGAAACATTTTACCCTCTTATCTCTCCCAAACTCACTTCCACCTCTACCCAAACACTTTAGATGTTATTCTCTCCCAAAATTCGGTAGGCATTTTCCTTTTAGACATATTTTTTCTTATTACAAAAGCAACAAATGTTTATGTCAAAGACTTTTAAAAAGACAGAAAAGAAAAAGGGAGAGGAGAAAGTAAAGAAAAGCCGCTTTAACCCGCTACCCAGAGATAACAGCAGCTGGATGTTTTTCTGTATCTTCAAAGTTTTTAAACGCACATTGAATAGAAAGTGAGTACATTCTGTATATACTACTTCAAATTAGAAATTTTATTCACTAATGATAGCAATTTTCCAATGATGGGTTACATGCATTTTAACCTAAACGAGTACTTCTCAAAATTTCTTCCACAACACTATTTCTGTGGGCAGTTAATATACAGTTAAAAAAAAAATGAGAGGAAGGTCAAATGATCAAATACATTTGGGAACTGGGAAATGCTGCATTAAATGTAGTTAAACAGGCTTCTTTAACTCAGGGCTTCCAAGTGTCTTTAATATGCTGGCGGGTGTTATAAATCTTCAGGATGAGGACTACAGTATGGATTATTTCTCAATTTGTTGAACTCTTTTCTCCTCTAAGAATCTCATAAAACTTTTATTCCAGCACACATTCTGGGAAATGCTGGCCAAAATTACTAGCAGCAAAAATCAAACCCTCTCATCTCTCATGGACATTTAAGGCACAATTTTCCCATTCCTAAAGAACTTCATAAAAATTTGTTGCAAATAAATTACTTGGAAAAATTCTAACTGAACTTCCCTGTAGTTACTCTTAATATTATTTTGCCTCACTAAGTATAATTCAACTGACAACATTTAATTTTAAGGAAAACAGTGGTGATATATTATTGGTTGTGAATAGGTGCTCTATTGGGGAAAAATAACCAATGTGAATATTTTATTGGAATAAGGGTGTTTTTTTTGCTTTATTTGTTTTTTATAAAGAATTTATTTTTTCAAGAGCAGTTTTAGGTTCACAGAAAAATAGAGAGAAAGGCACAGAGATTTCCCATATACCGCCTGCATCTATACATGCATAGCCTCTCATTACCAGAGTGATACATTTGTTACCACTGATGAACCTGTATGATGTGTTATAATCACAAGAGTAAGGTTTTAAAAACTTTTGGTAAAGCTTGCTTACATTGTTCTTCTCAGCAAAAGTCTATTCTGTGTAGCACTAATGTCCACAGGCATCATAGTCAGAATGTTCTATCCATATAAAAATTCTAATCTCAAACTTACCCACTGACTCATTGCTGGCATATAGTAGCCCATGGTGCAAAATTTTATTTTTATATTGTCCTAACTTCACAGTATACTTGGAGTTATATACTTTGAGTTATTTTTTTAAATTTTTTTTACATCTTTATTGGAGTATAATTGCTTTACAATGGTGTGTTAGTTTCTGCTTTATAACAAAGTGAATCAGTTATACATATACATATGTTCCCATATCTCTTACCTCTTGCGTCTCCCTGCCTCCCACCCTCCCACCCTCCCTATCCCACCTCTCCAGGCGGTCACAAAGCACCGAGCTGATCTCCCTGTGCTATGCGGCTGCTTCCCACTAGCTATCAACCTTACGTATGGTAGTGTATATATGTCCATGCCACTCTCTCACTTTGTCACAGCTTACCCTCCCCCCACCATATCCTCAAGTCCATTCTCTAGTAGGTCTGTGTCTTTATTCCTGTCTTACCCCTATGTTCTTCATGACATTTTTTTCCTTAAATTCCATATATATGTGTTAGCATACGGTATTTGTCTTTCTCTTTCTGACTTACTTCACCCTGTATGAAAGACTCTAGGTCTATCCACCTCATTACAAATAGCTCAATTTCGTTTCTTTTTATGGCTGAGTAATATTCCATTGTATATATGTGCCACATCTTCTTTATCCATTCATCCAGTGATGGACACTTAGGTTGTTTCCATCTCCGGGCTATTGTAAATAGAGCTGCAATGAACATTTTGGTACATGCCTCTTTTTGAATTATGGTTTTCTCAGGGTATATGCCCAGTAGTGGGATTGCTGGGTCATATGGTAGTTCTATTTGTAGTTTTTTAAGGAACCTCCATAATGTTCTCCACAGTGGCTGTATCAATTTACATTCCCATGAACAGTGCAAGAGGGTTCCTTTTTCTCCACACCCTCTCCAGCATTTATTGTTTCTAGATTTTTTGATGATGACCATTCTGACTGGTGTGAGATGATATTTCATTGTAGTTTTGATTTGCATTTCTCTAATGATTAATGATGTTGAGCATTCTTTCATGTGTTTGTTGGCAGTCTGTATATCTTCTTTGGAGAAATGTCTATTTAGGTCTTCTGCCCAATTTTGGATTGGGTTGTTTGTTTTCTTGTTATTGAGCTGAATGAGCTGCTTAAAAATTTTGGGAAAAAAAATGTCATGAAGAACCTAGGGGTAAGGCAGGAATAAAGACGCAGACCTCCTAGAGAATGGACTTGAGGTTATGGGGAGGGAGAAGGGTGAGCTGTGACAGGGCGAGAGAGAGTCATGGACATATACACACTAACAAACGTAGTAAGGTAGATAGCTAGTGGGAAGCAGCCGCATGGCACAGGGATATTGGCTCAGTGCTTTGTGACAGCCTGGAGGGGTGGGATAGGGAGGGTGGGAGGGAGGGAGACGCAAGAGGGAAGAGATATGGGAACATATGTATATGTATAACTGATTCACTTTGTTATAAAGCAGAAACTAACACACCATTGTAAAGCAATTATACCCCAATAAAGATGTTTAAAAAAAAATTTTGGAGATTAATTTTTTGTCAGTTGTCTCATTTGCAAATATTTTCTCCCATTCTGAGGGTTGTCTTTTGGTCTTGTTTATGGTTTCCTTTGCTGTGCAAAAGCTTTGAAGTTTCATTAGGTCCCATTTGTTTATTTTTGTTTTTATTTCCATTTCTTTAGGAGGTGGGTCAAAAAGGATCTTGCTGTGATTTATGTCATAGAGTGCTCTGCCTATGTTTTCCTCTAAGAGTTTGATAGTTTCTGGCCTTACATTTAGATCTTTAATCCACTTTGAGCTTATTTTTGTGTATGGTGTTAGGGAGTGATCTAATCTCATACTTTGTGTTATTTTTATATCGTGTCATGAGATCCTTGGGGAAAATGGTGGGCAGGACAAATTTCAGAAGGCTGACCATTCCCAGCCCCCTCTGAGACACTTTTTCTAAGTCAAAGGTGGTCAAAGCCAATTAACTCAGAGGAGAGAATCTGATCCTAAGAGATTCCCACTACAGGGCCAGTGATCACCTGAAGCAATCACATTTGGAGAGCTGGACTGTAATTCAGAGTCAGTGAGCTGATGATACCAGTGGACTCACAGGGCAAAATGGAGGTGTAGAGAGAAGCAGAAACACACAAGCAGGTGCAAAAACTGAGGTAAAAGATACAGGAAGCCAGTTTTGGAGACTTCTGGGGCCTAAATGACCTCTACAGCCCATGAGTCCTCATTACCGTGTCACCTGAGGTTTGGCTGTTCAGTTTTCCCTGAATGAGGCCGGCTAGAGGGTTGAGATTCTGTTTTACTACTTTCCTCAGGCATTTTCACAATGAATTCACCTTGAGTAATAATGAGTAAGACTGTTCCTTTCAATGAGAAGAGCCCAGATCAACACAGCTGGAAAACACAGCAGGAAAAAATGGTGACTCCTCTTTCTTCTTACAGCTGCTTTAATGAAACACCTGTCCCAATTGCAAGGAAGGAAAAGGGATGCCTCTTGGTGTCTGCATCTTATCCGCTGGAAGTACCTTGGGCATTACTCTGGAGCTTCAGATCTTTAGCTTAAGGGTTGCAATAGGTGGACGGGCTTTAGCATGTCTGTGAATCCCCTGATAGTGTATGTAACTTTTTGCCTATGTACAAATAGGGGTGAGGTACCATTCATAACTTTCTTTAGATTCTCAAAGGTGTCCCTAATGCAAAAATGGTTATAGATAGAAAAATCTAAGCCTGTTTGTTTTGGATCCATGAGATTTTTCTATAGATCAAATATCTTGACTCTCTATATTAAAATATTAGGGTTTCTTGTAATTTCTATGAATCCATTCTGCATAATTAAGTTTTATTTTCCTTGGATCTCTCCCAGCTTGACATTAATACTTTCATCTTAAAAGACGTGGAGAAGTGTCTCTATCTGATGCATAAATAAATAGCATTGAAAAAAGTGTACAAAGAGTCAAAAATATCATTTTAAGTTGTAAAGTGACATCTTTTTCTGGTTTCATAATGTCTCATGCCAAGGCTTTCAAGATGAAATTACATCGACCTATAAAACTGTCAGCTGTGCTTGTTCTGTCTCTTTTCTTCTTGCTCAGGTATATACTCTCTTTATCTCTCACCCACCAAATGTAATTCAAAATTCCAGGGGCTGCAGGAAGAAGAGGGGAGAGCTCATGAAGTCACACTGATAATGAATAAAAGAACGAAAGTCTTCGAAAATGCCAAAAAACCCAGCTGAAGCCAAACAAAACTATTTCATCATAGTGTTGAAATCTACCCACAAGGAAAAAGGAGAGATCTAGTGAAGTCAGTTTCTCTAGATGAATACAAGAATAAAAATCCTTGAAAATGCCAAAAATACAAAAGCTGAAAAATAAAACACTCTCTCATGAATGTGTTAAAATCTACCCATAAAAGAAGACATTTTAAATTGAAATTAATTATTTTGGCCTTGAGATAATGATTCCATATACTGAAACAGCAAAGCAGAGTAAGGTTATGACCTCAACTTAATGGAGAGAAAAGGGAAACATGGAATCAGTATAGCCCATGGATGCTCAGTGAGGTGATAGCTCTGCTGGGCCTGCGACTCAGAGTGTCCCTTTCCCAGGCCCATAATTGGATCAATGACCCACATACTCTTCATGCTTGGTGCCCATGAGAGGAAGGTCAGATAGATAGTAGTGGAGTAGGTGATTTGAGATAAATGATTAACTAAAAAAGGGCACACACAAGAGCTTATGGTCTCACAGGTTGGTCCCTGTTGAATAGTCTAGAAATGTAAATCCTTGGAAAGCTCCAGTGATGGCTTCCAAACACTACTTTTATTTCGTTCCCTTTGGATCAAGGACAGGGCTAGTTTTCATTTTTTTAAAGATGTTTATGTTTTAATCCTGGCCTATTAACTTTTGTTTGGAAAATGTAATCACTTTGCTTAGAGAACAGGAGTAAATAGAAATTTTCAGTGAGAATTTTAAAAGTGGGTAATGTTTCAGTTTAAAAAATACACACACATATAAATACAACAATTGGTTTATTGTTGAATTCCCTTCACAATGTGCAGGACAAAAATAATCTTGTCAAGAAACCTAAAACATATTATTCTCATTTTTATTTCTTTTAAAACATTTTAAAATGTAACAAGCATACTGAAATGTGCCTAAGACACCATTGTTGTGTGGTATTCCATTGTGAGACTATACCACAGGTTGTTTATCCATTTTCCTGTTAATGGACATTGGGTTGTTTCCACAAGGCTATTATAAGGAATGCTGCTTGCTGTGAACATTCTCATATGTTTTTGGTGCAAATGTCATGTGTTTCTGTGGGGTATATACCTAGGGATGGATTGCTGGGTCATTAAAGTATGTGTATCTTTAGCTTTATTAAATACTGCCAAACTTGTTCCAAAGTAGTTATACCATGCTTCGACAATTCTAATTTTAATTATTATAATGGTATGCCCAAGTCATGTGGTTAAGGACTGCACCTGGTTTTCCTGGCAAGAGTACGCTGGTAAATCAGTTTGGGAACAATTCTGTTTGCCAGCTCTTGTTTTCCTTGATTAAATTTCCCTCATTGATACACTACTTTCAGACATTATTTTTCTTGACTTTGCCATGATAATACAGTCATTTTTAAATCAACCTTTGACCTGTATCAATATAGCTATGTAAGATGAGATTAGGGGACCCAGAAGAAAGCCAATACCAGGGAAACGATTGCATAGGACATAATTTCCCTTAGGCTTAAAGCATCTATATTAAATCTTCTGTGATGTGCAGTACAATCTATTTTTTAATTCCTTTTTTTAAGGCTATTTAAGTGATGCCAAAGTAACAGAATGATTTAACACAGTTAAATGCCAAACTGGGATTTTAAATACCAATGTTTTGTTCTTTAAAGTTGGATCCCTCCAGGATATTATGAGGATGCAAGCGTCTTCACGGCAGTCTGTCACCTTGTGGCTCCAGAAATTGAAAGTTCATCATGTTCATGGATCAGTACCAGTTTTATTTATTAATATTTTTAGTGTCTGCCTATAAATCAGGCACAAAGTAAAGGGCTTTTAAAAATAGCCTGCTTAGTCTTCTCAGGTTTGATATACTCTGCTAAAAAGAATTGTTGATATCAGCATCTCCCTCTTTTCCCTTGCTGGCTTCTCCCTGAATATGGGATGCACCTGTGCTGGATCCAGGCCCATCAAGATCTCCAAAGATTTACCATCACTGGTCTTTGCTTCTGCAAAACTCTGGTAAAAATCATCTTATTCTTTCATCCAAGGATGGGCTCCAATAATTCAAAATTGGGAGTCAAAGTTTGGCTTGTGGCTAAGTTTTGGTTCAGTTTACCTAAGCACTGAGCAATAAAGAGATATCACATTAAGTGAAGTAAATTATTTGCATGCTCAAAGTGAAGTCAAAGATAGTTTGGTCTGTGACAATTGTGACAATTATACAGTATTAAGGGTTTGAGGGAACACATGGGCACCAATATATTTTATGAATTTGTCATTTTATGTTTATATAAAATAAATGATACAATCCCTGACCTTAGGGAGATTGAAATATAATTCAGGAGATTATACATATATAATGGAAATGACTGAAGAGCAAGTGTTTGGATGTACAGCACAGTAAAACAGGACTTTAGGAATTCAGTCAAGGACTAACTCCACAAAGTCAGGTACTGAAGAAAGGACCAGAAGAGAGTTTGAAGAAAGTTAGTTAGGGAAAGAGCAGGGTGAGGAAAAGCACCCATGAGACATGATGATGGCATGTGAAGATGGCAGAGAGGCTGGACAAATATGGCCAGATCATGGCTGGGAGTTCTGAGAAATGTGCTGGCTACCTAGGTGTGGAGACCCATCCACAGGGAGTTTTATGGGCCAGGTGGAGAAGTGGCAAAGAGGTGCCACCTGAATATTCCTAAACATGACAGAATAGTGATGGGAGTGACTTCTGGAAAGATGGACCCATCATAATTAATATCGGGGCATGGACAGGCAAGGGGAAATATTCTGGCCTCATTGAAAGAGAACTGGTTAAAGATGTTCGTTGCCACACGCAGTTGAGCAGATGGTGATCATGATATAAATGGCACCCAGCAGAGCTATGTGTGTATAACCTGAAAGATGTTTTGTTTGGGGACAGTGAAGTCTGAGAGAGTAAAAAGCCATCTCATATTCCATGGAAATCATAGTATTAGAGTCTTATAAAGTGCCGCCCCAAAATCAACAGAACTATATACATGCATTAGAGCTTGATATATACACTAACATTAACAAGTATATTATTTGATCTCCACACGAACGTTAGTCCCAGAGCGTTCACAAAAGCATTACCCACAGTAGCCCAAGACTGGAAACAACTGCAAAGCCCATCAGGTAAATGGGAAAGAAACTGGAGCACATCTACCAGTGGAGTAGCACTCTGCAATAAAGGGGAATGAGTGACTGATACACACACAACGGATATGTTTCACAGACATTATGCTGAGTAAAAAGAAGCCACACAAAAGCAGTACACACTGTATGATTTCATTCATACGAAAAGAAAACTCATACTGATCTATAGAGACAGAAAGCAGATCAGAAGCGACCTGCAGGCCAGGGACTGCAAAGGTGCATAAGGAAACTTTTGGAAGTGTGGGAGAAGTTCTTTATCATTATTGTGGTGGTTTCAGGAGTGTATCTGTTACAAAGTCATTGAATTATACACTTTAAATATGTGCAGTTTACTGTACATAAATCATAACACAATAAATTCAATTAAAGAGAGAAGCTAAAGTTCCAAATATTTTCTTTCAAAAATTACGATTTTAGAGTTATTATTTAGTGGTGACTGCTCAGTTTTTAATCCTTCAAAGTATTTTTAAAAGATTTCTATGTGCTAATTCTTGCCTATTTACAATTTTGTTTGAAAATGTAATCTAGCTCCTTTGGAGAATGAGAGAAAACAGATATTAGTATGAGTCAGGAAATCAAAAGCAATTGAATTATGAGAATTAAAAAATTTTTTCCCACTCACATTACCTGATTTTGCATTTTAAAATGCAAATACATTTAGAAATCTTGTAATAAAGCTATTGTTGTTACTTCTCCTGATCTTTTCCTGATGTCATAGAAAATTCAAGTTGACTCAGTAAACTGAATCATTTCCCAACTAGTTTTTCTCCGATTAGGTATTTGCTGAGTCGGCAGAAAAATCCATCCTGGTTTAGCTCCAGCGAATGAAAAGAGAGCTTGTGACACACTTGTCACAGGAACCAGGGAAGTTGAAGGGTGACAGGCAAACTTTAAAGGGCCTCCTTCACATGGGGTGGCAGTGGCTTTCTTTCTTTTTGATAATCTTTTCTTTTTCTCCATGGAGGATGAGCCAATTACAGTCATAGCTCAACAGGAAGCGGTTCTTACACCTTTGATCATAATGATATTAATCACCGTCCTGCTAGTGATTCTCTGTGACTTGGTCACATCAATTATTAATTTGTAAAGTGTGAGTTTGTCATTTCTTACTGAAATGCTGGCCAGACAGATTGGTATACAGTGGAATGGAAGCTGAGCAAGGTGGCTGTCACTTCACCATTATGAATATCAGACCCTTGTTTGAAAAAAAAAATTACAGCTTGGAAAATGTTTTGCTTTTATACATTCATCTGATACCATCCAGGACTTGAGTCTTAAACATTTTAAACATACTATTGGTAGGGTGTATCATAATACATTTAGAGCAGTGTTTCTCAAACTTGGTTGCACTTGTGAATCACCTGGGGAGCTTTTTAAAAATGTCAAAGCTGGGCCCCACTCCCAGAGATTCTGACTTAATTGTTCTGGGATGAGGCCCAGGTAAAGGTATTTTTAAAAAGCACCCCAGGTGTTTCAAATGTGTAGTCAAGACAGCAGCGCACTACTGATTTAGAGGCGGGACAGTGCTTTGTAAATGTTCTTAACAAATGAAATACACATAAGTTTTTATAGTCCACGTTAATTCAAAAAGGCTTTAAAATGGGTTCCAGAAATATATTCATCCAAAGATTTTTTAAATTTTGAAAATTATAATTAAATAAATGGAAATTAAAACAAGAATGAGGCACCATTTTTCCCTTTTGGTAAAGATTTTAAAGATTCATGATATCCAGTGATGTTGGGAATACATGGAAATGGTAATGCTGATACAATATATAGGCATGTTAATTGGTGCCATTTTCCTGGAGGACAATTTAGCAACATCTATCAAATTTTACAAGTTTTGTACCAACTGGTTTCTCAATTTCACTCCTAGGAATTTACTTGCAAAATTTTACCCAGATATTTGTTTAGGAACATTCACTGTAAACTTTTTTGTAATAGTGAAAGCCTGGAGAAAACCAGTGTCCATCATTCAGGGGACCAGTTAAGTAAATTTTGATACATTAACAAGATAGACTATTATGGAGGCATTTAAAAAGAAGTGCTCCCTCTATATATGCTGATACCAAAAGATCTCCCAGATATATTAGGTGAAAAAAAAGGGTACAGAAAATTATGTACAGTATGATCTCTTCTGTGTAAATTTAAATAAATGTAATTTAAAATAAATGCTCACAGGGACTTCCCTGGTGGTCCAGTGGCTAAGACTCTGCTCTACCAATGCAGGGGCCCTGGGTTCGATCCCTGGTCAGGGAACTAGATCCCACATGCCGCAACTAAGTGTTCACATGCTGCGACCAAAGATCCTGCATTCCACAACAAAGATCCAGCACAGGGCAACAAAGATCCTGGGTGCCGCAACTGAGACCCGGCACAGCTAAATAAATATATTTTTAAAAAGCTTCACGGAAATAATAAATAAATAAATAAATAAATGCTCACAGGTACACTTTTTTTTTCCTTGAAGGAAACGTGGTTATCTTTGGGAAATGGACTTTAGTAGAAGTGAGAAGCTTCTACTTTTGTTTTGTACCTTTTTGTACAGTTTGAATTTTCTAACCAATTACATATAATTATATATATATAACATACATATATTATATATATATATATATATATATAGAGAGAGAGAGAGAGAGAGAGAGAGAGGCAGACCACAGAGATGTTGTGGATTTGGTTCTAGACCACATCAATAAAACAAATAATGCAATAAAGTGAGTCACACAAATATTTTGGTTTCCCAGTGCATGTAAAAGCTATGTTTACATAACTATATATACTGTAGTCTAAAGTGTTCAATAGCATTATGTCTCAAAAAACAATGTACATGTCTTAATTTAAAAATTCTTTATTGCTAAAAATGCTAGCCATCATCTGAGCCTTCAGCAAGTCATAGTAGTAACATCAAAGGTCACTAATCACAGATCACCATAACAAATGTAATAATAATGAAAATGTTTGAAAGATAGTGCGAATTACCAAAATGTGACACAGAGACACAAAGTGAGCAAATGCTGATGGAAAAATGGCACGAATAGATTTGTTTTGATGCAGGGTTTTCACAAACCTTCAATTTGTGAAAAATGCAATATCTGCAAAGTGTGCCTGTATAAATATGACATATAACTGGAGTATTCTGGGAAGTTAGGTAATGTTCCATTTTTTCTTTACAATATAAACTTTTAAAAGTGAGGAAACCAGGAGTAAGGATTTTTAAAAAGTTTAAAAAGAAGATAAAAGTATGAGTAATTTGGAATACAAAATACATGTCTTAAGGTCTCTGTGACTGCTGACTGCCACACATTTGGCTCTGATATAACAGCCTATAAAATAAAGGAAACACCATCAAATCAATTACATGACTCATGATGTCTGTAAGATAAAAATGCATTGTAGGGGAAGCCCAGCAATTCATAAAAGTTAAGTGAAATTTTTTTAGGTGGATCTTCAAAAAGAGAATACTGTATGCAATTACAGTGAAACACCCTCAACAGTTACTCACAAAAAGGTCACAAATTTTTATCTATTTTGCAGAAGAGAAAGCAGTTAACAGGGGCTCAGTTACTGGCCCTTTCTACTGAAATAGTGTTCTTACTTGCAACAAATGGCCTCTTCAACCAATGCTGCTACTGATCACAGACACAATAGATAGCATTGGCCATGTGGAGCACTGGTGCCAGGCTGCCACCTTACTGCCCCCAGATGCCAAACACCTTCACTGCCACCCTTTCCAGAAAACAGATCCCCTTTGTTCTTTTACAAACCAAAGTATCCTGCGTGACGTTTGATTGGTGGACCTGAAATCCTGTGACTTGTCATAGCTGCAAAGAGAGTTGGGAAAGTGGGACAGGTCTCATAATATGGTGTTTCCCTCAGTGTGAGGGAAGGATATTCACATTCATAAGATGCAAGTTGGTCAGGAAAAGGACAAACGCTCACCTAGATTTCAAAGCAGATCCAGGATTAGAGTCAAACAGCTCTCAGTATCTATGATTATGCTTTGCATTTTGCCTCTTGCTTTGCTATCAGGAAGTTCTACTCGCACTTCGTCTTAACTCTAATGTCTTTACCAGTTCCAACACAGATCATACAAACATGTAAACTAATATGAGCTAAAGGTTTGAACATGTCTTCTTTCTATAGCCGCAGATGCTGATGGGTGTTTAAACAAATAAAAACTGAAATTAAAATTCAATGCATAATGAAATCTGGAAGAGCCCAAATACCTTTCAGCTGGGAAATGGATAAGCAAACTGTGGTACAATATACAGTGGTACACAGGAATGAGCTACTGATATATGAATCAACATAGAAGAACCTCAAAAAGCATTATGCTAAGTGAAACAAGCCACAATCAAAAGTCTACATTCTGTATGATTCCGTTTATGACATTCTTGCACAGGCAAACCTGGAAGGACAGAAAGCAGATGGGGTGGATGTTGGGGGTACTGTGGCCAGGGGAAGGGCTTGACTACAAAAGGGCATGGGGGAATTTGGAGGATGACAGACCTGTTCTATATCTTGGTTGTTGCGGTGGTTACATGACTCTAAATGCTTGTCAAATCTCTCGGAACTGTACACTAAAAGGGTGAATTTTACTGCATATAAATTATACCTTAATTTTTTAAGTGGGGAAAAAGTCAATGAAAAATACCTGCATTCACTTTTTCAACAAATATTTACTGAGCACCTACTATGTGCCAGACACTCTTAAATGACCGTATATTTAAGCAAACTAATTTCAATGTCTGTAATGCATTGGAAATGATCTAAATTACTCTCCCAATTCCTTAAACTTGATTTACAGCCAAAAACAATGCATGAAGAACTTTAGCAGTGATGGGAAACCGTGGCAAGTAGTTTCTTTAATCCATAACTGACAAACTATTGAAGTCTGGTGTGAAGACATATTGCAGCCAATGGATCTGACGCCCCCCGAGTACCAATTTAGAAAATCATTTTAGGTGATAATTGGCTGTGAGAAACTCACATTTTTGGTGCAAGGAGGCTTGGAATTTCTGGTGGAAAGAACTAGGGAAGGAAAATGGTGAGGGAGTTAGGGCAGCCTGAAGTAGTGAGGTGGGGGAAGCAGAGCAGGCCTAGGAGGTCTGGAGATCTCACTAGTCCTACTCCTGACTTGGTGAAGATCACTTTGTCTTTCTGAACTCAGTTTCCTTAGCCGTAAAATGAATGAATTGAAAAAGTGGGAAAAACTGACTGCACAATGCAGAGCTCTTCCAGTGACCACTTGTGACCGTGGACAAGTCAGTTTTAGCTTCTTACTATATCAAATGAGAGATTTGATGGTTGCACAAGAATGTCAATACCACTAAACTGTACACTTTAAAATGGTAAATTTTGTGTTATATATATTTTACTACAATAAAAAAATTTTAATTGAAAAAGCTTTAGACAAAATGACCTTTGGGGTGATGTAGTTTGATCTTTCCTCTTTCTCTTGGAAGTAAGTCCAAATTCCTTAACAAAGCCACCCATAGGGTGTGCAGACCCTGGGCAAATATTTGAGTCACCCAAAATCAGTTTGTCGGCACCATTCTGGTGACCCAAGCTCACATGATCTCACACAAGAAATACTGTACTTCCTAGCAGGAGAAATATGCTTGCCAGACTGACATTCTGGAACCATCACTTGGCTCTTGGGCCCCAGGACAATCCCATAGTATGAGTCCTGGGGCATCTGGTCAACCCCACAAATGGGATAGAAGATTAAGAGTGCTCTGAAGGAGAGAAACAGAGAGTCTGTGCAGGTCTGGGCTCTGGGCACGCCACCCAAATGGCACTGTCATACCCAACTGGTTCAAAACACTAGAGAGGGACTTAGAAAATTTTGAAGAAGGCTCTCCAAAGCACAGGTCCCCCCGCACAGGTCATGGGTCGAGGCTGGGAGCAGGGGGATAAGGGTAGAGTAGGGGTGCTTAAGGAATTTGCCCGTGTCTAAGTGTGGAACTTCTTAATTTGGCTTATAAACACTGTCTATTCTGTCTCAAATGTGCCAAGGAGGCTCTCACCCTTGGACTACACACCTACATAGGGTTTCTCTATCAGAACACAGATTTCTCCTTCTGCCCCAACACCCATTAACCCATTTACTTAATTAATCCTATTCATCTGGGAGGTGTTAGAAAATATTTCCTCCTAGAAGTGTTTTCTGATCCCTGGTTAGTTACTCTGACGGGCTATGTTTTCAGGTGGATCTAGGATCTTGGAATCTGTCTTCTCTTTTTCTTTCCCAAATCAATTCACCCGAATATTCAAAATAAAAGGTAACAAAATCCCTCAGGAGTAGAATACAAATTTTAAATATGCTTCCTTCTTTCCAGATGCTGGAGAGGAATGGAGTAATTCTGCATTGAGTCCTCAGGGGAGAAACCTGCATTCAGAAGAAGGAGATTGATATTAGCCCCTCCCCAGGCTATCTGAAGCCTGTTCCTTGTGGTCTAATACAGCTTTCACTCATTCATTAATTTATGCATCTACCCATCCTTCATTCAATAAGTCAACAAGCATTTTATGGCTCCCTACTCTATTTATGACACTAAGCTAGACCTGGGGCCGGGTAGGGGGTGCGGGGGGAGAATCAAATAAGATAGGGTTCCTTCAAGATGTTCATAGTATATTGGACATAATCCACTCTGGGATGTAGTTAATGGTGTTGTGCCAGGGATGCTTGGAGAATCCTGCAGATGGGTCTGGGGGCTTTCCTGACAATTTGCCATAGTACAGGTAGTATGTAATTTATGAGCACGTGAATTCAGAAAACTGTTGTTAGGAGAGCATAAAGCTTCAAGGGTTAGACCATGCCATTACCCAGGGAACTAAAGGGAGCACAAAGTATGGGGTATTCTGCTTTTTCACATTAGACCCCAAGGCTGTTTGTATGCTTGCTACTTTGTAGCATTTCCTATAAGAAAACAGAAGCCCAAATGAGAAGCAAAGAATTATAATAGGAGGTCTTCACTGTCAAGCACCCTGAATGGACAAGACACTGAAGAGAAAGAAGTAATGACAAAGTCATATCTACAGGACTTGACCATAAACAAACCCCTTAATTTGCCCCTCCAAAGACTAAGGGTCAAGGAGGAATTGTGGTGGCCCCTAATAGCTACTCTATCCTTTGGAACAGCTGGACAGTTAAAAGAGAGAAACCTCTCCCACAGAGGTGCTGAGAAACCCATGTGGGTGATTTCTGAGATTAAGAGGCTTTGCTGAAAAACCTTTCTGACTAATGTCTAACTCTGTAATCGATTTTGGACTGGTAAAGAAATGGAAATTTCTATTTGCCCCAAATTTCCTTAAAAAGAAAAGTTCTAAAGCATTTGTTCCACGACTGATATATCTACTTCTGTCCCCAAATAGAATAACCAGGAAAGATTAACAGGCTGCCTGGTGTTTTCTCAGTGCCCTCTGCTTGGGATGAACTACTTTGAGTCTATAATTCCTTTTAGAGTGGGATGAAAGCTATGGGCCTCCTCCCCAGAAAAATGCATATAAGCCTATACACAAAATTTTCCATATAATTTCAGTGGATTCAGAGACCCACTTGAAAAATATCCATGTACCCTAGGGAATCTGTGCTCCAGAAAATATTAAAAATGTTATTTGTTGCAAAATAGAGCTTCAACTTTAGCTGCATTAATTAATGAGTCTCCAGAAATATTGGACAGTGGTTCTCAGGTTAGAGGTTTGTGCGGAAGTTCCAAGGGAGGAGCGAAGTCAGTAGCTATGGAAATGGGCACAATGACAGAATCTAACCATGTGACAGTGACACTACTCCTCCTAGTTAGGGTGGCCAGATAAAATACAGGATCCCCAATTAAATTTGAACTTCAGATAAACAGCAAATAAATTTTTAGTATGTCCCACACATATTTGGGATATTGTCTTTGTGCTGCTATAACAGAATATCATAGACTAGGTGGCTTAAACAACAGACACTTATTTCTTACAATTCTGGAGACTGCAAAGTCCAAGATCAAGACACTGGCAGAATCAGTGACTAGTAAGGGCCCACTTCCTGGTTCAGAGATGAACATCTTCTCACTGTAACCTCATTTGGCAGAAGGGGCAAGGGAGCTCTCTGGGGTCCCTTTTATAAGGACACTAACCCCATTCATGAGGAGAGCTCTACCCTCATGACTTAATCACCTCTAAAGGCCCCACCTCTAAATACCATTACATTGGTTATTAGGATTTAACATATACATTTCAGGGGGACACAAACATTTAGTGCATTGTTTATACTAAAAATAATTCACTGTTTATCTGAAATTCAAATTTAACTGGGTATCCTCTGTTTTGATTTGTTAAATCTGGCAACCCTAGTCCTGGTCAATTCTATTTTGTCAGGTTTCCCCATCTTGGACTTGTTATACCTCTGTTCTCTGTGTGTTCCTTTTGACAAGGTCTTTCTTCTCTCTTATCTCTAGATGTACCTTAGTTTGATGCAGCACTGACAAGAAACTAAGGATTATTGTTTGTTATCATTTCTCTCAACAACACAGGAATAGTGAAACTGTGTGTGCCTGTGTGTATGCGTGTGTAAGAGAGAGAAAGGGCAAAACAGAAAAGTGACGGATCATTCAGAAAGAAGCTTAAGAATTCGTATTTTGAGATAAACATGACTGTTAGAAAATGACATCTAACCTCCAGTGATTATAGAAGAAGGAGGTAGTAGTGTAACTAGTACACAGTTAAGATAGAGAAGTGACTTCTTACAACAAAATATGAAAAAATCCTTGAGGCTTATAAAGAGTCATTGACTCCTTGCCAATGGGAGTAAACTTTTCTTGAAAATCAGGTAGTTTGGGAGAACTGCTAGTTGCTAATGCCAATATCCATTCTCTTCTTTTCCTTAAAAAAACCCTGATCTCTGATTTTGGTCAAGGCAGTAATGTGTCTGACTAAAACGCATTTTTCATCATTTTTTGCAGCTAGAATAGTCATATGACAACCTTAGCCAATGAGACATAATAGAAGATTGTTGGACATTCTTGGGAAATAGTTGCTTTTCTGATATAGATGCTACATTTTCCTCCTTGTTGCTTCCTTCTTGCTCCTGCCCAGAGTACAGAAATAAGGCTTGGGTGTGGAATAGCTATCTTGAGACCATGAAGCAATCATGAGCTTGAAAGCCACATGCTGAGAATGGCAGATCAGAAAGGAAAAAGGAGTCTGGGCCACTGACAACTGTGGTGGGCATTGTGCTATAACAGCCTAACCCCCACCCCCACCCCAGGACTGAAGTCTTTGATCCCCACTGCTGAGGTTCTTGATAGCAGGTGTCCCTCACCTGTCAGACCTCTTTGGGAATTGTCCTCAGCTGAAGACAGACACCCCACCCCACCCCACATGACAGTCCTTTCCTGATGGGTAGCCTGCATCCAATGATTGGTTGATGAGAGGGTATAAAGCCCTGCTTCCTTAACCCAATACAGAAAACCTCTGAGGGGCCAGCTTCAGAGCTTCCCATATGATTGTCTGAGGTCTGTTGTGACCGTCCCACCGCCCAACTTCTTCCTTTTACCTAATCCTGCTGCCTTTCCTTACCCCATAGGTGTTAATCCCAAGAGCACTCCTCAGTAAACATCCTGCATGCAGTCTCCATTGCAGAGTTTGCTTTCCAGAAGACCCTGACCTCCTGCTGGCTACTACGCCAGCCTACCTCTGAACTACTGGTGGCATGAGAAGATTTTTACAAAATATTGGATAAGCCACAGCAGCTGTATTTCTCATATATCCAGCCCAAAGCAATGCCTGTGCAAAATGGAGGGATATTTTATATCTTGAACTGTGGGCTTAAAGGATTGATTCACAAGATTTAGCTTGTGTTGCTGAAGGCAAATGCAATGTAAGTGAGACTTCTGGATTGACAAGGAAAAAATAATTCCCATCTGATTCCTGCTTTGGAATATGGAGATGAGGAAAAGCCATTCCCAAAAGCTGCAGGAAAAGGCAGGGCCTTGACATTTCTTACTGGAAGACTAATGAAGGATGAACTCCAAAGAGACTTGGCTAGATTGAAACACAAATATTGGCTCTACAAAAGCTGGCAGCCCTCTTTGACAAAAATAGATGAAGGCACAGGAAGAGTTGGTCACCATGGCCCAGAGTAAACAATTTCAGCACTAAGGATTTAATGTTCAAATGTGGATTTGTGTTGCTATTGACAAACTCCTCAGACATCATTAGTGCTAGAAAATCTTGATAAACAGAGATGTGAGACTTCATCATAGGTACCAAAAAAAAAAAAAAAAGCCCCACAAAATTAAAAAGTAAACAAAAAAATCTAGAAAGGAGTGAAAAATAAAAATGGAAGCAAATGATTTCTCTTTCTTCTCAGTGAATGGAATATTGGAATATAAGGTTAAGTACACATTTGATCATCATATAATTTGAATAAAATGAACTCTAGGTTAAACCAAAAGTGAATCCAAGATCTCTTGAGACTACAGAAAACCTGAAATTGGTATTCTTCCTAGTGTCTCAATTAGATGCATTGCGATTATGTTGTTTAAGATGAAGCCAGAAAATCTAAAATCAGAAAAAAGTAAGGCAGTCCTGAGGGTTTAATCAATCTTCACCCAAGGCCATTGCATCATTACTAATAGATCACTGCCTTTTTTTTTCTGGGTTTTAAAATTAGCACAATAGGCTCTTCAAATAAGATAGTCATTGACATGAAAATGAGAAATATGTACTTGGTCCATACAGGTTTTGACTGCAAAGATATTTCCCAAAGTAATTTAAATCTAATGACTTCTCAGACATTTGCTTGCCTTGAAACTGGGGCAATGACAGAGAAGTACATCTGTCATATCATGAAAACCCCAGCAAAAGCAGGGATTCAAGTTTTAACTTATGTGCCTGAAATTTTTAGCATAGATTTTCTTTCTCATTTCTCTGCTTTACACACCTGTACTATATTGAAAATGGTCACATTTGGCACAATAATTGCAGTCCTTTAATTTAATGTAGTTCTATAATAAAACAGTACAAGTCATTTTATACTCAGGCTAATGGATTGCTCTAGAGACCTCCAAGGATCATTCAAGAGCTGGGAGAAAGGAGAGTTGAATGTCTGTGGAATTCTCTTAGACCTAGTGTTCCAAAGCATGGGGCATATTTCCTCCTTAGGATATATGGCCTCCTTTATTTTTTAGTAGTGGAATCCAGATTTTATCCATGGCAACAATGTACCCTGCTAAAAAACCACACTTCCCAGCTTCCTTTGCACCTCACAGTGATCACATGACACAGTTCTGAGAAGGGGTTTGGGAGATTTCTCGATGGGAATTGACCATGTTAGCCAAGGGATATGTCTGTTGCCCATATCTGATTTACAGATGTGTTTTGCTTGGCCCATAGAGATTTATTTTTTTTAAACACTGGATAAATTCTCATTAAAAACTCAGATTTCTAGATTATTAAAAATGTATGAGGGCTTCCCTGGTGGCGCAGTGGTTGAGAGTCCACCTGCCAATGCAGGGGACATGGGTTCATGCCCCGGTCCGGGAAGATGCCACATGCCGCTGAGTGGCTGGGCCCGTGAGCCATGGCCGCTGAGCCTGCGCGTCTGGAGCCTGTGTTCCACAACGGGAGAGGCCACAACAGTGAGAGGCCCGCGTACCACCAAAAAAAAAAAAAAAAATGTATGAGATGTGATCCATCTTGCATTCCCATGTTGCAGTAATGGGCTGTGACTCAGTAACCATACAGCCCCTACTTCTTTCTATTGCCTTACTGTCTGTGATACTCCTTTCTTCACCTGCCTCACTCTGTGAGCGTTTGTTTTGTAAACCTTGCCTTAAACCATAGTCTGTCTCTCTCATTCTTTTTACTTTCTGTGTCTTATTCCATGTTTTATCTGTCTGTGCCTTAGCCCTGGATGACAGATATGTCCTAAAACTCATGCAGTGATCATGCCCAGGGAGGGCTTTCCCAAAGCTGCAGCATGTGTGAGTGAATAAATGGGATTATTATTCACTCACTTTAATATTTTAGTTACTGGTCCTGAGCTTGGATCACAGGCCATATTTCAAGGTGAAGTGGACCACATGAAGTGGTCCTAGACTGCTCATTTGGCCTTAAGGATTAGAACTGCATTATAAGACAAACCTCAAGGAGTTTTTACTATATTCTTTTTCCAAAGACAGCACCAGAGGACATGTGATAGGGGGTTAAGTGGTCCTCCCTTCTGTGAGCTATGAAAAACTAAAATTTATGGTTTTATCATTCATCTACTTGACAAAATACATTTTGATTACCTTTATTTTCCTTACTCACATCATTCTCAGGGGTTGTGGGTACCACAGATTATACCCATTGAATGAAGTAGTACTTTTTCATAAAATTTCCCAAGCTCAAGTTTCACAGGACCTTCTGCATTCCAGATTTCAGAATTGAGTGATCAACCTATCTGTACTGCTCTTGATATTAGAGGTTATTATTGTCCCACTTCTTAGCTTTTACCATTCTGAATTGAAATATTCTCCCCCTTTCTTTCATTTGGCCTTATAAGGCAGCCTTCTATCTGGTGGAACTCTTGTTTTCAATCAGCCTAGCTGCCCTTTCTTGACACTTTTTCCAGGACCATTGTAACTTTCTCAAATTTCAGTAACCAAAGATACACAAAGTTTTATTGGAAAGAAAAATTATATTTCTTTTGAATGATATTCAACAACTGACTGATCATTTGAGCTGTAGTGCCACGTTGAATTGACATCCTGGAATGATGTTACTCCTTTGGTCATAACCAATCATAGAGAGTAATTCCATTTGTACATAGATTTTGGATTATTTATTAATTACTTTTTCTTATATTGTTTTTGAGTTTGTCACTTAATGACACAGTACAATGATTCTAAATTGTGGTCCTTGGGCAAAAGCATCAGCATTCCTTAGGAACTTGTTAAAAATGTACATTCCCAGCCCTCACCCCAGACCTACTGAATCAAATGCTCTAGGGGTAAGGCCTGACAATTTTGTTGTACAAGCCCTCAAGGTGACTTTAATGCACACTCAGATTGGAGACCTACTGACATAGTGTTCTGTAAGTGAATGTGACATAGTGATAGAAAAATTAATAGGAAAGGAACTTTCTACTTAGAATTAGAAAAACTGGAATGTAAATGAGTGGAATATCAAAAGTATCTTGTTGTAATGTTCTTTTTGCTTGTTAGGATTTATGGCTATTAAAACAATCCCTGGCAATGTGTATGAGGTGTCAATGTGTCATATTTGAAGTAGTACTATCTAGGTTTGATGATCTTACTATAATTAGCAGGGGGAAAGGAAGAAATATGAGAATGGAGAAAAGAATTTAACCTGAGAGGAGTTTAAATATTTATACATGCAAATATTAGCAGAGAGAACACAGAGCCCAGAAAGGAACCAAAACATAAAGGAATGTTAATAATAAACCCTGCTAATAGGTAATGGCAATCGCCCAGTTCAAAGTAGAATTGTCAGAGATGCTCATAGAAGTAGAGGGAGGATTCTGAGAATCAGAGCTTCCATTCATTTCACAAATGATTATTGAGTGTCT
Source organism: Globicephala melas (assembly GCF_963455315.2). Taxonomy (NCBI): domain Eukaryota; kingdom Metazoa; phylum Chordata; class Mammalia; order Artiodactyla; family Delphinidae; genus Globicephala; species Globicephala melas. The sequence goes on along the minus strand of NC_083317.1, from coordinate 131,707,967 downwards.
ACTCTATGCCAAGCATTGTTCTAGGGGCATTTGTTCTTGTCTTGTCCAATGAGGGTTAATATAGAAATTGTAAGTTCTGCCCTCACAGAACTTAGTCTAGTGGAGGTCATGAAACACCGAATGGTCAATTTTAATACGATGTGACAGAAGCCATGTTAGGGGATGTGCCAGGTAGCTGTGGGAGCTCAGAGGGGAGGCGCTGAACTGAGACTCCGGAGACGATGGGGGTCTCGGTTATGGCCACTGTTTAGAGCAGAGGTATAGTGTAGAAGCGAACTGAAGGAGATTAGTAAAGTAATTTTCTGCAGCTCATTTCTAATTATCTCTCTGAGGTGGGAAGTATTAGTCCCGGTTCGAGGTTTTAATAGAAAGTGTGTATGTTATAAGGACATGTGACAGAGGGGAGAGATCTTGGACCATGGAAACCAAAATTCTTGGCAGAAGCACAGGACTGGGTCCAGAGTCCTCTTTGAAACCATTTCTAACCTTGGAAAGCACAGGTAATAGTAACATTGGGGAGAGTGCTCTAGCCAAGAGAAAATGAATCTGTTAAAAAAATCTTTGAAAACAGAAGACCTGAATATTCTCCCTGATAGTTTGTTATTCTGAGATCCTCTCAGGAGGAATTAGAGCCATAGGAGCTCTTAAGCATAAATAGTTTTAAGAATATATGGGGGCTTCCCTGGTGGTGCAGTGGTTGAGAGTCCGCCTGCCAATGCAGGGGACACGGGTTCGTGCCCCAGTCCGGGAGGATCCCACATGCCACGGAGTGGCTGGGGCCGTGAGCCATGGCAGCTGAGCCTGTGCGTCCGGAGCCTGTGCTCCACAATGGGAGAGGCCACAACAGTGAGAGTCCCGAGTAACGCAAAAAAAAAAAAAAAAAAAAAAAAAAAAGAATATATGAGGGCCATGTTTTGGGTCCCCTTGTTAGTAGTAACTTTGGTCAGAGGACTGTTTCTGATGGAGCAGGAGATGGCTGATGGAATTCCCAGGGAAGCACAGTATAAAAAAGAAAGAAAATAAAGGGGGGAGGGCAAACAGCCTGTGACTTATTTTATTTCAATTTTTTGATTTTTATGTTTTTATTTACTGAAAAAACTTAATTTTAAAGAAGGTAACACTTATTGAATGTTTATTATGTGAACGGCTTTCAGTTTGTTTTAAACCTGTAACTTTAAGTGTAACTGGCCAAGAAATTCATCAGTGGTAGTTAATGTCAAGAGAGAGAAGAAACAATAGAAAGAACAGGGTTACATATAATTCTTACCAGATCCAGTCAAATAGCCATTTCATTAAGTTACTTTAAGTCAGGCAAAGTCATGGAGACTATAATTGAGGCTAAAAATCATTGAATATTTAAGCAAAAGTATCATTTGGGGTTATCTTTTCCCAGGTCTCTTCTGAACCTTTTTATGAGAATGGGCAACAGCTACACATTTGTATATACAAGTCACCTCTTTGTGTGAGCAGATTCTCTATTTCTCAGTCCTGATGGTTTACCCACATTGATTTTGTTCAGCTTTGCAAAGTATTCTGAATACATGATCACTGTTACAGTAAAATAATTCTAACTTGCCTATCTTTGTGTATAGCCTAATAAAGGGAGTCTCTATATAATTCTTTCAGTATGTTAATTTGCAGCAAATAATTCAGCCTGTACAATATGCTCCTTTCCATTCTTGAGCAAATCCTTTATCCCACCAAGATCAAAGGATCCCACTTATTTTTTGAGTGACTACGTCCCTTTGATATGTTAAAATAATCTCCTATTATTGGTTTCAGAGAACCTGCGAGGTGTTCTTCAAAGCATTTTTGTTGTAGTTATTATTCTCCTCATTTATAATTGATTGGTTTCTTTTATACTCCCTTACCAATTTGGGGGAAATGCCCTCTTTTTTCTCTGATGATTTATACGGCTCTAAAAGTTCTCTTTTTAGCTCCTACTTCTAATGCTTATTTTCGTTCCTTGGTATATGCTTTTCTTGGAAAGCAAACAGCAGTGAGGAAGTACATAGGCTTTTTTATGGATTATTGACTTTGTAAAGTTCTTCCTTTCAATTGTCTCCTAAATAGGGCCTATATTTATCACATTTCCCTTTTAAAAAATCTAGATTGTATGGGATGGGTTTCTTGGTTTTCCCCTGTCCCATGAGGATGTGGAATTTAATTATGTTATTAATTTTTGCCTAGTGCCTCACCCACAGCAATCTCTAGGGTCCATTTCTGATCCTGTTTAGGATGAAAGTTCCCTCCTTGTGGGATTTAGAAAGCAGTCCTCAATTTATTAACATCCAGCCCCTACCCGTACTCTCATCTCCCATCCTGATTGAGCAGCTGGTTACTTTATGTTTGGATAATTAAAGTCTCTTACTATTATTATCTGGATAAAATTATCAGCTTCCCCAATTCTATTTAACATTTTATGTCTCATCATTTCTCTTGAGTAATCTATAATATACATTTTTTCAATATGGAGAAGTTTTAACATGAATTCTTTTTACAATCGAAAGTTTTTATATGAAGAGTTACAACATGAGTCTATCCTGTGAAGTTTATTCAAATAATACTTTTTGAGTGTCTGTTATATATCAGTTCTAGACACTGAGGATAAGCAGAAACTGAAATCAAAATCCATGCGCTTATATTCTACTGAGGGGTGGGGTAGGGAGACAACAAAGAAATAATTCGTCAGATGTTGGTAAGAGCTAAAAAGAAAAAAAAATATGTAGGATGATAGTTTAGAGTAGCCCTTTTCTACCAGTTCTAACAGAGAATTAAGCTCTGATGCCCAAAGACACCCTTTATATACAATTAATTAACTTCTCTCCTATGCACCTAGAATGACACCAGCAGTGTACAATCCTTGGGATATGGGAGGAAACAGTCACTGAAATTGTTTTCTGTAGGGCTTAATACACTCATGGAACCCTGATAGAGAAAGTTGGGGTGACAGTTGTAGTAGGTAGTGCTGCTTTGGATCAGCTGACCAGGGAAGGCGTCTCTGACAAGAAGTCTTTTGAGCAGAGACCTAAATTTAGTGAGGGAGGAGGGCCCTGCAGATGCAAGGTTAGGGTGAGGGGTAGAGGGCGGTGGCCAAGTATTCCAGCCAGCGACAAGGGTGGGCTTGGTATATTTGAGGAAGAGTTAAGAAGGCCAATGTGGCTGGAGCTGAGTTATCAAGGGACAGAGAGGTAGGGATAAGATCAGAGAAGTGGTTGGTGAGGGGTGGAGATGGGGTGATGAGGCAGCCAGAGGCATTTCAGCTCAAGTCAGTTCAACAGAGATGCACTGAGCTCCAACTGTGTGTCATGACCTGGGGGTTTCAGAGATGAATGAACCATGGTCTCTGTCATCTTGCACCTGACAATATAGATTATATCACTTGGCTCACACTAAGTAAAATAGTGTGATAAATGCTACACCTTAACAATAAGCAGACAGGTGGCTGTAGGTTGAGTCCTCCCAGAAGCAGCTCCTGAGACAAGCATTCAGGTACTAGTGATTTATAAAGGAAGTGCCCACAAGGAAGAGGAATTCATAAGAGCCAAGGAAGGGTGGGATTTCAAGCAACAGACTCAGCCTGATCTATGGGGAGTTCTGTAGTGTAAATTACACTGCAGAATTTGTCACATTTTAAAGCAAAAGAGCTGTTAGTCATAGGCTGCCCAACAGGGTGGTGTCGCTCTCAGGCATTTTTGATTCCATATAAGTGAGGTGGCTTCAGTGTCAAAGGTAATCCTCTGAAGATTATCACAAAGGGAGTGGAGGGTGGGGGATGGTGTGAACACAGAGCTGGTGAAAGGGATTCAAGAGCATCTTGGGGCACCAACAGTCTCCATCCTAGGGCTAACAAAGTTTCTCAGCCTACAGGGTAGGGATTGAAAGACAGGCATAAAATAGTAAGCTTTGCTTTGGTGGAAACCTTGCCTATTTGCTTGTTGCTATGTCCTCAGCATCTAGTCCAGTACTTACTCACCATAGAGAACCCCAGGGGTGCTTCTGAGTGGGAATGAATACATGCATGAATGACATTCCAGGCCCAAGAATTAGTCTTGAAAATTTTTAAGTATCATTTGGTGGAAACCACATGCCCCAATATTACATCTTCATAGAGGATGCTAAGCTCTTCTGCATAGGAATGGCAAGGTGGTAGAAATATAGTTCAGAAATCTGGGAGATATAGTCATAAAAATGTCATATACACTTGAGTGTGACCAAGTGAGAAGTGATGCATCTAAGGGACAAAAAGTCCAAACTACTTAGAGTATGATGTGTTTTATTAAAACTTACAAAGAAGGACTTCCCTGGTGGCACAGTGGCTAAAAATCCGCCTGCCAATGCAGGGGACACGGGTTCGAGCCCTGGTCTGGGAAGATCCCACATGCCACGGAACAACTAAGCCTGTGCACCACAACTACTGAACCTGTGCTCTAGAGCCCACGAGCCACAACTACTGAAGCCCGCATGCCTAGAGCCCGTGCTCCACAACAAGAGAAGCCACTGCAGTGAGAAGCCCGCGCACCACAATGAAGAGTAGCCCCCACTCGCCACAACTAGAGAAAGCCTGCGCACAGCAATGAAGACCCAGTGCAGCCAAAATAAATAAATAAATTTATTTTTTAAAATTACAAAGAAAATAATTGGTGAAGACAATCTGTAAATTTTCAAGAAAATATGTACGTGTGTCAGCAGCTAGTTTGTTGTGTGACTTGGTTTCGGACTGAGACGGTCTTTTTATCACAGAGAACTTGCTTAAATGTAGATAAGAATCAGTATACGTGAGTGGCACTAGGATGTAGAGCTTGAAATCAGAGTTGTGTCAGGCACCAGAGAGGGCTGAAAGGTTCCCCCTGGGTGCCAATTCTGATTGGTTGAAGTGGGAGGTCACTAACACCGGGTTGAGAAGGAGTCTGAGGCCATATCCACGTTTAGAAGAATACTACTAATAATAGCTAACATTTATTTAGCACTTCCTACATGACAAACACTGCTTAAACACTTTATATTGTTTAATTAGCTCATTAACAAATGTAAGAGACAAGTACTTGTATTGTCATTATATTTCCCTTTTGCAGATGAGGAAACTGTGTAATCATTATATCTTCCAAGGGCCAAACTGTCCAGGTTTATACAGCTGGTAAGTGGAGGAGTTGGGATTTGGGCCTAGATTCTACTCATAATCACTAGAATAAAGTTGAATGTCATGACTGATTAGAAAAGGGAGGAAGGACATATTTGCCATCCTTGCATTCTGGTCTCTTCCCCACCTTTCAAACACCGTCCATCCCCTTTAACAGCCAGTCAAATTAAACTACATTCTCTTCCTCAATGTTCCAGCCTCTTGTGATTTTGTATGGGCCGTTGCCAGCGCTGAAACACCCTTCTGCTAGTCCTTTCCTGGCTAACTCTTACTAGTTCTTTGGAATTCAGTTCAGGTACCACTTTTTACAGAAAGCCTTCTCTGATATCAATAAGAATCGGTGTTCCTTCTTTCTGCTTTCTTATAGTGTATGAGCCTCACTTGTAACATAACACTTTTTATTTTGAATTGTGATGACTTAAACTTAACTTAAAATGAGCTAAAAGACAGGGTTCATGTAGTGTTTTTATTGAATGAATGAGACTTGATTGCTCTCCTTATCTCTGTTCCACAGTACTTATATAGTCTTCTAAAAGTTACCTGCACAGGACTTGGACCACATGGAATTTCCAGCTCTGTTATCCATTTCTTATATCAGTTTGGAAGTTCCAAACATTTTATTCAGTAAGAATTTTTCTCATTTACATTTATGTTTTCTATTATATGCATACAATATGGTGTTTTCTTCCATGAACCATTCTCTCTCCTTTGTGGCTAAGCTTGCTAAGTGTGGTATCTCCATCTAAAAAAAATCACCTTGTTGGAAGGGGTACATGGGGGCTTTGACTTTATTAATAATATTTTATTTCTTAATTTGGGGGAGGTATAGAGGGGCATATCATATGCTTTAAGTATGAAATATTCCATAAAAATATTACAAAAGAATATATATCTTTATAGATAATATAAAGAATATAAAGAACAGAAACTTATCTTAAAACGTCCACTGTGTTAGGCTAAATCTGTAGACATTTACACTACTAAGTGGAAAAAAAGGTACCAGTTATTAAAATACAGATACATAGACATAAAATGGTTATCCTGGCAAGATGGAAACTAGAATCTTGGGTAATCTGTGGGTCTTCATGAATGAGAAAAATTAAGTTTAGAGAAGATATTTATTGCTAGAGAGATAAAAACATAATTAGCAATCATAAAGCAGTCTGTGGGGCTTCTGACCAGCATGGAGCAATGGGTGGATTTCTGGAGACTTGGTTGTTTATGTCTTATCTCTTTCTTTTCTTTTCAAATATTCCTAAATCTCTTACTAAGCAATTTCTGGGGGGGTTGGGAGGGAAGGGACGGAGGAGGGCTTGCATAAGCTAACTCCTGATTTATATCAGATACTAACCTATCCATTTCCTGGGATAGGACAGCCAGGTTATACTTGTGAGGCAAGCAGACTGAGAAACAGAAAATGAATGACAGCCTGGATGTTGTTTTTTCAAATTCTTATTCTCAAGCAAGAATTTCTTTGTTTCTCAATGCCTCTTTTTGTAATGATGACACTCACAAAGAGAAAATAAATTCTTTTCTAGTTAAAAATTTAAATTACTGATGCTGGTTAAATATCAGTGAAAAATGTACTTATTTTACCCAGTAGATAAAGCTAGAAGTTTACAAGGTGAGAAAAAATTCCCCCCATTTGAATGCTGTGAAATACATTTTTAATAAGTGTGAGAGCAGAGGGAAGTTAGATTGCAGGCTTACACATCAGCCTTCCATATTTCTGATGTGGCAAACAAAGTCATTTTTTTTTTTTTTAGATAAGTTTTTGTGATGTGTGTGTGTGTTTTTTTAACATCTTTATTAGAGTATAACTGCTTTACAATGGTGTGTTAGTTTCTGCTTTATAACAAAGTGAATCAGTTATACATATACATATGTCCCCATATCTCTTCCCTCTTGTGTCTCCCTCCCTCCCACCCTCCCTATCCCACCCCTCTAGGTGGTCACAAAGCACCAAGCTGATCTCCCTGTGCTATGCGGCTGCTTCCCACTAGCTATCTATTTTACGTTTGGTAGTGTATATATGTCCATGCCACTCTCTCGCTTTGTCCCAGCTTACCCCTCCCCCTCCCCGTATCCTCAAGTCCATTCTCTAGTAAGTCTGTGTCTTTATTCCCGTCTTACCCCTAGGTTCTTCATGACCCTTTTTTTTTTTTCTTTTCCTTAGATTCCTTATATATGTGTTAGCATAAGGTATTTGTCTTTCTCTTTCTGACTTACTTCACTCTGTATGACAGACTCTAGGTCCATCCACCTCATCACAAATAACTCAATTTTGTTTCTTTTTATGGCTGAGTAATATTCCATTGTATATATGTGCCATATCTTCTTTATCCATTCATCTGTTGACAGACACTTAGGTTGCTTCCATGTCATGGCTATTGTAAATAGAGCTGCAATGAACATTGTGGTACATGCCTCTTTTTGAATTCTGGTTTTCTCAGGGTATATGCCCAGTAGTGGGGTCGTATGGTAGTTCTATTTTTAGTGTTTTAAGGAACCTCCATACTGTTCTCCATAGTGGCTGTATCAATTTACATTCCCACCAACAGTGCAAGGGGGTTCCCTTTTCTCCACACCCTCTCCAGCATTTATAGTTTGTAGATTGTTTGATGATGGACGTTCTGACCGGTGTGAGATGATATCTCATTGTAGTTTTGATTTGCATTTCTCTAATGATTAATGATGTTGAGCATTCTTTCATGTGTTTGTTGGCAATCTCTATATCTTCTTTGGAGAAATGTCTGTTTAGGTCTTCTGCCCATTTTGGGATTGAGTTGTTTGTTTTTTTGATATTGAGTTGCATGAGCTGCTTGTAAATTTTGGAGATTAATCCTTTGTCAGTTGCTTCATTTGCAAATATTTTCTCCCATTCTGAGGGTTGTCTTCTCCTCTTGTTTATGGTTTCCTTTGCTGTGCAAAAGCTTTTAAGTTTCATTAGGTCCCATTTGTTTATTTTTGTTTTTATTTCCATTTCTCTAGGACGTGGATCAAAAAAGTTCTTGCTGTGATTTATGTCACAGAGTGTTCTGCCTATGTTTTCCTCTAAGAATTTTATAGTGTTCAGCCTTACATTTTGGTTTCTAACCCATTTTGAGTTTATTTTTGTGTATGGTGTTAGGGAGTGTTCTAATTTCATTCTTTTACATGTAGCTGTTCAGTTTTCCCAGCACCACCTTTTTCACAGAACTAGAACAAAAATTTTCACAATTTATATGGAAACACAAAAGACCCCGAAGAGCCAAAGCAATCTTGAGAAAGAAAAATGGAGCTGGAGGAATCAGGCTCCTGGACTTCAGACTATGCTACAAAGCTACAGTATACAAGACAGTATGGTACTGGCACAAAAACAGAAATATAGATCAATGGAACAGGATAGAAAGCCCAGAGATAAACTCATGAACCTGTAGTCAACTAATCTATGACAAAGGAGGCAAGGATATACAATGGAGAAAAGACAGTCTCTCCAATAAAGTCACTTTTGAGCAAAATGGCTGTTGTTGGTTCTGAGGGGACCTCACTAATTCAGTTAAAAACTAGGTCATACTCCACTACAGCAAATATTACTCCATAGAAGAACTCTGTGCAACAATAGCTTTCCAAGATCCTAGCACTAATCACTTTTTGTCACAAAATATAAGAATTTGGTAAAATCCCAGTAAAGAGAACTGAGACTCTCTTGGAATACTTTAAAATAGACTCACATTCTTTATTTAGCTATCATGGCAGACTAATAGCACAGCTTGAGAGTTTGCCTAAATGTAGATGCTCTGTATCAGGAGGTACAACTTGGACCCAAGTTTAACTAGTGGTGGCTTCAGAATTGTTACAGGAGAGAGGCTAGAGGAGGTTTGGTGTGGGGGCCTGGGATTCTGCATTTTAAACAGGACTCTAGGTGATTCTGTTGCACACTTTGGGAAAAGCCTCAGAGAATAACTCTTAATAATGCAAATAGAAATTTGCTTTTAGTTAAGAAGGACATAAAACAAGTCAAGATATCACCAGAGAGTTCATCAGTTTGGTGTGGTTAACAAAAGGTAATAGGTTCTTTTTGCAATATTTACTAAACCAACTGGAATTAAACCTAGTTGTGAACCTGGCTTTTAAATTTAGTGTACTGAATAGTCTTCTGAGTATTTATTCCCTATGAATTATTTTTGGCCTTAAAAAATCTATTCTCACAAATTATGTGGAAGCGTTTCTTGTATTTCCAATCTTTATGTCATTAGTGATTTGTGTTGCAGAGTTGATTTCCCTTGTTAAACAATGAGTTCCTCAATCTAGCAGCTTATACAGGCATTCTCAAGCATGGCTGGATACAAATCACCTGGGGAACTTTTTAAACCCATAGTTGCCCAGGCCCCACTCCTCACTCCACTCGCAATCTCTAGGCACAGGACCCCCAAAACCTATTTCCTTAAAAGCGTTAATGTACACCCAAGCTTGAGAACCAGTGGTTTAAAGACAGCACAATAAACTTTCTCTGAGACTTTCAAACACATTTTTCTTGGTTAGACGTTTCGTTACTCCAGCTGCAGCCAGAACCATTGTTGTGCTAGATTCAGTGCATTCCCTGCAACTCTGAGCTTTGTGCTATGCTATCTCTGATAGAGACACTCGTGAACAATGTCTGAGATTGTTAAGCAGGCTTCACTTGTAGGGCTGATAAGCCAGAGGCCCAAGACACACTGACAAGGGTGAATTTTTCTCTAAGTGACAGTTTGATCACCTTGAGGAATAGTGAGAGAAAACTTCTGGAAGCAGTGTCACACCACCTGGTCTGAAGTAGGAAGAAGGTTTTAGAGAATGCAGCACTTAGACCTTTGAATCACTTTGGTGCAGTCTTGAGTAATAAGGGATTGACTGTGTTGAACAACAAATATTCTAGTGGCCAGTCTGAAAATACTTAGATTTAGGTCAAGTTTTAGAGATGACAGAGGCATTGGGCTTCCTGAATTCCAGACTCTGGAATTACTGGCAGAAGTCTATCTCGACAATTTCAAAGATCCCTAAGATAGGATATTACAACCTCTCTGGCTTAGTTTGGATAGTTCTGGCCTGAATTGTCCAAGATGCTGCAACAATTAGCTCCCTACATGTTATTCCTATATGTTTCTTCCTGAGTTTGCCTGTGTAGCTCTGTGACAGACTGCAAGTTTCCAGAAAGCAGAAACCACTCATGTTGCTTCTCTGGCCAAGAGTATAGCACAGTGACACACATGCCCAATACTTTAAGATGACCTAGTTCTCGATAAGGAGCGTCCAACCAAATCAGCACAGATTTGCGTCCCATGGGCCAAGGATGGTTGATGTTGAAATTAAACATACCTTCCCTCAGCCTGTGCCCAAACTACGAGCGTCACCAGAACACCCCTTGTTTAGTCAGTCACTGGAATGCTTTCCATCACTTGAAGAAGGAAAACGTCTTGAAACTTTTAGATAACATGGAGCGGGGGTTTTAACCATCATTTTCTGACAAATGTCCTCAAAATATTGCTACCCAAAGCGTGATCCTCAGAACAGGAACATCATCATCACCGCTTAGAACTTGTTAGAAAGGCAGAGTCTCAAGCCCCCATCTCAGACTTAATGGATCAGAATCCTCCTTTTAACAAGATGCCCAGGTCATTCTTATTCATATTTAGAATTTGAGATATCGATTGATCTAGTAATTGCTCAATCAAGCGCCAATTAACCCCCCAAACAGACACTCAGCCCTTTGTGCACACCTCGCACCCGCTCCACTCGGTAGCAACCGAACCCCCAGAGACATCGGAGAGGGTGCTGCCGAGGGCAATTTGGTGATTGGCTGGCACTACCACGTGACCGGGGCTGGTCCTCCCGTGCTACTGGATTGGCTCTCGCGGACGCTGACGGACAGGGCCGGGGCGGGCCAAAGCTGGGTCTGAGAGGCGCGCGCGGGGGCGCGAAGGCGCGAGAACGCGAGTGCGCGTGCGCAAGCGGTGGGGCATTTTTTCCCGAGCCGTCGGAGGGAGCCGGAGCGCTTCTCCCGAGGTAAGAACAGCCGCGGGGCGGCCTCCCTGCCCTTCCGCTGCCGGGTGCGGGCCAGCGGGGAGGGAGGAGGTCTGGGGTTCGCCCGCCCGGGGAGCCTCGCTTGGGAGAGGATGCAGACCCGGGCTCAGCCATCATCCTCGGTGCCTCGGTTTCCCTTTTTCTGCCCTCTAATGCATCTGCCCATCCTCCTCACCGCGGTGACGGGTCCGCCTGAGGGGAGTTGCCCACCTGGCAGCTTCGCCTCAGCCTTTGTTTCCCGCCCGGGGGGATGCTGGTATCGACCCCCTCCCCAGGTAAAGGGTGAAAGGTGGTGGGGCAGGGGCCGGGGAGAAGATATCTTTAATTCAGTGGGACCTGTCACATGTGAAAACGAAGAAAAAAATGTGGTGTCTCTTTGGCCAAGCCGCGGGACTCGAAGTAATCCGGCGGCGGCGAGCAAAGCCGAATTCCTGGTGCAGCCGTGCGGGCGGTGGTGGGGGCAAGGACCGGTGGGCCAGCCCAGGTGCACCGGTGCAAGGCTTCTCCGGATCTGCCCGCCAGCTCTCAGTCCCCGAGCTGCACCGAAATTGAACGCTTTCAGCCTGCTGAAGGAATCCAGAGATCCGTAAGGAGACGGAAAATGATGATTTTAAAAGCAGTTGGGCACTGGCGGAGCAGGTCTAAATGAGAGGCTACCATAAGAAATTACAGCGAAACTGATGACTGGTAATTGTGAGGAGGGAGATGCCTGCAGTGAACTGCAGACCAGACCATCACACTGATATTCTCCTTCAAGAAAACCTTTTTCTGAGGGGCGGGGTGGGGAGGGGAGGGCGTTTATCTCTGTAAACTGGTTATCTCTGTAAACTGAGGTTTTTCTGGGCTGCCGAAGCAAGTAATGACTTATTTCCAGCATGTTAATGGGCTGTAGGGAGAAGGGAAGGCAGGGTCTAAATTACACCCATTTAGATCTCCTTAATTCTTTGAAAAGTGCATGTTTAAAGAAGACCATTGGATGCCAAACCTGCTTGTGCATGGGGGGTGGGGGGGAATGTCTCCTTTAAGTCATACTTTAAAAAGGGAGGCATCCCCTGCCTCTTTCCTTCTGCATTTCCCCAGAACTGCAAATAGCAAGGGCAAAAAGTCCCTTCAGTTTTCCACTGGTTAATTTGTTAGATATACCTGGTAGTCTGCTCGGTAAGAAATGGTTCAACTAACTGTTATTAGGAAGATTTTACTGTATTCTGGAGTTTCACTGTAATTCATTTAGAACTTACTCTGGTAGGAAATGGACAACAATCTCTCCGGTTCCTGGTAGCTACTGCTTCAAAGGCTTTTTATTACTCTTACCTTCCCCATACAAAGTTTTGTGTTTTTTTAGGAAACAGTGTGATTTTTTTTTAGGCATCTAAGGCACACCCCATGCCTGTGAAATGCCTACACTTGCTAAGCAACCAATTTACTTGGCAAGTTCAAGCTAACTGAAGAGGGAACACTTAAATTTGTTAGGGGGAATCAGAATTAACATCAGCTGTAACAAATCAACTTTTGGTGGTTCTCTGGGGTGAGCGAAAGTAAAAGAGAAGGTGCTGCAAAGCTTGTTGGGAATATAACAAATTACTCTCATAAAGTAAAATATAGATTGTCACCTGACAGCTTGGAATAGTAAGAATAATTTTAAAATTTGTCAGTGATTTGTTTTTAGCTGGTATGCAGTGGGGAGAGGAAGGAATTCTGAGGCTGGGGTAGGTGGTATAGTTTGAAAAGGTATATGCTTATGTTTAGAGAGAAAAATGTCACTTTTGTTATATAAATACACAGAGGGCATGCAGTGTTTATCTTTAGCCTGTGGAAGGGAGGCAGGGGTTTTGGAAAGGTTGAGAAACACTTATTAGGTTACACAAGGGAAAACAGAAAGATTGGCAGGCTTAGTTCATCTTTAGGGAAGCAAGGTACCTCGGTGACCTACAGGACAAGGTTTATTTTCTGAGTCGATAAAAGCCCACTAGTGTAGCTTTCAAAGCAACAACAAAATCATTTCCTTTCTGTTGTTTCTGTCCCCTGGGTCAGGGAGGGGGGGGATAGAGAGTGAATGAGAGAGATTAGAGTCTGACCTGCATGCCTAAGCAGTAGCGTCCTTTGAGCAGGATCTGTGTCACATTGTGTAAATCTAAGAGCCTTCACGTTGAGAGAGGTCTGAGCACCTTCCCTGGGACACTTGCTGTAAGATGGAGCGGGATAACATTGCCACAGGTGGGGGCACGGGTGAGATCATCGGATACAGAAGCATGGGGGGGAAAGGAGAGCTAGGAAGTGTTTAATTCAGCGAGGCTCAGCCTTGAGGAGCCTTGAGGAGGCATTTCTAGGCAGAGCCGCCTCACTGTTGGCTAGACTGGCTGGGCTTTTTGTGGCTTACAGAAGACCTGCCCTTCACGATGGGGGCTCCTGTGGAGTTCCGTGTCTCAGATTGTAAGCATCAGTTATGCTTGTAATGTGCTCTAGAAAAGAAAGGCTCACAAAGACACAAATCTAGGCTACCATTCTTTCAGATCCTTGGCAAGTCACCCACTGGCTTCCAGAAAACAAGTTGTGCCCTCCCTACCAGTAGATGGCACTGCTGTCTCTGGGAATTCCTGGAAGAGATGAAATATAGAGCTGGCAAACCAGCGGTGTGTAGCCTCTAGTATAGATTTTGAAAGGCTGTATCGGTTCTCAAAGAAAATCTAAAAAAAAAAAAAAAAGTTCTGAAAGCCAGAAATGTTGCTCTAAGGTAGGGATGGTGACCGTGGGGGTTGAGAATGGTGCCATTACTCTGCTGGTTGTGTGTGGGAGGTGGAGAGGGTAAACTGACAATGAAGCCTCATAGCACAGGTTTTGAAAGTACTTGGCATACATGTTGGCTAATTGAGAATGAGGTTGAATTCATGATTCAATCAAAATTCCCAACAACTTAATAGTTTCTACTTCTTTGCTTATAAAACTAGTCTCTACATGTGGGCGGGACTATGGAAATACACGTGTAACTTTTAAACCTGATCAGTATCTAATAATTACATGGTCTGAAGATAGTGGTGAGGGTATTAGTTAAAATAATGCTCGTAGTTACTATACTTCAGCGCTGTCCACAAAGGTAGGTCAAAGTTATTCTGAATCCTAAAACTTAAAAATTCCTAACAAGTATTTTAAGATTTTAAGATTGTATTAACAATTCAAATCTTGAACTCCGGTTTCATTGACCTTATTAGCCAGGGTTCGTTCATCTATTCCCCTGTTTTGAAATACCTTTTTTGTTTTTGTTGTTGTTTTTCATTTTTTGTAATTGACTGTTCTTTGAGATGGATTTTTTAGCCATGATATTTGAGGGAGGTAGTACTGTTGCTAGTGAGGTTGCTGTGCATACGAGCTTTGACCCTACTGGAGGCATAGAGCACTGCTGCTGGGAGTCATTACCCCAGTCACCTGCTTCCTCGTGCCATCCCCATTCTATGGCTCAGCTTATTTGAAGTTTATTTCTGTCTCTCTTCAAGTGAACTCATGAGCTAGGTTCTACTACCAGTGCCAAATCCTAAAATCCTGCTGATGCTAGATGGCAGTAGTCACAACAGTCCAGTAGCACTGCCTCATCATGTGACCTCAGATACATTTATTTGCCTTTCAGAACCTCAGTTTTCTCACCTGGTCACTGGGATTGGTGAGATGTGGTGCATGTCTCTTAAAATCCCTTCTAAGTCTAAAATTCTATGACCAGGTGAGTCTTAATAAGGTATTTCTGAAGCCTCTGAAAAATTCTCATCTAGAAGGTATTTTCATGCAGTGAACCTAGGGCAAAAAGAAATCTCACTAATATTTCTTCTCAGAGAAATGATTGTACATTGTCTTAGAATCCTAATAATTCAGAGTTGTAAGAAACCTAGGGATGGTTTAGCTCAACCTTCTCATTTTATAGGCAAGGAATTTCACCTCAGAGCTGAGTGACTTGACCAAGCTAACAGAGCTAGTTAGAGAACTAGGACCCAAGCTTGGGCTCATGTCAGTCTTGCATTCTCCAGTGCTGTGTTTCTTCACCTGCCATCAGTACACAGAAGATGCTGTGTCTACAGGGCTGGAGCCAAAAAAATTCTGAGTAATTCCTTAATGTAGGGTTTTAAAGCTACAGCATGAATAGTGTTGTGTTTGAGCAGAAATTCAAGGTCAGGCTTCTTTTCGCACCTTATTCTTTTCTTCACTGACTGTTATTTAGCAGCATTGTTACTATACATCCTTGTATTTTTAAAACTTTTCTGCATAACGTTTCCTGTAAGAAAAAGCTTTCATCACCCTAGAAGAGTCATTCCCCAATCAGATGTTTTTAAACTGGGTCCATGGACTCTCTGAGGGCTATGTGGATAGAAGAGTGTTTCCATATAATTGGCTTCCTTTGTAATCTTATATATTTTCTCTATGCATTTAACAGATTATTCTGAGAAGGAGCTCCTTAGGCTTCAACAGATTGCCAAAAGGAGGGGAGGGTCCATGGCACAAAAATAGGGTAAAAATTCTAGGGTCTAGAATAGGTTCAGGGAAATGGCCAGGATGTGAGAATTTTTGAGGTGCTAGAGACACTATGGTGGAAGAGAGTTGAGGGTGGAGTACAGAAGTAAACCTATAGAAGTTCTTAGAACATTTTACCTTTATTACAATGCTTGAAATTACTAAATGAAGATGCTGATAATAGCATTTTACCCATCTTAATGATGGATATGCAAGCATGGATTTCCATTTATCATTCCTTGCCCAGTAAGTACGCCCTCCTAATTTCACCAAAACACTTTCAAATTTATATGGCTTTATTGGAGACATGCGTACTAAGAGCCTCCCTTCTTCCCCAGTCTGATTTGATTTCCAGGTAAGTCAGTGCCTTTCTGACTTAGGACTTGGAGTTTGGACTCCTGTCTCTCACTGCTGAGGCCCTATGTTTTACTTTCTGCTGTTAACTCTTAGGACTCACCATGATCTCAGAGATGCAAAATAATTTAGATGTCAGGGATAAAAAATCTTGAGGTTCCTTTATTTGTCCCCAGGGTTGACTACAGAAACCACTGCTCCTCCTCAGCTAATTATTTCCTTTTCCTTTTTTATATGCAACCTCAAATTCTCTTTTTCTAATTGTCCCCTAATAGTAGTGACTCAGTGTGTGTATATGGAAACTAAAAATTCTTGTTTTTGTCAGAAGGTGTACAGAAGTTAATTTGTGTTCAAGTCACATTTTGGACACATGAGATATAACTTTGATGGAAATCACTATGTTCTGAAGAACGTCTGCTTGGAAATCTCAATGTCTGTCCTGTAACCCCCTCACTTACATTTGGTATGATGGTGACCCATGCTGGTCAATGCTACCTTCTGGTACCTTCTTAGATTTGGGCCAGGGTAGCATTTATTCTCACTTTAGGAGAAGAATAAAACTACCATTTCTTCTTCAGAAGGAAAAGAAGAATTGAATTTATGTAATAAGAGAAGAAAAAGTCAAATTTCTGGATTCTAATTCCAGCACACTAAGTTGTTCTGAGATTTCGGGGACATCGTTGACTTCTCTGAGTTTTTTACTTGTCTGGAAAATAAGAGGGGAGAGCAGTGACCACTTTAATTCTTTCCAGTTCCAAAATCCTGTGACTCTATGAAATTTTACTTGGTACCCAGATTAAACCTATCCTGAAAATGCTGGCTAGTTGGGAATTCATGTATAATCAAAGTCGGTGCCAAGATAATAATTCTTTGTAACTGCAAATCACTTTGCGGTATACAAAAATATTCTCTAACTTAAAAAATCTCTTTTCTAGTTAAGGTGTGGTCAGAGAACAGCAGCATTGGTATCATCTGGGAGTTTGCAATCTGCATTTTATCAAGATGCCCAGGTGCCATGCATGTACATTAAAGTCTCAGAAGTGCTGTTTTGTCTCATTTTGAATGGCACGTTGACACACAGGTCAATGAGGGAAGCAGGGTATTTCACAGATGAGGAAACCATATCTCAGAGTTGTTAAGTGACTTTGTTAAGTAACTAAGTCAAGTTCACCGTGCTAGTGTCTCACCCAGAACTCCATACTCTAAAACTAACATTGTCTTCTTTGTTGGGCTGGAGTCAGGCTTGTATGAGACTGATCACTAGCTACCCAGAAACCCATGGGCTTAGGTGTGGCTGTGTAACTGAGTGCAAGCAGAAAAGGGTTGTGGTCCACTTCTAGGAAGAAAACAGAAAAAGAGAACGCCCATGTGAGTTCCTCTATGTTGTTTTACGCTCCTCGTAGGCTGGAATGGAAAGGACCCCTGGGGGATCTTGGAAGCTGTGTTTAAGGATGGCAGGACTTTTGTCAGCCTGGGTGCCTGGATCACTGATCAAGGAGGGCCCCTCCACTGTTCGCTTGTCCAGTATGTATATAGGGACCAGAAACAAACTTTTACTGAACTAGAGGTAGTATATGTGTTTGGGTCTATGTGTTAAGTAAGTACTTAGCCTACACTAGCAAGTTCACTTGAGCAGTAGCTTGGGACTTGAAGTTACGGATCTTCTGGCCTAACGCATTCATTCATTTCTCGTCTTTGGTAGCTGGTGATTGATCGGTTGTGGTCCACCATGCAGAAGTGAGTGGTGAAAGGCAGCAGAGCTGATGGGTCGCAAGGATGTAAGTGCCTTTGAAGGCTCTCACACCCTCTACTCCAGGGTAAGTCAAAGGCATTGTTGCCATTGTTGCTCTGGTTTTACTCTTGTATTAACAGCCTCTTGGAGTCAGTGCAGTGGGGTGCCCTGTTTGTGAAAGGTTCCCAAAGCCTTTAGTGATGCAGCTGATAAACACCATTAAGATCAGTACTTACAAAGCTAAAACCATTGTCAGGGTGATGGGATGGAATCTCTGCATGAGAATATCTCAGCACAAGAATTTTTCGTGAGTTTGTGTAGGATTTGATTTATGTGGGTGGTGAGGGTGTTGCTGGGCCTTCCTGAGATACACTGTAGAGGAGGGAACTAGGCCTGAGTGCCGCTTTCCTGTAGCCATATCATATTGTTAGCTCTGCTGGCTCAAATTCCCCTCTCTCAGCATCCTCCCCCTCCATGGATTACTTTGCTTAACTTTTCCTGCATTAATCACTTTTCTTTTCAGGATGGGGGGCGGAAACAGCTTACCAGAGAGTTGATGATTCCCAGTTTGGTGGATAATAGCAGTAGCAAAGCACGTGGTTCTGCCCATTCCATTTTATTTTATCCAGTGTCACTGGAAGTCACATGTCCATTCCCTCCTCATCTGTTTGCAGTCCCTAGTGCAACGGATGTAGGCACTGGGAGAATTATAACCAAAGCTGGCTTTGGATTTTCATTTGTCCTGAAGATTTTTGAGATCAAAAGGAGAAGTTCACTGCTCGGTGTGCCCTTCTCAGAGACAAGTGGAAGTCTGGGAGGGAGGGGTGGAAAGGACATCCAATCCTTTCTGAACTCTCTGGCTTCTAGAGCTTAAACTAAAATCAGACTCACTGAAGAGAAAATTATAGTTAATACAAATCTAAGCAGAGCTAAGGATGGTTAAGAAAGAGGGGGACAGGAAGTTATATAACAAAAATAAAAGTAATCAGCTGAAAAACTGGATGGAGGGTTGTTTTTAAGTACCTTTTTTCAATACTGTTGCGCCCTTGCTGATAACGTCCCATTACCCAGGCTCAGACAGAGGGCACCCAGAAAGGCTGATGTCCTTCTGTGCCTTACATGGCTCAGTAATGAGTACAATTTACTGAACAAAATAGACAATTAGCAGCTGTAGACCTCTGGAGATTCCTATAAGCATACATCATTACTGCTCTGGAGTGATGCACATGCTTAGAGATAAGCAAAGCAGAGAAAAGGCAGCTGCAAAGCACATCAACAACTGAAGAGTCCAGGTGAGTGGCCAGACACAGACCCCAGCTCAGTGCCTGGGGGTCACTAAGGAAAGGACCTGGTATTTGCTAAGCTTTCTCATTAGAGGAAAGGAGCCAGACTTTGCCAGCTTTCCTCAATTTCCTCTGTGGCTCCCATATATTTTGCATTTTAAAAGTAACTAAAATGTATAGCATGCCAGAAATAACACTGAACTGGCATGTTTCTTGTGTAAATGTTGTACAAGGATTAAATTACAGAGGGAGCCATTCTTTATTGACTAGGGGCCAAAGAAAGTAGTGCTGGGGTTGCCAGAGGATCAGGGGTTCTCATCCTCGGCACCACTGACATGCTGAGCCTGGCGATTCTTTGTTGTGGGCTGTCCTGTGCATTGTAGCATGTTCAGCAGCATCCTTGGCCTCTACCCACTAGATGCCGGTAGTTCCCCCACTCCACCCCACCGCAATCGTGACAATCAAAAATGTCTCCAGACACTGCCAAATGTCCCCTGGGGGGAAAACTGCCCCTGGTTGAGAACCACTGCTGGAGGCGTACAGTGACTTAATCTTGCTCTGAGTTTCTTTGGGACTGTATTTTAATCATTTAGCCTCATTTTGCTCCAGTTTCCCTACCTGTAAAATGGAGACAGCATTTATAACTCAGTAGCCTAAAGAAGGGATGTACGTAGTTCTGTGTGACTACTTGGGAGCTCTATAAATGCTAAGAAATATCTGTCTCCCCAAATTTCCAGGACTCAAGGATCACTCTTAATCCTTGTGAAGGCAGTAGCTGAGGAGCAGGGGAGTTTGAAGGGTGAAGGGTTAGTGGTGTGGGAAATGATGAACAGTATTGGATTCTGATTTTACTTGAGAGCTTCATATTCATCTCATTTCAACAATATACTCGTGAATAAAGGCTTTTTTTTGGAAAGTTAAAAAATGGGAGAGTGGAGGAAGGAGAAGGAGGCTGTTCAGAAGAGCAGTTAAGGAAATTGCTTTTGACCGGGGGTTGGGGGGTTGTGGTAATCTCTTAATGCTAAAGTGACTCATGTATAATCAGATCAAAGGACATAAAGAAGTAACCCCCCCCGAAGAAAAATATCCTCCCAAATGACTACTGATCCTAGAACAGATTTTGCAGGTAATACAACAAAGACCAGAGAATATTTGGAGAAATCTGTTTTTATCCTAGAACTTTTACATTTATGTTTCTTCTCTCCTTTGGAATTATGGAAAAGGGTTTATCTTCAACCCATGCTCTTTGAGTGATACGTAAAATGTTTTAATATCACAGGTGTTCTGATAATCTTCTAGAACTCTGTGTTGGAATGGTGAAAAAGGCCATCACCCTGACTTAGGCCTGAAGCAATCACGTTATTTTACTAGAAAGCCTCAGTTTAACTCTAAGGAAGGGCAAGTGCAGGGATTAGATGTAAACTGTCCTGGCAGATTTGTGTTCAGCCTTGCTGTGTTTCTGGTCCCTGCAATTATTAGATACACTCACAAAATTTACAACAAACACTACCATATTGACACAGGCACAGTGCGGACAGAGAACATTGCCATCATCAGAGGGAATTCTGTTGGATAGCACTGCTTCAGTCTGTAAGGACCCTATTTGTCAGAAATGCACACTTGTAGTGACAGCATGTGCGCTTGTTATAGCAAGACCTTACCTCATTTAAAACAGGATTGCATTTTGGACTTTTCCATCCTAGGGCACTTTTCAATCTGTGAGTGGCTCTTGCTGAACTTTTTACCTTGCTGCAGCATCTGTCTGTTACAGAAAGTGCCATGGGCCTGTCTCTCTGACATAACTGAGCGCACTGCCTCAGAAATATTTGTGCTTTAATCCAAGGCTGCTGAGCTGTCTCTTTCCATCTGGTCTCTCCATGCCCTGATCCTTGGTGGTGAAGCTAGTTTGTGCAGGATGTCTCTTTTGATACTGCCTAGAGCATAACAAAGAGTCTGGGAGAGGTGGCGAGAGAGTTTTCACCTTCCCTTCTTCCAAGCCCCAGTGTGGCTCAAAAAAGTGTTTCATAAGAAGGTATTAATTCACAAATTTAATCTCTCAAGTTTAATCTCTGAGGAGTTATCCCCTAAAGAATTAGTCTCTAGATTTTCCAACAGACATATTATAGTACAAATTTAGTAATTAAGCCCTTTAGCAACATGGAAGAATTTTCAGGTGATATATTATCTATTACTAGCACCAACATTAGTTGCTCAGAAACTACCATAATTAGAACAAAGGAAAAGATGTGGAAATAAAGACACACATTTTAAAAGATATAATTTAAATCTGAGCCCAAGACTGTTTTGCGTGGTAGCGGGACTGAGAACAAGGAGTTGTGTGCTGTGAGTAGTGTTCCTGGAGGGCGAGGGGAAGGAGGTGGCGGGGGCGAGGTGATCTCCAGACAGTCTTCACTCGACTGCTTCACTTCTGATGGTGCGGTGCTGGTCCTCTTACTGCCCTCCTCTCTTCACTTTGCCTTTCTTTCCTGCTTTGGTCTGCTCGAAATGTTGGAGGGGTCTCAGTGTTTCTCAAGGGAGGTGCTGTTAACATTTTGATACAGTGATTCATCATCGTGTGGAACTTTGCTGTCCATTATAGGACATTTAGCATCCCTGGTTACTAAATACCTGTATTACTCTAACCAAGTCACTGAGTCAACCAGCATGGCCCCTCACATTTCCAAATACTGCCTGTGATTGAGAATCACTGGTTGCTAGAGAGTTAAGTGGGGTCTTTTGTTAGGAGGGAGGAGTAATTAGAGTTGCAGAAGGGGCAGTGCTCCGAGGGGCTGGCTCATTAATTTCTGATATGACCTGACCTTTTCCCAGTGCTGGAACTGCTTTGGGAGCCAATCTTATTTTTTAGGGACCAGAAGAATCAGATTTTGCTAGTGGAAAACTTGGTCCCTGAACCTTGAAATCAACCAAGAAGTCACAGGGGGGATTCTGTCAGTGCCACAGAGGATGGAGAGACTACTAAGGCTCCCATAGGATGCTGGGTTTTTATTCTAGACTTACTGTGGCTGAACCTTCTGGATCTACTGAAAGTAAATGGTGGTCTACATGTGGCAGGGATCGACTGGGACAAAAAATGCAGCATGGGCAATTTAAAGACAATCCAGGGGAAAGGGGCTTTGCCAGCCATTTCTTTTCTTTCTCTGTGATTACAAAAACTGGCAAAGTAGCCCTAAATTTGTGAGGTTATGTGTAGACTGTCAGATGGGAGATCTGAGATTGTTTTATCGTTAGTAAAGAGAAAAGGAACACTTTCAGATATCTTGCTGTGGTGCCCCTATAAATGTCTTTGATTACAAGAACAGAAACTCATTCAAGTTGCCTTAAGAAATGGAAGGCTTAAGTAAGGATGCATGAGAAAATAAAACAAATGTCAGACATGTGGCAAGTTGGGAGGAATCCCAGAGGCCTTTCAGGATGAGAAAGAGCCATAGTCTGGCCAGACCTCATGGAGACAGGACCTCACTCAGGACCAGGAAGATTGTCCCCTGATCTGTTGCAACTCCAGCATGTATCTGCACTAACAGTACTTGATCAGTCCACATTCTACTTCTCAACCATTAACATGGCTCAGCATTTCCGTTTTGGCTTCTCTGCTCATGTCTTCCTGTTGCCACAACCTAACTGATGGTCTGTGTACGGACCAAGAAGGAAAGGAATATGATAATTCTGTAGTAACTATCATCCCCCTGGTCAAAGCTCTTCTACCAGGCAGTCTTAGGGGTCTACAGTCTCTTGGTCCACACAGCTGTGGCCTAGGTCTTCTTGCCTCAACAAGGACTGTGGATCCTCTGGAAGGGAGCAATGGTGGGGTAGACTGATAGAACATGAGACCTCTCTGGTATAAGGACCCTGAATTCTTAACTCTTGGAATCAATATAAACAGTGATTATGGGTCATGTGTATAGTAAAGAATTGGAAGATTACTTTCAAAGCCTACACGTTCAGTAGCAATTGTGAAAAAGCCTGTATCCCTTTTTTTTTTTTTTTTTTTTGAGGAGACTGACTGCATCCCAGTGCAGAATGGTAGGGAAATTGCTGGGCTAGATGGTTGGGAAATGAGGAGTTGTATTTTCCATATGGATATCTTATTTTTTGCATCTGTCAAATGTGATTCCCTCAACCACCCATGTATCCCACAGGAATAATGGCTAGGTGGCTGTCTGAATGTTGAAAGACGTTTTGACGTCTCTGACAAGTGTTGTTCAATAGCTAGGTTTGTAAGATTCCAGTTCTGACAAAGGAAAATAACTTGGCTTATTACTCCAAAGATAAATTCCATATAGATGTTGTCATTTTGGGGATTACTGCCTTACAAAGCAGACTTTAAAATGTTTTGTGTTGTAGTGTGTTTTGTTCATTTACCCCTAATCTTGGAGAGTTGAACCAGTGATTGACTATGACTTTACAAGGAGTGCATTCTCATATTGCAGAAGGCTCTGTCCCTATTTATGATTCTCTGACAGGGTAAGAATGATGGTTCCAGCTCCATGGGCCTGCACAGCTGTGAAGGGTGTGCCCTGTGGTAGCACAAACAGTGAGCACATTGGCTCACTGAATCCACTGAAGGCTCTTACTCTTCTCAAGTAGCTGCAGCACGGGGGTGCCACATACAGAGAGTCAGTATTTCCTTAGATGCAGCTTCTTTTGAAAGAGGCAGAAGAGAAGTGCAGTGGGGCTCCTGCAACTGCTGGTTGAGGAAAGAATGTACTCTGTTATTGAAGGATGATCGGGATCAGCTTTCTCACCCAGCTGCTGCCTACTAAGGGGAAAGGAGCAGAGATGAATCTTTTGCTTCAGTTTCTCTTCTTACTCTGTGAAGATCCCTATCCCCTCTATTGAATTTTTTTAATGAGAAGGGAAAAATAGAGCATTGTATCATATTAGTTTTAATGTATATATTCGAGTTTCTTCTGAGCAGGAAGATTTGTATACAGATAACCACATATTTCCAGATTAAAATCTTCAGTTTTAATTTTAAACAAGTGCTAACCTTACTTTATCTTTAGTTTATACTGTAAGTCAAATTTGTGCATATCTAATTTATTTTTTACAAAAATAAAACAACATTATGTTTTTTCTCATAGAATCAGGAATTAATTTGCAGCCCCTGCATGAAGATTCTGTAGCAACAGTAAAGGCATCTGCTCTCTCTAGGGTGTAAAGAGATTCTGAAAGATGGCTGAGAGCCCCAGATCCTGAATTCTGGGATTTTGTCCTGCTGTAGTCCACTCCCTGTGAGGTTGTTGGGGGATAAATGTGCTCGGGAGGCAAGGACTGAGGCCACAGATGCTTGAGGGGCGGGCTGAAACCTCCAGCTTTAGTGAACTGTCCTGTCCTTCCCATGAGCCACAGGAAGAGGTGATAGATCCTACTCAGGCTTTTTCCCTCCTGAGCCCATCATTGAATCTTGACCTTCAACTTTCCAAGAAACAAAGCTGTGGCTAGAGTATTGGGTTGGCCAAAAGGTTCGTTTGGTTTTTTCTGCAAGATGGCTGTAGTGGCATTTAGTTGTCTTCAACGTCATTGAAACAGTTTTGTTAGATCGTATTGTGACAGCTGTCATATCAGTGTGCAATTAAAAAAAACATCAAAATTGGTGAATTTTTGTGTAGCCATTTTAATACTGAAGATGGAAGAAAAAAGCAACATTTTCGGCATATTATGCTTTGTTATTTTAAGAAAGGTAAAAACAAAACTGAAATGCAGAAAAGGATTTGTGCAGTGTATGGAGAAGGTGCTGTGACTGATCGAACATGTCAAAAGTAGTTTGCAAAGTTTCGTGCTGGAGATTTCTCGCTGGACGATGCTCCACGGTCAGGTAGACCAGTTGAAGTTGATAGTGATCAAATCAAGACATTCATTGAGAACAATCAACCTTATACCATGCTGGAGATCACCAACATACTCAAAATATCCAAGTCAAGCGTGGATAATCATTTGCACCAGCTTTATTATGTTCACCGCTTTGATGTTTAGGTTCCACATAAGTTAAGTGAAAAAAACCTTCTTGACCGTATTTCAGCATGCAATTCTCTACTTAAACTTAACAAAAATGTTCCGTTTTTAAAACAAATTGTGTTGGGCAATGAAAAAGTGGATACGGTACAATAATGTGGAACAGAAGAGATCATGGGGCAAGTGAAATGAACCACCACCAACCACACCAAAGGCCTGTCTTCATCCAAAGAAGGTGATGTTGTGTATATGGTGGGATTGGAAGAGAGTCCTCTATTATGAGCTCCTTCCGGAAAAACCAAGCAATTAATTCCAGCAAATACTGCTCCCAATTAGACCAACTGAAAGCAGCACTCGATGAAAAGCGTCCAGACTTAGTCAACAGAAAACACATAATCTTCCATCAGGATAACGCAAGACTGTGTGTTTCTTTAATGACCAGGCAAAAACTGTTACAGCTTGCCTGGGAAGTTCTGATTCATCTGCTGTATTCACCAGACATTGCACATTTGGATGTCCGTTTACTTCGGTCTTTACAAAATTCTCTTAATGGAAAAACTTTCAATTCCCTGGAAGACTATAAAAGGCACCTGGAACAGTTCTTTGCTCAAAAAGATAAAAAGTTTTGGGAAGATGGAATTATGAAGTTGCCTGAAAAATGACAGAAGGCAGTGGAACAAAAGGGTGAATATGTTGTTCAATAAAGTTCTTGGTGAAAATGAAAAATGTGTCTTTTATTTGTACTTAAAAACCAAAGGAACCTTTTGGCCAACCCAATAATATCTTCAAACATGACTTCTTATCAGCACGTCCCCCTTAAAAGAAGTTTCCTGCATGAGGAAGAGGCAGACCAGGTGCATGCTTCCCTTAGCTGTCAAAAGCTACCCCCTTTTGGACTTCCCTGGTGGCACAGTAGTTGAGAGTCCGCCTGCCGATGCAGAGGACGCAGGTTCGTGCCCCGGTCCAGGAGTATCCCACATACTGTGGAGTGGCTGGGCCCGTGAGCCATGGCCGCTGAGCCTGCTGTCCCCTTTCTATTGGAAAGAACACTTATTAGATCACCTCTGAAATTCTTAATTATTGGCATTAGTAAAATATTTGCCAAACATTAAATAGTAGGACATTAGTAGTAACCCCCAATTAGTGTCTTTTACTTTGAGAGCCCCAAATCCCATGTCAGTATGGTACTGGACTTTAACTTCTTGTTCCTTCTGGTGTTTCTCTAAATGCCTTTCCATCTTTTCCCTCCTCTCACTAACCCTGTTACCTGGTGTAGATCCTTTGGTCTCTTTGCTCCCTTTCTTACATCTTTTTTGATTTTCAAAGTTCTGTGATTCCCAGCAGCCTGCAGGACAGTGTGCTTCTTAACTAGACATAAAGGCAGTCCACAGTCTGACTCCAACTTACTTTCTGACTTTGTACTCTTTCTATGCACAAACTGCTCCTTACTCAGACTGGTCTTTGGTCCCATTGTCTACTCTCAGCATAGAATGCCCTTTCCTTTCAGTGGCCATTTGGTTTGGTAGCATTGAAAGACCTTTAACCTGTTAGCCAGATCTGCATTTCCATCTGGTCTCTATCAGATTTTAGAAAGGTGACTTTGGGCAAAATATTTAATATCTCTCAGCCTCAATTTTCTTATTTGTAGGATGAGATTCATAATAACGCCCTTATAGGCTGCTTGTGAGCATGGTACCTGGGTTACTCCCTTGCCCGTGTCCTCTTTTCTTCCTGCCCAGCACAGAGCTCTGTGTGTAAGCTCATCATGTGTGCTTGCTGATGAAGTTACTGAACATCAGAATTGCCCAGCTGATCTGAATCACATTTCTTGATTAGCCGTCCTCTGCCTGTCACTGCCACACCTTCTCTAACCACATATTTCTTAGATAAGACCCCAGCCCCACAACTCTATCAGTAAGTACCTAAAGATATACTCTCCTAGAGTATGGAGAAAGGGGACTCTTGTACACTGTTGGTGGGAATGTAAATTGGTGCAGCCACTATGTAAAACAGCATGGAGGCTCCTTAAACTAAAAATAGAGTTACCATATGATCCAGCAATCTTACTCCTGGGCATATATCCAGAAAAGATGAAAACTCTAATTCAAAAGATACATGCACCTCAATGTTCATAGCAGCACTATTTACAATAGCCAAGGCACGGAAGCAGTCTAAAAGTCCATCGACAGATGAATGGATAAAGAAGGTGCAGTATATATGTACAATGGAATATTACTCAGCCATGAAAAAGAATGAAATAATCCCATTTGCAGCAACGTGGATGGACCTAGAGATTGTCATACTGAATGAAGTAAGTCAGAAAAGACAAATATCATACGATATCACTTATATGTGGAATCTAAAAAAATGGTACCAATGAACCAATTTACAAAACAGAAATAGACTCACAGACATAGAAAACAAACTTATGGTTACCAAAGAGAAAATGAGGAGGGGGGAGGGATAAATTAGGAGATTGGAATTAACATACACACTACAATATATGAAATAGTTAAACAACAAGGATTTACTGTGTAGCACAGGGAACTATGTTCAATATCTTGTAATAACCTATAATGGAGAATAATTTAAAAAATAATATATATGTATGTATAACTGAATCATTTTGCTGAACACCTGAAACATTGTAAATCAACTATATGTCAATAAAAATAAATAAATAAAAATGAAAAAAAAAGATCGAATGAACTTGGTTCTTAGGGAAAAAAAGAAGATACTGTCCTCCTTCCACCTGTGATGGTGAAAATTATCCTGGACCCTCATAATGTCCTGGTGTATCTGCCCACATCAGAAATTGAAGGCAGTTTCAGGGTCACTCCATATAATATAACGCTGAGCACTGATTCATTGTCTTCACAGTTGTTTCCTCTCATGTATAGTGAGATTTATCATGAAGATCAAATGCTATGATTACAACTGTCATCATAAGGTATACCTCTTTAAAACAAACTTTTCCAGGGCCCAACCAACAGGCTTTTTATTCCAAACATCATTTAATAAAATGCAACATGACATTAACAGGATTGCTTGTACAAACCCTTGGAGTTCATTTAAGCAGACTGTCCCATATTGATTCTCAGTTATAGCACGTTTGACATGAATAAACCTGCCAGTGTTCTCAAACAATGGTGTTGCTGTCTGCCCTTCTCACTGTAGAGCTGAAAGCATATCTGTGTTTCTTTTGTTCATTCTATTTAAATTATGGTTTTACACCTCTTGCTCAAATGATTTTAAGCCATATGTTAGGCTTATAAATTGTAGTTTTTAAAACCTAACTCCTTCTGGCCCTTCTCACTCTTTCTTCCTCTTTTTTCTCCATTTTCCTTATTGTTTCATGCACAAAATAAGGCTTTAAAATTTTTTTCTACTCAAGGTGAGAGTAACTTAAATATTGCTTTTCTGTTTTTTTTTTTTTTTTTTTAGTTTTTAGCATGGGCTGCAATTTCATATATATGTGTGGGTCTCATTGCATTAATTTTGTCTCTTTTCTTGCTTGTTTTTTAAAAATTTTGTATTGGAGTATAGTTGATTTACAATGTGCTAGTTTCAGGTATACAACAGAGTGATTCAGTTATACATATACATATCCATTCTTTTCAGATTCTTTTCCCATATAGGTTATTGCAGAATATTGAGTAGAGTTTCCTGTGCTATACAGTAGGTCCTTGTTAGTTATCAATTTTATATATAGTAGTGTGTATATGTTAATCCCAATCTCCTAATTTATCACTCCCCCCTACATTTCCATTTTGGTAACCATAAATTTGATTTTGAGATCTGTGAGCCTGTTTCTATTTTGTAAATAAGTTCATTGGTATCATTTTTTTGAGATCCCGCATATAAGTGATAAATAATTTTTGCCTTGTGATAAACTTTGCCTTGTGACATATAATTTTTGCCTTTCTCTGTCTGACTGACTTCACTTAGTATGGTAATCTCCAGGTCCATCCATGTTGCTGCAAATGGCATTTTTTCATTCTTTTTAATGGCTGTATAATATTCCATTGTATATATGTACCACATCTTCTTTATCCATTCCTCTGTTGATGGACATTTAGGTTGCTTCCATGTCTTGGCTATTGTAAACAGCTCTGCAATGAACATTGGGGTGCCTGTATCCTTTTGAACCATGTTTTTCTCCAGATATATGCCCAGGGGTGGGACTGCTGGGTCATATGTTAGCTCTAGTTTTAGTTTCTTAAGGAACCTCCATGCTGTTCTCCATAGTGGCTGTACCAATTTATATTCCCAACCAGTGTAGGAGGGTTCCCTTTTCTCCACACCCTCTCAGCATTTATTGTTTGTAGATATTTTGATGATGGCCATTCTGACCAGTGTGAGGTGATACCTCATTGCAATTTTGATGTGCATTTCTCTAATAATTAGTAATGTTGAGCATCTTTTCATGTACTTTTTGGCCATCTGTCTGTCTTCTTTGGAGAAATGTCTAGATCTTCTGCCCATTTTTCCATTGGGTTGTTTGTTTTTTTGATATTAAGCTACATGAGCCATATGAGAGGAAATATTTGCTTGAGTTTATTGATGAGAGGCATAAGTACAACTGCGTGGGTTTTTCTGTGGAAAAAAAAAATTCCAGAAAGCAAAACTTGAATTTGCTGCATACTGGCAACTATTTACATAGCATTTACATTGTATTTACAACTTACATAGCATTTACATTGTATTAGGTAATACAGAGGTATTAGGTAATCTAGTGATTACTTAAAGTATACGAGAGGATGTGCATAGGTTATATGCAAACACTGTTATTTTATACAAGGGACTGGAGGGTCTGTGACTTTGGGTATCCCCGCAGATACCTAGGGACAACTGAATTGTTCTTTCCAGATCCTTTTTTTTGGAGAAGAGTTATGATAGAGTTTTTTTGTTTGTTTGGGGTTTTTCTGGGCTAGTAATCAGAAAGATTATCTACTGTAACTTCTTTTTTTTTTTTTTTTTTTTGCGGTACGCGGGCTTCTCACTGCTGTGGCCTCTCCCACTGCAGAGCACAGGCTCCAGACGCGCAGGCTCAGCGGCCATGGCCCACGGGCCCAGCCGCTCCACGGCACGCGGGATCCCCCCGGACCGGGGCACAAACCCGCGTCCCCTGCATCGGCAGGTGGACTCTCAACCACTGCACCACCAGGGAAGCCCTAGTGTAACTTCTTTGAATGGAGAGATTTTATAGGCAGGCAACAGGAGCCTCCCAACCACTTCTCTCCATGAGCACTGATGGAGGGAGTGCCTGTGTGTGAGTGTGTTTTAGGGTGGAAAAAAAGGGAGGGTGCTAACAATAAACTGGGACACTGGGTTGCACAAAGTTGCTTGTTAATCCTTTCGAAGGGGAGACACCAGAGCTCAGCCATGTATCCTTCCTCACAGAGTTATTCTTAGTTGGAGGAGGCAAGAAATATACAGCCTCTGATCAAGTTGGATTTTTTTTAAACTGTTGATTTTGCGTTTTTTATATTACGGGCACCAGGATGAGGACAGCAACGGGAAGGAGAGGTACAGCAGCTGATATGTAGCCACTTTGTGACTTGTGTTAGGTGGGGTATCCTACTCCTTCTTCAGTTTTAAATAACCCTCTCAATTTCCTGCCCTGTGGGCTGAGAACTTTTCTCCTGCTGGAAGCTCTCCCCTGTTCCCTCAGAATTTAGGAAGAAGAGAAGATGGGGTCAGACCTGCCTCAGAACGATTGATAGCCCCTCTGTGGGTTTGTTCCTGAGGAAGGAAAAAGAACTTGCATCTTACTTTACTTCACATCACACCCTGCTTGGCCCTCAAATCGCTGCTCTCAGATGTGCTCTCTCCGCCACATCCTGTCTGTCTGGGGTTCCCTCCCTCTCTTTTAAAAGTTTTGCTGCTGGGCAGGCCACTAATGTTGTGGCTAATCCCTTGTGCCTACAATCCTTCTTCCCAGGGTGAAAAAGATGGGAGAGGGATGCTCCTGAGGGGTGAGAGGCCCAACAAGAAGAGACCCAGAAGTGCCAAGGGCAAAGCCCTATTTCCCAGTTCAGCGCCAGGCCTCCCTGCTTACCTGCTTCTTTGGGCATCACAGTTTAAGGCCACATTTTTGAGCTAGCAGACTTTGTTACTTATTGGAATTTTTTTCCCCTCAATTACATATTTGTCTCCACAGTTAGATACTGAGTCTCCACAGGCGTGGACCCTGCCATGAACTTCTCTTGCATTCTTTGCATGGCCTACCCTGTAGGAGGCACATGGCAGGGCCTCAGAATATGGGGGTTTCATTGCATTAATAGTTTGTAGCCTATCTTACTCATTCCCTTACCTTCACTTAATTACCATTTTTACCTGTTTCTTCAATGACCACCACTTGCTTGGTTCTCCCTGGAGTAGCATTTATTCTTCCAGGTGGGTCAAACTCTGCATGCCTCCAAAGCTGTCTGCAGTTGGGTTGGTTTGGCCATATCTGACTTTATCTGTTGAGCTGAATCTTACCTTTTCCTCTCTTGTAACCCTGCGAAGAGCCTGCAATCTCAGGAACATGAGCCTCACTTTTTACTTAAGGAGCTTCCTTAACTACCAGGAGATGGAAGGGCCTGAGTTCTTTTTCATCAGGTCTCACTTAAATTGGCTGTGTGGTTAGAGAGTGTCCTTTCAGCTCTGTGTAGTGTACTTTAATAATTGAGAGTCATCCCAGCTCCCTTAATCATGTCACTTACTCTGTTACTTTTGCTTTCATTAAAGTCGTCCTATTCCTTTGTCCTAGTTGTTTAATGCAGTTGTTTTTTCCCTAGCCAGACTCATTTCTTTGAAGGGCAGGGACAAGACCTAATTCTCTTTTATCCTTGGCTACCCTTTTTCTCCCTATAGATCAAGCGTAAGACTCCATTCAAATTAGGTGATCCATAAGTGTTTTAACCTAATTAAACCCAAGCATTTATAGAGTTCAACAGGAAGAAATGCCTTTAATACATTAGCTTCTAAACACACCTTAGGGGTCAGCTGGTCCACCTCTTTTTATGATCAATTTATTGATTCAGTTATTTCTTCATTCATCCCTCCCTCCTTCCCTCTATTTCGTACCAGGCGTTGCATAAGGAGCAAGGGATCTGAGGTGAATATAGACATGGAGCTTACTATCAAGTGGGGAAGATAGACAATGAACAAATAATAAAGTCTGAAAGCTGTAAGTACTGGGAGCTACAGAAGCCCACCACGGGGAGCTATCTTAGGGTCCAAGGAGGCTTTTGTGAGAATGTAAGGTTTAAACTGGGGATTATCAACCCAGAGAAGGGAAGTGACTTGCCCAAGGCCAGTCAGTAGCTCCTGTGTAGCAGACCTTGGCCTGTAACCCAGATTTCTACCCTGCCCTGGGTTTATTCCCCTGAATTTCGTGAGAATGCTGTGAAAACTCTCATCGTTAAAGTACTTTGATCTTCTGAATTTCATTGTGTACACACCTCTTAGCTATTACATGACTAGCTTACGTTTTGATGAGAAAACCTTAGATATTTTTTCCTTCCTTGCCACCTGTGAAGCAATGTGCAATGCTTTAGTACCTTCCCTCCTTCTGGAGTAGTTATTGGCTTGCCTTCTATTAACCTTCTCTCAATCCTGTGATAGTTTATGTTCTTCATAAGTTTTTTTTTTTAGATGTTGGGGGTAGGAGTTTAGTAATTTATTTATTTATTTTTCCTGTGTTGGGTCTTCGTTACTGTGTGAGGGCCCTCTCTAGTTGTGGCAAGTGGGGGCCAGTCTTCATCGCGTTGCACGGGCCTCTCACTGTTGCGGCCTCTCTTGTTGCGGAGCACAGGCTCCAGATGCGCAGGCTCAGTAGTTGTGGCTCACGGGCCCAGTTGCTCCACGGCATGTGGGATCCTCCCAGACCAGGGCTCGAACCCGTGTCCCCTGCACTAGCGGACAGATCCCCAACCACTGTGCCACCAGGGAAACCCCTTCATAAGTTTTAAGTCTTATTTAATTTCCCCTAACTCATTAGGAGATTTTAAACTTTGTCCTACAGGGTGGTAAAAATTAAGGACTCAGGAATTATAGAAATTGGGAGTGGCCAAAAGATACGTGATGAAAAGTAAGAACTTTAATAAAAATTTTAAAATTTCAGAGTAAACTTCAAGAGTAGAGACTGGAAAGGGGTCTTTTTGCCAATTTTTCCTAACTCTTCAAACCTTGTTACATAGAGGGCTTGGCTAGAGATGCCAACTGGCAAAAACTAAGAGAACTTCATGTATCTATGCACAAATTTTTCACGTAGTATGCATGGGAGGAAGAGCAAGGCAGTGGGGATGGAGTCCTTGGAAGGAAGATGTTAGAAAGGGGCCCTCTTAACCTATAGATAGAGTGGGTGTTCTGCATTGGGCCTGTACAGATAGTCCTATGATAGAAACATTTTATCATTCTGTATTAGTTTGCAGAGAAATACAGAAAATATGATTTGTGCAAGATCACACATCTGGTTAATGAAGTCTTGAACTGTGTGGAATTGTCTGCAAAATGTTTACATTTAAGGGCATTTTTTTCTGGGTGGGTCTGTTTTCATAAGATTCTCAAACAGGGTTCTCATCACAGAAAGGTTAAGAATAATGGTACTAGCAGAAAATACTGATTTTAAAAAGTTTGGAGTGATAGAATCTTTCCATATGTGTCATGAAAATCAGAAATTGTTTAAAAGTTGCTCTTTTATTGTATAATAAAAGCTTACACGTGACAAAAATCACAAGACTTAAAGATGTGACTAACTGAAAAATATTTAGAGCATGTTTATTGTTAATATCTCTAACATGCAAGTAGAAACACATCGGCAGTGTGTTTCAACAACATGATGGTGTTGGCAGAGTGAAGACCTCTGGAAGGCTATGGTTGGCTGGGTCTATGTTGTTATAACCTTTCTGGAGGGCAGTGTAGCAGCATACATAACTATGTAAGATGTGCATACACTTTGGTTGAGCAATTCAACTTCTAGAATTTGTCTAGAGAAGGCAATTGGACAGCCACTGAAAGATGCATGCACAGAGATACCCATGGCAGGTTTGTGTTTGATAAGAAAAAACTAGAAATAACCTAAGTATCCATTAGTAGGAGACTTGTCACTAAATAATGGTACATGTCTACAATGGAATGCTTGGTAGCCATTAATAATGATAAAGTTCTTCTGAACAGAGAGCCCGGAAATGAATCTACACTTATATGGTCACTTAATCTATGACAGAGGAGGCAAGGGTATATAATGTGGAAAAGACAGCCTCTTAAAAAAACGATGTTGGGAAAACTGGACAGTTACATGCAGAAGAATCAAACTGAACTTTTTTCTCATACCATGTACAAAAATAAACTCAAAATGGGTTAAAGACTTAAATATGAGACCTGAAACCATAAAACTCCTAGAAGAAAACATAGGCAGTACACTCTATGACACTGGTCTTACCAATATATTTTTGGATCTGTCTCCTTGGGCAAGGGAAACAAAAGCAACAATAAACAAATGGGACTATATCAAACCAAAAAGCTTTTCTCTGTGAAGGAAACTATTAACAAAATGAAAAGGCAGACTACTGAATGGGAGAAGATGTTTGCAAATGATATATCCAATAAGGGGGTTAATATCTAAAATATACAAAGAACTCATACAACTCAACATAAAAAAAAAAACTCTATTAAAAAATGGACAGGGCTTCCCTGGTGGCGCAGTGGTTGACAGTCTGCCTGCCGATGCAGGGGACACGGGTTCGTGCCCTGGTCTGGGAAGATCCCACATGCCGTGAAGCGGCTGGGCCCGTGAGCCATGGCCGCTGAGCCTGCGCGTCCGGAGCCTGTGCTCTGCAACAGGAGAGGCCACAACAGTGAGAGCCCCGCGTACCGCAAAAAAAAAAAAAAGGACAGATCTGAATAGATATTTTTCCAAAAAAGACATACAGATGGCCAAGAGAAACATGAAAAGATGCTCAACAATCACTAATTATTAGGAAAATGCAAATCAAAAACCACAAAATCTTACACCTGTCAGAATGGCTATCATCAAAAAGGCAACAGATAACAAGTATTGGCCAGGATGTGGAGATAAGGGAACCCTTGTGCACTGTTGGTGGGAATATAAATTGGTGCAGCTACTATGGAAAACAGTATGGAAGTTCCTCAAAAAACTAAAAATAGATCTATCATATGATCCAGCAATTCCACTCCTGAGTATATATCTGAAGAAAACGAAAATAGTAATTCAAAAAGATACATGTACCCCGATGTTCATAGCAGCATTATTTACAATAGTCAAGACATGGAAACAACTGAAACGTACATTAATAGATGAATGGATAAAGAAGACACGCGCGCACACATCCATGTACATACACAGACTGGAATATTAGCCATAAAAATGAAATCTTGTCATTTGTGATGAGGTGGATGGACCTAGAGGGTATTATGCTAAGTGAAATATGTCAGGGAAAAACAAATACCATATGATTTCACTTATATGTAGAATCTAAGAAAAAAACAAATGAGCAAACATTACAGAAACAGAGTCAGATACAGAGAATAAACAGTCTGGTTGCAAGATTTGCGGGGGGTGGGGGGGCAGTGGGTGAAATAGGTGAGGGAGATTAAGGGATACAAACTTCCAATTATAAAATGAGTCACAGGGATGAAATGTACAGCATGGGGAATATAGTCAATAAAATTGTAATAACTTTGTATGGTGTCAGAGGGTAACTAGTCTTATTGTGGAGATCATTTTGTAATGTATAGAAATATCAAATCACTATGTTCTAATATAACTAACAGTATAGTATGTAAATTATACTTCAATTAAAAAAAGGTACTTTATTTTTATGGAAAGATACCTCTGACAAATTAGTAAGTTAAAATAATTCTGATCACAGAAAATCTTAAATAATGTGAATCCATATATATATAATTGTTTTTATATATGTATGTGGGCAGAAGGAATATTTAATAACATCTTAGCAGTGCTTTTTTCAAGTGATTTTTATTTTTGTTTTGGTATTTTGCTGTGTAATTTAAATGCTTGTACAATGAGCATGCCTCATTAAAATTCTTAACAATATTTAAAACCTGCTTGGTCCTACTGATCAGGTGTTTGTAGCACCGTCTAAACGAGGTAGCATGTTAAGTGGGTGGAAAGGACTGGACATTGTTTTTATAGAACATCTATTAAGTTCAACTTTATAGACACCGTGACGTTAGGTGATAGGGATACAGATAAGTGTCTATGTTGCCTAGGAGCTTAAAGTCTAGAATAATTCCAAAGTGATATGTTATCAAGTAGGTCTGCAGTTCTGTGGCATGGAGTATGTAAGTACCTGCCAGGCTTTTATGATGGCATGTGTATTCAAATTTGTCATTTTACCTTGAGTGTTTACCCACATGTGAAAGGAAAATCCATGAGTGCTTCACTTTGAAGGAGATATTTTGGCACAGTTTTATGGACCTCCAGAATCATTTAACTGAGTGTTGCTAACAGTTTTGGCACTTATTTTTAAAAGGAGCTAGCAATTTCTTTCATTGGCAATTCGTTAAGTATCCTGACCACCTGCAATTTAAATCTGGTAGCATGGACCCTGAGTCTTCTCCATGGCAGTGCTGGAAAGTTGGGATGCATTTTCTAGGAGAAAAGGTCATTTATTAGCTTTGCAAATAAAATGAGTGCTTAGTCATTCCTTCACCCAGTCTTTCTTCATCTGACGTGGATATTTTCCTCTAGCATCATCATATTGTTGTTTTCTTTAATAGAGCTTTATTGGAGTATAATTGCTTCACAATACTGTGTTAGTTCTGAACAAAGTGAATTAGCCATATGCATACATATATCCCCATATTCCCTCCCACTTGAGCCTCCCTCCCATCCTCCCTATCCCACCTCTCTAGGTTATCGCAAAGCACCGAGCTGATCTCCCTGTGCTATGCTGCTGCTTCCCACTAGCTATCTGTTTTACATTTGGTAGTGTATATGTGTCG
Organism: Globicephala melas; assembly: GCF_963455315.2. NCBI lineage: Eukaryota > Metazoa > Chordata > Mammalia > Artiodactyla > Delphinidae > Globicephala > Globicephala melas. The sequence goes on along the minus strand of NC_083317.1, from coordinate 131,670,973 downwards.
ATGCTACTCTCACTTCACCCCAGCTTGACCTCCTCCTACCGTGTCCCCAAGTCCATTCTCTATGGCTGTGTCTTTATTACTGCCCTCTCACTAGTTTCATCAGTATCATTTTTTTTTTTTTTTAGATTCCATATATATGTGTTAGCATACGGTATTTGTTTTTCTCTTTCTGACTTACTTCGCTCTATATGACAGACTCTAGGTCCATCCACCTCACTACAAATAACTCAATTTCGTTTCTTTTTATGGTGGAGTAATATTCCATTGTATATATGTGCCACATCTTCTTTATCCATTCATCTGTTGATGGGCATTTAGTTTGCTTCCATGTCCTGACTATTGTAAATAGTGCTTCATTGAACATTGTGCTACATGTCTCTTTTTGAATTATGGTCTTCTCAGGGTATATGCCCAGTAGTGGGATTGCTGAGTCATATGTTAGTTCTATTTTTAGTTTTTTAAGGCACTCCCATACTGTTCTCCATAGTAGTTGTATCAATTTACATTACCACCAACAGTACAGGAGGGTTCCCTTTTTGCCACACACTTTTCAGCATTTGTTGTTTCTAGATTTTTTGATAATGGCCATTCTGACCAGTGTGAGGTGATACCTCATTGTAGTTTTGATTTGCATTTCTCTAATAATTAGTGATGTTGAGCATGTTTTCAGGTGCCTCTTGGCCATCTGTATGTCTTCTTTGGTGAAATGTCTAGGTCTTCTGCCCATTTTTAAATTAAATTGTTTGTTTTTTGATATTGAGCTCCATGAACTGTTTGTATATTTTGGAGATTAATCCTTTGTCCATTGTTCCATTTGCAAATATTTTATCCCATTCTGAGCATTGTCATTTTGTCTTCTTTATGGTTTCCTTTGCTGTGCAAAAGCTTTTAAGTTTAATTAGATCCCATTTGTTTATTTTTGTTTTTATTTCCATTACTCTAGGAGGTTGGTCAGAAAAGATCTTGCTGTGGTTTATGTCAAAGAGTGTTTTTCCTGTGATTTCCTCTAAGAGTTTTGTAGTGTCTGGTCTTACATTTAGGTCTCTAATCCATTTAGAGTTTATTTTTGTGTATCTCATTAGATAGTGTTCTAATTTCATTCTTTTACATGTAGCTGTCTAGTTTTCCCAGCACCACTTATTGAAGAGGCTGTCTTTTCTCCACTGTATGTTCTTCCCTCCTTTGTCATAAATTAGGTGACCATATGTATGTGGGTTTATCTCTGGGCTTCCTATCCTGTACCATTGATCTATATTTCTGTTTTTGTACCAGTACCATACTGTCTTGGTTACTGTAGCTTTGTAGTATAGTTTGAAGTTGGGGAGCCTGATTCCTCCAGCTTTGTTTTTCTTTCTCAAGATTGCTTTGGCTATTTGGCATCTTTTGTGTTTGCATACAAATTGTAAAATTTTTTGTTTTAATTCTGTGAAGAATGCTATTGGTAGTTTCATAGGGATTGCATTGAATCTATAGATTGCTTTAGGTAGTATAGTCATTTTTACAACATTGATCCTTCCAATCCAAGAACATGGTATATTTCTCCATCTGTTTATGTCATCTTTGATTTCTTTCATCAGTGTTTTGTAGTTTTCTGAGTACAAGTCTTTCACCTCCTTAGATAGGCTTATTCCTAGGTATTTTATTCTTTTTGTTGCAATGGTAAATGGGATTGTTTCCTTAATTTCTCTTTCTGATTTTTCATTATTAGTGTATAGGAATCCCAGAGATTTCTGTGCATTAATTTTGTATCCTGCAACCTTACCAAATTCATTGATTAGTTCTAGTAGTTTTCTTGTGGCATCTTTAGGATTTTCATGTCATCTGCAAGCAGTGACAGTTTTACTTCTTCTTTTCCAATTTGTATTCCTTTTATTTCTTTTTCTTCTCTGATTGCTGTGGCTAGGACTTCCAAAACTATGTTAAATAAGAGTGATGAGAGTGGACATCCTTGTCTTGTTCCTGATCTTAATGGAAATGCTTTCATTTTCTCACCACTGAGTATGATGTTTGCTGTGGGTTTGTCATATATGGCCTTTATTATGTTGAGGTAGCTTCCCTCTGTGCCCATTTTCTGGAGAGTTTTTATCATAAATCAGTGTTGAATTTTGTCAAAAGCTTTTTCTGCATCTATTGTGATGATCTTATGGGTTTTATTCCTTTATTTGTTAATATGGTGTATCACATTGATTGATTTGTGTATATTGAAGAATCCTTGCATCTCTGGGATAAATCCCACTTGATCATGGTGTACGATCCTTTTAATATCTTGTTGGGTTCTGTTTGCTAGTATTTTGTCCAGGATTTTTGCATCTGTGTTTGTCAGTGATACTGGTTTATAGTTTTCTTTTTCGTGATATCTTTGTTTGATTTTGGTATCAGGGTGATGGTGGCTTCATAGAATGAATTTGGGAGTATTCCTCCCAAGGCAGTTTTTGGAAGAGTTTGAGAAGGATCAGTGTTAGCTCTTCTCTAAATGTTTGATAGAAATCGCCTGTGAAGCCATCTGATCCTGGACTTTCGTTTGTTGGAAGATTTTTAATTACAGTTTCAATTTCATTACTTGTGATAAATATGTTTATATTTTCTGATTTTTCCTGGTTCAGTCTTGGAAAATTGTACCTTTCCAAGAATTTGTCCATTTCTTTGTGGTTGTCCATTTTATCGGCATATAGTTGTTTGTAGTAGTCTTTTATAATGCTTTCAATTTCTGCAGTGTCAGGTATGATTTATCCCTTTTCATTTCTAATTTTATTGATTTGCGTCCTCTCCCATTTTTTCTTGATGAGTCTGGCTAAGGGTTGATCGATTTTGTTTATCTTCTCAAAGAACCAGCTTTTAGTTTCATTGATCTTTGCTATTGTTTTCTTTGTTTCTACTTCATTTATTTCTGCTCTGATCTTTATGATTTCTTTCCTTCTACTGACTTTAGGTTTTCTTTGTTCTTCTTTCTCTAGGTGCTTTAGGTGTAGGGTTAGATTGTTTGAGATTTTTCTTGTTTCTTGAGGTGAGACTGAATTGGTATAAACTTCCCTCTTAGAACTGCTTTTGCTGCATCCCACAGGTTTTGCGTCGTGTTTTTGTTGTCATTTGTTTCTATGTATTTTTTATTTTCTTTGATTTCTTCAGTGATCTCTTGGTTACTTAGTAGCACACTGTTTAGCCTCCATGTATTTGTGTTTTTTCCTGTAATTTCCTGTAATTGATTTCCAGTCTCATAGTGCTGTGGTCAGAAAAGATGCTTGATACAATTTCAACTTACTTAAATTTTCCGAGGCTTGGTTTGTGACCCAAGATGTGATCTATTCTGGAGAATGTTCTGTGTGCACTTGAGAAGAAAGTGTATTCTGCCACTTTCAGGTGGAATGTTCTATAAATATGAATTAAATCTATCTGGTCTAATGTGTCAATTAAAGCTTGTGTTTCCTTATTTATTTTCTTTTTGGATGATCTGTCCGTTGGTGTAAGTGGGGTGTTAAAGTCCTCTACAATTATTGTGTTACTGTTGATTTCCCCTTTCATGGTTGTTAGCATTTGCCTTATGTATTGAGGTGCTCCTACGTTGGGTGCATAAACATTTATAATTGTTATATCTTCTTCCTGGATTGGTCCCTTGATCATTACGTAGTGTCCTTCCTTATCTCTTGTAACAGTTTTTAGTTTAAAGTCTATTTTATCTGATATGAGTGTTGCTGCTCCAGCTTTCTTTTGATTTCCATTTGCATGGAATATTCTTTTCTATCCCTTCACTTTCAGTCTGTATGTGTCCCTAGGTCTGAAGTGGGTCTCTTGTAGACAGCCTACATATGGGTCTTGTTTTTGTATCCATTCAGGCAGTCTATGTCTTTTGGTTGGGGTATTTAATCCATTTACATTAAGGTTATTATCCATATGTATGTTCCTATTACCATTTTCTTAATTGTTTTGGGTTTGTTTTTGTGGGTCTTTTCCTTCTGTTGTGTTTCCCGCCTAGAGAAGTTTCTTTAGCATTTGTTGTAAAGCTGGTTTGATGATGCTGAATTCTCTTAGCTTTTGCTTGTCTGAAAACCTTTTGATTTCTCCGTCAAATCTCTACCCTTGCTGCGTGAAGTAATCTTTTTTTTTTTTTTTTTTTTTTTGCGGTACATGGGCCTCTCACTGTTATGGCCTCTCCCATTGTGGAGCACAGGCTCTGGACGTGCAGCCTCAGCGGCCATGGCTCACGGGCCCAGCTGCTCCGCGGCACGTGGGATCTTCCTGGACCAGTGCACAAACCTGCGTCCCCTGCATCGGCAGGCAGACTCTCAACCATTGTGCCACCAGGGAAGCCCCTGGGTAGAGTAATCTTGGTTGTAGATTTTTCTCTTTCATCACTTTAAGTATATCCTGCCACTCTCTTCTGACCTGCAGAGTTTCTGTTGAGAAATCAGCTGATAACCTTATGGGGATCCTTTGTATGTTATTTTTTGTTTTTCCCTTGCTACTTTTAATATTTTTTCTTTGAATTTAATTTTTGTTAGTTTGATTAACATGTGTGTTGGTGTGTTTCTCCTAGCGTTTATCCTGTATGGGACTCTCTGTGCTTCCTGGGCTTGGGTGACTATTTCCTTTCCCATGTTAAGGAAGTTTTCCACTATAATCTCTTCAAATATTTTCTCAGTCCCTTTCTTTTTCTCTTCTTCTTCTGGGACCGCTATAATTCGAATGTTGGTGTGTTTAGTGTTGTCCCAGAGGTCTCTGAGATTGTCTTCAATTCTTCTCATTCTTTTTTCTTGATTCTGCTCCTCGGCAGTTATTTCCACCATTTTGTCTTCCAGCTCACTTATTCGTTCTTCTGCCTCAGTTATTCTGTTATTGATTCCTTCTAGTGTATTTTTCATTTCAGTTATTGTGTTGTTCATCTCTGTTTGTTTGTTCTTTAGTTCTTCTAGATCTTTGTTAAACATTTCTTGAATTTTCTCAATCTGTGCCTCCAATCTATTTCTGAGATTCTGGATCATCTTTACTGTCATTACTCTGAATTCTTTTTCAGGTAGGTTGTCTGTTTCCTCTTCATTTATTTATTCTTGTAGGTTTTTACCTGGCTCCTTCATCTTTTTTTTGACATAATTTTTTGCCGTCTCATTTTTTTCCCCCTTTTTTTTAATGAGTGAGATTGTGTTCCTGTCTTACTGGTTGTTTGGCCTGAGGCTTCCAACACTAGAGTTTGTAGGCTGTTGGGTAGAGCTGGGTCTTGGTGCTGAGATGAGGACCTCCAGGAGACCTCACTCTGATGAATATTCCTTGGGGTCTGAGGTTCTCTGTTAGTCCAGTGGTTCGGACTTGGAGCTCCCATCGCAGGAGCTTCGGCACAACCCCTGACTCATGAACCAAGATCCCACAAGCTACATGGGGCAGCCAAAAAAAAGGAGAACAATAACAAAGTAAAAAATAAATAAAATTCGACTAGGAAACTAACAGCTATCTTAGAAAAAAAATAAAAATAAAAATATAGATGAAACAACAACTGGAAAGTGAAACAGAACCATGGTAGTAAAAAAGAGGAGGAGAGAAAAAAAAAAAAGGTGGAAAAGGCCTTGGCTTTGGAGGGTGGGGCCTAAGCAGGGGTGAGGTTTGGGTGGTAGGCGGGGCCTATGCTTAGGACCCACAGGGCTGGAAATGGCCATGGGGTGTGTGGGGGTTGGGGCTTAGGCTCAACAGAACAGAAGGGGCCCAGGGTACCTCCTGCCTCTGGTCTCAGAGGGTGGGGGACCCCACCTGGGAACCCAGCAGGCTTCCTGGGCTCAAGTGGGGGGCAGGGGGCAAATGCTCTCCACTCCTCCTGCTCCTCCGGTCCTGGAGGGCCCCTCCCACTTGACTCTCTTGTTCTCTCCTATGCCCTCCTTCCTCCTATGCCCACAAGACCAACCCGGCCCAGAGGGGACCTCTGAGGGCATAGGACCCAGCCAGAGAGCCAGGCAGACTCCCCTGGCTGATTGGGGAGGGGAAATGCTGGGTGCTCTCCCCCTGGATCTGTACCTTTGAGGGTCCCTCCAGGTGAGGGAACCCCTCCCCCCTTTCAGCCACCCCTCAGGGGCACTGGTCCTGTCCGGCCTCCACTTTTCCTCTATGTTCTACTGGTTCACTTGGGTGTTCATCCCGTCTCCTTGGGTGTCGGGATCCCCCACCAGCATCCTGCAGGTGCCCTAGTTGTGGGGAGACGTGAACTCTGCATCTTCCCACACCACCGTCTTGACTCCGCCACCTCCATATTGTTTTTTGACATTGGAAAATCATAACCTCTTGAGTGAAGGCAAAATAATATCCATGAAACCTTTTTAGAGTTTTTGATAATTTTATTAATTCTCCATTAACATCTCATTATTTAAAACTGCTTTAATTTTCAGTGGGCTTAGAAAGTAAAAACATCTATCTGCAGCTAATGGACATTCTTTTGGGCCAAAGGCTAGCAGCCCGTGGTCTAAAGAATCTCTTTTAAAGGAAGTTAGTTAATGTCCTCTGCCATCCAATCTCCTCTTTTACTCTTATGAGAATTTGTGCTAAGGGGAATCTTTGAGAGCATATTCCAACTCAGGACATGTATACTGCCTTAGAAACTTGAAGCAAGTCTTAAATGAAACTTACTTTCACAGAATTAAATTTGTTTCATTCTGAAATCTGGTGATATTATTTAATGCCGGTTCATTTCTACAAAGATTTATCAAGCCCCTGTGGATTCAGGGAGAAGAAAGATGGGAGACAACACTTCTGAGGACTTTAGCCAGTCCCCTGGGGCATGCTGAGGGCTCACTGGTGATCTTGGGTTTAGAGTGAGAACATTCAACAGAATTCTGTGTCTTTCCTCTCTCTGGGCCTGTGTGTGAAGGAGTGGAGAGAGGAAGTCAGCCAGGGTGTGGCTTTGCCAAGTGAGCGGGTCCCTGTGAGAGTGGAAGGGATTTTCACTCAGGGAGGGAGTGGTTATGACAATTGAACATGAAATTTAAACTGGTGAAGGAGGTGAGGCCAGACAGGAGGAGGTTGAGGGAAAGTGAGAAGTGGGAGGATCAGCAGGTCTCACTGGGGTCACTGGAGTGTGGGGGTACCAGAGGTAGGAAACTGAGAGGATGGTGGTAGTTGGAGAGGAACATGGAGGAATTTCAGTTAAGAACTGGTGTGTGTTCTTTGAGTTAGGGTGGAGGACAGGGACTGAGAAGTGGGGGATTGGAAGGACCATCTACGTGGACACCGAATTCACCTAGAATTGTGGCCACCATAGTGATGGAGAGTGACAGGGAGCCAGGAAACCAGATCTTCCTAGACTGCAGGAAAATGGGTGGTATGGTCTGATTTTTTGTGATTTGGAGCTCAGAGTTCTTACAGAAGAGAAAAGAGGGACAGTGGTCCAGATGTGGTGAAGAGAAGCAATAAGAACTTCCACCCTACCTCTAAGCCCTGTGGTTTGAGAATGTAGGGAGAAAATAGACACCACTTGAGAGGGCTGGGAGTGGGAGAGCAGTGTCCTCAGGGAACAGCCAAGTAGGAAGATAGAGGGAACGGTCAGAGAGGAAGGGGATCTTCCTGATGGCTGCCTGTGAGTTCCAGAGAGCACAGGAAAAGGGGCTTCAGACACTGGGAGGGAGAGGGTGAGAAGTAAGGTCAAGAAAAAAGTATGAAAGAGGCTGTTTGGGCATAGAAGTTGGAGGAATGAGAAGTGACTTGGGCTTCTCATTGTGTCTGTTGTCAACAGGAATAAAAGATATAATGAAATTAGTCCTGATATTCCCAAGGCTGAGTATAGGGAATGGGATGGGAGGCAGGCAGTGTGGATATTGGAGCACCCAGTGTTCTGGGTCTTCAAACAGAGTCCTGCTTGAGGGGCAGTCTAACCCCAGATAGAGGAGGGGTTATCTTAATTCTGAGCACTCAGCTCATCCTTACCCCTGCCCAGGGAAGGGTAGAGAACAGGAGAGGGTCATGGAAGGCTCTTCTGCTTTATTCAGCTTTGTGAATCACTTCACATATTTCACACATTGACAGCATCACTTTGACTGTGACATATTCTGCTAATTACTTTGTGCCTGATAAAGAGCCCTCCTTCTTTTCTTTTTTCTTTCCTTCCCATTTACCCATTTGTACTGCTTGTGTCTGGACAGACGAAGGCCGTAATGTGTGCTAGTCTGAGGGCAGAGCATTGCAATATGCCCTATAGGGCTCTGCTCAGTTAGATATTGTCTGCAAGAAGGCATTTGGTTTAAAACCAGGGATCACTTCTTCCAACCTCAGGGGCATCATTTCTATCTTCCGGGCAATCCAAACAGGATTCCATAGTACAAGCCAAAAGAAACTAAACAACTAAATGTATGAACTGACCTTTCAGTGACCTGTTTTGGGGAAATTAATTTGTATTTAACTCTTTGTGAGCACTGGATTTAAAATTCAAAATGAACTCCTTGATAAGTCCTGACTGCCTCCCTGTGGACAGATGCTAGTTTCTTAATTCTCACAAAAGAGATCCAAGAGAGATTTGTCAGAAGGACCTAATTTTAATTCGAACTCCTGTTTCTGGAATCCTGCTACCTTTACCAGGATATCACACAGAAATGACATTTCATGAAACATTTAAGTTTTTTTAACATTTCACTTCTAAAGGTCTACTTTGTGTGTGAGGGGAATTCTCAGAAATGAATCATACTTTTCAAAACAAAGGGAAGGAACAAATGTGAATATAAAGGTTGGTTAGAGAAGGAAACACATTTTTCTTGTGGAAAATTACAGCATGTGGTAGAGGTTTCAGAGGCGGACTGAAGCAGGGGAAGATGACACTGATGAAATCATGATTTTAAATGTACCCCTTCCCTCTTTACAAAGAAATCTATCCTACAGATCACTTACATAGTACATAAATAATAAACACAACCAAGTTTTACTGGCATTTTTTTCCAACTTTGCATTGACATTTCCTCATATCTGCAGTATAGTCAGGGTCATAGTTCGGTCCCTGCAAGATTCTGAAAGTCCTGAGATAGCAAAGTTAAATCACATCCCTGCCAGGCTGTAAACTTTTAGAAAGCAGGACAAGACATTTTATGTCTTACACCATGACTTTGGGGAAATGATCTCACCCTTTGGGATGTCCTAGATGCCAAAGTCACAATGACATGATAATTCAATGAATGTAAATGTATTCAATGTATATTTGTTGAATACATTAAATTATGGCCAGTGTATTATTTAGTACTGTATATTCTTTTCTACTTCTGTGGCTGCTAGCAATTCAAATGCTTGTGTGTAAGGAAATGTACAAATATACACACATACAGGTACACACACAGAGACATATACTGATACAGGAGATACCTGGATATACAGAGAGACACCCTGACTCTTCGCTAACATAATTTTCAGTTAGACTGAATGTTGCATTTCCCAACTAGGTATGTATAAGTTTACTGTAAACGTAGTTGTATTTCGTCAGTTTTTTAATCTTTTGCCTCATAGAGGAAACAACCATGTTTAGGAAACTATGTCTTAGGAAATAAAAATCAGCTCAGGAAGGGGAATGTGGCATCTCTTGGTAGCTTAAACCTAATCTCTCCACTGCTGACGTAGTTTTGACATTTTTAATCTCTAGTTTGTGCAGAAGAAACCCAATTTTTTTCATGCTCTATAAACAAGTTATTCTTATGGAAAAAGTGAAGGGGCCTTAACATAGGTTCATATTCCTTAATTAAGAGCTTCTATGATGAGAGAGAAGATCAAGGTGGTGGGATAGGATGTGGAATTCACCTCCCCTGACAAACGTATAAAAAATACATCCTCATGGAACAGTTCTTTTTTTTTTTAAACGTTTTTATTGGAGTATAATTGCTTTACGATGGTGTGTTAGTTTCTGCTTTATAACGAAGTGAATCAGTTATCCATATACATATACCCCCATATCTCTTCCCTCTTGTGTCTCCCTCCCTCCCACCCTCCCTATCCCACCCTTGTAGCTGGTCACAAAGCACTGAGCTGATCTCCCTGTGCTATGTGACTGCTTCCCACTAGCTATCTTTTTTACATTTGGTACTGTATATATGTCCATATATACACTACCACTCTCTCACTTTGTCCCAGCTTACCCTTCCCTCTCCCTGTGTCCTCAAGTCCATTTCCTAGTAGGTCTGCGTCTTTATTCCCATCTTGCCCCTAGATTCTTCATGACCATCATTTTCTTTTAGATTCTATATATATATGTGTTAGCATACGGTATTTGTTTTTCTCTTTCTGACTTCACTCTCTATGAAAGAATCCAAGTCCATCCACCTCACTACAAATAACTCAATTTCGTTACTTTTTCTGGCTGAGTAATAAATATTCCATTGTATATATGTGCCACATCTTCTTTATCCATTCATCTGTCGATGGACACTTAGGTTGCTTCCATGTCCTGGCTATTGTAAATAGAGCTGCAATGAACATTGTGGTACATGACTCTTTTTGAATTATGGTTTTGTCAGGTTATATGCCCAGTAGTGGGATTGCTGGGTCATATGTTAGTTCTATTTTTAGTTTAAGGAACCTCCATACTGTTCTCCATAGTGGCTGTATCAATTTACATTCCCACAAACAGTGCAAGAGGGTTCCCTTTTCTCCACACCCTCTCCAGCATTTATTGTTTGTAGATTTTTTTGATGATGGCCATTCTGACTGGTGTGAGATGATATCACATTGTAGTTTTGATTTGCATTTCTCTAATGATTAATGATGTTGAGTTTTCTTTCATGTGTTTGTTGGAGCTCTGTATTTCTTCTTTGGAGAAATGTCTATTTAGGTCTTCTGCCCATTTTTGGATTGGGTTATTTGTTTTTATGATGTTGAGCTGCATGAGCTGCTTGTAAATTTTGGAGATTAATCGTTTGTCAGTTGCTTCATTTGCAAATATTTTCTCCCATTCTGAGGGTTGTCTTTTGGTCTTGTTTATGGTTTCCTTTGCTGTGCAAAAGCTTTTAAGTTTCATTAGGTCCCATTTGTTTATTTTTATTTCCATTTCTCTAGGAGGTGGGTCAAAAAGGATCTTGCTGTGATTTACGTCATAGAGTGTTCTGCCTGTGTTTTCCTCTAAGAGTTTTATGGTGTCCGGTCTTACATTTAGGTCTTTAATCCATTTTGAGTTTTTTTTTTTGTGTATGGTGTTAGGGAGTGTTCTAATTTCATTCTTTTACATGTAGCTGTCCAGTTTTCCCAGCACCACTTATTGAAGAGGCTGTCTTTTCTCCATTGTATATTTTTGCCTCCTTTATCAAAGATAAGGTGACCATTTGTGTGTGGGCTTATCTCTGGGCTTTCTATCCTGTGGGACAGTTCTTACTGAAAACTAACTGGATCCTGGCAGAAAGATTCCTGTACAAGCAAGGTTGTAAGAAAGATCCACACGGAATTGGGTAAGACACGAAGAGAAGTGTGCCCCAGTGAGGGGACTCAGAGGAAAAGGAAGATTTTAAGGTCAGAGATCCTCCTTGGGGAGTAAATGGTTTGAACTACATATTGGGCACCCCAGTCCTGGGGTCCAACACAGGGAAGATAAGCTCCCTTGATTGTTTGGAGGGCCAGTGTGACTGACAGGAGGGCTGTTGGAAGCCTGGCCTCCACTTCTGTGGAACACACACCCACTTGCTTGCTCCCGAGGCAGGGCAGGAATGGAGGATTGAAACCGCACGGGTGGCTGCTGGTTTCCTGTGGCCATCTGGGTGCATGCCCCAGCCTGAGCTGAAGAAACGCTTCAGCACCACTTCTTATACCATGTCACAGCTTCACACCAGAATGATGGCTACCATGGCCAAGGAAAGAGTTTGGCTGTTAGTCACAGAGGTGGCCCAGACCCAAAGCAACATCTGAGCAGGGCAGGGACAGCCATCACTGGCACTTGCACAGGCAGTGTATCCAAAGAGCCCCAAACTCTGTGGCTGGACCTCCACAACCTGCACCCCATCACATGGCAAGAACTGTCACATGCTGAGAGCCTGCTTGGGCCCTTCTTGCTCCATCACTGCTCCCCTTTGGGGCTAGGATGCTGTTGCTGGGACGTGGGAGAGATCACAATTAAAGGGAACAGAGCCAGCTCAAACCTGACCCTCAGGGCTTCTACTCCAATAACTTTGGACCCTACCCCCTCCACTAGGGCAGTGATGGCCACTGAGCAGAGGGGCAGCCCTGGCTCACACCTGGTTCAAGCCCTAGCCCCTCCTTCTCCAGCTTTACCTCCTACCTAGGTGACAGCTGCCAGCACACCCTGAGGAAAGATGGGACTTCCCTTCACATCAGATCCAACTCTCCCATCAAAGCCATTGGGCACATGCTTTGTGCCCACAAAAAGGGGCATGTCCCACATAAGGACACCCCTTCAGTACCTCAATAGGTAAGTGTTTCACCTAACTTCATAGAGACAGAGAAAGTTAAGCAAAATGAGAAAACAGAGGAATAGGTCTCAATTGAAAGACTAAGAGAAAACTCCTGAAAAAACAAATAATAAAACAGAAATAAACAATTTACCATATAAAGAATTCAAAGCATTAGTAATAAGAATGCTAACTGAATTAGGGAAAAGAATAGATGAACGTGGTGAGAATTTTGACTAGAAAGGAACTAGAAAGTATAAAAAAGAACCAGTCAGAACTGAAGAATACAATAACTGAAATGAAAAACACATTAGAAGGATCAGTAGCAGAACAGGGGATACAGAATAATGCATAAGTAATCTGGAAGATAGAATGATGGAAATCACCCAATCAAAACAGCAAGAAGAAAAACAAATTTAAAAAAATGAGAAAAGTTTAAGACGTCTTGGGGATAAATGAGGCATTTGCATTATAGGAGTCCCAGAAGGAGGAGGAGACAGAGAAGGGGATTGAAAATGTATTTGATGAAATTATGGCTGAAAACTTCCCAAACCTGAAGAAGGATACAGATGTACAGGTACAGGAAGCATAGAGGATCCCAAACAAGATGAACCCAAACAGACCCACACCAAAACATATCAAAATGGCAAAAGTTAAAGAGAGAATTCTAAAGGAATCAAGAGAAAAAGTCATATACAAGGGAACCCCCTTAAGACTATCAGCTGATATTCTTTTGCAGGAACTTTGCAGGCCAGAAGGGACTGGCATGATATATTCAAAGGGAAAATCCTGCAACCTAGGGTACTCTACCCAGCAAGATTATCATTTAAATTGAAGGAGAGATAAAGAACTTCTCAGACAAGCAAAAATGAAAAAAAGTTAATCAATAATAAACCTACCCTAAAAGAAGTGTTAAAAGGTCTTCTCTAAGTGGAAAAGAAAAGGCTATAACAAGAAGTAAGGATCTATAGGAAAGGAAAAAATCCTAATAATAAAGGCAAATGTATAGTAAAGACTGAGGATCAACCACATAAATAATCTAGTACAAAGGTTAAAAGACAAAAAAAATGTGAAAGCAACTATAACTATAATTAACAGTGAAGAGATAAACGTGAAAATGTGAAATATGAAATCAAAAACACAAAATGTTGGGGAAGGGAGTGAAAAATGTATATCTTTTAGAATGTGTTTGAACTTAAATGACTACCAGTTTAAAACAAGTAAATATAGTTTTAGGTCAACATATATGAACTCCATGGTAACCACAAATCAAAAACCTACAATAGATGCACAAAAACTAGAGAGAAGGGAAAATAAGCATGCCATTGATGAAAACCATCAAACCACAAGGGAAGAAACTAAAAGAAGAAGAAAACATAGAAGAACTGGAAAACAAGTAATAAAATGGCAACATGTACATAGCTATCAATAATTACTTTAAATGTCAATGAATTCATACTCCAAGGAAAAGAAATAGGGTGTCTGATTGGATAAAAAAACAAGACCCGTCTATATGCTAATTACAAGAGACTCACTCAGAGCTAAGACACACACAGACTGAAAGTGAGGGGTTGGAAAACGATATTTCATGCTAAAGGAAGTGACAGGAAAGTGGAGATAGCCATACTCATATCAGACAAAAACATACTTTAAAACAAAGGCTATAACAAAAGACAAAGAAGGGCGTTATATGATGATAAAGGAATAAATACGAAGAGGACATTACGCTCATTAATATATATGCACCCAATACAGGCACCCCTAAATATATAAAGCAAATATTAACAAACAAATGGAGCAATTGACAATAATACAATAACAGTAGGAGACTTTAACATCCCACTGACATCAGTGGACAGATCATCCATACAAGAAATCAACAAGGCACACATTAGACTAGTTGGACTTAATAGATATCTACCAAACATTCCATCCAAAAAAAGCAGAATACACATTCTTCTTAAGTACACATGGAATGATCTGCAGGGTAGATCACATGCTAGGCCACAAAGCAAGTCTCAGCAAATTTAAGACTATAGAAATTATATCAAGAATTTTTTTCAATTGCAACAGTATGAAACTAGAAATCAATTAAAGAAAAATAGGAAAAGCACAAACATGTGGATGCTAAACAACATGCTACTAAAAAGCCAATAGATTAATGAAGAAATCAAAGAGGCAATCAGAAAATACCTCAAGACAAATTAAAATGGAAACACAACACTTCAGAGTCTATGGGATGCAGCAAAAACAGGTCTAAGAGGAAACTTTATAGCAATGAGGGTCTACCTCAAGAAACAAGAAGGACCTCAAATAAGTAACCTAACCTACCATCTAAAGAAGGTAGAAAAAGAAAAATGAACAAAGCCCAAAGTCAGGAGAATGAAGGAAATAAAGATCAGAGAGGAATAAATAGAATAGAGAGCAAAAAATAGAAAAGAGCAATGAAACCAAGACCTGGTTTTTTGGAAAGACAAAAGTGATGAAACTTTAGCCAGGATCATCACGAAGAAAAAAGAGAGGACCCAAATAAAATAAGAAATGAAAGAAGGGAAATAACAACTGAACCACAGAGACACACAAAATCATAAAAGAATACTATGAACAATTATATGCCAACAAATTGGAGAACCTAGAAGAAAAGGACAAATTTCTAGAAACATACAACCTGCCAAGACTGAATCAGGAAGAAATAGACAATCTGAACAGACAAGAGACACACAGATCAATGGAACAGAATAGAGAGCAAAGAAATAAACCCGCACACTTATGGTCAATTACTTTATGACAAAGGAGGCAAGAATATACAATGGAGAAAAGGTAGTCTGTTCAATAAGTTGTGCTGGGGAAACTGGATAGCTACATGTAAAAGAATGAGATTAGAACATTTCCTCACACCGTATACAAAAATAAACTCAAAATGGATTAAAGACCTCAGTTTAAGACCTGAACCCGAGAAGCAAGAAGAACTACAG
Organism: Globicephala melas; assembly: GCF_963455315.2. NCBI lineage: Eukaryota > Metazoa > Chordata > Mammalia > Artiodactyla > Delphinidae > Globicephala > Globicephala melas. The sequence continues at coordinate 131,655,666 of NC_083317.1, read as the reverse complement.
TCCGGCAGCCTGTGGAACAAAAGCCACATTCACAGAAAGATATACAAGATGAAAAGGCAGAGGGCTATGCACCAGATGAAGGAACAAGATAAAACCCCAGAAAAACAACTAAATGAAGTGGAGATAGGCAACCTTCCAGAAAAAGAATTCAGAATAATGATAGTGAAGATGATCCAGGACCTCGGAAAAAGAATGGAGGCAAAGACCAAGAAGATGCAAGAAATGTTTAACAAAGATCTAGAAGAATTAAAGAACAAACAAACAAAGATGAACAATACAATAAGTGAAATGAAGACTACATTAGAAGGAAACGATAGCAGAATGACTGAGGCAGAAGAACGGATAAGTGACCTGGAAGACAGAATGGTGGAATTCACTGCTGCAGAACAGAATAAAGAAAAAAGAATGAACAGAAATGAAGACAGCCTAAGAGACCTCTGGTTCAACATTAAATGCAACAACATTCACATTATAGGGGTCCCAGAAGGAGAAGAGAGAGAGAAAGGACCTGAGAAAATATTTGAAGAGATTATAGTTGAAAACTTCCCTAACATGGGAAAGGAAACAGCCACCCAATCCAGAAAGCACAGAGAGTCCCATATAGGATAAACCCAAGGAGAAACATGCCGAGACACACAGTAATCAAATTGGCAAAAATTAAAGACAAAGTATTGAAAGCAGTAAGGGAAAAACGACAAATCACATATAAGGGAACTCCCATAAGGTTAACAGCTGATTTCTCAGCAGAAACTCTACAAGCCAGAAGGGAGTGGCATGATATACTTAAAGTGATGAAAGGGAAGAACCTACAACCAAGATTACTCTACCCAGCAAGGATCTCATTCAGATTCGATGGAGAAATCAAAAGCTTTACAGACAAACAAAAGCTAAGAGAATTCAGCACCACCAAACCAGCTCTACAACAAATGCTAAAGGAACTTCTCTAAGTGGGAAACTCAAGAGAAGTAAAGGACCTACAAAAACAAACCCAAAACAATTAAGAAAAAGGTAATAGGAACATGCATATCTATAATTACTTTAAACGTGAATGGATTAAATGCTGCAACCAAAAGACAGAGGCTTGCTGAATGGATACAAAAACAAGACCCATATATATGCTGTCTACAAGAAACCCACTTCAGACCTAGGGACACAAACAGACTGAAAGTGAGGGGATGGAAAAAGGTATTCCATGCAAAGGAAAATCAAAAGAAAGCTGGAGTAACAATACTCATATCAGATAAAATAGACTTTAAAATCAAGATGTTACAAGAGACAAGGAAGGACACTACATAATGATCAAGGGATCAATCCAAGAAGAAGATACAACAATTATAAATATATATGCACCCAATATAGGTGCACCTCAATACATAAGGAAACTTCTAACAGCTATAAAAGAGGAAATCAACAGTAACACAGTAATAGTGGGGGACTGTAACACCTCATTTACACCAATGGACAGATCATCTGAACAGAAAATTAATAAGGAAACACAAGCTTTAAATGACACAATAGACCAGATAGATTTAATTGATATTTATAGGACATTCCATCCAAAAACAGCAGATTACACTTTCTTCTCAAGTGAGCATGGAACATTCTCCAGTATAGATCACATCTTGAGTCACAAATCAAGCCTCAGTAAATTTAAGAAAATTGAAATCATAGGAAGCATCTTTTCTGACCACAACACTATGAGATTAGAAATCAATTACAGAGAAAAATACATAAAGAAACACAAACGCATGGAGGCTAAACAATACATTACTAAATGACCAAGAGATCACTGAAGAAATCAAAGAGGAAATCAAAAACTACCTAGAACAAATGACAATGAAAACAAGATGATCCAAAACCTATGGGATGCAGCAAAAGCAGTTCTAAGAGGGAAGTTTATAGCTATACAATCCTACCTCAAGAAACAAGAAAAATCTCAAATAAACAATCTAACGTTACACCTAAAGGAACTAGAGAAAGAAGAACAGACAAACCCCAAAGTTAGCAGAAGGAAAAAAATCATAAAGATCAGAGCTGAAATAAATGAAATAGAAACAAAACAATAGCAGAGATCAGTAAAACTAAAAGCTTGTTCTTTGAGAAGATAAACAAAATGGTTAAACCATTAGCCAGACTCATCAAGAAAAAGAGGGAGAGGACTCAATAAAATTAGAAATGAAAAACGAGAAGTTAGAAGAGACACCACAGAAATACAAAGCATCCTAAGAGACTACTATAAGCAACTCTATGCCAAGAAAATGGACAACCTGGAAGAAATGGACAATTCTTAGAAAGGTATAACCTTCCAAGACTGAACCAGGAAGAAATAGAAAATATGAACAGACCAATCACAAGTAATGAAATTGAAACTGTGATTAAAAATCTTCCAAGAAACAAAAGTCCAGGACCAGATGGCTTCACAGGTGAATTCTGTCAGAAACTGAGAGAAGAGCTAACACCCATCCTTCTCAAACTCTTCCGAAAAATTGCAGAGGAAGGAAAACTCCCAAACTTATTGTATGAGGCCACCATCACCCTGATACCAAAACCAGACAAAGATACTGCAAAAAAAGAAAGTTACAGACCAGTATCACTGATGAATATAGATGCAAAAATCCTGAGCACAATACTAGCAAACAGAATCCAACAACACATTAAAAGGATCATACACCATGGTCAAGTGGGATTTATTCCAGGGATGCAAGGGTTCTTCAATATATGCAAATCAATCAATGTGATACACCATATTAACAAACTGAAGAAGTAAAACCATATGATCATCTCAATAGATGCAGAAAAACAGCTTTTGAGAAAATTCAACACCCATTTATGATAAAAACTCTCCGGGAAGTGGGCATAGAGGGAAACTACTTCAACATAATAAAGGCCACATAAGACAAACCCAAAGCAAACATCATTCTCAATGGTGAAAAACTGAAAGCATTTCCTCAAAGGTCAGGAAGAAGACAAGGATGTCCACTGTCACCACTGTTATTCAACATAGTTTTGGAAGTCCTAGCCATGGCAGTCAGAGAAGAAAAAGAAATAAAAGGAATCCAAATTGGAAAAGAAGAAGTAAAACTGTCACTGTTTGCAGATAACATGATACTATACATAGAGACACCTACAGATGACCCCAGAAAACTACTAGAGTTAATCAATGAATTTGGTAAAGTAGCAGGATACAAAATTAATGCACAGAAATCTCTGGCATTCCTATACACTAATGATGAAAACCCTGAAAGAGAAATTAAGGAAACACTCCCATTTACCATTACAACAAAAAGAATAAAATACCTAGGAATAAACCTACCTAGGGAGACAAAAGACCTGTATGCAGAAAACTATAAGACACTGATGAAAAAATTAAAGTTGATACCAACAGAAGGAGAGATATACCATGTTCTTGGATTGGAAGAATCAATATTGTGAAAATGGCTATGCTACCCAAAGCAATCTACAGATTCAATGCAATCCCTATCAAACTACCAATGGCATTTTTCACACAACTAGAACAAAAAATTTCACAATTTGTATGGAAACACAAAAGACCCCGCATAGCCAAAGCAATCTTGAGAAAGAAAAACGGAGCTGGAGGAATCAGGCTCCCTGACTTCAGACTATACTACAAAGCTACAGTAATCAAGACAGTATGGTACTGGCAGAAAAACAGAAATATAGATCAATGGAAGAGGATAGAAAGCCCAGAGATAAACCCATGCACGTATGGTCACCTTGTCTTTGATAAAGGAGGCAAGAATATACAATGAAGAAAAGACAGCCTCTTCAATAAGTGGTGCTGGGAAAACTGGGCAGCTACATGTAAAAGAATGAAATTACAACACTCCCTAACACCATACACAAAAATAAACTCAAAATGGATTAGAGACCTAAATGTAAGACCAGACACTATAAAACTCTTAGAGGAAAACATAGGAAGAACATTCTTTGACATAAATCACAGCAGAATCTTTTTTGATCCATCTCCTAGTGCAATGGATATAAAAAAAAATAAATGGGACCTAATGAAACTTAAAAGCTTTTGCACAGCAAAGGAAACTGTAAACAAGACGAAAAGACAACCCTCAGAATGGGAGTAAATATTTGCAAATGAATCATCAGACAAGGATTAATCTGCAAAATATATAAACAGCTCATGCAGCTCGAAAACAAACAACCCAATCCAAAAATGGGGAGAAGACCTAAATAGACATTTCTCCAAAGAAGACACACAGATATGGCCAAGAAGCACTTGAAAAGCTGCTCAACATTACTAATTATTAGAGAATGCAAATCAAAACTACAGTGAGGTATCACCTCACACCAGTTAGAATGGGCATCATCAGAAAATCTACACATAATAAATGCTGGAGAGGGTGTGGAGAAAAGGGAACCCTCTTGCACTGTTGGTGGGAATGTAAATTAATACAGCCACTGTGGAGAACAGGATGGAGGTTCCTTAAAAAACTAAAAATAGAATTACCATATGGCCCAGAAATCGCACTACTGGGCATATACCCAGAGAAAAACACCATTCAAAACGACCCATGCACCCCAATGTTCATCGCAGCTCTGTTTGCAAAAGGCAGGTCATGGAAGCAACCTAAGTGTCCATCGACAGAAGAATGGATAAAGAAGATGTGGTACATATATACAATGGATTATTACTCAGCCATAAAAAGGAATGAAATTGGGTCATTTGTAGAGACGTGGATGCATCTAGAGACTGTCATACAGAGTGAAGTAAGTCAGAAAGACAAAAACAAATATCGTATATTAACGCGTATACGTGGAACCTAGAAAATGGTACAGATGAACTGGTTTGCAGGGTAGAAATTGAGACACAGATGTAGAGAACAAACATATGGATGCCAAGGGGGGAAAGCGGCAAGGGGTGGTGGTGGTGGTGGTGTGATGAATTGGTCGATTGGGATTGACATGTATACACTGATGTGTATAAAATGGATGACTAATAAGAACCTGCTGTATAAAAAAATAAATAAAATTTTTAAAAAAGAAAGGAGAATGGAAAGAAGGAAGAGGGTCCTAGGGACCCAGCTCCCTGACCCTCTAAGTAAAGAAAAAAATTAATTAAAAAAATAATAAAGTATATGGCAGGGGGACTTCCCTTGTGGCACAGTGGGTAAGAATCCACCTGCCAGTGCAGGGGACACAGTTTCGATCCCTGGTCTGGGAAGATCTCACATGCTGCAGAGCAACTAAGCCTATGTGCCACAACTACTGAAGCCTGTGTGCCTAGAGCCTGTACTCTGCAGCCAGAGAAGCCACTGCAAGGGGAAGCCTGCACACCGCACGAAGAGTAGCCCCCACTCACCACAACTAGAGAAAGCCTGCGCGCAGCAATGAAGACCCAACACGGCCAAAAATAAATAAATAAATTAAAAAGAAAAGATCTGATCCCATTAAACTCATAGAAGAGAACATAGGCGAAACAGTCTTTGACATAGATTATAGCAATGTTTTTTGGATCTGTCTCCTAAGGCAAAACAAATAAAAGGAAAAATAAACAAATGGGACCTAATTAAACTTAAGAGCTTTTGCACAGCAAAGGAAACCATTGACAAAATGAAAAGACAACCCACTGAATGGGAGAAAATATTTGCAAACTATATGACTATTAAGGGGTTAATATGCAAAATATGGAATCAGCTCATACAACTTAATATCAAAAAACAAAGAACCCGATTAAAAAATAGAAGATCTGAATAGACTTCTTTTTCCAAAGAAGACATACAGATGGCTATAAAACACATGAAAAGGTGCTCAACATATCTAAGAATTAGAGAAACACAAATCAAAACCATTAGTTACCACTTCACATCTGTCAGATGTCTATCATCAAAAAATCTATGAATAACAAATGTTGGCGAGGATGTGGAGAAAAGAGAACCCTTGTATGCTTTTGGTGGGAATGTAATTTTGTGCAGCTACTATGGAAAACAGTACAGAGGTTCCTCAAAAAACTAAAAATAGATCTACGATATAATCCAGCTATTCCACTCCTGGGTATATATCTGAAGAAAACAAAAACAGTAATTCAAAAAGATACATGCACCTCAATGTTCATAGCAGCATTAGTTACAATAGCCAAATATGGAAGCAACCTAAGTTGTCCATCAACAAATAGGTAAAGATGTGGTATCTATCTATCTATCTATCTACACACAATGAAATATTATTCAGTGATAAAAAATGGAATTCTGCCATTTGCAGCAACATGGATGGACCTAGATATTATTTAGCTTAGTGAAATAAGTCAGACAAAGACAAAAACTCTGTGTTATCACTTATATATGGAATCTAAAAAATAAAGCAAATGAATGAATATAGCGAAACAGAAACCAATGCACAGATATAGAGAACAAAGTAGTGGTTACCAGTGGGGAGAAGGAAGTAGGGAGGGCAAAATAGGGGTATGGGATTAAGAGACACAAACCACTATGTATAAAATAGATAATCAACAAAGATACATTATATATTGCAGGGAAATATAGCCATTATTTTGTAATAACTTTAAATGGAGTATAATCTGTAAAAGATATTTAATCACTATGCTGCACACTTGAAACTAATATTATAAATCAACTATACTTCAATTAAAAAATAAAATGCATGAATAAAGTTTATTTTTAAAGAAACAGCTTCTGTGATGTATTTAATTGATTACTCCTCGATCTTATTTCTAACAAGTTGTTTTATACATAACTGGGCCTATTTTTTAAATGAGAGGGTTTTTTATGTCCATATGGCATTCATGTGGTTACGTATTTGTATGTAGCATTCTAGGAATAAAAATAATTTTTAAAATGAAAATTGCAGTACCAGCATGTGCCTATTTCTGCATAGTTCAGCCACTTTCAAGGCTTAAAGTGGGTGGGATTACGCATCTGAATTTTTCAATATAATTGTAGAGTTACTAATGCTTGGCAATTTTGGGTCTGTAAACAAGGAAATATACTCTTCTGGAGGTTCTTCTGTAATGGGTAAATATATTCTCTAAGTTAAGTGTAAGGATTCAAAACAACCATAATAGCTATGAAAAGCTACTCACCTTTGCTTCATTAGTGTGGTTTCTGTGAGTTTTTACTATGATAAGAATTCTTCACATGTACTTATACTCCAATTACTTTACTATGTTTGGCAGCCCAAGCATGTCATTCCTTACTGGATTTTCATTGAGTTACTTACACTCATATTTTCTGTGAAGTAAGGCCTTTCCTGAACTTGAAATTTAATTGGTATTATATTGGGATAACCACCAACTTTATTACTATTTCCGTCTGCAACAAGCCCCTTTAGTGTTTTGTGTGACTGGTTGCAGGATGATCCCTTCAATCTGCTCTGTATTATGATATTATTTCAGTGTATGTCTCATTTATTTCATACCACATCTTGCTCTATAAAGGATTTAGAATGCTTTACAAAGATGCATTAAAATATAACAAGTTAAAATTTAAGAGTGAATGTGAAATAAGAAAAAAAAGGTAGGGTAATAAAAAATAGAACCCTGAATGAAGCTAAGAAAATCTCAGTTTATAGGGGTGGATATTCTTGCTTTTGAAGGGACAGACACATGGCCTTGGGCTTTATAGCAGCCATTTTGCAGGGATCTCTGTTCCATTACACAGTATCTTTAATATAAGAAAAAAACATTTACCTCTCTTCCTCTGTAGTTTGGTCGGTGTTTGTTAATTGTTTAAAAAGAGTCAGTTTATCATACATAGAAGAGTAGTTATAATGTATATGGTAAGGTATGAAGAATAAGACATATACATCCTGTGTACCTTGTGCACAGCTGAAAAATAGAACATTACCACTTCCTTTGAAGCCCCCAGTGTGCTCTTTTCCAACTGCATTCCCCTCCTTTCCCCTTACTAGGTGTAATCAGTATCTGAAGCTTCACAGTTATTCCTTAAGGTTTTTAAGTTTTTACATTATTTACATACAAAGTAAAAGAATGAAACAATCATGTGCATGTTTTTCTGTGACCTTGCTTCTTGTACTCAGCATTGTTTGAGATTCCTCCGTGTTGAAGTTTGTACCATAGTTCCTTCATTTTTCCTTACGTGAGCATTCATTCTTTATTCCCTTATGAATAACAGTGCTATCAATGTTCCGGTTTGTGTCTCAAGGTTCATGTCTCCCTTATGTATGTCTTACATAGGTCCTCACATGTGAGACTTTCTCTAGGCTCTATAATTATCAAATTGTTGTGTCATATGTGCATATTTAGCTTTGCTAGACAATGCAAAATTGTTTTCCAAAGTTGTTATACCATTTTACACTCCAACTAGTGTAAGGGGAACTCTTGGGCTCCATATACTGATACTACTTGGTATTGTCTGACTTTTTTTTTTTTTTTTTTTTTTTTGTGGTATGCGGGCCTCTCACTGTTGTGGCCTCTCCCGTTGCAGAGCACAGGCTCCGGGCGCGCAGGCTCAGCGGCCATGGCTCACAAGCCCAGCCGCTCCGCGGCACGTGGGATCCTCCCGGACCGGGGCACGAACCCGCGTTCCCTGCATTGGCAGGCGGACTCTCAACCACTGCGCCACCAGGGAAGCCCCTGTCTGACTTTTTAATATTTGCCCATCTGATGGGTTATTGATGCATTCTTTATAAAGGTATTGCTAGGCCAGGAGCTTGGCATCAGAGGTGAATTTCCTGCTCATTGGATCCAAGAGACCTTTCTGAGAACTTCTTTTTAGTTCCTGAAGTTTTCCTTTATGCTACACTTCAGAATCTCATCTACTTCAGCTCTCTGAATTACTAATGTTCGTATGCTACCACCTGCTTAGATGAAGAATTTAGAACATTTTTCAAATGTCTTCAGTTACGATTTTCTCAGTTAACACAGAAATCAGTAATTACTTGACACTGCAACTAGTCCGTGCCAAGATATGTGCCCTGCTCTTGGAAACTTTATATGTCCTGTTAGGGTGAGGGCCAATCGGGCTGTAAACAAATTAAAAAGGAAGCATCAGGTGCTGAGATGGAGTGTAATACGGGAAACGTACTTCAGGTGGTGTGGTCAGGGACGGCCTCTCATGCAGGTGAATTTAGCTGAGACATGGTGAGTAGGAAGAGGTTAGCTGGAATATGTGACTACACTGGACCCTTGAACAGCAGAAGGGTTCATTCGCGTATACCTTATAGTCAGCCCTCTGTATCCACAGATCCTCTGCATCCGTGAACTCAACAAACCAAGAACGTGTAGTACTGTAGTATTTACTATTGAAAAATATCTGCATATAAGTGGGCCCATGCAGTTCAAACCTGTGTTGTTCAAGGGTCAACTATACTGTGTGTGGGGTGCGTTGGAGGGAGGGGAAGGGACAATGTTTTAGACCAGGAGGGAAGAGCATGTACAAGGAGCTTGAGGCAGGGTAAAAGCCCACATGTTTATGAGTTGTTGGAAGGCCGATATGGCTGGAGGGCAGATGCTGGTTTGGAGTATTGTGGTAAGAGGTGAGGTTGGATATTAAGAGCCAGTCGGATCATGTAGAACCTTCTAGGAGGGTAAGGAGTGTAAATTCATACTTAACTGCAATGGAATGCTGGTGAAGGGTTTGAAATGGAGGAGGTAGGGGGAGGGTGACATTATCTGGCTGAACTTTTAAGATGACTCTTGCTGATATCTGACGAATGAACTGAAGGGTAGGAAGCATGTTCATAGAATCACAAAATTATAAACATTGTTATCTGTGAGGATGCAGGGTGGGGTGTTTACCCTCCAGGGTCATTCACAATTATTTGGGATGGGGAAACAATAAGAAAATTGATTGTGCTAACTGCCAAGTTTGTTGTACAAAGATAGGCCTTAGAGATTCAGAAAAGGGAGAGAACACTGTGGAGGGAGCAATCAGGAAAGGCTTCTTGGTTCAGTATGGACCTGGAAGCATGGGTAGAAGTTAAACGGCAGAGAAGAGGGAGGGCATTCCAAGCAGGACAGAATGGTGTAGACCTCTGGATAGAACAGAGGGGGGCTGGGAAGTGAATTTAGAGAGAGGGAAAGCTGTTCCCAGATTGTGAGAGACCATCCCTTCCCTAAAGATAGCACCACTAGTGAAGTAGTGAACTGACATGCTTCATGGCTTCATGAGGATATAGCTGAGATGGCTCTAGTTTAGAAGATTCACTAGGAATACAGTTTCCTTAAGAATAGCACCATTTCATTTTTTATTGTAGACTGAGTTTGTTGGCCCTGGATTACTATGCTATGGAACTTCGCTAAGTCACATGGTTGATTTTTGTTTGTCTCTGGGTCTTTATATAAAAGAACCAACTCTTTTTTAAATAACCTAAGAAGTAATTAGACAAGTGCAGGTTTAGGTAATAAAGGTGCTTATCTTACTCCCTCAAGACTTTCCTTCATTTCTTCAGTAGTGTGAGGAAATGGTTGACGCAACATGCATTGGCAGGGTCAAGTCAAGTCTGTTGTTCCTAGGAATGTACTGTCCAATTCAGTACAAATCCTTTTATTTACCATCCAACCCCTTCCCCTCTCTATCTCGCCATTTGTTTAATGCCCAAACTCCTCCCTAGGCCTGCCCTGAAGCTGGAAATAGCAAGACCACCTGGTATTCGATCCTGGATTCTGTCTTCCTTCATTTATGCCCATAGCTGGGAGTGGTGTGTGGTCTGTCCAATCTTTGTCTGGTCAGAGTCCAGCTGTATAACAATGTGTACATTCCTCAGTCTGCTTAACTTATCTACTTTTCCTCAGTTTCTTGTATACCTGTTTATAATCTCTTGAATTTAACGATTTAATATATATTATTTTTACTCACAAAGCCTGATAGATTTCTCTCCTCCAGGATGATAAATCTCTCTTTGATTGATGCTCCTCAGCACCTTCCACCTTTAACATGTCCTTCTAAATTTATTTTCCTATAAAAACCCACTGCTGCATTTTTGCCCATTCTGTCTTTTGGTTCAGTACCCACCCCCATCATACCTCATTAAGTTCTCCTCTCTGGGGGCACTGAGTGGCACCACCAGTATAACAACTGTCATAGGTCCTTGCTACCTGCTCACACCTCTTTTCAGGTGACTCAAGCCATTTTGATACCTGTCAGAGTCACAGATTCAGAGGGACCCTCTAAGTGCCCAGTGTGTGTGAAGTTGTGCCTGGCTTCTGGGAGGCCTGCAGTCTTGGGAGAAGAGGGCTTATACAAGTGAGGAGTGAGCCCATAGCACAAGACTGGCTTCAGCAAGTTGTCAGTCACCTGTGTTGAGCAGCCCCGGCCTGGGCACTTGCAGAGCTGTGGTGCACCTGCTACCACTGTCCCCTCTCCTTTACGGCTTGCAGGCAGTGAGCTGCAGAAACTGAGGAAATTCAAAGTGGATTTTCCTCTGGAAAAGGCTTAGGACTCTGATGCAACTTATGAGGAACTTCTATGAATACAGATGTAAAGGAAAAATACAATAAATGCTGAAGAATGTTTATTAAGAAGACAGCATGATTTAAATTTCATTATAACATTTCATTATAAGGACTCATTCTCTATAATGAAGCAGCGTCCATGTCCTGGCAGATGACCCACAGAAAAAGCTTTTGTTGCTCTGACTACAATAAACTTTTTGCAGTGAATACTTTCTCTGATTCTTGTTCACTTAACAGCCACTTGTCATTGGAAATGAATTGTGTTCTGAGCTGGAGATGGGTACATGGAAGACAGGCTACTGCAGCAACCCTGAATGTTCTGTTGCTGCCCTCCCACCACGCTTTTTGTAATTCAGTGTTTACTGCCTTCAGGAAATTCACATTGAGGAGATGGGGACTCTGGACAGCCAACTAATGCAAGTCTGATGTCCTTGAAGGCAGGAGCCCAGTACCTTGTACAGTGCTTGATACGCAAAAAGTGCTCAGTAGGAATTCAGTTTTTAGAAAAGTTTAAATACAATACAGAGATCACCCACATACTCACTACCCAGATTCAGATACACTTATTGTTAATATTTTGTCCCATTTGCATGCTCATGTACACACACTTTCTCCCTGCCTCTCTCTGTGTGTAGGTGGGTTGTTTCCACTTTTTGGTTATTATGAACAGTGGTGCTGTGCACATTCATGTGTAAGTCTTGGCGTGCGTATGCTTTTTCATTTCTCTTGGATATTTAGGAATGGAATCATGATACATTTATGTTTCTTTGCAAGAAACTCCCAAACTCTTTTTCTAAAGTAGCTGTACTGTCTTACTTTCCTGCTGGCAATGTATGAGGGTTCCAATTCCTCTACATTGTCACTAACATGTGTTATTGTCTGTCTTTTTTTTTTTTTTTTTGTGGTACGCGGGCCTCTCACTGTTGTGGCCCCTCCCGTTGCAGAGCACAGGCTCCAGATGCTCAGGCTCAGCGGCCATGGCTCACGGGCCCAGCTGCTCCGCAGCATGTGGGATCCTCCCGGACCGGGGCACGAACCCGTGTCCCCTGCATTGGCAGGCGGACTGTCAACCATTGCGTCACCAGGAGAGCCCTTGTCTGTCTTTTTAATGATAGTCATCCTAGTGGGTGAAGAAGTATCTCTTTGTTCTAATTTGCATTTCCCTAATGACTAATGATGTTGAACATCTTTTTTATGTGTTCATTGACCATTTGTATATCTTCTTTGGTAAAATGTCTATTCAAATCTTTTGCCCATTTTCATTTGGGTTGTTTGTTATCTTCTTTTTGAGTTTTAAGTTATTTTTATATTCTAGATATGAGTCCTTTGTTAGATATACGATTTGCAGATATTTTGTATCTGTGACTTTCATTTTCTTAATGCTTTCTTTTGATGTGCAAAAGTTTTAAAGTTTGATAAAGTCCAGTTGATCATTTTTTTCTTTTATGTTTCATGCGTTTGATGATTCTAAGAAATCTTTGAATAATCCAAGACCATGAAGATATTTTCTATGTTTTCTTACATAGCTTACATTTATATCTATAATCCATCTTGAGTTCATTTTTGTGTAAAATGTGAGGCGGGGTCCAAATTAACGTTTCTGCACGTGGTTATCCAATTGTCCAAGCACCATTTTTTGAAAGCACTGTTCTTTCCCCATGAAATTGCCTTGACACCTTCGACAAAAATCAGTTTATCATAACTATAAGAGCTTATTTCTGTACCCTCAATTGACATTTATCTTTTTGAAGAAAACAGTCTTCCCCCACAGCTTTTTTTTTTTTTTAATAAATCCAAAATGAGGAACACTGTGATTTTTCCTCATGATTAGGTTCAGATTATGCATTCCTGGCCAGGATACTATGTAAGTTATATTGACTCTTTCTGAGATCATTACGTTTAGAAGTACTTGATGTCTACCTGTCCTACATTGGTGGTGGTAATTTTGGTCACCTGGTCAAGATGTCCAGTTTCTCCACTGTATAGTTACTATTGCAAATATCTTGCTTCTCATAAAATATTTTCCCCTACATCTAGCATCCATTGATGATTCTTGTCTAAATCAGTCTTTCCTGGGATGGTTGAAAAATGATTTTTCCAGACCTTCCCACTCCCACTTTGCACATTGAACAATCAGCACTAGACATTCTGCTGTTGGAAGGAGCCCTCCCTTCTCTACCATTTATGTATTTCTCCATCTGTTTATGATTGGTGTGGACTGAAGGATTACTGTTTTTTCAAAGGTTTATAATTCATTACAGTCCTTAACTATTTTGGTGCTCAAATGATCAGATTTGGCTATGTGGACATTATTTGAATTGAAGGTTTATATAAGCTGCATAAAACTGGGTAGCCTCTTGGTCAGTCATATTACAGTTTCATGTCCAGAAAGAGTCTAACATCCAGTAGTCAGAAATAGTCTGATATTTCACAGATACCAGTGAAAATGGTTTAAATCTTTCCTGAAGTTTCTTAAACCAGAATCAAAGGGGAATGCCTACCATGATGCACAGCGCCACTTATCACATCCTCCTTCCCTGTCTGTCTTCATCTGCCTCACATATCACGTTTCACCAATGGCTCCCCCATCTCTTCCCTCTCAAAACTCATGCTTGCTTGTCTTCTCTCTCTCTGTCCTTACTTTGAGCTCCTCTCTCCTGCATGTCCTCTTTGGAAAAATGTCTCTTCTGGACTTTGCCCATTTTTTTATTTAGTGGTTTGCTTTCTGATATTGAGTTGTATGAGTTCTTTGTATATCTTGGATATTAATCCCTTGTTAGATATATTGTTTGCAAATATCTTCTTCCATTCGGTAGGCTGCCTTTTCGTTTTGTTGATCATTTCCTTCACTGTGCAAAAGCTTTTTCATTTGATATAGTCCCATTTGTTTATTGTCGCTTTTGTTTTCCTTGCCTGAGGAGACAGATGCAAAAAAATATTGCTAGGACTGATGTCAAAAAGTGTACTAAGACCTCTTTTTCATTTTTAATAAATTTTATTTATTTATTTTAAATTTATTTTTGGCTGCATTGGGTCTTTGTTGCTGCGTGCGGGCTTTCTCTAGTCGCGGCCAGCGGGGGCTACTCTTAGTTGCGGTGTGCGGGCTTCTCATTAAGGTGACTTCTCTTGTTGCGGAGCAAGGTTTTCTAGGCGCACGGGCTTCAGTAGTTGCAGCACATGGGCTCAGTAGTTGTGGCTCGCGGGCTCTAGAATGCAGGCTCAGTAGTTGTGGCGCACAGGCTTAGCTGCTCCGCGGCATGTGGGATCTTCCCATGGCTCGAACCCATGTCCCCTGCACTGGTAGGTGGATTCTTAACCACTGCGCCACCAGGGAAGCCCCTTAAGGCCTCTTTTTTTAAAATAACGGCTTTATTGAGATACAATTTACATACCATACAATTCAGTCTTTTAAAATACACAATTCAGTAGTTTTTAGTATATGAACGGAGTTGTACAGCCATGCCAACTATATAGTTTCAGAACATTTTCATCATCCCCTGAAGAAACCTCATACTCACTAGCAGCTACACCCTAACTTCTTGTCCCCAGCCCCTGCCAACCACTAAGCTGTTTTCTATTTCTATGGATTTGCCTATTCTGGACATTTCATATAAATGAATTCATTACATATATAGCTTTTTGTGCTGGCTTCATTTATTCAGCATAATGTTTTAAAGTATGTTGTAGCATGTATCTCTACTTCATTACTTTTTATGTCCATGTAATATTCCATTGTTTGTATATACCATATTTTGATTATCCATTGATCAGTAAATGGACATTTGGGTTGTTTTTACTTCTTTGGATATTATGAATAATATTGTTATGAATATTTGTGTACAAGTTCTTGTGTGGATATCTGTTTTCATTTCTCTTGAGTATATGCCAAGAGTGAAATTGCCGGGTTGTGTGGTAACTCTATGTGTAATCATTTGAGAAATTGCCAGGCTGTCTTCCACAGTGGCTGTCTTCCTCCTGCCTTTCTGTCTCAAGTCTCCTGTTTCTTCTCATGTACTGATTCACTGTAGAGGTGACAAGCATCAGCTGATTAGCTGTTACCTCTCTAGATTGTGTGGAAACAGTGCTGCCATCAAAGTGTCTTTTGACTGTGTGTGAGCATTTCTCTCAGATATGTATACACAGGGAGTAGAACTGCTGGGTCATACTTAATTTTACTAAGTAGTATTTGATTGCCTTCCAGAATGGCTGTATCAGACAGTCCCCCCGCCAGCATTTCTTGGAGGTGCTAGTGGCTTCTTGATTTCCCCAAGTCCCCACCAATGCTTGGCATTATCCAACTTTCTAATCTTTGCCAGGCTAGTGTGTGTAAAGTGAAATCTCATTTTTTTTGCATTTCTTTGATCACCAATGATCTGAACATCTCTTCCTATTTTGCTATGATTTCTAGCAAGATAAAGCACCCTTACTGAATAGTAATCTTAATTCCCAAGGAGTCCACCTCATCACAGTCTTCATTTGTCATCCTTTCTTTCATCACTCTTCATATCTAGCACAGCCCTGTGGTTTTAACTTCTCCCCGGTCCGTAATTCCTTCTCCCTTGTACCTTATCCTTTGTGAGGTTGTGGGTAAGATAGGACATTATTTAGTCCAATCTGTATTTTGTTGCTGTGGGAAACAAGGAGCTTTCTCCTGCTTTGTACTAGCAGTGAGTCACAGAGGAAGTAACAGATGGTTTGAAGGGTGAGAACAAAGACACAAAGCCTTTAGGAGTAACGTTTCTTTAAAAACCAGCATTCAAGGGGAAGGAAGTAAAGGAGGCTGAAAGAGTGAGGAAGCATGAGACAGGTTGCTAAGAAAGGGAGTGGTATCTGGAGACGCTGGGGTCCAAAGGAAGGAGGAGATGATCTAGAAAGGAAAATAGCTTTGGATGATGTGGGACATTAAAGAAAGAGAGAGACTCAATGAGACTTGGAGAGGGAGGAAAGCAGAAATAGGATTTTAGGGTCTAGTTTTCTTTTTTTTCTTTTTTTTTTTTTGCAGTACACAGGCCTCTCACTGTTGTGGCCTCTCCCATTGTGGAGCACAGGCTCCGGACGCGCAGGCTCAGCGGCCATGGCTCACGGGCCTAGCTGCTCTGCCGCATGTGGGATCTTCCCGGACCGGGGAACGAACCCGTGTCCCCTGCATCGGCAGGCGGACTCTCAACCACTGCGCCACCAGGGAAGCCCAAGGGTCTAGTTTTCTAATACATGTACTTTGAAATATAATATATGTAGTAAAATACATGTATTTTTAAATACATGTACTTGACCTTGTGGTGTATGAAATGTACACTATAAAATTAAGCCAAAAGCCATAGTGTCAGTCCCTAAAGGACTTAACAGTCAAGTAGCTGAGCTTTTAATTTCTTTAGAAAATGTGAGTCAGGGAAGATACCAATAGACACTTCTACAACATGTAATAAAGTTGTGTAGACACTTTAATTCAGTGGTTTGCAACTTCTGTCCCACCCACTCAGCAGGGGGCTTTGGCTATAAAATTAAGCCAAAAGTCATAGTGTCAGCCCCCAAGGACTTAACAGTCAAGTAGCTGAGCTTTTAATTTCTTTAGAAAATGTGAGTCAGGGAAGATACCAATAGACACTTCTACAACATGTACTAAAGTTGTGTAGACACTCTAATTCAGTGGTTTGCAACTTCTGTCCCACCCACTCAGCAGGGGGCTTTGGTACACTCTGGTCAGTAACAGTGACCAGAGTGTGGTTGATGAGTTCTCTAAGTGTGGTGGAGGAAGGGATGGAGGAGAAAGTCGAGATGAGGATCATGTCTCTAAAAGAATGGGCAAAGAGGTCAGGGATGATGTAATATGAGAAACCAGTCAGAGAAATAGCCCAGAGCAGCTCTCCACTTGGCCATTTCAGAGGCCTCATTACCATATCAATGCCTCACCTTAACTTTTTTGCCCTCCCCACAATACACAGATTTTAATGATACCTGATCTGCTTTATCTTTCAGTTAGGGTCCTCTGACAACAGGACTTTCGGAATTCTCCCTCTTGGTTTTTGAGATCAGCAATGGCAATTGCTGAGAATCAGGGGCCAGGGGTAAAGGAAAAAACTATGGGGATAGGCTAAGGAAAATGCTGTGACTCAAAAAGGAGTTGAGGAGTAGGTTATAAGGCCCTCAGCATATTGTTTCTCTCTCAGACAAATATTTAAAGTCAGTAGCTCTGGTCTTAGTTAGCATCCCTGAATTTCCCTTATTTTGCACCTTGTCCTGCTAGGGTTCTAATCTTTGCGTCTAGGAAACGCATCTAATTACTTAAGCGCTAAACTAAGAGGCCAGAGTGAAAGGTCAAGATGGAGAACAGATTAAAGATAGTAGTACTAATTCTCCCTTACATGTGTCTATCATTTCAGCTTAGTGTTCTTCTCATACTTTGAGGAGTCAAGGATATGACTGTCATCCTTACTATGCATATGAGGAGGCTGAGATACAGATGGGGAGAGGGACTTCCTCCAGGTATCCTGGAAGCTGAGACTGGTCCTAGGATTTTGAGTAACTTATTGCTTATGTCTGTGACAAAATGCTACAGATTGGGGTGAGAGTGCCTGGGAAAAAGAGTTGGCCATAAACTGGAGAACTTAAAGGGAAAGAAGGTTAAAGAAAAACTGCAAATGCAGTGTATAATAAAAATTAAGCTACTCTGCCCTTAAAGTTGACATCTTGTAATCTTCTACTTTAAATTGTTCCCTTGGATATTTTTAGAATCTAGAATCAGAATATTAGGGCTGGTTACCTTTTTGATATTCTAGTCCATCTTCATTTGGCTGAAGGCCAAAAGACAGCTTTCCAGGTTGAGATGTAGGAGGGCCTTGGAAGTGGGTGGAGCCAGAATTGCCTAATCCCTGCAAAATCCCTCTTTTTGCTAAGGCTTTGCTAAGCCTTTCTAAGGCTGACTGGAGTTGGGCTCAAGTCAGAGAGAACCAGATCTAGGGAGAGGCCGATGGCTGGAAGAGAAATCAAGTTCAGGGCCAAGAAATCAGAATCAGGTTGCCACACCAATGCAGGGAATGGCAGCAGTCAGAGCTGGGAGGGCTGGGGGTACTGCCTTGGTTCTGTAAATCAGATGGTCATGCTAGAGCCCAGGGGGCAGATGGATTCATGGCACAGAGGCCAGGACTTGGGGGCTGGTCTCCTGTGGTTCCTCATTCTTTGTCTGACTGAGCCAGAGACTTGGGTATGAGGCAAGAGAAGTAAGCTAGTGGGTGCCCAGCTGCTTGGGACTGATCTGGGGACGTGCAGAGTTGGAAACTATAAGTTAAAAGTTTTATAAGTTGAAAATTAATGAAAAAGGAATCTGAGGTGTTAGATTTTATTTTTGCAGAGAGAAAAAGTGCCTATTTAAGTGTGCTTTGTGTTTCTTCTACTGCTTTTTTCCTTTTCTGTTGTCGTGATTGCAGTGGTGTTTAGTAAGGAGCCAGCTACCTGGGGGAGGGCTGCTGCCCAGAGGAAGTGCTGGGCAGCAGGGGGCAAGGCAGGGCACCCAGGCTACCAGTGTACCAAGAGCGCAGGACCAGAGGCCGTGGGTCCCCCACGCAGATTCCAGTGAGTTGTTCAGGCCCAGAAGTTTGATGCTCTGTTCTGTTGAGTTCCTCCTTGGGGAACTGAGAAATTCTGAGGAAAAACAAAGGCAAACTCAGTCTCCAAGAGCGATGTTTTGGTCACATTTCCTCTCCAGGGATAGCCTTCAAAGTTCTCACAATGATAAGCCAGAAATAAAAACTTTTCTTCTTGTTTTTCCCTCAAATACCCCTGCACTTCCGGTTTTCCTGTGACCAGGTAGATTTCTGCTTATTCAGGCCCTCCTCCTAGCGGCTTAGTCACAGGAGAGGTGGCCCACTCAGCGAAGGTCTCCAGTCCTTGTCTTCTATGTAAAGGTGAACAGGAACCTGGCCAGGGTCCCCTGAGCTCTCTCCCAGACTGACTCAGTGTTGCCTCTGTGGCCAGGATGCAGCCAGTGTGTGTCTTCCAGGGAAGCCCTAGGGCATTCAGAGGAATCACTGGGTGCTGCCAGCTTTCTTTTGTGGGTGTTCTAATTTAAGACAAGGTAAATCAGCCTTGAGGAAAAAGAGCTTCCTGAACTGAATGTGAAACAGAGTGGGTGGGGAGTGGGGCAGAGCAAGTCTCGTCTGCATACCTTGGCCGACAGGGTGGAGCCTGGAGAACTTACATGCAGTACGTACATATCTCTGGCCTTTGTTTTCAGCTACCCACAGATGCACTGCTGAGTCACTCCTTGTGGACAGCAGGGCATGTACCCCCTCCTTCCTAATCCTTTGGGATCGCTCACTCAATATCACCCAAGGGACAGCTCCAGCCTTCATCCAGTTCTTAAGTATAAAAAAGGTGGGTTACCCCCAAACAGGCCAGTGTCTGAACCCCTTGCAGTGAGTGATGCTAAGCAGAGCTGCTCTGAATTGCTGAGCTGAGCATACAGGGTTAGATTAAGCAAGGGTGGGAGAAGCCCAAGAAAAAGTAAAGCCATAGTTACAAGACTGTGACCCTCTGAAGAACCATGGAATTACTAGTGATATTTTCCATTTTAAATTATTAATAGTGACTCAGTAATTTAAGTGAATAAAATCAACTGAAACGTAAATGCAACTTAGAAAGTAACTAGAAATTTGAGATACGTTCAACGGGAAGAGTTTTAAGATTGGAATTTATCTACTCAGTCACAGTAGTTGCACTGAATAAGACTAAATTATTCATTTTCCACATGTGAAATGTTCCCCCCTCCCCTTCACACAAACACACACACTGTTCAGTTATACTTTATCACTCTTGGATTCTGTAGAAAAAACGGAGAAGAAACTGATGATTTATTTATTTAGTTAGTTACTAATATAGTTGATTTACAATATAATATTAGTTTCAGGTGTACAACATAGTGTTTCACACTTTTTAAAGATTGTACTCCATTTAAAGTTATTAAAAAATAATGGCTATATTTCCCTGTCCTGTACAATATATTCTTGTTGCTTATTTATTTTATACATAGTAGTTTGTGCCTCTTTATCCTCTACCCTATCTTGCTCCTTCCCCTTTCCTCACCCCACTGGTAACCACTAGTTTGTTCTCTACATTTGTGAGTCTGTTTGTGTTTTGTTATATACATTCATTTTATATTTTAGACCCCATATATAAGTGATAACACAAGTATTTCTCTTTCTCTGACTTATTTCATTTAGTATAATAATTTCTAGGTCCATCCACATTGTTGCAGATGGCAGAATTTCATTCTTTTTTATGGCCATGTGTGTGTGTATAAGTACATATATATATATGTGTTTACACACATGTGCACACACCACATCTTTATCCATTCATCTGTTAATGGGCACTTAGGTGGTTTCCATATCTTGGCTAATGTAAATAATGCTGCTATGAACAATGGTGTGCATGTGTCTTTTTAAATTACTGTTTTTCTTTTCTTCGACTGTATACCCAGCAGTGGAATTGCTGGGTTATATGGTAGTTCTATTTTTAGTTTTTTGAGGAACCTCCATACTGTTCTCCATAGTGGCTGCACCAGTTTACAGTCCCACCAACAGTGTGCTAGGGTTCCCTTTTCTCCACATCCTTGCCAACATTTGTTATTTGTAGACTTTTTAATGATAGCCATTCGTAGACTTGTTGATGATAGCCATTCTGACATGTGTGAGGTGATATCTCATTGTAGTTTTGATTTGCATTTCTCTGATGATTAGTGATGCTGAGCATCTTTTCATGTGCCTTTTGGTTATCTGTATATCTTCTTTAGAAAAATGTCTATTCAGGTCTTCTGCCCATTTTTTGATTGGGTTGTTTGGTTTTTTGATATTGAGTTGTATGAGCCGTTTACATGTTTGGGATATCAACCCCTTATCAGTCATATCGTTTGCAAGTATTTTCTCCTTTTTGGTAGGTTGTCTTTTCATTTTGTCAGTGGTTTCTTTTGCTGTACAAAAGCTTTTAAGTTTAATTAGGTCCCATTTGTTTATTTTTGCCTTTATTTCTTTTGCCTTAGGAGACATATCCAAAAATTTATTGCTATGATTTATGTCCAAGAGTGCTTAGCCTATGTTGTCTTCTAAGAGTTTTATGGTTTCAGGACTTTCATTTTGGACTTTAATCCATTTTGAGTTTATTTTTGTATATGGTGTGAGGAAATGGCCTAATCTTATTCTTTTACATGTAGCTGTCCAGTTTTCCCAGCACCACTTATTGAAGAGATTGTCTTTTCTCCATTGTATATTCTTGCCTCCTTTGTCATAGAGTAATTGACAGCAAGTACATGGGTTTATTTCTTTGCTCTCTATTCTGTTCCATTGATCTGTGTGTCTGTTTTTGTGGCAGTACCATGCTGTTTTGATTACTGTAGCTTTGTAGCATAGTATGAGGTCAGGGAGCATGTTACCTCCACCTTTGTTCTTTTTTATCAAGATTGCTTTGACAATTTGACATCCTTTTTGGTTCCATATAAACTTTGGGATTATTTGTTCTAGTTTTATGGAAAATGTGAGCTGTACAGGCTTTTCTTTACATCAAAAAAAGACCTGTAAGGAAGCGCAAATTGGAGACTGTTAAACCATGTTCCCAAGACCTGGTGGCCTAGTGTCTACTCTTTGCTGCCCACTCCCATTCATATTCACTCACTGTTGTTTTGATAGGGATTGCATTAAATTTGTAGATTGCTTTTGATAGTCTGGACATTTTAACACTATTAAATTCTTCCAGTCCAGGAACACAGTATATATTTCCATTTTTTTCAATCCTTTTCAAACTCCTTCGTCAATGTTTTATAGTTTTCAGAGTTTAGGTCTTTCACTTCCTTGGTTAAATTTATTACTAGAATAAAAATTCTTTTCGATGCAATTTTAAACTGGATTGTCTTTTAAATTTTCTCTTTCTGATATTTCATTATTAATGTAAAGAAATGCAACAGATTTTTGTATATTAATCTTGTATCCTGCTACCTTGCTGAATTTACTTATTAGTTCTAATAATTTTTGTATGGAGACTTTAGGGTTCTCTATATACAGTATCATATCATCTGCAAACAGTGACAGTTTTACTTCTTCCCTTCCAACTTGGATGACTTTTATTTCTTTTTCTTTTATGATTGCTGTGGCAGGGACTTCCAATACTGTGTTAAATAGAAGTTGAGACAGTGGGCATCCTTGTCTTGTTTCTGATTTTAGACGAAAAGCTTTCAGCTTTTCACCGTTGAGTGTGATGTTAGCTGTGGGTTTGTCAAAAATGGCCTTTATTGTTTTGAGATGTGTTTCCTCTTTACCAACTTTGATGAAAGTTTCCATCATGAATGCACGTTGAATTCTGTTAAATGCTTTGTCTGCATCTACTGAGATGATTGTGTGACTTTTATCCTTCCTTTTGTTAAAGTTGTATATCACACTGTTTGATCTGTGAATGTTGAACCATCCCAGAATAAGTCCCACTTGATCATGTTGTATAATCCTTTTTGTATATTGTTGAATTCGATTTGCTAAAATTTTACATTTATATTTATCAGGAAATATTAGCTTGTAATTTTCTTTTTTTTTTGTAGTGTCTTTGGTTTTGGTATCAGGGCAATGGTGGCCTTGTAGAATGAATTTGGGATTGTTCCATCCTCTTCAATTTTTTTGGAATAGTTTGAGAAGGATAAGTGTTAGTTCTTCTCTATATGTTTGGTAGAATTCCCCTGTGAAGCCGTGTGGTCCTGGACTTTCATTTGCTGGGAGTTTTTTTAATGACAAATTCAGTTTCACTACTAGTGGTTGGTCTGTTCAGATTGTCTATTTCTTCCTGATTTAAAAACTGATAATTTTTTGGGCTTCCCTGGTGGCGCAGTGGTTGAGAGTCCACCTGCCGATGCAGGGGACACGGGTTCGTACCCCGGTCCGGGAGTATCCCATGTGCCGCAGAGCGGCTGGGCCCGTGAGCCACGGCTGCTGAGCCTGCGCGTCCGGAGCCTGTGCTCCACAACGGGAGAGGCCACAACAATGAGAGGCCCGCGTACCGCAAAAAAAACCCCAACAAAACTGATCATTTTTAAAGACCCAAAAAGGTATTCATTTATCAAAAAATAGATATTAAAATCTTTTATGTATAGCTCTCTGCTCAAAACTGTGAGGGCAATAGCATGCATGGTTCTTCCCTTTCAGAATCCTTCAGGTAAATAGGGAAGAGAAGACAAACTTGAAAAGCAGTATGAAAATATTATAGTTATATAATGGTTAGACAGTAAGCAGTACCAGTGGTATGTAATTAGATCCTAGAAGATCTTATTAGATCCATTAGATCTTATGGCACAGAAAGAGCTGTAACATAAGAAGGGAAAGAGATCCTTGGTAGCTTCATTTTACCAAATCATTTATTTTTCCCAAGATTTGTTTCCTGTGTGTAAAGAATGGGCCTGTAAGCCAGGTCAGCTGAGACAAAATATGTACTGTATACCACATTTATCTGGGACTTGTCCAAAGAGTGGTCTCTGCAAAAGCATAGTCATACAAATCCTCCCAATGATTCTTTGGGGATTTTTGGAGACGAACTTAAAGGAACAGCAGATCAGAAGGGCTAATAGTCCCTCTCAGATGGGAGGGCCCCAGCAAGGTATCCTTCTAAAGTAAATGGCAGATGGGCAGGCTTGAAACTGTTCACAGTTGGCATCTTGCTCATCTGCTGGGATGGCAGTGTTGGGTGTACCTTGTCTTCAAGGAAGGGCCTCACCAGAGGCATAGAGAGGCCTCTGAGTACAGCTGAGGTGCTTCTCTACAAGACCAGAAGCTTTACCCTAGTGCACAGGGTGTAGACTTGAGTTTAGCACAGGTATTTTCTTGCTGCATGAATAACCAGGAGAAGTGGACTCTCTTCACATACTCTACCTGTTATCATTTTGTCTAAGGGAATTGGTTGATAAGATAGAGCTCTGTGTGCTCAAGTGAGCTGTACAGGCTTTTCTTTACATCAAAAAAAGACCTGTAAGGAAGCCCAAATTGGAGACTGTTAAACCATGTTCCTAAGACCTGGTGGCCTAGTGTCCACTCTCTGCTGCCCACCCCCATTCATATTCACTCATTGTTGTATATTGAGTAAGCAGGAATAAGCATGTGAAGGCAAAAGGATGGTGAATTTCAGAAACTTTGGTTTGTGATTAATTTCCAGGAGCTCCTAAAGAACTGATTAATGGGAATTGTGATACTGAAACTAAGCAAGTTATTTGCATCTTCGCCCTGCCTTCTCTAGGCAAATGCCTCCAAGGGCATTTATAGGTCACCTTTGGTACTTGACAGTGATTTCAGGGAAGGAAGGCTTTATCTAATGCTTACTTCTTCCTCAAGGCCCAAAGCAAACACTTTCTGCCCCGAGATCCTTCGCTGAGCTCTTTAGTCAAAATCAGTGGTCTTGTGTATCTTCCCATAGCTTTTTGTTCATATCTCTTATGATCACATATTTGGTTATTCACATGTGTGTCTGTTTCCTCGATTGAATTTTAAGATCCTTAAGGACAGATTCCATATATTTATTTTTTATACTCAGAAGCTAGAAATATTAGGCACTCAGTGCTGTGTGCGGATTGAAAGAAGTTTATATAGAGGATAGCCAGTGCAGTTCAGTATTGTCATTGAGAAGTACTGTCAGCTCTGTGTATAATGTTTAGGTATTTTCTCAGATTTTGTAAAAATACTAGGTTCTAATGCTTATGGGAATGTAAGTTTTATAGCTAGGCAGACTTTAAATTGGGTTTAATCATATACGAAACAGAACTTAACATTTTCCTCTTCAGTTCCTTAAAGCTTCTCCTCTGGGCTCCTCTATCTGTGAGGGAGAGTGGTCTGATGAAAGGAGCATGGACTCTAAAGCTGACCAGATGGGTGACTTGGGTAAGCTGCTGTCCTCTCCTGCACCTATTTCCTCAGCTGTAAAATGGGGGAAATTACAGTTCCCTTGCACGGTTCTAAGACACATGGTTGGCACCTGTGGTTAGGCTTGGTCATTTATGCCGTCATCCGTGCCCTCATCATTTCTCATCTGGATATTTAACTGGAAGATGATTGTGCTGTTCTTTCAAGCCATTCTGTACCCTATTGTTTGTGGAGCATAGCTCTGTCACCACTTTCCTGTAGTACACTACTTCTTTATCACCTCCAGAAAAAAAGTTAAATTTCTTAGCATAGTACTGGAGGCTCTGACTCCCGTTTCATGCTTCAGCATTGTATCCTTCTGCTTTCATGTTGATTGATTCCCCTAGGAAGCAAACACCAACATGGAATTACAAATGCAAGAAGGTGGTAATGGGGAGAGGGAACAGGAACAGGCAGGGAAAGCTTTCGATGCGGTGTTGGTCTGACACCTGTGAAAAAGAAAGCAGGGAGGAAGGACAGCTCGGTAGGAAGAGCCTCAGACTTTGGTGCAGCTCTGAGAAAGTCTTGTCTGACCCAAGAATAAGCTTTGGGTCAAAAATCACCTATAGGGGGTCCCTGCCAGTGAGGAATGGCAAGCCTTGCTCAGTCATTGGCTGGAACTGCATGAGGAGAGCGTAGCCTCAGCTTGAAAGTTGAGGCAGATCCTAAATATAGCTGGGAGCTGTTGGTTCACTGTGCTCCTTGCGGCAGATTCTCCCTTGAAAATAAATCTGAGCAGCACACCTCGTGACTGCTGCAGTCTACTTTGTATACTCACCTCTGCCATGCCACGTTCCTTCAACCACCATTCAACAGATAAGAGTGCCCACTTTGTGCTGGTAACCAAGCTTGCTGAGCAAAGCCAGGCTTCTCTGGAGCCTATAATGGGGGAAATAAGTGCAAGTCAGATGTTCACAGTGGCAGGGGCATGACTATCAACCACACTGAGTGCTCTGGAGGAGAGGAAGCAAGAAGCACGGGAGCAGGTGACAAAGGAACCTGAATTCCTTGAACTTGTCTCAGCCTCTTGCCTTCTGTCTTTGCACTTGTCCTTCTACCATAACATCCTTCCCCTGCTTCTTTGCTTGGCCAACATCCTTCAGTAATATCAATGAACACATGTATAAGGTGACCAAATGTCCCATTTGCTTGGATAATTCTAGTCGATTCCTTCTGTTCCAGTGTAGTATTAGCATCACCATCTCTCATGCTCAAAATATCTCAGTTTGGACAATATATTATATGGTCATTTATTTGCCAAGAATTTGCACTGTTCTAGACATTATACGAAGTATTCATTTAATGCTCAGTATGCCTTTAAAACAGTAACTTTAAAAAAAACAGTTTTTCTTTGTGAAACTGAGACACAGGTTAAATAAATTGATCAAAATCACAGAGCCAGTGATGCTGGGATTTGTACCCAGGAAGCTTGGCCCTGAGTCTGTGCTCTGAACCACCTGGCTATTTTGCCTCCCTCAAGGCTTTACTTGGGAAGCCCTCCTCTGATGCTCTGTTGTACCCCTCAGCCTGGCTTAGCCGTTTGTGTACGAGCCTCTCTTGTAGCACATTGTGAGGGCCCTGGAGACTGCCTCTCACTTCTCACCCCCCTCACCCCCAGCCCTCACACACACTGAGCGCTTAGGAAGTCTGTTGAATGACTGGATGGAGACAGATGAGAGTTGTTGGTGTGTGCCACGTGGACTGTTAACTGGAACAGGCTCTTGGGTGAGTTATATTGCTCCTTTTTAGATGTTTTTCCCATTATGCAACCTTCAGACATTATTTACCTTCCCCTCCTGGCTGAATGCTGTCCCCAGACCTACCCAGTTAAGACACTGGGGACTAAAAAGGGACCTCTTTGAAAGAAGTGTGTTCCATAGTTCTTTGTTTGTTTTGTTTAATTCTCCTTGTGGTGTCACATTCATTGGGAAATTTATATTTCTTTTCATGTCCCTGAAGTAATACCTTATTTTTAGATCTAACCAGAGGGCATTCCAAAGACCATGGTATTTCTGGGTTTGTTACAAAAGAAATATATAATTTAAAAAAAAAAAACATTTTTCATTTCGCTAAGAGACTTTCAAAGGGATGAGACATTAAATAATTGGGAGATGAAGGTGTTGACTCTATTGCTCTTCCTTCTCACCTTCCTCAGGAACTAGTCCTGAGGTAATGTAGAAAGGGGACATATAGTAATTCTAAAAACTTCACACTCCCTTTGTGTGCATAGCTAAGACCTTCCTAGATAAATAAAATTTCTTAAGATGTTGAAGGTAAAGCTCTGAAGCTCTTGACATGGTTACAGGAAGCAGAGAAAAGGCATCCAAGAGATTACTCTTTGTAACGAGGAAGACCCCTCCCCCATATCCTCTGCTGTAGCTCCTCTCCGAAGTACCCAGATAATAGTAGTTAATGCATATTCCCTGAGTTTTTCAGATGCTAAAAACCACCACCAAATGAAAAAAATTAACTACTTGATGATCATAAGCACGTAGCCCCCAGACTTTCTGGAGCCTAAGGATCGATCACCATCAGCCAATCAGAGAATTGTGCAGGAGCTGATCACATACCCTGGGGATCCCCCCGCCACCCTCACCTTGCCTTTAAAAATGCTTTGCTGAAACCCATGGAGAGTTTGGGGTTTGGGGGGCACGAACCACCTGTTCTCCTTTCTTGGGCCTATAATAAACCTTTGTCTGCTCCAAACTCCAACATTTCGGTTTGTTTGGCCTCACTGCGTTGGGCGCAGGAACGCAGTTTGGTAACATCTTCAGCCAGGAAGTTTTCTGTCATCTGTGCTATGCATACCTCAGTATCATGGAGGAGGAGATTTATTTCCAACTGTTAGGTTTTAAAAAATTTCACAGAGTAAAAAATTATTAGGGATTTTCAACTGATAAAAACCAGAGAGAACAGTATCATGAACCGCATGCACCCAACTTCAGCATTCATCTGCCTTCTGTCAATCTTACAACCAGACTTGCCTGCTTGTCGTGAATGCTGTGCTCTCTAGTCAGTCGGTTTTCTCCCAATGCTTAGTTTTCCTTTGGTTAGGCTCCTTTTACTCTCACTAAAAAAGTCAATCTGTTAGACCTATCCCAGCCACTCCTCTCTTCTTGTCTTACTCTAGAGAAAAAAATGATCTTACATCATGGTATGGAGCAGGATGCTGTGAAGTTAACTCATCCTGAAATGGTGTAGACTTCCAAGAGCTATTGAAAGACACGATGTCATAGGAGAACAAGGGATGCCGACAAGGGCAAATCCTGCCGGGATGATGAAAGCCTCAGAACTGGTCTTTGAAGGATTATTAGCTTTTGGAGAAGATTTTGGATGGATAGCAAAAGAAATAATACTTGCAATTTTTTATTACCATAATGACAACAATAGCACCAAGTTTGGCATGCTTACATGCCATGCGTGTGTATCAGGTACTCTTCCAAGCACTTTACATATATTATCTCATTAATTCTCATAGCAACAAAATGAGGTGCAAGAACTGTTAACATTTCCATTTTACAGATGAGGAACCTGAGGCACAGGGGAGCTAACTCACCCCAGGATGTACATGGCACAGAGAGAGGGAAGTTCAGATATCCATGGGCTCACAGAGTGGGAGTGAAAGTCATGGAGACTGACTCCTTTGTTAAGGAAGCCATGACTCGAGGTGTAGGGAGCTTCTCCAGGACACATAGCTACTGGGTGGAAGGGCTGAGACTCTTATCCAGGAACCAGACTTGGGCCGGGTGTGTTTCACTTGTACCACACGGCTGTCTCCACTGCCAGGAGCTCCTCAAGAGGTCTCATGATACCAGTCTCTACCTTTCACCTTTTGTTAGGATTGACTCTTCTCTCACTATCTCTTCCTTCCAGGAATATTTCTTGCTTTATATAGTTTGTTTATCTTAACTCTGCAAATTATTAAACTTTGCAGACATTTAGAGAATACAACCTATTCAAGGCATAGTATCACAAAGTAAGTGTGAAGTTGGGGGAAGAGTCTCCTGCCTCCTTATATGAAACTCTAAATATAAAAAGAGTTGTTTCTATTCCTTTTTTCCATTTCCTCGACCTCATAGTCTCAAAGGTGTCTGAAGGATAATTTTTCTTTCTCTGCCACGAAAAGCATTGCCCACTGTGGTGCTTATTCACTTTATTTTCCTTTTAGAATGGAAAAGGGCTATACAAAGCAAAAATCCAATGTGAAAGGAACACAGAAGCACAGCACTGATTCTCAAATCAGAGGCTGCAACAAGAGATGGGAATATAATTGAGTTATAAGGGTTTCCCTTTTCCTTTTTATTTTAATGCTTGTATCCTCATGGGTTTTTAATCTATTCAGTATATTACAATAATAGTCTTTTTCCTCTAAATTTGGCTACTGGAAGTCTCTTTAATCCGGTTTCTATGTTGTTTTGACAAAACCCTATTAATCTTTGAGTTGTTACTTGCTTTCTGTGACAATAAGATGTCCCAATAAGATGTCATGTTGTATGTTCTTGGTAGATTTTTTCTTTTTTGTAATTATTTTAATTTTATCTTTTGTGGAAGAATAGAAGGAACAGTTTAGATTATATGGATTTTAGAACTTCTTGAAAAAGTCTGAAAGCCATCAGTTAGATCAGTGTGCCATTTGTGATTTAAAAAAAAGTGTTTCAGTCTTTAAGAGCAATATTGTTACAGTGGAGCTTTATTTTGGAAATGGAATTTATAAGTTTTCTAAATCAAGTGTTTCTGTTTTTTACTAATTTTATCTTTTCTCTTTTTCAATTCTTCCACTCATTTCTCTCTTTGCTGAGCCACATTTTTAAACAAGAGAAAAGAAGAGAAAGAATATGCTGATAATTGCTTACTAAGGAAATTTCACATGAAAAGAAATAGAATTCTCAGATACTGATCCTGCCCAGAGAATGGTGAAAAGGATGACATACCCAAATATTTGCTGTCCACAGTGACCATCTCTGCTCCCTCCTCCTTGAGTCTGTTCCTCGGCTCTGAGCCCCACTGGCCTGTCCAGGGTTGGCTAGAGGTAAAAGCAGCTTATTCACTTCAGAGGCAGATATGCCTAGAGTCACATTTTAGCTCTCTTATTACTTAATTTCTGGAGCATTCAAGGCTCCCCCCACCGACACCACCAAATCTGAAAAGTGAAGCAAAACCACCCTTGTAAGTTGGAGGCGAGGATTAAATGACAAATTCTACACAATATAAGTGCAAGACCTGAGGCATAGCAAGGGTCCAGTAGTTGTTGAATTCCATCTACCTTATATTTACACATTTGGGATTTTGTCTGCCTCATTTCTCTGAAGTTTTTTATTGTTGAATATAAGACAACTACAACAACTGCATAAAATAGTTACAGTTTGATGAACCATCATAAGATGAGCATTCTTTGAAACATCGTCCATGTGAAACAGGTCTCGTCTTCCTTCATTGGACAAGGTATGCACTGGAGAACAGGACACGGTCTTGCTTCCACAGAACGGATGATTCTGTAGTACCTTGCACTGCCAGAGGTCAGACATGGTAATGAGAGAGGACATTTCATGTAGCTAAATTAAGTTGGCCCAAATCCAGCAAAGACCCTGGTAGCAGAAGGGAGAGCTCTTTGTCCAGGACACTGGTTGGGCATTGCTGTGGGTTAGCTGCACGATTCTACACCCCACTTCTATGGCTGTGGAAAGAGTGGCCTGCTTTGTAGTTTTAAAATTACAAAATGATTAGGAAAAATGCAGATGTGTAGAAATCCTTGTATGCATCCCAGCAATCTTAAGCTTCCACTTGGAAAAGGAAGTTCAGAATGTTGGGAATCCCTGAGGAAGAAGACTCAACTTTAAGATTTTGGCTCTTCTTGAAGTTCACTCAGTGGTGGCCACCAGCGGTTGGCTGCAATCCTAATAAAGACATACTTGACTCACCTGATCTCCCTCTTCTCTGGGCTTCTCCCTTGTTACGCTCTCTGGCTTTGACTCTGCTTTGCATCTCCTTGACCTGCTCTCCACTCTTCAGGACGCTGGGCTGGATAGAAAGTCTTGTTGAGTTCTGAACACTGCCTCTAGGAGTTCCCTCGTACCTTGCCATCCCACACTGACTCATTTTTCTAATTCTGCCCAGTTTGAATCTGGTAACCCTGCAGTGTAAATCTTCTGGAAACTGTCCCAGGCTCCACATCTTATAACCACAAGAGGTGGCCACTTGCCAGCTTGCTCTGCTGCCCAACCCTCATCTGAGAGATCAAACACTGGCTTCTACTGGTGGCTAGGGGTTAACCAAGGGAATGTCTTTTTTTTTCTTTCTGTTCATGTTTGCTTTTTTGTTTTTGTTTTATGCTGGCCCTTAAAAAATGTCATGAAGCTTTGGCATTATGACAATTAACTCTTGGCATTGCTTTTTGGAACCAGGTGAGGGAAACTTACTTCTGTCATTAAGACTGATTGTGCCAGGCTCACACTGTCCATTCCAGAGCACCCTTCTTACACTCTCTGGCATTGCTGATTAACTTGCTTTTGACCTTGTCTCTTTAAAAAGATTACAGATATCTTGAGAGCAAGGACCATGTCCATCTTTCTTCCTTGACACCTGAGCACTTGGGGTTGTCATCATCTACCATGTGTGGCTGCAGCTAGAGAAGAGCCTTTTGTTTTGCCTGGTCATCGTGTAGAAAGTCAGGTCATTGCCTATTATATCATTAGAGTCAAGGTTGAACTAACTAGTGCCTTTGAGAAATAATGCCTTCATTAGAAAGGGAGCCCACTCCCATTAGAGAGCTTTCAGAGAGCTACAGAAAAATATCATAATCTTGGTATTGTACCTGTTTGGTGAAGAGAAACAGATTGTTACTAGAGTGTTGAAATTAACTTTAGGGTTTTCTTTCTCAGTCAGGTCCCAAATATTTTAGGTAGGCATTTGGGGCAGTACAAGGGTAGCCGTGGTCATTGCTCTCAAGGTGTCTGTAGTCTTGTTGAAGAGACAAGGCCCAGAGTAAGCTAACCAGCAATGCAAGGGCATCTGAGAAGGGTGCTCTGGGTTAGACAGCATGTGCTGCAAGGTTGACAGCGTGCAGAAAAGGCCTCACAGAGGTGGTAAAACATGAAGGTCTTAAATTGGACCTTCACAAATGGGACAATTCCTAAGAGCAGAGAGGAGGGCTGTGGAGGGGGAGACCCAGATGTGAGCAAACTAATGTGCAGGATGTATCTGAAGGAGCTGCGTATGTAAATTAGGCTGGAGTAGCAAGAGGATAAGACAAAGAAGTAATGGTACATAAATTGAGAAGGGTTCACCATATATCATAGGGGGCAATAAATGCCAGCTTAAGGGGTTTGGAACACTTGAGAAAAAGTGTTCTAGTGAAGGTGATGTTCTCAGATTAGCCGTGGAAGAGCCGGCAGGGTAGTAGGGATGGGGCAATGCTAAGAACAGGGCAATTGTGGGGATAGATTGCTGCTGGGGCTGCTTTTTTCAGTAGCAAAGCTTAGGCCACTGTGTTCTCCTCCTAAACTAATTCCAAACCATTTTTATAGATCTGTGCTAGCAGTTCATCACACAAAGAGTTTTTGCATGGTTCATGGTGCTAGGCAGTACATTAACACTGTATTTGAGTGTTTGGCTTGGAATAAATATTGACATTGATAACTCCTTTTAAGGACATTTCTGATTGATAATAGACATTTCAATAGCTGCTTACTAGATTGAACCCAGAATCATATAGCTGTGGCATTATGACAGTCCTTGACATTGCTGTTTGGGACCAATGAGGAAAGCTTACTGTGTCATTAATATTGGTTGTGCCATGGCCACAAATGCCAAGAACAACCATCCTAAGTGTGCAGCCCTGGTCATCGTGCACACTGATGCATGGGAGATAAGAATGATGTCAGTTTTCTGGTCAGTTTGCCAGCTTATGTTCTGTGCCTTTTCTGTAATTTTAACATATCATTATATTTTGAATTTTTAAATTTAAAATAGATTTTAGTTCTTTTAAATAAAATGCATATGCATCCTATTTTGGGCCAGTAATTAATTCATTTTTATAGCTTTATTTGGTCCACTTTAATCTGAATGTGCCTCATAACCTTTTATGGTGCCCTATGGTGAGATAAGTTTGGTGACACCAATATAAGTTGTCACTTCATATGGATAGTGTCTGAGTAAACAGTGAATTTGACAAGGAAAGAGAAGAGAGAAGAGGTTCAGGAGTCGCAGAGTCTGGCTTAATGAATATCTACCTTCCTTAATCTCAGATGTGTACTAGACCCCATGGTTCAGAGGTGCAAGCTAGCCCTCATTTCCTGACTCTTGGGGGGAAGAAAGCTAACGGTCTGGTTAGAAATCTTGTTTATTCATAAGCTGACCTGCTGAAGGTAGTCTGAGTATCTTGAAGAGATGGAAAACAGGTCTGTTGTCTGGCTGCTTACCAGCATTTGGTAAACATACCAAGTTCAATCAAATGTCAGTTTAACATGTGTTCAATATGTAGATTAATTCCTAAACCAAAATACACAAAAATGAAAGGCTCAACTAATGGAATTTAAAGGCAAGTTCATACTCTGCCAGCTTTGTAGGCTGAGCATAAGCAGCAGATTAAAATGAGACCAGTGAAGGTGAAGAACATGGTAGGGATGGAAGAAGGTGGCCTTACCTTATGTTCTTATGTTACTGAAATCCTGGAGAGCTTGTGGCCTAATTAGAAAATAAAACATTCATTACCTGAGAGGGAGATATTGCGTTTAGAACAAATAGATCTCTAAAATCCTTCATATAAAGCATCAGGAGCCAGGCAAAAGGTTGTCAGTGAGCATTTCTGAACTCTCTGGCATCTTAAGGCAGTGCTGTGATTCTCATTGCTTGACAAATATAACAATTCTTCAGGAGAGTCTTTTCTCCCAACTTAATTTTAAAAGGAAATTTCACTTAGCTGCTGCTTTGTTAGGGTCCAGTCTGTAAGGGTTTTGAGGTCCATGTATCATTGGCTCATTCCCATGTCAGCTCTGGGCAGTATGACTTTGGGACAAAGCTGTCAATATGCATCAATAAGTCATTTCCCACCATTATAAGGATATTATATACTCATATATTGCCAAATAAAGCTTGATAAGTCAATGCCCTACCACTCTTGTACTAATTCTGTAAGAAATTCCAAAGTTTCATTGTAAGAGTGAGGTGAAGCAATCATCCATGCAGTCAGCATCCAGAGAAATCCATTGGTTAACAATTTGGAGTTTTTCTTTCCAGTATAATTTACATGCATATAGGTATGTACTTTTTATTTTATAAAATTGGGATCATACTGTATAAAAGAATATGTGCCCTACATTTTCACACATGTAACTTACCATGTCATTAAATGTTCTTTGAGAACATGAGCTTTTAAGGACAGAATAGTTTTCTGTGGATGTCCCAGAATTTACTTGCTAATGTTCTCCTTTTGTTAAATGATCATTATCTGCTGTTTTATACTTGTGTAAAACAACGATGGTTATCCTTGCACATTCGACTAGTGTTTGTGAATTTTTTAGGATAAATTAATGTAAATAAAGTTATTGGTTAAATACATACATTTTCAATAAACATTACCACAATGCTTCCAAAAAAGCTGACTCTAGTTTATATTTCATCTAGGACTATGAGAGATTGTTTGTTTCAATGTGCTCCACCAACACTGTTACTGTTAAAAATTATTTTGCAGATTCATAGATAAAACATGGTATCTTATTTTAATTTGTATTTTTTGCCCAAGAAATTGAATTTTTCCATATATTTGTGTACTTGTATTTATTATTGTTTTGGCTTATTCTGTACTCTACAGAGTGGTTCTCATTGCAGATTGGCTTCCCATATCGGCATGAGTGATGGGACAGTTATACTTTATAACTAACCACAAACCCAGGCAAAGGGCAGCCATTCTTATGGATTGGTTTATTAGATCAGCCAATGTATCTACTATTGATTGATTGATTAATTGATTGATTTGGCTGTGCCAGGTCTTAGTTGCAGCATGTAGGATCTAGTTCCCTGACCAGGGATTGAACCCTGGCCCCCTGCATCGGGAGCGTGGTGTCTTAACCACTGGACCACCAGGGAAGTCCTAATGTATCTACTTTTATAATAATCTACTTAATGCACATCTGTCATAACTTTCTGTTCCTTATTCTTTTCTGGACGTTTATTGATTATGGTACATAATATGGTATAGTAAGATCATTAAAAAAAACTATCTGATGAGTGGAATAGTTTTTCGTATTATGAATTTATGAATTCATTAGTATCATACTTTTAAAACTGTCTATTTTTTTAAATACTACTCTTAACTTATTCACCATCAACCTGGTCAAATTCTTTGGCTTGAAGAAGACTGTGAAATCATCAAGATCATTTTCTGCCTTTAGGCAAAGCCTAATCAAATTAGGCTGAAGAGGCAGTAGAGAGGAGGCACTATGTTAAGTCTGGAGGTTTGGTTTTGAACCCTGGCCCTTTGAGTGACTTTGGCCAAGCCAACTTCTCTGAGCCTTAGAGTCTCCATCTGTAAAATGGGAATAATAATCCCAACTTTACTCACCATAAAAAGTATTCATTAAAGAAAAGATATATATATATATATATAAAAAATACATAAAATATTGTGTAAACTTTTACAAAGTATGATAATATACGGAATTGTATAACTTTTTCTTTTTATTTCAATAAGGAATTCAAATTCATGGGCCCAGCACGCTTCCTCTGTGCTACTCTGCTACCTGGAATTCAAATTCATGAATTGTATAAACGTTGACTGTTTTGTACATGGCCTTCTGGTTTACAGGCCCCAAAGTTTTATACAAAGTTTGGCTCATACCTGAAAGAGCATACTCCCTAATTTTCTATATCTACTAATGTTCTCTTTCTAAAAACTCTGCGAAAGAGATACTTCTCTAATTTGAGAGTCATCTAAGAACTATCATGGTAGCATAAGAACACAAACATATCATGCTTGTTTTGATCCTCTCTGAAAATACACATTATTCGGTACCTTCTCTTGCTAAGTTTCAACTGGTCTGTCCCTGTATAATAATAAAATACTGAGTCTATAAAGTATGGTGACTTCAGCAATACTTACAGCTTCAAAATTACAAGGCATACCTTGGGAGGAGGCTTGTGGCTTTTTCCTCTGATGCCAAGCTAATGATGGCAGGGAGGGGAGCCAGGAAGAAACAGTGCATCATTTGAGCCTTGAATTTATAAACAATTAAGTGATGGAATAAATCAACTTCATTTCAGATCCAGACTGGTAAGGAGTCAGGTATGAAAAGTCAGCAGAATTCTTTCTCATTGATTAGTTGGCATACTAAGAGTGCTGTGAAACATCTCCATTGTTTCCTGAACTCCAGGGTCTAGGACCTGCAGCTTATAGTATTCTCAAGCCTCTTTTACCCAAGTGATATTTAAAAGTTTTCTATCAAATTTTAAATTTATAATTTGCTTTAGTTGTACAATTTTAAATATATCAAAATATTATAATAGTTCACTTTTTAGAATCTTAGAAGTTTTTAAAATAGCATTTGTTATTTTTTTAAAAAATAGTTTTAAAAATAGCATTTAAAAATAGCATTCTAGGGCTTCCCTGGTGGCGCAGTGGTTGAGAGTCTGCCTGCCGATGCAAGGGACACAGGTTCGAGCCCTGGTCTGGGAAGATTCCACATGCCGCAGAGCAACTGGGCCTGTGAGCCACAACTACTGAGCCTGTGCGTCTGGAGCCTGTGCTCCGCAACAAGAGCCCGCGATAGTGAGAGGCCCGCATACCGCGATGAAGAGTGGCCCCCGCTTGCCGTAACTAGAGAAAGCCCTCACACAGAAACGAAGACCCAACATAGCCATAAATAAATAAATAAATAAATAAATAAATAAACTGGAAAAAATAGCATTCTACAACTGCAACACAGTGGCAATTATTAGTTTTTAACTTTTTTAAAAACATGGTTTTACAAAGTGTAATCATAGATTGTATTTACTACTGTAACTTGGATTTTTTTCCCTTAACATTAAATCCTAAAAAATTTTCCTAATTCACAGTGTAGTCTTGTTATTAATTACCAAGATGATGTTAGTAGCAAATTCATTTTCCATCAAGTGATCATACCTTTAACCATTCTGTATTGTAGGATCTGTCCATAGCTTCTAATTCTGTAGTACTTTTAAAAAAAAAATCAGGGGTGATATTATTATTATTTATTTATTTATGGCTGTGTTAGGTCTTCATTTCTGTGCAAGGGCTTTCTCTAGTTGTGGCAAGCGGGGGCCACTCTTCATCGCGGTGAGCAGGCCTCTCACTATTGCGGCCTCTCTTGTTGTGGAGCACAGGCTCCAGAAGCGCAGGCTCAGTAATTGTGGCTCATGGGCCCAGTTGCTTCACGGCGTGTGGGATCTTCCCAGACCAGGGTGCGAACCCGCGTCCCCTGCATTGGCAGGCAGACTCCCAACCACTGTGCCACCAGGAAAGCCCTGTAGTACTTTTTGAAGATATATTTATATTATAATGCGTTCATTCATAAAGCATCAAATTTTTAAAAGTGAAAAGGGAAATTTTGTAGAAAGAAATGGCACAGAGCTTGGAAGTATCTAAAAAAGTTCACTTAGACTTACCTGAAAAAGTTGTTCCGTCACATCAGTGGCTTGGGAGGAAGAAGATAATCTCACTTTTAATATTTTATGTTTGTAGGTAAGGATTCGAGAGGTTGAAGTGAAATCCCACTTGAGGTGGGGGGCTGGAACTGTCCCTGATTAAAGCCTGAACCCTGAGCACACTATGCTCTTGGTAAGGGGAGTAGAATCCTCCTCCCACCTGGCCAACGAGGAGAATAGCAACAAAGCTTGCTCCCCAGGCCCTAGGTGGGCAAAGTCCTGAGGCAGAAAATCTGCTTCTGGAACTGGTTCTGTATCTTTATTATGTATATAACCTTGGCCAAGTCATTGTTTCTCTTGGCTAGTTCCATCTTATGTGAAAATAGAGTCAGAACAGATAATGTCTAAGATACTTGCCAACAATTCTAATTCTGTGATCTTTAAACATTCATCTGCTCAACGCTGCTCTGAATGGTCTGGAATTTAGGGAAATTTATATGACTTACCGAGTAGAGGAAACTTAATTCTAATGGAGGCAGAAATTTCTAAGAACAGATAGATAGAAGGCCCAATGCAACTTGCTTTAAAATATTTTTTATGTTTTTCTTGGCGTTTCATGTTTACTGTTAAGACAGCTTATCTTTCTGAATTGGAAATCTGGCTATCAAGCGAGATGTTTTCAATTCACTTAAACTCAAGTGGTGGATGGCTGACTGCTTTTCTGCTGGTTCCATTTTATCCTGCTGAGAAGTCAATCCTTGGCCATCCATGAACCTTCTGTCTGCATTTATAACAATAGTAATTAATGACAGTGAGGGGAGTTGATGTGTGAAGCAGGCACCTTGATAGCTAAGGTCTTAGAAGCTTGAGTTGTCATAGTTCATAGACCACTATTGTATAGATGGAAATATTGTAGCCCAAGGTTCCAGTTAAGTCCTTGTTTCCAAAAGGAGCTTCTTTCATGATGTAGAAATATGCAGGTCTGTGTTTCTTAACCTTCTCATATCCCATGTCTCTTCTGATTAATCTCAGAGTTGATCATTCTCCCTTTCTTCCTCTACTCTCATGTGTACACATACACACATGAGAGATGCTGCTAGCTAGCTTGATAGCCCTCGGCACACATGGAAAAAATGCTACATTTATTCATTTCAGTGTAACTTGGTCATAGTCTCAAATCAGCCACTTACTAGCTCTGTGGCCTTGGATAATTTATCAAACTCCTGTTTTCTCTTCTATAAAATTAGGGCTCTTTGGCTAGAGAATCTCCAAGATCCACAAAATTATACTTTCAGAAGCAGAAGGCCTGAGACATAAATAAGCACAAGCCTGGCCCCAGGCACATTGGTAAAGCAAGACATGCTACCTGCCTCTGGAATTTCCTCCTTTTTGCACACCTCATCATTCACTTTCCCCGCTTCCATTCCCCCAAGCGTCTGGCACCAGCAGAGTTCTGCTGCTTCATGCTGGCTGGCTCCCTTAAGCAACAGGTTAGCATTTTTAGGCCATTTCTCCAGCCATCTCTCCCACTTGGCATATTCATATGCTAGCCATCCTTCAACATTCAGGTTAAATGCCTTCTCCATGAAGCCATATTTGATCACCTCATCTATAATAATCTCTCTTATCTACTAACTTCCATACTAATAGCATTTTAAAAATTCATGGTATTTATTCCTGTTTTGTAGATACAAATAATATTTCTTTTAATAGATTATAGTCTCTCTCTGAGGGCAGAATTTATGTCCCAATTCCTGGTATATCTGTTAAACAAATGAACAAGTGAATGAAGGAGGCAGTGAGTGAGTGAATGAGTGAATGAATTCATCACTGTATCCCCACTTGGTACTACGGTGTTCTGTTAGTAGATCCTCAAAAAAGTGTTGATAAATGAATAATTCCACTTTTCTTATCATTCCCTTAGGCCCTTTCTAGATAACTAGCTTCTTATTTTCTGATTAATGAAGAGGTTATTAATAGCTGATAGCCTGATATGTTGCCTCTCAGAAAGGAATTTGTGTTCTAATAGCAGATTCAAAAGGCCTGACTCATTAATGGTGTGCATTTCAGATAATGGACTAGAAGAGGTTTGTGGGAAGTGTGGGTGCGTATAGTCAGAGACAGGAGGTGGTTCCATCTACTATGCATGTGCCTGCCTCTCAGCCCCAGTAGAAAGCTGGTCTGATTTATGTGTATTAACTTTTAATTCATTATGTAAAACAAAAATTCCCCACAGAACACTTAATAATTGTGGCAAAGCTGAAAGCCAGCTGCTGTTTTGTTCTCTTGCAAATATTCTTTCCATTCAACTGCAGTTTTCTCTCTTTTGCCATCGTGGCCCGTGAATCTGTAAGCTATGCTAAAGAAAGAGGACTGTCTGAGGTTATCCCAAAGAATGAAGACCTGGTCTTCATAACCTCTTCCACAGTATCTTCCTGGAGCACATGAGCAGTGTTCACTTATATTCACTCTTGAGGATGCAGAGGGTGGCATTTTTCAATGCAACTGGGAGATGAGGGAGTCTCTTAGGATGTCTCTACTAATGAGCAGTACAGTCTTTCTTATTTCTTCGGATTATGTCTGAACGGCCTCACCTCAACCAAGCACACAATTCTGATGGTTCTGCCTTACCCGACAGTATGCACTGTCTTTCCTCTAAGGTATATCAAAGGAGACAATTGATGGTAAAGAACAGTGTAAATTCTGCAGGCCTGCTTGTTTTGTGACTGCTTGTTCTCTTATTTAATTCAGTCACTACGGTTTTCTGTGGATTATATTTCTCACATTTTAGAAGACCAAGTATATTTAAATAATTTGGTGTAAGCCCAGCAAAGTACCGTGCGTGAACTGACACTGAATAAATAACCAGTGGGGAGAAAATAGAGGTTTGCAAACATGACAACCAAGAAACCAGGGAACAATTCAACTTAACCTTGAGCAGTTGGCCCTCAGAGGAAATGTCTAGGTGTCTTCGTGGAGGAGATGCCATTGTCTGTATTTGTAATGCAAATATCTTCCCCATTCTTTTCTCCATCAACCCCACTGCATGTTAGGAACATTGTGTATACATGAGGGGAAAAAACTAAAACTTGGTTAAATTGGCTATTCCAAACAATGTTATTGAAGTTACTTAGAGGCCATGACAGTGGATCATCATGGGAGCAAGATACAGCCTTTGATCTGTCTTCAGAATGCAGTGTGTTTACCAAAGCAATCACTCAAGGTTAATAGCCTGCATCTGTGGTGTTTGGTAGTTAAAGAATCAATTTAAATGTCTTATGCAAAGGAAAAGCTTAACAATGTTTTGTGGTGGTTAATGCATTTCAAGTATACTTGAGATTTAAGGAGCAGACGAAAAGGAAAAGAAGTGGATTTCTCATGGTTTAGACTGGTGGTGAAAACTATTTTTTTAAAAATCTAATTTCTTTAAAAAATTTTTTTATTCAATTTATTTAAACTTATAAAAAAGTTCACCCATTTCTCCCACCACTTACCCCCCGCCTCTTGCAACCACCAGTCTGTTCTCTGTATCTATGAGCTTGTTTTTGTTTTTTAAATTCCACATATAAGAGAGATCATACGGTATTTGTCCTTCTCTGACTTATTTCACTTAGCATAATGCCCTTGAGGTCCATCCATGTTGTCGCAGATGGCAAGATTTTATTCTTCTTTGTGGCTGAATAATATTCTATTGTATGTATACACACCACAGTTTTTTTTTAGCTACATAATCTTTTTTTATTTACTTTTAAATTAATTTAAATTTATTTATTTTTGGCTGGGTTGGGTCTTTGTTGCTGCACATGGGCTTTCTCTAGTTGCGGCGAGCAGAAACTACTCTTTGTTGTGGTGCGTAGCCTTCTCATTGTGGTGGCTTCTCTTGTTGCAGAGCACAGGCTCTAGGCACATGGGCTTCAGTAGTTGTGGCACGCAGGCTCGGTAGTTGTGGCTCACGGGCTTAGTTGCTCCGCGGCATGTGGTATCTTCCTGGACCAGGGCTTGAACCCATGTCCCCTGCATTGGCAGGCAGATTCTTAACCAGTGTGCCACCAGGGAAGCCACACACACCACAGTTTCTTAATCCATTCATCCATTGATGGACACTTAGGTTGGTTCCATATTTGGCTAATTCTGTGATGAACATAGGGGTAGCTGTATCTTTTCAAATTAGTATTTTCATTTTCTTTTGATAAATACTCAGAAGTGGAATTACTAGATCATATGGTGGTTCTATTTTTAATTTTTTGTGGAACCTACATACTGTTATCCATATTGGCTGTACCAATTTACGTTCCCACCAATGGTGCATGAGGGTTCCCTTTTTTACAAATCCTTGCCAATGCTTGTTATTTCTTGTCTTTTTGATGATAGCCATTCTAAGAGGTATAATGTGATATCTCATTGTGGTTTTGATTTGCATTTCTGTAATGATTAATGATGTTGAGCATCTTTTCATGTATGTGTTGGCCATCTGTATGACTTCTTTGGGAAAAAAAGTGTCTATTCAGCTCTTATGCCCATTTTTAATTGGATTGTTTGAGCTTTGTTTTTTTTTGTTTGTTTGCTATTGAGTTGTATGAGTTCTTTATGTATCTTGGATATTAACCCCTTATCAGATACATAATTTGCAAATATTTGCTCCCATTCTGTAGGTTCCCTTTTCATTTCTTGGTGGTTTCCTTTGCTGTGCAGAAGCATTTTAGTTTGAGGTACTCCCACTTGTTTATCTTTGCCTTTGTTCTTTTGCATTTGACATAGATTCAAAAAATCATCACCAAGACCTATGTCAGTGAGCTTACCACTTGTGTTTTCTTCTAGGAATTTTATGGTGTCATGTCTTACATTCAAGTATGTAATCCCTTTAGGGTTAATTTTTATATATCTTATGAGATAGTTGTCCAGTTTCATTCTTTTGCATGTAGTTATCCAGTTTTTCCAGCACCTTTTATTGAAGAGATTGTCCTTTCCCCATTGTATATTCTTCGGCCCTTTGTCATAACTTAATTTATCATATATGTGTGGGTTAATTTCTGGGCTCTCTGTTTTGTTCCATTGATCTATGTGTCCTTTTATATGCAAATACCATACTGTTTCAGTTACTTTAGCTTTGTAATACAGTTTGAAATCAGGGAGTGTGATACTTCCAGCTTTGTTATTCTTAAGATTACTTTGGCTATTTGGGGTCTTTTATGTTTCCATGCACATTTTAAGATTATTTATCCTATTTCTGTAAAAAATGCCATTGGAATTTTGATAGGGGTTGGATTGAACCTGTATATTGCTTCTGGTAGTATGACATTTTAACAATACTAATTCTTTCAATCCATGAGCATGGAATATCTTTCCATTTATTTGTGCTGTCTTCAATTTCTTTCATCAATGTCTTGTGGTTTTTAGTATAGAGATCTTTCACCTCCTTAGTTAAATTTCTTCCTTAGTATTTTATTCTTTG
Source organism: Globicephala melas (assembly GCF_963455315.2). Classification (NCBI taxonomy): domain Eukaryota; kingdom Metazoa; phylum Chordata; class Mammalia; order Artiodactyla; family Delphinidae; genus Globicephala; species Globicephala melas. The sequence goes on along the minus strand of NC_083317.1, from coordinate 131,612,300 downwards.
ATGCTATTGTAAATGGGATTATTTTCCTAATTTCTCTTTCTGATAGTCCATTATTACTATAAAGAAATGCAGCTGATTTTTGTGTACTGATTTTTTGTCCTGCACCTTTACTGAATTTGTTTATTAGTTCTAACCATTTTTTGATGGAATCTGTAGGGTTTTCTATGTATAGTATCATGGCATCTGCAAATAGAGACAAGCTTACTTCTTCCTTTCCAATTTGGATGCCTTTATTTATTTTTTGTCTTGCCTAATTGCTGTGGCTAAAACGTCCAATAGTATGTTGAATAAAAGTGGCTGGAGTGACATCCTTGTCTTGTTCCTGATATTAGAGCAAAAGATTTCAGCTTTTCACTATTGAGTATGGTGTTAGTTGTGGGCTTGCCATATATAGCCTTTATTATGTTTGGGTATGTTCCTCCTATACCCGCTTTGTTGAGAGTTGTTTATTTTTTTATCATAAATGGATGTTGAATTTTGTCAGATGCTTTTTCTGCATCTATTGAGATGATCATATTATTTTTATCCTTCATTTTGTTAATATGGTGAATCACACTGACTGACTTGCAGATGTTGAACCATCCTTGCATTGCTGATAAATCCCCTTTGATCATGGTGTATGATTCTTTTCATGCATTATTGAATTCAGTTTGCTAATATTTTGTTGAGGATTTTTCGCCTATGTTTATCAGTGATTTGGGCCTGTAATTTTCTTTCTTGTATGCCATCCTTGTTTGGTTTTGATATCAGGGTAATATAGACCTTGTAATATGTATTTGGAGGAGTTCTCCCATATTTTGAGGGAGAGTTTGAGAAAGATTGGTATTAATGCTTTGAAAGTTTTGGTGGAATTCACTGGTGAAGCCGTCTGGTCCTGGAGTCATGTTTGTTGGGAGATTTTTGATTACCAATTCAGATGTCTTGCTAGTAATTGATCTGTTCAGATTTCCTATTCATCATGATTCAGTCTTGGTAGATGATATGTTTCTAGGAGTTTATATATATTCTAGGTTGTCCAGTTTGTTGGCATGTAATTCTTCATAGTAGTCTCTTATGATTCTTTGTATTTCTGTGGTATTAGTTATAACATCTCTCCTTTCATTTTTGATTTGTTTGAGTCCTCTCTTTTTCTCTTGGTGAGTCTAGCTAAGGGTTTGTCAATTTTGCTTATCTTTTCAGTGAACCAGCTCTTAGTTTAATTGCTCTTTTCTCTTGTTTTTTAAAGTCTCTATTTCATCTATTTCTGCTCTTATCTTTGTTATTTCTTCTACTAACTTTTGGCTTCATTGGTTCTTTTTCTGGATCCTTGGGGTGTAAAATTAGGTTGTTTATTTGAAACTTGTTTCTTGAGGTAGGCATTTATTACTATAGACTTCCCTCTTAGAACTATTTTTGCCACATCCCATAGATTTTGGATTGTTGTGTGTCCATTTTCATTTGTCTCCAGGTATCTTTTGATTTCTTCTATTCTTTTTTAGATTTTTTTTTTGATGTGGACCGTTTTTAAAGTCTTTATTGGATTTGTTACAATATTGCTTCTGCTTTATGTTTTGGTTTTTTGGTCCTGAGGCATGTGGGATCTTAGCTCCCCGACCAGGGATTGAACCTGCACCCCCTGCATTAGAAGGCGAAATCTTAACCACTGGACTGCCAGGGAAGTCCCTCTTCTTTGATTGCTTCAGTGACCCATTGCTTGTTTAATAGCATATTGTTTAGCCTCCAAATGTTTGTGATTTTTGCAGTTTTTTGGTTGTAATTGATTTCTAGTCTCATACTGTTGTGGTCAGAAAAGATGTATGATATGATTTAAATCTTCTTAAATTTATTGAGACTTGTTTTATGACCTAGCATGTGATCTATCCTGGAGAATGTTCCATGTGCACTTGAAAAGAATGTGTATTCTGCTTTTGGATGGAATGTTCTACTTATATCTATTATGGCTGCTTGGTCTAAAGTGTCATTTAAGGCCAGTATTTCCTTATTGGCTTTTTGACTAGGTGATCTGTCCACTGATGTAAGTGAGGTGTTGAAGTCACCTCCTATTATTGTGTTGCTGTCAATTTCTCCCTTTATGTTTGTTTATATTTGCTCGATCTATTTAGGTTCTCCTATATTGGGTGCATATATTTTTACAGTTGTTATGTGTTCTTGGGTTGAGCCCTTTATAATTATGTTATGTCCTTCTTTGTCTCTTGTTACAGTCTTTTTTTTTAAAAAAAAGTCTATTTTGTCTGGTATAAGTTTTGCTACAGCTTTCCTTTTGTTTCCATTTGCATGGAATACCTTTTACAATCCCCTCAGCTTGTGTCTTTCTATCTGATTTGTCTCTCTTGTAGGCAGCATATAGATGTGTCTTGTGTTTTTATACATTCAGCCACTCTGTCTTTTGATTGGAGAATTCAGTGTGTTTACATTTAAAATATTGTTAGGTACATGGTTATTGCCATCTTGTTAATTCTTTTGCTGTTTTTGTAGTTCCGCTCTGTTCCTTTTTTTAATATTTTAATTTTATTGGAGTATAGTTGATTTACAATGTTGTGTTAGTTGCACCTGTACAGCAAAGTGATTCAGTTGTACATATACATATATTCATTCTTTTTTTGGTTCTTTTCTCGTACAGCTTACTGCAGAATATTGAATAGAGTTCCCTGTGCTATACAGTAGGCCCTTGTTGGTTATCTATCATATATATAGTAGTGTGTGTTTGTTCATCCAAGCTCCTGATTTATCCATTGCCCCAGCGTTTCCCCTTTGGTGACCATAAGTTTGTTTTTGATATCTGTAAGTCTGTTTCTGTTTTGTAAATAAGTTCACTTCTATCTTTTTTTAAAATTAGACGCCACATATGAGTGATGTCATATGATATTTGTCTTTCTCTGTCTGACTTACTTCACTTAGTATGATAATTTCTAGGTTCACCCATGTTGCTACAAATGGCATTATTTCATTCTTTTTTGTGGCTGAGTAATATTCCATTGTATATATGTACCACTTCTTCTTTATCCATTCCTCTGTCAATGGACATTTAGGTTGTTTCTGTGCCTCAGCTATTGTAAATAGTGCTTCAGTGAACATTAGGGTGCATATATCCTTTCAGATTACTGTTTTCTCCAAAGATATAGCCAGCAATGGGATTGCTGGATCATATGGTAGTTCTATTTTTAGTTTTTTAAGGAACCTCCATACTGTTCTCCATAGTGGTTGTGCCAATATACAGTCCCACCAACAGTGTAGGAGGGTTCCCTTTTCTCCACACCCTCTCCAGTATTTATTGTTCGTAGACTTTTTGATGATGACTATTTTGACTGATGTGAGGTGGTACCTCATTGTAGGTTTGATTTGCATTTCTTTGACAATTAGTGCTGTTGAGCATTTTTTCATTTGCTTTTTGGCCATCTGTCTTCTTTGGAGAAATGTATATTTAAATATTCTGCCGTTTTTTGATTGGGTTGTTTATTTTTCTGACATAGAGCTGCATGAGCTGTTTGTGTATTTTGGAGATTAATCTCATGTCCGTCACTTCATTTGCAAATATCTTCTCTCATTCTGTGAGTTGTCTTTTCATTTTCTTGACGGTTTTCCTTTTTAGTGCAGAAGCTTTTAAATTTCATTAGGTTCTATTTGTTCTATTTTAGTTTTTATTTTCATTATTCTAAGAGGTGGATCAAAAAAGATTTTACTGTGATTTATGTTAAAGAATGTTCAGCCTATGTTTTCCTCTAAGAGTTTTATTGTGTCTGGCCTTATGTTTAGATCTTTGATCCATTTCGAGTTTATTTTTGTGTATGGTGTTAGAGAGTGTTCTAATCTCATGTTTTTACATGTAGCTCTCCAGTTTTCCCAGCACCACTTATTGAAGAGACTGTCTTTTCTCCACTGTATATTCTTGCCTCCCTTGTCATAGATTAATTGATCATAGGTGTGTGAGTTTATTTCTGAACTTTCTGTCTTATTCCATTGATCTATATTTCTCTTTTTGTTCCAGTACAATACTATTTTAATGACTAGCTTTGTAGTATAGTCTAAAGTCAGGGAGTCTGATTCCTCCAGCTCCATTTTTCTTTCTCAAGATTGCTTTGGCTATTTGGGGTCTTTTGTGTTTCCATATAAATATAAAAATTTTTTGTTCTAGTTCTGTGAAAAATGCCATTGGTAATTTGATGGGGATTGCATTGGATCTGTAGATTGCTTTGGGTAGTATAGGCATTTAGACAATATGGATTCTTCCCATCCAAAAACATGGTATATCCTTTCATCTGTTTGTGTCATCTACAATTTCTTTCATCAGCGTCTGATAGTTTTCAGAATAGAGGCCTTTTGTCTTCTTACGTAGGTTTATACCTAGGTACTTTATTCTTTTGGATGCAATGGTAAATGGGAGTGTTTCCTTAATTTCGCTTTCTGATCTTTTGTTGTTAGTGTATGGAAATGCAAGAGATTTCTGTCTATTAATTTTGTATTCTGAAACTTTACTGAATTCATTGATGAGCTCTAGTAGTTTTCTGGTAGCCTCTTTAGGATTCTCTATGTACAGTATCATGTCATCTGCAAACAGTGACAGTTTTAATTCTTCTTTTCTGATTTGGATTCCTTTTATTTCTTTTTCTTCTCTGATTGCTGTGGCTAAAGCTTCCAAAACTATGTTGAATAAGAGTGGTGAGAGTGGGCAACCCCTGATCTTAGAGGAAATGCTTTCAGTTTTTCACCATTAAGGATAATGTTTGCTGTGGGTTTGTCATATATGACCTTTATTATATTGAGGTAGGTTCCCTCTATGCCCACTTTTTGGAGAGTTTTTATCATAAATGGGTGTTGAATTTTGTCAACAGCTTTTTCTGCATCTATTGAGTTGATAATATGGTTTTTATTCTTCAGTTAGTAGTTAATGTGGTGTATCACACTGATTGATTTACGGATATTGAAGATTCCTTGCATCCCTGAGATAAATCCTACTTGATCATGGTGTATGATCCTTTTAATGTATTGTTGGATTCGATTTGCTAGTATTTTGTTGAGTATCTTTGTATCTATGTTTATAGTGATATTGGCCTGTAATTTTCTTTTTTTGTGGTATTTTTGTCTGGTTTTGGTATCAGGGTGGTGGTGGCATCATAGAATGAGTTTGGGAGTGTTCCTTGCTCTGCAATTCTATGGAAAAGTTAAAAAAGGGTAGGTGTTAACTCTTTTTCAAATGTTCAATATAATATTCACCTGTGAAGCCATCTGGTCCTGTACTTTTGTTTGTTGGAAGTTTTAAAATCACTGTTTCAATTTTAGTACTTGTGTTTGGTCTGTTCATATTCTTTATTTATTCTTGATTCAGTCTTAGAAGGTTGTATCTTTCTAAGAATTTGTCCATTTCTTCTAGGTTGTCCATTTTATTGGCATAGAGTTGCCTGTGGTAGTTTCTTATGATCCTTTGTATTTCTGCAATGTCAGTTGTAACTTCTTTTTCATTTCTTCTTTAATTGGCATAGAGTTTCTTGTGGTAGTCTCTTATGATCCTTTGTATTTCTGCAGTGTCAATTGTAACTTCTCCTTTTTCATTTCTTCTTTAATTGATTTGAGTCCTCTCTTTTTCTTGATGAGTCTGGCTAAAGGTTTATCAGTTTTGTTCATCTTCTCAAAGAACCAGCTTTTAGTTTCATTGATCTTTGCTATTGTTTTCTTCGTCTCTGTTTCATTTATTTCTGCTCTGATCTTTATGATTTTTTCCTTTTACTAACTTTGGCTTTTGTTTTTTTCTCTTTCTCTAGTTGGTTTAGGTGTAAGGTCAGGTTGTTTATTTGAGATTTTTCTTGTTTCCTGAGGTAAGATTTATTGCTATAAACTTCTCTTTTAGACCTGCTTTTACTGAGTCCTGAAGGTTTTGGACCATCGTATTTTCATTGTCATTTGTCTCTAGGTATTTTTTAAATTTCCTCTTTAATTTCTTCAATAATCTGTTGGTTGTTTAGTAACATATTGTTTAGCCTCCATGTGTTTGTGGTTTTTTCCCCCTGTAATTGATTTCTAATCCCATAGCGTTGTGGTCAGAAAAGATGCTTGGTATGATTTCAATTTTCTTAAATTTACCAAGACTTGATTTGTGGCCCAAGATGTGATCTCTCCTGGAGAATGTTCCACGTGCACTTGTGAAGGAAGTGTATTCGGCTGCTTTCCAATGGAATGTTCTGTAAATATCAATTAAGTCCATCTGGTCTAATGTGTCATTTCAGGCCTGTGTTTCCTTATTGATTTTCTGTCTGGATGATCTGTCCATTGATGAGAGTGGAGTATTAAAGTCCCCCACTATTATTGTGTTACTGCCAGTTTCTCCTTTTATGGCTGTTAGCATTTGCCTTATATATTGAGGTGCTCCTATGTTACGTGCATATATATTTATAATTGTTACATCTTCTTCTTGGATTGATCCCTTGATCATTATGTAGTGTCCTTCTTTGTCTCTTGTAACATTCTTTATTTTAGAGTCTATTTTGTCTGATGTGATTATTGCTACTCTGGCTATCTTTCAATTTCAGTTTGCATGGAATAGCTTTTTCCATTCCTTCACTGTCAGTCTGTATGTGTCCCTAGATCTGAAGTCGGTCTCTCATAGAGAGCATATATACAGCTCGTGTTTTTGTATCCATTCAGCCAGTCCATGTCTGTTTTGGTTGGAGCATTTAATCCGTTTACATTTAAGGTCATTATTTTTATTTTTATTTTTTTATTTTTTTATTTTTTTTATTTTTTTCAGTATGCGGGCCCCTCACTGTTGTGGCCTCTCCCGTTGCGGAGCACAGGCTCCGGACACGCAGGCTCAGCGGCCATGGCTCACGGGCCTAGCTGCTCCATGGTATGTGGGATCTTCCTGGACCGGGGCACGAACCTGTGTCCCCTGCATCGGCAGGCAGACTCTCAACCACTGCGCCACCAGGGACGCCCCTAAGGTCATTATTGACATGTATGTTCCTATTGCCATTTTCTTAATTGCTTTGGATTTATTTTTGAAGGTCTTTTTTCTTCCTCTTTTGTTCTCTTCTTCTGTGATTTGATGTCTATCTTTAGTGAAGTGTTTGGATTGCTTTTTCTTTTTTGTGTGTGTATCTATTGTAGGTTTTTGGTTTGTGGTTCCCATGAGGCTTTGATATAGCAGTCTATATATAAACAAGATTGTTTTAAGTTGCTGGTCTTTTAATTTCAAATGCCTTTCCAATATCCTGTATTTGTACTCTCCTCATGATTGCTGGGTTTGATAACAAATTTCTTTGTGTATGATTTCCTACCTTTATCTTTTCCTTTACCGGTGAGCTTCCCCATTTGTAATTTTCTTGATTCTATTTGTGGCCTTTTCTTTTCTACCTAGAGAAGTTCCTTCAGGGTTTGTTGTAATTCTGGTTTGATGTTGCTGCATTCTCTTAGCTTTTGCTTGTCTGTAAAACTTCTGATTTCTCCTTTGAATTTGAACGAGAGTCTTGCTGGGTAGAGTATTCTTGGTTGTAGCTTTTTCCCTTTCATCACTTTAAATATGTCATGCCACTCCCTTTTGGCCTGCAGAGTTTTTGCTGAAAAATCAGCTGATAACCTTATGTGGGTTCTCTTGTATGTTATTTGTTGCTTTTCCCTTGTTGCTGTTATTTTTTTTTTTAATTTTTATTTTTTAATAAAATTTTTATTTTTAATTTTTATCAGTTTTATTATTATATGTCTCAGCATGTTCCTCCTTGGGTTTATCTTTTATGGGACTCTCTGTGCTTCCTGGACTTGATTGAGTGTTTTCTTTCTCATGTTAGGGAAGTTTTTGGCTATAATCTCTTCAAATATTTTCTCAGTCCCTTTCGCTCTCTCTTCTCCTTCTGGGACCCCTATAATGCGAATGTTCGTGTGTTTAATTTTGTCCCAGAGGTCTCTGAGGCTGTCTTCATTTCTTTTCATTCTTTTTTTCTGTTCTGTGGCAGTGATTTTCACCATTCTGTCTTCCAGCTCACTTATTCATTCTTCTGCCTTAGTTATTTTGCTATTGATTCCTTCTAGTGTATTTTTCATTCCAGTTATTGTATTGTTCATCTCTGTTCTTTAAACCTTCTCTTTGTTAAAAATATTGAACACTTCACGAATTTGCATGTCATCCTTGTGCAGGGACCATGCTAATCTTCTCTGTATTGTTCCAATTTTAGTATATGTACTGCTGAAGTGACCACATCTGTTCCTTTTGTCTTTTCTTGCTCTTTTCATTTGTTGTTTGACTTTCTTTAGTGGTTACATTTATATTTATTTCTCTTTGTCTTTTTTGTATTTACTGTAGGTTTTTGCTTTGTGGTTACTGTGAGGCTTACATATAATAACTTACACTCTGTTTTAAGTTGATAACAACTTAAGTGTGTTCCCACTTTAAAATCAACATTTTTACTTACTGTCCCCCTACATGTTTTATGTTTTTGATGTCATATTTTTACATCTGTTTATTTTGTGTATCCCATAACTAATTATTGTAAACATAGTTACATTTACTACTTTTGTCTTTTAACCTTTACACTAGCTTTATAAGTAATTAATTATTACCTTTACTATATGTTTACTTTTCCAGTGAGATTTATTCTTTCATATGTGATCTTGTTACTAATTAACTCCCTTTTGAGTCTGTTTTTTCACCTATAAAATGGTATGATGATGTCTTCATCATAGGAGCTAAATTTATGTATGAAATGTATGTGAGGCTGCTTTGTAAATTATCAGCTACTTTATAAGTTTATTGTAAAATGGAAATATCCTTTCATGTCCAGTTTTTGTCACCTTGCCTTTCTGTTTATCTAGTAATCACGTATGCGTATAGATGGCACTGAGAAGATTGCTTTAAAATTACTTATTATATCGTTTTATTAATATATATTATATTTATTATTACCTATTTTATTGTTTTACTACTATATGAATGTTTGACTTCTATGTAGAATTTATTTATAGTTTGACATCATTTAGTAATTATCCAGAGACACAGACATGGTTTACTGTTACTTTTTTATGACTAGATCTATTAGTAAAGGGAGTAAGCCTCACCATATCCATTACTCTGTGCGGATGCTATGATTAACTCATCCATGACTTTATAAAGAGCTAGCCGTGGATTCCCAGTGTAAGAATATTTGCTTTAGGTTTTTTACCTCAACCTTCTGGTTTTAATTTGATTCAGTCTGAGAAAGGCAAAGTAAATCAAGGACAGAGCAGGCCTGCTTTGTGAGTTTGGATTGAAAAAATGAGAAATTCAGCCTAGACACTTACCAGTGGGGATATGTGATGTAATCAATAAAATGGTGAAGGGTTTGGATTTGTTCAGTACCCCAAAGGAGTCCTCTTTAAAACTATAAATATGCATTAACTTAGATTCCCCTATCTAGTCCACCAAATATGAAACCAGGAAGTAATTTTTTCTAATACTTTTCTGATTCTAGCAGTAATATGTGAGGTGGAAGAAATCTAGAAAGTACACTTGAGCTCAGTAAAGAAAACAAAAACCCTATGACACCACTTCATAGAGATCACTGTTGTTATTTATAACCATAATCACTGTGAATAGCCTTAAAAGCTTTGTTTTGTGTGTGTTTATACCTATATCTAGATTTCATATGTAGTTGTGTATATAACTTTTGATTTGTAAAATTGAAATCATAGTGTTTTTATTACCTTAATTAAAAATATTTCCTCATTGTCACATGTATGTGAAATATTCACTATTTAGATGAACCATAATTTATCTGTGCCCTATTTTTGGACATTCTAAGTTGGCCCCCAGTTTTTGCTCTTATATGTAATGGGGGAATGAAAACAATCTTATATGTAAAAATTGGTGTGACATTTGCTAATTATTTTATGTGGATAGGACCTAAAAATGGAATGTCTCGGTCAAAGTTACCTATAGTTTTAAGGATTTTTGAAACATATGCCAGATGTTGTCCATAAGAGTCCAATGAGAGCTCCCATTGCCATACCACTTCACCATTGTCTTACCAGCTCACCAGGTACTGTTTACTTTATGCACTGACTACAAATTATGTTCCTCTCACTATCCCAGCCTTAGTTAAAGCCTCATCATTTCTTCACAGGTTCAATTCAACAGCCTCTAGTCTTGACTCCAAAGCATTCTCCATGTTTACATGATCTTTCTCAACCAGGAATCTTATCACATCAATGGCTTCTCTATAGTCTGTATGTGAACCTGCATATTCCAGCATGTGTGCAGAGCTTGTGGTTGCACTGCCACAACCTCTCTAGCCTCATCTGTAGATACTTGCCCACTTACAGTCTTGCCTTCAGTCCTCTTAAATTATGGTGGAAGCATTCTGATCTGAGACATGATTTTTTAATAAAAAATATTGGTTAAAATAGGGAGACATAAAAGTGATATAGTAAAAATGTTTATTATAACTTAAAACATATGTTCACATTTGTTCATCAGTCTTTTGATGTAGGGCCAAAGCCTTTCCCTTGAATGTGGCTCCACTCATCAAAGTACCTCATCAGTTTTCTTGTGTAACCACACCCATAATATGTCACTTATGAGTTCCAGTTTGAGTTTCTTTCAAGTAGAATGAATAAAAGAGCAGAATCTGGTAGGTTGTTATGATGTATCTTCCAGTCTTTTATGGCTATCTCACTCACTTGTAATTTGACAGTAATTTTATGGCAGCTAGTTTTTTTGAGTCTTTCCAAAGGATTCAACCTAGTTTTCTTAGAAACAATAACTCTTTTGGTTCACACTCATATTTCATTGGCTTATATAATATTTAATTAAATTACACAATGTTTAATTAAATTAATTAGATTCTAAGGCCAAGCATAACTGACATATACATGCTGGGAACCAATATAAATGACCCTTAGCGAGCATATCCCTCAACTGGGGGGAGGCATCAAGTGCCCTGGTCTACTGGAGAGAAACCATCAGTATTGGGCTTGAGTGTCAGTATGCCTTTCAGAGAGGATGGAGAGTGTTAATTCAGGAATGAGTTCAGTAGAAGTCAGTGAAAGAAGTTTTTCACTGACAGTTTTTCACTGTGTTTACAGCTCCTTAAGTTAGTCATAGCCTCTCCCTTCTTTATTTTTGGCCTGTTATTTGCTCTCAGATCCTTACAAATTGAATTTTGGTATCATGACTTCTTCCAGAAACCTTTTCTTCATAGACCCTCCCCTTCCAGATAGTTGTTCCCCCTGTTTTCTCACTTAGTGCCCCATGCTATAGGTTAAAGTATCCCTATATTCAACTGTGAGCCCAGTGAGACCAGGGACATGTCATTTATCTCTGATTCCATGGTCTTGACTTTTAGAAAGTATTGGATAAGTGAATTTGATTTTGCTTTTTCAGGAAGGTGGGGCAAGTTGAAAAATATAATTACATATCCTCATTATTAAGATATGTTTAATGTTTCTGAAATTTGAATAGGACTTATAATAAATGTGTTTGTTTATAACCTCAGTAGCTGTTATTGAATTGATGGTGTATCTTAAACATCAAAGCAATGAAACTGGGTTAAAAAAGCGAGATCACTTCAGGGACAACAATATTCTTCCATAACCACCCCTCCATGCTGCTGTCAGAATCTCTGTTCTGGGCCAATGCAGCATTTCTTTTTGATGTCTAAGTTCTAAGGGTGGCTCAAGGTGGGGATCCTGTGCAGCCCGTGGGTGAGAACACAAAGACTGGAGTCAGAGTGCCTGGGTTCAGATCTTGGCCCTGCCTCATACTCTGCACCCTCGGACAAGTCAGGGCCTCCCTTTTCTCACCTATAAAATGGAGAAAGTCATAACTTTTAAATGATCCATAAAAGCCACTTAGAGCTGCTTGGCACATTCTGTGCCTTCAAGATAAGTTAATGGTTGCTATTGCTATTTTTGTGATACCAAAGAATTCATAAAAGTGATCCTATAAATAGTATAATCACAGAAGGATTTATAAAAATGCTTTCATAAATAGTAGCATCCCTTCTAATCCCTCACTGCAAGGAATTCAAAGAGGAAATACTAGGTGGGTAGATATTTGAATCTGGAATCTACCATTTACCAGCTGTAACATTCTGGACTATTTTCTTAACATCTCTTAGTCTTGATTTCTCTACCTGTAAAATAGAGATAATGACAATGCAAGACTCAGCGGGTTATTATGGATATTAAATTATAGAATGAATGTAAAATATGGCTCTTGGAAGATAATAACTGCTTGATAAATGGTATCTATCTCTGGCAGTTATAATCAGTCACAGATTTGGTATGCAAAATAGAACTTTATTTGTTTATAACTGAATTTTCTCACCTCTTGAGCCTCCATTTTCTCCATTGGCAGGAAATGAAATTTTGCCAATTTAATGGTAAATTCAGAGACTTCCAGACACTTCCCCTCAATCTCTAGTTTGAGTAGATATTTAGTTGATTTGGGATTCTTTCCTTTTGCCTCTTACTTTACTTCTCCCTTAGGGTGAGGTTCTGGGGATTAGGTGTTATTCTGAGATCTGTGACACTTGCATTCAGATATAGGGTTTCCAATGGTGTTAGCTCTGCTGAGTGCACAGCTGAAAGTTTTCGTTCTGCCTCCTGGCCCCAGACCCTGCCGATACCTCTGGTTCCTTGGAGCCTGGCGCACCTGCTTCATCTCTGATACTTTGAGGGAAATTCTTGTTTCTCCATCACCTCACTGGAGAGTGCAGACCTGTACAGTGGCCCCCATGCATGTCCATGCTCCCCCTGTGCTGCCATGGCTCTTCCATCCCTCCAGACCCTGCTGGGTGCTGAGTTTCTCTCAGCTTCTGAACTCACCTGGGGTTTCTTTTGCTCCGTCCGCCATCTACATGGGCTTGGCTCAGAGTGCAGATGGCGAGAGAAAGGCTCTATTTCCTTCTCAGAAACCCATAACGGTATTTAACTCTTATTCTTTGCATTAGTTTTCTATTGCTGCCATAACAAATCACTGGACATTTAACAGCTCAAAACACCACACATTTATTATCTCACAGTTCTGTAGGTTAGAAGTCTAGGGTGACTTGGCTGACTTCTCAGACTTGGGTTTCACGAGGCCAAAATCAAGGTTCACTTCAGGCTTACCAGGTTGTTAGAAGAATCCAGTTTCTTGCCTTTGTAGGACTGGAATCCCCATTTCCTTGCTGAATGTCAACTGGGGGTTGTTCTCAGCTTCTTGTGGCCACCCACTTTCCTTGGCTCGTGGCTCCCTTCTTTCATCTTCAAAGCCAGCAATGGTGGGTTGAGTCCTTCTCAGATTTTGAATCTCTCTGACCTCCCCTTCTGTCTCATCTTTTCTGCCTTCCTTTTTCCATGCATCTCTCTGACTCTTCTGACTCAGGTGATTACACTGGACCCACCTCGGTAGTATCCCTGTCTTAAGGTCAGCTGATGAGTAACCTTAATCCATTTGTGAAGTCCCTTCAGAGCAATACCTAGATTAATGGCTGGATTAGTAGCCAGGAACAGGAAATGTCGGTACATCTTTAGAATTCTGCCTATAACACTCTTACCCCAAATCTCCCTTGACTCTCCTCTGTCAGTGGGGGGATAAACTGGCTAGGCATGTGTTCCTCAAAAATCATCACTTATCCTAGGAGCTCAGCTTTTGATATCTAAGAAATGTTCCAAAGTGCCAAATTATTTTTTCTATCATAGGCTTCAAGATGCTCTGGACGTCTTTCACTAAAATTAACCTTTCTCTCTGTTATATCATGTGTATCCCATGGACAGTGTGTACAGAAAGGCCTCCCTGTCTCTTTGGATGGTGGTTAAAGGATAAAATCATGCCAGTTTGGTTAATCAAACATATATTGACTATTCTGTAGACAGTGGTATGAGAGATTCTAACCTCAAGGAATTTATAACCTAGTAGGGGTGAGTTTCATTTAAATAAATACTTATAATAAATGCACAATGTGAGAAGACTGTGTAGGAATACACATGGTACTGTCAGAACCTAGAGGAGGCTGGGACTTTCAATTGAGAGGTGAAGGTTTAAGAAACAGTGGCATATAGGCAGGCCTAGAAGAAAAGTGGTGGCTGAGAAATAATTTTACATGCTTGCAATCTGCGAAGTATTTTTCTATACTGAATTTCATTTAGTAATCACAGTTACTTTTTGCGGTAGGGATTGTAGTATTTGTGTTACAGATATAGGAGGTAAGGCTGAGAAACTTGCTCGAAATCAGATTCCATCTTTGACTGAGATTGAACCCTTGATCTAACTCCAGATATGTGCTTTTTTACTAATCACATTAAGATGAGTGGGAATGGGGGGGTGAGGGGCAAACCATGTGGCGAGAACTGGGTAAGCAAAGGTAGTAAGGTGGCTAATATGGTGTGTACAGTAGCTAGCCTTCAATAGCCTCTTATGATACCCACCTATGGGTATTGACACCTTTGTATAGTCCCCCACCGAACTGGATTGGGCTGGCCTGTGAAACCAATAGGATATTACAAATGATGATGTGTGATTCTGAGGCTAGGTCAAAACAGACCTTGTAGCTTGCAGCTGGCTTTCCTGAGTCTCTCGCTCTGAAGGGAAATAGCTACCATGCCCTAAGAGACCAGCGTCCCTCTGGGGAGGCTCACGTGGCAAGGCCATAGGAAAGCCATCTTGGCAGCAGGTCTTCCAGTCCCAGTCAGGTCTTCAGATGACTGCATCCCTGTGGGAGACCCTGAACTAGAATCAGCCGGTTAAACTGCTGTCAGATTCCTGACCCACAGAAACCGTTGTGAGGTATTTATTGTCGTTTTAAGCTACCAGGTTTGGGGCTAACTTGTTTCACAGTAATAGGTAACTAATACAGCATAGGTTTTAAAAGAGTAAGTAATTAATCTTATTTAAATAGTGTTGAACAGATTGTAAGAAACCTGCCCTGCAATCTAAGAACCTTAGTGTTTATTCTGTAAACATGAGGGAGACACTGAAGTGTTTCGAACAGAAGAGCGCTTAGAAAAATAGAATATTGGAGAGTCTCTTATGTATGGAATATTTACAAATTAACTGACTTCCTTGCCATTTGGGCCTGGAAAGCAGTCGCTGAGGAGTTAAACATCTTCTAAATACTTCCGTCTCATCTTTTTCTGAGTCTGAAAATCTGTATCTCACTCTTTGAGTCCTAGGAATCATATTTTATTTTTATTTTTCTAATTAGTGGAGAGCTTCCTACTTCCAGCATTCCTGCAAGGCTAGCATGAGCCCCTGAAAGATGTCTTGTCCTAAGAGTGTGATAGAGGCAGACCCATGGGTCACCACCAGAAGAAAATGTACGTGGTGTGAGCATGTGATTAGATTTCAGCCAAACATAGGAACAGGGAAAAGTGTGTAGTAGAAACTCTGATCTGGAGCCTCTGTTCTCTGGCCTTCTGGTGCAGTCACATCCTCGGTTAGTTCTGCCTGAAGCTTGGGGGCAGTGGAAAGTACAGTATATTAGAGAGTCTGAAGAGGAAAGTGCGAGTTCTCACTGTGCCACTGACAAGCTGTGTGATCTTGGGCAAATATCGAATCCCCTGGGTCTCAGTATCTCTGCCCGTAAAATGAGGAAGGGTTGGATTAGATGATTCCTAAGGTTCATCCTAATTACAATGTTCCATGACTTAGGATTCCTTTTATGTGATATCTCCATCAAAACTGGGAGAGTTCAGAGTGATAATGACTATTTCTAAAGGGAATAGGACAAGTACCATAACCAAAAATGTTCCTTGGAAAAGTTTGTATTGTTATTAGACACAATGTATATCCGTTTGCTTAGTTTTCTGTGTAACATGAGTATTCCTTTGTAATTATAAGAATTACTTAATTTCTAAAAGGTTTGATTTCCCACCATAGAGGTTATGGTGGGAAAAATTAGAAATGCTGCCTGCCATTCATGCATTAACAATACATAAGTCAGTAAATGAGTCCGTGCCATAGGTATTGTTCAGTGTGATTTCTATTCTGTTTAATAATTGCAATTTTAATTGATAATTGTGATTTATACCATCATCTTAACACCTTACAGGAGATGCGGCCCCCTGCCTACTAATTTAGACTGATCTTAGTTTTGGTGCAACATTGGTATGTAATAGGATGCTTGGAAATTGCAGTTTGTAGCTATTACAGATTTTCTTTTCAGGATTGGTAAGTGGAGACACCCCTTACAGAACCCTACAGGGTAATGAAATCCATTAATTAATCACAAACTGTGTATTTTAGCTTCCATTGTAATTGTAAATCGTTTTCACCAAGGCTGTTTTGCCCACTTTTTTCTCTTTCTCCTTTTTCCCCCATCCATCTCTCAGAAGACTGGTGAAAATGCAACCAGGTAAGCAAGCAGATAAATGAAAATGAAGAAAATCAAGTGGCCTAGATGTTTTAAGAGCTACATAAACTCAAACTCTGGTGATTCTGGAGTTTATCGGAGTGTGGGGAGGGGAGGGGAGGGAGGTAGGTCACCAGGTACAGTAGCTTGCCCTGTCTGAGCATGTAACCCCAACTTCAGACACTGGCAGACAGGATGACAAGCAGAAGTAAATAGTTGGTGCTGGGTGTATGAAAGGAAGTATTTTCACATCAGTCCTTCCACTGTGGACCCTATTTACACACTCCAATAGGTTATTTTTTTCTTTTTCTAGACTCCTTTCATTCTAAGAGGATTACACCCTCCATTGCTTTCGGTCCACAAATCCTCCAATGCCATTTGATCGGCATGTTTGTGACATTTTTGTTTGGATCAGGATTTGACCATACCTCTAGTGGTCTGAGGAGGGTGGCAAGTGTTGCTGGGTGGCCAGAATAGCCAGAGGGTGGTGTGAATTCATTGCTAAATTGTAGAACAGTGCCAGAAGGATGCTGAGATTCTTCTTCTTTTATTCTTTTCAAAACCCTGACTTGAAACAGATACAAACTCCTTAACTTACTGATGCAAAACTCTATCTCCTAAGGCTGTGGTTTTTAAACTTGAGTTACCAACCCAGAAACGCAGACTTTCTGATTCAGTAAGTATGAAATAAGGCCTGATAATTTGCATTTCTAACAAGTTTCCCGGTGTTGCGGATACTGCTGGTCCCATTTTGGGAACTGCTGTCTTAAAGATTCTCCCAACCTGGAGCAATTGGAAATCAGGCTACAGTCCCCCCAGGGTTTCTCAATTTTCTCACTCCTTTGAGGCCAGCTTGGCTCTGCTGCACTGTCCCTTGGGTCTGGGGTCATGGGTGTGTGCTCATATCCTGTCCTTCAGACCCAGAGTGTCCCAGACAGCTGAGAACTCTGGGACACCCAACCATCTGAATTTCTGAACACAGTATAAAACCAGAGATTTGGCACGGAAGTTGTGATCCCCCATGACCTTAGGAACATTGTCATTTAATCTTGAAAATAACACTCTAGGTGGGGAGCATTCTCACTTTTATCTATGAGGAATTGAAACTGAAGAAGTTGAAATTACTTGCCCAGAAGTAAATTGCTGAACTGGTGTTTGAACCCAGGATTATGGCTTCAGTGCCTGATTTTCCTTTACCTACGTCTCTGTTTCTCCTGGGTTCCATTTTGACCTCTTTCCTCATTTTTATGTAGCCAAGATTACAAAGACGCTCTTTAATTAGGGTTTGAATTATGACTTACATAAACATATGTGTGTATTTATGTATATGTGATTATATATACACACACACATGCTCCTTGCTTCATTTTTATTATTTTGCATGTATTTGTAGTGTAGTATAGTATATAATATGCATCCTTGAAGTTGCCCTAAAGCAGTTTAGGAACAGGGCAAGGAATACATATATACCCCTAAGTCTAGTGAACTCGTGCACATACACATTACTCATCCACACACAAACTGGCTTTTCCTCCATGCCTCACATTAAGTCTAAGAAAATCTGTCTCTTTGGTTGCCATTGACTCATACTAAGTTCCAGCCATGCCCTTGACTGCCATCAGTAAATGGAATGAAAATTGCCTTCGCTGCCCTGCCCTCCTTGCGTTATCCGCAGTGCTTCACCATAAAGGAGGAGATTTAAGTCATCCTTTAGTTCTGGTGGGAGAGAGTTGGCAGGTCTGTATTGACAGATCCACTCTGTTGGAAAATAAGAACAAGCTCTGAGGGCTTTGAGGGTGTGTCTGCAGTGAGTCTATATACTTTGTCCACATTAATAGCAATGCAGGGTTTTTTTCCTTTCCTAAAGAAAACAGCTCTTTTTCCACTGAGGGGTGGACAGGGGGAACAAACCAAAAAACAAAAATTCTGGCGTCTGCTGTTGAAGGCTATAGTGAACAAGGACCTGGGTTACAGGAAGAATGGTGATAAGAAGGAAAAATTGGTGGTCGTAGGTACCCCCAGGAACAAAATGACTGGGAAATACAAAATCACTTGTTTTTATTTTTAAGTTTTCTTGTGAAAGTGGGTGTTGGAAAGGTTGCAGCTTGTGAGTTATTGTAAGTGGTGGAAGGAGGGTTGTTTGAAATCTGAAAGGAAATTGTAACCGCAGATGTGAATGGGTGGCCTGTATAACTAGGTACCTGGTGGGTGTTAGAGGTATGTGCACGCTAGTGCATGTACTTCGGTTCAGCTGTGTGTGGGTTTCTGCAGTCTCCTAGTGTTCCTTCTGGCTGAAATTGCTCACAAGCAAACAAAAAATTTGCATTATGCTCAGATTGTTTCCTAGTATACCAATTGCATTGAAACAAATTTGTGTTTTCAAACAAGCAGTATAGTACAACCGACTTTACATGTCAATTCTCAGAGGATTCCGTTTCCCTTGTTATTAGAATACTTGATGGCCATCAGTGAGATGAGGGGTATGTGAGGACCACTCTCTTATACACATTTATTTCTTATCTCATAAAATTTTAGATAATATAAAGTAATTAGTAAAGTCCCCCTTCAATGTCACGAAACGGATGTTAATGTTTTTTGGGCCACATAAAAATTTCCCGTGTAGCAAAATGACCTTGTTAAGATGACATGTTCTCACCCCATCCCCCACCTCACCACGACCTTTGAGCCAAGCCACGTGGGGCTGAGTCACCGATGACTGGATGTTGTTCGTTTTCTCCCTGATGATTTTCTTTGACTGATAGCCCAGAGAGGTACCTATTGAAGTGGCTCTGTATTGTTTGGTGAAGTGTGTATACTCATTTGTTCTGGGTCTCAGGGCATTTCCCAGGGTCTCATATATTGATTTCAGGATATGGCTGTGTGTATTAGACATGTCTCAGCAAATTCTGCATGCACAGTATTTGTGATGGTTAATTCTGAGGTACACTGGGTGTTTTATCCTTTTCAGGTCCACCTTGGGAAAAAGAGAAAATAACACACGGAGAAAGAAGCAGCTTCACACCTTTGACCCTACATTTGCAGGGGAGCCATGTCTGGGAAAAGCATAGATAAAACAGTGTCTTTGGAAGGAGTATCTGGTCATTTTCAACAGGTTCAATATCTCTCTTCTAATTAGATGTGGCAGCTGGATTCTCATGTGTGCATTCAGATTACAGAGAGATAAGTGTTACACCACCAACATAATTGCTGGGAAAGGTAGTATCCATATAAACATGTAGGAAATTAAAAAAAAATCTAGATGTAGGAATAAAGTATGAGGTCCTAGAATTTAGGGCTGGAAGGAAATGTGGAGAGAAAGGATATTTTTGTCTTGTGTTTCATCTTACAATAAGGAATATGAGTCCCACAGAAGCAGCACAACTAGCCAGGAGATCCTGGCTCGTTATAACGGAACCAGGAACATTAGGGTTCCTAGCTCTTGTCTTTGCACCATGGTGTTGATTTTTGTAATTCAGTAGGTTCTGACCACTTAAGATTTCAGGGAGCCCTCATTCTGTTGCTGCTGCTCCCTTTAACCCTAGTATTTGTCACACGTGCTTGATTTGATTCCCCTGCCACACACTTCCATTTTATTTTATTTTTTAAAGCTGAGAAAAATGTATTGTATTCAGGCCACGGCTACCAGTAGTTGCTTTACTTCTTTAGTTGACATCCTTTTTTTTACCTCAGTTGATAGAAATATAAGAATAGTCCTTGTACAAGGAGAACAAAAGTGCTAGCCTACTCCGTATGGAGGCCTGTTTTCCAACAATTCTGTTTTATCTAGTCAGTGAAATCCTTGGATGTGTTACTAGAGATGTGAGGACCTGAGAAGAACACCCCAGAAATTTTCAAGAAAAAATGTTTACCTCCTCAAGATATTTTTAAAACTAAATTGGAAAAAGGTGTCTTATGAAAAATGTTTAGAATGAAATACAGTATTTCAGATATAAAGTGTTCATATGCTATGTGGCCTTTAACCCTTCAAAATGAATTCTTAAAACCTTGTAATTGGTGGGCATATATGAAAGACTGTTTATGGTGTCAGTTTAGTACAATCTCCATACCCCAAGGACAAGCTAATACTCACTAAGCACTTACTGGGTGTCAAGCACTATTCTGCATGGCTTACAGGGAATCATTCATTTAATCCTCAATACAACACCATGAGGAAAATGCCATCATTATTACTCCATTTGATGGGGGGAAACTCAGGTTCAAAAAAGTGGCTTGACTTGCCTAATGCCACGTGCTAATAAGTTGAGGAGCTGGGATGCAAATGGAGGCTTCTGCTTTCAAGCATGCACTACTAGTAGAAATGAAGGGAGGAGCTAGAAGCACCTGCCTTAGTCATGCTTCTCTCACTCATCAGGCAGTTCAGGGCATCCATCCAAGCAGTTTTGTTCTCCATTAAAGGAGAATATAAATAATACACAGTTTTCCTTTTCACAGGTTTGTTGTGATAATCTAAGAAGATAAGGAAGGGAAGTAATGTTTAACGAGCATCTACTATGAGCCAGGGACCACTGGGGTGTATATGTTTCACATAACATCATTCATTGCTGCTGTCCCTGCTATTGCTATTGTGCGGTTCTCAAATTCTCTGTTGACTGCAGTCACTGCCATTTTCAGAAGATAGATTAACTGCCATCTGTTCTCATGTGTGGGTTTTCTTGTTGCCTCTCACGCCTGTCTTGTTCAACTGATTTCACTGGAGGCGTGAGATTATTTTTAAAGGGATACATGTTATTTGTAGAAAATTTGGGCAAAGGATTTGAAAAAGCAGTTTAAGAGGAGCAAACTCAAAAGGCTCTCAAGCATTGGAAAAGGTACTCCGAGTCACTAGTGATGAGAGAAATGCAAATTAAATCAGTAATGATGTATATAGCATTTCAGAGGGATCAGTTATGCCCAGTGTTTCTGGGGCTGTGGGGACTGTCATGCATTGCTAATAGGAGGTAGACTGATGCTGCTATTCTGGAGAGCCTGTGATACTGCTTGTTCAGATTAGGCCCACTCATATCCCATGACCCAGCAATTATGCTCTTGGAGATGTATGAAAACATCTTTGTTTTCTATATATTTATATATATGTGTATACACACATATATGCATACATATATACATACATATGTATATGCACATATATGTATATGTGTACGTATGTATATGTAAAACACCATAATAGCTCATAAGAGGGTATTCTCACAAGGTTATTTTGATGGTAAGAGGGAGCTGGAGGTAAACTGGGTGTCCTCCGCTAGGAAAGTGGTTCAAATTTAGTTGAATGAACATAAAGGAGTATTGTGCATCTGTTAGAAGCAATTGATTAGATGAACATTTATCAACATGACTGGATCTTAAGGACATAGTGCCAAATGTAAAAAGTAAGAAAAATGAGATACAGTATAAAACCATTTCCCCAAGTTAAAATGAATGTCCACAAAATGATACTCATTTTGTAAGTGCACAAAATGAGGCTCTCTGCTTTCAAGCTTATACTCTTAGTAGAAGTGAAGGGAGGTACAAAAGAGGTACCAGTTAAACCCTTCAGAGTGGTTGGATGAGGGATGAGGGGGAGAAGTGGGGAGATAAAAAGGGGAATAATAAATAAAGCAAAGAGAACCTTGCAAGAACAATGATAATAGTGTGCCATAAACAGGATAACGATTAACTCAACCCCCTGAAAAGGAAAAAAGTTAGAAAATACAAGTCAGCACTAAACAAGAAAATAAAATTATGCATAATTCCATTTACAGAAAACTGTTAAAACTTCAGTGTGCATTCTTCTAGTATTTTATATGCATGTATGTGTATATGTGTATTTTATATATCACACATATTTTTATTTACAAAGTAAATGAAATGTACTCTTTTTTTTGTACCCTAGCTATGAAGAGGTACTAAGTTATCTCTAAAATGCCTTCCAATTCTAAGATGCTCTCCCTTCAGGGTGAATACCATCTCATCAAATTCAAATTTTAAACTGACTTGTGTTCAGCATAACCCAAAATATATTTGCTGAAGACTCAGTGTCAACCATGAGACACTTAGTGCATTCAAAGGAAAATATATCTGCATTTGCATTTAATTCAAAAAGTATTTACTTTGGCTTGATTGCTAAAGATCATTTAAGTGCACTCAGACCATTTCACAGGCTGACAGTTTAAGGTTGGATCACAGTATCAGAGTGTTAATTCCAAATGCAACAAGTGAGGTTAAAAGTTGGTCTAATGTAGCAGGGAACCTTCCCATGTGAGTGACTGAATGGCTTTTAATAGGCTAGAGCTGAACACGAGGCTTGTGGGAGCTCAGTTCCCCGACCAGGGATTGAACCCGGGCCACGGCAGTGACAGCACCGAATCCTAACCACTATGCCACCAGGGAACTCCCTGAACAGTTTCTGATGACTGTTTAAAAACAAGTAAATCGCGCTTCCCTGGTGGCGCAGTGTTTGAGAGTCCGCCTACTGATGCAGGGGACACGGGTTCGTGCCCCGGTCCGGGAAGATCCCACATGCCGTGGAGCGGCTGGGCCCTTGAGCCATGGCCGCTGAGCCTGTGCGTCCGGAGCCTGTGCTCCGCAATGGGAGAGGCCACAACAGAGAGAGGCCCGCGTACTGCGAAAAAAAAAACAAGTAAATTAGTGAATAATAGAGTTCTGAACCTTTAGTCTCTGTTTTGTATGTGGACTGTGAGCAACCTTTAATGAAGAGTACATTCCTCTCTGCCAGAGACAAAAGTACACAGAAGTCTCTCCAGGCCTCTTGCAAAAGCAAACAGAAACCTCCCAAGGGAAACTCATATTTCAAATCATTGCACTGAGAGCAATAATGGAGTGCCCATTGGCTATTGTTGCTATGGTAATCATTGCTGACCTTACAGGTTCTTCCTAATGATATTCTCAACAGGTTCACTAGTAGTATTTGCTCTCTCTCGTGTGTGTGTGTGTGTGTGTGTGTGTGTGTGTGTGTGTGTGTATCTCTAGGTCTATTTGTTTGCTTGTGGCTAAGTTGTCATGTTTTACTCTGAATCCAAAGTCAGAAGGTAGCCGGCATCAATGCCTTGCCCCTAATAAATGCTAAATGAAGATTTGTGAGGCTGGATTCAGTGCACTGGGTTTGGGAAAAAAAAATCAAAGTTATGAGGAGTTTCACAAATCTCTGCAGTTCTCAAAGTTTGTAATCCTGGAAATCCATGTTGCTGGCTACCTTCTCTTGTGAACATTTCCAGATGCTCATTAGAGTAATCAGCAAACGTGAGGTTTGCAACTCTCCAAACTGTAAAAGCCAGGAGGGAGTAGCTATTTTAAAACTGCCTTCTTTAGGATTTATCAGTAAGCTTTTCTGGGGGAGGGAGCAGCATGGACTTAACAGGCTACTGGCTACTCACCAGGTTGCCTGGTCTCTGGGGGTTGCTTGATAGTGGTTCTCACAGCCAGCTGAGCATAAGCCCTTCTTTGGGACACTGGTGCCATCCAGGTGTGGGAATCACTCAATGGTATAATATTAAGACTGTCTTAAGACTTTCCAATCCTGAGATTTCCCCAAACCTGAACTGTTATTATAATTTTATCAGATTTTTGCTATGCCTCCAATGAAAACATGATTCCCGCCCCCATAGTAATATATTACTTATGGTTGTAGAGTATCATGAGCCTTATATGGAATCATTCTTTCCAAAAAGAAGGGAAGGAGAACATCCAAAGTTTGGAGGTAATTTTTTTTTTTTTTTTTGCAGTACGCAGGCCTCTCACTGTTGTGGCCTCTCCCGTTGCGGAGCACAGGCTCCGGACGCGCAGGCTCAGCAGCCGTGGCTCAAGGGCCCAGCCGCTCCGCGGCATGTGGGATCCTCCTGGACCGGGGCATGAACCCGTGTCCCCTGCATCGGCAGGCGGACTCCCAACCACTGTGCCACCAGGGAAGCCCTGGAGGTAATTTAATTAAGCATTTTTGTTAAGTTTTGTGTTTGCTAAATGCGTTTCAGTTGGCTCTCATTTACCCTACAAGCCTAGCCACTCCTGCCCCCAGTGTCCCTCTCAACTTTACTAAGAATTAAACATTCGCAACAACAGGTAAATTTCTTTGGACATTGTCCCCAAACCATGTTTTTCACTGGCAGAGAAGATGCAGATAAAACTATGCTTAGCATCTGAAAAGTAGCTGTTCCAGAACCTATTAAGTCCCTTGTGAAATCACAGTGAGGCCGAGGGCCATGACTCCTTCTCCACCCAGGATTCTGCTTCCCGTGGATATAAGAGATCGATGCCAGGGGCTGTCAGTTTACTGTAAGGAAGTGGGGAAATAAAAAAGCCTTGTTACGTTCTAGGCAGTGTGGTGTGGGGCCATCACTGCAGACCAAGAGTGGGAGGATTGGACTTGACGCCAGGCAGTATCATTTTCTGACGGTACGGCCCTGATTGCGTCCGTAACCTCTCCTACTTGTAAAATGAAGACATCTGCCTTCTTGTCTCACAGGCAGTTGTGTCAGATGAGTAACGTGGATCATTCTTTGCAGTTTCTGGAGTGCTTTGGATATGTGCTAGCTTCATTCACCAAGGTCTGATGATTCTACACAAGCTGCAAAAAGCATTTGCACACGTGCCTTTTCTGAGTCTAGGTTGTCAGACTCCTTAGGCTCCTCAGTTTGAACAAGGTGTTGGAGTGTATCCCAGAATACCAGATAAGAGAGGAAAGGAAAATAACATAGAAAAGAAGGCAAAAGGGTAGGTACTCCCCTCCACCCACTCTCCCACTCCATTCAGCACCCTGACATTATTCAGCAGTCCTTTTCTGCTTTGTATGCACAGACAGAGCCTCTTGTGATAAACGTGCATGAACAGAGGAGTATAAACACTCATTTAAAAATAAATTGAGATGTAGTTGGCTGCAGCCATCTGACAGAGCCCTGGATCTCTCTTCTGCAAGGTCATCCATTTGTAGCCCATTAATTCATGGTCTTTAATAATTTTTTTGAGGTAAGTCTGAAGTTTACTTTGTTTTATCTATGAAGAAAGGACCCACTGAGCAAATGAATAGTGTAAATAAATTTGACAAGAAACATATTAACCTGCTTAAGAGAAAGGGCTGTTTTCAAATGCCTTACTTGCATCTATTTGCATCCTAACTATGTACTGATTATGAGCGATTCTAGTTGTTAAAGTAGTCCTACGAGGATTTCTACTTGGTAATACTTTATTAGCATTTAATTTGAATTACTCTAATAAAACTCCACTTCTTTAAAACTCGTCCATAATTCAATACTGTCACACAGATCTTCCTTCCATCAGTATGAATTTGTTGTAAGGTATTATTGTAATTAATTACATGCTTCTAAATTCCTTGGAAACTGGCTGGTACAATTACATCCTTTGAACAAGACTTTCAGTTTCCCTTGGTTTCTTAAGATAAAAATGTCTTGACACTTAAATGGCATTGCTAAGTTTGGCTGCAGAGAAGAGTTGCCTGTAGAAGCCAATTAGGGAAGTAGGTAATTAGTTATGTCCACTATGACTGAATTTTAGTCCATGTAGGAGGCCAACATCTTCCCCTGAAAACTTGGTTAGGTTTCTGTAATTACATAAACAAACCTTTATTCATAAAACAACTTCTGCCCTGTGCCTTACCTGTAGTGAACACTGAGTGAATACTTGATGAATGAAGGTATGAGGATACATACATCTTTGGGGTTTTCCTTTTTCTTTCATATAGACTGTCTTAATATTGAGCAGTCTGTATTATGATAGGAACTCTGCAAGAGGATTGTGTTGAAAGAACTACCTGTGTTCATCCCATCCCTCCATTTACCCATCTTTCAAATATTTGGGGGGGGAACCTACTCTGGAACCAGTCAGGCATAGCGAAGAGACAGCGTCTCTGCCCCCGTGCATATCATATTCAGTGTACAAGCCTCTTAACGTTTAATAGAGAGATTGGTAGTGTTTTGCCTCTCACTATATTCAGAGTTGCTGTATACTTGGTCCAAGCCCTATCCCAGCCATCCTTCTGTGGTTATTCCTTTGTGTCTGATTGGGCCACTAGTTACAAGGCAGGTGCTATGGGCAATAGCTTATTCCTACTTTATGTTTGTGTCTTATATTTTTCACTGTATGCTACAATTATGTAACATCTAGGGACTCTCCAGTACTAGGGATCCACAGTTCTAAGTAAATAAAGTAGCTTTGTACTAAAGGTTATAGCTAATATTTTTGAGCATTTACTCTATGCCAGACACTCTTCTGAGAACATCTCATATGTTCTCTCATTTAATCCCCAGAGTATCCATGAAGTGAGTGTTATTATTATTTTCATTTTACAGATAAGGAAACTGAGTCACACAGGGATATACTTGTATAAGAGTTTCACAGAAGCAAACTCTTCCTTTCTTTAATAGTAAGACCATTTTGGCATCCCCAGTTTTTTCAGATTGTTTCCACATGTTACGTCACTTGATCTGGCACATCCATCCCCATTCATTTACGTGGGAGAAGTGAGGCAAATGAGGGTGAGTCTCTTCTTTCCATGGTTCTGCAGGTCAAGGACTGTAGTACTTAACCCAGGGCTTCTGAATCCTGGTCCAAGACTCTTCCTCCTTCTTTCTGCTCACCTGACCAGAAGTCTAATGAAGACTTGGGCCTCTCAGTTGTCATGAGAGATTATGAACCTTGGTGACTTTAAGCAGTTATTGGGAGAACATTATTATGTAATGTATTTCATATCCACTCCATTTAGTTGAGGATCTAGTACCAACTCCCAACTTTTTTTTTCTGCTCCTTTGTTGTATTAATATTTGGAACCTACCCTTAACAGCTCTAGAATAAAAAGCCAGTTCTGTGCCCAGGGAATCAATGCTACTTGGGAAATAAATCATATAGTTTGCTCTAGCTAAAAGGAAAAAACTCCCACAAATTTATCTGTCATTTTGATTCATTCTTTCATCCTTTGTAGTACATTTTCAGGGTCTCAGAGAAGCTGCTCTGTCTATGAAGGTGCTTGTTGAAGCATCTTGTTTTACATGTGATCAAAATGGAGAGAGCACTTCTTTTGACAGGAAACTTCACTTCTTGTTACTGAAAACCGTCACAACAGTCATTATGTCTGGCTTTCAGACATTTCCTGGAGTTAGGAGAACAATAGACAGTTAAAATAGCAGTGTCAAGAGCATTCTGGGGTTTTATAATGAGTACCACGGGAAATTTTTTCTCTTGAGTTTGTAAGAAAAAGGAATATTTGGGAGGCTGGAATAATGTGGAAATGAATTTTAATGCTGTATTGTTTAAAATGGAGTGTTATTTCTAACCTTTGGAAGTTGAAAAAATTAATTTTATACCATGGTTCTCATTTTCTTGTTACTGAGTTGAAAGTGACTAAGGGAAATTTCTCTTCAGCTGTCCCTCTCTGCATTTTAAGTACTTTCCCAAAAAAGACACATTTTCGTCTTTCTGACTTTTTATTTGATTAAACATCATTTAGAGTTCTTGGATCCAGTTTATTGGTTCTTAATTTTTATATATGTTCAGGGCTTCTGAGGCTTATGATTTCTAATTTAGCAGCAGGAGTTATTTCTCTGCTTCCTCCTCTCCTCCAACTCCAAATAACAAACAAAAAGACTCAAGCGTTAGGAAGAGATGTTTATTTTGGCTTATTTTTTGTGTATTGCAATGTGTTTTTCACA
The DNA here is from genome assembly GCF_963455315.2 of Globicephala melas. Taxonomy (NCBI): domain Eukaryota; kingdom Metazoa; phylum Chordata; class Mammalia; order Artiodactyla; family Delphinidae; genus Globicephala; species Globicephala melas. The sequence goes on along the minus strand of NC_083317.1, from coordinate 131,584,336 downwards.
ATTTTTACCTTAATTTACATAGCTCTTATAGGCTTTCTTAATTTCTAATCATTTTGATATATTTACTGTTCCGCACGTTAAAAGCACAGGCTTTGTAAACAATTTATATGAGCTGCTGCTTCCACTTCTGCAGCTTCTCAGTTACCACAACAGCTGTGGATGGTTTAAGAGACTCCTGTATTAGTTACATGGTATATAACTGAATGGTAAAAATAACCTGCTGGCTTTATTTTTTTTAAAACTAATAATATGAAAGCAGTTATGAACTATTAACATTTTTAAAGTATAAGACTTACTTTGTTTTAAAATTAATCAACATTTTAAAAAGCTATAAAGTGAAAATAAGTCTTCCTCCCTATTCTCTGATTCCTAAGTATCATTATTTAAAGGTAACTAGTGTTAAAGTTTCTGCATATCCTTCCGGAAATGATCTAATGTTCTATTCATCCACACACACACACACATAAATATACATAAATACATATATACACATAACACATCTATACTTACGTATGTATATATGGAAACGTATATGGATTCTGTTGTGAAATATGTTTTTCTTAGCAATATATCTTAGATATCTGCCCATATCAGTACATATAGATCTACCTCACTTTAATGGCTATATAGTATTCCATTGTCATGGCGTGTCATAATTTAACTTACCTTCTATTTATCAGCATTTGGGTTGTTTCCAGATTTATCCTGTTTCAAACAATGCTGCAATAAATATCTTTGGACATATCTTTTCACATTTTTTGGTAAATATATTTGTAGGATACATTCAAAGCAGGGGGATTACTAGTGAAAGTGTGTGCATTTTTAGTGTCACCAAATAGTGCAAATTGTCCTCCAGAATTACTGTGTCAATTTATACTTTCACCAACAATGTATAATATGTTTCACTTCAGTAAATGCTCACTGAGTACTTACTATGTGTCTTCACTAAAATAGGATCTCAGGATAAAAATTGTCCTTGTTAAGTCATGAAAGTGAATAAAAAGCCCCTACCAGGGTCAACTTTTCTGTTCTTGGCCTAAATTGGCAACTCTCCCCTTCTGCATCAGTGACCTTGCTTTCCTTGTGGAAGGCAATAGCTTTTGTTTTCCTCCAGGATCTGACGTGATGATCTTGTCAGTTGCTTTCAGGAGCTAGGATCCACTGTTGGCCTCTGTTCTGAAGCGTTACCAGGCAAGCACAGAATTCTATCAGCAGAACAGCACAAAGGCAGGAGAAACACAGTTTATTCATTGTAGAAACCTCTTTGTCCTTCACCTCTATGGGTTCTCAGAGAAGTAATAAATACCAACTATTTCTTCAAATTCGTTGAGGGGGAAAATATGGATCAGTCATTTGGGACCACGTTGGTTTCTGATACCAAAATTACCTAAACGAGTAAAATATAATCTGTAAGTTAAAATACCTGGTTGCTAGTCTGTTAAGTAAATCAATAAATCAATAGGAGGGTCCTAAGTACACAACGTAATGTATGGATAAACGTGGTTTTCTGAATGGAGGCAAATGTACTGATAATTCAACTCTTATAGCTGAGGATGAGCAAGATCTCCGGTTCTCTAAGAACTGAAATTTCCCTAGATCTAGCCCAGAGTGAACGCCTTAGAGCTGCCCACTCATGGGCCATTGCCTTGAGCCTGTGGGTAAAATCCCTGGGGCAAGAGGAGGCTGCAGTTTGCCCAGCAGCTGTGTGTGCTCCAGGCCAGTACCCAGCGAAGCTGCCTTGGCAGCTGCTCTTTCCGAGGCCAACCCCTCCAGCCCCTGCGTGTGTTCTGAAACATAAAGAAGAAAAAAGTAAGCCCCTTTAGAGAGGTTGGAACAGGCTAGTAGTTGCTAGGCAAGTTAAAGTAATTCAGTGTCCTTGCCAAACGTCTGCCATGCAAACAGGGAACTTTCAGGGAAGGGAGTGAGATGGTGGGGCATGTTGGTTGCCATAGGAATGTTTCCCTGATTGGAACAAGACCACAGAGTGGAGAGAGCAAGACAGCTGCATCTATGGGTCTTTCTGCTTGGGAATGGGAGCCCAGAGTGGGCGGTGGAGCAGAGGTAAGCCATGGGGAGGAAGGGGCTAAACCCAGAAAACATTCTCTAAGGCTAAGGGTGTGGGAAAGGTAGAAGGACGGCACATCCTGTGAAGGGAGGACGGCACCAGCAGATGAGACCCTAGATGCCCTGTGAAACTAATGGCTTCTGAAGCTAAAAACAGTCAGGAGGAGTAAGGATAGTTTAACTCAGGAAAATTATGTGATGAACTTCTATGCTATTCTGAAGATCTGAGACTTGGAGAAATTACAATCTAGAATTAATTCAGGGAGAATTCTGATTAGAGTCTGGAATAAACCCAGGTTTAAATTTGATGTAGATTTAAAATAGTGAAATTTAGTGGGAAGATACTTAATTTGAAGGTATTTTTTAATTTATGTAAATATTATATCTTTAATTCATAAAACAAAGGTAGTGATTAAAGATGTGTTATTTAATTATGCTGCTATATTAAGTGCTGTGTTTTTGGGTTTTTTTTTGCGGTATGCGGGCCTCTCACTGTTGTGGCCTCTCCCGTTGCGGAGCACAGGCTCCGGACGCGCAGGCTCAGTGGCCATGGCGCACGGGCCCAGCCACTCTGCGGCATGTGGGATCCTCCTGGACCGGGGCACGAACCTGTGTGCCCTGCATTGGGAGGCGGACTCCCAACCACTGTGCCACCAGGGAAGCCCAAGTTCTGTTTTTATAGGGGGAGAAAAAGCACAATTGACCAAGTTGTGTGCTACTGGTATCCAACCTTAAAGAGACCCTCTGAGGTGAGCTTACTGATCCATTAACACATCTGGTGGCAGCTTCCAGAATGACAGCTCAGAGTCCAAGCAGAAACCACAGCTTTTACCTTTTTCAACTGTTGAACCGTGAATGTGCTATTTAACTTCTCTCTGATAGATCAGTTTCCAGCTCTTAAAATGGATGTGAGAGCTAATCCTTGCCTCTCTGGAATGTTGTGAGCATGGATGCTGCTGTCATTGAATACAATTTCTGGGGGTGGTAGAAGATCCCGAGGTTCCTATGATGATAATGATAGGCTTAGTTTTTTGTGGGGTTTTTTGCCTATATCTTTTTTTTTTAAACATCTTTATTAGAGTATAATTGCTTTACAATTGTGTGTCAGTTTCTGCTTTATAACAAAGTGAATCAGTTATACATATACATATGTCCCCATATCTCTTCCCTCTTGAGTCTCCCTCCTACCACCCTCCCTATCCCACCCCTCTAGGTGGTCACAAAGCACCAAGCTGATCTCCCTGTGCTATGCGGCTGCTTCCCTCTAGCGATCTGATAGGCTTAGTTTGTCATAGTGATTTAGGTCAAAGATCTTCTGGGGTTTTTTTAGGTTAAAATCTTAAGGGGAACTTTCTTTAGCTGATAAAGTTTTGCTTGTACATGTGAAGTATAGATAATTATTATCATTTGCCATATATTTGATTTTTGTGTTCAGAGGGTATTTAAAGTAGTTTCTTCTTTAGAATATATGTATGTGGGCTTCCCTGGTGGCACAGTGGTTGAGAGTTCGCCTGCCGATGCAGGGGACACGGGTTCGTGCCCCGGTCCGGGAGGATCCCACATGCCGCGGAGCGGCTGGGCCCGTGCGCCATGGCCGCTGAGCCTGCGTGTCCGGAGCCTGTGCTCCGCAACGGGAGAGGCCACAACAGTGAGAGGCCCGCATACCGCAAAAAAAAAAAAAAAAAAAAAAAAGAATATATGTATGTATATATATTGGGATTATATGTAGTTGTTTCTTTACTATTAATGTGATTTCTTTTTTGGGTCATGTAAAAGCAGAATAATAGAACGTGATATTTATTATAAAATATTTGAATTATAGAGATGCATAAATACAAAGGATGCCATATGACCTACATTAGGGGTTACTGTTCTGTTTCAGAGCTCACTCCCTTCGTCAGTGTCTTGGTCTGCAATTTTAGTGTCGTTTTTACTTTAATTGATCAGATACTGGTTGATTGACATAAATTAATCTGAGGCTTGTAAACCAAATGTCAAATTTTAATTTACTGGGAGAGTGTAATTAGAAAGACTATCTTTGGACTTCCCTGGTGGTAGTTAAGAATTCGCCTGCCAGTGCAGGAGACACAGGTTTGATCCCTGGTCTGGGAAGATCCCACATGCTGTGGAGCAACTAAACCCGTGTGCCGCAACTACCGAGTCTGCGCTCCAGAGCCTGCAAACCACAACTGCTGAGCCTGCATGCCACAGTTACTGAAGCCCACACACCCTAGAGCCTGTGCACTACAACTACTGAGCCCACGCGCCACAACTACTTAAGGCCACGCTCCTAGAGCCAGTGCTCCGCAACAAGAGAACCCACTGCAATGAGAAGCCCGTGCACCGCAATGAAGAGTAGCCTCCCTCACTGCAACTAGAGAAAGCCCGCGTGCCGCCAAAAATAAAGAAAGAGAGGGAGGGAGGGAGGAAGGGAGGAAGGAAGGAAGGAAGGAAGGGGAAAGGAAAGGAAAGGAAGGAAGGAAGGAAGAAGAAAGGCAAAGAAGGAAGGAAAGGGTGTATCTCTTAAAAAAAAAAAAAAGACTATCTTTGGACTCTTCAGACAGTATAACCTTTCCCTAGTTTGATCTTGACAAAGAAACCAAAATATCTACTGGTTATGATGTTTTTTTAAAAATGATATTCTTACCTAGACCTTCTAGAATCTAAGTAGCACTATCTAATAAAAATATAACGTAAACCTCAAATATGAGCCTTCTACGTAATTTTAAATCTACTCGTAGCCACTTAAGAGTAAAAGAAAACAGGTAAAATTAATTTTAATATATTTAACCAAATGTATACTGAAATTACTTTTTTTTTTTTTTTTTTGGCGGTATGCGGGCCTCTCACTGTTGTGGCGTCTCCCGTTGCGGAGCACAGGCTCCAGACGAGCAGGCTCAGCGGCCATGGCTCACGGGCCCAGCCGCTCCACGGCATGTGGGCTCTTCCTGGACCGGGGCATGAACCCGTGTCCCCTGCATCGGCAGGTGGACTCTCAACCACTGCACCACCAGGGAAGCCCTGAAATTACCATTTTTAACAGTAATTAATATAATTATTAATGAGACATTTTGCATTTTTTTCATATTAAGTCTTGAAATACAGTGTACATTTTTCATTTATAGCACATCTAAATTTGGACAGTAAATTTTCACAGAAAACATATGATCTGTATTTAGATTAAAATTTACAGTTGAAAAGGTGGGTTCACATACCCAAGTCATTCCAAACATGTATATCAATTTTCCATTAACTGAATCATTGTCTATTTCTAAATTTAATTTAACTAAAGTTAAGTAAAATTTAAAATAGAATTCAGTCCCTCTGTGTCCCTGGCCATGTTTCAAGCACTCAGTAGCCTTGGCTAGTAGTGGCTGCTGTACTGGACAGCATAGAGAGGACTGTTTTTCTCCAGCTTCCTTTCTTTACTCCCACATACCTCAGATTGTTAGACCTGTCTGAGAAGTGTAATGGAGAGAATCTCACTTCATAAACATGGAACTACAAAGAGTTTACATTCTTAAAAGGAAATTTTCATTCAAACTATCAGTATATTAGAACCTGCCTGGCAAGGAGTTGTCTGTCTGGTTGACCCTACTTTCTCCACCCTTCTCCCAGACATACCCACATTGTCTTTCCAACAGATAAAAACATACCAATATTGACAGCATGCCTCACTCAGGCTCCTCTGGGCTTGTCCTCCATGCTGGCTCATTTCCATTACATCAGTGTATTTCCTGGTTATAGGCCCTCCGTTATCTTTCTCATTGTTTCATTCTCCACATTTGGCTCTAATTTTTGTCTTAGTGAAGGATTCAAATGTTCAAATTCCAGTTTAGTTCTTAATTAAGGTCGTAGTGTTTGATATATGTTAATTTGAATAAGGAACTTTTCCTCCTCTGCCCCTTGCTCCAGACTTCTAGAGTGGCTGGGCCAGGACTCTCCCCTCTACCCATGCAAGTATTTTTCTTTGTGCAAATCAGGGTTCTTCAGTATGGTCACCTGTGGTTAGACCTGTTAACCTTTAAGAACTTCACTTTTCCCCTAGGCAGGAGGAATTAAGAAATATGTAGATACGGGGTAGGTAGGTAATGACTTGGAAGACAAAGACCCCCCCTTAGTCTTGCCAGAATATTTTGCCCTGCACCTTGCTTGGGTCTGAACCTTGTTTGGCACATAGAATGATAGACCCCATCACCAGGAGGTTATAGAGCACAGAGTTCATCAGTTCCTGTTGGGTACCTGCCACTCTAAAGGGACATTATCGATGATACTGTTGAAATTCACCCTTCATGTTCTGGAACGTATAAAGTGAAAGCTACTTACAGAGCCTTTCCAGAACTAGGAAATAATGTGTTATCCAAGACAGTAACGAGTCCTCCCTAGGCAAGAAAGCTAGCTCAGAAATTCAGCCTGTTGAGTCATTTTGAACTGTTTTGAGTAGGAGTGCACATTGCTCCTCTTCCTCATTGCCATCAGAATCAAATAATTTTTAAATAGGACTCTGTGGAATGATTATCTGTGACAGCAGGAAAACCTTGGATGCCAATCCCTAGTCTATGAGCTGTGAGAGGTGTGACATCAGGAAAGCCATTGGCTTGCTATGGGCCTTACTTCTCACCTGTCAAGTGAGAGTGTTAGACCAGGTGGTCTTGAGGCATCTGTCAGCTATCCCATGTTTTGATCATCTCGGCTAATCCCACAGCTTCCCAGATGAAGAACCAGAGGCCTGCAAAGTCACTTCCTGAGATCATGTAGCAAGTGGGGGGCAGGTTTCTGGTTCTCAATCATGTGCTTTGTGTACCCCAGGAGCTTCATCTTGCACTTAGAGGCTTAGCATGAACCAGATGAAGATATCCAGAGCGGTGGCTTGTTCTGTCTTTCCCCATAACATCATTTTGGTTGCTCATACTTTGAGGTTACTGGCCAAAACCTCTAAAACCCCTGGGTTACCTGTTTTTTGCCACCTTCAGTAATTCAGTTCAGGCATCTCTGTGGTATAAAGTCCCTCAGTGACTTCTAAATGAAAAGATATATATCAGTTCTTTGTTGCTGAAGATGCATGATAATAAAGGAAAAAGCAGCAGCTGGAATGCAGAGTCAACTTTACTCAAATATTTACCATTTTAAACAACAGCTAAAACAAAGCAAAGCAGAACAGAGGGCCAGAGTGAAGTGCTCCTGTTCAAGTTCCCGGTGTGGACTGGAGCCCTACTTCCAAGTGTTGGAGCAACGCTCACAGGTAGGAAGCTGAGCCTGACTTTCTCTGGATGGCTACTTTTAGCAGGCAAATGCAGGGCCTTTATACTCCTTTAGTCTGGCATTCAGTTTTAAAAAGAAACCAAACAGAGGTGTCAAGGAAAGGAAACTTACTGATTTCCTATTAGCTGTACGAAGCATGCTAAATATTTCTATATATTGTCTCATTTAATTCTATAACCACCCTACAAGACAGATAGGTATTGTTTCCATTTTACAAATCAGTAAAAATACTCAGGAAAGTTATGTAGCTTGCGTAGAGTCACATAGTAAGTGAGCAAGGATTTTATTTGGCTCTAAAATCTGATTACTTGCTACGAATTCCACTAACATCCAATAGCAGTGATTTCACTTTGGTTCCATTGAGTTTGAGGAGGACACCTAATGCTGTGCTGAAGATACCAACATAAATAGACCAAAATGAAAGGGAGATACAGTAATGGAGTAAATTTCATTTATAAGTAGAGGTTGTTAACCTGCATCTCAGAGATCCTTTGAAGATACTGAAAGCAAAAATATTAAAGAATTTTTTTAAAATAATAGGTTTATAAAGATACCCACTAATCACAATCATTGATCAGTGGCAAAAGATCAATGGTAATCCTAAATCAGATTTAACTTTCAGCGGTGGTGCTTGCTACTTTTTGGGTAAAATATCGTACCATCATTTTGGTTTTTAAGAAGGCATGTTGTTTGGGTCAGTGGTTCTCAGTCTTTTATCCTTTGGGTACATGAGAGGATGATATTTGCATTCAATGTCCTTCCCATAGATATGGATGACAACAGTTATCTAGTGCTGCACAACAAAGTTAGTGTCTTAAAGCAACAACTATATTTATTTTGCTCACAGATCTGCAATTTGGGCAGGGCTCAATGTGGACTGTTTATCTCTGCTCCACTCAGCATCAGCTGCGTTGTCTTGGAGGCGTTAATCATCTGAAGCTCACTCACTTATATGTCTGAAGCCTGGGCTGGGAAGACTAGAACAGCTGGGCTCCCCTGGCATCTCTATTTCTTTGTGGTCTCTCCAGCATGACTGCTGCAGGGTAGCCAGACTTCTTCTGAGCTAGCTCAGTGCTCTCAAAGCACATGACCCAAGAGAGAAAGTCAGGCAGGAACCTTATCTTTTATGACCCACCCTAGGAAATCACACAGCATCCCTACAGTGCATTCTGTTCATTGAAGCAGTTACAAAGGCTGGGCAGGTTCAATGGGAAGGGAAATAGATTCCATCTCTTGATAGGGAAGTGGAAAGTTTCTGGGAGAGCATGTGGAACAGGAAATACAGCAGTAGCCTTTTTCGGAAAATACAGTCTGCTACACAGATAAGCCAGGCTATGGGTTATATGCTGATGCCTAAGCCAGATGTATCTCTGGGCATTTCTCACCCACCCAAGGGAGCATATTGGTATGCAAATGAAATATAATTTATTTCTCTTTAATTCAACCCACCATAATTCACACTCTTCAAAAAAGTAAATCATCTGCAAAATTTTGGTGCTCTCTCTACTGTTAGAAACAAATTACTTGTTAAACATGAATGCATTAGGCTAATGAGGTAGATAGGTTATTCTCCCTAAATTTTCCGTCATTGTTGAGCCTATGCCTGTTCAATGTTCCTGAATTGTCATCATATTTCTGCTTTTCTACCTTGCGCGCAGAGGTAAACAGCCGAATATTTATATAAACACCTTTGCATAGAAACCTTTCCATTTAAAACTAAAAAGTAGAGAGAGTTACACTTAAAACTGAATGTTTCCTGAAGGGGTTTATTCTAGAATTTTATAACATCTGCTGCCTCCTCTTTGGGAGATGAAATGATTATTCAAGACACATTTCTCAAAGTTTACAAAATTAGTATCTTCTCTCAAGCGCTACTTGTAAAATGTGGGAACGCTGTGGCGTGGCACACAACAGACTTATGTACTTTTTGCATTAATTGGACTAAGTTTGTTCTAGACCTTTTTTAAAACTGTAAAATATTTCATCCATATTAAAGAGAATATAAAATTTATAGGTACGGTTTAAAGAACTAGAAACATGAATACTTGTGTACACACCATCCAAATTAAGAAGTAAACTATCACCTTCCTTATCCCCTGAAGGTCAAACCGTCTTGACTTTTGTGTTAATCGTTCCCTTTCTTTCCTTTATAGTATTACCATATCTATAGTAAAATCCTTTATTTGTTTGGATCTTCATCCAGTGATTTTCACTTCAATTAAAAATATTTTATATAAAAAACTTGTACATCTTTTGTTAGTTTTACAGTTGACCCTTGAGCAACATGGGTTTGAACTGTGCAGGTCCACTTATATGTGGATTTTTCCCAATAAATATGTGCTCCAATATTACACAATCTGCAGTTGGTTGAATTTGAAGATGTGGAACTGTGGATACAGAGGGCCGACTGTGAAGTTATATTTGGATTTTCGACTGCTCAGGGGTCAATGCCCCTGGCCCTCATGTTGCTCAAGGGTCAACTGTATTCCTAGGTACTTTATATTTTTGTTGCTGTTGTTAATGGGGTCGTTCTGATTATTGCCAAGTATGAACATACAGTTGATTTTTATGTATTCGTTTTGTGAAAGTCACATTTGCTAAATCTCACTACAGACATACTCATTTTATTGTGCTTCACTTTATTGAACTTCACAGGTATTGTGTTTTTTACAAATTGAAGGTTTGTGGCAACCCTGTGTCAAGCAAGTCTACGGGCATTTTTCCAACAGCATTTGCTCACTTGGTGTCTCTGTGTCACATTTTGCTAATTCTGGCAATATTTCAAACTTTTAAATTATTATTATGTTTGTTATGGTGATCTGTGATCTTTCATGTTACTATTGTAATTGTTTTGGGGCACCACAAACTGCACCCAGATAAGATGGTGATAAACGTTGTATGTGTTCTGACTGCGCCACTGACTGGCTGTTCCCCCCATCTCTCTCCCTCTCCTTGGGCCTCTCTGAGATACAACAATACTGAAGTTAGGCCAGTTAATAGCCCTACAATGGCCTCTATGTATTCAAATGAAAGGAACAGTTGCTCATCTCTCATTTTAAATCAAAAGCCAGAAATGATTAAGCTTAATGAGGAAGGCATGTAGAGATCCGAGATAAGCTGATAGCTAGGCCTCTTCCACCAAACAGCCAAGTTGTGAATGCAAAGGTAAAGTTCTTGAAGGAAATTAAAAGTGCTACTCCAGTGAACACAAGAATGATGAGAAAGCAGAACAGCCTTATTGCTAATGTGGAGAAAGTTTTTGTGGTCTGGATAGAAGATCAAGCCAGCCACAGTATCCCCATAAGCCAAAGCCTAATCCAGAGCAAGTCCCTAATTCTGTTCAATTCTGTGAAAGCTGAGAGAGATGAGGAATCTGCAGGAGAAAAGTTCGAAGGTAGAGGTTTAAGGAAAGAAGCCATCTCTATAACATAAAAGTGCAAGGTGAAGCAGCAGGTGGCTACACTAAACAACAGATTTTCCATGTAGACAAAACAGCCTTCTATTGGAAGAAGATGCCATCTGGGACTTTCATAGCTAGAGAGGAGAAGTCAATGCCTGGCTTCAGAGCTTCAAAGGACAGGCTGACTCTCTTGTTAGGGGCTAATGCAGTGCAGGTGGTGACTTGCATTGCATGTTTTAGTGAATATTAAGTGACATGTTTTAGTGAATATTTTAAGCCCACTGTTGAGACCGACTCTCAGAAAAAAAAAAAAAAAGATTCCTTTCAAAATATGACTGTTCATTAACAATGTACCTTGTTACCCAAGAGTTCTGATGGAGATGTACAGTGAGATTAATGTTTCCATACCTGCTAATACATTATCCAGTCTGTAGCCCATGAATCAAGGAGTAATTTCAGGTCTTATTGTTTAAGAAATACATTTCATAAAGCTATCCCTGCAATAGATGGTGATTCCTATGATAGAGCTGGGCAAAATAAATGGAAAACCTTCTGAAGAGGACTCAGCATTCTGGATGCCATTAAGAACATTTGTGATTCATGGGAAGAGGTAAAAATATCAACAGTACAGGAGTTTGGAAGAAGCTGATTCCAATCCTAATGGATGACTATGAGGTGTTCAAGACTTCATTGGAGGAAGTAACTGCAGATATGGTGGAAATAGCACAAGAACTAGAATTAGAAGTGGAACCTGAAGATGTGACTGAATTGCTGCAAATCTCATGATAAAACTTTAACAGATGAGGAGTTGCTTCTTATGGTTGAGCAAAGATAGTGAGTGGTGTCTTGAGATGGAATCTGCTGCTGGTGAACATGCCCTGAAAATTGTTGAAATGATATCAAAGGATTTATATTATATAAACTTAGTTGATAAAGCAGGGGCAGGGTTTGTGAGGATTGACTTCAGTTTTGAAAGTTACGTGGGTAAAATGCTGTCAAACAGCATTACATGCTACAGAGAAATTGTTTGTGAATGGACTAGTCAATCAATGCAGTAAACTTCATTGTTGTCTCATTTTAAGAAATTGCCGGGAATTTCCTGGCGGTCCAGTGGTTAGGACTCCATGCTTTCACTGCCGAGGGCCTGGATTCGATCCCTGGTCTGGGAACTAAGATGCCACAAGCCGTGCAGTGCAGCCAAAAAAATAAAATAGAAGGAAGAAATTGCCACGGCCACCCCAGCCTTCAGCAGCCCCCACCCTGATCAGTCAGCAGCCATCGACATCAAGGGAAGACCCTCCGCCTGCAAACAGATTAGGACTTGCTGAAGGCTCAGATGTTGGTAGCATTTTTTAACAATAAAGTATTTTAAAATAAGGTATGTACATTTTTTTAGACATAATGTTATTACACACTTAGACTACAGTATAGTATAAATGTAACTTTTATATGCCCTAGGAATCAAAAAAATTCATGTGACTCACTTTATTGTGATATTCACTTTATTGTTTAAATCTTATCTATCCTAACTGATTTTTATCTGCTGAACCTGTCAATTACTAGGAGAATTATATTGCAGTTTCTCTCTCTGGTGATTTGTCCATTTCTCTAGTTACCATGTCAGTTTTTGCTTTGCATGTTTTCAGGTAATATTAATAGATACATGCAGATTTATAATTCTTGTGTTTGTTCCATGTTTTAAGATTGTCTTTTACAGGCAACGTATAGCTATATTGTTATTTATTCAGTTTAAAAAATATTTACCTTTGGGCTTCCCTGGTGGCGCAGTGGTTGACAGTCCGCCTGCCGATGCAGGGGACGTGGGTTCGTGCCCCGGTCCAGGAGGATCCCACATGCCACGGAGCGACTGGGTCTGTGGGCCGTGGCCACTGCGCCTGCGCGTCCGGAGCCTGTGCTCCGCAACGGGAGAGGCCACAACGGTGAGAGGCCCGTGTACTGCAAAAAAAAATAAATAAAATATTTACCTCTAAATAGAAAGTAGGGTCTTTTGCATTTATTGCGGTTAATGATATATTTAAATTTATTTCTGTCTCGCTATTTTATATACTTTTATTGGTGAATGTTTTCTATTTCCCCCCCTTTCTTCTTGCTACCTTCTGAAATGATAATTTTTTTCCCATTCCAGCTTTTCCGCCTACTTCTTTGGAGGTTCCGTGCTTTATGTCTACTCCCTTAGTAGCTGTTCTTGCTACTTCAGCAGACATACTCTAAATTAAAGTTTCTATTTGATGGGTATGTTACCACTCATGCTCCAGAATTCAAAGACTTACCTCTCTTCAGCTTCTCTATTCTTCTTCCACAAATTACAGATTTTTCTTATAGTTTTAAATAAAGTTTTCTTGGTTTTATCCATCTCTTTATCGATATTTTCCCTCATTACTTTTTTCCATTTTGAAGTTTTCATCTGCAGTCATTTTCCTTCTTTCTGAAGTATCTCCTTTAGAATTTCTTTTAGTGAGTTTTTTTTTTATAGTGAACTCTAAACTACATGTCAATGATACAGAGATGAATAAGAAACACTCCCATAAAGTATATAATTTCAGTGTAACTAAGTACAAATTCGAGATTAGGACAATGTGTTGCAAGCACAGAGAGGAGAGGCTAAGTATAAGGAGCAGGGGGGTGGGGAACATCTCAGGAAAGAAGGTGGAGGGCTATGGGTGTGTTCACGGAATATTCATCAGCGCAACAGGCTGGAGCTTAGGAGTGGGTTGGTGCCAGGTGGAGCTAGAGAGGTTAGCTAACTAGCTATTGGGTTGTGGAGAGCCTTTAAATGCCAAACTGAAGGCAACAGAAAGTTGGGGGGGGGGTTAAAGCAGTGGGGTGACATGATTAGATGCATTAGTTAGGAGTGAAATGTATGACTGCATGGTGAGCCATGGGTGCAGTAGTCATCTGGGAGGAGGAGGCTGGGTAACTAAATCAAGGCAAAGCAAAGGTAACGAAGAGGAGAAATGAAATTTTAAAAGACACTGACAAGGTAAAAATCTGAATAGCAGATTTGAAGCAGAGAGATTAGAGGATACACTTCAAGGACTATAACCTAGAGGGCTAGCAGGATTGAGAGCATGGGAGGTGGTGTGCATGTTGGGGGTGTGGTGAAATGCCACTGCAGGGACAGGATGAGGTTAGTTTGTAACATACAGCATTTGATGTTTTCAGGACAGATGGTGAGTTGGTTTTAGAAGAATCAATGTTTAATATATTAGGGATATCTCCGTGCTGAGAACTCAGCAACATTTTCTGATTTTAGATCTCTACTTCAGGATGCAAAGTGTCTGTTTTCAGCCATAAATAACATACAATTAAATAATAATTGGATTTCAGTTAAATTTTAGGTCAGGAATTTGAAATGTAGAACTGCCTTCACTGCTCTTTGCAAAATGATTGCTGTTGCGCAGTGCTTGCTCTTGGCTGATGGGACCTCTTGTCAGGGGTCTATTTTTAATCTTAGCACTGTCCACAGGCTGGCAGATGTGACCCAGAGTGTCTAAGAGCATATGGTAAGACAGGAAGGAATGGAAAGAAGACAGACTCAGAGCAAGGGAAGAGGGAAGGGAAAAAAACTTTCATTTAATTTAAAAAAATATTTGCAAGGCTTATGCTTCCTACCTGCTGTTTTTGGCTGGCAAGATCAGATTCTCCCCCTGTAGATTGCCGCCTGGCCTATGAGCTCAGATGGGAGCTTTCTTTTCGATGCATGAGTCATCACAGTGATTCAGTGACTTACTCGTCACTTATACATAATGATTGCAGTAGGCACTGCTGAGAGTTGAAAAGAGCTTCTCCCTGCCAGGGTGGTAAGTAGCTTTAATAGCAGGTGTGATGTGTCAGTCCGGAACCTGAGTGACTCCTTGCCTTCCACCTGGTGCCATAATGGAGTGCTCTGGACTCAGGCATGCAGAGGGCCCCATCACATCCAGACATCCAGAGGAGGGAGCTGGCCAGGGCATTTGGTGGGGGGGAACATGTGCTATAAACTTATGTTTGGGGAGCTGTACTCTATCTGGCAGCATCATGGTCTGAAATATTCGTAGCATTTTTATGTTGGTGGTGGTGTCTGACCCATGGGATCCTGATGTGTGGATCAGCTGCTGTTAAAATATCTTATCTTTTAGAAGTGACTCAGGAGGAAAAGTGTCAAGTAAAAGTTATTCATTTCATCCTAGCTGGAAAAAAAAAGAATTTGAGTTGTTAAATTACAGAATGATTCCTATAATTTTTGTTGTTGCTGTCAAAAACTACAAATATAGATTCCTGTATCTGCATTGAGATGGGTCTGTCACTATTAGCACCTGCCTCTGGATGGCATTGGTAAGGCAGAAAGTTGGTGACATAGGTGAGCACATACGAAGTGTTTTATCTAATTTACCTAAATTTTACCTAAATTATCTCATTTAATCAATTGTGCAGTTAAGGAAACTCAGAGAAGCTCAGAGAGTAAGTAAACTGTCCAAGGTCACTGAGCAGATACACACTGGCCACAGTTCTAACCCAGGTACAATTAGTGGGAAAATTCACACAACACTGCCTCTGGGCATGTTTTGGTATTTACTTTTTCTCATTTGAGAGAACAGATGTGGTTTCTGTGATAAATTAGCCTCACCCAGGTGTTTTCCCTTGATAGAGATACCATCCCTCTATATCTGCCCCAGGTTCCAGACTTTTATCCCTAGATGCTGTTTTCAAGTAACAAAAATAGGAAAAAACCTGAATGAGGGGCTTGGTCCACAGTGCAATACCAGCCCTACTGTATTCTTTCCTTTGTACTCTTTCTTGAATGCCTGTTAGGCTATTTGTCAGTGATGTTTAAACTATTAAAATTTCTGACTGTCCTTATCACAAAGACAGATTATACAAAGTTCTGAGCAGCAAAGATGTCAGCTGTATAAACACAGAGATTTATTCCTTATTTTTCCTAGCAATTTAAACTTGACTAAATGCCAAGGAAGAACCAAATGTCAAGCTATCAGGAACAACAGGAACGTATAAGGGTTGTTTTGGGAGCAGGTTTCCTTGATACCAAACTGAAGTAGCTTCCTGCATTCTACCAAGCTTTGGGGAAACAGAGCCTTTAATGTACATGGAATGTTCTGTTGTCTTCAAGAGAACTTATAATCACTTGCTTGAATAAGCAGAATTTACAATAAGAAAGCTTGAGGACGTGCATGGATAGCCTTTTATTATGGAGAGAGGCTGTGTTATAAAGATGAAAATGTTAATACTTAATAGTTTTGAGATGAGAGTTGGAACTGGAGCATATATCTATGTCATAGTCATTTTCCCTGAGAATTACAGGTACCCAACCAAAAGACTGCAGTATTTTTAGCATGGCTTGTCACCCACAAAACACATGAAATGAAGAGCTAGAACCAGGAGTCAGGAGTTACAACAACATGGAACAGAAGGTAAGAGGATCAGTTAAGAGCAATGACCATGAGAGAGATCATCATTCATAGGACAGATATGATCCAT
The DNA here is from genome assembly GCF_963455315.2 of Globicephala melas. Classification (NCBI taxonomy): domain Eukaryota; kingdom Metazoa; phylum Chordata; class Mammalia; order Artiodactyla; family Delphinidae; genus Globicephala; species Globicephala melas. The sequence continues at coordinate 131,568,114 of NC_083317.1, read as the reverse complement.
TCTCCAGTGCAGAGTTTATCACCTGTTTGAGAGCCCACAAGGAGTGACTCCTGAGGAGCCCCTACTAGTTCTTTTCCTTCAAAAGAATTCTCAAAAGAAAAGAATAAAACAAAGGGAAGGGAGACTAAATGTAGGATAAAGATCGAGGAAGATCTTTATGTATATTTGATACAGGTAGACTGAACTTACCTCACCAGCTTTTAATTTTATGCCAGCTTTTTGCAGGTAAATAAATTTCTGCAAAGTGCTAAGGAGCCATTTGTACTAACCTCAGCTGATTGTCTACTAACTTTGTAGAAACTCATGTTCTTAAACTGCTCAGAGGCTTTGGTTTTACCACCTGTGTAATAAAGGAGGCAATGCAGATGGTCTGTAATGTTGTATAATTTGTGACCACAGTGGGTGGGTAATAAATGAGTTTAGTTATCAGTTGATGTGCTAGACACACAATGAATGACTAGGGGGAAATCAGCCAAGGACAAGTAGCAAGTAGCTCATTAGAGCCCTGTCTGGACTCTGCTGAGCATGCACAACTTTCCAGACCATCAGAATTAAGGGGACTCCTGGCCAGGCTCTCTTTGGTTGTTTCCTTCCCTGGATCTCCTTATTAAATTTCTGGCTTGTCTGCCATTTTATTCTTGTCCCAACCAGTATCAAGACCTCAGGCTACTCATGATGTTAGCCTTTCCTGATTGTTTGCCACTGAGATAACTATTGTTTCCAACAGTGCCCAGGCAGGAATTTTTCCATGCTCTGCTCCAAATAAAGTCAGCCCCCTGCAGCAGGGAAGCAGAACTGCCAGTTCCCACAGCCCTCTCCATCTACTGAGGCTTGGGTGGAATTTTCAGGTAATGAAGCTTCTGTAGGAGGGTGCAAGGGATAGGAGCAATCTCTGGCTAAAATGTCACAGAATCCCTTCTTACTGAGACTCAGTAGGTTTTCTTGAGTAAATCTTTAATTAGCTGTATGCCTTTGGTCAGTTTCCAGAATTTTTAAATGGTAGTTTTGTTTTTATTTTTTTATTGAGATATAATTGACATATAACATTGTATTCATTTCAGGTATACAACATAATTTGATATATGTATATATTTTGAAATGATTACCACAATGTTTATTTAACATTCATCACCATACATAGTTATATTTTTTTTCTTGGAGTTTTTAAGATTTACTTTCTTAGCTACTTTCAAATATACAATAGGGTATTGTTAACTATAGTCACTATGCTGTACATTACATCCCCAGAACTTATTTATCTTATACCTGGAAGTTTATACCTTTTCATCACCATGACTCATTTCTCCCATCCCTACCCCACACACATACCCTGCCTTTGGTCACCACAAATCTGTTCTCTGAATTCATGAGTTCATTTTTTTCTTTAGATTCCATATGTGAGGGATCATACAGTATTTGTCTTTGTCGAATTTCGCTTGGCATAATGCCCTCAAGGTCTATCCATGTTGTCACAAATGGCAAGATTTCTTTTTTTAATGGCTGAATAATATTCCATTGTGAGTGTGCATGTGTATCACAATTTCTTTATGCATTCATTCATCAGTGGACACTTAGGTTATTTCCATGCCTTGGCTATTGTAAATAATGCTACAGTGAACATGGAAATGCAGATATCTTTTTAAATTAGTGTTTTCATTATCTTCAGATAAATACTCAGAAGTGGAACTGCTGGATTATATGGTAGTTCTATTTTTAGTTTTTTGAGCAATCTTCACATTGCTTTCTATTGTGGCTGCACCAATTAACATTCCCACCAACAATGCACATCCTTACCAACACTTGTTATTTCTTGTCTTTTGATGACAGCCATTTTAACGGTGTGAGGTGATGCCTCATTGTGGTTTTGATTTTCATTTCCCTTATGATTAGTGATGTTAAACATTTTTTCATGTATCTGTTGGCTATCTGTATGTCTTCTTTGGAAAAATGTCTGTTCAGATCTGCCCATTTTTTTATCAGATTATTTGTCTTTTGCTACTGATTTGTATGAGTTCTTTATACTTTTTGGATATTAGCCCCTTATGAGGTATGATCTGCAAATATTTTCTTCCATTCTGTATGTTGCCTTTTCATTTTGTTGATGGTTGCTATGCAGAAGCATTTTGGTTTTCTGTAGTTCCACTTGTTTATTTTTGCTTTTGTTGCCTTTGCCTTTGGTGTCAAATCCAAAATATCATTGCCAAGACCAATGTCTAGGAGCTTACCCACTATGTTTTCTTCTAGTTTTATTGTTTCAGGCCTTAGGTTTAAGTCTTTAATTCATTTTTTGTATGGTGTAAGACAGTGGTCCTGTTTCATTCTTTTGCATGTGGCTGTCTAGTTTTTCCAACATCATTTATTGAAGTGCCTGTTATTTCCCCATTGTATATTCTTGCCTCCTTTGTCATGAATTAATTGACCATATAGGCATGTTTTTTTTTCTGGGCTCCCAATTCTGTTCCATTGGTCTATGTGTCTGTTTTTATGCCAATATTATGCTGTTTTGATTACTATAGCTTTGTAGTATAGTTTGAAATCAGGAAATATGCTGTCGCCAGCTTTGTTCTTATTTCTCAAGATTGTCTTAACTATTTGGGGTCTTTTATGGTTCCATACAAATTTTAGGACTGTTTGTTCTATTCCTGTGAAAAATGCCATTGGAAATTTGATACGGATTGCCCTGAATCTTTATATTGCTTTGGGTATTATGAACATTTAATATTCTTCCAGTCCATAAGTATGGACTATCTATTTATTTCTGTATTCTTCAATGTCTTAGGGTTTTCAGTGTATAGGTCTTTCACCTCCTTGGTGAAATTTATTCCTAGGTATTTTATTCTTTTTGATGCATTTGTAAGTAGGACTTGTTAAAAATTTCTCTTTCTGAAAGTTTATTAGTTTGTAGAAACACAATAGATATTTGTGTATTGATTTTGTATCCTGCGACCTTACCTAATTTATTCATTATCTCTAACAGGTTTTTAGTGGAGTTTAGGGTTTTCTATATATAATATCATGTCATCTGCAAATAGAGACAAGTTTACTTCTTCCTTTCTGACATGAATGCCTTTAATTTCTTTTTCTTGTCTGATTGCTATGGCTAGGTCTTCCAATAATATGTTGAATAAAAGTGGCAAGAGTGGGCATCTTTGTCTTGTTCCTAATCTTATAGGAAAATCTTTCAGCTTTTCACAATTGAGTATGATGTTAGCTGTGGGTTTTTCATATATAGCCTTTTTTTTTATGTTGAGGTACATTCCTTCTATACCCACTTAGTTGAGAGTTTTTATCATGAATGGATGTTCCATTTGTCAAATGCTTTTTCTGTAACTATTAAGATGATTATCTGATTTTTATCCTTCAGTTTCTTAATGTGAATTACATTGATTGAATTGTGGGTATTGAACCATCCTTGCATCCCTGGAATAAATCTCACTTGATCATGGTATATGATCCTCTTAATGTATTGTTGAATTCAATTTGCTAATATTTTGTTAAGGATTTTTACATTTATGTTCATCAGGATATTGGTCTCTAATTTTCATGTGTCCTTGTCTGGTTTTGGTATTAGTGTAATGCTGGCCTCATAAAATGAGTTTGGATGCAATTCCTTCTCTTCCATTTTTTGGAAGAGTTTGAGAGAGATTGGTATTAAGTCTTCTTTAAATGTTTGATGGAATTCACCAGTGAAGCCGTCTGGTCCTGAACTTCTGTTTGATGGGACATTTTTTTTAAAAAACAGCTCTTAGTTTCATGAATCTTTTCTATTGTCTTTTTAGTCTCTATTTCATTTATTTCCACTCTGATTTTTGTTGTTTTAACAAGTTTCAACAAATTTGGTTGTTTTCAACAAATTTTTCCAGGTTTATCTTTGCTTTGAGGGGCAAAGATTTGCTGAGCTCCTCACTCAAGCATTCCAGAAATCCCACCTTTTCTTCATGTATTTATATAATTTTCTTCAAAACCTGTTGACTTGAAATTATATGATATGACTTGAAATTAGTTATATGACTTGAAATTAGTGCATGTACACTCCAGTTGTAAACATCTGAGTCCCTTCAGTTATCTCTATGAGCTGCACCCTAAAGGTGCAGTTTATCATGACTTGGCCATAAACCATACTAATTTAATGCAAGCAGTCAATTATGTATACTACCTGATGATCTACTGGTAACTTGAAAGATCATGTCAATAGGCATTATCTTGTGAAAAGTAGAATATCTGTGAATTTTTAAATTCAGAGGCTAGGTTGATTCAAAAAAATATTGTTAGCTGGGCAATTTTGTACTTAATAACTCTGACAAGTTTTTAAGTTTCTTGTTTTTGAAAGAAAAGTCTGAGCAGTTAAGGGGTGATAAGGAGTCTTAAAAACACCCTTACAAAATAGAAATTAAGTACAAAATTGGTTGCTCTTGTCTCAGTCTATTTCTTTCATTTATCCCCACCTGTTTTCTGCACTACATAAGAAGTCTTGAGCTATAATCACATTTGAGTGATGGAAACACATCACAGTACCAGGAGACAGCAAATTCAAATGAAATAAAGCTCTGAGAATGAGATAGCAACTTGTCATAATTCATTTCTTTTGTTTTCTATAATCATTATATATTGTGCTATTAAACTTTTCAGAGTATTTGTGCTATGTCCCTCCTCACCCTCCCAAAATTTTTCATGTGCCATCTTGAACTCCCTACTTCAGTAGTGAAATAGGCTGTGCCTATCACAGTAGATTAGGGGAGAGGCACTCACTGTGGAGGTTCATTTAAAGGATCCAGCTTACCCAACCATAGTGCTGCTGCTCAAATCTTATGGAATCTAAATTATTTAAAATAAAGGCTAAAATCATACTATCTATTAAGGGAAAGGTTGATATCCAGGAGGACAGGTGGTTTAAACTGTTGAGGGAAGCAGGCATAGATTTCTCTAATGGTCAGGCTATTTCCAAAGATCTGGTGCCAGCGGGCCATTGTGGTTGAAACAGGCTCACAGCCAGTGACTGAGGTTCTAGAAACAGAGCCCATCTCCTGGGTAGCTGAGCCTGCTGAGAGTCAGAGGTAGAGGGTAAGGACCTGAATTTTGGGGTTGAACTGGAACTCACTTAAGAATCTAGAGATGAAGCTCATTCATGGGGACTAAGCAAGTCTGGTGGTTGGTAGGAAAAAACTACAATGAGGTGGGTATGTGGGTGCCCTGGAGTCCTCTCTACTCCCCATAGATATACCTGGGCGAGAGCAACAAAATCAATCTCAGACCCTGCCCTTCCCAGGTAACAGGATGCTAATATCCAGGTGTCTAAACTGGACTGAGACTGCTGGTAAAAGGCCTTCAGACCCTATAGCTGGGCTGAGATTGGAAACAAGGACTGACCTATAGGGTCGTCTTCTCAATGCCAAGGAGATGTCGTTGTCTTTATTCATAGTGAGAATTGAATAATCACTGCTGCTGGTGCTACTTTGGTGACCACAAGGCCCAAACAATATAAAGACAAAATATTCCCTCTTGTTTTTATGATAATTATTGCTGGTGATAAGGAGCCCAGGTTAGTGATATGACCCTGGAATGGAAGTTGAGTTAGTGCTTAGCTTATTGAGATATTCTAGAAAAAAATCATGAAATTTGAATGAATCTTATTTTTCCATTATCCTGGTTACTGTTGGGCAGAAGTTTCTCAACCTTGGTACAATGATAATTTTGAATCAGATAATTCTTTGTTACGAGGGAGGGCAGGCTGTCCTGTGCATTGTACGTTGTTTTGCAGCATCTCTGGTCTCTACCCTCTAGATGCAAGTAGCACCTCAGTTCCCCTGTTGTGTAATCAAAAATGTCTCCAGATATTACCAAATGGTATCTGAGGACAAAATCGTCCCTACTTGAGAACCACTGCTGAAGGCTGTAAAAGAAGCCTGTGTAAGACATGGCTCTGTTCTCAAGGAATTCACAACCCAGTTGAGTGTACACACATCTAATATACATGTATAATGTGGTAGAAATTATGTTTGGGATGGGGTGCTTCTCAGCATATATATGAAAAGAGTTAAAAACAGAGGTCGAGATTGGCTGACATGAGGAAATGTGCTGAACAGGAGCCAGAATGGAAGTAGCATTTAAGACTGGATGGCATTTAACATGTGTAGGGGAGATGGGAGGGCAGTTCAGCTGGTGAGTAAGGGTGAGTATGTTTGCTGGGAAACTGTGAGAACACTGCCCTGCTCAGGGTGGAGGCATGTGTTGGGAAGTAGAGGGAGGGAGGCTGGGCCAGGGAGCTGCTGCCCTGAAACAGAGTCTCATACTCCATATTTCCCTGGAGCTCCTTAAAAATCACATCCTGGACATGTAGTTTGGTTCTAAGAAATGAACTTTACATGTACTCAGTGTGATCCTACTCTTCATCTCTCTCTCCTCATGTGATTAAATATGATAATAAAATATCTTCCAGTACTTTGAACCAATAACCCATGTCCCCTCAGTTAGGAACTCTACCTGATAAGATTATTAGTGGAGTATAATTATAGCTAATACTTACTAAGCTTTCACCATGCTCCAGGCACTGTTCTAAATGCTTTACATATGTCAATTCATTTATTTTCACAACAGCCCTAGTTGTATTACGTTGTCATTTTCTTGATTACATATGAGGGGACTGAGGCATAGAGAAGTTATACAAATACAAATAATAAGTTGAATAAACAGGATTTGAATACAGATGATCTGGCTTCACTTCTATGCTTTTACTCCATACTATATTGCCTCTCTTCCCATGCTGGTAACTTGTCATGTGTGACAGAGGTAGCGAAAAACTATATAGATAAAAGAAACAAGTATGTGGCACTCATGCCCGTGGCCTCTGGCCTCTTGGAAATCCAAAACTGTTGCTGAGCCATGAGCTTATCTTCTGGGAGTTTATATACGAGGGCTGAATTTAAAAGAAGCTCAACGTTTGGAATTGCTATCACAAACTACTTGATGTGTTAAAAGTACTAGAAACGTATCTTGCGTTAGTCATTTTTTTTTCAATGGGATCTTTTGAATTTATCTCATTTCCAGATTTTGTAGACTAATATATTCAATTAATACTGCCCATGATATTAAAGTACATTATATTCATCTAGACCTGTTATAAAAGAATGCCTTTGTTTATAAAGCTCATTTTCAATTGCATTATTTTATCCTCAGAACAGCCCCAGAAGCAAAACTGCTTATGAGGCAAAAGAGTTTACATTCATATTTTCATTCCTTTGCCTTTTATTATTGCCTGGTATGATAAAGAAATATTGTAAATTGCTTTCCAGACAAGGAAGCAGAGGTAGAGAGAGAAGCAGAAACAGGGTTTAGGTGTGGAATTTCCTTCAGCCCCTGGGTAGATCCTAACTATGCTGCACTGTACTGGGAGTAGAAACCCCGTGCTCTGTCTCAAACAGGCTGGTGCCCTGCCAGCCCAGTGCATGCTCCTCTCTGTCTTCACTCACTGTATTTCCCTGGCCTCTGTCTCTTCCCCTCTGATATACTCCAAGTTATGCACATCCCACAGGGAGGGGAAGGCTTACCTCTTACCAGTATGTTAGATACTGGCCAAGTAGCTTGACCTCTCTGGAGCCTCACTTTTCTGATCTATAAAATGTACTCAATATGATCTACTACCACCTGCTGAGAAGATTTTATTCAAAGAAACTCAATTAATGACCATTTCATTGTTTTTACTTCTCAGCCTGGCCTGAGACTCACCTGTTTTGAGAAATCTTTCTTTGATTAAAAACCTTTCCCTGATTAGAAACTTTCCTGCTGTGAATGCTTGAATGAATCCATTGTTGTTGGATTAAAGTTGGATATAACAATATGAACTCATGTTTATTTTAATGTACGTATGGTAATTGAGTTATCCACATAGACATAGGTTAATATACATACATATATTTTCTAGCTCTGTTCTCTGAGAGGGCCTAGGGACAGTAATACCTCTGTAGCGATGAACATACTTAATGCCCAAATCTTGGTTTCTAAGTACCATTTTCTAGTAAAACGAACCAGTGCTCCTTGGGGAAATGGCTGAAACTAGGGCTTGTAGAGGAAAATACCAGATGAAACTAGAGCATCTTGTAATGCCAGAAAGAAAGGAAATTCTCAAAAATAAATATCAATGATACCATACTAATATAAATAAATGGGGAGAGGGGATATTCTTTCCAAAAGAAGTCTAATTATTAAATTTAGAAAATATATAGAGAAATAGAAAATCATCATTAGAATACCAAATATAGTAAATTGCTATAGGCAAGATCCATCAATGGATACTAAATTTAGGGTAAAACTTTGAGAAATGGTATATTTGCATAGATTCAGAGTATCTCTCCCAAAATAGTTATTACTGTGGTGGTTTTAACATATGTTGACAAATTCTTTGAGACTTCTTCCTCCAATAAGTGAAGCTTGATTCCTCTCCCGTGGAGTGAGCTGGGCTTAGTGACTCATGTCTTATGAGTAGAGAATGGAAAGGGAACATTAGTAATTTTCCAGTGGAGAAACCTGGCAGACACCACCTTAACCAGGTGATCAAGGTAAATACCACCAGGACTAAATCACATTGACATCATGTACACCCTGATATGATGAAAAGAATACTTCACCTCTGTGGTATTCTTCCCCACAATTCACAGCCCCAAATCAAGGTGCATTCTACAAAATACCTGCCCAGTACTCTTCAAAAGTATCAAGGTCATGAAAGAGTGAAGGCAAGGAAAGACTGAGAAACTGCAGTGGATTGAAGGAGGCTAAGGAGGCTAAATGCAATGTGGGATCCTGAGTTGGAGCCAGGAACAGAAAGAGGATACAGGAGAGGAAAAATTCTCCTTTACCCTCTTAGGATCTCCGGCTGACCTAAGATTATTAACAGAAGAAAAGCATACACCTTTTACTAAATTTTTGCCTATACGTGGGGGCCTTCACAAGAGACTGAAGACCTTGAAGAAGTGACCAGAGCAGGAAGCTTTTGTACCTTTCAGACAAAGAAATGGTAGATTTGTGAAGAAATGACAAATCAAAGGGGTTTGGGCTTGGGGGCAGTAAATTATGGGGAAGGCAATAGGACATAAATGGGGTGGGATGGAAACCAGTGGAAGATAAAAGTTATTTTAGTAAGTTTATTTCTACAGGTCCATTTCAACACTGATTCCCAGTCTCTAGGGATAAGGATGTTCTTTTCTTCCTGGTACAGAGGGGCACCTTTCTAAGAAATTTTATGGCCTGTTTTTAGGTAGAAAAGGAGAGGTCAGAGAGCCCTTCCTGCATCTGCTCTTTCTCAAGTGCCTTTAGTTCATAATAATCAAGATGCCAAAGTGGCATATTTTGGAGTGCCATGTTTGGAACTCCTTCAAGGGCATTAGTGAAAAAAAAACAGGGAAATTCAAATGAAGTTGTTGTTTAGTCAGTAATATTGTTCCAATGTTTTTTGCTTAGTTTATAATTATACAGTGGTTGTATAAGATGTTAGCATTAGGGGAAGTTGGGTGAATGGTATACAGGAACTCAGTACTATCTTTGCAACTCTTCTGTAAGTCTAAAATTATTTCAAAATTAAAAGTTTTTAAAGTTTTCTCCTGTATTTTTCTTGCTTTGCATTTCTTCAGCACCTGCATTTACAAACTCCACAGGGCCACAATTCACTTACTTATATCTTAATTAGGAATTCTGTTCTTTCAAATACATATGTTGCCCCAGTTTTTATATAAACACTACAAAAATTAACTTTTGTAACTTCCTTGGTTCCACATATAATTCTCTTAAAATATATTCTTTTTTTTTTTTTCGGTACACGGACCTCTCACTGCTGTGGCCTCTCCCGTTGCGGAGCACAGGCTCCGGACGCTCAGGCTCAGTGTCCATGGCTTACGGGCCTAACCACTCCGCGGCATGTGGGATCTTGCCGGACAGGGGCACAAACCCGTGTCCCCTGCATCGGCAGGCGGACTGTCAACCACTGCACCACCAGGGAAGCCCTAAAATATATTCTTTAATGAATAGATAAACAAATGAACAGAAACTGATTGAGAAAAATGGAAAATTATTGAAATATACCCAGTAAATATCCAGTGCATGCTGGTTTGTCAGTTGGTGGTGGTTTTTTGGTTTTTGTTTTAAGGTATTTCTCAACCATGCTTTCCTCTGAGGATGAGTTAGGTCTTTGGTAGGTGATTTTTAAGCAAACAGGGCACAGTTTTCCCAACTATGCTCATATAGTAAACTGCAGAACAGAGTCCTCAAGGACTAGGTCTTGGAAGGATGTGGGCCACAGTTTATATGTAATTTCACTCTAGAAAAAAGTGCAGAATCTAACATTTGCCTATGTTTTCCTAATTTTAAAAATACTCATGGTCTTTTAAAATGAGCAGAAGCCATGACATGGCCTATTTGAATTCCTAGCCAAATGTTTCCCCAGGTTATAAAACTCAACCTCATGTGCTAAAATTATGCTTGTGGGGTGTACATTGCCTAAAAAGTTTATGGCTAGTGCTTTCGTTTTCAGGGAATCTTTAAAAGCAGTAAATGAAGTCTGTAATAATAGCTGTTTTTCTTGGGGCGGTTGAGAAATGCATAGGATAACTTTGGAGCCAGAGCGCCTGGTTTTGCTGAGAAGGTGGTATTGTCCTTTTGTTTCTAAGGGCATCAGTTTTTTAAAAAAAATTATCTTCCATGAAGACACTGCTGGTATCATATGATTGTGCTTCTAATTAGATGATCCTAACACTGGACAAAGTCCTGAGGTTTCATTTAAAGGTCTTCTATGCATTCAAAATATGAATCTACATTATTAACAGGGCTGCATCATAGTATTTCTTATATCTCATTCCTAATGAAAAACAGTCAAGAGAGCTCCTCAGCTTTCAAATGTACTATAGGGTTAAAAAATTCATTTAACCCAGCTTATATAATAATAAAAATGCCTAAATCAGCCTGATAGACTTCACTGTCTGATACTGCTGTGGAGAGGGATGTCCAATAGGAACTTGGGTTTTGGGCCTTGCTCACCCTTCAGCACCTTCAGACCCTCAGATGAGACAGTTCACTTTTCTTCACCTTGGTTTCTCTACCTGAAAGGTGAGAAGGGTTAGAATGTATGATCTTTAGAGTCCCTTCTAGATCAAGAACATGATCAATTGATAGCTTAGCTTTTCTATTCTAACAAAGGTGTTATTTTATACCAAAGAAAAAGTCATTCAGTGGTTATGAAATGTCTGTAATAGTTTCTAAAGTGGGGTGGTACTAGGGATGTAATGTACAACATGACAAATATAATTAACTGTTGTATGTTATGTATGAAAGTTGTTAAGTGAGTAAATCTGAGAGTTCCCATCACAAGGAAAATTTTTTTCTGTTTAATTTTTATCTATATTAGATAATGGATGTTCACTAAACTTATTGAGGTAATCATTTCATGATGTATTAAGTCAAATCATTATGCTGTACACCTTAAACTTATACAGTGCTGTATGTCAATTATGTCTCAATAAAACTGGAAGAAAAAGAAAAGCAGAATAAAATAAGAAATGAAGTCCTGCCCCAAAAAATCTTTAATTAAAAAAAATAGTTGTGTTGGGTCAAGTGTCATTGTGTATGAGGAGAGGTAGTCTAAAGGCACAGACCGTCATCACTCCAGCAGGTACCAAGATGGCAGGAGGCCATGGTCCAGGAACACTCCCCTCTTCCTCTCTTTTATTTTATTTATTTTTATTTTTTTTAAAGGTTGTTTTTTGATGTGGACCATTTTTAAAGTCTTTATTGAATTTGTTACAATATTGCTTCTGTTTTGGTTTTTTGGCCACAAGGCTTGTGGGATCTTAGCTCCCCAACCAGGGATCAAACCCGCACCCCCTGTATTGGAAGGCGAAGTCTTAACCACTGGACTGCCAGGGAAGTCCCCCCTCTTCCTCTCTTTTAATGCCTCCCCCATACTCTTAAAATCAATCACCTTCACTTAGCTTCCACAACCTTTCATAATCTGGCCCCGGTTTACCTCTCTTGAGTTCATGATCCCAATCCAACTGTATCAATAGTGAAGTTCTGTCCTTTTCTTTCACTTGCCATGTTTCCTGACCTGTATACCAGATACATACGCCCTCTTCCCAGAATGCTTTTCTACTGCTTCTTCACCTCTTCTATTTTATCAACATTCCTTCCAGGAAGTCTGTCCTGAACCCCCTCTATGTCTGGATAAGTGTACCTTCTAGGTGCTCCTTTAGCATTGATCCTCCTCTATCATTAGCAGTTGGCATGCTGCGTTGTAAGTGGCTGCTAATTTTCTGTTGCCTTCTTGGGACTCTAAGTCTGAGGGCAGGGAACATGTTTATCTTGTTCATATCCCTAGCACCTAGCTCAGTTCCTGGCACCAAGATGCTCAATAAATACTTGTTGAATAAATTGAATAGATTAATTAATGAATAAGAAATAATAAATCTGAACTAGGTTACTGAGGGAACTTTCCAAAGTTCACTCGAGATATTCAGTGGGAAAACCACTGTGGAAATCAAATACAATCTACCTTTGAAGCATAAATATTCTTTGCAAGGTGATTTTGTCACTTATAGTCCAAGAAGAATCTGCTAGAAACTTGGGGTGGGGGAGGCATAAATATTGAAGCATAAATATTCTTTGCAAGGTGATTTTGTCACTTATAGTCCAAGAAGAATCTGCTAGAAACTTGGGGTGGGGGAGGATCATAGGCATTAAGCCCAGGATTTTAAGCAGTGGAAATAAATTAACAGTAACAAAGAACCCATTGTACTGCAGTAAAACAAGTCTTGTAGTTTGAGCTAATTTAATGAAGTATTTGAGTGCGAGATCTTTCTTTTGTGTTTTATGTTTAAATAGCAGTAGAGCGACTATATAGCAGTTCCTAAATATTTTTAATTGCAGATTGTCATTAAATTTTCTGTTATCTTCTCATGTTAAGTAGAAGTTTGTTTGTTTAACCATTCCATGGTATCTTGGTTGCCTCACGCATCAGTTGTCTCTTTTAGTGCTAGTGGCAGGGTGAACACCAGGCTGGGTAAGAGAATGGGAAGTTGAATGACATGGGTAGATGCCAACAGGAATAGACCAGATGTGGTGGTGGGATGAATTAGGAGATTGGGATTGACATATATACATTAATGTGTATAAAATAGATAAGTAATAAGAACCTGCTGTATAAAAAATAAATGAAATTCAAAAAGAAATAAGCATGAAGGGGAAAAAAAAAAGAATAGACCAGATGCTACTGTGCATCTACAATTGACCTGCACAAATAGAGTGACAAGGCATTTATTTTGTTGTTGGAGACTTCCATTGATCAAAATGGTATCTGACTTCTCAACTCCATGGGCAAACTTTGTCAGTTGAATGAGTCCTTCCAAGATGCCAGTAGAGGGTTCATTTTAATTGGAGATTCAAGTCACACTTCAGAAACGAGACAGAAGAAAGTACTTAGCTCTTCATTCACTGTGCCTTTGAAGAACGGCATTCGTTGCTAAGGAACAGCAATAGCATATTCTTGTGTAAACAGTTGGTCTGCTGGGAATTCACGTTACTGTTTCAACCAGGCTCTTTCCCCAGAAGGAGGCAATATCTCTTTTTGGCTTCTCAGTGTAATAGCAGCATGCTGATTTCTGTTCACTTCATCTATTTTGGCCAAGAGCTATCTCAGGTGAACCTTCATAGGAGCAAAGGAGAAGCTAGGATGGCACACCAGCTCTTCGTTGAACACTGATTTGATTCTGGAAAGAAAAAATGAACAGAGGACATCCACCTTTATAGTCGTTTTGCAAATTGCCACCATTTGTTTGGGTAATGGCTTTGTCACATGGCTCCTCTGTATCTCCCCTGGGTTACAAAGGTCATGATTTCTATTTCACAGAACTAAAGACATTCAGTGGCCTACTTTGGAGGAATTGGAATTTAACTATCAGAGTCTGGAAACTTGCAGGAATTTCCAGACTCTCATTACCTGGAAAAACACTTTTAAGTTGTTTTCTGAAATGCCCTTATCTAAACCTTTTAAAACAGAACCAATTCTAATTATTTCATTATAAAGTACATTGCAACACAGCAAGCATTTCCGTTAGCTTTTAAAATTCATGCAGTGTAGCAGTTAAGGGCGGCTTAATTAAAAAGACAACTAACAATATCATTAAACTGGTGAGCAAAATAGAACTAATTTCAGAGTAGAGTCCTACCTCTAGGGTGCATAGAGCTTTGATTTAATATTTGGGTTTGTTTCCTTTTGTTCTCAGGACAGAATTTAACAGCGAGGGGGGTTGGTTGTATTCTATGTACTTATTAAATAGATGGATTTTTCAGAAGAAATGAAAACTAACCCAAGTAAATCAAATTTGGTTCATGCAGAATCAAGTAGACTGTTTCTTTACTGTGTCCAACACTATTCTAAACAAGACATTCCTTCTAAACATAAAATTACAGTCCGGAGACCCAGATCTCATCTTGGCTCCACCATAAACTCTATGATCCCAGACAAATCTCTTGAATTCCTCTGGAGCAGATGGATTCCAAAGTCCCTTCCAACCCTAAAATTTCCTTATATGTTAATATCTGAGCTCAACTGGCTCAGGAGGAAGCATTTGGCAAAATTCAAAGGAAAGTAATAACCAACATTTAGTGAGTGCCTACTATGCATTAAGCTTGTTCTAAGTGTTTTTTGCATTACCTCACTTAATCCCACAACATCCCTATGAAGTAAGTACCATTATCCCACTTTTACAAACAAGGAAATTGAGGAAAGTTAAGTAGCATGTCCTGGGGGAGTTCAGTCTGTGGTTATATTAAGGTAATTTAGACAAGCTATTGGAGAACTACTTCCACCATTATCACCTCTGCTTTTTATTCAGACTTGGGTGCTAATCAAGCACGTGGTTTTTGAGTCTTCCAATCTTGCCCTATATGCAGGAGCACTGCATTCATTCCAGTGTTTCAGGAGGAGTTCTGCTTATGGGGATCTATAGAAGTGACATTATGATGGCAAGATGACTCCTAGTGACGTCACAAAGAGAGGGACTTTCAGTATCTAAACAAAGGTAAACAGAAGTCTGTGCAAATCTGTGGAGGCTGTTCTAAGAGTGATGCATTGTCAGAAGCGGGTGGTGTGATTTGATGTGATGAAAACAGGAAGCATGCGCAGGTCAAGTTTCACACCTATGAAACCTGTAGCTGTAAAGGCAAGTGGCATCTGGAGGACATCTCCAAATGGAGCAGGCTTAAGTTCTCCCTAACAATAAAGTCGTTGATTTAATTTATCTGGTTGTCATCTTTCTTCTCTGATGCCCAAAGCACAGCTTCAGTGTTCAGAAAATGGTGATTCTGTAGGTGTTTTATAAGTCAACCAAGACAAACTTAGAAATATACTGCCTTTTATGAGGTAAGATGAGATAAGATGAGATGGGATGAGATGAGATTCTGTGAAGAACACAAAGTATATGACAATGTGTCCTCAGGAAACAATTTAGAGATATAGTACATGTATAATATACATGAAGAGAAGAGTAATGTCAGATAATGTGTTTAATGATAATGTGCAAATAAATAGCAAATTGGAATCCACTGCAAATTATGGGTGCAAATATTGTACCTCAGAAGTTTTTAACTAAAAGATTAAGATTTGGAGTTTGATTTACTATTTATGCGATTTAAGCAAGTTTTAATCTCTGTGAGCTTTCATTATTTTATTTGTAAAAAGAATGCTGATAGAACCCACACTGTAAGGGTATGGGTTACAAATACCCTCATACAAATGAGATGAGTGTGAAAGAACTTTGCAAAGTTCTTAATAAGGTTGTCATTTGAGGTAGCAATTAGTGATGTTCACCAAGTGTGTCCAGCTGGTGCCTTTCAGACATATGAAAGAATTGTACTGCCTTGCCAACTATGAAGTTAGGTATGGCCATGTGCCTTACTCTGGCCAATGAGCCCAAGTGGACATCTGTTTCTTCCAGGTAGAAGTTTTAACAGCTTGTGTGTGATTCACTGCTTTCTCCCTTCTTGCTCTGCCACTGTGATTATGGAAGCATCGTTGGGTCTTAAATCAACCTGCGCTCCCTCGAGTGGCCATGATGAGCAGAGCCCCCAGCCAACTAATATTGAGCATACAGCATGAGCAAGAAATACATTCCTATCATGTTAAAGTAGTAAGATTCGGGGTTGTTACTGTAGCATAATCTCCTAGCACACTCTGACTAGACTGTGTATCACTCATCCTTCATATTACTTGAGTACCTGTATATTCAGGTCCTAGGTATGTTATACTGGTATTGTCTGCTGCATATTGGAGTTGTTTATATCTTTGCTAACTCCACTTTTTCAAACATGTTGGTCTCAAACCAGTCATGTCTTTTTTTTCATCTTTCCTATCAGGTATTTAAAGTAGCTACATAGCATAATAGAACTGGGCTTTTCTGTCTACTTCTGTTTTTCAAAATAGAATGAACAGTTTTATTGAAGGGAAGTTATTGGTCAGGACAGAATTTCTATTTGAGCATAACAATATTGGGAAGAGTAATTGAAAAATAACAAAAGACAAGTTACCTTAATTGTATATATTTCTTTCTTTTAAAATTTTTAGTCTATAGTTATTACAACAAAGTAATACCTGGGTCTTATTTTAGGCAACATGTACTCTTGCTCAGGTTTCAAGTTCTTACTCTACTTGACATACTTTCCTCACTTTGTGAGAAAAAAAAATGGACCCATTTTAGACCATATGGCTATAAGCCTGTGCTTGAGAGCCATGCAATGAATGGCATTTTGAATAAGAGTACTTTTAAAACTTGAGAAAGACAAATCCTCTTGGATGGTGCCTAAGACAGCCCCACTTTATATTGAACCTTTTTCTGCATGAAAGAATATAGCAAGCCTCCAGTCTAGTCGTCGCTAGTCCTGAGGATCTGAACCATCAACTAGAATGAGGGTGCAGGTTAGTCGTGTGAATGAACCCCTCTTTGGTCTTGGATGAACGATTACCCCATCCCCGGGCAGCATGAGTGTGTGGAAAGACTGCTTGGTGCCAGCACCAGAGGTAGTGACGTGGGCCTTTTGAGCGCTTAGTCTTCTTAGACTGAACAAATTAACCCATTTTGGGGAGCAGATTCTACGTGCCATATGCCAGGTACTGGAGCAGTCACTTTCAAATGGGTTATCTCCTTTAATCCTTCTAACGATCCTGTGAGTCTTATCAACTCCCTTTATTTATAGATTAAAACAAACACAAAAAGCAGAGGCAATTCTGCTTTCCACATTGCTGTCTCTTGTGCCTCATATATCTTAGAGCTTGGTTAGATGTGAAATAAGTTGGCCTAAGGAAGCAAACTTTTTAGTTCTTTTTTTTAACAGCACAAAAGTGACACATTTTTCATAGATAATCAAAAAAAAAAATGCCGAAGAGTTAATAGGAGAAAAATTGTCCATAATTCAATCATGCATGAAGAGCAGTTGTTGATACTTTGATAAGCCACCCCCAAGTGTGTGCAGCATTTCCTGGAAGGAAAGGGGAGAGACCACGTCCCTCTTCCAGCAGGGCTGAGAAAACCGAGTGTCTCAAGAATGCAGGGCAGGAGAATTAGTTCAGTAAATAGGCAGTCATGAGAGATGCTATCACAGAGCTAGTGTCCCTTGTTACTCTCACCTTTTGACCTTTCCCACAGATGGCTAATGTCAACCAGCTGCTAATCAAGGTGTGCGAAAAGTTGGGTAGCACAGCAGGTAGAGCTCAGCCAATAGATATGATTACCAGGCTGTAAACACCATCAGCCTTTCCCCTACAGAGAGAGTGTGACAGTCATGCTGTATCTGTCGGAGCACGTGATGAATCACTTGGAAGAGGACAGCAAAAATGCAGGCTTGCCATACACAAAGGAAAAAATTTATTTCTCCCCAGATTGCATTCATCTTCTCCCCAGATCTTCACTTGTGACATCCCACTGTTTCTGATAGTCTGTCCATGGTTGTCTCCTATGTAAGCCAGTGGTGAGGCCCTCCACGTGTCAGTGATTGTCATACCAGTTGACAATGATGAGTAGGATCCATCACTCCGGTTATTTTGTGGTCTCTACCTGTAAATTAGTTTTTATTCTAGTTTTCTTAATTAAGTTAGGTAAATACGCATGGCCCATTTTCCTGGAATTTAGATATTTTAAAGCATTTATACACCTATGCAGTTCTCTCAGTTCTCCTTGGCTGCATTTATCCATGCTCTAAATGGCTATTCTATTTGCCACCATCTGCTCAAGGGGATCCACCCCTCCAACTACTTAATCTTTGAGGGCTCTTTTACCTTACTTGGCATATTTCTGGTATAATTCTTTCCAAGAGTAGAACCACAAGTTTATATTCAGCTTTAAGAAACTGCAGTGTTGATGATGTGATGATGATTAACACTTACATAGCTCTGACTCTGGGCCAGGCACTGTTTCACATGTTCTTGTTAACTGAATTCTCACAACTCTATGAGTGGGTACTGTTGTTATCTCCATTTTACAGATGAGGAAACTGAGTCATGGAGAGGTTAAATGAATTACCCAATGTCATGCCGCTACCACTGGCAGAGCTGGGATTCAGACCCAGGCAGTATGGCTGTAAGGTCTCTTTCCTTTAACTCCACTCTGTACCCTTTCATTCTGCCTCCACTTTTCCCTTTTTCTGAATTCTCTCTCAGTCTAGGTGAGGTCTCTCTCTGTTTTGTCTGGCAGAAGGCATCCTCCAGGGCAGGTGGACTTGCCTTAGGGCCTACTTCACTTCAGGTGCATCACTCAGCTTCGGGTTAAAGTCCTCAGGCTCATGAAGGCCTAACACGCAGGGAAATCAGTGTTTGCTGGCTGGGGTCAGGAGTTGCCAGCACTCCATGATGGAGGAGCAGATTCTGGAAAGTGGAGCTGGTGGGAGAAGAGGAACTGACATCATTCAGTGGAATCCTAAGAGGAAACAACTGTGTTTGCTTGGTTAGTGGGTCTGGGTGTGAGATCACAAGAATATGTATGTGGTTCCAGTTCTCAAACCATAGCCATGCCTGAAGAGTTGGACTTGGGTGTAAAACAAGACTGCATTTTCATTCTAGGTGGTTTTTGCAGTCTTAGCAAGTGAGAATGCATTTTGCTCAGTGGTTTAGTATCTTTTCACTTCCATTATCCAAATCCCTTGCACTTGAAGGGCAAGAAGGTGTAGGTACTGACCACCTTGCAGTGGGTGTGGACCCTGGGACCAAAAAAAGAATGGAGCAGCTTTAAGTTAGGTAGTAATATAAGTATCCCCTCATTCCCCCTGCCACCCCCCACCTGGCTTTATGATGTTGTGCAGGGACTTCTGTTAGTGTATGATCAGGCCACCCAAAATGGTTGTTCTCTTGCTCTCTGTGCATCCCCTGCTTGACCAGTCCCTGCTTCACCTACACCCTACTCACCTGACTGACCTTCCCTCTTAATCATAGAGCCCAATCAGTAAATGCCTACATACTTGCCCCGGCCCCAGCTAGTGACTGTTCTAATCTTTAGATCAGAACATCTCCACCACAATAGCTTATCAAAGGGGCAGTAAAGGATGTGCTCCTGGTTTCCTTGGTAACCAATGAGCCAACCTGACGTCAGTTCCCGCTATAACTGATAACTTCCCTCTCTCCCCGGGAGCAAAGACTGCTGCCTTGTCCTGCCCACCGCTGTCTGCTACACACAGTGGGGTGTTGCTCCAGGACCCTGCTTCAGACATGTAAGCTCCCCCATCCATTAAACCACTGGTGTCTCTGTTACTGACTCTGGGCTCTTTCTTCTGTCTTGATGCTGGGCGAGTGCAGGGCTTGCTGGCCTGCAGAGTACAGCCCAACAGTTAGAAACCTAAGGCTTAAACAGGAGTAACTCCATATATGACATATTAAGTCATCTGTCATCTCTAATCTTCATTCAGATGTTCTTTGACTTGGAAAGAATGCTCAGATCCTTTTGAGGCTGGAATTAAATTTAGGGAGTACCCTGGCCTGGCTCCCTTGTTACATAAACCAGGAAACAAAGGTCTGGAGGGCTGAAGACATTTCCTCAAGTTCTCACAAGTAATTGTCAGAGTTACAGCCCTGATCTTTGGTCTGCCAGCCCTGTGTTCTCTTCTGCTACCTCATTTCCAACTTCTGCTTATTGCAGGAGGGAAAAAATAGTAGTTGGAGTGCTTTGAAGGTTAGCAGATGCCATTTGCTAGAATTTTTTAAACCTATATTATATTTTAGCATAGCTTTCTTAACTATGGACAAAATCAGCTTTTGGGGTAGGTCTCTGAAATTATCCAACCCCTGTCCCTTCATTTCTCCACATCCATTTAAACAGGCATATCTGGAATCCTAGATTGAAAGATACCTTTTTCTAGCATGATTGACATTTACTTACTGTTGGCTTAAGGAGGGCAAGAGGAGAGAAAAGAGGAGGCTGGGGAGAGAGAGAGAGAGATGGAGAGGGGGGGAGAGAGGGAGGAAGAGTGAGAAAGAAAGAGAAGAAACAAGCAAACAAACTAATAGGTACTCCCAACTTTGTGACTTGAGGAACCTGATAACTTTTCTCAATATCTAATTAACATACTAGACTTGGGCTACCTCAGTAATTAACTTTTGTTCCCATTTACTTGGTGTTATTCATTTAACACTGAAACACCAGCCTCAGCAGGAAGCTGAGATTTTGTGAAAACTGAAGCAGTGAAAGGGGCAGGTAACTAAAAGCTGTGCCATGGCCTTTAAGTATAGATTTTACTAAAATGTTGTTAAATTTCAGGAAGGTACTTGAGAAAAGGGCTTCCACTGGGTACTCTGTTCTGCCATCAAGAACCAAACAAGGCCTGGTTTGCACACTGAGGTCCTGGAAGTCCCTGAGCCCTAGAGCTCATTCCAAAGAGTTTGAACACTGCCATGGAGACAAGGTTAAAAATATTTTAGCCTTGGACCCTGGGGCCAGGAACCCTAATTAGAGCAAGGTTGCCTTGGACTGCCACCTTTGAATGCTTTCCTGTGTAGAAAAACTGATGGAGCTTCTCCCGGGGGGATCTTATCAGTTGACTACACCTTGCTGTCACTGTTCACCTGGCTGTGACTTCAAATCTCTGTTGACCTTGAAGACCTGCTTTTGCAAGTCACTCAGCCCAGCATCCCACACTACTTGTGTTTCTGGGTTTGTCCAGCACTGTCCTTAGGCCAAGCTCTAGTTCTTGTGTGATTTCATATACCTCTCTGGGGGACTGTGTGAAGATTTAATGAACTATGTGCATGGAAAGCATGGCATCTGACATTAAGGCTACACTGTCACGTGAGTCCCTGTAATAGCCTCCTACCTGGCCCTCCTGCTTTCACCCTGTCCCCCCAAAAGCTATTTTCTATATAAAAACCAATAAGATCTTTTAAAAATGAACATTCTGTCTCATCACTTCCTTGCTTAAAGTCCTCCAGTGACTTCTTAATCTTTCCACACTGCTCCTCACCCAAACCTGTGTAACCCCGTGCCCTCTGCTCCCTACCTCCGGCTCGGGTGTCAGTTTGTACAGTCTCACTCCTTTGACTCAGCCACACTGACCTTCTGCCTCTTTTAACACTCCAAGTACCTGCTGACACTGGCCCTTGTGTACAAGCTGTTTCTGCTTCCTGAGGTGCTCGCCCATTGATCTTCATGTGACCGGCTTCCTCACACTGTCAGATCCCAGCTTAACATCCTCAGAGAGGCAGTCTTTAATTGTCCAGTCTGAAGTAGCCACATAAAGAGAATCTGTCTATTTACTTGTTCATCTCTTTACTTCCATTAGGAAATCACTTCATGAAGACAGGGACCTTTCAGGGCCTGTTCTTGTTGTTTTCCCAGTGCCTAGACTAGTGTTGAGAACATAGTAGGTAGGCGATTAATACTTAATGAATAACACATGGTAAGTGCTCTATAAATGTTCACTATTAGTATTAATTATATTAGCAAAAAAAAAAAAAGGTGGAACCTTAATATAACTGGGGTTCTATTTGGTCCTGATTCTATGTAGTGACATGTTCAGAGAAACAGATACCCAGCAGAAAAATATGACTGAAAGCAACAAAAATCTTTACTCACACCCTTAAGAATATGCCCAAGGTAGGAGGCTGTATTTTTCACTTATAACAAAACTTGTTAAAATCCTGTCTCGCCATTTCTGTTGCTCACCATATCCAACACTCACGGCAGCCACTCCACCAATTTTCTCTTCCTGTCTCCCTGCCAACCCCCAACCAAAGAACTCTCCTCAAAAACCCATGGCCTGGCTGAGCACCTCCAGGTATTTGACCCATTTTCTGAATCAGTGTAACAAAAAGTCAGGAATCAAGGCAGGCTTGAAACCTGGGGTTGGGGAGGTGGGGGTGAGACTGGGGATATTCACAGGTTAACACACACAGAGCAAAAAAAGGGAAACTGAATAAAGATCTTAGTGAATTCTGAACTGAATGGTATTTAAGAAAGATTATACTAAATAGCTCTACTTGGGAAACATTGACTCTTAGGAACTTTTTATTAGGAACCGAATACACAGAAGGTATATGTCTTCATTCTTGGTTTCCTGCTACAGTTTTAGACCTAGGACAGGAGGAGATGTCTCCTATCACAGAGCTCTTCCTCTCTTAGAACCTTACTGACTCTGATTGGATGTAGTTATTAACTTGCTGTATTATTTCATTTTTAACTGTTGTGTATTAGAAGCTGAACCTGAAAGGAAAGGGGAACAGTTAGTAGCAGAGAAAAGAACTTGATGCCAGACAGCCTGATGTGAGCAGAGCAGGATGAAGAGTGATCTCACTACCCCAGCCTAACAGCGACCCTGATTCCTCAGGTAGGGCCAGGTCCCACTTTATCCCTGACTTTTTTTCTCCAGTAGTGGGTTTTGGCTTCAAGAGCCGTCTGTTAGGCTCCCTCAGGTCCAGCACACATTGCAAAACAGACTCTTGAGAAGACAGGATGCAATCAGGGAAGCAGGGCTCTACTCTGCAAATTGCCAGGTCTGCCAAAGCAGCTTCCCTGAGCACACTGCTCCAACCAGCTGACCTCAGCTGACTCATCAAGTTATGAGAGGGGTTGGAATAGAAATCATCTCCCTGGGGGATCCTGGCTGTATAATAGCTATCATGTGTATGCACTTGAATGATTTGCAGAGGAGCAGGACTCAGAGCTCCCAGCGGCATTCTGTATGTTTATTTCTGTCAGTGTATGAAACAGTTGGGTAGGTGGTTTCCAAAAGGTGATGTGGGCATTATAGTAACATCTGAGGCTAGGGTTTTCTCCCACCCCATCTAGATTTTGGTCAGAGGTCTACATCCAAAGAACCTGGGTTTAATAGCTGTGGCCTGCTTTCTGATCACATGCCTGTCAGTTCTCCCGTTTCTGCTTGCCACAGTCCTGAGCTTCTCGGCTGCCGTCCCCCAGAGAGTACCAAGGGAAGGAGTTATACGTAAATATTCATGAGGGAAAGAGAGAGACTCAGAAGGCTGGGGTCAGGGAAACCTTTTTCTGAAATGGGCTACTGGTTCCTTGCTTTACTTTTCTTCTCATCCATCCTCTTACAGTAACTTGACATTTAAAGTGGCCATTATCGTCCCCATCCGGTGGGGAAGAGCCAGACAATGAAGGCAACAGAGCCAAGAGAGGTGTGAGAACCACACACGATCCCCTGAAATGGCACAGGGTTTCACAGCCCAGCTTAACACTAATCATGGGTAAATTGCCCCACAATTCCTCATACATGCCAGGAGTCAAGGAGGGTGGGATGAGGAGGGCAGAGAATTACAGGTGGTAATGGCTGTCATGGGTGACAGTGGAGGGGTGCGGGCGGAAAGGCTGTTCCTGTTTGCCCTTGCCAGGCCATCTGGGACCCTGCCTGGGGACAGTCCTTCAGGAGCTCGCACTGTTGCCTTTCTGCACCAGGAAAATCAGATTAAGAGGATCGAAGGCCGCAGCCTTGAAGGCTGTGGGAGAGGGAGGGTATTTCGGCCCTTTGCCTTCAGGAGGGGTGGAGGGGGTGCTCAGTGGCCTGAGTCTATGAGCCTTTGGAGAATTTTGCCCACGGTGGAGCATCCTCCTCTGCTCTCACCTTTTTCTTGTCTGGGTCAAATCAGCACTGGTCACCAGGTTTCTAAAGCGTGGGCTGCTGGAGAAGGCCCCAGTTTGCCCCATACCAGGATCTGTTCTCTGACAGCTATCTGTTTCAGCCTCAAGTTTCTGATTTTCAGTTTTCTCACTAACCCAAGCTAGGATTTTGCCTATTTCTAGTTACCCTTACCTAGGTTTCATCTTGTAAGTAGCAGTCAGAGATGCACAGTTTGATTAACTGTCTCTTCATAATGTTCCTTTTCCTTTCCTTGCATTAGAGTTGGTCTCTTAAGTTGAATTAATTTACAGAGTAGCCATCACAGTTATCTCTGTGTGCCTGCTTTTGCATGAATTATATTTAGTGCCTTTTTCTACTATGTGGCAAGAATAATTTTATTAATCTCAACAGATAAGACCAAGTGTCAAGTCACAGGAAGGGCTGTGGATTTCTCCCTGACTTGATCTAACACCGTGAAGAGTTTCTTCGCTCCTTTAAAGGCTAGTTCTTCAGATAACAGAACACACCAATGGCTTAACACAGTCCTTAACCCAGCCAGTCTCATGAGCCATGTGTGGAAAGCCTGACACCTTGACTCAGGGAGGGTCTCTAAGCTAAACAGTGAAGACCCAATAGCCTGTCATTGGTGAGAATGAATGAAAAGCATTGTATATATTGGAGCTTAAGAGGCCAGCGGGAGGCAGTGTGATATAAAAGGAACACTGAACTTGTAGTGAGTGAGTCCTAGGTTTGGGAGCATCCTCACTCTGCCAACTTACTGGCCACAGGACATGGTCAAGACCTTTAACCTGATATTGTTCAGGTGTTAATGACTACTGTGTACCAGGCACCACATTTGGCATTGCTGATACAGTTGTGGATATGACAGGTTTTGCAGCTAAATGTGACAACCCTGGTTATTTTAGGGGGCTTCTTATGTGAGTCACTTCTTTTGTTAACTTTGTGTTCATAATACAAGTATTTCTACTGAAAATAACATTAGTAACAAGTATATTTTAAATTTCACATGGGAGAGCATTAATGTATCCATTCAGGATACCAGATTGAAAAAAGTACATAGCAGTGTAGATGGGGAATGCAGTTTATCTTGTGGGAAAAGATTTCTTTATGCATTTATTCCCATACAATAGCAAAATGCAAAAACACTACTACCACTGATATGAAGGATATAAGTTGGCTTATTTAAGATAAATTTCATGAAGATACATGCAGCATTATTTACAATTGCCAAGATATGGAAGCAACCTAAGTGTCCATCAAGAAGATGTGGTATGTATCTGTGTATGCATATATGTGTGTGTATATATATATATGCGTGTGTGTGTGTGTGTGTATATATATCTATATAGATATTTATATATCTTGGGTTGGCCAAAAAGTTTGTTCGGGTTTTTCCGATGCATACATATACATACAATGGAATACCATTCAGCCAGAAAAAAGAATGAAATTTTATCATTTTCAGCAACCTGGATGGACTTGGAGGGCATTATACTAAGTGAAATAAGTCAGACAGAGAAAGACAAATGCTGTATGATATCACTTATATGTGGAATCTAAAAAATACAACAAATTAGTGAATATAACAAAAGAGAAGCAGACTCATAGATACAGAGAACAAACTAGTGGTTACCAGAGGGGAGAGGGAAGAGGGGAGGGGCAAGGTAGGGGTAGGGGATTAAGAGGTACAAAGTATTAGGTATAAAATAAGCTACAAGGATATAATGTACAGCACAGGGAATACAGCCAATATTTTAAAATAACTATAAAAGGAGTATAACCTTTAAAAATTGTGAATCACTATGTGATACACCTATAACTTACGTAATTTGTTTTTAACATCTTTATTGGAGTATAATTGCTTTACATTGTTGTGTTAGTTTCTGCTGTATAACAGAGTGAATCAGCTATACGTATACATATATGCCCATATCCCCTCCCTCTTGTTTCTCCCTCCCAACCTACCTATCCCACCACTCTAGGTGGTCACAAAACACCGAGCTGATCACCCTGTGCTACGTGGCTGCTGCCCACTAGCTATCTATTTTACATTGGGTAGTGTATATATGTCCATGCCACTCTCTCACTTCATCCCAGCTTATCCATACCCCTCCCTGTGTCCTCAAGTCCATTCTGTACTTCTGCGTCATTATTCCTGTTCTGCCCCTAGGTTCTTCAGAACTATTTTTTTCTTTTTTCTACATTCCATATATATGTGTTAGCATATGGTATTTGTTTTTCTCTTTCTGACTTACTTCACTCTGTATGACAGACACTAGGTCCATCCACCTCACTCCAAATAACTCAGTTTCGTTTCTTTTTATGTCTCAGTAATATTCCATTGTATATATGGGCCACATCTCCTTTATCCATTCATCTGTCGATGGACACTTAGGTTGCTTCCATGTCCTGGCTATTGTAAATAGTGCTGCAGTGAACATTGTGGTACATGACTCTTTTTGAATTATGGTTTTCTCAGGGTATATGCCCAGTAGTGGGATTGCTGGGTCAAATGGTAGTTCTATTTTTAGTTTTTTAAGGAACCTCCATACTGTTCTCCATAGTGGCTGTATCAGTTTACATTCCCACCAACAGTGCAAGAGGGTTCCCTTTTCTCCACACCCTCTCCAGGATTTATTGTTTGTAAAGCTTTTGATGATGACCATTCTGAGCGGTGTGAGGTGATATCGCATTGTAGTTTTGACATGCATTTCTCTAATGATTAGTGGTGTTGATCATCCTTTCATGTGTTTGTTGGCAATCTGTTTAACTTCTTTGGAGAAATGTCTATTTAGGTCTTCTGCCCATTTTTGGATTGGGTTGTTTGTTTTTTTGATATTGAGCTACATGAGCTGCTTGTATATTTTGGAGATTAATCCTTTGTCATTTGCTTCATTTGCAAGTATTTTCTCCCATTCTGAGGGTTGTCTTTTTGTCTTGCTTATGGTTTCATTTGTTATGCAAAAGCTTTTAAATTTCATTAGGCCGCATTTGTTTATTTTTGGTTTTATTTCCATTTTTCTAGGAGGTGGGTCAAAAAGGATCTTGCTGTGATTTATGTCATAGACTGTTCTGCCTATGTTTTCCTCTAAGAGTTTTATAGTGTCTGGCCTTACATTTAGGTCTTTAACCCATTTTGAGTTTATTTTTGTGTATGGTGTTAGGGAGTGTTGTAATTTCATTCTTTTACATGTAGCTGCCCAGTTTTCCCAGCACCACTTATTGAAGAGGCTGTCTTTTCTTCATTGTATATTCTTGCCTCCTTTATCAAAGACAAGGTGACCATACGTGCATGGGTTTATCTCTGGGCTTTCTATCCTCTTCCATTGATCTATATTTCTGTTTTTCTGCCAGTACCATACTGTCTTGATTACTGTAGCTTTGTAGTATAGTCTGAAGTCAGGGAGCCTGATTCCTCCAGCTCCGTTTTTCTTTCTCAAGATTGCTTTGGCTATGCGGGGTCTTTTGTGTTTCCATACAAATTGTGAAATTTTTTGTTCTAGTTGTGTGAAAAATGCCATTGGTAGTTTGATAGGGATTGCATTGAATCTGTAGATTGCTTTGGGTAGTAGAGTCATTTTCACAATGTTGATTCTTCCAATCCAAGACCATGGTATATCTCTTCATCTGTTTGTATCATCCTTAATTTCTTTCATCAGTGTCTTATAGTTTTCTGCATACAGGTCTTTTGTCTCCTTAGGTAGGTTTATTCTTAGGTATTTTATTCTTTTTTTCGCATTGGTAAATGAGAGTGTTTTCTTGATTTCACTTTGATTTTTCATCATTAGTATATAGGAATGCCAGAGATTTCTGTGCATTAATTTTGAATCCTGTTATGTTACCAAATTCATTGATTAGCTCTAGTAGTTTTCTGGTAGCATCTTTAGGATTCTCTATGTATAGTATCATGTCATCTGCAAACAGTGACAGCTTTACTTCTTCTTTTCCGATTTGGATTCCTTTGATTTCTTTTTCTTCTCTGATTGCTGTGGCTAAAACTTCCAAAATTATGTTGAGTAATAGTGGTGAGAGTGGGCAGTCTTGTCTTGTTCCTGACCTTAGTGGAAATGGTTTCACTTTTTCACCATTGAGAACGATGCTGGCTGTGGGTTTGTCATATATGGCCTTTATTATGTTGAGGTAAGTTCCCTCTATGCCTACTTTCTGGAGAGTTTTTATCATAAATGGGTGTTGAATTTTGTCCAAAGCTTTTTCTGCATCTATTGAGATGATCATATGGTTTTTATTCTTCAATTTGTTAATATGGTGTATCACATTGATTGATTTCTGTATATTGAAGAATCCTTGCGTTCCTGGGATAAACCCCACTTGATCATGGTGTATGATCCTCTAAATGTGTTTTTGGACTCTGTTTGCTAGTATTTTGTTGAGGATTTTTGCATCTATGTTCATCAGTGATATTGGCCTGTAGTTTTCTTTTCTTGTGACATCTTTGTCTAGTTTTTGTATCAGGGTGATGGTGGCCTCGTCGAATGAGTTTCTCTCTGCTCTATTTTGGAAGAGTTTGAGAAGGACAGGTGTTAGTTCTTCTCTAAATGTTTTATAGAATTCACCTGTGAATCCATCGGGTCCTGGGTTTTTGGTTTTGGGAAGATTTTAATCACAGTCAATTTCAGTGCTTGTGAATGGTCTGTTTATATTTTCTGTTTTTTCCTGGTTCAGTCTCGGAAGGTTGTGCTTTCCTAAGAATTTGTCCATTTCTTCCAGGTTGTCCATTTTATTGGCATATAGTTGCTTGTAGTAATCTCTCATGATCCCTTGTATTTCTGCAGTGTCAGTTGTTACTCCTCCTAATTTATGTAATATTGTGCATCAACTCTACTTCCATAAAACATAATAAAATTTAAAAAAAAATTTAAATTTATGAAACTGTACTTGATCTTCTTAAAAGCCATTTTTCTGCATTCTTATTGAACACCTGGGAAGACAGTGGGCTCATAGAGAACCACCTGTATTTACATAGTATATTTCCATATCACTCCTAAAAGGGTCAAAAGCAGCAGAGTAGAGTGGCTGGAAGGGCTGGATTGAGGACAGTCTTCAGATCACCCTCTCATCGAGATGAATAGGCTTCATGAGGGCTTCTTTGCTTATTTGGAGCCTGAAAGACAGCCCCTGGGATCCTCCAGAGAGAATAAATACCCCTGGGATCCTCCAGAGAGATTGGGCCTCCAATCCAGATTGGGCCTGCAGAGACTTAGATGCAGTACGCAGTGGCTGATTCAGAGTAACTGAGAAGAGCATTTTAAGATCATTAACTGTAAAGAGAGTTTACAAATCAATAAAAAGACAATATCCCATTAAAAACTCCTCATGACATACTAGTAAATGAAAAAAAAGAATAGAGACTGTCTTGTACATATAATCTTACATTTTGGAAAAGAAATATTTACAGCTGTATATAGAATATTAACTGTGGTTATAATTGGATAATATGGTTCTGGGCCTACCTTTAGAGTTTTCTGTGTTTTCCAACATTTCTGCAGTAAGTGTGTATTTCTTTTTTTATTTGCGGTACGTGGGTCTCTCACCATTGTGGCCTCTCCCATTGCGGAGCACAGGCTCCGGACGTGCAGGCTCAGCAGCCATGGCTCACAGGCCTAGCTGCTCTGCGGCATGTGTGATCTTCCCGGACCGGGGCACGAACCCGTGTCCCCTGAATCAGCAGGCGGACTCTCAACCACTGCACCACCAGGGAAGCCCTGTATTTCTTTTATACTCAGAAAATGTTATAAACAAAACCGTAAAGTATTATCAGTGCAGGAAAGGGACTATGTGCTGTTCACTATTTCATCCCCAGTGTCAGGGCTGTACATTAGAATCACCTGAGAGAGCTTGTGAACTATTCAACTTTCTGAGTCTCATGGCTGGAGATGCTGGCTCAGTTGGACTGGTCTGGTAGGATACGAGGCTGCCAAGGAAAGTGGAAGCAGATTCTAGACTAAGTCATACTAAAGAGTGTTATCAGAGCCATCATTTCCCATGTAAACTCCAGGTTCATTGTAACATTGGACAAAATGTGTACTACTCCAGTTGAATATTATCACTCTAACCTTCTGTCCATCTTAGCTCCAGTAGTTGCTCTACAGGGGAAAGATAGATCTAGTTCAGTTTCCCCTGAGATGCCTCGCAGGCTCCTGGGACTTGGAAAAAGCAATTATCTGCCAAGTACCAGATGGCTGTTTAGATTGGCCCCAGTCAGTAAAAACAGTGATGCCAACAGAAGATGTGATTAGCTGTTTGAATAACAACGGGCCATCTCAACACAAATGTACTGGAAACAAGGGTAGGGTTGGATTCAAAAGTTTTTGTTTTCTTGAGTGTATTGACAGTGCATTCATTACTTTAGCAGGACTCTGATGTTAGCAGTGGGGAGACATGGAGAGAGGACTAACTTTATACCACAGCATTCTCATTTTTATTAAGGTAACACTTTCATTAAAACTTCATGGTAAGAGATGACAATGTTATTTTCCATCCGCTTGTAAAGAATGGTAATGTGTGCTTCCTAGGAGATTGATTCTATCTATCTATCTATCTATTCATTAATTTATTTAAGAATTCCCAAGTAAGCATTTTTAGCTCCATTTATGGCTGCTATGGAAAACTATTATTCACACTGTCTACCTATACATACACAGACCTATATTGTATAAAAAAGGAAAAGACAGTTGAGGCTACCCACATGTTTTAGGCCACCATTCCATTTCTGCTTAGTTAAAAAAAAGCAAACACATTGAAAGTTTCTAAGATGCTGCCTATTGAAAACCCTGCTGTAGACTCTAGGATCTGCCAGCTCTCAATTAACTAAGGTATAAATGGAGTGAGAGGAAAGATCACAGATAATTTAAAGCATGGTTAAACCAAAACTAGTCAAAATGTGGTACCACAATTTTAATTGTAAACATACTTAGTTCAAAACATGTTCAATATTCAGAAACACATTAACATTCTAAGACATCATCTAAAAGCATAAACAATTTAGGTATTGATGATGTGCAAGCAAATAAACATCCTCAGCAAAGAAATAGTCAGAATATTAAAATAAAAAATATTTAAAATCAGAGTTTTAAAAAGATCAAAGTCTTTTGATCTTTTTAAAAAAAGTCTTTTGATCTTTTTAAAATATACTGCTCATTTTTTTTGGAGGGGGTGTTATCACCTCTATTCATTAGTGTATTTTAGATATAAAGTCACATTCAAAGATGTAGATATTCATGCTGAATTGTGATGATTTTATTTTTTGACAGACAATTATCTATGCATACCTTTCGGGCATGGTTAATTTTCAGACTGATTTCTTTTCTACCCCTAGATAATGAACAGTTAAACCTCATATCACTTTGACCCATGTTCCTAAAATTTAGGAAAGTGATGAAGATTAGGCAAGTAAAAGCAGTGGGTGTTATTAGCAAGATACAGCTCTGTGAGGTGAGTTGGTCATCAGTTGATATTTTTTTCATTATCTTACTGACTTATTTGTGAGCCTGAGGTCACTGGTTCTGGTTTTCTCCTTCCCCTGCCATCTAGATAATTTACCACCAGATAGATGATGGTTATGGCTGGCTTTCCATTAATCTGTGCCTCCATGTTGTAGTTGGTCCATACTTGCTAGGTACATGAAAGACGTTAACAAAGCTATGGGATAAACAGATAAATGTTATGTACTTTTAGAGAGTAACAATTTTACTTGAGGATGTTGGAGGAAAAATAATGTAAACAAGTTTTATTAATGGTAAATAACTTTAAAATTATTTTTATATTAAAATAAATTGTACATGTTACAGAATATATAGCAAAATGTGTTTGGTTTTTGAAGACGAAACAGGAGACTTGAAGGAAATTTCCTGCTTAGAGAGGCTACTTTCACTGTACCCTGAGACTCCAGAATATAGGATTAGCGTGGGGGTGGGTGGTATTTTTTTTTCTCCTCTTATATTAAATATTATTCTGTGAAAAGATAGAGAAGCACCGCATGAGGGTGTCAAGAAAAATAGCGTAAAATTTCTTTAAATCAATGCTCATTTAGTTATAGTCATGAAGGGACTCCATTCAGTTACACTTTTTCTGAAAAAGCCTACCTCTTAAATGAGCCAAGCATAAATCACTAATTATCCAGTTTATGAGGACTCAACATTTAGAGCAGCGGTTCCCAACCCCTGGGCCGCAGACTGATACCGGTCTGTGGCCTGTTAGGAACTGGCCCACACAGCAGGAGGGGAGCCATGGGCGAGCAAGCAGAGCTTCATCTGCCGCTCCTCATTGCTAGCATTACTGCCTCAACCATCCCTCCCTTCCCCTGTGGAAAAATTGTCTTCCACAAAACTGGTCCCTGATGCCAAAAAGGTTGGGGCTGCTGATTTAGAGAATAGTTTAACGAAATACAAATGGGAGAGATTGGTTCATGTTGGCGGAGTAGAAGGACGTGCACTCATTCCCTCTTGTGAGAGCACCAGAATCACAACTGCCTGCTGAACAATCATTGACAGGAAGACACTGGAACTCACCAAAAAGATACCCCACATCCAAAGACAAAGGAGAATCCACCATGAGATGGTAGGAGGGGTGCAAACACAATAAAATCAAATCCCATGACCACTAGGTGCGTGACTCACAAATTGGAGAACAATTATACCACAGAAGTCTACCAACCGGAGTGGAGGTTCTGAGCCCCATATCAGGCTTCCCAACCTGGGGTTCTGGCAACAGGAGGAGGAATTCCTAGAGAATCAGACTTTGAAGGCTAGTGGGATTTGATTGCAGGACTTCGACAGGACTGGGGGAAACAGAGACTCCACTCATGGAGGGCACACACAAAGTAATGTGTGCATCAAGACGCAGGGGAAAGGAGCAGTAACCCCACAGGAGACTGAACTAGACCAACCTGCTAGTGTTGGAGAGTCTCCTGCAGAGGCAGGGAGTGGCTGTGGCTCACTGCAGGGACAAGGACACTGGCAGCAGAAGTTCTGAGAAGTACTCCTTGGTGTGAGCCCTCCCAGAGTCTGCCATTAGCCCCACCAAAGAGCCAGGTAGGCTCCAGTGTGTTGGGTCACATCAGGCCAAACAACTAACAGCGAGGAAACTCAGCCCCACCCATCAGCAGAAAAACAGATTCAAGTTTTACTGAGCTCTGCCCACCAGAGCAATACCCAGCTCTACTCACCACCAGTCACTCCTTCAGGAAGCTTGCACAAGCCTCTTAGATAGCCTCATCCACCAGAGTGCAGACAGCAGAAGCAAGAAGAACTACAATCCTGCCTCCTATGGAACGAACACCACATTCACAGAAAGATAGACAAAATGAAAGGCAGAGGGCTACGCACCAGATGAAGGAACAAGATAAAACCCAAGAAAAACAATTAAATGAAGTGGAGATAAGCAACCTTCCAGAAAAAGAATTCTGAATAATGATAATGAAGATGATCCAGGACCTCAGAAAAAAAACAGAGGCAAAGATCAAGAAGATGCAAGAATTGTTTAACAAAGACCTAGAGGAATTAAAGAACAAACACCTAGAAGAATTAAAGAACAAACAAACAGAAATGAAAAACACAATAACTGAAATGAGAAATACACTAGAAAAAATCAATAGCAGAATAACTGAGGCAGAAGAATGGATAAGTGACATGGAAGACAGAATGGAATTCACTGCCATGGAACAGAATAAAGAAAAAGGAATAAAAAGAAATGAAGACAGACTAAGAGACCTCTGGGACAACATTAAACACACCAACATTCTCATTATAGGGGTCCCAGAAGGAGAAGAGAGAGAGAAAGGACCTGAGAAAATATTTGAAGAGATTATAGTAGAAAACTTCCCTAATATGGGAAAGGAAATAGCCACCCATGTCCAGGAAGCACAGAGAGTCCCAGGCAGCATAAACCCAAGGAGAAACATGCCAAGACACATAGTAATCAAACTGACAAAAATTAAAGACAAAGAAAAATTATTAAAAGCAACAAGGGAAAAGTGACAAATAACATACAAGGGAACTCCCATAAGGTTAACAGCTGATTTCTCAGCAGAAGCTCTACAAGCCAGAAGGGAGTGGCATGATATATTTAAAGCAATGAAAGCGAAGAACCTACAACCAAGATTACTCCACCCGACAAGGATCTCATTCAGACTCGACAGAGAAATCAAAAGCTTTACAGACAAGCAAAAGCGAAGAGAATTCAGCACCATCAAACCAGCTCTACAACAAGTCCTAAAGGAACTTCTCTAAGTGGGAAGCACAAGAGAAGAAAAGCACCTACAATAACAAACCCAAAACAATTAAGAAAATGATAATAGGAACATATATATCAATAATTACCATAAATGTGAATGTATTAAATGCTCTAGCCAAAAGACACAGACTGGCTGAATGGATACAAAAACAAGACCCATATATATGCTGTCTGCAAGAAACCCACTTCAGACCTACGGACATACAAACTGAAAGTGAGGGGACAGAAAAAGATATTCCATGCAAATGGAAATCAAAAGAAAACTGTAGTAGCAATACTCATATCAGATAAAATAGACTTTAAAATAAAGATGTTACAAGAGATAAGAAGGGACACTGCATAATGATCAAAGGATCAATCCAAGAAGAAGATATAATAGTTATAAATATATATGCACCGAACATAGGTGCACCTCAATAAATAAGGCAACTGCTAACAGCTCTAAAAGAAGAAATCAACAGTAACACAAAAATAGTGGGGGACTTTAACACCTCACTTACACCAATGGACAGATCATCTGGACAGAAAATTAATAAGGAAACACAAGCTTTAAGTGACACAAGAGATCAGATAGATTTAATTGATATTTGTAAGACATTCCATCTGAAAACATCAGATTACACTTTCTTCTCAAGTGCACATGGAACATTCTCCAGGATAGATCACATCTTGGGTCACAAATCAAGCCCTGGAAAATTTAAGAAAATTGAAGTCATATCAAGCATCTTTTCCAACCACAACACTATGAGATTAGAAATAAATTACAGGGGAAAAAATGTAAAAAACACAAGCACATGGAGGCTAAGCAATATGTTACCAAATAACCAAGAGATCACTGAAGAAATCAAAGAGGAAATCAAAAAATACCTAGAGACAAATGACAATGAAAACACGATGATCCAAAGCCTATGGGATACAGCAAAAGCAGTTCTAAGAGGGAAGTTTATAACAATACAATCCTACCTCAAGAAACAAGAAAAATCTCAAATAAACAATCTGACCTTACACCTAAAGGAAGTATAGAAAGATGAACAAACAAAACCCAAAGTTAGTAGAAGGAGAGAAGTCATAAAGATCAGAGCAGAAATAAATAGAAACAAAGAAAACAATAGCAAAGATCAATAAAACTAAAATTCTCTTCTTAGAGAAGATCAACAAAATTGATAAACCATTAACCAGACTCATCAAGAAAAAGAGGGAGAGGACTCAAAGCAATAAAATTAGAAATGAAAAAGAAGTTACAACAGACAACACAGAAATGCAAAGCATCATAAGAGACTAGTACAAGCAACTCCATGCCAAAAAAATGGACAATCTGGAAGAAATGGACACATTCTTAGAAAGGTATAACCTTCCAAGGCTGAACCAAGAAGAAATAGAAAATATGAACGAACCAATCACAAGTAATGAAATTGAAATTGTGATTAAATATCTTCCAAAAACCAAAAGTCCAGGACCAGATGGCTTCACAGGTGAATTTTATCAAACATTTATAGAAGAGCTAACACCTATTCTTCTCAAACTCTTCCACAAAATTGCAGAGGAAGGAACACTCCCAAACTCATCCTACGAGGCAACCATCACCCTGATACCAAAACCAGACAAAGATTCTCCAAAAGGAAAATAACAGACTAATATCACTAATGAACATAGATGCAAAAATCCTCAACAAAATACTAGCAAACAGAATCCAACAACACATTAAAAGGATCATACACCATGATCAAGTGGGATTAATCCCAGGGATGCAAGGATTCTTCAATATATGCAAATCAATCAATGTGATACACCATATTAACAAATTGAAGAAGTAAAACCATATGATCATCTCAATAGATGCAGAAAAATCTTTTGACAAAATTCAACACCCATTTATGACAAAAACTCTTCAGAAAGTGGGCATAGAGGGAACCTATCTCAACATAATAAAGGCCATATGCAGCAGCCCCACAGCAAACATCATTTGGTGAAAAAGTGAAAGCATTTCCTCTAAGATTAGGAACAAGACAAGAATGTCCATTCTTGTCACTGTTATTCAACATAGTTTTGGAAGTCGTAACCATGGCATTCAGGGAAGAAAAGAAACGAAAAGAATCCAAATCGGAAAAGAAGAAGTAAAGCTGTCACTGTTTGCAGATGACATGATACTATACATAGAGAATCCTAAAGATACCACCAGAAAACTACTAGTCAATTAATTTGATAAAGTTGCAGGATACAAAGTTAATGCACAGAAGTCTCTTGCATTCCTATACACTAATGATGAAAAATTTGAAAGAGAAATTAAGGAAATGCTCCCATTTAGCATTGCAACAAGAAGAATAAAATACCTAGGAATAAACCTACCTAAGGAGACAAAAGACCTGTATGCAGAAAACTATAAGACACTGATGAAAGAAATTAAAGATGATACAAACAGATGAAGAGATATACCATGGTCTCGGATTGGAAGAATCAACATTGTGAAAATGACTCTACTACCCAAAGCAATCTACAGATTCAATGCAATCCCTATCAAACTACCAATGGCATTTTTCACACAACTAGAACAAAAAATTTCACAATTTGTATGGAAACACAAAAGACCCCGCATAGCCAAAGCAATCTTGAGAAAGAAAAACGGAGCTGGAGGAATCAGGCTCCCTGACTTCAGACTATACTACAAAGCTACAGTAATCAAGACAGTATGGTACTGGCAGAAAAACAGAAATATAGATCAATGGAAGAGGATAGAAAGCCCAGAGATAAACCCATGCACGTATGGTCACCTTGTCTTTGATAAAGGAGGCAAGAATATACAATGAAGAAAAGACAGCCTCTTCAATAAGTGGTGCTGGGAAAACTGGGCAGCTACATGTAAAAGAATGAAATTACAACACTCCCTAACACCATACACAAAAATAAACTCAAAATGGGTTAAAGACCTAAATGTAAGGCCAGACACTATAAAACTCTTAGAGGAAAACATAGGCAGAACAGTCTATGACATAAATCACAGCAAGATCCTTTTTGACCCACCTCCTAGAAAAATGGAAATAAAACCAAAAATAAACAAATGCGGCCTAATGAAATTTAAAAGCTTTTGCATAACAAATGAAACCATAAGCAAGACAAAAAGACAACCCTCAGAATGGGAGAAAATACTTGCAAATGAAGCAAATGACAAAGGATTAATCTCCAAAATATACAAGCAGCTCATGTAGCTCAATATCAAAAAAACAAACAACCCAATCCAAAAATGGGCAGAAGACCTAAATAGACATTTCTCCAAAGAAGTTAAACAGATTGCCAACAAACACATGAAAGGATGATCAACACCACTAATCATTAGAGAAATGCATGTCAAAACTACAATGCGATATCACCTCACACCGCTCAGAATGGTCATCATCAAAAGCTTTACAAACAATAAATCCTGGAGAGGGTGTGGAGAAAAGGGAACCCTCTTGCACTGTTGGTGGGAATGTAAACTGATACAGCCACTATGGAGAACAGTATGGAGGTTCCTTAAAAAACTAAAAATAGAACTACCATTTGACCCAGCAATCCCACTACTGGGCATATACCCTGAGAAAACCATAATTCAAAAAGAGTCATGTACCACAATGTTCACTGCAGCACTATTTACAATAGCCAGGACATGGAAGCAACCTAAGTGTCCATCGACAGATGAATGGATAAAGGAGATGTGGCCCATATATACAATGGAATATTACTCAGCCATAAAATGAAACAAAAGTGAGTTATATGGAGTCAGGTGGATGGACTTAGAGTCTGTCATACAGAGTGAAGTAAGTCAGAAAGAGAAAAACAAATATTGTATATTAACGCATATATGTGGAATCTAGAAAAATGGTACAGAAGACACGGTTTGCAAGGCAGAAGTATAGACACAGATTTAGAGAACAAATGTATGGACACCAAGGAGGGGAAGTGGGGTTGAGAGGGTGGTTGTGGGATGAATTGGGAGATTGGGATTGACATATAGACACTAATATGTATGAAAAAGGTAATTA
The DNA here is from genome assembly GCF_963455315.2 of Globicephala melas. NCBI lineage: Eukaryota > Metazoa > Chordata > Mammalia > Artiodactyla > Delphinidae > Globicephala > Globicephala melas. The sequence goes on along the minus strand of NC_083317.1, from coordinate 131,529,742 downwards.
ATAAGAACCTGCTGTATAAAAAAATAAAATTCAAAAAAAAAAGAAGAATGACGCCCCCCCCCCCCAAAAAAAGCAAAGGCTTCAGGGCAGTAATGTGGAGACTTATAATAAGATGGGCTATAATAAAAACAAATTTTCAGTCTCAAAAAAAAAATACAAATGGCTGTATTCTCACAATTACCTGATACAGAACCATTAGTTTCCTCATTTACCTACTTTAATGTCTTGATTACCACTTTGGGTGTCAGAAGTTCCCATGACTTGTGCATACCTAGACTCTTGCTCCTGAACATTTCCTACAGACTCTGATGATGGTAATGATGATGATAAGCAGCACCTACACAGTGTTTACTGTGTGCCAGGCACTTAAGTGCTTTTCATTAACCCTCACCAGCAACCCTATAAAATGATCCCCATTTTCCCAATGAGGAAACTGAGGCACAGAAAGTTCCGAAGTTTTCCCTAGGGCGTGTGTCTTAGAAATGGCAAAACCAAGGTTGGGGACTGGGTGATGGCTCCAGAATTCTCCTTTTAAACATTACCTTTTTCTGCTTCTCATCATAGCAATTATTAAACATTTACTGTTTACAAGGCTAGAATTCATGAAGTTGTTGGAAGTGATGTTGGAGAACAGCTTGAGTCACATAAACAGCATTAACAAATGAGCAGCTGGTAGAATTAGACAATCATCACTCAGTAGGTATTTCCAGAGAGAATCATTTGGTTACAAAGGAAATAAAATGAAGCCCTGAAATAGATTTTTTTAAATTACGTTCATTATGTTTGTGCTGTGAACATTCTGTGTGTAGTAAAGGATGTTGTATGGTACTATTGGGCCATTCTGTCTAAAAAACACTCCAAGAAATAGTCAATTTATTCTTTATTCAGAGAATGTTCTTTTCCCAATCGTTTTCAAATAAAGACGATCTTCAAGAAGCTAGGCAACCATAGGAAGTTGACTGTGCCAAGTGCCAGGAAGTGTTTAGAGGAGTCTCACCTGTGGTCAGTTGTCCAGAAAAGAAGAGCCTGGGTGACCATACCTATGCCCCATCACCCCAGATTTCTTTATTTTTCTTTTATCGTAAGAAAAGAGAGAACCCTTCTTCCCCTAGCAACCATTCGGGGGCTGCATTGTTCCTTACAACCGCTCTGAACTTGGAAAGCATGCACACGTGTGCTTAATTTCAGTCTAGTTGACAGCTTCCTTCCTTAGTTCTGTGGCTTTTGAGAGCAAAATCTGCGTTCTTTCTAAATACCGAAGGCTTGGGATCACTTCTTCATCACTAAAGTTGCTCCTCCCACAGCCTGGACTCAGTCAGAGATTGTCCTCTAAGGAAGAGACCTCATTGCAAAGAGAGAAACATTTTGAGGCATGTTTAAGTGGAACATATAAAAGTTTTCAAAGAGTGATTCTGTTCCAAGAAAATTAAACTTTTAGCAGACTAAACCCAGAAGCACAAATTTCAGTTAAACAGAGGATTTAGTCTGCTAAAAGCTTAAGCAGTAAGCTTTTGCCTGTGAACCCCAAATCTACCTTCCCTAGCACTCCATCTGGTAGATTTCACCCTGTCTAGGCAGCCCCCCTTGGCTTGATTTTCCAACATTTATCTGTCACACCTGTCAAGGTCTAATAGTTTCTGCAGGTGCTTGACTGCTAGCTTTTTATTCCAGTTTTAATGGAAGCAGATTCCTTTTTTCCCACAGTGGTAGATCAATTAACCACACTGCATTGAGGGCAGGGAAGGTTAACTTTTCAGGACTGATAGTCCTAACAGAATATAAAAGATTAAATTTTGCTTTTATCTAGGAAAATGCATAGATTGGAGTCTCCCCAGAGAGCTTGTGAGAGCGGGCTCTTTAAAAAGGCCTGCAGGGGGTCACCCTTTGGGGAGAATAGCCGAGATTCCCATATGACTTTAATCACTGGGCACATCTACGCATTAGCAGGCCATGAGAGGGGAATCCTAGGAACCTCAATGGTCCATGGTCATTAGGTAGCGGTGTACTGTTGTCATGATGTGGTCTTTATGTCTGCTGCTTCGAAGGTTCATGATAAGGCATTTTCTTTCCATGTTTTAATAGTTTTGTAGCCTTAAATATACTGCCTTCTGCCTTTATTCGCCTATGTGTGTGAGAGAAGCTGCTTCAGCCAGCAAACCTCATTCTTCCCTTGTCGGGGAGCATAGAGTCCAACTGGAGGTGTGCTGGTATACCTGTCCTTTCAGTGAAGCCTTCTGGAGTCCAGGGAGGATACCTCTTGTGAAATAGCACCAAGACAAAATATGCCTTGGTAAGAAGCTGTTTCTGTAGGAGGTATACCTCACTGAGTCGTGTCCTCTCTGGCACCAGCAGTGAATGTACTGTTCAGTCCAGACATCTATGTATAGCAATAGCAGGTGTTGATCCTTAGCTGGAGGTAGAGGAGACTTTATAATAATAACAAAAGTATTAGTTGAGAATGTTTCAGCCCTCACTCTGGAATGATAATATATAAATAAAAACAAATAAATAAATGTATGTGTTCACAGATATTAAACCAACGCATCTTCCCCTCCTCCCCTTAGAGTCTTGTCTCACTGCAGCTCATCATTCCTAAGGCGCAGTGGGCTTACGGTGTTAGTGCAGGAGACTGGCACGATGGTGGGCTTGAAAGCAGTCAGAGAGGAGTGGGAAAGCCCATTAAATTCCTTTACCTGCTTCTAAGGTAAAGAGAAGACAAGCCTGGAGGGCCCAGCTCACAGGGTTCTCCCACAGTGTGGAGACTGGAGTCAGGAAGAAGAAAACGTGATGTAAGAGAAATAAAAAGTCTGCCTCTGTCCCAGCCAAGGTAAAGATGTGAGGAAGGAAATGGAAAGAGGGAGGGAGACAGAAGCAAGAACAAGAGGGGCATCTCCAGACTTTTCTCTGAGCTCTGGTATTGGGAGACCAAAGCACTCAGGGAAGCGCCCAGGTACCAGATTCTATCTCTGTGCTCCTGTTGGGACTGGGGAGTGGGAAGGAGCACTGTGCAGACATCTCCATGCTGAGGTGAGAGCCAGAAGCACCACAGCAAATGTAGGGGTGGACAGGCAGCCTGGGGCCAACTGGTGCTGGGGCACACTTCGGGGTCTGCAGCTAGCTGAGGAAAAGCTAAACAGCAAAGGGGAGTTGGCTAGACCTACCTGGGAGCATTGCTGGAGGTGAAAGAAAGGGACAGCCTCATACTTTCCTATCAGAGGCCAGAAGGGCACATGGTGACAGGGAAACAAGGGATATCGCTGCAGACCAGTGGGTGTGAGGCAGTGCACATGTCAGGACTCGTGCAATGCCTAATGACTCTCCCCACCAGACGCTGGGAGGGCCAGTGCCATTTATAGGAAGAGGGGAAGCTATCAGAGAATCTGGATAGTTTCTAAAGGAACGTTTAAAATTATTGTATTGGACTAAATTTTAAGCTGGATTGGACATTTAGTTACAGTAAAAGGTGTTACATCAGAAGTGATCAGACTAATTTTTTACTAAGTGGTTAAAACAGAATCATAAAAAATTATATATCTTCAACATTTTATTTTAATTTATTGTAAATGTACATTCATATGGCAATCTTTTAATGCGGGCCTAAGACCTTTTCTTTCTTTACATATTGGTCTTCCAATTAGAGTTCTGTTGCTTATTTCTGGCATAAATCATAATGCTTTGTCTACAGTTTCTAGTAGTAGTTTCTTTACTACGTCAATTACTATTTGACTCTTGCAATGAAATTTGAGCATAGAATCTTCGAGTTTTCACAGTTAAAAAAATATTTTACAGTTGCCTTGACACCTAATTGAAAGCATTGTTAGAGGAAACTTGCCTTAATTAAGTCTATTCAAAGCATTTGATTTAGTTTTCATACAGACAAATCTTTCTCTTCAGGCACTTCTTTCTCATTTCACAGTGTGTTACGCTGTGTAACTAAAATAACACGTAAACTGGGCATAAACATATTTGGAGACACAACTGACTCTTGAAAGCAGACAATGAGGAGACACCCCAGAGAGAAACCTGTTACCTGTGAGTTCTCAGTGTTGCAAGGGAATTGGTCAGTGTGATATGTAGAGGAACGAAGGTGCTGGTTCATTCAGCAGCTCAGTTAACTGGGGGTTGGTTAAGAGTGTGAATAGTGTAACGTTTTCTCTCTAAGAGCAGATGAGGGCTCAAAAGGAAGACAGGTTAGTTACAGAGGACATTTTCAAAGTTGTGTTCTCCCCTGCACTTCTAAGTTGCAGGCACTGTGGGTTACACTTTGAAAGCCCACTGCATACATTCTGTGATAAATTAACCAAACCATAAATGTATGTAGCTAATTTGTAAAAGGATATTCAATGGAACACTAATTTATTTTCCTGCTGACTCTTTTCCATGATATTCTTGATTGCATGATAGTAAATCAATAAGGTTTTTCTTTATCATCTGTAGAGTTCATTCCAGTTTCTGCTTACACACCTCCTCAAAGGTCTCTTCAAATACGATCTTCATTGCTGTACTTGGAAGGAAGTTTGTTTCCTGCCACACATTCTTCAAAATTACAGCTGCCTGATCTACCACTTAATTCAGGTTTGGCTTGGCTTTGTTGCTCTGGTTCTGTCTATATTTCTCTACTCTGTGTCCTCTCTCAATGCAGTGACTTCATTACTCTATTTTCAGCTACTTTTGGTTGGAAAAGTAACTTTCTGCTTGGGGGTCCAAGCCAGAAACTGTTCTTCCCCCCATTGAATGGACACATGGGTGCCTTCTGTTTAACTCTTAGATTTCACTCTGCCCTTTACCTGCACTTCTCCCTGTCTTCAAAGGTGTGCCTGATTAACCGTTTCATGTCCAGTGCTGTTCAGGTTTCTCTTGTTCTGTGCTCAGGCACTTTTTCCCTATGCAGTAGTCTAAGGCCCCCTGAGCCTGCAGTGGAGCAGGTTGAAGGGAGTGTTGGTGAGCTCTTCCTTGACATTGTGCCTGTGTGTGCACTCCCCTTCTTGTTTGCAGAGCCAGAGATCCTACAGGTGAACTCTTAGCTGTGGAGCAAGGGGCAGAACTTCAACAAGTGCTCATCAATTTCTCCAGCTATAGGAAAATTCTCACCCAAGAATGAGCAGGTGCCTCTGCTGCCTTTGGCAGATGAATTGAGGACCTTCTCAGTCTGTCAGAGGATGCAGTCTCCAGAGCAGGGTTGACATCCTTCTCATGTTGGAAAGTCAAGAGTAATACCCATGTTTTTGGTTTCATTTGTTATTGTTTTCTCTAGAGCCAATACTGTCCACTTTATTAGGAACTGTTAAGGGTTGCTTCACAGTGTTAATAACAATTTCTGATCCATTTACGGCACATTTCTGAACATTACTTTCAAAACATTGGAAGTGGGAGTTGGTTAACTCCTCTCAAACCATTTGAATTGATACTACTGTTCTGTTCCTGCTATAAACACAGCTTGTAATTTATTTCTTACTGTCCTAGCTCTGAGCCATGCCTGCAAAGCCATGTCATGTAAAATGATTTTTAAAAACATCAGCTGCTGTGCTGGGGTCAAGTTTTAATACTCTGAAAAGGCTTAGGAATCAAAACCTAGTTGAAAACTAGTATGTCCTGTTTGTGAGTAGAAATGGAAATGTCAGTCAAGAACATATTGTGACAATCTCTGGGAAATGTGTCGTCCACTGATTTGTGCAGTTATCCCTGGAAAGAGCATATAAGGAAATAAGTCTTCCCAATCCAAATTTCCTTTTGATAAAAGCTTGGCAACAACATTGGCAACAGCTTTTCTAATCCTAAATTTCAAGTCTTTAAGAATAATTTTACTGGATGATGCATGCTTTGAAGATATGGTATTTTAAATATCATACTGCTTCCAGACATCTGAGATTTTAATGTGCAAATTGGTATATCTTTTCTCCTGTCTCTGTGTGTGTGTGTGTGTGTGTGTGTGTTTGTATCCTGTCATATCAAGTCAGTCAGTCATATCAGAGAAACAGACCTTGGGCAAGTCAGTTAGCCTCTCTGGGCTGTATCCTCACATTGTAGTGTGAAAGAATTGCACTATATTTTATTTTAAGCATTCCATGGTTATAACATTCTTTTATTCTAATGGGAAAGAATCCTGAGGTCACATGCTTATGTGTGGCCTGCATGTGGAGATAACGTAGACTAAAGCTTTATCTCTGAGAGCCTGGACTGATAAGATTCACATATGTACAAGGACTGTTCTCTTAGCTTTTGTCTTATATTTTAATATATGTAAACTGAGCGGAGGGGGTAAAAAAAGATTAAAATCTTTTTTGACTAAATATTAGATCCACCCCTAAGCCAGTCTTCACTATCAGCCCACCACTGCCAACCCCAATGGTGGAAGCCATAGAACAGAATAGTGTTACATGGGTTGAGGGTTGAGGGTTGGGGGAGGAACTCTGGGCCTGAGTCTCCAAGGTGCTCACTATCTCATTCACTTCAGGAGTAGTCTTGAGGGGGATCTAACAGGACAACATGGGTTTCCCAGCAGTTTCCTATCTACATTCAGGGGAGGGTCCTAGTTTACATTAATCTTTGCATATGTCAGGGCACTGACCTCTGGAAGAGGAAAAAGACAGGAACAAATAATCAATAGGCTTTAGAAAAAATCTGGTGCTTTATGTGCCATTTCTTCCTCAGAGCCGTTAAAGGCTGTCTTTTAGACTTAATTCTCTATTTCTAACCTGCTAAGGTGAGGATCTTAGCTAGCCCTCACCTCCTTTCTCAATTCTCACACCCCATTAAGATTGAAGCTGATTTGTCACACTGACACTGAAGAGTATTATTATTCAAAGCTGAATTAAAAAGGGAATTTATACAGAACAAAACCAATAAGCCAAGCAGCCTTGACATTTAATTTTCTTGGAAACCTTTCCCATCAAACCAGGAAAGTCTGCACACTACACATTTGCAAAATGAAAAGTGGTATTGGAGGAGGATAATCTCCCCCTAGAAATGATGAGTGAATAATTTGAAAGAGATTGGATGTTACAGGCGGTCCTTTCTCCTTCCCTTGTCCTCCCTGTCCCTACCCTGAAATGACATTTGTGAACTCCAGCTTCTAGAGGCAATCCTATTTATTTTATTCCTTTTTTTCATAGACATGGAGAGCTTGGGAAAGTAAAGGACAAGAAATTTTATTTATGTTTTTGGCCATCAATTCCAGGTTTGCACTATTAAGAATATTGCTTCTTGATCCTTAAGCTCAGAGGATCAATGAGCAGTGTCCATCTACCACGAGTTGCCTCAAAATTCTAATGTGAATTATTTAAGAGTAGTTTAGGACACTTTCTGGCTCCTGAGGTGGGTTAAACATACAAAAGGAACCATGTTTCAGGATCCATTTACTGCCTTTTTTAGTCAGGATAGGTAATACTGGTTGCATTAACAAAAAGCCAAAGTCTCAGTGTTCTGACATAAAAATTAATCACTCACATCCTCATCCAGTGTAGGTTGGCAGGATTTGGGGTGGAGGAGGGCCCTCCCTGTTCCATTTAGGGACCTAGAATTTCTCTATAATGTAAGTCTGCCTCCTCACATTTAGCATCCCTCCACTGGATTCTCTGTATCTACCTGGCAGCTAAGTTAGAAAGAGAGTAGAGGATCGTGCAGGATAGAGATGGGTCTGTATCCAGGCCATGGACTAGAATTTCTCCGACACATGGTCCCACCTAACTGCACGGGAGCTTTGGAAATGGAGTTGCGCTTCATGACCGGTAGAAGGAAGAAAAAAGTTTGGTGAATCCATAGTAGTGACTCTACCTTGGTTCCCTTTCCTTTTGCTAAACAGACCTGTGCATACCATCCTAGTTCTAGGGTATCTATGTGTAATGACACCAGGGCGTTTAAATGGACTGATCTAGTGGTTAGGCATATATCCATTTGACCCTAATTTATTCCATTTACTTTTCTCTGGAAGGAGAAGACTGTTACACATACAGGAGGATTTTTCTCCTGTCAGGGATAAACATGTGTAAATACTCTGCTTGAATCACCATATTTTTAAAGTGGGATTCTACAGGGAGTGGCTGCTGACTGTTCAGTATACACACATGGGAAGTAAGAGGAGATACCATCCATTCATCTATTATATTAGGAAAATCTTTAAATGATTGTTCCTCTCTACCAAGGTGTTCCTCTGTGGGGAAGAAGAAAACACTATAGGACTTCAAGATAACCAAATGATCAAAAGGGAAACAAAGCCAGAGAGATTTCAGATTAAAGATAACGGAATAAAGTAACACCAAGATGTCTAGTAACAGATTACTTGATTGCAAATTTGAGACACAGGGTTCTAGACAGATTCACTTACGCCCTTTAACCTTACTCCAAAATTCAAGGTCTAAGGGATTCTCAACTCAAGTTGTTTCTTGATTAAGAAGCAATTCAGACATATGAAGGACTTATTAGATGGGACCAAAAGCAGTAGAGAAACGTTGACAAGGAACCGACAGAAGTCAGGAATTGGCCTGTATACTCTGACTTTTAGTGAATCCTTCAGCAGAGCATGGTGAAGGCATAGACTGGCATTTTATCAGGCATGCTAGTATTTCACAGGGGAAATTTCTACACATGGACATTTAAGGCCCATCAAATATGGTTCTATATGCTTTTGCTTAGAATTCTTTCCCCAAGAGGAATGTGGGAAAGTACTATGTTCTTATTGATTATAGTACTATCTTCATCTGCCAGCAAAGGCCAGCACTGCAGAAAAATCCAATCGCCATGGCAACAGAGATCTCAGCTTTTAACTTGTTATCACATGAAAAAGTGTTTTTTTTCTCTAGCCTTAAAGATTGCAGTTTTGTGAATGTGAGGAGTGACCTTTGGCAACAGGGTTTTGTTAGAGCATCTGGGCCAAAGGGCTAATGTCCAGGGTGAAGGCCTTTAGGACTTTTAATTTGTCAACCCTGATTTTATTTACATCAGGTCAAGACGTGATACTTAAGCCATGTTAGATATCATTTTCCTACCCAGGAACAATGACCTTTAAAAAAAATTCAGGAGGTATCTCAACAGTAGAAGCATAAGAAATATAATTTGTTGAACTTCCCTGAATATTGCCAGACCCCAAAAAATTGGAAGGAGGGAGGAACTAATTAAATTAACCTCCATTGGATGTTACTGCTTTATTTTCGTGCTAAGTTCTTCTTCTGCTGTTATTAAACATCTTAGTGGGAGCCAGTCCTGTAAGGGAGGGACACCTGATCACCCTGGTCTAGAAAACTGAGCTTCCCTAGAAGCTGTGCTGTAGAGAAATCACCTGCCACCTCTGTTTTGAGACCTTAAAATGACAGTGAGTCTGATCAGCCAGATCTCTTCAATAAAGAGGCAGGGAGGAGCCTGGGCACGAGAGGAAACTGACATTTGTTGGTCACAAGCTCTGTGCCAGGCACTGTGCTGGCTGCTTAAGGCACTCAGACCAGAGTGTGTGCAGTCGTCCTTGCTCTTGTGAACAGAGGAACATTGGCTCATGCTGGGTGTCATTAGAGGCGGTCACTTCTATATGAGGATCTAAACTAAGGGTTCAACACAACATTCTTTAGCCGTTGGTGTCAACGTTATGATTCCATCAGAGCTGTTGACAGAGCTGGTATTTCAATTAAACAGTGGTTCAGTGCGAAGAACAAAAACATCCTAAATACACCAATCTGGCTCATTTTCATTCTTAATGACCAAAAACATTAAATCTCTTTTCATTTAGAATTAATTGGAAGAAGCAACAGAATATATTTTGAGTAGTACATCGTGAATAGACGTTGAGAATTGGGGTGGAGTGCCATAAGCAAGATAGCATGCAGAGATTTTTTTTGAAGAAAAACGTGGAGCATAAAGAGACAAAGTCAGAGAAGGGAATCAGTTTTAACAAAGCATAGTCCCTAACAGAACCTTAATAACTAGGTTGTAAATTCACCAGTTTTCTCTTCCACTGTTCACTATTGTTCAGTAAGCAAACTTTCATCTGTTAGTATGAAATAGGCCTCTTTTCCTTTGAAGTTTTGAGAGGTGTTTTTAAAAGTCATCATGTCTGTCCGGGGAGGCTGATTTATGCTGTGGTAGCAAACAATCATGGAAGTTTACTTCTCATTCATGCTATATGCCAACAAGGATGAGCAGCATCTCTGCTTACTGTCATCTTTACTCTGAGTCCTAGGCTGATGATGTGGCCTCTGTCTGGAACACTGCCAGTTTTGTGGTTGAGAGGAAAGAGGATTCCTTCCTGTTAATCGAACACTAGCTGTTAAAGCTTCGGTCCAGAATCGACACACATCAAGCCTGCTCATGTCTCATTAGCCAAACACATCACATCACCAAGCTTGGACAGAGAAGGAAGTCCTTGTTCTCTTTCTAAACTTAATCTATGTACCTTGAACTTTGGGGGAGACACCCTTAGTCTCTTTTTCCTGGACTATTTTGTCCACCCGGGGACCACCTTAAGCCATTCAGGGTTTTTTTTAAAAGGTTATGAAGGCCACACCTTTAATTTGGTCCTTGCCCTGAAACTGAGATTTAATTAGCCTTCATTGCTCAAAGGTCTCCTTGTTTTTTTCTGTTACATTTTGAATTGTAAAGAAATTGTCTCTTATAATCCTATAAGACTTGGAATTTCTGGGCTCTCAGTCCCTTTTATTTATACAAAGCCTTCACTTCTTTTTTTAAAATCATCTCTTTCTCATGGTACCTTGTTAGATGCAGCCAGCAGCAATCAGAGGATGCTATTAGCATTCCATTTTTCACCCTCTTCACCTAAAGCAACAAGTTCATTAGGTGCGTTATATGTATTCTAAGTTGTCACAGGTGACAGTTTTAGCAAATGTTTTCCTGCTGCAAAATGGATTGCCGTTCTTCCAGGCTCCACTAAAAGTTTCTGCATGGGACCACTGCTTGGCCCTAAGCCAATGCCTTATGTTTTAGGGCTTTTTGTTATTACTGGATCACCCCATTCCTGATAACAACTACTGTATTAGTTGGCATTTCCTAGGTTATGCTACAGTAACAAAAGACCTACAGATCTGAGTAACATAAAACAAAAAAGGTTTATTGTTCCCTAGCACTACATGTCCATCAAAGGTCACCTGTGTCTTTACTCCTCCAAGAAAAAGGGCTATGGATATTTCATAATGTGGTCAACTATAATTATTGATTCAAAATGTTATTTAGCTCATAAAATCTGATTTTGCCCCATCTTCATATACTTCTACTAATTCATGCATTCAACAAATATTTATTGATTACCCACTGTGTGTGAGACTCTGTTCTTAGGCCCTGGGAAAATAGCCAAGGACAAGGCAGACAAGAGCCTTGCTCGCAAATCAGACCATCTTTCTAGCCTGTTGACTTTGCTTTCACAAAAATACTTGTTTGAAAGTGCTTTAACAGAAGCACTTTCCTTTTCTTTCCCATCCCATGAAGCTGACTTGATCAAGGTCCACAGAAGAGCTGATGTTTAAATCAGCCCTTGAAAAATGAACAGAGTTTGGATAAGCAAAGGAAGAATAGAGACCAGCACTTAAGGCAGAGGGACCAGGAAGGAATGGTGTCGTGAAAGTGTGAGCCCTGTGCAGGGAGTTACCACTGGACTGAGCACAAAGGGCACAGGGTCCTCTCTCAAGTGGTTAAACTCAAAAGGAAGGATGGTCCCCTAAGGGATCTTGGTTTTCAGCCTTTGTCTTGGACATTTGTCCTGTGTCACCTCTGATATGGGTCATGAAGCAGGACCTTTCCTTTCCAACTTCCTGCTTCCAGCTGGTCAAGATTTATACCCCTGTCATTGCCCAGTGGGGATGGAGCCCCTGAAGAATTTTAAGTGCAGTAACATAGGATCAGCTTTGAGCTTTAGAAACTAAGAGATAGGAGGCAAATCAGCAGGAGACTATTAACAATTGTCTACTGGGCCTCGGGGCCTGCTGGGAATGAACCGATGGGGTGAAACTGCCCTGTTATTTAAAATATTACTATCGATATAGTAATATCAGCCTGCTTCAATATGTCTGTGTGGCACTGCCATGCCAGAGTGGTACAACCTCTCGAGCCCAGTCTTTGCAGGCAGATTAGTTTGCCCAGCCTCACCCCCACCCCACCCTGCCCCAGCTTCTTCCTCACCCCGGCTGGCTGTTTGGCTGAGATGTGTACATGTTCCATGGCCAAGGATGCCCAGGCTCTGACAGATTGAAGAATCAATGCTTGGACATAGGAGGAAGAGCTGGGAAGCCATCACAATAGCAAAGGAAGGGTACACTGAAGTTTTTACCTGAGAAAAGTAAAATGTGAGAGTTTCCCCTTGGGTTATTGAGAGAGTAAGTCCATTACCAAGACAGAGAACTCAGGGAGGTGGTTGAAATATGTGTTAATAGTTTTAAAAGTTTATTAATATTATTTTTGACACATTGGGTTTGAGGTATGAATAGGATTCCTCTGAGGAGTTGTCAGGAAGGTGGGAAGCTCAGGAAAGTGTCCACAGCTAGAGGTAAGACTAATGCAGTAAAATGTGAGAGTTTGAAGGGATTGTACAGGGAGAAAGTTTAGAGTAAGGAAAGAAGAGGGGGAGGTTAGGATAGGCAGAAATGCCCATATTTAAGAGGTAGGGAGCAGAGGAAGAGGAGACGGAGTAATGAACTAAGAGGAATATGGAGAAAGGCGAGATGAGCCAGAAAAGGGGAATACCATAGGAGCTAGAGTCTGTATTTACATCTGCAGATAAAACTGAGCCCTCAGTGCACAATGACACTGCCCACTGTGACCAAGTTAAAAAAACTTTAAAACATCTCCATAGATTTACTTTTATTCTGTCATATGGCAAGATATTGAAATAATTTTTGCGGTATATCTCTTGAACTGTGTATTCCTAACAAAGGAAGGTTTGCCCCAAGGGGATCGAAGTTGGTTCTAGGGGAGGAGGGAGGGTAGCTCAAGTCTTAGAGATTGCAATAGTTTGTGGCCCTACAAGACTCAATCCTATCCAGCAAAATCTTATTCCTTGGTATTTAATTTATCTACCTGGGTTTTCTCTGGTGTCACACAAGCAGCATTGACATTGAGTTCATGGAAGATACACAGAATACATGCAGTGCTATAAAACTATGATGAATTGATGTGATTATAATTGGAAGATTTTCTCTCAATCAGTCCTTATCTCAAAGTCATATTGTGAGAGGTGGCCTGTGTGTATGCCTTTTGGGTGCTTTGTGGATATTGTGTATGGTTGCTATTCAGTGCTTTTGTGTATGATTTGGGCCTTCAGAATTAAATTCTAAAAATTTATATTTCATTATTTTACAAAAGTTATCCAACCCATTGTTAATTGTGTCATGTATATAAAAGAAAAAAGAATCTGCAATATCTAGCAGATAGCTAAAAGTCATTTACTCACATCAGACAAAAGTTAAGTTCACCAAAAATAATTTGTTATAAATTAGTTTTGTTTTCTCAGTTGTTTTGCTTTGGAAGGGAGAATAACAGGTTTTTTTTTTTTAATTCTATTACATTGCTGTTATATAGTTGTGTAAATTACTAATTTGCATGTTCAATTTGATATGTTATAGTTTATATAAGTAAATTATATTAGGTTACTAAGCAAACACATTTGTAGAGTTAAATGTTAATAACTTTTTAACTTTTAATTTTACTTGTTTTAAAATTTTTTATTGGAGTATAGATTGCTTTACAATAAAGCAAAGTAATACTTACTTTACAGAGTAAGTATTGCTTTACAATATTGTGTTAGTTTCTACTGTACAGCAAAGTGAATCAGCTGTACATATACATATATCCCCTCTTTTTTGGTTTTCCTTCCCATTTAGGTCACCACAGGGCATTGAGTAGAGTTCCCTGTGCTATACAGTAGGTTCTCATTAGTTATCTATTTTATACACAATATCAGTAGTGTATATATATCAATCCCAATCTCCCAGTTCATCCCACCCTCCCCATTCCCCCTTGGTATCCATACTTTGTTCTCTACATCTGTGACTTTTAATTTAAAATGTTTATTTATTCATCCTTAACCCTGCATTAAATAAAAGATATCTTTGTACTTACTCTGTTTTTGTATAAAACATAGACATACATATACTATGTAAACAGGAATACAGGGTATCCGTGGTACTAAAATTTCATGGGAGGAACATTTGGGAAAAATGTTCAAAAAGTCTCCTAAGGGAGACAGTAATTAAAAAGTTGAGAAATACTGCTCTGTGCAGTTGTGTGTCATTCACAGAGTCTTAGTTTCTATATATATATATATATATATATATATATATATATATATATATATTTTTTTTTTTTTTTTTTTTTTTTTGCGGTATGTGGGCCTCTCACTGTTGTGGCCTCTCCCATTGTGGATCACAGGCTCCGGACGTGCAGGCTCAATGGCCATGGCTCATGGGTCCAGCTGCTCCGCAGCACATGGGATCTTCCCGGACCGGGACACGAACCCGTGTCCCCTGCATCAGCAGGCAGACTCTCAACCACTGCACCACCAGGGAAGCCCTTAGTTTCTATATTGATAGTTAATCTCTATTTCCTTCTAGAGTTTTTCCTTCTAGCTTTTTTTACCTGTAATTTGAGTTGGCTGCCACCAGATGGTAGACTCTGGTCTCATGGTTCAACCAGACAGACTCAGCTACATAGTTAATGTGGACAACAGGAAGGTGGTGAACTTAAGGCAAGGTTAATGCTATTCTGGTGCTTCTACCAAAATAGAACTCTTGATTTAAAAGTGAAGTATAACATCTATTAGAATTGTTACTGTGCATTTAAATAGCATCCTAGATTTAGAACAAGATTTAAAGAAATAACACGTTTTATGAATCTTTACATATCCTTGATGATTGCTAAATTGACCTGAGTTTCAGCCAATTAGTAACCATAAGTCATTTTACCTTTCTGAGAGTCAGATTAGGATTAAAAGAAGAACATATATACACTTAGTAACAATTTACGTTTAATCTTTCCTAGCTTGAATTTCTTCTCTTCATTTTCACCACAGAAACTCTCCCAAAACACACACACACACACACACACATACACACACACACACACTTATTTTATTGTGCCAGTTTTCAGTGTTGTAAGTACTCTTGCGGTGAGATTTAAATAGTTGCCCTCTAAGGCTGCTTATAACTCTGGGAGTTTTTTATAATCTATGCAGGATGTCAGCATGGTTGTTGATGGACATAGGCGAAGGAAGAATTACAGCAGGTAAGGGTATTTGGAATAAGTCAATCTTGTAGCAAGTATGTTTGAATTGCCAGAGGGAAAGAAAGAGGACATTTCTCATGGGTGATGAATACTGAAGTGGAAATGGGCAGCAGGAGGCTTATGTATGAGCGTGCATGGCAGGAAGTAGTAAGTATGGCAACTTGATGAGGAAGAAGGTGTTGGAAGCAATAAAAGATGAGACAGGAACATGCTGAGGAAATCTGATGTCTCAGGCCAAAGGAAGCTTGTGTGGATTCTTGAAAATGAATTTTGCGCTCTCTATGTGTATGATTTCAGCAAAAGAAGTCAGTAGCTTCACAGAAACCTAGAAAAATCAGAGAGAAGACTTTTTCAGGAATCTGGACCTGAAGTTTTAGTTGGTCTAGATCAGTATCTCCCTGGACCAGGAGAAACTCTAGAAAGGGTTTGGAACATTGTTTTGGAAAGTAATATTTCATTTCTTACAATGAAGCAAAACTATGTTGATCTAATCTCCAGTGTTAGAGACTAAAGAAAAGACAGAACTTTGTCTTTAAACTGAAGAGTAAAAAGCTTTTGAACAATTGCTCTTGTTCCTCAATTTTAAAAAAATACAAATCTGTAAAAATCAAAGAGAAAAGATGTTACTTTTGGCCACTTTGTAGAGGGACAAAAGAAATAAGTCTTCAGAGATGACTCAGTAAATGAAAAGCATTTGTTAGGAGCCTGTGTGATTATTGATGCTGTGAACATTTGGTAGATTTGAGTTTTCAAGGCTAACTTGTAAGAAATTGAGTGTCTAGAAGACAATAGCATGGTTTTATGGAAAGACAGTGAGCTTAACAGGCCTGAGTTAGAATCATAGTTCTGCCATCAGCTTAGCTTTATGACCTTGAGTAACCTAAAGTTTCTTAGTGCTCCAAAGAAAACAAGACCACTGATGCCTACTTAACGATGTGAAGCCACTGGTGAAACAGTCCCACCTAGCATGTTGCTAGACACGCAGTCATTGCACAGTAAATGTCAATTTCCTATGCTTTTACCTACAGTTTTAACCTATACTGCCTAGATATGATTGTTGGGGCCTTAGATATACCATTAGGTTTATTTCTCAGATTACTAATTAACGGGATTAAACAGATGGGCATGTTTTCTCATGTAATTAAACTCTTTGTATGAAAGTTGAGTGTATTATTAAGCTAGTTAAATGTAAGCATTAACTGGAATCAATCATATTTATATCATGTTTAATTATAAGTTTTCAATTAAATAAAAAATGCTTAGGAATAGTAGAAACATTAATTCTTGAATTGTATCAACCTCTACTTAATTTAACCTCACCTCTTTTGCTATGAATTAGTAATATGAGTAATTTCCTGTGACATTTTCTTGAAATCCTACCTTTCCTAGAGCAAGTTATGCCAGTTTTGCTGTGGGTAGTTTTCTGCATTTATTAATTTTTTTTCAAATTATATCTCTTCTCTAGTGACTAGACTCAATTCAAACTAGGCAAAGAGAAAGAAATAACTTGCCTCTTCTGCCATATTTTTTAAACCAACTTCCTGAGTGTTCAAATTTATCACCATCAAAAAAGGAAGTACCATTATGTCCCATTTGTTTAATTTGGTGTTTTTCTTTTTGTTTTTGTTTTTGCGGTACGCGGGCCTCTCACTATCGTGGCCTCTCCCGTTGCGGAGCACAGACTCCGGACACGCAGGCTCAGCGGCCATGGCTCAAGGGCCCAGCCACTCCGCAGCATGTGAGATCTTCCCAGACCGGGGCATGAACCTGTGTTCCCTGCATCGGCAGGCAGACTCTCAACCACTGTGCCACCAAGGAAGCCCCTATTTTGGTTTTTATTTCCATTCCTCTAGGAGGTGGGTCAAAGAGGATCTTGCTGTGATTTATGTCATAGAGTGTTCTGCCTTTGATTTCCTCTAATAGTTTGATAGTTTCTGGCCTTATATTTAGATCTTTAATCCATTTTGAGCTTATTTTTGTGTATGGTATTAGGGAGTGTTCTAATCTCGTACTTTTACATGTACCTGTCCAGTTTTCCCAGCACCACTATTGAAGAGGCTGTCTTTTCTCCACTGTATATTCTTGCCTCCTTTATCAAAGATAAGGTGACCATATGTGCATGGGTTTATCTCTGGGCTTTCTATCCGGTTCCATTGATCTGTCTTTCTGTTTTTGTGCCAGTGCCATACTGCTTGATTACTGTAGCTTTGTAATGAAGTCTGAAGTCAGGGAGCATGATTCCTCCAGCTCCATTTTTCATTCTCAAGATTGCTTTGCCTATTTGGGGTCTTTTGTGTTTCCATACAAATTGTGAAACTTTTTGTTCTAGTTCTGTGAAAAATTCCAGTGGTAGTTTGATAGGGATTGCATTGAATCTGTAGATTGCATTGGGTAGTAGCATCATTTTCACAATGTTGATTCTTCCAATCCAAGAACACGGTATATCTCTCCATCTATTTGTATCATCTTTAATTTCTTTCATCAGTATCTTATAATTTTCTGCATACAGGTATTTTCTCTCCTTAGGTAGGTTTATTCCTAGATATTTTATTCATTTTGTTGCAATGGTAAATGGGAGTGTTTTCTCAATTTCACTTTCAGAATTTTCATCATTAGTGTATAGGAATGCCAGAGATTTCTGTGCATTAATTTTATATCCTGCTACTTTACCAAATTCATTGATTAGCTCTAGTAGTTTTCTGGTAGCATCTTTGGGATTCTCTACGTATAGTATCATGTCATCTGCAAACAGTGACAGCTTTACTTCTTTTCTGATTTGGATTCCTTTTATTTCTTTTTCTTCTCTGATTGCTGTGGCTAAAACTTCCAAAACTATGTTGAATAAGAGTGGTGAGAGTGGGCAACCTTGTCTTCTTCCTGATCTTAGTGGAAATGGTTTCAGTTTTTCTCCATTGAGGACGATGTTAGCTGTGGGTTTGTCATATATGGCCTTTATTATGTTGAAAAAAGTTTGCTCTATGCCTACTTTCTGAAGGGTTTTTATCATAAATGGGTGTTGAATTTTGTAGAAAGCTTTCTCTGCATCTATTGAGATGATCATTTCGTTTTTCTCCTTCAATTTGTTAATATGGTGTATCACGTTCATTGATTTACATATTTTGAAGAATCCTTGCATTCCTGGAATAAACCCCACTTAATCATGGTGTATGATCCTTTTAATGTGCTGTTGGATTCTGTTTGCTAGTATTTTGTTGAGGATTTTTGCATTTATGTTCTTCAGTGATATTGGCCTGTAAGGAAACCATAAACAAGACCACAAGACAACCATCAGAATGGGAGAAAATATTTTCAAATGAAGCAACTGACAAAGGATTAATCTCCAAAATTTACAAGCAGCTCATACAGCTCAATAACAAAAAGAAAACAAACAACCCAATCCAAAAATGGGCAGAAGACCTAAATAGACATTTCTCCAAAGAAGATATACAGATTGCCAACAAACACATGAAAGAATGCTCAACATCATTAATCATTAGAGAAATACAAATCAGAACTACAATGAGATATCATCTCACACCGGTCAGAATGGCCATCATCAAAAAATCTAGAAACAATAAATGCTGGAGAGGGTGTGGAGAAAAGGGAACACTCTTGCACTGCTGGTGGGAATGTAAATTGATACAGCCACGATGGAAAACAGTATGGAGGTTCCTTAAAAAACTACAAATAGAACTACCATATGACCCAGCAATCCCACTACTGGGCATATACCCTGAGAAAACCATAATTCAAAAACAATCATGTACCAAAATGTTCATTGCAGCTCTATTTACAATAGCCAGGAGATGGAAGCAACCTAAAGTGTCCATTATCGGATGAATGGATAAAGAAGATGTGGCACATATATACAATGGAATATTACTCAGCCATAAAAAGAAACGAAATTGAGTTATTTGTAGTGAGGTGGTTGGACCTAGAGTCTGTCATACAGAGTGAAGTAAGTCAGAAAGAAAAACAAATACCATGTGCTAACACATATATATGGAATCTAAGGAAAAAAACATGTCATGAAGAACCTAGGGGTAAGATGGGAATAAAGACACAGACCTACTAGAGAGTGGACTTGAGGATATTGGGTGGGGGAAGGGTAAGCTGTGACAAAGTGAGAGAGTGGCATGGACATATATGCACTACCAGACGTAAAATAGATAGCTAGTGGGAAGCAGCCGCATAGCACAGGGAGATGAGCTCGGTGCTTTGTGACCACCTAGAGGGGTGGGATAGGGAGGGTGGGAGGGAAGGAGACACAAGAGGGAAGAGATATGGGAACATATGTATATGTATAACTGATTCACTTTGTTATAAAGCAGAAACTAACACACCATTGTAAGGCAATTACACTCCAATAAGGACGTTAAAAAAAAAAAAGCGGAAGCAAAGCCACATGATATTTTTGTCAGCATCAAATCCCATAACTTTATTTTCCAATCAGCAAGGAAGCTAATTCTTTTTCTCCAAGTTTACCCATTCTTACTGGCCAGAAAGCTGCCTAGGTGTGGTAAGAAGCAAAACATGGGTTGGATACCAATTTCCTTTCTGATTCAGAACTGCTTTCTTATATTAAAGGCTTTAGATTTCCTTTCTGGTTATAAAGTCAGTCTCATGAAATTGTAACATCTTTAACCCTATATTCCATAGCCAAATCATAAGAATATAAAATTTTTCATTACAATGACCTGTTTGTATGTTGGCATAACATTTACCATGAACATTACCATGGTAAAATCCAGTGTCAGACTTCAGGGAACTAACAATTGGGGTGTGTGTGTGTGTGTGTGTGTGTGTGTGTGTGTGAGTCAGACAACTATTTAACAGTCTATTATATAAATCATATATGATCTTAAGTCTGGAAAGAAAAAAACTTGTCCCATTCATACCCTGAGCTTTTCCATATTTGAACATTTTGGTCCTACTTGCTGTATGTGGAAGAACAATAAAAATGATCATAAGAAGACAACTAATTATATTTATATCTCTTTATCATGTATAAAATAGCTCCACATGTATTATCTAATTTAATACTTGCAGTAAGCAACCTCCAAAGGGTGGTACCATTTCCTGTTCTTACATGTCACAAAATTTCAATAGTATGTGTAAGGTCTAAGAGTCCTAAGAGACAGATTGGGACAAGATCCAAGGTTTCCTATCTTTACACCCTGTTCTTTCTCCATCACATTTATTGCTTTTTCATCCAAACATTCCTTTTGACATCCTACCTTCCTGTTGAGGTTCATTTGGGCTGTCATCTTCAAGTAGGATTCTCTAGTCTTCCGAACTGGAGGAAATTCTTTATACTCTCAACTCCTACAGAATTGCATATTTATATTGTGGTTCTTTTTTTTTTTTTTTTTTTTTTTACATCTATATTGGAGTATAATTGCTTTACAATGGTCTGTTAGTTTCTGCTTTATAAAAAAGTGAATCAGTTATACATATACATATGTTCCCGTATCTCCTCCCTCTTGCGTCTCCCTCCCTCCCACCCTCCCTATCCCACCCATCCAGGTGGTCACAAAGCACCGAGCTCATCTCCCTGTGCTATGCGGCTGCTTCCCACTAGCTATCTATTTTATGTTTGGTAGTGTATATATGTCCATGCCACTCTCTCACTTTGTCACAGCTTACCCTTCCCCCACCCAATATCCTCAAGTCCACTCTCTAGTAGGTCTGTGTCTTTATTCCCATCTTACCCCTAGGTTCTTCATGACATGTTTTTTTCCTTAGATTCCATATATATGTGTTAGCACATGGTATTTGTCTTTCTCTTTCTGTCTTACTTCACTCTGTATGACAGACTCTACGTCCATCCACCTCATTACAAATAGCTCAATTTTGTTTCTTTTTATGGCTGAGTAATATTCCAATGTATATATGTGCCACATCTTCTTTATCCATTCATCTGCTGATGGACACTTAGGTTGCTTCCATCTCCAGCCTATTGTAAATAGAGATGCAATGAAAATTTTGGTACACGACTCTTTTTGAATTATGGTTTACTCAGGGTATATGCCCGGTAGTGGGATTGCTGGGTCATATGGTAGTTCTATTTGTAGTTTTTTAAGGAACCTCCATAATGTTCTCCACAGTGGCTGTACCAATTCACATTCCCACCAGCAGTGCAAGAGTGTTCCCTTTTCTCCACACCCTCTCCAGCATTTATTGTTTCTAGATTTTTTGATGATGGCCATTCTGACTGGTGTGAGATGATATCTCATTGTAGTTTTGATTTGCATTTCTCTAATGATTAATGATGTTGAGCATTCTTTCATGTGTTTGTTGGCAGTCTGTATGTCTTCTTTGGAGAAATGTCTATTTAGATCTTCTGCCCATTTTTGGATTGGGTTGTTTGTTTTTTCGTTATTAAGCTACATGAGCTGCTTGTAAATTTTGGAAATTAATCCTTTGTCAGTTGCTTCATTTGCAAATATTTTCTCCCATTCTAAGGGTTGTCTTTTCGTCTTGTTTATGGTTTGCTTTGCTGTGCAAAAGCTATGAAGTTTCATTAGGTCCCATTTGTTTATTTTTGGGTTTATTTCCATTTTTGTAGGAGGTGGGTCAAAAAGGATCTTGCTGTGATTTATCTCAAAGAGTGTTCTGCCTATGTTTTCCTCTAAGAGTTTGATAGTTTCTGGCCTTACATTTAGGTCTTTAATCCATTTTGAGCTTATTATTGTGTATGGTGTTACGGAGTGTTCTACTCTCATACTTTTACATGTACCTGTCCAGTTTTCCCAGCACCACTTATTGAAGAGGCTGTTCTTTCTCCACTATACATTCCTGCCACCTTTATCAAAGATAAGGTGACCATATGTGCGTGGGTTTATCTCTGGGCTTTCTATCCTGTTCCATTGATCTGTCTTTCTGTTTTTGTGCCAGTACCATACTGTCTTGATTACTGTAGCTTTGTAGTATAGTCTGAAATCAGGGAGCCTGATTCCTCCAGCTCCGTTTTTCGTTCTCAAGATTGCTTTGCCTATTTGGGGTCTTTTGTGTTTCCATACAAATTGTGAAATTTTTTGTTCTAGTTCTGTGAAAAATGCCAATGGTAGTTTGATAGGGATTGCATTGAATCTGTAGATTGCTTTGGGTAGTAGAGTCATTTTCACAATGTTGATTCTTCCAATCCAAGAACATGGTATGTCTCTCCATCTATTTATATCATCTTTAATTTCTTTCATCATTGTCTTGTAATTTACTGCATACAGTCTTATGTCTCCTGAGGTAGGTTTATTCCTAGATATATTATTCGTTTTGTTGCAGTGGTAAATGGGAGTGTTTTCTTGCTTTCACTTTCTGATTTTTCATCTTTAGTGTATAGGAATGCCAGAGATTTCTGTGCATTAATTTTGTGTCCTGCTACTTTACCAAATTCATTGATTAGCTCTAGTAGTTTTCTGGTAGCATCTTTAGGATTCTCTATGTATAGTATCATGTCATCTGCAAACAGTGACAGCTTTACTTCTTCTTTTCCAATTTGGATTCCTTTTATTTCCTTTTCTTCTCTGATTGCTGTGGCTAAAACTTCCAAAACTATGTTGAATAAGAGTGGTGACGGTGGGCAACCTTGTCTTATTCCTGATCTTGGTGGAAATACTTTCAGTACTTCACCATTTAAGACGATGTTGGCTGTGGGTTTGTCGTATATGTCCTTTGTTATGTTGAGGAAAGTTCCCTCTATGCCTACTTTCTGCAGGGTTTTTATCATAAATGGGTGTTGAATTTTGTAGAAAGCTTTCTCTGCATCTATTGAGATGATCATATGGATTTTCTGCTTCAGTTTGTTAATATGGTGTATCACGTTCATTGATTTGCATATATTGAAGAATCCTTGCAACCCTGGAATAAACCCCACTTCATCATGGTGTATGATCCTTTTTAATGTGCTGTTGGATTCTCTTTGCTAGTATTTTGTTGAGGATTTTTGCATCTATGTTCATCAGTGATATTGCCCTGTAGGTTTCTTCCTTTTGACGTCCTTGTCTGGTTTTGGTATCAGGGTGATGGTGGCCTCGTAGAATGAGTTTGGGAGTGTTCCTCCTTCTGCTATATTTGGGAGGAGTTTGAGAAGGATAGGTGTTAGCTCTTCTCTAAATGTTTGATAGAATTCACCTGTGAATCCATCTGGTCCTGGGCTTCTGTTTGTTGGAAGATTTTTAATCACAGTTTCAATTTCAGTGCTTGTGATTGGTCTGTTCATATTTTCTATTTCTTCCTGATTCAGTCTTGGCAGGTTGTGCATTTCTAAGAATTTGTCCATTTCTTCCAGGTTGTCTATTTTATTGGCATAGAGTTGCTTGTAGTAATCTCTCATGATCTTTTGTATTTCTGCAGTGTCAGTTGTTACGTCTCCTTTCTCATTTCTAATTCTATTGATTTGAGTCTTCTCCCTTTTTTTCTTGATGAGTCTGGCTAATGGTTTATCAATGTTGTTTATCTTCTCAAAGAACCAGCTTTTAATTTTATTTATCTTTGCTATTGTTTCCTTCATTTCTTTTTCATTTATTTCTGATCTGATCTTTATGATTTCTTTCCTTCTGCTAATTTTGGGGTTTTTTTGTTCTTCTATCTCTAACTGCTGTAGGTGCAAGGTTAAGTTGTTTATTCGAAATGTTTCCTGTTTCTTAAGGTAGAATTGTGTTGCTATAAACTTCCCTCTTAGAACTGCTTTTGCTGCATCCCATAGGTTTTGGGTCGTCGTGTCTCCATTGTCATTTGTTTCTAGGTATTTTTTGATTTCCTCTTTGATTTCTTCAGGGATCACTTCGTTATTAAGTAGTGTAGTGTTTAGCCTCCATGTGTTTGTATTTTTTACAGATCTTTTCCTGTAATTGATATCTAGTCTCATAGTGTTGTGGTTGGAAAAGATACTTGATACAATTTCAATTTTCTTAAATTTACCAAGGCTTGATTTGTGACCCAAGATATGATCTATCCTGGAGAATGTTCCATGAGCACTTGAGAAAAATGTGTATTCTGTTGCTTTTGGATGGAATGTCCTATAAATATCAATTAAGTCCATCTTGTTTAATGTATCTTTTAAAGCTTGTGTTTCCTTATGTATTTTCATTTTTGATGATCTGTCCATTGGTGAAAGTGGGGTGTTAAAGTCCCCTACTATGAATGTGTTACTGTTGAATTCCCCTTTTATGGCTCTTAGTATTTGCCTTATGTATTGAGGTGCTCCTATGTTGGTTGCATAAATATTTTCAATTGTTATATCTTCTTGGATCAATCCCTTGATCATTATGTAGTGTTCTTCTTTGTCTCTTGTAATAGTCTTTGTTCTAAAGTCTATTTTGTCTGATATGAGAATTGCTACTCCAGCTTTCTTTTGCTTTCCTTTTTTATGGAATATCTTTCTCAATCCCCTCACTTTCAGTCTGTATGTGTCTCTAGGTCTGAAGTGGGTCTCTTGTAGACAGCATATATATGGGTCTTGTTTTTGTATCTATTCAGCCAGTCTGTGTCTTTTGGTAGGAGCATTTAATCCATTTACATTTAAGGTAATTATCGATATGTATGTTCCTATTCCCACTTTCTTAATTGTTTGGGGTTTGTTATTGTATATCTTTTACTTCTCTTGTGTTTCTTGCCTAGAGAAGTTCCTTTAGCATTTGTTGTAAAGCAGGTTTGGTGGTGCTGAACTCTCTCATCTTTTGCTTGTCTGTAAAGGTTTTAATTTCTCCATCAAATCTGAATGAGATCCTTGCTGGGTAGAGTAATCTTGGTTGTATGTTTTTATCCTTCATCACTTTAAGTATGTCCTGCTGGTCCCTTCTGGTTTGCAGAGTTTCTGCTGAAAGATCAGCTGTTAACCTTATGGGGATTCCCTTGTGTGTTATGTGTTGTGTTTCCCTTGCTGCTTTTAATATGTTTTCTTTGTATTTAATTTTTGACAGTTTGACTAATATGTGTCTTGGCATGTTTCTCCTTGGATTTATCCTCTATGGGACTCTCTGTGCTTCCTGGACTTGACTATTTCCTTTCGCATATTAGGGAAGTTTTCAACTATAATCTCTTCAAATATTTTCTCAGTCCCTTTCTTTTTCTCTTCTTCTTCTGGAACCCCTATAATTCGAACGTTGGTGTGTTTAATGTTGTCCCAGAGCTCTCTGAGACTGTCCTGAACTCTTTTCATTCTTTTTTCTTTATTCTGCTCTGCAGTAGTTATTTCCACTATTTTATCTTCCAGGTCACTTATCCGTTCTTCTGCCTCAGTTATTCTGCTATTGATCCCTTCTAGAGTATTTTTAATTTCATTTATTGTGTTGTTCATCATTGCTTGTTTCATCTTTAGTTCTTCTAGTTCCTTGTTAAATGTTTCTTCCATTTTGTCTATTCTATTTCCAAGATTTTGGATCATGTTTACTATCATTATTCTGAATTCTTTTTCAAGTAGACTGCCTATTTCCTCTTCATTTGTTAGGTCTGGTGGGTTTTTATCTTGCTCCTTCATCTGCTGTGTGTTTTTCTGTGTTTTCATTTTGCTTATCTTACTGTGTTTGGGGTCTCCTTTTTGCAGGCTGCAGGTTCGTAGTTCCCATTGTTTTTGGTGTCTGTCCCCAGTGGCTAAAGTTGGTTCAGTGGGTTGTGTAGGCTTCCTGGTAGAGGGGCTAGTGCCTGTGTTCTGGTAGATGAGGCTGGATTTTGTCTTTCTGGTGGGCAGGTCCACGTCCGGTGGTGTGTTTTGGAGTGTCTGTGGACTTATTATGATTTTAGGCAGCCTCTCTGCTAATGGGTGGGGTTGTGTTCCTGTCTTGCTAGTTGTTTGGCCTTGGGTGTCCAGCACTGTAGCTTGCTGGTCGTTGAGTGAAGCTCGGTGTTGGTGTTGAAATGGAGATCTCTGGGAGATTTTCGCCATTTGATATTATGTGGAGCTGGGAGGTTTCTTGTTTTCCAGTGTCCTGAAGTTGGCTCTCCCACCTCAGAGGCACAGCACTGACTCCTGGCTGCAGCACCAAGAGCCTTTCATCCACACGGCTCAGAATAAAAGGGAGAAAAAGTAGAAAGAAAGAAAGAGGATAAAATAAAATAAAATAAAGTAACATAAAGTAAAATAAAGTTATTAAATTAAAAAATAATTATTAAGAAAAATATTTTTTAAAAAAAGGATGGATAGAACCCTAGGACAAATGGTGAAAGCAAAGCTATACAGACAAAATCTCACACAGAAGCATACACATACACACTCACCAAAAGAAGAAAAGGGGAAAAAATCATAAATCTTGCTCTCAAAGTCCATCTCCTCAATTTGGGATGATTCGTTTTCTATTCATGTATTCCACAGATGCAGGGTATATCAAGTTGATTGTGGAGCTTTAATCCGCTGCTTCTGAGGCTGCTGGGAGAGATTTCCCTTTCTCTTCTGTGTTCGCACAGCTCCAGGGGCTCAATTTTGGATTTGGCCCCTCCTCTGCGTGTAGGTCCCCGGAGGGCGTCTGTTCTTAGCTCAGACAGGATGGGGTTAAAGGAGCAGCTGCTTCGGGGACTCTGGCTCACTCAGGCCGAGGGGAGGGAGGGGTGCGGATGCAGGGCGAGCCTTCGGTGGCAGAGGCCGGCGGGACGTTGCACCAGCCTGAGGCGCGCTGTGCGTGCTCCCGGGGAAGTTGTCCCTGGATCACGGGACCCTGGCAGTGGCGGGCTGCACAGGCTTCCCGGAAGGGGTTATGGATAGTGACCTGTGCTTGCACACAGGCTTCTTGGTGACGGCAGCAGCAGCCTTAGGGTCTCATGCCCGTCTCTGGGGTCCGCGCTGTTAGCCGCGGCTTGTGCCCGTCTCTGGAGCTCCTTTAAACAGTGCTCTTAATCCCCTCTTCTCGTGTACCAGGAAACAAAGAGGGAAGAAAAAGTCTCTTGCCTCTTCGGCAGCTCCAGACCTTTCCCCGGACTCCCTCCCGGCTAGCCGTGGTGCACTAACCCCTTCAGGCTGCGTTCACGCTGCCAGTCCTCTCCTTGCACTCCGACTGAAGCCCGAGCCTCAGCTCGCAGCCCCGCCCTCCCCGGCGGGTGAGCAGACAAGCCTCTCGGGCTGGTGAGTGCCGGTCGGCTCCGATCCTCTGTGCGGGAATCTCTCCGCTTTGTCGTCTGCACCCCTGTTGCTATGCTCTCCTCCGCGGCTCCAAAGCTCCTCCGCTCCACCACCCAAAGTCTCCACCCACGAAAGGGCTTCCTACGGTGTGGAAACCTTTCCTTCTTCACAGCTCCCTCCCACTGGTACAGGTTCGGTCCCTATTCTTTTGTCTCTGTTTATTCTTTTTTCTTTTGCCCTACCCAGGTACGTGGGGAGTTTCTTGCCTTTTGGGAGGTCTGAGGTCTTCTGCCAGCGTTCAGTAGGTGTTCTGTAGGAGTTGTTCCACGTGTAGATGTATTTCTTGCGTATCTGTGGGGAGGAAGGTAATCTCTGCGTCTTACTCTTACGCCATCTTCCCCCTCTCCCTCTATTGTGGTTCTTAACCTACAGGGCCTTTGTGTTGTCATTATTAGTGTAGTAGCATTACTGCTTCAAAACAATTAGCTCCTTGAGTCCAGTGGGTGTATTATTACCACTTACTAGTATCAGGCATGCAGGGAAAATGTGTCTGAGTGAGTGAGTGAACAAATAAGAACGAGCGACATTCCAAGAGTCTCTGCTGTGAAGCAGTTTTGTGATGACTCACTTAGCCAAGGATCTTTCCTCTTAGAGTTGCGGTTAAAGGGGGAAAATGGCTCAGATGTAAGATGCGGCTGAGCTTTGAACACAGTGCAGTGCATGGCAAGCCATGGAGAGCTCACCTATTTGGCCGTGGTCTTCTCTTTACAATGTTTTTTTAAATTTCTCTTTTCACACTAGTACTTCTTTTGAGCCACAGTATCTCTGGAGCTATCAGTTAGAAATCCCCACCTTTGTCTCTTATCTAACAGTTCTCTTTTCAATTGGAGTGATGCAGGGACATTTCCACCTTTCCCTCTACCTTTGGCAGATGGAAGCAGATCTCTTCCCATGGCCACACTTGTCATCTTCTCATTGTTTTGCCTCTTCTCATCTCTGTGTCTTCCTTGACCACTGTAGTTACTCTGGAGCAGTGGGAGAATTCTTTTTGAAGGAGGTCACACTGGCTATCTTAATAGTCAGCCTGTGATGAAATCACTGTAGAGATAGCATTGTATGTGTTACTTTTTTGAATGGACAAAATTCTTAGAGTTGTTTCGAGTAGGGCTCCCACAGAGCATTTTCTCACCATGTAGCCTATGAGCTTGAAACCTACTAGTAGTGTATTAGACTGCTAATCAAAGTGGAAACAAATTAGCAAGGTAATTGCAAAACATTGTACCTTTTCAGAATATATAGCTACAAATTAAATTATAAGGGTAGCCATGTAGATTGATGTATTCCTTTTGTAAAATAGCAACCTGCATAATAAATTTATGTATGTTTAATACCCCTTTTGACCTGGCAACTTCCTTCTGGTTGTCTAGTTAAAGGAAATAATTCATAAAAATATGAATGCAGTGTACCAGGTGTGGAACTGTACTCAGCAGTGTCAGAGAAACCATTACAGCGGCTTAACAAAATAGACATTTATCTTTCTCACATAACCAGAAGTGAGGAGACCAACACTCAGAGCTGCTGAGGCACCTCCATGATACTGATGCCAAAAGCTCAGCTTCTCTGTACACCAGTGCCGAATCAAATCTCGGAGATAAAGGTTTGGGTAAAGTAGAAAAGGATAGCTTTATTGCTTTGCCAGGAAAAGGGGGACACAGCAGGCTCCTACCTCAAATAAAAAAACAACTATGTGTCCCAACCCAGGAGGATTTGATGCAGATTTTATAACAATGGTTCAGAGATGGGGTCTCTGACAAGATTAGGGTGTGAGCAGGGCTTGCACTCATCTCATCTCCTAATCTTGATGAGCTTCTCTGGTCCCTTTAATCTTGCCTCAGGTGGTTTCTTGGCTGCTCCTCCCTTGATTAGCAGCTGTTTGAATCTGCCCCTTGGAACTCAGGGAAAGTCATGGAGGCTGGAGTCTTGCCTACAATAAATGGGGGACAAAAGGACCTCCATGCCCGGGAGCCCCACAGGGCCTGCTTGGTTTCAATACGATTGGCATCCCAGGCTTCTTCAATGGCTTTTGCCCTCACTGTCACTTGTGGTTGTTGGATGGCAAGTCATGTCATTGTTCCAGGTGAGAAGAGAAAAGGACAGGAGGACAGATAAAACTTTCCTAGAAATCTCAGGTGGACTTCTGTTTATTTTTCATTAGCCAGAACTGTGTCTCCCCTAGCTGTAAGGAAGGCTGGGAAATTAAGGTTTAGGTTTGGTACATTGTCAGGTTAACCCTTATTGGGTTTTCTTAGTAAGGAAAATTGGCAGAATGGCTGTTTGTGAACAACTAGTAATGTTGTCCATAGCAATCAATGTACTGAAGATAACAAAAGTAAAATAACAGAGGCACACTTAATATCCATTTGCAGGTTAATGGATAAATAAAATGATCATACATGATAGAATATTCTGTAACTATATTAATTATAGTTATGTCATGAAAACAGAAGCCAATCTAGGTATGAGGGCTAGGAAACGTTTTAATACAGGGAATTAGAAGCTATACAGTCCTTGGAGGGCTGGAGGAGTGAAGGTCAGGAAGACCGCTGTCTTAGCTTGGAGTCCTCCCAAAGCAAAGCCTGAGGCAAGGACTATGAGCAGATAGTTTACTTGGGAGGTGAGCCCAAGGATCAGCAGTGGGAGAGTAAGGGAAAGAGGAATAGCCAATGTAGGGGTGCATTTTAGGGCAGGGGTCCCCAACCCCTGGGCTGCAGACCGGTAAGGGTCCGTGACCTGTTAGGAACCAGGCCGCACAACAGGAGGTGAGTGGCGGGTGAGCGAGCGAAGCTTCATCTGCCGCTCCCCATCACTGGCATTACTGCCTGACCATTTCCAACCCCCCCAATTCTGTGGAAAAATTATCTTCCATAAAACTGGTGCCAAAAAGGTTGGGGACTGCTGTTGTAGAGGTTGCATTATGATAGGTAGGAGCCTGATTCTTTCAGAACCTACTGAGAAACAGAGTACCTTCCAGAATTGTCTGCCCAAAGGTGGGAGCATTTATCCACTGGCTCCCAAGAATTGCCCCCAGAGATATTAACTTCCTGTATTTATGAGCTGCCCATGTGTATGTGAGCCAGCTAGCTCCCATGACATCTGAAGTGTTGGAGGAACCCTGGAGATGTGTATCCTGCACTTGAGTTGGGATGCTGCCAGCATGAAGTGAGTTGAAACTTGTGTGGAACTATGCAACCATGGCTGAAATCAGAGGTGAAGGCAAGAGGATATGACCCCGGGTGCAGAGGCATCTGCTACAGCAAATATCAGGAAACTGGACATGAAAGAGTCATAGGGGAGTAACCACTAAAAGCCCTAACTGCCTGTAGTACCCAAATAGATGGTTCTCTGGTGGACACTCAGAAGCCTCTGGCAGTGCCTTCCATCTCTGGCTCCCACAGCTGCTGCTGGGGAGTAACAGCTTCTCGTTACCTTTCAAAGGTCATGCAAGTGCCTCTTTTTTTTTTTTAATAGATTTATTTATTTTTATTTATTTATTTTTGGCCGCGTTGGGTCTTCATTGCTGCACACGGGCTTTCTCTAGTTGCAGTGAGCGGAGGCTACTCTTCATTGTGGTGCACGGGCTTCTCATTGCGGTGGCTTCTCTTGTTGTGGAGCACAGGTTCTAGGCACACGGGCTTCAGTAGTTGTGGCATGCAGGCTCAGTAGCTGTGGCTCGCAGGCTTTAGAGCGCAGGCTCAGTAGTTGTGGCGCACAAGCTTAGTTGCTCTGTGGCATGTGGGATCTTCCCGGACCAGGGCTCGAACCCGTGTCCCCTGCATTGGCAGGCGGATTCTTCACCACTGTGCCACCAGGGAAGCCTGCAATTGCCTCTTATTGGTGGGAATCTAATGGGAAACCTGATGGCAAGGGCCTCTGAGAAATGTAGTTTCCAGGCTTCATGCCCCTGAGGTACAAGGGAATGCTCAGAAGGGTGGAGTTTGTCCTGAATATCAGTGAATGATATCTGGCCGGGCAGCAACTGATGAATTATGTGTGAAGAGTTTACAAAACTTGTTTTAATTGCTTCCTATTCTCTGCACTGCTGAAGGAGGGATCCCGCCCTAGGGGCTTGGGGATGGCCAAACACCCAACACTGGATAGATGAGATCAACAGCAGCTGATTAGTCAGATGGACTCATAGCTGGGGGCTGAGGACAGGGATGCCATGCAGGGCATTAGACCTCTGAATTTTAGACTTCTGATTTGGGGTGATTTGCAAGGCACAAATCGCTTACATATTTGATTTACCTTTAAGTATTAGCTGTCATTGTAAAGTTTTTTACATTCTAAATGAGAGTTTTATTTGAAAGTAGTTGTTCTAGGATATAATCATTTAAATCAATTCTGCCTCCCTGTGTTTAGAATTTTAATTCAGTGAAAGGTCTAGTTCTTACGGATGGTATGTAACCACAGCAGAGACAATACATTGCAATCATTTCATTGGTTTTCCTACCACAAAGCCCATGTTTTAATACACCCCTCCATACAAGAGTTACTCGTAGAACATTAATAATACCAGCCTAAAAAGCTGAATAATGGAAATGGGTGGTATTTCTAAATTAGCCATTAGAATTCAGACACTGTGCTAATGCTCTCATCAAGAGCCATGATCACCAACACCAACAACCTGGTTGAACTAATGAACTGTAAACGTTTTCCCCACTGGTGAACTGATGAACTGTTACAGTTGAAATGGGTCTTTCTGATCCAAATCCCTCTTTCCCCATTATTGGTTCTTCAAATATGTAAATGATTTGTCCAAGGCAATAGTTGAAGAGTAAAACCCTGCCATAGCATAATAAAGGGGTCCAGAAATTCACCCATGCAAAGCAGTGCTTCTCAAACTTTCGTGTGTGTCCTGGAGGGCTTGTTG
The DNA here is from genome assembly GCF_963455315.2 of Globicephala melas. Lineage (NCBI taxonomy): Eukaryota > Metazoa > Chordata > Mammalia > Artiodactyla > Delphinidae > Globicephala > Globicephala melas. Next base: position 131,497,553 of record NC_083317.1, on the reverse strand, counting down.
AAGCACTGATTGCTGAGCCCCGTCCCCAGAGTTTCTGGTTCAGTGGGTCTAGGGTAGAGCCTGATAATTTGCATTTCCAGCAACTTCCTGGGTGCTGCTGGTGGTCCACATTTTGAGAACCCCATTTTGTAAACCATGTGGTTACATTATTGTGGAGTTAATAAAATGATGAGAGTGTCTACACAGCTAGCCTAGAGATCTGAGGATCCAGCTGCATGATCCAGTTCTATCCAATTGTAGACTTGGGTTTGGCACCAGCTGTTGTTGGTGGTCATCTAGTACTGGGTAAATACTGATGGGGATGCTTCTGGGTCCAATAGCTGTCTGGGACTTCCAGGACAGTGACATTCCAGTTATCTCATCGTTAGTAAGCATTTGTCTTGTTGTTCAGATCTGGGAAGATTAGGTCTTAGGGGCCCAGCTTCTGGATTTCTGCTTCCCAACCACTGCCTGCTGCTTCCCTGTCAGTCTGTCTTATCCTCCATATTTCCTTCCCAGCCCTAGAAGGCAAAATCTTTGGCCCAACCCTATTTGAGAAGCTGGCAAGCCAGTTACATTATATCCCAAACTGCATTATTTAGGAATTTTAAAGCAGCCAGTAGTAGGGCTTCTGCTGTTTAATGTATTCATCCAAACTCCTGCCTCAGTATCCTCTCTCGGCACCTTTGCACTTTTCCACCTTTACCTGTCAAAACTCTTCTTAACTTTGAAAGTTAATGCAGATTCCATCTCCTTCAAAAACCTTGTCTGGTACCCTCCAGAAGATGTCATTTTTCCTTCCTCTGAAAGGATAGGAATATTATTTTATTCTCAAGACAACCTTGCAGTGTAGGTGTGATAACTGTTTTACAGATAGGGATGCTGAGACAAGAAGGGTAACACATTTTCTAGTTTGTTACAATTTGCTATAATATAATAGTTTGTCTGATACAGCTGGTAGGGCCAAATCTGGCTGTGGAGTGATTTTTGATGTGCCAATTTCTCCCCATGCTAAACCGCAAGCTCCTGAAGGCAGGCGTTGTGTCTCGTTTGCTCTTCTTGGCGGCCCCAGCCCCTGCTACTAACACAGTACTTGTTACATGGTGGCACTCTATTTTTCAAAGAATGGATCTCCAGGCTCATTGCTGCTTGTAGTGTGTCTTCCTGCCCTGCTTCTCTCTGTGCAGGGAGGGGGGCACCTTCAGTGTGGCCTCTCCCTGTGTTCCCACTCAGAATTTTCAGCCTCAGCTCCTCACTGTGTTCCCTCTATGAATGCACCGTTCAGGAAAAGGAACGTCACTCCACCTTGGGAACAAGTGATTTGGAGCTGAGGGTAGTTTCAGCTATGTGCCAGGCTCTTAGTCTTCATGCGGCTTCCACACCCTCTTCATGGGCCTCAGTCTCTCCTTTTCTGTCCTTATCTCTTAATCTTGGGCATCCCTATGAAGCAAGTAGCAGGGACATGTGAGAGGTTTATCAAAGAGATTGAGTAAAAGGTCACAAAGAGTTCATGTTGCTTACAACTGGAATTGCATGAGAGGCTGTGGATCAAAATATTTAAGAAACACTGACTCACTCATTTTCTGTTTCGAATATAACTTGCAGATGTGGTCATTCATCATTCCACTTCTTCATCTCTCAGAAAACTACCAGTTTCATGAGTAAGAAGAAGTGGGATTGGCCTCGCTGTGGCTCCAGTGCCCCCTTAGGCGGGGGCAAGGATCCCTGGTTCTCCACCAGCTGCACAATTAGAATCCCTGGGGGCTTCCCTCTGTCCCTGGGGCGTCTGATTTGATTGCTCTGGTATGTTCCTTCAGGGTTCTAATGTGCAGTCAGGGTTAGAGGTCCTAGATTCAGTTCTTGGTTTCTAGCCCTGGCTTATGAGAGCCAACTTGAGAGCCTTTCAAAATTGTCCCATCTAAGAACCTGGAATTAGAATTCCTGAGGGAAAAACCTAGGAATTTATTTTAAAAATAGATTCTGACCATCAGCTGGTTTGGGAAACACCAATCTTGGTTCTTCTGGATATTTCTTCTAGCCCTTGTAGTCATCAAAGCAAGAAAGAATTATCAACACAGTTAAATGAGCTGTTCAATACTTCAGGCCCTCACAGGTGAGGTCGAATGTATTACTTAATGCATGCTTCCTGAAGCAAGGCGTAAAGTTCATCAGAAGTTCTTAGAATACCACGGCTTCCCCGTGGAATGAGCTTGTCTGCACAGGTCTTACCTGTGACCTTGACCCATACTCTTCAAGTGACAGCTTCCCCTGTTTTATATTGGCCCATCCCACTCTTGCCCACATAATTTTTCATGTCATAATTTTTATTCCAGCTGCACATTCAACAGTCTGTATCCTCTGGAATCGCTTGACATAAATTATGTATTTTCAAAGATTAAACCAAACCACAAATTAAAACTGTCTTCATACTAGCACAAGAATTAAAGAAGGCTTTATGTAGATTGAGGTGGGATGGGAGGAGCGAAGGAAGGGGAATGGGGGAAAAAAAAGAGTTTGAGGTTAAAGGTCTGTCAGTGAAAAATGTTGCCTGCCATATTAGTAAACAGAGGATGTTGCAGCCATCAAGCCGCTACAGCGCCCCCAGTGGTGAGCCCTGACGGAACTCAGGTTGGAGACACATGGGCTGACAGCTGCCAAGTCCTCACCACTGCAGCCACCCCAGCGGGGCACCCTGAGGGGGCTCAGGATGGGAAAGAACAATATACTGGCCCTAGACCGCTAAGGTGCATGTCAGAGGAATGATTTCAGTGAGCCCAGACTCTTGCATCTTCCCACTCAGAAAAGCGCTAAATTCCTTAACTTGAGAATTTGGTTTTCTTTAATAACAGTAATCTTTTGATGTTCCAACTACCTAGTCTTTGTTGCAGAAACCCCTGTGTATCCTGGCTCCTCCATTACCTCTTCGGAGCAGTCCCTCAGAGCTACCTGAGAGGCTGCTTCCCGGGCTTGAAGTCCTCAGAAAGTCTGCCAAATAAAACATAATTCTCAACTGTTAGGTCGTGCATATTTTTCAGTCAACAGGTCAAAATTCAAATTTAGCAGTTACTATGATATTATGAATAATTTCACATACTGAAATGTATTGCTTGTTCAAAGCGTGCATCATGGGTTTAAATGTTCTTTCCACATGTAAACATTCTGGTAAGAGTTTTGCCTGTTTCAAAAGGCCTTGCCTCTCTTTCCATTGTAAAAACTTGGTACATCTTTCAGAACAAATGCCTGCTACCCAAAGGAAATAAAGATTTTTTTTAGATCTCCAAATTCAATTTCCGAGGGTGTTTCTCAGGCGCTGCTAAAGAAAAAAGAAAGATGCGTGAGTTTCTTTGTGGACAAAGAAACTGTGGACAAGAAATAATCTATTTCATAAGCAGTGCAGTCAAAATGATAGAACATGCTCCTTTAGTACAATATCATTTAATATCATTTAATTCCTCATTTAATATCATTTAATTCCTCATTTAATTCCTTGACCTCAGTGTTCAGTCTTTAATACCAAAACTATAAAAAGGGAAGTGTGATACATATTCTTCACCTCACACAAGCACCTTTCTGTCTCCTTAAATGAGATAAGTGGTCTTAATACACTTTAATGCTAGAAGGAGGAGGTCTTTGTCATTCTAATATGCCTCAAACTTCTGGTCCCGTTTTTTACCCTGCTGCTGACTTCGGTGGCTGTGGACAGCAGAACACCCTCCCCCAAAAAATTCAAAGTCCAGCTGGTCTTGAGGAACATTCAGGTAGTTACTTCTCAGTCCTCCAAGCAGAATCCACATCGATTGATCCCCTTTTGTAGGCTTTTCCTTAGCAGGAGATGAATAATTTTTACCCTTTTGTTTGGAATTCAGCATCTCAGTGGATCTTACAACCTCCAATATTTTCTTTTCCTTTTCAGAGAAGGAAATAGGAAGGGGAAGAGAGGAAAGGAGCTCTATTGAAGGTGTTTTTTAATCCTTTGAAGTTCACTGGACCCCAGGCCTCCTGGAAGATAGAGCTTGGGTGGAAGGCAGAGCTGTACGTCCTCCTCCCCGCCCTCCCCGCTCCCCCAACACACACTGTGCAGGTTCTGCAGCAGGAGAGCCTTTATAAGTCAGAAATCACACAGCCTGTTTCTTTTGGCCCACATGAATTAATTGCTAGTATTTTAAAATAGGGTGACTCATCTAAAATGTCTAGCCTCTCTTGATAATTTAGGGAAAAAATTTTGAGAGGATTTTCAGTTTCTTTAAGAAAAAAACAAAAGATACAGAGACCTGTTTTCCTGCTGACAATTGGCTGGAGACAAAAAAACACTATTTTCTCCTGCTTTCAAGTTCATTATAGTCCCCTTGACTTCCTATAAACTAAACTTTCAGACCTGACAGAAAGCGATAGTCACTGTAATCATGCTCACACTGTTGATCATAGGTTCAGAAGAGGATGAACTAGTTCTTGCACAAAAGTGAGAAAATTTGGAAGAAAGACTAGGAGGGCTACAAGTTTCAAGAAAAATGAGAGAGAAATTTCTTTATGGAACTGAAGGATATTCCTGTGTTTATTTTATTTTATTATTTATTTATTTATTTTTTTTGCGGTATGCGGGCCTCTCACCCCTCTGGCCCCTCCTGCTGCGGAGCACAGGCTCTGGACTCGCAGGCCCAGCCGCTCCGCAGCATGTGGGATCCTCCCGGACCGGGGCACAAACCCGTGTCCCCTGCATTGGCAGGTGGACTCCCAACCACTGCGCCACCAGGGAAGCCCCGCTGTGTTTAATATGCAAAGAGTCTGTATGAAAAGAATTTGACTGAAAACACCATTGTGACCCAAACCCAGCCCTTGTGGACACATGCACTCATTTGTGACTTATGGTGTAAGTGAGCCTGAGAAACCATCATACTTGCCTTCTTGAAGTAATCCAGCCCTGGACTGACTTGCTGAACATCAGTTCCCCTTGTTTTCCTAGTTCTCTCTATCCCCATATGAACAGAATAGTGTACAGAAACTATACACTATTAGTTTAGGAGAAAGGGAGAGACACATACAATATACCAGGTACACAGTAAGTGCTTTACTTCATTTAATTCTCTCAGCAATCCTTTGATTTAGGTGCCAGCCCCATTTACAGATGAGATAGCTGAGGCTTAGAGAAGTTAAGTAACTTGCCCAAGGTCACATAGCAAAGCTACTCAGGGGCAGTCCTGCCTGACTCTTACCCCAAAGCATGGTGTTCCTGCTGCTCATCGAAATGCTTTCCCTGAATTACTACTTAATACAAAGACATTAGCTTTTGTTGAGGGTTGATAAGGAGCAGCCATGGCAAGAATATTCTGTTCATATGCTTATCAGAAGATTTGTCTAATGATCTTTTCTTGGAAATTAATGGCAGAAAAGGTTTGTATTTCTGGACAAAATAGAGAATTTATGCAACGGAAAAAAATGGTGCCAGCTGTCCTTTTTGCCTTTATTTTCAGGAAGCTCCAAGGGAAGTGTATGGCCCCATTGCATCTTATGGTAAAGTGAATCACCCTTTTCTCCATGTAATTCTGGATCTCTCTTTCTGATGTCATTAATGTGCTTTGATATGTTAATAATTATATCGTACAAGTTGCATCTGGTAGTAAGCTTCCTCAGATCCTTTTTAAGGAGGACAAATATATAAATTATAAATAAGAACCTTAAAGTTCAACTTATACCCCTATAAGTAATTTCTAAATTCAGTTTAAGTAAGACAGTGGATTTAACAAAAAGGGCTATTTGGGGAGTAGCCCAAAAGCCTTTGGTTCTTTTCTAGCTTAGGGGAAGCAAAATTAAGAGACAGTTGGTGAGCTCTGGCCTGATGTGTTATCTTGCCTTCCTCTGTTGGGTAATAGTTGCTGATGAGCACTGAGCACTTACTGCGTGCCAAGCACAGGGAAAAGTTCTTTGCATGCATTGTCTCAATCTTTGCAGCAAGCATATCAAGGACCGTTTTTACCCCTTACAAGAAATTCAAGGATCAGAGAAGTCCAGAAACTAGCTCAAGGTCTTGGAGCTGGTAGGTTTGATCTTGAATAAAGACTATAACTTCTTGACAAAAAAATTAAAAATAAATAAAACACTACCAGGTACATGGAGGACATGAAATAAATTGTTAAATGACTAAATCAAGAAGTGAACGGAATTGATATGATTATCACAGGACTTTTTTTTAAAGATTTTTTTGATGTGGACCATTTTTTAAATCTTTGTTGAATTTGTTACAGTATTGCTTCTGTTTTTTTATGTTTTGGCTTTTTGGCCATGAGGCATGTGGGATCTCAGCTCCCTGACCAGGGATCGAACCTGCACCCCCTGCATTGGAAGATGAAGACTTAACCACTGGACCACCAGGGAGGTCCCCCATGAGGACCTTTTAGAGAAGGAAAGTCTTTCTTGTTCATCATTACTCTATTATAATTTTTTTATGACAAGAAATGTAATGTCTAGAAGGGGCAGGAATCACAGATATCATACAAATTAAACTTCAAATATCTAATTTTATGGTATCAGAAATCATGTGGAGAGTAAAATCATTATTTCTACTTAAAAAAAACAAAAAAAAAAAGACTATGACTTCTTGGTGTCTGTGTCCTTACCTGTAAAATGGAGGCAGATGCTCCTTTCCAAACTTCTTCACAGGCCTCTGATGTTAGTTGACATGTCAACTCTCCTATTTCTTGCCCCCCTCACTTTCCCAGAGGGTACTCTGAGGGTTGGCTATCAGCTTATTCAGATCTTCCTTTGTCTCAAAGAGATGGTAAGCAATTGTTCTGTTTTGTTCAAGCTCTACTATTGGCCTGGATTGTAATCATCTTCATTCTTTGCTCCACAAAATATTTTAAAGCTGAACTTAAATACCATTGATTTTCATTACTCATAATAGTTATGTTCTATAAGGTTGCCATGAATTCTGAATGAATGAAGACTAAACCAGTGCTCCTAATGGAAATATAGGGTTAGGTTCCTATGAGCTCTGGTCACATTTGTGTCAGCTGATCAATATATAGTCTTGTTTATATGTGTTTGTGTCTAAAGACAACTTATGTAGTATACATTGTTAATTAATTAACTTTGAACTCACAGCCAACACATATTTTCTCTATAGGGCCCTTCACAGTATTCTTGCACTTAGGAACACTAGACAACACTTCAGCACTGTACTTGGGGGCCATTTCAAACAGAGATGTCAATAAAAAGCACAAAAATGCTAAAAAGCATGGCACTAAATTGCCTGTAGAAGGGACAGTGTTCACAGTACAAGAGCTGAAACAAGGAGACAGAGCACTGCCTTGCTCGACTTCAGCTGGGAGCACATGTGTTGGGCAACTCACATTTTTGCCATTCTGCACATGTATACAAATGATGGCTAAAGCACGATGAGTATTGATTTCAGGGGAAGTTTAAGGATGTTAACTCTTTGCTTCTCATAAGTTGAACTTTTTTTTATAGTTTTTAATTTGTATTTTTACTTAATTGTAGTTTTTACTGAGTAATTTTTTATGTAATAAAGTTTATCTTTTTCCTTATTGCTTCAAACTTTGATTCAGAGTTAGCAAAGCTTCTTTCTCTACCCCCAGGTAATCGAAGAATTACTCATATTTCCTTCTACTATTTGTATACTTTACTTTCTTACATTTAAATGTCTGCCTCATTTGGAGTTTATGCTCATGTGTGATATTTAGAATGAGTAAAATTTTATCTTTTTCTATATTCCTCTGCCATTATCTCAAAATGTGTACTTAAAAGCTCATCTTTTTGCCCACTCATTTAATAATGCTGCCTTTATCATATCCTAAATATCCATATATGTATAATTTGGTGTATTCATGTGCCAATTTCAAATTGTTTTAATTACAAAGGCTTTTGAGGGTGCTTTAATGTCTGGTGGGCCTGGAAGTCCCTCTCTCCCTAACCCCATCTTGTTGGGGATTTTTGTTTTTGTTTTCCAGGATTTTTCTGGCTATTCTTCCTCATTTGTTCTCTATGAACTTGTCTTTTCAAGTCAATTTACATATCAAATTCAGAGCTTTTCATTTGGTTGTTTATTACTTCTTCCCTGCTACATGGACATTTCTAATGGGAACATTTTAAGCAGTCTATGAAAGAAAGAGATTTCCCTCCCGAGTCAGTAGAATTGATAGAACTGTTACATTTAATCCAAAGGGAGAGGCGGGGTTCTATGAGGCTCGCTCTTGTTAAGGAGTGATTCAGGACCAGTACTCGCCTCTTTGCCCTGGAAGCTTCCTTCCGGCCTGTTTCTCTAGCTGTGTGGCTGACAGGGCCTTGGTGCTCTGGCCGGCTGTCAGGCCTAAGCCTCCGAGGTCAGAGAGCTGAGTTCAGGACATTGGTCCACCAGAGACTTCCTGGCCCCTCGTTATATCAGTTGGTGAGAGCTCTCCCAGAGATCTCCATCTCAATGCTAAGACCCAGCTCCACTCAACGACAAGCAACCTCCAGTGCTGGAAACCCCATGCCAAACATCTAGCAGGAGAGGAACACAACACCACACATTAGCAGAGAGGCTGCCTAAAATCAGAATATGTTCACAGATGCCACAAAGCACACCACCAGATGCGGTCCTGCCCACCAGAAATACAAGATTCAGCCTCTTCCATCAGAACACAGGCACCAGTCCCCTCCACCAGTAAGCCTACACAACACACTAAACCAACCTTACCCAGTGGGGACAGACACCAAAAACAACAGGAACTACGAACCTGTAGCCTGTGAAAAGGAGACCCCCAAACACAGTAAGTTAAGTAAAATAAGAAGACAGAAATACACAGCAGATGAAGGAGCAAGGTAAAAACCCACCAGACCTAACAAATGAAGAGGAAATAGGCAGTCTACATGAAAAAGAATTCAGAATAATGATAGTAAATACGATCCAAAATCTTGAAAATAGAATGGAGAAAATACAAGAAACATTTAACAAGCACCTAGAAGAACTAAAGAGCAAACAAATGTTGAACAACACAATAAATGAAGTTAAAAATTCTCTAGAAGGAATCAATAGCAGAATAACTGAGGCAGAAGAACGGATAAGTGACCTGGAAAATAAAATAGTGGAAATAACTACTGCAGAGCAGAATAAAGAAAAAAGAATGAAAAGAATTGAGGACAGTCTCAGAGACCTCTGGGACATTAAATGCACCAACATTCAAATTATAGGGGTCCCAGAAGGAGAAGAGCAAAAGGCAGGGACTGAAAATATTTGAAGAGATTATAGCTGTAAACTTCCCTAATATGCGAAAGGAAATAGTCAGTCAAGTCCAGGAAGCGCAGAGAGTCCCATAGAGGATAAATCCAAGGAGAAAGATGCCAAGACACATATTAGTCAAACTATCAAAAATTAAATACAAAGAAAAATATTAAAGGCAGCAAGGGAAAAACAACAAATAACACACAAGGGAATCCCCATAAGGTTAACAGCTGATCTTTCAGCAGAAACTCTGCAAGCCAGAAGGGAGTGGCAGGACATAGTTAAAGTAATGGAATGGAAAAACCTACAACCAAGATTACTCTACCCAGCAAGGATCTCATTCAGGTTCGACGGAGAAATTAAAACCTTTACAGACAAGCAAAGTTTAAGAGAATTCAGCACCACCAAACCAGCTTTACAGCAAATGCTAAAGGAACTTCTCTAGGCAGGAAACATAACAGAAGGAAAACACACACAATAACAAACCCAAAACAATTAAGAAAATGGTAATAGGACCATACACATTGATAATGACCTTAAATGTAAATGGATTAAATGCTCCAACCAAAAGACATAGACTGGCTGAATGGATACAAAAACAAGACTCATATATACGCTATCTACAAGAGATCTACTACAGACCTATGGACACATACAGACTGAAGGTGAGGGGATTGAGAAAGATATCCCATGCAAATGGAAAGCTGGAGTAGTGATTCTCATATCAGACAAAATAGACTTTAAAGACTATTAGAAGAGGCAAAGAAGGACACTACATAATGATCAAGGGATCAATCCAAGAAGAAGATATAACACTTGTAAATATTTAAACATCCAACACAGGAGCACCTCAATACATAAGGCAAATGCTAACAGTCATAAAAGGGGAAATCAACAGTAACACGATAATAATAGGGGACTTTAATACCCCACTTTCACCAATGGACAGATCATCAAAAATGAAAATAAATAAGGAAGCACAAGCTTTAAATGACACGTTAAACAATATGGACTTAATTGATATTGATAGGTCATTCCACCCAAAAACAACAGAATACACTTTCTTCTCAAGTGCTTATGGAATATTCTCCAAGATAGATCATATCTTGGGTCACAAATCAAGCCTTGGTAAATTTAAGAAAATGGAAATCATATCAAGTATCTTTTCCGACCACAACGCTATAACACAAGATATCAATTACAGGAAAAAAACTGTAAAAAATACAAACACATGGAGGCTAAACAATACACTACTAAATAACCAAGAGATCACTGAAGAAATCAAACAGGAAATCAAAAAATACTTAGAAACAAATGACAATGAACACATGATGACCCAAAACCTATAGGATGCAGCAAAAGCAGTTCTAAGAGGGAAGTTTATAGCAATACGATCCTACCTCAACAAACAAGAAAAATCTCAAATAAACAACCTAAACTTCCACCTAACGCAATTAGAGAAAGAAGAACAACAACAAACTAAAACCCAAAGTTAGCAGAAGGAAAGAAATCATAAAGATCAGAGGAGAAATAAATAAAAAAGAAATGGACACAATAGCAAAGGTCAACAAAACTAAAAGCTGGTTCTTTGAGAAGATAAACAAAATTGATAAACCATTAGCCAGAATCATTAAGAAAAAAAGGGAAAAGACTCAAATCAATAGAATTAGAAAAGAAAAAGAAGTAACAACTGATGCTGCAGAAATACAAAGGAGAGATTACTACAAGCAACTATATGCCAATATAATGGAAAACCTGGAAGAAATGGACAAATTCTTAGAAATGCACAACCTGCCAAGACTGAATCAGGAAGAAATAGAAAATATGAACAGACCAATCATAAGCACTGAAATTGAAACTGTGATTTAAAATCTTCCAACAAACAAAAACCCACGACCTGATGGCTTCACAGGTGAATTCTATCAAACATTTAGGGAAGAGCTAACACCTATTCTTCTCAAACTCTTCCAAAATATAGCAGAAGGAGGAACACTCCCAAACTCATTCTACGAGGCCCACCATCCCCTGATACCAAAACCAGACAAAGATGTCACAAAAAAAGAAAAATACAGGCCAATATCACTGATGAACATAGATGCAAAAATCCTCAACAAAGTACTAGCAAACAGAATCCAACAGCACATTAAGAAGATCATACACCATATCAAGTGGGATTTATTCCAGGAATGCAAGGATTCTTCAGTATATGCAAATCAATCAATGTGCTAAACCATATTAATAAATTGAAGGATAAAAAGCATATTTTCATCTCAATAGATGCAGAAAAAGCTTTTGACAAAATTCAACACCCATTTATGATAAAAACCCTCCAGAAAGTAGGCATAGAGGAACTTACCTCAACACAAAAAAAGCCATATATGACAAACCCACAGCCAACATCGTCTTCAATGGTGAAAAACTGAAACCATTTCCACTAAGATCAGGAACAAGACAAGGTTGCCACTCTCATCACTATTATCCAACATAGTTTTGGAAGTTCTAGCCACAGCAATCAGAGAAGAAGAAGAAATAAAAGGAATCCAAATCGGGAAAGAAGAAGTAAAACTGTCACTGTTTGCAGATAACATGATAGTATACATAGAGAATCCTAAAGATGCTACCAGAAAACTACTAGAGCTAATCAATGAATTTGGTAAAGTTGCAGGATACAAAATTAATGCACAGAAATCTCTTGCATTCCTATACACTAATGATGAAAAATCTGTAAGAGAAATTAAGGAAACACTCCCATTTACCATTGCAACAAAAGGAATAAAATACCTAAGAATAAACCTACCTAGAGATACAAAAGACCTGTATGCAGAAAACTATAAGACACTGATGAAAGAAATTAAAGATGATACAAACAGATGGAGAGATATACCATGGTCTTGGATTGGAAAAATCAACATTGTGAAAATGACTCTACTACCCAAAGCAATCTACAGATTCAGTACAATAACTATCAAACTACCAATGGCATTTTTCACACAACTAGAACAAAAAATTTCACAATTTGTATGGAAATGCACAAGACCCCAAATAGCCAAAGCAATCTTGAGAAAGAAAAACGGAGCTGGAAGAATCAGGCTTCCTGACTTCAGACTATACTACAAAGCTATAGTAACCAAGAAAGTATGGTTCTGGTACAAAAACAGAAATATAGATCAGTGGAACAGGATATAAAGCCCAGAGATAAACCCACGCACATATGGTCACCTTAACTTTGATAAAGGAGGCAAGAATATACAGTGGAGAAAAGACAGCCTCTTCAATAAGTGGTGCTGGGAAAACTGGATAGCTACATGTAAAAGAATGAAATTAGAACACTCCCTAACAGTGTATGCAAAATAAACTCAAAATGGATTAAAGACCTAAATGTAAGGCAGAAACTATCAAACTCTTAGAGGAAAACATAGGCAGAACACTCTGACATAAATCACAGCAAGATCCTTTTTGACCTACCTCCTAGAGAAATGGGAATAAAAACAAAAATAAACAAATGGGACCTAATGAAACTTAAAACCTTTTGCACAGCAGAGGAAACCATAAACAAGACAAAAAGACAACCCTCAGAATGGGAGAAAATATTTGCAAGTGAAGCAACTGACAAAGGATTAATCTCCAAAATATACAAGCAGCTCATGCAGCTCAATATCAAAAAATCAAACAACCCAATCCAAAAATGGGCAGAAGGCCTAAATAGACATTTCTCCAAAGTTAAACAGATTGCCAACTAACACATGAAAGGATACTCAACATCACTAATCATTAGAGAAATGCAAATCAAAACTACGAGGTATCACCTCACACCAGTCAGAATGGCCATCGTCAAAACATCTACAAACTATAAATGCTGGAAAGAGTGTGGAGAAAAGGGAGCCCTCTTGCACTGTTAGTGGGAATGTAAACTGATACAGCCACTATAGAGAACAGTATGGAGGTTCCTTAAAAAACTAAAAATAGAACTACCTTGCAACCCAGCAATCCCACTACTGGGCATATACTCTGAGAAAACCATAATTCAAAAAGAGTCGTGTACTACAATGTTCATTGCAACACTATTTACAATAGCCAGGACATGGAAGCAACCTAAGTGTCCATCAGCAGATGAATGGATAAAGATGTGGCCCATATATACAATGGAATATTACTCAGCCATAAAAAGAAATGAAATTGAGTTATTTGTAGTGAGGTGGATGGACCTAAGTCTGTCATACAGAGTGAAGTAAGTCAGAAAGAGAAAAACAAATACCATATGCTAACACATATATATGGAATCTAAAAAAAAGAAAAAAGTGGTTCTGTAGAACCTAGGGGCAGGACAGGAATAAACATGTAGAAGTAGAGAATGGACGTGAGGATACCAGGATAGGGAAGGTTAAGCTGGGACGACGTGAGAGAGTGGCACAGACATATATACACTACCAAACATAAAATAGCTAGTGGGAAGCAGCTGCATGGCACAGGGAGATCAGCTTGGTGCTTTGTGACCACCTAGAGGAATGGGATAGGGAGGGTGGGAGGGATTCGCAAGAGGGAGGGGATATGGGGGTATATGTATTTGTATAGCTGACTCACTTTGTTATACAGCAGAAACTAACCCATCATTGTAAAGTAATTATATTCCAATAAAGATGTTAAAGGAAAAAAAAGGACCTTCTCATTTCCCCTGAGCTAACAATCAGCAAGGTCCCCACCTGTGCTGCTGTCTCTGCATGTTTGGCCAAGTGTTTTCATCCTCCTCCTCTCTCATTTTTCTTTTCTTCATCTCTTTGGCTATAAAACTCTGTACTTTCTTAGGATTTCATCCCAGAAATTAGTTGTCTTCCTTGGAGCTCCTAAATTTTTCCCTGAGGGACTAGATACAATTAATGTTTCCTCTTATATGGTTGAAAAAAGAGGCTTTTGGTAGAATCTCACTGCACCTCTCCATCTAGCCAAAGGAGTGCAATTGACCCATGAGACTCAGCTGAGAAACCATTATTAGAACTCTGAGTTCAGTTAGGTCACAGAATGAATATAGAAAACTCAGTCATTTCCATATAGAGGCAAGTAAAAAATATAATGGAAATAGAAATACCATCACTGTAGCAAAAAATATATACATGTATAAGATGCCTAGGGATTAACTCGACAAGACTATAGAACTTGCAGGAAAAACATTGCAGAACTCCACAGAACTACCTAAATAAAGATTAATTTTGAATAAATACTAGACCATATGGTGCTTGTAGTTAGAATAGTCCTGTGTAACCCAGATGATCTCAATTGTCCCAGATTTATGTGCTCAGGTGTTTCTTTGATAAGCGAATGACATAGCTCTATTCCATCTATTATTGCAAGTTTAACAGTTTCTTGAAAATCTCTAAACATTTCCACAGATGATTGAGGGGCTTATGTCCCCCTGGATCAATATCAACTACAACTATTTCTCTGCTCTCCTATTACTTGATTATTCATTTATTCATTCATCCGTTTGTTTATTCACGGCACATTTTTTGCATGCTTACTGGGTCCTGAGCACTCCGTAGATGCCCACCAACCGTGGCTTATGGCCCCTTTGGCTCCTACCTACATTTCCAGTCACCCTTGTCTTAGAACATAGTCTCTTTCATTGCCCAGCTGAGCACCATTAATACAAGGCTGTTTTGTGCAAGACTTCTGAGGTTCTGGAGGGTCTTAGTGGTGGATAAGTGTTGTGGGGCAGAGAAGGAGGGCAGATGTGGTGTCTGACGACAAACAGCATGAAGCAAGAAGCAATGAAAAATTAAATATTATGCTTATTAAAGTTTGCGGGGAATTTCTCAGTTTATTCTTGGGTCCCACCTGCTGCTGTCTTTTGGAACTGCCTCTTCAGTCTCTCAGCATCTCTTGTGTATCATCTCCTCAGCCTCTCAGATTTCTAGACTACTTAATCCCTCTTTCCTAGCCTTTTGGAACTCAAACCTCCTCTTGTATTATAATGGAGAGAAATTTAACTCTCTCTTTTTCTCCTTCCTACTCTGCTAGTTCACATTGGGGTTTGGAGGAGGGGAGCTTTAATTTGCCTAACCAAAGAAGTCATTGAGCTATGGTTCCCCAACTCCCTACCCCATCCCCCAAAACAAGAGCACTTCTCTTCCTCCAAAAGGAATTCTTCTGATCTCCAGAGCAACCATATTTAAAGATTATTTTTTTCCTCACCACACTTGGATTTTGAAGAGATCAGGTCTCTCCCAAATTAATGAAGCAAGTAGAAGATAATTCCAACTATAATCCCAATGATATTTTTTCTGAAGTTTAATAAAATTATCTTAAAGTTGGGCTTCCCTGGTGGCGCAGTGGTTGAGAGTCTGCCTGCCGATGCAGGGGACACGGGTTCGTGCCCCGGTCCGGGAAGATCCCACGTGCCGCGGAGCGGCTGGGCCCGTGAGCCATGGCCGCTGAGCCTGCGCGTCCGGAGCCTGTGCTCCGCAAGGGGAGAGGCCACAACAGTGAGAGGCCCGCATACTGCAAAAAAAAAAATTATCTTAAAGTTAATTTGGGGGGAAAAACAAGCTCAAAGAACAAGGTAAATCTTAAAAAGAAGAGTAATGATGGAGGACTAATTCTACCAAGAGTTTAATTTAAACAACGCGTATTGTTTAATGAAACAATGAGCAGACAGAGAAGTAAAACATAACACAAAGTCCAGAAACGGATCTAAATGAAATAAAAAATACCAGAAGAAAATACAGGCAACTATTTATGTCCTAAATTAAGTAAAGAAGGCCTTTCTAACCATGATAATGTGTGTGTTTGTGTGTGTGTATAGTTCTTACAATAAATAAATAAGAAAAAAAACAGCATGCTTTACACCATGAATGAACCTTAAAAACACTATGCTGAGTGAAAGAGGCAGGCACAAAAGGCCGTGTATTATATGATTCTATCTATGTGAAATGTACAGAATAGGAGAACCCATAGTAGATTAGTGGTTGCCAGGGAGTGGGGAGAGGGGACAATGAGAAATAACTGCTAACAAATGGGAATTTCTTTTTAGAGTGATGAAATGTTCTGGAATTAGGTACTGGTGACGGTCGCACAACTTTTGAATGTGCTAATAACCACTGAATTGTATACTTAAAGGCTGAATTTTATGATACATTAATTATATCTCAGAAAAAATTTAAAGATAAATCAGTTCCACTTGGGGTATCATAAGAAAAAAAACCCAGCATGCCAATAGAGAATGATTAAAGAATGTCTTTAAAAAATATTCAGTGACACTTGTTAAAGGTGGCAAGGCATACTTTATTCAGGACCATCTGGATGGGTGCAGGGACCACTGCAGTGGGATTTTACTGTGGGGGGAGAGATTGGGCTCCACTCTGAACAAAGCATGGGCAAGTGGGAATTCATAGCCAAGGAGCAGTGTGGGGTCAGTGGATGGAAAACCACTAACAGGAAGCATCAGGGGTCAGGGGCTTGGCTGTACTGGCCCAACAGGGTTGTTGCTGAAGGCAGGCCAGGCTGTCATCACCTGGGGGTGGTAGAGTAAATCTTACCAGATATTGAGGGTGATTATATATTGAGGGTTTGGGGGTGCTGGTTAAACTGATTTAGCAGGGTTCTTGCTAAAACTAGTGTTACGGAACTCAGGTTTGGCTGCTCGCCACTCAAGAGCCAATAATTCGAGAGGCAAGTGTCAGCACAAAGAAAAGGTGCTTTAAGCAGAAAAGCTGGCAATCTGAGGAGAAGGCAGACTCGTGTCCAGAGGCCAACTCCAAAGATTCTGCTCAGCCATGACAGTTTTTAAAGGGAAAAATGGGGAGAAGACTCTCAGTGAATCATTGAGACAGGAGGTTGGGTTCTGTATCATTCCCCACTGAGTGCAGACTGGCTGACTCTCTCTTCAGATGTTATCTTGCCTACATGATCTGCCTGCACTCTTCCTTAGGGGGCTGTTGAGGATAGAGAGCTAGTCATTCTATAACTACTTCATTCTTCACTCTTCTTTTTGTCTAGGAAAAGAATCAGCAGGTTAAACAAGACATGGTATGCATTCAGGAGAGCGTTAAGTCAGGAGTTAGGTTAAATTGCCTAATGATCTCATTCCTGTAATTAGGTTCTTTTAAGGTTAAAACGGGAACAGAAGTGGGTGAACAGAAAAGGGGCAAAAGAGCTGCTTTCACCAGGTTTTACAAGGAAGTTCACAGATAGGCCTAGGAGAAGGTTCAGGAGTGTGACGAAATACTCTGTCAAATGTGAATTTAAAACTTTAAAAAGACAAATGACTAATAAACCTATAAAATGCAAATTAAAGTAATGAGATGGAATATGTGCTTATTTTCTTGGCAAAGATGGAAAGAAAATACAAATTTCCATCATTGGGTAGGTTGCAGTCTAATGGAGATTTTCATAATATGATATTGATGAAGGGCAATTTGGCAATATATTTCAGAAGCCTTAGATTGTGTCCTTGTGATTCCATTTCTAGGACTTTATCTTGAAAAAATACTGTGTACCATTTAAAATAAAGTTGTAAGGTGGGAATTCCCTGGTGGTCTCATGCTTAGGACTCTGCTCTTTCACTGCTGAGGGCCTGGGTTCAGGGAACTAAGATCCCGCAAGCCGAGCGGCGTGGCCAAAAAAAAAAAAAAAGAAAAAAAAAGTAGTAAAGTACAGTAACAGCACAGGAAGATGTCACCACTGCTAGGGAGAAAAATTAGAATGTATAATACATAAAGCAAAGCAGACCAGTAGAAGTGTACACATGAAAGGCTGCAGAGATAGGTAGTTTGTAGTTTCTTGTACACCCTTATCTATATTTTGTTTAGATGTTCTTCACTGGAGGTATCTTTTATAATCAGAAAATAATAGAAAAGTTATTAAATATAATACAGTTTCAAATTGGTGATGCTTTTGGGGTGTTTTGTTTGATGAGCACAATAACACAACTGAGATTAGAAGTTTCTTGTTTCTCCTGTTTCAAGACTAGAGATGCAGGGGAGAAGAATTGGAAGTCCTCAAAAGTTCCAAAGCCAGATTCTCACCCTCTAGTTGCCCATATGAGTGGTGTATGTAGTTTCAGAATCTAATTGATTAATTGGTAGTTTTATAACATAGACTGTACTATGGTATATTCACTCCAAGAATTTTTCTCTTCAAATCAGGTATTTTGGGCTTTACAACCAGGATCATATTGAGTGGAGTTCTTTCTGATTCTTGACTTGAATTCTGTTTCCCAGATGTAACAATTTTCTTCTCCCAATTTCCTAGACAGAATCATGAATAAACTGGAGGACAAGCAGGACCAGATGATACCATGAAGAGAAGTTTACAGGCCCTCTATTGCCAACTGTTAAGTAAGTTGATGTCACATTTCTTCTTTCCTAGAATAGATCAATGTTATTGTTTGCCCAGTGCCAGAAACTTACACACCTTCTGGAGGAAGACCAGGGTTTGGTCAGTGAAGGACAATACATTTTCCCTCTGCTTCATCTAGGTACTTGAAATATCAAGCATTAAGTCATTCTATTGCCTTGGGCTTCAGTTACTGTACATAATTACTGTAGACTTCGTTATGATAATTCTAAATTGGCATGTTAAGCACAGTCAATTTGAAAATGAGTGTCAACAACGTTATTACTCTTGGTTTTGTGGCAGAATGAAGGGGGTTCCGGTATGATCCCCTCTGGGCTCCTCATGAAGAGGGAATGGTAGGCTGTGGGATTTAGTCACATATAACCTATTACCATTCAGTGACTGTACAGCCTTTGACTTGGAATGTTTTGCATAGTTTTGCGTGTTCTTAGATAATGAGTGGTGAAAATGTGGTTTGTTTAGGTTCGGTGGTAGAATGTTCGATCCTGATTTTCTCTGCAGGTTGTTGTGTTTTGCGTATTGTGCCACGAAGTGCCAGTTGCCATATAGGGAGTGTGTAGTCTTTGGGATTGGATTGTCACTGAATGAATGTAAAATCCAGTACCAGTTGGTGGGTTTGATGTTCAGATTGACACATTTGGGACAACAGACGTTGCTCACTCCGGGTCAAACCAAAGGCATTGAGTTGGGAAAACTTGAAATTCACCATGCTTGTCTAATTCTTGCTGAGGTAGAGGACCTATCTTTCCTAGGCTGAGTGGCTCCTTGTTAACTTTTGCCAAGGAAATAACATGAAAATAGATTGAGATGCAAATCACCAGTCAGCCCTTAGAATTTAGCAATTCTTGTTATGTTGTGCCCCCAGTGCAAAGCACTTTATCTACAGACAGCATTCTGTTTGGGTGTTTTAATTGACTCATTTTTGCTATTGAATTCTAATCCCTGAAACACAGATCACGTCAGCCTGATTTCAGCCTGATGGAACATCGCCAAGAGTTATAGGGACTCTCTCATATGCTTTCTCCATGTATTCTGTAGGGTTTGTTACCTTTTTTTTTTGTTTTTTAATGATAAGCTTGCTTGTTAGAGAAAAGGCTTTACGGATTGAAGAAGCAGTGTCATCAAGAAATGATTAATTCTGCCTTGATGGGATAGGGAACATTTGAAGGATAAATAGGATTTTACACACACACACACACACACACACACACACACACTCACTCACTCACTCACTCACTCACTCACACAGATACACCCTCAAGAAGGCAAGGCAGGTTTTACAGGCAAAAGAAACAAGAAACGAAAAAGAGCATAGTAGATTTAGAAGGCAGCAGGATGTTTGTTGAATTCACCTGTGCTGATTGTATGCCCCAGAGTGTGCATGTTATAAGGTCATATATTATCTGAAAGGCATCAGAGAAGTATTCTGTGGTTTAGAGTCCAGTCTTATTCTATAACAAGTGCCCATCCTCCCAGGTCCAACATATTGGAAAGCTGAAGAGATTTTCCTCAAACACTATCTGGATAGCTGCCGAAACTAACCTTGTCTTAACACTTTTCATTGTTTGCAAGCTTGCCTAGAAACGCAAGCAACCCAAATTAGGAGGTAGGTAGTGGCCTTCAATAAACCACACTGATTACTAGGTAGCTGATTGTGGGCTGGAGCCCAGCTTTGTACACAGCTGAAAGGGTGAAGCACTTGGACAATAGATCAATTAGTCTGACTTCAGAGAGTGGTTTTCATAAGTTCATCTGAGATGACAGGCTGTTATTTATAGCATTTTTTTTCATGAGATGAGTTAGATATTTAGTAAAGTCCTAGATAACTTAAACTCTGGCATACATACACAAACAATATCATATATGTCATTGGTCAGCCAATTGTTCACTTATGCCTGGATTAACATTGTCCACAAACAGAATGGTTTTTCAGTGTCTAAAACTGACTTGAGAACTATAGAGTCAACATAAACTTATTATGTTACTTTATGTGACTCAGCAAACTGATTTTAATTTGGAGGGGGGACAGAGTGTTCTGGTTATCTTTTGTTGCATAACAAATCACCCCAAAACTTTGTAGCTTAAAACAACAACAATCATTTATTTTGCTCATGTATCTGCAGTTTGATCGGGGTTGGCAGACTCTCTGCTCCACAGTGGCTGGGATCTGGGCTGGAATAACTCCAAGAGCTGGGGCTTTTTTCCCTCAGGCCTTTTCACAGGACAAAGTGGGGCTTCCTCACAGCAATAGTGGCCTCAGGGTGGTCATACTTTATACATGGCACCTCACGGCTTTGAGGCCTGGGCAAAACCTACAAGGCTTCTTAAGAATTAGGCTTGGAAATCCCAGAACAATACTTCAGCCACATTGTATTGGCGGAAGAAGTCACTAAGACCAACCCTGACCCAAGGGGAGAGGGATTGGACTCCACCTCTCAAAGGCAAGAGTAGTAGAAATTTGTAATCATCTTTAGTCTACCAGAGAGTATCTGTTTAACAAGAAAAAAAGTCAAGCACTTCCTAGTGGACATGAGCCAGTCCATGAGGCTCATCAGAGAAACTACTCCCTCTGGAGTGCCTACTGTGTTCCCAGACCTGTGCTGATCAGCTCACGTGTGCCATCTCACTCACTCCAGAGGTAAGTGCACCAATATGAAGAAGTGTTAGCAATGAGTGAGTTAAGGACCGGCCGAGGGTGACCAGGTGGTGAGTGATGAGGTTGGAATTCATAGCCAGGTCTCTCGGACCTCTTTGTTCATGTCCATTTTTTTTTTATCCTGCCTGGTGTCTCCACCACACACAGAAAAAATGAGCAGTGTGGCCCCTATGGCTAGACAGGGGTGGTTCTAACCCAGGATGGGCAAAGTTTGCATCCTATTAGTGATGTCAGGTAAGGCTGAAAAAAAATCCAAGCTCTTTCTGGGTCAGTACATCACAATCACCAGTCATTGAGGCTTTTGTGTGCTTGAGGGATGCAGTCTTTGGCAGGCAGGGCAGTTGAGGGTTTAATATTTTACTTTTATTACAACTGACTGTCTCTGCCTTTATTTTATTTCTTGGGCTTCATCCCACAGTGCAATACTGAGTATTTCATCCTGCCAGCTTTAGCCCTTTGGGAAGGTTTAACACATTTTAAACAATACCTTGGAATGACTAAGAGCTTGAGGATGAAGGTGGTGATGAGAACCTTCATGATTATGTAGAAAACAAATGCTGCATTCGTTTTTCCTTTTTAGACCTAAGTAATAAAGTAGGTGTGAAGCTAGTGCCAGGAATATCTGGGTTTTTGAGCTGCCAACCAGTGTTCAAATCCTATCCCTACCACTTAGTCGGTAGTTTATGTTAGGTAAGTTACTTAATCTCCATGTGCCTCATATATAAAATGGGATATGACCACCATGGTATATAGAAGAACTACAGTAAATGCCTGTTCTCTTATTGGGCCTTCCTGTCTGCAAGAGAAGGATACAGCCTCTCTAGGAGCTCGGCTGTAACTGACATTTGGTTCACAAAACATTTTTACAGAATTTTTTTTTGAATTTTATTTTTTTATATAGCACGTTCTTATTAGTTATCGATTTTATACATATTAGTATATATATTGTCAATCCCAATCTCCCAATTCATCCCACCATCACCACCACCCGCTTCCCCCCTTGGTGTACATACGTTTGTTCTCTACATCTGTGTCTCTATTTCTGCCTTGCAAACCAGTTCATCTGCACCATTTTTCTAGATTCCACATATATGCATTAATATATGATATTTGTTTTTCTCTTTCTGACTTACTTCACTCTGTATGACAGTCTCTAGGTCCATCCACGTCTCTACAAGTGACCCAACTTTGTTCCTTTTTATGGCTGAGTAATATTCCATTGTATATATGTGCCACATCTTCTTTATCCATTCGTCTGTCAATGACATTTTTACAGAATTTGATCCTTACAAACCTTATTAGGCAAGCAGGACGTTAATTATCATTGATCTCATTCTACAGAGGAAGGAGTTGACACAATCAAGGCTGCCTTTCCCAGGCCATGTCACAATTTGTTTTAAAAGTAATAATGGAAAATAAGGAACATCATCACAAATGCTGAAGAACGTGACGTTACTGGAGAGGTGCTGAGTCCTGAGTTGACAGATTTGGTCTTTGTCTGGGTGCTGTGTACTGGAAATTTGTTGCGTTACTTCATTTTTAAGAAGACCAAGACAATCCTTTTGAGCTCATGAACATAAGTTTTTATATACTAATATCTAATTAAGTCAAAGTTGTTTGGATACTTACTCAGAGTTAAGGAGCAATTATGTTTAGTAAGTTAAGCATTTGCTCTACACCCAGGCATCTGTATTCTTAATTCATACTCTGTATTATTGGTACATCTTTCTTGTTCTTGCATCCTCAGAATATACTGAACTGTGGTGACCATACAAAAAGTAATCCTTTGCTCAATCCAGAGAGCTGTTCATGGGTCCCTGTTACTCAGAAGGTGGAAGAGAAAGAGAACTCCTGCTGTAGATTTGGGCCCCTAACCTGTAGAATTTAGAAGGTAAAAGATATCACCTTTTTTGCCCTCTTTACCTGGCCCATGGGGATTGCATCTGTCTCAGACTTGAATTATGCACACACACCCCAAGATCCATATTACTCAACTCTCTAGATTCTTTCAGGCATAATGAGAAGCTGGTTGAGAATGGAGTTCATTTCTAATGGGATGATCTGCCTCTCATCTGATCTCTGGAACTGGGCAGAAGCCCCTAAAAATACTTTACAGTGAGCAAAATGTCTTTGGTGCTTTTTTAGCTCTAACTAGCACTTTTTGCCAACCAGCTACCCAGTGACTTTATTCGTCCCTCCAGGCACTTCTTAAACTAGAAATATCCACATAGTAATGTCTTCCACAGGGGATTAACATTTTCCCTCTCTTTTTCCTCCATGCTTATCCTTATCCCATAGTAGACCCAGAGTCCCACCATGGTACCTACCCAGACCAGCTACCCTACTCTGGTCTGTGATCTGAAGTTCTCATGTATTCATTAGGGTAGAAAGCAATCTAAATTAATTAATGCCAAGGTATGCTTCATTGGCTAGGGAGCTTCTCCATAACTTTCAGGGATATTTGCATTTTTAAAGAAATTAATTTTACCTTCTCAAGGCAAATGCTGTGTTGGTGTCATTTTAAACCATATCGAGTATAGCAGTTTAAACAGATAAGTTTCCCAGGGCCTGTCCATTTCTCTGAATCTCCTTGAGTCAATGGTCTTGAACCTTCATTTCTCTTTCTGGCTTATCTCTTGCCTCTTTGGCCAACTTAAACCAGAAATGATCTTATTATGCCCTATTTATACCCTTATCATCACCATCCTCCTGGATTTCCATCCCTGAATAGCTAAAGTCATCTCGATTTGTTCTCTGTTTCAACCTGGATGCAGTTGGATACCAGCTCCCATGGACTCTAACTTGTTGTGAATACATTTCTCTGCATCCACATTGTCTCTGTTCAGTGAAGGGCTTCCTGTGGTCTTGCCTGAACCCTTTTAATAGTTTTCCTTCTTGCTGCCCTAATCTCAGTCCTCCTCCTTCTACTTCACCCTAACATTGCCACAGAATAGCAGCTTGTCCTCTGATGATGATCTTTCAATGGCTTTGCATTACCAGGAACAACAGTTCTCCTAGTGTGGTCCAAGAACCTCTCAGGATCCCTGAGACCTTTTCAGGAAGTCTGTGAGGCTCTCCTTTTCCAACTACATTATCTTTTTTTGTTTGTTTAAGAGGTGTATTTTTTTTTAACATCTTTATTGGAGTATAATTGCTTTACAATGGTATGTTAGTTTCAGCTTCACAACAAAATGAATCAGTTATATATATATACACATATTCCCATATCTCTTCCCGCTTGCGTCTCCCTCCCTCCCACCCTCCCTATCCCACCCCTCCAGGCGGTCACAAAGCACCGAGCTGATCTCCCTGTGCTATGCGGCTGCTTCCCACTAGCTATCTACCTTACGTTTGGTAGTGTATATATGTCCATGCCTCTTTATCGCTTTGTGACAAAGAGGTGTATTTTTTAAAATTTATTTATTTATTTTGATTTTTGGCTGTGTTGGTTCTTCGTTGCTGCAGGCGGGCTTTCTCTAGTTGCGGCGAGCGGGGGCTACTCTTCGTTGCGCTGCGCAGGCTTCTTATTGCAGTGGTTTCTCTTGCTGCAGAGCACAGGCTCTAGGCGTGCGGGGTTCAGTAGTTGTGGCACGCGGACTTAGTTGCTCCGCAACATGTGGGAACTTCCCGGACCAGGACTCGAACCCATGTCCCCTGCATTAGCAGGTGGATTCTTAACCACTGCACCACCAGGGAAGTTCCGACTGCGTTATCTTTATGGTTTATAGCCTTCAACTATATTGCAACAGATTGAATGCAGAAGGTGATGTGAGATCCAGCTAGCTGTCTTTCATAAGCCAGATATTAAAGAGATTTACAAATTAAAACAATGACACCCTTCTCACTATATTTTTGTTTTAGAAATTATGGTTATATTTTATTTAAAACGTTATTTGTTAACATGTAATGAGTTTATTGTTATTTTAATGGATTAATTTTTTTGTTTCTCAGCTTTAACTTTTAGGATAGTAAATATTAGTAGATATAACCCATATAAACAAAGGCTCTTTGTGGTCCTCAATTTTTAAGAGTATAAAGAGGTCATGAGACCAAAATATTTGAGAACCGCTGTCTTCATGGTTTGTTTTTCCTGAGAAGTGAGAGGAAGTTTTCCCTGAAATTAAGGAGGGAGAGGTGGTATGAATCATAACTGACATGGAATTTATGTCCAAACAAGAACTAAATCCAGAAATGTAAGCTCTTTCCAATGTTATAGGCAGTTATAAAGATATTGCATTATGTTTGCATATGAAATGAAGAATTTTCATTTCCTCCACCACCATTGAAGGCGCTTCCCTCTCTCACTGAAGGTGCCTGGCCATAACCTCCATGTGGAGTGACACTGTGGCAGCCACAGTTAAGAGCTCAGATTCTGGATTAAGACTACTTGGGTTCAAATCCTGGTTTGCCACGAATTCTTATCTAAATGATTTTCACCTCTTTCCATACAAAACATGCCAATTGAGCATGCCTCCACTGCCAAACAGCTGTTGGACTGTCTGTCCTCCACCTCTTGCAAATCTATCACTCCAGAGGCCATGAAAGTAAAAGAGCATGCTCCATTTAGTAGCAAACAGCGAAGTGCTACCACCAGTGGCTATAATCATGGTAATGACATGTTTGGTCTCCAGTCAGCATTATGGAAATGGGAGGCATCCATTTCATCCGAACTGCAATTCAGTATTTTAGACTGGATTACTCTGATTGGCTTTCATCGTTGTTTCGCAAACCTTGAAGTATATTAGAATCACCTGGAGAGCTTTTAACAAATCCACTTGTCCAGACCCACCGCAGATCAATTAGGATCTTTGGAAGAGGGGGTAGGGAGCGTGGGGCCTGGGCATCAGGTGATTCTAATGTGCAAGCAGGGTTGAGAATCACTGGCTTATAGCAGTGATAACCATGCAACAGAATCACCTAGAAGGTTTGTTTAAATACAGATTGCTGGGCTATCTGTGCCTGGAATTTCTGATTCAGTAGATCTGGGATGGGGACGATAATTTGTATTTCTAAATTTTCAGTGATGCTGAAGCTTTGGTCCAGGGACCACACTTTGAGAATCACTGTCTTAGACTAAAGAAGGTCTGTCCTGGAGCCAAAGATGCTTTCAGCTTCCCTGCATCACTTGAGCTGCCTAGTGGTGAAATGGATCTTGGAACAAAATCAGGGTCAGTTGGGAAGGAAGAGGAGGAGAGAAGATGTCAGGAAGAGAACCAGGAGAATCACAGTGTTGCAGGGTTAGGAACTGTTAGAACTTGACATTTCAGTTACTCCTCAGGATACACTGGAAGTTAATTTTTACTCTGTTTTAAGAAAGGCACAAGGGCTTCCCTGGTGGCACAGTGGTTGAGAGTCCGCCTGCCGATGCAGGGGACACGGGTTCGTGCCCCGGTCCGCGAGGATCCCACATGCCGCGGAGCGGCTGTGCCCGTGAGCCATGGCCGCTGAGCCTGCGCGTCCGGAGCCTGTGCTCTGCAATGGGAGAGGCCACAACAGTGAGAGGCCCGCATACCGCAAAAAAAAAAAAAAAAAAAAAAAAAAGAATTTGAGGCTGGATTTTCTTTTATTATGCAAAAATATGCATCTGTTCTCTTAGGGAGAACAGGTCTCTTTGGTTCTGAAGGTTAAGTCATTCACACAGAAAATTGAGGAGGTAACACTTTGAAGTGTGACATTAACCCAGGAAGTCTGTGCATACTGGGCCCTTAAAGGTGTCATGTTGATTTAATGTCTTTCACATTTTAAGTTGTGATTTTTTTTTTTTTTTTTTTTGCGGTACGCGGGCCTCTCACTGTTGTGGCCTCTCCCATTGCAGAGCACAGGCTCCGGACGCGCAGGCTCAGCGGCCATGGCTCACGGGCCCAGCCGCTCCGCGGCATGTGGGATCCTCCCAGACCAGGGCACGAACCCGTGTCCCTTGCATCGGCAGGCGGACTCTCAACCACTGCACCACCAGGGAAGCCCTAAGTTGTGATTTTTAAATTTGCATTAAGTCAACAACTCTCTTATGCAGAATAATCAAACATTAGTAAGGCATTCTCATTGTAAGCAATGTCAGTGAAGACTGAGGAATAAAATATTTTAAAGAAACTCAATTTTATGACTTTCGAGTGTATTCCATTACATAGTTGGCAGGAACGTAGGTGAGGGAAGTCATGCTTACACATAGAGCTGTTGACTTATGCAAATTTAAATGTTAACTCTTTAAATGAAGAAAAGGGATTTTTTTCCCAGCAGATTCATGTTGGCTTGTAATAAATCTTCAGTGGACGTTTTCTGAACAGTTTAATCATTGCCTTTACAAATGTGATGGACACTGGAGATTCTTTAGGCTAGAATCCAAGAAGCTCCCCAAGCCTAAGCCACATTGCCTTTGCCAGCTCTCCTTTCGTGTCTCCCTCTCCTGTTCACCCATTTCCCCTTCCTTTCCTTTCGTTCGTCTCCATCACCGGACTTTCTCTTCCCTTTCTCTTCCCCTTCAGAAGTTTCTGAAATTTTCTCCTGCAGGGCATAAATCCTTTGTCTGCTGCAGGTATCCTGACAGCTCCTCAAAAGTTAATTTCTTGTCTTTGATCTGGCTGCACCAGCATATCACTCAGGATATCAGGGTGCCCTGTGAGCTGTGGCCAGTCATATTACTCCGCCCACCCCCCCAGCATTTTCATCAGTTTCCCCATCTATAAAAAGCTCCCTATGGCTGCCGTATCAAATTAGCACAAACTTGGTGCCTTAAAACAATAGAACTTTTTTTCTCTCACAGTTATGGGGGCCAGAAGTCTGAAATCAGGGTGTCAGCAGAGGTACACTGCCCTCAAAGGCTCCAAGGGAGAATCCTTCCTTGACTCTTCTATTCTGGTGCTTCCGAGATGTTCCTTGGTTCATGGCTGCATCACTCCAAACTCTGCCTTTGTCTTCACGTGGCCTTCCCTCTTATCCCTGTGTCTCTCCTGTGTGTGTCTCTTGTAAGGACACTTGTCATTGGATTTAGGGCCCACTTGGATCCAGCATGATCTCATCTCAAATATGCTTAACTTCATTACATCTGCAAAAATACTTTTTCCAAATAAGGTCTCATTAACAGGTTTCTGGGTTAGGACATAGAACTTTTGAGGGACCACCCCTCAACCAACTAGAGCACGATATTGCTATACTTCATTGAGTTGGAAATATAAGTATATTGAGCACTTAGCACAGTGCCCAGTTCAGAATATGTGCTCAGGAAGTGGTGGATGTGGGTTGAGGGGCAGGGTATGAGGAAATAGAACTAGTGAGCTTATGAGTTTATACAGCTTTTTGGAGATGTTTTCCATAAAGTGAGGGCAAGAGAGGGCTGTTGCTAGTGGTGGTTAGAGGGCTAAGTGTTTAAAAAACAAAAGCAAAAACAAACAAACAAAAACAGTGAATTGAGCTGGTGTAAAAGTTTCCAGGAAAGGTTTGCAGAAACTGAGTGCTGTAGGGCTATGAGCTTCAGGGGGTGTGAGATGCACGCTGAGGGTGAGCCCCTAGGGCAGGAGCAGCTCTAGCTGTGATTCCCGTGCTGTATATAGTTGGTGCACAAGCTATGTTTCCTGACCTTACCAATGAATGCCAGTACTGGGTACATAATTGTGCTGTGTTTGATGAGAAGAGGCAAGAATTAGATTCCCCTGACTGTGATGAGTGAGTCTGGTTAACACTGAGCATAAGGGCTTTAATGATTTCCCTGAGATGTTCTCTCAAAGTCAGACAACTGTCTCCCCACAGGGCAGAGCCCAGGCTCTGTGCTGGCAGCTGTGGGTCTGCTAATTATAAGGTGGCTCAGGAGAGAGCCCAGAGCCCTCTGAGATGAAAAGATGCTACAGTTTACTTTGAAATTCCATGGTTAGATGAAGAAATGAGAGCATACCCACTTTCCCCAAAAGCCAGAGTCCTTGAGTCACCTAGACGAGGGACCAGTATCGTGCCCCAAGTGCCTGCTAGGTCATGCCCCGGCATCCTGGGTTGCAGTGGGAGATGATGGGAAGGGAGGGTTGGAAGCTCTAGAGTGGGGCACTGGAACAGCGATGGTGATAATTAAGACTCCAGCTCTGGCCTGGAGGCCATTATGAGGCCTGGACAGCCTCCGAGGTTGGGGGAGTGCCAGTCTGAAAGAAGCCCAAGTGGCTGGGCAGCTTTCTTGTCTGAACACCTGAGGTCTCATCTAAGCAACACTCACAAAGAAGGCTCAGACAGATATAGTCACAGTATGTCTTTGATATGTTATTGTTATTCTGACCTGTGGTAACTGCAAAATAATTGAGCTAAGAAATAAAGCATACTATTTATTTAAATAACTTAGCCATAGAAATTCCATAGGGAAAAAATGTCCCATATTTCACCCAAAAAGTTGGTCTCATATTGTTAGGACATTCAGTTTCTCTTTTGGCAAGTGTCTTTGGTCAGGCTCCCTGGAAGCAGACCTTGACTCCTAAGAAGTGACTTGTTGGGAAACATTCCCAGGAAACCAACAGGGGCGTAGGGAGTGGGCCTGGAAAGGGAAGGAGGCCCCACCAGGGTGCCGTATCCAACAAAGCCCCACAGAGGCTGGCTTGGGCTTAGTTTCTCCTGTGAACTCTGGTAAGAGCGCAGGTCACATCTTGGCCTTGTCCCCATCCTGGGTGACAGAGCTGGAGCATCCTATTCCCTGATTGGTGGGTCAGTGCATGTGCCAGGCACCATTTAAGCACTTTAAATTAGTGGCATGCATGTTATCACATTTAATACACTGAGACACGCAAAGCATTTGGAACAGAGCTATAAATTTTGGATTGTTATTATTTCACCACCATTATCACCCCTTCCCCTACTCCTCCCGTTTCTCTGGAGTTAAAGTAAAACTTCATCTCTCTTTTATCTCTAGGACCTTGTTCTCATCCTTATGCACCATATTACAAATGCAAACTATTACATCTCTGTCCTTTCCCCTACGAGTCCTCCTGCTAAGTCTCCTTCTTTGAGAACCTGTCTGGGGTCCCAGCTGAGGACTGGAGGTGACCGGCGAAGGGCTGGTGATGAAGATGTCTGTGGTTAGAGGTGTAATTGAAATCCCGCCAGATGTGGCCCCATGGGCTTCTCCTGTGCATGATTAAATTGGGATGATAAAAGAGAGGGACCAGGTATTTTAATCTTTCCCTGGAGATGTGGCTCTTACACATGTGGTTTCCTTGGGAATGTTTTCCCATAGGTGGAACTTTGGCAAGAGTCATTGCCAGTCTGAGGATCCAGATTTCCCCAATCAACAGATGCTTCAAAAATATAAAGTTCTAAAAACTAGGAAATTATTTATAGACTTCTGAGAGAATTGTAGTATAATTATAAAGGAAGGAGGGCAATCTTTATGCAGAACGTCTAATAGTTCTTGTGAGGAAGCTGATCCAGGTTTTAGAGAAAAACTTGTGTGTGTACACCAGGGAATTTAGAAGTTTACCTTCTGATGCTACATGAAAATGAGTTGGCTTGATGTCAAATAAAGTTCATTTTCTTTAAAAAAAAAAAAGAAAGAGGAGAGGAAGAGAAAGAGGAGGCATCAGATAAGCAATTGCTAAATCTAGAAAGAGATTAGCAGTCAGGATGTTTCCACTTGCTTCCTTTTTCTTCCATTTTCCACGACAAGATTTTATTCCCTGGAATATATGGAAGAGTCATAAAAGCATATACTTTCAGAGCTGAATGGAAGATCCTGTAGTAATTGTCACCCCATTTGACAGATGAAGCAGTGGATGCCATCCTGAGAGGATAAGTAACTTGTTCAAGATGCAAGCCTGGTTGATGTGAGGTCAGAGGCTCAAACATGGGTCCACGGAGCCAGGTGCAGTGCTCACTCTAGGCTCTCCTTCCACCACCCTCCACCTTGCCTTGTGCTCCAGTCACACTGATTTTCTCTTCCTTCCTCAAGTATTCCAACAACCTGGCGTGACTGGCTCCCTGCTGCTTGGGGCGTGGCCCCCTGACCTCCTCCCAGCAGCTTCCTCTCCACCCAGGCTCTCTCCATCAGGTTACCCTGGTTTAAGTCTTGCATAGCACATGGAGCCATCTGACATTTTCTTTGCCTTGTTTTTTGCATTGCCTACATCTCCCCTTGGAATGTCAGCTACAAGCCAACATGCTGTATTCCCAACATTGCACAGTGCCCAGCTCATGAAAGTCCTCCAACAAAAATGGCATTAAAACAGAATGAACCAGATAGAGGACCAATGGGCAGGTTTCTTGGGTGGTTCATATTGTCAGGTGAGACCCATGTTGAAAGGGGTTGGATTTATGGTCTAGATTAGTACTGTCTGGTAGACATAGAGAACGTAAGTCACAATTTTATATTTTCCAGTAGCCACATTAGAAAAAGTGGGAAGAAATAGGTGAAATTAATTTTAGTAATTATTTTATTTAACCCAGTATATCTAAAGTATTATCATTTCAACATGTAATCAATATTTTATAAATTATTAGTGAAGTATTTTGTTTGCTTGCTTTCATACCGGGTCTTTGAAACCCCATATATAATTTACACTTACAGCACATCTCAATTTGGACACTGAATTTTCATCAGAAGTACTTGATTGGCATTTAGATATCATAAAATATATAGTTGAAAAATTAGATTCACATACTTAAATTAGATTCACATACTTTTCTAACAATTGAATTTGTTATTAGTTTTTAAGTTTAGTTCAAAATGAATAAAACTTTAAAATTCAGGTCCTCACTCACCAGCAACATTTCAAGCACACAGTGCCTCACGAGGCTCCTGGCTGCGTGAGTCTGTATCGGTGACATCTGACTGTTGGTTTTGAAGTTCCTCTGCCCTTTCTGCCCTCCATCAGCCCCGTGGTATGGAGCCTGGTGGGTGGGGCTCACTGCGGCAGAACACCAGGGCCTTGGTCCAGGATAAATGACTGTGCCTCTAGCCCATCAGTCTCTGGCCATCATGTTAAGAGATAGGAGTTAGTAAATCCCTTTAAGTAAAGTTGTTTTATTTTGAGTTGTTCTGGAAGAAGGACAAGGTCAGGGGATTCTCACACTGCCCACAGAGAATGTGTACTCCAGGGTTGAACACAAAGCACACATGTGAGCCTCTCTCGAAGTGGGTAGCATCAGGCTCTTGGAGCTCCTCGGGGCTTAGAAAACAGAGAACATCACATAAAGCAGAGGGCCTGACTCTCGAGCAGCACTGCTTGGGTAGCTGTGACAGTGAGCCATGGAAGCATTGAGAGTTTATCTGTCCAGGAAGGCTTCTTTCCTCATATCCTCCGCAAGGCCCTGAACTAATGAGCGTCCCTCCTCCAAAGCATGTTTTGAGATCCTCAGCCCCTCTGTATCCATCTCATCCTGACCTCTGCTGCAATCCTGGCCTGGCAGCCCTGCGTCTCCCTCAGTTCCCAAGGAGCTTAATGATGCAGGGGCAGACGAGTTATTTCTCACAGCTTTCCTACACTTGTCCAGGAGGCCTGGGTATCATGCCGTGAGCTGATTCCACCAGCAACCCAAAAGGAAAGTTTCATGGTGCATGCATCCCTTGGGAGAACAAGGGTCATCAGATGTCACAGGCTTCTGTCATGGCTCTAATTTAATTACGAAGTGACTGTTCTT
The DNA here is from genome assembly GCF_963455315.2 of Globicephala melas. Taxonomy (NCBI): domain Eukaryota; kingdom Metazoa; phylum Chordata; class Mammalia; order Artiodactyla; family Delphinidae; genus Globicephala; species Globicephala melas. Next base: position 131,464,752 of record NC_083317.1, on the reverse strand, counting down.
CTCTGCTAAGAACATTAGCAGAGTAACTCTAATTGAGATATCCAGAGCACAGATGGCCAGATAGGCAAGGGGCCTGATGAGCAGACAAAGGCTAAAATTTGTCTTGAGGAAAACTATCTCACATAAATTCTTAAATCACAAACAATTTTCAGGTAGAGCTCTTTCCAAATGAATGAGCTATCAAGAATGGAATTTTTAGGGGCTTCCCTGGTGGCGCAGTGGTTGAGAGTCCGCCTGCCGATGCAGGGGACATGAGTTTGTGCCCCGGTTCGGGAGGATCCCACATGCCGCGGAGCAGCTGGGCCCGTGAGCCATGGCCGCTGAGCCTGTGTGTCCGGAGCCTGTGCTCCGCAACGGGAGAGGCCACAACAGTGAGAGGCCCGCGTACCGAAAAAAAAAAAAAAATGGAATTTTTAGAAGACATCCCTACTTTAAATCCCTCTCTACAACCCCTGGGTAGATCATTTGGTATCCTTCTGTTTTCATTATCTTTCAACTCACTTTCATAAAGAACCTACTATGTATTTCATTCCTAGGCATTGTGCTAGGCACTGGGAGTGAAAAGATGTGAGCCCTTCTCTCCACAAACTCCAGGCTAGTGGAGAGGGCAGCTTCACACAGAAAACTGGAGTACAAAAGTGGTTCATCATGACTCCTTATCAGACAGAGCACCTGCTGCACGTATGGCTCTGGGGAAAATTCTAGGGCTACAAAGAGGCACAAGGCATAATCCACTCTCCAGAAGCTTATAGTATAATCAAGAAGACAGGTATAGAAGATAAAAAGAGAATAGTATGTTTTAGAATATAAGAAGAAGCCACAGGTCAAGCCATGTTCTTAAGTCCAACTTAATAGTAATAAAGATGACGTTTTGATTCAACTTCTGACTCCTCTGTGTATGTTTTAATGGGTTCCCAACTTGGAGCAAGGCAGTGATTAGTCCCTAAAACCAGCACTACAACCAAAGGTGACTAATGAAAACAAGCCATTTATACTTCACAAAGTGTTTTCTCATCTGATATGCCTTTCATCATCCTGACAACCCTGTTGATGGGCATCATTTTTATCACCATGTTACTACAAATAAAATGGAAACCCAAAGAAGCTAAGTGTTGTGGTCAAGATCCTACAAGGAACTTGGACCCAGGTCTTCATACTCCAAAATCTTTACCCACAGTCTCCCATATTTTATCTAAATCACAGTCCTTGTACTGGGAATACTGTACAACCCACTGAGGACAGTTGTGCCATCTGATTGTGTGTTTCTTCTTGGAGTTTTTCAACTTCAGGCAATGAACTCCTCCAACCTTTCCCTTGCAATATGCCTCATTTTGTTTTAGCAGTTTTGGTGGTTGGTCTTTTTGTCATCCCCACCCCCTGCCCCTAGTCTGTTTAAAGAAATAAAGTAAACAGTAGTAGGATAAGGATATTAGCTCCCAAGTTGGCTTGGTAAGATTTGGGAAAAGGATGGAGGCAGTGGGCCATTCCTTTTATAAGCTGCTGAATCTGGAGTTCATTTAGCCTAATTATTTCTTAGTTAGCAAGCTCTGGTTGTGCCATCCTTATGGCTATATTTTTAGAAGTCTTAGATTATTATAGCAACTGTGAAAAAGAATGGGAAAAGAAATCTGGCTCCCAGTATACATCTGCTTAATTGTTTCTTGAGTTAGATTTGCCTTCATCCAGCCCTCAGAGGATACTGCACCCATCCTTGTGTGGTTGCTGTTGGGGCTACCAGCTGATGAGAGGTGTTTCAGGGTGCTGCAGGTCCTCCTCCTCATCCATTTGTTTATTCTGGGTCCCAGATGGACCTGGGAGGGTCGAGGTGGAAAAGGCCACATAGGAAGCGTGCATAAATGTGACATGACATCGCCCTCGTGGTGCCAAGTGAAACATTAACAATTTGTGTTGAGTCTGATATTCTAGTCATGGCACTTAAGACTCGTTCAAGCTGATGTGATAAGAGGAAGAGATTGTAATGGGACAGCCCCACTGTGTACTGGAGAGTGACAAGGGATTCAGGAAGTAAATAAATATGGTAAATTATTGGGCTGCATCGGAGCAGCTAAGGGCAGGGAATGTTAGCCCTTAAACGGTTTCTCTCACATATGGTTAATTACAGAAAAGCTTTGAAGGAGTTGTAGAGGAAAAACCAGAGTAGGGAATACTCTGAGCAGGAAGGATGTGAACTGACGTTTTACTGCCACCTCCTGCATCCTACAGCAGCCATCGCTCCCCCACCTTCCCTGCTGCTTTCCCAGGGGCTCACTTGCGGTCTCCTCACCCACTGAGCTCCCATCTGCATCTCCCCCTAGGGAACTGGATTCTGTTTTCCATAAGTCCTCAGCACTGAGGGCCTGCCCCAACAGACTGGTCACCCAGCGCTGTGACAGGGAAGTCGACTTGGCCTGGATTCTCTGGGTGTTCCTAAACTCCACAGCTGAGCTTTCATGGCCTGTCCAGGGTGAGGGCAGATATGACACATCCGTTGGACTTCCCACGTTGTCAACAGCAACGCTTTCTCTAGCTGCTTGGTTTTCTCCAGCTCCTCCTCCTGCCAAGTCTTGGCTCTTCTTTCACATCCTCACTGGTTCATTGCTGAGGGGCTACCGTGCCTTACTGCCAAGCCCATCCAACATAGTTTATTTTCCTTCAGCATTTACAGTATTTCAAGAGAAAAAAATGCAAGATATGGTTGTGGGACCAGTGAAATAATCTATTTTGCCTTTTGTTTCCCCAGAAGAAGGATGATACAGTCCAGTGAGGAGAAGGGAGATGATAAAAATATTTTGAAGAAGCTTAGAATCCCAGAGTAATAAAGAATGAAGAAATGCAGATAACAGAGTACAAGGAATTAGAAAAGTGGTCATAGTTGAGTCCAGAGTTACTATGGAGATATGAAATGAGATCAGGGTGGTGGAAGGCTAGGGAAAGAGATGAAAAAGAGGAAGAAAAACGGGAGACGGAAAGTTAAGAGTTGAGAGGATGGAGACATTTTTTAAGCAACCCCTAATCCCGTAATGTAATTATAGTCATTACATTATGACTGTAATTACAGTCATAATGATGTGGACAGTTTAAAGTCATTATATTTTATTTGCTATTTAATACAGTTTTCATAATAGAGTAAAAGTCCCCAGAAGCCCAGCATATGGCACTGTAAAAATCCCATTGATTTGCAAATACCTTGCAAAATCCAGTTGTTTAGCTATTAAGGCTGTCTACTAATTGCACAAGTGGAGTGTTGGGGTGAATTTCAACAGGAGTTTGAGGTTGTGAGTGTATCAAAAGCCAAAGATGTTCTAAGAAATGTAAGAAGAAAATAAAAAGCCTAAAGTGAATCAAATGGGCCCCAGGCTTCTGGTTGAATAACAAAGTGTATTAAATTTGCTGAGTCCAAAAGTCAAAACACTGTGGATCTGCTCATTGTACTAAATTGTTTATATCAATAAAACATAATCAAGGAAACAGCAGACCTTAGTGATGAGTTTTCAAGTTCATCAGAGATTCCTACAATAGTGACATCAGCCATTGATTCTTAGTTGTTGCCATGGCTACTAGATGCCACTAGGATAACCCTGATAATCTTTATTTCATAACTGATGACATTTCAGAGGTGAATTTATCTGATTAGGAACACTATAGGAAGCACCATCATTTTAAATTAATTTTGTAGTGATTTTCTTCACATTAAGGAATAAAGAGCTTTTAAATTCTTTGAACAATACAGTAATTTAAGTGATTATCATGTATACAGTAGGAAACTTTTTCAAAAGAAAAGGAAATTTCTCTTTTATGAAAAATGCAGTTACATGTATTTTTCCAGGTTTATTGAGATATAGTTGATGTATAACTGTATAAGTTTAAGGTGTACAATGTGTTGATTTGATACACGTACATATTGCAAAATGATTACCACCATAGTGTTAAATAACACCAGCATTACATCATATAATATACTATTTCTTTTTAATGATGAGAATATTTAAGATCTACTCATTCTCTTAGCAACTTTCAAGTATAAAATACAGTATTAACCATAATCACCATTCTGTACATTCGTTTCTCAGAACTTATTCATCTTACAAGTGGAAGTTTGTGCTCTTTAACCAATATCACCCCTTTGCCCCCACACCCCTGGTAACCACCATTTTAATCTCTGTTCCTATGACTTAAGCATTTTTAGATTCCACATATAAATGAGATCATGCAGTATTTCTCTTTCTCTGTCTTTTTTCATTTAATTTAGTGCCCTCAAGTTCCATTCATATTATCACAAATGGCAGGATGTCCTTCTTCACATGGCTGAATAGTATTCAGGTGTGTGTGTGTGTGTGTGTGTATATATATATATATATATATATATATATATAATCACCTTCTTTATCCATTCATCCACTGACAGACACTTAGGTTGTTTCCATATCTTGGGTGTTGTGAATAATGCTGCAGTGAACATGGTGATGCAGATATCTCCTTGAGATCCTGTTTTTATTTTCCTTGGATATATACCCAGAAGTGGGATTGCTAGATCATATGGTAGTTCTATTTTTAATTTTTGAGGAACCTTCATACTGTTTTCCATAATGGCTGTACCAATATTTACATCCTCACCAACAATGCCCAAGGGTTCTCTTTTTCTCATATCCTTGCCAGTACTTGTTATTTCTTGTCTTTTTGACAGCAGCCATTCTAATTGATGTGAAGTGATATCTCACAGTGGTTTTGATTTGCATTTCTCTGATAATTAGCGATGTTAAACATCTTTTCTGTACTTACTGGCCATTTGTATTTCTTCTTTGGAGAAATGTCTATTCAGTTCCTCTGCCTATGTTTTAATCAGAGTGTTTGTTGTTGTTGTTTATGTTTTTTGCTATTGAGCTATTTGAGTTCTTTATATATTATGGGTATTAACCCTTTATCAGATATATGATTTGCAAATATTTTCTCCCATTTGGTGGGCTGCCTTTTCATTTTGTTGTGGCTTCCTTTACTGTGTAGAAGCTTTTTGGTTTGATATAGTCCCACTTGTTTATTTTTGCTTTTGTTGCCTTTGCTTTTGGTTCAAAGCCCCCCCAAAAAATCGTTGCCAAGACCGACGTCAAGGAGCTTTTTCCTTATGTTTTCTTATAGGAATTTTAAGATTTCATGACTTACATTCAAGCCTTTAATTTATTTTGAGTTGATTTTTGTATATGGTGTAAGATAGGGGTTATATGAATTTTTTTGATATATATCTTTAAGCTTTAAAAATTATGCTTCCTTGAGGTATCAGACCATCATTGTGATCTCTAACTGTAGGGGTGCGGTGGCTTTAAAATGATTTCAATTCTCTCAACTCTAATTTGTCTCCTGTTTTTCTTCTTTTTACTCTCATTTCTCAAAGGAGAATTCTTTGGCATTGAGCCACTTGCCTAAAATCATATAGTGTATCACAGCAACCAGAATCCCTTGGATTTTGTTTGTTTATTTTACTTCATTAGAGGTCTAGTCTGATTTGTATAGTCCTGCTGGCATGCCTGGTGGGTCGGTGAGCTTCCCTAGGATCTCAGTCAGTCCATAGCCAGCCATTATGTGACTCAAACAGGTGCTGAAAGAGATTAATAGACAAATATGCCAGGCACTGTGCTAGATCCTGGATGTATCACTTAAAAAGCAAACAGACAAAATCTTAAAAATCTTACACTCCCTGTGAAAGACAGATGAAAGTTATCCTTTTTCAGAAGAAATTTTCTTGGACATTCATTAAGCACTTGCTGTGAAGGTACTGCAGAAGATATAACAAGTCTCTTCTCTTTAAAAGAATTTCGTACAACCAACCAACAGGTATTCATTGTTTTAATCAGTGTAGGTCATCTGCTGTAAAAAACAGCCCCAAGATCACAATGGCCTAGCATAACAAAGGTTTGTTTCTCACTTACCCAAAGTTCCCAAGTAGATGTTTCTGGTTGGGTGGCTTTCCTCCAAGATTTAATCAGGAACCCAGGTTTCTTCCATCTCATGATCCCACTATCTTCAAATGCTGGCCTCTAAGACCATCACAAATGGGAGATAAATATTGGATACCTGTCCTCCTCTGCCTAGAAGTACAATAATAAACATGAATTTCTACTCCTATCCCATTAGCTCGATTTAGTCATATGGCCTTGCATAGATGCAAGGGGACTGGGAAATGCTGTGTACAGCTGTGCAGCCACTTCCCAGAAACAAGTATACACTATGGGAGGGAAATGTGAATCTTGGGTAGTCAACTAGTCATCTCTTTGAAGCTCTACATTTAAAACTCTAGGCAGAAGTATAACTAATGAAACAAGACAGCCCATCAAGCATTCAATTCTTCTGACAGCCTGTAGTATAGAGTAAAATAAAGGCAATAGGCATGGTTTTTAGAAATAACTAGTTCTAACCACTGTTGCTATGTAACTCCTGCAGCATTGTTTCACTGTTACGGAGTTCTGGTACCATCACTGCCATCATCTGTTGATGTGAGTGACCTTGAAATAAATGAGTGACCAGAACCACATTAATTTCAAGTTGTGATAGACTCGTGGGAGTAAATACTGCTGTTCACAGGTTGCGAAGGATGAAAGGAGAGTAAAACATGATTTGTTTCAGCTCCCTGCTATGGTAGTATTAAAAGAGCTGAAAAAGTCTGGGTGTGTGAGATGAATGGAAACAGGACCATTATCTAAGGTTATTCAGGATGTGAAGTTCACAGCGATAAGGGCACCATTCACATGCAGACTGTGTTAATGGTGTCCTCCTGGAATTATGTGGCTATTCTGGAAAGGACTGAAGGAAAATTTTAGTAATGGAATAGTAAGGAAAAAATAGTGTTTTAAACATATTTTATGATACATTAACTCGAAGTTCACATTGGGACCCAGCAAATAACTTTCCTTTTAGATTTTGCTGACGTAAGTTCTGATCAAGTTTTTCTTGAAACAGTGTATAAGGAAGTCTTGTTCATTAAGCAGGTATTTCACATTTCTGTGAAGAAATGGAAAGTAAAATCAAGAGGAAGAGAGTTGAGAATATAATGAAAGAGAAACAGAAGATGGGAGGGTCAAGGAGCTGTGACATACTGAGATTTAAATGAGTGGATGGAGAGACCTCTCTGAGCCTCTTATCATTTATCTGTGAAATGGGAAGCTTAAACGAGGAGGTCTGACACCATTCCTGTGTACAGTGTTCAAAGAAACATAGAATGTAGAGCAATCTATTTCAGGGGTTTCTGTTTTACCCAACAAATATCACATAAAACAAGAATAGTAGTTCTGTGACAGAAACACTGGTCTGCGAGTCAGAAAAGCTGGATTCTAATACTGGCTCTGCTACTAATACCACTATAATACTGCTCTTGCAGTCAATTATTTCCTTGTTCTGAGCCTCAGTATACCCATTTCTGAGTCTCAGTTTATCCACCTATAAAAAGAACATTTGAAAAAGAACATGAGGGACTTCCCTGGTGGTCCAGTGATTAGGACTTCTCCTTCCAATGCAGGTGGTGTGGGTTCAATCCCTGGTCAGGGAGTTAAGATCACACATGCCTCGAGGCCAAAAAATCAAAACATAAAACAGAAGCAATATTGTAACAAATTCAATAAAGACTTTAAAAATGGTCCACATCAAAAAAATATTTTAAAAAAAGCACAGGTGCTCTACAAGGTTGTTCCTACTCTTTTTTTAAAAAAAATATTTATTTATTTTGGCTGTGCTGGATCTTAGTTGTGGCACACGGGATCTTTGATGCAGCATGTGGCCTCTCAGTTGCCCAGTGGCATGTGAGATCTTAGTTCCCCTACCAGAGATTGAACCTGCACCCCCCTGCATTGTAAGGTGGAGTCCTAACCACTGGACTGCCAGGGAAGTCCCTGTTCCTACTCTTAATATTCTGTGATTCTAGAATTTTTAAATGAATGTATTTGCCCTAAGACAAATAAAAAGATATGAGTGTCATTGAATCTCCACACTGGAGTCAGACTGCATGGGAAGATCTCACCAAAGAAGAAACATAAGTAAGAGTGTATGTGGTCTTTTCAGTTAGTCTGTCCCAGGTGTTACTGCTTATTAAACATGTACTAAACTCTTTAACTCTTTAGGTATGATCAGATTTATACAGAAAACTGAAACACATGCCACCCTTCTGATAGGGTTTTTGAATTCTAAATCTATAGAAAGATTTCTTTTGCCAGTGGTCAATTTAATTTCACCTGTTTTCCTTGTTTACTAAGCTTCCCTTGATTGGCTGATAGTCACCTTCAAAAATGTGTTTTGTATATTTGAAATTTGCTAAGAGAATAGATCTTAAATGTTCTCACCACCAAAAAAAAAAAAAAAATTTGAGGTGATGAATGGGTTAATTAGCTTGACTGGGGTGGTTATTTCACACTATATCAAAATATCACAGTGTATAATTTAAATACATACAATTTTTATTTGTCAATTATACCTCAGTAAAGCTGGGGAAAAACCAAAACCAAAAACTGTTCTGAGCATCTCCTGTGCATATTGGGCTTTTGTAGTCACTGTGAGTATGAAAGAAAATAAAAGGAAAAAGATAATAGGCCTGATCTCATAGAGCTTCTACTTAATTCCAGTAGGTATGGGAAGTAGGTAATGGGAGGGATAATTTTCAAAACTGAATTGTAAACCTGGCTGCAGCACTGTTGGGGGTCCTAAACATGTCATGTAAAGGAACATGAGCCATATTCCTATAAAGGAACATATAAAGGATATTTATTACGTACTTGTAAGTTGAATGAATGTGCCTAGGAAATATCCACCTGCAACAAAGGCAGCCAATGAACAAACTTATCAGTCACTGTTATGGCTATTAGTGGAGAAAAATAGTAATAACATTAGCCTCCCTTGAGAATTTCTAACCACAGACCTGCTTTCTTGTGGTTTGGATTTTGAATCCATATTACACGTTCGTTATGGGTAACTCTAAGAGGAGATATAAATAAAAATAATGCCAGTGATAGCACCTTCTGGGAGCCAGCCAAAGCAAATGGAAATTCTCTTGGTAAGAAAGCATCCTCAACCAAAGAGCCTCAGGATACCTACAGATTAACTTCAGCCAAATGTGAGATCTCAATGAAAAGTTACCAAATACATAAAGAAACGAGCTGTAATGGTGGGAGTCAACAAGAGAGAGAGGAGAGAAAGGAAAGAGATGGCAGGGGATTGGGGGAGACAGATTGATTTAGACTGCCAAGGACTTTAGCTATTGGAATTACCAGATACTGAATATGAACTAACTGGAATTCTTATAATCTGTCAATGTTTAATAAATTACTGCAGAATTTAGTGGCATAAAACAACCATTTGTGATGCTCGTGGAGTCTGTGCGTCAGGCATTCAGGGTCCAGGGGAAATGGTTTGTGTCTGCTCCATGTTGCTGGGGTCCACAGCTGGAAGGCTGGAGTGACTCAGTCGCAGGCTACTCTGAAGGCTCCTTCACTCATATTTCTCATGGTTCCTGCTGGCTGTGGTTGAGACCTTAGCTGGAGTTATCAGCCAGAACATCCAAATGTGACCTCACCTTGTGGCCTGGGCTTCCTGACAGCATGGTGGCTGGTTCCCAGAGCATCTGTAGAGAGAGCCAGGCAGAAGAGTATCACCTTTTCTAACCTAGCCTCAGAAGCTTGATGTGTGACTTCCACAGCATTCTGGTTGTCAGGGAAATCACAAAGGCTTGGCCAGGCTTGAGGGAAAGGAAAATAGACTTCACCTCTTAAGGAGGGTTGGCAAGGTTCTGAGGGGGAATTTGGCACTAGAAATATTGTTGCAGCCATTTTATAAAAAGACAATCTGTCATAATAGGTAAAAATATTTGAACAAATAAGAGATGGAAATGGGGTAGGGAGATAATGAGATAATAGACTGTTAAAATTGACCAGTTAGGTTTGAAAAAAGAACAAGCTAGAAATTATAGAATTATAGAATATATAATCATTGGAATTTGAAACTCAGTGGATGGATTAAATAGCGTATTAAATATCTTTTTTAAAAGAATTAACATACTGGAACACAGAGCTTAAGAAAGTACCCGGAATATGTTATGGAGAAATAAGAAGTTACAAAATTTGAAAGTGATTGAGACATGGAAGGTAATTTGAGAAGGCCTAATAGGTAGAACTGGGGGTTCAGGAAGGAGAGAATAGAGACAATGAGGAAGAAGAAATACTTGAAGATGTAAAAGCTCAGAATATTTTCTAGGATATATGAATGATGTGAATACTCAGATTCTGGGAGTACTGTGAATCTGAAGAAAAAAATAAAAGGAACTCCACACCTGAATATATTACAAACAATGAGATTGCAGATAAAGAGATAGTCTTAAAAGCAGACAGAGGAAAAGGTTACCTGTAAAGGAATAACACTTAAAGAGACCATTGGCTTCTCTACAGCCACTACAGTATTCAGGAGACAGTGAAATAATGTCTTCAAAATGCTGGTAGTTGATAACTGTCAACTTAGAATTATGGATCCAATGAAACTATCTTAAAAGCATGAGAACAAAATAAAAACATTTTCAGATTTTTTTTTAAATAGAGCATTTCACAGATGGGCCCTTATTTACAGAATTTCTAAAAGATGTCCTTTAGGAAGAAGAAAAATTTTCTCAGAAGGAAGGCCTTAAATGTAAGAAGGAATAGTCATCAAAGGAATTGGCAAACAATATTCTGTATTAAACAGTATAATAATGTCTAATTTGTCAGGTCAAAGAAAAACAAAACTAAAGAAATATACTGGACAATAGTAGCATTTAAGTTGGGAGGGGTTGAACAGAATCGGAGTCTTCTAACTCCCTTACAGTGTTTGAGAGGAAGGAAAATACATCAATTAAATTAGACATAGTCAAGGTAAATAGGCATGGCAAAATTTTAAGGGAACCACCAAAAGAATAGAGATAACTTCCAAACAAGTAGAGCAAAATAAAAAAAAAAGAAACTATTATAATAAGAAAAATATATAGTTCAAAGGAAGATGATAAAAAATGGGCATAGAGAAGTTGAATGAGTAGGATAAGGTAGAAATAAGTACAAATATCAATTTGCACAGTAAATGTCAGCAGATTAAACGAACCAGTTAAGTGCTTCACAACTCACTTTACGAGATTACTATACATTTAATGCAAAATCCAGAAAAGGATAATATGAGAAAGGAAAATTACTGAGTCAATCTTATGCTCATCAACATAATTATAAAGTCATGGCTTGGTGGGAAGGATGGCAACCATGAAAGCGGCAAAGAGCACAGCGCCTGCACCTGTCACTCCTGTTTTCAGGATGCCTCCAAGGACAAGATCGTGCCTTCTTCTGGTTTATTTCTTGGGTGGTGGTTGGCAGGATGTCTTTATTGATATCAATTCATTTGAACCTGTCTCTTAATATTCATGACCTGAGGCTGCTACACAGTGCCTGTGTTATATAACAGCACCTCTTTTACGATCTTTTACGACCCAAGATGTCACAGTCTGATGAGTAATGAAGTGCTTGTGGGAGTTATTGAAGGATTAACTGTAGACTCTTAACCAATCCAAGAGTTGCAGGAGATGAGGCACCATCATAAAGAATTTATCAAAGTGATTTGTCTCTGTTGCTGTGGACAGATTACATTCTCATTCTGTCTCTGAAAGTTTATAACCAGTCTCTGAGTAGTTACAAAATGTATTATTAATAGTCCTTAGGAAAGCAATACATTTTGGCATGGTTTAAGCATTGCTCAAGTCCAGAAATTTGCAACAATCAGACCTGACCTCATAATATCACTGCCTCTTAAAATTTGACCCTCCTGAAACAAAACCTAAAGCAGTATTATGTCTCTCCCTTTGGATGCAGAGGACCTACCTGTCATCTACTCAGTGGCATGTTAAAGCTTGAGTTGGCAAATTAGGTTAAAGTTACAAGCGTGGATTTGCCTCTCCTCCTTCCTCTCTCTATGAGAGCTGTCATTGAGAAAAGGGCAAATAAAAAGGGATGCAAACCGCTCATAGGATTAGACTGGGTATCTGAACTGGGCAGAGTAGATGCTGCCTAGTTGTAAACTTTGGTCGATTCCTGGTGAAGAGGGAAAGTGCAGGGACTTCTCTTCCAGGCACTGATCTACTTAGTGCATAGCCCTGAGCTCTGCCTATTGTGAAGAAGTCAGAGACCCAGGCAGTTTTTGCTAGAGGAAAGGATCTCCCCAACATGAAGGGCTCCAGGAGGAGTTGTTTTGTGTATTTCCCTCAGGGACCTTTTGGGAAGGGTAGGACAGGAATCAGGTACCCCTGAGTCCCATGGTGAAAATACCATCCATACTCCACCCTTGTTTCCATCCAGCTACGAGAGGGCATTTTGCGAAGTCAGGAAAGCACACTAGGTGTTTCTCTGGAACCTGGTTTGGAAGGCCGTGTGGTGGGTCCAGGCCAGGAGGAGCTGGCTGCTGGGTCCTGCTCTCTCTTGTTAAGAGTAGATGAACTAGAGTGGCAGAACTCCAGAGGAGTCCCTCGGGTACTGGTGTGTCACATCCTTGTCCCTAAGGCAGCTGTCCATCCACCTCCCACTCCTGCAGCTCAGGGGGCAGAGGTGGAGCCCCAGCAGCGCTCACACTCTCCAGCATCGCCAGTGCCACCTGCTACACGTGTCCCTCCTTCTCAGACCTGCCCCCTCAGCAGTAGCCATCCTTAGTACTTTGAGGAAAGCAAAAGGAATTCCTCATCCAGAGTGGGAGGGCAAGGGAGCAGGGGCGAGGCAGAAAGAGACACAGAGAGCACAAGGAATTGGACATCTTCTCACGCTATGAACAAAGGGCAAAACATTATGTAGGAACACTTTTTTTTTTTTTTCTTGAGGATAGGTAGGGTTTCTTTTTTGTCTTGGAGGGACACCTCTATTGAAAAAAAAGATGGTGTCGTTTAAGACTCTTGGACTAAATTTGGAGTATGACGAGCAGGTTCAGGATTAGCTGACTGTTAGTGCAGCTGAGAAAGCACTAAAACAGACCCCGTCTGTGCCAACAGACCTGTGGACGTGCCTGGAAATAGTAGGAGATTTTACGTATTCTGTTGTTTTTTGATTTAAGGTAAATGTGAAATGCTAAGTTACTCATTTGCTATGTTTTCAGAATTCTTCTGCCTGATTTTTACATTGCAAGTGCTGCTGATGCTAGTGGTTAGAAGTAGCAATTGCATTTTACAAAAGAATTGTGTTGAAATTTTTCTAGCAATATCATTATTCTACATGTCTACCTGTTTTAGCATGACAAGAGGAGGTGAGAAACAAAACCAAGCTCTAATATTATGCTAAATCAATTTGAACTTTAGTGGGCAAAGCTGTTTATGCTTTATTGTTAAGTATCCAAGATATCAGTATTATTTTGGTTTAATGTGAACTGACTGTGAGCTGTATTAAATAACAAGTGTTTGCCATTTGAGCTTTGACAAGCTTGCATTCAAAACTTGGTCCTATCATTTACTAGCTGCCTCAGTTTCCTCGTCTGTCTAGAAGGAATAATATAACCTACCATGCAGGGGGTTGTGAGGATTAAGGGAGATTACTTATCACCAGTTCCACGCACAATACCTGGTACCTAATAGATGCCAAATAAATAGTAGAAATTATTCCTTATTCACGTAGCTCTCTAGTAAGGACTCTGGGCTTGATGACTGTGGTTTAAGCTTGAATGAGAAACTTTGAGGGGGGAAAACAGCATAATTCTCATTCAGACAGAAGTCTAGGTACCTGGTGAGGTTCATGCCCAGCCAGCAGCCTGCAAGGTCTAGAGCTGCCAATGAGGACTACCTGAGAATTAAATTCTTTTCCCTTTCCTTTTCTCCTTCAGACTCCTAAATTTAGTAAATTGGACTGGAAATGTCAGAAATCTGAGCTATGTGAGGCCATAGGATATAGGAGAAGATCATGAATTTTCCAGTCCTGGCTCTGCTCTTTACCAGCTGGGTGCCTTAGTTTGTCTCCTCACTTATTAAGTGAGTGGTCCAGTGAGGTAGCATATGTGGAAATGGCAGCAAGTAACAGATACACAGCGCCTGGAGTCCATGTTCCTTGTTCTCACCCAGCCCACCTCCCACACCCCACCTTTGGCTCCTCTTCTGTGTTGGAAAATCCAGTGCTTTCTAGCAGGCCATCTACCACTTTGGAATAGCTTCTTGGTGTCGTCCAGGCATGTTTGTTGAGCAACCCTGGAGCACAGAGCTCCACAAACCAGAGACATGCCTTAGGGATGACCAGGCAAGCCCATTCCATAGCCCAAAGGACCATTTGCAGGAGAAAAGTTTTATTCTTACAGTTGTTACATAGGAAACAGTGGGTTGATCTCTGCCTCAAGTGGCTTACAATTCATTGACAAAAGGTAGAAAAATTTAAATGTAAGATTTGGAGAAGAAAAGTTTGCACTCATATAAATAATAATGAGCAGGTTCTTGTTCATGATTTGAGGATAATTATTTTGTTATTTTAGTATTTACAGACCCATGTGAAGTAATCCTTGAATTTTCCTTTGGTTTAGTCTTCAGTCTCTGGCTGTCATGATGGGTAACGTTTTAATATAGGATAGTAGGTCCATTAAAATTCCTCCCAATCACCAAGACCTTCTTGGCACTTAACACATTACTGGTACTAAGTCAGAGTCTTGCAGAATTCAGTGTTGTCATCTGTCTGACTTTGTACCTTAATAAACCGGGTCTGTATACTTCCTTTTGCTTCTAATGCTTCTGTAGCCTGTGGTGAGACATCATCCTTTCCTTTATGATAATTGTGTTTTGGTGACCAAAGAAGTGTTTCTGGTGTTCTGAACCTCTCCTGATGGATCTTTTCTCTTCCCTATGAATGTTTGAGGAACTACCAGAGGAAGCCACAGAGAAGTGGACAAGTCCATGAGTTCTGGACTTGCCTTGGCTCAGATGCTTATTGCTTACAGAGTAAAAGCCCCAGTGCTTTCACATATTTATTCAAGAGGTAGATTTATGCAGATGAGAAAACTGAGGCTCAGTGAGGTTAAATCATATACCAGGCTACAGGCTACAAGTAAATAATAGAATTAGGATTTTAACCCCTGGATTCTGACTTCAAGCCCAATGTTCCTTTAACTATTACACATTAGCAGTTAGGGG
Source organism: Globicephala melas (assembly GCF_963455315.2). Taxonomy (NCBI): domain Eukaryota; kingdom Metazoa; phylum Chordata; class Mammalia; order Artiodactyla; family Delphinidae; genus Globicephala; species Globicephala melas. Next base: position 131,449,631 of record NC_083317.1, on the reverse strand, counting down.
AAATAATGGGTTACCAAAAAGAAAATATAAGTTTTGCAAAAGGAAGAGAAAGAGTAAGTCTTTGAGTCCCGGTATAGTACCAAGTGGCCACTAATAAGGACAACTTGCATAGGGGCAAAGAAAGTTTTTCGAAACCTAGAGGGTGGCTGTGATTCTTATAAATAGGATAGACCTCAGGAGAATGGGTCTGGCAGATCAGTCCTTTGAATTGTCCAAACGGTCAAGGAGGCAGTTCCTAAATTGGCACAGAACAGGAAGATGCCCACAGCAGATTCTCCAGAGTCCAGCTAGGGGGATGCCTTGTGGAGACAGAGCCCACAGCCAAGGATACTAAGAATTGGTTTTGTGGGTTCAAGGGGTGAGTGAAACTCTCATCATATGTGGAAGAACTATGCCAACTCACCAACTCAGGTATACCTTAAGCCAGGTGTTAAGTGTCTTTGCTTAGCACCTAGCTTGGTTCAGGAACCTGCATTCAGTGAAGTAGTTTCTTGCTTGCAGAGCTACTCACCTGTGACCATTTTAGACTTGCTTTTTGTTTTTAATAAGAATACTAGGCTTCTACTATGTGCTGGGCATCATTCTTGATAGTGAATAATAAATAAGATCTCTGCCTTCATGGAACGTACAGTTGGGCAACCCAGACAATAAGGAAATGTTTAAAGTCAGAAAGAGACCCCTACTATGCAGAGATCAAACAAGGTTATTGTGATAGTGGGTGACTGGGTAGCTAGTTTGGTTAAGTGGTGAAGAAAAGCATCTCAGAGTAGGTTAACAGTAGACTGTACTCTGAATGAAAAGAAGCACCCTGCCCTGCCGAGGTGAATAAAAAAGAACATCCCAGGTAGGGAAGGACAAAAGGGGCAAAGGCCCTGAGCTGGGAACATGTTCATAATTGTTGAGGAACAGCAAAATGGCCAGTTGTGTCTGGAGTGTAGTGAGTGAGAGCACCAGTGGAATAAGGTATGGTGTTCAGGGGTGAACAAAAGCGAGAAGTTTGGGTTAAACTCCCATTGATTGTTTGAGCTACTTATCCACACTTGAGTTTATAAAGAAAGGGATAAGTGAGCCTTTGTTGAGCTTGGTGCTGATGGAAGTTACCACATCATCTCTAGATCCTGGGATAGTTTGAACAAATGGACAGCAAGAAACCACAGGAAGAATTGGGGCTCTCTTTGGAAGTGGTAGCTGTTTCATTCATTTATTCATCAAATATTTAATATCTGCTAGATGTAGCTAAGTGCTGTGAATATATAAAGATAAGTTAGGGTCTTCCCTGGTGGCGCAGTGGTTGAAAGTCCGCCTGCCGATGCAGGGGACACAGGTTCGTGCCCCGGTCCGGGAAGATCCCACATGCCACGGAGCAACTGGGCCTGTGAGCCATGGCCGCTGAGCCTGCGCGTCCGGAGCCTGTGCTCCGCAACGGGAGAGGCCACAACAGTGAGAGGTCCGCGTACTGCAAAAAAAAAAAAAAAAAAGATAACTTAGAGCTGCCTAGGAAGCTCACACTCTTGTGTCCTTGTGGGAATCTTCACAAATAGCCCATCTCAAAGTTACATCTTTAAACTGAGATCTTCATGGATACCAAATCAGGTAATGTCTGTAATAGACACAGCGGCCCTTTGATTTCTGAGTTGGTTGTGGTCTTTCTAAGCAGGAACAATTTAGACCTTTTCCTTAATGCATTTCTGAAAGAGTGCCTCCATCTCTGCTCTTCCTGGCTGAGAATCAGTGAGTGTTGTCTTCATGCTCTCACTTACCTCTTCTTACCCACTCATTCCTGAGACTTACTAGTATACAATGGCAGAAAGTATTACTCTTCTCCTGGAGGAATATAAAGGGTGCCTAGAGTGCTCTGTTTTCCCCTCTCCTAAGATCCAAGCTGCATTCATTTATCACTGAATATTTCCATTTTAAGAAGCTTTAATTCCAGTAAGCATTGATGGAAGTTTGAAGCCCAAACATTTTAATGAAGTCATAAATCAAGAAGCCATAGCAGCTTTCTTCATACGTCCTCACACAAAATTATCCGCGGATAGGTTTCCTAAGGTGTTATAGTGCCTACTTCGGACAGGCAGGAGCATTCCCAGCTTGGGTTTTAATAAGCTATAGTCAACACAGTCCAAAAGTGGTATGAAGAAACTTGGCTTCGTGATTCAAGTGTCAGACACTGCATGCCCTTTTCTCATCCCCATCTCAGATTCTAGCTTTGATCAGACCCAGCCTTAAAGTTGCACATGTCAGTGGGCAAATATTTGTTTCTTTACTTTATCCCTGCCCTTTTAACTGCAGTAACCAGTGTACTCACCATTCACATCAGGTCCCAGTTTAATATCCAGCCTCATGTACTCATGTTTGGAATTCCACAGCTATTACCTTTATGTGTTGAAATGAGAAAGTGTGTTATCTATGGACTAAATTCTGTCTTAAAATATTCACTTACTTATAACCTCATACTTAATGCAGTTTTCCTGGGCTCAGTGGCTCTCTGTTTCAACATATTGTGTCTGTTTTATATAGTGTCATGGATTATGTAAATGCATTTACTATGAAATGGGACATGCACAAGCTTTGCAGATTGCCAAAGAGGTTGCCCTGTGGGCAGATGTTTCTATGAACTGTATCACTCATGATCTCTTCCTCCTTCCCACTTTCATTTACAGAGCATCCTGATGCCAGGCGTTACCATAGTAACATAGAAAGATTGTTCAAACAAAAATGGGAGAGAGACAGCACTGAGCTTTCACCTTCATGGTTCAAGGTTTCTGTGAGCCCACCAACCCAGTCAGAGGGTCTGGAGGAAGCAGGGAGCCCTACCCCCAAGGTTACTGACTATAATTAGAGATAAGAGTGTTGTAATACTTGTGGATTCTGAGAATTCAGTTCATCAGGTATTTACTAAGTACCCACTGTGTGTCATTCAAGCAGCAGGAGATGTGGTGCTGCCTTCAAAGAACTTGTAATCTGGTAATCATACCCCTTTCACACAAAAGGGTTGTTATGCAGAAATCTTAACAAAATTTCCAAAAAGAATCCCTTTATTACCAGGCATCTTTTTTCCAAATCTCCTGAGGATGGGCTCTTGATTCATGATTATAAAACAAATTTTTGTACTGAATAGCCTGCTAATGGGATGAAAACGTGATCCTCCATATGAAATACGTAAACAAGCCTTCCACGTTTTTTGGAAGTTCTCTGCTGCTATAGATAACGAAGTGATGGTTTATAGAACTTTGCAAGCCAAGTGCTTTGTTTCCTTGCAAAGATCTTAACCTGTTGAGAATACTGCAGGTGAGGTAGCGAGCGCAGAGGTTACAGGAACTCCAGATAGCAGTGAACTGGAAATTCATGTAGTTTTCTAGAGAAAAATAATCAAAATGCCATGGTGGTAAGTTAGAGGGAATGAATTGGAGTGAAAATTAGCTGAATTCCATTTTTCGCATAAGCAAGTAGCAAGGAACATTTAGGTCATCCGGAGCTAAGTTATTTCTTGAACGTTTGCTACCTCTGAAAGCTATATCAGTCCTTCAGGTATACTATATATGGTATTGTTTACGACATTACCATTCTATCCTAATTGCAGTTAGATTAAGTGAGTCTTTTCAGTGCTTGGTGAATCTGACTTACAAGTAAAAGTGAAATTTCTTCATGGATTTAAAAGTATCTTGGTTCATAGATGAGCTCATGATGTTGAGTTATTAAATGATAAACATTAAAGAGTACTCACTGATAGTAACAGCTGATTTATTGGTTTAAATGAGTAGTTTATAATCTCGTGTTTACCTCCCTCAAAGTATTTCTGTGTAATAATAGTTTCTCTCAGAAAATGACTCAATTCCATATAGTATTTTTGTGGTGAAAAAGAATAAGCTAAACAAAAATAGAATGTTATAAATTTTTAAAATTTGACCTTCCCCGATGCCCTGAATGCTGCATCTTTACTCTTTGACTCATTGGAAGGGTGAAAAGTAGCTCTCAGAGTGATATTACTCAGAGACTCTAATGATGCTTAAAAGTCAGATTCACTGGTTTGAGTTTTAATGCTATCATGAATTCCAGCCTCTAGAAGGATGGATTTGTAAGCAATCAAATGGCCCAAAGTTAGCAACAGAAGTGTGAGAAGGACACAGATAATCCACGCACTGTGTAGTCAGCACTTGCAGGCAGCATTTGAGCAAGTTGGAGAGGTCAGTCTGTCGTGCTGTCCTTCTGCAGACCACACAGCCGCTGCTAGAGCACGAGGGGAAGACCCCCTGCCCGTCACAGCCAGTCTAGCAGTGAGTGTTTTCTTCCTCTCTAGCCTGAGAGAAACTATTTCAGAGCAGTTATTTGATGTGTCCGTGGAGTGGTCAATAGCTCATCCTACAAAGGGAATAACTGGTGAGTTATGAAGTATTGGAGATCTGGAGGTGAAAATGCTTAGAGTTTAGATACCTGACTTTAGAGAAGTAGGTTAACAGTGTCAATTCCCCCAGAGAAGGCTGTTCTTAGCCATCCACATTCTCTTGTCCAGTTACTCTTGAGCAAGAACCTCATTTGTAGCTGCTTGTCTGTGGTTAGAGATTCATTTTATGAACTTAGAACTATGACTTTCTTAGCAGGAACACAGCTAACTTCGGTTTAAATTTATATCCACAGGTGACAACACCATTTTCTAGCAAAGATAGCATCACCCACTGCAAGTTGCCATTACATTCTGTTCCTTTCTGCTTTGGGTACAAATTCATCACAAAAATAAGCATTGATGTTCTAAGCACATGCCCTGGCTTTTGAAACAGTCCATAATATAGGTCTAGATTTGTTTGGAGAAAAAAATGAGACCACGAATGTGCAAAGTACTTACCACAAACAAAACTGGACTTGATTATCTGTAAAACAGGTAATGGTGAAATTACCTACCTTAGAGGGTTGCTGAGGGGACAAAATGAGATAATGCAGGGGTGTTGATCAGGAAAATAGTGCAGGAAGCAAAAATCACTCTAGTAGTTCGAGCAGAAAGGGATTGCATAAAGAGGATTAAGTGCTGACTAAACTATTGGAAAGCCGGGACAGTAGAAGTCAGGAATGGTCAGGTCCAAGCACACACCACTGTAGCAGTGATCCAGAGGTCAGGGACTACCACAGCCTCCTCTAAGCTCTGACAACACCATGGCCAGGATACAGGAATGCTGAATACAGCTGCCTCGCTGCTTGTCATTCTGAGCGGGAGCTGACCTGCAGGACAGTGGCCTCTCACTTGCTTGGGCCTCCAGGTCTCCTGCAGCATGCAGTACACGTCCAGAACACTGCCACAAACAGGAGTCGGGGCGAAATGTTTTAAGCCTCAGCCTCTCCAACTAGAAGGAAGGTGGAGAATGCAGATTGGGAAAACCAAGTCACATTATTTACCACAACAGAAAAGTGCTTACCACAGTGCCTGCTGAAGTCTAGTTATATTCCTGCTGCTTTTGATATTCAGATGTAAGGTAGTACTTTTAACTCCCATGTCTCCATCCTCATTTCCTAGAGCTCTTTGGACAAGTTGATATCTAATGATACCCAGAGACCCAGAACGGTGGAGGGGTTGTTCTCCCACAAGGCTTGAACTTGACACCCCTGGCTTGGGAGGCCCTGTTGATCTGGTCGAGGCTGATGCCAAAGCTCTCAGGGCACACGACCAGGTGTCCCATGGAACATACAGCTTTACTTGGGGACACCCCTCACTAGCAGATGAAGTCAGGAGCCTCAATTAGAAGTTCCAGAGGAGAAGCAGTTTAGTCCATACCCTATAGAATTGTGCTGTCCAATATGATAACAACATATTTAACAACACATGTGGTGATTGAAATTTAAATTATTTGTAATTAAATAAAATTTGGAATTCTCAGTAGCCACATGTAACTAGTGGCCATCGTATTGGACAGTGCAGACATAGAATAGTTCCATCAATTTCAGCACTTGCTAGAATGTCTCTTCACATGACAGTCAGAACTTGCAAGCATAGCTGAACTCTACAATCTTTGCAAGTTTTCTGAAATATTAATGGCATAGAGTATCATTTTAGGGCCCCAGTGCTTTCCCAGTCTGCCCTTGTAGTCCTAGGGCTTTTCGGTGACCCCCAAAGTTGCCCTTGGTATTTGGCAAGGAGAGCCAGGAGTATGGTAGTGGCTGTATAATACCTCACTGACCAGTTGACCACTAATCAAAGGTCGAGTATCCCTGATGGACCAGTCTGGCATGGATATGCTAGGAATCATCACAGCCAGATGGGCAAGGCAGGATCCTTTGATTGCATGTTCTTTCTCCAGCATACTCCCTCCAGATAGCTGCTTCTTCTGCCTCTAACATTCTGTATGCCTTTGAAGTTTGATGTTCTACCTTGAAGCTTTGAAATAATTCATTAAAAAATTTATCCTTGAGCTCCCAACCTGTTGGTAGACAAAATGCATGCTTTGAGTTAGATGTGATCACTGTACCCTGTGCTGCTGTACAGTGCTCACAGCACTGGCTCTTGCAGGTGAAATGTACCTTCCCTGCATCATTTGCTGACACTCCAGTGTGGTGATTCTGAGCCCTGTGGGCAGAAACCTTCATGAACCAATGTGGCTAGCATTCATTCCACACCTACACGTTTTCTGTCTCCACCTTCCATCCTTGGCAACAGAGCTACATTGGGAGAATATCCCAAGTTTGGACTTAGCTACACTTGGGCTCCTGAAAAAATCCTGAGTGAGGCCATTGAAAATGAATGGAATATTCATGATAATTTCTCCTCCTGGTTCTATAATTTTCTTGTATCAAGGCAGATGACAATGAAACTACATACTTCATTATTTGGCTATCCATAGAAATACCTTCACCACCCTAGAATTTAACATTATGCTTTTGTCTTTTGTTGAAAGTAGCTGTATGTAAAAGTTTCCTGCACTTTTTGTTTAAAAAAAAAGTATCAAAAACATATTCATGTGTTTCAATGCCTCTTGTGTAAAGAGTTGAGAGATAATTCCTCTTATAATTCAATACTAGAGCAAAAGTTGTCTTTACTAACAAACTTATATGCTACCTCTTTCAAATTGTTGACAGTTGTATAATCCATTCAAATCTCTTTTTGTCTTGGCTCCAAGGAAGCTCTAAAAAAATTTTTGTTCACTTGTAGTAGTTTTCCTAGCCTAGATTTTCTGGTATAATAATCATCTCCTACCAAGACTTATCATCACTTGTTCTTATTATTATACTTCCCTATATTTAAGAGTTTTGGGTTTTTTGTTATTGTTGTTTTGTTTTAGTAATCGTATGTTCTTATAAACCTCCTATTCTTTTTGGACATAAATTAAACATCAATAAATAAATGAATACCAACTTGTGTATGAAAAGTCACCTATGGAGACTTTTAAAATGTATATGTCTGGAGCTCACAACTAGTGAGTCAGAATCTCTGGGGGCAGGACTGGAATATGTATGTATGTGTGTATGTGTACATATGTGTGTGTGTGTATATATATATATATATATATATATATATATATATATATATATATTCTTTTAAATCTCCACAGGTGATTTCGATGTGTTCTTCTGGTTAAGAGCCACTGAAGTAACTCAGTGGATGAGTGATGTGATAAAAAACTGGAAACTCAGCAGTCAATGGATTGTGTCATAGCTGGGCCATGTGAGATGGCAGGTCAAGCAAGTAGTGGCAGGTGCTTAAAGAACTTCCAAGAAAAAGGGATATAGTTGCAGTAAAGTCATGATTCCAGGGCAGTTGACTTCCTTCATTTGTTCATTCCAACATATGTAAGTGCCTGTTATGTTTCAGGTACTATGATTAGCACTCAGTATACCAAAATGGTACAGTCCCCTGCCTCTAAGGAGCTCACAGTGTAGTGGAACTGTCAGACATATAGATAACAACCAGACATTGTAACAAATATAGGGATAGAGGCACGCCTAGAGCATCATGGCAGCCCAAAGAAGAGTTATCTGGCCAAATCTTGAGGGAAGAGGTCAATGAAGGCTTCCTGGAGGAAATATCTGGAGATCTGGGTCTCATAGGATGACTAGAAGTTATCCAGGTGAAATATTTTCCCGGAAGAGGCACCAGCATCTATAGCTGCCCAACAGCTTACCCCAAAACTTAGTGGCTTAAAGCAATAAACACTTATTATCTCACAGTCCCTATGGGTCAGGAATTTGAAAGTGGCTTAGCCTGAAGGGTTCTAGCTCAAGGTCTCTCAGAAATGGTTTGCTCATGCAGCTGTTGGCTGGAAGCCTCAGTTCCTTACCATGTGGGTTTCTTGATAGGCCTGCCCACGTGTTCTTATGACATGACATCTGGCTTCTCCCAGAGTAAATGGTCCAAGAGAAAACAAAGCAAAACCAAAATATCTTTTATGACCTAATCTTAGAAGTCACACAAAATTCTGGTGATTATACAAGTTAGCCCTATGCAAGAAGGGAGGGGACTACACAAGGGCATGAGATCATTGAGGAGATCTTGGAAGCTGGCTGCCACACAAGGACATCAATATTAAGATAAAGAATGGCAGAAGAAGCTGGCAAGGTGCAGGACCTAATCATGAAGGACCCCAACAGCCATCATTAAGGACCTGACACATCATCTATAGGCAGCGCGGAGCCACAGAAGGGAGGTGTAAGAAGAGAAGGTTGGTGTCAGATTTATGTTTTAGAAAGGGCTCTTGGACAATATGGAGAAAGAGTTTGGAACAGAAGGGCCAGTGAGCTGTCACAAAAGTCCAGCAAGGTGACACAGGCCCAGATCAGAGCAGCTGTGATATGGAAATGTCTCTCTGCCTCTTTGCTACTCAAAATGTGGTCCGTGGAGCACAATGCCAAGCAGCACTGGCATCATCTGAGAGCTTGAAGAAATGCAGGATCCCAGGCGTCACCCTAGACATAATAAAAGAATCTGATTCATATGGACCTAGAAGTTTGAGAAGTACTATTACAAAGGCTGCGTAGAAATAATTACAAATTTGAGTGCTGAGGGAAAAAGAGGGCAGAAGATTGACTCCTAAGTCATATTGGCTCCACTTCAAAGCTAGAGAGCATACTGTAAACATTTTTACCTGAATCTACAGAATGAGTCTAGAGAGCTATGGATTTTCACAGTGTCGCTAATCATGTCATGCGATCTAATAACAAAAAGACATTCTCTTTTATTATGAATTGTAGTCACGTAAATGGTGCCAACAAAGGAAACATACCGAATACGTCCCTGTTGGAAAGCTTCACAATGTTTTCCAACCAGAGAATTTGTTTTGTCTCAGTCTGAAGAACAGAAACCTACATTTTCAGAAAAGAGGCCCTGAGGAATAATATGATAAACAGGGATTTGGAAAGCTACAAGATAGTGCACATTCTGGAAAATGTCCTAATTTCCAGATGACCTTTCCAAGTATTGTCTTCCCTGGGATCAGATTTGGGAGCCAGTTAACTGCTGAGCCTCACACAGTAAATATCTGCCAGGAAATCCATTACTTGCATTATGGTCAATGGGAGCCACCACCCAGTGGTTTTTGCACTTGCTAAGTACAACTGCATCCTGTGAGGTCTGCCGGCTGGCAAGCACTCACTGCCATCATGTGCCATGTGCCAGTCTTTGCTTTTCTCCTTCCTTCCTCTACCCAGATCTTTACAATCAGGAAAATTATATAAATGAGTTAGTGCTGGGCTTCCCTGGTGGCGCAGTGGTTGAGAGTCCACCTGCCGATGCAGGGGACACGGGTTCGTGCCCCAGTCCGGGAGGATCCCACATGCCGCGGAGCGGCTGGGCCCGTGGGCCATGGCTGCTGGGCCTGCGCGTCCGGAGCCTGTGCTCCGCAACGGGAGAGGCCACAACAGTGAGAGACCCGCGTACCGCAAAAAAAAAAAAAAAAAAATGAGTTAGTGCTCATCTCAGAACTCAAATAGATATTTTAGCCAGTTCTGCAAAGAAAGAGGGAGGGAGGGAATGAATATATATGAATCAATCAATCAATCAATCAAACCTCCAAAAAACTTACAACCTAGCATTGGCACAATAACAGTATTTTATTTATGGAGGAAGAAGAGTTTCCAGTGAGTTATGGATCATTTATTGAGTCATTTTTAGATTGCTTCTCACAGTGATATTTGTTGCCATTTAGAGCGATTAGGCAGTCCCTGACAAATAAATCCAAGGCTCCCAGTAATTACAGAGTCTTGGGTAGTAAATCTGTAAGCTGCCTGTCACCTGTAACCTCCTCCTGTGGGATTTCCAAGAATCCCAAGTTGAGGAGAAAGCTGTCAGTGGTAATGGCCCCTCCTGAGCTTTGGGACTTCCATGTCAGTACTCCCAACCCAAACCCTTAGTGAACATTAAAAATAAGATCCAACTTCTCCTCATGGAAATGAGCTAGAGTTGAGGTAAGAGCTGCTAATTGAGATCATTCCCAAATCTTGTGAAAGATAAACCTCATTTTCCTCTCTTTGATTATGTGATCTCAACAGGCATCATGTTCCTATTCCTCAGAAGGTTTACTTAGGAAGGCATTCTTGAGATTCCAGAAAATCATCAGTCAGAGAATTTGTGACTTGCCCTCCCTCCCAGCCCCTGACTTCACCTCTCCTGGTCCTCCTTAACCTACTCTGCTTTATTTCATCCCACAGTACTGATCACCTTCTAAACCACAAGATAATATACTTACCTATCTTTATTATCAAGCTCCCTCCACTAGAATGTAAGCCCCATGAGGACAGGGATTTTAGTCTTTTGTGTTTTCTGCTGTATCCCAAGCACCTTGAAAGTACCTGGTACATAGCAGGTACTCGATAAATATTATTTCAATAAATTTAAGATCCTAAAGGACCTTGAAACCTGTAGTGCCTTTGTTTAGAGATGAGATTCAAACTCTGAGTTTGTGACTTGCTAGTTTGCAGAGGCAGATATAAAACTCAAACCCAGATCCTCCTCTCAAGCTTGTGTCCTTTTCACCACTTCTGGCCACCTTTAGCTGGTAGAGCTGGGTTGGAGAGTGGAGGCTACTGGTCCTGGTCCACAAGAAGGGACTTTCTAAGGGCTTCCCAGATTTAGGCAGGTGTCATGGACATCTTCTGTTCTTGAGAAGACCTTGGTAGTCAAATGTTGCTGAAGCCTTTTGTTTTTTGGTCATATTAGCCAATTTCTGCTGCTAGGAATTTCTCCCTGCCTGAAGAATGGCCCCACCTAAGCACACACAATTCTCCTCCCTAAATCAGCACACAGCTCTGTCAGGAAGAGTCATAACCTCCACCCCAACCCTCTTTGGTGCACCTTGGGCAGCAGGACTGGTGATGGAGTCACTGAGGAGCTGAAGCCCCTTCCAAGCCATCCTCCTGAAGCAAGCACTGTTCTGACCTTTGAAACACTGCGGGACACTATCTTCTGTGACTCTTTGGTATTTACCACTCCTAGTTACTCCAGATGGTCACACAGCCCAGCTCTGGACCCAAAACCATACCCCAACAACTCGGCAGTCTTGCTCGCCCTCCCCCCTTCCCCATACCACCCTCACCATCACCAAGGGGCCAAAAAGGAGACTTGTAGAAACCAAGCAAGCTTGAGCTCACTGAAGGAAAGAGTCAAGAGTTCTACAGTAGAAAGGGAAGACCTAGGAAACAGGAAGAGGACCAGGAAATAGGCAGGGCTCACAGCCTACAGAGGAACATTGTCTGGGGAGGTGAATCAACTACAATACAGTGTCATTAGAAAATATTAACTTTTTACCCATTGACTATTATGTTCAAAACCTCTCTCATAAGGCCCACAAACTTCCTTATTACAGGGCTGTCATTTTTCAATAGGAATACTCAGATTCAGCAGTTCAAAAGTGATTGCTTGGAATAATTTCCTACATGGTGTTAAATCTCTAGAGAAAAATGTAGAAGATCTTTCTGTCCATCAGATGCTGTTCCCTAGAGAGAAGCGGGGAGAAAGAGGGAGAGCAGGAATTAACAGCATGGTTCCTTTGGCTTCACAGGAGCTCCTAGCTAGTGTGTGTGTTAAGGAAGTGTCTCATTTTCAGGGAGAGAGTGATTAACACACCAGGTACTGCTCTGGCTCCCCTGGGAGACAGAGGAGACAAAGCTGGAAGGCAACGTTCACAGGCCATCGTGGGCAGCCCCACCTAGAAGCCAGCCTAGCTTGTTTTTATCATTTCTTCCTTCTAGTGCACAGCCCATCCTTATTCCTGTACCTCGTTTCATCCATCTGAATCCCTACTGTGTGTCAGGCTCTGTGCTAGGTATGCTTCAAGAAGGCAAAGATGAGTCCTGTGCAACCTGTTTTCAAAGACCTCAGGTGCTCAGTAAAGATATAAGTAGGTGAGCAAATAATCAGCAGCTATTGGAAAAATGAATGCATCATAATAAAAAGGCATTGGCATTGGGCTGTGAGCTCTTAACTGCCTCAGGAGCTAAAGCAGGCCTCTGAGCGGAGTTACCATCTGAACTTGGTGCCTCACAATTTCCCTTAATCATATTCCCAGATTCTCATCAGTAAGCCCGACCAGGATATCCCCTCCCCTAGGACTTTTTCTGTCTTTTTCCTTTATTCGATGTCTGATCTGTGTGGTCTAACACTTAGAGCATTGAAGGAGCATGCTGGGTCCTTTGTGTCTAACTCAGCCCTCTAGGAGCACTATACACTTTTTTGTCCAAAGTGGGGTTTGTTATAATATCTGAAAGGAGACTTCTGGCAACTTCCTTGAGGTAGGGCCCCATAAACTCTACTCATTACTTCATAGAATCACCCAACTCTAGAGCTGAACTGACCCTCCAGATCACCTCAGCAGCCTCGGGAAGCCAGAGAACTGCCCAGGAGGGCTGAATCTAGGCCAGGCCGTGGTTCTGCACTTTTTTGGGTACTTTTCAGGTCCCTCCAGGAACACACATTTGTCAGACTAGTGGAGTGAATAGGAACAGGCGTGACACTCAGAGAAGGGGTCATGTGTGTGAGGTTCGCTGAGTCATGGAGCTGGACGGTCATCTCGCCCGCCTTCCTCATTTTCCTCATGAAGAAAGAGAAGCGAGAGAAGGTAAGCTTAATCTTCTCAACCAGAGGGGGCGCTGCCCTCTAAGGGGGTTTAGAAATGTGTGTGATCATTTTTGGTTGTCACAATGACTAGGAGTGATACTGGTATTTACTGCGCAGGTACCAGGGATGCTAAACATATTGAAACAGTGAGGACTCGCCCAGCCCCAGGTGGCAGCAGCACACTGAGAACCACGGGATTAAAGTGACTTTGCTTATGGCGAAAAGAGCCCGTCAGGAGCGCAAGGAAACTGACTTTGTGGTAGTTTACAGAGCAGTAGTTCATCATTGTGTGCGTATTTGGGAGTGGGTCACCAACTCCTCTGAGAACTAATTAAAAATCTCCTCTTTGGGGAAACCTTCACATATACATGAACTTTGCACTTAATTTTAATGGGTTATAAGCCCCTTTAAGCCCATCCATGAACCCCAGGTTAATAACTCTGGTCTAGAAAGAGACATAAAGATAGAAGAAATTAAATATGTGTATATTTTCTTATGGATAAAGGGGTGTCTGCCTAATAGCATGAATAATAAATGTCTTTTTTTTCCCTATCAAGTGGGTACAGTGCTATCCAGACTATTAGACCCCTTTTTTTTCATTCATCAGAAGCTCTGGAAAATTCACTTGAAAATTATAGCCGATGGTTCTTAGTGAGAGCCAACTGAACACCGAATCTGCTTCCCGCACCTTCCTTCCTTTTGTTGTCCCCACATTAGAAGTGCTGGGAGGTGGGAGTGGGTACTTACTTCAAAGGATCCCTCTCCCTAGCTGTGAAGAGTCTCTCCTGCAATCGTGTGTGTCCTGACTGAGTTAGAAGGACTGCAGATTTAAAGTACTAGTCAAGCTGTAAATCATACGTTGTGTTTTTCAAAGTGGGCAATTTCTGACTCATTAAATCACTTAAATGGCAAAATGCTCCATTTCAGGATGCTGTGTTCCTCCCTTTTGCAACAGGTAGTGGATTGTCAAGCCTCTGTGGTGCTGTTTTGGAGAGGAGAGGGGATGAGGGCAGGAGAGAGGTGAGAAAAGGAGAGGAAAGATGGGCAGCTTGCTGCCACCCTGTGCGAAAGGACTTAGGGTCAAGTGTAAAAGTAGAGCCCAACAGACGTTCCGAATAGTTACCCTTCAAGAACTTTAACTCACTCACACCTGACAGATCGCTCTGGGGCATATTTTCTTGTCCATTTTACTAATGAAGAAACTGTGGCTCAGAGACATTAAATAACTTTTTTTCACAGTTACATAAAATTCCAACCCAGCCCTCTGTGACTCCTAGGCCAAGTTCTCCCCACCCCAGTGCTTCCCAGACACCCAGCTAGCTTGTGTAAATGAGCAAACGCAGCTAATGATGCCTTCAAACTGCTAAAATTACCTGCTCAGCAGGGACCTCCATACCTTCAAATTACCAAAGCTCCCCAGCTACAGCACCATTCTCAGGCTGCTCTGGGTCTGTCCGGGATGCTGGGGACGAGGCTGCTGACTTTCTTTTAGCTTTCTGATGATCTGTCAAGGCCACACAGAAACCTGTCAAGGCAGCATCTCTCATGGGCTTTCTTCCCTCTTTCTCTTGACTTTGAACCTTTCCTTCTGTACTGATGGGAGAGGCAAGTGCCTGAGAATGCAGCCCCTGAGAGCCTCCCAAGCAAGGCTTGGACACATCAAGAGGCAGCCTGCATCTACGTTCACTTAGCTGATGGCTCTGTTTCATCCCCCAAAGTTCCTTGTTCTGCTCCCCTTGGATATTTGTTTTTCCCTCTGTTGAGCCAAATACTCTGTGTGCTGGTGGACAAGAAGTCCTTTCCCACTGCCTCCTGTCAGGGAGTCGTACCTATTGCTGAACAAGTGACTTCCTGCCTACTGCGACAGTGCTTACCATTCTCTTAGGTGGCTAACATCTTATTACTGAATACTTTGTGTCTAGAAGGTGATCTTTCTGAAGGTAGTGGACCTTTGTTTGTACCACTTGCTAAGCAGAAAGGCACATCCCCCTCCCTTCCTGCTGGGTATGATTTTCTACCCCTGACCCGTCTCCAGCAGAGTTGATGAAGGAGCTTAGTTAGGTCTGATCAGAGTCTGAGTGAAATTCCACTGCCTCTCTGGCAGGGCACTCACAGCCAAGATCTCCTTTTCTGAACCTAGTTGAAAACTAGCACATCAGATGGAACTAGTGAGCTACAGTCTTTCTCATTTTCTTCTCTAAGTCTCATCCAGTTATGCCTGAAACCATTGATTACAAGTTGGTGTTTGATTTTCCTACTTCTTCAGCAAGAACCACCAATACTCAGTCAGACTCTAAAATTGGTCTTAGAATCCCAGCGCCAAGTATAGAGCCCAGAGACTGTTGAGAGATTCGACCTTTGAGGATTTTCATTCTGGAATCATGTCTTTTGAAGGGAAAATAGAAAGAGCACTAAGCCAGGAGTCAGAAGACCAAAGGTTTAGCTCAAGCTCAGCAACTAACTGCTCACACGACCCAAGTCACTTTCTCATCCAGTTTCCCCAACTGTAAAAAAGAGTTTTACACTTAGATTTTCTCTAAAGCAGCGCTGTCCACTGGAAATATAACAGGAGCCACCTAAGTAATTCTAAATTTTCTAGTAGCTACATTATAAATAGAAAAAAAGAAACAGGGACTTCCCTGGCGGTCCAGTGGCTAAGACTTTGCCTTCCAGGGAGCTAAGATCCCACATGCCTGGCGGCCAAAACACCAAAACATTCAAAAAAGAAAAACAGAAGCAATATTGTAACAAATTCAGTAAAGACTTTAAAAAGGGACCAAAAAAAGAAACAGAAAAAAATATTTTCAATAATTTTCATAATATATTTTATATAACCTAATATATCCAAAATAATGTTATTGCAACATGTGATCATATATTTCATATTCTTTTCCCTACTAATTTTTGAAACTCAATGTGTATTTTACACTAACAATGCATCTCAGTTCAGACTAGATACATTTCAAGTGTTCAATATAGCCACATGGCTAATGGCTATCATATTGGACAATGCAGCTTTAAAATCTTCTGGCTATTAAGTTTTAAATCTGCCACAGTTCTCTATTTGAAACTATTGAAGTCAGATGCAGGATTCAGAATTTTTCATCTTAACAGGTAATACAATATTTATCATATATTATGTGATACTCCTAGGGGTCTGGAGCAGCACTCCATGATCAAACAAATATTTCTGTAGCAAAAAGTATGACAGTTCATACCAAGTGAGATAAATGAAGATGATAATTAGTATCTTGTAGGTTGAATGTTGCTGGCAAGGGAGTTAAATAAAAAACTTCCGATTTTCAGAGGGTTTTATCTTTTGAAATTACAGATAAAGGATGTGGATCTGTACTATGAAAACTGTGTATGCTTAGCTTCAATATTTACTTCGTTGTTTCATTTACCAAAAACCAGCCCAGAACTAATATGGTAATACCGTTGTCCATTTGCTGGCCATGGACATGGTATAATGGTTGTCTTCTCCCTTATTTTTTCATTTTTTAAAAATTTTTGTTGGAGTATAGTTGATTTACAATGTTGTGTTAGTTTCTGCCTTACAGCAAAGTGAATCAGTTATACATACACATATATCCACTCTTTTTTCTCCCTTATTTTGAATCTCAGTAGTGATGAGATTCAATCTTTGAATCCCCAGCAAACTTAAAAGGTAATCCATGGGGCCTAGATTTAGGATTGCCAGAGAAAATACAGGACACTCAGTTAAATTTGAATTTCACATAAACATCAAACAACTTTTTAATATAAGTATGTCCCACACAATATTTGAATTTTAGATAAAGTTTATCCAAAATTCAAATTTACCTGGCCATCTTGTATTTTTATGTACTAACTCCGACAGGTTAAAAGCTGTCAGAAGTAGACTGCTGCTTCTTATGGGCCAGCTAAAGCAGTGTGAGGAAAGACTTTCTTTTTCATCTTGCATCACATTTTCTCAGACAAAATATACAGAGAGGTCTGTCTGGATGGTTAAGGAGGCTAGAAATCTGGTTTTTAAATTCCAGAATCCAAAAAATCCAGAATGACAAAGAATGCAATTACTAATGTGACATTTGCAGTCCTCATGGCAAGGTCATTGCCAGGGAACTTTGAGCCAAAAGCTAATCTGACATGCTTAATTGACTGTCTTAATGTCCTCAAGAACCTCGTCAGGTTATAAGCCACAAACCAAACATGCAGCCCTGAGTTAGGAGCTTCTTAATCTCCACCAAGGATTCCAGAAAGAAAACCAAGGAGGGTGAATTAGGAACCATCTCTATTTTTTAAAATGGGAGGTGTTGGGGGGCAGTGGTGGACGTTTGTTGAGAGCATAATTCCCTCTCTAAATGCCTCAGAAATTAAGAGGTGCCAAGAGGAAGTGCTGCTTTAAGAACCATCTGGCTCACCCAGGTGCAGGGATGGGGAGGCTTGACACTTGCATCAAAAATGGACTTCAGCCAGAGGTCCTAAATCCCTGGGAATTTGTCTTTTGTATGCTAATGAGATGACCCACAGGTTGGGGAGGACCCTAGATAGGTTCAGGATAGGGGCTGGCTGTCCTCACCCCCACTCCAGCCTCCTGAGAGGGGAGAGAGGCTGGAGATTGAATTCAATCACCAATGTCCAAGGATTAAATCTATCATGCCTATACAATGAAACTTTAATAAAAAAAAAAACCCTAAACAACAGAAAAAAAGAAAGTGGGCTTCAGCTCCTATAAACAGCATTGTTCCCAGCACCCCCTGCCTAGCTGGGGGCTTTAAGTCTCTCAGAAAGAGTCAGCAGAGCAGGTGGCAAATTTGACAGACGAAGGAGAGGCCAGCATGGTACCCACTGGTTCAGTGGGCTGCACTCAGGATCTCCCGAACTCAGGTGACATCCTTCCCAATGACTTGTGAAAGTGCTGGGTCAAAAGCACCTGACTGAGGTACTGTTCCAGATTAAAGGAGACCAAAGGGACATGACAAGCAAATGCACTACAAGATCCTGGATTGAACTCTGGATTAGAAACAAAAAAAAAAAGTTGCTGTAAAGGACATTATTGAGAGACAACTGGTAAAATTTGAATATAAGGCATTTATTAGACAGTAGTTTTGTCATTGTTAAAATTCTTCACTGTAGCTGTACTGTGAATAAGAGAATGTCTTTGTTCCTAGTTTTTAAGGGTAAAGGTTTTATGGTTTCAAATGGTTCAGAAAATATATATATATATATATATATAGTATTTAGTACATAGAATATATAGTATTCTCTCACATATGTGCACAGAAGTGTGGCAGAAATTAACTATTGGTGAATCTATGTGAAGTGTACAGAGGTTCATTGTACTATTTTTATAACTTCTAGTAAGAATTTTTTTAATAATTTTTTTTTTAAATAAAAGAGGAGAAAAGGATGGCAGCCTGGCAAAACCTAAAAACAGATGTCTCAAAAGGGTAGCCATGGGAGGGAGCCAGCTCCCTGAGTCAGGAGCTACTGGAATTCGAGTAGGTTTAGTCTCTCTGCCCTTGAACTTCACTGACTTTCCATTTCAGAGGTCGTGTGGTTTGGTGGGAAGAACCTGCACAGCAGACACACAGGCCTGGTGTTCCGTGGGCTGCAGGGCCCTAGCTCTTTAACCTTGCTGAGCCTCAGTTTCCTAACCTGCATAAAAGGGGTATGGCAACTTACCTCGCAGCCTTGCTGTCAGGATTGGAGGTGATCTTTACAAAGCACCTGGCTGAGTATCTGGCATGTAATAGGTACCCCCCAACACCACCAAATTAAATATATCTTTGTTTCCACAGAAAGACCATGGCTGGTTGGCTCCAGTCTTTTATTATTTTCAGGCACCGAAAGCAACAGTCTGTTGCCAAGTCTAAGGACCTGAAACTCAGGCTCTGCCCCTCTGGAAACCTCTAACTTCAAGCCCCGATGGAAATCCTATTCGTTAAACTGCACCGAGCAGTGTTTCCAAGCATGATTCGTTTCCTTGCAGGCATAATCACTCCAGACAAAACTACTGCAAGCCCTTTCTAGACAGCTTTTGAAAATCTTTCCTTCCCCAGCTGCCACACAGCATGAGAAGTGAGATCAGGTTATCAGCTCAGAGGATTGAAAAGGATGAAATTAACTCTGGACTTTTACCTTGAGACAAATGACCTCACAAGACATGGGAGGTAAAAGTAAAAAGAACTGTCTGGGGCTGTGAGTGAATGGCAGTGACGCTGAGCCAGAAGACTGGGGATAGAATGCTGCTCTGCTGTTTGCTAGCCTGGGATTCTAGGCGAGCCACTCTGAGCCCGTGGCTTTATTTGTGAGATGCAGATGCTAAGGCTTCAGAGTTGGTGAATTAATCAAAGAGACAAAGTCTGTGGAGGGGCTGGGTAAACTGCAAAGGGCTGTGTCATAGGAAGCCTTGCTTAAAGTGTAGTTCAGCATCGATTTCATGGGGAGACAAAGGCAGACTCTTGGGCCCGACCCCAGACCTACTGGATTGGAATTTACTTTTTTTTTTTTTTTTTTTTTTGAGGTACGCGGGCCTCTCACTGTTGTGGTCTCTCCCGTTGCGGAGCACAGGCTCCGGATGTACAGGCTCAGCGGCCATGGCTCACAGGCCCAGCTGCTCCGCGGCATGTGGGATCCTCCCGGACCGGGGCACGGACCGGCATCCCCCGCATTGGCAGGCGGACTCCCAACCACTGCGCCACCAGGGAGGCCCAAGTTAGTACCTTTAAAGAGGTCTGAGGGGGCTTAAAACCAGAACTTCCAAGTGGCCTGATGTTTGCTGGAACCTCAGAGCTGCTCGATTTTCAGTGTTTTGCCTATTGAGGCTATAAAGTATGTCAGTCAAGGGCCTGGGACACCAGCATAGTCTCTGGTGAACATTAAAAGCACACTGAGCACCCTGACCCAGCTTTTGCCTCAACAGAGGGCTGAGCTAGTCCTCTGTGCCACCCCCACCATGACCTCCTAAGTCAGCTCTGAGAGACACCTGTTACTTCCAAGTCCAGCCTTTTTTCTGGAGACCACCATGTCCATCATGAGACCATCCTGGCTTTTCGAGGTCAGCTGCAAGTAGGAATTAGGACCATCTGCCAAGTCTCCTTTTGCTAACAGAGCAGAAAGGTGGTGTCGACTGAAAACAATTGCACAGCTTAAAAGTTGAGAGTTATGTTTTATTTGGCGGATTTCTTAGGACTTCAAGCCCAGGAGGCAGCATCTCAAGTAACCCTGAGAAAACTGCTCCAAGGTGGCGATGTGGGGAGCTGGGATATATAGGAGTCTCGCAACAAAAGGACCAAAAGATTACTGTTAATAAAAGAAAACTAGATATCTCAAGTTAAGGAATTCAGTGCTTTTCTGTGTATGGGAAGATGCAAGAGCCTGGGCTTACTGAAATCATTCCTTTGATATGCACCTCAGCTATCTGGGGCAAGTATCCTGTGTTTTCATATACTGAGTTTCCTCAGGGTGCACCTTCAGGTGGCTGTAATAGCTGATGACTGCGACATCCTTTGCTTACTGATATGGCAAGCAGTATTTTATTTCTCAGTGGTGATGACCCAAATGATCTCTGCTCACCCTTACAAGGCCCTGGTCGTAGATCCTACCTAACTCCACAATTTTCATCTGCTTTACTTTGGGCCAAGGCCTGGCTAACTCAGAGCCCTCAAGGGCAGGAACCTGAAGAGCCTCTATCCTGGTTCTCAGCACTTAGCTCAGTAGCTGGGCATGGTAAATGGCTGCGCAGTGAATGATTTTGATGAAGACTTCAGCACAATGCTTTATAGATATTAGGTACTCAATAAATAGCTATTGGCTGATTGACTAGGCCAGGGTGACTTTCCTGTTAGGCACCTATAGGCACAGAGCCCAGAACCTGTGACTTCTTCAAGAGACTATGAAAATGTTTCAGACCTGAAGATCAACAACAGACTTAATGACTCCAAAATACAGAAAGAAAACTGCAAAGTAAACCTTAAAATGTGTAATTAGCTGGCTACAATATATGATACTATGTTGGCTGACTAGTCAAGTGCAACTTGACCCTGAGCATTCTGTACAAGTTATATTAAATTGTAGGATGTGGGTACATTTCAACATGTTAACATGTTAAATGTGGCATGAGTGGAGCCTCCAAAAGTTAGTGTGTAGGGCCCAAGAAGGACTTAAAACAGCCCTGTCATAGCAGTCAGGTGACATAGTCCCCACCCCTCCCCTGCTAGAGCGCCTGGAGCAGGGGTGGATGAGTAGCTGCCTTTCAAAAGGAACTGAGGGGAGCTCAAAGGTAAGGCCCTAAGACAGGGACAAAGAAATGGCACAGCAAAAATCACAGAAGCCAAGATGTTTGAAAAATTATAGGGTTTTCTGTCCCTAGATAATTTTCCTAGTTTATTTTTTGGTAAGGAGAAAATCTTTTGTAAGGAGAGAATTTTCTGCTACTTGTCTTACTACCCTAGTATTGGTTAATGTCATGCCCTGCATCCTGTGGATTTCTATTTATTTCTTTAATCACAGGCTGTAGAGATTGGAGTGGGCTGAGTGTAGGGGGAAAGTGGGAATCACATTTTCATCAGTCTTTCCCATTTCCCTATTCCCCTCAAGAAAATAATTTTTGTTCTAAATTTCCATTAAGTTACTCATGTCGGTACTGTACAGAACTAAGTGGGAAATGTCCCTTTGCTCTGAGAGGCCCAATTTAATAAACATTCTTGCAGACAGTAATAAAGGGATCTTTATCAGTTGGCTTTTGCTGCATAAACCACCCCCCTCAAAAAAAAAAACCTTAGTGGCTTAAAACAACCATCATTTATTTAGCAGACCGTCCTACTGGTCAGCTACACAGGCTGTGTAGGGCTCAGCCCTTGGGTTAAGCCCTTACAGTCTTTCCCTCGAAAAGCCAGGATGGTCTCATGATGGACATGGTGGTCTCCAGAAAAAAGGCTGGACTTGGAAGTAACAGGTGTCTCTCAGAGCTGACTTAGGAGGTCATGGTGGGGGTGGCACAGAGGACTAGCTCAGCCCTCTGTTGAGGCAAAAGCTGGGTCAGGGTGCTCAGTGTGCTTTTAATGTTCACCAGAGCCTGTGTAGCTGACCAGTAGGGCTCAGCTGGGTGGCTCTAGTTTGGGCCAGACTCTCTCGTGCCCTTGTGCTCAGCTGCCAAGTGAGCTGGGGGACTGGCTGATCTCGGATGGCCTTATTTGGGACTGTTCATCTCTGCTCCACATGGTCTCGCTTGCTCCAGCAGGCTAACTCCAGCTTCTTCACATGGACACTGAGCAGGTGTCTAAGAGAACAGACAGTAATATACAAGACCTCTTGAAGTCCACCCTCAGAGCTGGCACACTGTCACGTCCACCTCATTCTGTTGGCCAAAGCAAGTCACACAGCAACCCAGATTAAAGAGATGGGGAAATAAACTTTACCTCTTAATGTGAAGCGCTTCAGAGTCACATGCAAAGGGTGGGGGCAGATACTGTGAAAGGAAGAACTGTAGTCATTTTTGCAATCTCCCAGAGTCACATCAAAAGAAGTATAGCCCTGAATGAAATCAGTAAATAAGGCTTAAACTGCCAGGGCAAAAGAAGAGAAGATGAGGGGTCAGAGGAGTCACATATTTAAATGCAGTCAGACTGAGGGGGGCAGGAAATGAGAGCCAGAACCTCATCATTGCACTAAAGTTTACAAAATTGGTTTTGATGGGGAAATTGAATTCTGCTTTAGGAAAGGTGTGTGTGGATATGGTTCTGCCAGATAGCTGTGCTTCAAACGTCTGCAGTAACATAGCATCAGATAAAAATTAACCTTGCAGTAGACACCACGGACAGTTGGGAACAACCATGGCTGAGTGAGCATCTTTCTTTGTGCCCTGTAACCAAGGATAGAGAGGTTTAAACAAAAAATGTTATGTGGCTAAGAAAGAGGCAAGCAGAGGTGACACTTCCAGACAGAAGCGCAGGAGTAGTTGGCACACAGTTGGTGATGGAGGAGGGTACTATGTCGAACAGCAGGGGGCTGGTTCAGGGTAACTCTGCTCCAGGTCCTGACTCTGCCACTAACCAGCTCTATGATGTTGCCCAAGTCACCTTCCCTTTCTGGGCTTTAGTTACCTTCTCTACCAAATAGGAGAATGGGTTTAATCATCTCTGTGGTTCCTTTCAATAGTGAAATTAGGATTATTGGGCTGAGTACTTCAACACATAACAGCTTATCCCAAGAAACTCTACAGAGGGAAAAGAGTATTCTTAGACCACTGTAACCCTGGGCTCTAGTGGAGCTTTCCTGGCCATGGGCCTCTCTGCCAAACCCAGTTTGCTTTTCTTTGAGAGAGAGTAATTGTGCAAATAAGATCAGAAGGGACTCTACAGAGATTTAGAAGGTTTTCTCCCCAGTTTTCCAGTGCCATTTTAGGCAACATGGGGCCTTAACACAGTCCTCTTATTGCTTACCTCCTTGCATGAATTCTTCACATCTGGCATGCTTCAGAAACTTTCTTTGACTTGGCCTTTTAATTCACCGATGAATTGGATCACCAAGAAGTCTTCAGGTGGTACCAAAGAAGGCTCTCCTGTGCCTGGCACTCATTAGACCGCATACCCTTGTCCTGCTCTTGTGCATTTCCATTTGCCTGTCGTGATTTCATTTCTCTTTCTCGACCATTGTGAAGTTAAGAATGTGTTTCCTGTCCCCATCTCCATTCATATTTTTTGTGAAGCATGAAGTTCATTGCAGCAGTGTTTGTAATAGTGAAAAGTGGGACAAACCCGAACGCCCATAGAGGGAAGAATGATTTAATAAAAGAGGGCATAGCTACTTGAGGGAATACAGTACAGCAGTGAAAAGGAGCAAGGTTTATTGGTATTAACATCAAACATTTTCCAAAAGATATGGAGAAATGGGGAAAACAGAATAATGTGTCTAATGTGGTATTATTTACAGAAAAGGTAACTTAAATGATGTATTTCAAGGTACGTGTAGATGTGTGTACACAAGGTGAGGTTGCTCAGGAAGAACACATGAATAGATAACAGCAGTCTTCTCAGGTCAGCAGAGTAGATGGGGGGTAGGGAGAGTAATGAGAATGTTTGCTTATCTGCATTACTTAGATTTTTAACATTAAACATATAGTCATATGTATTTGTGAAATTTTAAAAAAAATTTCTTGTAAAGAGTTACGTGGTGATGGTTTATATTTACCTCTGGATGTAAGAAAATAAACAAAAAGTAGGAAAAACTTGCTTACTTGTTCTCAGATTAATAACCCAGAATCCTGGATGTGGAGATGTCATAAACTTTCTGACCCTTCAATGTGAGGGAAAATAACACAACAAAGGTTGCAAGAAATAAAAAGCCCATGTACTCCAACCTGGACAAGAACCATCTGAAAACATCTGCATTTCAGGTTTTAATTACTCTGTCATTTCAGTTTTGTTCTCAGAGCTAATTCTGAGAAGTGACAGCTTTTTTCAAATACTGTGCAATTTAATTACAACTCCTTACAATTTAATTATAGGAAAGTACTATTTCTCCATAATCTGGGCAACCAGAAAGCTCACGAGATCAGCAGCTTTCCTCTCTACTCTGCTTTCTGAAAATGAGACAAATAAGAGGCTGAAATTGAGGAACTTTTCC
Source organism: Globicephala melas (assembly GCF_963455315.2). Lineage (NCBI taxonomy): Eukaryota > Metazoa > Chordata > Mammalia > Artiodactyla > Delphinidae > Globicephala > Globicephala melas. Next base: position 131,424,991 of record NC_083317.1, on the reverse strand, counting down.
AAAAGCACCTTTCAGGTTCTGTTGTAGGATCAGTCCAGATGACGCTTAATTTCTTACACCTTCAGCAGTTATAGTACCATATGCTGATAACTGCTGTTTATAACGACGCACGTTCCTAATGCAACTTTGGAGATTTCAAAGAAGGTTAAAATGTGGGCAGTATCTGGTGTTGCTTTCTGTGTTTTTGAAAATTATAATCCATGTGCCATTTATCCAGTGCCTCTCAGGTACCCAGAAAACTCATCAATGGCCTCTCCAAACTGAGAGATGTGGGAGAAAAGACCTGTGCAGAGTGTCTCCAGGCATCAAATGTGGACTAGGTATGGGGCCTGGTGGCTGCTGTACCGCACAGCACGATTCTAGCACATTCTGACAGGGAGTCATCCCGGTTGCATGGTGCTCAGGGTTTGGAGGAAGGGCTAGCTTGCCTTCCACCCAGCCACATCTCCTTCATCCCCCGCTTTGGTCTCCTGTTAAGTCCTCAGCTCCCAGGCAGCCAGAGGAGGCAGCATCTAGTCCCTGCAGAGCGCGCATGTCCTGTCCAGCTTGGTGCCCTTTTCTTTGGGCCGCACCCTCGGTCTCTGTCAGCAGGTCAGACTCACTCCACTCAGAGATCAGCCCTCTCCTCCACCCTCCTGCCCCCTGTGTCTCCCGCCCCTTCCCAGAGTCCTATCAGTGCACCCACAGAAAAGGCCACTTGTTCAAGGGGCCGGCATGGTTTAGGCCTCCTGCCTCTCTCAGGCAAGCTATTTCTTTCTTCCTTTCTTTCTTTTTAAATTTTATTTAAGTATAGTTGATTTACAATGTTGTGTTTAATTTCTGCTGTACAGCAAAGTAACTCAGTTATACATTATACATTCTTTTTCATATTCTTTTCCATGCTGGTTTATCACAGGATATTGATTATAGTTCCCTGTGCTATACAGTAAGACCTTGTTGTTTTTCCATCCTATATATAATAGTTCACATCTGCTAACCCCAATCCTTTCCTCCGCCACCCACCCTTGGCAATCAGAAGTCTGTTCTCTATATTTGTGAGTCTGTTTTTGTTTCATAGGTGTGTTCATTTGTGTCGTATTTTAGGTTCCACATATAAGTGATATCATACAATATTTGTCTTTCTCTGTCTGACTTACTTCACTTAGTATGATAATCTCTAGGTCCATCCATGTTGCTGCAGATGGCATTATTTCATTCTTTTTTATGGCTGAGTAATATTCCATTGTATATATGTACCACATCTTTTTTATCCAGTCATCTGTTGATGGACATTTAGGTTGTTTCCATGTCTTGGCTATTGTGACAACAGGTTCTCCTTGTTCCTTCAGTCATATGGCCACCTTCGCTTGGCAATGACCCTACTTGACCCTCTTCTCATGGGGCAGGTGCCTTCGCCTTCTCCTCCAGTGGCTGCTGAGGCCCCTGGCTGGCTACCTAGCAACTGGCCGATGTTTTGAGTTCATCTCTTTCAAAAAATGGCTTTTGTCTCTTCTTCCCATGTTGTTTTTCTGAGTTGCTGCCTATTCTGTTTTGGACCCTCCCAGATTAATACCAAAACCCTGACTTATTCAAAACAAGAATGATCCACAACCCTCCTTTTCTACTAGTTCTTGCAAGAACATTTCACTTTGCCTTTTGTGCTCCACCTGGCTTCATGCCTCAGTTCTGTCTTCCAGTTCACTAAATCACTATACCACTGTCTAAGGTTTACTCCATGCATTAACATTTCTTAATTTGATGAACGTATATTTAATTACCAACATTTTAATTGGTAAATTTTCTTATTCTTGCATTCTTTGCTTTCTAATTTCTTTCTCTGTTTTTCAAGTGGAAGGTACTGCTTCATTTAGTGTTTTTGGTTTTTTCTGTTATGACCCAGGAGTGGAATGGCTGGGTTTTATGGTGGTAGAACTACATCTTAAAATGTGTGTTGAAGCTCCTGCTCCACAGCAAGATGGTGAATGTGGAGAGGCCTGTGGGTGGCTTGGTTCAGCTCCCATCAGACCATGACTTCAGTCTTCCTCCTCCCTGGACTTTCCACCTGCTAAAACTGCAGCCCCAAGAAGTAGCTAGAAATGACCCATTTTTCACTCTACTTTCACAAGCAGAAGAGCCCCACCTCAGCCCCTGACCTCAAACTACGAGCCAGGTTCCCACCCACCCCCCAAGGTCCTGTGAGTACCATTAGTTCCTTTTTCCTGCCAGAGCCAGACTCCATCACTGTCTGCCTGCCTCCAGACAGATGCCCTGCTGGCCTGTGGCTTCAGCAATTTTCACTGCTTTAACTTTCTGTTCCATTTCTGGCCCAAGGAAATGTTTATCTTGTTATTTAGTTCAGCTGTGTCCTTTTAGTTTTCTATTCTTACATTATAACTGGCATTGCTCTGTGCTTGAGGCTGGGGGGCAAAGTGGGAGATACATCAAAACACGAACTTACAAAGCTGTCTTGGCCAGTGGTGATGTCCCCTCCAATACCTTTCTAATCATAACACACAATTAAAGAGTTTTTCACTCCTACATTCATCATTCCCTACGCATCTGGTCACAAGTATGAAAGAATACAGTACAATAGGCTCTCATTAAATATTATTTGAGTGAATATATGAAATATCAAATCTAAAGACAAACATTACTCCAGAGCAGAACCCACAAACTTTCAGTAAGGCCCTTCTGTATTATCTTAATGGGATGATATGAAGTGTGTTTAAAACTCTATTCCACTGAGCCACACAGGCCTCTAGAAATAGGACAAGCACATAATTTATTATCCAAAACCAGACACCTTTGAGAGTGAAAGAGAATGTTCTTAATAATTACCCCAGAATAACAGACTTAAACTGGGACTCTGTCCAGCATAACAGAGTGAACGGGCACCTTGTCCTGTGACCAACTAGGCAGTGTTTAGTTTCATGAGATTCCCACATCAAGCCAAGTGGCATCTTCTTTTCGCTCACTTTTCTGTTGATACTCCAGGTGAGCGGCCACAGCAGTGATTTTATACCCTCTCTTCTCCGTTCCCACCCATCCTTCCCTTCTTCTCCAAAAAGATAGTCAATGTTTTTAGAAATTCAGTGTCCGAAATAGGGAACTAAGATCATTTTTCTGGATCGCTTTCTCTCCTGGTACCTCCTCCAAATCACTAAAGTAATCCATTCTATTTGACACTCAAGCAAAACCCCACACACCAAGATTCCTCTTTAATACTTTCCCTAACACCCCTCACTGGTCTTGATTTCCTTTCAACAAAGCCAGCATCACTCTCCATGCTCTCCTCCAACCAGCCGTGACCCTGAGAGCCCTCGGCGGATCCAGTTCACTAGTCATTCAACAGCACGCCAGCCATTCTACCCCAGGCTCTAGGCTCTAGCTCTAGAAGTGGCAGTCATGTTATGGTGCAGCAAGGCAGTATACCTGGTGTTCCTGTTATCCACTGCTGTGTAACAAACCACCCTAAAACTCAGCAGCTTCAAACAACAACCATTTCATTATACCTCGTGGTTTAAGATGACAGGAAGTGGAGGACAGGGTTCAGCTGGGGGATTCTTCTGCTCCATGGGGCATTGACTAAGAACGCTTGGTGGTATTCGGCTGGCAGGTGGGTTGGCCTGGAGGCTATCAGACAACTTTGCTCACGTATCTTAACAAGAACAGCTGGTAGCCTGAGCTTAGCTGGCACTGACTGTCAGCTGGAGCACCCACATCTGACCTCGCCTGCAGAGCAGTCTCAGGGTAGTTGGCTTTCTTGCATGGCACTCAGGGCAGCCAGAGAGACTGTCTCAAGACAGCCAGATAGACACCGCAAAGCTTCTTATGACCTAGACTTGGAGGTCCCAGGAGTCACTTAAATTGCATTTTATTGGTCAAGCAAGTCACTAAAGCAGATCAAGATTTAAATGGGAAGGGAATTAGGCTCTACCTGTCAGTGGGAGGAATAGCAGAGCATTTGTGGTCATCTTCATCACACCTGACTTTTTTTTTTAAATTTACTTATTTACCTATTTATTTATTTATTTTTGGCTGTGTTGGGCCTTCATTGCTGCAAGTGGGCTTTCTCTAGTTGCGGCAAGCAGGGCTACTCTTTGTTGTGGTACGTGGGCTTCTCATTGCGGTGGCTTCTCTTGTTGCGGAGCACGGGCTCTAGAGCGCAGGCTCAGTAGTTGTGGCGCACGGGCTCAGTTGCTCCGCAGCATGTGGGATCTTCCTGGACCAGGGCTCTAACCTGTGTCCCCTGCATTGGCAGGCAGATTCTTAACCACTGCGCCACCAGGGAAGTGCCACCCCTAACTTTTTAATGATCCTGAAAGGGACTCCAAAATGTGATCCACATGTTGTACCTGTATCAGCCTAGGGCTACAATAGGACAGCAGCAACAGGAGCAAAGCAGTAGGGAAACCTCTGGCCCCTGGCCACTGACCAGTCATGAGCATGCCTGGGTACCCAGTGAATGCACAGGTAGGTCTTGTGGCTCCATCTCCACTGCCTTAGTAACCGAAAAAGCTGCTCTTATCACGAAAGCAGGAAACAGACCAAACATAAAAGATGTAGAGGACAAATGTATGGATACCAAATGTATGGGGAGAGGGGTGGGGTGGGAGGAATATGGAGACTGGGATTGACACACGTACATTATTGATACTATGTATAAAATGGACAACTGATGGGAACGTGCTGTACAGCACAGGGAACTCAACCTAGTGCACTGTGGTAACCTAAATGGGAGGGAAGTCCAAAAGGGAGGGGATATCTGTATGTGTATGGCTGATTCATTTTGTTGTGCAGTGGAGGCTGACACAACATTGTAAAGCAACCATACTCCAATAAAAATTAATTTTAGAAAAAGTACATAAGAAATGGTTTCAGAAATGCAAGAGAAACAAAACAAGAAATAAAGCTATTAAGAGCTAAAAAAAAAAAAAAGAAAAGAAAGGGATTGATTCTTCATGTACACACTGATATCTGCTTCTCTGATCCTGTTTTCTTAGATTTTCATCTAATTAATACTCACGTTCTCTATTTTTCCAGCTCAAATATTGAATCCTGTGCTTCTCTTTGCTTTCAGAGTAGGCAGGGAGGCTGGACAAGTAAGAGGTTCAGGTCCCTCAAAGTCCTGCCTCACTGCCACAGGAATTGAGAGTGTAGCTGACAAGAAGGTTCTTGGTAGTTTTAATAATTCACCTGCTCCGGACAGTTTTATGTAGTGAGGTTCAGGAGATGATGAGCAGATTACTGATAAAGAATATGGATTAAAATTCTCCCAAAGCCTGACTTATAAAACCTTTTTAGAAGTAAATCAAGGCTGAGTATATTTATGGGTATGAGTGACCTCTGTCAATGAATCCAGGAAAAACTGTTTGAACGAAGCACCCTGCGGTATTAAAGGATACGATACAGTGTCTCACATGAATTTACTCCCTGAACAAGCTACTGACAGATACGGTTTTATTGAGTTCCTGCCTTCCTAAGTTGCATGGAGGTTAACAGAGTTACTTCTAGCCAGTTCACTCTGTTTTTCAGAATGATTTTATTTGCTCCTTTGTATGAGATTGCTGGTTGTCTTTGAAGGGAGCTAGATTGAAATTATGATGTAATATTGATAGCAAATTATAATAAAATGAATGTTGTGAGAGAGGCTATGCTGATAAAATTCCAAAACAACTTCCCAGTCTAAGGTATGCTCAGTGCCTAGAAGAAAGGGATGATGGTTGTAGATGGTTTGGTTGTAAATTTTGCCCTTGGGCTAAGTAAAACCCAAAGAATTTTCATTAGGGCCTCTCTCAGATCAGTAAACCAAACAGACTGTAAATCAAACTGTACAGATCAATAATTTGTTCAACTTTGTTGAATACAGATAATCACTTAGGTTCCACAGCAAACAAATTCAGGAGAGCTGAGTGGAGAATTTTGCTGCTGTGGCATAAAAGTCAGAGGAGTGCTTAATGGTCCCATCATCACCCCTCACTCACTTAGGCTGGGTTCAGGATGATGGACCCAGAGACCCCAAGATGGGAACAATCTAAGTTACATTTTAATCAAGCCCCAGGAGGGAAGGGAGAATTATGTGTAATGATTAATAGAAAATAGCAATTGTTTCTTGCCCTTATAATCAGTTGTACACCTCGTGCCTCAACAGCTGTTTAGATTAGCAGCTGTGCCCCTCGCAATCAAATGTGTATGTGGGCAGTTACATGAAGGTGTTACCTCTCTCCCTAAACTGATTTTTCCTAGTTCTTCCAAAATCATGCTATACTAGATTAGCAGCATTCTGATATACTTAATTTAGCAAAACCCCACTGCATCTGAAGTGCCAGGAAGTAGGAAAGAACTTAATCTTCTCTCTTACCCAGAGAACATTTCTACCCAGAACCAAGAAATCAGACTAAACTCAATGTGGCTCGGTTGTTTATAAAAAGCATCTGATGCCATTTGAATGCCATGTACTTTCTAAGGTGGGTACACAAAATTTCTTGTAGAGAGAATGTTTGCTAAAACCTATGTGTGGAATGGTGAGTGCATTTGCAGCGGCCCTATTCTCTGTGATCGTGGGTGTTCCTTTATATTGGGGAAAATCTCAGGAAACACACTTCTTTTTACCTATATGACATCCTGGGAGCAGAGCAGAGTGCTTGCATGTGGTAGAACTGCTGGTGCTGAGATGACAGTGGTAACAATACCCTCCACTTCAGGATGCCCAGCACTGTGCTGAATACCTTACATTTATTAATTCATTTAATTCGCATGAGAAACCTAAAAGGTGCTGGAATACTTACAGATGAAACTTGGGGTTTATGTCTCAGTTTGGGGGAACAGAGTATACAGGGTATGCTGGGGCAGAGTGGGCCATAATTGAATGGTTTTGGGTCTTAGTGATGGGATATGTTTTATTCTGTGTGCTTTTATGTAGGTCTGATATTTCTTCGTAATGAAAACCAAAACAAAACCTAAGAGGTAGATACTATTATTTTCTCTTTCTTATAGATGGTGAACCTTGCCCAAGGGTTTGCATCTAACCACTCTATCCATGGTTCTGAAACTGCACCACAGCTCCCCAGGGTGCAGCAGTGGGGGGCTGCAGAATACTGCAGAGCAGTACCCCACAGCTGTCATATACCACCTGAACTACTAGCTCAAATTCGCAGTGTCCACGTTAGAGCACACTGCATTCCTGTGATGATAGCATATCTTTGTGAAACTTGCTTTTTAGCACTTGTGATAAAATAAGGACTGAAGGTTCTGGTGTCCCATCTGATTCTGGGGTTTGAGAAGTTTTCCATCCCTAATAGGTGCACATATCCCATTAGTAAGTAATTACAGTATTAAAGAATAAAATTAAAATATTGTTTCTTTCAATGTGTATTTCTTTTCAGATGGCTACTAAGTTGTTAGGACATAAATACTTCTTAAGTTTTTTGATCCCTGTGAACCAAAGTTTTGGGAATCCCTGCACTAGACTACACTGCCTCAGATGTGGAGGCTAAAACATGGAGTATCTAAATGTCCCCTGTGCTAGGTCACCTGCTTCATTGAAAGAAAGGCAGGTTCACAAAAGGCCCCAAGTAGCCAAAGCAATTCTGAGAAAGAAGAACAAAGCCAGAACCATCACACTTCCTGACTTCAAACTGTACTACAAAGCTGTAGTAATTTAAACAGTATAGTACTGGCATAAAAATAGACACATAGACAAATGGAACAGAATCGAGAGCCCAGAAATAAATCCCTACATATACAGTCAACTAATAGTTGACAAGGAAGCCCAGAACACTCAGTGGGGAAAGGATAGTCTTTTCAACAAATGGTGTTGGGAAAACAGGATAACCACATGCAGAATATAATGAAGTTGGACCTCAGTATTAACACCACTCATAAAAATTAACTCAAAGACCTAAACGTAAGACTTGATATGGTAAAAACTCCTAGAAGAAAACATAAGGAAAAAGCTCCTTGACACTGGTCTTGGCAATGATTTTTTGGATACAACACCAAAAGCACAAGCAACAAAAGCAAAAAACAAGTGTGACTACATCAAACTAAAAAGCTTCTGTGCAGCAAAAGAAATGCTAAACAAAATGAAAGGCAACCTATGGAATGGGAGAAAATATTTGCAGACCATATAATAGTAAAGGGCTAATTTCCAAAATATATAAAGAACTCATACAACCTCAATAACAAAAACAAGTAATCCACTTTAAAAAATGAGCAAAAGAATTGAATAGACATTTTTTCCAAAGAAAATATCCAAATGGCCAACAAGTACATGAAAAGGTGCTCAATATCTCTAGTCATCAGCGAATCAAAACCAAAAATGGAGATCACCACACACCTGTTAGAATGGCTACTATCAAAAAAACAGGAAAAAACAAGTGTTGGGGAGAATGTGGAGAAAAAGGGAACACTTGTAGACTGTTGGTGGGAATGTAAGTTGGTTCAGCCACTATGGAAAACAGTACAGAGATTCCTCAAATTAAAAATACAACTACCGTAGGATCCAGCAATCCCTCTTCTGGGTATATAGCCAAAGGAAATGAAAACAGAGTATCAAAAAGATATCTACAGTCCCATGTTCATTTCAGCATTATTCAAAATAGCCAAGATATGGAAACAACCTAAGTGTCCATCGACAGATGAATGGATAAAGAAAATGTATATGTACAGTGGAATATTATTCAGCTGTAAGGAAGAAGGAAATCCTGCCATTTGTGACAACATGAATGGACCTTGAGGGCATTATGCTTAGTGAGATAAGCCAGAAAGACAAATATTGTATGATATCACTTCTGTGTACAATCTTTAAAAAGCCAAACTCCTAGAAACAGAGAATAAAATATGATGGTTACCAGAGGCTGGGGAATGGGGGGATTGGGGACATGTGAAAGAGGACAAACTTGCAACTGGAAGATGAATGAGTTCTGGAGATCTAATACACAGCATGGTGATTACAGTCCACAATGCATTATTATATATTTCAAAATTGCTAAGGGCCTAAATCTCAAATGTTCTCACCACAAAAAAAAAAAAAGAAATGATAGTTGTATGACATGATAAAGATGTTAGCTAAAGCTTCAGTGGTACTCATAAGGCAATGTACAAATGTATCAACTCAACATGTACATCTTAAACTTACACAATGTATATGTCAGTTATATCTCAATTTTAAAATGTGGTTTATTCATAAAGTGGAATATTCGGAAGAAAATTCTGTCACATGCTACAACATGGATGAACCTTGAAGACATTATGTTAAGTGAAATAAGCCAGACAGAAAAGGACAAATATTGTATGGTTCCGCATATATGAAGTACCTAGAGTAATCAAATTCACAGAGACATAAAGTAAAATGGTGGTTGCCCGGGGATGGGGAGTTAGTGTTTAAAGGGCACAGAGTTTCAGTTTGGGAAGATGCAAAAGTTCTGAAATTCTGATGGTTTCACAACAATGTGAATGGGCTTAATGCCACTGAGATTGTACACTTTTTTAAAAAGGTTGAAATGGTAGATTTTATGTTACGCATATGTTGCCACAATAAAAAATAATCCTTGCAAGGAAAAAAGGAGGGAAGGAGGTGGGGGGGAGGGAGGGAAGGGAAGAAGGAAGAAAGGAGGGAGGGAGGGATGGAGGGAAAGAAGGGAGGGAGGGAGGGAAGGAGGAAGGAAGGAAAGATAGGAGGGAAGCAGGATGGTTCATCCACTTACTCTTTCACCCATACTTACAAAACACCTACTACTTGCCAGGTGCTGTGCTAGGCACGGGGGATACAGCAGTGAACAAGACAGACAAAAATGCCTCCCTGATGGGGCTTATATCCTGATGGGAAGACAAACAATAATCAGAACTAACAATAAGCATACATTATATTAGACTTGATAAGTGCTAAGAAGGGCACAAAGCAGTTCAGGAGCATAGAAAATGTGGTGGGGCAGGAAGGAGGTGACATTTTAGATAAAGGGGCAGGGAAGGCCTCGCTAAGATGGAGTTTGATAAAGACCTAAAAGAGGTAAGCGAACTATCAGCCACTTAACTTTGTTAGTTATCTCTTAACAACAACAACAACAAAAATAGACTAATTCAGAAACAGAGCCCTGAAGTTAAGTTGTACAACAAACGGAAACTTATGAGAACTGGCCAACATCAGATAGAATAATTCTTGAAAAAGCAAAAGAAAACTGGTGTGTAACTTTTCTTCTCCGTGGATAACCTCACTTCACTGTTTTCAGTGGAACCTGAACTTGGAGAGTGAGGGAACAAAGATAATAAATAATCACACCAGCTCTGTACTATACCTCAATTACAATGCGAAATGAAGAAGGGCCCGGAGATTTTATGCAAATGAGAAATCATGTTCTCATGATTTGAGATGCTAAATGACACTAGCTAAAATGCTTAGCTGTTTTAAATGGGATCTACACTGTACTCACACCAGCTGCTCACATAATAACAGCTTAACAATATTTTGCTTTTGTATGTAGATGTTTTATGAATTTGGGAGTGGAGGGCCATGGGTTGTTTTTTCTTGAACTATGGGTAATGTATAGAAGTCAATACTGAAAATGTTAATAGCAATTAGAACCATCAGTCATTCAGGCAGTAGGTTGTTTTCCTTCTGGCACCCCTTTAAAACCTTATAAATGGAAATATCAGAAGAAAAACAATGTTTAAATTACCACCACTGGATTTCTTTATGGGACAGGTGCAACCTTCATGGAGCTGTGCAATTTCCCTGAGCATCACCCAAGAGAAAATTGTAGATTCATTGATTATAAGCCCCCGATGTCCTATGTTCCTCAGCTTGCTTGTTGTCTCGCTTCTGTGTCCTCAATGAAGCCATCACACACAGAGGGCAGGGTTCCTGGAGGATCTGGAGCCATTTCAGCCCCTTTGCTTTCCTTCTTGGCCTCTCTCAGCTGCAGCCTGTTAACGAGCGCCAGATTATCTCTCTGCCACCTCCACCCCTTCCCAGAAAGTTTGGAGTTAATCCCTCTGTAAACCATCTCTTGTTAAAAACCATTTTGCAGAGCAGGATCTGCAGTGGTTCCCAATCCTGACTGCATACCTAAATCTCCCCAGGAGCTCAATAAGAACAGAAGTCTGTATTTAGTACATATGAGATGCCCACAAATTTGTACTTTTAAGTGCCTCAGATGATTCGGTTAGAAGACACTTCATGAGACTCTGGAAGGGTGAGTAGAAGTTTACCAGATTGGCAAAGGGAAGAAGAGAATTCTCTTCATATGGATATAAAATGCCATGTGTACAAATATGGGTGAAGATACGTGTGTGGCAAGTCCAAGGAAGTGCGGGTTTTCAAACTCCAAAAAGTATTCGGATGGAAGCTATTTTGTAAACATCAGCGTTCTTAATAAGATTTCTTTTAATAAAGGTCTCACTGCCAAGTTCCCCTCCAGCTCTGCTGTTTCAGCCTTACCGGTGGTGGGTTCCTTGCCCAGTCCTCGTAGGCCCAGCTCCAGGGTCTGGGTTGGTCTCAGGCTTTCCTTTGATCCTACCATGGCTGCCTCTTGCTTGTCCTTTGCTTTGGCACTGCTTGTCTTCATAAGAGAGATAAACAACATGGCTGGAACTTGGAACTTGGCTGCTTATGAAATACCTCAGGCAGGAGCAGCCCACCCCAAAGTGCTCTGCAGTTGACAGTGAGTTTGTATGGTTTTTAGCCTGCCCACTATGGGAACCCCAGAGACAGTTTTCATCAAGTTTTTCAAGCATCTCTCCCATACTCTCAAGTACAAAGTCCTGTCCTCCTTTGCCCAAACAGACAGACAGATACCCTAGCCACAGTTTCCTTACTGTAGAATTCTGAATTTATTATTATCAATTTGATTGAACAAAGTCCTGTGAAGAGCTCTGGGCTTGAGATAGGTGACACTTGGCTTCCTGTTCTGTTTCATATGCTGCTTACTTATTTAACTTGAGCAAAATCACCTGGCCAAGCGAAACGTTCTCTCCTGTCTCAGTTCCCCTTTCTATAAAATTGGTATAATAGCATGCTTTATGTACTTTTTTGCTGCCAGGAATAATGGAGGAGATCTCATGTGAATGGAATTTTGAGAAAAGGGATATAGGCTACAAATTGGTGCTATTTCTTAAGAACAATAGGGAACAGAACCTTGTGTAATTCAACCTTGTAAGACAGGTTTCTTTGTCTGAGACACAAAGAAGAATCAATTTACCAGTAGGTACCTTTCAGGAAATTTTAACTCTCACTGATAGCATTTCCATCTAGACAGTCTGCCATTCATCAGAGGATCTGGCCTCAGCTTTCTTCAACACTGAACCCGCAGCTGGAGTCAGTCATGCCTTCCCTTGGGTTCCCACTGAAGTTAGCACTTCCCTCCCTGAAAGCCTTTTCATGCTCCTCAAGGTCAGAAACCTTCTTTGTATCTGTCCCCAAGCCTAACACAGGCCCTCGCACATAGTAAGCCCCTAACAAATGTTGGCTATTAAATGAATGCTTGGACACTGTCCAGCGTTGGATTAGATGCACTTTAGGCTACAGATTAGCACAATACACATTCCTGAGTTAGAATGGATCTTAAGGATTCATCTTACCAACTTCCTGCCCTTAGCCAGAGCCAACTTTCAAGCACCTAACAAATTAGGGTCCTTTATTTTCAGTTCCTTCCTGAGAAGGACATTGAGTGGTTTTCCTGGCCAAATCATTAAGGATCCTTTGTGCAGCTGAAGTCCATTTCCCCTTTCTCCACTTAAATGAAAGGGGTAGAACATGCCCATATTTTACATATAAGAGGGTTTTTTTTTAATATAATTGAAGATTTTTCTTATATCAGGGTCTGATCTAGTTTAGGTTGGAAGCAGGGACCATCCTCTCAATTAGAGTACAACAGAAGAGCTAAGAAATTGTCAACTTGAATTTTAGAATTACTTCCAGTGACAGCTGGTAACATGGGAATCAGCTTCAGCACACAGAGGGGAGATGCTGCAGCTTGGAACATCGCCATACTTTTGCCAAAGATAGACTAGACTAGTATGCAGAAGATCTTGAATTTCTTATGTCTGAATATTAATTTCCTACTCTCTGAAGTGTTTAGTTCTCTGTGATGTGATTTGAGTGAATTTAATTTACTAGAATTGCTTTTTTGGATAATGAACATTTGTATTTCTCCTCTTTATAAAAATACAGGGCATCTTCAGGCACAAGGAAAGTGATAGTATTAAACATAAAGAAGAAGGTTTTACTGTCCAGTAAAAAATCTCCCAACCCTAGAGCTGTTTTGAGCTGATAGCAACATGGCTCTAAAATTCTTTGAACTTCTAGAAGAATGTGGTAATAAACAGTGAAACTACCATTTGTGATATTTGTTTTACTTTTTTAAAAAATACTAATTCAGAGTTGAGAAGCCAGAGAAAAGTATAAAATTGCCTCATGATGACTCATCTCAGGATGTTTTCTCTACTTCCTTCAAATATGATTATTTCCGGACAATTTAATTTAAATACTGGTGTAAGGATTACTTCTGGAGATGGGGGCTTTGCCTCTTGTGATAATTCCCTTATCCGCAGAAGGACAGAATCAGTTTGATTCCCAAGTAGCAATATTGAGATGTATTTTTATCGGTTTGCTTGATTATTTTTTAAACTTCTGTCATGATTGATGGAAACTAATTAAAACTAAATGCACATCAGCTCTTACTAAATGACGGCTACTGAGATGGTGGAGTTCAGGAAATGACAGGCCAGCCCATCCCCTTTAACAATGTTGGCCGATTCACAATCTGGGTAATTTCAGATTTATGAGATTTCAAGCATCCATATGTCCTTACTGTTTCCTGAAGAATTCTTTTTAAAGAAATGAATGTATGTGCCAATTCAATATAATGAGAGCAGAACCACCGACTGAATAATGTACATTCCTTGCCTGAAATAAAATCTCAGCAACGCTAGGAGTGTTACTGTGGGCAAAAGCATTTGGGGTTTATCTATCAAATTAAAGGCTATTTTCAGCTACTCCCCACTATGTACTTTTATAACAACAAATCATGGGAAAATAATGAATTTAGATAAAAATTGAGACGCTAACATCACATGTTATTAGCATATAGGTCATAAGCTTTTTTCTCATGTTTGTTTCATAAAAAGGACAAGTTTAGAGATTAGTGTAAGTTATGCAAAATTTTTGATGCAGAAACTAGGCAAAGTTTGCCCCAAACCCTGAGAATCATAGCATTTGAGATCTGGAAGAAGCCTTTTAGAGCAACTCGCCAAGAGGGAGGGATGGAGAAGTGGGCAGAGCAGAGCTCTGGTTCCATCCCTGCTTGCCATTGTCCAGCCATGTGACCTTGGACCATTAAGTAACCCCGTGGCCCACAGTTTCCTTATCTGTAAATGGAAATGGTGGCAACACCTCTGCCTACTTGGAAAGTTGTGAGCATGGAATGAAATCTCCTGGAAGCATGTGAACTATAAAGCCCAACGTCAGGGTCAGTTGTTATGATTTAGAAAACCCCCATACTTTTCTGATGAAGAGCAGAAGTGTGCATGACTTGCCCAAGAGCATTCTTTGGCAAAACCAGGCCTGGAATCCAGGAGGTCCCAACATCCAGACCAGGCTCTTCATATCCCTTAGGGACACTGAGAGAGCCGGGAAGGAGATAAGGAGTGCAATGTTAGGGCCTCCACTGGCTGCTGGGCCACTGGTTATGCTACTTCACCTCATCCACTACAGACGGATAAACAGTTCCAGGCCAGAGGCAATGCAGCTGGCCCACTGAAGGAGGGAGAGCCACGGCTCACCAGGGCCCACTGGATGAAAACATCCTCTAGCCAACAAAGGGTAATGGGGCTGTCAATTGGGGAACAACCTCTTCTCCTAAAACGAAAGAACAAGACAGACTGTTGTAAGACTGGGAAGGGTTCTTGTCTAAACTATTTCTCCAAAATTCTCCCTTATTTCCATTCCTGCTGCTCCTAGTATGTCTAATAACTGTGTCCACCCTTAACACTCTGGTTCACATATTAACAAAAGTCCCTTTTTTCTTGGTTTTCTCTTAGTCATGTTTAAGTTTTTTAAAGAATTTTACTAAATACTAAAGGCAGGCCAAAAACAAACTAAGCCAAAGTAATAAAATTAATATTAATGCTATCAAAGTAGTGAAGTCAGAATTTAAATCTCAGAGTATCTGCCCCCAAAGCCCTTGCTTTTGTGAGTTCATTAAACTTAAAGTAACGATTACATTGTTAAAACAGGAGTTACACACAGGAGGCAAGGTGCTTAGAACTCACAGGAATTTATATTTACACACAAAGTGCACGAAAAATCTGTTGCACAAAGAAATCATGTTTCTGCCTCTGTTTCTAGGATGCAAAGTATCATATAGCCAGGCTAACCAAGAAGTACCATGTAAGTAAGCATAAACTGTTAATACCAGGTTACTAGGCTGCCCAAAAAAACACTCACAGAAAGCAGTAATCTGACATTTTCATTGAACTTTATGCTTATCCAGATCTCTGTCCCACTCCTCATGGGGAGATGGACAGGTTGGAGGAGGGACCTGCCTGAACCAAGGCCACCAATGTGGCAGGGGCCAGTGGAGCAGGACAAGGGGTTGTTGGGGCCATTGGTGCACAGTGGCTGCAGGCCAGCACGAAATGCCAGGAACAAGCATGGGGGAGTGTCAGGATGACTGCTGGAAACCAGGTTTGAATGAAAATATGTCTGATTCAAAAGTATAGAATCTAAAGAGACAGCTTTCTCATTAGGTGGGAAGAAGAATGGAGAGTACGAACCAGTGAGGATGACGGACCCCTGGTGATGTCGGCTTTCCCCACTGTCTCGGGGAGCCTGGTCCTCAGATGTCTCATCAAGTCAGTAGAACAAGGCCCAGGTCTGAGCTGAGTCTCAGACCCTCTTTCTGATGGAGGTCAGAACAGCACCGGGCTAACAGTGGCTTTTCCTTAAATGCATGCAAGTACGCTAATAACGCTCATTAGGCGAAGTGCTCACTCATTTAATTCAGAGCATCTCATTGTGTCGCTGCATCGTTGCCAGGACAGATGTATGCACAGCTCAGGCATACTTCTCTCTGCCTGAGACAGATGTTGGGATATTAGGCCATGCTGGAACAATGCCAGCATGTTTATTAGTGACAAAAGATTGTCAGCCTCCCTTCCCCTAACTGAGGTTTTCATTTTGTAGTTAAAATGTCAATCCCAGCTCAGGAAAAGAAAGAAAGATTTTGAGAGAGGTAGAGGAAGAAGTAGGGGAAGCTGGAGAAAAAAATTGAAAGTGACCGAGAGGTAGAAGAAAAAGGGAAAGCTTGGGGTCAGTTGTTTCCTATCACTGAGATGATCTAGGTGATTTATGATTCCCACACATGACTGGGATTCACCTTGGGAGAGATTAAAAATGCAGAATGCTGGCCCCACCCAGAGCTACTACTTCTTAAAGCCCAGTGACCTGTATATATTTAAGTTCCCCTGGAGTGGGCTGTGGGCCAGACTTGAAAGCCACTGGCTGAGGCAATCTCTAAGGTTTCTTTGTATCCTTGAGAATCTTTTCTTATGAGAAGGGAGAAAAAAGGGGATGAGGGTAAACACAGAGGGCAGGGCTGCTCTATCCAAGTTGCTTTATCCTGGGGAAGAGGCTGCCCTCCTGGGAAAGGCTGATAAGATACCAAGGTCAGAGGAGGAGAGGGAGGGATGCTTGGGGTTGGTGTGGGTGTTGATTTCTTTTGTTGGAGTTGTTTATTGCACTAACTGTGGACAAGTCCCTGACAAGTGAGGGTATTCTATCCCTGCCTTATAAGTCTCAAATGTTTTGGATCTCTTTGATGTCTTTGTCCATCTAATTGGGCAAGATGCTCTGAGCTCCTGTCCTCCCGCCATGTACCACACCACTATCGAATCAGGGAGTAGGCAGGAAGGAAATGCCTGTCCACTGACTCTAGTCCCTCTTCCCGCTCCTGGCTGCTAAAACCTCTTTCCCCAGTTATCTTCCTCTTTGAGGATATTCTTATGAGTAGGTTTCTATTAACTCTTTTTTTTTTAATTTTTTTAATTGAAGTATAGTTGATGTACAATGTTGTGGCAATCTCTGCTCTACAGCAAAGTGACTCAGTTATACACGTTCTTTTTTTATATTCTTTTCAATTATGGTTTATCACAAGATATTGAATATAGTTCACTGTGCTATACAGTAGGCCTTGGTTGTTTATCCATCCTATACATAATAGTTTGCATCTGCTAATCCCAAACTCACAGTCCTTCCCTCCCCCTTGGCAACCACAAGTCTGTTTTCTATGTGAGTCTGTTTCTGTTTTGTAGATACACTCCTGGGCATATGCCCCCAAAAAATTATAATTCAAAAAGATACATGCACCCCTATGTTCATTGCAGCACTATTTACAATAGCCAAGACATGCAAGCAGCCTAAATGTCCATTGACAGATGAATGGATAAAGAAGATGTGGTACATATATACAGTGGAATACTACTCAGCCATAAAAAACAATGAAATAATGCCATTTGCAACAACATGGATGCAATTAGAGATTATCATACTAAGTAAGTCAGAAAGAGAAAGATAAATACCGTATGATACCACTTACATGTGGAATCTAAAATATGGCACACATGAATCTATTAACTCTTGGTAGAGCAGGCAACCCTCCCAGCTCTGCCAGAAGGACCAGGTGATTCATTCCAACTAGGGGCTCAGGAAGAATGTTTCCCTCCCACTGCCACCTCACAAACCTTATCAAAACTTCCTTAAAACTTACAAAAGCTATACAGAATGTCTGGAAAACAGAAGATGCCCCTGAATCTCAGTACAACTGTTTTCATTTTATGTAGTCCCTTGATTAATTTTCATATTCATATTTTATATAGAGTACTTATGATTTTGTGGGACCTTTTCTATTATAAGCATTTTCTTCATTGCTGCATAACCTTGATGATGATCTTTGTAACAGCTACAAAATTCTCCACCTAGAAAAGGTACCATTTTGTTTACCAAATACAGTACTTATATAGTGCTTTCCATGTACCAGGTACACAAATATTATAATAAATATTAACTCATTTCATCCTCATAATATTTATAAACTCATTTCACACTTCTAACAACTATCATGCTAACAACTATCATGCTTGTGTTATAGATGTTATAGATAAGGAAATCAAGGCTTAGAGAGGTTAGGTAACTTGCACAAGGTCACACAGTGAGTGAGCGGCGGAGACAGGCGTATACTAGTTTGTGCTCATAACCACTGTGCAGTACTGACATTTTAGTTAATTGTCCTTCAGCTGTTTAACATTTAGTCTGCTTACAGTTCTTTTTAGAATTATAAATACTGGAAAGAACATCTTATTGCTCATGGCTTTTTTCATTCTTTCAGATTACTTGTTTAGGGTAGGTTTCCAGGAGAGCTGCCTGCCCCACTTTCCGTTTTGAGCTGACAGAGAGAGGTGGCCATCCTACACAAATTCCCACTGTGGAAACCTGCACTGTGGGGAAAAAGGACACTTTCTTGTGAGGTTGTTAATGCTTGATTCATGGCAAGTGTAATCTAGGAACAATCAAGGGAAATTATAAAGGTTGCTGCCTAGTGAAGGTGAAGCCTGCTGACGTTGGATGACGCCATGCAGCCTGCTGTTGCTCACTGCCTCCTGGGCGACCTGGAGGTCAGAAAGCCACTCGTCAAACAAGAAGAGCAAATTGTCTCTATTTATTTCAGAGGGGAAATAAGAGTAACTCTTCAGTGGCAAATATCTTAACCAGCCAGTTGGTGAGTCTTTTAATCTGGATGTTTTGACAACCTGTAAACACAAGTCAATTTGGAGGTCAAGCTCAAATCTCCAGATTTTCTGTATAGCCGGAGATGGGGCTGGCAGTCTTTTTGGAATGGAGTGAACGTAGCTTCAAGGTACGTGTCCTGAAGCTACGTTTGTATAGCAAGCAGGATTTTTCCTTCTGCAGTACAATTTGTTTAGGGGATAGCTTAGCGTGGAGGAGCTCATGGAAATTATGGCCCCCTCCACCCCTGGGCCCACCACAGGGTCAGTCAAGTCATGCTTAAGATTTTTGAGTGATGTTGGACCAAAACCATCCGAGATCTTAGTGAGTCAGAGGACATTTTTTTGCTTTTTCTCCCTTATGACACAGGCCCACTGTTCTTCTCTGCCTAGTATGGTACTAGAAATAGCAACAACTGAAACTTGTTCCCATTCCCCCAGGCCAATGTATATCTTCAACCTGACACACACAGACACACACACACACACAGACTCTTCTCTTGGGCCACCCTAATGATTACAATCATACATCTGTTCTCCTTTCTCCCCAATTATAAATGTAATTATCATATCTCATTAACACATTTTATTAAAATGGTCTTCCTAGCATATGGAAGTGATAAATCTGAAAAACAGAGATAAGAACAGGGGAAGGTCAGAGTGAGAAGAAAATAGGACTAGCTGATTTTTTGCCCTAAGTTTTTGGGAAATTACGGTGAGCCAAAGAGGACGGCATGAAGTGTGTTAATGGCATAGTTAAGAATTCGTAGGTTACCTGACATGTCCATGCCTTCCTTGCTCCACAGCGCACTATATCATTTATCAAGACATTGGAATGTTTGTTCAAAAGATAAAGGATATTTTTTTGTGATGGAAAAGGAGGAAGAAGTTGGTCCTGACCACAATTTAAGAATATAAAATAAAGACCTAAGTAAATAAGTCCTGAAGGAGAGTGATAAATGTCCAGGGGCTGTAGGCAGCATACCTGATGGTGTTGCCTAGCCACTTCAGCTGTTCCTGGAGCAACAGCATCCCAGGCAAAGAGGGAAATTGGGGATGCGTTCAGAGAGCGAATTTTACCACTCCTACCCCCTGTTTGCTGACTATGAATAGAATTGGGTAAGGGACTCTGTTTTGAAATGTACCCAGGATTTGTTTCAATCAGGTATGGTAAGACAGAGCCATGGAAATGACAGTTGTGAAGGAATGTCTCACAGACCCCTAGAAGGAGTAGGCATAGCATGCCACACGGCCACATGGGGAAGCACCAGGGTCAGTCAGGAGGCAGAGGGGAAGCATGGGCGAGAATCTTTATTGTGGTTTTCATGGGAAGGAGAGGGCGAGGCAAGGTAAGCAGGGCAGACAGGTTTAGAATTGGCTAATTTAAATAAGTTTAGTGGTATCTGGACAATAAATTGCCCATATCCTGGCCCTGGGGTAATTAGGGCAGAAGGATAGTATCCTGTGCTGCAGGGGCCTGATACCAGGAGGTAAATTGTGGGAATGGACTCAGGATTGGTTGGCCTGCATGTCAAAGGCAGGCTCACAGGTAAGTTAACAGTCTCTAAGAATTAGCTCACCCTGGGAGGGGCAGTCCTCCCTCAGGTCTGCAAGGCCCCAGATGCCAAAGCATAAGAATACAGAAAATATAGTTAATACAGACCCTGATACAACATAAGCAAAAGGTCTATTGTCTGTTTTGTGATGTAGGAGGTATCTGTGTTTTAGGGGCTGGCATTCCCAGAGTAAGAAAGGAACCCTAAAAAGCAACATTAGAAAGATCTCCTGTTCTCTCCTTGTCCAATTGAAGCCCAAGAACATGGTGAGCACACCTACTAATGCCAAACAGGGTGCCTCAAGAAAAGCCATTCTTCTTTCAAGATGTGCGCTTTAGGATCTAAAGGACATTGAAGCATTTTACGCAGTACCAACATGTAGTCCATGAGGTACAGGCTTGAAAGGATAACTCCAAACAGTGCAGGACTCAGGTCTAGTCATT
Organism: Globicephala melas; assembly: GCF_963455315.2. Taxonomy (NCBI): domain Eukaryota; kingdom Metazoa; phylum Chordata; class Mammalia; order Artiodactyla; family Delphinidae; genus Globicephala; species Globicephala melas. The sequence goes on along the minus strand of NC_083317.1, from coordinate 131,404,236 downwards.
TTGATTATCTCAACCCAGAAAAGTGGAGAATGCCTTTTCCTCAGCTCACCTTACAGGTTTAACCAGGGTTCGGGCATGAACTGTATCATTTCCAATCACGTATAGTGAGCATTGCTAAAAAGTAGTATTTGGCAATACTTTATTATGCCATTGTTGAATTAGTTTCAATAATGAGAATAAACATTTGCTGAGCCTTTTTTTTTTTTTTTTTTTTTTTTTTTTTTTGGCGGTACGCGGGGCTCTCACTATTGTGGCCTCTCCCGTTGCGGAGCACAGGCTCTGGACGCGCAGGCTCAGCGGCCATGGCTCACGGGCCTAGCCTAGCCGCTCCGCGGCATGTGGGATCCTCCCGGACCGGGGCACAAACCCATGTCCACTGCATCAGCAGGCAGACTCTCAACCACTGCGCCACCAGGGAAGCCCTGAGCCTTTTGTGTTTGTAAAATGGTTTAACAAGCACCGGCTGGCTCACTTGTTAATAATTTCTTTGGGGGATTCTTTTTTTTTTAAATAAATTTATTTATTTTTATTTTTGGCTGTGTTTTGTCTTCGTTGCTGCGCGCAGGCTTTCTCTAGTTGCGGTGAGCGGGGGCTGCTCTTTGTTGCGGTGTGCAGGCTTCTCATTGCGGTGGCTTCTCTTGTTGCGAAGCACGGGCTCTAGGTGCATGGGCTTCAGTAGTTGTGGCGCATGGGCTTCGTTGCTCTACAGCATGTGGGATCTTCCCGGACCAGGGCTCGAATCCGTGTCCCCTACATTGGCTGGCGGATTCTTAACCACTGCGCCACCAGGGAAGCCCTCTTTGGGGGATTCTTAACAATGCATATTTAGGAGATAGAAGTGATGATTCGGATGGGATTAAGGGAAAAGACAAGTAATAGAAAAGCATTTAACATAGTCATTTTAGTTACATAGTCTCTGCAAGCCTGTACTGACTAACCATCATTTTCATTGCATCTGCTTACACATTCCTAATGTTCAAATCCCAGCACAAATGTACACACATTGGGTAAAACCATGTTTTAATCTTTATGTTATCTACTCTTCCTTATTGCCCTTTGGCGTCTTGATTTGCACAGAACATGGATGCAACCCAGGAAGCACTCTGTGAGTGCACCCACCCCCCACCGTGGGGCAGGAGACCTGGCCCCTGCCCTGCCTCTGCCTCTGCAAGGGATGAGCCCCAGAACTTCCCTACATCTCTAAGCCTCAGTGTTCTCAGCTGTAAAATGGCTGAGGAAGGGAGGTACAGAGGACACAGGTGGTTTGTACGGTCCTGGCTCTTAACATCCAATGAATCCATGATCTTGCCACTTGCATCGTTTGTTGCTCCAGTGTGTGACTTCAGGCATCTCTTGCTCATTACCGCACTAAAACTTAAACTGACACATCAGCGGGACCACAGGAGCACATGTACATGTACACACACAGGTACACACACACATACCCTAGTTACCAAACTTTACATACCGGGGAATTTACACTCTTGGTAGACTGAAGACATGTTCCAAATTGAAATGTAAAATTCAGTTTACATTTTGAAAATATATAATTTTAAATGTAAAATTTCATGGACCTTCTGAATTTTCTGTTCTAATCTACATTTAATATTACAGTGTTTTCACTCTAATCTCCAAGTAGTATTGGCCCTCGGGGTCAGCATGATCCTGTAACGTCTGACATCCCTGGAGCGCCCCGCCTCCAGGCAGCCCTGAGTGTGAGAAGAGCAGCAGTAAGCCTCGTGGGGCTCTGACTTCACTCCTTGCTGGGCCCTCAAGCCTGAAGTGAGGTGATAAATGGAACAGTGGACCTCTTACCCCCTGTCCTGTTTTTTAACTGTCTCTTGATGAGTTCTGCTGGTAGAGGCTAAAGTGGTCCAAGAAATATGATCAGAACCAGAGGCCTGTTTGATAATAAAGCTTTTCTATGGGAATTTTTTCTACGACACTCACCTCTAATTTTAAAATATAACTCTAATTATAGAAACAGGTGTTCTTTAGAGCCAACAATGGTAGCAAATTTCTCAAGAAGAATCACTGTGTATAGTATTTATATATTAGAGTTGTCATTTTGAAAACACTTTTACATACATTTTAATGGTAACCACTGTGTTTGGAGGATGTACATGCTACATACTCTGCCTTACATCAGCCAGGTCAGTGAGGGTCCCCATAGGGAACAGATGGCCCTCACAGCGGGGAAGTGAGCAAGTTTTGGACCTTTCAAAGGCAATGTTTCATAATAGTGACAAATCTCATAGACAGTGAACTTTATCAAGTTTTGCCAAAAACAACTCTTTTTTGGGTGCCTTCCTAAACATCCCACAATGTATAGAAAATCAGTGTAATGTAATAAGTTGCTGAGTCAGAACACTTCTGAAAATAGCTTCCTAATATCCTTCTCCTAAAATCAAGAAACTTGAGCAGTGAAGGAATCTGGTCATTGTTTATTCATTATTTATTCATTCATTATGCAATCTTAATGAAACGTGAGAGCCTGCCTTAGTCATTAAAAAAACGCATACACTCTTAAAATGAGTACTATTAATTTACTAACCCAGGATTGATTTATGAAGGTTAAGGCACATGTAATTATGTGACAATTCACTTTGCAGAACTTTACTGCTATCATAATGAAATATCAAGGAAATCCAATTTCAATTGATTACTTTGTTGTAGTGTTTTTTTTTTAATCTATTGAAAAGTCAAATGGTTGTATAGTTATGTGGTTGCTATTTCCCTTCTGCCTAAGCAGAAAATTGAAGTCTCTTTCTGTTAATGTAGTTTCTGACTCTATAACTATTCCTGGCTTGGAGCTCCACATTTCCTATGCCTTGTTATGTAAGCCAACATAGCCATGTGGCAGCTACTACTTCCAATGTCTCATGATGTGAGATCCAGGCTCATCAAGATATACTAACAGGGCTTCGCCATCCTAACAACTTCTGAGCCCAAACCTTCAAAATGAGAATAATTCTCATCTTCGTTGGCTGTCATGATGATTAAATAGAATAAATGTAAGAAGAGGAAACATCATGATGTCGTAATGCCTGCTATATACTGCCTGGCTCAATTCTTTACCTTTCCTACCTGTGCCATAAAAGAGCTGTGGTCATCTCACTCCAAAACAGTACTTGACATTCTGATTCAACCATGATCATACAAGAATGGCCTGACAGAGTGGAAGCCTTCTATATTACATTTTCCTTCTGAACTTGGCTATACAGATGGTCCCCAATTTATGCTGGTTTGACTTAGGATTTTTCGACTTTACAGTGGTGTGATATGCATTCAGTAGAAACCATAATTTGAATTTTGAATTTTGATCTCTTCCTGTGCTGGCAATATACAGTACAGTCCTCTCTTGTGATGCCGGGCAGTGGCAGTGAGCTGCAGCTCCCGGTCAGCCACGTGACCACAAGGGTAAACAAGCAACGTACTGTACTTACAAACGTTCCATCTTCCACTTTCAGTACAACATTCTATAAATTACATGAGATATTCAACCATTTATTATAAAATAGACTTGGCGTTAGATGATTATACCTAACTGCGGGCTAATGTAAGTGTTCTGAGCTAGGTAAGCTAGGCTAACCTGTGGTGTTCATTAGATTAGGTGTATTAAATGCATTTTTGACTTGTGATATTTTCATCTTACAATGGGTTTGTTGGGACATAGTCCCATTGTAAGTCAAGGAAAATCTGTACTGATTCTTTTAACAGCTTTATTGAAGTATGAATTACATACCATAAAATTCACCCATTGCTGGTGAATAGTTCAATTATCTTCATAAATGTATGGAGTTGGGCTTCCCTTGTGGCTCAGTGGTTAAGAATCCACCTGCCATTGCAGGGGACACGGGTTCGAGCCCTGGTCCGGGAAGATCCCACATGCCACAGAGCAGCTAAGCCCGAGCGCCACAACTACCGAGCCTGCACTCTAGAGCCCGCGAGCCACAACTACTGAGACTGTGTGCCACAACTACTGAAGCCCACGCGCCTAGAGCCTGTGCTCTGCAACAAGAGAAGCCACCACAATGAGAAGCTCGTACACCACAACGAAGAGTAGCCCCCGCTCGCCACAACTAGAGAAAGCCCGCGCACAGCACCCAACTCAGCCAAAAATAAATAAATATTTATTTTAAAAAATATGTATATGGAGTTGTGCAACCATCACCATGGTACAGTTATAGAATATTCTATCACTGCAAAGTTTCCTCTGCCCATTTGCAGCACCTAATTGCCACCACAATCCTAGGCAGCAACTGATCTGCTTGGTTTCTCTATAAATTTACCCTTTCTAGACATTTATATAAATGGAACTGTATAATATATGCAGTCTTTTGCACCTGGCTTCTACATTGTGCATGATGTTTTTGAGGTTCATCTGTTGTGCCATTGTGTTAGAATTCTTCAGAGAAATAGACCAATAGGAAATGAATAAATATATAGAAAGAGATTTATTATAAGGGATTGGCTTATGTGATTCCGGGAGCTAAGATATCCCACAATCTGCCATCTGCAATCTGGAAGCCCAGGAAAGCTGGTGGTATAGTTTCAGTCTAAATCTGAAAGCCTGAGAACCAGGCTAGCCAGTGGTATAAGTCCTAGTCTGAGTCTAAAGGCCCAAGAACCAGGAGTGCCATTGTCCAAGGCAGGAAAAATAGGATATCACACGTCAATCAAAGGGAAAATTTGCCCTTCATCTGCCTTTTTGTTCTATTTGGACGTTTGAAAGATTGGTTGATGCCCACGCAAATTGGTGAGGGCAATCCTCTTTACTCAGTCTACTGATGCAAATGCTAATCTCTTCCAGAAACACCCTCACAGACACACCCAGAAATAATATTTTTTCAGCTATCTGAACATCCCTTAGCCTAGTCAAGTTGATGCAAAAAATTAACCATCACAAGCATGTATCAATATTTCATTCTTTTTAATTGCTGAATAGTATTCTATTGTATGGATATACCACATGTTACTTATCTTTCATCAGTTGATGGAGATTTGGATTGTGTCCAGTTTGGGGCTATTAAGAATAATGCCTCTATGAATATTCATGTATATGTCTTTGTGTGAACGTTTGTTTTCATTTCTCTTGGGTAGCTTCCTAGGAGTAAAATTTCAGGGTTCCATGGTAGGTCTGTGTTTATCTCTTTAAAACTGCCAGATTGTTTTCCAAAGTGGCTTACCATTTTACAATCCCACTAGGAATGTATGAATATTCCAGTTTCTCTACATTATCACCAACCCACACTTCTCTTGTCTTTTTTGTTACAGCCAGTCTAGTGGATATGAAGTGATATTTATTGCCGTTTTAATTTGCATTTCCCTGATGACTAATAATATTGAGCATCTTTTCATATACTTATTTGCCATCCATATGTCTTCTTTGGTGAAATGTCTGTTGCCCATTTTTAAATTGGATTGTTTTTTACTGAGTTGTAAGAGTTCTTTATTCTATTCATGTATTCTAGATACATGTCTTTGTCAAATCTATATTATGCAAATATTTTCTCCTGTAGCTTATATTTCTGTTTTTGTCTATGGCTTACATTTTCATTTCCTTAATAGTATCTTTTGAAGCATGGAAGTTTTTAATTTTGATGTGTTTGGTATTATTTTTGAGAACTCTGCCGAGCCCAAAGTCTGCCCAATCCCACTGGAGGATTACTTGCATATATCATGCCCTTTACCCCTAAGGACTTCAGTGTGCATTCCCCAAGAATGACCTTCTCTTATGTAACCACAGTGCAGTTACCGACTTCCCTAGATATGCTTTCATCTGATCATCAATTACCTATATTCCAATTTCACCAATTGGAATGTGCTTCATAGCATATTTTCCTCCTGAACAGGATCCAATTTAGAATCACACAGTTCATTTAGTTGTCATGTCTCTTTAATCTGGAACACTTCCTCAGCCTTTCTTTGCCTTTTATAATATTAACAGTTTTGAAAATACACTTTCAAAAAACATTAGCCAATACATATATATTGACAGTTTTGAAGATTATTTTAACATCATTTAAAAATACATTTTAAAGTAAATGTTCTTTGCTTTTTCTCTGTCTGACGTTTCCTCCTGATTCCCTTCATGTTGTGCTTCTCAAGTCGGAATACCACTTAGGTGATGGTGTGTCCTTCTCAGGGCAACACATCTGGAGGCACACAATGTCCATCTGCCTCACTGATGTTAATTTTCATCACCTAATCAAGGTGGGCCCAGTTTTTCCACTGTTTACCTACCATTTTCTCCTCACATTTAGTAAGTCCTCTGATTTCTTTTTGGACCAGCATTTCAGATTTTTCTCAGTGTCCCTGGCAGGGAAAGGAACTGCTCCTCTACTTGCAATACTGCAAGTAATTGCTACCCCCTGTGAAGAGAACATTGATAATGGTATTAAAGCCTGAAGACCTTTTTAATGTGTATTTAAGACTTTTCCCTAATGCATGGATGATTAGAATTAGAGAAAGCTGCTACCAAATGGATGACAGTTTTCTTATCCACTGTAATCTAATACAAGATTAACTCCTTTCCGCTGTTCTATTAATATCTCCAAAGACTTCCCTGATTTGATCCCTGCCATGCTTGTTCATGAATAAATGGATGGAGCTGTGTTCCTGTAGGGATTCTTAAGGGTTTGTTTTTTTTTTCTATTCCATCAAATCAAGATAAACGAACAGCTCAGAAGAAAAGAAATGGCTCAGACTTTATTGGAAAGCGTAATACTTGGAAAAAAGATATTTTTAATAGCTTGGGAAAATAAAAAAGGATGATGACAACTCCAAAGCGTGTGCCATCTCTCATTAGTATCTCGACATCTAGTTATTAGGAGAGAATGACAGCTTTGTTGTTAAATTATGTAGATGCTAATTGAAGGCACAACCAAATAGGAGGTTCAGTTGCTTTCAGAAGCACTCTCACATCATTAGCTGTGATCTCAGTGATGGAACTCAATTTCTAGACCCATTTCCAATTCTCAAACTGATACTTCTCCTAGGAACATGTATGGTTTGGGAAGGAATGGTTGTACAGCCAGTCTTCACGGAGAACCCTCATTCTCAAAGTCATTTTTACACCTGAAGATGTAAGCGGTCCCCCATCATATGTTACAGCCAAGGTCACGGGAGAGCTATAACCTGCACACTAAAGCCATTTCTCCACCTAGTCACACAAAGGTCTAGGGCTGGAGCTTTTGTAACATGGAATCTATCCTGGTGATTAGTGGATGGATTAGACTTTGCCTAAAAGTCTATGGGGCAAAGACGGGTAGCATCAGTTTAGGATTTGGCATGGCCAGATCCCAACCCCCAAATCGCAGTACTATTGATACACCTCTCTGAGAGAAATATGATGGCAATGACCATCTAATTTACATAGCTCTTTTCCCTTTCAAAGCACTCTTAGAAGTATCTCCCTTCAGGCAATGTAGCCAGAATGCCTTGGAGTAAATCTTGGCCTCACCATCTCATGACTGTATAATCTTAAAATTGTCTAACCTCTCTGTGTCTCAGTTTCCTCATGTGTAATATGGAGATAATAGTGGTTCCCTGCTTGTAGGTGATTGTGGGAACTAAGTGAGATAATATTTATCAAGTGTTAGAATGATGCCCGGCACACAGGAAATGCTTAACACAAGTATTGTCATCATCCTCATATTCTGTTGGAGAAGGCGAAGACATGGATTGATACCCTGTTTTTAATGATGAAGAAGTAGCAGCCAGCAGTTCAGTGACTTGCCTATGATCACACAGTAATTGAGGGGACCTAAGAGAGAAGCCACTCTGAGCTTGTGAGTCCTGCTCTAGGTCCCTAGGAAGGGCCCTCCTCCCTCCAGGCTTTTGAGCATTGCATAACACTAAATGGTTCTGAAGCACAGACCCTCCTGAATATGTGAAACAGGCCTGGACCAGACTGTGTCCCCACAGAAATGCTTGACCCCTTGCCCAGCCCCCAGGCCCACCAGAGCCTGGATCTATGGCAGCTGCCAGCACAGATTCAGTGAGGAGTCAGTCAAGATGGGGGTAGGAACGACACAAGGCCCCTGCCCTGCCAGGCGCCCAGCTACCCCAGCAGGAAATCTCTCTGGCATGCTGGTTCCGCCAAGCCCATCAGTCACAGTGACAGTAGCAAATATAGAAAGTTAGGTCTCCCTCAGAAATAAAGACCACAGAGGGACTTCACTGGCGGTCCAGTGGTTAAGACTCCGTGCTTCCATTGCAGGCGGCATGGGCTCGATCCCTGGTTGGGGAAGATCCTGCATGCCTCACAGTGCAGCAAAACAAACAAACAAACAAATAAATAAATATCAAAATGCTTTAAAGAAAAAGGAAATAAAGACCACGGACATATTTGAGATATGGCTTTTGTAACTTCAGCTCTTTAGGGAACGAAAATTAAATTTGACGCAGTTTTAACAGTGGACACCACAGAAGCACTTGTTTGCAAAAATCACTTTCATTTTTGTATTACAAAATTAACATTAAAAGGAAAAAACAGAATACATAATTGAGTGAGCACTTGTATCATCCAGTTATTAAGAGAGATAAAAACATACACACACGCTGCAGCTTAGCAAGCACCTGCTCTTAAAGTAGATCTCCTTGCGCCTAAGATCCAGGGACAGCAGAAAGCCCTGCAGCCTGTCCTGAAATTCACACAGATGGCAAAGGGGGAAAAGGGGCCGATACAAGACAAACATTGCTGCCAGTCATCAACTGTTCTGGAGTCCCTATTTCATTAGTTATTCCATTAATCACACAAAACAGGAAGGATAAAAGGAAACACATATATGGGGGAGGGGGAGAAAAGGACTTAAAAAATAAAAAAGAAATATGCTCCTCATGTTCTTTAAAAAAAAAAAAATGCTGGAAGAAATGTACCAAAGTGTTGAGTGATTCCCTTTGGGTGGTGAGATTGTGGGTATTCAGTTTGGATCTTCCTTCTATAGGTATCCTCCAAATTTATAAGAATATATTTTACAATGGAAATTGAAGAAAGCAATCTCTTTAAAAGAAAATCAGTATCCATTGGGCAGCAGATGTAAAGGTCTATACTGCAGAGTCTGCGTCTCTAGCATCGTCACTTAGGGAGCTGTGTGGTCACTAGGTTTGTTTCCGTCCTGTGGAGAGAGTACTAACTATGAACTGAACACCACTTTGCCTGGTACTTAACAATTCAAGAGGTCTGAACCTTAGAAACTGAGGACTTGCCATTACAAAGAGAGGTAGGTCATATAATAGCATGGGTGAACATCTTTTCTTTGTGGGTAAAAGATGTAGCCAAACTCTGTATCTCACCGTTGCCAAACTCCATGTCTCACCGTTGCCTCTGAAATGATTGAAAATCAGCCAGTGTCAGATTCCTCCTCTCATCCAAACAAGACACAGCTGGCGAGGTCCCCAGGGACCCGAGTCAGAACTAAGGTGAGGGCATATTTGGCCCTCAGTTTATAATATGTGAGACCAAGGGGGAAGCTGAAAAACAGGGTTTGGGGAGTTACCAAATCAAAAAGCCAGCAGAGTGAGTTGGTATAGACAGAGCAGAAAAAGCTGGGTAGCCAGGGATGAAGTTGAGGGTGGGGGAAAGTTCTGTGTGGGAAGGGGATCCACAGCAGTGTCTTTCACCATTGGCGGGGAGAGGAACACCACTGAGAATGCCAGAGAGGCCTGGGTGGGTTGGTTTGTAAACTCTTTTGAGCTTGTCAGAGTGAGGATTGATTCAAAAGTGAACTGCAACTGTGTTCCTGTGATCAATTGAGAAGCATTCCAAGTTCCTGGGCTGACAAACATTCTGTGTTTCCACAGCCCTATTATTGATCATCTCAATCTGACGACAGGGAAATCGAAAGGGATTTGTATCCCCAAAGAACGCGTGCATTGCTGTTACCGTATTACTGTGATGGCTTAAAGAATATATAGATGCCATTCCCTTGATACCAGAGGTTTGACAGGCTGTCAGTAAAAATGCTGAGCTTTTACCACCTTTGCTAAGGAAGTAATAAACATTATCTCAAAGAGAGGAAAAAGATTTTTGCCAAATCTTGAAGATCTTGGCAGATATCAATCATATGATTTTTATAAGAAATGAGATTCTCCACATTGTGGGTAACGGATTTACAGACTGCCCAGATGGCTTAGTGAATAAGAGATTGGAAACAACATAAATTATAGGCAGGAACATAAACACCAAACCAAAATTTGAAAATAATCAGAATAGAAATCTGAAGCGCATTAACAAATAGTAATTGCTTATAACGTTTTTTTAAGCCTTTTTATTCATTTATTTATTTATTGGCCATACCGAGTGGCTTGTGGGATCTTAGTTCCCTGACCAGGGATCGAACCTGGGCCCCTGGCAGTGAGAGCGCCAGGATGTAACCACTGGACCACCAAGGAATTCCCTGCTTATAACCTTTAATGTCATCTTGGCTAGAGATGTTGCTTGGTGTGGATGCCCCAAATAGCAACTGAAAAGGCTTTTTTCACCATGGTTCATTCTAGCAGATATGAATAGAGTGCCTCCTATGAGCCAGACACCATTCTAGGAGTTGGAGACACAGCAGCAAACAAAACAGCCCAAGTCCCTGCCCTCATGATGCTGACACTCTAGTAGGGAAAAATTAATAAACAGTAATAAATAAGCAAAACATCTGATATGTTAGATGGGGATGCATGCAATGAAGAAATATAAAGCCAGAAATGGGAGTAGGTGTGTTGAAGGATGGTGTTTCAACTTGGAAAGGGGAGAAATGTGCCAGAGGCCCTAATTTCAGGATACACATGGTTTCCTGAGTGGATGGAGGCTCTGGCCAGGCACCTCACTCCCTTGATCACCATTTCTCCATTGATCCAATGAAGCGGTTAGACTGTGATCTTTGTCACAAACAAGCTCTCACAGCTCTGGTCGATGGTGGTACTTTGACATGACACAAGGGAAATTAAGAAACAGATTGGATTTCAAACTTGCAAAGTGATTCACCAAGTTGTGTTCTTTTGTGCCAGGAAAACAAAGACACAGCTCACCCTGAGGGAGCATCTGCTTTGGATGGGCACTCCCGAAAGTGGCCCCACTGGTGCTTCCACTCCCGTGATGGCAGATGGGAGGGAAAATGGGGATAACTGTTTTATGTCTTGAGGATATTACCGACTTGTACAGTTGCCTCTTTAACATTTTGTTCTTTGAAATTCACCATTAAGTAGGCACTGTCCTTTTTCAAGCCCATTTTATAGGTTAACAAATGGAAAATAAAGATTAAGGAACTTGGGCTTCCCTGGTGGCACAGTGATTTAGAGTCCGCCTGCCGATGCAGGGGACACGGGTTCGTGCCCCGGTCCGGGAAGATCCCGCATGCCGCGGAGCGGCAGGGCCCGTGAGCCATGGCCGCTGAGCCTGCGCGTCCGGAGCCTGTGCTCCGCCACGGGAGAGGCCACAACAGTGAGAGGCCCGCGTACCGAAAAAAAAAAAAAAAAAAAGGAAAGATTAAGTAACTTTCTCAAATTCATCCAGTTAGTTTCAATTTGAGGATTTAAGCCCAGATCTGATTCTAGAATCTATCATCTTTCACTACTGGCCACATTCTTATAAGTGCCTCACTCTATACCTTAAAAACCTTTCCCAGATGTAGATGCACTCAGCAAAATCCAGAATGTGGGACACTATACAGGATAAATTACCTGGTTCCTTCAGCAAATTAATTACAGGAAAAAGAGCGAGAAATAACCTGTAGATTAAAAGTGACTTAAGAGACAACCAATGTCGATGTTTGGACCTTATTTGGATCTTGATTCGAACAAACTATTTAAAATCAATGACATACAGGAATTTGAACACTAAGGTATTTGATAATATTAAAGAATTATTTTTATTTTTTCAGGTGTGATAAAAGACTAATGTTTTTTAAAACAGTAATTTTTTTTGAATTTTTGAATTTTATTTTATTTATATTTTTATACAGCAGGTTCTTATTAGTTATCCATTTTATACATATTAGTGTCTACATGTCAATCCCAATCTCCCAATTCATCCCACCACACCCCCGCCCCGCCACTTTCCCCCCCTTGGCATCCATACGTTTGTTCTCTACATCTGTGTCTCTATTTCTGCCCTGCAAACCGGTTCATCTGTACCATTTTTCTAGGTTCCACATATATGCGTTAATATGCGATATTTGTAAAACAGTAATTTTAAAAGTACATGCTTACATATTTCCAGAGAAAATGATATGCTGCCTGGGATTAACTTTAGAATAATGCATTGCAGGGAGTATAAATAAACAAGACTGGCCATGTGTTGATCACCATTGTAGCAGTTTGTTATAGTATTCTCTTCAGTTCTGTATATGCTTAAATTTTTCCACAATAAAAAATAAAACCAAACCAAACACCCCTGCTGTGGTGAATGTGGAATTGGTTGCACTGACCATCTGCCACTTTCTTAGGTACCCAGTCTCTTCCATTAGACTGGAGGCAAAAACCAAGTCTAATGGTCAGAGCACATCTTCCAGGCCTGTGGCTGCCTTGGTTTACAGAGCTGGCTAAATGTTGGACTTCCTGCCCCTGGTAGACTCCCCTGTCCCGGGTCTGTGGCTTTTCTGCAGCCAGCGGCATGGGCCACCTCACCCAAGGAACCAGAGGGTGATGTGATACAATGAAAAGAATTCTGGCCTTACTTTTTAGCAGCTGTACACCTTGAGCAAAGCCCTTCACCTTGCTGAGCCTTAGCGAGTTGTGGTTATCAAATGGAGTAGCATTAAACATAATAGAATAAGATCTATTGTGAAGATCCCTCCCAAGAATCTGGGCCCCCAAATGCTCTGGTCAGCTAAGACCCAGCAATGAATGAATCGGGGAGGACTGGTCTCTGTAGAGGGAGTGACTCACATTTTCTGGATCATCTCTTTGTCCCACGTTGAACCACGCCCCTGAGAGAAGGAACCTGCATTGTGCTTCTTTGTGTTCCCAGGATAGTGAGGTGGGAAGAACATGGCCTTGGCGTCAGGGAATCCTGGGGTTTAATTCTATATCTATCACTTACCTACCACGAGGCCTTTGGCAAAGCAACCTCCTTATCTGTGAAATAGCAATAATAAAGCCCACTAAGAGGAATTAATGAAAGAGGACATTCAATGTCCAGTTCATAGTTGGTGTTCAGGAAGTGTTAGTTTCCCACCGTCCTCAGGTGCTCTCTTGATGCTTGGTGGATGAATGTGTAACTAGATGTTTCTCTGAAGGTGGATGCCTCAGCAGCAGGGTCACCAGGTACAGATACACAGGCTTTGCACTGCACCAGGGCGCCTGGCTGGACTCGGCTGTGCACCTGAGTGCAGGACTGTCTGCCCGAAGGAAGAGTGCCTTTGTCTACTTTGTGCAAAACTGCTGAGTGAGCTATCAGTGTCCCTGCTCAGAAGGAAAATGTTAGTCACCAGAGAAAGGGATTTGTTTTTATAATGCATGACTCCAGCTAGTGCCAAGAGGCAAGAGGAAAAATAACTCCAATTCATATTGTCAGAGCACTGGGCCTTCTTTGAAACAAACCACATTTTGAGACCATGATAAAATTTCTTGTTGGTTGATTCAGGTCCCTAGCCTGGGCATCATGGTACCAAGGTCATTAAAAAGACAGAAGCATGAAAATGCAAGTTATCCACATGGGCTACATGTTAGGACTGACTTCCCCCAGGCCACCCTCAGGTCACAGTCAGCTCTGCATCCCAGATTGATGCCGGGTGAATCTTAACTAGTGATAGGAGTCCCCTGGCAAATGTCCATTGGCAGAAAGGCCCCGAGGGCCGTTGTTTCCTTTGAAGCATTTAAAGAGGTGCTGCCTCTCCAAAGCGGTGTCAGGGTCAGTGTGGTCTGGGTGAGCGTTTACATCTTCTCTGCCCCATCACACTACTTCATCTCAGAAGTTCAAGGCCACAGAGGCTCAGGGGCAGGAATTCCACCCTTCTAAAAGAAAAGAGCAGAGGCCAGGCCCACTTTTGTAGATGTGTTTGGGATTAACAGATACACAGTACTATATATAAAATAGATAAACAACAAGGACCTACTATATAGCACAGGGAACTATATTCAGTGTCTTGCAATAACCTATAATGGAAAAGAATCGGAAAAAGAATATATATATGTATATATATATATCATATATATATATTATATATCAGATATATAATGTACATAATATATATGATATATATGAATCACTTTGCTGTACACCAGAAACTAACACAACATTGTACATCACCCATACTTCAGATTTTAAAAGTGGAAAAAAAAATCTGATAGAGGTCAATGAAAGTTCCTATAATTTGATCAGTTTTTGCTTTTTTCTACAACTAACACGACTGTGTGAGCTCTTACTGCCTTGCTTACTGTCTGGAGCCCCCAGCCTGGGTCCGCAGGTGTCTTCCTCTAAGGCCCTGTGAGAAGCAGAGGGACTCTGGCTGTTTCTGCCCAACCAGGTGAGAACAATGTTACAGGCATTTCCAGGCCGAGAGCAGTTGTGGATTTTTCCTAACCCTGTCCTACCCTCCTCACTTCCTGTTGTCAGCCTATCACATGGCTGCACACACAGCCAGTGCACTCTCGCAGAGCAGTGGACAGAGGAAACCAGAATGTGTTTTACTTTTAGTGTCCAAGTCTGTAGCAGGGCACGTGTAATATAGGACTGAACCCTGAACAACACTCTGAACCTTCTATGCCACAGGTTCCCTGAATAGTTGGGGGAAGGAGGAAGGAGTAGAGCAGGGAAGTGGTTAGAGGTGCTTTTCATGCCTCCCTTTCCAGCCTCACTGTGTTAAACCCATACCTCTCTTTTAACCCTTATCACATTGTGATGCTGTTTATTTATTTATCTGGCTATTATCTCCTGCCCACTGCCCCCACCCCCCTTGAGCTGCCTAAGAGTGTCAGGACTGCAAACTATTTTCATAATCTAGTATGGTGTCTGGAGTACAGTAGGTGGTAAATAAGTGTTTGAAAAATTATTAAGTGAGAAAGTCTCAGAGTATATATGACATCACTAGTGTTTTGTGAAAACCCCTGTTCCTGTGTTCAGTCCAGCCACATTGTGTGTGGTGGGGTGTAGAAGGGAACAGGAAAGAGTCTCCTTTAAAAAAATTAACAGCCCCACTGTTGCCTGGTGCCTTGGAACATTGTCCAGGTCTATGTCACTAAAACCAGAGAAGGAATCTGGGAAATGAGCTTAGGGCTCTTGCTGAGGAAGATAAATATTGTTCTGTAAGCGGGTGACACATTACCGCGCGCGTTCATCAGTGCCTAGAACCCGTGACATCCTGGCGGTGACTGGCAGAGCTTTTCTGGGTCTTGTATCTGCAGACAGGATCGCGAGACCTCACAGAAAAGCTCCAGGGAAAAGGAGGAGGGAAATCCTGGAAGTGGCGGAAGCCTGGCTTCCAATTGCTCCTTCATTCTGCAGCTTCGACTCTGGGCAGCTTTGCCAACCACATAGGAAAGTCATGAGGGAAGATTTTACTTACCCTTTTCTTTGTTTGGTTAGCCTCATTTTTGTTCATTGTTTACTTTTAAGGCAAAGAAAAAGTTCAAATGATTCTTATCACAGCTCATAGGCACACGAAGTGAAGACCCAGGGCCCTCTGTTCACCCCCACCCAAAACTGCACACACAGGAGCATCCATCTCAGAACCATCTGGAAGTGAATGGTTAATTGCTAATTAAACATGCTTCCAGACTGTGATCAGGATTTCCTGGGAGAAGGTTATAGGGCAGTATGTGGTTACATCCCCTCCACAGAAAGAAGATTAAAGTTCCTCATAAAGAGGAACTTGATGCTGGGGAAGATGCAGTACGGTTCTCTAAGGAACAAGTTTCATTGCCTTTTCATCCTTTGTATCTGGCAGTTTTGCTTTTGAAATGAAACAATCACAATAATGAGAAGGAGGGAAAGGAACATTGAAAGGTCATAAACACAGCTATTTACTTACCCTGAAATGTGCTGGGTACACACAATTTCTTTTGGGAAGACAACTTTTTAAAAATAAGTAAGTTGCCTTTAGATGAGAAGCTTTCTCTTGGCCAGCTCCGCTTCCCGGCCTTGCCGTGTGTGAGTCCGTGTTGCTGTGGAGAGTAGCTTGGGCCAGGAGTGGGGAGGCGGAGGGCTGGGACGAAGCCCTCTTCTAAGTCTAAAGTCTGTCGGGAAAGGTTTAGCAGCGGAAACGATATTCAAGTGTGTGTGACTGTGAAAGAGAGAGAGAGGGACAGAGAGACAAAGAGGCAATATGTTATATTTGATATGTGGCTTATAGTTAGTTTTCTTGGAAAAGTTCTTTTCGAGAATGACATAGGTGAAAATCTTGGGCAATAAAACCATCTGGTTTTATAGGAAAGTATCTCATCACATAGAGTATATCTTGTGTTTTTCTTTTGTTGTTGTTGCTGTTGCTGGCGGGAGTATGGTTGCTTTGTTTTGTTGCTTTTGCTAAGATAAAATTCAGTACTGTGTCTTCCAACTACAGTCAGCCCTCTCTAGAGAATGGAGCTTGTTTGTGAACTGTATTCTAACTCATGTTTTCTCTGCTGACCATGTTGCACCTGTTTTTTAATGTGTTCAATTTATTAAAAGTAGTGAACAAATAACTTTATAACATAATATATGAGGCTGGGAGAAGAAAGGGATCCCTAAAATGTATGATATTTGGGATTCATTTCAAAATAACAAAACATTAGAGGTGAGAAGTAGACAATGTAACGTATCAGGTGAAGGGGATTAGGAGAGATCCCTAAAAAATAGTTATCATTATACAATGTCTGGAAATTTACCTCAAAGCAATGCAAGAAAGGAGGGAGGTGGATGGGGGATTAGATGAAGCAGGACTGGGCAGGAATTGATACTTGTTGGCACATGGAAGTTTCCTAATACTGTTTTGCCTCCTTTTAGATAGGTTTACGTTTATCTGTGATAAAACATAAAAAGTTGTACCTGTGTCCCTTAGCCCCGAGATATGGAGATCACAGTAAAAGAAGTCAGCCTGCAGGCTACCAAGACATTTTACTAAGAAAGATACTGACATTTAATGTGGGTGGTTGCTTTACTTGGGGATACTGACTGTTATCAAATGTCTCGGTAATGAAAAAATAATGCTGGAATAAAGAAACTCCTGGTTATGGATTTGATCCAGTCTTAATAGGTCTCTCCCATTGCTAAATATTTTATGGGGCAATTTACCATCTAATGAAACATTTCTCTGATGGAACGTTCAAATAGAGGCAGAGAAACTAGACAAATGACTCTCTTTCCTAAAACCAACAACAAAACATCCAGTGCAGACTGCAGTATGGATTGAACAGTCAAAATATTGCCTTTCTTCATCTGTTAGAACCCTCTGGGAGCAGAAGGCATGTGGAATCTGCCCTTAGCTGCCATATCAGTGCCATGTATAGACTGCAAGCCACATATCCACAGGGCCCCAAAGGACCCATATTGATTATCATTTTTTCTCTTCTGGTTTTCCCAGAAGCATGGCCCCCTGTGTTCCATGATGCACATATTTCCCTAGGGACAAACCTAATTAAATCTCAAGAATCAGAGGAAGCAATCTTATTAATATTTGTCAGGGGAATTCTGGTGATGGAGGATGGGGAAGTCTCAAAAACAGAGAGACCAGAGCAGAAGTCAGTTCATGTCAAAACTACATAGTGAAACTTGGAATTCAATTTTGCATCTGAGGGCTTTGCATTATGATCTACCTAGATGAGTCAGAGTCCTTAGAGGGGGCTGAGGTGTCCAATTGGCCCCTGGAATAGCCACTTCTTGTATTGGGAAGGGCAGTGTATAAGTGAGGAAAATGGTTTCTCCACTGAATCGTCTCATCTCCGGGAGGTTTGAGAATGCTGAAGATTCAACCTAGGTTAGAGAGCATTCTGTTGAAGGGGGATGCTTAATATCTGGAAAAGTCTCTGTACGATTCTCACTGAAGCCATGTCAAAAAGTGACAAGAGAGAATTTCTTGGAATCTAAGCACCAAATGTGAATGGACACATCCATTCCCACCAATTCTGGAGGATGGTTATCATGCTGGAAGAGTTGGAATATGTGGTGGGAGACACCAGTAGTGAGGTACAGAGACCAGAGACCTCCATCTCAACTTGGACACTCCCTAGAGGCGGGCAGATGCAGTAGTGTTAGAACAAGATCCTTCTGATGCATGGTAATCAGCCTATTTGAGAAATGCTTTTGGCCCCAAAATTAAATATAGAGCCAGGTTCTGGTGTATTTCAATACTTTCTGAAGATAAGGGAGGGAGAGTACCTGTACACCTTAAAGCCCTTCAATTTTAGCCTTTATCAAGCACCTAGATTCAGTCTTCTTCCTATCCTTTCAGCTGATTGGTCACATTGCACAGCATGTTCCTCTAGCCAAGGAACCACTAGGAAAGTGGGTGACCGTTAGTGTCACACTTATGAACTATTTCAGGCAGATAAAATAAGAGAAGAGGGTCTATCCTCTGTAGTGCTCCAAGTGTCAGATCCCAGAGCACTTGTCATAAAACCAGACCACCTCCTCAGTCCCTGACACTAAGCCATCAAGACCTCATCTGAGGCGAGGTTTGAATGACTGTGTGTACCGTGATGGCAAGGCCCTAGGGAGCTCTCTCTGTGTGCAACACCTCTCCTTGCAGGGTGAGATCCTCTTCTCTGGGAGCCTGTGGCTTATATGCAATGCCTCTAATTCTGTGATGAAAGGTCTAAACCTGTACCTTCCAGTATGGTAGCCAATAGCTATATGTGGCTATTAAATTTAAATTTTAATAAATCAAAAACTCAACTCCCAAGTAGTACTAGCTACATTTCAAGTGCTCAATAGCCATATGTCTTTAGCGGCTACCCTACTGGACAGCACCAATAAAGGACATTTTCATTACTTCAGAGAGTTCTTGTGGATAACACTACTCTATACTATGGATTAGCAAACTGTGGCTTGTGGGCCAAGTTCAGTCCTCCTCCTACGACTGTAGATAAAGTTTTATTGAAAGACAGCCATGCCCATTCTTTTATGTATTATCTATGGCTACCTTCACACTATATGGGCAGAGTTGACTAGTTTGCAACAGAGAGCACCTGGCCCACAAAGTCCAAAACTTTACTGTCTGGACTTTACAGAAAACGTTTGCCAACACTGCTCCATACTCTTCTCCCAAAAAATTGTACATGGCTAAATACAAAATTTTACACCCAATTTTAGGACCCCTTTACTTCCATCCACATAAAACAAGCTCAGCTTACACATTTCTTTACTATCTCCATTTTTCAAGAATTTTCAGGCCTCAGTTTCATACTGTGATATCACAAATGCTAGATTTACATGATTTCAAAAGATAAAAAACATCTTAAATAACTAATACCACTACAGAGTTTAGGGTCATGCTAAACTGTATGTACACTTTCATACAGCATCACTGGCAAGCTTACCATCATTTAAGAATCAGGCCATTGCCTCTATTTAATGTAAACCCCCTTCCTGCCTTTAACTCTTCCTCCAAGAGTCTAGATTCAATGAGACTCTGTTCTTAGGTTCACTAGCTAAACTGTCTATTATCTGTAGAAAGTTGTCCAAAAATCCTACATATTTCACATCTCTTCTGATTCTTGAGATCTTTATCACTAAAACAACTTCATTTAGCCTTCGTCATCTAGCTATTCTGTTCATTCTCAAATATGTACACATCATGCTGCCATAGTCACACTTAGAGGCTACCACCTTAAGGTTCTACAGCACATCTTTGCAGGATTTTTTGAGTTGCATATTGATTGGAAGAGCATTTGTTTGTTCACATTTATGCATGTACATACACACACACACACACACACACACACACACACACACACACAAACTCTTACACAGTCTCTAAGTTTAGCTTAAGTACCTGATTTAATTAGCCAAGAGGACAGAATATCATCTGAAGCTACAGGGTGTGGGATGCACCAGGAACAGAAGGTGATAGTTGTTGCAACATATTCCAAAATGCCTCCCTTTAGCCCCCAGAGTCCCCAACAGTAACACACAGCTACAGGTGACACTGTTTACACACTGGCCTTTCCAGGTCCAAAATGCTCCTGTCTTTCTACATCACAACTTTTTACACTAGCAAGTTCCATCACCATATCAGTGTTTGTGTTTCTATTTAGGGCCTTTTGACAAATATTAGACCCTCCTGTCTTTTTTAAACAAACTCAGCATCAGCAAGACATGAGCATCTGCATTCATTCAATGTCATTCATTTTTTCTGTAATTTATCAAGTACCTGCTATTTCCAGGAACTGTTCTAGATGTTGGAGACATGCCAGTAAACAGAACAAAGAAATATGTTACCCTGGTGGTGCTTACATTCAGTGGAGGATACTGAAAATAAATTTATTTTATTTTATTTTATTTTTAATATTGTATTTATTTTATAGAGAAAAATCAACAATTGGTTCAAAACTAAAATAGCCTTTTAAAGTACTTCATGAAATTTACTTAATGTAAATTTCTAATAGAGTTGTGATGTGCCTGTATATTTACAGGCATACCTCATTTTATAGTGTTTTGCATATATATTGTTTTTTACAAGTTTAAGGTTTGTGGCAACTCCAAGTTGAGCAAGTCTATTGGTGCCAGAAGATAAATTAATTTTAAAAAGACACAGAAAGTGGACAGAGAGGGAACATACCTCAAAATAATAAAGGCCATATATGACAAACCTATGACTAACATCATACTCAACAGTGAAAAGTTGAAAGCACTTCCTCTAAGATCAGGAATAAGACAAGGATGTTCACTCCCCCCCACTTTTATTCAATAGAGTTTTGGAAGTCCTAGCCACGGCAGTCAGAGAAGAAAAAGAAATAAAAGGAATCCGAATTGGAAAGGAAGAATTAAAACCGTCACTGTTTGCAGACAATCTGATACTATAAATAGAAAATCCTAAAGATGCTACCAGAAGACTACTAGGGCTCATCAATGAGTTCAGTACAATTGCAGGATACAAAATTAATATACAGGAATTTGTTGCATTTCTATACACTAATAATGAACTATCAGAAAGAGAAATTAAGGAAACAATACCATTTACCATCACATCAAAAAGAACAAAATACCTAGGAATAAACCTACCTAAGGAGGCAAAAGACCTGTACTCTGAAAACTATAAAATGCTGATGAAAAAATTGAAGACGACACAGACAGTTGCAAAGATATACCATGTTCTTGGATTGGAAGAATCAATATTGTTATAATAACCATACTACCCAAGGCAATCTACAGATTACCCCTATCAAAATATCAATGGCATTTTTCAGAGAACTAGAACAAAAATTTTTTTAATTTGTATGAAAACACAAAAGATCCCAAATAGCCAAAACAGTCTTAAGAAAGAAGAACAGAGCTGGAGGAATCACGCTTCCTGACTTCAGGCTATACTACAAAACTACAGTAATCAAAACAGTATGGCACTAGCACAAAGACAGACAAATAGATCAATGGAACAGGATAGAGAGCCCAGAAATAAACCCACACACTTATGGTCAGTTAATCTACAACGAAGGAGGCAAGAATATACAGGGGAGAAAAGACAGTCTCTTCAACAAGTGGTTCCTGGAAAACTGGACAACTACATGTAAAAGAATGAAACTAGAACATTCTGTAAAACTATATACAAAAATAAACTCAGAATGGATTAAAGACCTAAATATAAGACCAGATCCTGTAAAACTCCTAGATGAAAACAAAGGCAGAACACTCTTTGACATAAATCACAGCAGTATCCTTTTGGATCCATCTCCTAGAGTCATGGAAGTAAAAACAAAAATAAACAAATTGGACCTACTTAAACTTAAAAGCTTTTGCACAGAGAAGGAAACCATCAGCAAAACAAAAAGATAACCTATGGAATGAGATAAAATATTTGCAGATGATGCAACCAATAAGGGATTAATTTCCAAAGTATATGAACAGCCCATACAGCCAAATATCCAAAAAAAAACAAGCAACCCAATCAAAAAATGGTTAGAAGACCTAAGTAGATATTTCTCCAAAGAAGACATACAGATGGCCAGCAGGCATATGAGAAGATGCTCAACATCATAATTATTAAAGAAATGCAAATCAAAACTACAATGAGGTATCACCTCACACTGGTCAGAATGACCATCATCAAAAAGTCTACAGATCAGAAAGAAGATGGCAGAGTAGAAGATGTGCTCTCACTTCCTCTTGCAAGAACACCTGAATCACAACTAGCTGCTGGACAGTCATCGATAGGAGGACACTAAAACTCACCAGAAAAGATACCCCACATCCAAAGACAACAGAGAAGCCACAGTGAGACGTTAGGAGGGGCGCAATCACAGTAAAATCAAATCCCATGACTGCTAGATGTGTGACTCACAGACTGGAGAACGCTTATACCACAGAAGCCAACACACTGGATTGAAGGTTCTGAGCCCCATATCAGGCTTCCCAACCTGGGGGTCCAGCAACGGTCGGAGGAATTCCTGGAGAATCAGACTTTGAAGTCTAGTGGGATTTGATTGCAGGACTTCAACAGAACTGGGGGAAACAGAGACTCCATTCTTGGAGGGCACACACAAAATAGTGTGTGCATTGAGACCCAGGGGAAGGAGCAGTGACCCCAGGGGAGACTGAGCCAGACCTACCTGCTAGTGTTGGAGGGTCTCCTTCAGAGGCGGGGGGTGGCTGTGGCTCACCGTGGGGACAAGGACACTGGCATCAGAAGTTCCGGGAAGTACTCCTTGGCGTGAGCCCTCCCAGAGTCTGCCATTAGCCCCACCAGAGAGCCCAGGTAGTCTCCAGTGTTGGGTTACCTCAGGCCAAACAACCAACAGGGAGAGAACCCAGGCCCATCCATCAGCAGTCAAACAGATTAAAGTTTTACTCAACTCTGCCCACAAGAAAAACAGTCAGCTCTACCCACCACCAATCCCTCCCATCAGGAAACTTGCACAAGCCTCTTAGATAGCCTCATCCACCAGAGGGCAGACAGCAGAAGCAAGAAGAACTACAATCTTGCAGCCTGTAGAGCAAAAACCACATTCACAGAAAGATAGACAAGATGAAAAGGCAGAGGGCTATGTACCAGATGAAAGAACAAGATAAAACCCCAGAAAAACAACTAGATGAAGTGGAGATAGGCAACCTTGCAGAAAAAGAATTCAGAATAATGATAGTGAAGATGATCCAGGACCTCGGAAAAAGAATGGAGGCAAAGACCAAGAAGATGCAAGAAATGTTTAACAAAGATCTCGAAGAATTAAAGAACAAACAAACAGATATGAACAATACAATAAGTGAAATGAAGACTACATTAGAAGGAATCGATAGCAGAATGACTGAGGCAGAAGAACGGATAAGTGACCTGGAAGACAGAATAGTGGAATTCACTGCTGCAGAACAGAATAAAGAAAAAAGAATGAAAAGAAATGAAGACAGCCTAAGAGACCTCTGGGACAACATTAAAAGCAAAACCATTCATATTATAGGGGTCCCAGAAGGAGAAGAGAGAGAGAAAGGACCTGAGAAAATATTTGAACAGATTATAGTCGAAAACTTCCCTAACATGGGAAAGGAAACAGCCACGCAAGTCCAGGAAGCACAGAGAGTCCCATACAGGATAAACCCAAGGAGAAATACACCAAGACACATAGTAATCAAATTGGCAAAAATTAAAGACAAAGAAAACTTATTGAAAGCAGCAAGGGAAAAAAACAACAAATCACATACAAGGGAATTCCCATAAGGTTAACAGCTGATTTCTCAGCAGAAACTCTACAAGCCAGAAGGGAGTGGCATGATATACTTAAAGTGATGAAAGGGAAGAACCTACAACCAAGATTACCTGGCAAGGATCTCATTCAGATTCGATGGAGAAATCAAAAGCTTTACAGACAAGCAAAAGCGAAGAGAATTCAGCACCACCAAACCAGCTCTACAACAAATGCTAAAGGAACTTCTCTAAGTGGGAAACACAAGAGAAGAAAAAGACCTACAAAAACAAACCCAAAACAATTAAGAAAATGGTCATAGGAACATACATATTGATAAGAACCTTAAATATGAATGTACTAAATGCTCCAACCAAAAGACACAGGCTTGCTGAATGGATACAAAAACAAGACCCATATATATTCTGTCTACAAGAGACCCACTTCAGACCTAGGGACACATAGAGACTGAAAGTGAGGGGATGGAAAAACATATTCCAAGCAAATGAAAATCAAAACAAAGCTGAAGTAGCAATAATCATATCAGATAAAATAGACTTTAAAATAAAGAATGTTACAAGAGACAAGGACACTATATAATGATCAAGGGATCAATCCAAGAAGAAGATATAACAATTATAAATATATATGCACCCAACATAGGAGTACCTCAATACATAAGGCAACTGCTAACAGCTCTAAAAGAGGAAATCAACAGTAACACAATAAGAGTGGGGGACTTTAACACCTCACTTACACCAATGGACAGATCATCCAAAATGAAAATAAATAAGGAAACAGAAAGTTTAAATGACACAATAGACCAGTAGGTTTAATTGATATTTATAGGGCATTCCATCCAAAAACAGCACATTACACTTTCTTCTCAAGTGCACATGGAACATTCTCCAGGATAGATCACATCTTGGGTCACAAATCAAGCCTCAGTAAATTTAAGAAAATTGAAATCCTATCAAGCATCTTTTCTGACCACAACACTATGAGTTTAGAAATGAATTATAGGGAAAAAAACATAAAAAAACACAAACACATGGAGGCTAAACAATACGTTACTAAATAACCAAGAGATCACTGAAGAAATCAAAGAAGAAATCAAAAAATATCTAGAGACAAATGACAATGAAAACACAACAATCCAAAACCTATGGGATGCAGCAAAAGCAGTTCTAAGAGAGAAGTTTATAGCTATACAAGCCTACCTCAAGAAACAAGAAAAATGTCAAACAATCTAACCTTGCACCTAAAGGAACTAGAGAAAGAAGAACAAATAAAATTCAAAGTTAGCAGAAGGAAAGAAATCATAAAGATCAGAGCAGAAATAAATGAAATAGAAACAAAGAAAACAGTAGCAAAGATCAATAAAACTAAAAGCTGGTTCTTTCTGAAGGTAAACAAAATTGATAAACCATTAGCCAAACTCATCAAGAAAAAGAGGGAGAGGACTCAAATCAATAAAATTAGACATGAAAAAGGAGAAGTTACAACAGACACTACAAAAATACAAAGCATCCTAAGAGACTACTACAAGCAACTCTATGCCAATAAAATGGACAACTTGGAAGAAATGGACAAATTCTTAGAAAGGTGTAACCTTCCAAGACTGAACCAGGAATAGAAAATATGAACAGATCAATCACAAGTAATGAAATTAAAACTATGATTAATAATCTTCCAACACACAGAAGTTCCAGAACCGGATGGCTTTACATGTGAATTCCATCAAACATTTAGAGAAGAGCTAACACCCATCCTTCTCAAAGTCTTCCAAAAAATTGCAGCGGAAGGAACACTCCCAAACTCATTCTATGAGGCCACCATCATCCTGATACCAAAACCAGACAAAAATACTACAAAAAAAGAAAATTACAGGCCAGTATCACTGATGAATATAGATGCAAAAATCCTCAACAGAATACTAGCAAACAGAATCTAACAACACATTAAAAGGATCATACACCATGATCAAGTGGGATTTATTCCAGGGATGCAAGGATTCTTCAATATACGCAAATCAATCAATGTGATACACCATATTAACAAACTGAAGAATAAAAACCATATGATCATCTCAATAGATGCAGAAAAAGCTTTTGACAAAATTCAACACCAATTTATGATAAAAACTCTCCAAAAAGTGGGCATAGAGGGAACCTACCTCAACATAATAAAGGCCATATACGACAAACCCACAGCAAACATCATTCTCAGTAGTGAAAAACTGAAAGTATTTCCTCTAAGATCAGGAAATAGACAAGGATGTCCACCCTCGCCACTATTATTCAACAGAGTATTGGAAGTCCTAACCACAGCAATCAGACAAGAAAAATAAATAAAAGGAATACAGATTGGAAAAGAAGAAATAAAACTGTCACTATTTGCAGATGACATGATACTGTACATAGAGAATCCTAACGACACCCCAGAAAACTACTAGAACTAATCAATGAATTTGGTAAAGTTGCAGGATACAAAATTAATGCACAGAAATCTCTTGCAGTCCTATACACTAATGATGAAAAATCTGAAAGAGAAATTAAAGAAACACTCCAATTTACCACTGCAACAAAAAGAATAAAATACCTAGGAGTAAACTTACCTAGGGAGACAAAACACCTGTATGCAGAAAACTATAAGACACTGATGAAAGAATTTAAAGTTGATACCAACAGATGGTACAATGTTCTTAGATTGGAAGAATCAGTATTGTGAAAATGACTATACTACCCAAAGCAAGCTTACAGGTTCAATGCAATCCCTATCAAATTACCAATGGCATTTTTTTACAGGACTAGAACAAAAAATCTTAAAATTTGTATGGAGACAAAAAAGACCCCGAATAGCCAAAGCAGTCTTGTGGGAAAAAGACAGAGCTGGAAGAATCAGACTCCCTGACTTCAGACTATACTCAAAGCTACAGTAATCAAGACAATATGGTACTGGCACAGAAACAGAAACATAGATCAATGCAACAAGATAGAAAGCCGAGAGATAAAACCACGCACCTATGTTTAACTAATCTGTGACAAAGGAGGCAAGGACATACAATGGAGAAAAGGCAGTCTCTTCCATAAGTGGTGCTGGAAAACTGGACAGCTACATGTAAAAGAATGAAATTAGAACACTCCCTAACACCATACACAAAAGTAAACTCAAAATGGATTAGAGACCTAAATGTAAGACTGGACACTGTAAAACTTTCGGAGGAAAACATAGGAAGAACACTCTTTGACATAAATCATAGCAAGATCTTTTTTGATCCACCTCCTAGAGTAATGGAAATAAAAACAAAAATAAACAAATGGAACCTAATGAAACATAAAACTTTTGCACAGCAAAGGAAACCATAAACAAGACCAAAATACAACCCTCAGAATGGGAGAAAATATTCGCAAACGAATCAATAGACAAAGGATTAATCTCCAAAATATATAAACAGCTCATGCAGCTCAATATTAAAAAACAAACAACCCAGTCCAAAAATAGACAGAAGACCTAAATAGACATTTCTCCAAAGAAGACATACAGATGGCCAAGAAGCACATCAAAAGCTGCTCAACATCACCACTTATTAGAGAAATGCAAATCAAAACTATAATGAGGTACCACCTCACACCAGTTAGAATGGGTGTCATCAGAAAATCTGCAAACAACAAATGCTGGAGAGGGTGTGGAGAAACGGGAACCCTCTTGCACTGTTGGTGGGAATGTAAATTGATACAGCCCCTATGGAGAACAGTATGGAGGTTCCTTAAAAAACTAAAAATAAAATTACCATATGATCCAGCATTCCCACTACTGGACATATACCCAGAGAAAACCATAATTCAAAAAGACACCTGCACCCCAATGTTCATTGCAGCACGATTTACAATACCCAGGTCATGGAAGTGACCTAAATGCCCATCGACAGACAAATGGATAAAGAAGATGTGGTATATATATACAATGAAATATTACTCAGCCATAGAAAGGAACAAAATTGCGTCATTTGTTGAGATGCTGATGGATCTAGAGACTGTCATACAGAGTGAAGTAAGTCAGAAAGAGAAAAACAAATATCGTATATTAACGCATATATGTGGAACCTAGAACAATGGTACAGATGAACCAGTTTGCAGGGCAGAAATTGAGATACAGAAGTAGTGAACAAACGTATAGACACCAAGGGGGGAAAGTGGCAGGGGTGGGGGGCAGGGTGGTGGTGTGATGAATTGGGTGATTGGGATTGACATGTATACACTGATGTGTATAAAATGGATGATTAATAAGAACCTGCTGTATAAAAAAATTTTTTTAATTTTAAAAACACTATCAAAACAACAACCACCAAAATATCTACAAATAAAAAATGCTGGAGAGAGTGTGGAGAAAAATGAACCCTCCTACACTGTTGGTGAGAATGTAAATTGGTTCAGCCACTATGGAGGTTCCTTAAAAAACTAAAAATAGAGTTACCATATGATCCAACATTCCCATTCCTGGGCATATATATGGAAAAGAGAAAAACTCTACTTTGAAAAGATACATGCACCCCAGTGTTCATACCAGCAATATTTACAATAGCCGAAACATGGAAGCAACTTAATTGTCCATTGATATGTGAAAGGATAAAGAAGATGTGGTACATATATACAATGGAATACTACTCAGCCATAAAAAAAGAATGGAATAATGCCATTTGCAGCAACATGGATGGACCTAGAGATTATCATACTAAGTGAAGTAAGTCAGACAGAGAAAGTCAAATATATATATTATCACTTATATGTAGAATCTAGAAAAAAAGATACAAATGAACTTATGTACAAAACAGAAATAGTCTCACAGACATAGAAAACAAACTTATGGTTACCAAAGGGAGAGGGGTGTTTGTGGTGGGGAATAAATTAGGAGTTTGGGATTAATAGGTACACACCACTATATATAAAATAGATAGCAATAACCTATTGTATGGCACAATATCGAGTATTACAAGATACACAATATCTTGTAATAACCTATAATGGAAAAGAATCTGAAAAAGAATAGATAGATAGATAGATAGATATAACTGAATCACTTTGCTCTACACCTGAAACTAACACAACATTGTAAATCAGCT
Source organism: Globicephala melas (assembly GCF_963455315.2). Classification (NCBI taxonomy): domain Eukaryota; kingdom Metazoa; phylum Chordata; class Mammalia; order Artiodactyla; family Delphinidae; genus Globicephala; species Globicephala melas. The sequence goes on along the minus strand of NC_083317.1, from coordinate 131,375,375 downwards.
ATACTTTAATAAAAAGTTGTTGAGGGAAAAAGGACATGTAATATGGACCAAGGTAGAATAAGTGTATGGAAAAAAGAATTAAGTAGGGTCAGGGGTGAGGATGAAGGGACCATTTGTGGGATGGTCATGGAAGGCCTCTCAGATGACGTTGCAGCAGAGACTGACCCCAAGTGCAGGAGGAACCTCCATCAAGTTCAGAAACCCTGAGGGATGAGCCTGCCTGGTGTGTAGGAAGAACAATGTGGAAGCCAGTGTGGCTGGACCAGAGTGGTGGTGGGGAGGGGAAGAAATGAGGTCAGAGGAAAGGTCAATGGCATTGCTAAGACTTAGGCTTTTGCTCTAAGTGAACCAGAAGTCCTAGAGAGTTTTGAGAGGAGAAGTAACCTGTTATCATATGTTTAAAATCATCTTTCTCTGAACGATATTTCTGCCCCCTATTTTTAAGCCTTCTGGGAAATTCCATTGTGTCTCAGTCCACCCCAGACTCTGATTTAATACTTCTTTTTTCTGGGCCACCCAGGCAGAGTTAGGTCTGAGGACCTCAATCCCAAATCCATTTCCCCTGGGCCCACCAGCCTCATATCCTCTCAGTCCACCTTTTACTCTAGTGGTTGCTGCAGAAATCAGCCACAGAGAGAAGTAACCAGACAGCACCTGCACTCCACATTTTTTCTCATTCTGACCCCACCTTCTCTGTCACAGCCATGTGGGAAGACTGTGAGGACCACACAGCCCTTCTATCATGCACACTCCTGCCACGGGAGCAGGTTAACATCCCAAGAGACAGGTACCCTTTGACTAATGAGAGACAGAGCCAATGGGTAGATTTTTCCCTCGTCTGAGCCTTGGAAGGACAATAAGATACATTCTGCCTTGCTCCTCCAAGGATCCTTATTGAGACTGCATCCCAATTGTCCACAGTGGTGATCAGCTCAGTAACATATGCTTGGATGTTCTTTCTCTCCTTCACTTTTCACACTTTCCAGTCCCCTACACCTGTTCCCTGAAATCATCTCCACAATAAACTACCTATGTTTAAGCCATGTCTCAGCCTGCTTTGGGGGGAAAAACAGGGTTAAAACATCCCCTCTCCTTTCACCTTCCTTACTCTGCTCCTGCTTCTTCATTCAAAAAGAAAACAAATCAAATAATCTCAGAGTCAGAAAGACCTTTAGAGAACATTCATTTCCACAACTTTTGGTCACAGATAAGGAAACGGAAGTCCAAAGAGATTAATATGCCTCTACTATAACTTGTCTTTGTGAAAAAGATAAGAGCAAGTGGAAAATCAGAAACAACTAAGGGACAACAGAGCTTGGCAGACAGTTCCAAAGTTAAGAATAAGACCTTTTTAACAGAGAAAAAAGAGAGCTAACCTTGGGCATGGCATAAAAGGAATCGGTGCCTTGGAGTTGAAGTGGAGAAGTAATTGTACAATTTTGTAATAAATAGTAAGTGTTTAAGAATATTCAAAGTTTGTTGTCAGTTGCATCTTTCTGGAGAGTTTAGTTTTTTAGTAAGTTAATCTGTATGTTTTCATTGAGCATTATTTCATTGAGGTTCGCAGTGGTGCTGTGGGAGTCAAAGGGCATTCTGAAATAGCTCCCAGCAGGCTAGAGATCAGGAAATTGAACTTCTAATTATATTTCGGCCATTAATTGATTCTGTGAACCTGAGCAAGTCATTTTCTCTCTCTGGGCTGTGGGTTGGTTCCTCCTTTGTAAAACGACTATTGGTCTTACCACGGAGTCATAGAATGTTGACTTCTGAAGTGGCTTGGAGCTCACCCTCATTTTGCAGGTCCAAAGAAGTGAAGTCATTGAGTTAGAATCAGATCTGGCACTGTAACCCTGGTCTTCCTGGTCCTCAATCTATGATTGAGTTTTGAGATTCTTCACAACCATGAAATCTTGTAATTCCATGATTGAAATATAAGATAGTATTTCTGCTCTGAAGAATCCCATAACCAAGTTGAGGGGACACTTGGCACATGGAAATAGTTATTATAAGACGACAGATGAAATCCCTTAAGCAGAACAACAACCTCCACTTCTTTGGCCACTCAGAGAAGCAAGTTGGCAGGAAAATCGCTGAGATTTGAGCTGATCTTTGAAAAAATGGTTGGATGGAAAAAATCATTATGGATGTAAGAAAGTAGCCAGAGAAAAGTCATGGACCTGGGATCAGCCAGGACAGTGACTGCACCTGTCCAGCAGGAGTGATGGGTGAATGGGGTGGGTGAGGTATGGTCCTGGGAGAGAAGGAGTTTTTGGTGTCGCTCTTCTGTTCCTTGAGGCTGATCTGAAATTATATGTAGTGAGGAGATCTGACTTATTTCAGTCTGTAGCAGAAGGAAGTAAAATATGGAAACTGTGACCAAGATCTCTTGTGGTAATTAAGCAGAGAGTTAAATCTGCTAATTTCTGATTTGTCCTCAAGCAGTTTTATTTTTAAATGACACTTTAAGCATAATTGATACACAGTGTCCCTGGCACCAGGGCTAGTTAGAAAATTCAGTTAGTAGAATAATGAAGAACAATTGACATTTTTTGCTGGTAGCTCTTTGGAAGAGATTGTTTAAATAAGTACAATTATTTAGAAACAGAAATGGGTGAGACCCACTCAGCTTGATAAATTCCTGTTTTAAGTGGGATTGGTAGAAAGGTAAGGGAAAGATTCAGAGTTTCATATTTGACATGGATAATTAGAGAAACGTAATTATTGAAGGACAGTAACAGTTTATATACTTTAAAAATAAAGAAACAAGTGAGGAAACATCAAAACAATAAAATAGAAATCATAAAGCAAAGTGAGAGAAATAAGGCCTAAAATTTATGTGAAGAAATGTAACTAAAATCCCTTATTAGGTGACAAAGACTTTCATCTAAAAAAAATATAGCTAATGTGCTCCATTAACCTAAAACAAAATGACACAAAAGATTGGTAAATATAAAGATAGAGAAAAATCAGCCAAAAATAAAGCAGAAATATATTTTAAGTCAAAAAAGCAAATAAAGAGGCAGAATGACACAGGAGTGGCAATATTGATACTGACTGGAATAAAACAAGTGGGTAAAGTTTTGGATGAAGAGGATTGCTTTATAAAAGGTGTGATCCACAATGAATGCATAATGTACTACAACTAGAACAGAAATATAGAGAGTAAAAGCTATTAGAAGACAAAAACTGGAAAGAAACACAATTGTAGGAAAATTGCCATGCCATATTTTCAGTAAATCATGGAGTCAAAAATAAATAGGATATAAATATGCTTAATAATAGTTTATGTATCAAACTTTGTACTCTACAGATGATATAAGCTTTTCAAATATTCATGGATCACTTATAAAAAATTATTCTACACTGGACCAAAAATTTTTTTAACTCAGTAAATTCAAAAAAGTAAATTTTCTCCTTGTGCAACAAAAACTAGGGTTAGAAATTTTAAAAATAAAAATTTAAACCAAAATCTCACAGCTGTTAAAGCAAACATCCTAAATAATATTAGATATTAGAGAAATTGAATATTTCAAATATAGATTGCATAGAAAATAGGAGCACAAAAATTGTATGTCAAAGTTTATGGCTGAAAGGTGATTAAAATATATCATTTTATGGAAATAGTCAAGCGTATGTAACGGTTGAAGGAAGGTGGGTTTGTAATAAATTTTGAATGCAAAAGCAAAAAAAAAAGTCCTTAATTCTCAATTCAGACAAATCCATAGCCTTGAAAGCTTTCATCACTTAATGAGGAAGAATGAAGATAAGTTACCTATGAGTTCAGCTAAATTTTTTTTAAAAAACAACAAAATATACTTAAAGAAAGTATGAAGAGGAAAATAAAAAGGAAGCAAAGTTGTAAATTAGAAAAATAGTCACACTTGTGAATATATTCAAAAGTTGATTATTTGAAAAAATAAAATGTGTGCCTTTGACAAGCCTATTAAAAAAGGGAAAACAAACAAACTATAAGAAATATATAACAGGTGAGGAACTTTTTAAACAAGGCTACACCTTGTGCTATGTGTTTAGTGTGAAAATTTCAACAAAATTTACTAGAAAAATACAAGTAACCAAAATTATATAGCAAACCAGGTAGAACTGTAAGCATAGAAAGTATTTTTAAACTGTCAAAGTTTTAGGTTGTTAAGTTGTTAAAGAATTATGTCCAAAAGGGGGTTTTTACTGTTTTACAAATAGGCAAAAAAAAAAAGAAAAAAGAAAGGTCAATGAACAAATATTTGACATGCTATATAAAGTTGCCCATGTCACAGAAAACACTTAAAGCCTCTCAATTTGTATTACACAGCTCATGTAACCCAGTTACCAAAACCTAATCTGGTGCCTTAAACATCTCAAACTTACAGACAGATATTAATCATAAATACAGATATAACAATCTGAAACAAAGTTCTGTCAAGATCAAATGAGGGTTATTCAAAGAATGTACAGATGGATTGCTATTAGTACCTATTAATGTAGACTGTGAAGTCTAAGGAGAGTAGTTGAATGACCAGCTCAATAGATTATAGAAGAAAACCAATGAGTCAATGAAGAAATTAAAGGGGAAATCAGAAAATAACTCAAGACAAATGAAAATGGAAACACAACACTCCGAAATCTATGGGATGCAGCAAAAGCGGTTCTAAGAGGGAAGTTTATAGCAATACAGGCCTTCCTCAAGAAATAAGAAAAATCTCAAATAACCTAATCTACCACCTAAAAGAATTAGAAAAAGAATGAACAAAGCCCAACATCAGCAGAAGAAAGGAAATAAAGATCAGAGAGAAAATAACTAAAATACAAATTTAAAAAAATAATAGAAAAGATCAAGGAAACCAAGAGCTATTTTTAAATTTTATTTATTTTTATTTATTTACTTATTTATCTGGTTGCACCAGGTCTTAGTTGTGGCAGGTGGGCTCCTTAGTTGCAGCTCACAGGCTCCTTAGTTGAGGCTTACCAGTTCCTTAGTTGCGGCATGTGAACTCTTAGTTGCAGCATGCATGTGGAATTTAGTTCCCTGACCAGGGATCGAACCTGGGCCCCCTACATTGGGAGCATGGAGTCTTAACCACTGTGCCACCAGGGAAGTCCCCCGTAAGAGCTATTTTTTTGAAAAGATAAACAAAACTGATAAACCTTTAGCCAGGCTCACCAAAAAGAAAAGAGAGAGGACCAAAATAAACAAAATAAGAAGTGAAAGAGGATAAATAATAACTGACGCTGCAGAGATACAAAAAAAGAATCATAGGAAAATACTATGAACAGTTACATGCCATCAAATTGGACAACCTAGAAGAAGTGGACAAATTTCTAGAAACATACAGCCTGACAAGACCTAACCAAGAAGAAAGAGACAATTTGAACAGACTGATCACTAGTAGAAAAATTGAATTTGTTATTTAAAAAAAAAAACTTCCAGAAAACAAAAGTCAAGGACCAGATGGCTTCACAGAGGTATTCTACCAAACATATAAAGAAGAACTAATACCTGTCCTTCTCAAACTATTCCAAAAAATTGAAGAAGACAGGACACTTCCAAATTCATTCTACGAAGCCACCGTTACCCTGATACCAAAACCAGACAAAGACACTACCAAAAAAAAAAAAAAAAAAACAGAAAAATTATAGGCCAATATCTTTGATGAATATAAATGCAAAAATTCTCAATAAAATATTAGCAAACTGAATCCAGCAATATATAAAAAGGATCATACACCATGATCAAGTGAGATTTATTCCAGGGTCACAAGGACGGCTCAACGTTTGCAAATCAATCAATGTGATATACCACGTTAACAAAAGGAAGGAAAAAATCACGTGATCTTCTCAGACACAGAAAAAGCATTTCACAAAATTCAATATCTATTCATGGTAAAAACTGTCATCAAAGTGAGTATAGAGGGAACACGTCTTTACATAATAAAGGCAATTTATGACAGACCTACAGCCAGCATCATACTCAGTGGTGAAAAGCTAAAAGCCTTTCCTCTAAATTCAGGAAGAAGACAAGGATCTCCACTCCCACCTCTGATATTTAACATAGCATTGGAAGTCCTAGCCACAGCAATCACACAAGAAAAAGAAATAAAAGTCATCCAAGTAGGGAAGAAGTAAAACTGTCCCTGTTTGCAGATGACATGATACTCTCTATAGAGAACCCTAAAGTCTCCACACAAGAATTATTAGAAGTAATAAGTGAATTCGGCAAGGTAGAAGGATACAAGATTAATATAGAGAATTCTGTTGTGTTTCTATACACTAATAATGAACTATCAGAAAGAGAAAATTTTTTAAAAATCTGTTTAAAATCACATCAACAAAAATAAAATACCTAGGAATAAACTTAACCAAGGAGGTGAAACACCTATACTCTGAAAACTATAAAACATTGATGAAGGAAACTGAAGATGTTACAAAGAAATGGAAAGATATTCTGTGCTCTTGGATTGGAAGAATTAATATTGTTAAAATGACCATACTACCCAAGGCAATCTACAGATTCAATGCAGTCCCTATCAAAATACCCATGCCATTTTTCACAGAACTAGAAAATAATCCTAAAATTCATGTGGAACCACAAAAGACCCCAAATTGGCAAAGCAATCTTGAATAAAAAGAAAAAAGCTGGAGGTATCACCCACCCAGACTTCAACTATACTATAAAGCTACAGTAATCAAAATAGCATAGTGCTGGCACAAAAACAGACACATAGATCAATGGAATGGAATAGAAAGCCCAGAAATAATCCCACGCACATATGGTCAGTTAATCCACAACAAAGGAGGCAAGAATATACAACAGGGCTTCCCTGGTGGCGCAGTGGTTGGGAGTCCGCCTGCTGATGCAGGGGACATGGGTTCGTGCCCCGGTCCGGGAGGATCCCACGTGCCGTGGAGCGGCTGGGCCCGTGAGCCATGGCCGCTGAGTCTGTGTGTCCGGAGCCTGTGCTCCGCAACAGGAGAGGCCACGGCAGTGAGAGACCCACGTACCGCCAAAAACAAAACAAAAAACAAACAAACAAACAAAAAGAATGTACAACGGAGAAAAGACAGCCTCTTCAACAAGTGGTGCCCGGAAAACTGGACAGCTACATGTAAAACAATGAGATTAGAACATTACCTCATACCATATACAAAAATAAACTGAAAATGGATTAAAGACCTCAATGTAAGACCTGAAACCCTAAAACTCCTACAGGAGAACATAGGGAGAATACTCTTTGACATAAATCATAGCAATATTTTTTGATTCTGTCTCCTAAGGCAAAAGAAATACAAGCAAAAATAAACAAATGGGGCCTAATTAAACTTAAGAGTTTTGCACAGCAAAGGAAACCATTGGCAAAACAAAAAGACAACCTACAGAACGGGAGCAAATGATATGACCAACAAGGGATTAATATCCAAAATATGTAAACAGCTCATACTATTCAATATCAAAAGAACAAACAACCCAATCAAAAAATGGACAGAATAGACATTTTTCAAAGAAGACATACAAATGGCTACAGGCACATGAAAAGATGCTCAACGTTGCTAATTGTTAGGGAAAAGTAAATCAAAACAACAAGACATCACCTCACACCTATCAGAATGGCTATCATCAAAAAGTCCACAAATTACAAATGTGGAGAGGATGTGGAGAAAAGGGAACCCTCTACACTGTTGGTGGATATGTAAATTGGTACAGCCACTGTGGAATACAGTATGGAGGTCTCTCAAAGCACTATAAATAGAACCACCATATGATCCAAGAATTCCACTCCTGGGTGTATATCCGAGGAAAACAAAAACATTAATTTGAAAAGATATATGCACCCCAATGTTCATAGCAGCATTATTTACAATAGCCAAGATATGGAAGCAATCTAAATGCCCATCAACAGATCAATGGATAAGAAAGATGTGAGAGAGGGAGAGAGAGAGACAGAGAGATATATACACATACCTACATACACACATATGTACATACATAAACACACACATACACAATGGAACATTACTCAGCCATAAAAAAAGAATGAAATTCTGCCATTTGCAGCAAAGTAGGTAGACCTAGAGAATATTATGCTTAGTGAAATAAGTCAGAGAAAGACAAATACTGTATAATATCACTTATATGTGGAATCTAAAAAATAATACAAATGAATGTGAATGCAAAACAGAAGCAGATTCACATAGAAAACAAACCAGTGCTTATATTGTAAATCAGCTACACTTCAATTAAAAAATAAAATAAAATGTGTGTTATTGTATATAAATTGGAATCATATAGCCTTGGCACCTTCCTTTGGCCAGGGAAATTCCAGGAGAGGGATTCTGCTGTGAGCAGCCAACACTACCTATTTGGGGGAGGACAGCCTCAGTCTTGAAGAGGAGATCTGAGTGGCATACAATATTCTCTACATGAGTAAATGTAAAAGATGAAATTATAAAACAAATGGAGTAAAATATTTATAAATAGTCCAAAAATAGGATTGAAAATGACTTTTTTGTGTGATATTTTCCAAATCAGATAAAAAGAGATGTAAAATAACTATTATAACAATAGGTTTTATAAAGGTGGGGAGTGTAAGTGGGAAGAGAAAGCAGTAGGAAAAGCCACCAGAATCACTGTGGTCCAGGTGGGACCTCCCTTGCCTGAAAGGCTGAACATCTGGAGGAATAGATTTTCCTTCCAGTGCTGACAAAGCCCTGACAAATAGAGCATATCAGCTTTGGTTTGCAGCCTGAGCTATTTGCTCCTATGGGACCCTCAGGATTACTTCACATTTGTGTATGGTGGGGAGGGGCTGATTTTCAGTCACCCAGAGGGTCCTGCTTGCTTCAAACTCAACATGCTTGTAAGAAAGCATGGTCTCCAGGGAATATTCTCCCATTGGCTCCTACCTCCCCCAGCAACTTGCACTTCCCTGGCTAACCTCACCCCACATTTGTGTGCCTGTTATGGAAAGTCAAAGCCATAGGAGGTGCTGAACATCCAGCATGGTGGGCTTTTTCTGGACATACCATGTTCTCACTTACTGCTTTGTTCTGAACCCTTGGGAAGGCCGATGGGTGGTTAGAGACTATGATGCTCTAGGAAGGAAGAAGAAACTTTCCGGGTTAATATTATAATATTATAATAATATAATAATAGCAGCCACAGTGACTGTACCAGACACTGTGAGAAGCACTTTCATATATTATCTCACCAAACTTCATAAGTCTCCATTTTACATATGGAGGAAATGAGGCTTAGAGTGATCAATTGCCCAAGATCACACAGCTGAAAGCACTTTCTTGAGCCACCTGAATGTGAGTGAAGATCTGTCTGATTCCAAAGACCTCAGTGTTTTTGCCAGCTCAGTTCCTCTCAGTGAGGTGGGCTATGGAGACTACAGGCAGGAGACTTAGTGTGCAGCTATTATTACATCAGTGATTCTCAGTCTTGGCTTCGCATTAGCTTCACCTAGGGAGTTTCTTAAAATCCCATTGGTTCCAGTGAGAAGCCAAGGTTAAGAACTACTTATTAGAGGCATGCCAAAAATATCCTAGAACACAAAGTTGGTGTCATCTTAAAAGCTAATGTTACCTCCTCCTTATGCTTTAAGGAGATTGCATCATTGGGTGAGACTGTGACTATTTTGAGCATTTTATTTACAACTTTATTTTCATATTAACCTAACAGAAATGGTAACTAAACAAAAACACAGAACACAGCAGCTTCAGTAAGCTTAGAAACTTTAGGTACTGCAGTGCATCCTCATGTGTGGTGGGGAGTCATAGCTCTGAACAGAGTTAGAAAACCTAGGTTCAAGTTTCAGCCCTGCCACTTACCACCTATGTGATTTGATCTTGAAATTTCTCCTTAATCTGAAGGCAGCCAACTAGATTTTTGAGCAGCAGAATGACATGCTGGGTTGTCCTTTGCTGTGCAAAAGCTTTTAAGTTTAATTAAGTCCCATTTGCTTATTTTTGTTTTTATTTTCATTACTCTAGGCGGTGGGTCATAAAAGATCTTGCTGTGATTTATGTCGAAGAGTTTTTTTTCCTTTGTTTTCCTCTAAGAGTTTTATAGTGTCCAGTCTTGCATTTAGGTCTTTAATCCATTTTGAGTTTATTTTTGTGTATGGTATTAGTGTTCTAACTTCATTCTTTTACATGTAGTTTTCCAGTTTTCCCAGAACCATTTATTGAAGAGGCTGCCTTGTCTCCATTGTATATTCTTGCCTTCTTTGTCATAGATTAGATGACCATAGGTGCGTGGGTTTATCTCTGGGCTTTCTATCCTGTACCATTGATCTATATTTCTGTTTTTGTGCCAGTACCATACTGTCTTGATTACTGTAGCTTTGTAGTATAGTCTGAAGTCAGGGAGCCTGATTCCTCCAGCTCTGTTTTTCTTTCTCAAGATTGCTTTGGCTATTTGGGGTCTTTTGTGTTTCCATACAAATTGTATAATTTTTTGTTCTAATTCTGTGAAAAATGCCGTTGGTAATTTGATAGGGATTGCATTGAACCTGAAGATTGCTTTAGGTAGTGTAGTCATTTTTACAATATTGATTCTTCCAATCCAGGAGCATGGTATATCTCTCTATCTGTTTCTGTCATCTTTGATTTCTTTCATCAGTGTTTTATAGTTTTCTGAGTACAGGTTTTTTTCCTCCTTAGGTAGGTTTATTCCTAGGTATCTTATTCTTTTTGTTGTGATGGTAAATGGGATTGTTTCCTTCATTTCTCTTTCTGATCTTTCATTGTTAGTGTATAGGAATGCAAGAGATTATCCTGCAACCTTACCAAATTCATTGATTAGCTCTAGTAGTTCTCTGGCGGCATCTTTAGGATTTTCTATGTATAGTGTCATGTCATCTGCAAACAGTGACAGTTTTACTTCTTCTTTTCCAATTTGTATTCCTTTTATTTCTTTTTCTTCTCTGATTGCCATGGCTAGGACTTCCAATACTATGTTGAATAATAGTGGCAAGAGTGGACATCCTTGTCTTGTTCCTGATCTTTGAGGAAATTCTTTCAGTTTTTCACCATTGAGAATGATGTTTGCTGTGGGTTTGTCATATATGGCCTTTATTATGTTGAGGTAGTTCCCTCTATGCCCACATTCTGGAGAGTTTTTATCATAAATGGGTGTTGAATTTTGCCAAAAGCTTTTTCTGCATCTGTGGAAATGATCATATGGTTTTTATTCTTAATTTGTTAATATGGTGTATCACATTGATTGTTTTGCGTATACTGAAGAATCCTTGCATACCTGGGATAAATCCCATTTGATCATGGTGTATGATCTTTTTAATGTGTTGCTGGATTCTTTTTGCTAGTATTTTGTTGAGGATTTTTGCGTCTGTGTTCATCAGTGATATTGGTCTATAGTTTTCTTTTTTTGTGACATCTTTGTCTCGTTTTGGTATCAGGGCAATGGTGACCTCATAGAACGAGTTTGGGAGTGTTCCTTCCTCTGCAATTTTTTAGAAGAGTTTGAGGATAGGTGTTAACTCTTCTCTAAATGTTTGATAGAATTTCCCTGTGAAGCCATCTGGTCCTGGACTTTTGTTTGTTGGAAGACTTTTAATTACAGTTTCAATTTCATTACTTGTGATTGGTCTGTTTATATTTTCTATTTCTTCCTGGTTCAGTCTTGGAAATTTGTACCCAGATGAATGGATGAAGAAGATGTGGTACATATATATAATGGAATATTATTCAACCATAAAAAGAAATGAAATTGGGTCATTTGTAGAGATGTGGATGGACCTAGAGTCTGTCATACAGAGTGAAGTTAAGTGAGAAAGAGAAAAACAAATATCGTATATATGTGGAATCTAGAAAAATGGTACAGATGAACCTATTTGCAGGGCAGGAATAGAAAGGCAGATGTAGAGAATGGATGTGTGGACACAGCGGGGTAAGGGGAGGGTGGGATGAATTGGGAGATTAGGTTTGACATGAATACACTACCATGTGTAAAATGGATAGCTAGTGGGAACGTGCTGTATAGCACAGGGAGCTCAGCTCGGTGCTCTGTGATGACCTAGATGGGTGGGATGCAGGGGGAGGGAGGAGATATATGTATACATATAGCTGATTCACTTCATTGTACAGCGGAAACTGACACAACATTGTAAAGCAATTATACTCCAATAAGAAAAAAAAAAAAGAATGACATGCTGGGATGGAGATGGGGAGCACCTCTTTCCAGAATACCAGAAGGCTGAGGACAAAGATGTTGCTCAAGGGATACCAGGGTATTGATAATTCTGCCTTCACCACCCACTTCCATGAAGTTAAAGTTATGGGAAGCAGTCTGATGTTGATTGTGGCTCAAGAGTTAGGAGAGCCTGTTTTTGTAAGGATTCCTTAAATGGAACCACATATATTGTTAGTCTTAGTTCTTCCAAAATGAAGATGTAAAACCCAAGCCTACCAGAGCAGTGACATAGCAAGAATCTGGTGTGACTTCAGACATCCTAAGGATCCTATCCATCAGGGAAACGGCAGCCAGGTGTCCCATGCGCAGGATTGCTGGATCTGCTTCTGCCCTGTGCAGTCTCCTCATCTCTGGCAAATCAGGACCTTAGATTATCTGACTCAGAGTGGGCATGTGGGGTCTGCCCCAACTCTTACTGCCCTCCTGCTTCTAGATTGACAGAAAAGCACTAGGTGTGAGATTTGAACTGGGAGAAAGGTGGTGCAGTGGGAAGAAATAATCATCTCTTACACACATGGAGGCAGCTTAAGAGCCAGCCAAGAACCTTGTTGCTTCCCCAGTTGCTATGTTCAGGTCCTCCCTTTCAGAGAAAGAATAGTGTTTTGTCTTGCCTACTATCCGTTTTAATCATACAGCCCATTTCCCAATCTTTCCTTCCCAAGCACCAAGCAGGCACATGATTTCTCCCAGATATGGTTCCTTGACATTTGGGAGAAGCAGCGATTTGCTTGTATTCTTTAAGGTTGCTTAACAATTAGACCACAAGAAGCAGGGCGAGCAGCATGGTATTTCACAGGTGGCTCTTTCTTCTCCTGTTGCCTTTGTTTCCACCCTCTGTTTCGCCTCATTTTAGTCTTCTTACTCCTCTGTAAAGTTTTGATCTCAGTTTTTATGTTACAGAGGCTTATGTTTGTGCCCATCCTGTTGTAAACAACCTTGAAGCCTTTTTGAAAGTGTAAAAGGCATACGTCAGAAGCAAATTTTATCATTTCAGACTTCCACGTCTGTGATAGGAGTGCGGCATACCCCACATCTGGTGTGTGCCAGTGAGGCTCTGAGCTGGGGACACATCTGGAGATTGACTCGCATGGAGGCACCCAAGACACCTGTCAGGCATCTGACAGACCCCTGCCGTGCTAGAGGAGCACGGAAGGATGAGCTGGTCCCCATAACATCATGTCACCCAGCCTCATCTCCAGGGGACAGTGGCCAGGAAGCTTGTTTACTACATTGGGTTGTACAGAATAGAAATATTAGGGTTTTGATGTTGGATTCTAGCAGCACATTTGTGAAACAACATAAGGTGGAAAGAATAGGAGATTGGGTTAGAGAGACCTGAGTCTGAATCTCAGGCAGGAGAGAGACACAAGATCCATAACCAAGAGAAGAGACCCACAGTACAGCATGTGCTTTCCTCACCACACCAGCAAGCACCCACGCCTCCCTAGATCCCTGCACCCCTCCCCACCAAAGAGAACCTGGCAGGCCCAGCTCGGAGAAGGGCTTAAAGGAGCCAAGCAGCCTCCTTAACTGTAGCAGTAGTTGTCAGATCTTACTTTAAATGTCATATAACCATTTTTTACACAGATATAAATTTCTAATTTGGCTTTTTCCTTTACACATTTCTTTGGCATATGTGCTAAGCACATGTTGGGGAAAAAAACTAGTTTAATTCTGATTTTCTTCCTTTAAAATGATCAGCGCTTCACACTCCTTTGCACAATTCATTATGTAAACCAGAAGATTTTTTTTGAGCTCACAGGGCGGGAGGAGGGCAAGTGTGAAGATACAGTTTTTGTGGGTCATTTCAAGTTAGCATCAGCATGAATTCCGTAGTTAGACCTGTTTCCATCCAGGGCACAGATATTCGGCTAAAGTATCTGAATATCACTGTGCAGCATTTGGAAATGGTTGCAAAGAAGGAAGATGCTACAACATGCTGCTTCAAGGCATTCTTTACCTCCTAAAGTTTGAAAGTAGGACTTTGTTTAAGCACACATCTTCCTCTAGGTTTATACTGTTCATTTTAACACCTCTGTGACTAGGATGCATCTTAGGGTCACTGTCAGCCAGACAGCGATCACAGACCATGCAGGCGAGTGTTGGCTGTAGTTGTTCACCTCGTCATCTCTCCGTTTGAGGCACATGCATCATTGGTACTATGCATCTTTAACTGCTATTTTAAATTCTTCAAAAAGATTCACTGTGACTCAGCATTGACTCAGAAGGTTGCTGTGTGTGCAGAGGGCATCAAATCAGAACAGCAGGGCAGAAATTTGATATTTCTGGAACAAGTGTTCATCATTGTAAGAATAGTCTCCATTCCATATTCCAGAGCAACAACCAAGTTCTAAATGGGACTAAAGGAAAAAAAACCCTCACAGGGCAGTTGAAACTGGGTTGTGTTTTGTTGCTGAAATGCTTGCAGAAGGATTGACAATTATGTACTGCATGATGTAAGTGAAGGGATGCATGATGAAAGTGTCTGGATAAGTCTAAAGGAGCTCTCTCAATGGTATAGAATAAAAATTGTAAATTTAAGAAAGCATTGTGTTCTAGTGTAATTGGCAGTATTTTTTCTTTCTTACTGGTACATAAAACAATAGTATGTTGCTACTTATGTTTGATGAAATATGGTACTTACAACAGAAGAGCTAGAATTTCCTTAGATAAGTATTGTATCTATTGCCTGGTTGTTAGCATGAGAAAACTTATAAAATTCACTCCCAGAATCACACGTCTGGCCATAAGCTGACACATCCTCAGATGGTTTCAATGTGACCAACAAAGATTTCGTGGAATCCTGGAATAAGTAAGCTGTAAAGGAGTCTTGGGGATTCTATGGTCTTACACATGGAGCTGCTGAAGCCCAGAATCCAGAAGCCTCCATTCAGTCACTGGACATTTATCTAATCAAGTGGACCATGAGAATGTGAAGCATGCATGCGCTTTTCCCAGTGCTCCGGGTGGACATTTTGGGCTTAGAAGGGAGGGGAGGAGAGGGCAGAAGTGGGAAGGGATGAGGTTTCAGGTTGGGTGGCTGTTCATTCAGCGCTTACAGGGTTTGTTTTCTATGGACGCCTTCTCAACAATTCCCCTCTCACCTTTCCCTCTCCCTACACCCCCATCTTCTTTCTTTGCTTTTGTCCACTCCTCTCCTTCCTTCCTGCCCTCCTTCTAAACCTTGAGGAGGCAGATTAGTTGGTGTGGGGAAGGGAATGGGGCGTGTATGGAGAAAGCAGCACAAACAGGAGGCCTTGAAGAAACACTTTAAAAACTTAACTGGGGGAATTCCCTGGCGGTCCAGGGGTTAGGACTCCACGCTTTCACTGCCAAGGGCCTGGGTTCAATTGCTGGTCGGGGAACTAAGATCCTACAAGCCGTTCAGCACAGCCAAAAAAAAAAAAGTTAACTGGAAACTTTCATCTCAAGTCCTACTGTACTCTAGAGCAGGAGTTGGCAAACTACAGTCTTCTGCCTCTTTTTGTAAATAAAGTTTTATTGAATCACAGCTACACCTGTTCATTTACATCTTGTCTGTGTCTGCTTTCACATGGCAATAGCTGGATTGGGTGTCCTCAAAGCCCAAAATGTTTACTAGTTTGGTCTAGACAAATGCTTCCCCAAGAGTTTTCTGCAGAATTCTACTTCTGCAAAATGTTAAATAGGTATTGCTGGAAAGAACGATTCTCAGGTCAAATCATCATGGAAACTCTGCTTTTTAATCAGAGGACTTCTTAGAGCCTTTAATAAGCTAACATGCACTGTGAATTTCTGAGAGGTAGCTGAAGTATACAGCATTTTCCCAAGTTTATTTAGGAACCCTTTTCTTAGAGAGCACCTAATGGGTATAGAGTTCCTCAGGAAACTGGAAAATGACTCTCTAACAGTATCCAAGGTATATTATTAAGTGAAAAATCAAGGTGTATGCATTACCCACCCATCAGTATAAAGAGTGAAAAGGGAAAATGTAGTTAAGTGTTTGCTTGTGAATGTTTCAATCATCTCTTGAAAGATCCGTCGTGAACTGGTAACACCATTCAGCTTGAGGTGCCTTGGAACTGGGAGGCAGACTCTTCACTGTATTGATTATCCGCATTTTGATTTTGGGATCATGCCAGTGTACTTCATTACCTAAACAATCAGTCTGTCAATGAACATCATTACATTTTAAAACAAAAATGTAAAATGGTAAACCCTTTGGAAAACAGTTTAGCAGTTTTTAACAAAGTTAAATATACACTTACCATATGTCCCAGCAGTTCTACTCCTAGGTATTTACCCAAGAGAAATGAAAACATATGTCCATGCAAAGACTTGTAAACAAGTGTTCATAGCATCTTTATTTATGATCGTCTGAAACTGGAAACAACCCAAATGTTTATCAGCAGATGAATGAAGATACGAATTGGGGCATAGCCATGTGATGGAATACTACTCAGCAATGAAGAAGGAGAAAACCACTGAGACAGGCAGCAAGTGGATACATTTCACAGAAGTTACACCAAGTGAAAGCCAGACACAAAAGATTCTATCTAAATTCACATATGTGAAAATCTAGAACAGATGAAACAAACCTATAGTGATGGAAATCAGATCGTTGGTTGCCTGGAGTGGGTGTAGGGGAGATCTGACTGCAAAGGGACAGGAGGGAACTTTCTAGAGAGATGGGAATGTTCTATATCTTGATTATGGTAGTGGCTAAACAAGGGTGTACACTTGTCAAAACTCATCCATCTGTACACATAAAATGTGTGGGTTTTATTGCATATAAATCATACTTTAATAAAGTTAATTTTAAACAGAAAGAAACAAATGTCTCCCTGAATCAGTCCAAAGGGGGCAGTGAAAGAGGAAAGAGTATTTGATAATGAGAAGATAGAGTCAAGTTAGCCCTCCAGGGTGGTTGTAAACAGGATAAGTCTCCATCCTATAGTGCAGGAACCCTGGAGAAATGGAGACAATAGAACACACTCTGCCTGCCCCAGTTCTTTGTTTGCCAGCTGTGGGTTCTGGTCTGGAAACCAGACCAAACTTATTACAGGTCACCTTTGGAACTCATAGTGGAACTTAGAACTCATAGTGTCACGGGTCTGCCCAGATGCAGGGAGAGGGAACATAGATGCTATCTCTAAATGAATGTCAATATGACATTGTAGGAAGAACCTGTGGGATGAGATATTTTGGTGTAGTCATGTTTGGAAGATATAATCTAGCACAGTAGTAAAATACATAACCTAGTAGCTGGAACATCGTAAGACCAAATAAACAATACCTATCTGAGCATTACTACCACCACCAGCACTGTTACTGCTATCACTTTTACTGTTAATATTATAGGTTACTGCCAGTAAACCTGATGTACCTGTCACTGTTGGTGTTCTGGTGCTTGCCCTTCCCATGGTGGTTGAGAGCCCCAGAACCAAAGCTATTTCCAGGAAATTGTTTAATGGAAACCCAGCTGCTGGCCCAAAACTTCTGCATCGTAATTCACAGTGAGTGAAGGTGGTATCGTCATTGTGAGATGGCTGTGAGTACACAAGCTGTAAATAAAATGAAACCTGAGGGGCAGAGAGCAAAAACAGGCTTCCATATAAAGATGTGTTTGTTATACACCTGCAGCCTCCTGCACAGTGACGCTGCCCCATGGAGCCCCTTCTTCCCAGCTCTCCCATCCCACTCTCCTAGGGAAAGAAATGTGGCATGAGCTTGGCAAGTCCTTTAATTCACAGTGGGTCCTACCCACACCACAATCATGGACATCTCTGGACTGGCAACCCTCTGTACAACCCCACTGAAGACTAATAGCAGAATTTGGACTTCATCAGTTAAAAGGCATTCATTTGGTAGGAGCCCGGGAGAAAATAAAGACCACAAATCCAAAGTGTAAAATCATGAAGTCAGCGTAGAATATTTTCCTAATGGAAAAGGATCTCTGCACCCACCCCTAATCCTCCACTGGCTTATGGTGCTCTCGGGAAGTGGCTGTATTTAGAAGCTGACCCACTTGTTACGGGCTGACTCTGGAGCTGCTGCTTCTCTCTTGCAGTCTGTTTCTGAACCTGGGCTACGCAGTTGGCTCCACATCCATAACCCAGGGAAGAACAACCACCGTTTGAGGTTGTGCTTTACAAATGCAAATTAATTTCACTGCTGGCAGACAGCTCAGATTCCATTTGCTCTTGGCTCACTTTATGTTAAAAAGCTGCATAGCACAGAGAGATCAGCTCGGTGCTTTGTGACCACCTAGAGGGGTGGGATAGGGAGGGTGGGAGGGAGGGAGACGCAAGAGGGAAGGGATATGAGGATATATGTATATGTATAGCTGATCCACTTCGTTATAAAGCAGAAACTAACACACCATTGTAAAGCAATTATACTCCAATAAAGATGTTAAAAAAAAAAAGAGGGGATATATGTATATGTATAATTGATTCATTTTGCTGTACAGCAGTAACTAACACAACATTGTAAAACAATTATACTCCAATGAAATTAATTTAAAAAAAAAAAAAGGTACAGAGGACGAGGAACCCAGCCAGGCCAGAGGGAATTGTTTCCAGAAAAAGCAGCATCTGAAGGAGCCAAGCAGAGCGGAATGAAGCATTGCTGTAGCTCACCTGACATTTTTATTTCAAATTTACTAACTTCCTGGACCATTTTCTGGGTGGCATCTGCACCTATCTTTTCTCCCTTACTATCCTGTGGATGACATGGTCTCCTCCACTGATTCCTCTGCACTCCCTCGGGCAGTACCTTTCAAAAACGTTGGTGATATTGGAATCACCTGGAGGTTTTAGTTAAAAGAAAAAAAAAAAAACAGGTTGCCTAGCCTGTTCCCTGAGTTTCTGATTCAGTAGGTCTGGAATGGAGACCCAAGAGCCTCTATTTCTAGCAAGTTCCCAGGTGATGCTGATGCTGCTGGTGGTCCATACTTAGAGTAGCTCTTCTGGCGGCATCTATACCTCTATCATGGTACCTGTTATATTCTGCTTTCATTGTTATTTTTACAGGAAAGACTTAGATCACTATTGTCCAGTAGAAATGTGACCTACATATACAATTTTCAATTTTATACTAGCTACATTAATAAAAATGACGAAATTAATTTTAACAGTGTATTTTATTTAACCAAATATATCCAAAATATTATCATTTCAGCATGTAATCAATACCAAAATAAATATTAATGGGATAGTCTACATTTTTTGTACTCAGTTTTCAAAATTACGTATGTATTTTACACTTATAGCATGTTTCAACTTGAACTAACCACACGTGGGGTGCTCAGTAGCCACAGGTAGCCAGTGGCTACCATATTGGGCGGTGTAGACTTAGAGCGTGCTTACTGTGTACTAGACAAGGCTATAAACCCTTATATATTAACTCGTGTAATCCTCGCAATCATCCTAAGAGGTAGACAGTGTTATTAATCTCATTTTACAGGTAAGGAAGCTAAGGCACAGAGAGCTTAAGTAACTTGCCCACGGCCACTGAGCTAGAAAATGGGGACAGCGGGGCTGAAGCTTGGTAGTCTGGCTTCAGGGTCAGTTACATTTCCACAGGGCCCTCCTGCTCACCCACAATGTAGGGAGGAAACATTATCTTTGTGCGTCCCCATAACACAGATCATGCTTAGCTCTGATAGGACACCCAGTAAATGTGTGCTGAATGAATTAAATGAGACAGAGAGGAAGGTTTTGTCAAACATCCAGCCAGTAGGATCAAGTAGCCTCTAACCACCACTGTATGCAAGTGAGTGAGAGGGAATATTTTAAAATTAAATTTGAAGTTGTCTATTCTCAGGTTACTCCCAGGCTAATAGAAAGGTGTGAGAAAATACACAATGACAAGAATAAAGGTCTTACATACTGTCATTTATAATGGCATTCACGATTAGGGTGACTGAAACCAGGAAGGGGTACACTGAGAGAGACTACCCAGAATCGGTGAATCTAAAGGGGTGTCACGTGAAATGGAAAGAGTATGGTGGAGTAAGGCACAGGAAAGGGATGATAGGAAGAATCGTCATCATCATTGATTGGATACTGTTTGCTGCAGACCTAAATCCCAGGAAACAGACAATAAGCTGCAGATTTGCATACAACATCTTTTGGAAGGCTTCCCTGGTGGCACAGTGGTTAGGAGTCTGCTTGCCAACGCAGGGGACATGGGTTCGATTCCTGGTCTGGGAGAATCCCACATGCCGCGGAGCAACTGGGCCCATATGCCACAACTACTGAGCCTGTGCTCTGGAGGCCATGAGCCACAACTACTGAAGCCAGCGAGCCACAACTACTGAGGCCCGCGCGACTGGAACCCATGCTCCATGGCGGGGGAAGCCACCACAGTGGGAAACCCACGTGAAGCAACAAAGACCCAGTGGAGCCAAAAATAAATAAATTAATTAATTAATGGAAAAAAAAAACACCTTTAGGAGAGTAAGGGCATGGAAAGAAGTGGGGCTGTGATGTAGTCACACCAAAGGCCTCAGCCAACCCCAAGGAGAACTCCCAAGCTGGGGTGGTCCTCCCAAATTGAGGCAAGGGGACCAGTCCTTTTAACCCCACATGAACAAGTCACTGGATACAGGTTTCCCAGGAAGGAGGTGTCACCTTGACCTGAGAGCAATTCCTAAAGAGAAACTCGGCTGTGTATCCTCAGCTGCTAACACTCCTAGCAGCGATGGAATGAAGACCTCCTTGTTGGGGGGCAGAGGAGGAATCTGGGTGGTGGACCACAGTGTTCACTATACTAACTCAGTGCAAAATCTAAAGAACCAACAAGAGAGCACCATGGTGAATGGAAATCATGGGACAGAATCCCAACATAGCCAGCTTGTGTGGGAAACTGATGCAAGGCCATACAATTAGTGAGTTTACACATAGTTCTGTTTGGTTCCAGTGTCTGTGTTCTCTCCATACCTCTCCAGGAAAGAGGAGAGAGGTAAAGAATAGAACTTAAACACCCTTGATTACCAAGTGTCCTGTTTCTAGATCTGTAGTATTCAAACACTGTCTGTTCTAGATTCTAAAATCTGGACTACGTTTGAGGGCCGCATTTCCCTGTGTGCCTTGGGTACCTGGCTTGTTGGCTGCAGTGGCTGCAGTGAGGGAGAGAACAGCTAAGGAAATTTCAGTGGCAAGAAACTATCTCCCCTTCTCCCCCTGCCTAGGAGGTAGGGGCAGTTTCCTTTCTCCTACTAAGCAGGGTGTCTACAAAAGACAACATCCCAAGTGGGGCTTTGATGGCGGTCCCCACGCCACCCACAGTATTGACCTGGGGATCGGAGCCTTTGAGAGATGTACCTCAGTTTCGTTCCTGACCTTATTTTCTCGGGTTCAGATCAGAGGCAGGGTTTGAACTGTGTGCCTGGAGTGGAGCTGGACCAGAGTGGAACAGCTTTTGAGAGTCCAATGCAACATAATCACCCACTTGTCCTCTCCAAGGCCTGCTGAAGCTAGGAGTCCTTTGATCAGGTGGTGAGCTCGCTGGGAGCGAAAGTAAGCAAGTGGTACCACTAAAGGGCTTTTGCAGCTGGCAGTGTCCACTGAAAATAGAAAAAGAGAAGGAAGGTATAGAAAAACAGAAATATTATGTGTGTGTCATGGGTCCCCCTTGAATGTGTGACCTTGAATAAATCCTTGAACCTCTCTGAACCTCAGTTTTAGAGAATGAGACCCACCTCGCAAAATTTAATGAGTATTAAATTAGTTTGCAGGCGTGAAATACTCACAAATATAATATGCTTAATAAATATATGTTCTTATTCTGAACATTAGCACCCTATAAAGTGGTTCCCACCTGTAGATAAACTTACCTTTTCAGAATTTGCCAGAATTTTCTCTGCCAAGATGCATTTTATTACCCATGGTGGGGAATGGGTAATGACAGCCATCTCCATGGCTGAGACCAGGATGCCAGTTTACCCAAGAAACACAAAGCCACACTCAGCCCTCAGTAGATGTTTGCTGAACATGTGAATGAAGAAATGGATGAATGGTGGAATGATAGTAAGAGGCTTGGGGTTTTCCTCCAGGAAGCCTTCCTGGGTTCCTCCAGCTTTTGTGGGTTCCCTGCTTTCCCTGCAAGCTGCTGCCCATAAAATCTGCTCCATCCAACATAGCCCTGGATTACAGCCCACCTTCCGTTCTCTACTTGGTCTGTGTTCTCATCTCATTGGCTTGATGTAGACAAGATGATTTTATTATTTTTTCCTCCAAAAAACTACCTCCAAGTCCACACTGAACTATTCAGTTACCTAAATTCACAAATTTATAGTCCAAAAGAGAATAATAAAGATGTGGAGGGCGAGTAGCAAGTACCCTTATAATTATATAGGACATGGGTTGAGATTTGTTCTTTTTTATCTCATAGGTTTTGTGAAGTTTGAGTAAGATGACATATAAAAATTTATTAGTAGAGTGCCTGGCACATAGTATGTGCTCAATAAATGGAGATTTAGGATTAGTGACAGTATCAGTATTGATATTGGGGAGAAGGAGGGACGAGGTAGGAGGAAAGCTCTCATCCCCAAGCATGCACAGCCTGGAGGGCTGACTTTCAGAATTCAATTGTGAAATCTAACTCGTGCCCCGAACCTAAATTATACATTGTAGTATGGGCATCCTGCCTTGAAATGGGAAAGTAGACAGTTTCACAAGGATGCACAACTGTGTTGCCTGAGCCGTTTTGTTCCAGGCAAACTGGAAAAGGTGGTGAACCTTTGGCAACCAAGGAGAGCAGTGCCAGCCAGCCTGCAGCCTGCCCAACAGGACCGGGGCCAGAATACCAAGCAGCCATGGGCTCAGGAGCAGCAGAGCCAGTGCCGGAGACAGCAGGCACTCTTCTTGACGTCAGCCCCTCCCCAGTTGCCCCAGCCTGCCTGCCCCTCCCCCCAGGCACCTTGCCACCGTCCCTGCTACCTCTCTGCCAGCCTCCTCTCTCCTCCTGTCCTCTTCTTTCCTCACAAACTCTTTTGTGAGGAGGGGCACGTGCTGAGAGATGATACTTCAGACTGTTAGCAAGCCCAAGAGAATGTCAGGTCGAAAGCCCCAGTGCCCTTTTTAGGTAAGTGACTCTCAGGCGTGATCAGGCCTGGACTCTTTCTTCTCCTCCTGGCTTTGGAGAATTCTGAGCTGAGGATAGGAAGATGCCCATGTGCTCAGGCAGGTACCTCAGCCTCTTTAGGCAGGTCCTGGGACTCCCCAGGGCTTCCTCAGGGTCCGAGAGATCCTATTATATTTGCTGAGGCGCCCACTGGACCAGACCCCAGGCTGTGGGGCTAAAAGCTCTGGGGGAGTCATTTTATTGGGTTTGTAGGAGCCACAGGTTCGGAGACACCATGGCTGTCTAGGGCACACCGGGCCCTCCATGGGCTGCCCTGCCAGCAGCCGCCCAATACAAGTCCTCCTGTTTGTCCTGCTTCCTTTCTGGTTTCATCCAAACCTCCCGAGAGCACACGCCTTGAGTTAGCAAGCCAAATCTGGGACCTTGTCTGTAAAACCCAAATCCTGACAAATGCTCTCACACAACCCGTTAGAACTTTGGAAGGACGGTGAAGGCCGATTTGCTTAGGTAATGAGAATGGAACTGGCAGTGGCGGGTGTGTTTGTGAGAGGGGTCGTGGCAGGGATCTGCAGGAAGCTGGTTTCATCCACCTCAACCTTCTCCTGCCTCCCTGTCTTATGGGATTTGTGTTCATTTGGACCTATTAATGTTAATCATTAAAACAAGCAAAATGAAAAGATGCACACACACACACACACACACACACACAGGACTCACGTTGCTTACTGTATTCTTTTGTTGATATTGTCTTCGAAATAAACATCTATAATTTTGTGGCAAGGATTCAGCTGCAAATACCTCAAGTGCATGGAATTCTCTAAGTTTTCTTTCATCCTCACATCTTTCTCAGAAAACATTATTGTGCTTCTAGTATGAGTCAGACAGTGCACTATGTTCTGGGGCTCCAGATGCTGAAGAAGCTCACGGCCCCAGGGGACTGACCTAAATGTAGCAGAAGCTAAAGCAACAGTTTCCACCTGTTGCATCCAGCCCATGTGTGGGGCCTCTGTGCCTCTTCGTGTCCTGTTCCCACCCCTGAAAGCACCCTGAAGTTAGGCATTATCTTCCTTACGTACAGTCGGGAGAACAAAGCTGAACTAATCTGCCTGAGGTCCCAACACTAGGAAGTTCCAGAGCCAGAATGGACCTAAATCCCACTGACCCCAGGTTCATCCCTGCCCTCCCACCACGTCCTTGGCTGAAGGGCTGTGTGGGGAGAAGGGCCACGTATGAACGGGAGCAGAGTGCCCTGGGAGCACTGGTCAGGGAGCCGCCACTTCTAACTGGACGAATTGAGGAACTATGATCTCGTCAAGACAAGGTGACAGTCAGGTTGGGTTTTTGGAGACGGATACATGGTCACCCAGCAGGAAAGGGGTATGGGCAGAACTTTGATAGGTTGGGTATCCGTCTGTATCCAACACCTCATACCTTTCATGTTTAGACGGTGGGGCAGTGTAGCCTGGTGGTAATGATACATAAGCTTTGATTTTCGTACAGCCTGCTTCCTTGGTCAAGAGTGTTTATATTACATGTGTGGCATGTAACATAAACTGAATCCTCAGTTGGAATTTGAACGGGTTAAAAAACTATGTGTTCAAGCTGTCAGTCTCCCTGACGATTTCACCTCCAAACTCCACGCTCTGAATGAGAACACTTTAAATGGTGAGAGCCAGAGGGAACATAAACAGATGCAGCAATAGTCATCCCCCTCTCTGTAAGTGGACTCCAAAATGTGTCTGTGGGCACGTGATCTCACACCAGGGTGCTGGGAAAGTTGCCCACAAACCTCCTTCCAGGACCCACCCTCACACTGTCCCTGCTATCTGACCTCCGTGAAACTTTTTTTTAATCTCACAGTAGTTTTGAACTTACAGGAAAATTGCAAAGGTAAAGCAGAGAGCTCCTATATAGCCTCTGTTCCCTCTGTAATCAGCATCTTACATTACTAGTGTCCACTGTCACAATTAATGAGCTAGTATTGATACATTATTATTAACTGAAGTCCATACTTTATTCACATTTCCTTCATTTTTCCCCAATGTCCTTTTTCTGTTGCAGGACCTCAGCCAGGGTTCCACATTATGTTTAGTTGTCATGTCTCCTTAGGTACTTTTGGCTGTGAGTTTCTCAGACTTTCCTTATTTTTGATGACCTTGATGAGGAGTACTGGTCAGCTATTTTGTGGAATGTCCCTCAATTGGGATTTTTCAGATGTTTTTCTTATGGTTAGACTGGGGATATAGGTTTGGGGAAGGAAAGCTACAGAGGTAATGTGCTATCTTTATATCCAGGGTGCATACTATCACCATGACTTGATCACCTGGCTGAGGTAATGTCTGTCAGGTTCTCTCCTGTAAAGCAGGGAACATTTTTATGAGTCTTTTCCATTTAGTTTGGGAGCGTACAAAGCAGTCTGGACTAGTGCATTTGTGTTCTTTCGCATGATGTCAGCGAGATGTTACCTGAATATAAATGATCCTGTTATTTTATTAGAAGCTGAACTGACCTTTTCATCCATCTAATTCTGATTTTCATTGTTGTTTGGAGAAAGTCTTTGAGAGAACATCTTTGGTGTGTAGGTTTGTTCCCCTGTCACAGCTGATTTTCTTCCCTTCTAGAATGGCAGCCCCTTGAAGGAAATGGTCATGTCTTCAATATGTAGGCACCATATACCACATACATAGCATATTGAGCTCATGTCTTCAATATGTGGTCACCTTATACTAGTCTCCACCTTTATTCCATCTGTGCCCCCAGCCCACAAAGTACATGCGTGCCAGGAGCTTCATGCCACTGCTAGTATGCATTTATTCATTCCTTTCTTTAGGGGAACTTGTAGCTGTAGATTAGAGAAATCATAATGCTGTAGAAAGAGCCTAGAAGTGAGATGTTTCCCTTTCCTTGAGTCTGGGCAGGAGAGGACAGTAAGGGAACCCAGGTCAAGATCAGCCTGTTGAGCTCCAGCACTTAAAAACCCTGATGTTTAAATCCAGAATGGTCACGGAAAGAACTTTAATTTCACTTCGACAAAGATGATATTCAAGTTACTATTACTGCCTAACAAACCACCTCAAAACTTAAAACAACAGTCATCATTTTGCTCGTAAATCTTTAGTTCGGGCAGGGATCCCTTGTCTCTGCTCCACCCAGGCTCGGCTGGGGTAGCTCGAGTGGGGCTGAAGAAGGCTCACTCCCCTGGCTAGCAGGTCGCTGCTGGCTTCGTCTGGAAGTTCAGCTGGGACTGAAGGCCTGGGGCCTCAGCTCCTTTCCACAGGGGCCCCTCGGTGGACAACTCAGACTTCCTCACAGCATGGTGGCTGACTTCTGAGAGTAACACGCAAGAGCAAGGACTAGGAAGAAGTTGTACCATCTTTTATGACCTGGCCTCAGAAGTCACGTAGCATCACTTCAGCCATAGTCACAAACCCACCCAGGTTCCAGCGGGTGGAACACAGACTTCACCTTTCAGTAGGAGTGTTGAAGCCACATTTAGAAAAAGAGTAAGCTGGTTGGGGTGTGTTACAGTGGTTATTTTTGGAAATACAAGCTGGCTAGTGATTGATTTAGAAGAGGTTTTTTTTCCAGTGTTATTTAGATATAATTGACATATAACATTGTATTACATCATAATGATTTGATATGTATGTATATTGTGAAATGATCACTACAACAAGTTTAGTTAACATCAGTCACCTCACATAGGTATAAATTTTTTGTGTGATTAAAACTTTTAAGATCTGCTCTCTTAGCAACTTTCAGATATACAGTAAGTATTGTGAACTGTAGGCACCATGCTGTGCATTATGCCCAGAGCTTATTTATTGTAACCGGAAGTTTGTACATTTTGACCACCTTTTGACCCCCATTTCCCCCACCATCTATTCCCCACCTCTGGTAACCACCAATGTGTTCTCTGTTTCTGTGAGTTTGATTTTTATTTTAGAGTCCACATATAAGTGGGATCATATGGTATTTGCCTTTCTCTGTCTGACTTATTTCAGTTAGAATTAATGCCCTCAAGGTCCATCCATGTTGTTGAAAATGGGAGCATTTCCTTCTTTTTTGTGGCTGAGTAATATTTTTCTGTGTGTGTGTGTGTGTGTGTGTAATACCACATTTTCTTTATCCATTCATCCATCAGTAGAAACTTAGCTTGTTTCCATGGCTTGGCTATTGTAAATAATGCTGCAGTGAACATGGGGATGCAAATATCTCTTCAAGATACTGATTTTTGTTTCCTTCAGAAATGTGCTCAGAAGTGGAATTGCTAAATAATATATTAGTTCTATTTTTAATTTTTTGAGAAACCTCCATCCTGTTTTCCATATTGGCTGCACCAACTTACATTTCCGCCAACAGTGCACAAGGGTTTCCTTTTCTCCACATCCTCACTAACACTTGTTATCTCTTATCTTTTTGATAGTAGTCATTCTAATGGGTGTGAGGTGATATCTCATTGTGGTTTTGATTTGCATGTCTCTGATGATTAGTGATATTGAGCACCTTTTCATGTACCTGTTGGCCGTCTGGATGTCTTCTTTGGGAAAATATCTATTCAGCACCTCTACCAAGTTTTTAATCAGATTATTTGGGGGGTGTTGCTAATTGAGTTGTATGAGTTCTTCTATTTTGGATATTTAGGAAGGTTTCTTATTCTTCAGCAAAGATTTGTTGTGGCTAAGGTGCTGGACTAGATATGGGGAAATATCATTGATCCAGACACAGTCTGTCCTCTGGCAGCTTAGAGTTCAGACAGGGAAACAGATATTTAGACATTTAGAGAGATGGGGTCTAGAACAGGGGTAGGCTTAGTGGTTACAGGCACAGAAGGAGGGGCTCCTAACAATGGCTTCAAGGCCCAGGAGGAGTTCTAGTTGGAAAATGCTTTTCCCAAAGGGAACTGAATGACTAAGGCAGAGAAGCAAAAGCTGAGGATAAAAGGTGGTGTGGTTACCAAGTGTTTCCGCTTTGGAGGAAATTTTTGTTTTTTAATTGTGGTCATCACAGCCGTTACTATTGTTATATCATTGCCTGTCTTCATAAAGCATTCTCCTGCTCACGTAGGACATTTTCCGGGATCAGAACTTTCTCAGTACCTAGGTTCTGGAGCAGCCAGGGTCAGAGAAACCTGGGTTTAAATCCTGGTACTGCTACGTGGTGGCCGTTCTGACCTTAGATGAATGACTTAACTGTATGTTAGCACGGAGATGATGGGAGGACTCACATTTGTCATTCTTCCCAAGTTCCTGCTCCCAGGAGAGGACCTGTACAGTGCTTGTCTCTGTGTGCATGTGTGTGTGAGTACACACGTGCACGAACTCACACATGCGTGCACATGTTTTAGGAAGCTGTGATCTGTCAGCTTCCCAGAATTGCGACACGAGGTGAGTTCATAGGTGTGTCTGGGGCACTCAGGCCCATCTCGCGTGGTTTTCTTGCGCACATGTGTTCTAGAGATTGTACTCTGAGTAATAATTCCCAGTGGAGTCATGGACCTCATTAGCCCAACTCTGAAACCAGTGATCTCCAGACATTTCTGGAACACACCAGGTGATGGCCTCAGCTATCTCTAAGAACTAAGCAGAACCCTCTGTGCTTTAGCCCTGTGACCTGAGGCATGTCCGCAGCAGGACTTGATGGGAGGGAACATTTGGAATGTGGCTGCTTGGAAAGAGGGTAGCAGCAAAGCTATGTACCCAAAACTCCTTTTTTTCTTTGTGGAAAAAAATCTCCCTTTCATAAAGAAGGCCAAGGTCACAGGCATGAGTACCTCTTCCGAGCAGTCACCCAGCTCACCCTAAAGTCAATGATGCATATTTATTTCTGAGTGAGGGAAACCATGCTCTTAGGTATGAGGAGGTTTTTGATCTTTAAAACAAAAGGGATCACTGAAGTACGGAGGCTGGAGCATCAGAATACCGGGACCACAGTGATATAAAAAGAACCCTGTGGGTTGGTGCATCATAGTGGGGCTGGCCGGGCAGTGTGTGGCCCAGGGCAAGGATTCCACTTTGTTGGGGCTCAGCCTTCTCACTGTAGAGTGAATTAGATACCAGAGAACCCTAGCGCCCCTTCCAATTAAAAGACAATAATCTTGAAATGAAAAGAGCCTGTTTCCTGGCAAGATGGTATGTTATTGCCCACATAGAAAACAGACTCCCTGATGGTCAGACTTGGTGTGCATGGGTTCTCTTTCTTTTTGTCATTGAAACACTGGATGCAGAAGCTAAATTCCCAAGTATTCGATTACTTATTGATGCAAAACAAACCCCACCCAAACGTGGAGTAAGGCAGTAACAATTGTTTATTTTGTTCATGAATGTCCGGGTTGACTGGGCTCAGATAGGTGGCTCTGTCTTGGGGTCTGTGTGGTCGAGGTCCAGTAGTGGCTGGACCAGGCTCATCTCCTGGGCTCCGCCTCTCTCTTGTCCAGTGCCTGGCTGGGGCTGGAACAGCTGGGGCTCCTCAGGCCTTTCAGTTGCTCTTCACACGGTCTGTCCACATGCTGGCCTCGAGGTGGCTAGACTTTTTACATGGGCCTGAAGGCCCCCAAGAGAAACCTGCAGAGGCTGAATGACTTTTCTTCCCTGGCCTCAGAAACCACGTGGTGTCACTTCTTCCCCATTCTGTTCATCAAGGAGGTCACAAAGGCCAAGCTAGGTTCAGATTCCACCTCTTGGTGGGAGCAGTTTTGGAGAACTTGCAGACCCAGTTTTAAATCACCACACCAAGCATCTGGGATGGCCATACTGACATCTTGCTTAGTGATGGGGGATGGCTTAGAAGACTTCTCAGACTCCTGTGGTTCTGTCACAGGATTTAGAGGCAATGGAAGAATATCTGGCAGTGGAAACCTAATTTAACTGGGAGGAAAGCTCTACTTAGCAGATATTTTAAATCACAAGGAAAATGAGATAGGATTCTATTTATATGTGCAAGGGAAAATGTATACATGTAATAAATGTGCATGTGTGTAAGCAATTTTAAGATAAAAATTATACAATTAATTTAATTAGTTAAACAATGGTGTGCATGAAATGCCAGGATTGGAAAAAAGGAGAGAATTAAAGCAGGGATGTCCAGCTTTTGTATTGTCCTACTACAAGTTCCCCCTAGTTACTTGCAAAATAAAGTTAATTGACTAACTTGTTAAAAGAACAAAAATGTTAATATAGAGCCCTGAAATGGAGCTAGAAGAAAACAGGTAAGAGGAAAGAAAAGTCAAAAGAGCAGTAATAGAAAATCAATTCCCAAAAGATAGTGGACCATTGCTTTTGAATGTGCAGAGCAGAGCGATGAGTGAACGCAGTTGAGAGTGTGGACTCCAGGGCCCGGCTGCCAGGTTCAAATCGCAGCTCGCCGTTCCTGGCTGTGTGGAAGGAGGCAGCTTCCTGTGCCTCTCTGTGCTGCTTTTCTTCAGTTGCAGTGGGGAACTAATGACAGTACCTGCCTCATCAGGTTGTTATGAGGATTAAATGTGTCAGGACAGGCTCAGCCTTGGAGCATCATGTGGCATGCAGGAAGCACTCAGTACAGATTAGCCATTTCTCTCTTCACCAAATCCCTCCTCGCATTTGCCAGACGCAAATATCATGCCCAATATGGACTGTGGGCAGCCAACCAAATAAACAGAAGGAGGAAGGCCTTTCCTTCCCTTGGATCCTGGGATCATGTATGCACTGGAATTCTAGGTAGGGGGAGGCCTTCCTGTGATATCAGGGCACCCATCAATCTGCAAGTTTCCACCCCCTACACTTGTTCTTATTCTGACATGCATTAAAAACATGTTCCAGATTTAAAACACGTCAAGTTAGATTTTAGTTATAGTCTCTCCTATATATTTGGAATTAGAGCCTCCAGAGCCTATTATGCAAATCTATGCAAATGATATGCAAAGAGGCGGTAGCCCCAGATTGTGGGGAGGGGAGTGAGCAGGCCAGCACAAAGGGCCTGGAGTGGAAATTTGCATCTGTTAGGGTAGCCCTGTGTTGAAGGCCTTGCACAGTTATTGTGACAGTATGCGCCCTTGCATTCAGTCCTTAACCTTTTGTGCCAGAGAGGAGAGACGATTTCCATAGTGAAGGTGACAGTGGATGTTGAAGGAGGCATTTGGACAGTGCAGTGTTGTAGCAATTTTTATGATACAAATGAAGAGTTGCTCTGAAATAATGGCCATGATCCAGGCTGTGTCCCTAACGAGCTGGGTTCCTGGACAAGTCAGTTCACTCCTTCCGTTGCCCCCTCTGTGAAATGAGGGGATTGAACTAAGTAAGTTACCTCTAGTGCCCTTCTCACTGTGACAGCTAAATGTCATCCTCCAGGTGAAAGCCCTCTGCACCCAGGATGGCAGTATTCATTCATTATACCAAAGTTTTAAAGCCTAAAGAAGAAAGGGCTGGGAGGTAATTTGCCCTAACAGGCCTCCTAGAGAGAAGAATAACTTCAGGGGATGCTGGCAACTAAAAAGAGCCGCAGCAAGGGCAAACATGTTTACTTCCACTGTTAGTCTTGCAGGAAGCACTCCTGTCATATACTTCCCAGCTGGGAGGATTTTAGCCCCTGAAATGCTCGTGGTGGGAAAGTCAGGGGAATTTCTTTCCCTGAGTATTTTAAAAACCAGGATGCATTAAGCCCTCTGCCTCTAGAGGCTGCAGAAGATCTCCTGGAGGCCAAGCTGCTCCTCTCCCACCCCCGGCCTGTCCCTGGGGTCCGTCAGATCCTCTCTGAAAGCTTTGCGCTGCCCCTGACGCTACTGCCAGAAGGCGGCAGTGTCCTTGGTCTTGGGCCTTGGATTGTATGGGACACATCTGTGCTCCACCCCAGAAATCCTCTGGGCTCTTAATTTTAACTCCAGCAGCCTCCAGCCAGGCACAGGTGTGAGCTGACAGCCCCCGCCCGGGGTGTCTCTGACTTGGCCACTTGGGCCTCGAGGAGGAGGCAGGAGGTGGGGTGGAGCAGTGCTGGGCCGTGGGAAGGAGAGCTGCTGGTGAGAGGCGCTCCTCTCACAGTTTGACATGCGTCTGCTCAGCTCCTCAGAGACCCCCAGTGGATCTGAGTTGCACGCTGATAAACTGCCCTGGGATTGACTTTCCCTGTTTCACTCATCTCATTCCCCCACCGCTGTCCACTACGGTCACTTCCCAAAATAAACCACCTGCACACGAGCCCCAGTGTCCGCCTCTCCTTTTTCAGGAATCGCTAAGGTATGACAGGTATATCAGTCTGGTCAGTCTGCCATACAAAGTCCCACAGGCTGTGGGGCTTAAACAACAAACAGAAAGTTTTCTCCTTCCAGTTCTGGAGACTGGAAGCCCAAGATCCAGGTGCCAGCAGGGTTGGAGTCCCCTGATGCCTCTCTTCTTGGGTTGCAGGTGGCCAACCTTTCATGTGTCCTGCCTGTGTACAGGCATTCCTGGCACCTCTGTGCCCTGAGCTCCTTTTCTTATAAGGATACCAGTCAGATTGGGTTAGGACCTACTCCGACGGCTTCATTTTGCCTTCATCAGCTCTTCAAAGGCCCTGTCTAACGTACAGTCCCATTCTGAGGTGCTAGGGTCAGAGCTTCAACATACGGATTTGAGGGGGATGTGTTCAACACTTACAGTTAACCAGGGTGTTTGTGAGCCAAACAGAGGCTTATAAGAGAATGTCCCTTAAAACCTCAGTAGTCACGACCACCAGCTCTAGGAGTAGATTGTCCCTGTGGTGCTAAAATGCCAG
The DNA here is from genome assembly GCF_963455315.2 of Globicephala melas. Taxonomy (NCBI): domain Eukaryota; kingdom Metazoa; phylum Chordata; class Mammalia; order Artiodactyla; family Delphinidae; genus Globicephala; species Globicephala melas. Next base: position 131,342,374 of record NC_083317.1, on the reverse strand, counting down.
GAAGGAGCTGGAATAACCCTGAACCGGTCAGAGCACAAGCACGTTGTTCCGTCCTCTTCTCCTGCCTCACTGCTGGTGGGCGACCAGGAACGCCTGGGTGTTATATACCCCTTCTGCTACTGAGGGGCTTTGAACACGTTACTTAATCTCCCTCAGCCTCAACTTCCTGCCCCATCAAGTGGTTGTGAGGGTTAAATCGAGAGGGAAAGACGGGGCCAGAGCCGGTGCTCAGCATTAAACAGATTTTAGGATTGACCCGGAGAAAGAGAAAACACTGTTGGTGTGTGGGCTAGACTATGAATGAAAGTTTAGAGAAACTAGGTCGCTTAGGGCAAAGCGTTGGTCCTGGAAATGTGGGTGCTGCCGTCTCTGCTCAGTCTGCAGTCCCTCAGCCTCCCCCACCCACTAAGTTAGACATGCAGGGTGAGGGGACACTGGTCCTCCCCTAGTTGGAGGAGGCCTCAGTGGTGATCCTTGTTTAAAGGAGTGTCAGGAGGTTTCCTCCTCCTCTCTGCTTCCAGAAACTCACCAGGGCCCCAGATGTCTCCTGTCAGCTTTGCTGACCACCCCAGGCTCCCAGGAATCACTGCCAGGGCCCCTGCTTTGACCATTCATCCTGCTGGAATCTGGTGGGGGAGGGAGGCGACAAGAGAGTTACCAGGCAGAGGCCCATCTCTACCATTGTCTGGGTGGCTAGCAGGGCTGAAGGAAGGGCATGCGAGTGACCAAGCAGGGGGCTCATATGAACAGGGCGAGTGCTCAGGACAGAATCAGGCCTTAGAGGTTTGTCAGGCGCTCCTCGGCAATACGGAGCAGCTCTTCCCAGCCTGTGTGTTGTACGGGGTGGTCAGTCTTCCCGTCTATAATCTGGATAGATCCTGTGTCTCACATTGATATGAGGTGTTATTTTTAAAGATAGGCATATGCTGTTGTGATTAATAAAATCCATGCATATTTAGAAGAGTTTTTAAATGTATAGGTTTTTGTCCTTGTGCATTTTTTCTCAGTGAACTAAAAGCATACACGCTCACCATCACGCAAAGTCCATGATTTCCTTCTAATGCTCAGAAGGGCTCCTCCTCCTCTAAAAGGCTGGACACCACCAGTGGTTTTCCACAGAGTTCAGCCTCATGAGCACATAGGACAAGCAGTTAACATGACAACAACCATACAACCAGCTGGCATTCATGGAATGCACTTCTCCTGCAGGCTCTGTGCTAAGTGCTTAATAGGCACCAGATCTGGTCACCCTCTGAACCCCTGTCCCCTCCTGCCTGTCAGTCTCCGATGGCACTGAGACGTCTCTGCCTTGTTTTAGGATTGTTTGTGGATTTGTACGAGCTCACCCAGGGCCAGAGACTGCCATGTTCATTCTTGTGTCTCCAGGGTCAAGGAGGGGCTAGACCCTCCTTAATCGTTTGGTGGGTGGGCCTGAATGAACAGAGGTCTGTCGTTTGTGCCTTTGTCTAGTTCATAAGTGGAAGAGTCAGAAGAGGTGTGGCAGCTGGTCTGCTCTGCCCACCCAAGCCCCGCTCAGTGGCTCAAGGCAGCCCACACAGAGCTGCTGGTGTCCTTGTGGCTGCACTGGCCTTGACTGCTCCCTGGTGCAGAGGGCCAGCAGGCACTCAGAGGCCACAAGGCTTCTTCCATGCCCCTACCCCCAGCCTGTTGTGAGCAGCTGCCCTTGGGCGGAGGGCCATGGCATTTCAGAGCTGTTTGGGAAAGGATGGGCCTGGCTGGTTTAGCCAGCTCTGCTTCCCCTGTGGCTGGGTTCTCTCTGGGACAGGTGCTGGGCGGCACCCACCTGCTGAAGCTTCCCCACATCCCCATGGTCCTGTGTCTGATGGGTGTGGACCTCAGGGATACTCCTGATGTTTCCCTTGAGTTCCCAGGCGTTTCAGTTTCGTGGGTAAGGAAGGCCCAGGGCCAAGCTGCTCCTGGGCATTTCACCTCTCTGCTCTCTGTCTCCCTCGCAAGGCTTCCTCCTGACCTTGGCACTGACTGAAGCACTGGTATTTGCTGCCCAGGAACCATCTCCCAGGGAATCTCTTCAAGTCTTCCCCTCAGGCACCACCCCAGACACCATGGTGACAGCACCCCTCAGTTCTACCAGACACTCCTCCGTGGTGGCTGCCCCCTCTTCCACGGTGGCACTGACCCCTCATCCCGACGGACCCTCCTCACAGGCTGCAGCTTCCATGGCAACGACAACGCCCCATCCAAGTGGTCACCCTCCTAAAAACGCCATCTCCACCATCATGGCGACGGCAACCACCCCCCATTCTGAAGGCCCCCTGTCCACAGGGCCACTTCCTGCTGCCGTGGCAACCACGTCCTCCCATTCAGAGGGCCACCCCCCGGGCCAGGCTGTGCCCACCATCCTGCTGACAAAGCCAAGGGATGCTACCAGCCGTCCCCTCACAGCCCCCTCCCAGGCTACCCCACGCAGGCCCCCCAGGCCCCCTGGCTCCTCCCGAAAGGGAGCCAGCAGTTCATCACACCCTGTCCTGCCTGCACCCAGCGGTCACTCCAGAAGGAAGGAAGGCCAGCGGGGACGAAATCAGAGCTCCACGCATCTGGGGCAGAAGCGGCCCCTGGGGAAGATATTTCAGATTTACAAAGGCAACTTCACAGGGTCTGTGGAGCCTGACCCCTCCACCGTCACCCCCAGGAACCCGATCTGGGGTTACTCCTTGTCTCCACAGCCCCAGATAGTGGCCGCAACCTCAGCGCCCAGCAGGACCTCGTGGGTACGACCCAACACGACCCTGGTGTCTGTGGAGGACAAGCCCGGCCTTAACAGAGCAGACCAGGGGGGTGGTCCCACCTTCACCAGCCAAGGAGGGGAGCCGGCCACCACAGCAGCCTCAGGCACCCCCGCCAGTCCACATCCTGCCCCAGTGCCTTCTCAGCACCCCCACGGTGACCCACAGGATGGCCCCAGCCACAGTGACTCCTGGCTTACTGTCACCCCTGCTACCAGCAGACCTCCATCTGCCAGCTCTGGGGTCTTCACGGCCACCATGGGGCCCATTCAGGCTGCCTTCGATGCCAGTGTCTCAGCCCCTTCCAAGGGGCTTCCTCAGGGAACATCCTCAGCCCCGCAGGCCCCGGCCCGCCCCCCCGGGGTTTCAGAAAGCACTGTTTCCCTAGCCAAGGAGGAAGCTGCGGCCACCCCTACGCCCACCATGACTGGCAGGGTGCCCAGTCCTCTCTCCACAGTGGTGTCCACAGCCACAGGAAACTTCCTCAACCGTCTGGTCCCTGCTGGGACCTGGAAGCCTGGAACAGCAGGGAACATCTCCCATGTGGCCGAAGGGGACAAACCCCAGCACAGAGCCACCATCTGCCTGAGCAAGATGGACATCGCCTGGGTGATCCTGGCCATCAGCGTGCCCATCTCCTCCTGCTGTAAGTGCCTCACCCTCTCCCTTCTCCCCCCACCCACCCACCCTAGAATCCCTTTGCCCCACACATGGGCAGCCCCCACCAAGTGGGCTGCAAACTTCCCAGAATCCTGGGAAAGGAGGTAGTAGAACAAGAATCATGGATTATCCCCACATCTGGTCCTTGGCCGGTCAGGCCATGGCTCACATGCCCACTGATGGTAAATGCACAACTCCCAGGAGCTGTGGAGTCCAATCCGACTCTGCATGTGCAGAAAGAAACACCAAGCTGGGGAGGGGACATGGTTCCCCCAGGACCCCAGAGTTACTGAGCGGCAGGGCTGGGATGTGAGCTCCGAGCACCTGTCTTCCAGCCCAGGGCTCTTGTCGTGACACCACCCTGCCTGCTCTCTCCTGTAGCAACATGGCACCAATACACTGCAGGTTGAAAACTGGTGCTTCCAAACTTACAGGCTCTGAGTAGCAGAGCCCTCGCCTTCCTCCCCACCTCCCTTCCATCGCCCTTCCTGCTGTTCTTCTCCTCTCTCACCTCTTTTCCTCCCCCTCCTCTGTCTTCCCCTGAGAAAGAAGAAAAACTGAAGCTTTGATCTTGCGGGAGTTCTTGTAGCTAAATTGAGGCTTGAGAGTTACATGTGAATGTAGCAGTCCCTCCCCCGTGTTTGGTTTGTTCACGGGTGGTGTGAGCTGATGCTTTGTGGACCTTGTCGTTGTCTTTTGCTCTCACTGGTATGTGGGGAAGGGCTCCCCCACGCCACCAGCACCTCCTTGCTGCTGCCCATCACTCCTTTAATGAAGAGTCGAGGGGATTCCCCACTGACGGCTCCATAAAGAACCTGATGCAATCACTCAGGACCCAGGGTTTCCTTTACGTCTTCCCCGAGTATTCGATTCTCAGTTCTTAGCATTCCTCTGATGGCCCCACAGGAATCCTCACTGTACCCGCCACTCCCCAACCCACACGGCCATCATCCAGGCACCCCCTCAGCCCTTCCAGGGGTGAGAAACCCCCTGTGCTACCCACTCATCAGCCCCTTCTCCTGTGACCCCTTGGGCTGTTTCCAGCTCTCCTGGGGGCCTGAAATTCACCTCTTTGTAATTCCCACTCTTTGGTCCTAACCTGTGCCCTCTGAAACCATACATGAAACAAGTCCATCCACCAACCCCTGAGATACGTGAAATGGCTCTCAAGGGCAGGTTTTCCTTTTCCAAGCTGCTTATCCCTGTTCCATCCAGTCTCTTCATAGGGCCGCCTGGCCCTGGCCCTGGCCCTGCCCCAATCTGCCCCTCTGACAGCCTCCAGTTTACGCCTGCTTCCCCAGAGGGAGCACAGCGTTGCACATGCCCTGCTGTGACAAAGGAGAGCAGGTGGCAGTTGCTCTCTTCTGGACACTTTGGTCACATCCGGGCATCCTGTCCTGCATCAGCTCCGTTGATTGTAATGCTTCGCGTCACACCATGGGCTCAGCCCAATCTCAAGGGGAACGAAGCCCCAGAAGCTTTCCACAGAGGAGGCTGTTAAGCCAGGTCTCCCAGCCTTTCCTGTTGTGGGTCGATCAAACGTCAGCACAGGAGGTGTGTGCCTTTACCATTAAGCTGATGTCTGCTTGGCACTGTACTCTGGCAAGATCCTCTTTAATCTGGAGTCTGGACTCTTTCCAGGAGCCACATCTCTCCCAGCTCCCTGTCTCCTTCTAGTTGATAAGCAAAACAAACTTTCCATGTCAGGGGTAGGCGGCCTACATCTGCTCAAGGCCCCAGTGCAGGAAAAGTGAAAATGTTTGCAGGTTGCATATTTCATTCTTTCATTAAGCAGCTGTATTGTCACTCATGGAAGCACAGAGGTATTCATAAAACTGTAATTGCCCACGTCTAAAACAGAAGAATGATAATGAGAAAATGTAGCGCTGTTAGCCAATAAATTATTAATAATGGTCATATTTGAGAAGTAATCACATTAGAGACAGCTTTCTAATTTTCCATTCTTTCCATGTGTCTAGAGGCTCTAGTTTACAAAGGGAGTTCCCATTATTTTGAATCATTCATCCTTAAAACAGACTAACCAGAGGAATAAAACAAAACAGAAAAAGCAAACATACCATACAGGTGGGGAGTAAATCATCAAGTGAAGTGACTTGCCCAGGGTCCCAGTCACACATGAGTCAGCCCAGATCTGGTGGTGGAATCCGTTTGACTCAGCACAGCATTTCCTGAGCGCCCGCTGTGTGCCAAGCACCGTTCCAGCACTAGGGACCTGGAGGTGGCTGCTGTGGCTCCCCACACCCCCGGCTGCCAGAGCCCTCTCCCCACCTGCACCCCCACGGGCCACACCCACCTGCGTTTGCAGCTCTAAAAAGACTTCTCCAGCCCTTTTGCTATGTCTGAGGTTGAGATTAGATCAGGTTTTACTGCAAAGTGGAAAACCCATGGGCTGCCTAAACCATGCATAGTAACATCAGCCAAGACAGGAGCAAGGACGCAGCCTGGAACTGCACCGTGAGAATGCTTCTGGCCCTGACAGGAGCCTTCAGCTGCGGGGATAGAGCATATTACTTCATAAAGGAGGATTGCCCCTAGGAACTGCAGCCCCCGCTTCCTTTGGTGTCTGTCTTGCATTTCCACCATCCTCAGGCCACAAGGTTCCAGCCTAGCTGCCTCCACAGACAGCTCCCTGTCCTGTGGGACCATCATTGACCCTGTGAAGGTGCTGGTGAGAGGGGCATTGAGAAAGGAGACATTTGTCCAGCTTGAGAACGCTGTGCTCTTTGGAAGCACAGATGAGTAACTAGCCAGGCTGCTTTCATAGCCTGGCGCCGCTCGAGTCATCAGGCAAGCAGACGTCTTCCAGGGCTAAGGGCCCTTGTATTTCAGACCTTCCCAGAAGCTACATTTATCCTAAAGCAAACTCTCCAGCCCTCAAAGAAGGGTCTCCTCCTTTGCTAGTTTTGCCAGATATTTCAGGCGATCTGTACTGGTAGCACAGTGCATGCATAGATTTCCTCATCTGGCTTTTCAGAGCAGCCCTGGCCCTGGTCCTGCTTTTCTGCATTCAGCAGAAGCCAGGCTTCAGAGGCCGGGGCTGCCAGGCAGGCTGGCAAGTCCCCAGTTTCTGGTGGAAGCAGAGGGTGATCACAGCAAGCCTCAGGCCTGCCCAAGAAGGGGTGTCACCACTTCCACCTGTCCTTCCAGATCGTGACCCCCGCACAGCAGCTGGATGTATACTGTGCCAGGTCTGAGAAATGCTTTGTCTCCTGAGCCACGCTGGAGACAGCCACACACAGTTTCAGATGTGCTGAGAACCGAAATTGATTGGATCCAGGCCACATTTGGCTGGGTCCCGGGAGCCGTGTGGCTCCTGAGCTGGTCTCTGCTGCCACCATCAGGACACACAGCCCACCACCTCCTACTGGAAGCCTCGGCCTGGCACTGAAGGGGTCCCCGCTCTCAGCTGTCAGTGCTCTGGGTTTTCATCAGGAGGTCAGTTGTGTGGCTCTACCAGGTTCCCTGGCCTGTCCTGCACATGCCACATCCATTCTTGAGAATGTCGTCATTCAGCCTCCTTGAAAGAGATGGGGGTCATATGGGGTGAAAGCAGGAAGCGAGGCCAGCTACGCATGTTGTTCGTCATCAGTCCAAGTTGAGCTGTCCAAAGCAGAGTAGCGCCTCTCGCTGACCCTGGACCTGTGAGCGTCCACGTGCACCTTGCCCAGAGCAGGTTGGCTTCCTTCCAGATGCACAGTAAATGCCGTTGGACCATCAGCACAGTACTCAGAGATAACACATCCTTGTGCCCATATGGCTCTTGGCTATATTACCAGTTGTTCTGTGAATGTTACTGAAAGCTGAATGTATCTGTGTACCTTTTACTCACAGACCCCAATGACTTTGTAGTTATTATATTAAAAAACCTGGGTCCGAAGTGCTTTTCCAGTAAAAAGAATAGAAGAGACTAGAACAGGAAGGAAGTTTGACAAGGAGGTTGTCTCCTTGGGGCTTATGAGCCAATTGAAGGAAGTGGGGAAGCCTTTGGACAAGGCAGGCTTGTCTGGGGGTGTCCCCGAGGTTGGACCAGAGTGCCGTGGCCGCACTCTCACAGCTGTTCCCTGTGCTTCCTGACCAGCGTCCCCTGCAGGAACCTCCTGGAGCTTCCTCAGGCACATCCCTACCCACCAGGCCGGGAAGTCAATGAGCCCCCAAAACTGCTTTCCCCAGGCCCATGGCCTCTGTCCAGCCTGGTCTCCTTCTACATCCTGAGGCCTCCCCTGGCCTCCTCCCCAACCTCCAAAGTGGGGAAATGACTGTCCACAGCTGGGCTGGCACCGCTGGACTAATCCCCCTTGAGGGTCTCTGGTTTCTCATCTCCCTAATGAGGGGCCAAACTGAGATGTCAGAGCTCCCTGCCCTCTCTCACTTTCCTAACTTTAAACCCATGTGAATCACTTGAGAGGGAGCCTGGTGTGATAGGAAGCCTCGGCTTGGGAATCAGACACACCTGGACGTAACCCCAGCTCTCCAACTCGTCACCTGTGGGACTTGGACAGGTTAAGCCTTGGGCCAGTGTTTTCTCACCTGTGCAAATAGGACTAGCGTCCGCTGTGTTAATTCAGGGCCTTCAGGAGGCAGATACCAAAACAGAATTAGGCCTGCAAGAGATTTACTGGGGAAACACCTGTGCAGTCTTAAGGAAGGGGCTGGAGGAGGCAGGGAGAGCCTCAGACCGCAGTGCAGGTATGGCACCTGAGGAAGGAGAAGGGGCCAGAGGGATGGGAAGGAAGAGGCTCCCCTGCAGTGCAGTGCAGTCCTAAGGAAGTTTCTGCCAGGTGAGGGTAGTCCTCAGGCTGTTAGGGGAGTCTCCTGTCCTGCAGGAACAGGCCTGCATAGTCAGCCACGGCTGGGAGCAGCCCGGGAAGCGTGGCCTCGGCACACACGTGGTGGTGAGTCCAGGGGCCGGTGGCCGGAGCGGTCCCTCGGCTGTGCCCCTGCAGCAAGAAAGCTGAGCAGGCACTCCCAGGGCTGCAGCAGCCTCCCCAAAGGCTTGCTACGTACAGCAGAGCAGATACATCTGAGGTCCTATCACAGCATCTGCCACGGAGAGGTGCCGGATGAGGGCAGTGGCCAGAAAGTGATCATATTCATCTTGTTGTCAGGATTTGCCACGCATTCTCCAGCAGGCCATGGAGAGCACTTTCATCAGGTATTTGAAAAGCAACCTCAGGGTCCTGTACGCTCTCATTTCCATTTCCCATCGCACAACAGGTCCCATCCCTAAAATGAGGCCCCTCCCAGAAACGTCAACACAGTACCTGGGCTCCATCTTCACATCAGCAACCCTCCTCCTTCCCGTCATGCATCTGACAAGCTACAGCTGATTCCCCACTGACATGCCTGGGAAGCCGAGAGAGCTTGCTTCATCCTCACTCCAGTTTCAAAACTGTAGGAAATAGGGATCTCACTGACCTCCTTGAGAGTCTTGACAGCTGCTCCCTTTGGAGAAGCAGAGCAGTTGAAGCTTTCAGTGGCATGGGAGAGGGGTGGCTCACGCCCTGTGTGTGCACGGAGCTGTGCGGTTTACGCAGTGCTTCCACCTGCCTCAGGCACGCCCCATCCAGTGCTCAGGATGAGCTAGGACAATGACCATCAACGTCAGCGTGGCAGAGACCTGGGTTCAAGCTCCAGTAATTAGCTGGGTAACCAGGATCAATTCTGTGAACCTCCGTGAACTGCAGTTGCCTCTTCTGTGAATGGGAAGAGTGCCAGCACCTTCCTCAGGCAGCTATCTTGTGGGTTAAATCAGACTGTAGAGCACCCGGGAATAGAGTAGAGATTCCATAAGTCTGATTGTACTTTTCTTTCTGGGATGAAAGTTCAGACCCCAAAATAATGAAAGCGCTAAGCCACAGTTGGAGGCCTGGCCTTGAACCACCCAACAGTCGTGCAGTGCAGTTTTTCTTTCAGGATGTCTCTTCAGGGATGATGCTGAGAGAACAAGAAGGAAACTCTTATTAATTAAGCACCAGGCAGGGCGCTCAGCATTTTGCATTCATGATCTCTAACTCTCCTTACATCCTGGTGGAGTCCGTAGTGATCAGCGTGATGAAGTGACACCTAGTGTAACTCACAGCAGAGTCAGACTTGAACCCAGGTCTTTTGGACTCCAAGCCCGTGCTCTCCCTGCAGCTGGGCTGGCTTCTGGCATGTAAGCGAAATGGTGTTTGAGAGGCACCAGGAACTCCCTGATAGACGTGTAATCAGACCGGGGGCACTAACAACATGGGAGGGGGAGAAAGCTAGGGACAGAACTCCCCATTCTGACCCCCAGCCCTTCCCGCTGGTCCTGCATCCTAAACAGGCCCAGGCCCCGGAGCAGGGGCAGTGTGGGCTCAAAGGGCACTGGACTGGGGCTCAGAGGACCTGGATTCTACAACCTGCGCCCACCTGGGTTAGCAAGGGGGTTCATGAAGCCTAGCCCTCTCCCTGTGGCTTAGGTTTGCCCAGCTTGAATCCCCCTGGGCTGCTTCACCATGCCAGTCCTGGAGCAGGGTGAAAAGTAGTGACCCTGAAGAATAAAGACTCCAGAAAAGGGGAGAGGGGACCTGGGGCCTCGCCCCAGTCCCACCACTCGCTGTGACCTGTGGCAAGTCAGCTGGCTGCTTTGGACCAGTCTTCTCATCTGTAGAACAAGGAGGTGAGCCCTAATCTAGCAGATTTTCAGGCTGACTCTGCAGCCTCCCTCCTCACCCCTTCCTCCTTCAACCAGCTGAAGAAAGGGCTCTTTGGAAGGAAGGGAGGAAACCCACAAAGCTTGAAGGAATCTCTGCCGGCCGGTCTAAAATTTCTTTTTGCTCAAATATTCAGAAATCGCCTTTCTATTTTTAAAACTTTTTGTGGGGACCTGGAAAAATGGTAACCAAAGTAGAAGTCTTTTTGATCAAAGCAGATTGGCTAGAATGGAAATTTGCCCAATCTCTTGACTTTGCCTGGAAGCCTTTTCAGGTTGAGATACCAGCAAGGCCAACAGCAGGGAAGAGCTACAGAATTCCCCAGTCAGCCCGCAGGGCTCTCGGTTCTGGGCCCTGAGGTCTCAGCCTGTGTGGATGCCAGCTTTTGCATCTTCCCCACACCCTGGCGTGCACAGGCCCCCAAAGCCAGCCAAGCCTTCGGGCTGCGGTAGACAGAGATAGCCTCCACTGCCCCCCGATGGCCATTGCCACCACAGTACCAGCCTTTGTGGGCCGCTCAGCATGGCCCCCCCCCACTCCCCAGTGCCGATGATGGGCACCGCCAGGTTGTTGGATACAGCCCTGCCCAGCCCTGGCCGAGAGTTTCACCCACCCTGTGGGCTCTGGTGATGGGAGCCTGGGCAGGAGGTGCCCAGTCTTCATTTACCAGCTTCTCCCCAAGAAGGTTCCTGTCATCCTGGTCATTGCATCAGCTGTTCCCCTGTGTGACCCTGGACAGGCCACCCCACCCTCCGACCTCGGAAGCCTTCCCTGTCAGCATGTCGAAGCCACTCTGTTCATACCTGGTTCATCAGCAACATCCAAACGTGCTGCTTCCTCCCGGGGCCCCCGAGTCTCCGAGACTGAACAGACAGTGTGGCACATCGAGCTGTGTGGAGGCCGCATGAGGCCCGCCTGTGCAGTGCGGACTCCACATCAGCGTTTGGCTTGTCTTTGTGAGGCAGAATCGTAGATGGTTGAGAGCATGGACTTGGGAGTCCAGATGTCTGGGTTTGCTCTTGGGCAAGTCACTTCACCTCTCTGAGTCTCCGTTTTCCTTTCTGTAAAATGGGGACCTCATGGAGTTACGTAGAGGATTAAATGAATTAATGTTTCTAAAGTGCTTGGAGCCACCTGGCACATAAATGCTATAAGACTGTTAGCAGCTATTTGTTTTTGACGATGATGATGAGGCCAGAGCAGCTGTTTTATCAGGGTCCAAGACCTCTGCCCAGAGATTTGCTCTGTGAACCTCTGCCCTCTGTGGAAGTCAAGGCTCGTTTTGTAAAATTCCCTGGGCTCTTCCCGTCTCTCTGCCATGCTCTCGCTCTGACTGAGAACGCTCCTTATCAGTCCCACCGTGCAACGTGGTGCACGCATGCCATTCCCTGCAGCCAAGCTCTGGGAGCCCTCCCAGCGAGAGAGCAAGGCCTTTCCTTGGAGCAAACTCACTGGGTGGCACTGCAGCATGCACAAGTATCCAAAATTGCATCCACGCCTCTTGCCCCTGAGCCTATGGAGGCAGCCTCTGAGCATCGCTCTGGCCTCACCTCCCACCTCACTCTCCCACACCCACCCCACTCCAGCCATGAGACTCTTTCCTCACACACAGGCAGCTTGTCCCCACCTCAGGCCCTTTGCACGTGCTGTTCCCTCCACCTGGGACACACTGCCCCTGTTCCACCCATGGCCAGCTTCTTCCCCAATTCCAGTCTCAGCTGTAAGGTCACTGCTCAGGCAAGCCTTTCATGATGGAGCCTCTCCCCCAGCTACCCCCTGCTGTCTCTCTCACTTTGCCACGTTTTCTTTTCTTTGAACAGTTCTCTTGTATATTGTCTGACCCCCGTGCACCCCTCCATCCACATGCTAGGCGGGAAGCTTATGAAAGCAGGGCAGTCTTGTCTTTCTCTTCTCTCCCCCTCTCCCCAGCACCCTGCACAAAGCAGGTGCTCAGCGTTTATAGATATTTGTTGAGCAGATGAACAAACGAATCAACGAGCAGGGCAAGTGGCTGGATGTGTAACCGTCATGGCCTGCCTGGCCCTGCTTGCCACCCTCCCGCTCTCTAACACAGACTCTCTCAACAGCCGTCTTGCTGACCGTGTGCTGCCTGCGGAAGAAGAAGAAGCCGGCCAACCCCGAGAACAGCCTGAGCTACTGGAACAACGCCATCACCATGGACTACTTCAGCAAGCACGCCGTGGAGCTTCCCAGGGAGATCCAGTCCCTTGAAACCTCTGAGGTAATGAGCCCCAAACCAGGGGCTGCCCCGGGGAGGGCTGCCGCTGTGGGAAGAGCACAGGCTCCAAAGAGAGCAGAGAAGCTGCCTGCCTGTTAGTGGCTCACTCCTCCGAGCAGCGTGGCCCCAGAGGCTGTGAGCCCGCCCAGCCCTGCCAAGTGGGCATCTGCATTAGCGAGAATCCCCGGGGGCCTTCTGCTCACGTTGAAGTTTGAGAAGAATGGTTCTTGGGACTTGGGGTTTCTGGGAACAAGTCAACGACTGTTCACTGAGGATCGTTTGGGGGCAGGCACTCTCTGGGGACTGTGAAGGTGAAAGCTTGCTCTCAAGGGGCCCAGGATCCAAGATTTTGGGTGAGGTACAAACCCCAACATCATTCAAAGCAAACTAGGGGGGCTACAGGGAGAGGTACAGAGCTGTGGAACCCAGTGGAGGAAAGCTTCACAGTGCAGGTGCTGGAAGGGTGAGTATTTGCCTGAATCCCCCGGCCGGCCAGTGAGAGAGCTGCACTTTGACCCAGGTCTCTCTGACTGAAGACCTCTTTCCACTCCCACCGGAAGATAGGGCAGAGGCCAGGGTGCGGCTGGAAAGGTAGATGGATTAGGCACGGCCTTGGGTGGGGTTGAATGGAGTTTGTGCTTTCGTCTTGGGCAGCGGAGGGTCATTGAAAGTTTTGCGCTTTTTGTGAACTAGTTGTAGAAAGATTGTGCTGATGGTCTGGTAAGGGCACGTCGTCAGTGAAGGTATAAGGAGGAAAGGAAGGGTAGTTTAGTGGATGGATGAATGGATGAGAGGACAGACAGACACACAAAAAATAAGTAGGTCACCTGGGATACAGTTGAGATGGCCCTGGAGAAGGATGGCAGACGTCTGAGTAAAGGCAGGGGTAGCTGAGAGCTTCTGGAGGAACCGTCCCCGCTCATCCCTCCAGCAGCCAGATGAGCATTTATAAACAGGCATGTGATCACATCACTCCTGTGCTCAGAACCCTTCAGTAGCTTCCCATTGCTGGTGAGTTAAAATTCAAAGTCTGCTCAGGGCCTGCCAGGTGCACCAGTCCCCGCCCAACTATCCAGCCTCATGTGACGCCCTCTCCCTCTTGTTTGCTAAGCTCTGGCTGCATTGCATTTCTTTTCATTCCCTTACAGCACCAAGTTACATCCCACTCCAGGGCTGTGCATGAGCTGTTCCCTCTCCTGGCATGTCTTCTGTCCCTCCCTGGCACCCCCTTCGCTGTTCACCTCAGTGACTCCTACCCACCACTCAGGGCCCAGCCCAACCGTCACTTCCTCAGAGAGGCCTTCCCTGTCTCCAGGCTGGGTTCACTCTCCTGTCATATGGTCTCAGCTCCTGTGCTTTTCCATCGTGGCACTTATCAGGGTTGTCATTGTGCAGCTACTGGTCTGACATTATAGGTAGAATGTCCTTCCCCCACTGGAATAACCAGTTATCCCCACATTGCTGATGCCAAGGGCCATTCTGGGCACTCATTCTACTCCATCTACCAGCAGCATCGGCACAGTCGGTCGTTTCCTCCTCAAAATGTTTCTCCGCTGGCATCTGGGCCCCATCCCGTCCTGCTCTCCCCACCCACCCGCAGCTCCTCCTCAGTCTCCGTCGTTGGCCCCTGTCTTGCCCTGACCTCCAGTCACGGGAGGGCGCACGCTCAGTGCTCCCACACTGCTTCTCTTCTCTTTCCTCTCAGCTCCATGCCTTTAAATCCCATTCCTCACTGTGACTACCAAGTTCTGCCCTAGCCTGGCCGTCTCCCCTGAGCTCCAGACCCGTGTGCCCAGCTACAGGCATCTCCCAGCCAACAGCCCGAGACTGAACTCTCGGCTTCTCCCTCCTGCCCCGACGCCCAGAAGGCCCCCTGCTGTTTCTCATTATTAGATGGCACCGCAGCCGCCTTCTCCTCTCGCACATCCCACCTCGCGTCTGTCTGCGGCCCTGCTGGTTCTTCCTCCACGTGAGCAGGGCTCACCACTTGCACTGCGACCCCTCGTCCAGGCTGCCATCATCCCTCGAATCGTGGATTGCTGCCATCGCTCTGCAAACAGCTCTCCCCGCTACTAGCTACCCACCACGGTCTGTCCTAAACAGAGCAGCCAGATGATCTTTCCAAGGCAGGACCTCCCGTCAGCCACGGCTCCCACGCTTCACAGGGGCCCTGTTCACACTTTGGACAGAATCCAGATTCCTCTTAGCAGGCGTTTCTCGGGCTGGCCCTGCCCCACCTCCTCACCCTCTGCCAGAGAGCACATGCCCCAGCCCAAGAGTGAGCTCGTCCTGGCACCTGAAATGCTCTTCTCCTGACTGCCTCCACCCCTCACTTCCTCCAGGCCTCTGCTGCAATGCCACCTCCTCAGGGAGGCCTTCCCTGACTGCTTTCCCCATCCCTGTTTTGAGCACTTCTCACTGCCTGGCATTGCACCCTTCTCTCTCTGTTGACTGGTGTGCATCCATCTCACCTACTACGACATAAGCTGCCTGAGGGCAGGAGGGTCGTTTGCTCTGTTCACTGCCCTATACCTAGCTCCACGAACAGTGCCCAGCACATGGTAGGTACTCTGTAAATGGTTGTCACATGAGTGAACTTTACTCACGATTTACCCATGACCCAGCCCAAAGCCTGACACACAGTGGACGCTCAGTAAGAAACTTTAGCTGAAGGGCAAACAGGGACAGGCCTCACAACGGCATTGACCTTTGGTGTGGCCAGGGTGCAATTTGGTGGCAGAAGTGTTCCTGAGAACTGTTACAGTGAGTGAAAAAATAGGTAACTTGGACAGGGGGCTGGCCCACTTTGAGCGTGGGCCATGCACCCTGGATCCTAAACTCCTCATATGCTCTTTACAAATTGGTAAATGAAAACCAAAGCTAGAGGACGGTGCCGGTGAGTGTACTGTCACAAGTACCCTGCTTGCAGAGGCCGCAGTCAGGACCCCAGGGTCAGGAGGCTGCAGCGGCACCAGCGGCAGGAAGCTCTGCCAGCTTTAGAGTGGGTTTCTCACCCTCCCCTCCCAGCCAGCCCCCTCCCCTCGTTCTGCTGTATTCTCAGTAACAGCAGCTGTCCCCTCCCTGGGTACAGAGGCCCTGCCGCCCACCCACAGAGCGACCACAGTCACAGGACCATGAGCTCACTGCCGGGCTGCCAGTGTTGGAGGCTGCCAAGTGCTTTGCCTAAGCAAGTTTCCCCGGTGCCCTGCTCCCCTTCTGGGCTGATGAAAGCCACAAAACAGAATCTGGGCTGTATGGGCAGAGTTGTGACGCCCAGAGGCGCCTGGAAACTTTTCCATGCTTTCTCTTCTTTTTCCCTCCCCTCCTTCTGTTTTCTTCTTTCCTGCCTTAGTTATTTTCTACATAACTTTCTCTTTTCTACGCAGAGTAACTTCTCCCACGTGGTTCACCCTTGAATGCTTGCGTTGTGAGAACTGTAAAGCCGCAAGCCAGATCTCAGGCTCCAAAATTCCCGTCCGCAGCTCAACCCCAAAGCCCAGTGGAGAAAGAGGATTTCTGTCCCCTCCCTGACATGCTGCCCTGTTCTCCTTACTTAGACGGCTGGTCCCACATCCACCCTTTGGATGGGCGCACAGCTGATTCCAGACAGTGAAGGAAATTCTTGTCTTCTGAAAAGACATTTACAACAAATGACCTTTCTTCCTGTCTCTCCTTATTACCCATAAAGTAATATGTACTTGTCAAAAATAACATGTTTTGTTTAAAAATAAACTTCAGAGTATTAATCATGACTTCTTAAAACAAAGCCATTTCTAAGCTGGTCTGGCCTAAGCTGGTTACATCTAGGCCTGCTGCTGAGTCTTTGCCCTGAAATAGCCTGCAGGCTCTGAGGCTTCAGTTGTGTAGAATTGGAACAAACTATGGCTTTTTTCTCTACGTTAACACCTGGGCCTGAGTCTGAGAACAGCCATTTTGTGGCCCCCAAGTGCTTGCAGTCCTTGGTAGCTGCAGCCAAAGCCATTCAGATGACCCGAGCAGATTGTCTGTTTCTAGGCTTTTCCACTCCTGAGGCTGTGTAGGCGACTGAATTTTTCACTCACCACCTATTGTGCAGTCACACAGAGATTCAGATCCCTTCAGCTCAGCACATCTAGTGCTACAAGAAATGGGCCGAGAATTCTGACCAGGCTATGGGAGGATTCGGGAGGGTAGAATTAGCCTTGGAGGCTCTGACAGGTGGGTGGCAGGAGAAGAAGGAGGTGGGCAAGCACAGGGTACATTCAGGAAAGAAAAGTGGCAAGGCCTCCCAGAGGTCTGTGAGAAAGAGGCAGGAAGGAGAGTCTGGGGCCCAAGTGGCAGCCTGAGGTGGAGGTGATTCAGGAAGCAGGAAGTCTTCTTTGGAAGCTGCTATAAAAGTCTGAAAAAAGAGCAGAAAGGGCTCTGTACCCCAGCATCAGCAGGGAGGATGGTGAAAAATGGTTGTGGTGGGGAGTGAAATAGGTGAAGGGGATTAAGAGGAACAAACCTCCAGTTATCTAATAAATAAGCCTCAGGGATGGAACGTACACCATGAGGAATATGGTCGATAATATTGTAATTACTTTGTATGAGGACACACGGTTATTAGACTTATCGTGGTGACCATTTCATAATGTGTGTAAATGTCAAATCACTATGTAGTATACCTGAAACTCACATAATATTGTTATGTTGACTATATTTCAATAACTTTTTTAATGTTTACCAAGCACGCCCAAGGGGAAGTAAACGTCCCCGTGGGTACGTTTCTTTAAGAATGGCCACCTGATAACCCCCACCCAGCTCATGCCATCTGCTCCCTCTGTCCCCCAGGACCAGCTCTCGGAGCCCCGCTCCCCAGCCAACGGTGACTACAGAGACACCGGGATGGTCCTCGTTAACCCCTTCTGCCAAGAAACTCTGTTTGTGGGAAACGATCAAGTGTCGGAAATCTAACTGCAGCAGCCCTCGCTTTGCCAGTCCCTTCCTTTCGGCTCTAAATTATCAATATACAAATATATATTATAAATATAATCTTTGTGTAACCCTGACTTGATGAGAAACATTTTCAGCTTTTTTTTCCTAAGAATTGTCAACATCTTTTTTATAAGTGTGGTTTAAAAAAAAAAAAAACTTGACAGAACAATCCGTGGCTTTATAAAATAAAGGTATTTATAAGCAAAGCAGTTGCATTGATTGCTTCTCTTCATAACTGTCCTTGAGCATGTAGGGGGTCCCAGCAGCCCCAGGCAGGTGAGGGGAGAGACCGACTTGTACAAGTTAATGTTAAAACGGCCAAGTGCACGGCCTCTGAGGCTTCTTAAAGCTCTGGTTCCTCTCGATTCAATGTGAGGGACCCATTTCCGCCCCCTCCTCCAGCGACGGAGCTGGGCCGCCACCTATAGGGACACCGGCGGACAAGGAAGAGGGAGCATCTCATCCTCCCGGGTGCCCGGAGCCTCGCGACGGCACAGTTGGGATTTGGACGCAAGCAGGGGCTGGAGATCGCGGAGGCATCCTCAGGCCACGCCCCCTGACAGCCCACACAGGGAGCGTCCAGGCAGGACTGCTTTCCCGGGCGACAGAAGGCTCCCCTCCAAGCACATCCCTGCATCCTCCCACCAACCACAAATGCATTAGACAGCGTGCCTTCTCTGGAGAGGGTTTGGATGCGGATCCCAGCCCCGGAGCTTCAGAACGCTTGCTCTTCTCCAAGGATCCAACGTTTTGGGGTTCACCTTCGTTTTCTCAAAAGACCATCACATCATACCGCTGAGGAACGTGTTTGTGGAAGAAACCTTGGTGTGTGGAGTTGTAATTTTCTAAACCTTCCTCCCAGGATCTTAAAATAACGATTGCCAAAGCAGATGGCTCGGGAGGAAGATGTCATTGTATTCTTGTTCAGCCCTGCAGGCCTGCCTGGGGGTCACGGGGACGTCTCCCCTCACTGCTCTTTCCATCGGTGGTCACCTGCTGCCCCGTGGGCCCACGGCCAACAGGGGTCGGACCCCCAGAGATGTGAGAGGGGCTTCCAGAGATGGCTGCTTCTCCATTTTATCCCTACTGTATAGTGGCTGGGAGAGAAGATAACTGCTTTGACCTTACTTTCTCTAAAAGAAAAATAGTTTGATAGTATATTTTGAATATAGATGTTCTTATAGTCAGATTGGGACCTGAACTTGAATGTTGAGTCATATGTTCGTGTTATTGCTGTGGTCTCTTTATCATAACTTTTTCCTTTCTTCCTACATTTTCCTTTAAAAAAAAAAAAAAGATGGCCTTCAAAAGTGTGTGTTCTCAATGTCCTGTGAACCTACTTAACATGAGTTTGGTGATTGTCTGTCTTCAAAGACTCTTCAGCCCACAAAGAAGCAGGTTATGTGTTGCTCTGAGATTCATTTCCCAGCGTGTTGCTGTCTGATCTTTCAACCTTATCATAATATTTCTGTCAGTGATTGCATTTAAAATATCAATGTGTGTGTGTATACAGAGAAAGAAATCTGTTTGAAAAGTAAAATTTATATATAATATATGTAATCAGAGATACATATGTTATATATACATATGTGGGATGTATGACTTATTTTTCCTTATCCACAGAATTCAGCTACCATGTATATATAAATAAACTTATTTTATTAGCCAGAGGATTAAGTTGCTAATACATTTTGCATTCTTTTCATTTTTAAATAACTTTTAAGTCTTCCTTCAGTACCAACACTACCTGTCCATCTGTATTTTTTAATCTGTTTTAACAGTAAGTTGGATTTTTATCAGAGTGATGAGCTAATAGCCATTTATCATTTGATAAAAAATTCTTTAGAAACATGTTTGGGATTTCTCCTCCCAAAAGTCATTTGTCTTCAGGTCTTTGGAGACACTGGTGTCAAGACACACCCTCCTCCCCTTCCCTGGGCTCAGGACTGTATTGTAAATATCTTTGGTCAGAGAAATCTGAAGTTAACCTCGCCACTGAGTGTCACCATTCTGTAGAGTAACAGTGCCTAAACACGGCACCTTTGTAAACAATGTAATTAGTGGCTTGAGCTCTTCATTTAGCCTTGGATGATGCATCCTAGAATTCCTGCAGCTCCTGGGACCCATCAGCATCACCTGTTTTAAGAGGATGTTATTATAACACAGACTAATGGGCGCCACGGGCCCTCGGGGTGCACCAGAGGTGGTGTTCTCAGCGAGAAAGCCACATCTAAATAAACAAGGGGCACTGCCAGCCTTTACTTGATCAAGTTGGTTCCTTAATCTGATAATCATATAACCAACATTGATATTTATAAAGTACCTTCCATGTCATTTCAAACAGAAAAAGTAGAAGGAAGAAAGAAAAAGGGAGGAGCACATAGAATATTCCAGAATATTTAACTCTGCCTGTGTGACATTGGGAGGTACCCTGTTTTCTGGGTTTAGGGAGACAGAGGGGGTCCTAGATAAGTCACTGGACTAGGAGTCAGAAGAGGCCTTCTCATCCCAGCTCTGCCACCTCCTGGACAGGGGACCTTGGGTGAGTCACAGCAGCTCTCAGGTTGTCATCACACAAGGGAGAATAGGTGATCATAGGACATGTGAAGATGCTTCTGGAGTTGTGCACTGTGCAGCCCAAATGTCAGTGCATGTCAACCCTGAACCTACCTCCTAAGGTCGAATTGAGAACTCAGTGAAGTAAAGCATGGAAATCTGCCCAGCACTGGATGGATTCAGCTGACCCCTTCCCCTTCTCTCCTCAAGGTACATTCCCACATTACAGGATCTGGGGTAAATATCCAGCTCTGGGTTTTGGATACTTCATTTCTCTAGGGTTAAACTTAAATGCAGTGGGTTTTAGTCCATTTTGTTATCCTGGGGGCTGCAAGATCCTTTCTGGATACTGAGGGCATGAGTTAAAGTCTAGAGGGTGTCATCCAATCCTAACTTGGAGCACCCTTAAAGATCTTACCAGAAAACCTCTTTGTTTTTATTTACTAGTTTTCTGGCAGTTGGGGAAACAGAGGTGTGGGGAACATCTGGAGCACAGTAGGTGGCTGACATGTGTGGGACCTGAATTTGCCCACGGTCCCTTGTCTAGTGCATGACAGAGTTAAGAGCCCAGGCCAGTGCATGGAAAATAAGGTCCAGAGAGGTGAAGCAGTGTGGCCAAGGTCAAGCAGCTGATGAATACAGTGCGGGGGGGAGGGGGCAGGAAGGTGCCAGCGAGGGACCTGAAGCTGCTGCCGGGACTGAGGGAGGGGGCGTGAAGGAAGCAACAGGCTTACTTTGTTTCTCTGGAGTCCCTGGGGCTGCCTCCCACCAAGGCTGGTTCACAGCCATCTGCAGGCACACCTCCACAGTCACACACGCAACACAGATAAGGCTGGAGATCCCTGACATCAGCCCTGGAATACCTGGAGACAGTCCTGGCTCAGCCACTCGCTGCACTTGTGATCTAAGGTCTCTGAGCCTCAGTTTACTTATCTGTGAAGTGGGGCTGCTGGGTGCCTGCCTTGCCCTCTCAGGTAGCGAAATACACAAGCCCAGATGAGCCACCTTCACAGCCTGCACTGATCCAGCCTCCCCACTACCCGCAGAAAAATCTAGGAGGACACGTACACAGCCTGCACATGACCCTGCGGAGAACGCCTGAGGGCCTCTCTGCACACAGCCCTGGGGGGGCCGTTTCCCTTTCAGCTTGGTGAATGGTGGAAACTCATGGAAAACAGCAGACAAAGCAGCCCTGGCACAGGGAAGCTGCCAGAGAGGCCAAGTCACGGGGACGCTGGGGCTGGAAACCAAAAGCCACTGGGCTCTGCAAACCCACCAGGCACAGCAGAGGCAGAAGGGGCGATGAGCACAAGGCGAGTGGTGGTGGAAGCGCCCGCGGGGGCCAGCTCCAGCATGCCGCTTCAGCGGCACAAGGCACCCTTCAGGGGAGCACAGTCATCATCCTCCCTGGATAGCCTCCCAGCCTCCAGGACTATTGCCGTGGGTGGTCTTGCCCGAACACCCAGGGTCTATGTAGGGATGACACCCAGTGGGTGCACAGGTGGCCTGGGTGCCCGCGTGACCCGCCGGGCCCTGGGCATCAGCAGCGTCTTCCTGCAGGGCCTGCGGAGCTCAGGCCTGGCCACGGCACCCGCTCCAGGCCTGGAGAGGGACCTCAGTGCCGTCGAGGACCTGGGGGGTTGCCTGGTGGAATACATGGCCAAGGTGCACGCCCTTGAGAAAATCAGCCAGGAGTTGGAGGCACAGCTGCGGATGCACCTGGACAGCAAGGCCACGCGCTCGGAGAGCTGCAGTGCCCTCCGGGCCTCATGGACCAGCAGCTGCCAGCAGGTGAGTGCCTGGGAGAGGATGCTGACAGCTGCCTGCTGCACCTCTGGAGGGTCATTATCAGAGAGCAAGGGTGCCGAGGCAGGGGGCAGGGAAGTGAGTGGTCTGAGGCCAGAGAGACTGACCCTAACCCCTTACGCTTCCATGCTAAAACCGTTAATGACGATAACAAGAATAACAGGGCCCACAATTTACTGAGGTGTACTCGGGGCCAAGCCCACGCCAGGCCCTGTGCAGGCACTATCTCCTCTAGGGTTCAAAGCAATGCTGTGCAGAGGCTCATTCACTGATTGCATTCTTAGATGAAAAAACTGAGGCGCAAAGAAGTTATGTGCCCAAAATCACACAGCCAGTCGGGAGATGGAGCTGAGATTTGAACCTGAATTTTTCCAGGTCCAAAGCTTGCATTTGTCCCATCAGCCTGGGCTGACTCTGTAACCTTTGTGTTAAGAACAGGTTTTTACAGCCATCGTCAAATGGAATACCACTGAATGGATGTGGCATTAAAAACAATAGCTATTTGTAGTTTTTTAAGGAACCTCCGTACTGATCTCCATAGTGGCTGTACCAATTCACATTCCCACCAGCAGTGCAAGAGTGTTCCCTTTTCTCCACACCCTCTCCAGCATTTACTGTTTCTAGATCTTTTGATGATGGCCATTCTGACTGGTGTGAGATCAGCTGGGTGCTTTGTGACCGCCTGGAGGGGTGGGATAGGGAGGGTAGGAGGGAGGGAGACGCCAAGAGGGAAGAGATATGGGAACATATGTATATGTATAACTGATTCACTTTGTTATAAAGCAGAAACTAACACACCATTGTAAAGCAATTATACTCCAATAAAGATGTAAAACAAACAAACAAACAAAAAAACAATAGCTAAATGGAGGTGTGTTCCTGTATCCATTTATACAGGGCTGTCCCGTAGAAATCTGAGCCATGCAGGTAATTGACAAGTTTACTACCCACAGTAATAAAAGTAAAAAAAAAAACAGGTGAGGTTAATATTACTATATATTATTTAACTCAAAATATTTTAAATGTTATTTCAACATGTAATCAATATAAAAATATTAATGAGATCGTTTACATTCAAAGAGAACTTCTGCAATGATGGAAATGTCCTATATACTCACTGTCTAGTCTGGTAGCCACCAGCCACCTCTGGCTATTGAGCACTTGACCTGTGGCTAATGAGACTGAGGAGTTAACATTTTTCTTTCATTTTCATTCATTTAAATTTAAATAGCCACATGTGGCCAGTGGCTACCTTATTGGCCAGGGCAGGGCACAGAGGTTTCCTCTCTGTCCCTTACTTGGTCAGGACCTGCTCTCCAGGGTGCTAAGCTCATCTGTCACATCTGCCTGCAGCCTGTGGTTCTGACGCTGGGGCCGCAGCCAGCTTTGTACAGCTCACCTGTCTCTTTGTGGGTGGCTGGCTTCTCTCCTCCCCCGCTCCCACAAATGCTGGCCTTGGCATCCCTCTGAGCTACATCAGCCTCTAGCCCAGCCAGGAACTGCCAGCTCAGACCCTTTGCACCCTGGGGCACCCAGCACGCAGCCCACGGGGGGAGCTCACGGACCTTCATTTGTGTGTGGCTGGGTGATGCTGGGCACACAGACTCAGGGGCTCCCCACTTGCCCCTCCTGCCTCCCACTTCACCCCAGGATGCTTCTCCGCCACCACCAGCTGGTGCCTAGCTGACAGCACAGTACGCATGACACCCAACACTGTCCTCTTGGCTTTTCCCCAGAGCTGCTGTTCTGCTTGCATCCATCTATGCTGTGAGGAGAACCATCTTAGAGCAGTCCGGGGCCTTAAAGCTGGCAAATCTCAGACAGCCATTCCTCCAGGATTCTCTCCAACAGTGCTGATTCCAAATATTTGTATCCTGTAAACCACCAGAACGCCCCTATTCCAATATTTCGATATTGCAATATTCCAATATTTCAGCATTTGCCAGACAATTTCTTGCACTCAGATGTCACACTGACTTTTCACAAGAGGTCAGGCATCCCACTTTCTAGGTCAAAAAGTATGACCACAAAACCTAGTCCATACTCAACAGAGACTGACTTGGTCTGGCTCCAGAGGTTTGGGCAACTTACCCAACTTCTTTGAGCCTCAGTTTCCTTATCTGTAAAATGGGTATAATAACGCTGTGGGTATTCCAGCAAGTCCATATAGATAAATAAGTTGCATAGGTCCTGCCTGCAGGTAGGCTACAGATTAGAGAGGTGCACAGTGAGAGCAGTACAGGCACAGTGCTGTGGGCTGGATGCCAAGACAGTCAGCCCCCGAATGGGGGTCATTTTCCTTTCAGGTGACTCTAAGTGAGATTCTAGGTATGAATACAGAGTTCTCTTTTTCCTCTTTTATAAAACATGGACTTGAAGATACAGTTAGAACAACCTATAAAGTGGAGTTATTTCTGTATCACACAGCCCAGTCCTCCAGCCATGTTTAGCTCTGTTCCATCAAAGAGAAAAGAAAATTCTACATATCTGAGATAGACACACGATTTCTTTTCTGTTGCTGTTGCAAAACGGACCCACATTTGGCTCTAAGATGGCTTTGCTGATACCTGCTCTCCAACCCGTATTCTCCACCCCATCACCAGAATGCTCGTTTGGACATGCGCGATTTGACTGCATTATGTCCCTGCCCCAAACCCTCTGGGCTCCTCCTAACCAACAGGACACAATCCACAGCCCGGGGCTCAGTCCACAAGGCCCTTCGGAAGCCACCTCCATCCTAGCCACACTACCCACCTGGGAGGCCGTGAACACACCACATGCCCTCGACCTGGCTACTCCTCTGAGCTGCTTTCCTGCTCCTTCTGTGATCGCTTGGCAGCCTGCACATACATCCACTGCGGCAGCTACCATGTTGTCCTGTGTCATTTGCGTGTCTAGACCCTCACAGTCCAGGATCACTTAGACAAATAGAAAGGGCACAAGCTGGGGGTCAGGGGAACCTGCATTTGGCTGTTTGTTGGCTCTGCTACCTACTAGCTGGGTGGCTTTGCATCAGTTACTTAACTTCTCTGAACTTGTTTCCTCATTTGCAATTTGGGGATCACTTTATATGCTACACGGGGCTGTTAGGGGGTTAACTGAATGTAATGTATTTAGTAAAATCAGTGACTAAGAGCCTAGAAATACATTCCTAGCACTACGGATACCTAGAGCCACGTACACAATCGATGCTCAATGATGAGCGGGACCTCCCTTCAAATCCTGGTTCTGCCACTCACATGGACCACCCGCTCATCTGCTCCATGTCTCCCTTTCCCCGTCTTTGAAATGGACGAACACCTCACCAGTAGAATGGGCCGCTATGAGCATGAAATGAAATAAGATGTGAAAAGGGGCTGTGCACGTGCAGTGTGGCATCCTCAGTCAGAGCACTTGCCCCCGGGGGCTGGGCCTCTGGCCAAGGGCTTGCTGTTGGAGCCATGGCTCCCTTCAGGGCCTTATTAGCAGGACTCCTTCCCCCCCACCACCAACAGTGTCCTCTCGTCACCCAAGAACCTGGGGAGACAGCTCCCTCCTAAGCCCTCTCTGTCCCCAAATGGTAGGCCCAACTTCTGGGCACTGAGAAACAACACCCTTCCCACTGAGGGGCAGGCCCCACTGCCTCCCTGCCCTGGAATGACCCAACACCCCCCCAGGCCCTCTCCCCGTTCCCGGCCTAGAGCTCAGCCCCCCGCACCTCCACAGCCCATTTATTTCTGGAAGGGCCGCCTCCTCCTCACGGAGTCTCAGAGGCAGCCACACGTGCTGGCGGTTGCTGGGATCCAGAAGCCGAAAACTCTTGTTCCTCTGCCCTCACTTGGACTTCTTGGCCTGGAGCTTCCTGCCCATCTTTCCAAACACCTGCCCCCGCATTCCTTACCCTTCACAACGCTCCCTTACCCTCGCCCCTTGGAAGCCCATTTTCCTCCACCTGCAACCCCCTCCCCGCCCTTGTGCACCCAGCAGAACTCCTCACCCTTCAATCCAGTTCAGTGGCACCTCTACTGTGAAGCCCTCCCTGACCTTTGACTCCTCAGGACCAGCATTGTGCTTGAGGCCTGGGATCAAGCTCTCAGTTACTGAGCCCTGAAGGGGCTGAATGGTGGTTGGGCACCTAGAGAGACACGTCACCTCCTCCTTGGCCTGGGCCCCTAACAAAATCCAACAGGGACCTCTGTCTCCCAAGAGCAGGTTGGGCTGGAAGTCCATTTCAGCGGCACATTCTCAAACCAGGCTGCAGGAGCCATGGGGAAGTTCAGAACAAGTGACAAGCATGATTTCCTTTTATGTCCAACACTTCTGTAGCTGTTTGTGAAAAGAGAACAAAAGGTTGGAAGGGGACAGGGCAGTGTTAACTGAGAGCTCCCAGAGCCTTTCTGGGAAGGGGCCTCTCCCACCCCCACCAAGAGCTTTCACCCACCAACCATGAGGAGACAAAGGCACATATTCAGAAAAACAAAGGTGAGAGGGGGAAAGAGATTGTTGCCACTGTGGGAAAAGCCACAGCATGGAAAGCAGCCCAGAACGGGGACTCAGGGGTTCACACCATAGCAGGGTCGGGAAAGCAGCCTGAGGAAATTGTCTCCATCCTCTTTCACTGTATAGGTTTGTGAGCCTTGGAAGAACTAGGGTCAGAGTCAGGGCCAGCTTCACGGGTATGGGCCGAGTACAGCCCTATGGAACCTGAGCTCTGAAGTACCCCAAAGTTGGGATTTAAGACTCAGTAGCCACCATCTTGAAACTCTCACTAGCTGTATCTTTAAATCTGTATTTTGTAAGTGAACTCCAATGGCATGATGAAGCGTGTGTCAGGAACTTGGAGTCTTGGCTCAAACAGGGTCCCTGTCTCCCTGGGACAGCCAGGTCCCAAGACCCCTGGAAACCCAAGGCCTCATCTGACCTTCCCCGCCTTGCCTCACCCCCAGCAGAGGCCTGGTCACAGAGGCGGGGAGGGTCAGGGTGGCATGTTGGGTGGGGCGCAGATCCAGGGCTGGCAGCACCATGGTGCACTCAGCAGGCAACTGACAGGGAAAGGGTGAGCCTCTTGGCCTACACTAGATCCAGATGCCTACAGAGTAGCACTGAGGTTCAGTACTCTTGGGGGTCTCCTGTCCCCCATGGATTAGGGTGGCCAGTCTATAGGAAAGGGAGATGCCTGGCTGGACTTCCCCATCCCTGGCCAGGGCCTGGCACCTCAGTCCAGTGGCTGGCAGGAAGGGTAATCCCTTAGTAGTGGGCCACACTGTGCCCCAAATCATGTGGCACAGCCCCCTGGGTGCCTTTGAGGGTTGCACCTGCCCCTTGACTATCCCTATGCTCAAGGGATTGCAAGATTAAACAGCAAAAATGACCATGATAGGTCAAGAGAAAAACCAGGAAGAAAGGAAAATTTTAGTACCTTTAAAGGCCCCCTTTCTCCTGCTTTTTGAACACGGAGCTCTATATTTTCATTTTGTACTGAGACCCACAAATTATGGAGCTGGTCCTAGTTAGAGTTAAATGTATATGAAGTTCCTTTTCAAGTCCAAATCTCTCTCTCTCTGTGACTCAGCTCTGTTAGACCCTCTCAGCTATTGATACTTCTACTAAGCAGTAAAAACGGAAGAATTCCCAGGTGGTGGCCACAGAGGCCAAGGAGGACCTGGGCACCAGCCCACTGCTCGGGCAAAAGGTGGTCCTTTCCCTCTCTGGCTTTGCTGAGTGCTCTGACTTTTCTTGCCAAGTGAATAATACTGATAATAAGCTCTGGCAGCAACATCAGGCCCTTTCATCCTCAAACAGGTCAAACACAAGGTTGGAATTAGCAGCCTCCCTTCCTCGGAGCTGCAGATAAAAGGAGAATGGGGACAGAGGAGGTGCAGCCACAGAGTCTCAAAGCACACGGAGCGGGCGGAGGCCAGGTCCGCGGAGATGCTGCCTGGGAAAGAAAAGGGAACGTGGCGGCTTAAATCTCCATCGAATTTAGGGGTCTCCATGGGAGAAACCAGGGGCTTACACCTCCAACAGCAGAGGCTGTCAGCTGGAGTACAGGAGAAATCAAAATTATTGAAAGGCAAGAGGATTAGAATTTTAAATGGGCCTGATCTGAATATTTTCCCTGCTCTCACAGTCCCACTTTCTGTCCCTTGCAGAGAAAGAGACCCCATACTCTGGGGATCTACCCATTTGGGGAAATAGCTGGAAACTTAGGCAATCTAGGTCTGGGCCAGGTTTCTCTCCCCACAGCACTTGTGGTCCTAGCAGGTTTTTAAATAAAAGATACGAGAAGAATCCTCCCCTCTGAATAAAATGAAAGGCAACAGGGTCATTGTTGTGATTCACAACCTGGTGTCCCTGAAAGGGGGAGGGAGAAAGAACTGAGCAGTTTTAGAGCCTGCAAAAGCTTGAATGCATTTACCCAAGACAAACCACGCAGTCTACTGCTCAAGAAATACAATTTCTTTAGTGAGAGGAGGCCAGTAAGATAGTTACTCTGTTAGCCGGTCTATAAGCCGGTCTATAAGGGACACTGAAGTATCATTAGAAATCATACAGAGAAAAATATATTGAGAATTCCTCTGAGGGAGAGTGCTGTGTAAGACTGAAAAAATCCTCCGACGGAGCAGGGGAGGGGAAGGAGGCTTGAGGCTCTTGACTGAGTAATACAGGTGGTCAGTAAGCTGCTTTCTAAGAAAGGTGGTTTCCTGGGGTCTCTTGTTTTTGCTGCATAGAGTGTCTGGGAGGGAGCAGAATTGCTAAAGAAATTAGGGGAGAGACTGAGTCCTGTTACTCGGGGCCTCTGTGCCCTTCCCATAAGCGGAGCTCAGCCACTCTTAAATCTCTTAAGATCTGTTAAAATATGAGGTCCGTGTTGAGGAAAGGGACAGAGGAATCTAGATAATTAAAAACAGAGGGTGTGCTGCAAAGACTGGGGATTATGAAACCAGAGAGCCCTGAGGTCAAACTCAGGCCTCACATGACCTCGAGGCAAGTTCTTCCTTGATCTCTGCATCTTGATACCTCATCTGGATAATGAGGATGTTTGGAGACTTTCTTGAATCATAAATTGTCTCTGAGAAGAAAACACTAGTGCCCTTCCTGCAGAAATTAAAAAGAAAGGGATGTGTACTATCTCTACTACTACGTAACATTGGTCAGAGGTAGTAGTCAATGCGATCAGAGAAGAGAAAGTGATCGGAAAGCACCAAGAACTGGAACAAAAAAGGGAAAATGCTGGTCTTTCTGGAGAGCCCAAAAGGTTCCATGTGACAATTTTACAACAAACAATAATATGATTTTAGTAAAGTAGCAGGTTATAAAAAGAAATAAAGATCAATGCCCCTCATATCTATAAACAACAAAAAAGGATATAATGGAAGAGAAAATCTCATTTATGATAGCAAAAATAAAATGAAATACCTTTAAATAAACTTAACACGACATGTCTGGGACTCCCCTGGTGGTCCAGTGGTAATAACTCCGCCTTCCAATGCAGGGGATGTGGGTTCGATCCCTGGTCAGGGAACTAAGATCCCACATGCCACGGGGCAACTAAGCCCACACTCTACAACTACTGAGCTCGCATGCCTCAACTGAAGGGCCCGCATGCCACAACTACAGAGTCCACGCACCCTGAACCCCTTGCACAACAACTAGAGAGAGAAAACCCACATGCAACAACTAGAGAAAAGCCCACACGCTACAACTAGAGAGAAGTCTGCATGCCACAATGAGGAGCCCACGCCACAGTTGAGACCCAATGCAGCCAAAAAAAAAAAAAAGAAGAAAATAAATGGGACTTCCCTGGTGGGGCAGTGGTCAAGAATCTGCCTGCCAATGCAGGGGACATGGGTTCGAGCCCTGGTCTGAGAAGATCCCACATGCCATGGAGCAACTAAGCCCATGCGCCACAACTACTGAGCCTGCATGCCACAACTACTGAAGCCCACGTGCCTAGAGCCCGTGCTCTGCAACAAGAGAAGCCACCACAATGAGAAGCCCACACACCACAACAAAGAGTAACCCCCACTCACTGCAACTAGAGAAAGCCCTTGCCCAGCAACGAAGACACAATGCAGCCAAATAAATAAATAAATTTTTTAAAAAAGAAAAGAAATGAATAAAATGAATAAATATTTTTTAAAATGTCCAAAATCTATATGAGACTACAATAAAACCCTCCTGAAAGATACAAATGGAAAGAAATACCATGTGCTCAAATATAAAGACTCAATAGTATAAAGATGTCAGTTCTCTGTATTAATTTATAAATTTAAGGCAATCCTAATTTTTAAAATACCACAGTTGTTTTTTCTTAGCAGTAGATGGGCTTATCATAAACTTCATTTTTAAGAACAAAAAGGCAAGAAGAGCCAAGAAGAAAAACTAAAAAAAGAAGAGCAAGGGGAAGGGAAAGCACTCCCAGATAATAAAACATACTAGAAAGTCTCGATCATTAAAGCATTAAAGTACATGAGGGATAGGAAGGCCAATGGAACTTAAAACAAAATTTAAAAGTAGGACCCACTGTATATGGAAATTTAGTATTGTTAAAGGCAGCATCTGAAACCAATGGAGGACTTTTCAGCAAGTGGTATTCAGGAAACTGGATAGTCATAAGGAAAATAATAAAATAGGATCCATCCCTCACTGTATTCTAGGATCAATTCTAAATGCATCCTAGATTTAAATGTAAAAGAGGAAGCCGTGGGGCTTCCCTGGTGGCACAGTGGTTAAGAATCTGCCTGCCAATGCAGGGGACATGGTCCGAGCCCTGGTCCGGGAAGATCCCACGTGCCGTGGAGCAACTAAGCCCATGCGCCACAACTACTGAAGCCCCGACGCCTAGAGCCCGTGCTCTGCAACAACAGAAGCCACTGCAATGAGAAGACTGTGCACCACAATGAAGAGTAGCCCCCGCTCACTGCAGCTAGAGAAAGTCCGCGTGCAGCAGCGAAGACCCAGTGCAGCCAAAAATAAATAAATTAATAAAAAGAAAAAGAGGAAGCCATACAAAGCTAAATTCCTTTATAACTTGGCTGTGGGAACATTCGTTCTTGATACAATTCAAAATCTAAAAGCAATTTATTGATTTTTTAAAATACTGATGAATTTGATTACCAAAATTTTTTTAAATTTTACATTGCCATATAACACCATAAGCAAAACTGAAAGATATATGGCAAACTAAAAAAGAAGTATTTGCAACTTAGAATATAAAGTGTTAATATCCCTATTCTATAAACAGCATTTAAAATTTGAGGTTTAAAAAAAAAAGCTAGCAACACTCTCATTTTTAAATAAGCTAGAGATATAAAGAGACATTTGAAATTAAAATTAAATGAAAATGGTTCTTAACCATACAAAAGTTTGCTCAACTTCACTCATGATAGAGAAATACAAAAATAAAACAAAACCTACCTGAGATACCATTTTCACCTATCAGATTGGCAAAACTCCACAAATATGTCAATCTATTTTGTTGGTGAAGCTCCAGGGAAGTTCAGACAGTACTGATGGGAATAGAAAATGTTGCAACCACTTGTAGGAAGAATTCGGCAATTTCTAGACAAATTTATATGCATTTATGTATATTGAATTTGATCCAGCAATCCCACTTCTAAGAATCTCTCCCAATGACACATTGGCAAAAACGTGAACAAGAAGTATGCATAAGGGCTTCCCTGGTGGCGCAGTGGTTGAGAGTCCGCCTGCTGATGCAGGGGACACGGGTTCGTGCCCTGGTCCGGGAAGATCCCACATGCCGCGGAGCGGCTGGGCCCATGAGCCATGGCCGCTAAGCCTGCGCATCCAGAGCCTGTGCTCCGCAACGGGAGAGGCCACAACAGTGAGAGGCCTGCGTACCGCAAAAAAAAATAAAAAAGAAGTATGCATAAGACTATTTATTTCAATCCTACGAATAATGGCAAAAGACAGGAAACAACCCAAATACCTATCAATAGGGGACTAGTTGAATATGCAATGATAAATCCACAAAAGGTATGAGGAATAGCTCTGTAACTATTATGGAATGATCACTTCAAGGATATATTGTTGAGTTAAAAAGCAAGGTGGAGAGAATATGTATGTCATTCTACCACTTACCTAAGAAAGAGGAAGGGACATAAGTCCCTTCATGTCATACGTATTTGCTTATAATGGAAAAAAATACTATAATGTTTTTAAATGATCACTTACAGGAGGAGGGTAGAGGGAAAAGGAACAGACACTAGAGTTGTTTTAACTTATCTTTTTATGTGGAGATGACTTTGGAACCATGCAAATATTTTACAGAATTACAAAACAAAATTAAGTCTTAAAAGGAATACCCTAAAAATCAAAAAGAAAAGGAAACAAATGAATCCAACAATGTACCAAATTTATGGTATAATTACCCAGAGAAGAAATATTCCAAGTGACTTTTAAAATCACAGGAATTTGACTGTACATCCCTAAGGGGGATACAAAAGAGTACTGCTGAAAGAATCTTAAATCATTTCAGACATCATGTTGTCGGTGATAGGTTGGTATTATTGTGACCCTGTGGGGGGTGGGGGGATGTGGGTGCGTGTACTGTGAGATAAAGCAAAAGAGTAACTATATATTTGTGTCATTGAGAACTAAGACTTTTAGTGTAGGTGAAAGGAGACACAGTTATAAGGTTGATAAAATTTAGTGACAATTCTTTAGTCCTGAATTTGAATTGGAATTATCAGTATAAAACCATGGTGTATGTCAACATAAAATTAATATATACCCATTTCCTAGCTCTGGTCAGTGAAAAGACCTAGAAACAATGTCCAACGCAGCAGTACTGAGCATTTTCAGCCTCAGATTTTGGTCTCTAACCACCATCTTTCACTACAAGAACAGAAGCTCCTTAGAGAAATGGCTAGATCCAGGTTTGGGGGCAGGAAATGTACAAGATGAGTCTGAGAACCCAAGAAAAGTATAAAGAACTACTAGAGTCACATTAAAGGACTTAAGAGCCAATTTGAATAAGCTCCCACTAATCAAAGATGTCTAAGGGTCAATAGGAATATTAACTACAATAGATTGAGACATATCAAATATGTTTAAATCTATGAGCTCAGTATTAAATCCCTCCCTGCCAAATCCCACTAATTTGTTACCTTGGAGTCTGCTGGGGAACCAACTCACTTTTTGGAAACTGGTAGATAATGAGAAAGAACCAGGCATTCTTCCTGTCTTTCCTATAAGACCTGTAGGTACATCATGGTTTAAAAAAAAAAAAAAAAGAAGAAGAGAGGAAGTGTCTTTTTGTAGAAGTATTACAGCTAAAAAAAAAAAAAAAAGTGATTATTAATTTTATTTATGTGTATCACTAAAAATAATTCTTAAAACAGAATTTGAATGTCACCACTTTGCAACCATAATAAAATAATGGATCTAGGCAATAACAATCATCAAATAGCTACTAATCTCACAAAAAGGAGACCAGCAGACGTGCACCTCGTGGTGGAGTTCACACCACCACCTGTGAAGTAGTCTTGCCAAAAAAAAAAGAAAAGAAAATTGCAAGGGATTAAGCCTCAAGATAGAACTACTAGTTTACAGGAAATACAAAAGGTCAGATGAACATGTTAATTGACACCATGGGGATGAAATCAGCAAATCCTGACTCGGGGAAACTACAGGGCTAAACAGCCAATTTTTTCAACAAGCAAAAATTGTGAGGGGAAAAAAGAGAGATGGGTGGGAGGAGGGGTTATCTATAAATTTAAAGAGATTAAACTGACATATCAACCCATTAACCCATTGAAATGGACATTATTTGGACCACTATTCAAGGAAACTGTTAAAAAATACATCAGATAATTGAGGAAAGAGGCACTGGATATTTGATGATATTGAGGAATTGTTATTAACTTTTAGGCGCTATGTTATTTTTAGCTTTGTAGAAGTTATGTAGTTTTCTTAAAACATCTTCATAATTTAGCAATACCATACTGAAATATCTGAAGAAGAAATAATATGATAGCTAGGATTTGTTTAAAATAATCTGGGGTGGGGGCTTCCCTGGTGGCGCAGTGGTTGAGAGTCCGCCTGCCGACGCAGGGGACACGGGTTAGTGCCCCGGTCCGGGAAGATCCCACATGCCACGGAGCTGCTGGGCCCGTGAGCCATGGCCGCTGAGCCTGCGCGTCCGGAGGCTGTGCTCCGCAGCGGGAGAGGCCACAACAGTGAGAGGCCTGCGTACCGCAAAAAAAATAAAAATAAAAAGTAAATAAAATAATCTGGGGTGGGAAGGAAATGTGAGGGGATATTGGTGAAAATAGGCCATGCATTTATAATCGTTGAAGCTGGTTATGGTTATATGGGGGTCCATTATACCATTCTTTCTTTTTATATATGTTTGAAATTTTCATAATAAAAATGAAGATAGAATATCTACCTCCTAGAATTGGTCCATAGGTATTAAATGAAATAATGTATATAAATTTCTGGGTGCATAAGCAATACCCAGTTAAAGTTTGTGGAATTGAATAAACAAGAAGATAGAGACATTGAGTGGGTAACAACATAAACAACTGTGTTTATATACATGAATTCATCAGTGGTTCAAACCACAGACACTGCAGGAGTTTAGAGAATGAGTGGGGTATTAACCAGCCCTCAGAGGTGCCCCAGGAAATGGAGATGAAATGTGAGACCCAACGAACCTGCCAGAAGCTCGGCATGGACCAAGTTGGGAGTCAGGACCAGGCATGACCGTCTGCAGGGCAATCTGCATGTGGGGTTGACTCCCCAGCTGTCAAAGGGAAAGTCTGCACTGGACACTTTGTTAAAATCAGCAAGACAGGTTTTATTCAGACTACAGCAGTAGGGAGAGAGACTTCAGAATAGAACTGAGAACACTGAAGGAGGTTGAGGGAGGGTGGTCTAGGTAATTTGGCCATCCGTGTTTGCTACCTGGCGCTTATCCAGAGGAGAAACACACTTCTAATATCTTTATGACACGAGCAAATTGGAGGAAGTGCCCCCCAAAGTTAGCATCATACCCTCCTACAGGAACCCAGATATTTGCATTTCACAGGTCCTGGAGGAAACATTCTGGGCTGTTGGAGATTCATATCTTGAAGGAGTAGAGAAAGCATTTACAGTTCCAAGTTTCCTAAAGCAATCGTCTAAGAAAAGGTAGGTCAGGAGCCTCTTGTCAGGTTTTGGCTGGAACAGTAAATTCTTTTGGCAGCCTAAGCTTTCTCAGGCAGGCATTTCAAGAGGGCTGGGGTCATCCTAGGGACATGGCCTGGAGCAAATGGAAGCCATGCTAGCATCTGGTCAGGTCTCCTAGTGGAGGGAGGGGGTGGCTGGAGGGTACCGTGCAGTTTTCAGGTCTCACCTCCAAGCGCCAAGCTCTCCCGGTCTGTACCCCACCTCCCTCAGCTCTCTATTCCAAG
Source organism: Globicephala melas (assembly GCF_963455315.2). Lineage (NCBI taxonomy): Eukaryota > Metazoa > Chordata > Mammalia > Artiodactyla > Delphinidae > Globicephala > Globicephala melas. The sequence goes on along the minus strand of NC_083317.1, from coordinate 131,307,294 downwards.
AGTGTTACACCACAGCGCACAAAAGGCAGCCCACAGGGGCTGGGCAGTGAGGGCTGAATACAGAACCAGGCAGGCTCAAGGTTTCAAATCAGAACCCTGAAGAGAAATACTAGAAACAGGCCGAATGCTCCATAGGCTAAATAATGCAGCAGAATCCTCTGCAGTTGTAAGAAAGGAACAAGGAAGCTCGCTGTGTACTGATGGGTAGCTAGGACCAATCTATATTTTTTTGAATAAAAAGGCAGACTGCAAAACCTGTGTGTGCTATGCCACTGTTTGTGTTTAATAAAAAAAGGAAGGAAGGAAGGGAGGGAGGGAGGGAGGGAGGGAAGGAGGGTGGGAAGGAGGGAGGAAGCAAGGTGGGAGGGCAGACCCTCTCTGGAGCACACACAAAGTGGTGGCAATGGATGCTTCTAGTGTGGGGCTGGGTGACTGGAGACAGAGGCAGAAGTAGGCTTACTTTGGACTCCTGCACTGTTAGAATGTTTTATCTTAAAAGAAAATGAAGTTATAAATAAAACTCCTGCCAGTGACTTGTCACTGAGGGCCAGGGAGGGGAGTGGGTATTCCGGCCAGGTCCAGGGCTGCTGAAGTCCCCACAGGCTCACAGAAGTACAACCAGGTGGGAGGAGGAAGTCTTCTCCACAGCCTCCTCTCAAGACAAAACCCCTACAAAGTTCAAGAGCCGTGTACAAGAGCAATAGGAAGGACCTCCTCCTGGCCTGTACTCTCCAGAAGAACTAAGTTAAAACTTAACCCAGGCAAGTGCCGAGGACACACGTGGTGCCTCTGTACGGGGAGTTATTCAAAGAATGGCTGAACCCAGCAGAATGCAATCCAGGGCCCCCGGCGTTGCCCCAGAGGGTTTATGCTGATCCACTGAAGTTGAGGACTCAATTTAGGAAAATAAAACCTAGTTTATCGTTGTCTGGCTGGGGAAAAGCACATAAAGATTCATTTATCTGGCTGTAAACGAGCTGGTAGAGCTGAGTGTCACAAATGCATTATTCAGGAGAAATGAAAAGTTATTTCAGCCACTATCAGTAAGTAATGAAAAGCAGTGCGCAGGGAGTGGAAAACTCCATCACAAAACCGACCTGCTATCAGAAAACTGGTAATTTTTACTTATTTATTTCAGGGACCAGTGAATAACCATCTAAATAAGTCTTAGGGGAAACAAAACACTACAGCCTGGAGAGAGAAATGAAGTTAGAAAGTCCCCCTCTCAGCAGATTCTGGGCAAAGTTACACTGGAGGCAAAGAACCCTCACCCTCCTCCTCTGCCCAACCCCCACCCCCCACCCCCATCCCAGAGCACCCGAGGCCCTGCCCTCAATCGCCCTCCCTGGCTGCCCAGAGCACAAGGCCTCACCACCAGCCTTTAATTGTGTCACCTCTTCATCTCCCACCCCTCCTGGTAAGGGCCTGATCTCGGGTGGCCTCGGCCTGCAGTGGCTTGAAGCAGGATTTCTGTTCCCAGCCAGAGATTGAAGTCAGGCCTCGGCAGTGAGAGTGCTGAATCCTGGCCACTAGACCACCAGGGAGAGTGGCCAGTGACAAGGCCCTGGCCCGTCAGCCTTGTAGAAATGAATTTTCATCAAGAGACGGAAAGTAGTGAAACAAGTAATGTGTTTATCAGGAGTAAAAAGAGTACGTGTGAATAGACTCACCTGGGCGGGCTCAGAGCGAGAGTCGTGCCCTCGTGCTACTTCAAATCACTTTTTTTTTTTTTTGTGCTACGCGGGCCTCTCACTGTTGCGGCCTCTCCCGTTGCGGAGCACAGGCTCCGGACGCGCAGGCTCAGAGGCCATGGCTCATGGGCCCAGCCACTCCGCGGCATGTGGGATTTCCCCGGGCCAGGGCACGAACTCGTGTCCCCTGCATCGGCAGGCGGACTCTCAACCACTGCGCCACCAGGGAAGCCCTTGAATCACTTGTATGGGACATTTCTTCCGGGTTTCCTCTGGCCAATCATCTTGCTTTGCCTGGCTCTGAGTCCGTATCTGGTATATCTGGTGTAACTCAGCGTCCTCCCCTGTGTGAGGACGCATCTCTTAGCCAAGATGGATTCTAGTGAAGAGGCCTATGGGTAGGTTGAGATCACTCACTACGGGATGATGCCCCCTCCCCTTTTGGTCCCCAGGAGTCTTTCTGCGCATGTGTAGTCAGGAAGTTTTCCCGGACCTCAGAATGAGGGACATGTGGTCTCTTTGTCTCTTATCTGGGAAGGGCTCAGCTCCTCTTCCCTCCTGCTGTTGTCTTCATCGTGGAGTGTTTGTCCACAGGGAACCAACTCCAGCGGCTCAGCCTGGGGCCCATCCATCTCCTGCCTCAGGCCCGCTGCTCCAGCCTGCTCCCAGCCACTCTGAGGAGGAAGTTTATCTGATAAATGAATTGACTGTTACTTGGGGAGGGATGTGTCTCTTAACTCACTAGTACTGGTTCATGTACAGAATGAAGGTGGAAACAGCTTTTAGCCCATCGGTGGCTGTGAGGTATGAATGAGACAAGGGAGTAAAGTTCCTGGCCCCGGCCCCGAGGAGCACTGCCTGCAGAGCGAATTGCTCCTGGTGGGATTTCAGTGCCCACAGGTGACTGGGAGGGAGCCAGGAGGCCCCCAGCACACCCCGGGCTAGGAAGGCCAGTCACTCACTGCAGAGGGCAAACCTCCAATTCTGGGGGCTCTACCCAGGTCCCAGCCACCCTCTGGAGCAGGCACAGGTGCCCTTGGGGCTCTGCACGGTTCCCTCCAGTGTCTCCTAGCAGAATCCTGCTCTCTGATAAGACCCATGGAGATGAGCTGTGCGCACTGTCACTATGAGCCGCTGGCCTCCGGTACGACCCTCATTTCTGCATGACACCTGCAAGTATTAACAGGAACTTTTACTCACTGCGTCAATGAATTCTCTCGACAATGACTGTGTCGCCCAGGAAGATGGGGGAATGCCCACTGGATCAGTCTGCGAGGGCCGCCTAACAGAGTAACACAGACTGGGTGATACTGCAAGGCTTAAACTACAGAAACTTATTTTCTCACAGTCCTGGAGGCTGGAAGTCTGAGATCAAGGTGTCTGCAGCATTGTTCCCTTTGAGGCTTCACTCCTTGCCTTATAGGTGGCCATCTTCTTCCTGTGTCTTCTTGTGGTCTTCCCTCTACACCCGTGTCCAAATTTGCTTGTCTTATAAAGACACCAGTCATATCAGACTACGGTGACCTCATTTTAACTTACCTCTTTAAAGGCCCTCTCCCCAAATGCAGTCACATTCTGAGGTACTAGGGGTTAGGACTTCAACATGTTAACTGGGATAGGGGACACACTGCAGGCCATAACACCCATTTTATAGACAAAGAAACTGAGGCCCACAGAGATTAAGTTCCTCATAGAGTTAGTGTCCCAGCCAGGACTAACTCAGTATGTTGTCTGTCCCCCAAAACTTATGAAAAGCCTCCTGTTAATCTCATTTGAAAGACCCCAGACCCTAAAGGGTAAACGGGCCAGGGATGGCTTGAGTGCCCACTGCTTGAGAAGATAGAGTCGCGGTCAGCCAGGACCATTCTCTGAGAGGAGTTTAAACTCTGAGATAAGCCTCCTTTTTCTCCATTTCTCTGCCTCTTTCAATTTGGGAGAAACTGCCAGAAACAGTGATTGATCCTTACCCAAACTCACTCTAACTGGAACTAATGGCTTTAGCGAGGATGTGTGAGGCTGGGCGCCTTCCAGCTGTCACACCGCTCGTACTGGGACTTGAAAGTTTAATGGCTTGGCTGTCAAGAATGGTGCACCCCCCTAGGGATTTCTGTTTTCCTTTTTCAGTGATTTTTAATTCTCAGAAAAATGTGCTGAGCAGTCGGCCCTGGAGGCAGAACCTCTCTCTCTGAGCAGAGCTGAGGAACTCCCCGTGGTGCAGCTCCGCATGGGCAGTGGGCGCCTGCGTGGGGTGGTAGGAGTGCCCCTCAGAAAACACGCATCTACACCACAGGTTCCCACAGACTGCTGGGCTGGGGCCCCGGTCCCCTGCGGGGGTGATCGTCTCCCACCACACCTAGATCCACGAGCCCCTTGAAGAGCTGAGAGGTCTTCCTGGGAGGTGAGAGGCCACACCCAGTGGGAGGCCCCCAGTGCTGACCCCCAAGGGCCTGGATCTGGGAGTGAGGCAGGCACCTGTTACAGCCACGCAGACCACCAAGAGCACACGGCTATGGGGACAAAGTCAGGTTTATCACTTGCTGCAGTAGGAGAGAAACTCTGGGGGAACCTGGGACGTCTCAGGAAGAGGGATTGGAAGGGGCTTGTTGTGAGGTTTGGGCCTGTACTGGGCAATCTGGGGGAAGTTAAGAGTAAGGACTTGTTCTGCATTTGATGCTGTCAGGAACCGGGGACTCTTGGACGACTGGGTAGCTTACAGTTTGTACCCAGTGGACAGGAGTGAAGCAGGCCTAGAGCCGTCATGGGTAAACAGCAGTCCCTCACGGAGCTGGCTGGAAGGCGCGTGTTGAGTCTGTGTGGCTGCAGAGCGTCCTTGCCTCTCCGTTCAGATGCAGTCACGGTATGGTCTTGTCTCTGTGCCCTCCCACCAGGATCACAGAGTACCTGTCTGCTGGTCGCTGATACTCTGTGAGCATTCGTGTGCAGGCGACAGTGCCGTGGCCCAGCTGTTAGCCACCGCTGCCCGCTGTCAGGGCCAGGGATTTGCTTCCTCCAGCCAGACTGGGCTTCCTGAGCCCCGTCCTCAGCGGCAGGAGGGAGGGCTCGGGACAGAGCTGGTGCGTCAGGGTCTCTGCCTCACAGTGGCTACGCAGGGCTCTCCAGGCTGGGACCGAGGTGCAGTTTCTTTGGGAAGCAGGACCCACTCTGACCTCAGAAAAGCTGGATCCCACACTCCTGCCTGTGTCACCTTCTCCCCTGGGAGTCAGTCGCATGCCTCTGCGGTAAATGAGGAGAACAGTGACTGAGAAGGGCGGCATGGTGCCCTCAGACAGAGCCACCAGCTTTGTCCTTCCCCCATGGGAGGACCTTACCTCAAGTTGAGGGGGGTAATCCCTATTTCATAGAACTGCTGTGAGGATTCTGGCAGGTAATGCAGGGGAACTAGAAAGTAAGCTTCCAGAGGGCAGGAACTTGGCCTCTCTATTCCCTGATCTTTCTCTGGCGCCCTGGACAGTACCTGGCACATAGTAGATGCACAACAAATAGTGATTAAATCAACAAAGACGTGCCCAGAAAAGTAATTAGTTAATAAGAAGTTTTCTATTTTTATTATATTTGTTTTCTAGAGTTGCCATAACAAAGTATCACAGGGACCTCCCTGGTGGTCCAGTGGTTAAGACTCCACACTTCCACTGCAGGGCGTGTGGGAACTAAGATCCTGGTTGGGAACTAAGATCCCACGTGCCGCGTGGTGCGGCCAAAATAATAATTTTTAAACAGAAACAAAGTATCACAAACTGTGTGGCTTAAACAACAGAACTTGATTCTCTCCCAGTCCTGGAGGCTGGAAGTTGGAAGTCTAGGTGTCAGTAGGGTTGGTTCCTCCTGAGAGTTCTGAGGGAGAATCTGCTCCAGGCTTCTCTTCTACCTTCTGATGGAGGCCACATCCTTGGCATTCCTTAGCTTGTAGATGTATTAGTTCAGTCTCCACCTTCCTTCTCCCTGTGTGTCAGTGTCCAAATTTCCCTCTTATAAGGACACCAACTCACATTGGCCTAGGGTCCACCCTAATGACCTCATCTCCACTTGATTACATCTGCAAAAATCTTATTTCCAAATCAGGTTGCATTTACAGGTATTCAGTAGGGGTTAGGACTTTAACATATCTTTTGGGTGGTACACAGTTCCACCCATAACAATAGCTATTGTTTTTATCACCTTATAGTCCTGATTTCCAACATTTTATCCTATTTCCTCAAATGACATTTTGAAGGTTCCAGAAATGAGAATATTTCTGCACCTAATCCACCTCACCCTCACTTCCTTTTGCACTTGAAATCAGATCCCAAATCCTATGAAACCACACAGAGCTTGGGGTTCAGAAAGGAAAACCATGGTACAGACAGCCATGGTACAGAGAGCCCGAGAGACTACTATTCATATAGTTGAAACAGTAAATGCTACTAAGTTGCTGTGTGATCTTGGACAAGTTACTCCACCTCTCTGAACCTCAGTTTCCTTAACTGTTAAATGAAGAGATTGGGTCAAACTGACATCTCCTTGCAGACACACAGGGAATAGGCCAGATTCCCTTTCATAACTCCTTCGAGCAGGTGGTCACTTTACCACACTCTCCATGGGCATGAAGATTCCAAATACAGCTGACTCCATGTCTGTCTTCACTTTGTGCTGCTAACTGGCTGCGTGCCCTGAGGCAAACCCCTTTCTCTCCAAGATTCCTCACCTATAAAATGAGAGGGTGGAATTCTCTGCTCTCCCAAGCCTTGACCCTAGACCTTTCTGTCACAGTTCCTCGTTATTCCCAAGCAGTGGAGGATGTCTAAGGGAAGAAACTGCCCTCCCATGAGCCCAGTTACCTAATCTATCGTGACTCTGCTAGTTGGCCAGCTGGGATAGGAACGTTCAGTACGTGTTGGCCGCCTCCTTCATTTTCAAGGGTCAGGTGGTGGCCGGTGCCCCAGCATTAATGAAGCAGTTTTATTGAACCCCCCACACACACACCTGCCAGAATATATCTCAGGCCTTGCTAACTGTCAGTGAAGGGAGACATTGTTAGTCAGAGGGTTACTGAGAGAGCCCAGAGCCCACACCTGATCTGAGATCACAAAAACCCAGATTAAATGTAACCAACAGACACCTGGAATTTCCGACTTAAACAGTGCCCAGCATCATGCCTGACCTAAAGATGGTACCAGATACAAGTGAACCTTCTTTCCTGTTCTCCAACATGCTCCCATGGCCCACTGCTGTCATTCATCACCAAAAGCAGAGGTATAGTCCGACAGGTCCTGAATCTAACCCCTGGCACAATGCCAGGTGCACGGAAAGCATGGGAGGGAGGGAGGGAGGAAGACAGACAGAGACAGTGCATCACAGTGATTCCTGACACAAGCTACAGAGTCCAAAAGAACTGCATTCAAATTCTGACTTTGCCATTGACTGGATTTGTGACCTAAAACAAATTTCTTAGCCTCTATGAATTTCAACGTTCTCATCTGTAAAATATGAATAATAATATTTACTCTACAGGATTGTCATGGGAATTAAATAATTCACTTAGAGCACTTGGCTTAGCATCTGGCCGGGCAAGCACTAGATAAACTGTGGTAGTAACTGACGTCACTGTTTGCAGTGGTTAAAATGATAATAACTGCTTAGATTGCAAGGCCCTCCTATTATTACCATCTGCTCAGCCAGCTCCGCAGTACCCCAGGGAGAAGGAATTAGCAGTTGCACAGGGGCAATCAGAGATGAACCCCTGGTATTTGGGACGCATCTCACCTTGTGGCAGAAATCCAAGAGTGGCCTCCAGGCCAAATCAGAGTGGTGGAGGAGCCCCAGGCGGCTGCCTCTGACTGGGTTCCCTTGGCAAGTGGCGCCACCTTCTGGCTGCTCCGGGAACTGTCTTGCACCCCTAGTCACCCAGCAGCAAAATGTGGTTTGTACCAAGTTCTGGATGCCTAGAATCATCCCTTCCCTGCCGGAGCCACCCTGATCCGGTGAGGCCAGCCACACACTTCATGCTGCCCCGCATTCATTTCAGAATTTCCACGACAGCTCCCAATTTCCTGAGGATTCTACATCAACCATAAAATTGCACTTTACCCTGAGACTTTGCATACATTATCCAGCAAGTCTTATTCTCTCCTGCTGCCATTTGTGGTGGGAGAAACCACCCCCTCCTTTTCTCTTTCAGTTGCATTTTCTGTGGCTTTGGGTTTTAGGTGAGAGCTTGAGTTTGGAGTAGCGGTCCTGAGTCTCACCTAGTCTCAGCTCACCAAAGGCTTTGCCTGGGTCCCTAATCTCTCCACCTTCAGCTTCTGCATCTACAAAAGGACAGAGATAATTACACCTGCCATCATGGCCCCCACTCTTTTGAAATTTAAGGAGAATAACACGAGTGGGAAAAGCCTCTGTCAGTGTCAGAGATTAGGCTGCAGCTCCTCAGCCTGTGGGTGTAATTAGTGTCACATGTAACTACAGGATCTTAGTGATGTTGGTGCGAGCTGGCCCCGCCTCCTTCCTCACCAGCAGGCTCGACAGTGTAACCTTTGTCATGGTGGCTGTTGTGGAGCTGGCACAGAATTCCTTTTTATTCTGTTCATTCCTCAGGCATTGATGGGTTGACTCTGCACCAGGCACTATGGAATTCAGATATTAAAGAGTCGAAATTCTTGGCCTCCAGGACCTGGAGATCCAAGAGGGACGAGGAGTAAATAAATGAATCCACACATTGTTGAGAGCCTGCCGTTTGCCAAGCACAGCGTTGGGCGTGCGATGGATGTCAACTGTGTGTTGAACAGGAGGGACTCACGAGGTCCACTTACAAAATCAGCTTTGGTTTGAAAGGAATTTCTTCCAAGGTCCCTTTCAATGTGTTCAGTGTGAGATAAATACTGTCTCCTGCCCGTGGTTGAGAACATGGATGGTCTCAGGATTTTTCTGATCACTTATAAGTAATTAAAAATTCTGTGCTCGTTCTAAGTCACAAAACACTGTCTCAATCCAGTAAACAGCACAGCTAGTCAACTATTATTCAACCTGTGGACCCTCGTTCTCCCCTCCAAGGTGGGGACCAGCGTTCTCCCACCCCCACTCCCCCTGCTGTTTCTAACGCAGCCAGAGTGTAAGCAGGAAGGAAGGCGTGGAAAGGAGGGCAGCAAAGTCCTTTCCAGATATGCTGCTGTAAGGTGGCTTCCCAGCGTCTGGGTCTGGCTGTAGTTCAAACCAGATTCCTTCTCCTGGGGACATTTTCATGAGCTCTGCTGAGACCCCCGCTCCCCCGCCGGACCAGCCACTCCTTGGCTGGGGCCCCACGGCCTCCCCCACCCCACAGGTGCCCTCTCGCCAGGACCCCGCTCTGCGGATCCCAGGCCTCCATGCCTGTCGCGGGTTCCGCCTTTGCTACCAGGGCGGGTGCACCCTTGGGCACTGAAAGAGGGGTGAGTGGCTTCCCCGTCTGGGCTCAAGCAATTTAACATTCTGCTACACATGCACATCTTTTAATCGTCTTGCTACTCTGGGGAGAAAGTTTCCTCATCCCCATTCTACGAACAGGGACTTCTTTTAGAGCACACACATCCCCAACTAACCAAGACAGGGTTTGAAGCCCTGCGTCTCTGGTCAAGGCCCACGGTTCTCCCATGAGTGCTTGCTGCGGTCGCTAAAGAGAGAAGGGCCTGGGCTTCCCTGGTGGCGCAGTGGTTGAGAGTCCGCCTGCCGATGCAGGGCACACGGGTTTGTGCCCCGGTCCGGGAGGATCCCACATGCCGCGGAGCAGCTGGGCCCGTGAGCCATAGCTGCTGAGCCTGTGTGTCCGGAGCCTGTGCTTCACAACGGGAGAGGCCACAACAGTGAGAGGCCCGCGTATCAAAAAAAAAAAAAAAAAAAAGAGAGAGAGAGAGAAGGGCCTGCTGTGAGGCCTGGGGTCAGCTGTCACGCCTCTCTGTGCCTTGGTTCTTCACCTTGCATGATCTCCGAGAGCGCTTTGCATTCTAAAACTGCGTCATGGTATTTCTGAGTTGAGGCTTCCTGAAAGCTGACGGCAGAGAAGTCTACAGGGCCTCACCCCCAGCGTGGAAGGCAGCCCGGCAACTCAGCGCTCTACTTCCTGCTCTAATGCCCTGCGTCTCCTACAGGCCTATACCTTAAGCAAGCGTGGGGGAGAGAGACACCATTTAACTGGTGCTGGCGTTCTGCTCCCTCAGTGAGGATATGCCCTGTGCCCAAGAGGTGGAAGGCGTGAATTTGCTTCCTCTTCAGACAGGCTCATTTCCCACAGGTCCCTCCTGGTGTGAGGGATATGCCTTGCTGAGCATGATAGGTGTTTCAAGAGAGGAGCTTTCCAGATAGCATGACTCCTCTTTTAAGTCAACTGTTTCATATGAAGAAAAACCCCGTCTGTGCTGGATGTATTGACTGTGGGTCCCCCAGATGGCACCCTCCTAAGGGATTTCCAAGGATAATTTCCAAGAACATGCACTGGCCGTATTCTCCTAACACCTTGCTTTGGCGCCGTCTGTAGGACTGCAGAGCACAGCCGCGCACAGTACCCTGCATGTTCTCTGCTGCGTCCCCCTAGATCCTCACAGCCTCTCTGTGGAGTAGCAGAACTGGTGTTATTACCTCCTTTTACAGAGGCGGAAACTGAGGCTCAGAGATGAGAAATCTGTGTCTAGTGATAACCAGAGCCAAGACTGGAACTTGGTTTCCTGTTCCAAGTCTAATACTTTGAGTTCTGTCCCCTCTTTCTTACTGATGTTCACACAAGAATGAGTGAGCATTTCTCTCCCTTCCCTAATTGTCTCCCTATCCAATCCCATTCCTGGACATGGTGTCCAAACCCACCTTCCTGTACTTCAACCAGCCTCGGGCGTGGGAAGTGGGGTGGAGTCTCAGGCAAAGGAAAAGTGAGGATTCTTCTAGAGTTCTTTCAGTAGACTGTTAGCCCCACACCCACCCTGCCAATCTACTGACCGGTCCATTCTACACCGTCGTAATAAGTTGAGGTTATGTGTCCACATAACAAATAAATTGAGGTTATTTGTCCCCTTCATTAAATTAGCCTGGGTTAATTAAATTAAATTAGCAGACACAGGCTCAGGGGTAAAGCATATTAATTCCTGATTGCCCTTAAGTGTCCCTTAAGTTCCAGTGAAGGGTAACAAAGGTAAAGTTTATTGAGCACTTACTATATGCCAGGATTTGTTCTGAGGTTCTTGCATATCCTAACTCATTTGACCTCACATCAGCTTTATGAGGCCCATACTTTTATGACCCCCTTTTTAAAGAAGAGGAAACTCACAGACATAGAAAACAAATTTATGATTACCAAAAGGGAAGGGGAGAGGGAGGGATAAATTAAGAGTTTGGGATTAACATATACACACTAATATATATAAAATAGATAACCAACAAGGATCTACTGTATAGCACAGGGAACTCTACTCAATATTTTGTAATAACCTATAAGGGAAAAAAATCTGAAAAAGAATATATATATATACACACATAACTGAACAACTGTGCTGTACACCTGAAACTAACACATTGTAAATCAACTATACTTCGATAAAAAAATAAAATTAAAAAAATAAAATAAAGATGAGGAAACTGAGGCACAGAACAGTTAAATAACTTTTGCAAGGTCACACAGCTAGGAGGTGACAGAGACAAGACTTTCAGCTTGGGTAGTTTGATTCCAGAGCCTGTGTGCCCAGCAACCCTCTAGATGGACGACAGCTCGCAGCATCCTGACCCTGGAGAGTTTCTGGGATGAGAAGTACACTTGTCTTAGATGGATTCCCAAGAGGCAGACCCCAAGTCTAGGACTCTACCAGGTGGCATATTATGGAGGTGTCCCTGGGAAACCTGTGAGGGAGGAGGGAGCAAGCAAACCATCTCAGGCCAAGGGCCAGCTTCAGGGCAACTCAGGAGGGGAAGTTCCACCTCAGAGTTGTCCCAACCCCAAGCAAGGGGCTTTCACACCCCATGCCTGTCAGTCATTCCCAGAGGACTCGCTCAGGGAACTGAAAAGTGGGCTCTGCTGGCCGGAGGGCACTGCTCCAAAAAAGCCCCGACAGCGGACCCCGGGAAGTGAAAGCACAGGGAACCCACAGGCGCAAAATGGGTGGAAAAAACAATCCGAGGGGATGTGGCCGAGCGCTGACAGTGTCTGCTCTAGCAGCCGCACCTGAAATAGGGAAGAGGAGTTCGCAATCCGGTTTAAGCCTCAACAAGGCGTATTTCTGAGCAACACAAATTCCTCCGATGTTGGCAAGCGCCCAGGAAACAAATCTTGTCAGAGGGTAGTCGAGGATAACTATTTCTGCAGGGCCTCCTCCCGGTAAACACAAAGTGCCTCTCTGAGCTCACGTGAGCGTGGCCATGTCCACGGGGCCGGCCCACGCCTCTGCAGCCACCTCCCAGCCCCAGCACACGCCGCGCTGCTCCGCCCCATCTTCATGCGCGCTGCCCAGAAGCCTCTTCTGGAGCTCTAGAGGTCCCTCTGCGCTCCACCTAGTGGTCTCCCACCACCGCTGACCTGCCTTCTCCATCCAACTGTTCCAGCCACTCTTGCTCTACATGATAGGGGCCTAGGGCATGCCAGTCACTGCACTGATTTTCGTTCCCTCGTTGTTTTGTGACGTTATCTCATTCTTCTTAATCATGAAATATGTCAAACACACATAAAGGGGTGCCCAACATCCAAAAGTGTCCACCTTAATGTTATTTGCTACAGACCTCTTTTAAAAACACAAAATCAAAGATTCCAGATACAACTGAAACACCCTTTGTGCTGCTCCGTCCTGATTCCATTCCCCTCCCCAGAGGCCACCACTGCTTTATATTTGGCACTTATCATTCCCAAAAGTGTTGTTTCAATTTTACTATATATGTATATAAATCCTTTATAGGATTGTTTTGCATGATTTTAAACTTTATATTCAATTGTATTACACTGTGTATTAGTCAGGGTTCTCCAGAAAAACAGAACCAACAGGATGTTTCTAGAGAGAGAGAGATTTATTTTAAGGAATTGGCTCACACTATAATGAGGCTAGAAGTCCAAAATCAAGGTGCCCGCAGGTTGGAGATCCAGGGAAGAGCTGTTGTTCCAGGTCAAGTCCAAAGTCCATCTGCCGGCTCTGGGGACCTCAGAATAGGTCAGAATAGTTTAGAATAGTTTGTTCTATTCAGGCCTTCAGCCTTCTGACTGGATGAGTCCCCGCCAACGTTGTGGAAGACAAGCCACTTTACTCAGAGCCACCAATTCAAATGTTAATCTCATCCAGAGTAATGTTTGACCAAATCTCTGGGCACCATGGCCCAGCCAAATTAACACATAAAATTAACCATCACACACTACTTCCTTCAGCAACTTGCTTTCTTCACTCCTCATTTTGATTTTGAGATTTATCCATGTTTATACATAGAGCATTTCATTGTATTTATACCATAGGTTATGAATTTTTCTGCTGATGGATAGAGGTTGCTTTCGGTTTCACTATCACAAACAGGAGGGGCATGAACCTTCTCGTGCACACATGGGAGAGTCCCCCTAGGTCCGAGGTGGGCAAACTATAGGCAGAAATCTAACCAGGCGCCTGCTTTTGTAAATAAAGTTTGACTGGAACACAGTCACACCCGTTCATGTACCAATTGTCTAAGGCTGCTTTCATACTCCCAAGCAGAGGTGTGTAGTTGCAACAAAGACCACAAAACCTAAAGTATTTCCTCCCTGGCCCACTATAGAAAGAGTTTCTGGGAATTCCTTGGTTGTCCAGTGGTTAGGGCTCTGCACTCTCACTGCAGAGGGCCCAGGTTCAATCCCTGGTTGGGGAACTAAGATCTCACAAGCTTCGTGACGTGACCAAAATTAAAAAAAAAAAAAAGAGTTTCTTCCCCGGCTCCAGGTCGGTACCTAGGAGCAGAATGGGCTGTGCCCATCACCAGCTTTTATACGGCATTGTCAAATGGCTCTCCAAAGCGGCCGCACCAATTTACCCTCCCGGAAACAGTGTGTGAGATCCCCACTTTCTTCACATCCTCACCTCCCAAAGGTTTGCCAGTCTGATACTTGTGAACTGGTTTCTCACCCTTATTTCACGTTTGGCTCTTTAAACACATATCACTTATTCATTCAACAAACGTCTATTAAGGGATCATTGTGTGCCTGGTACTATCAAGATAAAGCTGCCTCTTTTACAAGAGAAAACACTGAGCTACTTAATATGAGAATCACAGCTCAAACATGGTGGTAAGGCAAGATGGTTGCGTGTGGGTATTGCAGGCATGCCCTGGAGAGGGTAGCACCATGAACATAAAATCAAACAGCGGACATTGTTCTGCAGGCCTGAGGATGCTCAGTTGGAAAATAAAACAATAATTTGGCTCTCTGCCCACAGCTTCTGACAGGGGCACCTCCATCGCAATTCTTAGTAGAAAGGACCTATATTTCACACTGGCTTCAGTAGAGTTGCTGAGTAATTAAACTGGTTTTCAGTCTTCTCTTTTGACCTTAGAAAATAAAACATCTGCAATTATAAGAGAAAGACTGAGTGTGAGAAGAAACTGTCCATAATTTATACAGCAAGACATTCAGCTTTATTGTTTAAAGTTACCAAGATAGCCAATAAATAAAGGAAAAGGGAGGTGGAGTGTGAGTGAGCTAAATCTTCATTTGTCCGCCAGGAAGTCAATAAATAATGCCTGTGGCTGACAACTCAAACAATCAAGAAGTTTGTAGAAATATGGGGCAAGCTCTGGACAAGTGAACAGCTGGGGACTAGGACATGGGGAGAGAAAAATGTGGGAAAGGGAACGCTTTTCTTTACAAGCCTTTATAAGCATCTCTTTTTAGTATTGTTTAATTTTTTAAACCAATGTATGTATTGCTTTGATAATTTTTAAATTGAAATACAAGAAGTACAAAAGAGAGCATCTGAAATAATTATAGATGAAGTGATATGTATGTAATAACCTCAGAGATAGGAGTAGAGGTCAGTGGGAATAGAGATTTTTTTAAAAATTAGCCGTGAGATTGTCATTGTTGAAGTAAGGAGGTGAGTCTCTCTCTACCTTTATATGTAGTTTGATGGAGTTGAAATTTCCCACAATAAAAAGTTTTTTTGAAAAAAGAAAAAAAGAGCAATGAGCTGTGTCAGACTGATACAGATTAAAATCAGCTGGGCCACTTAGTTCTGGGGGCAAGTTCCTGAACTCTCTGGGCCTCAGTTTCCCCATCTGTATAATGGAAATTATACAGATGCACCCATTCTGAGGGCAGAGGTGAGAGACTGTACCTGTCTCAGGGACACACATATTAGTGGTGGGGAAAGACAGAAAAATATCAGAATAAAGTCTAACATGGCAACTACAGTGATCGAGGTATACCCACACGGAATATGGGAAGTACAGAGGATGACCAGGGCAGCCTGAGTTGGTTTTTTTAAATTTATTTTATGGAAGTATAATTGATTTACAATGTTGTGTTAATTCCTGAGCTGGGTTTTGAAGGATGGGTAGGAGTTCACCTGGCAGATAAGGAAAGCATAGAGGCTGGATGGCCTAGTTAGGTCATGACACACAGAGGTAGCAACATGAGTCAAGGTCTGGAAGCTGGAGAGGCCCATGTCTGTTCAGAAAAACAGTTCAGCCTATAGCAGGGGAGAGAAAAAGAGATAAAGCCAGTGAAGAGCAGGGCCGAGTTGTGAGGGTTTATTCAAGAGCACACCCCTGAATAAATTCAAATTGCATCTTAGTAAGTTCATTCCAGTAGAAAGGGGAATGAGAAGTTGGAAAGCAGTTGCTCCAAATCTAGGAAGCAAAGGGAGACAGAGAGACAGAGATATCACAGGGGAGACCAGCTGGCTGCCCAGACAGAGCCTCCCAGGGTCACTGTATCTTGATGTGCCTGGTGCTCAACACTCAGATTTTATTAGGGCATGTGTAGAAAATTAGGCCCTGAAGGGCCGGGTCATGACACATACACCCAGGCTTACATACTGGTGTACCGTGGCAGTTAAACTCTTTAGTGCCCAAAGCAAGCCCTCCTATATCCAGCCAAGGTAGCTGCAGGCAGGATGCTGGGTGAGCCCAGAGCCAGAACTTGTGGGAACAGGATGAGGGAGGCCTCCGCAGAAGGTGAAGCCTAGGGGACTTTGTCCCCCTCGAGACAGAGGGCAGCCTCTAGGGACCAGGTCCTCCTGATCGCCCAGCACTGTGAACACCAGCACCCACCAGCTCTGGCCTCTCACTCCATAATCCTCTGACCTCTCACTCCATACTCCTCTGACCTCTCCTACTAAGACCTTCTTCCCTCAGCCAGAGCGCAGCGTGATGATGAGGTCAAGGGTTACATGCAGTACAACTCAGAAGTGCCCACCATCCTGAACTTGCCCGGAAGACCCGACCTTAGCCCTCAGTGTGCCTGATTCTCCCGGGACCCACAGTGGCTGTGACTGTGCTTGGGGGGAGCTGTCTGGGACATGGGCCCCTCTCCACGACCTGATGACACGTCCCCTAACTCCACTTGCAGGTGCAACCTTAACTCACTGCGTGGGCTTCGTGTTTTCCATCTTCAGGTAACATCAGGTTGAACCAGAAAAGAGACGATTGGGGCTTGAAGCAAGGCTGGATAAGGGACAGGAATGGAGTGAAGTTCATCAGTGTGGGGAATTGATATGTTCTGATTTGGGAGTGAAGGGGAGGGAGGTACCAAAGGTGATTCTCAGGTTGGAGCTAGGTAAGAACCTGGGTGTCCCTGGAGGGTCTCCCCTTCCTGGTTGTCCATGAAGAAGCAGCACTATTTCTGGGCTCATTAATCCAACTGTATGTCCTGTACCAGACACTGTGCTGGGGATGAATAACAGCAGGACAGAAAGGCAGTGCCTGGCCTCAAGGAGTTTATATTCTGGCAGCAGATACAGAGATAACAACTAATAAACCAATAAACAAAAATTGGTAATAATTACAAGCTGTGCTAAGTGTTTTAAAGAAAGTGAACAAGGCAGAGAGGGACAGAGAGGAAGGAGGTCCTACCTTAGGCAGGGTGATCAGGATGAGGGAGCCACCCAAACACAGGAGAGGGGAGAGCCGTCCAGGCAGAGGAGTCCACACGTGCTTAAGCCTCAAGACAGGAGAGAGGCCCGCGTGGTCCACAAAGACCCGGCACCAGCAGGGTGGAGCCTGTGAGCAGTGGGAAGATTGACACACATACAGGGCCTTGAGGGCTGCTGTCAGAAGCTTGGATTTTATCTTTAGCACAAGAAACACCTCAGAAGAGTTTTAATTTAATTTAATCAGAGTGACATCATCTGATGTGAAGAGTTGAAGAAAATCACTCTGGAAGCAGGATGAAGAATGGACTCAAGCAGGAGAGGACAGAGGATTAAGAGGATGTTGCCATGGGGTCGGAGGGCGTGATGGGGGTGTGCAGCAGGGTGACATCAGTGGAGATGTGAGAAGTAGATGGATTTGAGATACATTGGGGCAGGGGGGGGATTGACTAACCTTGGTGTTGGATTAGATGTGGGAGATGAGAGAAAGCACGATGTCAAGACTCCCTGGTTTCTGTTAGTACTGTTTACTGGCATGGAGCTGGGAGCGGGGGGGGGGATTTGCTTTTAGAGGGCAAAAATTCCATTTTGGCCACGTTAAGTTTGAGACATCTGAGCCAAGTAGAGAAGATGTCAAGGAGAGAATGGTACTCAAGCCTAGAGTAGAAAGGAAGGTTCTGAGCTAGAGATATAAATGCAGAAGTCATCCGCACATACATTTCAAGCCATGTGAATGGATCAGATAACTCAGTGATTAAAGAAAAAATGCCCCAGGACCCAGTCCTGAGAACTCTAGCATTTAGAGGTCAGACAAGGGTGACAGACTTCATGCAGGAGGAAGCCGAAAGATGGCCAACAAAGTAGGAAGAGCAGGGGAGAGTGGTTCATGGAAGCCAAGAGAGGAAAGTGTGCCGCATGACGAACGTAGCGGCACGTCAGGATGAGCACAGAGAGGCATCCGGCTGGCTGGTGACAAGCTGGCCTTCACCATCCTGGTGAAGATGCAGTAAGAGTAGGGTATAGGGACAGATGATGATTTCTTGTTCATTTATTGCTGGAAGCAAGTCATGCTGAGCATTCATCCTAAACTTGAAAGTCAAACAAATGTGAAAAGTGTTCTCTTGCATCTGCCAGTGCACCAGCTGAGTCTCATTTCCCAGGGCCCAGTCTTACCCACCTCCACCCACCTCCTCCCTCACCTGCAGCTCTGGTTGCTGGGATGCCAATATCATTAACTCCAAATAAAGCTCTAATTATACCCCTGGGCCCAAATGATAACCCTTTTGAAAATGCTGCTCATCCTTGCCTTTTTGAAACAGAATGAAAGTAAAATCCCTCACCTGCCACCACCAGCTCCATTTATTTTTATAACTGCATCCGCAGTGAGAATGGCAGTAGGAAAGGGTAAAATCCTCCTCATCGTAGTACCAGGGACCAGGGCTTTGCAAATGACTATGGATGGAAAAACTGAAAGAAAAATAACATGAAGCCACTAGATAGAAGTCTTCATTCAGCCAACTGTGCATCCAGAAAAAGCAGAGTGGGGACAGTGCCAGACCACACATACCCAGCAGACTCCCTCAACAATCACTGAACAACTGCTCTGTCCTAAGACGAATAACAACAATGAAGATGGCTACCATTCGTGCTTACTCTGCTCCAGGCATTCAGCCAGTGCTTCCCATGCATCGGCTCATTTGTTTCTCACAACTATCCCAGGGGGCAGGGAAGGGCATTTTCCACATTCTACGGATGAGGAAACTGAATCTTAGAGTCACTTATCCCGTAACTGGCCCAAATTGGTGAGGGAGGAGCTGGGGTCAAGAATAGGCTAATGTGGTCATTGCCTGCATACTGTTTACGCTGCAGGATGATTCAAGGAGGGAGGTAGGGAGACAGCTAGGGCCCATGTGCAGCCAGTAGCTCTGGCTAAAAGCCTAGGGGCCATCCTCAATTCCTCTCCCTCACTCTCCCCATGACTACTCCATCCCCACCATCCCTCAACCGCCCTAGTCAAAGCCACCATCACCTCCCCTGGATGAGTGCAGGAACCCCCTAGCCGGGCCCTTGGCATGGCCCCCTGTGTCCCACAGGAGTCAGGGGTATCCACTTACCACGCAGGTTACCCCTGTGCCTGCTCAAATCCTTCCATTGGCATCCCAGCAAATGCCACTTCCTTCCCACTCTTCCCAAGGCCTTCCCCCCAGGATCTGGTCTTTGCCTGCCTTTCTAACCGCATCCCCTACCATAGCTGCTGATTCCTCAAAACCAGCACAGAGCCTGGCACAGAGGAAATAATAATCACGTGCTGAAGACGTGAAGGCAGTAATGGATGAGCGAATAAAGAAGCTTCGTAGAGGAAGCCACGTTCGAGAAGAGCGTTAAAGTGGGGAAGGGTTTCTCAGGTGGCCAGGGCCAGGGAGTGTCAGGTGGTAAGACCAGGTGTTCTAGGCAGAGGCAACGGCGTGGGTCAGGACAGCAAGGAGGTCCGGGAGCAGCCTGGGGGAGGCCTGAGCAGGACCGGAGGCAGGTCTGTGCAAAGCAAAGGCTGTCAAAGTCGAGTGTGCATCGTAAGCCCCTGGAAAGCATGTTAAAACACACATCATTAGGACCCACTCCAGAGATTCTGGCTCAGACATCTGAGGTAGGGTCTGAGAATGTGCATTTCTCACAAGTTTCAGGTGGCGCTGATGCTGCCGGTCCAGGAACCACACTTTGAGAACCACTGGTGTAAAGTGTGCTAAGGAAGCGTCCACGTGGAGGCGCAAAGGAAGACAACTCCACGGAAGTCAGATGAGGGGGCTGCCGGCCAAGCCCGCAGCAGCTTGAGCCTCCACAGCCGGTGGGCAGCGCCCCTCCCTGCACCGTCCCTCACAGAACACACCTCTGCCCCCCATGACCTCTGACTGCCATTCCCCTGCCGTTCAACCCCAGCTACTCTCATCCACAGCATTTTAGGCTTTGAAGGTGAATTTTGTTTCTGGCTCCAGCGAAATTAATGGGTCCTAATCCCTTAAAACTGGCTAATCTCACATAGAGATTTGCACTGCTGCTGCCATGACAGTGCCTCTTTTCAACAGAAGACCTGGTGCTAAGTTACATAGCCTTGATGGTAGGAGTCCCAGCTCTGTTTGGGCAGAAGGACAGAAAGGAGAAGATGTCATCTGCTGGTGTCCACAGCACACCATGCGCAAGCTGCTAGCCTGCCCTCCCTTAAATCTGCCCTTGAGTGCAAATGTTACATCAGTTTATACTTTTCTCCTACTAGAAAAGTGGGCAGGAGTGGTCCCAGGGTCATGGGTAAGTATGTTTGTGTTCACAGCATCGGTCGGGGACTGTACATTTGGTATTTTTATCACCTTCTCCCCTGGAAAGAAAAGGTGATCAGAGAAGTGAGGTTAATTTGCATCCACTTCAGCCATAAATCCAAGAGGACCAGATAGCTAATGTACATCTCTCGAAGTTTTAAACACAAGTGCCCTCTCCTCTCTTGGGCCCGACAGCAAAGTTCGCAGCCGCAGAAGCCCCCTGGGCCTTCAGAGGCGGACCGCAGATCTGCCTCAGCTCTCCTCAGCTGACAAGGCTCGGAAATGAAAGCTCAGGGACTTGGAGTGGGAGACGGTTTGGTTTGATTGGTTAGCGTCCTCACACCCAGTAGGGAAGATGCCTCTTTGTCTTTGTGATGCAGCCCAAATAGGAAACAGGAGTCCTGACTGTTCTATGTTACAGCAAAGACAGAAAACAGTCCTCCACAACAGAGTCTCTCTTGATTCTGATGTGCCTTTCAGTTTCCAAAACAGAGGACAAAGATATGCACACTTTCAAGTCACATTAACCTGGTTTGGCCTTCTGGCTCTGCCACATTCCAGCTATGCGATTTGGGCAATTATCATATGCTCTCTAGGCATCCTCTTCCATAAAATGATATTAGCATTAGAGGAGGGCCGTGAGCATTTAGTGTTGTCATGAACATTGAGTATTGGGTGGAAGGTGGGGGACAGTCAGTGAGCTGGGATCTGTATAACAATTGGCTCTCCGTGGATGAAACGCTCTGCTTTATGGTGTTCGCCAATTTCCCTAGTGTAGCTACTCTCACCACAGCTGACATCAAGCTACCAGCATGAATGCAGAGTTGGGAAGAGATGCATTGTAGGACAGTGTTACATAGTGTTCCCACCTGTCGACTGAAGAAAAACACACAACTTAAAAGTTGAGAGTTAAGTTTTATTAGGGAACCTTACTGAGGACTATAGCCCCAGAGACAGCCTCCCAAATAGCTCTGAGGAACTGCTCAGAAGAGGTAAGGTAAGAGGCAGGATATATTGGAGGTTTTTGCTGGAAAACAACATATGGTCGAACATCAAAAGATTACTGCTAATCACAAGAAACTGACATCTCAAGTTAATTTTAGTGCTTTCCTATATAAAGGAAGATGCAGAGTCTGGGCTCATTGAAATTATTTCTTCAATATGCATCTTAACTCTCTGGGGCCAGTATCCAAAGCACAGAAGACTTCCTGTTTTTCTCCACCCTGAGTTCTCTGGGTGCACCATGGGGCTGGGGGCAGCTGCAGGGGCTAATGGCCTGGTCCTTCTGGAATGGTGGGCAACATTCTTTGTTTACTGGAATGGCAAGCAATGTTCCCTGTCCACAATCATTACAGATACAATAGAAGCAAATAACCTCAAAAGCAGAGATGGCCGTCAAACATAGTAAAACAATTAGGAAGTGATGAGTAGTCATTACCTTTGTATTTTGAGTATTTGTTACCTTTGCTTTTAGTATAATTTATGTAATTGTAAGTTCACATAATTAAAATTTTCTTGGTGGCTGTGTTTAACAACCGGCTCACGAAACTCCTGAAATATTTATTTAACAGTCTGTCCTGGCAAGCAGGTACAAGCCAGTACAAGCCAGCTCCAGCATGTGGGAGGGCCACACCTGTAGGCAGTAAATCCAGCTTCTCTCCCTCTTCCTTTCCTGTCCTCAGTCCCAGGGAAGGTTTCATGGTTTTCCCAGGTATAGAGACAAAGATGGTCCCTGTCCACTGCAGGCACCACACTTACTTTTGGCCTTGGCCACCATCCCAGTCCTCTGCCTGTGCTACACCTCAGCCAACGTCCCAGCCCTGGACCCACCGCCTGGCTCTTTCCCGGCTGGGGGTGCTGAGCCACCCCTGACACCCAGAGGACATGGCCTCTGTGGGGCTGAGGGCCGCGGGAGGACAGAGGAAGGCTCTCTACGCTCAGCAATGGCCTGGAGGTCTATTTTAGGATCCAGTCTGTGGAGATGGGGAAGCACGGCCAGCAAACTGTGCTTTGGCAAGTCAGGGCCTATAATTAGCCTCCACTTGAGGGTCGAATAAACCCTTGGTTGTTACTAAACAACAGTGAAAGCAGGAACCTCCAGCTTCCCTGAGCCCAGAGCTGCCCAGCCTCCTTGGACAGACATTGGACAGAACCTCCCCATCTGCTGGGCAGCGTCCAAAGTGTCCCAGGCAGCATCCTGTCCTCAACCCCAAGTAAGGAAAAGCAAGTACAGAGCCCTGGCCTCGCCTCCCATCAGCCTGTATCTCCTACTGACTCCTGCACCGTTGCTCCCGGCAGCCTCTTACTTATGAAGAGTCTGTAGTCCGCTGGGCAGATGTCACCGATTCACACACAGGGGACAGTTGCTGCTGGGCGGAGCAAATCCCAAGTCAAAAGGCAGCACATGCAAGCGCTAGTGTGTTTGTTCTGGACGGTGGGACATAGGTGACTGCATCCCCAGGCATCTTTCTGCTTTTCCAGAATTGTGTGCCTCTGAATATGGTACACGTATATCCCCCCACGCCCCAGGGTTGGGTTTTGTTTTCTACTTTTTCTGTCCACCCGCTGCATGTTTTCAAAGCAGAAACAAAACAGAGCTGTACCCACGTGAAGAGTTTAAGCCTCAAGCTCCCTCACTTGCACGTCCCCCTTTGTATTAGTAATTTTTTGTTCTTTTTCTTAAAGGCAGTCTCCCAACTTGTACAAGCTCCAAGCCCACATCTGCCCGCATCTGGCCCTGCACGGCCACCTACTCTAGAACACTTTGGAAGCCATCATGTCTGCAGCTGGGGTTTTTGAGCCCATGGTCTGGACACCTGCTATGACTCAAGGTCCCGTGCTAGGGTGGAATATTTGCCATGGGCCCCACTGTGAGAAAACGAGCAGGGTAATTGCCCTGGGCTGCAAATTCATCATCTGCAAAATGGCATCACGGAGCATCCAAAGACAAGGAAAGGGGCTCCTAAATGTGGGTGCAGCAGCGTGTGAAGGAGGACGAATAGAGGGCTGGGTCAGAGCAGCCAAAGCCAGTCCTCAGAGGCCTCACATAGCCAGAGCCTTTGAATTAACTATATTCAACGATATTAACTCTATGTTCTTATTTTCTGTATTCTTTTTTTTTTTTTTTTTGGCTGTGTTGGGTCTTCGTTTCTGTGCGAGGACTTTCTCTAGTTGCGGCGAGCGGGGGCCACTCTTCATCGCGGTGCACGGGCCTCTCACTGTTGCGGCCGCTCTTGTCGCGGAGCACAGGCTCCAGACGCGCAGGCTCAGTAGTTGTGGCTCACGGGCTCAGTTGCTCTGCGCCATGTGGGATCCTCCCAGACTAGGGCTCGAACCTGTGTCCCCTGCATTGGCTGGCAGATTCTCAATCACTGTGCCACCAGGGAAGCCCCATTTTCTGTATTCTTGATGCTGTGGCAGCTGGGGCCTCATTGACAGGGAGAGACCGCCCCATTGTAAGGCTAGTGAATCCTAGAGATAGGAACCACTTACCTGTGAGAGTGCCTTTGAGATGCAAACCAACCCATCCTGAGTCATTACCCCAACCTGCCTCCCCTTGCTGGGGCTCACACTCCAAGAGGCAATATTCCTCTGCTCTGACCACCCAGGGCTGGGTACCAGACAACAAGGGACCACCCCTATAGCCCAGAGACCACTGAAATTATTCAAACCTGCTGTGCCCATTCCTTCCCATGAAAACCACAATAAAGCCTTTTGCCCATGCTTTCCCCTGTCCCCTTCTGCTTCCTGACCAACCCTGGTTCTTCTCTGTATTGCCCTACATGGTATGGCTGCCCCCTCCTCTTGGGAACTGTGAGTAACAAATGATCTTTGCAATGTCAGTTGTCTCCTGATCTGTTGGCCTCTCCATACCAGAATAAAAACAAAATCCCGGGTACATCTTAAAACACCCTTCTTGGGGGCTTCCAGAAAATGATCTCCAGACCTGGGACAGGGGAAGACTGGGAATGGCTCACCCATGGTCACACAATTCATTCATGCAGGCATTCACTCAACAGGTGTTGATGGAATGTCCACCACAACCAGAGCTTGGAGACACAGCAATGAACAAGGAGTTGACCCTGGGAAGGGCCACTTCAGCACAGTGGGATGAGGGCTTTGCTGGGGAAACCAAGGGAGCACAGGCGTGGCAAGTCCCAGATCTGGGTGGAAGGGATGGAGCTCCCCTGTTCCAGTAGGGTCATCCTGTGCTGTTTGTCCACTTCATTGAATTTCCCACCAGCAACCTCATCTTCTCTCTGCTGCAGCCCTGCCCTGACGCACACTGGGGAGCAGGCAACTGGGGTCTCCCCCTCCCTGGTCCTTCTCATCTTACTCCGGTCTCTGACCTCTGGTGCCGGAAGTCCTCCACCAAGTCAGCGAAGAACTTCCAACTCATTTACTTTCAAGGGCATAGGACTGATAAGAGCTTAAAACAGTGATTTGCAACCTTCTTTTTTTTTTCAGTTTTATGTATTTTTATTAAACATAATTTACATATAGTAAAATACACAAATCTTAATGGTACATCTTAACAAATTGTTACCTATTATACATCAGTGTAATCACCAGATCCAGATATGGAACATCTTTATCACTCCAGAAAGTTTCCTCAGATTTGCATCCTTATTTTAAAGTAACAGTTAGTTTATCCCCCATCCCAAGCTGCAGATTTATCCGAAAGCCAATATGTAAAAAATATATTTATTTTAAAAAGAAGTTTCTCAGGTTAAGAAGATGACTATCCTCCCAATCCCACCTGTGGGGAACCCTGAGGGGTGCTGAGGGCCAAGTTTGAAAAATCATTCTTCCCCATGAAACCCCCGAACTGTGTGTACAATATTTATGAACATACATAAGCTGTATGTACAATGTTTATGTTCACATGTATGTTCTGAGAGTGGACAGAATTCTAGAGCTGAGCTGTCCAGTTCTGGAGCCACCTGTGGCCACCTGCGGCTATTTAAATGTAAATTAGTTAAGATTAAATAAAAGTAAATGTTCAGTTCTTCAGTTGCCTTTGCTACATTTTGAGTGTTCAGTAGCCACGTGTGGCCACTGTGCTGGACCACACAGTGCAGATCAGTTCCATCATCACCGAAAGTTCTATTGGGTAGCAGTGGTCCAGAGATTTCATCAGCTTCCCAAAGGCATCCATGACCAGAAAATGTTAAGAGACACTAAGTCAAGCCAGTGAAACTTCATTTAAGGAGCCAGAAATTTCACTGGAGAGCCGAAAGCTCATCATTGTGACAGAGGCCACAGACAAGTCTGCCTTGAGCAATCTTTTTGCTCCAAAAATCCAACCCTAAAAGCTCTTAGAAGACACCAAGATTTTATGCTTATTGTCTACCTCACCCCCTCTTTCTTAGAGAGGGACACTTGAATTCTAAAAATATTTGCCATGAGAAAGTGCTCTCAGCGTCCCAGGGCCTCTGTGCCCAGCGCGAGGCACCATTTGAAGTAGGAAGACATCGCAGTGACCTTGTCCTTTGGTGTGTGGTCGTTCTAGGTGGGCGAGGCAGTCCTGGAAAACGCACGGCTCATGCTGCAGACGGAGAATATCCAGGCGGGCGCTGACGACTTTAAGGAGAGGTAACGCTCCACAGCCGAGGGGACAGTCCCTCCGTGCCCCAGACTCCTGGGCCACTCGGGTAATGCGGCCCCCGAGTCTGCAGCATGCACCCCAGCCTCGTGGAAGGCTGGGTGGGATAACAGCATCCCCAGGAGAATCCGGAGCCAAGAATATCTGGTTCAAACCCTCCTTGTAGACACAAGTAGGTCCCAAGGCCTCAGAGATTTTGCCAGTGTCACTTGGCTTAGAGCCAAGAGGTCTCAAAACCTAGTGTTCATGAGAATCACCTGAGGGACTGATAGAAAACGCAGATTGCTGTGCCCACCCTCAGAGTTTCAGATTCAATAGGCCTCAGGCGGGACCTAAAACTTACATTTCTACCCAGTTCCCAATGATGCTGATCCTGCTGGTACTGGGACCAAATTTTGAGAACTACTGGTTTGGAGCAATGCTTCTCAATCCTGGCTGCATATGAGAATTACCTGGGCACTTAAAACTGCCAGTGCACAAGCCCCACAGACATTAGTGGGGGTGGGTCCTGGCCTCTGTATTTTTAAAGTTCACCAGGCTTTCCTGATGTCCATCCAGCCTTGAGAACCACCTCTTTGGAGTCTAATAGTGTTTCCTATAATGTGGCTGATGAAGATCACTTTAAGTGGTATAAAGATAAACATTTTAATTTTAATAGTCATGTATTTATTTATTTATAAATTTATCTATTTATTTATTTATTTTTGGCTGCACTGGGTCTTTGTTGCTGCACACGGGCTTTCTCTAGTTGTGGTGAGCGGGGACTACTCTTTGTTGCAGTGCATGGGCTTCTCATTGTGGTGGCTTCTCTTGCTCCGGAGCACAGGCTCTAGGCGCACGGGCTTCAATAGTTGTGGCACAAGGGCTCAGTAGTTGTGGCGCACGGGCTTAGTTGCTCTGCGGCATGTGGGATCTTCCCAGACAGGGAATCGAACCTGTGTCCCCTGCATCGGCAGGCAGACTCTCAACCACTACACCACCAGGGAAGCCCCATATATTTATTTTTATAGTTACCTTCTGTTTATGGCCCATGAAACTGTTTTTCCACTACAGTACTACCATTTATAGTGGCAATTTTAAAATTATTTAATATAAAGAGCTTTTAAAGTTTATTGATTTAAGATTTACTCTTTAAGTACATGAAGTTAAGGAACAACATAAAGTAAATAATGATACAGAAGATACACTTTTAGTGCAAAATCGTGTAGGTGAGTGGGGTTTGCAAAACACTGGCCTAATGGAGAAGCAAAATGAAGATGCCTTTTTATGGATGAACACAGTGATTTTGAGAATATTTTGAGGGGAAGGTATCCTGGGAGTTGAGCAAAAGTGTGGATGATGGGATTGTTATTCCCTAAATTAGCAAAGATGAAGAGGAAAGGCATATAGTTAAGAGTCTATGGGGAAGACCATGATCCCATGGCCATTCTTATCTTAGGAATAAGAAGGGTGTTGTGATGAAAAAGAGAATCTCCACCATCTCCTCAGATCCCCAGTCATTTCCTTTCTTTGAGACCAAGCTTCTCCACCTGCTAAAAGGCTTCCATTCACGCCACTCTGGAGTCAACCAGCCAGGGTTGCCGTCTTGCTCAGCACTGGTAGCCAAGGTCAGAGGCGCACAAAGAAGTGCAGCCATCATCCTGCCACTGACAACTCTCTGCATGATTAAAGACAGAGGCCAACTGGGACTTCCCTGGTGGTCCAGTGGTTAAGACTCCACACTCTCAATGCAGGGGGCCCAGGTTCGATCCCTGGTCAGGGAACTAGAGCCTGCCTGCTGTGACTAAAAGATCTCGCAGGCCACAACTAAAAAGATTCCGCATGCCACAACTAAAAAAGATCTTGCATGCTGCAACTAAAGATCCCATGTGCCACAACTAAGACCTGGCACAGCCAAATAGATAAATAAATATTAAGAAAAAAAAAAAAGATGCCAACAGACATTGAACTATTCACACTAAATTTAAGGTAGAATTTAATTAAGTGTGATTAAGGTAGCATCTGACTGAAATGTTTTTCACTCATTCATTCATTTATTCCTTTTGGCATGAATTCATTCATTCGTTTATTCATTCATACATACCTTTGTCCTGCCATTCAACAGAGTAGAATGTCAACTCACCGAAAGCCGGGGCTTGGTCTATTTTGTGCCCCAGTGTATCACCAGCACCTAAAAGAGTGCCAGCACATGATAGATGCTAAAAAAATATTTATCAAATGAGTTAATGAATGAATTCAACAAATGTTTGAATGTCCGCTTTGTGCCAGGCTCCTTGCCAGGTGCTGGGATTGAAGTGAATCAGGCATGGTTCCTGACTTCAGTGAGCCCACAGGTTGGTGGCAAAGACAGAGGGTGAACAGACAGTGATTACTGAGCAGATGTGCCATCACTGAGATGAGCCCAGATGAGGGGACTCATTTAGCCTGGTTACGGAGTGTTGACAAGAGATGATGCCTGATTTGGGTGCTAAACTCATGTAGAAGTTGAACAGGCAGATAAAGTAGGCATGACTTTCCAGGCAGAGGGGACAGTGTGTGCAAAGGCAGGAGGACATTAGAAGACATGGTGCATTAGTGGAATCCCAAGCACCCCAGGATAACTGGGGCATATAGAGTGAATGAAGGGGAGACAGATCCTGGAGGACCATGCCCGCCATTCCAAAGGGCTTGAAATTATCTGAGAACAGAGGAGACCCATAGAAGGGGTTCGAGCAGTGGTTCATCATGACCAGATTTTAGCTTTAAAGGAAGATTTGTAGGGTGGAGAGGACAGGCAGGCAAATGAGCAGGAAACAATGGGAGTGAAGGGTTTCAACTGATGGAGAGGTAAGGTCTGGATTGGGAAGTAAGTTGAGATCAGATTATTGAGGATGACACTTAAGGCATCTGAGCAGAGGAGTGACTCCATGTGGTTAAGGAGAGTCACTCTGGGGGCAATGCTGTGGGCCTGGGAAGACAACAGGAGGCGTAGTTCAGGGCCTGCCTGGGATGGTAGCAATGGGCAGACTTGAGGGGTGGGTTGAAGAACTAACCGGCTGGATTTGAAAATTATCTACATAGACAGCCTGAAAAGAGAAGGTTAAAGGTAAGTTCCAGACTTTGAACTTGGGTAATTTAGAATGTGATTCTTTGAATGAAATAGAAAATTGGGGAGGGACCGCTTACCTAAAATTCAGGGTTTGACAATAAGTTTGGTTTTGAGGAAGCTGAGTAGAGCTGATGGTGGAGGAGCCAAGCAGAAATGATGGGACGCCATAGACAATGTTGTGTTAGAGTGGCCTGCAGGTCAAGGCAAGACAGCTCTGGGTGTCATGAGCACCCAGGGGTTCTAACCGAAGCACCATTCAAAATGGGGCAGTGAAAAAAAAGCTAAAAGTGTAACAGCAGCCTTGGGGGATATCACAGAGTTATCCCTCAGAGGACTGCCAAGAAAACGGGCTGTAGGAGACCAGAACCTCCAGTTATGCTGAATGGATCATGTGCTGAAAGGGACCAGGCTCCCTGGAGAGGTGAGCAAAATAGGACTCCAGAGGCACGTGGGGGATTCTTCCAGCTTGGGTCAAAAGAGACCAGTGGTTGAGAGTCCGCCTGCCGATGCAGGGGACACGGGTTTGTGCCCCAGTCCGGGAAGATCCCACATGCCGCGGGGTGGCTGCGCTCGTGAGCCATGGCCGTTGAGCCTGCGCGTCCGGAGCCTGTGCTCCGCAACGGGAGAGGCCACAACAGTGAGAGGCCCGCGTACCGCCAAAAAAAAAAAAAAATTAAAAAAAAAAAAAAAGAGACTAATCCCCGTCATATGAGTGGGTTTCCATTTCAGCTGGAAGGATAGGACTTGTTTACAAAAGAACTAAATGTTAATAAGAATGCAATCCTTCAAAAAGAATAAATTTGGATAGAAAATCTAATTCCACATATAGAGCACAGAAAAACGCTTCAGAAACCAGCCCCCAAGTGCTGATTCAAATGTACAGGTCCAACTCTGAGGGAAGTCTCTGGTGGTATGCCACCACTGAGGACTCTGTCCTCAGTCCCTTCATTTACTATTTTTAACTGC
The DNA here is from genome assembly GCF_963455315.2 of Globicephala melas. Taxonomy (NCBI): domain Eukaryota; kingdom Metazoa; phylum Chordata; class Mammalia; order Artiodactyla; family Delphinidae; genus Globicephala; species Globicephala melas. The sequence continues at coordinate 131,277,598 of NC_083317.1, read as the reverse complement.
AAGGTGCTTGAAAGCAGGCGTGGCAAAATGGCAGATGATAGAAAGCCAGTTGGGGTGGTGAAGAGTAGAATGACAGAATCACGATTCTGATCCCAATACGTTGGAACAATGGACCAATGACATTGAAAGAGGATAAACATAAACTCCGATTCCTGGGTTCAAATACCAGTTGCACCCAGGAGGACAGGGAAATTGGGCTGAAAGTAGCTTTTGTGAAAAATGTTCAGGATGTCTACTTGGCAGAGACTCAATATTAGTTAGCAGCAAATACAGCTAATCAAAATGAAATGAACGAACATACAAACAAACAAACCCCACAATACAAATCTTAGAATGGGTGATGAATAGAATTAAAGGGTTTAAACAAAGGAGCAGACAATCCCACAAGACCCTGAAGTAATCAGGTAACATCTGGAGTTTTGCATTTCATTCTCTGTATCACATTTTAAGAAGGACACAGACCAATTGGAGCATTTCAAGTCATTCCAAACATATATCTTAAACCTGCTGCTGCAAAAACAAAAATGAAAGGGTCATAGTCCCTGCCCTCGATAATGACGAATATGAAAACCCATTTGTATGAAATATGGAGGAAGGAAGTAGGAATGCTTAACCTGAGGACAAAAAGTCTTGCAGGGGTGTAGGGGATGGAGATGGGGGACAAGAGAGTGACATAAGAGAGTGTCTCCAAATATTTGTAGGACTGCCAGTGGAAGGATTAGACTGACTTTGTGTGTTCCAGTGGGTGGAACTCAGACTTTTTCAGGAATAGAGACTAGAGCTCTTGAAGGAAGCAATCTGCAATAGTTACAGCTGTCTAAAAATGGTATGATGGCCTTGGGAGATGATGAGGTCCCCGTTGCTGGAAGTATTGAAGCAGAGCCTGCGTGATCACCTATCAAAAATGCCATCAGGGATTGTCATCAGGCAGGAGTTTGGATAGTTGAACAAGAAATTCCTTTAAAATTCTAAGACCTTGAGAGGCTTTCTGAAACGAGAGGTGTGAGATTTCTCCCTTCTGTGGATGGATGAAGGTAAGGTGTGAAATTTGGCTGAGTGGAAGGCCGTGGAAGAAAGGAGTGCCACTGGGAGAAACTGCCAAAGATGTTGGGTAGTTGTTAGAAAAAAGGCCCTGTGCAAACCAGAGATTGAAACAACGCAGAGGGGGCAGTTTCAGACTTGTGTCTGAGTGTATATGTGTGCCTGTGTGCTTCTGCATATTTCGTATGCAAATCCAGGTTTCTGGTTTCTCAAGAGAAGGGAATACCCCTTCCCACGCTGCAGTGATGGGGAGGGCTGGGCAGCAGCACCGTTTTAGGTGAAGCATGTGCTGTCCTACACATGTCAATCCCCACCTCTATGCTGTTGCCCAGACCTGGCCCTCATCCCTCATCTACATTCCCCACTTGGTCCCTGAAGGCATTTGGGTTTGCAGCCACGGTCCTGAAATTTTACCTGGGCTTTGGGGGAGAGGAACCATGCACGTTCTTCATTTGGGGATCACCAGCACACAGCCTGGGACTTAGCAGATTCTCAGTAATGTTCGTTAAAGGATCCCCAGGTGAAAAGGATGACAGATCAGCATAATGATGACAACACTGGTCCCCTTACCTGGATCTGACCTCTTGGAGAAGCTTTCCCTAGAGCTCTGTGCTTCCAGTGCCCCATGAGGATGGCACCTAATTAATCCCTGTGCCCTGTTATCAGAAGTTGGCTGCAATCGCTTTCATTTTAATAAATCAACAGGCAGCAATTGCATTAACAGTGTCCTCAAACCCATTGGAACAGTGACTTTTAACATTCATTGCTAAAGTATCCCATAATTGGTCTGTTGGTCACATTTATAATCTGATTATTTTTCTTTGGGGTCACCCAGCTCTGCTGATTGAGTTCCTTTACCTACAGATATGAAAATGAGCAGCCGTTTCGAAAGGCGGCGGAAGAGGAAATTAACTCTCTGTATAAAGTCATTGATGAAGCGAATTCGACAAAAAAGGATCTGGAGAGTCAAATAGAAAGCCTGAAAGAAGAACTTGGCTTTCTGTCAAGGAGCTATGAAGAGGTAGGTGGGGGCCCTCACCTGTCGGGCTGAGCTTCACAACACAGGTGACGCTCCACGTCACTTGCCCAGGGCTGCAGGCAAAATGCCAGTAAAATATTCCCAACTTCTTGTAATGGGTGAGGTTACCCTGAGTTTCAAACTCAAATGGCTTCAGGGACCAGGCCGGTACATAAATGGGGAGGCAGCTGGTCCAAGCAGTAGTGAGTGATGGAACGTGTGTTGAATTGGAGGGAGCATCCCCTAAGCTTTCTAGTTCAGATTTTTTTTTCAACACTGTACTGGACAAACAAAATAACTCCGAGAGTAGACCCAGGCTGTGGTTTAGTCACAATCAGTGAAATTAGGTTAGATCGTTGAGTGACAGGACTGAAGGGGACCGCCTGTGGTGATGTTGTCCAGTGTCCTGCAGACCTGCAGTGATTGTAAACAACCTCACACCGGTCAAGATCCAAACAGTGCTTGCAGTTGGAAAAAGTCAAAACCCATTTAACCATGTTCACATTGGGAAGCTCCTTCTTTTGTCCAACTGTAAGCTAACCAGGAATCAATAAGCCCACTTCCTCCTGTCCTCAGCTCCATAGTTTGTCACCACTCTCTAAAGGTAACGCTTTAAAAACTCCACAGTTATCTTTAAATCTCTTTCCGCCTCCTCTGACTTTATGAAATTCATAAATTTCATCTTGCTGCTATTGCTTACTCTGTGTTGTTATTTTGTTATTTATTTATTTTGATCTTTGCTTTGGGTGGGCATGGGTTTGTGAAGAGTAGCCTAAGAAATGCATCCTGGGGAAAAGAGAATATAGAGCCCATGCTGGGAAGAGGACCAGGGACTTTGCCTGTCTTTGTGAAGCCCCATGTTTGGCAGCAGCAAAATGAGAAGCAAAGTATTGCCCACAGAGCTGGGCTTCAGCTGGCTAGAATTCTGTGTCTTTTCTTTCTCCTCTGGAACTCACTGAGGTATATGTTGTCATTTTCAGGATGTGAAAATGCTATACAAACAGCTGGCAGGGTCTGAGCTGGAACAATTGGATGTTCCCATTGGCACTGGGCTGGATGACATCCTTGAGACGATCAGAATTCACTGGGAGAGAGATGTCGAAAAGAAGTGGGCGGAAGCAGGAGCCTTGCTCCAAGCTAAGGTAAGAGGCAGGACCAGCATCCTCACTCTGCCCTCTGCAGAAGGAGGCCAAGCAAAGATGAGTAGCAGCCAACATGCAAAAGAAGAAAAGCAACAATTTCAATCTCGTTAGACAGAAAAGAAATGCAATTTAAAACAAAGCTTTCTGTTTACCTGTCTAAATGCAGAAAAAGTTTAAAATGGTAATACTCAGTGCTGGCAAGCATGTGGAAAAGTGGGTGCTCTCCTGAGTTGTTGGGGAGCACAAACCCATGTGACATCTTTGAGGAAGGGATTTGATGACATGTACCAAGAATCATAAAATGCTCCTGCCTACCACTTGAATAATCTAGACCCCATCCTGAAGATATAACTGAAAATACAGATAAAGTGTACATCCAGCTATACCCACTGAAGCCTTCATTATTATAAGGGTGAAAAAAATTGGGAAGAAAACTGGATAAATATTTAATAACAGGAGAAAGACTAAGCCACAGCCTAACCATGCAATAAAATATCAGGCAGTTATTAGAAATGGTATTTATGAAGCATTTATAGCAATATGGAAACTGCTCAGGCAATAAGGTAAAATGGGGAGAAAAAAGAGAGTACAGATTGGTATGTACCAGGGGTCAGCAAACTTGTTCTGTAAAGGACAAGATAGTAAATATTGAGGCTTCCTGGACAAGATGGTCTCTGTTGCAATACTCAGCTCTGCCACTGTGGTGTGAAAGCTGCTGTGGACAGAAGGTAACCAGTGAGCATGGCTGTGTTCCAATAAAACTTTATTTACAGAAACAGGAGGTGGGCTGGATTTGACCTTCGGGCTGCAGTTGCCAACCCCTGCTATTCACAGTAGGTAAAGCATTCAAACAAAGAAACTAGGCATCAGGAAAAGGTCAGAACACAGTTTCTTGTACTTCAATTATACCTTAATAAAGCTGTGAAGAAAAGGTCTCCCTTAAAAAAAACATCAGAAAGAAAACTCTAAACTGTAAAAGTATTAGCATTAGCAGTGGTTATCTTTAAGTGTGGGACCCATTTCATGTTGTGATGTTTTTTCTTTCTTGTTTCCGAGTTTTTCTTAAGTTTTTTTTAAAGTAGTATGAATTATATTCATGGAGGGAAAGCATCTTTTATTAAACCTCATAAATAAGAAAGAAATTAACCAGAAAATAGAATGCACAGGGTTTGTTCTTCCCTTCCCCTTCTCCCACCCATTCATGATTCTGGAATTCTGAGGCAGAGGATTGAAAGAGCAGAAGAGGAAGGAAAGCATGAAGGAAGTGGGAAAAATAAAGTAGAATTTGAAAGAAGGCAAGAGGGCTGCTCCTGATTTCTCAGTGCCCATTGAGTGGGTCGCAATCCTGACTGCACAACAAAATTATTTCGGTGCACTTTCAAAGACACCCAGGCCCAAGACCAATTAAATCAGAAGGAGGAGAGGGACTTCATGGTTTTTAAGCTCACTGATGATTCTAATACACAGTAAAGTTTGGGAACCACAAGAGTTGATAAAAACTCCCAAAAGAAAACCGGGAGGACCTTTTCTGCTCTTTCTTCTCCCAGCCCTCCTCAACCCCTGCCCCCCAAGTATCAACAGGAAACTTCCCGGCAGAGTCTTCACAAGTCTGGATCCCCCAATGTTCTCCAGCCCAGAAAACATCTTCCACTCCCCAATTCTCCACCCCTTACCCCTTTTCAAAAGCTCTTCTTTCTAACCTTCAAATCCTTGGGCCAGGTCACTACAAACAATTTCCACGGTAAATAGTGCCTAGTCACTCCATGAAATACAGTCCCCATAACCAGTGAGAGGCAAAACCACACAAAGAGAAAGTGAAACCAAAGCAGATATATGGTTTGGGTCCATTGCTTCTTAGGGGACTCATGAATATTTATAATTAATGACCTTAGAGACCATCAACCCCACTCCCTCATTTTAGAGGTGAGGAAACTGAGACCCAGAGAGGGCAGTTGATGTCCTGAAGTTGCACAGCTGGTTGGAACACCACAGTTCAGCTCTCCTGGCTCTTGATCCAGGGATTTTTTTCTCTGCATTAGGCTGTTGGCTCTGCCTCCAAAGCTAAATCACAGTGGCCCAGGAATTTGCAGACTTGTTTCTGTCCCAACCCTCCTGGGGTCTACACCACACCATAGTGATTATCTCTTTGGGAAAGGGTGGAGGAGTATGGTAATTAACAGAAATTAATCCTGCGTAGTGTGAAAAAGAAAAAAAAAACTTCATTATTATTCACCCCTCACCCTCTTGAGAATCATCACCAGCCCAACAGTCATTCAAACATTAATTCTGAACAGATTCATTAGTGTGTTTTTTAACAGAGTAATCTGAAAGCTAGTCTCAGAGAAAACAGACAGTACTTGTTTCAGTTTGGCCGATGCTCCCTGGGCCTCTTGCAGAGAGGCGGAGCTCAGAAAATATTTGCAGAATGAGTGAATTCCTCTAATCATCAACAGAGATCAGAACTGACAGCCAGAAGTCCTCCAATAAATAGTTTTGTCAATTGCCGTCATGCCCTCGGGGGCTGACTTTTGTCCAGCCTGAACATCTCTTGTAGGTTTCTTGGCTGCAAAGCACAAATGTGAAACGGTTTAGCACACACTGCTTTCTAAACATTCTGCAGAGAGAATACAGACATGTATTTAATTACCTCTCAGCTTGGAGAGGCTAAAAATTAATTGACATTATTAATTTGTCTTCATTTAAGTTCCTCCAGAAACTGATGCTGAGACAAATATTGAAGTGTAGGTGGTTTCTTTGGAAGTTGCAGGAAGCAGAGAAGCAAACAAACAAAGAACACTGTTATCCAACCAGCTCCCACTGGGGGAGACTGGAGCATCCCCATGGGGGCCTGGGGAACGGTACAGAATACAGGAGAGGAGAGAGGCGAGGAAGCTGGGGTAGTAATACCCTCTCCCCTCAGTCATCTGCCGTCTGCTAGCGGAGTGACCTTTCAAAGACTTCAGAGAGAGCTCCCAGGGAGAGGTACAGAATCTGACAGAGAGAAGGAAGCTGGGGAGAACTAACATGTAGTGGCCCAAGGAGTCAAGGTGGATGCCATCAGCATCTGCTATCACTTTCCTGCCAACTCTTTTTATTCCTTAATCAGTAAAAGCTTATAACACCAGGTTCTCTCCAGCCACGGTGTTATAGATGTTGGGAACCTCAGTAGTCCAGTCTTTGGAGCTTCTCAGGTTGCATGATTCAGTGACTGGGAGATCACAGTGGTCCAGAGAATTTCCAGAGTGTTTTAAAGTCTGGCCCTTCCTTTTCTGTTTGATGTGGTTACCCAACTCAGGGTATTTGGGGATACTTCGAGAACCTCCAACAGCATGCCATACCACCCTCCACACCTCCTCCTGGCTAGCCATGGAACACACTTCCCAGTGTGCAACTGACAGACCTTAAAAAGACCATCTTGGGGAATACTGAAGGGTCACTATTATTCACCTGTTTCCTGGATTCATGTGCTGAGACAATTCCACTCTGTAGAGCGACAAACAAAAGAGAGAGTCCTGAGTGCAAGTATTCTGTACACTGACGTTGGCTAGATTAAGATTTCTCAGTGCCCTTCTTTCCTAAAACTTGCGGAACTTACGGATACATCGAAATCATCTGTCAATCATTGTTACAAGACCTAGAATTAAAAAATAAAACTGATAACCATGTGAGGCCATTTATGCTGGCTAGACCTCTGACATCCTTTCTGCTCATTCAATTCTCACAACAGCCTCAAAAGCAGGAACTCTTGTTATTCCCATTTCACAGATGTGTTTTCTGCTACCAGGAAAGAAGAAAGGGAGGGAAGGAAGGAGGAGAGAGAGCCAGGAGCTTCTAGTTTCCCTGCAGCCAGGCTGCTTGTACTAAGTTTTTCTTTCACAAATGCAGACATTTCAAGCATCATATCATCAACAGGAAAATGAAGTTCCAGGTAGCCAAAAAGACACTTTCAAAAATATTATGCAGGGCTTCCCTGGTGGCGCAGTGGTTGAGAGTCCGCCTGCCGATGCAGGGGACACGGGTTCGTTCCCCGGTCCGGGAAGATCCCACATGCGGCAGAGCATCTAGGCCCGTGAGCCATGGCCGCTGAGCCTGCGCGTCCGGAGCCTGTGCTCCGCAACGGGAGAGGCCACAACAGTGAGAGGCCCGCGTACCGCAAAAAAAAAAAAAAAATTATGCAGTTATAGTCTTTCATGTCCATGTCAGTCCATCACGATACATATAATCCCATGTTTCTTCCAACTGACCTTTTCCTTACAGTGTGCGGTCCTCCTGGAAACGGGGCCACCCTGAAGGCTAAGGGCTCCCAAAGTTTCAGAGTTAGGCTGCTTAGGGTTCAAAAGGTTGACCTACCCCACTTCAGTTTTCCCTTGATGGGATTGGAGGCCCTCCCCTCAATTCCCAGAAGCCAAATCTCTGTCCCTTTTTCACTGCAGCTGGGTGACGTGCACAGTAACCAAAGGCTTATTCAATCACCAGCGTGAGCTGGAGGGGGGTGGGTGGCAGCTCCTATGAGTCCCTCGGGGCCAGGAACTCCACAACAAGTAGATTGCTCCATGCTCCCTGCCCTGACAGTAGGTCACACTTGCGTCAGATCAGTTTAAGGTATTTGTGGTCAGAAACTTTATCTGAGCTATAACCATCATGCCTCAAACAGTCAGGATGACAGATTGTGGAGATGGTTAAGAATGAAGAGAGGTGAAGAGGTGGAAATGAATTGCGAGGTTTCCGGTTATTGATAGTCTTAGAGCTGCAGGAGGCACCAGACAGTGCCCTCTAATGGAAATCTCTGCAGTGATGAGGCTGTTCTGTAATCTGTGCAGAGTGCAGTGTGGCAGCTCAGCCACGTGTGGTTACTGAGTGCTTGAAATGTGCCTGATACACCTGAGAAACTGAATTCTTAATGTTATTTAATGTTTATGACTTCTTACATAAATATCTACATGTGGCTAGTGGCTACCATACTGGACAGCATAGGTCTAGATCTACCCATGAGAGACTAGAAGACTTGGGTAACATGTCACCATGTCATCCGTATTCACAAACAATAACTTGCTCTGTGAGGGCAAGTATTTTATACAGGCTGCTGTGTCTATGGCTTTTCTTTGCTTGCTTTTACCAAGAAGATTCAGTATTTTCTAGGATATATGAAATTAGATTAAATGGATTTCTGGCACTCAACTGTCCCTTGCTCTAGGCTCCAAGACAGCCTAGTATGGTCCTGCCATGATAGCCAATTGGGAGAGTTCCTTTGAGATAGCAGAATGCTGAAAGCATCTGTAATCTAGGGGTCCCTGTGTGCTGATGAGTTGGCTATAATCTCAATGGCTCTTCTGTGAAATAAGCACTGGCTTATTCCTCCTGGTGCGCTCACAGCAAGCACTGAAGATGAGTCACCTAGCATTTCTAAACCTCAAAATACGTCACAGAGCGAGTTTTGCAAAAGGGCCCCAGCTTGCTTTTATTTCTTTTTTTATTTATGCATTTTAATATCTAATACCTTCACTTGGTTCAAAATTCAAAATGATATACAGTGAAAAGTGTCATCCCACCCATGTCCCAGCCACCCAGTCTTTGTTGTAGGGTCAGTCAATGTTTTCCTTTTCCCACGTGCCCTTTCAGAGACATTTTATGCAGGTACAAGAAACGATGTATATATTTTCTTTTAACACAATTAGTAGCATTCAGAACATATTGTTTTTAGCTGCACAATATTGTACCACAGGGGGCAGCAAACTATGGCCCACAAGCCAAGTCTGACCTGCTGCCTGTTTTTCACAAATAAAGGTTTATTGGAACATAGCCATGCCCATCATTTACATATTGTCTATGGCTGCATTTGCATTACACCAGCAGAGTTGAATAGTTGCAACAGAGACCCTATGGCCTGCTAAGCCTAAAACATTTACTATCTGGCCCTTTGCAGAAAAAGTTGCCAACCCTTGTTCCAGCTAACAGGTATCCCAGGGTTTCTTTAACCTGTGCCCTGCTGATGAATGGTGGCTTCCAATCTTTAAGCTATTATAAATAAGACTAGTCACTGACTTTGTATGTCCCTCATTTCCCAATATAGAAATATATCCGCTGGATAAATTTATAGACATGGAATTGCTGGGGCAAAAATTATGTGCATCAGTAATTTTGATAAACATTGCCAAATTATCCTCTATAAAGGTTATAACAATTTATATTCTCATCAGAAATGTTTGAGCGTGTCCATTCCCTGCATCTTCATTGATACTGTGAGTTCTCACAGTTTGTGATCACTTTGTGATCTTTGCCAATATTATAGGTAAAAAATGGTTTTTCAGTATACTTTTATCTTGCATTTGTCATATTATGAGGAAGGTGGAACATCCTGTTACATGCTGAATTTCATCCATATTTGCTTTTGTGTGTACTATCAGATCATATCTTTTGCCCATTTTTATTAGGTCTGGGATTCTTTTTTACTGGTTTGTAGTGGCTCTTTGTAAATTAGAGAAATTAGTCCTCTCTCCGTGATATAAGTTGCAAATACCTTCCCAGTTTGTCACTTGTCTTTTTTTTTTTTTTGGCCACAGCACGAGGTTTGCAGGATCCTAATTCCCTGACCAGGGATTGAACCCAGGCCCTGGCATTGGAAGCTCAGAGTCCTAACCACTGGGACACCAGGGAACTCCCTGTCACTTGTCTTTTTACTTAATTTCGGGTAGTTCCAGCTGGCTTTCAAAACATATTGTTAGCCCGTAAGGAAGTGTTAGTATAGCTGTGTGCTACGGTGGTCTGCCCCAGCTGGTGTGGCTGGGGGCAGGAAGGTAGGGTAACAGACTAGGGAAAATAAAGAGACTGTCTCATCAAGGGGGCACTGCCAGTCCTTTACCCCACTACCCAGCACAGCCACATGTGGGGGGAGCCCAGGTCCTCATCTCCTATATTGCGTTTTCAACCCCACGACTGGTCAACACCCATCCACCATTGCATCCTCATCCTCATACCTTCCACCAAGGAATCTTCACTCACTCATTCACACTCCATTTGTCAACCACAAACCAAGCTGCAGGCCCCAGGCTTGGTGCTGTGGACACAACGTCCCTGGCTTCAATTCTTGCTCATCCGCAGCCACTGATTCTGACTATCTCAAAGCTGTTTTAGATATTTCTTAACAGTAACTCTTTCCCAGGAAAAGCGTAGGGATCTTACTTCGAAACTAGGAGATCTGCAAAGATAAAACAACCCAAATCCCTGAGAAATTAAGGTAAGTTGGCTCGTATCCAACACCTAGTCTCCTGGCAGGGACAGAGCAGAGGCGAGCCTTCTTAGGGATGGAATGATCTCCATGAACCCGAACAAAAATGCTGTCACTTAGACTTCTCCAATAATTACTTGCAGATGAAGAATATATTTTTCTCCTCAGAATACCCCTCCTTGCTGAGCCCCTTCTGCCTCGTTCATCGGCTGTGGGTGCTCACTCACGACCAATAGGGCAGCAAGTCTGCCAAGCCACACGCTCCTCTGTGTTTCCTTTGGCAGCTTCAACCGAGGCTGGGAATTGGTCCTACACCCTAAAGAGATACGCTTCAACAGCCAAGCAGCTCTCATGTAAGTTTAAGGAGAGACATGGCTCAGCCTAGCCAGGCCAGCTCTTCTGCCAGTGTTGATGTCTCACCGAGTGAGACATGCACTTCTTTTTAATTCCCACTAAGGAGGACCCATGTCTCTGGTGAAGACTGGATGGCATCCAGCTTTCTCCCAAGTGAATCCTACACCTGGCTGGGGTAGTTCAGGTGTGTGTGTGCTGCCTATCAAAATCTATCCTCAGCTAAATAACATTTATATGACACTGGGTGACTGGAAAGTGCCTTATAATCATTACAATAATGACAGCCGATCCTCCTAATGAAAAGGAGGTTTAATTCCATTCCTGGTAGATCTTCCTCTTCCGCAGTCCCAAGCCTGCACCTGAAACACGTTGTAGACTTCCAAGAAACATCGTTGGGCATGTTCCAGGGGTAAAAACCATGTTAGGTGCACGGGGGTGTTGAGGGGTGAGTAAGAAGTTGTTCCTGCGCACAAGGTGCCACAGTCTAGTGTGAGGTTGGCTGGGGTGCAGGTGGGAGACAACGGACAGAAAGACCACACCAGGCAGAGTGAGCTGTGCTGGGAAAGCAGGGCCAGCAGTGCATTTATTGAGGGTTTACAGAGCGCCCGACAGTGTCCTGAGCACTTGACAGGTCTGTTCTCATTTCATCTTCCCAACCCGAGATGAGTATTGTGATTTTATCCATTTTATAGAGGAGGAAACTGAGGCACAGAGAGGTTAGGTAAATCACACAGTTAGACCATGGCAGAGCTGGGATTCAAACCACATGTTCTGACTATAGAATCAACACTCTTAACTGCTTCTCTGACCCAGACAGACCTCATGGAGTGGGCGGACCTTGATTCATCCTCTTTTTTAAGGATGAGCACAAGTGACGTCTTGTATGAGGTTGGGAGGGCTTTGTCTTGAGGGACCAAAAGGTTAGGCCAGACTTCTTTCCAGACCACAAATCTGTGCCTTCCCTGTGGATAAGCTTCCTCTGTCATGCAAGATCGGGAACCCCTTTTTCCCCAAGGAGCCCACTGCTTTCCCTTTCTCCATGAAAGTGACCATAATGAGGTTCGTGTGATCCTGTGAGGTCTGAGAAGTTTAAGAGCAAGGCCGTTAGCTGTGCTCTGCAGCAGAGCAATACTCTCATAAAGCTGTCCCCCAGCTGCAAAAAACAGAGAGCTTGTGACTTGCTGGAACCCACACAGCAACTGCTCGGGGAAAGGCAGGCTGCACACGTCCACCCTTGAGGGCTCAGCCTGGACACGTGTTCTGCTAAGAACACACCAGCATCGTTGCTCTCCACATTTTGCCCCCCGCAAACTCTCACTCTCCCCTCACACCACAAAGTGGCCATTTTTTCCAATCGCCAAGGGTGTTTTGGGGAATGGCAACGCTAATTAGCCAAATGGGTGGGGTGTGGAGATGCCTCTTTTCCCCTCCATTTGGAGACCCTCCAATTCTTCATTCTGACTTACTCAACAGCCTGCTGCTCTTTGTCTGTCACATCCATCCTTCATGGGCAACATTGTGCCAATTTTTAAATTTTAATTTGAAAATTTTTACCATATTTCAAAATGCCAACATGCTTTCCTGCCCCAGAAACACAGCTGGAGTGCAAACCTGGGTGGCTCAGCTCGTGCGTCGTGGAGCCCAGAATTCAAGTTGGTTTGCAAGCCTGGGAACCAACATATCTGAACCTCAGCACACATCCCAGCAATGGCACTGAACGACAGATCAATCCTCCCTTCCCATGCTCAGGAGCTAGAACCACACACCTCCTATTTGGTCTGTGAGGAGAAATCTGTAGGCATTGGGTTGAAATGGAAACAGGAGTTATTATAATAACGAGAAAACATAAATCTAAAAAGCCATTGGAGAAGAACATGTAATACTTTTAGGTGAGTTAAAACAGTTAACTGTCCCCAGATGAAGGGCAAGTATCATTTGTGGCAAGCTGATTTGAGAAGGTCTGGGATGTGATATAAAACAAAACTGAAACCCACAGTGATCAAATTAATTTCTTTTTCTCTTTCCATCTTAATTTAAAAATGGTGCAAGAAATTTTCCATTTGGTGCTGGGGCATCATTAACACTTCTCTTATACTTATTAATTTTGACTTCCAACAAAGAGAAAGCCAGCTTTGAGACTCAGCAGCTTGGCAAGCAACATTTGCTAGAATATAATACAGTGGTTGCTTTAATTTTATTGATTTTTTTTCAGTTATCTTTTATCTATGGCAAATAATACAGTTTTATCAGTTTCTGTAGCAATCTAGAACTTTGCTTCCATGAACCAGGCATCACGTGGAAGTTTTAAATGCAGATTCCTGGGGCCCACTCAGGATCTCCTGAATCAGAATCTGCATTTTCACAAGGTCCCCCAGATGATGCTGACACACTTTAAAATCTGAGAACTTAACTGTAGTTTACATTTTAAAGACATTTATTTACAAAGAAAAAGTGAATTGGTTCAAATAAAAACAGTTTGAATTAGTATGCAGATATATGACAAACCATGCTGGTTGTCCAAGAATATTTGGGAAACACTTGGGTACAGCATTTTGCCAATAAAACTAAGACCTGGGGATTCATCTCTCCAGAGACCAGTGTGTGCCACTGAACTACCGAGTACATTATCTGGGTCGAGAGGAGGGACAGTTCATTCAGTGCCAGGGCTATGGCCTTGGCCAGCAGCTTTACCCCAGACCTGCCCACCAAGGCTTTAAAACATGCCTCCGTGGGACTGGACTTCCCCTCATGCCTGGCTCTTACCCATCCTGTGCTGGTGATGTTTCCCAGCTGCTCTCTGCAAGGAAATGTAAACATATGTTTTCATGTGCCAGTCAAATTCATAACACTACCTAAAAGGTAACATGAAAGTTTTTGTTGATGTTTTCTTTATGCAATTTTAAAAATAACACACTTTAAGATAAAATACTTTGCTCTTCCATTTGCATCTATAGCTTCAGTGTGACTTGCTATTTCTTGCGAAATCCACCAGACATTTTTATAATTCTGTCATCAACAATAGTGTCACAAAGTCAGATTACAGAAAAATGCTTGATTATTAATATCTGGTTAAGCAAATAGTCACTCACATCAATGATGAATGAGGATAGCTCTGCTATGAATTTTGGTTAATATTTGGATGAGTTCATTCATCAGCATTGTGAGTGACTTCTTTGTGAATCACATGATAATTTTCAGACACTGGAAGAATAGTCCCTCTAATTTTTGTTCCATTCCCAGTACAATAGCTACAGACATGACCCACTTTTAAGTTTAATCTGCATTATTAACATTTTCTGCATCCCTTTCTTAAATCTGGACAATCTACAAAACAATAATTCAACCCCTGATTTGTAGTGTTTGCCAGTTTCCATGGTGTAAATACTCTCACCATGGTTGATTTCAAACTACTAACATGATGTAAATGAACACAAAGTTGGGAAGAGATGTGCAGGAGCACAGCATTATGTGTTATTTCTACCACGCAAGTACCATTGATGTAAATTACCTCAGTAGCATAGATAATGATAAAATGCAAAATAATTAGCCAGTGATGTATTTATTACCCTTTTTCATATAACTTATTTGATTGTAACTTGATATAATCTAATTTTGAATGATGGCTACATAACCACCAGATCACAAAATTCCTGAAACTTTAACACTTGGCTTTTGTGAGCTTTTAGGAGCCAGCTTCAGCTCACGGCTGCCCCTGGCCACTCTGACTCCATTTGTCTCCATTTGTCCCTCTCCCACACAGCCCATCTGGCCAGGCCCCGGCCCCAGAGGGAGGAAGAAAAACCGGGCTACTGATCACAGGACTTGGTGAACCATGAGGGTATTTTAGAGGGATCTACCTTCTCTTTGAGGGAGACAGCTCTAATTTGGAGGGTCTTAAGTTGAGGCATTGGTGGAATCGGCAGCATTAAGTACTGGTTGTTAAGAGCACAGCACTGGGGTTGGCTGCTGGGCTTGAATCGCAGCTCTGACCCTCAGGGCCTTATGCTCCTTTTTTTTTTATTTTTTAAAATTTATTTCTTTTTGGCTATATTGGGTCTTCATTGCTGCACGCGGGCTTTCTCTAGTTGCGGCGAGCAGGGGCTACTCTTCATTGCGGTACGTGGGCTTCTCACTGCGGTGGCTTCTCTTTTTGCAGAGCACGGGTTCTAGCTGCCCAGGCTCAGAAACTGTGGTGCTCCATCTTAGTTGCTCCGCGGCATGTGGGATCTTCCCGGACCAAGGCTCGAACCCGTGTCCCCTGCATCGGCAGGCAGACTCTCAACCACTGCGCCACCAGGGAAGTCCGGGCCATTTGATCCTGAATAAATAGCTCAATCTCTCTGTGCCTCAGTTTCCTCATGTGAAATGGAAATAACAATGACACTTGCTCCACAGGGTTGTAAAGATTAAATGATATATGGACTTAAAGCAGTTAAGGGAATTCCCTGGTGGTCTGGTGGTTATGACTCTGCTCTTTCACCACTGGAGAGCTAAGATCCCACAGGCCACATAGCACAGCCCCCCCCCCAAAAAATAAAAAGCAGTTAACAAAGTGGCACAAAATGCTCAATATATATTAGTTATCATTAGTAGTATTCAACTCATAGTGGCTTTCTACAAACTCATTTGTCGGGTACTACATTCCTTGTTACACATAGAAAATATATATAGCCAATATTTGCATGATTTTAAGGTTCCAAAAGCCTCCACATGCATAACCTGATGGGAGCCTCATGGTGATCCCAGGAGGCAGTCATCATATGATTATCGTTCCCCACTCAATGTCATCTACGGGCGGAATGATGGCCCGGAGACACACAGCCACGGGCCAACCAGTCAGAGCAGGGTCCACGGGTTATGTTCTCCTTCAGCTGCTCCCAAGCCTTTAATGGACATTTTTGTTGAGCTCTTTATAGCCCCCAAACAGCAAGAACTGGCAGAACTACTACTGAGATGTGAGCCTTTTGACTTGGGATTTCTTAGCCAGTGAGTTAGGCTGGACTATTTGCACATAATTCTGTAAATAAGTATTCATATGTGGTAAAGATAGCAAATTCAGAAAGCCAGTAACTTAGGAGAGAAAGCAGTTTATTTTCTCCTACATCACTGCCTTGTAGACATTTTATCAGACTGCACTGAAGATAAATGAGGGAGAGCTCTCATGTTTTCCCTTTTCCCAAGCAAAAAGGAGTAATCAGAATATGTCCATCTTGCTCTGGGGAGAAGGTTCAAAGCACAGACCTTCCCCCTAAATTCACAGTGTGGTCAGATGGGTTTTTACAGGGAAACAGGGACTATCAGGTCAAATTTGTTCACTCCTTGTTTGAGCAAGGTGTGGGGCAATTGGAGCACTGGAAGGGGTTACAAATTCCCAACGTTTATCAAAATTACAAATGCCTACTTTTTTTGGTAGGGGGCCGTATTGGGTCTTCGTTGCTGCACGCGGGCTTTCTCTAGTTGCGGCGAGCAGGGGCTACTCTTCATTGCGGTGCGTGGGCTTCTCACTGCGGTGGCTTCTCTTGTTGTGGAGCACGGGCTCTAGGCTCGTGGGCTTTAGCAGTTGCAGCACACAAGCTCAGTAGTTGTGGCTCACAGGCTTAGTTGCTCCATGGCATGTGGGATCTTCCTGGACCAGGGCTCAAATCTGTGTCCCCTGCATTGCAGGCGGATTCTTAACTACTGAGCCACCAGGGAAGTCCACAAATGCCTACGGTTTTGATTCAGCAGTTCCACTACAGGAATTTACCCCTCAGAGATCCTCCCATGTATGGAAAATGAGGGACTGCATCATTGTTCATAATAGGCCAAGACTGGAAACAAGCTAAGTGTCCATCAGTGGGGAACTTCCAAATAATCATAGTACTTCCAAGCAAGGCATTACCATGCCGCCCTTAAAAAAAATGTAAGTGATCTATATATACTGCTATAGAATAATTTCTAAAAATATGTTAAGTACCAAAGCAAGGAGGGATGCTCATATGCATTTATTTATAAATATATGAAATATTTCTGGAAGGAGATATGAGAAACTAGAAACAGGAGAACAAAGTAAGTAGGGCACAGGAAGAAAAGGAGACTTTCTACTATATATCCTTTAGAAAATCTTTTGAATTTTATTCCATTTGTATGCATTATATGTTCAAACTAAATAAATGTTGGAATACAAGCTGGTGTGGGCGCCGATAGAAAAAGAGCGATTTTCAAATCAAATGGCTGTTTCCTCTGAGTTAGAGGCTGCGGAGTGGTGACTGGAGAAGGTAAGACGGAAGGACGGGTTCAGGCCCTGGTTCCCCCTGCTCACCCTTGCCTCTCCACAGCAACAGACGGAGGTGGCCCGCAGGGCCCAGACCCAGGAAGAGAAGCTGGCTGCTGCCCTCAGGGTGGAGGTGCACAACACTTCCTGCCAAATCCAGAGCCTGCAGGCTGAGACGGAATCCTTACGGGCCCTGGTGAGTGGACCAGGAAGAGCCTTGGCCTTTCCTGTGTGAAGTTTTACTCTCAACTGTCTAACTGTAGTCATATGGGTTTCCCATCTCACAGCACATGAGTTCTGAGGCCTGCAAAGGATCAACCGATACCAAATGACAAATGTCGTAGACACAGTTAGTGCCCCAGTGAAATCCCCTTCACCAGGCTGCTGCCATGACTGTTGGCTGCTGACGCCACAGATGCCCAGAGACTTGCCCTCTGCCAAAAAGAAGACCTGGCCTAGGATGGTAGGCATGCCCCCCCAGTCCTCAGCCATTGGCCAATGACTGACTGACAGTGGGGTTTAAAAGCCCAGTCCACTTGCTTCGAAGTGGACTCTGCTCTGTGTTGTAATCCACACTCCAGAGCTCTCCAAGGGATCAGGCTGTAGCCACAGTCCAGCCAAGACCACCTCCTGGCTTAACACTTTACATTGCCCTCAGCTGCTTTCCTTCTCCCCCTTTTCCTGAAAGGAACTCCTTAATTATTGGCATGTACCAGGATCCCTGTGTCTGACTCTGCTTCTGGGGAACCCAAGCAAAACTAGTAAGCTAGTTAGCTCTTCAGACTCACTGTGGTTTGTGGACGGATCTCTTGCATTATTAATTATTAGTAGTAGTTAAAATGATTATTAATAATACAGTAATCCACCTTCTGATCTCTGGGATGGACTGAAGTTCTGTTAGGGTCAAGCACGGCTCCTCCTGGATGCCTCCAGGGGGCCATGTGTACTGAATCAAACCACAGGTGTTCGTACACACCAGAGTGCACGAAGGGGTTGGGTTGTATAATCCCTGTGCAGCTGAGGTAGTCTGGACGTCGTTGAGGCCCAAGAAGCCCCTCTCTCCCAGCAGCCTCAAGTCCTGGGCTATTTGGGTACCCATTCTTCCACCACCCCCCATACACCTCATCTCAGTATTGCCACCCATGACAGCTTCATCACAAACCACCAGCCCCACCTCCTGCTTTAGCCACAGCCTGCCACCAAGTTAGCTCAAGTATTTGCTCTAGTTGGTTCCCCTCAGAAACAATTTTTCCTCTGCCTACTGCCAAGATCATCCCATCACCCCCAGTTCCCTTCCTTCAAAGGTCTTCAGTTCACTTGGTCCGTTGTCCTCGGCAACAAGGTCACATGGTGCCCAGTCAGCTCAGGGAAGATGCTCAGTCTTGCTACAACACGACACACGTCTCATTGCTCCACTTTTCTCCGAGTCATCCTCTGATGGGATCTGGGTCAGTGCAAGGGGGTGTGAGGAAAGGATCTGAGGTGAGAAAGATCAGGAAACTACAGCCTAAATCACTGCTACTTTAACTAAAAAGTTGTCTGAAAGAGATTGCGTTGTTCAGTGTTATGTGGATTTTATGCTAATCAGTTTTATTCACCTGCCATAACCCTTGATAAACATCCTAATGTTGGGAATGCAGTTGCTTTAGACACAGTTAAGAGGTTGCCATTTCTCCCCCAGATGTCCTTGTGGCTGCCAAAATTGCCACTCTTCTGGTGATAGAAAGTTCCAGGCAAAAGGTGAGGGATGTATCCTCAAGCCACATCATCAAAAACAAAGCCTGGAGAAATTGCAGCCTAAGTAGCTGGTGCACATCACCAGCTCGTATTGCACACACATGTATTGGGAGCCTACTACGTGCTGAGCCCTCCCTTAAACTTGGGAGAGGCCATCAAGAATTATATGTTTCCTGTCTTCTAAACGCTCATCACCTGATTGGTAAAAGAAAACCAGTACACAAATGACAGAACAAAGCAGGGGTACTTCCTGTGTTCCCCAGAGTGGATGCTCCAGCAGTCTCCATCCTCACACGCCCCCAGCCCGCCCTTACCTCTGCCCCTTGGCAGATGCTGTCACTGGCACTGTTCTGCAGCGAAGATGAATGTCCTCCAACTTGAGGTCTCCGGCTTCCATTTCCCACCTCAAAATATCTCTGAAGCTTTATCCACCCTCTCCTCCCTTCGATAGACTCCACCTGTCCCCTGTTGCACCATCTGGGCCATTCCTCTATCTACTGTCCCCTCTCTCCTGCTTTATCAGTGTCCCCACCCCCTGAAATTGCCTGTGGGTAAAATAGAAAGTCTTCCTTTGCCAGACCTTCCAATACCACCCAACTCGGGCTTCATTTTAATGCCCAGAACTCATCCTTTGCTTTCCTACACTTGAGCCCTTGGATATGTTCTCCCATGTCTAGAAGGAGACTCCTCCCCCGACTCTGCCTCCTCTACCTGCTCCTGTCATCCACACCCTGGGCACAGGTGAGGTGGAGCTCACCAAAGTGCCACACCCACCGTGAAGCCTAGACCCTGACTCCAGAGCTGGGGTGATCCCTCCCACCTGCCACCCACTCACACTCAGAGCCCCTTGTTCATGTGGTTATATCAGCTCATGCACTGAACTCACATTAACTCCTGGAGGGCAGGGTCCATGTCTAATTAGTTTTATGTCCCCAAACCACTTGGTACAGTGCCCAAAACACAATTTCTTCAAAGTGATAGAAACAGTAATAAGAGCATGCTCACCTGCAATCTCTCATCAGAGCTTCATGGAAACATTAAGTAGGGTGGACTGTGACTGCATCCCATTTTGCCGAAGAGAAAACTGTGGTTCAGGGATTTGCCCACTAACACGAGTCATAAGTAGAGAGGCAGAGCTCTCTGGCTCTATCATGCACTAGACGGTGGCTGTCCTGTGGAGTTCGGGACGGGCACTCAGACCCTGGAGTCTTGAATCCTGGCTCCTCTACTCACTAGCTGTGTGACCTCCCGAAGATGCCGTTTTCTCCCTTGTACAGTGAGGATCTATTTTGGTTATCACATCCATCTGCTGTGTTAGTGGCTTAGGACAACAGGAAATCATTTGTTCATTTATTCAGCAATTTAGGGAGCACTCGGCAGAGATGGCTTTTCTCCATCCCATGTGGCATCTGCTGGGGCTGGAATGTCCAAGAATGGCTGCTTCAGCTCATATCCCCAATGCCTCAACTCTGCATCTCTTTTTCTCTCTCCACGTGGCCTCTGCACATACCTGGCTTTGACTTCCTCGTATCATGGCAGTCTTACATTGTTGGACATGGCATCTGGCTTCCCTCAGAGGGTGCGCACAGAAAGTACCAGGCCTCTTAATACCTGTGCTTGAAAGTCCCCGAATATCATTTATGCAGCATTCTGTTGGTCAAAGCAGTCACAGACCCGCCCAGATTCCATAGGAATCTGCCTCTTGATGAGACAGTGGCAAAATCACGGAGAGAAAGTGCAGGTGGGATGGAGATCATTGTTGCAGCTGCCTTTGGAAACGTGATCAACCACTGAACCATCATAGAATTTTCCTCATAAAGTCATTGGCATGATTAACTAGATAATGCAGGTCAAGCCCTTAGCACCATGCCCGGCACAGAGTCAATAAGTGGTATCTGTTATTAATTATCATTATAAAATTATTATTATAACCTCTAGTATAGTAGCCCCAAGTTGGCATCATCTGATCACCACACCTAAACCCCATGGTCCTGACTATTGGAACAAATAGGACAAGAACTCACCCCCCAACCAGAAGATGGAGCAGTGACGTGCTGGCTGGGCTCGGAACCCAGGACGGGCTGCCTCTGTCCGCTGTGGCTCTAGTAGATCAGAGTTCTGGTCGCTGGGCCTTGCAGGCAAGGTCAGGAACACAGATGAGCCAGAACAGGTAGCACACACGTGTACGGCTTTCCAACATGGCAGAGTTCATCCAGCCATCCTGCTACCCTCAGTCACAGCAACCTGTGCACACACAGGCCCTCAAAGCTATGTAAGCCTCAGACAGCCGAGCTGGTGACATTTTCAGCTCCTTTGCTAACAAGGCACTGTTTATAGCGGCAGCCAGGCATCAATAATGGTGTCTGAGGGCCCCTGAGCTCTGTGTTCAGTCAACTCAGACCAGGAATGGAATTCAGTCCAGAAATCACAGAAAGTCACTATTTTACTTTCCGGAGGGCTTAGCAATTTAAGGAAGTCCCTTCAGATCTCTAGAGACAAGAGTAAGCATGCTTTTGTGATCTCAGTTTGCTTGCTGGTGCTGTGTCGTGAGTGGGCCGGGGCAGGAGACCCACAGCATGGCTGATCATAGAGACTCAAGCACAGGCATCTCTGTGAGAACGAGGTCAACATGTCAGGGACATAGTGCAGAAGCTTGACTTGGACTCTAAGGGTGGAATGGAAAAGACGTGGCACCTCTGATAGGTGTTCCCATGAACCCACCTTGGGCAGTGGGTCCTAAGTCTTCAGCGAAAAACCCCAAGCCACATGGAAAAGTCACCACGTACACAGGGCAAAAACTATAGACAGGTGATCCAAACCTGATTCCATGAAAGGTTTTTCCAAATCACAGATGTTACAGGTCCAATGTCAACAACCACCACTCACAAACCAAGCAGTTCCCTGATAAACAAAGGGAGAAAACCCAGAGAGGTTGGAACGAATGATTCTCAAAGTCCAGGTGACCATTTCTGCATCCTCACTGCCATGGAGGGGTTTTCAGATCTCATCAGCAAAATAATAACCAGACCAGACACTGATCTAGATTTATTTCCACTAATCACATTTTGCCACCTGTAGACATACCTAGGATGGGAATCTGACTCAACTTCCTCATATCCTATGGAATTGGGAAGATTTAAATAAGATAATATGGTGGCCTCTGCTTAACAGCAGCCATGATTCAAGATGACATCATGACCAAGAGTCTTCTATTTCAGCCACAGTGGTCAAAAAAGGGTATAGAAACTTGTTTCATCAAGACTTGACTCAGTCCAATTTAGAAAGGTATTTATTTGTTTCTTATGCGTTATATAAAATAAAAAGCCAGATGCTAAATTATAGAACTACATAATTACTACTACTAAAAGATGTTAAAGAGAGGGGCATACCATTTTTTTATTGGTCAGCCCTACAGTTTGCAGGGCTTGGTATATGGAAAGATGAGAAGAAAGTTTCAGTCTAATGGGGAGACAGATAGGGCAATAAGTGCACCATAATAAAAGTGCTGTCACTTGGGCAACACACACACACACACACCTATTCTGTGCCGGGCCCTGTCCTGTCACTGGGTTCCTGCTCTCAAAGAGCTCAGCATCTGCTAGAGCAGACATGCCCCTAAGAAGCTCAGCCCCCTATGATAAGTTCAAGGGCATGCATGTGCTTGGGTAGCTGTGAAACCCAGAGGAGGGACACCCTAACCCAGCCTGGTGGTGGCAGATGCAAGAGGGCATTAGGGAAGTCTTCCTAGGAGATGTAACCCCTGAGCTTGGACGTGGGGTGAATAGGAGTCAGCCAGGTGAGGAGAAGGGGAGATACAAGCCCAGATTTGGACTTTAGACAGCACACTGTGGCTGCTGTGGGGGGATACAGAGGGAGAGGAACCACAGGCAGGGAGATGAGCTAGGAGGCCATGGAGGTTACCCCAGGTGAGAGGTGATAAGAATCGATCTGGGGCATCGGTGGCTGGACAAGAGGGGGCACGTATGGGAAAATGTTTCCGAATGTACAAGAGGTAGGACTCAGTGATGACTGAATTTGGGAGGGAAGCAGGATCAGGGCCGTATCTTTCCCCGGTTTCTAGCTCATGTGGGTTCACCAGCTGGAGCACAGGAGAGGAGGGGCCAGCAGGTTCCAAAGGAAGCCAACGGCTCCATTTTGGACACCTTGATTTGAATAGGGCCCATGGCCTGCATATATTTCCAGTAAGAACCTCAGTACCGAGTCTGCTTGGGGCAGAGATCTGTGCTGGACGCATCAACACAGGAGTCATCCACAGAGATGACCAAGCTGCGAGTGGAGTGAGACCAACCTGCACAGCACAGCTCAGGGAGAGGAGGGGGCGAATGGGCAGCAAGGGGCAGAGGAACTAGCAAGATGTGCTACTAAAACACTAAAAAACCACAGTGAGTGTGTAGAGGCCAGAGACATTCGTTCTGACTGTGGGAATCTGGGAGGAATGCAGGAGGAGACTGCGTTCCAGCTGGACGGTGGGTGGTGGTTCACCAAGAAAAAACACCTGCAAACTGCCTCGTGTGTGTGTGTGTGTGTGTGTGTGTGTGTGTGAATCTCTCTCTCTCTCTCTCTCTCTCTCACTTGTCCTCTCTTGTTCTCTCTCACACTCATCTGCCTCTTCTCTCATCATTCTCTCTCATCCGGCTCTCCAGTTCCTGTCTCTCTCCCCCTCCTTCTTCCTCTTCTCCCTCCCCACCTCCACCCCTGTTGGAAGGATCAGTGAATCAGACTAAGCAAGACTCTGGCCTCCCCAGGAGGATTCATTACTTCCCCACTGAGCCACGTCAGCCTGTCAAGGTCATCGTCCTGGGAGAAACAGAAAGACCAGGCCGATGCCAGCCCCTCCCACTGCTCTGCCCATCTCCCTCTTCCAAGGCCCTGCCCATCGGCCTTGGGTCTGGACCGTATTCCCTCTCTTGTAGAAACGAGGCCTGGAGAACACCTTGCACGATGCCAAGCACTGGCACGACATCGAGCTGCAGAACCTGGGCGCCGTGGTCAGCAGGCTGGAGGCGGAGCTCAGGGAGATGCGCACAGAGGCGGAGCAGCAGCTGCAGGCCCGCGAGCATCTGCTGGCACACAAGTGCCAGATGCAGCGGGACGTGGCGTCCTACCATGCGCTGCTGGACCGCGAGGAGAGCAGGTGCGTCTCTGCTTGGCTTTGTTAGGAAAGGAGTAGATACTCTTGGGTTTAAACTAGACACTTTTTCAAACACTATAGAAGTAATTAGTGTAAAAAGGAGAAATCACCTCCCAAACTTCCCAACACCCAGCCCCACTCCCACAGCCTGTGTCCTTCCAGGATTTTTCTATTCATATATATGCAAATATATAGACTAAATACATTATGTACTTATGTATGTATACGTATATGTGTGGATGTTTGTATGCATTCATAGATGCAGACATACAGCCACACACCACAGACATACCTATATGTGATCATGCATACTTCCTACCATACATGGTAGCAGTTAGGAATGCTTTCAGCTGCCTGTAATAAAACCTAATTAGTGTAGCTATAAACTAATGCTCCTGAAACTTTAATATGCACTCAAAACATGCCAAGCCTGGGCACCTTTTTAAAATGCAGATTCTATTTCCGAAGGTCTGAGGTGGGGCCTGAAACTCTGCATTTCTGACAAAACTCTCAGGTGACGTCTATACTGATGGTCCACAGACCACACTTTGAGCAGCAAGGGCATAAACCATGTTTACCTAAGAGTTCCAGAAATGAGGTAGGCCAGGCTGCTCCGTGATGTCAGTCAGGTCCCAAGTTCATTTCATCCCTCTGATACACCATCCCTGTCTTCATCTTTGTCACCCCCAATTGCCAAATGCCTACCACAGCTCCAGACATCATAACCAGACATCATGCATGGCCAGAAAAGGGGAGGCAAGAGGAAACAGCAGAAAGGTTTTTCCCTGCATGGTTCACTCCTTTCTTCAGTGAAGGAAAAATGTTTTGGGAAGGCTCCAACAGACTTTTCCTTCTATCTCACATGACCAGACCTACCTGCAAGGGATGCTGGGAAAGCAACTATTTAGCTTTTCCAGCCTCCATACTGGAGAGAGGCAACAGGTTGGGAATGGCATGTATACATCTATGTATATATATGTGTGTATGTGGTATATATACATATATGTATACACATATATGTGTATACACATACATATGTAGTCTTTTTTTAATGGGTAAGGATTCCTGTGGCATATGCATGAGTCTTGGGGCTTAGCTTCTTTGCCAGCTTTTTAAGGAAATTGAAGCCTTTATCACAATTCTGTATCATCATATTGCCCTCCAAGGTCCCTTCTGTGGCATACACTGAATGAGGAAGAGAATACATAGTAGAATAGCAGCTCTAAGAGACAACTTATCAATTACGTAGTACAACCCCTCCTGATTCCAGAGAGAAGAAGGCCAGAGCAGAAAAGGATTTGCCAGTGATCAAAATAGGAGGAAGAGGCAGAGCTGGACCAGAGCCTAGGTCTCCTGGGTCTCCAGTATGCTCTGCACCATCCCTTTCTCAGAATGCAAGAGGGCCACATGGAAGCAACCTAACCCTTGCTCTTTCAAACAAAAACATGTCATCCAGCTCCTTTCCAGCTGTCTTTTTATTAGACTGATTTCTGTTGATTATAAAAGCTAGATGTTTGTAACAAAGCAAATTTTTTCAGATGCCTATGAATATCTGACTACACAAAATCGTATTAAACAAATCCAAAAAGTAACAAGATAGACTGAATTTACTTCAAGAATATAAGGACTCCATCCAGTGAGTGCCTGCTATGTGCCAGCACAGTCTTAAGCTCTATGTTATCGTCATTTCTCCACAAAACCCTGCCAGAACTACATCATTATCCCCACTTTACAGCCAGGAAACAAAACCTCAGAGAGCTTCAATCATTTGCCCAAGGTCACACAGCTAATTACCATGGAGGTGGGATTTGAAAGCCAAACTGTCTTGTTCCAAAGGCCAAATTCTTTCCGTGAGACACCTGCCTTTCGTATAATTCTGTTGTGATTTCTTTACTAATTTTCATCATCCATTGCTTGTCTCACTCAAATGTGTTTTTTGGGTTTTGTTTGTTTGTTTCAGCTAATGGAGAAACACCCTCTTTTCATGAAGAAGATGCTACCTTCCTCACCGAGTGACCAGCGAAGTTCCTTGAGGAGTCCCCACCCCCTCACACCCCACAACCCGCATCTTCCCTCACCCTCCCCACCCCCATCCCAAACTGGATTCCCCAGCTGGCTCAGCTTGAGCTGAAAAGCTTCCTGGAAGTGGAGAGTGTCCTGCTGCCTGAATTCAAATAGTCTGTAGCTTGAGCAACCTCCCTTGCCCCTCTCCAAATAAATGCTTCGTGTGTGGCTTCCAGTCTGCCCACCTTGTTCAATCCACTGTCGGATGGAGATGGATATCACTTTACCTGCCTGGCCTTTCCTCATGGGGCCATTCTTAAAGGCTTCTGGAAGGGTCCCTGAGCGTGACGCCATCTTCCTTGTTGTTCAAGGGTCAGCTGCCCTTGGGTTTATCAACATAAATGTGCCTCTTGGGCAAGAGTTGTGCTCATGGCAGGCAAGATTGCCACCACTGGAGGCAGAAACAACGTTCTTGCTACAGAGGGGGTCTGTGTGTATCATAACCACAGGCATCACCAAGTATTTGGGTGTCTTTAACGTGCTCTTCGTGGGTAGTAATGCACAGACACATCCACTTCAGTGCTGTTGTCAGAGCACTTCTCGATCAGCTTAAATGGAGCTTCAGTTTAAATCTGTGGGGGATGAATTAGGCTGTGGTTGCCTACACTTGCAGCCTCAGAATATACTTCAAGGGTCCTTCCCCAGCCCTCTCAGGGCCCAGGCCAGCCAAATATAGTTCATGAATCCGCCACATACCCAGCCAAGACTCCCCGGCCTTCTGATTAAAACTGAAACCACCACCTGTGTCCTAGCGCAGTCTCGCATGCCTCCAAAACCACACACACGCAGCCCAGACTTAATTTCTCAATTCTTCCCCCAAGCTTCTGTCAGTCCACCTGTCACACAGAATTGCAGACCAAAATATCCAAGCTGAGTCTCTGTCCTCATGTAAGCTGCTAATCCAGACAGAACGATGTGTCCAATATGGGCACATTGGAAGACACCCTCCCTCAGTACCTGGGCTTCCGAATAGCTAAGGCCGACATAAACAAATGAAATCTTATTTACCCTTAAGAAAGCTGGAAAGAGAAGCAAGGCAAGACATTAGGTCTCCCGGTTGAAATTGCTCCAGCTGCTTTCCCTTTTTGGCTTCCAGGATCAAAGAAATTGTAATAATAAGTCCCGTGGGCAGGACAGCTATTTACAGTTTGTATGGTACCTTCGCACAATTCCCTCTGTTGTCTGAGGCACAGAAATCATCAAGACACCACCTAATGCTGCATTTCAACAAAGCTGCATTTCAGCAAAGCACCAATCCCCTCTGCGGCTGCACACCCAGGGGTGCCCACGACTGAAACACTGGGCACCAGGGCCTCCCCAGAAGAGAGAGTGTGCGCCTGGCTATATCAAATGCCCATTCACTGAGGTCTGTTTCTTTTCTTTCTTGCTTGTTACAGTGAATTTTTGCCCCCCAGCCAAGACCTGAATCCCTAACCTAAACACAGATGGAGGGCCTCAGAAGGAGGTACTTCTGTGTCTGAATGGCTGTGCATTTTCCAGAACCTGGAAGCTGTCTCAGCCACGGGAGGAAGGGGAGAATGGATTTGCACACCCTCCTGAGTTTCCACCAGACGCACGCTGTGCCGGGCCGCACACACTCAGTCCCCTTGGCTCCGTAATCTCAAAGAGCAGCTGCCTTAAACCATTAAATTAATCATCCTTTGGCAGGGAGAGCCCAGCAGACTGGTGCTTCCAGTTCTCAGCACAGTTTCTTGCTGTTTCTAATGAGGCTTCATTAACAGGTAAGAAAAGGCACTGTTGACCCCCTGACTCCTCTGGGGCCTCATTTAACTCAGACTCCCTCTTACAACATCCAGTACAATTACACTCTGGCGGCAGTTCACTGACAGGTGGCAGGGAGGATGCTGCTTGTGCTGGTCTCAAGGACAGAGTGTTTGTTCTGGGGCAGACCAGAGAAGGGCTCCCGACGGACTCCTCTGAAAGCGCAGACAGGCTCTATCTCCAGACGAGGTAACGAATTCCACTGGCCTCTGGCCTGGCTCCTGGAGCACAGTGTAAACTCCCACTGAGATTGCTAGAACATCCACTGGATTTCAGACCAAAGTCCTTAAGTCTCACCTTCATTATCATCTATGACACTTCCAAGCACCTGCTGGTGCCCAGACATTTTGTTGGACTTTGGGGATCCCAGTAAAAAGAAGAGACAGTTTCTGTGCTGGTGGGTTTACAATCTCTTTGAGGAGTTCACATGTGCACATAAAAGGAGAAACAAAGCAAAGCAGGCAGAGCAGCACATTACACTTTGCACAACCCCTTCACATAAAATTCAGTTTATCGTAGGAAACATGAACATAGACATTCAGATCTGATCTCTGTTGGTTTCGGTAAGATGATTCAACAGGAATCATCAAGCACCATGCTGGTCTCTGATTATCTCCAAATAGCACACAAATATTTTTTCCAGATTTATTAAGATAAAATTGACATACAACACTGTATAAGTTTAAGGTATACAGAATGATGATTTGATATATTGTGAAATGACTACCACAATAAGTTAACATCCATTATCTTAAATAGAGAGCAAAAATATTTTTCTTCCTTGTGATGAGAACCCTTAGGATTCACTCTCATTTTTTTTTTTTTTTTTTGCGGTACGCGGGCCTCTCACTGCTGTGGCCTCTCCCGTTGCGGAGCACAGGCTCCGGACGCGCAGGCTCAGCGGCCATGGCTCATGGGCCCAGCCGCTCCACGGCATGTGGGATCTTCCTGGACAGGGGCACGAACCCGCGTCCCCTGCATCGGCAGGCGGACTCTCAACCACTGCGCCACCAGGGAAGCCCAGGATGCATTCTCTTAATAACTTTCATCTATACTATACAGCAGTGTTAACTATAGTCATCATGCTAACTATAACGTCATGTATGTTACGTCCCTAGTACTTATTTACCATATACTAGAAGTTTATACCTTTTGACCACCTTCATCCAATTTCCCCTCCCCCTACCCCCTACCTCTGGTAACCACAAATCTGATCTCTTTTTCCATGAGTTGTTTTTTTTTTTTAAGGTCTCACATATAAGTGAGATCATACAGTATTTGTCTTTCCGTGTCTGACTTACTTCACTTGGTATAACGCATTCGAATTCCATCCATGTTATCACAAATGGCAAGATTTCGTTCTTTCTAATGGCTGAATAATATTCACTGTGTGTGTGTGTGTGTGTGTGTGTGCGCATGTGTGTGTGTGTATGTATGTGTGTGTGTAATCTCACAACTTCTTTATCCATTATCCATCAATGGACACTTAGGTTGTTTCCATACCTTGGCTTTTGTAAGTAATGATGCTATGAACATGGGGGTGCAGATATCCCTTTCACATAGTGTTTTCATTTCCTTTGGATATAGTCCCAGAAGTGGAAATGCTGGATGATGTGGCAGTTCTATTTTTAATTTTTTGAGGAAACTCCACACTGTTTTCCATAGCAATGGTACCAATTTACAATCCTACAAGGGTTCCCTTTTCTCCACATCCTCTCCAGCATTTGCTATCTTTTGTCTTTTTGATGCTAACCATTTTAACAGGCATGAGGTGACATATTGTGATTTTGATTTACATTTTCCTAATGATTAGTGATGTTGAGCATCTTTTCACTTACCTGTTGGCCATTCATATATCTTCTTTGGAAAAATGTTTGCATGCCCTTTGCCCATTTTTTAATTGGGTTATTTGGTTTTTTTTTTTTATTGAGTTGTGTGAGTTCCTTATTATAATTTGGATGTTAACCCCTTATCAGATGTATAGTTTGCAAATATTTTTTCCCAATCCGTAGGTTGTCTTTTCTTTTGTTGATTGTTTCTTCTGCTGCACAGAAGCTTTTCAGTTTGATGTAGTCCCACTTGTTTACTTTTTATTTTGTTTCTTGTACTTTAGGTGTCATCCAAAAAATCATTTGTCAAGACCCATGTCAAAGAGCTTTTTTCCTATGTTTTCTTTGAGGACTTTTATGGGTTTCCATCTTGCATTTAAGTCTTTAATCCATTTTGAGTTAATTTGTGTGAGTGGTGTAAGATAAGAATCCAGCTTCATTGTTTTATGTGTGAATATCCAATTTTGCCAGTTACTGAAGAGACTGTGTTTTCTTCATTGAGTATTTTTGGCTCCCTTGTCAAATACTAGTTGACCATATATGTGTGGGTTTATTTCTGGGCTCTCAGTTCTGTTCCATTGGTCTATGTGGCTGTTTTATGCCAATATCATACTGTTTTGATTACTATAGCTTGAAATCGGGAAGTGTGATGCCTCCCACTTTGTTCTTCTTTCTCAGGATTGTTTTCACTATTCAGGATTTTTGTGGTTCCATGTAAATTTTAGAAGTGTTTTTTCTACTTCTGTAAAAAATGCCATTGGAATATTGATAGGAATTGCATTGAATTTCTAAATGGCTTTGAGTAGTCTAGACATTTTAACAATATTAATTCTTCTAATCCATGAACACAGAATGCCTTTCCATTTCTTTGTGTCTTCTTTGATTTCTCTCATCAGTGTCTTATAGTTTTCACTGTAGAGATCTTTCACCTCCCTGGTTAAATGTATTCCTAAGTATTTTATTGTTTTTGATGCTATCGTGCTATAGACATCCTTTCATAAACACATAATCTTTTTGTTTTGAGAAATGGTAAAAGAGGATGGTGCCTCTTTGGGGCAATTCTAGCATCTTATCTGGGGTTGCTGGACTTAGAAAATAAAAATACAAGGTGCCCAGTTGAATCTGAATTTCAGATAAATAAAGAATAATTTTTAATAGAAGTATGTCCCACATATTGTCTGAGACATATGTCTACTAAAAAGTTATCTGGCAGCCCTAATCATATCAGACAGAAACACTCCATACTTCATATCCCTGGACCTCAAATAATACATGAAGTTTTGTCCAGCATTTCTAGCTTGGATATTCCAACACACAAGAAGAGGAAGGGGTGACCCAGGCCATGTCCTTGCCCAGTCTTGATTGAAAACTCCGTCTCCTGACACAATAGCACAGGCAGGTCCAGTCATGTTCAAGAAATTAATCTGCTAGATGAGTGATGAAATAAAGCAAACTATTTTCTCCGCGGAAGCGACTGGCTTAATTAGATCATATAGACTGGTTATTTTGAACAATAGATTGAGCAGGAACCAGAGTAGATCCCAGCATAGATGTGCTGTGCTGCAGAGTCAACAAAAACCCCCATTGTCCTGGTCATACACAAGAGGAAATACTCCATTTTCTCCAGCTCCTCCTGAGAGTGAAAAGTAATTCACACCCCAGGGAGTCAAGCTTTCAGTGTAGTTCTAGGATTGGACACAAAACCCATGTTGCATTTTAGGGGAAGGCATTTTGCAAAGTGGGTGAGCAACAAACTACATAATTTCTTTGGACAAGTCATAGATACTTTTTTGGCTTGTTGTTTTGTTTTGTGCAGCGAAATTTCTTATTGAAGGCCTGAACAGGAAAAATGTATAAACAAGGTTCACAATTTTAAACTAAAAAGCATACTTGGCAAAAAAGCGTACAAGTTGTTGCTAACCAGTGGTGCTCTGGGTGTTTTAAGAGAGAATCACAGGACGGGGGTGGTGGGGGGTGGTGAGGGGCGGGTGGCAGGAGTCAATAGACTAGTGGTAGGTTCAGCACCTCATCATTTAGCTACTGGTGACCAAGAGAAAAGAGGTAAGAGAAACATATAGGGTCATACACTGTCCTGGGAAAGTTAAAGAGTGGTTTTACACATTATTTTGGGAATTCAGTCTTAGCAGTTTACCTGAGCATCCATCATGCTCAGTAGTGGAAAACTCACTCCAAGATTAAATCCTCTTCCTCAATAACCATTTATGCAGCCCTGTTACATGTCACCATGGTAGGTGCCAAGGATACAGAGATGTACAAAATGTGAACCTGCCTTCAAATAACCTAGATCAGCACTGTCCAACAGAAACAGAATGCAAGCCACATATGTCATTTAAAACTTTAATAGTCACATTTTTAAAAGGGAGTGGGGGACAGGTGTATATATGTCAAACTAATTTTGATAACATTTTACTTAATCTCATTATATCCAAAATCCTATCATTTCAGCATGCAATTTATTAATTAGAAATTTTGCATTCTTTTGGGGTACTAAATCTTCTAATCTGGCTTATATTTTAGCCCTCTAGTCCATCTCAATTTGGATACTAAATTTTCATCAGAAGTACTTGATCTGTATTTAGCTCTCATAAAATTTATAGTTGAAAAAGTAGATTTACAAATCCAAGTTGTTCCAAACATACTTAAAAGTTTTCCAGTAAGTGAATTGAGGACCAAAAAATTGTTTTCCTTTGATGTTTACAACTATATTGACCACCTATATTCACCTTTTTCAGAAGAGTTCATGTAACTTTGAAGCAAAAGCATGTTAATTTCAAAACCACACCTGCCCAAGTTAAGTAAATCCACTCACTCTTGTGTCCAATTATTAATATCATGTTTAAGGAGGTATTACATAAATTGCAAAATCAATTCTAAATCTATAAATATCAAAAATGAAACATGTTTCAAATTTTTCTTGTAAGTTTTACAGGACAAATATTCTATACTGTTTCAATTTTTAAATTAAAATTTTAATTAAAATTAAACAACATTTTAGTTTGCAAGGCAGAAATAGAGACACAGATGTAAAGAACAAGATGGACATCTGATGGACATCAAGGGGGAAGGGGGGGTGGGATGAACTGGGAGATTGGGATTGACATATATACACTAATATGTATAAAACAGATAACTAATGAGAACCTGCTGTATATATAGCACAGGGAACTCCACTTCGCTGTACAGTAAAAACAAACACAACATTGTAAAACAACTATATCCCAATTTAAAAAAAAATTTTTTTTAAATTTCAGTTCCTCAGCCACACTAGCCATATTTCAAGAGCTCAATAGCCACACATGGATGGTGGCTACCATATTGGACAGTGAAGATTAAAGCTGAGTAGAGGTGGGTGGGATGTACAATGGACTTAACCATGAAAACAACTGAGGTCATACTTGCAAGCTTATGTGAGAAGCCCTGCTTTCACTTCCCCAATTATGTCTGAAGTGCCTGGCAGGAGGATATCCCATAGTATCCTAAGTGAGTATAAATTGCGTGGCTGCCATTCCAACAGTTTTGCAGCCTTCCTCCAGGTAATCCTTCTATTCCACTGCACTGCTTCTCATAAGCAGCTCTTTTGGAAGGAGTTCCCCTAGCAGAGCGCTTGGCCTCCTGTGACATAGGTCTTTCATTTTATGTGCATCCCTCTCCTTTCTTTGACCTCTTGGAAGGGGTAATGAATCAAGAGAGGCTCACATGACCTCACATCTAGCTCCCACTTGCTCAGCTGAACCATTCTGCCAGTTCCCTCTCCCTCATGGCGACTTTCTCTCCAAGGTCCCACAGCCTCTCCCTCAGTCTAGCTACATCAGGACTTACCATCAACCACTTCGGTTCCTAAGACAGATGTGAACCCCACATCTGGGCTGAATTCATATTCTTTTCTCGGCCCTGTGCAAATCAGGGTATGTGACCAGGCATCTGTTTCAATGTCCCCAGATATTTCCTAAGTTTTAAGAAACTCCTGAACTGTCCATTTTAGTTAGGGGGGCTAATCTCCCCAGAGCACAAAAGGGACCTCTAGGGAACAGGGCTGTCCAACTCCACAGGGTCTCAGCTGGTCCCAGCCTGAGTGCCCTAATACATACTATGTTCATAGGAGTTAAGGCATCATTGATTACAAAATGCACCATTACTGGATGTAACCCTAAGAAATAAAACCACCCCTAATGGAAGTCTACTAGGACACCCCTGATAAAGCTGAGACACTAAAGGCCTCAGTTTATGGGTAAATGAGAATATACAGAAAAGAGATAGCAATGCGGAGAGGGGGAAGATGGCGGAAGAGTAAGACGCGGAGATCACCTTCCTCCCCACAGATACATCAGAAATACACCTACACGTGGAACAACTCCTACAGAACACCTACTGAATGCTGGCAGAAGACCTCAGACCTCCCAAAAGGCAAGAAACTCCCCACGTACCTGGGTACGGCAAAAGAAAAAAGAATAAACAGAGACAAAAGGATAGGGACGGGACCTGCACCAGTGGGAGGGAGCTGTGAAGGAGGAAAGGTTTCCACACACTAGGAAGCCCCTTCGCGTGCACGGAGACTGCGGGAGGCGGAGCAGGGGAGAGCTTCGGCGCCGCGGAGCAGAGCACAGCAACAGGGGTGCGGAGGGCAAAGCGGAGAGATTCCCGCACAGAGGATCGGGGCCGACCGACACTCACCAGCCTGAGAGGCTTGTCTGCTCACCCGCCGGTGTGGGCGGGGCTGGGACCTGAGGCTCGGGTTTCAGTCGGAGCGCAGGGAGAGGACCGGGGTTGGCGGCGTGAACACAGCCTGCAGGGGTTAGTGCGCCACGGCTAGCCGGGAGGGAGTCTGGGGAAAAGTCTGGAGCTGCCGAAGAGGCAAGAGACTTTTTCTTCCCTCTTTGTTTCCTGGTGCGCGAGGAGAGGGGATTAAGAACGCTGCTTAAAGGAGCTCCAGAGACGGGCGCGAGCCGCGGCTAAAAGCACGGACCCCAGAGACGGGCATGAGACGCTAAGGCTGCTGCTGCGGCCACCAAGAAGCCTGTGTGCGAGCACAGGTCACTATCCACACCTCCCTTCCGGGGAGCCTGTGCAGCCCGCCACTGCTAGGGTCCCGGGATCCAGGGACAACTTCCACGGGAGAACACACGGCGCGCCTCAGGCTGGTGCAACGTCACGCCGGCCTCTGCCGCCGCAGCTCGCCCTGCACTCCGTACCCCTCCCTCGCCCCGGCCTGAGTGAGCCAGAGCCCCCAAATCAGCGGCTCCTTTAACCCCGTCCTGTCTGAGCGAAGAACAGACGCCCTCCGGCGACCTACACGCAGAGGCGGGGCAAGATCCAAAGCTGAACCCCGGGAGCTGTGCTAACAAAGAAGAGAAAGGGAAATCTCTCCCAGCAGCCTCAGGAGCAGCGGATTAAATCTCCACAATCAACTTGATGTACCCTGCATCTGTGGAATACCTGAATAGAGAATGAATCATCCCAAATTGAGGAGGTAGACTTTGAGAGCAATATTTATTATTTTTTCCCCGTTTCCTCTTTGTGTGAGTGTGTATGTGTATGCTTCTGTGTGAGATTTTGTCTGTATAGCTTTGCTTTCACCATTTGTCCTAGGGTTCCATCCGTCCTTTTTTTTTTTTTTACTTTTAATAATATTTTTTTCTTAATAATTATTGTTTTATTTTAATAGGTTTATTTTATTTTCTTTTATCCTCTTTCTTTCTACTTTTTCTCCTTTTATTCTGAGCCGTGTGGATGAAAGGCTCTTGGTGGTGCAGCCAGCAGTCAGTGCTGTGCCTCTGAGGTGGGAGAGCCAACTTCAGGACACTGGTCCACAAGAGACCTCCCAGCTCAATGTAACATCAAACGGCGAAAATCTCCCAGAGATCTCCATCTCAACACCAACACCCAGCTTCACTCGACCAGCAAGCTACAGTGCCGCACACCCTATGCCAAACAACTAGCAACACAGGAACACAACCCCACCCATTAGCTGAGAGGTTGCCTAAAATCATAATAAGTCCACAGACACCCCAAAACACACCACCAGACGTGGACCTGCCCACCAGAAAGACAAGATCCAGCCGCATCCACCAGAACACAGGCACTAGTGCCCTCCACCAGGAAGCCTACACAACCCACTGAACCAACTTTAGCCACTGGGGACAGACACCAAAAACAACGGGAACTATGAACCTGCAGCCTGCAAAAAGGAGGCCCCAAACACAGTAAGATAAGTAAAATGAGAAGACAGAAAAACACACAGCAGATGAAGGAGCAAGATAAAAACCCACCAGACCTAACAACTGAAGAGGAAATAGGCAGTCTACCTGAAAAAGAATTCAGAATAATGATAGTAAAGATGATCCAGAATCTTGGAAATAGAATAGACAAAATGCAAGAAACATTTAACAAGGACCTAGAAGAAATAAAGATGAAACAAGCAATGATGAACAACACAATAAATGAAATTAAAAATACTCTAGAAGGGATCAATAGCAGAATAACTGAGGCAGAAGAACGGATAAGTGACCTGGAAGATAGAATAGTGGAAATAACTACTGCAGAGCAGAATAAAGAAAAAAGAATGAAAAGAACTGAGGAAAATCTCAGAGACCACTGGGACAACATTAAATGCACCAACATTCGAATTATAGGGGTTCCAGAAGAAGAAGAGAAAAAGAAAGGGACTGAGAAAATATTTGAAGAGAGTATAGTTGAAAACTTCCCTAATGTGGGAAAAGAAATAGTTAATCAAGTCCACCAAGCACAGAGAGCCCCATACAGGATAAATTCAAGGAGAAACAGCCAAGACACATATTAATCAAACTGCCAAAAATTAAATACAAAGAAAACATATTAAAAGCAGCAAGGGATAAACAACAAATAACACACAAGGGAATCCCCATAAGGTTAACAGCTGATCTTTCAGCAGAAACTCTTCAAGCCAGAAAGGACTGGCAGGACATAGTTAAAGTGATGAAGGAGAAAAACCTACAACCAAGATTACTCAGCCCAGTGAGGATCTCATTCAGATTTGATGGAGAAATTAAAACCTTTACAGACAAGCAAAAGCTGAGAGAGTTCAGCACCACCAAACCAGCTTTACAACAAATGCTAAAGGAACTTGTCTAGGCAAGAAACACAAGAGAAGGAAAAGACCTACAATAACAAACCCAAAACAATTAATAAAATGGGAATAGGAGCATACATATCGATAATTACCTTAAATGTAAATGGATTAAATGCTCCCACCAAAAGACACAGACTGGCTGAATGGATACAAAAACAAGACCCATATATATGCTGTCTACAAGAGACCCACTTCAGACCTAGAGACACATACAGACTGAAAGTGAGGGTGTGGAAAAAGGTATTCCATGCAAATGGAAACTAAAAGAAAGCTGGAGTAGCTATTCTCATATCAGACAAAATAGACTTTAAAATAAAGACTATTAGAAGAGACAAAGAAGGACACTACATAATGATCAAGGGATCGATCCAAGAAGAAGATATAACAATTGTAAATATTTATGCACCCAACATAGGAGCACCTCAATACATAAGGCAATGGACAGATCATCCAAAATGAAAGTAAATGAGGAAACACAAGTTTTAAATGATACATTAAACAAGATGGACTTAATTGATATTTATAGGACATTCCATCCAAAAACAACAGAATACACATTCTTCTCAAGTGCTCATGGAACATTCTCCAGTATAGATCATATCTTGGGTCACAAATCAAGCCTTGGTAAATTTTAGAAAATTGAAATTTTATCAAGTAACTTTTCTGAACACAACGCTATGAGACTAAATATCAATTACAGGAAAAGATCTGTAAAAAATACAAACACATGGAGGCTAAACAATACACACTAGTTAATAACGAAGTGATCACTGAAGAAACCAAAAGGAAATCGAAAAATACCTAGAAACAAATGACAGTGGAGACACGACGACCCAAAACCTATGGGATGCAACAAAAGCAATTCTAAGAGGGAAGTTTATAGCAATACAATCCTACCTTAAGAAACAGGAAACATCTCGATTAAACAACCTAACCTTGCACCTAAAGCAGTTAGAGAAAGAAGAACAAAAAAACCCCCAAAATTAGCAGAAGGAAAGAAATCATGAAGATCAGATCAGAAATAAATGAAAAAGAAATGAAGGAAACAATAGCAAAGATCAGTAAAACTAAAAGCTGGTTCTTTGAGAAGATAAGCAAAATTGATAAACCATTAGCCAAACCCATCAAGAAAAACAGGGAGAAGACTCAAGTCAATAGAATTAGAAATGAAAAAGGAGAAGTAACAACTGACACTGCAGAAATACAAAAGATCTTGAGAGATTACTACAAGCAACTCTATGCCAATCAAATGCACAAATTCTTAGAAATGCACAACCTGCCAAGACTGAATCAGGAAGAAATAGAAAATATGAACAGACCAATCACAAGTACTGAAATTGAAACTGTGATTAAAAATCTTCCAACAAACAAAAGCCCAGGACCAGATGGCTTCACAGGCGAATTCTATCAAACATTTAGAGAAGAGCTAACACCTATCCTTCTCAAACTCTTCCAAAATATAGCAGAGGGAGGAACACTCCCAAATTCATTCTACGAGGCCACTATCACCCTGATACCAAAACCAGAAAAGGATGTCACAAAGAAAGAAAACTACAGGCCAATATCACTGATGAACATAGATGCAAAAATCCTCAACAAAATACTAGCACACAGAATCCAACAGCACATTAAGAGGATCATACACCATGATTAACTGGGGTTTATTCCAGGAATGCAAGGATTCTTCAATATACACAAATCAATCAATGTGATACACCATATTAACAAATTGAAGGAGAATAGCCATATGGTCATCTCAATAGATGCAGAGAAAGCTTTTGACAAAATTCAACACCCATTTATGATAAAAGCCCTGCAGAAAGTAGGAATAGAGGGAACTTTCCTCAACATAATAAAGGCCATATATGACAAACCCACAGCCAACATCACCCTCAATGGTGAAAAACTGAAACCATTTCCACTAAGATCAGGAACAAGACAAGGTTGCCGACTCTCACCACTCTTATTCAATATAGTTTTGGAAGTTTTAGCCACAGCAATCAGAGAAGAAAAGGAATCCAAATCAGAAAAGAAGAAGTAAAGCTGTCACTGTTTGCAGATGACATGATACTATACATAGAGAATCCTAAAGATGCTACCAGAAAACTATTAGAGTTAATCAATGAAATTGGTAAAGTAGCAGGATATAAAATTAAAGCACAGAAATCTCTAGCATTCCTATACAGTAATGATGAAAATTCTGAAAGTGAAATCAAGAAAACACTCCCATTCACCATTGCAACAAAAAGAATAAAATATCTAGGAATAAACCTACCTAAAGAGACAAAAGACCTGTATGCAGAAAATTATAAGACACTGATGAAAGAAATTAAAGATGCTACAAATAGATGGAGGGATATACCATGTTCTTGGATTAGAAGAATCAATATTGTGAAAATGACTCTACTACCCAAAGCAATCTACAGATTCAATGCAATCCCTATCAAACTACCACTGGCATTTTTCACAGAACTAGAAAAGAAAATTTCACAATTTGTATGGAAACACAAAAGACCCCGAATAGCCAGAGCAATCTTTAGAACGAGAAATGGAGCTGGAGGAATCAGGCTCCCTGACTTCAGACTATACTACAAAGCTATAGTAATCAAGACAGTATGGTACTGGCACAAAAACAGAAAGATAGATCAATGGAACAGGATAGAAAGCCCAGAGATAAACCCACGCACATATGGTCACCTTATCTTTGATAAAGGAGGCAGGAATGTACAGTGGAGAAAGGACAGCCTCTTCAATAAGTGGTGCTGGGAAAACTGGACAGCTACATGTAAAAGTATGAGATTAGATCACTCCCTAACACCATACACAAAAATAAGCTCAAAATGGATTAAAGACCTAAATGTAAGGCCAGAAACTATCAAACTCTTAGAGGAAAACATAGGCAGAACACTCTATGACATAAATCACAGCAAGATCCTTTTTGACCCACCTCCTAGAGAAATGGAAATAAAAACAAAAATAAACAAATGGGACCTAATGAAACTTCAAAGCTTTTGCA
Source organism: Globicephala melas (assembly GCF_963455315.2). Lineage (NCBI taxonomy): Eukaryota > Metazoa > Chordata > Mammalia > Artiodactyla > Delphinidae > Globicephala > Globicephala melas. The sequence continues at coordinate 131,237,859 of NC_083317.1, read as the reverse complement.
CAGCAAAGGAAACCATAAACACGACCAAAAGACAACCCTCAGAATGGGAGAAAATATTTGCAAATGAAGCAACTGACAAAGGATTAATCTCCAAAGTTTACAAGCAGCTCATGCAGCTCAATAACAAAAAAACAGACAACCCAATCCAAAAATGGGCAGAAGACATAAATAGACATTTCTCCAAAGAAGATGTACAGACTGCCAACAAACACATGAAAGAATGTTCAACATCATTAATCATTAGAGAAATGCAAATCAAAACTACAATGAGATATCATCTCACACCAGTCAGAATGGCCATCATCAAAAAATCTAGAAACAATAAATGCTGGAGAGGGTGTGGAGAAAAGGGAACACTCTTGCACTGCTGGTGGGAATGTGAATTGGTTCAGCCACTGTGGAGAACATTATGGAGATTCCTTAAAAAACTACAAATAGAACTCATATGACCCAGCAATCCCACTACTGGGCATATACCCTGAGAAAACCATAATTCAAAAAGAGGCATGTACCGAAATGTTCATTGCAGCTCTATTTACAATAGCCTGGAAATGGAAACAACCTAAGTGTCCATCATCAGATGAATGGATAAAGAAGATGTGGCACATATATACAATGGAATGTTACTCAGCCATAAAAAGAAACGAAATTGAGCTATTTGTAATGAGGTGGATGGACCTAGAGTCTGTCATACAGAGTGAAGTAAGTCAGAAAGAGACAGACAAATACCGTATGCTAACACATATATATGGAATTTAAGAGAAAAAAAATGTCATTGAAGAACCTAGGGTTAAGACAGGAATAAAGACACAGATCTACTAGAGAATGGACTTGAGGATATGGGGAGGGGGAAGTGTAAGCTGTGACAAAGTGAGAGGGTGGCATGGACATATATGCACTACCAAACGTAAAATAGATAGCTAGTGGGAAGCAGCCGCAAAGCACAGCGAGATCCCCTCGGTGCTTTGTGACCACCTAGAGGGGTGGGTAGAGAGTGTGGGAGGGAGGGAGACGCAAGAGGGAAGAGATATGGGAACATATGTATATGTATAACTGATTCACTTTGTTATAAAGCAGAAACTAACACACCATTGTAAAGCAATTATACTCCAATAAAGATGTAAAAAAAAAAAAAAAAAAAGAGATAGCAAGAAAAAGACAAGCAGAGTAGGACAGCAAGAGAAGGTTCAGCCAGACCCTGAAGCTTACACGATTTGGAACTATCTTTAGGAAAGGAATAAAGAATATCTTTTTCTTGCAAATTTTACAAAAACAGATGAACATATGAAGCTGTGACTCAGGCCCCTTGCAGGGCCTTGGAAAAGCAGCACAAGTGAGGGGCCTTGAAGTTTTAGTTTCATTGGCTTCAGGTAGATCTGTTTCTGCCCCCAAGGGACTGGTAGAAGCAAATAGAAATCCTCTGTGAATGAATTCAATTTCAATCCAATTGGAAAGCAGTAACACATCATCACTGTTATCATATATTGATTTCAGAGATGTTAAAGTGTGAAACAATGTGCTTCTTAGGACCAATGAAATATGGTATTTATAAAGGAAAGTGGTAATATAAATTTTGGCCCTGGTTTGGCTTAAACAATAACAGCAACAACGATGACGATGTTGATGATGATGGCTACCATTTATCAAGCTCCTTCAGTGTGCCAGCCTTCTTATAATGCTTTTCTTTGCCCCCCATGAGAGTTTAGTGCCACCACCAAAGATTTGAAGATGCAGGGTGGTGGTTCCTACCTTATGCCCAACTAACTCACCTGGGTGGTCAGTGCACAGTCAGGTGGGTCAGGGAGAATGATCACAGAGTAAGCAAATGGTGAGGGGGATCACAGCAAGATTGCAGGGGTGGTATTTTCACTGGAGCAAATCCACATAGCCCTGGCACCTGGTGTGCCTCTATTGACCCGGAAAATGCTTTTATCCCCACCCTCTCCTGTCCCTCCCGGCAGGGACAAAGGTATACATTTCCTGTCTTGCCTCCGGCCATGTCTGCTCCCCTGCACTTGGTCATAATGTATTCTAAAAGGACCCAAGAACACCAAGCTGATATATTACATGTTTTCATGATGCTAATTGGACTTGGTGGGCCCAAGGAGCTAGCATCTAGGTGCCTCAGTAAGGTACCTTCATGCCAGATGGGGGAGATAAACCCTATGAACATGGGTGAAGCCTCTGAGGGTCCAGTGGTCTGGGGTTTTTGGGATAGACCTTCTAAAGTGAGACACACGCTGTACTTTACACACCAGCCACCACAAGGAAAGGGGCGCAAAGCTAGATTTCCAGAAGCAACACAAAGTGTATTTGTCTGTAAACTAAACTCAGTAACCCACCCATAAGGCTACAACGTTTGGGATTTGAAGGGTTTTTTCTTTTGCTTATTATTTTGACATAATTTCAAACACAGAAGAGTTGAAAGAATAAATTTCAAAGAATTCCTGTATACGCTTCACTCAGATTCCACAAATATTAACATTCTAGATAGATGATGACAGATAGATGATTGATGGATAGATAGATGGATAGATAGATAGATTGATAGATATAGATAGATAGAAAGATAGATAGATAACCATCCCAAAATTCTTAATGCAGTATTAAGCTTTATGAACTTCAGACATATATATGCTACAAACTTACAAAAAAATATTTTAAAGTTAAAGTATTAAAATTTCTTGTATACTTATCTAGCTCTAGAAATTTTGACTGGCAAACATTGAGACAAAAACTTTAAATTTGGGATTTATTGTTTAAAATTTATAAAATTAGGTAATAATTTCTAATTAGTAGACTATTTTTTATAACGGTTTTAGGTTTACAGAAAAATTGAGCAGATTGTACAGAGACTTCCTGTATACTCTCTCTCCCACACAGAGTGTTCTCTATTATTAACATCTTGCATTAGTGTGGTACCTTTGTTACAATTGGTAAACCAATATTAATACATTATTATTAACTAAAGTCCATAATTTACATTAGAGTTTGCTCTTTCTGTTGTACATTCTTTGGATTTTGATAAATGTATCCACCATAACAGTATCATACAGAATAGTGTCACTTCGCTAAAGATCCTCTGTGCTCTACCTATTCATCCTTTCCCCCTCCTGGCACCCCTGGCAACTACTGATCTTTTTACTGTCCCTATAGTTTTGCTTTTTCCTGAATGTCATATGGTAGGAATCATAGAGCATGTAGCCTTTTCAGATTGCTTTCTTTCACTTAGCACTATGAATTTAAAGTTCCTGCCTGTTTTTTCATGGCTTGATAGCTCATTTCTTTTCATTACTGAATACTATTCCACTCTATGGATGAAATATGGCACACTAATTTGTTTATGCATTCATCTATTGAAGGAAATCTTGGTTGCTTTCAATTTGGGGCAATTATGAATAAAGCTGCTACAGACATCTGTGTACAGACTCTGTGTGGACATAAGTTTTCAACTCATTTGGTTGGAATATTATGTATTACTTTATAATACATGTTTTGGTTTTATATAGTATCAATTCTCTATACTAGAAAACATGCAATTGTTAGCACAGCTACACCCTTTCTCTTTTTCTTTCTCTTTCCCTCTTAGTTTTTTTTTTTTTTTTGGCTCACGTCATTTTTACTTAATCAAGGTTTATAGTATTCACATTCTTTTCTGAAACTATAATTCCTTTTGTTGTCCAGCCTTGGTCTGTCTATATTTAAATGAACTATGATTACTTTAACCACAGCTTTGTCATTCTTGGATTCTTTATTGTGTTTCATCTCTTGGTTAAATAGATTTATCTTTAATGAATTTTCCAAAGTGTTGATGGCTGATGGGAACTTGACTTCCTGACTTACTTCATGTTTGAACATGTCTGACTGATTCTGTTACATTTGGGTAAGAATTGACTAGGTACACTGTTTCTGGGTCACACTTTGTTTCCCTCAGAACTTGGCTGACTTTACTTCATAGTCTTTGGCTTGGACTTTTAAAGTCTAAGGCCAGTCTAACTCCTACCTCTTCTTCCTGTACACCTAAATAATTTTCCTCCATTTTTTCAAGTTCTTAAATAAATCAGAATGTAGATCTGCTTTAATCACCATCATTCTTGATCAGTTTTTCCAAGTATGTGATATGCCCTTTCGGCCTAAAAATTTTATTCTTCTTTCATTTCAAGGCAACTTTTTTGTATTACATCTCTGAATATTTTTTCTGTTCCATCTGTGAGAGTTTCTACTTCAAAGCCATCAAAGGGTCATCTTTGCCCTCTTCATGTCTATCATCTCCTGTCTAATTTAAAATAATTTTTTCTCCTTTTCTCTGCATTCATTCTGATTATCTCAAGACTCCTCACCAAAATTTGACTTTCAGCTACATCTATTCATAACTGTATTGGGTTTATTTATTACATATTAATAGTATTAACTTTTATTTAGCTTTGCAATATCCTCTTCAACCCATTCTGCTGTCTTGCTGATTATCTCATAGATATTATCATATTAAATTAAGAATCTACATGTTCTTTTAGTGCAAAGCACTTATGGAGAATATGCCCCAGGTTAAGGGTGATATTTTCTTCCATGCTGGTATCTTTCTATGTTGTTTATATTTGAATCATTTATTCAACATAGATTTGAGTACCTACTACTGCAAGACAGGGTTTTGGTCTCTGGCAGTATCACAAAACAGAAAAATTTCTTGCTTTCATGGTACTTTTGTTGTGTGGATGTGTTTGTGTGTGTACATAGAGTGTGTCTGTGTATTTGGGTTTGCTATGATATGTTTACATAATAACTATATCATTTTTTGCCATTTTACTGATAGTTAACCTGGGCTGTGCTACCCAGATCTTTCATTTCTCTAATAAAGTGAGATTGAATTTACCTTGACATTTGTTTTCCTGTTCTCTGGAACCAGTTTGAATTCCCTTCAGGGCTTCAGATTAAATTATCCATGTTGATTTTAATCTACTTTTCTGTAGCCTGAGGATAAAATTGTTGTGATTAAATTTATGGACTTCAACCTTACAAATAGGAATTCAGTTTGTTGTCATAACAAACTTTTCTTTATAAACTTAATTACAAACTATATAACTACATTTTCAAAAAGTTGGAAAAGAATAAAGCCACCTCTGTATGAGTCTATTGGACAACAATTTATATGTTTTTTATTTGTTTGTTTGTTTTAGTAACTGGACCATTACCTAAAAATGAAAAAGCTGAGGAACCAATAGAAGGAGCCCACGGTCTCCATGGTAACCTGTAAGAACATGCATTATATGACTCTGAAAACCCCTTATTGACTATTTAGGAGCAAACCACTAAGTTTTTTTCCAAACGACTGAGCAATCCTGAAGGTATTCCATATCTTGGTTATATTTCATCACAAAAATAACCATATGCTTAATTATGATCCATGTGCAAGTGTAATTTCATTTCTGTCCAAACTGGAAATACAGCTTCCACGTTCTCCTTTGTCTTCCTCTCAGTCAAGAATCACGTTGATTTCTTGGGTGGAATGGGAAGGAATGGTGTCAAGTATCAGAAATGAAATATGTCCTCTCTAGGTTGTCTCCAAAACCAAAGAAGAAAGCAAGAGGCAGGACCTTTGGCAAATTCAACAAACACAAAACTGTCTTAAAGTATTCACAAAGAAACTTCAAGGACTGACTCTCAAAGGAACCAAATACAGAATGATAACACCAACTCAGACTAAAGAACACTCTTGCCTCCAATCATAAAATGTATCTCTGAGTTTCCTGGCAGCCAGGACAAAAAGGAAAATAAAATAGGTGTCATTCTTTTTGCCTTATAAATGAATGTTTTGCAGATTATTGCAAGACTCCAAATTTTTCCCATCTTTGCACTCTGAAAGGACAATTTTTACATGGATCTTTGTGTATAGGATCATGAACAATGGAATAGACAACATTCTCAAAATATACGGAGAGATCTACTTATGTCTTCTATGATTCCAGATATGAAGACAATAAAGAAAGATGTAGTTTTATAAAGTCAATGCCACAAAAGGAATTCTTCGAAGTCCTGTCTAGATTAATGAATTCCTTGTGCGGCTTTCTTCTTACTCAGTGTTCTATTTTCCACTGCTCCTGCCTTTGTGCACTTTCTGTGATTCTGTTTCTCTCTTGGGCATAAAAGCCTCATCTGTTACAAGCCATTGTTCAACAAACCATTCTGACAGCCAGAAGAGAATGAGTCAGCTGTTGTCAGAAGCAGGTCATGGTGAAAGCAGGAAGCAGGAACCATTCTTCCACTGACGCTCTCTCACCTCTGCACGGCCCTTATATCTGCCACCCGTGGTGGGACCTCACTGATCTCTGGGCTTACAACTTCCCACTGCCATATCCCTGTCTAGGCTCACCTCTCAAATACTGCCACAGCTTTAAGATTACCTCCTCTCTCTTTGTTTTTTTAAATTAGTTTATTTTCATTGAGGTATAGCTGATTTACAATGTTGTGTTAGTTTCAGGTGTACAGCAAAGTGATTCAGTTATATATACATATATATCTATTTTTTCAGATTTTCCCTTATAGGTTATTACAAAATATTGAGTATAGTCCCCTGCACTATGCAGTAGGTCCTTGTTGGAGATTACCTCCTCTCTTTATTTTCTATCAAAACCTCTCTGTCCTCAGGGCTGAGTGAAGCATCAAAAGGAAATTTTGTATATCAATCCAGGTTCAATCAGGGAAGCAGAACCGCAGTGAGCTCTGGGATAACGGATTTGGAATTAGACCTTATACAATGATGGGAAGAGCTTGGAAGTGGAGGTCAGAAAGGAGGAGTGAGATGAGAGAGTCACCAGCCTGTCAATCAAAGAAGTACATCCGCTGTTGAAGTGGGATGCAAAGGGGAAGCTGATGGAGAAACGTGTACGAAGCTGTGCCTGTGTGGGCTGTGGGTCCACAGCATCTGGTGATGGGCCTGGGGCTGCCGGTGGTCATCAGGGACAGCACTTGGATGGAAGAGCTTGCCTCAGAGCTCAGGAGGGCCAGGGCGAGCCGGAACGTGCTGGCACCTCTTCACCTGTCACTGCCTCTAACCATGATGACATCCGAGAGTAATGCCTTCTGCTTCTCTTTCACCTCCCGAATTTGGTGCAGGTTCCTCTTTTGGCCAACTCTAACCTGAAACCATACAGGAAAGGGGATTCTGGAAACATAGTTCCCAGTTAACCAAGTTGACAATAGAACAATCCAGCAGAGTATCTTTAGGTTAATTCACACAGAGTTGCAAATGCCTGATACTCTCTGTGAACGCCTCTGAGAGGGATACTTTCCAGTGAAGCTTTCAGGGATCTCAGGCACTGGCAGGCCAGTGGCGAACATCCTGGGAGCGGGGTGGGGGTGGGGGATAAGATAGCTTCCTGCTGCCCTCGTTACTTGCTCCAGGGCTTTACAACCTCTCCATCAACAAACCCCTGATCAGATACGACAGTAAACATAGACTCAGGAGGACTGGGATCGTATCCCAAAGAAACACACTACAAACTCACGATTTATTTAAAGTCTTCTCTTTTATCTCTATTATTCCTGCAAATCCTGTGTCTTACTTTGCTAGTTTCAGTATCAAAATAAATTTTAAGTTGCTTACTGGATACATGTCTTAATTTTTTTCTCCTCTAACCATTCCCTTACATGCAAGAAGATGCACGCATTCATCCTGTGGCTTCAAAAGCCCCGACCACACCACCGTATAACCCCTGGGAAGTGCACATCCAAAGCTGAGGAACATAGGCTTTCCCTTGAAAAGTGGCTCAGCTAATCAGCCACTTCCCTGCTTCAAACGTCCAAAGACTCCTGACCGCTCTCAGGATCAAGCCCAACCTCCCTAGCCCAGCATTCAAGGCCTCCATGATCTGGGATCACCCGCTTCTCCTGCCTCTCAGCACACACTCCTACCTCCTGAAGACTCCCTTCCAGCGCTTTCCTCAGGGTCCCTGACCACCCTGTGCTCCTGCTGCTTCCACACCCTTCCCCGTGCTGTTTCCTTTCCTCTGCCCCACTTCTTTGCCTGAAGAAATCTTCCTCAAGCCTCAAGACCCCACTCATATGCCTGTCACATCCCTGAAGCATCCCCCCTCCAACTTTGTTTGCACCATTAGTGCCACGACTTCCACTCCATTACCTGTTAGCATTTTGTCTGGCTTCCCAGGTGGGCTGTGAGTGCCTCAAGGCAGACACTGTCAGAAGCCTACCCAACAGCCATGCCCCTCTTCCTCCTTGCAGACAGAAGACCAATCGTATTTGGAGAAATCACGATTAGGCTAAACATGTCATGGCAATCCCATAGTCCTCTGCCAGTGAGTGTCATAAGCTTGGGCACGTGGCTCATTTCTGGTCATTAGGGTGTAGAGAGGATATGCCAGAGCATGTGCTCTCTCTCTCTCTCTCTCTCTCTTTCTCTCTCTCTCTCTCTTTCTCTCTCTCTCTCTCTTTCTCTCTCTCTCTCTCTTTCTCTCTCTCTCTCTCTCTCTCTCTCTCTCTCTCCCATGTAGGACACAGCAGGAAGACAGCCATCTGCCTGCCAGGAAGAGAACTCTCACCAGAAACTGAACCCTGAAAAACCTTGACCTTGGACATTCAGCCTTCAGAACTATGAGAAAATGAATTTCTATTGGTTAAGCCAACAAGTCCATGGCATTTTGTTATAGCAACCCCAGCTGCTAGTTGATAATGCTTAAATAGCTGAGATTTGCTAAGTTCTTGCCATATGCTAGACACTGGTCTAAGTATTTTTTAAGCACCAATTCATGTAATATTCACAACTTTCCAGTGAAGTAGGTACAGTTACGATCTTATCCATCATACAGATAAGAATCTGAGGCACAGAAAGGCTGAGTACTTAGCCCTAAATCATGAAGCTGACAAGTAGCAGACCTGGGATTTGAACAGAGGTCATCTGGCTCCGCATTCACACTCTCAACCTCCATAGTATTCTACCGCTTCTCAAGGGCTGGCCTTATCTGATTCCTCTTACAATTCTCCAAGACCAGCACAGCGCCTGACCCTTGGTAAGGCATTTACTGAGCGTTGATGTTCTAGGCAATCTGCCAAGCTTTGTCAACAACCATCAATTTCAGCCTCGCAACAAGCCTATCAGCATGGAGGCTGAGAGTCCTGTTTGCCCAGGGCTGAGGGGGTTCATGGGATGCAGGACTTTCTATTTAAAACTGGGGTGGGTTGGTCACCTCACCTATTAGGTCGGTTCAGGGCTGCGTTATGACTGTCGTTGGCCCAGGAACTTCTGCTTTTGAGGGCCCCTCCCACCGTAGTAGATTTTAGTGGGTCCTAAAAACTCAATTTTTTTATGATATGAGAAAAATATGTAAAATGTTTTCTTCAACCCTAAAGGGTCATTTTCTTCCTTCTGATTTTAAAAGAAATCAAACATTTTAGTAGGCTCCTAAAAATACCATGTGCCCCAGTCATCGTGCCCACATCCTCCCAGACCTAACAATGTGTTGGCCCTTAGTCATATTCTGTCCTAATTCCCATTTCACAGAGAGTTTAAGTAATTGCCCAATAATCATACACCTAGAAAAGTGATGGAGCCAGGACTGGAATCATTCTGTCTAACTCTAGAGCCTGTGCTTTTCACTGCTCTATCAGCGTTTTCAAACATTTTCGTTGGTGACTCCAAATAAGAAATAAGTTTTACAGCACAGTGCAGTACTCACACTCACACACACACACACACACGCACACGCACACATATACACAAACACAGAGGAATCAAAAGGTGCATGTAACAATATTTACCCTTACTGCACATAATTCATGCTGATGTATTCTATTCTATTTTATTTGGTTCTATTTCATTTTTTAAAGGCCAATTGCAGCCCACCAGAGTTCGTGACCCATCAATATGTTGTGACCCACAGCTTGAAAAACCCTGCACTCCACTCTAATACCATTAAGAAATATTTGTAGAAAGAATGTCTTGAGTGTAGAGACAGAATAGGGACATCACCCAACATAAATATTTTCAGCCAAATAACTATCAGTTTCATCTGTCTCTTTAACAACTGAAATAACATGAAAAGGAAACATGTGCTATTTTAGAAACACAATGCTAGTGGCTGAACATTTTAAAGTATCTGCTTCCTAGAAAGAATGTGGTGAGAGCTTTGATTTTACATGGCTTTGTCTTGAATAAGTCTTAACTCTCAGCATTCCATTCTTAAGAAGACAGGGCATGAAAATGTGCTTCCCAAAACTCATGAATCCAGGGGCTAAAATGAGACAGCTCACTCTCCTGTGTCTGTGTATGCCTGTTTCCTCCTTGATTCATCAAACATGAGCCTTTCACCAGTTTCCTTAACTGTGTGCTAGGGGAAAATGTGAATTTCAAGCTGGCTAGCTAGATAAATAATGGTTACTAAACTAGATCAAAAATAAAGATGAGGGGCTTCCCTGGTGGTGCAGTGGTTGGGAGTCCGCCTGCCGATGCAGGGGACACGGGTTTGTGCCCCGGTCCAGGAAGATCCCACATGCCGCGGAGCGGCTGGGCCCGTGAGCCATGGCTGCTGAGCCTGCGCGTCCGGAGCCTGTGCTCCGCAACGGGAGAGGCCACAACAGTGAGAGGCCCGCGTACCGCAAAAAAAATAAAAATAAATAAATAAAAATAATAAAGATGAGGCCATGTAAATAAGCTATTGGGCTAATTTTCAATCATTCTGAAGCCTGTAGGACTTCTGAACCCCTAAACAACGATGTTAATACTACTGGTATTAATTAGAAATCCTCAAGTGACACTGAGGGGCTGGTGCTCCTGTCCTTCTACATTTGAGGACTCTTCTCGATAATGAAGAACCTTCATTCACTAGGACCCTCTGACATCTAGCTGTACGCTCAATGTCCAGACTGGCCCTGGGTACCAAATAGCAGCTGGTCACTGATGGATGGACAAAGGCCTATATGAAGGAGTGCATGAGTGTTAGCACAACCTCAAATTAAGGAAGTTCAGAGCAAGGAGCTATAAAACCCAGTCTCTCAGAGTAGGGGTGGTGAAGCAAGAAGGATCCTAGTGGAAGGCAGGTAGGGGGCGTAGGTTCTGTCAGTCTTGGTGTCGAGGCTGCAGTATGATAGTAGCAATAGCCTTCACTTTTCTGACCCTTAGTGTCCTCAACAGTAAATTGAGGTTTCTCCACGCAATGACATTAAATGTTCCTTTCAGCTTTTTCAGAATTTCCAGATCTGAACACTGAAGATCCTAGCTTGGAAAATTTGACATTAGAAAGAGGTCCTCATGCCCAAAGAGATGGGGACCTATACTCACATCTTCATTGGGTGGCACTGCTTTCCTGGGGCTGGGCTTAGGAATCCCAGTTCCTTCACTGATTTGCCAGCTAACCAAGGAGAAGCCCCAACATGGCCTGTACCCTTTAATGTTCCTAATTATAGGTACAATTGGGCCAGGCATTGGGCTAAATTCTTCTTGTGCATGATTTCATTTTGTCCTCACAGCAGCCTGTGAAGTAAGGACCTCCATGCTATAGACTCCCACCTAGGGAGATTTCATTTTCTCTTTTTGCTGCTCTTTTCCTACTCCCAGCTTTCAAGATCCTGACCCCCTGAATTTGCGTACTCTTCCTCCCTCTTGGTTACAGTGACTATGGAAGTCTCACGAGATTCTATTACTTAATCCTCTGGTATTTGTTATGCAAGCTTTACTATGTAGTTCTTTGTGTTCAGTTATTCTTGTTGGTTTGGGACTTTGACCTGTGGTATTTGCTCCTCTTCATAGCATATGCAGCCAGTTTTCTTGAATGATTTTAAAATTAGAAGCCTTAATGGATTCCTCACCTTTGCACCTTGTCGGAGAGACTTTCTGCAGCGACAGTGTGGCTCACCTCACCCCTCCCTGAGAACCATCTGACCCACCTTCAGGAAGGGGACTTGGCAGCCATCTTGTCACCAGTGACCTGCCCATCCCTGACCATAGCTGACTGGGTCAAGGATGGACACCTGACTGAAGATCAGTCAGTCTTCTCCCAAAAATGTAAATTAGGCCTAAAACAAGTGAGTCCATTTCTGTTCGTTTCTTGACTGAAAGATGGGCCAGCTCAGGAGCTGTGGGCGGGCAGAGAAATCTAGAAGGCTGGTCTACTGAGGGGAAGGCAGGAAGCAGACGTGCAGAGGGGAGGAGAGACAGAGAACTCCCAGCTTTGGAGGCTGAGTAAGATCTCTACCTTGGCTCTCAGAGTGTATAGGGCTCCTGTTCAAGGCCTTGGCAGACTCTGTTTCCAGTGGGTCTCAGGAAAGACCTGTATGCTCTAGAAAAATTACACTTTTTGTTTTAACCTAGCTTCCATTTGACCAAGACCTACATTACTGTCCTGCCCACCAGTTATCCTTTAACAATAGGCACAAACATCCCCTGCTCTGAAATGTCTTCCCTGACCCTTCCTCAGAGTGACCATTCCTGCTTAGGATTCCTGTACTATCATAGTCCCCCTATACACTGCCACAGTCCCCCTGTACACAACCACAGCCCCCCTGTACACTACCACAGTCCCCCTGTGTACAACCACACTCCCACTGTATACTACCACAGTTCCCCTGTATACTACCACGGTCCCCCTGTACACTACTGTGGTCCCCCTGTATACAACCACAGTCCCCCTGTGTACAACCACAGTCCCCCTGTACACTACCACAGTCCCCCTGTGTACAACCACAGTCCCCCTGTACACTACCACAGTCCCCTTGTATACAACCACAGTCCCCCTGTATACAACCACAGTCCCCTGTATACTACCGCAGTCCCCCTGTACACTAAAACAGTCCCCCGTATATAACCACAGTCCCCCTGTGTACAACCACAGTCCCCCTGTACACTACCACAGTCCCCCTGTGTACAACCACAGTCCCCCTGTACACTACCACAGTCCCCTTGTATACAACCACAGTCCCCCTGTATACTACCACAGTCCCCCTGTACACAATCACAGCCCCCCTGTACACTACCGCAGACCCCCTGTATACAACCACAGTCCCCCTGTATATTACCACAGTCCCCCTGTACACTACCACAGTCCCCCTGTATACTACCGCAGTCCCCCTGTACACTAAAACAGTCCCCCGTATATAACCACAGTCCCCCTGTGTACAACCACAGTCCCCCTGTACACTACCACAGTCCCCCTGTGTACAACCACAGTCCCCCTGTACACTACCACAGTCCCCTTGTATACAACCACAGTCCCCCTGTATACTACCACAGTCCCCCTGTACACAATCACAGCCCCCCTGTACACTACCGCAGACCCCCTGTATACAACCACAGTCCCCCTGTATATTACCACAGTCCCCCTGTACACTACCACAGTCCCCCTGTATACTACCGCAGTCCCCCTGTACACTAAAACAGTCCCCCGTATATAACCACAGTCCCCTGTGTACAACCACAGTCCCCCTGTATACTACCACAGTCCCCTATACACACCCACAGTCCCCTGTATACAACCAACGTCCCCCTACACTGCACAGGCCCCCTGTACTACCACAGTCACACTCTTATCACTGCCCTTGGGCCCATGAGCATCATCTGATTCCTCATCTACTAGACTTGAGCCTTCACATGATAGTGACACTGTCCCCTTCAAGCCCCTTCTCTTATGCTTAGAACAGCACCTGATACCTAATAGGTGCTATACAGATCTTTTTGAATAAATGAAACAGTGAGACAATGAATTTATGAGGAGGGAAATCACTTGACTATTATTCAATGACTGTCATTCAACACTGCACGTTTCAAATTTTTTTCAGCTGCTTGTGAGAGTTAGACACAAGCCCGGTGCTTCTTGTCCTGTCACCAGTGTGTCCCAGCACCTCACACAGTGCCATGTAGAGTGGACACTCAATAAATATTTGTTGAATGAATGAATGAGTTAACAGATATGGGAGGAAAGAGACGTGGTGGGGGGTTGGGCTGCAAAGAATCTTAAACCTTCACATCCTATAAATCCTTGCCCCGGATGGTAATTTTCTAAAGACTATTCATAATTGTTGCTCTTTTATTTGCATTCCTTGTTAAAGAAAACCTACAGAAGGAAATGCAGTGCTCTCATCAGAAAGAGTGCTAGACCACTGGTTGCCTGACTCCGATCCCCATACCGAGTTCCTGAGCAAAGGCAGATGGTCCCCTGGAAGTTCTGCTGTTTGCCGTTCCTCTTCATCATCTCAGGTAAGATTTCATTTCTCTGACAGTAGCTCACCTTTCCTGCTGAGGCGGTCTCCTCTCTGTCTTTCTCTGTCTCGCTCTCTCATCCTGCCCTTCCTCCTTCTGATGAGACCAGACCCTGAATTCCCTTCCCCCACTTCTTACCATCCATTCTGACCACGAGCTCCTAGTAAATTCTTTGCCCTAGTTCTGGCTGAGGCAGGAAAAAAAGAAGGAAGTGTGATCAAGAACTCCCATAACAGATGTTTATGGGAATGAGTGTCCATGATGTGTCTTGCATATTCTGGAGTTACTGGGCATACAGACTAAGAGTCCACAGTCCCTGTCATCAAATAACTCAGTTTTATGGAGAAAATAGATATTCAATTCCCATGGAATTAAGAACACTACCCTAAAGACACAGACCTACTAGAGAATGGACTTGAGGATATGGGGAGGGGGAAGGGTAAGCTGTGACAAAGTGGGAGAGTGGCATGGACATATATACACTACCAAACGTAAAATAGATAGCTAGCGGGAAGCAGCCACATAGCACAGGGAGATGAGCTCGGTGTTTTGTGACCACCTAGAGGGGTGGGATAGGGAGGGTGGGAGGGAGGGAGACGCAAGAGGGAAGAGATATGGGAACATATGTATATGTATAACATTCACTTTGTTATAAAGCAGAAACTAACACACCATTGTAAAGCAATTATACTCCAATAAAGATGTTAAAAAAAAAAAAGAAGAACATTACCCTTCCCCCAAACATGTGGCTAAATGGGATTTTAAAGTGATCTCTCAAGTAGTTATGGATATATGCACAGATTTAGATAAATTTAGACACACCTAGGATGTTTGTAACAACCTGATATACATATTAGTTTGCTAGGGCTGCTGTAACAAAAGCCCACAGACCGAATTGCTTAAACAATAGAAGTTTATTTTCTCACAGTTCTGGAAGCAAGAACTCCAATATCAAACTGTCAGTGGATTTGGTTTCTTCTGAGACCTCTCTCCTTGGCTTGCAAAAGGCCACCATACCGCACATGGTCTTTCCTCTCTGTGCACAAGCTTCCCTGGTATCTCTTTGTGCGTCCAAATTTCCCCTTCTTTTAAGGACACCAGTCAGATTGTATTAGGGCCTGGTCTAACAGACTGTGTTTAACTTGATCACTTTTCTAAATGCCTATCTCCAAATACAATCACATTCTGAGGTACTGGGGGTTAGAGCTTCAACATATGAATTTTGGGGGGACACAGTTCACCCCATAACTGTATATAGTAGCTAAAAACATTAGAACCAACTGACCTATCTAATGATAGGATAATGGTTAAACTCATTCAGCAAATATATACTGAGAGCTTGCAGGGCCAGGTACTGCACTGGGTGCTGAATGCCTGTCCACAGTTGAGTGGGAGCAGGGGGTTGATAGACAAATCATAAGAGAGGCAGCAAAGTATGGTACTCATGTGCACAGACTCTGGATGTAGACTTCCTTGCTCCCCCACTTACTAGCTGGATGACTGGGCAAGCTGTTTGACCTCCTGTACCTCAGTTTCTTCATCTGTAAAATAATAGCACTTACCTCACAGGTCTGTTTTGAGAATTAAATATTTATAAAGTACTTAGAATAGTAGCTGGCACATAGCACTATGAGTGATAAATAAGTAAATTGGTGAAAATCCACATGAGTCTGGCATTGAAAATGGGGTCTGTGGTAGATTGCATTATTGGCCCCAATTTTACCTTCCTCCTTGTATCCAGGCCCTTTGCCATGTAACTCTGCAATTCCTCCACAAATAGTGGAGTCTGTTTCTTTGCCCCTTCACTTTGGGCTGGCCCATGTGACTTGTTCTGGCCAATGGGATGTTAGCAGATGTGAAATTAGTAGAGATTTGAAGTGTGCCAGTGGGGTGAGTCCCCTGTGTTTCTCTCATCATCGTGAGAACATGCTGGAACTAGCTTGCTGATGCCAGGGGCAGGATGGAGACATACGGACGAGAGTCACCCCAAATGACCTGAAAACACTTAAATGAGAACTAATGTTAACTGTGTGTGTACTGAGAATTTGAGATTACTTGTTACCCAGCAGTAACTGACTAACAGGAGGTTGACTGAGATTATTACATGACATGAGGAAATGTTCCCAATAAATTACATAATGGCAAAAGAAGATTACAAAATAATTCATACAGTAAGATCTTATTTTGTTTTTTTGGTTTTTTTTTTTTTTTTTTTTTTTTTTTTTTTGCGGTATGTGGGCCTCTCACTGTTGTAGCCTCTCCCATTGCGGAGCACAGGCTCTGGACGTGCAGGCTCAGTGGCCATGGCTCATGGGCCCAGCCACTCCGCGGCATGTGGGATCTTCCCGGACCGGGGCACGAACCCGTGTCCCCTGCATCGGCAGGCAGACTCTCAACCACTGCGCCACCAGGGAAGCCCTTATTTTGTATTTTAAATAAATTTGTGTATGTGTTTGTGTCCCTGAAAAAATATAAACCAAAATGTTATTCAGTGGTTATCACTGATGGGTGGTAATTTTTATTTTGTATGTGTCTTTTTCTATGCTTTAAGTAAGCTAAATGACCACATTTAGATTTTCTGTTTAGAGTGTGAAACATTACTTGAGAAGATATCTAAGCTGATGGAGAGACGAATGGTAGCTGGGTAGATGGAAGCAGTCCCTCCCTGGTGCCTGTTCTCTCATCCCAGACTTTGGTCTGGATTCTTCTGTGGTAACCAAACACACACTGCAGTGGGGCTGCACAGAATGTCTGTGATTGTAGGAGTCTGAAAAATGATTTGTAAGATAGCCTTTCAAGACAACTTGTTAAGATTCTTCAAGGCCCTCTGAAAGAATCCTGCAGGGCTTGGAACATCATGTTTAAATGCATTTGGACACAGGCCAGGTCAGGGTGAAATTAGAGGTTAGCTTTTAGTTTAAGAACAAAACAAGAGACGGTCTGAGGAACAAGTTGAAATATCTGCTCTGCTTGCAACAATTACTTCATTTTAGGGCACACTGTCCCACACCACTGCCTTGGCCTTCCCAGGGTGATCAGCCCTGGTAGGTGGCACCGGGGTGTACGGGGCACGGCCTTTCCAGCCAGAGCAGGACAAACTGTACAGCCTTGGCTCCATCTCACTCTGGATTCAGAATCCACACTGGCACCACAGTGGCTTCCAGGCCTTGGTAGGAGAGACTGCTGGTATTTTTTTCTGATCTTTTTTTTTAATCAGCTTTGTTGAAATATAATTTAGAGCCAATAAAATCCATCCATTTAAAATGTACAGTTCAATGAGTTTTGACAAATGTACACACTCTTGTAACCAAGATATAGAACTTGTTATATATATATATATATATATATATATATATATAATCTTGTAATCAAGATATAGAACTTCACCATCACCTTTTCAGGTTCCTGCAGGTCCCTTTGTAGTCAATCCCAACCCCCATTCCCAGCCTCAGGCCACCACTGATGCGTTAGGTTTGCCTCTTCTAAAATGTGACAGAAATGAAATCATACAGCATGCACCCTTTTGTGTCTGGCTTCTTTTGCTCAGTATAATGTTTATGAGATTCATCCAAGTTGTGTATGCCAATGTGTATGTTCTTTTCTTTTTGTTGCTTAAGAGTATTCCATTGTAAAAAGGAATGAAATTGAGTCATTTGTAGAGACATGGATGGATCTAGAGACTGTCATACAGAGTGAAGTAAGTCAGAAAGAGAAAAACAAAAATAGTATATTAACGCATATATGTGGAACCTAGAAAATGGTAGAGATGAACCGGTTTGCAGGGCAGAAATTGAGACACAGATGTAGAGAACAAACGTATGGACACCAAGGGGGGAAAGCAGTGGGGGGTGTGGGTGGTGGTGTGATGAATTGGGAGACTGGGATTGACATATATACACTAATATGTATAAAATGGCTGACTAATAAGAACCTGCTGTATAAAAAAATAAATAAAATAAAATTCAAAAAAAAGAGTATTCCATTGTATGGATGAACCACAATTTCTTTATTCATTCACCTTTTGATAGACATTTGGGTGGTTTCTAGTTTGGGGCTATTATAAGTAAAACTTATCTTTCCTTTTTTGAGTTTCAACTGTACTTATTCAATAGCTGCTATGGGACTCACTAGCTACAGAATGAATAATTTTCCCTGAAGCTTGCTTTTGCACTAAGAAAAAATATCTGTGATCAAACAAGTTGATAGTTCATTATATCATTCAACCAAGCTCTCTTTCAGTAAGCCATTTATCCAGTAAACATTCACCTGTCACCTACTATTACTACCGGTAATAATTTAGTAATATTCTTTATTGAGTGCTTAATAAATATTAAGATCACCATGCCTTGAATGTTGCTGGATTATCACATTCATTTCTCACAACAGTCCTGTAGGGTAGCTGTGACCGATCTCGGCTTAAGGTGCTTCTTAAACCATAAAGTGCCATGCAAATAAAGTTGCATTTTTTAAACAAAAGAATTTTCTATAAAACTTAGGTTTTTCATTTATTTATTGGCCTGCCCTCCTCTCTCTCTCTTACTCCACTTGCTATGAACTGTTGTGGTTTTATGACATCTCTTCTTTAATCAGGACCAAATGGTCTGTGACATTGCTCAGGCCTTTATGTTTATTGGCCGACACCGAGAGGAAGACATTACACTCCCTACATCCCTGGTGTCAGAGCTGGATTGGTATTCACTCTGGATGCACACGGAACACTTCATCTTCCAGACACACGATTGAGCCAAGGTGCTATATAAGTCAAATAAATAAGTAAAGAGCTGGAAAGCCAAGGGCAGTTCTGTCCTTATGTGGCACACGGAAATACAGTTAACTTTCTGAGTTCCTACTGAATGCTAACATGCACCAGGAACTTTGTAAAAAGAAAGAAAAATGAAGAGGAGACAGAGAAAGACTCTCTTAACTCTTGGAGAGTTTACTTAATATGAGAGCCAAGAATAAGCTGAAAGAATAGTTATCAAGAAAGTATAAATGAGGGGAGAAAACTAGCTTATCTTGAGCTTCTACCAGCTGCCAAAGAATGTGTTAATCCGGTGGTTCTGAACATGGCAGGTCCTCAGAATCCCCTAGGAGACTATTGAAAACATAGATTGCTGGGCCCCACCCCAGAATTTCTGATTCAGTAGGTCTTGAGTTGAGTTCAAGAATTTACATTTCTAACAAGTTTCCAAGTGCTATTGATGCTGCTGGTCCAGGGACCACACTTTGAGATCCACTCAGAGTTGACAATATGTGCTAGACCCATATATTATCTCATTTAAACACCCCAAGAGCACTATGAAGTAGGTCTCATTGTCCCCATTTTGTCCATGAGGAAAGTGGAGCTCAGAGAAGTTCCACAATTTGCCCTGGGTCCATAGCTAGTGAGTGGCAAAGGCAAACTTTGAATTTAGGTCTGTCTTACTCTAAAACCCATGGTTTTCCCACTATTTCAAACTTCTCCCAGACTCTTCCTGGAAAAGCAGACCTAGAATATTATCTGAGCTGGTCAATGTTGTCAGAACCTCCAGTGTTTGAGAATAAACAGGCACAGTGACATCATTTAGGATCGCATGCTAGGGTAGTAAACTGAATGGTTTGGAAAGGATCCAGAGTGTAGTAGTCAATGACCTTGAACAAAGCTACCTACTTCTAAAAACAAAACAAAACAAACTACCTGCTTCTTTGAAGCAACTCAAAATTCAAAAAACCAAGGTGATCCATCACCCCTGCTTCCTCCTTTCATAAAGACAGAGCTTGGTTACAAATCAGATTTTCATCTGACTGTCTCCCTTCTGCTTCCCATAAGCCTCCTGCTGCATTAATTCAGCATAAGGAATAAATCTATAAAACGTGTAAAAGCAAAAACTTCTAACATAAGTAGATTCTCTCATGTGAACAAAGAAATTGTCTTCCTGTTGAATTTTTGTCTTCTAAAATACTTTAATTCAGGGACTTCCCTGGCAGTCCAGTGGTTAACACTCTGTGCTTCCAATGCAGGGGGCACGGGTTTGACCCCGGGTCGGGGAACTGAGATCCCGCATGCTGCGTGGTGCAGTCAAAAAAAAAAAAGACTTTAATTCAGACACAAATTACCAATTTAAGAAATGAGAGAGAAGACATCACTAATAGATTCTACAAAGATTAAAAGGGTAAGAGACATTTGGAACTTCCCTGGTGGTGCAGTGGTTAAGAATCATCCTGCCAATGCAGGGAACACGAGTTTGAACCCTGGTCCTGGAAGACCCCACATGCCGCAAAGCAACTAAGCCCATGAGTCACAACTGCTGAGCCTGCGCTCTAGAGCCTGTGAGCCACAACTACTGAAGCCTACATGCCTAGAGCCCATGCTCTGCAACAAGAGAAGCCACCGCAATGAGAAGCACCCGCACTGCGACGAAGAGTAGCCCCCGCTCACCGCAACTAGAGAAAGCCTGCGTGCAGCAACGAAGGCCCAATGCAGCCAAAAATAAATAAATTTATTTTTAAAAAAAGGATTAGAGACGTTTATGACCAACTTAACTTTATGTCAATAAATTTGACAACTTAGATGAAACGGACAAATTCCTTGAAAGACACAAACTACCAAAGCTCACTGAAGAACGAACAGATAACCTGCATATCATACCTATTAAAGAAATTGAATTTATAGTTTAAAACTCTTCCACAAAGAAAACTCCAGGTCCAGATGGCTTTACAGGTAAATTCTACCAGATATGTAAGGAAGAAATAATATGAATTCTGTACAAATTATTTTAGAAAATTTAAGAGGAGGGATTATTTCCCAACTAACTATGAAGTTAAAATTACACTGAAATTCAAAGACTTTACTTCAAGACCAAATACTGCACTTAATATTAAGGGGAGAAAAAAAATTTCACAATTTTGGTAATAGCAGACAAAATGGAATCCTCAGTCTCATAAAAGCTCCAGAAAGTAAGCAATTTCATTTGTGTCCCTGCTTTGCAGATAAGGAAATAGGTTGGGGAAACTTTGACCTACACATCTCCCCTCTGGTGGTAGGCAGAGATAGGAGAACACCCAAAATAAGCTATTTCACAATTTCCTTGTGGATGAGGTCAGAAAAAGTTTGAAGTCACTAGAGAACAGAAAAGATGGTCCTTAGAGAAGGACTCAGGAGATGGCAGTTCACTTCATGGGAAGTATTTTTTTTTTTTTTTTTCTGGCTGCGCCACGCAGCTTACAGGACATTCGTTCCCGGATCAGGAATCAAACCCAGGCCCCCTGCTGTGGAAGAGCACAGAGTCCTAACCACTGGGCTGCCAGGGAATTTCCTAAACTTTTTATTATAGAGAATTTCAAACTTATCTAAAGGAGTTAGAATATAATGAAGTACCATACCACTTACCCAGCCCCAACCAACAACCATCAACCAGTCTGTGCGTCCAGACCTCCATCCATTTCCTCCACCACATACAATAGTCCCCCCTTGTCTGCGGGGGATACAAGATCCCCCGTGGATGCCTGAAACTGTGGACAGTACTGAACCCTATATATATGATGTTCTTTCCTATACATATATAAGACACAGTTTAATTTATAAATTAGGCACTGCAAGAGATTAACAACAATAACCAACAATAAAATAAAACAATTATAACAGTATACTGGAATAAAAGTTATGTAAATGTGGTCCCTGTAAAATGAGGGTTACTTGAATATGAGAACTGCACTACCATGGCAGTCGACCTGATAACCTAGACGGCTACTAAGTGGCTAATGGGCAGATACGCTGGACAAAGGGATGATTTACATCCCAGGCAGGATGGAGTGGGATGGTGTGAGATTTCATCACGCTACTCAGAATGCTGTGCAATTTAAAATTTATGAATTATTTCTAGAATTTTCCATCTAATAATTTTGAACCAGAGCTGACCACAGGTAACTGAAACAGGGCAGAAAGCAAAACCGCGATGGGGGTGGGGGGGGGCGGCTACTGTATTATTTTGAAGCAAATCCCACCCATAGGATCCTTTTACCCATAAATATTTCAGTATGTATCTCTAAAACAGAGCCTCTTAACCTCAGCGCTATTAACATTGTAAGTCAAATAATTCTTTGTTGCGAGGAGCTGTCCAGTGCATTGTAGGATGTTTAGCACTATCCCAGGGTTCTACCCACTAGAGGCTATAACACCTTCCCCCCAGTTTTAACAACCAAAAATGTCTTGAGATTGCCAAATATCCTGAGCAGCAAAATCTCAAAACAGAACCACTGCTGTAAAAGATGAGGGCACTTTTTTAAAACATAGATATGATAATACTATCATATATTTTTAAATTAATAATTATTTCTTAATGTAATCAAATATCCAGTGTTGGGGCTTCCCTGGTGGCACAGTGGTTGAGAGTCCGCCTGCCGATGCAGGGGGACACGGGTTCGTGCCCCGGTTGGGGAAGATCCCACATGCCGCGGAGGGGCTGGGCCCGTGAGCCATGGCCGCTGAGCCTGCACATCCGGAGCCTGTACTCCGCAACGGGAGAGGCCACAACAGTGAGAGGCCCACGTACCGCAAAAAAAAAAAAAAATCCATTGTTAAAATTTCTAATTGTCTCATAAATGGTATAAGTGGACTGTTTCCGAAGGTTTCTTTTAAAAAGTAAGGATTCAAATAAGGTCCATACATTCATTGTGATTGATGGATATGTGTTTCAGGTATCTTTTACTCTGTATGATTCCTCTCCATTCTTTTTTTATTTTTTTTAAAGAAAAGAGGTCATTTGAACTATAGAGTTTCCCACAGTCTGGATTTCACTGATTACATGTTCATAGTGTAGTTTAACATTTTATCTGCGCCTGAAGTAAACAGCCACTGATGATCAATGCCATTGTAATTCTATCATTCTTTCTCCATTTATTAACTGAATTCTTGTATAAAGGGAAATTTCCCCTAATGAGCAAGTTCTTTACATTAGTAATGGCCACCAACAAGGCTGGGATGAATAAGATTCTGAAGCCCTGTTGAAATTCAGTAGAAAGAATGGCAGGGTTGATTACTGATGTCTGATGTGGGCATGTGAGGGGACAGTGGTAGTGATTTCTACTCCTAATCTAATTTACTCCCCTCCTTAAGAAATGAAGTCTCAGTAGAAAGAAGTAAGATCATTAATGCTTAAGGACAGAGTGTTGAATGTGATTATGGAGTCAGGGTAGGCTCAGAATTAAAGTGGTTATTTTTCTTTTCCTTTTTAATGATAATTTTCAATGTTGACAATAAGCAAGGAAATGGCACTTTCAGATACTATTTGTGAGAATGTAAATTGGTACAATTTTTCCGGAGGACAATTTGACAATATGTAAAAAAGCCTTAAAATCTGCATATCCTTTAACCTAGAAATTCTACTGCCAGAAATTTATCCCAGGGATGTGCAAAAAGACTCAGTGAAGGTTGTTCATGACAAGTCTGTAGTAATAAAACATTGGACACAGGGACTTCCCTGGTGGCGCAGTGGAAAAAGCTCCACACTCCCAATGCAGGGGGCCTGGGTTCGATCCCTGGTCAGGGAAATAGATCCCACATGCATGCTGCAACTAAGAGTTCGCATGCTGCAACTAAGAGTTCGTATTCCACAACTAAGGAGCCCACGTGCCACAACTAAGGAGCCCGCAAGCCGAAACTAAGACCTGGTGCAACCAAATAAATAAATAAATATTGAAAAAAAGAAATCTAGCCTTTAAAAAAAACAATAAGTAACATTGGACACAACTTAAATGTTCACCTATAGGGGATTCGCTGAAGGCTGTGTGCTATCCCATCAATAGCCTTGCAGTCATTTGAATGTTACAGAATACATAAAGGCACAGAAAGATGTTCATGATATATTACTGAGTGAAAAAAGACAGGTCTAGGACTTCCCTGGTGGCATAGTGGTTGAGAGTCCGCCTGCCGATGCAGGGGACGCGGGTTCATGCCCTAGTCCAGGAAGATGCCACATGCCGCGGAGCGGCTGGGCCCGTGAGCCATGGCTGCTGAGCCTGCGCGTCCGGAGCCTGTACTCTGCAACGGGAGAGGCCACAATGGTGAGAGGCCCGCGTACCGCAAAAAAAAAAAAAAAAAAAAAAAAAACAGAAAAATAACAAAAGACAGATCTAAAGTAATGTATTCCATAATTCTCTTTTTCTATTTTTAAAAAAGGAATTTATACATATAAACGTATGCATGGAAAAGAGGTCTCAGTAAATATACGAAAGTATTAACAGTTAATATTAAAATATTAATATTACCTGATGGTAAAATTAGGAGTAATTTATATTTTTTTCATTTTGCTTATCATTTTTCAAAAATTTCTATAAGTAATTCGTATTATTTTTTAAAAGAAAAAATTTTAATGACAAGTACTTTAAATTACAGTTGGCAAATATCATGGGACATACTTATACCAAAAAATTATTCATTGTTTAATCTGAAATTTAAATTTAATGGGGTGTTTTGTATTTTTATTTACTAAATCTGGCAAGCCTACTTTAAATGCAAAGCAATCAAAGGAGAAATCAGGGTGTTAGACCCTGATGTGCTGGCCCCTTTGAGGACAGGAGAGTCATTGATTGTTTCAAGTCTTTTAAACCAGGAAATAGGATTTGATGGAATAAGAAAGGAAGATCAATTTGGAAGCCACATCGTCCTTATCTGAAATCTGGACTCTACTACCACCACCACCATCCCTACTCCCCCACCCCAGCCCCATTCACCCCACAATCTGGACGTCCCTGGGCAAGTCACTTGGCTCCCTGAGCCACAGTAATAACTCCTGTCATGCCAGGATCAAATGAAAACATGTGTGTGAAGGCACTTAATAAAACGCAAGTGCCAAGCAGCACATTATTATCATGTTAGTAAATTATACACACAAGGACATGTTGAACAGGAACAAAACATCTGCCACAAGACAACTGCAGAATTGTTCCTTGCAGCAGACTTTTGATGGCTTTCTGAGGTCAAAACAACTCAAGGTTTAGTCACTCCAGGACTGAACCCATACATTAACATCCATCCAGATTGTTCTTACGACCCTATTTATAGATGCTCTGATCATTAAATAGTGTTGGAACACTTTGCCACAAGTCGGTTGTTAAACTGCTTGGCGAGTGGCTCAGAGGAAGCCCACGTGGTTTACGAGTTTGGCAGCTCATAACTACAGGCCCTCACCTTAGCCTCACACACCAGTCTCAGTCACCTTGGAAACTGCCCTATTCTAGATGCAGAGCACAGAACGCCCGGCTGATGTGGAATTAATCAGCAGCCGCCTTCTCTTCTGGTCTCTGTTACAGAGAAACCGTCAGTGTTTCTCAAGCCACTTTAGGGAGGAGCCCACAGGGCAGTTTCAAGGATCTTCCAGGGGAAAATTAATACAGGAGGTTGAGGACTACCACAATGTGGAAAAATGAATTGAGGGAGAAAGAAATTAAGGGAGAAGGAAAGAGGAAAGGAAGGAAGTTAGAGGAAAAAGAGGAAAAGTTCAGAAGGAAGAAAATGAGAGTATTATCCTATTTTACAGATGAGGAAACTGAGGCCCAGAGGCCCAAGGTCACTTGTCCACTAACAGCTCCTCATGGGAACCAGACACTCTGGAAAGAGTGACATGGAAATGCACCTTGCTAGTGAAGTGGCACAGCACAGGGGAGCCATAGAGAGAGGCAGCCACCCGCCAGCCCTCACCAAACACTAACGCTGTTCTGGGACTCGTCAGCCTCCAGAACTGTGAGAACTAAATGCCTGCTGTTTAAGCCACCCAGTCCATGATATTTTGTTAGAGCAGCCCAAGAGCAGACTAAGACAGCTGGCAATTCTCTCTAAATGATGGAGAAATGGTGGAACTATTTTCCACGTGGCTGCACCGTTTTCTATTCCCATAATTGACGTCTGAGGAGGGAGTACCATTGTGGAGTCCCAGAGTCCCCAGCCCGAATCTTAGCTCTGCCACAGACTCAACTGGGTGACCTTGTTATGTAACCTCTTAGAGTCTCAATTTCCTCATTGTAAAATGGGGACAACAGGCTTGAGGGAAGATTACATAGGTGACATACAAAAAGCTCCTAGCACATGGTGCTCAGCAAATGTCAGGGGTTACCTGGTCAGTGTGAAGAGAATCACAACACCTCAGTGTGGGAGGGAGCCTGATAGGTACAGCATACAATGCTGCTTCCTGGGTTATCATAGCAGGGCCCCCTGTCCTGTGTCCTACCCAAATATCCCCATTGTTGCTCACCATAGGGTATCAGGGGAACAAGCTCCACAGCACATAGCGAGGCATTTCCCAGCATTTCTTGGAAACCTGGCTTTCACAGGGCATAAAGGAGTGCTATAAGGTGGGGGTAGCGGGGAGGAATTCTGAGGTCAAATAACTGGGAAACACTGGGTTAAATAACATTGAAGCAGGTTTCTCTTCTGCAGGACTCCTCAGAGCATTGAGCAGAGTCATGCACTTTGAAATCCCCAATGAGGCATGGAGTCAACAGCGTTTCCTAAACCTCTCTGTCCTGGGAAAGGAAAATCTGCATCCAAACATAAGGCATCGTCCACACAGCAGGGAAACCACATACAACCACCAAGGTCAGCCTCAGCTGCGAGTTCTAAATATTCACTCCCAAACCTCTGCATTGTAGCAATTCTCGCCTTTCCTGCTTTATCCCAAATGGCAACTTAGAAACTGCAGCCACTGCTACTCTGCCATCTTCCTTAATGGCACCATTCATCCCTGCTGCATGAAGCCAATATCCAGGTTTAAGTTCAAGGTGTTAGATAATCTTCTGAGGCTGAATGAAGAGAGTCACCATCTCAGGATTGAGGGAGTTCGCCCTCCCCACTCCCATGCTGAAGCAGGTCTTGAACACAAGTGGGCAGAATTAGGTATCCCTTCTCAACCAGGTTTCTCATCTGAGTTCAGTAAATTTCCAGAAAGCCAGCTTTCTTGGGTCCTGCAATTGCCCTTTTGTATGTTTATGCAGTTTTTTAAAAAGCCATGCTGTTTGGAGGCTGTAACTAAGAGATGTAAGAAAAGGTCAGGATCTAGGACAGAACAAAAGCCTTAGCAATTTTTTGAGGCCCTGGGGAAGGGGCTGAAGGGATTGTTCCAGAAGACCTGACCTCTAAAGTTCACAGTAAAGCAAATGCAAATAAGTTATACCCTTCTGTTGCTGCCACCTCCCAGAATGGCAAATAATTCCATCTCAGATGGTGATCAGATAAATGACTCTCACTTCACGTGCAAGCTTACCCTGAGTCCTTTATTCTCAAGGGCACTGAGGAAACTGAGGATTTTTCCTGAACTCTTTTAACTAGAATGAAGAAAACAGTCCCAAGATGACCACGAGACAGGAACAACTGGTGCCAATGAATCTTTATTAAGCACCTACTATGGGATGGATGCATATAGTCCAACAGCTGGAGAGAAGAGCCAACTGCACAAATGCATATGGCTGGGATAAATCCAACCCAGCCCTGGGACCACCACAAGCTCCTCCAGACTGTCTGCTCAGCTGGAGTTTGGGAAACTCAGCAATGTCTGTGTAAGGAATCTGACGCACCCAGCCCTATCAACCCTGTCTGAAGACTGCAGCTGCAGCAAGGCCCTTAGAACTACTTACTTAAGTATGAAGTTAGAAGTGGGTTCATCTTTCATCAACACACTTGAAGGCAGTAGGCACTGGAGACAGCAGAAGAAAGGCTGACCCAGCTCTATGGGTGGGTAAGGTGGACCGCTGCCTGGGAAGCAGGGGGCCTGGCTGCAAAAACTATGGCGTGGCAGGTAGCTCAGAACTTTGCACGTCCCTGGATCTTAGCTTTTTTGGTAGGGCCTGGGTGTAGGGGAGCAAGGATGTTGAGGAAGAGAGGCAGCCTGCTATGGCAGGCTGGGGGTCACCAGCCTTGGCTTTACCCCTGACAGGCTGGGTGACCTCACCAAGTCATTTCCTCTTTCTGACCTCAGCTTCCTTATCAGTAAAAAAAATGAGATGGTTGTTCTAGATCTGTTGATTGGGATCTTTTTTAATTGTTGTATTTTGTAAAATTCATATAACATGAAACTTGCCATTACTGACATTTAGTACATTCACAATGTTGTGTGACCGTCACCACTATCTAGTTCCAGGACATTTTCATCACCTCAAAAAGAAGTCCTGCACCCATTAAGCAGTCACTCCCCATTATCCCCTCCCCCTTACCCCTGGCAACCACTAATCTGCTATCTGTCTCTGTCTCTGTGGATTTGCCTATTCTTAATATTTCATATAAATGGAATCATACAATTATGTGGTCTTTTGTGACTGGCTTCTTTCACTTAGCATAATGTTTTCAAGGTTCATCCATGTATCAATACTTCATTCTTTTTTCTGGCTAGATAATTTCATTGTAGAGATATACCACTTTTATCCATTCATCAGTTACCAATTATGGACATTTGAGTTGTTTCCACCTTTGGGCTATTGTAAAGAGCCAAACATTCAATGAACATATGTGTACAACAATCTATTTGAGTATCTGTTTCCAATTCTTTGGGGGTATATATCCAGGAGAAGAATGGCTGGGATATAGGGTGTTATGGACTGAATGTCTGCAACCTCCCAGATTCATGTGTTGAAGTCCTAACCTCCAATGTGATGGTATGTGGATGTGGGGCCTGTGAGAGGTAATTTAAGTTTAGATGAGGTCATGAGGGTGGGGCCCCCATGGTGGGATTAGTGTCCTTATAAGAAGAGAAAGAGACCAGCGATCTCCCTCCCAACCCCCTACTCCTGCCCACCCGTGTGAGGACACAGTGATCTGTAAGTCAGGAAGGGTGTCCTCACCAAGAACCTAACCCTGATCTTATACTCCCAGCCTCCAGAACTGTGAGAAATAAATGTCTGTTGTTTAAGTATGGTATGGTATTTTGTTACAGCAGCCTGAGCAGACTAAGACATATGGTAATCTATGCTTAACTTATTACAGAACCACCACACTATTTTCCACAGTGGCTCCATCATTTTTCATTCTCACCACCAAGGTTTGAGGGTTCTATTTCCTCCTCATCCTCACCAAACTGATAATATCTTTAAGCAGGAAGGGAATTTAGTAGTAAAACCTTTTCTTCTAATGAAATCTTCCTTGGAAAGCTACTATAGTAAAACAGATCAAAGAGAAACTGCTGGGGTGGAGGTAATAGCACGTCTGAGGAACCCCCTACGGTTTGAAGAAACACAGTTTGAAGAAACACAGTTTGAAAACCATTTGCTCCAGGTGGGTTTGTTATATCCTTCCTGGCTTAGTATCTGAATATCCCATCTTGATCCCCTTCCAAGGTCCATCCTGGTCTCTGGAGGTTTGGCTTAGAGAGGACTCTCCCCATCTCTATTCTATACTTTTAGGAAAGGCCTGAGATTACAGTGCTCTTCAATGTGTGGTATAGGGCCAGCCACCAATGAAGGAATCAGCTGGTTCCTTTTATTTTTTGGCCGCGCTCTGCGGCATTTCAGATCTTAGTTCCCTGACCAGGGATTGAACCCACGCCCCCTGCATTGGCAGCTTGGAGTCGTGACCACTGGACCGCCAGGGAAGTCCCAGCTGGTTCTTGTTAAAATAAAAATTCTGGGATCCCACCCCACACTTGGAGAATGGGAATCTTTGGGGAAGAACCCGAGATTTTTGCATTTTTTTACATACTTCCTAGATGATTTTGATGCCCCCAAATCTGAGAACCACTGAACTGGAAGGGACTGAGAAGTGAGGGTTAGGAGAGTAAACACCTAAGATTGATAAGGCCACCGTCTTACTGAACTGTTGTGAGCTTCCTCCTCTGCTCTTTGAGTGGGAGAGAGAAGTTGGATTTTACTTTGGGATCCAAGTGCCAACTGGGGCTACCCAAAGGTCATATTGGCACCACCTCTAGCCCACAGGACGGGGAAGTTTCAAAAGATAAGGACACTCTTATGACCTCAGGAACTGGGCAGAGTGTTCAAGCATTTCCAAGTACTATTTTTTTTTAATGATGGTTATTATGGTTACTTTTTGAAATTTAAAAATATAACACATCAGTAATAAAGCAATGACTGTTTATGTGAGTTTTTGTAGCATTAATCCATGCCTTCTTTGTGCTGAGAATCAACATTATTTACTTTGGGAATCTTTCTGTCAACTCATTTACACACAGTTTCTCCTCCCAGACTTGTGACTCAATGAAGTTTTCCCCATCTGGGGCAGGGAACAAGGAAAACTGTCATATATAGACGCAGCTTAGTGCACTGAGTTTGTAAGGATCATCAAAGGCCCCCTACCCCAGTTACACCCCCAGAGGAGGAACCCCCTCTTCAGGCTCTACTGGGATTCATCCAAGAATGAGTAGCTCCTCACCTGCTTTGGTTACCCATTGCTACATAACAAATCTTGCCAAAAGTCAGTGACTTGATACAAAAACTGTTTTATTATTAGTTCTCACCAGTCTTTGGATTGGCTGAGCTCAGTTTAGCAGTTCTGCTACTTGTGATGTTGGTTGAGGCTGCAGCCAATTGGGGGCTCGACTGGGCTAAAGAGTTGGGCTGCAGGGTCCAAGCTGGCTCACTCACATGGCTGAGAGCTGATGCTGGCTGGCAGCTGGGAGCTCAGCTGGGGCTGTTGGCTGAAATGTCGACACATAGCCTCTTCATGTGTCTTGGGATTCCCACAATATGGCAGCTGGGCTAGGAGAGGGAGTATCCTAAGAACAAGTGTTCCAAGCACTGATTTGGCTCTAAGGTCTTGGATAAATTACTCAATCTCTTGGAGTCTAAGCTTCTCCATCTTCCAAATGAAGATAATACCTCCCTATCCGATTACTGTGAAGACTAAATGAGACAATATATGTAAAGTCCTTCACACAGTGCCCCTAAACAAGAGTGGTTTATGATCATGCCCACACCAACACTTAATCCTGGAGCATCCTTGATAGTACATGCTGAGTGTCTCCATTCTTTCTCCCTGGTTCATACAAATTGCTGAGCTGTCACTCCTTACTTGAAGAAAAGGAGATTGCCTTCTTTAGTGGGGTCCTGTAGGACTAGATGCAGAAATCAGAAACTATGACATGACTCCTTGGAATGTACCTTTTTTTAATAAATTTATTCATTTATTTTTGACCATGTTGGGTATTCGTTGCTGTAAGCAGGCTTTCTCTAGTTGCTGCAAGCGGGGGCTACTCTTCATTGTGGTGCACGGGCTTCTCATTGCAGTGGCTTCTCTTGTGGAGCACAAGCTCTAGGTGCACGGGCTTCAGTAGTTATGGCACGAAGGCTCAGTAGTTGTGGCTCACAGGCTCTAGAGTGCAGGCTCAGTAGTTGTGGCACACTGGCTTAGTTGCTCTGTGGCCTGTGGGATCTTCCCCGAAAAGGGCTTGAACTGGTGTCCCTTGCGATGGCAGGCAGATTCTTAACCACTGTGCCACCAGGGAAGTCCTGGAATGTATCTTAAAGGGAAAAAAAAATATCTTACAAGTATTCAAAGATATTTGAATGTTCTTTGCAGCAATGTGCATAACATCTTATCAATAGAAGCTTATCAACCTAAATATCTATCAATAAGGGATGGAATATGATACATCCATATTCTACTGGATATTTGTTGCTTTTAGAGTATCTAGCATCTGATCATCCTTCCTTTTAAGGGAAAATTCTAAAATAAGAAAGAAGCACCCCTGCTTTCCACTACAGAAGCAGGAAGAAGGCGGATATGCCTACTCCCTGCTCCCTGAAAGGCAAGGTACAAGTGTGTGAGCTGAGTGGCCAGTGTGATGCTCCTGCCTAAGGTTTTGCCCACAAAGACACAGGGACAGTTAGTGCCTTTCAAGATTGCCACGTTGGCAGTGGAGCCTAGATTCCAGCAACATAGAGGTAAGTGTCTGGTGGGGCAGAGCTGCCTCAATGAGCTAGACTACTCACCTTGGAACTGTTATGTGTGAGAGAAATAAACTTCTATATTCATTAACTCACTCTTAGTTGAGCTTTCTTTGTTATGGTATCTTAGCTTATCCTAATTATGGTGATTTTAGAACATGGCCACAAATTCTCTGATACTCCTCCCATTGAGAAGTAGAGAGTATGTCCCCTCCTTTTGAATCTGGGCAGGCTTGTGACCACTTCAATCAATGGACCTTGGTGGAAGTGACTTCCAGGGCTAGGTCATGAAAGGCCATGCAGCTTCCTCGCTGCTTGCTAGGACACCAGCTCCTGGAGCACTGAGCCATCTTGTAAGAAGTCAGACTACCCAGAGGCCGCCACACTGGAGGAAGCCCAAGCCATGTAGAGAGACCTCATATAGGCACTCTGATCAAGAGTCCCACTCAGCTCATAGTCCAACTCATGCCATCCCAATCTCCAACATGTGCATGAAGAAGCCTCCAGATGATCCCACCCCCACCCCACCCCAGCCTTTAATTTCACTCCTAGTTTGAGTTTTCCCAGCTGAGGTCCCAGACACTGTGGCATCATCCCTGCTGTTCCCTATTGGAATTCCTGACCCACAGAATTTATAAATATATTAAAATGGTGATTCTTTTATTCCAC
This sequence comes from Globicephala melas, assembly GCF_963455315.2. Classification (NCBI taxonomy): domain Eukaryota; kingdom Metazoa; phylum Chordata; class Mammalia; order Artiodactyla; family Delphinidae; genus Globicephala; species Globicephala melas. Next base: position 131,205,131 of record NC_083317.1, on the reverse strand, counting down.
TAAGTCTTATGGGTTGTTACACAACAATAGCTAATGGAACTCTAAACTGACATATCATAGATTCTATGGGCTATCCAATACCCTTCAAAAAATTTCCTTTTTTGCTAATTAAGTTAACCACGGTTTGTTTCTGTTGTTGCCATCAACAGTCTCAGTTGGTAGATATACAATGAAACACTATGCAACCCTTAAGCTGAGTTAGCTCTATATTAACTGTCACAGAAAGATGTTCGCAATGTAGTTTTAAGAGAAAATGGCAGATTCAAAAATAGTAGGTACAGAATGGTTACAGTTCTGTAAAATAAAATTATTTTTCATAAATTTATTTATTTTATTTATTTATTTTTGGTTGCATTGGGTCTTTGCTGTTGTGTGCGGGCTTTCTCTAGTTGCGGTGAGCAGGGGTTACTCTTTGTTGCGGTGCACGTGCTTCTCATTGTGGTGGCTTCTCTTGTTGCGGAGCATGGGCTCTAGGCATGTGGGCTGCAGTAGTTGTGGCTTGCAGGCTCTAGAGCGCAGGCTGAGTAGTTGTGGCGCACGGGCTTAGTTGCTCCGCGGCATGTGGGATCTTCCCGGACCAGGAAGATCCCCTGAATTGGCAGGTGGATTCTCAACCACTGCACCACCAGGGAAGCCCCAAAATTGTTATTTTTGCATAGAATAAATTCTAAGATGCTATGTACCAAAATTATACAGTATTGTCTTTAGGGATAGGAATTATAGGTTTTTTTCTTATGCTTACCTGTATTTTCTATTTATAATGAAGCTCATTACAGTTACATGTGTAATTTTTAAACTAAGAATATTAAAAAAAAATAAAGCCAGGGTTATAGATACAGAAATTTAAGAATGCCTGGAATACTTCTCCACCCCTGGGGATTTTGCACATTTGCCAATGAGAGGCCTTGCAGCACAATCTTTGGGGAGTGGTAGCCCCATTAGGCAGTGTAGTAGCCCCTAATAATTTCTCCCATTCCTATAAACGTATGCTGTTCCTCACATCAAGAAGTATGGTTTATTTCCCCTTTCCTTGAATCTGGGCTGTCCCTGTGACTGCTTTGCCAGTGGAATGCAGCATAAGCTGTTGGAGGACTTCTGATCTCAAGTCTTAGAAGATTTGGCAGCTTCTGTTTCCTTGCTCTTACACACTTGTTCTTGGGATGTTCCCTCTCAGAACCTAGCCCAAGCCACGTGCAAAGGTCGCATGAAGCAGAACCAAGACGTTCCCATTGGCAGCCTTAGGTGAGCTCCTAGCCAACAGCCAGCACCAACTGCCAGCCATGGGAATAAGTCATTTGGGATTCCAGCCCAGTTGAGCCCCGAAGACTGCAGGTCCAACAGACATCATGTGGGACAGAAGAAACACCCAGCTGAGCCCTGTTAACCCACAGACTCATGAGAGATATTAACATGGTGGTTGCTTTAAACCAATGAGTTTGGGGGCCTCCAAGATGGCTCCACTGATCCCCACCTCTTGATATTTACACCTTGTATAGTCACTTTGCACACTGTACCAGGGCTCGTCTGTGTGACCAATAGAATAGACCAGAAGTGATGTACACAGTAGGTTACTTCCAAGATTAGATGATGGAAGACCTCATGGCTCCTGTCTTGGCCACTCTCTCAGGTCACTCTTCATGTTCTGAGCAGCCCCTAGGAGACAGGTCCACACAGGATGACCAACTTGTCCCCAGGTTGCCCAGGACTGAAGTTTTAGACTGAAATTCTCACATCCTGAGAACGCCCTTAGTCCTGGGCAAACCAGGATGATTGGTCACCCTACGCCTATGTGGTGAGGAAGTGAGGCTTCTGGACAACAGGGAGCAAGAAACCAAGGCCTCCTACCAACAGCCACATGAGGGAGGCATCTCAGGAGCAAATCTACCAGCCCCAGTCAAGCCTTGGGCCAACTGCAGCCCCAGCCAACAGCTCAACTGCAACCTCGTGAAAGACCCTGATCCAGAGCCACCCAGGTAAGGTGACCCCCAGAGACTGTGAGACAATAAATATTGATTATTTTAAGCTGCTCAATGTGGGGTAGTTTTTTAAACAGCAATGGGTAACTTATGCAGGTGGTCTGATACCCCCTAATAGTTAACAGGAACAGGGGTGGCTAACAGATATTGATCTCCCCCTGTTTTAAACAGTTGTGATGGTCTTTCTGTTTGGGGATTTCTTTTCCTTTCCTGAAAATCAACCTGAGGGAATTCTGCTTCTAGAATTCCTGAAGAACAGTGCCTGGCAGGGCCCCTGGTTGCTGCTGCTTGAGCTCATTCCAACTCTTAATTGTTTTCCAAGCTTTAACAATGAATCTCTTGGGCTCACAAAGTCCTCCTGCCTCTCCATTTCTGAATGCTCTGTGAGGCTGTCCTGATTTCCCTGAAGGCCTGAGGTGCTTACCTGGGCTGCTTAAATCACCTTCTCTGCTATAAAGTATCCCTTGATCTCTGGCAACATGGATATCTGTGTGCAGAGAGCAATGCACGGGGCACACGGTCTGTCAGATATGCAGATATCCTGTGGGGGCCTGAGGGGTCTTAAACTAAAATCTCTTCTAACCAGGCACCAAGGTATCTGAGATTTCACCTTTCAAGTGTGATTAATTCATTTGGGAGGCACAAATTATCCACTAGCACCTTCTTCTGAATGAGTTTATTGAAGACATTCTGCCCTGCCCAGGATAGCATAAGAGTACAGTAGTTGGAACTTAATCCAGGGAATCACAAAAGGCAGGTGGGATCTTGAAAAGCTGACCTTGGTCCACTTCCTAATATGTTAGACTGACTCTATGTACAGTTAGGTTGCAGGGCTGCACGTGTGCAGAGCACCCAGCGTGCTCACTGGCAGGCTACCGTGTGCACCCAGAGAACCAGAGACACATTGCAGAGTAAATGAAGGTACATGTACCATTCACTGACCTATTAGATCCCCGGGGCCACCGTAGCAAAGTGCCACAAGCTGGGTGGCTGAAAACAACAGAAAGGTATTCTCTCATAGCCCTGGAGGCTAGATGTCCAAATTAAGGTGTCAGCAGGGCTAGTTCCTTCTGAGAGCTGTGAGGGTAAATCTGTTCCAACCTTCTACCCTAGCTTCTGGTGGTTTGCTGGCAATCATTGGCATTGCTTGGCTACTTGATGCATCACCCCGATCTCTTCCTTCAAGTTCAGATGGCACTCTCCCTTTGTGTCTGTCTCTGTGTCCAAATTTCTCACCCTAATTACCTCACCTTTAACTTCATCATCTGCAAAAACTCTATTTCCAAATAAGGTCATATTCATAGGCACCATAGGACTTCAACATCTCCTGGAAGAATACACTTCAACCCATAACACTGAGCAGTTAGTAAAAAGTTAATATCCATGAAATGCCAGGCACTTGCCATGATAGTAATTTTATCTACATTATTTCTAATCCTCCCAAAGAGTTCCCAATTTTATACGCCAGGAACTGAGGAGCAGAAAGATTACAGGGCTTGTCCTAACTCACACAGCTGGAAAGAAAGTATAGGCTCTGGAATCAAATAGCCTGGTTTCACCACTTAGCTGGGAGGTCTTGGGTAAGTTACTTAATCCTTCTGTGCCTCAGTTTCCTCATTTGTAAAATGAGGATAACAACAATCATACCTCCATCCATATAGAGTTGTTGTAAGGATTTTAAAAGATGTACAGAGCCTGGTACATAGTAATTACTGAACTCATGGTAGCTGTTATCCTAGTTGTAGAGTCAAGTGAAATAAGACAGAAGGGGAAAAACAAAAACCATGTGATATCACTCATATGTGGAATCTAAACAAAGAAACAAAACAAAACAAAAACAGACTCACAGACTCAGAGAACAAATTAGTGGTTACCAGAGGGGAAGGTGTTTGGGGGGTGGGTGAAATAGGCGAGGGGGCGTCAATCGTATGGTGGTGGATGGTAACCAGACTTTTGGTGATGATTGCTTTGTAGTGAACACAGATGTCTTATCATAAGAAAAGTAGTGGAGTCAATATTTAAATCCACATCTCCTTAGCTCGATACCTTCATTTATTCCTCTGATTCAGCATAGCTGGGTGTCAGGTACTTCTGCATCCATGGTCTCACTGAATCCTCACAATACACGAGGAGGTGAACACTTGTGGTTATAACATTATAGATGAGGGAACTGAGACACAGAGAGGGGAGGTGACTGGACCAAAGTCACCCAGCAAATAAAACATTCTCATCTAGCTCTGCTGCTTCTAATATTTCTTCCACTATGTTATCTGTCATCCCAACGTATAGACATAATAGAGTAGAACATTTTCCTCTACGAAGGTTTGCTGATAACCTCAGGATGCAAGGTAATCAGCCAAGATTATGAGTTCGGTCAGTGGCCTCCCTCAAGTCTACGGCAGGCAAAGGGTTCTGTTTCCATAAAGGTCAGCTCCTGCCAGGTCCAGAAAGCCCAGCACAGAAGATCTGCTGTTAATTCTGAATTCTTCAGAAGCAAGAACTCTTACACACACACACACACACACACACACACACACAAATGCTTATGTGAGGCCTCACCCCAGGACATAGAAACAAACCACTGAAAGAGGATGGAATAAATAAGACTTTTTAGTGAGAAGTCCTGAAAAGTGAGAACCAGCTGCCAGGCCCAATCCAAAATTCCCTGGCAAACCAGCCCTAGGGTAGAGACGATTCCAAAAGACAAAACCAAAAACATATGCAAAAACTCTGGAGATGAATTCCCTTGGCTTTCTTCGGCAGGATAGAAAGAGAACAAAAGTAGCTAAGTTCTCTGGCTGTGTCATCCCCTGGTCTTCCCTCCACCCCCTCTGCCCCAGCCACCCTTCCAAACACAATTCAGCCCTACAAATATCCAAGGAGAGCCGACACCCACAGGCCTCATCTGGCCCATAGTTTTTACGTATTGTAGTGGTCAACATTTTAAAAGTGAGAAGTTTTGGGACTTCTCTCATGGTCCAGTGGGTAAGACTCCGTGATCCCAATGCAGGGGACCTGGGTTCGATCCCTAGTTGGGGAACTAGATCCCACATGCATGCCACAACTAAAGAGTTTGCATGCCGCAACTAAGTCCGCATGCCACAACTAAGAAGCCCATATGCCACAACTAAAAGATCCCGCATGCTGCAACTAAAGATCCTGTATGCCTCAAATAAAGATTCTGCATGCTGCAATGAAGATCCCATATGCTGCAACTAAGACCTGGCACAGCCTAAATATATATAAATATATATATATATATATATATATATTTTTTTTTTTTTTTTTAAGTGAGAAGTTTTCCCTAAGAATCTGGATTTTTTTTTAACTTCTTTTGAAAAATCAAAGGTTCTGGCCAAGTGGCTTCATATCCCTGAATGGTAACTATGACAAAGTTGAGTAGTGGCTGCCTCCAATTTGATTATTTTTATACCCAGACAGTTTGACTCACTTATCATCCCTGCCTGACCCCTGTTGGAATCTTTTTCACTCAGGCCAGGTGAGACTTTCCCTCTGCCTATCAAGTGAAACAGATCTAATCTCACCCTGGCAGTCAAACACCCTTCACAGCACAGCTTACTGAGACTTACCCCTGTGACTATACCTCATTCCGAATCTATCTACTCCTTCATGCCCAAACAGGTCCCTTACCTTCCCACATTCACACATTTGCTGGTGCTTTTTTATTTCCTCTAAGATGCCTTCCATCCCAACTGGACCTGGGGACTCTCCCACACCCTCAAATGTCCATGTGAGGGCCTTTTCAGAATCTCTCACACAGATATAAGCTTTCTTTCATTTGAGGCTCCAAAGTACCATGTTATTTTGAAGTATGCACATACCTCATTTATTGTGCTTTACAAGTATTGTGATTTTTACAAATCAAAGGTTTGTGGCAACCATGCTTTGTCAGATGATGGTTAGCACTTTTTAACAGTAAAGACATAAAGCCATTGCACACTTAATAGATTACAGTATAGTGTAAACGTAAATTTTATATGCACTGGAAAACCAAAAAAATTCATGTGACTCACTTGATTGCAGTATTTGCAGTGGTCTGGATTGAACCCACAATATCTCCCAGGTCTGCCTGTACTTGCTCTGGACTTTCACAACTTCACACATTTGCATATTATAAGTTTTCCTCCTGTGATTCACTTCTGTCCTGGCCAATAGTCCGGCTGAGCCCAGCCTGCCAGTCATCTTCACCAAGGTGTTAACCGGTGAATGAGGAAGCTGTCTTAACCCTCCTGACCAGCCCAGTCACCAGATAAATACCATGGAGTGGCCTCAGTTAATGCCATGTGAAGCAGAAGAACTGCCTGGGTGAGATTTGCAGGAATTCCTGACTTTTGTGACAATTGTGTGATATGATAATAGTGAAACAGGAGGGAAGGGGACAGGGCACAACCTTTGAAAGAATGACATAGCCTGAGGACATGACATAAACTGATTAGAACCAAATGGGTCCAAGATGGTGGACAAGTCGACTTCCACTAGACCTTGAGCTTCCGTATATGTTCACTGTAACACATCAGCAAGCTAAATGACATACCCACAGGCGCCATGACAGTTCCAAGACCGACCATAAGGGTCAAAAAGTGGGCGGTGGCCCAATTCCTAGAAATCCCTGCCCCTTCCTGAAATAGCTGGAATACTCCTCCCACTCATTAGTCTATGAAATTACCCACCCCTATAAAAACTGACAACCCCATACCCTGGTGCCTTTCTCACCTTCTGAGATGGCTCACACTCTGTGGAGTGTTTCTCTCTAAATAAATCCACTTCTTACCTATCACTTTGTCTCTCACTGAATTACTTCTGTGAAGAGACATCAAGAACCTGAGCTTCATTAAGTCCTGAAACCAAGTGTGTGATCTCAGTTGGAAGACTGTGGGTTTTGGCCGGGTTCGAGTCCCGGCATGTGGGTTCAAGTCCCAATCTGAGGTGCACGGTTTCAATAAGGTTGTTGTTTTAAGCCACTAGGTTATAGGCTGCTTTGTCACACAGCAACAGATAACTGAAATGGTTCAGAAAATAAAAGTCTTTAATTTTGTTAATTATTTTCAAGTCTTTTTACAAAATTAAAAATATACACACACACAACTTAGAGAAGGGGAAGGGAACTAATATTTACTGAGCTCCTGTTTTGATTTCTGCCTGGCAATTTTATATGCATTATCTTATCTAACACTCAAGACAATCTAGCTTGTGTTACTATCTACATTTCTAAAAAAGAAGAAACCAAAGCCCAGAGAAGTTAACTTGCAGATGATCACACAGCTTGTGAGTGGGGAGAGTAGGGGCGATTGAATGGCCAGTCTTTATATCCAGCTAAAAAATCCATGTTTTTGTCGCCATCTCACATCCCTACACCACCTCTCTTGTCTCAGACTGTGACCTACATTCCACTTAATGTGACATAATATGCGCTTCTTCATGTTGCAGAGTCTTCAAAACCTTGCTTTTATTTTTTTAAATTTTATTTATTTATTTACTTTTGGCTGTGTTGGGTCTTCGTTGCTGCATGCGGTCTTTCTCTAGTTGCGGTGAGCGGGGGCTACTCTTCATTGTGGTGCGCGGGTTTCTCATTGAGGTGGCTTCTCTAGTTGCGGAGCATGGGCTCTCGGCATGAGGGCTTCAGTAGTTGTGGCACGTGGGCTCAGTAGCTGTGGCTCACGGGCTCTAGAGTGCGGGCTCAGTAGTTGTGGCGCATGGGCTTAGTTGCTCCGCAGCATGTGAGATCTTCTCGGACCAGGGCTTGAACCCATGTCCCTTGCACTGGCAGGTGGATTCTTAACCACTGTGCCACTAGGGAAATGGCCCAAAACCTTCCTTTTAAATGGCAGCATATTATTCCAACCATAGTTTACATACCATTCCCCTATTGTTGAGTATTTACATTCCTTCCAAATCTTTTTGCCATTAAAAGGAATTCTGACAGTTGCATAGTGTTGATATAGAGTAGGAATTTTAGAGGGAGGGGTGGGCCATTCTTTGGTATTACTAGGAATCTCATTTACAAGACTCCACCTCCAGCCCCCTCCACAGTCCTCTCCACCCTGACTGCCTTAATGAACCTTATCACCAGCAGTCACCTAAGGAGAGTGTCACAGGCAGAGCAGAGAAGGGGGCGGGAAAAACAATTCCCTTGGAATTCATACCCATTCAAGCCAGATGAGTTAATCACCTTTTAACAATTTAATGCAGACCTCATAGATCTTAAATAGTTTTGACAGCTGGAAAATTAAGGTTGTGTCAGGATTCTTGTTGGTTTTGAAAAGATTATAAATCTTCTTATTTCAAAAGGGCCAGGTGAAAGGTTTTTAAATCCTGTTAAGAATTTTAGCTGGTATCCTGAGAGCAATGAGTAACCTTTGAATGGTTTTAAACAGGGGAGTGATAACCTGATCTGATTTTTTGATCCAAAAAAAAACACCCTGGTTTGGAGGGCAGGGTTTAGTGATTAATGGGATGGAGGTGAGGAACAAGGAGTACTCTAGCATGACCCTAGGGCTCTGCCCAGGGCAGCTGGGTGGGTAGGATGAGAAGCAGAAAAGGAAGGGAACGATAAGTAGCTCTTTCTTGGACCAGGTGAGCTAGGCGTGCCTGAGGGCAGGGCCTGGGGCAGGCTGTGATGGGGGCAGGCAAGCAGGCTGACTTCAGATGCTTATGCCCCAGGGCGCTGGCTGGCTGGCTACTTGGTCACAGGGACTGAAGCCCAGAAGGAGGGACCCATAGGCCAGGCCAGCTCATGGAATCAGAGGGTTCTAGGAAGGCACAGCTGGCCCAGCAGAAGAACTGAGGACACTGGGGAAGGCCCTGAGTCCATGAGGCCTTAGTAACCCAGAGACTGTTAATCCCCTCCTTTCTACCAAGGGACCAGGACTACCCCATCTTCAGGGACTGTTTGTGCTAGAGGTCATCAAGTCCCTGGAGCTTTTCAGTTTGAAGATTCTGATTCTATACCTAAGGGAAAGCACCAGCTCAGATGTAGCCCCGGGAAGAAAATCCCCTGGGTCCCTGCCCTCCCAAAGATCTACAGCCAGCCAGTGACAAATACCAAGGTGACTAGCACAGGCTGGGATCAGTGCTTTAAGAGAGATGCAAACCTGGGAAAGGCAGAGTTTAATTCCATCTGGACACCTGGAAAGGTGAAGAAGTGATGGCGGCCCTAAAAAACAGGTTGACTTCCACAGGGTGACAGGAGAAGGCAGAACAGTCTAAGAGGCAATGGTCAATGAAAAAGTCCAAAGAGGGGAAATACAGGACTTGCGGGAGACAGAGAAACTTTGCAGTGGCATGATTCTTTCCAGATGCAAGGAGGCACAGCTGTTCATACAGCTCAGACTCACAAGACTGTGAGGGTCTGGGGCAACAATCCAAACTTGGCCCCCAAATCATCTTCATCATCAGTGGCTAAAATCAAAATTTCCTGTGACATTATCTGGGAAAAATGCTAGGCAGCTCGTTCTGAGCTTGCCCTGTCCCCACCTCCAAAAGCAACTTTCCAGAGCATTTGGATGTGCATTTGTTGTACTAGCTTCATCTCTCCCTGCCTTACTTTCCTACCTGTAGTTTTCCTTTTGCCTTCTTTCTATTTAAGCCTTTAGATGAGGAAATAAGGTATGTAAAAATAAACCTATAAAACACTAAATCATATCTTTCAAAACCATTCCAATGTCCACCAAATCTCAAAGGGGCCATGAGTCTCATGGGTGGATCCAGACAGAGCAAGGGTCCAGGAGAGGACCCTAAATGAAGTGCAGGAAGGAGCAGGCTTAGGAAGGGGACTCTGGGGACAGTGCTTTGAGTGAACTGGAACTGAACACAGGAAGTCCTCAGGAACCTTGGAAGGTTATCAAAGTCAACATGCACCTGGAGTCAGCTTCCACCGAGGCTGGTCAGGTAAGACCAAATGCCAGGTCGTTTTCATCCAAATGTCACACTCAAGGGTAAAGGGAGGAGATTTTCAGTCTGCACATTTTCCACACCCAGGAAACGAGGTTCCCTTTTGTGTAGGCCATCCTGGGGAATGTGAGGACCCAGGGACCTGGGAATTGAGTTGGAATATGGTGATAAGCATTCTCGGAGCCATTGCAGATTTGTTGCAGTTTGGCGGAGCAGGACAAAGTAAGCTGGTATCAGAGCTTCTTTGTCATGGATGTGGGGCTAGGGGAGATGGAAGGGCACAGCATCACTAAGAACCTTTAATTAACTTTGCCATTTTACTGAGAACTTACAAGCAGCGGTATTCTTCATTGAGCTGCGTTTGGCAGCAGCTTTAATATATAAGCTTTGATTGTATCTTATTGATTTATATTATTTTACAATTGGTTACGTGACATGCTTTTTGTTCCTCCAGGGACAAGACCCACAGAGGCCCATAAGGAGGAGGTTTGCCAACAACAAGGGTGAAAGCTCCCAGCAGCCTCACAAAAAGTTTCCAGTTTCTACCCTCTGGCACTTCTCAGGCTGGGCATCCCACTACATGGAGATGTCTGCCTGAGGATGGGCCCGGGGGGTGGACGGGGGTGGGGTGCAGACCCCAGAATCATACCATCTTGGAGGAACTCCACACAGGAGGTTGGTCCAACTCATCAAAATACTTTCTTCCTCTGTGTAACCATTTGACTAGGGGCTAATCAATGATTCCTTGAGGCTACGCCAGGCACCTCCCTCAAACCCCAGACTGGGGAGTAGGCCAGCAAGTCAAATTCTGTTGGGCTGAGAGGGAGGGTGCCTCCTCATCTCAGAAGACTGAGCGGACGTCAGGTAGCACTGAGGTCCTCAGATGAAGCCACGGGAGCTCTAGGCAGATGGGTACTTTGTGGTGGCTATTTGCGTCCAGCCATTTTGAGGTCACAGGTAATTTTGAGATTTGAGAGAAGAGGCCAATATACCAAGTGATTTCATATTTAGTAACTACAATTACGCAGCATGAAGCTTTAATTTTTTTAATTGTCTTTTTAAAAATTTTATTTATTTTTTTATACAGCAGGTTCTTATTAGTTATCCATTTTATACACATCAGTGTATACATGTCAATCTCAATCGACCAATTCATCACACCACCACCCCCACGCCCCTGCCACTTTCCCCCCTTGGTGTCCATACGTTTGTTCTCTACATCTGTGTCTCAGTTAATGCCCTGCAAACTGGTTCATCTGTACCATTTTTCTAGGTTCCACATATATGCATTAATATATGATATTTGTTTTTCTCTTTCTGACTTACTTCACTCTGTGTGACAGTCTCTAGATCCAACCACGTCTCTACAAATGACCCAATTTCATTCCTTTTTATGGCTGAGTAATATTCCATTGTATGTATGTACCACTTCTTCTTTATCCATTCGTCTGTCGATGGGCATTTGGGTTGCTTCCATGACCTGGCTATTGTACATATTGCCGCAATGAACATTGGGATGCATGTGTCTTTTTGAATTATGGTTTTCTCTGGGTATATGCCCAGTAGTGGGATTACTGGATCATATGGTAATTTTATTTTTAGTTTTTTAAGGAATCTCCATACTGTTCTCCACAGTGGCTGTATCAATTTACATTCCCACCAACAGTGCAGGAGGGTACCCTTTTCTCCACACCCTCTTCAGCATTTGTTGTTTGTAGATTTTCTGATGATGCCCATTTTAACTGGTGTGAGGTGATACCTCATTGTAGTTTTGATTTGCATTTCTCTAATAATTAGTGATGTTGAGCAACTTTTCATGTGCTTCTTGGCCATCTGTATGTCTTATTTGGAGAAATGTCTATTTAGGTCTTCTGCCCATTTATTGATTGGGTTGTTTGTTTTTTTAATATTGAGCTGCATGAGCTGTTTATATATTTTGGAGCTTAATCCTTTGTCTGTTGATTCGTTCGCAAATATTTTCACCCCTTCTGAGGGTTGTCTTTTTGTCTTGTTTGTAGTTTCCTTTGCTTTGCAAAAGCTTTTGTTTCATTAGGTCCCATTTGTTTTTTGTTTTTTTTTTATTTCCATTACTCCAGGAGGTGGATCAAAAAAGATCTTGCTGTGATTTATGTCAAAGAGTGTTCTTCCTATGTTTTCCTCTAAGAATTTTATAGTGTCTGGTCTTACATTTAGTCTCTAATCCATTTTGAGTTTATTTTTGTGTATGGTGTTAGGGAGTGTCCTAATTTTATTCTTTTACATGTAGCTGTCCAGTTTTCCCAGCACCACTTTTTGAAGAGACGGTCTTTTCTCCATTGTATATCCTTGCCTCCTTTGTCATAGATTAGTTGACCATAGGTGCGCGGGGTTTATCTCTGGGCTTTCTATCCTGTTCCATTGATCTATATTTCTGTTTTTGTGCCAGTACCATATTGTCTTGATTACTGTAACTTTGTAGTATAGTCTGAAGTCAGGGAGTCTGATTCCTCCAGTTCCGTTTTTTTCCCTCAAGACTGCTTTGGCTATTTGGGGTCTTTTATGTCTCCATACAAATTTTAGGATTTTTTTCTTCTAGTTCTGAAAAAAAATGCCACTGGTAATTTGACAGGGATTGCATTGAATCTGTAGATTGCTTTGGGTAGCATAGTCATTTTCACAATACTGATTCTTCGAATCCAAGAACATGGTATATCTCTCCATCTGTTTGTGTCATCTTTGATTGCTTTCATCAATATCTTATAGTTTTCTGAGTACAGGTCTTTTACCTCCATAGGTAGGTTTATTCCTAAGTATTTTATTCTTTTTGTTGCAATGGTAAATGGGATTGTTTCCTTAATTTCTCTTTCTGATCTTTCATTGTTAGTGTATAGGAATGCAAGAGATTTATGTGCATTAATTTTGTAACGTGCAACATTACCAAATTCATTGATTAGCTCTAGTAGCTTTCTGGTGGCATCTTTAGGATTCTCTATGTATAGTATCATGTCATCTGCACACAGTGACAGTTTTACTTCTTCTTTTCCAATTTGTATTCATTTTATTTCTTTTTCTACTCTGATTTCCTTGGCTGGACTTCCAAAACTATGTTGAATAATAGTGGTGAGAGTGGATATCCTTGTCTTGTTCCTGATCTTAGAGGAAATGCTTTCAGGTTTTCACCATTGAGAATGATGTTTGCTGTGGGTTTGTCATATATGGCCTTTATTATATTGAGGTAGGTTCCCTCTATGCCCACTTTCTGGAGAATTTTTATCATAAATGTGTGTTGAATTTTTTCAAAAGTTTTTTTGCATCTATTGAGATGATCACATGGTTTTTATTCTTCAATTCGTTAATATGGTGTATCACATTAATTGACTTACGTATATTGAAGAATCCTTGCATACCTCAGATAAATACCACTTGATCATGGTGTATGATCCTTTTAATGTGTTGTTGGATTCTGTTTGCTAGTATTGCGTTGAGGATTTTTGCATCTATATTCATCAGTGATATTGGTCTGTAATTTTCTTTTTTTGTAGTATCATTGTCTGATTTTGGTATCAGGATCATGGTGGCCTCATAGAATGAGTTTGGGAGTGTTCATTCCTCTGCAATTTTTTGGAAGAGTTTGAGAAGAATGGGTGTTAGCTCTTCTCTAAATGTTTGATAGAATTCACATGTGAAGCCATCCGGTCCTGGACTTTTGTTTGTTGGAAGATTTTAAATAAGTTTCAATTTCGTTACTTGTGATTGGTCTGTTCACATTTTCTATTTCTTCCTGGTTCAGTCTTGGAAGGTTATACCTTTCTAAGAATTTGTCCATTTCTTCCAGGTTGTCCATTTTTTTGGCATAGAGTCGCTTATAGTAGTCTCTTAGGGTGCTTTGTATATCTGTGGTGTCTGTTGTAACTTCTTTTTCGTTTCTAATTTTATTGATTTGAGTCCCCTCCCTCTTTTTCTTGATGAGTCTGGCTAAAGGTTTATCAATTTTGTTTATCTTCTCAAAGAACCAGTTTTTCGTTTTATTGATTTTTGCTACTGTTTTTTTGTTTCTATTTCATTTATTTCTTTTTGTTTGTTTGTTTTTATAAATTTATTTATTTTATTTTTGGCTGTGTTGGGTCTTCGTTACTGTATGTGGGCTTTTCTCTAGTTGTGGCGAGCAAGGGCTACTCTTTGTTGCGGTGCACAGGCTTTGCATTGCAGTGGCTTCTCTTGTTGTGGAGCCGGGCTCTAGGCGTGAGGGCTTCAGTACTTGTGGCATGTGGGCCAGTAGTTGTGGCTCACAGGCCCTAGAGCGCAGGCTCAGTAGTTGTGGCGCATGGGCTTAGTTGCTCCGTGGCATGTGGGATCTTCCTGGACCAGGGCTTGAACCCATGTCCCCTGCATTGGCAGGCAGATTTTTAACCACTGTGCCACCAGGGAAGCCCCTATTTCATTTATTTCTGCTCTGATCTTTATGATTTCTTTCCTTCAGCTAACTTTGGGTTTTGTTTGTTCTTCTTTCTCTAGTTCCTTTTAGGTGTAAGACTAGATTGTTTATTTGAGATTTTTCTTATTTCTTGAGCTAGGCTTGTATTGCTATAAACTTCCCTCTTAGAACTGCTTTTGCTGCATCCCATAGGTTTTGGATTGTCCTGTTTTCATTGTAATTTGTTTCTAGGTATTTTTTGATTTCTTCTTTGATTTCTTCAGTGATCTCTTGGTTATTTAGTAACGTATTGTTTAGCCTCCATGTGTTTGTGTTTTTTATTTTTTTTCCCCTGTAATTGATTTCTAATCTCATAACGTTTTGGTTGGAAAAGATGTTTGATATGATTTCAATATTCTTAAATTTACTGAGGCTTGATTTGTGACCCAAGATGTGATCAATCCTGGAGAATATTCCATGTGCACTTGAGAAGGAAGTGTAATATGCTGTTTTTGGATGGAATGTCCTACAAATATCAATTAAATCTATCTGGTCTATTGTGTCATTTAAAGCTTCTCTTTCCTTATTAATTTTCTGTTTGGATGATCTGTCCATTGGTGTAAGTGTGGTGCTAAAGTCCCCCACTATTATTGTGTTACTGTCAATTTCCTCTTTTATAGCTGTTAGCAGTTGCCTTATGTATTGAGGTACTCCTATGTTGGGTGCATATATATTTATAATTGTTATATCTTCTTCTCAGATTGATCCTTTGATCATTATGTAGTGTCCTTCCTTGTCTCTGTAACTTTCTTTATTTTAAAGTCTATTTTATCTGATATGAGTATTGCTACTCCAGCTTTCTTTTGATTTCCATTTGCATGGAATATCTTTCTCCATCCCCTCAGTTTCAGTCTGTATGTGTCCATAGGTCTGAAGTGGGTCTCTTGTAGACTGCATATTTATGGGTCTTGTTTTTGTATCCATTCAGCAAGATTGTGTCTTTTGGTTGGACAATTTAATCCGTTCACGTTTAAGGTAACTATCCATATGTATGTTCCTATTCCATTTTCTTAATTGTTATGGGTTTGTTTTTGTAGGTCCTTTTCTTGTGTTCCCACTTAGAGAAGTTCCATTAGCATTTGTTTTAGAGCTGGTTTGTTGGTGCTGAATTCTCTTAGCTTTTGCTTCTCTGTAAAGCTTTTGATTTCTCCATGGAATCTGAATGAGATCCTTGCTGGGTAGAGTAATCTTGGTTGTAGGTTCTTCCCTTTCATCACTTTAAATATATCATTCCACTCTCTTCTGGCTTGTAGAGTTTCTACTGAGAAATCAGCTGTTAACCTTATGGGAGTTCCCTTGTATGTTATTTGTCACTTTTCCCTTGTTGCTTTCAGTAATTTTTCTTTGTCTTTAATTTTTGTCAATTTGATTACTATGTGTCTTGGCATGTTTCTCCTTGGGTTTATCCTGCCTTGGACTCTCTGTGCTTCCTGGACTTGGGTGGCTATTTCCTTTCCCATGTTAGGGAAGTTTTCAACTATAATCTCTTCAAATATTTTCTCGGTCCTTTCTCTCTCTCTTCTCCTTCTGGGACCCCTATAATGCGAATGTTGTTGTATTTAATGTTGTTCCAGAGGTCTCTTAGGCTGTCTTCATTTCTTTTCATTCTTTCTTCTTTACTCTGTTCCGGGGCAGTGAATTTCACCATTCTGTCTTCCATGTCACTTATCTGTTCTTCTGCCTCAGTTATTCTGCTATTGGTTCCTTCTAGTGTATTTTTCATTTCAGTTATTGTATTGTTCATCTATGTTTGTTTGTCCTTTAATTCTTTTAGGTCTTTGTTAAACATTTCTTGAATCTTCTCAATCTTTGCCCCCGTTCATTTTCTGAGTTCCTAGATCATCTTCACTATCATTATTCTGAATTCTTTCTCTGCAAGGTTGCCCATATCCACTTTATTTAGTTTTTTGGGGGGGTTTTATCTCATTCCTTCATCTGGTACAAAGTGCTCTGCCTTTTCATTTTGTCTGTCTTTCTGTCAATGTGGTTTTCCTTCCACAGGCTGCAGAATTGTAGTTCTTCTTGCTTCTGCTGTCTGCCCTCTGGTGGATGAGGCTATCTAAGAGGCTTCTGCAAGCTTCCTGATGGGAGGGACTGGTCGTGGGTAGACTGGGTATTGTTCTGGTGGGCAGAGCTCAGTAAAACTTTAATCTGCTTGCTTGCTGATGGGTGGGGCTGGGTTCTCTCCCTGTTGGTTGTTTGGCCTGAGGTGACCCAGCACTGAAGCCTACCTGGCTCTTTTGTGGGGCTAATGGCGAACTCCGGGAGGACTCATGTCAAGGAGGACTTCCCAGAACCTCTGCTACCAGTGTCCTTGTCCTCATGGTGAGGCACAGCCACCCCCCACCTCTGCAGGAGACTCTCCAACACCAGCAGGTAGGTCTAGTTCAGTCTCCTGTGGGGTTACTGCTCCTTCCCCTGGGTCCCAATGTGCACACTACTCTGTGTGTGCCCTCCAAGAGTACAGTCTCTGTTTCCCCCCGTCCTGTCAAAGTCCTCCAATCAGATCCTGCTAGCCTTCAAAGTCTGATCCTCTAGGAATTCCTCCTCCCATTGCCAGACCCCCAGGTTGGGAAGCCTGATGTGGGGCTCAGAACCTTCACTCCAGTGGGTGGACTTCTGTGGTATAAGTGTTCTCCGATTTGTGCATCACCCACCCAGCCATTATGGGATTTGATTTTATTGTGATTGCGCCCCTCCTACCATGTCATTATGGCTTCTCCTTTGTCTTTGGATGTGGGATATCTTTCTGGTGCGTTCCAGTGTCTTCTTGTCGATGATTGTTCAGCAGTTAGTCGTGATTCCATTGTCCTCGCAAGAGAGAGTGAGCGCACGTCCCTCTACTCTGCCATCCTCTTAAATTGTCTTTTTAATTATTTTTTTAATTGTCAGCAAATGTTTAGTTATTGTTTACTATGGGGCTGGCACCCACTCAGCAGGAAATGAAGACCCAGTAATGAGCCGCAGGGTCAGAGAGGACAGATAAAGGAACAGTCATCAAAAACCCCTATGCAACTATAAATCATGTTACATGCCTTAGTAATAACAAGAATACTATTAATAATAATAACTAACAGTAACTGGGATGACTCTGTGCCAGACACTGAGCTGGGTGGGCTTCAATTCCATCCTCTCATTGAGTCCTCACAGCTCCACAAGGCAGGTGTGTTTATCATCCTTAATTTACAGGTGAAAAAACCTGAGATGCAGAGAAGCTAAGTGACTTGCAAGGAAGAGGCAGAGCTGTGATTTGAGTCCAGGTCTGACTTTAGAAAACAGGTGCTTGGGGCTTTCCTGGTGGTGCAGTGGTTGAGAGTCCACCTGCCGATGCAGGGGACATGGTTCGTGCCCCAGTCCAGGAGGATCCCACATGCCGCGGAGCGGCTGGGCCCGTGAGCCATGGCCACTGGGCCTGCACGTCCGGAGCCTGTGCTCCGCAACGGGAGAGGCCACAACAGTGAGAGGCCCGTGTACTGCAAAAAAACAGGTGCTTGATCATGAAGTAAAGAGCAAGGTGCTTGTGAGAATGTAAAGGACTTGCCTTTAGTATGGGAAGCTCTCTCTAGGCTCCCTACACCCTCACCCTTTTCCTGCTTTTTTAGTCCAAGGAGGATGACAGTACTATTGACCTACTGACTTGGTAACCAAGACTGGGCTGGCTCTGATTCAGAAGCAGAAAATGTCAGACAATTTCACATTTACTTGTTGGGTCATGAAATAGGATTAGGACCGGAGTTAAGGTCAGGGATAGGATAATGGTACCTTGCCAACATAATTATATCCTTGCACTCTATGATCAAAACGATTGAGTCAGAAGGTTTTGCATTGTGCCAGAGTCATCTGACTGGCTCCCAAAGAGGCCACCCAGGGTAGTTTTACCTTGATCAATTTACCACAGAGCTGAAACTGTTTCACAGCCAAGTCAGGGTTCTGAGGTTTGTCTGCCTAGAGAAGACTGACTCCCAACAATCCAACGCATAGGAGGCTGAAGTATATAACCAGATGCCCATGTATTCATTAACAGTTGGTGTTAGTCCTCCAGTAACTGGCTGTCTCCTCCCTCAACCAGAGCACCCTTTTCCCAATATAAGCAATCCCTGGGAGCCAAATCAGTCATCAGCAGGCTGGTTGGTGAGTTAAGGGAGGCAGATGTAATAATCCAAGTCAGGGTGGGGTTTGGAGAGTCATCTCCACCTCACAGCAGGGTACGGTGTGAGCTCCAATTTCATGTTGCTCTTTCCTGGACAGTGGTAGGTAATAAGTGCCAACTTCTAGCCTCTTGGCTTTACCCTACTTCTTTTTCCTTCCTCTTTCTATATGCCAGCCTCATTCTTTCTCTTTGTTTCATGCATTCTCCATAGAATACAATGGATTAGATTGCTGATTATTCAACTGCCATCACATTCCAGCCCTTCCACCCTAAGATTACATCAAGGACATCACCTTAATGGGTGGGTTGGTTGTTCCCAAGCTCTTCATTCATTTACATAATTTTTTTGTTTATTCTCAGATATATTAGGTTGAACCATATGGAACTGCTATTTTGGTAGGTTAAAAAACAGATAGCTGCAATTTCGTGTGGTTCAACAAACAGCAGACCTGATCCACTAGGGGTGGGCTTAATGAGTCCAACTCCCTTTTGCAAGCCTTGGTGGTAGGTTTATATATGGTGTGGGGGGGTGCAGGGTCATGCATGGCAACCCTTTACCTCTTTCTGGAAACAGGCTCTTCTGGGTAGCCACTGGTGTCTGGGACCTCATTCCTCTTGTTAACCATTTATCCTCCAACTAGAACCTTAATGTCAAGGACGAGCTAACGAGGGACTTGAGGTTGAGGAAGAAGGTCAAATTTTTGGCTACACATGACTGGCTATGTATTCTAAAGCCAACAAGGAAAGATGTTAAGGAACACTTAGATAGTCCATGGTTTGTGCAATCCCCTGTTAATGTGGAAAACTGGGGACTAGTGGAGACATTTTACAAACTTCGGTCAAATGCCTCTGTGACATAGGCTGTATGCCCAACACCATTCTTACCTTCAAGTGTTTTTGTTACTGAACACAAGGCCGTGTGTCCAATGCATAGTGAGGCGAAACAATACCAAAACATCAGAGTTTGGAGCAGAGAAAGGTTTATTGTGGGGCCACGCAAGGAGAGGGGTGGCTCATGCCTTAAAAACCCCAAACTCCCCAAAAGCTTTCAGCAAAGCCCTTTTCTAGGAAAGGTAAGACAGAGGCATGGTTAGTTGCTGCAAACTTCTTGGTGTCAGATCCTTTGTTCTTGAGGTCAGGTCACCATGTTCCTGTAAACCTCCACCAAAACAAATGTTATCCTCTGTTCTACCTAAAAGGGGCAAGGTTCCAAGGCTCAACTTTCGCCCTCCAAGGTCCAGGCCCTGGCTAAGGGGAGGGGGTCCTTGCATAGGCCGGTTACCCTGCCCAGGAGCATTTGTCTGGCACCCAGTCTGGGTCCTCCCTCCAGTGCCCAGGCCGGGCTGAAGAGGCAGATCTCAGCTGGTGGCGTCCTCAGGGCCAGGTCCCCAGACCCGCCCAGCCTTCATCACTGAGGGGGCAAGGTGCACAGGACCCCACAGGCCCTCATGTTCCTCAAGCCACCCAAACGGGGGCCAGGTCCTGCAGAAGACAGCCGCTGCCATTAGATCACAGAAGTGGGGATGAGGGAGAGGTTCTCGGCTGTTTCAAGGCCTGGGCCTGGCCAATGGGTGCCTGTGGCGAGGACTCTGGAGCCCCGCAGGACACAGCCCTGTCCCCGGGCCCCCCAGCTCACCTGCTGGCCCCGAGGCCGGAGGGCCTGGAGGGTCCCAGGGAGAAAGTCGTGATCCCCCTCTCACCGCACTCTCTGCTGCAAGGACCACTGCAAGGATGTTGGTGGAGTGGACCTCTAACCCAGGCTCTAAGGGCTGCGCACCCACCCGGCCCCTATTACATTTTCAATGTGCTATAATTGTATGTATACGTGTGTGCTTCTGGCTACCAGTTTACCATACAGTAAGCTCTGTGAGGGAAGGGCCTATATCTGACTTATACTTAACTCCTAACATCAGGCCTGGCATACAGTAGGTACTCATTAAATAAATGTTTTACATAAATGAATGAGTTAATGAGTGGATGAATAGTTAAACAACAAATCATACAAATACCAGGAAAGCATCAAATACCCATGCCAAACAAAAGGTCTCTGGGCCTTTAAAGGTCAGGAACCAGGCTGCCTGTAGAAGTCAGTAGAGGTTTCACCAGAGGAAGTGACCTGAAAGTAGCTGCTCCCCAATTGGAAAAGGTCATCAGTGGAACAGGCCAGGCAGTAGCTCACAGATCTGAGAGAGGAAGCCACAAATGAAAAGTTGCTCCCCATTTCCTGGCAAGTCTTTGGCCAGCATGAGCTGCATTCCTTTGAGCTGAGCGTGTGTAGAATTTCCAGCCTAGGTAGCAGAATGGAACTTGGAATGAATAGCTCAGCAAAAAAGAACCCAGGGATAATGGGGCTGGGCCCAGCTGCCCTGTGCCAGCTCTTGAGCTCATGGAATATTGGAGCTCAGTGGGCCTTGTCGAGGGAGATAAATGATGTCCTTTGGATTATACCACTTCAGAGGACTCAGAGAGAAATTTCCACATTCAGACAGCATTAGGATACTTAGAAGATGTGCTGAAATACCTGGTAATGTTCCGAGTGCTCGCCACTATTCAACTTTCCATCTACCGAGTACAAATGAAGGTCTGTTTTGCTTTAAAGATGGGGAAGGTCCAAATATCGAGAGAGCTGGATGATGCTTCATGATGAGGACGGGGTGAAGATGAGGATTCAGGGCTCTGTGTAACACATCTGGAGGAGGGTAGCAAGGGAGATTTAAGAGGAAAACCTGGTAGGAATATATGCTGTCAGTTTCAGGTCAGGGGATTCAAAGTGGAGGAGACCAGCTCCATGCAGGAGACTATTAACTACAGATAATGACACAACCACAAAGACCCTTGTCTCTCTACTGGCCTGACCTGAGTTTTCTACATATGATCAAGTTTGGGGAGCATGCCAACAATCACAGTGAAAGATGTAGTAGAGAATTTTACTGCATTAACCCTCAACTGCTGTACCTTCTCTGCTTTTTTCCCATCATTACTTCTTTCAAGACACGGATACATTGATGGGGACCTAAGAAAAGGAGG
Organism: Globicephala melas; assembly: GCF_963455315.2. NCBI lineage: Eukaryota > Metazoa > Chordata > Mammalia > Artiodactyla > Delphinidae > Globicephala > Globicephala melas. Next base: position 131,183,614 of record NC_083317.1, on the reverse strand, counting down.
ACTGAATTTCAGTTATTCATATCTAGATCTTTTCTTCTAGATTATAACGGAGTTGAAGGCAGGAATGACAAATTACTCTGCCTGGAACAAAGGACATTGCCTTAAACATAGCTAAATAGGTCCTTCACAGATGATGAAAGAAAGAACAAAAGGAAGGAAGGGAACGAGGAAGGAGGAAAGCAAGGGAGGGAGAGAAAGGAAGAAAAAGAAATTGGATCAGAGATGTTAAGGAAGGTGGGGGAAGGGCAATACTGAACTTGGCCTGCATCACAAGAAGATACCTGGTGTCACAGAAGGAAGTTACCTAGAGACCCATCCCAGATGGTTGAGGGCAGTTTATGTTTGCGGAATTATACGTAAGCTTGCTGTTGGCCAAGGCCAGGCCCTTGATTTGCTTCTTTGACATATTCTAGGCTTAGTACGTTAATAGTGTAGGTGGAGGGGGCATGGGGGAGACAAACTTTAACGGAAAAACTGTAAAGGAAAAGACCAAGAAGTAGCTCCATTTATTGGCTGTGCTCTATCTACCCCACAAGGCTACTAACATAAGTCTGAGTCATTTCCTCAGTGGTTGTGACAGTTCTCTGTCTTTAGAAGGAGGAAGTGGAAAGTTTAATACCTTACATTAGAGGCCCTTTTTCATATGCAAGGATTCATTTCATTCTCAAGGCCAAAAAGGTACTTAAATGGCACAACCACGTATAGCATGGGCACATTTGGTCCCCATTACTATGGTATGCCATTCCCCTCCTCTTATCAGGGATAAAAAAAAAGATAGATTACAGTCATCTCGTCAGGGCAGGGGATACTATTTAAATGTAAAATCATTTATCGCATCCAATGTGTATTAAGCACTGCAACTAAGAGGTACTCTTTCCCCAAGTATCTTGCAAGAGCTAACATCTCCATTTTACAGATCAGGAGCTTGAGGGTCAGATTTAGCTTGACCTTGGTAGATAAATCAATATCTAGTAGAGTATAGATAAAACCAATAGATAAAACCAATCTCCTTTTAACTACCTACTGGCTTACTAAGATCTTTTAGTAAATGAGAACTAAACTTCAAGGCCACTGCTCCTCACTTTCATAACAATCATCCCCTATGATGAAAATGAATAGTTGCCAGACCAGAGAGGGTGAAAGTACAGAGGCCAGCAGAGCGGGTGGTACCATCTTTAACATAGCTAGCTTAACACAGGGCCTTTCCCTCTCGCTAAAGTTCAAACGACTAAAAGGCCCCAGCTGGCCCCTGACGAGCAGACACACGTGTATCGTACGCATGCGCCCAGACGGGACCTACCCGCCCCTTCGACCGGACCTCTTTAGCCAAGTCACCAACCAGCCCTCTAAATGCCCGCCCCCAAGGCTAAACCTTCGACCAATCGGGAGGCAAGAGTCATCAGGCACGTCACATTTAGCATATACCCTCTCCCCGCCCCCAAGCCATGGCCCCGCCCCGTCCGAGACAGGGATGGTCGCCAAAGCACTTCGTTCTGGCATATGATTGGCTCCTTTTCCAGCCCCGCCTCCGTCTCCTCCCGCCGCCCTCCCCTCCACTCTCCCACACTGGCGGGCGGAGCTAAGTACGCAGGCGTGGGTGTTGCCTCTCTCTTCTGGGGGCCCGCCCGCCCTCCTCCCCCTCCCTCCCTCCCCAACCCCCTTCCCCTCCTATCTGGGCCTGCGTGCGCGCGTCCTCCTCCTTCACGCGCCGCCGCTAGCCTAGCACTCTCGCTGGAACCTCTGGCCCGAACGTTCCCTTTGCCCTCCGGCTGCGGAGCGGGCGGGATCCTGCACCGCCGTCGCTGCAGCCCGGGCGGGCGGGGCGGCGACAGCGGCACGCGAGCCCGGAGGAGGGCCGTACCACCATTCGCCAGCACGCGGGGGGAGCCGCTCGCCCCGCCGCAAACGCCTCGGCGACCCCGCGGGGCTGAGGCGTCGCCGCGCCTGGGAGCTTGAGCGCCGAGCCGGCCTCGACCCCGAGCTCGGAGCCCCGCGGGCAGCGCCCGCCGCCGGCCCCACCCATCCGGGCCGAGGAGGCCGCGACCATGGCTGAGATGGAGGAGCGGAGCCTGGACAACTTCTTCGCCAAGAGAGACAAGAAGAAGAAGAAGGAGCGGAGCAACCGGGCGGCAAGCGCCGCGGGTTCGGCGGGCGTCGCCGGCGGGAGCAGCGGAGCCGCGGGCGCGGCGGGCGGTGGGGCGGGCGTGGGGACCCGGCCGGGCGACGGCGGGACCGCGGGCGCGGGGGCCACGGGCCCCGGGGCCGCCACCAAGGTTGTGACAAAGGTGAGGGGCCAGGGAGACTGGGAGTCGGGGCCCGGGCCGCGCGCTTGCGCCCATGTGCCCGCCCCCGCCCGCCTGCCAGCTTGCCTGCCCGGGGAAACGGCCGGGAGGGGCGGCCGGGGCCCGGCTGATGGGCGCGGAGGCTGCCACGTGACGCGGGCTTCCCACGGCGGGCCGCCTCGCGCTCCCCGCTGGACCCCCGGCACCCCGCTCCCGACCCGCGTCGCTTGGCTCGGGCGAGGACGCAAGCTGGCGGCGGCACCCTCCCGGGGAATCGGCCCGGGTCGGAAGTGCATCTATCGAATGACGTCTACTCTGAGTAATTTAGCGTTCTGATTTCAGACCAGTAGTCTGAGCTGAATTTTCTAACAATCACATTTGTGGCAGCTCTAACTGGCACGACTTGGTCCCGAAGTCCGTAAAAGAAAAGTCTCATGGCAAGATTGAGCTAGACGTTTAGTTGTGGGCTTCCTGTTGATTTCATCTGGCGTTTCCTGGTTGCTTTTAAAGTAACAGGTCTCATGAAGGAACGCGGTGGAAGTAAAGTTTACTCACGTTTGTCCTCCAGCCTAGTTGGCCTTGGGATTGAGCAAGGGCTTTGGCCAGAAAACGAGTCCACACTTTAGGTTCCAGCCGCTTCATCCCTTTTTCATAGTCTGATAGTTGTCTTAGTTGTGTTTTTACAAATAGCTTTAATTGACTAAGTGGTACCTGTTTTACAGGATGAAGATGAGTGGAAAGAATTTGAGCAAAAAGAGGTTGATTACAGCGGCCTAAGAGTTCAAGCAATGCAAATAAGGTATGGTCTGGTTACAGACGCGCTTAGATAACTCAAGGGATAGATACTGTATGTTTGGGGGGTTTTAGCCCCAAAACAGCATCACAGTACTCTTGTGCTTTAGATATGCTTATTAGGACTCTAATGGATTGTGCCTATTCCTCTGATGGCGGCCCTTCTATATGCTGATCAAATTAGCTGCCAGCTCTAAAATCCTGTGAGAGCTTGCCTGCTTCAAATCTTGGTTAGGCCTTTTTGAGACAGCTAAAATGGATTTTGTGGTTTCAGAATTTTTACTTTTAATATTGGTGGGTCGAAGTTAGTTTTTCTTTTTGTTTCAAAAAATAACAGGGGTGGTTTTCAGATCCTCTGTGACAGACAAGTTATATATGTATTTGTAATTGAAGCATAGTTAGAGGGAAATAGCAGATTTTACAAACAAGTTATATATGTATTCGTAATTGAAGCATAGTTAGAGGGAAATAACAGATTTTACGTATTCACACAGTGAAACCAACTTGTGTAATTAGCACTGAGGTCAAGAAACTGAACATTACTGGTAGAGGAGAAAGCCCCCTCATAGTCACTGTTTTCACCCCTCAAATGACCACTAACCTAACACTAGATTAATTTTCCTAGAAACTTATAGAAATGCAATCATACTCTAAGTATATTTTTAAAGTTCAAGAAAACAGTAATTTCTGAAAATTGGATTGGTTGGCTTAGAGAATTTGAAATTAACGTATTTTATCAAGTCCAGTCTATGGTAGTCACATGGACTTTAGATTCATGTAAATAAATGTCATGTTTTTGAGGGTCTCATGAAGTAGAAAATCCATTGGTTTAGATTAAAAACCCTTTATTCTCAGTTTCAAGAAATAAGTGATCCCTGGAAATTCCCTGGCAGTCCAGTGGTTAGGACTCAGCACTCTCACTACCAGGGGCCTGGGGTCCATCCCTGGTCAAGGAGCTAAAGTCCCGCACGCCACACAGCACAGCCAAAAAAAGAAGTGAACCCGATGCACTGCCTTCCACTTTGAAGTCTGTGATTTATATATGCCCGTGACTGCCTGGCACAGTGGAGGAAATACTTTTCCTTAACAAAATACTGTCTTTTGACCTCTCTAGATGGTAACATTTATGGTGTTAAATAACTTATTAAAAAACCAGGGCTAACTTTTATGACATTTGTTGGATACTTACCACAACTAGGCATTCACGTCCTAGGTTCTTTCACGTCGCTGTGTGAGCTTAAGCAAAGTGAAACCTGATTGATAGTGGGAAACTTATAGGAAATGCAGCTTCCCCACATTTGAAATACCTTCCGTGGTGGTGTGAAGTAGAGGTGATTAGACTGGAGGTTTATTCCCAGCCACTTCTTGGCTTCCTTCGTGTGTTAGATGTTTTTTGTTTTTTCTTTTTTTGGTTGTGTTGGGTCTTTGTTGCTGCGCACGGGCTTTCTCTAGTTGCCGCGAGCGAGGGCTACTCTTCATTGTGGTGTGCGGGCTTCTCATTGCCGTGGCTTCTTTTGTTGCAGGGCATGGGCTCTAGGCACACAGGCTTCAGTAGTTGCGGCACACAGGCTTCAGTAGTTGCAGCACACAGGCTCAGTAGTTGTGGCAAGCGGGCCCTAGAGTGCGTGGGCTTCAGTAGTTGCGGTACACTGGCTTGGTTGCTCCGTGGCATGTGGGATCTTCCCGGACCAGGGATCAAACCCATGTCCCCTGAATTGGCAGGAGGATTCTTTTTTTTTTTTTTTTTTTTTTTTTTTTGCGGTACGTGGGCCTCTCACTGTTGTGGCCTCTCCCGTTGCGGAGCACAGACTCCGGACACGCAGGCTCAGCGGCCATGGCTCATGGGCCCAGCTGCTCCGTGGCATGTGGCATCTTCCCGGACTGGGGCACGAACCCATGTCCCCTGCATCAGCAGGCGGACTCTCAACCACTGCGCCACCAGGGAAGCCCAGACCAGCTTTTTTGTACTGCTTTTTTCATTATTTAGCATCTAGTCATTGCCCCTCAGTGGCCATCCAGAGATCTTTCTCTTACCTGCTAACATTGAGAAACATACCTTCTTCAGGAAGCTGCTTTTGTGGATTCTCAGTCACTGTGGAGTCTGGGGTCTGTCTCCGTTGCCTTCATAAATCAACAGGGGAATCTAATCAACAGAGGGCTTCCAGGAAAGGCTTGAGAGTGAGAAGCCATCAGAGGGTTAATAATAATGACAAAAACTTTCACTTTATACAGCTGACGCTTGAACAACATGGGTTTGTACTGCATGGGTCCACTTATATGCAGATATTTTTCAATAGTAAATGCTGTATTACACGACCTGCGGTTGGTTGAATCTACCGATACGGAAGAACTGCAGATGAGGCATGTTAACACCCCTGTTGTTCAAGGGTCAACCATGTACTGAATATCTTTATAAACTTTGTATTAAATGTTCTTGACATTGACTCAGTAGGAGTGGGAGTCTACAAGGAAAGACACGTTGGTTCAATAGAATGGGAAGTAGGTTACTCACACAAATAGGATATAGTTGATAATGTGGCAAAAACATGGACTTTAGGGAAAGACAGACCTGGGCTTGCATTTTAGCCCTGCTGCATATGTGTGACCTTGGGCGAGTTACTTTACTTGTGAATGTTATCTGCAAAATTGAGATGACTACTCAGGATTTTTGTGAGGATTTTGAACAGGATGTTCATAATATATCCACTTGGTTAATGTTAATCAACCTCTGTTTAGTGGGTAAATTAGAATGTCTTACTCTTGGGAATTTCTCTGCTATTTAACCATGAGGCACCTGCTTTATAATACCAATATTTGAGGAGAAGGGGTAATGGAGGCACATAATATTATCATGACTAAAGTCCTACTCTGGTGAGTTAGTTCACTATGGACTTAATAGGAGAACATGACATGTTCAGGTTGGCATTAGTATAACCATATAAAGAAAAATCCTTCTCAGAGTTGCTGGAGATCTTGAATGATTGTCTTTTATGACTTGGTCTTACCTTTTGTGCAGAAGCCCTCAGAAGGGGAGAGAAATGAGATCTCTCTCTTCTGTGGAATTGGAGGGGGGTGGTTATGCCTTTAGTTTGTTACCTTTTCTATCCATGAGAGAGACAGCCTTGCTATTTCAATATGAAACAAGGGAAAATGACACTTTGAAGTTGACTTAAAAATATCTTGAAATTCTCCATCTATAGTCTTAATTGTTTTTCTCCCAACTTATTGTGTTGAAAAATTACAAACCTCAGAAAAGTTGCAAGAATAGTAGAATAAGTACCCTTATACTCTTGCTGGAGATGTACAAATCATTTTTGCCACACTTACTTTCTCTTTAGTTAGCTGCATACAGTCTTAAAAGTTTTTGACACTAGTCCTCGTAGTAAGTTAGCATGCTGGACGTTTGTTGAAGGTGAGTGTGCAATTGAAAGGGGGAGAGTTTTCAGCAGCAGCAAGCATACTGTATTAACGTCCTAGCTCACATTTACCCATTAGCTCAAGATTTAAGGACCAAGAGTATTATGAGGTCATGTGTCAAGTTTTGTGTCTAGGTTAATCTTATTCAAGATCACATTGTTTACAGACAAGTTCTGAGAGGGAAGCCATTGAGATGGTGATAAAAGAAGGGGCCTAGCGCTTGAGCTTAGATTATTGGTTGATAGTAGGACCTATAGGCCTTTCCCATCTTTAAAATGGATTTGAGGAAGAAGGATTTCATTTACTACTTATTACTAAATGGTGAGCATGTGTCATGTTTCAATAAAAAATTGAGTCCTTGGATCCCAGTGGTTTTCTAGGAATCTTAAGAAATCTAGACTTTTAAACCCATTAGGTAGAGCTGGTTAATTTGTCCTTTGAAGAGAAGAAATTATTCCAGCATCCAAGCTGGATTCGTAGTAGCAAATATTTGTGGGACTGCTTTGTCCTGGATATTGGGCATCAACTACTGGGTCTTGGAGTTGTAAAAAAAAAAAAAACTCATGCTCTACTGAACACTAGTAGATCATTTCAGTGATGTGCAGGGGCCGTGGAGTCCAGGAGAGACGCTTAGGTCTACCATGAACGGGTCAAGAAAGAGTCCTTGGATGAAATACAGTGACATTTTAAGCTGCCAGCCATGGCTCATCAGGCCATTTCTATCCCCCCAGTTTACTGTTGTAACAGTGATTGGATAATAGGGTCAAATCAGTGGTGCTGCCCAGCATTCTGGCAAAAGTGCAGTCAAGTCTGGATTTTGTTTTAGCTGCTTTTGGGGAAGGGGGAGTTAGGATACATAAATTCTCCTGTAATGTCCCTTGAGATAAGGAGGTAAGAATGTTCTGTTCTTTATAGATACACCGCTGTAGAATGTGTGATCCTGATCAGTCTTACTAAAAAAAAGTGAATTTCTCAAATCTCAAAATAGGGAAAATTTTTGTTTCATATTTTAGAGCTATAAAGAGAGTGAAATGAAGTAATAGGCAACCTGAAAGAATATGGGCTCTGGAGTCCCACTGACTTGGCTCTGCTACATTGTAGCCCTGGTGAAGGTACTTAAGTATCTGAATATCAGTCTCCTCATATGTACAATGGGTCTTCTCCCCGCCTTAGTGTTCTTTCGATTTTTAACTTTGTAAAACGGGTACAACACTGCCTGGTATAGTAGATGCTCAGTAAATATTCCTTTTTGTAGCATTATCATTCCCAGTACCCCAAAGTAGTGCCTTACAGACTAATGCATATTCAAGACAGTATACTTTGGATTGTGATAATGAATTTACAGTAACATTGTAGTTTTTATTTTTATTTTATTTACTTATTTTTTAAGCATTGTAGTTTTTAAAACATCAAATTTAGCTGATGAGACGTTGTATATTATATTTGGATCAGACGCCAAATTTTAGCCTAGTTGTCTTCTGTGGAAATAATTCTCTGCAACATGATTTTTGTTCTTTGGCATTTGGAGGTTTGACATTTTCTGGAATATGTAAATATGAAAGAGTAGTAGGCTATTTAAATTATTTCTATCCTGCCATTGTTACTATAGCACTTGGGCAAGGCTCTTAGCATCTCTGGGCCTTATTTCCCTCTGTTGGGTGAAGTGTCTTGACTAGACAATTTCCAATGTTTAGTTTAGCTGATATTTCAGAATCTTATGAAGCAAAATACTAAGTTGTCTTGTGCGTATTATCAATATACAATCCCTCTAATTAAAACAGATCACTCTTATTTTCTAGTAATAGTTTGTAATCTAGAGGTATTTTAGATTTGTGATTTTTTAAATTCATTTCTTCACTTGTCTCTGAGGGTGAAAAGGTGATGAACACTAGACAGTAAAGGAATCTTCTTTTCTTTGAGACTCTCAGCATTCTATCAGACCAAATTGGAGTTTTTCTTCAAAGTTTATTTTTTTGCAGATTAGGAAAACAATGTTTTTGTTCTTTAGAACATTTGAAGAGTATAACAGCATAAAGAAATATGCAAGAATTATTCATAATCCCTTCTGCTTAGGGATAATCAGTGTTAAAATTTTTTTGATTTTCAGTTTATTGCAAGCTGATAATTCTGGAGTTTAAATATTAAAATAATTTAAGGGGAAAGCTATTTTAATTCAGTGCATTGTTGAAATTAACCATTTCTAAATGTAACTGATCAAATGAAAGCTATCACAGTTTGGGGATATAAGAGTGTAAAAGTGCCATGAAGTCACTTAAATCTTTGTGGGGATCTTATCACCCAGTCTGGCATGGATTGGGTTGCTGCGACATTGCTAACTACATAGTCAATTATAGCTAGGTCAATTATAGCTAGTCAGTTATACCTGTGCTTTTACTCATGGACCAAGCAAATTACATTTTAGTGTAATTACATAGGTGTGGCTTCAGAGGTGGGTAACTTTTTAAAAAAACTTCTTTTGGGACAATTTTGACATTTGGATACCACTGTTAGACTCCTGGATAAATTATGACTTTCATACTCTTACCTGATCATTCTACTTAAAAGCTTTAGGAAGCAAGATCATACTGCTTAGTGTCCATTTTAAAAGAACATGTTTTCATGTTGCTTTTTTTTTTTAATGAAAACTATGTTTTTTCTTATTATAAAGGTGGTATATGTGGTGCTTATATGAAAACCTAAATATGAAAATGCTGGAGAGGGTGTGGAGAAAAGGGAAACCTCTTGCACTGTTGGTGGGAATTAATACAGCCACTATGGAGAACAGTATGGAGTTTCCTTAAAAAATTAAAAATAGAACTACTGTATGACCCAGCAATCCCACTACTGGGCATATACCCTGAGAAAACCATAATTCAAAAAGAGGCATGTACCACAATGTTCATTGCAGCTCTATTTACAGTAGCCAGGACATGGAAGCAACCTAAGTGTGCATCAACAGGTGAATGGATAAAGAAGATGTGGCACATATATACAATGGAATATTACTCAGCCATAAAAAGAAACGAAATTGAATTATTTGTAGTGAGGTGGATGGCCGTAGAGACTGTCACACAGAGTGAAGTAAGTCAGAAAGAGAAAAATAAATACTGTATGCTAACACATATATATGGAATCTAAAAAAAAAAAAAAAAAAAAAAAGTGGTTCTGAAGACCCTAGGGGCAGGACAAGAATAAAGACACAGATGTAGAGAATGGACTTGAGAACACGGGGGGGGGGGGGGGAAGGGTAAGCTGGGACGAAGTGAGAGAGTGGCATGGCCATATATACACTACCAAATGTAAAATAGATAGCTAGTGGGAAGCAGCCGCATAGCACAGGGAGATCAGCTCGGTGCTTTGTGACCACCTAGAGGGGTGGGATAGGGAGGGTGGGAGGGAGACGCAAGAGGGAGGGGGGATATATGTATACATATAGCTGATTCACTTTGTTATAAAGCAGAAACTAACACCATTGTAAAGCAATTATACTCCAATAAAGATGTTAAAAAATAATAAATAAAAAGCATGTAATACCAAATGCTTACGGCACTTACCATGTGCCAAGCACTGTTATCAGTGCTTTGTGTCTGTTAATCTTCATAATGGGGCTGTTACCCCCTTTTTACACGAGAAGACTGAGGCATACAGAAGTTAGATGCCGTACTTAGTCTTCCTGGCTAGTAAATGGCAGAGCCTGGGTGTATTGAACCAGCCAGTTTGGCTTTAAAATCTGCTCATAACTGCTTGCTCCATGAAGAAAATAAAGTCATGCATTCTAGCACCCACTTTTTAACATTTACCCAAGAAATCATTCTAATTGTCTTTCTATCTATATTAGGTGCATAGATTTTTAGTATTGATACGTTGTTGGTTTATGTGACATGATTATTACTTCCATGTTAGTGTAGGCCTAACATTTTAAATGGCTCCATAGGATTCTATTATGTGTTAGCAAAAAGGAAGACTGAAGGCTGGCTTAGCCATACTCCCCACGCTTTTTTCCTCTCAAACTATAGTCTTTAGTAAAATCGTGCTCTAAATGCAGATTGAAGGTAAGTTTGTTCCCTTTCTCGTTTTCTGTTGCCACCCTAGGCCTCTAAATTCTGGAATCATCTCTGGTTGGTGGACAATAAGTGATGGTACTATTATCTGAGTGTCTTTAAAGAAGACCATTAGCTATTCAAGAAATTTGTCATATAGCCAGAACTTATTTTAATAGACATGGAAAGAAAGCACCCTTAGATGTCATTTTGCAGAAACCAGGATATGCCCTGATGTTCCCAAGGTCACAGTCAAGGTAGGAGTCATATATACGTTGTTATGGCCATTGTCATGGATCAGATATCAAAAGGAGAAAATGTCTGAAAGAGTGGAAGGCCAGGGACAGAGCTTTAGGCAGCAGCATGTAGCATTTTCTTTTTTCTTTTTGTTGCGTTGGGTCTTCACAGCCGCGCACGGGATTTCTCTTTGTTGCGGTGCACAGGCTTCTCATTGCATTGGCTTCTCGTTGAGGAGCATGGGCTCTAGGCACACAGGCTTCAGTAGTTGCAGCATGCAGTCTCAGTAATTGCAGCACATGAGCCCTAGAGCATGGGGGCTTCAGTAGTTGAGGCACATAGGCTCAGTAGTTGCAGTGCGTGGGCTTCAGTAGTTATGGCACACGGGCTCTAGAGCACAGACTCAGTAGTTGTGGCACATGGGCTTAGTTCCTCCGCGGCATGTGGGATCTTCCTGGACCAGGGATCGAACCCATGTCCCCTGCATTGGCAGGCGGATTCTTAACCACTGCTCTACCAGGGAAGTCCCGCAGCCTGTTTTTTTTAATAGAGGAAAGGACAGTTAGATTGATGACAGAGATTGATAAGCTGAAGACCTAGGAAACACCACCACTGTCATGGAAAGTAATCCAGGGAGAAGGTTGGTGGTCTGTGCCAGGTGCATCATCTGCAAGGGCAAAGAGTTGCAAAAAGGAAGTTTGATTTGGCAGTTATCTTTGTGCTGCCAAGCCAGCGGTATAGAGGCAAGATATATGTACTTGATAATTTAGCAAATTCAGGCTTACATAAAATAGTAATAAGTAATCCAACACAAGGAGAAATAAAGATACCTTGCAGAGATCACAGACTTCTGACTCAAGTTGATTCGAGAATAAAAAAATAGGGACTTGCCTGGCAGCCCAGGGGTTAAGAATTCGCCTTCCAGTGCAGGGGATGTGGGTTCAGTCCCTGGTCGGGCAGCTAAGATACCACATGCCTTATGGCCAAAAAACCAAGAAAACATAAAACAGAAGCAATATTGTAATTCAGTAAAGACATTAAAAATGGTCCACATCAAATCTTAAAAAAAAAAATTAAAAATAGGCATTAAATAGAACAGTTCAGTCAGTCTTAGAATGGTATGTCACCACTGAGGATATATTTTGCATTTATAATCACTAGTAAGCCAAAGACTGAGTTCTTGTATTCTCTTCTTTAAATGCGTGACACATCTCTGATGTTAGGGACCAGTTCTATGTATTTCCTATGTCTAGACAGTAGAGACTGACACTAATAAAGTTGAAGCACTGATGTAAATACTGAATGCTAACTTGTTTTCCTCTGTTGGAATGTGAATTAATTTTGAGAGTATTTTTTTACATGTACTAAAGGATTAGCAAATGAAATTATACAACTTTTAAAACCCATACATTTGATCACTAAAAATATGCTTACCGTAAGTGCCTGTTTGTACACTTTGGTCCTAGAAAAAAATCAAGTAATTGTACTTTTAATCTTTCAAGTTGCCCTTTTCTCTACATTTCAGGTTAGATTGACCTCTCTTCCCTCCCTCAGTAGGGGCTGCTATAAATAATCAACACAGATTGTTAAAAGCCTGGCATGTCAGTGCGTTAAATATTTCTAGATATTCTTGAGTGTATGGAGTTTGCAAAAAGGGAAATGGAGACTGTCAGACAGAGAGGTTTTCTCAACCTTTTTCCAGCGATGAATCCTTTTACATGAAGTCCTAATGCATAAAATAGATTAAATCCCCTAATTCTTCCTCTCTTTTTTTTTTTTAAAAGCAAGTGAGGCATTTGGGCTTGAAGAGGTTAATAAGTAACTTCTCCAGAATCACAGATCATTATTGATAGAATTAAGGATTTGGACTGACAGTTTTCCTGGTGTTTCTGTAATTGAATTCACTTGTTTATTTTCCAATAGTGAAAAGGAAGAAGATGAAAATGAAAAAAGAGAAGATCCAGGTGATAACTGGGAAGAAGGCGGAGGAGGTGGTGGTGGTGTAGAAAAATCTTCAGGTCCCTGGAATAAAACAGCTCCGGTACAAGCACCTCCGGCTCCAGTAGTTGGTAACCTTCATATTTCATTTTCATAAAGATGTCTATTTGTGTATAATTTTATATGCAGTCAGCTTTCAACTAAATGCATGCTTGCACTGGGTGAGTAGGGTCTTCTTTCCATTCCTAGGAGAGAGACTTGTGTCTGATCTAAAGACTTTCATATCCTCAATAAAGAAATTTGGAAGTTAAGGCTGTAGGCTGCTTAAATCTTACTGCAGCCCTATAGCTTGCCAGATTTACATGTTTAAGCATTTTTTTTCAATGTTTGACGGCTGACTAAGGAATATTGGGTACCTGTGTCTTTTTTTTTCCATTCCCTATTTTACTCTCTCTGAAGAATGAATTCTCAGACAGGTGGATTTTATCACTCCCAAGAGGATGAAAAGTGCTTCTTGGCTCGGGGGAGAGTGGGAATGGTAAAGAAATCTTAAAGGGATCTTACAGTGGTTTGTGGCCCATCAGAGGGCCAGAGTATGTAAACATATGTACAGTGTATCTATGGTATTAACATTTTTTGCTTGGGGCGTGGGGACAGTACTGTTTAGAAGAAAGTTGTCTAAAAAGGCTCTTTCAGGAAGGCAATAAAGAAAAAATGTTGAGAAATAATGCTCTGATGTATACCCATTTTATACAGAATAATATAAAGGATAACAAATCACCCCCAAATGTTACTGTCCAAAGATCACAGATTACTACCATGCATAGTTTTTCCTTCTAGCTGCATTACACTTGAGCTAATGAATGATGTAGAGATGTTCATTTGAAAGGAAGCTTTGGATAACTAGAAAACGTGTGTAAAACACTGAATTCATGTTTAGGATGGGGGGCGGTGAATGGTATGTAAGAAAAGCTGAAAGGCTGTGTCCTCAAAATCTTGGTCATGGTACAAGACTTTTGGGCTGCTTAATTTTTTCTCCTGTTTTACTAGAAAATAAAAAATTCATTGATGATGTAAAAGTGGTCATACTTTGAAAGGTAGTCCCTGATGAGACCTGTCTCCCAGGAACAGCAGATGCCTTTCCCACTTCCAATAAGTTGACTTAATAGAACTCACTTACATAGATAATTAAAATTGTACATGGAAGAGAAATTGGAAGACTACTTTTACCCTAGAAAAATAGGCCTTTGCTTTTGGACATTTCCTCAGATAACTTTCCTTCTGTTGTTCAGAGACCCTTAATGTAAGTATTGTTTTTTTCCATACTGTTAAAATGATCAGGAATTCAGGAGTAGCTTATTAAAACGCCAAGCACTTGAATAGTTTCTCTAAACTGTTTTGAAATGTTAGTTACAGAAACCCCAGAACCGACAATGACTAGTGGCGTGTATAGGCCTCCTGGGGCCAGGTTGACCACAACAAGGAAAGCACCCCAAGGACCACCAGAAATCTACAGTGATACACAGTTCCCATCCCTGCAGTCCACTGCCAAGCATGTAGAAAGCCGGAAGTAAGTATTCTCAATATTGTGTTTTGGAGCCCTATCCTTTGGCCAGGGAGTGGGGTTTTTGGGATTTGAAAACCCACCTGGGGTGTTGCAGTAAAGCCCAAGCTGCAGCTGAGAGACAACTGAGAATTAAGGTGGGACTTATATGCCCAGGACTGGGGGGAGAAGGGGGGAAGGACCCGGGGCGGGGGGGCGAGGAGAAAGAGCACCAAAGACAAACTTCGTCTGCAAGTTTCCCTTATCCCTAGTTTATGTCATTCTGTAGCCATGACAAGTCTCATCTAGTAAGAATTCTTAATAAATATTAAGTACATTATTGCTGCTTCTGTGTTCCTTGTAATATAGAAACTAGAAAAGTCAGCAATACTTCATTATATTCCCAGTTAATATGAGTAGATGACAGATGTTGGCATTTATAAATCTAATATTAAAAATAATCTTATTTCAGCAGGTACTTAAAATGAATGCTACCTGGAGTTAAATGACCACATATGGCACATCCACATCTTATTTAGGGACATGAATTTTTTACAAAGTAAATAAAATGGGAAGAAATGTAAATGACATCAGATGGAAATTTTTCGGGGTGGCTTTTAAATTAAATCCCAGTGTTTTTGCCTCTTTGAGAGCATAGCTGGCTTGAATTTAAGCCTCCACTTGACTTGTTCCTCTGCTCTGTCCTCCACGAGAGGCAGTGATTCACCACACTCATCTTTATCTGACCCACTCCCATAAAGTAGATGTGTGGAGAGTTCTTTGAATAATGAGTAGAACTTTACTTGAATGAGGAAATTGTTGTTCTTACTTTATGCATAAAGAAAGAGATGTGTATTGTCTATTATTTGCTAAGAGTAACAATGAGTCTTAGAAGGAATCACCATGTCATTAGACAGCTTTTTAACTTTCCAGTTGTCTTGAAGTTGGTCCCAAAATAGGTCTTCAGTTAATAGTATTCAGTAGATTTGCTACCACAGAAAATAGGACCCTAGAGCTTCAGTACAGTATTCTATATTTTCTGTTCATTTGAAGCCTTAAAAGTGGTTTTGGTAAGGATTTATATACCAGTTTCCCCCTCCTGTCCCTTCCTCAGGATTTTTCTAAGGGGTGGCTTTTTTTTAAATTCAAGGAAGGATATTTTCAAAACAACCTAGTGAAGAAGAAATATTTACTGATTACATTTCTTTTCCCTTAGGGATAAAGAAATGGAGAAGAGCTTTGAAGTAGTAAGACACAAAACTAGAGGTAGGGATGAGGTTTCAAAAAACCAGGCCCTTAAACTTCAGCTAGACAACCAGTATGCTGTGCTTGAGAATCAGAAAAGCAGCCACACACAGTACAATTAAGGAATGGTGTTTGCTAACCCTTCTAAGGTAACTAGACCACAGCTAACCACCACGGACAGCCATCATCATCTGATCTCTGCTGGATCTACAACTGATGCAGACCACTCGGTATACGGGACCGGCCCTATTGCACTATGGAAGTTTAAAGTATCACAACTGCTCTTTATGTGTATTGGATTTAGGGGGATTTTCATTGTTATATAAATGTGTCAACTAGATTCAGCAGTGTTCTTTCAGAGTTACTCTGCAAATACAAAATAATCGAAAACTGCAGCCAGTGGTCATTTCAAAATCTTTTTATGTTCAGATACTGAGCCTTCGTAAGGGTTGACTACCTCAGATTTGCTGCACTCATTGTGGACTTCATGTGGATCACAACTTCTGGATAAGAAGGTTACAGCTTTTAAGTGTCGATGTGAAACTTGAAACCAGCTCTACTGGATTCCTATCAGAAATCCTGCAGAAAGTCAGCCATCTTCTGGGTTCTGATCTGCTGTAAAAGATGAAGATTTAAGTGACCTTAATTAACCTGTCCTGTGCCCCATTCATAAGGAACACTCTGTAGTGGGTATTAGACTTCCTGGAACATGCCGCTCTCTAAAGAACTGATGTGTTCAGATAATCTGTGTAGGGCTGTGATTTATAATTTAAACTTTGAGTTGTATTCTGAGGTAACCACAAATTAAATTCAACCAAACTCGGGTCACCAAGTGGGAAAAGGGGTGTGGGGGGGGAATAATCTTATTTTTTTAGTAATTTTTTATTTGGGTAGTACTTTTTCTGTGTTCCATATTAAGGCTTTTTTTTTCTTTCTTTCTTTCTTTTTTTTTTTGCTTTGACTTGGAATAGTTCTTTGACAGAGCATATTGCTTGGCTAAGTAACCTGAAATATGCATTGGAATTGTGAAACGTCTCATGAATTTGCCAATCCCTAGAGCAGAACCAGATGGCCTTTGATACAAAGGGCAGTAGATGCAGGGGGCTCTACTTCAGGTGCTGCTAAAGCTTCCTCTAATCAGGTCTAAGTTGTATAGTAAACTTGTGGAAAGAGTATATTTTCTGCTCAGGCCAAGGGAGTCACAGATGTGTCCTTATAAATTCAAAGCAGTGAGAGCAGAACCTCAACCTAAAACCCACTGAAGTTTCATGGATCTTGCATGATCTCTGACAAGAATTCCAGATGCACTTGTGCCCAAACGTTTAACGTATTAGACGCAGTGATTGTCTCAGCCTAGCTCTGTCATCAACCTCCTGGTGTGTCTTTTTACGTTGTTCATTTGGAGAGTCAGGGGCGAAAGACAGGTGATGTAGCACTTCTGTTTTTAATGATTACAGCTTAAACTATCCAGTAATTTTTAGTCCTGGAAAAGGACATCAGGACGCTACCCAGGATTACTGAAAAGTCTTTCCATCTAATGAGATAGTCTGGTAATTTCCTAGTTTTGTATCTTCGGTTCAATAGAAATATTTCAAAGTGGCATGTGACCACTTGATGCAGAGTCTGGATTTCTCTGTAATAAAATCCCTTTGCCAAATGTAGGAGTTGCAGACTTGCTACTGGCAAGAGTGAAGCAAATGGGTGAGTAAAACTATCCTGATGTGGGAGCATTTTCCTCTAGGAGTTCAGTCTTGATAAGTGTCAGTGCAGGAATCGCACTCCTAGGAGTGTTACAGAGTCATCTGCTGTCAGATGCGAACCATATCTGGGCAATAATGTTGGCATTATTTGAAGTGGCAGGCAGGATGCCTACGTTCTGGTGTACTTGGGTGAGTAGCTGAGCCAGCCAAGGAGAGGTTGGATGAGTGAGAAACAAAGGATTCTTGGTTAATCTGAAGACTTCATTTGAGAACCAAAAATCTTTTAACAAATAACCTCTTGGACCTTGAGCCACATATTTCCCCTAAAAAGTATGCATTTTTTTCCAGCAAAATTTCGTTGGGGGTTATGTTATTGAGGAATGAACTGAGACGAATATGTGGAAATGTTACTTAATGGCATAGAAATCTGAAGACCTGCAGGAGATTTAAAATTCCAACCCTTCTTATAACTTTTTAAAAGATTGTGAAATTATCAAAATGCACATGAATCAAGTTTTAATATGCTGTATGATGGGTGGATGAGGCTGTCCATTGTACCATTTCTTTCTTTGAATTCTCAGGCATGGTTTGGCAGTGCAAAAACTCTGTAACATTAACAAATTCAATAAAAAGTAAATATGTAGATTTTGGAGTCTGGTGGTTTTTACTCTTAACTGGTAACTGATTATCTTTGAAAATGGAGAATTGATGACATTCCTCCTTTGCTCTAGGAGGCTGATAATGTCATCTCGAGTGACCTTTCCATTTGAGAAATGTTTGTAGAGTACTCTTAATGTTAAAACCAGACCTGGAATGAAACTGGCTGTGAACCTGTGATGAATATTATTTTCCAAAGATAAACATTGAAATGTATTCTTGTCTTCATTGCTGTATTAAATTGTGTTATCTTAGACCATAGTAGGGAAATCTACAGTCTTTACTATGTAAACTAAAGATTTCAGGGCTTGTCCTCTGAGAAGCTTACAAATTTCTCAAATGAGAGCCATTTTAAATTTCAGGATTTCGTCTGGATTATAGTCCCTAAATTTCTAAACTAGAGGAAGTATATTTTCAGTCATTTTTGGTTGGAGTGTGAAATTTTTGAAATATCAAA
This sequence comes from Globicephala melas, assembly GCF_963455315.2. Taxonomy (NCBI): domain Eukaryota; kingdom Metazoa; phylum Chordata; class Mammalia; order Artiodactyla; family Delphinidae; genus Globicephala; species Globicephala melas. The sequence goes on along the minus strand of NC_083317.1, from coordinate 131,165,306 downwards.
AATCAAATACAAGTGCTTTTTTAACTGAACTGTTCATTTTGGAATGTAAGTATATGTATTTTTTTCATACCTACAACTCATTTATTTTGTAACTGGAAGTATGTACCTGTTAATGTTCCTCATCTATTTCACCCATCCCCACACACACCCCTCCCCTCTGGCATGTGTTGTTCTCAGTATCTATGACTGTTTCTTTGTTTGTTTTTGTTTTATAAATTCTACATATAAGTGAAATCACTATTTGTCTGAACTATTTCACTAAGCATAATACCCTCCAGGTCCATCCATGTTGCTAATGGCAAATTTTCATTCTCTTTTATGGCTGTTATTTCATTGTATCTATGTAACACATTTTCTTCATTAGGTTGCTTCCATATATTGGCTGTTGTAAATAATGCTGCATTGAACATAGGGATGTACATGTCTTTTCAAAATAATGATTTTACTTTGCTCGGATAAATACCCAGGAGTGGTATTGCTGGGTCGTATGGTAGATCTATTTTTAATTTTTTGAGGAGCCTCCATACTGTTTTCCATAGTGGCTGCACCAATTTACATTCCCACAAATAGTGCATGAGGGTTCCCCTTTCTCCACATGCTTGAGAACTCTTGTTATTTGTTGTCTTTTTGATAATAGCCATTCTGACAGGTGTGAGGTGATAACTGTGGTTTTGGTTTGCATTTCCCTGGTGATAGTGATGTTGAACATCTATCTGCATGACTTTTGTGGGAAAATGTCTTCTCAGGTCCTTCAGGTCCTCTGTCCATTTTTATTTTTATTTTTATTTTTATTTTTGGCTATGCCATGTGGCATGCAGGATCTTAGTTCCCTGACCAAGGATCGAACCCATGCCCCCTGCAGTGGAAGCGTGGAGTCTTAACCACTGGACTACCAGTGACGTCCCTGTATGAGTTCTTTTTATATTTGGATATTAACCACTTACCTGATACATCCTTTGCAAATATCTTCTCCCATTTAGTAGTTGGCCTTTTTATTTTGTTGGTAGTTTCCTTCACTGTGCAAAAGCACAAAAGCTTTTTAGGTTTATGTAGTCCCATTTGTTTATTTTTTTTTATTTCTTTTACCTGAGAAGACAGAAGATATATATATATATACACACACACACACACACACAAAACTGAGACCAATGGTAAAGAGCATCCTCCCTATGTTTTTTCTTCTAGAAACTTTATGGTTTCATGTCTTACATTTTGAGTTTATATATGGTGTGAGAAAGTAGTCCAGTTTATTTTGCATGTAGCTGTCCAGTTTCCCAAATCATTTATTGAAGATGCTGTCTTTTCTGTTGTATATCCTTTATCATAGATTAATTGATGATAAAAGTGTGAGTTTGTTTCTGGGCTCTCTATTCTGTTCCATTGATCTGTGTGTGTTTTTATGCCAGTACCATTCTGTTTTGATTACTATACCTTTGTAGTATACTTTGAAATCAGGGATCATGTTACCTCTAGCTTCGTTCTTTCTCAAGATTGTTTTGGCCTTTTGGGGTCTTTGGTGTTTCCATACAAATTTTAGAATTATTCTAGTTCTGTGAAAAATAGCATTGGTATTTTGATAGGGATTGCATTGAATCTATAGATTGCCTTGGGGGGTATGGTCACTTTAACAATATTCTTCAATCCATGAGCACAGTACATCTTCACATTTGTTAGTGTCATCAATTTCTTTCATCAGTGAATACAGGTCTTTTACCTTCCTAGTCAGATTTATTCCTGGTATTCTTTTTGATGCAACTGTAAATGGAATTTCTCTTTCTGATAGTTGTTAGTGTATAGCAATGCAACAGATTTCTGTATATTAATTTTGTAACCTGCAACTTTACTGAATTCATTGATAAGTTCTAATAGTTTTTTGGTGGCATCTTTAGGATTATCTGTATACAGTATCATGTCATCTGCAGACAGTGAGAGCATTACTTCATCCTTTGAAATTTGAATTCCTCTTATTTTTTTTCTTGTCTGATTGTTGTGGCTAGGACCTACAATACTATGTTGAATAAAAGTGGTGAGAGTGGACATCCTTGTTTTGTTCCTGATCTTAGAGGAAATGCTTTCAGCTTTTTACCATATGATGTTACCTGTAGGCTTGTCACACATGGCTTTTATTATACTGAGGTATGTTTTCTTCTGTACCCACTTTGTCGCTAATTTTTTTAAAATATTTTTGTATTTATTTTGGTGGCTCCAGGTCTTAGTTGTGGCATGCATGTGGGATCTAGTTCCCTGACCAAGGATCAAACCCGGGCCCCCTGCATTGGGAGCACAGAGTCTTACCCACTGGACCACAAGGGAAGTCCCTTTGTTGAGAATTTTTATCATAAATGGATTTTGAATTTTGTCAAAAGCTTTTCTGCATCTATTGAGATGATCATGATTTTTATTCAGTTAATATGGTGTATCACATTGATCGATTTGGGGATAAATCATCCTTGCATCCCTGGGTTAAATCCCACTTTTATCATGTTGTATGATCCTTTTAATGTATTGTTGAATTTGATTTGCTAATGTTTTCTTGAGGATTTTTGCATCTGTGTTTATCAATGATATTGGCCTGTAATTTTCTTATTTTCTTAATATCTTTGGTTTGGGTATCAGGGTGATCGTGGCCTTGTAGAATGAATTTGGAAGTGTTTCTTCCTCTGCAATTTTTGGAATTTGAGAAGGGTAGATGTTAACTCAATGTTTCGTAGAATCAGCTGTAAAGCTGTCTGGTATTGGACTTTTGTTGGAAGTTTTTGGGGTTTTTTCTTTGTTTTGTTTTTTTGTTTTTATTACTGATTCAATTTCCATTACTGTTAGTCTGTTCATGTTTTCTCCTTCCTGAATCAGTCTTGGGAGATTGTACATTCCTAGGAATGTATCCATTTCTTCTAAGTTTTCCAGTTTATTGGCATATAAGTGTTCATAGTATTCTCATGATCTTATATTTCTGTGGCATTGGTTGCAACTTCTCTGTTTTCATTGCCGATTTTTACTTACTTGGGCCTTCTCTCTTTTCCTTGATGTATCTGGCTAAAAGTTTATCAATTTTATTTATCTTTTCAAAGAATCAGCTGTTTCATTCCTTTTTTTTCTATTGTATTTTTAGTCTCTGTTTCATTTATTTCTGCTCTGATCTTTATTATTTCTTTCCTTCTACTTAACTTTGGGTTTTGTTTGTTCTTTTTCTACTTCCTTTAGGTATAAGGTTGTTTGGGTATAGGTATAAGATTTTTCTTGTTTTCTGAGGTTTACCTATAGGTATAGGTATACCTATAGGTATAGGTATAAGATTTTTCTTGTTTTCTGAGGTTTGTATTACTATAAACTTTCCTCTTAGAATGGCTTTTGCTGTGTCCCATGGATTTTGGATCATTGTGTTTTCATTTGTCACCAGGTTTCTTTTTATTTCCTCTGATTTTTTTTCAGTGACCTATTGGTTGTTCAGTAGCATATTGTTTAGCCTCCATGTGTTTGTACTTTTTGCAGTTGTTTTTTTTTCTTGTAATTAATTTCTAGTCTCATGGCATTATGGTTGGAAAAAATGCATCTGTTAAGTCCATCTGATCTAATGTGTCATTTAAGGCCAGTGTTTGTTGATTTTCTGTCTGGATGATCTGTCCATTGATGTAAGGAGAGAGGGGTGTTTAATTTAAAGTCCCCTACTATTGTGTTACTGTCAGTTTCTCCCTTTATGTCTGTTAAAATGTGCCATATATATTGAGGTGCTCCTATGTTGGGTGCATGTATACTTACAATTGTTATACATTTACAATTGTTATATCTTCTTGGATTTACAGTTGTTATATTTACAATTATTATACCTTCTTGGATTGATCCCTTGATCATTATGTAATGTCTTTCTTTGATTCTTGTTACAGTCTTTGTTTTAAAGTCTGTTTCGTCTGATATAAGTATTTCTGCCCTGGCTTTCTATTCATTTCCATTTATATGGAATACCTTTTCCCATCCCCTCACTTTCAGACTCTGTGTGTCTTTAGATCTAAAGTGAATCTCTTATAGGCAGCACATAAATTTGGGTCTTGTTTTCTGGTTGTTTTTGTAGTTCTTTTTGGTTCCTTTTTTTGTTCTCTTCCCTTGTGATTTGATTGGCGTGTTATATTTGGCTTTTGTGTTATATTTGGCTTCCTCTCTTGTGTATCTATTATAGATTTTTGGTTTGTGGTTGCCGTGAGGTTTATACATAACTATATATATATATGATTAAGTTGATTATCTCAAGTTTGAACACATTTTAACAGCCCTGCATTTTCACTCCCCCATGTTTAATGTTTTTGACACCATATTTTACATTTTCTTGTTTTATGTATCCCTTAACTACTTGTGGATATAGGTGATTTTACTACTTTTCCATATAACATTCCTAGTAGCTTCGTAAGTGATTGATCTACTACCTTGACTATATTTGCCTTTACCAATGAGATTTTTCTTTAGTAATTTTCACATTTCTAGTTGTGGTGTTTTCTTTTCCACTTAGAGAAGTACCTTTAACATTTCTTGTAGAACCAGTTTAGTGGTGCTGAACTCTTATCTTCAAATATGTTCCTTGCCTCTTTATTCTCCTGGGACCTCTATCATGAGAACGTTAATACACTTGATGTTGTCCCAGAGGTCTCTTAAACTGTCTTCACTTTTTTTTTTCTTTTTTCTGTTCAGCTTGGGTGATTTCCACTACTCTGACTTCCAGTTTGCTGGTCTGTTCCTTTGTATCATCTCGTCTCCTGTTGATTCCATCTAGTGTATTTTTTTTCAGTTACTGTATTCTTCAGATCTTTTTGAGTCGTCTTTATATTTTCTCTTTGTTAAACTTCTCACTGTGTTCATCCATTCTTCTGAGTTCATTGAGCATCTTTATTATTACTACCTTGAACTCTTTACTGGGTAGATTATCTCCACTTCATTTATCTCTTCCTCTGAGGTTTTATCTTTTTCCTTGTTTGGAACATATTCCTCTATTTCCTCTTTGCCTGATTTGCTGTTTTTATTTCTATGTATTAGGTAGGTCTGTTATGTTTCCCGATCTTGGAGAAGTGGCCTTATGTAGGAGATGTCCTGTGTGTCCCAGCAGCACACTGCCCTCCGGTCACCAGACCTATATTCTCTAGGGGTGCCCGCTCTGTGAACTTCTGGGATTTTCTGTTGTGGTGGAGCAGACTGCCGTGGGCATGCTTGTAGTCATGACTGGCCCCTGGTCCAGTTGGTCACAAGGAGCTGCTTAGTGCACAGGCCACCAGCCACTGGTGGGCAGGGTTGATTCATGGGCAGCTGGCTTCAGGAGGTGGGGGGGGCGGTTCTAGGGCTGGTGCCAGCTTGCTGGTGAGAAAGCTGAGTCCTGGGATGGTTGCTTGCAGGCCCAGGTGTCCCAGAGCTGGTGTTAGACTGCCAGTGGTTGGGGCCAGGGCCTAGGGCTAGTGCTGGCCCACTGGTATGTGAGGCCAGACCCCAGGCTGCTGGCTGAGGGGCCCAAGGTGTCTCGGAGCTGGTGTCCAACACTGGTGAGTGAGACCAGGTCCAGGGCTAGTGCTGGTCTCACTAAACCCCCACTAAAGGGTGGAGCTGGGTCCTGGGGTCTCTGGTAGGGGCCCAGGGTTCTGGAGCTGGTGTCAGCCCACTGGTGGTCAGGGCCAGGTCCTGACATGGCTGGCTTACGGGCTTTGGGGGCCCCACGAGTGGGTGGGGCCAGCTCTTGGGTTCTATGTTATGAGGGGCCAGGTCAGGGACCTTGGGGGCCTCAGGCAGGCCCACATCTGCTGTTGGTCTCCTGATGGGTAAAGCTGTGTCCCCATGCAGATAGCTGCTTGGCTTGGGGGGGCCCAAGGACTGGTGCCGACAAACTGGTGTGTGGAGTGGGGTCCCGGTGCTAATAATCTAGAAGGAGGATTCCAAAATGGCACTTGCCAGCACCAGTGTCCTTGTGATAGAATGAGGTCCCCAGAATGGCTGCTGCCAGCCATTAATGTTAACGATTTACTATTTGGTCATTCTTTGTATTTGATTGAGATTATTCTCAAAGCCCTATTTAAAATAGAACACACACAAAAACACACTTCCTATCACTCTTCCCTCCTCTAAGTTCCTCCATGGATTTTTTAACCAACTTTTTTTTCTGAGATAAAAGTCACCATTTTAAATTGTACAATTAAGTAGTTTTCAATATATTTTCAAAGTTATGGAACTATCACTACTTTTAATTCTGGAATGTTTTCATTATCCCCAAAGAAACCCCATACTCATGAGCAGTCCTTTCCTACTTCCCTTCAAATCCCCAACGCTAGGTACCGACTATTATTTTTTCTGTATAGATTTCTCTATTCTGGACATTTCATATAAACTGGGCTTTATAATATGTGGTCTTTTTTGACTGGCTTCTTTCATTTGGCATGTTTGTTTTTTTGTTTATTTATTTTTGGCTGTGTCGGGTCTTCGTTGCAGCACATGTGCGTCTCTCTAGTTGCGGCACACGGGCTTCTCTCCAGTTGTGGCATGCGGGGTTTTTTCTCTCTATATTTGTGGCTTGCGGGCTCCAGGGTGCATGGGCTCTGTAGTTGTGGTGTGTGGGCTCCAGAGCGCATGGGCTCTGTAGTTTGCGGCAGGTGGGCTCTCTCATTGAGACGCGTGAGCTCAGTAGTTGTGGCACAAGGGCTTAGTTGCCCCACAGCATGTGGGATCTTAGTTCCCCATCCAGGGATCGAACCCGCATCCCCTGCATTGGAAGGCAGATTCTTTACCATTGGACCACCAGGGTAGTCCCAGTACTTCATTCCTTTTGATTGCCAGACTTGTGTGGATATACCATATTTCATTTACCCGTTCATCATTTGATGAACATTTGGATTGTTTCCACTTTGTCCTTGTTATGAATAATGCTGCTATGAACTTACAAGTTTTTATGTCAACATGTTTTTCAATTCTCTTGGGTATATATCTAGGAATGAAATTGCTGGGTCACATGGTAACTTTTTTTGAGTAACTACCAAACTCTTTTCCAAAATGTCTGTGCAGTGTCTGAGGATTTTGATTTCCTCATAGCCTCATAATTACTTGTTACCTGACTTTTAATTCTAGTCATCCTAGTTGGCATGAAGTGATATCTCATGGTTTTGATTGCATTTCTGTAATGATTAATGATGTTGAATATCTGCTCATGTGCTTGTTGGCCATTGATATAACTTTGGAAAAATTCGTCTATGCAAATCCTTTGCTAATTTTTAAATTGACTTTTTGGCTTTTTATTATTGTTATAAGAGTTCTATATATATATATATATATTCTGGATACTACTCCCTCATCAGATACATGATTTGCAAACATTTTCTCCCATCTTCACTTTCTTAATAGTGTCTTTTGAAGCACAAAAGTTTTTAATTTTGATGAAGCCCAATTTATCTTTTTTTTTTAATTGCTTATGTTTTGGGTGTATCTAAGAAATTACCTACCAAAATCACAAAGATACTTGTTCTAAGAGTTTTGCAATTTAGCTCTTTCATTTAGAACTTTGATCCATTTTGAGTTACTTTTGAATATGGTGTGAGGTAGGAGTCTAACTTCATTCTTTTACACGTGGATATTCAGTTGTCCAGCACCATTTGTTAAAAAGACTCCTCCATCATTAAGACTCCTCCATTATTTTGCACATTAAACATCTTGTTTATCTCCCTCCACTAGAATGTGAAATTGGAGTAGAAACATGGGAAGTGATGTCAGGTTCGGAGTGTGGCATAGGATTTGGGGAGAGAGGTCAGGTGGAGGGTGGTAGACATGAAAGGATTGTGATCAGAATCTGTATTACAGGGACTTCCCTGGTGGCACAGTGGTTAAGAATCTGCCTGCAAATGCAGGGGACACGGGTTCAAGCTCTGGTCTGGGAAGATCCCACAAGCCGTGGAGCAGCTGAGCCCGAGGGCCACAACTACTGAGCCTGTGCTCTAGAGCCCGTGAGCCACAATTACTGAAGCCCACATGCCTAGAGCCTGTGCTCTGCAACAAGAGAAGCCACTGCAATGAGAATCCCACACACCATAACAAAGAATAGTCCCCACTCGCCGCAACTAGAGAAAGCCCGCACAAAGCAATGAAGACCCAACGCAGCCCCTCAAAAATGTTTTTAATAAAAAATTTTAAAAATTAAAGAAAAGAATCAGTATTACACAGTGGAGACAGAATTTAATGGGATAATCAGAGCTAGGAAGGAGAATCAAGGAAGTAGAGAATCATATACACAGATGCTCTAATAACCAGTGTCTTGAAACTGCAGGCGTATAATAGTTTTATCACCCAGCTACTTTGACAAGGCATAATGGGGCCTGCAGAATGCAGGCAAGTTATGAATTGCTTCTTTTGTTTGTTTGTTTTTTGGCCATGCTGTGCAGCTTGTGGGGTCTTAGTTCCCCAACCAGGGACTGAACCAAGCCCTGGCACTGAAAGCTCCAAGTCCTAACCATTGGACCACCAGGGAATTCCGATGAATTGTTTCTAGAGCTTGATATAAAGGTAAAGAATATTATGAAGAATAAATTAATCAAAAGACATAGATAACTGATCTAAATAAGTGTTTTTATTATCTAAAAATCAATGAGAAGGGATTATATCCACATCAAGGATTTAGAATATATATATATATATATATAAAATCATTAAGGTATTTTAAGCCTTTTGAAATTATAACCCAAGTGAGAACTAGCATTTTAGACAATAACTGGATATAGTAACAGAAGATGCGTTGAACTTAAGTTGTCAACTATTATTTCACCTGCGAATATCCTCCCCACTGAACACCCTCCTGCAACTGCACTCCACAGGGATCCAGTCAGAGCAGGCAGCAAGAAACTTGTGTGTAAGAATAAGATCCTTTGTCTCCAAATAGATGGAAGATAGTGTGTAAGTATGAAGGAAGTGGCATCCATAGTCTGTCTTAATTGGTAATAGGCCTGAGCAGACAGCTTTAATATCAGGTGAAAACATCTAAGGAGGTGGCCACATTCTCCTTAAAAAGCATAGCAGATTCAACTGAGGGGATGATTTTAAAAATTTATTACAAATATTTAGGGACTTCCCTGGTAGCACAGTGGTTGAGAATCCATCTGCCAACACAGGGGACACAGGTCCGATCCCTGGTCAGGGAGGATCCTGCATGCCATGGGTCAACTAGACCCGTGCACCACAACTACCTCTAGAGCCCACCAGTCACAACTACTGAAGCCCATGCACCTGGAGCCCATTCTCCATAACAGCAGAGGCCATCACAGTGAGAGGTTTGCACACCGCGGGCCCCCGGCAGCAACGAGGACCCAGCGCAGCCAATAATAAATAAATAAAAATAAATAAATAAATTTATTTTTAAAAAATTATTGCAAATATTTAGTATGATGTTCTACATATTTGCAGTGCCATTTTAGGAAACATGGTCTTCTGTTTTTGTTTTTCTTTAAACCTGAGAAGTTTTGACCGAAGCTCTCAGGTTTTAAATCTTAAACCAGGGTATTTACCTTTCCTTACTTTGTTATGACAAAGTGGCAATAACTTTCTATACCATCTCTTAACTCCTGTTGTATAACTTAACCTTTTTTTCCCCGAAAAACTCAAACTTTGATTTTTTTAATCTTTTTTGTGTAAGGAGGCAAAATGTACAAAATAAACTATTGATAATTTTGAATGTGAGCATATGGAAACACAGAACATTACCTCGGGACAGAGACTGTGTCCTGGATTTTCAACTCCAAAGTTCAGTCAGTGTATCATCCCTAAAAAGACTGCAGCTGAAGTTTTTATCCTGTAGCGACTTCCTTCTTAAGAAGTGAGGCAGCTCTATGGGTTACATCCATGGTTCTCAAACTGCTTCATTTTGGAAAGCCAGGAGATCTTTCTAAAAATACTGATGTCTGTAGGAGGAGGAGTTCAATCAAAGCAATGTATCAGAGGGCAGACAGCAGAAGCAAGAAGAACTACAATCCTGCACCTGTGAAACAAAAACCACATTCACAGAAAGATAGACAAGATGAAAAGGCAGAGGGCTATGTACCAGATGAAGGAACGAGATAAAACCCCAGAAAAACAACTAAATGAAGTGGAGATAGGCAACCTTCCAGAAAAAGAATTCAGAATAATGATAGTGAAGATGATCTAGGACCTCAGAAAAATAATGGATGCAAAGATTGAGAAGATGCAATGTTTAACGAAGACCTAGAAGAATTAAACAACAAACAAACAGAGATGAACAATACAATAAATGAAATGAAAATTACACTAGGAGGAATCAATAGAATAACTGAGGCAGAAGAACGGATAAGTAACCTGGAAGACAGAATAGTGGAATTCACTGCTGTGGAACAGAATAAAGAAAAAAGAATGAAAAGAAGACAGCCTAAGAGACCTCTGGGACAACATTAAATGAAACAACATTCTCATTATAGGGGTCCCAGAAGGAGAAGAGACAGAGGAAGGACTAGAGAAAATATTTGAAGAGATTATAGTCGAAAACTTCCCTAACATGGGAAAGGAAGTAGCCACCCAAGTCCAGGAAGCGCAGAGAGTCCCATACAGGATAAACCCAAAGAGAAACACACTGAGACACATAGTAATCAAATTGGCAAAAATTAAAGACAAAGAAAAATTATTGAAAGCAGCAAGGGAAAAATGACAAATAACATACAAGGGAACTCTCATAAGGTTAACAGCTGATTTCTCAGCAGAACTCTACAAGCCAGAAGGGAGTGGCATAATATACTTAAAGTGATGAAAGGGAAGAACATACAACCAAGATTATTCTAACTGACAAGGATCTCATCCAGATTCAATGGAGAAATCAAAAGTTTTACAGACAAGCAAAAGCTAAGAGAATTCTGCACCACCAACCAGCTCTACAAGAAATGCCAACAGAACTTCTCTAAGTGGGACACACAAGAGAAGAAAAGAACCTACAAAAACAAACCCAAACAATTAAGAAAATGGTAACAGGAACATACATATCGATAATTACCTTAAATGTGAATGGATTAAATGCTCCAAAGAAAAGACACAGGCTTGCTGAATGGATACAAAAACAAGACCCATATATATGCTGTCTACAGGAAACCCACTTCAGACCTAGGGACACATACAGACTGAAAGTGAGGGGAAGGAAAAAGATATTCCATGAAAATGGAAATCAAAAGAAAGCTGGAATAGCAATACTCATATCAGATAAAATAGACATTAAAATAAAGAATGTTACAAGAGACAAGGAAGGACACTACATAATGATCAAGGGATCAATCCAAGAAGAAGATATAACAATTATAAATATATATGCACACAACATAGGAGCACCTCAATACGTAAGGCAACTGCTAACAGATATAAAAGAGGAAATCGACAGTAACACAATAATACTGGGGGACTTTAACACCTCACTCCAATGGACATCGTCCAAAATGAAAATTAATAAGGACACAGAAGCTTTAAATGACACAATAGACCAGATAGATTTAATTGATATTTATAGGACATTCCATCCAAAAACAGCAGATTAGGGCTTCCCTGGTGGCGCAGTGGTTGAGAGTCTGCCTGCCGATGCAGGGGACATGGGTTCGTGCCCCAGTCTGGGAGGATCCCACATGCCGCGGAGTGGCTGGGCCTGTGAGCCATGGCCGCTGAGCCTGCGTGTCCGGAGCCTGTGCTCCGCAACGGGAGAGGCCACAGCTGTGAGAGGCCTGTGTACCACAAAAAACAAAGAACAGAAACAAAAACAAAAACAGCAGATTACACTTCCTTGTCAAGTGCACACGGAACATTCTCCAGGATAGATCACATCTTGGGTCACAAATCAAGCCTCAGTAAATTTAAGAAAATTAAAATCATATCAAAGCATCTTTTCTGACCACAACGCTATGAGATAGAAATGAATTACAGGGGAGAAAACGTAAAAAACACAAACACATGGAGGCTAAACAATACATTACTAAATAACCAAGAGATCACTGAAGATATCAAAGAAGACATCAAAAAATACCTAGAGACAAATGACAATGAAAACATGTCGATCCAAAACCTATGGGATGCAGCAAAAGCAGTTCTAAGAGGGAAGTTTATAGCTATACATGCCTACCTCAAGGAACAAGAAAAATCTCAAATAAACAATCTAACCTTACACCTAAAGGAACTAGAGAAAGAAGAACAAAGAAAACCTAAAGTTAGCTGAAGGAAAGAAATCATAAAGATCAGAGCAAAAATAAATGAAATAGAAACAAAGAAAACAATTAGCAAAGATCAATAAAACTAAAAGCTGGTTCTTTGAGAAGATAAACAAAATTGATAAACCATTTGCCAGACTCAACAAGAAAAAGAGGGAGAGAACTCAAATCAGTAAAATTAGAAATGAAAAAGGAGACATTACAACAGACACCGCAGAAATACAAAGCACCCTAAGACTCTACTAGAAGCAACTCTATGTCAATAAAATGGACAACCTGGAAGAAATGGACAAATTCTTAGAAAGGTATAACCTTCCGAGACTGAACCAGGAAGAAACAGAAAATATGAACAGACCAATCACAAGTAATGAAATTGAAGCTGTCATTAAAAATCTTCCAACAAACAAAAGTCCAGGACCAGATGGCTTCACAGGTGAATTCTATCAAACATTTAGAGAACAGCTAACACCCATCCTTCTCAAACTCTTCCAAAAAATTGCAGAGGAAGGAACACTTTCAAACTCATTCTATGAGGCCACCATCACCCTGATACCAAAACCAGACAAAGATACCACAAAAAAAGAAAATTACAGACCAATATCACTGATGAATATAGATGCAAAAATCCTCAACACAATACTAGCAAACAGAATCCAACAACACATTAAAAGGATCATACACCATGATCAAGTGGGATTTATCCGAGGTATGCAAGGATTCTTCAATATATGCAAATCAATCAATGTGATACACCATATTAAGAAGTTGAAGAATAAAAACCATATGATCATCTCAATAGTTGCAGAAAAAGCTTATAACAAAATTCAACACCCATTTATGATAACAACTCTCCAGAAAGTGGGCATAGTGAGAACCTACCTCAACATAATAAAGGCCATATGCGACAAACCCACAGCAAACATCATTCTCAACAGTGAAAAACTGAAAGCATTTCCTCTAAGATCAGGAACAAGACAAGGATGTCCACTCTCACCACTATTATTCAACATAGTTTTGGAAGTCCTAGTCATGGCAATCAGAGAAGAAAAAGAAATACAAATTGGAAAAGAAGAAGTAAAACTCTCACTGTTTACAGATGACATGATACTCTACATAGAGAATCCTAAAAATGCCACCAGAAAACTAGTAGAGCTGATCAATGAATTTGGTAAAGTTGCAGGATACAAAATTAATGCACAGAAATCTCTTGCTTTCCTATACACTAATGATGAAAAATCGGAACAAGAAATTAAGGAAACATTCCCATTTACCATTGCAGGAAAAAGAATAAAATACCTAGGAATAAACCTACCTAGGGAGAAAAAAGACCTGTATACAGAAAACTATAAGACACTGATGAAAGAAATTAAAGATGATACCAACAGATGGAGAGATATACCATGTTCTTGGATTCGAAGAATCAGTATTGTGAAAATGACTATACTACCCAAAGCAATCTACAGATTCAATGCAATGCCTATCAAATTACCAATGGCATTTTTTATAGAACTAGAACAAAAAAATCTTAAAATTTGTATGGAGACACAAAAGGCCCTGAATAGCCAAAACAGTCTTGAGGGGAAAAAACAGAGCTGGAGGAATCAGACTCCCTGACTTCAGACTATACTACAAAGCTACAGTAATCAAGACAATATGATACTGGCACAAAAACAGAAACATAGATGAATGGAACAAGAAAGAAAGCTCAGAGATAAACCCACGCACCTATGGTCAACTAATCTATGACAAAGAAGGCAAAGATATACAATGGAGAAAAGATGGTCTCTTCAATAAGTGGTGCTGGGAAAACTGGACAGCTACATGCAAAAGAATGAAATTAGAACACTCCCTAACACTATACAGAAAACTAAACTCAAAATGGATTTAAGACCTAAATGTAAGACCGGACACTATAAAACTCTTAGAGGAAAACATAGGAAAAACACTCTTTGACATAAATCACATAAATCACAGCAGAATCTTTTACCTCCTAAAGTAATGGAAATAAAAACAAAAATAAACAAATGGGACCTAATGAAACTTAAAAGCTTTTGCACCGCAAAGGAAACTACAAACAAGATGAAAAGACAACCCTCAGAATGGGAGAAAATATTTGCAAACGAATCAATGGACAAAGGATTAATCTCCAAAATATATAAACAGCTCATGCAGCTCAATATTAAAAAAACAAACAACCCAATCCAAAAATGGACAGAAGTCCTAAATAGACATTTCTCCAAAGAAGACATACAGATGGCCAAGAAGCAAATGAAAAGCTGCTTAATATCACTAATTATTAGAGAAATGCAAATCAAAACTACAATGAGGTATCACCTCACACCAGTTAGAATGGGCATCACCAGAAAATCTACAAACAACAAATGCTGGAGAGGGTGTGGAGAAAAGGGAACCTTCTTGCACTGTTGGTGGGAATGTAAATTGGTACAGCCACTATGGAGAACAGTATGGAGGTTCCCTAAAAAACTAAAAATAGAATTACCATATGATCCAGCAATTTGACCACTGGGCATATACCCAGAGAAAACCATAATTCAAAAAGACGAATGCACCCCAGTGTTCATTGCAGCACTATTTACAATAGCCAGATCATGGAAGCAACCTAAATGCCCATTGACAGACGAATGGATAAAGAAGATGTAGTACATATATACAATGGAATATTACTCATCCATAAGAAGGAACGAAATTGGGTCACATGTTGAGACGTGGTTGGATCTAGAGACTCATACAGAGTGAAGTAAGTCAGAAAGAGAAAAACAAATATCGTATATTAATGCATGTATGTGGAACCTAGAAAAATGGTACAGATGAACCGTTTGCAGGGCAGAAGTTGAGACACAGATGTAGAGAACAAACATATGGACACCAAGGGGGGAAAGCTGTGGCAGGGTGTGGATGGTGGTATGATGAATTAGGTAATTGGGATTGACATGTATACACTGATGTGTATAAAATTGATGACTAATTAGAATGTGTTGTATAAAAAAAATAAATTAAAAAAATTTAAAAAACAAAACAAAAAAGTACTGATGTCTGACTCCCACTCCCAGGCATTCTGATTTAATTGGTTTGGGGTGTGACCTGCACACAGGGATATTTTTTCTCTTCAGTTAATTCTAATGTGTGGCAAATTATGGGAACCACTGGGCTATGTCAAAGTGAGAGACAAATGGTCTCTCTGTGACTGAGTGGGAAAACATTCACAGAGCTCATTAGACTATGTAGGAAATTCTTTCTACTGTATTCTTAGCCCAGAAAAGATTATCATATTTCTAAATGCATTATTGGAGACTGTGAAATGGGAGGAAATGGATACTGAAATGGGAAGGGGGAAGACCTGTAAGCTGAAATACTAAGTTTTTTTGATTTTTCCATACACCTTTTTATAGTTCAGTAATTATCAGCATAAAGGCTATGTTAAATATTTCCCAGAAAACTGCCTCACCATCAATATAATTACCGTAGCTACTTTGTTTTCCTTCTCATACAGTAATTTGTTTGACTTGTGTCTTGACAATAAGTCTGACCATTCCAGAAGTTACTCACTGTGCATGTTAATCTGCCTTACACTGACTACTTTTAATTTGTCCTTCCATTATGTTGCCCAGTGACACCACCTCTAGGTTTTAAGGGTTTCTTTGTAATTCTGAGTTCTCCCTGGTGACTATGAAATGAACATGATTAAATTTACCAGAGACAGGCTTTAGCAACTGCACTATCCTACGGCTTACCTACTCAGCCCTGGAACCTCAGACGCTTTACTGCCCACACTCCTGGCCGGTGGTTTACTTCAGTTACCTTCTAGGGGTTTTTGGGTTGCACTGAAGCATCCTTTTGAATGGCGTGTGGGCACAGAGAGGAATCCTCTTAGGCTTGTCTTTGGCTTTAGATGGCTGGAACTAATGCAGTTGTCTTCCTGGGTTTCTCTGATTTTAGAGTTCAGATGTATGCCTTTAATTAGGACCTGAATTAAACTTGCATGTCAGGGACTCCCAACCTCAGTTAACACCACGTTAGTGTAATGGGGATGAAAGCAGGTTGCAGCTTCTGTTATGTTCCTGTGTCCTTTTCTGACACTCCCTTCTTCCTTCTCTTTTTTTAGCCTTAGCTCTAGTCTGGCAAGGGTGTTAAATAGCAAATCATTTGTTAGAATTTTTTTTTAGAGAATTATTTTTTTTAATTAATTAATTTATTTAGGCTGCACCAGGTCTTAGTTGCAGCACATGGAATCTTCGTTGTGGCATGTGGGATTTTTAGTTGCAGCATGTGGACTTCTTAGTTGTGGCATGCATGTGGGATCTACTTCCCTGACCAGGGATCGAACCCGGGCCCCCTGCATTGGGAGCATGGAGTCTTACTGGACCACCAGGGAAGTCCCCATTTGTTAGAATTTTTAAAAATTACTCATATAGTATTTAACCTTGGGCCAGGCACTCTTCAAAACAGGTAACAAATGTTACTCATTTAATTCCTGGCAGTCCCTTAAAGATGGGAAAATAGGTTCTGAAAAATTAGGTAAACTTGCCTGAATCACAGAGCAGGTGATAAAGGAGCCAGGATTCCACCCCAGGTGTTTTGGCCCTGGCGTGTTCTTAACCATGAGGTTTTACTTCCACTCCACTTGCTAGATTTAAGGCTAGAGAAGGAAAGTGGGAAACTAATGTTTCTTCGAATTTGGCTTGAAAATGCCTTTTGCCATATTCCCATCCCAAGGTCGGTATGAATGTCCTAGAGGCTGGTTTCCTTACAGTCTCCCTCTCAAAGTAGCAGAAGATAGAGTTCCTGATACTGAGGTGAGGTGTACTACCTTTAATTTTTTTTCTGGGTGTGGGATTTTATTTTTTAGGATGTTTTATGATTCAAATACACTAGTACAGAGAATAGTATAATAGATGTCCTCAAACCCATAGCCCAGCTTCAACAATTACCAATCTGTGGACCACTCTTATTTCACCTGCAAACACCCTCCCCATTTCCCGGATTAATTTAAACTAATCCCAGACTTAGTTCATCTATAAATGTTTCACCTAGGGATAAAGATCCCTAACCATAACACCATTATCACACATAAACAACTAACATTTTCTTTCTTTTTTAAAAATTAATTTTATTTTATTTATTTTTGGCTGCATTGGGTTTTCTTTGCTGCACGTGGGTTTTCTCTAGATGTGGCAAGTGGGGTCTACTGTTCATGGTGGTACGTAGGCTTCTCATTGCAGTGGCTTCTCTTGTTGTGGAGCACGGGCTCTAGGCACACAGGCTTCAGTAGTTGTGGTGCGTGGGCTCAGTAGTTGTGGCTCGTGGGCTCTAGAGCACAGGCTCAGTAGTTGTGGCGCACAGGCTTGACAACTAACATTTTCTTAATATCAAATATCCTATTGGTGTTAAAATTACTCTGATTTCTCCTGGTGCTTTACAGTTGGTTTGTATGAAACAATCCAGACAAGGATGACCCATTGCATTTAGTCTTTAAGGCTCCTATAATTTTCCCACTGTATTCTTACCACAATTCTGGTCATTTGGCTTGTAGAATTGTCCACATTCTGAACTTAGCAGGTTACTTTCCTATGTCTCCTATAAATGAGTCGTGTGCCCGTTATTAATTGATAGCCTTATTTTGTGGTTCAAGAACTCTGGACCCTGTACACATCTGTGCTTTGCCAACAGAGGGCGCCAGAGGAACACTGCAGAGTTAGCAAGAGGACCGTGTCTTTCTTCAGGTCCTCTGGGAGGATTGGCATGTGGAGCCTGGGATGTTCACCTCAGCAGCCCTCGCGGTTCAGCCACCCTCCAGAAGTTACTTCAGCCCATATTCCCCAGCAAGTTTCTCTGCCACTGGCAGGTTGGCTGTTGCAGTGGCAGCCATGCTCTCCCCTCACAGGTTTGAACCTCAGCCTTGGGAGGGACCCTTGCCTTTAAGTTTCTAAGTTCCTTTCTTGTTCACTCTTCCTCAGCTCTAGGACTAGTGGCTGCTTTCTGTAGTTGCTACTGCTGTACCCCTAAGCACACTCTTTTACCCTTTTTAATTGTTAACCACTTTAACTAGTTAATAATTCTTTATATTTTTCCTGTCTAAATTACTGGTTTAATTTGTTTCCTGACTGAATGCTGGCTGATGAAATGGTACCAGGAATGGTCTCAGGAGACAAATCTTCAAAGATTGGATTTGGGGATTGGTTTGGTGGTACCTTTGGACTCAAGCAAAATGATGAGCTCCTTGCCAGTGGGAAATGGGATACTCATAATCCACGACATGCATTACAGTTCAGCTACCACCTCTGTTTGTGATGAAGTGTCTGCTGAAGCAAGTGCTTTGGGAGCCCCTGGGACTTGGGCTGCACTTGAGTTTTATGGCAGTAATGATGCCTGCAAGGGCTAGTGTGGGGCTGGTTCTCCATGCACTGGAGTGCTTACAAGAAGAAATGACAAGCTCAGGTCCTGAAACTCTCAGCTCAAGTCACCGTCCAAGGACCAGAGAGCATCCATGGCAGCCCTAAGAGAATCATTTCACGGAGCCAGGGAGCTGATGTTGCTGAAAATCAAACAAGACTTAATTGTGCAGGTTGTAGAATTATGACATCAGTTGAATTCACAACCTCATTAAGTTGCTCATGTGAAATTTAGGATATTGACTGGGAGAGATGGAGGAACTTGGAATGGCAAATTCTGGTTGGACTCAGGCTAAACTGAGAGTGTTAAAAAGTCAAGTCTCTCTGAGCCTTCCTTGTCAGTGGACATAGTTTGCCCTCCTGTGTTAGCTGAGGAGGCGAACATTTTCTTGAAAATCCTGAGATTCTTCACTTGGGTCAGAGTGCCTTGCAAAGACATGCTCATTCTCAAGAACTTCTTTGATGCCAGTAATTGTGTCTGACAGGCTCTAGAGTGCAGGCTCAGTAGTTGTGGCGCATGGGTTTAGTTGCTCCGTGGCATGTGGAATCTTCCCGGACCAGGGATCAAACCCGTGTCCCCTGCACTGGCAGGTGGATTCTTAACCACTGTGCCACAAGGGGAGTCCCTTCTGCCCATTTTTTAATCAGATTGGTTTTTTGCTATTGAGTTGCATGGATTCTTATACAATTTGGATATTAACCTTTTATCAGTTATATGGTTTACAAATATTTTCTCCCATTCAGTAGGTTGCCTTTTCATTTTGTGGATGGTTTTCTTTGCTGTGCAGAAGTATTTAGTTCCACTTGTTTATTTTTGCTTTTGGTGTCAAATCCAAAGTATCATCACCAAGACCTATGTCAAGGAGATCACTGCTATGTTTTCTTCCAGGAGTTTTATGGTTTTAGGTCTTACGTTCAGGACTTTAATCCATTTTGAGTATA
Source organism: Globicephala melas (assembly GCF_963455315.2). Lineage (NCBI taxonomy): Eukaryota > Metazoa > Chordata > Mammalia > Artiodactyla > Delphinidae > Globicephala > Globicephala melas. Next base: position 131,145,766 of record NC_083317.1, on the reverse strand, counting down.
TTTTTGTGTATGGAATAAGATAGCGGTCCAGTTTCATTGTTTTGCATGTGGTTGCTCAGTTTTCCCATCACTATTTATTTATTTATTTACTTATTTATTTATTTATTTTGCGGTACGCGGGCCTCTCACTGTTGTGGCCTCTCCCGTTGCGGAGCACAGGCTCCGGACGCACAGGCTCAGTGACCATGGATCACGGGCCTAGCCGCTCCGCGGCACCTGGGATCTTCCCGGACCGGGGCACGAACCCATGTCCCCTGCATCGGCAGACGGACTCTCAACCACTGCGCCACCAGGGAAGCCCCTTCCTATCACCATTTATTGAAGAGATTATCTTTCCCCCATTGTATATCCTTAACACCTTTTTTGTAAGTTAATTGACTATGTATGTGTGGGCTTATTCTGTTCCATTGATCTATGTGTCTGTTTTTAATGTCCACACCATACTATTTTTTAAAATAAATTTATTTATTTTTGGCTGTGTTGGGTCTTCGTTGCTGTGCGCGGGCTTTCTCTAGTTGTGGCAAGCGGGGGCTACTCTTCATTGAGGTACTCAGGCTTCTTATTGTGGTGGCTTCTTTTACTGTGGAGCACACGCTCTAGTCACATGGGTTTCAGTAGTTGTGGTGTGCGGGCTCAGTAGCTGTGGCCCACAGGCTCAGCTGCTCCACCGCATGTGGGATCTTCCCAGACCAGGGCTTGAACCCGTGTTCCCTGCATTGACAGGCAGATTCTTAACCACTGAGCCACCAGGGAAGCCCCGCACCATACTATTTTGATGAATATATCTTTGTAATATAGTTTGAAATCAGGAACCATGATGCTTCCAGCTGTGTTATTCTTTCTCAAGTTGCTTTGGCTATTCAGGTCTTTTGTGATTCCATACAAATTTTATGACTACTATATATATGTATAAAATATATATTATATATATAATATATATTATTCTTTAATCATCAAATTATATATATAATTACATATATATTTTATTGAAATATAGTTGATTTACAATGTTGTGTTAGTTTAAGGGTAGAGCACAGTGATTCAGTCATATAGCTATATATATAGGTATATGACAATATATTCTTTTTCAGATTATTTTCCCTTATAAGTTATTACAGCATATTGAGTATATTTTTCTGTGCTATATAGTAGGTCCTTGTTGGTCATCTATTTTATATATAGTAGTGTGTATATATTAATCCCAACTTCCTAATTTATCCCTCCACCACCTCTTTTCCCTTTGGAAATAAGTTTGTTTTCTATGTTTGTGGGTCTATTTCTATTTTGTAAATAAGTTCATTTGTATCTTTTTTTAAAAAAAGATTCCACATATAAGCAATATCATATGATATTTGTCTTTGTCTGGCTTACTTCACTTAGTATGACAATCTCTAGGTCCATCCACATTGCTGCAAATGGCATTATTTTACTCTTTTTTATGGCTGAGTAATATTCCATTGCATACATATAACACACACACACACACACACACACACACACATCTTCTTTACCCATTCATCTGTTCATGGATATTTGTGTGGTTTCCGTATCTTGGCTATTGTAAATAGTGCTGCTATGATAAGTGGGGTGCATGTATCTTTTTGAATTAGAGTTTTTGTCTTTTCTGGATATATGCCTAGGAGTGGGATTGCTGGATCATATGGTAACTCTATTTTTAGTTATTTAAGGAGCCACCATACTGTTTCTCATAGTGGTTGCATCAATTTACATTCCCACCAACAGTGTAAGAGGGTTCCTATTTCTCCACACCCTCTCCAGCATTTATTACTTGTAGACTTCTTCTTTTTTTTTCTTTTTTTGGTCATGTTGTGCAGCATGTGGGATCTTAGTTCCCTTACCAGGGATCAAACCCGCACCCCCTGCATTAGAAGCATGGAGTCTTAACCATTGGACCACCAGGGAATTCTATTTGTAGATTTTTGATGATAGGCATTCTGACTGATGTGAGGTGATAGCTCACTGTGGTTTTGATTTGCATTTCTCCAATAATTAGCGATGTTGGGCATCTTTTCATGTGCTTGTTGGCCATCTGTATGTCTTCTTTGGAGAAATGTCTATTTAGGTCTTCTGCCCTTTTTTGATTGAGTTGTTTGGCTTTTTTTTTTATATGAAGTTGTATGAGCTGTTTATATATTTTGGAAATTAACCCCTTGGCATTATATCATTTGCAAATATTTTCTCCCATTCTGTAATTTGTCTTTTCATTTTGTTTATGGTTTCTTTTGTTGTGCAAAAGCTTGTAAGTTTGATTAGGTCCCATTAGTTTATTTTTGCTTTTATTTTTTTGCCTGGGGAGACTGATCTAAGAATATATTTCTACGATTTATGTCGGGGGATGTTTTGCCTATGTTTTCTAGGAGTTTTATGGTGTCATGTCTTTTTTTTTAAAATAAATTTATTTATTTTTGGCTGCGTTGGGTCTTTGTTGCTACATGCGGGCTTTCTCTAGTTTCAGCAAGGAGGGGCTACTCTTCGTTGTGGTGCACAGGCTTCTCATTGTGGTGTCTTCTTTTGTTACAGAGCATGGGCTATGGGCATGTGGGCTTCAGTAGTTGTGGCACTCAGGCTCAGTAGTTGTGGCTGGCAGGCTCTAGAACGCAGGCTCAGTAGTTGTGGTGCGTGGGCTTAGTTGCTCCGAGGCGTGTGGGATCTTCCTGGACCAGAGCTCGAACCCATGTCCCCTGCATTGGCAGGCAGATTCTTAACCACTGCGCCACCAGGGAAGTCCAGTGTCATGTCTTATATTTAAGTCTTTAAACCTTCTTGAGTTTATTTTTGTATATGGTATGAAGGAATGTTCTTTTTTTAAAAAAAATAAATTTATTTATTTATTTTTGGCTCCATTAGGTCTTCATTGCTGCACGTGGGCTTTCTGTAGTTGCGGTGAGCGGGGGCTACTCTTCATTGTGATGCATGAGCTTCTCATTGCAGTGGCTTCTCTTTGTTGTAGAGCATGGATTCTAGGCACACAGGCTTCGGTAGTTGTAGCACATGGGCTCAGTAATTGTGGTTGGTGGGCTCTAGAGCGCAGGCTCAGTAGTTGTGGCGCATGAGCTTAATTGCTCCACGGCATGTGGAATCTTCCTGGACCAGGGATTGAACCTGTGTCCCAAATAATTTTAGGATTATTTGTTCTAGCTTTGTGAAAAATGTCATGGGTAATTTGATAGGAATTGCATTAAATCTGTAGATTGCTTTGGATAGTAGGACCATTATAACAATATTAATTTTTCCAATCCAAGAGCATGGGATCTCTTTCCATTTCTTTGAATCATCTTCAATTTCCTTTATCAATGTTTTATGGTTATCAGCGTATAGGTCTAGGATTGTTTTCTTAATTTCACTTTCTGATAGTTCATTATTAGTGTACAGAAATGCAATTTATTTTTGCATATTGATTTTATGTCCTGCTTCATTACTGAATTCATTATTTAATTCTAACAGTTTTTTGGTGGAGTCTTTAGGGTTTTCTTGCTATAATACCATGTCATCTGCAAACAGTAACAGTTTCACTTCTTCCTTTTCAATTTAGATGCCTTTTATTTCTTTTTCTTGCCTCATTGCTCTGGCTAAGGCTTCCAATACTATGATGAATAAAAGTGGCAAGAGTGGGCCTTTGTCTTGTTCCTGATCTTAGAGGAAAAGCTTTCAGCTATTCACTGTTGAGTATGATGTTGGCTGTTGGCTGGTCATGCATGGCTTTTATTATGTTGGGGTGCATTCTCTCTATAACCACTTTTCTGAGAGTTTCTAAAATGGATGTTGAATTTTGTGAAAAGCTTTTTCAGCATCTATTGAGATGATCATAGGATTTTTATTCTTCATTTTAATATGGTGTATCACATTGACTGATTGTGGATATCGAACCACCCCTATCCCTTGCATCCCTGGAATAAATCCCATTTAATCATGGTTTCTGATCCTTTTAATGTATTGTTGAATTCAGTTTGCAAATATTCTGTTGAGGATTTTTGCATCTATGTTCATTGTTGGCCTGTAATTTTCTTTTCTTCTAGTGTCTTTGGTTTTGGTATCAGGGTAATGCTGGCCTCATAAAATTGGTTTGGAAGTGTTCCCTCCTCTTTTGTTTTTTTGAAAGAGTTTGAGAAGGATTGGTATTCTTTAAATGTTTGCTAGAACTTACCAGTAGAATCATCTGGTCCTGGACTTTTGTTTGTTAAGAAGTTTTGGATTACTGATTCAATCTGCTTACTAGTAATCACTGTAATCAAATTTTTTATTTCCTAGATACACCAGAAATACATCTACACGTGGAACAACTCATACAGAGCACCTACTGAACGCTGGCAGAAGACCTCAGACCTCCCAAAAGTCAAGAAACCCCCCACGTACCTGGTTAGGGCAAAAGAAAAAAATAAACAGAGACAAAAGGATAGGGACGGGTCCTGCACCAGCGGGAGGGAGCTGTGAAGGAGGAAAAGTGTCCACACACTAGCAAGCCCCTTCGCGGGCGGAGACTGCGGGTGGTGGAGTTAGGGGAGCTTCGAAGCCGCGGAGGAGAGCACAGCAACAGGGTGCGGAGGGCAAAGCGGAGAGATTCCAGCGCGGAGGATCAGGGCCGACCGGCACTCACCAGCCGAGAGGCTTGTCTGCTCACCCGCCGGGGCGGGAGGGGCTGGGAGCTGAGGCTCCGGCTTCAGTCGGAGCGCCGGGAGAGGACTGGGTTTGGCGGCGTGAACACAGCCTGCAGGGCGTTAGTGCACCGCGGCTAGCCGGGAGGGAGTCCAGGGAAAAGTCTGGACATGCCGAAATGGCAAGAGACTTTTTCTTCCCTCTTTGTTTCCTGGTGCGCGAGGAGAGGGGATTAAGAACGCTGCTTAAAGGAGCTCCAGAGACGGGCGCGAGCCGCGGCTAAAAGTGCGGACCCCAGAGCAGACATGAGACGCTAAGGCCGCCGCTGCCGCCACCAAGAAGCCTGTGTGCGAACACAGGTCACTATCCACACACCCCCTTCCGGGGAGCCTGTGCAGCCCGCCACTGCCAGGGTCCCGGGATCCAGGGACAACTCCCCCGGGAGACCGCACGGCGCACCTCAGGCTGGCAACGTCACGCCGGCCTCTGCCGCCGCAGGCCCGCCCTGCACTCTGTGACCCTCCCTACCCCCCGGCCTGAGTGAGCCAGAGCCTCTGAATCAGCGGCTCCTTTAACCCCGTCCTGTCTGAGCGAAGAACAGACGCCCTCCGGCGACCTACACTCAGAAGCGGGGCCAAATCCAAAGCTGAGCCCCTGGGAGCTGTGAGAACAAAGAAGAGAAAGGGAAATCTCTCCCAGCAGCCTCAGAAGCAGCGGATTAAAGCTCCACAATCAACTTGATGTACCCTGCATCTGTGGAATACCTGAATAGACAATGAATCATCCCAAATTAAGGAGCCGTGTGGATGAAAGGCTCTTGGTGCTGCAGCCATGAGTTAGTGCTGTGCCTCTGAGGTGGGAGAGCCAACTTCAGGACACAGGTCCACAAGAGGCCTCCCAGCTGCACATAATATCAAATGGCGAATATCTCCCACAGATCTCCATCTCAACGCCAGCACCCAGCTTCACTCAATGACCAGCAAGCTACAGTGCTGGACATCCTATGCCAAACAACTAGCAAGACAGGAACACAACCCCACCCATTAGCTGAGAGGCTGCCCAAAATCATAATAAGTCTACAGACACCCCAAAACACACCACCAGACGTGGACCTGCCCACCAGGAAGACAAGATCCAGCCTCATCCACCAGAACACAGGCACTAGTACCCTCCACCAGGAAGCCTACACAACCCACTGAACCAACCTTAGCCACTGGGGACAGACACTAAAAACAACAGGAACTACGAACCTTCAGCCTGCAAAAAGGAGACCCCAAACACAGTAAGATAAGCAAAATGGAAAGACAGAAAAACACACAGCAGATGAAGGAGCAAGATAAAAACCCACCAGACCTAACAAATGAAGAGGAAATAGGCAGTCTACCTGAAAAAGAATTCAGAATAATGATAGTAAAGATGATCCAAAATCTTGGAAATAGAATAGACAAAATGCAAGAAACAGTTAACAAGGACCTAGAAGAACTAAAGATGAAGCAAACAATGATGAACAACACAATAAATGAGATGAAAAATACTCTAGATGGGATCAATAGCAGAATAACTGAGGCAGAAGAATGGATAAGTGACCTGGAAGATAAAATAGTGGAAATAACTAATGCAGAGCAGAATAAAGAAAAAAGAATGAAAAGAACTGAGGACAGTCGCAGAGACCTCTGGGACAACATTAAACGCACCAACATTCGAATTATAGGGGTTCCAGAAGAAGAAGAGAAAAAGAAAGGGACTGAGAAAATATTTGAAGAGATTATAGTTGAAAACTTCCCTAATATGGGAAAGGAAATAGTTAATCAAGTCCACCAAGCACAAAGAGTCCCATACAGGATAAATCCAAGGAGAAACATGCCAAGACACATATTAATCAAACAGCCAGAAAAGGGGAAATCGACAGTAACACAATCATAGTAGGGGACTTTAACACTCCACTTTCACCAATGGACAGATCATCCAAAAAGAAAATAAATAAGGAAACACAAGCTTTAGATCCATTAAACAAGATGGACTTAATTGATATTTATAGGATATTCCATCCAAAAACAACAGAATACACATTTTTCTCAAGTGCTCATGGAACATTCTCCAGGATAGATCATATCTTGGGTCACAAAAAAGCCTTGGTAAATTTAAGAAAATTGAAATTGTATCAAGTATCTTTTCCGACCACAACACTATGAGACTAGATATCAATTACAGGAAAAGATCTGTAAAAAATACAGACACATGGAGGCTAAACAGTACACTACTTAATAACGAAGTGATCACTGAAGAAATCAAAGAGGAAATCACAAAGTACCTAGAAACAAAGGACAATGGAGACATGACGACTCAAAATCTATGGGATGCAGCAAAAGCAGTTCTAAGAGGGAAGTTTATAGCAATACAATCAATCGTACCTTAAGAAACAGGAAACATCTCGAATAAACAACCTAACCTTGCACCTAAAGCAATTAGAGAAAGAAGAACAAAAAAACCCCAAAGTTAGCAGAAGGAAAGAAATCATAAAAATCAGATCAGAAATAAATGAAGGAAACTATAGCAAAGATCAATAAAACTAAAAGCTGGTTCTTTGAAAGGATAAACAAAATTGATAAACCATTAGCCAGACTCAACAAGAAAAAAAGGGAGAAGACTGAAATCAATAGAATTAGAAATGAAAAAGGAGAAGTAACGACTGACACTGCAGAAATACAAAAGATCTTGAGAGATTACTACAAGCAACTCTATGCCAATCAAATGGACAACCTGGAAGAAATGGACAAATTCTTAGAAAGGCACAACCTGACAAGACTGAATCAGGAAGGAATAGAAAATATGAACAGACCAATGACAAGCACTGAAATTGAAACTGTGATTAAATATCTTCCAACAAGCAAAAGCCCAGGACCAGATGGCTTCACAGGCGAATTCTATCAAACATTTAGAGAAAAGCTATCACTTACCCTTCTAAAACTCTTCCAAAATACAGCAGAGGGAGGAACACTCCCAAACTCATTCTACGAGGCCACCATCACCCTGATACCAAAACCAGACAAGGATGTCACAAAGAAAGAAAACTACAGGCCAATATCACTGATGAACATAGATGCAAAAATCCTCAACAAAATACTAGCAAACAGAATCCAACAGCACATTAAACGGATCGTACACCATGATCAAGTGGGGTTCATTCCAGGAATGCAAGGATTCTTCAATATACGCAAATCAATCAACGTGATAAACCATATTAACAAATTGAAGGAGAAAAACCATATGATCATCTCAATAGATGCAGAGAAAGCTTTTGACAAAATTCAACACCCATTTATGATAAAAACCCTGCAGAAAGTAGGCATAGAGGGAACTTTCCTCAACATAATAAAGGCCATATATGACAAACCCACAGCCAACATCGTCCTCAATGGTGAAAAACTGAAAGCATTTCCACTAAGATCAGGAACAAGAGAAGGTTGCCCACTCTCACCACTCTTATTCAACATAGTTTTGGAAGTTTTAACCACAGCAATCAGAGAAGAAAAGGAAATAAAAGGAATCCAAATCGGAAAAGAAGTAAAGCTGTCACTCTTTGCAGATGACATGATACTATACATAGAGAATCCTAAAGATGCTACCAGCAAACTACTAGAGCTAATCAATGAATTTGGTAAAGTAGCAGGATACAAAATTAATGCACAGAAATCTCTGGCATTCCTATACACTAAGGATGAATAATCTGAAAGTGAAATCAAGAAAACACTCCCATTTGCCATTGCAACCAAAAGAATAAAATATCTAGGAATAAACCTACCTAAGGAGACAAAAGACCTGTATGCAGAAAATTATAAGACACTGGTGAAAGAAATTAAAAATGATACAAATAGATGGAGAGATATAGCATGTTCTTGGATTGGAAGAATCAACATTGTGAAAATGACTGTACTACCCAAAGCAATCTACAGATTCAATGCAATCCCTATCAAACTACCATTGGCATTTTTCACAAAACTAGAACAAAATATTTCACAATTTGTATGGAAACACAGAAGACCCCGAATAGCCAAAACAATCTTGAGAACGAAAAATGGAGCTGGAGGAATCAGGCTTCCTGACTTCAGACTATACTACAAAGCTACAGTAATCAAGACAGTATGGTACTGGCACAAAAACAGAAATATAGATCAATGGAACAGGATAGAAAGCCCAGAGATAAACCCATGCACATATGGTCACCTTATCTTTGATAAAGGAGGCAGGAATGTACAGTGGAGAAAGGACAGCCTCTTCAATAAGTGGTGCTGGGAAAACTGGACAGGTACATGTAAAAGTATGAGATTAGATCACTCCCTAACACCATACACAAAAATAGCTCAAAATGGATTAAAGACCTAAATGTAAGGCCAGAAACTATCAAACTCTTAGAGGAAAACATAGGCAGGACACTCTATGACATAAATCACAGCAAGGTCCTTTTTGACCCACCTCCTAGAGAAATGGAAATAAAAACAAAAATAAACAAATGGGACCTAGTGAAACTTAAAAGCTTTTGCGCAGCAAAGGAAACCATAAACAAGACCAAAAGACAACCCTCAGAATGGGAGAAAATATTTGCAAATGAAGCAACTGACAAAGGATTAATCTCCAAAATTTACAAGCAGCTCATGCAGCTCAATAACAAAAAAACAGACAACCCAATCCAAAAATGGGCAGAAGACCTAAATAGACATTTCTCCAAAGAAGATATGCCGACTGCCAACAAACACATGAAAGAATGCTCAACATCACTAATCATTAGAGAAATGCAAATCAAAACTACAATGAGATATCATCTCACACCAGTCAGAATGGTCATCATCAAAAAATCTAGAAATAATAATTGCTGGAGAGGGTGTGGAGGAAAGGGAACCCTCTTACACTGTTGGTGGGAATGTAAATTGATACAGCCACTGTGGAGAACAGTATGGAGGTTCCTTAAAAAACTACAAATAGAACTACCATATGACCCAGCAATCCCACTACTGGGCATATATCCTGAGAAAACCATAATTCAAAAAGAGTCATGTACCAAAATGTTTATTGCAGCTCTATTTACAATAGCCCAGAGATGGAAACAACCTAAGTGTCCATCATCGGATGAATGGATAAAGAAGATGTGGCACATATATACAATGGAATATTACTCAGCCATAAAAAGAAACGAAATTGAGCTATTTGTAATGAGGTGGATAGACCTAGAGTCTGTCATACAGAGTGAAGTTAGTCAGAAAGAGAGAGACAAATACCGTATGCTAACACATATATATGGAATTTAAGGAAAAAAATGTCATGAAAAACCTAGGGGTGAAACAGGAATAATGACACAGACTTACTAGAGAATGGACTTGAGGATATGGGGAGGGGGAAGGGTGAGCTGTGACAAAGCGAGAGAGAGGCATGGCCATATATACACTACCAAACGTAAGGTAGATAGCTACTGGGAAGCAGCCGCATAGCACGGGGAGATCAGCTCGGTGCTTTGTGACCGCCTGGAGGGGTGGGATAGGGAGGGTGGGAGGGAGGGAGGGAGACGCAAACGGGAAGAGATATGGGAATATATGTATATATATAACTGATGCATTTTGTTGTGAAGCTGAAACTAACATATCATCGTAAAACAATTATACTCCAATAAAGATGTTAAAAATTTTTTTTATTTCCTCATGACTTAGTCTTTGTAGTCTGTATGTTTCTAGAAATTTATCCATTTTTAATAGGTTGTCCAATTTGTTGGTGTATAATTATTCATAGTAGACATCGTAATGTCTCTGCTTTCATTTCTGACTTTGAGTCCTCTTTTGAGTCTAGCTAAGGTTTGTTTCTTTAGTTTATATTTGATATTTCATTTTTCAAAAACAGCTCTTAGTTTCATTGATCTTTTCTATTGTCTTTTAGTCTCTACTTCATTTCTGCTCTGATCTTTGTTATTTCCTTCCTTCTAAATTTATAAATTTAGACTTAGTTTCTTCTTCTTTTTGTAGTTTCTTGAAGTCTAAAGTTAGGTTGTTTGAGATCTTTCTTGTTTCTTAATAAGGCTTTTATCACTATTAACTTCCCTCTTAGAACTGCTTTTGCTGCATCACATAAGTGTTGGTATGTTGTATTTCCATTTTCATTTGTTTCAAAGTATTTTTTTATTTCTCTTTTGATGTCTTCTTTGACCCATTTGTTGTTCAGTAGCATGTTGTTTAATCTCCACATATTTGTTGATTTTTCCAGTTTTCTTCTTGTAATTGATTTCTAGTTTCATATCGTTGTGGTCAGAAAAGATGCTTGGTATGATTTCAGTCTTCTTAAATTTATTGACTTGTTTTGTGGCCTAACATATTATCTATGCTGGAGAATGTTTTATGTGCACCTGAGAAGAATGTGTATTCTGTTGCTCTTGGATGGAATGTTCTATATATGTCTGTTAAGTCCATTTGATCTAATGTGTCATTTAAGGCCAGTGATTCTGTATTGATTTTCATTGTGGATGATCTATTCATGAATTAAAGTAGAATATTAAAATCCCTTACAACTATATTGCTGTCTATTTCTTCCTTTATGTGTGTTAATTTTTGCATTATATATTTAGGTGATTCTATGTTGGGTGCGTAAATATTTACAAATATTGTATTCTCTTGTAGGGTTGACCCTTTTATCATTTGTATAATGACTTTCTTTGTCTCTTTGACTTAAAATCTATTTTGTCCATTATAAGTATAGCTAGTCCAGCTTTCTCTGGGTTCCATTTCAAGGAATGTCTTTTTATATCCCTTCACTTTCAGTCTTTTTGTGTCCTTACATCTGAAGTGAGTCTCTGCTGAGGCCCATATAGATGTTTTTTGTTGTTGATGTATTGTTTTGTTTTTTTATCCATTCAGCTACTCTATGTCTTTTGTTTGGAGAATTTACTCCATTTACATTTATAATAATTATTGATAGGTACATAGTTATTGCCATTTTGTTAATTGTTTTCTGGCTGTTTTGTAGTTCCTCTGTTCCCTTGTTCATCTCTTGCTCTCTTACTTTTTGATTTGATGGTTTTCTGTAGTGGTATGCTTTGATTCCTTTCTCTTTGTCTTTTATGTATCTACTGTGGGTTGTGCTTTGTGGTTACCATGAGCTTACATAAAACAACTTATATTTTTATTTATAACAGTTTATTTTAAGTTGATAACAACTTAAGTTTGATCTCATTCTAAAGCTCTACATTTTTACTCCCCACACCACGTTTTATATTGATGTCACAATTTACATCTTTTAATCTTGTGTATCCATTAACAAATTGTTATTGTTATTAATATTGTTATTATTGTTAAAAAATTGTAGTTTTACTACTCTTGTCTTAACCTTCCTAGTACCTTTATAAGTGATTAACTCACCAATTTTACATTAGATTTTTCTGAATTTTACTATATATTTATCTCTAACAGTGAGATTTATACTTCCATGTTTCTCATTACTAATTAGTGCCTCCAACCCTCTTTCAGCTTAAAGAAGTTCCTTTAACATTTCTTGTAAGTCTGGTCTAGTATTGATGAACTTCTCTAGCTTTTCCTTGTCTGGAAAACCCTCTATCTCTCCTCCAATTCTGAAGGACAAGTTTGCCAGCACAGTATTTTTTTCTTTCAGCACTTTAAATATATCATGCCACTCCCTTCTGGCCTGATGTCTTCAGAAAGTGAGAGTGACCCCCGGGGCATGGGGTTTTTGGGTTTTATGGGTTAATTTCATAGGCTAATGAGTGGGAGGAATATTCTTGCTATTTCAGTGAAACGTGGGTATTTCCCAGGTATTCAGCCACTGCCCACTTTTCTGGTCCACGTAAGGGGGAGTGATTTTTAGTATTACAACAGGGGTCCCCAACGCCCAGGCCACATAGCAGGAGGTGAGCGGTGGGTGAGCCAGCAAAGCTTCATCTGCCGCTCCCCTTTGTTCCCATTACCGCCTGAACCATCCCCCACCCCACCACCCCCCATCCGTGGAAAAATTGTCTTCCTCGAAACTGGTTCCTGGTGGCAAAAAGATTGGGGACCACTGTATTACAATATAGGTATAATGAGCTAAAGGTCAATGACCAGACTATTCTTGAAGCCTCCTTGGTTTCAGCCAGTTCCAGCTCCTTTTTATTGAATCCCAACAGCTGTGCCCCTCCTTCATTTTCTAGCTGTTCTGTCCTCCCCTTTCCTTCCTGTCTTTTAACAGGTTTGGACTAGAGCAGTGGTTTGTCTTTTTTGGGTGGGAAGCCACGGATGTGAACTCTAAAACTCTGAGCTCTACCCTACGAAAGTGTGCTTATGCCATTCCTGAGCATTATGGCGCAGTTTGTGAACCTCTGCATGGTAATATTGTTATTAGTCTGCTGGGGCTGCCAAAAGAGAATACCACAGAGTGGGTGGCTTGAACAACAAACTTCTCACAATTCTGGAGGCTAAAATTCTAAGGCTGAGGTGCTGCCATGGGTGGCTTCTGGTAAGGCATCTCTTCCTAATTTGCAGACAGCTGCCTCTGTGTCCCCACATGGTCTTGTCTTTCCTCTCTTTCCTCTGTGCCCATGAACTCCTGGTCTCTCCTCATAAGGCCACCAGTCCTACCAAAGTAGGGCCCCATTCATAGGACCTCATTTAGCCTGAATTACCCCCTCAATGGCCCAATTTCCAAGTACAGTTATGTATGGGGTTAAGTTTCAATTTACGAAATTTTCTTTTGGGGGTTGAGGAAGAAAGACACGATTCAGCCCATAATATAAATACTGAGTATAACTGAGTGCTGTGTCTGCATTGAGGGCCCTGCTTCTGTAAGCTGTCTCAGAGAGCACGTGCTCTAAGTGGTTTGCTCCTGAAGCCCACGCACTACCTTACAGCTAAGGTGTCTTATTTGTTGAATTAATGGTGATGAGATCAGACCAATGAACATGAAAAATTCATGGAGGAATATAAGATGCTAATTTAAGCGGCACAGATTAAAATACTGTAGTAATACTAAGGAGAAAATAAGAATAATCAAGGAAAGATTTTTGTTTTTTTTTCCTTTTTAAATGAGATACCTACCTATGCTTGGAATTATTTGCATGCTAAGAAGAACTTGCTGGCATTAGGACATTTACAGTGTTAAGAGCCAAAGCCTGAGTTGAAATGATTTATGCAGGGTGTAGACCGATCTGGAGCCTTAAAATTGTAAACTGTGTGTTGAAGGCCTGAACTGAAAAAATAGTTCATAATCTTGGCAGAAAAGAAAATGGTACATTAGTTAATTTTTCCTGGGATAGAGAAATGGAATAACATTTGTTGTTTTGTCAACAGTGTGCTCATCAAGATTTGTAGAGTAACTATTTCAAAGAATTTTTAAGTAGTGAAATTCAGGGAGAAACTTACTGCAAACTGCCAATGAAAGGACCCAACTAACACAAACTGGCTCTAATAAAACCAGGCCCATGTGTTTTTTTGCTTGGGGGAGGGACAGGAGTACAGTTTATATAACAGTGCTACCTGTTTGGCGGTGTAGGAATTCGTATTGTGAAGGGCAAGGATAACCCCTACTCCATTTAGAGGAAAACCTGATGAAAACTTCAGGGGTTTGATGTCCAGGTTGAGGACTTTAATCCATCACCATTTGAATTTGGCTTTAAAAGAATTATTAGGAATTGAACAGTTTACATCAAAATTACAAACAAAATGAGGTAGCTTTATAATTAGAGAATTGTGGTCATGCATGTAGCACCTGGTGTTTAGGTTTAGATTATTTAATAGAGGCTACTGCAATTTTGTAGTTCCTTTTTTTTCAACCCACTAGACCAATATTCTATATAAACAGAAACATGACTAGATTCACTTTTTAATGTGTTTTACAAATCTTTTATTGCTTCAACAAGAAAATGGATACCAGAAAGCTTTTCTTTTTAAAAACTTATTTGAACTACTTTGAGTCACTACTTTTATTCTTTATTGTCCTTATTTTCGAAGTTTTGGCGTCCAAACTTGGAAAACCTCATGGAGATTTGTATAAACATGCATATACATATATACACACACATTAAGTTTAAAGCCTCAGTTCCTCATTAAACCTTGCGCTCAGGCTCCTGTTAAAAAGAGGTAAAATGGTGAGAAGCTAAAAATCATGGAAAACAAGAATAAATCCCAATTGATAATTTCCTTGTTGTTATGAATTAAAAGACATTTTAAGGCAAAATCTATCACCTTGCTAAAACTTCTACTAAGCTACAGACTCAGATATTTACAAGAAAATAAATAAACAAAAAGCCCTTTACACATGTCAATATGGTTTAATGACAAGCTAGCTGAGGAGTTGCACTTTGTTATTTTAGGTAACTTTCCATTCAGGAACAGTTAATATTTCAATGATTAAAATTTCAGGTGTTAAAAACTAACTTCAAGCAGGGTCATTGTTACACTGAAGCTGAATTCTTCAAGTTCTTGTCTTTAAATTACTATACAAATCCATCACAGTTACATTCAAGCTATTAATTTAAAACACATTTAATGTTTGGTAACTGAGTAAATACAATTACTGTACTCTAGGTCGTTTGATTTTATTTTTCTCTGTAGGAGCTTTCCTCTTTTGTGAGAATCCAGGCCCAGGTTCCTTATTATTCTGAAGAAATGAAATAGCTTCTGGTAGACAGTAATTTTCTACTTGAGGAGGAGATTCCTATAAAAGGGGGTAAAAAACCCAACATTGTTCATTTTTTTCAGATTTCAAACTGTTAATTAGGTAATAGATTCCTTTACTCTGCTTTATGACCAAAAAACTTAAACATTTGTCTTTCAAGGTAGCTATTTAGCACCTGTCACCATTAGTGACAGATCCTGTGTAACAAAATTTCACCTTTATCAGAAAAATGAGTTTATAGCTCAGGCAGAGTGGGGCTAGCTCAGATCTTAATGGTTTCATCTGTAAAATATGGATTAAGTACAGAATATGGAAAATATGGTAAAATACAGTTAATAGCTATCATTTAACTGTGAGATATTATGTTTAGTGTAAATTTTTGAAAATCTTTGAATGGAATGGGATGAATTCCCCTTTTCATTTTTTATGGCTTTTAGTCTGAGGAGAAGCCCCTGTCTGTGTCATGTTGACTGGCTAAAACTTTAACAGAAAACTTTGAAGAACCAGAGGACAGAATGGCAACCACAGCACTAGAAAATGAGGTGGGAAATTCCAGAAAGTTTGGGAGGAGCTCCAAACTCTGTGTTATAAACACTGACCAAATCCTTGCTTGACCCCTAAATCATGTATGTGCAGAGACTCAAGGTAAGGCTCAAAGAACCCAACTAAGATTTGAGCTGCCACTCACTGCGGAGGGTCAGCCAAGTAAACTGCCTGCTAAACAAATAAAATGGTCCTCTTCAGAAGAACATGACAGGATCTAGTCTCTACAACTGATTTGTAATTTCTAGGATACATCCATAATTACTATACACGTGAAGAAGCAGAACATGAACTATTCTCAAGAAAAACAAATCACCCCCCAAAATGGAAATACTTAAGCATCAACTTAAGAAAAAAATATACATATACTGAAAATTACAAAATGCCCATGAAAGAAATCAATCTAAATAATTAGAGATAAGCTGTCCTCAGTGACTAAAAGGCTTAACATAGTAAAGATGTCAAACACTCAAACTGATCTGTAGGTTTAATGTAATTCCTATCAAAATCATAGAAAGGTATTTTTATAGACAAACAGACTTATTTAAAAATTTACATATAAAGACACAGTCAAAAAGAAGTACAGGCCCTAGAATAGCAACAACAATTTTGAAAAAGAGGAATAAAGAGGAAGGAATCACGACCTAATATTAGGACTTATTATGTATACAGTAATTAAGAGTCTTGCAGAGGGAAAGACACATAGATTGATGGAACAGAACAGAGAATGCAGAAATAGACCCACACAAAATGCACATCTGAATACTGACCAAGGTGCAAGTGCAACTAAATGGAGTATAGTTCTTTTAACAAATGGTGCTGGAGCAACTGGACATGCTGAGGCAGAAAACCCCTCAACCAACCTCCTAACAATTTTGACCTAAACCTTACACCTCTACGTATTATCAGACATAAAAAGTAAAAACTATAAAACCTTTTTTAAAACTTGTTTTGCAAAAATTCCTGTTAAGAGGATAAAGGTAGGGGATCCCTGGTGGTCCAGTGGTTAGGACTCAGTGCTTCCACTACCGGGGGCACGGGTTCAATCCCTGGTTGAGGAACTAAGATCCTGCTAGCTGTGTGGCTAAGCCAAAAAAAAAGAGGATAAAGGTAAATGGATGAATACATAAGCCACAGACTGGAAGAAAATATGTGCAAATACATATCCAACAAAAGACTAGTATCTATTATAAACAACTCTCAAGCGTAAAAAAAAACAATTCAATTACAAAGTGGACAAAAGACATGAAGAGACATTTCAAGGAAGAGGATATGAACATGGCAAATAAGCACACAAAAAGATGGTCACTTTGATTAGCCATTAGGAAAATGCAAGTTAAAATCACAAGAGAGATCATACACCAAATGAAATGGCTAAATAAAAAATGACAACTAAATGCAGATGAGGATACAAAGAAACTGGATCACTCATACATTGATGGTGAGAATGTAAAATATGCCCACTTTGTAAACACACTCTTGAGAATTTATCCCAGTGCAATGAAATCTTATTTTCACATATGAAACTGTACATAAACGGAAACAACCCAGATGTCCTTCCATAGGTTAATGATTAACTGTGGTACATCTGTACTACTCAGCAATAAAAGGTAATAAAAGTATTCATTGTTGCATAAGAATGCAACAATCTGGATGAAACTCAAAGGAATTTTACTGAGTGAAAAAAGCCAATTGCCAAAGTTTACACACTATTATTAATTCCATTTATTTAAGTTTTAAAAAATGAGGGATTCTTGGGCTTCCCTGGTGGCGTAGTGGTTAAGAGTCCACCTGCTGATGCGGGGGACATGGATTTGTGCCCCGGTCTGGGAAGATCCCACATGCCGCAGAGTGGCTGGGCCCGTGAGCCATGGCCACTGAGCCTGCGCGTCTGGAGCCTGTGCTCCGCAACGGGAGAGGCCACAACAGTGAGAGGCCTGCGTGCTGCAAAAAAAAAAAAAAAAAAAGAGGGATTCTTGTAGTGATAGAACTGTTCTGTATCTTGACTGTGGTGACAGATACATGAACTTACACATGATAAAACTGCAGAAATCTAAATACACAAATATACATGAATAGAAGTAAAACTGGGGAAATCTGAATAAGCTTGGATTGTATAAAGCCAATATCCTGGTTGTAAGGATATCCTTGTTTTTGCAAGATGCTACCCACTAGTGTAACCTGGAGAAAGTGTATATGGAATCTCTCTGTATTATTTCTTACTACTGCATGTAAATCTACAATTATTTCCAAATAAAAAGTTTCATTAAAAAAAAAGTAACAGAACATCTTGCTCATGACCCAGATGTTGGAAATAGTAGACAATTGCAACATAGCTATTATAACTGTTCTTAATGATATAAAGGAAAATATGCTTGAAATGAGTGAACAGACGAAATCTCAGCACAAAAACAGAAACCACAGAAAAGAACCAAAGCGATTTTAGATATAAACAAGTAATACTTAAAAAAAAAATTTTATTTATTTTTGGCTGTGTTGGGTCTTCACTGCTGCACGCAGGCTTTCTCTAGTTGTGGCAAATGGGAGCTACTCTTCGTTTTGGTGCGTGGGCTTCTCATTGCAGTGGCTTTCTTGTTGTGGAGCATGGGCTCCAGGCATGCAGGCTTCAGTAGTTGCATCATGTGGGCTCAGTAGTTGTGGCATACAGGCCCTAGAGCACACGGGCTTCAGTAGTTGTGGCGCACAGGCTCAGCAGTTGTGGCGTGCAGGCTCTAGAGCACAGGCTCAGTAGTTGTGGTGCACAGGCTCAGTTGCTCCGTGGCATGTGGGATCTTCCCAGACCAGGAATTGAACCCGCGTTCCCTGCATTCGCAGGCAGATTCTTAACCACAGAGCCACCAGGGAAGTCCAAAAATATAAGACTTAAATCAAAGTCTCACTGGATAGGATTAAGAGCAGATGAAAATAACAGGAAAAAATCAGTGAAGTTGGAGATAGATACACAGGAATTGGGCAATCAGAAGAGCACAGAGAAAAATAATTGCAAATAAGTGAATACAGGCTTAGGGGCCTGTGGGACAATATCAAAAGAGTAACATGAGTAACTGAATTCCCAGACAGAAAAGAATGAAGCAGAAAAATAGCAGAATGAAGAAATAATGCCCCAAATTTCCCAAACTTGGTGAGAGACATAAGTTTAAAGAAGCTTTGTGAATACCAATCAGGATTCATACAAAGAAACCATACCTGGAAATATAAATGGTTGAAAATCAAAGATGAAGAGAAAATCCTGAGAACAGCCAGGAGAAAAATGACACATTGCATAAAGGAGAACAATTCAAATTACCATTAACTTCTTATCAGAAACAATGGAGGCCTTAGGACTTCCTCAGTGGTCCAGTGGTAAAGAGACCACCTTCTAATTCAGGCGACACAGTTTCGATCTCTGGTCAGGGAACTAAGATCCCACATGCCCTGGGGCAACTAAGCCTGTGCGCCTCAACGAGAGAGCCCGCATTCCACAAAACTACAGAGCCCAGGCGCTCTGGAGCCCACGTGACCCAACTAGAGAGAGAAAAAAACCCACACACTACAACAAAAGAGAAGCCTGTGTGCCACAATGAAGAGCCCATGCCACAAAGATCCTGCATGCCTCAACGAAGATCCCAAGTGCTGCAATTAAGACCCAACACAGCCAAAAAACATTATTTATTTTAAAAAATAAATATTTTGTTAAAAAGTAAAAAGAAAAAGAAACAATGGAGGCCAGGAGAGAATGAAGTCTTTATTGAAGTACCAGAAGAAGAAAAAAAACTCAACCCCAAATTCTATATCCTGCCAAGAATCTTCAAGAATAAAGGTAAAATAGACATTTTCAAAAAAAAGAGAAAAAAAGAAAACTAGCATTGATCCCCATCATATTTGTACTACAAACTAAAGAAAGTTCTTCAGGCTGAAGGAAAATGATACCAGATGGAAACTTAGATATTCAGAAAAAAATAACACTCAAAATGGTATACATTAGGGTAAATATAAAAGACTTTTTTCCCTTTTGATTTCCTTAAAATACATTGGATTGTTTAAAGCAAAACTTACTTAAAGTATAACACTGTACTTGTGGGGCTAAAACAGATAGATGGGCCAGACATTAAATATTTTAGTAGTTGCAAATTTCTGTTGCGACTACTCAACTCTGCAGTTGTAGTGCAAAAGCAGCCAAAGAGAATATGCAAATGTAAGAACGTGGCTGGGTTTCAATAAAACTTTATTAATAAAACAGGCAGTGGGCTGGATTTGGCCTGTGGGCTATAGTTTACTGGCCCTTGGTTTGAAGAACAGGGGAAGCAAAGGAATCTATATGGTTCAAGATTTCTGCATTTTATGCAGTGGCACAATATTAACTCTAGGAAGATTATGAAAAATTAAGGAAGTATATTGTAATCTGTAGAGCAAAACACCCCCGCCCCTCTAAAAAAAAGCAGAGAAGTTTTTGCTTTAAAAAGACAATGGAGGGTCTTCCCTGGTGGCGCAGTAGCTGAAAATCTGCCTGCCAATGCAGGGGACATGGGTTTGAGCCCTGGGCAGGGAAGATCCCACGTGCTGTGGAGCAACTAAGCCCATGCGCCACAACTACTGAGCCTGTCCTCTAGAGCCTGTGAGCCACAACTACTGAGCCCGCGTGCTGCAACTACTGAAGCCTGTGCACCTCGAGCCCATGCTCCGCAGCAAGAGAAGCCACAGCAATGAGAAGGCCACGCACTGCGATGAAGAGTAGCTCTTGCTCTCCACAACTAGAGAAAGCCCACGTGCAGCAACGAAGACCCAACACAGCCAAAAAAAATAAAAATAAAAATAAAAATAAAAATAAAAATAAAAAGAGACAATGGAGGGGATTTCCCTGGTGGTCCAGTGGTTAAGACTCCACATTCCCAATGCAGGGGGCCTGGGTTTGATCCCTGGTTAGGGAACTAGATCCCATGTGCAGCAACTAAAGATCCTGCAAGCTGCAACAAAGATCCCACACATGGCAACAAAGATCCCCCATGCCACAACACAGCCAAATAAATAATAAATAAATATTAAAAAAAAAGACAATGGATGAAATGGAATTCTAAAAAATATTAAATACCAAAAAAAGCAAGAAAAGAAGAACTAACGAACAAAGAACTGAAGAGACAAACCAAAAACAAATGGCAAAAAAAAAAAAAAACAGTATCAGTAATTACGGACTAAACATTCCAGATAATAAAAAGCAAGGCCCAACTATGTCCTGTTTACAAAAAAGCCGTTTTAAATATAAAGACACAAATAATTTAAAAATTAAAAAAAGATAAATTAAATACCTGGGAAAAAAATTAACCAAGGAGGTAAAGCATCTGTAAACTGAAAACTGTAAGACATTGATGAAAGAAACTGAAAAAGATACAAATAAATGAAAAGATAAGCTGTGCTCATGGACTGGAAGAATATTGTTAAAATATCCTTACTACCCAAAGCAGTCTGCAGATTCAATGCAATCCCTATCAAAATTCCAATGGCATTTTTCAGAGAAACAGAACAAACAAACCTAAAATTTGTATGGAACCACAAAATATCTCAAATATCAAAAGCAATGTTAAGAACAACAAAGTTGGAAGCATCATGCTCCCTGATTTCAAACTATATTACAAAGCTACAGTAATCAAAATAATACGGTATTGGCACAAAAACAGATCAATGGAACAGACTAGAGAGCCCAGAAGTAAACATATGCATACATGATCAATTAATTTACGACAAAGGTGCCAAGAATATACAATAGGGAAAAGACAGTCTTTTCGATAAATAGTGTTGGGAAAATGGAACCCCCACATGCAGAAGAATGAAACTCGACCACTATCTTATATCATACACAAAAATAAACCCAAAATGGATTAAAGACTTGAACATAAGACCTGAAACCATAAAATTCCTAGAAAAAAACAGGCAGCAAGCTCCTTGACACTGGTTTTGGTGATGATTTTTTGGATTTGACACCAAAAGCAAAGTAACAAAAGCAAAAATTAACAAGTGAAACTATATCAAACCAAAAAACTTCTGCACAGTGAAGGAAACCATCAACAAAATGAAAAGCCAACTTATCAAATAGGAGAAAGTATTTGCAAATTATATATCTGATAAGGGTTAATATCCAAAATATATACAGAACTCATACAACTCAACAGCAAAAAAAAAAAAAAAAAAAAAAAAAAAAAAAAACTGATTAAAAAATGGGCAGAGGATCTGAATAGACATTTTCCCAAAGAAGACATACAGATGGCCAACAGGTACATGAAATGGTGCTCAACACCACTAATCAACAGAGAAATGCAAATCAAAACCACAATGAGATACCACCTCACACCCATTAGGATAATTAACATAAAAAAGACAAGAGATAACACATGTTGGCAATAACATAAAAAAGACAAGAGATAACACATGTTGGCAAGGATGCAGAGAAAATGGAAACTTTGTGCACCATTGGTGGGAATATAAATGGTGCAGCCACTCTGGAAAACAGTATGGAGGTTCCACAAAAAATTAAATACAGAACTACTATATGGTCCAACAGTTCCACTTCTGGGTATTTATCTAAAGGAAACAAAAACATTAACTCGAAGATATCTAACAGCCAAGACATGACTGTCCAGCAATGAATGAATGGATAAAGAAAACTGGTATGTACACGTATACACACACACACACACACACACACACACAAAATGGAATATGATTCAGCCATTAAAGAGGAAATCCTGCCAATTGTGGCAAAATGGATGGACCTTGAGGGCATTATGCTAAGCAAAAAAAGTCAGAAAGAGAAATACAAATACTGTATGATCTCTTGTTAAGTGGAATCTAAAAAAAACAAAACCCTCAAAACTCAATAGATACAACAGAGAACAGACTGGTGGTTGCTTGACAGAGGCAGGGGGGTGAGGGGTGGGCAAAATGGATAAAGGTGGTCAAGAGGTACAAATTTGTTATAAAATAAATAAGCTGTGGGAATATAATACACAGCGTAATGGTTATAGTTAATAATACTGTACGGTATATTTGAAAGTTGTTGAGACTCAATTTTGGAAGTTCTTATCACAAGATTAAAGAAAATTGTAATTATGTGTGGTGATGGATGTTAACTAGACTTACTGCGTAGATCATTTCGTAAAATATACATATACTGAATCATTCATTATTTTGTACACCTGAAACTAATATTATATGCCAATTGTATCTCAATTCAAAAAAAAAAAAAAAAAAGGTGGCCAGACTCATCATTTAGGCAGATCAGAAGACTCCTCTTTGGATAAAAATGAAACAATTCAAGAAGCACATAAAGTTATGAATCTAGGAGAGGTGTCCAATAACTAGTTCATCCACACCATCTCACCCAGCTCAAAATGGACAAGACCCAACTATGCTCAGTACTTCTAAGCAGCTTTTTACCCCCTGTTTTTTTTTAAGTGATATTTAAAAAAATTAATTATTTATTTTTATGTTTGGCTGTGTTGGGTCTTCATTGCTGTGTGCAGGCTTTCTCTAGTTGCGGCAAGTGGGGGCTACTCTTCATTGCGGTGCGTGGGCTTCTCATTGCAGTGGCTTCTCTTGTTGAGGAGCATGGGTTCTAGGCTCGCAGGCTTCAGTAGTTGTGGCACACTGGCTTAGTTGTTCTGCAGCATGTGGGATCTTCCTGGACCAGGGCTCAAACCTGTGTCCCCTGCACTGGCAGGCTGGTTCTTGACCACTGTGCCACCAGGGAAGTCCCTACCCCCTACTCTTAATCATGGACAGAAAACCAAGAATTACTAGATATCTGATAAATTCCTCTAACATGGAAGATAAAAACCCAGATAAAGGGAAAAACACAGCTTGGTGGAAGTAGAAACTATGCAGAGATAAGAAAACTTAAAAAAAATACATCAATAAATCCTCTGAGAGCTCACAGAAGGTATTAATCAATGAAACAAGAAAACATTAAAACAATAAAATATAAATTCAAAAAATGAAAACAGGTCTAAAACATGATAGCAAAATGAAGTTGATAGAATATTGAACTGCAAGAATCTCTCAAAAAGATAAAAATAAGTGAAAAATAATAAAATCTAATATACAAATAGCAGAAGTACAGAAGGAGAGAACAGAAAGTGGGAAAAAAACCCCTCATCATTGAAATAATTCAAGATTTCCCAGAACTCAAAGATAGAAGTTACCAGACCAGAAAGGGCCCAAGTGCCCAGCATAATATAAATAGATCCTCATGAGAGTGTATCATTTTGAAATTTCATGAAACTGGGGCAAAAAGAACTTCCTAAGTAGATTACAGTTACATATAAAGGATTAAGAATCAGATGGCTTTAGACTGCTCAATGGCAATACTAGAAGCAAGGAGACAAACAATCAAAAGTCTAAGAGAAAGCAGTTTCCAACCTAGAATTTGATGCCCAGCCAAACTATCAGTCTAGTAGGAATGAGAATAGAAAAAAGAATTTCCAGACATAGAAAGTCTCAATTTACCTTCCATGTGTTCCCTCTCAAGAAGTTACGAGAAGAGACCTCCATCACAATGAGACAGCAGATCAGGATGACATGCAATTCAGAAAGAGGAGATTCAACAGAAAAGAGACAAATGGTGGTGAATGGAGCTCCTGGGACGATGGCAGTGTACAGAAGTAGACAGAGGGTGACAAAGATCCCTGCAGTCACCACACCTAGTTTCTAAGCTGAAGTCAGAACACTGGGGTGAGCCTATCTCAGAGTCCTATCTGTGCTTGGCTTATCTTGGCCATGAACTTGACATGAAGCTGCTGCTCTCCCCTCCTTAGCCTGCTGCTTCACACTATAGAAGTGTTCTGTTTTGACTTACTCCAGAGAGCTACAGATAGGCAATAATAAGCTCAGATGCAGAAATACAGAGCAGCTCACTCCCCCAATGTGTTTCTCCAGACATCTAGTATTTGACACACATTACAACCCTGAGAAAGGCAGGAACAACCGGGAAGGAGCAACAGGGAGTTCCTATGGGACTAGCAATCTTCTATTTCTTATCCTCGGCACCTGAATGACATTTTGCTATTCTTTAACCAGAACATATTTTCTATACACTCTTTTTTATGTAAAAAGAAAAAAATACCCCCAAATTATAGCACATGTACAAGTTTAACACAGCACAAGTTTAAGCAATTAATCTATGTTGGGTCCCATCTTAGATGGCAGCTGTATCCCTGAAACGATCAGAAATTTCTGGAGGGATGAGGTATGGGAAGTTCTCTACATTCCCCCAATCCCTGCCCTTTTCCCAGTGGGTAATATTTTAAAACCTCATGTCTCAACAAATAGAGATTTTTAAAAAGTTATTTAGATGTTCAAGGAGAGCTAGTACTGGTTTACTAAGTCCTAATCAATACACCCCACTGCTTTATGACAGAGGCTTTGCATGCATGTTTCAGGCACTCCTATTAAAAGCTGACCAACTTCCAAAAACAAGCAGCAACAACCACAAAGCAGGTTAGTTTTGGCTTCCCCCTACTTCTACACTAATCTGTTTGAAATCCTTTGTTGTAAGACATTTACAATCATGTGTCATATCTTGCTGATTCCTGATGGCATTTTAGGCACTCCAGTGTCAAGATTTTTCTTTGCCCATTCAAACCACCCAACATAGGCCAATTCTGAACAGGAGTATAGTGAGCCCTCCATGTAGTGTTTCATTTCCCTTACTGTCTAACACAGGTATTTACAGTGTATCGAAACAAAAGGTCAAGAAAATTTAAAAAGGACCCTTGGGTAAATGTTTCTCCTTGGACTCGCGCAATCAATTTCTGCTTTCTTTATATTCCAACATTTTAGAGGGCACTTTTAGAGGTACCCAGATTTTTATACCCATTTCATATTTAACTTCTAGGCTAAATGTTTACATAGGTTTTCATTATTTTAAAAAATAGACTGAAACTGAAAGGGGTTGAATGGGGGAGACTAACAAGAGATTAACAGTCTATGAATAACAAGCCGAGGGTTTTGTTGTGCAGTTATGTCTCTATGCATATAAGCACATTTCTGGTGGTGAGGAGGTCAAGGACAGGATCTTACAAACCTGCATAAGAAAATCAGCAATGTATTCCGTTTTCAAGCAGTACACATTCTGGGCAGCAGCTTCTGCTATATTAACTCCCAAGTCATCTGGTTTTAGTTTATTAACGTCAGAAAAGAGATGTGTAGCTTCTTTAAATAAAGATACAGAATGACCAGGTAGCACCTAAGGAAAAAACAAAAAGCATCACAATCTATCAGTGTTTCAAAGTAGTTCAACTGTATAATCTACACATAAAGGATTACCATTTCACAAAGCACAGAAAATCAAGAATTGATCACAGCAACCTTGTCAATACAAACCTTTGCTCCTCCTGACTGAAGAAGGCGTTTGAATCCTGCTTCTCGGGACTGATCGACATGTAAAATAACCTTCCACCCACTAAATGCCCCCTACAAATAAAAAAATAATCAGTGTTGAAATTATTTGGAAAAATAAATGACAAAATAATATAAAAAATACATTATTTTCTCTGTCAATGAATAACCTTATAACCTTTACTTCTGATGAACACACTGATAACTATCTTGGTCAGAATACTCTGAAACACATAGCCACGGTGTCTGGCACACAGCAGCCCATCAATAAATACATGAAGAATGAAGGAAAATGTTTTAATGATTTGGTAACATTAAAACAAAGCAACGTGACATTTGTTTAGTCTTTTCTACTATTTTTTTCTTAAAACTAATCAAAGGTAGAGCCTAAAGCACAGCTTCTTAGATGAGATGAAGCCTCCAGTTAATATTTCTCTTGAAAATATTTACAAATTTGAAACATAAAATATTTAAGTACAGAATTAGCAATTAACAGAAGCCTGTGGAATTAATTTAAAAGAAAGGGAATCAAGGCTAACAGGGACTTGGAGACAGCAGAGAACTCAGAATATAACACAAAAGATGATATAACTCAGGTTCCTAACCTTTTTGTGAGCCATGGACCCATTTGGAAGTCTAGTAAAACCTATGGATCTGTTCTCTAAATAACTTAAAAAAAATAACAGCTTATGTTGAGATGTAATTTCCATACCATATGAATGTTTTTTAAATGTCCAAAATAAAATACAAAGTATTACAAAAGAAACCATTTTATTGAAAAGTATCAAAATGTTTCAAAATTTGTGACATAATAATAGACGTGCTTCTATATTAAACCCATCATAGGGTTGAAAATACGGTTCAGTCAAAAATGCATTAAGGGACTTCCCTGGTGATCCAGTGGTAAAGAGTCTGTCTTCAAATGAAGGGGATGCACGTTCAATCCCTGGTCAGGTCCCAGGGATCCCACATGCCGTGGGGCAACTAAGCCTGTGTGCCACAACTACTGAGCTTGCATGCCTCAACGAGAGAGCCTGCGTGCTGCAAACTACAGAGTCAACATGCTCTGGAACTCACGCGCCACAACTAGGAGCCCATGCACCCTGTGTGCCACAAATAGAGAGAAGCCCGCACGCCAATGAAGAGCCCATGCACTGCAATGAAAGATCCCATGTGCCTCAATGAAGATCTCATGTGCCACAACTAAGATCCAACACAGCCAAAAAAAAAAAAAAAAAAAAGCATTTAAATACACCTAACCTACTGAACATCATAGCTTACCAGCCCAGCCTATCTTAAATATGCTCATAACACTTATATTAGTCTGTGGTTGGGCAAAATCATCTAACACAAAGCCAATTTTATAATAAAGTGGTTGAACATCTCATGTAATTTATTGAATGCTATACTGAAAGTGAAAAACAGAATGGTTTTAAGTATATCGGTTGTTTACCCCCATGATCACGTGGCTCACTGGGAGCTGTGGCTGCTGCCTCTGCCCAGTATCACCAGAGAATACTGTACTGCATAATGCTAGCCTGAGAAAAGACCAACATTCAAAATTCAAACTATGGTTTTTACTGAATGTGTATCACTTTTGTACCATCATAAAGTCGAACCATTGCAAGTTGGGGAGGTCTGTATGTACTATTTTAAAGTTGTGACAAACATAAACAGTATTTCAAGTTGCAATCATAATACAAGCAAAAATATCTGATTCCTGTGGGGCAAAATCATAGTACTGTTCATAGTGTTGCGATTTGTTGCCTAGACTTACAATGAAGGAAATGTTAACTTTCAATTAGAGGTTAGTAAAAATAAGGATGTATTTCTTCCCCCATCCAAAGTGTATAGCCTTCCTGGATCCCAATGTTCATTGTAGCACTATTTACAATAGCCAGGACATGGAAGCAAGCTAAATGTCCACCAACAGAGGAATGAATAAAGAAGATGTGGTACATATATATGATGGAATATTACTCAGCCATATAAAGGAACAAAATTGGGTCATTTGTAGAGACGTGGATGGACCTAGAGGCTATCACAGAGTGAAATAAGTCAGAAAGAGAAAAACAAATACTGTATATTAACGCATATATGTGGAATCTAGAAAAATGGTATAGATGAACTTATTTGCAAAGCAGAGAGACACAGATGTGGAGAATAAACGTATGGATACCAGTGGGGGGAAGGGAGGGGGTGGGATGGATTGGGAGACTGGGATTGACATATATGCAGTACTATGTATAAAATAGATAACTAATGAGAACAGAATGTATAGCACAGGGACCTCTTAGTGCTCTGTGGTGACCTAAATGGGAAGGAAATACAAGGAAGAGGGGATATATGTATACATGTGGCTGATTCACTTTGCTGTACAGCAGAAACTAACACAACATTGTAAAGTAACTATACTCCAATAAAAGACAAAACAAAACAAAACAAAAACAAAGTGTATATAGCCTTCCTGAATTTGATCTATAAAACTCCTTTGGGAGAGTCTGTGGACCCCAAGTTGAGAAGCCCTGAAGCTGGATGCTAGAAAGACTCTTTGGAAGAAATACAGTATGGGTCACATTTTACACATATAAATGATTTTTAAGAGAGCTGTCAACATTATATATATCTTACTGCTGATCATAATTAGAAGAATTAGGAATCAACACTAAGCTCAATTTAGAATGTCCAAATTAAGTATATCAATCAAGTGATAAAAGACAAATAGAATTATTCTTATTTTGTCAAGCACATTCTCTGAAAAAAAAAATCTGGACTAGTCATGACATCGAATGCCATTTATACTACCTACATAATTATATACGTTAATACCTCAATAATGCCTGATTCTTGTCTTTGCTGGATTTTCTTCCTCCATCTCATCGCTGCAAGTGCTAGTTTTCGTTGCTGTACACTGATTCCAGTCAAAACATCAAGTATGGAACTACTTCCCCATTCATAGTCTTCTTCCTAGAGAATTAGTCCAACAAACTTTTGAGTTCATAGAATATGTCCTCAAAGAATCCACAATCTAATAAGAGTTACAAGCGATACATTCCATTCCTCTAAATACAGAGGATACTAAGTAAGCATCAGTTTATGAGCATGGAGGAAATGTAGATTAATTTGGCTTCGTATGAAAGTCAAGTATATCTGGCTTTTAATTAGAAATCAGAAGAATATTGCATACATTTCTAAGAAACTATATCTTAGCAATTGGTAATAGATTATTGGGCTTCACCTACTGTAAGATGAACTTCACAGAAGGACATGGTCTCAAAAGAGGTATGTATTAACAGCTTGATTACCTGTCTACACAGGCGAGATCCCTGAATGATCTTGATTGAAAACGTCAAAAAGTACACGATAGATATTACTGCAATGGTCAGTTAGGAACCAAAATATTTCAAATAATTAGCTTAATATTTTATGTGCTGGAATCAGTTATTAAGACCTTTACTTTTAAAGAAAAACAACCCTTCACATGAATTTGCATACACACCAGCATGAAGCGCCCAGCAGTCCTGCAAGCTTCAAGGTAGGAGCGATGGAGCACCCACTTCCCAGCTGCCACTGAAGCTAAATACTTCTCGTTTCGAAGTGGATGTCCCACAACAATGTGCGTACAGTTGGGATCAAAGCACTGCTTCTCAATCACTAATCCCCCTTGATTAGAAAAAATATAGGTACTTTATTGATTCTTAAATTTTCCTGAGGGAAAATGTACCTCAACTATGCAGAGGAATTATTTATAAACAAAATGTACCAATAAACAAACCCCCTAACATACTTTACATATATTTTTTAATAAAATAATGTTTATTATGAAAATTTAAACTCCAACAGTAGATAAAACAGTAAAATGAACCCCCATACACTGTCTACCATACACTGGCTAAGATTATCAAAACTTCACCATCCTTACTTCAAACTACCCCGTTTTTTGCTTAACCATTTTAAAGCAAATACCAGATATCATTTTAATTTATCCCTATGTATTCAGTATGCATCTCTAAAATACATGGAAATTTTCTCATACAGCTACAATGCCACTATCAGATCTAATATAATTAACAAAAATTCTTTGCTCTCTCAATACTAAATCCTTGTTCAAAGGGGGAAACTATTTCTTCTGCTTTTAGTGGAAATAAGGTCAGTAGACCCATACAGAAGCTTGGGAGGAAAACACTAGGTAAATAGAGATGAAGAAGGTGGGAGCTGAACCCTTTTTCAGATATGTATTATGAAGTCTGACTTTGAGGACAGAAGAAGGCATAAGTAAATGTAAGCTTATGTAAAGCATGGCTTTTGATTACACTTTAGAGGTTAGGCAGAGTATCAAGAACTTTCTAAGATTTCAACAAAACAATGGAACTCCACTCATGCTTTACAGGTGACTCTAATAATAGCAACAAGACTTTTTGAGCACTTACTATATACATGCCAGGGACTGTTGAAAGTTGAAAGTATTAACTCATTTAATCCTCACAACTCTATGAACGCACTATTGTTATGTGCAATTTGCACATGAGGACACAGGTACAGAGTAACTCACCCAGAATCACAGTGACAAAAGAATAGGTAAAAATTCCATTCCTAATATCAATATCTAACTCTACATAACAAATTTATTCTGTGACCAACAGAATAAATAGTTCTCCACATCCTTAAAAGGATAGCACTAAATGACATTTAATCTTTTCTTGATGATTCAGGGCCACTATTAAAAACAACCATTATTTCTTAATGTTTTCTCTAGGTCAAGTTGTCATATTAAGTTCTTCCCAGTAATGTTCTTAACTCTATAGGGCTGCTTTGTTCAATACAGTAGCCACTAGCCACATGTGGCTACTGAACACCTGAAGCACAGCCAGTCCAAGTTGAGATGTGCTGTACGTGTAAAATATATCCCAGATTTCAAAGACTTAGTAAGAAAAAAAGGTAAATTATCTCACTGATATTTTATACTAATTACACATTGAATATAATATTTTGCATATACTAGGTTAAATAAAATATATATTTAAAATTAATTTCACCTCTTTCTTTCCACTCTTTAAAATGTAGCTCCTAGAAAGTTTACCTTCCTAGTATGCTGCTTTCAGAATGGTGTCAGATGGAGAGCCTGACAACTAGTGGAATAAGAATGTCACATGAGGAGGAACTCCTGTCTGGATGTCACTGTACCTTCAACTTCATAAAAATGTAGTTTTAATCATATTTTAAGTCTATAATTCCATTGATTTTGTCCAAGGTTTCAACAATGAACAAATGCTCAAAGCAGCATAAGATTCTTAAACCTTAATGGTTGGTTTCAATTTAAATCTTTAAATCCTATGACCCAGTGACTTTAGATTTAGATTAGAGCTTTATAAAATCAAAGTTCTACTGGTGACTCAGTGTATGGCCTGAGGCAAGTTACCCATCTTTTTAATCTCAATTTCCACAGCTTACAAATGATATCAATAATTAGCTACATTTGACTTCCAAATAAGGTTACTATATGGGACATTTTTGACCTAAGTAAAATACTTGTACCTAGTTTTTCAATCAGATGACAATAATCAATACGTTCTTGAGGATTCAGAGATGACAACTGAAATATGTACTGTTTTTTTAAGTCTTCATGAGTCTCCTCTATCGTTATAATCTGGAATGGAAGAGTTTATTTTAGAAAAAATTAACATTAAAAAGTTATCAGGCCTATGTTCTTTTATAGTGACATTTTACTTAGTCTTCTGAGTTATCAAATATAGAAATAATAATAGAGTGCAAAGAAATGCAGTTTTCAACATTCGATGAACCCTTGATATTGATATCAATAAATTCTGAATGCAGCATAAGAGCAATATCCAAAAGCCTTATCACCAAACTAAGGATAAACGAACCTTTTCTCTAGGGTGTGGAGCCACAGGTGGGTTGGCTAGGGGGAAGGCAATACTGGGGGCTTGAGGCGTAGGGATCAGGTGGCTGTCTTTTATTGGAGTTTCCAGTTCTTCAGAGATCGGGTGTTTTGGGGCTTCAGTCACACATATGTTCTCAGGATCACAGACAGCTGAGGGCAATAAAATGCTGCAGTGTGATGTTATCCAAATACGACTAAGAACAAAGTCTAGGAAATATTCTCATCTGTCTTAGCCAAGATGAAATTAAACACAAATTCTGGAATGTAAAGAGTACATGCAAAAAAAGTAACCTATTTCTAGAGCTTATAATTAAATGCAATTAGTTAGCTTTAAAAGGGCAAATGGCTTCTCTGTGGGTTTGCCTAACCCTTTCTTTAAGTACCATGCTCTCACCAGTAAAATGTAGACAAAATTTTAAAAGTGAGAGCAATTCTACACCTGAAGAAAATCAGAAGCAGAGATAAATCTATATATCTAGTATAGAGATATAATCATGTGAAAGAGAAAGGGGGGGAAAATGACCAATGATGAGAGATGGGAAGTATTTTGTTTTCAAGGTCAAGTCCAAGGAAGTTGGATAGGGAATCCAGAAAGAAACACATACAACTCCAAATGTAGGTATGTGCTGGGTGGAATTCAGAAGAAGACTTAAATGTAACTAAGATGACTGGAAGAAAAACCAAGCATTAACTACACAACGCAAAAAGGACTGGAAAAATGTACAGGGAAAAAAATGCCTAACCCTAAATTTCCAAATTAAAGAATCAAAATATATTTTTCAATTTACCCAAATCTAAGGTTTGGGTTTAAACTTAAAACATCTAGTGAGTTTTTCATTTGCATGTACAATTCAGAGAACCACAGTAACCACAGGTGCTTATCTGTTTATTGTCAAGAGGTCAACATGTACCTAATACAAACAACTAAATAGATTTCTTTCTCATTACCCTGTTCAGCAATTTCTGAATCATGTAAAGGCTCCTGGAAAGGAGAATCCTCCAATTTTTTAACATCAGCCTGAAGCTCAGAGTATTGTGTGGGACAACTAGGCCACTGCAAATTGCTGGCAAGTCTTGCTCTCTCTTCCCTGGCTGTAGGGTCATCCCAAATGATCTGTTCATTTTGGGAGGGCTCTGTGTTGACATCAGGTACTGTTTGACGAGATTGCCTAAGGAATAAAAGTCACAATTTTAGTAACGGATAGCCATAACAAAATCCCACTCATAAATTCTGTAAGTCTTGTAAATTGGTGGTTCACCTTTATATGTCCACCATCTAGCACATAGTAAGCACTTGAAAATACTTATTGAATAAGTGAACTTCGGGAAATTTTTAATTTTTAAAATGTTTCTTCCAGAAACTTATCTGTTTTACCTAGAAAATGAAACACATATTTTGACTGAATGTCCATATATTTAAAACTTCAAAGGGGGAGTTTACTGTCAAGAAATTTTAAAAAATTCTAAATGATTACTGCTTTTAAAAAGGGATTTCTCTTAATTATATAGGCTTAGGGTAACATGGTAATGTTTAGAAACCTGGTTACTTTGCTGACCAGTCAATAGTTGTATTTTTATCACTGGAAATAGTAAGAACTATAATTACACAGGAAGTGTACTATCTACAGGCTGCCTTAAAAGCAGGTCCTTTTGGCTACTGGTAACCAAACCTCCCAGAGTCTAGGTAGAACAGCCTTACAGTGAACTACGGTGAAACATGTTTTTATGGTATAACTGTAACAATTCCACTGGAAAGTAAATAGAATTCCAATATCTTCCTTCACTGTGTATACTGAATATTTCAATTCCATATATATATGGAATCTTAGTAAAAATAATTTGCCAAAGCTGATGGTACTCCCAAAGTGTTCATTTGCCTCAAATACAAGGAAGATGGCCTTTTATTCTCAGAGCTTATTTATTTACTCTGACTTTGACACAAGATTTAGGCCCTCTAAAATGATAAAAACATGATCTGGTCTATTAAACAAAAAACCATTTTTGCTCAGTACTCAGATAAAAGAAATAGCCTCATGAAATATACAGTTAATGTAGATAAATGCACAGTTAAATTAATTCAAGATATAAGTACCATAATTCATCAATCAGAGATTTTTCTATCAAGGAAAAGATGAAGTTATTCTACTGAACTTAAGTCACATCACACTAAGATCTGTAATCACCTTCCCTAGAAGACAGATTTATAAAGAGAATACAAAACACATGTAGTTCCAATAAGAAGTAACTGCTTAAATATATATATACACATATATATATGCACTTACTGTTTAATACCAATATTATTTAATTCTAATATTAAGAACTGAGGGGACTATCCATTGAATCCATTTCAAACAAGGCAAACTGGATCTTAAAATCATTTCTTTCTCAGGGGAGGTAATAAAATGTATTACTCATGCCTCACAGGAAGCAGTTGCTTCGTATGGAATTAACCTCTGCTTCCTGTCCCCAAGTAAGAATTCTAGAACTGCCTGGAACAAGAGAAGGAAGAAGGAAAAGTTAGGAAGGAAGGGAGGAAGGAAAAGCTATTCTGCCACCAGCGACAGGTACGGACCTCAGTGCCTCTAGGACTCTACTTCGTCCGCTGCGGGCAGAGCGAGCGCTGTCAGGGGTTGAAGAGGCACTGTTACAACCACTTCTTGAAAGGGAAGTCCTCTGCCCTTGGGGTTTCACTAGTGAAGTTGCAGACATTATCTCCTGCAGCTGCTTTTGAAAGTTCTCTCTCATCTCCAAGGTCTGTGTCAGAGCTTGAGACAAACACAAATACACCAATCAAGGGAAGTTTCTCCTTTCTATCACACCCTATTCACATTAACTATTTTGTCTAGATTTGGTTGAACATAAATTTATTAACTTGACATTTATCAGATACTTACTATAGGCTATAGTAATGTACTAAGACTATGAATCCTGCAGAACATAAAGGCAACCCTTACTACGAGGACTGTAGAGGAAATAATCAGGAAGCCCTTTGCAGACACTGTGCTAAGACCCACAGTCGTCATCCTTTTGTAGAGCTCCCTGCCTGCTTCTGACCCTCTCATGTTCTGTACTACACCAAGGTACATTACAGTCATTTATGATTTTCCCCTATGGTCCTCAAAAACACAGACCACAACATACTTATCTTTGGTTTCCTTGTAGACTAAACATTGAAGTAGGTACTAAATAAAGATTTTTGGAATGAACAGAGTGGGACTAACTAAACAGGTAAATCATAGACAGGGAAAGCTATGGTAGGGTGAGAAAAATAGAAAATATTAATCCATTAAAAAGAGGACACCTATAGATATAAGGTTATTCAATGCTGTACTCTTTATAACAGCAAGAAATTAGAAATAAACTACATTCCCATCAACAAAGAACTGGCTAAACAAAGTGGGCCATTCATACTGTGAATACTATACAGTTGCCAAAAAAAGGGAAAATGACTGAAAAAGATCCTATGTACTAATAAAGACACTCCACAGGTAGAACTGCTAAATAAAAAGATCAGGATCAAAGTATAAAACAGAATATACAATAGTCAGTATTTACGCATTTTTTTAAAAGTGGGGAAGGAGAAAACTTATTTATTTATTTTTGACTGTGTTGGGCCTTCGTTGCCGCGCACGGGCTTTCTCTAGTTGTGGCGAGCGGGGGCTACTCTTTGTTGTGGTGCACGGGCTTCTCATTGCGGTGCCTTCTCTTGTTGCGGAGCACGGGCTCTAGGTGTGCAGGCTTCAGTAGCTGTGGCACACAGGCTTAGCTGCTCTGCGGCATGTGGGATCTTCCCGGACCAGGGCTCGAACCCATGTCCCCTGCATTAGCAGGTGGATTCTTAACCACTGCACCACCAGGGAAGTCCCAGAAAACATGTTTGATTGTACGCATGAAACAGCTCTAGAAGGCTCCATAAGAAAATAACATCAGAAGGGTGGGAGAAACTTTTCACACCTCCTTCTGCACCTTTAAAACCATGTGAATTTATGTTAAAATATATTGTGCACATAATAAAACTTTTTGAAAGTCACTGAAAGGAACTGAACCAAAGGACAAATGTTTAAAAAATTACCAACTCCACCTACCTTTAATAGAATAGGGCTGTGTCACACTAACTCTGTAAAATACCTAGTTCCACACATTTCACAGGTTTCACACTAAAATCACTTAAAGCTTTGTTAACTATTACTTAATGATTGGCATGGAACCTCAATTCAGTCCTCAAATATATGCTTTACTTGTATTCAGCAACATAGAAAAAAACTTTTATTTGTCCATCTGATGCAAAGGAAGCATTCCATATTAAAGATACATATTTATAAATTTTTTTTGTTTGTAATTTGAAATATTTTACCTCCTTTAGAGTCATTCCTGCCATTTCCATTTGATGTTGCTGGTTCTTTATTACTGGTAGTCATACTGTCTATATCATTTTCTTCTACAGGCAAATGATCTGGCTATTGAAGGAGAAAAATTACCATTTCTCAAACCAAGCCCAGTATAAGGTTTCATAGCAGTATATGATTGTACATTCAGCTTAAAGAGGGGGTAAATGTATCATCGATATCATCTACCTCATCATCCTTCGTTGTCAAATCAGCTGAGAGTAGTCGGTTATTACAAAGTCTGCCATCTTGCACTGCACTGATATCCAAGCTCATTTTGGGATTATAAGTATGTGGATAAAGAGATTCAGGAAGATGTTTATACTCTTGGGCACACTGCAATACAATGGTGTGCTTTAAAACAGGACTGAAAAAAAATCTTAGCAAATAAGTGATGTTAAGTAGAATAAAGACAGCCAATACATTATGTTTTAAGATGGCAAGAGTCCACAAAATTAAAGTTTTGAAAAGTAGTTGACACTTAAAAATCCCATCAAATGACAAACTGTCCTCACTTTTTAAATGTCATGTCCACTAAAGTATAAAATCTAATTCTATTTCTATGCTTTTGCCAAGGTATCTATCACATTCCAGGCAATACCCAGAAAGAAAAGGAAAGGGAAGAAGAGGAAAGAAAAGAAGCTGTATTGGCATGCTAAATTAATTCTCCTCAAATTATTATAAAATTTTCTTTCATACCATTTTTAATTAGCAAAAAGAATCAGAGACTCTGAAAGAGTACCCATTAAAGACTCGTTAAGCATTTAAGGATTAAAGATCTTAATTTTTTGATGCCAAAGATATGAAATGTGTAATTAACTAAGGTTATCGAACTTGTTTACATACAAAGAAATGGGTTTGTGCCTTGAAATACTGTTTACATGCATTTTCATTTAACAGGGAGGGGAGGGAAAAAAGTATGGCTTACTTCTAAAAGCCAGTGCTCTGAAACAATGTGTATTCCTCTCTCTTTTACAGATTTATACTCCCGATTAGTGTCATTTGGTCTCCCTTGATAAATGAAATGAGTCACTGTCTCATCAAAACTCCACCTGAAACAAGCAAACACACACAAAAATGAATACCTGAGAGAAATAACTACATTTGTTTAAGATGATCATTACTGTCTATAAACAGAATACTCTGACCTTCTCAAAACTTTCAAGAACCAGAGTAAGCAAAAAACATTAAATGACAGGCTCCACTTTCATTGTCAAATTTTATACATATATCTCTAGGTATATAAATGCAGAGACATATTTAGAAGGATATTCTTGAAAATATTACTTTCCTTTGTATACTTTTCTAAATTTTCAATTTTCTTTTATAATATCATTTTATAAAGGTGATATAACAATAAAAGTATTTTCAAGTTAATGAAATGGCAAAGCATCCAATCTGTCTTCCAGTTGTTGGCAGTCACTATTCACTGTACATTTGCTCTGTGCCCCATAACACACTGTACTTTACATAGCATTATTTCATCCATTCCTCACAACAATCCTAAAACAATGTATTATTTTACTCATTTAACAGATAAGAAAACTGAAGGGCATGGTTAAAGTAACCTGTTCAAGGATATTCAGTGAATAAGAGGTAGAGCCAGTTTTGACTTCAAAACTCACACTCTTAGCTATTACATTATGCTCCTGATTTCTTTCCATTTAATATTTTCTTGATTATTTTAGGAAAATAATCTAAAAAAGTAAAATATGTCATCCTTCAAAAGATCAAGTAAAAACCAAGGAGGAAATAAAAAGTGTAATTCTAAATGTAATCACCAAAATAAAGGGAGGTTTCTCTTTATGGATACCTAACATACTTCCCATTTCCTAATTAAGAAATATCTCTGAACGTGTTTTTTTTTTTTTTTTTTGCCACGTCGCTCGGCTTGCGGGATCTCAGTTCCCCGACCAGGGACTGAATCCTGGCCACAGCAGTGAACGCCCAGAATCCTAACCACTAGACCACCAGGGAACTCCTATTTCTGAACTTTTTAAATAGCCAAGTTAAACAAATTAAGAAGGAATATTCCCTCCTAAATTATATTATAAACATTCTATTTCTCACTGTCCATGTGTCCTTAGAAATAATAGTGAAAAACCCCCTGCTAATTGAATTGCCAGTCTTTCTAATAATTGTTTCTATTTCTGCTGTGAGGTAAAACAGTAAAATGTAAATAAATTATCAAGATAATTCAAAAAAAAAGGAATATCTTTTGCCTGAATCATCTTGGTTTACTACTATCTGACTCCACTGTGATAATACAAAAACTGTGCCTTTTAGTCCTTCAAGAACAGACCATCAATGGTTATAGACAGTAGATGGAGATAGATCAGGAGTTGGCAAATTTTTTCTTTCTTTCTTTCCTTTTTTTTTGGCTGCACTGCATAGCATGCAGGATCCTAGTTCCCCGACCAGGGATGGAACCTGTACCCCCAGTAGTGGAAGTGCAGTCTTAACCACTAGACCACCAGGGAATTCCCAGGACTGGCATTTTAAATCTTATAGAAACACAAGTCATATATGTTCCTTTTAAATCTTACATCAAGTCCACATCCAAATGGAATACTGAAGGAAGCATTCAATTTTGACAAATATGAATACTCTCATAGGGCTACTGTGAGAATGAAATGAGATAATACTTGCCTCATACTAAGCCCTCAGCAACTAGTAATATAAATATAATAGTAATTATATAACATTAGACAATTACATAATAAGTATTATAGAATAATATGTCTATAAAATAGACAATACAAATAATAGTTATAATAAGTAAGAAACCTTTACCCTTCGACAATAGATGAATTAAACACTAAGGTGCTTATAACTATCACAGACCCATTTTATTTTTACATTCTCCTGATCTAATTTCTTTATCAAAAAGAAAGATAACTGAAATGACTTACCAAAGGGAAAGATAAAGCTAATCATGTTCCTCAAACTGTTTGTTACTTGTAAAACCAATCATTGTGCTATCTATGAATGGCTGAAAACAGGTGATCAAGAAAGCAAGCTCCACAGACAATGGAGGGATACAATCAATTCAGGATTGGCCGGAATAGGCAAGGGTCTCTCATTCCCTGATACTGATGCCATTTATGCTAGAGACCTGTCTCTAGTTTGGCTGTCAGGTTGAGAGTGGATCTGATAAACTATGCCTCCAGAGTAGTAAAAATGATAGAAATTCAAACATGCTCAAAAAGACACTTTTAATTCAGGAGTGCTGCAGTACTTAGTACTACTTACAGAAAGGTTCTAATTTGAAAATCACTAAGAAACATGCTTAATGTCAGACCTAAATGTATTACTAGACTATAAACTCCTTGAAGACAAGGATTTTTTTCTAGATTATACTCATTCATGGATCCCAAGTTTTTAGAATAGTGAGTGGCACAAAATAAGTTCTCATGTATTTGTTAAACATGCCCTAAAAACATACTTGTAAGAGTGAATTGATATGGGAGAGAATATTTTAAAAGGATGTGCTAAATTAAAAATCAATTGGAGAGATTTTGTAGATAATATGACAAACTAAAAGTCAAAATAATGTTTTTTATAGATGCTCACAACAGTTTTAGGTTTCCCTATAAATTTAGGCCATACCACCAAACAGAAAGATGAACCAACTACCTGTAGTCTGCACCTAGAGAGGCTGCAATCCCATTTAGTTCACTCTGCTTCTTACTGAGTTTTTTACTAACACATACCACTACCTTGTGAAGTGGCTTTGGAGCTTCTTCCTGCCCATGGAAAATAAAAGAAACAGATCAACGATTATTGTTTTAAGTGTTTTTTATCTAAAACTTCCTTATAATGAGAGATTTAATTCTACCTTTTCTGACTGGGCATCTTTCAGTTGAGGGCTGGCAGAAAGAGCGACAGTATTTCGAGAGCTATTTGCCAAAGCAAGTTTCAAGTTTCTGACAATGACTTCTGAGAGTGGTGTACTCAGTTTCCTTTTCTGCTGGCTGGGACCTCCTGGAGTTTCCAAGGCTGCAAGTGCATCCTGTATGTATGGAGGGGGAGAGGGAGAAAGGAAGAGAGGAAAAGGAGAAGAAAAGGAGAGAGAAAGGAAGAAGAGGGGAGAGAAGGGAAGAGAGAGAGGTAAACAGAAAAAGGAAAAAGGGAGAAAAAAGAGGTAAAGAGAGAAAGGGAATAATCCTCAATATTAATTGGATTATAGTTTTAACCTCCTCCAGTTTTCCTCTAAACAACAATAAAAAGACTGAACTAGTATCTATTATGAAGAAAAGAAATTTCATACTGTCTAGCAAATTAGTTCAAAGAGACTGACAAGTTTACATTTTCAGCAGCACTTACCACATTTGTCTGATCTTAGAGTTGAAGTTGGTTAAAATTAATGATACCAAAAAACAAAATAAATGAACAAGTAAACAAACAAAACACACAGACGGAAACAAGTAAGCAAGGATGGATATAAATAAGACATGAACTATAAAGAAGGTTAAAAAGTTAGATTGAGCTGAGAATTGTGAAAAATCTTCAAAGGTACAAAATGTATTCCTGTTCCCAAGCCACCCACAATTCCCTCGTGAGCAGAGGCCACTGCTGTCCAGGGCTTGTGCTCATTCTCTTTCCCATCTACATAGTATTCCATGTATACAGCAGTAAGTATGTAACCAGTGCTCAACTGATGAATATTTAGATTAACAATCTTTTGCCAGTATAACAATGTAGTGAATAACCTTGTACACACACATTTTGTACACACAAGAGTAAAGGGAACCATTTAAGCAAAATGTGCGCACCAACGCTGACATTCTCATGAGCAAAGCATTAGTGTTTCCCAACATGCTTGACAGCACAGTGGGTAATCAGATTTTTCTTTTTTGCCAATCTGATAGGTTAAAAAATATATCTGCATGCTTTAATTTTCCATCCTCTTATAGTGAATGAGATTAAACATCTTCATGCATGTATAGTTTTCCATCCTCTTATACTGAATGAGATTAAGCACCTTCATGCATGTATAATATTTCTATTCAATTTTTTGTGACAGATATCTCTTCCTATCCTTCGCTTATTTTCCCATTAGGTTATTAGTCTTTTTAAAATATCCACTTGCCTAAATATATCTGTATATATTTTTATGCACATATATACCCACTATGATATACACATATTTGTTCCCAATTTGTCATTTGTCAAATTTTTGCCATGGAGAATTTTTTTTAAAACAAATACTTTTATTGCATATTTATAAAATCTGCATAGTTGAATGTAGAGAATTTTTTAATGCTGTCAAATTCATATGAATCTTTTATTTCTTTTGGTATTATGTTATAGTTAGAAAGGCCTTCCTCACAATGGAATTATTTAAAAACAAACTCACTCTCTCATGGCCTGTTCTAGTATTTTTATGCCTTCCTTTCTTGTACTTAAGTATCGGATCCTCTGAAATTCATTCTGATGTAAGGTTTGAGGTTTTATCCTAACTGTTTTCTCAGATGGCTACCCAGTTGTCTGATTTGAATGTCCCCTTAGTCATATAATGCATTCTTCTATCTATGGGGTGTAATCTTCTGCATTGATTTGATTATTCATGTAACAATAACACACTGCTTCAATTACTGAAGCTCTATAAGATGTTTTAATAATTAGTAGGGCTAGTGCCTTCCCTTAATTATTCTTTTCAGAATTTTTATACTATTTCTGCTTACATTTTTAATAGGATCTATATTATCTTTTTAGATCTTTAGGATGTTTAATCTTTTTTTTGAGAACATGGTAAGGCTTTCTATTTGCAAAAGTTTTTTTTTTGTTTTTTTTTTTAAATTTCTCTGCAGCATTTAAAAGAATTCTTCATATACAAAAGAAATCAGAGCTCCCACACCATGTCTACCCGCCTTCTGAACCTATGCCATGAGCACTGCTTTCCTTCTGGTACTTTCCCCCCCTTAAACATTAGATCCCAACTCCTCTCACTAATTCTCCCCTCTCATCTGCACCATCAACTGGATCTCTACTGATCCATCACATTGGCATAGTTATTTCTTCCATTATAAAAACAAAACA
Source organism: Globicephala melas (assembly GCF_963455315.2). Taxonomy (NCBI): domain Eukaryota; kingdom Metazoa; phylum Chordata; class Mammalia; order Artiodactyla; family Delphinidae; genus Globicephala; species Globicephala melas. The sequence continues at coordinate 131,103,250 of NC_083317.1, read as the reverse complement.
ACCTTCTTTTGATCATACTTTGCCCTACAGCTAGCACCCCATTTCTTGATTCCCCTTTACAGTAAGACTCCTCAAACGCATAGTTTATAGTCAATGTCCCGAACTCTTCCCACATTCCTGTAGGAACCCACTTGCTTCCACCTCCACAATGTCACAATAACCCTTATTGTTAAGATCACCAGCGTCCACAATGCCAAATCCCGTGGTCAACTTTCTATTCTCACCTTTGTTGATCTTTCAGCAGCATCTGACATAGTGAACTACTCCTTCCTCAATACTTTCTTACTTAGTCTCTAAGACAATCTCTAGGCTTTCTCTTCCCTCACTGGTGGCTCCTCTCAGTCTCCTTTGCTGTTTCCTTCTCTAAATGTGAGCCCCTATGGGTGTTCCTTAGACCTTTTCTCTTTTCTTCTGCTCTCTTGGCATCTCTTCTTATATGGCTTTAAATATTACCTACAAACTCGGATCTCCAAATTTCTTTCTCTAGCCCAGACCACTCACCATTCCTCAAACTCCAGGCTTTATGTGTAACTGCCTATCTGACAAAGTACTTGGATGTCTAACAGGCATCTCAAACTTTATGTGTCCAAAACACGAGCTCTTGATCTTTAGGCTCCAATCCCAAAGCATTCTATTCAACTCAGTTGACTGGCAGCTCCATTTTTCTAATCTCAGACCAAAATTCAGAGAAGCCAAATTCTAAACATTTAAAAACTCACCATGTATTAGGGAAAATTGATTGAGAATGATCAATATCTACACATATCCTTGTAAAACTATTAGACTTTAAAAATAAAAGAAAAATCCACATGGCTTTCAGGCAAAAGGAAATAATTTACAAAGACAACATAATTAGATTGGCATTACAATTTTCAAAAACAACATACATAAAAGCAAGGTAGGGCTTCCCTGGTGGCGCAGTGGTTGAGAGTCCGCCTGCCGACGCAGGGGACATGGGTTCGTGCCCCGGTCTGGGAAGATCCCACATGCTGCGGAGCGGCTGGGCCCGTGAGCCATGGCTGCCGAGCCTGTGCGTCCGGAGCCTGTGCTCCACAACGGGAGAGGCCACAACAGTGAGAGGTCCGCATACCGCAAAAAAAAAAAAAAAAAAAAAAAAAAAAAAAAGGCAAGGTAGCAGTGGACCAGCATTTTCAGGAAACTCAAGGGAAAAAAAAAAAAAGCAAACCAAGAATAGTACATCTGAACAATTTGTTGAAGAATCAAGGCCTTAGTAAAAGTTTTAAAGGTGCAGAACTTCATTCCTACCAAAAGAGGACAGGGAAGCTTCACAAAGGACAGACAGTGAGCATTTCATATATTTAAATGCAGAGTTAAGATTAAAACAAGGGTGAGGGCCATGGGTTGAAGAATATATAAACATTTTATTTTCTGACAAAGTAGACAAATGTAACTAAAAATAGTGGAAGAGAGAAAAGGTGGAAACAGGATAAGATCATTGACTGCAATAGAAGCAGTAAGCAGGGGATCTAGACATAATTTAAAACTGTCATATAAAAGGTTAAGAAGGGGGATTAAGAACACTATAAGAAACCATGAGGCTAAAACAAACACTTTCCTAAATACCAAAAGGAAAAAAAAAAACACAAAGAGGACACAATAAGTGAAGAAACATATAATAAAAATATATAAAACATAATCACAAAGCAATTACAATATAATATATGACAGAAATGAGACCAAATACAATATAAGTCATATTAAATGTGAATGTGCTTAACCTGCCTAACTGAAACATTTTCAAAATGGCTCAAAAAGCAAACCCAACTCTATGCTGTATACAGGAGACCTACTTAAAACACAGCAATCCAAAAAGGCTAAAAATGAAGGAATGCACAGATTTATAAGGGAAATGAAAACAGTAAGAGAGAAGCGATTGAAATCCTGATACCAAAGTACACTTCAAGCCAAAAGCATTAAATGAGACAAAGGACACATTCCTACTTACATAACAGTTACGAATATCTATGCACTAAGTAATACTGCAATTATCTATTCAAAACAAAAACCACATCAGATGCAGGGAGAAATTAAAAACACACCAATATTAGGAAACTTGAAAATACCACTTAGTATAAGAAGAGTTAAATGAACAAAAAATAGTAAAGGATATAAAAGATCTAAACAATATAATCAATATGTCAGACTTTTATCTATAGAGAGAAAACCCTGATAAAGAATATATCTTATCAAAGAATGTTCTCAAAAATCAAAGAATGTTCTCAAAAACTGCTCATATATCAGGGTACAAAGAAAAGATCAGTAAGTTCTGTGAAGTAGAAATATTACAAACAAAAGTCTGATCACAATGCAATAAAACTAGAAATTAAAAATGAAACAAACAAAATCCTTCCATCTGGAAATTAATGAAAACTCTACATATCTGAGTAAAAGGTTATATGAGTATTCCTTATACTATTTTTATTTTGCAACTTCTTGTAAGTTAGGAATTATTTCCAAGTATAATATTAAAAAAAAAAAACTTATAATACTTCTTTGGCAAGGATGGGGAAACTGGGTGCTCAATACACTATTGGTGGAAGTATAAACTGGTACAACCATTTGGACAGCCTGTCAGTCTCTACTGAAGGTGAAAGATGACCCAGCGATTTCACTTCTAGGTATATACCAAAAAGCAAAGCATGTATACATATTCCAAGAGACATGCACAAGAATGTTCATAGTAGTCCTATTTGTAAGAGCAAAAAACTAGTAACCACCTAAATGCCCATCAACAGTAGACTGAATATGTAAATTGTGATATATCCATATACTGGATTATTACACAGTAATAAAATCAATGAATTATAGAGATAGCAACATGGACAAATCTTCTAAATGAAGGTTGAACAAAAATAGACAGACTCATAATACATGTTATGATTCCACCTATTTAAAAGTGAAAAACAAGCATAACAAAGCTAGTGGTAGAAGTCAGGAGTATTACCTTTGGGGAGGAAGGAGGAAGAAGTGATGGGAAGGGGGGACTTGAGGAAGATTCTATAGAATTGGCAATGATCTCTTTCTGAATATGTATTGTGTCTTCCCAACTGTTAACACCAATGTTTCATTTATCAGCACATTTGTTGTACTTTTCTGGATGTGTGTCAATTAAAAATTAAGTTAAATAAGGGGCGCTTTTTATTGTGAGGGCTAATGTATGTTCAATTTTGTGACCCATATGGAATCATGGGCCCTTCTGTTTTCAGAGAAAAAATTCAAAATACCATATTACATCAATTTGAAGAACCACTGATTATAAGATGAAGAACTATTTTATATATCACAAAAGACAGAGAGAGAGAGACACTGCTAAATACACTATGACTAAACAATGAAACCTTTAAATGTGTTTTGTACCTTCACTGAGACTATTTCTATTTCAGAACCATCAGCTTTTCACTGCAAGGTAGAAGAATGGTCTCAATGACTAGAAATATTTCTACTATCTTCTTGTCTCCTAATATTATTTCATTTACTATTCAAAGAGTCTATGAGCTTTGAGACCCTGGAAATCATCTAGATATGCTCCATGATTTTACAGACGGGGATAATGAAACCCAAAGAGGTTGACTCGCCTTAAAAGGCTGCAAGAGGAAAAGCAGAGGCCTGACTCTAGATCTTGCAGTTCCCAAACCAGTGGTTTTCCTCTACTTCTTAAGGCACAAGGAACAGTGTTAATCACAGCACAAAATGTTACTTCAGAAGAAATTTGATCAAAGATTTAGCTTGGAGAAAACTGTCCCGGGTATCAATTTATATTTATTTTCTAAAGATGAACAATCTGTAAACTTTAAGTCTGCTCCAAAACATACTAGTAAAAATTATTAAACTCTATGAGTAAAACCTCAATAGACAAACCGTACAATAATTTTGCAAAGTCATGGATAAAAAAAACACATGGTTTGAATAGCCATTTGAAAGGCCAAAAACTACTAAAGGAACAGTGAAGAAATTATCTTTGGGGAATGAAAGGAAACCATTTGAGAAGCTTGAATTAGCCCTTGATTTGTGAATGAATTTTTCAGAAGGGGAGCCATACTCCAGTGCTCAGAAGATCAAAGAAAGATGCACACTTAACTCATCTTTTTAAGGGAAATGATTGAAAAGTAAAGTGATAACAGACATTTTCAGAAAGAGCACCGGGTGTACACCTAGAATCAAAACGTAAGTAGCAATGTGTTTATGTTATTTTACAGTTTATGAAACTATTTCATCACACAATTACACTTAATCCTTATGATAAACCTGTAAGTTTTCAGAGTAAGTGATACTATGCTCTTTGTACAAAAGGAACTAATGCTCAGATACATTAAATGATCTGTGAGTCATACCGTTCATGGCAGATATAGGACTTGAATCCAGATGTCCTGATTTCACACCGTATATATCTCTAGCTGTTACCTCAAACCTGGATATATGTAGGGATTCAATACTATGCATCTATTTGCCAACACTTCTGGAAGTTACTACTACAAACTTCAGAGGTGATGGAGAACTTGGTGCTTTACTTTATAAGCTATGAAACTGTTATGTCCAGCACCACTTTCTATAAGCCTTACCTTCACATCAAAGGAAGGCTTGAAGAGTTTGTCCTTGGACAGAAACTTTGATGGTGTATCCAGGCATAATGAGGGCTCCTTCTGAAGTGGTTGTCCTGCTGCAGGGGAGACTGAAGCCTGTCCGGAGTGCTGTGAGATCACTGCATGGAAAGCTTTACTCTGAAAGCGGTTCATATCTAAAGGTGTAACGGCTGTTTTTCTGTGAGTTTCCAGGTCTGTGACAGGATGCTCTGGAGTATCTGGATTTAGATTCACCCCGTTTGTTGTCTCAGTTTCCAGACTTTGTTCTAGAGATTTAAAATGAAAAGAAACAAATGTGAGCCACTAATGTCTTTTGTGTCTAAAGAGGCACACAAGAAGTGATGTTTTTACATCTTATTGTGAGTTTTCATGTGAATTCTCAAGTATACTTCAAACCACAAAGTTATATACCTACTTTCAAAGAAACAAACCAGACAATATACTAAAATGTGTTGAGTTAGACAAGTACATCAACTGAAAGAAATAATTAATGAAATTAGATTTCCTGTTTCATCTTGTTGTAACTTGAAATATTCTCAATAAACCTCATATTTTGCCCAAAATTATATAAATAATGTCATCTTAGTCAATGGCAGAGTAATCCCAATTACATGCACTCAGAGTTAACAACTACGGTCAGGTTTTTGGAAAGTGCTTAATGAAGTTTTAATATTACTTTGCCTGCATTGTAAAATTTCCAGGTTGTCTAAATAAAGTAGTAAGTATGGGCTTCCCTGGTGGCGCAGTGGTTGAGAGCCCGCCTGCCGATGCGGGGGACACGGGTTCGTGCCTTGGTCCGGGAAGATCCCACATGCCGCGGAGCGGCTGGGCCCGTGAGCCACGGCCGCTGAGCCTGCGCATCCGGAGCCTGTGCTCCACAATGGGAGAGGCCACAATAGTGAGAGGCCCGCGTACCGCAAAAAAAAAAAAAAAAAAAGTAGTAAGTAATAGCTTTGAGAAGCTTCCCTGGTTTGCCCAGGGATGCCATCATCTTACAAGAGAGGCTACTGTGTCCTCCCACCCTGCCTCCTACCTTTTTTTCAACATTTAACAAATACACTTATTAGACGGCTGCTCCGTGCCAGGCCCAATCTAGACAATGAAAATATATAATGCACAAGACACATGTACTCCTTGCCTTTTCAGAGCTTATGGTTGAGCGGGGAAACATGAAAGTAAACTACAACGGTAACAGTGGGATGAGAGCTACAAAAGGCCAGGGTGTTATGGCAAGACAAAGGCCATACTTGGTGAGTCAAGGAAGGCTTTCCAGGGAAAGTGATATCCAAGTCGAGAACTGAAAGATAAGGAGAAACAGGCTAGCATGAAGCAGGCAAGAGATAACATGCAAAAGCCCAAAGATGAGGAATAGAGAGCACTTTACTCACAAGATGTGTCAGTATGAGCCACTGAAGGAACAGTAAATGGGATCTAAGCTCATTAGACTTCAAACACTGAGACCCTAGAATGCTCCTATATTGTTCTGTACCCTGTAGCTTTCAGATAGTGCCTACACTTGATAGTACAGATACAAATTAAACATTTGTGCTATGAACGCATATTTATTTGGCCCCACACCCCCAATAATGAGTGCCCAAGAGTGGCTCACATGAAAGGGAGAAATTTTAATGCCCTGTCCTAAAAATAAGTTTTAGCACATTCATATCCCAGAAACCATCAAATTGTAAAAATATATACATAAAAGGACGAAACAGAAGTATGAACCTTCTTTAGGTGAATTTTTGATCAGAAAATGGCTTTCATTTGCTCTCTTTCCCAATCTAGCAGTCTCCAACAGCCAAGCTATAGTGACCGCTGGTAAATTCCACTTCTTGGCAGCTTCATATTTAGAACCACTTGGTTCTTTCAATACAAGATGTGTACTGGCAAACATGCCTTTCTTTGCATTGGATTTGCGAACGAAGAATTCTTGAACACTGAAAGTTACATTTAAAGAAAAGCAAATGTCATATGCACAATTAGCCAGCAAAGTAAGAATGAAGTTTCTAATACAATGGTTTTGTTAGAGTTCTGAATATATGAAAATACTCACAGATTAAAAGTTGGCTCTATTTCTTAAATTAAGCTAATCCCCTTACAAGTGCTTACTCTAGAATGAAATTAAACTTTTTATAAAAACATAAGCAAATTAAACTAGACTTACAAGAAATAACCAGAAAAACCATCTATTTAATTAGTCATCACCCATCCACCTTGTCTTTCCTCCCAAAAGAAGGCAGCATGGAACAACTACGGGAGCAAAGGAAGAGTATGAATAACACATTATATCTTTTAGCCCACTACAACTTCTCCAAGTATTTTCACATATTTCATTCGATCCTCTCAATATTTGTGAAATACAAATATTTTACAAATTATTGTAAAAATACGACCTGAGAAAAGATGCAGAGAAATTAAACGCCTTCCTCATGATCACAGAATATTAAAGGAAATATGGGGGCAAAAACAGAATATGAGATATAAACAGAATTGTCTTTTCTTTTAGGACTTCTGGGTTTTAAGTCTAGATCCCCACTTTTAAGATGTTTTTAATATTCCACATTTTTCCTAGTACTTTCACGGATTCATTTTTCACATTTAACCCACTGATCAATTAATTTGGTACTTATTTTGGGATGAGATGTTGCTCCAACTTTACTGAATCATATTTATTAAATAAACCATCTCTTCCTCAATAAGTTGAAATATCACTTTTATCATATACCAAATTCCTGTTTGTGTTTAGGTCTATTTCTAGACTTTCTGCCTGTTCACTGAACTTTCTGCTACTTACAGACACACTGTTTTATCTAGTGAGGTTTACAAAATATATTTAAATAACTATTCTATTTCAGAATTTTTATGACTTTCCTGCTTGCTAATATTTTCTTTGAATTTAAGAATTAGTTTGCTTATTGCCCTCTCTAAAAAATTTCTTTAAAACGTTTAGTCTTCCTGTCCAAGAACAGATACATCTTTCATACTGTTTAAGTCTTATTTATTTCCCTCAATAGCATTTTACAAGTTTCTGTAGCTCTTCCAAGTTTCCCTTTAAAATTTTTTTAAAAATCGAAGTATAGTTGACATACAATATTGTATTAGTTTCAGGTGTACTACGTAGTGACTCGACATTTAAATGCATTACAAATGATCAACACCAAAAGTATAGAAGCCATCTGTCAACATACAAAGCTAGTACAGTATTACTTTTTTCCTTATGCTGAATATTACATCCCCATGACGTTTTAACTTTATAACTGGAATTCTGTACCTGTTAATCCCTCTTCACCTTCCCCTCTGGTGACTATTTTGTTTGTTCCTTTGTTTTGTTCTTTTAGATTCCACATCATGTTGCTAGGTGTTTTATCTCTTATTCCAGATTTAGTAAGAGACCTTTGTTTTCATTAGCTCTTCTAACTGGTTGTACATATGAAGGTCAGTGACTTCTGTATATTAATATTCTACATAACCACTTTGCTGAATTTTTCTGTGAGCACCACTTTAGTCTGTTGCCATATTTTGTTATTGTTATTTGTTACAATTTCAGTTTTTTCCAAAAGCTTACTGTTTGGTATAATCCAAGTACACAACACAGCAAAAAAGGAAATATACAATTTAATGAATTATCATAAGATGAAAACCCTTATATCAACCACCCACGTCAGAAGACAGAATCTTACCAGTCACTCCAGAACCTCTCCAACGTGCCTCTTCTCAGTTACTAACCCCCTTCCCTCCCTTGCTAACAGTAGCCACTATTTGGATATTTATGATCATCACTTCCTTACTTTTCTTTTGTTTTATCACATAGTGCATCTTTAAACACTACATTTAATTTTTTATGTCTTTTAGCTTGCAGGTTCCCTCTTCTTTCCTTGCCCCCTTGTTGAAGACACTATAATGTAGAGCTACTTCAGAGTCTGGATTTTGCTGATTGTATTGCTGTGCTGTAGTAGAACATGTTATTCTCCTGTATTTCCTATAATTCAGTAGTTGAATCTAGGTTTTATTAGATTGAGGTTTCATTATTTTGCTAAGACTACTTCAAGGTGGTGATGTATTCTTCACAAGGAAGCATATGTCTGGTTTTCTCTTTAGTATGTGATTAACTGTTGGTTTTCAATGCCTAGAATCTTTCATTTATTAGGAGTCACAATCTTATCATTCCTTTTTCACTTATTTGTTGGAATACTTCTATAAAGGGAAATTGTCTTATCCATTATTATGGTACTCTGATACAGACTGTATAGGAAAGGCAGGATAAATACTTTGATCCTTTCTCTTTATTTACCAGCTTTCAAAATAATGAGTTGGTTTCCTAGCATCCTTCAAACATGACCAATTAGCTTAGTTTGTTTGGTGCCATTATGAAGTTATGATTTAAACATTATTTGATGTGTCTGGATCCACTGCTATTATTATCTCTAGTGACAACTTTTCCTGTCTTTAGCCAGTGGAGGTCCTTTTGACACAACCCTTCCTACTAGTCTTCAATAATATATCAATACTTGCTCTCTGTTCTGACAAAATGTTCCAGACTCACTGGTATCTTTTCTGCCCCAGACCTAGAACTGATCATTTCTTTAAGCTTTAGTTTCTTTTAGTGGGAAGTGGTATTTTAAGGTCACAATGTGGGCACTGGTGTTGCTTGTTACTATCAGGTTGATAATGATTTCTAGGCTTAAAAGTGGTTTTGAATTCCTCTTTGAACCAAGAGTTACTAAAAAGTTCTAAAATGCTGAGTTGATAAAGTCTTTTCATCTTCTATTTCTCCTACTCATTTCTAATTTTGGGTTTTTTTTTTTTGTACTATGATTACAGAATATGGTCTCCACTCTTTCTACTTCAGGGAACTTACTGAGGTTTTCTTTGTGGCCAATTTCTATACAGGCAACGTTTATGAGTGTTCCACAGGTGCTTGAAATGGTATGGTCACTGTTTTAGAGTGGATAGCTAACTATGCTGTTTAAATCTGTATCCTTTCTTGTTTTCCATTTGACCTGTCATGAGGTAAAAGGTGGGAATTAAAGTCTCTTACAATTAATGTTTCTGCTGATTCCTCATTGAATTTCCTGCTGTTTTTGTTCTATGAATGGTAGTCATGCTCTATTTGGTATATACATATTTTTTACCTTCAGTGTAAACAGCACTCTTTATTTACAGTGCTCTTCTTTTTCCTGTTTAATGCCTTTTGATTTGAATCCAAACTTGTCTGACGTTAAAACTGCAACACTCTCTTTTCTTTTGATATATCTTTGCCCATCTTTTTTTTTCCCCAAATGTTCTGAATCATTTAGGTTTAGAAGTGTCTCTTGTTTAAAAGCATTTTAAGCGCTGCTTAATGATATAATCTAAAAGAACTTTTCCTTTAATGTAAAGTTTAGTTCATTTATATTTATTTATATAATGAGTTTTCTACTTCCTTTTTGAACAGCCACCATTAAAGTTCACTTACAGGTTGGGCTAATCTGGATTTTGGAACTTTAAAATTCATTTTCTTTCTCCCAAAGTATTCATTATTTCTGCTTAACATTTGCACTGCAGAAAAACAATTAATGTACACTGAAAAAGAATAAATCATCCAGATGGCATATGGAAGGGAATAAATAATGCTTAGATAAGCAACACTCAATAACGACCCATGTATCAGCTTTAAATATTCCCTTTCCTGGTAGGTAAGCATTAACACCTGGAGCCTTAACATTTGCCAGGCATCCGTCTAACAGCATTCTCCCTCTCCCACTTTGAGCCATCACATAGATATGCAACACACTCCTCATAAATATTATAAAGACACCCAGTGAAATCCTAATTTGAATGCTCTTCTATAAGTCAAAACAAATAAAAAGTACACCAAGACAGCAGGTACACTAAAAATACTACATACCTTGCTCCAAGGCAATTTGCTAAGAATGTCAACGAATCTTTTTCAGCTCCTGCACACTGGCTGAATGAAAGAACACAATCCTCTAAAGGAGTCATTCCTGCCATTACTGGGACTGGTGTGAAGAGAGGATTTGACTTTGGATCAGTTAAAGTCTGATAGTCTATACAAGTTACCTTTCAAAAACAAGAGAAACAATAACATCAACCTGAAATAAGCGACTAGTGGTTAACACTGGTTCAGTTACAGTAACAGTAATTTTAGTTTAGATGAAAACCAATTTTACTTTCATATAAATGTGTATATATGCTCATTCTCAACACATTTAAAATTATAACATTAAAGAAATACATACACACCAATCCGTTATATAGGATGTTAAAATCAGTCAGATTTGTCATCTTTGAATTTTGCTTAAAACTTAATTTCTTCCAATGTATTATCACTTTTTCTCTTTGAAAGTTGAAAAATAAATCAATGATGAAATTATTAGTGATAAGCCAACAAGATGGAATAATACAAAAGTGTATGTCATGTTTTGGTAGTAAGAAAACTAGGAAAATTGAAATAATATGAGATGACCTGGAGTAACTTCCTAAGAAGGAACACTGCTGGTGTGGCCCCTCTATTCTACCAGGATTAGGACCAAGAAGCTTGCATAGTTTATTATTTACACTTTCCATTGTTAAAAGCAAAATCCAGACAGTGCTCAAACCCAAATACCAATTTACTGAAACTGAACTGCCTAAGAAATAAATGTGTACTCCTAGTTTCAGACATCCTTCAATACTATATTTCAACTGCTACAGTGTTTTCTTACCAGCCATGTATTTGTAACAACTTCTCCCACAGTTGCCTGTACTTCACACCCCAGCAGAGGAACCACAGCATAATCAGCAACAACTCTGCTCTGAAGTGACACAATTTTTCCAGCATTTTCTCTTATGATAGTTGCAATATTAAATTCATTTTCATTACTAAAACCTAAAATAAGAAAACTCTTTTGGCTAAATAAACCTTCTTCAGTAACTGTAGAAGCATCAGGGAGGCAATGACTGACGGAAGACTGGTTTTCTTCTTGCAGAGAAATATGAGTAGAATCAATAAGGGGCTCCACATGAGCAGAATCATTAAAGGGTCCAACTTCAGACTGCGCAACTTCAACTGGAACAGAAAAAGAAATGTTTTCTAACAGGTATTTTATTTTATAAAGTTTATTTCCTAGTAAGGATATTAAGGTAACATGGAACCTGAGAACTGTGACCACACATATAAAACTAAGGCTTTATAAGTATACAATGAAGAAAGAATATGAACCATCCCATCCTCTGGGTTCCCAGGAGTGTTATCAGTATTACTATCCTAGGACAACAGCAATCATGTTACTATTCTAAGTATTACTAGTGTACTAGAAAACTCTAATTAGTTGAAAATTATGAAGCTCCAATAACTCCATGGGCCTGTTTGAGTTCCGAAACTGGTTCAGATAATTCACAACAGAATTAAAAAAATATCATTAAGGAAAAAATGGAAGCAACAGGCCTAAGTGGTCAAGCCCATCACATGGAAATAACTGAATAAATGCAATAATAAGAGAATTATGGTTATTTCCCTTTCAAAAATTTCTATAAAGTTTTATAATGAAATTGGAGCTATTTAACTTCTATACCGATTCTTAAGAAAACAACTGATCAAGGACCCAACAGTCTCAACAATTTCATTTCAGGATAAAGTTGGCTTATAAATGGGTAGTAGAAGAAAAAAAACATAGATATTTTAAAATATAAATGTCAATAATGAAAATGCAGCTGCTGCCAGTGTCCTAGTCCTCACGGTGAGACACAGCTACCCCCTGCCTCTGCAGGAGACCTTCCAACACTAGCAGGATGTTAGACACTGGAAAAGTCCTGGTTTAAAAATAAAGGGATTAGGAGAGGGCAGACAGCAGAAGCAAGAAGAACTACAGTCCTGCAGCCTGTGGAACTAAAACCACATTCACAGAAAGACAGACAAGACAAAAAGGCAGAGGGGGCTTCCCTGGTGGCGCAGTGGTTGAGAGTCCGCCTGCCGATGCAGGGGACACGGGTCCATTCCCCGGTCCGGGAAGATCCCACATGCCGTGGAGCAGCTGGGCCCATGAGCCATGGCCGCTGAGCCTGTGCGTCCGGAGCCTGTGCTCCGCAACGGGAGAGGCCACAACAGTGAGAGGTCCACATACCGCAAAACAAAAACAAACAAACAAACAAACACACAAAAAAGGCAGAGGGCAATGTACCAGATGAAGGAACAAGATAAAACCCCAGAAAAACAACTAAATGAAGTAGAGATAGGCAACCTTCCAGAAAAACAATTTAGAATAATGATAGTGAAGACGACCCAGGACCTTGGAAAAAGGATGGAGGCAAAGATTGAAAAGATGCAAGAAATGTTTAACAAAGACCTAGGAGAATTAAAGAACAAACAAACAGAGATGAACAATACAATAACTGAAATGAAAAATACACTGGAAGGAATCAACAGCAGAATAACTGAGGTAGAAGAATGGATAAGTGACCTGGAAGACAGAATGGTGGAATTCAGTGCTGTGGAACAGAATAAAGAAAAAAGAATGAAAAGAAATGAAGACAGACTAAGAGACCTCTGGGACAACATTAAACGCAACATTCGCATTATAGGGGTCCCAGAAGGAGAAGAGAGAGAAAAAGGACCCGAGAAAATATTTGAAGAGATTATAGTCAAAAACTTCCCTAACATGGGAAAGGAAGTTGCCACGCAAGTCCAGGAAGCACAGAGACTCCCATACAGGATAAACCCAAGGAGAAACACGCCGAGACACACAGTAAGCAAATTGGCAAAAATTAAAGACAAAGAAAAATTATAGAAAGCAACAAGGGAAAAACGACAACATACAAGGGAACTCAAATAAGGTTAAAAGTTGATTTCTCAGCAGAAACTCTAAAAGCCAGAAGGGAGTGGCATGACATATTTAAAGTGATGAAAGGGAAGAACTTAAAACCAAGATTACTCTACCCGGCAAGGATCTCATTCAGATTCCATGGAGAAATCAAAAGCTTTACAGACAAGCAAAAGCAAAGAGAATTCAGCTCCACCAAACCAGCTCTACAACAAATGCTAAAGGAACTTCTCTAAGTGGGAAACACAAGAGAAAAAAGGACCTACAAAAACAAACCCAAAACAACTAAGAAAATGGTAACAGGAACATACATATAGATAATTCCCTTAAACGTGAATGGATTAAATGCTCCAAGCAAAAGACACAGGCTCGCTGAATGGATACAAAAACAAGACCCATATATATGCTGTCTACAGGAGACCCACTTGAGACCTAGGGACACATACAGACTGGAAGTGAAGGGATGGAAAATGATATTCCATGCAAATGGAAATCAAAAGAAAGCTGGAGTAGCAATACTCATATCTGATAAAATAGACTTTAAAACAAAAAATGTTACAAGAGACAAGGAAGGACACTACATAATGATCAAGGAATCAATCCAAAAAGAAGATATAACAATTATAAATATATATGCACCCAACATAGGAGCACCTCAATACGTAAGGCAACTGCTAACAGCTATAAAAGAGGAAATCGACAGTAACACAATAATAGTGGGGGGACTTCCCTAGTGGTGCAGTGGTTAAGAATCCGCCTGCCAATGCAGGGAACATGGGTTTGAGCTCTGGTCCAGGAAGATCCCACATGCCGCGGAGTAAGTAAGCCAGTGCGTCACAACTACTGAGCCTGCTATCTAGAGCCCGTGAGCCACAACTACTGAGCCCATGTGCCACAAGTACCGAAGCCTGTGCACCTAGAGCCCATGCTCTGCAACAAAAGAAGCCACTGCAATGAGAAGCCTGTGCACCGCAATGAAGAGTAGCCCGCTCCCCGCAACTAGAGAAAGCCCACGCACAGCAACGAAGACCCAATGTGCCAAAAATAAATTAATTAATTAATAAAAATAATAACAGTGGGGGACTTTAACACCTCACTTACACCAATGGACTGATCATCCAAACAGAAAATTAATAAGGAAAAACAAGCTTTAAATGACACAATACACCAGATATATTTATAGGACACTCCATCCAAAACCAGCAGATTACAGTTTCTTCTCAAGTGCACACAGAAGATTCTCCATGATAGATCACATCTTGGGTCACAAACCAAGCCTCAGTAAAGTTAAGAAAACTGAAATAGTATCAAGCACCTTTTCCAACCACAACACTATGAGATTAGAAATCAATTACAGAGAAAAAAAACGTAAAAACCACAAACACATGGAGGCTAAACAATACGTTACTAAATGACCAAAAGATCACTGAAGAAATCAAAGAGGACATTAAAAAATACCTAGAAACAAATGACAATAAAAACATGACAATCCAAATCCTATGGGATGCAGCAAAAGCAGTTCTAAGAGGGAACTTTATAGCAATAGAATTGTACCTCAAAAAGAACCAAACATCTCAAATAAACAATCTAACCTTACACCTAAAACAACTAGAGAAAGAAGAACAAACAAAACCCAAAGTTAGCAGAAGGAAAGAAATCATAAAGATCAGAGCAGAAATAAATGAAACAGAAACAAAGAAAACAATAGCAAAGATCAATAAAACTAAAATCTGCTTCTTTGAGAAGATAAACATAATTGATAAACCATTAGCCAGACTCATCAAGAAAAGTGGGAGAGGACTCAAATCAATAAAATTGGAAATGAAAAAGGAGATGTTACAACAGACACTGCAGAAATACAAAGCACCCTAAGAGACTACTACAAGTAACTCTATGCCAATAAAATGGACAACCTGGAAGAAACGGACATATTCTTAGAAAGGTATGACCTTCCAAGACTGAATCAGGAAGAAACCGAAAATATGAACAGACCAATCACAAGTAATGAAATTGAAACTGTGATTAAAAATCTTCCAACAACAATAACAACAACAAAAATCTTCCAACAAACAAAAGTCCAGGACCAGATGGCTTCACAGGTGAATTCTATCAAACATTTAGAGAACAGCTAACACCCATCCTTCTCAAACTCTTCCAAAAAATTGCAGAGGAAGGAACACTTCCAAACTCATTCTATGAAGCCACCATCATCCTGATACCAAAACAGACAAAGATACTACAAAAAAAGAAAGTTACAGACCAATATTACTGATGAATATAGATGCAAAAGTCCTCAACAAAATACTAGCAAACAATCCAACAACACATTAAAAGGATCATACACCATGATCAACTGGGATTTATCCCAGGGATGCAAGGATTCTTCAATATATGTAAATCAATCAATTTGATATACCACATTAACAAACTGAAGAAGAAAAACCATATGATCATCTCAATAGATGCAGAAAAAGCTTTTGACAAAATTCAACACCCATTTATGATAAAAACTCTCTAGAAAGTGGGCATAGAGGAAATGTACCTCAGCATAATAAAGGCCATATACGACAAACCCACAGCAAACATCATTCTCAATGGTGAAAAACTGAAAGCATTTCCTCTAAGATCAGGAACAAGACAAGGATATCCACTCTCACCACTATTATTCAACATAGTTTTGGAAGTCCTAGCCACGGCAGTCAGTGAAGAAAAAGAAATAAAAGAAACACAAATTGGAAAAGAAGTAAAACTGTCACTGTTTGCAGATGACATGATACTATACATAGAGAATCCTAAAGATGCCACCAGAAAACTACTAGAGCTAATCAATGAATTTGGTAATGTTGCACGTTACAAAATTAATGCACATAAATCTCTTGCATTCCTATACATTAATGATGAAAAATGTGAAAGAGAAAATAAGGAAACACTCCCATTTACCACTGCAACAAGAAGAATAAAATACCTAGGAATAAGCCTACCTAGGGAGACAAAAGACCTGTATGCAGAAAAGTATAAGACACTGATGAAAGAAATTAAAGATGAAACAAACAGATGGAGACATATACCACGTTCTTGGATTGGAAGAATCAATATTGTGAAAATGACTATACTACCCAAAGCAATCTACAGATTCAATGCAACCCCTATCAAATTACCAATGGCATTTTTTATAGAACTAGAACAAATAAATCTTAAAATTTGTATGGAGACACAAAAGACCCTGAATAGCCAAAGCAGTCTTGAGGGAAAAAAACGGAGCTGGATGAATCAGGCTCCCTGACTTCAGACTACACTACAAAGCTACGGTAATTAAGACAATATGGTAGTGGCACAAAAACAGAAACATAGATCAATGGAACGGGATAGAAAGCACAGATGTAAACCCACACACCTACGGTCAACTAATCTATGACAAAGGAGGCAAGGATATACAATGGCGACAGTCTCTTCAGTAAGTGGTGCTCGGAGAACTGGACAGCTACATGTAAAAGAATGAAATTAGAACACTCCCTAACACCATACACAAAAATAAACTCAAAATGGATTCGAGACCTAAATGTAAGACCAGACATTATAAAATTCTTGGAGGAAAACATAGGAAGAACATTCTTTGACATAAATCACAGCAAGGCCTTTTTTGATCCACCTCCTAGAGTAATGGAAATAAAAACAAAAATAAACAAATGGGACCTAATGAAACTTAAGTTTTTGCACCGCAAAGGAAACTACAAACAAGATGAAAAGACAACCCTCAGAATGGGAGAAAATATTTGCAAACGAATCAATGGACAAAGGATTAATCTACAAAATATATAAACAGCTCATGCAGCTCAATATTAAAAAAAAAACAACCCAATCGAAAAATGGGCAGAAGACCTAAATAGACATTTCTCCAAAGAGGACATATAGATGGTCAAGAAGCACATGAAAAGCTGCTCAACATCACTAATTATTAGAGAAATGCAAATCAAAACTAGTGAGGTATCACACCTCACACCAGTTAGAATGGGCATCATCAGAAAATCTACAAACAACAAATGCTGGAGAGGGTGTGGAGAAAAGGGAACCCTCTTGCACTATTGGAGGGAATGTAAATTTATGCAGTCACTATGGAGAACAGTATGGAGGGCCCTTAAAAAACTAAGAATAGCATTACCATATGACCCAGCAGTCCCACTACTGGGCATACACCCAGAGAAACCATAATTCAAAAAGACGCATGCACCCCAGTGTTCATTGCAGCACTATTTACAATAGCCAGGACATGGAAACAACCTAAATGCCCATCAACAGATGAATGGATAAAGAAGATGTGGTACATATATACAATGGAATATTACTCAGCCATAAGAAGGAACGAAACAGGGTCATTTGTAGAGATGTGGATGGATCTAGAGACTGTCATATGGAGTGAAGTAAGTCAGAAACAGAAAAACAAATATCGTATATTAACACATATATGTGGAATCTAGAAAAATGGTACTGATGAACCGGTTTGCAGGGCAGAAAATGAGACACAGATACAGTGAACAAACGTATGGACACCAAGGGGGGAAAGTGGTGGGGAGGGGGTGGAGGTGGGGTGGTGTGATGAATTGGGAGATTGGGATTGACATGTATACACCAATATGTATAAAATGGATAACTAATAAGAGCCTGCTGTATGATAAAATAAATCAAATTAAATTAAAAAAAAATAAAGAGATTAGGAGCAGTTGCTCTACTGACTTGCTGTATAAAAAGAAAAAGAAAATGCATACCCTAATATGCAATAAATATTATGAAATCAATGCTAAAAGTTTAAGAGGTAAAAACTTAGTATGTTCTTGAAAACTCTAGTGGTGCTGTGTTGAAGGGTAATGCCTTACAGCAGAGATAGGCAAACTACAGCCTAGGGGCCAAAGTGGGCCCATGGCCTGTGTATTATCATTTTTACATTTTTAAATGGTTGCAAAAACAAAACAAAACAAAATAGAATGTGTGACAGAGGCAGAATGTGGCTGGTAAAGCCCAAAATATTTACTGTCTGGCCTTTTACAAAAACAGTTTGCCAAGCCCTGCTTCATGGGATTCCAACAAGCCTGGAAGGTATTCAAGGATTCTTAACATTTATTTATATAGGCACTGTGCCTAAGTGCTTTACATGCATGTAATTAATGGTCATGATACTATTAGGCTCATTCTATTGCTGTATCTATACCCTTTCTTCAAGAAGAATACCAGGCTTAAAGAGGTTATGTAACTTACCTAAAGTCATACAGTTATTAGGTGGCAGAAATGAGATATAAACCGAAGTCTGTCTGACTCCAGGGTCCATAACATTATGTTATAGTGCCATATTCTTATTTCTATCTTCATCTCCAATAGACACGACCGTTTTCACTTTTAAACTAATTACTGTTTATATATACTTTAATTCCTACTTAATACAAGTATTTAAATTGCTCTTACTGACACTCTGAAGAAGCAGTTTTGTCTAGAGCATTACTGATCAGTAGGTCAGGAGACTCTATGACCCTCAGTTTCATATTATAAGGAATAAGGGATAACAGTATATTTATAATTTATAGAGATGTATGAGGATGAATAAGCTTAGATGGAAATAAAGGTGACATGATACTATAAAACATTTTGGAAAGTAGTTTTAAAAATAGATATTTCTAATATAAAATGTAAAAACAAAATATTTTGCCATTAAAATTGTTCACAATCACATCTAGGAGGAAAAAAACAACTTTGTTTGATGTCTATATATAGGTGGTGAGATAGGAAGAAGGAAGAAGCCCAGAGGAATTTTAGACTACTATAAAAACAAACTAGAAATACTAAGTTTTATAAATGATAAGTAAAACCCTGAAGTTATTAAAGACTCAGAATAAATTAACATGTTCTACAGTAGTTCTTCCCATTTATTTTAGAAATAAAACCCTTTCTCAAATAGATGTCATTCAGTAGCCCAATAGACTACCAAATAATAGGCTTTTTGACAAGACTATTATTGAAAAAGCTCTCTCAAATCAAAAGTAATTTTGTTTTAAGAGGTAACTGAAAATACTTGATTACATTCTTCTAAATTTGATGCTTGGGGATTCACTGAGATTTACTGTCACTAAATCCTTTCAAAGTCAGTAGACTACTAGCTGCTTTAGAAAGGAAGGTTTGAGAAACCAACTGCCTGCCTCCAGCAAGTACCCTTGTTGAAGGATAATGCATAAAACTACTTCCAGTCAATCTGCGGCTTCTTTATACTAGAACATCCTAAAAAATTAGGATGATCTGATATGATACACTACTAAAGCATAAGCAAGTGGTCTGACAAAAGTCAATTCTGCAGTACTCCATGAAGAGAAACAGTGTGGATAAAAAAATATGAATACTGAAAGTTCCTTTCTAGAAATATGGTAGGCTAGATATTCAAAACCTACTCACTAAAAACACCTAAAATACAGGATGAAGTATTAAAGGTATCCTTATAAATACATAGCTGAGTTTGCAAGAAAGCAAGAGAAATTCTCAAGGGCTAAAAAGGAAGTAGTAGCATGAATTCAGATCATTAAGTGATTACTAAAGCTAACGATTAACATCTATTTTGGCAGTGACCTATACCCTTAGAATTTAAGGATATCACATAGAGGGATAGGAGTCAAGCCTTTGATCTCACACAAATTAGACGTGGGGCAGAGTACTCCTTACCACTCAGAAACACTAAAGGGAAATGCCTTCAGTGAAAATGTCGACCAAAACCCAAACAACCACCACCACCACCAAGTCCACCCTGCAAAAGGAGATGACAAGTACACTTTATTTTTCTGAGGCACAGAAGAACATTTATGAAAATCACTTCCTAAACACCTCATAGACCAAAGATATGATAAAATTAGAAAATATTTAGACTTGAACAATTACAAAAATGCTACATAGAAGATCTTTTGAAATATAACTGAGTTACTACTTTCAGAGAAATCTACTGACATAAACACTTAGATAAAAAGACTAAAAAAAACAAATTGTGCAACTTAAGAAATCAGAAGAAAAAAGAGAAGAAAAAAAAGAGTAAGACAATAAATTAATGAAACAAAAATCAAACTTGGTTTGTTAAAAAGACTAATGAAACTGGTATTTAAATCTCCTAGAAAATATAGCTTACCAAAACTTATTCAGGAAAAAATACAACAATGAAATAGTTTCATATCCATTAAATAAATCCGTACTATAAAATCAGGCCAGGCCATTAGACCAGGCCGTTAGACAGATGAGTTTCATCACACATTCAAGTATAAGGGAACTCGAATCGTACATAAACTGAGATTAAAGAAAAAAAAATCGTACATAAACTGAGATTAAAGAAAAAAAAAGTAACTCACCAATCCATTTTATCAATAATAACAAAACCCAACAAGGACAACAGGAAAAGGAAAATTATAGGCCAATATCACACCGAATAGATAAAATCCTAAATAAAATATTAGTAAACTGAACACAGTAAAAAAAAAAGATGAATATATCATATCCAGAAGAATTTAAACTTGATTTAACAATGTAAAATCTACTAATGCAATTTACCACACCAAGGAGAAAAAACCATATAATTCTAATGAGCAGAGGAAAAGTACATAATACCCAGATCACAGCCCTAAAGAATAAAAACTACAAAACTTTTAGAAGAAAACATACAAGAAAAGCATCATTGCATTAGATTTGGCAATGATTTCTTAATTATGACACCAAAAACACAGGCAATGAGAAAACAATAAATTGGACTTCATCACAATTAAAACTTTTGTCCATCAAAGAACACAGGGTGAAAAGGCTACCCAAAGAATGGGTGAAAATATATGCAAATCATATATCTGATAAGGGATCAATATTCAAAATACATAAAGAACTCCTACTACTCAGGAACAAAAAAATCAACCCAATTGAATAAACATTTCTCCAAAGAAGATTTATAGATGGCTAATAAAAACATGAAATGATGCTCAGTGTCACTAATCATCAGGGAAATGCAAATCAAAACCACCAGTGAGATACCACTTCATACCCATTAGGATGATGTTTATTAAAAAAAAAAGCAGAAAATACAATATGTTGGTAAGGATGTGGAGGAACTGGAACCCCTGTGCATTGCTGGTGAGAATGTAAAGTGGTACACCACTGTGGAAAACAGCAAGGTGGTTTCCCAAAAAATTAAACATAGAATTACCATATGACTTATCAATTCCACTTCTGGGACTGTATCTAAAAGAAATGAAAGCAGGGACTTGAACAGATACCTGTACAGCGACGTTCACAGCACCATTATTTACAAAAGCCAACCACAGAGAAAACTCAAGTGTCCATCAACAGAAAGGAAGAGACAATTCCAACATACAATGAACTATTATTCAACTTAAATAAGGAATGAAATTCTGACACATGCTAAAACATGGATGAAACTTGAGGACATTATGGTAAGTGAAATAAGACACAAAAGGACAGATACTGTATGAGTCCATTTATATGAGCTACCTAGAATGGTCAAATTCAGATACAGAAAATAGAATGGTGGTTGCCAGGGACTGGGCAGAGGGAGGAAGACAGAGTTACTATTTAATGGCTATAATGTTTCAGTTTGGGAAGATAAAAAAGTTCTGGCATGAACGGTAATGATGGTGGCACAAGAGTGTGAATATAGTACCACTAAATTGTACAACTAAAAATAGTTAAAATGGTAAATTTTATGTTAGGCATATTTTACCACAATTTTTAAAAACTCAATACCCAGAGAGAGGAGGAAGATGGCGGAAGAGTAAGACATGGAGTTCACCTTCCTCCCCACAGATACATCAGAAATACATCTACACGTGGAACAACTCCTACAGAACACCTACTGAACGCTGGCAGAAGACCTCAGACCTCCCAAAATGCAGGAAAGTCCCCACGTACCTGGGTAGGGCAAAAAAAAAAAAGAATAAACACAGACAAAAGAATAGGGACGGGACCTGCACCAGTGGGAGGGAGCCGTGAAGGAGGAAAGGTTTCCACACACTAGAAGCCCCTTCGCGGGCGGAGACTGCGGGTGGCGGGGTGGGGGGAGCTTCAGAGCCGCGGAGGCGAGAGCAGCCACAGGGGTCCGGAGGGCAAAGCGGAGAGATTACCGCACAGAGAATCGGTGCCGACCAGCGCTCATCACCCCGAGAGGCTTGTCTGCTCACCCGCTGGGGCAGGCGGGGCTGGGAGCTGAGGCTCGGGCTTCGGTCGGAGCGCAGGGAGAGGACTGGAGGCGTGCACACAGCCTGACGGGGTTCGTGCACCACGGCTAGCCGGGAGGGAGTCTGGGAAAAAGTCTGGACCTGCCAAAGAGGCAAGAGACTTCTTCTTCCCTCTTTGTTTCCTGGTGCGGGAGGAGAGGGGATTAAGAGCACTGCTTAAGGAGCTCCAGAGATCGGCGCGAGCAGCGGCTAACAGTGCGGACCCCAGAGATGGGCATGAGACGCTAAGGCTGCTGCTGCCACCACCAAGAAGCCTGTGTGCGAGAACAGGTCACTCTCCACACCTCTCTTCCAGGGAGCCTGTGCAGGCCGCCACTGCCAGGGTCCTGGGACCCAGGGACAACTTCCCCGGGGGAATGCACGGCGCGCCTCAGGCTGGTGCAACATCACACCGGCCACTGCTGCCACAGGCGCACCACGCACTCCGTGCCCCTCCCTCCCCCCGGCCTGAGTGAGCCAGAGCCCCCGAATCAGCAGCTCCTTTAACCCCGTCCTGTCTGAGCGAAGAACAGATGCCCTCCGGCGACCTACACGCAGAGGCAGGGCCAAATCCAAACCTGAACCCCAGGAGCTGTGCAAACAAAGAAGAGAAAGGGAAATCTCTCCCAGCAGCCTCAGGAGCAGTGGATAAAATCTCCACAATCAACATGATGTACCCTGCATCTGTGGAACACCTGAAGAGACAACGAATCATCCCAAATTGAGGAGGTGGACTTTGAGAGCAAGATATATTATTTTTTCCCCTTTTCCGCTTTTTGTGAGTATGTGTACACTTCTGTGTGAGATTTTGTCTGTATAGCTTTGCTTTCACCATTTGTCCTAGGGTTCTATCCAACCGTCTTTTTTTTTTTTACTTAAAAAAAATTTTTTTTTCTTAATAATTTTTTATTTTATTATACCTTATTTTATTTTCCTCTATCCTTTCCTTCCTCCCTCCCTCCCTCCCTTTCTTTCTTTCTACTTTTCCTCCCTTTTATTCTGAGCAGTGTCGATGAAAGACTCTTGGTGCTGAAGCCAGCAGTCAGTGATGTGACTCTGAGGTGGGAGAGCCAACTTCAGGACACTGGTCCACAAGAGACCTCCCAGCTCCACGTAATATCAAATGGCGAAAATCTCCCAGAGATCTCCATCTCAACACCAACACCCAGCTTCACTCAACGACCAGCAAGCTACAGTGCTGGACAACCTATGCCAAACAACTAGCAAGACAGGAACACAACCCCATCCATTAGCAGAGAGGCTGCCTAAAATCATAAGTCCACAGACACCCCAAAACACACCACCAGACGTGGACCTGCCCACCAGAAAAAAAAGATCCAGCCCCATTCACCAGAACACAGGCATGAGTCCCCTCCACCAGGAAGCCTACACAACCCACTGAACCAACTTTAGCCACAGGGGACAGACACCAAAAACAACAGAAACTACGAACCTGCAGCCTGCAAAAAGGAGACCCCAAACACAGTAAGATAAGCAAAATGAAAAGACAGAAAAACACACAGCAGATGAAGGAGCAAGATAAAAACCCACCAGACCTAACAAATGAAGAGGAAATAGGCAGTCTACCTGAAAAAGAATTCAGAATAATGGTAGTAAAGATGATCCAAAATCTTGGAAATAGAATAGACAAAATGCAAGAAACATTTAACAAGGACCTAGAAGAAATAAAGATGAAACAAGCAACAATGAACAACACAATAAATGAAATTAAAAATACTCTAGAAGGGATCAATAGCAGAATAACTGAGGCAGAAGAACAGAAAGGGACCTGGAAGACAGAATACTGGAAATAACTACTGTAGAGCAGAATAAAGAAAAAAGAATGAAAAGGACTGAGGACAATCTCAGAGACCTCTGGGACAACATTAAACGCACCAACATTCGAATTATAGGGGTCCCAGAAGAAGAAGAGAAAATGAAAGGGACTAAAAAAATATTTGAAGACATTATAGTTGAGAACTTCCCTAATATGAGAAAGGAAATAGTTAATCAAGTCCGCCAAGCACAGAGAGTCCCATACAGGATAAATCCAAGGAGAAACACGTTAAGACACATATTAATCAAACTGTCAAAAGTTAAATACAAAGAAAACATATTAAAAGCAGCAAAGGAAAAACAACAAATAGCACACAAGGAAATCCCCATAAGGTTAACAGCTGATCTTTCAGCAGAAACTCTGCAAGCCAGAAGGGACTGGCAGGATATATTTAAAGTGATGAAGGAGAAAAACCTGCAACCAAGATTACTCTACCCAGCAAGGATCTCATTCAGATTTGATGGAGAACTTAAAGCCTTTGCAGACAAGCAAAAGCTGAGAGAGTTCAGCACCACCAAACCAGCTCTACAACAAATGCTAAAGGATCTTCTCTAGGCAAGAAACAGAAGAGAAGGAAAAGACCTATAACAAACCCCAAACAATTAGGAAAATGGGAATAGGAACATACGTATCGATAATTACCTTAAATGTAAATGGATTAAATGCTCCCACCAAAAGACACAGACTGGCTGAATGGATACAAAAACAAGACCCAGACATATGCTGTCTACAAGAGACCCACTTCAGACCTAGAGACACATACAGACTGCAAGTGAGGGGATGGAAAAACATATTCCATGCAAATGGAAATCAAAAGAAAGCTGGAGTAGCAATTCTCATATCAGACAAAATAGACTTTAAAATAAGGACTATTAGAAGAGACAAAGGACACTACACAATGATCAAGGGATCGATCCAAGAAGAAGATATAACAATTTTAAGTATCTATGCACCTAACATAGGAGCACCTCAATACATAAGGCAAATACTAACAGCCGTAGAAGGGGAAGTCGACAGTAACACATTCATAGTAGGGGACTTTAACACCCCACTTTCACCAATGGACAGATCATCCAAAATGAAAATAAATAAGGAAACACAGGTTTAAAGGATACATTAAACAAGATGGACTTAATTGATATTTATAGGACATTCCATCCAAAATCAACAGAATACACTTTTTTCTCAAGTGCTCATGGAACATTCTCCAGGACAGATCATATATTGGGTCACAAATCAAGCCTTGGTAAATTTAAGAAAATTGAAATTGTATCAAGTTTCTTCTCCGACCACAATGCTATGAGACTAGATATCAATTACAGGAAAAGATCTGTAAAAAATACAAACACATGGAGGCTAAACAATACACTACTTAATAACGAAGTGATCAATGAAGAAATCAAAGAGGAAACCAAAAAATACCTAGAAACAAATGACAATGGAGACACGACGACCCACAACCTATGCGATGCAACAAAAGCAGTTCTAAGAGGGAGGTTTATAGCAATACAATCCTACCTTAAGAAACAGGAAACATCTCGAATAAACAACCTAACCTTGCACCTAAAGCAATTAGAGAAAGAAGAACAAAAAAACCCCAAAGTTAGCAGAAGGAAAGAAATCATAAAGATCAGATCAGAAATAAATGAAAAAGAAATGAAGGAAACGATAGCAAAGATCAATAAAACTGAAAGTTGGTACTTTGAGAAGATAAACAAAATTAATAAACCATTAGCCAGACCCATCAAGAAAAAAAGGGAGAAGACTCAAATCAATAGAATTAGAAATGAAAAAGGAGAAGTAACAACTGACACTGCAGAAATACAAAAGATCACGAGAGATTACTACACGCAACTCTATGCCAATAAAATGGACAACCTGGAAGAAATGGACAAATTCTTAGAAATGCTCAACATGCCAAGACTGAATCAGGAAGAAATGGAAAATATGAACAGACCAATCACAAGCACTGAAATTGAAACTGTGATTAAAAATCTTCCAACAAACAAAAGCCCAGGACCAGATGGCTTCACAGGCGAATTCTATCAAACATTTAGAGAAGAGCTAACACCTATCTTTCTCAAGCTCTTCCAAAATACAGCAGAGGGAGGAACACTCCCAAACTCATTGTACAAGGCCACCATCACCCTGATACCAAAACCAGGCAAGGATGTCACAAAGAAAGAAAACTACAGGCCAATATCACGGATGAACATAGATGCAAAAATCCTCAATAAAATACTAGCAAACAGAATCCAACAGCACATTAAAAGGATCATACACCATGGATCAAGTGGCATTTATTCCAGGAATGCAAGGATTCTTCAATATATGCAAATCAATCAATGTGATACACCATATTAACAAACTGAAGGAGAAAAACCATATGGTCATCTCAACAGATGCAGAGAAAGCTTTTGACAAAATTCAACACCCATTTATGATAAAAGCCCTGCAGAAAGTAGGCATAGAGGGAACTTTCCTCAACATAATAAAGGCCATATATGACAAACCCACAGCCAACATCATCCTCAATGGTGAAAAACTGAAAGCATTTCCACTAAGATCAGGAACAAGACAAGGTTGCCCACTCTCACCACTCTTATTCAACATAGTTTTGGAAGTTTTAGCCACAGCAATCAGAGAAGAAAAAGAAATAAAAGGAATCAAAATCAGAAAAGAAGTAAAGCTGTCACTGTTTGCAGAGGACATAGAGAATCCTAAAGATGCTACCAGAAAACTACTAGAGCTAATCAATGAATTTGGTAAAGTAGCAGGATACAACATTAATGCACAGAAATCTCTTGCATTCCTATACACTAATGATGAAAAATCTGAAAGTGAAATCAAGAAAACACTCCCATTTACCATTGCACAAAAAGAATAAAATATCTAGGAATAAACC
The DNA here is from genome assembly GCF_963455315.2 of Globicephala melas. Lineage (NCBI taxonomy): Eukaryota > Metazoa > Chordata > Mammalia > Artiodactyla > Delphinidae > Globicephala > Globicephala melas. Next base: position 131,075,876 of record NC_083317.1, on the reverse strand, counting down.
TACCTAAGGAGACAGAAGACCTGTATGCAGAAAATTATAAGACACTGATGAAAGAAATTAAAGACGATACAAACAGATGGAGAGATATACCATGTTCTTGGGTTGGAAGAATCAACATTGTGAAAATGACTGTACTACCCAAAGCAATCTACAGATTCAATGCAATCCTTAGCAAACTACCACTGGCATTTTTCACAGAAGTAGAACAAAAAATTTCACAATATGTATGGAAACACAGAAGACCCCGAATAGCAAAGCAATCTTGAGAACGAAAAACGGAGCTGGAGGAATCAGGCTCCCTGACTTCAGACTATACTACAAAGCTACAGTATCAAGAGAGTATGGTACTGGCACAAAAACAGAAATATAGATCAACGGAACAGGATAGAAAGACCCAGAGATAAACCCACGCACATATGGCCACCTTATCTTTGATAAAGGAGGCAGGAATGTACAGTGGAGAAAGGACAGCTCAGGAAGTGGTGCGAGGAAAACTGGACAGGTACATGTAAAAGTATGAGATTAGATCACTCCCTAACACCATACACAAAAATAAGCTCAAAATGGATTAAAGACCTAAATGTAAGGCCAGAAACTATCAGACTGTTAGAGAAAAACAGGCAAAACACTCTTATGTCATAAATCACAGCAAGATCCTTTTTGACCCACCTCCTAGAGAAATGGAAATAAAAACAAAAATAAACAAATGGGACCTAATGAAACTTCAAAGCTTTTGCACAGCAAAGGAAACCATAAACAAGACCAAAAGACAACCCTCAGAATGGGAGAAAATATTTGCAAATGAAGAAACTGACAGAGGATTAATCTCCAAAATTTACAAGCAGCTCATGCAGCTCAATAACAAAAAAACAAACAACCCAATCTAAAAATGGGCAGAAGACCTAAACAGACATTTCTCCAAAGAAGATATATAGACTGCGAACAAACACATGAAAGAATGCTCAACATCACTAATCATTAGAGAAATGCAAATCAAAACTACAATGAGGTACACCTCACACCAGTCAGAATGGCCATCATCAAAAAATCTACAAACAATAAATGCTGGAGACAGTGTGGACAAAAGGGAACACTCTTGCACTGCTGGTGGGAATGTGAATTGGTACAGCCAGTATGGAGAACAGTATGGAGGTTCCTTAAAAAACTACAAATAGAACTACCATATGACCCAGCAATCCCACTATTGGGCATATACCCTGAGAAAACCATAATTCAAAAAGAGGCATGTACCAAAATTTTCATTTCAGCTGTATTGCCCGGAGATGGAAACAACGTAAGTGCCCATCATCGGATAAATGGATAAAGAAGATGTGCCACATATATACAATGGAATATTACTCAGCCATAAAAAGAAACGAAATTGAGCTATGTGTAATGAGGTGGATAGACCTAGAGTCTGTCGTAGAGAGTGAAGTAAGTCAGAAAGAGAAAGACAAATACCGTATGCTAACACATATATATGGAATTTAAGACAAAAAAATGTCATGAAGAACGTAGGGGTAAGACAGGAATAAAGACACAGACCTACTAGAGAAGGGACTTGAGGATATGGGGAGGGGGAAGGGTGAGCTGTGACAAAGCGAGAGAGAGACATGGACATATGTACACTACCAAACGTAAGGTGGATAGCTAGTGGGAAGCAGCCGCATAGTACAGGGAGATCAGCTCGGTGCTTTGTGACCACCTAGAGGGGTGAGATAGGGAGGGTGGGAGGGAGGGAGATGCAAACGGGAAGAGATATGGGAATATATGTATATATATAACTGATTCACTTTGTTATAAAGCAGAAACTAACACACCATTGTAAAGCAATTATACCCCAATAAAGATGCTAAAAAAAAAAAAAACATGTACCAAAATGTTCATTACAGCTCTATTTACAATAGCCAGGAGATGGAAAGAACCTAAGTGTCCATCATTGGATGAATGCATAAAGAAGATGTGGCACATATATACAATGGAATATTACTCAGCCATAAAGAGAAATGAAATTGAGCTATTTGTAATGAGGTGAATGGACCTAGAGTCTGTCATACAGAGTGAAGTAAATCAGGAGGAGAAAAACAAATACTGTATGCTAACACATATATATGGAATTTAAGAAAAAAATGTCATGAAGAACGTAGGGGTTAAGACAGGAAGAAAGACACAGACCTACTAGAGAAGGGATTTGAGGATATGGGGAGGGGGAAGGGTAAGCTGTGACAAAGTGAGAGAGTGGCATGGACATATATACACTACCAAACATAAGGTAGATAGCTAGTGGGAAGCAGCCGCATAGCACAGGGAGATCAGCTTGGTGCTTTGTGACCACCTAGAGGGGTGGGATTGGGAGGGAGGGAGACGCAAGAAGGAAGAGATATGGGAACATCTGTATATGTATAACTGATTCACTTTGTTATAAAGCAGAAACTAACACACCATTGTAAAGCAATTTTACTCTGATAAAGGTGTTAAAATTTTTATTATGAAGTATTTAATACATCTAAAAACATATAAAGAATAATGAGTAACCATATACTACTAATCTAGCTATTAGAAAAAATAAAATATTTTACTTGGCCAAAATTCTCCTGTGAATCCCTTCCCATTTTCTTTGTGGTTTACAACATATATATAACTGTAAGTAATATATACACTACTTCATTTTGCGTGTATTTTGACTTACATAAGTGATACATGGTATGTACTCTTTTGCTATCCTAACCTCAGCATGAGAGATATTCATCTCATCCAAGTAACTGGTTATGAATGTACCACACTGGTATATGAACATACCACAATTTATTTTTCCACCTAAGGATATTTTTATTGTGTTTTTTTTTGGTTTTGCTTTGTTGTTTTGCCAATACAGTACAAACCGTACTGCTGAGATTGTTCTTATGCACGTCTCTGTGCACATGAGCAAGAATTTTTCTAGGGTTGGCTTGGCTGATTCCTGGGATATGTACATATTCCACTTTCTTACATAATGCATATTGCTTTCTGAAGTGTTTGTTCTAGTTTACCACTTTATACTAGAACAATAGTAAGGATTCCTATTGCACATCCTTTCAACATTTAGAATTTCCCATAAGGCTTGAAATTCTTATTAATTTGATGGATGTAAAGTGGGATCTCATTGTAGTTTTAATCTTATAACTGACTGCTAATAAGGTAGAGCATCTTTTTGAGTGTTATTTGACGAATACTTTAAAGTAGTTGGATTTTTCAATCTTATTTTGTGGTCTGTGGTTTTCTATTTTATACAAGTTTTCCTATCTGAGGGTCATAAAGTTACTTTTATGTATATGTTTTAGAGGTCTTAAAGTTTTGCCTTCCCACATTACGTCTTCAATCCACATGGAGTTGATTTTTGTATTTGATAAGAAGTGTTCAGATTATCCATGTGGATAATCACTTGTTTTCAAACTTTTTATTGAATAGGTCATCCTTTTTCTACTAATTTGCACTGCTGCCCCTGTCATTTATTAAGGGTCTGTTAAATGGGGATCTGTGTTTAAGCTTTTTATTCTGTTCCATTGAGATACTGCAGTGATAAACCATCTTATTATAATAACTTTGTGTAAAATGTTTTGATATCTGAAATAAAAGGACTCTCCAATTTTCTTTACAAAAGTGTCTTACCCTTTTTTGGACCTTTGCTTCTAATTTTTTAAATTAGTTTGTCAGTTTGCATAAATCAGTATGGGAATTTGGTTGGGATTCTATTAAATTTATAATTTGGAGCAGAATTGACAACTTTACAATGAAAAATTCTTCCTTTCCATGAATATAGAATATCAGCATACAGTTTTATCTTTTTTTAATGTTTTTCAATAAAGTATAACTACACTCATAAGATCCTGCACATGCTGTGTTATAAGTATTCCTAATTTTTTGTTTTCTATTTATATTATGTTCATTTGTTCTTTTTGATATTTTAATTTTTATGTCTTAAAATTACATTTTTGAACTGTTTGCTGGTATATAAGAATGAAATATTTTTAATATCAGATATCATATTAAAAGTTTTCTATAGAACATTCTGTGTATTGAGTTGTTTTTTTTTGTTTTTTTTAACATCTTTATTGGAGTATAATTGCTTTACAATGGTGTGTTAGTTTCTGCTTTATAACAGTGAATCAGTTATACATATACACATGTTCCCATATCTCTTCATTCTTGCATCTCCCTCCCACCTTCCCTATCCCAACCCTCTAGGTGGACCCGCTAGGCAGATGTTTCCCACTAGCTATCTATTTTACATTTGGTAGTGTAAATAAGTCAATGTTACTCTTTCACTTCATCCCAGCTTACCCTGCCCCCTCCCTGTGTCCTCAAGTCCATTCTCTACGTCTGCGTCTTTATTCCTGTCCTGCTCCTAGGTTCATAAGAACTTTTTTTTTTTTTAGATTCCATATATGTGTTACCATATGGTATTTTTCACTTTCTGACTTAGTTCACTCTGTAAGACAGACTCTAGGTGCACCAACCTCACTACAAATAACTCAATTTTGTTTCTTTTTATGGTTGAGTAGTATTCCATTGTATACATTGCCACATCTTCTTTACCCATTCATCTGTCCATGGATACTTAGGTTGCTTCCATGTCCTGGCTATTGTAAATAGTGCTGCAATAAACATTGTGGTACATTAACTCTTTTTGAATTATGGTTTTCTCAGGGTACATGCCCAGTAGTGGGATTGCTGGGTCATAAAGTAGTTCTGTTTTTAGTGTTTTAAGGAACCTCCATACTGTTCTCCATAGTGGCTGCACCAATTTACATTCTCACCAACAGTGCAAGTGGGTTCTCTTTTCTCCACACCCTCTCCAGCATTTATTGTTTGTAAATTTTTTGATGATGGCCATTCTGACAAGTGTGAGGTGATACCTCATTGTAACTTTGATTTGCATTTCTCTAATGATTAATGAGGCTGAGTATCCTTGCATGTGCTTGTTGGCAATCTGTATATCTTCTGTGGAGAAACGTCTATTTAGGTCTTCTGCCCATTTTTGGATTGGGTTTTTTTTTTTTTTATATTGAGCTGCATAAGCTGCTTGTATATTTTGGAGATTAATCCTTTGTCAGTTACTTCATTTGCAAATATCTTCTCCCATTCTGAGGGTTCTCTTTTCATCTTGTTTATGGTTTCCATTGCTGTGCAAAAGGCTTTACGTTTCATTAGGTTCCATTTGTTTACTTGTTTTTATTTCCATTTCTCTAGGAGGTGGGTCAAAAAGGATCTTGCTGTGATTTATGTCATAGAGTGTTCTATGTTTTCCTCTAAGGGTTTTATAGTGTCTGGCCTTATATTTAGGTCTTTAATCCATTTTGAGTTTATTTTTGTATATGGTGTTAGGGAATGTTCTAATTTCATTCATTTACATGTAGCTGTCCAGTTTTCCCAGCACCACTTATTGAAGAGGCTGTCTTTTCTCCATTGTATATTCTTGCCTCCTTTATGAAAGATAAGGTGACCATTATAGGCAGGGGTTTATCTCTGGGCTTTCTATCCTGTTCCATTGATCTCTATTTCTGTGTTTGTGCCAGCACCATACTGTCTTGATTACTGTAGCTTTGTAGTATAGTCTGAAGACCGGGAGCCTGATTCCTCCAGTTCTGGCTTTCTTTCTCAAGATTGCGTTGGGTATTTGGGTTCTTTTGTGTTTCCATACAAATTGTGAAATTTTTTGTTCTAGTTCTGTGAAAAATGCCATTGGTAGTTTGATAGGGATTGCATTGAATCTGTAGATTGCTTTGGGTACTATAGTCATTTTCACAATATTGATTCTTCCAAAGCAAGAATATGGTGTATCTCTGTGTTTGTATCATCTTTAATTTCTTTCATCAGTGTCTCATAGTTTTCTGCATACAGGTCTTTTATCTCCTTAGGTAGGTTTATTCCTAGGTATTTTATTCTTTTTGTTGGAATGGTAAATGGGAGTGTTTCCTTAATTTCTCTCAGATTTTCTGTCGTCAGTATATAGGAATGCAAGAGATTTCTGTGCATTAATTTCGTATCCTGCTACTCTACAAATTCATCAATTAGCTCCAGTAGTTTTCTGGTAGCATTATTAGGATTTTCTATGTATAGTATCATGTCATCTGCAAACAGTGCCAGTTTTACTTCTTCTTTTCCGATTTGGATTCCTCTTATTTCTTTTTCTTCTCTGACTGCTGTGGGTAAAACTTCCAAAACTATGTTGAATACTGCTGAGAGTGGGCACCCTTGACTTGTTCCTGATCTTAGAGAAAATGGTTTCAGTTTTTCACCTTTGAGAAGGATATTGACTGTCAGTTTATCATCTATGTCCTTTATTAAGTTGAGGTAGGTTCCCTCTGTGCCCACTTTCTCGTGAGTTTTTGTCATAAGTGGGTGATGAATTTTGTCGAAAGCTTTTTCTGCATCTACTGAGATTACCATATGGTTTTTATCCTTCAATTTGTTAATATTGTGTATCACATTGATTGATTTGTGTATACTGAAGAATCCTTGCATTCCTTAGATAAACCCCACTTGATCATGGTGTATGACCCTTTTAGTGTGCGGTTGGATTCTGTGTGCTAGTATTTTGTTGAGGATTTTTGCATCTATGTTCATCAGAGATATTGGCCTGTAGTTTTCTTTTTTTGTGACATCTTTGTCTGGCTTTGGTATCAAGGTGATGGTGGCCTTGTAGAATGAGTTTGGGAGTGTTCTTCCCTCTGCTATATCTTGGAAGCGTTTGAGAAGGATAGGTGTTAACTCTTCTCTAAATGTTTGATAGAATTCGCCTGCGAAGCCATCTGGTCCTGGGCTTTTGTTTGTTGGAAGATTTTTAATCACAGTTTCAATTTCAGTGCTTGTGATTGGTCTGTTTATATTTTCTATTTCTTCCTGGTTCAGTCTTGGAAGGTTGTGCTTTTCTAAGAATTTGTCCATTTCTTCCAGTTTGTCCATTTTATTGGCATAGAGTTGCTTGTAGTAATCTCTCATGATCCTTTGTATTTCTACAGTGTCAGTTGTTACTTCTCCTTTTTCATTTCTAATTCTGTTGATTTGTCTTCTCCCTTTTTTTCTTGATGAGTCTGGCTAATGGTTTATCAATTTTATCTTCTCAAAGAACTAGCTTTTAGCTTTATTGACCTTTGCTATCGTTTCCTTCATTTCTATTTCATTGATATCTGATCTAACCTTTATGATTTCTTTCCTTCTACTAACTTCGGGGTTTTTTTGTCCTTCTTTCTCTAATTCCTTTAGGTGTAAGGTTAGGTTGTTTGAGATATTTCTTTTTCCTTCAGGTAGGATTGTATTGCTATAAACTTCTCTCTTAGAACTGCTTTTGCTGCATCCCAGAGGTTTTGTGTCATGGTGTTTCTATTGTCATTTGTTTCTAGGTATTTTTTGATTTCTTCTTTGATTTCTTCAGTGATCTCTCGGTTATTTAGTAGTGTATTGTTTAGCCTCCATGTGTTTGTATTTTTTACAGATTGCTTTCCTGTAACTGATATCTAGTTTCAAAGCGTTGTGGTTGGAAAAGATACTTGATACAATTTCAATTTTCTTAAATTTACTAAGGCTTGATTTGTGACCTATGATATGGTCTATCCTGGAGAATATTCCATGAGCACTTGAGAAGAAAGTGTATTCTTCTGCTTTTGGATGTAATGTCCTATAAATATCAATTAAGTCCATCTTGTTTAATGTCATTTAAAGCTTGTGTTTCCTTATTTATTTTCATTTTTCATCTCTTCATTGGTGAAAGTGAGGTGTTAATACCCCTACTATGATTGTGTTACTGTCGATTTCCCTTTTATGGCTGTTAGCATTTGCCCTATGTATTGAGGTGCTCCTATGTTGGGTGCATAAATACTTACAATTGTTATATCTTCTTCGAGTGATCCCTTGATCATTATGTAGTGTCTTTTTGGTCTCTTGTAATAGTGTCTATTTTAAAGTCTATTTTGTCTGATACGAGAATTGCTACTCCAGCTTTCTTTTGATTTCCATTTGCATGGAGTATCTTTTTCCATCCCCTCAGTTTCAGTCTGTATATGTCCCTAGATCTGAAGTGGGTCTCTTATAGACAGCATATATATGGGTCTTGTTTTTGTATCCATTCAGCCAGTCTATGTCTTTTGTTTGGAGCATTTAATCCATTTACATTTAAGGTAATTATCGATATGTATGTTCCTATTCCCATTTTCTTAATTGTTTTGGGTTACTGTAGGTCTTTTCCATCTCTTGTGTTTCCTGCCTAGAGAAGTTCCTTTAGCATTTGTTGTAAAGCTGGTTTTGTGGTGATGAATTCTCTTAGTTTTTGCTTGTCTGTAAAGGTTTTAATTTCTCTGTTGAATCTGAATGAGATCCTTGTGGGTAGAGGAATCTTGGTTGTAGGTCTTTCCCTTTCATCACTTTAAACATGTCCTGCCACTCCCTTCTGTCTTGCTGAGTTTCTACTGGAAGATCAGCTGTTAACCTTATGGGGATTCCCTTGTATGTTATTTGTTGCTTTTCCGTTGCTGCTTTTAATATTTGTTCTTTGCATTTAATTTTTGATAGTTTGATAAATATGTGTCTTGGCGTGTTTCTCCTTGGATTGATCCTGTATGGGACTCTCTGCGCTTCCTGGACTTGACTATGTCCTTTCCCATGTTAGGGACATTTTCAACTATAATCTCTTCCAATATTTTCTCAGTCCCTTTCTTTTCCTCTTCTTCTTCTGGGACCCCTATAATTCGAATGTTGGTGCATTTAATGTCCCAGAGATCTCTGAGACTGTCCTCAATTCTTTTCATTCTTCTTTTTGTTTATTCTGCTCCCTGGCAGTTACTTGCACCATTTTATCTTCCAGCTCACTTCTTCTGCCTCAATTGAGTTCTTCTGCCTCAATTATTCTGCTATTGATTCCTTGAGTATTTTTAATTTCAGTAATTGTGTTGCTCATCACTGTTCGTTTGCTCCTTAGTTCTTCTAGATCCTTGATAAATGTTTTTTGTATTTTCTCCATTCTGTTTTTGAGATTTTGAATCATTTTTACTATCATTACTCTGCATTCTTTTTCAGGTAGGTTGCCTATTTTGTCGTCATTTATTTGTCTTGCAGGTTTTTACCTTGCTCCATTGTCTGCAACATAGTTTTTTGTTGTTGTGTTTTTTTTTTTTTTTTGATTGGTGGTGCTGTATTCCTGTCTTACTGGTTGTTTCGCCTGAGATGTCCAGCACTGGAGTCTGCAGGCAGTTGGATAGAGCCAAGTCTTGGTGCTGAGATGAGGACCTCCAGGAGGTGTCACTCCAATTAATATTCTCTGGGGTCTGATGTTCTCTGTTAGTCCAGAGATTTGAACTCAGATCTCCCACCACAGGAGCTCAGGCCTGACCTCCGGCCTGGGAACCAAGATTCCGTAAGCCTCATGGGGGAGGGGAGGGGAGGGGAGGGACAGATCAGTACAATATCAAAGAATAGAAAACAAAATACAATTAGAAAGATATGAAATATATTAGAAAAAATAAAACTATAATTGAAACAACTGTAACAAAATGAAACCACAACAGAAAAAAAAAAGGGTGGAGGGCGGGAACAAGGCAAAACAAGAGAAGAATAACAAAGTATAAAGAGTAAAAAAATAAGAAATGCTGCCCACAACTCTTTACTGGCAATTTTGCTTACCACACTGAGACTACATCCTGAGATGGTAGTCTACAGTGCAGCATTATACCCATCAAAGAGCACAATTACCAAGTAAGAGGCATTTGTTACAAGGTTAAAATAAAAGTTCAGGGCTTTACAAACTCACACAAACCAAGTAATGCCTGTGTATAAAACAGATCTAAGAGGAACAAGTGAGTTGAAGAGAGAAGAGGGAGTCAGAAGGTCCAGAATCCCTTAGCCTTGCCTGCTTAAAAAAAAGAAGTGACACACACAAAACTTCAAGGGAAGAAAAACGTTAGTTTAACTAAATTCTAGAGAACCTGGCAGAAATCACATATGTATATATTCTGCTACCAAAATATTTAATGACTGTAAACACTAATCACTCTTTCTTACCTATGGTTGGGTTATTAGTCGCATATTGAGAGAGCAGATCTTCATCAGTTTCCTCATGCTTTTCATTTGGAGCAAAGTCTTTCTTAGAGAAGCTGCTCTTCTTCCTTTTTAAAAGGGTTGTTTTACTTTCAGGTTGGTCTGAAACTGGAATTTCCACGGGCTGGTAGTTAGCATGGATATATGGCTCTTCAGGAAGCATATTACCTTTACTAAAACACTCTAGCAACCATTTTGCTCCCACTACGTGAGGCCTACAAAAATAGTACATAGTTATATATTAGTTTAAACTATAAGGACCACAATCCCACTTGCCATGCAGTTTACATAATTGCCAGGACATGCAATTTAAAAAAAATTATCACAGAGTAGAAATTGCTTTGAATTAAAAACTGACAAAACCTGTGGGCTGATTTATCCCAAAACTGCTTCAATTCATCATCATAATCTCCCACAATAACATGAGTTACATCTTCATTGAGCTGATTAAAGCGAACTCCACCTCCACTGTTAATAAGTCTTCTCAGTTTATCTAGCTTTCTGCCACTAAAACCGCAAAGATAGATCTGCAAAGAAAGAAAACATTTAGATTAATGTATTTAAAATGGCTTATTTCTCTCAATAGAAACCTATTTATTAAAAGCATATATCTAAATCCATTGTGCGTAAATAAGACAACTCTTGTTTACACTTTAAGATACATTAAGAAGTGACGTATATTCTGAAGGTTTGAATTTTAAAATATTCTTAAATTTTATCATTTCTTCACAATCCCATAGCATTATTACCCTTTACAGTAGACACTACTTGATAAGTATTCTGAGGCTTTAAATAAAATAGAAGCCAGAATAATTCAATTATCTTCTGAACATTAGTGCATAGCAATTTCTAAAATCAGGTAGCTTCTTAAATTGTTCTTACCACTTTTAAATTTTAAAGTAATTACAGAAATAAACTGGCATTAAACACTTGAATTCAGAAAAGCTAGGTTTAAATTTTGGTTCAGCTGCCAATGATTAACCACATGACCAGCTCAAGATACTCAGACTCTTTAAACCAATTTTCTTACTTATATATTGAGATATCTTTTTCACAGAGTTGATTAAACAAGAAAATTTAAGTCAAAGAGCTAAGCAGAATGCTTAGGATGATATGTAAGCAGTAACTTATTTTTAACTATCAATATGTATATATATACTTTTGGAGGCACGGATGGGGTTATGTATGTATTTAAACCAATTTAATCAATATAACAATCTTCTTCAACTCTATTTTACATAATGTGTCTTTAAAAAACTTCTTAATGACCAATCTATTCCTAACTGCATTTATATCCCAAACTAAATAACCTCCATCACTAGAATACACTTTAACAAAAATGAGGAATCATGTTTTTCTATATGAATAATTAAGTCATATTCAGAATTAGTATAGTCTAGATAAAAGATTACACAACACACTTCCTGTTCTGCTAGTAAACTGCTAAGTTTTAAAAGTATAGAAAGGAAGGTAATTTGCCCAATTTCCTTAACAATAAAATAAGGTTAAATCTTTGCTACTCTAGAATTAATGCTTAGCCTATTGATTCTACAAACAAGAATATATTAAGTATTCAGTTCTAGGAGATATATATATGATGATCCCATCAAAGGCACTTATAAGATAGTTACTCAGACACTAAAAAATAAAATAGCCCAAGAGATATTAAACAAAGCAGTACACCTAATGGTTAGGAATATAGGCTTTGGAGTAGATGTCTGGCTACTTAATGTCTGTGAGATTCTGAACAGGAACTTTAATCCTCTAAGTATCAGTCTCAATATTATCTGTTTTAGAGTTATTTGTGGGAATTAAATGGGATTATATATAAAACGTATCAACAATGTATATGAAATAATTAGCACACTGTCTAGTATGTTATAAACACTTAATAAATGATAGCTATAAATAAAAATTCATTAAGTGGTTCAGAAACTAAATGCTCTCAAAACACAGTAGATGGAAAGATTAAGGTAGTTATTAGGAAGGTTCAGAGAAGAGTTGAAAAAAATGATATGAACTTTTAATGGATGAGAGATGAAGGTACACCCCAGGCATAGAGCCCCTAAGCTAAAAGATAGACATGGCCTAATGAGTGCATCTGCTTAGCTAGAGTGGAGGGCTTATGTAAATGAGGAACAAGCCCAACTCTAAAGGGTCTTCAAAGTGAAGCTACAAGTACTAAAGTATATTATCACTTACTGCATTTATTACATGATAAAGACATACCCGACAACCATCTAATAAATCTTCAGGTGCCTGAAATGCACTGACATCCAGATTTTCAAGTGTAGGCTCCACTTTGCTATTAAGAACTGAACTATATATTGATTCATTTATGCAACTTGCACTGATGTTGGAAATATGGCTGACATCTGAAAGAGCATAACCTACATATTGAAAACAAAGATGTAATTTATGGAGATAAAATAATTGTGATTACATATTTTCCTACACATGAACTTTTCTTATACAAAAAGAGCCATGAACAATTTCTAAAGTAAGATTCAAATGCTTTTACTGAAATCTTGGTGGCAAAGTATGAAAAGGGAAAATGAAACTAATTAAGGCTCATATCTTATTTAAATGAAAATATATTTAATACATTCTCTTAATAGTGACTTGCTTCCAATAAAAATCTGAAGTTGCTGGCTTTAAGGTCCAGGAAAGTTACATTTGAAAAAAAATTTATAACATTTGTTAAATTGCCAACATTAATACCTCCAAAACAGAAATGGTTTTAAATTTTATATGAATACAGATGATCTATAACAATTGCAGCAAACTAATAAAGAAAATGTACTAATACCTGCCAGTCAAGTTTTAAAAAATTAATTCCCTTAAGTCTTTATTAACATTCTTAATTTCTTTAATAATCTTGTGCATTACATGAGGGTATGAAAGTACGCACTCATTATAAAAAGAAATATCAGGAGTTCTGGACTAATTTTTTAATACAATTCGGTTATTTTATTATACAATTATACCTGGAAGCATAGCAAGAAAAGATGGAATTTCCTACTGTACCTCCCTGATCCTATTAACAAATCAATTCTTACACAGAAAACTGACTGTCTTAAAACTGATTGTTTACTTTAATCCGAAAGAGACTTACTATTAGTTGTGTTGATCTGGCCAGTAGGAGTTGAAGTATCAGGCATAGTCTTTGCTTCTGGTCTAGGCTCTGTCTTATATATGGATTCATCCTGACAAAAACCTTTCTCAACACTGTCAAAAAACCACTGCACAGTCACACAGTGTACATTCCATCTCCTGGCACATTCATATTTTTGACCTATTATGTTCATTAAGAAAGAGAAACAGAGAGAGAGAGAAATGCAAACCATTAAAATCTTTGTAGAAATATTTAAATGACAGGTTATAAAAAAAATCTACCTGGGACAAAATTAAAGTTACCAGCAATTACTCTTACTTTTAACAGTATGCTATAGTGTATTAAAAGGTAATATATTAGGTTATTGCTCAATTATATTTTCTATGTGTTGTTAAATACACATGCTATGATGCTATGCGAGGGGGTTTATCTTTTACAAAACTGCACAGAGACAGAGGCAACTGTGGGGTAACTCAATATTTTCGAGTACAGCCTCCATCATTTAAATTCTTTAAACCATTTTCTTAATCTGTAACATGGGGATAACTCACAGAATTATGTGGTTTAATAAACTGTATAAAATAACCGTGAAAATTATAAATGTCTGCAATATAAAAAACAGCAACTTTCAAGAGACTATTCCTATTTCAACAGGATTCTACTTGAAGTCCAGGATAGAGAGGCAAATAGTTAAATAAGTCATATTAAAAATACGTATCTTTTATTGCCTTAAAAAAACTTTTTAACACAATGTATTTTGAAACGGTATAGAGAAACTGAGGACAATATATAGTAAACAAGAAAGGTTTCTTTGACGTTCATGAGAGCTGAGAGATGTACTGTCTTTAGATTCAGAAAACCAATAGCAGTCATCAACTTTACTCACAATCATAATATCATAATTGGCCATACCCGAAGTTCTCACTTAAAGACAATTATTAATTTTAATTTTTTCCCTAATTTTACTTATTTAGGGAGCTTAATAAAACACAGTACAGATATAAAAAGATATAATAAAAATATTAATAAAACTCTGCTCTTATCAATTTTTATATATTTTAAGAGTACTGGTAAAAAATATTCTCCAGAATAAAGGTTATAGAACACCAAAATTAACTGCAATTTTAAGGAATTCTTCTTCTTGGTAATATATTTTTCTTCTTTTAGTAGTCTCATGTTCTGCAAGGTGCATCTTCAAGTTAAAACTTGTAGTTCATTGAGTAAGGTTGATTCATTCAACTAAAAACTAAGCCAAGCCTTTAAAATTTATAATTAGAAAGAAATGTAATTTAGCGACATCTATTAGCTTTCTTGTTATTCATTCAAATCTCTCATCTCTTAAGTACTGGGTAACCGTGTGGGGACTTAAAAAACAAACAAAAAAAGATCTGAAAATAAATTTAGATAAAACCCCACTGGAAATTTTTGTTTTTTAATATTTATTCAATGACCTGATAAAGACTTGGGAAGTCATGTAAGTTTTCTAAAGATTATAAACCAAACTATGTTTGCAAGAAAAAAAACCATAGCAGATTTATGACATGTCAGAAGTAAAAGGTATTCTATAATGATCTTAAAATGTTAAATAGTAGAAAATGTTGCATTTGTTCATTTGGGAAACAGTTTTACCTTTTGGTTCTTGCACAATGAGGTGTGTACACTCATTCATTTTCAACTGTCCCATATATTGACCTCCATGCTTAACTGTGAGTTGCTGAACTGCTTTCCTGTCTAAGCCACGTAAGCCAGTGACACAGATTATGCAACCAAGAAAAATAGGACACTTGAAGTCTTCCATGTCTATATCGGTATATCTAACTATTTTTCTGGGGTAAACAAACAATAAAAAAGAAAAAAACATTAACATATTAAATATACCAGATAGTTTAAATTTACCAGAAGAATAATGACAAACAACAGAAATATCACTAATGCTTTCCTCATTTTTTAGGATTTTAATCATTATTAAGGGAAACTGATAAACACACTTCAAATGATACTAATTGCTCATGTAGCTCAAACCATGTCTCTAATAAAAACTAATGTTTCAGAGTCTCTCAAGTAAAACTGTTTTATGGGAAAATATATATTTCATTAACTGTAAATCCATGCTGGTGAAAGTGGTGCATTTTCCAAAATTATAAGTCTAAATTTCTACCTAAAAACCCAAAGGTTCCTTGGTTGCCTACTAGAAAAACAGACTTTTAATTCCTCCATTATACTATACAAATAATAAGGAATGCTTTTTGGCAGAATGCCAACAAAAATATCATTATCATTCTGTTGCCGTGCTAGGCAGATGTGCTGACAAAACAGGCTAGGACGAAACACAACGTGGAGACGTGTTTAGGATGTGCTAGATGGTGTTGAAAGGAAGACTGGAAAATGCCTGTTTAATTCAAACGGTACCTGGACTTATTGGTTGTTAATCTAATTCTAATGGAAACTCAATTCTATCCTTTGAAATAGGCTCTAAGCTCCATGAGGGCAGGGATGCTGTCCTGTTCTGCTCTCCACTTATATCTAATGCCTAACTCAGGCCAGGTACATAAAATGGGCTCAGTTAATGTTTACTGAATGATCACATCTCAGTTAATGGCTTATATGTGTTTATATTCAACCTTAAATATGTCTTTTTTGGGAGGGAATACGAATGCCAAAGTGGCTAAAATTTACTCTCCATCTTAACATGTTAGCACAGTATTGAAGGATAAATGCAACATAAAAGCTACAGTTGCCACACTGATTTTCTCAACTATTTTATAAATGTTTACTTCTGAAAACCATTTTATTATCAAAGCATTGCTTACCTTGTGGCTAATGCTAAAGCCCATAGCCCATTCCACCTATCAACTTATACCTTGATAATAAGAGCTTGTAGATTACCTTTTGTTTTCATTGGAGAGAAGAGTAATGATCCTATTTTTGTCCCCAAATAACAAATCCAAAGAGGATACCATAAAACCTCCCCTATGAAAACCCACAATGTGCCAAAGTGATTGAATGTATCATTTATTCAAATCTAGAAAATATCTGAAAACTTTCTTACTTCTCTTGTGACTTCTCCCAAAGTGTTTTTACCCAAGAAGGAAGTAAAATAGGTTTCTTCAGGTTTGCAGCAACTAAATACTTTTTGCTACCAACTTCTCCTGCAATAAGGTGAGTTACTGATATGTTAAGGTCTCTGTATATGCGTCCACCCATCATTTGTACATATTTATGAACTTCTTCCTATAGCCCCAAAAGAAAATATACTGTTAATACTGAAACAAACAATATCTCTTCCATTTTTTTATACAATATCCCATAAACATCTTTTGTTGTTAGCTTGAATGCACAAATGTTTCTCACCACTATAAAGTTAAATAATTAATGAAACTACTTTTTGGAAGATAAAGTTTAAATTTTAGAATAATTACCTTTATATACATTATTTTCCTACATTTATCTCTTGCAACTCCATGAATTTAATTATGTTGGTTCTACAGTAAACACTATATATTTTAATATACTACATACACATTGATACTTAAAAATATACAAATTATATATAGAATATATAAAAACATATATGTAAATCTCAATCCTTTTTTAAAAGATTAAGCAACTACGGTGGAAAAATGTGACTCAAAAACAAACAGGGAAAATTACACAGGGAAAAAAGTGAGTTTCCTTTTTAAATCAAAACAAAAAACTTCAACTAGCCAGTTTGCAATAAAAGATTCCACTGTATTCAATTTATTAAAAAATAAAAAAAGATATACATTGTCATCTTGACTTAGTTATCAGTCATAAACACCAAGTCAAGGTCTTTCAAAATATACCCTACACAGTGAAAAGTTAAGTGTGGAAATACATACATATTGACCATGATATTCCACTCAATACTGCAACACCTACCCTTTTATCATTTTCCAGGCTTGTACAAGATATGGTTACATCAGACATAACCATGTTATAAACTGGATGTTCAGCTCTTGGGACACATCGTTGATGGTGCATACAAAATATGACTACTTGAGGACCAACAATTCTGCAGCCAAGCTACAAAAACAGAGAAAGTTTACTAAGTAGAAAAAGACCTCCAGTCTTATAAAATTACATTTTGTAATACTGTATTTACCAATTCTTTACAGAAGTTGATGACCACTGCAGAAAAACCACCAAATTTTTACAAGAAAAAAAAATAACCATTATATAACTTCTCAGACACATCACACGTTAACATACACACACAAGCAAATCAAACAATGCAGGCTATCAAAAGAAATAAGCTCCAAAAGCCACACTCACTCAAAATTGCCATTAAAATTTTAATTTCTGAAACAAACACAATAGGAGATATGAGTAACAGTCTTATGCCATAATAATTAGGAAATATCTCCATTTACTTTTCAAATGAAGCAGCCAGCCAATGAAGCGGTTAAAAAGTGTTGAGAGCTCAACTAACCCCCCTGTAAAAAACCTATTCTGCTACAAAAAATGTATAATCCTAGGCAGTTCCTACATTTGTTTTTTAAATACTTTGTTTGCAACTCAATGTCTTTCCAAGGAAGACCTACAAAGACTTCTCCTAAGGTATCACTTTCATTGATAACTGAGAAACGTGACAATCTTGCTCAACATCAGCACATCCAACCCAGGCTAAAAAGCCTACAGCTGCCAAAGTCACCAAAGCATGACCGATATAAATATCTACAGGGTAAATGATTATTGCTATCTTTTCCATCAGTCATAAGAAAACTGAGTTTTCGATGCTATTGATTCTATCTTACAAGCGGTGTTATTTCCAAAAGGAGGGTAAGACCAACAATGCTTTTGGCAAAGGTGGGCACAGACCTTCCATATACTGTACAGATAGTACTGCATCTACCTACTCTTCTATGCTTTCTTCTCCTTCAAACAAGAATCACTTCTTTGTAATTTGGATGTAATTACAGCCAGTTTACTTTTATTTCAATGCTTCTCTCTTGTCCAGACACCAAAAAGTAATGAGTCAGTAGACTCTAGAATCAACAAAAAGAAATAAGATGGCTCAATGGTATATTAGCAATGCTCGGCCCCCAAATGCTTCCTTTAGCATATAATTTTTCAGACCCTATACAAAGTACAGGTACTAAAATTCAAGAGCACACAGGAAAGACAGTAAGTAACCCAGGATTATGTTGAAGTCTTTTCCTACTCTACTATTTTTCCCTAATATATCTTGCAATCAAACTGAGTTTAAGTACAGTAGAACTTCATCAATAAAATGCTTCATTACTACAGGGTTAAATTATTCTAAGTGAAGTTAAATTCCCTGAAATATAAAAATTACATACTAACCAAAGCCTACTGTAATATGATTTACCTTGAAAAATACTATTCTGGTCTTCCAAAACCAAAGGATTCCTCTCAATTCATAATTTGCAAAATACTTCATGATCAGTAAAGAACTTACGTCCACTGAAGCAAAAACAAACCAAAAAACAGACTACCTGAAAGAACACACTAAAAGTTAGCAAACCTTTTTGAGATGATCAAAGACTTTGCCACTAAAAGGGTCACAGATATAAAGTGATCTATCATTCTCCTTCATTTTCAATGCCTCTTCTTCTGTAATAATCTGAAGATATTCTTCTGATTGGAACTCTTTCATTGACTGAAAGAAAAAGTAAGAATGCATATGAAATAATTCACCTGTATTTATGTCCTATGAACTCTATCTTTAAAATCCATCTCAAAACCAGCCTTTCTCCTATTGAAAGGAACCGTCATCTCTCACTAGACCTGTGCAGAAGTCTCCAAAGTGGTTCCTTCTCCCTCCCTTCCCCTAAATCTGTTCTCTACCCAGCACCTGGTAATCTTTTTAACAATACAAAAAAGGTCATGTCACCCTGTTAAAAACCTCCAGTGGGGCTTCCCTGGTGGTGCAGTGGTTGAGAGTCCGCCTGCCGATGCAGGGCACACGAGTTCGTGCCCCAGTCCGGGAAGATCCCATATGCCGCAGAGCGACTGGGCCCGGGAGCCATGGCCACTGAGCCTGCGCGTCTGGAGCCTGTGCTCCGCAACGGGAGAGGCCACAACAGTGAGGGGCCCACGTGCCGCAAAACAAACAAACAAACAAAAAACCTCCAGCAGCTTCCCACCACACTCAGAATAAAATCCACGTTTCTTATAATTGCCTACAAGACCGTAGAGTCTGGCCCCTGCCTATCTCCCCACACTTACCTTCTTCCTCTAATCCCTTTTGCTCCCTCTTCCCTAGCCACTCCTGCTTTCTTTTGCAACCTAGAACAAACTAAGCATGACCTCATTTAGAGGTTTTACTCTTTTTCCCGCTGCCTGGAATACTCTTCCCCCCAGGACTTCACCTGACTTACCTTACTTCAACCACATCTGCTCACATGTCACTTCCTCAGAGATGCCTTTCCTTATCACCCTTTTCTAAAATATTCTTTCCCTATCCCTCTAGTGTATTTTATGAAGAAAAATAACATAGATAGTATATATATATATACACACACACACACACACATACACACACACACGTATACACATACTGTTTTTGTCTCTCTCCCTTCTAAGAATGAAAATTTCATGATCTATCTTGTTTGCCAAAATATCCTGGCTCCCAGTAAACACTCGAATATTTTTTGAACAAATTTTGAAGTCCTTACGTTAAATACTTAGGGTGATCCTTTTAAAACGATTAAGTCAGATAATGTTACTCTTCCGATTAAAAGCCCCCAGTGGCTCTCCATCTCACTGGAAGAAAAAGCCAAAGTCTTTACCATGGCCCACAAGGCCCTTCATGACCTCCTTACTCTTACTCTCTAAAGCACACCTTAGCATTCTTTCCACCTCCCTTCTTCACTACACTACAGCCACACTAAAGCAGGACAGACACCGCAAGCACTTTCCCAGGGTTTGTGTATGATTATTTCCTCTGCCTGAAACCTTCCTCTGCAGATATCCACATGGCTCATTTTCTCACCTCCTTCAAGTATACTCAAGTATCATCTTCTCCATAAAGTCTACCCTGATCACACTCCATTTAAAATAAATTGTAACTTTCCCTTCTCCCCCAACAAACAACCTCCAGAACACCTTAACTGCTTTGTTTTTCTCTTCCCATAGCACTTGGCACCTTTAACATTACAGTTTACTCATTTATATGTCTGATTAATGTCTATTTCCTCCAGCTAGAATAGAATGTAAGCTCTGAGAAAGTATGGATATTTGCCTGATCTCATCACTGATATATCCCAAGTACTAGAACAGTGCTTCTTAGATGATGGACATTCAATAATTGTTTGCTCAATGAATGAACTTTAAAGAAAAACCTGCTACAACAGTGTTCCTTAAACTTTAACGTACACAGGATCTTGTTAAAAAGCATATTCCAACTGGTAAGTCTGAGTTGGGGTCCAACTCTCAGGCCATGGTGATGCTACTGTGGTCTGTGAGTAGCAAGGCTCTACACTATCTAGATAATATAATACTGTACATAATGAGACATAGTTAACAATTAACAACAACAGAAATGAAGTGTAACCAATATAGGACTGACTCAAATTTTTTCAACACACAAAGGTCTATGGTTAGTAGACAAAAGAAAACAATTTCCAAGAATAGTAGGTCCATCACTGTCAATAGAAATGTCATTAAAGATTTCAAGCCCCCCAAAATACAGTGATATACTAATATCAATTCAAAACTGTGTAACAATGAGATACTTATCAATGTAGACTACAGTAAAACTATCATGAAAATAAAATAACTATGACTAAGACAAAAAAGCCTAATAAATCAAAAACACTAAAAACAAGAAAATGAATTCACAGCATCAAACAAGACATTTTCAAGTAGTCTTACCTCAAGAGCTTTAAAAAAACATTCAGAATTGTCTGAAGACTTTAAAAACTTCACAAAAAGCGGTTCTTTGTCATTGTGGGACATTTCTGAACTGTCAAAATAAAGGAACCATGAACAAGAACAAAAACACATTACATATTAAGTTAAATGTTTTAAAGCACCTATTCTTCTGCGAAGACAAGAATGCCACAGCACAAACATTCCGGCTTTGCCCATGAATTCGTCCATTACGATTTGTAACAAACACTGGAATGTGGGTACAATCAAGGAAAAAGATGACAACACCAATCCTTGCAAATCAGAGAACGAAATTAATGTACGCTAAACTGAATATATCTAGGACCTTTGCTCTGGGGCTAAGTCTCCTAAGCCAATAGTCATTCAATTGCATTATGCTTAAGGATGCTCAGAACGAATCGGTCCCTGTGGGTATCCGCGGCCCTCGAGGTAGGTCAGCCCTCAGTAAACGGACTTCAAATATAAACATTAAAGCCAGCCAGCAAAGTCAGGCGCCTAAAAGGCCGGACGCTCTAGCTCCCCAGGTCCCAGGGAAAGGCCCGGCTCTCGGTCCAGCCGCAGTTACTCCCTCTCCGGCGTCTAAGTCCTATCCGCCGGCCCAGGGGCCGGTTACAAGGTCCGGAAACCAGGGCTCGGAAGGCCAGAAGCAGCATCGCGACCTCCCAGCGGGGCGGCGGGAGGGAGCTGGGTCCTTACTCCGAGCCTCACTCACCTCGGTGGAGCCTGGGAGTCTCCAGGCGGCGAGTGGGGGGCCCCGCGGCCCGTGGGACGGCGGCTGGGGTCGGGCGCTAGCCCGGCGCACAACCGCCGCCCCCTGCGGCGCCCCCGGCCCTAGCAAGCGCAGACCCGGAAATTGCCGAACCGCGACCCAACTTTCGCGCCAGCCGCGCGGACGCGCCCGCCCCTTCCGGCGGAAGTGACACCACCGCAGTTGCGGGAGGAGGGCGGAGACGTAAGGCTGCGGAGGTGGGTGGGGCGCGTGGCGCGCTGGGCCGGGGGCAAGGGGTACCCGGAGCTTTGAGGTCGGAGCCTCGAGGTGGGAGCCTCGCGATCAGGGCTTGCAAGCGCGGGCCTGTGCTCCGCTGGGAGCTGGCCAAGCGCTCACGGCTAGCGGGTGGGGCCGCAGGCCAGAAGTTCCTTAGAGGAGGCCCTAGCACATCAAAAAATATAGGCAGGAAAAAGGTTTCTTTAATAAATATTTTATACTGAGAAACCATATATTATCATCCAAAACAACTCTGTGAGGCAAATAGTGGTATCTCCATTTTACAGATGTAAAAACTGAGGCTTAGGGAAGGTATATGACGGGTTCAAGGTCACAGTAAGTGGTAGAATTAAGACTGCATCCAAGTCTTTTTGATTCCATGGACTGGCGGACTGGATTCTTTTTCCTCCAGTATAGTCCGAATGTACTCACCAGCTACCACAGCCAAGAGGTCTAAAGGGAAGAAAGATGTCAGGATGACGTGAATTACACACCTGGTGCAAAGAGGTCTTTGCCAACTTCTTCAGGAGTGCCACACCACCCCCTTCAGTGAGCATCTCATTTTCTTTCTCTGTAATTCCCCGAGTGTTGGGCAGATTCTGGGATGGAACCTAATGTTCAAATAGCACAGGTCAGGGGAGAGGAGGTGAAATAGGACTGCAGGATCTCCGCTTGTTGACGGCCAATGACAAACTGCTTAGTTAGCGTTTTTCCTCATTTTATTCTTGACTACTGAGATTGAGAAAATCAGGACTTGAGTAATGTGACAGTTTCATGACCTGTACTTCAATTGTTTTTAGTGTCTCAAGATGGCAAAGATCAGCAGTGTGTGAACACACCTGTGGAACGTGAGTCAGAATCAGTAACACTGAGGCTCAAAGGTAAAGGCCTGTTGTCAGGAAGGGAGTGAGGAAAGCCTTACAAATAAACCAAAGTTAGTAGAGTTGTTAAACAAAAAGAGAGAGAGAGAGCTGACACTGCCACAGTCCATCGTGAAGGAGCAGGTCTGTCGTGGGGCATGTCACAGTGGACAGAGGGCTCCTGCTTGGACTGCTTCTGCTCACTCTGCTCGGCAGTCCTCTAGAACATGCACATTGCTGGCCACATCACGTAGATGGGCAAGTGAGGCTCAGGGACGGTGTGACTTGCCCAGGGCCACACAGCCAGGAAGTGGCTGCACCTGGGTTTGGGCAGAGCCCCCCTGCCCTTCCTGACCCACCGCAGTGCTCCCTGTCACATACTGCCACCCATGTCTGCACCGGGGCAGGAGCCCGTTCCTGACATTTCTGGGGCCCAGTGGATGCCTCAGAGGGGGAGGAGGAGGGGAGTCATAGATGCTGCTACTGAAGAGGAGGAGGATGAAGATGAAATCAGCCCTTTAGCTTTTAGTGGCTGGCTTTGAATAGCTGGGGAGTGACCTCCTCTTCAGAATAGGAGACCAGGTGATGAGTTTTCCCATCCATGTCTCCACATGGGCAGAGAGGTTCTGTGTCTGTCCCTGAGGTACCTAGTGTTGGGCATTGGCTAGAGCAGTGGTTCTCTAGGTAGTGTGGTGTCTGGACCAGCGGCATCAGCGTCGCCTGAGAACTTGTTAGATGTGAGCGTTCTTGAGTCTGACTGCAGGTCTGCTGGGGTCCAGGATGGGGCCGCTGCTCTGTGTTTTAACAAGCCCTCAGGATGATTCTGATGCATATTAACGTTTGCTTGAATAGCAGTCCCTTAGGGAAAGGTGAAAATGGTTATATGGGTTGTGGTCCATGAAGATATTGGTGACTGCGGGGACTAGTTGTGATGTGTCCTCAGGCAGCTGCCTGTGAAGTTAGGGTCTGGGCATTAACTTCCCCCTTCCTTCCCTGTTTCCTTGGCACTTCTGTCACCTAGAGCGGAGCCAGTCACTCCAGACCCTGCTTGGAGTAGAATTAAAGGGAACTTTATGTGTTTGTAAAATGAAAAAATACAGGAAACAAATATGACAAAATAGTTACTTCTAAAATATGGGTGGTGGGAATATGAGTATTTCTTGTTATGTTTTGCTACGTAAGATTTCTGAAAACTAGAACATAAACTAAAAGTAGATTTTTTTTCAGGGATAGGGTTTTAGATTTGTTTCCAGTGCTGTAAATGAATAAATATGTACAAATAAGGGGATGTATAATTTAAAAATTAGATTAGTAAACCATCTTTCTTGCTGCAGAAATAGTCTTTGCAGTGGCAAAATACTTATTTAAACTGTTGTCTTCAGTACGTGGAAGGTAGAACACAGGCCTACTGAGTCTGCTGAAGTGTTGGGAAGAGGAGGTAAAATAGAATGTTAGTGGCACGTGTTATTTGCTATTGGCTGCATTTAATTAGGCATTATAAGAAAGTGGTAAACTCAGGGAAGAACTGGCTTGTTTGCAAGCAAAAAATAAAAGGAATTAAAAAGTCCAAAACTGGCGATTTGCAGGGTTGGAAAAGCTGACTGCATCTAGGCTCTAAAAGTGAGAGAGAAACCCAAGAGAGGTTTTCCAGAACAAACGTATATTACAACCCATCCACGTGGAAAAGACCTAGTTAAGAGTGTGGTCCTCCCACCCAAGCTGAGTAGGCACCATTAATTGAGAGAGAAAGGTTTGGGGCCAAGGATAGCAATCAGTCATGAAAATTAGTCCAGGAGAGAACTGTGGTGTGGCAGCTACTGTAGGGGAGCAGCTCTGCCATGGCTTCCTGGCAGACATGCACACATCCATGCAGGCTAAGTTTGGGATTGCAGCATATGTGAGCCAAAACACTCTGTGATCCTGCAGGAACATGAGAGGATGGAGGCCACCTCCCACTTGTCTTCCTGCCTCCCCTGGAAGGCTGTCATCAGATAGTTTCTCATCACCTCCCAGATTCTGATGAAGTGTGGGGCTTTCTGCACCACTCCCCTCAGAATAGAGCTACAGAATAGAAAACGACTTAGCTACCATCTAGATTTGGCTCCCCAGTGATGGGGTTTCCCACAACTCAAGTTGCAGCCACCAGCCCCTTCAGTGTCGTCCTTTTTGGTGTGTGGGTAAGGACCCAGGGAGCTGGCACCTTTGACTTCTTCCTTTTTGCTATCTATGGAATAATAAACGTGTCTCATGTATCTTCACCAGCCTCATCAGTCAGGCCTTGCCCTTGACCTTGTCTTGTATGTGTGAAACTGACTGGGAGCAAATAGATCTGAAGGTTACTAAGGTTCTGAAGGTTCATTGTTTTGTGAAGAAAACCAGAAATCCGGAGTATTCAAACTTTATACAACCTTCAAGCTTGCATAGTCGGAAGTGGGTGAAAAGTCATACAGCCCCCACGGAGCACAAGCTCCTCAGTACCCCGTCCAGACCTGGCTGGAGAGGATAATATTGATAGAAAAGGAAGACCATCCCAGAGGGAGGGGCCAGGGACCTTGGAGAGCAATGAGCAAAGGAACTGCTTTCAGAGAGCAGAACCTGGATCTAATCAGGCAGAGGAACCACCCAATGCCTGCCCAGTAGGACTTCAAAGTTAATGCTGATCAGCAACAGCTAGGAGTCTCCCCTCCTTCCCTTTCTGAAAAGGAATTTTATTGTAATTATTCTGTCCCTGCTCCACCATTGTATATCAGGTATGCGACTGGGTCGGGGTGAGGGGTGGGCAACAACTGGTCTTGTTAGTCCACATGTCACTGGACCATCCCGTGGACTCTGGCTGAGACTGTGTAGCAGATCCTTAGTATCCCATACATATCCCCTCAGCCTTACCACTCACAGACATATTGGGAAACTTCCAATTGCCAGCACCTGCATTCCCTTGCATGAAGCCATTCTCTGACACCAGGAGTCTGCTTAGCCGCCTGCACAGTATCCCAGAAGGCAAGGGGATTTATGACCCATGGGAAAAAACCCTCAAACAATGACTGACAGAAGTTCGTGTATAAAGACTCTTGTTTGCAAGCCTCTTAATGGGATATTCTACCCTGGCTCCCAGAGTTTCCCCAGTGGAATTAAGCCCCAGTCTCCACAGTGATAACTGACCTGTCAGTACATCCTTTGGATGCCTTCTTATCCCTGTCTCCCTTCCCCATTCTCTAACCTTTGTTTCTTCACTTACCAAATAAAACATTTAGAAAGGCTTGTCTAAAAGTGTGCTTTCTGGGGAAACTCAAACTGAGACAAAAGACCCAAGGTATGCGGTCCTCTTTGATAGTGTGTGTTGTTGCTGGGACAAAGTTGCCCAAACCAGGGATTCCAGTTCCCATCCTATTTGCATCTCCGTGGGATCGTGTGACTGAGTTATAGCCAATAGAATATAGGTAGAAGTGATGTTTAGCACTTCCAGGCCTGGCTCATGGAAACTTCTTGTACCGCCTTACACAATTCCTTATTCTAGATGTCAATACACAAGGCAATCTTGGAAACCACATGTTGAAAATGGCAGAGCATCTCTTAGCCTGGATCTCTGAATGACTGACCAGAGCTATGAAGGTGAACTCCCCATCCCTGCCTCTCCAACCAAACAAGACCACTGCTGCCATCTGGATTTTATATTAGCAAGAAGCCAACTTCCATTATGTTAAACCATTGAGATCGGGAGTTTCATCTGTTATGTCAACTAGTACCAACCTAATCAATTCTGAAGTTGCCAGGGTTTAAACAAATGTGCTGCCACTTCAAAAACTGTTTTTATTACCACAAAGGGCCTTGGAAAGAGGAAAGTGAAACTGCTGCAGAGACAAATGCCAGAGGCCACATGGGGAGAGCTTGGACTTGGAAGCAGGCTGCCTAGTTTGATTGCCGGCTCTGACATGTACTGGCTGTCTGACCTTCGGCAAGTAACTTAACCTCTCTGTACTTCGCTTTCTTCCTGTATGAAATGAGGATGACAATAGCACCTACCTTATGGAGTTGCTATAAATTAATATCTGAAAAGCACTTAGCTCAGTGCCTCGCACACAGTTAATGATAAATTCACAAATTCCTAATTTTCCAAAGGCCATAATGAAGTCTTTAACTTGTTTCCTACAATACAATCTCCTAACCTCCTGCTCTGCTGTTAGAGAGATTGTGCCAAAACAACAGAGATGGCTTTAGGACTATGGATGTCCTTCCTTTGCAATATGACTTTGTTCCGGTACACAGGAATTTTCCAGAGTTTGCTCCACTCAGAGGTCAGAGGGCATCTTGGTCTATTGGATTTAGGCTGTGTTAGCTTTAGGTAGATCATTAACCTTAGGAGCAATGCTCACCTCTTGACCCTATTTGATTTTTGTCCACAGGCCTATAGAGAAGATTGTTCAACCTCCTTTTGAGTCAATCCTTTACATGCATTTATTCATAATAATTATCATATATTTGATCTTTTTTTTTTGAGTCTTATACCAGGCACTATTTTCCAACCTAGGGTTAGCATGCTGAACAAGAAGAATGTGGTCTCTGCCCTCATAGACCCTATTTCCTTTCAAAGGTATGAATAAATGAGGAGTTAGAGCAGTTGTGAGCACAGTAACTTGTAAAATTCATTCATTCAGTAACAATATACTAGAATCTTCAAAAATAAAGATTAAAAATTAGTAGTTAATGTCCTCATTTGTGCTTCTGTAATGGTGAAGTAGCTTGTTCAAGAACTGTGCTCTTGTTGAGCACATCTAGATGTGGATAAAGCACCAGAAAACCTATTTAAGAGCATTAGACATTAGAGGTGCCAAATTTCTGGAAAAGGGAAGGGGTAAACCAGGGAGGTGAGATGACATTCTGCAACCACATTTCCTTGGGGGAATTTGCCACTTCCTGGTACAAGGTAAGAGGTATCTGGTTTTGCCTGAGCAGAGGGCTACTGCTAGCAGAGCTTTGGCAGTCTCACGGCTGGAAAAACACAAGTGGAGACAAGATCCCAATGAGAAGGGAGGTGCAGAGAACTAAGCCTGATAAATGACCAGTTCTCCCCTTAAGATATTTGGCACAATTTGAAGTTTTGTGGAAAGGGAGGCAAAAAATATAATTCTACACCTTAGAGAGGTCCCAAAGAATATACCAGGTGTATCAGTTTCCTATTGCTGCTATAACAATCACCACAAATTAAGTGGCTTAAAACAACAGATTTATTATATTACAGTTTTGTAGGACTAAAGTCTGAAATGGGTCTCACTGGGCTAAACTCAAGTTGTCAGCAGGGCTGCTCTCCTTTCTGAAGGCTCCATAGGAGAACCCATTTTCTGGCTTTTCCTGCTTTAGAGCTGCTCACGTTTCTTGGCTCATGACTGCAGCCCATTCCATCTTCAAAGCCAGCAACTGCAGGCTTTCTTTGCCTTATTCAAACACTAACCCTTCTGCTTCCCTCTTCCACATTTAAAGGACCCTTGTGATTACATTGACCCTCACAGATAATTTAGGATAGTCTCTTTATTCCCAAATTGCCTTGCTAGCAACTTTAGTTCCATCTGCAACGTTAATCCTCCCCTGCCATGTAGCATAACATATTCACAGTTTGTGGGATTAGGACATGGATGTCTTTGAGGGTCCATTTTCTGCCCACCACACCAGGCTTTCAGTGGGTAGACATAGGAGCCTATCAAAACTGCAGGCTAGGCTTGATTCAGCCAAACCTCGATTGGATGAAAGTGATCAGTCCCCATTTTATCTTCTTAGTAGAATAAAAGGATGAAAAAGGTGGAGAATTTCATTTGAGAATTGGAATCTATGAAGAAGAAATAAAAATGGAAATTCTAGCAGTGAAAAAGATGCAAGAAAAAGATGCACTAAAAAGATGCACTAAAGATGCACTAAAAAGATGCACTAAAGATGCAAGAAAAAGTGTCTTTGCACTTGTGGCAGCCAAGACTGAATGGGAGAATACAGGAATTACAAAACCATGGAAAGAGAATTTTTGCAACTCAGAAATA
Organism: Globicephala melas; assembly: GCF_963455315.2. NCBI lineage: Eukaryota > Metazoa > Chordata > Mammalia > Artiodactyla > Delphinidae > Globicephala > Globicephala melas. Next base: position 131,046,950 of record NC_083317.1, on the reverse strand, counting down.
ACATTCTAAACAGCAAAGAGCCTGTTTTACTCCCCCTAAAAAGTCTGAAATTTGAGTTTACATGAAAAAGGCAATAATTTGTGTCAATTTCTCATTAAGTATATTTAACAATACAATAGATGCAAAGAAGAGAGGATTAGTAAACTGAAAGTTAGTTTAATATAAAATATCCAAACTGAAACACAAGGAAAAAAATGGAAATACAGAAAAAGGCATGATACATGTGTGCATTTGAAAAAGATTACTACAGGGACTTCCCTGGTGGTCCAGTGGGTAAGACTCCACGCTCCCAATGCAGGGGGCCCCAGTTCAATCCCTGGTTGGGATACTAGATCCCGCACGCCGCAACTGAGTCTGAATGCCGCAACAAAGATCCCGCATGCAGCAACAAAGATCCCATATTCCACAACTAAGACCAGCCAAAATAAAAAAATAAATATTAAAAAATGAGATTACTACACATACAATTATAGTTGTAGAAGTAGAATCAACAGAATAGGCAGGAGGGATATTTAAACAAACAATGGCTGAGAATTTTCCAAAAGTGATAAAAAAAATTAGCCCAAACCTTCACAGCTAGGGTAAAATCACACTTAGGCATATGATGGTCAAACCAAAGAACATGAAGAAGATAAAGGGAATATTTTAAAAGCAGCCAGAGGAAAAAGACAAATTACCTTCAAAGGAACAATAGTTGACCTCAGTTGACTTCTCAACAGAAATTATAGACAAAAGAACACAATACAGTGACATTATTAAAGTTATGGAAGAAAAGAACAAACTCTACAAACTGTTAGTTAAAAACATTAAAAATCCTGAGAAAATGCTCTGCCAGAAGATTTGCACATTAAAAACAGGTGAGCCAAATAGAAAACAAATATAAGGTGGCAGATAACACTCTAACATATCAGTAATTACATTAAATGTCAACAAACTATATGCCAATTAAAGTCTAAGATTGTCACATGGAGTTTTTAAAATATATGCTGCTTGTAAAAGACACACTTTAAATATAAGGACACAGAAACACTGAACACAAAAGGATTAAAAAATATATGATGCATACAATAGCCAGAAGAAAGCTGGTGTAACTACCCCAATATTAGACAAGACTCTAAAGCAAGAAACATTACTAGAGATAAAAAGAGGCACTTCATAATGATTAGAATTATAAAGGGAATAACCTAACAGTAAGGTATCACAATCTCAAATATGTATGTACTCAAAAACATAGTTTTAAAATATATAAAGCAAAGGTCAGCAGCGTTAAAAGAAGAAATAGACAAATCCACAATCATAGTGGGGAACACACTTCTCTCCAGTGCTAATAGAAAAATCGGATAAAAACAATTATAGAGCTGAACAACACAATTTTCAACGTGTGTGTGTGTGTATATATATATATATATAAAACACATATGTATGTATTTGATTTATGTATAGCATTATAAATAAAACACTTTACCTAACAGCCATAGAATACTCATTATTTTAAAATGCATATTAAACAACAAAAAGTAACTGTATGCTGGGCCACCAAACAACCTTCAGCACATTTCAAAAGACTGAAATCATTCTGAGTATGTTATCGTACCATAGTGGAACTCAGTTAGACATAAATAACAAAAGATAACCAGGAAATTGAAAACACTGGAAATTAAGCAATACATTTCTAAATAAACTATGAGTTAAACAAGAAATCACAATGAAAATTGGAATATATTTTGAATTAGAATATATATTTGAATATATTTTAGATAATCATAAAGATATAATAATATATCAAGAAAAAGGAAATTTGTAGCCTTCAATGCATATATTAGAGTAGAAGAGAGGCTGAAAATCAATGATCTTAACTTCCTTTTATAAAATCCAGAAAAAGAACAAAGCCCAAAGAAAGTCAAGAAAGCAGAAATCAATAAGTGAATTTACCATAAAGAAAATCAACAAAGCCAAAAGTTGGCTCCTTATGAAAATTAATAAAATAGGTAAAACCTTGGCAATACTAATCAAGAAAAAGGAGAAAACATAAATTACCAATATCAGAAATGAAAAAGAAAATTATAGCAAGGATCCTCCACACATTAAAAATGTATAAGAGCTTCCAGGTTGGTGAACACTTTCACGTGCTGGGAGGACGGTGCATCCCAGTTTCTCAAGGACAGAAGCTCCTGTAACAGGACCCTTCCAAACCTCACCAATGAACCTCTTCATCTGGTCATTCATCTATATCCTTTAAATAAACTGGTAAACATAAAAAATGAATAAAGATAATATTGTGCACAACTTTACATCAATAAATTTGAAATTTAGATGAAATGGGTAAATTTCTTGAAAAACTTAGCAATACCAAGACTTGAAGAATCAGAAAATCTGAACATTTCTTTAGCTATTAAAGAAATTTAATCTGGAATTGAAAACCTTTCCACCAATAAAACTCTAGACATGGGTGTCTTCACTGATATATCAAGACTTATTATAAAGCTACAGAGACTGAGACAGATATAAGTGGAAGGGTTGATATATAGCTTAGTGGAACAGAGTGGAGAGTCTAGAAACACATAGACAGTTACCTGATTTTTGACAAAGTTTATACTAAAGTGCAGTAAAAAAAGAATTATCTTTCAAGTAAATGGTGCTGGGTCAACTGGGCACACATATGGAAGGAGAAATGAATACAGGCTTCTATCCCATACCATTCACAAATATCAGTTCCAAAAAGATCTAGGCCATGTGCCTTAGCCTTGTCTTCTATGACATCATGCTATATATAGCTCACTAAGTTACTCAGTTTATAACTGTAGTTATATAGCACAAATTACAGGGTCTATACATCATTTGTTAAATTCCAGGAGACCTACTGAGTGAATATTTGGGGCAAAAAAATGTCATGTTAAGAAAAGTCATCTACTTCTTTTAACCTAATTTCTCGTTCACATGAATGGAAAATAAATGTCTGTGTTTTTTTAAAAAAATCAATTCCAGGTGGATTCTAGATCTAAATGTGAGGGGTAAAACTATAAAGCTTCTAGAAGGAAACATAAGAGAATATTTTCATGAACTTGGGACAGGCAAAGATTTCTTAAACAGTTTACAAAAAGTGCTAAACATAAAGGAAAATGTTGAAATAGGACTCAGAAATATATAAAACTTCTGTTTATTAAAAGACACCATCAAGAGAGTGAAAGAAAACCCATAAAATGGAAGAAGATATTTGAAATACATATGTCCTTCACAGTTCTCATATCTAGAATAAATAAAGAACTCCTACAACATAAAAAATGTGAAAATAATCCAATAAAAAGAAGATATCTGAATCACCAATAAACATGTGAAAAAGTGTTCAACTTTATTAGTCATCAGGGAAATTAATATTAAAACTACAGTGAACTTCATCATATGCTCCAGGAGAGCTAAAATTAAAAAATCAGCCCAAACCAAGGGTTGACAATGATGTGAGGCAACTGGAACTTTCATACGCTGGTGGGAGTGGGAGGAGAGTGGGAAGTGTACAACTACTTTAAAAACAGTGTGGCAGCACTTATTAAAGCTGAACATAGGCATATGCTGTGATTCAGCAATCGTGCCCTGAGTCCCAACATGGAATCTCTGGCCTCTAGTGTCTTTGGCATGGGGGGGCAGCAGGTGGCCTTCAGGACTTTGTGTCACCATCACAGCAGGCCCAGAGTAAGGGTTTACACCATAGCAGTCTCTGGGACAAACCCCGTGCCAAGAACCCCCTGATGAGTGTCTCACCAAGGAGGGGACATGTTCATCCTTTCCTTTGAGATGGTGTTCAGCAGATTGCTGGTCTAGAGGTTGCTTTAATCTCTGACCAGAAATATGTTGGCTATTTCCAGCTCATGAGCATATGGGATGTGGTCTCAGGGACCCTGACAGCCTCTCTGCACAGCATGGACCTTGTGTGACCGAGGCTCCTAAGCCTTTCTCTGTGCCCTCCAGCTGGTCTTACTCCAAAGCCCAGACGGTCACCTTGAAAGCTGACCAGATGTGAGAGGTCCCCTCCTCACTCTATCCTGTCCCTAGTTATCTGGCACATAGAGACAATACATTTCTTGAATTGAAAACTCAACTTAGCTGGCTAGAGGTGGTGTGAAGGGGGAGAGAATGGGGACAATCTCCCATTAGTTGTCCAATGATGGTGATGTCTGTAAGATATGGAAGGAAGAGGATACATTGTTTACTTTGAGGTATATGTGTGAGAGTGTGTGTGTGTGTGTGTGTGTGTGTGTGTGTGTGTAAGAGAAGGGGAGGAGAGCCCAGGTTTGTGTATAATAGTCTCATGCCTTTGACCTTGTGAATTCTGTGACTTACAACCTCTTCTTACTCCCTCAGGACTATCTCTGGCCTCAGTGGAAGGCAGGGTTAATCTCTGACAGAGGCAAGAACTTTTCATAATTTTGGTAGGAGCTGAAACAAACAACAGTATTTCCTTAGCAAAGATTCACCCTTTGCGCACAAGAAGAGGGGGGCAGAATAAAGAGTTATGGTGGGCTAAAATAATAAACTGTTTAAATTCAATTATAATACATTCTTACAGTCTTAAGACTCAGTTTTGAGGATGCTTTATTAGATGAGTCTTGGTTTGTGGTTTGAATTACTATATTGCCAGTCCTAATACTTACCTTGAGAGAAAGTCTACTTAAAATGTATCCAGGGCAAAAGACTTGAACAAGAGGGCATTTAAATAGCTAATAAGCATATAAAGATACTCAACCTCATTAGTCATCAGAAAAACTCAAAATTATGGTGCAAAACCAACAACACTCCCAGCAAAACAGTAAAAATGTGGAACAGCCAAACTCTTGTGCTCTTAATGTGGGAGTGGAAATTGGTTCAACCACTTGGGAAAAGTGTTTGGCAGTATCTGTGAGTTGAACATATGCCTACTTTATTACCAAGCAGTTACTCTCCCAGGAAAATATCCTGCAGAAATATATACCTGTGTGCAGGAAAAGACATGTACTAGAATGTTCACAGCAGCACTCACTATAAGAGCCCACTAGAAACCACTATCATCAACAGGCAGGATAAATAGCAAGTCCTGCATATACAATATGGGGTCATATGCAACACCAAGATCTCCTGACGGGCAACTATACACAACAACATAGATGAATCTTACAAATGTAACCAGAAAGAAGTCAGATGCAACATTGTACATATTGTATGATTCCATCTCTGTAAAGTTAAACAGTCAGCAGAATTAGTCTATGTTGCCAGAAGTCAAGATAATGGATATCTTTGTGGGGAGATGGGAAGTAATTGGAGGAGAGGCACCCCCCACTCTGTTAACGTTCTGTTTCTTGATGTGGGTGCTGGTTACAGGGGTGTGCTCACTTGGTGATAATTGCTCAAGTTGTATACTTAGGATATGTTAAGTTTTATGTATGTTTATTACACTTAAAGAAAAATTTTGAAAAATCTAAATTCGGAAGACTTCCCCCAGGCAGAGCTCATAGACTTCAGGAGGATGGGGCTGCGGGCTGCAGTGGTGAGTAGAAGCAGCCCTCCCAGGGTTCAGCGCTTCACTTGACCTCAGACTTCAGCCAGGGTTGCAGGAGACGGTGTCAGGGGGATTGGGGGTGGGGGAGGGACCCGGAGTGGGCAACCGAGACGCTTTTGGAGGAAGAGTCTGAGGATACCTGAAAATTGCGTTCAAAACGTTGTGTATGCGTGTGCACATGCTCTCCTGGGGGAAGGGTCCACAGTGTTCACCTAGTGGACCGCCCCTCAGTCCCGAAGAGTCTGTGTTGGAGACATCGAAGAGTTGCTTGTCTAGATGAAGGTCCAGGGGTCAAGGAACCCGCATTCTAGTAACTAACCTGGGGCCCGGGCGGTCACTCTCATCTTGGGCCTCGGCTTCTCTGTCCAGTGGGCTCCGGGGTTGCTGTGGTTCGTACCTCCGGGGTTGCTGTGGTTCGTACCTCCGGGGTGCGGACTACTAGCCCGCGAGCAGAGATCCAGCCTCTCAGTTCCGGGCGCTGGGCAGAGGTGCAGCCGCAGCGAGCCCCTGCGAGCTGTCTGGGAGAGGGGTGGGGGTGTGGCGAGGGCGATGGGCCGGAAGGGCGAACCCTTCGGAGGAGGCGGATCCGCTCCCTCGCGGGCAGGTAAAGTTGGCCGAGGCCCCGAGAGCCGGGTAGGAGTCGCGCGCCGCCGAGGAGAATGAGGCTCGCGGTCTACTCCGTGCTGTGCGCGGGGGCCCTGGGTGAGTGCGCACTGGGAGCCGGGTGGGGGCCGGCCGTTTAGGATGGGACCGGGTGCCAGCCGAGGGTCAGCCACGGCGGGACACTGCACTGTCTCGTCTAGGAGGCTTCGAAGCAACCCAGCGCCTGGCTGGCTCCAAAGTGCCTTCCACCGCCGGTGGTTCATCAGTGCACCTGACCAACTTTCGCCCTTGCAGAAACCCTGCAGGCTAGGGCAGGAGTTCGCAAACTCTGACCAGCTGACCAAATCCCGCCAGCTGCCTGATATACAGCCGAACGAGCTAAGAATGGGTTTTACATTTTTACATGTGTGAAAGAAAATAAAAAGAAAAATAGCTTGACACATAAGAATTATGTGAAATTCAAATGTCAGCGTCCATAAATAAAACTTCATTGCAACACGATCATGCTCATTCAGGTATTTGTCCATGGCTGCTTTCAGGCTTTAAGGGCAGAGTAGATAGTTGCCACAAAGACTGTATGGCCCACAAAGCTAGTAATTGCCTAGCTAGCCCAGTACAGAAAAAGTTCATGACCCCTGGCCTGGAGGCTGTTCGTCCAGTTTACAGTGAAGGAAACAGGGTCAGAGGAGAGAAGGGATTTTTTCCGAGGGCTCAAGGACTATTATTAAGAGGGGGAGGGGCACATCAGGTAAGCTTGTCATGTCAGGTATCTAACCAGAAGGATCTTTCCTGCTCTGAACTGTACAATGCCTCCCATCCCGACTACACACTAGGCAGGTGGAGGAATATAGGGGAGAAACAATCACCCTAGAATGGAATCCACCTGCCACTCGGTGCCATGTGACTGGGTGGTCCCTTGCCCTCCTCTCTGAGCTGATTTCCTCCTCAGTTCAGTAGAAATTACTTTTTCACAGCAAACACACAGTTGCTGTGAAAGTGACATGAAGTCATGTACCTAAGGGCAGAGCTGTAGGCACAGGTGAGTTATCACTGGAAAAAAAATCCTGCACGTAAATGTAGGGGACCCCGTCCCGTGTTGGGGGGCTGTCAGGGCTCTTGGCTGGGTAACTGTAAGGAAGGTAATGGTGCAAAGTCACTAACCTCATGGAGGTGGAGACCCCTGCCTGGCGGGACAACTGGGTTCTGTCCAGCCCTGATTCTGTCAGGTCTCAGGCTGTCTTAAATCATTTCTGGGGTAGGGTATCTATCATGGGGGGAGGCATAACCTGGGCTGAGCAGAAGAAGGCAGGAAAGGCAAGGAGTGCTTTCAGGGATGGGGGTGGCCCTCCTTGGCCCAGTGCTGCCACCTAGGGCCACACGGGGAGCTCTGATGGGGCTGGGGAAGGCTGGCAATGTTGCTACAGCTGTGGTCCAACTATGGCTGCAGAAAATCCAGAGTGCAGCCCCCTGGCCTCTCCCGTATTCTTCCTGAACAGGGCTTCTGTTGTTTGTTCTTCCCCCATCCCCTCTCTTGGCAGTGTCAGGCACTGACCAAAAGTTCACTTTCCCAGTCGGCTCTGTGTTTACTAAACAGAGGCAAGAGCTGCCTCTCCCTGGCCCTCCGCCCACTCCATCCCAACATTCCTTCTCTCTTGGCCACTGGACAAGGCTGGAATCGAGGACGTGCTTTCTTCAAAGCTCAGTGTTCTCTTCCTATAAAAACCCTTCTGGTGGCAGATGACAGGAATGTAACCAAACTAGCTTAAACTAAAAGTGTCAGAGGAGTGGGAATGGTGATCAGTAGGCCTTGCAAGAGCCAAGAACCAGGGGCTCAGTACAGCCTGTATCTCCACCTTGGCTGCCACCTCCTTTCTCTACCTTTTGCTCTTCCGGGGAAGGGATTTCTCCACGCAGTGAGCATGTGGCCACCAGCAGCTTTTCCCTTCTAGAGCAGATTGAAATATTCACAGTGGGCTCTGATTGCCCCTTCTTGAAATTGTCACATAGTTGGATGGAGTGTTGTTGATGGCTGGCCTAGTTTAGGTTACTTGACTCCATTGACACTTAGCTTGCTTGCACACACTCTTTCTTTTTAAAATCATTTTTATTGAAGCATAACTTACTTTTAATAAAATGGTCTCCTACAAGTATACATACAGTTCAATGAATTTCAAGAAATATGCCTACCCCCATAACTACCACCACAATCAAAATATAGAACATTTCCATCACTCCCAAACTGTCCCCTACCCCTTCCCTGTCATTCGCATTTTTTCCCACTTTAGGTAAGTTTTTCCTTTTCTAGGATTTCATGTAAATGGAATCATGCACTACATAGTCTTTTGTAACTGGCTTGTTTCATTCAGCACAATTGTTTAGAGATTTATCCACATTGTTGTATGTATCAAAGTTCATTCCTTTTTATCGCTGAGTAGTATTCCATGGTATGACTTTATCACAGTTTGTTTTCCATTCATTTGTTAGTGGATGTTTAGGTTGTCTCCAGTTTGGGATATTATGACTAAAGCTGCTATGAATGTTAGTGTACAAGTCTTTGGGTGGACATATATTTTCATTTGTTTTGGGTAAATATCTAGGAGTAGCATTGCTGGGTCATAATGGTAACTTGTTAAGAAAATGTCAAACTTTTTTGAGTAGTTGTACCATTTTCCATTCCCACCCACAATATGATAATTTCAGTTGCTCCACATCCCGCTAACACTTGGTGTTGTCAATATTTTCACATTTAGCCATTCTGATAGGTGTGTGTACTACCTCACAATGGTTTTAAATTGCATTTCCCTGATGAGTAATAATGTTGTAGCTTAGCTTTCCATTTTCTTTTTTTTTAATTAATTAATTTTTTTTGAATTTTTGAATTCTATTTTTGTAAACAGCAGGTTCTTATTAGTTATCCATTTTATACATATTAGTGTATATATGTCAATCCCAACCTCCCAATTCATCACATCACCAATAAAATAATTAATTTTATTTATTTATTTTTGGCTGTGCTGGGTCTTTGTTGCGGCACATGGGCTTTCTCTAGTTATGGTGAGCGGGGGCTACTCTTTGTTGCCATGCGCGAGCTTCTCATTTCAGTGGCTTCTCGTGTTTCAGAGCACAGGCTCTAGTCTCGCTGGCTCAGTAGTTGTGGCGCATGGGCTTAGTTTCTCCACGGCATCTGGGATCTTCCTGGACCAGGGCTCAAACCCGTGTCCCCTGCATTGGCAGGCGGATTCACTGTGCCACCAGGGAAGCCCTCCATTTTCTAAATGATACCTTCTGAAGAGCAGATGTTTTACATTTTGATCAGGTTCCCTTACCTAATTTTTATTTTTTGTTATTATGTTTTGTGTCCTCTCTAAAAATATTGATATAATTGGCTACCCCCAAAGTTGCAATAGTTTCCTCTTTGTTTTATTTTAGAAGTTTTATAGCTTCAGCTTTTATGTTTTGGTCTATGATACATTTTTAGTTAATTTTTGTGTATGGTATAAAGTAAGAGTTGGGATTCACTTTTCTCATATGGATATCCAGTTATTCCAGGACTTGTTTTCGAAAAGAATATCCTTTCTTCACTGAATTACCTCGGCAGCTTTGTTGAAAATCTACTGACCCTATATATATGGGTCAATTTCTAGACTCTCTGTTCTGTTACATTAAGCTTTATATCTCTCCTTGTGGCAATATCACACTGTCTTGGTTACCGTAGCTTTATAATAAGTCTTGAAATCAGGTAGTATAAATCCTCCAACTCTATTGTACTACTTCAATGTTGGTTTGGCCATTTAGATCTTTTGCATATCCAAACACAATTTTGAATCAGGTTATCAAATTCTATAAAAAACAATTAGGCTTAGATTATTATTGAGATAGCATTTAATTTATAGATTATTTTGAGGCTTGGCATCTTAACAATATTGAGTTTTCTAATCCATGAACATTCTATATCTATTTATTTAGGTCTTCTTTCATTTATCTTGGAAATTTTTTGTAGTTTTCATGTACAGTTCTTGTTCATAATTTGTTAAATGTATCCCTAATATTTCATATATATATCTATTTTAGATTTTTTTTCTTATTTTCTTTCATTTTTCTTGGCTGTATCAGGTCTTAGTTGTGGAACGCTGGATCTTCGTTGAGGCATATGGGATCTTTCATTGCGGCACGGGCTCTTTGTTGTGGTGCGCAGGCTTCTCTCTACTTGTGGCATGCAGGTTTTTCTCTCTTTCGTTGTGGTGCGCAGGCTCCAGAGCGCGTGGGCTCTGTAGTTGGCGGCAGGTGGGCTCTCTTGTTGAGGCATGTGAGCTCAGTAGTTGTGGCACAAGGGCTTAGTTGCCCCGCGGCATGTGGGATCTTAGTTCCTCCACCAGGAATGGAACCTGTGTCCCCTGCATTGGAAGGTGGGTTTTTTTTTACCACTGGACCACCAGGGAAGTTCTGATATTTCATATCTTTGAAAGCCATTGTAAGTATTATTATTTATTTATTTATTTATTTATTTTTTGCGGTACGCGGGCCTCTCTCTGTTGTGGCCTCTCCCGTTGCAGAGCACAGGCTCCGGACGCACAGGCTCAGCGGCCATGGCTCACGGGCCCAGCCGCTCCGCTGCACGTGGGATCTTCCAGGACCTGGGCACGAACCTGCGTCCCCTGCATCGGCAGGCGGACTCTCAACCACGGCGCCACCAGGGAAGCCCGTAAGTAGTATTTTTAAAGTTTCATTTTACAGTTTTTTCTTTTTAGCTTTGTAGAGATTCAACTGATTTTAGCGCTTTGACCTCAGATCCTAAGACCTTTCTAAATCATTTATTCCTTAAAATTTTCTGTGTAGAGAAACATGTTATCTGTGAATATAGACAATTTTCTATCTTCTTTTCCAACCTGTATGCCTTTTGTTTCTCTTTTGAGCTTTGTTAAAATGGTTAAGACCTCTAATACAGTGTTAAACAGAAGTGAAGAGAATGTCAATCTTTGCCTTGTTTCTGACCTGAAGGGGAAAGCATTCAGTCTTTCACCATTAGGTATAATATTAACTGTGGGGTTTTTTGTAGATGTTCTTTATCAGGTTGAGGACATTCCTTTCTATTCTTACTTTGCTTGGAATTTTGAATTGGCAAGTGCCTTTTCTGTTCTATAGAGATAATCGTATGAATTTTTCTGTTTTATTCTGTAATATGGTGAGCTATACTGATTAGTTTTTGCACATTAATTCAACTTCACATTCCTGGACAAGGGATAAACCTGTGTGTGTGTGTGTGTGTGTGTGTGTGTGTGTGTTCATGTACTTAAGAATTTTTTTTTGGCTGCGTTTGATTTGTTAATATTTTGTAAATGATTTTTGTGTCTATGTTCATGGGGGATATTTGGTTGTAGTTTTCTTTACTTATAATGTCTTTGTTTGGATTTGGTATCAGGTTAATGCTGGCCTTAGAAAATGAGTTAGGAGTATTACTTTCTCCTTTACTTTATAAGATAGTTTTTGCCACATTGGTGTTATTTCTGTTAAGTGTTTGATAGATTTCATGAGTGTAACCACTTGGGTCTGGAACTTCCTTTAACATTCATTATAGTGCAAGTTTGCTGTACCCAAATTCTCCCAACATTTGTTTGTCTGGAAAAGTTTATTTCTGCCTTCAGTTCTGAAAGTTATTTTCATTGGTTTTAGATTTCTAGGTTAGCAAGTTATTTTTCTTTTAGCACTTTAAGGATATTCCATTGTCTATGACTTGTGTGGTTTCTGACAAAAAGTCTGAGATATTTATTGTCTTTGCTCCTCTGTACCTAATTTTGTCTCTTTTCTCTGGTTGCTTTAGAACTGGGAGTTTGTAGTTTTCATAATATTAGGAAAAATTCTGGCCAAATCTTTCTTCACATATTTTTTCTTGCCCCTTCCCCCCTTTTTTATCCTGGACTCCAGTTACACATATGTTAGATCACTTGATACTGTATGACAAGTCACTGAGGCTCTGCTCATTTGTTTTTCTATCTTTCTTTCTCTCTGCTTCATTTTAGATAGTTTGTAGTAATGTCTTCTAGATCATCTTTTTTCTTCCGCATATCTAATCAGCTGTTAATCTCATCCACTGGAATTTTTATTTCAGATATTCTATTTTTCATTTCTAAGAATTCTTTTTGGCTCCTTACATCTTATATTTGTATCCTCATTATGCTCATGTTTTTCTTTTCTTGGGGGTAGGGTTCACTATTTACTTATGGCAAATATTCCACATCCATGATCCTCTCCAGTCAGAAGTTCTTTGAGAGGATGCCATGGGCCTTGGCCAGTCAGAGAATGGCATCATCTGACTCTCCCATCCTGTGAATGGCCCCACAGATAGCCTAGGTTTTGAACTGGGTGTTGAACCTGCCTGTTACTTTGTTAACCTCAGCCAAGTTCACCTGGACTGACGCGTGGTCTTTGGCGCCGATGATGCAGTTGCTGGCAGAGTATTTCTGCGGCAAATACAGGTCCACGAACTCTCTGGCATCATTTTGCATGTTGAGGGCATGTCTGGTGGCACCACAACAAGCATGGGAGCAGAAAGGAAGCGCCGCATCCCCCAGCAGCGCTGATGTTCATGTTTTTCTTTAGCGCTCCGAGCATACTTATAACATTTAAAATAGCTGTTTTAAAGCTATTTTCTGTTAATTTCCTCATCTCTTTCATTTCTGTCTGATTGTATTGACTGATTTTCCTCCTGGTTATGGATTACATTTTCCTGCACCTTCACTTGTGTATTAATTTTATTGGTTGCTGGATACTGTGAATTTTACCTTGCTGAGTACTGTATTTTGGTTTTTGCTTTTTTTTTTTTAATTTAAGGAGTGTCAACCTTTTTTTCTGACAGGCACTCATAATGTCTTCAGATCAGCTTAACCTTCTCAAGACTATTTTTCAAGATGTTTAGGCAGTGTCTAGAATACCCTTCTTTCTAGATCTAGTTTAGCTTACTTATGGAATCTTTCATAAATGCACTATTTATTCAATAAGATTTTCTCCACTCTGAATGGTGGGAACCCAAATGATTCCTAACCCCATTTGAGTTCTGAGAAATGTTTGGTTTAGGTTCCCTATTAAATTTTCTTTCCCTAGCAGTTGTCCTTGCCTGGCCTCCACAATGCTCAAATTGATATTTAGCCAGAATCTCCAAGGTGTGACAATTCTGGATCTCAATCTCTCTTCTCTTTCTCCTCTCTTTTTGCATTCCCTGCTCTTTGGTACCCTGTGCTGCACATTCTAATTGCCTCCACCTTACCAAACTATGGTCTCTGTCTCCTCAACTTGGGGTGACCATCGGGCTGTTTCTTTTCTCTTCTCTGCCCTGCTATCTGGACATTTTGTCCAGGAAGAAAGCTAGTGTGATTACAGGGCTTACTTTATTTGTTTCCCTTCTCTCGGGGATCACAGTCCTGCACTTCCTGTTGTCCAATGTGTTAAAACATTTTTTTCGTATGTTTTTCCCCAGGTTTTTTTTTTTTCTCACCTGTTTAAAGTGCTAGGGCAAGTCCCATATCAGTTATTTCTCATAGGTGGAAATAGAAGCCCATCCTGGTTTGATTTTTTGTTTGTTTGTTTTATGTTTTATTTGTTTTGCATTTGTTTAGTTCCCTGCTTTAGTACCATGTTTTTGTCCAGACTTTAGCGTTTCCCCTAATGATGTGAATATCATTCACCCTATTTTATACTCACACTGAATGAACTAGTGATTACCACTGGGGAGAGGGAGGGGATGAGGGGCAATATATAGGTAGGAGAGGGAATAAAAGGTTATTATAGGATTATATGAAATTATCTGTGTGAAACTTTTGGAAATTGTAAAGCACGGTAGAATTTAAAGAATCTTTCATTCAATAATAAATAAATAAATAATTTAAAAACATCAGAAATTCAAAAGCTACAGTTTTAATCATTTGACCATAAGCACAGGTGACTGAAAATAGACTTTCAAAAAGGCTTTCTCAGTAAGTGCAAACCTTTGAAAAAAAAAAAAACTGCAATTGTATACAGTGGCTCTTTGTGTAACTTAACCTGCTTACAAAGCTATTTTCATTTATAGAGTTGTATTGTCTCTACAGTTATCAGTCATGTCTAAGAGCAGAAACGTTTTAAGAATCTGTATTGGCAAGCAGAGTAAACATGCTTTGAAAGGCTCCAAGTGCAATATGAGCTATTACTCCACACACTTCTATTCTGCGCAAGGGCATCTGTCCTGACAGCTCCATTCTCTCACTGGCTCTTCTACCCTGGCGGCTACTATCGAAGACCTGTTCAAAACAGAGCTGAAGCACTCCATTTGTCACTCCCTGTCTTTGGTATGGGATTCTCTCTAAGGAAATTTGACATCTCCTGTCCCATTTATTTTGATATTTCCTACTTGCAGACAGTTAAAACACAATACAGGCTTTGGAGTCAAACAGACCTGGGTGTTTCAAGTATTAGCTTCATCTCAAGTTATTTGATGTCTCTGACAGTTTTTTTTGTTTGCTTGTTTAAATTCATCTACAAAATGGGAACACCAGTATTTAACCAGCAGGACAATTGTGGGCACTCGAGGAGGGTCATGTGCCTGGCCTGACACACAGGGCCTTCTCAAAAATTCATAGCTGTGACTGCTGTTACTTGCATCTGCTAGATTTCATCTAAGATGACATTTTGCTCAAATACCACAGTTCTGTAAACAGCATTTTGCCTTTGCATTATTGTTAACACTAATTACTACAGCCTAAAGTGCCAGTGAAATGAACAGACACTGATTTTAATGCCCCAGCAGTTACTACCATGTAAGGTTAGAGTATCTAATGCCAAGACAAAGATTAAATCATTAGGCCCAAATCTTCCTTCCCATAATGCTATTTTCTTTTTTGGTGTGAAATTCACTAAAATGAAATTAGTCATTTAAAAGTGTACAATTCAGTGGTATTTAGTATGTTCACAGGGTTATGCAACTACCACCTCTATCTAGTTCCACCATAGTTCCAACACCCCAAGAGAGCATCCTGTACCCATCCTCCTCTTCCCCAGCCCCTGGCCACCACCAATTTGCTTTCTGCCTCTGCAGATTTACTAATTCTAGATATTTCATATAAATGGAGTCATATAATGTGTGGCCTCTTGTGTCTGGCTTCTTTCATTTAACGTATTATTTTTGAGCTTTATCAGTGCTGTAGCATGTAGCAGTACTTTACTCTTTTCACGGTAGATTATATTCCATTTTGTGGATGTACTATATTTTGCTTATCAATTCATTCATTGCTGTGCATTTGGGTTGTTTCCACCTTTTTTGACCATTGTGAAAAGTGCTGCTCTGAATATTTGTATATATGTATTTGAGTATCTGTTTTCAATTCTTTTGGGTATATACTTATGAGTGGAATTTCTGGGTCATATGATAATTCTGTATTTAACTTTTGGGGGATGCTTTGGCTTTTTTCTCCAAGGGAAAAGGCACAACCAGAGAAATGGGACCTGAGAATTTATGTGGGCCAGGCAGCCAGTCCAATGTGTGTCTACCCCTCTCAGCCAACCCTTGACCTTGTCTTTACCTTCTTCTTACAGCAGAGAAAGGTGAGTGCTGTGGGTCACTTACACCCCTGGCCTGTCTCCCGTAGGGCTGTGTCTGGCTGTCCCTGAAAAAACTGTGAGATGGTGCACTATCTCAAGTCATGAGGCCAATAAATGCTACAGCTTCCGTGACAACATGAATAATGTCCTTTCAGTGGAGGGTCCTCATGTCACCTGTGTGGAGAGAACCTCTTACCTTGAGTGCATCAAGGCCATTGTGGTAAGTCACTGCTGCCTAAGAAGAGTGGAAGAAAATCCATACTTTCTCCTTCTTTTTTTGTACTTGTTATAGTTTATTGCTTCAGAACAACTTTCTCTCTAGCAAGGAACTAGACCATGCTTTAGAGGAGAAAGAAATAAGCTAAAGACTTGAAAGTACAGAGACTATGTGTAGATGAAAATATAGGTGCTCAACATTCATTAATAGTGAAAACAACAATAATAATAATTAAACAACTGATAGAGAAGGATTCAGTGAAAATGGCCACGGTAAAGCAAAGCCAGAATTGCACTGAAAGAGAAATCTATAAAGACTCAGAAATAAACAAGAAGCTGTAGTATCACTATTATTACTTAATATTGTTTTTGGAATTTCCTAGTAATGCAATGATATAAAATACATATGAGATAGAAACGAACAAAATATCAATATTTTCAGATGCTTGCATGCCTAGAAAGTACAATGGAATCAAGAGAAATGTTACCATAATTATTAATGAAAAAATTAGTTTGGTAAAAGATAAATATATCACAATTAATGTCATTTTCATATATCAACAGTCACTAGTTGGGGAAAAATAACCTCAAATTGTGATCTCATTTACATTTAAAATGATATACAGAAAAATGTTGCAGGGAAAAAATCATATGAGAGATCCGCAAGATTATTATAAATGTAATACAAAAGTCTGAGACAAATGAACAGTACTTATTAAAAAATTAAAACATATGCCATATTCCCAGACAGGAAGACTAAACTTCATATATGTGCACATTTTCCCAAAGTTAATTCATAAATTTAATATAATTGTTATCAAAATTATATTATAAAATTTAAAAAGTCAGTAAAATAAGTTTACAATTCTTAAGAAGAAATATGGGTGAGAATATAAAATAGTATTATGAAAAATAAAATGAGCTGGGGAGTAGCTGAGGCCTGCCTGAAACTATAACATATTTAATAACAGCATTACAAAGAACAGGGTCCTCGGACAGATGTAGAAGATCTGGAAGAGAACAAAATTCAGACATATTCCGAGCTTTCTATACATACATCCATCTGTCTAATTATCTACATGATATGATGTAGATGCAAACTATGATGAATGTCCAACACTAAGGCAGTCTGGTCCTAGGCTTAATGGTTACATACACATAGATTTAGATATTGTATGATAAGGCATACTTTCCAAACAAATGTCTGAGAAAGGATTCTTTAGTTGGACAACTGGATAGCCATTTAGAAATAAAATCAAGTGAGATTTTTAATCCATTTACCAAAATAAACTCCCAGCTTGACTCAATTTGACTAATGTAGATAGATATAAAAAGATAAATCACAGAAGTAGACAAATTTGGAAATGTAAAAATTTTAAGTCTCTGACAAAGGAAAAAAATTAAAGCCCTAAGCATACAGAAAAATATATTCACATCAGCTATAACGAAACAGTGTAGTGTAAAAGCTATGTAAAGATGTCATTTAAATTTATAAGAAATGCTTAAGAATAACAAGCTATAAACAAACTACTCACAGAAATGACAACTAATAGACGATACAAGTAAGGAAAGGAAAATGTTCATCCTTTATAATAATCAAAGGATGCAAATAAAACCACCTTAAGGTAGCAGTTTATATCTCGTAATGTGATAACATTTCTTAAATGATAGTATTTCTTGCCAGTAGTTTTGCGTGAAATTGGTATGTATTGCTATGGGCATTAGAAATTATAAATTTCTACATTTCTGGAGAAAAATTTGGAAATATTCAGTAAGGGTCATAAAGATGTACACAAACTTTATTTATTTTCTCTAATTCATTCATATTTATATATGACCTTATGCAATTGTGGGACCTGGTTAAGAGATATCTGTAAGACTATTGTCTTTGCATCTGATACTGGAACTTGAGGAGGAGGTGGGCAGGAGGGGGAAGATGTGTGAAAAGGAGGAAAGACTGAGAACCATCTAGAACCTCAGTCATGAGCTGGAGCCCATGGGGATGGACTGAAACCTGTTCTTGTTGCTTCTGACCTTGATGGTGTTCACAAGGCCTTCTTGTCTTTTACCTTTATACTAAATCCCTCCTTTTCTTAAATTGGTTTCTGATACATGCAACCAACAGAATACTAACTTGATATATGTATATACATATGTATACATATACTTATATATGAATACACATTGTAAAATATATGTAAGAAAAAATGAGATGGAGTAAAGGGAGGCAAGTATACAGAAATGTAGTATTAAATTTATAAAAAGCCAAATTACTTTAAATGTCAATTAAGAAATGAATAAAAAGCACTATTTACAATAGCCAAGATACAAAAGCAACCTCAGTGTCCATCAGTAGATGAATGGATAAAGAAGATGTGGTGTATATATACAATGGAATATTACCCATAAAAAAGAATGAAATCTTGCCATTTGTGACAACATGGGTGGACCCAGAAGGTATTATACTAAGTGAAATAAGTCAGACAGAGAAAGGACAAATGCTGTATGATTTTACTTATATGTGGACTCTAAAAGACAAAACAAATGAAGAAATATAACAAAACAGAAACAGAGTCATAGATACAGAGAACGGGTGGTTGCCGGAGGGGAGATGGGTAGGAGGAGGAAAGATATAGGTGGGGGAGATTGAGAAGTACAGACTTCCAGTTGAAAAAAAAAGATTTCCATGAGGAAATGAGGGGTAGGGAATAATCCAACCTCATTTTTGAGAAGAGGCTGTGAAGTTACTGCTTCTCTCAGGGAGGAAGGAATTCTTGGCTGAGAGATCCTTGAAGAGGGAATCCAGACTCAAGAGTGCAAACCATGACTTCTTATGGATGGAAATATTCTACAACTCATTCACTCAATTCAACATTTATTGGACACCTACTGGCAGTCGGTGCTGGGATTTGGCAGGATAAAACAACACAGTAACATCCCCACCCTGGAGGAGGCTGCATTTCAAAGGGGAGGACAAACAATAAATAAACGTTTGTCAGATGGTTGATAAGGGCTCAGGAGAGAAACAGAGGGCTTCCAGCATTTATGAGGTGGTAGTTTTAAGAGCACAGTCGGAGGAAAGCTCACTGCGAAGGCTTTTGAGCCAACACTAGGGAGGCGGAGGAGGTCTGAGCCATACCAAGTATCCATGGCGATACTTGTCAAGTGTCCCTGGCAGAGGGTTAGGTGAGTCTTCCTCAGAGGTGAGGGGCTTCATTCATGTCTGGCCTTTTCTCTTTCAGGCAAACAAAGCAGATGCTGTGACCATTGATGGAGGTTTGGTGTTTGAGGCAGGCCTGGCCCCCTACAACCTGAAGCCCGTCGTGGCAGAATTCTACGGGTCAAAAGATGGTGCGTCTTCCACGGGGACCCAGGTCTCTGTTCTGACACAGCAGCCACAGCAGAAGGCAGGGACTCTGTTGGCATTACACTTGCAGGGAACAAAGCTGCTGGAGTTCTCTAGACTGTGAGAGGCTGTTACCTCCGCTAACTCATGGGGGCTGGGATCTTGGCTCTTTCTGGGAAGCTGTGAACTCTGAGCATCCTGATGGGAATGCTGCTTGTGCTGCTGAGTGAGAGCGGGCATGTTTTCCAGAGTCCACTGCCCGCCCGGTGGGGTCGCCCATCTCTGGAGACACACAGACCTGGACAGCCTCTCCGTGTGCCAAGTCCTCTGCAGTTGCTAGAGAACACAGTTTGAAGAATGGGGTTTGGGGAGGCGAAGAATGGGGTGCCTGCCATACTTGTCCATGAGTGTCACCAGTGTGTGTGTGAGCACGGTCTGTCTCAATTTGAGTCCAGCTTGCAGGGCCCTGGCGAAACCCTGGAGACGCCCTCCATACCTTCCCCCCACACCTTCATCTTCGTGCCCAGGCTGCAGACAGAGAAGGGAGAAGAGCCCGTGGGGAGAAACAGTAAATCTCAATGACTGGGAGCTGCAGGCCCTGTAATAGCTGGTGCAGAAAAAGAACTCAAGTGTATTGCCTTGAAGAGGGGCAGTTTCCTTTCTTCTGTCAATCAAGGGCCTTTCCCTTTCCTTTTCTGCTTGCTTACCAGGAGATGTTGCAGGTCCTAGGATCTCCCCAAGTTCCTTTGCACACACTCTGTAAGATGAGTGGCAATGATGTGGCATCTTCCTTTGGCCCTTCTTTCTCTGCTCCTTTTCAGATCCACAGACTCACCATTATGTTGTAGCCGTGGTGAAGAAGGGCAGCGATTTCCAGCTGACCCAGCTCCAAGGCAAGAAGTCCTGCCACACAGGCCTGGGATGGTCTCCTGGGTGGAACATCCCCATCGGGATACTTCTTCCCTCTGACTTGGTTGAAAAAGGTAAGCTGGCTGGGACGGGGTGCCCTGAGGCAGGGCTCCTACTCCCAGCACCCACGTGGATTCTATTGGGGCCTTACGAACACTAACAGGCGTACAGGTTTCATAAACTCCAAGATGGGGACAACCTGCTTTAAACGTGTGCTGTCTGGGTTTGCTGCACCAGCGAGCCTTGGGAACTGGCAGCTGAGTCTTTCCTTCTCTCAGCAAAGGAACCCCGGTCTCTGAGCTCCTGGCAGCCCCACATTCACGGTAATCCCAGCAGTTTGGCTTGATAAGGGCCATCGTGGAGGCTGATGAGAAAGGGGAACTGCCTTCCAGCTGCCCAGGAAGGCTCACTGGGGATGATCGCCATACCGCCAGCAGTCAGGCCTCAGTGCTGTGGGTGAGGGCTTGGGATGAAGGCGAGAGGGGATGAGTGGACCAGAGCTATGATTTTTTGTGTACTCCAGTCTCTTGTTCAGTTCCGATGAGTCATGGTGAGCCTAGGGTGCCTTTTCAGCCCCTGAAAGATGACAGCCAAATTTTCTGTGCTCTGCAAAATTGTGTCTTTTTGAGCCCTGCCGACTCTGCAGCATTTATGTTTCACCTGTGTTTGGGGCTGCAGAGGTCAGATGGGGTGCTGCAGCCTGGGCCACAGCTCTGGCTATGTTTGCCCTTTCTTGGGGTTCCTGCTTGCCCCGGTGTCAGACGCTGTGGGACGTCTGTCTGGGCGGTTATGATGTGGCTGTTGGCACACCCCCGAGCCCATGAGGCAAGTTAATCCAACCCCCTCCCATGAGTTCCTGGAAGAGGGATCCCCGGGAGCCACCACAGACCCTGGATCAGAAGAGGAGAGGGGTGGGTGGGACCACGTCCTGAGATAAGGAAGGGCTGTCGGGGGTTCCTGCGTGTTTAGAGTCCTGCGGCCTCCCCCACCACCCCCGAGCCTCCGTGTTGGTGAGCTAACCAGGTGAGTGGTGCTGGGGCTGCAGCTTGGGTCAGTGCAGCTCAGCAGTTTTCGCACCCTGCAGGGGACAGGCTGGGAAGCTTCTTTTGGGCTGGAGCCCCGGGACCACGCGTGAGCCAGCCACGCCCTCAGACCCGGGCACTGTCGGCCACCTCTGCACACCCACTTCCTCATGACAGTCCCAGGCAGTGCATGCAGACCTCTGGGCTCTCACATACGGACACACAAACACACACACACAGACACACACACACACACGCATGCGTGACCAAGGGGCCCCGGCAGCTCATGCCCTGAGGTCCGTGTGTCTCCGTGTTGAGCAGCAGCAGCTAAGTTCTTCGCGGACAGCTGCGTCCCCTGTGCGGATCAGACGGCTTTCCCCAAACTGTGCCAACTGTGTGCGGGGAAGGGGACCGACAAGTGCGCCTGCAACTCCCACGAACCGTACTTCGGCTACTCAGGGGCCTTCAAGTGAGTGGGGCCCCCTTGCTCCTCTTCCTCACTCTGATGATGGGGAAACTAAGGCACAGGGAGTGGACGGGGCCTGCCCCAGACCACCTAGAGTGTCGGTGTGAAACACAGGGTCTCGAGTGCCTCCCACGGCCCACCCTCGTTCCTGCCCGTCCTGAGGGGCAGTCTTCTGTGGGGGAGCCCCGCTCGTCTCCCCAGATGGAGGGGTCTGGACCAGGGAGGTTTCTGGGATCCATGGACACAGGCTTGGACTCCCAGCTGGGCCAAGGGCTGGGAACCCTCCCCTACACCAGCTGCTTCTCTCTACCTGAGTATCTCTGTGTCAGGGACACATGCTGCTTCTCCCCACCTCCCTCTCAGCCCCCTGCCTGCAGGCACCTCTCCATACTCCACGCCCTGCAAGAGACATAGCTGCTGCTCAAAACCAGAGCAAAACTGGCCGGGAGTCCAAGCCTGTCTAGAGTTTTTAACCTCTATGTAAAAGGCTTTAAACCTTTTTTTTTTTTTTTTTTTAATCTGTTGCTTTTGGCTGCCTTCGAAGAGGAAGGTGGTGGGTTCCTCTTTTGCAGCCTCCCTCCCCAGAGTTGCCTGGGATGTAGCTTAGGGGGCTCCTGCTTGCTTCAGACCTGGCTTGGCTGTGGGGATTCAAAGGGTCTTCAGACAGGGCCATCACCTCTGTGAGGACGGACTGAAGCCTGGGAAACTGTGGGTGAAGCCCTGTTAGCCAGTGGCCCGGGGCAGAGCCTGGGGAGGGGGGTACTGGGGGAGGGGCGAGACTGTGCTGTGGACAGCGCCTGACCACAGCTGTCCTGGTCCTCAGGTGTCTTCAGGACAGTGTGGGGGACGTGAGCTTCGTGAGGCACATGACGGTGTTTGGTAAGTGCCGGATGGAGGAAGAATCCTGCGGGCCACCCTCTGGCCAGAGGAACTCATTCCTTCCTGAGCCGCCTTACATCTAGAGATGGGTGGTGCTAAGATCTTAATGAAATAGGAGAGTTTCTGTATAAAAAACACTTCCACTATTTGTACTTCGTTTAGTGCTCAGTTTGTTCAGTCTATAAATCTACCAAACAAATCTGAGCATTTAAGCATTACTTACCAACTAATAAAACAAGTTTTAATAATCAGATTCTCTTAGTCACTGGAATACCAGTTTCCGATCTAATCACTTTCTCCTGAATACTTCATTATGAAGGGCTCCTAAATGCTTTAATCACCTTAAACAAACACAGATTATTATAATGATTTCAGAACTTATTAGCACATCTATAATTAAATCTGTTGCAAAAGCATTACTACTATGGACAAAGATGTATTTCTATGTTAAAAAAAAAAAAAACCTTGCAGAGTTTTGGGCAGTTTATCAGAAACAAACAAAATAATATTTCAGACAAGTTCAGTTTACAGATTCTGGGTTTTATAACCAATTAAATTTCTGTTAGATACAAAACACACTTGTATCACTTAGGATGTTTAAACAAGAGATGTGTATTTTATGCTAGGTTCATTTTTTAAAATGTGTCTGCCACCTCAAGGAGAATTTTGAGCCCTCACTTTTTCCAGGGGCCTTGGTTCCTCGCAGCCTGGTGTCTTTCCCTGACATGGAGCAGAAGTGTAGTGGCTTTGTTCCCTTGCTCAGCTGTTCACAATTCACTGTCCCCTCATTATCACACACTGACCTGGTTTGCTAGCATTTTGGCAATTCATGTGTATCTTATCATCAATAATTTTAATTAGTGGTGTCATCTATGGGTTTTGTCTCCCAGAATCAAGTTGTTCCCGATAGCCGTCATTGTTATTTCCTCTGGCTGCTCAAGTTGGCACAGTTAGGCCAATGGGTAGCATCTTCTAACGCTCACCCTGGAGAACTGAAAACATCCTCACTTTCTGAAAACAACCAATTGTCTGAGACCATCCCAATTTCCCTTTGCTGAAAGTCACATGTCCACTATTATATAAGATCCCTCATTGTCTTTTAAGCAGACGTTTCTGAGTTTCATTGTCCTAGCTTGGCGCTGTGTCAGCCACAGACTAACTCAGACTTTGATGAGTTCCCTTAACCCTCTTAGCCTCAGTCTCCTCATCTCTAGAATAGGATAATCTGGATAATCTACCAGCCTCCCCCAGTTGTTATGAGGATTAAACGAGACAGAGCATGGAGAGCCTTCAGGTCAGTCTTTGGTGTGCTGTGAGCTCTCAGAAAACATTTGCTGTCAAATGTTAGCAGAGGCTTGGGCTGAGCATGCCTCCCAGCCCTGGGTCTCTCTGCAGTGAGAATGTGTCATTTCATCTCCTGAGGGCTCAGCATCCTCACCTGTATAAAATGTATTTGGAAAAGATTCTCTTTTAGTCCTCCTCAGGCTGTTAAAAAATGATTAAAGAAGACAGTTTAGGTGATACAAACTTCAACACTTCTTGAAATGGGCAGTCTCCATTCAGAGAACTGCAGAATAGGGCAGAAGGCAGGAAGCTTTGATAGGGTCAAGAACAACTAAGAGAAAAATAGATAATATCTGATTGGCTGGGGCCACATTGCCAAGGGTGAGAAGGAAGAAGGAAGGAAGTATAGACCCAGAGTTGGCTTGGCACTGGGGGCCTGGCTGACTGGATAGACTGTGTTTCTGGTCAGGCAGAACATTTACAGGCACAGGAAGTTATCTAAGTTTCAGTGGTGACCTGGCATCCCAGGCAGGAGCGGCTCCATCTTGGGCTTAGAAAGTTATTTCAACAAATCCCCAAACAATCTGGGATACAGGGAGGGGCAGGGACCACACCTCTTTCTCTGCCTGCCGTCGGCTCATGTGGGCTTCCCTCCACAGAGAACCTGGCTGACAAGGCTGACAGGGACGAGTATGAGCTGCTCTGCAGGGACAACACCCGGGGGCCTGTGGACGAGTACAAGAGGTGCCACCTGGCCCGGGTCCCTTCCCACGCTGTCGTGGCACGAAGCATGGGCGGCAAGGAGGACTTGATCTGGGAGCTTCTCAACCTGGCCCAGGTAGCCCCACCCACCATCCTCCCCTCCTGCGTAGGGGTCTCTGCTTAGATTTGGGGCGCTCTCGTTGACTCCCTTCTAGCCACTGTGGAAGTCGTGGGTGTCCAGCACAGCGGGAACCATGCCACATGTCCTCCGCTTCACTGATAAGCCCTCGGTCTGGATACGTGATGGGCAGCAGTGGCCATAAAACTCCCTCCCTTGGCATCATCAACGCCATGGGCCAAAGACTGCACAGAAGCCCCTTGTTGCCCCAATTTATTCTTCTCAGTTGTAAAGAGGTCCTCAGGCTACAGTGCAGGTGCCGTTCCTCCATGAGGTGCTCCCCTCTTATCCCATTGGTGGGGACCCCTCAGCGGCAGGTTCCCGGCTGTGAGCATTCTGTGTCCTGCGCTGGCGGCCCTCTCTCCCAGCCCGCCCTCATCCGGTCACCTGTCCCATCTCTGTCAGCACCCTCTGCTCAGCACTGGGTGGTCAGAGATGAACTAGACACAGACCTGCCCTTGGGTCACTCACAGACGACTGTGGAAGATACGGTGAGCACATTATACACACAGCTAATCACCAGAGGACACAACCTTGGGGACATGGATTATGCACTTTGAAGGGACTGACTTGCAGGGCGTACCTGGAAAGGTTCCTGGGCCCCGGGGTAAGCTGTGGGCACCCCAAGGAAATGTGGGGTTTGCCAGAGAAGGCAACATGCAGAGCCACTGCAAAAGCAAAAAGCAGACAGACGTCGCAAAGAGTGTGTGAGTAGGTGTTACCGTCAGCTACCATCAGGAATGGCTTTGGGCCAGTCAGTGGGAATTATACGCAAAGGGCCCTTCGCTTTTTGGGGGGGGCCAGAAAGAGGAAGGGACTGCTTGAAGGCCTTCAGTGGCAGGCTTGGGGTGGCAGACGCGCCCAGGACTTCTGATCTCCAGGCTTGATGGTCCTGGATCAGCACCCGCTCCAGGATGAAGCCCACCGGAGCCACTTGGGGCAATCAGATGGCCAGCAACAAGGCCACCATCACTGGCTGCCCCATGGGAATGCAGCATAGGAGAGGGGCAGCTGCCTGGCCCATGGTGACCATTACCCTTTATGCAGACCTGGGGGCAGCCCCTGGCAGTCTCTCTGAGGCCCACAAAGCAGACAAGCTGGGATTTGCTGGAGAAGATTTGAGAACCCCATGAGCCACAGGGACTTTGGAGGGCCTTGGCATGGTCTTTACTCTCAGGCACTCATATTTCTCTCGCTCTCTGCTCTCCTTGTCTGGTTTGGGGTTTGTTTTTCCTTTACTTCCTTATGCTAGCCTCCTTTCTTCACTGTTTCTTTTATCCTTTGAACAGGAAAATTTTGGAAAAGACAAGTCAGCAGAATTCCAGCTCTTCGGCTCTCCTCATGGAAAGGACCTGCTGTTTACGGACGCCGCCCTTGGGTTTTTAAGAGTCCCACCTAAGATGGACGCCAAGCTATACCTGGGATATGAGCATTTTTCTGCCATCCAGCATCTAATGAGTGGTGTGTAAGGTCCTGCGGGGGGACCTGGAGAGCTTGGACATGGGGCAGGGTGTGGCCATGGAGGTTTTCCTGGTGCCCACAAGCCTCACCTCACCCAACCTTCACTGGGCTGCAGGGCCCAAGGGAACTACCACCTGCATTGGGTTCATGCAAGGATTTTCTGCTGATCTGGGGAAAAGGCCTGAATTAGGGGGTCACAAAAGGCTTTGAAAGACCTTCAGATTACAGGCAACTTGAAGTAATGATGGTCCTGGCTCCCTTGTGTGAACCAGGGTTGCCCCACCCTGCAGTAGGTCTGTTTGACAGGGAAAATAGCCCATCCTAAACTGCAGTGGGAACACAGCCTCTGCCACCACCGGGAGCACAGCTAGAATTTCAGAGGGTTTTAATCCAGTGCCTGCTTTCCCTTGGATCCCCATGGTTTATTTCTTCCTTCCTTCTTTCCTTTTGTTTTTCCCCCTTCATTTAGTTAACCAGTAGTTATGGAGCATGTACCAAAGCCACTGAGATTAATGTGGGCGTCAGAGCAAGCAGGCCCACCCAGAACAAATGACACTGGCTTCCAACTAGGGGATGCTCCCTCGGTGGGAGAACCCCATCCTGGAAGAGAAAACCCCAGAAGGCGCTGAGCCAGGCTGGTGCTCAGAGAGGCCTCCCCTGGGGTGGTGACGTCTGAGTAGGGGAGGTCAGGAGGGTGCTGGCTCTGCCTTCACTGCTCTTTCTGGGAACCGAGTTCACCATTTCTCCTGGGAGGTGATAGGCAGCAATGAGCAGTGACATGGGCATGAGACACTGCTGCCAACTCTGCTGTTGGGCAGCCGCTCGTAAGACAGTGGCGCTAACCGCCCCCCTCCCCTCCCCCATCTGGGGGCTTCCTTTGGATCCCTGGCTCTTCTCCACCAGACCTAGGGACAGAAGACCCCCAGAGGGTGATGTGGTGCGCAGTGGGCCAGCACGAGAAGGCCAAGTGTGACGAGTGGAGTGCCCTGAGCGGTGGCATCTTGAAGTGCACCGCGGAGGAGACCACGGAGGGCTGCATCGCCGCCGTCGCAGTAAGGAGGGCCCCGTTCCTGCAGTTGGGCTCTGACACTCAGACACGCAGCGCTTCTGCAGTCTGGCGGTGAAGCCCCCTTCCCAGATGTCTTCCCATCAGCTGTGAGGCTGAGACGCACCTGTTACGTGCTGCCTTCCCCCACCCCCAGCTCTCGAAAGCCACACCCTGCTGCTCCCACAGGCCCCTCCCGCTCGGGGGCCGGCGGAAACACAGAGCAGCCCAGGACCCAGACTGCTTAGGAGCTCAGCTCTGGAGCCCAGGGAGCTCTGAGGGGTCCTGCCTAGGAAGCTGGGTGACACCCCAGGGTGTGGTCAGGACCCCTGTGGATTGGGAAAGCAAATCAACCTTTTCAGTTCTCTGGACAGGTTCAGGTTTTTTTCTGGGGATAAAATTATTACATGCTGGAAGAGAATTGAAAAATAAATGATATCATTTACAACTTCATAACTTAGAAATCAGCACCACATAATTTCTGAGTTATGATGTTGTGTTGGTATCAACTGTCCATTTTCTCTATGAGCAGACAATATTTTTGAGATTAGAAAAAAATTTATAAATAAAAGATTGAAAAAATGACAAGCGTAGGAGACTACAATTTTTCTTAAGAAAGAAGATCTAATTTTGGTAAACGTCCCTGGGACCAATGTCTAAGATTAAAGTCTTGCTATTTATACAGTCTCCTAAATTTGTCAATTATAAGAATTAAATGAATTTGAGCACTTGTAACATTGCCTGGCATATAATAAGCAGTCTATAAATGTTAACAGTTGTTATTACGATTTCAATTCTTGAGCACAATTGGTGCACTTTTTAGGTAATGAAGTATTCATTTAAAATGTTCTTAATGGCTGCATAATAGTCCACCAAATATTTATTCAATCAATTTCTAAATGTCTATATCTGAATGATTTCCAAATCCTTTGCTGTTATAAACAATATAGGATTGAACATTTTTGTTCTATACCCATCAATATTTCTAAGTATATCTTTAATATTAATGACAGTGAATATGTCTGGAGTTACTTACTATGTGCCATGCATATGTATGAGCTCTTAACTTGTATTAACTCATTTATTCCTCATGATGAGCCTATGAGGTAGATTTTTCACCCATTTTGTGGATGAAAAAAACGTACCTAGAATAGTATTTAGGGATGTGTCCTTTGGATTAGTCAGATCCTGGAGGCTGACACATTCCATAGTGGTTATGAGCAGAAGCTAAGGAATTAAACTACCTAAGTCTTAGTGACCATCTATTGGATAAATTACTTAGCTTCTCTCTGCTTCAGTTAACTAAGGTATAAAAGGGGGAGAATTATAGTACCTACCTTACTGGGTTCTGTGAGGGAGTACATGAGGAAATCATTGTAAAGTGTTTAGAAAAGGGACTGGCACATAGTAGGGGCTTGATAAGCTTTTGCTTCTGTAGTTACTACTGTTTTAAGATAGATTTCTAGAAGAGCAATTAACAGGAGAAGAGCAAAGAGTGCCTGTGTCTGTGTGTTTGTTTCTTGATGACCTTATCTATGAATATAAGTATGCATTTTTTTGTCTCTGTTGTTGGAAAAGTTCATTGATTAAAATCATAAGTTAATTATTAATGAATTATTAATTAGAGTACTAATGGGGTTATAAGAACAGAATTGAACTATGCCATACGGAAGAAAACGTGTTCCATAGAAACAGATTAGACACATACTCTGAGTCTGATTGTCGAGTGAGTGACAATGGTCACAAAGAAAATGTAGTGATGGCTGTCCAGTACTCAGAACGGGGTCTCATGCGAGGGCACAGAGATGACCAGGGAGCATGACCTGGGTTGGGTGCTTGCTTCTGGGTTAACAGGCTAAAGGCATGTCCAGTTTTCTAAACCCTGTGTTTATGTGGCAGAAGCTCTCGGTCATACACCATTTGGTTTATCACAAGGACGTGTGACATTAAGCCAATGAGATGGAAACCTCTGAGGATGAGACAGGATAACAGCCTCACTGTTGTGCTATTGGTTTATTTCTTAACTTCAGAAAGGAGAGGCTGATGCCATGAGCTTGGATGGAGGCTTCATCTACACAGCGGGCAAATGTGGTCTGGTGCCTGTCCTGGCAGAGAACTACTGTAAGTGGAGGGGAGGGTCTCTGTGTTTTCTTCCTTCTGGGCTATGGACACAGAAAGGTGAGGAAATAATTTAGTTCGATGTGGAGATAACAATAGATGTTATCTGGAGTGTAGGGAGCTAGCAGATAACATCTATCTTCCCCAGAGTCAGAACCAGTTAAGATATAGATGCGGAACTTAGGCTGAAAGAAATCAAAATAAAACCTTTATTACTGAAAGAGTGATATTGGAGGGCATGGCATAGAGCTAGCCATGGGGCTTGTCAAATTGTCCTTGAGTTAGAGTCACCCACCAATTCAGGAGGACAGGTCTGCTGGCAGACCGCATGCTGAGGGCAGAGGGAAAACACATTCTGTCATAGATGAGATCGAAACCACCCTCTCCCCATTCTCTTCAACAAAGAAAGAGCCACAGGTGCCTAGATACTTTTGCCAAATTTACTAATCCAAAATTAGCTCACCCAAGATGCACTGGGACATTGATGGATGGGGCTACAAGGTCATGGTCTTTGTGGGGATCCCTCCACCTGGAAAAATACAGCCAGGGGAAAAGAGGATTTCACCACTATTTGTTAAATGCCTCATCTGCTATGCAGTGAGTGAGAAACCATACGTTATCCTTCAAAACAAAACAAAACAACTCTATGAAGTAAATAGTGGTATCTCCATTTTACTAAGGCTTGGGGGAGTTGAATGATGTGTCCAAGGTAGAATAAAGACTGCAACCAGGTCTTTCTGAACCATGGGCTGGATCCTTCCCCTCCAACACAGCATGACTACAAGGATTGTCTACACAGCCCAGAGCTCGGAAGGGAAGAATGTCCGTATGCCTAGAATCACACAGCAAATCGAAAGGATCTCTGTCAAGGTCTTCAGTGGCTTCTGTTCCCCACCCCACCCCCTTCAATGAGCATCTCATTTTCTTTCTCTGTAATTCCCTGAATGTTGGGCATGTTCTGGGAGGGAACCTAATGTTCCAGTGGCAAAGGTCAGGAGAGAGGAGGTGAAATAGGACTGCAGGATCTCGCCTTGTTGATGGCCAATGATAAACTGCTTAGCAGCGTTTCTCATTTTATTCTTGACTACTGAGACTGAGAAAGTCAGGACTTGAGTAATGTGAGAATTTAATGACCTGTACCTCAATTCTTTTTCTTTTTAGTGTCTCAAGATGGCAAAGAGCAGCTTGGGTCTAAGTGTGTGAACACACCTGTGGAAGGTGAGTCAGAATCGGTAACACTGGGGCTCAAAGGTAAAGGCCTGGGCTTCCCTGGTGGCGCAGTGGTTGAGAGTCCTCCTGCCGATGCAGGGGACACGGTTCATGCCCCGGTCCGGGAAGATCCCACATGCCGCGGAGCGGCTGGGCCCGTGAGCCATGGCCGCTGAGCCTGCGCGTCCGGAGCCTGTGTTCCGCAGCGGGAGAGGCCGCAACAGTGAGAGGCCCGCGTACCACAAAAAAAAAAAAAAGATAAAGTCCTGTTGTCAGGGAGGGGGTGAGGAAAGCCTTACAAATAAACCGAAGTTAGTAGAATTGTTTGAAAAAAAAGAGAGAGAGAGAGATGACACTGCCGCAGTCCATCGTGAAGGAGCAGGTCTGTCGTGGGGCATGTCACAGTGGACAGAGGGCTCCTGCTTGGACTGCTTCTGCTCACTCTGCTCAGCAGTCCTCTAGAACAAGCACATCGCTGGCCGCATCACGTAGATGGGCAAGTGAGGCTCAGGGACGGTGTGACTTGCCCAGGGCCACACAGCCAGGAAGTGGCTGCACCTGGGTTTGGGCAGAGGCGCCGTGACTGGAGACCCCTGCCCTTCCTGACCCACCGCAGTGCTCCCTGTCACATACTGCCACCCATGTCTGCACCGGGGCAGGAGCCCGTTCCTGACATTTCTGGGGCCCAGTGGATGCCTCAGAGGGGGAGGAGGAGGGGAGTCATAGATGCTGCTACTGAAGAGGAGGAGGATGAAGATGAAATCAGCCCTTTAGCTTTTAGTGGCTGGCTTTGAATAGCTGGGGAGTGACCTCCTCTTCAGAATAGGAGACCAGGTGACGAGTTTTCCCATCCATGTCTCCACATGGGCAGAGAGGTTCTGTGTCTGTCCCTGAGGTACCTAGTCTTGGGCATTGGCTAGAGCAGTGGTTCTCTAGGTAGTGTGGTGTCTGGACCAGCGGCATCAGCGTCGCCTGAGAACTTGTTAGATGTGAGCGTTCTTGAGTCTGACTGCAGGTCTGCTGGGGTCCAGGATGGGGCCGCTGCTCTGTGTTTTAACAAGCCCTTGGGATGATTCTGATGCATATTAAGCTTTGGAAACCATCGTGATGGAGGATCTTGAGATGAAAACAAGTGCTCACCTGGGTTTGGAATTTCTTATGAGACATGAGAGCTGCAGGAGGTGGGCGGGCACACAAGCTTGGGGTCTTGAGGCCCTGCACCGCCCGCCTCCACAAAGGCCTCAGGGGGGCAAAGCCACTCACCCTGCGGCAGCTGCCCTTTGTTTGCAGCAGGACCCCAGCCCTGGGGTCAACTGTCCCTCTTCCCTCTGCTTTCACGGCTTTCTGTCTTCTCTGAATTGGATCTGTATCTTCAACTCTAAGGGCTGGCATTTCGTTGTTCTGATTATAAAATACGTAAAGTCAGAAAGAATTCTAATTGATTCACAAGTGATTGAAATTTCCAGGAACTGCAGTGTTATACAAATGTAGGTCAATGAGGATGCTTAGAAGACGGTTCAGGGTAATGGAGAAAGTTAGATTGGAGTAGAGATGGAGAGGGGTTAATCCCAAAGCCACACACACACACACCAGATGACAATAAATAATACCATTTGTGCAGAAATTGTTACAGCTCAAGAAAGGCACTGTAACAGTATTTGGCCGCCGGAATGGCGTAATAGAACCCAGTCAGATAGGCAAGAGCTTGCGGTGGCCTCAGGAGAATCTGCTTCACCAAGAAAGGGGCTCTGGTACTGCTTCTGCATTAGCAATATGGCTGGAAACCTATCCATGTAACCTCCCCTTCCCATTCCTAACGTACAGTGTGCTCATATTAGCATTACTGTTACCATTTCACTGAGGAGAAATTTAGGATCCTAGATGCTAAGCGACTTGTCTGAGATCATTTAGTAACTGGTGGGCAGGTCTTCCACTGCCATGTTGATTCCCAAATTTTCCAGGCATGAATATTTAGATACCTCATCCACAACAGCAAGACAGGGTGTGTGTGTTGGGGGTGGTGGGAGTGGTGGTGGGGAACCACATTACCCATGATTCCAGTCTCTAAATTCAGCCTTGCAGTTTAGGCCTTACTCAACAAGCAGGATTCTGTTACACTCTACTGCAATAGGAATACATCAAGTATCAATGGTGTTCCCATAACAATCAGGAAGAAGACAAGAATGCCCACACCCACCAAAGATATTTGACATTATTTTGTAAGTGAATGCAGAAAGATAAGAAAAATATTTTAAAAATATATTGGGGAAAGGAAGAGATTAAATTGTCATTATTAGAAAATGGTATTATTGTAAACCTAGAAAATCAGAGACCTGACTTTAAAAAAGAAGTCATTAAAGCTCTTTCTTTTGGACTTCTATTCAACAGAAATATTTAAGCAGGTGCACACTCCATACAAAGCTTTATTTAGATAAGTGATTTTTCATGGGGAAAAATGGGTCACAACTTCAATGCCCACCAGTATGGGGATTATAAAACACTGTACTTCTATACAGTGGACATAACTTAGATTCAACTAATAAATAGAATGAGACAGGCATATCTATTTCTACTGAAACAAAAAGGTATATCATTGAGGAAGAATAAAGCAGTGGCAGGATTCTGTTGAAAAAGTATGAAGTGTGTGTGTGTAAATATTTGTGAGTGTATGCCTGGAGACATATCTGGAGAGCAGTAGAGTCGCTCTGTTTGGCTGAGTACCTAACAATGATGGTTACTGGGAGGATCTGCTAGAGCAAGGTGAGGGCTTCAAGCTGTTCCCCCTCCCCTGGGAGACTGGCAGGCAGCAACTCTGCAGTACATTTTGGGAGGGCCCTGGAGGTATTGAAATTGCATCCTGGTATCTCTGTTGCAAGGTTATTACGTCGTGGCAGTGGTCAAGAAGTCAGATGCTGACCTCACCTGGGATTCTCTGCGAGGCAAGAAGTCCTGCCACACTGCAGTTGGCACTTCTGCAGGCTGGAACATCCCCATGGGTTTCATATACAACCAAACTGGGTCCTGTAAATTTGGTAAGTGTGCTCTGAGCGGTGGTGCAGCAGCCCCTTCCTTGGGCCTGTGCCTGTGTAGGGGAGAAATTCAGTTCAATGAATGGCATAAGTGGATGGTGTGGACAAGGTCTGGACAGCCATGTGAGTGAGCTTCACATCTCCTTAGCAGGACTCCCCTTTCTCCTCTCCCATTGCTTCTGAGGGGAGTGGTTCGGCCCAAAGGGCAGATCTCAGGGAAATACGCTACTCTTTATGTCTTTCAAATCTGGCTCAGGGAAGAGACCTGGGTTGCAAAGCAAGAGTGGGTCATAGGGGGGCTTCCCTGGTGGCGCAGTGGTTAAGAGTCCGCCTGCCGAAGCAGGGGACACGGGTTCGTGCCCCGGTCTGGGAAGATCCCACGTGCCGTGGAGCGGCTGGGCCCATGAGCCATGGCCGCTGAGCCTGCATGTCCGGAGCCTGTGCTCTGCAACGGGAGAGGCCACAACAGTGAGAGGCCAGCGTACCACAAAAAAAAAAAGAGTGGAATGTAGGGGTGCACATGTGATATGTGTGTGTGTTTGTGTGTATGTGTTGTCTTTCCACATAAACTGAATAGGCTGCTTTCTTAATTGAAAACCTTACACCAGTAAGTTTTGAGTGCTTTAGCTTTCACTTTCACCCTCACCTCTCTTAAATTTCCATATGAGTCGTTTCAACAATGCTCTTGCCAATACCTAAAAGGCTCCTGCTCCCCGGAATTCCCCAGCCATCTGACAAATCCGAGCCCTGCAGGAACCCTGTCACCTGCTCTCTTGGCCCTCTGCACCTGATCAGCTGAACACAGCTGGAGAATGTCGCAGGGCAGAGCAGTTCATTCCATGGAGATGCTCCAGCTGCTGACCCCAGCGCCCCCTGCCCTACCCTGGTGCTCACGAGTACCCCCGCTGTTCCTCTGCTCCACACCCACACTTCCCAATAATTATCCTAATGTCCTAGCTGTCCGTACACTTCCATCCCACGCTTACCTACCTATCACCCTTTCTGAGCACATGATCTCATCTGCACCTGCAAGAGATACTTCAAACCCTCAGGAAGGTTCCCATCAACACCCCACCACCAAAGCTGGGGGCTCCTGCTGGCTGCACCTGCTCAGCCTCCCTCTACAACGCAGCCCGTCCTCCTACCTGCACTTGGCTGTGGGCCCTGCCTCGCCCCTCCCCAGAGCTGCACCCTCAGTTACTACCTCTTCCTCTGGTATGCCCAACAATTTCTTTCAGCATGTGAACGTACCCAGTGTCTTCCACCTTTAAAAACCCTCCCTCTCCCCACATTCCCCTCCAGCTCCTGCCTTCTCTTTCTCCCCTTTATGGCCAAACCTCATAAAATCATGGTCTCAGCCACTCACCCCACTCATGGCTGCACTCACTGCCCTCTGGCTCCTCCACCTGGTTCCACAGGGAGAACTCTGGTCAAGGCTACTGGGACCTCCATGTTGCTCAACTGGAAGGATGGGCTCCAGTCTGTGCTTCCATGACCTTTCCTGCTTCAGATCACCTTAAACCACCATCTCCTGGCTTTTGTGAAAACACACTGGCTTCTTTTTTCTCCTACCCCTACAAAGTCCCTTTCCCACCTGGTTAATAAATGTTTGAGTTGCTTAAAGCAACTTTTTTCCCCACTCTAAACTCAACCCCCAAGCCCTCACATCC
Source organism: Globicephala melas (assembly GCF_963455315.2). Classification (NCBI taxonomy): domain Eukaryota; kingdom Metazoa; phylum Chordata; class Mammalia; order Artiodactyla; family Delphinidae; genus Globicephala; species Globicephala melas. The sequence goes on along the minus strand of NC_083317.1, from coordinate 131,011,719 downwards.
ATGCCTATAGCCTAGATAACGATCTAAACAAACATTATACGTACAAAGCTAGGCACATAGCAAGCACTAGATAAGTTTGCTGCTGTACGATAATTGTGTCTATATGCTGATAACTGTCAAGTTTTTGTCCCTGGCACAGATCTCTCCTTGCTCTCCAAACCTATGTATATTGAACTGCTTGTTTGACATTATCTAGTCCAGTATTTCAAAAAGTACATTAAACTCAACCTGTACAACATGGAATGCATCATCTCTGCCGATCCTGGCCCTGCTCCAGAGCTGCCTAGCTTGGTGGAGGCCCCCCACAGTCCATCCACTGGCCCCAGCTGGAAATGAGTCTGCCAGCCACCACACACCTGTCCATCACCAGTGATATCAGCTTCTCCTCCTTCCACGTAGCTCCTCCCTCCCCTTTGTGCTACTTCAAGCTGCCCTCATGTCCCCTGGACCCCTGCAGTAGCCTGCTGCCTACACCCCACATCTGTCCTGGCTCACCCTGCTGCTAGACCCCTGGCCCAACATTGTCTAAAGCCCGTCAGAGGCTCCACATTTCTCTGCAAATAAAGAACAAAATATACACAAAGGTGTAAAATATCACATGTGGTCTGGACCCTGACCCCTCCCACTCACTGGACCACTGGGTGGTCCAGGACCGATGGCCTCCATTAAGCTCTCTGTGCTGTTTGCTCCCTCCCCCAACTCCTGCCCTAGGCCTTTGCAGATGCTGCTCCCTGTCTGGAAAACTCGTCCCTTTGCCCTTCACTTGGGTAATTCCTATTCATTCTTCATCTGTCCACTTCAGGCCTCTCCCTGACTCCCAGGTATGTACCAGGTTCCTTTATCTGTAGCCGTGGAACTATGTTCTTTTTCCCAGAGCACAGTGGGGAAACACGATGATAGGGAAACATAAATTCACTGGCGTGGTTACTTGAGTCGTGACTGTCACCACAGAAACTTGGGGTCCAGGAGGGCGGGGCTTGTGTGGTTTCCTCACCACAGTGCCCTGGGGCTCAGCACAGGGGTGGGCAGCTGGGCCTCTTGGGCCCCTTCCTGGCCTTTGAGTCATGATGGCAGACTTGTAAAGATGGACAAGGGCAGTAGAGATCGGAAAGCATACAGGACAGGTTCAACCACCTAGGACTTCCAATTTTGTCCACTCTCTTAGGGCTAAACCTGTGTCCACCCGTCCACACCACTGACCTGTGCCGGGACTGCTGTGATCTCAAAGACCCTTGTCCCAGCTTCAGCCAGGCCCCCTTTACTCTGCTTCAGCTGCAACCTTTTTTTTTTTAAATTCCATAAGCTTCTTGTTTCTAATCATATGGTACTAAATACCTGAGTGTGTCTTTATGTCACTCAGGCAATTTTAGGAACAAAGTCTGAGGCTTTCTTGCCAACACAGGCAGGAAGAGCTGACCTCTCGTGTCCTCCTGCGCAGATGAATTCTTCAGTCAAAGCTGTGCCCCTGGGTCTGATCCAGCGTCCAGTCTCTGTGCCCTGTGCAATGGCAGTGGCACGCCAGCCCACACGTGTGCTCCCAACAGCCACGAGGGGTACTACGGCTCGAGTGGGGCTCTCAGGCAAGTAGCATCTGTCCACCACCTTTCGCTTTGGCACCAGCCTGGTGAACTTCCTGCCCTTTCACCTCTCTCATCATCCCACCATCTGGGTGCTGCATTTAGGAGGAGCCAGAATTAGAGAACAGAACTGCAGATTCCCAGGGGCCCTGAGGACTCAAGCCTAGCCCCTTCCTGGAGCGCTCTTGGGCAGAGCCAGCGGACTCAGGGCACCTGGGGAGAGGCAAGACTGATGGACACAGGTCACAACCCTGCTTCTACTTTTGATCTGTTCTTCTGTGTGATTGTGGACAAGTCACAGGATCTTTCAGAGACCCAGTTTAAGATCAAAGGAAGGACACCGGCTACATGCTTCTTACACCTGGTTGAAGAGTATATTTAAAAACACATATTCCTGGGCTCCTCCATCCATTCAAGAAATATTTATTGAGCACCTAGTATGTGGCAGGCACTATTCTAAGTAGAGAGGTTAGAGCAACAGCAAGACACACCGTGGGGAGAGTAAGACAATAAATACTTAAAGCACAATCACTTCCTGACTGTGATAAGTGCTGGGGGTGGTGGTGGTGACCAAGGGGGGTGATATGGCAGTGACTCAGGGACAATCTTAGAAAAGGTGGTCAGGGAAGGCCTCAGGATCAGAGGGGCCATGTGAACTGAGGGTTAAATGTTGAGAGGGAATCAGGCCTGAGAAAATATGGAGAAGAGTAATCCAGGAAGAAGGAACAGCAAGGACAAAGGCTGGGGCTGGACAAATGATGCCATATTTGAGGCCAGAGAAGGCGCCAGAGTAGAGCATTGGGAGGGAGGGGATCAGGTGAGGGAGGAGGCTGGAGCTGCAGGCATTGGCTGTCTCGGTGCCTTGAGGGCCTGGCTAAGGAGGTAGAGTTAATTCTCAGTATGAAGGGCACCCTGTGGAGTTAGGGTGGTGTGGAGAACACGTGAGTCTCTAGAAAGGAGCCTTCTACTCATCACACTGCCAGACTGCTTCATCCCTCCCTCTCCAAAGTTTGGTCACTTTCATAAGCCGTACATAAATTACATATTTTCACAGACCCCACTACAAAAATATATGCTGAACATTAAACCTAGGCTAAAATAGTTGAACTTCTCTTTACACTGGGAAGTACATTGGTATTAGGGTCCATGGTCCCATTTTGGTATGATTACAGTAGAATCACAGAGACCTAGAATTCTGTCCTCGGAGTTCTATCCAGAACGACGGAAGTTCCAAAGTGCAGACGAGCACACGAAAAACAATCTTAGCTCTAGACATCTCATCCTGCCCGCCACCACCTGCCTGCCTTTGCACGCCTTCTAGCTTCCCGGCTCCACCATTCCTACTGACCTGAGGTCCGTTGATCCTGTTCACACCCACCCTCATGTCCTTTTCCCCCTCCAGATGCAGCATACATTCCACAGCCAACCGTGATAATTATTCCCCTGGGCACATCCTCAAATGCCGGTCATCTCTCCTGGCTGAACCTCGACCTGGGTTGGGTGCAACATTCTACTTCGGTGCCAGCGCCTCCAGGCTGACTGGCCTCCCTTTAAAGTAATGCGAACCCAGCTCAGATGAGCCAGAAGTCTCTAGTCCGTTACTACCCCACGCTCCTACAAGACCATTCCATACTCTTTCCTCTCCTCAATCCTCCAACACTTCTTCCTCCATCTGTCACACCTTTGTTTCCTATTTCACCTGAGAAAATTGAAGCAATCAAAAGAGAAACTCCACAACGTCCCACCGCCACATCTGCCGAGTGCTGGCATGTGTGTGCCCCTGGATGCTGCCCTCCCTTCTTTTACTGGGGAGGAGCGGGCCATCTCCTCACCGAGCCCAGCCCTGCATCTGCAGCGATTGTCTCCGGCAGGCAGCCCGCTCAAGGGCGTTGCCCCAGCGCTCCTCCCCCTCTTTTCTCCTGTGTTCTCACATCTTATTCTCTACGGGATCATTTCCATCAGCATACAAACATGCTGCTGTTTTCTCACCTTAAACATAAAGAAATAAGTAAAACCTCTCTTGACCTCACTTTCCTCTGCAGCAGCTTTCCATTTCTCTCCTCTTTACAACAAAATTCATTGAAGGAGGATATTTTAATGTCCTTGCTCGGTTCACTTTCTCTCCTTTCAATCTCCCCAAAGCCTAGTTTAGGAATCTGTTCACCTCCCCCACCCCAACCAGTGGAGTTGGTTTTATTATTGTATTTAAATTATCTACAGAAAACATTCCTCCTTACTGTTGGCACGTGAGAAGACTACTCCCACCATACCTCCCCACTCCCTGCCTCCCAACCCCCTCCCCTGTATACCACCACGCACCACGCAGCTGAAACTGCACTTTTAAATTGCCAGGGACCTCTGTGTTGTTAAATAAATCCAAAGCCCAGATCACCGACACCACCGATCTCTTCCCCCACTTGCATACATTTTCTTCCCTGGCTTCAGGACCCCACACTTTCTTGGATTCCCTCCTCCCTCTCCTGTTACTGCATCTCGGCCTCTTTGCTGGCTCTACCTCATTGCCCAACCTGTACAAGTTGGTGTGCCCCAGGGCTCCAACATTGGTCTTCTCTCTTCATGCTCAGACCTTGGTGGTTTTATCTAGTCTCGATCTATCTATATGCTGACAATTCCCAAATTTATGTTCCTGTTCAGACATCTCTTCAAAACTCCAGATGAAACTCCAAACGCATATATCCAACTGCCTCCTGGGCATGTCCACTTGGTTTCTAATCCGCAGGTCAAGTTTAAATGTCCCAAGCTGACCTTTTGGAATTTACACACTCCCACCCAAACCAGTACCTCCTGAGGTCTTCGCCATCTCAGTTAAAGGTAACTCCGTTTTTCCTTTAGGAAAAAGTCAAAGCCTTGGTGTGTGATAACCGTGTCTACTCTCTCTCTCTCAAACCCCACGTCTGGGTCATCATCAAATCATGTTAGCTCTGCCTGCAAAGGGTAACGAGAATTGTCCTCATCGCCCATCTCCAGTGATACCACCTTGATCTAAACCACCATCATCTCTCCCTGGATTATAACCCCCAACAGATCTCCATGCATCTGTCCTATCCTCCTCCCCCACTCTCGTTGCTGTGTTGTCTCAACACAGCAACGAGAGTGATTCTGTTTAAAGCATTTCTCTGCTTAAAGCCCCCCAGTAATTTTCCATATTACTCAGAGTAAAAGTCAGGGTCCTTCTTTGACCTGTGTGGTCCCTTTGAGATCTGGGAAGGCTCTGTGTGACCTCATCTCCTACATCTTTCCTCTTGTTGTCTCTGCTTCATCTGTGATCTTGGTGTCACAGCTGTTTCTTGAAGATATCAGGCACACTCCTGCCTCAGGGCCTTTGCACTTGCTCTTACCCCCACCTGCAGTGCTCCTTCTTCTCATAGCATCATGGCTAGTTCCCTCATTTCCTTTAAGATTTCTCAGGGAAGTCTTTCCTGGCCACTCTCTGATTTTACACACATACCCTTGCCAATATTTCATATCCGCCTTTCTTGCTTTATGTTTTCTTTAGCACTTTTTACTCTCTAGAATACTATACATTTTATCTGCTGATCTTGGTTCACATCTTTTTTCTTTAATAAAGTGAATGAGGACTTTGGTTGCAAGCGAAAACACCCATATGAACCATCTTAAGGCAAGGGCATATTTTAACAGGTGCTGTGGGAGCTTTCTCCTTGTAAGGGCTGAGACCTGAGCCTCAGGAGTAGCCAAGATACTTTAAGGCGAGGGTTGCCAGGTAAAATTCAGGTCATCCAGTTAAATTAGAATTCCAGATAAATGACGAATGAATTTTTAGCACTCTGCTTCTCCTCTCTCTCTCTCTCTCTCTCTCTGCACATCTGCCTCATTTCTCTTTCCCCGCAGGGTGGTTTTCTCTGTTTCTCAGTCTACACAGAGGGAATGTCTGTGACCAGCAGCCCCAGCATTGTTACAGGTCTTTAGTTATAAAGAAGCAAACACAGACCATAACGTATTAGTCCCAGGTCCCAGGACATAGGATTGTCAGCCCAGTTCAGGTGAAAGTTTCCCGCTCACATAACTCATGCTGTGAAGTTGCATCGTGAAGTTCCAGCTGCCTCTGCTGTGACCAGATGGATTAAAGCAGATGGGGGGGGGGGGTTAGTACTCAAAAAAGTAGTAAAGCTAGGTAGACCGAACAAACGCCAAGAATTTAAAAATAAAATTATACAAAGGGAATTTTGTTTTCTTAGGTATAAAAATAATATTATAATACTACTTAATATAGTAATGCTGTGAGCAATACAGGCTGGTTTATGTGAAAAATGACAAATAAATCAGTGGAAGAGAAAACATTTCCAAGACAGGTACATGGACATACTATATTTAATCTAAAACAAAGATGACATTTCAGATCACTGGGGAAAGGATGAACTTGAGAGATCAAATAAAATGAGTACAGTGAACCTAGCTCCTGGATCTGGTGACCTGGGCGGGAGGAGATTCAATACTGAATCAGTCCCCTAAGATGACTGGCAAGGGTCAGAGAGTCATGTGCAGGGGTGCTGATGGCAAGTGCGATGATCCTTTCAGGTGTTTGGATGAGTCCTGGAGAGAGGCCCATTGTTAAGGGCAGTGTGGGGTCAAGGCAGGGCTTATTGTTTGTTTTTACAAGAAGTGTGGAAGCTGATGAGAAGAGTGAAGAGGGTTATAGAAGAGAAAGAGGATGACTACAGTGGAAAGTGCCTGAGCGTGGGTGAGGTGCAGACCACCCAGGGAGGAGACTTTTGCTGGAGAGAGACCTTCCCTCCTCCTTTGTCCCTGGAGGGCAGGAGCGTGCTGGAGCCTTGGGCTGCCAGATTTGGCAGAAGGATGCTGAAAGGAAGCCCAAGTGATGATTTCTGTGTTTCCTCTGGGAAGCCAAAGCACATGTCAGAGTGTGAGTGTTGGGTAGGGGTGTGTGGAGAGACAGAGGTTTACAGGAAGTGGGAGAACGTTTTGGAGTCCATGCTCTATAGAGTTGAGGGGGTGCTGTCTCAAGCTCTATAGAGCGGGGGTGAGGGGGCACTGTTTCACACTTGAGCACAAATCAGAATCTCCCAGAGAGCTTGTTAAAACACCGATGGCTGGACCCCACCCCCAGAATTCCTGAGCCAGTAGGTCTGGGGTGGGGCCCGAGAACGTGCATTTCTAACTAGTTCCCACTGGTGCTGATGCTGCCGGTCCAGCCCACACTTGGAGAATCACAGATCTAGAGCAGAGAAGGGACAACAGGAATGCCCAGGTGAAGTCAACGATCGGGAAGCTCTGGTTTACCTCACTGCCGAGGTGCAGACACACCTGAGGCAGACGATCAGGCTCTTTCAGGACTGAGACGATCAGGCCAGGGTGGAGGGCGTGGTGTTGAAGCAAGGAAATAGAGCAAGATGGAGAATTGAACGGAGTAGCTGAGCCTAGCTAATGATAGAGGGACCCGAAGATTAGGAGAGAGAGAGAACTGGATCAATTCCAACTGATTGAATGTCACAAAACTGATTTTTAACGCGCTCAACATTTCTCACAAAGAATGCACCTTAGGGCTTCCCTGGTGGCGCAGTGGTTGAGCGTCTGCCTGCCGATGCAGGGGACACGGGTTCGTGCCCCGGTCTGGGAAGATCCCACATGCCGCAGAGCAGCTGGGCCCGTGAGCCATGGCCGCTGAGCCTGAGCGTCCGGAGCCTGTGCTCTGCAACGGGAGAGGCCACAACAGTGAGAGGCCCGTGTATCACCAAAAAAAAAAAAAACAATGCACCTTAAACACACAAACATTTTTCAGGGGATTAAGCATGAAAAATATCTCATGATGCACATTAACTTTTGTTAAGGCTGAGTAGACATATGGATGTGATAGGACTCCTTCAGAATCACATCTTACGCTGATTTTAATCTCTGATGTGTGTTTTGATCCAACCAGAGAATTATCCTTGGATATCCCTATTCATAGGAGAACACAAGCAGCTCTTGTGGAGAAACCAATCAGTGTTTAAAACAAGGAACCAAACAATAGGTATCTACAACAGAATCTAAATAAGCAGACTTCTATTTTCCCACGGCATTTCCCCTTGAGTCCCCAGGGACAGCAGGCATCACAGGAGCGTGTGTGGTGTAAGTGGCCCGGGGTAGGGCTGGGAGCTCCCAGTGGTTCCCTCTTGGAGCCTCTCCCTCCCACTGCTGTAAGTCCTCCTTGCTGACCTGACCCTCTCTGTGCAGGTGTCTGGTTGAGAAGGGAGACGTGGCCTTTGTGAAGTATCCCACGGTCCTGCGGAACACTGACGGTAGGCGCCTACGCTGTCCTTTCCTTTCTCGGAAAACTCAGAGTCCTTCCTGGGAAATCATTCCCCAGATGGGCAAGGGGGAAGTTTATTAACCCCATCAGACTCTGGTGACTTTGGTCTAACCTTTTTTATTTAGGGAATGAGAAAATTCTTCATGTCTGGGCAGACTTGACAGGGTTGGTTATCACATTGGTCTTGAACTCAACTGACAAACACACAGCTGCCACAGTCCATATGAGCACATCTGGCTGTCTTGATTTTTAGGCGTTCAGGATACAAGTTTTTGTCAGCTATGTGTATTGCAAATATCTTGTCCCTCTCTGAAAAGGCTTGCCTTTCACTTTCTTGATGATGTCTTTTGATAAACATTCTTCATTTTAGTACGGTTCAATCCATCAATCTTCTCCTTTCTGCCTAGTGCTTTTCAGGTCTGTTGAAGAAATCTTTGCCTTTAAGAGAATCTATGAGTTTATGTATGTTGCTCTTCTGCTTTATTGTAAAGGCTTTATTGGTTTTTTTTGCGCCTCTGTGATTCTCCCAGGCACTGGTGGTCGGTCACACCCCCCATTGAGGGTGCCTTGACCAAAGCTGTCAGCTGTAGCCCATCCACCTCCTCTCTCTCCCCAGGAAAGAACCCTGAAGCCTGGGCAAAGGATCTGAAGCAGGAGGACTTCCAGCTGCTGTGCCTCGATGGCACCAGGAAGCCTGTGACCGAGGCTCAGAGCTGCCACCTGGCCATAGCCCCAAGTCATGCTGTGGTCTCAAGGAAAGATAAGGCGGATTTTGTCCGCAGAATGCTCTTCAATCAACAGGTGTGGGAATTCAGTCCTCATCCCCGAAACGAATGCTTAAGTTACTTGCAGAGCTGCACAGGCCACATCCCAGTCGCATGCCCTTTCTCCCTCGGCAGTGGGCCCTGACTCTGATGAATGCGGAAGGCTGGCGGCTGCGCTCACTTCTTGCTCTGGGGCTGTCTAGGATATCACAGTGGACTGGAAGAGTCCCAGACGCATGGGTATCTCAAGCGTCTCCCTGAGACTCACTTGACTCTCTAAGCAGAGTCGTGGTACCTCTTGGGCTTGTTCTGTCACAGAAATAAGGGAGTTGACCCTGTGCCCTTCACAGTAGGCTGGGCTACATGTGGAAAAGGCAGAACGGAGGTTACTCTGTGTGACCTAGGGAGGATCCCAGTGTGTTTCCTGGACCTGGGTAGGCTGAGACTGTTTTGGCTTCGTGAAAGTCGAAGAGCCAACATTCAGACAACTCATGACCTCTACAGGCAGCCAACAAGGGATGACCCTATGAAGTAGTGGCTGTCTGAATCAGATGATCTTAAGGAAACCCAGAGCCTTGTCTGCCTTTTGCCCTAGCACACCCCATTCCTGGAGGAGCCCCAAATGAGTCATACATATCTTAGCACATTCTGCCCACACATCCCAGTTAAAAGGTGATGACCCAGGGACAGGTGGAAATACAGAGGCTCTTCAAAAGTCATGGACTTTTGAAGGGATGGGTCCCACACAGAGCAAGCTGTCACCTGGGCTACAAGGAAAGTGGACAAAGGAAGGGGGGAGGGGCAGGAAGCGGGAGAGGGGCAGGGTCAGTGCCTGGGGCAGGTCCAGAGAACAGAAGAGGCAAGGTAGTAAGGGCTCCGGCCACAGGAAGACATGGAAGGATGACCCAGAGAGTTGAAAATATCTGGCAGTGATTGGTTGGGATAGTGATACAGCTGTGAACTTGGAGCTCTTTCTATTTAGCAGTCGCTTTACATACATCATCTCAGTATTTAGCATAATTACCTCCATATACAAATGAGTAAACTGAGGTTCACTGAGCTCCGTGAAGAATTTTCTTAATGTCACTCGACAGGAAAAGCTAGGGCCTGGATTTGAACCCAGAGGCCATGCTTTGTGCCATTTTACTACGGTACCTCCTAAGCTGTCTCTGTGTCCCAGGTCTCCTAGGGCCTGGCGCTGAGCAGTCCAGCAGACTCGGGGCTTCTGAAGCAGAACACACAGCTCCGTGCTGCCCAGTGCTGCTGGTCACTCGCTGTCTGTCTGTCTAACCCAGGAGCTCTTTGGAAGAAACGGGTTTGAATACATGATGTTCCAGCTGTTCAAATCCTCAAGCAAGGATCTGCTCTTCAGCGATGATACAGAATGTTTGACTAACCTTCAGGACAGAACAACTTATCAAAAATACTTAGGGCCAGAGTATCTTCATGCTATTGCTAACATGAGACAGTGCTTACACTCTGGTGAGTAGAATAAACACCAAGGAGCAATAACGTGGGGGTCAAAGTAAACATGTTTGTCTTAAGGACGACAGTGTGCCAAGCCTGGGCCAGTACGAATAGGACACAAAGATTAGGAAGGCTTGCTCCTGGCCCTGCAAGAGGATTCAGGCTTATCAGGGAGGCAGTCAATTAGGCCACAGTATAAGACACTAACTGAAAAGGCCAAATCATTTGAAGGAGCCAGAGAGTGCAACAGAACTGAAGATCATTTGGAAATTGAACTTGTTTACATGTATATTTCCATTTTTTGGCTAATAGAATGAAAATGTCTGTGTGTGGGAGCACTTCAGTGTAGGGAGGAGGTCGGAAATAACACATACATACCACTCATAGTGGACCAATTTTCAAAGATTTTAAATAAAATGTATAATTAATATTAAAATAAACAAGTGTTGTTAGCCTAAGCAGGCCACCTCTACATATATACATATGTAGAAGTGGCACTAAGTAAGTCATTTCTCTCTATTTCTATGTACTATAGACATGGCATAGCTGCCTCAAAAAAAAAAAGTTGGAGAAATAAAATTAGAGCTGGAATAATCAAATTATTGGGAGTGTGCCTGAATTTTTGTTAAATTATATCATGTGTTAGAGACGTGGAGAATAGGACGAGAGGAAAATGTAGATGTTTAAGGATAGCACTGACATCAGTTAGAGGAGAGAGAGAGAGATTTTTTTAAAAAAATCTTCATTACCTACCATTTACTTTTAGAAAATAGGAAGAGCATCATACTTAATAAGCACAGGTAGTACCTGACGGTCTTTCTCTTATGTTACCTCTCACAGAACTTCTGGATGCCTGCACATTCCATGGAAATTAAAAATTGATCCAAGTGGGCAACCGCAGAGATGCTCAGAGCCTGCAAATCCAGTGGGGCCACATTCTCACTTGTCTGCATGGTGGGTCTGTGTTAATATCAGTTAATCTTTATAAGTGTGTCCTGTAACTGATGCAAAAAATAAAATGAATAAAAATTATTGTGTCTTTCAGAAAACTTCATGAAATATTCTCAGATTTTGGCAGGGGCAGAAAATGGTTTGTTTATACTAGCATTGTGCTTCTGAATTTAGTATGTTTTAAATTATATCTTTTTTTAGACCTCTACCATACTAGCTCAACTTCCCTCCCTATTGTTTGATGGTTTTACCCACGAGTCACTTAAATAACATTTAAGCAATAAATCTGTCTGAAGGGAGTCTGAGTGTGCAAAAAAAGCATTAGTGTGTGCAGTATCAAGGACTGATAAGGAATGAGTTTCTGCATTTTGAAAATATATTTGAGCATTTAAAATCCATAATGTCAAGCGGAATCAAACTCCTGATCAGATTAATTGAAAAATATGAAAATTACCGCAAAAATCTCATCCTACTACCTTTTTGCAGTATATTTCCTAGAAGTGTGATTTACACTCATTTAAGTCAGTTTCTTATCAGAGATTTTGCCTTATCTATTATTACCATGATTCCAGCCTATGGTAGTGCCTCAATAAATGCTGCATGGGAACCCAAGTTATATATTGTGAAGTGTCAGTTTGGTGTATGGACTTCTGCTTCTGCCTGTGAATGAGTAACCAGTACAGGATTTGCTGTCCTTCCATAAACAACTAAAAAACTGGAAAAAATACATGAAACAAATGTTCTCAAACATTGGGCTATAACAGTGCAGGACTATGATCCTTGAAAGAAGGAAAAGAAAAGAGGTGTGCAGAGTGATGACCTTACTTTTTCCTTAGAGGAAATTTCCAGATCATGGCAAAGGGAGCAGGAACCCAAGAGAGCCCATCACACTGAGTTGAGGAAACAGAGATAGGAGTTTGGGGAAGCCAGAGTGACTGGAATTTGTATACAGAGAGATCTGTACAGGAGTCTCCTTGAAATGTTTGGCAAAATACTAATCTGCTTGTGTATAGAATGAAACTGAAGTCCGTCAGGCTAGGCAAAGAATGACTGTGAGAGGCCCATAAGCTGAACAATGCCCAGGGCTCCCATGGGGCCAGGAGTCAATCACGTTCCTACCAACCAGTGTGAAGAGACCTCACTGAACACCTAAGCTTTTCTCTGAAGGCAGCTGGGGCTGAAATAGCTGTAGACTAAGGGCTGCTCCATAACTGCCCTTACTGAGAGTGACACTAGCCTTGGTGAGATCAAGCAGATCTGCAAGTCACCTGACTGCCCTCTAAAATAAACCTCAATACTCACTAAAGGAATACAACAAAATCTAAATATTCAACAGTGTGACATGCATAATATCCAGCATCAGATACAAAGATTACCAGATGTGCAAAGAAGCACAAAATGTGACCCAGAGTCATCAAAAAAATCAACCAGTAGAAACTCACCTAGAAACCACAGAGATGATGGTATTCAGACAATTAACTTTAAACAGTTGTTATAAACAGGCACAAGGATTTAAATGAAAACATGAAGAGAATTCCCTGGCACTCCAATAGTTGGGACTGGGAGCTTTCACTGCCAAGGGCCCGGGTTCCATCCCTGGTTGGGGAACTAAGATCCCACAAGCCATGTGGCCAAAAATACATACATACATACATACATGAACATAACAAAGTAAAAAGTGTAAGGTTTCAAAAAGAACCAGTGAAAATCTAGAGCGGCAAAATTTGTGTTTCAAGGAATTTGTTTGATCTAAATTGTCTATTTTTGCCATAAAATTGCTCAAAATATTTCCTTATTATTATTTTAATATTTATAGGTTGTGTAGTGATATCTCTTCTTCTATTTTTCATACCGGTAATTTGTATTTTCTTCTTGACCTGTGTAGCTGTAGCTTTATCAATTTTCTTGAACTTTTCAAAGAATGAATTTTTAGTTTTATAAATTTTCATATTATTATTTTTAAATTTTATATTTATTTAATTTATTTATTTTTGGCTATGTTGGGTCTCTGTTGCTGCACTCGGGCTTTCTCTAGCTGAGGCGAGCAGGGGCTACTCTTCATTGCGGTGTGTGGGCTTCTCAATGAGGTGGCTTCTCTTGTTGCAGAGCGTGGGCTCTAGGCTTGGGGCTTCAGTAGTTGTGACTCCCCGGCTCTAGCGCGCAGGCTCAGTAGTTGTGGCACATGGGCTTAGTTGCTCCGCGGCATGTGGGATCTTCCCGGGCCAGGGATCGAACCCGTGTACCCTGCATTGGCAGATGGATTCTTAACCACTGTGCCACCAGGGAAGTCCCACTATTATTTTTTAATCTCATAGATTCTTAAGGTGCAAGCTTATATCAATATTTAGCCCATTTTATTTTTCTAATACAGACATTTAAAATGATAAATTTCCCTCTAAGCACTGCTTTAGCTGAATCCCACAAATTTTGATATGTTTATTTTCATTATCATTGAGGTACATTTTTTTCTAGTTTTTCAAAGATTTCTTCTCTGATCTGTTGATTATTTAAAAGTTCTTTTTAATTTCCAAATATTTGGCAATTTTCCAGATATACTTTTGTAATTTATTTCTAATTTAATTCCTTTGTGGTCAGAAGATATATATTCTATATAACTTCAATCCTGCTAAATTTATTGACTTTTTTCTTTTTTTTTTTTGGCCAGCATATGACCAATCTTGGTGTATGTTCCATGTATACTTAAAAAAAAGTATTCTTAATTGTTTGGTGTAGTTCTGTAATATGTAGTGTAGTACTATAAGTAGCAGTAGGTCAAGTTGGCTAAAGTTATTGTTCAAATCCTCTGCCTTGACTCATTTTCTATCTACTTTTTGCATTAATTACTGAGAGAAGAGGATTGAACTCTCCAACTATAAGTATGGATTTGCTCATTTCTCCCTCCAGTTTAAATAGATTTTGCTTTATATATTTGGAGGCTTTGTTACATACACATTTAGGAGATTAGGCTTTCTTGATGAATTGACTCCCTTACCATTATGAAATGTTCCTAGTTGTCTCTGTAATACTTTTTCTTTTTAAGTCTGTTTCATTGGATATTAATATGACCACTCCACCTTTCTCATGATAGTTTGTGCTTGGTTTATTGTTCTACATTCTTTTACTTTTAATTCATCTGTTTCTTTCTATTAAAGAGGGTTTCTTATAAAGAGCACATAGTTTTTTTTTTTTATTCAGTGTGACATTCTCTTCCCTTTTAAATGATGTGTTTAGTTCATTTATATATAATGTAATTTTTGATATTTGTTTTCTATCTGTCTCATCTGTTCCTTGTTCCTTATTTCCTCTTTTCTGCCTTCTGTTGGATTAATTGAATAATTTTTAGTATTTCATTTTACTTCTCTGTTAGTTTATTAGCTATTATTTTATTTTTAATATCTTCTCCAAGGTTTGTAATATACATCTTTAGTTTAATACCAGCATCAAATAACATTATATCACTTTGTGTCTAACATAAGATCCTGTACAGCTTCACTTTCCCCAGTGATGTGTGGATAAACTTTTAACAACCAGATCTTCAAGGTAAAAAAAGCCTTGATTTGTGTCATTTGCCAGTTTCATGGAGTATGTACTCTCGCCATGGATGATTTCAAGCTACCAAAGTAATGTCAATGAATTCAGAGTTGAGTAGAGATACACACAATCAGCCTTTGCAAGCCATCACAAGCTGGTTGTACTACCCCACTGATTTCCCTGTTTTATCTTTTGTGCTCTTACTATCATACATTTTACTTCTACATATGTTAGAAACTCCACAGTATATTTTTATTATTTTTACATCAAGCTGTCAATTACCTTTTAAAGAAATTTAAAAATGAAAAAAATCTTATAATATTTACCCACATCTCTACTGTTTCTAGCTCTCTCCATACTTTTGTGTAGGTTATAGATTTTAGATATTTTGAGGCTATGTCTTTCTGGCATGCTTTCATTGTCTGTAGATATGTTATTTTTCTTCTTATTTAATTTTCTGTAATACCTTTGTATAGTATTTGACTGCAGTACTTTTGGTTACTGAATTTTATGTGAAATTTGCTTTCCTGAACTTTTAGACTAAGGCTATTTTCAGGAAAGATTTTCTAACTTTACAGAGCTCCGTCTTCTGTTGTTTTGTGCATTATTCAAAAACATAGTAGCTTGCTTTCTTGGGTTTTTTGGTTTTATTCCCTTGTCCACTTTGGTCTAAACCTTCCTTTTACTTAATCCTTGTTTTCCCTTTCCTACACAAATCTGATTCCACGTTCAGCAGTCTCTTGCACCAGACTGCTCCAGGTCCTTTTGTCCTTCTTGGGAAAGGTATTTTCACATCTCGTCCTAGGCTGTCTCCCTACAGGATACCCCTAGGAAGCCACAGGCATGCTTATCCTTCAACCTGGGGCTTCTAGGAAGACTCTCTTCTGGAGTTTCACCTGCTACAGAGTCCTCAGGCTCTGTTGCCTGAAGCCTCAGAGACTGTTGCCTCTGATGGGCTTGAGTCTCTGCTACCAGTTTCCCCTACCAGGAAAGCCACCCTTGCAGTCTTGAGTGGATTAGACTTGAGGCAGGAGCCTGAAGATCCTGGTCCAACAGGGACTTCTCCCTGTCTGGGGAAAAGCTATCAAGCACTCTACCTCTACTTTTTCCCAATTCTAAGACTTGGAAAAAAGACAAGAGCAGATAATAAATGTTTAGAATTTCAACACGTTTGGGGTACTAATGGACCCCTTTGAGTATTAATAAAATCTTGGGACTCTCACCATCATAACACACACACACACAGACACACAGACACACACACACACCCCTTGGTGTATAATTTTTGTGTATTCATAGCTCCAGTCCACTGATTCTTCTGCAACCTCACACCACTTTCCCCTGGGGTGGAGGGGTGGAGATAGAGGCTACTTAATCTATTTTCAGGCAGATTCTACCCTGAGGGGTTAATAAGTCTTGTTGCACATATAGACAAGTTGCATATATTTATGTAAAAGGCCTATCTGTGGAACATTTAGGACAACTAAAAGGGTAGGATAATTTAATTGTAGAAACCAAGAGTTGACACCAATTGTCTACAAATCTGTATAGATCAAAGGTTTACTTTGAAACAGCTAAGAAACCAGGTGGACTTTGCTATCCTCTTCCCACGCAGAGCAGGGACATCAAACAATGGCATTTGCTGTCAGGGCAGTAGAGGAATCTGCAATCTGTTTCTTTTGCCCCAGGAGCACTAGACTCTGCTCAGCTTAACCAGCCACTCCTCATGGGCCCACCTGAAGATCTCAGGACTTGGCTTCTCTTGGTGAAAGAGCATGGGAAGTGAAATCCCTAAATGACTTAGAAGACATTATGAATGACACCTTTCAAGAAAGCATGTCACAGGATGGTGGGTATAGCTCAGGATATTGAGTCCAAAATCCTGGGTTCTGGCTTTGTCTGCTGGGCACCCTACCAGTTATGTTCTCTGGCTGGGCTTCAGTTTTTCTCTCTATAAAATGAGATCATTGTACTAGATGGTCTTGCAGGGTGTGTTTTGCTGAAGGGTCCATTAGCAATGGAAGGTGCCATGAAGATATTATGTGGGGTCACTTCATTAATTCACTGAATATGTTGTTAGTACTCAGTCTGTGCTGAGTGTTCCATAATAATGATAGCATTGCCCATCTATTGGTTACTGTTACATGTCAGGCAGGACTAGCACTTTAATAGCACTGTAAGTAATCTTCGAAAGGACCCAAGAAGGTCTCATATTCCTATTATTAAAGAGAAAACGTGCTAGGAATAGGTAAGTAACTTGTCCAGCATCATGTACCTTCTAAGTGGCCTATGATTCAAAACGAGGAGTCTCTGACTCCAATTTCATATCCATTTTATTCTACAGATTGCACATGATAATACCCAGTATCTGTCCTCAAGAATGGACAGGTGAATAAAAAGCATGCATAGGTAACTAGCATAAGGTGAAAAAAACTTTGCAGCATCTGCTTGCTATATTCTTTATGATGCATTGTCTAGGATCTAGTGGTGAGCATGCTTGCAGGGCTCCCTGATGTGTTGTGACTCAGGAGCTGGGGTCACAACACTGTGCACACGGGAATTGAAGGGGAAGATATTGGTCATGACATAAATAAAAATAAGAAGGAGAATAATGTGCTGGGTACTGTACCAGGTGATTTACTTTAATTGCTAATTTAGTTCTCATAATAACCCTATGAAGTAGGTATTATTATTCTCATTTTCTAGGTGGGAAACAAAAGGTGGTGAGAGTGAACTAACTCACCTAAGTCACTAAACAACTGAAAGTCTTACTGAATAGAAGTAAATGACCAAATCACACTAGATATAGTGGTGTCCCCAGTCAAGGAGAACCAGGACCAGGTTCTCCTCTTGTCCCAGTCTTTGCAGTTGTGATCATTTCTCATGTTTACTTAATGCTCCTTCTATCACCACTACATTCTTGCTTAGCACTGGGCAGGTGATTTCCAAATACAAATCTGGAAATTAACTCCACTTCTAGGAGCAGATTCCTCTACCTGAGATCCTTCTTTCATTTTAAAATGAAGACTCCTTGACACCCTGGTGTCCTGGCCCACTTTATACCAGGCTCTTAGAATTCCCCAGCCTTCCTTTCCCCTCCGTAGTATCCCGCTGTGTGGCCTGGGAGAAGTCAATTGCCAGAGGGGCTTTTGAATAGATGTTCCATCCTGGGACAGATCCTGCCTGTTTCACAATTTTGTCTGAAATCAACCCTGCCATGGAGCTCTAAACTGTGCCCCAGCCCTGACCTCTAACTCTCTTCCCATCTTTGCCAGACCTGTCGGAGTGCCCTGCCAAGAGCATGCCAGAGAAGACCAACTTTCCCTGCACACCTGCCTTTGATCAGGGACTTTTGTTCCTTTACACATGACAGTTTCCATAGTCCACTTAGCTCCAGGGTCAGTGGCCTCTGCACCTATTGGCCTAGCGGTCAGATACAACCAGGTTAGGTTGAACATTATACTGATAAGGAGAGAGTTTTATTAGGAGGTTCTTTTGCATGCAGAATAGACATCTCTGGCTTTTGAAACAAGGACAAACACCAGCTAGTCTCTCCCAGTACATTATAGAAGAATGATTGTGTTGAGGAAAAGGAGCCCAGAGCTTTGTTTAATGGTAAAAAATGTTAACTATCTCTGTTCAGTTTTTCCTCATTCTGCACAGGATCCTGCTCTCTGCCCTTCACAGTTTACTGTGTGACTGTGGAGACAGGTTAAAAAGCTCCTCTTCCTTTTCCTTTTCTCTACTTTTCTCTTTCTCTTCCCTTTTTTGTTCTTTTCTTCAGTTAAAAAATACTTATTTGTTCTCCTTCATTTCCTCTCCTTGAGATGGCCAGGGGGAGTGAAGCCTGAGGGACTGGGGCCAAAGAGGCAGCTGGAGGATCAGGAGGTTGATAATATACAGGGGAATGGAACAAAGAGCTAAAAATATTGAGAACATCAAGATCCAGCTTTCTCACTGTCAGGAGGAAGGGAGTTGCAAATATGGGGAGGGAGAAAACTAAAAGATTTGCTGCGATGTTCAACTTGAATTGGAGGAATCAGTGTGAACTCATGGTTGGAGAGAGAGAGAGAAGGAGGGAGGGAGAGATGGATGTAGATGTGTGTTATTATGGAAATCTATATCTATATATCTATATCTGTATCATCTATACATATGTTGAAAGATCCTAGTATCAATTTCTCTCCAAAGCAGTTACCACACCTAGCACCCATATTTTGGTTCCTAAATACCATTCTATACTAAAAGGATAAAGTTTCTTAGAGAAATGAGATTCCTGAAACAGAGATTCCAGAGCTAGTATAGGGAAAGTATGAGATAGGCCTGAATGTCTTATTCTGCCAGAAAGTGATGTGCCTAAAAAATTATGGGGCTTGTAACAAATACACAGGAGCAAGTGTGAAGGGCCACAACAATCTATTCATCAAAATAAATGAGGGGGAGTGTTCTGGGAAGATGGCAGAGTATAAAGCACCAAGAATCAGTCTTCCCACTCAAACAACAATTACACTGGTAGAAACTGTTTGATGTAAGTATTTTTGAACGTTGGCATCCATTGAAGGCTTCCAAATTCCAGGGGAATGTTTAAAGGGTACACTGCCATTAATTTCAGTCAATTTCAGTTCTTAGCCTAGCAGTGGCTACCCATCTCCCTCCCCCATGCCCCACATCAGGCAGCTGTGTATGTATTCCTGGAGCAGCTTGCACACAGCTTGTGGGATCCAAGGTGGGCAATAAGGATCCTGTTATGAAATATTAGGGATTTGTGTTATGGTCATTGATTGCAGCTTCTGAACATGGAGGTGCAGATACAGAGGAGGGAAGCCATTGTTACTGCACTTCTCCTCTTCATTGCAAGACCCTCCTCCTCTGAGTGACTTCCAGAGGGTTTAAAGGGCCAATACCTTTTTACCACCCCCCCCTCATTTTTTTCTTTTTCTCCCTTTTGAAAATGAGACATTTAAGACTAGGGCATTAAAAAGCAACTGCATATTCAAGAGAAATTAGAAAGTCATTGTGCATACCCAGGGAAAGGAGCAGGATCAAAAATGACTGAAAAGATCTTAAGTTTGTACTTCAGCTGATCCTTGGCACAGAGATAGTCTACAGCAATAGAAAACAAAACAAAACGGCAAACCCTGAAGAAGGAGAATCTGATTTCCAGAGTTACTATATTGTTAGATTCAAATGTCCAGTTTTCAACAACAACAACAAAACAAGGCATACAAAGAAACAGAAATGTATGGACCATTGAAAAGAGAAAAAAATCAACAGAAACTGTTCCTGAAAAAGATCTGATGATGGGTCTACTAGATGAAGACTTTAAAACAGCTGTTTCAAAAATGCTCAAGAGAGAACTAAAAGGATATGTGCAGAAAGTAAGCAAACAAAAAAATGACGGATAATCAAAATGGAAATATAAGTAAAGAGATAGAAAACCTAAAAGAAATTCTGAAGCTAAAAGTATAATAACTGAAATAAAAATTCATTAAAGGAATTCAAAGGCATTTTTGAACAGGGAGAAGAATCAGTGAACTGAAAGGCAGGACAATGGAAATTATTGAGTCTGAAGAGCAAAAAGAAAAATTATGGAGCAAAAGTGAACAGAGAATAAGGGACAAGTGTGTCTTCATAATGTAGAATAACATATACATTATGGGAGTCCCAGAAGGAGAATAGAAAGGAGTAGAGAGAACATTTGAAAAAATAATGGTCAAAAATTTCCCAGGTTTGATGAAAGACGTGAATATAAATCCAAGAAGCTCAGTGAACACCAAGTAAGATGAACCCAGGACCCACACCAAGACATATTATAACCAAACTGTCAAAAGTAGAGACAAAAAAATAATCTTGAATGCAGAAAGAAAGAAGCAACTCTTGACATACGAGTGATCTTCAACAAGGTTATTAACAAATTCCTCTTCAAAAACTTTGCAGGACCACCACTTCCCTGGTGGTCCAGTGGTTAAGACTCTGCACTCCCAACGCAGGGGGCCTGTGTTCAATCCCTGGTCAGGGAAGTAGATCCTACATGCTACAATTAAGAGCCCACATGCCACAACAAAGATCCCGCATGGGCAATGAAGATCCCGCATACCCCAACTAAGACCAAGCGCAGCCAAATAAATAAATAAGTATTTAAAAACAAAACTTTGGAGGACAGAAGGCCGTGGGCTGGTACATTTAAGGTGCCAAAAGAAAAAACACTATCAATCAAGAATCCTATGTCTGGCAAAATTGTTCTTCAAAAGTGAGGGAGAAATTAAGACTTTCCCAGATAAACAAAAGCTGGGGACATTTGTTACCACTAGACCTGCCCTGCAAGAAATACTAAAGGTAGTTTTGCAGGTTGAAATCAAATGACACAGGGCTTCCCTGGCGATGCAGTGGTTAAGAATCCACCTGCCAACGCAGGGGACGTGGGTTCAAGCCCTAGTCCGGGAAGATCCCACATGCCATGGAGCACCTAAGCCTGTGCACCACAACTACTGAACCTGCATTCTAGAGCCTGTGAGCCACAGCTACTGAAGCCCACGTGCCTAGAGCCTGTGCTCCGCAACAAGAGAAGCCACTGCAATGAGAAGCCCACACACTGCAAGGAAGAGTAACCCCCACTCGCCACAACCAGAGAAGTCCTGCGCACAGCAACGAAAAGCAATAGAGACAAAAATTTAAAAATTAATTAATTAATTAAAAAAAGAAAGAAATCAAAGGATACTAGACAATAACTTGAAGACTTATGCAGAAATAAAGATCACAGTAAAGGAAAATACATGAGTGATTATAAAAGCTAGTATTATTGTAACAAGGGTTTATAATTTCACATTTTGGTTTCTACATGTATAAGAGACTAACGCATAAAAATTTATTAGCTTATGTTTTCAGACACAATGTATAAAGATGTAATTTTATGAAATCAACAATTGAAAGGGGTGGGGAATGGAGCTGTAAACAAGCAGTTTTTGTATGTTATTCAAGTTAGGATGGTATAAGTTCAACTTAGAGTGTTATAACTTTAAGATGTAATCTCCATAGTAACCACATGGAAAATAGGTATAGAATACACACAAAAGGAAATGAGAAAGAAATTAAAATGTTTCACTACCAAAAAAAAAATCAACTAAACACAAGAGAAGACAGTAATGCTGGAAATGAACAGAAAAATGCTGTATGGCATGTAGAAAACAAATAGTACTATGACAGAAGTCCTTCCTTATCAGCAATTACTTTCAATGTAAATGGATTAAACTCTCTAATCAAAAGACAGAAATTAGCAGAATGGAAAAAAACATGATATAATAAAACATTGTCTGCAAGAGACTTACTTTTATCCAAAGACACAAATAGATTGAATGTGAAATGATGGAAGAAAATATTCCATCCAAATAGTAACCAAAAGAGAACAGGATTGGCTATAATAATATCAGAAAAAATAGACTTTAAATCAAAAAAGTTTATAACAGACAAAGAAGAACATTATATATTAGTAAAGATTTCAATACAGTAAAATGATATAATAATTACAAACATTTACAAACCTAACAATAGACCATCAAAATATATAAAGCAAAAATTGTCAGAATTGAAGGGAGAAATAGACAGTTCTACAGTAATAGTTGGAGACATCAATATCCCACTCTCAATAATGGACAGAATAACCAGATAGAAGATAAGCATGGAAATAGAGGACTTCAACAACTCATTAAATCAACTAGATCAAACAGACATATACAGAACACTCCACCCAATAACAACAGAATACACATTCTTTTTAAGTGCAAATACACATTCTTTTCAGGATATGTTAGGCCACACGTTAAGTCTCAATAGACTTTAAAGATAGATATAATATAAAGTATCTTGTCTGACTAGAACAGAATACTGTATGCTAACACATATATATGGAATCTAAGGGAAAAAAAAAAAAGCTCATGAAGAACCTAGGGGTAAGATGGGATTAAGGAAACAGACCTACTAGAGCATGGACTTGAGGATATGGGGAGGGGGAAGGGTAAGCTGTGACAAAGTGAGAGAGTGGCATGGACATATATACACTACTAAATGTAAACTAGATAGCTACTGGGAAATAGCCGCATAGCACAGGGAGATCAGTTTGGTGCTTTGTGACCACCTAGAGGGGTGGGATAGGGAGGGTGGGAGGGAGGGAGATGCAAGAGTGAAGAGATATGGGAACATATGTATATGTATAACTGATTCACTTTGTTATAAAGCAGAAACTAACACACCATTGTAAAGCAATTATACTCCAATAAAGATGTTAAAAAAAAGGGGGTGCTTAGGAATTATCTTAACAAAAGAGGTAAAAGTTTTGCACAATGAAAACTACAAAACATTGCTAAAAGAAGTTAAAGAAGACATAAATGTAAAGACCTTCCATGTTTATTGATTAGAAAACTTAACATTGTTATGATGTCAATACTACCCCAAATAATCTACAGATTAAATGCAATTCTATAAAAACCCAAATGACTTTTTTTTCTCAGAAATAGGAAAAAATCCTAAAATTCATATGGAATCTCAAGTGATCCTGAATAGCCAAAACACTTTTGAATAAGAACAAAGCTGGAGGACTCACATTTCCTGTTGTCAAAACATACCAACAAACATAACATTATATTTTATAGATTTCAAAAGAGTATGGTGCTGGCATAAAGACAGATACATAGATCAAAGTAATAGAATAGAAAACCCAGAAATAATCACTGACATATATCCACAAAGGAGTTCAAGTCATTCAATAGGTGAAAGGATAGTCTTTTTGACAAATCATGCTAAGAAAACTGGGTATAAACATGCAAAAGAAGGAAGTTGGGCACTCACCTAATACCATATAAAAATTAACTCAAAATTATTTAAAGACCTAGACTTAAGACATAAAAAGTATAAAACTCTTAGAAGAAAACATAGGGAAGAAGCTTGATGACATTGGATTTGGCAGTGATTTCTTGGATGTGACATCAAGGCACAGGCAACAAAAGCAAAAACAGACAGATTGAAGTTTATGAAAATTAAAACTTTTGTGCATCAAAAGATACTATGAACAGTAAAAGGTAACCCACAGAATGGGAGAAAACATTTCCATGTTAGATATCTGTTAAGGGATTAATACCTAGAATATATAGAAAACTCCTAAAACTCAACAAGAGAAAAACAAACAACCAATTCTAAAATGGGCAAAGAACTTTAACTTTTTTGAAAATAAATTATATGAATGGTAAATAGGCACATGAAAAGATGCTCAACATCACTAATCATTAGAGAAATGCAAATTAACTCTACATTAAGATACCACATACTCATTGGAATGGCTCCTATCAAAAAACCCAGAAAGTAGTAAGTGTTGGTGAGGATGTGGATTAATTAAAACCCTGTTGGTGGGAATGTACAGCCATTGTGGAAAACAGTATGGAGATTTCTCAAAAAACATTAGATGTAGAGTTACCATATGATCCAGATATTCACTTCTTAGTATATACCCAAAAGAATTGAAAGCAGCGTCTTGTAGAGATATTTATACACTCATGGTTTATAGAAGTATTGTTTGCAATAGCTAAAATGTGGAAGCAACCCAAGTGCCCATTGCTAGATGAATGGATAAGCAAATATGGTATGTACATACAATGGAATGTTATTCAGCCTTAAAAAAGAAGGAAATTATTGACATGTGCTACAACATGGATGAAACGAGGATATTATGGTAAGTGAAGAAAGACAATCACAAAAGGCAAATAGTGTATGATTCCACTTAAATGAAGCACTTAGTGTAGTCAAAATCATAGAGATAGAAAGTAGAGAAGTGGTTGCCAGGGGCTGGGGGTAAGGGAAAATGAGGAATTATTGTTTACTGGTGTAGAGTTTCAATTTTGCAAGATGAAAAGAAATCTGGAGATGTATGGTGGTGACAATTTGCACAACAATATGAATGTACTTAATATCACTGAACTGTACACCTTAAAATGGCTAAGATGATAAATTTCATGTTATGTGTTTTTTACCACAATAAAAAATGGAAACAAAACAATAATAGTAAAGTATTATAACCCACTGAATATAAAAGAAACCCCCAAACCCATGCTGATAAAAACAAATAAAAGGAAATCAATAAATAAATGGAGAAAGAGAAGTACTTGTTTATTTTAGAATGGCAATTTATAAATGCACAAGGAATGATATAATCAGAAAAATCACTATTTGGTAATCAATATAGTAATAATGATTCAGGCAAGAATCATCAATGGATGCTAAAACTGGAGGATGAAAGTCTGATGAGGAACAAAATGTTAAGTAGTTTCAAAGTGTCTCTCCACAGACTACTCATTAATTACAAAGGAAAATTTACAGTGTAGAAACCTGTCAGACACCACCTTAACCAAGCAAATAAAGGTTACAGAAGTGATAATGGAACAAATTACTATTGTGTTCCTTCTAATGCAATACTCTGAGAACCCAGCCTCACTTCTGTGATGTTGCTGTCAAAAATGCACACCCTGAATCAAATCATGAAGCAATTTCAGACAGACCCAAATTGAGGGACTTTCTGTAAAATGCTGTTAAATGCAAAATAACATGTTAAATCACACCAGCCAAATCCAGAATGTTGGAAATTCCAAAGGACAAATGATGCAGTTTCTTCAACAAGTAAATAGCATAAAGGGTAAAAGAAAAGAGCAGAAGAGATTTAAGATATATAACCAATTCAATGCCTAGATCTTGTTTTAGGTTCTAATTTGAATGAGGTAATAAAATTTTTTGACAACCAGGTAAACTGGAATATTAACTGGGAATTAGATAATAATATGGAATAATTGTTCATTTTTGACAGGTGTGATAAATGCATTATGGTTATATATTAAAAATCCCTTAGCTGTTATAGATGCACACTTTTGTGGGTGAAGTAATGCACTGTCTGTTACTCCAGAAAAAAATGGGGAAGTGGAAGGATGGATGAAATAATATTGGCAAAATGTTGACAATTGATGAAGTTGGGTAAGGTGTACATGGGAGTTTATTACATCATTTTCTCTACTTATGTGTATATTTGAAAATGGCATATATCTATGTAAAAGAAGGCGGAGGAAGAGAAGACGAATCTGGAAGAGAAGAGGAATCTGAAATAGACCTTAAACCATAGCTAGAGTTTAATTTGCTTTTTAATGTGAAAGAATTGGAATAAACATAAGAACTAAATTATATACCAACTGTGGTGGATGTATGTCTACAAATACTTATTTAGTGGACTGTATATAATTTTTATTCATACTACTAATCCAGTGTCAAGTTATAGAAAGCATGTAGGTAATTTTATTGATAATGAACAGCTGAATTGGATAGACACGGCAATTATATTTCAGATGTCAGTACTTAGAGTTAGGCAGAAAAGTTTAGAAAAATCAAATGCATTTTGCTCTAATCTTGGAATGCTACAACTTACACAACCAAACAAATGTCTATTTAAGGTCTTTTGCATTTCCTTATAAATTTTAAGGATTACATTGTCAATTCCCACTAAAAAATATTAAAAACTTATTAGGAGTTAGATTGGGAGTTCACTGAACCTATATATTATAATTTGAGGAGAACTGACATCTTTATAATATTGAGTCACCACTCCATTTTCTGTGTATAGCCTTGCATTAACTTAGAGTTTCTTTAAAATTTCTCATCAATATTTTACAGTTCGGTGTGTAAAAATTTTAGACATCTTTTGATAGACTTATTCTTGGTCATTTGTGATTCTTATACTACTTTAAATAGCATTATTCATTAAAAAAATTTTAATCTAGGAATATAATTGATTTTTGTATATTTATCTTGTATCCAGCAACACTGCCTGACATTTTTCTTTTTTTTCACATTTTTTAAAATTAATTAATTAATTATTTATTTTATTGGAGTATAATTGCTTTACAATGGTGTGTTAGTTTCTGCTTTATAACAAAGTGACTCAGTTATACATATACATATGTTCCTATATCTCTTCCCTCTTGCATCTCCCTCCCTTCCACCCTCCCTATCCCACGCCTCCAGGCAGTCACAAAGCACCGAGCTTATCTCCCTGTGCTATGCGGCTGCTTCCCACTAGCTATCTACCTTACATTTGGTAGTGTACATATGTCCATGCCTCTCTCTTGCTTTGTCACAGCTTACCCATCTCCCTCCCCATATCCTCAAGTCCATTCTCTAGCAGCTCGGTGTCTAGTAGCTCTGTGTCTGTCTTACCCCTAGGTTCTTCATGACATTTTTTTTTCTTAAATTCTATATATATGTGTTAGCATACGGTATTTGTCTTTCTCTTTCTGACATACTTCACTCTGTATGACAGACTCTAGGTCTATCCACCTCATTACAAATAGCTCAATTTCGTTTCTTGTTATGGCTGAGTAATATTCCATTGTATATATGTGCCACATCTTCTTTATCCATTCATCTGATGATGGACACTTAGGTTGTTTCCATCCCCGGGCTATTGTAAATAGAGCTGCAATGAATATTTTGGTATATGACTCTTTTTGAATTATGGTTTTCTCAGGGTATATGCCCAGTAGTGGGATTGCTGGGTCATATGGTAGTTCTATTTGTAGTTTTTTAAGGAACCTCCATACTGTTCTCCACAGTGGCTGTGTCAATTTACATTTCCACCAAGAGTGCAAGGGGGTTCCCTTTTCTCCACACGCTCTCCAGCATTTATTGTTTCTAGATTTTTTGATCATGGACATTCTGACAGGTGTGAGATGATATCTCATTGTAGTTTTGTTTTGCATTTCTCTAATGATTAATGATGTTGAGCATTCTTTCATGTGTTTGTTGGCAGTCGGCATATCTTCTTTGGAGAAATGTCTATTTAGTACTTCTGCCCATTTTTGGATTAAGTTGTTAGTTTTTTTGTTATTGAGCTGCTTATAAATTTTGGAGATTAATCCTTTGTCAGTTGCTTCATTTGCAAATATATTCTCCCATTCTGAGGGTTGTCTTTTGGTCTTGTTTATGGTTTCCTTTGCTGTGCAAAAGTTTGAAGTTTCTTTACATCCCATTTGTTTATTTTTGTTTTTATTTCCATTTCTCTAGGAGGTGGGTCAAAAAGGATCTTGCTGTGGTTTATGTCATAGAGTGTTCTTCCTATGTTTTCCTCGAAGAGTTTGATAGTTTCTCGCCTTACATTTAGGTCTTTAATCCATTTTGAGCTTATTTTTGTGTATGGTGTTAGGGAGTGATCTAATCTCATACTTTTACATGTACCTGTCCAGTTTTCCCTGCACCACTTATTGAAGGGCTGTCCTTTCTCCACTGTACATTCCTGCCTCCCTTATCAAAGATAAGGTGACCATATGTGCGTGGGTTTATCTCTGGGCTTTCTATCCTGTCCCATTGAGCTGTCTTTTTGTTTTTGTGTCAGGACCATACTGTCTTGATTACTGTAGCTTTGTAGTATAGTCTGAAGTCAGGGAGCCTGATTCCTCCAGCTCCGTTTTTCGCTCTCAAGATTGCTTTGGCTATTCGGGGTCTTTTGTGTTTCCATACAAATTGTGAAATTTTCTTTTCTAGTTCTGTGAAAAATGCCAGTGGTAGTTTGATAGGGATTGCATTGAATCTGTAGATTGCTTTGGGTAGTACAGTCATTTTCACAATGTTGATTCTTCCAATCCAAGAACATGGGATATCTCTCCATCTATTTGTATCATCTTTAATTTCTTTCATCAGTGTCTTATAATTTCTGCATACAGGTCTTTTGTCTCCTTAGGTAGGTTTATTCCTAGATATTTTATTCTTTTTGTTGCAATGGTAAATGGCAGTGTTTTCTTGATTTCACTTTCAGATTTCTCATCATTAGTGTTTAGGAATGCCAGAGATTTCTGTAAATTAATTTTGTATCCTGCTACTTTACCAAATTCATTGATTAGCTCTAGTAGTTTTCTGGTAGCATCTTTAGGATTCTCTATGTATAGTATGTCATCTGCAAACAGTGACAGCTTTACTTCTTCTTTTCCAATTTGGATTCCTTTTATTTCCTTTTCTTCTCTGATTGCTGTGGCTAAAACTTCCAAAACTATGTTGAATAAGAGTGGTGAGAGTGGGCAACCTTCTCTTGTTCCTGATCTTAGTGGAAATGCTTTCAGTTTTTCACCATTGAGGGTGATGTTGGCTGTGGGTTTGTCATATACGGCCTTTATTATGTTGAGGAAAGTTCCCTCTATGCCTACTTTCTGCAGGGTTTTTATCATAAATGGGTGTTGAATTTTGTCAAAAGCTTTCTCTACATCTATTGAGATAACAATATGGTTTTTATCCTTCAATTTATTAATAGGATGTATCACATTGATTGATTGCGTATATTGAAGAATCCTTGCATTCCTGGAATAAACCCCACTTGATCATGGTGTATGATCCTTTTAATGTGTTGTTCGATTCTGTTTGCTAGTATTTTGTTGAGGATTTTTGCATCTATGTTCATCCGTGATATTGGCCTGTAGTCTTCTCTCTTTGTGACATCCTTGTCTGGTTTTGGTATCAGGGTGATGGTGGCCTCGTAGAATGAGGTTGGGAGTGTTCCTCCCTCTGCTTTATTCTGGAAGAGTTTGAGAATGATAGGTGTTAGCTCTTCTCTAAATGTTTGATAGAATTCGCCTGTGAAGCCATCTGGTCCTGGGCTTTTGTTTGTTGTAAGATTTTAAACCACAGTTTCCATTTCAGTGCTTGTGATTGGCCTGTTCATATTTTCTATTTCTTCCTGATTCAGTCTTGGCACGTTGTGCATTTCTAAGAATTTGTCCATTTCTTCCAGGTTGTCCACTTTATTGGCATAGAGTTGCTTGTAGTAATCTCTCATGATCTTTTGTATTTCTGCAGTGTCAGTTGTTACTTCTCCTTTTTCATTTCTAATTCTATTGATTTGAGTCTTCTCCCTTTTTTTCTTGATGGGTCTGGCTAATGGTTTATTAATTTTGTTTATCTTCTCAAAGAACCAGCTTTGACTTTTATTGATCTTTTCTATCATTTCCTTCATTTGTTTTTCATTTATTTCTGATCTGATCTTTATGATTTCTTTCCTTCTGCTAACTTTGGGGGTTTTTTGTTCTTCTTTCTCTAGGTGCAAGTTTAGGTTGTTTATTCGAGATGTTTCCTGTTTCTTAAGGTAGGATTGTATTGCTATAAACTTCCCTCTTAAAACTGCTTTTGCTGCATCCCATAGGTTTTGGGACGTCGTGTCTCCATTGTCATTTGTTTCTAGGTATTTTTTGATTTGCTCTTTGATTTCTTCAATGATCACTTCATTATTTAGTAGTGTATTGTTTAGCCTCCATGTGTTTGTATTTTTTACAGATATTTTCCTGTAATTGATATTTAGTCTCATAGTGTTGTGGTCGGAAAAGATACTTGATACAATTTCAATTTTCTTAAATTTACCAAGGCTTGATTTGTGACCCAAGATATGACCTATCATGAAGAATGTTCCAAGAGCCCTTGAGAAAAGTGTGTATTCTGTTGTTTTTGGTTGGAATGTCCTATAAATATCAATTAAGTCCATCTTGTTTAATGTATCATTTAAAGCTTATGTTTCCTTATTTATTTTCATTTTGGATGATCTGTCCATTGGTGAAAGTGGGGTGTTAAAGTCCCCTACTATGAATGTGTTACTGTCGATTTCCCCTTTTATGGCTGTTAGTATTTGCCTTATGTATTGAGGTGCTCCTATGTTGGGTGCATAAATATTTACAATTTTTATATCTTCTTGGATCAATCCCTTGATCATTATGTAGTGTCCTTTTTTGTCTCTTCTAATAGTCTTTATTTTAAAGTCCATTTTGCTTAATATGAGAATTGTCACTCCAGCTTTCTTTTGGTTTCCATTTGCATGAAATATCTTTTTCCATCCCCTTACTTTCAGTCTTTATGTGTCTCTAGGTCTGAAGTGGGTCTCTTGTAGACAGCAAATACATGCATCTTGTTTTTGTATCCATTCAGCCAGTCTGTGTCTTTTGGTGGGAGCATTTAGTCCATTTATATTTAAGGTAATTATTGATATGTATGTTCCTATTCCCATTTTCTTAATTATTTTGGGTTTGCTATTGTAGGTCTTTTCCTTCTCTTGTGTTTCTTGCCTAGAGAAGTTCCTTTAGCATTTGTTGTAAAGCTGGTTTGGTGGTGCTGAACTCTCTCAGCTTTTGCTTGTCTGTAAAGCTTTTAAGTTCTCCATCAAATCTGAATGAGATCCTTGCTGGGTAGACTAATCTTGGTTGCAGGTTTTTCTCCTTCATCACTTTAAATATGTCCTGCCAGTCCCTTCTGGCTTGCAGAGTTTCTGCTGAAAGTTCAGCTGTTAACCTTATGGGGATTCCCTTATGTGCTATTTGTTGTTTTTCCCTTGCTGCTTTTAATATGTTTTCTTTGTATTTAATTTTTGACAGTTTGATTAATATGTGTCTTGGCGTATTTCTCCTTGGATTTATCCTGTATGGGACTCTCTGTGCTTCTTGGACTTAACTATTTCCTTTCCCATATTAGGGAAGCTTTCAACTATAATCTCTTCAAATATTTTCTCAGTCCCTTTCTTTTTCTCTTCTTCTTCTGAAACCCCTATAATTCGAATGTTGGTGCATTTAATGTTGTCCCAGAGGTCTCTGCGACTGTCCTCAGTTCTTTTCATTCTTTTCTCTTTATTCTTCTCTGCAGTAGTTATTTCCACTATTTTATCTTCCAGGTCACTTATCTGTTCTTCTGCCTCAGTTATTCTGCTATTGATCCCATCTAGAGGACTTTTAATTTCATTTATTGTGTTGTTCATCTTTGTTTGTTTTATCTTTAGTTCTTCTAGGTCCTTTTTAAATGTTTCTTGCATTTTGTCTATTATATTTCCAAGATTTTGAATCATCTTTACTATCATTATTCTGAATTCTTTTTCGGGTAGACTGCCTATTTCCTCTTTATTTGTTAGGTCTGGTGGGTTTTTATCTTGCTCCTTCACCTGTGGTGTGTTTTTCTGTCTTCTCATTTTGCTTAACTTACTGTGTTTGGGGTCTCCTTTTTGCAGGCTGCAGGGTCGTAGTTACCATTGTTTTTGGTGTCTGTCCCCAGTGGCTAAGGTTGGTTCAGTGGGTTGCGTAGGCTTCCTGGTGGAGGGGAGTAGTGCCTGTGTTCTGGTGGATGCAGCTGGATCTTGTCTTTCTGGTGGGCAGGTCCACGTCTGGTGGTATGTTTTGGGGTGTCTGTGGACTTGTTATGATTTTAGGCAGCCTCTCTGCTAATGGGTGGTGTTGTGTTTCTATCTTGCCAGTTGTTTGGCATAAGGTGTCCAGCACTGTAGCTTGCTGGTCGTTGAGTGAAGCTGGGTGCTGGTTTTGAGATGGAGATCTCTGGGAGATTTTCGCCATTTGATATTATGTGGAGCTGGGAGGTCTCTTGTGGACCAGTGCCCTGAAGTTGGCTCTCCCACCTCAGAGGCACAGCACTGACTCCTGGCTGCAGCACCAAGAGCCTTTCATCCACATGGCTCAGAATAAAAGAGAGAAAAAGTAGAAAGAGAGAATTAGTATAAGTAGAAAGAAAGAAAGAAAGAAAGAAAGAAAGAAAGGAGGGAGAGAGGGAGGGTGGAAGGAAGGAAGGAAGGAGGGAAGGAAGGAAGAAAAGAAAGATGAAGAAAAATAAAATAAGATAAAATATAATAAAGTTATTAAAATAAAAAAATAATTATTATAAAATTTTTTTTAAAAAAACAAAAAACGGACGGATAGAACCCTAGGACAAATGGTGGAAGCGAAGCTATACAGACAAAATCTCACACAGAAGCATACACATACACACTCACCAAAAGAGGAAAAGGGGAAAAAATCATAAAAAGTCCACCTCCTTAATTTGAGATGATTCGTTGTCTAATCATGTATTCCACAGTTGCAGGGTACATCAAGTTGATTGTGGAGTTTTAATCCGCTGCTTCTGAGGCTGCTGGGAGAGGTTTCCCTTTCTCTTCTTTGTTAGCACAGCTCCCAGGGGCTCAGCTTTGGATTTGGCCCCGCCTCTGCGTGTAGGTCGCTGGAGGGCATCTGTTCTTCGCTCAGACAGGACGAGGTTAAAGGAGCTGCTGATTCGGGGGCTCTGGCTCACTCAGGCCGGGGGGGAGGGAGGGGCACGGAGTGCGGGGCGAGTCTGCAGCGGCAGAGGCCAACATGACGTTGCACCAGCCTAGGGTGCGCCGGGCGTTCTCCCGGGGGAGCTGTCCCTGGATCTCGGCACCATGGCAGTGTAGGGCTGCACAGCCTCCCCGGAAGGGGGGTGTGGATAGTGACCTGTGCTCGTACACAGGCTTCTTGGTGGCGGCAGCAGCAGCCTTACCGTCTCATGCCCGTCTCTGTGGTCCGCGCTTTTAGCCGCGGCTCGCGCCCGTCTCTGGAGCTCCTTAAAGCAGCGCTCTAAATCCCCTCTCCTCGCGCACCAGGAAACAAAGAGGGAAGAAAAAGTCTCCTGCCTCTTCAGCAGGTCCAGACTTTTCCCCGGACCCCCTCCCGGCTAGCCGTGGTGCACTAATGCCCTGCAGGCTGTGTTCACGCTGCCAACTCCAGTCCACTGCCAATGCTCCGACCAAAGTCCTAGCCTCAACTCCCAGCCCCGCCCCGGCGGGTGAGCAGACAAGCCTCGCGGGCGGGTGAGTGCCGGTCGGCACCGATCCTCTGTGTGGGAATCTCTCCGCTTTGCCCTCCGCACCCCTGTTGCTGTGCTCTCCTCCGCGGCTTCGAAGCTTTCCCCCTCCGCCACCTGCAGTCTCCGCCCGCGAAGGGGCTTCCTAGTGTGTGGAAACCTTTCCTCCTTCACGGCTCCCTCCCACTGGTGCAGGTCCCATCCCTATCCTTTTGTCTCTGTTTATTCTTTTTTCTTTTGCCGTACCCAGGTACGTGGGGGGGCGGGGTTTCTTGCCTTTTGGGAGGTCTGAGGTCTTTTGCCAGCGTTCAGTAGGTGTTCTGTAGGAGTTGTTCCACGTGTATCTGGTGTATCTGTGGGGAGGAAGATGATTTCCACGTCTTACTCTTCCGCCATCTTCCCGGAAGCCTATCTAACATTTATTTTTCTAATACTTAATCCAGTTTTTTAGAATTTTATACATTTTCAATCATATCATTAGTGAAAATAAGAGTTTTATTTTTTCCTTTTCAATCCTTTTATATTATTATATCTTTTTCATACCTGAGCAGACTGGCAGGTAGGGCTACAAGTAAAAATGTTGAATAGAAATGATAATGGTAGACCTTCTGATCTTTTCCTTGATCTCAAAGGGAAAACTTTCATTCACCATTTCACCACTGAATATGATGGTTTCACATATACATTTCTTGTGTATATTTACATATATATTTCTTTTATGTATATTTCACACACACATGTACATACTCTTTATCAGATTAAGCAAATTTCCTAGAATAAGTTTGCTGAGTGTTTTAAAATGAATGGTTGTTGGATTTTACCAAATGCTGTTCCTCTACCCACTGATGGTCATATAACTTTTCTCCTTTATTCTGTTAATGTGATCAATTACACTGATTTTTTTTTTTTTTGAAGGTGACTTGCATTCCTGGAATAAACTCAATTTGGTAATGATTTAGTATCCCTCTTAGATGTTGCTGGATTCAATTTGCTAATATTTTGCTTAAGATTTTTGCATCTATGTTCATAAAAAGAATTTTTTTTATCTTTCTCATAATATCCTTGACAGTTTTTGGTTTTTGCTGTACTTGCCTTAAAAATTTAGTCAAGGAGTATTCCTTCTTTTTCTATTACCAGGAAGAGTGTGTGTAAGAAGAATTCTTCTTTAATGTTTGGTAGAATTCATCCGTGAAGCTATCTGGTCCTGGACTATTCTTCATGGAAAGGATATTTTTATGGGCTCCCCTGGGGAAAGAATAGAAACTCAAGAACCATCCATTGTTCAGGGACTTCTGAGGGAAAGAACTAAGAGAGAGACAGAGGTGGTGGTGTATGACATTACAAATTACCTGGCATTTTCCTAAAAAGACTCTGCTCTTTGTTACCAACTATCACGCCACACATCCCTGAGCTGGCAGGTCTCCAGGATAAGGAGTCTACGAGTGTAGTTCTCCGGCTGCCTGATCCCACCTTCCCAATGACCACAGGCATGTCTTTCAGAGGAGAAGCCTTGGTGTTGGGCAGAGAGCAGTGAGGGAGAGGGGGAGGAGGGACGGGTTCAAGCAGACAGAGGCCCTTTGTTTGCTCTGCTTCTTTGTAAATGAGGCAACATTTAGAAACAAATATTGGTTCAGAGGACCAATGCCTTCATGCCATCTCCTTTAGGTCAGCTACCCAACCTCCCTGCATGTACACACAAGTCCACCTCTTTCAACAAGAGGGCCAATCCTGTTGAAATTTAAAAGTTTTATTCAGCTTATGGTGGAAGATTTGGATCATGACTTAGATTCATCTGTAACTGGAAGTCCTCTTCTCTCTCTCTCTCTCCTCCCTCCCTTCCTCCCTTTCTCCCCTCCTCTCTGGACAAATAAAGAGAAGATCAATATAGAAAAAAAAGGAGACAAGATCAATATTAAAAAAAAAAGGAGAAAAGATCAATATCAAGAAGGCAGCTGTGGTCTAGAGAAGGCTGGGACTTAGGAGATTTGAGTTCAGGTTCCAGAGCTCTGTGAATGAGGACCTGTCGTTTTACTGTAATGTTCACATCTAAAAAATGGGGGACTGATCTTACCTCATTAGGCAGTTAGTCAAGATCACAAGGTCTTGCCCCAGAACAGTGCCTGGCATGTGGAACAGCTGAAAACATGATCCTTTCCTTCCATCTGAGCATGATAAGCCAGTGCATGCCTGAGGTGCTGCAGCTGGGGCACCCACACCTCTCCCAGAGACAAGCCCCTCTGCAGCAGAAAATGGGGGCTGTGTGTCTGTGGAGAAATGGCAGTCCTGGAGGCCTCTGGTCTGTTTCTCTCTCAGTGTGACCCCAGACAAGCCTCTTGGCCTGTGTGTGTGTCCCTGTTTCATGGAAGAGGCAGTGTCCCTGGTGGATGGGTACATACGCTCTGGAATCAGACAGCCTGATTTTGCACCTGGCTCGCCAGCTGACCTTGGACAAGTTAATAACCCCTCAGGGCCTCAGTGTCCTCATCTCATTTGTAAAATGAGGATTCTAATGCACTGATCTCAGAGGGCTGTGGTGAGGGCCCAGTGAATCTCTCAGCAAGTATTAGCCATCATTAAGCTGTAAAAGAGGGACAATGAGCTTCCTGACTCCAGAGTGTTTCTAGTAAAGAATTAAACACCATAACGGAGAGCACAGGGACAAGTGTCATGGGCCACCAAGGACACAGAACACTGACACTTTCACCTCTCACCACCACACACCCCCATACACATTATAGATGTGGGCACAGCCATACAACCAGGGTCATACACTCATGTACACCCACAGTTGGCCTCACCCCTGCCTCCTGGGAGTGGCAGACACAGGCCTCTATCCTGTCCTCCTGAGCAAGAACCAAGGCTCTTGTGAGTAGATGGTGCGGGATCCTGTTCTCCATGTCTCCTCTGGCCCTTCTTCAGATCCCGTGGGCTCTGTACTTCCTCCCCTGCGTGTCTTAGGCTCAGACTCAGAGGGCTCCACTGAGGCAAGGCATAGGCTTGGCTGGCCCAGAGAGGGCTCAGCCTGGCCAGAGTGCTCTCTCTGAGGGCTCAGGCCAGGCTGTAGGCCTGTCGCCAGAGGAGCTGCCTCAAGAAAGGCTCACTGTGTGAGTGCAGAAGGGGCCCAGGTGGGAGGATCAAGATCCATCTGCCTCGCATGCCCTCCACCAAGCTCCCATGTGTTCATGGATTAGCTCAACATTCGACAACTCTCCTTCCTGCTTCTGGGCAGACTCTGCAAGCTCACTGCAGGACCTGTAGAAGGCATGAGCTGAGTGTGGGCATCCTGCTCTGTGGAGTCTCTCCCAGCCAGCCCTGCCCCTGACTTTCCCCCTCCATTCTTCTCTCCGTACCTCAAGGTGCCCCATGAGGACAGGCCACCCCCTAATGCCTGCTGCAGTGGGCAGCAGGAATTCGCCCCTTCTGCCAAGATTCTGGGTTTCCCATGGCTTGAGCCGGAGGGTCCACAAGGGCAGAGACACAAGCGCAGCAGCCGCCACTCTTCTTCACGGTGAGGCGGGGATTTGGAGGGCCAGGGTTGTCTCATGTCCCCCCTGTAAACAGAAAGTCCCTGCTAAAGTAGCGCTCTCTGAAATGGAGCGTGTGTAGCCTCCTGTACATGAGACAATCTATTGGGGCGTGGGGAGTTTATGCTAGCTTCCGATTATATTTACTCCTCATGCAAAAGATGAATAAGTTAACACTCACTCTTGTTTCATATGAGGATTGGCACTGCCTCCCACCTGGTCTGCAAGGCAGGCAGACGCATGTCACGGAGGGCCTTTGAGGTTCCTGAGGGAAGATGGGGAAAGCCTCACAAGGGGTGGGGTGGGGAAGGGGATGCTGGAAGGCTGTGACTCCCTGAACTGTCCTTTACTTTTGGCTTTTGTGGTTCCACATTTTGTGGTTTGCATATGCCCAGTAAAATGGATGTACAGATTAAGTAACGTGATTTAACTCATCAGATCTCCCAAAATGCATGAGTGCCTTAGAAAGATTCCTGCAAAGAAACTAGACCTAGAAGATGATTCCGATATCACAAACACAGGTGAACTAAAATAAAATGGCACTACTGAGATATCTTCTAAGTCTGGTGTAAATTAATGTAAATAAAACCAAAAACAATGCTAATCTGATTGGGTTGGATAAGTAACTTAAGAAAACCCTAAAATTATCTTGACTCTCTGGAATATGGACTTACATCTACTATCAGGAACTTTGCCCCTTCCCTAAGTGTATATTTTGCCTTGAGATATTTTTCATTGTGTATAAGGCAGAGTATAGAGAGAGACATTTAAAAATGAGTGTTTCATCTTTGTCTCATTGTTTACAAATTTTCTATTCCTTTCATGATTGAAATATACACAATATTAGTTTAAAAAGTGTATATATATATATATATATATATATATATATTATATATATATACACACACACACACACACAGTGTACAGCCTCACTATTTTTCTGGATAAGGATGGGCAATCAAAATGGTTTGGAGACCACTTTTCTGGAGGGACCCAGGGATGACCCAGGGCAATGAGATCAGGCCACATCCTCTCCTGGGTCCCTTTCTTTGTGTTCATGTGTCACTTGTCCTGAGTGTCACAGAGTCTTGATCACATTCCAGGGCAGCTTCTTGTAGGAGAGACATTGTCTCTCCTGTGACTCTGTCCCTAGCCTAGGTGTCCAGCAGGCTGCATGAAGGGAAGGAAGTTTACCGGTCCAGCATCCTGTGCTCAGGAGGACGCATGGGGAGGGACAGCTCCTCCGTGGGCCTTTAAGGACCCAAGAAGGAGTAGGATTTCTGGATACACCTGGGAACAAGTGAAAGAGGTTGAGCCTGTTGTCTTTGACTTGTGGTCAGCCTTATTCTTCTCTCACACCCTCTCCCAGGAAGGTCTCTGCCTGTCATTCTCCTGTTCTGGTGTGTGTTTGGGGCAGTCCCTTCCTTCTTCCATCTGTAGAATGAGCACATAGGTTGGTTCAGGACCAGCTGTGGCACCCTGGGATTCAGAAGCAGAGCCACTCCCGCCTCTTTCCGCTGCAACTCTGCTCCTGGCACAGAGCAAGCGCGCGTTAACAACGGGGTGATTTTTCTTTAATTCCCTTCCAGTCAGCATTTTTGTGTTGGATTCCACCCACGGGTCTGTCCCAGAGGTCAGGAAATGAGGTGATCAGCCTGAGCGAGGAATGAAGGGGGAGGGCTGAGGGGCGATTGGGCAAGCGGGCTGCACAAACAAAGGGGGTCAAAGATTGTGCTTGGCCAGCCCCGCGGGTGATAAAGGGGCGCGGGGTGCAGGGAGGTGGCCCAGAAGCCGGTCCGTCTGTGCTCGGCACTCCGCTTCGCAGACCCGGGAGGATGAGGCTCGCCGTCTGCGCTCTGCTAGCCTGCGCGGTCCTGGGTGAGTGCGGTCGCTGGGAAGGCCCGCAGAGTCGCCGGCCCGGGCGCCCCCTGAATACCGGAGCCCGCCACACCATCCCTGGGCTCCGCGTTGGAACTGGAAGCCCGGACCTTTCCTTCGCTTCTCCCCGCTGCACCCTTGCATCTGCTTCATCACTGCCTCAGGGACAGCTCTGCGCTTGTGCGCACCTTCTGGTCCTGCCTGTGCCTCTGCCACATTTTCACCCCCTCCTTGCTTCCTCCTCCTGTCCAGAAAACCTTGTAGTAGCGGAACACAATAAATTAGAGCACTTCCATCACGGTTTATCAAATCCCTTTGCTGAGGTCTCAATCAAGTCCAAACTGCTTAGGATGGCATTCAAGTCCTCCCCAGATCTGGTCCCACCTCCACTGATAGTCTGATGTCCCATGGGTGCCCTTGGTGCTGACCATGCCCCACTAATGAGGCAGGGCAGTTGAAGGGTTTGGAGCATGGGATTTGAAGCCAAACTTTTTGCGTCCCCAGCGGTGAGGGGGGTAGTACAGCCTGGCCTGGAAAGGTCCCGTGAGAGTAAATGAGGCTGTGGATCCAGGCACTAGTGGAGTGGACTTTGCTGCACACATCTGTGCTTCGAAGCCTGTCACTGTTAGGCCCCCTTTGTCCTCTAACTTTTGCTGGCCAGTAGTGGTGCATTTATAATACCTTTGGAGCCTTCTGTGTTTAGCTACTTGTCTTTCCTGAAAAAGTTAACCCTTGAGAGTCGACCCACCTTACTTGCCTTTGCCTACCCGCCCAGCCCCCAATCCTAACCTCAGAGAATCTCACAGGGCTGTGGAAGGTAAATGCATGACTGAGGACAAATTCCTGCCTTTGGGATCTCAGGAGGGGTAGTTTGGGGAGGGCCTGGAGGAGTGGTTTTTGGGAGAGTCTGCCACTGACTCCTTGTTGCCTCCTTTGATATCCCATGGGCAGAGGTGGAATAAAGGGTGGTTGGGGGACAGGCTTCCTGTGGCCTCTCTTTTTCCATCCTGGAGAACTGTTCCCTCCCCCTCTCTTGCTTTGTGCATTGTGAATATTCATCCGCTTCCTTGAGCCAGCCCTGTGCTGTTGATCCACAGAATGGAGATGACAGAAGGCTTTGCGGACAGTGCCAAATGCTCATATCATGGGGACAACACATCTGCAACCCCATGGATTAATTGCCACAGACATGGCTGGCTTTAGCTTCTCATAGTGGCAGCCAAAAAGCCTAATGGTAAAATTGAGGGAGGGGTCATTGGAAACAGAGAGAAACATTGAATATGTGGAGTTTCTAGTTATTCTTGGAACAGAGGATGACAGATGAGCATCACAGGCAAATTTATTGCCTCATCAATCATGTAGCCCTATGTACTGGCCAAGCACATGGAAAACAACTCAGAATGTTATCTTCTTTTGTTCCCTGGGCAGAGACCAAAGTCTGGAGACCTGATTTCTAGGCCAGTCTCAGCTACTAACAGGCTGGGTAACCTAGGGTAAAGCATCACT
Source organism: Globicephala melas (assembly GCF_963455315.2). Classification (NCBI taxonomy): domain Eukaryota; kingdom Metazoa; phylum Chordata; class Mammalia; order Artiodactyla; family Delphinidae; genus Globicephala; species Globicephala melas. Next base: position 130,971,584 of record NC_083317.1, on the reverse strand, counting down.
CTCTGAGCCCAGTTCCCTCATCTCTAAAAGATAGTAATTACTGGATGATGTAATTCCTTCCCTGCTGGCTTCCCAGAGTTGTAGCATTGAGCCAACACCTTGACGTAGCTGAAAATCCCCTGTGTATACTGAAGCTTGTATTCCATGGCAGGCCACGGGTCATGAGGTGAATGAAGGAGGCTCAGAGAACACAGAGGAGCAGCTTATTGTCTCCAATTGAGAGCTGATAGTCAAGTCGGCATCCCTCTGGCCAGCACAGTCTGGTCAGTGGGAAACTAAGAGGACATTAGGGTGCCTGTCACTTGTCCCCAGACTCAGAATGCAGTGGAAACTCTGTCCTTTGTTGTTCACGGACAGGAGTGGGAGTGGACATGATGGAGGGGAAGTAGACTTCACGACCCTCCAGAGGGTGCTGCTGTCTCTCCAACTGGCACAGGGACCTCTGACCTCTCTCCCCTAGGGCTGTGTCTGGCTGTCTCAGAGAAAACTGTGAGGTGGTGCACCGTTTCAAGTCATGAGGCCAATAAGTGCTCCAGTTTCCGTGAAAATATGAATAAAGTCCTCGCTGATACTGGTCCTTTTGTCTCCTGTGTGAAGAAGACCTCCTACATTGATTGCATCAAGGCCATCATGGTAAGTCGTGGCTGCCTAAAGGAGAGCAGAAGAAAATCCATACTTTCTCTTTCTCCTGTTGTTTTGGAATCATTCTGTACTCACAGGTAGGAGGCTGCTGTGTGGGGCAGTCAGCCCCTAGTGCTAGTAAAATCACTTTAGAAATGGAAATACGAGCAGTCACCTTTAATGGGTCTTAAAGCAAAATCTAACATGTTCTGAAAGGGGACTCTTTTGAGCCACCAAATTCTCTGAACTCAGAAAAGAAAACAAGAATACATGCTATCAGAATGACCATGTAACACTATTTTGGAGGTTCCTGATGCATCACAAGAAGTAGATGAATGGTACACACAGGGAAGAGGAATACATAGTCATGATTGCAGTTGATAGCTGATCCTTTTGTCTTCTAGGTTTTCCAAAATACTCTTCGCTCCTTTAACATTGTTCCTGCACATTTGAATGTGTGTCAGACCCTGTGCTGGGCAATGGGGCTGCAGTAGTGAATTTAAACACACATGCTCCTTACTTTTGAGGAGTTTACAGTCTAGTCAGGAGAGAAGAAAGACATGAAAACAAGTAGATGTGAAATTTCAAATTGTGTCATGTACAATGGAGGGAAAGAAACAGAACTTTCAGAGGAAACCTGCTTTGGCCTGGGTGTCAGGGACAATCTCTCTGAGAGGGAGCAATGAACCTGAGACCCCAGGGATGAGCATGGGTAAGCCTGCCAAAAGCTATGGTAGAATACACCAGGTAGTGAACCATAGCATGTGCAAAGGGCCTGAGACAGAGGAGAGCTGGGCTTGTTTGAGTTTCTGTAGGGAAGGTAGGGAGACTGGAGCAGAGCAAGCAGGAGACTGGAAGGAGGAATGAGGTGGGAGAGGTAGACTCAGCCAGATGGAGCATGATTAACTCAAGGAATCAGTGATTTGGTATAAACAACTGGTCTGTTGTGTGTGTGTGTGTGTGTGTGTGTGTGTGTGTTTATTGAACCTCAGTTACTATCATGGATTAATTATAACTCTTGATTTATGACATAATTTCAGCTTTGGTGTATGCATACCCCTCTTTGTTTTTAAATATGTTAATAATATAAAAATAATATTATCCACAAACCCACCAGAGGTTCTCAAAACTTCATCACTGCCAATAGCTTATTTCTAGGGCTACTGTGTGGCAGTATTGGATTCTATGGGAACAACACCACTTGGGGTAGTGTAAGCCACTGGCCCTACTTACAACTAGTGTGTGTTTCCCCATCCAGTGCAAACAGAATCCTAAAACTTTCTTGTCTTTTATTTTAATTTAAGACATATAGGTATGTGTGGATGATTGTACAGTTTGCTTCTTAAAATATTTTATAAACATGCCATCGCTATGTGTTGTCTTCTCATACTTGCTTTTCCCTCCTCAATATTATGCTAAGTTTTCACACATGTTGTTGAATATAGCTATTGTTCATTCATTTTCAGAGCTCTACAAAAGTCCATTGTGTTAGTATACCACAATTTATGTTTTCTTTTCTGGTCATAAGACATTTGGATTTTTTCCAGTTTTTTGTTATTCTAATCAGTGTTTGTGGAATACTTTTATACAAATCTCCTGGGACACAAGAATTACTAGTTTCTCTTTAATATATATGTAGGAGCAGAGTTTCTGTGCCATGGGATATGTGAGTATTTGACTTTGAAGATGATGCCAAATGTATTTGGTTTTTAAGCAAATCCAATGTGGTTATTCCAATTTCCACTCTCCCAGCAGTGTATGAGAGCATAACCCATATCATTCTTGGTGAATTTGATATTTTATTATTATGAAAAAATCACTATCTCTGGCAGTACTTCTTAACTAAACTCTATTTTTCTGATATTAGCATACATACTACATCAACTTTCTTTTGGTTAGTATCCTCTTCCTATATCTCTTTCCATTCCTTTATTTTCAACTTTCTGTGTGCTGATCTTTCAGGTATGTCTTTTGAAATTTGTATATTGCTGGATTTTGTTTATTAATGAAATCTGACAATCTTATTTATTTTATGTGGTAAATTTAGACCGTTAATAAATTATTTTTTTTAATAAATAAATTTATTTATTTATTTATTTTCTTTGTTGGCCTCGTTGGGTCTTCGTTGCTGCGCACAGGCTCTCTCTAGTTTTGGCGAGCAGGGGCTACTCTTCATTGTGGTGCATGGGCTTCTCACTGAGGTGGCTTCTCTTGTTGAGGAGCACAGGCTCTAGGCACGTGGGCTTCAGTAGTTGTGGCACGCGGCCTCAGTAGTTGTGGCTTGCGGGCTCTAGAGTGCAGGCTCAGCAGTTGTGGCGCGTGGGCTTAGTTGCTCCGCGGCATGTGGGATCTTCCCGGACCAGGGCTCGAACCCGTGTCCCCTGCATTGGCAGGTGGATTCTTAACCACTGAGGCACCTGGGAAGCCCAAATTATTATTTTTATTATTGATAAATTTGTGCTTATTTCTGCCATTTACTTTTTGATTTCTCTTAGTCCTGCTTTCCCTCTGATTTCTGATTTTTCCTTTTCTGATTTTTAAAAATGGAGTTCGTACATGTGTGTTCATTTGGATTGTTTTCCCTTTATTCCACCTTTCCCCCTACTGAAAGTAAATTTAAACAATTTATATATTTTAATGACTTCCCTTAAATTTTTACTGTACAATTTTAGCTTAACAAAATGTTAATAGTAAAATAATCTTGACCGTTATGTCCTTCTGAAACAGCAAAAGAACTCTGGAATGTAGTAGCTCAGACTTTGCTCTTCCCTGTGTAGATATTACTATTTGATATTTTATGTCTATCTTGTTTTAACCCTGGAATGTAGATACTTCATGTATTTGTTGGCAGTATACATAAAATACTATATAAATATATATTTATATATGTGTGTGTGTGTGTGAGTGTGTGCATGTGTAAGTTTGTGTATGCACCCAAAAGTTCAGAAAGAGGGAAGGAGACGGAGAGAGAGAGAGGCAGAGAGAGAAATTTGGACTTGTTTACATTTTTGCCATTTCATCTGTTTACCATTCCTTCTCTTTTTATTTTTTTTAAGTTTTAAAAAAATTTTTGGCTGAGCTACGTGGCTTGCGAGATCTCAGTTCCCCAACCAGGGATCGAATCCAGGCCGCGGCAGTGAAAACACTAAATCCCAACCACTAGACCACCAGGGAACTCCCTACTATCCCTTCTTATATTTCAGACCATCCTTCTGGGACAAGTTTTCCTTTTGAAATGTGTTCTTTTGGTGATACTTTAGAGTCAGTATCTTGGTGTTAAACTCTCTCCATTGCTTGCTTGTTTGTTTTCTCTGAAAATGCTTTAATCTCCCCCTTATTCTTGAATGGTAATTTTGCTGAATGTATAATTCTAGTTTGATATTTTTACACTATTTAAAAATACCATTCCACTGTATCCTGAGTTCCACTGTAGCCGTTGAGAAGTCTGATATTATCCTATTATTCCCTCAATCATCTCTCTGGAAAACTTTGAGATTTCATGTCCTTGGTTGGTGATGTTCCATAGATTCGCTATGATATTTCCAGCTGTAGAAATCTTGTTACTTATCTTGCTTAAAGTATGTTGGATCTGTGGAATCATGTTTTTCACCAGTTCTGGAAAATTTGCTGCCATTATCTCTTTAAATACTGCCTTTTCTTTAGTTCCTTTTTTTTTTTTTTTTAATTCTAGGATTCCAAGAAAACATGTTAGGCCTTCCTTAACCTAGCATCTATATCTTTTAATCCCTCTTTCATAGTTTCAGTCTCTGCACCTCTTTTTTGGCAGCATCTGGGATGAATCTTCAGATATAGCCTCCAGTTTCTTAATTCTCAATTTAAACACGTCTAATCAACTTGTTGCCCATTCATTCACTTTTTTTAAATTTCAACAACTATATTTTTTGCTTCTAGAAGTACCAGTTTAAACAGCTTTTCTTTTTTATTCCTGATAATTTCCTTTCTATGTTTATCTCTGTGATTGTAGCCTTCACTTTGTGCATAAAGCACATATATAGCTCTTCTCCAATAAAGCACATATATAGCTCTTCTCCATTGTTTCTGACCATTCCAACATCCACAACCCTTGAGAGCCCAAGTCTGCTGTTCCTGCTGATGCCCATGCATTGTGGCTTACCTTCTTTTGGGTTTGTTTATCTGCACCTGGGAAGTCATGCTTGACTTTAATCCTGCCCCTCCCTGCTGGTTCAGTTTCCCTTCAGAATCCCTGTTGCTCTTGTGGACTCCATGAGTTAGGCCTTGGCTCCTTGGTTCCTGAGCCCCTGAGGCCCCAGTGATTCCTGCCCAGGATCCTGGTGTCTGGGCCAAAAAAGCCCCAACCTCACTGCTCTAGGATAAGCTCTTATTTGTTTACTCATTTATTTTTATTCTGTGGTGTGTGAGGTGGGTGGGGACAGTCTCTGGAGGTTTCACCTACCTTTTGAGATACCAAGAAAACCATAAAGATTGTTTCATATATGGAGTCTATTTGTGGAATAAAAGAGTCCTTCACCATTGTGAATGTATTTAATGGCACTGAAAGGTACTCTTAAAAATGGTTAAATGATAAATTTTATGTTGTTATTTAATTACAATAAAATAACAAAAACAATTCCAACTATTGAGAGAAAAGTTTCAGCTAGACAAATATATGGTTTGGTTTACATTATTATTTTATTTCATTTAGAAATACTATTACCTTATTATTTATCTATAACATGACATAGATCATAGAGCTATAGTCCCTGCCTTGTAATTTAATCCATAAATAGTAAGAACTATTTATGAAGTACTAGCAAGGGCTTCAAGAAAAATCATTTTGATTAAAGATATTTGAAGCAAGAAAAAAAGCAATAAAAGTATGTTATGAAGTGCCTATATAAAAGATGGTGCTTCTCACTTCAAGAGAAAATAAATTCTAGACCTAGTGGGAAGGTATCTATAATATTGGTTATAGTGAACCAAGTGAACTACTGGTTTAAAGATGAGAATTAGTGGAAGCAAAAACTAAAAATGAAAACCAAAAACCCAGCAAGTAACAGTAAATGGGAGAAATAAACCCACACTACGTGGATTCGAATCCCAGCTCCATGACTTACTAGCTATGTGGCTTGGGGAGGTGACTTAAAGTTTCTGGGCCTCTATTTTTTAATGTGTAAAATGGAGCTGAGTTGGACAATGGTGTCTGTGTAGTTGATTAAATGAACAATCAGCCATAATGGAAGTAATAGTTAGCATTTAACACTCAGTTCAGAGTATAGGCTAGAAGTTAAAGCCAGAGAAAGCACCCGTTCCTGAACAAAAGACTCCTGCAGTTATATGGACCCAGGACAGGAAGAAAAAGTACTGAGTACTGAATCAGAGTGGAGAAGGATGTCTTCAAGGCTCCCCTTCCCCACAGAGAATTCTCCACAGAGGCATCTGAGGAAGATCTCAGCAGAAGGCCCAAAATAAAGAGGTCACCAAATGAAAGGACCTGAACTTGAAATGTAAATATGTGTAACAGCATGGCCAGGCAGAGGGACCTGAGTCCTTGACTGCAGCCCCTTCAGAGCCTGTGGTGCATGGGCTGTGCACCCAGTCTGGTGTTGGCGGGCAGCTTTCCCCCAAGAGGCCTGCTGGTAAAGCCTCTGTAATTTAGGTCAGTCTTGAAAAATCACGATAGTTTTCTGGGCTAGCAGCTGGACTCCTCACCAGGGAAAACAGAAAAACGATCCATTCTTTCTCTTTGCAGGAATTAAGGAATATGGTGGCCAAATCCCCTCACCAGGGAGGTAGAGTTAACTGAAGCTTGTGGTGTTGTGCAGCTAGCTATTGGCCAAACTGAGTGTTCTTCTGGCCCCAGATCCAAGGAGCACCACCCAACTATAGATAGACCTTGCTCAGAAGTAAGGGCTTCCTCAGACTCTGGTCTGTTCTCTTCCAGGATAATGAAGCAGATGCTGTGACGTTGGATGGTGGTTTGGTATTTGAGGCAGGCCTGAAGCCCTACAACCTGAAGCCTGTAGTGGCAGAGTACTATGGCCCGAAAGATAGTAAGTTCTCCCCGGGGACCCAGGAAGGTGTTTGTGGCCCTTGTTCTCTCCTGGTAGATGCTGAGTCTTGTCTCATTCAGGCAGGTAATGGAGATTAGCTACTGAAGAGCCTGCCCCAGGGGGCAGTGAGTGGGGAATGAGAGGCCCTATCAACCACCACAGCCACAACCCAAGGCCTCTGGGAGCTTTGGGCTGGTTGAGGACTGGTGCTCAGGACACTGACCTCCTGGGCAGGCTGTGTGCAATCTGAGCTGCACCACTGGGGTTTAAATGTGTAAAGAGCAGCTCTCCAAGAACCACAGGTGCCACACACAGGGGAGAGATCACACAGGAGCATGAACTTGGAGCCCTGACAGCTTTGCATCTCATCTGAGAGCAACTCCACTGTCCCTGGGGCTGTGTGAGGGACAGAAATACTTAGAGAAAGTCAAGACTGTGGCCTCTGTTGCCACAGTTCCAGTTTCCAGGGGAGCTTGGCTTGGTAGTTGTAGGCAGACACTCCCTGCAAGGCCTGGGTAGGCAATAGCATTGGGGCATGTGTGCATGTGGCTTCTTGCTCCTGGGTTTGCCTGGAGGGTTGTTACAAATGTCTCCTCTGTGGTCCTTCCTTTCCCATGTAAGCCTAGGAAAGTTTTTCTGATCCTTCCCTCTTTAGAAGCCAACCCAACATAAACGTTACCTCGGGGTTCCCCTTCCCTACTCAGGAGCCCAGTAGTGATGAGCAGTGCTTCCCTGGGGCCCAGTTTGAGAGTCTTTCATCCACGCTCTCCCTTTGCAGAGCCGCAAACTCAGTATTACGCTGTGGCCGTGGTGAAGAAGGGCACTGAGTTCGGTCTGAAAGAGCTCAAAGGCAAGAAGTCCTGCCACACAGGCCTCGGCAGATCTGCTGGGTGGAATATCCCCATGGGCTTACTTTACTGGGACTTGCCTGAGCCACATGAATCTCTTCAGAGAGGTAAGCAGGCAGGAGGGTGAGTGCCCTCAGCAGGCATCTCTTCCTCAGATGCCCACATGGGCCACACTGGCGTCACTCAACATGATCAGGTGATGATATGTGATGACTCTGGGAATGGAGGTGGGAGGTTAAACAGCTTTAAACTGGCAGGTCTGCTGCACCAGCAGCCATTAGGGGCTGTCACAAGTCCTTTTATCTCTGAGCTCCTGACACCCCACCAGAGGTTGTCCTGAGGAGTCGGGGGAAGGGAACAGAGGGCTTCAGTCAGGGCCAAGGTTGCTGGGCCCCACTGTTCACTTCCCTGGGGTGCTTTCCTGTCTGTGGCTGATGCTTTTCCCATTCTGCTGGAGCTTTCCCTGGTGGCCATCTGCTGGCCATGAACTTGGCGTGCACCTCTCCAGGCGGGTCCTCCATTTCTCACGCATGGATCCCAGAGGAGACCTGTCTCTGAGCTGTTCCAGTCTGACAAGGCAGGGAGGGGGGCTGATGGTGACCTGGTCTTGGAGGGTGGCTGGCACAAGCCTGGTTCTTGGGGAGGGAAGAGGGAGGAAAGGGGTTAAACTCGTCCCTTTTTGGAAACCCTTAAACTTGAAGAGTGAACACTTGTAAAGGCAAACTGGGTCTGGGGGTGCTGGTTTTGTCTGGGTCTCTCTGTCCCATCATGAGCCTAAGCTGGGAGCTGTAAGTGCCTCTGGCCAGGCTGGCTCACGCCCTGTGCTTCTGTGTCTCTGTGTTGAGCAGCAGCGGCCACTTTCTTCGCGGGCAGCTGTGTCCCCTGTGCGGATCAGTCAGCCTTCCCCAAACTGTGCCAACTGTGTGCGGGGAAAGGGACGGACAAGTGCGCCTGCTCCAACCATGAACCGTACTTCGGCTACTCAGGGGCCTTCAAGTGAGTGAGACCGGCTTCTGCTCCATCCGGGCTCCTAAGTGTCCAATGTCCTTGGCTGGAAATCTCCCCTGGCCCACAGCAGAGCCCAGTCTTCAAAGGGGCAACCAGGGGGCCTAATTGCCTCAGTGACACAGGGACTTAGTGACACAGCTGGGACTCCCCAGGCCAGGCCGGGCCAGTGCATACTCTCTTCATGTGACATTGACAAGGAAGCCCTCTCCTGGGGCTCTTCTTTCCGTTTCCCCAGAGTTCTCTCACTGGACTAGGCAGAGCCTGAAATGACGGGCACGGCCCTAGTGTCCATGCTGCTCTTCAGTGGCGGGCCCTCTGCTCTCCACTGCAGCAGCGCTGGCCGCTCAAGGTGCTGGCCTCTCTCCTGGCTCCTCTCACTGTCCCTGTGCAGGCAGCTCATGTGGCTGATTTCTTGCTCCCTCTCCTCCCTTGGTTATACTCTAAAGTTTTAGAGCCAGCCAAGGGCACCTTTCCTCCCTCAAGAGACACTATGCCTTTATCCTCCACCAGAAGTTTGAAAACACTTTTCTCATTGAAACATCTTCAGTGCCTTTTTGATGCTTTGGGGCACATGGTGAGGGTCCTCCAGCTCCTGTGAGCTCACCCCCCTATCTCCATGGTACCCTGGATATCAGTGCCCCATGGTGCCCCCTTAGCTGTGGGTCTTCGTAGAGGCCTCCCCCAGGCCCTGCCCTTTCTCCAAGGCTGGACAGTGTGGTCAGACCCTCAACCTGAGGAGAAGGGCCAGCCCTGCAGGAACCCTCCTAATGTGTCTCCTCCCCACAGGTGTCTGATGGAGGACGCTGGGGAAGTGGCCTTTGTCAAGCACACCACGGTATTTGGTAGGTGACAGGAGAAGCATCTGCAGGTCCCTTCAAGCAGAAGGCCTTCCTTTTCTTCCTGCCTTCTTCTACATGCTCAGTAGTCAGACATGAGCATAGTGTGTTCCTCCTTTCTCACTGCTGGGGTGTTTACCTGCGCAGAGGCGTGTGTCTGTGGGGTCCCCGGCTGGACTCCTGGGCTTCATCCTATCGTTCAACTTCCTAGACACTGGGACCCTTCCTCCTGGTCAGTGTTGCAATAGCAAAGGATTGGGAGGAGGTCTGGCCGGCCTTGGCCTGTAGTCAACCTGCTGAGATGAGACCTCTTGTGGGGTGTGGGCAGTCACCCCTGCACGGGACATCAGAAGCTTTACCTGTAAATTGGCTGTGGGATCCTGAGCAAGTCAGTTTTCTTCTGGCTCAGTGTTTACTCTAGGCTTCTCGGCTCACACAGTTTATGATTCAGTGGGGTTTTGCAAGGGAGCGGAAGGGGCACCACACCTCACGCTCTGCCTGCCGTCGGCTCACGTGGGCTTCCCTCCCCCAGAGAACCTGCCTAACGAGGCTGACAGGGACGAGTATGAGCTGCTCTGCAGGGACAACACCCGGGGGCCTGTGGACGAGTACGAGAGGTGCCACCTGGCCCGGGTCCCTTCCCACGCTGTCGTGGCACGAAGCATGGGCGGCAAGGAGGACTTGATCTGGGAGCTTCTTAACCAGGCCCAGGTATCGAATCCCCATCCTCTTTCCTGCTTAGCAGTTCCTGCTTGGATTTGGGGCATTTTCCTGTACTCCCTTCTTGCCACTGTAGAAGCCCTTCTGTGTTCAGGATACAGTGGGGACCATGCCACACACCATCCACTTGTAAGAAAGCACCCAGCAAAGCCTTCTTGGACTTGCACAGAGCTTAGTCCTGCATTATCATCTGTCAGACCCTTACGTTCTAGACCAGTGACATGAAGCTGCTCCTTCTTGCTCTATTCCATATCTCTCCCATTGGAAAGGAAATGATCTCTCTTCCAAGGTCCTTCAGCCTGACTGCAAGGGAGCTGCACACACAGCCAGCTTTCCTTCCCTAGAGCAGCAGAACACCAGAACTGAGCCAACTTTCTCTTATCCGGCCCTCCCATCTGTCCATCTGTCCATCAAGGCAGCCACACAGTGTCAGCCTCTGAAGGAGATGTGTTTCTTGCACTCAGTGAGCTGTCATCCAGCCAGGGAGACAGGCACAGAAACACATTCAGTGAAATAGGGTGTTTGTTATATGGCCCAAGAGGGCTGTGAATGGGGAAGGTGCTGGGTGGGAAAGAACAGATCCGACTGCCCTCTCTCCTGGCATCTTGAAAATTTCACTTTTTAGTTTAGTTTCCTGAGTTTTAAATTTTTCTTCGATCCCATTTTGCAGCATCCCTTGTTGCTGTAGCCATTCAGATCTGTGTTTTTACCACACACAGGAACATTTTGGCAGAGATACCTCTGAAAGCTTCCAGCTCTTCAGCTCCCCTCATGGGAAGGACCTGCTGTTTAAGGACTCTGCCAATGGGTTTTTAAAGATTCCTCCTAAGATGGACTCCTGGCTCTACCTGGGATATGAGTATGTCACCGCTCTCCGGAATCTAAGAGAAGATACACGTAAGTGTTTGCGAAGGATCGTGTGGCTCTAGGAGCTTGGAAAACTGGTGAGGGTGTGCACCAGCAATAGAGTCTTTCCAGGTATTGAACACCTGTCCCAACAATCCTTTGTCTGCCCTGCCTGTGCAGCCCAGTGTTAGATGAATGCTAAATGGCATCACCAAAGGGCATTAAAGGAAATTCATGCTTAAAATGATTTGTATTGATACCAGCACTGTTTCCCTTGTATAAATCAAGGCTACCCTACCCACTTTGTGAAGCCAGTTAGCCTGGCGTGAAGTAAGTCAACTAGAATGAAATTGCTACAAATGTGCACATCTGAAGCCAATGCTATGGTCAACATGTGCCATGGTGAAGCTGGAGCTTTAGACAGGTCGATCCTGCTTCTGAATTTCCTTGGGTCATTGGGGATGTGTTTGAACCTTCATTCAACAGACATGTATTGACCACTTATCTATAAACTGTGCAACGTGCTGGGCATACAATGGTGAGTCAAAAATATATTAAATTCTGCTGTCATGGAACCTTCAGCCCAGTGGGGAAGACAAATGTTGAAGGAAGAGTCACTCCATTGAATGATCAATTAAAAATGAGAGATTTCCTCAGCAGAAGGAAAACAAAAACAAAAACCCAGAACAAAATATCATGGCTCTAGAAGAGTGCAAAACAAAGAAAGACAGGTCCCAGAATTGAGGTAAGGCTTCCCTGAGGAAGTGCCTCTTGAGCTGGGTCTGAAAGTTGGGTTGGTGTCCATTTATTCAGCCAACATTTATTGTACTGACCATGAGGCAGGCACTAAGGGTGCCATGGAGAACAAGACAGGCATGACCCTAGCCCTGGCCAAGCTTATGTTCTCCTGCAGGGAACAGACAATAAATAATGAATAAATATATAACAACAGCTCAGATGGTTAAGTGCTATTTCTAAACAAAGAGGGAAAAAAAAAAAAAAAACCCAGCCTGAAGTGATAGAGTGCCTTGGGGTCAGGAGGAAACTTGACTTCTCATAAGAAACAATTTTAAGTTAAATCTAAATGGTAAGAAGCCAACTAAGAGATTGTTATTACCTTTGATTTCTAAGAGATTAATTCCTTGAATGGAATCTGTTTGTGTATTGCTGAAAAATCCTAGCATTTTCATGAAGACAGTAGCATAACCAGCAGGCAACATCTGGGCCTCTTCTAATCTCTGGTTCTCTTCCTTATGTCCTAGGCCCGATCGCCTCAAAGGATGAATGCAAGAAGGTGAAGTGGTGTGCAGTGCACCACCAGGAGAAGGCCAAGTGTGATATGTGGAGTGTGAGCAGTGACGGGGAAATAGAGTGTGAATCGGCAGACAGCACTGAAGAATGCATCGCCAAGATAATGGTACGTCACTCCTGCCTCTGTAGGGCAGCATCCCTGCCACTGTTGCCCACCTGTCCCCAAGGGTGAGTGAGTGTTCCTGGGAATGACACGAAAAGCCGAGTTCCAAGGAACCTTGCCCTCACTGTGGGAGACCAGCCCCACCGGAGCCTCAGGACCTTTGGGCTTCTGGATCTGAAGGGCTCCTTAGGGCTTGTTTCCTCCTAGTGTTAGCACCCAGTGGAGGGCAATCTGAGCCATGTCTGCTTAGGGAGGCTGGACCTGAGTGTAGGTGTGCCTGAAACCCACGGTGTGCCATGGCAAGTGAGACAAGTGTGACAGGGTCGTGTTATTGTGCAAGCCGGTAGAAGTTTAGCCTTGTTGATCACAAGAGCATTCCATATTTGCTTTTAGATAATGTTGAAAAATTGGAGGATATAAAGAAGAAAATACATAAAAACTAATTGTAACCTTATAACTCAGAGAAAATCCTGTTAACTGGGCTCATATCATTCATACAATTTACTCTCTTTTCTCACCTAATCTTATCTAGGGAGCTTTTCCCCTGTCACAAGTCATTCTTTGAAAACATGATTTTTAAAAATATATTTTAGTTTATTTTTGAAAGAATATACACTATTCTGTTTACAGTGGTATATCTGGGGACCAAGTTTATGGGGGACTTTCATTTCTTTTTTTCCTTTTTTTTAAATTTAAATTTTTATTTTTATTTTCCCTTATGGTTTATTATAGGATGTTGAAAACAGTTGCCTGTGCTATACAGTGGGACCTTGTTGTTTATCTGTTCTATGTATAACAGTTTGCATCTGCTAACCCCAAACTCCCAACCCATTCCTACCCCAGCCCCCTCCACCTTGGCAACCATAAGTCTGTTCTCTATGTCTGTGAGTCGGCTTCTGTTCTGTAGATAAATTCATTTGTGTCATATTTTAGATTCCACATATAAGGGATACCATATGGTATCTGTCTTTCTCTTTCTGACTCACTTCACTTAGTATGATAATCTCTAGGTCCATCCATGTTGCTGCAAATGGCATTATTTCATTCTTTTTTATGGCTGAGTAATATTCCATTGTATATATGTACCACATCTTCTTTATCCATTCATCTGTCGATGGACATTTAGGTTGTTTCTATGAAAACATGTTGATAGCTTAATGTTGATAACTATTCCAGAGTGTGGATGTGCTACAATTTGTTGAGCCATTTCCTTGCTATTGAGCATTAAGTTTGGTCCTATCTTATTGATATTATGAATCACACTTGCATGCTTTTGCCCACTTACACATTTTGCCCAAATAGTTTCCCACATATCTGATTATTCCTTTAGGGTATATTCCTCAAAAGCATATTTCTAAGCCCAATGGGAAGCTTGGCAGTCTTGTTGAATTTAAGCATTTCTGAAATTTGGGGCTTATTAGCTCTATTAGATCATTATATCTAACAGATCATTTGAGTTTATTTGACTCATTCATTAAAGACCTTGTATTGATCAAGCACCAAAATAGCACCCAGCCAATGTGGCCGAGATTCGGGTCTGGGGCCCCCATCAGGAGGTGCTCTGTGCCACAGACACAGCCCTGAGTCTCTGACTCCGCTCATTTGTCTTACAAATGAGAATTCTTGGTGTCAGAAAGGTGTTGTGAGAGTGTCTCTGGGACAGTGTGCCCTATGAGAGGACAGGGGGACTGAATGTGGGTCTTTCCTTCTGAAGAAACTAAGCAAAGCACCCAGAGTTGATCATCAGTTCATCATGGTTTGGGTGAAAATGGGAGTACATTTTATTTTCTATGTTGGGTGTGCCTGACTGATCCTTTGGGGGTCCAGTACCAGCAGCTTCTGTCTCGCTGGGCCTTCATGACCTGTGCTGGCAAGGCTGCTTCAAGGAAACAGCTTGGAGGGCATGTGGGACAGAAGATGGTCTCTTTTCACCTGCTGTGATGTGCTGTGTCTTTGCAGAAAGGAGAAGCTGATGCCATGAGCTTGGATGGAGGCTACATCTACATAGCAGGCAAATGTGGTCTGGTGCCTGTCCTGGCAGAGAACTACAGTAAGTGGAAGGGGCTTCTCTCAGTGTTTCATTTCCCCTGGGCCATGGAGAAAGGAAATGGAAAATCACAGCGTGATTTATGCCACATGGGCCATAAAGCTCTTGCTTACTGAGCACCTCCTACTTCCTAGGCTCTGGGCTCCCTCATCTCTAGTCCCCAACAGTTTTCTTGAAGGATGGGATCTTCTATCATACCTCCCACAAGGGAGTTGGAGGCTTTGCACTGGGAAGTTCTAGCTAAAAGTGACCCCTCTGCAGAGGACATCTAGATTCTCAGTTGGGATACCTGGCAGGTCTTCTTGATTCCAAAGCTCACACTTCTCCTGTTGCCCTGGTGCAGGGATTCAAGTACGGTTGGCAGAGACCACTGTGGCCACAGGACAGATAGGGTGGGAAACTTGAAATTTACAATTTTGGACTACATTCCAGAGGCCAGGGAGCTAAAGTGAACTTGTATAATCCAGACAGCCTGGACCTTTTGGGAACTGGTGATATGTAGACAGTTTTCCTGGCTCTTTTAATTCTGAGCTGCACATGGTAAAGACGATTTCCAATCTATAAATGAGTATTTAATGACTTCTTCATTTTCTCCTCTACAGACAGTGAGGGCCAAAATTGTGCAACCACACTAGAGGACGGTGAGTTGAGATTGGTAACCTCATGAGTTTAAGATAAATTCCCATTGCTTTTGGGAAAGGGTAAGGTAAGTTTAAATTCAAATCAAAAGTAGATAAGAGACCAATTTTCGGAATGCAAAGGAATCATGGAAGTAGAGTAACTGGCAATGATGATTACTTTTTTACACTTGCTATGACTTGCACATGGGAATTTTCATTTAATCCTATAAGGTATGTCTTGTTGTCCTCTAAGGATGCATAAGAGGACCAACAGCTCAGAGAGATTACAAGTTGTCTAGACTCCAACATCCAGCAAGCAAATACAGGCCCTCCCCACCACTCCTGACTGCCTCGCATTGCACGAGGCCAGCAAAGTTTTAGATGAGAGTTAGCACCAGCCCAGGAGCCTTGCTGATACGTGCCTGGCAGGGCTGAAGGGAGAGGCTCATACCGGCAGATGTCTAGGGGCATGTGATTGCTTAGCCTCCCAGCCAGAGCTAGGCCCAGGAACCCAGGCCAACCTGGCTCTCACCCAGCGCTCTGGCTGGGGGTGGATCTGGAAAGATGTGGCAGCAGAAAGACAGGAAATCTTATCAAAGTGGGCTCTGGGGCCCACACTCAGGTCCCTGCAGGTCATTTCCAGCCATTAGTGTGCAAGTCTGTCCTCATCACTTTTCCCAGTTACAACCTTCAGCCTCTCCCCATCACACTAGGAACCAAGCTCTTCAGCCGAAAACAGAACCATTCTTATTCCATGAACAATAAGATTTGTGTCTTTTCTGTTGGAAACAATTTCCTGAATTAACTAAATTGGAAAACTGAAATCATGAGTTGATATTCTATTACCAGTTTTAAAGATCAGCATGTATTTGCAGCTAATCATGGCAGCTAACTTGATTTTGACAGTTTCCACTTTGCATATTTATTGTGCTGCAAACCTGTATTCTCCTTATCACAAATTATCTGGCCAGAATATCCCTGTGGTTTATTGCTCATTTACTACTCTTTCCTAATGTACCCTTCAGTATCCATTCCTCTGCTATTCCACAGTGGAGGGTGAGTTGCTGGTTTATGTCAGTAGCTTCATGCATTTGGGGAAGGGTTATACACCAGCCATTGCTCTGATGGTTATGTATTCTTACTACTTTACTTTTTAAGTTCAGATTAATCTCCACCTCCTGGAATGACTTGTATCCACCCCACCCCCACCCCCCCGTCAGTTATTGGGAAGACCCTTTCAAAGAGAGAAGGAATGGTTTGGGATAATTCTACTCCTTAAGGAGATGGCAGGTTTAGACATTCTGGAGGGCCCAGGGGTGTTAATACTCCCTATTTAGGTGTCTTTCTTGCAGGGTACCTTGCTGTGGCTGTGGTTAAGAAATCAGATACTGATCTCAACTGGAACAATCTGAAAGGCAGGAAGTCCTGCCACACTGCAGTAGACAGAACCGCTGGTTGGAACATCCCCATGGGTCTGCTCTACAATAATATTAAGCACTGTGAATTTGGTGAGTGAGCTTTGAGAGGGTACTGTTGTCAGGGCCAGGTGGGAAGAGGTGTACTGGGAAGAGTGTGGTATGGTACAAGATGCTGTGGCTGTGGCTCTATGGTAATACAATTTGGTTTAGTGAACTTCAAGAAAATATCTAAAAGGAATGGTAGGGCTGGGAGGTGGATCAGAATGGTTCTTTTCAGTTGCACATAATGGCTTAAGTGAATATGCATTTACTTTTCTCTCTCATGAAAAAGACCAGAGACAGCAGTCCGTGGCTGGTACTCTCATTAGAATCCCAGGCTCCTCTCTCTTCCTGCTGCACCATTCTCAGCATGAGGCCTCCATCTTCAGGGTCACTCATGGTTGCCATTATATCCACGATCCAGGCAACCTCAAGGAACAAAGAGAAAGGGCACTTGACGTATGTGCCACCTTGTTAAAGGAGCTATTCAGGAACTCTAGCCCAATTACTTCAGCTAACTTCTCATTGCCCTGAACTTAGATACATAGTCACATTTAGCTGTAAGAGAGGCTGAAAAATGTCATCGTTTATTTGGGCATGTTTCTGTCCCAAATAAAACTAGATTTTTATTCAAAAAATTAAAAGTAGAACTACCATATGATCCAACAATTTCACTTCTGGGTATTTACTGGAAGAAAACAAAAATACTAACTCGAAAAGATATGCACCCACACGTTCACTGCAGCATTATTTACAACAGCCATGACACGGAAAGAACCTAAGTGTCCATCATGAATGAATGGATAAAGAACTTGTGGTTTATATATATACAATAGAATATCATTCAGTCATAAAAAAGAAAGAAATTTTGCCTCTTGCAACACCATGGATGGACCCTGAGGGCACTATGTGAAATAAGTCAGGCAGAGAAAGACAAATACCGCATGTTCTCATTTATATGTGGGATCTAAACAAAAATAAAACAAAATAACCCAAGCTCATAGACACAGAGAGCAGATTGGCGGTTGCCAGAGGCAGGGGTTGGGGGTGGGCAAATTGGGTGAATGTAGTCAAAAGGTAAGAACTTCGGTTATAAAATAAATAAGTCATGGGGATGTAATGTACATCATGGTGACTATAGTTAATGCCGTATTGCACATTTCAAAGTTGCTAAGAGAGTAGCTCTTAAAAGTTCTCATCACAAGAAAAAAAATTTAATGTGATACACCACATTAACCAATTGAAGAAAAAGATCATATGATCATCTCAATAGATACAGCAAAAGCTTTTGATAAAATTCATCACCCATTTACGAGAAAAACTCTCCAGAAAGTGGGCATAGAGGGAATATACCTCAACATAATAAAGGCCGTATATGACAAACCCACAGCTAACATCATATGCAACAGTGAAAAGCTGAACGCATTCCCTCTAAGATCAGGCACAAGACAAGGACTCCCACTGTTGCCACTTTTATGCAACATAGTTTGGAAGTCCTAGCCAAAAGAAAAAATATTTTTTTTCTTTTGCGTTACGCGGGCCTCTCACTGTTGTGGCCTCTCCCGTTGCGGAGCACAGGCTCCGGACGTGCAGGCTCAGCGGCCATGGCTCACGGGCCTAGCCTAGCTGCTCCGCGGCATGTGGGATTTTCCCGGACCGGGTCACGAACCCGTGTCCCCTGCATCGGCAGGCAGACTCTCAACCACTGCGCCACCAGGGAAGCCCAGAAAAAAAGTTTTTTAACCCTGTATGGTGATGGACGTTAACTAGACCTATTGTGGTGATCATTCACAATATAGTCACAGTAGCGAAACATGTTGTACTCCTGAAATTAATGTTATACGTCAATTATATCTCAATAAAAAATTAATGGAGAAAAAAATTAAAAGAAAAAGAAAAGAAACTTGATCTTTGTTATGAAGAAGCAAGGGGAAATGGCCATTGGGTGGACAGCTCCAAGCCCTGCCACAGGGCTTTCTAGGCAATGTGGTATGAGGGATCTTCAGGTTTCTTTAAGATCTTGGCAGTCTCACCAAGTGACTGCTCAGCTCCTAGGCCCCTTCAAAGTGGTGGAAATCAGTTTATTCTCTGTGTCCTCTGAATATCTTCAGGTATGAGCTTAGTTCTACCTCCTAAAATCTGTGTGTAATTTCACCATGGACATGTTTTCTCATGGTTCTTATTTTCTTTAACTTCCTGAGTACTTCCTCCCTGCCACCTCCAAATATTTGTAGCTACTTCAAAAGGAGGGTCTCTAAAGACAGTTATGAACCAGGCAAGTCCTGTGTGTGTGTGTGTGTGTGTGTGTGTGTGTGTGTGTGTGTGTGTGTGTGAGGGGGGTGCATTCAGGAGTTCTGTTGCCCACCAGCAAGGGCAGCACTTCTGCTCTCCTGAGCCTCCTGGCAGTTTTACAGCTATGGGAGAGCAGCTGAACTGTGTGTGAAATTCCCCAGCACTTTCTCAAGGTTGGAGTTCTAAGTTCTGTTAAAGGCTCTTCTAATAAATATCAGAGAAAAGAAACACCAAAAACAAGTGGCACAACTCAGGGAGTGAGACCTTCAATTTTACCCCTTTTAGTCAACTTTCATATCATTTCCATCCCATCTCTCTAGGTGAGTGAGACACTATTGGTATGCTGATGGAATCCCCTCCACCTGACTTGTAAAGGTTCCCAGCCTCAATTAAGTTTCCTTTCAAAGCCTATACCCTGGCAGGTCCTGAGTTGATGGCAGGTCACATAATGAGTATGTTCTACCTATCCTGGGCCATATACACCTGTGATGTGTTAGGTAAAGGCCACTGACATTGATTCAGGAAGAGCTGACTTTCTCTTATCCTTCTGCACAGATAAATTTTTCAGTGAAGGCTGTGCTCCTGGGTCTCTGCGAGATTCCAGTCTCTGTGCTCTGTGCATTGGCTCAGAAGGTGTTCCGGGAAGGGAGTGTCTTCCCAACAACCATGAGAGATACTATGGCTATTCAGGGGCTTTCAGGTGAGTATTATAATCCTCATACAAAAATAATAGTAATCCCAGCCCCGACGAGATTCCTTTTTAGGAACGCAGGTGAGATTCTTACATTCCTATCCCATTAGTCCTGCATGTTAGGGTGTCACGTTTACAAACATAAGTAGAAACCTGTGAGAAGAGGCATCCAGCTCCCTCCAGGACACGGTCTCCAGACCTGGCTGTCATAGACAGCAAAGACTGGCAGTATGGTACAGGTCAGAAGTTCTCAGCGGGGGGTGATTTGCCCCTCAGGGGACATTTGGCAGTGTCTGGAGATGTTTTTGATTATCAGTGGAGTTGGGGGATGCTACTGGCATCTAACTGGGAGAGGCTGCTAAACATCCTACATGCGTAGGACAGCACCCTACAACAAAGAATTATCTGGCCCCTAATGTCACTAGTGCCAGGTGAGGAAACCCTACCATAATTGAATAAACACAGGAGTCAAGCATCTGGCTCATGCTCTTCCATTCACCTCTGGGGGAACCTACAACCATGGAAATATATCAATACAAAAGTAAAGTACATGACTTCTACATCTTTGGTTACATTTCTAGCTCATGGAGTCTCTATCATTTTTAAAGAGACACCTGGGCACTTTACGACCTTATTAGTTTTTAACTATCCTGTCTGACTTGGGCCTGTGTCACTTAGCAGTTCATGAATCCATCAACTTCACAATGATGGTGGTATTGTAACTAAAATCCTCACTAGGGAAGGAAAAACAAAGATTATCCCAACTTCCCAGGTACAACCAGCTTGTGAGTTAGAGTAAGAACAATTCACAGCCCACAAGTTTACAATTTTACAAGGAGACTGTGAGTAAGGAATCACCTTGAGGGAAAACTGCCCCTCTAATATCTGTGTTGAAACTAGGAAATGGATGTAGCTCTGTTGGAGAAAATGGGCCAGAATTTAGAATTTAGAGTGTAGAAGTGAGATTGTATAACTACAAAGCATATCAGAGGTTTTGTTTTCTTTTTATTACTTACATTAGTAATATGTAAGATCAGTGACAATAGATTAGTGATCAAATGGGAATCACAATTGCTGATATCAGATGGCCAGCCCTGGATCTATAAGGTGGCCTTTCTGAATGACAGATGTGTCTCTGACCTCTTTTCTTCTCTCTCCCTGTCTGGGACTCTGCAGGTGTCTGGTTGAGAAGGGAGACGTAGCCTTTGTGAAGGCCCAGACTGTCACAGAGAACACTGGTGGTACGTGCATAACCTTTGTCCCCATAAATCAGGGTCGCTGGTTCACTTGTGTCCAGGATGTCTTTGTGGAAGTGTTATGGACACTGTCAGGGTCCAGAGCTCTGATTCTCAACCTGTTTGTTCGGTGAAGAGAGAAGTGTTTGCTTGGATAGGCAGAATGGTAAGGACCATGGGCTTCCCAGTGGCCCTGAGTCTCTCCCAGGAACCTTCCTACAGGTGCAGGCACTGTGCCTCCTTTCCCCTAAATACTTCAGTGCACATTTCCTAAGAACGAGGACTTTCTCTCACATACCTACATTACAATTAGGAAGATCAGGAAATTTATACTAACATGGATTTAATACTCATCACGTCCACAGTCCCTATTCAAATTCTGTGAGTTGTCCCCAAAAGGTCCTTTATAACTATTTCTAGGTCCAATATATATGTAAATATATTATAGGTCCACTGGGAAAAACATACAGACAGTGGCACCCCTGTAGGAATGAGCACCAAGACCTTGGCTTCTAGAACCATTCTCCAATAGAAGGAACCAAGGCCCCTTGGAAAAATAGCTGATTCTGTGGCTGGGGCAGGAAAAGTATAAGGTGAACCTGGAACATCATGCTGAAGAGCTCAGAGAGATGGGACGTATCAAAGCACATAGGAGCCATTGTGAAAGCCCTCCACTGGCCAAATCTGGGACATTTTGAGCTTGAAAAGACATAATAATAGTAGTAAGAAATGATAACTCATTGAATAAAATAGGAACGCATAAGTCCATCCTGATTAAACAAATGAGTATAAGGGAAACATCTTCCTTATTGTAGAATGCTAATTACAGATGCAGAAATAATTATGAAGTTAAAAAACTATCGTTTGGCAACCAAGATAGTAATAATTGATTCAAGCAAGGATCATCAATGGGCACTAAAACTAGTGGGTGAATATTAGATGGCCATGACATTAACAAACAAGACAAAAATTTTAAAAATGTCAGTAAGAATGAGTATTCCACCTGCCCACTCTCTATCACTAACTGCTTATATTCCCCACCTAGAGTCCAGGCAGCTATTACTTCCCTCCTTCCCTCATGTCCCTTTACTCAACCTCAGATGTTTCCAGCAACTCATTTAGAATGAACTAGTACAGGACCAACTCCTCTAAGACGCCTTCCCCAATGGCACACCTCCATCCCACAACAGAATCCTCTGTCCATATTGCTCTTATTATTGAATTCATCACATTCCGTAATAAACTATGGCCACAGGGAGCTCTTTTTTTCTCTTCTTACATCCCAACACCAACCATAGTACATGGCACACAGAAGTTGCTAAGTACTTACTTGAAGGAATAATTGGTTTGGCTAATTTTTCTTTCTTCCCTCCTGTTACTTTTGCTTTTTCCTTTAAGGGCTGTCCTTTTTCCTGCTACCTGAGTGTTACCCTAGGCTGGTTCTTTGTCATCCCTTGATTTCTCTTTGTATCCTTCCAAGTAGGGCTCCCCTCTCGAGGCCGCAACTCTCTTTGCAAAGACTCCAAAAGCCTTACCTCCTGAGGGGAATTTATAGAGGAGGCCCACCTCCCATCTAAATAACATCCCAGGATCTCTGTTTGCCCTGTGGTCATTTTTATGTACAAAGTACACTGGCACTGCAACCTCAACCTGTATAAATCCAAACTCCTCATACTTCTCTCAAAACCCAGTCCTCTTCACACAGCCTCTGTCCCCATGGAGGTCTTTATTATATGCCCTGCCAGTCGAGCCTAGATTAATTTTTCAGTCAGTATGTTTTTTGTTTCTTCGGAATATGTATGTCTTCATTAAATTCTATGGTATGTTGTGATATGGAAGAACCAGGATACGAAGGCATAGAGACTGTATGATCTAATTATATAGATATGTGTCTGCATATCATACGAGTCTAGAAAAGAGACTAGAAGTAATGCACCAATGTTGAAGGTGAATGCTGTGGGATTATACTGGGTTTCAAAGTCTTCTTCCTTAAACTATGTAGCACTTTACAAATTAGCTGCAGTAAACAAGCATTATTTGTAGTGGAAAGAAAATTTTTTATCATGCCCTTCTAGATGCCCACTGCTCCTAACCCAGACCAAATCACCTCCCATCTCATTTTCCTAGTTGTCCTATTTCAGGCTCACACATTAACACTGATTTCCATTCATAAGTTCTCATAGACCCACTTTTCTTCCTACCTAAGTGCCACACTCCATCCCACACTCAGGGCCTTGAGGATCAGAGCATGTTTAGCCTGACTGCCCAAGACTCTGTTCCAGTGGGGCTATCCTCCACCCAATAGGAACACCGGGCGCGTACCTGTCCGTGAGTCTTGCTGGAGCCCTCCATCCCCTCACAGGGAAGCGTTCCTCTCTCCTCCTCTCAGGCCTACACATGTTACAGGACACACCTGAAAACTTGCCTTCCTGAGTTAATGTGCTCTCGCTGTGCTGGTTCCCTAGCTCACACAGCGTTTAGAGAGTGTTACACAAAATACAAAATGTTATTATCTGTGCCCTGCATTTTTGATTTTGGTATGTGTGCTATTTCCCCCCTCCAATAAGACTGTGTCTTGCAGAAGGCTGAGGACATGGTACTGAATAAATGCTTAAAGTACTAAGTAGAACAGAATGGGTTTGGAGAGAATAAGGATGGATTTCACTTGGAAGGTGTTGAGTTGGAGGGATGGGTAAGAAAAGAAAGGAGAAATGTTAAAAGGTGAGCAAAGATATGTGCAGGTACTGGTGGGAGGAAAGGCAGGCAATTTGGAGTTTTCTATAAAAACCAAAAGCGTACCTTTGGAGAGTGTAGGAAAAGGGATATTTTTGCTCTCCGTATAAATTTAAACTTTAAAAATACTGCATTCATATATTAGTTTTTCAATTAAATGAGAAAATTAAATTAAGCAAAAGACTGCAATCCTGTATTTTAGGAGAGAAGCAAAAACCAGGAAAACTTATTTGAGAATTGCCTTAGGAGGAAGGAGCTTAAGCCTTGAGAATAGGTGAGATGTTCTTTTTTCAGAGAGAATACAGAAAAGATGAAGCAAGGGGCTGAGAACAGGATATGGACCTGTATGCACAGAGGCATGCATGCATTCCACATAGAACTAGAACGAGTGAGCCAGATTTCACTCATAAAAGTGAAATCTTTGGCCCTTCCAAAAGGGCCTCTGGGGAAAGTTCTTTTGCTTGCTAGTGCCGGATGGTACAGCACAAACCTGCTTAGAGGGTCACATTCTTTCTACACTGGAGCAGGAGATCCAAATGCTTTGGAATTTAGAAGAAATGAAGATCATTTTGAACATCATCCATAGAATGTGGTTCCCCCTCCCCTGGCTGGGTGGGCAGATTGAATGGAGTGGTCTCTGGGAATTCCTGGTAACTCTCTTCCTCTCCACATTACTGTAACCCCTGCTGGCCACTGGGTCCAGGCCCTCCACACGCCAGTGGGTTGGTCACATCTCCCCAGTGAGGTGTGCCTTGATCAAAACTGTGGCTGACCCACCTTTTCTGTACCCAGGAAACAACACTGAAGAGTGGGCAAAAACACTGCAGGAGAAAGATTTTGAGCTGCTGTGCACCGACGGAAGCAGGAAGCCTGTGAAGGAGGCTATTGATTGCCACCTGGCCCGAGCCCCGAATCATGCTGTGGTCTCACGGGAAGATAAGGCAGCTTGTGTTTGCAGAATATTAAACGAACAGCAGGTATGGTGGCACAGACAGGGCCTCCAACCCTTTCTTCCTGGGTGCGTGTGGATTATTTGGGGATTTCCCAGCTGAGTCCCAGCCCTACCCCAGCATTCTTTTCCTGGAAGTTAGAACTGGGAGGGCATGGATTGTGGAACTGGATCTCCCAGGCCTCGCTCTGCTCACTAGAGATCAGACCCCATCTGATGCATGTTTCCCAGGGTCCAAGTACCTGCCTTGCAGCTCGACGCTGATCTTGCTCTGTGGTACCCTCATTTTCCCCACTTCTGCCTTTTTTAAAATGAAGGTGACTGATCCTATTTCCCAGCCCTTCTAGATACAAGTCATGAAATGTGGACTGTGTTTCTCTTGCTTAGGCATACTAAGAACCATTCCAACAGGCAGCAGAACCCAGGAACCTACCCTGAGGGAACTTGTCCTCTGGGGAAAACAACCAACGCAGGGCTGGCCTTGTGGGGAGAGAGACTGCCTGAGTATTTTAATCCTAAAGACCCCTCCACCCACAAACACCACCCTCCCCTCAGTGACAGCTTCCTGTCTGTTGATCCACCATTGGTTTTCTTCTTTTAAAAATTAATGATCCACCATTGGTTTTCTTCTTTTAAAAATTAAGATAGCTACCTTTGTGAGTCCTCTGAAGGTAAATGGTACTAATAATTAGTATTTAATGGACATTTCCTAAGTGCTAGATGGAATGCTAAATGTTCTGTAATGATTATTTCACTTACAATCTTAGAAGGCCTGGAGGAGTTGAGCCTCTTATCAAGATAGGATCAAAGATGAACTTTTAAGTTCATATGAACTTAAAAGTCAGATATGAACTTTTAACAGCTACCTGTACTACTCCTCACTGGGTTGCTCATATTTAATATTTTCTTTGACAATAATACTTAAAAGGGATATGCTTCTTCCCTCTCATTTCCTGGAAGCCACCCCCAAGAAAATGGCCAACAAAGTGAGGAAGAGAGATCAGAGAAGTCAGCAGTGGGCAGGAGGCAGGGACTTCCCCAAGGAGATGGGACCAGGATAGACCCTACAGAGGACTTTGGGGCCTCATGGAAGTACAGATTTGTGGTCCATAATTGTATGAATGCCAGGTGATGGATGTGGAAAGATCCTGAGGCATCCTCTGCAGCTTCCCTTTCTTCCCAGGGCTGGTTCCCAGCTTCCAGTCTCCTCCATCCCATCCATGTGCTCCCAGCAGCTCTTTGCCACAGGTCCTCATGCACTTTCTGTCCATTTGACAGGCTCAATTTGGAAAAAATGGAAATAAGTGCCCGAGCAGTTTTTGTTTGTTCGACTCAGAAAACAAGGACCTTCTGTTTAGGAGTGACACTAAATGTTTGGCTGCACTTCCGAACGCAACAACGTATGAAACCTACTTAGGAACTGAGTATGTCACAGCTGTGGCTAACCTGAGACAATGCTCAACCTCAAGTGAGTAAGAGGAACAGCATTGGGGAATCTGCAAAACGAACATGTGCGGGGTTCTGGGTGCTGGATACAAAAGGAGGAGCGGGCTGCAGTCCCCAGGAGATGACCAACAGACAGGATGAAATGCTGAGGGAACAATGCAATCCCAGCATGAATGAAAGGCTAACTTGCATGGGCTGATCGTAAGGGGGCACCGGCTGAAGGCACTGAGGTAGTGACTGCCAGGACATACAGAATTCCATGCTATTACTAAGAAAAGGAAGAGAGTTATGTGCCCATGCCAATTACTCTGCTCTAAACACCTTTTTATACAGTGCTGCCTTGTTCAAGATGGTAGCCTCTAGCTACATGTGGGTATTTAAACTTGTATTAGTATTAAACAAAATTTTAAATTTAGCTCCTCAGTCACACTAGCCATAATTCAAGTGCTCAATAGATACATGTGTCTCCACACAGATGAGCAAAGAGAACATTTCCAGCATTGCAGAGAGTTCTTTTACATGGTGCTGCTCCTGAAAGCTTGAACAATGATAAGTTCCAGTAACTCTAAAGTTGCCATACACACCACAGGCATACCTCGGAGATATTGCAGATTCAGTTTCAGACTATTGCAATAAAGGAATATTGCAATAAAGCAAGACATATGAAGTTTTTGGTTTTCCAGTGCACATAAAAGTTATGTTTATACTACAGTATAAAGTGTGCAATAGCATTATGTGTAAAAAGTGTCTAACAAGGTACGTACCTTAATTAAAAAATACTTTATTGCCAAAAAATGCTAACCATCATCTGAGCCTTCAGCAAGTCATAATCTCCTTGCTGGTGGAGGGTCTTCCCTCAGTGGTGATGGCTGCTGACTGATCAGGGTGGTGGTTGCTGAAGGCTGAGGTGACTCTGGCAATTTCTTAAAATAAGACGACAATTAAGTTTGCCCCATCAGTTGACTCTTCTTTTATGAAGGATTTCTCTGTAGCATGCAATGCTGTTTGACAGCATTTTACCCGCAGCAGAACTTCTTTCAAAATTGGAGTTCCATCCTCTCAAGCCCTGCCGTTAGTTTATCAACTAAGTTTATATAATATTCTAAATCCTTTGTTGTCATTTCAACAATCTTCACAGCATCTTCACCATGAGTAGATTTCATCCCAAGAAACGACTCTCTTTGCTCATCCATGAGAAGCAACTCCTTATTCATTAAAGTTTTATCATGAGATTGCAGCAAGTCAGTCACATCTTCAGGTTCCTCTTCTAATTCTAGGTCTCTTGCTATTTCCACCACATCTGCAGTTACTTCCTCCACTGAAGTCTTGAACCCCTTATAGTCACCTATGAGGATTGGAATCAACTTCTCTCAAATTCCTGTTCATGATGATATTTTGACCTTTCTCCATGAATCAAAAATATTCTTAATGGCATCTAGAATGAGGAATCCTTTCCAGAAGGTTTTCATTTGACTTTGCCCAGACCCACCAGAGGAATCACTATCTATGGCAGCTATAGCCTTATGGAATGTATTTCTTTCATAACGAGACTTGAGAGTCAGAATGACTCCTTGATCCATGGGCTGCAGAATGGATGTTGTGTTAGCAGGCATGAAAACAACATTAATCTTGTACATCTCCATCAGAGCTCTTGGGTTACCATGCACATTTTTAGTGAGCACTCATATTTCGAAAGGAATCTTTTTTTCTGAGCAGTAGGTCTCAATAGTGGGCTTAATATATTCAGTAAACCATATTGTAAACAGATGTACTGTCATCCAGGCTTTGTTGTTCCCTTTATAGAGCATATGCAGAGGAGACTAAGCATAATTCTTAAGGGCCCTAGGATTTTTGAAATGGTAAATGAGCATTGGCTTCAATTTCAAGTCACCAGCTGCATTAGCCCCTAACAAGAGAGTCAGCCTGTCCTTTGAAGCTCTGAAGCCAGGCATTGACTTCTCCTCTCTAGCTATGAAAGTCCTAGATGGCATCTTCTTCCAATAGAAGGCTGTTTTGTCTACATGGAAAATCTGTTGTTTAGTGTAGCCACCTTCATTTACTATCTTAGGTAGGTCTCTGTGTAACTTGCTGTAGCTTCTACATCAGCACTTGCTGCTTCACTTTGCACTTTTATGTTCTGGAGATGGCTTCTTTCCTTAAACCTCATGAACCAACCTCTGCTGGCTTCAGACATTTCTCCTGCAGCTTCCTCACCTCTCTCAGCCTTCACAGAACTGAAGAGAGTTAGGGCCTTTCTCTGGATTAGGCTTTAGCTTAAGGGAATGTTGTGGCTGGTTTGATCCTTTATCTAGGCCATTAAAACTTTCTCCATATCAGGAATAAGGCTGTTTCTTATCATTTCTGTGTCCACTGGAGCAGCACTTTTAACTTCCTTCAAGAACTCTTCCTTTGTGTCCACAACTTGGCTAACTGTTTGGCACAAGACGCCCAGCTTGTCTTTGGACAGGCCTTCCTCACTAAGCTTAATCACATCTAGCTTTTGATTTAAAGTGAGAGATGTGCAACTCTTCCTTTCACTTGAACATTTAGAGGCCAGTGTAGGGTTATTAACCGGCCTAATTTCAATATTGTTGTGCTGGTGGAGCAGTCAGAACACACACAACATTTATCGATTAAGTTTGCCATGTTAATGGGCATGGCTTGTGGTGCCCCAAAACAATTAATAATAGTAACACCAAGGATTACTGACCACAGATCACCATAACAGATATATAATAATAATGAAAAAGTCTGAAATATTTCAAGAATTACCAAAATGTGACACAGAGACATGAAGTTAGCAAATGTTATTGGGAAAATGGCGCCAGTAGACTTGCTTGATGCAGGGTTACCACAAACCTTCAATTTGTAAAAAACACAACATCTGTGAAGTGCAATAAAGTGAAGCACAATAAAATGAGGTATGCCTGTACTTATCTAGAACACCAGTTTTCTAAGAACTAGAATACAGTAAAACACACCTTTGTACTATAGCTATGTTGGACATCATTTAATGACTTGGAATCATTTGGAAGATGTGGGAGAATACCATGTAGCTATAGGGAGGTTATTCTTCAACTGCAGAGTGCAGGTCCATAAGCCACAGTCCTTAAGATACTGATTCCCAGGTCCTGGGGATACTGATTCAGCAAGTCTGTGCCAGGTCCAGGGTTTCTGCATTTAAACAGCTGCCCACATAATTCTGGTATAAGGAAGGATCCATGGCCACTGTTCTGAGTACCCAGGTTGTATTTACCTAACCTATATAGTCTGTGAGGGGGTGGAGACTCTGTCCCTGCTGTACCCTGCTCCATCCCCAGCTCCCAGGACGGAAACTGGCACGTGCTGGGTGCTTAGTGCATCTAATTATGTTAGTTCCTCACTTGGATCAGAGAGGACAGTCCTCCCAGGCTCGTTCCAGCCACATGGACTCAGGCGTGTGAGCCCTGCCCGTAAGACACAAGATGGGGGATGATGTAGGGCAGGGAAATCCTGTTACCATTCTTGGTGTGAGACACTGCCCACTGTAGGCACAGGAGCTGTGCAGGCAGGAGGAGGAGGCCACTAGGAGAACGGCCAGGTCCACCCATCAGAAGAGCAGGGCAACGGGTCTGAGCACTTTTGTATCAGGCTTAACTGTTGATTCACTTAACAGAAAACAAATATAGGTAGATATTAACTGCCCTACCCCTCTGCTCTGTCCCCACAGAACTCCTGGAAGCCTGCAGTTTCCACAGACCTTAAAATCCAAGAGTGGGGCCACCACCTGATGGAGATGGGAGCTCACCGGACCCATAAGCTTCCCCTGGTTTTGCTGGTCTGAGTGGTTTGGTTGCCTTCAGTTTGGTGGTGGCACCTCTGCGGGACAAAATAAAAATAAAAGTTATTATTGGTTTTATCTTTTAAAAACTTCATTTTTTCCCTAAATGTTTGGTCTGGAAGGACTAAATACATGTGCAACTAGCCCTTCCTTCAGAGCTCGAGATTCATTTGCTCTTTCCCATAGCCATACCTCCTGGGTACAGTCCAAGTAAGAATTCTTTCTAAAAGGGGTCTGCATGGTCATTATAATATAATCAAGTGTATAAGGCTGTGTGTGTGTTGTGTGTGTGTGTGTGTGTGTGTGTGTGTGTGTGTGTGTGTGTGTGTGTGTGTGTGTTGCTGGGGAAGGGGGAGGAAGGAGGATGCAGAGTAAGTATTGAGATGGAGCGTTCAAGGCAGTACAGAAAAAGAATATAGACGATTTACACATTTAAAATATTTTCCATAAATTTCATCAGGTATACGTGAAGTCCTGACTCTTACTGCTTGGAAAAGTGAATCACTGGAAACTCTTCTTGCTAAAAATCATAGCTTGACCCCGCCTCCCATGGCAGTCACTGCCCTGTCTCCTCCCATTCTTAGTGGAGCTCCTGAAAGGTGGAGCCTTATTCTTCCCACCCCTCACTGGTTATTAATGGCTGAACACAGGGAAATCAGTCTTCTGCTCCACTCACATCCCTGCAGCTACTCGGGTCAAGGTTACCACCCACCTGCTAGCTGTGAAAACCAACTTGTTCTTTCATCCTTGAGTCTGTTTACTAACTTGATATGGCTGACCACTCACCCTTCCTTGGAACCCTCTCCCAGTTTCTCTGACACAGCAGCTCTTCGCTTTGGTTCCTACCTCTCTGTCCTCTTGTGGTCTTACTGTGGGCTCATCCTACCAGTTCTGAAAAGTAGGGTAATCTTCCCGGGGTTCTTCTCTTGATCCAGTGCTTTTCCAGGCCCTCCGTAAGCAATGAGAATGACTCCTGGGCATCTACATCTATTGTGCTCACCCCTGCTTCCAGCATCCCACACTCACACCTCCCCCTGCCTGTGCATCTATACGGTAGAGTTCGCACAGCAATCGGAAGCCCAACAGAAAGAAAAGTGAGGTGATCATCTTACCCCTTCCCTCTCCTGCTTCCCTAATCCAACTATTGTTTCCATATATTTCATACTGGGTAAAGACATGGTCTGCTACCCACTCACAGGAGTCATAAACTGAGGAGTCAAATTTCAATTCACTCTTTCCCCTCATTCCACATCCAATGTCAGCAAGTTCTGCTGATTTTGCCTTCTAAACAACTCTTCAGTTTGCCCCTTTGTTTCCTAACTCCTATACACTTTGGGGAACAGCTGCAGGTAGGGGGTTCTGAACACAACAGTCCACATCTCTCAACTTTCTAGTAACCAAGGAAACAGACCCTGGGTCCACTTTGCAGACCAGACCTGATGTTTACCTTTTTACATACAGCCCTGCTTTGCTTTGAGTCTAGCAACACTCTGCTTTATGTAATATCCACCTAAACTCCACCCTCACCTCAAATCCTATAATAATTCTTTCTTTTCCTTTGTTTGGTGAGATGTCCCACCATTCCTCTGGCGTGTGGTCTGTCTTATTGCAATGAGCCAACAAATCTAATTTTATCAACAATGCGCTGAGTACCTACCATGATCCAGGCACTGTTCTAGGGACTGTGAACACAGCAAGGCATATTATAGTCTCTGAAAATAATTTCTGCCTATTTTTTATTTATTCCTCCCTCTAGACTGCCTTCTTGTCAGTATATCTGTACAATGTCTGAAATCATGTTCACCAGATACTATTGGTATAAAAACTAAGGTGATTTGTGTTTTTCTTCTTTGATCTTTCATTATTATATTGAGTTTTTAATATAATAAATGTCTCATTTTAATTCTTTTTTTAAAAATCCTCCATTTTTTCAAAGAAACAGAGTTAAAGAGATAAGCCA
The DNA here is from genome assembly GCF_963455315.2 of Globicephala melas. Taxonomy (NCBI): domain Eukaryota; kingdom Metazoa; phylum Chordata; class Mammalia; order Artiodactyla; family Delphinidae; genus Globicephala; species Globicephala melas. The sequence goes on along the minus strand of NC_083317.1, from coordinate 130,940,009 downwards.
GAGTAGGGGAATCACATGATTGGTGTCCTTGAGTCTGAGATAGGTTCCATTGTGATTTGGAGCTGCTGGGAACAGGAGAGAAAAATGCGTCCAGTGAATGAGACATTTTAATTAATGGAAGAGAAGAAAAAATTGTCTATGTCGGTTTTGTTGTAACTCTCCATCTGCTGTTAGAATCAGGCAGCAGAGCACTTTCAGCCAGCAGCAGTCAGTGTCTGCACGTCCTTCCTTGACATCCATCCCCACAGAGCCCCTGAGAGACTGCGGAGTCCCTGAGGCGGAGACGTGAGAGGACAGGAAGCCTCCGACGCCATTCTCTCCTGCTCTCATTACTGAGAATGGCAGCACCACCTTCTAAGACGGGTGGAAGGTGTGCACATTTCTTCTGCCTTCATAATACGCAGGAAACAAATTGAAAAACAGCAGGACCATGTCTTATCAAAGCCCTGCTTCCTCATCCCCAAATTTCACCACCAACACGGCACTTGTTCACTCACGTAGCTCTGACTAAAAATCCCTATACACTGAGGACATTTCTGGTAGGTGTTCTCCATGCCTGGCCCTTCCTCCTTCCCTGCATTTTTAGTCCCTAACAGAAGTTATTATAAAGGAACTGTGTGTGTATGTGTGTGTGTGTGTGTGTGTGTGTGTGTGTTGGGTGGTGGATACAGAGCAGGGATCAAGACCATAAGAAAGAAAAGAAATAGAATGTGGTAAGATTACTGTCAGTTCTGACAGTTTTAATTCATAATGCTAATTTAAAATATACAAGTTGGTTTACTAAATTTAACCTCCCATCCTAAACATCCTTCCTTAATCTGGAGTCCCTGTTGCCTACCTTTATCAATGAAATGCCTGGAAAATGAATTTTACTGTGTTAGAGCATATAGTCAAGCATAAAGGAGCCCGACTGCCTGGAATCGGTGGGTAGGTTACTCAATCCCTGTCCCAGTTTTCCCTCTGTAAAATTGGGATAATGGGTCATTGTGAGGATTAAACAAATTAATAAATTTAAAGTATTTAGAACAATGCCTGGCTCTAGCAACCACTCATTAATGTGAGCAATTATCCTCATTACCTTGTCTCCCCCCGCCCCTCCCCGCTGTTCCCCCTGAGCTCACTTTTCACTCAAGCCTTCAACCTCTGCTGCAGAGATGCTGCTAGCCAATTCCAGGACACGTTTTACTCCTGTGTCGCTGACCCTCCCTTCTCAAGCTTCTTTGTGGGGTTCCCTCTCCTCCTCATTCCTCATGCTCTCCACAATTTAATGACCGCTTGTTTACATATGACTTCCAAATGAAAATCTAGCACCTATTGCTGACTTCACATTTGTTTACGTTATCACCTGCTTGATATACGATTTCAGACTTCCCAGAGGCACTGGTAACTCCATATACGCAAAAGAGAGGCAGTTTTCATCCTGGCTATGTCCCCAGCTCCAAAGACCCTTCAACTGAGTTCTCTGATTCGCGTTAAGCACTTTGATCTTCCCAGCAACACACACCAAGTGCTTCAGATGCAGTCTTGATAGCTCTCCTTCTCCTTAACTCAGCTTATCCAATTAATCACTAAATCCTATATATTTTCCTTCTAAATATCTCTCATGTCTGTGCCCTCCTTTCCACTTTCCACATTTCCCTGGTTCAGACCCTGTGCATCATTTGCCAAAACACTGCAACAGCCCCAGCTGGTCTCCCTGCCTCCAGTCTTTTCTCTCTCAAACCATAGTTCTCCATTGATCTGCCAGTCATCTATTTCACTCTCAAATGAAACTTCTTACTGCACTCTAGATAAAGTCTAGGTTCCTCAGCATAGCACACGGTCCCTTCATGTCTGTTTTTTGCCAACATTTCCTGCTTCATCTCCTGCCACTTTTGCTGAAATAACACCTGCTTAGTGACAGAGACTGCAAACTGACAGCCCCTAGGCCGGCTACTTCTGACCCTATGAGGTGTTTTATTTGGGCTACAAGTTTTCATTACTTGCTGAAATTTAAAAAGTGGAAAATTTCTCTTAAAAACCTTTCTTTCTGGCTTCTCTTGAAAAACTGAAGAACTGGCCACCTTGCTCCCACATACCTGCCTGGCAGAGTGGTGGCTGCCCCCTTAGGGCAGGAGTGACAGTTTTCAACAGGCTCTGCCCGTCCCATTGACTTTCCTGGCTGCTTCCCTTAACGTAGGTATCTCAGTTGCAGCCCTGGATTTACAGTGTAGGGACACTGAATTGCTCTTTTCTTCTGCACAGAACACCCTTTCTCCTGTTTCACCTGCAGAGGATAACTCATCCTTCATGGTTCAGTTCCTGTCGTTTTCCTCCGGGAGCTTTTCTCTGAACCCATGTGGACTAGGCGCCCCTTTCTGCATTCCCATACCGCACCTTACATCTTCGGTCACACCTCCTGCCACGTGATTTTCCGATGAAATATTTGTGTAATGCTTGAGTTCCTCACAAGACACCTCACCTCACGAAGGGAGCGACTAGAAATCTTCAGCAGAGATTTCTTGAGCCATTTATTTTATTCATCCATCATTTTGTCAACAACCATGAAGAGAGCGGCGACATCTGACTCATATCTTAAAGGATGAGCGTGTAACTCATACTTGTGTCTGGCAGCTCAGTCTTTTCGGCGGGAGCGCAGTGTCCAAGAGAACTACAACTACCATCAGGACCTTCGGGGTCCCGGCCTCCGAAGGAGGAAATATAACCTAGGAACTACCACTCCCGTGATGCTCCGCTTCGGACGCCTGCGCAGAGCCGAGGGCCACGTTGCTTTTGCGGTGCCGGTTAGCAAGATCTCAGCCATGGCTTCCGCGGACTCCCGGCGGATGGGGAACGGCGGCAGTGTCGGAGGCGCCTTCCAGCTCTACCTGGACTCCTTGCGGCAGGAACTGTGGCAGAGGGACCCGACGCTGCTGTCAGTCGTGGTGGCGCTCGTCGCGGTGCTGCTGACGCTGGGTATAGAGGCGGTCGGTAGATATGGCGGGTGCAGGGCTGGTGGGGATCCGAGCTTGGACTGGGCCTGTGCAGACCGCGGACGCGGAACGGACATGGCACCGGGGGGGCGTCTAGAGAGGGGGACTCACCCCTTATACCAACCTGCCCTCCTGCCTGAAGCAGCAGGAGCAGCGCAGCGTTACTAGCCCCTGTTCTGCGTGAGCGCGCGGTTCTCTCCCTTTCATTGCTCTTGCTACGAAGACTCCAATGGTCGTCGTTCCAAGTTTGAGCATCCTATGTTTGCGAACTGGGCGCTGGGGATACAAAGCTAATGAGCAAGATTGCGCTTGAAGAGTACATCGTCGGTGTAGGGGCTGCAGATGCAAAAAAATTGACAGTTGTTAGTGTCAGGCACTCAGCGGAGTCCCTAAAACAATAATGATTATAATGGTGGTAATAACAATGGAGGTAAGTTCCAGGTGAATGAAGTGTTCTGTGGTAGACTTAATTTCCCACAGCCCAACCATACATGCATATTGTTGATAATCAAGGCATAATTTTGGTTGTTTTTCTCTATTCCACAGTGTTCTGGAAGTTCATCCGGAGCAGAAGGAGCAGTCAAAGAGCTGTTCTTCTTGTTGGCCTTTGTGACTCCGGGAAAACATTGCTTTTTGTCAGAGTAAATGCTTTGATTTACACCTCTGTTAAACTTGATAGGAAATTTGAGGGCACCCCATTAGTCCTGTGAGGTGTACTTTGGAAAAGAAGCTGTGCTGACAAATTGGGGAGTTAATTCTTGAATCACTTGGTAGGATGAAAAGACTCTTGAAAAGCTCTTAAACTGGAATTTGACCATTTCTATTCTCTTGTACTTGCCAGTTACTGACATTTAACCCTTATCCCATTTAAGGGTTTTATATACTAACTACTTTCATGTCATGGCTAAGGATGCCAGACCAGCTGGAGAGATAGAGGGCAGTAATCTGTATACAGTGTATAATTCTTCTGAGACTTTGTCAAAGAAACCTTTTTAAAGGGTGATTCTTCTTCTGCCTATTGGCTACTTAGGCTTCTTTTCACTAATATTTATTTTGAGTCCATGTAGTATTTTTATTTATTTATTTATTTATTTTTTGCGGTATGCGAGCCTCTCACTGTTGCGGAGCACAGGCTCCGGACGCGCAGGCTCAGCAGCCATGGCTCACGGGCCCAGCCGCTCCACGGCATGTGGGATCTTCCCGGACCGGGGCACGAACTCGTGTCCCCTGCATCGGCAGGCGGGCTCTCAACCACTGCACCACCAGGGAAGCCCTATGTAGTATTTTTAAATGTTTGGTTTTTGCTACAGAGAGTAGCGGAGGTTTTCTTCTGATTACTCTTCTTTTTGAGAGTATAAATTATTTCCCTTCCACTTTGATGATTGTAAATGTTGATGGAAGGTCAGTAAATTTGGCCACTAACCGTTTGAAACTATTATTTGAAAATAATAGTTTAAAAATAATAGTTATCCCCCTCCTCTCGTTAAGGAGAGGGGAATGAAGTTTGCAATTAATTAGATTTTTGTACAAGCAAAGGAAGAAAGAAAAAAAAAACTAATATGGTCCTTTTCAGCTATTGCAAGTAACATTCGTTTATTTGACCTTACACCTAGGAGAGTTAGAGCAAAGTTACTTTCTTTAGGTTTGCTATTTATATGTTTACTCTGATCTCCCCCATGTTGTGTTTTGTTTTGTTTTACAGTTGTTAACAGGCCTTTACAGAGACACTCAGACTTCCATCACTGACAACTCTGCTGCCTACAGAGCCAACAATAACAGGGTAAGAGGTTCCTAGAATGTGGGGAGTCTGACAGTTTTACTTTACTTCGGTGTGTCAGGAAAAGACATTTCTAGGATAAATTAGTCTGAGGGCATAGGTACGTTCATAGCTTATTTTTATGGATAAATATTGTGCATGTGACAAATTCTTCTTTTGACCATCCAAGCAGTGGACTTAATCATGCCCTCCCCTGCTTTGTTGTACCTTATGCACACTGATTATTTATTAATTTTTGTTTCTGTGTCTTAATTCCAACTTTACTGTGAGTTCTTAAGAGTGAGCATTAAGCCTTTTTCTTTAGTACATGTATATGGGACAAAAATTCAGAAGGTTAGAAAGGATATTTGGTGAAAAGTAATTTTGCCTTTCCTATCCCTTCTTACAAGTCTTCTCTTTGGAGGTAGTAACTTACCATTTTCCTGTATAGCCTTCCAGATGGTCTATGCTATACAAACATATCTGTATATCTTTACTTTTTTCTTTTTTAACACTGTGTTCTACCCCCTCCCGTTTGTTTTTGTTTTTAATTTAACAATATAACTGATACAGCTTGGATTTGTTTTCATTTTTTCTTCCTCATTTGCATACATAGTACTACCAGGTTGTTTTATGACCTGCATAGTATTCCATTACGTGGCTATACCATACAATTTTTTTTTTCCTTTCTTAAAGCCTTTACTTTTGAGACATGACAGAAAAATCTTACAGGTACACATGGAAAAGTAGTACATGATCACAGTTGAATGTGAAGACAGTATAATCAGAAAGCTTTTACTCCTGTCAACTAATGTTGAGTTTTTATTTAATAAGAGCCCTATTAACAGACATTTAGTTTTTTGGTTGTTACAATCTTGCTTTTACAAACAGTGTTGCAGTGGATATCTTATGGAGTATACATGAGTATATTTAAAAAACACCAATAAGGAATCGTGAGAAGGACTTTTTATGTACCTGTATGGCCCCAGAATGTAGATAGTGACTGCCAAGCCAATTATAATGCTTAATAGGTATTTAGTGAGTGAGTGGAAGGAAGGTGGGTGGATGACTGATTGGAGGCATTAGATGTATAGATGGATGAATTAGAATGGTGATTTTAGAGACTTTTTCTCCCTCTCCTTGGGTCCTCCCCACCCCGCCCTGCCCTTTTCTGGTACCTCCAGTATTAAACATTGTAAGCAAAGATAAAGAGACATCCTTTTAAATGTCTTAGAGGTATTTTTTTTCTTTTTTCAATAATGGCACTGTTTCTGACTCAGACCTTTTTAAACTCCCAAGGATTCAGATTTTGAAATTTCAGATTTGGGAGATCTTTAATTCTTGGGGCACTTGTACTAGATATTTTAAGTGGGGTATTCCAGGGTATGCTTTAGACCTGTACTTTCCAACAGAGTAGCCACTGATCGTGTGTGACTGTTGAGCACCTGAAATACGACCAGTCCAAATTGAGGGCTGCTATAAGTATAAAATATACATCAGATCTTGAAGACTTGGGATGAAAAAAAGAATAAATATCAATTTCTTGAATTTTTTTTATATGTTATAAAGCTAATTTAGATATACTGGGTTATGTAATACATATTTTTAAAATTTTACCTGTTTCTTTTTACTTTTTTAATATAGCTATCAGAAAACTTAACATTACAAATAAGACTTGCATGTTTCTATTGAATATGTAAAACATCCCTCCCTTTTTTACTTCTTTTCCCACCCTCTTTGTGTTTTAGATTTAGTCTCTCAAAATAGTAATGTATTTAGTACTGTACCTTATGGATTGTTTATAGTATGTGTTGTGGTGCTGATTATGAAATGTGATGGGGGTCCCAACCTGAGGTCCCTACACTACCAGTATAAAAATAGAAAAAAGGCTAATACACTTCGTGTATTACCTATAAAAGATTAAACAGACTAAGTGACAGGTCACAGTGTATCCAGCTGTAATTATGTCAAATCTGTGCATAATGCGGACTCCCTCCTGCTGAATAGTGGTTGAGGCTGGCTGTGGAGAAGGCAGAACATATGAGAACTGATCCGTGGGTCTGATAAATGTACCGGGGCTGTACCCGAGAGTCTTAGGATTGAGCATTGCCACATCTGCATTGAACCTGAGCTCAAGAATGAAGGCCTGGCATGAATAGCATGTAAGTGGGCACTTAATCAGTCTGCTCCGTAGTGGCACAACCCCGCCCTGTTCAGTGATTGTCACCTGGATCCAGAATTGACAAAAAATATTGACAGAGTTGGAACAAATAAATGGTGTGTCTAGTGGACATATATTTTAAAATTAGATTGCAGTAGAAATATAAAAGAATGTTTTGTTTTTATAAAGGTTGGGGATCCCTGCAGTCGTAACATGTTATATGATAAAATGTAGGTTCTTATATTATTTCGTTTGTGAATATTTATTACTGTTTTTCACATGTTTTTGCTTTTATTCATACTGGTATTTTTCCCAGCCTCAGGTGGACTTTCCTGATTTCCCCATACAGGGTCAGGTTTCTCACGTACCCTCAGAACATTGATCAAAGTTGTAATTTTACATTTACATGTAATTTTACATTGTGTTGACCTTTCTGATTATATTATAAACTCTGTTAGGGCAGGACCATGTTTTTGTCCATTGTTAAATCTCCAGAGCCTTCACTCCATGATTTATAAATAGAGGATGCTCTGTGAACATTTGTTTGATTCATTAATCAGTTACAGTGACCTTTTCTGATTCATTAATTGGGTACCATTCTGATACCTGCAATCTGATATGAAAGATTTATGTTGTAAATGTGAATCCAGACTGAAACATTAATAATATTGCTGGCATCCTTAGGGCACTAGCCTGACCTTGATTGACCTCCCTGGCCATGAGAGCTTGAGACTTCAGTTCTTAGAGCGGTTTAAGGCTTCAGCCAGGTAAGTAGGAAGTGGGAAGGGCTTGTCTGAAATCTTTATATCAAGGCCAGCTATGTTGTTTGCTCTCATGGTATTCTGGAGGCATCCTGGTGTCCTGGAGTGGAAAGAGCATGGACCCTGGGGTCAGCATTTCTGGGTTGCAAGTCCACCTTCACTTGGATTATATGAGATAATATTTGAAAATATTTCTCAGAGTGTTCAGAAAGTGTTTACCCTTATTATGATGTCAGTAAATTTTTCATTTACTCTGAGGACAAATTTAGTAATGTGTAGAACTATTAAAATCTGAAAAAAGGATTTTAAAGCTAGGTGGCATCTGAGAAGATATTAAAATCCAACATTATTTATTTCTATCCATAAATTATCTAAAACTGACGCCTGAAAAGTACAGAAGAATATTTTCATATTTCTTTTAGTATTGTCCTAGTATTACTGACTCTTATTTCCTAAATTTCTTGTGCTTCAGCTTAAGATGCTTTATTCTTGTGTAGTCTCTAACACTGGTAGGAGCTTGAGGAAAATCAAAATACCACATTTCATTTATTTTAAGACACATTTTAACATCTATGAAATTGGAATGTCACTTATAGTTAATGGTGTCATAGTTTAATTGGCAGTATTTTCTTTCTTAGTTGAACCTGAAATAATATGTGTTTTAATTGATGGAATCTGGGTTGATGGAATGAGATAGTTGTTTCTTTCCTTATTTTTGAAGGTATCTTGTTTTGTATTTTGTTGTTGCTTCTTGGCCCACAAGGTGGTGGTGATGAGCAATCTGTCATAGTTGAGACTGTTGCTTGATTTGAAAAAAAAAAAAAAAAAGGGCTTCCCTGGTGGTGCAGTGGTTGAGATTCCGCCTGCCGATGCAGGGGACATGGGTTTGTGCCCCGGTCCAGGAAGATCCCACGTGCTGTGGAGCGGCTAGGCCCGTGAGCCATGGCTGCTGAGCCTGCGCGTCCAGAGCCTGTGCTCCACAACGGGAGAGGCCACAACAGTGAGAGGCCCGCGTACTGCAAAAAAAAAAAAAAAAAAAAAAAAAAAGACTATTTTTAGAGAGTTTTAGGTTCACAGCAAAATTGAATAGAAGGTACAGAGATTTCCCATATAACCCTACCCCTACACATGTCTAACCTCCCCTATTATCAGCATCCTTCACCCCAGTGGTTCATTTGTTGCAACTGATGTACCTAAGTTGACACATAATAATCGCTCAGTCTGTATGTTACATTAAGATTCACTCTTGGTGGTGTACATTCTAGGAATCTGAAGAAATGTACAATGATATGTAGTCACCACTATAGTATCTTAGAGAGTAGTTTCACTGCCCTAAAAATTCTCTGCGCTGCCAGTTCATCTTTCTCTCCCCTAACCCCTCACAACCACTCATCTTTTTATTGTCTCCATAGTTTTGCCTTTTTCACAATTTCATATAGTTGGAAACACACAGTATGTAGCCTTTTCATGTTGGCTTCTTTCACTTAGTAATATGCATTTAAGTTTCTTCCATGTGTTTTCACTGTTTGGTAGCTTATTTCTTTGTAGTGCTGAATAATATGCTATTGTCTAGATGTACCACAGTTTATTTATCCATTTACCTGTTGAAGGACATCTCGGTTGCCTCCAAATTTTGGCAGTTCTGAATTAAGCTGGTATTTGTGTACACAAAAGTTTTGGGGTAAATATCAAGGAGCACAATAGCAGAATCATATAGTAAGAGTATGTTTAGTTTTGTGAGAAATTGCCAAACTCTCTTCCAAAGTGGCTGTACCATTTTGCATTCCCACCAGCGATGAAAGAGTTCCAGTCACTCTACATCCTGACCAGCATTTAGTGTTGTCAGTGTTCTGGGTTTTGCCATTCTAATGGGTATGTAGTGGTATCTAATTGTTGTTTTAATTTGCATTTCCCTGATGACATATGATGTGGAGCATCTTTTTATATTTGCTATTTATAAGTTATTTAAATCTTGTTTGGTGAGGTGTCTGTAAAGATCTTTGACCCATTTTTTAATTAAGTTGTTTGTTTTCTTACTGTTGAGTTTCAAGAGTTCTTTTATATATTTTGGGTAACGGTCCTTATCAGATATATCTTTTGCAGATATTTTCTCCCAGTCTGTGGCTTGTTTTCTCATTCTCTTGATGTTGATTTTTGTAGAGCAGAAATTTTTATCTTTACTGAAGTCCAGTTTACCATGGATTATGTATATAAAAAGTCATTGTCAAACCCAAGATCATCTAGGTTTCCTCCAGTGTTATCTCCTAGGAGTTTTGTAGTTTTGGTTTACGTTTAGGTGTGTGATCCTTTTTTTTTTTTTTGCGGTACTCGGGCCTCTCATTGTTGTGGCCTCTCCCGTTGCGGAGCAACAGGCTCCGGACGCGCAGGCTCAGCGGCCATGGCTCACGGGCGCAGCTGCTCCGCGGCATGTGGGATCTTCCTGGACCGGGGCACAAACCCGTGTCCCCTGCATCGGCAGGCGGACTCTCAACCACTGCGCCACCAGGGAAGCCCCTGTATGATCCATTTTAAGTAAATTTTTGTGGAAGGTGTAAGTTCTGTATATCTAGATTCATTTTTTTGCATGTGGATGTCTAGCTGTTCCAGCACTATTTGTTGAAAAGACTATCTTTGCTTCATTTGTTGCCTTTGCTCCTCCATCAGAGATCACTTGACTGTATATATGAAGGTCTCTTTCCGGACTCTGTTCTATTGATCTATTCTCTCACCAATACCGTGCTGTCTTTGTTACTATAGTTTCATAGTAAGTTGGTAACATCAGTTCTCCAACTTTATTCTGCTTCAGTATTGTGTTGACTATTCTGGGTCTTTTGCCTCTCTGTATAAACTTCAGAATCAGTTTGTCAGTATCCACAAATAAGTTGCCAAGATTTTTATTGGGATTGCATTGAGTCTATAAATCAATTTGGGAAGAACTGACATCTTGACTCTATTTAGTCTTCCTATCCATGAACGTGGAATATCTCTCCATTTTTCTAGTTCTACTTCAGTTTTGTTGATCAGAGTTTCATAGTTTTCCTCATATAGATCTCATATGATTTGTACCTAAGTTTCATATTGTGGGATGCTAATGTAAATGGTATTGTGTTTTTAATATCAAATTCCATTTGTTCATTCCTGATATTTGGGTAAGCAATTCACTTGTGTATCAACCTTGTATCCTGCAACTCTGCTATAATTGCTTATTAGTTCCTGAGCTTTTTGGTTGATTTTTTCAGATCATCTACAGTCATTTCATGTGCGAATACAGACATTTTTATTTCTTCCTTCCTAATCTATATCTTTTATTTCCTGTTGTTGTCCTAATGCATTAGCTTGAAATTACAGTATGATGTTGCAAAAGCAATGGTGAGATGGGACATCCTTGCTGTGTTCCTGGTCTTAGCAGGAAATCTTTGATTTTTTTCACCATTAAGTATGATGTTAACCATTTGATTTTTGTAGATATTCTTTATCAAGTTGAAGTTCCCCTCTATTCTTAGTTTACTAGGAGGTTTTATCATGAATGGTTGTTTGATTTTGTCAAATGCTTTTTTGGATCTGTTGATACAATTGTATGATTTTTCTTTTTTAGTTTATATATCAATGAAATGATTATGTTAATTGATGATTGAACGTTGAACCAGCCTTTCATACCACTTGGTGGTTGTGATTTTGTGATTTATAATGAGAAATGCATATTTCGTCTTCATCCCTGTTTCTGGCACCGAGCTCATAAAACCCTTAGAATTTCCTAAGTGATGAGAGTGATAAATGTGTCTTTTGTTATGTTTTTGGGGTGAGTTTTGGAAAGCACCTAAGGATGGGGGCTGGGTGCCGGAAGAACCAACCATATGATTAGAGAGTTGGAACTTTTCATTCCCATCCAGGGAAGGGAGAGGAGAGAGGCTGGAGGTTGAATCAATCACCAGCGGTCAGTTGTTCAGTCAATCACGCCTATATAATTATGCCTCCATAAAACCCCAAAAGGATGAGGTTCATAGGGCTTCTAGGTTGGGGAACCAGAATGCTTCCACATGCCACCCTGCAGGGCCCAAACTCCGTGGGGACAGAGGCTCCTTTGTTCAGGATCTCACCATATGTATCCCTTCATCTGGCTGCTGATTCATATCCTTTAATATCTTTTGCAATAAACTGATAATTTAGTGAGTTAAATGAGTTTCCTGAGTTGAGCTGCTCTCACAAATTAATTGAATCCAAGAAGGAGGGGTCATGGGAACCTCTGATTTATAGCCAGTCAGTCAGAAGTACAGTTAACAACCTGGACTTCTGACTGGTGTCTGAGGTCCCTGCTACCAAATTAATCAAACCGAAGGAAGGAGTTGTGAGACCTTCGAGTCTGTAGCCTGTTGGTCAGAAGCACAGGTAACAATCTGGGCTTGTAATTGGCATCTGAAGTGGAGGGCAGTCTTGTGGCACTGAGCCCTTAACCTGCGAGATCTGATGTTACCTCCAAGTAGATAGCATCAGAATTGAGTTGAATTGTAGGGCACCCAGCTGGTGTCAGGAGCATTGCTTGGTGGTGGGGGAACCCACATCCCCCACATTGGAATTGGGTCCAGAACCAATCATGGTGTATAATTCTTCTCATACATTGTTGGATTCGATTTGCCAATATTTTCATGAGGATTTTTACATCTGTGTTTATGAGATATTTATCTGTAGTTTTCTTGTAATGTCTTGGTTTGTGTTTAAAGCAATGCTGGCCTCATAGAATGAGTAAGAAAATATTCCCTCTGTTTCTATTTTTTGAAAGAAATTATAGAGAACTTGTATATTTTCTTCCTTAAATTTTTTTAAATTGAATATTTGTGGCATATAACATTGTATAAATGTCCTTAAACATTTGATAGAATTCACCAGTGATCCCACCTGTGCTTAGTGCTCTCAGTTTTGGAAGGTTTAATTATTGATTCAGTTTCTTTAATAGATACAGGGCTATTCAGATTGTCTGTTTCTTATGTTAGTTTTGGCAGATTGCGTCTTTCAAGGAGTTGGACCATTTCATCTAGGTTATTACATTTTGGGGCATAGAGTTATTTATAGTATCCCTTGATTGTCCTTTTAATGTCCATGAATCTGTAGTGATATCCCCTTTCATTTCTGATATTTGTAATTTGTGTCTTCTCTTTTTCTTAGTTAGACTGGCTAGAAGTTTATAAATTTTATTGATCTTTTCATAGAACCAGCTTTTGGTTTTGTTGATGTTCTCCATTGATTTCCTATTTCGTTGATTTCTGCTCTTTCATTATTTCTTGCGTTTACTGTAGATTTAAATTACTCTGATTTTTCTAGCTTCCTAAGGTGGAAGCTTAGATGATTGATTTTAGGTCTTTCTTCTTTTCTAATAAATGCATTCAGTGCTGTAAACTCCACACGGTATAGAATTCTAGGTTTTGAGGATTCTTCTCTCAACACCTTAAATATTTCACTTGACTCTCTTCTTGCGTGCATGATGTCTGAGAAGTTGGATATAATTCTTACATTGCTCCTCTATAAGTAAGGTCTTTTTCCTTCTGGCTTATTGTGGGATTTTTTTCTTTATCTTTGATATTCTGTAGTTTAAAAATGATAATGGCTAGGTATAGTTCTTTTAGCATTAATCCTGCTTGGTGTTTTCTGAGCTTCTTGTGGTTTCTGTGAATCTGTGCTTTGGTGTCTGACATTAATTTGGGGAAATTTTCGGTCATTATTGTTTAAATATTTCTTCTGTTCTTTCCTCTCTTTCCTCTCCTTCTGGAATTCCCATTACATATATGTTACACCTTTTGTAGTTGTCCTGCAGTTCTCAGATATTCTGTTATGTTTTTTTAAGTCTTTGTTCTCTTTGCTTTTGAGTTTTGGAGGCTTCTATTGAGATATCTCAAGCCAGAGATTCTTTCCTTCAGTCATGTCTAGTCTACTAATAATTCCATCAAAGGCTTTCTCCATTTCTGTTAGGTTATTTTTTATCTGTAGCTTTCTTTTTAGTTATTTCTTAGAATTTCCATCTCTCTCCTTATATTGCCCATCTGTTTTTGCATGTTGTCTACTTTATCTTTTAGAGCCCTTAGCACCACAGTCACAGTTGTTTTACATTCTTGGTCTAATCATTCCAACATCTCTTCCATATCTGAGTCTAGTTCTTTTGCTTGCCCCTTCTCTTCAAACTCTTTTTTACTTTTTAGTATGTCTTGTAATTTTTTCTTGATAGCCAGACACAATATACTGGGTAAGAACTGCCCTTAGTAACGTGGTAAAGTGTGAGGGGAAGGGAAGTGTCCTGTGATTAGGTCTCAGTCTTAGTGAACCTGTGTCTCTGGACTGTGAGCTTCATACTTGATTCTCAACTGATTCCTCAGTAAGTTGTATTTTTCTGTATATATGTGTTGTTCTCTCCAATTTGGTGGGGAGTGATTTGCTGTATAACCTCACTTCTCTGATGAATCTAAGTGCTGTTGAGTTTTCAGTCTGGTTAGCTTTTTACTTGTTAGAATGCAGTGGTGACTTCCAGCTTCTTTCATGCTGGACTGGAAACTGGGAGTTGTGTGACTTTTTTTTTTTTTTTTTTATTCCTCAAACAATTGATACAAATCTAGAACTGGCAAATTTTGCTATAATTGGGTTTTAATTTCTAATTAAATTTTTTTTTCCATTTTCAATTATAAATTTTTTACAGTTCACAGTGTAATTACTCTTTGATCCAAGTATTTTGGGTAGCTAAAACGTTCAAAGTATGTAAGATACAAATGAACTCAAATCATAATCACAATAAATGCAAATTCAAAAGACATTTACTACAGTGGACCCTTGAACAGCATGGATTTGAACTGTGTGGGTCCACTTATAGGAGGAATTTTTTCACTTAATATGTACTGCACAATCTGTGGTTGGTTGAATCTGGCAATGCCAAACCTCAGATACAGAGGGCTGACCATGAAGTTACACGCAGATTTTTGACTGGAGGGTCAGGCCTCTAATCCCCACATTGTTCAAGGGTCAACTTATAGTATATTGATCTGAGGCTTCTAGTTTTTTAATCCTCCCTTTTTTGGTTAATCAAGTTTCCCTAATATCATTTTTCCCCCTCTGCTGGTTTGAAAGTATGCTATTTTTTCTTTTTTCATTGTTACCCTCTACTTTTTTTTTTTAAACTTTGATTACTTAAGTTTAAAATCAATAATACTGGTTTTCTTTCACTGGAACTTAAAATACCTTACTTTGATCTTCCTCACATCTTCCTTTCATTTTATTTCTCTTTCTTCTTTTTTAACACCCAACAGTTACTAATATTTTTCTCCATCATTCAGTGATCACCTAGAATTACCAGGATGTTTATGGATTTCTTTTTTCTCTATCGCTTCTTGCCTCTTACTCTTTCCTTTTGATTCAGTTTTCTTTCACGTATATCTTTTGGATATGTTTCCAGAAATGGTGAATAAGAGATAAAAGTTTCTCATCTTTTGTTCATTTGAAACTTTTTTCATTGGCCTTCATTTTTGAATAACTATTCTAGCCGAGTATAAAATCCTGGGTGGCAGTTATTTCTGTTTTCACATTGAAGGCATTACTCCTGACTTCAGATATCTGTTGTTGTAGATGGGAAAGCAGTGCTCAATCTAATTGTCATTTCATGATACAGAATCTTATGTTTTTTTAATCCTGTATTCAGGGGTAGATTATCCTTCTGTTTAGGGGTGATTTAGCTTTATCATGGTTGGGATTCAAGTGTGCTATTTCAGTTGAAAGATTTGTATCTTCAGTTCTGGAAAATGCTCAACAATATCTTTTTAGGTAGTTCTATTTCCAAATTCTCACTTTCACCTCCTGGAACTCTTATTAACATCATTGAACCTTATCATTTCTGCTCTTCTTGTCTCTTCTCTGTCATATCTTCCAAGTCTTTTTACCTTACATATAGTTGATATTTTCGTCTTTATTTTGTAGTTTATTATATCCTTTTCAGCTGTAGTATTCTCTGCTTAACTTTTCCATTGGGTTGTTACTAATTTTGTTCTTTACTTGTAAAAACATATCTTTCAAAATCAGCCTTTTTTTTTTAGTACTATCTTTATTCTTTTATTATGGTGTCTAGTATTCTTTTAAATAATTTAAAATATTTTACTGATTGCTTTATTATTTTTAGTTTTGAGTGCTGATTAATCTGCCTTTGTGGTTCTCCCTCATAATGGTTTATTTACTGTGCTTTGTAATTTTGATCCAGATACCCTGTTCAAGGGGGTTAGATTTTGCTGTTCATGTTGTGGTTGCTGTTTTGTTTTGTTTTTTTAAATTGCTTTAGGTTATGAAAGCCTCTCTCCAGAAGGGGTTCATATTTCCTTCTGTTGGGGGCCATAGGAGTTCATTGAGTCTGGCCCAATTTTTATATATCTTCCTGCTTGGGGATCTTACACCATGAGATAGTGTAAGTTCATACCCTGTTTCTGTGTGTGGCACAGGAGGCCTGGTGATTCAATTCTTCTTGGATTATTTTCCCACACTGTTGTCTGTTAGACTGCTTTTAAGTACTAGGCTTT
The DNA here is from genome assembly GCF_963455315.2 of Globicephala melas. NCBI lineage: Eukaryota > Metazoa > Chordata > Mammalia > Artiodactyla > Delphinidae > Globicephala > Globicephala melas. Next base: position 130,923,822 of record NC_083317.1, on the reverse strand, counting down.
GCACAGAGTGTTCAGTTCCAGCTTTCCAACTCCATGTTGGCTGTTGCACATCTCCTGGGCTTTCAAACCCTTGTTCCTAAAGCCTATTATCTGCTGTTTTCCTGGACTGCTTTGCTTTAGCTTAGATATCTCTTTATTTCTGGCACATGAGGATTCTCACTGTTGCTGCCTTAGGCTGGGCCCTGCCTGGTCACTCTGCTTCTAGTTTGATTATCCTCTTAGTTGTATTTGTAATTTAGGCACTAATATTCTTTGTAAGACAGAAAAGCATAAACTCTTTAGGTCAGTGTGTTGCACCCCTTTGCCGTCTGACCTGGTTTTCCTTCATTTCCCCACCTACCTGTGTATTAGCTTACCTTGAGTTCTCCAAAGCATGTTGTTCCACCACTTTGTGCCCTGCACATACTACTTTCCAGACAGTCTTTGCCACAGTAGTATTTTGTCTGGCTAAAATTCACTCAACTATTACATCCTCCTTTAAGTGTTCCTGACCTGGTTTTATGTAAATTATCTTCCTCTTTGTTTCTATTATAGCAAGTACAAGGTCTGTCCTAGTGTTTTATCACATGGTTTTGTATATGACAATTTGCTGGACTTGAGGGGAGGCATCATTTTCTTTTGTCTTTTTAGATACAGTCATTGATACATAGTAGCACTAAGTAGTCCTTTGTTAAGTATTTGTGTTGTATCATTACTTGTGCAGACACCTGTATGTGAGTTTGTTTTGTTTTAATCATTAGGATTGAATTGGGCAAAATTAAGGGTATCATTTTTCAATATAATGCTGCACTATTGCATGCTCACATGGCAGTTTTTCTTTTTTTCCCCCTCCAGGGCTATTGTGTTTGTTGTGGATAGTGCAGCCTTCCAGCGAGAGGTGAAAGATGTGGCAGAGTTTCTGTATCAAGTCCTCCTTGACAGTATTGGTCTGAAGAACACACCGTCATTCTTAATCGCTTGCAATAAGCAAGGTACTATCATGTTTTCTGGTAATAATAGTTGAGATTTTTCTGCGATTGCTACTAAGAATTAATACAGTTATCTACAATTGTTATTACTGAGGATTAGAGATGATTGCTAATGAACTATAAATTAAGGATTTTAAATCTTAAAATTTATTTATACTCCAGCATTTTCATTAGTCTCCCTTATCAGGCTGTTCTAAGGAGCGACAAAGGAGTGATGGTTATCATTTATTCTTTGATACAGTGTTTTATTTTTAATCGTAAATCATTTTAATTTACCAAGTTAAGTTCATCAGATCGAAAATATGTCGTATCAGATACACAGTTGAGGAAGGACAGGATGGAGTCTCTCCTTTTAAACAAGTTTGCCATCTAGCACATTTCATCAAGGAGAGTTTGCAACCTTGTAAGAATGAAAAACATTTTAGTCTCAGCCAGTAAAACTAGGCTTCAGTTTTATTACCTTTAAAATCAAATTAGGAGTGATGTCAGCATCATGAGGTGTGAGACACCTTCTTTGTCTCTCCCCTTCATTCTACAACTAGTAAAACATCCAAAACTCAACAAAGGTTCCTCTGCCCAACACACTAGAATGCTGGAGAGATCCACAAGTCTACTTCTGAAGGTGGGTGGACTGGAACACATGGAGGAGGTAGAACTGGGGGAACAGTGGAAGAATGTCTACAATCTTAGCCTCTGGCCACAGTGGCTGAGCCTGAAGCCCCGGAGAACCCTATAGCAACAGGGAAGACAGCACACATGGCTCCAGCCTCCTGGCTGCAGTAGCTCCTTTGGCCACAGGGACCCGCAGCAGCAGTGGTGGTGGGGCCTGTGACCCCAATCCCCTGGCTCATGGCAGTGCTGTATGCAAACCCGACAACCCCAGATGTGGCGAAGGTGTCCGTGACTCTGTCTCCTTCACTTTTCCCCACACCCCCCCCCACTGCTCAAGCAGTGACAGTGAGGGTACCAGTGACACATCTGGCAGAGGTAGTAGAGGGTGGAAAGTGCCAATTCTCAAATATGGTCAGAGGCAGCTCAGGTAAGAAAAGCCAAAAACCTGTGCTATAGCAAGAAAAAGAAAAGAAAGGTCTCTATTTTCCAACTTGTTGAACTGTAAGAATCAAGGAGGAAAAAAAAAGCTTTACCTACATAAGAAAGGTATTTGCTACTTCAAATGCACTGGCAGAGGAACAGTTTGTCAAGTACCATGTAAAACCACAGTACACAGTGTAACGAAAAGAAAATGACAGTTCTCCAGCAGCCAAACTTAAGTCATGGAAGATTGTAATCTAACTGATAGAGAATTCAAAATAGCTGTTATGAAGAAACTAAACAAGCTACAAGAGAACTCAGGAGGGCAGTTCAGTGAGCTCAGGAATAAAATTAATGAACAGAAGAAATACTTTACCAAAGATATTAAAAGTCTAAAAGAGAACCAAACAGAAGTTCTGGAGCTGAAGATGTCAATAAATGAGATGAAGAATGCATTAGAAAGCACTGGAAATAGAGCAGACCATATGGAAGAGAGAATTAGTGAGCTTGAATATAGAGATCTAGAAATGATTCAAGTAGGAGTGGCAAGAGAACTAAGATTTTTTTAAAAATAAGATTTTATGAGAACTATCCAACTTCATTATCCTTCATAAAGATAATGGTTATCCCAGAGGAAGAAGAGAGGGAGAAGAGAGCAGAGAGTTTATTTAAAGAAATAATAGCTGAGAATTTCACAAAGCCGGGGAAGGAACTGGATATACAAGTCCATAAAGCTAAGAGGACATTTAATTATCTCAATGCTAAAAGGTGTTCTCCAGGACACATTATGTTAAAATTGTCAAAATTCAATGATAAAGAATTTTAAAGGCATCTGGAGGAAAAAAGACAGTAGCCTACAAAGGAACCCCTATTAATCTATCAGCGGATTTCTCAGCAGAAACTGTATAGGCCAGGAGAGGATGGGATAGCCTGCTCAAAATATTATAAGACAAAACCTCTGCCAAGAATCCTTCCAACAAACTTATCCTTGAGATACAAAGGAGAAATAAAGACTTTCCCAGACAAAAGCTGAGGGAGTTCATTACCAGTAGACCTGCCTTACAAGAAGTGTTGGAAGGAGCTCTCCTACCTGAAACAAAGAGGCAAAAGTACGCAAAACTTTGAGTAAGGTGATAAATAGATAGAATCAGAAAATTGCAACTTTACATCAGAATAGGTTGTTAATTATAAAGGTTAAAGGGGAAAAAGCAGTAAAAATAATTATAGCTATTGCAGTTTGGTAATGAACTCACAATATAAAAAGGGATAATTTGAGATGACAAAAATGTAAAAGGGGAAGAGGAAAAGAACAGAACCCATATAATGGCAAATGAAGATAAGATCCTATCAGCGGAAAAAGGACTGTTTTATCTATGAGATGTCTTATACAAACCTGATGGTAACCACAAAATGTAAGTCTAGAGCAGAGACATGAAACTAGGAGGAAACTAGTAAACCACCAACTAAGATGTCAGGCAGAAACAATGGAGATATAGAGCAAACAAAAGATACAGAGAAAACAAAAGATAAAATGGCAGTACTAGTCCTTATTTATCAATAATCACCCTAAATATAAGTGGATTGAATTCACCAATCAAAAGACACAGAGTGGCTGGATGTATTAAAAAACAAGACCAGCTATGTCCTGTCTCCCAGAGACTCATCTCAGCTCTAAAGACAAACGTAGGCTCAAAGTGAAGGGATGGAGTATGATACTCCAAGCAGATGGCAGCCAAAAGAAAGCAGGTTTAGCCATCTCAGATCAGATCAAATAGACTTCAAGCCAAACAAGAGAACAAGATGGACTTATATGATGATAAAGGGGACAATCCATCAAGAAGATGTAACATTTATGAATATATAAACATCTAACATAGGAGCACTAAAACATGAAAGGAATTATTAACAGATCTAAATGAAGAAATTGACAGCAATAATGGTAGGGGAGTTTAACGTCCCACTTACATCAATGAATTGATTATCTAGACAGAACGTTAACAAGGAACCATTGGCCTTAAATGAAGTATTACATCAGGTGGAATATATACACACACACACACACATACATACATACATACATACATATATACATGTATATAAATAAAACATTCCATCCCAAAGCAGCAGAATACACATTCTTCTCAAGTGCACATGGAACATTCTCAAGGATAGACCATATGCTGGGACACAAAACAAGTTTCAATAAATTTAAGATTGAAATCATATCGAGCATCTTTTCCTACCACAAAGATTTGAAACTAGAAATCAACTACAAGAGGAAAGCTGAACAAATCACAAATATGTGGAGACTAAACAACATGCTACTGAACAACTATTAGGTCAATAAGGAGGAAAGGAGGAAATAAAAATCCCTGAAGATAAATGAAAATATGTCATACCAGATCAATAGGATGCATCAAAAGCAGTACAAGTTTATAGCAATACTTGCCTACCTCAAGAAACAAGAAAAATCTCCACAGTCCTTACACCTAAAGGAACTAGAAAAAGAACAAACTAAGCCCAAAGTCAGTAGAAGGAAGGAAATACTAAAAGCCAGCAGAAATAAATGAAATAGAGACTAAAACGATAGTAGAAAAGATCAATGAAACTAAGAGCTTGTTCTTTGAAAAGATAAACAAAATTGACAAACCTTTATCTAGACTAACTAAGAAAAAAAAGAGAGGAGGCTTATATAAATAAAATCAGAAATGAAAGAGGAGAAATTACAACAGATCCCACAGAAATACAAAGGGTTATAAGAGAATACTGTGAATAACTACACCAACAAATTGGACAGCCTAGAAGAAATAAATACATTCTTAACAACCAACCTTCCGAGACTGAATCTTGAAGAAATAGAAAATCTGAATAGACTGATAACTAGGAAGGAGATTAAAACAGTAATCAAAAGCCTTCCAAAAAAACCAAAAGTCCAGGACCAGACAGCTTCACTGGTAAATTCTACCAAATGTTCAAAGAAGATTTAATACCCATTCTTCTTAAACTATTCCACTTATGATAAAGACAATAAAATGGGTATAGAAAGAATGTACCTCTACATAATAAAGGCTATGCATGTCAAACCCACAGCTGACATCATACTCAACTGTGAAAAACTGAAAGCTATCCCTCTAAGATCAGGAACAAGACAAGGATGCCCACTCTTGCCACTCTCATTCAACATAGCTAAAGACTCCACCAAAAACCTATTAGAAATAATAAGTGAATACAGTAAAGTTGCAGGGTGCAAAAGCAATATACAAAAATCTGTTGTGTTTCTGTACACCAACAACAAACAAGCAGAAAGAGAAATTAAGAAAACAGTCCCATTTAAAATTGCAGCAAAAACAATAAAATACCCAGGAATAAATTTAACCAAGGATGGGAATTCCCTGGTGGTCCAGTGGTTAGGACTCCACACTTTCACTGCTGAGGGTGCAGGTTCAATCCCTGGTCAGGGAACTAAGATCCCACAATACAGTAAAAACTATAAAACATTGTTGAGAGAAATGGAAGACACAAAGAAATGGCAAGATATTTCATGCTCATAGACTGTAAGAATTAACATTGTTAAAATGTCTATTTTACTTAAAGCAATCTGCAGATTCATTGCAGCAATCCCTGTCAAAATCCTAATGACATTTTTTGTAGAAATGGAACAAAAATTCCTTACATTTGTATGGAACCATGAAAAACTATGAATAGCCGAAGCAATTCTGAGAAAAAGGAACAAAGCTGGAGGTATCACATGCCCTGATTTCAAAATATTACTACAAAGCTATAGTAATCAAAACAGCATGGTATTTGGCAGAAAAACAGACATACAGGTCAATGGAACAGAATTGAGAGCCCAGAAATAAACATATGGACAGTTAATTTACAACAAAGGCGCAAAGAACATACAATGGAGAAAGAACAGTCTCTTCAGTAAATGGTGTTGGGAAAACTGTACAGCCACATACAAAAGAATGAAAGTAGACTATTATACCATACACAAAAATTAACTGAAAAGTGTATTAAAGACTTGAATAGAAGACCTGAAACCATAAAACTCCTAGAAGAAAACAGGGAGTTCAGACTTTGACATGGGATTTAGCAATATGTTTTTGGATCTGTCTCCTCAGGCAAGGCAAACAAAAACAAAAATAAACAGGTGGTACTATATCAAACTAAAAAGCTCTGCACAGCAAAGGAAACCATCAACAAAATGAAAAGACATCCTACTGACTGAGAGAAGATATTGTCAAATCATATTATCTGATAAGGGGTTAATATCCAAAATATATAAAGAACCCATACAACTCAACAACAACAAAAAACCTGATTTAAAAATGGGCAGATAACCTGAATAGATGTTTTTCCAGAAAAGATATACAAATGGTCATTAGGCACATAATGAAGATGTTCATCACTAGTGAAGATGAACATCATTAACTATTAGGGAAATGCAAATCAAAGCCACAATTAGACATTACCTCACACCTGTTAGAGTGACTGTTGTCAAACAGAGAAGAAATAACGTGTGGGCGAGGATGTGGAGAAAATGGAACCCTTGTGCACTGTTGATGGGAATGTAAATGCAGCCACTGTGGGAAACAGTATGGATAGTCCTCAAAAAATTAAGAATAGAGCTACCATGGGATCCAGCTGTTCCACTTCTGGATATTTATCCAAAGATAATGGAAACACTAACTCAGAAAGATATTTGCACCTACTACTGTATGGTGATGGATGGAAACTAAATTTTTGATAGTAATCATGGTGTAGTGTATACACAAATTGAATCATAATGTTGTACACATGAAACATGTTATAAACCAATGTTACCTCAATAATGAAATAATCTCTCTTTTCTAAAAAACTAAAAATAAGATAGACTAGTTGATCTTTAGTCCTCTTTCAGACCTAATATTCTCATTCTATGAAAAGCTCAATGCATTTCTCAAAGGTGAGCTAGTAGTAACCCTAACAATGACTTATCATGAATCAGTCTTGGGGTCATTACCTGACCTCTTTATTTCTTCTATATTTATTTGGCTTCTGCTGGTGCCAAACCAGTGCTTTTTTATTACTAAAGTGCACTTGGTGCCGTAACATACCACCTTAGTATCAGCTGGAAATGTTCTTGGTTTAGTTTTATATGACAGGCAGGGTATTTCTACTGGAGTGAAGGGTCTTGTTAAAATCACAAAGCTGGTAGCTTCTCTTCTTGTTACATTGGCTGGACTTATGTATACAATATATGTGTTGATTTCAAATGTCTGTAAGATGTAGAAAACTTCTGTGAAAGAGCTCAAATTTAGGGTCACCAGCTTAATTGTAAGCATAATTGTAATATAAATATTTGTGCAAATATAAAGCTTACTTTGATAATGGAATACTAGTGATAAAAAGCTCTTTAAGCGGGCTTCCCTGGTGGTGCAGTGGATAAGAATCTGCCTGCCAATGCAGGGGACACAGGTTTGATCCCTGGTTCAGGAAGATCCCACATGCCACGGAGCAACAAAGCCCATGTGCCACAACTACTGAGCCTGTGCTCTAGAGCTTGTGAGCCACAACTACTGAGCCTCTGTGCCACAACTACTGAAGCCCACAGCCTAGAGCCCGTGCTCTGCAACAAGAGAAGCCACCGCAATTAGAAGCCCACACCCTGCAACAAAGAGTAGCCCCCACTCGCCGCAGCTAGAGAAAGCCCGTGTGCAGCAACAAAAACCCAACACAGCCAAAAATAAATAAAATAAGAATAAAAATAAATTTTTAAAAAAAAGCTCTTTAAAAAAATGGTGAGGTTGGTGGGAGGGATAAATTGAGAGTTTGGGATTGACATATACTTATTACTATATTTAAAAGAGATAACCAACAAGGACCTACTGTATAGCACAGGGAACTCTGCTCAATATTCTGCAATAACCTAAATGGGAAAAGAATTTGAAAAAGAATAAGATATATGTATATGTGTAACTGGATCACTTTGCTGTACACCTGAAACTAACACAACATTGTAAGTCAACTATAATCCAATGTAATATAAAAATTTTTTTAAATGGTGGGGCAAAGAAACTTACTGGTTTAAATAGGAATTTTCCATATGTGCAAGAAGTCTTGGGAAAAGACCCCTTCTGCTTTAAACAACAGCAGTGTCTTTATTTCTTTACAGACATTACAATGGCAAAATCAGCAAAGTTAATTCAGCAGCAGCTTGAAAAAGAAATGTAAGTAAGAATAAGTCCTATTGGTTAACTGTATCTCTTAACACTTAGGAAATATGTATATATTGCTTAAGGTCTTTGGTTTTGTATGGTTACCACAATTAGCCTGAAGATTGGTGTGAAAGATACTTGTTAAATAATTGACAACAGAATTAATGGAACTGTAAAAAGTATTAATGGGATGTTTATAGATATTTAAAATTTTCGTGGAAAGAAAATCTCAAGTTTATTGCAACTACAGCTCAATTTGTTTTCCCACTGTTTCTAGACCTAGTTTATAGTAGATATGAAAGGATTTAAAAACTAAATTTGAAAGCCATGGAAATTTTTGTTGACAGAACAAGAAAGGAACACTTCAGAAGAATATAAAAATCTATGATACTATTTTGTAGTGTGTTTCTTGTTTTCAAGCTATGTGGCGATATCATTTAGCTTGATTTTAGTGTTTAAAAATTTGTGAATTGAGCTATAAGCTTTTGAATTTTAAGGAATCTATGTCTCTGTGTTCTGCTGATTTGTAAGAGTTAGCTAACAGGTTGCTTACATAGGAGATACAATCAACATTATAATAGAGCAAGTTATGTTTTCTTATGCTGTTATGTAAGGATATTTTTAATAAAAAAATCTGATAAGGAAAAATTGTACAAACTCAACTTTTAGTAAATTTTTTCCAATTATCATTTACATTCTCCTTTGCTCATTTAATAAGCACCTATAATTTGTCTAACATATGCCATGACCTGCTCTAGGATGTGACTATAAGAAGTGTGATGTTGTTCCTGTACTCAGGAGCTTAGAGTCTAGTAGAATATGGTTTGCTTCAGGGGTTGACAAACTCCTGCTGAGGGTCTGCCAACAAAGAGTGGTTTTGCATTTTTATAGGACAGGTAAGAAAAGAAGAAAAGTAGAAAAATATGTGGCAGAGACTAAATATCACCCACTAGCCCAAAATATCTAATTTATGGCTCTTTACAGAAAAATTTTACCAGCCCTGGTCTGTCATTTTCTGTGGCTTTTTTTTTTTCAATTGAGAATGATATATTCAATCCCATGTGCTTTAAACTTTTTAATATATAATAGAAGAAAAGTTAGCCATTCAATTAGATTTATCAAAGACATCATGCCTTCAAATTGAATATCAAAAGAACATTTTAACCCCTTTATTGAGGTATAATTGATATGTAAAAAGCTGTGAATATTTAATGTATACAACTCAATTTGGGGATAAGCATACACCTGTGAAACCATCATCACCATCGAGGCCATAAAAATATCCATTACTTCCCAGAGTTTCTTCCTACGTACTTCATTATTTGTGTGTGTATGTATTTCATGAGAACACTTAACATAAGATCTACCCTATTAGCAAATTTTAAGTGTACAGTGAATACTATGCTATATATTAGATCTCTAGCACTTACTTATTTGCATAACTGAAACTTTATACCCTTTGACCATCATCTCTCCATTTCCCCATGCCCCCCACCTTGGTGACCACCATTCTACTCTTTGCTTCCATGTGTTTGACTGTTTTAGATTCCACATATAAGTGTAATTAATCATAATGGTAGTTGTCTTACTCTATGTTATTTCACTTAGCATAATGTTCTCTAGGTCCATCCATGTTGTCACAAATGGCAGGAATTTCTTCTGCAGGGCTAAATAATATTCCATTGTATATATGTTCCACATTTTCTTTATCTGTTCATCCTTCGATGGACATTTAGGTTGCTTCCATATATTGGCTATTGTTAATAATGCTGCAATGAACATGGAAGGCATATACCTCTCCGAGATCCTGATTTCAGTTCCTTTGGATAACTACCCAGAAGTGGAATTGCTGATTCATATGGTAGTAGTTCTGTTTGTAATTTTTTTGAGGAATCTCAGTGCTGTTTTCTGTAATAGCTGTACCAATTTACATACCCACCAACAATGTACCAAGGTTCCCTTTTCTCCGTATCTTTACCAACACTTATCTTTTTTTTTCTAATGTTAGTAATTCTGTCAGGTGTGAAGTGACATCTCATTGTGGTTTTGATTTGCATTTCCCTGATGAATAGTGATGTTTAGCATCTTTTCATGTACTTGTTGACTATTCGTATGTCCTCTATGTTCAGGTCCTTTGCCCATTTTTTAAATTGGATTATTTGTTTTTTTTGTTACTGGGTTGTATGTTTTGGGACAGATCCAAAAACATATTGCTAAATCCCATATTTTGGATATTAACCCTTATCAGATATATGGTTTGCAAATATTTTCCCCCATTCCATAGGTTACCTTTTCATTTTGTTGATTCTTTCCTTTGCTGTGCACAAGCTTTTTAGTTTGATATAATCACACTTGTTTATGTTTGCTTTGTTATTTGCTTTTGGTCTCATATCTTAAAACTAATTTCGACAACACCAATGTCAGTGAACATTTTCTTCTTGGATTTTTATGGTTTCAGGTCTTATATTTAAGTCTTTAATCCATTTTGAGTTGATTTTGTGTATGGTATAACATACACAGTTTCATTCTTTTGCATGTAGATATCCAGTTTTCCCAGCACTATTTATTGAAGAGACTATCCTTTTCCTATAGTATACTCCTGTCATCCTTGTTGAAGATTAGTTTACTGTATATGCATAGGTTTGTGCTGGGCTCTCTATTGTATTCCATTGATCTATATGTCTTTTTATAGTACCATATTGTTTTGATTACTATAGGTTTACAATATAATTTGAAATCTGGAAATGTGATGCCTCCAGATTTATTGTTCTTACTCAAGATTATTTTGAGTATTATAGTTCTTTTGTGGTTCCATATGAATTCTACCATTGTTTCTTCTATTTCTGTGAAAAATTCCATTGGAATATTGATTGAGATTCCATTAAATTTATAGATGGAGATTTTTTTGTTTGCATCGGGTCTCAGTTGCGGCACGTGGGATCTTCGTTGCGGCATGTGGGATCTTTTGTTGCAGCCTGCGGGCTTCTCTCTAGTTGTGGCGCGCAGGCTCCAGAGAGTAGTTTGGGGAGAGTGGGCTTTGTAGTTTGCGGCACGTGGGCTCAGTAGTTGTGGTGTGCGGGCTTAGTCGCCCCGCGGCATGTGGGATCTTAGGTCCCTGACCAGAAATAGAACCCACATCCCCTGCATTGGAAGGCAGATTCTTAACCACTGGACCACCAGGGAAGTCCCCTATAGATGGACATTTTAACAATGTAAATTATTCCAATATATGAACAAGGGGCATTTTTCCATTTATTTGTGTCTTCAGTTTCTTTCATCACTGTTTTGTAGTTTTCAGTGTACAGATCTTTCACCTACTTTGTTAAATTTATGCCTAAGTATTTTATTGTTTTTGATGCTATTATAAATGGAATTGTTTTGTTAATTTCTTTTCCTGATAGTTCATTAGTAGTGCATAGAAACAGAACTTGTTTTTGTGTGTAGATTTTGTATCCTGCAATTTTACTGAATCTGTTAGTTCTCATTTTTGGGGGGGTCTTTTATGGTTTTCTATATTTAAGATCAAGTGATCTGAAAGCAGAGATAATTTTACTTCTTCCTTTCTGATTTTGATGCCTTTTGTTTCTTTTTTGCCTAATTGCTCCGTCTAGGACTTCCAGTACTATGTTGAGTAGAAGTGGCAAGAGTAGGCATCCTTATCTTGTTTCTGATCTTAGAGGAAAAGCTTTTAGCTTTCACTATTGAGTATGATGTTATCTGTGGGCTTGTCATATATGACACTTGTTATTTTGAGGTACATACCTTCTGTAACTATTTTGTTGAGTTCTTATCATGAAAGGATGTTGAATTTTGTCATATGCTTTTTCTGAATCTGTTGAGATGATCATAAGATTTTTATCCTTCATCCTGTTAATGTGATGTATCCCATTTATTTAGGTTCTCTGATGTTACATATATACATGTATATGTACACAATTATTTTATCCTCTTGATGAATTGGCCCCTTTATTATTATATGATAACCTTCTTTGTTTCTTGTGACAATTTTTGACTTAGTCTATTCTGTTGATATTTATGTATTCAGCCCTACTCTCTTGTTTATCATTTGTATAGAATATGTTTTTCTGTCCCTTTACTTTGAACCTTAAATCGAGAGTGCATCTCTTGGAGATAGCATGTACTTCAAGCTTGTTTTTTTATCCATTCATCCACTCTTTTTTGATTGGTAATTTAAACCATTTACATTTAAAGTAATTATTGATAGGTAAGAACTTATTCTGTTTTGTTGATGGTTTTCTGACTGTTTCATAGTTCCTTTGTCTCCTCTCTTCCTTTGTAATTTGATGATTTCTTTTGTATTGTTATGCTTTGACTTTTTTCTCTTTATTTTGTGTGTCTACTACAGGTGTTTTCTTTGTGACTGTCATGGCTTATATAAAACATCTTATAATACTGACAGTCTAATTTAAGCTGATAACAACTTTGACTGTATACAAAAATTTGTATACATTAACTTCTCCTTCCCCCACATTTTATGTTACTGATGTCACAATTTACATCTTTTTATATTGTGTATCCATTAATAAATTATTGTAGTCATAGTTATTTTTATTACTTTTGTCTTTAGCTTTTATGCTAGAGGTAAAAATGATTTATGTGTCACCATTACAATACTAGAGTATTCTAAATTTGAGTATATTTTTACTGTTACAGTGAGTTTTATACTTTCATATGTTTTCATGTTCTTGATTAGTTTTATTTCACCTTGAAGAACTCCCTTTAACATTTCTTATAAGGCAGGACTAGTAGTGATGAACAGCAGCTTTTGTGTGTTTGGGAAAGCTTTTGTCTGTCCTTCACATCTGAAGGACAGTTTTGCTGGGTATAGTATTCTTGGATGGCAGGTTTTTTTTCTTTCAGCATTTTGAATATACCATCCCACTCTCCACTGGCCTGCAAGGTTTCTGCTATGAGATCCACTTTTAGTCTTATGGATTTTCCCTTGTTTGTGACAGATGGCCTTTCTCTTAATGCTTTCAACATTCTGTCTTTGACTTTTGTCAGTTTGATTATAATGTGTCTCATTAAAGCTCTCTTTATGTTTAATCCATTTGGGGTTTTAGGGGCTTAGTGGATCTGGATGTTCATTTCCCTCCTCAGATTTGGGAGTTTTCTATCATTATTTTTTTAAATAAGCTTTCTGATTTTTTGTCTTTATCTGATCTTTCTGAGACTCCCGTAATGCATATATCGGTTCCTTTTATGATGTCCCATAAGACTTTCTTCACTCTTTTTCGCTTTTTCTTTTTGTTTTTCTCACAGAGTAATTTCAAGTTACCTGTGTTCAAGCTCTCCAATTCTTTATTCTGCTTGATTGAGTCTGCTGTTGAATTTTTCACATCCAGTCATTGTGTTCTTCAGCTCCAGAATTTTTGTTTTTCATGGTTTCTATATCTTTGTTGACTTTCTGATTTTGTTCACCTATTCTTTGCCTCATTTTGTTGAGTTTTCTGTGTTATTTTGTACCTTATGGGACTTTCAGATGATTATTTTGAATTCTTTGCCAGGCACTTTGTAGATCTCCATTTCTTTAGGGTCAGTTATTGGCGATTTATCTTTTTCCTTTGGTGGTGTCATGTTTCCCTGATTTTTCATGATCCTTGTGTCCTTATTTTGGTGTCTGCACATTTGAAAAAGTAATGACTTCTTCTAGTCATTATAGACTAACTTTGTCAGAGTGAGCACTTCTCTAGTCAGTCCAGCCAGAGATTCTGGGTGGGCTTGCTGCTGGAGTCCCTAGGCAGGTTGGCCTTGCTTCTGGGTTTGTGGGTGGGTGGGCCTAATGCCTGGGTCCATGGAAACTGGCCTGGAAACTGAATCTGTCATGGCTGGCCAGGTAGGTACCTGTGTCTACTGGGGCTGGTCAGGAGCTAGGTTCCATGACACAGTAGGTGCTCACTTCACTCTCCTTCCCCCGTGTGAATCATATCTCTCCATGCTGCATTGTTCAGGCTTGCAGGAGCAGTAACGTGGGTAATGTGGAACTGTCCTTTCTACCCTCTTCAGTGCATCTTTTCTTATTTCTGTGTTATACCCAGGTGCTGTCATCTCTGACCTGGATTTCTTACCTCTCATGAAGGTATTCTTCTGTGTGGATGGTTATTCAAATTGATGTTTCTGTGAGAGGACTTGAGCTGAAAACTCCCATTCTGCCGTCTTGCTGGTGTCACTTTCAGTGGTTTCTGTCCTTTCTGAAATTGCATGTTCATCACCTCTTCTCCTATTCTTGATGTTCACTCTTTTGAAACTGCATATTGCTTATCATTAAGCTAAAAAAATTGGAATTAGCTGATTTGTTTTTCTAAACTTTCTGTTGCAATTGTTGAGAATTATCATTTGGACAAAAACAGGCATAATATTTGTACATCCATTTTTTTAAACCGCATAGTCCAAGTCTTCCCATGTTTAAAACACATTTTCCTTAGTCCATTTGTTTTTCACTCTAAAGGACCGTAGAAAAACAATACAGAAAAAAATGCTGTATTATACAGCAGTGAAATAAAATGTTAAAAAGTTATAAAGGGGGATTCCCTGGTGGCCCAGTGGTTAAGAATCTGCCTGCCAATGCAGGGAACACGGATTCGAGTCCTGCTCTGGGAAGATCCCACGTGCTGCGGAGCAACTAAGCCCCTGTGCCACAATTACTGAGCCTGCACTCTAGAGCCCATGAACCACAACTACTGAACCCGTGCTCCTAGAGCCCATGCTCCGTGACAAAAGAAGCCACCGCAATGAGAAGCCTGTGTACCACAACGAAGGGCAGTCCCCACTCACCGCAACTAAAGAAAGCCCACGTGCAGCAACGAACCCAACACAGCCATAAAAAAAAAAGTTATAAAGGTTAATATCAGTTAAATTAGGAGTCTAAATTTAGTTTAATCCTGTGTTTAGGAGAACTAGGCCTTATCAGCTTTGAAGCATTTGATAGTCTTCTGAATCACAAGATTTACTATATTTACATGGCCTTATGGCAAGAGCTGAATATAATGTTCATCTTTTTTTCCTTTTGAGTTGTTTTTTAATTGTAAAATATACTACATGTAAAAGAGTATATGTGCCACATATATTGAGTTTAAAGAATAGTAAGGTGAATACCCATGGATGCACCACCTTGCTTAGAAGGCCCTATGTGCTCCTCCCCAAATGCTTTTCCCTGTATTAATTCTTTGTTGTTGTTTTTTTTACATTTTTATTGGAGTATAATTGCTTTACAATGGTGTTGTTAGTTTCTGCTTTATAACAAAATGAATCAGTTATACATATACATATGTTCCCATATCTCTTCACTCAATACAGACAACCCACTCCCTCCCACCCTCCCTATCCCACCCCTCTAGGTGGTCACAAAGCACTGAGGGGATCTCCCTGTGCTATGCGGCTGCTTCCCACTAGCTGTCTATTTTACGTTTGGTAGTGTATATATGTCCATGCCTCTCTCTCACTTTGTCACAACTTACCCTTCCCCGTCCCCATAGCCTCAAGTCCATGCTCTAGTAGGTCTGCACCTTTATTCCTGTCTTACCCCTAGGTTCTTCATGACACTTTTTTTCCTTAAATTCCATATATATGTGTTAGCATACGGTATTTGTCTTTCTCTTTCTGACTTACTTCACTCTGTATGACAGACTCTGGGTCCATCCACCTCATTACAAATAGCTCAATTTCGTTTCTTTTTATGGCCTAGTAATATTCCATTGTATATATGTGCCACATCTTCTTTATCCATTCATCCGTTGATGGACACTTAGGTTGTTTCCATCTCCGGGCTATTGTAAATAGAGCTGCAATGAACATTTTGGTACATGACTCTTTTTGAATTATGGTTTTCTCAGGGTATATGCCCAGTAGTGGGATTGCTGGGTCATATGGTAGTTCTATTTGTAGTTTTCTAAGGAACCTCCATACTGTTCTCCATAGTGGCTGTACCAATTCACATTCCCACCATCAGTGCAAGAGTGTTTTCTTTTCTCCACACCCTCTCCAGCATTTATTCTTCCTAGATTTTTTGATGATGGCCATTCTGACTGGTGTGAGATGATATCTCATTGTAGTTTTGATTTGCATTTCTCTAATGGTTTATGATGTTGAGCATTCTTTCATGTGTTTGTTGGCAATCTGTATATCTTCTTTGGAGAAATGTCTGTTTAGGTCTTCTGCCCATTGTTGGATTGGATTGTTTGTTTTTTTGTTATTGAGCTGCATGAGCTGCTTGTAAATTTTGGAGATTAATCCTTTGTCAGTTTCTTCATTTGCAAATATTTTCTCCCATTCTGAGGATTGTCTTTTGGTCTCGTTTATGGTTTCCTTTGCTGTGCAAACCTTTGAGGTTTCATTACGTCCCATTTGTTTATTTTTGTTTTTATTTCCATTTCTCTAGGAGGTGGGTCAAAAAGGATCTTGCTGTGGTTTATGTCATAGAGTGTTCTGCCTATGTTTTCCTCGAAGAGTTTGATAGTTTCTGGCCTTACATTTAGGTCTTTAATCCATTTTGAGCTTATTTTTGTATATGGTGTTAGGGAGTGATCTAATCTCATACTTTTACATGTACCTGTCCAGTTTTCCCAGCACCACTTATTGAAGAGGCTGTCCTTTCTCCACTGTACATTCCTGCCTCCCTTATCAAAGATAAGGTGACCATATGTGCGTGGGTTTATCTCTGGGCTTTCTATCCTGTCCCATTGATCTGTCTTTCTGTTTTTGTGTCAGTACCATACTGTCTTGATTACTGTAGCTTTGTAGTATAGTCTGAAGTCAGGAAGCCTGGTTCCTCCAGCTCCGTTTTTCGTTCTCAAGATTGCTTTGGGTATTCAGCGTCTTTTGTGTTTCCATACAATTGTGAAATTTTTTGTTCTAGTTCTGTGAAAAATGCCAGTGGTAGTTTGATAGGGATTGCATTGAATCTGTAGATTGCTTTGGGTAGTAGAGTCATTTTCACAATGTTGATTCTTCCAATCCAAGAACATGGGATATCTCTCCATCTATTTGTATCATCTTTAATTTCTTTCATCAGTGTCTTATAATTTTCTGCATACGGATCTTTTGTCTCCTTAGGTAGGTTTATTCCTAGATATTTTATTCTTTTTGTTGCAGTGGTAAACGGGAGTGTTTTCTTGATTTCACTTTCAGATTTTTCATTATTAGTGTATAGGAATGCCAGAGATTTCTGTGCATTAATTTTGTATCCTGCTACTTTACCAAATTCATTGATTAGCTCTAGTAGTTTTCTGGTAGCATCTTTAGGATTCTCTATGTATAGTATCATGTCATCTGCAAACAGTGACAGCTTTACTTCTTCTTTTCCGATTTGGATTCCTTTTATTTCCTTTTCTTCTCTGATTGCTGTGGCTAAAACTTCCAAAACTATGTTGAATAAGAGTGGTGAGAGTGGGCAACCTTCTCTTGTTCCTGATCTTAGTGGAAATGCTTTCAGTTTTTCACCATTGAGGATGATGTTGGCTGTGGATTTGTCATATATGGCCTTTATTATGTTGAGGAAAGTTCCCTCTATGCCTACTTTCTGCAGGGTTTTTATCATAAATGGGTGTTGAATTTTGTCGAAAGCTTTCTCTACATCTATTGAGATAACCATATGGTTTTTATCTTTCAGTTTATTAATATGGTGTATCACATTGATTGATTGTGTATATTGAAGAATCCTTGCATTCCTGGAATAAACCCCACTTGATCATGGTGTATGATCCTTTTAATGTGTTGTTGGATTCTGTTTGCTAGTATTTTGTTGAGGATTTTTGCATCTATGTTCATCAGTGATATTGGCCTGTAGCTTTCTATCTTTGTGACATCCTTGTCTGGTTTTGGTATCAGGGTGACGGTGGCCTCGTAGAATGAGTTTGGGTGTGTTCCTCCCTCTGCTATATTTTGGAAGAGTTTGAGGAGGATAGGTGTTAGCTCTTCTCTAAATGTTTGATAGAATTCGCTTGTGAAGCCATCTGGTTCTGGGCTTATGTTTGTTGGAAGATTTTTTTTTTTTTTTTTGGAGATATGCGGGCCTCTCACTGTTGTGGCCTCTCCCATTGTGGAGCACAGGCTCCGGACGCGCAGGCTCAGCAGCCATGGCTCACGGGCCCAGCTGCTGCACGGCATGTGGGATCTTCCCGGACCAGGGCTCGAACCCGCGTCCCCTGCATCGGCAGGTGGACTCTCAACCACTGCGCCACTAGGGAAGCTTGTTGGAAGATTTTAAATCACAGTTTCAATTTCAGTGCTTGTGATTGGTCTGTTCATATTTTCTATTTCTTCCTGATTCAGGCTTGCCAGTTTGTGCATTTCTAAGAATTTGTCCATTTCTTCCAGGTTGTCCATTTGATTGGCATAGAGTTGCTTGTAGTAATCTCTCATGATCCTTTGTATTTCTGCAGTGTCAGTTGTTACTTCTCCTTTTCTAATTCTATTGATTTGAGTCTTCTCCCTTTTTTTCTTGATGAGTCTGTCTAGTGGTTTATCAATTTTGTTTATTTTCTCAAAGAACCAGCTTTTAGTTTTATTGATCTTTGCTATCGTTTCCTTCATTTGTTTTTCATTTATTTCTGATATGATCTTTATGATTTCTTTCCTTCTGCTAACTTTAGGGTTTTTTTGTTCTTCTTTCTCTAATTGCTTTAGGTGCAAGGTTAGGTTGTTTATTTGAGTTGTTTTCTGTTTCTTAAGGTAGGCTCGTATAGCTATAAACTTCCCTCTTAGAACTGCTTTTGCTGCATCCCATAGGTTTTGGGTTGTCCTGTCTCCATTGTCATTTGTTTCTAGGTATGTTTTGATTTCCTCTTTGATTTCTTCAGTGATCACTTCGTTATTAAGTAGTGTATTGTTTAGCCTCCATGTGTTTGTATTTTTTACAGATCTTTTCCTGTAATTGATATCTAGTCTCATAGTGTTGTGGTTGGAAAAGATACTTGATACAATTTCAGTTTTATTAAATTTACCAAGGCTTGATTTGTGACCCAAGATATGATCTATCCTGAAGAATGTTCCAAGAGCCCTTGAGAAAAATGTGTGTTCTGTTGTTTTTGGATGGAATGTCCTATAAATATCAATTAAGTCCATCTTGTTTAATGTATCATTTAAAGCTTATGTTTCCTTATTTATTTTCATTTTGGATGATCTGTCCATTGGTGAAAGTGGGGTGTTAAAGTCCCCTACTATGCATGTGTTACTGTCGATTTCCCCTTTTATGGCTGTTAGTATTTGCCTTATGTATTGAGGTGCTCCTATGTTGGGTGCATAGATACTTAAAATTGTTATATCTTCTTCTTGGATCGATCCCTTGATCATTATGTAGTGTCCTTCTTTGTCTCTTCTAATAGTCTTTATTTTAAAGTCTATTTTGTCTGATATGAGATTTGCTACTCCAGCTTTCTTTTGATTTCCATTTGCATGGAATATGTTTTTCCATCCCCTTACTTTCAGTCTGTATGTGTCTCTAGGTCTGAAGTGGGTCTCTTGTAGACAGCATATATATGGGTCTTGTTTTTGTATCCATTCAGCCAGTCTGTGTCTTTTGGTGGGCACATTTAATCCATTTACGTTTAAGGTAATTATTGATATGTATGTTCCTATTCCCATTTTCTTAATTGTTTTGGGTTTGCTATTGTAGGTCTTTTCCTTCTCTTGTGTTTCTTGCCTAGAGAAGTTCCTTTAGCATTTGTTGTAAAGCTGGTTTGGTGGTGCTGAACTCTCTCAGCTTTTGCTTGTCTGTAAAGATTTTAATTTCTCCATCAAATCTGAATGAGATCCTTGCTGGGTAGACTAATCTTGGTTGTAGGTTTCTGTCCTTCATCACTTTAAATATGTCTTGCCAGTCCCTTCTGGCTTTCAGCAGAGTTTCTGCTGAAAGATCAGTTGTTAACCTTATCGGGATTCCCTTGTGTGTTAGTTGTTGTTTTTCCCTTGCTGCTTTTAATATGTTTTCTTTTTATTTAATTTTTGACAGTTTGATTAATATGTGTCTTGGCGTGTTTCTTCTTGGATTTATCCTGTATGGGACTCTCTGTGCTTCCTGGACTTGATTAACTATTTCCTTTCCCATATTAGGGAAGTTTTCAACTATAATCTTTTCAAATATTTTCTCAGTCCCTTTCTTTTTCTCTTTTTCTTCTGGAACCCCTATAATTCGAATGTTGGTGCGTTTAATGTTGTCCCTGATGTCTCTGAGACTCCTCAGTTCTTTTCATTCTTTTCTCTTTATTCTGCTCTGCAGTAGTTATTTCCACTATTTTATCTTCCAGGTCACTTATCCGTTCTTCTGCCTCAGTTATTCTGCTATTGATCCCATCTAGAGGATTTTTAATTTCATTTATTTTGTTGTTCCTCATTGCTTGTTTCCTCTTTTGTTCTTCTAGGTCCTTGTTAACTGTTTCTTGCATTTTCTCTATTCTATTTCCAAGATTTTGGATCATCTTTACTATCATTATTCTGAATTCTCTTTCAGGTAGACTGCCTATTACCTCTTCATTTGTTAGGTCTGGTGGGTTTTTATCTTGCTCCTTCATCTGCTTTGTGTTTTTCTGTCTTCTCATTTTGCTTATCTTACTGTTTTTGGGGTCTCCTTTTTGTAGGCTGTAGGTTCGTAGTTCCCGTTGTTTTTGGTGTCTGTCCCCAGTGGCTAAAGTTGGTTTAGTGGGTTGTGTAGGCTTCCTGGTGGAGGAGAGTAGTGCCTGTGTTCTGCTGGATGAGGCTGGATCTTTTTTTTCTAGTGGGCAGGTCCATGTCTGGTGGTGTGTTTTGGGGTGTCTGTGGACTTGTTATGATTTTAGGCACCCTCTCTGCTAATGGGTGGTGTTGTGTTTCTATCTTGCTAGTTGTTTGGCATAGGGTGTCCAGCACTGTAGCTTGCTGGTCGTTGAGTGAAGCTGGGTGCTGGTGTTGAGATGGAGATCTCTGGGAGATTTTCGCCATTTGATATTACGTGGAGCTGGGAGGTCTCTTGTGGACCAGTGTCCTGAAGTTGGCTCTCGCACCTCAGAAGCACAGCATTGACTCCTGGCTGTAGCACCAAGAGCCTTTCATCCACATGGTTCAGAATAAAAGGGAGAAAAAGAAGAAAGAGAGAGAGAGAGAGAGAGAAGGAGGGAGGGAGGGAAGAGGATAAAATAAAATAAAATAAAGGAAGATAAAATAAAATAAAATTGTTAAAATGAAAAATAATTATTAAGAAAAAAAATTTAAGGAAAAAAAAGCGGACAGATAGAACCCTAGTACACATGGTGAAAGCAAAGCTATTCAGACAAAATCTGACGCAGAAGCATACACATACACACTCACAAGAAGAGGTTAAGGGGAAAAAAATCATCTTGCTCTCAAAGTCCACCTCCTCAATTTGGGATGATTTGCTGTCTATTCATGTATTCCACAGATGCAGGGTACATCAAGTTGATTGTGGAGCTTTAATCCGCTGCTCCTGAGGCTGCTGGGAGAAATTTCCCTTTCTCTTCTTTGTTCGCACAGCTCCCGGGGCCCAGCTTTGGATTTGCCCTGCCTTTGTGTGTAGGTCGCCGGAGGGCGTCTGTCCTTCGCTCAGACAGGACAGGGTTAAAGGAGCAGCTGCTTCTGGGGCTCTGACACACTCAGGCCGGGGGGGGAGGGAGGAGCACGGAGTGCGGGGCGGGCCTGCGGTGGCTGAGGCCCGCGTGACGTTGCACCAGCCTGAGGCGCGCCGTGCGTTTTCCCGGGGAAGTTGTCCCTGGATCCCGGGACCCTGGCAGTGGCGGGCTGCACAGGCTCCCGGGAGGAGAGGTGTGAATAGTGACCTGTGCTCGCACACAGGCTTCTTGGTGGTGGCAGCAGCAGCCTTAGCATCTCATGCCCGTCTCTGGGGTCCGTGCTGTTAGTCGCTGCTCGCGCCGGTCTCTGTAGCTCCTTTAAGCAGCGCCTTGTTTTTTCTTGCCACTGCCTGCTTGAGTTGGTATGTCAGTCTCCTCCTGCCCTTGGACTGGGCTTTACACCATCAGTTATACTGGTTCTCAGGCCTTCGGACAGGGACTGGAATTATAACCACTCGCTTTCCTGGGTTTCCAGTTTGCAGATGGCAGATGATGTGATTCTTAGTTTCCTTTATCACTCATATTTTTCTGGTCAGTTAAAGCATTTTTCAGTATGAGGAATATATAATCATGGTTCTCTCATTGTCCAGAACTGGGTCACGCGGCCACGTCCAGCAGCAGTAGATACTGACTTCTTTTTCTCTGGGCTCCAGCCTGCTGTCCCCACGACTGTCGCGGCTTCGGACCCCGGGGCCCCTCCAGAGCCAGCAGCCTCAGTGAGGCTGCCCTCCCCTCGGGCTCCGGGGCAGTTCCATGACAGCGGAGGGAAGAGACCCCGAGCCGGGAGTTCCAGCTCTGTGGAAACGCGGGCTCCGTTCTCTAATTATTTGTTTTTAAAATACGTTTTACATCTATGTGTGTCTTTCTAAGCAAGGTATTTAGTTTTCCTGTGGATTCTTCACTAGTTTTCATGAAATCTTACAGCACCAAGAAACGCTTTATTTTGTAAGAAAGCAGATTGTCAGCCTGTATTCCTCTGCTTCTGGACAGCAGAAAGGGGGAGAGAAGTAGACAAATGAGCCTTGCTTTTGCAATTCTTATTAGGGCCAGCAGGTGGCAGTTAAGTGACTTAAATTGGGAAAGTGTTAGTGGTTAAAGAGATTGGAGAATAGTAATTGTACCCAAACTGGATATGAGAGTCTGTAGTTTGTGGATTTCTAAGCTCTGTATCCAGATAGACTCAAGGTAAATATAAATACCCTATCTACCCACACTTCACTTTCAGAAACTTTTCAGAAAGGTTTTATAATACTTATAGCGGGTAATTTAAAACTGTATCTTAAAATGGCATCATGCAGGAAATGCTAGTAGAAGGGGGCACTGAACTGGAAGAAGGTTGGTGTGACCTTGGTTCATTAGTGCCCTCCTGTCATCTGGCCATGTTAGGTTGGATCCGTATCCTGTCTGTCCAAGAGAGTGACCTGTAAATGCAAATATTCAGCAATCCTAATAGCATAATTGACAGTTTTATGATGAAGTATTTAAATGAGTGCTGAAATATTTAGGAATTAATATGACTTCCTAAAGGCCTTTAATTGTTATATAAAAATTAAGCTCTTTTCGCTTCCTGACTCATTTTCCTTTTGTCTCACAGCAATACCTTACGAGTCACCCGTTCTGCTGCCCCCAGCATACTGGACAGTTCTAGCACTGCCACTGCTCAGCTGGGAAAGAAAGGCAAAGAATTTGAATTCTCACAGTTGCCCCTCAAAGTGGAGTTCCTGGAGTGCAGTGCCAAGGGCGGAAGAGGGGACGCTGGCTCTGCTGACATCCAGGACTTGGAGAAGTGGCTGGCTAAAATCGCCTGAGGGCCAGATGCAAACACAAGACGCGAATGTGTATGTGTGTGACTGACAGTTTTGGAAAAGGATGTGGTGGTCTGGAGTTGATAAAGAAGGGGTACAAATATAGTTAGGAACTTTTCCTTGTTCTGGAAACAAATTATTGTTGAAACCAGTGTGGAAGTTTTTAAGTTCAGTTCTCCCTTATTGCTTTCAAGCTAGTTAGTTTTATTTGATTCGTGTCTTCCCTTTTCAAAGTGTATGTAAGGTCCCTTTAGCATATGCTTGATGTAAGGTCAAGGTCTAACAAGCCGACCTCACTTAGAGAGGATATTATCATGAGAATATAATATCATCTAAAATGTTTTCTTGTCCTCTGCTTCTGTGCTTTGGTCTCTTTTTCCTGGAAACAAACCTGTCTGTGTATGGAACTGGGTGATTTCCAATTGCCTTTGACATTCATGGGCAGTACATCATCTAGTCCTCTGTGAATTTTCAGATTTGTAGGTGCAATTACAATATGGTCTCCGACATGTGAAGGAAGGTTGAAAACAGCAGGGCTGTGTTGACAGTGGTCTGTTCTTCATCAGCTCAGTGACTTGTCCACACTCCAGCCTCATAGCACTTAGGTTTCAAAAACATGTTGTGAACCCTAGGAGTCGTCCCCAGGTGATAGAACTATAAGTGCTAAATCCCCAAATGCTACTAAAATGTACACTAGAAATGTACGTTCTAGTG
Source organism: Globicephala melas (assembly GCF_963455315.2). Taxonomy (NCBI): domain Eukaryota; kingdom Metazoa; phylum Chordata; class Mammalia; order Artiodactyla; family Delphinidae; genus Globicephala; species Globicephala melas. Next base: position 130,899,526 of record NC_083317.1, on the reverse strand, counting down.
GTTTCCCTTAACTGGGGAATATGTGGAGATTTAGAAGCTGTTCTGTTTTTCTGGATGCGTGAATGCTCCTGGGCTATCTTCATGTGCTGTTTGATGAGCTCCTATCTTGCACTGTCAGCTTGAATGCTGTGGAACAAATACAAAATGAAAAAAGTTCTCTGTAGATTTTTAAAGTGCATGTTCACTGATGGTTTAAGAAAAATGGCATTTTCAAAGTGATGTTCTTCGCTGTCTTCTTAAATGTATGGCTTTTTTAATGGCTTTTATAAATGATTAATACATTTCTTGGTAAACAAAACAGCCTGTCTAGCTTAAAGCATTTAAATAGAGTGGTAGAGTAGGTACAAATGGGAGCACGTTTTAGGATTCAGGCCCAACTCCAAGTTTCCAGGGCCTAATGATTGCAGCGTACATAAGAAGAAACTCTTCAATCCCTAGCTCACACACTCAGGGACAAGCCAACTAAAGCCTCAAAGGAGACAAGGGTGGCTGTGGATAAGTGAGACACTAATCGCAGAGCAGTGTGGGAAGTGCAGTTAACAGGAGAGGCGCAGGGTGCTCCAGGAGTGTGCAGTGGGGCGCCTAACCCAGTCTTGAGGGATGGGGAGAGGCAAAGGAGAAAAGCATGGAGCTGATGACGTCCCAGTGAGTGTGGCCCCCACGTACATACACTACGGCCCAGGCCTCTGCCTGCTGTCTCCCCTTCCTGTGTGTCACTCTGGCTCCGAGTGAGGGGACCCCAGGGCCCCTCCTCCCCCGCCTGCACACCCTGCATCACACACCTTGCTGCTGGAGTATGAAATAAACCCAAGCTCGCGCGGAGAAGACGTTAAGAGTGTGACCGTGGCAGGGTTCTTACTGGGAAGCCTCACTGCTGCTAATGTTATTACTGTCTTTTGGACTCTTTCTTGCCCTTTCCTTATTAGCCAAGTAGTAATTTAAGGAAGTGGGTAAGATCAGTGAACCGGAAGCCCAAAAGGAATCTGATGAATGTGACATGTTCACATAATCATAGGTAATGCTCACCTGAATAAACATCAATGGCTTGATGCTTCCGTTAAGAGGCGTGTGTGTTCTCTCAGCTTTTTTGATGTTTTTTTCTGGTAATAAACTGTTTTACTTTATTGGAGGAAGCAATACACAGAACAAGTGACTTGAAGAAGGGGAGCAAGGTTGAATTTTATTCAAGACCTAAAGATGATCTTTTGCAAAAGGAAAGTTATGTCTCAAACAGTGATTCTCAGATGTTAGTGTGCATCAGAATTAACTGATGCCTGTTAAAGAGCTCACCTGAGGACCCTGCTTCTGAACATTCAATTCAGCAGTAGATCGGGTGTGGTCTCAGGAATCTGCATGCTTAACGTGACCTCTACCAAGTACCTGGGGCTCCTGGGCGCACCCTCACAGGTGATGTGGCCTCCTGTAGTATCATGCGTGCCTTTAGTGTGTTTCGTTTCTAAGTTCTTTGGGCCACAAGCCCTGTGTAGTTTTGCTCACAGGGTGAAGGAAGCAGGCAGCCCGCATAGTCCCATCCTGCTTCCTAACCCTGTGCCACAGTCATCCCACTCTTGTGGGTCTGGGCCAGGGTGAGGTCATGGTGACTAGTCCTTGGGAGCTTGGAAGGGTTTTCAATGGGAGGTCAAATTATTTTCTTGTGGCACTGAACCCGTTCAGCCAAAGTAGGCCCATTTCTTCATGGGATGGCGAGTATGGCCAGAGTGGAAAGAGGGATGTCAGGTCACAGGGACCAGCAGACTAGGCATGACTGTATGTCACAGGTGAGACAGCTGTGGCTTGAAACACCTCCTTGGGAACATGGCAGTGTCTGAGCCACTGCATGTTGGGGCCGCTGAGACCTGCTCCCGGGGCAGCTGCCACCTGATGTGATTGGCCCTGTGCCCTGCGAGTGGGGAGGGGCAGGCGTGGTGTGGTGCCGGTGTGGAGACAACTGTGACGAGCAAGCCCTGGGCACTCACTGTCCTGGTACATACCACCCGCTTCCGGAATGGGGTCTCCGTGGGTACTGAGCACACCCGCACACTGAGGCCACCTGTTTCTTCCAGCTCTTTCAACACTTTCCGAGCATTTGGGGGCCTTGGTAGCCCCTCTGCTGCCAGGTGCCTGACGGTTTGCTGGGATCTTAGCTCCTGACCAACAACAGCTGCTATTGCTGGGGAGACCCTGAGGTCTGCTCCTTATATTTCCCCACGCCCTGTGTCTCAGCACCCCTGGGATTCCAGTGGTCCTGCTGTGTGTGAGGCACTTGGCTGTGTTCTATTGGTTTGAGATCATTTCAGCCAGAATGTTATGCTTTTTTTTTTCTTTCTTAAGGTTTGATTTAGAATGGAATTATCAAAGCTTCAACTGGTTATGCCCATTCTCACCTAAAGGTGCATTAGCAGCAGTTTAGATGCTAACCTCTTCTATTTCAGCCCTTCAGTTACTTAAAGGAAGGTGGTTGGTTACCTGACCTGACTTCTGCACAGGCCAGTAGTCCCACTTCCTTGTTCAACTACGAAGCCCTAAACTGTTGACTACTCACAAGAGCCGTGTATGGCGTTTACTCATTCAGAAGACGCCAGGCACCGTACCCAGCTCCGGGAATACTAAGTATGGCACAATTCCTGCTTTTATGGGCATATGGTCACTTTCTGAGGTGAAGAAATGTGCCCTTTCCATGCGGCCCCTGCTCTCCCCTCATTAGCATGGGCTCCATCTTAGCTATACTGAGCCGCACCCCCCTCCCCCCACTGCATGGGCCCCAAGGTCAACTGCCTCAGGGCTGCCCTCACCTTTGCCCTTTCTCGTGCTGCTGCGCCACCCTTGCAGCCCCAACCTGACCCGTGTCTCAGTGTCTCCTGCGATCCCAGCATCCACCCTGTGGTCCTGTCGTGGGTGAGGCACTTGGTGTTCTTTTGACTTAAGAGGTTTTTGTTTCAACTAAAATATGCTTTTTAAAAAAATTTGCAGTTAGCACAGGATTATCAAAGCTCCTGTCTGCACCCTTGGTCACTGGACAGCAAAACACAGCTACAGTGATAGGGAAAGCCACCTTGAGCGACATCCCTTGATGGCAAGCGGGGCACTCCAGGTAGGACATTCACCACAACCCTAATCTTCACATTCACGTCTGGGGAAGCCCAACAGTGCTTCCTTCACCCGTGGGGGAAGGGGTTGCTGGGCGTCCGTGTAAGCACCATGCTCAGGGAGGTGACCCACTCCCCTTCCTGTCTGCAGTTGCGTGGCCCTGAACACCACGGTCTTGGGGAATGACTGCTTGTCCGGAACAGCTTTACTCTGGCTTTGATCTGGTCCGTACAAGCACGTGCACTTTGGCTCTCAGGCCCGGTGCCTCCTCTACCTTACAGTTTACACCTGGCAGCCAGGAAAGTTAGGCTCAGTGGGCAGGGACACCTAGTTCCTGTTCCTCCTAATCAGAGATGGCTTCCTTGAGGTGGCAGATTGGAGGGTGTTCCAGAAACTTTAGTACCTTTAAAGGGGAAAGATAATTTTAGTGAAGTTGAACTTGATGAAGAATAAGACCTGGTGAACTTGGCTTTCCCTATAGCCCCAGGATTCCCAGCATTATCAGACCAGGGCAATTCTGGGCCTAATCTTGGCCTTCGTGTCCTCTTTGGATTGGTCCTACCACTCTCCTGGCCTTCAGGGCATTTTTTAGTCTGGAGGTGACTGAGACCTGAAGGGCCGTCTCAGGGAGGTTCTCTGATTGGTGTGGGGTGCCGCTGGAGGGGTACGAGGCAGCTTAGTGTCATCTGAAAGGTGATTATGGTTCACCTTGAATTCTTGCCTTTAAATACTTTCTAGAAATCACTGGAAGGGAGATCCAGCCCCTGTACCCACCCTTCCTAACCCTCATCCATGGCGAGTGGAAAGCAGGGATGACAGAAGGTATCACACAGCCCTGAGTCTCAGTTCTGCCTGGAGTTTCCATCAGCCTTTAGGCAGAATGCAGATTATGGAAGTGTGTGGATTTAATCTTATTAGTGGGTCCTGCCTTTTCCCCCTTCTGAATTGGAAAGCCCAGGTGAACAGAAGGGAGAAGCAAAGGGCTTTGGATGGTGAACACACCACCGGGACATGAGAGGAGGGTCTTCGTGGAGAATGCACTTGAAGAAACCTGTGTTGTCCACACCATGCCCCGCGCCCCCACCCATATATGACTGCACCACTTAGAAGCATTAGACAAGAGCCTTTGTGTTGAGAATTAGGACAGTTTATTGTTTGATCAACATGCTGAGTCTTCCACATTTTACACAGTTTTATGTAAAGTCAATGTGACCATTTAAATCTGCTGAGCCAGTGAGAGATGGAAATGCCACCCTCTGTGCTCCTCACGGCCAATCACTTTTATGGGGACGGGCGAGGGGGAAGGTGACACACACGTGATACAGGCTGGCCGTCGATGTATGGAGGCTTCGCACTGGAAGGAAGGTCTGAACCCCACTGCAAGGATAAACCACGCCCTGCCTGGAGTGTCAGCCACACAGGGAGGCGGGGGGTCTGGTGTCCAGGGAGTTTACACACTGAGAGCTCAAGGTTTTGGAACACTGAAACAGTCCATTTCAAACAAAAAGTCCAAAGGGTGCCCTGGTCTGACAATCAGAGTGGACTTGGGGACTGGCCCTTCTTTGCAATGGAGGAGCCTGAAATGTACATGGGTTCTTTCCTGCCTCACTCGGCTATGCTGGACAGACTTACATCCGAACCAGAGTAGAGGTGGCCTGAGGAGCACGCGTGCCCAGCAGCCCTGTGTGCCAGCGCACCGTCACATTTGTTACACACAGGTCAGCAATGGATGAAGAGTGGAAACACGTTGTTTCTGACTGCTTCTGGCTTACTGGGTGACCGTAAGCAAGTCACCCTTTTCGGTCTTGGTTTTCCTGCCTTGGCATAGGAAGGGTTCTGAGCTCTCCACCTCGATCAGCTGTAGCCAGGGGACAATGCCTCACATTCTTGGGGGAGAGGTAGTTAGGAAACTAGTGCGCACGGGTTAATGCACAGACACTTCAGCTCAGCTGCCCTTTGTGTGGCTCAGACATACCTCACAGCCCTCGGCTACCTGTTCTCACATCCTGACATCCTCACCCGCCTTCCGCCATGTGAAGGAATGAGGCTGCTCTGCCTGCAGGACACCGAAGCCAGCGGTGCCATTACTGTCACACCTGGTACTTGTGGGCAGGGGCTCCCAGCACTGATTGGCCACCAGGAAGACAGAGACATTGCACTCAAGATGTGTTCTGCACCCTTAGCTACCACCATACAACCCTTGTTTCTGTTGCCTGAGACACTGGAACTGATCTGGCCATTGCTCCTCGAACCTGGGACATTCCAGACCGATTGAGGATGCTGTCAGGAAGAGAGTTGTGACGATGATGGCAGGGAGGCCTCTGACTGAGTCAGCACTTGCTCGCCTTGGACCACACAGCTGCAGTTCTAGCACTCAAGATGCTGGTACCACACTTTCACTCCGGCACATGTGTGCATTCATAAATATGCTTCCTGCTTTTCCCACCGTGTGCTCAATTTTTCAGATGCCCACAAAACAGGAGCTTTACCGACAGCTTTTCTTTGAGATTCCTCAAAGTAAAAAAGAGGGCTACAGAAGATGACCCTGCTCTACTCCCAGGGCAGGGCTGCTCTGTGGGGAGAGAGACTGAACCACGGGCTAAACTGAGATCCTTTCCTAAAAGGATTCCTCCCCTTTGCCTGGATTTGGCAACGGTGGGATACTCTCACTGCGTATGCTGAGGAATTTCATGATATTTTCTTCAAGGGAACCTGATCATTTCATTATTGAACCTTAACCCTGAGACAAGATCCTAGCTACAAGCAAGAGGGCAGTGATGGCACCTGCCCAAAACAGGAGCCAAGGAGCCAACACCCTTCTGTGCTGGAGGTCTGGCTGCCCTGACAGACCCAGGAATGAGGGGTGGAGATGAGGCCCAAGGAGGGTGCCCATGGAGCGGTGTGGCACCACCAAGATGGGAGGATGAGGGGAGGCAACCGCCCTCACCTGCAGAGGCCCACGGGGCTGGGAGAGCCCGGGCTCAGGAGAGAGGATGTTGTGTACGCACTGGAAAAGGAGGGCTCACCTACGCCACATCAAGCCACATTGTATCTACTGCGTCTCTTACTATTCTTCTAGGCTGTGATGGAAAAAAAAGTGGTGCCTTGGGTATGTGTGCACATGAGAAGAGGACTTTCTACCTTTTTTTACAAGAATGTTTTAAGAAAAAGTACTCTTAGTACCAAGAACATAAAAATCCACCATCCATTCATTCACTGAGACCCAAAGAGATCCCTGCAAATGGGGCTGTCCCAGGGGCCACAAGCAATGGCCCTCACTGCCAGCCAAGCCGGGTGCTGTCACCTGGACTCCTATGAATTCTCACCAGGTAAGTAAGCACTCTTCCAACAAGCACCACTTGGGGGTGTGCCATGGTGGGGCTACGGGCCCACGTGGGCATGCACACCTGTGCTTACAAGTACAGACAGAAAGAGTGCACATATTCCCAGGGGCTAGTTTTGCCTGTAGTTAACAAATCTATGCAGTATTTTATTGATGGCAAGACAATCACAAGTTTTGGGACAATATTAAGTATTTCTTATTTCAACACGCTGCAGTACTTTTGAATTTCCAAAACTGTTATCACAATGCAAGTTCCAACTTGAGAGGAGGAAGAACAAGAATATACATTGAGCACATGAATCTCTGTGAGAATGTGTGTGTGGAAGGTGTATACACAAATCTATCTCTATATATAATTATGTACACACATATAAAAACTCAACACTTGACACTGGAATTACGTTCGTACATTGGTCTATGCCTTCTGGAAGAGGAGCTCAGTGGGAATCCTGCTTCCTCTTTTCTTCACCCGAAGATACACTCCTCTCTAAAGATCAGCTCTGACACACAGTCTCTCCTTAGCTGAGTGTGTGACAGACCCACTGGACAACTTATCAATGAGTCCTGCCAGGTCCTGCTGCACTTACAGGCTGCCAGTTTGGATTAGTTTCTGAGAAGTTCCAAATTCATTGCAATAACTTGTCAGAGCCCTGCTTTATGGAGGAATTTACCCCCTACCACACCCCAGATGGTCATTTAGCTCAATTATGACAAGCCCAATAGCAGCTTGGAGGAAGAGTCAATGCCGGCTTGGAGGGCAGGGCTTACCGATTTTGGCCAGAGTGGCTGCCCACTGCCTGGCTTTGGGCCAGCTCAGGGGTGGTGAGTCTGGGTCTATTTGGAATGCTGGCCAAGCAGGCTACATCACTTAGTGAAAGAGAGAGTTCTCTTCAGAGATTTTATAGATAGGTCCTCAGGTCTAAGTCCTCTCAGAAATGAGTCAAACATGGCAAGGACGTCTCTCTGGGAAGCCTTCTGGCGACCCCACTTCAGCCCTACCCTCAGGCAAGCAGAGTGCTGCTACAATAGCTGCAAAGGTCTGTGCACAAAGGTTTCAACTGCACTGTGCCAGAGTGGCAGAAACACGTCAAGAAGTCAGCTTTTGCAGAACAGCATCAACAGCATTAGCAACCAAGGATTGGCAAACATGCATCTTCCAGGCGGCAGTTCTGCAGACCCTGCCTTCCCCAATCACAGACGGGCCAATACTGTGTGATACAGGCTCCAGCTTTCCTGGCACCCAAGGAGGAGGGCTTCAGGGGGCACACACTGAGATTCCGTTTGCCCTTCCCTTCCCTGCAACCCAGATGTGTGTGCTGATCGCTGGACAGGTTGGCTAAAACATTTTCAGAATTACACATGGTGCCCCCAGTCTATAAACCAGCCCACAGTTGCCAACAGCACCCCGTCCTTCCTTCCTTCCCATGACCTCTTGTTCTGCCAATCACTAGGCGGACCACAGAGAGTGGAAGGTTGCCTGTGGCGAGTGCCCTCTCAAGGCTTTTCAGGGAGGGGAAAGAGGCAGAAATAATTCCAGTGGGCCTGCGGCTGGGCCCCCTGCAGTTCACAAGGCCTTAATTTCAGCTCGGGGCCGTGACTAATGCCCCACTCTGGCCATAGAAGAAGGACAGAGTCACAGCTGCCTCTTCAGAGGCTGTTTCATTCAATCAGTGTTTGATTTAACCAGGTAGGGCCTGTTTGGTGGATGCTGGTTGGTCTGGGCCAGACAGCCCGGGGATTGGAACCTAATTAAATCGCCCAGTTAATTGTTTAAATGTATTGGTCTGGGGGTGGGAGGAGAGCAGAGGTGATGAACCGTTCAAAGAGGACAGGAAGGAGGAGGTGTGTGGAAAAGGTTCTCTGTAAGTTTACAAATATACAAAAACAAAAAAAGCACATCTTTCAAATAAAAATGACTACATTTTTATCTGGCAAAAAGTTGTATACACATGGTTTAAATTTTTTTTTAATTTTAACAGTTTTTGGCAATCTTAATAAAGTACAATATATTACAACCAAACCAAAAAATAGTTGTTTAAGTAACAGCTGTTAAGAGTGACGTGATCCCTGATGCCCAGCCTCCCTCCCCATCCCACCCGACTCCTAGAGACAGAGAGAAAAGAAAAATCCTCCCATCTGGATAAGCTCATCTCCCACCCCCCTTAGGAAGCTAACCAATAGGAAGCAACACAACAAGCGAGTAGTGTTAAAGGAAGCCTGCGGTCAGGCTGCATTAGCAGGAGCAGCCACCCTCGCTGGCCGGAGGCTCCTGGGGTTTGTCCAGCTTGATGTCGATCACTGCAGGGGGCGGGGCTAAGGAAGATGACGCTCTCGGAGCTCCCACCCCCGCTCCTGCTCTGGTGCCCCCTAAGTTGCCCTGCGCAGCCCCTCTGTCCCTCAGCAAACACCCAGGAACTTGCTCTTTTCTTTGCCTGGGTGGGAAGGATGCAGGGTCACCAGCTCCCACCCTTCCACCTCTTCCCCGACCCTCCCACATGCCCTCACCAGTATCCACCAGAAGTAAAACTTGTCCTGGGCTGTGGGACCATCATCTAAACACAGGCCTGACAGACCCTTTCTTAGAAGGCTTCCCGGTGACCAGCCTCGGCCTCGGCCTTGTTACCTATCAGCCCCACCCCAAAGTGCCCAGGAGGTGGAGCCTGCCGGCCGGGCATGGAGCCCACCTCACAAAGTACAGGGCTACACGGGCCTTGCCCAGGTGGGCACAGCAACCCTGACCCCTCAAGCTCCCGTCAGAACGGGTCGCTTAGACCCTGAGGCTTCTGCTGTGAGAACCCACATCCCTGGGGGAGGGTGTCAGCATAGCCCCTCTCCAGCCCTTTCCACGGGCGCCGTGGGGACTGGGGGTTGGCGAAGCACCGATCGGAACCGCCAGAGGAGCGGGTGCAGAGTGCACAGCCAGGCCGCTCCCTCTGCCCTCACCAGGCTGAAATCTCAGTCAGGCCAGGCCAGGCCTGGTCACGGCACTGCGCAGAATCGCCCTTCCTGTGGGGCTGGGAGTGGGTAGGGGTTGAAGCAGCCCTGCTATGGGACCTGCTGCCCGTGTCCTAGGGAGGTTTTGTGGTCCCTAGGTAAGGACGATGGGAGAGGTTCTTCAGAAGTTAAGTACTATAAAAAGCCATGCTTCCCCTAAAGACCACGTACCACCTTCCCTCCTTACCACTTTTTGGCCACCTGGCCATGGCATATTCTGAGTATGACTTTGTCCATGACTTTTCCTGATTTTCCCTAAACCCCAATCTTCTTATGCACATTTTTATCCTGTTTTGTGTGTACGCAGCGTATATATACATAAACACACATTATTTATAACATGGTAGACTATAAATAAACTAGTAAATAGACAATGAACAACTGCCTTCCTCCCCACTGGGCAAATCAGACCACCTCTCTGAGCCTCAGTTTCAGCTTTTGGGTGTGGCCTGAGTTCTGGGGTGGACGGTGTGAGTGGTGTGCAGACCCTGCCCCCAGAGCAGTGGGGAGGCCTGGGCTGTGCAGGGCAGGCAGGGGAGGAGACACCTGGCGGGGCAGTCATCTCGCACAGAGGAGGTTGGGCCATGCTGAAATCACGTCTGAGTGCACGGAAATGGAGATTCTACTTGTCCCCATGAAACACGGGTCTGTGTTCACTGGAAAGAAGGGCACTTACTATCTCTCACTCCCCACACTGTCACTCCACACACATCCCTCTGGCATTCCCACACGGTTTTGGAAGCTTAGGTGGTTCGAGCTGGATATGGTCTTAAGGACCTTGGAGTTCAGCCTCATCCCTGTACAGAGGAGGCCCCACAGAACAGCTATCTGCCAGGAAGGCTGGCCTGGAGAACTGGCAAGGGTCTGCCCACTGTTCTAACGTACCACGTGGATAAATCAATGAATAAATGGCTTCTGCAGCACATCTTTCACTCACTTGTCAAAGGAAAAGGATACTGCCTTCTTTGCTTTTCTCCTGGACGTTCTCCATTCCAGGCAGAGCCGAGGCCACACGTCGGAAGAGCTGGGGAGAGGGGGAGATGCAGCATGAGCCCCCATCCTTCCCCTCCTGCTGCCGGTGTCTCCACCCTCTGCCTCTTCTCACCCTGACCTCGGGCTCTGCTCTCTTTCTGTCCCACTGACTGCACCCTGGACAGCAGGGGCTGCACCTAACTTCTCCCACCTGTGCCCCCAGCACCTCTCATGGCGTTGGGCCCCGGCAGGCCTCTCACCCAGGCAGGCTGGCCACAGGGTCACGAGGGGCTGAGTGTGGGTCATGGTGATGGCAGGGACCTACCCTAGTGCAGAAAACGATCTAGGTTCTGGGAGACAAGCTTCTGGCCCGCTGCCCATGTAGGGACCTGGTGTGGGGAAGGGACTTTCGACCTGCCCTTGAGACAATGACCCTCTCCTCAGGGAGCCCCACGGGCATCGGGGCAGCTGGGAGTCAGGGCCACACAGTCACAGCGGAGATTTTTTTGGAGGCAATAAGGACACAGGAGTGTGAATGTGACATTGTGGGTTTGCTTGGGTGTGGGTGAGTGCGATGTGCATATTGTGTGTAGAGGAGTATGGGTGGTGTGGTGTGGATGTGTGGCATCTGTGGGGGGGGAATGAGTGTGTATGGTGTGTACATGTACACATGTGGGGTTTCTGTGCGTGTAAGTCTGTAAAGTGTGCATGAGAACTGTGTGCGTGTGGTTGTGTGCGTGTGTGTGTGTGTGTGTGCGTGTGTGGAACCTAGCGGGTGACGGCAAGTACAAGGCAGAAACACAAGGCACCAGAAGATCCTGAATTCCCTCCCATCTCTCTACAAACACCAACTGCAGGAACTAGGTGAGCTCTGGGCTTAAAACTTCTCCACTGCCTGAGCTCTCTGAAGACAGGGTGAGTCTTATTCAAGGTCTCACCCCAGAGCCCAGCCGCATGGGAGCACCCAGGCTGGGTGACAGGACCAAAGGCGGTAAGGGTCCAGGCGGGGAAGCCACTGGTGGGCTCTGCGTGGTATGGACCCTGTGGGCAGGCTGCAGGGGGGCTCTGAGCGTGGCTGGCAGAAGTGGGAGTTAGATGGAGGCTCTTGGGGTCACATGGGGGCTTCTGAGAGCAGATATGCTCACGTTCAGAGTCCAGGAGGCTACACTGCATGGGGATGCCTCTCCACCACACAGGCTTAGAACCGACCATATACAACTCCGGCTCAGACCATCGCCCGGCTTCCAGAGCAATCCGGAAAGGGGGGCATCGGCATCTCCCTGACCATGGGGGCAGAGGCTACCTGCCCTCGGGGCTGCTGCCCTCTGCTTCCCTGCCCCCCAAGCCTTTCCATCAGGGCCGCGCAGAGCAGCAACCAGTGTCTCCTGCAGGCCTCCAGGGACAGGTAGCTCCCTCCTCCAGGTGACACCACGGCCACCCTGGCCTTATTCCGAAGGAGGCTGGGAAGGGGATGGGAGGGAAGAGAGCCATGTTGATGACCCTCCAACTGGGGTGGGGGCACTGAGTCCTGGGAGCTCGGGGCCTCCCATTCTGTCCCTTTCCGCTCCTCTGCCACCTCCCACTGGCAAGGCTCTGCCCAGACTGGGTAAAGCCTCACTGCGTGAGGCCAGCTGCTACAGTGGCAGCTTGTCTAGTGCCCCTGGACACTGCTGGGGGCGGCAGGGCAGAAGTAACCCCCAGCCAGGCCCCGACACTCCTCCAGCGGCACCTGTGCCCATGCTGGTCCCCTGGCCCAGGCCGCCCCCTCTCATCACCTCTCTGAGTCCTCTTTTCCCTGCAGACAGGGGTTCCTCACCTTTTTTTGAACCAAAGATTCCTTTGGCAGGCTGGCGAAGCCTATGGGCTCCTTTTAAGTGTGTGAAATGAATTACATATAAGTTTTATGTAAAGGAGACCATTTAGTATTGAAACAAACTTCTAAAATCTTTAAAGATACAGACTTGTGACTAGCAGCCCGGGAACCTGTTAAAGAGCAGAAGCCGGCAGGGCGTCTGACAGCCCTTGAGATACTGAGGTGGGAAAAAGTTCAAGAGACCTGCGACACCGTAAGGTGATAAGAAAGCGGCTGTGACCTCTACCGTGATAAAGCCCCAGGTGCTGCTAACATACGGAGTTGGGTTGCCTACGCTCACAGCTGCAGGAAATGCTGGAGACCCGTCAGAGGTTAGTGCAGAGACACTTGTTTCCCACCTAAATCCACTGACCTGCTGAATTCCATCTGTGGACTCCTTGGGGGTCTGTGGACCCAGGAGAAGACCCCTGCTCCCAGGCTCAGCCCTAACCCCACCCCCTCTACGGCTCCTCTGAGGCTTCTGACTCCCAGGCCTCCCCCCACCGCGAGCTTGGACCGCACCGTGGGTGGGCTCTTGTCTCCAAGCCTGCCTGGACCACCACAGCCTTGAGCACGTGCCAAGCACAAGGCAGGAACCCCAAAATGCTGATTGGATAGACTCTCCTGCACGTCTACCCCACGTGAGGTAAGAAGCAGGGGAATGCTACGTCTCTCGGCCTCCTTGAAGCTGGTGGCTGATCCCATAGCCCCAACGGCCTGAGGGCGAGCAGTAGAGCTCTGGAGGCTACTCGCTCCCCATCTGGTGGCTGGATGGCCCCACCTAGTCACTAGCCCCTTGGCCAAAGGCGGCAGACCCCACCTGCTTCACGTTGTAGCCGGTCTTGGCGCTGGTCTCGATGAACATAACGCTCAGTTCTTTGGCGCGCTGCTCCCCCTCCTCGATGGTTATCTGCCTGGAGGGGAGGCAAGGGGGGACCAGTTCAGTAGGGAAGTAGCCCCTGGTGGGGGCGGAGGGAGCAGCCTCAGATGATGGGGGCCCCTCAGTCAGCCCTGAAGTCAGGGCTGGACCCCAGGGCTCCCTCAGGGCACAGCAGGACACCAGCCCCTCCCTACTCCTTGGCAGCTCCGTCCAGGTTGGGAGCAGGCCCTGAGGCAGGTGGCTTGCTGTCCCTTTCGCAGTGTCACCACGGCCAGAGCCAACATTCGTAAAGCACTGCCAGCCACAGACCGCCTCTCTGGGTGGTACCATCAGCCCCATTTTCCAAATGAGAACACTGAGGTTAAAAGTAACGGCCCCAAGGTCACCTACTGCAAAGGAGCTGGGCTTTGAACTCCGTTTTCTTCACTTCAAGGACAAGATTCAAATAAAGCAGCCTCTAATTCAGATTATTCCCTAAACGGGCAGAGTACATCTCAGGAAGCCCTCAGTCCATGACTCATTGCTCTACCTGCCCCATGAGATGAGTGGACCAGTGCAGGGAAGGGCGCTGGGGTCAGCCCTGTGCCTGGAGGATGGTGTGGAGCAAGCAGCCTCTTCAGGGAGAGCGTCCCACCCAGACACAGCGAAGGACCAGGCCCTTCACACCCACACCCACATCAGCCAGGCATTTCACAGGCGCAGGGCCGGTGGGAGCCCGAGGGCTGCTGTGTCTGTGTCTGCACTGAGGCCGGGCCCAGACCATGCGCTGCTGGGCCAGCCGGGCGCATATGGCTCCCCTCAGGCCACGCGTGGAGGCCTGCCCTGCCCCTGCCAGCCTGGAAGGTGGGGCTTCAGACATGACACACCTGTGGGTAGGCGTCTACCAGGTGCTTTCAAAGCCTCCGGTGCCCCAAGGGGGTCCTTCCCAGATGCAGGGGGACAGGTCAGACAGGGTGCTGGGCAGGGGGTAGCTCACAGGGGCTGCTCACCCACAAATCCCAGCACTCCCCGTCCAGGAGGAGCTGCAGAGGTATGGAGGGGGCCTGGCCTGCAGCCCGCTGCACCTACCTCTTGTCGGCCAGGTCCGTCTTGTTGCCCACCAGCATGATGATGACGTCGCTGCCCCTCTCTGTTCTGACATCATCGATCCACTTAGAGGTCTGTTGGAAGGAGTTGAGATCTGGAGGTGGAAAGTGCAGATAAAACAGGGCGTGAGCGGCAGCCCTGGCAGGAGAGGGAGAGGGCGGGAAGGGAGTAAGACCAGGAGCAGGAGGGAGGGGTGTGTGCACCCTCAGACACCTGGGCGGAGCGGGAGCACAGTCCAGCGGGCCTGGGTCCTCCCAAGGACGTCCACACGTGTTTGTGGAGCTGTGCCCGGGGTCCCCGAAGGCCCCTCATATGCTGAGCCACCCTCTGGGGAGAGAAGTCACAGCATCTGGAAGGCCGCTGGGTCATGACTTCCTAGTAGTGGTCCTAGGGCCCACCTGAGAGTCGGACCTGACTTTGGAGGCTCACAGCAGAGTGAATGGGTGCAGTAGACTTGGCTGAGCTTGGAAACAGTGTGACAGTGTGTGTGTGGGACCGCAGCAGCTCCCAGCGCAGGAGGGCCCTGCAGAGCAGCCTCCCGCTGACAGGAGCTCAGAGGGATTTCTGAAGAGCACCCTCAGGCCCTGAAAGTAAGGGGAGCGGGGAAGGCGGCCCCAGGAGCAGATAAAAGCCAGGAGAGGCCAGGCATTTCAGGGCAGCCCCCTCCTCAGTCAGAAGCTGTGACAGGCCGCCGCACAGAAGAGCAGTCACAGGGCGACGCCCACCACTCAGCAGCCTGCAGGCCCAAGGGGAGCGGAGGCTCCCTTTCCTGGAAACCTGGGCTTCTCGCAGCCTGACCTTCCTTATGCTCAGCATCAGGCTGCAGGAGCCCAGGCCTCCTCAGGGCCCAGCTCCCACCCACTCTCAGGTGTGCAGGGAGCCTGCGGTCAGAGCCAGAGGCAGCCGGCTGGGGCATCCTCCCACCACACCCATGACTGCAGCCCAAGCGCTTGCCAGTTGTGTGCCCTGACACCTGCCTGGGCAGTGGGGCTCTGCACCAGGCCCTACCCTCACCCCAGCCCCACGAGCCTCCCTCAGGGCTGTGCGTCGCTCTTGAGAACAGCTGATTTGGCCAGAAGAGCCACAGTGTGTGAGAAGTGCAGGCCACCCAAGGCCCTCCTGGACCCGCTGGGCCTCCCCTCCCACGGAACCCGGTAAGGAACTGGGATGCTGCTGACAAAACCACGGCTGCCAGGTCAAGGTTGGCCTGGGGACCAGCGTCTTCTCCCATCTTCACACACACACACAACACACACACACACACACACACACACACACACACACACACACACACACACACACACTCTGCAGCCTGGCTGGGGCCGCACCTGGCCCCGGAGCCCCTGCGAGCTGCCCTCCGCCCAGCACCCAGGCCCCACACTCACTTGTGATGTCATACACCACCACAGCCACCGTGGAGTCCCGGATGTAGCTGGGGATCAGGCTGCGGAACCTCTCCTGGCCGGCTGTGTCCCAGAGCTGCAGTCGCACCTGTCACAGGGAGGGAGGAGGCTCAGGGGGCAGTGAGGTCCTCGTGGTGGGAGTGGGGGCTGAGGGAGGGCCCAGCTCTGGGATGCTGGCCAGGCACAGGCTCTCAGCGGTGCCCAGCGTGGGCCCCAGGGGATAGGTCCCAAGGAGCCCTGCCCGTCCTCCCGAGTCAAGTCAGGCACTCACCGTACGATCCTCCAAGTACATGGTTTTTGACAAGAAGTCAATCCCAATGGTTGCCTGTTAGACAAAAGCACAGAACGGTCAAACCCAAAAGGTCTCAGGCAAAGGGGCAAAAGCTGAGACACCCAGGCGGGGACACAGCCAGGAAAAGGGGTCACCCACGCCGAGCCTTAGGTGGGTTCTGCTCTGCTGCCCCACCCCCAGCTCAACAGTGAACCTTCTTGCCCCTCTCAGAGGGAGTGAGTTTGAGCTAAACAAGGATGAGGATAGGTGTTTAGGGAGTGATACTTTTTGGAGAGGAAGAGAAAAGTGCTTTGGAAAGGAGAGGAGAGAACAGGTGAGGCGGCTTCCCCAGCAGCAGGGCCACTGGCACATGTATCTCCTGCCCCGCTCAGGGGGGAGCCCGGAGGAGCAGGAACGAGGTGGTCTCCCTGCCCCAGCCTGCCGGCCCCGCCTGCCTCCTTCCCTCCCAGCCTCCACTCGAGTCTCCCAAAGCTTTTCTCCTCAGCCCTGGAACTCGAGCGCCTGGCGGGGGATCACCACTGGCCAGGAGGTGGAGCGGGGGCAGGGCGGCTTGCCGCGGGGGCGGGCAGAGAGCAGCTGGCTTTCCCCAGGAGCATCACGGCCACCCACAGCAGCATCTCGTTGCGAAACCCACCGGCTCTTCTCTACCCAGATCGACACACTGGAAGCCAACTGTCTAGGTCACTCCTGTGCCTCCTCTGTCCTGGCACAAGGAGATGCAGTTGGGCCAGATGGCTGGGACCCATCACTCACTTGCTGTGTGGCTTGGGGCAGGCCTCCAACCTCTCTGCGCCGAACCTGCACCCAGTGTTTGTGACGGGAGCAAGATGGTTGCAGCATGAAACAGTCACTGCTATGTAATTAATAATAATGGAGACTCCGACACAGCCTGAATGTCAGGGCACTGGTTAAGGACACGGTGGTTCATCCAAATGATTAGAAACTTTGGCAGCCATTAAAAATCACGTCCTTGAAAAATATTTAAGGATTTCGGGAAATGGTCATCAGGTGAAAGAAAGCAGGTTACAAAACATCATGTATAGTGTGATCCCAACTTGATGAACTGAAGTAGAGATACAAGTATTTTTCATATTTTCTTAGACGTTGACGTGAAGGGACTACACTAAAGCCTTAATAGTGCTGGTGTCTGAGTACTGACACTGTGGGTGCTTTTTTTTTTTTTGGCTTCTTTCATTGTACCTTTTTCTATTTTCTACAATGAACATATAATAGTTCTAGAAGCATAAATAAAGCATTTTTAAAGAAAAATAGGGCTGAGAAATAAGCTTCATTGAAAGGAAAATTGTGCGGTGACTTCTGACTACAAAAACCACAACCAAGGGCTTCCCTGGTGGTGCAGTGGTTGAGAGTCCGCCTGCCGATGCAGGGGACGCGGGTTCGTACCCTAGCCCGGGAAGATCCCACATGCCGCGAAGTGGCTGGGCCCGTGAGCCATGGCCGCTGAGCCTGCGCGGCTGGAGCCTGTGCTCTGCAACGGGAGGGGCCACAACAGTGAGAGGCCCGCATACAGCAAAAAAAAAAAAAAAAAAAAAAACACAACCAAGAAAGCCCAAGGAAATAGAAAAACCCATGTCTGCAGGCCCCTGCAAGCAGGTGCATGTACACTCCCACCCTCACCCGTTCCACAAAGGAGTTAAAGTGTCTGCATCCTCCTGGAAGCTTGCTTTAGTGCAAAGATAGGGAGTGTCAAGGAATCATACAATTCTACAACATGCGTGCTAAGCAAACACCTTAGACACAACTCAATTCCCTACTCTGGAGACCTGGAAAGTTAAAGCACACACCGAGCGTGACTTTGCCAGTCAGAGGCAGAGCTGGGAGGATCAGTGTAAAATCTTGGCATCACTTGGGCTCTTTCAACCCCAGCTTTGCACACCTTTCCTGCATGGTGTAGCCACTGGGGAATAAGTCTGGAACTGACGAGCGGCTTGTAGACTGAGCCTTGTTCCTTAACAGTCACACTACCTCCACTTATTGGTATCTGTTAGAGCAATGATCCTTGTCTGCTGTCACAGAGAAACGTACAGAGCAGGCAGACATCTCTCAACTTCAGTGCTCAGTGGGCTCCCCAGGGACTGCCAAGCTCCTTCTGTAAAGTGACCCTTGAGCTAAAAATCCAGGTGTATGACCTCAGGATTGGTAGCAGGGACTGCTAGCTGTCCCCCAACACGGAGTCTCCCTTTCTATAGTATTACGACTCCAAACGTATAGATAAACTCACGGCTGCCCCAAATAAAGACTGTATTTCCCAGCTTCCTTTGTAGCTGGGTGGCTAAGTTCTCTGGTCAGTGGGATGTGAAGGTGACACTTGCATCTTCTGGGATGGGTCCTTCATGGGGAGAGGCGATGTACCCACAGCTGCCCCTTTCCCTTTCCCACTGTTTGGAATAAAGACAGGTGGTAATAAGTCATACTGGCCCATCCAGATGAAGGTGACAGAGTAGTGGCGACAGATGAACCAGACAGAGGAAGCCTGAGTTCCTGCCTGTAGAGCCCCCTCAGCAGCCTGAGACTCTTACGCCCAGACTGTTGTGTGACAGAGAACTGGACTTCTATTTCGCTTAAGCCACTGTTATTTGCAGTTTCTTTTAATACAGCCTAGCTCTATCCAAACTAATAGAGCAAAGAACCACGGAGAAACATACCCCTCAAGGGTAGGCAGCATGGATGGTGACAGTGATGTTCCTGATGATAATGTAACAACAACAACCCCATTTCGCCTCACATGTGCTTCCATGGAGGACAGAGAAGTCACCAGATGACATGAAAAGGATTGTGCCTTCTGGATCAAGCTCTGGTAAAGCTCAACCCAGTGGCCTCCATAATCATAAACACCATTTGCTGAACACTCACATACTTTACTACCCCTCACAATAGCAGCTCAGTGGTAATGATGAAAGTAAGGCTGAAAGGACCAACTTCCTATCTCTCCAGCTCTCTCCCACCTCTATTCCCACTTTCATGCTTCTTCCACATCAGGGAAACACCTGGTTCCTTAAGTGCCCAGTCTCTCAGACCTGTTCTGGCCACACTTCCCACCCAGCCAGGCCGTTGAGCCACAAAAGACCTTCCCACAGCTGCACACACTGGTCAAAGCACAGGCACTGTCCTTGGATGTGGCTGAGGCATCAGCTCTGCTCAAAAACATCTCCCTAAGTTTCACTTCCAATAATGGCTAAGTAGTTTGTATCAAACTAACCCACCCACAGATAACTATTATAAACTCTGCACAAATGCCACAAATAACAATTTGCAATCACCGAAAAGTGATCAAAAGCAGGCAGAAAATGGAGGGGTTATAATCTCTAAAGGAAGGGAAGAAAATGAAGTGAGATCCTATGCTTAACCAGTTTTTCCCCTGAGGTAGCTTCCTAGTCCCACCAAGTTAGAAGGACTTGGTAAACACCTCAGGCATTTCATGAGAACCCCAGAAGGGCCAGCTCTGGGAAAAAGGACGTCATCTCAGGACTAAGGGTTATATCAGAGGACTAAGGAAAAAACCCAAAGAGACCTATCTTAACAAACTTTAAACATGGTAAGTAGGTTCCATGTCCTGGTTATTGTAAATAGTGCTGCAATGAACACTGTGGTACATGACTCTTTTTGAATTATGGTTTTCTCAGGGTATATGCCCAGTAGTGGGATTGCTGGGTCATATGGTAGTTCTGTTTTTAGTTTTTTAAGGAACCTCCATACTGATTTCCACAGTGGCTGCACCAATTTACATTCCCACCAAAAGTGCAGGATGGTTCCTTTTTCACCAGACCCTCTCCAGCATTTATTGTTTCTAGATTTTTTGATAACAGCCATTCTGACCGGTGTGAGGTGATACCTCACTGTAGTTCCGATTTGCATTTCTCTAATAATTAGTGATGTTGAGCATCTTTTCATGTGCCTCTTGGTCATCTGTATGTCTTCCTTGGTGAAATGTCTATTTAGGTCTCCCGCCCAGAAGATGTGACACATATATACAATGGAATATTACTCAGCCATAGAAAGAAACAAAATTGAGTTATCTGTAGTGAGGTGGATGGACCTAGAGTCTGTCATACAGAGTGAGGTAAGTCAGAAAGAGAAAAACAAGTACCGTATTCTAACGCATATATATGGAATCTAAAAACAAACAAAAAAATGGTACTGATGAACCTAGTTGCAGGACAGGAATAAAGATGTAGACATAGAGAATGGACTTGAGGACACAGGGTGGGAGGGGGAAGCTGGGGCAAAGTGAGAGTAGCATCAACATATATACACTACCAAATGTAAAATAGATAGCTACCTGGTGGGAAGCAGCAGCATAGCACAGGGAGACCAGCTCGGTGCTTTGTGACCACCTAGAGGGGTCGGATAGGGAGGGTGGGAGGGAGACACAAGAGGGAGGGGATATGGGGATATAGGTATGCATATGGCTGATTCACTTTGGTGTACAACAGAAACTAACACAGTATTGTGAAGCAATTATACTCCAATAAAGATCTACTAAAACAAACAAAAAAAAAACAAACAAAAAAAAACATGGTAAGTAAACTCTTCCAAAAAAAAAAAAAAGGATTAAGTTGCCCATAATTTAATTCCCCATTGAAATAAATCTCAACACTCTTCAGAGGAAGGTAACAGAATCTACAAATCTCTACAACTTATTATTATTCACGATGTCCACTACACAATAAAAAAGGATTAGACATGAAGAGGCAGGAAATTTAAGCCATAATTAATGGAAAAAAACTCAATAGAAACAGATACCCAGATGACTCAGATGTTGGATTAGCAGACAAGAACTTTAAAATAATTATTATAACTGTGTGAAAAATATAAAGGAAAAAGATGAATACTATGGGTGAATTTCAAGAGATATATGGAGACTAAAACAAAACCCAGAAATCTTAACACAAAAAAGCACAATACCTGAAATAAAAATGCCTTGGATTTGAATAACAGCAGCTAGGACACTTCAGAGGAAAGGGCAGTAAACTTGAAGACAGTCCAAAAGAAGTTGTTCAAACTGAAGCACAGATTTTTAAAAGATAGAATAAAAATGAACAGAACTTCAGGAACTTCTAGGGCAATATAAAGACCTGATATACATGTAGATGGGGTTTCAGAAAGAGTAAAAACAAACAAGCAAACAAAAACTAATGGTCAGATATTTTCTCAATTTGATTAGAAACATCAACCCACAGCTTCAAGAAGCTCAGTGAACCTAAAACAGGATACAAAGGAAACTACACCCACACAAGTCATAGTCAAATTGCTGAAAACTAAAGATAAAGAGAAAACCTTAACAGCAGCTAGGAAACAGAAAGACACAATACATACAAGGAAACAATGACAGGAATGATGGTGATTTCCCTTCAGAAACAATTGAGAACAGAAGACAATGGAGCAAAATCTTTAAAATTCTAAAAGAAACAAACCACCATCATCCCCATCATGTAAGCCTAGAATCCTAAAGCCAGTGAAAATTTCCTTCAACACTGAGAGCAAAACAAAAACATTTTCAGATAAGGGAAAACTGTGATCATTTGTCACCAGTGAGCCCTCATTACAGGAAATGAACACTTTAGGCTGAAGGGAAATTTTACAGATGGAAGTTTGGATCTTTAAAGAAGGAATATAGGAGCACCAGAAATGGTAAGTCTGTGATATATAAAAACATGTGACTTGTCCTCGACCACCTCCTGTTTCCATCCACATCAGTAACAATTCCTAACATCCTCCTGTTTTGTCCCTGCTTCATCCTCCACGAGACTCACTCTCAGAAGATGGCCTCAAATCTACTTTACCACATCAAGTACAAACCACTTCAATTCCTTGCTTTTACCCTCTAATATAACAACGATGATAACTACAGTAACAATGACTAAACATCTGAGTGCTCATCATGTGCCAGGTAAGAACTTAATATGCATTACTTAACTTAATCCTGATAACCTGTGCCATGAGTTATGCTCTTTAGTATTTATACGTTTCTGCTAAGAAGACTGAGTAAAGTTGATCCCTGAGCAACGTGTGGGTTAGGGGTGCCGGCCATCCACACAGTGGAAAACCCGTGTATAACTTACAGTCAGTCCTCAGTATCGCACTTCGGTTCCTCCGTTCAACCAACTGCAGATGGTGTAGTACTGTAGTACTTACTACTGAAACAACTGCATATAAGTGGACCAGCCCAGTTTAGACCCACCTTGTTCAAGGGTCAACTGTATAAGAGATGCTAAATTACTTGCTCAGTGTCAACAGCTGGAAATGGCAGAGCCAGAATACAAAGATATTTGCAAAGTTGTCTATGTGTGTCCAGCCGTATCTCCATCCCTCCAGGCTCTGAGCATTTGCTCCTTCTGTCAAAGCAAGCCTCTCCTTGGGGTTCTCTTGGCCCTGAGCCTCTCAGCCATCAAGGTTCTTTTCTCTTTTCTCAACCCCTCATTCTCTACTCACTCTTTCCTTTCATCCAAGAAACATTCTTAAAATTCTTGCATCCTTAAAAAAAAAAACCTTCCCTGTCACTAAGTGGCTCTCCAGCTCTCTGCCAATCTCTCACCTCCATTCCCTTGGTATGCTTCTTGGAAAAGGACCCAAACCAGCTGTCCCCACTTCCTCTCTTCTCACCCACTGCTCAGTGGTCTGACTCCTGCCCCTCTGCCCACTGAGGCTGCTCTGGCTGTGGTCGCCATGGCCATTCATCTGCAAATTGTAAGGACACTCTATAGGCCAGACTCTACTAGATGTACTTGACCCTGTGGACCAATCTCTTCCTTGACACTCTTCCTTCGTTTTCATGACGTGACTTGTTTCTGGCTCTCCCTGCCTCTCTAACTGCTGTCCCTTATTGGCCTCTTACAGGATCCTCTTCCTTTCTCTGTCCCTAAAATGTTGGTGTTCCCTACTGTGTCAGGGGACCTCATTTACTGTCACAGCTTCAAAAAGGATGTGCTGCTGGCTTCCCAACCTACATTCCAGGCCTCACCTCTGTCCTGAGCCCCAGATCCAGGTATCTGACCGCTTACTGGACATGTCCATCCACGTGTCCTCTAGACCTCTCACTAAACATATGTGTCCCACCCGGAGCCCCTCATCCCCCTCCAGACTTACATCTTCTACTTTCCCCATCTCGATGAATGGCACCTCCACCTCCATGGGTGCCCAAGCCTCCAGAAGCCCTCCTGAGTTCCTCCTCTTCCGTTGCTCTCTCGTCCACCCCCTCACAGCAGAGGAATCACTGAGCTGATACTTTGCGTCCTGAGTGTTTTCACCTGTCTGCTTCTCTCCATCCCCACCAGAACTGCCCCAGTTCAGTCCTCCAACTTCTTTTACCTGAACAGCCTAACAGCTTCCTGACTGGTCTCTCTGCCCTGAGGTTCTCCCTGGATAAATAATCTCTCACCAGCACCAGTGTTATCTTTCTAAAACATAAATCTGATCATATCACTCCCTACTGCCCCCAGGAAACAATCCGAACACTCCAGCTTGGCCTGCAAAGGGTCTGCCCGTCGCTTCCTTTGACCTCGTTCCCCTCTTTCCCAGCTTGCACTTCATACTTTAGTAATAATACTGTGGTCAGGACTCTACACGCACAAGTCACTTTGTGTTTCTGTGCCTTTTCTAACGCTCTTCCACATGGTTAAAACCTAATCAGAGATCAAGATTCAGCTCCTCTGCTGAATCCAGTCATCTTCTGAGCCCTCAGGTTGGCCTCAGGGCCCCTCATTTAACAGTTTCCTTTCTAAACTGGAAAGATCTCATACTAGTCAGTCTCTCCCAGTGGCCAGTGATGTGGTAATTCTCAACACGTAGTGCATGGACCACTTGCTTCAGAATCACATCAGAAGCTTGTTAAGTATGCAGATTGCTGAGCCCAGCCCAGACAGACAGAATCACAATCTCTGGGGTGTCAGTCTGGGAATCAGAATTCCAGACAAGCCCTCAGATAACTCATTTGTGCAGTAAAGTTTGCAAACAACTGCGTAGATTCTGAGCTCCTGCTGTAATTGGTCTGAGGAGTCTGCGGTATCCAGGAGGAGGGGCAGATTCCTTGCCTGGGGTGAGAGACAGGGAGATGCCCATGCCTGCAGAAGGGGCTAATCACGGATGAAAAAACCAAGGCTCACTCTGAACTTAGGTCGTACAGGTGGGGGTGGCAGAGGCAGGATTAGAACCCAGGTCTCCCTGACTGCAAAGCCCCTGCTCCTGACTGTTGAGCTGTATTCCCTCTGCTTCCTGAAGTCCCTTCATTTCTGAAGCTGTCACTGAGTGTGTGTGTGTGGGTCACATCCTTTCTGGCTCCCTCCTGTCAGAATCTATGGTCATTAGCCATAACAGCTCGGCAGAGTCCACATTAAGAGGAAGTTCATTTGCATTTTAACAACAACAACAAGAGTCAGCTCTCTAAGGGCAGAACAGAAACAAGAACTTTTAAGATGGCCTTGGTTACCAGAAATTTTCTAGCTCCTTGGCGTCATTTATTTTTCCAGACACGAGGCATAAGCAGTTGGCCCTACACTACTGCCAGCTGGAGCCCATTGCTCCCAGACAGGCCAGATCTGCAGGGAGAAGGTGGTCACGGTCTTTCCTGGGCAGCTCCTTTCTGGCATATGGTGTAAGTAAGTAGCACTCATTCACTTATTCACTCTTGAGTGTTTACTATGTGTTAGACCAAAATAAGCCCTGGTCCCAGCCTATAAGGAGTTGTTCCCTCCCGTGGAATGCTCCTCCATATGGCTAACACCTATTCACAGTTCACGATTCAGCCTTGAACTTCCAAACTTGTGGAGGCGCTAAGATTAGCACACAGAACTATGGTCCCTGACAGATGGGTAGGACTATTGTAGTTAGAGGGTCTCTAAGAGGAGGCGGACCTTGCTTCTGATTGATTTCTTGAGGAAAGGCAGGGCAACTACGCCAGTCCTTGAGTGAATACTAACTTACCAGCAGGTGAAGATGGGGAAATAGTAGAGGATGGGAAGTACGGGGAGTAAATCCCAGATGGAGGGAATGGGGGTGTTCCGATTTTGGTAATCAGAACCAACCCTCTTACAGATTACAATTATAAATTCTGAGCAGAATGTAAAAAACAACTAACTGAAGGCACTAGAAAGTGACAAAAGCAGGTAGAATCTAGAGGGGAGTCAACACTTAAAAGAAGAGAATGGCCCTGGGCAAGGCTCCTGTTTTTACGACTGTTCATTCACCTAAAGGCAGCCCCGGCTGGAGCTGAGGGGTAGCTACAACTTGGCAAGAAACCCATAGTCTTACTGGTTAAAAATGAGAGGGCAGATCATAAAACTATCACAGCAGCTGGAACATGTGGAAAATCCTGGAGATGAGAAATCCCAAATTCTGCATGTAAATGCTACCCAAATCTCTGGCCCAAAGAGACCACAAGTAGCCTAAGACTGAAAACCAAACAAACAAAGCTGAACAGAACTTTAAGTTGCTGCCTACCACAGGGGAGAGAATTGAGAATTTGGGTTCAACAGGTACTATTCCAAAGGAACAAGCAGAGTCCATAGTCTTGATCACAATGTGTAGTATACAACTCAAAATTACTATACATATGAACTAAAAGCCGTATTTAAGAAAAAAAATAATAAATGGAGACCAGCCCCGAGGTGACCCAGATGTTGAAAGTAGCAAGCATTTTTCGGCAGCTAATACAATTATGCTCAAACATATAAAGAAAACATGCTCACAATGAAGACACAGATTTTAATCTGTGCATCTCCGCAGAGAAACTATAAAGAAGCAAATATAAATTTAGAACTAAAAATACAATATCTGAAATTTTTAAATGCTTAACAGAAGACAGCAAATGACAGATGAAACAGTGAACTTGAAAACAGATCAATAGAAATTATCTGAAAGGATAATATGGGGACACCAGACAAAAAGAACAACTAGCTACCCACGTAGGCCACAACCTCCATTCCCTCTCAAAGGTCAGCACAGGTCATACAGTGTGTGAGTGTATTGATGGGAATGTGGTTATGAGTGTATGTGAGTAGACACGTGATGAATGGAGATACACGAGTGTGTATGCAACTGTGTATCTGCATGTGGAAGGTAGTAGGTGTAAGAGGCTTGTGTGGGTATGAGTGTGTGGTAGGGAGGGAGTCATTTCTCCTTTGAAGGTAAAGCCCAGATCAATGTATGCACACAGCCCTGGTGAGGCCAGGAGGCTAAGAGGCTGAGGTGACCAGGAGCCTCCATGGGGGAGGGGGACAGATTTCTGCCAGCAACCCTAGGCTCCCTGTCAGTGCCTCCTAGAGCAGTGCATGGCCAGGCCTAGAGGATCTGGCATGCAGCTAGCAGAGTGCCCCACCCAAATGGACCTGGGTGGGGTCATGTGCCCAGAGGGCCCTGGTCCGTCTTCAGGGACCTCTGCCAGTGCCTTGGCAGGCTCTGAATGCTGTATAATGGGCTTGGAAGAACACTGTGTTGGGAGTATCCTGGAAAAATGACAGCCTCTCTGGCCCTCAGCTTCTTATCTCTAAAATGGGGATAATCACAGCTTCCTTCAAGGACTCTTGGATCAAATGAGTTAGACTGCATGAAGGTACTCTGTGCAAACAAAATGAGGACTGACCAACTGACTGAGGGATTTCCAAAAGATGCTGTAGAAACTTGGTCCTGGGAACCTTTGTGCTTGTAATCTGTATTCACATCCCAATAAATGAGTGTTCCCAGAGCTTCAGGAAAGGCTGGCCCTCAAAGAGGTGGGTTCCAAACGAACCATGGAGTCTTGGCCACAGCATTCATTTTCTGTATTCCGTATCCTCTTATGAGGTATGCAGTAAATTATTCTTGCTGGAAACTTTTCCACAAGGATGTAAAGAGGGTATCAAGACAACACGAGCAGCAGGTTTGACTCTGAGACTCTCCTACCAGTACATGACCCCCACGATCCTCTCCTTCCCTCCTCGACTGTGCTGGGTGAGCCTCCTGGGCTCGATGGGCTCGATGCCCCTCCGAGGAGGCTGGACTGCATCCTGCTGTGGTTAGATCACCCCAAACCTGGCAATGCTTATTTATTCCTTTAATATTGCTGTACTTGCCAACTGTACTGCTTATGAAAAATGGCAGGCACTTCGTTTTATACAAAACAGGTGGAACCTTAACAAGGACAGATTTCATAGCTGCGTCCACATTTATCTCCTTCTGAATGTGGTATTAACCAGTGTTAACAGGGGCTCAGACACACAGTTCAGAATGATGGTGCGTTACACGCCTCCCTCTACACGAAAGCTCCCATTGGCCCAGCATATGTCCGAGGAAAGAGATGTTTCCTGAGGCACTTGTTGAAATCGTTTTTGCTACGTGCATTTATTATGAAATGTAATTTTGCATCCACATTCTGACAAGACACAGTAATAAAGTGTGCTGTGGAAATTTGCATGGTAATTTGCATGAATTGACTCAAGATTCTCTTCTCTGGAAGAGAGATCATGAAAAGGAATGTATTTGTGTCTTCTTTTAGCCTTGGCCAGGCCTTGGCCCGTGGCTGGGGAAGCATCCCCAAGTGGCAGAAAGCAGCTGGGCATGACAAGCCCTTGACAATGAAGCTGCTGTTTGTGCTCTGCACCACCAACCATCAGATGAGAGTATCGGTAAAGACATGCAAATAAGCATGCAAAATGAAGCTGGCAAAACTTACGGATTCAGACCAGCAAGTGGATGCTGTGGGGGAAGGAGACAGCAGCCTCTGGGAAACACGCTGGGCACGGTCTGGCCTTGCCAGCAGCTCAACCAAGTGCTGCGGAGGAGGGGCGGCTGGCTGGGAGGCCACAGCGCAGGTACCAGGATTCTTTCAGACACCTCAGTCTCAAAGTCTACACAGTCCCTGTGGCCACTTTCCTCCCAATGGGGAGTGGCTTATGCCAGTCACCACCCAATACAAATATTTATCAATTGATCTTTTATTTCCTGACTGTGCTCTGAAACATCAACCAAACAATATGCACCTTACAACTTTAAACAAGGGGTGAAATGTCATCAAAATTAGTCAATCCTTCCAGAAGCCACACAAATGCCCAGGGATGTGTGGCCTGAAGCTCCCTGAGAGGTCTCCCACAGGCTCACAAATGGATGCAATGCATCAGTCCTCTCCTCATCTCTTAGGGAGAAAGATGTTCTGGGGGATGGACTTTTGAGGG
Organism: Globicephala melas; assembly: GCF_963455315.2. NCBI lineage: Eukaryota > Metazoa > Chordata > Mammalia > Artiodactyla > Delphinidae > Globicephala > Globicephala melas. The sequence continues at coordinate 130,871,453 of NC_083317.1, read as the reverse complement.
CATCTAAGCGCTGTCTATGAGTAACCTATGAAGCGAATTAGGAAGGATTACTAAAACCTGGGTCAGAGTCGCACGATGGGGCCACTTCACTTATGAACGCTAGCAGGTGCTATTGGACTCCCCCAATACCAACTGGCAACCTCCTACTCCCCTGCCAGCCTGGAAGTAAAAGTGAAATGCTGCTTTCCCAGCCTCTCTAAAGGATAATGGTGATCATGTGACTCAGTTCTCGCCAATACGACATAAGCTGCAGTCTGCTGGAGGGGGAGGGGATTCTAGGGAAGCTCTTGCTATCTTTATCTGCCTTGAATGCAGAGGTGACCTATGGAGCCAGGCTGCATGAAGATAACCCACAGAACAAGAAGGCAGAATAGACTGACAGCAGGGGTCTGGGGCCTGCCTGATGGCATCATTGGGCAGCTGGGCCACCTCAAGTCCTACCGTGACTTCTCGCACCTGAAAAACCAAAGCCCTTCCTTGTTTAAGCCAGGTTAGTCAGGTTTCTCTACTATAGGCTGACTTCATACCTAATTTGCAATATGCTTGACAAAAGAGCGAGAGAAGCGCAGGGGAGAGGAGGGAGGGAAAGAAAAGATGTTACAGCAAGTCTGCCCTCAGACCAGTCCCAGGTAAACGTCCAAAAGGAGCACCTGGGTGACTGGTGGTGCCCAAGTGGGTGTCTGAGGGCAAGGTCATCTTGCCAAGCTGCCTGCCTGGCATTCAGGGGCATTTCACTATATAAGAGTGTCACCTCACATTTTGACCACAGAACCTAATGTTTGCAAAAGGTGGAACTCTACTGCATTAATATGATAAAATCATCATGTTGCTAGAGCTAACCAAAGATGGAGTCCAGTGTTCTGCCAGAAGTCTGGGGCCCTGGCAGCATCTGGCAGAGTGCCAGAGCTCTGCACAGGCAAGCATGGTTGGGAGGCCCACAGTTTCCCATGAAAACACTATGTTAGTAAGTTATTGTTAGCTTCACTTCATCATTACCAACTTAGTTTGTTGTGGAGTTGTTGGTTTGCTTCGCTCTCTATATAGAGCATGGTAATGCACATTTGTATCAACAGTATTTCTGGCCTATAATTTTCCATCATCCAGGCTTTAAGACCTCCATGAGCTATGGTTTAAATACAAATTAACCACATCCCTACTGCTAAAGTTTGAGGCCACTGGTCTAGGTGATGCAGGGGTTAAATGCCATCCAAATAATTTCCAGGTTAAAAAATGCAATACTAAGAAACTGGGATGCTGGCCCAGAATCTCTCAGCTAAGTGACAGAGGTGGGATTTGAACCCAGGCCTCTGCATGCAGCATTGTTTTGGAGGAGAAAAAAAGAGCTGATATAAGAGGATGTGCTGACTCTTTCTCCTCTGTGTGACCCCACTCTGACCACCTCGACAGGGGTGGAAGATTCTGCCCCTGTCTCTCCAGGTGCCGGGTGGTTACCTGGACACCACCTGGGGATACGTGGCATCTTGGATTCTATGGGGAAAGGCCCCTCCTCCTGGCCCTCCACCTGCTCTCTACAGTCTGACCCAGAAAACTCAGTAGCTCTTGGGACTTCAGGAATCCAGATCCTTCCAGCGTCTCCTGGGCCCACCCACATAACAGCCATTTTCAAACATCTTCACTTGACTGTTCCACTATCACTTCCCACTCAACTTTTCATTTTGTTTTGTGTTGACGGCACCGATATTCTTCTGGGGTGTCTGGACAGAAACCCAGGGCCCACTCCTCTCCCTCTTCTGCACCCCATAGGCCTACTCTGTCCACTCGCCCCTCCCACTGTCCTGTGTGTCTAGGCCCAGGCTTAGCCCAGGCCCCTCACTCACATCCCACGCAGCCCTGCATGACTGCTCAGTGACGTTCCTCCCTCCCATGCTCCGCCCTTCCACTCACAGAGCTGCATCCAAGTCTGCGGGCCCTGCTGCAACTGCCGTCCCTGCCCTGGCCGGGACCCACAGGCCTGTCTCCTGCAAACTCTGGGGTCTTTGATCCCATCGGTGCCCACCGTAGGAACCACAATAGCTCTCTCCATTCCCTGCCCCAGAAGCCCAAGCCCCGCTGAGTTCCTAGGGCCTCCACAGCCTCATCAACTAGGCCCACTTACCCACTGGGACAGCAGGCACAGACCCTGGAACCCACAGTACTTTTAGAGGCCCAGAAAAATGTGTTTTGTTTTGTTTTGTTTTGTTTGCGGTACGCGGGCCTCTCACTTTTGTGGCCTCTCCCGTTGCGGAGCACAGGCTCCAGACGCGCAGGCTCAGCGGCCACGGCTCACGGGCCCAGCCGCTCCGTGGCATGTGGGATCCTCCCTGACCGGGGCACGCACCCGTGTCCCCTGCATCGGCAGGCTGACCCCCAACCACTGCGCCACCAGGGAAGCCCTGTGTTTTTTTTTTAACTTTTTAACTTTTAATTTCTTTTAAAATCAAAAGAAAAAATGAATATAATAATAATGACATATAATAATGAATCCAGCCTGTATTGTCTTCATCTTTAGAACAATACAGTTATAAAATATAATTTACATACATTATATATATTTGTGTGTGTATATATATATATATATATATATATATATATATATATATATATATATAGCTTTTTAATGAAGGAAGGAGCAAAGTGCCCTGGAAGGCAAAAGTGCCTAAGGCCGTGAAAGTCAAAAGGCAGCTCAGCCAGTAGCCCGTCCACAGGCCCGCTAGGACCCTCCACTCCAAAAGGGCACAGCCCGCCCCGGCACCGCCCCCCACGCATGCGCAGCACTGGATCATTGCACCTGGGGCCCCCACCAAGGCTTCTCCTTCAGCATACTAATCCTCCCTCCCACACAGTGGCATCAGATCCTCCCTGCCCCTTCCCACTCAGCTCCCACCCTCTCCTCCAGGAAGTCTTCCACACCCACTAGAACAGCCACTGATCCCTGCCTTGTCTGAAGCTCCACGCCCCCAAGGACCACAACACTCTTGATGAGCTTCACGCATTAATGTAGGATGAGAGAATGGGAGGATGAGCAGGGAAGTACCTGGACAGCAGTGTTGGTTACGACGTGAGCCTCAGCCCCATGTCAGCACTCCAGCCGCAGACCATGCTCCCCGGGGAGGGGTAGGGCGGCCACGTGAGGCCCACCCCCTCACCTCTACCCGCCCACCGCCCAGGATCTGTCCTTGCAGAGCTGCAGCCTGGCCACCCCACCACCGGACCTTGCCCTCAGAGCTGGGTGCCCAGCACAGTACGATGTGCACACACACCCTGGCAAATGGGACGGATGCTGCACCATGCACCCCGTAGGCCAAGGGCCAGCTGCCTTGCCCGGTGCCCTTGCAGCACGCCATGTGGCTCCTCTGAACCTCCTGCCTCTTGCTGACCAAGTGCTCCATGCCGTGGCCACAAAAGCCATCTCCCCTGGACCCTGCGTGCCGACCCATCCACTCGTCTGACTGGCTGCACCTCCTCTTCAAGGTGGAGCCCCGGGCACCTCCCCACCTGTCAGAGGGAACCCTGGCTCCTGGTCTGTCTTGGCTGCTGTGGGCTCTGTGTGGGCTCACTCATCTCCTCACAGTGACCCCCTGATAGAAAGGTGCTCAGTGCCATCAGCAACCTACCGCCAAGTCCCCAGGCCTTTCCTTTTCCCTGGCCCCGGCAGGGGAGGGGATCAGAGAGCAGCGCCCATGAGTGTGAGGCTGGGTGTCCAAGGAGGACATTCAGGCTTGACCCATCCCCAGGTCCTTCTTCCTCACTGTGGCCCACTTCAGGCCCACCAGTGAAGGCGATGTGGAGACACTTTAGGTGTGGGGCTTGGCTGCCCAAGCCTGGCAGCCTCCAGACCACCTTCCTGAGTCTGGTTGGACAAGCATTAGCAGAGCTTGCTGCCCCAGAAAGAGAGACTTCAAAGCGTCCAGCCCCACGCGGACGACCCCTCACATACCAAGGTCATCACAAACGCCCCCTCCCTGAGCACCTGGGATGTGCTACTGTGAGACCCAGCGGGAGCTCGGCTCCCCTGAAAGGCCACCCGTGCTGCAGGGGTGAATTGTCGGGGTGGGGCAGGCGCTGGTTTGGGGGCTGCTGAGCAGCCAGATGGGCAGCTCCATGGCGTCAATGACCAGGCCCCAGTGAACCTATTTACTTTATTAAATCAACTTACAAATGTTACATAAAGAAACATCTGATCATTCTGAAAAGCCCTGTAAGAACAAAAAGACTTGCTGCCAGATAGGCTCCTGGGGAAATGGCTTCCCCGGGTCAGATGCTGGGCCAGTAGCACGTGAAGCGCCAGAGGGGCCTGGAGCCTGGAGGGGTCCCCAATGGGATCAGACTGGGAGGTGCTGGGACACTGTGTAGTGGGTTGAAGAGTGTCCTCTTCCCAAATTCTGTCCATCTGGAATCTCAGAATGTGACCTTATTTGGAAAGAGGGTCTTTGTGAATGTAATTAGTTAAGGGTTTCAGGATGAAAAATCATCCACGATTTAGGGTGGGCCCTAAATCCAATGACTGGAAGTGGTAGGAAGGATTCTCTCCCAGGCCTTTGGAGAGAGCGTGGCTCTGCTGATTCCAGACTTCTAACCTCTGGAATTGTGAGAGAATAAACTGTTGTTTTCAGCCACTTGGTTTGTGGCAATTTGCTATAGCAGTCCCAGGAAACTAATACACAGCTAGCAGGGAGAGAGGAAAGCCCCCAGATCACTGAGGGACTAACAGCAACTCAGGCAGTCCCTCGGCCTGTGAGGGCACAGTGGACACAGCCATGCTGTCCCCTTCCCAGAGGCACCGTGGGACCCAGGGAGTGCTCCAGTGCAGTCCTCCAGAGACACTCCCAGGAGCACCTAGGTAAGCCCCAGCGGGCTGGGACCCACTGGCTGCTTTCCTAACTTGTGCTGGGTGGGAGGTCTAGGGACAGGCCGGGGGCTCCAGCCTTGGTTATCAGTTCATCTCAGGTCACCTCTGAGATTTAAAAATGCTAATGCCTGACCCAGCCTGTGCATCTCCAGTCATCCCCCCAGTAGGTACTGCTAACGTGCAGCCAAGATGGGGGACCCATGAGAAACCCCAGGAAGAGGGCTGCTCCCAGATTCTCCCCTCTCACCCACAGCCACCACCTGGGGGGCTGAAACCTCCCATTCTGGTTCTAGTGCAGGTTTCAAACAGGTGGACCAAGGGCCAGGCCCACAGGTGGGTTTCACTGGCCACCGGGAGGGGAAAGGGAGTCTGGCCCACAGAGAGGGCCATATCTCATCATGGCGCAGGTACCAGGGGTTTCTTCTTAGTACATTTTGAAAGACATTTTTTAGTTGGGATTTTATATAAGAGCATTGTTGCAGACATGAATCTCACCAGGCTGTAAGTCTTGACTTTTTGCTTCTTTAAGTGAGTGGATTTAGATGGGGTGACAGGTGGGTGGTGAGAGGCTGGGGAATGCACATGTCAAGAGGAGAACAAGGTACACGTGTGTGCAGGGGAAATGCCAGGCAGGAGGCGGCAGGAGACCCGCTCCCAAGGCCATAGGTCAACAAGGCAGCATCTCCCCTGGGCCTGCCAGGCGGACAGGACCCTGGAGAGGTCTGGCAGGGAACCGCGCTCTGCGTGCCCAGGTCCTCATGCCAGCTCCTTGGGGCCTCGGGCATGTTCATTCCCAGACAGAGGGAGGACTCGCTGCCACCCAGGATGAGGTTGAACCCTCTCTACCCTCCATGCCTGGCTCAGGGCAGGGCCAGATTCTGTGGCCAGGTCATTTTCTCCCACTTCTCTGCAAACAGAGTAAGCACTTGACAAACATCCGTTGTCAGAATAAGTGAATAGGGGAGGGGGCGGGAGACAGAGCCAGAGACACACATAAGGATGGGAGGGGTGGAGCGGTGGAGCTGCCCTGGGAACTTTCTGGGCACCTCAGCCAATCAAGGCGGGGACAGGGGCGCTCTGCTGGGCTGTACTGGTTGGTACACAGGGTATTTGTGGGCAGTGCTGGGGAGTGGTCAGCGTAGGGGGGCACAACTGGGAACATCCCCCGGGGCCCTCGGGCATCTTGTCTACTTCCCAAGTGCCTCTGCCACCATGTTAAGAAAAAGTAACATTTCCCCCTCTCCATCTCCAGAGAATTCATGAAAATGGGCCTGTGTGCGCACACAACTGGAGCCCCAGCCTCCCAGCCTAACTACCATCTTAGAGGGTATTGGGAGAGAAATTCTACCTGCAGCCAAAAAGCAAGTCAGAAGAGCCTACAGTGGGGAGGGACTTGGGCTTTCTTCACTTTTTGCCAGGACGCTGGACATCGACACTGGGCCACTGTGGCCACTCAGTCAGATGGAGTCTAAAAACCAAGGCAGACAGGGCCTCTTGAAGCCACTGTGGTGGATTCTGACACCAGCTGACACCAGCTGTGGGCAGGCCCTGCTCTGGACCCATGAATGCAGAGGTGGATCCGAGGGGTCCTGGCCTCAGCCAAGCTGAGAGCCCATCCGGCAGCCAGAGCAGTAGGAGTTCCTGTAGGGCTGGGAGGGCAAAGGAGCCCCGAGGACAGTGTGCTAGGGAAGATGGAGCCGTGGAGGGGTGCAGAGCATGAGGAGGGTCCTGACCACAGACAAACATGTGCTCTGAGCCTTGATGAGTCAGAGGAATTTTCCACAGCAGAGGAGAGAAGAGGGAAGGGCATTCCAGCAGAGGTGACACCATGAGCCAAGGCATGGAAGTGGGACAATGTCACTGAGCGGGGAGCAGCAAGCAGGGAGGCCCGCTGGACCACGGGATATGGGACAAGCAGTGGGCCACAGGAGGTGACACTGGAGACTCAAACGACATGGGGAGGAGTTGAGGCTTTGATCCACACCAGTGAAGACCACTGCAAAGGCTCTGAGGCCATCTCTACTGCCCACCACTGCCAAGAACACCAGCCAGCCAAGGGCATCACTTATTATCAATGGGACATCAACAAGACGTATTATAAGTAACTTAATATTTGAAAAATCAAATAATCAAAACAATATCTGTGAGATCATTCACTGACACACACACACATGAATACACACACAAATATGCAAATACCAAGTCAGACTTGAGAACTGAAGTTAGAGCTGTGATTCGGATGCAAAGCGACGCAGTAGGACTCCCCTTACAGGGAGGAGAGGGCTCTGCAAGCCTGCCGTGGTACAGAGCCTGGCCTGTACCAAGCAAGACAAAGTGTGGCTGAGATAATCATCCCAGAGCAGATGTCCAAGGCTGTGTACGGCACTCGGGGCCCCATGTCCTTACCCTTCAGTCAATTCTTACCAAGTCCGCTAGTTATCTGGTATTTCAGATGACAGCAGAGGAAAAGTAGGGATTTAGAGGGAGGCAGAGAAAGGAGCTGTGTATGAGGCAAAGATGCTGGCTGGTCCAGAGTGAGACAGACAGACTAAAGAGTAGACACAGAACCGTAATCTGCAGTGGGCTGTGCTCTGCATGCTCTGTAGGTCCCAGGATGTGGGAGACCTCTTAGCACAGCAGTCCCCAGTGTGTTCTATAAATATTTATCCTTTGAGGACTCGATGACGAAAGGATTCCATGACCAAATACATCTGGGAGATCCTGCACACTACATCTCCCTTTCAGCAAATCAAAACCATACACTGATGTAGTAAAAGGCCCTGAGAAGTCCTGCAGTAGAAAAGTAGATTTACTTTCGTTCACCAGTGTTCCCTAAGCCCCGAACCCTTCTCCCTGCCTTTTTTCCCTCAAATAACACCTACTAACATCCCTTGGAACTACTATCTCACAGAACCCACTGGCTTAGAAAATTGAATTATTATTTGTGTCTGTCTTAAGGAAGAAAACAATATATTTTTTCTTAAAAATAGTTGAAATGATTAAGTCTGGTGCCTTGTGATAACAGCTTTAGTTGCAGGGGAAATTCACTTCATTTGCTCATCAGCGGTGACAGGAAAGTGAAATGTTACTGACCTTCAAGAGCTCAGCCTTAGGCTACGTGAAGCCTCCTCTGGTTGATTCCAGACCACCCTTGAGAGCCAGGAGCACACAGGTCACTCTATCCAGCCTCCTGCCCATGTAGAGCAGTGCAGGCCCATCACACCAGCCTCTCCAGGGAAAGAAGTGTCCCAGCAACTGTGTGTGTGTGTGTGGGTGGGTGTGTGTGCATGTGCGTGTGTGCGTGGGCGTCTGTGCGCGTGTATGTGTGGGCGTGTGTATGTGGGCGTGTGTGCGTGTGTATGCGTGTGTGTGCGTGTGTCTGTGTGTACGCACTCACGAAGGTCCAGCACACAGCCACGCTGGAGGAGCAAGTTCTCCTACTGCTCTTTCACATCCCTCATTTTGCTTCTTGCCCATCCTCCTCCACATGGTGATGCCCCCGAGAAACCAAACACTGTCATGGTTTAGACCTGCCATGGGGGGCAAGAGAACACAGACTGAAAGGTGTCCTTTCTCTACTGGAAACATTTCCCTTATTGAGGTTTGCATCTTCAGAAGGGCCCAGGGTCTTTACCGGGCTGGGACCAGTGTGCAGATGGGAAGCTCCTCCAAGGCAAGATGGATGCCCTAGGTCCCAGGAATGCCCCACTCTCATCCTAGCATCAGCAACCCTGGGAGGGAGGCTGGCATGGTGTCCAGGTGGCTGTCAAGGCTGCAAACACTGCGGGGCTTGGTGGGGGGCAGGGACCCAGGAACTCACCTGGTACGTGTTGTCGAAGCTGTCATACATGAACCGCGTGATCAGAGACGTCTTCCCGACTGTAAAACAACAAGAAGAGAGGGGTTTAGCCGTGATCCGAGCTAGGCTCCTCTAAACACATTTCATGTGACAAAAACAGATAATGAAACAAAAAAGCCCAGAGGAAAAGATGAGATGCAGAAACAGAAGTGGGAGGTGGGACCCCCAGAGAGGGACATTGAGGTGAGGCAGCCGAGTCTACACTGGGTGGGCTGCAGTGGCGTTCCTGCCAGGCACCAAGGAGGAGGCCTCCCCCTGTGAACTCTTACCACCCAAATCCAAGTCTTCCTTGACCCATAAGAGCCCAACTGATGCAAGAGCCATACCTGAAGAATCAGAGCAAGTGTGTGCATTACAAGATGCTTCTGTCACATGGGCCCACGCTCACCTGGAAATACTGCCTTGCCCTTGGTCACAGGCTAGGATGGGGACATCCTCCTTTATTTCAGCCTGGGCACTGATGAGGAACGTGGCTTTCCAAGGAACCAGAGGGCAGGGGAAGTAAATGACTCCCCAGCGTCTCTCTTGGGCAGGACTATTTTTCATAACGTGTGCCTGACTGTCCAGCTCCTCGCAGGATGTTTAGCATCCCCGGACCTTGCTGGGTAAATGCCTTCAGGATCCCCCGTCACCGTGACAAGCCTGAACTCCCCTGCACATTTGCAAATGCCCTCTAAGGGGCAGTAACACCTCCAACGGAGAACCACTGGTATGGCTAAAAGAACCAGGAAGTCTCTTGGGAATCCCATAAATGCTGCTAATTTCCCAAATTGCAGGGTTTGGCTTCTGACCTAACCCTGTGCAGGTCCCCTGAGGCCTGGCTGTGGCGGAAATGCCTGCTGCAGCATTTGTGAGCATCTGGGTGGGAAGGAAGGGCGATAGGAATATTTGTTAGGTCAGGCCCAGCAAGGAGTGCTACTCCGTCCCACCGAGTCTCTGCCATGGCCCTGGGAGGCTCAGAGGGGGACCGGACCAGCTGAGCTTGGCTCAGAGCTCTTTGTGCTCCGGGCTGCTGAAGACAGATAACTCTGGCAGGGAACGCAAGACAGCCAGCGCCCAAGAGCTCTCATTCCACCTCTCCCCGATTCTTGGACGGGATGTCCACAGGCTGGGCCTGGAAGGGTGGCTGGTCACTGCCTGGATGGAGCAGGGCAACCCAATGGGGTTCCTCTGGGAAAGGTCCTTTTCCAGTTCGGAAGCCTCAGTAGTGCACCAGGTGAGTGCAGTCCTCTCCCAACAGCCAGCACTTGTAAGGGAAGGGCAATTGTCTTCCACAGGGAGAAGACACACTGCTCGGTTCCAGGCCTCCCAGACCTCACCCTTCGCGTCTTTTCATTGGGCTGTTCCTGATTTGTATCTTTCATAGTAAAACTGTAATTGTAAGTAGAGTGCTTTCCTGAGTTCTGTGAGTTATTCTGGTGAATTATGGAACCTGAGGAGGGTCGTGGGCACCCCCAGATTTGCAGTCAGCTGGTCAGAAGTGCGACTGCTCCTGGGGACCCCACTTACAGCTTGCGTCTGAGGTGGGTGGCAATCTAGCTGGGGACTGTGCCCTTAAACCTGGGCAGCCTGACACCAGCTCAGAGTGGGTAGCGCCAGGACTGAATTGCAGTACACCCGGTGGTGTCAGAATAGCCTCGTTTCTCTTCTCAGTATCTCTGGGGTGAGCAGTAATACACCCAGGATCTCTTGTAAGTTTACCTGGAAACTGCCCTTTGAGCTTCTAACAAAAGTTAAATCTGTAAAGTACTTTCCAATTGCTTTAAATCTCCACTCAAACTCACACAAAGGTGAGAAGTCGGGGCTTCCCACACCTGGAGGATCAGCTCTGAGGCTCTGAGGCCACAGAAAGGCCTGGCTGGGAACTGCTGAGGGGGGACCGACCACAGAGTGAAAAGTGGAGCAACCCGAGCCAGCAGGAGGAGGACGAAATCAGGGAGCGCACGGCATCCTCCTTTTCCAAGAGACAATGGAAAGTTCCTTCCTCCTCGGGAAGAGAGGTACTGCAGGGCCCACTGGTAGCTCCCCTCTGTGGTGACACACAGCACCTCACACCTTGGCAAAAGGGACACGGTCCTCTTCTCCAGCGGGCTCTCCCCTGGGGCAGCTGAGCAGGCAGGGAGGAGAGACAGCGGAATCCCCAAAAGCCACTAAAGGAACAGGAGGTTCACGGAGGAGCTGAGAGATCAGAAAGCCCTGCAAGGCTTCTCTGCCAAGTTCCCCTTCTTGGGGCGCCAGCCACTGCCAGTGGCTTCACAGTGGCTTGCAGGGCGACTGCTAGGTGGGAGGAGAAAATGCCAAAGGAACAAGTAGTGTCCCGGGACTGTGCAGGAGGAACTTTTAGGTGTGGGGTCCTGGCCAGTGCCAATATTTTCTGAGCTTTCTCACAGTCACCGTAACAGGCAACACCTGAACCCTGTATTTACGGAGCGCGTCAGGCACACCCCAAGGCTGTGCCAGGCACAGATTTACACGACAGCAGTAACCAGAGGAGACGGGACACCCGCCTACCTGAAGCTTGCAGGACTTCTGTGTTTGCAGCTATGCTGTACTAAGCCCTTAAGACCACCCTGGTTAGTCCCCAACCCTGAAGCAGGTACTCATGCACCCCCATTTTATACAAGGGGAAACGAGCTGACAGCTCCTTGCCTAGGGCCAGAGCCGAGCAGCGCCAGGATAAGGTGGTCGGACCAGGGACTGAGCTCCTATCCCTGACGCTCCTCAGCGTCTTTGGGTCATGCTGGGTTTCAGGATTCTGCTGGGTCATTATTGCCACCACTGTAGATGTCACGGAGCTCCGGGAATAGCCTTGCCAAGTCAAGGCACCTTTTTCTTGGGATGGGCTGGAGGCAGGGCCTCTCCCTACTCAGGCAGTGCTTGACCCAACCTGCAAGGCCAGAAACTGGGAATTCAGGCACGGGTTGGGCAAACGGAGGGCTCAGCAAAGCAAGGATGGGTGGGTTAGGACACCTGGGGCCCAGCACACCAACTGAGGCCTGGACTGAATGACAGCCTCGTTATCAAAAGGGGATGATTTCTTCCCACTCTTCTAGGTGGTTTTTCTCATTTCTCAGAGCAGAAGCCCTCCTCTTCCTTACCTCAGAGCTTCCCCAAGACCACCCATATTCTTTCCATGGCTGCCAGGACAACATGGCTCAGACCCTGTCTGAACCTGTCAGCTTGGCCTCCCTGCTAAGAGGCCTCTAACGGCTCACCCTCCCCGCGGCCTCAGTGTGCACCCTTTACTGCAGGCAGGTGTGCATCAGCACCACGGCTGGTGTGTCCTGCCCCGGCCCCAGCTTGAGCCAGGCCTCCACCTTGACCCATGGCCCCAGGGCTCCAGGGTGGGGCTCACCAGCCTGCAGGGGACCAACCAGCCCTCAGAGCAGAGCCCAGGCAACACTATGCAGCACCAACAGCAGGAAAGGTGCCTCCATGCTTTGTCCCTAGGGCCCTGAGGCGGAGCTTTACAAAGGAGCCCCTCGCCCACTGCTGCCCTGGCATCACGTAAAGGAGCTGGCTGCGTAAAGGGGCCGCCCCACGCACTTCCTGACCCCACACCCCACCCTCAACAACTGCTCTGGGTGGAAGGTGCTGGAACCTGGGTATGAAGAGCCTGCACAGCCCACCTACCTGGCCACTCTCGTCTCACCGCAAAGAGCAGCGTGACAGCTGGAGCCGTCAGCTGACGGCACCACCACTGGGCCAGCCAAGGGGAGGTCCAAGAGGACAGCGCATTCAAGCAGCTCAGACAGGGCTGGGTAGAGGGAGGGGGGGGGAGACCCTCCCCCTGAGGTCCCCTGCCCTCCTGAGGCCCCTTGCAGCCTGTGGGAGGGCCGCCTCCCACACAGCCCTGTCCTCAAGGTCATACTGTCCCACTGCCCTTCTAACAACTGCTCTCCGACACCACTGCAGCAACGTGGAGCTCCTTCCCAGGGCAGAGATTCAGCTCTATTGGAAGGATTTTATTAAAAATAAGCAGGCAATCATTATTGAGCTTTTCTCTCTCTGCTCACGGCTCAGCAATATGCTTATCATCTTCTGGTGGTTTAATCCCACATGATTAAGCAGGGAGACATTTTCCCTCTTTCACCCAAATGAGGGTGAGAAAATGCATTCCTGAGCACTTATTAGGAACCTCTAGAAAGAAGGAATGGAAACGCTAACTCTTACTGGGATTCTGCTCAGCGCCAGACAAGAAATTCTTAGGTTTCCTCATTAATCCTCATCATGATCCAGTGAGGTGGTTCGTATCCCCAAGGTCACATGGCTGGGAAGCAGTGGAGCTGACATATAAAACCAGATATGATGCCAAAGACCTCACCTCATGAATGACATTGCGCTGGTTTATGGGAAGGTCTGACCAGCAGCAAAGTGGAGATCACAAAGGGCGGGGGCCCAGGGGGCTGGGCATCAGGAAGGCTGCAAGGGCAGCTGTTGAACTGTGGGAAGCGGGGGTCAGAGGAGACCAGGTATTTCGGGCAGAGGGAACAGCGGGAGCAAATGCACACAGGCAGGAAGATAAAAAGCTTGTGCAAAGAGATGGGAGGCAACAAGGTCAAGGTCATTTCCCCTGTCCTTTGGCTCAGGGAAAATGGGGCCAGACCAGGTGTGTAAGGAGAGGGGTAAACAACAAGCACTGTTCAAGGAAGCTACGTGTGGCCGCTGAGTTGATTTAAACCAAAATCCATCTATGGGGCCAGTTGTAGAGGAAGAGAAGGGACGGACCGATAGAGGCAAGCCCGGTGGGCCAGGGGCTAGATGGCCAGGCCATGTGGCCACACCAAAGAGCACGATTCTCTCCTAGGGGCGGCAGGAGCTCCCGAAGGGTCTTAAGCAGAGAGGTGGTGGGAAAGCTGTGGCAGCTCATAATGGCCACGATGGCTCACAAAATATGCCCCATACCACGTGCTCTTCTTAGAATGTACCACAGACACTCTATCCAGAGGTAAATCTGTGGGTCCGTGACTGTGGCAGAAATGGCACCGTGTGTGACTCAAGGCGAGGTTAGAAAAGGCAGCACAGCTTCAGTCTGGAATGCTCCAGCTCCCTCACACTCTGAAAGCTAGCCCTTCAACCCAGCCACCATGCTGTGAGGAAGCCCAAGGCAGCCTACACGTGGGAGAACCTCCACGGAGGCCTCCAGCCAGCAGCCAACAGCCAGAAGACCTGTGGGTGGGCGAGCCTTCAGATGACTCAAGTCCAGCCTTGGAGCCATCAAAGTGGAACAGAGGCACCCTTTCCCCGCTAGGACCTGCCCAAATTATAGATTCCTGAGCAAAGTAAATATTTTCATCCTCTTGAGCCACTAAGTTTGGGGTGGTTTGTTATAGAGTATTAGGTAATCAGAGCAACAGTTCTGTGCTTTAGGAAGAAAACTTACACTTCTAAGGGGGGAAGGGCCTATAGGGGCCAGATTGGAGGCAGGAATCCAGCGAGGGAAGGCGGATCTCAGTTAAAGCAAAGGCAGTGGCGCTGGGGAGAAGTGGAGAGCAGAGGAGAGTGACAGGACCTAGTAACTGGTCAGACTCAGAGGAGAGCCCAGGACGCCTCCCTGACACCTGGCTTTGTGACTAGCACACGATGGGTCCATTCCTTAAGCCCAAGCGAACTGGACAAGAAGCAAACACCAGGTCATCACTCTGGATTCAGGTCACCCATAAAAGCTTTCTTTAAAATTGTCAGACCAAAGCACAGATACCAGCACTACATTCCGAAAAAAATCATTACATAATGATGGGTAATAATCATGCAACCTCATGAGCTGAGGATCTAAGCTTATTTTCCATTATTGATGTCACCACGGAACAGTCCTTTCCTTACCCACATCTAAGCTTCGGGCCCAGAGGTCTTGCAAACCCGTGGGCTGTCCCGATGAGCTCAGTTCCACACACCCTGGAAGTTCAACCAGTGCAAGGTGGCCCTTCATAGCCAGCTAGCAGTACCCACCTGGACCTCACCCATGGGGGCCACTCACTCCACCAGCCTCCCATGGGCCCCAGTCCCCATCTCAGTGGCAGGTCCCAGGTAAATAGATTTTTGTACATTCAGGTGGCTTCTAGGTAGCCGCAGTGGACGTGAGGCCTCTCTGTTCATTCAACAAACACCCAGTGGGGGCTTACTCTGTGCTAGGCCCAGGCTAGGCCCAGAATTCATAGTGAGAAGCAGATGTCCTTCTGCCCTACAGCAGCCCTCACCCAGTGGCAGAGCCAGATTCAGGTGCAAACACCTAAGATGTGAGGCAACTTGAGAGGGGGTACCAAGAGGCCAACAAAAAGGTAAGGCCACTCTCTGCTGGGGAACTGCAGAAGCATCCTGCAGGCGGTGGCATTTGGGCTGGGTCTTGACTGGTGAAGACAAGGCATCAGGGGGACAGCATTCCCAGGAGAGGGACCAGAGGGGTCTGGTGATGTGAGGCTGAGGTGTCCTCTGCATACAGCTGTCCCTTACCCACATCTCACCATGGCTGCCACGTGAAGCCAGACTCCCAGGGCTTTGGGGTCAGTGCCTATGAGAGTTCCCGGGCATGGCTGGGGCCCGGGCCACAGGCTGACAGCTGAGTGGGCTGTGAGCACCCAGACTCCCACTCCGACACTGTCTTGCTCCAGGAAGGACCCCTCTCCGCCCTGTCACCTCCACTGCGGGTGAGGGTGGAGGTGGAAAGACTGCCGTGAGGGCCAGAAATGGGGCAATATGTGAGGCAGAGTGCAAGAAGTTCGCTGGAGACCTGGTAGAGGGTCTGCCAAGACCCGGCAGTGTGTGCCCCGCCCCTGGGGTCCCCCCCGCCGAGCCACACCCGAACCTTGCCCCACCATCTGTGCCCAGCTGCTCACTCACGTTTGCCGCCCACACCAGCGCAGGGGCGCTGCTGGATGGTCCGTGGGGTCTCCCCTGGTCCTCCTCGGGGTCACAGAGCTGGGCCCAGGGTGGCAGGCAGGAAAGATGTGGCAGACCTCACTGCCATCTCTAGGCTGCCCTGGCGGGCTGCCCACCTCTCAGACACTTGTGTTTTTAGGAAAGCAGTCCCCATGCCACGGAAAGGGTCTCTGCATTCTTGGCCCATAGCCCCATCAGCCTGCCCAGGTCAGAGAAGGTCCGAAGCTGTCACAAGGTGGCTCTCGGGGCTGAAAAGGCAAATCTGCTTCCCCAGGGCTCAGACCAGCAACCCATTCCTACGATGGGCCCAGCTAACTCAGGTGTCCCATCAGCTCAGTTTCCAGAACACAGATGGGAAATGCTGGGGAGTGCTGGGAAGGAGGCCAGTCCCTTCCTGGTCCAGTGTCCCTGCCCTGCAGGAGCCTGGGGAGATGGCTCCACCAGTCCCATGCACCTCCCTGCCTACAAAGTCCCCCATTCCTGGCCTGACCATGAGGTGCACAGCCCCCAGGCCCTGTGGTGATAAGACGAACAGCTGGAGACACCAGCTTCATCTGTCTGATCCTTGTTTCCTTTTGTTCTATTTTCACAAACCAGAAAACCCAGCCCTGCTCTCCTGCAAGGTGGAGAAGCGTGGGGGGCTGGGCACCGGGGTCCTGCTGCACACCCCACCCTGCCACCTCACGCTCAGAAGAGCTGCTGCAGAACAGAGCTCTGCCAGCTCCTACCTGAGCCCTGAGGGGCTGGCTGGCTCACCATAGGCTAAATGAGGAAACACGTGAAAATCCCATTTCAAACCATCCCCCCAAAGACTCAGGCGGTAATTAAGAAATATGTAAAGCTCTTAATTGGACACTTTAATTAAGTGTGTTAATTCCCTCTGCCGGAGGATGCTCAGTCACCTGGGCCTCACCCGGGGACCCAGGGAAGACAGAACCGAGGAGGGAGGAGGGGGGAGAAGCGGAAGGAGTGGTCACAGGACAGTGGTAGGGGCTGGTCTGGCCCAGGCCCTTTCTCCTACTCCAGCTGGGAGCCTGGTCCATCCCCGATGCTCTCGCTTCCCCACTGTCCTCCAACTGTCCGCATCTGCTCTGTCTGAGCCCAGTGATGCCAGGAAAGCCTGCCCTGGGTCAGTCGCTGTGGGGTGTCATCCACTCCCTTCCCCCACCAACATATTATCTCACCTCTGCCGCTCACTGAGCTAAGAGGTCATTATTCCAATGAGGTCAGGCTAGATGGTCTTTAAGGGCTGCTTCCAGTCTGAGGCGAGTGACAATGCTTACCAAGACTGAAATGCAACTGGATAAAAGGACCAAGGGAGGGGCTCATTTCCAGCTGTGGGCGGAGTCCCTCTGACCCTTGGGTCTCACTAACCTTCAAACATTTCATCCCATTCCCACTCCCACCCCCACAGGCCTAGAGCCCTGAGAGCCCAAGAAGGGTCTGTGCTCTGCTGTCTGCTCTGGTGGGAGGGCGGAGGGGCACAGAGGCCAGGGAGGGTGCACCAGGCTGTGCGTTGGCATGACTGCTGTGCACAGGAGAGCTCACACTCATCTGATAGCCTGGGTTAACCCTCTCCTTCTTTCCCCCACAAAAGGATCACTGGTGACTATATTATTTAAAATAATATCAGGATACAGTAGCTACCTATCAATAACAATAGTGGATAGCTGCCCAATTCCTCTGAATGCCCCTACTGTGTTGGGAAGGTCTAAAGCCATCCTCCCCAATGCAAGAGCCTCCCTTGCAGCTCTGTTGTAGGCATCCTACCTAGACTTCTCCCATCAGATGCTCACGTGAGACTCACCAGAAATGACCGACATGAATCTAGTGAGGTGTGGGATGTCCCTGGATTCTGATGTGGGTTTCAACACCAGCCTTTGACAGTATCCAGCAGAGGGACTGCGTCTACCCCTGGACCAGTGCTGGTGTGAGTCAGGCTGCTGCTCCAAGCCTGGTTCTCTGACTCTGACCCTCCCAGAGACTCTGTGCTCCCCAGTCATTGCTCTGATACACTGTCTGCTTGAATCAGCTGGAGAGTGAGAGCAGACTTCTCTTATTTGCAACTAAGAATTTTAAGAGGGATATAAGGGAAAGGATAAATAAGCTAAAAAGAGAAGGCTGGAGCAAAAAGTTTGTTCACAGACATACATCTTAAAATATATTACCTGATCATTAAAGTCAGACTAAGAAAATGCCTGAGCTCTCTGGAGGTCAGAGCAAAAAAGAAAGCTAACGTGATCAACTGTACAATTCTCAGTATTCATAAGACAAGACCAAACTAGTTGTTAATGATGAGCTTGTAATAAGAGCTGGATAGCAGAAAGTTCTTGCAAAGACTCCAGAGTGCAGAAATCATGCAGCAAATTTACGTTTATATAATTAATTGTATGAACATCACAGATGAAAATCAAGAATACTAACTAGGGTTTCCCTGGTGGTGCAGTGGTTGAGAGTCCGCCTGCCGATGCAGGGGACACGGGTTCATGCCCCAGTCCGGGAAGATCCCACGTGCCGCGGAGCAGCTGGGCCCATGAGCCATGGCCGCTGAGCCTGCACGTCCGGAGCCTGTGCTCCGCAACGGGAGAGGCCATAGCAGTGAAGGGCCACGTACCACAAAAAAAAAAAAAGAATACTAACTAGACAACACTCCTGTCCAAGCCAGTGTTCTCACTTATGGGCCCAGACCAGTGTCCCCTACAAATAAATGATTAAATGAAAAAACAAAGACCCAAGATGTTAGCTTCTGGTCATCAGATTTATCTTCTCACTGGAAACAATCAAAAGACAGACAAAATATATGAAACTGATTTTCAAGACAGTACATAAGGGCAGTAAAGGACAGTAAACCCTGAGAGACATGAAGCAAATCAAGTGAGCCCCCCAACTGCCCCCAAATTGTTGCCTTGAGAAAACTTCAGGACATGGCACAGGGAATGGGGAGATAGAGCTGAGAGTCTGGAGAAAACACGTCAGCCGAAGTTCACAAGAGAGGAAAGAGGTGCACAGAGAGAGAGAGAACACCAGAGGTCTGCGAAGTGGCTCTCTTAAGTCTTCAGCTGAGGACTGATCAGCAAAGGTGTGTAAAGAAACTGCTCAAGACTTGGGAAAGAACCACCCAAATGGATTAAAAAGGAAACAGCACCTGGCATCTACATAGGCCTGGGATAGTGCCTGTTCCTACCAGCCAGAGTGAAAAGCTTCCTCATTCATGGCACACTGGGGAGAGAACTCTGAAGGGCTATGCCTCAAAAGTGGGAAATAATTAGCCCCAGACTGAGCACCACTCCAGTCCCAGCTAACAAATCCTAAGAATTTACAGGAATACAAAAACCATCCAATACACAACATGACAAAATTCACAATGTCTAGCATCCAATAAAAAATTACCAGGCATGAAAAGAAGCAATAAAATAAATCCTTAATAAGGAGAAAAAAATCAGTCGAAACTGACACAAATGTTAGAATTAGCAAACAAAAATATTTAAAAAAACAATTATTATGACTGTATTTCATATGTTCAAAAAGTTAAACAGAGATATGGAAGATATTTAAAAAGACACAAATCATCCTTCTAGAAGTAAAAACTACAATGTGGGAAATGAAAAAATACACTAGATGGGTTAGCAACAGATTAATCCCAGATTAAATGCAGAAGAAAAGATCAATGAACTTGAAGACAGAGTAATATCTAAAATAAAACACAGAGTAAAAAGAATAGAAATAAATTACTGGAACACTAGTGAGCCATAGGATGACATCAAGTAGATTAACATACATGTATTTGGAGTTCTCGAAGAATTGAAGAAAGTTTTACTGAAAATATTACAAATTTGAGAGAAAATGTAAACCACAGATCCAAAAAGTTCAACAAACCCCAAGCAAAGGAAACATAAAAGACACCACACAGAGGCACATCATAATCAAATTGCACCAAATCAGTGATAAAGAGAAAATCATAAAAGTAGCCAGGGAAAAATGACACACTATATACAGGGAAACAAAGATAAAGAAGACAGCAACTTCTCCTCAGAAACAATGCAAGTAAGAAGACAATGGAGCAGTATCTGTAAGGTCCTGAAAGAAAAACTTATCAACCTAGAATTCTGTAACTTTCAGATATATACTATATAACATCTTTCAAAAATAAGGATGAAATAAAAACTTTTTCAAATATTCAAAAGCTGACAGAATTCATCAGCAGCAGATCTGTACAGGAAAAAGTGAAATGACACCAGATGGCAATGTGGGTCCACATAAAGGAATAGTGAACACAGGGAATGGTCACTACATGGGAAAATGTGTAAGATTTCTTTTGTATCATTGAAATCTCTTTAAAAGATAACTGACTGTTTAAACAGAAATAACAAGAATATATTGGATCACAGGCCTAAGAAAATATAGAATAAAAATCTTTGTTACCTTGTCAGAAACCATGCAAACCAGAAGAAAATGAAGTGACATCTCTGAAGTACTGAAAGAAAAATATTGTCAACACAGAATTTTATACCCAGCAAAAATATTTCAAAAATGGAATTGATATAAAGAAGTCAGATGCCAAGACAATTTCTTGCTAGCAGATCTACAACACAAGAAAGGAAGTTCTTTGGGCAGAAGGAACAAGACACCTACACACTCACGCTTACATCACACATGGTCACACACAACTGACAGGCCTGGATTTTAATCTTGGCTCTGCCACTTATTTGCTGTGTGATCTTGAGTTAGTTACTATACTCTCTGAGGCTCAGCATCCTCATTTGTACAATGGAGGCAGAAGTGCCTACCTCACAGAAGTGCTATGAATCCCACAGGAGCAGTAAAATGTTAACATTCTGGGTGGAAGGCATGTGAGAAGCCTTCATACTAGTCTTACAACTTTCTATAAGCCTAAACTTATGTCAAAATAAAAAGTTAAAGGAAAAAACGAAATATGACGATTTTTAAAATTATGCACACACACACATATGTATGTTATATCCCTGTCTCAGATTCTGCACACATTCAGGAAATGGCTTGTTCTGATTAAACATTGTGGTCAACGTGAAATTTTCCTAAGGAAATAGAATATAACTGTACTTGGCATCAACAGTCTTCACCAAGAACAGGGACCTAGCTGGGCACTGGGGAACTGCTGTGAGCCCTTCTAACCACAGGCCAGGAGATGGAGTAAGCCTGGACAGGACAGCTCGGTGGGCAGAACCTTGGCATAACCACCTAGAGCCTTATGCTATCTAAGTGAGCTCATGCTCACTTAGATGCATGCAAACACACACACACACACACTCTCTCTCTCTCTCTCTCTCTCTCTCTCAACCCAGCAAGCACCAGAAGCCCTGGTGGGGGGGGGGGGACTCTCTAGTACCCCTGGTGTCTTAGCTACGAAACTGAGAACCTCATCAAGGATGACGTCTTCAGGATTTCTTGAAAACCACTTGAGCCTGAGCACACAGCTCATGTGGGCTGCAGAGTTCCTCCCCACCATGGCCAGCTCACCCACTGTCTGGACCCTCTCTACCTCACTGAGTCATCTTGAACACTCTTCTCAGCTTCAAAGAGGTGCTGGGTCTCCCCTCCAGGTCCCAACAGCAGTAGCAGCACCTGCTAGCTTTGAGTGCTAGCCACTCTCCACCCCCAGCTAGAACAGGAGCTCCCGCCTGCAGTGCACACACTCTGGCTTGGCTTCCCTGGACAGCCAGACCTGGATGGGCAGGATGCACTCCATTCCAATTGGCTTGAGGCTCAGCCCAACTCTAGTCCGACCCTACGCTGGCCAATCGTGTCACATGTCTGAGTAGCTGCATGGGTGCTGTGAAGAATTCAACCATAGTGAGGATATGTACGTTTGAGAGAAGGAAGAAACACATGCTAAATTCCCACCACCAGCTGATCTTTTGACAAGGCTGGTGTTAATGCAATTTGGTAGTTTATTAAACTGAGAGGAACTCTTGGTTCATCCACAGCATGGAGGTTGGCAAAGTAATATACGTACATGCTCACATTTATACTTCTCTTCCTAAGGCAAACTGCTGGTGGCATTGCTATTAAAAGCCTCATTCACAGGGAGAGGACAGTGGGGCAGTGACAATGTGTAGACAGAGCGCTGAGAGCCATGGCTTGTGTTTTCCAGGTTATCAGCTGAGGTCCAGTCAGAGGGGCCTTGTGACAGTGGACCCACAGCCCCCATCCAAGGGGGCCCAGCTGTTGCCTGGCCATGAGATCAAGCTTGCCCGGTCAGGTGGAAGGTGGCCTCAAGGTCACAGGCTGCTGGAGGCATGGCATCCTTCAGAGGAACCCTGGGCTGGCGCTGACCAAGGGTGCTGACTCCAAGGCCTCCCCGAGCACAGGGAGCTGCTCCCGCACTTGTGGGGGCCCAGCGCCCCCTCCTGTCCCTGCATACCCTCACACAGCCTGCTCACTCTGTGCACCTTGCTGCTTTGCCAAAGAGGAAATGGGCACAATCCCAGCCCCTGCATGTCCAGAGCCAGCTGGTGAGGGAAGAGTGGATGTGGAGACCTCCCCATTCAGTCACTAGAAAGAAGACCCCTCCTGCCCTCAGGATGGGCTCAAGGGCACCTGCTCAAGATTCACCTGGAGAGTACGGATGGCCTTCCAGGTGAAGTTTAGAGACAAGGACCATTGTTTCGGGGGTGGAAGATGCACTCTAGATCTCCGGACCCCTGGGCCTGAGAGTGAGCACAGGACCACCCAGCAGGCAAGGAGGATTCTTTGTCTCCAGCCCTTGTGGACCAGAGATGACTGCTGGCCAGGCACTGGGGTGGCCGGAGGGCCAGGTTGGGGAACAAGAAACTGGGCGTATATTCAGGTCTGCCCCTGGACTTGGACGCCTGGGTACCAAGAAGATGTATCCAGGCTCACTTGTCCCATCCCACAAGCTCCAGGTCCTTAAGGAGCCCTTCTCCAAAGCAGCACCCCAGAGGGTGTGAGCCATAGAGGACTCTGGAACTAATTCTGTCCAAGCCTCTCACTGAGCTAGGAGATGTGAGGTCAGAGAAGAGGGGCCGCTTGCCCAGGATCACATGACCCCAGGGTCACGGCCAGATAGTAACTCCTGGTGCACAGCCAAGAGCTCCACTTCAGAGGTTTGCCTGAACCCATCAGGCTTATAGAAGTATGCCCAGGACAGGAAGATCATGCCTCCTGAAGCCACAGTGGAAACACAACACGGGAGGAGCAGCAGAGATTAAAACTCACAAAGGCCCTGAGGCCTGGCTTCTAGAAGGATCACAGATCAGAGTGGCCTCAGAATGCCAAGTCATGGCAAGAAGTCACCTAGAGATCATCAGATCCAGTCCTTCACGTAACAGAGGAAAAACTGGAGGCCCAGGAAGCAGGAGGGTTTGCTCAAAGCTGCACAAAGGGAGAGAAGTAGCAGAGCAAGAACTAGGACTCGACTCCCGGGGCCTCCCTGGAGGAGGGCCTCCCTCCTCCCATGGCCCCAGCCAGCTGCTTAACCAGGAGCAGGTCATAGTTCCTCATGGAAGCTCCAACTCCTTGTCTGCAAAAGGAGGACATCTCTAAGGTGTGTCTTCCCTGGAAAAATCTTCACCCCATCTGTATTAGTTATTTGTTGCTGTGTAACAAATACCACAAAGTTAGAGGATCAAAACAACATACATTTATTATATCACATTCCCCTGGGGCAGGAGTCTGTGCACGGCTTTCCTGGAACCTCTGTTCGCAGTCTCACAAGGCTACAATCATGGTATTGGCTGGGCTACGTTTCTTTCTGGAGCTCGGGGTCCTCTTTCAAGCTCCTGTCCGTGGTGGCTGACCAAATTCAGTCCCTCGTGACTGGAGGACTGAGTCTCCATCTTCTTGGGGGCTACTGGCCAGGGGCTGCTTTTCCCCTAGAGGCCACCCACAGTTCCTCACCACATGACCCCTCACTGCCCTCTCACCACATGGCAGCTCACGCCTTCAAGGCCAGCAGAGGAGTCTTTTAGAGAAACAATCGTGGGAGTGACAGCCCATCATCTTTGCCATACCACACTGGCTAGAAGCAAGTGTTGGGTTCCATCTGCATTCAAGGGGAAGGGACTAGGCAAGGGGGTGACTCATTCAGGGTCACCTTAGGTTGTATCTGTCAAACCATCTCACATTCCTAAAAGATGCCCCCTCTACTCTTCCCTCAGCCCCCGCCTCCTCTCCTGCGGCGGTGTTAGTGGCTGGTCACCTGCTGCAGAACCTCGCAGGTCTCTCTGTTTAGGACTGAAGCCCTCAGCTGCCCTGCACGGAGGCTGTGGTGGGCAGGGGCTGTGACTACCTCATCATACATTTCCCACAGCACTTCCAGCCCCCCGAGGTGAGGTGGACAGATGAGTGGACATTGCTGTCCAGACCAGAACTCTGGCTTAGATGACCCTTTGGCTGCATGACGGAGAAAGGGGAGGAGCTGGCTCTTCTGGCCCAACACCTGGGGTTCTGCCCTCTTCTGATGCAGGTGGGAGAGAACCAGGGTGGGTGGGCTGGCAAGGCAACTTTCCAGGCCTGCATTTCACATTCTGACGTGGGCAGCAGCCGGCAGTGCTTTGGCTGGATGTGGGGGAGTGACGGATTAGAGTCAGGGGAGAATTTCCGGATCCTGGTGCTACAAGTAGGATCTGCTAATATCCCTAAAATAAGTGGCTAATCTGAGAGTGGCTTTTTTTTCCCCCTAAAAATAAACCCTTCTCAGAGGCGCTCTCTACACAGAGAAGAGCAGAACCAAATAATCTCCTGGCCCCAAGGCTTGACCCTACTTGCAGCAGCCCAGTCTGGGAACTGCAGGGTCCCAGGGGGGCAGAGCCAACTGGCCTTGGGGAGGGAGAGACGAGGCTCAGTCTGCTCATGGAAGCCCGGTGTCCCAGCACTGGGGCCGTGGAGCTGAAGAATGCCCTCCCTCATCTCCCGGGGCCGAGGTGAGAGCCCTTCTCTCCACTCCTGCTCTGCCTGGCCGAGGGTCGTCGGCCTCCTCACAGCAGCAGCCCCCACCCCTCAGCTCATCCTCCACGTGAAAACAGAATTAGTCCCGTCACTCCTGTGCCCCAACCGGAATCAGTGCCTCCACAGGACCCTTTAATTCTATTTGGTTGGGGCCCCAGGACGGACAGCACCATTGCCTAGAGCCTTATGCCACCCGGGCTTTCCCAAGGCCGCAGCACGTGGCGGCCAGCAGGCCTGTGAAGGTGCGCTCCGGCACCTGTGTCTGGTGGGGGGGCCTCCCCTCAGTGCCTCCATGGCCCTCTCTTCCCTGCACTTCCCAACTCCCCACCCCCCATCCTTCACTGGATGGGGAAATACACAAGAAATGTGAGTTTGAATGCTTCACTTTATCCTCTTCAGTCTGTGTGATGTTTATTCCCCGTTCGTCAACAGGGTCAGAACATTTTCTCTACCTCTCTCGGAATCCGCACGCCGCCCCCAGAGGGACCTGACGCCCATGTGGAGGTCACACTCGCAGCTCTGCAGTCCCGAACCAGGGATGTGTCTCTTGGTCCTGCTTCTGCCCCGGGATGGGGGCAACGGGGGTACCCAGCGGGGTTTCAAACAGGTCAAAGCTGGGCTGAGCTGCTTGCGGCCAGCTTCCAGGCCGTTTTCTCTAGTCCAGCAACTCTGGGCAGGGGTGACACCTCTGCTGAGCACCAACCGAGGGCAGAGGTCTCCTTACCCGCTCTGATCTCGCAGACCATTAACGTGGCCCTGCCCACAGGGGCCACTGAAATGTGCTGTGACCGCTGACGATGCATAATTTGGGTATTCTCCCCCTACCAGCTACACTGGCAAAGGAATGCCCAGGTGGGGCTCAGTAACCTCCATGGGTGGAAGACACGAGGGGCAGGGAACAGAGGTTACCAGGGCTTTGGAGGGTGGCGTTTCAGGCCTTGAGGACAGACCATCAGACCGTGAGCGGGCCTGCAGGTGGGGGCCGGGTTCAGGAAGGCAGCCCCCTGTCTCCACGCCAGCTCCCTGGCTCCCACCCTTTGCCTTTTGCACAGCCAGCTTAAGACTAGGTTTCTGTTTCCAAGGCGGGGAGGGAAGCTCTTCCCCACACAGTCCTCCCTCAAGTCCTCAGGGACGCCTGAGCTGGTTGGGAAGCTGGAAGCTGGCAGACAAGAGCAAGGGAATCTATGGAAGAAAGCACAGGAAGGGAGTCAGGTGTCCGCTGGAAGAGAAGCCCAGCAAGGGAGGCAGTGGCAGGAGGCTGCACAGGAGGCAGGAGCTCGCACACCCAGCGGCCCGCTCCTCTCCAGGTATACACCCGCCCTGAGCAGCTGGCGGACGGGAAGAGCCTGGAAGGGCCGCCAGCAGTCCCAGAGCACCCAGGGCACTGTGGAGGCTGGAAGGGCAGAGGAGCTTAAGGCAGCCAGTTTGGGTACATCTGGGGACAGTGTGGTCTTGCAGAGAAGGACAAAAGTCCCTCCTCTACAACCCTTCATTGTTCCTGAGTCCTCAGTCAACAGAGAAAGAATCAAGAAAATATACATCCGCAGCAGAGGTGAACTTCAGGGCTGGAAGGAAGCTCAAGCTGATACCTGTCACAAGGCCTCCTCTAAATTCCATCCTCTGAATGTTCCCAGCCGGCCTGGGTCAGGCCACCTGGATCTCCTGCCTGCAAGTGGGCCATAGCCTTGTCTTCTAACCCATAAGCATGTCCCTCCTTGGTTGAAGCCCCCTATTGGGTCCCAGCTGCCTGCAGGGAAGACCCAGACTCCTGTGTGTGGCCTGACCCTGCTTCCCCAGGTGCAACTCCTCCCAGCACGTTCCCCCAACCACACCAGAGCCCAGCCACATGAAGGATACCCAATTCCCTAGAAGGCCCATGCCCATCACAGCCCTCAGCCTTGGCACAGCTGGGCACTCTGCTCGTGATGCCTCCCTCACCTGCCAGTGAATTCCTGCTCACTGTGCACCACCTCCTCCGGGAAGCCTCCCCTGATTCCCCAGCAGACCACACCCGCAGCCTTGCTTGTGTAGTTAACACTCACATCAACACTGGCTGAGGTCCAAGAACTGTTCCACTCACAACACCGCAGACCCTCCAGCCTGCAGTCCCTGGGCCGTGTCCTCAGGGAAGGACAGTGGCAGTGAACTTGAGGTGCTCTGCTTGTGAGCAGCTGTGGGGCCACAGGCGGTCAGGGTGAGTCTGTCCCCCTCCCTGCCAGGCCAGGCAGCAGGGAAAACGCCGGCCAGTGAGTCAGAGACCCGGGGGTCCTTCCCAGCTCAGCAGTAGCAGCTTCTGGGTCCAGCACCCTGTGTAAACGTCTTCGCCTCTCAGAGCCTCACTTCCCTCATCTACAAAAGTGATAAGCAGCTCTACCTGTCAGATCACAAGAACGCTGCCCTGCAGCTCACTACACAAAAACGGTCCATCAGTGATTCTCCAAACCTTGCACCCCTACTTCTCCTCCCCTCATACATCTACGAGCAGGCGGGGAGGGGCGGTGCCGTCACTATTTCACCAACAAAATTACCTCTTACTGGAGCATTTAGCATGTGCCACATGTTGATGTATTAGACACATCTTGGAAGTCCAACAAGGTCATAAAGACCCTACTGTCTTGGAGGGAAATGAGCACCGGGGGTCCTCATTTTTGAGGCCCCTGTCTGTCTGGGTGTTACATCCCAACACCCAGACAGAGAGGGCCAGGCTGGGGTGGAAGCCCAGGGCTCAAGAGGATGCCGTTGGTGATGGGGCTGGAGTAGGAGCTGGGACTGGTCTACTGGGGACACCGCATATCCCTCTTGGCTCTGGTCCCTTCCCAGCCCTCCCCACTTACCACCCACCCACCTGGCTACAGAAGGAAGTGTCCCGGAGTAGGAGTACCTGGGAGCTGTCACCCATTCTGCTGTCCTCTGTATGAGATAAATGCCTGTCGGCAGGAAGGGCAAAACAGCTCCATCCCTGTTGCCTGGCAACCTGAGCCAAACACATCATCAGAAGGGATGAATCAAAGCACCCCGAGGGCACAGTAGGTAAGGCTGGGCCCAGGTAGGTGGGCCTAGAATGTTGGCCAAGAGAAGAGATGGCAGACTGGAGAGGACCCTGCACTGGAGCCCAGGGCAGTTCCAGGGGAAAGAGTTGGCAGAGGCCCTGATCCCATTCATTCATCCCTGCAGCCCCTCTGACCCGTGCCGTGCCCAGGCTGGGAGTGTTACTGGCTTGGCGTCATACTCTAAGCTGGTGCTGAATTAGAGAACCACTTAGAGCTCCACTGGCCCTAGTGATCACCAAGTTCACTAGCCTCCAGGGACACATTGAGAAAGTGAAAGGTGGGCTGGGGCTAATCCAACCACATGGCCAGCTGGTGGCAGACCCTAGACAGAATCAGGGTCTCCAGGGCCCTGATATCTCCAGGCCTGGAGGGAGAATGAGGCCAGAGGAAGGACTACCCCCAGAGAAGGTAGGAACCAGCTTCTCAGTGTGACTGGTTCTTCCCTTCTGAGTAATGAGTTCTCAGCTAGAACCTGGCTGAGCCAGCCTCTGTGACCTGCCCTCACCTCATCTCCAGCCACAGGGGGAAATGGGTGAGCCAGTCATCCCAATACTGGAAACCCCTTTCTCGAGGGAAACCCCACTAAAGCAACAAGCCCATCCCCCAACTGCCCAGACCCTGGAGGAAAGCTGTGGTCTCCAGCACAGAGCGCACCCAAATGAAGTCTTCCTCCCTCGCCCGTCCTGCTGGGGCTCCAGGCTGCCACTCTTTTAATGCCTTTTATAGAGGTAACCTTTACTGTAAAGGCTCCACTCTGCCCTCAGGGGTGAGGCATCATCTGTTTTCTCCTGAACCCTGGTCTGTCCATTGGGTATGTCACCCCCCAGGGAACAGGAGGCACCTGGCCGAGTCACTCAGGCTCCCACCTGCCTTGTTACCAGGAGACCAGGATAAATATGCTTTTCTACTGAAAATAAATCATTTTACTAAAAACGATAACATATTCACGGTTGTGAAAATTTACTTTTTAAAAAAGATCCCACTTAGTTCAGGGCCAAAGTTACCGAAATAAAAAAGGGAATTGGAAATTTCAAGTTCAGTAAAGAAGCTCTCTTAGGAGTCCTCAGGCGTTAGGAATCTGCATCCTTTCCTGCCCTGTTCCAGGAAGCAGAGACTGGCTTCCTCATCATCGCGGTCCCCTCAGGGCTTAAGTGCCCAGCCCTGCCTGCAGCCCCATTTCCCGGCAGCCTGTCTTTTGAGCTCTCACAAAAGCTGCTCATCTCAGGGTGCGTCAAGTACTTCTCCCTGGCAACCTCCCCCATCTTCTCTGTGGTGAGAAATGGAAAAGGATGACAGACAGATACACAGACAGACAGTGGAGGAAATGCCCAGTACAGTAGTCCACCCCCATGATTATGAATTTTGCTGTTCCACCTAACCTTTCCTCACCCTCCCCAACGGGTCTGTCCATCAGTTTCTCTAAATGATTTACACTGAGACCAGAAAGCCCTGCACATTCAAAGGCTCATTCATTCTGCAACAGTGGAAGAATGGTTGGGGAGGACAGGAACACTTTGCAGCCTGGATGGGACACAGATGGTACCACCCTCAGGCCTGCCCTGGGCGAGCTTGCAATGTCAAGGCAACACCTATAAGGATAAATATTCATGGGCTGATTTTAGGGATTTAATAAGTAACGAAAGGACAATGAGGTTATTTTGTTATATTTTAATGGTATTCATTATAATTTGGAGGCTGCAAATGATAATGATAATCAGACCATGCAAACGATGGTAATTACTGTTACACCTGCACCACCAGAACGTGTTCTCACAGTTTCTTTTTTGTCTTCTGGCGAGTTCTCGAGCATCTATCATCAGCACTGAGGGTGCCACTTTTCTCTTATACCAAGTACAGGTTAATTCTCATCTTGGTGTCTGTCTGTCTGACCTTACACCCAGTTCTTTAAACAAATAAAGCAAAGGTTCCGGGCCTGCACCTGACATCCAAGGTTCCCTCTCTCATTCCAGCCACTGAGGCAGGGAGAAAAATTGGGAAGAGAGAAAGCAGGACCAAGAAGCTGAGGCACAGAGACACTGGGTGATTCACTTCAGATCTCAAAGTGAGCTCTGCCAGGTCTGGATGTGTCCCTTCCGCCCCACCTCTGGTGGCCTTGCTGCTTCTCAAAGTTCTGCAGAGATGGTGGAGATGGGGGTGCCCTGAGAAATTCAGCTTCCGTGAGATGAACGGTGAGGTGGGCATGACCAAGGCTAAATGAGCCAATCCTCTATGAAGGACTCTGTAAGTGTTGCAGATAAAAATCCTCTGGCTTGAGAAAGCGGCAGGTGTCAGGATGAAGAATCCTATTCCAAAGCGGCCTTGACTCCTGTCGCTTTCAATCTACTGATGGGCCATCAGCAAATCCCACACAGCAAAGATCTCTCATCATTTTCAAATGAGATATTTAATGAGCACAAAACTCCTGCAGGCGGAGAGGGGGGTAGGATGACTAAGATGACTAGTCACCTTAAGGTGCTGAAATTTGCCCTTAAGGGGCTTAAAATTCAGTTAGGGTTTCTGTACCTAAAAGAAGTTAATAAGCATTTTAAAATCCTGAGGAACCAAGACAACAGAGGTCTTGGGGCAGCATGTGATTGTTTCTAAAAATGTTCAGAAAAAAACAAAGCTCCACCATGGTGAGTGCCCAGCTAGGCTGGGCACAGCAGGGCCAGCAGATCTGGGAGGAGTCCACTTCTGGGATGGGCTTCAGGCACAACCACCAAGCCAGCGGTGGGCTCCCTGTGGGGCTGCAGCAGTGTGGGTTGCGGGGAGGCAGGGGTCAGGCAGGACCCTCCTGGCAGTGAGAACAGGGATGAAAGTGGAGGGGCAGCCCTTCCCTCTCAGCACTTGCTACTTGTCCTGCTCTCCTTGTCCTTGTCCTGCTCTCCACCCTTGTCCTGCTCTCTACCCCACGCACTTCCTCAATGCAGGAGGGAGAAGAGCAGGCAAAACTCCCTGGAGAGGGTGGGCCCCTTGCAAGACCTACTCCCCGCACTCAGCCCAAAGAAGGAGTACCAGCATGCTGCCTATAGAAGCGTCTCCCCCTCTGACGCCTTTAGAAGGCGCCTCTGACACCTGCCCCCATAGGTGGGCAGGACGCCCTGCTATGTGCTTCTGCAGCAGCTGTTCCTCCCTCGTCACGGCCCTCGCAGACCTTTACTGTAATTATATCTGCAGATGTCTGTGCTCCCCAGTGGACTATAAGTTCCACGAGGCAGGGATACACTCAAAGATCTGACTGAATGAATAAACGGATGCTGGGAGGAGGAAGTGAGAGAGGCGGATGGGGGAGGGAGAGAGGGATGGTTGAACAAATGAGAAAACAACCAAAGCTGCCTGCTGGGTCACTATGCTGCATGAGTCCAGGGATGCCACTCACATCGTGCTCGGCATGGATGGCACCTCCAGCAACACAACTGCCAGGGAAGGACAGGAAGGTGGCTGGTCACAGGGAGAAGCTGGCCTACTGGCCTCAGCCTGGGGAAGGAGACCAAACTTGTGTCCATCAATCTTCCTGCTCCGGCTGGAGGAGTCTCAGGGAAGGGAGGTGAGCAGAGGCCAGAGTGCAGCAGACACAGCCCACTTCCCCCTCCCTGCCACACACACTCCGAGAAGCCCCGCGTGAAGCTGGAGCCCCACAGAACGCCATCAGAACTCAGGAGGAGGGCTGTGTCCCCCAGGTCGAGCTCCTTCCTCAGATATCTGCTCATGCCTGCCTTCTCTGGATGCCACCAAGTGCCCAAGTCGGGACTGGTGTGCATCACCCCCTCTTTCACCCTCCACTGCCATCAGCACAAGGGCACGGCCAGCAGGCCCAGAGAGCCATCTGAGCCCCAGCAGGATTGCACAGCCTCCACACTGCAAGGAAATCCTTCATCCTGGGTCCACAGCAACCTCTCCACAATCCCTCCCCCTGCCAGGCTGATACTGGCCAGCCTGTATTCCATGCTCCACAGTAAGGCAATCATTCGGCTGCTAGGAGGTGGTACTCTCTCATGGGCTAGAGGTATTCTCTCCAGATTGGCTCCTCAAGGCTTCCCACCCAAACCAGATCCCTGGAATCTCTGAAGGCCCGATGCCCCTGGGATTATCTGGTCCTGGGCACCCTCCTCATCACTGGGCTCCAGGCCGGGCACTCCTCTCTGGGATCCAGCTGTCCTCGCCCACTGGCCTAGAGAGATGCTACCAGTAAGCCAGGCACAGGGAACAGGAGAAGGCCATCTCCTTCCCCTGGCTCCTTTCCAGGGGACTCAGCTCATACAGGCCAGCCCATGCTGTTCTAGAAGTCCCTGCTGTGCTCAGCTGACCCAAGTTCCCTGAGTACAGAAGGGGAGGTACCTCCAAGGTCACACAGGGAGGGAGACCCAGGGTGGAGGTGATGGCCAGAATTCAGTGGGAACTCAGAATTCCCTCCACCACACAGGCTGTAGAGGATGCGGGCACAAAGGACCAACACATGTAAAAGTGCATGTGGGCAAGATGGAAGCCATGGCTGCGGTGGCAATTCCTCTGTCCCACCAGGCTCAGAGATGCCCATGTCTCCTGCCTAACTCAGGGACCCCAAAAGCTCTGTAAAATTGAAGGTAAACAACCCACTAATGACACAACAAAGTGGGAGGAGGCCTTTCAGGGTCCTAGGGCTCCCTGCCAGAAGGGACCAGAGTGGCTAATAGCCAGTGGCACTGATGGCAGTGCCTTTTTCCCTAATGACCATGTTCAAAGGGCCCAGAAAGCAAGCTCCCAACCAACTAGCCCGGTATCTCCACCAGGTCACCCAACATAGCCACAAGCCTGGCCAGAGTATGGCAACCCTAACCCCCTATCAGGAAAGCTCCCCAATTCTTGGCTTCCCCAATTCAAGGTCACCTTATTTCCCAACGGCATGTTAGTGACTGGGAACAGGAGATGTGGTTCCAGTCCCAGAAGGGTTAACAACTCACAATAGGACTCTGGGTCGACACCCCATCCCTGGGGCTGGAACTTCCCATATAAACATGCTGGAGAGGTGGGGGCTCACTCTCTGAGGCCTTCAGGTCTCATTTCTGTGATTTTAGGGGCAAAGGCGGTTTGCAGGGCTCAGTAGGGGCCTCAGCCCATCAGAGATTCCGTGGGAGCCCAAAGTTTTACCTCAAACACACCATTCTCCTCATCAAACCCCTGGTCCTTTGCTGAAGCATGTTCAGACTTGGAATAAACAAGTGTTTGTTGGGAACCTCCCATGGTCCAGGCCCTTTGGGAGACACTGAGGAAACATGAAGGGGTAAGAGAACTGCCCTTAGGCAACCATCTTACAGAGACAGAAACTAAGGCTCAGAGAGGCTTTGAAATCTGCTCAAGGGAACACAGCTAAGAATTCAACTCCCAGGGCTCTAGGCCCGCTAAGACTAGCACTGGGATGTGAAGACCACCCCCACCCCCCAAATCCCTTTAGGCACAAGGAAAAGTTAGTTTTGTGAAACTGGAATCTACTAAGATCAGAAACTCAGAGTCCAGGACACAGGGCTGGCTGCCTGAGTTGATTTTGTTCTGAAACGCCCAGCCTGGCCCCAAAACCCATGTCAGAACTCGACCACCTTTTGACACCCTTCTCTGAGCTGTAATGAGCAGCAGCAGCAGGCAGGTGTGTGACCTCCACAACCCATAGGCACACACATCACAGCAGCACTGCTCCCGGAGCCCACCAGGGCCTCCCAAGGTTGTGTGTGTCTTGGCCCCTTGTATAGACAGGCACCAAGCCAGGTGAACGGGACTGGTCTGTAGAGCTAGAGCTGCTGGTCCTGCTCCCACAGCAGAGCTGGTCAGGGCCCAGCTGGTCTCCCTGCAGCCCCAGGCCTCTGGAGGGATGCTCTGAAAAACCACTCCTTCCTACAAGTGTCAGAGGGTCCATGCTCCTCAACCTGGTCTTCCCACCTCGCGACTAACCTGGATTTCAGAGATGCTTTCCCTGGGGAGGCTGCTGGGCAGTACGTAAGCCATTTGTCTCCCCCTCTCCCCGGCCCCTGGCCCGCTGCCACGGTGACCTCCCCTCCCCCAAGAAGGGCGGTGAGCTGGGGGGTGGGAAGAATCCACCGCCAACGCTCTCGGGAGGGGTGCTGGGAAGCCAGGCAGGGCGTGTCGCCTGGTCCTTTCTCTGCCCAGCCCCGGGCGTCACGGCTCTTGGTGTGAGGCGCCCCGTACCATCCCCCAAATCTGCCTCGCACTGGGGAACCCTTGCTGTCATCGCCCAGATCCCTGAGCCCCATAGGGGCTAATACACACTGGCGAAGGGCAGCGGGTCTAGAACCTTCTGTGCCCAGTCGGACGTAAGCAAGGGGAGGTAGGCGCCCTGTTCCCCCACGACCTGCACCCGCTCTTTTCAGAGGAGACATCTGTGGGTCTCCCCCCGCCCGCGGCCGTCTGCCCTGGGGTCTGGACGTGCCCGTAATTACGGTTCCGGGCAGGGGCCCCAGGGAACCCCTCCGGTGCCGCGGGGTGGGGCGCGGCCAGACGCCAGTCCCGTCTCGTTCTCCAAAGAGGGGCGCCGTCCTCCCCGCGACCCTCGCCGGCGCCCCGCCACCTGCGCGGTCGCCCGCAGCCGGTGCCGCAGTGCGAGCGAGCCAGCGAGCCCGGAGCCTTCACGCCTCGGCCGGCGCCGCTGAGCGAGCCGCCGCCCTCCAGCCTCCCCGCCGCGCCGCACCTGCACCCGCACCCCGAGCCCCCACCCCAGATCCCACCCTCACACCCACCTCCGGCCCCAGCGTCTCCTCGGCCCTTACCCTTGGGCCCTCCCCTGCCCGGCCCCGCCCGAGCCGGCCCCGACTTCTCATCCCCAAACCTCCCCTCTACCCAGGCACCGAGGGGCCTTTTCGAGCCGGGGCCGGGGTCCCAATCGGGTGGATGATTTGGCGGGGGTTCGACTCGACGCCAAGCCAAGAGAATAAGCGGGGTACTTACCACTCTGCTCCCCCAAGAACACCAACTTGAATTTTCTCAGTGGGTTCCCAAAATCTCCCCCTGCGGACATGGTGCTGGCAGCCTGGGCTGGGAGAGGAGGAGGAGGAGGAGAAGCGAAGGAGCAGGGAGGGGAGAGGAGGAGGGCGAGGGGAGGCGGCCGGCGGTGCGGGAGCCGGAGGGGGAAGGGCTGGCTGCGCGCGTCCCTGACTCCCCAGCTGCGTCCCGGCCCCGGCCTGCGGCTGCGTGTCCGGCGGCGGAGGAGAAGGAGGAGGAGAAAGAAGAGGAGGAGGAGGAAGGCTGGGGCTGGGCTGCCGCGGGCGGCGCTTGATGCGGTGCGAGGGGCGCGCTCTGGACGCCCGAGGCGCGGCGCGAACAGCGAGGCGCGGGCTGAGCGGGGCGCAGGGACTGCGCGCAGGGCGGAGGAGCGCTCTCCCAAGCCGCACTGGTCGGCCCCCCTCCCGCCTCTCTTCTCCGCCCGCGCCTGCGCTCTGCGCGCTCCCCAGCCTCTGATGTCATTCGGGGCCTGCGGGGCTGGGGGGCGCCAGTCCACCCACCCGGAGCCCGCACCCGGCGGGGGAGAGAACCGCCTCGCCGTGCCTCAGAGAGATCCCCGAATCGAGCCCTATCTCACTGCCCCTCTACGTCTGTCTTCCCCACTCTACCCCTCCTTTGAATCCAGAAAATGACGTGAAATTATCAGGGGATATTCGTTTCTGGTCTTTAAACCTAGATGCTAGTCCCTTCCTCCACCTCCTGCAACACCAGTGCACACTCAACCTGGCCATCCTAGAGGGTGGAAAGGAAAGGAGTGGAGGATGAGCCAGGGTGTGGTGGACCGTATGTGCTCAGACAGGCTCTACTGTCATCTTGTGCGTCTCTTGCCCTCCCTACCCTCTCTAGACCCAGATCCCTCCTCTTGGGCACAATCTGTGAGGTCATAGGTGTCCCCACAGACATGCCCAGTGAGAGAGGAAGCACCAGTAAAAGGCGTACCTCCCTCAAACCAACCGCTCCTAAGGATCATTTTATCCTAAACCTAATGCCCCGTGGGAGAGAAGGAACAATGAGGCCCTGAATGTCAGCACCTCCATCTCCAGAACGGTGCCCTGGATCCCTGGACCCTGGGGCCTCCGTGTTGACAATGCCGCTCCTTGCCCTGGCAATTAGGTGTATCTGGACAATGAGCTCCTGGAGCACAGGAGGGAGACCTCCCATTTGCCTCTGTATTCATCCGACCTTTTAAGGCACACAGAGTAAGTTGTGAGTGGGTGAGAACAAGGAGCAGGTGCCAGGTGTTAGAAGCACTCCCAACCCAGTCCTAGCATTCTGGCTAATGCTAGCTTTGAGGTTTTGCAAAGCTGCCTCTACCGTGCTGCCACCACGTGGTCTATGCTTTTAGGACTGTTCAATGAACATTTATTTGGGATTATAACCCAAATGTTTAGGAACAAGTTGCATGTGTATATGTGTATTTCATACAGAGAGAAAAGTGAGAAGCAGCCTTCATCTCTGGAGATTTCCAGAGGACATTTGTTGACCTCTTTGTGACTTACATGGCTTGCTTGGGATGTCTCCCTGTCTGGCTCCATGGTTTGTTTACTTAGAGTCTCTCTTTCTCTCATTGCTTATTAAAAACCAGAGAGTGAGTTCCATGAAATCAGCAGTTGAGGCTCCACTACTGAATCCCAAGGACCTAGCTCAGAGCTTAGGAAATAGTTGTTGAAAGTTTGAATGAATGTCTAGAACGCAAATCAGAACAACTGTTCCACTTATTGAAGAGATTGTCTTTTCCCCATTGTATGTTTTTGCCTCGTTTCTCATATGTTAATTGACCATAAGTGTGTGGATTTATTTCTGGGTTCTATATTCTCTTCCACTGACCTATGTGTCTGATTTTTGTGCCAGTGCCATACTGCTTTGATTACTGTGGCTTTGTAATATAGTCTGAAGCCAGGGAGCATGATTCCTCCAACTCTGTACTTCTTTCTCAAGATTTTTTTGGCTATTTGGGGTCCTTTGTGTTTCCATACAAAATTTGAAATTATTTGTTCTGGTTCTGTGAAAAATGCCATTGGTATTTTGGTAGGGATTGCATTGAATATGTAGATTGACTTGGATAGTATGGTCATTTTGACAATATTAATTCTTCTAATGCAAGAACACGATATATCTTTCCATCTGTTTCCATCATGTTCAATTTCTTTAATCAGTGTCTTATAGTTTTCTGAGTACAGGTCTTTAACCTCCTTAGGTAGGTTTATTCGTGGGTATTTTATTCTTTTTGATGTGATGGTAAATGGGATTGTTTCCTTAATTTCTCTGTTTGATAGTTTGCGGTTAGTGTATAGAAATGCAATAGATTTCCGTATATTAATTTTGTAACCTACAACTGTACCAAATTTATTGATGAGTTCTAGTAGTTTTCTGGTGGCATCTTTAGGATTTTCTATGGATAGTATCATTTCATCTGCTAACAGTGACAGTTTTACTTCTTTCTTTCCAATTTGGATTCCTTTTATATCTTTTTCTTCTCTGATTGCTGTGGCTAGGACTTCAAAAACTATGCTGAATAAAAAAGGTGAGAGTGGACATTGTTGTCTTGTTCTTTTCAATAAATGGCACTAGGAATACTGAACAGCTATGTGTAAAAGAATGAAGTTAGAACATTCTCTAACACCATATACAAAAATAGACTCAAAATGGATTAAAGACCTAAATGTAAAACCAGGTACTATAAGACTCTTAGAGGAAAACATAGGCAGAACACTCTTTGACATAAATTGCAGAAATGTTTTTTTTTTGGATCCATCTCCTAAAGCAAAGGTAACAAAAGCAAACATAAACAAATGGGACCTAGTTAAGCTTAAAAGCTTTTGCACAGCAAAATAAACCATTGACAAAATGAAAGGACAACCTACTAAATGGGAGAAATGTCTGCAAATGATATGACTGATAAGGGGTTAGTATTCAATGTATTTAAAGAGCTCATACAACTCAACATCAAAAAAACAAAACAACCAAATTAAAAAATGGGCAGAAAAACTGAATAGACATTTTTCCAAAGAGGAAATGCAGATGGCCAACAGGCTCATGAAAATGTGCTCAGTATTACTAATCATCAGGAAAATGCAAATCAAAACCACAATGAGATATTATCTCACACCAGTCAGAATGTCTATAATCAAAAAGTCCAAAGATAACAAATGTTGACAAGGATGTGGAGAAAAGGGAACCCTTGTACACTCTTGGTGGGAATGTAAAGTGGTGCAGCCACTGTGGAAAACAGTATGGAGGTTCCTCAAAAACTAAAAATAGAACTGCCAGATGATGCAGCAATTCCACTCCTGGTTATATATCCAAAAAATAATAATTCAAAAAGATATATGCACCCCAATGTTCATAGGAGCATTATTTACAATTGGAAGCAATGTAAGTGTTCATCAACAGATAAAGACAAAGAAGATGTGGTGTATAGATAGATAGATAGATAGATAGATAGATAGATAGATAGATATAGATATAGATGGAATACTACTCAGCCATAAAAAAGAATGAAATTTTGCCATGTGCAGCAACATGGATGAACTTGGAGGGCATTATGCTAAGTGAAATACGTCAGACAGAGAAAGATAAATACTGTATGATATTATATGTGGCAAGTAAAAACTATAACAAACTAGTAAATAGAGCAAAAAAGAAGTAGACTCACAGATACAGAGAACAAACTGTGGTTACCAGTGGGGAGAGGGAAGGGGAAGGGGCAATATAGGGGTAGGAGAAAGAAAAAGGTTATTATGGGATTATATGAAATCATATGTGTGAAACTTTTGAAAATTGTAAAGCACTGTAGGATTTAAAGAATCTTTCATTCAATAAAAAATTTTCTAAATAAAAATAAATTTAAAAACTAAAAAATTCATCCTTTTCCCACTGGGAAAAAAACAAACAAACAACTGTTCCACTTCTCAGAATGGCCTTTGGTTTGGAGCCCCATAGACTGTAGGGCATCACCCTGGGATATCTCCCCTATGATGCCTGGCATCAGGCACGGGGCCACATTTCAAACTCCCACCCCACTTCTGCTCTGGGGTTTTGCTCTCTCAGGAGGCTGCATCCAGCATGGGGCTGAAGGATGCCCTAGAAGGAGACAAGCCTCCCAAGCTGCAGCCCTTCCTGCCTCTATGAGTGGTCCCTCCATGGGAGGGGCAGGGGAGGCACCCAGCGGGGCACCCTTCCTCCTACCCACACCTTTTCGTAACATCTGGTGCTGTCTTCCCACACACTCTTGTCACATCCTGAGGAAATCATCTGTGGGAAGACGAAGTGTGACAGAAATTGTACCATCTTATCGGTAAGCCTGCGCAAGTCCTGTGCCTTCCCTGACCATCTGGTCCATACATGAGGCAGTGGGGCCGTAGGGGAGGGAGGGGTTGGGCACGGGCCCCTCTGGGCACCTCTAAGCCTCTGAGTCAACTTACATGCTTACCAGCCCCAGCTGACTGTGGGCCAGGATGCCTTGTGGGACTCTGTCCAATTCTTCCAGTTCAAATGACAAAAGCCCGACTCCAGCTACTTAGGTACAGCGACGTGGGCTGGCTCAGGTAGCGGGAGCAGACAGTGGCATTGCTCACAGAATGTGGTCATCAGGCTATGGGATCAGAGTTGGCTCCACATCCCTCTCCTTCCCCATCTTTTGTCATTGCTCATCTCTCCTTATTTGGGGTCTTGTTCTTAACCTGCCCTAGAGCAGACAGGCTTTCTCCAGGTGGGGAAAACAAAATGTGAAATGTGGCCACTGTGACACTCAGTTTGGCAATCCCACTGGAACAAGTTTCTTCCACATGGCATCCTTGTGTTCCATTTTTGAAAATTATGTAAAGCTTCCTATTGAGGCTAACGATGTATATATAAGTTGTAAAGAAAACCTGTCATTAGGAATGCCCATTTACCCTCCACCCAGCTGGAGCAATCAAACATCACAATATTCTGAGGTGTCTGTTGTTTCCCTCCACTGCACCCCTGCTGCTCCCTCCCTCCCCAACACAGAAATGCAGAACCCCAGCTGCCTTTTCGTTGAGTTTATCACATTTGGATGTGTCCTTCAACAATATCTCCTTTTGTTTGCATCGTTTGAACTTTATCTAAGGTATCAAATGACGTGTTTTTCTCCTATGACTTACATTTTTCTTACGTCATGTTCCTAAGATTCATCTGTTGATGCGTATAACAGCAGTCCTTTCATTTTCACTGCGATTTTGTATTCCATTGTTTGCTCCAATTTTAAAATCATTTTCAGTAAAATGTGTCCAG
Organism: Globicephala melas; assembly: GCF_963455315.2. Lineage (NCBI taxonomy): Eukaryota > Metazoa > Chordata > Mammalia > Artiodactyla > Delphinidae > Globicephala > Globicephala melas. The sequence goes on along the minus strand of NC_083317.1, from coordinate 130,831,630 downwards.
TTTAAAAATGTAAAATACTTTTAGATTCACAATGATAACATCTTACATAGCCATAGTACATTAGTAAAACAAGGAAATTAACACTGGAAAATGTACCCAGTTTTCCTTCTGCTACTACAAATAATGCTGTTGTGAACATTCTTTATGTGCCTCCTGATACACCTGTGAGAAGTTTTTGCAAGCTGTGTTTTGAGTAAATAAACTGAGGTATAGAATTAAGTATATGTTTAATCTTATGCCAAACTGTTTTCCAACAATAATCCTCAGCTCATATAGCTCTACACCTTCACTTATAGTTTTCATTTTCTTCGAGAGTCTTGACTCTTCTCAGCTCTTTGCTATTATATGCACTTTTTAAAAACTTTTTAAAAATTTGAAGTATAGTTGATTTACAGTGTTTCAGGTGCATAGCAAAGTGATTCATTTATACATATTATTATATGCATTTTTAATTAAACTTTTTATTTTGAGATCATTATAGATTTACAAGTAGTTGTAAGAAATAAGACAGATCCTGTGCATCATTTATCCAGATTCCCTCAGTGGTAACGTCTTGCAAAACTATAGTACCATATCACAACCAAGATACCGACAGGTGCAGAACATTTCCATCCCCACAAGGGTGCCTCATGAGGTCCTTTTATAGGGACACCCTCTTCCTCCTGCCCCACCCCTTTCCTAATCTCTGGCAACCACTAAACTGTTCTTTGTCTCAATAATTTTGTCATTTTAAGAATGTTATATAAATGAAATTATACAGTATGTAACATTTTGGGATTGGTGTTTTTCACCTGGCATACTTCTGTGGCAATTCACCCAGGTTCTGTGTATCAGTAGTTGGCTCCCTTTTACTGCTGACCAGTGTTCCATAGTAGGGATTACCACAGCTTGTTTACCATTCACCCATGGAAGGGCATCTGGGTTATTTCCAGTTTGGGGCCATTACAAATAGAGCTGCTATGAACATTCATGTACAGGTTTGTTTGTTTGTTTGTTTTCATGTACAGGTTTTTGTGTGAACATAAGTTTTTATTTCTCTGGGATAAATACCAAGGAGTGCAATTTCTGGGTCATATGGTAGCTGCATGTTTAGTTTTTTTTCTTTTAAAGGAATAGCCTAACTCTTTTCCAGTTGGTACCACTTTATATTCCTACCAACGTCACATGAGGGATCCGGTCTCTCCACATCCTCACCAGCATATGGTTTTGTCACTATTTTTTGAGCCATTCTGTGAAGTGTGTAGAGATATCTCACTGTGGTTTTAATCTGCTTTTCTCTAATGGCTAGTAATATTAAACATCTTTTCATGTGCTTATTTGCTATCTGTATATCCTCTGAAATATCTGTTCATGGCTTTTGTTCATTTTTTAATTGGATTGTTTGCTGTTTTACTGTTGCATTTTGAGAGTTCTCTATATATTCTAGGTATTAGTCCTCTGTCAGATATGTGGTCTGCAAATATTTTTCTCCCAGTCTGCAGCTTATGTTTTCATCCTCTTAACAGGGTTTTTTGCAGAGTAAAAGTTTTCGATTTTGATGAAGCCCACCTTACTGATTTTTTTTCTTTTAAGAATTGTGCTTTTGCTGTTATGACTAAGCCCTAAGTCTCAAAGATTTTCTATGTTTTTTCCTAAAAGGTTAAAAATAGGTTTATGTTTTACATTTCAGTTCATGATTCACTTTGAGTTAAATTTGTATGAGCTATGAAACTTAGGTTGGAGGCTTATTTTGGGTTTTTTTGGACTATGGATGTCCAGCTGCTTCAGCACCATTGTTCTTCCTCTAGTGAATTATTTTCGGCCATTTGTCAAAGATCAGTTGGGCCTTGTTACTGTTGGGGAGGGGGTGAACATCCGGTCTCCCCACATGGTCTTCGCTGACACTACAGGTGGGAGTCACTGCCCACCTCCCCCCACCCCATACTGCCCAGTGGGGACAACAGGCCCAGCTCCCATCTTGGTCTTCTCTGATGCCCCCATCCCAGCTGAAGGATTGGGGCACCTTGATCTAGCTTAGAGATGGTAGAAGTCTATACTCACCACTTGGACTTTACTGGGGTAGGTAGGTGGGAGTGGGGGGACCTCACAGTTTTTCTGCAGTGTTTGACTAAAAGTTTTCTGTCTTACTAAGCTGCCCCTCTCCTGCTCCATTGACTAGAGAGAGCAAGCTTTGGTTGGGGCTTTATTTTTTTCTGTGCTCAGTGGTGTTTTTTAGTCACTAGCTTCTTCAGCTCCAAGTCCAGGACATAAGAGGTAAAAGGAAAACCCAGGGAACTCATCACCATGTCATTCCTCAGGCCCTAAGGTCCAAAGCTGGTCTGCCTTCTTCTCTCCACCTTTTAGAGTTTTCTTATGTTTGTTTTGTACATAATATCTGGAGTATTCAATTGTATTTAGCAGGAGGAACAGGGAAGAGTATGTTTGCTCCACCTTTCTACCTACATATTTTAATGTAAACTTTTATTAAAATGTATCATGCATGCCTAAAAGTCAACAAATCACAAGTGTACAGCTTAATGAATTTTTCCAGAGTGAACATATCTATCTAACCACCACTCAGATCAAGAACAGGAATATTTTATATATATATGTATAACTGAATCACTTTGCTGTACACTTCAAACTAACATAACATTGTAAATTAACTATACTTCAATTAAAAAAAAAAAGAAGAGGAATATTGCCAGCATCCCAGAAGTCTCCGTCATGCCCCTTCCCAGGCATTGTTCTGTTCCCACAAAGGAAAGAACTATTCAGATATTTCAGCAAAGACTGGTTTTGCCCATATTTAAACTTTGTATAAGTGGAGTCAAACAATATGTACTCTTTCTTTTATATTTATTTATTATTTATTTATTTGTTTTGGCTGTGCTGGGTCTTAGTTGCAGCACGTGGGATCTTCATTGCAGCATGTGGGATCTTTAGTTGCAGCATGTGGACTCTTAGCTGTGCAATGCATGTGAGATCTAGCTCCCTGAGCAGGGATTGAACCTGGGCCCCGTGCATTGGGAGCATGGAGTCTTACTCACTGGACCACCAGGGAAGTCCCAAACAATATGTACTCTTGCATCTCTGGCTTCTTTCATTAAATACTGGGTTTGTGAGAGTCACCCATGGTGTTGCATGTAGTAGTAGTTGATCCACTTTTGAGGTTGTATAGTGTTCCACGGTGTGAATGTATCAGTTTATTTATCCATCTATTGTAGAAGGACATTTCAGTTGTTTCCAGTGCTTGGTTATTACAAATAATGCTGTTATGAAAATTCTTAGATGTGTTTTTTGATGAATATATGTTCCAGATATACACGTGTATTTCTTCTGGGCATATACCTAAGTGTGGAATTGCTAAATCATAGAGTATGTCTATTTTCAGATTTAGTATATACTTGCAGCTTTCCAAAGTAGTTGTACCAAGCAGCAGTGATATATGAGAGTTCCAGTGTTTCACATCCTTGCTTACACTTAATATTGTCAGTCTTTTAATTTTAGACATTCTGGTGGATAGGTAGTGATTTCTCACAGTAGCTTTAATTTGCTTTTCCTTGATGCCTAGGAAGGTGTTATCTTTCTTTAAGGAGGATTTACATTTGTTTATGCCAGGCACTAGGGAATCCTAGCAAACGGTATTCACTTAATCCAGTTTCAGAAACTGAAATGCTTTGGAGCTGGACTGAAGTCTCTGTGAGAGCTGGTCTCCTTGCAGTCCAAACTGATGACTAGGCTGCACTTCTCTGGGTTCTCATCCCAACATGAGTCTCTCTTCTTCAGTGAGTCCTAGACTCCAACTATCTACCCCATTCCTTTGAGCCTGACTAGTACACCTCCCAGACTCTCGGCTGACTTGTCCAGAATTAGTAAATGCTTCTGGGCCAGAAGTAGTCCAAATGTTGGGCACACCTTCCTGGATTCCCATTTTCTCCAAAATCTAGGCCCACTACATCTTTGCTACTTTGTTCTCTCTCCAATACCTTCAAGTATATTTTTAAAAACTGCGCCTAGTTTTTCTTGGTGTCTGGAATGAATCACCTAAACTTCTATCAGAAGAGGCATGGGGTTTTTAAAAAATTGCTTCTTGTTCCTTCTTCCTTTTACAGATATTCTCCCTTATACCTTTGAATATATTTGCTACATTTGCTATACTTATTTTACACAGTTGATCTGTATGCATTGTGTCCAGTTTGTGTATATCTTTTATAGTGGTTTTAATCCTCAAGTCTCTCCTGGTTTTGGCTTGTGAACTCCCGTGTCCCTTGTGGTTATCAGCTGTCCAATCAGATAATGAGTAAGGGATACGATGAAGGTCTGTTTTTGTCGCTCCTGGTAAGTATGAAGGGTGGTGTGGGGATGACTCACACCAGATGGAGAGCCCTGGGTACTCCAGAACTGCTACTCAACCTCCTTCTTGCTTTTGTGTCACAGAGAAATCTCTCTAGTCAGGGACTCCTAGATTCTTCGAAAAAAGCAGCAATGATAGAAGACAGAGTCTTTAGAATGGTCTCATGAGTGGGATCACCTACTGTCCTTGAAACCGTCAGCTGCCATCCATGAGGGTCTGGAGGAGACTGGGATGGAAGAGCAGATGTCTGGGCATCTGGGCAGCCTGCATGTGCTTCATCAGAATCCCAGATGGGCGTGGCTCTGCTATGAGCCTGGCACCCCGAGCAGCCAAGTTGCTGCCGCTCATTCCTTTTCTCCCGTGACAGAGGCTCCAGCCATCCTCCGGGAAATACAGCAGCCAGGAACGAACAGAACTTAACATCTCTCCACCACCCTTTCTTCCCACCTGTGTACCTGCCACCCCCGCCTCAGACTGCTACTAACGTTTCCCATTAGTCACCCAGCTTAGTCTCCCAGGGGTTAGTCAAAGTGTTTATATTAGTTTCTCCATCTTACTTCTGTAATTTCTCTGTCATTGATTTCTTGGGGGAGGCAACCAGAAGACAGGGCTAGTTCACTATCTTGCACCTCCCTTTCTCTTCCTTGAATTCCTTATCATCATAATTTACGTTCCCTTCTTTTTCCTCCTTCTTCCTCTTTCTCCTTTCCTTTTTCAGCTTTAGGTTTGATTAGCGTTTCCTTATCTCTACTTTGCAAATTACTCTGCAAGAGAGTCTTTAAAATTTATTTTTATTTCTACTCTATTTCCTTTTGATTTGTTGTGATGTGTGTTTTTCGTAAATCGCCTTTATCCAGTCATTCTAGCTATGAATCACTCATCTGAGTGAGAAACTGAGCTTCTCTCCCATCAAGTTCTTACTGCGGTCCATTGAAGTGAGGCTTCCAGGCTGCTTAACCTACATAGGGTGGGGTGGAGTAGTTGTTAAACTATGTGTAAATTGGCAGGTCATGTTCAATAGTGGCTGGATGGCCAGAGAGCTGAGCAGTGGGTGGATTTTTGAAAGGTTTGCCCACAACAAAAATATCAGGCCAATGTTGGAGGAGGTCTAAAGCAATCCAAATATGGGCAAAATTTCTGCCTCATGGTCTGCGGCTGTCATCTTTGCTGATGACCCTTCAATAAAGAGGGGATTGGTTATTGTGAGAAGATCAGAAGTTTCAGTTATTGGGGAGATTGTTAACAGAGGGCTCCATGCTTAGAGCCATAAGATCCACAGTCTCTGTTGTAAGAATTTTCATATGGCTGAGAGATGATTAGGGTGTGAGCTCACAGACCTCCTTATTGCTCCCATGGAATGCTGTGGTCTTCTCTCTTTTCTTCTTTTGTTCAATTTTTTTTCTTTTTTTTATACAGCAGGTTCTTATTATCTACTTTATACGTATTAATGTACATATGTCAATCCCAACCTCCCAATTCATCCCACCACCACCCCCACCCCCGCTTTCCCCCTTTGGTGTCCATATGTTTGTTCTCTACATCTGTCTCTATTTCTGCCTTGCAAACCGGTTCACCTGTACCATTTTTCTAGATTCCACATATATGTGTTAATAGACAATATTTGTTTTTCTCTTTCTGACTTACTTCACTCTGTACCACAGTCTCTAGGTCCATCTACGTCTCTACAAATGACCCAATTTCATTCCTTTTTATGGCTGAGTAATATTCCATTGTATATATGTATGTGGTCTTCTTTTGATGATGTGAAATGGAATGAGATCACAAGAGAATCTTAGAGGGATACCACTCCTTATTCTATGGAAGGTCTAGATTTCAGAGTTATCAGTGATTGGATGAATTGAAAAACTGTCTGGATGAGTAGATGAATTAATAGAAAGGATAAAAGGATCCATGGGAGATGGAATGGACTAATTTTTGAATGGGTGGCTTTGTGGATGAATAGCTGAATAGAAGATTGTCCGGAAGAGTGGGTGTAATTATGTATGGATTTATGTACATGGGTGGATATTGGAGTAAATGAATGTAGATATATGGATAGACAGATGAATGGAAGGGTGGTGGGTGGACTGACAGACAAAATAGGGGGTGGATAAATGGCTACATATACATGCATGTAAGTCTGCATCATGTGTGTGAATGGAGGGATGATGAAGTAGGTAGGTGGATGTTGGATGGATGGATGGGGATAACAGATGGATAGAGTCAGAGCTACATAGGTGGGAATGATGGATAATGAGCGAGTGTGTAAGTGGATGAGGGCAGTGGATAATGGATGGATGACAAAAGGGTAAACTTTGAAATCAGTCCTGTGTTTTCATCTTGACTTTGCATCCTAGCTCTGTGACATAGGGTAAAATCCTTTAATTTCTCTAAGCCTTGGGAAAATTTTAAATATTCAAGAAAAAGTAAGCCATAAGTGAAAAATTTAAGGGGAAGTATTATTGAAAATAAATACTTCCAAGGATAAAAACATTCAAGAAATAAATATCAGAGAGGGGTTAAGGTCTTACTTGGAGTTAAATGTCTGTAAATCAAAATGTAGATTTCAGGAGTGGAGAAGCTGTGTTAAGATTTGGAAATATTTAACTATGAAATAATAGTAATACAAAACATTTTACAAATTGTAGTTACAAACTAAAATATAAATACTATTTATGTAAACATATTAATATCACAATATATGATGATGTGAGGGAGGGGAAGGAAGGTTTTGGATCTGGTGTCCTCATCTTTCATATCAGGGAGTCCAATGATAATGCCTACATTGAAGTATGGAAAGTAAAAATGATTACTCTCATATCAATGTGTTTTTTCCCTCTAAACTCTTTTTGTAATTATAGAAGGATCTTTTACAAAACCCTCTTGAAGTGAATAAATATTTATTTGAAATTTTATCATTGTTTCATGTTCCTTTTGATTTCTTTTTCAGGTTTTAACTAAAAATGAACTGAAATACAATAACATTACAAATAGCATATTAAAAATCACATATTTATCAAAATATTTCAATATATATACACTTGATCTTAGCCAAAAAGCTGAGAAGTGATAAGATATTTCAGTATATCTATTTAGCTTTTCTGGAACACATACATGAAACGATGTCTAGAATGATACCCTCCTAATGTAAATATTAATTATTTATGAGTAGTGGCATTTGAATTTCTTTAACCTCTACACAGTGCTTGAATAATTTATAATAAGTATGCATTCTTTCTACAAAACTCATACTGGTTTTACCTCATATGAAAGAGAAAATTTAAAAAAAAATTAATTCTCTGCTTATTCAGATCTTTTCATCATTACCTGAAGTAGTTTATTTGTAGGCGTGCTCTGTAACCCTCTAGCTCCAGGCTTACTGTTAATTCTCTCTGGAATGCAACCCTTAATCTCAGGACATAGAAACTGCCATGCTCGCTTTATTTTGTACGCTTGTTAGAGAAAAGTGTTCCTTTTTAAAGTGTGAATTATGTGCCCCACGAACGTCCCAGTGCAGTGAGGTGGGAGGAGAGAGGAAGGTGTGTCTCCAGAGATGCCCGATCAACACATAAGAATCATGCTCATGGACTTCCTTGGCGGTGCAGTGGTTAAGAATCCGCCTGCCAGTGCAGGGGACACGGGTTTGATCCCTGGTCTGGGAAGATTTCACATGCCACGGAGCAACTAAGCCCGTGTGCCACACCACTGAGCCTGCGCTCTAGAGCCCGTGAACCACAACTACTGAGGCTCTGTGCCTACAGCCTGTGCTCCGCAACAATGAGAAGCCCGTGCAGTGCAACGAAGAGTAGCCCCCGCTCGTGGCAACTAGAGAAAGCCCACATGCAGCAATGAAGACCCAAGGCAGCCAAAAATAAATAAATTTATTAAAAAAAAAACATGGTCATATGAGGTTATCCATCCAAAGACGTGGAATAAGATTCAGTAGTATTCAGGTAGACAGTACAGTGATTTGTAGATTCCTGACTCATTGCCACAAATGTTTTGTTCTGTCCCCCTGCCCTCCATGTGTCCCTGTGGCCTGAGAGGGCCCATCTTTGCAATCTCACACAAAGTCCAGTGAAAGAGTGTGATTTTTAAATTCTAAAATGTGTGTAAGCATATTAAATGAGTAAAGAAAATTCATGTATAGAGGACTGGACTTTATAAAAAAAACAAAAACTTTGTTCTTTTCTTTTTTCAATACATGAATTGTTTTTAATGTTTACTTATTTATTTTCTTATTAGTTATCCATTTTATACATATTAACGTCCATATGTTAATCCCAATCTCCCAATTCATCACACCATTACCCCCATACCCTGCCACTCTCCCCACTTGGTGTCCATACATTTGTTCTCTACATCTGTGTCTCAGTTTCTGCTCTGCAAACTGGTTCATCTGTACCATTTTCTAGGTTCCACATATATGCGTTAATATATGATATTTGTTTTTCGCTTTCTGACATACTTCACTCTGTATGATAGTCTCTAGATCCATCCACATCTCTACAAATGACCCAATTTCGTTCCTTTTTATGGCTGAGTAATATTCCATTGTATATATGTGCCACATCTTCTTTATCCATTTGTCTGTCGATGGGCATTTAGGTTGCTTCCATGACCTGGCTATTGTAAATAGTGCTGCAATGAACATTGGGGTGCATGTGTCTTTTTGAATTATGGTTTTCTCTGGGTATATGCCCAGTAGTGGGATTGCTGGGTCATATGGTAATTTTATTTTTAGTTCTTTAAGGAACTGCCATACTGTTCTCCATAGTGGCTGTATCAATTCACATTCCCACCAACAGTGCAAGAGGGTTCCCTTTTCTCCACACCCTCTCCAGCATTTGTTGTTTGTAGATTTTCTGATGATGCTCTGATGGTGTGAGGTGATACCTCATTGTAGTTTTGACTTGCATTTCTCTAATAATTAGTGACGTTGAGCAGCTTTTCATGTGCTTTTTGGCCATCTGTACATCTTCTTTGGAGAAATGTCTATTTAGGTCTTCTGCCCATTTTTGGATTGGGTTGTATGTTTTTTTAATATTGAGCTGCATGAGCTGTTTATATATTGTGGAGATTAGTCCTTTGTCCATTGATTCATTTGCAAATATTTTCTCCCATTCTGGGGGTTGTCTTTTCCTCTTGTTTACGGTTTCCTTTGTTGTGCAAAAGCCTTTAAGTTTAATTAGGTCCCGTTTGTTTTTTTTAATTTTTATTTTCATTACTCTAGGAGGTGGGTCAAAAAAGAAAAGATCTTGCTGTGATTTATGTCAAAGAGTTTTCTTCCTATGTTTTCCTCTAAGAGTTTATAGTGTCCGGACGTACATTTAGTTCTCTAATTCATTTAGAGTTTATTTTTGTGTATGGTGTTAGGGAGTGTTCTAATTTCATTCTTTTACATGTAGCTGTCCAGTTTTCCCAGCACCACTTATTGAAGAGACTGTCTTTTCTCCATTGTATATCCTTGCCTCCTTTGTCATAGATTAGTTGACCACAGGTGTGTGGGTTTATCTCTGGGCTTTCTATCCTGTTCCATTGATCTATATTTCTGTTTTTGTGCCAGTACCATATTTTCTTGATTACTGTAGCTTTGTAGTATAGTCAGAAGTCAGGGAGTCTGATCCCTCCAGCTCCGTTTTTTTCCCTCAAGACTGCTTTGGCTATTCGGGGTCTTTTGTGTCTCCATACAAATTTTAAGATTTTTTTGTTCTAGTTCTGTAAAAAATGCCATTGGTAATTTGATAGGGATTGCATTGAATCTGTAGATTGCTTTGGGTAGTAGAGTCATTTTCACAATATTGATTCTTCCCATCCAAGAACATGGTATATCTCTCCATCTGTTGGTATCATCTTTAATTTCTTTCACCAGTGTCTTATAGTTTTCTGCATACAGGTTTTCTGTCTCCCTAGGTAGGTTTATTTCTAGGTATTTTATTCTTTTTGTTGCAGTGGTAAATGGGAGTGTTTCCTTAATTTCTCTTTCACATTTTTCATCATTAGTATATAGGAATGCAAGAGATTTCTGTGCATTAATTTTGTATCCTGCAACTTTACCAAATTCATTGACCAGCTCTAATAGTTTTTAGTAGCATCTTTAGGATCCTCTATGTATAGTATCATGTCATCTGCAAACAGTGACAATTTTACTTCTTGTTTGCAATTTCTATTTCTTTTATTTCTTTTTCTTCCCTGATTGCCATGGCTAGAACTTCCAAAACTATGTTCAATAATGGTGGTTAGAGTGGACATCCTTTTCTTGTTCCTGATCTTAGAGGAAATGCTTTCAGTTTTTCACCATTGAGAATGATGTTTGCTGTGGGTTTGTCGTATATGGCTTTTATTATGTTGAAGTAGTTTCCCTCTATGCCCACTTTATGGAGAGTTTTTATCATAAATCGGTGTTGAATTTTGTCAAAAGCTTTTTCTGCATCTATTGAGATGATTGTATGGTTTTTATTCTTCAATTTGTTAATCATTGATTGATTTGCATATATTGAAGAATCCTTGCATCCCTGGGATAAATCCCACTTGATCATGGTGTATGATCCCTTTAATGTGTTGCTGGATTCTGTTTGCTACTATTTTGTTGAGGATTTTTGCATCTATATTCATCAGTGATATTGTTCTGTAATTTTCTTTTTTTGTAGTATCTTTGTCTGGTTTTGGTGTCAGGGTGATGGTGGCCTCATAGAATGAGTTTGAAAGTGTTCCTTCCTCTGCAATTTTTTGGAAGAGTTTGAGAAGGATGGGTGTTAGCGCTTCTCTAAATGTTTGATAGAATTCACCTGTGAAGCCATCTGGTCCTGGACTTTTGTTTGTTGGAAGATTTTTAATCACAGTTTCAACTTCATTACTTGTGATTGGTCTGTTCATATTTTCTATTTCTTTCTGGTTCAGTCTTGGAAGGTTTTGCCTTTCTAAGAATTTGTCCATTTCTTCAAGGTCATCCATTTTATTGGCGTACAGTTGCTTGTAGTAGTCTCTTAGGATGCTTTGTATTTCTGCGGTGTCTGTTGTAACTTCTCCTTTTTCATTTCTAATTTTATTGATTTGAGTCCTCTCCCTCTTTTTCTTGATGATTCTGGCTAATGGCTTATCAATTTTATTTTCTCAAAGAACCAGCTTTTTGTTTTATTGATCATTGCTATTGTTTTTGTTTGTTTGTTTCTGTCTCATTTATTTCTGCTCTGATGTTTATGATTTCTTTCCTTCTGCTAACTTTGGGTTTTGTTTTTTCTTCTTTCTCTAGTGCCTTTAGTTGTAACGTTAGATTGTTAATTTGAGGTTTTTCTTGTTTCTTGAGGTAGGCTTATATAGCTATAAACTTCCCTCTTAGAACTGCTTTTGCTACATCCCATAGGTTTTGGATCGTCGTGTTTTCATTGTCATTTGTCTCTAGGTATTTTTTGATTTCCTTTTTGAATTTTTCAGTGATATCTTGGTTATTTAGTAATGTATTGTTTAGCCTCCATGTGTTTGTGTTTTTTACGGTTTTTTCCCCTGTAATTTATATCTAATCTCATAGCGTTGCAGTCAGAAAAGATGCTTGATATGATCTCAGTTTTCTTAAATTTACTGAGGCTTGATTTGTGATCCAAGATGTGATCTATCCTGGAGAATATTCCATGCGCACTTGAGAAGAAAGTGTAATCTGCTGTTTCTGTATGGAATGTCCTATATATATCAATGAAATCTATCTGGTCTATTGTGTCATTTAAAGCTTGTGTTTCCTTATTAATTTTCTGTTTGGATGATCTGTCCATTGGTGTAAGTGAGGTGTTAAAGTCCCCCACTATTATTGTGTTACTGTCAATTTCCTCTTTTAGAGCTGTTAGCAGTTGCCTTATGTATTGAGGTGCTCCTATGTTGGGTGCATATATATTTATAATTGTTATATCTTCTTTTTGGATTGATCCCTTGATCATTACATAGTGTCCTTCCTTGTCTCTTGTAACATTCTTTATTTTAAAGTCTATTTTATTTGATATGACTATTGTTACTCCAGCTCTCTTTTGATTTCCATTTCCATTGAATATCTTTTTCCATCCCCTCACTTTCAGTCTGTATGTGTCCCTAGGTCTGAAGTGGGTCTCTTGTAGAGAGCATATATATAGGTCTTGTTTTTTTATGCATTCAGTGAGCCTGTGTCTTTCGGTTGGAGCATTTAATCCATTCACGTTTAAGGTAATTATTGATATGTATGTTCCTGTTACCATTTTCTTAATTGTTTTGTGTTTGTAGGTCCTTTTCTTCTCTTGTGTTTCCCACTTAGAGAAGTTCCTTTAGCATTTGTTGTACAGCTGGTTTGGTGGTGCTGAATTCTCTTAGCTTTTGCTTGTCTGTAAAGCTTTTGATATCTCCATCGAATCTGAATGAGATCCTTGCTGGGTAGAGTAATCTTGGTTGTAGGTTCTTCCCTTTCATCACTTTAAGTATATCATGTCACTCCCTTCTGGCTTGTACAGTTTCTGCTGAGAAATCAGCTGTTAGTCTTAAGGGTGTTTCTTTGTATGTTATTTATCGTTTTCCCCTTGCTGCTTTCAATAATTTTTCTTTGTCTTTCATTTTTGCCAATTTGATTACTATGTGTCTTGGCGTGTTTCTCCTTGGATTTATCCTGTATGGGACTCTCTGTGCTTCCTGGACTTGGGTGGCTATTTCCTTTCCCATGTTAGAGATGTTTTCGACTATAATCTCTTCAAATATTTTCTTGGGTCCTTTCTCTCTTCTCCTTCTGGGACCCCTATAATGCGAATGTTGTTGCATTTAATGTTGTCCCAGAGGTCTCTTAGGCTGTCTTCATTTCTTTTCATTCTTTTTTCTTTATTCTGTTCCACAGCAGTGAATTCCACCATTCTGCCTTCCAGGTCACTTATTCGTTCTTCTGCCTCAGTTATTCTGCTATTGATTCCTTCTAGTGTATTTTTCATTTCATTTATTGTGTTGTTCATCTCTGTTTGTTCTTTAATTCTTCTAGATCTTTGTTAAACATTTCTTGCACCTTCTCGATCTTTGCCTCCATTATTTTTCCAAGGTCCTGGATCTTCTTCACTATCATTATTCTGAATTCTTTTTCTGGAAGATTGCCTATTTCCATTTCATTTAGTTGTTTTTCTGGGATTTTATCTTGTTCCTTCCTCTGGTACATAGCTCTCTGCCTTTTCTCCTTGTCTATCTTTCCGTGAATGTGGTTTTTTTCCCCACAGGCTGCAGGATTGTAGTTCTTGCTTCTGCTGTCTGCCCTCTGGTGGATGAGTCTATCTCAAAAACTTTGTTCTTGAAATAGGTAGCTTGTGAGTATAAAATTAAACTATGTATAAACAATTAAGCTCCCATTTAAAAAGTAAATATTGTGCTCTGACAAGACAGAACATATGTATGCAGATATTTTGGGGTAAAAAGTTATTAATTAGAACATTTTAAGAGGAAGATGAATTTTGAACAATAAGTATTAAAATTTATTACAATTTATGCTGAATGTTAAAACTGATAATCCTATTTTTTCCCACATAATGTTTTTTCCCCTATCAGACAGTGCAGAATGAGGAAGTGGGGAATAAAAAAGCCACTTCTTTATTCTACTAAGTTAAAACAAATCAGACTTTTGGCTTGAAGCCATCTCTGTCTAAAATAAGTTGCAGGGCAGGTGGTGCCATATAACATGATAGTATTGGCCCTCATTTTAAAAAATCATAAATATAAAAGTAAATTGGTGCAAGTTTTACAATTGGAAATGCTTTCTATTTGAGGCACTTCAATACAAAGACCATTTATTTTAAAAGCTGGTAACATGTTACTGTACAATAAAATCACAAGTGTTGATTTTAATCTAAAATTTACTCAAAAACTTAATTAAATAAATCCTTGTAAAATCAAATCTTAGGTGTGAGTTTTACTTTAAGGACGATTCTGTGTTTCATCCATGGGGCAATGGTGCAATTACAGAGGTGCCAAAAGAGATGCATCCATGTCATTTTGACTCTTTATACTGTGAACTATGATACACAGAAGCACATAAAGCATAAATGCATGGCTCAATGAATTATCACAAAACAATGTATCCACCAGGAGTTCAAGAAGTAGAACATTGCTACAATCACAGCAGGTATCCTCATGCCCTTCCCAGTTACTAAGCCTTCCTTTCTTCCCAAACTAACCACTTTTCTGACTTACAACATGCAGTTTCATTTGAGTGGTTCTAGAAGCCCAGGGTATGAATTCTATTGGGTTTCAGCTTTTCACTCAACGAAATGTTTGTAAGATCCATCCATGATGCTGTGGTTACTGTATTCATTGCTGTATGTATTGTATATGTATGTGCTCATGTATGTGTATGGTGCAGTTTCCAGGTGGGGCTATTATGAATGATGTTGTTATGAAACATCTTGCTGGTGTCTCTTGCACACAGGCAGTGTATTTCTGTGGGTATATGCATAGGAGTGGGGTTTCTGGGTCAGATGATATGCAATGTGTTCAGCTTCAGTAGAAAATGCCAAAATGCTTTCAAAGTGATTACACCAATTTACACCCCCACCAGCCACATATGAGCATTCCTATTTTTGCCAACACTTAGTATCATCAGTCTTTATAACTGTGGCCATTCTGGTAGAGATGTAGTAGAATCACTCTGTAGTTTTAATTTTTATCTCCTGAATGACTAATGATATTAAGTACATTTTGATATATTTGTTGGCATTTGGATATCCTCTTTTGGGAAGTAAGTATACAAGTACTTTGCCTATTTCTCTGTTGGGGGTATGTTTTTCTTGTTTACATGTATAGGAATTTTATGTACAGGTTCTGGATACAAGTGTTTTACTTATTATATAAGTTGGAACTCTTTTTCTTCTCTGTGGCTTGCTGTGTCACTCTTTTAATGGTGTTTTTGCTGAAAAGAAGTATTTAATTTTCATGTAGTTCAATTTATCAATCTTTTTAATAGTTAGTGCTACTTGTACTCTACATAACAGATCATTACTGAGGTCTTCCACTTCCATTTCAACTTTGGAAACAGGCAGTTTCTTATGAAGTTACACATCACATACCCTTTGATCTAGCAATTTTTACTCCTAGGTTTTTCCCCAAGAGAAATGAAAACATAGATCCATAAAAAGATGTGTGCATAAATGTTCATAGCAGTTTTATTCATAGTAGTAAAAAAAATTGTAAACAACCTAAATGCCCAGGTGAATGGATAAATTATGGTATACTCATCCAACGGAATACTAACCAGCAATAAAAATGAATGAACTTGTACCTATCCACAACCACATGAATGAATCTAAGCAAAAGAAGCCCGACACTGAAGACTATGTATTGTGTGATCTCATCTATATGAAATTCTAGAACAAGTAAAGTTATCTGTAGAAATAAAGCGTATCAGTGGTGGTTGAATGAGGTGAGAGGATGGGGTAGGGAGGTAAGTGTAGTATTGACTGCAAAGCGGTATCAGAAAGTTTTCTGGAGGTCATGGAAACATTCTATATCTGGATTCAAAACTCACTGAACAGTAAGTAGCCTTAAAATTAGTGCTTTTTGTTGTATGCAAATTATATGTCAATAAAGTTGATTTTTTTTTTAAGCTTATTTTCCATTGTCTCCGAGGTTTTGGTCTAATCACTAGGAGGCTAGAGTGCTGTTAAGTGAGATGGGAAAGTCAGTGAAAGGAGGTTTGGGGAAAAAGGTGGGAGTTCTGCTTGGACTTCATTCTCCAGCAGGCCCCAATCAGCCACCTGCAGTCACCACTGTCTCTCACGGCTTCTAGCAGGCAGTCATCTATCTGGAGGTTATTTCTCAAACACAGCCCTTTGCTTCTGGACTGGCCCTTTCCAACATTCACCCGGATTTCTGGTGGCTTAGCTTGAAGCTTTAGGGGTGTAGGTATGTGTGAAAATTTAAATACCCACAGGGGCTAAGCACGTGATGTGGGGACCTCAGCAACCCTAAGAATACAGGGACCACCTGAAAGGGTGGTCTCTACTCAGCTCCAGTTCCTTGTTGTAGGACTTGAGTACTGGCCCAGGGTTTTTCCAAGAAAAAACTCCCGAGATTCAAACTCTCTCAATGATTGCAGCTAATTTAAAAACAAATGTTAAGTGGGCCAATTAGACCCCATGTGTTGGGCCCAGAGACAGCCAGTTCCCAACATCTATTTTTTAACAAGGCACATTCTGGTGCAGGGACCCGCTCCAGCAGGTCTCATGCGAACCCTCACACTCTGGGCAGCTCAGCCTGGCCACCGGGAGCCTGTGGGCCCCTGGGAGGCTCCTGCTTCTCGCTGGTCCCACCCTCGGCTCTGGACCTGCTGGGGCATCTCAGCTCTGACCTTCTCTAGCAGCAGTGCCCCCAGCAGCCACCAAGACAGGAAGGAGGCCTCCTTCCTGAGAACCTACCTTTGCCAGCCCGGCTCCCTTTCCCAAGTACAATGCAGCCCCAGCGGCCTTTTAAACCCAGAAATCTGGTTGCATCTTGCCCCTTAAAAGCGTGTCGGTGGCTTCCCATTACCCACAGGCAGCATCCAGTTACTAAAGGAGGTGTAGACGGTACGTGGCACACCTTCCCTCTAGAGCCTGCTTCCCAGCTACACTCCGCCTCCAGCAACTTGTAACTGTGCTACCCACCCCCGACCCCCCTCCAGGCAAACATACCACAAGCTTCTCCCCTGTGAGTCTCCAAGCCTGTAGCTCCCCCTGCCCAGAACACCTTCATTCTAAGGCCCCTGCTCCACAAACTTGCTCCCACCCTTCAAGATTCAGCTGGAGTTCACCTCCCCTACTCCTGATCCCTAATCCACTAGGGAACTGGCCTCTCTCACCTTTGTGATACCACCACATACCCCCCTTTGCCCTGCATTCCGATGCAGGCATCTGTCTGCACTTCTCCTCCATGGCACTATTGCAACTGGAATTATTAGCCAATCCCAACCACACAATTTGTGTGCCTTCTTGGTTACGTCTGTCTTCCACCGGGGAATGGCTTCTATTTGTCTTGTTCACCGCCACAAGCCTCGTGCCCGGCACTTGCCTGATGCCCGAGTCTGCGACAGGATGGGCAATTGGACACTCCCCGAGATGGACAGGGCCTGAATCGGACATAGCTTTCTCTCTGGTGCCCGCTTCTGTCTCAGGGCCAGACCCCAGGAGGTGCTCCAAGAACCGGAGTTAAGGAGGGATGGGAGGATACCTGAGCGCCCTGCAGCCACAGAACGATGGTTCCCAGGCGGCGACGCTGCGGGGAGGCTGTGACCCCACAAGGCGGGCTGGGGTGACCGCCCTGCCCACGACACGTCGTAGAGCGTGGGGGAAGACATATGTGCCTGCGGGCCCTCTCGGTGCTTCCTGGCACCCTTTTCTCTACCTTCCTCGTTCTTGAATGTGTTTACTGCACTTTCGTACTGAAAATACAGATAAACAGACTAAATGGCGCTTTATCGCGCGGCGGGGGAAGGAAATCTTCTCAAGGACACGCCAGAGGCAGGCGCCGGCGGGCTGAGACCCCGGGCGGTCCCGGGGTGTCCAGGATGCGGGAGTGGGGTGGGCGAGAGGAGCCCGGCGGGCCCCAGGGCGCCGGGGCGGGGACGCTGAGCTGCGGGAGGCGCGCGGGGCCGGGCCTCGGGGGGCCCCCAGACGCGCTTGGTGGGGACGCAGAGCCGGTCTCCCCCGCGCCGCTCCGGAGGGCGGGGCGTGGTGCCCGGCGTCTTACTCCGGGCCCGGCGCGGCGGGCGGCGCCCCCTGGTGGCCGCCTGCCCCTCGGCCTCGCTCCCATGGCGCCCGCGAGGCGCGGCTCTGCAGACCCCAGCGCCTGCCCCGCGCCGCCTTTCGGTGGAAATGAGAGAAAAGGGCCCCGGACCACAGTCCGCTGTGCCTCAGGTTCCTCATGGGAAACGGCAGGATAATTACATCTCACTGGGCTTGTGGTGACGATTAAAGGTGCAAACGTATGTGAAGCTCTTAGGACAGAATGAGTGGGCGCTCAACACACCTGATCTATTGAAACGCTGGGCTGCAGGAGCCCTTCTGGAATCTCGGTGTGAATGGAGAGGAAAGGAGCCAGACGGGAATAGCGTGAAACCTGCCTCGGTCTTTCGCAGTGGGGGACCCAAGGGAGAACTCATCCGAACCCGCTGCTTCCTTTTCCGCAAGCTGGTGGTAGTGAGGTGTAATGAGGGCTGAGGTTTAAACAAATGTTGGGCCCCGTCTGGGATCTCTGAGGTCACGTTTATGGAGCTGGTGTCTGTAGAAGGGGCTGCACGCTGATGGACCACAGATAAAGGAGAAGGGGGTAGCAACACTAAAGGCCTGGATGGATGCCCCTTTAAATTACCTGCCCCGTTCTGCCCTGAGACTCAGACTTTCTGACTCCCAGCTCCAAGTCTGGAGTTCCAACAGGCTCAAGTAGGGAGAAAGAGGAGGTGGGAGGGGAAGAGAGGGGATAGAGCAGCTTCCACCCCACGCTGGGCTGGGGCAGCCTTGGCGCTCTGGCCAAGAGGGAGGACGCAAATGGGTGGTTCCTCCAAGCACAAGACGTGGGGGCTCCCTGGAAGCATGCCAGGTGTGCTGGGGGTACTGAGAGGACCGCTCCCTGAGGGACGGCAGGGCCCACTCAGGAGCCCTTTCCCAGTGTAGACAGAGCCCTGGAGGGAACCTGAGCTAGAAGGACCTTCCTGGGATGGGTTGGCTGGGGCTCTGAGGTCCTCCTTCCAGGCCCAAGTGGGAAGAGGTGGGCGCTGACTCAGCCAGGACCAGGGGGCCCCACCACTCCTGGCCGCCCTCAAAACCCTCCAGGAACCGCTAAGCCCAGACACGACTGCCTCTCCAGAGATGACCCCTGCTCTCCTTCATGCACCCTGTGTCCAGTGAGTTCTCAGAACTCCCACAGGTTTTCCTGCTTCCTGATCTCTGCCTGGAATGTCTTTCCCTGCACCTTGGGGTCTCCTGAAATCTAGCCCATCCTGCAAGGATGGATCAAGCCCCTACTCTGATCTCTCAGCCGAATGAGCTCTCAGCACTTGTACCTAATTCTTGCTCTTAATTATGTGACCTTGGAGGTTAGGGATCATGTGTGTATCATCTTTTGTCCTCATCTACATCAGGTACTAAGTGAATAAAGGAAGGCACAAGTCACAACTGGGAGGGCCTCGTTTTCTTCATTTGTAGGGTAGAACTAGTCGTGCTGGCCTTTCAGGGCTGGTGGAAGCTCTGGGTGAGATTCCTGCACAGAGGATTGGCGCACCCCCTCTTCCTCCTCAGACCCCTTCACTCTGGCTCCTCAGCCTCCCTGCTCCCTTGGCCATTTGCCCCAGAAAGTCTCTCCCATCTCAGGAGAACCCTTCCCCGACCCCGCATCTCCCTCTGCCAATACTCCATCTGCTTCCTCTGAGCCAACCTTCCTGCCCACCTCCCCGTTCCTCGGCAAACTGCCTACGGGCTCAGCTTTGCCTGGAAATCACCTCCTCACCTTTGGGGACCCAGTACTGATGCTGCCTCCTTTGGAGAACTTCTTTTTGCTGGACCCCCTCCCCCAACACCTGATGCACTTAAGTGTCCCAGTGAGCACCTACCTCCATCCAGGTTCGCCCCAGTGGTGGAGGAGCCTAGCGCTTATCCATATCTGCTGTCTCTTCTGAGCTCACAAAAGGATTCTCTTTCCCCATCCCTGTGGCAGTTAGGCAGGGACACTGACTAGTTCTGGCCAAGGGGCTGGGAGCAGAGGTGAAGCATGTTACTTCTGGGCCAAAATGTTTACTTACCAGCGCAAGACCTTCGAGGACTGCCTGGCCCTGCTTCATCCATCATGGCAGCATGTTATGAAGTGGAGGTACTGAGCCACTGCTTGGAGGCCACTGCCCTGAGAGTCACCCAGAGCCACAGTAGACTAGGACGTAAACTCCTGTTGTGTCACGTGACAGATTGGTGAGGTTTGCTACCCAGCGCAGCCAAGCCTATCCTGACTGAGTTTCCAGTTAAAGGAGTTTGTTAAATGAATGGATGGCTTTGTGAACTGTAAATATCTGTGCACATTTTAGTTACTGTTATTGTCATCAAGCTGTAGCAGGTGCCTGGGATCAGGGACTTCAGCAAGCTGTGGTGACCCCTGTGTGGCACGGCAATGACACTGCGGGGGTGGGGTGGAGAGCGGATGAGTGGGTGAGCGGGCAGGGTGTATCTTGGGAGAAAAACTTTCTCTCACTTATAATTTGCCAAGGGCTTGCCCACGACCTGTTTACATATTTAATCTCTGGTTAAAGGTTATAATGAATTCTGTGCTGTTGGCAGGAGATGGACATTTCTCCCAGCTATTTAGTTCTTGTGGTTGTAAAAGATAGTATTTCTCTCTTGGATTCACAGAGTTTTTGTTTTTTCTTTCTCTCTTCCTCGCTCTCTGTCTCTGTCTCTGTCTCTCTCACACACGCACACACACACACACAGACACACACACACAGCCCCTGGGAATCTGTAATATAATATTTTAATATTAATTTGATAGTGACTGGATTCACCCCCAGATTAAATGTATCTCTTCATCTTTGAACGCAGCTGGAGAAAATCACAACGTGGCTTTGTTTCCTAAGCGAGACTGCTAACCCGTCACCAGGTGGGCGTGTCTCCTTGAAGGTCTGTCTGTGTGCAGCTCTCTCAAGGCCTTTTCTCCTAAAAGCCTTTTCCTCTTTGTCCCTTTTCTCCGTGACTCTCCTTTAACTTCTGGTGCTATAGGGCTGACGTGGCCCTGGTTAATGAACAGTTGTAACGTTCATTACTTGAAAAGCAGGTGGGTAAGTGAAATATTACCTGGTTCTCTCCATCTCCGTTACCTACCTTGCTTGGCCCTCAGTAGATTCCCCCACCTCCATCCCATGGGCTAGTGAACTTCCGAGGGAACAGACTGACTCAGTAGGGGAGCTGGAGCAGACAGAGAGCTCTGGACAGCCTGGTTTGAGTCCAGATCCGGCCAGTTATTATTTGCGTAAACTTGACTACACGGTCACTTCCTTGATTTCAGATTCCTCATCTTCAAATGGAGCCTTAAGACCAGTCTGGCCTCCAACATGGGGCTATGGTAAGGATCACCCCAAAGGGCTGTGGGCCAAAGCATGATTTATGGAGATGTGGCATTTAATTCTCACTGCATTTTCCCTTTCCTGTGCCAAAAAGGCTCAAGGAAGGATGGGATAAAAAGGTTCCTGCATACCCTTCCTTTCCTGGCTTTTTCATTCAGCCCCCGAGGGGCTGGGAGAGGGAGTGGAGCGGAGGGGTGGACTTCCTAGGACTGGATGTGGGGATGGGGAGCATCATTGCGGGTACACAGGACCCTAGTCTTGGGATCTGGCCTCTTGAGGGTTTCCAGGCTCAGGGAAGAAGCAGGGCTTCTAGGAGGCCTCAGACTGGGAAGGGACCAAAGACCCACAGTGGCAGGACCCAAGGACATGCAGATGGCTCTGAGAGCCAAACACAAGGCTGGTTGAGGTCGAATTTCCGGCCAGTCAGCAGCATGAGGGCCTGAAGTCAGACACAACCAATATGAAGAAATGACAGTGACACATTTTGCACTCTCAAGCTTGTAGAGGGAGAGTTCCACCCTTAGGACTGGTAGAACCCAATATAAATGTGGGCTCTTGCATTGTTTTCCATGTCCACTAGCCCCTGACTGGAGCCTTCTCCTCCTCCAGCCACCTTTGAGCTGACCACAGGCCCAGTGTGGGTCCGTGTCTCAGTGGTCTAAGCATAAGTGGACATCCTTGAGGCCCTGACGACCCACCACACAGGGTCTAACAAGCCACATCAGCCTCACACGAGGGGCCAGTTAAAAATGCCACTCCTGGGCCCCCTTCAGCCCCATATAAAGGGCCTCTGGGGCTGGGTGGAGAGGGTCGGGAATCTGCATTTTAACAACACACTCTATGAGAGTCCAACACTCAAGGAAGCTTGTTAAGCTTTGCACCGGAAGTGAAATGAAGGTGACACTATTATAGTCCCAGCTGGAAGGTTTGCTGTGGGCCAGTTGTACTGGCTGTGACCAAGTGATCGGTGATGATTACGATATTAGTTCTCTTTTGTGTCATGGACTTAGCTGTCCATGTCCAACCCCACTTCTGCATATAAACTCAAGGGCAGGGATCAGGGCTCCTGAGAGCCCAGCACTGTGGGGTCTTGACAGTCACCTGCAGAGATTCACTGAAGGGACAAGAGGTACCTGCTGCTGCTCTGTACCAGGATGATGGGTTAGAGTAGCATCACTTCCCATCCCCATGGCCTTGGGCCCCCAAGGGTTGGGGCAGGGGCAGCTCCTCTGGCCAGAAGGTATAGGTTCTGTCTGCTCTCTAGCCAATATACATGACAGTACAAATTCATGACCAAATTATATCAACAGCAGAATTATAATATATTAATAGCAATATCATAATAGAAAAAAAGGCTTGGGAGGGCAACCATCTTCCAGAATCTGAAGGTTGGCATTCATTCTTCATGAGCTCAGCTGAAGATAGTGCCTTCAGAATTTGGTTAAATGGCAGCGAGAAGGACCAGGGTTAGTTGCAGGGAATCATTTTCCAAGCAGGCCATTTAAGGGCCTGAGGTTGCATAGAGCCTCCCTTCCAGAGTGAGATCTGTGGAAATAGAGCTGGTGGCTTTGGAATCAGGCTGTCTGCGACAGTGGCTTTCACAAAGACTTCGGTCCCATGGCAGTGTGGCCGTTGACATTCCACCATATGAGGCCTTTCTGGAGGTGGCTTCTGGACGGGTCTTCCAAGAGCAGTGGCACTCAAGAGATCTGCATGTGGCCACAACCAATGTCCAAGTGCTCCAGAGGGCATGGCGAGTCAGCTCCCTGTTTGGTAAAGGCCAGGAGCGGGCTCAGTCCGATGGGGCGTGGACGGTCAAGGTCTTGTTGACAGTCTCCGGGTTCTTGCTTGTGCAGTCCCAGCCCTGCCCAGTGAGCCCACTCTGGGAGGAGGCCTTAGTGTAGATGGAGGGCGGGGAAGCTCCGGGAGAACCACGCGCCAGCGCCGCCTTGCACAAGGTCGGTCTCCAATAAATAAAATACTTGTGGATGAAAGGCCTCCCTTGCTGGTTTCTGACTCTGAACCTGCACCCACAGCAGCAGCGCCTCTCAGCCCAAGTCCGGAGAAGGCGCTCACCCCTCTGGAGGCGGTGAGAAGAGGCTGAGAAAATGCTGATGAGTGTGTTCAGGACCAGGAGAGTCAACCTCTCGGGCCTCTACTTTGTGGGCTGCAGATGGCCGAGCAGCCTGGCAGCTTTTGACATTCCCTGGGCTTCATCACCTGTTTTGCAGACATCCCTGATGGCCTCCCTTTACTCCGTGACACACAGGCTAAAGTCCAGATGAGGGAGCCCATGTGAAGCCACCTCATCTGCGCCTGGGGAGGCTTGTGGGGGAGGGGTTCTTCCCACCACTCTGAGATGACGAGTCCTGTCCTCACACCGTGGAGTGGGGCCTGGGCATCACGGCTATCCACAGCCGGCCACAGGTCTTCACCACAGCGTGGCATTCTTAGTTCGAGATATACCCCCAGAAAGACAGAGATAAACATGCACAGACCCGTGTACGGAAGGGCCTAGAGTTAACGTGAACGGCATTTGGATGGCCCATCCTTGGGTGTCAGTCCCAGCTCTGGCGCCTGAGCGTGGGTAACTGAGAGGGGAACAGCTGGCTGTACTTCCCAACGGGGAAGCTTCCAAAGTGGCCTCTCGGGGCAGGAAGTGAGGATCTGAGGGGAAGGGAGCCAGCCCCTCCTGGGTTCTGTGCTGGTGCCGAACCTGGAGGCAGAGGGGGCTGCAGCCAGCCTCCCCCTCCCCTAGCCTGGTTCTGGCCAGTAAGAGCTCAGCCCTCCCTTCTTCCTCTGGGCAGATACCCAGAGGTCTCTCCGCCTGGGAAACCACCCACTACGGGGCTGGGGGTGCAGAGCTGCCTCAGTGAGCATCCCTACTGCGCAGGATGAGCCTGGGCCTCTGGGGGCCCCTCCCAAGGGGCCAGGGAAGACCCAGCCCACCAGCTCTGTGCCCCCCCTCGCCCAGGTGCACAGCAGCCCCAAGGGACCCTGGGGTGCTCTGGGAGGGGGGGACAGGGAAGGCAAATGTTGGTGGGGTTTTCTCTCTTATTTAAGAAATGAAAAGGAGATGCCGTGTTAACGTTAGTAAATGTGGGCAGGTGCGGGGCAGGGTCCGTTCTCGAGAGCAGAGCGGCGGCCGAGGTCACCCGTCAGATGAGGCTGGCGGCCTTCTCCTGCACGTTGTACTCCTTGTTTTTCT
Organism: Globicephala melas; assembly: GCF_963455315.2. Classification (NCBI taxonomy): domain Eukaryota; kingdom Metazoa; phylum Chordata; class Mammalia; order Artiodactyla; family Delphinidae; genus Globicephala; species Globicephala melas. The sequence continues at coordinate 130,807,027 of NC_083317.1, read as the reverse complement.
TCACCCGCCAGCTGATGTAGAGGAGCAGCAGCGTGCCCAGAGCCTTGTAGCCCACCTGCAGGCCCAGGTACCTGTGGGGCAGGAGACAGGCCCTGTGAGGGGTGTGGAGGCTCTGTGGGCAGCATCACAGTGGCCTGGGCCAGGTGTCCTCACCACTCAGGGCAGGATCCGGGCCCACCCAGGTGGGGCTGCCCTCCTCATTCCTTTTAACCCCAGGACCACAGGCCTCGCAAGGAGTAGGCGGGGAGTAGATGTGGGACTCCCAGTTCACTGCTTCTCGTCCCTGCCCTGGCGACCCCTGGAGGGCCAGAGAAACACCGCAGACCCAGCCGACTGGAGGGTCCTGCTGCCCAGCACAGCCAGGAGGGGGCACCTTCCCGTTGCCTCTTGGTCTGCCCTGCTCCAGGCCTTCTATGCCACTCCCACGCCGTTTCCAGATCCCGTCCTGCCCCCTGAAGCCCACTCTCCCTGCTGTTTCTGTCTGTGTGATGAGGCAGCAGGTGAGGTGGCTGGAAGAGGTGCCAAACTCAGTGGTGCTGCAGCTGGGTGCCGCCTGCCCTTGGCCTCTGCCAGGAGCCGTGATGGGCCACCTCTTTCTGAGCAGTGGGAGGCTGGCCTGGCATCATCATCCCACAGCCACGGCCTCTCCCTTTGAAAAACCTTTCTGCTGCTGTTCCCACCCCCCGAGGGCCAGTGGGGACCGCAGAAGGGGGGCCACAACAGAGCAGCCCCTGAGTCTTGGACGGCTCTCTGTGGGCCCTGAAATGCCGGTCACCGGTGGCCCCGCTCCCTGCCCAAGGCAGCTCCCCTCCTGCCCTCTCCCTCGGAGGCCTGAGAGCCTCACAGTTGCCACTGGAGCAGATGACGGCCTCTGCTTGGGCCTGGGGCCTGGCACGTCGTGCGGGCCCTCACCTGTCTCGGAGAGCGTCGTTGTCGTAGTAGATGCAGGCCCCTCGCCTTCCAGAGCACTGCGCGCCCCAGCGGATGCAGGAGTAGTCGATGGTGAGGCCGTAGAGGGCTGGAGACGGCAGCCAGGCTGGCATCAGTGGGAAGAGAGTTCAGAGAGCTCAGGTCACGTGGAGCTGCCAGGAGAGGCACCCGGCAGGGTGGGGAGCGAGCCCCCCAGCACCCCTGCACAGCTCACGGGCATGAGCACGGCTCTGCCCCACCCTGGGAGGAACCACAGTGACTTTGGAAAGCAGAAGAGCTTTCCATGAAGCCTGAATTACTCTTTCACCAGAGGCTTAGAAGAGAAAAGGGGCCTGAGCCATCCTTCCAGGGCAGAGTGAGTCGCAGATGTCACCGTGGGCCTGCTCAGACAGATACCATAGTTCCCACACTTGGGGTTGCTAGGCTCCACTGGGTGGCAGGAGGCTCTCAAGGACACCAACTCCTCGGGTCCTCACAGCAGCCCGGAGGTGGGTGGCTGTCCTCATTTTAACGGGGAGGAAGGTGGGCTTGGCTGGCTCACCTTTGCATAGGCAAGCGGGGTTAGGGCTGGACTTTGCACCCTCGTTTTTGGAGGTTCAGATCCCACATTCTTCCACTACACGAAGCTGCCCTGCTGGTTTAGACAACACCCCCAGCAGACCCCCAATACCCTGGCTGCTCAGAACCTCCCAGGCCCCCTGAACTTCCCCACAGCTGAGTGGCGAGAACTGGTCCATCGGGGCCATGCCCTACGGCTGCTGAATATTCGGATGAGCCCCACATCCTTAGCTACAGTTCCAGGCAGTCACTGGACTGGGGAAGGGCTCGGCCGGATCCACACCTGGGCCAGGCCACCCCATTCTCAGAACCACTCTGAACAGTCTCTCAGACTCTGTTTTGGGCCCTGTGGGAAGCTGCTTCTGGAGGAAAGAAAAAGGCAATCTTCTGCTTCTGGCTCTGCCCAGAGGTGGGAACCTTCAAGAACCAGCCTCTCTATTCAGACCTGCTGGCTCCCTAATCTCCAGGTGAACAGGGGATGGAAACTGGACACAAGGACTGACCTTCCTGAATGCTGTTCCCTGAATAGAAATAAAGTCCAGAAAAATTTTCAGCCAAGTCCCAGTGGGTAATTTGAAACTTGCCAAGTCCTCTTTTCTACCCAGGGTGGAATTGCCTTCTCAGGTGATGAATGGATCCCTCCAGCCTGGGTTTTCTATCTGTGGTGGCCACACTGAGTTATCTGAGCTCAAATGACAAAACAAAGGCAGCAGGTGCTTTGAGCCTCAGGAGAGGGGCTGTTTTCACCGTGGCTGGAAGAAGCAGGGCAGGGCTCTCCAGAGCCCATTCTGGCTGCTGTTGGGCTGGGCGGAATGTAAGGTTTCCTTCCCAGTGGAGGTTTCAGAGCAAGTTATAAATGATAAGTTATAAATGGAAAGGCACTGTGGTGATGACCATACCTCTGCCACCAGGACAGGATAGATCCCAGTGTCCTGTGTCCTTTGTGCTTGTAATATAGGCCAGAGGAGCAGAGTCTGAAGGGGGGCTTCTGGGGCGAGAGGAGCAAGTGGCCAGACACCGAGAAATCCCACTGAAAAAACTGATTCACTCCTCATCACCCCACACCTCCCCCAGATTTGGTCGGAGAGGGCCTCCTGCTCAGCAGGCCCAGGAGAGACATCACCCACACACCCCAGTGTGATCATGGAAGCTGCTACGGGGTGAAGTGCAGATCAGACTCCCAGATAATAATGCACCATGCGCTCTGCAGGGATTTCAGCGTTTAAGGTCAGAAAGTGCACCCTGATCACAGATGAAATCCCTCCACTGCAGTCACCGTATTCCCCGCTGCGGTGCATGCCCCCGGGTCCTCAATAAATCTGTCATTTTATCTGGTCCCTTTACTTAGTGTGAATCCGTCCTGGAATCAGTCCCTTTACTTAGTGTACCTTCACTGCAAGGGTCTCCATATTAGTGCCCTGTGTTTATCTAGTGCTTGGAGGTGTCCAGAAGGGACAGTCCAGCGTGAGCAGTCTGGGAAAGGACCTGCAGGGCAAGCTGGGTGTTCCCTGATGCCTGCAGGCAGCTCGTCCTCCTGTCGCCAGTCCTGATTGCTGTGCACAGTTCCCTTCCTCCTGGGTTCTGGGCTGCTTGAGAGCAGGCAGGGTTGGTCGGCAGAGGGCCCCACTTTGCTAAATAGAGGTAGGAGGAGTGTATTTTGTCAAATGGAAAGGAAGCCAGGGCTGGGCTCCGCTGCCGTTCTGCTTGGGACAGGAGCACGAGGTTTTGTTCCTACAGCGAATTCTTGGAGAGAGATGAAAAAATACCTGCCTTCAATGTTCTATTAGGCATTCTCAGCTGCGTCCACTTTTCCTTTTTCTTACATACTTTCATTTGGTGTTAATGCCATAGATGGAATCTTTCCTAACCTCAAGTGATGGGGAAACCGCCCATATGGGATTTGGCATTTACTGTTGTGTTGACTGTGTACAGCTTCTCTTTACGACAGAGATGAGACGGGGCTTTCCCCGTCCCCACCCTGCACCCCACAGCCCTCTGATTCCCTGTCATCTGGGGCCACGGGGAGGGGGGCATCTCTGACACTTACCCAGCAGACGCATCAGCAAGAACTGTACTCCGATGGCAAATGACTTTTCCTCCTGGTTCACCACGCTGAAAAGGCACACAGGAAATCAGCAGTGGGAGGACTCAGGGCTGTGCCTTCCCCCCACCGGGGCAGCCACAGCCTCAGGGCGCGTCGGAACCTGCCCTCACGTGGCCTGGCTGGGTTCCCCGAGCTCCCGTTGCTCCTCTCAGTGGTTCTCAAAGCATGATCACTGGACCAGCAGCGTCAGTATCCCCTGGGAACTTATTTGCAAGGCAGATTCTCAGGCCTTGCCTCAGAAGAAGAGTCAGACACTCTGGGGATGGGGCCCAGCGATCTGTGTTGGAAGAAGCCCTCCAAGAGATTCTGTGCACACTCAGGTTTGAGAACCACTGGTCTCTGTGATTTTCTGGGCTGCCCAGAGCCCCCTTCAAGAAGCAAAGGGCAGAGTGTCTGGGAGCGGAGAGGATACTGAAGGCTGTGTTTATGGCTGCAGGTCTGAACAGCTCCTGTGGTGTTTACAGCAATAGAAGACAGCCCTGATACTAAGTGTAATTAGGGCCCCTGGGCTGTCGGCTCCTGTGTGCAACTAAAAGAATCCTCTACTTTGGGCCGGCTTCGTGGGCATGCGACCTGTGTGGCCTCACAGGGCCCCACCCTCAGAAAGGTCCCGTGTTTGCTTTAGTGCTCTGCTGTGGCTGGCTTGAAATTCTTAATAATTTTCAAACCAGGAGCCTTGCGTTTCCATTTTGCACTGGGTCCTGGAAGTTATGCAGCCAGTCGTGCTCCCACCCTTCTTCTCTAAAGAGGAGAGAAGTGCTTGGCTGAGGAAGGACGTTCAGAGAGAGAGGAGGCAGGCTGTCTGGAGGAGGTACCGCCAGGCCCTGTCATCCCGGCTGGGGCGTGGAGCAGAGCGAGGACACGCCCTTCCACGAGGTGGGGGGCCAGGGGCGGGCCAGCCGGGGCACCAGGCTTCCCTGTGCCCTGAGTGCACGCACTCCTGAGCGGGAGTTGGCTGGGGGAAAGCATTCGGGGGCTGAGGGGCCAGCAAGGGAGGGAACTCAGAAGTAATCCCCAGGTCTCTGCACACGTTTTGTTTTACCTCCATAGTTCTGCTAGCAAACTGGAAAGGGACCTTCTTTCAGCTTCTCAGAATACCCACTGGGGTGAAGCAGCGGGGAGGCACCCACTGGGATCCCCCACGTGGGAAGTGCCTCAAATCTCAATCTCATGGACACTCCCTTAATTGCCCACAGATGCCTTCAGTGGTCCGATCCATAGGAGAAGCTTCCGTGTCTTGGTCCTTATCCCTGGGCAGACTCCTCTGGATTCTCAGCCAGATGGGACTTGGGAACCCCAGTTTGGCTTCTGATAGAGATTTTGAGTTCCTTGTACTCTCTGCCCCTTCAGCCCCGAATTAACGCTGGCTCTCTGACCTCTCTTTCCTGATACATTTTCGGCAAACCTTCACTCCCAGCCTGTATTTCCATGCCTGGCTGGAGGCCACGACTGATACAAATAAGGTTTGGGTCACCTACAATGCCATCGTTAAGCCTCACCTTCTCCATACGACACAGCATCCATTCTTTCATCTTTCCCAGTGGGATTTATCTTTAAATCATTTTGGGATACTGGGGCCTCTTCTCCAATTTCACTCCAGCCCTTGACCAGAGATTTTCTAGAAAAGCCCACCCTGTGGTTGAAGTGGTGCTTTGCCTCCACTACTTCCCCATCCCTGGGGCTTGACAGCCCTCTGGGAGGTGATCTAACAGGGATGCCCTTCTCCGCTGCTCAGGGACTTCCTTATCCTATTCCCTCTCCTCGTCATGGCCACCCACACACCTTTCTCAGGATCCCTGGGTCCACCATGGTCCATCTGACTTGGGGTGTAAGAAGGGAAGCCCACTCAGGGGCCTTGGGTGAAAGCACGGGTACTTGGAATGCATGGATGGGGAGCAGTGGAGGAGAGGGTGGTGCTGGGAGGCAAGGTGCTCCCAGCGTCCCTACACAGTCTTGTGGAGTATGTTAAGAATGCAAGGTCCTGACTGTTCGCTTCGTGGGCCATTTCCCAGGGTTGTGGCTGCAACGAGCATCCTTGAGGCATGAGGTAAAATCTTCTAGACCAGCAGCAGGCTTGGTCTATATAAGCAGTGGCTCTCCCAAGCTCAGTGTTCCTTAGCTGTGACCTACACCCACTGCAGGCGAAACATACACCTGAGCCCCTCCACGTCACCCAGTAGGACTTGGGGGGCATGGATAAATGATGCAGCATGAGGTTCACACTGCTTGCTGTGCTGTGAGCAGCAAAGTCCTTTGGCTTTGACCCGGGAGTCTCCCAGACTCTGCCAGCATCCTTGTGGAACAGTAACAGAAACAGGAGCTTGGTAGTTTGCAAGCTAACTTGTAAATGAGGGAAAATCCCAGACCCTTCCTCATCTCCTAGTCTTCTGGGGAAACTAGCCACCTAGCTAGCTGATAATAGTAATAGCAATAACAATAATTTGGTTAATAGTGATAATTAACTAATATGCAGAGCACCTTGTATTTACAAAGCAATTTACCATATAACCCTGACACCAATCCTTCGAGGTCAATATCATTAACCCCCTTTCATCCGCGAGGAAACTGAGACTCGGTGAGATGGGCAACACCCAAGGACTTTCAGCCAGTACATGGCAGAAGTGGGCCTTTGACCCTGGCCCTGGGCTTCCAGATCCTGTGTTTTTCCCTCTCTGCTTGCCAGACGGATGAGGACACGAGGGAGGCAGGCAGGGGGTGAATTATGCCCACTTGGTTGAAACCTTATTTTCTCCTTCGCCGAGGGTGAGGTGAAGGGAGGTCATTCCCTGTCCACACCTCAGGGGCACCTCAGTGCTGCTGTAACAGGATACCTCTGTCCTCCCCTCCCACCTGGCCGGCCCCTCCCTTCTGACCTGGCTCCTAGCACACTGCGCTTTTCTCATTTCCATCCTTTCCGTGGCCCTCATTCTGTCTCTGGAACTTTCCTCATTTTCCTTCCCCGATTTTATGTATCCAACTGAATTCTCCTCCACCCTCTCAGTTCTTTTAGGACTTGAAGATAAATGAGTCTACAGATGTGCAATCAGGCAGCCTGGCTTGGTCACGTGGCTCAGCCGTCAGGCTCTGCCCTCCCTGTGCGGGATGGAGGCACAGGGACCCCGTGAGACACGGAGTGAGGCTGCAGCGAGGGACTCCCAACAAGCCCGGCACAGAAGCCCCCGCCACTGGCGCACCAGCATTATCTCCCTGTATCACCCCAAGAACGTCCAAGGACACTGAGGGGCACGAAAGGCAGGAGAGCTGAGAAGGGGGCAGTTGGGCACGAAGTGAGGGAAGCGTGGGGAAGGAGAAGCACACTCACCGCAGCACCATCATGTAGAGAGGGTTGTGGGAGATGCAGGCTATGAGCGCCACAAAGGAGATGAGGAAGATGGCCGGGAGCAGGAAGTGGGCGCAGGGGATGGGGCACGGGCCCGTCTTTGCTGAAGCGGATCCTCCTCTCACGCAGCTGCAGTTCGAGTAGGTCTTGGAAGGAGAGGGAGGGGAACGGGGGAAACATGCTGTCATTATTTCGACTCCACATACTTTTAAATGCCTGCTCCAGCTCTCGCTCCTCTGCCCTCCCTGGGGAGCTGGTGATGCTGGATGCAGAGGTTGGGCGGGAGACCAGGTGGGGGTTTCAGGTGCCCCATGGATACTGCCTCTGACCACTATTTGGGCAACAGAAACCATCTTCACCAAAACCAGTTGTCCAGCGTGGGATGGGCTCTTCCCGCAGTTAAACCCGCATCAGGATATGTAGGATTCCACTGCCAGGCACTGCCCACCCAGTGGGGACCGGGGCCTGGGAGGGCCCTCCTCTGGAGCAGCAGTGGTTTTGTGGGTTGCTGTTTTTGCTGTTTGTGTGTTTACTGCAGGGACATTAAAGGAAGATAAAAATAGGGGGAGATAGCAGTGGGAACCCAGAGGAATCTACTGTACTTTCTGCCTGAGAGAAATTCTTCCTGTCTGCAAAGGTCTCTGTCTCAAGTCTGCGAATCCATACGGCTCAACACTGTTGTATAGCTCTCCTTGGTGGCCACTGCCTGTCAGGTGGCCTTCACCTTTTCTCTCACATTGTCTGATAGACCAGCCTATGGTCCAATTACTGTAAGTGTCAAAGCAGTTATAGGGGCAAGATTAGAACTAATGAACTGGTATGCTTCCTTCTACCAGGCATTGGAACTATGTACTCTTTTTACTTTGGCTGCTAGGAAGCTCATAATTAAGTTATATACAGTGTTGCTGCTACCTCCTTCAGTCTGGATTTTTTTAAACATAGATACTTTTCCTTATAATTTGCTATTTTTTCTTGATATTATGCTAATGGATTTTGGTCTTGATGTGCTTGTGCTGTTACTGGAAACCTGTCAAGATTATTTCTGGAAATAGATGAGTCAGAGGTAAGTAAATGAAGATAAGAAAACCACAGAAGCCACCACAGGCTCCTCCAACTAGAAGGCAACTGAGAGAGTAACTTGTCCAAGTTCTTTGTCCTCCTGCTGCCTGAGAACCACGCTCCTCTGTTCGCAGAGCTGGCTGTGGAAGCAGCCTTGTCCTGTCCTCTCAGGGGAGGATGGTAAATGGGTCTAGCCTTGCCTGTGCCCTCCACACAGGCTTAAAGGAATAAGATGCATCCTCTCCTTAGGGCATCCTCAGGGGAACTGCACAGACTTCCCAGTGCTCTTAGGAAAAAGAACATCCAAATCCTAACCTGACCCCTGCCGGCTCCCTGGCTGAGCTGGGTATGACTCTTCTCCTCACTCCCTGGCAGCCCTGGCCTTCTCTCTTTTCTCCTGTGCCAGCTCATTCATGCCCTGGGGCCTTGCAGCTGCGTTCACTCTGTTCGTTTCACTCCCAGGTCTTCATAGTGTTTTCTTCTTCTGGTGGTTCAGTTCTCATGTCACCTCCTCAGGGAGACCCCCAGGCATTCTCTGTCCCATTAAGTCTCTTCATGGCATGGGTTACTTTCTAAAACTCCCTTGTGCGTTTATTTGGTAGAATACAAACTCATGAGGGCAGGGACCTGGGCTGATAGGTTCCCCCCGAATACTTAGCACCCGCAGCTGTGTCTGGTGTTTACTAAGTATTTGCTGAATAACCGCACAAACGACTGGACTTGGTTTGCTGCTGTCTGGTCCTGGGAGGCTGGGAGCCGTAGTGCTCTGAGGGCTGGCCAGGACCTCACCAAGTTAGCCTGGTGAGTGTGGGCTACCTGAGTGGGAGGCTGTGGCCAGGAGATACCTGGCCTTGCACAGACATGCCCCAGGCTGAGGCAGCACCCTGAGTTCTAGTCTCAGATCTGCTCCTAAATAGCTGCAGACTTCAAGCCAGTTGTGTGGCCATAGGTGAGTGTCGAGAGGGATTGAACCAAATGACCTCTATCACCACTTCTGGCTCTAAGCTTCCAGGTCCACATCACAGAGGCCCTCTGCCCTCGATTTATCTGGGCCAGTCCATGTGGCCTTGCAACACTGCCAGGACGCAGACAGGCCCATCAGGATCCTTCAGGGTGAGACTGGCAGTCCTCAGCTGAAGGAATGCTCTGGCTTGTTTCTGCTCTGAGCATTGTTAGGCCTCAGGAATGTGAATTTGTTGGACATCGGCCAATCTTTAATTGACTTTAGGCTGTAGACATCTGGTCATGACCCTAGGGAAGGGGAGGTGGAGAGAGGGTGGGTGTGGCCCAGAGGCCAGGATGCTGGGAATGAGTGGGGTGGAGCCCTGCCCGTCCCGAGTGGAGGAGCAAGCTGCAGGGGCACACACTCGGCAGTGGCCCGGGGCCCCTCCGGCCCTTACCGGTTGCTTGGAGACTATAGAGCTGACGTTGATTTCACTGCAGCCAGCATGGCAAGGGGAGAGGTACTCAACCCCATCGTCTCCACAGACCGGGTGGAAGATGGAATCTGGGCACGAGCAGTCCCTGCGGCAGGCGGGAGGCTGTGGATGTATAGAACTTGATGTGCTGCCAGCAAAACAGGAAATGGGAATCAAACAAAGCAAGACCAAAGGAAAACCTCTCCACTCCAGCCCAGCGTGAGTTCCCCGCCTGGTTAGTGTGCCTGTGCGTCTCTGTTTGTCTTGGGCCAGCGCCACCCAGGGATCTGAATTATGTCTATTGGAGCCAACAGTGAATTTGCCCAGTGCTCGTGGCACCTCTACTTCTTCTGCTAGTAGGGTCCCAAACTACTAGTCGTTGGAACTGCTTGGTTGGCAAATCCCCCACTTTGGAAGGGGTCGAGACAGCCAACCAGTCAGGACTCTGATGAGAGAGGTGGCAGATGCTATGGGAGAGTCACAGGCAATAATTTCCCTTCCCTTCTCTTTCATCTGAGCTCGGGCTGAGGCCCCTTGAGGCAATCCAGGGTCTAGATGGCTCCCGTCTCTGGGTCTATGTAGCCATCACCCAGGTCACTCCATTCCCCTGAGCTTCAACCAAGCGATTTCACTGGCTGATCTCACCAATCTTACCGTATCTGATATTCCTGATCTTCTTAGGGGAGGGTCGGGATTGGGGCTGATAAACCAAGGTTCAGAGCTTTGCTAAAATAATTACACTAATCCTAGTTAATGGGCATCCCTCATGCTCCAGGCACTGTGCCCGAGGGCTTTTCATGCGTGCCAGCCATCGCAGTATTAGTGGTGCTCCTTTTGTGGATGAGGAACCTGAAGATTAGATAAGTTAAGTAACTTTCCCCAACCAGTAAAGAACAGTGCCAGAACTAGGACCTGGTCTGATGACAAAGCCCCGTGCTAAACTCCCAGTGAAAGCCTTCTTGGTCTCTCTCAATCCACAGCCAGAGGACCAGGACAAACCGGTGGGTGGGTGGGGTCCCATCCTGAGTGATACTCCCTTCCCTCATACCCACCAGAGACAGGAGAGTTTCTTTCAAAGAGAAAGAGAAAACACCAAGGCTGAAAAGTATGGCATCTCCAAGTATTGCAACCTCACCGGGCAAAATCTTAAAGAAGAGCTGTTGAAAGGTGGCTCCCAGGAAAAAAGTAACGGCTCCTTGCTCAGCACACTCCCTCATGGGCCTCAAAGCCCTTCCTGAACACGAAGCCAGACTTAGAACTTAAAACCATGTTGCTTTATGCAAACCGACAGGTATGCTTTACCTGCCCTCTTCCTCACCTGCCCTAATTTTTCAAGTCTGCCATCACCTTCCTTGCTCTTTCTCAGACCTTTGCAGGTCTCCGTCTCTCATCTTTCTCTGGCAGCTCAATAAGACTGTAATTTTAGCTGGTACAGAGTGGATGCTAAAGGTAGACAGTTCCTGGTTTCTGAGGCTCACAGCACTACAGATTCATCCTGAAACCAAACTAATTAGTTTTTGGTGCTTCTTAAAAAACCGAACCCTAACCTGATTGCTGGTGCCCCACTAGGACCCTCTGATTTCCTCTCATAATTGAGCACACTACTCAAGATCTGATTTTCTCAGTTGCCACGTAAGAGATTAGATCAACAAGGGAAAAGGAGAGAGGATAGTTGAAGAAGCAGAAAGGAAGACGTGTGGCAGCCACAGACAGGCTCTGGCCCCGGCCTCATTCCCACTACCTGCGGGGGTTGACCTCTGCCACGACTGGTGTGGAGCAGCCCATGAAGAACAGAGGGGCACAGAGGATCATGGAGATGGTGATGATGGTGGCAGCCACACGGGGAATGGTTTGCAGAGAGAAAACAAAACGCTTCATGAGGATTCCTCCAAACAGCATCCCCAAGGCCGCAGCAGGGAGGTTCACAGCACCTACAGACGGAGAGAAGCTGGTCTGGGTGCACAGGCCTTGCAGTGTGTGTGGGCCGCACATTGAGCTGGACCACAGAGAAGGGGGCATGGCTTCCTGAAGCGACATTCAATATGATTAATTGCAATAGTAATAAACGACATTAATTGAGCATTTACTGCAGAGTTATCTTGACATGGCAGACTGCCCTGCCTGTGCCAAGAATAAAGAAAGAAGTGGGGCCCTTGCAGCCAGAGGGATGTGGGTTGAATGTGCACTTATTAAGCGCCTTTCATTACCTGGCCCGTCCTTGAACTGTGATCACATGGGGTTAGCAAGGCACTGGTGGCGCCCCCTGCCTGATGTGCTAGTCAGAGGCCAAAGGCTAGAGGCGTGAAGTCACAGCCAAGAGCCACACAGGAGGTCAGGGGTCACGCCCTGACCACCTTGCCACTTCCACATGGTCAAGCTCACCTGTGAATTGGGCCCCATAACTCCCTTGGGTACTTGGTGGGACCACATCAGTGCTTCTCACCCTCAGCTGCAAAAAACACCGATGCTGGATGCTGGACATTCTGCTTTCATTGATCGAGGGTGGGGCCTGGGCGTCCGTATGTCTTAAAGCTCTCCATGGGAGCCTAAAGTGCAGTGGGGATGGAGAATCACTGGGCCCCATACTCCTTATCCAGGTGAATGTCTTCAAGTCATTGGAGAAGAAGGAAAAAACCCAGAGGCATCTTGCCCAGCCCCCAGTTCAATCCTCTCTCTTTCCTTTGTCGCCCCTGATGATGTCAGGGCCTTTGGGAGGCAGTCAGGCTTTCAGCCCCTCTGACAGGGTGGAAGTCATCCCCCAGCCTCTGCCCACTCCTGTCTGGAATGATAAGGGCCTAAGAAATCTGCCAGGAACGGTCTAGACTGCCAACCTGGAAGAATGTCCTTAAAATTCTTTCTCTCGGGCAAGAACCCTCTGGCTCCTGCCTGTGTCCGGTCTGGGGGTTCCCGGCCCTGGGTGGGTGGCGGGAGGGCCCAGCTGCGGCGGCACCCGGGGGACTCACCGATGAGGAAGTTGGCATAGGCCGCGGAGGCGCCGTACTGCTTCTCCAGAAACTTGTTGAGGAAGGTGGAGAGGCCGGCAATGACGGAGGAGAAGGTGCACTGGGCCAGGACCACCAGCATGAAGAGCGGGCTCATCAGGAGGCTCAGGAAGATGCGGGGGAACCCTGCCAACAGGCTGCCGTCAGGGCCGGGCCTCCGGGCAGCGGTCACAGGGTCCGCGACACTGGCCACTGCCCTTCCTCCCCCCGGCCCCCCTCCAGGCAGCTCCTCTCTCTTCCTCAGGGCAGAATCCAGGCCCTGAGCTGTTCAGTGGCCTGTTGGGGGCACACAGCCACTCGGACTCCACTCAACATGCTCATGGGCTGAATGAAAGGAGGACAGGCCTGGAAGAAGTCAGGCGGAGGGTGATTGTACATGATGGCTGCATCCATGGGAAGGGAGGGGAGAGGAGAACGTGGGCCAGGCGGTGTGGGTGGGGCTACCTCTATCTGAGTTTGGGTCCCCTGCTATCTGCACAGCAGCAGTCACCAGGGCCCCTGGCAGAGCCCCTCGTGAGGGGTTGTCCAATTTTAGACCGCCTGCTTTTAGTGCCCCTCACCACACCTAATACCACATGGGCTGGGCTACCCCGGACCGCCCCCACCCCAAGCCAGCCCTCCCAGGGCTGCCGGGTCACTCAGTTACGTTTAATGAAATCCACCAGGGAGCTTCTTGACTTGGCCTCTTCCATCTTCCTTGCCTCATCTGCTATGGTGGGAGTCCTCTGAAGGCAGCGAAGGGGGTGAGGGTTAATGACCCAGGTTCCCTGCAGCCACCTTCCCTGGGCCCTTGATCCCTCTGGTCTTAGTGGCTCAGGGCTGGGCAGTGGTCAGCCACCCCGGGTGTGTGTGGGAGGGCGTCCAAAGCCATCACCACCTGTGTCGGTGAGCCCGGTGCTTGGCCACCGACCAGAACGCAGCCATGCCAGGGCCTCCCAAGATGTTATTTCATACCTGGGCATATTATTTCGTATCTAACTGCTGGCTGATGCCAAAAGGCATCTGAGTGGATCTCACCCCTCGTCTGTCTGTCATGGCTACACTTCTTCCCTGTCCTCAGATTCCAGGGGCTGCGGGCTTCTGGGACGCTCTGGTCTAGAATGACCTCTGTTTTCCAGCTCTCTCTTTCAGTCTCCTCTATGGAGTCCCTTCTTTCTTCTGGGCCCAAACCTGGGCACTGTTCAAGGCTCTGACCTGGCTCTCAGCCTGCACTTTCTGTGCAGACCTCCTCAGTGAACTCGCCTTCCGCTTCTGAACTTGTTAGCTGCAGCCTGAGGCCCCCAGCTCTGAACCACCACACAGACGCAAGGCCCCTGAGCTCTGACACAATTAGGATCCCCCAGGGGACTCATCAGCAGGCCTAGGAGCTCCCATTCGTTTAGTGCTTTCTCCACGGTGGGCACCACACCCAGCGCTCTGCGTGCAACCTCCCATTCCTCACAACCTCCTCCCAAGATAGGGACTCTATCTCCAGTATTTTAAAGCAGAGGAGATTTAGGAGCAAGGAAACTTGCCTAGGATCCCTCAGCTAGTTGACAAGTAGCAGAGCTGGATTCAAATTTGCCTCCCCGCAAAACCACCCCGATGTGCTGCCAACCTCTGAAATTCTTCAAGACAAGTGGAGGCCCCTCTCCCCTCACCCCTCCTCCAAGCTGGGCCTAGATCTCACACACCTCATTGCCAGACGTCCAGCTCTGCCTCTGGCTCTGAACCTCGGCACAAATTTTTGCCCCTCTCAGCTCACTGCTGAGTCCTTCTCGGCACCCCCTCCGAGGACATCTACCCCTGCCCTTGCCTCATCTGTCCGGCAGCCATGGCCTCGGTCCTCAGCTGCATCCCCCATCTCTGCACTGGCCTCATCAGATCTCCAGCCTTCATTCCTTCCCAACTCTCCAACCTCAACCTTGACCCAGTTGCCATGCTGTCACCTGAGTGGGCACCATTCACTCAGAATTTCATGGGATCAGAACAAGTTTTAGACCCTTCAGTCTAAGGGCAAGGCCCCCACCCAGACTTCTCCCTGCTGTTTTCCATTCTCATCCTTCCCTGATTCCTTTCCCCAACAGATATGACTGGAAGATGCAGGGCAGGGCAGTCGGCTCAAAGTATGCTCTACTCACAGCCCACCCTCACGCTCTGCAGCACTAGGAATCCCCTTCTTACTCAGTCCTTTAGGATTAGACATGACCGGCCCTATCACATGCAAAAGTCAACTGCTCCAGGTCACATATGCAGCTTTTATTGGCTCTTAATTCTTTATCCCACTTTAGATGAACTCAGTGTTTCCCCAAACTACATTCCCTGGAGCCCTCCTAATCTGTGAGATGCTAACACAGTAAGGGAACACTGATGAGATACCATCTTTTGGAAATTCACAAGCACTCTCACCTCTCAAAGTTTCTCAGAAGTCCTGTATCATGAAACTTGTTTAGATTTCACCCAGAATTTACTTAACCTGCTGCAACTTCTCAGCTCTGTTTATTTTCTACCTCTGCCTACTATTATGAAACTCTTATAATAGGTAGAATTGTGTGTAGAAGCTTACCTCCATTCCTCTGGGCATTGCTCGAGGAAAGAAAAAAAAGGGGAAAGAGGTAACAACCAGGCAGGCTGAGGAAATGAGCAGGCCCAGCCACCAGGCTCCTATCCATCGGGGGTCTCCGGGGCTCAAGTTAACTGCAGCTGAAGAGAAAACAAAGGACACAAGTGTTTGTTGGATGAATGCATGATCTCACCTTACTGATCGGGGGAACTTTCTTCCCATGATGCAGAAGAGGTAAGCTGTGAGCTAGCATCTTCGTCCAGTCGGCGTTCTCTCTCCAGGCCACTCTGGTCTTCTCAGAGAACGGAGGCCACTGGGAGGATCAGTGAGGTTAACTTTGGCCTGCAAGCGCCATTTCACTGGTCAATTTTCAAACCCATGCATGTATTCGTGGTTTCCAAACCTGCACTCTTAATCACTGGATGCTACTGCCTCCCAACTTTATTGATCCCTAAGAAAGGAGGCCTCATAATCCTTAGATGCTCAAAAAAACAACCACCAACAGAGTAGGCTACCAGGCCGCTGAAGGCGATGCTTTCTTCTTTGTAGTCTCCCATCCACGTCTAAGGGTCTGCCACTGTGTTTCTCTCTGTAAAGAAACTACATGGGCATGGAAGGAGGGAGAAGATAGCAGAACAGCCCTCAGCCCAGCCCTGTCCTGGGCACTGTCCCTGGTGGCCTGGGAGCTCAGTTGCTAGTCTCTTTGGGACCCAACTCAGGAAGTGCCAGTGAAGGGCAAAGATGGCTTGACCCTGAGCAGACAGCTCTGCTAGCTTTGCCCTTTCATTTGAAGTACAGGTGGATGACCCTGAGCAGATGACCTTGTGGTCAGACAGTCCCAGGGACAGGAGTCTATGGGCTCTGGCAGCATGACTGGGTTAAGGCCTGCCCACATTCTTTGTGAGACAGGCAGGTTCTGATCTGGGTGCTGGGCACTGGGGGGTGGGGGGGGGGTGTTATTCCTGAAGGTCTGGCTTGGACCTGCCTTCCAGCCACATATCACCCACACACGCCCCACGCATTGCCCCCTTGGCTCTGCCCGGATGGTTTCCTCCACTGGGAAGGCCTCTCCCATCACCACCTGTGTAATTCCACCCACATGGGATGCAGACCTCACCTCCCTGGGAGGCCCTCCCTCATCACCTCATCAAGCGCTTTGTCTGTCCCTCTGTTACACTGCCAGCCTTCCCTGCCTTGTGGGAGGCTGGGGTGTGTAAGGCAACCTCACAATAACCATATGCCCTTGCAGGGTCCATCCTGGGGTCGGCTCCCTGAACGGTTAACTCAGTACGTGTGCTCCTGTCTATGGACTGTACTTTCTCATCCTAAGACACACAGTGGCTTCATCCAGATCACTTTTTAAAGAGCTCACTCCTGTCAACCTCAATATATATCAGGCATGTTCTAAACACTGCAACATCTCTATTTCCCTATCATTAGCCCCTTTTTACAGATGAGGAAACTGAGGCACAGAAAGGATGAAGATACTTGCCCAAGATCACTCAGCCAGTAGAGGAGGTGGAACCAGGATTAGACACAGGCTCTCTACTACCTGTGCCCACATGGTTAAACACGATGTTACACCCCTCTGGATGGGAGTCATAATCCATGTGTGTACTCTATGTAGTGCTTCTTCTTTTCCCCAAAAGAGCTCTTACCAATATTTTTTTAAGCAATCAAAACCATCTTAGAATCAAAGAATCATAGAGCTCTTTTTAATACCACCACCAAGACAGGCAGCTGTGGTGGCAACACCTGAGGCCCTGCCCTAGGTCTCAAGGTTTCCCGCTGCAGAAAGTGTGTTTTCTTAGGGCAGAAAGTGTGTTTTCTTCAGCAGCGCATCCCCCTTGCCCACCCCCACCCGCTAGAGAGAGGAGGCCCACCTGTCCGCTGACTACAGGAGGGAGGGAGGGAGTGGGTGGCGAGGGGGCCGTGAGCATTTAAAGTTCAAGCTTCATCCTTGTCCTGACTGGCTGGGGGTCGTGGTCCTGGCACACACTCACCTGTGTCTACTCTGCCGTAGTCCACAAAGATCTGCAGCATGACCGAGCCCAGCAGGTACCCGAAAGCCGGTCCGAATACAGAGATGGCAAATAAGATGGCTGGAAAGGGGAGGAGGAAAGGAGGCTGAGAGGGTGGCAGCCTCGGGCTCTTTCCCTTGCTGAGGGCTTCCTGAGACATCACCCCATCTGTCCCCTGGCCCTGACGGGTCCACACCTGTGGCAGTTACTACAGGCACTCAAGATCCTGAGATGTGCGGAACCAAAGTTGTTTCTCCTCCAGCCAGATGCCAGAGAGATCCGCTTGCCGGGAGAGAAGCGGCCTCCTCGGCATTTGCAGATGCTGGCCCAGGTGCGTGTTGCTGGGCAAATCTCCTTGCAGGTACGGTGTGGCAGTGGCAGCCCTGGGGGAGCTTGTGGGCCACAGAGCCTGTGCGTGTGGTCTGTCTGGTCTGGGCCGTGGGCCCTGAGGATGCTCAGTGTGGCTTGTTCTAAGGGAAGGAGTTGGTCAGTCAGATGGTCATGTGCTATCTGCTTTGCATATGCTTCTTTGAGGCCAAACTTCTCCCTAAGTGGATGGCTCAGAGAACACATGTGCCCAGCCTGTGCCCAGACGTGACAGACGCAGTAGCTACTGCTGGTCGAGGAGCTGCCCGGTGCCTGCCCTGGGACTAAGGGCTCACATACATCACCTCAGGTACTCCCACGTCCCCAGTGCACAGAGACTGTGGGCCCCATCCTGCTGGTGAGGAGCTGGGGCCTGGGCTGGGACTCAAACCAGGTGTGTCAGATCCCCAGACCTCTGCACGCATTGGCTGGGCCACGTCAGGACCCGCCCCCATCCCGCAGCCCTCTTCAAGCCCGACTCACAGATGTACAGGGGCGAGTTGTTGGGCTCCGAGAAGTCGTCCACATAGGAGATCCCGAACGGCTGGATGGGCACCGTGCCGATGCCTGCCAGCAGCTGGGCCACCACCATCAGACCCCACATGCTGCTGGTCTCCTTCCGGGAGTCCTGGGTGCTGCTGTGGCACCTGCTGGGGGGCAGGCCCTGCCAGTGTTTCTGACAGAGCTCAGTCTGGAGACGGCTGCTGTTCCCTGCAACGAGACAGCGGGCGCCGGTCACCCCCACCCTGGAGTCCTGGCCGCATCAGCTGGCCTCCAGACCCGGACTTTCTCCCAGGCCTTCTGGGAGCGGCTCCAGAAACAAACGTGAGAGGAGGGGAGAGGGTGGGCTCCCTGCCCTGAGGCGGCGCAGCCCATGTCGGGTGTGAGAGCCATCCTCGTCTCCCGGGGGTCCATTCCTTCTCCTCTCTGGGTACAGGTTGGGGGCTGGGCATGGAGGGATCAGTACCTTCCTCCCTGGGAAAGAGGGAGCCAAGGTCAACACCCAGGCTTGTCGGCCTTCAGCGTCCCTGTGCGCAGCCTCAGGCTCGGGCCCCCAAGGTGTGGTTCACTTTAGCAGGACAGAGGTCATTCTGTCCCACAGAAGATGGTGTCACCCCCAGCCTGGGATGCTCGCCGGGGGTCATGACCCCCAGAGCCCTCACTCCTAGATGAACCCGGCATTGGGTCACGCTAAAGAGCCCTGTTGTCAAAGGCATTGAACGTGCTTACCCAACCTGGCAGCTCCCAAGGATCAAGAACCTGGGAAGCTGAAGGGACTCTGAGACCCTCTGGTTTAAATCCCCCTGTTACAGATGGGGGGCGAGGCTGCACCCACAGGAGCTAGGCTGCACCTTCTGTGAGGGCCCCAGAGGCCGCAGTGTGGCCTGTGGGCACCAGTGCCTATGGCTTTGGGGACCTGGCCAGGCTGGACTGCCCCTCCCATGCCACTGTTTCCAATTTGGCTCACACTAAACAAAGAGCACTGTCTGCTCTCCGAGGCCTTGACGGCTCCTGAGGGCTCCTTTCCATGAGATACCTTCTTTTCCAGCCTTGTAGAAGGCAATGGAAACTGCTAACATCACTGATCCCTCTCCTTGGAGTTCTGTTTCACTCTCATTTGTGGCCCTCCCAGAGGTGGCAGAGCTCTGAGCTGGGTGGGTCTCAGAGTCCCACAGAGAGGAAAAGTGAGGGCCGTGGACGGGATCTGTCCATCACACTGGACTCTGCCCAGTGCTGTTGAGCTCAGGGCTACCCTGGACGGTGGGGCTGGGCAGGGATCTGCCCTCCTATCGTCCCCTCACCTCCCGCAGACACACATGCTTGTCCATCCTGGCCCCAGCATCTCCTGTCCTCTATACTAGTGCCTGTGTAGGACATGTTTAAAAACCACTGGCCCAGGGGGCTCCCCCATCGATCAGGGGGCCCCTTGGCAAAGGGGGCCAAGACGCCTGTCTGGTCGAGGTCATCCAGACCTGACACCAGCCGTGTGCAGGGGAGCTGTGTGCACCCAGGCCAACGGCCAGCCCCAGACATTTGGGAGTGTCCCTCTGTACCTTCACCCTCCCACTCCACACCCGCTGTCCCACCTTTCAATTCAGGGTTTGGATAGAGAGTGGTCTAACCACATGGGTAAATAGGAGGCGCCTCTTAGAATTAGAGTGGGGAGGTGGCCTTACTGACATGCAGAGACAGCTGTAACATCTTGTAGAGTCAAAAAATAACTAGTAGGGCTTCCCTGGTGGCACAGTGGTAGAGAGTCCGCCTGCCGATGCAGGGGACGTGGGTTCGTGCCCCGGTCCGGGAAGATCCCACGTGCCGCGGAGCGGCTGGGCCCGTGAGCCATGGCCGCTGAGCCTGCGCGTCCGGAGCCTGTGCTCCGCAACGGGAGAGGCCACAACAGTGAGAGGCCCGCGTACCGCTAAACAAACAAACAAACAAAAACTAGTAGTTTGGAGAAGAATATGATCCCTAATTTATAAAATGTATGCGGCCTAATGGAATATGCAGAGAAAAACTCTGGAAGACCGTGGTTCTCTCAGGGTGATGGGATTGTGATGATCTTTGTGTGTGTGTGTGCTTGCCTCAGTGTACTTTCTAATTTTTCTATAATGAACACAAGATACTTTTGAAATAAAGCAACAGTGAAAGCTTTTAAAATAAAAATATTTTTTTCATAAAAATATATAGCCAAAATGTAACAATGTCTCTCCCACTTCTTATTTCTTTGTTCCACAGCCATTGCCCTAGGCCTGCAAAAGTCAGGCCCATCACACTAGGGCTGAGTTTCTCTGCCCCCCCCCCACCTTCCCTGACGCCTCTCCTTGCTTGTGTATTGGGCCTTTCTCTGACTTACACGCTTTACTGTAGAGATCCAAGTTCCAGCGCCAGAATTTTTAAGCTTCTATTTACTGCACAGGCAGACACTGCCAAGGCTGTGACGTACATTTTGTCCTGTTCACAGGGGTTATTGGCCCACATAAGTGGCTGATCTGGGGCAGAGCTGGTATTTGAACCCATATGTGCCTGACTCAAAGTCCTGAATGAAATCAAATCTGAAATGGCAGTTTTGAAAAGACACAACACACATTTTTCAGGGATGGAGGAGCCAGGCCTGGGGAGATTCCTCTACCCATCCCTAGTTACATTCAAACACGTGAGCCCTCTGACCTCTGTAAGCGGCTGGGAACTTCCTCCCAGGTAGAGGTATCCTGGAAAGGGGCTGGCTGCTGGGAGTTTTGCTGAAATCCGAGACAAAGAGACGAAACAAACACATGGTATAAAGAGTCAAGAAATTGGCTTTGGTGAAATAAGCCAGACACAGAAAGACAAATACTGTATGATCTCACTTATATGTGGAATCTAAAACAGTCAAACACAAAGAAGCAGAGAGTAGAATGGTGATCGCCGGGGGCTTGGGGGAGGGGTAAATGGGGAGGTGATGGTCAAGGGTATAAGGTTTCAGTTATGTCAGATAAGTTCTGGAGATCTACTAGACAGCATAGCGCCTCTAGATAACAATACTGCACTGTATACTCAAAATTTACTAAGAGGGTAGAACTTAAGTGTTCTTAACACACACACACACAACAGTAATAACGGGGCAGGAGGAAACTTTGGGACGTGATGGATATGTCTGTGGCTTTGATGGTGGTGACGGTTTCATGGGTATATTCATCCTCAAATTCATTAAGTTTTATACATTACTATGTACAGCTTTTTACATGTCAATCATATCTCAATAGAGGTTTTTTTTTTAAAGAAAGAAAAATTGGTTTTAGCGCCAGGTAGCTGTGTGATCTTGAGCAAGTTTCTGAACCTCTCTGAGCCTCAGTTCCCCTTTAGGCAGAGACCATAAGGTGGCCGGATAGGGAGAGTCCCCATGGGTCATTAAAGTGCTAGAAGGCTATGGTTCCAGAAAGGGGAGCAGGCATGAAAAGTTGGGCCCGCTGGTTAGTCAGCATGGCTGATGGCTGTGCCTACCCCTTTGTAGGAAGGCTGGTGTGCCTCAGTGATGCTGCAAGGGCCTGATTCTCAGGATCGTCACTTTAGTCTGGAAGCACAAAGCTGTGAAATGTTCCTGCTGAGAAAGAGCCACTCCTCACCACACTCAGGAACCCTCCCACCAACACTGCCCCATGTCCAACACTCAGAGACGGGGCTGTGGTGCTGGCAGACTCACGCCCATCCCCAGGGGGAGGCCCAGGTGGCTGTGGGCTGGCAAGGCCCATAGATGTTGGAGCGGCTGGACTGGGAGCCTGGGACCTGGGTTCTAGTCCTGGATCTGACTCCTCACATCAGTGACCTTGACTTTGAGAGACCTCAGAGGATTCTGGGGAAGGGGCTATGCACTGCAGAGGGTGAGCGGTAGCCGGAGGGCCAGGCTCACAGCACACTCCGTGCCCTCAGTGCGGCAGCCACACGGACACCCCAGCGGGTGAGCGTTTACACGCTGTGGGCTGTGCTAGTCTTTAGAAAAAGACCCCACTTCCCTTCTCAAGACCATATGGGCAGGTTCAGGAATGAGGGCAAAGCTGGTTGCCTGGCCCTGGCCACCCTCTGACCCGTGCTACCAACTGGCCAGGTGCAGCTGTGTGGTCACTCAAACGGTTGGCCACTCGCCCTGCTCACCTCCCTCCGCCAACTTTGACTGAGGTGACACACATCCAAAGGGCTCGTAAATTAAAAAGCTGCTCAAATGGGCAAGTTCTCAAATGGGCATTTCTTTTCAGAAGATTCAAACAAATTTTGAGTAGATTTTGTATGAGGAAACGAGCACAGTTTGGAGTTCCCTAAAACCGTGGGCTGCTGTCACTTGCAAATGTGTTTGGCTGAGCTGCCTGTCTCTGTCTAGGTGTGACAGCAGCTCCCTGTCACATGTTGTCTTGTGGGCTATGGGGTGGCAGGGCCAGGTCTCCCTTAAGTGCAAGGGTGGAGTAAAGATTCCCCCAAAGGCAAATGACCACACTGGGAAAGAGGTGCAAAGAATTGGCCCCTGCTCCCAGGGCAGCCACTGAAGGACCACACCCAGGCCCGTCAGCTCCCATGGACGATGCCTGCCTCACAGGGAAAAGCTGGGATGCTAAGACCTGAAAAGACACCTGGACACACCTTCCAAAGTCTTCTGTCTGTTGTGCTACACACATCATCAAAGAAGCAACCGCAATGTTGCCAAAATATTGCTCAAATCAAAACCACAGTGAGATACCATTTCAAACCCTTCAAAAAACAGAAAACAAGTGTTGGGTAAGATGTAGAGAAATTAGAACCCTTGTGCATTGCTGGTAAGAATGTAAAATAGTGCAGCCACTGTGGAAAACAGTATGGAAGCTCTTCAAAAAAAATTAAACATAGAACTACCATATTATCCAGCATGTACACTCCTGGGTATTTACCCAAAAGAATTCAAAGCCGGGACTTGAACAGATATTCGTACACTGGCGTTCATAGCCAGATCATTCACAATAGCCAAAAGGTGGAAACAACCCAAATGTCCATCAGATGAATGGTTAAACATAATGTGATACACACATGCAATGGAATATTACTGAGCCTTAAAAAGGAAGGCTTAATACACATGCTACATACAAAATGAATGAACCTTGAAGATATTATGCTAACAGAAACAAGTCAGACACAAAAGTACAACCATTGCATGATTCCATTTATATGAGGAACCTAGAATAGACAAATTCATAGAGACAGAAAGCGGAATGGTGGTTGCCAGGCAGGGGCTGGGGGAAGGGGGAAGAGGGAGTTAGTGTTTAAGGGGCACAGTTTCCATTGGGAAAGATGAAAAAGCTCTGAAGATGGATGGTGACAATGGCTGTACAACAGTGTGAAAGTACTTAATGCCCTGAATTGGACACGTTTAAATAGCAAATTTTATGTTATATATATTTTACCACAATAAAAAATACAGCCTGGTATCCACAGCGTACCAGAGAGCACGTGGGGAGGCACCAAGCCCAGTGCTGTTGGGGAGAGGGTTTGGGAAGGATTCCCAGAGACAATAGCCTCCGAGCTGAGAAGAATCAGCAAGAGACAGAAGAGCAGTGCTGAGGAGGGGAGAGCTCAGAGGTTCAGCGGGCTCGGTATGCAAACACCACCAGGGCGAGGCCCAGCTGCTCCTGGAGGGCTGCTGTGTCCCGCAAAGGGGCCTGGATTACATCCTAAGGAGAGCCCAGAGGGTGACGATCAGGAGGGGGGGCAGTACAGCTAACACACTGGAGGGATTAACCAGTTTTCTAAGGCCCATGTGTAAAGAGCAGAACTGACCCAGCCAAGAGCTACTTCGGTGGTAAAATAGGTGAGGCTGCGTGTTGCCTGAGAGGCACGTAGGGAGTGCTGATCTACTCCACGGCTGCGAGCACGGGGATGCTCAGCCCACAGTGGGTGTGTCAGATACACAAGGCCAGGCTGGCTGTACAGAAGCAGGAGCCTCAGAAACAAAGGGCCAGAGAATAAGTGTTTCTTTTCAGAGTTCTAGTTCTTGATTTTGCTGATTCTTATTATTTTACTAAAGTCACATTTATTAGAACATTGTTGCTGGCAAAATTATTTTTTGTGTGCCATTTAGCGGTCATCAAAGATTGTAAAAATGTTGACTGGCTTATTAAGTCTTTACATGGCATGTTGCACGGTGCACCAATGCCACAAAAATCCTCATGAAATTTCACCTAATGAAGTGTCCAGGAGGCAAAATTCTCTGGGGATCTTTTAACTATTATCATTAACTTGTAGAACGTCAGATTACATGTCAGAAACTAACTGCCTTTATTAAAAATGTGTATTTGGGGACTTCCCTGGTGGCACAGTGTTTAAGAATCTGCCTGCCAATGCTGGAGACACAGGTTCGAGCCCTGGTCCGGGAAGATCTCACATGCCGCAGAGCAACTAAGACCGTGTGCCAAAACTACTGAGCCTGTGCTCTAGAGCCCACGAGCCACAACTACTAAGCCCACGTGCCACAACTACTGAGCCTGTGCTCTAGAGTCCGCGAGCCACAACTACTGAGCCCACGTGCCACAACTGCTGAAGCCTGCACGCCTACAGCCCTTGCTCTCCAACAGGAGAAGCCACCACAGTGAGAAGCCCACGTCCCACAATGAAGACTAGCTCCCCACTCGCCACAACTAGAGAAAGCCCATGTGCAGCAACGAAGACCCAACACGGCCAAAAATAAATTAATTAAAATAAATAAATTTTTTAAAATGTGTACTTTAAAAGCTAATCAATTGGCCCCAAATTAAATCCAAGTCTACTGAGATCTTCTTGGGCTATTCTACATTCCAAATTGATTCAAGATCTCCCAACAAACTCTCTTTTCCTTATGCCTGCCCTAAGTGGGGCCAAATCCACCCCAGACCAGGCTGTGACACAAGCGAAAGGGAAAGATCAGTTCCTCCACCTGGGAAGCAGCGGCTTGCTCTCCGTCCTGGAGGCGGGGTACGGCGGTGGGGAGGACCCGCTGCTCCCTGACGTGTTGTGTTGTGGTGAACGTGTTTGTCAGAGACAAGGTCTGAGCTTTCCAGGAACTCACGCCTGGGCCTCCCTGCGGTGATGGCCGTGGCCAGCTCACTCTGGTGAAGATAGAGTCTTCTAGAGTTTAGAACATTAGGCTCTTCTCTTAAAAAGAAGAAGACAGGGCTTCCCTGGTGGCGCAGTGGTTGAGAGTCCGCCTGCCGATTCAGGGGACGCGGGTTCGTGCCCCGGTCCGGGAGGATCCCACGTGCCGCGGAGCGGCTGGGCCCGTGAGCCATGGCCGTTGAGCCTGCGCGTCCGGAGCCTGTGCTCTGCAACGGGAGAGGCCACAACAGTGAGGGGCCCGCGTACCGCAAAAAAAAAAGAAGACAGTGATGGAGTGAGAAGACCTGTATCAGGACCCATTGGCAGAACTGTGGGGCTCAGCTTTCTGCAGCCCACCCCACCCCTCTCCTCCCTGGAGCAGAAGAGCTCGGGCCACGTGAAGGAGAGAGCAACCTCTCCCCGCTCCTCAGGCGTTCCAGCAAAGGCCCCACACCCAGTCCTCTCCTTGGACTTAGAGAAGCTCACCACCCTCCTTCTCCCACCTGCCCACCATCAGATCCTGTGATATGGTCAGAGAAACGCCTGCTTCTTCCAGCTACCACAGACTCGGGGGCCACCCACCTCCGCCTTGAGGGGCCTGGGTAAGGGAGGGAGGGGGGTATGTTTGAACTGGCTGTCAGTCTGTTTCTCATCTTCCCTGAGGCCCACTTCTGGAAGGCTCAAGTTTGTCAGAGCACATTCTTCTTCCCACAAGACACCAGAGGTCTAGCCGTGCCAGTTTTCACAGGGCTAACTAGAAACAATTCAGGACCTCTCCCCTCCTCCAGCTACCCCCCCACCAGCCCAGATGCACGCCAGTCAACCCTCTGACTCATCCCACAATTTACATACGCAGAATTTCAGCTCTTATTTCTGAACCCCTCCGTGGGTTTGCAAAGTGGGGACGCGGTGGCAGGAAGGGCTACCTCCTTGGAATGGGACCCACGGAGATGGGTGAAGCTGGGCAGACTAAGGCCTGGCCTCTCCATTGTTCAAGGACACACGTTCCAGGTGCGGCCAGGCTGAGGCCAGCGGGCTGTCAAGGGTCTAATAAGAGGTCTCTGCACAAAGATCCAGCGCTGGGGCCAAGAGAGAACCCTAGAAGGATTGAGCAACATAGGAAGGCTGTGGCGAGTGGGCTTGCCTTTGAGTAGTGCTTCTTGTCTGGTAGAGGAAAGGGAGAATTGTGCCAGGAAACAAGAGGGCAGCACCTTGAAAGCCACCCATTACCTCCCTGCTCGGAAGGGGGCACCGTTTGCGAGTGAGTAGGGCCAAATGAGGAGGAGGTTAGCAAGGCCCAAACCTCAGAAGCGACCCATAGAGAACAATAGAGAAAGGCAGCGGTGTTTCCAGAGAGTATTCTGGAAGCGTGGCCAAAATGCCAAGCCTCGAGCTATCAGCAAACTCCTGGAACCTCATTCAGAATGTTCCACTCTGAAAGACCTATTTCCTCATCCTCCCAAATTCGGCCACTCAACAGTTCTTCCCGAAATTCTGGCCACGCCCACCGGCAGGCCTGGAACAGGCTGTCCCGAACTTACCCATGATTGAGATCTCAAAGTCATTTATAAAGTGACCTGTTTTCATATCAGAAGTGATTGGGTCTCCATGGAGTTCACAAAGCCTTGTCAGTCCATCGTGCCCCTGTGATAACATGTGTTCTCTTCCAACCAGACTAAGCCTCCACTTAGAAAATGATTTCTATGGGCACGTGCATTCTGACTTTTATTTTGGGAAACTAGGAGAGCATATCCTTCTGCACTAGCTGGGGGTTGACAGCTGGTGGAGCAGTGCAAGGAATTCATATTTTGAAGTCAGACAGACCGGGTTCAAATCTTGGTTCCACTGCTCACCGGTCAGGGAACTCTCAGAATCTTAGTCTCTTCATCTCCAAAACAGATACAGATAATCATACCTACCTTGTAACATTCTTATTCAGATGAAAATGAATAACAATGTCATAACCTGGGATATAGTGATTTAAACAGATGAGGGAGATGGCGGAACCCTGGAGACAGGCATTATGGCCCAGGTTTTTAAGGACTTGGGGACTGGATCCAGAAACTCAGAGATAAGTAAGATCAGCGCTGGTCACTAGCAACGGATGGATGTAATAGAGGGGTTGAGGGCAAGTGGGTTGCTTGCAAGGATTCACATCCATGCAGGAAAAGAGTGAGCTTAGGTGAGTGGAAGAAGAGGGATCCCCTGCTCTGATCTCAAGACTGACTTTCCGAGACTGAGACTGAGGCTGGACGCCCCTTCCACACCGCCACCCTGGCACTAGAGGGGCCTTGGGGAAATGCCTACTTGTATTGAGGAGGCCATGTGGCGAGTGAGCTGGGCATGAGAGGGCAGGTCCACTGTGCGCTGTGTGACAGGCTGGGCACCACGCTGCTGGCAAGGGGCTTGCCTCAGCCCCACCCTACCCCCCTCCCCGCACACACGCCCGCCCCTGAGGAACTGCCACCAGGCCTCGGAAAGAGGCATCACCCAGCTCAGCTCATCATCAACACTGTTTCTTAGTGGATAGGAGGGAAGCAAGACACACCCGAGGCAACAGGATGGCAGCTCAGAGCCATTTAATTTTACTATTCAAACAGAATGTGCACCCCCCAGTTGGGAGTGAAGCAGAACTTATTGTTCACAGATTTATTAACAGGCTAATGAGGAGCAATTTGAAGGGGGAAATAAAAAAAAGGGGATTAGCTGAGCCAACATGAGTTCATCAAGAGTCAGTCCTGCCAAGCCAAGCTCATTTCCTTTGTTAATGGGGCTCCCAGACTGGCAGGAAGCCAGAACACGGTGTTACTTGAGTGGAGGAAGCCTTCTGACAAAGCCTGTCATGATATCCTGACAGATATCCAGACCAGAGGTGGACACGCGGCTGAGTCCTCGAGGGAGAACTGCTCAAGGCGTGCCCAATGCAGGCGTGGATGGGCCAGTGTGACCTGGGAGACACCACGCAGCACCGCTGTCCCGGACCTGGGGACAGCTGAGAGCAGCTGACAGATTTGTGAAGGACATGATGAATGGTGTGAAGCCGGTGGCAATGGCAAATAAGACAGTCCAAAGGCTGAAAATTCAAAATGAGATCCCAGGCTACGAGGAGGGGCTCCAGCCAAAGGGATTGAATCTTCTGGAGTCAGCTGCGGCTGCTGTACCAAAGAATCATAGCCTGGGAGGCTCACACACAGCGGAATTATTTCTCACAGTTCTGGAGGCAGGAAGTCCAAAATCGGGGTGCCAGCCTGGTGGGGCTCTGGTGAGAGCCAGACTGCTGACTTCCCGCTGCACCCTCACGGGTGCAGACAGCTCTCTGGCCTCTTCTACAGGGCCACGAATCCCAACACGGGGCTCCACTTCCATGACCTCCCCGCCTCCAAATACCTGACTTATCTTTGCCGTCTCCCCCTTTAGATCTCTGAGCCTCACATCCCGTGACGGTGGCCAATCCAAGCTCTGAATCCTCAAAAGTCCTTTTGTTCCTGAGAGAAAGAAACTGCTTCTGCTGGTTTCCTGCCTCATGGTGTGGGTCGCTCGCTGCCCGAATGTGCCTGCTGGTTCCCTAGTCAAGCCTTTGGGCCACAGGAGGTGTCTGGGCACAGCAGCCTCGAGTGTGGCAAGAAGAGCAGAAGCTGCTCCCTGTGTCCTCTGGGGGTCCTTGGGGGCCCAAGGCCTCAGGCAGGAGGCATCAATGGTTTCTTCAAACCACAGTGCCCCAGGGGACAGGGGCTGGCACCCTGCTTCTGTGGGGCTATCCCCGACCCCCTGACTGTTTTTCTGGGGCAACCATAGCCACTGGAATAGTAACCAGCCTTCCTTTTCCACCCTGGCTGATGACTTTCCCCAGGAGACCCTCCCTGCTGCCTTGGGTGGGCCCAGGACACAGAGTCCACCAGGGGTCCCTGGGATGCCGCTCTCCCCAGAGGAGCAGGACGCAGGACGCAGCCTGGCCCCTAGGCGTCCCTCCTCTCCTCACCAGACATGGAGCAGGCCTGCAGCCCCCAGCCTCACCCCTGAGCAAGGGAAGTGAGGAACAAGCCTCCAGGGGAGGGGGAGTCACCCCCAGGTCTCTCCTGGGGCCAGGGCTGGAGACCCAGAACAAGGGATCCCGCCTCCAGGCCAGCCAGGGTGGGTCGTGACTCTCCCACAAGACAAACGTTAAGAGAGCCTGACAGGCAAACGCTCTCAGGTCAGCCGCTGGGGCCATGCCTTGGAGATGCCCGTTCTCCGCGGCCCCAGCTCCTTCCCCGGCCTTCCCCTGACACGCAACACAGCAGCCTGGTGTCTGCTGTCATTTCTCCACACGCGTTTGTCTTCTTTCCTATACTGTGTGTTGAAAATGTGTCCCACATCAGTCTTGTTAGCTTAGCTGTGCTCATCCGTTCAGGGCTGTTTCCCTCTCAGTTGACTTGATAATACCCATGTGTTTTGTGACGCGCCCCCCCTGCTGCTTTCCCCCCCTTTTCAGGTTAAACAGATCCAGCTGGCAGGGCCATGCACCTCCCGCTCGACCGTCCACCCACTCTCCGCCCCCAGCACACCCATGCTCCCCCCGCCTCCCTAGGCACCTCCACCCTAACAGCGGCCCTGCTGCCCCCTCGTCCGTCCCCGCCTCCACCTCCACACCCACGCAGACCCCACACCTTCCACCCCCCCCTCCACTGCTGGCCACCTCCTCACAGAGGAACGCCTCCCTCACACACACTCACACTTCCCCCGCAGACACACTCCCTTCCCCCACAGTTCCCAGCAGGTCCCTCTGGCACCACGGCTGGGTTCTCCCCGCTGAACTGCCCTGAGCTCAGGGCCCCTGAACGGCTCCCCCAGTGGAAGGACCCTGCGTGGCACTGGGGTTCTGCTCCAGGCCGGCGTGTCCTCCACCGAGGAAGGGGCGCCGTCACTCAGGAGCCCGAGGCTCCCGTCCCCAGGCCTGCCCACCACCCTCCTGCCCAGGGACGCCTCTGATGAACGGAAGTGCGTGAGGGACTGGCAACTTCATGAGCAGAGGACTGGAAAGCCACTCTTCCCTTTCTTTTTTTGACTGCTCCAAAAATACATCAGACTCCCCCCTGCCCTGCTCCTCCCACAGGAAGCCCCTCCTGTGTGCATCCATCGTCTGGGTGGGGCTGACTTCCCTCTGGACTTGGCTCAGGACCTCTCACAGGTTACACCTACTCCTACCAGACACTTGTTTCCGAAGCCCCTGCTCTTGTCTCCCGGGAGAACTGGTCTCGGGTTGGCCTGTTTCCCCCCTATCCAAACCTCTCTGAGCCTTCCAGAAGTGGTCTTAGAGGCTCTGGCTTGGTGGCTAGGCTTTTCTCGAAAGGCGCCAGGCGTATTTCCGGACCCCACTGACATTTAGAAAATCTAAACATTCATAAATGTCTGCATGGCCTTTTTAAAATTAGCCATGAGTTGTTAAAGGTCTCTGTGATTCCCACAGTATTCAGCTCCTCTTTAATTTTTTTCCCTGAAATACAGAGTTACTTTTCATTTCCCACATTCATTTCTGGAGCAGCTTTGCTCCAAGGGGAAAGAGTCAGCCGTCAACACATGATAATAGGTCTGGGGGTCATTGCTCATGAGGAAGAGATTTCAAATACCGCATCAAGGGCAGGCAAAGAGAAATGTGCTGAACAGCTAACACGGGCGAAGCACTTTACCTATACTATGTAGTTTTAATTTTGCCCTCGGAACACACTGAAAGTGGAGGTGTTATTGTTCCCACTTTACAGATGAAGAAACTGAGGTTCAGAAAGATGAACAGCAGCTTGCCTCAGCAGACTTAGCACCTAAATGGCTGAGCTGGGATCTGAATGTCTATGCTCTCTCTACCCAGCATACCAGGTGACTCCCACTGAAGGGTCTGGGAATAGAGCAGAACAGCAGCCTATGCTTCAACCAAGAGAAATCCTATGCCTCACACGTAAAGGCGCAGCAAGGACTACACCAAGGAAGGGGCCCCGCTCCGGCTAGAGCAGAGGACAGCCGTACAGTGAGGACCAGGGAGAAGCTGCCTTCAGATGCCCGCAGGACGCCCAGCGCGTTGGCTGTGAGCTGTCAGACTCTCCAGAGGAAGCAGGCGCTTCCTCATTTGGGACCCTAGTTATCCAGCATATTACACGTATTGTTCCCAGCACCGCTTGTTATAAAAGCCGCCGCTTAATGGTTACCGCATGTGCCAGCCCCTTGGCTAAATTCAGAGCATGCATCCTTCGGCCTTCGCAGCCCTGCGGGGGAGGGTCCATTTTATACAGGTAGGAACTGAGACTCAGCTGCGGAGGAAGTGGCCCAAGGCCATGCTGTTAGGGGGTTTCAAAGTCCAGCTTCAGATCCCGGACCGTCCAGATTCATGACATGATTCAGGGTGGCGCGTTTAATGAGATTTGTGTGTGCCTGATGGCCCTGCATAATTTAAAACTGAAGTTCCCATAGGAATACATTTGAAGTAAGAGTCGTATTTCAAACTTTTCCCACGAAGTGAGATTTTATGAATATTTTTGTTTGCACATATTAGCATAGCACATGCCCCCGCTGTACGGGCACCCACAGCTCCAGCTAGATCCCAAGGATGTGGCTCCTGGGCCAAAGTCCTCCTTATCCCAACCCCCTGGCACTGGGAAGATGCCCTGAAGGTAGCCCAGCCCTGAGCACTTGCAGCTGCTGCTCTGATTCCAGCCAGCGTAAAGGAGACTGTGTCCTATCGTTGCAAATAGAATTTACACAAACAACAAAGCTCACGCTCCTGGACAGCGATTCCTCCCTGCAGGCTGGCAGGCGCGCTGTGGTCCCTCTCACAGTCCCCTTCTTCCCTCTCTCAGTGGAGGTGGGCTAAGAGCACTGAGGCAGAGAGTGTGCCTCAGAGCAGGGAGGATGGTGGTGGAAAGGACCCAAGACGCCCGCCCATCCCTAACAAGGAGCAGAGTGATTGCTTTCAGAGGCCCGCAGGTCTCCAGCCACGCTCTGTGGTGGCTGCTCTGCGTGATGCAAATGCCCCTGGTATTTGGCCCAGGCTGGGGGAGCCAGCCCCCAGGCTAAGCAGGCCATGGTGTGTGGCGCCTAGCAGGATGCCCTCCCCGAAGCCTGGCCCCAGCACCCCAGGTTCCCTTGCTGGTTTCATTAGCCCAGTCTTCATGCTGACGGGGAAGGGCAGGGACCATGTGTCTGGAGCAGGCTTGGCACATGGCTCTCTGAGGTGGCCAGCAACTCCTGACTCTCCTTCAGAGCTGGCCTCAGACCCCTTGTCTAGACCGAGGGGGAGAAAGAGCTTAGACCCCTAAGCTTGGGTCTGTCTTCCTCCTGGGCCTATTTGAAGCAAGACTCAGGCTTAAAGAGTCCAAATAGATCCAAGGCCACAGTGAATTTATGGTAATCATCAGTGATCAGTCTACTGGTGATTACAAGGGAGGTGGGGAAAAGATTCCCAACCCAACAAACATTTCATCATTACACATCACTGTTCCTCCATTCTTTTTCCATTCCAGCTACCCACCTCCCCACTGTAGGTCTCACAGCCTATAAAGCATTCCTGTTTGGCATTCTAAGTGACTCCCCTCTTGGATCTGATCTGCATATATGACTAAAAACAAGCCTGGTATTTAAGCGAACAGGAATCAGCTACCCCTCCGCGCATCCCCGGGTGGCCCGGCTATCCTCAGACATCTTCAACTCCAATACAGCAGACCGACAATAAGCATTTAGGGGCTGGGCCTCTCACTTGCTGCTCCTCACAAAACCACTGCCACATACCATATCCCTTAAAACAAGTACAAATTGATCCCACGCCAATACATTATCATAAAATTGGCTCCAAAGCAGTGATGTTCCCAGGGTGCCAAGTAAATGCAAATACAAAACCACCCTTGGGGCTATTTCCTACCCAGACCACACAAAATTTCCACAGGGGGAAAAAAAATCCCACTGCCAATGACCACACCATCAAACATTATAGAACATAAAGGAAACACTCCACCATAAACAAGAGCAGGCAGACACAGAATGTGGGAGGATGAGCAATCTCAAAATTTGCACTAATAAAACAATCCAAAAAGGACTATAAAATAAATACATTTAAAATAGTTGAAGAAACTAAAATGAAAATAGAAATCATAAGGAAATACCAAGAAACCATGAAAATAGGGCAGATAGATTTGAAAACCTATTTGAAAATAATGCTAAAGGATGTACTTCAGGAAAAAGGAAGTTAAATCAACAAAGGTGGGTGAAATGCAAGAAGCAACGGTGAGCAAAGAAACCAGTAAACTTGTG
Source organism: Globicephala melas (assembly GCF_963455315.2). Classification (NCBI taxonomy): domain Eukaryota; kingdom Metazoa; phylum Chordata; class Mammalia; order Artiodactyla; family Delphinidae; genus Globicephala; species Globicephala melas. The sequence continues at coordinate 130,773,850 of NC_083317.1, read as the reverse complement.
GGTAAATATAAATAAGTACTGAACTATTTATAAATAACAACTGTATTAATAATAACCACTGGGAGGAGGGTAAAGACAGGCAGAGCTAAAATATAGTCAACAATAACATGGAAGATGGGAGAGTATGCTGGGCATCCAAACATCCCAGGATCCCACCAAAAGCACAGGAGGATTGAGCCAGAGTCTCACAAAGTTGGTTGGGGTGCTTCTGGGGCAATGGATACCACTCTGGGCTATGCTGTCCTCTCCCAACAGAAAGTTTCTTCAGCTTTTCTCCCCAGAGCGTATCTGAAAGTCAGAACCTACAGAATCATGTACCCTCATCCCCTTGAAGCAAGAGTGGGAGGCCACTTACCCATGCTGGTCATGGTGTATTGGTAAGGTTCTGAGAGGAAGTGTGGGAGGGTGAGGACAAAGGCCCCCGAAGCCAGGAGGAGACCCCCCATGCCGATCAGACGCGGACGGTGCACCCGGCTGCCAAAGTAGCTGACAAAGATGATGAGGATGGCGTTGCTGATCTGCAGAGAGAGCAGAGGAGCCAGTGAGACCAGAGGCTCTGTCCTCACCCACCCACAGAGTGGACCTGACCGTCACAGCAGAGAGGCAAGAAGCTGCCTGGTGTCGCCCAAGGGCCCAGGCAGAGCTGTGATGCCAGCTTTGCCGGGAGGGCCAAGCATGCAGTTTCAGCTTTCCCCTGTTGTCAGAAACCCTTCCCAGCCTCAGCCTTCTAGACCAGACCAAGAGAAGTATCTAGAGACCATGGGAAGCTCAACCATTAGGACCAAAGCTTTGGGGGCCAAATTCAAGAAAGCTTCCTATTCTGGCTGGCTCCTAGGAACAGTACGTGTTCCCTAACTAAACTCCCTAAGGACTGAGTTCATAGTCAGAATAACCACCAAGCAACCTTCACTATCTCATTTCATCATGCAACAAGTCGCATGTTTGCAGACGACACAATTGGGGCTCAGAATATTAAGTAACTTGCCATGTCCATGAGGTCAGGAGGCGGCTCAAACAAGGACTGCCTGAGTTTAAAGGGCCCCGCCTTAACTACAGTGGTCTACTGCCCCTTGGAGAAGTGAGTTTCTGCCCCAGCAGCTCTGCTCCTAATCGGCTCTGGCCCTCCCTGGGTTGGCTTCCACCTCTGTGAATGAGGGATGAGGGCTAAAGCGCCCTAAGTCCCTTCCCGGGTGGAAACACCAGTAACTCATGTTCCTGGTGCTCCCTGGAAAGTGTGCTCTCTGAGCCCCACCCAGAGCCAAAGAGGGGAACCGAAGGCCCCAGCTTGGGGAGCAGGGTCTTAAATGGTAAAACGGGTGCTGGCAGATCTTCTGACCTCGACTCCATCCAAAGAGATGGTCCTCTGCCCCAGAAGGTGAGTCCACCTGAACCAGAGGAGCCCTGGATGTCAGCACTCATAACCCCTACCCTGTCCACACCACAGTCTCCTTCCGGCTGTTAAAGCAGGTGTCCCTGTCTCGGGAAATAGGGACCAGAGTCTTGGTATGTGGCTCTTGCCAAGATTGTCAATGACCTCCTCATTGCCAAGTCCGCTGGCCAATTCTCAGTTCTCTTCTCACTTGATCTCTCAGCACCATTTGATTCAGTTGACTGTTTCTGCCTTCCCGAAACACTCCTTTCGCTAAGTTTCCATGACATCATGTTCTCCTAGTTTGCTGCCCCTGGTTGCTCCTTCTCAGTCTTCTTGGCTGGCTCCTCTTCGCCTCCCTGATCTCTCAACTCTCAGAGCTCAGTCCCCATACCTCTGCTCTTGTCTTGGGAGCTCAGCCAGTCCTACGGCTTTCCTTGTTCTGTATGCGCTTCTGATTCCCACAGGCCCGGCGCATCCCAGAGCTCATTCCTCACCTTCCACCCAAAATCTGGTGCCCCCCTCCCCAGTCCTCCTCCTCTCAGTAGACGGCACCTCACCCTATGAGTGGCTCAAGCAAAACGTCTGCGCATCATCCTCGACTGCCCTTTCACACCGACATCCAACCACCAGCAAATCCCATTGGCCGGGCCCTCAATGGAAGCCAACCACTTCTCACCACCTCCACCACTACCACCTGGTCTCAGCCACCATGGCACCCTTCTGAGCTTTGCCTTCTACCCACTGCCACTCTTGCCTCAGAGCCCTCTATTCTCCTCCTAGCGGCCAGAGTGGTCCTGCTGAAATGTCAGACCGTGTTCCCTCTGCCCAAATCCGATACGGGAACAAAAACAAAGTCAGTCCCAGAGCCTCTGAAGCCCTGAGGAGCCTGTCCCCTTCCCCTTCACTGCTCCGACCTGCTCTCCTTCTGTCCCCCCCACTTCCTCCACCCCAGCCACTCTGCCTCTTGCTGCTCCCTCATCTTACATGTCTGCGGGGGGCTCCCTTCTCAACGAGCCCTACTTTAGATCTCTGCTCAGGTCGAACCTTCTCATTAAGGCCTTCTCTGAAAAAGAAGGGGGTCGGGTGGGTGAAATGGGTGAAGGGCGTCAAAAGTACACACTTCCAGTTATAAAATAAGCAGGTCCTGGGATGTCACATACAGCATGGCGACTATAGTTAATAACCCTGTACTGTATATTTGAAAGTTGCTAAGAGAATAGATCTTGCAAGTTCTCATCACAAGAAAAAAACTTGAACCATGTGAGGTACTGGTTGTTAGCTAGACACTGTGGTGATCGTTTTGCAATATATACTTATCTCGAACCATTATGTCGTACACCTGGACAGCTAATATAAAGTTAAATATCCATGATATCTTAATTAAAAAGGAGTTATTTTAAATATAACTTATATTTGTAATAATTAACAGAAATAAATTATAATATATTAAAATATATTTATAATTTAAATATAATTCAAAGAATAAAGTTATTTAAAATGTAACCACCGTGCCCCTCCACGATTTTATTTCTATAAATAAATGTCATATTTATCAGTAGAATGATATATATGAGCAGAGATTTTTGTCTGTCTGTTCATTCCTGTCTCCCCAGCACCTAGAATGGTGTCTGACACATAGCTGGTGTAAATGGTAAGTTTTTTCAAGAAGAGGACACGATTGCCCAGAGACCCCTCCTGTGTGGCCAAGAGTAAGAATGGTTTATGACACACAGAGAAAGGGGATGTGAAGGTGGGTGAGGAGGCAGCCTAGTCTGATCGGGAAAGACGTGGTTCTAGGACATTCTGAAACCAGCACCTGGAAACAAAGCTTTATCCTTATGCTTCCTAGATTTCATTCCGTTTTTGTTTCCCCATCATTTTGCATGAAATGATTGTAAATGTCAGACCATATCAGCTAAGCTAACTGAGGCTGACTTGAAAAGGTCTGGGAGAGGGACGGGAGAGGGCCCCGAAGGGACCCAGGGAGGAAGGATTGGGGGGTGTCCCACCCCATCCACCTGGAGCGGCCCTTCCTGCGCTCCCCCCAGGGCCTGGGCTGGCTTCTAGGAAGGAAGCTGGGCCTCTACAGCTGTTACGGCTGATGCTGGCTTAAGACCTTGGTTCCCAAACTTTCCTTCAGCTGTGGCTTTCCTTTGAAAAAAATTATTTTCCCTAATATTAAAAAAAAAAGAAGAGCTGTTCTAGCTGAGGAGAATAGGGCCTCTGCAGCCTGGGCCTCAGCCCCTCGGCCCGGAAATGGCCCCTAAAACAACTCTGTGGACTTCGTGTTAGAGCATCTGAAGGTTATCACACAGCCCATTTGTAACACATCCCTGCCCATGCCTCAAACCAAAGGGGCCCAGGGCAAACTGATGGGGGGCATTAAGGGTGGCTGACTGCATCTGCTCAGCCCTGGCCGTGGGTGGGCCAGGGAAGCCGCTACTTCACCGGGCTGGATGCCCCACGTCTTCCCTGCCAGCCAAGCCCTCCTCCTGCCGCTGGCTTGTTACACCCAGCCCTGGTCTCCCCTTCTCCTCACCCTCTGAACCCCAGCGAGACTGGGTCCAGCGTGAAGGCTCCCGTCTCCTGGAAGCTGGCTGCACACTCCAGGCATCCAGATGGGCTCGCCTTCCCCTCCACCAGGCCTGGCTGGTTCTTTTCTCACACCCCTCAGGCTTCTGATAGGCAGCCGCCTTGTGGTCTGCGGTGCTGCCAAATCCTGCCTTTTCTTCCTTTGCAGCACTGCCGGGGTCCTCTTCTCCCCCAGCCGCTCAGGCCTGGTTGTGACAGCCGCCCAGCCATCTGACTTCGGGATACACTGTCCCTCAACTCAAGTGTCTACCAGGCACCTCTTCCAGAGGGTTCCTCTTCACGAGACTGTGCACCCGGGCCTGGCTCTGCTCAAGAAGCCAGGCCAGTCCCCTACTGACCCCCCCAAAAGCTGGGAGCCTCGAGCTTGAACATGAAGCCCCCCTCTGATTTGGCTGCTCTCTGCTCTTCCGGTAAGACTCCTACTTTCTTACTCAGTCTGTTTCTAAATGCTTCGGTCAGAATCAACGGGATTGTAGAAAGCCCTTTGGCTGAGTTCCTCTCCTCCACACAATCACCCATCCACTCCCCCTCAACACACACAGATACACACACACACACACACAGATACACACACAGACGCACACAGATACACACACACACACACACAGATACACACACAGACGCACACAGATACAGAAATACAGACAGACAGACACACGGATACACACACAGTCTCAGATCACAGATACACATATATAGTCATGCACACAGACACGCACAAATACTGAGACACACAGAGAAACAGATATACACACAGACACACATTTTCCCACTAAGCACACACACAAGATTGTTAGGTTCAAGGAATTAACTTTCTTATGATGTTTGCCTCAAACCATGCCCATAGGCATGTTCTAAAACCTGACTGTTGAAAAGCTCATCTAAGTTTAGAAAAGAGAAAATTTAATGGGTGAATTATTTTCATTTTTTATTGAACTATAACCTGGGGAAATATTTTGCCCCTTATTTGCCTAATCAGTCTCCTGCCACAGACACACGGATACACACACAGTCTCACATGTCCCAGCTAGCTACTCCCTGACCCTTGAAAAATCCAGTTGTTCCTGGGCCCACATCTTTGTTCCAAGCATGGGAAAAATAAAAATGAAAATTTAACCATCAAAGATCATAGATTCAACTATCATGTGAGCCATAGTGGAAGAGAGGATTAGCCTACACACCAGCTCTGATATTGATTAGTAGATGTGCCTAGAACACTGTGTTGAGAAGGATTCAGAGTCTGGACTCAGCAGAAAAGAAGACTGCAGTTGATTAGTGATGTCTGCCAGGGTCACGGGATAGGACTGTGATGACACAAATGTCAGAGATTTGTTTTTCTTGTGTCCTTCGTGAATGAAGACAACATGTGCCAGAAGCATTATCAAAGTCACAGGCCAACACATAGAAGGGTGCATTTTGTGTGAGTGGTGCCAGGTCCCTGTCCTGTAAGAGAGCACAGCCTATGTGGAGGGGAAGACCCCCGTCACTGGGCATCACCAGGAAGCTCAAGACACAGATGCACAATCAGGTAGACAGAGGCATACGTATGCACGTGTATACACATACATTAAAACACACGGACACAGACACACATCCAGAAAGCAGTGAAGGCATCCACGTGGGCCTGGGGGTTCAGAGGAGGGGGTTTGAGGCCCATGAGGCCAGCAGGCATGACTGATGGGCCTCAGGGCTGTACGTGTGCAAGTACGTGCACGTCACAGGGTGGAGGAACAGTCCATGGGGAGGAGGAGTGCGTGGCGACCGTCAGACGGACCTGGGCTCCCATCCTGGCTGCACTACACACGTGTGCGGCCACTGGGATGGGGGTAGACTTTCTGCTGCCAGCTTCCTGTCTGGAAGACGTGACTGTGAAGAGAGCCTCCTCCGAGGACGGCAGGGGGATCTAGCACAGGCGTGGCGGAGAGGGCTCCTGAGGGGCACTGCCGTGTGGGCCGTGGAGGGCGCAGGAGTCAAGGGGAAAGGGGCGTTTCCAGCAGGGAGCAGGCTGTGCGATGGGGAGACTGGAAGGTGGGGGTTGGGGGACGTTGGAACACTTCCCACCTTCTTTACAGCCCATTCCAGAAGCTGTCTGGGGAGCCCAGACTCTACTGGGTCCGTTGTTGGCCTGAATTTCGCTATGTCAAGGGAAGATCTAATTGCATCTGGGCTCCTGGGAGGGGGAGGCCAAGACCTCCATCCCAGAACAGTGGGCCCTGTGGGAAGAAAAGACAGGAGCCAGGCCCAGGGCCCATCTCCTCACCTGGAGCCGACGATGCTGCAGCCGCGATGCAGGGGCTTGCGGCCTTCCCTGCCCCTTTCTCCCTGGCTTCCAGTGACTCCTAGCTGACCCTGCCCTCTGACCTCTCACCCTGGCCTCTTGGCCCACCCTATCTTCCTCTAACTTTGATGTGCCATCAGTGAGGGACAGTGTAAACTCCACGTGGCTGGGAGGTCATAGACCTCTGACCTTGCCTGGCAGTCAGGGCCTTTGAGCAGCTCTGTCTCCTGTTGCCCTCCTAAGACAGGAGCTGCCAGCCTGGGGCTGCTTCCCTAGCTGCATGCCTGGGGCTCGTCTTCCCCTGGACCGGGGATGGGCAGAGGCCACATAACCTTGTGGATGGTCACAGAACTCAATTAGAGGCACAGAGTTTGGAGGCAGCAGGCCTGCACACCTGGCACAAGCTGCTGCCCTTGCTGAGCCCTGGTGCCCTCAGCTGTCAGCAGGGAGGAGCAGAGTACCTGCTCGCAGGGCTGCTGTGAGGAGGTCAGGTGCCTCCAGAGGCTCTCAGCTCAGCACCTGGTGCAGGGCAGCCTTGGGAAATGTAGCTGGCTGTCTCCATCCCCCAAGGGTCCAACCCCGCCCCCCCCCACCCCGTTCTTCTGCTCCTCCCAAGGCCCTTCCTGGATGCCATGATCAGGGTGGTGCACAAGTGGGGTCTGATGGACTACAGCATCCTGCTTACCTCATTCAAGCTGGAAATGAGACCTGAGGAAGAACTGGAGAGGCCAAAGCGCTTCTCAATGGTGGTGAGGCTGCTCTTGAAGTAGGCGCTATACAGGAGCTGGCAGAGCTGCAGCAGGCCATGGCACAGCACGAACACCTGGGGAGGAGACCTGGATGGTGAGGCCTCTGGACAGTGAGCCCTGACCACCCACCTTGGCCCTCCATTCGGGGGCACAGAGGCCCAGCAGCCTGGCCCCGCTCCCCTGTTAGTTGGGAACACTTTCTCCATCAGGTGGTCCTAGGGTGAAATGTCATCATCCTCGGACCAGTTTCACCCACAGCCTTAGTCAACACATGTGAACCATTCCCATCATTCCTGCCATTCTTGTCACATTATCATCAATGGCAGGAAAACCACAGGGTTGAAGAAGCATCCCTGAGGGAAAGGCCTGACTCATCAGCCATGGCCCAGGGCATTCAGCACCTGGAATTGTTCTCTGACAGCTCTGCCCTCCCTCCTGTGTCCTGTGAGGGCTGAGGGCCACATTCATGTCACTCCCAGGGGCACAAACAAGCCAGGGGTCACACTGCTCCATTCCTCTTGACCTGCCTTCCGTTCTCCTCCCTCCATCAACACCCATCCTCCCAGGCCCACCTCTCACACCCCAGTGAGGCTCCAGGATGGGCTTTCACACTAGCCCATTTGAACGAAAACACTAGCCAAGCTTGTTACCACCTCTCATACGGGGTATCTGTGACTGTGCCGGCTCCTCTCCTGAGTGGATGATGAGGGCCTGGAGAAGGCATCCCACCCTGCCCCATATGCCTTGTCCTGTGGGTATGAGTAAATGTGACAAGTAAATGTGGTTGATGGGGAGGGTGGAGAGGGCTTGTGGTATCTAGAGTCGGCTGCAGGCCGAGCTCTCCTGGGTCCTTGGCTATTGGGCTGAGAGCAGGCTCAGAGCTCAGAGCCCAGAGCCCCACATCCTGAGCCCCCTGGAATTGCCCCTTCTGGAGATTCACTTTTCCTCCAGGGAAGGGTGGGGTGCCATTATGTTTCGTAGTCTGCCAAAGCTCTTCCCTTAATTGAAGGGCTGGCATCTCAGGAGAGCAACTGGGGCTCCACCTTCATTTCCGTTTCCTTGTAAAGCCAAGCCAGCTCCTCCGCAGGGGCCCGGCTCCAGGCTGTGGGATCAGAGCTGACCTCCCCTCTCCTACCTGTCAAGGCAGAGCCTTTGTGAGGCCAGCGTGCAGCCCTAGTTGCCTGCCCGTGCATCCAAATCCAAGGAGGTCATCAGGCCACAAAAGCAGACACACCTGTCCGAACCACCAGCCCCCTGACCCCGGAGCCCGCGGGGCCTCCTCACTCCTCATCAGTGGCAGAAGGAAACCTGTCCACCTGGAGTCAGGGGCAGCCTGCCACCCCTGCCCCCTTAGGGAGGCTCCACTCTGCTTCATTTCATATACTAGAATTCTTAATATTCTGTGATAAAGGTACCCTGGAAAATGATCTAGTCTCTCTTACAAATGGGGAAACAGAAGTCCAGAGAGGGAGAGGGGGAATCCTAGCGCCCCAGAGTTGGGGAAACCAAGGGCCTGCGAGGGTGGGAACTGGCCATGGCTGCTCCACTGTGTGAGAGGCAGGCCCAGAAACGGTCCCCGGCAGGCATCTCAAGTGCCTGGCACTAAGCCCACAGTGCCTGCCACATGCAGGACAGAGGCCATTTGGTCTTGGATGCCTTGCCAGATCCTCTTCTTCTGACCGTCCCCTAAAGGCTGATGCCCCCCCAGACTCTGTCTGTAGTCCCCTTCTCTGCGCACGGCACCCTTTCTGCACACACTCATTGGAAACCCCATTTGTGGTGCCCACATCTCAGACCCTCCTCCAGAATGTCCCCCAGAGCTTTTACACTCAAGTCCACCTCATTGTGTGCTGGACGTGTCCACGTGGACATTCTCAGACCCCTCAGGCTAATCGCTTCCCAAATAGGGCTCAGGGTCCTCCCCCACAAACCTCTCTAGTTTTTCATTCATTCCCCACCACCTTCACTCAGTTCCCTAAGCCAGAAACCGGGAATCCTCCTGGATGCCTGTTCGTCACTCCCTGGCATTCGGTGCCACTGCTGAGCCCTGTGATTTCACCTTGGCATCTCTTGTATTTGACTGGCCCTTCATCTCCAGATTATGCCTTGCCTCAGGCCCTCTCCCCTCTCCCCTAGATTCCTTCAGATTCCTCTCACAGATCTCCTGCCATCCCCTCAAACCTTCCATCCCACCACTCCAGAAAGAGCTTTATCAAACACCAATGAGAGCAGGTTACTCCCAAATTAATACCTCTCACTGGCTCCCCACTTCCTACAAGATATAAACCAATGCTCATGGTTGGTATCCAAGATGCTACAGGTCCTAGACCCTGCCTGCCTCTTTGGCTCCACATCCTGCCGTGGCAGATCAAGTTTCACAAAGATGGCTACACCAATATCTCCTGTCCCACATACACCTCTAACGGTGGGACAATGACATTCGTTCATCAAGAAGTGGGCTCTGTACTCCCTCCCGTTCAATATGGGCCAATTTTAGGTATTTGCTTCTAAGGAAGAGAAGGAAGAAGAAGTGATGCTCTGTGACCCCTGGAGCCAAGTCCTGAAAGTTGATAGTGAACCCCCAGCCCTTTCTCTCTTGGGACCCTTACACCCCAGACATCACACTATAAGGAAGCCCCGTCTTCCCTACTCACGGGGGGTCCACATGGTGGTGTTCCAGCCAACAATTCCAGTTAAAGTTTCAGCCTGCAGCCAGCATCAGCGGCCAGACATGTGACTGAGAGCCTTCAGAGGATTCCAGCCTCCAATGCCAAGTGGAGCAAGAGTGAGCTTCTATGGATGGCAGATCCGTGAGCAAACTAAATGTTGCCATTGATTTAAGCGCTAAGTTTAGGGCTGCTTTGTTATGCAGCACTCGAGCTAGAACACCTTGTCCTTCAAACTGCATCAAGGTCACACCACCCCACAGCACACACTCATTGTCTGCATCTTTGCTCACAATCTGCACAAAATCATCTTCCCCGCCTTTGTCTGGATAACCCTTCGCTGGTCCCCTTGCCCAGCACAGGGCTCAGGTATGTGTCAAGTTCAAGATAGCTTCCGAAAATCCCGGCACCTGATGCTGACTTCTGCGAAGAGGTATTTTGATGCCTTGGCACATGGCTGGCATTTAGGGCGACATCCAGCAGAGGATGAGGGCTGTCATAACAGCCTGGGGGAGAGACAGTGAGGGCTGAACCAATGTCCAGGGCAGTGGGGAGGTGGGCAGGGGCCGATCAGAGGCTCCTGCAGAGGTTGAGTTGACAAGGCTGTCACTGATCCCAGGTGGAAGAAAAGGGGCAGTGTTTCCAGCCTGAGGGCCAGGAACGGGGCAAGGCTGTGTGTGACGGGGGCCCACGAGGAGGAGTGTAGATGGAGAGGGTGGTCAGTGAGTTCAGGTTTGGAACACCCGAGGTTCTGAGCATAAAGCTCAGAAAAGACTGTCTCCCTCTAACCAAATTAGTAATGAATTAACAGGAGTGACTAATCTCTCCTCAGTTCCCTAGCAGTCTCAGGAGAGGAAGGTGAAGATAGTGGGGGGAAAATCTGTCTCAGATCTTTTCCTGAAAGATAAGCCTTTGCTTTTTCCAGTAAATACAAAAATCCCTTCAGATATGAGGTGGAAGACTCCACCTAGAGCCAGCGGGTGCCTCCTCATTCCAGACCCCCACACACACACCAAAGAGCCAACCACACGGCCAGCTTTCAGCCACTGCAGTCCTGTCAGGTCGGGGTGCCTTATGGGTGCCCCAGCAGAAGATGCCAGGTAAAGAGAAAGAAGTGGATGGGTGGTTCCAGCAGAGCTTTCTGGCCTGAGCCACTCAGAATCACAGCCATCTGGTCCCATCTACTGAGCTTATGTGGACAGGACCCAGGCTGCTGAAACTTACCAAGTACCCACTCCATGGCCAGCATGATATGGAGCAGCAAACACTCGACACCAGGCAGGACACCATGCGTGGACGCAGAACTCCACCCCTCGCGAGAACATGGGGCTTATGAGCATAAGCAGACGGATTGGTGGGAGAAGGAAAGGTGCGCTCATTGGGTTGCAACCCACCTCCTGCCACCACCATTTAGACAACATAGTGTTGTGGAATTTGATAGTTTGGGTTTGGGAGTCAAACAAGCCGAAGTTCACATCCTGACTGTAAGGGACGGCAAGACCTTCGGCCACGTATTTGACCCTCTGACAGCAGTTTCCGCGCTAGTGAGTGGAAGCTGTGGTAATACCTGTTCCCGCTGCCTTGTGAGGCTTGCACGAGAGAGTCTGTGTTTAAAGGCCTGGCGCCCTGCCTGGCCCACAGAGAGTGCTCCACATTCTGGGGGGATATGTAGTAAGCCCAGGCTTCCTCCACTCCCTCCTCTTGCCCAAATAATTGAACCTTTCTGTTGCTTTCACGTCTCCTGTGGCATGAAAACTCTAGGATAGAATTTCCCACAATGTCTTAGGCAGATCACCACTTGCTTGAGATGCTCCAAGTTGAAAGGATTCCCAGGAGAAAAAAGTTTGGAAAACTTTGCATGCTATAGTCCTCCCTTGCAAATATTTACAATTCGCATTAGCATATTAAAGGCTCTAAGAAAACCTTGGGTAAAGACCGTCTTAACTTTGTTTTACCCAACTTTCTCCATAGCTTCTTTAGCCATGTAACCCCCTGCATATATATAAAACAGATTCTAGCATTCTGCAGAATACAGCTTAGGGAAAGATTCCATGTCCCTTTTGAAAGAAGCTTATGGTAGAATCTGGGTCTGGAGATTTCTTCACAAAAGGAAAAGAAAATAAAGATATATTACATGGGCTGTATTATCTTTTTAAAAATAGCACACCAGCATTTTCTGTCTCCTCACTCTACTTTTTTCCTTTTTCATAGCACTTATTGCTTCCTAAAATTACATCATGCATTTGACTTCTCACTTATGGACATCTACCCCCACCAGAATGCAGACTTCACAGAGGAAAAATGATGTGTTTTTAAGATGCTACATACCTGTTGTCTGGAACAATGCCTGGTCCTTAAATGGGGCTCATTCACTGTCAAGTGAATGAATATGTCTTTAAATAGTCTAACTGATGAACCCTCTTCCAGAATATACATCCATCAGAGTACCCATTTAGGAAGCTGCAGATTTGTTCCAATGATCTGTCCTCAATCATAAATTTCCCCTTCAGCATTGCTTTTAATCAGTCTACAAGCCACAAAGTTTACAAGGTACAAAACATCATTTGTCAGTTCAGCTGCCCCACCTACTCACTTGGCTCGGCTTGAAATCGTTTTTGGATATTTCTAAACTCAAATTAAAAAGTTAAAGATTTGCATTTATGTATGAAGAGACTTTCTGGGGTGGTAGAAATATTTTATATTTTGATTGTGGTGGTATTTACACAGGTGTATGCGTTTGTCAAAACTCATCAATTATTTAAAATCTGTGCACTTTATTATATGTAAACCATACCTTAATAAAGTTGATTTAAGGATCTTTTAAAAAAGATCTGCAACCAGGAAGGTATTCAAAATAATGTTATGAGCCTTTGCAGGGAATTCCACAAACAGTTTTTAAAAAATACTGTGAGCATGGGCAATTTCATTGGAGTAGATCTGTTTATTTAAGGGGTTCACTTTGAAACCATCAAAACCCATGTAAATATCTATGTGTGTGTGTGCTAATGTAAACATCTAGGTTTGTGTGTGTGTGTGTGTGTGTGTTAAAACTATACATTTTCCCTTCGAGAAAGCTCGAAGGGAAAGTTAATGCAGGGGGAACAACATTCTTGTAGGGTGTGGTGGGCAGGAAGTTCTAAAACTTCTAACTGTTCATGTTCACAGCTCTATTCTTTTTCCAATCTTAACAAACATGAAGAGGAAGTTCGACGAGGAAGGAAGCAGGGAGATTGGAATGGTCATGAAGATCTTTCTTTAACAATGAGGACTCTTTTTACCACCTTTGCCAGAGAGCTAAGAAAGGTTGAAAAGATGCTGAGATGCCAAGTGAAGGTTCAGAGTGGGGCCCCAGGCCCCAGCCAAACTTCAGAGCTCTAAGTAAGTAAATAAGTAAGTAATCAGACCATAAGGGTAAACCATTAGGACAAGGGGTGAAACCCTCACAGCACAGGATGAATCAGAAAGGATCAAAGTCCAGCCTAGCCATAGTTTCCTCTGCTCTACACGTTCATGACCCTCTTTTCCAAACTAGACATAAGAACTATGATCTGAGGCAGCTAATTAGAGTTACAGGGACACTGGGAGAAGTTCTGCAGTGTGGACCCCACAGGGTTATTACCTGTTTAACCACTGACTCTGTTGTTAACCAACTCTGATTTCATCCACACGCATCCTGATAAAGGCAAAACTCTAGAAAATTCAGCTGATGCCTTAGGTCCACTAGGGTGTGATGTCTCTGAGTTTAATACACTTAGGGAGCCCAGGAGTGGGAAGAAAGCCATTCAGGAGCAGGAGATGGGGCTGGACTGGGACATCGGCTGTGACCTCCCAGTTTGGAACAATGCTCTGATCCATAAATGGCAGGTGTCAGCAGTCTAAATGGAACTATTCTTCGGAAGGAAGGAAGGAGGGGAGGGAGGAAGGGAGAGAAGGAAGGAAGGAAGGAAGAAAGGGGAGGGAAGGAGAGAGAGATGAAAAAGAGCTCAGGGAAACCTTAATCTCACCCTGCCCAGCAGTGCAGGGAGGGCTCAGAGGAGCGCTGAGGGCTGCTTGCAGCTCTCCTGAGTGAGCGAGGAGACTCCGAAGTGCCGCTTGCTTTAGCTCCTCCAGCTTCTACGGGTCAAAATCTGGCCCCAGGGCCCGTGCGGTTCCTCCTCTCTGGGTTGGAGCGGACTGCAGTCCAGAGGCAGGAACGGCTGGAGGCTCCCATGTCTCTGGGGCAGCACCAGAGCTGCCCAGCCATGGTGATAACCCAGCTGGGTTTGAGCCACACTGGCTTTCAGAAGCTCTTTTTCACGGTCAGCTGGAATCCCTCCTACAATCATAAATCCACTTACATTTATTTTCACTTTTTCATTTTTTTCTTTTATTTTGAATCAATGTATCATATGCACATGTTTAAAAAAAGTAATATGGAAGGGCTTGGAACGATAAGGCCAGCCCTGAGCTCAGCTGGAGCCCACCGCCAGTACTGCAGGGCAAGGACAATCAACCACCTCTGTTTTTAGTGTTTCTGTTGATTACATCCACGCATCTCAGAATAATATGCTTGCTCTGCAATTCCTTGATTTATCACTTTTGACTGTGTGCCATGATAGAGGAGCATTTAGCTCACTTATTCAGGTCCCACCTCTCTTCCTATTCCCCTCAACTTTTAATAGTTCTATCAGTATTTGTATCCTTATTGAATCACTTCACTGTGTGGCAAGCAAGCTGGGAGCCAGGAGCAGGGCTTCCGCCCTGGGGGCGAACCCGCACCAGCTGACGGCCCCTTGGTTCATGGAGAGAAGGCTACCTGTGCTTTCCCTGGGGTAAAGGGCTGCTCCGTACTAGCCCCTCGGGTTCAGCTTCACGTGTCATCTCTGCCTTCTGCCATGTCTGCCCACTCTGAATGCGCTGTTCCCCATGGCTGTGCCGAGTCCCAGGTCCACAGGCTCCCCCGCTGCCGGCCCCACCCACGCACTTAAGAGCCCACCCTCCGCCACTCTGTTCCATCCATCAACACTTCCATCTTGCTGAAGCTATTGGACCATTTCATCCACTCATAATCCCTCTCCCTTTCTTTTTTCTGTTGTTGGTCTTTACCATTTTTGAATTCATTGCTCTTATCCTAATGAGAGTGCTGGAGATGAGGGGAGACAAACGTGATGAGCCTACCATCTTGAATTATGAACCCAACCTACCTCCTGATGAGGACTCCAGGACACAAATTAACAATTCTGTCCCCACTTTTTCAATGGGAAAAAAAAGAAGTGGACTAAGTGGTCAAACCAAAAAGTGTACCCAGGCCCTTCTCCACAACCTTCCCTGCCCCACCCCCAGGACACTCATGCATCCTGACACCTCATGATTTGACTAGAATCTTCCAAAATGGTTGGCATGTCTCCAACAGAAGGCACATGGCTGGAGAGTGATGCTTGCTTGGGGTGTCTCCCCATCTCCGCTTAAATATTTCTATGTTTTTAGTGTCTCTATTCTCATAGTCCATGCTCAGTCCTGGTTGGAAGTTCACCAAATGGGTAAGACCTGGAAGGTGAGGCTCAGGGCTCAAGAGGCCCTAATGCAATGGGGACAGAGAAGGAAACTCAGAAACGGTGACTCCGGCTGTTTCCCAAAGATCTCAGAGAGGCAGCATCTGAAAGGGGAAGAGGGTCTGTGGGTTGGCTCCTCTGAGGCCCCTCAGAGCTGGAGGAGAGAGGGGATCGTTCCCCCATCCTGCCAAAAGAAAAAGGAAGCAAAGCAAAGGTGTGTCCTGGAGTAAAGGCCTTCGGCCTACTCACCCCTCCTGTACCTTCAGCAGGGTGTGACTTTGGATCCGAACCATGGCCCAGTGGCCACAAAAGGGAATGTCTCTTCCAAGTGATTCAGAAAATCAAGTATGTTCCTGTGTAGCAAGAATGCTGGAAAAAACATAAAGTTCAGATATTCAAAATAGCTAGCCTAGGGTCCAAGGTGGTGGTAGTCACAGTAGCAGGAATAGAAGGCATCTTTAGTATCATTCGTGTTATTATGAACTAGAAAAAGGTTTTGATAAGACACAGTCCTGGGGACCCTTGGAAGTATAAAAATCAGAACAATCAAAGAAAAACACAGATTTTCCTCACAGCTTCCTTGTTCCCTAAGAGGGCAGTGGCCAGGCTGAAGAGCTGGGACTGGGATCCTGCCTGGGAAGGGAGGCCAGCTGAGCCAGGGCCCCGACAGTACCTCTGCTCAGTGTAATTGTCCTTTCCAGGGCCCCCGAGCCAGCCTCTACTGTCCACACCGTGACCTTCCTGTCCGGCAGGTTCTCCTCTGAGGTCTGTGGGAGCTGCTCCAGGGAGGACTGGAGCCTCAGTGGAGGCCAGGAGGCCACCAGAAACCACAACAGGCCCAGAGGACCACGGTGCTGAAGTGGCCTAATCCACCGTTCATACTCCTGGGGGGCGGGGTGGGGCTGGCCAAGTACCTCTAGGAGCCAGGTGGCCAAGGAATTGGGTTAGACCAGGATCTTTCGGCCAGTTTTTAGTTTAGTCCACTCAGCTTAGAAAAAAATCTCACCTGAAGGCCTCTAGGTAAGAGAAAATTTAACTGGACAATGGAAGTCCCAATTCGCATAATTCTGTGGTTTTTGTTGTTATTGTGAGCTAGGAAAGGCCTTTGATAAGACCGAGTCCTAAGGGCCCTTGGAAGTACAAAGATGGGCACTATCTGTAAAGAAACACATGGATTTCCATGGCAGCGGCCCTGCTGGAAGCGACACGACCACGGAAAAGCAAGGCAGACGAGCTTCCTAGCTCCTAATACCAGTAAATTCTCACACGCTTTTGGCTGTGGTTGTTTTGCTCTGCTTTTCCCGGTGGTGCGTGTCTGAAGCTCAGCCCCAGGGATGAAGAAGGCAGATGGCTGCGTTGACCTGGTGGCATTTGCAAGGGAAGATGAAAGAGCAAAGGGCGAGAGACCGCCTGAGGTGACCGGGACCTGCAGTGTGGGCTTTAGAAATCATAGATGAAAAAAAAATTCTGGAAGAGATGAAACATAAGCGCATGAGACTAGATGAATTTATCAGATTAGCTAGAAGCATGGTGCTCAAAGTTTCCCAGAAATATAGAAACTTTGAAACAAAATTATCATTGACATTTATGTAAATATGTGTCCAAATTCTTCTTCAGAAATTTCCAAATTTCTTTTTTTTTTTAAGTCGGAAAAGCTTTCCCTCACAGAAAACAAGTGCCATGTGTCTTCTCTGGAAGTTGGCACAAGAGCAGTTTGTTAGGTGAAGTAAGGAGCCATTAGGGAAACTGCTTTGAATCCATTTATGGCAGGAAAAGAACATTCAAACTGTATTAATATAGAAACTTCACCTATTTTATATTCTTCCTATTCTTTGTGTAACAGGATGGGATGTTAATATTTTTCCTCACCTCCCTGAAGGGTTTGCAGATTAAGCTCTTCCCTTCCTGCCCTCAAGGAAGGGGAATTTAGTTTTTTCAGAGAGAGAGAAGGCGGGGTGTGGGGACGTGGTATCAGAAGAGCCCAGGACCCTGGGAGCTGATCCCTGGGAAGCCGGCCAGGAAGGAGGGACCCCACTGCCCCAGAAGCCTGGCTCATGGCCACAGGGAAGCACTGAGGGGCTATTTTCCTCACTCATCTTCTTTGTTCTGTCTTCCTGTTTGTTGGTCACCCTGTATCCTCTGCATCTGGCTGCCTATCTGGCACATAACAAATGTTCAATAAATATCTCCTGCATAAAGTGAATCCTCATACCACCCTGAGAGGCAAATATGATTCTGTTGGTTTATGGCTGAGGAAACTGAGGTTCAGGGAAGCTTACAAAGTTCTCATGTCACACAGTTGGTAAATTGTAGCAACCGACTGAAGCCATGTCACGCCCTCGTTCTGCTCCACCCAGCAGCCCAAGCGCATGAGAGTCTGGGCAAAAGAAGGCATCGCTGACATTGTTTTCACCAAGATTGCTGGTTACCTAACTGCCAAATCCAGTGGGCTCTCCAACAACGGCTTTACCCAAGTCCTGCAGCATCTGACACTCCTGTTTCCCCTCACCATCTGTGATGTCATTGCCACCCCCGAGCTCTTGCAGTCTCTCTAAGTGTTTCTCCTTAGAAATTCTTGTGGGAGCTCTTTCCTGCCACCCCACCCGAGCTTCTGTCCTCAGCCCCCTTACCCATCTCTTTGCACACACTCACCCTGGGGGTCCTACTCGTCCACGCCAGAGGTCATCCTTGGCAGTGTGCTGGAGCCTCCAGTCCACAGCCAGGCTGTGGACCTCCCACCTCAACCCCCTGCTTCCCACGCAGTTCAACTTTACTCCCAATGATCAGTATCTGAAATTCACGCCCCAAACGACTATCGACTATCGTTACCCGGCGCTGCCTCCTCTGGGTTCCAGTCTTCGCCCTGCTGCTTCGACCTCCAAACCAAGGCTCCAGCCCACGCTGCAACTCCACCTCCACTGCCACCTCCCGTCCAGACACCACCTGGCCACTACCACAAGTTCCTACCCTTTCCCCAAGCCCACTCCTTCCTCCTCCCAATCTATTCTTTAACCAGCAGCCAGAGTGATCTTTTAAGAAACTTTATTTAAGTATAACATTCACCAAAAAAAGGCAGAAGTCACAAGGGTACAGCTTGATAAAAATGTCACATGCCGAGGACACGTGAGGGACCAGCACTCAGACAGAGAAACAGAACATTTCCGGCTTCCCAGACGTCCTCCAGTGCCCTCTCGGTCACCCCCCACCCCCCCAGGGGAGTGACTCTCCTGGCCTCTAGCAGCACAGGTTAGTTTGCCAGTTTTGTATTTTACAGAAATACGATCATATAGTGTGTCAGCGTGACCTTCTGAAGATGGAGACCAGAGCCTGTCACGACACTGTGAAAAAACCCTCCAATGGATTCCCACCAGCTCAGATCAAAATCAAGCAGAGCACCCCAGCCTACAGGGCCCTCCCTGTTCCAGCTCCCATCCACCTCCGGCCTCGTTGAGCTTCCCACCACCATGGCCTCTCCTCGGGTACTAAGCTACCTACATTCGGTCTGGGGTAACAGGCAGTTGAAATTTGTAAGCTGTTTGGAAAACTCATGGCCCATGTGAGACGATGTGTTGCCTCAGAGCCTTTGGTGGTGGGGCCCATTCTCTCTATGGAGGGAGGGGCTCTTCATTCCCACCCCCTCCCTTGCTTAGCTTCTACTCACCTATCTATATGATGGCAAAGAATGTCCCTCCTGTTACACATTCTCCATTGTTACTTCATGGCCCTGAGCCCAGATTACAGTTACAACCACCTTAAGTGTTTGGTGCCCTGTGGCAATCCTGGCACCCAGAGCATAGCTGTTGCCAGCCAGCGGGGCAGAGGAAGAAAATGACCACAGAAGCACTGCTGCTACTTTATGAGGAAGAGGCAGTCCACTCAGCAAATATGACGATGAACAAATCAACGGGAAAGAATGAATTTCAGGGAATGACACCACCCGTTACATAGACACCTGTAAGCCGTAAGTAAGTGGATGTAAAATTATCAATGTGGATCATGAATTCCTTGAAGAAATAGGTTTTCTTTTTTTCCCCCTTCTACTATGCCCATTTATCTCCCAAGGAGGTAAGTCAATTTCTCAGCAAACCCTTGTAAATTCTTTCACTGTCATCAGGGTGACACCCAGAGCCAGCTGTGCATCAGAGCTCCCAAACATCTCCACTTGGAGAAATGAACCCCTGGACTTGTGTTCACCTCTTGGCCCTGCCCGATTTTTTAGGAGAAAAGAGACTGGAGACATACTGAGCAGTGAGGGAGGGCGTGTCTGGGTGTCCCCCCAAGGCTGCCCGGCGGGGAGTCTGAGGTTCCATCGGGAACAGTGGGTGCCCCGCTGGGACAAGAAAGGAGCCCTCGCCCGGGGAAGCGCTGCCCGGCAGCCTGTGCCCACCCCCTCAGAGGCTGCCGAGCTCCTGATGGACCACAGCACGCCCAGCCCCTTCAAAGCCACTGTGGAGGTCTGAGAACCCAGTTTCGAGAACCTGTAACAGAGTCAAAGACAGCAGACGCCTGAGACGAGGGTGGGCCCATCGCCCACAAAGAGAGGCCAAGGCACAGGCGTGCGTGGACGCCACGACGCTGGGTCGGCTCGTCGTCCCACTGGCCCTCTCACTGGCTGCTCTGGTGTCAGAGCGCCTCCTGAGGCTGTGGCATTCCGGAGCCGCACGGACGCAGAAGGCGTGTCCCGCCGCCGCCGCCGCCGCCACCGCCTGAGCTCACAAAGGCGGGGACTCCCCTGCAATAGGCTGTCACTGGCAGCGACGCTCTCCTGCACGGAAGCATTCCCACACCCCAGCCTGATCACCCCGGCATTCCTCTGCCTGCCGGATACCCAACATTCATAACCACGGCTGTTCTCACAGGTGCCTGCTTCCTTCCAAGACCGCCCCCATCACTCCAAAAGCCACGGCAGCTCCCTGAAAACTCCGTCCCAAGAGGAGAGGCCCCCGGCAGCCAGGATAAGATGTTCCCAGCCGATGGTCCCTACACAGGACAATCGCCACACAACGTGGGCATGCCCTCCCTCTGCTTTTCTGGCGGCAGGTGGAAGGGTGGCAGGAGGAAAAGGCTTTGTCCGACATTCAAACTTCTCTATCCCATCAGATGCCTCAAGAGGATGACGTGTTCTCCCTAAGTGCTGAGCACAAATCCAGATCCCACCACCTGCCCTCCTGGAGGTCCCTGGAGGGGCGTGGAACCTGGTGGTCCCGGCTCCCCACTGACCGCTGACAGTCAAAATACCAAGGATGTTGACCCAAATGGCTGCACCTCCTGCAGGTGACTCTGGCAAGGAAACCAGGATATCTGTCGCCACCATGCCCTGTGGGCCTCCACTTCACCTCCCCACAAGCCCCTCTCCCCTCCAACCCCCCAGCTGGTCCCCCCGCATCCTCGTTACGATCCTCACGACTGATCTCACCTCTCTCTCCACCCTACTCCCTCTGCCTCTGCTAAGGACATTCCCTATCACCTGTGCTGTCCCTAGCCTCTTTGTTGGGTATTATGGGCTGAATTGGGTCCTCCAAAAGATGTCAAAGGCCTAACCCCTGGTACCTGTGAATATGACATTATTTGGAAATAGGGCCTTTGCAGATATAATCAAGTTACGGTGAGGTCATACTGGATTAGGCTGGGCCTTAATCCAAAGACGGGTGTCCTTATAAGAAGACCAAATTTGGGTACAGAGACACAAGACACTGGAGGCACAGAATGGAGTGATGTGGCTAAAAGCCAAGGATTTCTGGCAGTCACTTAGAGGCACACCTGCAACTCCCTTGGTCCTCTTCCCTCAGTTCAGTGAACAAATCCTGTCGCTCTGGCCCAGATGTCCCCAGCTGACCCTACTAGAAACCTGGTTCACCTCTCCCGGGCCCACCACCCTTCCTCCTCCAGCTTCGGAGAGAGTCTGCGCTCACCTGCTCTCCAGCTGACTGAGGAAGCAGGTTGCCTTATTTTTAAATTTTTCAAGTCCCTCCAAATTCACCCAGTTATTTTCTTAAGTCCGCGATTACTCATCATTGTTCTCTGTGGACAAACACCAAGACAGCCGAGGCCTCCTGCGCTGGTCACCCATCTCCTGCCTCACTCTCCCCCACCCTTGATTTGATTGCCTCTGGGCTCCACTTCCCTGCCCTGGGTGCCCCCCTCTCATTCCCAGGCTCTTCTGCCTTCTGTCCACACCTGGGGGGGCCTGATCGCTCACGTTCCATGAGGATTTTCCCCCAACACAGACCTCTCCTCTGTGGGAGCCAAGTCGTTACAGGAAGCCCGTGTGGAGTGGAAGGGCCTTCCTTCTCTCCACAAGCTGAGACTGCTTCCTTCCTTCCCTTCGAAGCTGTCCTGTAGGGTGGTGCTCTGCCTTCTCGGCTGATAGCACATTCTCCCAGGTAGCAGAGGCAGTCTGCAGGCATTTCTCCACAGGCCAGAGAATGTCTACCCACCATTTTTTTTAGGCCTTGTGAAAGACAGAACTCCAGATTGATTGGCTTTTCCACACTTGCTCTAAACCTGAGCCTGCAACATGTGTACCTGAAAGAGGCCTCCACGCCTTGCAGGGCTGTGCAGCCCCGCCACACTGAACTTGAACTCAGCCCTCTTCATCCAGGTTACAACTCCTTGTGCATGCTGCCCTATGCCTAGAACATTCTCCTGCCCCTTCCCTTGCCTCCTTGCTGGCCTGACTCCCCTGTCAAGCACTGTTTGAACATCGCTTCCCTAGGAAGGCTTCCTGGTCCCTTATTTAGGCTACTCCGCTGCTGACACATACCCCCACAGGGACCTGTGGACCCCTCTCTCCGACGCCATCACACTTGTGATTCCAGAGCAGTGATTCGGGCATCCGCTCCTGAAGACCCTCATTTACTTCAAAACACGCACAAGTCAAGACATCCTTCACTGGAGGCTGTGTCTCCCTATGAAGACTGAAATGGAACCTCCCTCTGGCAAAGGTGCAAGCACAGTTTACAGTTCCTGTGGTCGGCCAGCTTTAACAGATCTTATTGGGGGCTCTGTGTGTGTGTGTGTGTGTGTGTGCGCGCGCGCGTGTGTGGCAGGGGGTACATTATTGCTAATTTTGCCCAGAAGGAACATTTGAAGTAATGTGATAAGCAAATATTTATTGAATATCATTATGGGCCAAGCATATTCCAGGGGAGACCAAGCAGGGCTAGACTCCTCTGGGGCAGTGTGTTAATAAGATGAGGTATGTGTACATAGTAGTGGCAACTACTCTCAAGGCAATATGGCAGATGCCAAAGGGGCTCAGGACACACGAGGGTGAGGGAGAGGCTCCTGGAGAAAGGGAGGCTGGACTTAGGTCTTTGAGGATGAGGAGAACATCAGAAAGTGGAATGGAAAAAAGGGGCCATCCCAGGCCCAGGAGGCAAAATGAAGAGTAGAAAAACACAAGTGTGATTAGGGGTCAGGAAATGATCTGGTTCGTCTGAGGAAGTTCTGGCTAAGTGAGAGGAGAAAACCAAGTCAAGTAAGAGGACTGGTACCTGAGAGGAGCCACAGACTTTTCTCTCTCTCTGGCTATCACCGACGACTTCTGAGCAGGGATAATGCATGTCAAACATTTTTAGAAAGGTTAATCTGTAGCAGAGTAGAGGCAGGGAGGCCAATAAAAGATCTTGGGACAAGGTCCAAGAAGCCTCTAGTCAGGGGGTGGCATTCAGCAGGGACACCAGCACGGGAGAAGGTCATGACCTGATGACTAAGGAGAAGTGGGGGATGGTGAGTGGGCATCTGAAGACCAAGGGAAGGGAAGCAAGGAGCTCAAAAGACAATGCAGAGCAGGTGAATGGTGGAGGCAGAGGTGGGCTGTGGGGCAGGGGAAGACCCAAGTGGACATCCAGGGAGCCATCCCTGGTTTCAGGCTAGCCGGCAGGTACCTCTAGGGAAAGATGCCCTCACTTCTGACAGCTCTTTAACCCCACACCCCAAGAAGAAAGGAGGAGATCCCCTCAGGACCAAACGGAATCCAAGGACTAATCACTACATTAAAATGGTGACTCAGTAGCTACTATTTGGGGTCTTGAAATAAATCCCCCTAGGGCTTTATGTTGGCACTCTTTGAGCAAGACCACAGCTGTGGGAAGATGTCTTGTCCTATTATCTCTGTTACCTTTTGTTCCTTCTCCCAGAGGTCAGAGCCTCATGCCTTGTTAGACTTCACACAGCTGCAAGTCACTGTCTGTAAGATGGACAGGTTGCCTGCAAGGAGCCCCAAGGATATCTCCTAACAGAACTTCACTTGCTAAATTTGCAGAAGAATCAGGAGGACAAAGGGGCTTTTGATGAGGCTCTCTGGGACATGTGAATTCTGACTTGAAAGATAAAGGATCTGGCCCCTGACAGAGGCTATTTGATTTCTAATATGATTTGGTCCAAGTCCAGTCTTTTGTCTAGTCTTTAAATGGGTAGAAGTCTGCCCATCTGGTCCCCTTCTCCAGGGGTGGGCAGCTTTGTCACCGAAGGCTGCATCAGGATGAGGGTGGTCAAGGCATCTACTTGGTCTTCTGTAGTCACCCCCGGCCAGCACAGTGGCCTGGGACATCTTTGTCCCAAGGAGCCTCTATTCCAGCTCTACTCTCTCCATCACTTCAACTTATTTCTGGACTTTTCTGGGCTGAGGGCTGCTCCTTCCATGGCCTCACCTCCTGGACTTTCCTACGTGCCTCCCAAGGTGTTCCCCTTGCCCTCTGCCGTGTCTGCCTTCCTTCCCACTCCACTCTTCAGATCTGCAAGGAGCAGGGAAGAGGGAAAAACAGTTGCAGGGCCTGGAGAGGGGAAGGTAGAAGAAACTGAGTGGGATCCAGCCCTCGGCTGACAGGAGAGGATTTCAGTCAGCACCGCAGAAAATGCCCTAAGCCTTTCTTGGAAAAGTTTCCTCAGGTCCCAGGTTTGGCCTGAGAGAGGAAAGGAAGCTGTTAACACGGAAAGGTCAAGGCAGGGGGCCAAGTGAGGCATGCTAGCCTCTTTCCCATCACAAAGCCACGTTTAGATGAAAGCAACTGAACATCCTTTCCTGGTACCCACACCCTCCGTTGCTCCCTCCCACCCCCGCTGCCTAGGGCCCCAGGGAGCGAGCAGGGGAGTGGGCCACAGGGGTCTCTACTGTTGCTGGGACGGGTCGTTTAGGCTGTGAAGGTCTTCTCTGTGCCATGAAATGGCCAGTCTAAACACAGGAAATGAGGGCAGGAGTGGGAGCAAGGGGAAAGCAAACCAATTCCTCAAATTCCCTGTTTACCTATGGTAAGCTTTAAGCTATAAATAGCATTAGTTACAATGCCCCTGACCTCGGCCTCCGAGAACATCTGCCATTTCCAAACTACCTGAGGGAAAAAAGAGAGCAAAATGGAACTCAGCGTAGCAGAGCACGCCTGTGTGCCCTGAGCTCCCTGGAGATTCTCTGAACGTCAGCGTGTGGCCGCAGTGCTCCTCAAGGCCAAGAAGGCTCTGCTCCACCCCACCCACCTTCCTTTCTCCACAGGGAGCTCTGGGAGGCCTTCGCTGGCCAGTCTAGAATGCTTCCCAAACTTCCTCCCTTCAGTTCCTCTCTACACAAGAGACTCACGTTCCCTGGGAACCATTTCAGTTTAATACGATTACTTCCCATCAATCACTTTAACGAATACCTTGGAGACAAGAATATCACAGCCACCTCAGTGCCTGTGAATCAGTGCTCTGATATGTGCCTTGCCTTAGAGCAGAGGTTCTCGACCTTTAGGGTGCATCAGAGTCGCCTAGAGGGTTTGTTAAAGCAGCATGCCCCACCTCCAGCTTTGGATTCAGTAGATCTGGGATAGGGCACAAGAATTCACATTTCTAACCAGCTCGCACGGGACGCTGAGGCTTGCTGGTACAGGGACCACACTTTGGGAACCACTGCCTCAGACTCGAGTAAGTCCCCCTGAACTCTAACCCAAATCCTTACTTCTGGGCACTCCTTTCCTGGAGACAAGGCCCAACGTCTGTGTAAACCCTTTACAAAGGAATGGGGGTAACACTGAGACACACCCTTGATGTCTCTGCCCTCCCCTTAGCCATCTGCCCATCTGGGTACGGGATCTGCTCGCACAGTGAGGCTCTGTCCGCGCTGTCGTGTGGGCCGAGAGCACCCCACAATTAGCTCTGACTAGGAACTTCCATCCACCTCCCAACTCCTTTGAACTGCCTCGCATGGAGCTCTTGACAGCAAGGGCAAGGGAATGTGATTTCATCTTCCACACCTGGTCTGTTTGGCTGGACTCTCTCCTGGCAGGTTTCAAGACTCCTGAATGAAATCATCAGTAACCATCTTCAGATGGGGAAAGATTAGCTGGGCAAATACTCGACGCCTACCAGCCGCAGCCCTGGGAGGAGCAGACATGAGCTCACCCACCCTTCCAACACTGCGGGCGATTCATGTCTGCAGCCCAGGGGGCTGTGACCTCAGCAGCAGGTCACAGAACAAATACTGGTGGGCAGCGTAGGAAGGGTCATTGAGACGCTGGTGATATGCTGGGCATCTGCTCTGTGTAGGGGAGGGAAGCACAGCCCGATCATGGAATTTTCAAACCGTGGTAAGGAGAGGATGGAATGCCCCATTGCAAGCCTCCTTGTGGAAGCTCGCCCCTAAGCACAGCTTCCTCCCATCAGTGACGTCAGCAAAGCACCTCTGGCCCCCCACGCCCCTCCTTTTTCAGGGCTATTGACCAGGGGTGCTCACCTCTCCTTCCTGCAGGACATTCTGCCCCATACTTGTCCTGAATGTCACTGCCCTTTGACCTGGGGCAGTGCTTTTGACGTGTCAATTTGGCCACGCTACAGTCCCCAGTTATTCAAACACTAATCTAGGTGTTGGCTATGAAGGGAGTTTGCAGCTGTAATTAAAATATATAATTTTCAGGAAGATTATTTTAGATAATCTGATAATCTGGGTGGGCCTGATTCAATTAATCAGAAGGCCTTAAAAGCAGGGTGGAGAGAAAAAGAGAGAGAGAGAGAGATCGATTCCCCTGAATAGGAGCTTTGGCCCAATGCCTGTGATCATCCTTTCCTGACTGCCTGCCCTGTGAATTTTGGATTTGGTTATTCACCCCCACAACTGTATAAGCCAATTTCTTGAAATTAATCTCTTTATATATACACACACACACACACACACACACACACACACACACATACATGTGTGTGTGTGTTTGTATCTTCTCTTGGCTCTGGTTTGATTAAACCCTACAGTAGAGAAAATAATGGCCTCCCCAATGCCTGTGTACTGATATTAGAACCTGTGAATACGTTGCCTTACATGGCAAAAAGAACTTGGCTGATATGATTGAACTAAGATTCTTAGCATAGGAGGTTATCCTGGATTATCTGAAAGGGTCCAGTGTAATCACAGAGGTCCTTATAAGAAGGAGGCAGGAGGGTCAGAGTCAGAATAAAAGATGAAAAGGAGAGATTTCAAGATGCTGAACTCCTGACTTTGAGGATGCAGGAAGGGGCCAAAAGCCGAGGAATGTTGGTGGCCTCTAGAAACTAGGAAAGGCAAGGAAACAGATTCTCCACTAAAACCTTCAGAAGGAGCACAGCCCTGCCAACACCTTGATTTTAGGTCTTCTGTCTTCCAGAACTGTAGGAGAGTAAATCAATGTTGTTTTAAGCCACCAGGCAGTAGTACACTAATACAAACCCTGGTTCATATCAACCCTCCCCGTCTTCCCCCGCTTCAATGTTCTCACTCAGGCCACTTCTTTTCCCTCGGCAGAACCACACCTCCCCTTTTTTGACATCTTCGGGGGTCTGTTCTCCAACTTTCCACAGGAAGGCTCAACGGTCTTGTCTGTTCAGCCCCCCTCCTGAGAACAGGGCTCCCCCTTATTTTAGAAAAAGGTACCTATTCAACTATGAGAAGCCCCCAGAGACCCCACCTTGCCTCAAGGCACATGACCCAGCTGAACCAATGAGAGTCCTGCCCCAGTAGTTTTTCAGGTTGGAACTAAATGAAGGGCAGCAGGTAAGCTGGTTGCTGACCATGACTCAGCCATGAAGAGGACAGAGGTTTACAATGGAAGACAATGACGAGAGGAATTAAGAGAAGAGGAGAGAGGAGATGGGGGCAGCTGGCACTCCAGGCCACCTGCCCAAATCCTTCACACATTTTTCTATTGTGTTTCTTGTCTTTTTCTTGTTGGTTAGCAGGAGATCTTTGTATAGTCTAGATATTAGTCCCTAGTCAGTTTAATTTTTTTTTTTTGAATTTTATTTTATCTATTTTTTATACAGCAGGTTCTTATTAGTTATCTATTTTATGAATATTAGTGTATATATGTCAATCCCAATCTCCCAATTCATCACACCACACCCCCGCCCCGCCACTTTCCCCCCTTGGTGTCCATACATTTGTTCTCTACAGCTGTGTCTCTATTTCTGCCCTGCAAACTGGTCCATCTGTACCATTTTTCTAGGTTCCACATATCCTAGTCAGTTTTAGACATTGCAGACATCTCACAATCCGTCTTTCTTTTTGCCTGAAACACTATTTTCTGTTATTAAAGTAGATAAGTCTTCCTTCTTTAGTTGGTATTCTCCTGATATATCTTCTTTTGTCCTTTGATTTTCAACATTTTCTTTTAAAGAGCATGAAACTAGATTCTCTCTCTCTCTCTCTTTTAGGCAGTCTGTCTCTAGCTTTGAAATGGTGAGAGTACTCCACTTTCTGATAAACCTAGATTTATGTCCACTTCCTTTTATTGTGCTCCTATTTACCATAATGTTTCTTGTTTGTTTGTTTTTGCCTTTTATTCTCCTCTTTTCCTGCCCTCTTTTGGTTGACTAGGTTTCTACTTTTTACACTCTTCTGCTTTGGAAGGTATGCATTCAATGTCTTTACACTGAATGATTACCCATACATTTTAACTTAATGTTTGACTTAAGAAAGACTAAAGTTAATTAATTATTCCACTCTCCTCCCAAGCAAGCCAAGGACTTAAGATTTTAACTCCAAATTTCCCTGCCAATTCTCCATATTATTGGTATGTCTTATTCTACTTCCATCTTTTCTGCCCTCCATAAATCATTATTATTTTTGTCTATTCACAATCAATAATTACTACCATTCTGTATCATCTTTTTCTGTGTTTGATTTCTTGCTTTATGAATTTCATCCTTTTGTAGTTTATTTTAGTAGGACTCACGATTAGTAAATTCTCTACCTTTGTTTGAAAATCTCTATTTGTCCTCTTGAATTATCATTTAGTTATAACATTTGAATTTGGTGGTAATTTTCTTTCAGCATATTGAAAAGTATTCCATTATTTTCTAGTATATCTATTTATTTTGAGAAGACTGTTATTGGTCTAATTATTGAGTCTTATGTGTAATCTATAATGTTGCTCTAGTAGCTCTTAAAGTTCTTCTGTCTTTACTGTTCTGCAGTTCCAGTATGATATGTATAGGTGTACTTTTTTGTAAATTCCTGTCAGAACTTACTGTGCTTTTTTATTTTGAGGTACCATATGTCTTATTAATTCTGGAAATTCTCTGTCATTTTTTCAGTATTGACTATCACCTATTCATTCTTTTCTTGGAGACTCATTTCAGACTTATATTGGACTTTATTTTTACTGTTTTCATGTCTCTTAAGCTGCCTTTTAGAGTTTCCACTATTTTTGTTTTTGTTTTGTTTTTTTACTCACGAAACTATACTTTATTCAGATCTCATTAGCTTTTCTCTTTTTCTGTCCCAGGATCCCATCCAGGACACCATACCACATTTGGTTATCAGGTCTCCTTAGGCTCCTCTTGGCTGTGACAGTTCTCAGACATTCAGACATTCCTTGTTTGGAGGAGTACTGGTCAGGTATTTTGTAGAATGCTCCCCAGTTTCGGTTCGTCCATGATTTTCTCATGGTTAGACTGAGGTTATGTTTTTTGGGAAGGCCACAGAGATAAACCGCCCTTCTCACCACATTAGTTAAAGGGTACATATTTTCAAGATGACTTATCACTGATAATGCTAACCTTGGTCACTTGGCCAAGGCAGTGCTTGCCAGGTTTCTCCTCTGTGGAGTGTCACAGTTTCTACTTCTTTATTCCTCTGTGCTGCATTCAGGTGACTTCTTCAACCCTATCTTCCACTTACTAATTATCATTTTGTGCAGATGTCATTAAGTTAAGGACTTCAAATTGGGAAATTATCTAATCTGTTAATTAACCAATCATTGTATCTAATCTGCTATTTCACCATTTGCTGAATTGTTACTTTCTGTATGTATAGAATTCCCATTTGTTTCTCAAATCTGCCTGTTCCTTTTTCACAGCATTTGTTCTTTCCTGGTGTTTTCTATTTCTTCTTACACTTCTTTAAACATTTCAATGTATTTTTATAGTCTCTTTCAAAATGTTCCATTATCTTAAAATCTTGAGGTGCTAATCTTCCTCACTGAATATATGTACTGCCTGTGGCTTATGGTGGGTCATTTCCTGTATAACTGTTTATCGTAAGCTCCTGTTCCACGGACATTGTCTTCTCTTGGGGATTCCAGTTGGTCTGGACTGTAGAAGTATCCCTCCAGAGTGGTTTTGCTCTTGTGTCTACCAGATGACAAAGAGTTGTCACCAGCCCGGAATGAATTTCTTATCCTAATTTATATGCTTAGAGATTCCCATACTGTGTGGATAGTATGCATTCTGCTTCCAAGTCCATGTGGCATGGACTTGGTGTTTTGATTTCTCAGCGGAATTATTTTACCCAGAGGTCCTGTTAGAGATATACCTCTAACCTGTAACAGGGTGGTGGGCAAAGTTTTACGGGTTCCTTTCTGAGCAAGGGACCCAGTTTCATGCGTGAGTCTTCGTGCCAGCTCCCCATGTCATCTTTGGTGCCTGTAGGATTACTAATACCCAATCTGCAACAGGAGTTTCTTGAGGGTTTCTTTATACACAGCTTCCCCTCAACCCCTGCTGGTACAGTCATTGTTCGGGTGTCCAACTCATTCATCGTTTCTTGCCCCTGAAGATTTCACTTTCTTTCTTGCAAGTTCAGCTCTGCATTTAAATATTTGATGGTGTTCTATTTTATGCAGTAACTCTAGGTATTTGTAGTAGGAGGGTCCCATGTTTTGTAAACCTGTCATATGGATGAAAACCACAATTCACTATAGTTCTTTATGACCCATCTTATCCCAACTAACCAGAGTCTTTGGAAGACAGGGACCTTGCCTGATTCATGGTTGTATTCCCCATGCAGCGGCTAAATAGCAGAAGCATGAAGGTCGCATGTTAGAGTTCAGAGTATGCAGTCCCAGATGTATTGAGCAGAACCCAGTTCTGTTTCTACCTTCTCCTCCCTCACAAAACCCAGTTCTTTCCCCTCTTATTTGACACATCTTATAACTTTGCATCTATTTGTGCATCTGCCCACTGTTTACATCTTTCATGAGGGCATGGCCCATTCTGTTTTGTTCATCATTGTACCTCCAATGGTTGATGGTAGGTGATCAATAATTACATGTTGCATGAATAAATGAACAAATGAATGCATCTCAGGCAGCTGTACTGACACCATTCCTAGCCTCAGAGTTCTGAAACCCCTGCTGTTTATGACATCAGCAGAGTCCTGCCTTGCAAACAGTGGGTCACCAACTGACTCAACACTCACCAAAATGACTGTGTGAAAGCCAACCCAGGGATGTCATCACATCCTCCCAAGTATAAAACTCCAGGCTCAGGACCAGACCCCAGGCAGCCCTTAGCAGATTCTGTCCCAGACTCTGCCCTCACCACCTCCCCCTGAGGCCCATTCTTCCTAACATGGCATGGAGCTTATCAGGTACACTCACTCCCCTAAGATGTTTGGCCAACCCTTAGGGCTGGATTCCCAAACTCTGAGCCAGTCCCTGGGAGTGGGGCACCAGAAGAGCAGAGAGGCCTTCCTGGACAGAAACACTTCTCAATCTTCCCAGAAAAGAAAATGTTCCATAGTTTTGCCTCTCTTTAAGAGTTAAAGCATTGTTATCTGACTTCACCTCCATCACTGAGGAGCCATAAGACTCCAGTGAAATAATAGATGTAATAACGCAGTGACAACAGTGATGGGCACAGGAGTGGTCCTTATAGACAATCCCGTCCCCTGGCTGCCCTCCTGGCCGTACCTCTGGTGCATCCTCAGGGACCTGGAGATCAGCCTCCTCCCACCTTACGTCTCGCTTCATAGACCACAACGACAGATCTCATGGCACCAGGCAAAGGTGGGTGTCACCGCAGACTTCAGGGCTTTTAATTGGTAGTTTTTTCTAATTATAAATGCAGGACATGTTTATTGTAGAAATATGGAAAACATAGAACATCACAAAGAAGAAGAAACGATTTATAGGATCCCACTCAGAGCACTATCTCTGTTTAGGTATACCCTCTTTAAGTCTCGTGACTTTTAAAAATCTGGATCATCTCTTCATACAGTTGTCCATCCTGCCGCCTCTACTTAACATTATAGAACGAACCCTTCCCTCAAGTTGAAACTTTTCGCAATAAAACTTTAAAACATGTCTTGTAAATATCTCATAGATGGATGTCCCATGATTCATTTATTGCCTTGCCAATAACTAGCTATACGAGTCATTTCCTCATTACAAGTTTCTGAACAGACGAGTTAAATGATAAAACGTTGTTCAGCAGACTGGGTTTCCATTTATTTGCTCAGGAAGGTTTTCTAAGCCACTTGGTCGCTGTTCCCACCCCACGCCGGGTCCCTGGTCTCAACGCTTGTGTGCTGTGGGTGAGACAACGTGCCACAAGAGAGGAAGACTGAGGAAGAAGGACTTTCCGGGCCACCAGTGTCAGATTTGGTTCAGGAAAATAAAACAATAAATAGGAACAAGCAGCCCTGCTGTGTCTGTGAGTATGGGCACGGAAGTAGCAGAGTCCTGGCTCGGCTGGTTGGGGTTTGTGGTGGGAAATGGAGAGCAGCCACAGAGGACAGGGTCTTAAGACAGAGTGCCCGAATTGCAGCTCTGTCACTGTGTGATGTGGCAGTGTCCACAAGCTGCCTGCCACTTTCCTCCACTACACAACATGGACAACATGCACCTCGTGGCAGAGAGAGTGTTTCTGAAAGGACCTGCCCTTGTTATTTCACTAAATTTGGCACATGTGGGTGCCCCCCAACAAAGCATTTGCATTCACAACTAAATATCCACATATCCCCTTACGCTTTATCACACAGATGTGGCCTAATAAAACGCGTCCGTCTTTGTGATGATAGCTCAGAAAATCATAATTGCTGCTAAAAATGTGTTGGTGCTGAGGGTGGGAATTCTAAAATTTGTGACTTTAAGGTAAACCAATACAGGCTTGACTAACACCTGTCCCCACTCCTTGTTAACTGTACGTGTTTATGTATTAACTTCACATGTTGACTCAGTGGGCCTGTGCTTTCCCGGGACACAGAGGGAGGAGGCTGGAGCGGCAGCGAGCCCGAGAGGGCAGCCTCCTGACAGCAAGCGCAGTTTGGAAATGAAGCGGCAGCCACAGGGCCCTGAGGCTCACTTTCCAAGTCAGTGACAAGGTCCAGGGCTGGAGACAGTCTGCTAGACAAGGCCGGTTCTACCTCGCTTGGGCTCGGCCAGTCTGCGTGGGTGGGATGTGGGCGTTACAGCCTGGGGCACAGGCGGGGGTCCACAGGAATGTTCCCACTGGCATTAGGCCGGACGCCCTCCTTAAGGGTCTCTGTCAGGCCCCCTAATGATCAAGTCAGGGACTCTGGTCCTTGTCTACTTGCTCCAGAGAGATGTCGCCCAGCTGGAGGCCGGGGGGTGGACCCAGTGACCTGTCCAGGGCTCTTGCTGGACTCTCCATGAAAATTCCAAGTCAGGGAGAAGCGAGAGCTGGGGTGAGAAGAGAGAAAGATGGGGGTAAGACGGAAGAGTGTGAGAGCTGGGGCGGGAGCAGGCCTTGGGCTCCTGAGAGCATAACAAACTGTGGGGTCCCAATCATGGGAAGGTCTCTGCTGGTTCCAGGAAACCCCGGGCCCACCAGCCTCCCTAAAGCCTGAGGTCCCCTCGTGAGTGATAACCAGAGCCAGCGAGGAAACCTTTGTGATCTGGGACAACAAGGGTCGGAGGGTCACATGTGCCCCTCAGCAACACCCACCTTCAGAGCCTGGCCTGGCTTTTAGAGGAGGGTAGCCCAGGACACGTGGCTTTCTGTTTCAACCTAGCTAGAGGACTTGTGGGAGAGGGGAGACTGCTTTCTACCAGAAGCAATGAGGAGAGTGGCCAGGAAGAGGGGGCTCTGCTAGCTTCACTCTGGGGGTATACAATTCTGAAATTCAGTAATTCTGTAAGTGAGGGGCACCATGTTTCTATAGCTCAGTTTTATCATTACTCGTATGGATTCTATACAGTAAGAAGTTAAAAATGCTGCACAGGGCTTCCCCGGTGGAGCAGTGGTTGAGAGTCCGCCTGCCGATGCAGGGGACGCGGGTTCGTGCCCCAGTCTGGGAAGATCCCACATGCTGTGGAGCGGCTGGGCCCGTGAGCCATGGCCACTGAGCCTGCGCGTCCGGAGCCTGTGCTCCGCAACGGGAGAGGCCACAACAGTGAGAGGCCCGCGTGATGCAAAAAAAAAAAAAAAAATGCTGCACAAATCACAACGGGCAATGAAGGCAGGGCCAGGCGGGAGAACTTCCATGTACTAACAAGAGGCAGAAGTGGGCCCTGCCGCTTGGTTTCTCCCTGGAAGCCTCCAGTTCCTTCCTGTCATGAGTCCTTGAGGCTTATTTCCATTGTTGGGCACCATCCCTGGCTCTCCATGGGCACCTCCCCTGCCCCACAGTCAATGGGTGGAAGTCCATTCTTGTAAAATGGCAGTGGGGTGACCAACTTAACCCAATCTGCCTAGAAGTCTTCAGTTTTAAAACGGAAAGTCCTGTGTCCCAGGAACCCCCTCGGTCCTGGGCAAATCGAGGCAGTGGGTCACACTGAGAAGCAGGGCCCTACAGGCCATTGTTTCTTGGAAACGTGGGTGTCTCTTCGAGAGCTGAGTGCAAACAGCGAAGCCTGGGGAAGAGCCTCCCTCCGCAAACATGCAGTAAAGGCTCACGAGTGAGCGAGGCCCAGGCTCCGACATCCACACTCAGCTCCCCACCACTTCCCTCAAATGCACTGTGAATCAAAGGCAAAGCAGCACAGTTTCAGAAGGGCCTGGAGCACAGGCAGGAAGGACATGTAAAACAGACTGAGAATGTGGTCAGTTTAATTCCATCCTGAAATCTCTCTGGCAGCCAGTCGGGCAGGACAAGTGTGGCTCCGGCAGCCTGCCGTCCTCCCCCTCCCCTCTGCCACTGTCCCCTTTCCCCAGGCCAACAGGGGTCTCACTGCGTTCTCTAGCCGGTTCCTCTCCTGGGGTGTCCCACAGGCTCAGCCCAGGAACTGTCTGCTATTCACACCCCACACCTGTCCCACTTACATTTCCTAGGTTCCCTCTATGCCCAACAAGCTGGCTGGGTTAGAAAAACTAATTCTGACTTGAGGCCTGCTGTGTTGTTTCCCAAACTCCACCTGGGGTCACATCTGGCAGACGTGAGCTAGACATGGCATAGCTTCCTGAAGCATCAGTGTTACTCCAAGATTTGGGGGGAAATACAACATATTGTTTGGAAGCATGTAGATATATTGTGGAGGAAAATATAAAATACACTTGATTCTAGGACGAAACATAAAATTCTACAGAAATGTAATATCCATGATTAGTTAAACCACATTTCCCGACACCACCCTTCATCCCCTTATCCTACTCCATTGTGGAGACCGGTCACTCCCTTCTAGAATTCAGGGCATCTTGGTGGGCAGATTGACAACCACTAGCTTGCTATACCCTCCCTGGTGCCCTCTGCATTTTAACTGAGGCCTTCTGTGCTCCAGGCCAGCATCTCTCAAGGGTGTTGGATGGAACATCTTTCAGAACATAAATAGGTATGGCTGATGTTTGGGTAAACAAAATAAAACTTGTCATCAGATTCCTATAGGACTTGGTGCACACTAAATGATAAAGAAAGGGTTAGTTTGCCCATATTTATAGAGGCAGTGGTCAGCCCTGTGGGGGTCAGTGCCAATGCTGACCAGACTGAGTGTCCCACAGGTCACAAGTCCTGGGGTTACTGCACCGGCTGGTGCCTTCTCCCCAAGCCACAGCCTCCATAGCATCTCCACCCAACAAGGCAACGAGGCTGGGAAGACAGCTCTGGGAGACGGCTGCTCGCTGGATAGGATCATCCCATCCATCCAGTCCACAGTGTAGTCTGAGACTCCTGGCCTTGGGTTCATCCTTCACCCCGATCAAATTTAATCCATCCCAGGGAATCAAGGTCCATGAAACCAAGAGAGCTGGGATTGATCGCAGACAACCGGGCCAGCCGCACCCTCCTCTTTTGCCAGGTTTCAGAGCAGGTCTCCTGGCAAAGCTCAGACCCAGCTGGCCCTGCTCCTGGTCTCATCTCAATCAGCAACTTAGCATGAGATGGGAATCTGAGAACCTGAAAGGACCTCAGAGATCATTGCGCTCAGGCCCCAAGGTTCATGGACGAAAGAATCCAGAACTGAGAGGCATTCTGGGGCCATGGGAAGAAAGGGGCTGGGAGTGAGATGACCCTGGTGGGAATTCCTGCTTTGCCATTGACTGGATATGTGGTCTTGGATATGCCTCGATTTCAAGTATGAAATGGAGATGCTGATACCTCCCTTGCAGGGCTGGCATTACGCATAGAAAAAGCTTAAGAACTTAGACTGAAAAATCAAATTCAAGGGAAAAGACAACCATTCAGCTAAGGCCAGAAGAAAAGCTGGAAACATGTAAATATGTAAGATCCCATCCACCTACTAAAAGCAAGCTTTAAATCTGTCCTTAAATCTTCCTAAAAGGCAAAGTAGAAGAGAAACTGAATGGGTTATAAGGTTTGGTAATCATTCCATTGCAGAATGAAAATCAATTTTTACCTGATATCAAGACTTGCTATTTAGCTACTGTAATCAAGACACTGTGGTACTGGCAGAGAGATATACACATACATCAATGAAGCATGATAGAAAACCCAGCATGGACCCACCCAAGTATGGCCAACTGATCTTCAACAAAGATACAAAGGTAATTCAATAGAGAAAGGAGAGTCTTGTCAACAAATGGTGCAGGAACAATTGCATAACCACAGGCAAAACAATGAACCTTTACCTAAACCTCACATCTCTACAAAAATTAACTCAAAATGGATTATAGATTTAAATGAAAAATTATAAAACTTTTAGAAGAAAACAGAGGATTTCTCCTTCAGGAGTTAGGATTTGGTGAAGAGTTTTTAGACATGACAACAAAAGCAGTATCCAGAAAATTAAAAATTGATAAATTGGACTTTATCACAATCAAAACCTTTTTCTCTGTGAAAGATTCTGTTAAGAGGATGAAAACATAAGCTATAGACTGGGAGAAAATATTTGCAAACCACATGCCCAACAAAGGACTTGTATCTCACATATATAAAGAACTCTCAAAACAACAATTTAAAAATCCAATTAGAAAATGGAGGGACTTCCCTGGTGGCGCAGTGGTTAAGAATCCTCCTGCCAGTGCAGGGGACATGGGTTCGATCCCTGGTCCGGGAAGAACCCACATGTCATGGAGCAACTAAGCCCGTGAGCCACAACAACTGAGCCCTCATGCCACAACAACTGAAGCCCGCACGCCTAGAGCCCGTGCTCCGCAGCAAGAGAAGCCATCGCAAGAAGCCTGCACACCACAACGATGAATAGCCCCAGCTCGCTGCAACTAGAGAAAGCCTGAGCGTAGCAACAAAGACCCGATGCAGCCAAAAATAATAAAGAAAAGAAGGAAGAAAGAAAGAGAGAGAGAGAGAGAAAGAGAGAGAAAGAAAGAAAGAAAGAAAAAGAAAGAAAGAAAAAGGAAAAGAAAAATGGACAAAATATATGAACAGATGTTTCAGTGAAGAGCATATACACATGGCAAGTGAGCACATGAAAAGATGTTCAACATCACCAGCCATTAGGGAAATGCAAATTAAGACCATGATGAGATCTCACTACACACCAATTCGAATAACTAAAATACTCTACTTCCAGTTCCCTGAGACCTTGCACAGGTCACCTCCCCTCCTGGGCCCATTTATTTAACTGGAGGAGGTTCCTTCCGGTGTTTACATTCTATTGTTGCATAAAAATGGGGTCCTCTGGTTTATTTTCACCAGAGGCAGTGCCTCTCTGTAGGGGTGGAATTCTTAAAAAAAAAAAAAAAAAAAAGGATAGCTAAAATAAAAAGCAGTAACACTAAATACTGGCCAGGATGTAGAGAAACTGAATTTCTCATAGCTTGCTGGTGCAAATGTAAAATGTTATGGCCACTCTGGAAAACAGTTTGGCAGTTTCTTTTAAAAATCAACGTGCAACTACCATATGACCTAGCAAAGGCACTCCTGGGCATTCACCCCAGAGAAATGAGAGTTTATGTCCACACAACCTATACATGATTGTTCATAGCAGCTTTATTTGTAATAGCCCCAAACAGGAAACAACCCAAAGGTCCTTCAATAGGTGAATGGCCGGAGAAATCACGATACATCCATGCCATGGAATAGTACTCAGCAATAAAAAGGAACAAAGGGCTTCCCTGGTGGCGCAGTGGTTGAGCGTCCACCTGCCAATGCAGGGGACACGGGTTCGTGCCCTGGTCCGGGAGGATCCCACATGCCGCGGAGCAGCTGGGCCCGTGAGCCATGGCCGCTGAACCTGCGCGTCCAGAGCCTGTGCTCTGCAACGGGAGAGGCCACAACAGTGACAGGCCCGCGTACCCCCCCAAAAAAGGAACAAACTATTGATACA
This sequence comes from Globicephala melas, assembly GCF_963455315.2. Lineage (NCBI taxonomy): Eukaryota > Metazoa > Chordata > Mammalia > Artiodactyla > Delphinidae > Globicephala > Globicephala melas. The sequence goes on along the minus strand of NC_083317.1, from coordinate 130,735,800 downwards.
TGGAACAGCTTGGGTCGATCTCAAGGGCATTATGCTTAATGAAAAAAGCCAGTCTCAAAAGGTCACACACATATTTCATGACTCCATTTATATAATGTTCTCAAAATGATAAAATTACTGTGCTAGAGAACATATCAAGGATAGGAGTCAGAAGGAGACCTTTGTGGAGATGGGATAGTTCTGTCTTGAAGCAGTGGGGTGGTGTCTCCCTGAATCTGTACACACGATCGAATGGCCTGGAACTATACTCACACATCATGGCAATGTCAATTTCCTGCTTTTGGTATTACACTGTAATTATGTAAGATGAAATCCTTGGGAGGAACTGGGTAAACACAGGACCTCTCAGCACTGTTTTTCCTATGCATCTATAATTATTTCAAAATAAATCCCTCTGCCACTTGTTCTGTGGCAGCACAGGTCACGAATTCATCACCAGGAGACACGAGGAAAGCTAGGAAGGGCTTTGAGCATAGTTACAGGAGGAAAGGGTCTAAGTGACCTTTGACCACCACCCCACCCATTCCCATGGTTCTCCCTCCCCACCCCCCAAACCATCCCCCAAAACTGCCTCCCCAACACACACACACAAGCAGGGCAAGGTGGGCCTCTCAGGGGACAGACACCCTGGAGATCATAATATATGCTGTCCCCAATGTCAGAGAAATACATCCTGGGGAGGGAGGAGCATATCTTAATCCACCAGGTTGATGAAGGAATTCTTTTGGCCCAGAGGGTTCTCTTCAGAGTGTCTCCCCAAGCATGGATTGCAGGTTGCTGGGATATAGCACTTTCCTCTGGAAACTGAGAAGTTAAGTCCAAACTGCTGCCCCATGATTGGGAGTCAGAGGCCTCAGGACGTTACGGACACAGGCCAGGACAAAGCACCTCTCCCTCATTCGGGGGCCTCCCTCCAGGTCACAGGTCACAGGTCACCAGGGCCACCCAGGCCAAGCTGTGAGACTCGTCTATCCCTTTCTTCCCACTGTTCTTCCCCAGCCTTCCATCCACCGACTGGATATCCATTATTTCCCTACACTGGGGCCCTGGGTGTGTTTAAGTTCCCAAACTTTGGGCAGCAATTACCAATCGACCACTCCTTCTATAAGACAACCTCAGTTTGGCCCCAAAAGTTTCATTTTCAGAAGAAACAGATCTCTTTGAGGCTGCCAGGATAAGTTAGCCAAAAGGCTCCCCGCTAACTCCCCCACCCCTGCCCCATAATTGCTGAATGAACCTGTTTTTAATTTAGAGCTTTGGCGTACTGGATGCCAAACTGCTCCCTCTAACCATGACTGGCGAGCAGGTCCTCTAGTTCTTAAGAATGCTGTAACCCAGAGGCAATTGAGACTGTCTCTAGATTAACACGATTGTATTGACTCCTGCAGAAGGAAGTACCAAAAACTCAGCCTGAGCCTGAGAGTCACCAGGCTCGAGATGAGGTCGGGAGGAGTGAAAGGGTCTGAGCCTGTTACTGCTTACGCGGATCTGTGCTGCAGCCATGGCAGTGGTCCCTGGTCACGGCTGAGATGTGTGTGTCACCAGGGCCTGGAGAAAGCCCTGACCACTCGGAACAAGCACATCTGAGGAATCTCCACGCGCTAACGCTGAGCTGACCAGTGCCGTGCGACAGAGAGGGCCAGGCGCACAGGGGTTAGGGGTTCTGACCTGGAGGCTCACGTTCCTGGTTCCTCTACACTCCACTCTTTCTGGTTATGTATCCAAGCCCAAAGGACCAGCCTCACTAAGCCTTGTTTTCCTCATCATTAATGGGGACAGTAACAGCATCCAGTTGACAGAGCTGTAATGAGGACTGCATATGGGTAAGATATTTCCATAGTTCCCAGTAAATTCAGACAGACCTGTTGCTGTTCGCTACTATTGCTATTTTTGGATATTATTATTAACTGTAGTTTTTCTTAACTATTAACTATGTCTCATAGAATGAGGCGTAATTGGTGGAATAATCGATCCTAAATGACGTTTGAATTCACAGTCTTGTTTGTTGAGGCGAGAACTGACCTCACAATGATGCCAATCCCAGAAAGCCCAGTATGGTTTACAAAGCCATTTCCTCTGCCTCATTCCACATAATCCTTATGAAGGCCTTCTCTACCCTGCCTCCGGGAGGAGGGAACTGTTCATGTTACCCAGTTTTTTTTCACATAAGGACTCCGAGGCTCAGGGATACTTCCCTGTGTTACCTAGTTAGTAAGGGGATGGCATGGGGCTTGGATCTGAGTCCCCTGGCTTCATCTTCTTTCCCTAAACCATGTGGTATGTGGCGTTTTGCAGGAATGTCATAAAGCCTATTGGTTAGTCTGTCCCAACAACAAGGAACCTAGAAAAATGATGGGTCCTCAGGTTGGGTGTCCTGTGTTCCTCCCATGTTACACATGTCACGACATGTGCAGTCCATACCCCCCTGGCAGGGTGCATGGCAGCCACCAAACCTCTCCCTGGGAGAAGGAAATCTCTCATCAAATAGCAAAGCCCCCAGAAGCCAGCCCTACCCCCTGGAAGAAATGACTTCAGGGAGTTTAACTAATGGAATTCCAGCCCCCAGATGTGCCTTGAGATATCCAGTCTCCTACCTGGTTTCAGGCGGATAAGTGAAGCTAAGTGGAAGTTGCTCCTAACTCTGGTCTTAGAATTACTATGGATCAACGGAGGCAATGATTAAAGGAATCTGGTTTTTAGAGTTCAGAAAAACTCCTAACTGGTATGAGCCTTCCGGAGGCCAATTGGCCTGGGCCCAGGCCTCAGGCACATGTGGCTATATCATCAGCATGTGATACATTATCTTATTTTTATAGATCTTCAAAGAAACTGCTGCCATAAACTCATTTATTTTAGGGACTCAGGGCAGGTCTAAATGGATCAGTCTCGTTTGGCGTTACCCTCGCTGTCAGCTGTCCCTCCTGCTCCCAACCCTAAGAGTGGTGAAAACAGAGAGAGTTGCCCCCACCCTGGCTCCCTCCTGGGCCTCTCTCTTTTCAGACCACCCAACTGTTGCCCCTGCCCTTTCCTCCCAATTCCTAATTTATAAACCCCAAGTTTTCCACAATTCTCTGCTGAAACTTCTCTAAACTCCTTTAAATGATGGAACCAAAACCACACACAGTGTTCTCATCAGGGTCTGGCCAAAGGTGAGGAGATTTGAGGATTATTTTAAACTATCTCAAAATTTCTATGTGTTATTTATGTCCAACCATGGAATCAATTCAACCTTTATTTAGTGTGGTGTGGGGAACGAGCAGAAGCAGGAGTGGGGAGCCCAGCTCTACTGCTAACAATATGAGTAAGTACATAGATGGGCTCCACTGTGACCTCCAGATCCTTTTCTGTTGGACACACATAACTGGCCCACAGAGACCCCCATCCTCCATTTGTATGTTCTGGGTTCCCCTTAATTGCGCCACTGGAGGCATTACCTAGCCCCATCTGATTGTGTGCTTGCCAGAAACAACCTCTCTGCACCATAATTCCCACCCTGACCCCAAGGAGCCTGTGACCTGGGCTTTACAACCTCCCACATCCTCACCACCGGAGGTGCATTCCTCAGTTGCTTCTGCCCTGCCAGAAGAGGCAAAAAAGCCCGAGTGTGGATTCAACCATTCCAGTCCTCTTGGACCTGTGATGGGGTGGAAAGCATTCCTGACCCCCTGGGGGGTCCTCACCACACTACTGCCTACACCCCTTCACCTACTCCCCATAACTTGCCAGGCACCTGCCTAGACTTTACGGAATAGACTGCGAAAGCCGCTGCTTTCCTGGGGCCAGTTCCGGACCAGGAAAGCTGGTCCAAGAGCTGCAGTGTTGGTTGCCAGCCTCGGGGGAATTCTCAGCATTGCAGGCAGCAGCCCGTTCAGGTAGCAGAGCTCACGCACTGCCGCCCTTGGGGAAGACGAAAGCCTAGCGGAGAACAGCCCTTCTGCCAGCCACCCAGGATGAGATGGGCTCTGATATTCATCTCAGAGGGACCCCAGCCTGTCCCCTACAAGGTGCCAGACACGGGCAACTCCAAGTCCATTCCCTTAACGAAGTAACTGCCCACAGGAGCCCAAAAAGGTGCCCCGGAGATGTTCTTTTTCAAAGAACAGAACAATTCCCTCGGCTAGTGCCAGGACTATCTGAATAGATAGTTGGCCCAATAAGCAAGTACTTTCATCGCCCTGTTTCCTACCCTGACGAGGGCGTGTGAGCACGCGCGCGAGCACATACTCGCACAAACACATGCACACACGCACACACGCCCAGCACGCGCTTCCCTGGCCAGGTGCCTCCTCGCCGGCGGCGCGGGGCCCGCGGGGATGCGTCCCGGAGCGTGACACCGACGGATGGATGGCGGGGGAGGGAGCCCGCCCGGAGGGAGCCCGCCCCCCCAGCGCCTCCCGAGCGGCCGCAGCACTGACGCCGGGACCCCGCCGAAGGTGCGCCCGGCGCGGCTCGGGCCAGGACGTCCCGGGTTCTCCGCTCACCTTAACGTTGCTGAAGATAGAGCGGGGACAGCGGCCGGCTCGGCCCGCAGAGGCGCCGCTGCCCTGGCGCGCGCCGGGCTCGGGTAGGAGCCCCATGGTGGCTGCAGCGCGGGGCCCGGGGCGGGAGGCCGGGCGAGCGGGGCCGGGACGCCTGGGCTGCGGCGGGCGGCCGGCGAGTGGCGGTTGCGGCGTTGGTGGCCGGAGGAGGCACGCGGCGCGGCCGGAGGAGACTGAGCGCGAGGGTGCGCGCCCAGAAGTTTTATAAGTGGCCGCCGCCGCCACCGCCGATGATGAAACGCGCGCTCCCTCCTCCCTCTTTCCCTCGGGTGTCAAGGGCGCTGCGAGCCCCCGCCCCGCCGCCGCCCCCTCAGACAGGTGTGACGCGGTGGCCGGCTGCGCTTGACCTCGTTCCGGCCGGAGTTGTCTCCGCGCCCGCAGCCCTGCAGGGACCCGCGAGGCTCGACCGCCCCGGGAGAAGGTCCCGCCCGCTGGAGGGTGGGGGCGGGAGGTGGCGGGCCCCGGGAGGGGGAAGTCTGAGGGAGGGGGCGGGAGGCTGCTGAGTGGGGTGGGGGGGGGGGGCGCCCGGGGCGCTGACGGGGCGGGGTGAATGCCGCGGGCCCGCAGACTGCAGGGGCCCCGACAAGGGATCGGCAGGGCTGCGGGGGCCGGAGGAGACTGGCGGAGGAGCGAGGGGTGCCGGGGGGGCCAGCGGGAGCCAGGGGCGTCGGAGAGGCGCCGACGCTTGTGAAGGGAAGCGGAGCCTCCGCGCCCCTCCCGACGCGCTCAGGAAGGTTTACGGAGTCGGTTTCTGCTTGTTTGCACTCGTCCAAAACCTGGGCTCTCAGTTCCAGTGATGGCTCTGAGACTTGCCGAGGCTCTGTTTGCGTCCAGGACTGATTTATATTTAAACTGCTCTTTGCGCTGTAGAGGGGCCTGGTAACAAAGGTGGAGAGGTGGGGGCCGCCCCGGGCTGGGCCTGGACTCTCTGGACGGGAGCCAAGGTAAACTGGAGGTGCTGTCGAGTGTCAGCATGGCTGCGCCTGGCCTGGAGTGTTGAGGGGAGGCGGGGGAGGTCGTGGACAAATGGGATGCACCCACTGATCTCCTTTTCAGGGCTGGAATAGAACAAATGCTTACTTTTTTTTCCCCAAGATCTTTTCCACCAGGAGAGGTAGTGCAGAAAAGAGAAAGAAGGTGACACTTTCACGAGAAGGGTAAGAAGGGTCTGCCCAAAGCAGCTGCAGTAAGGAATCCAGTTCTGGGGGTATTTTTCTAACTCCCCAATTCCTGTAGTTATCTGCAGAACCAACCTCTTCAAGACCCCACCCTCACATCCTCCTCCTAGCTATTCCTAGGAAAAGATGCCCCTCAACTCCCAGGAAGATTTGGCTAAGACAGGGGCCACAGGACAGATGGACCATGTAGGTTTCTTACTTCTACCCAAGGCCTGATGCCTTTCTGGGCCTGGTCTGGGCTGTCCGATGTCCAGGGGCTTCTCCTTTCTACCTGTGGCCCAGGACCCTGGACACAACAACACACAGTGCTGGAGGAAAAGCCGCTGGACAGTGGGTGGCCTTGGGCCACTTTACTCACCCACAGATCGAGGGGCATCAGCGAGGCTTTCCAGAGCCCTGCAGCAGCCCCAGATCCAGAGTAGGCATGAAACTCTGGTCACCAGTAAGCCGTCTCAGAGAACTTGCAACACAAGAACGGCCTTCCCCACAGAGCACTCAATGTGTGCTGGGCGCTGGGCTGTAGCAGCCATGATGGACTGTGCCAGGCATTCTGCTGGCACCCTCAGGCACGATGCCACAGAACCCCAGCATTAGCCCAACGGTTATCAGCACTGTCACAATCTGGATTTTACGGATGATGATGAGGTCAACCAAAAAGAGTGACTGGAAGTCATACCCCCAGTAAGCGATGCAGCTGGAACCTGAACCCTGCTTTCCTGACTCCAAAGCCCAGACTTGCAGCACTATGCCCTTTGAAAAGCTATCTATCCCAGCAGCCCCATCTCACAAGTGAAACCAAGCAGAGACCAGAGAAGGCCCAGGCCAAGGTCATGGTCACGTTAGGGCCACCATAACTGGAGCCTCTTCCTCAAACCTTGAGTGAGTCCTTGCCATGGTCCTCTGACAGAATCCTAGGCAGGGTCGGCCTCTCTAGCCCTCACCTTGTCCTGATCCATTCATCTTGCCTCTGCCCACTGTCAGGACTAGCATCATCTTTAAAGAAAAGGTCTATTCAGAAATGCCCACAGATGGTTATCTGCCATCATCTGCCTTTTCTATGGGGGAGTGCAGCTAAATGTAATGGAGACCCAGCTGAAGTTGGGGCCTCAATGAGATTTATTTGTCTTTCATAATAAGAAGCCACTAGTAGGTAGTCTAGGGGTCATGACCTAGGTCCCTTCAAGATTCCTTAGTGTGTGACTCCCGTCCTTATGGCTGGCTCATCATCACAAGATGGCTGTTCCACCGCCAGCCTCCTCTCCTAATTCCAGGGAGGAAGTGGAAGACAGAAAACAGGAAGGGGCCGTGAGCACATCAGGGAAGCAAATCTCTCCTGTGCACGCTCAGCTACCTTTCCTTAAGGCTTGTTGGCCCAAACTGGGTCACATGGTCACCCATTAGAAGGCGGCTAAGAATTGTAGTTAATACTCTAGCTGCTTCCTTTCAGCATCTACACATAGGGTAACCCATTTCCCTCAAAGAACACCCCCAGGGTCTGTTTCTAAGACTCTTCCCAGATCCTTTGATTTCAGCAAATACTTTTTAGCACTAGAAAAACAAAACACAAAGACAGTTCCTTGTGAACTCTATGAACTCAGGGTGGGGAGTGAGGAGAGGAAGCATCAGTGTGACCTAGGAAAAGAGCTGTTGTGCACATCTGCTGTGGGAACACAGAAGAGGGGTCCTAACTCGTCCTGGGGCAGCAGGGAGGTTTCCTGGAGGAAGTGACTTTCAAGCTGAGCCCTAGGGACTGCCAGGATTGGGAGGATTAAGGTGAAGGAAGGTAAATCTGCTCCATGATTTCAGTTTGGCTGGAGCATGAGACCTGGGGACCGTGGGAAGGTGTGCGGTGAAGAGGTTGGACACGAGCGGCATGCAGTGAAGTGTAGGTCTTATCCCCAACATAATGGACAGCCTTTAAAGGCTTCTGAACAGGGGGTGACGTGGGCTGTTTGGCATTTTACATGGGCCTTTCTGGCAGCGGGGTCACAGTGCAGTGGGGCAGTCTAGAAGGCATCTCAGGAGCTCTGCGGGGATGACTCCCAGGGTCTGACTTGGGCAGCCTGCATCAGTGACACCAACTACTGGCAGAGGGGACCAGAAGGGGCAGCAGCAACTGGGGGAATGCGATGCGTCCTCCTAGGTTCCTTTTGAGTTCAGATGGCCTGGAGCACATGCAGGCAAGGCGTCCAGCAGGCAGACTGGTACAGGGGTCCAGTGCTCAGGGCGGACGCTGAGCTAGAGATTGTGGCCTGGACATCTGCATGGAGGCAGTGGGTAAGCCTCAAGAAAGGATGAGTCTCCTGGTGAGAATGTCTTGGAGAAACAGGTCCAGGACCAGCCACAGCAACATCCAGGTCACGCAGGGGATGGAGCCAGCAAAGGAGACAGAGGGGAAGAGTCCAGCATGGAGGGAAGTAAACCCGAGAGTGCATGTCCACATGTTGATATAGCCCCGGGGTAGTGTTTCAAGGAGGAGGAGGTCAGGAGCAGGCCTAGGACGGTGAGGAGGGAAGATAAGACCCAAGGATGGCCATCGGGCTGGCTATAGGCTGGCACCGAGGACCTTGGCAAGTATTTCCGGTGAGTGATGTGAGCAGAAGCCAGACTACGTGGGCTGAGGGGGAGCTGGAAGGGAGGAAGTGCCAACGGAGGCCGGCAGAACTTGCCCCAGGAGTGCAGAGGGAAGAAGAAAGATAAAGGAGCTGAGCAGCTTCTCATCTCAGCCCTGAAACCTCCTGCTTTCTCTCCGCTTGAAACTGGAGCAGTTACATGTCCCGCCTCCAGGCTTTTGTTCATGCTGTTCCTCCTGCCCTGCTGCCTGCCTCATAGCACTGGGCTTCTACCCTTCAAGGGCAGCTCCTGTTACTGCCTATTCTGGGCCCCCATAAAAACAATAGAACCTGTCACATACAGTATCCCGTGTCGCTCACGAAACTAGAGGTCATTATGCCCATTTCACAAATGAATAAACTGAGGCTTGGGGCTCTTCCCCAACACATACCATGTGTTCCTGCCTTTATTTTCACAGGTTCCAGTGGAGACAATACATGTGTTGCTGAGGGCACAGACCCCAAAGTCAGACATAGATGCCACTACCCTTCACAAGCTGCGTTACCTTAGTTGGCCTGCTTAACCTCTCAGCTTCTCTGTGCCCATCCTGGGGCTGTTATAAGTGTGTGAGGTGGTGCCGAGAGTTCCTGGTGCTGGTGTGGGAGCTGCCGGTGCCTGGTGGTTGGTGGAATTGATGGTGTTCTCTTGCTCCAGATCAGCTGTGAGCTCCTTGAGACAACGGTTCTGTGTTCATTCTCTTTGCATCCCCCATTTGGCCGAGCACATCCCGTTGCTTTAAAATGTTTATTTAATGGAACTGAGCTGAAATGAAGTCCAAAAAGACCCAGTGACTGGGAAAGGCCTCATTGCTCCTGAGGCCTCCAAGCCCTTGCTGTCTCTGTCAACCCCCTACTGCCTGCATTCCGGGCCCCTCCCTTCTGCCCCCTGGAGGCCTCCCTCATCAGCCTTGTCGTCACTGGAGGCTGGCCAGGGGCCCCTCGGTATGTTTATCAGTCCCCGAGCCACACCCAACACTCCTGCAGCCACTAATGGGGGTCTGTTGACAATTTGGACACAACTACGATCTTGCATTAACTCTGCCCACCTAGCTCCTTGTGTGCCAAGTTGGGGGGGGTTGTGGTGAGGGGGGCCCAACGACCACCCCATCACCAAGGTGGAGGGCACCCCTGCAGCCAAGTGCTCCACCACGTTGTCAGTGACACTGGTGGGGAGGCCCGGTCCCCTGTGAGCCGCCCTGGCCACTAGTTTATATTTTTATTGGACAAACATGCAGTGTTGACAGTCCTTGCCCCGTGCTGGCACAATGCTGATTCATTTAATCCTCAAAACAGCCCAATAAGAGGGATTACTTTTATTAGTGCCATTTTATATTTGGAGAAACTGAGGCACTGAGAGGTTAAAATAACTTGCTCAAGGCCACACAGCTAGGAGGTAGCAGAGCCGGGATTCAAACCCCGGCCTCTCGGTATAGAGTCCCAGCTCCTGGGGACCTCCGCTCGCAGCGTTCGGGCAGGACAAGTGTAGTCCCCCACTGGATGGACCTTCAGGGGTCCGAAGCTACCTTGGGCCTCACCCATCCCTGCCCCCTCAGAACCTCCGCTGCCAGCAACACACCCAGCCCAGAGTGCTCTCCCTGAGTGGGGGTCTGAGCACAGCCCAGGGCCTCCGGGACCCTTCTAGATCCAGCTCTGAGGGCCCTCCATCCCTCTCCCCTCTACCTGGCACCTTCCCTCCTGCAGCACCTGCTGCACGCCATTCTCTCGGCCACTGGGCCCCTCCCGGGGTTGACCTAGCTCCCCACTCCCCATGAGAAAATGCAGCAAAGAGAGGAAGGGGCAGGGGTCCCGCTCCTGGGACCCCAGCTGCGTCGCATGTTACCTGGGGTACACCAGTGCTCGTTCAGGGTGGGGCACACAGATGGGATGTTTGCTTTCTTCCGGGAAGGGCTTCTCAAGGCCTTGGTGTCCTGTTCCAGCTCTAGGTCTCACCCAGTGCAGGTCGCTCACTGCTATGGCAGGAGATGCAGCAGACGCAGGAAAAAGAGAGACCACAACAGGGCTGGCCCTGCACCCTTCCCTGTGAGTGAGGAGCCCAGCCAGGCCCCATCCTCTGTGCTCCATCAACCCGGGTTCAGGTTGTCCCCAAGCGGTGTTATCATAGCCCGTCCTCCTGTGTGATCACCAGCCAGCCTCCCTGCAGGGCTCGGACTTCACCGTCCTGATCCTGCTGGGGGTCATGCCACACACTGTCACGAGCATCTAGAGTGCCCTTGGCCCCTGAGGGCCTGGGGCCCATGGATCCTGTTGTTTGGATGTTACCAAGTAACCAGAAAACCAATGCTTTGTCTCTTTGCCATGACGCTTGTTTTTGAACTGTTTGTTAATCTTTATATTATAGTCTTTCAAAACTAATTTAACTGTGTTTGAACTCTACTCCACCCATCATCCCACACCACTGTTAAAACTTTACTCAGGTTTCTACTTTTCCCGTTTCTTTCCAATAAGCATGTTTCTACTTAGAAAGATCACAGTATAGCATTTAGCTCTTACTTTTTACAATAAGCATTTTTCCACGTTGACAGGGGCTTGTCACCATCTCTTTGAATGGCTGAGTGGGCAACCAGGAGTTATTTAAGCCCTCCGCTGTTGTTGAATGTTGGGGGTGTCTCTAACTTTTGTCTTTTACACACAGGGACTTGATGGATAACTTTTTGCAGAAAGCTCTTTGCCTTTGGACTGCTGGCCAGCAGTGTAATTCAAACACCTCTAGATATTTTCCTCTGTGATATTCAAAATCATTCCTCCTGCTGCATTTCTACCCCTTAGGTCTTGTCTCCTCACCAGTGACACCCCTCCTGGCCCCTGTAGAGGAAAGCCAGCACCCCAGGGGAATGGCCTGACTTGCTACTGTAAAGTCCACCCAGGCCCTGGGAACCTCCTAGGGTCTTTCTTGTCTCCAGTAGCCCAGACAAAGCCCTGGAACTCAGAGAGCCAACTCAGGGCTGATCCCCAGATGCCAGGTGGTGTGGCTGCCTTGATCCGACACTCTGTACCCCATCCCCAGTTCTGGAGAAGGAACTGTAGGCACCTTGTCTGGGCACCTTCCCGGAGAGAGCTGACTCCTCACCTGTATAGTCAAGGCATTGGGCTCCATGGTCCAAAGAGGGACCTCTTGTTCTCCCAGCTCTGTCAGCTTACTGGCTGTATCACCTAAGACAAGTTGCTCAACCTGTCTGTGCAGCGCTCGCTTTCTCCGAGCTGCGTGGGGAGTGAGCAGCTCCGTGGTGGTCACCATATTGTTACCCTTGTTGTTTTCTCCTAAGCCAGCAGTGCTCCCTCCTAGGCCCTGATCCCTCCTCAGTTGTTCCCTGCTTTCCCCTTCGGAGGCTTCCTTTCTCCAGAAACATCTCCCCAGAGGCTTCTGCTCAATGGAGCCTGGGAGACACTTAATCCAGCCTCCTCTGTGGAAGCTGAGCCTGGGTGGGGGCTGTCACCTGTCACCCCAGGCCAGAGGTGGTTGAAGGCATGAGGGGCCCAAGCCTGCCCATCCCTAAGGAAGCGTAACTGGAGCCCCATCCTCCCCTAATGTTGGGGATGGAGTTGGGGGTCCAGCAGGGGAACTGCAGGATTAGGCCTCCTTCCAGGCCCCGTGGTCTCTCCTCCCCATGGTGTCCCCTCTGTGTGCACTGGGAGAGGCCAAGCGTCCCAGTCCCAGCCCTGGAATTCCACACCCTCGCCTGGGAGCCCAAGGCCTGGGCTCTGTCGTGGCTGCAGTGTGAGGGTGCGCGCGCGCGCACACACACACACACACACACACACACACACACACACACACGTGTTTCCTGCTCAGAGGTACCCATCCTTTCCTCACCCTGCCCTCTCCTTGAATCTTCACACCTGTCCACAGCAGGGTCACCCCACGGAAGCCCCAACGAGGACACGCACTGCGCACCTTTTCCATTTCCTAAAGTTCCCACTTGGCCTGGACGACGTCCCTCTGGGGCACCTGGATCCTACTCTGCTCCCTGTCTGTCGGGCTGTGGGTCGAGGTCTGGCCTCGCGCTCCCACTGGTCCCGCCTCGCTTCTGGAAGGAATTTGCTCTTTCGTCAGTCTTGCTTCTTCACCCATATCTCCTCCTCCTGTGTTTATCCAGGTCTGTGGCCTCCTCACCGGAAAGACCTCCAGCTCCCTGTTTCCTTCCCTCCCACCCTCCACAGCTCCCAAGGGTATTCTGGGGCCTGCTTCTGTCTCCTTCGAGGAGAGGGAGTGGGCCCTGCCTGGCTGTGCACACACCCTCCGGCGCTGTTTGGACTGACCCCATATCAGGTGGATTGTGAACCTTTGGGGCAGGGACCAAGTGTAAACATGTACGCAGACAGCAGGATGTCACCCGGGGGACAGAGCAGGAGCCCGACTGTCACTCAGGTGGGAGCAGCTCGTGGGGACACGCTTATCACACAGACCTCACTTCCCAACTGGACAGAGCTTGGCCTTCCCAGCTCCCGGGCCTGACCTGACGGCACCAGTGCTTCCTCTGACAGCTACCCGTTCTGCTGCTCTGCCCTCTGCCTGCCCACGCTCTGCCAGGAAGCATCAGCTCTGCGTTCTCAGCGGTACACTTTGGGGCCTCCAAAGCTCCGTGGGGTCCTTCCCCTGCGCTGGGGTCCCTAACACACCCTGGGCCCTGGGCCCTGTTCCCCGTGCGCTGAGTCACCTGATGAGGTCACTGCGAGTCAGGCCTCCTCCCTGTTCATGGGTCACCAGGAGCGATCGCCTGGGGGTGTGGCCCCATTGCTGGGAATTCGGGAAGAGAATGTTGACTGCTTCCGTGCGCAGCCAGCTGGGGAGGAGGTGGGGGCGGGTGACCGGGCAGGATTTGAACCCAAGGCTGGGGAGTCCACAGCTCCCTCACACTGGGGTGTGGTGGGGACTCCTGCTCTGAGAGCCTCCCTCTAGCCACAGTAGTAGGAATGATGGCCAGAGAAGTGGGCATCTCCGGCTGGCCCCTCCCCAGATCTGTCCCACTTCTGGTGGAAGCACCCGACCTTCCTTTGGGGTACCCCCTCCCCACTCTCAGGTTATGAGGTTAGGTGGGTGGACCCTGCTGGGGCAGAGGGCATGGGGCCTGGCCCTCTACTGGAGCTGTCAGGACAGCATGTTCTCTCCTGGGGCTGCCAGCAGGGGGGGTGCCTCCCTCAGGGAGGGGTCTGGGGCATTCTGGGAGAATCTGTCCCAGGATGCGACCATTGAAGGAGCAGGAATGTGGTACAGAGGTCACTGAGGCCTGTGACTGTGTCCTTCAGGCCCTGGGTCCCGCTGGACCTCAGCATCTGGACGCTGTGATTCTGTGAGCCAATTTAAGCTGTGTGGTGCTGGATTTCCTGTTGCTGGCATGTAAAAAGTGCTAATGAATCCAATAAACCAAGGTTTGGACAACACCAGGCAATTCACAGAGCAGCCTCAGAGCTAGGATCTCACTTAACCTGGGAGCTGCCTTGCGAGGCAGGTCTGGTTGCTACTACCCTTCTTTCAAAGAACGAGAACGAAGGCAAGAGGTGAGCGTGGCCTGGTACCTAGGTCTTCTGAACACAGACCTCGTCCTTCTGCTGGGTCTCAGGTGTCAAGGAGCCCTAATGCCATGCTGGAGTCGGGCCCTGGAGGTTGAAGACACAAGTGTGGAAGCTGGACCGCCCAGCACCTGGTGAGACGGCCGAGCTGCAGAGACTCCGAAAACATGTGGAGAAACAGCTCCGTGGGTGTACACGGTCACTAAAATCATGCTCACGAAGAATCTGCAATAATAAGGAAAACGCTGTGTCATGATGTCAAATTAAAAATAAGACAAACTGGTGGCTTCCCTGGTGGCACAGTGGTTGGGAGTCCGCCTGCTGATGCATGGGACACGGGTTCGTGCCCCAGTCCGGGAAGATCCCACATGCTGCGGAGCGGCTGGGCCCGTGAGCCATGGCCGCTGAGCCTGCGTGTCTGGAGCCTGTGCTCTGCAACGAGAGAGGCCACAACAGTGAAAGGCCCGCGTACTGCAAAAAAAAAAGGACAAACTTATAGATTACACACACACACACACACACACACACACATATAATACTTGCAATTATGTTTTTCAAAAAGCTTGTGCATAAAATTTTTTAAGACTAAAAGAAAATACAGCAAAATGTTAATAAAGATGATCTTTCCATGGTGGAAATGTGAACTTTTTAACTCATTTTTTCTACATCTTTCTCATTTCTATGATAAATTTGCTTTACAATGAATCAAATATAAGCTTTATAAAAAACAAAAGAAAGAAGGAATCACTTGGTCACACAGCAATTTTCCATAAGTACCATTTTCAGCATTGAAACCAAACCGATCCCTTGTCTGGAAGGGCGTTGGGGAAGCTACTCCTGGTCCAGCCCTGCCGTAACCACTCTCCCCTGGTGCTCAGGTTCCAGTCAGTGAACGCGGCCGAAATTCACATGCATCCTGTTCCCTCCTATGAGAGCTTGGCTACTCGGAGGGCTCACGTCACACCCCTGCTAGGCGGGGGCCGCCCTCATGGTGCACTCCAGCCCACAGCAGCCTGTGGGGAGCTCCGGGCATTGCCCCCCTTTCACTGGGGGGGGGGTAAAACGAAGTTCAGGGAGCCTAAAACTTTGCCCTCAGCCCTAGGGCTGGTGAGGGGCAGAGCTGGAACTTGAACTGCAACCCGTCTGATTCCAAAGTCCACACCACTGGCCGTGCTGTGACGTGGCCTCTATTCTAAAACCTTCCTGGGTCACTTGTTTATTTGTCCCTTTCACAAATATTTGCTGAGCATCCGCTATGCCCATGACACAATTTTTATTCACAAAGGAGACTCGGAGGAAATCTGAGACAACTGCATACCCCAGCAGCTCATAATGCAGCCCAGCTGTCCCAAAGGAGAGCGTGTGCAGCCTGGTCGGATTACAGGATCATCCTCTGGGCAGCGGTCTGAATACACCACAACTTCTATTATAGCTGTTTTCTGTCTAATAATTTTTCATTTCTGTTTTTAAGCATTTATAATATACATGATATACTGATATAGTGACATCCCTATAAAACACACGTGATAAATCTTTGATTGGCATATAATCTTGTTTATATGTTTATATACATGAAACTGTACATTGGGATGATCAGGAAAGGCTTGTGGAGAAGGTGGGAGCTGCACTGGGATGGGCTTTATCCAGGCAGAGTGAGAGAAAAGGGCATCAAAGGCAACACGAGAACATCGCCAGCCACAGCCCCATGGGGAGGTGTCCGGCCTAACTCAGGGAGTGGGATTTCGGCTCGGAGCCTACAGAGCATTGGCTGGCCCTGCCCGCCTCTGGGCCCCCGTGTTTCAGCTTGTGTTCACCCAGTCCAGCAGCTAGGCTCCTACCCTGGCCCGGGACATGGCCCTGAACTCAAGGTCTTTGAAGCCAGATCCTCTGCCTCCTCCACCCCTAGACCCTCCATGCTTCCTACCAGACCCAACTGCTCCCACCGTCCCGCCCCTTCCAGCCCAGCCCACCTTGAACCCTGGGTCTGTGGTCCCCATCTCCCACCTCCTCAGCCTCTGCCTCTCTGCTCCCTCCACCTGCATCTCGAGGAACTGGCTGCCCTCAGGGCCCACCTCCCTGTGCCCTCCTGGGCAGAGCTGCACACCCTCCAACACCCAGGCCCAGGCAGTGGTTGCGGGGTTGGCTGGAGGCTTTCCCCTGGGCCCCAGAGGCCACTTCCAAGCCTCCTCTCTGTGAGCCCTGCCTCTTGCAAGACTTGGAGTTCCAGCCCAGGCCCCCTCAGCCCCTCCTCATTTCTGTCTCCCAACCTTCCCCAGGCCCCTCTCCTCATTTTCCAAGGCCGTGACTCTGGCTCAGAGCTTTTCCTCTCGGCCTCCACATCACTGCCCCCGGGCAGCATGGATATCCACATGGACTGACCCCCAGCCCCCACCCCACACCCCACACCCTCAGTCCTTGACCTCCTCCACTTCGGAGGCCTTTCTCTCCCAGCAAAGGGGTCACCTGCAGCCACACGCGGGGTGCCTCGCTCCCCTGGGAGCTGCTCCACCCCCAGAACACCCACATTCTACTCCGGCTCATCGCTCTGCACGCAGCCTCGCATTTCACAGAGTCGAGTCACACGGTGCTTTAATGCCTTAGTTCTCCCATTTATCTGTCCCCACCTACTTTCACTTCCTTCCAGCCTAGAAACCAGAGAATTTCCGGCAAGGGCTGTCCCTCTTCTTGACCAAGAGTGACCAACCCTCAGGCTGTGCCCTGGGTCCATCCTCTTCTGCTTTCTTGGGCAGTAATTTGCTCCTTCAGATTTCCTCCCTCCCCACTGCAGCTTCAACTTTCTCTCATTTGTGAACCTCTTCCTTCAGCAGACTTGCTTCTCTTTCCATGTTTCCCCACATGAGTAACAGAGGAACCATTCACCCCTTGGCTTCCACTTGCCTCTGTCCTCTTTCTTTGTCCTCTTTTACGGTCAAGCTTCCTGAGATTGTCTCTGTTTTTCTCACCTACCACTGATGGCTCAACCCACTGCAAACTGGCCTGGGGATTTCTCCATCACAATGGACTGCTCGTGACAGGATCACCAGGGACCTTGTTAACTTATTCCCTGGACGTCTGGGTTCTTCTCCTGGCAGGCTCTCCGCAGCCGCAAACACGTGCTCGTGGAGGCTTTCTTCCGGCTTAGTCTGCACACCGCCCCCTCCTGCTTCCCCTGCCCCGACTCCGGCTGCCCTCAGGTTCTCTCCCAGCACCCTCATGGTATGTAGCCCTCAAACACCCATGGGAGAGGCCAAGAATTTGCATTTCTGACAAGTTCCTGGGTGCTGCTGCTGCGGCTGGCCCACAGACCACGCTTTGAGAAGCACCGCTTTGGAGGCAAGTGCCTTGTCCTGAGCGCCTCAGTGAATAAAGCAGGCTCGTTGCAAAGTGGGGCCCTGCCACCCAGACTGGGAGAAGGTTCTGGCTCCACTTGGGCTCTGCTTACAACAGTGAGGCCCTTGACCTTGGGTTGGACTGACTCCTCTCTTGGCTCAGTTTCCAACTTATTGTTGGTCCTCGTTGCTGTGGCTGGAGAGCAGGAAATAGGTATTAATGGTCATTACTGGTGCTAAAGGTGGAGGTAGAGAGCAGTGATGGCCATCCGAGGGTGCTCTGCCTGCTCCGGGGTTAGACTCCCACCTTCCTTTCTTACCGCTGCATTTTATCTATGCCACATTCTTTGTGGTTTAAAGGCACACAAAGCTATGCTTCCTCAAAGACCTGAAAAAAGGTATCTAATAATTACATTCAGAATTATTACTCAGTTTCCTCTAAGGCCATGAGCTCCCTCCCCAGCACTCGCTTCTGGGCTGAGGGTCAGAGGACCTTCCACGCAGGGCAGATGCCCCCCTGAAGAGGAAACAGTGAACTTATTCCTGCTGTAGGAGCTCGCTCCCCAGGGGCTGAGCCTCACAGCTGCCTGGCTCCTTCCTCTCTGCCCCAGCAGCCTTCACTGTGAGCCCCTGCCAAGGGTCTGCCCTGTTTCCCACAGCCGGCGTGGACTGGCGGGCTGATGGTATCTGCACAGGAAGGAGGGCTGGCATGCTCGTGCTCATGAATGCACGAAGCCGCTGAGGCAGGGGTTGAGTTTCTTTGCATGGAGGCTAAGAGTGACACTTTCTTTGGTAAACACTGTAATAACATGGTACTCATTTCCTTACCGCGACCCAGATCTGACTCAATCATTCAAAACAACCACACTTTAATACAGCCCGTGGAGCAGTGCCTGGATCCTTGCCTGGCACTCAAGAGATGCTCGATAAATATTTGTTGAGTGAATGAATGCGTTCACTCCAGTATAATCTGTCCATTCCAAGAGATCTGAAGTGATCCTGGCTACTCTTATCTAAACTGAGTTATTCCTGTTTCTTTTTTTTTTTTTAACATCTTTATTGGAGTGTAATTACTTTACAATTGTGTGTTAGTTTCTGCTTTATAACAAAGTGAATCAGTTATACATATACATATATCCCCATATCTCCTCCCTCTTGCGTCTCCCTCCCACTCTCCCTATCCCACCCCTCTAGGTGGTCACAAAGCTCCGAGCTAATCTCCCACTAGCTATGCGGCTGCTTCCCACTGGCTATCCATTTTACATTTGGTAGTGTATATATGTCCATGCCACTCTCTCACTTCTTCCCAGCTTACCCTTCCCTCTCCCTGTGTCCTCAAGTCCATTCCCTACGTCTGCGTCTTTATTCAGGTTCCTGCCCCTAGGTTCTTCAGAACCTTTTTTTTTTTTAATTCCATATATATGTGTTAGCATACGGTATTTCTTTTTCTCTTTCTGACTTACTTCACTCTGTATGATAGACTCTAGGTCCATCCACCTCACTACAAATAACTCAGTTTCGTTTCTTTTTATGGCTGAGTAATATTCCATTGTATATATGTGCCACATCTTCTTTATTCAGTCATCTGTCTATGGACACTTAGGTTGCTTCCATATCCTGGCTATTGTAAATAGAGCTGCAATGAACATTGTGATATATGACTCTTTTTGAATTATGGTTTTCTCAGGGTATATGCCCAGTAGTGGGATTGCTGGGTCGTATGGTAGTTCTATTTTTAGTTTTTTAAGGAACCTCTATACTGTTCTCCATAGTGACTGTATCAATTTACTTTCCCACCAACAGTGCAAGAGGGTTCCCTTTTCTCCACACCCTCTCCAGCATTTATTGTTTGTAGATATTTTGATGAAGGCCATTTTGACTGGTGTCAGGTAATACCTCATTGTAGTTTTGATTTGCATTTCTCTAATGATTAGTGATGTTGAGCATCCTTTCATGTGTTTGTTGGCAATCTGTATATCTTCTTTGGAGAAATGTCTATTTAGGTCTTCTGCCCATTTTTGGATTGGGTTTTTTTGATATTGAGCTGCATGAGCTGCTTGTAAATTTTGGAGATTAATCCTTTGTCAGTTGCTTCATTTGCAAATATTTCCTCCCATTCTGAGGGTTGTCTTTTCGTCTTGTTAATGTTTTCCTTTGCTGTGCAAAAGCTTTTAAATTTCATTAGGTCCCACTTGTTTATTTTTGTTTTTATTTCCATTTCTCTAGGAGGTGAGTCAGAAAGGATCTTGCTGTGTTTTGTGTCATAGAGTGTTCTGTCTATGTTTTCCTCTAAGAGTTTTATAGTGTCTGGCCTTACATTTAGGTCTTTAATCCATTTTGAATTTATTTTTGTGTATGGTGTTAGGAAGTGTTCTAATTTCATTCTTTTACATGTAGCTGTCCAGTTTTCCCAGCACCACTTATTGAAGAGGCTGTCTTTTCTCCATTGTATATTCTTGCCTCCTTTATCAAAATTAAGGTGACTGTGTGTGGGTTTCTCTGGACTTTCTATCCTGTTCCATTGATTTATATTTCTGTTTTTGTGCCAGTACCATACTGTCTTGATTACTGTAGCTTTGTAGTATAGTCTGAAGTCCAGGAGCCTGATTCCTCCAGCTCCATTTTTCTTTCTCAAGATTGCTTTTGTTATTCGGGGTCTTTTGTGTTTCCATACAAATTGTGAAATTTTTTGTTCTAGTTCTGTGAAAAATGCCATTGGTAGTTTGACAGGGATTGCATTGAATCTGTAGATTGCTTTGGGTTGTATAGTCATTTTCACAATGTTGATTCTTCCAATCCAAGAACATGGTATATCTCTCCATCTGTTGGTATCATCTTTAATTTATTTCATCAGTGTCTTATAGTTTTCTACATATAGGTCTTTTGTCTCCTTAGGTGGGTTTACTCCTAGGTATTTTATTCTTTTTGTTGCAGTGGTAAATGGGAGTGACTCCTTAATTTCTCTTTCAGATTTTTCATCACTAGTGTAGAGGAATGTAAGAGATTTCTGTGCATTAATTTTGATCATTTCAATAGATGCAGAAAAAGCTTTCAAAAAAATTCAACACCCATTTATTATAAAACCCTCCAGGAAGAAGGCATAGAGGGAATTTACCTCAACATAATAAAGGCCATATATGACAAACCCACAGCCAACATCATTCTCATTGGAGAAAAACTGAAACCATTTCCTCTAAAATCAGGAACAAGACAAGGTTGTCCACTCTCACCACTATTATTCAATATAGTTTTGGAAGTTTTAGCCACAGCAATCAGAGAAGAAAAAGAAATAAAAGGAATCCAAATCGGAAAAGAAGAAGTAAAGCTGTCACTGTTTGCAGATGACATGATACTATACATAGAGAATCCTAAAGATGCTACCAGAAAACTACTAGAGCTAATCAGTGAATTTGGTAAGAGTAGCAGGATACAAAATTAATGGACAGAAATCTCTTGCATTTCCTGTTTCTTTTAATCCTTCCCTTTTTAAAGTTCTCAGATGGAGCAGAAAACAAATCCTCTTTCATCCTGCCAGGAAACATGAAGCAGTCATGTACAACCAACGCACACATGAAAATCCCTAGCCACGGGCTCCCTCTGCACTCAGCCAACCCAGCCCTCCCTCCATGGGCCCCACCCCAGAGGGAGCCCCGGGCCACCTTCTGATGACCCCCCAGTGGGATGTAAGGGCTGCCTCCCCTTCTCTGGAGATCTAAAGCTCCAGGAATCTGCAAGAGCAGGTGTCGCCTGGTGACTGTGCTGGTGTCCCTCCCCTTGTAGATTCCTCGTGACATGATGTCCCTCGTTCCCAGGCCTCAGGAGATCTGGGGCCTCAAAAGAGGACTAAAGAACAAAGAAGAGCCAGGGATGTGAGCCAGGGGTCAATGAAAGGCAAATGAAAGATGTTTTTAAAGAATTGATTTTGTCGCCAACTTGTAAAATAAACTTGCTTTTTGGAGCCAAGAGTTGGGAAGATTGCACCCAGCTCTGCTTCTTTTCATGCCCAGTTTCTCTTCTTGATCGGGCTCTCAATGCCAGAACCTCACCAATGCAGGCATAGCCCTCCCCTGTAAGGAAGTCACAGTCTTACTGGGCATAGCCATCTTCATCAAAACGGCCATGCAGGGCTTCCCTGGTGGCGCAGTGGTTGAGAGTCCACCTGCCGATGCAGGGGACATGGGTTCGTGCCCTGGTCTGGGAAAATCCCACATGCCGTGGAGCGGCTGAGCCCGTGAGCCATGGCCGCTGAGCCTGCGCGTCCGGAGCCTGTGATCCGCAACGGGAGAGGCCACAACAGTGAGAGGCCCGCGTACCGCAAAAAACAAACAAACAAAAAAAACGGCCATGCAATGTGACCAGGTGGCAGAGGTTAAAGAAATCACTCTACAGCGTGTCATGGTATCATAAATGGTTATTGGTGAATTTAGTGTCATATTTTTCTAGTTTTGAACGAATTAGAAAAAAATTCATAACCATTTACAAAAATGCTAAAGTTTGTGTAGCTAAACTCATGTCAAGTACCCCTTGCCCCAGGCTCCAACCTCAGAAGACTCCCCGTGTGCCGCTCCAGCAGATGACTGTTGTCCCCCGAGGCCAGCCAGGCAGGCAGGGTGCATGCTGGATGGGGTTGGGCAGCACTGCCCAGCTGGGCCATGTGGCCCAAAGTCAGAGCCCCAGGTTTCCCTCTCTGGGCTTGGATGCCTGACTTGTTGGAGCAGAGCCCCTGGAGAAGAGGGAGCAGGAAGTCCGTTCATCAGTCAGCCGAGGCCGGGGTCTGCCTCCCTCCCATCCTGGCCCTTTGCCTCCACAAACAAAAAGCAATGCAGCTCCTCTCTCTCCCATTCCTTCTGTCAACATCTGATGCAGTTCGTGACCTGGCATCTTCAGGGGAACCACGACGAGAAGAAATAGGAGTCAACTTGCCAGCGATTTCAGCCCAGACTGATGTCGAGGGAAATGTGGCTACCACCCCCTTGAAGCTGGGGAGCGGGCAGAAACCCAGTCCTTGACCCCTCCTAGGGCTGACTGGGGCATGGGCACCTCCCTAGAACCCTGTGCTGTGATGCGGGGCAGAGTGTGTTTCAGATGTCGTCTTTTAGAGAAATCATCCCGAAGTGTTTCACAAGCATATGAGTAAACACACCAGCCTAAAGTGTGATACTTTACAGGAAAAATTAATAAGGTTAGCTAAGTTTTCAAATACTGGATATTTTTCCATAAATGTTGATTCCATTTGCATATCTCCAATCCACAAGTATTATTAAGAAGATGTATTATTGAAGATGAAGAATAGAGAAACCTTATTTACTATTTAACTTACAGATGCATACAGTGGTATCATTAACCTGGATAACATCCAGCTCTGAGCTCACGTGGGAATCAGTCACAGTGTCTTTCGCGCCTGAGTGCAATGTTGAGCTGAGGGCTCTTGTCATGCTGCCTTTTTCCTTTCTAAAAATGTGTTCGAGCTGCTATAACAAAACACCATAGCCTAGGTGGCTTATAAGCAACAGATATTTACTTCTCATACTTCTGGAGTCTGGAAGTCCAAGATCAAGGCATCAGCAGATTCCTGGTTCATGGACAGCATCTTCTCGCTGTGTCCTCACAGGTGGAAGGGGCAAGGGAGCTCTCTGGGATCCTTTTTATAAGGGCACTAATCCCATTCTTCAGGTCTCCACCCTCATGACCGCATCGCCTCCTAAAGGCCCTACCTCCAAATATCATCACCTTGGGGGTTAGGTTTCAACATATGAATTTGGGGGACACAAGCATTCAGCCTATAGCAATGCACCAAGAAGAGGAAGAAAAGCAAGAGACATGGTGAAAGCATAAACTCAGAGCACTATGCAGCTGGTGACCACTGCAAAAACTGATGCGCTGGAGTGACCTCTGGGGGCATGAGGGTCTGGGTATCAGTAAGATTGTCTAGAGGCTATATGCACTTTCTAGAACCCAAGAGAGGGGCATTATGCCAGGAGCGGCCTGGGCCAGCCCACACACGTAGATCATTGACAAACCTCAGTTCTTTACTGCCAGTTACAAGCTGCTTGCAGAGCCTCTGACACTGGATGGCACGCGCCAGTGGATGTAGGTGCCAAGTTAGGGTCCCCAGATAAAATGCCGGATGCCCAGTTCAATTTGAATTTCCAACAAACAACAATTTTTTTTTTTAGTATAAGTATGTCCCAAATACTGCATGGGACAAGCTTATACTAAAATATTATTTGTTGTTTCCTGGAAATTCACATTGAACTTGGTGCCCTTTATTTTTACTCACGAAATCTAGCAACTAGCTACACTGGGTGCCTGACGGCCTTTCCGGACCAAGTCAGGGTGCTGATGACAAGCATCACTCAGGTCTGGGGTGTGCCCTGGTCAGGTGACAGCAAAGCCACTCTTGAGTGACCTCCTAGAGAATGGGGCCATTGAATCCATTCCACAAGCGAGGGTCCTCATCCTGCATTTCATCTCAGACACAGGTCAGTGGGGTAAAAATAAACAATAGCCAAATCTAACGTGAAGACTGTGGGTGAAACTGAATCTAGATGCTTTATATCAAACGTGTCACTGTTTCTTTTTCTGAGGTCACAGATGTCAAATTTTAATGGGAGGAGGACTTAAAAGAGAGTTCTCCCTCTGAACTTTTTCTGTGAATTGGGAAAAGACTACCATTATCTTATATGAAATGCAGAACGTACCTATTCCAGCCTGAGAAATGTCAAGGATCCACCAGGACACAGCTTGTTAACAGACATGCAGCACAGACAGACACCTCGGAAGCAATGGGAGAGGGATCCAGGAGAGCAAGCCTCGGGCAGAGCTGAACAATTTCACAGGGACCAGGAGAGGCGCAGCCGACCTGAAGGCAAGCGGTGTTCTGGGGGAAGCGGTGTTGCCTAAGGATGCACAGTATCTGTGGGGGCACACGGAGGCCTGGGGGCTATGTGTGTTTGTGGTGTTGTCATTGTTGGGGGCACTCTGGAGAATGCAGAGCCCAGATGACTGGCCATCAGAGCCCCAGGCCCTGGGAGGGCAATGCGCCAGGGCAAGTCAGGCATAGCCCAAGTGGGAGGGGGCATGGGAAGCTGAGGGTTGCTAACCCAGAGAGAAATCTGGGTCTGCTCATGGCCTGCCCTGCCACACAGAAGGGACCCTTCTAGGAGTAGGGGGGACCTGTCTGAAGGGTTGGAGACTAGAGCTGAGAAGCCCAAGTTTATTACCCTGGGAGAAGTCTTGGGGGGACCCCACGGCCTGTCGGGTGAGTGTGGCCCGAGTGGGAGTGGGCAGGGCCTGCCTGGCTCCTGACCAGGCAGGAGGGGACAGTGAGGTCCATGACAAAGTGGCCACACAGAGGGAGGCACCCTGCGTGGCCTGGGGAAACAGAGGTGTAGGAAGCCACGCTGTCTGATTTAGACTGTTAGCACATGGGTCAGGGTGTTAGATCCTGCCTTTACCTGCTGTTGGCCCATTGGCGAGGTGTCTCCCACCAATGCCAGGCCTGACAGCTGGGTCGGGTCCCAGCTCCGGCACCATCTCTGTGTTACTTTGGACAAACCATGCCTCCTCTTGGGAGCTGTTTTCTCAGCAGCACAAAGAGGCCCGTTCCATGTGCTCTGGGAAGTCACAGCCTCTCTCATCGGGTGGGCCGTGTTGGCCCAGCACAGCCATTGGCATGGACCAAGCAGGTTCTGAGCCCGCGGCCTCCACGCAGCATGGCCTGCCTTGGCACCGGAGCCGGGCACCCACAGCCAGAGCTTCCCCACCTTTCTCGGTGTTTCATCAACGGAGTCTGAAACTGAAAACAACAGAAAGAAAAGTGAAACCAGCCTCCCCTCCCTGGGGGGAGGGCAAAGCAGCAGCAGCCCAAGTAGCACAGGTAAAGGTCACTCTGTGTCCCTTGAAATGAAAACCCAGAGAAACCTTTGGGACCTACTCATTCCTGTCTTCCATCAGCAGTTCCCGTACGGCTCTGGTTCCTGGGACACAGCAGGCCCCGTAGAGGCTCTCATCACAGCCCTGTCAGCCAGGTGACCTGCTGGCTGCACCCCACACCCCCATCCTGCGCCGGGGCCGTCTGAGCCGCTGAAGACAAAGGGTCATCTCCCCACGCGCTGGCCACACACAGAGTCACACACACGCCTGGACACGCACGGCCGCCTGTGCACGGGGCCGCACTCACACCTGTGCACACGACCCAACTTCAGCTACCCTTGCAGCTGTCCCCAGACACAAGCTTGCACGCACCCATCCTGGCATGAGCACGCTCACGTGCATGGACACAGGACACCCTGCACTCTGGCACGGCCACCCTTCTTATGTGTGCTCACACCCAGTGCACACACACACACAGACAGGGGCATGGACTCTCTGCCGATGACCATCAAGCCCCTGGGGCTGCCGTTCCTCTGCTGGATGAAGCAGGGACACCAGCTCTCTCCCTCCACTGCCGTCCTGGCATGGTCTCCACCTCCTTCCTGAGCTCGACCAACAGGGCAGGGCCCCATAAATGCATTTCGTTCTGTGCACTGACCCAAAGGGCACTTGAGACCCAGCCCTTCAAAGACCAAGCCACCACCTACCAGCTGCTTTCCCCACACATTTAACATGAAGCGCTGGAGGAACTTGCATCCTGGCCCCCTGGGCTCTTGGGCAAGTCGATGTGGTTCTGTTTATTTCCGCGTTAGAGAGACTCTTCCAAGCTGCCAGAAACACGGACACTCCAGTTGGTTGGAGTGATGGCTGTTTTTTGGAAAGGAAGACAGGAAGGACAGAGAGAGATACACAGGCAGGACCTCGGCAGTTGTCCTGAAGTCAGGACGTGGGTTTGAGTTTAACTCTAAGAACAGTGAGCATTTGTTGAGCGTCTGCCCCACCTGGGTGCCGGCACGACCCCCAGACACCCAACGTGCATTATCACATGATGCTCACAGCAGTCTTATGGAATAATTCCCATCACTGGCCATTTGAGGAGGATGGTAAGGCTGAGAAGGTCTGTGACTTGCCTGCAGTCCTACAGCTAGTAAGTGCAGGGCTGGGAGGCAAGCCCACACTGTCAGGGACCCATCCATGTGCCCAGGAGACCCCCTCATCCTGCCGCTCCCAGAAGCTGGCGTCTGTGACTCTTGCCCTGGTGGATCTGCCTTTCTCTCATGATGACTTCCCCACACCTCTGCGTGTCTGTCTGTCTGTCTCTCTGCTTCTCACTCTGTGTGTCCCGATTTAAAAACTCCCTGAGAGGGGACCCTCAGTGTCAGGCAGATTCCAGCTGGTGGGAAACAACCTGAAAGCAAAGCCAGCAAAGCACTGGCCAGACTGGGCCCACGCTCCAGCTCCTTCCTTTCCCACAGCGAGCAGCTGCCTTGGGGCAGGGCCCTCAGCTGTGGTCAGGACAGCCAGTCACTCTCGGAGCCCCTGGGAATGGGGCAGAGGCTCCACCGACCACAGATTGTCCGGTGTGGTTTCAAATGCTATGACTGGAAATCTTTCCTGAACATATTTCTTGTTTTCCTGACGTCGTAAGATTCATCTAGTGAGCATAATTGAACATCTACAAAAATTAGTCAGGATTTTATGATTCCTGGGACATCTTTCTGCATTCCAACGGCATCAGACAGCCGAAGCGGAGGGTACGGAGAGCTAACCTGTGGTGGTAACCAGGAAACTCCCTAAACGTCTTTTTAAATATTCCTGATGGGTTATTTGCCTTCATGTTAATATAGAGGCCACAACGAGGAGGAAATTCCCTGGCAGTGGGTTCAACGAGCTTAGGCGGCGTCGTAGTATCCGCTGCAAATGCAGGCAGGCCCCCTGGGAGAGGCGGCTTCCTTCCCCCAAGACCTTCCAGCCCAGGCTGCAGAGGGCCGCCCGCACGGAGGGGCCTCTGGGCACGCCTACACGTGAGGGGCCCCCGGCCAGCTCCTCAGTCATCTGCCTTCCCAGGAGCTCCCCCCGCTGACAGAGAACAGAGGTGGGGCCTCCGGTCCCTCAGCCCCGTAACACCCGCAAACACAGGCTGCTGCTCCATCCTTGGAACTGTCAGGAAAAGCCCATTTCAATTTGGCCCTTTGCGCAGTTAGATTAGAGGCCACAGACCTCAACGTCAGCGTGTGGTCCAGCTTCTGTTAGAAAACATCCGTATTTGCGGAGGAGCTTGAAGGAAGAAGCAAAAGGCCCATACCCTTCACTGGAAATAATTGAGTGAGATGGAGTATTCACACCCAAAGCTACAGTCCGATTTCTGGACCCCGTCCAATGTCACACAGAATTGCCTGTGGATCCGAAACCCTGTGTGCCAGCAGCTACCTCGGAGGCAAGGCTTTCACAGGACAGCCGGCTCCTTGGAGGCTGTGCCCCGTGCTGACCAAGGGGGACTGACCTTTGGAGTCTCCTTCAGCCCAGGTGGCAGTCGGGTGCAAGGCCGTGGGGCTGGAATTCGGACTTCTCTCCCCACGGGCCTGGGTGTGGGCAGCCTGGGGGTGGGGAATGTTGGCCTGGCCTGCAGTCTCCTGTTTTCCTAGGTCAGGAGCCAGTCAGATGAGGAGATGGCCTCAGACCACGTGTTGCAGTGTGACAATTACACGACAGTAGACTAAGGCACACAGTTACGCCTTGATTTTTTAAAGGGGTGTGTGTGGGTGTCCTTGTTTTGCCAAGAAAAACCTTGGTTTTTTCCCCCTTACTCTGCAGAAGAAATAAGATACATTCTACCATGGTTTCACAGGACTCCTAGCCCAGCACCTGACTTGGAAACTCTTCCAAGAGGGTCCACGTTCATAACGTTGATATGTGGGTCTAAGTGCCTTGATCTTTTTAGCCTGCATTACTGACAGAAGCAGTTTAAAGGGGTGTGTGACCTGAAAGGGGGACAGGGTGGGAGGTTCTGGGGGGGCAAGTGGACCCACCATAGGCCACAACTAAACAAATCTGGTGCAGGAGAGGAGGGTCTGGAGATGAGCTGCCCCAGCGGAAGTGATCCCTGAGAGGAGTGAGGGCCATCCTCGGGCAGCCCCCCAGAACCCCATACTCTCACGGGAGGGATCTGCACTACCACTGCCCAGAGGCAATTCTTCCACACGAGCAGATATCCCAACCCTGAGAGCCCAGCACCCCAGACAGGGCCTCGGAGCACGTGAGGGACGAGGCAGGTGGGCACGGGGCCCTGGGTGTGCGTCAGCCCTTTCCAGAGAGAACAGACTCCTCTCCTCGGAAAAAGGTGAGCAGAGGCTGCACTTTCCATCCCAGTCAATGTGACCAGGACCCTCCCAGACACCCGCTCCTCGTGGAACCTCAGCAAGGTGTGTTCCTGAGGGTCTTTGTGCAGAGACAGCCCCCACGGTGCCAAGTGGACTCCTCTTGAATTACTGGGTATTTCACTGAGGGACACAAATGGACAGCTCCAGGACCGAGGGAGGCAGGGCGTGAACGCAGGACCCCGGGGGACTGGTGTTAGGGTCAGTATGTGTGTCTGGGGAGGGGTTTCTGAGCAGGAGAGGAGGCGAGCGCTCAGTTCCTGGACTTCCTAACATTCCGTGATCTCATCCAGACCTACTCTCTCAGCTTCCTAGGGCTGCTGTAACTACAGTTCTGCAGTCCAGCAGGCTAGGGGGCTTATGCAACAGAATCTTATTGTCTCACAGTTCTGGAGGCTGGAAATCCAAGGTCAAGGTGTCAGCAGGGTTGTTCCCTCTGAGGCTTCTCTCCTTGACTGGTAGATGGCCGTCTTCTCCCTGCGTCTTCACATCGCCTTCCCTCCGTGTGTGTCCATGTCCAAAATTCCTCCTCTTATAAGGCACCAGCCACATAGGATTAGAATGACCTTAAGGACCTCTTTTAATTTAATTATCTCTTTACAGACCTTACTTCCAAGTGTGGTCCCATTGTGTGGGCAGGGCTTCAACATGTGAATTTGGGAGGATGCACTCCAGCCCATGACACCTGCCAAAGCAGCAAGCTTCTTAACCCAGATGGCAGCTGGGCACCCCACCCACAGGGCAGTCCTACATTGCCCACAAGGTATTTCACATGTGCTTTCTCCTTCAATCCCTATAATCCCCCTGGAGTCAACAGAGAAGGCAACTTTGTCTCATTTCACAGATGAGCAAACAGAGGTCCTGAGAGGTGAAGTCGGTGGCCCTGAGCCCCCTGCCAGGAAGTGAACTTTCTGGGCTGAGTCTGGGCCCCTCAACTTCTCGGCACTGTTCCTTCAAACTCACTGCTCCAGGGACCAGCACATTTCCCTCCAAGGAAGGAAGAAAGTATTTTCTCTGAGAAGAGCTTCACACCTGAGTCAAGTTCGCAGGCACCCAGTCTGCTCGTCCTATTTAATGTCCCAGAGCTTCACCTCGTAACATTTATTTGCTAAATAAAGTCACTTATCCCTGCAGTTGGCTCTCATGTGGCCGCCGTGGGCCAGGCACTCTGCGAGGCCCCTCGTGCATTATATCAAAGTATAAATCATACTTCACAGATGAGAAAATGAAGACTTAAGGAGGTAACACTGAACAGCTAGTCAGCGCTGGAGGGGGGCACTGAGTCCAGATCAGGTCGATTCACAAGCCCATGTCTTTCTAGGGTAGTGACCTCAGCAAAGTCAGTTATTCAGCCAGTGTTCCTTAGGGGCCTGCTCTATGCCAGGCACCGTTCAAGGTGCTGTTCTAGCTGCTTGGTGTTCATCCGTTTACAGAGGAGACACTGACCACTGGCCTTAGGGAGTTAGAGTTTTCCAGAGGGAGACAAACAATAAGCATAATAAATAAGTAAATGTGTTATATGTTGGAAAGTGGTAAATGCTGTGGAAGAAAGAAAGGCAGCAGGGTGGGGGTGATCAGGAATGCTGGGCTGGGTAAGGCCAGGTTGCAGTATTGAACAGGGTGTGCAGGGAAAGCGTCTGAAGCACAGACTGGAGGGAAAGTAGTTAGACCGTGAGGGTGCCTGGAAACGAAGTCTCCAGGCAGAGAGAACAAGCGCAAAGGCCCTGAGCCAGGAGGGTGCCTGGTGCGTTGTAGGGACAGCAAGGCGGCTCTGTGTCCAGGTGGGCAGGGAGGAGGGTGCAGGAGGGGAAATCAGAGCAGAACAGGGCCAGCTGGGTTGGGCTCACAGCCAGTGCCAGGACCTGGGCTTGGCTCTCAGAAGTGGGACCTCTGCAGAGCTAGTGGGATCCCTGCTGCTGTGTTGAGGACAGACGGCGAGGGAACAGAGAGGAAGCAGAGACACCAGTTAAGAGGCTTCTGAGATAATCCACACAGTGGCTTGGACAAGGTGGTACTGATGCCGAAAGTGCCAGATTCTGCTGCTGTTGCTGCTGTTTCTCCCTCTCCCCATCTCCTCCTCTTCCGCCTTCTTTTTGGAAAGTCTGTGGAACGCAGCTGACTGCATTGCAGTCCTGGTGTCTCCAGTGAGCAGCTCTGAGGCCAGAGAAAGCTGCTTCAACACTCAGAAAATCAGTTTTCTCCTTTAGAAAATGGGGTAAAACGGGGTTAACGATGCCAGCCTCCCAGGGCAGTGGGAGAATCACCTGTGGATGGATGGATGTGGGGCGCTTAGCAGGTAACAGATGCTCAGTCCCAGCTGGCTCTGTCCAGGCCCCTCTAACTCCAGGGCCTGAAACCTGCCTCAGATTGTGGGGCTCTGAGCCCTCGTCCCCCTGCCCCAAATGGGAACCCTCCATACGTGTGGCTCACAGATGGATGCAGCCCTTTGCGAGGCCCCAAAGGCAGAGCCCGTTGTCATGGGGGAACCAGCTTAGAGAGGCCCAGGGACCCAGGGATGAGCTTCATGTCTTCTGACCCTCAGGGGAGGGAGCTGTGGGCGAGCACTGGATTAGGAGTCCAGTAACCTGCATTTCTTTTCTTTTCTTAAAACTTGAGATATAATTGACACATAACATTACATTAGTTTCAGGTATACAACATAATATTTGTATTATGTTGCAAATGGTCACCACAGTAAGTCTAGTTAATAGCAACCTGCATTTCTGCATCAACTCTGCCAGGCTCTAGCTCAGTGTACTTGAGAGACAACTTCCTTCTGGGCCTCAGTTTCCCCATCTGTCAAATGGGTTGACAAAGATCTCCGTGCTTCTCTCCAGCTTTCTGGAGGTTTTCTGGGCCTGAGGGAGCCCAGACAGTTGTGGAGTTGTGGAGTTACTCACTTCCTTATTTTCCTACATGACTTGGCCCTATTTCCTGGCATCCACCTATCCCCAGCCAATTACTTGGTCGGATCCATTTCTGCAGGAAGGGCTGGTGAGCCAAGCTGGGATCAGGAAAATGCTGGGACAAACCTGGGCTACACAGCCTAACGCCCTCCCCTCAAGATAGGCGCCGCCTCTAAGGAGCTGTGTGGATGGGGGTCATGGAGATCCAGCTGGAAGGTCTCTTAGGTTCCCATCTTACAGCTGGGGAAGCTGAGGCTAACAGAGGGTAAGGGAATTGTCCAGGGTCTCACAGAGGTCACTGGAAACATCTGGTTTTTTGTTTGTTTTTTTAAATAAACAACAAACAGCTTTATTAAGGTATAAGTGGCATCCATTAAACTTCACATGAAGTGCACAGTTGGATGAGTTCTGACACACATACACCCCCATCAACCCAGCTCCACAATCAAGATCCTTAACATTCCCATCGCCTCCAGAAGTTTCCTCATGACCCTTTGTCCCGTCTCCCTCACCGACACTCCAGGCAACCTCAGGTCTGCTTTCTGTCCCTTTGAGTTTTTGCATCTATTTTAAGGGAGTGCTGACAGGGCTGGTGGGCAGGCTGGGTGTGGCCTGGGAGAGAAAGACAGCGGTGCCACCAGGACTGTGGCCTGAGGACTGGAAGGCTGGAGCCACCGTCCTTTGAGGTGAGGAGGGGGAGCTACCCAAGCTCAGCTTTGGGCACGAGGCGGGCTGTCCAGTCATCCCCGTGTGGAGAAGGGTCAGGGGTGGTCAGCCACAGGAGCCCTGAGTTCTAGAGTCTGGGCTGGAGACTGGCAGAGGACTGGAAGCCAGGGACTGCCAGACCTCCAAGGAGCTAGTGTAGGCGATGGCTGGGCCCTGGCCTCCCACTAAGTGGTTGGTCAGGGCCGGCTCTGTAGAAAAGGTCTGCTTCCCTCCAGGGGTCAGGCCTCCCCGAGCCCTGGAAAGGGGGCCCTCCAAGGGCAGAGTGTCGTTCAGTTTGCCCGGTGCCCGCACAGGGCCTGGTCCCTGGGAAGAGCTTGGAACATGTTTGTGGAACAACTGGGCTAGGAGGGCAAGGAAAACTCTCTTCACCTCTGCAATGTTTGCAGGAACCATTTCTTCACAGAGCGTGAGTCACAAGAGCGGGATCTGTGACCCTTTACTGGAGGGCGTGTACCCAGACGACGACAACCGCTTCCTGTGGGCCTCACCTCTGGCCGGAATTTTTACAGAAAAGGAAAAAGCAAGATGACATTTGACTCACCTTTCGCTAACATTCCCTCAGCTGACCTCCCAATAACCCCATCAGTTAGGTCCCTACTTCACAGATGAGGAAAGTGGGGCTCCAGAAAGAAGATGGGACCAGATCTGAACCCGCTGTCTCTGAATCCACTGCCACCTTGGTGACCCTTGGTGGCATGAAAGTTTGAGCAGATCTGCCTTTGGCCATCCCCAGCTGAGCACTGCCCCATTTCCAGGGCTCTGCTCTCTCTGCAAACCTATTGCAAGACATTTTGTCCTGTTTGGACTAGCCACCCGATCTCCCTGCCCAGCCTCACACATTGACACTCCATCCTAGCCTTTCATTGTGAGCCCACACTCCCCAACCCCGCCCTGTCCTCAAGGACCTTCTCTGGGCCATGCATAACTTCTCACACCCCAGGTGTGTGCAGGGCCTCATGGCAGTACCTTCTGGA
Organism: Globicephala melas; assembly: GCF_963455315.2. NCBI lineage: Eukaryota > Metazoa > Chordata > Mammalia > Artiodactyla > Delphinidae > Globicephala > Globicephala melas. The sequence continues at coordinate 130,702,756 of NC_083317.1, read as the reverse complement.
AACCCCAATCCTGCTAGAACATTCAACTTACCCGATAAACACAGTTGGGCAGCTCCCACAGTGTCTGGCCTGGCACACAAGAGGCAATTAATAGCAACCTGCATTTCTGTCCTAGGACAGAAATTTCTGTCCTAGGACAGATGTCCTAGCCATCCTGTGCCTGGAGAGGGGAAGTCAGTGGGTCAACCTCAGGTCATTAACTTTGACCATGAAGCATGCTCTGAAGGAAAAGGTTAGGGCATGGGACAGAGGGACCAGCCATCCCAGGGTCCACAAAGGTGTTCCGGGGAAGGGAGGGGAGAGCTGGGGCTGAAGGATGAGTAGAAGTCGCCAGGGGAAGATGGAGGAGGGAGGGGGCCGGGCTGTGAGGGACAGAGAAGGCCTCTGTGCCTCAAGGGGGGACACCAGGCAGGGTGACTGGGGATGTCCCGATGGGAGGCGGGACCAGAAGCAGTGTGTCTTATCCACCAGAAGACACACACACCCTTCCCTCAGGTGGCTCGGTGGCTGGGGCCCAGGCACTGGGAGTGGGCAGGGGCCTGGGGCCTCATGGCACCCTTGGAGAGGGAGGCTCCCAGGTCAGTTCCTGCTCAGCAGAGGCCAAGCAGCTCCAAGAGCTTTGCCCAGCAGAGAGAGGGGTGCCAGTCTCCACACCCTGTCCATTGCCAACTCCATGCAGCCCAGGAGGGCTGGGTCTTCCATCTGCTGAGTTTTCTGACTGAGGCGGAAAGGCCAAACCCTGGAATGTGCTGACCTCTGCCTCCTGCAACGCCCAGGAGCTAAGGCCCATTCTTCCCAGTGCCAGAGCCCTGCTGAAGCCAAGGGTGGGCACAGCCCAGCATGGGGCAGGGCCAGGCAGGAGGGGTATTTCCACTAGGATGGTTCCCAGAAGGGCCTTGGCTCCCCAGGGCCTGCTTCACCGTCCCCAGCATCCTCCTCTAGTGAGGAGAGGAAGGCCCCTGAGGCCAGGGTCAGCACAGCACGCCGCAGACGCCACAGACAAGTACTGGCTCAGTGCTTCCTGGGCAGGGCCCTGCCGGAGCCCTTGAAGCTGGCAGCCCTGGAGCGCCTTTCAGGAAACTTCACAGTTGGTTTTGGAAACCACTCCCTTCGCATAGGAACGGAGGTATGGCCTGTGCTGGGAGGGAAGTCACCGGAGGCTGGAAGGGGCAAGGGGCTGCAAGGCAGGGCCTGGGTGTGGGGAGAACGCCAACCTCCGAGGAAGCCCACCCTCGCCCTCCGCAAGCCTCAGTGGCCTTATCTGTGAAATGGAACCCACAGTTGCTCTGCCAATGCCAGAGAAAGGGTTTGAGGTCACAGGAAGCTGTACGGTGCTTTCCAAGTGTGTGGTGAGGCTCTTATCAGGCTTGGGTCACCCTAGCGGAGGACGCTGGAGCAGAGAAGCTGCTAAGCTGGGGTTTTCTTTTGCCTGAGGGCACAGCGGGACCCACAGAATGAGGGGACAGGCAAGGTCTGAAAACTCTCAGAGTCCTTGATTCTGAAATACAGAGCCCTGGGAGCCCAGATGAACTGAGCTCCGAACTCTCCTGGTAGGTCCCTGGTCAGGTTTGCCGTGTTTTGCTGTGTGGCGTGTCCTGGCCTGTGGTCAGTGGTCCCCCATATCCAAGGCAGATTTTCCAGGAGTGAGCCCCGAAAGTGGCTCCCGATTTTGCAGGAGGGAGAACAAACCGATTCCAGGGAAGGACTATTTTTTCCTGAACGTTAAAGACAGCTGTTGTTTCTGCTGCCTGCAGGGGTGCCCCCCACCCTGTCATCCCCAGAGTGGCCGGGTCCTAGACCCTTGGGACCTGGGAAAGACACTCTCCTCCATCCTTCCCTCCCAACCCCCCCTCTCACTTCCAATCAGCAGCTCTTCTGCTGGGATTCTCCGCCTTGGACTCGCTCCCGGGAATTTCTGGAAGCATCAAATGGTACAAACAGATTGTTTTCATTATGATTATTCTGTGTTTAACCTCCTGGCCCTGTGTCACCAAGAACTGAGGGCTCTTTCTTAGAATTGCATGGAGTGAGAGGCCTTTCTTTCCTCTGCTCACCCCCTGAATCAGTCTTATTTCTCTTCCCTCAATTCTGGATTTCTCCTGACTGGATCCAGTCCTCTGCACGCCCGCCCCCAATCCTGCAGTCTTTGTCTGATGAAGCCTTGGGGTCTCAGGGCAGCAGACAGGCCCCAGTGACCCTGCCCTCCCGCCCGACCTGCACCATCATCATGTCCTGGCCTCTCTCTGTGGCTGCTTCCCAACGTGAAACCAGCGTCTTTGAACCTTCCTCCAAAAGGCTTGGGGGATCCGCCAACATTTGGTCTGAATGTTTTTAATATGACAATTTTCCTATTCCTCAAAATTGTAATGAAAACAACACACCCACACAAATGTGTTACATACAAATTTTAGTACATTGAAAACTACCAACACATTAACTTGGGCTGCTGCAGGAATGTGTTTTTTGTGTAGATCTCAGAACAAAACTCTTATTTAATTAAAGGTGGTCCTAGGAGCAGCAAGATTTAATTAAAGGTGGTCCTAGGAGCCGCAAGAGAGCTGATAAAAGCAAATGAGCAAAACAAAGAAAACGATGACACTTTTAACAATTGCAAATACTTCTCACTGTGAAACAGGATTTTTTGATCTTGCGCAATCAAAGTAGATGGCAGTGGTTCTCACCTGGGGCGATATTACTCCCCAAAGGACACCTGCCAAGATCTGGAGACTTGTTTGGTTTTCACATCCAACGGGTAGAGGCTAGGGATGCTGGCAAACATCCTACAGGGCACAGGACAGCCCCACAGCAAAGAACAGGCTGAAGAATTCTGATATAGGGGGAGGTGTTGGATGCCCAGGTTGGCATGAGACTCTGATTGATTTCTGTAACCCTGGATTTCAGGTGGCTCTTTTCATCAAAATGGCCTTACTGTTCTCATCAGTTGGCTTAATAAGTAAACACTACAGATAGGAAGGCATCAGATAAAGTTTTGCTTAATAAAACACTGTTTCCATGGGGTTCCAGGTAAGATTCTTTAAATACAAAAATCTGTAGCTACGAAAGCCCGTGTCCAGCTGGGCTGGATTCTGCTCATCGCGCACCCGACAGCCTGACTCTCCCGCCTCTGGACGTCACAGGCTCACCTCCCTTCCCCAAGTCCTGTGGTCGGGAGTGTCTGTCTGGACACCGCCCGGAGTGGCCCCCAGCCTTCCCATTCACCTTTGAGGGCTCCTCCCAGCTTCCCATGCCCACCGCCCCCCCCAGGAGCCTCACTGGGGGATGGGGGTGCTTGGGCTGGTGCTCAGAGACACGTTCATCATCCACAGCCTCCAAGGCTAAGGGACGTTTCCCAAGTGCCGTCCCTTCCAGCACAGGGCAGGTTCCCCGGGAGTCATCGACAGTGTCCACCTGCACCGCTGGGAGCCTCACCCGGGCGGCCAGGTGCCAGGCTGACGGTGCAGCAGCCCCTCCCTCAACGATCCATGCTCTTTGCTCACTGGCGCCTCCCCAGGCACCTGCAACGTGCCAGGCCCTGTGAGGGCTCAAAGTTCACCCCACCAAAGGTTGCGATCCTCCATTGTAGGGAAGGGCTTTGTAAGTCCAAGCCCCCAAAGGTAGGTGTCTCAGCCCAGTACTGTTAGCGTCCCAGCAGAAGTCACTTCTATACTCTTGCCCACGCAGGGAACACTAGAGAACATGACTGGGTCGAGGCAGTGGTAGGGTGGTGGGCTTAGCTCATGGTCAGGGACTTCGCCTTAGTCATCCTTGAACCCCCCAGAGCAGGCCTGTGAGTGTTTGCAAGGCCCTGTGCTATGGTGACAGGATGGCTGAAGCCCCACCCACTGTGCGCTGGACCCCCTGCCCTGACCACGGGCCTCTGTCACCATGCGGGCTCTCAAGTTGGGCCGCGAGGGCTCCCACCCTGGCCCCACCACTCCCAGCTTGTCTGACCCCGAGCACACTGCCTCATCTTGCCGAGCTTAGGTTTCCCCGACTGTAAGACAGCACAACAGTGTCATCTACTTCATTTGGCAGTTGTGAGGATCAGACGGTATAATCCACGCGAAGCGCTTAGAACGGTGCCAGGCATACATCGGCGTTAGCCACCACCACCATTATTCCTGCAGAGTCCTGCAGCCTGCAGGCCAGAACTGGCCACTGGGGGAACCCCTGTTTGCCTCCCAACTGCTGGGTCCCTGTCTTGCTTCACAGCCCGGCCCTGACATGGTTTCTTCATGGAGGAGCAGGAAGCACCCCTACCATGTGGGGAGCAGCCTCTTGGGAGGCACTGCTGCATGGCCAGAACAAAGCCTCAAGCGGCAGTGTCCAGAGACGCAGACACTTGAGGATCTTTCCATCCCCAAACTTACAGACGCAGAGACCCACAAAGCACCCCCCCACTTCCTCACCGAAAGCCAGAGTCTGCTGGGAGGATGGGGGTGCTCCAGGCTCAGTCATGACCTCTGTCTTTGTGGAAGAGCCTCCTTGGAGAAGCTATTCAACTTTCAGAGACCTTGTGGGAGGGGAGTGGGTGTTCCACCAGGACACCAAGGGAAAAGGGCGTTGTTTACATTTCCTCGGACTCTATTGTTTCAAAGGACACAGCATGGCCATTTCCCATAACAATGGCGGGATGGAGTCAGAATTCCTCGCGTCTTGCTGTTGAGGCCAGGCTGGCTGGGTGGTTTGTTTATAACAAAAGTCATTGGGCTTCCCTGGTGGCGCAGTGGTTGAGAGTCCGCCTGCCGATGCATGGGACACGGGTTCGTGCCCCGGTCCGGGAAGATCCCACATGCCGCGGAGCGGCTGGACCCGTGAGCCATGGCCGCTGAGCCTGTGCGTCCGGAGCCTGTGCTCTGCAACGTGAGAGGCCCGCGTACCGCAAAAAAAAAAAGTCATTATTTTACCAAAACTATTTACTAAAAACTATCTTCCTGCATCAAATTTGAGAATTTTGGTCTAAATGTGACAAGTGGGTTTACTTGCTACAGATGGTTTTCCCGCAAAGACTGGCCAGGCTTGGTTAGGCTGTTGAAGTGAAAACAGTGGTCCTGCAGGCACCCTACGTACAGGGAGGCTTGCAGAGCAGCTGCCCTGCACCGTGGGCCCGAAGGGGAGCAAGGCTTTGTCTTTCTCATGCCTGTGTGTCTAACCACCACAAGTTACGGGCCTTGAGAAGAAACGGAAGCCCATTCAGTGATGAGCCAGATGGCGAGGTTGAGGGGGTATCCTAGGTCTGTCCTGGACACCTCAGTACCTTCCCCATCTCCACCTTCCAGGGGCTCAAGGCAAAAACTGGTGCCTCTATCCCCACCACAACTCCTGCTGGCCCTTCCTTCAGCATCTGTACAGAGCTGGACCACCTCCCATCACCTCCACAGCGACCACCCTGGCCCAAGCACTATCTTCTCCTACCTGGGTCGTTGCTGTGGCCTCCTCCCTGGTCTCCCTGCTTCTGCCTTTGCCCCTCTACAGCCTACCAGCTGGAGAAGCATCATTTTTAAATGTAAGTCCGAAGTTGTCACTCTTCTAGAATGTTCCAGAGTCCAGAGGACCCTTCCCAGCTCACATGGAGCCAAATCCAAAGTCCTTTCTGTGGCCTGTACAATCTGCTCCCACCCCACCCCCAGCACACTCACCTTGGTCCCCTCGCTCAACCCTCCCAAGCACACTGGGCCCTCGTTCTCCCCTGAACAGCCCCTGCACAGCCCAGCTGTTCCCTCTGTTCCCACAGAGCCTCCCTCACTTCCTTCAAGTCCCTGCTCAGGTATCCCCTCATCCCTGACCATCTGGACAACTGCCAGTGTCCACCCTACTGCACACCCTGGTCTCCTCTACTATTTGCTTCATAGCACTGCTGACACCTTAGCTGCTGTCTGCTCATCACTTACTTGTTCATCATTGGTCTCCCTCCCTAGAGCATCAGCTCCTCAGGAGCAGGAAGTGGTGGTATTCATGGCTCCATCCCCACTGCCCAGCCGCCCATGGCAGGAGCTCGAATAACTCTTGTTGAATAAATGGTGATTAAATGAGTGAATGCCGAGGGCAGCCCCAGACAGCCGTGATTCCTCTACTCTGCCCATAGCTGACGGAGCCGGGGACTGCTAATCCCCAGGTGGGCCAGCAACCAGGCAAGTCAGGAGGAGAAAGCTCAGTCCTTCTGCATGGTGGGGACTTGTGGGCCAAGCCCTCATCCATCTCCAGCTCCCTCTTTCTCAGGAGTTTAGAGAAGATTAGCCAGGAGATAGCAAGAAAGGGAAGTTACCTGCCAAGGGTTCCCAGTCGCAGAAACAGTGGCTCCCCATGGAAAGACCGCGGGTGCACAGATGAGGCCCCAGGTTGTCACAGACCTCTGGCTCCAGGTGCCACTGGGAGCCCGCAGGCCTGGGTGAAGAGCTGTTCCTTCCACACATAAAATATTACATCACTGGTGTGGGTGTTAGGTTGGGGAGCAGGGTCAGGGAGGGCTACTCTGTGTAAGCGTTAGGGTTCAGCACAGTTCTGTGAGAGACAGAGGAATGCCTTTGGTGGCCTTTGGCTGGTCCGGCCGGCCAGGGAAATCATTCCAGAGAAGGAGGGCCAGAGAGCACACTCTCAACTACCACAGGCGATCATGAACTTGGGAGAATATTCCAGGTAGAAGAAACAAAATACAATAAGAAATAACAAAACTGTTTCCTGAGCAGGGGCAGAGAAGCTGGAAAACAATCCTCTAGATTGGCTAATGTGTGGGATTCATGGCTGATGTGTGGGATTCATGCTGGGGGTGGGGGTGAGGGGTCAGGAAGAGGTGATCAAATGTTTCTCCAGCACCTGCTGTGTGCCAGGCCCTGTGCTCAGTGCAAGAAGACGAACCAGGCCCGATTCTCCCCACCCTATCACACCCTGCACAAGGCAGTGGGTGTCAGAGATATGTGTGCAGCCAGCATCACATACACACACACACATGCTTATGCACGTACACAAGGCACTTCCACACACACATACATGGAGAAGACATACTTGGATGACAGCTTACTCAGCGGCCCTTATCAAGTCTCTAAAAGGATTTCTCCCAACAGAAAACAGGCAGGGCAACTCACAGGCTGCACCCAGCTCCCCTCCTGCAGCCTCCTGGAGGCCAGCCTCCCACCCCGAAACAAATCCCTTCAAGTGGCCCTTATTCCTTCCAACAAAAGCACCCAACTCCTTCCTCCCATCAGAAATGTTGAGAATCTAAGGTGTCATCAGTGGGAAAAATCAGGGTGCGGAACAGCGTGTGAGTAGGTGGATTCCACTTGTGATGTTAAAAGTCGCCGTAATCATGGATGTGTGGGTTAGCTCTGCGGGGGAAACAAAGATCCTGGCAGCATGGGGGTGGGGGGCTGGAGTGGGAAGGAGAGAGATTTCGTTTTCACTGGGTTTTATAACACATTTTGAATTTTGTATCAGGTTTATGCATTACTTAATCAAAATAAGAAACTAATTCATAACATTTAAAAAAATGCCCTGGATCTGAGGAGTCAGACTATCTCACAAGCAAGTCTCCAAGCATGGTGGCCCACAGGCCTTCCTCACCACTGGGTGCCGGCCAAGTGCTGTGGGCCCTGGCACACCATGGACTCTGGCCAACTCGTACACAGAGCGCCCAGGCTGGAAGGCACGTGGAAGCCCTCAGGCAGGGGGCCTGGAGAGCCAGGTGGCGTCTGAGCTGCTCCCACCGTGGCAGCCCGAGGAGGCTCAAGTCCAGACGTTTGCTCAGCCCTCGGATGGCTCTGTTGGAGAATCGTGGTCCCAGGAGAGGAATTCCCATTGGCCAGTCCTCGGTCTGGTGCCCCCGCTCAGCTGCATCAGAGCAATAATGGGAAGGGCCTGGGGCTGGGAGTGGACATCCTGCCCATGCTTGGGATAAACCTGCCAGGGCTGGCCACAGTGGGGAAGCTTCACTCACTCCACTGGGTGCTGCAGGGTGCCAGGCCACCTCAACTGGCAGAACATCCCCCACGGGGGTGATGGAGCACAGCACACTTGAAACTCCAGGGTGGAACGTGGTGGTGGACAGTCAGATCAAAGGAAGCACAGATTCAGTGACCAGCCACAGGAGACGGTTGCATCCCCACTGACAGAGTGCCCTGTGAGAGAAACGAATTGGGTCTTGAAGAACTGCTAAGCTATTCTGAACATGAAGTTACAATTTCAGAGGCAATTAATGGGATTCGGTTGTGTGACTCACATTATAAGCCCATCAGGGCTAAACCTCCAGTGGCTGGCGTGCCACACCCTGGGCCTGTTTCTTGGCAGGAACTGGAGAGCTGATCACCTGCGATGCTCCCGGGGAGCATGTCAGAAGTGGGTTGAGAGAGTCAGCCGCCCGAGAATGTCAGAGGTGGGTCGGTGGATCCCAGCGCAGTCCCGAACCTTCTGGCTGAGTGGCTTACTCCTTGGCAATCTTGCGGTGCCCTGCAGTCTATGGAAGGACATTTCTCTTTCATGAAAATATTGAAATAATTGGAGCTGAGTGATCCAAGTCTGGCCTGAAAACCTCTGCCATGAGTCCTGAAGCTGAGGCTGTCAAACACCAGTGTTCTCATTTGCTTGGTCAGTATTAAACAATGACTTCCTCCCATGAATAGGGATGATTAAATTCATTTTCCTGGGATTGCTTTTTATTACATGAATATCTGTATTTTGGAATAGTTAATAGGCTAACTATACACCTAACTATTGTTATCAATAAGATATCAACCATTCTGTGATGGCCAAGGGGCTTTTCAGTTATGGTTGACACCAAAAAGCCAAAGGCCTTATGAAAAATTATTCCTGGTCACAGACTTGGAGAAAGGAACCAAGCACCCCCAACTTCCCTTGGCATCAGCCGTTCAAGACGAAGTCTCCATTTTAACTTCAAAACATTTCTTCTGGTCCCTTCTGTGAGAAGAGCTTGTTTTGTTCTGCCATGTATTCTGCCTATCTTCAACCTCTGGCAGAGGTCCCTGGGGTCCTCAACCCAGGCCTGTTTCCCCAAGAGGGTGACCAACTGCCCCAGTTTATATGGGACTGAGGAGGTTCCCAGGGCATGGGACTTTCAGAACAAAAACTAGAAAAGTCCGGGGCAAACCAGGACAAGTTGCTTAACCTAGTCCCCTATCACTCAGTCCCATCATAGCTGCTTTCTCCACTCTGATCCACAAGGACAGGGAGGGACAGTGTGGTCTTGGCAAGAATAAGTCAACTCCCAATAATTTCTCCCTCATGGTGGTCCACCTGCTCCAGACTCTGTCCCAAGAGCTTTTCATGTATTACCTTATCTCACACTTTCCATAAATACTTTCCCCAGGAATCCTAGAGAGGTTAAATGGCTCATCCAAAGTCACCTGACAATAGGTGGAGAGGCAGGAACGGGTACACAGGTCTACCTGACATCAAAGCCTCACCCTTCACCTGGGAACAACATGCATATAAACCAAACACTCATTCTACAGTTTCTTACACCACTTGTCTTTTAAAACTTTCCTCGGGAAACCCTAAAAGATTTCTGAAACACTTTGTACTGTCTCAAAATTTAACTCTACAGTATTTTAGTATAAGTCTAAATTGCTCTAAATATATATAATTTTTGATATATTGTAAATATTAAATAAAGTGTCACACACTCTTTAAAATGTATGCCGTGATGGGAATGGAAAATAGCACAAACTCTAAAAAGGGGAATTTGGTAATACCTAGCAAAATCACATGAGTGTTTACCCCTTTACTCATCAACCCTACTTCTAGGAATCTATCCCAAAGATACACTAGCAAAAAATACAAAATGACATATTGTAAGACTGAATCACTGTTTATAACAGCAAAAGTCTGGAAATCCACAATTCCTGCAGTCAGGGACTGATTTAATAAACCACAGCATGTCAATACAATGGAGTTCCATGCAGCTATGAAAAGGAATGAGGAGAATTTCTGTATACATTTTTGGTATAATAGGACATGTATTGTTCTATGAAAAAAAGGCAAGGTGTAGAATCATGTGTACAGTATACTACATTTTTATATAAGGGCCGGGGAAATATACGTATATACATATTCATATTTGTCTATATTTTAAGACAAAACAACAACAGTTGAAGAGGAGATAAAAATGGTATCCTGCATGGAGAGGGAGTGTAAAGGATTTAGGGGAAGAGACTGGAAGCTGAATTTCTCTGAATTTACCTAACTTTATAGCTTTGACTTTGGAATCATGTACATGTTTTACAGAATAATTAAAGAAAATTAAATCAAATGAACCTAAGTGGCTATCAAGTTGGTGGCTTAACCATACAGAGAATTATTAAAGTGACATTAAAATACAGTAATTTGGCTGAATATTAAATCTTAATCTTAAATAGGAATCTTAAATTGCTTAGTTGCTTAGTTCAGTAATCATACTGTGGTGATAATATTAGTAATATTATTTTGAAACTATTGTATATTAGGATAAAATAAATAATTTTGTTAGTGTTAATAAGAATCAAAATTTTCAGCATAAGAGAAAGGAGATACAAATACAAAATTTTAAATGTTAAGTCAAATTCTATAATCTTAAAGTTTAATCTGAAATATTAATATTGACTCATAATTTATTTTTATGACTCATAATTTATTTTTATGTTAGACAACAAATACCTATTTCCTAGCTCTGCCTTCTGAAAAGACCTGGAATTAATGACTCATCCAGTAGAAATGAGCACTCCTAACACCCAGATTATGGTCTCTAAATACCATCTCCCAATAAAAGGCTTCTGGGAGAAATGTCCAGAGGCTGAAGCAGGAAATTTACAAGGTGAGCCTGTAATACCTTGTTAAACTAGAAAGAAAGGATGCTACCCAAGACTATTAGGGTCATGTCAGAAGATCACAGGAGTGAAGTCTTAGATAGACATGAAAAAATTTGAGCAGATAGACATGGAACAATTTGAGCATCAAAATGAATAATGACTGCAATGAAATTTTACATCAAATATGCTTAAAATAACTGAGTCCATACATAATAACACAAACACAAAAATACTGACTCAGATCATGGGCCCGGAGCACCCTTGCATGTCTTTTATGGGTAGGCAAGGGATGCAAGCCCCTGGCCACTCGTTGCCCAGACCATTTATCAGGGTTATGTTAGCAGAGAACAACCTTGGGGGATGAGCAATATCTCCCTCCAGGACAAATGTGACTCCTCATCCTCTAAGCTAAGTGTGTCTCATTGCAATGCAACCGCACTGCATGTATGGCATCCACCTGGGCTGCTCTGTCTCACCCCATGGGACCTGGAAGACAAGGGGACTGACACTTACATGAAACCATGTTGCTTGCTGTGACGTGAATAAAAGACCTTTGTTTCTGACCCAGGAGTTGCGTGTTTTCAGCTGACATCCATGAGACTGTGGCAGCTAACTTGATGGCTCTTTGTAAGTAAAGATCCCAGACAGACACTCATCCAAATCACTGGTCACCTTTAGAAGTTATAAGGACACCAGCTGAAAATTAGTAAAAAGCAATCATTTATTGCAAAACCGGCACAAACTATACTTCAGGGTAACTAAATAGTTGACGTAGGAAAGTTCTTTATAGAAGGATCTTAGCTAATAAATTCAAAAGGGGTGGATAGAATTTGAAAATCACCATTTTGCACACCCGAATGTAATAATGAATCTAAGCAATGTTCATTAATGACAGTCCTTTAAAACCACTAGCTAGAATGTTGATGAAAAACTCTGCAGGGCAACCCTCACACAAACAAAGACAACAGGCGTTTATGTGACTTTTGCTGCAATAAAATGAGAACAAAATCACACCATCTATGAAGTGTTCTTATAGAAAATCACCTATGAATCTGATTAAACCTCCAGACCTAACTACCATTCACAGGAAAGAGAGGGAACAGAGAAACCTATGAATGACACCAAGAGGGTGCAATCAACAAAGTCCAGAATATGGGAAACTCTATATAGTACAGATGCCTTGGTTTCTTCAATAAATAAAAGACCAGGAAAAAACAAAAAGAGAGAGGCAGAACTGCTAGATATTACAGGAGACTTAAGAGATGTCAACTAAATGCAATCACTTTGCGAACTGTTTGAATCCTGATTTAAACAAACCATCTCTAAAAAGACATTAATGAGACAACTGAGGAATTTAAACATGATGGAATATTTAATGATATTAAGGAATAATTGTTAACTTATTGTGTCACAATAGTATGTGGTTATGTTTTTGAAGGAGTCCTTACTTCTCAGAAACTGAAATACACACAGATGAAATGATATGTCTGGAATTTACTTTAAAATAATCCAGTGGCCCAGAGGCCGGGGAAGAAGTGGGAGTGGGGTTTGGAGATGAAACAAGACCCATCATATGTTAATTATTAAAGCAGGTCATGGGCACATGGGGATTTGTTTTAATATTTTCTTTACTTTTGTGATTGAAAATTTCCGTAGTAAAAAAGTATTTTTAAGCAAACTGGTACTATTTCTTCTTAAATAATGTAACTAAAATCCAAATACACAAAAGTTATGTGTTTGATGGAATTAGAACAGTACATCAAATCTGAGAAGAAGAAATTAATCTATTGAAGCAAAGCTGATTTTCTAAAAATTGTGGGCATTCCATCCTAAACAACATTTGGGAATATTTTGTCCCACTCCCACACCTAAGTAGACAGCCTGCTTTTACTTTTCTTTCTAGAAATTATTAGCATAAAGAGAAGGTAAAAATACTATCAATCATGTGAAAGACATTAGAGTTTTGGATACTAAAAGGGGACTGATATACTTGAAAAGATTGGAACCTACTGGACTGGGGGTAAGCGGGAGTGTGCTGGCTCAGATGCTGTCCTGGCTTCCTCTACCCCAGCCTCCCACACCATCCCCGAATCCACTAGGTCTCCCCACTCTGCACCATAAGCCTGCTATTTGGCCCTCCTGGGTACAGTTTGCTCAGGTTGACCCTCCCCTCTTCTCTCTCTTTCTTTGCCCATCTCTCTCTAGCTCTTATGTCGGAGCCTGCCACCATATGTGACATATATGGGAAGGGGTAGGTGACTGGCCCTGCCATAAATCTGCCCACAGGGAGGGGGACCCAGTCCTCCCAGCCTTCAGGGAAGGGCCATGATCTTTGACCCCCTCCTCCCCATGGGCCCTCCCCTCCATCCTCACTTTTCCACCTCTGGGTCTCCAGATAGGCCTTCCTTCACTGCCTCTCCAGGGAGGCGGCCTCCTGTGTATCATTCCCAGGCCCAGCAGCAAACCCACATCAGCTCCTGCAATGTGCTGGCCTCCTGGAGAAGCTGGCCAGGCGGGGACCCCCTGAGCCGTCGCAGTCATTAGCAGGCTGCTGCCCATGATGAGAGGAGGTGCACATGGAATGAGAGGGGACAGAGTGGAGGATCAGCACAGGACAGCACACGGTAGAAGGAAAAGGATGGCTTAGATGCCCCCCAAGAGGGCACATCTGCAATGCTCAAAGAAGGAGAAGGTGAGTCCAAAGATGATCAGCAGATAGTCAGCAGGCACTCATTCGGGGTGGGGGTGGGGGGACCGTGGGCTAATGAGAAGGAGGGACAGCCAGGGGGAAGGAAGGCAGTCAGTTACTGAGTCATTCATTCCGAAAATGGATGCAGTGAGAGCCCCTGGCTGTGCTGCAGTGCCTGAGACAGAGTCCTCCAAGAGAAGGTTCCCTATTCAGAAGATATCACAGAGCTTGTACCTGAGGGACCACTATCAGAGCTCAGGGCTGGGGGCCCTCATCAGGGTTCAGAACCTGGGGGACCCTCATCAGAGCTCAGGACTCCTCAGGGCTGGTCCTAATTCTCCATGGCTTGCTGGAAGCCACCTGTCAGAGTTTCAGTGTTTCCACACCTTCTTGATAATAGGGCCATAGACCCTCTCCAGGCACTCAAATCTTGTTGAGAAAGTTTGGCTGGAAGTACAGTGAGATCAGGCCAGGCGAGAAGAAACGAAGGGACTCCCCAGGGCTCTGGCCTGAGGCCAGAAGCTGGCCAGTGTGCCCCTGCAGAGAGGAGGAACCATCAGACAGGAAGTCCCTCCAGATGAGGGGCTGGGAGTGAGAAGGTTGGCAGAGCTCTGTCTGGAGGGGCTCTGATGTCCCTGACACCCCTCAGTATCCCCACTCCCACCCCGGGGCGGTGGCACGGGCAGGGAGGCTGTGGTCCAAGGAGCATCAAGTCCCCAGAGCAGAATCCCTGTGAGTCCAGCTACCCTGATGTATCTACTAAGAGGCACTGAGAATCCCCGCCATAGCTCTGACCACCCACTTCTGGGTTCTCTAGGGCAGAGGGGGACATAGGCCTGGAGTCAGACTGGAGGACAGGTAGGCCACAAGCAGGAACATTTGATCTGACTGGCAAATGTGCACAGACTTGTCTTACAGTGGCCCTGCCAGCGCTCACCTGCCCCACTGCGTCCTGCACACACTCTGTCACGGCCACTCAGCTGTCTGTCATCTGTGAGGGCGTGTCGCTGTGTCTCCCTGACTCAGCGGCAGAGCCAAACTTACCACAGAGGAGTGAGGGACAGAGCTGAAAAGAGGAAGAGAAGAATGGATGATGTCTGTGGCCCTGGGGGCCCTCCAGGAAGCGTCCTACTCCTTTGGACCTTGGCTCTGTGACTGCAGAAGGGAATGGCACTCAGCCAAGCCCAGAGGACTGCAAAGTCAGACTTCCAGGGAAAGAATTTCAAAGCACTCAAGTTACTCAGTCCTTGAGGGAGAGGCTAGTCAGGGACTGGGATCCGCTCTCCCGGGAAATGCACAGCCTCTGCCCAGATGTGTGAAGAGCCGGGCTCTCCAGATGGCCCAGCCAGCCTGAGTGTGCGTCCAGCGTCTGCTCAGGCCCCGCACCACCACTGGATTCCAGTTCAGAACCTCCTGTGGGGTCAGTGAGCCTGAGCTGGAGGGTGAAGAGCAGCAGGAATTTGCACCGTCCTAACCAGAGGTCCTCACTGGGGGCTGCAAATCAGGGTCACCTGGGGCGGGGGAGATTTCTAAAAAGAGTAATATTTCTATCCCACTCCAGACCACCCCAGAGTCTCTAGCGTGGGCCCAGATCAGGGGATTACAACGTGCAGCCAGGACAGTGAGCTCCTGGCCCATCTCCTGACATGTGAAGGTGGGGATGGGAGGGTGACCCTCCAGCCACAGAGCATCTCAGCGAACTGACTTAAACTCTGCCGTCACCTCTCCTGGACCATGCATCAGTGTCCTGCTAACTAGCCCTTATTCGCAAGAGAAAACACAGACTGCTTGGCCTGGCACCCGGCCGAGTGCCCACCATCCAGAAAACAACCTTGAGCGATACGGTGTGTGTCACAGGGGTGCTGCTGGGTCTGCAGCTCCTGACGGCGTCAGAGAAAGGGAGAGAGACTGCAGGGGTAAGAACATGGGCTTATGGTCAGCTGGGTTTCAAATCAGATCCTGCGACCTTGGAAAAGTAACCTCTCTGAGCCTCTTTTTCCTAAAATGAGGGCGGAAATTCTGACTGACTCAGATTTAAGGTGAAGCATTTAACGAAGAGACCCCAACTGGCACCCAGGAAGGGCTTGATACAAGGAACTGTCGTAGCATCAACATGGGCCTTAACGTGTGACCTGCTGCAAAGGGGAACCATCTTTGGGGAGGGGTGTCAGTAGTCTGTCTGTCTCCCTGTGACTGGCCAACAAGAGTGCTGGTTCCTGCTGGGCAGGCATTGAAGGAGGTAGAGTCCAGCCCCAGAGTTTAGTTCGTCATGAGAACGCCCTGCCCAAGGCCACCCTGGAGGCTGAGTAGGAAGTCTGCTGGAGTGAGCTGAAGTTTGGGGGCAGTTCAAGAACCCACTGAGTCACAGCCCTGGCTTCTGCAATACTCGGATGCCTGGAGGCTGGAAGAAAGACACCACAAATGTCACTTGCCCATTGCTCAGGAATGTCAGAGGGCATGAAGGTAAATCCAAAATTCTGTGGGATTACAGAACCCCCTCCTTCCCTTGTGCTGGGGTTGAGAGAAGCACAACTCTGGGCTAGGCTTCCAGCCAAGGATGCTGACTCACACAGGATGACCAGGTGACATTTGTGCAGGTGTGGTAAGAAGTGGGTGACCGTGCTCAGCTTACCAAAACTGCTGGAAAGAAAATCCTCTGAGTCCCATCCCTAAAGAAATCAATGAAGATTGGTTTAACTTTTATGCCTGAGAAATGGGACTGTGACCTTCCCAGGAAACCTTCCCTGATTGCCTGCTACACCCCAAGTCTACCCTCGTCCAAGTTCCTGTTACTCCAATGTTTGCTCCATTGGCTATTTGCATGTCTGCCTCCCCACTGGATGGCAAGCCCTGTGAGGCAGGCCTGTGTCTCGTTCATCACTGTACCCCTGGCACCCAGCACAAGGCTCCTTCCAGTACAGCCTATGAGGCCCCAAACATGGAGTAAGAACATTCAAACACCAGGCTGGACCCTGGTCTCCAGATGGCACAAGCAGACACCCTGCCCCCTCCAAAGCCAAGGAGGCTGCAGCTGAACCACTCTGCCCTCAGGACCACCTAGACTTGACACACAGCTCATCAAGAAATCAGCCAACTTGGCTGCTGGGCAGGCCAACCTCGCTGGGGTGTCCCCAGCCTCCCCAGCTTGCTAGTGTAGGCTTTTAGAATGGGCCTTGTGCCCAGTGCCCCTTCGAGACTGACCTGTGTGCAGTGGCGAGGCCCTGTTATCTCAGGGAAGGAACAGGAGCTTGGGCTGGGCAAGAACACACTTCCTGGAGGGCAGGGCAACCTCACAATGGGAGAGGGCAGCTACCCTCACCTGCCCCCCAACAACTCACACAGCTTCCTGTAGTCTACTCCCCGCAGAAGGGGGTGTCTGAGCTGTGAGGTGCGGGATTTCATAGAGCCTCCTCAGCCTGGACTAGCAGGCTATTGGGAGGTCTTTGACTTTTATTCTGAGTGAAATGAGAACCACTGCAAGGTTTTGAACTAGAAAGAGATAAGCTCTACCTTATCTGTTCACAGGATCCATCTGGCTGCTGTGATGAGAATAGACTGAAGGGGGACAGGGCTGGAAGTGTGAGACCTCCTAGGGAGCTATTTGATACTGACATTCAGTGTGCACTTCCCGTGAGCCAAGGCTTAATCCTCACAAAACAACAACAACAACAAAAACCCACTATGAAGTTGGTATAATTATAATCACACTCTTTATAAATCAAAATATTGAGTCAAAGATGTTAGGTAACTGCCCAAGTATACAGCCAGTAACTGGTAAAGTCAAGATTTGAACCCAGGCTTTCTGGCTTTAGAGTCCACACTTTTAACCAGCTTGCATTTCAAAGAAAGAATCAATATGATCTAATAATGACATGATGTGGGAACTCAAGAAAGAAACCAAGAATGATCCTAAGATGTTTGTCTTACCACTTCTAATCAACATAATATTAGAGGTACTTGCCTGGGTGATGATGTAAGAAAAAGAAGTAAATGAATAAAATTTAGAAAGGAAGAAGTAATACTGTCTTTATTTGCAGACAACATGCTCTTATATGTTGAAAAGCCTAAGGAATCTACCCCCAAAATTACTAGAAGCAATAAAAGAATTTAGAAAGAGTGCAGAATACAAGGTCAATATAAAAAAATCTATTTTATTTCTATTTACCAGCAATGAATAATTGGAAATGAAATTTTTAAATACCAATTACAATGGCATCAAAAACATGAAATACTTAGAGACCAATTTAACACAGTATGTACAAGTTCTGCTCACTAAAAATTACAAAATATTATCAAGAGAAACCAAAGAAAACCTAAAGAAACAAAGAGATATACCATGTTCATGGTTTGGGAGACTCTACATTGTTAAGATGTCAATTCTACCCCAGTGTGAGTTATAAATTCAATACTATCTCAATTAAAATTCCAGTGGGCTTTTCTCATAGAAATAGAAAAACTGATGCTAAAATTAATATGGAAATGTTAAGGATAAAAAAATAGCCAAAATAATCTTGAAAGAGAAAAACAAATTTGAAGAACTTATACTAGATTTTCAGATATACTGGAAAGCTACAGTAATCAGTAAAGTGTTATATAGGTATAAGATCCATGGAACAGATTAGAGAGCCCAGAAATAAACACAAACATATATGGGCAATTGATAGTCAACAAAGATGCCAAGGTAATTCAGTAGGAAAAAGGGTATCATCTTTTCAACAAATGATGCAGGAACCACTGAATATCTGTGAAGGAAAAAAATGGAACCCCAATTCTTACCTCACGTCATACACAAAAATCAATTTGAAGTGGAGCATTTACTTGAATCTAAAAGTCAAAACTATACAATTTCTAGAAGAAAATATAGGAGTAAATCTTTGTGAACTTGGGACAGGCAAAGATTTCTTAGACAAGACACATAAAGCTTAAAAGAAGCGATCACTTAGATTTTATCAAAATTAAAAACTTCCATTCTTCAAAAGATACTGTTGAGAAAATGAAAACACAAGCCACAAACCAGGAGAAAATATTCACAATACAAATATTATACAAGAGATTTGTATCTAGAATATATAAAGAAGTCTCAACTCAATAATTAGATGACAAACAACTCAATTTTTTTTTAATGGGTAAAAGATTTAAACATACTTTATAAAAGAAAATGTATGAGTGACCAATAAACCACATGAAAGAATTCTCAGAGCATTAGTAATCAGGGAAATATGGATTAAAACCACAATGACAAATCATTGCACATCCAGTGATTCAATAGAATGGTTTAAATTTAAAAACTGATAATACCAGACGTTGGCAACAATGTGAAACAACTAGAACTTCCATACATTGTTCAGACATCGTGGGAGTGTAAAAGGGTACAACTGTTTTGCAGTTTCTTATAAAGTAAACACATACTTGCCACGTGACTTAGCAATTCCACTCCTAGGTTTTGAGAGAAATGAAAACTTATGTTCATGAAAAGACTTGTACACAAATATAAATATATAACAGCCTTATTCACAATAGGCCCTAAACTGGAAAGAACTCAGGTATCCCTCAGTAGATGAACGGGTAAACACAAGGTAGCATAGGCACACCATGGAATATTACCCAGCCGTAAAAATGAACCAAATCCCTAAAACATTATGCTGAGCAAAGGAAGCCGGACACAGAAGAATACATACTGTAAGATTTCATTTGTATGGAATCCTAGAAAAGGTGAAACTAATCTATAGTGACAGAAAGTAGATCAGCAGTTGCCTGGGGCTGGGGTGGGCTGGGATTGGCTGAAACGACCTGAAGGAACTTCCTAGGGGCGATGCACATGTTCTGTATGTTGATTTGGATTGTGGCTACTCAGGTGGACACATTTATTAAAAATCCATCCGAGGGTACACTAAAACGGGTACATCTTATTGTATGCAAATTTATAGTATCTAAAAAATGCCCTAGGGAGGGGGAAGGGTAAGCTGGGATGAAGTGAGAGAGTGGCATGGACATATATACACTACCAAACGTAAAATAGATAGCTAGCGGGAAGCAGCCGCATAGCACAGGGAGATCAGCTCGTTACTTTGTGACCACCTAGAAGGGTGGGATAGGGAGGGTGGGAGGGAGACGCAAGAGGGAGGAGATATGGGGATATATGTATATGTATAGCTGATTCACTTTGTTATACAGCAGAAACTAACACACCATTGTAAAGCAATTATACTGCAATAAAGGTGTTAAAAATTTTTTAATAAAAATAAAAATTAAAAATGTCCTATAAAGTTGATTTTAAAAAATTAAGAGAGAATAGGAGGAGAACTAGAGACAGTGGGTATAGGGTGGGGGGAAGTTCTTTGTGGCTGGTGAAAAGCCCAGTGCTTGGAATATAATAAATTGTCAATAATTTTTTTAATAAATGAAGAGGGGCTGGAGAAGGAAGGAGCAGCAGGAGATGATACTGGGGAGAGAGAGAGATTCCCCCAGAGACAGGGCGCTCAGGAAAACAAGGTAGCAGTGTGGCTGCTACCAGCCCTGGCTTGGGGTCCCTTGGCCACCCACCAGCTCTCTGCCCTTCCTAGACCAATGTCTCCACGAAAGGGAATGCTGATAGGGCTGACTGCAGGGATGAGGTCCTGGCGAGATCATTCCATGTGCTCAAGGCCTGAGCACACCCCTGGCCTCAATCGATATTAGATGTTATTATACTAACAACAAAGATGTCCCACAGAGATCTGCTGGCCCCCTTTCTGCTCTGGACGTGACCTAATGAGCGCATATGTGTCCCTGGCTTCTGCATCCCTGCTCTGCTCTTCCTGACATTCTCGGGCAGCTCTCAGCCCTGGGTGAGAAGGTGTTGTCTTTCTGTGGCTGCTCCACAGACAGGGAGGGAGGATGCCTGCCTAGAGTGTCTGGTGGTCCTCGAGGAGGTCGGCAGATAAGCTCCTGAGGTACTCTCCGCTGCTATGCTTCTCCCGGAATGTCTGCAATCCTTCAGATGGGATTGGATAACACAGGGGACTTCTTCTTTGGGTATATTGTTTGTCCCAACATCAGAGGCCTCTCTGGACACAGGAGCCCCAGACTTCTGTCCCTTGCTCTGTGAAACCACAAGGATGATTTTTTTGTCCACAGAGATAACAGTGGGACGATGAATAACAATGGGGCGTGCTCCCCATCTAGGTCTGTACCCAAATAGCAGGAGGAGGTAGAGGTCATGGAAGCATCGAGCTGGGAGGAAACACAGGAGCTGCCCTGCATTTTCCAAGTGTGGTATGTGGAATCGCTGTAGGTAGAATAGGATACACCTGTTATCCTAAAACTTATCTTTTGATTTTTATGGACACTTTCTTTTTTTTAAAATTAACTAGTTAATTTATTTTTGGATGCATTGGGTCTTCGTTGCTGTGTGCAGGCTTTCTCTAGTGGCGGCGAGCGGGGGCTACTCTTCCTTGCAGTGCGCGGGCTTCTCACTACAGTGGCTTCTCTTGTTGCGGAGCACAGGCTCTAGGTGTGTGGGCTTCAGTAGTTGTGGCGCATGGGCTTAGTTGCTCTGCGGCACGTGGGACCTTCCCGGACCAGGGCTTGAACCCGTGTCCCCTGCATTGGCAGGCGGATTCTTAACCACTGCGCCAGCAGGGAAGTCCCTATGGACACTTTCTATTTATGTCAATTTTTCCACTCATAATTAAGTATACATGGAGTTTCCTTTTCAAATCATTGCACTTAAGTTTTCATTTTAATAGGTCTTTAATAGGTTTTTAAAGAAGAGTGTTGAGCAAATAACAGATGATTCTATGCAAATATAGCAAAAAACACAGATAACATGCGAATGACTGAAATCTACAGAACATTGATAGACCAACTCCCCATCTGTCAGATGGGAAGCAGAGGCTTCCGGAGGTTGCACAAAAGTCTTGTTTTGGTTTTTTTTTTGGCGGGACGCGGACCTCTCACTGATGTGGCCTCTCCCATTGAGGAGCACAGGCTCCGGATGCGCAGGCCTAGCGGCCATGGCTCACGGGCCTATCCTCTCCGCGGCATGTGGGATCTTCCTGGACTGGGGCACGAACCCGTGTCCCCTGCATCGGCAGGCGGACTCTCAACCACTGCGCCACCAGGGAAGCCCCACAAAAGTCTTAATAGCAAGATTCTTAGTGGTAAATCCAGAGGCATCTAGGAGCCCTGATCCAGAGGTAGTAGTCAAAGAGGGCAGGGTGGGCAGTGCTGAGCTGATCAGGGCTGTAGGAGGGGCCCAGACCCAGCAGACACTGTGGATTTCAGGGCTCCCTCCAAGACCCCCAGAGCATTCCCAGGGTTATGGAAACCTTACCCTTGGCGCCTTGAGCTGCTTTCTAGTGAGCACAAAAGAAAAAGACACTCACCCTCATGCTTCTCTCTGTTTAGTCACCAACCCTGACATTGCTCAGCCAAACCCTAGGCTGACAGGAGCAAGGCGAGGAGTTCCTTGTCCTGCATGCCGGGAGCCCACCGCTTGCCCAGCATTAGGGTCTTTGTGTTAGTGGACCAACACCAACTGCAGAACACTTGTGTCCCCAACCCAGGCAGACACTTACTCGTGGAGTCCTCCTAACACCCACAGGAGGTGGGCCCCATGGCCATCTGCCTTTCAGAGATAGGGAAACCGAGTCTCAGAAATGTTCAGAGCTGGTACAAAGACCAAAAGGTGGCAGAGCAGGGAACTGAACCAAGTGCTGAGGTTAAATGCTGTTCCCCACCACCCCTCCCATGGCATCTTGGAGCCTTGAGTTCAGTGCAACCAGGGCCATTCCCTGTAAGATGCCAGACACCCTCTGCAGCCTCTTACTGGCGTCCCCTAGGGCCAATCCAGCTTGATGAAGTGTTTGCTGCACCCACTTATCCAAGGGCTGGGAGCTGATCCCGCTTTTACAAATAAGAAAACTGAGGCTCAGAATGATGAAGGGATTAGTGCAGGGTAACACACATGGTGAGACCTGGGAATCGAAGCCAGTGCAGAAAGCTTTCCCTCCAATCTCCAGAGTCCCTAGGAGAAGGGAGACCCTTGCTCAGAGAGGGTGATCACAGGTTGGAGAGAGAAGCAGTGCCCCATTTGAGGTACCCACTCTCTGCTGCCTAAGTGTCTGAGGCCCAGCATCCTGGAGAACCACCCCAGGTAAACCGCACTCTTCTGGGCTTACCTTCTAAAGGATCTCAAGTCCTGGAAAAAATAGCATCCCCAGGCAGGGGGCCTCTAAAGACAGTAAGATCTCTCAAGCCACTGCAGGGTCCACCCAGGAAGAAGGTCGTTTCCATGAGGCAGGAAAGAGGGCTGCCTGGGGGCAGCCCAGGCCTGGGTTTGAATTCCATCTGAGACCTTCACCCACTATGTGTCCATAGCCACGTTAATCGACCCCGCTTTGCCCATCTACCTACCTATAGTATATGGATAATAATGTCAAATTCAGACGGTAGCTATAAAATATGTAACACCTCTGGCATAGTGCCTAGAATATAGCATGTGCTCAATAAATCAACAATAATAGCAGTCACTGCAGTAATTGTACAATTGTGCAACTTTTTTGCTTTCACAAATTCTTGATCCTTAACCTTCATTCAATCCTAATTGGTATTCTGTCTCTGAACAATCCTTTTTTTTTTGGCTCTATATCTTTGCTTATACTTTATCGCTTCCTGAAACACCATCTCCTTCCCTTTCTATATGCCTAAATTTTATCCATCATTCATGGCACAGCTCTTCATGGATCTTCCTTGTAAAAGCAGCACAGCTGGAGGGAAGAAATCAATAGTCAGGCAGGGTATGAAAGACCAAGAACCATGGCCCAAAGCTCTGGAAGAATCTGAGACCTGGGGCTGAAGTATCTGTTCAACTACCTTCAACTCACCACCCATCCACTTCCCTCCCTCCCACCCAGTCACCTAGAGACCCAGCCACTTACATCTTACCCTCCCACCTGTTCCCTTGCCACCTGTATCTGCTCTCTAACAAACAGTGCCAAATTGCATCTGTCCTTTGTTCTCTTTTCCCTTTCTTTGGCCTTCTTTTGGATCAACTTAGAATTTTTTTCATGTTCTTCTCCTTTATTGGCTTATAAGCAATAACTCCATGCTGTTTTAGTTGTTACTTTAGAGTTTACAGTATACATATAAAATTTGTCATCGTCTACTTTCAAGTGATGTTATACCATTCCATGTACAGAAAAGACCTTACAATAATATATTTACATTTTCCCCCTTTAGGTCTTTGTGCTATTGCTGTCATACATTTTATTTCTCTATGTGTTTTTTTTTTTTTTTTTTTTGCGGTACACGGGCCTCTCACTGTTGTGGCCT
Source organism: Globicephala melas (assembly GCF_963455315.2). Taxonomy (NCBI): domain Eukaryota; kingdom Metazoa; phylum Chordata; class Mammalia; order Artiodactyla; family Delphinidae; genus Globicephala; species Globicephala melas. The sequence goes on along the minus strand of NC_083317.1, from coordinate 130,678,960 downwards.
CTCCCGTTGCGGAGCACAGGCTCCGGACGTGCAGGCTCAGCGGCCATGGCTCACGGGCCTAGCGCTCCGTGGCACGTGGGATCTTCCCGGACCGGGGCACAAACCCATGTCCCCTGCATCGGCAGGCGGACTCTCAACCACTGCGCCACCAGGGAAGCCCTCTATGTGTTTTTCTTTAGATGTTGGGGTTAGGAGTTTATTAATTAATTTATTTATTTTTGCTGTGTTGGGTCTTCGTTTCTGTGTGAGGGCTTTCTCCACTTGTGGCAAGCGGGGGCCACTCTTCATCATGGTGCGCGGGCCTCTCACTATCGCAACCTCTCTTGTTGCAGAGCACAGGCTCCAGATGCGCAGGCTCAGTAGTTGTGGCTCACGGGCCTAGTTGCTCTGCGGCATGTGGGATCCTCTCAGACCAGGGCTTGAACCCATGTCCCCTGCATTAGCAGGCAGATTCTCAACCACTGCGCCACCAGGGAAGCTCTTCTCTATGTGTTTTAAATGCCACATTACATTGTTTTTATTTTTGCTTTAAACAATTATCTTTTAAAGAGATTAAAACAAAAACAGTTTTTATATTTACCCACATGGTTATTATTTCTGGTACTCTTCATTCCTTTGTGTAGATCCAGATTTATAACTGGTATCATTTTCATTCTGCTTGTAGGACTTTTTTTTTTTTTTTTTTTTGGCTGCATTGGGTCTTCGTTGCTGTGCTTGGGCTTCCTCTAGTTGCGGCGAGCAGGAGCTGCTCTTCGTTGCGGCACGCAGGCTTCTCATTGTTGTGGTTTCTCTTGTTGCAGAGCACGGGCTCCAGGTGCACGGACTTCAGTAGTTGTGGCACGCAGGCTCCAGAGCGCAGGCTCAGTAGCTGTGGCACACGGGCTTAGTTGCTCCACGGCATGTGGGATCTTCCCAGACCAGGGCTCGAACCAGTGTCCCCTGCAATGGCAGGCGGATTCTTAACCACTGCGCCACCAGGGAAGCCCAGGACTTCTTTTGGTATTCCTTGTAGTGCAGATCTGTTGGTGATGAGTTCCTTTTTGATCTTTATACCTAAAGAGGTCTTTATTTCACCATTTTTGAAAGGTATTTTTACTAGGTAAAAAATTCTGGGGTGACAATTCTTATATTTCAGTACTTTAAAAGTTTGATAGGCTATTTCTGATTTACGTTTATTCCAACAAAAAATCTATGGTCTTTTCCTATAGCTACTTTTAAGATTTTCTCTTGTTTTGAGCAATTTGATTATATCTTGTACCTTGGTATAATTTTATTATTCCTTGTGCATGGGATTCACTGAGTTTCTTAAGTATCTGGATTTATAGTTTTTACTAATGTGTCCATTAGTTCTTCAAAAAATTTCTTTTGATAGAACTACCACGTGATCCAGCCATCCTACTTCCAGGTATATAACCAAAGGAGATGAAAACACAATCTTGAAGAGATATCTGCAGTCCCACATTCATTGCAGCACTATTCACAATAGGCAAGATGTGGAAACAACCTAAGTGAATGGATAAAGAAGAATACAGAGCACACACACACACACTGGAATATTATTCAGCTATGAGAAAGAAGGAAATTCTGCCATTTGCAACAACATGGATGGACCTTGGGGCATTATGCTAAGTGAAATAAGTCAGATGGAGAAAGACAAATACTGTGTGAGCTCACTCATATGCAGAATCTAAAGAAGCTAAACTCACAGAAAAAAAAGTAGAATGGCAGTTACCAGGGACTAGGGGGGTAGGGGAAATGGGGAGATATTGGTCAGTGAGTACAAACTTTCAGTTATAAGATGAATAAGTTCTGGGGATTTAATGTACAGCATGGTGATTATTGTTAACAATACTGTATTTTTACAATAATACTGTGCATTTGAAAGTTGCTAAGAGAGTAAATCTTAAATATTCTCACCACAAAGAAGAAATGGTAATTATGTAATGTGATAAAGGTGTTACCTAATGATATGGTGGTAATCATTTTGCAATATGTAGGTGTGTCAAATCAACACATTATACACCTTAAACTTACACAATGTTATGTGTCAGCAATACCTCAAAGCTGGAAAAAAAATTTTCACCTCCTCTCCTTCAGGGACTTTAGGATGCTTGAAGTTGTCCTACAGCCCACTGATGTTTTGTTTGTTTATTTGTAGTATTTTTCCTTTTTGTGTTTCATTTTGGGTAGTTTCTATTGCTCTGTCTTCAAATTCACTAATCTTCTCTTCCACAATATCTAATCTACCATTTGTAGCATCCAGTGTATTTTTTAAAAATCTCAGACATTATAGTTTACTTGTCTATAAGTTCAATTTGAGTATTCTTTATATTTTCTATGTCTCTACTTAACAGTTCAGTCTTTCATCTATCTTTCTGAACATATGGATTATAGTTCTAATAACTGTGTTAAGGTCCCAACCTACTATAATGATGATAACTTCTATAGAATCTACCATCTGTAGAATCTATCATCTATATTCTTTCTGGGTCAGTTTCTAATGATTGATTTTTCTCTTCATTATGGATCATACATTTCTGCTTCATTGGATGTCTGGCAATCTTTGAATGTATGCCAGACATTTAAAATTTTACCTTGTTTTGTGCTATTTGTTTCTGTATTCCTATAAATATGCTTGACTCTTGTTATGGGACATGATTAAGTTACTTAGAACCAGTTTAATTCTTTCAGATATTGTTTTTAAGCTTTTTCAGATAGGGCCAGAGTAGTGTTTATCTTAGTAGAGGGGCTAAATTTTCCCCACTAGTGAGGCAAACTCATCTGATAACTTGTGAATTACATAATTTTCCTCTGGATGTTGAAAACAGACATATGTCTGTCCCTGTGTGAGCTACAGGGATTTTTCCTCTGATCTTTTTTGGGCAATACTTTCTTAGGCCTTGTGAAATTTTCTCATATTCACACACTGGCCAGTACTCAGGTGAATACTGCAGGAACCTTCTACAGATTTCTAGACTTCTCTCTCTGTGCAACTCTTCCTCTCTGATGATTTGCCCTGCAAACTCAAGCCATCTGGGCCTTCCAAATCCAACTTTTCAACATAAGGAGACCACTAAGCTCTCCCTGGTTTTCTTTCTAAGAATTAAGCTGGGACCGTCACAGGGTTCACCTCATTTTCTTCCCATTTTTCAAGAATCATTGTTCTTCATTGCCTAATATGTAATGTCTTAAAAATACTGTTTCATATATTTGTCCAGATTTTTAGTTATTTTGGGTGGAAATAAATCTGGTCCATTAATCCATCTTGGTCAAAATTGGAAGTTGTAAATGTTCACCTTTTGATAGTGAACATGTTTAGTCCATTGTGCTTGTTTCATTGAAACTTGCTGCAAATACCTTGACTACTGACAGATGAGAGATGACCCCAGGATGTTCTGTACATGGAGGAATGTGGGGTCCAGGCTCACCTCTCACTGTGCTGCCACTGCCATTCTGATGATTGTTTTAAGTATTAAACAGTTAGAGCCAGTTTTTGTCCAGGCTGTTGTAGCTTACAAAATTTAATTCCTTCAAACACTGGGTTGCTAATCTACTTGCTTTCAGTTCCATTTATTAATCATAACTAAGGTTTTTTCCTGGTCATAGTTCTCAAATCCTGAAGTGCTTTCCCACCCCTCTCCTTTGCCTCTCTCTCAATGTAAAGGCAGGTACCTTGAGCCTATCCAGCTTGAACAGAAAAGACCAAAATTTAAAATTTTCCCTGAGGGCTTTATTCAGCTGATAAGTTTTACTGAGCCTTTATTGCTCAAAGCTTTAAAACTACTATCTCTTACTATTTGGGCCTTCAAAATACTTGCCTTTCCCTTCTTTCAAGGTGCCAAATTTCTGGAATCTCCCAATTTCCTTTCATTTCAACATTTACACTGGCTGAGTCTTTCCTGAATGCACATCGTCTTTGCAATACCCTGCCATCAAGGCCAATAATATCCACACATGTTAATACTCTACTTCCCATCTTTTTCCTTGGTACTGATGACTCATTAGGCATGGGATCTTCCTCCCACATTTCAAAGAATGATGATTTTATCAAATATTTTTTCTCTAACAACATGGATCTCTGTTTCTCCAGACCCCGGCATAGCTTCCTCACTGCTTACCACCACTGCTATGCTAATGTCACATACTGTAGGATTTAATTTCAGCAAGACTCCACTTTCTTTACCAATTTCTGTATCAGTCAGAATGGACTAACAACTATAACAAACCTAAATCTCAGTGGATTAATACAAAGACTTTTTCCTCCCTCACACAAACAAAGTGAATGTTCCTGGTTGGCTGTCCCTTCCATCTTATGGATCCTCCATCATCTTGCAGCCTTCTTCTGGGTCCTCTGTATTCAGATAGCTGCCTTATAGATAATGAGAGCAGCCAAGATCCTCATGGTATATCGTAGGAGCGGGACCAAGAAGTTGAATTCCATTGATCAGAACTAATCACATGGCCCCATCCAGAGGCAGGGGACACTGGGAAATGTAGTCTTCCTGTGTGCCTAGAAGAAAAAGTAAATGACTTCACAACACTGTCCAAGTGCTTACCTTTACATCCGCTCATCTACCATGAACCCACCAAGAACAAAATGAGAATATCAACAAAGAGAAAGAAAGTATTAAAAAAAAAAAAAACAGAAATTCTTGAACTGAAAAATACATTAACTGAACTGAAAACTAATGAGGGGTTCAACAACAGGCAGAAAAAAAATCAGCCTGAAGAAAGGTCATTTAAAATCGTCAAGTCAGAGGAGAAACAAAAGGAAAAAACTGAATGAAGAAAAATGAAGAGAGCTAAGGAACTTATGGGACAGTATCACGTGGACCAACATACACATTGTATGAATCCCAGAGGGAAAAGACAAAGTGAAAGGGGCAGAGAATTTACTTGAAGAAATAATAACTAAAAATTTCCCAACTCTAAGGAAAGAAATAGACACACAGATTCAAGAAACTCAAAAAACTCCAAAGAGAACCACAATGCGACATTATAATCAAACTGTCTAATGTCAAAGACAGAGAGAGAATCTTAGATTCAGCAAAAGAGAATCACAAACAAGGGAGCCTCCATAAGATTTTCAGTGAATTTCTCAACAGAAACTTTGCAGGTCAAAATGAAGTGGGATGATATATTCAAATTGCTGAAAGAAAAAACTGTTGGCCAAGGATACTATATCTGGCCAAACTGTCCTTCAAAAAATGAAGGAGAAATTAAGACTTTCCCAGATGAACAGAAGCTGAGAGAGCTTATTACCACTAGAACTGCTCTAGAAGAAATGCTAAAGAGACTTCTTCAAATTGAAACAAAAGAATGTTAGCAACATGAAGCCATTTTTAAATATAATAATCTTGCCTTTGCACAGCAAAGGAAACCATCAGCAAAATGAAAAGACAACCTAAAGAATAGGAGAAAATATTTGCTAATGATATGACCAATAAGTGGTTAATATCCAAAACATATAAACAGCTCATACAACTCAATATCAAAAGAATCCAAACAACCAGATTAAAAAATGGGCAGAAGACCAAAGAACGAGAGATGATTAACAGGTACATGGAAAGTTGCTCAACATCATTAATCATCAGAGAAATGAAAATCAAAACTACAATGTGATATCAGCTCACACCTGTCTACTTGATAGCTATCATCAAAAAGACCACAGACAACAAATGTTGGCAAGGTTGTGGAGAAAAGGGAAACCAATGTTCATAGCAGCATTATTCACAATTGCCAAGATATGGAAACAACCTTAAGTGTCCATCAACAGATGAATGGATAAAGAAGATATGATATGTATATATACAATAGAATACTACTCAGTCATAAAAAGAATGAAAATTTGCCATTTGCAACAACATGGATGGACTTGGAGGGCATTATGCTAAGTGAAATAAGTCAGACAGAGAAAGAAATATGTATAATATCACTTATATGTGGAATCTAAAAAATACAACAAACTAGTGAATATAACAAAAAAGAATCAGACTCACATATAGAGAGAACAAACTAGTGCTTATCAGTAGGGAGAGGGAAAGGGGAGGGGTAAGATAGAGGAGGGGGACTAAGAGGTACAAACTATTATGCATAAAATAAATAAGCTACAAGGATACATTATATAACACAGGGGATATAGTCAATATTTTATAATAACTATAAATGGAGTATAAACTTAAAAAATTATGAATCACTATGCTGTACATCTGTAACTTATATAATACTGTACACCAACAATATCTCGATTCTTTTTAAAGTAAAAAAGAAAGAAAAATGTAAAAAAAAAGATCTCCAGTAATAGTAAATACATGAATAAATATAGTAATCTTGATGCAGGGAACTTATATACACATGTGACAAAAAGCATTTTTTAAACCAAAAACCTATGTTCTGGGAATACAATGTAATTTGAGACATGAATAATATAAAATAGAGGAAGTGGGGAGCTGTAATGGAGTAGAGATTTTTGCATGCAACTGAAGTAAAATTGTTATCAGTTTAAAATAGAATGTTACATTTTTAGGAGGCTTTATGCAATTGCAATGGCATCCACAAAGAAAACATCCATAGAACATACACAAAGGGAAATGAGAAAGGAACCAAAGTATATTACTACAAGAGAAAAATAAAGAAATACAAAGGAAGAAAGGAAGAAAGGAAAGGAGGGACAAAAAAGCTACAAGACACACAGAAAACAGTTAACAAAATGGTAACAGTAAGTCCTTCCCTCTCATTAGTTATTTTAAATGTAAATAGATAAACTCAACCAAAAAACATAGATTGGCTGAATGGATTTTAAAAACAAAATCAACAAAACGGTGTCTCTAAGTGACTTACTTTAGATCTCAGGACACATTATAGACTGAAGGTGAAAGGATGGAAAGATACTCTACAAATGGTAACCAAAAGAGAGAAGGAGTACTAATATCAAAAATAAAAATATACTTTAAATCAAAAACTGTTATAAGAGATAATTCACCAAGAAGATATAACAATTATAAATATTTATGCACCCAACCTCAGAGCTCCTAAATATATGAAACAAACTGCAGAGTTGAAGGGAGAAATAGACAGCAACACAATAATAGCTGAAGACTTCAACACCCCTATTTTCAATAATGAATAGAATAAACAGAGAGAAGATCAGTAAGAAAATAGAGAACCTGAACTTGAACAATATAGCAATTGGACCTAATAGAGCACTCCACCTAATAACAACAGAATATACATTCTTCTCAAGTGCACTTGGAACATTTTCTATGACAGACCATGTGTCAGGCCATAAAACAAGTCTTAACAAATTCAAGATTGAAATTATACAAAGTATCTTTTCTGATTACAAATGGAATGAAATTGGAAATCAAAAGCACACGAGAAACAGAAAAATTCATGAATATGTGAAAATTAAACAGCACACCCTTAAACTACCAATGCACCAAAGAATAAATCACACGAGAAATTAGAGATAAATGAAAATTAAAATACAATATACCAGCACTTATGAGATACGATGAAAGCAGTGCTAAGAGGGAATTTTATAGCTGTAAATGTGTACATTAAAAAAGAAGATCTCAATTTAACATTTTAAATTTACACCTACAGAAACTAGGGGTAAAAAACTAAACCCAAAACTAGCAGAAGCAAGGAAATATAAAGATGAGAGAAGAGAAAAATGAAATAGAGAATAGAAAAACAATAGAAAAAAAATCAATAAAATTGAGATAAATTTTTGAAAGATTGATAAAACTGACAAAATCTTAGCTAGATTAACTAATAATAAAAGAGAATACTCAAATAACTAAAATCAGAAATGAAAGAGGAGATATTACAAATGGTGCCACAGAAATAAAAACAGTTCATTTTTTATATAAAAAAGAATACTATGAACAATTGTATACATAAATTGGAAGAAATGGATTTATTTCTTGAAACACACAACATACCAAGTCTGAATCATGAAGAAGCAGAAAATATGAGCAGACTAATAATGAGTAAGGAGATTGAATAAGTAATCAAAAAGCTGCCATTGCTGAGAAGAGGGAGAGGGTGTAACTATATGTAATAAAACCAGCTCAGACCTGACTCTCAGGGCTCCTCCTCCAGCATCTTGGGATCTGACACTGACCCAACAGGGCAGTGACAGACACTGAGAATAGGAGAACTAGACACTGATTCATATCTGGCTCTGGCTTTAGCCCCTCCATCTCCAGCCCCACCTCCCGCCATCACACTTTTTGACTTCAGACACAAAGCTATAAAACAATGGAACAGAATAGAGAGCCCATAAATAAATCCAAGTACTTAATGGTCAATTAATCTATGACAAAGGAGGAAAGAATATACAATAGAGAAAAGACAGTCTCTTCAATAAGTGGTGCTGGGAAAACTGGACAGCTAAATGTAAAAGAATGAAATTAGAAAATTTTCTCATAACACATATAAAAATAAACTCAAAATGGATTAAAGATCTAAATGTAAGACCAGAAACCATAAAAATCCTAGAAGAAAACATAGGCAGAACACTCTTTGACATAGATTGTAGCAATATATTTTTGGATCTGTCTCCTCAGGCAAAGGAAACAAAAGAAAAAATGAACAAATGGATTCTAGTTAAACTTAAAAGCTTTTGTACAGCAAAGGAAACCATCAACAAAATGAAAAGGCAATCTACTGAAGGGGAGAAAATATTTGAAAATGATATGTCTGATATGGGTTAATCCAAAATATATGAACAGCTCGTATAACTCAATATCAAAAAAACACCAAAAAACCCAATAAAAAATTGGGCAGAAGACCTGAATAGACATTTTTCCAGAGAAGACAGACAGATGGTCAACAGGCACATGAAAAGATGCTCAACATGGCTAATCACCATAGAAATGAAAATCAAAACCACAATGTGATATCACCTCACACCTGTTTATTTGATGGCTGTAATCAAAAAGACCACAGATAACAAATGTTGGCAAGGATGTGGAGGCAAAGGAACCCTAGTACACTGTTGGTGGGAAGGTTAATGGTGTAGCTGCTATGGAAAACAATATGCAGATTCCTCAAAAAATGAAAAATAGAACTACCATATGACCAAGCAATTCCACTCAGGGATATATATCCGAAGAAAATGAAAACACTAATTCAAAGAGACACATGCACCCCAATGTTTATAGCAGCTTATTTACCATAGCCAAGATAAGGAAGAAACCTAAGTGTCCATCAACAGATGAATGGATACAGAAGAAGATATAAATATTCCAATATATACATATATATGTATTCCGTATATATATATGTATTTATCAGAATACTACTCAGCCATAATAAAGAAAGTTTTGCTTTTTGCAACATGGAGGCTATTATGCTTAGTGAAATGTCAGGTGGAGAAAGACAAATACCATACAATTTAACTTATATATGTAATATAAAAAATAAACAAATAAATAAATACACTGAAACAGAAATAGATTTACAGATACAGCGAACAAATTAATGGTTCCCAGTGGGAGAGGAAAGTGGGGAGAGACAAGATAAAGGAAAGGAAATATGAGGTATAAATTACTATATATAAAATAAATAAGCTACAAGGATATATTGTACAACACAGGGAATATAGCCAATATTATATAAAACCATTAAATGGAGTTTAATCTATAAAAATACTGAATCACTATGCTATACACCTGAAAATAATATAGTACTGCAAATCAACTATACTTCAATAAAAAAAGAAAATTAAGAAAACAAATCCATTTACAATGGCATCAAAAAGAATCATATCTAGTAATAAACCTAACCAGAGAGATGAAAGATTTGTACACTGTAAAATACAAAACATTGTGAAAAAAATTAAAGAAGATACAAATAAATGGAAAGGCATCCCTTGTTCATGGGTTTGTACTACTTAAAGTGATCTACAGATTCAACATGATCACTATCAAAATCTCAGTGACATTCTTTGTAGACTTAGAAAAATACATCCTAAAATTCATATGGTACTCCAAGAGACCCTGAATAGCCAAACAATTTTGAAAAAGAGAAACAAATTTGGAGGTCTCATATTTCCTGATTTCAAAACATATAACAAAGGTACAGTAATCAAAACAGTGTGATACTGGCAAAAAAACCAACACATAAATCAATGAATAGAATAGAGATCCCAGAAATAAATACTCACATGTATGGTCAAGTGATCTTCAACAAGAATGTCAAGACCAGTGAGTAAGGAAATTATAGTCTTTTCAACAGATAGTAGTAGGAAAACTGAATATCCCATGCAAAAGAATGAAATTGAACCCTTACTTTACACCATATACAAAAATTTACTCAAAGTGGATGAAAGACCTAAGTGTAAGACTTAAAACTATAAAAGTCTCAGAAGAAAACATTAGGGAAAATCTTTATGATATTGGGCTGAATGTTTTCTTAGATATGACACCAAAAGCATAGGCAACAAAAGCAAAAATAGACATATGGGATTACCTCAAGGTTTAAAACTTTGGTGCATCAAAGGACATCATCAACAGAGTAAAAAGAGAACATAAAGAATGGAAGAAAACATTTGCAAGTCATATATGTGATGAGGGTCTAGTGTTCAGAATATAAAAAGAAGTCCTACAACTCAACAAGAAAAAAATATAATGACCCAATTAAAAACGGGCAAAGAGGGCGTCCCTGGTGGCGCAGTGGTTGAGAGTCCGCCTGCCGATCCAGGGGACATGGGTTCATGCCCCAGTCTGGGAAGATCCCACATGCTGCGGAGCGGCTGGGCCCATGAGCCATGGCCGCTGAGCCTGCACATCCGGAGCCTGTGCTCCACAACGGGAGAGGCCACAGCAGTGAGAGGCCTGTGTACCGCAAAAAAATAATAATAATAATAAATAAATAAAATTAAAAAAAAAATAAAAACGGGCAAAGAATTTGAATAGACATTTCTCCAAAGATGATATATCATGGCCAAAAAGCATATGAAAAGATGCTCAACATCACTAATCATCATAAAAATGCAAAGCAACACCACAGTGAAATACCACCTCAGAGCCACTAGGATGACAATTACTAAAAACAAAAAGAAAGAAGTAGAAAATAACAAGTATTAGCAAGGATGCATAGAAATTGGCACTCTTGTGCACCATTAGTGGATTTGTAAAGTGGTATAACATATGGAAAACAGTATGAAGTTTCTTCAAAATATTAAAACTAGAACTGCCATACGATCTAGCAATCCCTCTTCTGGGTATATATCCAAAATAATTGAAACCAGGGTGTTGAAGAGATTTTTTCACACCCATGTTTATAGAAGCACTGTTCACAATAGTCAAGAAGTGGAAGCAATCCACATGTCCATTGATGGATGAATGGGAAAACAAAGTGTGGTGCATGCATACATACAATGTTATTCAGCCTTAAAAAGGGAGAAAGTCCTGTCAACATGTACAACATGGGTGAATCTTGAGGACATTATGCTAAGTGAAATAAGTCATCACAAAATGACAAATACTGTATGATTCCACTTATATGAGGTATCTAAATTAGTCAAATTCATAGAAACAAGAAGTAGAGTGGTGGTTACTAGAGGCTGAAGAGAGAGGGAAAGAGGAGTTGTTTAATGGGTATAGAGTTTCAGATTTGCAAGATGATAAAATTCTGGAGATCTATTTCACAATATGTTAATATACTTAATAGTACTGAAATGTACACTTAAAAATGGTTAAGAGGGCGCTTCCCTGGTGGCGCAGTGGTTAAGAGTCCTCCTGCCGATGCAGGGGACACGGGTTCATGCCCTAGTCTGGGAAGATCCCACATGCCGTGGAGCGGCTGGGCCCGTGAGCCATGGCCGCTGAGCCTGCGCGTCCGGAGCCTGTGCTCCGCAGCGGGAGAGGCCACAGCAGTGAGAGGCCCACATACCGCAAAAAAAAAAAAAAAAAAAAAAAAAAAAAAGACACATTTAATGTAAAATTTGCCCTCTTAACTAATATATATATATTTTTTTGCGGTAGGACTCTTAACCACTGCGCCACCAGGGAAGCGCCCGTTAAGTGGGTCTTTTAAAATCACTATTTAAAAAATATGTGTAGGACTAAATAAAAATGAGACCACTAAATTTCAAACCCTGTGATTTGTAGCCAAACACATACTCAGAGAAAAACTTATAGCCTTAAATGCATTTATTAGAAAGAAAGGTTAAAAATTAATGAAATAAGTTTTAAACTCAATAAGTTCAACAAACAAACATATTAAAAACTATAGACCAAAGATAATAGAAGAAACATGTCAAAGTCAATAAAAAAAAATTTAAAACAGAAGTGATCAATATAACTAAAAACTGGTTATTTGAAAAATTCAATAAAAAAGACAAATCTTTGGCAAGTGTGATCAAGAGAAGAGCATGACAAAAAAACAGTTTAGAAAACCCCCCAATATTGAGAACATGAAATAAGACATAATTTTTGGAGAAGAATATTTTTCAATTATGAAAGAATTTCCATATACCAGATTCTTTTCTCACAGGTTATTACAAAATATTGGGTATAGTTCCCTGTGCTATACAGTAGGTCATTGTTTGTTATCCATTTCATATATAATAGTGTGTATATGTTAATTCCAAACTCCTAATTTACCCCTCCCTCCTCTTTCCCCTTTGGTAATCATAAATTTGTTTCCTATGTCTGTGGGTCTGTTTCTGTTTTGTATATAAGTTCATTTGTATGATATTTTTTTTTAGATTCCACATATAAGCAATATCATATGATATTTGTCTTTCTCTGTCTGGCTTAATTCACTTAGTATGATAACATCTAGGTCTATCCATGTTGCTGCAATGGCATTATTTCATTCTTTTTTATAGCTGAGTAATATTCCACTGTATACCACATCTTCTTTATCCATTCCTCTGTCGATAGACATTTACGTTGCTTCCATGTCTTGGCTATTGTAAATAGTGCTGCTATGAACATTGGGTGCATGTATATTTTAGAATTGCGGTTTTCTCCAGATAAACTCCCAGGTGTGGGATTGCAGGATCATATGGTAGCTCTATTTTAGTTTTTTAAGGAACCTCCATACTGTTCTCCATAGTGGCTGTACCGATTTGCATTGCCACCAACAGTATAGGAGGGTTCCTTTTTCTCTACATCCTCTCCAGTATTTATTATTTGTAGACCTTTTGATGAGGGCCATTCTGACCAGTGTGGCCACTGTAGTTTTGATTTGCATTTCTCTAATAATTAGCGATATTGAGCATATTTTCATGTGTCTCTTGGCCATCTATATGTCTTCTTTGGAGAAATGTCTATTTAGATCTTCTGCCCATTTTTTATTAGATTTTTTTTTTAATATTGAGCTGTATGAGTTGTTTGTACACTTTGGAGTTTAATTCCTCATCGGTCTCATCGTTTGCAAATATTTTCTTCCATTCTGTATGTTATCTTTTCATTTTGTTTATGGTTTCCTTTGCTGTGCAAAAGCTTTTAATTTTAATTAGGCCCCATTTGTTTAATTTTGTTTTTATTTTCATTACTCTAGAAGATAGATCCAAAAGATACTGTCACGATTTATGTCAAAAAGTGTTCTGCCTATGTTTTCTTCTAGGAGTTATATAGTATCTGGTCTTCCATTTAGGTCTTTAATCCATTTTGAGTTTATTTTTCTGTATGGTGTTAGGGAGTGTTCTAATTTCATTCTTTTACATGTAGCTGTCCAGTTTTCCCAGCACCACTTATTGAAGAGACTGTCTTTTCTCTATTGTATACTCTTGCCTTCTTTGTCATAGATTAATTGACCATAGATAGATGCATGGGTTTATTTCTGGGGGAAACCTGAATTTATGGATGAGTTTCTTGGAAAATATTTGAGTGAGGATTACACAACATATATAATTGTCAATATTCATTAAAATAAACACTTAAGACTTGTGCATTTTGTTGCATATAAATTATAACTTAATTTTAAAACATAAATAATAAAAATTGTTTATCCTTCAATGATTTCCCTCTACATAAAGCACTAGGATCATATACTGTGCACAGGAAATCTATCAGACTTTCAAAGAACAGATGACAATAGCTATGAGCCTAAAAACTTGTAGACAATTTCTCAATATAACTCTGAAACCAAAAAGTGGCAAGTGTAGTACAATGAAATGAGAGTAGAGTAGCTGCACTTATAAAGTTACATTTAACTTTTATAATTATTAGAAAATAAAATCTGGATCATATCAAAAGAACAATATGTTATAACCAAATAGAGTTACCTCAGAAACGTATAGTTGGTTCAACATTAGATAATTTAAAAATAAAATTACTATATTAACAGATTAAGAAGAAAGGGAAAATGACCTTCTTAATTGATGCTATAAAAGCATTCTTTTAAAGTATCTCTCAGAAAGCTACAGAAGACATCAGAGTAAGTGATGAAACACTGGAAGTATTTTCATTAATGTAAAATAACAAGGCAACTGCAAATATTGAAGATTGTCCTAAAGGCTTTTTCCAAGGGAGAAAAAACAAATAACATATAAACCCAGAAAAAATATAAACAGACAAAATTGTCTAACTCTTGGTAATATACTCAAATACATAGAAAATTTTATAACATACCAATTGATAAATTGTCAGAACAAGTAAGAGAGTATAACAAGTAACTTTCTTTTACCAGCAAAAAACATTTTAAAACTATAATTGAAAAATTCCCATTCATTTTTTCAAAAGTCTATAAAACTTCTATTTCTACTTTTCTAATGTGTAATAATAATAACTTTGAATTGTGAAAGACATATGAAGCAAATTACAAAATTTTGGAAGACATACAAATAATAGATTATAGTTGGAAAATATATTGTGATAGTGGATGGGATGACTGTTAACATGTCAATTCACTAAGATGTAATTATTAACTGAAATTACAATAGAAACATTTAAAGGGATTTTATGAGAGATTCCAAAATTCATCTGAAAGAGAGAATTTCAAGAATATAGAAGATGATTTGAAAAGACAAGAAAAAAGTGATAAGTGAGGAATGTGGCCTTTAATATAACAAAGCATACTGAAAAGCTATAATAATTATAACTGTATGGTGTTGATTCAGGTATAAACAAGTAGATAATTAAACAGAATAGAGAATACAGAATGAAAACTATGGATGCATAGGAATTAAATATATTGAAAGTTGCATTGCAAAAGAGTGTTTGAAAGTATAGAATATTCAATCAACGATTTGGGAACAATGAACTATATAATGTGGAAGTGGAAACAAAGTTGCTTTATCCCTTCACAAATATGAACTCATCTGTAAAATTACTAGGAGAAAATTTAGGCTAATATGTTTATTATAATTAGCAGATAAGAAGGAGTTCTTAAGACATATTTTTTTAATTGCAAATGGAAAAAAACAAATGAATTTGATTATATAAAAACAAAGGAGAAAAAATTAGTGATAGACTGGAGGAAAATGTTTACACAAAACATATCAGCTAATAAATAATATCCAGAATATATAGTGAACTACAGTGAAAAGAAGAGACAGAAGAGACAAGCCACCTGCCTAGAAAAAGGGCAAAGGCTATAAATTGACAATTTCCAGGAAAGGATATACAGATGGGCCTAAAACTTTAAGGGAGGGACCCTTACGCTTTTGTCAGAGTTATCTGTAGTCAAAAGAGCACCCCAAGAGAGTGAGGCAAACCCGCATTGCTCTTTTTTTTCCTCTATCGTTCTGCCACTTGGCCCAAGACATGGCTGCAGTTGTGGGAAGTGGGATAACTAGAGCTCCAGCTTTAGTTTTCTAGCCAGAGGACCACAATAGGGAGCCACAGGGAAATAAAAAGTATGCGGAAGTTTGCAGAGAAGAGGGAGCTTGGGAGAACAAACCCATGAACTTGTTTATGAAATCCTGGTCTCACCTCTGAATTGTGCATGCATAGATCTAATTCTATACAGCATACCAAAGGTTTTGAGAACTAAACTAAGAGATAGACTGCTTTCTAGGACCCAGACTGACCACTAGGTGGCATACATGCAGGACAGATCTGAATAGCACTGCAAAGGCTTGAAAATGGAACTTATTTAAAACCACAAATGACAGAAGGCTGATCAGAGTTTGCAGCCAGAACTGAAGTGAGTTGATTGCCTCTAGAAACAAAATTTCAACATTTTATATAGAATTTAAACAAGACCCAGTATCCCATAACATAATAATCACAATGGCCAGGATGCAATCCAAAATTACCTGGCATACAAAAAACTAGGAAAACCTCAACTCTCATGGGAAAAGACAATCAACAGATGCAAACATCAACATGACATAAATATTGAGATTATCTGATAAAGACTTTAAAGCAGCTATTATAAAATAAGGATGAAACTGTTAAAATGAATAGAAAGATAGAAAGTCTTAACAAAGAAATAGAAGCTATAAAGAAGAACCACGTGGAAATTTTAAAACTAATACAATAACTGAAACAAAAACCTCATTGGATGGACTTTTAGTAATAGAATGGAGATGACAGAGGAAAAAGTTGTGAATCTGAAGATAGATCAGAAGAAATTATCCAATCTAAACAACAGAGAGAAAAAGATTGGGGGGGAAAAAATGGACAGGGCCTGAGAAGCCTGTGGGACAATATGAAACTGTCAAACTTTTTGTCAACACGGTTGCAGAAGGAGAAGAGAAAAAGTGTAGTGTAGAAAAAAAAATACATGAAGAAAAAAGGCTAAAAAACTTCCCAAATTTGGTGAAAAATATAAGCTTATAGAGTCAAGAAGTTAAATTAACCCCAAAGATAATAAACCCAAAGAAATTCATGCTAGACACTTCATAATTAAACTGCTGACAAATAAAGAGAAGGGAAAAAATCTTGAAAGCAGGAAGAATAAAAAAAACAATGATGAATCGTTTCTTCTAGAAGAACAAAGAGTCAAATGACTATGGATTTCTTATCAGAAACCGAAGAGGCCAGAAGGAAGTGGAACAACAGTTTGAAAGTGCTGGGAAAAAAAAAAAAGTGTTCTGATTATGGTAGTGGTTATAAAAATCTATACCTGTTTCAAAACTCATAGAACTATATACTAAAAACAGTCAAATTTTCATATGTTAAACAACAAAAACAAGTTGCAAAAAAAAATTACAATTCAGGAGTAGACTTCACCAATTAAAGCTTACTTCTACACAGAAGTAGTTTCTTTGCAGCTTCTTCATTTGCACTCTCAGCTACCCAGATGGTTAAAGTTACCAAGTATGTTAGACGTTCTTAAAGCCACTAAAACAGCCTCTGCTTGCACTACAGTTAGGCACTTCTGCAGAATTTTTAGCTTTTTTTTTTAAGGTCTTCACATCACACTAAGGCTTTGTCTTTAATTATAAGAAAGCTTGCCTCTCATGGCTTCAAAACACTAACATGCTGGAGAAAATCACATGCAAACTAGCAGAGTTTCTGAGTTATGCTGACATCATTATTTATCAATCATGTGTGAGCTAATCATTAAAGAAACATTGTAATGGAACAGACTGCATTTGATAACAATGGGAAAATATTACACGAAATTAAAGTGTTCTAAGGTCATTTTTGCCAAAGAGGTAAGTAAAGGTATTGACTAATACTGATCTTTGGTAAATCAGAGATGAATGTTATAATTTTCTGAGTAAATACTAAAAGAATGAAAATAGAGTGTATACTTAGTATACTTAGAAGCTAATTGAGGGGAAATGAAATTATTAAAATATATACCTACTCAAAAATAAGAAAAGAAAGGAGAGAAAAGTATGAGACCTATGAGACAAACAGTAAGTACATGGATTTGAATTAAGTTGAAATATACTAGTAATTAATTATCTAACTACATAAAATCAAAACAAAAGTGATGTTATTTATAAGCTATATGTTATAAAGAAGCAGGAAGGTTTAAAGTAAAAAGGAGGAAGGAAATATATCATGTAAATATTAACTAAAAGAAAGCTGGCTTAGCCAATTTAACATATCTCTACCTGTAACTGATAGAAAAAGTATACTAAAATCAGCAATATTTTTGAGCTCATTTGAGCAATGCTATTAAGAAACTTGACCTACGGATACATTGTTGTACCGGACAACTTATGGATACATGTCCATTGCAAGCACATGTGGAACATTTAGAAAAATTTACCATAAAGCTATAAAACAAATTTGAAAAGAATGAAAACACATAGAGCATGTTCTGTGACCACTATGCCATTACTCTAGAAATTGGCAACAACAAAAAAGATAACTAGAAAATTTTTGTATATTTTGATATTAGTGAATACACTCTTAAATAACCAGTGGGTTAAGGAATCGTAATGGAAATCAGAAGGTATTTTGAACTGAATAATAATGAAAATGGTAAATAACAAAACTCATGTGATCCAGGGACTTCCCTAGTGGCACAGTGGTTGGGAATCTGCCTGCCAATGCAGGGGACACCAGTTCGATCCCTGGTCCAGGAAGATCCCACATGCCGCAGATCAACTAAGCCCATGTGCCACAACTACTGAGTCTGCACTCTAGAGTCCACGAGCCACAGCTACTGAAGCCCACACATCTACAGCCCATGCTCCACAAGAGAAGTCACTGCAATGAGAAGCCCACACACCACAATGAAGAGTAGCTCCCGCTCGCTGCAACTAGAGAAAGCCCACACACAGCAATGAAAAACCAACACAGCCAAAAATATATTTTTAAAAAACTCATGTGATACAGCTGAAGCAATATTTAGAAGAAAAGGTAGTGGCTGTAATGCATATATTAGAAAAGAAAAAACACTTAAAATAAATATTTGAATGTAGAGAAAGTGCAAAACAAATCCAAATAAATGCAGAGGAATAAAGGAATTTATGAAATAGAGATGCAATAGAGAGGATCAGCAAAGTTAGAAGTTTATTATTTGAAAAGATTTTGAAAATTGAACTCTGATAAGACCCATCATTAAAAGAAGAAGGCACAGTATCCAATATCATGAATTAAAAAAGTGAAATAACTACCAACACTATGGACATTAAAAGTATAACAAAATAATTTTGTAAATATTATGTATACATTTGAAATTTATAGGGAAGTTGCTAGGGAAAATATAACTCAAGGATGATAGAAAACTAAATATTCATAGGCTTCCAAAGAAATTGAATCAGTAGTCAAAGATCTGGTCACAAAGAGAATTCCAGGTCCAAGTCACTTCAACAGTGTCCACAATTAATCAAGAAATAAATAATTGCAACCATACGTGAACTCTCCCAGGGAATAGAAAAGAAGGAATATCCCCAATCCATTTTTCCTTTTGGGGCTTGGCATCAAAACCCTGATCCCATAATCTGACAAAGAAAATATAAGACCAGAAAATTAGAAACTATTATCACTCATGAACATAGATTTTAAAAATCATTTTAAAAAATGCTATTATATCAGATATTGTACAGAAAGATACAAAAAGAATGCTACATCATCATCAAGTTGCATCATTCAAGTAATACAAGACTGGTATATTATTAGAAAATCAATCAATCAATTAGTTTGCCACATAACAGATTAAAGACTGTGAGGTCCATCAATACATTTTGTATTGTGTTGTTGTGATGGTTGCACAACAATATAAAGTATTAGAATTAATAAGAGAGTTTAGTGCATTTGCTGGGTACAAATTCAATATAAAAAATCAATTATAGTCCTTCAGCAAGGTTACTGGATACAATGTCAACATACAAGAATCAACTGTATTTCTATATACTTGCAATAAACAATCTGAAAATGAAATTAAGAAAACAATTCAATATACAATACCATCAGAAAGAATAAATACTTAGGAATAAAGATACTTAAGAATAAATTTGACAAAATAAGTGCAAGACTTGTACACAGAAAACTACAAAACATTGTTGAAAGAAATTAAAGAAGCTTTGGAAAGTCATCCCATGTTCATGGATTGGAAGACTTATTGTTCAGATGGCAATACTCCCTAAATTGACCTACAAATTCAATGCAATCTTAATCAAAATCCTAGTCGGGCTTTTTTCTTTCTTTTTTTTCAGAAATGACAAGCTGGTCCTAAAATTCATGTGGAAATATAAGGGACCCAGAATATCCAAAACAATCTCAAAAAAGAAGAACAAAGTTGGAGGACTTAAACTTTCTGATTCCAAAACTTACTACAAAGCTACAGTAATCAAGACAGTGTGGTGCTGGCATAAGGATAGGCATATGGAACAATGGAATAGACTTGAGAGTCCGAAATAAACCCTAACATTTATAGTCTCTACATATTTACCTATTCTGGACATTTCATATAAATGAAATCATATAACATGTGGTCTTCTGTGACTGGCTTCTGTCACTTAGCACAATGTTTTCATGGTTCATACTTGTTGTAGCATATATCAGTATTGCATTCCTTTTTATAGCTGAATAATATTTTGTTGGATGGATATACCACATTTTGTCTATCCAGTCATCATATAATGGACATTTGGGTTATTTGCACTTTGGAATATTATGTAGAGAGTTTAGAAGTCATCACCCTCATTCTCGCACAAGAAAAAAGCTAAACGAACTGGAAATCAACAACTTTTTTTAGATCCACAGAGAACTGACATCATAGGGCAACCTGTTTCCCTGAAAACTAGAGAAACAGATGAATACACAGAACCATATCTTACCAGGAGAATCCCAGGACCAGAAGCTTGCAGCTGGAGCCAGTACTGATAGGAGCACAAACTATAATTGACAAATTGCTGGAAGCTCAGCATAGACAAGCTTGAGAGCAAAAAACTCTGGAGGGGACAGTCGTGGGGATTCCCAACACCTTTTTACTTCCAGGAGCCCCTCTGCGTCTCATGTGAAGATTGGAGAAGGTTCCCCTTTTGCTTCTGGCAGAGGAGGGAGAGAGTAACCAATTTAGAATACGCCCAGAGCTCTCTGTTCTCCTTAACATTGCCTGCCCTCAAGAGAAACTATTTTACCATAGCCTGGCTGACTTGAGTTTTGCCCAAGACTAACCAATCTGAGGAAAGGAAAATATTCAACTCCAGTCCCCTATAGCCTTCCTGTCTCACTTAAGGGGTGAGGGAGCTGAGAAGCACTTATGATACTCAGGGACACAGGCCTACTAAAAGACTGAGATCCAATCATAGTACCATAGAGTGCGTCCCCTACCCCACACCTCACCTCCATGTCTACAGAACTCCTGTACAACAACAGGGGATTACTTATAGCTAAAAGGTTGCAAACCTCAGGTCCTATTTAAGAAGGAGTCTCTCAGGAAACTTAATGACAACAGGGCAGACAAAAACAAGAACACTAAAAGAAATTTTAGCCTCCAACACCACAGCTACAGCAAGTAGTAAACACATCCTAATTCCTAGACGGATAAATATAAAACCTCACACTAATGCCCTATTCGTTCATTTTACTCAATATATCACGTCCAGCTTTCAACAAAAAATTCCAAGGCATGCTAAAAGGCAAAAAACAACAACAAACAAACATCAAAACATCCAATCTGAAGAGACAAAGTATCAGAGCCAGACTCAAATATGGCAGAGATTTTGGAATTATCAGACTAGGAATTTAAAATAACTATGATTAATACACTGGGGGCTTTAATGGGAAAAAAAATGGACAGCATGTAGAAACATGGGTACTTTGAACAAGTGGGACTACAGGGAGTATAAGCAGAAAATACCTTTATTCCTGCCCCTAGTAAAATTTCCAGCAGGTTCCATGGCTTTCTGATCACTCTTGAATAATAAAAATCTTCCAGTCTCAAGAATCCTATAGTTAATATGACTAGTCCAGTGCAACAATCAAATCCTTCTCTCTTCACTGTCAGCCTCTCCTGCACTGCCTGGCAAACATTGCTGGTCTGGAAGTGCTTGTGGAATGGATTCTCTGAGCCTCAGTTTCCTGATCTGTAAAATAGAGGTATTTTACACTGCACTGCTTACCCCTCAGGGTTGAGGTGTATAATAAGGGCAATAAAGTGGGAGAGCATGTCACTTTCTGAATGTGTGACCCTCTGGTGTGTCTCTAGAACTCTGCATACGATGCTCTTTCTGACCAGGAAGACTCCTCCCAAATCCGCTTCTCCTGACCAGCTCTACTCTTCCTCAAGACTTGGCTCCTGGGAAGCCTTCCTGACACCTTCGGCTGAATTTGGGGCCCCTCCCTCACATTGCCCTCTCTTGGAGATTGATAGCACTGTTTGTGCTTGTGTGTTCTTATTGTCCTCTAAGATCCACCACCACAGTCTGCAGTGGTGTTTGTTGAATAAACAGAAAGAGAGCAGAAGGGAGGAGTGTAATAGTCCTTGATAAGTGGCGATAAGAACTTAGCAATGTGAGGTTGGTATTATTGGCAATAAATGAGAGAGGGGAGAGGCATGTGAGGAATGAAAGCAGGAAGAGGGAAAAGGCAGGGTAGGAGAAAAAGGAGAGTGAGGACCAGAGACAGAGCAGCTACCCAGACTCACAGGCTTCTTGTGAGAGTGTAGGGGGCAAAGGGAGTGAGGCCAGCTCTTCCCAATCTCCTACAGAGCAGCTGGAGGAAAGAGGAGGGAGCAGGGTTAGGAGGCTAGTCAGCTTCTCTCTCCCTGCTCCCTGCTCTCCCTCTTGTTCACTGTGGCCCAGCCCTTCTGTGGGTGGCCTATAGGCAGGTGGGGGGGGGGGATTCAGAATAAGACTGTCTCCAAAGAACTTCTCCCAATTTCTTTTTCCTTGCTCTTCCCTTGTATTCTTGAAATGGAACATTCCCTGGACATTTTCTTTATAAGTTCTGCATGTGGTGGTCTGTCTCAGACTTGGTGGAATCTGATTGTCTATCACATCGGTGACTCAGACAAACTGAAGAGTCCCATTTTAACATTGCTTACACTAGTTTAAAAAATGGCAAAAGGAAATAAAAAGTACAGCACTAAGAACGGGAGAGGGGGCCACCAGAAGAGTTTGAAGAAAATCAGATGGGACCATCCTGATGGGCAGAGCAGAGGAAGCAGCCACAGAGGTAGATGCCTAGAAAGTAAGAACCACTGCTCACGGGGGCCTGGGAAGACTCTGTTGTCAGAAGGTACAGGCACAGAGGGCAGGAGACAGTGGGGAGGAGAAATCATGGCGAGTCTTAGGCCCACCTGGAAAGAATTGTGTCCGAGAGAACATCCACCCTATGCTTGCCTCTGTCTTGAGTCAGCACAACAGTAGGCCAAGATGGCACCCACCCAGGCCTAACCAGAGGGTGCCCTATAAAAGAAACAGGATTTGGGGGGAAGCCTGGGCTTCCTCGTGCCAGTGCTGCCATCCCAAGAAAAGACTTCCCCATTTTGGGGGGGGCTGGGAGAGAAGTAGTCCTGGTCATGACCTCTAAATGGAATCTTGCCAGTCAACATGCTCAAGGCTCCAACTTGGAGGAGAGGGCTGTTGAAAAACTAGATCCTATGCTGGTAGAGAAGACCAGTAAGAGCCACCTATATTAAAACACAAATCCTTCATTCACAGATATAAATGGATAGCCAAGGATCCCCAGACCTTTGAGTAAAACCAACGACCCATAAAAAAGAAACAAGATAAACAAACAGAGCTATGAACCCAGGAGAAACGGGGATAGTGTGGGGAATAGGAAATAACATTTAAAAAAATCTACTTAGTATCCTCAGTGAGGTTTTAGGAGGTTTTTCTTCCATAGACAAAGGAAAAAAATCATCCAAAAATTGAAAACAATAAAAATGTCCATGAAAATTAAAAATGTAATTGTCAAACTAAAAAAATGCAAAGTGAAAGAAATACCTGAGAACAGTAGTTCTCAAAATGTGATAACCAGCCACCAGCATCAGTATCACCAGGGAACTTTTTAACATGAAAGTTTCTGGGTTCCAGTCCAGACTTACTAAATCAGAAACTGGGGGTGGGGCCCAGCAATCTGTATTTTCACAAGCCTTCCAGGAGATTGGGGTGCACCTCAAGTTTGATAAGCACTGAGACCTAAAACATAGAACAAAAAGACGAAGAGGTGAGAAACATGAGAGAAAAATGAAAAGATCTAGAGAATCAATGCAGGAAGAGTTATAGAAAGGGAAAACAGACTTCTGGGGAGTACACAATCAAATACATAATTTCAGAAAATGTCCTTGAACTACAGAAAGATACAAATCTTTAGATTTAAGAGTCTCCAGGGTTTTATACCCTCAGAATTGCTGGGAAGTTTAGAGCTAGTACATGTAAAGA
This sequence comes from Globicephala melas, assembly GCF_963455315.2. Lineage (NCBI taxonomy): Eukaryota > Metazoa > Chordata > Mammalia > Artiodactyla > Delphinidae > Globicephala > Globicephala melas. The sequence goes on along the minus strand of NC_083317.1, from coordinate 130,654,752 downwards.
ATCTGTAAAGAATCATGTAAAGAATCTCATGCCACAAAGCAAACACTCAGTAACTGTTACTCCCTTCTCACTCCTTGGGTGCTTGGCATGTACCCTTCCAGACTTCTCTCTACACCTTTATAGAGTCCTGCTTGTAGTTTATTTTTTTCATAAAGTTCATCTTACTGTACATAGTGTTTTGCAACTTCGTTTTTTGCATTTAACAAACAAGATGTTCTCCCAGGTCAGTTCCTCCAGATTTACTTTAATTACTAGGCAGTATCCATACTTCACCTGCCTCTTGTTGATAAGTTTGTGTCTATTTTTGCTACAGTTATAAATAATGCCCTACTAAGTTTCAGGTCTACCAACAGTATGTGAAGGTACCAAATTCCTTCACCATCAACACTTGATATTAAAAGTGAGTTTAATTCTTGATACATGTTATTAAAAAGAAAAGATCCGGGCTTCCCTGGTGGCACAGTGGTTGAGAGTCCGCCTGCCGATGCAGGGGACGCGGGTTCATGCCCCGGTCCGGGAAGATCCCACGTGCTGCGGAGCGTGAGCCATGGCCGCTGGGCCTGCGCGTCCGGAGCCTGTGCTCCGCAACGGGAGAGGCCACAACAGTGAGAGGCCCGGGTACCGCAAAAAAAAAAAAAAAAAAAGAAAAGATCCTCTTGCTGCATTGCACTGCATCTCCCTGACTTCAGAGGAGGTGACCTCTTTCTTGTGTTTGTTGAACATATTTATGTTCGCCTCTGTAAATTTTACATTCATATCCTTTGTCTAGTTTTTTCATATCAGGTTGTTTATCTTTTATTTATTGTTTTATATAGTCTGAAAATTAATTTTTTTCTATTGTATTTTTAACACATTTAAATTTGTAGCATAAGGTTGTTTAATATTAATTTTTGAGAAGGTTGTAAGATGACTTTCTAATTTAATTTTTCTCCAAATAGATAATTTTTCAAAACCAGCATTTGAATAGTTTCCTTATCTTAAGAAAATATGGTTTAAATCATTCCCCCAGGGACTTCCCTAGTGGTGCAGTGGTTAAGAATCCACCTGCCAGTGCAGGGGACACAGGTTCAAGCCGTGGCCCAGGAAGATCCCACGTGCCACGGAGCAACTAAGTCTGTGTGCCACAACTACTGAGGCTGCGCTCTAGAGCCCATGAGCCATAACTACTGAGCCCATGTGCCACAACTACTGAAGCCTTCACACCTAGAGCCCATGCTCCTCAACAAGAGAAGCCATCGCAATGAGAAGCCTGTGCACCACAACGAAGAGTAGCCCCCGCTAGCCGCAACTAGAGAAAGCCCACGTATAACAACGAAGACCCAACACAGCCAAAAATTAAAAAAAAAAAATTCATAAAAATAAAAATCATTCCCCCATATTCACATGTAAATGTGCCCAATTCTGGCCTCTCTATTCTGTTCCAGTGATACATTTTTCAAATCCTTAATAATCTACACCCCCCCAACCATCATCACTACTACCAATCATCATCATTGTCTATGTTTTTCAAAATATTCTTATCTATTCTTGAACATTTTTTCTTCCAGATAAATTTTAGAATAAGCCTGCTAAGTTCATTTTATTTTACATTCACTTACTACTTTTTCAACATTCTTCCTTTGTATAGATCCAAGTTCCCAACTTATATTATTTTCCTTCCCTCTAGAGAACTTCCTTTAACATTTCCTGTAAAAAAAAAAAAGTCTACTGGCAACAAATTCCCTCAATTTTTGTTTGTCAGAGAAAGTCTTTATTTCGCTTTCACTTATGAAGGAAATTTTGCAGGGTAAAGAATTCTAGGTTGGTGAGTATTTTTTCTCCCTACATCTTAATTTCACTCCACAGTCTTCTTGTTTGCATGTTTTGTCAGGTGAAGTCAGATGTTAATTCTTACCTTTGTTCCTCTGTAGGTAAGGTGTTTTTTCCCTCTGGCTTCTTTCAGAATTCTTTTATTTTTGATTTGCTGTAGATTGAAAATGATATGCCTAGTCTTTCTTGCCTCCTTCCTTCCTGCTTTCCTTCCCTTCCTCCCTCCCTCCCTTCCTCTCTTCCTTCCCTCCCTCCTTCCTCCCTCCCTCCCTTCCTTCCTTTATTTCCTTCTTTCTTTTTTGGCATTCATCCTGCGTGATGTTCTCTGAGCTCCTTCCTAGATCTGTGGCTTGTCTGACACTAACTTAGAAAATTTTCCAGTAATTACTGTCTCAAGCATATCTGCGTCCCTTTCTTTCTTCTCCTTCTGGTGCTCCCATTACATGTGTGCTACACATTCTGTGTTGTCTCACAGACCTTGAATATTCTGCTCTTTTTTGATTGTTTGTTTTGTCTTTTAGTCTTTGTTCTATTTGCTTTTCAGTTTTGGAAGTTTGTATTGAGATATCTTCTAGCTCAGATTCTTTCCTCAGCTGTTCCTGTCTACTAATAAGCTCATCAAAGGAATTCTTCATTTCTGTCATGCTTCTGATCTCTAGCATTTCTTCCTCTGCTTACACTGCTCATCTGTTTTTTGTTTTTCTTGTTTTTTGTTTTTTGCGGTACGCGGGCCTCTCACTGTTGTGGCCTCTCCCGTTGCGGAGCACAGTCTCCGGACGCGCAGGCTCAGTGGCCATGGCTCATGGGCCCAGCCGCTCCGCGGCATGTGGGATCCTCCCAGACCGGGGCACGAACCTGTGTCGCCTGCATCGGCAGGTGGACTCTCAACCACTGCACCACCAGGGAAGCCCCTGCTCATCTGTCTTTGCATGCTGACTACTCTATCCATTAGTGCCCTTAGCACATTAATCACAGTTGTTTTAAATTTGTCGTCTGATAATTCGAATATCCCTCCCACGTCCAGTTCTGATGTTTGCTGTCTTTTCAAATTGTTTTTTGCCTTTTAGTATACCTTGTAATTTTTCTCTTGAAATACCCCACTCTAGTCAGCTCTAGCCTTCCACCTGGCAGAAGGGAAATTCCCAACTCTAGCCCCCTCTAGCCATTCTGTCCCACTGGAATTCCTCCCACGTTCATTCAAAAAGTGCTCATTTATAACTGTATTGAACCTATTAGCTAATTGGGGAAGAACTGACATGTTTATAATTTCGCATCTCTGTATCCAGGAACATGTTTGACATCTCCATTAATTCAGGGTTCCTTTTTAAAAAGTTCAATAGCTTCAGTAATGTTTGATAGGTTTTTATAAGTCTTGCACATTTTTTGACCTGTTTATTCCTAAGCATATTATATAGCTGTTTTTAAAGTTATTTTTTATAAAATCCTTTAAAAAAATCAGGTAACCTTATTGGGTATTGTTGGCTTCTTGGAATGCTAATGGTTTTAGTAAGTTATTCTTTACTAGGCCTCTTTCCTTTGTTTTTTGTTGCTTTTGCTTTTTTATTAGTTCCAATAGTTTGTCTGATAGCTTTATTAGTTTTAATTGTCAGTTGAGTCTCCTGCATTTTCTAGGTACATAATGAAATAATCTGGAAATAATTACAATTTTTGTCATCCTTCCTGTGCCACCACCTGCCCCCCCGCCCTGTATTATTTCTTATTCGTGTCTTACTGTCCCATGAGATTTTGACAAATAAGGCCAGGCAGAACATGCAGTCACAATCCAAATTTATGGACCACATGCGAAAAGAATCCACTGCAAATGAAAGTCAGCAAAAGCATGAACAGCTTCAAATTTCTAAGAACTTCAAGAAATGGAATTAATAGATCCAGATTATTAAAAAGGAATATGTACAATAATTAAAGAAACAAAAGGTGCAATGAAAAACATAAGCAACTACTTAGGTAAAAGGAGATATATTTTTACAAGAATAAAAGAGAGCTTTTAGAAATGAAAAATACAGACACTGAACTTTAAAACCCAAATTCCATTAAAGAGCAGAAGAACCACAACTGGAAAAAAAAAAAAAATAAAGAATTGGTGAATCAGAAGCTAGGTTACAAAAAGCTACCCAGAATGCAGTACAGAAAGTTAAAATGAAGAAAAATATTAGAGGTTAAGAGACATGGAAGGTAGGAAGAGGCAACATTAGACTTCAAAATATTTGTTTCTCCCTCTTATTGTTAAAGATTAATTAACCCCACACTATACTCTACTCCTATATACACACTTGGCATTTCCTCCCAGACAACAGGAAGTTAATCAAATGCTTAATGTAGCAAGTACACTTGCACAAAAATATATTTTCCTTAGATCTTGGAAAATAATTTCAAGGCTGCTTCCTGGTATTCTGTGCCTAGATGAGAAAGTGTATTTGTAACAAAGGTACTGTGCACTTTCTAACTTTGCTGCATAAAATTTTTTGAAAATAAATCAAGGAACCTAATTCTTGGGGCAAGAAGGAGTGAGGGAAGACATTTGTCATGAAGTCACCATGGCAGTTCCTGATGCCTCCCTTCCATGGTAGGTCAGCCAACAGTGTCAGCTCTTCAGAATGACATTCTAAGTGATGTTTGTGCTGGCGAATTAGAGCAGGGAGTCGATGATGTCTAGGTCATGGGTCATTTCCTTAGTGGCTCACGGCCACAGGCAGCAGCCCAACCCCAGTAGGCGCCTTGTGGTCTCAGGTCTGGGTCCAGAGGTCAGGGTTGTTGGGCTGAAGTTGTTATCACTACTAGAAAAGCAACTCCAGGAACTCTAGCTGGATCATGTACATGCTTAAATACAGGTTGAGTGAATGCATAAACATATGAGCCAGCACTATGCTATGCTGTGGGAAAGGCACCCCATCAGTTGGTCTCATGTAAAAACTTCCTACACACGGACATCTCACCCTGTAGATCAGCATTAAGGATTAAGTCCATCCTTCTCTCTCTTTTTTTTCAGGAGTGTGTGTCTTAGAAAACAACCTTGTCTCTGGCATACGTTTCTCCAGGGTTTTTGAATACATTTAGATTTTTTTTCTGCCAGTAGGAACTCTTGGAATAATGAATTCCATATGTGTATATTTCTCAGTGGGAAGTGGGATGATTACCTTTATTTGGTCAGTAAAATTACTCTTTGCTCCAAGAAATCATAATATTTCATAAGTCCTAAGTGCTGGAAGAAGTTGCAGAGGAGAGGGTGGACTGGTCCTTCATTGCTTAGGGAGCTTACAATGTTAAGAGACTCCAAAATACACGTCTTTGATGTGCACGTGAAGCTATGCATCCATACTTGTTGAAGGAAAACATTTCTCATACCAGTTTTTCAGAATGCTTGAGTGATTTTCAAAAAAGGAAAAAGAAGGTAACTCTGGTAACCAGGGTAGCACTGGGAAGAAAATGGGAACAGGAGACCCAAACAAGTTGTTATTGCCAAACACTGGGGGAGGGAGCAGAGGGCATAGGAGAGGTTGGCCTACAGGCAAGACTCTCAGGAGGATGGGGGGCTGGAGAGAGCTTGTCAGAGAGACCCAAAATTCTGCTCCTGGATGACTCAGTAAGAACCACAGCAGAAGGAGTGAAGGTAGCTCCCTGGGGAGGCCCTGATGGAGGACTGAAAATGGAGAGGATGAGTTTTGTGTTGTCTGTGTTGGGTTTGAGGTAGCTGTGTGACATCCAGGTGGGGATGTCCAGGAAGAGATATTCAAAAAGGCCTGGACCAGAGCCCCAGGTGTGGAGGTGCTGGGCACAGAGCAGGAATCTGAGCATAGATGGAACACCTTAGGGACATGATGGAGAACGAAGACTGGGGTAGGAGCCTCAGGAAGCCCTCACATTTGGGGGGATGGGGGAGAAAGAAGTCTGTGTAGAAGGTAAGAGGAAGAAAAAACCCAGGAGAGAAGCACTGAGGGAAGAGAGGGTCTCAAGCAGGGGGATGTGGTTGGTAGGGCCAGGAGGAGGAGGACTGAGGACACTGAATCTGGTCGCCTTGGGAGTCTTGGGACCTGCAGAGGAAGGCATCCCAGAGAGTAAGGACACTAGTCCCAGGTCAGGGTGCTGACACCCGAGGAAGCCAAGAGATGCCCCAGGGGTGCTTGAGCCCTCCTCTTCCAGGCAGTGCGATGGTACCAGGCAGGGGATACTGAATGGAGAGTGGAGGGAAGTCCTGGATCGAGGAGGGACCACCAGAGACAGGAAAATCACAGGGAATGAAGACCACCCTGGGAGGGGATCCAGGGTGGGAGGGGACATTAGCGTTGGCAAGAGGGAGAGATGAGAAGGGTCTTTTGAGAGAGGGGAGGGGTGTCCCAGGAACACGAGATGGACTTTTTCAAGAAAGAAAGAGGAGCCACTGACTGGGGCCGAGTCAGAGAGGGGGTAGGGGAGGGAGGGGCCAGCATGGGGGAGAGGGCTAAGGTGAGGACGAGGGGGACAGGAAGGGCCAGAGTGAGGGACAGGACAGTGACGACAGTCTGTGGAATACCAGCTGGACAGACCACAGCACAAAGTGACTCGCGACAAAGAACAGCTGGGCTTCTGAGAGGGCCCCTGGCCTGGCCTGCAGCTTAGCAAAGGAGCCCGAGGTCATGCTGGGGCCAGCCTTCCTTCTTCCTGAGCCCCAGGGACCTCGAGGCCTCCAGGTGACCACCCAGACAGTGGTGGCTTCTTTTCTGGGAACACTCCCCAGCCCAAGAAGTCCTCTGTCTAGTATCGCCACCCTGGCCTTGCTCTGTTTCCTGTGGTTTCCTCCCTTCACCCGCAGCTTCCAGGGGAGGGAGGTGATATTTCCTGTGCAATTCCTTCTGGAATTCCTGCCCAGGCTTCTGAGGTCTGCAGCTGTTCTGGAGAATCTGTGCAGCTGTGCCACACTCATCCACTGTGATGGTTCAGACGGGCCTTTGGTCAGGAGGGTCCCCCGTCACAGGATGGCTCAGGCAGCTGTGAGGAGAGTGGCCTGGAGTCAGGGAGGCTGGAGGGTAGCTGGGTTAGGAAGGGCTTGAGGTGTCCGGGCAGGAGCGATGGAGGTCTGGACCAGAGTGCTGGTGACGCGGTGAAGAGAAGTGGAGGTGCAGGGATGCGTTTTAGAAGTAGGGGATTGAGCAAGGGGCTGAGAGAAAGAGGGGAACTAAGGCTGGTCTCTCAGACCAAGGGACACTGAACGCTGTCACCTGAACAGCAGACTTCCCAGTAAGCCATGTACTCAGTGAGCGTGTGATGGCCCAGAGGGTTTTCTCCAAGCCTGGGAAATCTCTGCAAAGACAGCAGGTGTCTGTTTTCCTGAGACGGGGCAGAGGGTGGGCAGGGCCTCCGGATGGGAGCGTGAGAGGGGCCGCTTCTCCTGCCCAGCCTCTGCAGGGACTTCCCCGAAAGGTTCAGGGTCAAACCTGAAGCTCCTGGGGGAGGTCCAGCCTCGTGGGGCCACCTCAGGCCTGACCCCCCAACTTCTCCCCAGCTCCTGCCCTGGGTGCAACCACGGTAGTGTGGGCCAGGAGGCCAGGCCAGACTGCTCTCACCATCCTGAGAAGTCCCCCTTGACCCAATGTGATGCAGCTTTCCACAAGATGGACATTTTTGGTTTTTATCTCTGGGAAATGGAGTATTTGTTTTCCAACAAACAAATTCTTGGATAGAAAGAACTGGATTTGCAAAGAAAAGTTTTAATAAAAATGGGGGGAGCAAGGGGAGAAGGGCAGCCAGACGGCTTCCAGCTGATGCCACAAACGATTTCCTTACTGTCAGGTTGAGGCTCAGCCTCAGGGTGTGTGCAAAGCTGCAGTCATACCCGGGGACCAAAGTGGTCTGAGCCACTGGGTTTGGGGGGCTGGGGGGGTGGGGAGCAGAAGTTCACAGACACAGGCTCTCCTCACACCAATTAGAAAACCAAACTCCAGGACGGAAGTGATGGCCACTCAGATGAACAAGGGCCGCGCGTGTGCACGTAATCCACACACAAACCCTAGCAGCATTCTGATCCCACAGACAGTGGCTCGAGCCGCTCCCCCTTAGAACGGGGGCCACTGCCCCTCCAGGGGCCACCCCATGTCTCTCGAGATGCCCTCTCCAAGTGTTTAGGCTTCGCAGGTTTTTACCAGGCCCTCGAGGAAGGCTCTCTGGGGCTGGAACCCTGGGGGTGCCCACAGTTTCAGAGCCTTTCCTCCCATACTCATTGTACCATAAGTGGCTGGTTACACACCCTAAGCCCCCTCTTCTGTCCTCCTCTGCTACCCCCACTAGACTGTGAGAACAGGGTGGCTTCCTAGCCTTCTCCATTCCCAGGGCCTGGCAGAGCTTCTCAGTGTTCTAGTTGAATAAACAGACCAACGACCAAATACTCAACCAGCTGATCGAATCCCTTTGGTACAACATAAATTTATTCCTGAGTGGTGAGGACAAACAGCCAAATTGTATCTCCCTAAAAACCCCTCCTATACGCAAGGCCTGGCAGGAAGATAAAGCCATGATGGGGTGCCTCGTGTCCACACGTCACAGCCATAGCACTGAATGCAGCATGGGAAGCAGCTGGGCAAGCTCTAGGTCTGCTCATTCTGCTTTCCTGCACATGACTGATCCGCTGATGGTAGGTAATACACAGGTTAGCTATGCTCTGGTATGAAAGGATGAGATGAGCTGGGCCAGTGAGATGGCCTGTCTCAGAAATTTGATATGAATATAAGCAAAGAAACGGCCGGTTAGTTGCAGATACGTAGTGTGTACATAGAGGATTAGGAAGGCCAAACTGGCCGTATGTAAGCTTCAGTTACAAACTATAAATAAGCAGAGGAAGACGCTAGCTGGTACCCAGAGAGAAGCCAAGAGGAGGCTTTATAAGGCTAGGGATCAAGGACGGCCTCTCGGACAAGGGAAACAAAAGCACAAATAAACAAATGGAGCTACATCAAACTAAAAAGCTTTTGCACAGCAAAGGAAACTATTAACAAAACAAAAAGGCAGCCTATAAATGGGAGAGGATATTTGTAAACCATATATATGATAAGGGGTTAATATCCCAAATATATAAATAACTCATACAAGTCAACATCAAAAAAAAATGACCCAATTACAAAATGGGCAGAGGACCTGAATAGAGTTGACATTTTCCAAAGGCATATAGATGGCCAACGTACACATGAAAAGATGCTCAACATCACTAATCATCAGGAAAATGTAAATCAAAACCACAATGAGATATCACCTCACACCTGTCAGAATGGCTATTATAAAGACCACAAATAAGTTTTGGCAAGGATGTGGAGAAAAGGGAAACTGTCATGCACTATTGGTGGGAATGTAAATTGGTGTAGCAGTCACTATGTAAAAGAGTATGAAGTTTCCTCAAAAAAATTAAAAATAGAACTACCATCCAAACCAGCAATTCCACTTCTGGTATTTTTCCAAAGAAAAGGAAAACACTAATCTGAAAACGTATACGCATCCCTATGTTCACTGCAGCATTATTCACAATAGCCACAATATGGAAACAATTGAAATGTCCATCCATAGATGGACAGATAAAGAAGATGTGGTGTACACACACACACACACACACAAACACATGAATATTACTCAGCCATAAAAAAGAATGAAATCTTGCCATTTGCAACAATATAGATTATATTAAGTGAAATAATTCAGACAAAGATAAATGCTGTATAATTTCACTTATATGTGGAATCTAAAAAACAAAAGAACAAACAAAACAGAAACAGACTACAGAGAACAAACAGGTGGTTGCCAGAAGGGAGGGGGAGGGGGGATAGTGGGAAAAAAAAGGTAACTATGTGAGGTGATGAATGCTAATTAGCTTAACTGTAGTGATCATTTCAAAATGTATATTTATATGAAACCATCACGTTGTACACCTTAAATATATACAACTTTTGTCAATTACACCTCAATAAAGCTGCAAAAAGAGTTTAAAAATTAAATTTTAAAAGGACAGTCTCTTGGGAGAGACGACATGCATGGTGGTTTCTGCAGGTGAGGGGTTACCTGGATGGATGGGAAGTGGGGGTATGGTGCAGCACTTACAGGAAGGGAGATTACGTGTGAAGGCACAAAAGGGATGTGTGTCTAAGAACCACTGGCTTCGTGAGTGAGTAGAGAGCAAGGGAGGGGAAGAAGGTGTGTGTGAGGGGGACAGCAGGGCCAGATGGTGGAGGGAACTGTGTGCTACGGTGGCAAGTCTGGCCCCTGCAGGGAACGTTGAATACGCTCCAGGAAGACCTCACCTCTGGACACCTCCGTCTCACCGTGTCGCCCTCCCAAACCCACGGCTCTACCATCTCCCAGGACTAGGCCACCTCTAGACCCAACGCCAGATCACACTCTACCCACAAACTACTGACCCTTTTCATCTCACATCTATGCTGCAACCTCTTAGACACAAGGCTCCAGGCCTCAATATTCTGGTCTAACTACCTTGCCCAGCTGGAGCTCACAGCTGACCATCTGAACTACATCTTACCAACACCCTAAACTCTCTTGCACTGCCTTCCTCACACCTGTCCAGAAAACCCACAATCCTCCATCAACCCCCCAGTCAGCCTTCTCTCCTGTGGCGGGCTCCTAGCTGGGCCCCAGATCTATTCTCCTCTTCTTCCACAACACTAGAGTTTTAGTTGGTGACATGGCTGCCCAGCTAGACCCATTTCCCAGACTTCTTTGCAGCCGGGTGGGTGCCTAAGTTCCCACCAATGGAATGTGAGCAGAAGTGATGTGTACAACTTCCCTCTCTCTTACCTAAGAGGAAATTATTTGCTTTCCACTTCTGCTCCTACTGCCTTTCAGGAGCTGGAACACTGATATGTAGAGCCCAGCTCTGGCCATGCAGCCACAGTCTGTGGATGGTGGAACAAGATGGAAGGGCCCGAGGACCCTGAGCGGTCCTGAAAAATGAGGCACTCCACCTTCCTCCCTTTGCACTGTAACATGAGAGAGAAATAAACATTTATCATATTTAACCCACTCCTTGTTACAGCAGATTCTACTACTGTCAAATGTGTGGAGAAAAATGCCGTAACCCATCAGGGCAGTCCCATCTCCAGGCCTCAGCTGAGGTCCACCTGCACTTGATCCTGATCAGCTCCCTTGCAAATTTCCCCTAGTCAAAGCTTCCAACTCTCATGTTTATCAGGCCCCCATCCAACCTCTCACTCTCAACAATCCTGTCTTATGGCACAACAAATGTGGAGACCACCAAGCAGGGTCTCCCACCATGTTCTACACACCACTGTGGTCCTCTCCCCTTAACTCAATGGTTGGTGTCCTTTTCTCCGTGCTCTGATTAGACTCCTTGGATTAAATTCACAGCTCCACTACATACTACCTGTGCAACCCACCTCAGCTTTCCTTTCCTCAACTGCAAAATGGAGGTGACAATACTACTTAACAGGATTGTGAGGACTCAATGAGATAATGCATGAAAAGCAACTAGCACAATGCCTGACACATAGTCAGCAATGGGCACCTGCCACTAACATCACTGAAACAAATGTGACCACATCACTACCTGATGGAGGCCTTCCACTGAATCTCCGTCACCTACAGAACATAGTCTAAACCTCTCAGTATGTTAGGCCCTTTGTGACACATCTGCCGTTTACCCCTGGCACGTTCTCTCTTGCTACTCTCTGCCTTGAACACTATGTTCTAATACCAAACTGCCCACAGATCTAAAAAACAAAACAAAAACCCATTCACTGATTAGACAGATATATATTAAAGGGCCCACTTTTGGAGCATTAGTGACTACTCCAATAAATTAATTCCCCTTCCTGGAAAAAACCACCCACCTCCCTAAAAATCATCATGAGAAAAAGCCTATTTTTCATCCTGTGTCTGGGAAGTGATACTGAATTCAGTTTCCTAAAACAAAAGTTAGGTTACCCTTCTTTCAGCTTTAAAATGCGATGCTATGCTAAGATGGTTATGGGGAAAAAAGCAATCTTTATATCTACTTTTAAATCTTATTGTTTAATGCATGTGAAATGTTGTATCCCATGGAAAGGGAAGGAGGTTCCTTTCAGAGGGACATTTGACACATGAGCCAGATGGTGAGGCTGGCAACAGGATGTTGAAGAGTAGGAAGACGGCCAAGGTGGCCAGCAAGGACAGTGGAGATGGGGGCAGGGCCTCAGGGCAGAGCCAGTCCCAGATTTTCACAAAGCGCGTAGCACCTGGCTGCGGTCTCCTGTCTCTTCCTCTTCCTGCCTTCCCAGAACAGGCAAGAAGGACCCTAGGGAGTACTTTCCACGAGACAAGAGTCTGCTTAGCTGACCAAGAATGCCTGTCAGGTCAAATAAAGCTGCCCTCCTTTCAGTCAGGTCACGTGTGGGTCTTTCTAAGGGGAAAAAAAGAGCAAAGGCCAGAGGGACGCTGCCTAGAGATCCCAACACAAAACTTAAACACAGGTTTATCAGGACATTGCACTTCCTGACGAAGAGATTACGGTCAAGTCAAACCCATTCTGGCCTGAGCGAGTCAGAGTTAGAGGAACTTCATTCAGAATATGAACTCTAGTACTTTTCTGGGGCCAGGGCCTATGACCAATTCCTCCTCAAGTCTACCAGAGTGTCCAGAATGTCCTGTTCTCTGAGTTATGGAGACAACATCTAAGGTGTTCCTTAGATATATAGTAAGTAATGCTATCACCAAATAGTTCCAATTCAAAATTAACAAACCTTACATGAATGCAAAGAGTCTTTAAAAAGGCATATAAAATATAGTCCAGTAGATTCATGTGATATTTCATTAAATGAATAAACAAATGTTTAAGATCTTTTAATAATATTTATGGAGACAGATAGCTAATCTCTAGCTTACTTCCAAAGGCCCTAGGTAGTCAGACCATGAAGCTAGAGGAAAGGCACCTGGTGGGAGATACCGCAGGCCAAACACCGAGGAGAACAAAAATATCCCTGCAAGGCCAAATATATAAAGTGGTGGCAGAATTATGGACTCGTGGAAAACAGTAGGGCCGAGGCCAAAGTACCAGCGATCAGGATGGTATAGTAGGGTTTTCTGGACATAGAGGCTAAAATGTTACCTAGTAATACCTACCAGGATTTCTCCTCAAATAATGGCAGTACTTACCAACCTGAAAACTAGCTGACTGGGCACTCTTTACATTGGCAAAGACTTCATAACCACTGCACTTCCTCTCATACTGACAATACTCTTAAGCAGTGATATACTGCTAAAGGAGGCCAGATACCAGTCCCTTACCCCATTTCTGCACAGGGGCAGACATTGCTAGTTGCCCACCAACAGCCATCCCTATTTTCCTACCAATGGAAGCCAAATTTTGTTCAAGGTAAGAATGTGCTCAACTAAAAAGTTTCCTCAAATGTGCACAAACTGATGAATGAATAGTGTATATATATATATATATATATATATATATATCCATTACAATGGAAAATTTGGCAATAAAAAGGAATGAAACCCTGATACATGCTACAATATGAATGAACCTCAAAAATGTTACGCTAAGTGAAAGCAGCTAGACATAAAAAGTCACATATTGTATGATACCATTTACATGAAAGGTCTAGGATAGGCAAATCTAGAGAGACAGAAAATGGATTTGTGGTTGCCGAGGGCAGGGGTGGGGATGGAATTAGGAGTGACTGCTAATGGGCATGGGGTTGCTTTCTTTTTGTGTTGGTAAAAATGAATTCAATCGTGGTGATGATTGCACAACTCTATGAACATACTGAAAATCAGAACTGTACACTTTAAATGGGTGACACGTGAATCAAATCTCAATAAAGCTGTTTAAAAAAATCCAACAAAACCAATTTCCCAAGATGCTGGACTGCTTGGGGTACCCATGTGCTACAGTTCTGTCCAGTAAGGTGTTGGTGGAAGTATACTATGAGAAAGTTGTCTCCTCAAAAAAGACTCAAGTAACTCGTGTCTTTTGCCTTTCATCTTTTTCTCATCTTCTTGCCTACTAAAAGTCTAGGCCCTGGGGGTCCCCTTAGAACAAAAACATGTTAAAGATGACAGGGCAGCAAAAATGGAGGTAGCGGGTAATGGATGATATCCTGGGATCACAGCACGAGCCCTGGTTTGTCTCTCTCTGGAATTGTTATGCGAGAGAAATAAACCTGTATTTCATTAAGTGATTATAGTGGTATTTCTATCACTTGCAGCCAAAGGCTATCCCTAATGATGCACGCCTATCTAACATCAGCCTGGGCTGATTCTTGGAGCCAAGAAGGAAAAGGAAAAAAAAAGTAGACTCCGAAAGACACAAAAAGTTGATTCCAAATGTAACATTCAGACACCATGGAGTCAGCGTCAATTTTTTTGTTTAAAGGGTAAATAGTTATTTTATTTTCAAACTATATATGTTTTTCCCAATTTTTGTATACTGCCAAGGGAGTGCTTACCCCTCTCTAAAAACAAATCGCTAAAAAATGCTTTAGTTTTAAAACACTGATGAACCAAATACGAGCAAATGCATATTATTATTATTATTGGAGGGCCTGGTTCTTTATTTCAAAAAGACATTTATCAATGTTCAGTATCAAAACAGTTACACTATTGGTTTTTCTTTCTCCCAGTCGGCCCCCAAAGAGACGACACCAAAGGAGAGTACATTTAAAGCCAATTTTGCTGAAGGATGCACACCTAACTGACCTCACCGAAACCTCACCAAAAAGGGGGGATCGGGTAGGGAAAGAAACTTTAAAAGACCAGCACACTGCCAGCCCCAAAGAAGCAAAGTTTCAAAATAATATAAAATTTAAAAACACTTGTACATAAGCTATTCAAGATTTCTCCAGCACTGACACAATGTACAATGAGATGGCACTTTTAGAGACAGCAGCTTCAGACCCAGAAAAGGGTGATGAGTTTCATATGGCTAAATCAGCGGTAAAACATAATTTTCTTTCCTTTCTTTCAAGGAGGCGGGAGAGCAAATAAGTGGTCACCTCAAAATAAGGGGCACATGATCCATTCTGTGGGTGGTGGGGAAAGGGGTAGAGCTGGGACAAGGATTTCGTCTCAGAGGTCTCACCATCTTAATTTCGTTTGGTCACTTCTGATGGAAAAAAAAAAAAAAGTTGCCCCAAAATACTGTAAAGCTGAAAATCTGAACAGTGGTTTTTTTTTGTTTTTGTTTTGGCTAACTCATTCTGCAATCACCTTTCTGGTTTGGCGGGGACTTTTTGCAGAGCAATGAGGCTTCCCAAAATGGAGTCCTTCTCTGGGCTGTTTGGCTCTCAGGAAGGCAGGCCCATACCTTTTTCCCTCCTCTATGGAGAGGGCGATATGTATTAAGCTGAAAAGTTACCTTCCAAAAGTGAGAAAGGGATTAGACTGCTGCTTCAGAACTATGGAAGTATCTGGAATGTTTTACAAATGGCTGCTACACCAACAACAAAAAAGATAATTACAAAATGCATACATCACAGCATGCTTTTGAAGACATTTAGCATTGTGCTCCATTCCCTTAAACGTTGTTCCCAAAGGTGCTCAGCCTCTAGCCCAAATGGAATCTCTGGGGAGAGGCAGAGACAGTTTGGCGAAAAGGACACAGGGGTAGGGGTGGGAGACGTGGCAAAAGGAGAAAGCAGCTTTCCAGTTAAAGCTCAGCCCTCAGCTTAAAGGTCAGCTTCAGGCAGGCTGGCCTCAGCGGTCGGGGTCAGAGGGAGGGGCAGCGCAGGGCGGGACTAGGGCACTCTACGTCTCATCCAGGTCAAGCAGAGTCCGGTCCAGCATCCTTTGTGTACAGAGGTGCTCCTCTTTGGTGCATATCAGTTCATCTTCCAAATCACCGTCTTTTCCAGCTTGGCTACCGATCTCTCAGCACACTCAGCACGGGTCTCTGCCTCCTTGAGTTTATCAGTAAGAATCTTTCTCTCTTCCTCATATGTCTTCTTTTTGAGAGTACTTTTCTTCAGCAGCACTCAGACACTTCAGCTTCTGGTCCATCAGTCTGACCTGCTCATCCGTCTCTCAGCAACCGGACTCTGCCAGCTCAGCTCGCTCCTCTGTGCCTTCCAAGTCTCCCTCAATAATCACCAACCTAAGAGCCACCTCTTCATACTCTTCTGCAATGTGCTTAGCTTCTTTGAGTTGGATTTCCTGGAGCTCCATTTTTATTTCCTCTTTTAAGCCTCGGTTTTCAGTAACCTTCATGTCTCTCTCGCTGTCATCAGCAGCTTTCTCGGCTTCCTCCAGCATTTTCAGGGCAGCGGCCAGGTGCTCTTGAGCGCAGTCCAGCTCTTCAACCAGCTGGACCCTATGGTTCAAGGAGGCCGCCTCAGCCTGTTCCCGGGCCGCCTTTCTCCTACACTTCCGCAGGAGGCGCTCGGCCCTCTCCCCCGCGTCCCTGGCCTGCTTGCTGCAGAAGCGGGGTCTTGCGCTTCACCACCTCGGTGGTGGTGATCCCGGCCATGGTGCCGCCCGGCCCCTGCTCGCCTTCGGGTTCCTGCCTCCTCTGCCCGGAGCTGCGGTCGCTTCTCCGCCAATGGCATATTATTATTTGCTCAAAGAGGAATCCTTTAAACTATAATCGATTCCCCATTTTTTTTTTTTAAATACGTTTCTAACATCTGTTCTTTGAAGGGTTAGAAGACATCTCCCATTAAACCCTTTAGGCCTGGTCAGCCTTAATCCTTAAAGAACAGCACTCTGAGAGAGAAAACAAAGGCCCAGAGTTTCAGTTTACTTATATATAAAATGTATGTTCTCAGTACACTTATGCATGATGTTCATGTGTCCCAGAGGATTAAGTTCAATGTTATTCTGAACTATTAAGGGCAAAAATGAACGTAGAAACAAAAATTATTAACAAGCAACTGTTTATGTTTTTCTTTTCTAGCCCCATAAATTATATCACCTCCTTTTTATCGTATGGGTGGGGGTGCAGGGCATGGGAGAGTAACACCTGGAAAAGAATCTTCCACTCAAGTCAATGAATTACTTCATTTGAGATGATTATTTCATGTACAACTCCAAATAAAGTTGACCTTACAGAAGTATGAAACAGAATTTGCAATCAGGCTAATTGTTTCTGCGACCAAAGAAAGAAGGGAAAATGAAGTATCAATGAAAAGGTGGCTGGGGGTGGGGCTGGGGGTTGCTTAAGCCAGCAATGGGGTGGGATATGGTCTTCCCTACCAATCTGTCTCCTTTTATTTCATGCTTTATTGGTTTATATTACATAAAACTTAAACCCTTTAAATTTGAATATAAATACCACATTATAATAGAACACAGTACTTTAAATGAGATGTTTTACAGTTACCATTTTTTTTAAAGCCTAACTGCTCTCATGTGCAAATTTAGGTGTTTTTACTTACCAATTCACTAAATATTCAGCCCTAAAATATGTCAAGCACTAAGTAGGCAGTGGAGATTCAACCTGAGTGAAACACAAGTTCCTATCCTCAAGAAATATAAACAGCCAAGTGGTAAAAATAAGCCCCCATCTTAGCTTTGCCAGAATGTAAACCCAGGGAACAAGGCTGAAAAGCAACTATGGCAGAGCCTGGAGGAGCGGGGTGAGGTGTCAGGGGAGTCTCTTGGGCACTGGGCAGTCTGGAGTAGAGTGTGGCACAGGGATAGGAAAGGACACATGAAATAGCACCACGCTCAGGCAGGAAAGTGGTAAGCTGGTGAAGCAGGAGGGGACACAGCAGAGATGAGTGGAGGCTGTGTACACCTAGGTGCTCTGAACTCCACTCTGCAGGCTCTGGTAAGGGGCTGAACGGTTCTGAGCAGGGACAGCTCAGTTTTAGGAAGCATTACTCTGGCAGAGGCTGGTTAGGTGGGATACAGACCAAGGCCAGTCCAGCAGTTTCAGGGCAAGAGGCCAAAAGATGATGATGGTAAGCAAGACCATGGCAGGTCTCAGGTCCTAAGGAAGCAACCTCAACAAAGGCAGGTTTTCATATAATGGAAACGTTTAAAGTTCTGTGTACCACCTCCCTTCACCCTCGCATTTTCCCCCAATAAAAACATAACCTTTACCAAAACGAGAGGCTGGTGGCTAGAGCGGAGAGGCTTTCATGCTTGCAGATCAAATGACAAGAACGAAGAGTATTCCACACCCAAAGGGATTTTTCTCCCTCTGCTCGCTCATTCCCATCACCAGTGAAACATTTCCTGGAAAACAAACATGTCCCGTGCCTGCCCCCACAACCCCCCACCCCAATACTTCTTTGATCTCCTCTAGTTCTGTTCCATTTCCCTTCACAGCAAAACTTTCAAGTAGGGTCTCTACTGTCCCACCTAGTATTTACACTTCCACTTGCTCCAATCCCTACTGCTTCTGTCAATAATTGCATAATGCCAAATCCCATACAGGCTTCTTCTTCCACTTTGAAATGCTTTCTTTCCTTTTTTCCTGTTTTTTTATTGTTGTTTTTTCCAACTGTAGTGGTTTCTTCTCTTTTTCTGTTATTTATTCTTCCTTCACTAGATCATTAAAAGTTGGAGTTACCAGGACCCCGTCCCAAGACCTCCTCTCCATCTACACTGGCTCCCGAAGCAAGTTCATCCAATATCATGGCTTTAAATATGGTCTGTATGTTACACTCCTACATTTATATGTTCAATGAGACCTCCTCCCTGAGCTGCAGGTTCTCATCTATCTACTCAAAATCTCCACTTAGATGACCAATTGGCATCTCGAACATGGCTTACAACAAATTACTAATTCCCCCTGCTAAAGCAAAATCCTGTTCCTCCTAGTTTTTTTTTTTTCCATCTCAGTATATAGTTTGGCCATACAGCCAGACTATATGTTCAAGCTCCAAACCAACTAGTTATTCCTGATCACTCTCTTTCCTTCTCCACCCCACCCTCCAACATCCAATGGATCCAGGTCCAATCTGCCCCTCCCAATCTCCTGCACTACTCTGATTAGTCCAAAAACACTATCTTTGCTCTCCTAAACTATGCAACAGTTTCTTATAGTCTCATTGCCTCCACCCTTGCCTCCCTACAGTCTAATCTTCACAAAAATGTTGGCATAATCTGTAAATTGCAAATCAGATCACGTCACTCCCTTATTTAAAAACTCCTTGACAGCCGCATAGCACAAGGAGATCAGCTCGGTGCTTTGTGTCCACCTAGAGGGGTGGGATAGGGAGGGTGGGAGGGAGACACAAGAGGGAGGAGATATGGGGATATATGTATATGTATAACTGATTCTAACACACCATTGTAACTAAGAAACTAACCATTGTAACTAAGAAACTAATACACCATTGTAAAGCAATTATACTCCAATAAAGATGTTAAAAAATAAAATTAAATTAAAAAAATTTTTAGAACTCCTTGAATGAAATCCCACTGTACTTAGAATATAAATGTGTCCCATGGCTTACAACCACCCCCAACCCTGCTCCAATGTCTGTTCCTACATCTCCCAGACCTCTTCCCTAACTACATTCTAGCCACATTGGCCTCTGTTCTCTTCTTCCAGTGGCAGCAGCTGGAGGATGAACAGGAAGGGCTGACACTGGAGGCCAGCTCATTCCTGCTTTAATGCTTCTGCAATTATGTCCCTTCTGCCTGGATTTTCTCATAGGTGGCTTTTTGTTACTCAGATCTCAGCTCAAATGCCACCTGCTCAGAGAAGCCTGACTAAAGACATGTAAAGTTATTCTCTGATACCACTCTGTACTTTTTTTTTATAGCACTTACCAAAATCTTACTTATGTTCATTATCTGCTTCTTCTAACCAGAATGTGAGACCTAGAAAGGGAGGAACATTATGTCTTGTTCCCTGCATACCTTGAAGGCCAGATATACAGTTGGCGCTCAATAAATACATAATGAATGAATAACCCAATCCTCCTTACTTCTATAAATAAAATTTTCTTACAATGGGGGTGTTACGAGAAAGGAGAGAATATAATAGAGCTCTTGGTCACTAGGGCCAGCTTATACCACATCAGTGCTTTGCTAATTTGCTTCTTTACTATAAAAATTACATTTTCTACAAAATCTATTCAGTAATATTCACAAACCACTGGAAAAAGCCCAGCCATGGAAATCTCGTAACTGCTCTTTTCACTGAAGTCAGTGACTCCAAGTAGTTCTGCAAGAAAAATCTATTTAAAGTCTTAAACCACCTCTAAAACAAATATACATACATAAAATAAAACAGCTTACAAACAGAGATATGGTTAAAGGCACCACACATCCAAGCAAACTGAGAGCACCTCTTACTACATGGTAATTTGGGACAGAAGTCAATGACAGCACTTTTTTCTTTGAACCGATCTTGTGCACAGAACTGTGATATATAAAAAATGCACTAACCTGAACATATTAAAAAAATGCACTGAATGTTGGAAGGGATGCTAGAGCGGAACCACTCACTTCATGTGCATAATAATACATAATAAACGCTATAAATAAATATTTGTTGACTGAATGCCTTCTAAGATTGCAGGTTGTCAACCAAAACTTCTCTAACTTACAAAGTTCAAAGAGCTTTGAAAAAGCTGGCCCCTTAGGGGGCTGAGTATTTCATAAAACCAAAGAACCAGTGTTAATAAATGGCATACAGAAAGATCATGCTCTTGGCCTGCTTGTGACAGAGCACGTATCATGTGAGCTATTTTCCCAGATGTGCTGCTGATTCATAAAGCTCCTTTAAGAACAGCAAAAGCCTCCAACTGCTACGCATTCTCTCCTATGTACCTGTGAGAATGGGAGCAGAGGCAGGCACATGCACGCCTAGCTATTTAAGAGGTCCATTCAACTCTGCCTTAGGCCAACTCTAGCCAAGTATAAATATATACATACCCTGAATTTAACGGCTCTGGAGAAAAGTTTCAGTGCTGTAATACTTCCTTGTAATAATAATCTCAACTTTTTATTAGAACCTGGAGGCTGAGCAGAGTCAGCTGCACTCGTGTTAGGGCTTGGGAGTCTGAGTGAGACACCCATGAAATGAAACAGGGCTATCTAGCTGTTGTGTGTTCAAAGACTTACCAGACACAACCAATCATTCATTATGAACAATATTTTCAATACTGTCATAATATAAAACAAATCCTTTAATTTCTCAGGTGTTTTTAAAAAACCATTTTATACTTAAGCCAGCCTTGAAGATAGGTACAAAATCTACCTGTTTACATTTTTTTACTCAAAACAACTCAAGCACCCATTCTGTGCATGGCACTATTCTAGGTGCAATAAAAAGAATTCCTAACCTTAGAAACAAGATTTCACTTTCTGGAATTGTGTTATCTCCTTTTCCAGAGAGTAAAAATAAATAAGATCGCCACTGTTCACTACTGACCTGTCCCAAACCCACTTCTGGCTCACAGAAATGCTAGGTTCTGCCAAAATTAAGATGTTTCAATGAACTCAGCTCCTACTTCCCCCAAAATAAGAAAGGAGAACTCCTTTTCATTAAAAAAATAAAGAACAATTCTCCATGGAAGGGCAGTTTCTAATAAGTATTTTTCTCTTTTTTTCCCCTCTAGCTTTTCTTTCAGTGTCCCTCCTCCAATATTGCCTTTTCCTGTACAAGGCAAACCGACATCTTTTTCTGTTTTTCTTTTCCTAAGAAAAAGTACTGCATCTTGAAGACAAACCATTCCCAAGACTAGTGATAAATATTAAAACAAACAAACAAAAAACTTTAAAGGTGAATCACCTACATTACCTTGATGAAGTAAAAAAAATAAAAAGCAGTTGCACTAAGGTAGCTATTCCAAATACCTGTGTTTAAACAATTTTAAAAACTGTTTATTTATTTTGTAAGAATGTACCCCTAGTCCAAAGTTAACTATGTTTAAAAAAATTTTTGGCCAAAAAATTTACAAAAACATTTTCAGTTCAACCTAATGAAAGTGATATCTAGAAAATATTTGACATCATTAAGTCTGCCTTAGATAGTTCCGATTCTAAAGCATTCCTAAGGCACGGTGCTCTGGAAGACAAATGTGCTTCTGCGGCGTTGCGTGGCGTATGCGGCATCCGTGACCGGCTGCAAGTGAGCCCTGGCAGGCTCCTTCCTCCTGACGCTGGGGGACTGTGAGAGGAGTCAGACGTAGGCCCCCAGGGCTGCATGGAACTCTGTGAGACACTGGACCAGCTGCTGGAACTTGGGTCTCTCCTCCGGATCTAAGGCCCAGCAACAAGCCATCACAGCAAATCTGCAGAGTGACAAGACCAGAAAATTTGGCTAGTGATGATATAGTACTCCTAACCTTTTGGTCAATATGATACCAGTTATGTTGTCTATCTAAATGTGGGCGTGGAGAGGACGATATATTAAAAAAATCAATCAATATTACTATCTGTTGGCAGAGCTAAAATGAATTATCTGGATGATATCTGTGGATTTCAATTCTGCAACATGTCAAAATATATCAGCAAATAGAGATTGTATATAACTACCTAAAACATAGTCAAAATAATAACCTGTGTTATCCCGTACAGTTGACTCTTAAGCAACACAGGGGTGAGGGGTGCCGACTCTCTGCATAAAAATCTGTGCATAACTTATAGTTTAGCCCTCCGTATCCCCAGTTCCCCCTCATCCGCATATTCAACCAACCATGGACCATGTAGTACTGTAGTATTTATCACTGAAAAAAATCCACACGTAAGTGGACCCACATTGTTCAAGGGTCAACTGTATTTGAGTTCTGAAAGAAAGAACTTGGAAGAAGAGGAACCTTTAACTAAACTGTAAGAATCCTGGATCTACAGTAAAATCTGTGCAAAAGCTGCCACCTTGCCACAGTATAAAAACCTTCAGGGGGGCTTCCCTGGTGGCGCAGTGGTTGAGAGTCCGCCTGCCAATGCAGGGGACACGGGTTTGTGCCCCGGTCCGGGAAGATCCCACATGCCGCGGAGCGGCTGGGCCCGTGAGCCATGGCCGCTGAGCCTGCGCGTCCGGAGCCTGTGCTCCACAACGGGAGAGGCCACAACAGTGAGAGGCCCGCATACCGCAAAAAAAAACCTTCAAGGGATACTGGAACTGAGACTCAATCACCCCTGAACAGCCTCCTGCCCACTCTGATCCCATTATATGGGAAGACTAGCTATGTGATAAAAGCAGGAAACAGGAACTATCCCACTCACCAGACCAGAACATCTTCCTTATACGTATATCAGTTCACACCAGCTGGCAAGGCACAACAGCAATGAGAAAGGCTCTTTATAACTAAGGATGTCCTTAAGGCTCATCCTTAAGAAAGGCTTAAGGCTCCTGTGCAGGTCCTCACTCTACACAGGAAAACTGACAGTGTTCAGTGTTTTCTCACTATGTACATAAGTCTCTTGGATTAGATTAATCACTACAAATATGAGATGCAAAAAGTCCTAATGTCAAATGCTTTAAAAAGAATGAATGAGTCTGGCTGACTTTGTAGTTTCTCTACAGGAGTATAATTCAAGTCCAAAGAGGCATTATTCTCAAAAGGGAAGTCTCTGTACAAGTATGGACACCTGTTCTTTTTCTTTTATCCAAACGTCGTAAATGGAGTGAAATCCATGTCTTCAAGCTCAGAAAAAACTTACAGTTCATCAGGACAGTTGATCGGCTGGGCTATTCGGTAACCGTCTTTCAGGTACGCGGCCATCTCAAACGGGTCGATGTCCACATAGGGTGTTTGGCCCAGAGTCATGAGCTCCCACAGCGTCACTCCAAAGGCCCACTGAGAAGAAGAACGGCAACACCGTGAGGGGATATTTAAAACAGCTGTCAGAGTGCTGCTGCCTGTGGCCAGGAGGGGATATTTAAAACAGCTGTCAGAGTGCTGCTGCCTGTGGCCAGGTAGGGACCAAAAATAGCAGATTGATCAACTTTTTTCGTGTGTGTGGCATGTGGGATCTTAGGCGTGGCATGTGGGATCTTAGTTCCCTGACCAGGGATCGAACCTGCACCCCCTGCATTGGAAGCGTGGAGTCCTAACCACTGGACCACCAGGGAAGTCCCAGCAGATCTATTAACTCTTAATGAAAGCAAAATGTTATTTATAAAAAGAAGTCTACCATACCCAGTTAGATTCTCTTGTTGGACAGAAAGGAACATTTTAATGAATGCATTCTTTAATGTGAATATCATTATTGTATATTCTAAGGTAATTAGAGCCATGGGAAAGAATTATTTTTACTGTTGATTACAAGCCCCACCACCCAAAACTGTTAATTATGTCTAAAATTTTCCTAATATGTAAATGTGTTAAATACCATAGCTAGTCAGCAGAGCTGAAAAGTGGAAAATGCAAATCATGTAAAATATAATGTCATGGATTTTTACTATGTTCAGATAATTTAAATTAACAGATGAAAGTATACTGGAAGAATATCTTCCAACCTTGCTTGGGTAAAATATGAGATTTATTTAAAATCAACATGTAAACTATTGGTAGGAGCAGAAATCATAAGCAGTGGCAACAGTGCTCAGTCATGGTCCAGCCAGGGCTCCTCAGTTTGCCTGTGGCTTCAGGACAGTGTGTGGACGGCAGGAATATGTCTCCACAAAGCTGCTGCCATGAGGCAGGACAAGACTCAGACTGGGGGCTCCCACTGATCTGCTGCCACGCGTGGGCCTTGAGGTCAGGAGAGCTGAAGGTGGATGAGGAGGAAGATACCTGTGTACCATGCTATCATGTTTATGAATACCTTCAAGTTGTAGACATTTTGTTTTCATTTTTCTTTCTTTTTCTCTTTTAACTTTCACAACGAACCTATGAGAATCACTGGTAGCCCAATTTTACAGATGAGGAAACAGAGAAATAACCTGCCCCAAAAAACACTTTTTATAAGTGAAGGGGGGAAAAAGGAAAGGGAAAAAGAGGAAAAAAACACAACAGGTCTGTTTATAAAATCTAAGCACAGTGCATCAAATTTTAAGTTATTTTGTTCAATAATAATGAAATACTATTCTAAAGTATACAGATTTTTTAAAGCCTTATATTTGTGAACAATAGTTTTATTTCTTATTATAATCTAGGCAAATAAGGAAACAGTGGAATGATATCTTAGAATATTTTTTAAAACTGTCAATAGAGAATTCTATACTAAGCCAAAATGTACTTGAAAAATGAAGACAAAATACAGTTTTTCAAACAAAAGCTGAGAGACTATGTCACTGGCAGACATACACTTCAAGACACGTTAGAGCAGTTCTTCATGTGGAAAGAAAAAACACCAATGGGAATTTGGATCTATACAAAAAATGAAGAGTGCTAAAAATATATGAACAACAACTAGGTATTTTTTCCTCATTTAAAAATTTCCTTAGGGCTTCCCTGGTGGCACAGTGGTTGAGAATCTGCCTGCCAATGCAGGGGACGCGGGTTCGAGCCCTGGTCTGGGAAGATCCCACATGCCGCGGAACAACTAGGCCCGTGAGCCACAAGTACTGAGCCTGCACGTCCGGAGCCTGTGCTCCACAACAAGAGAGGCCACGATAGTGAGAGGCCCGCGCACCGCGATGAAGAGTGGCCCCCGCTCACCGCAACTGGAGAAAGCCCTCACACAGAAACAAAGACCCAACACAGCCAAAAATAAAATATAAATTAATTAATTAAAAAAAATTTCCTTAATAGACTGTTTAAAGCAAAATCCCATGCACTGTGGGGTTTATAATATAAATGGAAGTAAAATGTATGCCCATAATAGCATAAAGGATGGAAGGGGATGAGTGGAAATACTGTATTGGCAGCTGCTTATATTAAACATGAAGTGGCATAATATTCGAAAGTAGAAGGTGTACACTGTAAGCCCTAGAACAGGTTTCCCAACTTCAGCACTAGTGACACTGTGGACTGGATGAGTCTCTGTTGTGAGAGGCTGTCTTGTGCATGGCAGGATGTTTAGTTCAGCAGCATCCCTGGCCTCCACCCACTGGATGCCCCAAGTTGTAATAACTGAAAATGTCTCCAGATATTGCCAAATGCCCCACACCCCCAGGAGGGAGGGTGCAAAACTGCCCCCAGTTGAGAAACCCTAAGCCAGACTGATGAAAGAAAATAAAAAGACACAAATAACCAATACAAGGAAGAAAAGAGGAAACATAATTACAGATCCTACAGACATCAAAAAATATTATAAGCAACTCAACTTTATGCCAATAAATTCAATAACTTAGATGAAATGAACAAATTCCTTGATATATATGTTACCAAAATAGATACAAGAACAAACAGAAAATCTACACAGCCCAATATTTCTTAGAGAAATTGAATTCAAAATTTAAAATCTTCCCACAAAGAAAACTCTGCATCCAATTTCACTGGATGAATTCTATCAAACTTGAAAGAAAAAAATACAATATTAGTTTCCTAATACAATGTTAGTTTCCTAGGGCTGCCATAACAAAGTACCACAAACTAGGTGACTGTTTAAACAACAGAATTTGCCTCACAGCTCTGGAGGCTAGAAGTCCAAAATCAGGGTGTTGGCAGGGCTACACTCACTCTGAAACCCACAGGGGAGAATCCTTCCTTGCCTAATCCTACCTTCTGGTGCTTTGCCAGCAATCCTTGGTGTTCCTTGGTTTGCAGCTGTAGTACTTCAATCTCTGCCTCTGTTTTCACACAACATTCTCCCCTTGCATGCCAGTGTCTCTTCTTATAATGATATCAGTCATACTGGATTACTGTCTACCTTAATTATGACTTCATCTTAACATTATATCTCTAATGACCCTGTTTCCAAAGGTCACATTCTGAGGTATAGGGGTTAGAACTTCAACCTATCTTTTGGGGAAACACAATTCAAACCACAGTACAATCCTACACAAACTCTTTCAGAAAACAGGGGAGGATGGAACACTTCTCGACTCATTTTTAGGCCAGCATTATCCTAAATACCAAAACCAAAGCGTTTAGCTTTTTGGAACTTAATATCTTTTTTATTAATTGTTACCATTAAGGTAGAACAACGGCCATCCTTGAGGTCTGTGCTTTGGGAGGAGGGAAGAGACAGGGCTCAGACGGATGTATATTTTTAAAATCTTCATAGAGACAGAGTCTACAGGAATTTCCCTAAACCTATTGGTTTAAGGGGAATCTTCTGTTCTGCTTAAAAATGGAAAAACGATTTCAAATTAATAAAAGTTAAAGGAAGGTGCCTGCTGACATACAGGTGTTTGTCTTTAAACTTTATATGAACTTTTAATAATGACAGTAATTAGTCATTGTAATGCTTAATTTTTAAAATAGTGTTCAGGGCTTCCCTGGTGGTGCAGAGGTTAAGAATCCGCCTGCCAATGCAGGGGACACGGGTTCGAGCCCTGGTCCAGGAAGATCCCACATGACGCAGAGCAACTAAGCCTGTGCGCCACAACTACTGAGCCTGCGCTCTAGAGCCTGCGAGCCACAACTACTGAAGCCCGCCTGCCTAGAGCCCATTCTCCGCAACAAGAGCAGACACTGCAATGAGGAGGCCGCGCACCTCAATAAAGAGTAGCCCCGCTGGCCGCAACTAGAGAAAGCCCGCGTGCAGCAACGAAGAATAAATAAAATCTTTATTTATTTATAAAGCACCAAAAAAATAAATTAATTAAATTAAAAATTTTTAAAAATAAATAAATAAAATAGTGTCCAATTGCCACAGGGAAGGTAGTTCACTACACAGATGGAACAGAGCCCAAAGAAGTGAAGCTAGTTGGAAGGGTGTTCCTACCCCTTATTTACAAGATAAGATGGGTCTGTTCTTATTCACTGATTGCGGTAGCAGCTTCGCGGAAGGAATAATCAATCCAAACTAGATTTTGGAGGAAGAAACAATAAGAACTGGTAAGAAGTGGATACTGCCACTTGATGAGTAACCCCATCCACTGACAAGGGATGTTCTAACAACTTCTGACTGTAAGACTTTCATAGTAATGCTGGTGGTATCTGAGACCTGGAGTGTACACAGGGACCATAACAGTACAAAATATATAAGATGACTTAAAAAAAATACTTCTTTCACATTGTTGTATCCACATTACCACTAAGCACCCATCTAAGTTCCTTATGTTACATATTGCAGCACTAAGAAACACCAAAAAAAGAACAATAAACCCAAAGGGAAAGTTCCAGTTTCATTTCCTTACAAGCCAACAACCAAAAAAAGTGATTAATTACATGTTGGCTCACAAACCCTCTAAAAAAAATCAAGACCAAACAGCACAAGGATAATTTGTGGAAAACTTGCTCTCTAAAGTCTTCTGATAACTGAACCATTTAAAATTTAGACAGACTTATTCTATAATTTCCTCTTGTTTGACGTCTTTGGAAAGGGGGCAATGAGAAGGTCAGCCTGTTTTTTCCAGAGTTTTATAAAACTTTTATAAAAGGCTCTTGCTACATCCATTTAAAGAACATGTAGAGAATAACAGTGTTCTTCTATTCATCTTATTTCTCTTCTCCCAGCTTGTGTTATTTTACAGCTTCTTAATATATAGGATACAAAATTTTTTCTTCACTAACAACATATACAGATGTGACTTGTCAAAAAGTATATAATACTCGGGACTACCCTGGTGGTGCAGTGGTTAGGAATCCACCTGCCAATGCAGGGGACACGGGTTCAATCCCTGGTCTGGGAAGATCCCACATGCTGCGGAGCAGCTAAGCCTGTGTACAACTACTGAGCCTGTGCTCTAGAGCCTGCATGCCACAACTACTGAGCCTGTGCACCTAGAGCCCCCCTGCTCTGCAGCAAGAGAAGCCACCACAATGAGAAGCCCGCACACCACAACCAAGAGTAGCCCCCCACTCGCCACAACTACAGAAAGCCCGTGCACGGCAATGAAAGACTCAACGCAGCCAAAAATAAATGAATGAAAAATTTATTTATTTTTTAAAAAGTATATAGATCAGAGTGATGTGAGGTGAGAACTCCACCAACCCTAAAAGGTCTCTCCCCTAGAATCTCCAGAAAGGAACATAGCCCCGCTAGTACCTTGGACTTAGCCCAGGAAAAGTCCAAGCTACAGAAAGCCATGTGGATGAAAGTCTCTTGGTGCTCCAGCCAGGAGTCAGGGCTCTGCCTCTGAGGTAGGAGAGCCAACTTCAGGACACTGGTCAACAAGAGACCTCCCAGCTCCACATAATATCAAACGGCGAAAATCTCCCAGAGACCTCCATCTTAACATCAGCACCCAGCTTCACTCAACGACCAGCAAGCCACAGTGCTGGACAATCTATGCCAAACAACTAGCAAAACAGGAACACAACCCCACCCATTAGCAGAGAGGCTGCCTAAAATCATAATAAGGCCACAGACACCCCAAAACACACCACCAGACGTGAACCTGCCCACTACAGAGACACGATCCAGCCTCATCCACCACAACACAGGCACTAGTCCCCTACACCAGGAAGCCTACACAACACACTGAACCAACCTTAGCCACTGGAGACAGACATCAAAAACAGCGGGAACTACGAACCTGCAGTCTGCAAAAAGGAGACCCCAAACACAGTAAGATAAGCAAAATGAGAAGACAGAAAAACACACAGCAGATAAAGGAGCAAGATAAAAATGTACCAGACCTAACAAATGAAGAGGAAATAGGCAGTCTACCTGAAAAAGAATTCAGAATAATGATAGTAAGGATGATCCGAAATCTTGGAAATAGAATGGACAAAATGCAAGAAACAGTTAACAAGGACCTAGAAGAAATAAAGATGAAACAAGCAACAATGAACAACACAATAAATGAAATTAAAAGTACTCTAGATGGGATCAATAGCAGAATAACTGAGGCAGAAGAACGGATAAGTGACCTGGAAGATAAAATAGTGGAAATAACTACTGCAGAGCAGAATAAAGAAAAAAGAATGAAAAGAACTGAGGACAGTCTCAGAGACCTCTGGGACAACATTAAATGCACCAACATTCGAATTATAGGGGTTCCAGAAGAAGAAGAGAAAAAGAAAGGGACTGAGAAAATATTTGAAGAGATTATAGTTCAAAACTTCCCTAATATGGGAAAGGAAATAGTTAATCAAGTCCAGGAAGCACAGAGAGTCCCATACAAGATAAATACAAGGAGAAATACGCCAAGACACATATTAATCAAACTGTCAAAAATTAAATACAAAGAAAGCATATTAAAAGCAGCAAGGGAAAAACAATGAATAACACACAAGTGAATCCCCATAAGGTTAACAGCTGATCTCTCAGCAGAAACCCTACAATCCAGAAGGGAGTGACAGGACATAGTGAAAGTCATGAAGGAGAAAAACCTGCAGCCAAGACTACTGTACCCAGCAAGGATCTCATTCAGATTTGATGGAGAAGTTAAAACCTTTACAGACAAGCAAAAGCTGAGAGAGTTCAGCACCACCAAACCAGCTTTACAACAAATGCTAAAGGAACTTCTCTAGACAAGAAACACGAGAGAAGGAAAAGAACTATAATAACGAACCCAAAACAATTTAGAAAATGGGAATAGGAACATACATATCGATAATTACCTTAAATGCAAATGGACTAAATGCTCCCACCAAAAGACACAGATTGGCTGAATGGATACAAAAACAAGACCCTTATATATGCTGTCTACAAGAGACCCACTTCAGACCTAGAGACATATACAGACTGAAAGTAAGGGGATGGAAAAAGATATTCCATGCAAATGGAAACCAAAAGAAAGCTGGAGTAGCAATTCTCATATCAGACAAAATAGACTTTAAAATAAGGACTATTAAAAGAGACAAAGAAGGACACTACATAATGATCAAGGGATCGATCCAAGAAAAAGATATAACAACTGTAAATATTTATGCACCCAACCTAGGAGCACCTCAATACATAAGGCAAATACTAACAGCCATAAAAGGGGAAATCGACAGTAACACATTCATAGTAGGGGACTTAAACACCCCACTTTCACCCATGGACAGATCATCCAAAATGAAAATAAATAAGAAAACACAAGCTTTAAATGATACATTAAAAAAGATGGACTTAATTGATATTTATAGGACACTCCATCCAAAAACAACAGAATACACATTTTTCTCAAGTGCTCATGGAACATTCTCCAGGATAGATCATATCTTGGGTCACAAATCAAGCCTTGGTAAATTTAAGAAAATTGAAATTGTATCAAGTATCTTTTCTGACCACAACACCATGAGACTAGATATCAATTACAGGAAAAGATCTGTAAAAAATACAAATACATGGAGGCTAAACAACACTACTTAATAATGAAGTGATCACTGAAGAAATCAAAGAGGAAATAAAAAAATACCTAGAAACAAATGACAATGGAGACAGGACAACCCAAAACCTATGGGATGCAGCAAAAGCAGTTCTAAGGGGGAAGTTTATAGCAATACAAGCCCACCTTAAGAAGCAGGAAACATCTCGAATAAACAACCTAACCTTGTACCTCAAGCAATTAGAGAAAGAAGAACAAAAAACCCCAAAGTTAGCAGAAGGAAAGAAATCATAAAAATCAGATCAGAAATAAATGAAAAAGAAATGAAGGAAACAATAGCAAAGATCAATAAAACTAAAAGCTGGTTCTTTGAGAAGATAAACAAAATTGATAAACCACTAGCCAGACTCATCAAGAAAAAAAGAGAAGACTCAAATCAATAGAATTAGAAATGAAAAAGGAGAAGTAACAACTGACACTGCAGAAATACAAAAGATCATGAGAGATTACTACAAGCAACTCTATGCCAATAAAATGGACAATCTGGAAGAAATGGACAAATTCTTAGAAATGCACAGCCTGCCAAGACTGAAGCAGGAAGAAATAGAAAATATGAACAGCCCAATCACAAGCACTGAAATTGAAACTGTGATTAAAAATCTTCCAACGAACAAAAGCCCAGGACCAGATGGCTTCACAGGCGAATTCTATCAAACATTTAGAGAAGAGCTAACACC
Organism: Globicephala melas; assembly: GCF_963455315.2. Taxonomy (NCBI): domain Eukaryota; kingdom Metazoa; phylum Chordata; class Mammalia; order Artiodactyla; family Delphinidae; genus Globicephala; species Globicephala melas. The sequence continues at coordinate 130,623,057 of NC_083317.1, read as the reverse complement.
TATCCTTCTCAAACTCTTCCAAAATATAGCAGAGGGAGGAACACTCCCAAATTCCTTCTACGAGGCCACCATCACCTTGATACCAAAACCAGACAAGGATGGCACAAAGAAAGAAAACTACAGGCCAATATCACTGATGAACATAGATGCAAAAATCCTCAACAAAATACTAGCAAACAGAATCCAGCAGCACATTAAAAGGATCATACACCATGATCAAGTGGGGTTTACTCCAGGAATGCAAGGATTCTTCAATATACGCAAATCTATCAATGTGATACACCATATTAACAAATTGAAGGAGAAAAACCATATGATCATCTCAATAGATGCAGAGAAAGCTTTTGACAAAATTCAACACCGATTTATGATAAAAACCCTGCAGAAAGTAGGCATAGAGGGAACTTTCCTCAACATAATAAAGGCCATATAGGACAAGCCCACAGCAAACATCATCCTCAATGGTGAAAAACTGAAAGCATTTCCACTAAGATCAGGAACAAGACAAGGTTGCCCACTCTCACCACTCTTATTCAACATAGTTTTGGAAGTTTTAGCCACAGCAATCAGAGAAGAAAAGGAAATAAAAGGAATCCAAATTGGAAAAGAAGAAGTAAAGCTGTCACTGTTTGCAGATGACATGATACTATACATAGAGAATCCTAAAGATGCTACCAGAAAACTACTAGAGCTAATCAATGAATTTGGTAAAGTTGCAGGATACAAAATAAATGCACAGAAATCTCTGGCATTCCTATATACTAATGATGAAAAATCTGAAAGTGAAATCAAGAAAACACTCCCATTTACCATTGCAACCAAAAGAATAAAATATCTAGGAATAAACCTACCTAAGGAGACAAAAGACCTGTATGCAGAAAATTATAAGACACTGATGAAATAAATTAAAGATGATACAAACAGATGGAGAGATATACCATGTTCTTGGATAGGAAGAATCAACATTGTGAAAATGACTCTACTACCCAAAGCAATCTATAGATTCAATGCAATCCCTATCAAACTACCACTGGCATTTTTCACAGAACTAGAACAAAAAATTTCGCAATTTGTATGGAAACACAAAAGACCCCGAATAGCCAAAGCAATCTTGAGAATGAAAAAAGGAGCTGGAGGAATCAGGCTTCCTGACTTCAGACTATACTACAAAGCTACAGTAATCAAGACAGTATGGTACTGACACAAAAACAGAAAGATAGATCAATGGAACAGGATAGAAAGCCCAGAGATAAACCCACGCACATATGGACACCTTATCTTTGATAAAGGTGGCAGGAATGTACAGTGGAGAAAGGACAGCCTCTTCAATAAGTGGTGCTGGGAAAACTGAACAGGTACATGTAAAAGTATGAGATTAGATCACTCCCTAACACCATACACAAAAATAAGCTCAAAATGGATTAAAGACCTAAATGTAAGGCCAGAAACTATCAAACTCTTAGAGGAAAACATAGGCAGAACACTCTATGACATAAATCACAGAAAGATCCTTTCTGACCCACCTCCTAGAGTAATGGAAATAAAAACAAAAATAAACAAATGGGACCTAATGAAACTTCAAAGCTTTTGCACAGCAAAGGTACCATAAACAAGACCAAAAGACAACCCTCAGAATGGGAGAAAATATTTGCAAATGAAGCAACCGACAAAGGATTAAATCTCCAAAATTTACAAGCAGCTCATGCAGCTCAATAACAAAAAAACAAACAACCCAATCCAAAAATGGGCAGAAGACCTAAATAGACATTTCTCCAAAGAAGATATACAGACTGCCAACAAACACATGAAAGAATGCTCAACATCATTAATCATTAGAGAAATGCAAATCAAAACTACAATGAGATATCATCTCACACCTGTCAGAATGTCCATGATCAAAAAATCTAGAAACAATAAATGTTGGAGAGGGTGTGGAGAAAAGGGAACACTCTTGCACTGCTGGAGGGAATGTGAATTGGTTCAGCCACTATGGAGAACAGTATGGAGGTTCCTTAAAAAACTACAAATAGAACTACCATAAGACCCAGCAATCCCACTACTGGGCATATACCCTGAGAAAACCAAAATTCAAAAAGAGTCACGTACCAAAATGTTCATTGCAGCTCTATTTACAATAGCCCGGAGATGGAAACAACCTAAGTGCCCATCATTGGATGAATGGATAAAGAAGATGTGGTACATATATACAATGGAATATTACTCAGCCATAAAAAGAAACGAAATTGAGCTATTTGTAATGAGGTGGATAGACCTAGAGTCTGTCATACAGAGTGAAGTAAGTCAGAAAGAAAAAGACAAATACCGTATGCTAACACATATATATGGAATTTAAGGAAAAAAAATGTCATGAAGAACCTAGGGGTAAGACAGGAATAAAGACGCAGACCTACTGGAGAACGGACTTGAGGTTATGGGGAGGGGGAAGGGTGAGCTGTGACAGGGCGAGAGAGAGTCATGGACATATACACACTAACAAACGTAGTAAGGTAGATAGCTAGTGGGAAGCAGCCGCATGGCACAGGGATATTGGCTCGGTGCTTTGTGACAGCCTGGAGGGGTGGGATAGGGAGGGTGGGAGGGAGGGAGACGCAAGAGGGAAGACATATGGGAACATATGTATATGTATAACTGATTCACTTTGTTATAAAGCAGAAACTAACCCACTATTGTAAAGCAATTATACCTCAATAAAGATGTTTAAAAAAAGAAATAAAAAAAGGGAAAGAGAAAAAAAAAGTATATAATAATTCTTTTTTACTCTTTGATGTAATATTCACTAATGTTGGGACTATTCAGAGATTTCCATTCTGTTACTTCAGGTTGACCTCAATATATTACATATGATGAAAAAAAATTTTGTTCAATTCTAAATGATCTCATCTGACCATAGCAAAAGCATAATCAAGTGTTTTATGGGTAGGCCTTTCTGTTAACACTGGAAACCTAACATCCCTTTCTCATATATGGAAATAGGTTCAGATGACCAAAGTGGAATTAACTTAATGTGGGACAAGTGCTTTCCAAGCTTGAGTAATAAGAAAAATCACCTGGAGTGTTTGTTAAAATTACAGATTCCTTAGCCCCATCCTAGTAATTCTGAGGCCTGGAACTCAATATTTTTAAGAGTCCTAGCTGGGTCCTAAGATCCTGCAAACTTAGGAACTAGTCTTAGATGTGTTAGCAGTGGTGGTCAGACAGCAAAGACAGAAGACAGTTTTTATGTATTTTTATTGTAGTATGGCCAACATACAATAAACTGTTCGATTTGATATATTCTCACATATGTACACACCTCTGAAACAACTGCCACAATCAAGATAATGAACATATCACATATCCATCACTTCCCAAAGATTCTTACAGCTCTAATCCCTTCCTCCCAGTCCCCACTATCTCCAAATAACCATTAATCTGCTCTCTGCCACTAACATTAGTTTGCATTTTCTAGAATTTCACATAAATGGAATTATTAAAACTGTACATTTTGTCTAGCTTCTTTCACTCAGAATAACGATTCTGAGATTCATCCATGATATATTGACAGTTCATCCCTTTTCACTGCTGAACAGTAGTTCATTGTATGAATACAGCAGTTTACCCACTTACCTGTTGATGGACATTGAATTATTTCCAGGTTTAGCTACTAAAAATAAGGCTGCTATGAACATCTATGCCCAAGTATTGGTAAGGACATATGCTTTCATTTACCTAGGAGCAAAATGACTGGATATGGTATGTACATGTTTAACGTTTTAAGAAACTGCCACACTGGGAATTGTCCCTGGTGGTCCAGTGGTTAGGAATCTGCTTTCCAATGCAGGGGATGCAGGTTCGATTCCTGGTCAGGGAACACAGGCCATGGGGGAAATAAGCCCACATGCCCCAACTGCTGAGCCCACAGGCCTCAACTAGACAGCCCACACACCACAACTTCAGAGCCTACGTGCTGCAGTGAAGAGCCCTCGTGCCACAACTAGAGAGAGGCCCATGGGCCACAATGAAGATCCTGCGTGCCACAACTAAGACCCAACGCAGCCAAAAATAAATAAATTTAAAAAAATTTATTAAGGATAAAATATCTCATACTTAAAAAAAAAAAGAAAGAAAGAAACTGCAAAACTGTTTTCCGAAGTGTATGTACCATATTACATTACCATCAGCGGTATAAGAGAGCTACCGTTCTTCCATATCCTTGCAAAGACTTCAGTCTTCAATTTTAGCCATAGTAATGGGTGGGGAATGGTATTTTGTTGTGGTTTTAGTTTGCGTTTTCCTAATGATTAATGATGTTAATCATATTTTCATGTGCTTATTTTCCATTTATATATCTTCACTGGTGAAGTGTCTGTTGAAATATTTTGCCCATTTTTATATTGGGTTGCTTTTTTATTACAGCTTTTTTATTTACCCTGCTATCTGAAAGTAGAGCATTCCTATGAAACCTTTTGTAAACAGAAATGCCATAAAGTGAGGCAGCAATTACTTTAGAACACATCTTACTAACACATGCACAATATAAATCGAGATAAATCACAGATGCTCACAAGCACAGTTCAAAGCCATGGTGGCTTGATACTGAGATGCTGAGTGTAGTGTCTGGGGAAGGAGCTTGGTGGGGCCACTCTCACTGCCTGGGGTGCAAGATGCCTCTATAATGGCTGCTACAAAACAAACACTTGAATGCTGTTTTTGCTTTTCACCTTTTTTTTTGTAAAACCAAAAATCTTCTTTCGATTTCTCTTGGTTTGTGAAAACAGGTACTAACATACGTCTTTCGTAAAAGCGGAGTGGCATAAAGCAAACTTTTGAAAAGTGGGGAATACCTGTACTGAATTTTTAGAGTTCTTTATATATTCTGCAAATATGTCCTTTACCAGATATATGACTTGCAAATATATCCTCTGAGTGTGACTTGTCTTCTCATTCTCTTAACACTATTTCAAAAAGTACAAGCTTCAAATTTTGATAAAGTCTAATTTGTTCTTTTACAGATCTTGAGTTGGTGTCTTGTCTAAGAAATCTTTGCTTATGGCAAAGCTCCAAAGATTTTCTTCTATTATTGTCTTCCAGAAGTTTTATAGTTTTAGGTCATGCACTTAGGTCTGTGACTTATTTTGAGTTAATTTTTGTACATGGAGCAAGGTATAAATTGAAGTTCATTTGTTTTGTAGCTGGATATCCAGTTGCTCCAGGACTGGAAGAGAATCCTTTCTCCATTGACTTGCCTTTGCACTTTTGTTGCAAATTAGTTGTCCATATATATGTGGGTCAAATTTTACATACTCTATTCTGTTCCACTGATCTACCTATCTACCTTAATCCCAATACCACAACTATCTTGATTACTGTAATTTGAAATCAGACCCATAACTTTCTTTTTTCAAAGCTGTTTTGGCTATGGTTCTTTGCCTTTCCATATCAATTTTATCAATCTGTCAACTTCTACAAAAAAATAAAAATAAAAATTAAAAGCCTGCAAAGATTTTCTTCGGAAATGTGTTGAATCTATAGGTCAACTTGGAGAGAACTAACATCTCAATATTGAGTTTTCTGGCCAACAAACAAGGTACACCACTCCACTTATGTAGGACTTTAATTTCTCTCAACAGTGTTTCATAGCGTTTTCATCATATAGGTCTTTCACAATTTTTGTCATATTTATTCCTAAGAATTTCATATTTTATGATGCTTTTATGTTTTTAAAAAACTTTTAATTTCTGATTTTTATTAGTATGTAGAAATACAACTTACTTTTGTACATTGATCTTATATCCTGTAATCTTTCTAAACTCATTTATTAGTTCTAGTAGCTATTTTGTATATCACATTGGATTTTCTTCATAGACGATCAAGTTGCCCACAAATAAAGAGTTACTTTTTCCTATGCAATATTTTCTTACCTTTTATTTCCTTTTCTTGCCTTAGTGCACTGGCTAGAACCTTGAGAACAATACTGATGAGAGTGGGTGCCCTTGTTATTACTGTTACTAGGTAAAAAGAATTCAGCCTTTTAGCATTAAGTATGATAACAGCTATAGGGTTTTGTTTTTGTTTTTGTAGATGCCCTTTATCAGACTGCTAGGAATTTTTACTAGAAATGAATTTTGGATTTTTTTCTAATACTTTTTCTGCATCTACTGAGATGACCATATGGTTTTTATTTTTTATATGTAATGCAGTAAACTGCACTGCTTGACTTTTCAAATGACTGAAAAAGCTTGTATTCTTGGGATAAAGCCTATGTGGTCATAATATTATTTTCAAATATATTCATGGGTTCTAAACTTCTGTTTAATTTTTGCATCTGTGATCATGAGTGATAATGATCTGTAGATCAGTTTCAAGGTAATGTTGACTTCACAGAATGAGTTAGAAAGTATTCTCTCCTCAACTTTCTGAAACTGTATAGAATTTTTATTATTTCTTCCTTAAATGTTTGAAGGCATTTGGCAGTGCCCTAGAGTTTAATCTAGACCTAAAATTTTCTTTTGGGGCAGGTTTTTAACTAAATATTAAATTTTGGGGGAATTACCTGGCAGTCCAGTGGTTAGGACTCCACACTCTCACTGCTGAGGGCCTGGCTTTAATCCCTGGTTGGGGAACTAAGATCCCACAAGCCACGCAGCAAGGCCAAAAAAAAACAAAAATTCAACTTTTATATGGCTATTCAGATTATCTACTCCTTGAGTGAGCTTTGAAAATTCTTATCTTCCAAAGAATTTGTCCATTTCACCTGTGTCTAAATTTATTGGGAAAAAGTTCATAATATTCTCTTACTATTAATACCTGTGAGAATCTTTAATGATATCACCTCTCTCATTCATTATATCGTTAATTTGCAACTTCTTTTTTTCCTGATTAGTCTGGCAAAAGATTCATCATTAATGATATTCTCAGAGTTAAGCACTGGTTTCACTTGATTTTTCTCCACTGTTTTTCTGTTTCATATTTCACTGACTTCCATCTAATCTTTATTATTTCCTTTCACCTACTTACTTGGGAGTTAAACTGCTCTTCTTCTAGTTTGTTAAGGTGAAAACTAAGGTCACTAATTTGAGACTTTTCTTCTTTTCTAATATTGATGTTTAATAGTATACATGTCGCCCTTGAGCAGCATCCCCCAAATTTTGAAATGTGTCTTTACTTTCATTCAATTCTAAGTACTTTATAATTTCCCTTTTGATTACTTCCTTGACACATGGGTTACTTGAATGTGTATTATTTAGTTTCTAAATATTTGAGGATTTTCTAGATTCCTTTTTGTTGTTGTTGTTTTAATTTATTTTTATTTTTGAGTGCATTGGGTCTTTGCTGCTGCTCGCGGGCTTTCTCTAGTTGTGGTGAGTGGGGGCTACTCTTCATTGCGGTGCGCGGACTTCTCGCTGTGGTGGCTTCTCTTGTTGCAGAGCACGGGCTTCAGTAGTTGTGGCTCATGGGCTCTAGAGCACAGGCTCAGTAGTTGTGGCACACGGGCTTAGTTGCTCCGTGACATGTGGGATCTTCCCGGACCAGGGATTGAACCTGTGTCCCCTGCATTGGCAGGCGGATTCTTAACCACTATGCCAGCAGGGAAGTCCTAGATTCCTATTTTTGATTTCTAATTTAATTCCACTGTGTTCACAAAACCCTACTTTGTGTGAATTAAATCCTTTTAAATTTATTGACTTGATCATGATCCAGAATGTGGTCTACCTTAGTAAATATTCCATGTGAACCTGCAGATATGCATTCTGCTGTTGTTGAATGGTGTGTTCTATAACTGTTAACTAGATCAAGTTGGTTGGTACTGTCATTGAAATCTATATCCTTACTGATTTGCTGTCTATTTTACCAATTACTACACAAGGCACATAAAAATATGTTCAATTATCTTTTTAAACGATTTAAGTAATGAGAAAAAAAACCTGTATACATTTACCCATGCAGTTACCATTTCTGGTATTCTCTGTTCCTTCGTCAGACCCGTATTTCCATCTGGCTGGTTCCTAAAGGACTTCCTTTAACATTTCTTATAGTGCGCATCTGCTAGTTATGAATTCTTTCAGTTTTTCTATTTCTGGAAAAGTCTTTATTTCCCCTTCAGTTTTTGAAAGATATTTTATCTGGATATAAAATTCTACATAAGTTTTTTCTTACAGTAGATGTTCAAGATGTTTAAAGATGTTGCTTCACTGTCTTCTCCCTTGCATGGCTTCCAGTGAGAAATTTTCCTGGTTCCTCTGTATATTAACATTCTTTTTTTTATGGCTGCTTTTAAGATTTTCTCTTTATCGCTAGTTTTGCGCAATTTGATTATAATGTGTAACGCATTAGTTTCTTCGTGCTTATTTTGTTTGGGGTTTGTTGAGCTCTTAGATCTGTGGATTTATAGTTTTAATCAAATTTGGAAACATTTCAGTTATTTCTTCATTATTCTTTTAGTCCCCCACTGCCCCGCATCTCCAATGCATGCTTTTGTGGACCCCGATTACAACTATATTCAGCAACTGAAGTTGTCCCATAGGTCAATGAGAGATCCTTCTTCAAGAATTTTCTGTACCTTCTCTCTCCCATCTCTTGCTTTATTCCCATCTCAGACAAGAGGTATACCTCCTCCTATGCCAAACTATACCTTTACATGGGCTTCTGAGCCCGTTCACCTATCATCTCTTGGACCTCCCCTCCAATAATCACAAGTCCATCTCTTTCTCCCCATTGCTTCCCTGCCTAAAAGCCACACCAAACAAACCCAGTAAAATAAAACACAACATTAACACAATAAAACCTCTCTTGATCCTGCCAACCCATCAAGCTACAATCTTTCCACTCCTTTTCATAGCTAAACTTCTTCAAAGTGTAATCTATTTATTGTCTCCACTTTCTCACCTCCCACAGAGCCCTTAACAACCATATCCATCTTTAATGATTTACTAAACCTGCCTGTTCAAAAGCCCTCAAAGATTTCCTCATCCTTTCTGACTACTGCAGATATGTTTAGAGACTAGACTCTCCTTGAAACTATTTCCTTCCTTGGTTTCTAAGACACAGCATTCTCTGGATTCTCTTCTTACCTTTCTGTTTGATTCATTGTTCATCTTTCCTGTCTCACTAACTAAAGTAAATATTCCCTACATTTTCTCTTGGCTTTCTTCTCTCTTTATATTCGCCACCTCTGAGCTCAACAAACTCTCGTTTATTCTATCACACACTTTTACGAAGCTGATGTACAATTTCTAATATCCTGCTTCTATGTCTGTCCAGAATTCCAGACCTACATTCCACCCATCAGTATCCTGAACTTAACATGCCCCATAGCAAATCAATCATGTTTTCCCCTCAAACCAGACAGTCTACCTGTTGTCCTCAATTGTGTTGCATCTTTACAGTGCAAAGATTGCACTTATGTTTTCAGAAACATGGGCCCTGGGCACAAAAGCAGAGTAGGCATCTATGCAATATATCTAATACTTAAGAGGGAGACCTTAGGCCACAAATGTCAATTAATAAATCATTTACTCATAAATAACAACTGTAGTCAAAAGAACATATGGGATCTCTGAATTGAAGTCTGTAGGAGTGAGACAAGGAGAAAAATGAGGATTCAACATGGAAACAGAGGGTAGAAGAGGACAGTGTGAGGCCCTCCAAGATTCTTTTACACAGCTCTCTAAGGATAAGATTAACACTGCTACGTGCACACACACACACACACACACACAACTTTAATTCTGTAAATATGGAAAACCTTCTAAAGGAAAATAATTAAGTCAGAGTTCCCCACTGCCTGTTCTGGGAAAAATGACTTGTGCCAGAAAATAAAAGGCAGCGTGTGATAGGTGCCATTATTAGGTAGATAAAGAATTCTTTATGGGTGTCATTAAGTAGATACAATTCTCTGGGATCCAAAGATGATCAAATTAAATGGCATAGAAGCACCTGGCGAGTTTGGACTCAGCAGGAATTTCGGATTGGCTTAAATGCAGAATATAAAGAAACGTACAGTAGAAAATATAAAACTGAAACATGAAGATAAGGAACAGAAGTTCTGAAAACCAAGGCGAAGGAGTTTGGATTTCTCTTTACCAATTCCTTTAATTAAGAGTTCACTCTGAAGATCAAAATATCATAGAGTAACATTCCAAGCAGTGGAAGCTTGAGTTTAATCGACTTTCATTAACATTAACTAAACAATTTTCACAAGTTTCCAAAACTAACACTATGCCGTACTCGAGGTACAAGCTTTATTAGTATATACCCCTTTCTGAATATCCAATTTTTGAAGCTATACTATTCTACGAATTTTCATTTTTCAGACACGTATTTTCCAGGCCTTTCCAATAACCACAGTGGAAAAATGTATCTATAGAATTATGCTACTTTAAAAAAGCTTTACTGGATGCACAGTGGTGGGCCAAGCCCCTGGCACACTGAGTGGAGTCAAGGGCCAGGGGCCAGGATCCAATTAATAAATTCACACAAGTGACCTTTAAAGGGTTCTTTTTAACAATTCTTCAGTGTAAACTATCACCTAAAAATCTTAATAATCCTTTATACTTATCACTGTGGCTAATACTTTTCTATTCCAGCTAAACAAATGTACCCAAGTGTACAATGACTATATAGAAAGTGCATTTTGACTCCATCAGGTATCAAATTTAGTACATGCCTGCTAACTCAACTTCAAAAATCTGCAAACTTTAGGCACAGAGTGTCCTACGTGACTGAAAAGAGACCAAATCTGTCCTAGGATCTAATACTGGATGCCTACCAAGCCATCACACATATCTGCTATATATGGTACTTTCCTCCACTGTATCAGATGCTTAGACATTGCTCTATCAGAACACTGGGGCTATTTGAAGGGGATATTAAATAGAATGATAAGGACAAGGCAGGAAAGGAAAGGAAGGGTATGTTCACAAGATCTCTTAAGGAAAATATCTATTCTCAAGGAGCGCCAAATACAGAAAATAAATTGAGTGCAACTACTTGATCACAAGACAGGAACTGTTCACTCTGAAAATATATTAACTGTTCCTAAAGTAAATCCATTTATTCCGCATTCCCAGGAAATATTAGGACTATTTCATAAAACTAAACAATATTTTCTTAATGTTAATAAAATTAAAATTTAAATCTTTATTTCCTAAAGTAATGTCTGAATGATTTTTTCACCTCTCCAGCTTTTTTCTAATGTCTTTTAATCAATTCATCTTAACATGAATATTTAAATAGTAAGTCTAAGACTGTTGATGTGTAAAATGTGCAACCATAATGGAAACAAATTAAATAATGGGACTCTAAGTATTATTCTAAAATTAATAATGAAGAAATGGAATAAAATAGAAAGTTTTCTATTCTTTTAAAAGTAATAAGCATTCTCTGAAAACTATAGCTCTCTCTGATACCACAGTAGTTCAGAAGACCACTCTTCATGGGCATATTATGAATGTGAGTTTCTCCTGCACAAGTCTTTTCAGGGTTGTGGCAGTGACTTTCCATGGCACTGGGCAAAGAGGAGCAATAAGAAGCACTCTGCAGCAAACAGAATATCTGCATAACTACGGATTTCTCTCCTTCTTCTGGAGATAATCTCTAATGTTCACAAAAGAAATGTCAAGGAACACACTTTCATATGCCATGCACCCTAAAAACTGTTTGAATACCTTAAAGGATCTCCTCATTGCCATAAACCACACTGATAAGACTAACATGGAAATCATTTCCTTGACTTGTTTCTGTCCCAAGAAAATGCTTTGTAAACACAATGTAATACCATAAAGGCAAGAAAACCACCAAGAGAAAACTCTTAATTGTGTATTCCTGATTGCATTCAGTCTCTTAATAGAAGGTAGCCTCTTACAGAATTATGTTAGCTACTATAACTAGCTAAATAATTCAAAGAAGACATAAATCAAGAAATCTATTTTCAAATAAAGGAAAAGAAAGTCACCAAAAAAGATCTATGGCAGTACCACATCTGATGAAAGCAGAGTAAAAACAATATCCAGAAATTCTTAATAATGGCTATGATGATGTCATATCTTAGAATAATATTAGAGATTTATAACTAGTCAAATCTGGTTGTGCATATTTCCTAAGTTCAACAGTTAAAAGCTGATATTAACATTATAACAATCTTGACATAGTAAAATATTGAATCCTTCCAGTAAAAACTGTTAAAACACAACCCAGAAATGCAATGTATTATTTTTAAGACAGAAAACATTAATGTATTTCCAAATAAATCAGGGAGAATTTTTAACTATAAAGGAATGCAAAAATGTTAAGGGTCTTTCAAGGGCAGAGAAAATTTCCCTCCAAGGCAGTAATATCATTTGTTAGATGCTACATTAATAGCTAAAATATGTATTTTACATGTGTAGATATTCTGGGGGGAATGGGGTTACATTACTTATTTTGCATTTGACTCTGAATGAAGTTTTACAGCCCGAAAGTACAATATTAAATGTAACTTTTTAAAACCCCAATTTAATCCATAAAGGAAAAGTAGAAGCACAGCATAACGATTATGTATACACAATTCAATACAAATGTTAAAAAGCAATTTAACGTGTGCTTCAACACAAGAATTCAAAAAATACTCAATCCCACAAAACAGAAAGGCAGGATTTTTACACTAAATAGCCCCATCACAGTCATAGGAAACAGAACAGTATTCCCATTCCTTTCAATCTCAATTATCCAAGGCAAAAGATATTTAGGGGAAAAATACATGTTAAAGGAAATGAATTTATAAGAATCTAAAGAAGAAAAATCTGAACATTTTAGGAGTTGACCATGTTAAACGTAAATCAATGTGGGTATTCTCACCATCACAGTCTAAGTACAGCTCAGAAGAACTTGGGTCACACAGACACTTCAAGTAAGTTTATGCCGAGACATGCTAAAAGTGGTGATGATTTTAAAGTAATTCTCCTGTTAAGGCAAGTTCTTACACAAAATATGTGAACTGTTGCAAAATTTGTAAAATATCATAATTGTAAGAATAACTAATTCTAAGTATGATTTTGAAATATTTGCTTAACCAAGCCATATATCCTCCATATGGAATTTACCAGCTAATACAGCACAGTGTACCCAGCTGAAGAGATGCAGATCACATTGCTTAGAAATGTATTATTAACTATAGTCTCATTAGTTGAAGTGTATCATCTAATTTTCACTCTGGAGTTCCTGTGAAATATGTGATCATAAGTGTTATAAAAAATAATTCCTAAAAAAAATTTCCTATTACTGCTTAAATATACAATGGAATACTTATATAGAAATAAGCAAATACATTAAGTTAAGCATGCATATTTTGGGGGCTTCCACTGTGCAAGCTAACAGTACTACTGGCCATCTTGCATACCCCTCTGAAATATTACTTATCAATATTCCTTTTTCTAAGAGAATAATCGAACAATTCCCAATCTCCTTGAATTTACATGGCATCTTTGTATTATAGACTGCCATCTAAGAAACATCTTCTATTTCCTGCCCATTAGACTAGTTTTGGGTTCACCACAACTGCCACCTCATTTCTGTTAAGGCAACCATGCTATATTTCAATGAGTAATAAAACCATAAAATTTTAAAATCAACCATTAAAAAGAATATTAACATCCCAAAGAGATGAGTGAATTAATCTTTTAAATCAAATATGGAATGATATTTTCAAAGAAGATGTGAGGAAAATTTCTTCTACTTTTCTGCATTCAAAAATGTTCAGATGCAGGCTTTTCTACTAAAGGGGTGGATTTGAAAACCATGTAGCTCTAATTCAACTGATATTATGTTTTTGAACTATGTTCTAAAACCAAAGTTAAACTCAATTTTTTTCCCCATGAAAATGGCTTTGCTTAATGTAGAAACTGGTAAAGAATCCCACCTACAATTCAGAACTTCTGAATAAAGATTTGGCAACTTGAAAAACAAGCATCTGAGTATAACTGGTCCTTACTGTCATTCAATACAGCAGCTGTTTGCTAGCCTAAATCAAGCTCTGTTTTCCTTTTTTTTAAACATCATTTGAGAAAAATAAACATCAAAAACAAAAAAAGCAACCCCTCCTTCCCCCAAAAAGAAGTCCAGGTTCTCTTTAAATAACTATGAGAACTATGTAAGTTGCTTGGCGTATTTGTATTGCTTTACTTGGAATTTTAACTTCTTGACATTAATGTTAGAGAAATTTTATTTTATTATCACAGCTCTGAAAGAACAGACTAGGCCTAGTTTCCCACTGCTATACAAGCTGAACCCTCAGGGCTCTGTGTCTAAGAATCAGGATTTATTCCTCCCACCTCCACCCATTCTCCAAAAGGCCCCATGACTCTGGCTGGGAAAGACTGTGGCAACAAGTTTCCATCCACTATTAACTTTTGCAGCTGCTCCATGAAGCAGAAAACATCCTTTGCATCATCACTCATATCTATTCTGCCCATCTCACAAGTGTCAGATAAGCTTTTCTTTTTTCTTTTCAGAGAGTAGTTGATTTTAAATTAAGTTAAAACAAAGTATTTTGAAGATATGCATAATGAAAGACCTTCACTTACATGAAAAAAGGTTAAAAACTATATATGTAACTTGCTCATTCACATCAAGTGAGCACATTTCATCAAAACACGTGGTATGCAGAAAGGCACAATATATCAAATAGCTAACCTAGCTCCTGAAAAAGAAAAAAAAAATTAAATTAAAAGACTATAGGGCTTCCCTGGTGGCGCAGTGGTTGAGAGTCCGCCTGCCGATGCAGGGGACACGGGTTCGTGCCCCAGTCCGGGAGGATCCCACATGCCGCAGAGTGGCTGCGCCCGTGGGCCATGGCCGCTAAGCCTGCACGTCCGGAGCCTGTTGCTCCACAAGGGGAGAGCCCACAACAGTGAGAGGCCCGCGTACCGCAAAAAAAAAAAAAAAAAAGACTATAGTAACAAGAGAGGGTTCCTCCCTTAACAAATCATTTCAAGGATTTTAAATTGGAAGATTAGTTTTTCAATAAGGAAATCTTAGGTAATTTCAATTACTGAGTATAGTGGATTGAATGGTGGCCCCAAAGATATGTCTACATTCTAATCCCCGAAACCTATATATATTACCTTATATGACAAAAGATGTGATTAAGTTAAGGACCTTGAGAGTAGAAACATATCCTGGATTATGAGATAAATCCTAAATGCAATCATATGTATCACTGTAAGAGAGAGGTAGAGGGAGTTTCGAGAGACAGACACATGGAGGATAAGGTGGTATGAACATGGAGCAGAGAGATGCAGCCACAAGCCAAGGAGTGCCAAGAGCCACCAGAAGCTGGGAGAGGCAAGGATGGTTTCTCCCTTAAGGTCTCTGGAGGGAGCACGGCCCTGCCTACACCCTGATTTCAAACATGTGGCTTCCAGAATTCAACTGTGAGAGAATGAGCCTCTGCTGTTTTACCACCAAGGTTGCTGCAATCTGTTACAGCAGCCACAGGACACTAATACACTGAGGGAAATTGGTATTAAAAGAGTAGTCCTTAACCCACACAAAGTTAGTAAAAGGGAAACCCTATATTATAAATAAAATATATCACTGAGACACAAGATATAATGATATGGTAAGCCCAATTTTTATAGCTGAAACTTTGAAGCAAATTACTCTATAAAATTTTACATGTAACACTAACAGATATTGAGTGATACAGGGGGGCCTTATAAGCAGAAGTTTTACCTAATCTCTAAATATTCAGCCATAATAATAAAGTGCATTAAGCAAGAGATAGGGAAATAAATTAATTTTCCAAATCAAACTAAAAAGTGGCAGAAATTAAAAACAATTAAAATGCCTACAAAATACACACGAGTAACTGTGGCTTCTGAAACTATACATCACTAAGTCGAAAGGATCCCACTATATGATCTGCTTGAATAGACAGAACCACCCAGAAACTGACAAAAAGGAAGAGAGTGACATCTGGGGAACTGTAAGTTATACAGGCCATAAAACTTGGAAGAGGTCATTTGAAAAAAAGAAAACAATAAATCTTTACTATCTGACAGCCACCTGGTCATTCTGAGACT
Source organism: Globicephala melas (assembly GCF_963455315.2). Classification (NCBI taxonomy): domain Eukaryota; kingdom Metazoa; phylum Chordata; class Mammalia; order Artiodactyla; family Delphinidae; genus Globicephala; species Globicephala melas. Next base: position 130,606,999 of record NC_083317.1, on the reverse strand, counting down.
TAAAAAACCTAACTTCAGGGCTTCCCTGGCAGCGCAGTGGTTGAGAGTCCGCCTGCCTATGCAGGGGACACGGGTTCGTGCCCCGGTCCGGGAAGATCCCACATGCCGCGGAGCGGCTGGGCCCGTGACCCATGGCTGCTGAGCCTGCGCATCCGGAGCCTGTGCTCCGCAACGGGAGAGGCCACAACAGTGAGAGGCCCGTGTACTGCAAAAAAAAAAAAAAAAAAACCTAACTTCAATATCATCACCTTTAAAACTGGGATAGTGTCTACCTATCTCATTACACACAGTGATGGGCCATGGTTTGGGTCACAGCTTATCTCCACAAACTAGCTGACAGTTAGAAAGCTAACTATACTTGCTTTCTGAATAAAAAACTTCGGGGAACAGTTATCAGATTAAAAAAATTGAAAAACGTTTTAAAAGCATTTGGAGCCTCCTCCATTCTGCTGATATCTGGGGGTCCCAGTACTTACCACATCACTAGCACTGGAGAATTCGTTATTAACCAGACTTTCAAGAGCCATCCACCGAACCGGCCTGTTTTCGTTGTCTCCCAGACAATGATAGTCCATAGGGAACAAGTCTCTGGAGAGGGCATTGTCTGTGATCTTAACTTGAAGTGTGTCATCAATGCTGAAAAGTAGATATGAACATCAAATACAATTGCATACTGAAAAAATATGGACCACAATCACTCATAAATACAACACAGTTCCCACTGTGACTCCTGGAGAGAACCCAAATTCAGGGAACACTAAATATCAAATGACAGTGACAAGCTCATGGCACCTACACACAGTTCCTAGCAGCCAGGTCTTTGTGGATGACTTCCCTTCTGGCCAGATAGCTCATTCCACAGGCAACCTGAATAGCCATGTGGACCAGGTCTTGTTGAGAAATTGCCTGTGGTAACAGAAAATGACAATGTCTGCAGTTAGCACAAAAACTTTGATGGTAGTTATTTTATTCCACAATCTTACTCCATCCCAAAATACACCTACACACTAAGTTTTAAAAAGCTACTTCTTGACCAAGAACATGTTCCCATAGCTTCCTATACTTATACCTACTACAGTCCTTATCATTCTGTACTGTAATTTACCATTTACTTCACTCTCATCTGTTAGGTGTATCTCCCCAACATCCAGCATATACAGTAGCAGCTAAATAAACATCTGTTCAATGAATGCTGAATTCTAAGGGTAATATTTCAAATGTTTATTATTCAATAACTTGTTCTTTTCTTTTACAATATTAAGCTTTTATTAGGAGGTTATCCCCCGGAGACCATTTTCAAACTAATGCTAGTTTACAGCTCTCTCTGATGTGCTCCTCTAGAGCTAATGTGCCAGGACTGTAGGTTGAGGAATGAAATTCTTCTCCAGGTGATGCTGGTGGGCTATGGCTGCCAACCACTTGCTGGAAACCCTGGCTACCAAATTATCACCGACAATCTACACCTCCAGCTACCACCAGCTTTTTTTTTGTTTTTTTTTTTGTACAACATGGACCAAATGGCTCTGTAAGGTCTATATCCATTCCTAGAAGGGAGATCTGGTACAAGTACCTTCAAAGAGTTATGAGGAAAATGACTGAGATGGTGTCACAGAGGGTTTGAGGTGATTATGAATAATACACAGTGGTTATACATGGAAAACCTTCAGCATCAGCAGAGTGTAAGCCTCAAGACAGGAATCACAAACCATCTCTCTCTAAATCAATAGGTTAGCAATATCTTCTGGTTCAACCTTGAGTTTCTTTTTACAGACTTCCAAACAGTTTATATACAGGAATGTTAACATCTACCTTCAAAGATATTAGAAGCTACTGGTAAATAATTGGTATGTGGGCAAATATTTCTCACCTGTGGATTATTGGCCTCTACTAATTTGCACTGCCGTAAAAACAATTTAAGATTCCCCCAATTCATGTAAGGCAATATCACCATGGGCTTTTCTCCTTCTTCTATACAGACATGGGTAATAGGAAGAAGATTTCTATAAAATAATAAAAAATCAGGAGAAACACAAGTGAAATCTGAAACTTCAGGGGGTTATTTTTAACAAAAAGTAATAAAATAAAGATAACCTAAAACAAAACAAGAAAATCTCAAACTTACTTAAAAACATATAACCATTAAAAATGTAAAATTATAAATGCTCTTTTAGACTGGACTTTAATGTTTTCCACATACCCACTTTCTTGATAGGGAAAAATTATAAACTCAGAAGTTGTTTCCTGTGGACTAGATTCTCTTAAGACACACTCTAGCCACACTAAATCTCTACTCTAAAGGGTAATCAAAGGGACCTAAAAAATGAGTTGACCATGAGCATATGATAACAGCCCATTTGGTTCATTATCACGCTTAAAAAAGAAAAAAAAAAAAAGGGGGGCCCCAACGCAAGTCTGCAGAAAAGAATATGATAATCAAGAGCTTGAAACTGTCACAAAAAGCCAAGAAGTTCTTAGCAGGTCACATGGGATTTCTAAATCCTAAATTTACCATTTACTGTCTGTGTGACCATCTCTCTTGGCCTTAGTTTCCATACCTCTAACATGGGGATCCCACCAGCCATACAATGTTGCGGTGATATACAAATAAGGCCAAGCATGCAGTAAAAAAAAAATCTTGTTCCTTTTAAAATCTCCATGGCACACATACTTTCATCCTATTGCCTAATGACACCTCTTCCATTGGTACCTGGAAATAACTGTTAATTTTTCCCAAGGCTATGTAACTTTTTACATAATTACCTCATTTCCCCCACTAAGCTGAAAATTCCTAGATGGCAAAAACTAAAGTGAACTCCTTTTTTACACCCAATGCTTTGTCTTCTGTGCCACAGAAATAAGCATTTAATAAATATTTGGTAAGTAACACCAAACAACAAGCTGAAAAACATTCCTCCTCCTTAACTTGGAAAATTCTGCCTCTAAGGATATTAATAAGGAAATATTATTAAACATATGAAAGCTATATGAACAAGGATAGTTAATGCAGTATTAATAGTAAAAGCTGCAAACAACAAGACTGTCCAAAAGTAAGGAAGTACAGCCAAATAATAGGATAGTATATAACAATTAAATAGTCACAAAGGGATGTTACAAGAATATGAGTAAAAGCTTACTTATAGGAAAGCAAGATACAAAATTCACATATGCTTGCAGGATAATTACAAGTATGGGGGCAAATACAACTCTGCACAGAAGTATGCCAAGAGTTGTTGTTTTTGAGTTGCGAGACTTTAGGTCATTTCTACCTTGCTTTTCTGTATTTCCTAAATTGTCTCAATTGAGTATGTATCTCTTTTAAAACCACAGTCACACGATTCTGGCCTAACAGTGCAGAAGTGAAAGCTGTGGGGCCCCCCTCCTGCTGTGCAGGAGTTACTAACAGGGAAAGCACTGACCCTGAGGAGCCGGGAAAATGAGGACTCAGAGATCAGTAAACCTGTATGCGGCAACTTCTCTGTAAGGCTTCTGCTTGCCTTACAGCCCAAGAGTGGCAGTGATGATTAGTCCCACTTTACAGGCGAGGGAATCCATGAAGGTGGTAAGGGGTGAGGTAATTTGCCAAGGACAAACAGCCAGCACATAGTGGAAAAAATTCAAATCTTCATCTGATTCTAAAAACCTTGTGTTTTCCACTGGATCACTGGACATTCCCTCCCAGGGCAGCAAGACAGAGCCTCTTTTCACACCGAGACCCACACATACTAAAATGACTACAGCAGGAGGATGGAGGGAGGGGGAACTGGAGGAAGGCAGTCAAAGGTACAAACTTCCAATTATAAATAAGTACTAGGGATGTACTGAACAACCTGATGACTATAGCTAACACTGCTGTGTGATATACAGGACAGTGGGTAAGAGAGTAAATCCTAAGAGCTCTCATCACAAGGAGAAAATTTTCTTTCTTCTTTCTTTCCCTTTTATTGTATCTATATGAGAACATGGATGTTAGCTGAACCTGCTATGGTAATCATTTCACAATATATGTAAATCAAATCATCATGCTGTATGTTTTAAACTTATACACTGAGGTATGTCAATTATTTCTCAATAAAAGTGGGAAAAAATGACTACAGCAGGTGTGCACTCAGGTTTAACTGCCTACCATGATTTCAGGAGTAATATGAAGAGCTGCCCAATCTCTTTAACCCTCCCCAAATTATTTCTCTGCACCCTTCCTCATGACTGAAATTCACTGAGCAAAGTTAAAGGAATCTGACCCAAACACAGGAAGTTTGCTGGATGAGATCAAATCACTTATTCTATCACCAGAGGATTAAAAGCCCTCTGGGAGAAGTAACAAGCTGCATGAAAATATTTCAAAGAATAAATGGCTGCTCTTCATTCTGCCCAGTTTATAAAGGAAAGGAAGATAAAGAGGAAGATATGGGATCCATAAGAAGAGCGGATGAGGCAGAAGCAGGTGCTATAGAGGAAAGGCAGGTTCTGCAGGGACTTGAGGCAAGAACTGGTCCAGTTCTCAGTCTTGCCGAGCGTGCCTGCAGAGTGAGAGCCATGAGGCATTCAGCAAAGTGCCCATCATCAGGCACCCTTGGGCCAATGGAGAGTCAAACTACAAGCAGAAATAGCTTGAGTACTTTTTATAAAGCATGTCTGATGGAATTTAAATAGATCAACAGCTATCTTTTATTTATACAGCTATTTTAACTTATAATAAAAATTATTCTCAAAAATTCCAGTGGAAAAAGGAATGAAAAGAAAGAATTTCAAGATGCTTTAAAATATTTCAACACTTTAAAACTCTTAATCACGGAATGTTAAAACAGGAAGTAAACATGATGAATTACATACCAAAACTAGTCTTTTAAAAAAGGTAAAATCAGAAACTAGGTGTCATTTCTTGCTGAGTGTATTGAGTTTGCTTGATAAATTCTATAATATGATCACTGAAGATCATTATTTCTTTTTTAATTTTTTTTGTGGTACGCGCACCTCTCACTGTTGTGGCCTCTCCCGTTGCGGAGCACATGCTCCGGACGCTCAGGCTCAATGGCCATGGGTCACGGGACGAGCCGCTCCGTGGCATGTGGGATCTTCCCGGACCGGGGCACAAACCTGTGTCCCCTGCATCGGCAGGCGGACTCCCAACCACTGCGCCACCAGGTAAGCCCATTATTTCATTTTTAACCCTCATGCCTAGCAGTGTTCCAAGTGCAAAATGGGCACTTAATGAATGAGAACGTATGCATACACAGAGCCATGAACAGTCTAGACATCAGGGGTCAAAAGAAATGTTATAGGCCCTAGTCCCCTTAAAAATGAAATAAATTGCTACAGTGAGTAGAAAGAACCATATACTTTCTACACATTGACAATGTGTTTTGCTCATTAAAAACCAGGAGTCCTGGTATCACTTTATGATGAGGAAGAACAATTAACCAGGATCAAACCATAACTTGCCTTTAGAAGACATTCCCTAATCACTGAATGTACAGTAACAAATAACCCTAATTCAGTATAAGTCATCCCATTCCACCACCTAAGTGTATTCTGGGGCTACTAATTCATCCTAGTTGGATGCTGGAAAATCCTATAGCTTAAAGCTGCCTGAGAAAATGCTGCAAATGCTTGCTCTGAACATTTTTCAGCCAAAGCACCTTTGGGCTACTGTGGATATAAAACTGCTTCTTGAGAAAATCCTGGCTTTGTCTATATCCCTGCCACCCACTTCTGTGCTGATGTGGTACAGACCTTTCATCAAGATAAGAATACTAGCTAAGTACGTAAGTACTAGGTTAACATTACATACTAGTATTAAACACTCTGGTTCTTCCTGCTAGGGTCAGCATAATAAATCAAGTACTCCGAACATTGTCAAAAAGGACATTCCCAATTGATCATTACCCAGTTCTTGCTTTGTTACTCAGAGGAAACAAAATGTGTGTGTGTTTTTTTTTTTTAGAAAATATAGTTTAAAGGGTCAGTTATCTATCCATTCCTCTGCAAATGACTTCTATTCTTGGAATGAATCAGTGAATCAGGTCAATGGAAGGTAACATTCTTAAATCACATGACTTTAATCCTTCAAAAGGACATCTTTAGTCCCTCATTACTGTGTGGTCAATTTTTTTCAAAGGTCTCTGGCTTTTTTATTTTCAATGAAACTAAAAAGTATATCTGTTCATTATCTTAATCAATGTCCCAAGTATATGATAAAGCTAATGACATCTGTCCCAGAATGTGAAACCAGAAAAAGTTTTCTCCCCAAGAAACATGTACATTTCCTTCCCTTCTAATACTGAGATGTATCAAACTTTGTTTCCTTCAGCCTTGCTTGCCCAGAAGCTAAGAGTTGTTTTATGTTCAATCACAGTAAAAATAATTGTCTCCTTAATGTTGGCTTATTTGTCTTCTTTTCCACCATCACAATGCCAAAAAACTCAAGTTCATTTTCATTACCATTTTATTGATCTTACTATAGCTGCCTTCTTTTTAGGTTCTCAAATTCTTTTGACTATGAACCAAAGTATAAATAAAATTCAAAAATAAAACTCTGCACAGTCATCTTATTTTTTGGCAGAACTCAAGTAACTGCTCAAAGTACACAGAAATTACAATGCATAATGCCTTTTGCACACATCGCTTTCTTTTTTTTCCAGAAGTCCATAAATATCTTCCAACCATGATGGTCACCATTCCATTTTTTAAACATATGTGATCAAATTTTCAGTAGGCACACAAATTAAGCTGACTCTGTATAGTGCTTTAAAACAACAACAACAAAAACCTTGCCCAAATATTGATACTGCACATTGTGATACTATAATTATGCCCCTTTTGGCTCAGAAGATAGAATCTCTTATTATAGCTCTGTGAAAAGGACTGATATAAAGCTTTTAAAAAAAGTTCTTCATATACAGAACTGTAAGTATTTTTTAAAAATCATACTGCAAACTAATGATGAGACTGGTTAAATAAAACGTGGTGCATCCATTCAATGAACTATTATGTAGTCTTTTTAAATGTGGATGTGAATTTATAGTTACTTACATGAAAAGTTAGATACATTGTTTTGCCATATATCAAGAAGTGTGTTAACCTTGTTAAAGATAATGGTATTGTGATTATATAGAAAAATGTCCTCAACTTTTTGGAAAATGCATGCTGGAAATGCATTGAAAGTGCTAAGATATCCAATTTAGTTTAAAATATTTCCACACTTGCAAATATCTATCTATATCTAACTAAATAGATGATAGATACATAAACATGCACAGCAAAAATGGCAAATGTTAACCACCAATGTATTCAGGAGGTGGGCTTACTGGTGTTTATTATTCTTTTCTTTGGTACTCTACATGTTCAACAGTTCATAACAAATATTTTTTAGCATATGTATATCATTATCCTACTTTTTAAAGGGAAAGATGCACATAAATATAAACTCTTTCCTGAAAGCTCAGCTATAATTATCCAGATGTGGGCTTACATACTCTTCTTTATATTTTACTGTGTTTTAAAATTTTGTGCAATGAGCATGCATTTCACTTTTATATTCAGGAAAAAAACAAATTAAGCTATTCCAGAAATGCTTTCTATTAACAGCACATTACAACATTCTTAAAAATGTAGCATACAATGCTACCATGCTTAACACAATGCTGGGTGGCTTCTCCTCTCACCTGTGATGAAGACCTCGTAGCTTACAACTTTCAGTGAGCATCATTGTCACCTGAATTTCAGAAGCTTGATCTACATAAAGAAAAAGACACTGTCATATATAGTATGATAATATTATACATATGACATCAATATTTTCTGGTATTAGTAAGTAACTATCTCTAACTGTATGGTAAATTTCATCAAAAGTTACAGGCAAATCTAAATAGGTCTAGCCTAAAATTCTATTGTAATAGGTAGAGTCTCATTGACAAGGTCAACATTTACAGATGCCATTAAGGATAAGTTTGACTACGTAAAAATCAGAAACTAAGTAATGTTCCAGAAACAAAGCAGACAAAGTAACAATAGACTGGAAAAATATCTGTAACACATAAGGCATATAAAGGGCTGATTTCGTCTTTTCCCCCCTTCTTTAAAGAACTCATACGATAAGAAAAAATCTGAAAAAGAGGCAAAGGATATAAACATATAGTTTACTAAAAAAACAACACAAATGACCAGCAAAATTAAAAAAACGACTTTCTGCTTCATTCCTCAGTAAAGAAATGCAAATTAAACGAGGAGATGCCATTTTCCTCATCAGATTGGAAGAGACAAAAAAGTCAGCTACCTGTCAGTTTGGGCAAGAGTGTGAGGAAACAGGCTCATCCACAGTATCTTGGGTAGGTGGGGGAAACAACATCTAACAAAATTTTTAATACCTTTTACCATCATCAATCCCACTGCTAAGAGTCTACTCATAAAAGCTCGTCTATATATAACATAACAAGAATACTGTTCAATTATAACAAAAAAACTCAAAACAACCAAAGACCAAAGTGCCCATCACAGAGAACTAGTTAAATTAGCACGTAAGAATAATATGCAGCTACCTTAAGAAAAAAAAGTCAGATTTACATGTACTGACAGAGGAAAATCTGCAAGACATATTAAATTTTAAAAGCAAGATGAAAAACTGTGTTTGTGCGATCAGTTATATTTCAAAATCAAATTTATTTGGAAAATTAGATATATTTGGCTGTGTTTTTCTTCTTACTCACAGAGGGAATCATAGGAAATTGTTTACGGTGGTTACTTTTAGAGATGCGAGAATTTACATTTTGCACCTTTCTGTCCTGTTTAAATTTTCTAACCTTACAAACATAGAATTAGAAAAAAATGACCACAGGAGTTCTGACTGGAGATGGTGGTGCATTTTATTGTTTTCTTCTTCTTACCTCTATGTGGTTAAACAAACAAAAAGAACTACTATTATATTGGTAGAAAAAGATTTAATTTTCATATAATAGCCCAAATTAGCATGATTATTCCATTTTATTTTTAGCTTCTGAACTCATGGTTTTTGGTCCAGGTAACAAACAGAACTAAAATTGGCTTTTAGTTCAATGTTTTTGAAATAAAACATGATAATGCAATTTACCAATATCTTTAGTCTGCACCTTCAAAAGAATTTGAAGCCATTAAATATTTGCACAAATCTACAAGGATGCCTTCTCTTATACGGACCACTATTTTAATAAATATAGAAGATTTTCTCCCCTGTCTGAAAAGAACATTTCCATTAAGTGAATAGTATATTTTCATTATAAAATTGAAAATGAGTTTTAATTTTTTTAAATGGTTTTTAAATACCAAAAACAAAATTAACAGTATACCCTTAAAAATACTTTCAAAGAAGCCAATAATAGATTTGTATGCCAACAATTTAAAAAATAGTAATAATAATTTATAGATCTTCTGATCAATGCAGTACGAGGGAGAAGAAGATAGAAAGATAGGCAAAGCCAAGATCCACCTCCCAGCCCTACCTAGTAAAATGCTAAACCAACAGTAAAATCCAGACCTCTAAACTCAGGCACCATGATTATACACTCAATCCTTAAAAGTGGAGCTGTCAAAGCTGAGAAATAGTAAATTTCATTTACTTCCAAGACTAACCCGTGGAATCACTCCCTCTCTCATTACGTGATATTAGTGTTCCCTTTTCAGACCGCTTCACTTAGTTAAAACTTTTGTAGGAATACAAAATGGGTAGACAAAAAGCCAAGGACTTGGAATACTTGCTACTTCTTTGAAAAAGCACTTTACCTCAATGTCTGCTGAAATAAACTCTAGTTGTTTAAAAACTGCTTAAAATTTAGGAACATTTAGTAAATGGCAGAATATGCCTTTTTACTCTTTCTGTAATCTAAATAAGTGTTAATAAAATTATGGCCAGAACTATTTGGGGACTGGAAGGATCTTTTTTTTTTTTTTTTTTTTTTTGCGGTACGCAGGCCTCTCACTGCTGTGGCCTCTCCCGTTGCAGAGCACAGGCTCTGGACGCACAGGCTCAGTGGCCATGGCTCACGGGCCCAGCTGCTCCACGGCACGTGGGATCTTCCCGGACCGGGGCACGAACCCGCGTCCCCTGCATCGGCAGGCGGACTCTCAACCCCTGCGCCACCAGGGAAGCCCTGGAAGGATCTTTTTAGAACTGAAAACTAGTAATAGTTGGAGGTCTGTACCCATTTGGTAAGAGTTTACCTTCTTGTCAACTGGTACAGAGATCCAAGTAAAATGAAAGGTAATTTCAGGATGTGTCATTTTTTGCATAATTTTTTAAGATTTTAACTTTGATAAGCATGTTCTATTAAGCCAGGGACACTTGAGCTGGATAATGAGCTAAGGAAACTTTGGAGGAAAAATAATTTTATACATTTAGTAAGAAAAAATCATTTTCCTGGATACCTTACCCAGTCTGGTCCTAGTCTTATAATTTTAAATACTGAAAGGTCTATCTTTAAGATGTATACATTTGAAAAGAATACTATACAATAATTTACATTCTAAAAGTTACAAGAACAAAATGATTTTTACAAAACCCTACTTATTTCTAATTTGTAAAAAATTAGAAGCTATAAAAGAAAACAAGAACTTAATACAAATAACCTCAAATTAATTCATTTATTTCATGGAATTCAATTTCACAATATTCACTGTGTGAAATTCAGATTCCTAATTTCAATCTCTGGAAATTTATATTGGGATATCCGTTAAGTCTCTGTGAAAAATGATAACTTTTAAGAAGCCAAACTCCAATTTCCTGCTTATGCCTAAAGGCAAAGGTAGGGACTTCCCTAGTGGTGCAGTGGTTAAGACTCCACGCTCCCAATGCAGGGGGCCCGGGTTCGATTCCCATCAGGGAACTAGATCCCACATGCATGCCACAACTAAGAGTTCACATGCTGTAACTTAGAGTTCGTATGCCGCAACTGAGGAGTTGGCAAGCTGCAACTAAGGAGCAGGTGAGCCGCAACTAAGGAGCCCACCTGCTGCAACTAAGACCTGGTGCAACCAAATAAATAAATAAAATAAATATAAAAATAAATAAGTTAAAAAATAAAGGTAAAGTAACTGATCTTTTAAAAAATTATTTTTGCATTTTTAGCTGCACTTCTAATTGTATAGCATGTAACAAAGCATACATATTTGTGAAAGAACTTTGTCAACTCTACGTAGCTTCAATTAAAAAATAACATTCCAAAAGAATAAATCTCAAAGACACTCAATCATGTGGAGTTATCTAACAATTTTAAAGCAAATACCGTGGTCAGTACACTTCCTCTGTGTTTCCCACGCAAATCATGACCACATCTTGGCTAAGGACTCACTATGCTTTCTCTTGTTTCCGTCTAGCTCAGAGAGAACATTATAATTACAGTGGTAAGACAGAGAAACAAGCAAGTGACTACAATTCAAAGGTACATGGAAAGAGAAATCTTATCTTGTGAAACAGTCCCAGTATCTGCATTGTGTTTTCTTATCACTATTATTTCCTTTCCCCCCATTTCCAATCCTAAATCAACCCAATTCTATACAGAAACCTCTTTTGTTAATTCAACATTCCTTCAGAACAAATTAATAATATCCCAGTTCTAAATTATCCATAGACTATTTACAAACCCCAGAAGAAATATTAGAATTAAGGGGGAATGTTTCCTATAAAAAATGGAGAAACTGTAACAAAAGGCAGACAATATTAAACTTAGGGCTCAAATTTTACATCTACCAAGAGTACTATGTAAAGTATCCTTCAAAACTAGTCAGAAAACCTAGTGGGACCAAACCTAAAATTCAATCTTTAGAAGTGTTTTGGGGTTAGGAGAAGTGAATGAATAAATTCATTTTATTAACTGTTAACTTACTTAACAGTAAGTTAAACCATCTGTTTAGAAAGAAGAAAGTGTGTGTTTATAGCATCCTTAAACAAGCAATTTTGCTAAATTAAAAGAAATCAAATTCCAAAGTTTTTTTGTTAGATTAGTACAGCCCAACTTTTCAGAAACAATAAACACAAACCTTTCATGCTTCCTAAGAACTCCTTTAACTAAATTTAGAAACATAAGTTCTTATAAATTAACTTTGTGAGCTTCACAAAATTGTCACCTCCTACTCATAAAACTGAATTTAATTTTGCCCTCAATTTCTGCATTTGGAATGCTAAATTTGTTTTTCCAAAATTAATAACTAGTTATTTCAACTTACATCAGACACTGTCAGACATTAAGCTCTCTTTAAATTACATTTTCTCTCTTAAAATGAGCAAATAGACTTACCTCAGAATTACTGAAGCTTTTACAAAGCTTAAATATACAAATCAGTTATAAATCATTAAAATTCTAATATTATAAAAGGACTTGCTAATTTACCAGTATTAGGCAATAAGCCATATAAAAACATTCTAGTGTATGTTGATAGGGAATCTCTAACTGAAAATTTTATATAAATCAGTAAGTGAAATCAGTAAGTGAAAAATTAAGCATCACGTTTCTCCAAAAGGAGAATATGTGAAAATAGGTAGTCTGTTCATGAAAATATAAACTATCACTACCTTTTAGAAAACAATCTGGCAACAACTATCAATATTTTAAATGTAAACACCTCGTGGGGCAGCAATTCCAACTACAGCTATACCTGCAAAACTCTACCAAGAAATAATACACACACACACACACACACACACACACACACACAGCAAAAAAAAGGGAGGAGAGGGAGTGAGAGAAAGGCAAATAGCACCTATTCACATAAGGTTCAGTGGGTCTGGGGGTCATTTTTTTTCTTTATAAGTCCTCAGTATTGGGGGTGGAGGGGTGCTGAGATGGAGGGAAAACTACTATCAATGTTTTTTAAGAAGGAAAAACCAAAGAATTTTAACCTAGGAAAAACATAATATTAGATATAGCAAAAATGAAGTCAAGTGGATGCAGTTTATTTAGAAGCCTGAGTAATATCTAATAAATATATAATGTCTTAATTTATTAGCTTCTATGTTCTATACCTTAATGAAAACAACACAAATCTCCTAAAAGTTTAGATTGTATGAGCTAAATTAACATGGACTGATTAATGATTAAGGTCTGGCACACACTGAAAATCTGAAACAATTTTGCTGACATAAGCCACCTTAGACAGAAAAGCAGTATGGAAACGGAATGGGAAATAAAATCCTACCTTTAACTGTTTTTACAAATGCTTGTTTTTCCTTATTTGGATCTTTTTCATCTACTAAAATCCCATGGAAAATACGCCCAAAAGTACCTAAAAGGAAAAATAATAATTATTGAGATCATATGATAACGTTCATAAAACTATAAGTACAAAACTTTCTGGCACAATACAACTTAAACATAACAAGGGAAAATGTGATCAACATTACTCCAGCCCTAGCATAAAAAGACTCAAATCTTTGTTTTTTAATGACTGTTAAGGGCTCTTTTTAACTACAAAATATCTTAACTTGCCTTTTGAAATACCAAATTTAAACTATATATGAGAATTCATTCTGAAATATCCTAAATAAACCAATGATATAGACAGGAGCACTGGAGCTCAGTAATGGGGTATCCGTAGAAACATTTATGAGTTTCTAGGCTTAGCCTCAGAGCAACGACAAAGGAGAAAAATGGACTCTCCTCATACATTCAAAAACACCAAAAAAATCTGCTTCCATTAATTACTATTTGCCACTGGAGACAGTTCAAGCCCCTCCCGTGGCTGTGACTGACCTACAAGTATCTCAACCAAACAGATGAATTCAGAATGACTCACATGCATCCAAAACATTCCAAACTGAGTTATGGAAGGGGGGAAAAAGTAATTCTCTATTTAACAACTTGAAGAGCTCAATAAAGTATTTTATTATTAATTTCTGTCTTCTTCTTTCAGCATTCTCCCCAATCAATACCTTGAAACTCAAAAAAGAAAGCAAGGACCAGCAAGAGGGGGAAGGGCAGGGTCCTATCTCTCAAACACCTATCATGTGTTAGTTCATTTAATGAACATCAGTTCATCTAATCTTCATAACTGTCTAAGAGTAGACAACGGAGTCCAAATTTAGAGAAGAGGAAACTGGACATGGAAAACAGGAAATGATTTCCCCAAGGTCACATAGGTAATAAATTGTGGGACTGGGATTGGAAGTTGGGCATAACTCCAATCCCCATGCATGTGCCTTCTGCTAGAACCCATACACTTTCCATCACAGAGAGAATTACTTAGAATGCTTCAAAGAGTCCTGCTAGGTAGTGATCACCTTCAGACAAGAACTAAACAGAAAATATACTTTAAAGGTGACAAACACTAATAATCATGCCTTAATATACTTGAAAATCAACAATTGCACCAAAGCTGTCCATATTAAGGCAAATTGAAAATCTAAAGAAAGGGAAAATAAAAATCAGTGTTATAGAGGAAACAAATTGTGCACTGCTTTCTAGCCTTAAACTCAAAATGAGATGAAATTCTTAAATTCTGAAACAAAAAAATTTTTATACTACTAACATTTCTTCCTTGAAAACCTGATTTTGAGATAATAGGTACCTTCTTGGAGTACATCTTTTAGAGTTATCCTCTCCCTGGATATTGCGATATCCTTCACCTTAGCTTTGGCCTCCAAAAGAGTGACACTTCTCAGGTCATTCTTCTCTATCCGCAAGGTAGGATAACCTGAGGAGCCAACAAAGCCAAACCAAGAAATATAAATACCCTTATTATGGCATCAGGGTCAACTAGTTCAGTTAGAACCTCAGGACTCAAGTCACAGGAATGAATGAATGTAAGAATCATAAATGGAAAAAGGCACACACACGAACAGGGAGAATTACTTATGAAGGCCACAATAAATTTTAAAGAAACACTTTCCCACCTATCCCAAAATCTTAAAATGCAGAATTAAAACAAGAAACACTAAAAATAATATTATATTGCCACCACTTCAACTGCTTTTCAGCCAAATGAAACAAGCTTTGATTCATGGAATTTAATGTAATCCCTCATATGGACTGCTTTTCTCTCCAAAGATTTTCTAATACAGTCTCCTAACAAAAAAAAACCTTTTCAAATGAAGACATGTTTGTAAAAATATCTTTTCTAAAAAAACATATAATTGATTTAATCATTCTGGCATCCATACAGCCTAGTCATACCACTGTGAGATTCATATTTGTTTTTCAGTTCCCTAATTCCCATTCATTCTTAATATGATGACGGCAAAACAAAATTTCTGGCCATCAATTAAAATTCTCATTGCACAAAAAAAAAGTCAGAATAAAAGTTAGTGTTAGCAAGCAGAAATTGGAATGGTATCCCCATTGGAATAGTATTTTGGGGAAGAAAAATCCGTAAAGAATGGGTGGACTTGGACAACGGTCATCAGTGGCTGCTAGAAGAACTACATGAAAGGTTTTGGAAACCTTTATAATGGATGGATTAGGCTGACAAAACCTGATTCCACTGATCAGCACTTTGACCATGATTATGTCTAGGTGTGTGTGCATATGTGAGCATTTATGAATGCACTTATGAGTGTTTAATCCTTCCTGGAGTTCTCTGAGTTTCTTGCATCTGTGGACTGTTGTGTTTTGTTATTTTGGAAAACTCTTGGCTATTTTGTCTTCAAGTAATTTTTCCGCTCCTTTCTTCTTTTATTTATAGACAAATATATTTCCATTGGGTTTTCTTAAAAGCACTATTTGTTTTTATCATACGTAAGAAATGAAGTATCTATCTCCTTAAGGTAATGTCTACAAAACAAATAAACTTCTTATTGGTGGTAAATAAAAAAATTTGTCAACAAATAAATGTATTTCCACTGACTTTTTAAAATGCATTTTGCTTTTAGCATATATAATAAATTACTATCTACCTCTTTAAGGTTATATGCACCATCAAGAATTGACTCTAATGAGCAAATCTTGACAGCTAGACATTAAAAGCAATGATGTGTTTCTTATAAATAGCTTGGACTACTCTCACATCTATCATTATATTTCCTGAGGAACTTATGTCTTTCTTTCCTTGGTGGAGATGTTAACTGCTGTTATGATTTCTCTTAGATTTCTTTTAAGCTAGAGTGCCCCCTCCTTCCCTTTCGTTTTTCTTGCCACATCTTATTAAAGAAACTGCGTCAATTATCCTGGAGAATGTCCAGCATCTGCCTCTTCTAGTGTCATCTAACTTGTTTCCCTATCCCTGTATTTCTTGTAAACTGCAAGTCAGTTTTACAGCCTTGATTAGATCCAGGTTAACTCTTGGAGGGGGAGGGGAGACAAGAATACTCCATCTGGGAGCACAAAATACTAGCTGTCCTACTTTTAATGATGCTAAGTTTCAGTAGTGGATTCAGGCAGTGAAACTCTGATCCCTCAAATGGTAAAGTTCCCTACTTCCCTTTGTTTGTATAGTTTAAAACACTAACGAACTTTTCCTGAATCAAATATTTTATTAGGGGATGCAAGTATGATTTTCTAATTCTACCATTCCTTCCACATTTATTAGCTGGGATTTTTCTGTAAAAAAACATTTTCCTTCATAAACCAGCACTATCTGGTTACTGTGAAATAGTTCAGGTAGCCAGTTGTCAGAGTAAGGCATAATAATGTCTTAGTTAACTTGGTGCCTTAGTTAACTCCCATAATGACTGATTTTTCTAAAAAGTATCATTACGAACTTGTGGATTTTTACACATTTTTACATTTCACATTTACATCACTTCACCAATCCACTGCAGTCATTATTCTTTCTGATGCTCAATGGTCCCATTTTGGGGAGCTCTTGTCTTTAGTAGCTTCCTGGATTTTTGGCTCAGCAAATGTCCCAGGTTTATCTTACACATTCCCGACCCAGTCCTGGAATCATCCGTTTCTCCAAAGAATCCTGGTACTTCTTAATGAGAAACAGTACTGAAAGACCACAAGAGGGCACTGGGTGAAGAACAGATACTCCTTAATTTTAGTTTGCTAGAGAGTAAATGTCAGCCCAGGGGAGATAATAGTTAATTGCCTACAAGAACCTCATTAATCAATGGCACCACTGAGTTGAGCCCTGACTTGTAGTCCACTGCCTATCCTGATGATTGTGTAGTTTCTTATTTGTATGGTGACTGAGTCCTCATTATGTCTAAATTATACTCTAAGAATGATTATTTTCCCCCAAACATCTACATGTTACAGTATAAAAACTTTCATCAAAATCCTGTTCAAAAAAAGGAAATCAGACCCCATTCTCAACTCTAATGGCAACTAGTTTCCCATCATGATCAGAAGACAATGTAACGTCCTAACCACAGCCCATGAGACCATCAAATAATTCATTAAAATCCAAGTCTCTGCCTTCATAGAGATCAGTGGCTTATCCTATCTAACTACCTGAAAATCTTCCTTCTGAATTTGTATAGAGATGGTTCAGCAGCCCTCTTAATATAATCTATAGAAACCTCCCCAAAACTAATTCTAGCCGTTAAACCTAAAATTTTAATACTCCAATTTTGGAATGTTTCATTCAATGCTCTAGAAAGCAAAAGTTAAAGCCTAATTCTGTACATGTTAGATACTATGTACACAGCATGGCACACGTAACTAACCACACAGGACCAAGGAAAGACAGAACATAGACAATTTTAGTAAACCATCTTTAGAATTAAATTAACTCTTACTGGTGATAGGAGTTGCATTGTTGGGTGTGTCGGCTCTCAGATACTGAGTCGTCTGGGTAGATGGCTGAGACAGCCCTTGGGAACTACTGCTGGCACTGATGCTGCAAACAATTTTTAAGAGAGAAATACTTGGCAAGTCAGCTTCAATGAGAAATTTCCTTTTTCCATACATACAAAATGCACGTAGCCATTATAACCAGCTTAAAACCCTAACCGAGATCACAATAATGCATGGATCTCTATCACAAATGTTCCATATTGAAATTTTAATCTGCCTCATAACGTAGAGCTCTATTTTTTCCTTCCTTTCTATCTCCACAACCACCAGGCAAGTTCATCATATCATAGTCATTCACAAACGTGGTATTCCTCAGACACCATAGATAGCAGTCCTGAACCTCACAAAATGTTATGCTAGGGAACCATCTCTTAGGAAAAGAGCTCATGCCGCTCAATTAGATTGCTTTTAAGAAAAGGAGCATAAAGACAGGCCTCTTTTAATGATGGTCCAAAATCAAATGGCCTACAGATGATGGAGTATGAAAGCAAATCAAACGTGCCAACGTGCTCAAAGCTTGGGAAGGGACTTCCTACCTGGTTCAAATCTGTTTAATCATATACATTTTGCTGCTTCTACTTCCCCAATCCCACCTTTTTAGAATTTACAGAACTTATTAGAAATCTCTAGCACGTGAAGCATTCTATTATGCCATATTCTTTAAGTAATGAGGAGACCCAGAAAATGGTAGGTTCAAATAAATGTGAACCCCATACTCAAGATTACTACAGATAATGTTCTTTTGTCTTGTCAGTGGACGACGACCTTATCCCAGGGTCACCTTTGCACACATTCCAATTTCACTGCCTCAGCCCTTGTATTTTTGCAGCAGTGGAGAAGTGAAGCATAGAAATTCAGCATGAAGAGTGAAATCACAGGCAGGATGTCATCTCCTCAGGAGGAAGGTCTACTTTCCATGCCTCCCTTAGCTATAGAATCGGCAGAGTCCCATAAGAGGCTCCCAAATTTCCTAAATATGAAAATTGTTTAAATCACCACACCCCACAAAATAGTTCTGTATTTTCATAACCTAATGATTAAAAAAACACATAATGATAAAAAGCTGCTACTCAAAAATTGATCTATATAGGTCTACACATATAGTGGGTATGGGACAGTACAGTGAAGAGATGTAGAGCATAACCTTGAAATCAAAACTGCTAGCACCACCATTTATTAACTAGCTGTATGACCTTAGGCAAAATGCTTCTGGAGCCTCAAATTCCTCGTGGATAAAATAACCATAATACTACCTCCTGAAAAGGTTGCTAAAAGGATTACATGAAAAATATAATCCTTTTAGGGCAATGCCCTGCCCTCAAACATACACTTACAAGTTATTATTACTAATTATGCATATTATTACCAACATTATACATCCTTAATTCCTGGAACCACCAGGCACCTGTTTTTGGAGTTCTGAGTACATACTACTCAAAGACCACGTCGGAAATCAAATCTGTTAAAAGTCCAGGATTCAATAATGGGGAGAGGAGAGAAGCATCATCATCCCCAAAGAGGGGGGAAGTAATACAATACAATTTACTTACCCATAAAATGGGACTAAGAAAACCTACCTCCCAGGATTTTTGTGAGGCTCAAGTTGTATAATGTATGTGAAAGTATAATTCAAATATTACCTGCAACCAATGTACAGGTTGAATAAATATGCACAGACCCCAAATTATTTACTATTGTGTTTCTCTTCAGCAGCTCAACAGTAGGTGGCACTCTTGTACCACCTCAGAATTCCTGAAAAGCCTGGGCATACAAAGATGTTATGCGCTCATCCATATTTAGTGGTCCCTACAATAAGCACAGCACTAATATTAAGCGATCAGAACACACCTTTGAAAGCCCAGACTTACTGTTATGAGAGAAGCACGGAGCAGTTGGGGATCGACCCCTGATACCTATTAAATTCAATATCTACATAGCTACATCACATGAGGTAAAAAATGAAATAAAAATGTACACTTGCTAGCACTTAATAGTTTAACACCAGTCTAAATAAATTATCTCATTTGACTTTCATAAGCAAGTAAGCTTAGTTATGAAGACATTAACCTTGCTTTAGCGTTGAAGTTAGAACTTAGGGCAAAGATCATCATTTTCCTTCAGAGCGCTTATTATGATTTATATTTCTCTATTTTTCTGTGTAATTCATTTATGTAATTATTCATTCAAAAACTATCTACTAAGTGTATACTAGATGCTAGATACTGTGCCAGGTGCTGGGGATACAGCAGTGAACATAAGAAACAAAGATCCCTACCCTCATGAAGCCTACATTCTAGCAGGGATTTTTGGTTTAATATCTATCTTGCCCAAGCAGACTGTAAACTCCACGAGGGCAGGAAAAGTACCTATTTGTTCACTCCTCCCTTCCCAGCACTTAAGCCAGGGCCTGGCACAAGAGGCCTCAAGTGGGCCCAACTCTTAGTGAGAGCGCAATTAACACTTACTGAATCAATCAATCCATAAACAGAGAAAAACACCCTTCCTTGGAATAGAAAGCTATAAACCACACAGAAGAGTTGCTGCTGACATGAGCTATTGATATATACTGAAAGAGGGAAAGAATTATTGCTCTAACAGAATGGTTTCCTGTCTCTCTCTACTCATTCCTCATTCAACAAATTCTTCATGCAACATTCATTCAGTGATACCTGTTAGACACTGAATAAGGGGAATACAGAAATGAATAGGGGGAAATAAAAGGGACCCTGTCACCAGTAATGGCAAGGGTGATGGGGCAATGCAGATAATGGAAAATGAAGATATTGCCAAATAACAAGTTCATGTATCCCACAAAGGAGTGAACTCTCCTATAGTTGCAAGCTAACAGGGAAAGACTACAGTATAGACAGGGTACAGATCAATCCCTCTGTGGAAGGACTTTACAAAAGCTCTGCATCTCCAGAATACACTCATCTGGCACAACACAGAGACTGAGAAGATGAGCTTATAGTGTCAGGAGAGGGAAAGTCACACACTTGGGCTCCAACTGCCCCTGGCATGAGCACACCTCAGGCAGTTTTATTCTCTGCCTCTAAATAAGTTCTGTGTATAAGAGGACTCTGGCTCCTGAGTGTCAGGAATGGAAGAACTCTGTACCATCCCTGTGCAAGCAATTCCATGGAGCCATGGGTCCCATCAAACCTCACAGGGCTGCTGTGAGGATTAAGAGGATTAATGGATGTAAAAGCACATGGAACAGTGCCTGGCATATAACAAGTGATTTATACAATTACAGTACTGAGTTATTACAATACAGCTATTACAACAATAATGAGTCCCTTCTGTTGCTCAGCCCTGGTCCTAGAAGTGCAACCCTGAAAAAGTTATTTAATCTCTTCCAGCCTGTTTCTTTATCTTTAAAACAAGGACAGTACCATACCCATAAGTGGCTGTGAGTGTCAAATAAGATAATACATGTAAAGTGCTTGGTACAGTACTGGTAAATAGCACTCAATGAAATGGTAGCCATTGTTAACTCAGTGGCCCCAGCACAGAGGGAAGAAGCAGTGTCTCTTAAATGCTATTAGATCACTGGATGGGAACTTTCTAGTCACCACTATTAGCTTGCCTGGCATGTAATAAATAACAGCTAGTAGAATAGGAAAGAGATGAAGAAGAAATTAGTCCATCACTACCAACACACTGCAACTTTCTGAAAAGAAAAATCATAATAATGGCAATTACTATATGCCAGGCTTGTTCTAAGAGTTTACACTTTTATTTCACTAAAACTTCCCAACATGCCTACAAAGTATGTGCCATGATCATCTCTGCTTTAGAGATGAGGAAAACTGAGACATAAAGCAGCTACAAAACTTCCTCTATCTGGGCCTGTAGCACAGACGGAATTCAGAGACGTGCTGGCTCCAGTCCATGCTCTTAACCACTAGGCTGTACTCTGAAAACAAGTGATGATGAAAGCTGCTTCTATTCAGTCAATGTCTGGGAACATCTGCCTGAAAACTAGAGAACTGGAACACCAATTCATGGGTGGTAACAAATTATTTCAGCAGCAAAGGTATAAGCCCCATGGATTCTGAAGTTCTTGCACAACTCTGATCTCTGTGGGTTCAGAGCCCCCACCACCACCAGCAAGCATTCAAGGAGAATGTGTTTATCAAGACAGACCACTAAATGCCATGCCTTCCAGTGACCTCTAACTCTGCCATATCCTCTCTAAGTCCCATCAAAATGTTCCTGTTACTTCACTTCCCCCTCAGTACTTTCTCTACAAAACCTGATTGTAAGTAACACAACCATATATACAAAACATACTCTGAAACACCCCACCCGTGAATTTCCCTTCTCACTCTGACCTCCTCCCTCTTCTTTCTCTACTCAGATAAAGAAAGGGTAACAGAGGGGACAGAGAGTAGTTAGGGGCAGGAATTAATCCGACCAGGATCCCCATCCCCTTGTGCTTTTGTTTCTGCCACACATATGCTTACCCGCTGTACGTATGGCACCATGTAGGACTGGGAAGTCAGCAGTAAGATGCACTGCTCCCTAACTGGGAAAAGCTTACATTCCAGCAGGAGAGACAAGTACACAAAAACTGATTTTAGAAGGAAAAAGTAAAATAATTGCTACCAAAAAGAGAGAGAGACAGAGAAACGGAGAGGGAAGGAGAGAGAGACAAAGAGAGGAGGGAGAAATTGATGGTTGGGAGGCTTAAAAAAGAGTTCATAGAAGAGATGGCAATGGAGTTGAAATGTTAAGAATGGTTTGAACCAGTGGAAAATGCAGGGAGCCCTGTGGGCAAAGGAAAGCATGAACAAAAGTCCTGGAGGGCAAAGTGTAGGGCAAAAGTGAGGAAAAAATAATCATTTAACTGGAGCATGAAGTTAAGGATGAGAGACAAGGCAGGCTCATCTCCAGACTGTAAAGGAGGGTGCCTTGAAAGCCAAGTCACGAAGCTGAGAATGTCTTCAGTCAGCAACTGGGAATCACTGAGGAGGGAAACGAGAACTGTGCACTAGGAAAATAAACCTGTCTATGATTCCATCTTTACCTCTCACCCTATCCTGGCTATAACGTCCTCCTGGTCATCTTGACTCACCCAGGCTGGGACGGGCACTTGTTTTATTCCCACACTATAATACACATACCACAATCATCAAATTTACAATCTTTTATAATATGGGTTAATGTCAAAGATTAAATACTTGAAGCCATGAAGTATATCATTACTTTTTTTTTATTCCTAGCACTTAGCATAACATCTAATCCAGTGTATCTCAAAGCCTACACATTAGACTCATCCAGAAAGCTCTAAGAAAAATACTGACGCTCAAACACCACCCTAGACCAATGACATCAGAATTTCTGGAAGGGGGTACCTAAGTTCTGATGTATTTTAAAAGCTTACCCATGACTCTAATGTGTGACCAGGTTGAGAACTAATGATTTAAATCATAGCAGGTTCTCAATAAATGTTAATAAATTGGATGGATGGATGGATGGATAGAAGGATGGATAGTGATGGAGGGACAAACTAGGAGAAAGAAACAGGGCTATTTCAAAAAGGTACTAAGAGTCTAGAAGAGAGTCATGTCAAAGGGGATAGGGAAAAAATTGATCTCTACTACTTCTCCACCAACTAATAAACTAACTTCTGACTTCACAGATTTTTAAAAATAAAATTAGAGAAACACAAAGACAGTATTTTTTCAAGTATTTTTTCCCTTGGCTAGGGAAAGCCTCCCATCCTTCTTCCCCTGCACCACTGTGCACCAGTGGGCATGGGTGTGTGTGGGCTCCCATGTAAATGCCAACAACTGCTTTTATTTTTTTCCTTTCCCAAAATATATACGATACCTGTCATCCAGTTCAATCCTTTTCATACTATGAAGGTGCAAAACAGCTAATATTATTGCTACAAGAAATATTACTGCACAGCAAACCCCTACGCTGATATAAAATACACGTGTAGAAGTGGTTGGAGCTGCATGTACAGGATCATCTGAAATAAAAATGAACAGCACATTAAGCTTTTTAAACAAATATCATCAATTGCTTTGTGACCTAAAATACACAATGAGTACCCTGTTCTTTGTAAAAGATTTTCATTTCATGTGTCCATTCTTTGATAAGATCAGTTACCAGTAGCATGTTGATGTAAATTCACACAATTTAAAAAGTGTTTTTGTTGTAGTAAAAGAGGGATTTTAAATAGAACTTTTGGTTAATGAGTAAAATTTACAAATGGTATACATATAATAAAACATCTATAGCAGTGCTGTCCAATAGGGGAATGCTCTATGGGGTGCATTCCAATACAGCAGCCACTGGCCACCTGTGGCTATTAAGCACTTGAAATGTAGCTAGTACAATGGAGGAACTGAAGTTTTAATTTTATTTCATTTCAATTAATTTAATGTTAAATAGCCACACGTGGCTAGTAATTACCATACTGGACAGCAAGCTCTACAGACCCTTCCTCAACAGTGACACCTGGTACGGAGAGATCAGACATCTTTGTTGCCG
The DNA here is from genome assembly GCF_963455315.2 of Globicephala melas. Lineage (NCBI taxonomy): Eukaryota > Metazoa > Chordata > Mammalia > Artiodactyla > Delphinidae > Globicephala > Globicephala melas. The sequence continues at coordinate 130,582,796 of NC_083317.1, read as the reverse complement.
ATGACCACTAACTCACAGGGGGAGGGATATACAGTAGAGCGACCCACAGGTAAAACAAACAAACAAACCTTTCATCTTTTTCACTTTTGAGAGTAACAGAAATTATTTTGCTTATCTGTTTTTAAAGATAAAAGCAGGAAAACAAGACTATACTCATGAAATAAAATAACAGTCACCTTAACACTATTCAAAAAGAAAGAAAGCCTCAGCAATAGCGGAAATAATTCAAAGACACAGAGACACATGTATATACATACACACAGAAACAACTGAGAAAGAGACACAGAAACAAAGATCCGCATGATAAGAGCAAGCAGAATGGAAGACAGAGAAATAGAAACAGAACTGGTGTAACTGGAGATTCATGTAAGTTTTGATGAGTACTCACATCAGAATTCTAGTGAAGAATTTGGATTTTATCCTAAATGATATAGGAGGTCACTGCAAGGCTTCAACGAAAGGAATGATACACATGATCATACTTGAAAATAAAAGAAACAAAGATGACTCTGCATGCTGTATAAAGAATACTGTGGGGAGGAGCAAAAGCAGAAGCAGGAACAAATCAGGTTACTACAGCAGTCCAAGAAAGAGAGAGCAGTGGCTTGGACAAGAGTGTTATGGTGAAGGTGAGAAGTTCACGGATTGGGAAGCAGAGTCAACAGAGTTTGCTAATGGATTGAACCGGGGTAGAAAGAAAAAGAGGAAGCAAAGCTTTGGCTTAAAGAATTAGGTGGATAAGGTACCTTTACAAGCAGAAAAAAGAAGCAGGTTGGGGAAACAGAGAATCAAGAGTTTTGTTTTGTCCAAGAGTACCTAGTATACATCTACATGGAGATGTCAAATTGACAGAAATACAAATGTGGAGTTATGGGGATAGGTCAGGACAAAAGATAAAAGTCATAGCTTTCAAAAACTTAAAAATAAGATTGCTTTCTAAAAGTTAAACTTTGAATCAACAAATAATAAACCAGAACAGATCAATGCAGAGAGACCGAATGGCTTCTAGGGCAGCTAGACTTGACAGCAGCCTGAATGAAGGTATGACTTTCCTTAAGAATGCCACAGGCCGTTCAACCTTGAAGGGGTGGGAAAGGAAGGTCCCAAAGGCTGATGTTGGCAGTATCCATCTCAGCACACTCCAAGGCAGAGGAGAGGGTACCGCTCTGCTGGGCAGGTCCCCAAATGCGCCCCGCCTGACTACCTCCAAATTCCAAGGCTTGTGTATGCACTGTTCCCATTCCCTCACTTTGACATTTCACCTGCCACCACCTAGTCACCCTTCAGGTCTCAGACGAGATGCCACCCTCCTCAGGAAGCTCACCCTCATTCCCAGAGGAGATTACTTGCCCCTCTCCTCAGGATTTCCAAAGCCCCTTGTGCTGGCCTCGTCACAGCCTGCCACAAGATACTGTTGTCACTGGTACTGCAACTCCATTTCCTCTGCTACATTAGAAACCCATGGGGGCTTACAGAATCTGCTTTGTTCAGTTTAATCCTCTGCCTCAATCATACCACCTGGCACATCATAGCCTCTCAGTAAACGTTAGATGGATGAATACACAGAAAGGGAACGGAGGAGAGAGGGAGCAACGAAGAGGCAGACAGAGACCAAGGATACGCAATACTGTATTCTGCTTGTCAGAAATAATAACCCTACTAGCATAAAAGAAACAGATAAAATCACCAGAATTTTACAAGTAAAGTTGGAGAGCAGCAATATTTTAAAAAATAGTTTTATTTTCTTCTCAAAGACAAATCCAAATGAAATATTTCTAAAAGGCAGACAAATCTCATATTATTTTACCTTCAAAAATGGTCTACTTTGAGACAACCAGATGCTTTGTGTCTCTTGAGGCGATAAAAAAGATAAACTAGGAAGCACATACTACCATCTATGAATTATTCTAGCCAAAAGAGTTGGTTCTCAACCTAACGAAGTACAAAATCTAACTACCAGTTTAGAAGAGAGAAAAACATGTTAAATGACACCACAAAAATGCAGATGTGGAAAATTCTATGAGACAAATGACTCAATTTCTTCAACAAATAAATGACATTGAAGGGAAGGGGGTGGTTTCTGATTAATATAAAATACATGTCAACCAAATACAGTGTGTGTAGGCTTCATTTGGATCCTGATTCAGGGAAGAAACTATACAAAGACAATTTTGAGACAATCAGGTTAATTTGAACATGGACTAGCTATCAGAAGATATTAAGGAGTTAATTTTGTTACATGTGATAAATCAAATACAAGTGAATAGGTGTTGGGTGACTGTGGCTTTTTTGATGGCCTTTTAAAAAGTTACCTACCCTGAAACATTTATGGGGTGAAATGATATGATGCCTAGGATGTGCTTTAAAGTACTACTCTATCCTTCCCCACCCATGCACCCAACTGAAAAAGGAGGAAGGAATCAACGGTACAGGACTGGCAAATGTTGATCATTACTGAAGCAGGGTGATGGTCACATGGGGGTTCATCAAAACATTCTCTTGACTTCTGCATACTTGAAATTCCCTCCCTCGATTTTGTTTTAGTTTACTTCCATAAAAAGAAATCTAGTAACATTTTAAGACACTGCTATTAAATTCAGGAAGAGTAAGAGTTAATAATGTATTCATGTCAGAAAAGGAAAAAGAAGTCTAAGTTATACTACCTTACACAACCATTATCAAAAAATAAAAATCTCCTTCAAGTTTCTGCTCTGTAGGTTTAAACAATGTGGATATTTAAGCCTGTATTTTCACCTGGATGAAACTAGCTGAGGGTTACCCAGGCCATGAATTAGATTTTCTATCCTTCTGTTAAACAGATGAAGATCTTACACATATTTCACGTTCATACTTTAATTATGACCATTTGAAATGATGATATAAATTCTTACTTATAAAAGTTTTTTAGATCACATGAAATATGTATGAATTTTGCTTTACAAAATTTTCAATATTCTAATAGTTTCATCTGAACATACCAATCTACAAAACATCAGTGAAATAAGCAGCATGGCGTCATTTAATCTTTTGACAAACTGGAAACCACAAAACATCCAAGCTACACAAAACCATGTTCATTTGCAATCCATCATTTTTCATCCCTAATGATGGAAAAAGATAATACAGTAACACTTACAAATAGTTCTGCTAGTGTTTTTGTCCAAGGATGAAGTTTTTACTTCTTCAAGTTCTGAATTAAAAAGATAAAAGATGCTTTAGAAATTCTTTCTTTTCCATGAAAATCCTTAAATACCAAATTATATTTTCTGAATTTTTTCTCACATAGCTTTATGTTCTAACAGAAGTCCCTGAACTAAGTAACAAGGTATTTGTTGCAAGATAATACACATATAGATAGCTAGTGGGAAGAAGCTGCATAGCGCAGGGAGATCAGATCAGTGCTTTGTGACCACCTAGAGAGGTGGGATAGGGAGGGTGGGAGGGAGATGCAAGAGGGAGGGGATATGGGGATATATGTATACATACAGCTGATTCAGCTTGTTATACATCAGAAACTAACACAACATTGTAAAGCAATTATACTCCAATAAAGATGTTAAAAAATATATATATAATAAATGCTACATTACTATTCTGATAATCATCACTATATTCATCAATCAATAGTCTATGCCTATATTAGCCAATGGGTATTACTTACAGATAGATGCTCAATGAAAAAGGGTTTTTGTGGTCAAGAAGTCTGGGGAAAGCTACATACTATAACATCTGTGGAGGTTCACAGTGCACATTAGCAGAGTGCAAAGGCTCTGAGGAGTTTGAGAGTAACAAAACCTGTCTGATCCAATAATTTACACCCTCATAAAGGAACATTTTCTTCCCAGTAACACCCATTAACATATACAGTACATGTATGTTTTCTGTGGCAGACAGTTTTCCAAATGTAGTAAGCTGGAAAATCATATAAATATATTAGGATCACATATTAAAGAGTCATGAATGTAAACTGGATGATTAGGGTGGCCAGAAGTATGACCACCAAATAAAAAGGGTGGTACTATATTAAACTTAAGTCTAAAACAGAATAGAAAATTACATCAACTGTTAATTTTCATGTACATATTAAAGAAAATGGAGAAGGTATGGGATTATTCTGAATATCGGCTAATCATTAACCTTAGTAGGCTCCACAGACCCCATCACACTTGACCAACATTCTGCCTTTAAGCACTAACAGATGAAGCGCCGTGGTACAGGCAGCGCCACCTCCCTAGGGGCCAGGAACCACCTATTCTGCATTCCTCACTGACTGCCTATGCACGCTTAGGTGACCACTCCAGGTCCCAGTCTCCTCATATTATATAACGACTAGGTTGAACTAGTGTCTCTGAAGTCTTCTTTGGCTTTAAAATTACATAAAGGTATAACTGGATATGTAAGAACTGACAAATGTATCAAAACACCAAAGCTAACATGGGACTAACTTTTCATTTTAAAAATGTCCATTCTGACGAGATCACGCATTCAGGGTGGTGTGGCCATAGACTAAAAATGTCCATTCTGCATAAAGAAGTGCTGAAAATACATGTGCATGCACACACACACAAACACACACGCACACACACACCACACACATAATGCAACACCATTTAGCCATAAAAAATAAGGAAATCCTGCCATTTGCAACAACATGGATAGACTTTGAGGGTCTTATACTAAGTGAAATAAGTCAGACAGAGAAAGACTATGAGATATTCTATGATCTCACTTATATGTATATAGAATCTAAAGAATCAATTTTTTTTTTAATCGTAAGAAAAGAGATCAGATTTGTTATTATCAGAGGCAGGAGGGAGGAGGAACTGGAGGAGGTAGTCAAAAGGTACAAACTTCCAGTTATAAGATAAACACTAGGGATATAACGTACAGCACTGTGTACTTTATATGTTATTTAACACAATATGTTAACTGTATGATATATGTGAGAGTTGTTAAGAAAGTAAATCCTAAGAGGTCTCATCACAAGGAAAAAATTTTTTTATTTTTTTGCTCTTTCTATTGTATCCATATGAAATGATGGATGCTAAGTAAATTTACTGTGATAATCATTTCACAATGTATGTAAATCAAACCATTATGCTGTACACCTTAAACTTATACAGTGATGTATGTTAATTATATCTCAATAAAACTGGGGAAAATATACATGGAGAGTAACTGTTTACTTTACATTTACTCTAATTAAAAGATTAAATTAGAGCTTAAAAAATGCCCATTCTAATGCAGTACAGCTTTTTTACTGGCATGTTATCTGGACATTAGCCATTATAACTCATGTGCTGGCCTCAGGCGTTCTCATAACACTCAGCACTAACTTTGACTAGGAAATGTGTTAAGAGACAGTTTGCCAAAGAAGCCAAAGAAGCAAGAGCACGGGTTTGCAACCCAGCTCCACCACTTAGCTGTCCGGCCTTGGCAAGTTGGTTGGATTCTCTGAGCCTCAGCTTGCTCCTCAGAAAACGGAGATAATGAGAGAACCTACTGCCTAGGGCTGCTATAAGCATTAAATGGGTTTAATGTGTGTAAAGCACTTGGAACACAGTAAGCACTCAGCAAGTTTAGAGGGGTTTTCTTTAGCTTTTTTTTTTTCCTATCTTAGATACTAACCAGCTCTACCAATGTGACTTTGTAAATTCAGGTCACTTTAATCTCTCTGGAACTTAAAAGTGAGTGGGTTGGACTAGATAACCTTTAAGGAGAATTCTAAAATTCTTTGATCTATGACCTAGCATGCTGAAGCTCTTTCATATCCACTGTAATTTCTTGAGCAACAGATTATTCAAAACCAAAAACTACCAACATGTATTAAGTACCCACATATGGTATTCTAAGTTTCAGGTGATTAGCTTCAATTAATCTAAAATCAACCAACCAACCAATCTCTTGAAACAGGTTATTATGCCATTTTACAGATGAAAAAAACTGAGACTTAGGTTAAGAAACCTGTTCCAATTATCCTGTCAAGAGCAGAGCTGTAATTCTAACGCAGGTCTTTCTGGCCCCAGGGCAATTCTTCTACATAATGGTAATTCATAAAGGAAACATAGTTAACACCCCATTACTCAGGGGTCCCTATCAAAATTACCTGATTTCTTTACCTCTTCAGCCACTAGTGCTATTTCACATTCCTAAAGGACAACGTCCTTAGCAATTCTGATCAAAATTTTGAGAAAGCAGGAAGTAAGTGGGGCCTGAATGAGATTCCTGGCTACAAGCTATCTAGATGATTATTTTGGAATTTCATCAGTTAGTGCTCTCTTTTCTCACTTGCAACTATAATCAAGATTTGATCACAAATCTGTAAAAAGATGACAAAATCTATTTTTGACCTTCTCACATCTATATAAAACACATACTTTGGTAAATAAATTCCTTACTTTTGTAGCACATTTTCCTTCGTTTAAAATTTAAGACTGTAAAGTTTTTTGAAGAATTTACTGTCAAGTTGAGCTGCATTAGTATCATAACCTCAGAATCTACTTTGCCAGTACAGGAAAGCTCGACCCGAAACACTGTTTAAAAAAGAAAAAATATTTTAATTTTCTAAAAATCAACATTAATGCCCACTGAATAATTTAGAATTTATTTTGTTTTCAATAAAACTACAAATAATACATTTACATAACATACTAAGCAGAAACTTTCAGAGAACTTATCTTTAGACTACACAGCTTTGGACATTAAGTACTTCATTCATTACAGATATAAAAGTTAGCATTAAAGAACAAACCAAGACATAAAGGAAGAGAATTATTTTCAAATTTGCTCATGATTTTTAATATATCAATTTGTCTCATAAGTTCTCTTATTATAATAAAGCTACAGAATCATAAGGCAAACCCTACTACCTCATCAGTCACAATCAACAGTAATAACAAAAATTACTTGATAAAAAAGGAAAGACAATTCACCACCAAAATGCAATTATGTATTATTCTTAATGAAGAGATTAAAAATAAACCTGTAAATGAAACTGATAAATTCTCAACTATGAATTAAAAAGAAAAAAAAAACCTTTCTAAACAGGAACTGGCTTTTAATCAATTAATGTAAGCAAGGGGATAACAGACTTTGGTGCACTTTTTTTTTTTTTTTCCAATCTTTCAGTTTAAGACTCTTTTTCTACAAATTTAGAATACATCATTCTACCATCTACATCAGCATATGAACAATATGGGCATTTTAAAATTTCTTTACTGGCCCATAAAAATTAACCAGCCTTCCCATGTTTTCTTAAAGCTTGGATTAATGAATGTCACTAATAACAGTGAGTAAGACTGTCAAAAAAGTTCCATAACACTGGGGCTTATACTGTCAAGTTTAAAAATTTTTCGTTTTCTTTAAATCTCACATCTTCAGAAGCCTCTCTCAAAAGGCTGGCTCAAAAGTAGTTAAATTGGTGTAAATATGACACTTAAATGTTTTACTCAGACATGTCCTGAGTGCCTATCCTGTTCCAGATGTTATGCTAGGCACCCAGGGTAGATAGCTGAAAAAGACAGCTCCTGCCCTCAGGGTGGCACAGGCTAGAGGGAGAAAGAAAGAATTACAAGATAATGTGATCAGTTCAAAACAGTTAAATACAGAAGAGTTAACAAATGGAGGGAGAGGAGGCAGGAAAAGGAGAGTACAGATTTTGAGTCTTGCAGAATATTTAGTATGAATAGAAATTCACAAGCAGGAAAGATGAAAAAATGGTTCCAAATACAGAGACCAGCTTGTGCAAAGGCATGGCTCTGAGAACTACATGTAGCATGGCACTGCTGGAACACTGGGGCAAATGCAGCAATAAGGTTTAGACAGGCAGGCAGGGGCAGATGTAAACACAGCACACTGGCTGGGGAGTGTGCAATGTACTCAGCTGACTGGGGTGGGGGCACTGAGGGGCTTGATATCACATGGTCGGAAGTGAGTGTTTGGCAGTTATCAGGGCTGCAGTGTGGGAACTAACGGAAGAGAAACAAGACCAGACAAAGGGACCCAGCTGGGGGCCAACAATGCATATAAGGAGATAGAGAAGAGCTGAGTGCAGACACTTCTGGAAGGGTTGGAAAAGAGGAAATGGTTTAAACAGTCCAAATAACCCCTATTTAAAAAAATTACTTTTCAAAGTACTTATGTGTCTGATACCTACGTGTGTGCGTAGAATACTACATTATCAGTAGTTTAACTGTTCTTTGAGAGTACATGGGACACAGTTAAAAACAGTATGTTAAACTCTGTCACTGAGACTCACCTGATAAAGTGCGTGGAACTTCCCCCTGAGCAGAAATGTTGACCTGGGGCATGTCCATAGCCACAAAATTGTCTACTTGGAATCCCAGCTTATATTCAACCTGTAAAATGGAGAAATAAACAAACTGGATCCATCATAACAGAAAAGGCACCAACAGCTTGACCTCACTGATTTAGGTCATTAACTAATGAATGCATGAGCCTTTCATAAGAACAAATAATCTAGCTATTTTTTAAAAAGTCCAAATTGTCAGAAACAGTGCTAGGAATGTTCCTTTTGTTTTAAACAGTTGGAAGAAACCAAGCCAGGGAAGTTGAATATATGCAAAGTAGCTAGAGTGGGAATCCAGCTCAGCTGCATCTGATTCTAAGACTTTTCCCCACCAGACTGCATTGCCTCTTACATGACCCATTAGATTACTGTCTTGGGGGTGTGTTTATTTTTTTCTTCCAGTTTTATTGAGATATAATTGACATATATCACTATATAAGTTTAAAACGGTTACAGCATAATGATTTGACTTACATACATAATGAAATGCTTATCACCATAAGTTTAGGGAACATCTATCATCTCATATAGATACAAAATTAAAGAAATAGAAAAAAATTTTTCCTTGTGATAAGAACTCTTAGAATTTACTCTCTTAACAATGTTCATATATAACATACAGCATTGTTAATTCTATTTATAAGGTTGTACATTATATCCCTAGCACTTATTTATCTTATAACTGGAAGTTTGTAGTACCTTTTCATTGCCTTCATCCAATTCCCCCTGCCCACCTCCTCTGGTAACCACAAATCTGATCTCTTTTTCTATGTGTTTCTTTGTATGTTTGTTTGTTTTTGAGGTATAAGTGACCTACAACGCTATATTAGTTCCATTTATGCAACAGTGATTTTTCTATACATTTCAAAATGATCACCAAAATAAGTCTAGTTACAATACATCACCACAAAGATATTGTTTAGTTATTGACTATACTGCCCACACTGTAAATTTCATATCCTTGACTCTTTTATTTTGCAACTGGAAGTCTGCACCTCTTAATCTCCCTCATCTATCTCTTTCGTCCCCCTCTACCCTAACTCCTCTGGTAACCATCTGCTTGTTCTCTGTATTTATGACTCGGTTTCTGTCTTGTTATGTTTGTGCATTTGTTCCTAGGAATTTTCAATTGGATAAAAATTCAATCCAGTAAGCCACCCTCTATTTCATGCTCAGAACAGTACCCCCACTCTCCTGTACAATCTGCCATCTAGGATTCAGAAATTCTGCTGAGGACTACAGCCACTGACAGAGAAGCCCTGGAGAGGCAGATAGATATGAAGAGCCAAGGGGCTGAGATGTATAATTTACAGACCATGACTAGTCACCAATGTCTTCTCTATTTGATAAAAGCCAAGCTCTGAGGGCCTGCATGTGACTGGGATGAAGGTCTATTCTACAGACCCACTCACCTCACAAGCAGATTCCAATGTACAAATTTCTCATAGAATATCTAAGCCACATTCTCTAGTCCAGCTTTCACCACTGAGAAAGTTTATATTTGGATGCCCATCTAACCTCTGGATCTATTTCTCAAGTGATTCAGAATCAGGAAAGGAAGAGGGGTGACTAGGAAGATGTCCTGGGAACACCAATATTCTCTATCAATACCTGGCCTACACAGGTGGCTCAATAGAACCAATCAGCATCAATCAATAAATACATCCTGTTGCTAGAGAGATGTTCATGAAAGAAAGAGTTCAAAGTGCAAAGCAATAGGTGAAATTCAGAATGGCTGCCACCTTCAAGACCTTCAGTGAGGCCTTATATTTCACACTACTCTTTGTCCTGCCCTTGGGGACTCAATAAGAATGGTACCCCTCTCCCAGTCAGTGGTCACAAGGGCTTTTTGGTGGAGGCTGGGACTGGCAGAAGCCAAAGGGCAGTGGGTTAGGAAAACAGTAGTAGAAAAGAGGTCCAAGAAACCGTTCTTCAAGAAACTTAACTAGGAAGAATGTAATCAGGTAATGGTGGGGAGCAGGGCTGGGGATGGGTGGTGGGGTAGATTTCAAAGCCCTTCTTTCTTCTTTTTTCAATGGAAGATACTCAAACATGTTTATATGCTAATGAAAAAAACCAACAAAAAAAGACTTAACAAAGAGGAAACAGGGAAAGAGTAATCTTCCAGATTATAAAAGAAAGGATGGACACCTGAGTATTAACTGGGTCAGGAGGTGTTTAAACCATGGATAAGAAGGGCTCAATCCAATGACTGTAACTCCCCCTCTGGGTTTCTCTTTTCACATGCTCCTTGAAAGTCCCAGAACGCTGTAGGGAGTATGCAAATATTAAAGTATTGCTTTACAGTTAAGATAGGTATACAAACAATTGTTGAAGGCTGTATTCGGTAAGTGCCACGTTCACAACAAAGGGAATGTTCTTGCTGCTGCACATCAGTGACTTAGTGGCACCTTGGCTAGAAGTGTTCCCTCTCATCTTAGCAGGCCAAAATACCATCACTGCCACTAGGGGGTGAGAGAGAGCTGCAGCCCAGAAAGTCTGGGCCCAGAATGGGCAGGCTTTCCCAGCAACACTCATTGACTAAGATTAAGAGAATGCATTGACTATATCCCTATATCCATGCTACCTCTAAACAAGGCAATACATGAAGGGCAAGTGCATGAAAAAAAAATTAAGCACAGTCAGCAAGAACTGGATTAGAACCATGAGACTGTGTGACCATTAGGTAAATTACTAACTTTTCCGAGTTTCAGTTTTTATAAAATGAGGCTAGCATAACCATGTTATGAGGATCAAATAAAATAATTAAGATGACACACCTGTCAGTCTGGCACAGGCCCCCTTTAATAAACGCAGACCCCAGTGGCATCAGCAATCATTCCAGAGTAGCTACCCTAGGCCCTGCTGCACTTCCCCGTAAGCACCAGCCTACTGACCCCAGAGATTCTGACACAAGCTTTCCTATGCCCTGCCAAGAACAATACTGCTGCCCTTCTGTTTTGTCCCCCATCTTGGGAACGCCACTATTCTAAACAGCCTCCCATACTCTCAGCCTCTTCATAAGTGTCTTCCCCACCTTCTCCCCCAGACTGGCTTTCCTAACCCTCAACCCTCAGGGCCTAGACAGTAGGGTCAGCATTCTTTCAGAATCATTAGGTCCTACACACCCCTTCCTCATGCAAAACCCCCTATACTCTGAAGCTCCCAACTTCTACTCATAACGGCTATTTCTCACGCCAACATCATCAGTGACACACAGGGACTCTGCAGAGGCCTGGGCGCTTGCCTCACTCTGTCTCCTGCCATCTTCCTGATGGCTTCAATATTAACATTCAGTATTCCTATGTACTGAAGAATTGCCCCACAACCAAAACAAATGCAAAAATCCCACTCTATCAAAGATCCCATCATAACATCTGATTCCTATAAAACCGGTTCTTTGTCTCCAACACTCTGATTCAACCAACATTTATGAAGCACATTTGTAAGCCAAGGGCTATGCTCATAGTTGGGATGCAATAGCCAGTAAAGCTATTTCCATCCTCTCCAGCCTAGCTAGTGACCTGGTTTCACTTTCCCACAGACTGTGCCCCAAAGAAGACTAGTTACCGACACAGTCGTATTGCCATCAGGACTCTGACCACCTCTCACTCTACTTCTGCTGCCCAGCACTGCTGGGGGAAATCACACCTGGAAGAGAAAGTTGCTACGACACAAAGATGATCCCCAGCTTCAGGGCAGGCCGTTAATCCTGCTCAGCAATCCCTTCCCCACTCACCCCTCTCTCCCTAGTCTTCTCACTCCAAATCTCACAGGATCCACAGCTTCACCACCTGCTGCCCTCTCCACTTCCCTTCTCTCGGACAATGCTCTTGTCCCCTGCGGCTGGCACACAGGAACCCCCTTTCTGCCTTTCTTTTCAGCTCCAGGCAGATCTGTTTAGAACACTCAACCTTTGCGCACCAGTCCCAAGGAGAGATCTGTTCTCCTCTCCAAATGATAAACCCTTCTCTCCTAGTATACTAGTTCTAACCCACTTCACCACTGATGGGATTTTGTGTCATCAACTCATCTCTCTCACTCTCCTATATCTTCATTTTCTCCCATATGCCCAATTACCTACTAGACATATCTACCTAATAATCTTACAGCTCTCAAATGTGGCAGATTCAAAACCAAACTTATTATGCTTCCCCACACTTGCTGTCTCCTTTATTCTAGGTCTCAGTTATTGCAAGCAGAGGCACAGCTAGTCAGGGACCAGAACCCCTGGGGCAGCAGATAAAGCCAGCGGCAAACAGGGTCAAAGGCCTTATCTGCAGTGCTAAAGGCGGGAACAAGACTAGCTCTGGAGAGTCTCAGTGCAGCCAGGGGTTGGGGGCGGAGAAGGGCAGGAGGGAGAGAAGTAAGCTTGTGAGTGGAGCTGGGTAGAGTCAGGGGCATGGAGAGAGGTGGTGAACGGGCTGAGTAAGATTTCTGAAAAGCCCAAACCTTTGGCCAAGAGCAGCCTGGAACACTAAGTGTGAAAGCACCATGCCTGTCCTTTGCTTCCTCCCTTTTTGATGCTCTCTGCCTAAACGTGAAAGGCATTCCAAAGCAGTTCTCTTCTCCCTCTGGAACCTTCAGAATATAAAATTTTAAATTGCAGTTTCTGGGGTTAGAAACTGCCCATTATTAAAGGCCAGTTTTTTCCTATTTTGGCATGTATCGCTCTATATCGAATCTCACTTGCCAATGATCCTTTGAAGAAACAGATCTGCTCTAAAGCTAACATTTATAATCTACTGGAACAAAGGAAATCTGAACAGCAGTTGTTTATCAGAAAAAAGAATGAGCCAAAATACTTCAGAAAAGAAACTAGAGAAAATATAAATATTTGAATAAGCTAAGAAATAAACATTTTTGGTAATCTTCCCTTACTTGGAAACAAATGGCAATTGCAAAGAGGCAGCTGCTGAGTAAAGCCACTTCCTTTTGGAACACAGTACAGATTTAAAGTGAATACACTTGCCTACAGCCAAATAGGCTTTTAATTCCTCTGAAATTACCAGAAGTGCTGCATTTCTCATAGAAACCCCACTCTGCAGGCGATACAGCAGGCTGAGCCCCAGGGCTGCTGTAGGAACTCTGGACAAGTTCCCTGCAGACCCTCCTGACAATGATGAATTCCTGAAACCAGATATCAGCTATGGGATGGGAGTGAGTGGGGATTGTATTCTGCTACATTTTGGTATATTTTTGCCTTTCAGCTATCTAAAATATCTACTGACACTTAACAGATGCAGTTGCATGTTTTTTTCTGGATATTGGAGAATGTTCTGGAATACAGAAGAAACTAATTATTTCTTAAAGCCACCAGTAGTCTTTTTTTTTTTTCTTTTTGAGTGTGTGGCCTTGTGAAAGACAAGCAACACCAGAGTTCTCATCCCATCTGGAAATGCAATTAACCCATCACATTTACCAACCACTCACTAAGGCAGTGTGACACAATGTCATGAATAAGACACAGCTCCAGCCTCTGAGAAGACCACAACCTGTTCGGCAAGATAAAACAGAATCACGTATACACTGGAGAACACTATCATCAAAAGCTCTGATGTGTTAAAACTAATGTTAAAATATCTACAATGTGAAGTGAAATACCAAGAAGCCTGGAGATCTCTGGAAGCAAATACCTCATCTTCTGGCAATTCTTAAAAAGCAAGAACTACAAAGTGCTGGAGCCTGGGAGCCATGGCCCTCCTTCTGAAAGTTCCTGATTGCATCCCAGAGCCAACATGATCAGGTGAAGAACTCTCCAACATGTCTCTCCTAGCCCCTTGCATGATTTTCCCATTTCAAAAAAATACACACACACACACACCCAGATGCTTATCTATGCACAGACTATCTTTAGAAGGGGAGACTAGAATCAGGTAACAGTGGTTGCCAATGGAAGGGGAACTAGGTGGCTAGATTGCTTGGGGATGGTACTAGGAAGGTGTAGGGGATTTATTTTTCACTGTATACCCCTATGCCTTTTGCATTTTGTACCATATGCATAAATGAAATACTCAAAAGATTAACTTTTAGGGCTTCCCTGGTGGCGCAATTGTTGAGTCCGCCTGCCGATGCAGGGGACACAGGTTAGTGCCCCGGTCCGGGAAGATCCCACATGCCGCAAGCGGCTGCGCCCGTGAGCGGCTGCGCCCGTGAGCCATGGCCGCTGAGACTGCGCATCCGGAGCCTGTGCTCCACAACGGGAGAGGCCACAACAGTGAGAGGCCCGCGTACGGCAAAAACAAAAACAAAAAAAAGATTAACTTTTAAAATAGACAAACTTCAATTAAACAACTGTGCTAAAATCACCGAAGATATTATGACCTAAAACTGGAATTAGGAGCTGCAATGGAAGCCGAACCTGAAATTAGATTTAATGTACACACGTTCCTTAGTTTTTTACTATAAAACATTTTAAGATATAACATGATTAGCACTTTCCTCTAAATTCTTACACCTGGTACAGATGAACTGTGAGATAAGTTTAGCTATATATTCAAACTATGAATTCCATTCATTTTTCCAAATTTACAACTTTATTCAAAGTGAAATATCTGGAAAATCCCAGGTGTGCAACTAGTTTGTCAACTAGCTTGTCAAGTGTACCCAACCTATGTTTTCACATTTCTAGATACAGGAATCCACCACTCCTAAAGCAGCACATTCTAACTTTGAAAAGCTCTAACTGTTCAGAAGTTCCCCATTTGTTGAGCTGTGCCCTGTGGCTTCTACCTGTGCATCTCTTCCATAGTCAGTTAAGGAATACCTGTAACTAACTACCAGGTGCTACACCAGGCACAAGGGACACAGAAAAGGACAAAAGAGGTTCCTACCCTTAACATGCTCAGCACCTTGGAAGGAGACAGACAAGAAAATCAACTACTAAAATATTCTTAGAGTATGATAAGGGCTATGAGGGAGGAAAGAGAAGGTCACTGTGGGTACAGAAAAGGGCACCTGACATAGATGAAATAGAGGTGACACCAAGTGTAAGTTTTGAGATAAAAAGAGTTAATGAGGTAAAGAATGAGGAAGGGGCATTTCTAGCAGAGCAAACAGCAGCAATGTAACAGGGTACAGGGCATTCCAGAAATTGCCAGACACCCCCCAAAAAAATGGCAGTAAACAATTAGCAGGAGGGCAGGCAGAAAAAGAAAAGGCAGAGATGAGATCATGAAGGCTCCCTAAGAAATAGAACTTTATTCTGATGGCAACCGAGAGCCCTAGGACAGCTTTGCGGGGGGTACAGCAAGAGGTCAGTCAAGAGGCAAGACCAGTTAGAAGACTATTTCTGTATCTAGTTAAGAAACAATGAAAGCCCAAACTAAGGATGAGGCATTAGTCTCGAGAGAGATAGGAAACGAATTTAAGGTGTAATTATGAGCGGGAATAATCTGGACTGGGAAGGTGAAGGAGGAGTCTAGGATCCCTTCTAGGCTTCTGGCCTCGACGTGTAAATAAATGTGATGGCCTCCAACAATTCAGGGAGCTTCTGCCTTACGAGGACTATCATACCAGCAAGAGCAGTCCAAATGTGCATTAATGATGGTATTTAATACCCGCCACAGAAGTAGTTTAGAAATGATGCTCTACAAGATAATGTGAAGAACATGAAAGTACAAAAGAGCTATACCAAGGCTCCTGCTAATCCAAAATGTACCCACGCCAACACTGCTTCCCGTTCAAACATATATATTCATCTGAGCCCCTTCTTCTATCTGCTCTCCTCCACTCCAACTTCCTCCTTGTGATAGGCTCCTAAAACTCCTCAGGCACCCACTATCAGCAGTCAGACCCCTGAAACTCACTCTAAATGAAAAAAAAAAAATTAGTGTATATTTTTAAAAATGAATGAAAATAGAATGTTTAATTCTGTTCAATTCTAACTGCCACATCCCACACTGCCTTTTTATTCATAAGTCACTACTCATACACTTGCCCAGAAAATATTCTCATGGTATATCAGCATTTTTTTCCCCAAGTGGGCCCAGAAACAATCACATCCTATTCAAAGTCAGCAGCTTACCCAGAATAGAATCTCTACTATTTCATTAGATTTTTCACTATTTTAAAATATATGTTATTTTTTGTTTTCGTATTCATCAACATTAAAGATAGGAAAAGTAACAAAGGACTAACCATCAATTTTTTGAAGAATATAAAAAGCTTCTCTGCCTGAAAGATTCACAGAAACGATGGATCTCAGAGTTGCAAGGGAACTTAAATTTTAAGACTGCCACTCCACAATGTTTAAATTCCTTCTACAGCACTACCACCAAATGGCTACCCAGTGCAGATCACCTCTTCCAGTGAGAGGAAACAATCACACTGGCTAAAAGTGAAACCTAGTTCTAAACACAGGTGCAAAAATTAGTGGTTGAAAGGGTGTTGCGTTATGGGATTTTAATACATAATTTCAAATTATTTCCCCACGATTACCTGTTCATTATAAAGGAGAGAACTTTACAGTGGAGAAACCTGGTGAACTGTGTGATCACAGTTAACATCAACAGTAAGGGGACAAATTGACATCGTGTGCACTGTGGAGGACAGCAATGCTGTAGTGTTACCACCAAGGAGACATTCCGGAATCTAACCAGAAGGAAACCTCAGACAACTCAAAATGAGGGACAGTCCACTGGCCTGTATGTTCCTAAATGTCAAAGTCAAGAAACACAAAGAAAGGCCACAGGAGAAAAAAGGGCTATAAAGAACATGATTGGGATAACTGATGAAATATGAGTTCTGTAGATTAGATAATAGTATTGTTTTAATATTAAGTTCCTAACCCTGTTCTTAGAAAATATACACTGATATATTTAGGAGTAAAGGGACACAATGCATGCAATTCACTTGCACACAGTTCAACGGAAAAAAGTATGTGTGCATGAGTGTGGGGAGAATGAGCGAATGAATGACAAAGTAAGTAAATGGAGCAAACCAGTAACAATTAGTGAACCTGGGTAAAGGATACTCTTTGAGAATTCTTTGTACTGTTCTTATAATTTTCTCTGTTTGAAATTATATCAAAATTAAAAGTTACCCGCCCCAAATAATAATGTCACACAATGTTATATAAGAATACTGAAAAATGTGATAGCTGTTTCATTGAAGAGTCCAGGTGTCTACCCATTCAAACTAACAGACCTTAGATTAAAATGTCTCAGGTGAACCTTTTCTGAATTACCTATATGATTTATGCTGGCACTTCAGTATATCCAAGTTACCATCTACCATATGTTCTTAGTTCACATGAAATTTCTCTCTCTGTTTTTGCAGATTTCACCCTAAAGAGATCTATCCACTCCTAAAAGAACACCCCCCCCCATTTGGATACCCCAAGGCAATAATGTTGGACAGTTGAGGTGCTCTAGACAGCAAGGCACATATGCTTTACCCAGGATCCAAGCTAATTCAACTTTAATCACAGCATTCCTGCAGCTACGTTTTAATGCATGTATGTGTATGTGTGTACGTTTCTCTAATGTACATGTGAGTATATATAATAATGTGGATATATGCATATTTATATAATCATTTTTACTTATCTGACTGGCAAACAAATACACTTAAATATTTAGCATTAAATGGTGAACTGAAAGAAGCACTCTTATTCACTTTGTAAGGAATGTTGGCTTATTGGTACCATCTTAAGAGAGGGAAGGGAGAACGAATTTGGCGATATCAATCAAAATTTTAATCATGCACAGTCTCTGACCCAGTCATTTCACTTCCTGGTCACAACGTACTACTCAGAAATAATGCCAAAAGTACACAAAAATTTCTTAACAAATTAAGATGTTCTTAATGTTCTTAATACTAAACATAACACACATTCACACACATATTTTTTGTTTCTATATTCATCAATAATAAAGTTAGAAACAGCAACAAAAGATGAACTACCAATTGTTTTTACCATGGATTTTGCTTGCCAAATGAAGTGAAGAAACTATTTGTAATAGTGAAAGGAAACACTGTTTGAAACAGTAAAATGCTATTAAAAATCCATGCATCGGGCTTCCCTGGTGGCGCAGTGGTTGAGAGTCTGCCTGCCGATGCAGGGGACATGGGTTTGTGCCCTGGTCCGGGAAGATCCCACATGCCGCGGAGCAGCTGGGCCCGTGAGCCATGGCCGCTGAGCCTGTGCGTCCAGAGCCTGTGCTCCGCAACGGGAGAGGCCACAACAGTGAGAGGCCCGCGTACCGCAAAAAAAAAAAAAAAAAAAAAAATCCATGCATCAATGAGGCACTTAACAAATAACAATACATCGTACATCCATATGATATCATATTATAAAGCCATTAAAGAGACTGCGTTAAATCTGAAAGTAGAGAAATGGAAAGATGCCAAGACATAGTATCAGGTAGGGGGGAAACACTGTACAACACATGTGTTAGAAAATCCCCTTTTTGTTTAAAAAGGAAAAAGAAATGAGCTTTGAAGTATACCAAATTATAAACAATGATTACTTCTTGGTACAGAGGTACAAAGTCTTAACAGTTCTTAAAACAATTCTATAATATTTGAATTTTCCCAATAACTATTATTGTTTTCTAAGTAGACAAAAAAAGATCTATATTAAAGTGATCAAACTTAAATGACCTGCAACAAATATAAGGACAAATACCACTTTATAATAATTTTAAAATAAACTGTGCAGTAGGTATTCTTATTTGTTTTTAGTAGCAAAAACTATTTTTATTTCCCAAATAAAACCCTACTCAGAAGCTTATATATAATGGTGCCAAAAGAAACTGAAGTTGATCGGGGGAGGTGGGCTCTACATTCAGCCTCTCACTCTCTGACCTAAGAGAAAACTTATCATGTTAGAGAAGCCCAGACAGTCAGAAGAAATGTGAAGAATTCAGCAACAAGCAAACCAGGCAAGAGGTTCGTCAGAGTTACACACAGGTGCTTACGTCTGCTGTACCTGACTTTTACCACTTCTCCATAAATGGGAGAACTATATCCAATACCTCAAACATGTCTGAAACACCTAACTTACAAATTCCCCCACCCCTCACTCATATCACTTCATCATAACAGTAACAGCATCGTCATTAACAGGTCCAGCTGTCCCCTCTTCAAGCTAGAGCTACATCCCTATTTGAAAAGCTTGAAAAGATGTAAGTGTTCTGCCATAAGCTAGTCACATAAATGATGACTACCTTCATTTTCAAGGATTTGAGAAAGTCTAGAGGACTAGGCTCAAGATTTAAAATAGAAATCTGAAAAGATCCAGTACTGCTACAGCCCACCACCCACTGACCCCCTTGTGTGGTTGGCAGCCCATTCCTCAGATACAGTCCTTGCCTCAGCCTCTGGGCCTGGGTGGTCCTGTCTTGGCATCTTTGGTTGACCGCTCTCTTACCTTGGACTTTGCATGCCAAGTGAAGTGCAGGAAATTTGTCTCGCTGGGTACTAACAGGTTAAAGGATAGGGCGTAGTGACTAATAAGATCATTTCTCACATAATAAAGTTCTGCATCAAGACCTAGAAAAAAAATAGGGAAAAAAATTAAACGCCCATAATACCCTCAAAAGCATTAACCATCAGTATTTCAAATACTGATTATTATAAAAATAACACTGATGTACAAATGCACATCACAAACATATCCCACATGTGCTGCCTTACAAAGTAGGAAGAACACAGGATTTCATCATCGCCAACAAGGATTAAGAAACTGAGACTCAGGACAATTAAGGGGTCCTCCAGCTAAGCACAGGGGTGCTGGAGCCACAACTCTGGGAGCCACGCTGTCTTCCGAGAACCACCAATGTGATACACTTCCTTCTGGAAACAGACCTTCTCAGAGAAATGCCTACAAACAAAAGCCCCTTAACCCCACAAAACTGATGAGGATTTAGGAAGAGAGATGGGCACCTGGGTGAAAATATTAATGTGAACCAAGGCCTCAAGACCCCAGCCAGAGATGACCTCGGCTTCTGTCAGTACGACGCACTGGCTGCTTGGACGGCATGTTACCAAGGTACACTCAACACCACTGCCACACAGACACACGTCCTCTTCCCAATCTGAACTACAAGGTGGAGAACACCATACTTCTCGTATTCTTGGGACAGTCCTCTGCACAAAGCAGATGCTCAGTAAACACTTGTTAGACAAGTTAGAACTGCAGATAAAAAGAGAAATAATCGAGATGCCTGAGAAATGTTGGAGATTTCAAATCTCACTCATTGCCATATCACTTTCTTGCCCAGGTCACATCCAACCTCAAACACACATCACATTTCTCAATTTTGTGATACCCCTTCTTAAAATAAAAATTTTAAAGGCAAAATTTAATCACCATCTTGAGTGGAAAACCAGTAATTATTGTGAAAAAATACAAGGTAACCAAAAAAAAAATATAATAAATCAATTAAAAGGAAAACAAAACATTACTAAATGCTAAATACTGTGGCCTACACCAAGGCAGTGAGCTTGAGCCCAGTTCATTGTTTACAAAAAGGGAGGAAGGGGATAATAGCAAGTGTTTGAGAGAGGTAAAGAATCAGAGGTTTTCTCTATGATAACCCAAAAGAACTTTAAGAATGAAAGCAGGGAGTAAGTTCTCTCAATTGATTTACTGTTATTAAAAGTTGTGACCAGGTGTCCCTCTAGTAATGCATGACACATATTCCACACATAGGAGGGAAAAAGGTACAGGGGAGGCCAACTGAAATGTAAATTTCACACTCACTGAGCCTTATACCATGAGTCTAAAACACCTTGTGGTATACAAAGAGGTCAAGGTGAGGCTCTCACACCTCCTAAGATACAGATAGAGAAATGAATAACTCTGCTATAGGCATTTCTTCTGTAAAATTAGTTTTCTCATTTCTGAACTGAATCTAATACAATCATTAATTCAGAAATGAGATTTGAGGCTTACATAGGGGAAAGTTGCTGCACTGGTTGAGCAGCGCTGCTTTATTGATCCTATAGAGGAAACCAAATGCAATGAGAGAAAGTTAGAGGTCTTCTGCAAAAGGCTCTCCCTGCCAGCAGAACAGGAAGTGCTAGCAAACAATTGGGGAGGGAGGACTGGTGGGGCTGGAGAAAGGAGGGTAGGGGAAAGAAAGTAAGAAGGTGGGAGAGAGGTAGGAGGGAAATGCAACAAGAAAGCTGGGTACAAAGAAGGCCATCAGCAAACACAATAACTGTAAATAGCTTAAATTTTGCTTGTTTTTAAAAATTTTTTTTACTCTAGTCTAGATTGATGCTGTTCATAAGAGATATACAATACCTAGAACAAAATTTTAAAATATATGCCAGGTTAAAAGGGGGAGAAAAACAAAGAAGTAAATATGGCAATACGGACATGAGACAAATTAGAACTTAAGGTAGAAAGACTTTATATTAATAAATTCATTAATTAATATGAATTTATTAGTAAGAAAAAGTTCATATTCATAAAAACCTAAGATACAGTAGTACAACTAACAAACGAGCTTCAAATATAGAAAGCCAAAAAAAAAATCAAGAAGAAATAAATCCACAATCATAGTTGGAAACTAACATCCTTCAGAAAACAAAAGATCAAAACAGATAAAAATTTAGTGTGGACATATAATTTGAACAATGTAATTATGGGACATGAAACAAGGGAGGTTAATCATGAATTAGACCCATTACACTTTTTTTTTTTTTTTTTTTTTGCGGTATGCGGTCCTCTCACTGTTGTGGCCTCTCCCGTTGTGGAGCACAGGCTCCGGACGCGCAGGCCCAGCCGCCATGGCTCACGGGCCCAGCCGCTCCGCGGCATGTGGGATCCTCCCGGACCAGGGCACGAACCCGTGTCCCCTGCATCGGCAGGCGGACTCTCAACCACTGCGCCACCAGGGAAGCCCCCATTACACATTTTACAAAATGGATTCTAACTTGAAATAATGCAGGCTACCTTCTCTGATCAAATACCACAATATAGAAATTAACCATAAGGATAAAGTCAAAAGATGATTACTTGAAAAGATTAGTAGGGACTTCCCTGGTGGTCCAGTGGTTAAGAGTACGACGCGGACTTCCAATGCAGGAGACTCGGGTTTGATCCCTGGCTGGGGAACTAAGATCCCACACACTGCACGGTAACTAAGCCCGCGCCCAACAACTACAGAGCCCGTGTGACCCAACTGCAGAGCCCACGTGCTCTGGAGCCCATGAGCCACAACTAGAGAGAAGCCGGCACACCGCAACGAAGAGGCTGCGCACCGCAACAAAGGATCCCGCATGCCACAACTGAGACCTGACGCAGCCATAAATAAATAAATAAATAGATAGATAAATAAATAAGAAAAAAAGGAGACACAGACTAACAATATTTAGGAAGAGGCAACGTTACTACAAGTCCTATAGATGTTAAAAAAAAGAATATTATGAACAACCTAATGACAATTTCAGTAATTTAGGTAAGATAAAAAAAATCCTTGAATTTACCAAAACTGACAAGAAGAAATTAAAAATCCAAATAATTAAAAATCTTCCCTCAAAGCTCCAGGTCCAGATGAATTCTACCAAAACATTTAAGGAAGATATACTACCAATCTTGCACAAACTCTTTCAGAAAACAGTCAAAGAACTTCCTAACTCATTTTATGTTACACTGATATTAAAACCTGACTAAAACATCGTAAGAAAATTAGACTGACTTCCCTCGTGAACATAGACACATTCTCTATCAAACATTAGCAAACTGAGTCCAGCAATATAGAAAAAGGTTAATACATCATGACCAAGTGTTTATAAAAGGTAAACCTTTAAAAATCAATATAATTAAACACATTAATGAATAAAAGGCAAAAACCCAGATCATCTCAATAGATGCAGAAAATGCATTTGGTAAAATTCAAAGCCTAATAATGATTAAAAAAAACTGGGCAAACTAGGAAGAGAAGTAAATCTTCTCAGTCTGGTAAAGAGTATCTACAAAAACACTATAGCTAACATCATACTCAATGGTGAATTTAAATTCTTATTTCTAAGATCAGAAACAAGACAAGGACGTCCACTTCCAACACTTCTATTCAACCTTGCGCTGGAGGTCATAGCCAATTTATAAGACAAAAAGTATAAAAGTTAGAGAGGATGAACTATAGCTCATTATTCACAGATGATAGGATTACATGTGCAGAGAAAACACTATGAAATCTATTATTAATAAAATACTACTAAAACCAATTCATGAATTTAGCAAAGCCTCAGAATACAAGGCCAATATTCAAAAAATTACTTGTATCTCTATATACTAGCAACAATTGGAAAATAAAATTTAAAAATCAATACCATAACATAAAAGAAAACAGTATCTAGAAATAATTCTAACTAAAGATAAGACCTCTTTACTTGGAAACTACAGAACATGACAGAAAAATTAGAGATGACCTAAGTAAGTGGAGAGATACCATTCTCTTAGATAAGCCTCAACACTGTTAAGATGTCAAGTTTCTTAAATTGATCTATAGCTTTAAAGTAATCCTAATCAAAATTCTAACAGATTTTCTGAAGAAACAAATTAACTCTAAAATGAAATTTAAATGCCAAAATAATCTTGAAGAAAAAAGAAAAAGACAACGTTGGAAGACTCACACTACCTCATAGGTAATGTAAGGATTCCAGTTATCATCCTATTTCACAACAGGATGAAGAACTAGAGTAATCAAGACAGTGTGGTATTGGTATAAGGATAGATATATCAATGGAACAAAACAGAATCCAAAACTAAACCCACAAGGGTCAATGGAATTTCAACAAAGGCACAATGGCAATTCAATTAAAGTGATGCTAAACCAAATGGATAAAGGTATGGGGGGAAAAATCTTGAGCCCTATCTTACATATCACATATTACAAAACCTGATCTGAAATTGATTACAGACCTAAATGTAAAGGCTAAAACTATAAAGCTTCTAGAAGAAAATGATTATTTTCACAACCTGGATTAAGCAAAGATTTCTTGGACTGGCCACATAAACCACGAACCCAAAGAGAAAAAATTGGTGAATTGGTCATCATTAAAATTAAAAACTTCTGCTCCTTAAAAGATACTAAGAAAATGAAATTCAAGTCACAAACTGGGAGAAAATATTCACAACTCATACACCTAAAAGGACTTGTTTCTAGAATAAAGATCTCTTATGAACTAAAACTAAAAAGACAACCCAATTAAATAAAATAGGCAAAAGATGTGAACATACATTTTGTAAGAAAAGATATGTAAATAGACAATGAGCATATGAAAAGGTGCTAAACATTATTAGTTATCAGCAAAATACAAACTAAAACCACAATGAGATACCATTTCCACTCACAAGAATGACTAAATGTTGGCAAGGATGTGGAGCAACTGCAACTCTCATACATTGCTGGGAAGGTAAAAATGTTCAACTACTTTGGAAAACAGGCAGTTTCTTATAAAGTTAAGCATATGCCTACTCAGACCCAGTAATTCCACTCCTAGGTAATTATCCAAAAGAAATAAAAACATATGATTCCACAAAAAAACTCGTATGTGAACATTGATAACACTTTTATTCAGAATAGCCAAAACTGGAAACAACACAAATGTCCATCAGCAGATGAATGAATAATCAATTGAGTATATTCATACAATGGAATACTACTCAGCAATGAAAATAAACTGTTGAGACTCTGTAACAAAAGGGATGAATCTCACAGACAATATGAGTCAAAGAAGCTGTACACAGAGTACATCCTATATGATTCCATTTATATAACGTTCTAGAACAGGCAAAATTAATCTGTGGTGACAGAAATCAGATTAGTGTGGTTGCTTGGGAGGGGGTTGGGAGGGAGATTGGTGAACTGATTACAAAGGGAACCTCCTGGGGTGATGGAAATGTTCTGCATCTAATGGGGGCGGTGGTTACATAGGTGTATGCATTTTTCAAAACTCGACCAACTGTATCTGCATGTTTCATTGTATGTAAAGTTTACCTAAATTTTTTTAAAGAGTCAACAAGTTTTTACCTCTCTTTTCCAGTCTTAAAAAGCTTGCATACCACAGAATGTTACTATCACCAACATAAAAAGTTTCAGAAAAAAAGAATTAATCTTAAGTGATCAACAACTTCCAAATTTAAATTTCAAACATCATTCACAGGGAAATGAATTGTTCCTAATAAATAACAGTTATAAGGTTATTACTGGTAATAACAATGATGTGTAAATATTTAAATTTTCCAGACACAGTTCAAAGTGTCAAGAACATCTAGGAGTTCTGTAAATTCAACTCCACATAAAACTCCTTCCCAGTATCTTAGCTACCTCATTCACTGAGGATTCTGGAACCAGTTTATGAAATTTCTACACACCCTTATCCTGTGACTTATTATGGCAGACTCCCAATGTACCTGAGACCAACCCACTCTCAACCCAACCTTCAATGATCCTTTTATTCCTCAACTCCAACAACCTTCATCTATACCAAAGCAACCCATTTCTATGGACAGTGACAATATATAAATTGCTCTACCTCCAAAATTTTACACTGTAATTATCTCAATAGTTAGTAGCTCCTCAGCTCCTTCCCTTTATTGTTACAACAGGTGTTCTGTGGGCTCATAATATCGCCAGTGTCCATAATCCTCTTGTTTCTCCCATTTGATTATAGCAATTATTTCCTTATTTTCTTCTTACTGGCCTCAACGCCAATTACTGCAATTACTTTCTTACCAGTACCCTCAACTTTCTCCCACAGCCTATATCAAGACATGCATACCCTACCCTGAAAACAGCCAATCTTGAACTTGACTTGACACCCCTACTCCTTGTCTTCTCTGGTGCTATAACTGAATGCTGCATAATCCTGAATGAAGTCATTCCCACAAATGAGTCACTACAAAACCATGACTTCTATGCTCAACAAATAAAGTAATATACATAAGCTGTTGAAAGTTTGGAGCCCTGTGATCCATATCTTAATGACCACCAAAATAAACTGAAAATTTTAAATTCACTACCCTAGATTGAGGTATTGAAACAGTAATACAACTGTTAAACAGAGTTGCTGTTTCCTGACTAGATTTTGAAAGCAATTTATTTTGAAATAGCCATTCTTTTTTTTTTTTTTTTTCTTGCGGTACGTGGGCCTCTCACCACTGCGCCACCATGGAAGCCCTGAAATAGCTATTCTTTATTAACTCAGGTAGTTATTCCTAGTTTGGAAGGGTTTGAATTTCTTCAAAGAAGCCATTTTAATGGTTCAAATTTAATGGTTCAAATTAGGTTCAAATTTTCACCTATCAAATTAGCAAATACAGTCTGTTCTGTCATAAGACAGGTTCCTGAACACCAATTAGCTTATAAGTGGTTAGTAAATAAAATAACAATACCAGTACAACACAGAAATTGTGTCAGTTTACATTTGAATTTTCCCAGGCAAGGGGGACTGTAATAGCAGGTAAAGAATTATAACTTTCAGTGGAAAAGGAAAAGACCCTTACTCAACTCAGCTACCACCAGGCAGGAGCCCTCTCAGCCCTATTTTAAGAAAACTAAAAATAAGCACCTGCACGCAGGGCTCTCTCCTCAGAGGAGCACCACCAGTCTCTGCGTGGTTCCTGGACCTAGGAAGATGCACTTTCTCTTGTGTCCAACTCTATGGCAGCCCCAATGGCTTAGAAAGCTGCTCTCATCTGCACTATCTCAAAAACATGCAAGCCAGCGATTTCCACCCTATTATGTTTTAACATCTTTAATTCTCCTCTGAAGCAGCCTCAGCCACCCTAAGTGGTTTGACCAGGCTGTCCAAGTTATCTCATAAGGTACCAATTATGCTTTTGTTAGTAATTGGTTTGAAAACTGCAGAGGTCTTGAATGGTTTGCCCTTAACCTTATTCTTCCCATAAGTCCTGTTATTTTCAGTGACTTGGAAACCTTAAAGGGTTTTTTTTTTTAATGTATTTGATGTTGTAACAGAAATGCTTATGTTCTTTAAATACAATACTGAATGTTAGGCAGTGTGCGGCAAGCAAGCAATTTGTGAACATATATCAATATTTTATAAATATTTATACTCTGACCCACTAAGTCCAATTTGAAAAATTCATCCTAAGGAAACCAAATATAGATTCAAA
The DNA here is from genome assembly GCF_963455315.2 of Globicephala melas. Classification (NCBI taxonomy): domain Eukaryota; kingdom Metazoa; phylum Chordata; class Mammalia; order Artiodactyla; family Delphinidae; genus Globicephala; species Globicephala melas. Next base: position 130,555,389 of record NC_083317.1, on the reverse strand, counting down.
TGTTTATGTATAAAGATATTAATCAAAATAAAATTTAAAATTGAAGAAAAGTAACAATATAAACTACCAGCAACAGAGCAGTAATCAATAAACTATAATATATCCATAACAGAGAACAATAGTTTTCAACAATTTCTCTTTCTTTGGAGAAGGAGAAAGGTGGTACTCTAAGCCATTACACCCCTTCAGTCAAATCTCTCCTGTTCATCCATGTGACATATTGAGCTTCCCCTTTGAAGACAGGTTTTAATGACTAAAAAAACACTGAAAAAGACTATGAAGCCATGAATAGGACTGTTACAAATAAATTTTAATGAATTGAGTTTTGCTTAGAATGTTACATTAAATAAGAACAGGCAAGATACAAACTATATACAGCAAAATTTTAATAATGTCTGGCATCTATAATAGTTCCCTTGCATAAAATAGGTGTTCAATAAATATTTGTCTGGTGAATTAAATGTACATGTACATGCAACCCTCAGTGTTCACAACAGCACTATTTACAACAGCCAAGACATGGAAGCAACCTAAATGTTCATCAACAGATGAATGGATAAAGAAGATGTGGTATATATATACAATGGAATATTACCCAGCCATAAAAAAGAATGAAATAATGCCATTTGCAGCAACATGGATGGACCCAGAGATTATCATATTAAGTGAAGTAAGCCAGACAAAGACAAATATCATATAATATCACTCATACGTGATACAAATGAACTTATTTACAAAACAAATAGACTCAGACATAGAAAACAAACTTATGGTTACCAAAGGGGATGGGGGGTGGAGATAAATTAAGAATTTGGGATTAACATATACACACTACTATATATAAGATAAATAAACAACAAGGACCTATTGTATAGCATAGCAAACTACATTCAATATCTTGTAATAACCTATAATGGAAAAAGAATCTGAAAAAGAATACATATACATTCAGAATATATATTCAGTTATATATATAACTGAATCACTTTGCTATACACCTGAAACCAATACAACATTGTAAATTAACTATACTTCAATTTATAAAAAGGTTAAAAAAAAAGAGGACCTGCATTAAAAGAAACCCTGTACATGTATACGTACAATGTGTGTGTTCCATTTCTCAAAAAAGAAAGGAAATACCAAAAAATATGAAGTGATTGATTATAAATGGTGGCTTATGGGTTATGCTTTTATTCTTTTCTTAAATTTCCTATGAAAGTTAAGTTAAACTGGGAAAAATAAAAATTAGTTTTCAAAAACATGTTTAAAGAAATATGCATACAGCTACAGCAATGCACTGAACAAAAACCCAATTACTGCCTAGAGTAATCCATGAAGGCCAGTAAAAGCTACAGAGAAAGCCCTCAAACAACAAATTTCAATTTTAAAAAATCACATTGGTAAAGATAATATCTTTGATATATCAAGATTAACACTAGTAATAATAATTTTCTAATGACTAAAACACCTTCCTTCAACTTTCCCTTAAAATACCCAACCAAAAGGTAAAATCTGGCAAAGCACTACGAACTGAAAAGCTCATAGTGAAAAGTTCAAAGCTCAGAAAGAACTTCTCCATGCAACAGTGACAATGGGGCTGAAAGGAGAAGAAAATCCCTGGACTACGCATGCTCACTGTCTGAATAAGGATAACATGGAAAATCCTGAAGACGACAGAGAAGGCAATAAAGCTATAGGTTTCAGGGAAATCAGAAGCGGGCCAAGAATTACATTCCCAGACAAATTCTCATCATATGTGAAGACAACAGATTCTCAAAAAATACACCGATTATATATCCTTCCCCAAAAAAGCTACTCCAAAACATACTGAAAGGTTAATAACACTTTTATTTCTAACGTGAGGTAATCATTTTACACTGAGGTTTACATAATACATAATAATTCAAGTATAATCATCATGAATATAACTCTAAATGAAATGTAAGGAGTCCAAAAAATTCCCCAAATATTAGAAATGCAAAGAGAACCCAATGTAAGTACAATCTTCCCAAAATAATAGAAATATGAAGAGAACCCAATGTAAGTATAATCATGGTACAAAACTATCAGTCTGATCTTAGCATGTTGATACATGTATCTCCATCCATAATTAATACGGCTGAGTGGACATGCAGACACACCAAGACCATACTCTAAAGGAAAGTCAATTCTTTCAAAGCATCAATAAGAGATTTAGAAAAAGTGATCAGCTATAATGAAAAGCACAGTCAATTTCATAAAGTAGAAAATGTATAGGCCACAATCTGACCACAGGTAAGAAGACAGAGAGTGAGGGAAAACATAACATAATAGATTGTGAAGTACCATCTATATCAAAGAGTTACGCATGTTCTAAGATTTCAACCATATAAAGAAAAATGAGAACATGGAAAAAAATACTGGAAAGATATTTACCAAAGACTGCCAATGCACGGTTAAATAACATATACTTTTCTTCTTCTTTATGGTCCTGTACACTTTCCAAATGGCCCATCAGTATGTTTTTACTCTGATAATCAGGAAATAAAATTAATAAAATAAAAAGAATTTTAAACAAATTGATTTTTAGAAAAAGATGAAATCTGTAGAGACTATCATACATTTATTTCTGAATGTAATCTTTTTTCTTTCCTTCCCCATCACGCTCAAAACAATTTTTAAGTAAAAGTGAAAGACAATGAGGACAGAATCTAGATAATCTACTTCTTTCTAATTGCTTCTAATTATTAGTGTTTCAAATATGACAATAACAATTAAATGCAATCTCAAAGCAGGGGTAGTAGACAGCAAGGCTTATCATTGTCTGGGAGTGGTGTGGTAGCCTCCACAGAGAAGTGGGCAGCGAGGAATGGTTAGAGAGGCAATGAGGGAAACAGTTTATTCAGTGATGCTATATTGAGCCAGCTGGGCACAAGCCAGGAAAAGGGTAACTCTTTAAGAGACCAGGAAACAGAGCCTGGTAGAGGGGAGTGACTGAGAAAGTAGGTTGGGGTGTCCTGATCAGAACAAGGAGGTTCCAAGGGCTGAGAAAAGGACCAAGTCCAAAGTGTCCATTTCAATGAGTGCCTTATTTAGAAAAGAGACCTGAGAACCAGGACACCAGCATGGTCAAAGGAGTAACAGCTGAGAAAAAAAAAAAAAAATCACAGTAGATTTTAATATCCTTTGGGATAAAGGGAGGGAAATAATGAAAGCAAGTCAGGGTATAGTCACTGAGGATCATCTTGCAACTGAGTGGCTGCAACAACTCTAATGGGTCAAAGGTCATACAAGTATCAATAAACCTCAATGATATCAAAACAGATGAGGATGCTGAGTCAGTGTCCTGGGGCAAAACAATCAAAAATCAAAGTAAGAAAGAAAGGATATAATGCATGATAAAAGCTGGTCCCTTAATAAACAATCCAAAAAGGAAATTAAGAAAACAACTCCATTTATAATAGCACGCAAAAGAATAAAATACCTAACAATAACTTTAAACAAGGAGATAAAAGGTTTATCCGCTGAAAACTACAAAACATTGCTAAAATTAAGGAAGACCTAAATAAATGGAAAGACATCCCATCTTCATGGATTGGAAGACTCACTATTACTAATGTTAAGGTCAAAATACTACCCAAATGGATATATCAGTGCAATCCCTATCAAAATTCTAACCCCTTTTTTTGCAGAAATGGAAAGGCAGATTCTCAAATTAATATGGAATTGCAAGTGGCCTCCAACAGCCTAAACACTCTTGAAAAAGAACATAGTTGAGTCACACTTTCCAATTTCAAAACTTACCACAAAGCCACAGAAACCAAAACAGTGTGGTACTGGCATAGTGATAGACAGCTAAATTGATGAAATAGAACTGAGAGTGCACAAATAAGCCTATATATTCCTAGCCAACTGATTTTTTTAAAATAATTATTTATTTATTTATTTGGCTGTGCTGGGTTTTAGTTGTGGCACACAGGATCTTCAGTTGCGGCATCTTTAGTTGAGCCGTGTGGGATCTTTTTTTTTTTTTTTATTTGCGGCATGTGGACTCTAGTTGCAGCATGAAGGATCTAGCTCCCTGACCAGGGATTGAACCCCTGCATTGGGAGCATGGAGCCTTAACCACTGGACCACCAGGCAAGTCCCTAGCCGACTGATTTCTGACAAGAGCGCCAAGACCACTTAATGGGGAAAGAACAGCCTCTTCAACAAATGGTGCTGGGACAACTGGATATCCACATGCAAAAAGAATGAAAATTAGACCCCTACCTCACACCATATACAAAAACTAATTCAAAATATATCAACAACATAAATATAAGACCTAAAACTATAAAACTCTTAGAAGAAAACAGGGATAAATTTTCATGACCTTGGATTTAGCAATGGATCCTTAGATATGTCATTAAAAGCAAGAGCAACAGAAGAAAACTAGATAAACTGGACTTCATAAAATTAGAACACTCCCTAACACCATACACAAAAATAAACTCAAAATGGATTAAAGACCTAAATGTAAGACCAGACACTATAAAACTCTTAAAGGAAAGCATAGGAAGAATACTCTGTGACATAAATCACAGCAAGATCCTTTTTGACCCACTTCCTAGAGAAATGGAAATGAAAACAAAAGTAAACAAATGGGACCTAATGAAACTTAAAAGCTTTTGCACAGCAAAGGAAAACATAAACAAGACGAAAAGACAACCTTCAGAATGGGAGAAAATATTTGCAAACAAAGCAACTGACAAGGGATTAATCTCCAAAATTTACAAGCAGCTCATGCAGCTCAATATCAAAAAAACAAACAACCCAATCCAAAAATGGGCAGAAGAACTAAACAGACATTTCTCCACAGAAGATATACAGATTGCCAACAAACACATGAAAGGATGCTCAACATCACTAATCATTAGAGAAATGCAAATCTACAATGAGGTATCACCTCACACCAGTCAGAATGTCCATGATCAAAAAATCTACAAACAATAAATGCTGAAGAGGGTATGGAGAAAAGGGAACCCTCTTACACTGTTGGTGGGAATGTAAATTGATACAGCCACTATAGAGAACAGTATGGAGGTTCCTTAAAAAACTAAAAATAGAACTACCATATGCCCCAGCAACCCCACTACTCGGCATATACCCTGAGAAAACCATAATTCAAAGAGTCATGTACAACAATGTTCATTGCAGCTCTATTTACAATAGCCAGGACATGGAAGCAACCACAGTATCCATCGACAGATGAATGGATAAAGAACATGTGGCACATATATACAATGGAATATTACTCAGCCATAAAAAGAAACGAAATTGAGTTATTTGTAGTGAGGTGGATGGACCTAGAGTCTGTCATACAGAGTGAAGTCAGTCAGAAAGAGAAAAACAAATACCACATGCTAACACACATATATGGAATCTAAAAAACAAAAAAGAAAATGGTTATGAAGAACCTAGGGGCTGGACAGGAATAAAGACGCAGACCTACTAGAGAATGGACTTGAGGACATGGGGAGGGGGAAGGGTAAGCTGGGACAAAGTGAGAGCGTGGCATGGACATATATACACTACCAAATGTAAAACAGATAGCTACTGGGAAGCAGCCACATAGCACAGGGAGATCAGCTTGGTGCTTTGTGACCACCTAGAGGGGTGGGATAGGGAGGGTGGGAGGGAGGGAGACGCAAGAGGGAAGAGAGATGGTGATATATGTATATGTACAGATGATTCACTTTGTTTTAAAGCAGAAACTAACACACCATTGTAAAGCAATTATACTCCAATAAAGATGTTAAAAAATTTTTAAAAACCCTGCATATTGAAAGTCATTATCAAGGTGAAGACAACCTAGAAAAGGGAGGAAAATATTGCAAGTTATGTATTTGATAAGGGTCTAGTATCCACAATATATAAAGAACTCTTACAACTCAACAACAGAAAGACAATTTAAAAATGGGCAAGGGACTTGAAAAGACATTTCTCCAAAGAAGACACACAAATAGCCAACAAACACATGAACACCAGCAGTCATAAGGGAAACACAAATCAAAACCACAATGAGGTAAAACTTTATACTTACTAGGATAGCATTAATTAAAAAACAAACAAACAAGCAGAAAACAGCAAGTGTTAGCAAGGACATGGAAAAATTGGAACTTCTGTACATTGCTGGTGGGACTGCAAAACGGCTCAGCCACTGTAAAAAAGTTTGGTGGTTCCTCAAAAAGTTAAACGTGGAATTACCACATGACCCACAATTCCACTCCTACGTATATATCCAAAACTGAAAACAGGTACTCAAGTACTTAACACACATGTTCATAGAAGCATTATTCACAATAGTAAAGATGTGAAAACAGCCCAAATGTCCATCAACAGATGAATGAAGAAACAAACTGTGGTATATACATAGAAATGGAATACTATTCAGTCACAAAAAGGAGTGAAGTATTGATACATGCTACAATGTGAATGAACCCCCAAAACATTATGCTAAATAAAAGAAGCCGATAGAAAAGGTCTCATATTGTATTAGTCCATTTATATAAAATATCCAGGATAGATAAATCCACAGAAATAGAAAACAAATTGGTGGTTGCCAGAGGCTGGGGGAAGAGGGAGGTGAGAAAAAACTGCTTAACGGGTGAGGAGTTTTACTCTGGAGCAATGGAAATATTTTGGAACTAGACAGGGTTGGTGGTCGCACAACATGGTATATGTACTCAGTGTCACTGAATAATCTGTTCACTTTACAATGGTTAATTTTATGTCATGTGAATTTCACGCAATAAGTTATTATTTTTAAAGAAGAAAAGGAAAAAAGCTGACCCCTGCCCAATGAATGGGGAGGGAGTGTACTAAAACTGACTTCCAGTGACTAGAAAGTATTATGAGGAAAATATCACTCACAAGAAGAAAGCAGGTTTCAGTTAAGCTGAAGAGATAAAGCAGCAGTATGAAAGAGTCAGAGGAGACCTCAAAACAAAACTGGAGCTCTACAAGATAAAACTGAAAGGCCCAGCAGAACAGAGGACAGAGCTGGGGAACTAGAGTGGGTGGAAGGTAGAAAGGGGCTCTGCGGGAAAGCAGGCAGGAACAAGGGCGAACAGCCCTGGATTGAAGAGGTAGCATTTTGTTATTAGAATGTATAGAGGTTTTCTCTTCGAACCTAAGATGAAAAACATTTCAGTTCTTCGCCTATAATAATCAAACTTAAATTTCTCACTGCCAATTCCAGCAAAGTAGGAATGTTACTCTATTGTTAGAAAATATGACATTTATTCATAAGTTATTTTTAAACAACCCAAATTCCAAGCTGAAAATCCAAAGTTATTTCTGCAAAACTCTCAACAGCCATCAAGGAATATTCATTTTCCTCTAAACAATATTTAAAAAAGCTCAAGCCTAATTCAAGGCCTGTGTTCTATATGACCTGGCCTGTGTAGCTCAAGTTCAAATAACACAATAGTTTAAAAATTATTCTAAACGATTTTAAAAGTTAACTATTGGATTCCTAAGGCCACAACAATGGTCAATTAGTGTCAATGACCAAACTACCTCCCTTTAAAAAAGAGCCACCTTACAGCACAAAACAAAATACATTCCAGGAGCTGTTCACACGTCTGTCTTCCCCACTACCTTGCACCTCACAAGCAAGGCTGGGGTCTTAGGTTATTTGTAGGTACTCAAATGTTAGATGCATGAATGGCTGGCTGTAGATAAAAATCAACTACATCAAAGATAAATTTTAAGGGAAATGATGTTTTAAAGAAAACATCAGGAATCAGTTAAGGTAGAAAACCAAGTGATGTAGAAACAGAACTATAGCAGAGTTTTTGCTAATGAGCAGCTGAGTGACCTTTGGCAATCAATTATTTAACCACCTTCTCCAGGCATCAATTTTCTCAACTATAAAACAAGGGAGTTAAACCAGATAAAGTTAAAGTCCCTCCTCAGCCCCAAAATTCTATTATTCTATGATATCATCCATGGTTTCCAAATGTCAGCCAAAACTCTATTATTCTATGATATCATCAATGGTTTCCAAATGCTAGTCAAAGCTTAAGTTAAAAATTTACTTAGTCAAAATAATCTTCTAGGTTCTGAGGACAGTATGGTATACAAGCCAGAGGAAAAAAGCCAAAATCACTTACTACGTATGAAACCAGTAAATACTCTGTATTTTAATCAATGCTGAAATTAAATAAATACAGAGCTCTTACTTCAAATTTTCCTGGTTTATGGAAACTAACAAACTGAAATAAATACAATAAAGTAACAATTTGTCCATCAAAATCTCATAAACCTAGCTATAGTCGAATTATACCTAGAAAATTAGCTGAGACCTAATATTTAACTACATCATAAGAAGGGAATTTACAAATGTTAGACTATAGGAAAGGGGCATCCTATCTTCATAATTAAAAATGAAAAAGCACATAAATCTTCAATCCCCATAGCTGTTTAAACGATATTCTTATAGATTAAATGAGATGTTTCATGTGATCTCTGCCCATTCAGATTTTCCTCCTACATTTCTCCTGCAACCATAAATGTCTGGATAGAAGTGGGCTGAGAGTACACATGTACACACAGAGAGTATAAAAAGAATTAAAGTGAGCTTTTAAGAGAAAGAAGACATCAACAATGGAAGACAAAGTAAACATGCCCCTTCCCTCCACCCCCTTCCTACAGGCTGCCTCCTCATCCCATGCCTAAAACTGGCCTCCTCAAAGGAAAGGCAAGAGGTCCATCCTTTGGTCCCTAAGAAGTGGCTAGGGGGTCAGCACCAAGAAAGGGAACCTCCTGATCCTCTCAAAGAAAAGCCAGCATCTGCAATCACTGAGCACCTTTCCTCACTCTGCCACTTTAGGAAGAGTACATGATGTGTGATCAAAATCAACAGCTCACTTAAAACAATCCACTGGAATGGCTATTAGTTGCCACTGCTTTAACAGATCAGGCTCCAGGATACAACTATTCCAGTACCAAGCATCTCCCCTCCCGTGTCTTCCATTTCAGTACGTAACTTTGACTGTAATTCAGTGATCCCTGAAAATGGAAACCCAAAGCTCTCCATCACAAATGCTGTGCTCAGGTTTGCCTCTCTAGTACCTGTGATGATATGACCTTTGAGAGAAGTTGTGTGGAATCAAAGGGAGAGTGTGGTCACTTTTTTTCTCTTCACGAGTATTGTCACTTTTGATTTCAAATGGATGACTCAAATAATACCGTCACCTTCCCCATCTGAAAATACTACAGCAGATGGATAAGAAATTATAAAGAGGGCTGACACTAAAACACAGGATCAGGGAACAAGATTTCACATCCAATTAATATAGCTGTCATCTTAAAAAAAAAATCCATAAAAGAATTCCCCCAAAGATGTGATTTGTACCACAACTGCAGAGATGTTAAAGGTGCTCCCCAATTCCTATGTAAGAATAGTAACAAAAACGTAACCCATAATCTCTAGCACTATAACATAAAATATGAAGCATGCCCTGCCATAGCGTGAGAATGTTCTAGTATCTGGTAAAATGATACTCTGGAAACTAATTTATCATTGGTTCCTGCACTATTTAAAGAAGAAAATGATCTCACCAAGCTCATGCATGCATTGCAAGTACAGCTCTAGAGTAGACATGGAGTAATTTACTCACAGTTTGACATAACCACCATTCAATTTCTTTCATAGCCAACTCCTAATAGGAGCACACACTCTCAGTCAGCCGTGGAGGCCATTAGTAACTTAGAGTTGGCTATTATGGCCAGGGGCTCAAAGCACAATGGAGAACTCACAAACATCGTTTCTCCCTCCCAGCAACTCCAAGTGCTAACTTGGAGTCAAGTTCCAAAGCTACCTGAATTCTTTTCTAAGGCAAGTCACTTAGCTCTCCGCTAGAAGTTAGTGCCATGAGACCAGGGATCTATATCTGCTTTATTCACCAAAACATGTCAAGCCCCTAAAATAAGGCCTATTGTACATTCAATAAGTAATTGCTCAGCGAGTGATAAATGTTGCTACCCAAGGCAATCAACCAGGTGATGTCTAAGTGACCTCTCTTTCTAACATTCTATGATTTGAGTTTTTATCCAAAAACATACAAATCCCCCACCAATAACTAAAATAAATTATTTTGAGGATTATATAGCATTTTCATATACATTATGGCAATATGATAACAGACATCCTGCTATACATCTCATATATGAGGAAACCAACATTCCGAAACATTAATTACTTGCCTACCCACATATAACAGAAGGAGGAGATGGACTTAAAACTCAAATATGCAGATTCCAAATCCAATATTTTCTCATACCATGTTAGCTAGTATAAACCCACATTTGTGCACATGTGCACGCATGCGTAGGTATACAACCTTAGTGCTTTTTCTTGAAATTAGACTAAATTCTCTCCTTTAACAAATAATCTAAGGAGTTAAACAACTTTAGAAAAGATGCAAACAATCAAAAAGATAATCCTTGGCCATTTCCACTTATGGACAAGATAGAATAACAGGACAAGATTAACCCTCTCGTCTGAAATTATCAAAAAACAGACAAAATATATGAGAGTTCAGAAAGACAAAGACAGCTAGAGTACGTAGGACAAAGTACCAGAGAACAGAGAGTTACACAGAGAGAGAATTTCCAAGACCTGCAGAGGGTTGCCCCTCGAGCCTTCAGCTGAGTACTGATCATGCATAAGGAAGCCACACAAGGGCAGAGAAAAAACAAAAGGTTAACAGTGCATAGCACTTCATACATTTTGGAATATCACCTATTCCCACCAGCCAGACTGGAAAACCTCATGAGTCACAGGTCAATGAAGAAAGTACACGGAAGGGTCTTGACTCAGTAGTGGGGAATAATTGGACCTACACTGAGCACTGCTCCTGTCTTATCTAACAAGTCTTAAAAGCAAGACCTGAAAAGATCAAACTGCTTCCAAGCAACTTAACTGGTCCCAGAACAAAATGTAAGAATAATTACAGGAATATAAAAATATCCAGCACCCAACAGGGTAAAATTCATAATGTCTGCCATCTAGTCAAAAACTACCAGGCATGTAAAAAAGCAAAATAAGTAGATAGACAGACAGATGACAGATCAACTGAAACCAACCCAGAACTGGCAGATGTTAGAATCAGCAGACATTAAAACGACTATTGTAACTGTACCCCACAAAAAGTTAAGTAGAGACATGGAAGATATAAAAAGACCCAAATCAAATTTCTAGAGATGAAAACTACAATGTACGAGATGAAAAAATACACTGGCTAGGATTAACAGCAGGTTAGCATTTCAGAAGGAAAGATTAGAAATTGTTTTCTGGTTTTTAATTATTTTTCCGGAATCTCTCTTGAATATTTTACATCCTTCAACTGTAGTGTGGACCAGCAGTCTGCTGAGAGACAGCTATGTGCCAAGCCATGAGGTAGCCTTAATCAGTAGGGAAACTATAGAACATGATGGGTACAGTGATACAGATGTGTTTGTACATGGTATAGAGCTATGGAAGCCAAGATGGGGGGCACCTTACCCAGAGGGGGGGTTCAGGGGACAGAGATTTGGGAAAATCAGGCAACTTCAAAGGAAATAAGCTATTAAAACTAATTTATTTAAACTTACATTCATAAGTTCAGGCCAATCCCCTTTTGGATAATAACTTAGCGGGCAATGGGAAATGATCAAGAGAATGATGACCCCAGTAAGGCACAAGATAGTGAATCCAAAAAAACAAAAAGAAAATATGATTCATTCATTTATTCATTCACTGAACTTTTACTGAATATCCTACTATATGCCAGGTACTGATTTAGGTGCTGGGCATACAGAGTGGAACAATATAAAAGGTCTCTACTCAAACAGAATTAGCCTTCCTACAGAGCGAGATGGAAACAACAGAAGTATCAGGTACTTAAAAGAAAACAGGATGGGGGCTTCCCTGGTGGCACAGTGGTTAAGAATCCGCCTGCCAATGCAGGGGACATGGGTTCAAGGTCTGGTCCGGGAAGATCTCACATGCCGCGGAGCAACTAAGCCCATGCACCGCGACTACTGAGCCTGCACTCTAGAGCCCGCGAGCCATAACTACTGAGGCTGTGTGCCACAACTACTGAAGCCCGTGTGCCTAGAGCCCGTGCTCTGAAACAAGAGAAGCCACCTCAATGATAAGCCTGCGCACCGCAACGAAGAGTAGCCCCTGCTCACCACAACTAGAGAAAGGCCGCACGCAACAACGAAGACCAATGTGGCCACAAATTAATTAATTAAAAAAAAAAAGGAAAAGAAAACAGGGTGACAGAACAGAGTGGCACTGAGGGTCAACCCTAGGAAGGCAAGGCTCTCTGAGGAAGTAACATTAAGCTAAGATCTAGAAGGCTCTAGCCATGTAAAGATCTAGGAAAAGTACATAAGGCAGAGCAACCATCGAATGCAGACCCTAGGGTGAAAAAAGCTTGGCACCAAAGGAACTAAACGATGGTATGGTGGGGAGCAGGGACAAGGGAAGAAACAGGTGGCAGGCAAGAGTCTACATAAACATTCATTTAGAAATCAGGAAGATCTAAGCCTAGATATTTGGTATTTATGAATTACTGTTAATTTCTTAGGTGTGATAATAGTTACTACAAAATTTTAAAGAATTCCTATCTTTTAGAGATACATATCAAAAAATTTTTTACAAAATTTTATGTCTGAGTTTGCTTCAAAATAATCCAAGCAGAAGATGAGGGGGAGTAGGACAAGGGAGCAGATTGGGGAGTGGAGAAGTATAGACCAAACAGAACTGGCCATGAGCTGATAATTGTTGAAGCAGGATGATGGATACACAGAGGTTCATTATACTATTCTGTCTACTTTTGAATGTTTGAAATTTTACATAATAAATACATTTTTAAAAGCAAACATTTAAAATATAAGGAAAGGTATTAATAAATATAAATGCCCCCCTTCACAGGGGACTTATTAGGGCTGCAAAATTATTCTATATGATACTATACTGGATGCATTTGTCAAAACCCATATAACTACAACAGAATAAACCTTAATGTATGCAAATTTTTTTTTTAATTCAGGCGGCAGGGGGAGTTGGATGAAGGTAATCAAAGAGTACAAACTTTCAGTTATAAGATAAATAAGTACTAGGGATATAATGTACACGATAAAGATAATTAACACTGCTGTATGTTATATATGAACACTATTAAGAGAGGAAATCTAAGAGTTCTCATCACAAGGAATGAAATTTTTTTTCTCTTTAATATTTTATCTATATGAGATGATGGTGTTCACTAAACCTACTGTGGTTAATTATTTCATGATGTATGTAAGTCAAATCATTATGCTGGACACCTTAAACTTACACAGTGCTTTATGTCAATTAAATCTCAATAAAACTAGAAGGAAAGAAAATCACGTAGGAGGTCAAAGAATCCTAGGATGAAATATAGAATGTTAATAGATGCCCCCTTCCAGAACCAGCTTTTGAGGGATTCAGGTGTACCCATAAGCTTTCATCAGGGGGCCCTGTAAGGTCCTCAAAGTCTAAGAACCCCCATCACAGTGTGCAAAACTTAATATGTGTGGGATCCACACCCTTGTCTAGGAAAAGGCCCTAAGGCTTTCACAAAATAAGGTTGAGAACCACTGATATTTCTCTTGCCAGCAACTTCCTAGCTGAAAAGTGAGTTGCCATTGCTCTTAAACCTAATGGTAATATCTCACTGCCATCATTTGCCTACCCTGCAAGGACATTACTACGCAGCCATTACCACAAGTAAATAATTTACCACCAGTGAATTTTACAACTCTGAAAGAAAGTCGTGACAGGTACCCAAAAAAAAGGAAAGGTGGCAAATTATGTCTGTCTCCTTCACAGTATCACCTTATTGGGACTTCCCTAGTGGCGCAGTGGTTAAGAATCCTCCTGCCAATGCAGGGGACACGGGTTTGAGCCCTGGGCCGGGAAGATCCCACATGCCACGGAGCAACTAAGCCCGTGCACCAAACTACTGAGCCTGCTCTCTACAGCACGCGAGCCACAACTACTGAGCCCACGTGCCACAACTACTGAAGCCTGCGCACCTAAAGCCCATGCTCTGCAACAAGAGAAGCCACCGCAATGAGAAGCCTGCGCACCATAATGAAGAGTAGCCCCCACTCGCCACAACTAGAGAAAGCCCGCATTCAGCAACAAAGACCCAACGTGGCCAAATATAAATAAATAAATTTATTATTTTTTTAAAATCACCTTGTTAAAATACTATATTTCATTTAATCTAAAATGCACCATTATTTTTTGTGCCACTAAGATGCCACTAAGAAAGAAAAAGAGCTGTCAATTAACTGATGATTCACCATTGATTGTGAAATGGTTCCAATTTCAGAGATGTTCAAATGTGAAAAAGCCGTACATCTTACAATTCATGCAACATGCCATTCAAAAATCTCACTGGCTGGGCCCCATCTCAGATCTCCTAAACAAATTGCTCAGAGTAGGTATAGGAATCTGTACTTTGTTTAAGCCCCTCAGATGATCTAGTTAGATAAAGACTGAACTGTTAACTTTCAGAGGCAGCAGAGTAGAGAAGGCATGCACTTTAGAGTCATATAGCCCTAGACATCTCTGTGACCTCCAGCAAATTCTGTAATTTCCCAGAGCCTCAGCTTTATCTATAGATAAATGCCAATGCCATCTACTTCCAGTGGTTGATAAAATAAAATATGTGAAATAGTTGACAGAGAGCAAGACATTTATATAAGAACATGTTCATTATTTATGAACAAGACACAACATATCTGTCTTATGAACAAGAATGGGACCTATTAAATTACTTTTCAGAAATATTCTACCATTCAGCACTGTCACTTGCTGGGCACAGTTAAGTAGAATCAATTAATAAGTGTTTATTACTTAATTCAGCAATACACACTTTTGTTCTGGCACACCACATTTTTAGAGGTCCTACATAAATGAAAGCTGTTTAATAATATCTTGATTAGAAAACATTGTACTTGAAGTACAATAACACAAAAAAGCACACTTTTAAGCATAATATAATTTCAGAGTAGCTAATGGCTCTACTTCATGTCAAGTTTTTGTTTTGTTTTGTTTTAGTATGTATAGCTGGCAAGTTTTTTCAGAACACTGGCATAACTGTGTTAAAACCCCAAAAGTAATGCTGTGGAACTTCTCAATTTGTGATGCTCAAAAAAATACCTACATGTTTCATTTGTTTCTAAAATGATCCTTAAAATCCAAACAGTGTTCCAGGCAGCACCTTCAGAACTGACTAGTCAACTCAGGATATGACTCATAGGGGACAGGTTAGCCATAACTGGACAGAGTTCTCCCACATGTGTAGCACAAAGAAGGAAAAAAAAACCTCAAAACCCACAATTGCACAATGTCTCAGTCTTGTTCTCCCAGTGAAGAACACATGGATTCAAATTAATGCTGCATCAATGCCACCAACCCTACCCAAATGCCCAGGATTAAGAGTGTGCTGCAAGGTGCTAACCCACCTCCACCAGCACCCACCTCCTCAAAGTCTGGGCAGTGGCAGGATATGCCAGACACCAGCAGAGAGGACACCCTCACTGCCCTCCCCCAAACACTTGGCCTGAGGTTGAAGAGGAGGAGAGGTGCTGGGAGGAGAGGAACAAGTGGCTCATCTCATCTTTCTTCTTCCTCAACCATTTCCCAAAGAGTCCTTCAGTTCAGCTGCCCAAATGTGAAACTCAGATTCTTCTGTGACTCCTCCCTCTTCTTTAGCCCTGAGGTGTCCTCCACTAAGTCTTCTCCAAACTCCCAGAAAATTCCTCGCAAATCCATCCCACTCCCCCTCAACTGTCCTAGTTGATTCCTCTTACCAGCACAAGGCTGACTCTGTCCCATTTCCCAGATCCAGCTTTTCAGTCTTCAAGCCACTCTTTTCACTGGGGCCGAAGCTGTCTTTTCTAGAACCCAGTCCTATCTGTATACTCTCCTTTCCTAAGTTCAACAGTTCCTCATTACCTATAAAATAAACTTCAAATTCCTAACCTAACTGCAACCTACCTCCCAGCTTTATATTCTGCCACTTCCTGGTTTTGCCAAATTTTCTCACCTTAGCCTACTCCTTGAATTCACACAAATCTGCTTCCATATAGCTATGGCTTTGTTCGTGCTATTTTCTCTGCCTGACATGAAATGCTCCTCTTTTCTGTCTTTCAAGTTCATCCTTCAAGATGAGGCTCAAATGTCTCCTTTCCTGGAACACATTCCTGAAAGTCCCTAAGCCTCTCCACTCCCCCTCCTTCTACAGTCAAAAGTAATCATTCCCACAAAAACATGTATCAATCAGCAGTATAACTCTTATCTCAGTGTTATAGTTGTAGATACAACTGTTAGTCTCCCCTACGAAATTTTGAGTTCTTCAAGAAAAGGAATTCAGTAATTTTGAATTGCCATTTTCTACCACAATATATGGTACTTGGTTGGGCTTCAAAAATTTTTACTGGACTGATTTGGGGAGCAATGATCTCAACTAGTATTGAACTGATTTTAAAAAAGATGTGAACAACGCTTAACTCTTTCAGAGGATATTTATTTTAACGGAGAGGCAAGTTATCCAAAGTGAATATCTAATTGGTGTGAGGCGGAGTCTATTCTCAGAAGTCCCCCTGACTCCTACAGATTCCCTATCACCACCATCACCGCTGCCATGACCAGTTTGTATCATACCCCCCACCCATCAGCATCTTATTCCCACACCCCCTAGTACTGCCCCAGCCACAGACTGATTTCACCAGCTCTGGACTTCCAGGGAACTCAGCTATTAGAATTATCAAGTAGATAGAGAACAGGAGAGAATGCAGATAATAATCAAGACCACAGATGAGCACATGCGGCAGCAGGCTTGCCGATTCTACTCCTTAAGCATTTTGGTTAATCACAGCTCCTCCAGAGCTGACAAAGAGGCAATATGGATTCCAGACTGAGTCAAGACTTGGCCCTCTATTCACTGCCCAAAGGGCCCCAGATCAGTCTTCATCAGTAAAATGGAGAAATGGATGCCTACACTGCAGCCTAAGCAGGGCCTGGGGACACAGGGATGCCACATAAAACGTCTGAGGCTTTTGGAGTCTCTATACCGATGGACTTCTATCAAGACTGCATGCCCTACTACCAAGGAATGAGCTAGTTACATACTTCCTGCACATCTGTTTCCTCATCTATATTATGGAAGTAACAATACACACCCAAAACAGGGATTACCTTTGTACCTGACACAGGCAAGATTGCCACACGTCAGCAGCACTCTAAATTCAAGTGTCAACCATTTCTGTGACCACCACCACTACTCTTCCTAATACTGTTAGTACCAAAAAACTACACATCACCAGCTCTTCAATAGTCAAAGCCCAACCATTTACACACTGTAGAATGACCACTTGCCTTTACCCCCATCCTCCTAGGAATCCTCTAAAATGACAGTAATGAAATCACAAAGACATTAAACCACAAACACAGAAAGGGAAAGAAGACAATGCAACATATATTGCAACAAACTTTTGCAAGATGGGAAGCAGTTGAAGGAGTGGTCACTGCCTCTCAGAACCTCTGGAGGGACTCAGCCCTGGATGCAACAAGGGCCACCAAAGGCTGGCTTGAGGCTCTGGCCTGTCAAAGGGGGAGCCTCTGATGAGGGGCATTCAAAGCAGTTGGGCCCCCAGGTCCAGCAAGAGACCCAAAGTTTTTCTGAAAAAACTGAACCACAGAGGCTGGTGTACCACCAAGCACACCAGAGGCAGCAGACTGCAGGTGTCTTCTCTGCAGACACTGACCAGTCCCAAAGAAGCTGTGAAGGTGCTGATATGTGTGTGTGCGGGGGGGCTCCCAATGAAATGTTCACCCACATTCCAAGGGAGGCCAATAGACCACCCACCTACCCACCCACAAGCTTGCCCTCCCCTAATCAACTTTTCAGCATCTCACTCTTAATTACAGACAGCCAAGGATCAACAGATACTATCTAAATGAACAGAAAAAGAACTCTGAAATGAACAGGCACATTGGAGGAAGCAGAAGAAATATTTTAAAAATGTTAAACATACAGAAAATATTAAAAACAACAAACACATGCCTCAAAGATAAGTGAAGATAATACATCCATAAAATTAGAATAAAATGAAATGGAAATGGAAACAGAAAACAAAGAGTTCTAAAATTTAAAATCATCATTAAAATTTTAAAAATAAAAGAGCTTGGAAGACAAAATTAAGAAAATTTCCCCCTCTTCCCACCTCCAAACATAGAGATATAAATAAGAGGCAACATACGTTGAGTATCTGAAGATCAATTCCAGAAGATTCAATAACCAAACCAATAGATATCTCAGAAACAAACAAAACAAGTGATGGGTAGGAAATTATCAGAAGTAACAGACATTTTTGAAAACTGAAGGATATGAATCTCTAGATTGAAAGGGCTCACTAAGACTAGAGGGACCACAAACAGAAGGAACGACCCACACAGAAGCTGATAAAATTACAGAATTTTTTTAAAGACAAAGACCCTAAGCTCAAAAAACAGAAAACAAACAAACAACAACAACCAAACAAAAAAAAGAAAAAAACACACAAGGAAAAAAAGGAATCAGAATGATTTTGGATTTTTCATCAGAAACCCTTAAAGCCAGAAAACTGTAAAAATGCCACCAAAAATCAGGAAAATATTTTTTTTTCTGTCTAATATTCTAAATTCAGCCAAATCACCTATAAAGCATGAGGATAGGATAGACACCTTCAGACATATAAGGCTTCAAATTATTTACCTCCCATGCAACCCTTCTCAGTAAGCTCCTGAGGATATACTTTAGCAAAATGAAGCAAACAAAGAAAAAGGAAGACAGAAGATCCAGGAAACAGAGGCTCCAAGACAGGAGAGAAGGGTACAGTATGTGCAGGAAAAATAATCCTACTGTCCAGATTGGAAGAAGAGGATGGAAGGCTCCAAAGCAGGGAGTCTCTAAGAGGAAACCAAGTGAAAGTGATAGATGATTTGATGTGTTACCTGGAAAAAAAATATCAAAAGGCATTTAACATATTTCTTGGAGTGTATGAGAGATTGTAGCCATAGATATAGAAAAGACTCAAAAAGTTTATAGTTTATTTGCTCCAGGATAAACAATAACATACAGGAGAAGAAAACATAACCATGGGTCACTATTTAACTCACAAGTGAGTTTATATATGTGTGTGTGTGTGTGTGTACGTATACATACATGTATACATATAATAATGTATAATAAAAATTTACAATATAAATATATACACAATAATCTAAATACAGACTGCTGGTTTTACTAAAAATGATGTAACTATATTGGGGGGTTTGGGCAAGAGAAGAGGACAACTGCTCAGTTATGATACTAGGAAGTGAAATGCTTATTCTACATTGATTTCAAAATATGAAAAGTAAAAAAAACAGGGGAAAAAAAAAAAAGAGCTAGCTTGGGATAGTAGCTTCCACTAGAAAGTAGGGCCCGGAGGATAAAAAGGCCAAAGGCAGAAGACTGTTGTTTTTTCATTTGAGGTCTTTTAGCACTATTTGATTTTTTTTTAACTATGTGCATATATGAATTGGATTAAAACAACTTATTCTCATGTCAAGAACAAACAGTTCAATTTATAAAGATGTCACTACCAACTTTATTTATAAGTTTCATACTTGGAATTGCAAATTAATTGTCTTACAAATATTATAAAGTGATGGTTAGTTTCCCAAGTCAGCTTTCAGAAGGCATTTAACCCATAATGATACAAAAACATGGTACAAAGTATTTCAAGTAGTCTTAAACACCATAAGCATAAGAGTTCCTGTGGGAAACTGCATTCTGAGAAATCAGTATGTCTGGTATACATCTCAGCCCCACCCAATTGTTCTTCCCCAGCCAGGGGCAGCCAAAAAATAAAGTCAGAATAGATGAGGAAGATGGAAGGAAGGAGAGGACCTGGATCTGGCAGGATGGAGAGTCAAGAGACCCACTGTAACAGGTCAACTCTGTTTGCATTAGAGAAAATACTACTGAAGGTTCCCCTTGTCCCAGAGGTGGACCAAGGTTGATCAGTGAGGAAATCCTCCCTCCCCTCTTCCCAACAGCTCACTCCTGGGCACAAACTGGATGCTCATCAATCAGGTAACAAATACATCATTTCAAGTATTAATTAGCAATGACTTCTTTTCCACCATGCCATAATCAAACTTCTATATAAATATCTTTATTTCATTCAATGAAATTTGAAACTTGTTGTGGCCTATGTCAACACTATGTTTGATTATTTTTAAAAAAAGATTATTAAATGTGTGACCTTGAGCAAGTTAAAGTCTCACTTTCCTCATCTCTAAAAGAGGAATAATGATATCCACCTCACTGGGTCACAAGAAAATTAGAGGAAATAATGTGTATAAAACATGTAGGAGGAAGTATATGGCAGGCACTCAATCAATGTCAGTCTCTGGTTGTGCCATGTCCCCTACCTCAATTGGTTTCTTACATGTAAACAAAGTCACAAATTATATACACGCTTTTAACCAAAAAACCTTTACAAAACCATGCATAATACATTAATATTTTTAAAATTAATGTTATGAGTCAATTTATAAGTATTCATTATTTTTCCTAAACCTTAGTCTTGTTTCAAGTACTAATCCAATTTGCTGTTTTAACTTAGCTAAATTAAATTCAGCTAATTCCACCAGACTAAAAAGAGGATTATAGACTGGCAGGACATTACAAAAACACAGCATTCTTTGGTTAAAGGGGACAAACCCGTATATGTAACAATGTCTAAACAGCCTGCTTAAAAGCAGTTCCATTTTAACACTGAGTGGACTTCAGCAGACCTCAAGAAAGTCTTATAACAAAAAAAACTGAATAAAATGACAGCTAATGGATGCTTAAAAGAATAATTTTCCCCCTCAAACACTTAGACGCACCACAAATCTGAGATGAAATAAAAATGAAAAAAAAATGTGGTTTTCTGGCCCATAATACACAAAAGAAAGTGAATGTATAGCTATCTGCAACTACCAAAGACTTCCCATTTGGGGCCATTTCTATCAGAACTTCCTCTAAGAGGTCATTTCCAGAATCCACAAAGTCACATTTTTCTAATTAATTCCCCAATGACAAAGCTAATTAGGTAGCACAGAACCACCAACTGACCCAACGCCAAGTTCTCCTTTTCTTACAAGGTATTCTAAGTAGAAGAGTGGCCCAGAAATTCAGAATCAGTTCAAACTCCAACACAAGAACCAAAAAGGTACTGAAAAAGCTAAAAGGTCGGCTACCTGGAGATTCATTCACTATTGTAAAATACGCTTATCGGTCCCAAGATTTGGAGACTGTCACGAACATGTAGTGCCCTTATAACCAATCTCTGTCTCTCATTTAAAAACAAAACAAAACAAAAAACTACGATAACCAGAAAGTATGAGCACCGTAGTGTGGCCTCTACTGGGGCATCAAAACCACAGCAGATTTAACCTAAATAAAACGTGGATTTCGAGTATCCAAAATCCAGGGCCCTAGAGTGACACGTTGAGGAAAGGTCAAAGAAACTTGGAGCGGCAGGGAAGAAGAGTCTGCCTCTAGGGAATAAGGCGAAAGGCTAAAGAGGCTGTAAGCAGGCTGGAATGGGGTAGATCGCCGGGGGCCGAGGGGTCCCCGGGTCTTTCCGCGACGTGCGGGGGAGGCCGGAAGGCTGGCCCAGGGCGGGGGCCGGGCAGGGACCACACCTCCCGGCCAGCAAGGCAGGCAAAGGCCGGGGCCCAGAGGCGACCCGGGGCGCTGGGGCCTGCCCGCCCGCGGTCCAGGTCGCGCGGACTGGGCCGCCGGCGGCCGGAAGCACCGGGGCCCGACCCTACCTGCCCACCCCGGCGCAGGCGGCCCCACTCACCGATAAGCCGGCGCACCTCATCCTCGCTCAGGTAGAGGCTTACGCTGGGCCCGGCGGACGCGGGAGGCAGCGCCGGCGGCCTCGGGGCAGGGGCGGCGGCGGCGCCTGGTGCGAGCAGCAGCGGCAGCAGCGCGAGCAGGAGCAGGAGCGGCGGCGGCGGGGCCCTCAGGCCGCGGGTCCACGGGAGGCGGCCCCGGCCCGGCGGCCCCGGCCGCGCCGTCCTGCGCATGGCCACCGCCGCCGCCGCCGAGGAGAAGCGTGGGCCGCCCGCCGCGCCGCCGCCGCCCACCCCCGGCCCCGAGCCCCTCACAGCCCCGAGCCGGGGGCGGCCGCCCAGCTCATCGCGCCGCCGGCCCGTGGCACCCTGCCGCCGCTTCAGACCGCCGGAGCGCGCCGCCGCCGCCGCCGCCTCCTCGGCCGCATCTTCCGCTGCGGGAGGCGGGCCGCGGTGGCGCGCGTGCGCGCGCCGCCGCCGCCTCGAGAGCGCGCACGCATGCACCGCCTCCTCCGTGCGGGCCCGAGCCCGGCGAGTAGCGCTTTGGGTTTCCAGGTTCTCTGAAGGCGAGGGGCTCCCCGGTCACCCTGTAAAGGAGCCCGTCCCCGCCCCACGTTGTCACCAGCCTGATGTTTGCTTGTCTATTGTCTGTACCACACACACCCCCGCCCGGGATGAAGGGTCCAGGCAGGCAGGCCCGGGCAGCGCCTGCAGCCGAGTAGGCTTCCAGATTCAGGGAAATGCCTGGATGCGGCCTCTCTGATGGCAAAAGAGAAACATGTTTTTTATTTGGAGAGAAAAAGAGAAAATACCTTTTATCCTACCAACGGAGGTCAACATTAACATTTCTGTGTCTGTTTTGATGGATATATACTGTATACTTTTACTTTCCAAGAAGATCTTGTTGAGCAAACTGCAAACTTTAACCTTATTCCTCCTACACATTACAAATTTTTATTTTTTATAATCGTTTTGCGTCTCTATAATCAACCTGACTTTGGGGCTGTCAACCCGTGGTCCATGCTGGACTTTGACACCTCCCCCCCGCATATGAAGTTGTGTGCAAAAGTATGTGTCTGCCTCTCAGTGTGTGCTGTGTGTGGGCTTGAACACACACAGAGAAGTGATATGTACATCTCCTCATTTGTTCCAGGGAGTCCTTGTCCCTGAAAGACGTTAAGAATCACGGATACACCTCGTCTCTTTTAAAGGCCAACCAGCAAGCTGGTGCACCTCGTGACGTATTTATTGATGTGTCGCCGTCAAACCTGCTCCAGGTGCCGCCTCTCTTCGTGAGGTTTCCAAGCATCCCGGCCAGGCCTGGGTCACCTAGCCCCTGTGGGCAGCCTAGGCCCTGCCCTGACCCTATGCCTCCCACCAGGCCTGTGCCTCTGGGAACAGCTGCTCCCGGGCCAGACCCAGCTTCAGTGCACAGTTGCTGCAAGAGCAGTGAGGCCCTGGGAGGCTGCTATTTTTATTCTCTGGGGTGGGTGGCGGAAGAGCCGGGCTGATGAGGCGGGAAGTCCTGGAACTTGATTTCTCCTTCTCTACTGAGAGGGATGGATTGAGTTTAGAGATAAACCAGCCTTGATTTGTCAAGCCTCAACTCCCCAGCACAGAATACTGTGCCCATCATTCTACAGGAGGAGGCTGAGAAGAGGGTGAGGGCTGAGGAAAAGTGCTCCACCTGAGAACGATAAAGCCACAAAGGTCAGCAAAAATACTTCTCTTGGGGCAGCCACTGCTACTTATTAGGGGACCAGGGCTCTGTCAAGAAGGGCTTGGGGGGCTTCCCTGGTGGCGCAGTGGTTGAGAGTCCGCCTGCCGATGCAGGGGACGCGGGTTCGTGCCCCGGTCCGGGAGGATCCCACATGCCGCGGAGCGGCTGGGCCCGTGAGCCATGGCCGCTGAGCCTGCGCGTCCGGAGCCTGTGCTCCGCAACGGGAGAGGCCACAACAGTGAGAGGCCCGCGTACCGCAAAAAAAAAAAAGGGCTTGGGGCTGGTAATGTGCTGTGTGAACAGGCTCTCAATTCAGACAGTAGGAGTTTTTTTAAAGGATGGCATCTTTCCGGCATTTTTTAAAATGACTCACAGTCCCCCTGTAAGGAAGCCCCTGTCTTTAAGGCAATCTCCTCTTATCAGTGACTTCTTGAGGGAGAGTGTGGTGTCAGCAGAGCACGGAACTGTCTGGCAGTCAGGCATGGCTGGGCTCTGGTACTTGTTAGTGGTGTGACCTTGGGAAAATTACTTAAACTCTCTGAGCCTCTGGTTTCCTCATTTATAAAATAAGGGGGATAATGCCAGATTCACAGGGCTTTTACAGGATTTAATTGGAGAAGATGTCAGTAAAACACCTAGGCAGACACAGGAACGGGTGGGTGTCACATCCATTGTTGTTGTTATTATAATTAACCTCTTCCCTCTAATGACCACTTCCTGGAAATTTCATCACCAGTTATCTCCAACCATTCAGACCAGGGATCCTCAAGACCTTCATTCCAGGTAGCACCATGCCTGGCCCAGAGCCAAGCTCAAGACATTAATGCCAGGCATCATGGTTGGCCCAGGGATGCAGGGGTGACTTAAGAGCTTCCTTGAGGAGGTATGATAAACATCAATTGCACATTTTCATCAGTGCTAGGAAGAAAAAGCTAGTGGTTGTCAATGTTCCCAGACCAGCAGTAGTATCACCTGGGAACATGCAAAAATGCTAATTCCTAGGCCCTGCCCCAGACTAACAGCAGTAACACCTTCGAGGGGTAGCAGCACACAGAGAAGTGGTATGCACATTGCATCCCTTGTTCTAAGGAGTCCCTGTCCCCCAAAGAGTATCACAGGCCCTCCAAGTGATGCTGGCCACTCTGTCAAGAAAATCTCAGCTCTACCATCTCTCTTTTGGACTCAGTTGCTGCTTCCCTGACCCCCTGCTTTCCCCTTATTCCTTTAGTCTGTTCTCAACACAGCAGCCAGAGCCATCCTGTTAAACCTTAGCTGGATCAAGTCACTCCCTGCCTCTTAGGCTGCCAATGGCTCCCTAATTCATCTAGAATAAAAGGCAAAGTCCTTACAAGATGTCAAGGTAGTTCTCATTCTTCACCTTCCTCCCTTTGTGTCCAATCTAGTCTTCTTCTACTCTTCCCCTACTCACTTAGCTCCAGCCACAGTGGCTTCCTTGCTGTACTTCCAATGCATCAGACACGATCCTACCTCAGGGCCTTTGCACTGCTGTTCCCTGTACCTGGAATGCTCTTCTTTCTGACATCCACATGGCTTCATCCTTCACCTGTTAAAATCTACACTCAAATGTTAACTTCTGAAGAAGATTAAAATTTTGACTTCCTAATACTTGAACTCCCCAGAGGGGGAACCAGTTCCCAGTCTCTCCTATCTCTGCAGGGTACTTGGTCTCACACAACACCCAACCAATCTCTGAAGAAGGAGTCCCCTCTCCCTCCTGGGTCAGGGTGTGCGTGGCAACTTTTGAAATTTCCCAATAAGCCTCAGTGTGAAAATGCTGGGAAGCCCTGACTTCAGCCTTCTGAGGTTTCTTTGCCTGGAGGAAATGAAGGCCACAGTCGTCATCCTGCTCCACCCACTGCCCCGCTCTTGGTTTTGCTTGTCACTGTGGTTGACTTTACTCTCCTCCAGGAGACAAATTTCAGGCCCAGAAACTACCATCATCAGGACTTGTTTCACTGCTCCTAAAAAAGGCCCGCCTTGGGCTTCCCTGGTGGAGCAGTGGTTGAGAGCCTGCCTGCTGATGCAGGGGACATGGGTTCGTGCCCCAGTCTGGGAGGATCCCACATGCCGCGGAGCGGCTGGGCCCGTGAGCCATGGCCGCTGAGCCTGGGCGTCCGGAGCCTGTGCTCCGCAACAGGAGAAGCCACAACAGTGAGAGGCCCGCATACCGCAAAAAAAAAAAAGGCCAGCCTTGGGATTGACATGCAGCAGGGTGGGTGGGTGGAAGCACTGGGCCGTCGGGGTCCAGCGGGGAAGGGGTGAGACATCCTGGTTAAGGGAAATGACTGGGGTGTTCATGCGTGGAGTCTTATGCCCACTCAGAGCCTGGCTCATTCGTGTCCACAAGGATAGACGCCCAGTTCACAGAGCCCTGAGAACAACTCCCAACCCAGACTGCACTCACTCAGCTAGGGGAGGGATCTAGAAAGGGGTGGCTCTAAGTTCTGCAAACACCCCCTTCCTTTGCACGTGGCGGTTGGGAACACTGCTCTGTGTACTACGGAGCAGTTTACTTTTTAAACCTTCTCCCTCCACTTGCAGTGTGAATGAGTCAAGCAGCACCAAAGTCCTGGAAGAAAATATGAACATCCTCTTTGACACAAGTCATCATCTCTCTCCACCACCTCCCAGATTCACGTATGTTCTTATAGCCCTTTCTCTAGACATTTACCTACACGTATCACATACATGGAACTGTATGTGTGTGGTTTCTTTCAGTTTTACAGAAATGGGTAATTGTTGACACGATTTGTTTTTTCCCTGATCAAAATGAATTGAGGTCTTGAGGATGCTTGCATGACAGGACACACAGAGGCATTTTGGTTGGGATGGACAGTGCTAGATTTCACAGTTCTGGTGATGGACCACACATCCTTTTATGTGCATCTCTGTGCACGTACGTAGATATTCAGAAGGGCAGATTCTCAGAAGTGAAGTGCTGAGTTAAAGGGAGTTAACTTTTAATGTTGATGGATTCCACTGAATCGCCCTCCGAAAGACTTTACCAATGTACCCTTCCACCAGTGGCATAAATGAAAGAGACAAGGTAATATATCAGGGTTTTTTCATTTTGCTTTTGACAGTCTGGTGAAAGAAAAAATAACTCTTTAATCTGAGTTTCCCTCATTACCAGTGAGGTTGAGCAACTTCTTGTAGGTATTTATTGCCCATTCAATGTACAGCTTTTGCCTGTTTTTCTAGTGAATGGTTCGCCTTTTGTCTTGATTTGTAGATATTTTCTTTTACTGTATCCCTTGTCATTTAACTTTGCTTATGATGTCTTTTACTTAATTTAAATTTTGGATTTTCATTTTAGATAAATCTCACAATCTGTTCCTTTACGGCTTCTGCATTTTGTGTCTTGCTTAAGAAAAACTCCACAATTAATATTTTTTGTGTTTTTATAATGCTTTTGTACGTTTAAAACAATTAGCCCCTTTATCCATCTGGAATTTATGTTTATATATGGCATATGACACAATTTTATTTTTCCATATGGGGAGCCATTTTTCCCAAATGCTATTTTTTGTATTTATTGAATATTCCACTCTTAGTTGTTGTAAGTAACTGTATTAGGGTTCTCCAGAAAAACAGAACCAATGGGATATAAATATAAATAAATAAATATATGTGGGTGTGTGTGTATATATATATATACATATATATATATATATAGAGAGAGAGAGAGAGAGAGAGGAGAGATAAGAGGAGATTTATTATGGGAATTGGCTGTCATGATTACGGAGCCTGAGAAGTCCCAGGATCTGCCGTCTGCAAGCTGGAGACCCAGGAAAGCCTGCAGTATAATTCAGTCTGAATCCAAAGCCTTAGAAGGGGGTGGGGACAATGGTGTAATTTAAATCCCAGTCTGAGGCCTGAGAACCAGGAGTAAGTCAGAGGGCAGCAGAGAGGGAGTTAGCCCTTCCTCCACCTTTTTGTTCTTTACAAGCTCTCATTGGACTGGATGATGGCACCCTCATTGGTGAGGGTGATCTTCCTTACTCAGTCTACAGATTCGAATGCTAATCTCCTCCAGAGACACCCTCACAGACTTATCCAAAATAATATGTTGCCAGCTATCTGAGCATCCCTTATCCCAGTCAAGTTGACACATAAAATTGACCATCACAAGTCCACCACTTGTGAACTTGGCACCCATATACATCTCCTTAAACTATAATCTCTAAATAAAAACAACAATGAGATCATAACTCTGCCGACATGATACAACTCCCCTATGTACAACTGAAAACATGCTAATTTCTTCCCCAGAAGTGGAGGTAAAATACTTGAGTGATGTTTATTCTTCTCTTGATATCCTACAACTCAAATACTATGATGTGAAATTAATAATACCGATATAAAGTCAATACATCTTATGTTTCATGATAAAAGGAAATAAGAGTGGAAAGAAGACAAAGATATTTGTGTAATGTATGTGTGTATACACACAAATGTATTCATAACAAAATTAGTTTTTTTCATAATAAAATAAGCTTTGCGGACAAATGGTTCCCATATGGAAAAAAGGAATGTAACAAAATTCATGATAATTACAGGCATCATTTCTGTAGCTGGTCCCATGACTGTAGCTGGTATTTACTTTTTTTTTTTTTTTTTTGCTGTATGCGGGCCTCTCACTGTTGTGGCCTCTCCCGTTGCAGAGCACAGGCTCCGGACGCGCAGGCTCAGCGGCCATGGCCCACGGGCCTAGCCACTCCGCGGCATGTGGGATCTTCCCGGACTGGGGCACCAACCCGTGTCCCCTGCATCAGCAGGCGGACTCTCAACCACTGCACCACCAGGGAAGGGAAGCCCCTGTAGCTGGTATTTATAATTACCTTCTTCTACTACTCATTCTGTGTATTCCTTTTGCCTTCGGCAAGCACCTCAGCTGGTCGTGGTTCTTTATGTGGTAGGGTGACCCAAGACTTCATTCCTAAAGGGTCTGGCCATTACTAAGCCTGCCTGGATTGGGTTGTCATAGTTTTCCATTGAACCTAATCAGAGGGCAAGGTAAACTAAGGACATCCTCAGGGGTCTCCTGTATTCCTAACATACTCTTCCTTACTTATCTCTGGTATCCATTATTGCTTTTGAAAAGTCAGTTGTAATTCTAGCTGCCAGTTTGACACATTATTTGTCTTTTCTTTACAGTTGTTTAAGAGATCTTTTTTAGCGGTGTTCCAGTAGGTTATATGTAAATGTGTATATCTTTCCATTTACCTTGCTTGAAATTTATTGAGATTCCTGGATCTGGTGTCTTTAAAAAAAAATTCCAGGAAATTCTCAGCTCCATTTCCTTTGTCACTCCTAGATGGATAGATTGAAATGCTTTTTTTTTCCTGAACCGTTTGAGAATGGGTGGGAGACATCATGAGTACTTCATTGTACATTTCCCAACAAACACACTCTCTTTCATAACCATAGTACAATTTTCAAAATATAGACACTTAACATTGATACAATACTATTTTCTAATCCACAGTCCATATTCAAATTTTGTCAATTGTCTCAACAAAATCTTTATAACTGTTTTTTCCTGATCCAGGATCCAACCAGAATCACACATTGAGTTCACTTGTCATGTCTTTTTAGTCTCCTTAATCTGAAAGATTCCTCAACCTTTCTTTTGCCTGAATTTCTTGTATTTTGTAGAACATTCTTCAATTGGTGTTGCCTGACATTTCCTCATGACTAGATTCAGGTTACATGTTTTTGGCAGGAATATCACTGAAATGATGTATTCTTCTCAGTGCATGGTATCAGAAGACACAGGATGTTGGTTTATTGAATATTCCATTCTTTTTTAAATATTTGTTTCTTTATTTGGTTGTGCTGGGTCTTAGTTGCGGCAGGCAGGCTCCTTAGATGTGGCTCGCCAGCTCCTTAGTCGGGGCACATGGGCTCCTTAGTTGTGGCATGTGAACTCCTAGTTGTGGCACGCATGTGGGATCTAGTTCCTTGACCAGGGATCAAACCCTGGCCCCCTGCATTGGGACTGTGGAGTATTAACCACTGCGCCACCAGGGAAGACCTCTGAATATTCCATTCTTAAGGGTTGTAACCAATTATATTAGTCAGGGTTCTCCAGAGAAACAGAACAAATAGGAAATAAATATAAATAAATATGTAAATATATATGTTAACTTTGATCACTTGGTTAATATGTTTTCTGATACATTTCCTTTTAGTAAAGTTACTCTTTTTCCCTTTGGAATCAATAAAAAATTAGGGGTGGTGGGGGAGATACTTTGAGATTCTTTAAATCTCTGGTTCTTCATCAAACTTTTATGCACTAATTTAATCATCCATTGATGATTTTTTAACTTTATTATTCCTTCCATATTTAGTTGGCATTCAACCATAAGGGAGACCTTTTCCTTTTCTCCTATTTATATTTAAAATTTACTTATATCAGTGTGGATTTGTGAATTCTTGTTTTATTCAGTGGATTATCGTCTATTACTATCATTATATATTTTTCAGTCTCAAGACATATTTGATGATATTTGAGATTTTGCCACTTCAGTTGGTTCCTATGTCCTTTGGTATGTCTTTGGCATTGGTTGAACATTTTCTTACTTTATGGAACAATGAAATATTCTTGTCTCCTCTTGTACTTTTCTGTCCCAACCCTGGAATCAACCCATTTTTCTTAGGAGCCCCAGTTCCTTTTAGTGGAGAATAGTATTCAGAAACCAAGATTGAGGAGCTAGGTATGCTTACTGCTACTGGGGTATAATTGGTTCTAGGCCCTCTGAGGAGACAGAGCAAGGAAATAAATGCATTTATGTATGTATATGCCTGTGTGTGTATATACATGCATACACACATGGATCTGTAAAATCAATGAGTTTGCATCAACACCTCTGATTCCATTCTCACACCGTTCCTTCCTTATCCCCTATTTGTAAATCCCTTCTATGACAGTAAGAAACCTGGCTCCATTATCCTCGCTGTATCTGCTTATTTGTTCAGTCCTTCCATAGTTAAGCAAACTCTTGGCCTTGCTTTCTAAAAGCTTAGCCCCAGAAACACCAATCTCCACCCCCACTCCCCACTCCAGGTATGCCAACCAAAGCTCTGCCGCCATGAAGGGGAAGGAAGGGAGGCCAGTTAAAGACTGGGCCCTTGACATGCCATCCCTTACGTCTTGGGTACACTGGCCAGAATGTCAGTCACTGATTCCCTTTTTATCTGTGTCCATTGTATTTTTCAGTTCATCATTTTCATTTAAAAAATTGCTGTAAATTGGGTTTCCCTGGTGGCGCAGTGGTTGAGAGTCCGCCTGCCGATGCAGGGGACGCGGGTTCGTGCCCCGGTCTGGGAAGATCCCACATGCCGTGGAGCGGTTGGGCCCGTGAGCCATGGCCGCTGAGCCTGCACGTCCGGAGCCTGTGCTCTGCAACGGGAGAGGCCACAACAGTGAGAGGCCCACGTACCGCAGAAAAAAAAAAAAAAAAAATTGCCATGAATCTGATTTTAATTTACAAATTCTCAAATGGTTGCTTTTCTGCCACAGCCGGTTCTTGTTTTTTTTCCTAAATAATAATAATAATAATAAAAGAATATCTAATATTTATTGAGCACTTATTATTACCTGCTGAACCGAGTGTTTTTACATGGATTATCTCATTTAATTTTCACAATAATCCTATGATAATGGTATTGTTTAAATCCCCATTTTATAGATTAGGAAATCGAGGCACAAATTAATTACCTTGCCCAATGCCATCCACACATCTAGAAAGTGGTAGATCTAGGAATTGATTTCAGGTAGTTTGATTCCTGAGCCCATGTGCTTAGCCATTCTGGAGCAGTTATTCATATGCATTTAAACTCTTCTCTTTGTGCTCACTCTTTCCCCAGACATCAGTCTTTCTTGTTGTTGAGTTTGCTACTCTCTTTTAGGGTACTGGTTTTCCTCAGGTACCTCCTGACTCTTGACTGCCCTCTCCTCCTCGGGCTTGTGAACCATGTTGGTCTTTGAGGTGCAGGTTCTGGGGATGAGAGTGTGCCCCTGCCTCTCCCCATGCCCAGAGTATGGTGGGGGGGGCCTCTGCATGCATATCTTTTGCTATGAGGTCTTCATGTCTGTCCTGGGTGTCACTTGCTGCCTAGACATCAATCTGCCCCTGCGGCCCCAGTGCCCAGGCACTGCTTTATCCTGGGGACAATGCCACTGGTAACCCCTGCTCAGCACAAGAGGAGCTGAGAGAGGATTCCATCAGCCCTGTTGCTTCAAATTAAATATCCTCATGGTTGACCCAAGGACCACCCCGCCATTCCTCAGGTCCATTGACTCTGAGCTTGGATCCGTTGAAGAATCATTCCCACCTCCAAAGCAGGACTTTTCTGGTTTTTCACTGTGGTTTTCTCTGATCTTGTTTCTCCTAATTTGATACCATCCAGTTTCTGTTTTCCAGGGGATTTCTCAATTTTTCTGATCCGTGCAAAAGAAATCAGTATTTCTGCATGACAAAACTACCCTAAGCAAAATTAAAAAGCAAAAGATAAGTTGAGGAAAAATCTTTACAATTTTTATCCCAGTCAAAAAAGTGTGCTGTATGAAGAACTTTTGCCAGCTGATGTAAACACACACACACGTATCACAATTCAACAACAACAAAAGCAGGTAAAGAAATGGACAATTCGCTGAAAAATACAAATAGTTTGGAAATATATTAAAATGCTTAAGCTCAGTCATAAATAAGAAAAATGCGAGTTAAAACTACACTGAGATACTGTATGTTAACCTGTTAGATTGACCAGTCTCTAACAGTTTGATAACATGTCATAGCTGACGGGAATGAAAATTACAAGTCTCCAAGGAAGGCATTTTGACAATTGTCTATCAAGTCTGCAAATGCAGGTATTCTCTGACCAGCAGTTTCACTTCTAGTACTTTATCCTAAGGATATATTTGCATACTTAGGAAGTGATATGTGGACAAAGTTATTCCCTGCATTATTTCATAATAGCAAACAATGGGAAACGTGCTCATGGATAGTGCAGTGGTTCAGTAACCTATGGTGGGTCCCCATGGTTATGTGGGTATAAAGAAAAATGAGAAGGCTCTTTATGTGTGTGTATGAGTAAGACCAGGTGCAAAGCAGTATGTGGAGCATGCTAGTATTTGTACAAAAAAGGGGCAACGGAATATAATTTATATGCTTGTACGTGCCTAATATAGATATGGGAGGTGACACACACACCACCATCACCATCCACCACCACACGCTGATATTGATTGCCTGGGGCAGCGATGGGAGGAAAACTTATTGTACATCCTTTGATACTTTTTAGAATTTTGAACTAGGTGAATATGCTCTCCTTTCCCTCAACAATTTGTTTTATAATTCTTCTCAAAAAACAATGTGGTTCAATGATTAGTCTTATTCTCTGGTGCTATTGTGGATTCTCTTCCTCCTCCTCCCCTCCTCCCCTCCTCCCCCCTTCTCCCCCCTCCTCCTCCCCCTCCCCCTCCTCCTCCCCCTCTCTCCCACTCCTCCCCCTTCCCCCCTCCTCCCCTCCTCCCCCTTCTCCCCTCCTCCTCCCCCTCTCTCCCACTCCTCCCCCTTCCCCCCTCCTCCCCTCCTCCCCCTTCTCCCCTCCTCCTCCCCTCCTCCCCTCCTCCTCCCCTCCTCCCCTCCTCCCCTCCTCCTCCCCTCCTCCTCTCCTCCCCTCCTCCTCCCCTCCTCCCCTCCTCCTCCCCTCCTCCTCCCCTCCTCCCCTCCTCCTCCCCTCCTCCCCTCCTCCTCCCCTCCTCCTCCCCTCCTCCTCCCCTCCTCCCCTTCTCCCCTCCTCCTCCCCCTACTTCTCCTCTTCCTCCTCTTCCTCTTCTTCTTGCTCCATGACTTTATGAGATTTGGGAATGTGGGGAGGGACAGCAGATATGTGCACCTAGTTTGCTACCTGTTTCCATTCTCATCCCTCATTATTAATCTCTAATGTATAGTATCAAGTTCAAAATAGCATAAGCTAGTGTGTTATGATTGAGAGAGAGAGAGAAAAAAAAGGCCTGATTTTAAGGAATTGGTCCTGTGATCGTGGGAGCTGGCAAGTCCAAAGTTTGTAGGGCAGACCCACAGGCTGGAAATTCAGGGAAGAGTTGATATTGGAATCCTGAGCCCAAAATGTGCAGGCTAGAAACTCAGGCAGAAGTTCTATGTTGCCTTCTGGAGGCCAAATTCCTTCTTCATGGAAGCCTGGGTCTTAAGGCCTTCAACTGATTAGATTGAGGTCCATCCACATGATGGAAGGTCATCTGCTTTTATACAAATCTATGGAGTCAAATGTTAATCACATTCAAAAAGTACTTTCACAGCAGCATCTAGACTGGAGTCTGACCAAATATCCGGGCACCACCGCTGAGCCAAGTTAGCACATAAAATTAGCTACTGCAGCCAGTCTTCCTGTTTTTGTCCTCTTCACTGCCCACGGCTCTCTGATTACTTGTTGTTGTTGAGGTCGAGCAATGTGTTCACAGCATGTTGACTCCTGTGCTCAGCCACGCGGTGCTCTCCAGGCACCCATGCCGCCACAGAGGTCATAGGGTGTCATTTTCACTCAAGTGTCGGAATCACTCCATGGTTCTCCCAGCCTCACACAGAGGGAAGCTCCACCAGGGCTAAGATTTCTCTGGACCACATTTCCCTTCCGTGGCTTCATTGACTTACTGAAGCTGTCTCTAATCTTTTCCTCTATTTTACTACAAATATAATCATAACAAATAAACATTATATTTGTGACACAATGCACTCTTGAAGAATTTCTTCTCCTTCTCCTTCTTTTAATGATGCTGTTAGGGGTACCTGCTATGGATTCATCAGCCAAAGAAAGAAAAGGCACTTTTTCTTCCCTGTTCAACAGGATCTTAGGTCACGGTAGCTTTAAATGCTGAAGGTCAGCCTGGCTCTCCTGAACCCCAAAGAGTTACCAGACCTGTGTTCTCAGGAGCTTGGTGAAAGAAACTAAATTGGATGAATTGGAAGTGGATGTGAAGGCTAGGTTAGAACTTCCAGGGAAGGAGGGGTCAGTTGCCAAGTAAACCTTACTGGGGCTGGGGAGGGGGAGTGTCTCAGGGTTTGTGAGGAGGCTGGAAGTCTGTGGACACTGAGTGGTGACCCTGGTTGCCACAGGGGCCCCTGTAACTGAGCCCTTCTGTGAGGAAGGCCCTGGGAGGGCCATTTCCGAGTCCTGCCTGGAGAGGCAGTGCTGGTCCAAAAAGCCAAAGTCTGAATCTACACAGCAGGAGACGCTCCTCTTTCCCCACTGTTCTGGACTAGACAAGCCTAGGCTTCTGATGTGACTTGAGGGAAGGGGAAAGAGTCACTGAAAATGACTGGTACTTTTTGCTGACCATTATGAGTGGGCCAGGTTTGACTGAGAAAAATAAAGGTATATGTCATCCTTGCAATTTGAGTACCTAGGAGTAGTCTTTACCTGACAGGTATGTGATTTTTAGATCCAGCCTCATTCTACTCAGATTCTTTCTGCTAGATTCTGTCCTTTCTCTCAAAGCAAAGTTCCTTCCCTTACTCAGAATAACCCTTCTCTTTGGCATCTGTCTCCATCCAATTATATCAAGAAATATATGAGACCCTGCAGGATTCTGGGGGTTCCTCATTCTTTCTGTAGAAAATATTATCTTTATGGGTAATCAGTTTGCACTACCTAAAACCCCTGCTTTATGCAATGCCTGCATTTCCTCCAAGTAAATGCTTTTCTGCAAGGAAAGCCAGAGTTCCCAAACTCTGTCCTATGATATACCGGCTTGGTAAGTGGTTTATAGTTCCACCAAACTTTATCCAGTAAGTTTGAGAAACGTTGCATATCAATGCCTGCTTTTGGAGAATCAAATGTACATTAATGGGTGCGGGGGAGAGATGGAGTGGGAGTTTGGGGTTAGCAGATGCAAACTATTACATATAGAATGGATAAACAACAAGGTCCTACTGTATAGCACAGGGAACTATATTCAATATCCTGTGATAAACCATAATGAAAAAGAATATTTAAAAAATTGTATATATATATATACATATATATAAATGTATGTATGTAGATATATATATATGTATAACTGAGTCACTTTGCTGTACAGCAGAAATTAACACAACATTGTAAATCAACTATACGTCAATAAAAAAATAGAATTTTTAAATGTACGTTAATATAATAAAGATTGTGAGAAGTCCTGGTAAGCTTTACTTAACTCAATGATTTCTAGACATATTAAATCGCCACTTTCTCATGGTACACTTATTGGCATCGTCAGTTCTGCAGACCGTGTTTGGGAAACTGGAGCAGTGGAAGGACCACTAGGCTTGGAATGAAAGGAACTTTGTCCTAATCCATGGGACCCCCTCGACAGGGTCACCATGCTTCCTTGGAACAACCTCTTCCAATTTGCAAAATGAGATGGCTAGACTTGATTTTTTATTCAGACCTGAAATTGAACCTACCTTTTTATCTGACCACTATTAGAAAATTGGGGCATACAGAAGGAGCTGAGAGTTTATCCAAGAAAAAGGAGAGAGCACTGAATGATGGTGAGGTAGATCGGGGCTCTGACCCCCACCAGCTCTGTGACCCCAGGCAAGTTGTAAGTCCTTGGTTGTAAATGGAGTCAATAATAGCAATTCTGCAGCAGGGATGAGGAGAGGAGGGCGTGAGGCTGTGCATGCAAAGCACCCAGTCAATGGCCTGGCCCATAGGAAGCAGAGCTGTGAAATCGTCCTAGTGATGATACCACAGAATTAGAGCTGCGGCACTCTCTGAGATTTAAGTAGAATTGATTTGAAACCCCACCTTTGCTTCTACTTAGGTTCATGCACCCCCGCCAAAAAATGCCCTTGTGTTCCTAGGATCCACAGGCTCCAAGTTCACCCCCCACCCCTGCTCTCAGCTCTCTGTTCCGAGCAGATCCAGACAGCACCAACCTCTTTCCCCCATTTGCAGGATCGTGGGGGGCAGTGTTACTGTAATAAACTTTGTTACAGATGTGGAGTAAAGGGAAGTGGGGTTGCGAGTAGAATGGGAAGGGTTCTAGACCAGCACAGAATGGTCCAACTCTTGAGACACTGCTGATCTTTACATGACAGTCACTCCCACCGAGGCCCAATTCTCTCCAGCCACCCACTGAGTTGGTGAGATATCTCCCCCCCACCTCCCCCCGCTCCCCAAGTCTGTCCTCAGTTCCCTTCCCACTCGAGATGCCTTTAACTCCCCAATTCAGGCTTATTTCCTCTGCAGAGGAGTTTAACTCTCTCTCTGTTTTCTTTTCTCAACTGTTCACCTTCTGTCTCCAGCCAGGTGTTTTGTCAAACAAAGATCGTTGTGCACAACAGGAATGCACGCCTGGGGGGAAGACACAGCTGCAGTGTGTTATGATTTTAAATATTAGCTTTCCGCCCTCTCTGCTACGATTATAATTATTACTGAACTATGCCTAGGAGAGACGGGACAGTCAGACTAGCATGTAGATGGATCATTTTGGTGAAATTTAGAGGATAGACTAGAAGTGAAATGTAAGATCAGAGGTCGGGGAACCAGGCAGCAGGGCCTTCCTGATAGAGTAGGTGAGAGAGGATTGGGCCTAAACAGGGCAGGGCAGTGAGGATGGGAACAGGGGACCTGATGTGAGAGATATTTATGGGATATGGTCAATAGGCTTGATGATAGAGTGAGTTAGGTTGTGGGGAGGAAGCAGAGGCCAAGGACGAATCCTACGTGTTTGGACTGGGAACAAGTGATGATGGTGCCATTATGATGGAGAGAGGACAACAGCAGTATTAATGCTCTCCTTCCTCACCATCCTTTCCTCCTTCTGCTACTACTAATGATCATGGACATTTATTGAGCATGGACAGGAGGTCAGACACTCTGACGAGTGCTTAACACACATGATATATGAGACCATTTGATCCTCTAAGGAATGCAGTATCATCCAGTTTTCCAGGTGAGAATACAGTAACTTTCCCAAAGTTTCACAGATAACAAAGTGCACTTTGAACACGTTTAGGTTCTGAAATAGCGATTTTGGTTCGGGACATGCTGAGTTTGAGGTTCCTGTGGAATATCCTGGCAGAAATGTCCCACCAGAAGATGGAAATGTAGGTCTGAGCTCAGCAGAAAAACTGAGCAAGAGTCACAGCCATCCATACAGAGGTGGCAGGAGAGGCCAGGGCGATTAGCATGGGATGCGTCAGGGAAGCCTATGTAGAGAGAGGGGCAAAGAGAGATGAGATGAACGCTGGGCATTTCAATGCAAGGGACAGGAGAGGAAGAGAAACTACAGGAGAGGAGTGACCAGAGAGTGAGGAGAGCCGGCAGAGTAGCAGTGCAGTCCAGTAAAAGTTGTGTGTCCCGTCTGCTGAACGCTGCCAGGGAAGCCAAGAACGAAGCATGCCCAACACATCTATCAACCAAGGGGGCAAGAGGGGGTGAGACAGAAGGATCTGGGAGCAAAGTCTGCAAGAAAAGGACATTGACTTAGAGGTAAGTACATAGAAAACTAAGCAAAGGGGAAAAAGGGCAATTATTAAATCCAAGGAAAACAAAAATTGTTCAAGAAAGGAAAGGCAATTAGAGTATACTATAGTAAGTTAGCGTGTGTGGGAGTCTTCATAAAAGCTAAATCTTTTATCTCCCATGCTTGGAAATCAGTAAATAATGTCCAAAAGTCAAGAGGTAGCGATATAACTTCACTCTTTAGCAATATGGAGGAAAATATTTTTAAAAACCAGTTAAAGGTGTAAAGTGAGAATGGGAGTAGAGGACAGGAGAGAGGACCAGAAGACTACTGTTTTTCTAATGTTTTAGAGAATTACTTGACTTTTTAAATTATATGTATGCAGAACTTTGATAAGAAATTAAAATAAAAGATTGAAATGGGATAAAGAAGTGTCGATTGGAGCATGATGAAGGGGTTCTTCCCACCCCGTGAACTGAGCTGTCTGTTAGACCTCATTCCAACTACGTAGTAAAAACCCATGTAACTCACGAGACAGGATGAAACATGAAATCTTAATCTGTGGCGGACTAATAGCTGAGACATCAACTAGCAGGTTCACTCCCCTCAGCCACCACAAGAAGCCCTCTAGCAACAAGAATGGCAGACGCCTTAGCTTATCACTTCAAAGAGGTTCTGTTCTCCGGTGGACACGATACAAAACAGTCTGGAAAGTCTGCATAAACTCGGAGAACTGGTTTCCACTGTGTCTGTGGTGTGTGTATGTGTTTATAAAAAGAGATTTGTGCTGGAGGAGGACAGAGACGGGAGACAGGGCAATAGAGGCAGAACAAGGGTGATAAGAGGTAGAACAGTCCTCCCGCTAACATGACTCTGACGTGGGGAGAAAGCAGGAGAGGAGCATTGCCCTGGAGGTGCAGGGGCACCTCCGAGAAGGGGAGGCTTGTGGGCTTAGTGTCCAAGTTGCAGTTGCTCAGATGGGTCTTCTACCTTCTGATAAGGGGAAGCGAGTAGGATGACAGCATAGAGATGTGAGTGGGCCCCCCGGGTTTGCAGGTCCTAGAGTGGCTTAGAGGCTTCTAGGAGCTTGTAGTGAGTCACAGGTTAGTTGGGAGGGTGAGACGTGCTGGCTTGGTTGGGAAGAGACACCTACCCGTGGGGGCCTGTGCCAGGAGGTAAGAGAGGGACAGGCCTGATCCTTAGCAGTGAGGGAAAGGTGAGGCTGGGCTCCATGGGATGGAACAGGATGTGCCACTGACCAGAGCTGCCCCACTGTCATCTCTGAGAGAGCACCATAGACCAGAGGACATCAGGAACTGACAACAGCCTGGGTCCCAGAGCCTAGGAGACCAAAAAAGGGATCCATTTCTCCCTTTGCATGGTGACTGTGCTGAAGAGCAAAGTTCTCAGCTTATGTTGGACCAGGCAGCAGTGCAGAGGAAGAAAAGAGGATGTGCTGAGCTCCAACTGAATACTAATCCCAAATGTGGCTGTGAAGTCATGGGCTAGGACTGCATGTACCAGGATCAGCTCATCCTTCAAAGGCCAGGACAGAGTCACAGGATCAGAAAATAAGGCCAGTGTGAGAAATTAATAAGTTTCTATTTTACACACTTGAATTTTGTGAATGGCCATAACTGGCTACTATTTTCATTACACTGTTAATATCCTTTGACTCGAGAGGCCACAGGGGCCTGAAAACCTACTTATCCTAACAGTTTAAGAGCTACTGTATACTGAGTGCATACTAAAGGCCAAGTGCTTTACACCCAGAACCTCATTTAATCCTCATACACCCAGTGGTGTAGCCCCATTACAATCCCCATTTTACAGGTAAAGGAGCTGGGAGTTACACAGGTGGTATAACTTGACCAAAGTCCGTAGTAAATGGCAGAGCCCTTTACTGAATTCAGACCCAGTCTGAGCTGATTCCAAAACCTGAGCTGACACTGAAGAATGACGTGTGCAAATTGTGCTTATAGCCACAGAGCCTGGTTTCTAGAAAGCAGCTGGTGTCTGGACATTAGTGAGTGAGTGCACACATCTACTTCTGGGGGCCGGTCGGCACAGAAAGGTGTTGTCAGTGGTGCGGAAGGGCTGCCAGGTGAAAGCCCTGATGTGCGGTTTGGTGCTCTAACCTGTTAACAGTAGCAGAGGCAAGCATAGAACAAGAAGCCTGAAAGTCTTCAAGCTCGAGGCATCCTTTGTCCTAGTGATTTTGAAACAATTGAGGAATTTCTTAACTTTGGAAGACGTTCAATAAATTTCTATTAAGTGAGGTATTTAGTTCATGTTCTTTCAACTCGTGCCAAAGAGCTATCAACTTAGATCACGAAAGATCATAACATAAAAAGCTCTCTGTTCTGGCAAGATTCATCAAGCCCCATGCCTTTCCCTGTTAAATTCTTCCGCATCTGTCCTCTCTCTTTCTCGGCTCCCCGCAGTGGCTTATACCTTCATCACGTCCAGCCTAGGCCATGGCAACAGCTTCACCATTCGGCAGGCATGGACCAAACACACTCCTCCGGGTCAGGCAGCAGGCTCAGTGCCAGGGTCCAGAGATGAGGAAAATTTAGTGGATTAAAATAACAATATATTTTTATTGCTCACAGTTCTGGGGGTTGACTGGGCTCAACAGGATGGTTCTCACTTAGGGCCTTGCACACTATTATGTTCAGATAGCAACTGGGGCTGGAGTCAGCTGAAGGCTTGTCTGGGCGTGTTGGTCAGGATGGCTCACTCATGTAGCTAGAAATTGATGCTGCTGTTGGCTGGGAGCTCAGCAGGTCCTAGTAACCAGAGAGCCTACATTTGGCCTCTCTGTGTGACTTGGGCTCTCACGTAATTATAGCTGGATTCCAAGAATCAATGCCCAAGAGGATCGTGCAAAAGCCTTGTGACTTAGCCTCAAAAGGCCCAGCGTATCACTTCCCCCACATTCTATCGGTCAAGCAAGTCGCTATGGCCAGCCCAGGCAGGGGAATTAGACTCTACATCTTGATGTGCATCAGGGAGATGAGGAATTAATGACAGCCATCTTTGGTGACTATCTCACACCATGTAATTGTGGGATATGGAGTGATGGTTACTGCCAAATCAAAACAAGTGACCATCCTGTACTTCCTCACCTACAAATCAGAGCCCCAGGGTGACGATGCTTCCCCTCCTCCCCGAGTCAATGAGAAGAATTCGACGTGATTCTGGCGTTAACCTGGGGATGGGAGAGCCATTCAAATGCCAAACTGTCCACCAAAATCTGGATGGCTCAGTGCTGTGAGCCAAGGAGATGCCAGGAGAGGATAGAAGAAACCGTAGAAAGCAAATGTCTCTGGGGCATTGGGGATAAAGTGTCTGTTCATCTGTGTTTCTTCTGAAAGTCACTGCCTACCCACCCTTGCCCACCTAACATGGGGGTTAAGGACAAGGATGGAGCAGAGCTGAAACGGGGAGGGGTTGCATGAGGCTAAACTTGGAGGAAGGCTTGAGCTTATCCTGAGTGGCTCAGCCTCTTAGCGCCCATTTGAGTTGAGTTTAGGCCTTTGGCTAAAGGAGGAGGGGACTGTTCCCCACCATCTACCCCCAGCCACTTCGGCCTTTGAACTCTGGTAGACTGAATGATGTCCCCCCGCGAAGTGT
This sequence comes from Globicephala melas, assembly GCF_963455315.2. Taxonomy (NCBI): domain Eukaryota; kingdom Metazoa; phylum Chordata; class Mammalia; order Artiodactyla; family Delphinidae; genus Globicephala; species Globicephala melas. The sequence continues at coordinate 130,513,599 of NC_083317.1, read as the reverse complement.
CCATGCCCTAATCCCTAGAAACAGTGACGATGTTATGCTACATGGCAAAGGGGAATTCAGTTTGCAGATGGCATTAATGTTGCTAATAGGCTGACTTTAAGATAGGGAGAATACCCTGGGTTATTGGGCAGGCCCAGCGTAATCAAAAGGGCCCATACATATGGAAGATGGAGGCAGAATCAGATAAGGAGATGAAAGCAGAGGTCGGTATAATGTGATTGCTGGCTTTGAAGAGGGCAGGCAGGGGGCCACGGAACAGGGAATGTGGCAGCCTCCAGAAGCTGGAAAAGGCAAAAAACAGATTCCCCTCCAGAGCCTCCAGAAAGGGGCACAGCCCAGATGGCACCTTGATTTTAGCCCACTGAGACCCATTTTCGACTTCTGAACTAGAGAACAGTAAGATAGTAAATCTGCGTTGTTTAAAGCCACTAAGCCTGTGGCAAGTTGCTACAGCAGCAATAGGAAACAAACTCAAAGGACCTCAGTGATTAAAATGGGAGTCCCATCACTGGGGACAGTGGGCCTGCACACCTCTTTGACCGAAAACATACAAGAGCAGGAAATATCTTGTCAGGACCGTTCAGGACTGCTGGGGTGAGGGCTGGAGAGGAAAGTGACAGAAGCTGAGAGCAGACCAGACTCTCTGGCTGAGAAAGCAGTGGGGGGCAGGGAAATGAGGAGCGAGGGGCCAGTGGACTGGGTAGAGGGCATTTTATGAAAGAGATGACTTGCCCTCTTCCCAAGAGGAGGGACCAGAATCATGCCATGGTGGGTGGCATGATCCCCCCTCATTGCCCCTTTTGGAAAAGCATTCAGTAAAAGCTGTCTCATTCTACAGGCTTTTGGAGGTGGATTTGTGTGTGCTCTGGATACACCTCTGGGTGAAGTGTGGCCACAGAGCAGCCAAAGTTGCTGATTAAATGAATGTCTCTTTTCCTTGTCTAAAGGCAGAAACTTAGGCCTGTCTGAGCAGTTCTTGCCCAAGTCCAAGGAGGAAATTTTAAAAGCCATAGGAGCAGAACAAGCAGGGCTCTGAGAAAGGGGCATGTTTACAGGTCAGTTTGCTTGAAACGAGGAGCAGAGTTATCTAGAATCCTTCAAACCAACGAATATCAAGGAACGTCATGCTTGGTGCCTTGGGTTTAGGATTCAAAACCCAAAATATGTTTCCTTACCTCTCAGAGCAGCAATTTCCCCCTTGAAGACTAGTTCAAAATACATGGAGAAGAAAGATGGGGTTGGTGGCTTTTCAAATGGATGTTTATTGTTTCCTCCTCTCTCTCCTGTCTCTACTGGAGAACAGGGGGAATGGGGGTGGGGAGGGAAGAGATGCCATCTCTGCTGCTTCTCAGTTTCCATCTGTTGGTGACGGAAGGAGCACCTCAACCCCCATGGGTGCTTGGAGTGTCAGGGACAGTCCTGGCTTTGCTCTTGTGGGAAGGTGAGGGGACAACAGGGCACTGCTCACAAGATTATAAGGTGGAGAGTATTCCCGAGGCTGCTCATCTCAGGGCAGCCTGCTCCAAGGGTCTGGCCACTCAGCTAGGGCACTCACACGTGGGTGCTGCTAGGCAGACCCCCCGTCTCCGCTGTCAGACCTCTGCCCAAGGATGGGGCTCCACACCCCTCACCCCTCACTTGCCTACACTCTCGGTCCCCTGCCTTAAGGGATGATTCTTGCTTTAAAAATGCTCACGCCCTGATTTAGACTTAATATTTTTAGCTAATGTCTTCTGCTGCTACTGTCATAGCTGGTTAAAAGATAACATATTAAAAACATATGCAGGGGACTTCCCTGGGAGTCCAGTGGTTAAGACTCCATGCTTCCACTGTAGGGGGCACGGGTTTGATCCCTGGTTGGGGAACTAAGATCCTGAATGCTCACGGTGTGGCCAAAAAAAAATAAGTATGCAAAATGTAAAACAATTTACATTTATTTTCCTTCCTCTTTGTAATCTTCACACAAAGTAAAGAAACCATGAAACCTCCACAGCTTCCTGAACCGGAGTTGTACTCAGTACAAAATGCTGCAGGTAGATAGTAGAGGTGCGAGCTGAGGATTATGCCCCAACTTGATTCTTCCCAGCCATCTCTTATCCTTCATCCCTGAAGGATTTCTCAAATGCATTGTCAAATTCATTGCCTTCATTTCCTTGCCAATTCATTCCAATCCAGCTTCCATCCCCCCATTCAAGGGAAACTGCCCGTGCCTTGGTCACCAGAAACTGCCAATGGCTAGTTGTCTTTTTTCCACTTACGTTACTTCTCAGCGGCATTTCACACAGTTCTTCCTCGCGAAAGGCTTTCCATGTTTTCCTCCTGCCTGACTGATGGCCACTTCTCAGCCTCCTTCCTCCTCTTTACCCGACCTTTAAGTGTAGAGGCCCAGAGCTCAGACCTGTGCGCTCCCTATTTCTCTATTTATATAATCTCCACAAGTGATCTCATCCAAGTTTCTATCTATCTCTGGCTCAACTCTTTCCACTCGAGTTCCAGATTTGCCTTTATCAATGCCTTTTCCAACTCTACTTCTGTCTTTAATAAGCAGCTCACATTTAACATGGTTCAAAGTCAAACTCGGTTTCCCTTGAGTTCTGTTCCTCCGCAGTATCATTCGCCTCTGTAAAGGTACCCCAGGTTGCCATTCCTGAAGCTGAATCCCATCTCTTATCTTTCACTCCCCTCCTTTTGCTAAGCCATTGGCAAATCCCATCTTTTCCATCCTGAAAATATATCCTGAATTCCCTCTACTTCTCTCCAATTCCATCATCTCCTTGGAAATCTGGACCCTGACTCCCCCCTCTGCCCCCACCACCGAACATTATCCACACATACACACACCCACCCACACACACTCGCTCTCAGTCTCTCTGGCTCCCACTCCCTAATGATTGTCCAAAAAGTTGCCTTTATAGCATTCATCACATTCCGCAGTTGCATTATTTATGTCCTGACTGCCTTGTTTACATTCAGTCTTCTCAGGACCAGGACTAGAGTAAGCTGAGTGAGGCAATTGCCTTGAGCACTTAAGGACATGCCAGGAAAACTCACTAATCAAGGTAAGTAATACTTTATGCAATATTTTTAAAAAGCAAAATGCAAAAAATTTCATGATGAGCAGAGCCAATTCCAGCATCGCATAATTTAATTTTTTCATAAATTCTTCAGTAGACATCTCTATAGATAAGGACAATAACAACAACAAAAACCACAATTCCATTATCACACCTGACAAAATCAATAATAATTCCTTAATGTTATTGCATATCTGGTTCATGTCCATTTTCCTTATTGTCTCACAATGTCTTTTACAGATGGTTTGTTTGAATTGATTTCCAAATAGGGTACATGTGATGGTTAATTTTATGTGTCGACCCGACTGGACTAAGGGATGCCCAGATAGTTGGTAAAACTTTATTTCTGGGTGTGTCTATGAGGGTGTCTCTGGAAGAGATTAGCAGTTAATTCAAGAGATTGAGTAAAGATCACTCTCACCAGTTCGGGGCAGACATCATCCAATCCATTGTGGGCCTGAATAGAACAAAGAGATGGAGGAAGGGCAAATTTGCACTCTCTGCTTGGGCTGAGATGCCTTCAAACATGCTGCTCCTGGCTTTAGGGCATTCAGATGCAGATCAGGACTTACACTGCTGCCCCCCACTTACCCCCTATCCCCACCCCCAGTTCTCAGGCCTTCAGACTCGAACTGAACTGAATTACGTCATCAGCTTTCCTGTGTCTCCAGCTTGCAGACACAAATGATGGGACTTGTCAGCCTCCATAACTGTCTGAACCAAAGCCTATAATAAATTTCCTCCTGTATATATCCTATTGGTTCTGTTTCTCTGGAGAACCCTGAGTCCACCCATTTCTGGGTTATCTCGATTCTCTTTTTTCACTCTTTTAGGCAATTTGTTTTTTGAAGAAATCGAGTCACTTATATGTAGAGTTTTCTACATGTCCTCTGTATTTCCTATAAACTTGCAGTTGGGACTTAATTAAATTCAGGTTCAATTTTTTTTTTTAGCAATAATATTTTACACATAGTGTTCGGTACTTCTAATTGCATCACATCAGGAGGCTTATAATGTCTATTTGGCTCTATTTTTGTGATGTTAAGATTGACCAGTGAGTGAAATGATATGATGTCTGGGATTTACTTTAAAGTACCCAGTTGTTTTAAAAAATTAATTACTAAGTTCAGATATTGTCAGCCTGCGGATCCATCTATTATAAAGTTCCCCCTTAGCCTTGCACCTATGATTTTAGTAGTTATTGATGATCATTAGTCAGTACAAATCTATGGTATTCTAACTCTATCATTCCTTGTATTGGTGATCTACTGTTGCACAACAAATTAGCCCAAAATTTAGTAGCTTGAAACAACAAACATGTATTATCTCATAGTTTCTGTGGGCAGCAATCTGAAAGTGGCTTAGCTGGGTCTCTCGTGTCATTGCAACCAATCTGCTGACTGGGGCTGCAGTCATTTGGGGCTGGACGATCTCCTTCAAACTCACTAACATGGTTGTTGGCAGGGCTAAGTTCCTACTGGCTCTGAATAACTCAGTTCCTCACCTAGTGAGCTTCTTTCTTCATAGACTATTTGAATGTCTCACAATATGGCAGCTGCCTCAGAGTGAGTAAGGAGAGAGAGAGAGAGAGAGAGAGAGAGAGAGAGAAAGGGAGACTGAGAGAACAAGATGGAAACCAAAGTCTTTTCTGATCTATCTCAGAAGTGACATGCCATCATTTCTACTATGTGCTGTTGGCCAAACAGACCAACCCTGATACAGTGTGGGAGGGGACTGCACAGGGTGTGAATACTGGGAGACCCAATTGTTGGGGGCCATTGTGGAGGCTGGTTACCACATTCCTTTGCATGTATTAGCTGGAAATCTGTGATGGAAAATTCTCCTTCATCAACTACTCAGTTACTCTAAAAGATAGTTTGTATGAAAGAGGCAAAATAAATTCTCTATTCTTTCCTTATCTTTACCACTTTTCAAAATAATGAGTTGGTTCCCTAGCATCCACTTATCTGCCTAATAAATTATTTTTAATAGCATAATGAACTCATAACTTTAATATGCTTATTGTGTTTCAATCAAGTACACACATCGTTATTTTCTCAGACAGTTTTCGTTTTTATTTTTTGTTTGTTTATTTTTCGTTTTCAGATTGTTCCATATTTGGTTAGTGGGAATTCCTTCTTGTTAGCTGTTGTGTCCTTTTGGCACAAATCCAGTAGTCTCTGATAACTTCCTTTTTTTCTGGTACCACAAGACATTTCAGGCTTATCTTGTACATTTCCTGCCTTAGCAGTTTCTCCAAAGAGCCCAGGTTCCCTTTACTTTTTTGGTCTATTCTTCCATTTTTTCCTTTTTAAAAAAATATCATATAATCAAATATGTATGTATACACATGGCCATATTTCTCCTGCCTCTTTCTTAAAATAAATATGGCATACCGTTCCTTTACACACTGTTCTATATGTTGCCTTTTTCACTTAACAATATATCACAGAGATCATTTTGTAGCAGAATATATCGATATTTCTGAATACATTTTACATATGCATTGTATTCCTTTGTGTGGATATACCCAGTCCTCTACTGAGGGACATTTGTGTTATTTCAGCAATAGCATTTTCAAAGGAACAGTTGTGTGAAAAATATGATCAGAGGTTTAATTAATTTAACAAAGGTTAAGTATTCAAATGAATGTACATAATTCCAGGGTTTTATGTGATGTAATCTTTTCCATTTATTCTTGAAATGTAGGGACAATAGGATCCCAAGTTGATCCTATTTTTCAGCTAGGGAAATTCAGGTGCAAAGGGAGTAAGTTCCTTTAGATATCCTGGAATTTATTTACCCCTATATCTCATAACTACTTTCACAATAAAATTTGTATTGGTGACTAGAGAAATATATTAGCATTCTCTATTATATTAGCAGTAAGCCATTTCTCCACCTTCAATTAAAACAAAAAAAGCAAAGTGAGTTTTTGTTCTTTGTAATGAACTCCTTGCCCCAACACACTTCTTGGGCTCATCCCTACCCCATCTCCACTTTAAAAGATTTTGCTGGGGGCTGCAACTAAACAGCCTTCTCAATACAGAGACCTGAACATACCTGATGACATAAATCACAGTGTTGGTCTGTGGCACAAACCCCCAAACCATTACCTGATATAGACAACTTGAGAAAAAAAGTCACACAAGTCCTAAAATAAAAACATCTACCCTAACCCTCCATTCCCTCCACCAGCTCTCAACCCTGTAGATGTTATACTCAAAACAAACAAACAAAAAAAAAACAAAGAAAGAAAAGAAAAACAAAGAAGGATTTTAACAATTGGAGTTTACTCTATTCTTCTGAAGGGCCTCTGAAAGAAAAGACGTTGAACAGATGGGCCATTCCCAACCCTTGTTCATTCATCAGAAACGCAAGGGAATGGAAGGAGAGGCTAAAGAAAACTCCTATTCCCAGGCCCATCCCCAGGCCTCACATTGCCCAAGATACTTTTGGTCAACTTCTTATTTACTTATTTGGCTTAAGGGATAGTAGAAAGACTTACAACTCCTACTTGTTGGAAAAAGAAACGGTATAGCTCTAAAGTAAGTTTCATTTGGATGAAAGATTTAAATATTTTCTCAATAATCACTTCGTTGATTTTATCAAAAATGGATGTTGAACATTGTCAAATGCTTTTTCAGCCCCTATTGAGATTATCATATGACTTTTATTCTTCATTCTGTTAATGTGGTGTATCACATGATTGATTTGTGGATGTTGAATCATCCTTGCATCCCTGGAATAAATCCCACTTGATCACGGTGTATGATATTTCTAATGGGTTGTTGAAATTGATTTGCTAATAGTTTGTTGATGATTTTTGCATCTATGTTCATCAGGGATATTGGTCTGTAATTTTCTTTTTTTGTGGCATCTTTGTCTGGTTTTTTGTTTTGTTTTGTTTTGTTTTTAGCATCTTTATTGGGGTATAATTGCTTTACAATGGTGTGTTAGTTTCTGCTTTATAACAAAGTGAATCAGTTATACATATACATATGTTCCCATATCTCTTCCCTCTTGCATCTTCCTCCCTCCCACCCTCCCTATCCCACCCCTCCAGGAGGTCACAAAGCACTGAGCTGATATCCCTGTGCTATGTGGTTGCTTCCCTCTAGCTATCTACCTTAGGTTTGGTAGTGTATATATGTCCATGCCTCTCTCTCGCTTTGTCACAGCTCACCCTTCCCCCTCCCCATATCCTCAAGTCCGTTCTCCAGTAGGTCTGTGTCTTTATTCCTGTCTTACCCCTAGGTTCTTCATGACATTTTTTTTTCTTAAATTCCATATATATGTGTTAGCATACAGTATTTGTCTTTCTCTTTCTGACTTACTTCACTCTGTATGACAGACTCTAGGTCTATCCACCTCATTACAAATAGCTCAATTTCATTTCTTTTTATGGCTGAGTAATATTCCATTGTATATATGTGCCACATCTTCTTTATCCATTCATCCAATGATGGGCACTTAGGTTGTTTCCATCTCTGGGCTATTGTATATAGAGCTGCAATGAACATTTTGGTACATGACTCTTTTTGAATTATGGTTTTCTCAGGGTATATGCCCAGTAGTGGGATTGCTGGGTCATATGGTACTTCTATTTGTAGTTTTTTAAGGAACCTCCATACTGTTCTCCATAGTGGCTGTACCAATTCACATTCCCACCAGCAGTGGAGGAGTGTTCCCTTTTCTCCACACCCTCTCCAGCATTTATTGTTTCTAGATTTTTTGATGATGGCCATTCTGACTGGTGTGAGATGCTATCTCATTGTAGTTTTGATTTGCATTTCCCTAATGATTAATGATGTTGAGCATTCTTTCATGTGTTTGTTGGAAGTCTGTATATCTTCTTTGGAGAAATGTCTATTTAGGTCTTCTGCCCATTTTTGGATTGGGTTGTTTGTTTTTTTGATATTGAGCTGCATGAGCTGCTTGTAAATTTTGGAAATTAATCCTTTGTCAGTTGCTTCATTTGCAAATATTTTCTCCCATTCTGAGGGTTGTCTTTTGGTCTTGTTTATGGTTTGCTTTACTGTGCAAAAGCTTTGCAGTTTCATTAGGTCCCATTTGTTTATTTTTGTTTTTATTTCCATTTCTCTAGGAGGTGGGTCAAAAAGGATCTTGCTGTGATTTATGTCATAGAGTGTTCTGCCTGTTTTCCTCTAAGAGTTTGATAGTTTCTGGCCTTACATTTAGGTCTTTAATCCATTTTGAGCTTATTTTTGTGTATGGTGTTAGGGAATGATCTAATCTCATACTTTTACATGTACCTGTTCAGTTTTCCCAGCACCACTTATTAAAGAGGCTGTCCTTTCTCCACTGTACATTCCTGCCTCCTTTATCAAAGATAAGGTGACCATATGTGTGTGGGTTTATCTCTGGGCTTTCTATCCTGTTCCATTGATCTATCGTTCTGTTTTTGTGCCAGTACCATACTGTCTTGATTACTGTAGCTTTGTAGTATAGTCTGAAGTCAGGGAGCCTGATTCCTCCAGCTCCGTTTTTCGTTCTCAAGATTGCTTTGGCTATTCAGGGTCCTTTGTGTTTCCATACAAATTGTGAAATTTTTTGTTCTAGTTCTGTGAAAAATGCCAGTGGTAGTTTGATAGGGATTGCATTGAATCTGTAGATTGCTCTGGGTAGTAGAGTCATTTTCACAATGTTGATTCTTCCAGTCCAAGAACATGGTATATCTCTCCATCTATTTGTATCATCTTTAATTTTTTCATTAATGTCTTATAATTTTCTGCATACAGGTCTTTTGTTTCCTTAGGTAGGTTTATTCCTAGATATTTTATTCTTTTTGTTGCAATGGTAAATGGGAGTGTTTTCTTGATTTCACTTTCAGATTTTTCATCATTAGTGTATAGGAATGCCAGAGATTTCTGTGCATTAATTTTGTATCCTGCAACTTTACCAAATTCATTGATTAGCTCTAGTAGTTTTCTGGTAGCATCTTTAGGATTCTCTATATATAGCATCATGTCATCTGCAAACAGTGACAGCTTTACTTCTTCTTTTCCGATTTGGATTCCTTTTATTTCCTTTTCTTCTCTGATTGCTGTGGCTAAAACTTCCAAAACTATGTTGAATAAGAGTGGTGAGAGTGGGCAACCTTGTCTTGTTCCTGATCTTAGTGGAAATGCTTTCAGTTTTTCACCATTGAGGATGATGTTGGCTGTGGGTTTGTCATATGTGGCCTTTATTATGTTGAGGAAAGTTCCCTCTATGCCTACTTTCTGCAGGGTTTTTATCATAAATCGGTGTTGAATTTTGTCAAAAGCTTTCTCTGCATCTATTGAGATGATCATATGGTTTTTCTCCTTCAGTTTGTTAATATGGTTTATCACATTGATTGATTTGCGTATATTGAAGAATCCTTGCATTCCTGGAATAAACCCCACTTGATCATGTTGTGTGATCCTTTTAATGTGCTGCTGGATTCTGTTTGCTAGTATTTTGTTGAGGATTTTTGCATCTATGTTCATCAGTGATATTGGCCTGTAGTTTTCTTTCTTTGTGACATCCTTGTCTAGTTTTGGTATCAAGGTGATGGTGGCCTCGTAGAATGAATTTGGGAGTGTTCCTCCCTCTGCTATATTTTGGAAAAGTTTGAGAAGGATGGGTGTTAGCTCTTCTCTAAATGTTTGATAGAATTCGCCTGTGAAGCCATCTGGTCCTGGGCTTTTGTTTGTTGGAAGATTTTTAATCACAGTTTCAATTTCAGTGCTTGTGATTGGTCTGTTCATATTTTCTATTTCTTCCTGATTCAGTCTTGGCAGGTTGTCTGGTTTTTATAATGGGTAATGCTGGCCTCATAAAATGTGTTTGGAAGACATTCTATTTGGGGGGAGAGTTTGAGAAGGATTGGTGTTAATTCTTCTTTGAATGTTTGGTAGAATTCACTAGTGAAGTCGTATGGTCCAGACTTATGTTTGTTGGGAGATTTTTGATTACTGATTCAACTCCTTGCTAGTAAGTGATGTGTTCAAATTTTCTATTTCCTCATGATTCAGTCTTGATAGGTTGTATGTGCTTAGGCATTTATCTATTTCTTCTAGGTTATTCAATTTGTCGGCATATAATTGTTCATTGTAGTCTCTTACGATCCTTTGTATTTCTGTGGTATCAGTTGTAACAGCTCATCTTTCATTTCTGATTTTATTTATTTGAATCCTCTCTCCTTTTTTTCTTAGTGAATCTTGTTAAAGATTTGTCAATTTTTTTTATCTTTCAAAAACCCAGCTATTAATTTCACTGATATTTTTCTGTTGTCTTTTTAGTCTCTATTTCAATTATATCTGCTCTAATCTTTATTTTCTTCCTTTTACTAACTTTGGGCTTCATTTGTTCTTCTTTTTCTGTTTCCTTATGGTATAAAGTTTAGTTGTTTATTTGAGACTTTTCTTGTAAGGCAGGTTTAGTGGTGATGAACTCCTTTAACTTTTGCTTGTCTGGAAAACTCTTTATCTCTCCTTCAATTCTGAATGAAAACTTTGGTGGGTAAGGCCCGCATACCACAAAAAAAAAAAAAAAAGATTTATTTATTTATTTATTTATTTAATTTATTTTTGCTGTGAAGGGTCTTAGTTGCAGCACACAGGATCTTCTTTGAGGCATGCGGGATCTTTCGTGGTGGCACACAGGCTTCTCTCTAGTTGTGGCATGTGGATTTTCTCTTCTCTAGTTGTGGCACATGGGTATCAGAGCGCGTAGGCTCTGTAGTTTGTGGCATGCAGGCTCTCAAGTTGAGATGCGCAAGCTCGGTGGTTGTGGTGCATGGGCTTTGTTGCTCTGCAGCATGTGGGATCTTAGTTCCCTGACCAGGGATCGAATCCACGTCCCCTGCATTGTAAGGTGGATTCTTTACCACTGGACCACCAGGGAAGTCACCAGCCATTACATTTTCAAATAAGATTTCTGTCCCTTTCTCTCTTCTCCTTCTGGGAACCCTATAAATTAAATGTTAGTCTATTTGATGTTGTTCCATAAATTCCTTAAGCCATCTTCACATTTTTTCATTCTTTTTTCTTTCTGCTCTTCTGATTGGGTAAATTCCATTGCCTTGTCCCTGAGATGACTGATCTTTTCTTCTGCTTCCTCTAGTCTGCTGTTGAACCCCTCCATTGTATTTTTCAGTTCAGATATTGCATCCTTCAGCTCTCTGACTTCTATTTGGTATTTTCTTATGTTTTTTCATCTCTTTGTTGAAGTTCTCCCTGTGTTTATTCTTCTCCCCAGTTCAGTGAGCATCTTTATGACCATTACTTTGAACTTTTTATCAGGTAAATTACTGATCTCTATTTCATTAAGATGTTTTCTGAGGTTTATCTTGTTCTTTCATTTGGAACACATTCCTCTCTTCATTTTGCTTGTCTCTCTGTTGGTTTCTGTACAGTAGATGAAACAACCACTTCTTCCAGTCTTGAAGGAGTGGCCTTGTGTAGGAGATGAACCTTGTTATTACAAGGTTATACCTTGTTATAACCCTACCTCAGCTCCTGGTTTTCTCTTAAACCTCTGTGCTTGTCCAGGCAGCCTATTATATTTTTAGTAGCTCCCAGTAGTTGAGGATGTGCCAAGACCTGCTACTGTCCCAGAGTGGAGTATCTCAGCACCTAGATTGAATCTGACTGGTAGCTAACCCTCAGACAGCAGCTTTTATGCAAATATATATAGCTGTGAGGGGCTGCAAGGGTAAGCCCCACTGGCTACCAGAGCCAAGTGATCCAGAGATGTCCACCGTGTGGGCTCCAGATGAGTGTATAAGCTCTGGTATCTGGGAGATACCAGAAAGCTGGAACAAGGCAGAGGGAGAACGCCAAGATGGCATCCACAGCTTATCTTCCTTGAGAGCAGCTCCTTAGGCCACTAAATGTGAGCCAAACCTGGAGCCGGCTCCTCAGTTTGAAGCTCCAGGACAAGCAAAGTGGCCTCCTTCACAGAAAAAATGGTGGGTGTGCCTCAGTCCGCTGTTTGTGCTGTGCCCTGGGCATGGTGGTTTGTTAAGGACTGTTCCTCCAATTCCCACATTCCCATGGGACCCAGAAACACAAGCTCCTCCAGCCACCAGAGTCAGGTGATCAAGGGGTGCCCTCTGGGCATCAGCTGCATAAACCAGACACCAGACATGTGTAAAGCTTCCCTCCAGGAGACATAATAAAGGCTCTATAGGACAAGCTCACAGCTAATATCATACTCAACAGTAAAAATTGAAAAATTTTCCTCAAAGGTCAAGAACAAGAAAAGGATGTCCACTCTTGCCACTTTTATTCAAGACAGTGTTGGCAGTCCTAGACAGAACAATTAGGCAAGAAAAAGAAATAAAAGTCATCCAAATTGGAAAGGAAGAAGTAAAACTCCGTATTTGCAGATTACATTATATTATATATAGAAAACCCTACTCTATCAAAAAACTTTTAGAAATAATAAACAAATTCAGTAATGTTGCAGAATACAAAATCAACACACAAGAATTTGTCACGCTTCTTAACACTAACAACAAACTATGAGAAAGCGAAATTAAGAAAACAATCCCATTTAAAACTGCATTGAAAAGAATAAAATACCTGTCAATAAATTTAACCAAGGAGCTGAGAGATCCGTATATTGAAAACCACAAGACATTAATGAAAGAAGTTGAAGAAAACACAAATAAATGGAAAGACATTCCATACTTATGGATTGGAAGAATTGATATTTTTATATTTCAGTTTGCTTAAAACTTGGGACAGAGTTATCTCTAATCCTTCAAACCAATGAAAATCTAATGCCTGATGCCTTGGGTTTAGAATTAAACACCGCAAATAAGTTTCCTTACCTTTCAGAGAAGGTTTTTATCCCCTCTAAGGCTAGTTAAAAATAAATGGAGAAGAAAATAAAAACAATAATTCAAATATATATATGCACCCCCAAATTCATTGCAGCTTTATTTACAATAGTCAAGATATGAAAACAACCTAAGTCAAAGGATAAAGAAGCTGTGGAATATATTTGTATATTATATATAGATATATATAATGGAATATTATTCAGCCATAAAAAGAATGAAATTTTGCCATATGCAGCAATAGGAATGGCCCTGAGGGTATTATGCTAAGTGAAATAAGTCAGAGAAAGACAAATATACATATGATTTCTCTTGTGTGTGGAATCTAAAACAAAACAAAACAAAAACCAAACCCATAGAACAGATTGGTGGTTGCAAGATGCGAGGGATAGGGGTGTGGAGGGGTAGGAGAAATGAGGGAACTGTTTTTTTTTAAGTTTAAATAAATTGAATAAACATTAAAGAAAAAAATTAAGAAGCAATCCATGTTCAAACAATTGAGTTTTCTTTAAGTGCACGCCTGGGGGGGGAAAAAGATTTAAATATTAAAAAGCCAAATCATAGAAGACAAACTAGAAGAAAATAAAATCACATAATTATCAAGTTTCTGGATAGGAAATACTTTTGTAAGCTTTCTTTTTTTTTTCTTTTTCACAACTCACACACACACACAAACACTGTATTTTATTTTTACAAGAGATAGATAAACTGACACCAAGCATGGTAAATGGATGACCACAACAAAAGCAACAATGATTGCAATTACCAAGCATGAAACACACTCATACTATGTCATAGTATTGACATCAGTCCAGTAATCCTCCACTGTAACAGCTCCTTTACTTTGCAGTGAAAATTGATTTGTATATTTTTTGCCTCTGAGTCCTTGTGGGATTTTTTTTTTTATTCAAACAGAAAGTCACAAAAATTATAATCATCCTCATCAGTTCACTCAGTCCCATGTAATTAATTTTTTTATCTTGATCTTTTGTTAGCACTTTTATGAATTCATCAGTTTTCCATTAGAGTTCTGAAAATGCTTATTCATTCAGTTCAGCAGTATAGTCAGTTACCAGAAACCTATACTTGTCAGAGTCTTTTCCATGAATTCCTTGAAGATGAGACCCTTTTATAGGAACATTTTTGCAAAAGCATCAGAGTACACCCAGGACTGTCTGTAAATGACAAAAGACTTAAAAATGACCACAGTTAAAGATTTGATGAAAGTTCATAATAATGCAATTGACAAGGAAATTTAGTTATTTCTGAGATACACATTTTAAAGTAATAACTAGAATTATGACTTATAACATTATACCAGAACACATAAGATTTTTAGAAATTTCATGTAATATCTGAAACATTTATATTAACATATTTCCATACAAATAACCCAAAGAAAGTTTAGTATTTGTTGTTTTTTGTTTGTTTGTTTGTTTTATATTGCACGTTCTTATTAGTCATCAATTTTAACTTTTGTAAGCTTTGAAGTGAAAACAAAAAAGAAGAAACCACAATGGAAAAGACTGACACATTTGAATGAATTAAAATTTAAAACTTCTGGGCTTCCCTGGTGGCGCAGTGGTTGAGAGTCCGCCTGCCGATTCAGGGGACACGGGTTCGTGCCCCGGTCCGGGAAGATCCCACATGCCACGGAGCGGCTGGGCCCATGAGCCACGGCCGCTAAGCCTGCACGTCCGGAGCCTGTACTCCACAATGGGAGAGGCCATAACAGTGAGAGGCCCGCATACCGCAAAAAAAAAATAAAAAAATAAAACTTCTGCACTACAATGAAAACAATAAAATAACCAAAATAAAAAAGCAAAGAGACCAGAACAGGGGCAGTGGGATGAGGCTCTAAGATATAATTACCACAACTAGAAGACTAACATCTTTGTTATACAAAGAACTCATAAAAATTGGTTTAAGAAATTAAGCCTTGAATAAATAAATCAACACCTGCAGTGACAAATCACACAAGTATAAACACTGCTATAAATAAAGATGGCAAAAAATTAAAATCTGTGGTATTCACAGAAATACAGATTAAAGCAAGGGAAAAGTATGGCTTTTTTCCACCACAGTGACAATATTTACAACAATGATAATTCCTAATCCTGGTGACAGTGCAAGAAACTGGTATTATCGTAGATAGCGCTTATCACCACACAAGTCTCAGAAAACAATTTGTCAACTTGAATCAAGAGCCACAAAAAATATTTTAATACTTTGACCCAGCTATCACACATCTGGGAATTGATTCTAGGGAAATAATCTAACGAAGAAAGAAGCTCTTCTTGGTGATGTCCATTGAGTGTTACTGGCTTCTCAGCGGCTTCTGGATGACCTGAGCCTGAGTCTACAGTGGTCCTGGTGGGTGGCATTAGGGGACACCCCTTTCCACAAGTGTGTGTTTTCATCAGTTGATGTACATGGCAGCTTTGGGATTTTGGTTGAAGAATGAGTAAGAGGTTCCTAGGGATGATAAAGATGAGGACCATGGGGGACAAGAGGTTTGAGTCTCTCCCACCCTAGAATTGGCTGCCTCACTGGTTTTGATGCTTTGTGGGAGAAACAGAAGGAAAAGAATGAACAAAGGACTATGTGAGACCCTAACGTCCAAACAGTGTAGTTTCAGGGCCTACATGGTCAAGTGCCATACGGAACAGAGAGAGAAGCATTCTCCTACCCCCTCTACTCTGTCAAGGCACAGAGTTCTCAGCAGTGCTCCGAAAGGTGTGGGCAGAGGACAAGAGCATGAATGGAGTATGTGAGGGTGGGGACTGCATCTGTCTGATTTTCTGCTGTATCCCCAGGTGTGTCAGGCACAGTGCCTCACCTCCAGCATGCACTCAATGTATATTTCTGAATGAATAGAAGAACTTGAGTGGTCTTACTCACTTGTGGACTCTGGGAAACAGGGCTGATCTGGATGAGTGGGGATGAGAGCTGAGGCTCTGCCTGAGTGGGTGGTGACCTACATCTGCAAGATGGCAGTATTAATGCTAGTGTGGTCCCACCTGTAAACATAGTGAAACTGGGGAGCTCTGATTATATTTATAATATTGAAAAATTGCAAACAATCTAAATGTCTAACTATAAATGGTGGAATGTGCCATTAATGAAAAGTCATGCAAACACAAAGTTGAAAAGATGGCTCACAGGTACTCTCAGTTTCCTTCCTGGACACATGGAAAACTGCATTGTCCAGGCCTCCTCACACCCTGCCTTGCCTTAAGATACAGCTTCGTGGCTAGGAAGTGATACTTGTTCTGCTGGGCTAGAGCATCTAAGATGCCACACACAATTCTTCATTACAGTCAAGAAGAGGACCATGTGTTCAAATGGAGGGGCCATAAGGTTTAAGGAGCTTTCATCTCTAAGTCATCCCATGGGAGATGACTCTCACTGCACGAGAGTCACTCGGGTCCACAGAGGACATTGGGGAAATAAGGAATAAGCCTTTATTATTTTAAGCCTCTGAGATTTGGGGGTTGATACTGGAGCACAAGCTATCCTAAACCTAAGAGGCAACATAGAAAAAGTCTCAAAACACAGTATTTCGAGAACGCAAACTTACTTTTAAGTATGAACAAGGCAAGATGTTTGGGTTACCATCATGAGGTTGTGAGTGTTTCTTTGCATTTTTTTTCTTCTTTACTCCTAAACTTTTAAAACTTATTCTCTATTCTCTTTATAAGTAAAAATAAAATAGTATGAGAGAAGGAGGAAGAGAGGGCAAAAGGAAGAGGAACTGGGAAGCCCCCGCCCTCCAGTTCCTTCTGTTCTTCTCCCTGAGCCTGAGGGTCCCACAGGCTTCCTGTCAACCCATTCAACAGTTCTGAACAGACACCATTTATCAAATGACAGCTGTGTGCTGAGAACCATATAGGTTCACTTTACATTATGTCCACACAAGAGTCTATAAAGGGGATGCTCTAACCATCATTGTACAACTGTGGAGATCGTGATTCAGGAAGGTTGTCACTTGTTCAAGTTTATGGAGCAGGTTAGGGGCAGAGCCAGGATTCAAACCCAGGGCAACCTTCCTTGTAACCAGCCTGTTCAGCTCTACAACTTAGCTCTCTGGGATACACGGAAAGAGTGTGGTTTTTGGAAAGTTCCCTCATCTTTCTGCTTTGAAAGCCATTACACTTTTGTTCCCCACCATCCACATGATAACATGCTTGCTGTTTCCTGAACAGAGCTAAATTTTACCTAATTTTTGAATCTTAACCTGTTTATGAATAACAGGGAGGCAGCAGTGATGGTTTCCCATGTATGTGGTGTGGCTGAAGAGACCTCTATGGGACCAGTTGTGTTCTTCCCTCCCCACTGGCCAGTCCTTCAAAGCACAAGTATGATGTGATGATGAGCCCTGGACCAGGTAGAGGCAAACAGAGCTGCTCAAGTCCCAGTTATGCCTCTATTTGCGCCTGACCTTAGGCAATGCTCTTAACCTTTCTGAGCCTCTGATTTCTCTTCGGTAAAAAGGTATTAATTTCTGCCTTTTCGTGAAGCCCACATGGAAGGGAAAGCTCTTTGAAAAGTGTCAGTGCTGGAAAAATGAAAGTTAATATTATTATTTTCCATAGCAGATATGGAATCAGGAAATGGAGCTTGCATTACCCAGAAAATCATCTTATTTTCTCACTGCCATCTGGCCTGGTTCAAGTGCTTAGAGCTGGCTCACATTTGATCTCTTCCTCTTTACTGGCCAGGGATCATCCGAGTTCCCTGAGCTCTGGGAGGTGAAGTGAGCAAGTAGAAGAACATCTGTGCCCGAACAGCCTTCTCGCCCACTTTGCCTCTCATCCTCTTCCCCAAGAGGGTGCCTAGGAAGAGACATCTACTTCTTACCAAATATCTCTAGGCTTGCCCACATTTCCTAGACCCCTGCTATTATGTGGAGCCATGTGACCAATTCTGGACAAAGGGCTGTGAGTGGATGTGCTGGCCCTCACTTCTGGACTGATGCATTTAATAACCAGGGTGGGTGGACCAGAGTGGGTCCCTCCATCTCTATTTCCCTGCTCTGGACAGGGTGACCAGATGACCCCGCTACAATTCAAAAGAGTCTCCATCAGTCTGGTTTCCTGAGACTTGGTACTGCAGAACCCCTGCCGATTCACTTTGGACATGTATCATATGTGAGGAGTAAATTCCTGTCTTATATGACTCAGATTTTGAGTCTGTTTGCTACCAGACTGAAGGCTGTCCTCTGCTAGCTAATACAGACCAGAGAACCAGTGATTCTCTGCAGGGAACCTGAGCCTGGGAAAGGGCACAAGGAAGATGTTTAGTGGCATTTGCTCTTGGCTTTCAGAGCCGCCAGATCACTCTTTGTCACACTAGACATAAAGAAAATAAAGTCAATTTTTAGAAATATTACTCATTCATTAAAAAATATTAAAAACATAAGTGGCAGAAAGAGATTGGGAAAGAGGGAAGGAAGGGATAGATAGAGAAAGAAAAAGAGAGAGAGAAAGGAAGGGAGGTGAGCTGAGCCAATCAGGTTACCCCAGTCTTGTGACAGTGCCCCCAAGAAGTCCTGGTGAGGCACGGAAATGTGGCCAAAGGGGGCCTTGAGCAAGATAAGTGGAGAAAGATTAGAGCAATCCCGCCAAGAAAGGAAAACGCAGCAAAACCCCCTTGTTTTCAGACTTTCCTGGCTGTGCTTCTTGTCCTTGGGTTTCATCATTGGTTCAAGAAGTATTTATTGAGTGTCTACTATGTGCCAAGCAGGATTCTGGGGCTGGATACTCAGCTTGAACAAACTGTAGTACCTGCTCTCATGAACTATGCTTTTTAGTGGGGAGAGAGAGAGCCAGCCAACACATATGTGTACTGTGGTGTGTTAGGAGCTGACACATCACCATGTGATGGAGAGAAAGCAGGGAGATGACAGAAGGTAGGGTGGCTCCAGTGTTTGTTTAAAGGATGGTCAGAGAAGAAATCACTGAGAAAGCAAAGCCCTAAAGAAGGAGAAGGAGCTAGCAATGCGGCTACCTGGGAGAAGTGTGAGGCACAACAAGGAAGCCAGGGTGGCTGGGCTGGGTGGCCAAGGAAGGGAGTGGTAGGGGCTGAGACACAAGAAGTACTGGGGAAGGCAGATCATGGTAAAGACTTTGCTCAGAGATGGGAAACTCTTAGTGAATTTTGAGCAGAGGGATAATATGAGCTAATTTACATTTTAAAAGGCTGACTCTGGTTGCTACATGGTTAGGGTTGCCAGATTTAGCAAATAAAACTTCATGATGTCCAGTTAAATTTGCATTTCAGATTAATGAATATTTTTCTTAGTAGAAGTGTATCCCAGATAATATTTGTGACATATTCATACTAAACAATTATTTTTTGTTTATCTGAAATGCAAATTTAACTCAGTGTCCTGAATTTTATCTGGCAACCCTGTACATGGAGAAAGCTTTAGGGCACGGAGGTAAAAGCAGGAAGATCAGCTAGGGTGTTGCAAGAAACCAGGTGAGAGATGAGGATGGTTCAGACTAGGGAGGTGGTTGGTCGGGGGGGAAAAGTAGCTGGTTGGATTCTGGGTCTATGACATCCCCTGTGTATGCTCTCTCTCTCACACCTTTTTTGTGAGCTACTTTGATTCATTTTGCAACAATAATAGAGGGAAAGGGGTGGTGGTCATTGGGAGGACATGGCTGGGGGCCTTTTGGCATAGGGGAAGGATGTGGGTTTTACCACAAGTTTCATATAGTTTTAGAGAAACCGTGAGAATAGAATTAGTCGCTTGAAGGTGGAAAGGAGCCAAAGGCCTGGTGACAACCTAGAAAGAACTCTGTCTCTCCCTGTTCGGGGGCATGTGATACGCTCCTGGAGAGGCGGGAAGACACTTTGTCTATGATACCTCCTTTTCTGTTCCTTCCCCTTAGCTTGGTGCCAGCAGGCATCTCCTGGTTGGGGGAATGTTGACTTGTCACTGGATCATTGTATTCAGACCTTTTGTTCTGAGCCAATATGCTGAGGATATTCTTAGAGGACAGGGGCAATGCTTTACAGGTGGTAGGAGCTGGAGGGGGGGAAGAGAGCCCCTGTGATGTGTCCTAAGGTGTGTTACTCACAGCAAGCCAGATCCAGACATTATCACCCCCTCTCACGGTGAGGAACTGGCACAGAAAGGTATGGCGACCTCCTCAGGGTCACTCTGTGGGGCTCCCTGACTTCCCATCATCATCATGTGTCTAGTTCAACAGAAATCACTCTGGTGCTAATGAGCTGAGAGTCTGACAGGAGATAAGACAGCTGTACAGTTTTCATTCCACTAAGCGTTTACGACCAAGTGTTTGGTCAAAAGACAGCCACATAAACATAATTCTTACCAGCTGCCTTCTCTCCTTGCCTGCCTCCTTCCTCATTCCTTCAATTGTTCAACACGAGTGTATTGAACCGCTTCTATATGCCAGGTTCTATGCCAGGCCCCAACGGCGATACATTGGTTGAGCGGGTAGAGGTTTGAAGGAAGAGGATAGTTAATCAGGCCAAGGGCGAGGGATGGGGATGCTGTCCCACGAGGAAAGCTCGTGCACATGCTATGTGGCAGGAGGCAGTGTGGATGATACTGGGGATGAGAGAAGGCTGGAGGGGAGACTTGCAGATGACAGGGTGCCGTGTGAGAGTGTCTGTCAGGTCATGGTTAAGGACTTTAATTTTTATCCCAAGAGCCAGGAGATGCCACAGGAGTAAGGCCTGGAAGTACTTTAAGCAGGACTGCAACATTTTGAAAAGATAAAACCCAAATGTCTGTCACTAGAGGACTAGTTAGATCAATTAGGAAACACCCATATGGGGAATCCCAGGCACCTGTTCAGAAGAATGAAAAAAAAAAAGCCCCAATGTGCCCACAAAACCCAGCTACCATGCCACTTGGTTACATGGGCCCATTGAGCAAACACTGGGTGGCTGAGAAAAGAGGCTGACAGATCTCCATAGCACATGTTTTGTTCACCTGATTGAAAAAAAAAAAAGAATGAATGCAAACTAATAGCACGATTTCTATGAATGTTGGTAAATATATTCATACGGTACAGAACAGTGCATATTGTATTCTCTCATTTGTGTAGGAAACACATATATAGAAACAGTTGATTGTTGTTATTCATGGTAGTTATGTTCTATAAAGTTTCCACAAACACTGAATTAACAGATATTGAACTATTGTTCCCAGGGGAAATACAGGGTTAGGTTCCTGCAAGCTCCAGTCACAATATTTTCATCAACAGACCAACACATACATAACTTTATTGTTTCTGTTTAAAGACATCTTATTTAATATGTATTGCAGATTCATTAACACTGAGCTCATAGCCAACAGCACGGGAACTCGTACCTGAATGAAACTCATCTAGCACATGTATCTTCTCCGTAAGGCACATCAAAGTTTTCTTGTGCGCTTAGGAACCCTAGACAGCACTTCAACACTATGACTGAAGGCAATTTTAAGCAGCACAATTATTAACAAAAAGCATGAAAATTCAAAAAACATGGCTAAATAGACACTAAATAGACTGCAAAGAGGACACTTGTTTACAGGCTGAGAGCTGAAGCAGGGAGGGAGGGGGCCGCCTTGTTTGACCTCAGCTTGGAACATGCATGTTGGATGACTCAGATTTGTCCCTGCTCTGCACATGCGTGTGAATGGCTGTGCAAGTGCCTAGAGTGTTGATTTGGGGCTCCAAATAAAGGTTAGTGAGTAGATGAATTTGCAAATACTTGAACCCATGAATATGAACATCAATTGTTTAGGAGAAATAACCTCAAACTTAGACGTAAGTTGCAAAAATAAAAATACTACAAAAATATTCATCAACACTTTACCCATATTCACCTATTGTTAACATTTACCCCATTTTCTTTATCATGTGTGTCCTCCCTTCCCTTCTTATGTACACACACACACACACACACACACACACACGTTTTTCTTCCTGAAACATATGAGGGTAAGTTGTACATCATGGTCCCTTTACCCCTAAATATGTCAAGTGTTTATGTCCTAAAAAAGGGATTCTCTTACATAACCGCAGTAAACTTATCAACTTTGGTAAATTTAACATGGATACAGTGCTTTTATCTAATCTACCATTCTCCTTAATTCTGGAACACGTCCATAGTCTTTCTTTGTGTTTTGTGATTTTGATGCTTTGTAACTGCCACTTTAAAAAATAGAATATTCCTCATTTGTCTGATGCTTCCTCACAGTTAGATGCAGGTTGTGGATTCTCCTCCCCTGGAATGCTGCACAGGTGGTGATGGATGATATATTTGCTCTAAAACACATGGAATATCTATGGAAGGAAGCTAAAGAAACTGGTGACAGGGATTGTCTTTGGAGAAGACAACTGGGAGTCTGGAGGAGAGAAGCGGGAAGGAGAGTAACTTTCCACTATGTGTCCTTATATACCTTTTGAATTGTGTACTAGGTATACCTAGAACCTATTCACAAATTAAATTTTTAAAAAATTCTATAAGGTCAGTGGGTCTGCTATGATTACCCCATTTTCCATATGGAGAAACAGGCTCAGAGAGGGTAAGTGAGCAGCAGGAAGGCCCCAAGGCAAGTGCCATGCCTGCTGCCACTCAAACTGCTCCTCTGACACTCTGGTGGCCGCGTTGCAATGAGTGCCCAGAGGGGACAGTGAGGGCGGGGTGTTAAGAAAGCCTTCCTGGGGGAGATACCTGAGCTGAGTGCAGAAAGGTGAGAAGTTAGCCAGGTGACCTGGGGTTACAGGACTAGGGGTGGACTGAGGTGGAGCAGGTAGGAGGGTATTTCAGACAGAAAGTGCCTTGGATCCAGGGTAGCTGGCTTGCAAAAGTACACACGCCATTCCGACCTGCAAAGAAGATGAGGGTCTTACTTAGCAGTTCCACCCTACCATACAGGGGGAAGCCTGGATTTGCCTCTAACACTACACCCGGCTCTCCATGTGGAATGGTCTCCCTTTGGTCTGAGTAGTCAGTCTATTTGGAGTTGAACTCCCTCGTGTGGCTGGTTTCCATAGTCTCTTGGAAAACTCACTGTCCTGAGCTCTGTGCCTCACCCTTCCTCTCCTCAAGATGCTCTCTGGGTATCTGGGTAAATAAGGACCCTTACTGTATCCACTGAAGTTTAGGGGGGCCCTCAACACATCAGGTCCTCTGGACCTCTGCTACTCTCTTTGAGAAAAGGGGCATCAGCTCCTTGCTGTTGACACGAGAATTGAGACTGGGCCCATATGACATCCTGGGCTAATGTGCTGCCCTGGCCAGCTACTTAATTTGCAGGACCCAGTGCCCCCTTGTTCAAAAAGCAGAAAAAAAAAAAGTACTACTACAGGTACTAAAATATTAAGTTTCTCCTTTCTTCTGCAGTCTCTCTCTTGATTTGTCATGGTGTTTTTTATTTGCTATTTAATGTCATTTTTAAGTAAAGAAAAATTAAAATTTTATACTCTTACTATGAATTTTACCATTCATCTTTAAATTGTACAATGCCAGTTTTAAATAAAAAACTTAAGAGCATTTAACTCATATGTAAAAATCACAGAAATTATGCAATTTATATTTCATAGATCATGCATGCATTTTACTCATACCAAACAGTAGAAATGTTGCATAAAACCAACATTTTAATTTTACATCTTGGTATGCTCACATGGTACCAACATTGTCTACCTTCACCTTACCGATGATTAAAGGACTGAACATCACAGGAACTCTGGGTTACCCTATCATTTATCTGTCATCATTTTCAAAGTGAGTGATTGACAGGGAAGTAAGTGAATACAGGAAAGTAACACAAGTAAGAAAGGATACGGTGGGCTCCTTGGCTGTTTGTGTTTCCTAAAATGCTGCTACCTTCTTTCTGTATTTGAAGCAAGTTCTGATTCCAATGGAAAGCGTGGCCTCTCAGGGCTGTGGACTCCCACTTAGTCATGGATTATAACATGCTTACCTGTACTCGCTTTGAATCTTGATAAAAGCCCACACGTGGTGAGTCCCCTGAAATTCTGTGCTCCTGGCACACGTGGAAATGGAAGGCACACATACTACACATCAGCCATTGTCCTACTGGACTTCACTCACAAAGCACAAGTTCAAAGATAGAGTTAATTACAAATTCAAAACAGGAATCCAGAGCATTAAATTAATGCCTGCATGGAGGCCCTTTGATCGGAGTACAAGGTAAGCATGTCATGGAAGCTGCGTGCCAGGCCTTACCTATGTTGCATGAGAATGAGGGCTGCAAGGAGGGATGACACACAGGCACATTGCATGGATCTCCTCTGCTCGTGGACATGCTCTGTTGTCCCATCAGACTTCTTTTACAAAACAGAAGTTCAAAAATAACATTACTAAGATTCCAAGACGGTGACAGTCCACCATTAAACTGAGTTGGGCCCCAAGTGACTGCACAGGTCACATGTCCACGGAGCTGAGGGTAGGGAGGGCTGCCCCCTTCTGCTATCCTCCTCCTGCCTGCTGGATGTGAGGGGTATAATGGCGGAGCTTCAGCAGCCACCTTGGGCCATGTGGATGAGAGCTGTGCCTAGGAATGACGGAGAGGAAAGATCAGGCAGACACCTTTCTGTCCCTTCCCCTGGGACACAGGAACTTCTGGATCCCCTGCAAGCTACTTGGAGGCCATGGGGAGCCAGAGGTGGGACCTCTAGCTCAAATATCCAGCTACCCAGCTACCTCCAGCTGTGAGTGCTGAGCCATTTTCTGGGCCATATCTGAAGTGCCCTCCCAGGGGATTTATCTCAGACCAGGGCTTGGCAAACTACATGGCCCAGGGGCTGGCCACTTAATTGTAAATAAAAGTTTTATGGGAACACAGCCATGCTCATTCATTTAGATATTGTCTATGGCTGCTTTCGAGCTGTAACAGCAGGGTTGAATAATTTTGAGATACTTCTATTTATTTGAACCTTTAAGGAAAAGTTTGCTGACTCATACCTTAGAAGATTTCACTAAGAATGCCACTAGTTCCCCCATGACCCATCTAACCCTGCGGCCTTCACCACCTGCTTTTACCACCTTCCTCTTCCTTTTTATCCTTACAATACTTCAAGCCAGACGGGTCAGGCTTTCCCATGGATATGCTGGTAAATATTTAACAACACGCTCTCTGGGAAGAAAAAAAGCCCTCAAGTATAAAGTTTGCCATATCTGTGGTGTAAATATTCCCACTATGGCTAATTTCAAGCTAACGTCATGATGTCAATGAGAGTTGGGAAGAGATAAAGACAATCAGCTCTAAGGAACTGTTAGGATGCCTCCAATACAGCCCTGGAGCCACTTCCTTTACATCTGGCCTGGGCTCTTCCACCAATTTTGTGATTAATAGAACCCTAAACTCTAAACAACCAGGCCTGGCTTTGATATACTAATTGCAGCTAAAGGAATTTAGAGAATTTAGCTTTCTGGCTTTCAGCAAAGTAAAATTTCCCCTTTATTTTGTCAAGGTTTCTGTTCTGTTCATTTCATTACATGCTTTGTCTACAGATTGAGTCTAAGATATCAAACCCCACATAATAACACTATTGTAACATGTAATTCTGATGTTACAATTGTGTAAATATTATTTGCTACAGATTCAAGTTGTATGACTGGAGCACTTAAGAAAAAAATAGCCTTCAGTTACTAAATCTCTGTAGAGCAAAGGAGAATGTTCCAGGTATCCAAGTCCAAACTAGTATCAGTTCATTTTTTTTCTATGTTTATATCTCTTTGAACATTCGGCTTCTATTTTTTTAAATCTCACTTACTGTTTTTTGAATTATTTGGTTTCAGTGGGACATCTTCTTGAGTGATTTCTTCATAGACCATGAAGACTTGAATGTTAAATTTTCTGACTCCCTGGATTTCAGAAAATGTCTGTATTTTGTCTTCACTTTGGGTGGTACTTTGGCTGGAATTCCAGATTCAAATTAATTTTCCTTCAAAATCTGATGCAAAATCTGATGTCAGGCTGAATCTCATTTCTTCATAGGTAACCTGTTTTTTCTTTGAAGCTTATATGATTTTTCTCTTTATGCTTTAATTTCTGAAATTTTACCCAAGTGCATTTAAACGAGCTATTTCTTTACTCATCCTCATTGGCCCTCAGTGGGACCCTTAAAAAAACACAAAACTAAAACAAAACATTTATTTGGTTTAATACCAAAATGTATTATGAGAAAAACAAGGATGGCAATAATAGCAACACAGAGATAACTCCAGTTAATTTTTTGAAGCATAAAACAAACAATATCATGGAAAAAGTGAAACAGTTCTGTACTGTTTAAAAATGAAAGGTACAGCTCTCCTCAGGCCTCACCTGCAGTCCCTCTCTCCTTTTTCCTTGGTTCATTGGGTATCCATCCATCCAGGAAAAAATTGTTTCTACTGGCAAATAGTATTAACTTTTTGGAAAGTACACACCACACACACTTAACCACACAGTCAGCTTTCCCTTACTCCACTCCCTCAGGGATCTAACTGTAATAGGGAAGAACAAATCCGATTCCGAATGGATCTGTTTCTTTTACTTTGACCTTTGTATTCTATTGCTTTTGCTACAAACTAAGAATGTTGCCTATAGCCTGAAGTATACAGCACAGCTTTAAAGTCAAGGCTCTGACCTTTAAAGGTATAACACTTTTCCATTAACAGAGAGATGAAAAAAAATAGCAGAACAGAGAATAACAGTTATCTTGTTGGAGGTTTACAGGAGCATCATGACCTGACTTAGGAGGACAGCTGCAAGAACAAAGGATTCTGACACCAAGAAGTTTGCACCAACCAACCACACCTCCTTCCCTTTTAGTATAAAAGAAGCCTGAGTTCTAACTTGGGTAAGATGGTTCTTTGGGACATTAGTCCTCCATCTTCTCAGTCTGCTGGCTTTCCAAAAAAAGTCACTATTCCTTGCCCCAACACCTCATTTATTTATTGGCATGTCGTGTGGCAAGCAGTACAAGCTTGGACTCAGTAACATAACCAGTCCCTTGTTGATGGACATTTAGATAATTTCAAGTTTTATGGCTGTGCAAACAATACTACAGTAAATACCTCTGAATGACTATAGGTATCTTGACATACTTTAATGACTATATGCAAGGGATAAATTCCTAGTAGTGACATTGCTGGAATAACGAGTAAGGACATTTTATTTTATTATTATTATATTTTTTGCGGCACGCGGGCCTCTCACTGCTGTGGCCTCTCCCTTTGCGGAGCACAGGCTCCGGACGCGCAGGCTCAGCGGCCATGGCTCACGGGCCCAGCCGCTCCGCAGCATGTGGGATCTTCCTGAACCGGGGCACGAACCCACGTCCCGTGCATAGGCAGGTGGACTGTCAACCACTGCGCCACCAGGGAAGCCCGGACATTTTATTTTTTGATCATTTTTTGCCAATTTGCCCTGCAAAAGTTTGCGCATTTCATTCTCAATAACAGGTTATCAGTGTCTCATTCTCTACAAACTTATTAATAGTAGGTATTATTAAGCTTTCTAAGTACTGCCAGTCTGGACAGGTGAAAATATTGGTGCTTTCATGTGTGTTTCTTTGGCTGAATGTATGGCTTAGTATCATTTCCTATGTTACTGGCCCTCTGAATTTCTTTTTCCTGATTTTCCATTTATGTTCTTGGCCTCAGTGGATCTTTTCTTGGATGATCTGTGTCTTTCTTTGCCTCAGGAAAAAGTCTTTTGGTTACTTCTCCAATTGTCTCCTTTCTTCTACATTCTCTGCCTTTTCCCCTGCATTCAGACATCTACATTTGTCCTTGGGTTATTTTATCTTTATCTCATAGTTTCCAGCTGTTTGTCTTTTCACTCTGCCTTAAAGAAAATGTTTTTCAACATTATCTCCCTAACATTCAGCTTGCTTTTTAAAAAATGTATAAATAAAATATGGCTTATCCAGTTTATAGATAGCAGTGTCCTGCAATTTCTTATTCCTGATACCCTTTCCTAAACTTTTTAGCAGTATTTTTCTGGTATGTACCTCTGTATTTCTCAGTTGTTTGTATTTCTCAATCAAGACATTATCTTGATTTCCTGCTATGGAAGGTGAAGGTTTAGTACTAATACCACTTCCGTGTCCCCACTGCCATTCTCTCCATCCTACTGCAACAGCTGTGCCCCAACTTTTTGTTAAAGTATTAGCTACTTTTGGAGATAAATATGTGAGCGTAGTTCATGGCTAAGTTAAAGTGTTCACTATGGTTATGTTTCCTTTATTTTTCCCCCTGGAATTAACAATTACCTTAAAAATTCTTTTTTGGCTTTAGATTTACATGTGTCTTTAACTAAAGACTTCTAAGCCCTCCAAAAGGAATTGCAAAAGACTTCTGAATTTTGAAGAGCGCTTTTCCATGGATTGGCTCCCTCCTTTGTTTCTCTCCTTCTTGAGGTCTGAGGACAGAACCAAGAAAGACAGGATCAGGGCGTCAGGGGAAGATGAGAGGTAGGAAAGGGCTGGGGCCCGGAAAAGGGAAACAGATCTGCAGTGATCCCGGGACTGGAGCTTCAGGGGTCAATTGTCTGAGCTGGGAATGTCTCTACAGAAAGGGTGCTCTCGGTGGTGGGTGGTTCCCAGCCCCCCCACCCCCAAGATGAACAGCTGTACTGGACCTTTACAGGAGGATTGTAACACTGTAGCAGTGTCATTTTTCAAATTAGCACCAACAAGTTTGCAGTTATCTAAGAATAGTGTGTTGAGGGCAGAGGGGTACGTGGTGAGTCATACTTGGTGGAGGCAGAAGTGGGCCGAAGGCAGGCCCTCAGTGTCTCCAGCTGGGCAAACGGGGTGAGACAGGTGTGAGAGAGAGAGACCAAGTCATGAGGAAGGGGGAGCTTTAAACTGGGCAGAAGCCCTTCCCTCACCTCAGTGCCTTCCTTCCCCACCCCTGCCCAGCACAGAGCAGGTGTTAAGAAGTAATATAAGTCCTAAGCACCGTAAGCTCAGGGCACCTCTCAAGGCTGTTGGAATGTTAGAGGTTTGTAATTTAGAGGCATGATGGGGAGCACAGCAACAAGTGGTCCACGTATTTTGATATAATTTTATTCAGTGAATTGTGGAAGGACCAAGGGTCCCAGAAGGGCCCACCAAGGACTTGGCAGATCTCTTCTGGGACACCAGCCCCTCCTTCTTTCTCCACCAGCAAACCCTTCTGCAGGTGGTGAGGGGAACTCTCAGAAGCTGCTAGTTTTGAACAGAACCAAATTTTAGTTGAGTGAAACCCCAGAGATTGGGTAGGGGTGATTGAGAGACTGTACCTCAAACTTTACCCTGGCTTCACCTGAACTGTGCGGGGCCCAGGACTTTCCAAAAAGCTGGGTGGTGACGCACCTCCGGCAGGCCACCTGAGTAGAGAAATCCTTCCTCTGCCTGGGCCTGGTTTTGTGAACTTCCCGGGATTCTGTTCTGGTGGCTGCAGGGAATACAGTCGCTAGTCCCCAGACCACCAGTCTAGACTGACCTCCCGACATCCCTCTTGTTCAGCCCTGAACTCTATCTGAAAGTGCCTTGTGACAGGTATTTGTTCCATCTTGTTAACCCTGCCCAGCACATAGTAGGTGATCAATAAGTAATTGTTTTGTGATTCAATAACACCCATCCTCTCTCAGAGGTGAGCTCTGCAGTGTGATTAGAGGAAGAGGTGACACTGGCTTCCCCTTTGTCAGCACTGCTCCCTTCTGGGAGGTGCCCTGAGCATCTTCCAGAGCTCTCTGCCTTTCTACCGCGGCTGTGCTTGTACACACACACACACACACACACACACACACACACAAGCTGATGCTCACCACCAGTGTCCAGGACACATTCACTGCTCATTTGTGTCTCTTAGCACAGAAACACAAGACTTCCTGCTCACAGTTTCCCACTCCCCCTCCAGGGCTGCCCCCAGAGATATTTTCCAGGTGTTTTTAGATGTCTAGAGGCACTAACATCAATCATCATGACATCACATTTCAGTTCTTCCTATGTGCTTGGCACTGTTCACTACTTTTCACTCAGCATCTCATTTAATCCTAGCAGCAACTCTAAGACTCAGAGAAGTTAATTTGCCTGGGACCATCAGATGAGCCCAGATAGGAAGCCAGGTCTTTCTTACCTGTGTCTGTGCAATTGATCACACCACAGTACTTGAACAAAAGCCAGGGTTCAGCAAATGTTACAGCAGGAGGGATGCCAGGGTTCTGAGGCACGGTGTGTCCCAGCCAGCAGGGGCCGCTCTTTCCCCATGCTCGGGTCAGGAACCTGGCCGCGGTTCCCCACTGACCTAGTTTGTCCCCCACAGAACACAGTCGGAGCTTGGACTTGTGAGCCCAAGGGAGTCCCCCAAACTCTAGGGGACCTGCCCTACCTTACCACAGTCCTCAGCACAGCCTTCAGCCTGCATGCCCCCAACCAGACACAAGGGAGCATGGGAGGTTAGCCATTGCAGATGCCAAAGTAGAAGTCTGAACTGGAGAGTTCTGCTCTGTCAGAATTTCTTCTAGGTGTAGGGGTCTATCCGTCTGGTTTTTGGGGGCCTGGCTAACTGTTGGGTTCTCCTCCTGAGAGAGGAAGGTTGGCTTTCAGGGAGGTGGGCCCCTGGGGTGGGAAAATCCAGTTAGACTACTGGTCTCCAAGTTGGGGTACGCAAGATGATCTGTTGGAGGTACAGGGAGAAACTACGAGAACTTTTATTTATGTATTTATTTATATTTTTAATCTAAAAATAAGAATGTAGCCTCGCTAATATTTAATATCCAAATTGGTGGTGGTTCTTTCACTGGAATGGATGTCAAACAGTCCTGTATCAGCAAAGCATGTGTGACAGACTTTATGTGTCCCCACCAGGCTGGACTTATGGAGTGTATTACGTACGTTAACTAAAGTAATCCTTGGGACTTCCCTGGTGGCGCAGTGGTTGGGACTCCACGCTCCCAGTGCAGGGGGCCCAGGTTCAGTCCCTGGTCAGGGAACTGGATCCCATGTGCATGCTGCAACTAGGAGTTCGCATGTCACAACTGGGGAGCCTGCCAGCCACACTAAGGAGCCCACTGGCAGCAACTAAGGCCTGGCAAAACCAAATAAATAATAAAATTTAAAAAAAAAAGAAAGTAATCCTTACAGCACGGACAAGTAGCTTTTAAGAATTCCCTGTGAAGAAACCGTAGTCTGAAGGTAATACAAATGGTACCTGCACAAGTGACCCAGAGAAAGAGAAATGACTAAGCTCTCATTCTACTCCTCGTATGAGCTCTTAGCTGCATATGACATAAAAACAAGGACAGTCCATTTAGATCTGACAAGACATCAGTCTCCCAAATTCAAACCTGTCAAAACCATTTGAAATTACATCTATTACCATTTATAGAGAGCTTTGCTATAATAACAAACATAGCTGGGCCTTGATATCAGTAGTACTAGGAATAGGAGTACACCCATATGGCTTATCAGGGGTGCAAGCAAAAATGTGTTTGGAGGCTGAGGCCCAGATCAAAAGAGCCTGGAGATCACTGGTGTGTGCCACTGCCAACAGTCCTGTGTTCCTGTCCTGACAGTTCTTACAGTTTGCTGTGTGCCAAAGGCTTAAGCATTGGGTTTTGTGAAGATTGTTGCTGACACTGCTCAAGGCCAGACATTGGAACCATGACCCTTTGGGATTTGGTTCAGATTCCAGCTGAGGCATTTCAAATAGGGTGGTTTTTGTTTGTTTTTGGTCTGCTTCACGAGTGCCAGATTCCTGTAACAGAAGGAGGAGGAAGGGCAGGTGGGAGCCTTCTGTGCGTGGCCCTCTTCTGGAATCACTGGAGTAGGCCTACTTTACGGGACTCCCGAGGGTCCATCCTGGTTTATTGCATGTTTCCCCACCCTGCATAATGGAGGGGCCTCCCTCTCAGCCCCAGTCCCTATGTGCTTCCTTTCAGGGGCAGAAGATTAAAAAGATCTGCCCAAATCTTGACAGAGGGAGAGTTCCTTCTAAGTGGACTCACTGAGGGCTTCCCTGGTGGCGCAGTGGTTGAGAGTCCGCCTGCCGATGCAGGGCACACGGGTTTGTGCCCCGGTCCGGGAGGATCCCACATGCCGCGGAGAGGTTGGGCCCGTGAGCCATGGCCGCTGAGCCTGCGCGTCCGGAGCCTGTGCTCTGAAACGGGAGAGGCCACAACAGTGAGAGGCCCGCGTACCGCAAAAAAAAAAAACTAAGTGGACTCACGTCACCTGTATCAGTTCTTATCAAAGTGCAGTCCAAAGACCAATAGCATCAGGATTCCTTAGGATGATTTGGAAACATGCAGATTCCCATGTCCCACCTGAGACCTCCTGACTCAGAATCTGTGAGTGGACTGAGGAAGAAGCATTTTAAATAAACCCTTGTCCCCACCTCTACCAACTGATGATTCTAAAGCATGCTCATATTATAGGAACATCACTCTATATAATGATATTTTTGAAAACTATAGTTTTCCAAAGGGCTTATAATCTGAATTCATTCAGATTCATTCAATATGGGATAGGTAGGGCCCAGTAGCCTTCTGTTGATTTTAAGCCCAAGGGTGGAGTGAGGCTCAGAGGGGGTCAGTCACTCACCTAAGTGTGTGGGACGTTCCCAGTGGATGGGAGCTGCCGCTCACACCAGACTCACAGGGCTGTGGGGAGCGAGATGACAGTCCACACATCAGCGAAGGGGGGCCCTGGCTTCAAGTAACTCCATGGGAAGGGGGTGAATTTCTGGGGCAAATTCATCCCTGAAACCATATCCCAGCCTGGGCCCACTGGGAATTACAATCCCACTCATCTTTAGAAAGGGACCTCAGAACTCAATGCTTAAAGGCTGGCCGAGGGCTTCCCTGGTGGCGCAGTGGTTGAGAGTCCGCCTGCCGTTGCAGGGGACACGGGTTCGTGCCCCGGTCCGGGAAGATCCCACATGCTGTGGAGCGGCTGGGCCCGTGAGCCATGGCCGCTGAGCCTGCGCGTCCGGAGCCTGTGCTCTGTAACGGAAGGGGCCACGTAAAAAAAAAAAAAAAAAAAAAAAAAAGGCTGGCCAATCTAACCACGTGACCAGCAAAATCCATGGAGATTCTTTAGCAAAAAATAGCACAATGCATGCTGGCCTCGCAATACTGAAGAGGACTCTGGAGTAGAGGCAAGAATTAGAGCGCCCTCTTCTGGCACAACCTTCCTTTCCCCCCCAACCCTACCTCCGTAAAAGACCCTCCTGCCCATGCTCTGCCCCAGGCTGGCCAGCACTCCCTTCCCCAGTCCACCCCCCTCCGCTGCATCCTGGGCCCGTCTCTACCTCGTCACTCATCACACTGCATTGTGCTGCCCGGGTTGGCGTCTGTCTCCCCCAGTGGACAGTAAGTCTCTTGGCGGTAGGGCCTGGGTTCAGTGAATGTTTGTAAAATGAATAGACTCATCACTGGGGCTTCTCCTGTGTCTTTCACGATCACCTCAAGCACCCTCACACCCCACTGAGACAGAGCCCTGGCACTGCCATTCGGTGAACCGCCAGGGTGGTGAGAAAAGTCTAGAATGTCCATTTTCTCTGTCATGAGGAAGAAGCAGACCTGGAGCCAGGGCTGCAATCACAAACCAGAGCTGCAGGACCACCTGCCAACTTGTCACTCTGGGCCTACCTCCCTGCCACGTAGGAAGGGACCGCAGTATTTTCCTCCTCTTAGAGGCTAAGAAATCAACTGAGCAAGGTAAGCTAGCTTTCAAGGCCAACTTCCAATCCAGCTCCCCTGCCGCCCAACCCTTTCTTGCAGCTGAGGTGTTGGCCAATGAGAGTTTGGCTTCTGCTTTCCCATCTTTCTTGGCAACATTCACAACCCTCCCCAATGGTGAGCAATGCAAGTTCCAGGCATGCCTGTTTCATTACTGGCTGCCCAGGTGTCACTTTAACCACAGGGTGAGTGCCTAACTGGTGTGGGCTGATAAACATGCAAATTTCCATATGCAAACAGTGTTAGGTTAAAGCTTCTTTCCCACTAAGAAAGATACCTGAGAACCAGCTGAGAAAGTTGGGTGTGAGCCCATGTCTTCCTGGCACCATCCACCATTCACGGTTACCAGGTATCTGGGAAAACAAGCTGCTTGTCCCCTCATGCAGGAGTGAGTAAACAGTATACACCCCTCTTCTTCAAGTCCCTAGAGGGTGACTTAAACAGGTACAGCCCTGCTTACTTGTTTCAGTGGTGTTTGAGGTTGGCGCAGTTTGTATGTGATGTGAGTGGTTTCTACACTAACATGGAAACCCTCAGCCTAGTGGCTTTCCACTTTCTTGGGGCCTCGACTCCCATCAGTAGCAGGGATCCTCGCTGTAAGGCAGTGGTGCTTTTTCCAGTAGGTGCCAATGTACAGACCGACAGACCCAGGCTCATTTTCTCACAGGTTTCAACCTGGGGCCACAAGAACTAGGGACGGACTGCATCTCCTTTCCTGAAGCCCTCAATGGAGCAGCGGGAAGTGATGGTGCAGGCATGGGTGACTCGGCCAGGGTGAGGCCTGCAGTTCATTCATCTTGGTCTCTGGCCCTGATGGGGAGGAGATGACACACAAGGGTGGGAGACTCCCACAGAAGCACCCACCAGAGGAGGGTCAAGGGTGGTTTTGTGGGTACAGGATGGGAAGCCAGGAAAGGAAACCACCCTGGAGTTAGGATTTTGTGTTAAGGCTCTGGGGAGCCATTCTTTTTTACCTGATTTGATTGGCAGCAAATAATAAAAAATGAAAACAACAGTGGAGAAGGGTTACTGAGATACAAGCAACAAAAGGCCCTCTGGAGTCCTAATCAGTGTCCGGAAGCTGGAAGCTTCCCGGGGAAGAGGAAGGAGTGGATTCTTGGATCCAAAGGTCAGGCGGGGTGCGGGCGGGCGCAGGGAGCGAGGGAGGATACGGGGAGGACGCGCAGGGGGCCGGGACTGGAAGGCAAGGGCCCGGGTCTCACCTCCGGCCGTCCGTGCCGCCAGGGGGCGCCCTCTCGGGCGGGGGTCCCGCGTCCGGCGGACGGGGCGGGGCCGGGGTCGGGAGGGGCCCGGGCCCTGTTCCCGCGCCGGCCAGAGGAATGCGGCCTTTGGCTCTATCCCTGTCCGCATTCCGGTCGGCGCAGGAATGTGAACAGGGTGTTCACTGCGCGCCCTGGACGCGCAAGTTCGGTCCCCTCCCGTCGGAGAACGCCTGGCAACGGCTCCACGGGAGGCACCCTGTCTGCCACCCCACAGGACCTGCCGCACGTCCGGCTGAAGGACAGGGTCCTGAGGGCTGTCAGGCCAGCTGGGACTCAGCACCAGCCCTCTGGTAGCGGTGCTTCGAGACCAGGTGTGGTTTAGAAAAGGAAGGAAACCCGAAGTAGTCCACTCAGGTCCCGAGAAGGCAGGGCCTATAGCTGGAAGGGGAGATGGAATCCACCTTCTCTGACACCAGCCTCAAGGGGCAGAGTTCAGACCCTAGATTTGCCCATCTTCAGGGCATATTGTGGATGGCAAGGCCTAGAGATAGGAAGGGAAAAGCAGACAATCCAGTTTGGGATTGGGTGCTCTTTGACCAGCCAGGGAGAGACTGAATATCCAAGAATAAGCATTTAATTCATTCAACAAATATTTACCAAGCCTCTGCTCTGTGCCAGTCCCTGAGCTAAATTCTGGGGACACAGAGGTGAACAAGGCATCACCTGTCCTTTAGGAGCTGACATTCTGATCCTAGAGACAGTCTCTCAAACACCCAGAGAGAGGGAAGAAGCTGAGGGTGATGGGGAACATAAAAGAATAGCCCAGATTGGGAGATCCAGGAAGGCTTCCTGGAGGAAGCTGCCAAGTGACCTGAAAGGCTAATAGGAGTTAGCCCAAAAGATGGGGGAACAGTGTTCTAGACAGAGGGAACCTTGTGTTCAGAGGCTGAAGGAAGACCATGTGATCCAACTGGTTCCCTGAGCCTGCGTCCCCAAAAGTGCCTGCCATGCCACCAACTGAGTCACAAGGATCAGGGCTCCACCTCAGTTGAACCCATGATATTGGTTGGTTTATGGAGTTCCCATTCTGCAGGAAACACAGTAGTGGGCCTGTGAGGAGTATAAAGAGCATCACGACTCAACATGATGCTTTGGAGTGTTTTGGGGACAGAGACATAAAGCCCATAAAGCATCGGGCATGGTACCTAGCATCTAGTAGATGCTCAGTAAACACTGGCTGGTCTTCAACTCCCTGCCTGATTCATCGACTCCTCTTTCCCTTCAAAGTAGCTGTTTGTGCTTCTGAGAAGGGCAGCTGTCCAGCTCTTCTGCCCTGGGGAGGTGCTTGGCTGAGGGACGGACACTGGTCATGGAACTTCCTATTTTTTTGTCCCTCCCTGGTTGAGGAGGGGAGCAGGCAGGAGATGAGAGTGGTGTGGTTGGCCATCATAAAGGTCCTGGAATACATCTGGGGCATCTGCTGCTGCAGGTGCAAAGGATTGGGAGCAGGGAAGGGCCTCGCCTGTAGGTGCATTGTGGGAAGATGGCCCGTGGGTGAGGATAGGAGGGTCAGGGCCAGGAAGGCTGGACTTGGGCAGTAGCTCAGAAAAGGAGCGGTAAGAGCCTGATAAGAGCTGAAGGGGGAGTGCCGGGTGATAGAGACTGAGGAAGCTGATGAGACCAGACTTTGAGCTGATTGGCTGCAGGGTGGAGCCAAGGCCCCAGATCCACTGTTAGATCCTCACGTGGTATTGGTCAGTATGGATCTGAGTACAGCAGGCCACCTGAGATGATAGCCAGTGCATCCCAAATGTTCCTGAGTGATGGAACAAAAATGTTTACGTCCAGAAATTCCTTGTCCAGCCACCCTCCCAGGAATGCACCAGGACCTAAATTCTTCTGTATAGAGGAAAACTGCAGGCCTTGGAATGGCCTCTCCAGCATTGTTCCTTGGCAAACACAGGAAGATGGGTTTCCTTTAGCTTTGTGGTGCTGACATCTGAATCCGGACCCCTCCCCCAGCCTTTGGGGTGGGGGAAGGGAGGCAGAGGACCAGACAGTCAATGGAAAATAAACAACCACCTCTGCTCTTCTGACTTATTTCACATTCTTAGAATTTCCTCCCTTAGATTCTGGCTTTATTATTTTAAAACTCCACACCTTCGTTAGGGCTGGGAGAATTCCTTGTTGCTGTTGCTGTGGTGAGGCAGGTAGACACAGGGGGCACAGGCCCGGCACCCCAGGAGAAGGGGCCCAGCCATCAGCCTGGTATCAGTGAGCTCCTGACTCAGCCTGTGTGAGGGAGACTTTCGGGGCCGGGTGTAGTGTTTCCTTCGGTCACCAATTCATTCATTCATTTATTCGTTCTTTCAACAGCTGTTTACTGAGCACCATCAGGTATACTGCACTGTGCTGGATGCTGGAAATAGAGAGACGAATTCATTGGAAAAATTGAAAATAATCTTAGGGGAAGATGCCATAATCAAGATGAATAATGCAATATTAAAAAAATAAAAATCAATCCATGGTGAACAAAAGAGTAGAATTTTAAATAAAGACAGAAGAATCTGAGGGAAAGGAAAAATGAGTAATACTGATTATGGGTTCAGAATTGAATACGGCATTGGCAGAATATCACACAAGTATTAAAATATCTCATGGAAGTTTGCTTATCGACTTTTAGAAAGAAACTCATGGTATATCACTGAGTGAAAAATAGATTACAGAACCATATATAAAGTATGGTTTCTATTTAAAATATATCCAGGTCCTGGAAACTGTAAGAGCATATGCCAAGATGTTAATTGCTTTCTCTCTTTTATGGCCTTCATTTTGTCTGTCTCTGCTTTTTTGGTTATTTTAACAGTGAACATGTAATACTTGTATAATTAAAGGTGTCTCAAAAAGAAAAGAGAATTGTAGCAGAGCACGCTGGGCTGTACAATGTAGTTAATCCCGGGCTATGAAAGACTGGAGAATTCCCCAAATCACCCTGCTTCTCAGTGCTGGCAAGGGGGCAGGGCCAGGTTTACCACTCCCACTTTATAGATGAGGAAGCCGAGGCTCAGCGAGGTGGAGGACTCAGAGAATAGTACCATTGGGACCTGGTGGAACCGGCCTTTGCATGCTGCCCTGGATCCGCATTACCCACAGCCTGGTTTGCTGGGTCTCTTGCTTCCCAGCTTCTTCCAAACTGAAACCTCTAAGCCTCCCTTCTTCTTGGCCAGCTGCTCCCCCATTGACCTACCTCTTCCATTGGTGCTTTCTCAACAGAGAGCATAACTGTAGGAAGAAAACCTGCAAGAAATATCTGGGGGCTTCCCTGGTGGCGCAGTGCTTGAGAGTCCGCCTGCCGATGCAGGTGACACGGGTTCGTGCCCCGGTCCGGGAAGATCCCACATGCTGTGGAGCGGCTGGGCCCGTGAGCCATGGCGGCTGAGCCTGCGCGTCCAGAGCCTGTGCTCCGCAACGGGAGAGACCACAACAGTGAGAGGCCCACGTAACAAAAATAAATAAAATAAAGAAAGATCTGGGTGGGTGTGGCTGGCCCCTCTCTGGGCTTGTAAGGGACTGAGTGAAGGAATGAGAAAGTATTTCCAGTGTTATGTTTTTCTCTCTGGCACAGACACACCCTGCAGATTGGCATGAATCATAAGTAATTCTCTAAAGACCCCATCTTCCTGGAAATGCCTAGTGATATTTCCCAGAGTTCAGAAGCCATCAGCCCTTCATGCCAGCAGCCTTGCCTATTGCCCACCCGCTGCAAACTTCTGGCCGTCCCCGGGGGAGGGCCCTGAGGGGAGAGGGGCCTGAGGCAGAGGTGCCACTTCTGGAAGCTACGGCCACTCTTGGGTTTGTTCACACAAGCCTCAGAGCTGAGACCTTCCCGACTTAGCAGTCCAACTGTCTTAAGCATGGTGTCTGTGGAGGCAGAATAGAGGCCCTTTCTCTCCTAAAAGCAGGTTCCCAGGCTCCAGCCCACTCTTAGCAGTGTGTGGTCTCTGCTTGTCTATTGAATGCCATGAAGCAAGGGCACCCTTGCTTCTAAATGTGGGTGTGGAAGATTGCATTTCCCAAAGATGGCTGTGATAATATTCCTCTTGCAGCTGGCTATGGCTATGTCTCTAAATTATGGCAATGACATGTAAGTGGAATTATTGTGTAGAAATTTCTGGAAAGTTTCTTTCAAAGAGAGGTGGAATGCCCTTCTTGTCGCTTTCTCCATACTGCTGCCTGTAATACAGATTGGATGGCTGGAGCTCTAGCAGCCTTCTTGGACCATGAAGATGGGGTGGGGGAAAGCTTTAACAAATGCAAGAAACCCAGAAGCTATGAAAGAAAAATTAACATATTTGACTAGTTTACAATTTTAAACTTTGTGTGGCAAGAGATAAGACAAAGACAACAGATAAAGAGATTTGCAGACCATGTTTATAAACCAGGACAAAAGGAGCAAAGAATTTTTAGAAACTGACAAGAAGAAGATAAATGACCCAATAGAAATATTGGCAATTTATTTAAAAGCAATTCTAAAGAACCAAAAGATATGAAAAATCACTAGTAGTTAGCAAAGTAGTTAAATCAGCCACCCCCAAAAATGAAAAGGATTGGTAATACCTATTGCTTGTGGACCTGCAGAGAAAGAAAGGGATATTCACATACATTGTTAGTGTAAATGTTCATTTTTATAGGCTTTCTAAAAAATCAATCTGGCAGCATCAATTAAAATTATTATATAAAATTAACAATTTGATATATTATAAATTGTATAAATTATATGCACATAAATATATTTTGACTGCCAGTCTATTCTTTATCATCTATCCTCAAATATCTGTACAAGATAATGATAATTATTGCAGCTCTGTCCATAGTGTCCAAAAATTGGAATCAAAGTGAATGACCATTTATAGGTTGAGTAAATTAGGGTGCATCCATACCTAGGAAAGTTGTGCAGCCATTAAAAGAATGAAATAGAGAAATGCCATAATAAATTTTCATTAGACATTGATGAATAAGAAAAGCAAGATGAAGAAAAGTATTTACAGTATTTAGGGAAAACGATGATTTAAAAACCTAGATATAGCAGAAGCAAGAAGAAATACAATCCTGAAGCCTTTGGAACAAAAACCACATTCACAGAAAGATAGACAAGGTGAAAAGGCAGAGGGCTATGTACCAGATGAAGGAACAAGATAAAACCCCAGAAAAACAACCAAATGAAGTGGAGATAGGCAAGCTTCCAGAAAAAGAATTCAGAATAATGATAGTGAAGATGATCCAGGACCTTGGAAAAAGAATGGAGGCAAAGATTGAGAAGATGTAAGAAATGTATAACAAAGATCTAGAAGAATTAAAGAACAAACAAACAGAGATGAACAATACAATAACTGAAATGAAAAATACACTAGAAGGAATCAATAGCAGAATAACTGAGGGAGAAGAATGGATAAGTGATCTGGAAGACAGAATGGTGGAATTCGCTGCTGTGGAACAGAATAAAGAAAAAAGAATGAAAAGAAATGAAGACAGCCTAAGAGACCTCTGGGACAACATTAAACACAACAACATTCACATTATAGGGGTCCCAGAAGGAGAAGAGAGAAAGGACCCGAGAAAATATTTGAAGAGATTATAGTCAAAAACATCTCTAACATGGGAAAGGAAATAGCCACCCAAGTCCAGGAAGCACAGAGAGTCCCATACAGGATAAACCCAAGGAGAAACACGCCAAGACACATAGTAATCAAATTGGCAAAAATTAAAGACAAAGAAAAATTATTGAAAGCAGCAAGGGAAAAATGACAAATAACATACAAGAGAACTCCCATAAGGTTCACAGCTGATTTCTCAGCTCCAGAAGGGAGTGGCATGATATACTTAAAGTGATGAAAGGGAAGAACGTACAATCAAGATTACTCTACCCAGCAAGGATCTCATCCAGATTCGATGGAGAAATCAAAAGCTTTACAGACAAGCAAAAGCTAAGAGAATTCAACACCACCAACCAGCTATACAACAAATGCTAAAGGAACTTCTCTAAGTGGGAAACAAAAGAGAAGAAAAGGACCTACAAAAACAATCCCCAAACAATTAAGAAAATGGTAATAGGAACATACATATTGATAATTGCCTTAAACGTGAATGGATTAAATGCTCCAACCAAAAGACACAGGCTTGCTGGATGGATACAAAAACAAGACCCATATATATGCTGTCTACAAGAGACCCACTTCAAACCTAGGGACACATACAGGCTGGAGGTGAGGGGAAGGAAAAAGATATTCCATGCAAATGGAAATCAAAAGAAAGCTGGAGTAGCAATAATCATATCAGATAAAATAGACATTAAAATAAAGAATGTTACAAGAGACAAGGAAGAACACTACATAATGATCAAGGTATCAATCCAAGAAGAAGATATAACAATTATAAATATATATACACCCAACATGGGAGCACCTCAATACATAAGGCAACTGCTAACAGCTATAAAAGAGGAAATCAACAATGACACAATAATAGTGGGGGACTTTAACACCTCACTTACACCAATGGACAGATCATCCAAACAGAAAATTAATAAGGAAAAATAAGCTTTAAATGACACAATAGACCAGATAGTTTTAATTGATATTTATAGGACATTTCATCCAAAAACAGCAGATTACACTTTCTTCTCAAGTGCGCACAGAAGATTCTCCAGGATAGATCACATCTTGGGTCACAAATCAAGCCTCAGTAAATTTAAGAAACTGAGATCATATCAAGCATCTTTTCTAACCACAAAGCTATGAGATTAGATATCATTTACAGGGAAAAAAATGTAAAAAACACAAACACATGGAGTCTAAACAATATGTAACTAAATAACCAAGAGATCACTGAAGAAATCAAAGAGGAATTCAAAAAATACCTAGAAACAAATTACAATTAAAACATGACGCTCTATGGGATGCAGCAAAAACAGTTCTAAGAGGGAAGTTTATAGCTATACAAGCTTACCTCAAGAAACAAGAAAAATCTCAAATAAACAATCTAGCATTACACCTAAAGGAACTAGAGAAAGAAGAACAAACAAAACCCAAAGTTAGCAGAAGGAAAGAAATCATAAAGATCAGAGCAGAAATAAATAACATAGAAACAAAGAAAACAGTAACAAAGATCAATAAAACTAAAAGCTTGTTCTTTGAGAAGATAAACAAAATTGATAAACCATTAGCCAGACTCAGCAAGAAAAAGAGGGAGAGGACTCAAATCAGTAAAATTAGAAATGAAAAAGGAGAAGTTACAATAGACATTGCAGAAATACAAAGCATCCTAAGAGACTACTACAAGCAACTCTATGCCAATAAAATGGACAACCTGGAAGAAATGGACAAATTCTTAGAAAGGTATAACCTTCCAAG
Organism: Globicephala melas; assembly: GCF_963455315.2. Taxonomy (NCBI): domain Eukaryota; kingdom Metazoa; phylum Chordata; class Mammalia; order Artiodactyla; family Delphinidae; genus Globicephala; species Globicephala melas. Next base: position 130,471,345 of record NC_083317.1, on the reverse strand, counting down.
ACTGAACCAGGAAGAAATAGAAAATATGAACAGACCAATCACAAGCAATGAAATTGAAACTGTCATTAAAAACCTTCCAACAAACAAAAGTTCAGGACCAGATGGCTTCACAGGTGAATTCTATCAAATTTTCAGAGAAGAGCTAACACCCATCCTTCTCAAACTCTTCCAAAAAATTGCAGAGAAAGGACAACTCCCAAACTCACTCTATGAGGCCACCATCACCCTGACACTAAAACCAGACAAAGATACTACAAAAAAAGGAAATTACAGACCAATATCACTGATGAATAGAGATGCAAAAGTCCTCAACAAAATACTAGTAAGCAGAATCCAAGAACACATTAAAAGGAGCATACACCATGATCAAGTGGGCTTTATCCCAGGGATGCAAGGATTCTTCAATATACGCAAATCAATCAATGTGATACACCATATTAACAAATTGAGGAATAGAAACCATATGATAATGTCAATAGATGCAGAAAAAGCTTTTGACAAAATTCAAAACCCATTATGATAAAAACTCTCCAGAAAATGGGCATAGAGTGAACTTACTTCAACATAATAAAGGCCGTATATGACAAACCCACAGCAAACATCATTCTCAATGATGAAAAACTGAAAACATTTGCTCTAAGATCAGCAAAAGGTCAAGGATGTCCACTCTCACCACTATTATTTAATATAGTTTTGGAAGTCCTAGCCACAGCAATCAGAGAAGACAAAGAAATAAAAGGAATACAAATTGGAAAAGAAGAAGTAAAACTGTCACTGTTTGCAGATGACATGATACTATACATAGAGAATCCTAAAGATGCCACCAGAAAACTACTAGAGCTAATCAATGAATTTGGTAAAGTTATAAGATAAAAAATTAATGCACAGAAATATCTTGCATTCCTATACACTAATGATGAAAAATCTGAAAGATAAATTAAGGCAGCACTCCCATTTACCATTGCAACAAAAGAATAATATACCTAGGAAGAAACCTATCTAGGGAGACAAAAGACCTGTATGCAGAAAACTGTAAGACACTGATGAAAGAAATTAAAGATGATACCAATAGATGGAGAGATATACCATGTTCTTGGATTGGAAGAATCAGTATTGTGAAAATGACTATACTACCCAAAGCAATCTACAGATTCAATGCAATTCCTATCAAATAACCAATGGCATTTTTTACAGAACTAGAACAAAAAAATCTTAAAATTTGTATAGAGACACAAAAGACTCCGAATAGCCAAAGCAGTCTTGAGGGAAAAAAACGGAGCTGGAGGAATCAGACTCCCTGACTTCAGACTACACTACAAAACTACAGTAATCAAGACAATATGGTACTGGCACAAAAAACAGAAATATAGATCAATGGAACAGGATAGAAAGCCCAGAGGTAAACCCATGCACCTATGGTCAACTAATCTATGACAATGGAGGCAAGGATATACAATGGAGAAAAGACAGTCTCTTCGATAAGTGGTGCTGGGAAAACTGGACAGCTACATGTAAAAGGATGAAATTAGAAAACTGCCTAACACCATACACAAAAATAAACTCAAAATGGATTAGAGACCTAAATGTACATCCGGACACTATAAAACTCTTAGACGAAAACATAGGAAGAACACTCTTTGACATAAATCACAACAAGATCTTTTTTGATCCACCTCCTAGAGTAATGGAAATAAAACCAAAAATAAACAAATGGGACCTAATGAAACGTAAAAGCTTTTGCACAGCAAAGGAAATCATAAACAAGACATAAAGACAGCCCTCAGAATAGGAGAAATATGTGCAAACGAATCATCAGACAAAGGATTAATCTCCAAAATATATAAGCAGCTCATGCACCTCAATATTAAAAAAACAAACAACCCAATCCAAAAATGGGCAGAAGACCTAAATAGACATTTCTCCAAAGAAGACATACAGATGGCCAAGAAGCACATGAAAAGCTGCTCAACATCACTAATCATTACAGAAATGCAAGTCAAAACTACAATGAGGTATCACCTCACACCAGTTAGAATGGGCAGTATCAGAAAATCTACAAACAACAAATGCTGGAGAGGGTGTGGAGAAAAGGGAACCCTCTTGCACTGTTGGTGGGAATGTAAATTGATACAGCCACTATGGAGGTTCCTTAAAAAACTAAAAATAGTATTACCATATGACCCAGCAATCCCACTACTGGCATATACCCAGAGAAAAACATAATTCAAAAAGACACATGCACCCCAATGTCCATTGCAGCACTATTTACAATAGCCAGGTCATGGAAGCAATCTAAATGCCCATCGACAGAAGAATGGATAAAGAAGATGTGGTACATGTATACAGTGGACTATTACTCAGCCATAAAAAGGAACAAAATTGGATCATTTGTAGAGACGTGAATGCACTTAGAGACTGTCATACAGAGTGAAATAAGTCAGAAAGAGAAAAACAAATATCATATATTAACACATATATGTGGAACCTAGAAAATGGTACAGATGAACTGGTTTGCAGGGCAGAAATTGAGACACCGACGTAGAGAAAAAACTTATGAACACCAAGGGGGGAAAGCAGCAGGGGATGGTGGTGGTGGTGTGATGAATTGGGCAATTGGGATTGACATGTACACACTGATATGCATAAAATGGATGACTTATAAGAACCTGCTGTATAAAAAAAAACAAACCTAGAGTCATATATATATATACATATATATAGTTTATGTGTATATATATATACACATATATATGTATATGTATATGTATATATACATATATACTTTGTTTGTTTGGGTCCTTCAAGAATCAGTCACTAAAATGGGATATTAGACTTCAAGTTTATTGGGAAAAACTCCTGTGATTAAAAAAATGGAGAGTTTGGGGCTTCCCTGGTGACGCAGTAGATAAGAATCTGCTTGTCAATGCAGGGGACACAGGTTCGATCTCTGGTCCGGGAAGATCCCACATGCCGCGGAGCAACTAAGCCTGTGCTCCACAAGTACTGACCCTGCACTCTAGAGCCTGTGAGCCACAACTACTGAGCCCACGTGCCACAACTACTGAAGCCTGTGCGCCTAGGGCCCGTGCTCCACAACAAGAGAAGCCACCGCAATGAGAAGCCCGTGCACCGCAACCAAGAGTAGCCCCCGCTCGCAGAAAGCCCATGCTCAGCAATGAAGACCCAACGCAGCCAAAAATAAATAAATAAATAAATTTTAAATATGGGGAGTTTGCTGGAGGAGGCTGGGAGAATGCAGTTCTAAGAAAGTTTTGGCAACTTGGATGGGGTGTCACTGAATCAAAGTCCCAAGTTCCTGGAGTTCCGTGTCCTGGGAACAGGCCTGGCTTAATGTCCGTGCCTTGCTGGGTCAGAGACTGGGGAAGCCTGGCCTCAATGCAAACACTACAGTCAGAGGTATGAGAGGCGCAATCCTGTGCTGCCACGTGTTCACACATGTGGATATGCTTGCATATGTTTGTGTCTAAATATGGATATATGTGCATGTATGTATACATGTGGATGTGTGTGTGTATATACATATATACATTTAGTAGATGTGTGATATCTAGGCATAGAGACAAGTGTGGAAGGATATGCACTAGGTTGCTACATGGCTTATGGGAAGGGATCCTACAAAAGAGAAAAGGAAAAAAGAGAAAGAAAGAAAGGAAGGAAGGAAGGAAGGAAAGAAGGAAGGAAGAAAGAGAAAGAAAAGAAAAGAAGAAAAAAATGCACTAAAATCTCTAGAATTCCAGGCTCCCATATTCAACAGTCTATACAACATCTGAAGAAGTAGCTCAATTCCTACACGTTTAAAAAATGAATTTGAGTTTCTCACCTCCAGTGATCAAATCCTGCTCTTCTTGCAGCCCTACTCAGTTTCTGACTCCTGTTTGTCTGTAGATGACCTGTTTTCCTCCTGCTGGAAGTCTTTAGAATCTTTTTTATGCCAGGTATTTGGAAATCTCTCCACCACTTCTCTTGCTCTGGGTCTTTTTTCATTTACTGTACTGGGTCCTTGACAGGCACTTAACTCATGTCCTTCCGTTCAGGGAAGTTCTCTTGTGATATTTTTACATATGATTTCCTTCTCTCCACTTCCTCTGTACCTCCTTTCCTCATTGGGCCTCTGATTGAGCCTCCAAATTTTTTCATCTTTTCTCTCCTGTCCTTTCTCTTTTTAGTCTCTCTGGATGATTTTTCTAATCTCCAAATCTTCCTATTAAATCTTGTCTGTTTTATTTTAGAATCACAATTTTAATTTCTGATTTTTTTTCTTTCTGTCTTTAAAAAATATCCTGATCTAACTTAACAGAAGCCAGTTTCTCACCTCTCTAAAGATATTATTGTTTTTCTTGACGTTTTCTTCTACTCCGTGCATTATACGTTGTCTGCTTTATTCTGTTTCTTTGTTGTGGTTTCTGTCTCTTGTGGCAGGAGTTTTTTCAAGTGACTGGTGACTCTTGCACATCTGTTCATAATTCAAGAGGGGTGCTCAGAAAAATCTAACAGGAAACTGTGGGCTTAGCTAGAGCTTTGTTTCACTGGAGGGTGATAGGAGGACCGGGGTTTGTCTGGGGAGCCCCAGGTGTCAGTTTCTGTGGGTCTTTCCTCTGAGGCCATTCAGTTTCTCCTGAGAATGGTATAATCTACCCCTGGTGGGGAGGGCAGGGCTCTCTGCATGGCTGAGTGGCAGCCAGTGTTTGGGGGTGTGGGGGGAAATGGGTCATGGGCTCATCCTCCATGTGTGGACCTTCACCCAATCCCCCGTTTTCAGTGCTGGGTCCCCCTTACCCTCTGTTGTGCCCTGGTGCCCCTGAATCTGGAGTCCCCCGGGGTCTAACTTTACAGTCTCCTCTGGGTGAAGGATAAGCTAGCCTGCTGCCCGGTGGGGAGGGAGCCGGGGTCTCACTGCTTGTGCCCTGCTTTCCACTCCAGCCCCTCCTGCAGTGCCTGCCTCCTGAGAAACCAGAAGAGTAGTCGGTGGGCTCCTGATGGGCAGGTCCCTCCAGACTGGCACTTGGCTCTGTTAGTTTTTCCCCTCTACCCCCTGCCATCTAAGGGTCCTTGTGGGACTATATATGATTTTATATATATATCTCCCATATATACATATACATATATCTCCCATATATATATATATATATATATATATCCCATATATACATATATATGTAGTTGTGCAATTTCCTTTTTTCACTCATTACTAGGTCATGGGCATTATTCCATACTGCATATTCAGGTCTATCCATCCCCTGGATGTATTTAACTATCCCCCCTTGTCATGACTTCATGTGGTGGCTTGTTCAGAATTTTCACCCCTGAAACCAGGGTTGCTGGGAGCTTCCTGTGTGTCCACAGTGGTGCACCCTGCCATCCACCCTGAGCCTCCATCTGCAGGACCCTGACGGTCACAGCTGGATCGGAGACCCTCACACCACATCTCTGCTGGGAGATGTGCTGAGATGGAGTTGGAGGGTGGCTCTCGCCCTTCCGGGAGAAAGTAGGTGTGCAGGAGGGTGCTAGCGAGGGACCTGGCTTCCCTGCCAATCGGCCCATCGGAGTGCCTGAAACTGACTCACTCCCAGTGTCTGCACTTTTCTAGGGAGGAGGCCTCCCCATCTGCCCAGGGCATCACCGTGAGTCAGAGATGAGGCTCCTGTCCCACCTGCCCCCACCCTCGAGCCCTGGTTCCCAGGTCCGAGTTCCCAGGCATGCTGCCGCAGACATGCCAGTGAGAGGGTGTCCAGGCTTTAAAGATGACCCGGCAGCCTGGGCTGAGAAGGTCTTCAATGGTATTTTTTGAATAAGTAAGATATCCACAGACTCTTTACATTCTTGGACTCAAATATGGTGAAATTGTCCCTCACGTTCTTGTCACACAGCCAGGCAGCTCCTTTCATTACAGGCAACTGGTGCTAATTTCTTGTGCAGTCTTAAAGAGCTATTTTAATGGGAAAAAGAAAAGGTCAAAGAAGGTCCACACGTCCCTATCTGGAACCCTCGGGGGCAGGTGAGTTTGGGAATTCGGAATTCAAGGAGTGTACAAAAGTGGTACGTGTATATTATGTCACACCCCCAGCAGAGTCTGTGACAAAACACGCTAGTATTTCTGCACCAGGTAGGATAAATGGAGCCGTAATCAGCCTTAAGTAAGTTCAGGTCATTTCAGTTCAAGTTTTGCTACCACATGAGTTTGTGCCAAATTTCCTAAGCAAACAAACAAACAAAAACTTCTTTTTTTTAGAGAGTTTTGAACTTCATAATTGTGGATAAGGGAATGTGGACTTGTGTTTATACTACTCCTTATTTAAAAGCTTACGGTAGTATTCTGTACACAATGGATCAGTACTAAGGAGCTATTTTTGGGTTGTTTTTTTGTTTTTTTTGCATCCGCATAGTATTCCATTATACACATGCACCAGTTAATTTAACCTTTTTAAGGACATTTGGGTTACTTGCAGTTTTCTCCCCAGCGGCATCAGCGCTGCAGTGAATATATTGTACACTCATTTAGCACATGAGCAAGCATATCTGTAGGATAAATTCCTAGCAGTGGGATTGCTGGGCCAATTAATAATAACGATATTAACATTTGCATGGCATTTGCTAAGAGCCGGACACTATAGTATGTGCTCTACAATTGCTAATATATTTTAATCCTTTCATGAGCATCTCCAGAGGTAGGTACTATTATCATCCCCTTTTACAGATGAGAAAAACTGAGGCACAGAAAAGTAGGCGACCTGAACAGCTAGGATTCAGACCAAGGTTCTGGGGCTCCACTTCATTCTCTTAACTATTACATTCTACTGCCTTTGGAAGGTCATGGGAATTTGTCACTTAAAGGGATATTGTCAATCTTCCATACAGCGTTACCAATTCCCATTCCCACCAGCAGTGTGTGAGTGCCCTGCTTTCACACCGACACTGTGCTGAATCAAAGGTTTTGATCTTTGCCAATCTGATATGTGAAAACAGTATCTCTGTGTAGTCGTAACTGGAATTTCTTTCATTATGAGTCAGGTCGGGCATCTCTTCACCCAAGGGCCCTTTGTGTTTTTTTTCCTATGAACTATCATTCATATCTTTTGCTCATCTTTCTGTTTGGTTATGTCTGTGACTTTTGTTGAGCTTTTTATATCTTGGGAAGGTGAATCCTTGGTGACTCAAGTAATACAGATTATTTCCCAGGTAGTCATTCATCTTTTGATTTTGGTTGTGGTGAGTTTTGGGCAGAGTATCGTGAGGAAGTGAATGAAGGAAAAGGCATCAGCGTTGGGAAGTGGAAAGAGGGAGAAGACAGAACAGATCCCTGAGAGAGATGTCCTCTGCTGACTGAGGCAGGAGGAAAGGAAGGTGAGAGTGAAGGGACCACTTGTGGAGACTGGAGGACAGGGCTCAAACGCTCCAGGTGTGGTCCACTCAGACTGGCAGGTGTGGGGAGGAAAGGTTCCATGGCAGACGTGAAGATGTCTCCAAGAAATGACTGCCCAGATGCAAGGCTGTGGTCAGCTCACAACCTACAGCTGTTGACTCCTGCTACATCCACCCAGCTTTCAGAACAAGTTTAAGGCCTTCTTGGGGGTGGCCTTGGGAAATGACTGAGCAAGGTGGTGGTACAAGGGCCGAGGCATTTCCATGCTTCCCCTTAACCCTGGGCTCCTCTAGTGCTCCCTGGTGGGCTGGCAGAGACTGTCAGGTCCACACCGCAGTCTGGAAGCTCCAATCGTGTTTTCTCTCCCTTCTTTCACAGGTGTTTTCTCCTCTGCCACACTTCACCCCATAAGTCATCTTGCATTCCTAACTCCATCTCAGCGTCAGCGTCCTGGAAAACCCAAGCAGCCCAGACTCCTAAAATCTTCTGGTAAAAATTGACATAAAAATTTTAGAATTCAAGAGCTATTCCTCAGTTTTAAAAAGTTCACTGAAATATATTTCTTGTTTGAATCTAGATATTTGCTTATTTGTTTTCCATTTGGTGGTGACTGTAAGTGTCCTTTGGCTTGGACATAAAACAAAAATGTTGGCCTGTGGGTGAAGCCAGCTGAGGGCAGGCCTACCAACACCTGGGGGTATTCTGATCTCAGCTCAGAGGCTGAAGGAGCATTGTGGAGTAGCCGATCTGGGTCTGGGGTGACTGAACAGGCAGGCCAGGACCTCTGGACGGGTCTCTGAGGTAAGGGATGTGGGAGCACCTCCAACACTGGCCCCAGGCCTGAGAACACACCACACAGGAGGTGGGGTTCAGAAACGTCTTCCCCAGCAACTACAGGTGGACCGACTGTGCAGCCCTCGTGGGCAGCCTCTCTCTGGCCCAGCCATCTCTCCCGGGCTTGCTGCTGTGCCCTGGCTGGTCTCCACGTTGCCAGAGTGACCCTATTATAACACTTCTCGGCCTTCAGCTTTGGATGATAAAACCTGGAGTCCATCTCCTTAGCCTGCGATTCAAGGCCCTTCATACACTGGCCCTGCTCTTCCTTTTCAGTCTCTTTTTAACCACCCCCATCCTTTAATCCTTTCATTCCACAGTCACAGGACCACCGGCCAGTCTGAGAACCCAGTGGGCATTGTGTCCCAGCTAGTGTCTCTGCCTGAAACACCCTCTCTTTCTCTCTCCACCCTTTAAGGCCTAGCCGATATATCAGCTCCTCAGATGTGATTTACAGAGAGAGAGGTAGAGAGGAGATAGGGAAGTGTGGGTTCAGTTTGCCATGTTCAAGTTACCTTAAGAGACTGCAGTAAATATTCAAAGTGCTCTTAATTAGAAAACATCTCTCCCCCACCCACTACCCCGTGGAACTGCCACGTCTTAGCAGATGCCCAGTGCAGAGCCTGGACCAAATGGGAGCTGGGTTATATGGGTTACACATACATTCCTGGAAGAGAGTCTAACAGGCAGTTCTTAGCCTTTCTTCCTGCAGCCATTTTCAGCCCCTGCTGGCCACCCCCATTTCCTCCGTGACCACAATGACTGATCAACATTAAAACCACTAATTTGTGTCAGACATTCTTTCAACTTTCTTACCAAGATTGCCTGAAATGTTGAAATGCAGTAGAATGTAAGTCAGCCTTACTTAGACTTACTGAGCATGTAATATGAGTGATGCATGGTCGTGGGTGGTAGGTCGGTGTGTTACAAGGAAGCATAATATGCAACAGAGTGCGTGCCTCCACGGGAACGGATAGCCCTGTTTGTAGACAAGGCAAATATCAGTCCATCAATGGCTATGCGTGGTAAGTGACACAGGTCCTAAGTGACCGGGAACCTCAGAGGAAGGTGCTCACAGCAGCCGAGGCAGCCGGGGAGCGCTTCCCACAGGAGGTGGGGATTGAGACGGCATTTGAAGAATGGCAGGAGCTGAGACTCTCCTCTCACTCTTAGGGAGGAGGGCCTCGAGGGAGAATGCGGCTCTGTGAATCACTTAGGAGGAGCCCTACTTTGTTTGATGAGCCTGGGATGCAACAGATATCTTTGTTCTTTCTTTCATTTTTTTAAAAACAAATTTATTTATTTTCAGCTGCATTGGGTCTTCGTTGCTGTGCGCAGGCTTTCTCTAGTTGCGGCGAGCAGGGGCTACTCTTCGTTGCAGTGCGTGGGCTTCTCATTGCAGTGTCTTGTTTTATTACGGAGCACTGGCTCTAGGCACGCAGGCTTCAGTAGTTGTAGCACACAGGCTCAGTAGTTGTGGCACGCGGGCCCTAGAGCACAGGCTCAGTAGTTGCGGTGCAGGGCTTAGTTGCTCCGCGGCATGTAGGATCTTCCTGGACCAGGGCTCGAACCCGTGTCCCCTGCATCGGCAAGTGGACTTTTAACCACTGCGCCACCAGGGTACCCCAGATATCTTTTTAAAGCACTGCTTGTCAACCATGGCTAATATTTTAATTACCTGGAAGCTTGAAAAAATGCTAATATCTGGGTCTCGCCTCCAAGGAGCATGATTGAGTTGGTCTGGGGTGCGGCCCGGCTGCAGGGAGTTTTAGAAAGCTCTCCTGGTGATGTGCGGTGTGCAGCCAGGGCTGAGAGCCTCGGCCGTATTGGAAGTTCAGGCAACGTGAGGCTGTCAGCCTGTCAGCTCTGGCACTTCTGAGGCATGCCTCTCATTCCAACCTCCTGGACAGTAGCCACCCCAGGGAGGGGTCCGGGCCTCTCTTAAATCCCACTCGCACACCTGGCACGAGGTTCCCAGGAGGATCTCACAGCTTCACATTAAGCAGTCACGCAGTCATCAAGCAGGCTGCGAGCTGCTTGGCTTTCCTTCTGCTGTCAGTTCCTCTCCTCTGGTGCTTTCCTGAAGCTCTGAAGCTGTGGCCGTCGGAGGGGGTGGGGGGCGGGGGCAGCTCCCAGGACAGCGCCACGGGCGGGTTCCCTGAGCACACATCTACACGCGCGGGCTGGGCAGGGGCCTGGCACAGACCACAAAGGTGGTGCCAGAGGGGATTTCTCTCCCTGCATTTCCTGGCACTGAGCGGCGCCTGAATAAAGTCCAGATTGCCGTTTGAAGCCCTCTCCGCTCAGTGGTCTCAGGAACGGTGCTCCTCGTTTCAGAGAACCCTGTAGGTGTGTGGTTCTTGGCTGCACGCTGGCATGCCCATGCTGGGTGAGGACGGGCCACCAGTCGCAGGTTTGACCCAAGGAGGCCACGGCCCCACCCCCGTGCAGCAGCGAAGGCAGTTGTCCGAGCGACTCCAGTGAAAGGGCACAGAGGGGTAACAGCATGATTTTCCGACAAGAAAGATTGCTACACCCTGGGGTTTACAATCCAGGCACGAGATGAAATGCCCTAGCTTGGTGGCCCTTTTATTTAGTTATTTATTTTAAAATAACTTTATTGATTGTGTTTTTAAAGGATCCATGTTCTTTATTAAAAGGAAACAATGCAAACAGCAACACCCCCAGAAGAAATGGAAGTCCCACGCGCTCAAGAAAGCTGGTCTCTTTAACACTTTGTGAGCATCTCCAAAGGTCAGTGCTGCTGGCACTGGGCGTGTGCGCCAGGCAGGGGCACAGAGAACTCGACCTCTGAAAATCTTCTCAGTCCTGGGCCTGCATAAATGATGCGATGACTGTCTCTCCAAAACCCCCCTCTAGAGACTTCCCACCACCCTGCCTTCTTGGAAAGAACATCCAGTGCTCCCACACTGGAACCGGTCCAAGCAGAGAGGATGCCGAGGCGGTGGCTCATCTTCCTCGGGTCTGGCGGGAGCGGCCTCCTGGCACTCGTGTGCAGTCAGCTCCTTTGCCTCACAGCCCTGCAACTATGCGAAGAATGTGAACCATTTCCCATGGGACTGGCAACCAAGAAGCAATTCTGAGTCCAACCTCCCCAAATATCTGCCTTGCAAACAGATAAAACAAAGAAGCATCCTGAAAATGTGATCTTTGGCCGGTCACCTTAGGCGGCGTGCACACCTGCTCGCCTGCTGGGAGTGTTTCTGCTTCCAGAGGCCATCTTGGAGTTGCTGAGGCTTGGGATGTGTGTGTTCCCCAAGAGGGCAGAGAACAGAGGACTCTCTGAAAGGGGCCTCTCAGGGGAATGGGGACCAAGTAATGACCCAGGTCCTTTGCAGGGGTCTGCCTTCTATCCCAGTTCTGGGGTCTTCTGGGTGCCTTTTGGCCCCTGAGATGTCTGGGCTGCCTTCTCCGGCAGTAAGAAACCACTTAGAGCAGCCTTTGGCCTGTCCAGTCCACAACACCTCCGATTTTGTGGCCTGATGAGGCGGGGACAGGGGCAGGGGCAGAGCCAAGACCATGGCAAGCCTGTGAGAGGGGGAAGAGGACACAACTTTCTGAGTCGCTCTCACCTTCTGAGGCCCCAGAATACCTTGCTGCGTCACTGCAGGTATGATGGGGTCCCCATGACCTAAATAACCTTCCAGACGTAGGGCAGGTGGGAGCCCTGACTCACCCCAGGGGAGCCTGCCTTGGGGAGGGTGGAAGTGGGGATTGATAATCCCGAGATGTTGAAACCACCACCCTGCTCAGTGACGGCTCAGTGAAACATGGTATGTCCACAGTGTGGAAAATCACATAAAAATCATTACTGTGAAGACTATTTAGCAACATTACAAATGTTCGTGATACAATGCTAGGTGAATAAAAGAAGAGATTCATGCAGAAAAGACTACAAAGGGATTTAAAAAAATAACAGTTGCTACAGTGGTGTGATTATGGACATCCTTCTTTTTTTAAAAAATTTATTTATTTATGTATTTATTTTTGGCTGTGTTGGGTCTTCGTTGCTGTGTGCGGGCTTTCCTAGTTGCGGCGAGTGGGGGCTACTCTTCATTGTGGTGTGCAGGCTTCTCATTGCCGTGGCTTCTCTTGTTGCGGAGCACGGGCTCTAGGCACGTGGGCTTCAGTAGTTGTGGCACGCAGGCTCAGTAGTTGTGGCTCGTGGGCTGTAGAGCACAGGCACAGTAGTTGTGGCACATGGACTTAGTTGCTCCATGGCATGTGGGATCATCCTGGACCAGGGTCTCAAACCTGTGTCTCCTGCCCCGGCAGGCGGATTCAGATTCTTAACCACTGTGCCACCAGGGAAGTCCCAGAACATCATTCTTTTAAAAGAAAGCAGTGGCTTTAATGTCAGACGGATCTGGATTATTTGCTTAGTTATACAGTTATTTCTCATTAGAAGCAACATTGGCAGGTAGCTTAACGTCTCTGAGATTGGTTAATGTCTCTGAGATTGGTTCCTCATCCGTCAAAGGTGCACAATAATTCCTACCTTACAAGATTCCTGGGAAGATAAATCAGTTGATGCGTCTCCTCTCTTCTTACCTTCTTTCCTCCTCCTCCTCCTTCTCTCCCTCCCCCTGCATATTTTTCACTAACACAGCACCATGCAGTTACCCACAGAGGATTCCACCACCGAGGTGTCCTTAGGTCTGCCTAACTCTGTCTGTCTCAGGGAAGCGCATTTGCCTGTTTGGAGCCCACATGCTCAGGGGAGGAGGGCCACTAATGACAAGAGTCTGGGCCACCAGGGGCTGGGGAGGCCTGTTTTGTTTTGTTTTTTGTTTGTTTGTTTGTTTTGTTTTTTTTGTTTTTGTTTTTGCGATATGCGGGCCTCTCACTGTTGTGGCCTCTCCCGTTGCGGAGCACAGGCTCCGGATGCGCAGCCTCAGCGGCCATGGCTCACGGGCCCAGCTGCTCCGCGGCACGTGGGATCTTCCCAGACCGGGGCACGAACCCGTGTCCCCTGCATCGGGAAGCAGGGGAACAAAACAAAACAGGGAAGCCCCCTGTTTTGTTTTAAATTTAATTGTTATTTTATATTATAGTTGATTTACAGTGTTGTGTTAGTTTCAGGTGTACAGCAAAGTGATTCAGTTATACATATACACATATCTATTCTTTTTCAGATTCTTTTCCCATAGATAGTTTATCACAGAATATTGAGTAGAGTTCCCTGTGCTATACAGTATGTCCTTGTTGATTATCTATTTTATATATAGTAGTATGTATATGTTAATCCCAAACTCCTAATTTATCCCTCCCCCACCTCTTTTCCCCTTTGGTAACTGTAAGTGTGTTTTCGAAGTCTGTGAGTCTGTTTATATTTTGTAAATAAGTTCATTGGTATCATTTTTTTAGATTCCACATATAAATGATATTATATGATATTTGCCTTTCTCTTTCTGACTTCCTTCACTTAGTATGATAGTCTCTAGGTCCATCCATGTTGCTGCAAATGGCATTATTTGGGGAGGTCTGTTTTGTCTTTGTTTTCAGAGCTGCAACCGTGGTGCCCATCTCCAGCCCCCAAGCAAAGTCACAAATGCCATAAAGGTTGAAGCAGGGGTTTGGGATGCAGCCCGGCTGACACCACAGAGCAGAACCTTCTCCCCTCCCTGCTGGTGGGCTCTAGCAGGATCCATGATTCCCAAGGCAGGAGGGCAGAGAAGTGATTTCCAGTGGCAAGTGGACATACACGTTTCATTTCAAGAGTGTAGGATTTACATAGATGTTCGGAAAAAGTGAAGCAGTAGCTATAACGGTACAACAGACCTAAAACTGAACTAACATAAAGGGAAACATTATGTAAATAATGATTGGGGTTGTGCCTGGATATGTCAAACACCAGGAAGGAGCAGGCGGATGACTGAAGCTTGGGGGCCACTGCCCTGACTTCTTTTTTTTTAAATTTATTAATTAATTAGTTTATTTTTGGCTGTGTTGGGTCTTCGCTGCTGTGCGAGGGCTCTTCTCCAGTTGCAGTGAGCGGGGGCTACTCCTTGCTGCGGTGTGCAGGCTTCTCATTGCGGTGGCTTCTCTTGTTGGTGAGCACGGACTCCAGACGCGCAGGCTTCAGTAGTTGTGGCTCGCGGGCTCTAGAGCACAGGCTCAGCAGTTGTGGCGCACATGCTTAGCTGCACTGTGGTATGTGGGATCTTCCCAGACCAGGGCTCGAACCTGTGTCCCCTGCATTGGCAGGTGGATTCTCAACCACTGCGGCACCAGGGAAGCCCTGCCCGACCTCTTGCATCCATCCTCTAACTCTGACCCAGCCTCGTCTCTTCCAGTGTCTGTCCTGCCCCCCTCCCACTACAGCCAGAGGTCTTCCTAAAAAGAAACCTTCACTACAAGGAAGTGCCCTTAGGGAGAGAAGACATCTGGACTTCTCCTTGGCAAGGCCTCCAAGATCTTCTAGGATGGGCCTCTGCCCGTCTCGCTAGATTCCCTGTCACCCTTGTCCTTTTCCCACTTTAGATTCCTATACGGTGGACTTCCAAACCCAGCTTGCTCACGGTGCCTCTGAGTCTTGGGAAATGCTGACTCCTCTACCTGTGATGTCCTTTCCCCCTCGTCTGTCTTAAGGACTCCTATTCAACCTTCAAAGCCTTTGCAAGGGTCTCCTTCCTCTGTGAAACTGTCTTGATCTCTTTGCAAAGGGTTAGCCCACCTCCCCCTCTACCTTTTCTTTTTATATGTAAATTTATTTATTTATCTTTGGCTGTGTTGGGTCTTCGTTGCTGTGTGCTGGCTTTCTCTAGTTGCGACGAGCGGGGGCTCCTCTTCATTGCGGTGCGCAGGCTTCTCATTGCAGTGGCTTCTCTTGTTGCGGAGCACGGGCTCTAGGCACACAGGCTTCAGTAGTTGTGGCGCACGGGCTTAGCTGCTCCGTGGCATATGGGATCTTCCCAGGCTCGAACCCGTGTCCCCTGCGTTGGCAGGCAGACTCTTAACTGCTGCACCACCGGGGAAACCCCTCCCCCTCTGCCTTGAGCACCATTTTATCACATGGAGCCCAAAGCTGCTGTTTCCTTGACTGTCCCCTCGGTAAGGTGGTCTCTGTGGGCCCTGAACGTTTAGTTCAAAGTTACTGTACTGGGACTTTGTACGGTAGCTGTTATATGACAGGCACTCAAATACTAGAAAACATACAATAATTATAGCTACTGTTTGTGAAGTGCTCTCCGTGTATTATCTCCCTGAACCCACACAGCCTCCTTAAGAGAAAGAAACTACTGGCGCACCCATGTGAGACATGAGGCTGAGAGATGGAACACATTTACTGCAAAGCTGATAGGTGAGGGGCAGGACCGAAGCCAGGCCGCCTGACTTTTGTGCTGGGCCCTCGGCCCACTGCTCTCTGCTCTCCTGCGCTCAGAGCTGCCCCTTGGTGGCGTGCACCAGGCGGGCCTCTGGACCCAGTTGGTTCACAGGACTCCTTCTGGCCACCAGGTGTGGCCACAGCCCCAGGCTGGAGCGCACAGGCTCCTGGGGCTGCTCTATAAAGGGCACAAGGCTCAGGGTGGAAAAGCAAGAGGAAGGAGAAAATAGAGTTGAGTCGGATGCCTTGTGGAATTTCTGGCCTTTTTTGAATTCTGGGAAGAGAAAAAATGGCCGTACTTATTCCAAGTATGTCAAGAGAATAAGGGGCTCCCTACTGTTTACATGAAAAAATCTCTGGCAGCCAACACCTGCAAGCAAGAGGCTGGGAATCTGTGAGACCCAGACGCCCTGAGCTGGGGCCCCAGGCCCCCAGGGAGGCAGCTGGCCAAGAGGGAAGAAGCATGAAGGGAAAGGGGCGGACAGGACCGTCCTCGCAGCCCCACCATTTCCTGCAGGAAGAATGTGGTCCCCGTCCCTGGAATGTGGGTGGCCCCTCCTGTGTGGAAGGGGAAGTGAACGGCCACCTCCCTCCAAGCCCCCACTGCCGGCTGGGCGCCCCTGCTCTTGCAGTCACCGGGCTGTCTAGTCCAGCCTCATTCCTCAGCAGCCCTCTCCTCGGAGGAGAGGCCCCGCGCTCAGAGCTCTGCAGAAATACACTGAGAACAATTAATTAGCTATCTTCATGCACATGTACGTGCATGAATTCAGTCAACAAACATTTATTCCTTCATTCAATATGTGCCCTGGGGCTGGAACTGCTGTCAGGTCCTGAGGAGCTGGAGGCATCTGGGAAGGTCTAGACCGCAGTTTCTCCCTTGGGGGTGGGTTTGCTTGAGAATCACATACATGTGCTGGGCCCCACCCAATCTAGGAATCAAGACTTGTGGGGAGGGGTCTGGGACTGAGCCTGAGGAATTTGAAAAACTCCCCAAGTGATATGGACGGGAATCTCTGGTTCAGACACAATGACCAGACTGGAAACATTTTTGTTCAGAGCTATCTCCACGGTCCTGTCTCTCTGGGATGGTGGAGGCATGATCTCCATCTTGGGTTCATTCATTCATTCATTCGTTCCACCAGTATTTAGTATTTATTGAATGCTAGGCATGGGGCTGCAGGCTGACCCTGGCCTCCCCGGGCTCTCACAGGTGTGAGGTCCCATCACGTCACCCCCCTCCTCTGCACTTCATTCTCACAAAAGCCAAAGTCCTCACCGGGCCCCATGCGGTCTCTTCCCTGGTACCTCTCCCACCGCCCTAGCCCCTGCTCAGACCTTTGCTCTAGCTGCCCCTTCCATTGCCAAGCTCCTCCCCGGGGTCTCCTCTGCTAACTCTCTCGAAGGCTACCACCTGCCCCCTCCCTGAGCACCACTTTCCCTGCTCTTCAGCTTCTGTTTTCCCTAGCACGTATCACTTTCTACTGTTTTCTGTCATTTGCTTATTAATTATGAATACTGTTACTGTTGTCTTTCTCTCCCTCTCCTCCAACGGAATGTAAGCACCCAGAGGGCAACATCTTTGCTTTATCACAGATCAGGAATAGTCCCTGGCATAGCGTGGGTGCTCAGTAAATATTTGTTGAATGAATTAAGCAAATAATAACACAGATAAATATAAAATTACTAATATGGTAAGTGCTGGCTAGAAAGAGTGATCAAAATTCTCTCTGAGCTCCTCCTGGCTTGTCAACTCTATAATTTCACTTTTGTGTTTCTTAGAAACATCATTTGGTGTTTACAGTTATCCCTTGTGGTCAAGACCATTCCTTTCTATCTTTTCATTGTGTTCTTCCCATAATCCAGGCCTCAGGAGGGGAGAGTATGTTGAAGACCCAGAGGTCTTTGTCGCTCCGCTACCCCAGGAGCGAGGGCAGCAGGGGACCAGTTGGTGGCCGGTGGCCAGTCACGTATTCAGCCAGGACCAGTCACGGAACCTGTTCAGAGGATGAGATAATGGGATTTTAGAACAATTGTAAAAATACCTTACATGCCAGCAGGGAATGGATCAGCGGGTTCAAGAGGTGCTAAGCCTTCTGACCTTCCATGGAAGCCAAGGGAGAGAGAATTCCAAGGACAGTGCTCCAGGGTGTCAGCATTGCATATGTTTGTTTTGTGTATGTGTGCACGTATTTGTGTAAAAGGAGCTGACGCCGGTGACCCCATTCCCAGAATCCCAGCAGAGATCAGAAAAGCCACTTCTGCAAGGCAGAAGGAGAACCACATCCAAGAACTAACCCATCAAAGAAAGGATGTGTCAGGCAGCACCCTGGCACAGAGGGCAGAGGGGACATCAGCCTTAGCCCAGCCATATGGACCCTTAACCATCCCAGGGATGGGGCGGGGGGCAGCAGGTCAGTGCAGTCTGAGACTCTCAAGACCCTTTCTTCTGTCCCCCCTCTCTCTCCCCAGGCGGCTTTTGGCATCTGCCTATTATGAGTGCCCGGCATTCTGGTCAGGGTGACCATGAGGGTTAGTCTTTGGCCTGGTTGATGTGCCCATTTCCCAGAGAGCCAGAGATGGGCTCCAGGAAAGCTGGGATGAAGAGCAGGCTAGGCCAAGGAGAGAGTGCCCTCCTGTGTTCTCTGGAGCAGGGGCCACCCCCCAGCATTTTCTCCATGCCCAGATATTTCTTGGTGCCCCAGAGATGTTACCCTTCTTTAAATGTGCTGAGGGCAGTGCCTGATGATGCAGGGAAGTGGCGGGTGAGGATGGCGCCACTAAGGAGTGTGCAGTGAGGGCGGGAAGCTTGGGAAAGCCTGGCACACGGTTTTCCACCAGGGCAACGTGAGGCCATCTCAGGGCCAGAGGGGGCCTATGGAGATGGAGACATCAGGACAAGGAGGCTGCAGGAGGGGGGCCCAGGTCAGAGGTGGCATGGCTGAGTCAGAGCTGGTACACTCCAGCAGGGGTGAGACCGGAGGTCACAGGCGGTGACTGAGGTCACGTGGTGGGGACGGCGTGGGGACAGGTCCTGGGAGCCCACGGGGAGGAAGGAAAGCATCCCTTCTGCTGGGTATGACTCCAGGCTGGAATTGTGTGTGGATTGATCAAGTCATCCCTGTCTCAAGCACCTTCTGTGGTTCTGATAGCCCCAGATCCAAGTCGAAGTCCCTCATGGACAGCCCTCAAAGCCCCACCACAGGTACCAGCTCCCTCTCCCAGCCTCTCCCAGCCTCAGTCCCACTTCTTCCCATAACCGTGGCTTCTTCCTTGATGCTTTCGATCTTCTCATCCCTCACCATAAAGTGCCACCAGTTCCCAGAAACCTTTCCTAAACATGCCTGTGCCCTTGGTGACCGGGAATGGCTCTTTTGTCTAGGGGTGTCCCTCGTTCAACCACAGACAGGCAATGGGCACAGAGTGGAGAGGGCTCTTGTGAAGGCTGGGCCCAGGAAGCCCATCTTCCCCATTCTCCTCTGCCCAAGCTCGTGTACCCGCAACGAACCAAGCCTCTCAAACACAAGGACAGCACCAAAGTGAGCACACACAAAGCATAAGGCAGGCAGGCTTCCAGAGCCCAGTCCCTGACTCTACCATCCAGACCAGCAAGCCCCAGAGTGGCTCCTTGGAGACAGCAGCTCTGTCAGGGACAAAGGGATTCCATGCCAAATGCATTCAGAAATCTCTCCGGTGAATCACCCATTAGCACATTAAAGACCCTGAAAAGTCCTGCAGGAAAGTGCCTCTGAGTTATTTAAGCCAGCACTTCCCAAGTTTACATGACCAGGAGATCTGTTGTGTATGTGTGTGACACAAAGTATGACACCCGTTATCATTGCCCAGAGCTCCTGCGTTGGACAGGCTTGGACCTCCTCTGTGCCTGATGTGCCACCTGACTTCAGGCAAGTTCGCTGGATGTTCTGAACCTCAGATGCCTATTTGCAGAATAAGTTCCCCGTGTGGTCAATGAGAGTGAGTACGTGTTTGGCTGGTGGTCCCAAGAGGACATACCGGGGCTCCTGTGGGTCCAGCCTTGCAGTTATGGTCCAGGGCTCATGGGGCAGAAGCAGGAGTGAGTCCTCTGGAGGACATGATCCTCGCCATCACACCCAGGACACCCACTTCCGACCCACCCTGTGGCCATCCGGCGAAAGAGGCCCCCTTCCGGGCAGCAGGCATTTCCTGGAGTCCGTGCTGTCCTGGTCACCCTCTCTCCAGGCCATCTCGTACCCCTTGGCCCTCCACTCTCTAGCCATATAGAATGGCTGCCAGTCCCCCCTGCCCGCTGATCTCCCTGCCCTCACCCTGGCCACCCGCCTTCCGTCCTCAAGCCTCTTCCTTATCTGACAGGTCAACCTACAGGCCTCAGGTGAGATGCTCTTCCTCTCTGAGTTTTCCTGGCTTCCCTCAGGTCTCTGCCCTGGGCTCCTGTAGAATCTCTGCTTCCACTTCACGAACTTCACGAACGCTTGCTCCACACGTTGTGAGTTTCTCTTATCAGCTGCCTCCAGCCGGCCTGAGCTCCTCTGAGGCAGGACTGCTGCACCATCCGTGGCCAGCATGACAGTAGAGGAGGGGTCAAAAATGCTGTGATTCCCTCTCACCCACTCTGGGCCTGTCCTGGCATCGTCCTCCCCCCTCCTGTGGGAGCCGGAGACTGTGTCAGCCTTCTGCTGCTGAAAGTGATGACTCACCTGTCCCCACATCAGCCCCACATGGTGAACCCCCCCACCCCCCCCCCCCCACCCAGGAGCATGGAGGAAGTGCTGCAGACTGTGGCTGGGCCCTGTCATTGGGAGCAAGTGAGTGCTGGGTGGGAGGTGCCTGTGCGAGGCGTGGGGAGCTGGTGGGGGGTAGTGGGGGTTGGGAAGCTCCCACCCTCGCCCTGAGCATGTTCTTGGTTTCTGCCAGCTGGGGCTGTGCAGAGGGGCGGTTGTGTGGCCCTCAGCAGAGGTGGGTCTTAGGGACCTGGGCATCCGGGCAGATGATGGGGGAGGATGGTGCTCAGAAGCCCAGCCCAGCCCAGACTGCCTGACATGCTGTGGGATCTGCGAGCCCCGGGTAGCTCGTGACGAGCCAAGGCCCAGGTCATCCCCTCCTTAAGCCTGAGGTGGGAGGCGGACAGCAACCCTGACGCGGGACAGGTGAGTGAAGGACCTGAGACGGGGCCCTAGGACCTTCTAGCCTGGCCAGAGCAGCCTAACGGGCCACCAGTGCAGGGAGCGCCGGGCGGGATGGGAGGCGTGCAGGCTGGGCCCAGTGCCTCGGGGAGCCAGTGAGCTGCTAAGGGACTCCGTTTTGGGTGAGGCCCAAGGCCCGAGGGCCCCGCTTCCTCCCATGCCGGGGATGCTGGGCCTGAGGGTTCCCATGGTCACTGCCCAGCAGGGAATCTCCCATGGGCAGCTTGCCTGCTGGGGCCCCTGGCTGCCTCCCCCAGCCCTCCTGTAGGTCACTATTTTGAACTTAAGGCCAGAGCTGCCAAAGAAGTAGCAGGATGCATAGCACTGTGGGCCTTGGGATAGGGATGGCGGGGCCCACAGGGTGAGTCTCCAGCTCCTGAAATGCAAACTGACCTTGCCACTCCCTGCCTCCCATCCCTCCCTGTGCCCCCCAGGTAATCAGGGTAACATGCAACCCTTGCCTCCAGTGATGTGGTCTCCACACCCTAGAAAAGCCTCACCTCTCACTCTTCTCCACTTGTGACTCACTTCTGTTTCCCCCTGTCCTGAATGCTGGGTACCAGCACCCAGCTCCATCTCCCTCCTCCTGTCCTTGCTGCTCCACCAGGGGTGATTCTGACCCCCAGCTGCTTCCTCTCTGCAGCCCCACCTCCCCTCCCGGCTGCCAGCTCTGTGCACTGCCAGGTGGGCCCGGATGTCACACTCCTGACCAAGATGCTGAGGATCCTCCGGGAGCCTCTCCCCTGCAGTCCCCTTCTCAGCCTGTGGACGCCTGCACCCATTCACCTCCCTGAGTGCAGGGGCCACCTGGCTCTACCAGGAGTCTCCTACCCAACCTTCCCGGCCACTCCTGCTCCCGGGGGCTCCCTGAGCCTAGCTGTGGGGTCTTGCTCATAATATCCTGGCAAGGTCTGACATCTTTCATGTTGTTCACATTAGGACTCCTCTATGGGCACCCAGGCCTCTGGGTCCCTGTTCTCTGCCCTGAGCCCCTCACCTGGAGATTCTCCCCGCAACACCTTACTCTCCCCCCGCCATCACCTCCCTGCATCTCTGTCCTCCCTGCTCTCAGCCTCCTCTGATAGGATGCTGCTGGTGGGGCAGCCTGAGTCCCCTTGTCCCTCTCCCCTCACAGAGCTTGTCTTAGATCAAGTTTTGCTGGTCTCAGCTTGCTGTATGCTCTGCTGCTCTTGTCTGAGACCTGCCCTCCAGTCACTGGGGCTGTCCTGGCCCTGACACCCATTGCTAGCCCTCCCTAAGGTCCTCATGGGAGCTGCTCAAGAGGTCGCTTATCCACTGACAGCTCCCACTGCCGGCCTCCACCCCACGCCAGGCCTAGGCTGGAGCCGGGTCTGCAGTGTGGACAACGGGCCCTATCATCAGGGCTCTCACAGGCTGCTGGGCAGTCAGTTTACAGAATCAGATAGAGCCATTACTGCAGGAGCCGACCAAGGTGCTTGGGAGCTTGGTGGGCAAACGGGGTTATGACCGGGAGAGAGTCCAGGAAGATGTATTTGAGCTTCTCCAGGCTCTGGCCGTTTGACTTCT
Organism: Globicephala melas; assembly: GCF_963455315.2. NCBI lineage: Eukaryota > Metazoa > Chordata > Mammalia > Artiodactyla > Delphinidae > Globicephala > Globicephala melas. The sequence continues at coordinate 130,449,054 of NC_083317.1, read as the reverse complement.
GCCCTTCACCTGCTCAGACCATCTCCTCCCAATGGCTTCTGTGATGCTCGCTGATCTCTGATCACAGCTTTGGGGGTACGTGTCCAGACAGTCCCATTGCCTTGAGCTGACCACCTGCTCTTGTGACCCCATCATGTGCTTCACATGGGCTGAGTTCTTGGCTGCCCCTGGAGTGAGGGTGTGCAGAATTGCACTTAGGGACTACTTGGGGAAGGAAAGGCTCTGATCCCTAGGAGGAAGCTACCCCTCTAGTCCTCTCCAGCTGAGGGGCCTCCATAAATGTCCCTCTGCCTCCTTCCCATCTGAACCAAAGGCTTCACTTGTCATTTTTGTTGAGGTTATGAGCAGATGTGTTTGCTGTCAGGGCAATCTGATCCAGGTTTTTGTGGGAGCAGAGGGCATGGTACCTAGAGCAAAACCAGCCCACCATGATGGTCTGCTGGCCAGTGCCTGCTGCTGAGGGGGCAGCCAGGCTTACAGAGGTGCTGGCTCTCATCATCTTGGTAACAGGGCCCAGACATGAGAGCACTGGAGGAGGCTGAGCTCCATTCTCCCCTGCTGACCACCTCCAGGTGCGTGTCCCAAGGTTCAGGTTGAAGGCTGTAAGTGGAACACCATGTGAGTGGTCCTACCAGCCCCTGGGCCTCACCTGGTGCATCTAACACCAGCTAAGGGTGACCCTGGATGAAGATGGAAGTTCCCATTCGAAGCGCGTGGTTGGAGAAGGGTGAAGAGCAGATCCTAGGAGGAGGGTTCCGTTCTGGACAGACAAAACAAAGTTAAACATAGCATGAGAGAATGAATGAATAAATGAATGAACCAGGAGCCAAACACATCTTTACAGATGATGGTACAGTTTGCAAATAATTCTTGTTGGTTCTTACAAAAGGCCTGTGACCCCATATTTTACACAGTGAATAAATACATCCAGGATTCCACCCATTTCTGTACCAACTCCCTGGTTTGAAAATCTCTTGCCTCAGTCAGCATTGTGCATGAGGATATAGCTGCTTCTTTGGAGATTTGAGATCATGCCATCCTTGCTTTAGGGTTAGACTATGATCCCCAGCAATGATTATCTGAGCTTGTGACTAGAGCCATAAGGGCCCAAGACATGGGTCATTATCCAGAACCAAAGATGAGAGGGCCCTTCGCCTGGGAATCAGAGAGCAAGAGGATTACTGAGTTTAAACCTCATACTATCTTCCTCTACATACACCAAAGAATGGTGCTTTCTCTCATGCCTTTATCTAAACACATAGCTCATTCGCCAGTGCATCATGATCAGCTGCTGCACTTGCTTCTTAAGGGCAAGACCTGCATCTGCTCATCTTATCCTCCCAGAACTTGGGACCTATGGTGGATTGTTTGCAAAGATAGTTTCAACAACCCCTCTCAATCCTGTGTGTATGGCCCTTTGCAATGTGGCTCTGCTGCGTTTTCCATGAAGAGGTGGCGTCTGTCTCCCTACCCCTTGAGTTTGGGTTTGCCTGTGATCTGCTTTGACTACTATGATGCAGCAGCCTCTTCCTCAAGAGGACTAGTTTTTGCTCTTGTACTCTTAGAATCTGCCAGCCTGTGTGTGAACACGCTTGGGCTAGCCTGCTGGAGCATGAGACACATGGAGAAGAACAGTACCGTCTCAGATGAGACTCACAAGACTGACTGCCACCAGCACCAAGAACCGGACATATTAATAAGGCCATCTTGGACCTTCCAGGCCCAGTAAAGCCACTGGAAGACTGTAGTCACACTAGTGATCCAGATGAGACTAGTAGAAGAATCTCCCAGATAAGCCCAGGCCAAACTGCTGACTCATAGAATTGTGAGCAAATAATATGGTGGTAAACAGCTAAATTTTGAAGTGGTGTGTTACACAGTAATAGGTAATGGGTACAGGGAAGTTTGTAGTTGTAGAGGGTTGAACTGTGTGTCCCCCCAAAACATGTTCAGGTCCTAATCCCCAGTACCTGTGTAATTTGGAAATAGGGTCTTTGCTGATGTAACCAAGTTAAGATGAGGTCATACTGTACTAGAGTGGACCCTAAATCCAATGTTGTTGTCTTTATAAGGGGAAGGAGAGAGATATTTGGATACAGAGACGCAGAGGGAACACAGGGAAGAAGGCCATGTGACTATGGAGGCAGAGATTGGGGGTGTGATGCGGCTATAAACCAAGGAAAGCCCAGGATCGCTGGGAGCCACCAGAAGCCAGAAAGAGGCAAAAAAGAATTCTCTCCTAGTGCCTTTGGAGGGAGCATGGCCCTGCTGACACCTTGATTTCAGACTCTCAGCCTCCAGAACAGGGAAAGAATACGTTTCTGTTGTTTTAAGCCACCCCAGATTGTGGTGATTTGTTACGGCGGCCCTAGGACATGAACGCACTAGTTCAACACTTTTGCTCAGGGAGTGCTGGCTGGCTGCATGGAGAAACTGAGAAGCACAGAAGCACAGAAGCCATCCTTATGGCACCTCTTCCCTGCACTGGCTGCAGTCACCATGTAGCTGGGTCACCACTGCCCACGCACACGCATGTCCTGCTTAGCCCTTGAGGCCTGGCTCCAGGTCTGCCAGGCATGCTCATGGCTTTCTTTGAAATGAAGATGCAGGGTGTGTGTGTGTGTGTGCATACACTTTTTTCTGCACATAAAAGTAGTTTTGTGAGCCTTTAAATATGCTCAGAAAATATAACAAATTAAAAAGAAGAAAAATTACCCATAACTTTATCTTCTAGAGACAGCCACAGCCAGCATTGGTTTGTAAATCCTTAGTCTCGTTTATACAAGTATTAACATACTATATGTGTTGTTTTGTGTCCTATGTTTTTCACTCAGTAATATGACATGGACTTTTTCTGTGTCGGTAACCACGAGTCTGTTTACTCAGCACATGTTTATTGAATACCCCTTGTGTGTCAGGTGCATGAAACAGTGCAATGATGAAAATGACTGCATTCACAGTCCCTGTTCTTGTGAAGTTTATAGCCTAGCAGGGGACACAATTATCAAGCAAATAATTATGCAAATACTTCTTTGATTTTCTATTTTGTGACCATTTTAGAATTACAGAAGACTTGCAAAAATGATGCAGAGTTCTCATATACCCATCACTTAGCTCAACTTCCCCTGATATTAACATCTCCCACAACTAATATTATAGTTCTGAAGACCAAGAAATTAACATCGGTGCAGTACTATCTAGTACAGATTTTCTTACATATATATATATATATATATATATATATATATACACACACACACAAGAATGTTTTTTTTCTGTTCTAGGATTTAAACCAGTGTCTCATGTTATGTTTAGTTGTTATTTTTTCCTTAATCGCCTCCAATCTGTGACAGTTCTTTAGTCCTTCATGACCTTGAGACTTAACAGTACTGGTCAGTTACTTTTTAGAAGGTCCCTTAATTTGGGTTTGTCCAATGTTTTCTCATGATTAGACTGAGGTTATGTGATCAGAAAGGATGCCACAGGGGTGGTGTGCCCTTCTCAGCGCATGGTATCAGGAGGTACAAGATCACAATATGCCTTATCACTATCGATGTTAACCTCTTGGTCATTTCGTTAAGTTAAAATCTGCCAGGTTTCTACACTCCAGTGTTGCCATTTTTCCTTTTGTCATTAATAAAAATTTCGTTTGGGGAGAGTATTTTGAAACTATGCAAATATCATTTTTCTTCTTTAATTTTTGCCACTAAGATTAACATCCAGGGGTGGACCTTGCCTACAGAGATCTGGAGTTCTAATGGTAGTTTTGTATTTCCTCATTCCTTCTATATTTAGTAAGTAGAATTCTTCTGTAAGGGAGAGTTGTCACAAATACTTCTTCTGTGACAGCAGTGAAGAGTCTTATAAGGATGCAATGAGAACAGAAAACAGAGTGACTTAACTCAGTTGGGGTAGTCAGGGAAGTCTTGCCTGGGGAGGTGACATTTGAGAAATTCCTGCAGGATCAAAACAACTTAGCAGGGCAAAGGGTTGGGGACACAGGGGAGAATGTTCCAGGCACAGGGAATAGCATGAACAAGAGATCTACACCTAAAGCCGATGGAGACTGCATGAAACTGCGTGATCGACTTTGGCCAGGTAGAAACCTTGGTCATCTGGAGGGGCTTCCTCAGTTGAGAGGAGCAGCTGCTTCTTACTCCAGCCAAAGCCTTGCCAGGTGGAAATAAGGGCCTAGGATTGCCGGAATTTCTGGAGTTCAAGAGAAGATGGACATCTGGATTTTTTTTTCCATAAAAATTTTCAATCTTTTTAATTTCAGGAAATAATCCCATTCTCCTTAAAAGCCAAATGAAACCTGCGAGCTGTCAGGGTCTTGGGTTTGTTTTTTTTAAGACTTTATTATTTTAGAGCAATTTTTGGTTCACAGTAAGATTGAGGCGAAGGTACAGAGATGTCCCATATGCCACCTGGCCCCCACCTCCCCACACAGCTTCCTCATTATCAACACCCCACCCCACAGTGGTACATTTGTTATAACTGATGAACATACACTGACACATCATAATCACCCTAAGTCCCAAGTTTACATTAGGGTTCGCTCTTGTTATTTACATTCTATGGGTTTTGACAAATGTATGATGACCTGTATTTACCGTAATAGCATCATACAGAGCGGTTCATTGTCCTAAAAATCCCGTGTTCCGCCTCTTCATTCCGTTCCTCTCTCTTCCCTCCCACCTCCAGCTGTCAGGTTTTACCTGTGCATGGCTGAATCATAATTTATTTATCTCTCTCCTATGGCTGGACCTTGAACTTATTATCAATTGTTCACTGTTGTAAACAACGCTATGATAAACATCCTTGTACCGACAACCTTGGCACCTTCTTTAGCTGTGAAGGTTTGCTCTGAATAATCACCTCTGGCCTCTCCATCACCAGACCCCGTGGCTTTTCCAGGCCTGCTCTCCTCCACCCCTCTGCGCCTGATGCCTCCATTCTCCCTCTACTTTCCTTCAAGCCAGAGTTGACCGAGACCACCCTGGAGTTCACACCTTAGTAGAGTCTGTGAGGTGATCTGGGATGTGGTCCCATTGAAGGTGCTTAGATCTCACCCAGGTAGAGGGGCACTGCTGGTCCTGGTCTTAGGGGCATTTCAGGCCGGAGCTCTGGCCTGGCTCATTCTGCTGCTCTGCTTCCTGGAGGAGAAGGGCCCAAGGCCAGCTCTGCAAGAGCTCTGGTTGCTGAAAGGGCAGCAAATACATTCTTGGTAGATTCACTGAATTGCTCTGATAAGGCTGGTATGGAGGAGATAAGGAGCTCAGGCCTGATGCCAGAATCCAGAGAGGAATTCCCAGCACACGGGGAGGGAAGAACCTGGGGTCCATTCTTAGAGCTGGCAGGCAGGGCCCGTCACCCCAGCTTTCTGGCCATGATCAGGTTTCTTCCAATTGTGCCCCCTTGTGCCTTGGCATTGTGACTGGGCAGTTCTCACTGTGTGAGTCAAAAGCCAGGCTGACACATGGTGTGGGGGAGAGGCAAAAGGAAAGGCAGCTTTCCTTTCCCCTAAAGCTCCTACCTGGGGAGACAGGAGAAAACTTCCTTGCTGGCTTGTCCTGAAGAAGTCTTCATCTGTGTCCGGGTGAGGTGGGGGATACCTCATGTTCTCTGGGTCTTAGATTGGTCCAAGTGGCACCTACTGGGGGATTTTTAAAGTTATGAATAGAATAAAGCTATAAGAGAGTCTGGCTGTCAGTGGACTTCCTTCCAGAATAATTTTAAAAGTTTAAAAAATGACCATAGAAATAATAATGTCCCCATTTACTGAACACCTAATCTATGCTAGACATCATGCTAAGGGCTCTTCATACATTTTCTCACTTAACCCTCATGCCAGCTTCCAGCGGTTCAGATTAACAGCCCTGTGTTCAGGATGAGATTAAAGACCTATTCAGAAGTTGTATTAAGGCCAGGCCTGTGAGTGGTGACAGGTTTGGCGGCCACAGCATCCAGAAATCTCCGCCCAGATCACAGTGGACAAGACCCCGCTGTCCACCACACACCCACTCATCTGTCTTGTGTCTGCTCTCAGGGGCCCTAGAACATATGTCACCACCCTGGGGCCTTGTCATGTTTCCCCAGCTTGGGGGTGGGGGTGGACTGCCTGTGGAGGGAGGGTTCCAAGTCTCCAGAAGCTTCTGCCTCCTGAGTCTGGGCCATCAGGTGAAATACCCTTGACTGGCGGAACAAGCTGCCCAGCGTCTCCTCCCCTGGGAAGGGCTTCATTCTAGTTCTGGATTTTTCATAGTCTTCCCTGACTGTGCTTTACAAGCATCATGCATACTCAGACATTTGTGATAATGAAATAGACACTATTTCTAACATGGCCTCTTTGGAGGCTCTTGAGATCCTATGCTTTATAGATTCATTTTTTTTCATTCATTTCTTGGGGCTCAGTGAGTAGTCACTGTACCTGGCACTGCTGGAGGGACTGGGAATACTGCAGTGATGTGGCCCCAGCCTTCCTGGGCTTATATTCCTGTGGGGAAAATCCTCAGTGAAATACTAGCAAAATGAATCCATATAGAAAAGATTATATACCATGACCAAGTGGGATTTACCCTAGGGATGCAAGCTTAGTTTAGCATCTAGAAATCAATGTCATTCTCCATATTAATAGATTTAATAACAATAATCACATGATCATTTCGATAGTTGCAGAAAACGCATTTGATAAAATCTTACACTCTTTCGTGATGAAAACACACAAGAAACTGGGAATAAAAGGGAACTTCTGAACTTGCTAAAGGGCATCTCCAAAACCTCACAGCTAGTATCATACTTAACAATAAAAACTAAATGCTTTCCCCCTAAGATCAAGACAAGGATATCTCTCCACTCTATGCTCTCACCACTTCTATGCAGTATTGTACTAGAAGTTGTAGCCAGAGCAATTAGGCAAGAAAATTAAATATAAGGCATCCATATTGGAAAGGAAAAAGTAAGACTCTCTCTATTTATAGATGACATAATCTTGTATATAGAAAATCCTAAGGAATATGCTAAAAAAATCTAATAAATAATAATAAATTACTGCACACAGCAAAGGCTCAGGCCCCTGACACAAGCTCCCCAGTGCTGCAAAGACCTAACCAAAGGGCTAGAATAAAAGACAACTATTTAACACCTGATGCTCCATGACAGCTGGGTTTTCCCCAGTTCTGTTCCAGTCGACCTTGGGTCCCAGCATGTAGGCAAGCACTTCTCATCATGGTGACCTACTTGTTGGGAATGCAAAAGGCTGTCTGCTCCTGGCCTTGAGTCAGCTCCCGGGAGCTCTGACACATTCCTGCCCCAGACTGATCCCACCCCAGCATTGACCTCCTGAAGGCCTGGTGGTGAGGGGACAAGCCTGCTGCTTACTCCTGTGTGGCTGTGTTGGCGGGGCCACCTGAGCACATGAGTGAACTTTGTCCCACCTCTCTGTCTGCCACTTGATGTAGATACCAGATGTTTTATCTTAGTAGAAACTCTCTTGGGAAGAGTGAGTCCATGTGTAAGGAGCATGTGTGCATCTCTGGGGGTTTGTATGTGGTGTGCATGGGTATGGATGTAGGCCCACAAAGCTATGTGTGTGTGTGGTTTTTTGTGTGTGTAAAAGTGTGCATACCCACTTTAGTGTACCTGAAGGTTTACCATAGATGTTGGTCGCAGGTGTGCACGTGGCCAAGCCCGCAAGTATATTTCAAGTCTGGGTGTGTGTTTGGTGTGGAAGTGTGTGTATGTGACTGGATGTGAAAGTGTGTTCAAGAAGAGGAGAGACTCTCGCCTGTCCACTGTGCCACATATCTGGGCTTGGATGCAGAAAAACGTCAGATGGAACCTTCCCTGCAGTCATGGCCCTGCACCTATGTGCACAGGAATGGGGCTCAAATCACCTCCTGAGCTGGAAGCACCTCCTCTGTGCAAAGCTGGAGGTGGATGCACTGAGAAGGGAGGCCCTGCCTTAGCTTGAGATGGATGCTCCGAGGGGGTGTGGATCACCCCAGGCCCACCCTGGGGGAAGAGCCACCCCAGGGAGCTGCAGACCCTGCAGGATTCAGAAAGGTCGTCCTGGGGGATCCCCATTTCTTCCCCCCTTACAATGCTCCCTCACTTCCTGCTGCCCTGCCCCTTTCCCTCAAGAAGGCTTCAACCAAAGTCCAATCTTCATACACATGTGTGACTTTCTCTGTTACCTCCTTCAAATCTTTGCTCAAATGTCACCTTCTCAATAACCACCCCTTTAAAACTGCAACTCTCCCCTTAGCCCCGCTGCCTTACTTTCAACTCCTCATGTCTCTTACACTCGTGTTTCTCCCAAAGCTCTTTTCATCTTCTCACACAATGTGGACCAGCAGCAGGAGAGGACGTGAGTGTAGAAATGGAGAGTAAGCATTTAGAAACTTCTGTACTACAGTACCTATAGATACTTCAGCATCTATGGCAATTCGACATTGCCCTGAAATCCAAATGCAGACTGGAAAAAAATAAACTGGCTTTTTGCCACAGAGGGTTTAAGAATCATTGTTCTAATACACCTATAAAATTAATTCAGTTTCCTGTTTTTCTCCCCACCATCCCACTGCTGCTTGAATGCAAGCTCCACAGGGCAGGGATTTTGTCTGCTCTGTTCCCCATGTTCTCCTAGGACTAGAATAGCCTGGCACATAGTGGGGACTTAATTGATATTTGTTGAATACACAAACTGGCAGAGATGGTCTGAGAGGGTGAAGCATCATCAGCTCGACATGGGGTAGGAGGGCAGCAAATGCTCCCTGAGCCCCTTCCTTCCTGGTCTGGCTGTGGGCACAGGGCTCTGGTCTGAAGCCTTGTGAGTTGTTCTTGGGACTCAAGTATCATAGGGCATGGCTGGGAACTGTCATCCTGATACAAAGAATTCCACGTTGCCCCTACCCAGAGGGAGCCCGGGGCTGGCAGGGGCAGGTGGGAGCGGCTGTCTTGGAGGCGGAGGGAGTTTGGTTCTACCAGCTATTCCCATGGCTGGGGCTGGCCGGGGCCCATGTGGCCTGCAGTGCCTGGGCCTGCCTCACGGGCCAGCCATCCTGCAGGGCCGGTTCTGGGCTCACACACCCACGGCCACCTGCTCAGCTACTCCCCTCCACCTCTGCCCAAGCCCTTGGGCTCAACCTCTCCTTCTCTGACCCCAAGATTCCACCCGTAGAATCTCTTTCGTCCTCCCTTAGCTCCAGAATGGTGGGGGTTTGGCTAAGGAGAGGGCATCGGCCCTCTGGCCAAAACATCCTAAGAAGCTACTGTCCAGGAAGTGCTCAGGGCCACTTGTGACCTCAGCATGGGGACAGGAGGAACCTCTGCGTGATTGAAATTATATATTCTTTTTTTTTTTTTTTTTTGTGGTACGCGGGCCTCTTACTGTTGTGGCCTCTCCCGCTGCGGAGCACAGGCTCTGGACGCGCAGGCTCAGCGGCCATGGCTCACGGGCCAAGCCGCTCTGTGGCATGTGGGATCTTCCCGGACCGGGGCACGAACCCATGTCCCCTTCATTGGCACGCGGACTCTCAACCACTGCGCCACCAGGGAAGCCCTAGTCAACACTTTTGACCACCCCTGTGCTTGGCTCAGGATGGGGTATAACAGTAAAAGAGATGGTGGGAACATAAAGGTGTTTGGACACACAATTTGCCTTATTCATCACTGTACCCTCAGTGCCTGCCCCAGTGCTGGGAACATGGTGGGCACTCAATAAGCATCTGTAACACAAATGAATGAAGGAATGAATGAATGAAGAGATAGCCCAGTCACTTACAGAGAAATAGGATGGAGTAAAGAGAAGTCAGTCTTGCTGAGTCAGAGAACCCAAGCCTTAGAGAAGAGCTTCTGGGAAGGAGGGCTGTTTTTCTTTATTTTATTTTTCATTTATTTATTTATTTATATGATCACCTCCTTCTTTTCTTTCTCTCTCTCTTTCTCTCTTGGCTGTGTTGGGTATTCGTTGCTGCACGCTGGCTTTCTCTAGTTGCGGTGAGCCGTGGCTACTCTTCGTTGCCGTGAACGGACTTCTCATTGCGGTGGCTTCTCTAGTTGAGGAGCACAGGCTCTAAAGCGCAGGCTCAGTAGTTGTGGCTCACGGGCTTCGTTGCTCCGTGACATGTGGGATCTTCCTGGACCAGGGATTGAACCTGTGTCCACTGCATTGGCAGGTGGATTCTTAACCAGTGCGCCACCAGGGAAGTCCCAAGGGAAGTCCCTTTATTTTAAATTAAAGAAGGTTGCTGTAGTTTTCAGGGTGAACCTCGGCTGTGGCTTCCTCAGTTAATCACTCCATGGTTGTGATTTTGGTATTTTTGCCGCTGATGCAACTCGCTGTGAGGATTTCCACAGCACATTGTGTTGAGCAAGCAAAAGCTGTAGAGGAGAAATGGGGCAGGGCCTCCTGGAGCTGGAAAAGAAGGCCAATTGATGCAAGAAGAGGCAAAGCAGTGCAGGGAACTGTCCACATTGTTGCTCAGCCACACCTGGAATGTGGCCGCAGGTAGGAGTCTTTGGACTCTCAAGAGGCATTTATCTGAGAACAGCTTGTGACATTTGGCCAGCTCAGAATCAAAAGCGGACAGACAGGCCCTGCCACCATCAAGTTGGCATGGCTCTCCAGGGTACCTGGGGAGCTGACTGTCAGATGTCTGTGTGTCCCCGCACCCACCCCAACCCCATGGCCCCACCAAACTCTGGCTAGGGGGCTGGAGTTTTGCTCGGTGGGTGAGAGCAGGGGTGGACATGGGCCAGCCACGGGTCTGGTCCTCTGCAAGGCCTATTGTCTGGGCTCTGCGGCGACATCTCTCCACCAGACTCCAGGCCTCCTGGTTGTAGGCACCTCTGCCCCAGGGGAAAGAGCTGGGTACCCCAGGTGGGTACCCAGAAGTAGCCACTCCTTGTGTCCTGGGTTGGAGTAACTGCAGCTTCCTTGATCCCCAGCTCCAAGTCTCATCGGAGAGAAACAAGGATGAGCCCAAATTGAATCATGGTGCCTCCCAGGGCACCGTTCGTTTGGACACTTGATGTCGGAAGCCCAGATGCAGACTGACTGAGAGGTTAATGAAGCTTATACCTTAAGGCGCTCCTTTAAACAAGCCCCTTCCAAGACTCTAGACCTCCTTTTGTATTTGCCATTTTGCATTCTTCTTCTTCAAGGGGGACCCCTCAAATGATATAAACTTCAGGTCCCACAAAACTGAACCCACCCCTTGACTCTGTAAAATCTTGAGCAGACAGTGGGTGCCTGGTGGCTCAGCGCTTGTGGGCCTCTTGCCTGAATCTCAGACCAGGACTTCTGCCCCAGCAGCCTGAGGGTCAGATGGCGGAGGGCTCCAGCTCAGAGCAGGCAGTGTCCTCTTTGTGGCCCAGGGTGGGTGTGCTGGAACTGTCAGGCAGGCCCAGTAGAAGGAGACCATCAGCTCTAGGAAGATCAAAGCTTCATCCTGAGAAGAAGGAGCCGACAAGTGTGAATGCACCAGATCGAATAGCACTTCTAATTATGTCCATATGGCCTACTGGCGGGGCGTTTGGTGCTAACCCATGGTTGACCGCCGGCTTAAAATGGATGCTGTGATATAAAATACCCTGAACTGTACACTTTAAAAGGGTGGATTTTATGGTATGTGAATTACATCTCAATAAAAAAAGAAAAAAAAAAAGAAGGCTGAGATCTGGGTTGCTGTGGAGCTGGGTTGCTGGGTCCCAGCTTGGACCTAGACGTGGCGGGCCCATGAAGGCATTGCCTGGTGCCGGGGCTTCTGGGCTGCTTCTTGAGGCATCGGTCACACACAGGGACCAGTGTTCAGGGACTACTATGTCCTGGCCGGGTCCTCACTGAGCTAGGAGACAAGACGGTGGCACTGCACACAAGGTTCCTGTCCAGCTCAGGTTCCCGGGGCCCGTGGAGGGGCTTCAGCCACTCCTGGGCTACTGGGCCCCACTTTGCTGCCTGCATCTTGGCATTTTTCACCAAACCCTCTGAGCCTGGTACCTGCTCTGCTGGGGCCAGGGGAAGAGTTAACCATTAACCTGGAGGTGAGAGAGAGGAAAGGGCTGGGACAGCGCCCACTGGTTGCCTTCCCGCCCTCTGGGGCAGTGGGGCCCCCTCCTGAGCCGCACTCCCAGCCCTGTTAGCGGAGGCACTGGGTGTGGGCAGGGCAGGCAGAGCAGAGCTGTCCCTCACAGAGGAACTGGGCCTCCAAGCACCCGGCAGAGCCACCTGTGGGACCCAGGGACTGGCCCTCTCGTGGCCCAGGCCCCCTCACCGCGGGTTCCCGGGTACATGGGCAGACACTCCCCTCCCCAGGGCCAGCCCCCAGCACGCCCCCAGCCCAGAGCTTTGTTAGTTAGACTGCACGTCAAATGGCACTGAGAAGCCTACTCAACCCCTTTTCTGAGAGGACATGGCCCCTCATACTCACTGGTGACCCTGTCGCTAGACGCTGTGGTGACCCGGCAAGGACACCAGCCAGAAGATATCGGTGCCCCTCCAGTCCTTCTCTGTGGGGCACACTCAGGCACACACGTGCACATACACATACACAAATGCACATGCACGTGTGTGTGCTGTGCACACTGGTTTCTTCTACCCCCTGGCCTGTGCCAAGGAAATATTAAAGTGACTCTTCATGGACTGGCTCCTGCCAAAGGCACAGATGCTTTGCAAGCCTCCGGCCCAGGTCCTGGGGGTGGGATGGTGCCCTCGTCAGGCCTTACAGCACCGGGTCTGGGCTGCCCTCCAGGGCTCTCTTGGGGGCAGGTGGAGGTGAACAGGAGCCTCGTGGCCAGGCTCTTCTTTGGAGCGCCCTGCCACAGGTGCTGTCGTTTTGGCTGGACACCACATCTTAGCGAATGTCTCTGTGGGCTGGTGTGGCCGAGGGAAGAAGATGGGCGCAGCAGCTTCACTGTTCGGGCCACCTCCGAGGACGAGGCCTGTATCTGAGGAGGGCAACCTAGCCACAGTCCACATAGCAAGTCACAGTCCGGGGCCTGGGAAGATGGGCATCGATGCTGCCCACGTGGTGGGAGGTGGCCTGGAGAGGCTGGGGTGGAGGCGTGGCCACAGGGTGCATTGTGCTGGCCGGGGAATCTGGGGCCCATCGCTATCGCAAAGTAGCTAGAAGGTCCTTGCATGTTCCCAGTTCCTCCACCTGTCTGGCTCCATCTCTTGTGGGCAGGTCGGCCGGCTCGGGAAGCTGATCTCTACGATCCTGCTCGGATACTCATCAACATGGCTGCTGAGTCCCTACACCAGCCCTGAAAATACTTGGCTCACTCACTGCCATGGAGGTGACCGTTCCCATCACGGGCCTGTCTGGCCGCCCTCTGCCTGGTGGTTGGCTCCTGACTGACAGCCTGATGAGGCTGGTTGTTCCTGACGGGGAACCTCAGTATGCTGACTGGCTCATGGCAGCAGGGGCTTTGTTTCTGATACAAGGACCCCTGAGATTGAGATGTTTTCTCTTTTGTGGTTTGGAGTGATATGCTTTCCTGGAACTTGGGCAGGGGTGCTGAGGCCACAGCCAGGGAGGGAGGCAGAGCCCAAGATCCTGCCGCACACATGAAGACCCTCTGCAGGGCTCCAGGCAGCACGGCTCCCTGTCTCTTGGATGGTCCCAGACAGGAACTCCATGCTGGACAGGGGGAGGGAAGGGTAAAGCCACCTTTGGACACCCCTTCCTACTGTGGAGTAACCACAGCGTGTGGGCAAAGTCAGTTAGAACAAAGTTACCTGGGGAGGCTGCCCCTCTGCCAGACTCTCCCAGACTGAGAGAAATGTTCTCTGGGGAAAGCCAACCACATCCTCATTCCAACCTTGCCCTTAATGCAGCCTCACAAATTCCCAGGACTTGTGGATCCTAGAAGAAATTACACTGTATAGCCTCCTAGCCTTGCAGATAAGGAGGGACCAGCCTTGCCCAAAGGTTTCCCACAATCAGAAAATGGAAACCAGCCTTCACTCCTCTTGTATGAGAAATGGCAGTCACCCTGAGCTGGTGGTTTATGGACATGCCCTGGTCAGTGTTTAAGAACCAAGGCGTACAGGAGCATGGTGTGGACGAGTAGGGGTCCAGCTCAGTGCTGAGAGTGGTTGGGGACTATGACACGGGTGGCCCCCCCAAAGTTCCTACCCCCTCTCCTTTCCCTCTCAGTGTAGTCTCTCACCTGTGCAAAGACACCGCTTTTAATTAAATTTTTTTTTTTTATTAAAATACTGTTATACCCAGTGGAATGCAGCAGCAATCCTGGTACAGGGTGGCATAACAAAACAGCCATGTTTACATTTTAAATATTTACGATAACTTAAACATACAGACACACATCATGGTCTTTGGCAGAAAATGTTCACAGCACAAAAAAATACTTTAAAAGAAATACCAAATATTAATCCAAAATATATTAAGTTGTTTTTTTTCTTCCACAATATTTTTTTGCCTTTTTTTCTCTTTTTTCTTTTTTTCTTTGTAAACAATGCATATGAACCAAATGCATTTTTCAGCTTTCAAGAGGGGTAGGGAGATTTAAAAAAATATGCAATTGTCCAGCAAATGCAAATGTTTAAAAAGGAAACTTGAGGAATCATGGGAATAAAATAACACATATAAAACCTAAAAACGGTAAAGGAAAAAAAAAAACAAAACAAAGATTCAAGGAGAACTAAAAACAGTCAAGACAAACTGCTAAAACCCACCAATCGCTCCTGGGGCTGAGCTGGGGGACTCTTTAAGACCAGAAGTCAAAGTCACGGCCACTGGCAGGCTGCCATTGGATGCTTCACTCCAGTTCTCAAGCGCCGGCCCTGCTTCAGGGCGCTGGGCACAGGTGGCTCGAGGAGCCAGCCTCACGGCGCCATGCTGTAACGGGGGCTCCATTCAGAGGACTATCTGAGTCACGTCTCCCAATCCCTCCAGGGTGGGTGGACAGAGACCCTGATGAGAACAAGTTTCCTTTGGGAGAACTGGTGCTGGGAACCCCACCACAGCAGACTTGTGTGGTGGCTCACTTCACCTGGCTCAGGGCTCATAACCAAACTGACAGGATGTCCCAAGGACAGGAGCTGTGGAGCCATTTCAAGAGGCTGGTGATGGTGGTGGGGGGGAGGGTCACGTGGGCATTTCAAAAAGGGTTCAAGATGGGGAAAAAGACAGCCAATATCCCGTGGATCAACTGGATCACGGGCCAAGGGCTTGAGAAGGGGAGATAACTGGGCGGAACCGTGACAGCAGAGATGGGAGCACAGAACGAGGGGACAAATCTGAAGCAGCCCGCTTCAGTCTTCTGTTCCACAAGGAAGGGAATTATATACAAACCGCACAGCGCATCCCAGTCCTTTCCAAGTGAAGGGGTGAGGCTGTGGCCTCAACGGGCCCCACCAGATGCAAGTGTGGGTGAGCCCAAGGAGGCGGTGAGGGGCTGAGGAGGTTGGAGGGACCACACTGAGCCAGGCCTGACTAGTAAACCAGCCCACCTGGCGTCCACGGGCAGCCATCCTTGGCAATCAGCCCCCAAATCAACATATCCTGTCCCCCTCTGCCCGAGTGTCCACTGGGGGTGCAGAAGGGGCTACTCCCTTCTGAGCTTTCGGTTGCTACCCTGGCAGCAAGCCTTGGGCTGCAAGCAGGTTAAGGTCCAGTCCTCATTCCACGTGGGCCCAGGAGGAATGTGGGGCTAAGGAGCAGAGTCTTCTGGGGGCCGGCTCACAGCTCCCCTTCTCCTCTGCAGCATCCTTCCTCAGCTCCTGGGACCAGATGGTCAATGGGAATGAGTGCTGGGCTGGGGGAGGGTGAAGCAGCCTCTGGAGGGGCTGCTGGAATGGCCACGTGGCAGAGGGCAGAGGAGAGCAGGGAGTGGTTCGGAGTCCCCAAGGCACCACATCCTTCAGATCAGTATCTCCACCATGTCCGACAAGTCCTGGACTCTGGATGTAGCAACAGAATCTGGAGAGATAAGAACACAGGCACATGCCAACGAGCATTACCACATTGCTCTTTTAAATCCTACCACGTTTGAAAGATAGGATCTATCTTCACCAACTTTTCCCAACTCAGCTGCCCAGGTCGCCATAACTTGGCCAACCTAAGCACAAAGCTCTGCTCCCTCTGGGCTCTCGGTCCAGACCACCAGCCTCCAGAGTGGAAGACACAGTTGTTTACAACTTGGAACTGGTCGGAGGGCTTGGAGGGAGGGTGGAGAGCCCCAAGGGAGGGAGGCTGCCGCATTCTTTTCATGCCTGTGGTTTTCTGAGATGGTGAGGCCAGGCAAATATGCAAAGGCTAATGTGAAAGGGAGCAAACACAGTAATGGCATCTTCTCAAATTTCTCCTTCCCGGATTCTTTTTAAACAAAGTCTCCTAACTTGAGTGGAAGGGTAACTCACCAAGCTCCATTATCTTAGATATTTAGACTGGCAATAAAAGAAGACTTCCAAAGAGAAGATAAAGAGACTCCCAGGTGGATCTGTCTGTAATCAGGGTTTTCAGTTCCCCTATTCATGCATCCAACCAGCTCTCATATGTACTGTGGTGGGCCTCACACCCTGCTCACCCGTCCCTGTGCAGGGCTCCCTGTGGAGTGTGGGCAGTGAGTGGGGCCAGGCCTGGGAATAAAGGGTCAGGGGCCCCAATTCACACCCCAACATGCCCTCAGCCCCGCAGAGAAGTCGGGGGGTTGGGGGGAAGGGGACTTACCCAGCAAGGCTGTCCTCTGGCCACTGCTGCACCCCAGAAGGCCGTCGGGCTCCAGGCCCAGGCAGGCGGCGGCGCTGTCTGGGGGGCTGTCAGTCTGGGTGCTCCCATCCCTGCTCCCATGTTTGGCATGGGCAGCTAGGGGAGCCTCGGCCACTGGCTCCTCCGCCGGGGCCCTGTCTGCTGGAAAGGCAGGAGGTTCACAGTTATTGCCTTGTCCATAAGGTGGAACCCCCAGGAAGAACACCCCTACTTAACTGTACCTATTAGGGATGCGAATTGCTCTTGATTTGCAAGAACTTCGATTACAACTAAACGCTCCTGTTTCCAAATGGGAATAACTATCAGGTTGGATTGGGTTCCAAAAACTTCGAGTAGAAGAGCCTTTCTTAAAGGGGTGTAGATTAAATCTTAAAACCAGTAGGGACTCTCAGATTTCTGTGGCATCTGCTTAGAAGGGGGAGTGGAAGGGCTGGCCCAGAAGGTACATCTGTACAGGGAGCTCTATTTTTACTTAGATGGTAAGTGGCTGGGGCCAGGGTGGTGGAATTTCCAGATATGGGGGCTACAGCCTGCCTCTTCACACCAGGGGGACAGCTGTGGGCTGCAGGATCACTGGAGCCAGAGTATAAGCCAGCTTCCCTGGGTAAGGGGCTGGGATGCCCTGGCTCCTCTGAGCCTCAGTTCTGAGAGGAAAGGCCTGAGGACACCCTAGCCCCTGCCTCTGCCTCTGCCGCTTACCCGCCTCCTCTCACCTGCAGCCAGCCGGGCAGGGGCATCCACCTGCCGCTCGCTGGAGGAGAGCCCTTGCCAGCCCTGGGCCCCTGCTGCTGCAGCCACGAAGACAGATGGCACCGACTTGGCAGGCCTCAGGGAGCCCTGGGTGGCCTTGCCAGGATCCTTCCTGGAGCGCTGCTGAAGGACCTTGATCACCGCATCCTTCTCCAGGATCTGGGCGTGGAGCACCTTTAACCTGAGGGGTGAGAGGTCATGCTTGCATCTTCAGACCTACAGATCCAACAGCCCCCATCCTTCTCGCCTTGTAGACGTTGGAGGGAAAGCCTTTCCTACAACCAGGCTGGGCTCTCCTGGCCTTGCAGCAGGGGCAGGAGGGGGCCTTCAGAAATGCCATCACAGCTCTGGAACTGGATGCTCTGAAAATTGCCCATGCGAGAAGTGCTGGGCCCTTCTCACACCAGCAAAGGCAGGTCATCAAGGGGCAGGTCCTGGGTTCATCCAATGACAGCAATGGTACAACCCCCGTCCTGGAGGACCACCCCCAGGGCTGTTGACCAAATGGGCTCAGTCAACGTGCTTGTGCTTTTGAGCCAGGTATAGGTTAAATGGAAATCTTGTGGGGCCTCTGAGATTGTTTTTGGAGAGAAAATACTAGCTACCCCCAGGCCAGGGGCCTCGGCCACATTCCTTCTGGGGGTGGTACATGGTGTGGACTCAGTAGGAAAGTCTTACTCTCTGATTTACATGGGGGAGGGGGAGGGGATAGAGTCCCAGAGCCTTGGATGGCATCCAACAGTGGGGTCTCCTGGGCAGACCAAGGACTTGGTTGGTACCTCTGGGAAAGAATACGTGTATGATGCCAGCTATGCCAAAAGCACGGGGGTCAGCTCAGAAGTAGGAGGGATTGTTAGGCCAGGTGGGGCGAGGGGTGTTTATCACGGATTAAGGATGGGCAGGGACTTGACATCGCCACCCCCCTACCCCCACCCAGGTGCCCGGCCTGTAATGCCCAACCTGCTTTCCATCTCCTGATGCCTGTGGCCGCCGGTGAGCAGGCCCTCGTTGAAGCTGCTGCTGGGCGAGGGCTGGGGGGAGTGCCGGATGAGAGTGGTGTCGCGCTGGGCGGCAGCCGTGGCGGCCGCATCCATGGCAAACTGCCTCATGGCACGTTCCTCCAAATACTTCTGCTCCCACTTGGTCATGTCGGCCTCCAGTGCCAGGACCTGCTCCTCCTTCTCTCGTAGCTGCTCCGACAGCCGCAGGGCACTGAGCTCCGGGGACCCACCGCCGCTACTGCCACCACCGGGGCTGCCTGCCTGCCTCTGCAGAGAGAGGAGCACCGTGGTCAGGGGCGGCAGCTGGGGTGCATCGGCCACAGGTCTTCGCCTCCACAGGAGGACTCTCACCGAGCCTTGGGCTTGGTCAGCCTCCCCGTACACTCTTTGCAGCCCGCTTCCACCCAGAGACAAAGGGGAGGCGTGGGTCCCCGCACCCCCGCCCCAAATCCTGTGGCCAAGGGTGTGAGAAGATCAGGTCTGCCTTTGCAATAGCGACCACATAAATTATCTTCCAATCCGGGAAAGGGGTGCAACTCAATGACACTGGGACAACTGGTGTAAACTAGGACAGAACTGGGCAATCCAGGAGGTCTGGTCACCCTATCTCTGTGGGAAGGGTAAGGTTGGGAGTGGAGACAGAACCCTATCTGGTCTGTAAACACAAGAGCTATTCACATAGTCCGAAGTGAGGATAAAGACTCAGCATCTGGGCGACTATCTTCTCCCAGGATCCTGAGGAGACACACAAGAGGTGGCTAGTCTCCTCCATCAATGCTCCTGAGTGACTTTCTCTAGAGACCAAGTGTGCCAACCTGTGCTGCTGCTGAGGACAGAGGCCCAAGTCTTGAGTCCCCAAGGTCGGCACATGGCCCCGTGGCAAAGCCTCTGCTAAGACTGGTGGCTGGGAGGGGCCTTCAGCAAGGCCGGCACAGATCACCCTGGCTTTCCAAGGGGGCTCGGCCTGGATCTCAGCAGGGGCTCCCGGGGGCTTCAGAGCTGGCCTCCTCTGATGCTGCTCCAGTTCTGCCACCTCCGCGGGTCTTCCCAGCTCACCTGCTGCGCACGCAGGGCCTTGAGTTCCTGCTCCAGGCGCGTCCGCAGCCGTAGCTCCAGCTGCTCACGCTTCTCGCAGGCAGCCTGCAGCTGCCCCAGGGCCTGCTGCAGCCGTTCCACCTTCTCCACGTAGGCCTGCTTCTTCCGCAGCTCCTCCTCGGCTCGTGCCGCCCGGCCCTGGGCATTGCTCAGAGCCTGCTCCAGCAGCTCGGCCCGCCGCCGCTGGTCCTCGATGGCTCCGCGCAGCAGTGCCACCTCCCGCTCCAGCTTCTCCTGTTCCTGCTGCTGCTCGTAGCCTGCAGGGACGGAGGGGGGGGCCTGGTCAGTGACGGCAGCCACCTCGCTGGCCCCACGGAGCACCCCCCACGTACTGGGCTCTGGGCTGACCACTGCAGCAGCATGACTGCATCTTATCCTCCCCACAACCTACGAGTTAGGTACCCTTAGTAACCCCATTGCATGGGCCAGGAAACTGAGGCTCAGGTTAAGTCATGAGTAAATGAGCGCGCCAGGCCGGGGCCCTTGCAGTAGTCACTGGGCTACACTGCTCCTCTGCTGGGACACGGTCTTGCCAGGAGAGAGCCCCAAACACTGCCCACTTGTGCCAGGTGTCACCATTTCCAAAACACATTCACAGTTCCCCTCGAGCCTCACGGTGACACTAGAGACTGGACCGGTCGGAACTGTGACGATGTCCATTTGCAGATGAGAAAACGGAGGCTCAGGTGGACTGTCGTGTGGTCATCATTCAAGTGGAAGAATCAAGGAGAGGGGAAGGGACCACCGTGTGCTGCCCCAGGAGCCAGGCACTTATACATCTTATTCCACCAAAGCCTCCAGTAATAGTCCCTTGAGGCAGGATTTGTGACCCCTCAACTTAAAGGGGAGGAAACATAGGAGGTGAATGGTGCTGCCAGGATGGGGACCCAAGTCAGCCTGCCTCTGACGGATCAGGCTGCTTGGCTGTGGTGTGAGGCCCTCACACCTAGAGGGCTGCCGAAGTGGGCTCCAGGGCTCACTCTGTGGACCCAGGCGCCCCTACCCGCAGAGTGTGTGGGCTGCCCGCCTTGCTGGAGGGCAGAGGCTCTGGGGCCTGCCTGGTGGACTCAAAGGCACTCTCTAGGGCAGCACTATCATAGCACGGTGGAGTTTCCTGTCGTAACGGGCTGGTCCTACACCGTGCCAGCCAGTGCGGTAGCCACTAGGCATGCGGGGCTACTGAGCACTGGAAGCGTGGCTAGTGTGAGGGAAGAGCCGAATTCTTCATTTTATTTAATTTTAATTAATTTTAATCTTTGAGCCATCTTTAATCTTTATACCTATCACATAGGAAGTACAAGCTCTGGAACAGACGAGTGAAGGCTTGGGACCTGGCAGGCAGAAGGGAGGATTCATTTACTCAGGGCCCTGGGGCAGAGAGGGAGGACACAGGCGACTGACCCAGGTCAGCTCTGGTTCACGCTGGATTTCAGAAGGCTGGGTCCAGGCTGGCCTCATTCTTTGGGGTGGAGGGAGAAGATGGCAGAGCTCAGTAACACTGAAATTGAGCCTTTCATCCCAAGCTGGCCTGACCCCTGATGGAGTGGAGGGGGCAGGCGGGAGTGCTGACTGGGACTTTGGACCTGGAGGTAGTGACCCCATCCTGGGAGGCTTCACAGAGCCCAACAGCTTACAGAGTTTGCAGGAGGCCTGCATCTCATCCCAGTCTATGATGCCCCCATCTTACAGCCTCAGAATCTGAGGCTCAGTGGGAAGAAACTGCCCAAGGGGGACAGGGCTGGGAGAACCAGGCCTCAGGACTCAAGGCCAGATCCCCAGGGAGGACAGGGTCTGACCTGAGCTGGAGGTCTGTATAGCTTGCCTAGTAGGAAAAGCAGATGGCACTGGCGATAGGGGCCACACTTCCCTACTAGTGTTGACTGACTCCAGAAAAAAGATGAGATCAACCAGAGGCATCTTCCCTGAGAATTCTGGTTTCCCCATGGCTATTGGGAGCAAGGAAGGGCTGCATGGCTTCCGTCAGCCCTTGGGGAGGATCCCCAGGACCCAGCCTTTGGCTTCCAGAAGTTTCCTGCCACCTCCCACACCTCTAAGGCCCCGGCAGGGGCTGGGAAGCCTGAGCCCTTGGCCATCCCCAGCCACCAGGATAAAACCCTGGGCCTGTCTGGCGGGCAGGGGGCGGGGGCGCTCCCAGGCGGGGTGGCCGCGAATCAGGGAGACAGGGCGAGGGGCCAAGGGCGAGCGAGCAGTGGAGGGAGCAGAAGGCCTTTCCCCCTGGGAAAGCGAGGCCCCACCGGCACGTCCCAGTCCCTTTGTCCCAGTGTCCTCCCTCCTCCCGCAGTGCGGGCGGGCGGGGCGCGGGAGGGAGCAGCGGCGGCGGCGGCGGGGCGGGGCGCAGCGGAACAGCCCGGGCTCAGGAATGCCTGGCATCCAGGTCACCCGCCGCTGCCAGATTAATGGCTCCAGCCCGGAGCCAAGAACAGCCTGGCGCTCGCTCCCCGGGGAGCGGAAACGCCTCCAGGCCGGCCTCCCCCTTCGCCCCTCCCCTGCCCGCTCCCAGAAACCCGCCGGTGACTTCCTTTCTTTGGCAGAGCCCGGCCCCCAAAGTCGGCCCTCTACTACAGGGCGCCCCATTCTACCCCCTTCCAGAAACCCGCCCTCCCCAGACTCCAAACGGGACCCCCGGGGCCGTCCCCTCCCCACCTCCCAGAGACCCTAAGTCATCGCCTCCCGCCAGTACAGCCCCGCCTGCCCCCTGCCCACCCCCACCCCCCAGCCCTTCAGTGCTGGGCTCCTGTCGGCCCTGTCCAGGGCCGAGCCCTCCTTGAGGAGGGAGGTGCTGCCAGCACAGCTCAGCCCTCAAGCTGCCCCTCCACTTCTGGACACCCCCTAAGTATCCAGCTTCAGCACAGCAGGCTTTCTGAATGGGTTCCTCCTTCCTCGAAGCCACCCTCGCCCGGCCACCAGCCGCCCCCACTCCACTCCTTTGCAAACACCCTAACACCACTATAGCGCGTAGTAAGAGCATACAGGAGGATTTTAATAAATAACTGCCTCTCTGTCTCTTCTGACTGCTGCAGCTTCTTCCTACTGCTGAGCTCGGGGCTCCCTTTGTCCTCCCTCTTCCCCCAAACTCCCTGCTTGAACCTCCACTTGAGCTATCCTGCTGCTTCTTCACCTGTGGCCTGCTCCCCACCCTGCTACCCCACAGAGCCCTTCTCTCAGGCTGCTGGGGACCTCTCCTCATCTCGCCTCCGGGGCCAGGCCACCCTTGTTGCCTGAAATCCGGGGTGGGAAGACCCTGCTCCTTCCTCAAGCTCACTGCCTCTCTTGACCTCCCTGCCCTGGCACCTTCCTGACCTGTTCCTGCTGTGCTCCACGCCGGCCAGGGGCTCAGCACAGCTGTGCTAGTGAACAAATAAGTGACTGAATGGATGAGTCAACAATGAACTCATCTGTTCTTCAAGAAGCCTCTGACCACCCTCTTTAGGGGATCCTCCTGAGCCCCTTCTTTGGGCTGCCCTGTTGGTTACGCCCCATTTTTGGCTGGTGCCTCCACCTGTTATGGCCCAGCCTCACCATGCTCCCCAGCTTCCCGCATTCCCCCTGGGCACCCCCTGGGAGACTCAGACTCTTCCTTCTCTCTCATCCCACCTGTCTCCAAGGCTCTCTGGCCTCCCCCATGCTTCTGAAGGACACCGAACCGATGGTCAGCACCACAGCTCAGCAAACCACAGCTCCCCAGCTATCCCTCTGGATCCACTGATTTCCCCAATACACAGAGAACCAGATCTTTTTCATCTTCAGAAACTACCCCTCCCCCAGGTCTAGTCCACTGCTGGGTGCGTAGTAGACATTCAGTAAACCCAAGCTCCAAGCACTGCTTTGATAGAGGAGGCCGATCCTCCCTGTGCTGAGGGGCTGTCCTGGCCACACCTCTGGCCAGGCTCCTGAGTGGGACCCCTACTCACTTTGAGCCAGCAACTTGGCCACCATGTCCTGACTGCCTGCCTGCGCTTCCTGTGTCTTGCTTGCCAGGCGCCGGTTTGCAGATTCCAATCTCTCTGTTTCAAATAAAGAAAAGAGGTTTTAAGGAAAAATGTTTGAATACAGGTGAAGTTGCCTGCTGGGGTGTCCCCTCGGTCCTATCTGTCGGGCTGCATTCTCCAAGTTGGGGGTGGGCTCATAGGGAAGCTCCAGGTCATCCTGGGCCACATGGGTGGGAGGTCCATGAGGAGCCCTAAGGTCTAGAACACAGAGACAAGACTCCCCAAGGAGTCTCAGCCTAGTCTCCTTTGAGTCGATTTATACTATTATTGCAGAGAACAGATTCTGAATTATTCCCTAGAACAGTGGGATCAAGCTGTCCGCAGGTACTCCCCACCCCTCCACCTGGGTAAGCCGTCCTCACCTCTCAGATCCCGGTTGAAGTCCTGCAGCCGCCTCATCTCACTGTCCATCTTGTTCCGCATAGTCTTCTCCAGGGCCTCCCGCTTGGAAGAGGCCCTCGTCAGGCTCTCGTGGGCCTCAGAGAGCCGCTGGATTTCGCTCTCCAGCTGCAAGAGGCAGACAGCAGAGCTGAAGGAAGGGGATAGCTCCCAGGGAGGGAGTGGCATCAAGGTCCCCTCCACAGACCCCGGCTGATCTGCTATTCTCCATCAGAAAGGGTGAGAGAGGAGAGGATCAAAAGCCACAGCAAAAAAATCCACCTAGTTCTGGTGGGATGGGCTGCAGCCTGTAGCCTCTAGAGGTGGACCAGACTGCTGGAACAGGCAAGCGAGGGTCCCTTCAACTGTCCCAAGGTCCTGAGCAAACCCAAGGCCAGGATCTCTGGAAGTGGCTGCCTGCAGCGTGACTAAGCGCAGCTTTCTGGGGCCCACTGTCCAGAAAGAAGCATCTTCCTTTTGTCTGGCTTCTACTGAGAAATCTGAGCACAATGGGCCCAGGAGTGGGCACTCAGACTCCAACCACGGTCCAGAGGGTGGACTTATCTTGGACACCACAGGATGGCCTCGGGAGGCCTGAGTCCACCTGCTAAGGCTGAGCGCACAGCTGGTAACCCTTCACTAAGAAGGGAGCACCAGACCCCAGCCTGAGCCGCCTCTGCTTGGAGGATTTGCCTCTCCAGCCACCGCCATCCACCCCAGAGGGCCAGCCTGGCCCTGGCTGCCCCTCCCACTTGGCGGCTGGCAGGTTCCACACGTGCTCCTCGCTGGCCTGTGATTCCAATAAGTCGCTCGTTTTTTCCAAGAGGAGGGGCTTCCTCTGTGGCCAGGGCTGGCCTGGAACAGACTTGCTGTTGTGTGGGGGATACAAAGGGCTCTCTGTGGGAGGTGTCCACGGGAGGGGGTGTGTGCAGGGGAAGGGTGCGAGTGTGAGGGAGCCGTGAATGGGCTCTTTCTAATCACCATTGGGCAGCAACAGCTCATGCTCCAGGCCTGCTGTGCCGGCTGCTCCCCAGCTGTCTGGAGTCAGCCAGGGAGGGTGCACGAGGGATGGGGGCGGGGACTGAGGGACGGCTGAGAAGCCCAGCCAGGCCAGCCCCGTCGGGGTCCCTTCTTCCCCCTGCCCCTCCGAGGCCCCAGCAGGGCCTACCTTCTCGATGCGGCCGGTCTTCTCCGCCGAGCTCTCCAGCTCCCTCTTCAGCCTCTCGTTGTCCCTCTGCAGCCTGGCATTCTCCCTCAGCACAGTCTCCATCTGGGCCAGGTGGGCACTGCCCGAGGAGGCCTGGGTACTTGCTGGGGCCTCCAACCCTGGTAGGCTGAGGGAGCCTAGCGGGCCCTGGCTGAGGGGAGCCGGGGATGGGGGCGGGGGGTGCTCCTGGGGCTGCTGCAGGTACTGGTACTGCTGCCGCTGCTGGAGGAACACAGGGGGCACCTGGGCCTGCAGGATCCTGGGGAACAGAAGAGTAGGTGCTCAGAGACCGAGAAACCACCCCGAGTCGCGCCAGCCCTCTTGGGCAGACAGCCTCCCCACAGCGTGAGGCAGCGACTGGTGGGGAAGGCCTTTCCACATGGCGTCCCCAAGACCTTCAAGGGCCAGGGGAGCAGGGCTGGAGGGGATTAACATGAGCATGCTTATTTCATGCCCAGCCTCACTGTGGCCGAGGCCCTGGGGATCAGCCTGAGCAGTACTAGCAACCCGAGCTTAAAGAAGAGATCTTGAAAAGTGCACTCCTGACCCTTCTCATCAATAGAAGGCTCTTTCTGAGTGTGGAGGTCACATCCATCATGACTGAACACACAAACTTCCAGGCCCCTGGGCCACTTGGTGTCTGTTCCGGCCCCTGGTGTCAGGCCCTGCGCTCACACGCACTTCTTCTCCCTCCTATTTTGGGTCGCGTCACCCCTTGAAGAAACATTTTTAGAAGACTGCGGCTAAGGTTAGAGCGGCGAGACAGATGTCAGGGGTAGAGTCTGGGCTCCAGAGTCTGACAAAATAGGCATTCAAACTCCGGCTCCAGTGTTTAAGCCCATGGTGCGGCAGGACTCCGCTCAATCATGAAAGTAAGGTTCTCAGCCTCAAGGGGGTTTGTGAGGGCTACATGTGCCTGGCAGAGTGCTGCGCCTGCAGTGGGCGTTCCCACAATGACGGCCCATCCTCCGTCTCTCCTAGTGGAGACCGCAGCTTACTCTCTGCTCAGAGTAAATGTGACCCAAACAGTGGATTTTCTGGGGCATAGTGGTTGCCTCAGGACTATGACAATAGCCTGAGTTTAGGGACAGTGTCCTACTGGTATAACGTCAGCCTCAGGGCCCCATGTCAAGGGAAGGAGCAAAAAGCAAGAGGCCTGTGGGGTCACAGAGCCTTTCTGGGGCCTTGTGGCTCTAAGTGTAAAAGAGCTGATGGCCTCAGTTTCACCAGGAACTTTCCCAAGTCCCGGAAGCCCCACATGAGTCCATCACCTCAGCACCTATGCCTGCCCTTCCCCTCATCCCTCCCCTTCATCCTTCCCCCTCCAGAATCCGGGCTCCCTTGCCCCTCTTATGACCCTAGGCTATAAGAACAGTCCCTGCCCCCAGTTCCCAGAAAGCAAGCCTCAAAGCAAGCAGCCAAGAGAGGCTGGCAGATGTATTTCTCTTACTGCCCAAGGTAGAGCTTCCAGTAGGGGCCGAGAGTCCCCATTGGAATGTGCAAACTCTCCCTGTGCTGCTAAATGTGGCATCTTGGGGTTGCTTCTTGAACTTGCTCCCCCTGCCCTGGGCCAGGCAGACACAAATGGCATTCTTTGGGGATGACTTGGCTCCAAGAAAGAATACAGCCTCCTTTCCTTCACACTTGCTCTCCCTTCCCCTTGTTCGCCCCTCCCCCTCCCTCTTTTTTTGTTCTCCTGCAAACAGTCTACTTCCTTTCCACGATATTATCTTTTCCTGACAGGGCTCAATAAGGCTGGTCCAAGAGAAGAAACCACGACTCAGCTTCCGAAACTCTCCCAGGACGGAGCCCTGAGAAAGAAGATAAGGTGGGGGGGCCTGGGAGGTGGAGGGTGGCGAAAACCCACAGGCTCCATCTTCTGGTCCCTTCATTCCAAGCTATCACGTCACTCATTTCTCGAGAGCTAAGAAAGCCATCTTTCCCGGGAAAGGGCACACAGTGGGAAAGTGGGTGACTAAATGAGGACTCAGCAGGCACGAAGAGAACCAGACTTGGACCTTGGGCAATCAGAGGAAGAGGGAGTCTGCAAACCTTCAGGCTCCTCTGGTGGGGCTTCCTGGACCCCTGTGCGGGGTAGATGCAGGGCGTGTGAAAAGGGCGTGTGTCAGCTTCTCAGGAGAAGGTGCGGAGCCAAGCGATAGCCTCATTTCTAGGAACCCTATTTCTGCAAACTATCTGGGCTTCCTGCCCCTCCCGGGCATCCCTGCTTCCATTCTAGCCTCTAGAATCCATTCTCTACATGCAGCAGAGGAATCGTTTTAAAAAGGTAAGCCAAATCGCATCCTCTAAAGGCTTCCCTTCACACTGAGAATCAAACACTAAGCCCTCCCCGCAGCAGCCTCTCCGGAGCCTCCACAGAAAGGGGCTCACCTGGACCAGGAATCCTCTCCCACTCCAGGCTCCACCCACATGGACCACACAGAAAAACATGAAAGGAAATGAATGGTAGGGACAGGGCAGCTCCTGCCCCGGTGTAGGAGCGGGGAGAGGTCCCTAAGGAGGCCATCTGGTCCTTTCTTCCTGCCTACAGTTAGGAATGCCTCCCAGTAATCACAGAAAGCAAACATGTCCACTTGTTCTTAGAAACCTCCAGAGAAGGAGGTTCCACCTTCTTCCCACTTAACTTGGAAACAGTTTGGCAATGATTCCCAACCCTTGTCTTTGCAAGTTCTTTCTGAAACCCAACCTTTAACCCCCTGCTGTAATTCATAGCCTCTGAAAACCCTAGTTACTCAACTGCCACAGAAAATTAGACAATGGTGTCCACCTCCAAATTAAAGCAAGGGATGCCGCTAAGTTCTCATGTGACCCTGGCTAAATCCCTCTTTTCTTCCAGCATTAGCTCCCATCTTGGGAGGGAGAGGGTATCATCGGCCTTCCTCTGGAGCTCGCCAGGATTCTGGAGGCTCTTCACCCTGGGAGAACTACGCTGGAAGCCAAGAGCTTGAAGACCGAGGTGGGCAGTTACCTTACTTCCGCATGCTGGAAGTGCGGGCTGCCACGGGTGCGGTACCGCGGGTCGGTGACAGCGGAGGTGGTCTCATGAGCTAGCACGATGTGTGGGTACTGAGGTGGAGGTCCGCGGGGCTCCGGGCCCTCTGCAGGGGCGCCCCTGGGCAGGGGTCCCTGCTGGTTGCGGGCCAGCTGGGGGAAGCTGTGGGAGGCGCTCATGTGGCTGGGGGTACGGGCCCCGTTCCTCTCCAGGGACAGCTGCAGGAGCCGCTCGCTCAGGGAGCGCACGTGCCCGTGCCTCAGCTCACGCAGGGCCTCATCCTGCCTCCGAATGCCACCCGGGGCCCCGCGGGGATCCCGGTCCCCCATATGTGGCTGGGGCCCCGCCTGCTGGGCCGCATAGTACTGCGAGTGGGCTTTGGCCTCCTCATAGGTGGGCAGCTCCTCGCCCTTGCCAGGCTGTGGGCACAGCCGGTAGAGGCTGTTCTCTGCCAGGTGGGTCTCGGTGCCCTGGTGCTCCTGGCCCTGGGGCTCCTGCCTTGTGGCCTGCTGCAGCACCTGACTGTCCTCGGGGGCCACGATCTCCAGGGGGGCCTGGGGGCTCCCTGTGCCCCCAGCCCCAGCCCCACCCCGTAGGGCCTGCTGCTGGATGGCCAGCAGCGTGCGGGTCTCGGTCAGGTTGCCATAGCGCAGCTGCTCCTGGATGAGGCGGTGCAGGACCGTACCCGAGGAGTCCTCCAGTGTCCTCATGCTTCCTGGGCTTGCACACAACCGCCTGGACAAAGGCCAGCGGCACCTGGCCCCAGAGCACCTGGGAGGAGAGAAAGAAGACCACTCAGTGGGAGCACATGGGAAAGGGGGGGACTTTCCATTACTGTCTGGTCAAAGGCATGATGGTAAAGAGCAAGGCTATGGAGGGGCACACAAGCCTGGGTTCAACTGCCAATGCTGCCATCTACTGATTAAGGCAAGTCACTTAACTTCTGAGCCTCAGTTTCTCCATCGGAAATATGAAGGAATAATGCTAGCCTCACGGAGTTGAGAATTAAAACAGGCAATGGCTGTTGAGCTCCTCGTGTACTGTAAATCCCTGGCAAAGGACCACCATTATAATCATATTCATGGAGACTTACTGTGCCTAGAGAAAAACACCAGTAACCTAGACACCAGGAACCTTGGCCTCCTGCAGTCAGCTTCCCATCAAAGAGCCTGATGAGCGACTCTAGCGCAGGCCTAATTCAGCTCTAACCACTGAGCATTCCAGTCCAGGGGTGGACAGGGCCCCAGTTTATTGGCAGGTGATAAAGAATGATTCCAGCCTGGTAGAAGCCCTAGGCAAACAGCCCCCAGGACCGTCTAGGATGAAGCATGCCTGAGCGCCGGCCTTGGCACAGCTAACTCACCACCCTTTACTCTGCTGAGCCTTCCCTGTCATGGGATGACCTTGGCAGTCACTCTGCAAGGTGAACAGGAAGAAGGAAAAAATGCATCTGGATTGGTGAATAAGGGATGAAAGAGAGACTATAATAGGACAATGGTTTTGTGAGATGAGGCAAAAAGGTGCCACCCATCAAGGTTTGTGGGCCAGTCACATAGTCTGTGCGCTGACAGTAAGTGCTCCAGGTAAAAAGAAAGGGGGCACGATGTCTTCGATTTTATGATTACCACCCCCAGCTACACACACACTTGCTCCTTGGATGTGCCCTGATGGCCCTCTAGGCACGCAGGGGATGATGGGCCATCAGCATCTTGACATTGGTAACACCACTTGAGCCGACTGAAGAAGGAAGGGAGCGAGCGGGAAGGCTCTTGGCTGCAGGAACCTGGGGCTGGGGGCTCTGAGCCTAAACTGCAGGGAGATAATATCTCCTGCGGAAGGTGTTCCCTTCTGAGCCTGGGCTCCCAGTGGCTCATGGCCTGGCAGGCTGCCCACCTCACCCAGCTTCCTTTCCACAGCCTCCTCTACGACAGACCTCCAAACTGGGATTCAGGGAAGACCAAACAAAACCCACACCTCCGGAGGTCCTGTGTGCACGGGAGGACAGTAGGAGGAACGCAGCCCCTCCTCTGCCCCAAAACTAGCCCCAGTGCCCTGCTCAAGTTAGGGCTTGGCCAACTGGCAGAGCAGCCATTCCACTCCCTCCTCCCAGCTGCCCAAAACCGGGGAGAGGGAGATGCGTCTGGAGGGTACTCTGTATTCATCCTTCCTGGCACCCCCTCATTCCCCCCGCCCCAAACACACAAGGACGGGAGATGCAAGACTCTAGAGCTACCCGAGGCAAAACAAACCGGAATCAATTCTCCCTAGCGTTTCATCCACGGGGCATTCCTAAGTTAATCACTGTCTGGGCTGACTGCAGCCGAGGAGGACCGGAGAATGCAGCTTTCCGGACAGATTCCAGGCCCTCTCCCCACCAACAGTGTGCCTGGGTGCAGGGAACACCTCCCGCGCCTCTCATCCCGCGTTTGTCCCGGTCAAGACCCTTGGATGCACATCCTTTCAGCTGAGCCGTTACTAAAATCTGCTCCCGCGACCCGGGCCGTGCACCCCTGCTGTACTAGCGCGCCCAGGTCTCTGAAACACCCTCTTCTAAGCAAGCACGCAACTCCGGCCTTTGCCTGGGCTCACGCGCGCCTAAGGAACCAAAGCGAGGGTCTCTAGTCAGACCGCACCTCATCCCGCCCTACCCGGACTCCTGGCTGACTACGAGCACCCGGTGGCCGCCGCTGCGCCGGGAGCTGGGTGGACGACGGTAGCCAGTGGTCCGGAGAGGTCTTTAAGCGTCGTGGAGCCGCCTCCCTCCCTCCCTCCCGAGCCCTCTTTGTTTTCCAAATGCTCCAGCGCTGACGTCAGCGGGCTGGACGGCAAGCTGCATTCTTTCTAAGTGAGAGCCAGACCGCGGCTCAAGAGAGGATTTTCCAAGGAAGACAAAGAGGAATTCTTGGGCTAGTTGGGGGGCAAAGACACCTGTAACCCCTACCTAACCAAATCAGCCCCCAGGGCGCTGCAAACTGAGCTCCAAGCGGCGCCTTCCGCCCAGATCCGCATCCCTTGGCATCCCCTCTTCCCGACCCGCGACCCCAAACACCCACTACGTTCTCCCCAGAGGCTGCCCCCCTCCTCCAGCCCCAGCAGACCCGCGCGCCTTCGAGAGACACCCCCGGGCGGAGCGGTCCTTGCCCTGCTTCGTGGCTGCCGGGAAAGGCGCGCTGTGCCTTGGAGGACGCTGGGTCCGCTCCGTTCCCGCTCCCGCTCCCGGAAAAGCCCAGGCTGCGGCGGGGCTCGGGCTTCGACTGGGGCGAGTCTCTGCGGCCCCGCGCGCTCCCCAAAGCGCCGAGAGGCCTTCCTTACCGCAGCGGCCCGCGGGTGCTCGGCGCTGTCAGACCCGACGACCCGGCCCGGCCCGGCTCGGCTCAGCGCGGCGGCTGAGGTGTGCTCTCGGCCGTAGCGCCGACGCTCTGGCCGCTTGGGCCCCAGCACGCAGCCCCAGGGTCGGCCAGCGCCGGAGGCGGCTGCTATGCCAGGAATGTGAGAGTTTCAGGTTCCCCCTCGGGATCAAAGCGAACCACAAATAACCTCGCAGCGCGCCGCCCTCCTCCGCCCTCCGCCTCCTCCCACCCCCTCCTCCCCGCCCCCGCCTTCCTCCGGGGAGGCGGCGCTGAGGACCCGGAGGCCGCGGCCTCCTGGACTCGCGGCGACCCTTCCCGGCCTGCACCCCCTGCTCTGCCTTCGGAGCTGCTGGGGACTGAGTCCAACTTGGCCCCTGACCTCCTGCAACCACGTCCCTGCCTTCCTCTCTCCTCCAGCTCCATTGGCCGGACGACACAGAGGGCTATACATCGCATGCCCCCGAGGGACTCTGGGTGTTGCTTCGGGACGTGGTTGGGGGTGAGGGGGCTTGGGGGTGTGAGTGTGAGTGTGTGTGTGTGTGTGTGTGTGTGTGTGTTGTGTACGCGGAGGGAGGACTGCAAAGATGTCCCTATCTGCGCGGCTGAACCTTGCCCCCAGGGAAGAGATGACTCTTGCTTCCAGCCCTAAGCCTCGCTTGTTGTCGCCGGCGGCAACCTTCGAATTGCACTTTTCTTGTTTACAAACACCTTCGCCAGCTCTTTTCGGATCTGTCTCTACAGGAAGGGTGAATCTGGGTTGAAAAACCTGGTTAATTTGATCCACTTAACTAGCTGAATCACCCGCCGCCAGGGGCTTTGTCCAGTTCTTCCCAAAGAAGTTAGTAAGGAGCAGCCCTTTACGGAAAGCGCGCACCGTGCTTCCTGGGCCTGGTCATCCCATCCAGCCCTTCCAGTTATCCTCCCAGGGATTTCTGTTATCACCCGTGTTTTATAAATGAGGGGTCACACAGAGAGTGATGAAGCCAGGTAGCCAGCGGGCTGCAGGTTCTCATTCCCAGAACTTTTCCGCAGCCACCAGAATCCAGGTTCCCTAGGTGGACAGGGAAGGCCCTGGGAGCCCTCCTCTCTTCATCTGCCCTCTCTCTGTTCTGGTTTCTTCATTTCCATCCACAACCCTGCCAGCCAGGAGCCCTCCCTTGTGTCCACTTCTGCTGCTTCTGCTGTTCCCCCTCTGGATGGAATTCTGGCCTCTGCCCCTGGGACCCTTCCTCCCCAGCCTTTGCACTAGGCTGGTCCATCTGTGCCGGTGGAAACCCCCCTTTCTGAAAGCCTGCTCTGACAGATCCTCCTGGGCTCTCACCACACTGGGCCTCTCAACACCTCCATGTGTGAGGCCCAGGCCCCTGTCCATCCTGAGAATGAGGGCTGACTTCCAGCCCTGACTGGGTCCTCTCCACCTCCCCTCACGGTGGAGTTTGCAATTGCGAGATTCACTGGAAGGGACTGGGACAAGAAAACTTGGTAAGTTCAAAGAGCTGTTTACTAGCCAGGGACATTGTTAATTTTTAATAAAACCCTCCCCCAAAATGTGTGTATGTGTGTGTGATTTACTTGGAAGCCAAATATTGTGTTTCAAACACAGGAGTACCTCGTTTCAGTGTGCTATGCTTTACTGCACTTCACAGATACTGCATTTTTCACAGATTGAAGGTTTGTGGTAACCTTTCATTGAGCAAGTCTATCAATCAACACCATTTTTCCAGCCGCATTTGAGCACTTTCTGTCTCTGTGTCACGTTTTGGTAATTCTAGCAATATTTCAATTTTTTTTCATTTTTATTATATTTGTTATGGAAATGTGTGATTTTTGATGTTACTATTTCACAAAGATTATGACTTGCTGAAGGCTCAGATGATGAGCAATAGAGTATTTTTTAATTAAGGTGCGTACATTGTTATTTTAGACATAATGCTATTGCACGCTTAATAGACTGCAGTATACTGGAAACATAATTTTTATATGCCCTGGGAAACCAAAAAATTTGTGTGACTTTATTGCAATATTCACTTTATTGTGGTGGTCTGGAATTGAACCTGCAGTATCTTCAAGGTATTCCTGAAGTGATTGGCTAAGACAAATGAGAAAATAAGTCATTTGTGTCAAGTTAGGGGATATTTGGTCATCCAAGGACCACCTTACCAAGAGGAGCTATGGCCAAGATGCCGCTGTCCCGACTAGATACAATAGGTAGGAATTTTAGAAATAAAAAGAAACAGAGAAGAGGTACCCAGGTGGCCTCTTACCCTGTGGACAACATTCTTCTTGGGAACACTTGGTGGAAGTGTGAGAGTGGGTGTGGGCATGTGCACTCCGGTTGCAAAATCAGGGAAAAGGTCGCATGGTACAGCTCTGTGTTTCAGGGGCATTTGTGGTGACACTGGACAAAATGCTGGGCAAACATCCTTGAGATGGTTGCAGAAAGGGGCCAGCTCAAGGTGGCTGGAGTCAGGAGGTACATCTTGGATTGGGCAGGCCTGCTGCAGCCCTAAAAGGGACCCCCTGATTGTGTACCTCTGTGTTCCCGAGACAGAAGCGGGAGAGAGATCCTGAAACCTGGATGGGAAATTTACACACGTTTTTCTTCTTTTTCCCTTCTCTCTGCAAGGATGGAGGGCAGGGCCTCCCAGGCAGGCAGGGCAGGGCAGGGCCAGGGGCCTCAGTGGAACCCGCCTGGCTCTGCAGGGTGGTTGGATAAGAGGGTCATCACAGCTCAGATGTGCCAGAGGCAGGTGTGCACAGGTGGGCGCTGGGCTGGCCAGCTGGCTAACACACACACACACACACACACACACACACACACACACAGCAGGGGAAGAGAGGCTCGCCTAGTAAGCCAGTGCTTTCTACTTCCCAGCTTTGTCCGTCTCTGTCCACACTGCCTCCCTCTCCCTTAGCCCCCTCTCCCTGCAGGTAATGATTCTTCCCAGGTGAGAGTGTGGCTGGCTGGACCTGGAATCCTGCCCAGGAAAGATGCAGTGGTGACCCAGTTCTCAGAGTAAGCCAGGCTTGATGCCTCTGCTCAGGAGGGTGCAGCTCCCAGGGGTGTGGCTGCCTCATAGGCCTGTACGTGGCTTAGCAAGGGATCCAGGCACCCACACCCTCATCCCTGCTTAGCCTGGGCCTGGGCTCCGGTCTGGGTCTGCGCCTGTGACGTGGCCTCAGTCTGACCCTGCCACTGTTCCCCACTGCACCCAACAGGAAAAATAAAGGCGAGTTCTAAGCTAGACTCTAGCAGCCCAGGTCCCCCATGGAGCTGGGAAGGGAATGGTCCCCTTACTTCCCAAATGGTTGATAGGCGAAGGAGGGGCTCCAGGGCCCAGGGGGCAGCATCAAAGGAAGACTCTGCTAGTTGTGAAATCCTCCCTTCCAGCTTCCCCTGGACACTTCCTTTGACAGGTTATGGGACACAGGCTGCCCACCAGAATCTGGAGCAGGGAGCAAATTCACAGGAAGAACCTGGACGTTGGGATGGAAGTTCCCATCTCCACTTCCAAGAGTCAAGCTGGGGGCCTTCTTCTCTTTGTCCTTTTGCAAGTCCCCATGGCCCACTTTCTGCCCCCTTCTCGGCCCTCCCCCACCCCAGGTTTCCCCCTAAGTCTCTCCTTCCACCACCACCTCTCCTTCTATTCCAGGCATCAGGCCCGAATCTCCATCAGGCACTGGCTGTTTCACAGGGTCTATGTCTTTCGGGGGATTAATTCCTCCAGAGTTGGAGCATTTTGGAAATTAGGCCCCACAATGGTTGAGGTAAGAGGATGTTATCCTAAAAAATGAAGGAGTCCTAACTTTCCAAACTGCACACACCCCTCAAACCCCTGGCCTCCATCCGTGCCCCTTGGCTTCTGATGCTTCTGCAGGCCCAAGGCTGGGATGATTCCTGTGGGCAGTGAAGTCCCCCTGGGGCAGGATCTCTGAACACTGCTCCCATTTCCCCTCCCTGCTCTGGGGTCTATAACTGCCCAGAATTTCCACTGGCCCAGCCCTGCAGACAGGTGTGTCCGGTGTATATTGTGAATAAACGGGGAAACTGCAGGAGTCCACTTTTCAATTTATTCTTATCTGAGCAGCCCTCAGGCTGGGGAAGGTGATGGGGATGGAGATCTCAGAACTGGCATATTTGAGGCAGTAAAGGAGGGAAGATCGTTTTGAAATATCAACGTAACCCCAGACACCGGTCTTTTCTGCAAAGCTACTCTGTACTGAGTGGGTACCGATTTGGTGGATGCTCACTGCTGCTGGAAAGAACCTCTGCTCTTGGCCAGAGGCCGCAGGGAATGTGAGGAGGCCCCAGGGTCTGCAGGGTTCCTTGAAGAGAAGAGCCTGGGGCAGGTTTCTGTGTCTGCTTGGGCAGGGCCAGTGTAATGGAAGAGTGCCCCCTAGTGAGACTCATCCCTGGCTGCTGGGGACAGCTCTACCCAGGGCTCCCAAGGTGGACCTGGGGTCCCAGAGCCGGCCAGCAGGGATGTTCGGGACAAGGTTTCATTCCAGGGACATGTATTTCCCAGGTCCCTCCAAGAATGGACTAATGGCTCCAGTTGTGTTTCAGAGCTTTCCTCGCATTTCAACCTCTTCTGGGCTTTCCCTTTTTCTTAAGGAGATACCATCTTTAATACAAACAATCTTACATCATTGACATCATTGGGAAAATACCTTTCATTTACTCACCCATTCACCCTTCCGTTCATCTCTTCTGTCTTCTATTTCATGTATTCATTCAACAAATATTTCCTGAGCATCTGCTCTAAGCCAGGCCCTCTGAATTGAAGGGGGTCTCCATCTTTGTGGAGGTCATGGATCACTGGGCACGGGAGAGAAAGAGGCCAGTACACTGCAGAACGGAAAGTTCTGGAGGCACAGGGAGGGAGTCAGGCAGGCTTCCACTAGGAGGTGGTCCTCAGGTTGAGCGCTAAAGGCCAAGATGGCCTGTGAGGTCTTCCCCAGCCTGGCATCTGGAGAACCCGCACTAGAAACACAGACCGAAGGGGGAGGTGTTGAGCCATTCACAGGTGGTTCCTGACCTCCAGTCACCCATACGTCCCTGTCCAGGAATGATCCTAGGTGGGAGGGACTACAAAGGGACACAAGGAAACTTTGGGGGAGTATGGTGTGCATATGCCCAAATTTATCAAATTGTGTACTTTTAATCAGCATTGTTTATTATAAGTCAAGTATACCTCCATAGAAAAGAAAAACATTTTAAAAAGTCAAATAGTAGTACAATGTAAAAAGCAGCACCCTGTCGTACTCTTCTCCCCACCAAATTTCATTCCAAAGAGACAACCACTTTCAAGTCTTTTAGATGTTCTGTTATTTACACCTAAATTTCTAAAACATCTTCTTTTATTCCATGGTGTTTCTGTTTTAGGTACTGCCTATCTACTTCCTGCTACTTCTTACTCACCGCATACACACACAGACACTTAAACACATACACACTTCTCCATCCTCCACATGGAAACATGACAGTTTGGTTAAATTACTATTCAGTGTTTATGTTATTGTGACTGTGTAAATATTGCTAAAAGCTGAATCACCTACTGTGCCATGAGTACACTTCCTTTCTTGTACAACTTTTGTTTTTCTTGGAGTTAAATATTTGCCTCATTTTTTCATTTTCTTGGCATGCTATATATTTAGCATTGATTTGTGCCCAAAGGGATAGACAGAACCCTAAAATTCTACTCAGTGAGGGTAGACCCACTGGCGTTCAATCAGGTCCATTTTGGCCTTGGCGTCATCCCTCCTGGAGAGTTGGGTGGGCTGCTCTCTAGTCCCACCAAACAGCTTTCATCCTGAGACCTCCCTTCATCTTCACCGTGGGTCCTCCCCTCACTTCTGTTTGGTTCCTTGTTTTCTGGATCCCTTGTCTTCATCTTCCTAAGAATGGAACTGTGGGAGGCAAATGTTTTTAACCATTTTATGTCTCAAAGTGTCTCTACTCTACCCTCATACACTATTGATGGTTGGCTGGGTATAAAATCCTAGGTTAGAAATAATTTTCCCTCTGTATTTTGACAGTGTTGCTTCATTTTCTTCTTGCTTCCAGTGTTGCCATTGAGGAAAATGATGTGATTCTGAGTAGTGATCTCTAGATAGAAACCGCTTTCTCTCTGGAAGCTTTTAGCATTTTCTCAGCATGTCCGTTGTCCTGAAATTTCCCAGGGATATTTCTTTGCTCTGGGCCCTTGATGGGTCCATCATTCTGGCACTTCAGGTCCCTAAGCACTGGGAAATTTTCTCTTATGATTTTGTTGTTACTTTCCTCCAGTTTAACTGTTCTCTCTTTTGGAACACCAGTTGTTTGGATGTTAGAACTCCCAAAATTCTTCTCTAAGTTTTAAATGTTTTTTCCTGTTATCTTCATTTTTCTGGGAAATTTCCACCCCTTTATATTTCAACCCTTCCATATTTTGCTGTCATTTCTAATTTTCTAGAGATGTTCCTTACCCAGTGTTCTCTTTTATAACATCATCCTCTTGTTACATGAATTAACGATCTTCTCTTATCCCTCTGGAAGTGGTGATTATAATGAAAATTGTTTTTCTTATTGCCATCTCCACATTATCTCTGTTTCCTTGGAGTTCATTTTTTTCTGTTTGTTTGCTTTGGTCTGTGTTTTTCGTAGTTAAGGCTTCCCTCAAATGACTTTGATTCTTGGCTGTCTGGTCCTATTTAAGAGGGAGGCGGTTAACAGCTGAGAGAAGCCCCATGTGGATGCAGAGCCAGTTTCTTGGTGGGTCTCACAGATAAAGGATGGGATACGGTTTTGGCCCTGAGGTGGAGGACCCCAAAATATCATAATATGTAGGTCGATTCCCTTGATCCAGTCAGTTTCCCGGTGACGGATCCTCTGAATTTCCTGCTGGAGGCTGGAAGCCTGGCTCCCTGTGTTTGGAAAGCCGAACAAGAAAAGGGAGCAGAAGGGGGTTGGGGAAGTGAGCTGCGCCAGACCCCAGGGCTCCGACCACAGCCTTCAGTCTCTAGACGCTGGAGGCTCCGTTTGCTAAGACTGTCTGAGGCTCCACTGACCTTGCTTCTTTCCCTCCCGGAACACTCAGCAGTGCGGGGAAAGCTAAAACCTCATCTATCTGCTTTCCCTTTTCCAGAATTTTGTTGACATTCCTCTCCTGCTCTCTCCTCCCCAGCCTTCTTTCGCTGAGGGGTTAGGCTTTTCCCTTTCAAGTCTGTCCTGTACGGGAGGCGGGGCCTGGGGCGGAGCCAGGGTGAAGGTGCTGGTCTCTGCTTCCTCCCAGTTCGGCTGGACTGGGTCTCCTCCTGGTTTTTCTCACCGAGGTGGCTCATTCCACGCCATGTGGGGACTGGTGTGGGTACTTGGGGCAGGAAGCTGGCAAGCTCAGGGTTGTTGAGCTAGTTCTACAACTTCGGGGCTTGCTTTCCCTGCTGTGGTGGGCTGGGTCCCCGTACCTCCGCCCAGGATAAGCCGGGCTGGGGGTGCTTCCGTGACGCGAGCTGTCTGCGTGACGCACGCTCCGGGGTTCTGCCACTCAGGCCCTGTACGGCTGCAGCCTGGACATCGGACAGGATGACTTGAGGCTTGGGGTTTCGGAGCTGCAGCTCCAGGAAGTGGATGATTCTCCTTCAGACACCACTTCGTCTTCCGAACTTGGGTCTCTGGGCGAAGGCTGGCCTGGAGCTGTCCTTGCTTCCCGTCTGACCCCTCTCGGTGCATTCACAGGAGAGGGTGGTGGGGAGAACACCGCCTCTCCCAGGCCCAGCTTTGCTGCCTCCTGAGGGCCGAGTCTCTGGCCTTTCAGCCCTGTTGGAAAGGTTCTGTTGTTCGAATGGGTAGGGGATGGAGAGTCACTTGGGAAACATCACAATATCTGGCTTAGTTCATGCAAGAGGCTCTCAGGGTGTGTTGTGTGGGTACTGGCCCTGTGGGGTGCTCCACGAGCAGTCAGCTGTGCCAGGGAGACTCCATAAACAGTATTCCTTCCTTAGAGATCCACGATGGCATCAACCTGTGTGGAGTCTGAAAAACATCTGCAGGAAAGAAACCATATCTTTGTTTAAGGCACCCATATGGGTGAGGACAGGCTGAAAGAAATTACACTGTCTGAAAAGGTATCAGGCAGTAGACAATTGGGAGTGTCCAGTGTATCATCTTGGTGGAAACTAAGGTGGCCGCAGAGTTGGAGACAGTGAAGAATGTAGCCCATATTTAGGCCAGTCCTTGGCTAAACTCTCCTGAAAGCCCAGTGGGTCTTGGCTTTCTGGCCTGCTTTTTCAGACCCTTTTGGCAAACTCCTCCCCAAAGCAGCCCAAATCCAAATGGCTGGTGCTGGAAGAGACACGGAATCTGGCCCTAGGACAAAGAAATGATCTTGGAGAGGTACAGGGAGAGTGCTTCCTCTGAGGTCAGCAGAAACAAAAGGACATCAGCCGTGGGGAGGAGATGGTAGAAAGAGGGAGAGGCAGGGTCGTGGGTCAGGCAGATCAGTTATCATTATTTCTGGACAAGATCTTATATCTTAGTAAGATACAATGTAACATAACATATATAAGAATATATATAATATATAACAAAATTCAACCTTTTTAACGTACAGTTTGATGGAGTTTGATAATTGTGTACAGTGGTATAACCACAATCACAATAAAGATTTAGATTTTTTCTATCTCTTTAAAGAGTTTCCTTGCACTGCTCTGCAGGCAGTTTCCTCCCTTGATCCCCAAGCCCCAATAACTGCAGGTCTGCTTTCTGTCACTACAGTTTTGCCTTTTCTAGAATTTTATTTTATTTTTAATTAAAAAAATTTTTTTTAGCTGCACTGCGTGGCTTGCGGGATCTTAGTTCCCTGACCAGGGGAACTAAGTCAGTGAAAGCACGGAGTCTTAACCACTGGACTGCCAGGGAATTCCCATAGAATTTTATATAAATAGAATCATTAATCATACAGCAACAGTCTTTGGCATGTAGCTTAATTTCTTTCACTTAGCATTATTCTTTTTAGATTCTTTCAACTTGTTGCCTGTATTAATATTCTGTTCCTTTTTTTATCAATGAGCAATATTCCAGAGTAGGGATGTACCACAGTTTGTTTGTCCTTTCATCAGTTGGTGGACATTTGGGTAGTTTCCAGTTTTTGGTTATTATAAATAAAGTTGCTATGAATATTCACATACAAGTCTTTGTGTGGACACACATTTTTATTTCCCTTGGGTGACCAGCTAGGAATGAAATTGCTGGGTATGTGGAAAGTGTGTGTATCTTGATAAGATACCACCACACTGTTTTCCAAAGTGCTGAACCATTTTACATACCCACCACGAATGTATGAGACATCCAGTTGCTCCATATCTGTCTACACTTGGTATTATCAGCCTTTAAAATTTTACCCATTCTAGTGGGTCCATGATGGTGTCTCATCATGATTTTAGTTTGCAACTCTCTGATGAATAGTGATGATGAGCATCTTTTCATATGCTTATTTGGCACTCATACATCTTCTTTTATGAAGTGTCTGTTCAAATGTTTCGCCTGTGGCTTGCCTTTCCTTTTGAGCTGGAGATGGACCACAAACTCTCTGCGTAACCTAGGGCAAGTGACTTAACTTCCCTAAGCCTTGGTTTCCTCATGTGTAAAATAAGAATAAAAATGGTATTTAACCATAAATTTGTTATGAGAATTAATTCATAGTAGATAAGAAGTCTCCCTGGCACTGCCTGGGACAAAGTCGGCTATTGTTTCCAGGGGAAACTTGCTCTTCCAAGCATGAAGATGAGGTGACGACCACCGTAGAGATACCCGTGGCTACCGCTAGTAAACTTGACAGATGACCTGGTGCCAGGCTACATGATTGTGGGCCTAGGAGAGGCTGGGTGGGCTCCATCTGGTATGTGTAGGGATACTCTAGGCCAGTGGCCTTGAAATATTTTCTCACATACACCCAGCACTTTTGAACATTTTTTGCTCTCTAGCATGCTTTTAAGTTAACATTTAAATTTATAGCAGAAGTTTAAATAGTTCCAACTGATGTGATTTTCAGTAAAAATGATATTTAAAAATAAGACTGCTCAATTGCTCTTTTAAATGTATCATATGGGCTCTAAATATTATCACAATTTGATACTCACCAATATGCTTTAGGGAAAATTACATGAAAGATCTTTTTTTAAAAAATCAGAAATTCTAGTTAGTTCTTTTCTCTTGAAATCGTATTTCTATTCTCTTTTCCACAGAAATTGTTCTCTTCTAGTATATTTTTATGCTAGAAAGTCTTTTAATGATCCCTCCTTGTTCCTCTCTTCAATAAAAATATAAATTAAACTTAAAAAAATATATATTTTTATTGAAGGGGTAAAGTAGGAATTTGGGATTAACAGACACACACTACTATATATAAAATAAACAACGAGAACCTACTGTATAACACAGGGAACTATATTCAATATCTTGTAATAGTCTATAATGGAAAAGAATCTGATAAAGAATATGTATATATGAATAACTGAATCACTTTGCTGTACACCTGAAACATTGGAAACCAACTATACTTCAATAAAAAAACTTCCAAAAATAATTTGAAACATTTAAAAATTGTCTGTGATTGTAAGGCTCTAGGAATTAAACATTTCTATCCTGAATTGAGTTATTATTGCAATTATTATTAGTGTACAATTGATCAAAACAAAACATATTACACATTTTGAAAAATAATTATTAAACAAAGTAACATTTTGTTGGAAATCTGTTTCTCAATGATATGGATGGGGTGTGTGTTATATGTCCTCTTGTTTGGGATTCTGGCCCTGGGTGGGGCAATGCACATGAGCGAGACTGCTTCGCCCTGTGGAGAGGGTGAGGCTGAGAGTGGGGATGGGAAGGAGTCCAGCGGGACACCTCTATCACAGGACTCCCAGGTAGACCAGTTTTAAGAGGTTGTACAAGTAAACTGAAGATCAGGAAACCGGTTCTGTTAAAACACTGGTGCCCTCATAGTCCTTGGCAAGTCCATAGACACCCCGGGAATGTGCACCAGTTCGCAGCATGCCAATGTAGGTTACACAGAGGCCTGTTTGGCCTGTGTCCCATGCCAATGATGCAGACATCTGATGCATAGGGTGAATGTGTGTCTGGAGGTGAGTGGGGCATGAGTGTGGGGTATGAGGTGTCTATAAGGAGGCAATAGACCAGTAACACACAAGCAGAATAAATAAATAATACACAATAAAATGCTTGGCATACTTTATCAATGTTGCCTCCTCAGCAAAGCAAATGGCAACACGTTTTCCCCCCAGAAATGTTTTTTTTTTTTTTTTTTTTTTTGTGGTACGCGGGCCTCTCTCTGTTGTGTCCTCTCCCGTTGCGGAGCACAGGCTCCCGATGCGCAGGCTCAGCGGCCATGGCTCACAGGCCCAGCTGCTCCGCGGCATGTGGGATCTTCCCGGACTGGGGCACGAACCCATGTCCCCTGCATCGGCAGGCGGACTCTCAACCACTGCGCCACCAGGGAAGCCCGAAATGTTTGTTTTTTATGCATAGAAAAAGAATTCATATTGAATTGAATTCACTGATATAAAAGGCAACTTAATCTAAGTAGCTTTTTTTTAAGAGAAAGGTAGCTGTGGTGGTTAATTTTATGTGTTCACTTGC
Organism: Globicephala melas; assembly: GCF_963455315.2. Taxonomy (NCBI): domain Eukaryota; kingdom Metazoa; phylum Chordata; class Mammalia; order Artiodactyla; family Delphinidae; genus Globicephala; species Globicephala melas. Next base: position 130,405,876 of record NC_083317.1, on the reverse strand, counting down.
CTAGGCTGTTGTGCCCAGCTGTCTGGTCAGACACCAGTCTAGATGTTGCTGTGAGGGTGTTTTGAAGATGTGATTAACATTGAAATCAGTAGACTTGGAGTAAAGCAGACTGCCCTCCATAATGTGGGTGGGCCTCATCCAATCAGCTGAAGACCTTAAGAGAAAAGATTGAGAACCCCAGAAAAGGAAGGAATTCTGCTTCCAGACTGCCTTCAGACTCAAGGGGCAACATCAAATCTTACTGGAATTTCCAACCTGCCTACCCTACAGATTTTGGACTTGTCAGCCTCCACAACTGTGTGAGCCAATTCCTTACAATCAGTCAATCTCTCTCCCTCTCTCTCTCTCTCTCTCACTCTCTCCCTCCACACACACATCTTATAGGTTCTGTTTTTCTGGAGAACCCTGACTAATACAGTAGCCAATGTTATATTCATTGGATTTTCAGATTACACACAACCTGCCCTGGGATTTTTGTGAGAAAAGAATAAATTTCTCGTTTTTTAAATTGCCGCAACTTGGGGCTTATTTATTATTGCTGCCTAGTCCACAGTAATACACAAATCTACTATGTGCTGGACACTGTCTGGGGATAATATTCACCTCAAGTTGTTTTTTTTTGTGTGAGAGTTTAATGAAATCTTATCTGTGGGAGAGTGGTTTGGCTGCACGGGGTCTCTCGTGAGGTTGCAGCCAAGACACTGGTGGGGCTGAAGTCTTCTGAGGTATTGACTGAGGCTGGAGAATCGACTCCCAAGGTGGCTCACTTGCATGGGTAGCAAGTCGGCGACCCAAGTCCTCAGACCCTCTCCTCTTGGTCTCTCCTTTCAACATGCATCTCCTGGGGATGCCCTGAGTATCTCCCTTCTTTGCCTGGGAGACCCAATGTATCCTTAAGGACTCAGCTTGGTGATTCCTGGGAGGAAGTCTACCGACTTCTTGAAAAAGTCAACTGCCTACTGGGAGGGATTCCATTCTTTAAGTTTCTAAATAGCTTCACTGCCAGCTTTTACGTTGACATGTCTGAACACTTTGTGCCATTGCTTTCCTTCTACAGGCACCACTGGTGTCATGAGTGTTGTCCTCTGGCGCAGCCTTGAGCTCAGCTGCAGGCATTGTCATCTGCATCTGCAGTAGGTGCAGGTTTGGAAGAGCCCCCTGAGCTCTCTCCATAGCCTCCTATCCCCATTGAGGTGGAGTTGGCCCCTCCTACCTGGTCCCCTGTACCTGTACAGACCTCTCTGTCCACACTCAGAAGAGCAGCCAGTGAGCTTGTTCCCATGACCATCTTCTCACTGGACACCTTACAAAGGCAGGGACACGGGTCTTACTCATGTCTTGGCACCTGGCACTTAGGAGGTGCCTAGTAAATGCCCATTTCTCTCCAGCGCTACTAATTTTACCCTAGTCCACACCACTGCCCCCTCTCTCCTGGCTCTGCAATCGTGTCCTCACTCATTTCCCTGCTTCCACGACTGCCCCCTTCAAACTATTCTCCCCACCACAGCTGGGGTGATCCTTTAGAAACACGACTTAGATCACAGTAGCTCCTTTCCTGAAAAACTTGGTCAGGCATTCGGAATGACATCAGAGTCTTTTCTGCGTGGCCCCCCTCAGCTCTGCTGCCCCGTCTCCCTGGAGCTCACAGTGCTCCAGCCGCACTGGCCTTTTATCCCTCATGCTGGGGTCTTTGAGCCTGCAGCTCCCACCACCTGGAACGCTTCTGCTCCGCCTCTGCCCATGGCTGGTCCCTTCTCTTCCTTCATGTCTGATCTCAAATATCACCTCCTCAGAGAGGCTGTCCCTGACCACCCAACTGAAAACACTCCTACCTGCCATGCTTTCCAGCACACCTTGCTTCTTGTTCTCTTCACAATGGAACAGCGATTCCATTACCACCTAATATTTTGTGCGTTAGATTGTTTCCTCATTGTCAGTCTTCCCCCAGTGACAAGTAAACCTGATGAGGAAGGATTGTCTTTCTTTACTGCTTTATTCTCAGTGCCAAGCACGGTGCCTGGCACAAAATAGTTGAATTATAAATATTTATTGGATCAATGCATACAAAGAAGAAAGGGAAAGAGGAAAAGAAGAAAGGAAGAAGACAGAGGGCAGACTAAAAGATCAGAAAGGGAAAATTGGGGAGAGGGGAGGGGAGAGAAAGACCATATGACAGTGGCTAAGAGCCACTGGCGGTCCAGTGGTTAGGACTCCATGCTTTCACTGCCGAGGGCCCGGGTTCAATCTCAGGGAACTGAGATTCTGCAAGCCATGCAGTGTGGCCAAAAAAAGAGAAAAGAACCAGGGCTTTGCATCAGCAGAATCTTGAGCGTGTGACCATCTCATTTCTGTCTCAGCCCCCTCGTCTATGAAATGGAGTTTCCCTCACTGGGCTGTGGTGAGGACAAACCACTTGATAAACGGGAGGGAGAGAAAAGAGAGAGAACTTTGGGTCTCCTCTCATGCGTACTCACTTGGGAACTCTATCTCCATTCGGGGGAGTGGAGCGCTGAGGAGCATCCCGCTGCTCAGACGTCTTCATGTCCTGGCACACACTGGCGTCCAGCTCCTGGTGGCTGAGATGTCCTGTTTACAACGAGCAGATTAGAGGGACTGAGCAGGCTCCAGCTGGGGTTCCCCAGGAGAGCTAATGTCCCCTGCACATTCCAGACCCCTCCCTTTGGGTCGGGGCCTATAAAAGTGTCTGCCCCTCAGCCTCATTTCCATGAGGAACAAGGGCCTAGCAAGGAAGGTCCAGGGGAGCAGCTGGGTGGGGCAATGGGGTCGAGGGGTGGGATGGGGCCTAGGTGAGGGCAGAGCCTCTGGTCTCTGCAGCTGCGAAGCCCTTAATGCTAAGACCTGGCCCTTTGTCCCCTGCACCTGCGCTGCCACCGGGCCCCTGGAACCACAGAACCCATCTCAATGCTTCAGTCAGAGGAGGAGGGAAACGTTCAGCTCAGGCTTCCAAGGGGGGCCAAGACTTCCTAGTGTTCCCTTCTCTTTACTTCTTCTGCATTTTCTGTAGCCCCTGCCCTTCCCCCGATGTCGGCCTGAGGTTGGCCCTGGAAATTGGATGGGTGGGTTTCTGAGGTGCTGAGGGCATCAACGAGGGAAGCTTCCCTCCCCATTTACTAGCTTTGCCACCTTTAGCCAAAAGATGAACCTCCTTCTCGTCTTGTGTAAAACGAGCATCACAATAGAACCCATCTCATACGTAGGGCTGTTCTGAGCATTAAATGGAACGATCTTTCTAATGGCATCCAGAATGCGTGTAATAATTACCCTCACCACAGAGCAGTTCTGTAAATCCTCACCTTACACTGCTTTGTAATGGGACCTCCCATATGCTCGATTGCCCCTCCCCAAGACTTAAGGGCAGTTCTGAAGCAAGCAGCGCCCTCAGCCAAAGCCATCCAGGAAGACAAGTTGTATTTTTCTGGAATCTTTCCTCTTGCTTTGTCATGAGTGGGTTGAAACATTTTGCCCATGTCTTTTGTCTCCTACTTTCTCCATTCAGATCTTTTATCAAACATCACCTCTCAGTATGACCTTCCCTAATCATACTGAATAATCATTATTTAAGTTGCAACCTGGACTTCCCTGGTGGCACAGTGGTTAAGAATCCGCCTGCCAATGCAGGGGACATGGGTTCGAGCCCTGGATCTGGGAAGATCCCACGTGCTGCAGAGCAACTAAGCCCGTGCGTTACAACTACTGAGCCTGCGCTCTAGAGCCCGCCAGCCACAACTGCTGAGCCCGTGAGCCACAACTACTGAGCCCGCGTGCCACAACTACTGAAGCCTGCGCACTTAGACCCCATCTCTGCAACAAGAGAAGCCACCGCAATGAGAAGCACGTGTACCACAACAAAGAGTAGCCCCTGCCTGCCACAACTAGAAAAAGCCCACGTGCAGCAACGAACACCCAACACAGCCAAAAATAAGTAAATAATAAAATAAATTAATTCAAAAAAAATTGCAACCTACCCCATTCTCTTTCCTCCACTGTTTCTCTCCATCAACTTATTACCATTCTATATGCAACTGATCTCACTTACGTATTTGCTTATTGCTTCTCTCCCACACTAGAATGTAAACTGCAAGAAGCCAGGGAGTTTTGTCTGTTTTGTTCATTGCTGCATCCCTGCTGGCTAGAACAATGTTTGGCACATAGAAGATGCTCTATAAATATTTGGTAAATGGATGCAATGAACTCATGGACATTTGTTTTTGCCATGGGAAGATCCATGTTGTTTTATGATTGTTGGCTGCCTACAAGAAATCACTTTCCCCCCCTAACTCATTTAAGTTGCTTATACCCCCATAGCAACATCCCTCTGGGTATGAGAGATAGGCACTTATGGGGCATTCCTGTGGCTGGCCCCAATCCATTAAACTCCCCTGCAGTCTGATTCAATCAAATGGTCTAAGTTACATTGTGCTCATTAGAGGTTTTGCATGGTACACAACACAGTGGTTTTAATTGGTTTAAGGTTAGTATCTGACACTCAAAGGGTTTTGCAGATGTAATATCCTCAACCTTGTGTATCAGGAATTGTGCTTAGCCACAAGCATTGGACACCACACACAGAGTGGTTTAAACTTTAAAAGGTTAGGGATTTGTTTTTCTTTCATAAAGCATGAAGTTGGAGGTGTGTTGTCTAGGGCTGGTATGGTAGCTCCACAGCATCTTTAGTGTCCCAGCCTCCTTTTTTCTTTCTGCTCATCCATCCTCTGCCCACAGCTTCTAGACTCAGCCTCGTGGTTGCAAGATGGCCACTGAGGCTCCAGCAATCAAGTCAGTCTCCCAATAATTAAGAGGGTTAAGGCTAAGGGGAGCAAGGCAAAGGGGTGCATGCTCCCTAAGTCAGCCTTCCTTTGAAATAATCTGATAATCTTTGATCTTAATTGGAGCATTTAGCCCATTTATTGAATATATTTAATAAAATTACTAATATCTTTGAGTTTAAATCCATCATCTCACTATTAGTGTTTTATTTGTTTCACTTGTTTTTTGTTTTCTTTTTCCTCCTTTTTTGCTTTCTAAACACTTTTTATTATTCCATCCATTTAACTTATTAGTTACATATTCTTGTATTATTTTTTAGTGGTCGCTCTGGAGATTATAATATGTACCTTTGACTTATTAAAGTTTAATATAAATTAATATTTTTACCATTTTCAGGACAATGCAAAGATATTAGAACACTTTAATTAACTCCATGACTCCCCTCCCATCTTTTGTGCTCTTGTTGTCATGTATTTTAATTCCATATATATTTTAAACCTCACAAGGCATTATTATTATTTTCTTATATATTATCAATATTCATTTAGTTTTACCATATATTTACCCTTTTCATTGCTCTCTATTCCTTCCTTCATCTCCATTCTTTTACTTGGGGTCATCTTCCTTTTCCTTTCTAAGTGTTCCCTTAATGTGGGTTTGCTGGTGACCAAATCTTCCCATTTTTATTGGTTGGAAATGTCTTTATTTTGTCCTTGCCTCCTGTCTGGAGAAGTAGAGCACTCTTGGCTGCCAAGGTGGGGCCCTTGTAGAGCCAGGCTGTCCACCCTTTCTTTCTAGGATGTGAGAGGCATCAAGCAAAGCCAGTGTCTGACAGAAGTCAGAGGCAGGCATTTGATTCTGACTTGGGCCAAGGGATCAGATCTGGCTCAGGTCAGATTTTGGCAGGAGAGCTGCTCTTGGCACCTCCTCTCACAAATCACCATCTCCACTGAGCAGCTCTGGTGTCCAGCCTCACTCTGGGCAGGTGGGGTGGGAAGGAGAATCACTGAGTGCACCCAGACGTCCACTTTCACACACAATAGGATAACTTTATCTGGCTTACTTCCTTCACAGGGCAAGTAAAAAACATTCTGTAAACTGCTCTTCCCTTGAATTCCTCAGATAAGCCTAAGGGCTGTGCGGATGGAAGTGAGTGGTCATCAGTGCCCATTTCTCCAGCCAGCTCTCAGCAGCTGTAGTGGCTCTGGATGGATGTCTTAGACCCTCAGGGGGTCTGGCCCAATGTGAATTGGTAGCTCGCCCCAGGGATTTCAAAGTGAACGGGACCGTTCAAGTCTTCTCCAGATGGTATCCCTCTGGCCTGGGGTCCCAGCCACCCAATCCCTACATCCTATACTCTGTGTCAAGTACGAAAGCCAGTCCAGGGCAGAGGGCGGGATGGAGAGGCATTAGGCGGCGTCCTTCCCTCTCTTAAAATCACAGAAGCCCCACCTGCCAAGGTGAGTAACTGCCTATATTGAGGACACAGGAAGCAAACAAAACAGAAACACAGCTTACCTCTGTCTGGACCCAGAGCTCTCTCTGGAGCAGGAGGAAAGTTGGAATGCATTTCTGGTGGGCTGCCTGGGTTTGGTTATTTTTCCTACAGGCTAAAAAGAGAAGCCAAAAGCCTTTCCTTCTCTAAATGTTATTTTGCCAAGCAAAACAAAAATGTATTCTAGACCATTCCTTCTGTAAGGAACACTTTCCCCTTAGATAGCCCATGGCCCACACTTTCACTGCTGGTCTCTGCTCAGATGCTACCTTCTCAGGGAGGCCTTTCCAAATACCCTACAACTACTGTCAACCCCAGTTACTGCTTACCCGAAACCCTGGCAATTTCCCATTCCCCTTCACCAGGCTTTGTTTATCATCTGCCTCCCCTGACTAGGCTGTCAGCTACCTGAGGGCAGGGTTGTGTGTATGTTTTGTCCTCTGCTATGTCCCAGGACCAAGAACAATGCTTGACACATTGTTGGTGTATGAATCATGCATTGCTTCGTAACAAATTACCCGCAAATTTAGTGGCTTAAAACGACAACGTTTACTGTCTTATAACTACTGTGGCCAGGAACCTGGATGCAACTTTACTGGATCCTCTGGCTCAGCATCTCTCACTAGGCTGCCATCAACACGTCATCCGTGGCTGCAATCTCATCTGAAGAACTGAGTGGGGAGGATCTGCTTCCGGCTCACAGGGTTGCTGGCAGGATTCAGTGTCTTGCAGGCTGTTAGACTGAGGGCCTCCATTTCTCGCTGTTGGCCAGAGTCCACCCTCATAGGACATCTCACAATGGGGCAGCTGACCTCACCAGAACGAGTAAACAAGGAGAACCACAGAGGGTGCAAGCAAGGTGGAAGCTACTGTCTTTTGTAAACTAATGTTGGATGTGATGTCCCATCACTTTTGCTGCATTCTGTTCATTAGAAGCAAGTCGCTAGGCCCAGTGCACACTCAAGGGGAGGGGATTACACAAGAATATAGTTACCAGGAAATGGGATCATTGGGAGCCATTTTAGAAACTGCCAACCACATTTGATTTTCAATTAGTGTTTGTTGAATGGATGAATGAATGAATTTGGATAAATGCAGAGGGAGCATAGAGACGGGTGGGAGCATACTGGTGTTAAGAACTTGTCTCTTGAGCACACTGGAAAGCCAGGGACCTGTGCATCAAAGGGCTCGCCAGTCCCCACTTGTCATTTGCTACGTTTTCAAGATCAGTTAATTTCTACTCTGATTCCGTCCTCCTCATTTACTCACAAATACATGTGTGCATACAACATACAAACAGGAGGGCAATTCATCCTTTAGAGAGATGAAGAAAAGAAGCTGGCGAGCTTACACACTGGGCTCAGAGGTTTGTGAATTGCTTTCAGAGGAAAGGCTGGGGGAATTTGTTAATTTTGGGAAAAGCACATTTTTTCCCACTTGCACAACTCAAATAAGTCTGAACACTCCCATGTTGGAATTTTCCAAACCATTTCCATTTCTCAGATGGAGAGGGGAAAATTTGGAGAAAACAAAGCCTTGTTTTTAGGGAGAAATCAGCTATATCTGTGGTGTACCTTTTGTGTGCTCAGCTCGATCTTGAATCTCAGAGAGGAGCACCCAGGATGGGACCAGACGAACAGCAGGGGTAACAGTGGAACGCAGAGATCTTACTGCCTCGTTTATGAGGCTCAGATGCTGTGTGCTCTTAGAGCTCAAGAAGAGGGGCTTCATAGGGCTGATGTGGGCAGGGAGGGGTTCTAGAAATATGTGGGTTACAGCTTTACCTTTGAGTATGAAAAATGTGTGACTAGGAGGAGGGCATTCCAGGTGAGGAGCAGCATGGGAGACAAGGCACAGAAATAGGAATTGGTGTGTCATGATCATGGGCAGAGAAACAGGCCTGAATAAATGGAAGGTACATGGTAACGACTCAGAAAATAATGAGAGACCGCGGGCCATGACTTTTCTGAGTTTAGGAGGTGGGATTAGCGGGAGGAGTCTTGGCAGAGAGATGAGGAAAGTACTCAGTTTTGGGGGTAATTAGCTCATCCCTGGGCCCAGGGACGGGCAGCCCCAGGAATGGCTGTGATGGGGCAGTGGGGAGAGGGGGGCTGCCATGATGCCCTCCTCCTGTCCAGGAGAAGCTGCTGAGAATACAAGCGGGCCTTGGATACAGCTGCCGAGGGAACAACAAAGCTCATCCTGATTCCTTGTGGTCTGCTCTAAGATCAGGGGGAAAACCCATCACAGGTGAGAAAAGGGCGGGTCATGCCAGGTGACTCCACCTCTTCCCTCCCAGCTCCACCCACCACCCCTTCTTCTACCCTTGCCTCCTCTCCTGTCTCTGCTTTATTTTTCTTCACTGCACTTACAGCCATCTGACACATGGTGTGTTTATTTATTTGTCTTGTATTTGGTCTGTTTTCCCCACTGGAATGTAAGCTCCATGAGGGCTGGGATTACCAGAGACCAGAGCACCTGGCATGTTGTAGACACTCAATTAATATCTGTTGAATGGAAGAGAACTTGTTACAAAGTGAAAGCTTGGCTATTATAGCTTGATCTGGTCTGGAGGACAGGGGTGGTGGGGTCTGCTCCTTGCCCACAGACGGGGCAGCTGCGTGGGCATATGTGTGCGTCTCCACCTGCAGAGAAGAGCTTGCCCTTGCTGGGATCAGCCCCCACCTTGGTCTGGGCACCCGGGAAAGCCACAGGTGACACAGTCTCCCCCAGGGTCACACTGGGGTCCCCATGCTTTGACTGCCCCCAACAGCCTAATTTCCCATGCCTCTGAGTTTGGGACATCTGCTGGCCTGGAGGCCTGCACCAGCCTGCCCTACCTCCCTGGATGTCCATAGGAGTCCCATCTCCTCGGTCCCCTCCTGTCAGCCTCGACGGGTGCCAGGACCACCTCTGCGTGAGACCCTGGCTGGAAAGGACAGGCAGAACTGGGGTTTTCTCTTCCCCACATCCAACCCCAGCACCAACAAGCATCAGGAGAAACGGTTGGTGGAGGTATTTCAGAGGCGCCATGACCCCATAAAATATGCTTCGTTTTTCTCAGAAAATGAGCCATTTTTTCCCTCTTATGTTTTCATATGGTGCCCAGAAGGCCCTGGATTTCCTGGAATTTATATGAAGAATTCCAGCTATTCTAGCCATCGTTTTCGCACACATAGCTCCTGCCAACAGACTTTGGCCATCTGGGGGCAGCAGTGGGGGTGGGGTGAGCTCGCGGGAGCCCTAGAGATCCGGTGAGGGCTTCTCTGCTGACCCTGTGCTCACTCTTGACTGCTTCTAAAGAACAGTTTTGGGGCTTCCTTGGTGGCACAGTGGTTGAGAATCTGCCTGCCAATGCAGGGGACGTGGGTTCGAGCCCTGGTCTGGGAAGATCCCACATGCCACGGATCAACTGGGCCCGTGAGCCACAACTACTGAGCCTGCGTGTCTGGAGCCTGTGCTCCGCAACAAGAGAGGCCACGACAGTGAGAGGCCTGCGCACCGCAATGAAGAGTGGCCCCCGCTCGCCACAACTAGAGAAAGCCCGCGCCCAGCAACGAAGGCCCAACACAGCCAAAAATATAAATAAATAAATAAATAATTTTTTAAAAAAAAGAACAGTTTCATTGAGATCTCATTGGCATATGATAAACTACACTGAACAATGTGTTAAATTTTGACTGAATATATGAACCACGAAATCATCACCACCATCAAGGGAGTGAACATATCTATCGCCCCCAAGGTTTCCTTGTGCACTTTACAGCACCCGCTCCTCCCTGGCAACCACTGATCTGAGACCCTTTCTTGTCTGGTTTCTTTCACTCAGCATCATTCCTTTGAGATTCATCCAGCTGTTGTGTGTCTCAAAGGTTCATTTTCTTTTATTTTAGGTTGTATCCCATTGTATGGGATATACCATGATTTGTTTATCTTTTCATCTTTTGATGGACTTTTGTTTTCCCCCCAGCTCTTGGGTATTATAAATAAAGCTGTTATGGGCTTCCCTGGTGGCACAGTGGTTGAGAGTCCACCTGCCGATGCAGGGGACGAGGGTTCGTGCCCCGGTCTGGGAAGATCCCACATGCCGCGGAGCGGCTGGGCCCGTGAACCATGGCCGCTGAGCCTATGCGTCTGGAGCCTGTGCTCTGCAGCAGGAGAGGCCACAGCAGTGAGAGGCCTGCATCCCGCAAAAAAATAAAAATAAATAAATAAAGCTGTTATGAACATTTGTGTCCAAGTGTTTGTATAAACATATATTCCCTTTCCTCTTGGGTAGTCACCTAGGAGAGGAGTGGCGGGTTAATCTGGCAGGTATATGCCTAATTTTTAAAGAAGCTGCCACACTGGTTTCCAAAGTGGTTGTACTATTTAACTTTCTCACCCACAGTGTATGAGAGTGTAATTTCCTCTACAGACTCACCAAGGTTGGTATGGCAGGTCTTTCTAATTGTAGCCATTTAATAGGCATGTAGTGATATCTCATTGTGGTTTTCATTTGAATTTCCTTCATGGCTATTGAAGTTGAGCATCTTTTCATGTGTTTATTTGCCAACTGTATTTCTTCTTGTGAAGTGTCTGTTCAAATATATTGCCTTCTCCCCCTTTTAAATTGGGTTCTTTGTTTATTATTGAGTTTGAGGATTCTTTATATATTCTGTATTCATTTTTATTTATGTATTCATTTATTTTTTTGGCTTATGGGATCTTAGTTTCCCAACCAGGGATTGAACCCGGATTCTCGGCAGTGAAAGCGCAGAGTCCTAAAAACTGGACCACCAGGGAATTCCCTATTCTGGATACAAGTGCTTTATCAGACATGCTTGGCCAGTGTTTTCTTCCAGTCTGTGGCTTGTCTTTTCTTGCTCTTAACAGTGTCTTTTGAAGAGCAGAAGTTTTTAATTTTGATAAAGTCCAATTTATCCACTTATTTTTTTATGGGTTGTGCTTTGGTGTTATATCTAAGAAACCAATGACCAACACAAAGTCAAGAAGATTTACTCGTATATTTACTCCTAGCTTTCCTCTAAGAGTTGTGTAGTTTTAGCTCTTTATTAAGGTCTATGATCCATTTTGAGTTAATTTTTATTAATGGTGCAAGGAGTGACTTTCCTTCCCCAGCTCCCCCTTCTTCTCCTCTTCTGAGTCTTCATTTTGCCTATGTATAAATCCAATTGTTCCAGCATTATTTGTTGAAAAGGCTGTCCTTTCTCCACTGCGTTATTTTGTCCTTTGTCAAAAATAGGTTGTTCATTTATGCATAGGTTTATTTCTGGATTCTGGATTCTTTATTCTGTACCATTGGTTTATTTGTTTATCTTTGCACAAATACTATGTTGTTTTTGTTACTACAGCTTTGTAATAATTTCTGAAATCAGGTGTTTTCACTGTGGATAAGAAAGTTAAATATACAACCACTTTGGGAAACAGTTTGGCAGCTTCTTTAAAAATTAAGCATAGGGCTTCTCTGGTGGCACAGTGGTTGAGAGTCCGCCTGCCGATGCAGGGGACATGGGTTCGTGCCCCGGTCTGGGAAGATACCACATGCCGTGGAGCGGTTGGGCCTGTGACATGGCCGCTGGGCCTGTGCGCCCGGAGCCTGTGCTCTGAAACGGGTGAGGTCTGCGTACCGCAAAAAAAAAAAAAAAAAATTAGGCATACATCTGCCAATAGTCCTCAAACTTTTAATCTCTTTTTCAGGTGGTTTTAGGTATTCTAGGTTGTTTGTATTTCCATATGGATTTTAGGATCAGCTTGTGAATTTATATTCTTTAAAATGCATGTCTGACTTGGGTTGTTTGTATCTACAGCTCTTAGATGTTTTAACTTTACTTCCTCCCGGGGCTTCAGTTTCCTCCTCTGTCATGTGGAGATGATAATTCCTGCCTTGCAAAGCAGTTGGGAGGTCCATATGGGCTAATACTGTAAAACTTCTGACACAGTTCCTGGAGCATAATAGAACTAAGAGATGTCAGTTTTTTTATACCTTGTAATATGACAAAACCTTGCATCTTTTACTCCTAACCTTCCTTGTAGAATTCCTTCTGTCAATTTTGGAAATTTCACTATATATGCATACTGCCGTGAATGTGACTTTTTATTTTATCCTTCTCTCTTTTAAGTGGCCTCAGAAACAATGTATTCAAGATCTGTTTAGTTTGAATCACCAAGACAAAATCTGAGCTTAAGCTTCAGCCATTAATCTGTTAACTTCCACAGTCAAACTCTTGACGGAATTCTTCCTCTCTAAGTTTGATCCTCTCCAAAGTTCTGAGCTCTAGCCTATTAGTTAGGAATGTGCTCAATTGCAAGTAACAGTGAATTTGGCTAATGATGGTTTAAACAAATAAGGGTTTATTTCACTCAAGTAACAAAAAGACTGGAGGTAGGAGGTTGCTCGCACTGGTTCAGATGGTAAACAATGTGACTGGAAAACCAGAGGGCTTCCCTCTTTCTGATCTGCCATGCTTAATCTGAAAGCTTTCACCCTTGAGCTATTTTCTCGTGGTCATAAGTTGGCTGCCAGGGCTCCAGACCACACTTCACTTTAAGGCAGGAAGAAGGATGTGGGAAAAGTAGAAATTTTCTCAGAATACTTCCTCCCCCAGTAGACTCCTGCTTATTTTACATTGCTGAGAATAGGCTTACAGGGCCACCCTTAGCTGCAAGGGAGTCTGATTCTGCAGGGAATAGAATTTGTGTGATTCATCACTAGGGCTGGACACATTCTCACCCTACAAAAAGCTGGAGTTCTAGTGTCAGAGAAGATATTAGGATATTAGGAGAATGGATATTAGGTAGGCAAGGGACAGTGCCTTTTACGCTTAGTTTTCTTACCTGAAAATGGAGATAATAATGAAGTTGTTGTGGGATTAGATGAGGTGATGTGTATAAGGTGCTTAGCGCCTGGCCCATGTTAAGTGCTTAATAAAAGGTATATTATTATTTTTATTATCATTCTGCCACGCTGAGTGGCATGCGGGATCCTAGTTCCCCAACCAGGGATCAAATCCGTGCCCCCTGCAGTGGAAGCGTGGAGTCTCAACCACTGGACCACCAGGGAAGTCCCAGTATATATTATTTTCATTACAATTATTATCACCCTTGACAAGGTCCAAAGAATTCCTTCATTGCTCATAAAACCCATTTGGTCCCCAGTGAAATTAACTCCTCCCTCTGGGCATGAAATCTTTCCTAGTCTCTGTCCTCCTCTCCGTCCTCCTCTCCTGACCACAAGGCATTGTTGTAGCAGATATTTAAGAGCATTCGGCATGTTCTAGGCAGTGGTGTTGTCACAGAGAACAAGGCAGACAGCTCCAGCCCTCATGGGAAACAGGCAATAAAAAACAAATAAACAAACAAGGGTGATTACAGTTAGTGATGAGTGGTACACAGGAAATAGAGTGGAAAGCTGCAGGACTTGGAGGAAGCCTCTTGGGTAAGACAGCCTGGAAAGGCCTCTCTGAGGACCCCATTTGAACTGAGGCTTCAAGGATGAGCTGGAGCCTCCAAGGGAAGTGTATATATTCCAGGCCAAGAAAGCAGCAACAGCAAAGTTCTAGAGATTTGAAAGGGTTGGTGGACTTGAGGAGGCTGGAAGAGGGTCAGACTACCCAGAGCTGACCCTCAGCCAGAAGCTGACCCTTCCTCAGCCGTGGTAAGGAGTGTAGATTTCATTTTAATTGCAATCATTTTAAGATTTCATTTTAAACAAAAGTTTTTAGGATGGGAGGGAAGTGATCTAAGTTTTTAGCTGATCACTCTGGCTGCTCATTCATTCAGTCACTCATTCAAGCACTATTTATTGAGTGCCAGGCAATGTGCTAAATGTCAAGAATAGAAATAAAGCAGTGAACAAAACAGAGGACAATCCTTGCCCTTGTGAATGACCACCATCCAGTTTTCCAGGGACTTCCTGGGACACGGTCATTTCAGTGCTAAAATAGGAACAGTCCTAGGCAAACTGGGATGGCCATGATACACAGAATATACACTATCCCCACGAGAGATGAAAAATAAGCAAACAGATGAGTAAATTGTATCTCTGGTTTGATAGCGATAAGAAAGGAGATCTGAAAGTTTGGGTAAGAGGTGATTTTTTGGATAAGGTGGCCAGGGGAAGTTTTCCTGGGAAGGTGAAGCAAGGGGATTAGCTGTAGGAGTTTTGGGGAGCAGCATTCCAGGTAGAGGGAGCAGCAAGTGCAAAGGCCCCGAGGCCATTGTGTGCCTGACAGTGTTTGCAGAGCAGTCAGGAGGGCAGTGTGGCTGGAGCAGAATGTGTGAGGGCCAGAGTATTAGGGAGTGAAGTCGGAGAGGTGGGGAAGTGAGGGCAGATTATGTGAAGCTTTGTAGACCATTACAAGGACTTTGCTTTGCTCTGAGCTGCGAGCCATCAGAGATTGGGAGCAGAAGGGTGGCATGATCTGATCTACTTGTAAGTATCACTGTCATTGCTGTGTTGAGAGAAGACTGAAGGGGGCAAAGGCAGAGCAGGGAGAGCAGTTGTGAGCTATGGCAGTCATGCAGGTGAAGGATGCTGAGGGTTTAGACCAGGGAGAGGCATGTTTTGGAGGCAGTATCATGTTGATGGGTTGAGTGCGGTGAAGAGGGGGTAAGGGAGAAAGTGGGTGAAAGGCGATCCTCTGCCTTTTGTCTGAGCAAGAGGGTAGAAGAGGGGACCACTGCTGAAGTCAGGTTTGGGGTGGAGGCAGGGAACCCGGAGTCCCAGTTGGAGAATGTGTGGGATCTGCAAGTGGAGATGCTGGGGAGAGACGGGTTGTGGGAACTCGGGGGGGGGGTTGAACTTAGGGGACGACTGGGGACTGAAAGGTAAGTTAAGAATCCTTAGCAAATGCATAGCATTTAAGGCTGTGGAGATGGGTGTTCCTTAGGAAGGGAATGTAGAGAGAAGAGATTGAAATGTTGCTCCCAGTTCTTTGCTCCATGGTAATACATACCATTGCCACTATTTCATCATGAACATAACCCCCCTTGACTTTCGGCCATGTGACTTATTTTGTCCAATAAGATGTTAGCAGATATTATGCTTTTGTAGTTTGGCTTGGACGTCATGTTTCTGTCATTGCCAGAAGAACATACCCCAGGGAGTAGGACACCTCAGCCTAGCCTCAGGATAAGACACATGGAACAGAACTGGCCCACAGTTTACAACCTCAAGCAGAACTGCAGCTGGCCTGCAAGTGCTGAGGAAGAAAGAAATGCTTATAAGTATAAGAAATGCCGTAAGTATTTTGTGGTTGTTTGTTATGCAGTGTAAGCTACCTGACACACCTCCCTTCAGCCTCTCATGCCCATTTGCCCATTTTTAATTAACTCCAGCTCTCCTCCACATTGGAATAGCCTATAACCTCCCAGCTGCCAAATCTTTCCTTTTCTCATCCAAGATCTTCAAATCCTATCCCCTTGGACTTTGCTCAACAAGGTGAGAGGGTGAGAATAGTGTTTTGTTTCTAGTAGTCATGACTTGCCAGCACTCAGCACTCCCGCGGGCCTGGAGCACTTTTTACACATTCTCATTTGGTCCTAACAACCTCATGTGGCAGATGTTCTTGCCGTCATCTTGCTGAGATGGCAGCCAAGGTTCAGAGAGGAGAGTCTTGCACTCGGTCCCACAGCTGGAGGCAAGACAGGAGCCCAGCAGCTGAGACGGAAGCCTTCCTGGGGCCAAGCAGAAATCAAACACTGGCATTCTGGGAACAGGGTGGAGGAGAGAATTGTTTTTCGCTGAATAACCATTTGTTCCTTTGGAATTCTGTGCCGCATGCATTATCTACACACACACACACACACACAAACACAAGCACGTGCATATACACACAGCCCAGGAATAATCAGCAATATTAACACACTTTTAAAAATCCATTTGTTTTGGGGGATGAGAAAGGGGGAAGCACAATTTTTATTTCCAGTTCTGTCCAAGGGAGGAGACCTGAGGTGCAGTATCCCACAGAGGCCTCTCTACTTCCAGTTCTGATTCCACCCCTCCAGGCCTTCCTTTGGATGGAGAATTAGGAGCTGGAAGCATTGAAAGTTCTAGAGGAGAAGAGCCTCACCCTAAATGCGATTCTGCCCTGCCTTGTGTGAACATGCTTCCTGGGGATCTGAAACTTTTGGGGTGCTGGCACTCTCCTTTCCTGGCCGCAGGGTCAGGAGACCGACACCTACTAAGGTATCAGCCTGGAGAGACCCCACCTGAGAGATCAGCCCCAAATCTCCCCCCTTGAGCCCTGACACCCCTCTTTGCATGGATATGCCTGCTAGTAATAGCAACCCAAATTGAGTGTGGGTGCTTTTGTTTTTAAATCCATAAAGACCACATCTGTCCACAGTTTCCTCTGTCTCTTAGTCGTTGGTTTTCCATCTGTGAAAAGGGGTGATGTGTTGGTTGTGTGGGGGAGAAGGGAGTGGGGTTGAGTGGGAGAAGGGTGCGCTCCACAAACTGCAGCCTGAGAGGTGCCTGGGAGGGAAGGTGGATGATTAGAATCTTTGGGGGACACGGCGGTAGTTGTAACAGTAGAAAAGGTGAGTAGTTTGAAAAGGTGAGTTCACAACGGCCATAGCTTTGTTTTTGTTTGTTTGTTTGGTTTGGTTTGGTTTTGGTCGGGATATGCCAAAGTATTTGAAACGTCCAGTAACTTAAAGGAAGATGTGAGCTATTAAACACATGTGGCTGAAGAGAAGACTGCTGGGGCAGCAGGCTGGCAGGTGGGACGGGAACGGGCCGCATTTGCAGTTGCAGAAAAGAGAAACTCTTCTTTCAAGCCTGTGTCCCAAGAGGCCCGGACAATTGGGGTAAACTAGGAGGTTCAGACTTGCAGACAAAACCTGCATCTGCATTTGAAACGGGATCGCAGGGGCTCTTCAGGAAGGCTTCCGGCGGGATCTGCCAGCTGACGGGCTCCTGCGGTTCCGATAATATCCCAGAAAGCCCAATCAGAGGGCTCCGGCTCAGATGGCGGACCCTGGGTGTCCGGGTGCAGGAGGGGCCCCCAAAGAAGCCCTGTGCCCAGAGCTGGAGTGGGAGGGTGCCGGCTAATGTCCCCGGGTTTGGCTATTTGGCTCAAGGTCACCTCCAAACGGGATTGGAATAAACCCTCCTTGTTTGCCTCTCGCCCGGGCTAAGCCCCGGGTCCCCTTGGGTGTCTTCCAGGACGCCAGGCGCGGCGGCTTACAATTGCGCTCAGACGACAGATGGTGCGCGGGGTGGGGCGGGGCGGGGCGGGGGGGGGGCGCTGGCAGGTGCGCGGGGCAAAGGGCGGGGGAGGGGGGACGCGCCACCACTGCGCCAGCCGCCCCGCTGAGCTCTCAATGGACTGCAGCCCGCTGGCTGCAGGCGCCCCCCAGCCCAGCCCTGACAACAGTAACCGAATTCTCGGAGCACCCCGACCCCACCCCCGACCCCGGGCACGGCCACGCGCCAGCCGGGCTCGTCCATCCCCGTGAGCCCGGAGCTCCCGGTGGGCCGGCGTAAGGGCCAGCGCCTCGTGTGCGCTGGGGTACACGTGCACGCATGGACACACACACACACACACACACACACACGCTCACGCGGGGCTCTGGGCCTGTGAGTGCTTGCAGAGGTCGCAGGTGTAGCGATGCCAGTGCCGAGAGCACAATGGCTTTCTTCCCTGGCACGCACGCCGACCTCAGAGAGAAGCGACGATTGGCTTGAGTGCCGAGCTCAGTATCAGAAGCCACGGGGCTGGTAGATCAGACAGGGCAGCGACACAGAGGGCCCCGAATCGGAGTTGGGAGGCCCGCAGCCTGGCCCTGGCTCTGTCTCGCGGAGGGGCCAAGTCGTGGGTTCGCAGAGCACCTTCTTATGCGTTCGCCTCTCCCCTCTCCGCTCTCGCCCGCAGGCCCTGGCAACTACTGTTACACGCCCCTCCCCTCTCTGTGCTTTGTGCTCCTTCCTAAAAAAAGGGAACCTGAACCCGCCAAGGCAGGTAACCCACAGCAGCCCTTTCTGTCCATCTCCTCAGGCACGAAACTTCCCTGAGGTCGGTGAAGCACTTTGTGAGCTAAGTGGAGTGTTAGGTCCTTGGGGGGGGGGGGGGTTGTCTCCCGAATCCTCAGGAGACACTGAGCAGCTGGGCAAGTCCATCGCAGATGGAGGCAGGACCCAGCGCAGGATGAGCCAGGACCCTTTGTTGTTGAGGAGCTCACAGCAGCCTGGTGATGTGGGTCGGTGAAAGTTTAAGGGGTGTGTTTGTGTGAGAGAGAGAGACTTTGAGAGGGGTGTGGTGTGTCCCAGCAGGGCCTCTTAAAGGTGCCACCATGACCTCCCTTCCTCCCTCCCCCATGCCTTGTGGACAAGTATTAATGAACATTACACAACAAAAGAAACAAAAGAAATACGTGAGACACCTACTTTGGAAGGAATTCCTCCCTGTAGTAAAGGCATATTGGGCTTTGAGGTCCTCAGTAGCCCAGACCCCTCTATGGAGGGGGTCCCCGGTGAGAGAGGAAGTCCCTTGTGATGGTTACAACTCCTGTCCAACCTTTCTCTAATAGCCCCAGGGTTCTGTGTCCTTGCAGCTATTATATCTAAAACATTATAAAGTCTGCCTCCTTGCTTTCTTGAACTATCTGTGTCTGTCCTAAGTTCTGTCTATGTGCATGTTATACATATTGATACATGTGTATTGCACATACACAGTGTGTATATATATGTGTGTATGTATGGCTTATCTAACCATGGAGAAGTCGTTTTACTAGTTTAGTTCTGATTGTGAGCTTTTTTTTTTTTTTCCTTTAAAGCAACACATAACACCTTGTTAGAAGAACACTCTGGTAATTCTGCCATGTAGAATTCTGCTGTGAAAGGAAAATTCAACATTTTTCTGGTGTAGTATTTCCCAGGCTTTGTTGTTCACACACCACCTTGGTGATTTCTGTCATAGCATGTATTGTCCATAATATTATATACTTGAGGTTTCTATAAATTCTTCTGCTTTTTAAACTAAATTCATTTTAAAAGGATATTTTAGAGGTGATTCTGGGGACACGGTAACTTGAATGTGGTTCCCTTTCCATCCATTTCCAAATGAATTTATCTCTCTCTCTCAAGCTAAACAGTTGTAGGTACCAGTGGAAAGAATGAGGGATAGGTGTTCTCCCCAGTCAGTTCGTCAAATACTGGGGAGCCTTGAAATGTCCAAGAAAAGGTGGAGCCTGGCGAGAGTTTGCACCCCAGAGATCTGTGGATGTCCAGAGGAAGGCTGACATTGGGTCAGATGAAGACACCTGGACCCCTCATGCGAGCAACTAAGAAGTTGTTGAACCAGTGGGCTTAGTTCCCTTGTTCCTGAGTCTGGAGTTGCCAAGGAACCCAGACCAGGAAAGCATCTTCCAGGTACCCCCACAGGAGATGGGCAGTATGCCTGCATCTGTGCTGCCTTGATTAGGACAGAGCTCTTTCCCCTGTTTTCCACCAATAGAACGCCCATCCCTTAGGCTGCTAATTACTGTCCATTCTCATTATTCTAGGACGCTATATTTGCAAATTCACATACTTGCTAAACTTTCTTTGTAACCCCGAAATCAATTTTGCAAAGTATAATACGTATAGGAAATGCAAAATGTACAACTACTGTGGAAGATAGTTTGGCAGTTTCTTACAAAACTATACATACTCTTTTCATACGATCTAGCAATTGCCCTCCTTGGAATTTACCCAAATGAGTTGAAAGCTTATTTTTACATAAAAACCTGCACATGGGTGTTCATAGCAGTTTTATTCATAATTGCCAAAATTTGGAAGCAACTAAGTAGACGAGTTTCCTTGAGTAGACAAATGGATAAAATTAACTGTGATTCATCCATACAATGGCGTATTATTCAGCACTAAAAAGAAATTAACCATCAAGCCATGAAAAGACATGGAAGTACCTTAAAGCATATTACTAATTGAAAGAAGCCAATAGGAAAGGGATCATACTGTATGATTCCAGCTATGTGACATTCTGGAAAAGGCAAACAATGGAGACAGTAAAAAGATCAGTAATTCTGAGGGGATGGGGGAAGGGACGGAAGGGAGGTGAAACTAGTCTACACGATACTGTAATGATGGATATATGTCATTTTACATTTGTCAAAACCCATAGAATACACACCAAGAGTGAACCCTAATGTAAACTATGGACTTTGGTGACAATGATGTGTCAATGTAGGTGCATCAGTTGTAGCAATCGTAGCAAACGCAGCACTCTGGTACCAGTTGTTGATAGTAGGGAGGCTGTGTGTAGGGGCCCTGGGGGAATATGGAAACTCTCTGTACTTTCCACTCAGATTTGCTGTGAACCTAAAACTGCTCTAAAAAATAACTATCCATCTATCTTGGATTAAAAAGATCAAAGTTATATAACAAACTGTCTAAAAAGCAATGGAAAACTGAAAAATAAAGAAACTGAGTATTCATCGTACAAATGAGAAAAGCAAATAAACCAGAAAAAGTCAGATACTAGATTCTAGTTTAAAAAATAAAAGAAGGGAATCAAGAAAAGGGAATCTAAAAAGACAAAAACTGAAATTAATGACATAGAAACAACAACAAATATGTCAAAGGAAAAATAAACCTCAGAATAGTTTTTTTGAAAAGATGAATGAAATAGATAAACTCTCCACCCACTTGATCTTAATCCTTAGTCCAAAGGGAGAGAGGGCAAAAACAAACATGATTAAGAATGAGAAAGGAGACATAGTTACAGATGAGATTAAAAATAATTATAAAGAATACTACATGCAAGTCTTTTAACAACAAATTTGAAAACTTACAGAAAATGGCTGTTTCTCTGGAAACATAAATTTCCAAAATTGGCCCTATAGAAGAAGTAGAAAATATGAAAAGGCTAATTACCATACATGATGGGCAATGTGATAAAAGACTTACTACTGAAAAACACTCTAGTAGCAGATAGGTTGATGCCTGAGTTTTTTCTTACCTTTAAGGAAAACCAGGCCATAGAAAAAGTTGGAATGTTTCTAATTCATTTAATGAAGTAAGTTGTATTAGTCAGGTTCTGCTGCAATAATGCTGCATAACAATTTTTAAAAAATCTCAGTGGCTTCCAACACAGGCTAAGGTCTGT
Source organism: Globicephala melas (assembly GCF_963455315.2). Taxonomy (NCBI): domain Eukaryota; kingdom Metazoa; phylum Chordata; class Mammalia; order Artiodactyla; family Delphinidae; genus Globicephala; species Globicephala melas. The sequence goes on along the minus strand of NC_083317.1, from coordinate 130,384,483 downwards.
GGGTCAGCTATGGGTTGGCTGGGCTTGGTTAGGCTTGGCTTCAGGCTACAGTCTGGGTTTAGTTCTGGTCCATACGTTTTCTGATTCTGGGATGAATGATTCCCAGGGAAACGTTTTTCTCAAGGAGGAGGATAGCATGGGAAGGAGGCAAGTCAAACCAGGGATGAATGTGGCATATGCTGTGTTTGCTCACATTTCACTTGTCAAAGCCACTCACATGGCTAACGGCAATGGGGTGACCATGTTTACTCCATCCTCACTGAAGCCTTGGCAAAGGTGGTGGGGGAGGTGGAAGGGGAGAACTGTGTACAAATAGTACTATTTACTTGCCAGTATAAGTTGAATACCAAACTTTACTATTTTATTTTATTTTATTTTGGCCACGCAGCATGCCATGTGGTATCTTAGTTCCAAGACGAGGGATCTAACCCATGGTCCCTGCAGTGGAAGTGCGGTGTCTTAACCACTGGACCTCCAGGGAAGTCCCTCAAACTCTACTTTTTAATATAAATGCAAAAGCTCTAAATAAAATATTAGCAAATAATAGAAATATCTCTACATTGACCTGAGTGGTGGGTATGTAATTATTTGAGCTATTCACTTAGGATTTGTGCTCTTTTTTTTTTTTTTTTTTTTTTGCAGTACGCGGGCCTCTCACTGCTGTGGCCTCTGCCGTTGCAGAGCACAGGCTCCGGACACGCAGGCCCAGCGGCCATGGCCCACGGGCCCAGCCGCTCCGCGGCATGTGGGATCTTCCCGGACCGGGGCACGAACCCGTGTCCCCTGCATCGGCAGGCGGACTCTCAACCACTGCGCCACCAGGGAAGCCCTGTGCTCTTTTTTGTAAGTGTGATATTCTTCAATAAAAAACCTGAGTGTATACTAGAAAATTAAACACAAGACCAGGCAACCGACAGACCTATGAGCAAAGAATAAATGGTTTGTTATTGAAGGTCACTGAATTTTTTAAACAGCTTCCTAAAAGGTAAAGCTTCATGAGGTCAGAGATTTTGTGTTTTGTTTGTTGCCGTGGGTCTAAACAATGCCCTTGACATGGTAAGCTATCCTTAAGTATTTGCTACGGATAATGAAATAAAGTAACAAATAGATTCCACCAAAATATCAAAAGAATAATGTATTTTGACCAAGTAGATTTTTTTTCTAGGAATAAATATCAGGAATTCCATTCAACATAATTTATTATATCAGCAGGTTAAAGGGGAAAAATTGTAGGCTCATATTAATAGATACTGCAAAGGTCTGGTAAAATTCAACAACCATTCTAAAAAATTTTCATAATAAACTTGAAATAGAAAGAAACTGCTTAAATATTTCAACACACTATTCACCAAAATCCAATAGGAAATGCTATTCTAAGTAGTGAAACACTGAAATAATTTCAATTAAAATGAGAAACTTGGCAGGGGTGCCTACTATCATCATTGCTATCCAACATTGCTTTGGAGATTCTAACAAATGCAATAATACAAGAATATGAAATAATTGCTATAAACAATTAGAAAAGGAGAATTAAAATTATCTTTTTTTCTTTCTGTTTATGTTATAGTTCACCCAGAAAATCCAAAGACTAGGAAAAAACCTGCTGGAATTAATAGGATAATTTTGAAAGTGTTTTAGTAGGTGATATATATGTCAGAATAGCCTTTCTTTATTTTGGCAATAAACACATAGATATAGAAGTAGAAAAAAAATTTCAGTACAAGGGTGGCAAAAGATATATGGTGCCTAGAATAAATTTAACATGACAAGCACAAGGTCTATTTATAGGAAAATCTGAAATCTTATTTAAAGACATTCTTAGTTGAGAAGGCAATATTATAAACTATCAATTCTTCCAAAATTAATATATAAATAAAAAACTTTAAGTTTCCATAATAATTTTTGAATTGGATAAAATTATTGTAATGATTATGAAGAATAGTATAATGCCTGAGAATTGGCCAAAAGGTTAATATCTATAATATGATAACAGCTCTTACAAATTGATAAGTAAAAGATGACCTAATTTTTTTAAACACGGGCAAAGGTTATGAAAAGGAAGTTTAGAATGTCCAAGAAGCAAAAAGAACATACTCAAAATACCAGCCATCAAGGGACTGCAAATTAAACTAAAAATGAAATAATACTTTTCGTTTATTTGACAAGAAAAATTTTAAAGGTACAGCATTGATTGTTGGAGGAGATTCAGGAAAGAGGTACTATCATACAGCCCTGGTGGAAATGTGAGTTTTGGGGAATACAACATCTACTAAAATAAAAATATAGCTCCTCTTTGACCAGCAACCTCACTCCTGAGGGTCTTCTCCTTAGTTATTAAACCATGGATGTATAAAGACACATATACAAGGATGTTTATAGCAGCGTTGTTTACGAAGGACAAGAATCAGAATCAGTGTGAATGTTCATCAGTGGGCGAATGGTTGAAAGAATTGGGACACATCCATGCCATAGAATATACATGGTACATACAGCTTCTAAAAGAATGGATTAGGGCTATAGCAGTGGACTTGGAGGAATTCCCAAGAGGTGGTTTTTTTTTTTTTTTTTTTGCGGTACGCGGGCCTCTCACTGTTGTGGCCTCTCGCGTTGCAGAGCACAGGCTCAGGACGCGCAGGCTCAGTGGCCGTGGTTCACGGGCCCAGCCGCTCCACAGCATGTGGGATCTTCCCGGACCGGGGCACGAACCCGTGTCCCCTGCATCGGCAGGAGGACTCTCAACCACTGCGCCACCAGGGAAGCCCCTAAGAGGTAGTTTTAAATAAGTAAAGCAAAATGCAGGACAGCATATACAACATGATTACATTTTTGTGGAGCAAACAGTGCCAAAGTCCTTTAATGAATGAAATAAATAAAAAAAAAAAAAGAAAACTAGCATGATTTTTCAAATAAAAAAGTAAAACGGGAAAGAAAGAAAAAGGCTTTTGTCCCTGCTAATAGTCAGACGTGTTTATCTACACCTAGTTTATTTCTGCTGAGTATCTGGATAGATAACAAAGCAGTGTAAGTCAGAGTTGTCATTTGCAGGGTATATGCTTGAATTGATCATCTTTAATTCAATTTGCTAATGCCTTAGATTTTCCTTGGTCCATTCTAATATTTAGAAAGGTTAATCCCAACAGGTTTACTTAAAGCACACTCCCTAGCCCAACCCCTGCTTTCCTCCCTACAATGTAAAATGCAAAGCCCTTTTTAATGGAAAAAAAAAAACTGAAAAGGAATTTATATTTTCACCATAAGTAGAAAACTAGATACAGTTAAAATAAATAGAAGATAGCATAAAAAATTAAAATAGTAAAATCAAAATGAAGTTATGTAACTCCAGCTGCTACTGCCAGCAGATGGCTTGGACCCAAGACTCAAGCTCAACCTGTAATAAAGGAAGATTAAAGTCATTAGAGAGGTGTTAAAGGCCCACCAGCACCAAACTGAGACTTTCTATGTTCCGGTATTAAAGAACCGAAAGATAACTGCAAAGAATTCTTTCAGTGCCTGCTTAAGTCTCATCTGATGCTCTGGTCTTGTGCCACCTAAATTCCCTCGTGTCACAGCTCCAGCACTTGGGCAAATGCTGATTTAGTCTAATCTTCATTTCTCCAGCTGGAAAATCAACCCCAGGAAAGATGGGTGTCTCATGCAAGGTCAAACACCTGGACGGTAGCATGTCCTTCTGCCTACCAGGCTGGCTCTTCCTGAAGAAGCAAAAAAAGAGATGCATTCAGTTCTATTCTTTGCTGGTTGTGGAAAATAACTCCTTACTCCTTTCCTTTCAGTCATTTAGAAAAATAATCTTATTGCCAATGAAAATAAAAACAGACGTTCAAAGGATAGCATGGAATATGTAAAGGTTCTCAGAGGAGAAAAATGTTCATCAAGAAACCATTTAAAGTGCTTTGTCTTGTTTCTCAGGGCGGAGGAGGGATTTAAGAATAGAACTCACGGAAGCAAGGGTTCCAAACGGAAGAGAGCAGGCAGGGTAATTACAATGTGATAGGTAATTACCAGCGGCTGGGTAATTACAATGTGATAGGTAATTACGGCTTTCCAGGAAGTGCCTAAATTACAGGGCAAGTGTCAGGTCCATGCTGCTTCCTCCTGAGAAGAATAATACAGGCCAGAAAAATCAGGTCTGGCTGGTAGGCATTTGAAACCTGGGCACATCTGGTCCAAGGCAAGACAGTTTTGTGTCAGGGGCTCACTACTGCCCCCTCCCTTCCTTCCGCCCCTTGTCTGGGGGGTTGAAGGGGCACTGTCACTGACACCCTGCTCCCTTCCCTGACCAATCTCCATAGTAGGGTGGTGCCCTTCACCAGTCTCCTCTCGGCCTTCTCCTTAGCTCCAAGAGAGATGAAATGGTGAGAAAGCCAACACTATGAGGTCATGGAGAACAGGCGGCCATGAAATAGCAGATTCTCGTTCCCCGCTCCTCTGTACAATGGCAACCTTTCATTCTCTTGGAAAAGTCCACCACGGGCCCTGGTGAAGAAATGGTCTTCCCCAGGACTTCTGTTTACCCAGCTCTTGCCTGGGAGGCCAGGCCTGGCTGACACAAATGCCATCCTTTTAAGCCATACTGACCTTAAATTGGCAGGGTGGAAAAATAAGAGTTTGTGTGAGGGGATCCCACAGGGAAGGTCCATGGAATTTTCCTGCAGCCATTTTGACTGCAACTGCAGCAGCTGTTAAACACACGTTGTTTTGATGAGGGGCTGTTTTGACTCAGCCTAAAACCCAACCATTAATCTTTAGGCTTAAAAAAAATAGGCCAAGTACACAGACGTCCCTATCCAGCTCTTGAGCCTCACCCCTTGGGTGGGGTGAGTCAGGAATGGAGTAAGAGTTATAAGAGTCTGTTTTACACATTGATTAATGATTTTAAGAAAGTGTTTTACACTTGTACATAACCTATCAAAGTGTCAAGAAAGTAGCATCAGAATGGCCACATCAAAACACCTTGCTTCTCATCCAGCCTCACTCTTGCCCTTCCACAGGGCACCCCCTTTCTCATAGAGCCTCCTCTGTTGGTTTGTGTCCCCGCCCCAGCATAAACTCCTCAGGGGCAGGCACCACTTCTTCTGAATAGCAAACAGTAACAGCTGCTTAGTGCATGCTTGTTTGACTAACAGAATAAAATATACTTACATTCAGCTAGGACTTTACCCACGTCTCCAGAAGAAAAGATAATAAGTGAAGATCTCTAGACCAGTGGTTTGTTCAAACTCTTTGATCACTATCTAAAACAAAAAAAAAGTTAAGCATTCTATACTACAACCCAGTATAGTATAACCTCTCTCTCTCTCACACACACTCACACTTGATACAAAAGTTTGGTAAAATAAAACTTACATTTACTATGTGCAGTGCACGTTGCTATTTTCTATTCTATGCTATTTTGTTCTCCTTGATTTCATTTTCAAAAATGCTTGAACATTCTGCATTCAGTTGATTTACCCGATGGATGTTGACCCACGATATGAAAACACCACACTTGACTTTTGCTGGACCCATTCCTGACAATGCTCAGCAGGGCATCCGCCTTGTGGGTCATTGCTCAGGGCTCACTCACCTCCCTGAAGGTACCTAAGCAGGAGCTGCACTGTGTGCTTCTGAGCTTGGGCCCATGATGGGTCCCATCCTCACTGGCCAGGTAGCTGGCACTCAGTTGACTCTATGGGATAGGTGGATAGGCTGAGTGTTTTGTGTCAATGTAGAGCTCAGGCCTGGTATGCCAGTATGCCTAGTATGCCAGTCAGGGTGCAGTTGGGAAAAGGGAAACCACACTGGTATTTCAACAGAGGAGAATTAATATAGGGAATTGCTAACACAGCTGTTGAAGGGCTGACAAAACAAAAAGGCATCATGAGGTAACTCAGAGGTAAAGGCAAGCAGTTAAGTGGTTCCTAATCTGGCTGATTTGCTGCACATCCATAGATTTGCCTGGTAAAGGGACAATGAGATTTAGACAAGTGGATTTAGACAGTTTATTTCTCACAGCACAACAGGTCTCATGAGCTTCCTGTTTGCATCCATTTCCCTTGTCCTGTATTCCACATTCTGTCCAGTGCAGTGGAGTGATAAAGAGAGAGTGACAGAAAAAGAGGAAGGGGAGAGCTCCCTGCAGGGACATAGCGAGGGCCTGAGAGAGGGCAGGAGGCCACGCTCGGCCACCCAGGGCCCCGTCTGTGGTCTCTTCCTTCCTGCTACAATCCCTACCTGCCCTCACCTCAGGGCTCATCCTTGCCCTCTCTGTGCTCCCACTTCTCAGTCCCTGATTTATTTTTAAACCACTCTATTGAGGTATGATTGACATGGAAAAGGCTGTACATATTTCATGTATACACCTCAATGAGTGGTAAGTATACACCCATGAAACCATCACCACCAACAGGCAATAGACATATCCATCACCTCCCAAAATTTCCTCCTGACACCTTTATTATTATTGCTATTGTTATTATTATTGTTACTGTTATGTGTGTGGTGAGAACACTTAGCATATACTGCATTGTATACTTACAAAATTCTAAGTATACAATGCAGTATTGTTAGCTATGGGCACTATGCTGTCTAGTAGATCTCCAGAACTTATTTATCTTGCATACTTGAAACTTTATACCCTTTGACCATCACCTCCCCATTACTCCCTCCCCCACAACCCCTGGCAACTACCATTTTACTCTCTGCTTGTATAAATTTGACTATTTAGATCCTACCTATAAGTGAGATCATATAGTATTTATCTTTCTGTATTCAGCTTATTTCACTTAACTTGATGACTTCAAGGTCCATTGTATTAGTCAGGGTTCTCCAGAGAAACAGAACCAACAGGAAATATATAGATACATATAAGAGGACATTTATTATGGGAATTGGCTCATGTAGTTATGGAGGCTGAGAAGTCCCACAATTTGCCATCTGCAAGGTAGAGAACTAGGAAAGCCGGTGGTGTAATTCAGTCCAAGTCTGAAAGACTGAGAACCCAGGGGCCACTGGTGTAAGTTCTAGAGTCCAAAGGCCCAAGAACCAGGAGCTCTGATGTGCGAGGGCAGGAAAAGCTGAATGATGTCTCAGCTCAAGAAGAGAGCATATTAGCCCTTCCTTCACCTTTTTGTTCCAATTGGACCTTCAATGGATTGGATGCCCACATTGCTGAGGGTGGATCTCTTTACTCAGTCTACTCAATCAAATGCTGATTCCTTCTAGAAACACCCTCACAGATACATCCAGAAATAATGTTTTACTAGATATCTGGACATCCCTTAGCCTAGTCAAGTTGACACATAAAATTAACCATCACATCCACCTATGTTGTTGTGAATGGCAGGGTTCCCTTAATTTTTAAGGCTAAATAATATTCCATTGTATGGATATACCACATTTTCTCTATCCATTCATCTGTCAGTTGATATTTAGGTTGTTTCCATATCTTGCCTATGGGGAATCTCAGCGTACCCACCATGATGTTCCCAGGACCTGGACTTTGGCCACTACCTGTGGACAATGGAGGAAGAGAGAATTTGGTACCCAAGACTCTGGATAAGGTCCAAGGGTCACAAAGGGGACATTGTTTAGCACCTCAGAGCTAGAAGCGATTTTAATCACCACCTAATTGAAGACTTCATTTCACAGAGAAGAAGGCTGGGCTCAGGGGCTCAGGGACACCCACAGGTCTTCAGGTTCCTCTGGCATGGTCTTGCCCACCATTGCAGAACTCTCCCACCCAATCTGGGCTGGCCAGGCCTCTAGTACCAGGTCCTGTCTAGAGCAATTTTACCACTGGATGTCATCTGTCTTTGCTTCTTTCAGTGTGTCCTTGTACTGTGTTCTCTCTCCTTGAGGAAAAGGATGGGAACAAGTCCTGGGTTCAAATCTGGACTCTGACAGTTACTTGCTGAGCACCTTTGCGCATCATTTCACTTCTCTGAGACCAAACCTCCTCTCTCTGAGAATGAGGATCTATTTTTTTAAAGGTGTGGTACAGACTAGATGAAATAATGTTTACGCATAAGGCAGCTATGGCATCATGGAAAGAAATCAGAAAAATTGGGTTCAGTTTCCTGACTTGCTAGTTGTCTGAACTTGGGCAAAGTTGTAGCTTCCCTGACCTGAGCATACTGATCTGAAAAATGGGGATAACAATCCCTCTCAAAAATGGTTGTTATGATGATGATTTTATTCTTCCATTCATTGAACAAATATTTATTAAACTATAAACTACTATGTGCCAGGCTCCATTCTAGATGTTAGGAAAGCAGCAGTGAATAAGACCTACAGAATCTGTCATCATGGAATTTATATTCTATTGGGAGAGACAATTAATAAGCAAATGAATAGATGCACATACAATCTAATATTCTGAAGTGAAAAGGACTATGAAAGATGAGAGAGAGAGAGGCAGAGAAAGAGGGAAAAGAGAGAGAGAGAGGGAGAGAGAGAGAGAAAGAAGAGAGATTGATTGTAGGAAGGCACCTGGTAAATTACAGAGCACTAAATAATTGCCTGGCATTTAGTAGGTGCTCAACAAATGCTAATTTCCTTCTTGTCTACATTTCTTATTTCCACTTTCCTCAGGCAATTCCATGCCCACTATTATTCTCAGGATGCCCATAACGCGACTTTGAGCATCCTCACCATTTCCATCCACCATCCACCCAGTATGTTCCTTCCCACACCCCATCTCTTACAGCCCCTGGGCCAGGCACTGGGCGTTCAGCGATAGCACGGCATCAATGACAGTAGGAAGTTTTGTGCAAAGCAGTGGAAAGGCAAGGAAACAGAGGCACATAATATAGCCGAGAGCATTCCCCTTGGTGCTGTGCAGCTGCTTATGCACTGGGGCCTTGCCCTTTTAGGACTGGGAGCTCATCCTGGCCAGAACTTTCAATTTAGTAATGAAGAGATTTTTCTGAAAATATCACACTGATTATCAAGGATCAAGCCTCTCTCTCCCAAACTTATTCGTATTAATGAAGTTTAACATCGTTGATTTATCTTATTCACCAAAGAGTATAAAAAGCAATTCCAAAATATAGAGCAAAAACAAGGAAAACAAATTTTTAATGAAAAAAGGCAAGGAAAGGAAATTTAAGAAGTCCATCATACTTTTTTTCCATTTGTAAATACATACCCTGTCCCCTTGTACTCTCTCCCTTAGTTATGAATGACTCCAGGTGTGAGGTGCTTGCCTATTCTGCTCAGAGTTCAAGGTCAGGAATACCCTTGATTAGTTCTGTTTGGGGTGTCAGAGGGACAGCTTACCTCTATTCGGGAGAGAAAGAGTCTAAAACAGCCTTCCTTCCATTGCAAAGCCTCCCTTTTGCTCTTTTCTTTCTTCTAGGGCCCCCATCTCAAGCTCCCTCTCTGGAGCAGGCACCTACAATTCATCTCTGAGCGAGGCTGGATGCTGGTCCTGGGGGGCACTCAGGGGTGAGGACACAGAGGCCCCCTCTCAGAGAGAAGTTACTTTCAGTTCCAACTCAACCTTTCACCATCCAGGCCTGTTTCCCCACGTGTAAAACGAGCGGGCAGGCATAGATCAGTTATCCACGTACAGCAGTCCCATGAGATGCTCTGGGGAAAGCGACACTTTGGACAGTAAGCTGTGAGCCACTCCCTCCTCCAGGAGCACCTGGGAAGGGCTGCAGGTGAAAGGTCAGCTGCTGCATTGCACCCACCCCAGCCGCCCACCCTGGTGGGACACACAGCCCTTTCCTGCCAGGTGCCTGCAGGCAGCTTTCTGGGAAGAGCCCGCTGTGGGTTTCTGGAGGCCTTTCCTAGTCAGAGCACAGGGCTGTGAGGCTCTGGGCACCCTCTATGACGTATGGCCTGTGGTCACATCCCGCCTCCGTGGAGCTGCTCCAGCTGCAGTGGGGCCTGATGCTCTTCAGGCTGGTGGTTAAGGGGGCAGGACCCAGCCAGGTGCACAGCAGCAGCCATGGGCAATCGGGGCTTCGCTGCCTGCAGCCCCAGACAGCCTGCCTCATCCTGCCCCTCCTCACACCCTCCCCCAACCCCCTCCATCTTTTCAGAGATTCCCTGGGGCAAGAGCGACTCAAGCTGAAGCTCGGAATATACCGTGGAGGGGCAGGTCGACCTTGCCTGGCGGGGACCCCTGTCAGAGTCACCAGCAGGGACATTGCCCAGCTTCTAGAAGTGGAAGAGGGGCAGTACCATCAGAGCAGCCGAGTTAGTTTGATTCCAGAAGGAGGTGACAAATGAACCACCCTTGGTGAAGGGAAGGATGGATGGTGTACAAAGCCCCCGGTTACTGAGACCGTGGTGGCAAAGCTCAGTGAGAGGGAGATGGTGACCTCAGCCTCTGTGAGGTCGGCCAGGAGCCCAGCTGGTACAGCTGCAGGAGCCAGCAGGAGGTCTGGCTTGAGTGTAGACTGAGGCATCCCGGGACGGCGGAGTCCAGGGTAGTCACCCCTGTGAGTGATGAGCGCCTTGAGGGAGGTCAACGTCACGGACGTGTCTGGAAGGTGAGTCAGGGACCCACAGAACAGAGGTCTCGACATTCCTGGGAACGGCTTCCTCTACTGCTTTTTTCTCATGTGTTTTCTCCCCTGCGTGACCTCAAAGGAATGAGAGCCTCACAAATGACATTTCTACAGCAAAATGAGCCAGTGTGCATCAGCGCTCCAAAGGTTGGAAACCGTGGGGATTCGGAGGCTGATAACTCTTCTCTTCTTCCCTCCCTCCCTCCCTCCCTCCCTCCTTACTTCCATCATGTCTATATGCATCTTTCAAATATTTACTAAACAACTACTGAGTGCAGGCAGTGTGGCTGGGGACGGAGAGATGAGCGAGACATGGATGGTCCCTGCTCCCACACGCCCTGTGGTCTACTGCAGGAGACGGACACTAAACAACCACAAATAATCAAGTGCAATTTGAACCTAGTCCTGGGGGCTCTGAATGCCTCTAAGTGGACTTGGCAGGACCTGGAGGGCCAAGGAGGGCTTCCTCAAGGGCAGTACACTTAGGATGAGACAGGCAGGGCGGAAAGTTCACAGGGAAGAGTGTTCCAAGCAGAGGAGACAGAGGAAGCGCAGGCTTTGAGAAACAGTGTGGTCAGTGTGGCCTGAGAGAGGGGAGTGACGGGGAGGGACAGGAGTCAGGCCAGGCAGGGCCTGTGGGGGCTGCACTGAGGATGCTGGGATTTATCTTAAGAGCAATTCTCAGGCAGGGGAGGGTGGAGGACAGGGTCTCCGGTGGCGCTGCAGTTGTGAATCCTGCTGGTTAGGTGTTCTGATCCCCCATCATCAGTCACACCTGTGTAAGGGTGCAAGCCCACAGCCAGGGAGAGAGAGGCTCCGGACCAGATGTTCTGCCCCAGGAGGCTGGCTTCCAGGTGTCATGCTGCCCAGACCCACAGTGGCTGACTGGGCAGATGCTTCAGTCCCCCTTACTGTAAAATGAGTTGAGTAAGACTTGGATCAGCATGTCGAATTTCTAAGGGGAAACGATTGCAGTGGCTGGAGGGGAGCACTGTGCTCTTCTAATGGACAATCTAGGCCTAGATAGAGGCTGCTGATTGCCCCGCTCCAAGCCAGCAAACCCTGGGGTCATGGACCATAGCAGTCTCTTCATCGTGAGGTGGTACCTTACTCTAGGAATTGGAGAAATCCCAAGGAAGAACCAAGTAGTTCACAGATACTTTGATATAGTAGAAGGAGTCCAGGCTTTGGAGCCAGAAAGACTTGGACTTGCATTCTGGATCTGCCACTAGATGTGTGGCCTTGAGCAGTTCACTTAACCTCTCTGAGCCGCATGTCCTCATCTGTGACTCAGGAACAGTTGCAACAAGCTACGCTTATCCAGCTGTTTCAAGGATTACAGATGGTGTTTGTAAGTAGTGGAGGCAGGGAAATGTTCACACCATCTGAGAGAGGTGGCTTTTCACCTGTGTTCTGAGAAAGGAGAAACTTCCTCTGCCATTAGGGCCCTGTGACAGTCCTTTATCCATCAGCCATCACTGCCAGGAAGTCCTGCCCTACGTCTCTCTGCGCGGCAGCTGGAGCCCATCTTCCTTGATCTGTCCCAAGTCGAGACTGGCAGCGTCTGGGCACCATCACCAGTGAGAGGTGCCTGGACCCCTGGCCACTTACAGGACTCCTCCCCTAGTTCCCACCTCAGAGCTTACAGATGCAGGGAACACTGGTCCCGCTGAAATAGCAGGAAGGCTGCCTGGATTAAACCCAACGCAGGCACAGACACCCCCTCCCCATCACTGTCTTTGAGCCACACACCAACACCTATCACTGCAGCACTAAACCTTCCCAGGACCAAAGCAGGAGAGGCCCACCCTGAAGTGAGCAGGGGGCCAGGATGAGGATACAGGGTTCTGGGGCTGCAAACACACACATACATACACATACAAGGACACACATGGGAACACATAATTATGTAACACACACAAGGAGAGACGTGTCAGGGGACCCAAAACCTAGAGACCCCCGGACACTTCAGTCCATTAAGATGTTATTTAACTTTTCCAGACCTCAGGTCTCCTGTCTGTGAACAGGGAGGATAATAAGAGGGTAATGTGGTTAAGGTTACACAGAAGGTACGTGGAACACTGCAGAGCCCAGAGTGGACGCTCAGTTTTCATTAGCTGTGATTCATTACAGTTGGAAACCTTCATAGGACACAGGCAGACATGGGAACACCAGTACACCAGGCCCTCAGGATCAGATCACAGGCACACATACCCCAGGTCTGACCACAGATGCAGGTGCAGGGGCCCATCTGAGAGAAGCCTGCTGGTGGCCAGTGTGGTAGGGCCCACATGGTTTGGCCTTGGCCCAATTAGGCCTGGTCTGTTTCAGCCAGACTGCAGAAAAAAAAAAGAATGAAAAAAGAAATTGCCTGGCAAATTCTAATGAGCAGAATTTTGAGGAGTGTGGAGGGAGACCAGGGAGAGAAGGAGGGTGTGAGGAGAGTAGCGGGGCTGGGCCTGAGAGTCAGAACTTCTCTCCAGAGTTCAGATAGTCTGGTTTTAGCTGTCTAATGGCTGGGCCTGTAGAGTTGCCCCCTCCCCAGCCCCTGCCTCTTCAGTGGAAGGTGTATTGCTAGCAGCACCTGACATAACAGATGTTTGGAGATGACACAAGAAAGGGGGTTGTGTCCCCATCTGAGTTACTGCAGCACTGGCCACACTTAGAGGCAATGCCTAAGAGATGATGGATTCAGTGGGAGCAGGAAATTAGAGTCTGCTGACCAGGACAAAGGGAAGGGGCCTGAGGCCACTCGAAGACAGGGATTGGAGCCATTTGTATGGCTGGACGGCCATCTGGGTGGCCAACTTCTGAATTATAAACAGAGCTGAAATATGAGCACATCTGTCCAGCTCTCGCTAAAACAATATCCCCACCTGCTCAGGGAGGCTGGAGGGAGGGTGTGGGAATTGTGTGGGTTTCGTAAGAGGAAGCTCTGTGAAAGGTGAGTGTGGAACCGAAAAGACGCTACATTGCGGTTGACCTGAAAGCAGTGCGTGTTAGATGGTGAGGGGCTCCTCCAGGAACTTTCTCTCCATTCACTAAGAGATTTCCCCTGCTCCCACACTGCGTAGATTAAAGATGAGTCTGTGAGTGGCCCTCGGATAATTAGTCCCTATCGTCTTTCTTTCAAGGATGAAGCCTCCCCCCACCCCCACCCCCTCCCCCTCCCACCCCCCCACCCCCACCAAATCTGTGATTAACACACACCGGCTCTGGATGTCACCGGGGATTAAAGGAGGGGGTGAGGTGCTTTTGAAGAAAAGGTGGCCATCTGGAAAGTTCAGGTGCAAGGGCTGGGCTGGAAGGTGGCAGATGGTTTGGTTTTCTGAAGACAAATTAGGGAACACGGAAGATGACAGACAGGCAGGTGTTGTGAAAGGGTTTTGCCCAGGTGAAACAAAGATTTTTTTCTATTTAAATTTGGGATGAGCACAAAGATTTCATCACTATTTATTAACTGCCTTTCAAACTTTGCCCACAAACACAGGAGGAATCTCTTTATGGCAAATTAATTTGGGAAATAACTCAAGCAATAAAAAGAAGAGAAAGGAGAAGACAGGCAGACCTAGCATCCCTTACCTGCAATTCCAACAGGTCAAGACAGCTCTGAAAACTGCAAGTTGTAAAAAAACTCATTTGGCAGCACGACCTGACCTGAACTGACCTGCAGCTCTTTGTCATCTTTATCCCACATAGTGCAGAAATACTGATGCATTTGACTATTGAGTCCTGCCCCAGGCCCCACTGGGGTTTTACATAATCCAAGTAATATGCACTATAGTAACTTTCCAAAATCCCAAAAGTTCTGGATTCTGAAACACATTTGGCCCCTGGGGTTTGTGGACGGGCCCCGCTCACCTTCAGGGACAGCTGAGAATGAATGCTGGGTGGGCTGCCTGGGTGGTGGGTCTCAGTGTGGGATGCTCAGGTGAAAGAGAGTGGAAGAGGCTCCAAGGAAAGGCTGCAGCTCTTTGTATGGGTACATTTGGGGAGGGGGTGGGGTACACTTGGGGAGGGGATGGAGGTACCCTTGGGGAGAGGGGATCAGGGGTACACTTGGGTTAGGAGGACCAGGGATATGGTACGTGCCCAGGCTGGTTCTACTGACTCCAGGTTGTGAAATAAAGAGAAAGAAGAAGCCCTTAGGAAGCCACCCTCCCGGATGAAATGATAATTCACTTTGACATAGTGCTAACGATTAAAATATTTTTCATGGCAGTTTTCTTTTTAACAGACTCGTTTGGTTAAGTCCACCTGCCAAGCCACTCCCACTCCTTTTACAACACATTTCAGAAGTCTGGGGTGTGATTTTGCTGTCCCCTGACTTGCCTTTTTGTCTCCATCAGGTGGGTCCCTGTTCTTGGCCCCTCAGTGTCCCTTCCTTGGCAGTGAGGAGGAAGGCGGAGGTGGGAGGGATCGGGGCCAGGGGATCATAAATAGATTTCGCCTCCCCCGTTCTTCTCACTGAGGCCTCCTGAGCTTCCCCAAACAGCTGCCGCATCTGCAGCCGTGGCCACAGGAGTGTTGGTATCACCCAGGACACAGCATCAGGTGAGAGGGGTCCTGCTGGCTGGGAGCTCCAGAGCAGCTGATGAGAAAGGCTCAACAAGTTAACAAATAAACACCCAGAGAGCTCTCATAATAAAGGAGGAAACTTACCAATTTCTTGGACAATTTTTAAAACCTAGAGCGTAATTCAAGAAGAAATATCCTGTGTGGTGTTTCTGCAGAGAACCTTGAGTGACCTGCATCTGTAACAGTGGTTTTGCCATTGACGCAAATGTAAATTTTTAATGATTTTTTTGTTGATGTGACCAACAATGGAAGACTTCAAAAGAGGCTCCAGACCAGTGATTCTTTGGGGGCCACCTCGAGCATTTAGCACAAGCACTCCTGTTACAAAGGATGTGGTGCAGGCTGTGCTAGGTCCCCTGCACAGGGTGCAGGAAGAGATGCTCTCGGGCAGAGCTTATTAGGCAGGAGAGGCTAAGGCTCTTGGTGGGAACCCAGAGTCCTCTTCACAAATTAAAGGACTTTCAAAAGATGGAGAAATCAGGGAACCAAGACCAAGGGGAGGAGTCTCTATAGTCACCTTCTGTCTGACTCCGTCGAAAGAATGCATCCCAAATGACGGAATGGGCTGTAGGGGGAAGCAAGGAGCTTCTCATCACTGGAGGTGTTGAAGCAGAGGCTGGCAACTCATTGACAGATGAGTTGCAGAGGGGATTCATGTATCAGGTGGGAGATTAAAATAGACAAGTTATTCTAGCAGGAAAGACAGTGGAGAGAGGGTTTCTGAATCCATGGGTGGAGGGGATTAGAGTTTACAGTTGTCTTTGGAGCCACTGATCTGCTGCTCCCCAAATCTCACATCATGAATTGCTGAAGCCGGTGGGCAGGTATCGTGTCCTTTAAGCTGTTGGGGAGGAGAGGTTGAGGACCTCTGGACTGATGCTCTCGCCTGAGGTGCTTGGAGAAAGAAATACCTGGGTAGCTAATGGACAATACTGAGTAAGAGCTTCCTAGGAGTATTTCAGCCCAGGAAGGGAAGCTGAGCTCACGTTTGACAAAAAGCAGACTTCCCAGGGGTTGGCTTCTTCCCCAGGTAAGCAGGACCCCGAAACCCCACTGCATTCCCTGGCCTGGCTAGGGGCTGCTTCTGGTCTGTAGGCGATTGAACATAAAAGACTGTGGTGTCGGCAAGTATTTAAAACCAGGAGAAATGTGGATCTATCTAATTTATGTCTCTCTCCCACTGCCTATCCCCAGGCCAAGCGCTATCCAATAGAATTCTCCGCCATGTGAAAATATCCTCTGATCCAATATGACAGCCACTAGCCACAGGTGGCTTCTGAGCACTTGCAATGTGGCTAGTGACAACGAGGAACTGAAATTTTTAGTTTCATTTAATTTTCATTGATGCAATTTAAATAGCCACATGCCGCTTAAGTCTACTCTATCAGATGGCGCAGGACTAGACTCTTTTGTTCGTGGGTTCTGCATCCATGGATTCAACTAAGCTCAGATCGAAAATATTCAGAAAAAAAAATTCCAGAAAGTTTCAAAAAGCAAAACTTGAATTTACAACTATTTACATAGCATTAACATTGTATTAGGCATTAAGATGATTTAAAGTATACGGGAGGATGCGCATAGGTTACAAGCAAATAGTATGCCATTTTATATAAGGGACTTGAGCAGCCTTGGATTTTGGTATCCCAGGGGTCCTGGAAAAAATCCCCCATGGATATTGAGGGACAACTGTATTTATTCTTTGAGAGCAGACATTGCTTTTTAAAAAATCTTTGTGGGACTTTCCTGGTGGTCCAGTGGTTAAGACTCCGGGCTTCTACTGCAGGGGCTGAGGGTTTGATCCCTGGTCGGGGAACTAAGATCCCGCATGCTGTGCAGCACGGCCAAAAATAAAAAAAAAACAACTTTTTGTCTCCAACTCCTTGGATAATGCCAGTAAGTAGATATGCGATAAACAGATAATAAATGAAAATGAGGACTTTCTGGGAGGTTCCTGGAGAGAGCATGGCTGAAATCTGAAGGCTAAAGGATTGCTTTTAATAGATTAATGTAGAAAGCAAGTCACTGGAGATTGTTGGCTGGTTTGTCTGCAGTTTTGTTCCCAGTGGTTTTGGTAATTTCTACCATTTGCATTTTGACAAATGTACACAAACATGTCACCACCACCAAAATCAAATATAGAGCATTTCACCCCTACTAAAAGTCTCCTTGTACCCAGGGTCGGTTTCATGGGTGTGCGACCTGTGCTCTCACACGGGGTCGGGGAGTCAGGCTCAGAAGGGCCCCTCGCTTGGTTTAATGCTCTGCTGTCCCTGCCTTGAAATTCTTAACGTCTGAACAGGGTGCCCCACATTCTCATTTTACACTGGGCCCCACAGATTATGTAGCCAGTACTGTTAGTACCTCTTCACAGCTTATCCCCTCCGACAACCCCAGTCTCAAGCAACCACTGATCTGCTTTTGTCAATATAGGTCAAATTTGTCTTTTTTTGGAATTTTGCTACTGAACCAAACTTGAGTTCGCTCACCTGGTTTGCAGCAAAGGCAATGTACTGACTGACACCAGGTTGCGATGAAGGAAAATACAGGGTTTATTGTAGGGCCAGGTAAGGAGAATGGGCAGCTCATGTTCAAAAGACCAGAACTCCCCAATGGCTTTTAAGGAAGGGTTTTTAAAGACAGCGTGAGGGAGAGTGTCACAGGGTGCACAATCAGCTTGTATGTAATTTTCTGATTGGTGGGTGGTGAGGTAACAGGGAAGGTCACAGGGGTCAGCATTATCAGTCTTCAGGCTCCAGCCTGTCTGGGGACTCATGGTCACCATGCAGTTAACTTCTTCCACCTGGTGGGGTTTTAGTATCTGCAGAACAGCTCAAGGATATGGCTCAGGATATTATCTAGCCCTTGAGGAAGAACTAAATGTCCTCGATTTTGTTCTATGGCTAACCTATTTTTATTTTGTCTCACTTGACTCTTTTTCTGTGTCTCTGCATTTTCTCACTTCTCTAATTAAATTTGCTCTTTGGAACTCAGGGAAGGCCTAGGAGGCTAAAGCTTTTACATAAACAAGAGGCATGGGACATGCAGGTGTGTACCTGGGAAGGCCCCATGGTCCCACTCAGTTTCAGTTTCATATAAATGGACTCATAAATATGCACTTCTTTGTGTCTGGTTTCTTTTACTCAAAACAATGCTCTTGAGATTCATCCTGTTTATGTGATTAGCAGTAGTTCGTTCCCTTTTTATTGTTGACTAGTGTCCATTGTGTGGATATGCCACAATGAGTCTATCCATTCATTTGTCGATGAACATTTAGGTTGTTTACAGTATTTGTATATTATGAATAAAGCCTTTGTGTGGACATAGGTTTTCATTTCTCCTGGGCAAAAACCTGGGGATGGGGTTGCTGACTTGTAGTTTAAGCGTATGGCTAACTTTTCAGAAACTGCTAAACTGTCAAATCGCCGAAGTGTTTGTAGCATTTAGTATGCTCACCAGCAATGTGTGAGAGTTCCAGTTGCTCCACATTTTCGCCAGTTCTCTGTATGTCCATCTTTTAAATTTTAGCCATTCTAATGGATGGGTCATATCTCTTATTGTGATTTTACTTTGTATCTGCTTGGTAATTAATCATGTTGAGCATCATTTCACATGCTTTTGATTATTTGTGTATCTCCTTTTGTGGTTCCTGTCCAAATCTTTTGTCCATATTTGTTTGTTTGTTTTCTGATTATTGAGTTTTTTATATATTTTAGATATACATTCTTTGTCAGATGTGTGTGTATTTATCAGATATATTTTCTGCCATTTTGTGGATTGCCTTGTCATTTTCTTAATAGTGTCTTTTAAAAGTAGAAGTATTTAGGACTTGCCTGGTGGTCCAGTGGTTAAGACTCTGCACTTCCACTTCAGGGGACACAGTTTCAATCCCTGGTCAGGGAAGCCCCATGCCCTGTGGTGCAGCCAAAAGAAAGAAGTAGTTTTAACTTTGAGGAAGTCCTTTCTATTTAATAATCTTATCTTTTATGCTTTGTGCTTTTTGGTATCCTAAGAAATTTTGCCTACCCTAAGATTACAAAAATCTGCTCTTAAGTTTTCTTTTAGAAGTTTTATAGTTTATTCTTTATCTTTAGGTCTATGATGCCTTTTGAGTACATTTTTGTGTACGGTATGAGATAAGAGAAAAGATTCTTGTCCTTTTTTTTTTTAAACCTACTACATCCAGTTGTTCCGGCACCACTTTTCCAAAAACTTCTCTTCCGACATTAAATTACCTTTGCACTTGTGTCAAAAAACAATGGCCACATATGTGTGGGTCCATTTCTGGATTCTCTGTTTTGTCCCATTGATTGATATGTGTATCCCTATGCTAATGCCACATTATCTTCTTTTTTTTAGCATCTTTATTGGAGTATAATTGCTTTACAATGGTGTGTTAGTTTCTGCTTTATAACAAAGTGAATCAGCTATACATATACATATATCCCCATATCTCCTCTCTTTTGCGTCTCGCTCCCACCCTCCCTATTCCACCCCTCTAGGTAGTCACAAAGCACTGAGCCACTCTCCCTGTGCTATGCTGTTGCTTCCCACTAGCTCTCTACCTTACATTTGGTAGTATATATAAGTCCATACCACTCTCTCACTTCGTCCCAGCTTACCCTTCCCCCTCCCTGTGTCCTCAAGTCCATTCTCTACGTCTGCGTCTTTATTCCTGTCCTGCCCCTAGGTTCAGAACCATTTTTTTTTTTTTTAGATTCCATATATATATATGTGTTAGCATACGGTGTTTGTTTTTCTCTTTCTGACTTATTTCACTCTGTATGACAGACTCTAGGTCCATCCACCTCACTACAAATAACTCAATTTCATTTCTTTTTATGGCTGAGTAATATTCTATTGTATGTATGTGCCACATCTTCTTTATCCATTCATCTGTCGATGGACACTTAGGTTGCTTCCATGTCCTGGCTATTGTAAATACAGCTGCAATGAACATTGTGGTACATGACTCTTTTTGAATTATGGTTTTCTCAGGGTATATGCCCAGTAGTGGGATTGCTGGGTCGTATGGTAGTTCTATTTTTAGTTTTTTAAGGAACCTCCATACTGTTCACCATAGTAGCTGTATCAATTTACATTCCCACCAACAGTACAAGAGGGTTCCCTTTTCTCCACACCCTCTCCAGCATTTATTGTTTGTAGATTTTTGATGATGGCCATTCTGACTGGTGTGAGGTGATACCTCACTGTAGTTTTAATTTGCATTTCTCTAATGATTAGTAATGTTGAGCATTCTTTCATATGTTTGTTGGCAATCTGTATATCTTTGGAGAAATGTCTATTTAAGTCTTCTGCCCATTTTTGGATTGGGTTGTTTGTTTATTTGATATTGAGCTGCATGAGCTTCTTATAACTTTTGGAGATTAATCTTTTGTCAGTTGCTTCATTTGCAAATATTTTCTCCCATTCTGAGGGTTGTCTATTCGTCTTGTTTATGGTTTCCTTTGCTGTGCAAAAGCTTTTAAGTTTCATTAGGTTCCATTTTTTAATTTTTGTTTTTATTTCCATTTCTCTAGGAGGTGGGTCAAAAAGGATCTTGCTGTGATTTATGTCATAGAGTGTTCTGCCTATGCTTTCCTCTAAGAGTTTTATAGTGTCTGGCCTTACATTTAGGTCTTTAATCCATTTTGAGTTTATTTTTGTGTATGGTGTTATGTTGTGTTCTAATTTCATTCTTTTACAGGTAGCTGTCCAGTTTTCCCAGCACCACTTATTGAAGGGGTTGTCTTTTCTCCATTGTATATTCTTTTTTTAAAAAAATAAATTTATTTATTTATTTAGTTTTGGCTGTGTTGGATCTTTGTTGTTGTGTGAGGGCTCTCTCTAGTTGCGGCAAGAAGGAGCCACTCTTTAGTCGTGGTGCGCAGGCTTCTCATTGGGTGGCTTCTCCTGTTGCGGAGCTCAGGCTTAGGCATGAGGGCCTCAGCAGTTGCAGCTCGTGGGCTCCAGAGCACAGGCTCAGCAGCTGTGGTGCACAGGATTAGCTGCTCGCGGCATGCGGGATCCTCCCAGACCAGGGCTCGAACCCATGTCTCCTGCATTGGCAGGCAGATTCCCAACCACTGTGCCACCAGGGAAGCCCTCCATTGTATATTCTTGACTCCTTTATCAAAAACAAGGTGACCATATGCGCGTGGGTTTATCTCTGGGCTTTCTATCCTCTTCCATTGATCTATATTTCTGTTTTTGTGCCAGTACCATACTGCCTTGATTACTGTAACTTTGTAGTATAGTCTGAAGCCAGGGAACCTGATTCCTCCAGCTCCATTTTTCTTTCTCAAGATTGCTTTGACGATTCAGTGTCTTTTGTGTTTCCATACAACTTGTGAAATTTTTTGTTCTAGTTCTGTGAAAAATGCCATTGGTAGTTTGATAGGGATTGCATTGAATCTGTAGATTGCTTTCGGTAGTAGAGTCATTTTCACAATGTTGATTCTTCCAATCCAAGAACATGGTATATCTTTCCATCTGTTTGTATCGTGTTTAATTTCTTTCATCAGTGTCTTATAGTTTTCTGCATACAGGTCTTTTGTCTCCTTAGGTAGGTTTATTCCTAGGTATTTTATTCTTTTTGTTGCAGTGGTAAATGGGAGTGTTTCCTTAATTTCTTGTTCAGATTTTTCATCATTAGTGTATAGGAATGCAAGAGATTTCTGTGCATTAATTTTGTATCCTGCTACTTTACCAAGTTCATTGATTAGCTCTAGTAGTTTTCTGGTAGCAACTTTAGGATTCTCTATGTATGTAGTATCATGTCATCTGAAACCATGACAGCTTTACTTCTTCTTTTCCGACTAGGATTCCTTTTATTTCTTTTTCTTCTCTGATTGCTGTGGCTAAAACTTCCAAAACTATGTTGAATAATAGTGGTGAGAGGGGGCAACCTTGTCTTGTTCCTGATCTTAGAGGAAATGGTTTCAGTTTTCACCACTGAGAACGATGTTGGCTGGGGGTTTGTCATATATGGTCTTTATTATGTTGAGGTAAGTTCCCTCTATGCCTACTTTCTGGAGGGTGTTTTTCATAAATGGGTGTTGAATTTTGTCAAAAGCTTTTTCTGCGTCTATTGAGATGATCATATGGTTTTTCTCCTTCAATTTGTTAATATGGTTTATCACATTGATTGATTTGCATATATTGAAGAATGCTTGCATTCCTGGGATAAACTCCACCTGATCATGGTGTATGATCCTTTTAATGTGCTGCTGGATTCTGTTTGCTAGTATTTTGTTGAGGATTTTTGCATCTATGTTCGTCAGTGATATTGGCCTGTAGTCTTCTTTCTTTGTGACATCTTTGGTCTGGTTTTGGTATCAGGGTGATGGTGGCCTCTTAGAATGAGTTTGGGAGTGTTCTTCCCTCTGCTATATTTTGGAAGAGTTTGAGAAGGATAGGTGTTAGCTCTTCTCTAAATGTTTGATAGAATTTGCCTGTAAGGCCAACTGGTCCTGGCCTTTTGCTTGTTGGAAGATTTTTAATCACAGTTTCAATTTCAGTGCTTGTGATTGGTCTGTTTATATTTTCTATTTCTTCCTGATTCAGTCTCAGAAGGTTGTGCTTTTCTAAGAATTTGTCCATTTCTTCTAGGTTGTCCATTTTATTGGCATATTGTTGCTTGTAGTAATCTCTCATGATCCTTTGTATTTCTGCAGTGTCAGTTGTTACATCTCCTTTTTCATTTCTAATTCTATTGATTTGAGTCTTCTCCCTTGTTTTCTTGATGAGTCTGGTTAATGTTTTATCAATTTTGTTTATCTTCTCAAATCACCAGCTTTTAGTTTTATTGATCTTTGCTATTGTTTCCTTCATTTCTTATTCATTTATTTCAGATCTTACCTTTATGATTTCTTTCCTTCTGCTAACTTTGGTTTTTTTTTGTTCTTCTTTCTCTAATTGCTTTAGGTGTAAGGTTAGGTTGTTTATTTGAGGTGCTTCTTTTTTCTAGAGGTAGGATTGTATTGCCATAAACTTCCCTCTTAGAACTGCTTTTGCTGCATCCCATAGGTTTTGGGTCATCGTGTTTTCATTGTCATTTGTTTCTAGGTATTTTTTTATTTCCTCTGATTTCTGCAGTGATCTCTTGATTATTAAGTAGTGTATTGTTTAGGCTCCATGTGTTTGTATTTTTTACAGATTTTTTCATGTAATTGATGTCTAGTCTCATAGCGTTGTAGTAGAAAAAGATACTTGATACGATTTCAATTTTCTTAAATTTACTGAGGCTTGATTTGTGACCTAAGATATGATCCATCCTGAAGAATATTCCATGAGAACCTGAGAAGAAAGTATATTCTGTTTTTTTGGATTGAATGTCCTATAAACATCAATTTAGTCCATCTTGTTTAATGTGTCATTTAAAGCTTGTGTTTCCTTATTTATTTTCATCTTGGATGATCTGTCCATTGGTGAAAGTGGGATGTTAAAGTCCTCTACTATTTTTGTGTTATGTTGATTTCTCCTTTTATGTCTGTTAGCGTTTGCCTTATGTATTGAGGTGCTCCTCTGTTGGGAGCATAAATATTTACAATTGTTATACCTTCTTCTTGGATTGATCCCTTGATCATTATGTAGTGTCCTTCCTTGTCTTTTATAATAGTGTTTATTTTAAAGTCTATTTTGCCTGATATGAGAATTGCTACTCTAGCTTTCTTCCGATTTCCATTTGCATGGAATATCTTTTTCCATCCCCTCACTTTCAGTCTGTATGTGTCCATACGTCTGAAGTGGATCTCTTGTAGACAGCATATATACGGGTCTTGTTTTTGTATCCATTCAGCCAGTCTATGTCTTTTGGTGGGAGCATTTAATCCATTTACATTTAAGGTAATTATTGATATGTATTTTCCTATTACCATTTTCTTAATTGTTTTGGGTTTGTTATTGTAGGTCTTTTCCTTCTCTTGTGTTTCTTGCCTAGTGAAGTTCCTTTAGCATTTGTTGTAAAGCTGGTTTGGTGGTGCTGAATTCTCTCAGCTTTTGCTTGTCTGTAAAGGTTTTAATTTCTCTATCGAATGTGCATGAGATCCTCACTGGGTAGAGTAATCTTGGTTGTAGGTTTTTTCATTTCATCACTTTAAATATGTCCTGCCACTCCCTTCTGGCTTGCAGAGTTTCTGCTGAAAGATCAACTTTTAACCTTATGGCGATTCTCTTGTATGTTATTTGTTGTTTTTCCCTTGCTGCTTTTAATATTTTTTCTTTGTATTTAATTTTTGATATTTTGATTAATATGTGTCTTGGCATGTTCCTCCTTGGATTTATCCTGTATAGGACTCTCTGCGCTTCCTGGACTTGATTAACTATTTCCTTTCCCATATTAGGGAAGTTTTCAACTATAATCTCTTCAAATATTTTCTCAGTCCCTTCCTTTTTCTATTCTTCTGTGACCCATATAATTCAAATATTGGTGCATTTAATGTTGTCCCAGAAGTCTCTGAGACTGGTCTCAATTCTTTTCATTCTTTTTTCTTTATTCTGCTCTGCAGTAGTTATTTCCACTATTTTATCTTCCAGGTCACTTATCCATCCTTCTGCCTCAGTTATTCTGCTATTGATTCCTTCTAGAGAATTTTTAATTTCATTTATTGTGTTGTTCATGATGGTTTGTTTGCTCTTTAGTTCTTCTAGGTCCTTGTTAAACGTTTCTTGCATTTTCTCCATTCTATTTCCAAGATTTTGGATCATCTTTACTATAATTTACTCTGAATTCTTTTTCAGGTAGACTGCTTATTTCCTCTTCATTTGTTTGGTTTGGTGCGTTTTTACTTTGCTTCTTCATCTGCTGTGTATTCCTCTGTCTTCTCATTTTGCTTAGCTTACTGTGTTTGGGGTCTCCTTTCTGCAGGCTGCAGGTTTCGTAGTTCCCATTGTTTTTGGTGTGTGCCCCCAGTGGGTAAGGTTGGTTCAGTGGGCTGTATAAACTTCCTGGTGGAGGGGACTAGTGTCTGTGTTCTGGTGGATGAGGCTGGATCTTGTCTTTCTGGTGGGCAGGACTGCATCCAGTGGTGTATTTTGGGGTGTCTGTGACCTTATTATGATTTTAGGCGTCCTCTCTGCTAATGGGTGGGGTTGTGTTCCTGTCTTGCTAGTTGTTTGGCATAGGGTGTCAAGCACTGTAGCTTGCTGATCATTGAGTGGAGCTGGGTCTTAGCGTTGAGATTGAGATCTCTTGGAGAGCTTTTGCCATTTGATATTACAGGGAGCCAGGAGGTCTCTGATGGACAAATGTCCTGAACTCGTCTTTCCCACCTCCGAGGCACAGGCCTGACAGCTGGATGGAGCACCAAGACACTGTCAGCCACACAGTCAGAAGAAAAGGGAGAAAATAAATAAATAAAATAAAATAAAATAAAATAAAAAATAATTATTAAAAATTAAAAAAATAAAAAGTAATAAAAAAAAGAAAGAAGAGAGCAACCAAATCAAAAAACAAATCCACCAATGATAACAAGCACTAAAAACTATACTAAAAAGAAAAACAACAAAACGGACAGACAGAACCCTAGAACAAATGGTAAAAGCAAAGCTATACAGACAAAATCACACAAAGAAGCATACATATACATACTCTCAAAAAAAGAAAAGGACATACACACTCTCAAAAGGAGAAAAAGGAAAAATATATATATATATATTTAAAAAAAAAAGAAGGAAGAGATCAACCAAATCAATAAACAAATCTACCAATGATAATAAACTCTAAATACTAAACTAAGATAAACATAAAACCAGAAACAAATTCGATGCAGAAAGCAAACTCCAAGTTTACAGTTGCTCCGAAAGTCCACCACCTCAATTTTGGGATGATTTGTTGTCTATTCAGGTATTCCACAGATGCAGGGTACATCAAGTTGATTGTGGAGATTTAATCCGTTGCTCCTGAGGCTGCTGGGAGGAATTTCCCTTTCTCTTCTTTGTTCTCACAGCTCCTGGGGTTCAGCTTTGGATTTGGCCCCGCCTCTGCGTGTAGGTTGCCTGAGGGCATCTGTTCCCCGCCTAGACAGGATGGGGTTAAATTAGCAGCTGATTAGGGGGCTCTGGCTCACTCAGGCCGGGAGGAGGGCGGGGTACAGAATGCGTGGCAGGCCTGTGGAGGCAGAGGCATGACGTTACAACAGCCTGAGGCTCTCTGTCATTCTCCCGGGGAAGTTGTCTCTGGATCACAGGAACCTGGCAGTGGCGGGCTGCACAGGCTCCTGGGAGGGGAGGTGTGCATAGTGACCTGTGCTTTCACACAGGCTTCTTGGTGACTGCAGCAGCAGCGTTAGCGTTTCACTCCTGTCTCTGGTGTCCGTGCTGATAGCTGCGGCTCGCACCCGCCTCTTGAGCTCCTTTAGGTGGTGCTCTGAATCCCCTCTCCTCATGCACCCGAGGTACGTGGAGAGTTTCTTGCCTTTTGGGAAGTCTGAGGTCTTCTGCAAGCATTCAGTAGGTGTCTTGTAGAAGTTGTTCCACATGTAGATGTATTTCTGATGTATTTGTGGGGAGGAAGGTGATCTCCACGTCTTACTTCTCCACCATCTTGAAGGTCCCCTGCCACATTGTCTTAATAGTTATAGTACTTAGTAAGTCTTGATATCAGGTAGGTAAGAACTCCAAACTTGTTGTTTATAAAAATATTCTTAACTATTCTAGATCCTTTGTACTCCTTTATAAATTTTAGATTCAACTCATGAACATCACATTGAATCTATAGATCAATTTGGGGGGATTTGATTTCTTAATGATATTGAGTCTTCCAATTCATGTACTCTGTCTCCATTTATTTAGTTCATCTTTAACTTCCTTTAGTGATGTTTTGTAGTTTTGAGTCCATGTCTGCACATTTTTTGTTAAATTTATTCTTAAATATATCATGTTTTTTCAATGGTATTGTAAATGGAATTATAAAATTTCTGTTCGAATTGTTCATTGCTACTATATAGAAATACTTCTGTCTGATTTTTGTATATTGACTTTTTATTCTGAGATCTAGAACTTATTACTTCTAGTAGCATTTTGTAGCCTCATTAGATTTTCTATGTATACAATTGTGTTATCTGAAAATACAATTTTACTTTTTAAAGGTTTATTAATTTGTATTGTGGTAAAATATATATAACATAAGATTTATCATTTTAACCATTTTAAAATGTAAAGTTCTGTGACATTAAGTACATTCACAATGTTGTGCAACAATTACCACCATCCATCTCCAGAACTTTTTCATCTTCTTCAGCTGAAACTCTGTACACAGTAAACAGTGTAGTTTTACTTCTTACTTTCCAGTCTGAATGCCCTTTATTTCCTGTGCTTGTCTCTTACACTGACTAAGACCTCCTGTACAGTGTTGGATAGAAATGATGATAGCAAACATTCTTTCCTTCTCCCTGATCTCAGGGAGAAAGCATTCCATCTTTTACTATTAGGTATGAAGTTAGCTGTAGGGTTTTCATTGATTCTGTTTACAGGTTGAGGAAATTCCCCTCTGTTTCTGATTGGTTGAGAGTTTTTACCATGAATAGATGTGGAATTACGTCAAATGTCTTTTCTTTTTTTTTCTTGAGACAATCATGTTGTTTTTCTCTTTTATTCTGTCAATATGGTGGATTATGTTGATTGATTTTCAAATGTTGTCAACTTTGCATTCCTGGGATAAACGCTACTTGTTCATAATACTTTACCCCTTTTAAATATTGCTAAACTTTCTGTGCTAATATCTTGTTAGATATTTTTGTGTTTGTATTCATGAGGGATATTGGTCTATAGTTTTCTTTTCTTGTAACATCTTTGCTTGATTTTAGTAACAAGGTAATATTGCCCTCATAAGCCAAGTTGGGAAATGTTCCTTCCTCTCTTTTATAAAGAATTTATGTAGTACTAGTATTAGTTCTTTCTGAAATGTTCAAAAGAATCCATCAGTGATACCATCTAGGACTGCAGTTTTCCTTATAGAAAGAAATTTATTTACAAATTCAATTTCTTTAGTAAGCATATGATTATCCAGACTTTTTATTTCTCCTTTTCCAGTTTTGTTATTGTATTTTTCAAATGATTTGTTCATTTAAGTTGTCAAATTTATTGGCATAGAGTTGTTCCTAATATTCTCTTGCATCGTTTTAATGTCTATAGCATCTGTAATGATGTGCCCTCTTTCATTCCTGATATTAGCAATTTGTGTCTTCTCTGTTTTCTTCTTGTCAATCTACCTAACAGTTTATCAATTTTACTAATCTTTTAAAAAAAAACGAGAGGTTAAAAATTGATGTTCTTATCATTTGTCCATTTTCATTGATTTTCACTCTCTCTACTTTGGGTTTAATTTGGTCTTCATTTTTTAGCTTCTTAAAGTGGAAGCTTATATACTTGATTTTAGACCTTTTCAAATATAAACATATAAAGCTATTAATTTTTATCCAAGTACTGCTCTAGCTACAT
The DNA here is from genome assembly GCF_963455315.2 of Globicephala melas. NCBI lineage: Eukaryota > Metazoa > Chordata > Mammalia > Artiodactyla > Delphinidae > Globicephala > Globicephala melas. The sequence continues at coordinate 130,355,951 of NC_083317.1, read as the reverse complement.
TGTTCTAATTTTGATATGTTGTGTATTCATTTTCATCCACTTCAAAGTATTTTCATGATTTCTTCTTTGGCCCATAGGTTATTAGGAAGCTTGTTTTTTAATTTCCAAATATTTGGGGAATTTTTCCCCTAGATATATTTGTTACTAATTTCTAATTTAATTCTGAGTGGGCAGAGAACATATACTTCAATATTTTTATATTTATTGAGACTTTTTTTATGGCCCAGAATATGGTCTATACTGGTGAATGTTCCATGTGTACTTAAAAAGAATGTATGTTCTGCTGTTTTTGGTGGAGTATTCCATAAACGTTATGAAATCAAGTTGATAATTACTGTTCAAATCTCCTATATACTAGCCAGTTTTTCTGTCTACTTGTTCTATAAATTAATAGAGAAATGTTGAAATATCTAACTGTAATTATGGATAAAGTCTATTTCTCTTTTCAGTTCTGTTAGTTTTTGCTTCGTGTGGTGTGAAGTTTTACTTTTGGGTACATAAATGTCTAGGATTATTATGTCCTCTTGGGGAACTGACACTTTTATCATTATGAAATGTCCATCTTTACCTCTGATAATATTATTTGAGCTAAAGCCTACTTAATTAATATTAATATAGCATTGTTAGCTTTCTTATAGTTAGTATTTGCATTTTATATCCTTTTCTACAAAAGATATTTTTACCTTTAACTTTTATGAGTCTTTATGATTAAAGTAGGATTCTTATAGACAGCATATAGTTGGGGTTGTTTTCTTTTTTTTTAATCCAGTTGGTATTTCACTTCATCTCTACTTTTAGTTTTTAGCTATATGTCTTGTGTTAGTTTTTAATGGTTGCAATAAGATTTACAATGTATATCTTTAACTTACCACAGTCTACATTTAAGTAATATTATATCACTTCAGGTGTAATATAGAAATTTACAACAATATATTTAAGCCCCTAATCCTTTGTCCTATTGTTATCATACATATTACTTCTGTTATAAATCCTACAATATATTGTTATTATTTTTTTCTTTGAACAGCAAGTTATCTCCTAAATAAATTTTTAAATGAGGAAAAGGTATTTTATATTTACCCACTTATTTACTATTTCTGACACTTTTCATTCCTTTGTGTAGGTACAAGATTCCATCAGAGTCATTTTTCTCCAGCTTGAAAAAGTTCTATTTATATTTATAAAAAATATTATTTTGTAAAGTAGGTCTGTTGACAAAGAATTCTCTCAACTTTTGTTTGTCTGAAAATATCTTTATTTCACTTTTAGTTTTGAAGCATATTTGCACTTCTTATAGAATTCTGGATTGATTTTTTTTTTCTTTCAGCATTTAAAAAATGCCATTTCATTGTCTTCTGGCTTGCATTTTTTCTGATGATAAATTTATGGGAATTATCATTTTGTTTTATTTCTTTTTTTTTTTTTTTTTTTTTGCAGTTCGCGGGCCTCTCACTGTTGTGGCCTCTCCCGTTGCGGAGCACAGGCTCTGGATGCACAGGCTCAGCGGCCATGGCTCACGGGCCCAGCCGCTCCGTGGCATGCGGGATCTTCCCGGACCGGGGCATGAACCCGTGTCCCCTGCATCGGCAGGCAGACTCTCAACCACTGCGCCACCAGGGAAGCCCTCATTTTGTTTTATTTATGTTGTATGTCTTTTTTTTTTTTCTCTGTCTGCCTTTAAGATTTTCTCCTTATCCTTAGCTTTAGCAATATGCCTTCATGTTGTTTTATTTGTGTATGTCCTTCTTGGAGGTTAGTAGAGCTAATTAGATCTGTGATTCAAAGAAAAATTTACCAAATTTGGAAATATTTCAGACATCATTTCTATATGAACACATGTTCAACCATTTGACTTGTTTTCATGGTTCACAGGTTCTATTAATTTTTTCAGCTTTTTTGTTTTCCTCTCCATGTGTCAGTTTGAGAATGTCTATTGTTCCATCTTCAAATTCACTTGCATTTTCTTCTGCAGTATTTTATCTGATGGTAATTCCATTCACTAAACTTTTCATTTCAGATATTGTATTTTTTATCCCCAGAATTTTTATTTGTTCTTTCTTAACCCTTCTATTTCTTCCCTCATTATGCCTATTTATGTTAACATATATATAATAGCTGTTTTAATATAATTGTTTGCTTATTCCAAAATCTCTGTCATTTCTAGGTATGTTTCTGTTGCTGGTTTTTTTCCTAGTTATGGGTCACATTTTCCTGCATCTTTGTATGTCTAGTAAATTTTTGTTGGGTGTTAGGCATTGTCACAGTAGCCTTTTTGAGTGGATTTTTTTGTTTTGTTTTTTTTGTTTTTCTCTTTAAAGAATATTGAATTTTGTTTCAGCATACACTGAATCAATTAAATTTCTTGAAGGTTTGCTTTTAAGTTCGTTAAGGCAGGTCTAGAGTAGCCTTTACTTTAGGTCTATTTTAGCTCTGCTATTAAGATATAACCCTCTAGGGTCTCTACTAAGTGCCCTTGGCGTCCAGTGAACTCTCTTCCTTGGCTGGATCTATACTATCTCATATCCCTGAGTAAGCTCTGGGATTGTTCAGCACAGATTCCCAGTACTTCTTTGCATAGCCTCTTGGAGTTTCACCCTAAGCATTCACAGCTTGGTTTTCAGCAATAATCTCAAGGAGACCACTATGTAGATCCAGGAACTCCTTCTTCCCATAATTCTTTCCTCTCTAGTACTCAGCTCCATAAATTCCAGCCATTTCTGCCTCTCTGAACTCTGATCTCTGTCTGCTTAACTTGACAAGACTGTAATGCTATTCTGCACCACTGTCTGGAAAAGTGGCTTCTGACAGAAAGCCAGGGCAATTGTAGGGCTCACTGTGTTTCCTAACTCTCCTCGACCAGTGTCCTGCACTGCCTGTTGTCCTGTACTTGGAAACAGCAGTTTCATACATTTTGTCCAATTTTATCATTTTTTTAATAGTGGGAGGACAAGCTTGGTATCAGTTACTCAACCATGCCTAGAAAGGAAAGATGGATTTTTTAGAAGATCACATTCATAGCAGTGGTGATTCTAAACGTTTTTTATAGAGCCACATACCAAGGGACTTTGGGAACTGGAAAGGACTTTGGAGAATCTGAGGTATGGAGATTTGACAATTGTAGCAGAGGCCCAGGATGCCAGGAAAAGGATCTCAGCAGAAAATCTGACAGTTTAATCTAGAACAATTGTAATTCCTGGTGTGCAGGCTGAGAACAGGATAGGAAGAGGATTTGAGTATTTTCTATCTAAAATTATTTGCTTCTTCTTGAAGCAGAGAACCCAATATAAGATGGACCAGGGACTTTTCTTCTAAGAACTGCGTCTCAACCCCGGGTACATATTAGAATAATCAAGGGAGTTTTTACAAATCCTGATGCTCAGAAGTATTGAAAAAAAAATGTCAGTCTCTGGGTGGGTCCAGGCATCTGTATTTTTTCAAAGCTATTTAGGTAATTCCATTGTGTTGCCAATGTTGAGGCAACTGACCTAAGAAGCTCCATAGTCAGCATGAGGGCTGTAGTTCTTTCTCCTTGGGGAGCTGTATCAAATGCTCTCTCTGTATCAGATGTGTATCTCACCTACTTAATACCCTCTTCCTTTACTTTCCTGAGCATCTTCTCACCTTGCTGTTGTTCTGCTCAGAAGGAAGCACAGGTGATGAGACAGTGGGGAAGGCCAGGCAGGATGCGTTGCAGTGGGAAGGAGGAGTGTGGATCCGGGAACGGTGAGGGAGGTGGGGGAAGAAAGCAGAGGATGCAGAGACAGAGGGGGTCCCCACTGCCCCTTCTCCTTCTCCTGCTCTCACAGTTTCTTCTTATGCTCCAGGCCCATATGAGTTTGGAGCTGGGCAGCTCGGTTGGCGACTGCCCAAGGACTTCTGCCCACAGTTCCTGGCCACAATTCTCCTTTCGGGGTGGTGAAAGGGCCCTGGAAGTCCCTTCCTATTCACCGAAGAAGTGTGGGCTTGTTTCTTGGGAACAGAATCCACAGCGTTTCTGTGATGAGAAGCACCCCGGGTCAGAGCTCCTGCCCTACAGCTGACTCCAGAGTGATCTGGCCCAGTTGCTTCCCCTCCGTGCCCCTCCGTTTCCCCACCTGTAAAATTAGGGGACCATGCTGCATGGCTTTCCTGGTCTTCCATCTCTTACAGTTTGGACACATGAAGGAGGCCTTGTGTTCCACTGGGAAGGCTCCAGAACTAGACTCCAGAACTTCTCCTGAGATGTGTGGTGTCTGGTGGGTGTTGTCTCTGATCTCCCCTCCTGAGTGTGCCTAGCTCTGAGAAACAGGTTGGAAATGGAAATCTTCGGCAGCTGAGAAGCTGTCAGGTGGATCATTTGATGTGTAACAAAGAATGCAGTGGAACTGGATTGTAGCATGGCCTTTTCTTTCTTTTTCTTTAAAACTGAGAAAAATGACTACTTTGAAAGGGTCATGCTGGGGACAGACTAAATGTCTATTTTTATTATTATTTTTAAAAATATTTATTTATTTACTTTATTTATTTGACTGCGCCAGGTCTTAGTTGTGGCACGCGAGATCTTCAGTCTTCGTTGTGGCATGTGGGATCTTTAGTTGCAGCATGCGGAGACTTTAGTTGCGGCATGTGGGATCTAGTTCCCTGACAGGGGATCGAACCCGAGCCCCTGGCATTGGGAGCGTGAAGTCTTAGCCTCTGGACCACCAGGGAAGTCTCTAAGTGTCTATTTTTAAAGGAACCATGCAGTACTACCACATGGTCTGGGGAGGGAGAGACCTGCTCTCTCAGGGCTGAACGAGTGCCATGGAGTTACCTGGGGATTAGGTGGGGTGAGGGTGGAGAGCCATATGGCAGGTGCCACAAGAGGTCCTCGGAGGACGTCTGGGAGCTGGGAGAAGCCAGCCAGCCAGACAAGGAACTTGGCAGAAGGAGCCAGGCACTGTCTGAGAAGATGCGTGGAGCAGCAGTGGAGGAGGGATTTCCGTTCATGGGTGAGGGGCCAATGGGAGAGTTAGGTCTCTAGGCCGGGCCCTGCAGCAAGGCTCTGGTGGGGCTCAGCCCAGCCACACCCACAGAGACATGCCTTCACGTGGACCTTAGGCAGAGGGGCAGAAGTGCTGGGGCAGAGGATGAGTGAGGAGGCTCTCTGGAAGCATGTCTCCAGAGCCCACCAGGGAGCAGATTTCAGAGAGCCCGGATTCCCTGACTGGGAGGACGAGGGCTGAGGTAGAACAAGAAGTGGTCCTTCCTTTACAAGCTGGGGTGTGAGGGATGCTCCTTACAGCAGTACACAGAGATACCACACAGAACAGGGCAAAGAGCTAATTACGAGAGCAGACTGTGTAAGACCCAGTGCCTTTGGGTGTGTTTATAGAACTGCTGCTGTGATTATCACCATTGCTAACGATCCATCATGGGAATATTTTCATGAACTGTGGCCCAATTTTATGGATCCTTTTGTTGACTTTTTCTGGGTAACAGGGATACCACGGTCCAGGCCTGATCCTCAGATTTGAGGGTCCCAGGCCAAGAGTGCAAAGGGAGGCTTATGTACTGAAACATTACAGATTCAGCTGACAGCCAAATTGAATAGCAATGGGAATGATGTAATAAAATTGCAGAAGTTTCCTTAGCCTCCATATATACACAACTGCCGTGAATGCAGCACTAATTGAGAACATCTAGAAGCACACACTGGAACAGGAAGAGAACAGGAAAGTGGATGCTCAGTACGACTGGGAAATTATATTCCGTTATGTAAGAATCTATTGCATTCATACTTTCTGAGAGGAAGGATCAGGCAGGTTAATTTGTCTTTCTTGATCTGAGCACCCCATGTCCACCTAAGCACACTGCACTTCTCTGAGGCCGCCCCTTCACAGCAATCAATAGTCACTTTGTTTTGAGGATTCGGGACAAAAGCTCTGGGGATAGGTTTTCCCAGGCTCTCAGTGGTGCTCATCACGAGGGTGGATGCTTGGATTTTGTGTTTGTAACATGTGGGGTGCTCAAAAGTATGGGGCCCCTCTTGCTGGGTTAGCATTGCTTTATTTCATTTTATTTTCTCTTTGGACCTTAGCTACAGAGATGTCAGTTCAGTGTACTCCTTATCTCACGATACAATATAATCCTTGGTGTGTCCAGGGGCCTCTTAACATTGGCTGTAATATTCAGGATGAGTTTTTCAAAGAACTATTAAATTAGACTAAATGTACTGCTAAGATGTTCTATTCTATTTTGAGAAATATGACTTAAACTTAGTTTAAGATAGATTCAGCTTAATTCTTGAATTTTTTATCAAAACAATTTTCAGGTGTTTTCTTTGATACCAGTTACTAAGCTCCTGAGGATAAGAAGGATTGACACCACTGGGTGTAGACGGGTGTTTATAGAGGCGAGTGTCTACATTTGCCCCAAGGAGAATATAGGGAACCAAGGAAGAGTAACTAAACTTGCGGGCTGGGCTGCCTGCCTGTGAGGGTCATGTCATCACTGGCCTGTCCACGTGATGACTCCTGGCGGTCAGCCACTTCCGGTCACCCTGGTCAGCACTGGCTGGACTTTCCACCACGGAGTCCCCCCCCAGTTGTCATTCAGCCATCACAGCTGGCAGCTCTTGAGCCTTGGCAAAGTTTCTCGTGTCTCCTCAAACCCCAGGGGCCCGCCTGTGCCCTCTGTGCCCACCGCCCCCATCTCATCCCTACTGTCTTCCCCAGAGGCCAAAGGCTCTGCTTACAGAAAGCCTCCCTTGGTGTCCATCACGGCAGTGGAGACTGGAACCGTGAGTGAGGCCACCAGCACGGCTGACCCTGTGGGCAGCCACTGGAGTGAGCCACGCAGCTCTCCCTTCAAGAGGGAACCTGTCCAGAGGAGCTAATAGGCTCCGGCTGCACCACCCCCAGGATCCGTTGCTGTGTTACAGCCGAGGCCACACTCTTCTGGGCAGCAACAGGCAATGACCACGTACATGACTGTCTCTGTCCAGTGCAGGGCTCCTCTCATGGGCAATCCTTGTTCCGGAGCTCCCAGGGGGGGCTGGCTGAGATTTTCCGGGGCTTGTACTGCTCTGAGGCTCTTGCTGCTTATTTCTCCTTCCTTCCTTCTGTCTTTCATGGGGTCAGAACGGCACTGTGGTCTGAAGGCTCTCCCTGCCTCCCCGCCTTCTTCTCTGTCATCTCCAGGAAATCCCTTGCCCTCCTAACTCCATCTTGGTGTCTGCTTCCTGGAGAACATGCACTGATTTAACATCTGAGGAAGTCTGTGTGAGAAATACCACATGTGGCCTTTCAGCTGTCAGCAGAGAGGGCAAAAACGGTTTGAGGGCGGGGCGGGTCAGCAGTGGCCTGCCCAGAGCCACTTGCCCGTGAGAGCATGGCTTGAGCAGGAAGTGAAATGGGGAAAGTTTTGTGCCTCTGGTTTCTGTGCCTCCCGAGATCTCCCCTTTTCTGGGCGGAGTGTAGGGACCTTGGGATCCAGGGCTGCTGCTCACCTTCTGCCTCTGGCTATTATTGGCCCCCATCCCACCCCCAACTCCTTGCAGGGTTTTTTAACAGGTGGAGTGTGAAAGGGAAGAAACTGGCCTCATGACCTTCTTTTCATTTGGCCAACTTACCTACATATAACGTCATATCTGTATTAATTCCTGGTGCAAATATCTCTTAAATGTCCATCTTCACCTCTACAATGTCATCTCCATGTGCAAAGGGGCCCTGTCTGTGCTGTTCAGAGCTGATTCCTTGGAACCAAAAATGGTATCTGAAACATAACAGCAACTCAGTAGTGTTGGCTGATGAATAAATGAGTGAGTGAATGCAGGATGGACCATATTCTTATACTTCCAGCAGCTATAAAAGTGAGTGAAGAAATAAAAGCCTTCCCAATAGTTCAGTATTCTAGCCAAAAAATACACCCCTCCCGTGGCTACCTTTCTAATGGGCATGGTCCCTGTGCTGGGTCTGGTTACCCTCTCACGCCATCACTGAGCAATCCTTCCCTCCTGAATATCTGTCCCTGCCCTAGAGATGCCATTCCTGTATTTAAGATGTTGTTTAAAAAAAATTCCTTGTAGGCAGCCTCTTCCCCCACCCTCTGTACCCAGACTTCCCTGAGAAGCTAAAGCCAGCTCCACATTGGCCAGCGTGTTTAGAGTGCCTGGAGATTACTCCTAACTCAGGAAAGCCTGTGAGATGACATTCCAAAGAGTACTCCTCCCATCTTCTTTCATTTAAATAATTACAGGTCTCTTCCTCTCCAGGTCCTGAAAGAAGTTTCCCATGGGGCAAAGTCCTTGGAAGGTGATCCAAGCCTGGTTTTGTTGATGTGCATGCATACTTTACAAACCATCCTCTATCAATCATCTCAGGCACTGGGCATGCTAGCAAGCAATTATTTGTATATACAAAGAGGAAAAACGATAGTCACACTTGAGAGTTGAATTGAGCTCGAGGCTCTGGGCTTTCACAGTGGAGGAGGGAGGTCTCTGTCTATGCTTCTCTTCACAGAGGACCAGAGGAGAGCTAATGGGTTGAAAAGGCAGTAAGCATACCATGGGCTGTGTGTTGCTGAGCCGTGGATCCTTTAACAAATAAGGTCAGTTTGTTCTTGCAGAGTACGTTAGATGTGCTCACAGAGAGAGCTGGGCTCTGGATAAAGTCTTGTGTTCCCTTCCTCCTTGGTCACCTCAGGACACTAAACCAATTAAAGGGCAAGTTGCCATACCAGGGATGAGTCCTTTCAACACAAGAGTCTTTATAGCTGAGTCTCAGTCACTCACTTGCTCTGTTTTCCAGAAAACATTATGTTACATAGGAGGAAATTTCTCCAAGAGCAAGGTGGGAAAGAGTAGTTTCAATCAATCATTTATTCATTCAACAAACGTTCATGACATGTGTACCATGTGCTAGGAATTGTTCTAAGAGCTGAGGATGTGGTAGTGAACAAAGCAGACAGTGTTCCTGCTCTCACAGAGCTTATGCTTTCATGGCGAGGAAAGACTAAAACAGGCAGAAAATAAATGAGCAAGACAATTTCCAATAGTAATGAGTTCTTCGGAGACAATAAAATGGATAATGTGACACAGAGAATGGGAGCTCTTCAGGCACATGTTGAGGACAAAGTTGCTAATTTGCGTTGGTGGTCAGGAAAGAACTCACCAAGGAGGTGCCATTTGAGCTAATACCTGAACAACCCCAAGAAGCCAGCTATACAAAGACTTAGAAGTTGGGCTTTCTGGGTAAATGGAAGAGCGAGGGCCAAGGCTGTAAGATGGGAATGAGCCAGATGTATGTGAGGAATCAAAAGAAAGTCCAAGTGATTCAAGTGCAATGAGCTTGGGGGAGAAGAAGAGGTCAGAGATGCAGAGCGTGTGGTGAAAACTGCGAACCTGCCACACTAAGGAAAACATTAACTGTTCTATGCCCATCTCGATCTCTAGGCCCCTAACACTAGGTGCCAGTGGGGCAGGGAGCTGACTTTGGTCACTTCCATAGTCACACATATATGCAGGTGTATGTAGAATCCTTTGTTCCCACCAGGCTTCTGGCTGGTCTCTTCCATATTTTACTCTCATCTTGGCCAAGTCAACAGAAGTGACTTTGCAGACAAGCATTCCAAACCAACTACAGAATTCCCATTTAAAATTTGGTGTTCTACGAGAGGGAAGTGGTTAGCCCTCTATGCTTTCCAGTGAGGCCTCTGACTTCCACGTTAACTCTCTTATTATGCAGCATCAGGCTGTAGACCAAAGCTGATTCAGAGAGTTGATGCCAAAGCTTCTCAATGATCAAGCCAGGACCTTGCAGAGTTTTGCAGTACCTTCATTCATTTTCCCTAGTGATTGTATCTTCTCCGACTTTCTGTTGACTGCTAGGGTCAGAAGAGTCATTTGAGATTCATGTTTCCCACCCAGTGAAGGGATCTCAGTGCCAACAGCCTTGTCAGGAAGCCATCCATCCTTGACTGGATTGTTCCTCTGATAAGGAGGTCACCTCCATCTGAAGAAGTTGGTTCCTTTGTTGCACAACTTTAATTATTAGAAAACTCATCTACCTGCTGAATGGACACTAACACCCATCGACATGGTATTTGAAGACTTATTGTGTAGTATTAGAATCTTCTCTTCTCTGGATTACATCACCAGTTCCTCAGCTGCTCTCCTTGGTGAAATTTCCAGATCCTTCCAAGCACTCAGATGCACTTGTATCAGTTAGGATACAAGTTTGTTACCCTTTTGGTAACAAATGACTGAAAATCCAAATCAAATAGATTTAAGCCCCAAAGAGAAATTATTGGCTCAACTAACTGAAAAGTCCAGGAAATGCTCCAGGACTGCCATGGTCCAGGGGTTGGTTTCTCCCTGTCTAGCTGACAGGTTCAGCCTTCCTTTGTGTTTGGTTCATTCTAGCACCCCATGTGATGGCCTTCGGAGCTCCAGGCTCCAGAGTTTACAAGTGATGCTCTGACTGGCTGGTCCTGATCACAGTCCGGCAGGTAGAGAAGGGGTAGGAATCCACGGCACTAGGAACAGGTGCACTGACCATGGAGGAGAGGCGGTTCCCCAGAAGAGAAGTGATGTACAGCTACCTGGTAAAAAGAGTGAATAGATGCTTTGGGGGCAAAACAATAGCACTCCAACTAAACCACAGATTTAAAAGTAACCAGAAGGGGTTATGGGGATATATATATGCATATGGCTGATTCACTCTGGTGTACAACAGAAACTAACACAGCATTGTGAAGCAATTATACTCCAATAAAGATCTATTAAAAAAAAAGTAACAAATATGTTCCACTTCATCTGCTTGGGGTACAATTGAGGTCATATCTCTCTTTGCAGTATTCCAATTAAACATCTTGTGCCCCCAATCTCAACTCATGTTTTCTCTCTTCCTGGAGTCTACCCTGCCAGGGTAAACTGAGAAGCGTCCAAGTTGTTAACTTGTGTTTGTTGCATCCTGCCTCACGGTGGAGAAGAACTCAGACCTATCCCAGAAGCCAGAAATCAGGCATCACAGCCGATGCCTCTGATGTCCCTGGAGACCTCTGCTGCCGTTGGGGCCCTCATCACAGAAGGATGTCACACCACTGGTCACAGGTGAAAATCAGTGGCCAGTTGGGACTGAGTCTCCTATTTGGGTGCAGCCTCTGGCAGAGGCGGAGGGTCTGCCGGTGGGGATGGAGGCTGACTTCCCTTTCCTCCCCCTTCCCACACCCTCATGCTGAGGCTCATACTTTGGTGTCCTCAACAAAGTATGGCCTGAACTCTAAGCATGTACATAAACAATTCTTTAATGGTTGAGGGCTTTTGAGGATGGAGAATTACTACTCCTGCACTTTGTTTAATGGTTCATTCATCAATCTTCCAAATTTATCAAATGATTAACATTCCATTAATTTTAAATGTTCTATATTTCTCTACATTTTCACACAGCACTTACACAATTATAAGTCAAAACTCATTGACTTACAAATTAAATTTTCCCAGTCATTTTTTCCCACTGATGGAAAATTATTTAATTTTCTAAACATTTATCATATTCTAAAATTACAAATTCATTATATTAGCCTTTCTTAAATACTTTAAGAAATAATAACACTCCAAATACCAGTCATCATAAAACTGATTATTAGATTTCTATTAAAATCATTTACAAAAGTGCTAGTACCTAGATTTAATTAATATTATTTGTTCTTATCCTAATTCTTACTTTTATTCTAATATCTCATTGAAGTTCTCTTCCTAGGGTTTACAATGGTTTTAAAGGTTTTATTTTAAAATAGAAACCATCTATGTTTCTAACTTTCTCATTGTAAATAGACTGCTTGTACCAAAGGACACTTCTAGCAAATTCAGCTTCAAACTTGGTAAAGTCCAATTTACTTCACAATGTTAATATAGCTTACATCTGGGGAGTGGCAGTGGGAGGAAAAAGGAGGAACTTTAAATTTTACTGTATATACTTGTGTATCGTTGGAATTTTTAATCAAGCATTTGCAATTTGTAATAATAAATGCAATTCTAAACACTCTGAATAATAAAAACTAAACAACCCATGGTAAACACTGTTAATACTTTTTGTGGTTTCTTCTAGTCTTTTATTTCTCTGAGGCATCTGTTCCATTTTGCACAATTAGAATCATAATCCATATTTGATTTTTTTCATCCTACTTTTAATTTTAACAGCATCATGTCAGAAACACTTTCTCACCTTAGATATTCTTGGGAAACAAAGGGATTGTAACAGCTGCATGATACTCTATCATGAGGACGCACCATAATTCACTGAGTCATACTCCTATTGTTGGCAAAAAATTGCTTCAAATCTGGGACGTACAGGAAAGAGCATCCCATTTTTCTTATTTTCCAGATGAGAACACTGCATTCCCCGAAGCTAGTAACTTGTCCAAGCACAGCCAGCTGGCCAGAGGCTCTGCTGGGACCTGGCACTCCTAGGCCCAGCCCTCTTCCCTGGCTGTCACCACACGCTGCCTCCTGGGCCTCTGCAAGGCACTTTCTGGAACCTAACTGTAGGGCACTGCCTACATTCTTTCTAAATTACATTTTCTCATTTGGGGCCCGTTATTCCTGCCTGTCAAGCTCATTTTTTATCTTCTGTCATATAACCATTAGGTAATGAGGGACACCATAGCCAACATTGGAAATTATGGCTTTTCCCTCTATCAAGATGTGCTTCCTGAATCATCTCTGTGCCAACGAAGGGGGACTATTGTCATCACTTTTATCAGATAATTCCAATAGTCACCAGCAATTATGGGGAATGGTGCTAATGAGCTTACCTCTGTCCATGTTTCTCAGGGATCTCCTGGGTTCTCACCTTCTGTGATCAACACACCAGCAGATGCTTGAGCTCTGCCTAAGGGCCCATGCTCACAAGGTGAAAGAGGAGTAATAATTGGGCGGGAAAAGAGGGGAGGAGGGAACTAACATCCGTGGCCGACTCCTTGTCCAGCTCTGGGTACCGGGGTGTGGATGCCACCAGCATCACAGGAGGGGGACCGTGGAGGACGGGACTGGTGTGCCTGGGGGGAAGCAGGTGGACCAGGGTAGCTCCCTTTTACTCAGTCTCATTTTGAGACTGTATTATTCAGCTCTACATGGAGGAACTCAGCATGGTACAGGAGACTACTCTAGGAGGGCTGAGCCTTGTTCTGCTTCTTCCTTCACATGGTATGAAACACATTTATTCCAAGCTTTACAAACGAGTCTTTGACATCAGTGTCTGTCATCACTAGAACCACTTTTTGAGTCACCTAATGTTGTATTTTTCCAGGATTCCATGTTCCCTCCCACCTAATTTCTTGGAGATACAGCCCCGTTAAAAATCTGTCTTTGGAAATGTAGTGGCTTGGGCTTATCCTGAATTAATATTTTTTGTGTGTATTGCTTTTCAGAAAATGCTTAATTCATGTGAATGTGATTGGCAGGCGCCACAGAATGTGATGGTTTCTATTTATGGTTGATGTTAATCCCTTGACCTTATGGTAGTTTAAATTTCTGGTACAGATTCCTTTTCCACGATGTTATAGCTCCTTCCTGGACTGCTGTAATTGTGTCGTTTATCAATGTGAAAAATGGACTTTGAAATGTAATAGACCAGAGCTAATATGGGGAGCAGCAAGGGAATTTAGTATGCTTAGAGAAGAGCTGTTTCCATGGAAACTAATTCCTTTGAGCAAGGTCCCTGGGTCCCCTGGCTGCAGGGTGATTTGTGTGTCCAGGTGATACGACCTGGATTCTAGGCTTAGCTCTGACATGAATCACCAAGTGAGGTAGGCAAGTCCCTTAACCTCTCTGGGACTTAATGTGCTTATCTGTGACTTGAAGAAGGCAGACAAGTTCAGTGTTTACTAGACTTTGGAGTATTAGGGACTGGTAATATATCTTTTAAAAGTTTTTATTTTGGAATCATTTTAGATTCATAGAGAATTTGCAATGATAATACAGAGAGTTCCCACACCTTTCACCCAGCTTCCCCTAATGTTAACGCATTACTAACCACAGCATATTTAAGAAATTAACACAGGTACAATATTATGGACTAATCTACAGGCTTTATTTGGATTTTCCTAGTTTTTTCACTAATATATTTTTCTCGCCCAGGATCTGATCCAGAATTCCACTTTGCATTTGGTTTTCATGTCTCCTTAGTCTCCTCTGATCTGAGACCATTTCTCAGTCTTTGTTTATTACACCTCGTCAGTTTTAATGAGTACCGGCCAGCTATATTGTAGGACGTCCCAACCAGTAATGCTTTTAGAAAGCAAAACAAAATTGGAGGACCAGTTTAGGGCTGGAAAAGTTAGACAAGAGAGGTGTATGAGTGAGGTCTCTATGTTGCAAGTGACAGAAAACCAACCTTGAACTGTCCTGTCAAACAAGGAATTTATTGACTCAGGTAGCTAAAAGGCCAAAAGGCATATGTGGCTTCAGAATGGCATTCGTATCCAGTTCTGCTCTCTTTGCTTGATTCTTCTCTTCTCTGAACAGTCAGATCATTCTCAGATATGCACTCACCACATAGTTACAAGACAGCTGCCAGCAGCCCACATGGCTATATCCATCCAGTGTATGCATGTGTGTTACTCACCTCTGTTCCACTTTCCCAGCTAGGCTCTCATTGGCTCTGATTCTGCCATCAGCCCATCCTCGAACCAGAGGGAAAAGATAAATGGTTTTCTGCTTCAGATGTGAGGATGTGTTGCCCAGAGTTGTGGCCACCATCTTGTGACCAGAGCAGAGCAAGCTGACAGCTGAGGAGGACACAAGAACCTTAACAATGGACAGGAACCTGGGTTCTGGATGGTGTCATTTGGCTGTGGAATTAACCAACCTTGGATCTGGGTTGGTTATATGCTATAATAAATCTCCTTGATTTAGCTTCTGTTAGTTGAGTCTCATATTACTTCCAGCCAAAAGCATCCTAAATAACACACAGATATTGCAGGTTTCCTTGTTGGATATAGGATATTACCTCGATACAGGCTTGTCTGTGGACATGCATTTGACAGCACAATACAAACCTGAGTTCAATATATTCTGGTTCATAGATTTTTTTTTTTTTTTTTTTTTTATCAGAGTTATGTTGAAAAATCCAGCTTCACATAGGCATTTTGGCAAAAACAGAAGTGATGCTCTTCAATTTTACATAGCATAGAACATCTAAGTAATAGCTCTAATGTTTCTGCTGGTTTGTCCCCATGAAGGCTGGAAGCAAGCCACTGGTGACAGGCCAGGGAGGGGACAGGAAAGGGTCTGCAGGGTGTTCCTCACTCAGAACACGCCCAATACTTAGGCTTCCGCTCATCCAATGGGTACAATCTGGAGTCGGTCAGAAAGGGACACCTTGCCTGGAGAACACTTTCTCATGACAAATAATTGGGCACCCTGGGCTGAGATGATCTCGTCTAAGGCCCTTTCAAATCAGTCAGGCTAGTACTGCGTGCTGTAGTGGTGTGGAGGCCACCATGCCAACAGCAGTGGGGACCTTTCAGTGTAATTATCAGTGAGATAATGAAAAGCTGAGTGATAAAGGTTTTTTTTTAATACGATTTTTATAAAAGGATAAAAAGTTTTTTATAAAAGGATAAAAAGTGATTTTTAAAATCCTATTTAAACCCCCTTTTTAGAATTACTGGGATTAAAAAACAACAGTAACAGTGTAATTATCACTGAGAAAACAAACACCAGCCCATGATTTCCCATTAAGGAGTCATCATTTCAAGAGCTAAAGGAATGACAATTTGGAAATGCATTGGCTTCTCCCATCTTTATGTCCTATACACTCACTTTTGTAATGATGTATATAAATAGTTTTTGCTTGCCCTCTAAGCTTTTAAAAATTAAAACAGTTTCTACTCCTTCCCTCCATCCCACACACACTTTCTCACGAGCAGACACATACTTATGTGAATACACTCAGACCTCTTGTGGATCCACATATTTTGGGCATGTACATGAAACCATTTATGGGGGTTTAATCCATGAATCATAAACAGAAGATTCTCATTAAGAACGGGCAGTGGCTTCTTTAAGCTTGCATAGTACTTACGGTATTATGTACTCTCAACACTTTATGGGAGTCTCAGAGATTCACAGCAGACTCTGCATTGTAATATTAACTCAGATACGGTATTAAGCCCAAGAGGCAATAATCTGATACAGTAGCAGCCCTTTATTCAGGGCCTGGCATAGAGTACGTTGTTAAAAATATTTGCTGAGAAAATGAATGATATTCCCCTCCCGCCATTTTTCACAACTAAATAAGGGAAATAGGGGTGTCAGGATAGAAAGTTATAAGGCAGAGCTTTAGGGAAAAACCAGTGACTTCAGGATAAATAGCAACTATTCCTGGATTACTCACTGAAACAATTTTTAAGTTTCTATATAAATTTCAACATGGCTGTGGACAGTTGGGCAGATTCGTCACTTTCCTGTGAATGAAATTTCATCTTTAGTGTAAAACTGGCTCTGTTTCTTGAGTCCATGTTTTGGGGGTAGCTGCTGCTCTCTGCAGCCCACACAAAGCCATCAGGGCCTGGCTCTCAAACTGCTGAGAGGCTAACACTTTCCTTCTTGGTCTCAAATTAGTTTCACTGAAACCCTATCTTTATGTGGGTCAGGGCTTCCTTTTTCCTTAAAAACTTTTTTTTTCCCATTTTGAAAACAAACAAAAAAAAACACTCTCCTATTTCCAGAAATTCCTTGCAATTCTTTATTTCCTGTTGGCTTCTTCAGGGGCATTTTTTGCTAATGAAGTTTCAAGATGATTTCTTGAAACTGTTATAAAGTTATGTAACTTTGCTCATTTAAAACTATCTTCTTTGCTAAATTCTTAACTGTTGAGTCTCTCTCTCTTTTCAGAACGGAGACTCGTTCTTAACTATTGATGGTCACGATGGTGAAACTAGGGAGGATTTTACACCATATTGATCTCAGTTGCGAAGAATATGAAGTTAAGCATTTTTTCCCCTTTTCTGCAACTGTCCTCTGCTCTGTAACAGTTGTATTACCTACTATTTTAACCCTGCTGATTCATACTATTTCACCAAAACCCACTTTTGGACTCCAGGGTCAACCATGGGCTTGTTTCTGGGGTCCTGGGACATGCTGTCCAGAAGACAACCTTGTACCAGGAAGCAGGACATGGGGCCCAGCCCCCGATTCTGCCTTGGTTTCCCTGTCTGCAAAGCACAGAGCCCGCAGTGAGTGTCTTTACGGTTCCTTCAGTCTCAGGCGTGCTTCTGTCTAGGTATTCTGCCAGGCATTCTCTTTCTAAAGGTCTCAGAGAAGAAAATTCTAGAGTCCATGGGTTCTTTTTTTAATTTTATTTTTAATTGAAGTATAGTTGATTTACAATGTTTCAGGTGTACAGCAAAGTGATACTTATGTGTATATATATATATATATATATATATATATTCTTTTTCAGATTCTTTCCATTGTAGGTTATTACAAGATATTGAATATAGTTCCCTGTGCTATACAGTAGGACCTTGTTGTTTATCTATATCATGGGTTCTTTAATTTTTTCTGCCTGTTAGCTCTAAAAATTTCTTCCTTCCATCATATAGATCTTTTCCCATTCAGTCAAGATCCACATCTTCAGCCACAGGGATAGCTGGCATTTGTGTGCCGATGGATGTAGAACAGTTGACTTTTCTTCATAAATGTTGACTACCGTAATTATTCATTTGTTTCAGAATAACGATTACAGGTGGGATGGCCTGGTGCAAGGAGGATGGGTTGGGTTGGGAAGGCCGCCCTCCGACCTTGGCTCTCTGAATTTCCTGACCCCCTGTGTAAAGTGGGGACCTGGCCACCCTGGCCCAGTGCTGTTGTGAGGCTGAATTGAGACGATGCGGAGGGGGCCGTCCTCAGGCTCTGCGATTTTGGGGCCGCCCGTCTCCCGCTGAGGAAAGGATCGGCTGTGCACCGCCAGCCCTCAGGAGCGGCTTTAGACCCGGTGCAATGCTTGGTGGAATGCGGGGGGCTATAAATAATAAAAGGAATAAGGTGAAGACAGAGACTCCGAGAGAATCTGGCTCCCTGTGGTTCCGTTGGGGTGCCGGGCAGGGAGCGTTTATTCGGAGCACCGCCGCTCCCTCCTGTGCTTCCCCCGCAACCCCGGGTAAAAAACAAACAGAAAAACTTTCCCGAACTTTCCCATTCCTCCGTGGCCTGGCTGCGAACGCTGAAATTCCAACCCGTGTTTGTTGTCACCCGCGGGCCCGTTTCCATGGTTACCCAGATTCCAGGCGCTGGCCCAGGGCCCACCACAGCGCATCCCCCAAAGTCTCCTTGACAGAGGAGAACCAGAGCGAAGAAGGGCCCTCTCCTTCTCCCCGCAGCCCTGCCTCACCCCCCGGTCATGTGTGATGTGCGTGTTATAGGTGGTTCTGTTCAGCATCAGTTTTGGGGGGTAAGCACGATATAACAATTTCCTTCACTTCTCGTTTCCTCTTTGAAGCAGAGGAATTACTTTCTTATACCAAACATTACACCCTTGGCAAACACTCCAGATGGTTCTCATTAAAATTCCAATTCCTTTTTTTGCAATTCCTTTTCCCCCCATTCTTCTCACACTGCTATCTCAAAAATAAACACCAGGTGGAAGACTGATGAAGGGTCCTGTGGCCATGAAGGAGCCCCCAGGTCCTCTTCTTACCAATGGCCACCTCTACCCTTCATGGGGCTGGCTGGCATAAATACACACCTGGGGTGGGGCATATTTCATGTTAAAGGTGTCCTTGGCTTTGGTCTCTGTAGGAAGAGGGGCAGAGAGACAGCTAGGTCCCTGCTCCCCACTAGGCCCTGGCCCAGACTCTGCCTGCAGAGGGACTGGGGAGGGGGCTGCTGACCACCCCAGTTAGTGTACACTGAGACCTCTGCAGCCTACTCAAGACACAGGAGTGAGACACACTTGCTTTAAGAAGCCAGAGGGAAGGATTGCCAATGCTTTTTGGCCATAATTGCAGCCGAGCAAGCCACAGGATTTGCTCACACATCTGGAAAAATTTGCTTGCGTAGGAAAAGTGTGTATGTGTCCAAGGATGTGTATTTGATGTGTTTTTATTTCCAACTTTATGAGAAAAATTTTAAAATAGTTGAAAAAATAATACAATGAATGCCATATCCCTCCACCTAGATCCAACAAGTATTACATTTTGTCATATTTGCTTTCTCTCTCTCTCTCTCTCTCTCACTGCGTCTTTCTAGATAGATGGAGAGATGATAGATCAATCTCTATGTCAAATGTCTAGGTATTTGGAAGCTGGAATCTTGCCCCTGTAGTGTTTTATAATATTTTATGTATTATAATTATGTAATATATGAGTACATTCTTATTGTAAAATATTCATATGTTCAAATAATACAGAAGATTAGAGAGTAGAAGCAAAAGCCCTGTGCTGGTCCCTCCTCACCCTTCAGGGTAGTTTGGTTTGTGTCCTTCTTGACCTTTGTCTGATTTTTGCAGACATATGCATGTTTAAATAGAAACATATACTTTTGTTATAGTGTTTTTTGTTTTTTTTTTGCGGTACGCGGGCCTCTCACTGTTGTGGCCTCTCCCGTTGCGGAGCACAGGCTCCGGACGCGCAGGCTCAGTGGCCATGGCTCACGGGCCCAGCCGCTCCACGGCATGTGGGATCTTCCTGGACCGGGGCACGAACCCAGGTCCCCTGAATCGGCAGGCGGACTCTCAACCACTGCGCCACCAGGGAAGCCCAGCACTTTCTTTATGACATTGTAATAATCGTTTATGATGCTTCTCTCACCAACTGGTATTTCTCAATGTGTTCACCATCAATATTTTAGAATAATTCTTTACTGCAGTATATTTAACAGCTCTGGCCAAAATACCACTAAATACAGCAGTAGCCTTTGACACCTCCCTTCCCCACCACCCCAGTCACTGTAACACCAAAATTTCTCACATGTTTCCAAACATACCAGCTCTGCCTCTTAGTTGGAAGGAAGTGAGAGAGGGAAGAAAAAACTGGGATAGAATCAGGAATGACAGGATATCATCACTAAGGGACTTTCCCAATTCCCCTTTTCATCTCTAGATGTCCAAAA
This sequence comes from Globicephala melas, assembly GCF_963455315.2. Lineage (NCBI taxonomy): Eukaryota > Metazoa > Chordata > Mammalia > Artiodactyla > Delphinidae > Globicephala > Globicephala melas. Next base: position 130,335,877 of record NC_083317.1, on the reverse strand, counting down.
CCAGCGTGTCTTTCTAAGGCTATCTTTTCTGCAAAGCTTTTCTAAATTCCCTCAGCTCTAGACCTATTCCTCTTCTGCCTTCCTTCTTTCATGGCATTATCTTTATATCTCCATCCATCCATCCATCCATCCCTGTGTCTATCTATCCAGAAAGTATTTACTGAGCACTTATAGTACACCAAGCACACTGACCACTTTCTTCTTAGATTATGACTCTTTGCCTAAGTGTCTTACCTGATCTGTTGTAATCTCAGGTAAAATTCCACATCTGATCTACTTCTGCATCTCCCAGAGTGCTTCACACAGAGCTGGTGCTCCTGCTGAACGTCAGTAGAATGAGTTACTGAATGCTGACACAAGTTTTAACGTATGTTCCAAATCTTTATTCAAAGGCAGTGGAAATACTTTTTTTAAAAGCAATGCCATTCTGATTTTCACAATATCTACATTATAATTTTCAAAAGTTACCCATAACCCCAACACTATCCTTTTCCAGAAGAAGATAGAGTAAGATGTGACAATTTCCTTCTTGGCCAGTCTAATCTTGTTCCAAGAGGCAACCACTGCCAATAATTTGCTGTCTTTCCTTCCAGACTTATAAAAACATGTTTATGTACATTCACATACAGATATACCTACATGTACATTTATTATGTTTAAATTAGCACATATGTTAAGAGCTCTATGAAACATGAATTTAGAATAAATTGTGAATTTATGAAGTAAATAAAGATGTCTAATGTAAGTGTATACAGTTCTTTATAACTACAAAACAGTTTTGAATTTATTGTACTCATGTTATTCCCTAACCCTGTGATGTAGGCTCAGAGAGGTTGACAGGCTCCTGGTCACACAGCTGGTAAGTAATAGAGCTAGAACTTGAACCCAGGTGTTTTGCCTTCTAATTCCTTGCTGGTTCTATTATATAAAATAATCCCCGAGGATTTGGGGGGAATAATTATCTACATAATAAAATGGATTATTTTTGCTTTACTTCTGAGTATCAGTGTAGAATTATTTTGGAAACGCTTATTTTATTATATTGAAAACGAATAAAAGCTAATGTCTATCAAGTGCTTCCCACGTGCCAGAAACTGTTCTAAGCACTTTACTTGCATTGTCTCATTTAGTCCTCCAATAAGCCATCACGTAAGCAATATTGTCAACCCAATTTCCAACATGGAAACTCAGGTTCAGAAAGGTAAATAACTTATTTGAGGATGGGCACCAGATGTGCTACGCTGGCTTTTTTTTTTTTTTCCTACGCTGGGTTTGCAACCTAGGTCTTTCTGCCTCCAAAGTCTGTACTTTTAGCCACTATACTTTGCAGCAGCCTATATATGCTTTACTTAGATGTAATTTCATATAAGTAACTATTATGTAAAATAAAACAAGATGCAAATGTGATGTGAGTTCTACTTTAAAGGAATTTGCAACATGAAAGAAGAAAGATAAGTCTAATGTATAGAGGAAGATATTTAGATAAATGCTTGAATAAGAGAAAGGGAGAAAAATAGCAAGAAAGAGAAATAGGAACATACACAGAGAAAGACTGATTCCTTGATTGATTTTAGAGAAAGACTGAAACCTGATGAAAGAGGCAGGAAGCAGTCAATGGGAGGAGGGGGGACCAGAGCCACAGCCCTTCCACTCCTGTCTGAGTCCAGTCCATCAGGAACCCTCCAGTCTGGCCTGGGGCTCATTTTTCTTGTACTCCTGAAGCCTCTGCTGCCTGTACTCCCTGGCTAAGAGCTTGGATTTGTCAGCACTGAATCTCTTAGAAGGCAGTCCTGGCTGAACAGCAGCTGTAAGTGGGGCAGAAGGAGTATCTCCCAACATCTGCATAGCCCTGGGAGTTGAGAGCCTGAGCTGGGAGGAGAGTGGCTGGGAAGGCGAAAGCCAGGAAGATGGGCCTGAAGAGAAGGGCCTCACCAGGTAGGCCTGTTCCCATCTGTCTGGGCTGAGCTGGGGTAGGCTGCGGAGGGTCTTATTGGATGACAGATGTAAGGGTGTCCCCACTGGCAAAGAGGCAGGGAAGCTGTCACCTCACTCTTCCTCAAGAAGACCTCACAGTTAGACTGCCTGCCAGTTAGAGTGAGTACCAATCTGTGAGCACGGTGGTGGGGGCAGCGGGTAGTGCTTGAGACTGAGCTGCATGGGCAGAGGTGTCAGGAGAATGGAGGCAGGACCATGGCAAGGGCGGAGGAAAACCTCTTCGGCCTTGGGTGGTGGCGCGACGATAAAGGGGAGCTGAGTCACTAGGGGAGGCATGGAATCACTGGGATGGGTTTATGCATCAACCTCCCTCACTTCCTTTCCAGTCATTTGGCTGTTTTCACATTCTCCACCCTTTGCCAACTCCTCACCTCCCCCATCAAATCTGGTTTGTGTGTGCTGTGTGTGTATGTGTCTTTGGGTGTATTCATGCACAGTTGGCTCTAGGTAAGAATATTAGCTAAAGACAGAGGAAATTGTGACTGATGACTTTGACCTATAAAAGCAGCTTTTTCATATGGCTCAACACAGAAGGGTAAACTAAATAAAAACCTAGGTAGAACGCGTCATGAAGGAATGTGTTGACGGTGTTTCCCAGCTCTGTAGCTGTGCTTCTCCTCTTACTTGGTCAGAGGCTATATTGTGAGCCAGCTGCATTGCCGTACCCAGGGCGACAGAGTACACATCCATATAGTAGTCGGCTGAGCTCCAGATGAAACTTGGGCAAGAACACGCCTGGGATTGGGTGATCATCTCTCTTCAGGTTCTCTCAGCCATCCACAAAAATCTGTCTTGCTGCACTTCTAGCATTTCTATACATACCCCTCACCCCAGGGTCAGCTATCAGGCAGCAAGAATGACAGAGGAGCTCAGGAAACAATTTCAGCAACTGCACTTGTAGGATTTGCTGAGGAGCCAGAATACATTTCAGGACTCCGCAGCAAGCCTGGAGGTCTGCACCAGCTTTTCTCTTCCTTTTCCCGGACCTGCCTGCTTTTCTGTCACCCCAAAGGCCGATACTCATGGTGTCTTGAATTCTCACTAACAAGGTGGAACCCCTACAGATGACTGCCAAGGACCAGCTACAGAATTTACAGAGCCCAGTACAAAATGAAAATGTGGGCCACTTGTTCAAAAATGATTACTGGTTTCAACAGAGCCACAGCAGGGCCTTCTGCGTGCAGGGCCTGTATGTCTGCACAGGTTGTGTGCTCACGAAGCCAGTCCTGGTTGGCTCAGGTGCAGAGGCCAAGGCCAGGAAGGCCACAGACGTGAAGTCCTCTCAAGAGATGGCGCAGCTGCTTTTCCCCGCCAGCCCCTAACCTCCCCCAGTACTTCCCAGAGGAGCCCATGGTTGAGGTGCAGCGTGGCAATGGACTGGGGGATGAATTTAACCGTGGCAGGGCCACATCAAGGAGGAAGATTTGGGAAACAAACAGTCTTTCTAGAGTCTAATAGATCATTCCAGGATGGTACCTAACATCTCCAAATAACTTAACACAAAGAGCTGGGAAATGGCATAGTAAAGAATCCCCAGGCCGGACTATGTCTATAAGCTGGGGTCACAGGTGGGCAAAACCCCTGATTCTGGCTACCTTTTTCTGTAACCCAAATTCTGAACTCCCCACACCTTCCATGTGCCCTCTTGGCCCGCCACAGAGCGGGAGTGAGAAGCCCACTAGGTGAGCTGTCCAGTCCATGTGTGGCCAGCCAAAATTCCGGGGACTCACACAAACCCTTACCCAGCACACTGGGAATCCAGATATGCAGAATTGCTCCCAAGCAAAACACCACATTTATTCAGGACCTTGAGTTAGAGTTTACTTAAAGTTCCGCCAGCAATTCTGACTTTCTTAAAGGAATTGAGCGCCTCCTGCTGGGTACTAAGTAGCATTGACATCAAACTGTCAAAGCACCAAAATCTGAAAACACATCTTAGGGATTTGACCTTGTACACAAACCAGTGACAACAACATGACTCATGGTGGTAAAATTATGAGTTATATGAATTATATATAGGTTTGGTAATAGGTTGAATTTTTAAATGTTTCATGACTCCTAGGTTCCTAGCAAAAATTTTTCAGTTTTTTTATCTCAATTGTAAAAGAAGGTAAACATTTGCAAGTTCTAAATGATCCAATAGGATTTTCTTCCCATTTCAGAATGCAGTGGTCACAGAAGGTTTTTCAGGGGACATCACGTGGTCCAGGAAGAGGACACAGATTTTAGGATCAGACAGCCTAGGATGGAACCCATTTACTATTTGAGTGACTTTAACTTGGAATGAATTATTCAATTTTAAGCTGCCATCACTTGATCAATGAGGACAATAATATCCACCTTAAAAAGTGGACATGAGGGCTGGAGGTCACGTGTCTAAAACACAAAGAAGCACTCAGTTAACTGTATTATTGTTACTATATTATTAAGAAGTGGGTTTAAGTTGGACTTCAAAGGATGGGCAGCTCCTGGACCAGATTCTCCATTGCTAGAGGACAGAGGCTGCACCCAGAGTCGTGTGTCTGGCTCAGAGAATTTCCCCCTTGGTCACAGGTTAGCACTCACACTGGGAACCCGAGTCTCTTTTGAACCACACAACCACCATCCGGGGTGCTGGCTTCCTGACACACACCTCTCACCTGGCACTTGTGGGCAATGACCTCTAAGGTACTCCAAGTCCCTCTACTGCCACCCCCATATTGCTGGTTCAAGCCATCATCACCCCTCACTTGAGCCAAGGCAAACTCTTCTGTCTTTCCACTTCTGTTCTTACCGGCTCAAACTCAGAGTGACTTAGGTTAAAAAAAAAAGGTTAAAAAAACCAAAACCTGATTAGGCCACTCCTCTACCTCCTCCTGCCTCCCCACCCACCTTGTTCGGGATGCCAGCTCCACCTCTGAGCTTTATGCAATTTGCTCTTGGCCATCAATCCTCACCCACTAATTCTTACCCTGGCTACTCCTACCCATCTGTCAGGTGTTGGCCCACAAACTCAAGGAGGGTACAGGAAATATCATGTTTTCTTATTTTCTTCAGAGCAAATTAAATCTTTTCGGCTCCATTCTGCTGTGCTGCAGCAGAAATTAGATCTGTGGTCCCTGAGGCATCCTTTCCTCTTTCAGGGTCTCACAAGCATTTAGGATTTTCATAAATGAGCTTGAAAATGGGCGAGAACCTCTACTGTCCAGTCCATCTGCGTCCCTGATGCTATCCTCACCGTCAACTCTGAGGGGCCCTTGAAGGAGGTGGTTCCAGTGCTAGGGTGTCATTGCTCAAGCTGGGAGACTCAGGTTGACTTCAGGTTTCCTTTGGGGCACCCCCAAACCACAAGCTTCTGAAGTTCACCATCTCCCTGGGTACCACCAGCCACTGGGGCGCAGACTTCCACTACTCCTAAGAGGCTCCTCCTCTCCCTCCCTCCTCTGCTCCCCAAAAGGGGGTAGGGTTGGTTTTGAGCACATGCTCTCTGCTGTGAACTGGAAGCACTAAGGACCTGGCCACTTCCTTGGACAATGGAAAAAATTCAAATACAAAATATTTGAAATTATGTGCTATAAAAGCTACTTATCACAAAGTTTTGCTGTGATTATCTAATCTAAATCAGGTCCCCAGTCATACTCCCTATACCCTGCAATAGTCACTGCTGGGCCCAGATCCCCTTTGCCCCGTCTATCTGTGCACCCATTCCCTGACTGTGTTGGCTGCCAGGAGATACACTGTTCCCTGGAGAGCCCTGGACCCTGGCAATGCCTGGTTATGCCCTCCCTGGGGGACGGAGGGAGGGCAGAGCCAATGGCTGACCACTGCATACTCAACACGAAGGCCTAGGATCTTGCTTCAAGGTGGGAAGTCACTTGGTAACATCGTGCTCTGTAGCTCCTGTGGGATCAGGCAGAGACCAGACTCCAGCTGAAGCCACATCTTTGCTCAGGTTCTTCCCCTGCCCTACCCTGCTTCCCTCACAGATCTCTCCTGAGCGCACAATCTCAATAAATTCCTTGCACAAGAAACTGCTTCAGATTTTGCTTCTAGGAACCTAAGGGACATCTTCTATTTTTTCTTCCTAGCATGTGTCACAATTTAAAATCAAAGATTTGTATGCTTATTGGTTTAATGCTTGTTTCCCTCACTAAATGAAGGCAGAAGCCATACTTATGCTGTTCACTGCCATATTCTCAGCACCAAGTGAGGTGCCTCCCATAGAGGAGAGCAACACACATGCTTTGAACTCGAAAGTTACAGGAACCAAGGCGCAGGAACCAACTGGAAAGCTACAGGGACACAGCCTCTGAGCCTCCCTCTGCAGACACTTTCCTCCTTGGGTATTCTGGCACATAAGGTTGAAAAGGCACCCTACAACGGCAGCCTAGCATCTCTTGTGCCCATGATCCTCAAGCCAGTCCTAGATGGGCAGATTCCAAAGCTGCAGTTGACAATTTGGCCCAGAATTTGTCACCTAATTCCTCATATGAGCTATGGCTGTCACCACATCACAGGTCACAAACTTGGCGTGGGGGCAGTTCTCAGATAAGGGTCACAAGCCAAGCAGATAAACCAACAGCTGCCTGTCTTACAAGCCTCATTCTGATTCAGCTGAAATCCAGACAGCTTTCATATTTCACTGTTCTACCAATACCCCTGGGAAAGGCTGGGTCCACAAGCATGGATGGATTCATATGAACATCTCCTAATGTCCAGATGTCAGTGTTTTAGGTATTATACACCACAAATAAAGTTGTAGTAAAGCCCTCATTTAACTAGAACATGGAAGAACTGTGGAATTTTAGGTACTTTAATTTTTTGAAAAGCTTTGTTCTCTTTCAGTATAAAATGTTTTTTCTGAACATCGTAATTCTCTTTTCTACTGGGTCGTCTGTCTTCAGTTATTGAGGGACTGCTGACTTGGGGTCTTTATTCTGAGATAAATGACTTCTAGGCAAGTCACTGATCCACAGGGAGATCAGCCTGGGTGTGTCTGGATGTCAGGTGAGTTGTTACAACCATGTTTCCTATCAAAACCCTAAAATCGGTTCATTTGTTTTGTGGTACACTTCCTACTCCTAAAAGGTACGTAAATAAAATGACCCAGTTAAAAAAATGATGAGAAGAGAGATTTCAATTATTCAGTGTTTCCAGTTTTTCAATGAGGGATACAGATGTAAAAGCCAGGGCCTCTTCCCACAGAATTTACTATCTGGGGAGAGAATAAAAGAGATCCCACATAAAACAGGCAAAGAATTCTAGGAGATAATGTCCATCAATGCGTTTTCCAAAATACAAGTTATTTCACAAATGTGTAACCAAATATTGATTCCATGGTGCTTCAGTTATATCTGAAAGGGCTTTAAGAAAATAAGAAATCCTGTTACTGGATAAAACTAATGGTCTATCTCGCCTTTCCAGCGGCACCAAAGGAAGCTGTAGGGAGAGCAGGGGTTAACTGTCAAGATAGCTTTTAATTTGTAAATTTATCCAAAGTTTGAAAATATCATGGGGAATCTTAGGAATCCCAGTAGTCAGTGAATGGGCCATCTATACGTCCATTATACCTACAGACTCCACACACACCCACTCAGATGATTCTCAGAATGGGGGTACATGAGAAGTTAATTCTCATGTCTGGCTTCGTTGTTCTTCACCTTTCCCTCTCATATCTTCAATCACCTGTGTCACAGGACATATATAAGTAGTTGGGAAGTGTTAAGCTCTGACAGTAAAGCAAAATCAGAGTTAAAGGCAAATGTTTAATCAATCATGCTCAAATACGAGCTAGTCAATGAAGAACTTTAGGTTCAAAGGGCCAGATATTCTGCAATCCCAAGAAATCGCCATCAGCTTCCGGTTCGGGTTGAGTATTTCCACATTGCATTTTGTGGCCACAAAATTAGTTGTACATTTTTGAGTATTGATCTAACACTAAAAGACTCAAATTAGGAGGCTGAAAGAAAACATTTTGTATCTGTATTTAAAAAAAATCTGTGGATGAACAAGGAGCCAGGCGTCAGTTTCCAATGGGGGGAACGTTCTCATGGAGGTACTGTAAGGCCAAGTCAGTCCACTTCATTTCTTGTTCTTTAACAGATTCTGTGGTGCCGCCATTGTCCTGTTCAGGTTCAGGAAGCTCATTCTGAAAAGGTACAATGGACATTCAGGACGATGTCACACTCTATGTTTACAAACCCCTTAAAACTCAAAAGCACTTGGAATTAAAAACTGTGAGTTCCTAGAAACAGGCAGCATAGAAGCGTATCCTATGGAAAGAGCTAGAAAATAAAAAATGTGAGGAAACATCACAAGTCTCGCTCAAACGTGCCCCATCCGTCTTCAGCCGGGAGTGATGGCATTATGACTCTGGTACTTGTGTGGCAGGTAGCGTGGCAGAAGGCTCAGGACACAGGCTTCTGGGAGCCACTGGGATCCAAGGCCATGACTCCACCATTTGTTGGGTTACTCAGGCAAGGTATTCAGACCCTTGCAGCCTTTGCTTCCTCTTAGGCAACGAGAGAAAAAAAGTAGTCACCATCTCACAGGACTGCTGTGAGGGCTAAATGAGGAAATGCAGGTCAGGTGCCCAGCACTGCATGGGGTATCCAGTGCAAGGACTGTCATCCTTACTAGCGGCTAGGAACACTGAAAAGAGCCAGTACTAAATCTTTTTTTGGGAAGGCTGCTTTATAGAATACCACACTTGCTGGCATGTTCCTTAAGCACAAGAAAGGTATTCAACAACGATCCTGTATCCAATGTGCCTATATTATAATGGAGGTAGGAGCACTGAAAATGTAACACAATAGATGAGGCTTCCCCCTAGTGGTGGAGCAGGGCAACATAAAACAACATAGCCTACCCGCAACTTTCTTAAAATGGTAAGCCATGGGCCACACTTAGTGTAGAATCTGGGGAATTTTTTTATATATTTCGAGCTTTACTGAGATTTAATTTACATATAACATTGTGTAAGTTTAAACTGTACAATGTGATGATTTGATACACATATATATTGTGAAATGATTACTGCAATAAGGTTAACACATCCATCACCTTGCACAGTTCACCATTTTTTGGCGTGTGGTGAGAAGTTTTTGATAGTTTCCTTGTATTTTAAATTTAAATTTATTACTACTGGAACTCTGTTTCGTACTAGAATTCACTGATACCAATATATTTCTTTTCAGTTATCTGAATTTAGACTTTTTTTGCTGTACGCGGGCCTCTCACTGTTGTGGCCTCTCACTGTTGTGGCCTCTCCCGTTGCAGAGCACAGGCTCCGGACGTGCAGGCTCAGCGGCCATGGCTCACGGGCCCAGCTGCTCTGCGGCATGTGGGATCCTCCTGGACCGGGGCACGAACCCGCTTCCCCTGCATCGGCAGGCGGACTCTCAACCACTGCGCCACCATGGAAGCCCGACTTTTTTTTAAGTGTAGCAAACTGTTATTCAATATCTAGACTTATGATTTCCCACTGGACTCCAATGTGAAGTATATGAATATAATAACTTTTTTCCTTCAAAGTGATGTTCAATATGAATAAAATGATTTAATTACAATATGTACAAGTATGTTTGAATCACATCTTGCTCTACAAATACTCAGATTCAAACATACTTGTACAAATTGAAAGGAACTACCATTTTCTCTAAAGCAATATCGCAAAGAGAAAGTTTTGTTTCAGTAACTACTTACAGTTGACAAAGCATAAACAAGTCCTTGGTTAATCAATTATTTAATTCAGATATTATTTAGTTTCATCTTGTTCTAAAATAACACGTTTTTCATTTGGTCACTATTGTCTCTTGCAATGAATGCCAACATATAAAATTGCATATATGCCTGGAAAACAAACACAAAGTATCATAAAGTATCGTGAACATAACAATCATCTATTGTGGGGTACTGCAAAAATGGCCACAATTCTTTGTAGCCACTCCTATGAAAAGGCACTGTCTATTTCCCCAATCTTGCATTGGGGCTGATCATGTGACTTCTTGGCCTAGGCTCCATGAAGCCTTGCAGTTTCCTCTCATGCTGCTCTTAGAACCCTAAAATGATTGTGAAGTCTGGGCTAATCTGCAGGATCATGAGACTGTGGCCTAGTCAGCTCATCATCCCAGCCTCCAGCCAGCCTGCTGGCCGACTGCAAAACACCACCAAGTCCAGCAGAGATCAACCGAGCTGGCAAAGATCACAAGACTCTCTCAGGTGAATGACAAAATCATGACATAAATAACGGCTGTTTTAAGCCACTATGTTTTGGGGTTATTTGTTAGGCAGCAACAAAAGCTAACGACACAAACATTGCCTTAGAGTCACACGTCCTGGGAAAAAACACAGATTAGCAACAGGGCCAGGCTACAACTTGGAAGTCAGCATGGAAATCTTCCTCTCCCTCAACCCCTTCCACACAAATGGTCCCCAAATCCTACTATTAGTATGTCCAGAATTCAGCAATTCCCCTCCACTTTCTTGCTTTTGTTTAGGTCCTCCTCCCTTGTCTAGACACTGCATTAGCTTTCTAATTGGTCTCTTTGCCCTGTCACTGGCCCCTTTCTCCTTGACACACGTTCTCTAACAATGCTGCTAAACTGATTTTCTAATATATTTGAGCATGGCAGATCTCTACTTTGAAGATCACTCACTCCTGGATATTCTCAGGATGAGGGCTAAGCATGGCATCAAATGCTCCTCTCAAAATTGGGTCCAAGACCAACTTTTCTCCCTACCTTTTATGAGAAGTATATCCTCCATCCACACTGAATTGCCTCACCAGCTCGAAAGCAGTTTAAAACTCTGAGCCTTTGCACATCTGTCCCCTCTGCTGGTTGGCCCCTGTCTACCCTCACTAAACCTCTTTTCCTCCCTACGACCAGCTTAAATGTGATTTATCTCTCTGAAGTCCTTCCTGATGCCCACCAGGCAATCAGCCACTTCTTACACTACATAGCTGTTCACAACCCTCACTTAGAACACTTACTATTACAATTATTTATTGATATATGTTGCCTCTCTAGACTCCGAGGGGCAGAAACTGTACTTATGTTTACCAAGTCTTAAGGCACATAGTAGGCTTCAAGAATTGCTTGCGGAATGAAAGAACCACCACCGGACAGGATCTGGAGCCTCACAGACTTCGGTGTGAAGTCCAACTTATTGGCTACCAACCTTTGGGCAAGTTCCCCTCTTTGATTCTGTTTCCTTCCTATACAGTGGGCAGAACACAACCACCCTTGAAGGATGTCTTAAGGATACAGATAATGTATGTCAGATTTCAACCTTGGTCTATGACACAAAACAGGTATTCAATAAGTGGAACTATAATTCTCATTATGCTCTTTTGATTATTTTTCTAAACTTGAACTAAGCTGTTACTTGTTATTTGCTATGTTTATTACTCACTGAACATATTACCTCTTATTCTTAGATGAAAATGTAAATGGCAGCAGCACATGGTCTGCCTGCAAGCTCTGTTTTATTAATGGCTCTTTGCAATTGGCAGGCTCTAAAGAAAAACAGTCTCTGTTCTCCTTGCTAGTCCTCTGTGACATAAATAGGATTTTTAATAAATATTTATTCAAGCAAAATGTTTAGGTCACTTATTACATTAGGTTTAACAAACTCATTGCAGGAGAATTTTCCAGAGGTCAGGAAAGAAAAGAGCGTGATGGTCTAAATGCAAAAGAAGAAAAGCCAGTTCTCTTCCAAATATTTTCCAGGGAACCTAGAATAGGTATGTGTTCCAAAAATGTAAGTTTCTAAAAATGTCAACTGACAAACCACAGGTAGAGAAGAAATAAAGTGCATATGCCACTGCTTCTTATTCCCCCTCATTGTGTGCATTAAACTTTCATCATCCGGTTTACTAGCTTTGGTGTGGTAGACAGAACATGGCACAGGAGACCTGGGTTCTAGTTCTGGAATGACCCCCTAACTGAGCTGGTCACGTCAGCCCTCTGAACCACATTTCTCTTCAAAGTCAAGCTAAATGTTCTCCAGAAGCTTCTAGAGTTAGAGGACTCCACAGCTTTGATTTCTTTGCCTTACTAGTTTATTTGTCTTGATATCCTACCCCTACTAGGGTCTACCAGATCATACCTTTAACCTATCACCCTCAGCACAAATTACAGCCTACCAGTGGTATTGCAACATCCTCATAAGGCAGCTTGTCTTCTCGCCAAGCATCGTCAATCAAATCCAAGATCCTTCCATCTCTCTGTACCTCACTGTCCATTCTCCTGCAGCTTTGATCTTGCCAGATCTGTAAGCCAAAAAGATTATTTCTTAAACATGAAGACTGAGGAGATGATGTAATCTAGCAGTAGGGTTCTCCAGGCTTTTTAGCCTGGATGTGAATTGTGGCATGATATCACCCTGGGAAAGACTCATCTCATCTGGGTCAGGTTGCAGTTTATTTATAAGACGATAGTCCCTCCCAGCTGATTTTCCCGGTCACACACAGATTCCACCTTTCTGTAAAGTTTTCTCAGATCACTCCAGCTTCAGCACGCATTCTGCCCTTGACCGGTTCTTTTTTGTCCTTATGATCCACTAAACAAGTTAGGTTGGCTATATGACTGATTGCTCAGGCATTACTGTTTCCAATTGCTGTGTGTAAAATTTGTATCAATGACTCAGCATAGCCTTCCCCAATCTGGCCTCAATCTTTTCCCACCTGTCCCTCTTCCAAACACCTCTAACCCTGTCATACTTTCCAACCTTTGCACTTAAAGGTCTTTTTGCCCCATCACTAACACCTACTCTTCCTTCCAAACTCAAAGTTGGGCGTCAGCTCATCGGGGTCAATATCCCATTTCCAGAATTAGGCGCTAAGGTGCCTTCACTCTTCAGGAGCTGGAAGGGTGGATAGCATAAGGCGTGCAATGACCAGGACACGGCCACCATCCCAAGCACTTTGCCACACTTGCCAGAACAAGCCATTACACTTTCCTGAACAAAATTTTTTTTACACGTGTGACTATTCCATTGCTTGGAGTGCACAATCTTGTTCCTTTTTTCCCTAGCTAACCCTCAGTCAGTCTAAAAACTTAGCTCCCAGGTCGCCTCCTGCAGGAACTTTCTCTAAGCGCCAAGGAGAACGCGGTCCCCGCCCCTCCGCGGGCCCCATAGCTCCCTGGGCGCAGTGAATGGTCCCCATCGGGAGCTTGTTACATTGCCCGTCACAGGGTCTTCCCAGACAGGCGGTGCGTACGTTCCCCGGGGCAGGGCAGTTTTATCCATCTCTGTTCTAGAGCTCTGCAAACGTGTAGTTACAGTAGCAAAGCTAGAACTCCTTTTCCCGCGCTAAAAATGACCCTCGCAGGCCACCGCCATCCGTACAGGTGTGGGAGGCGGCCCCACAGCCGCGGCTTCCGGCCCGAGGCAGGATATACCAAATGCGGCAGCGGGGGAGGCCCAGGACCGCCGCGCAAGTCCCTTTCCACCCCTCCCGAAGTGCGGTGAGGGGAGTGGTTATGAGGCTGAGGTTAAGAGAACGGCCTCGGCCAAGAGGAGCAGCATAAATCCGAACGCACCCCCGCTTCTCCAAGACCTAGGCTAGGGGCGCGGGAAACCCTTACCAGCAACCGGCCCAGCGCAGCGCCCGCCTCCAGCGGACCACGCCCTCAGTGTCACGTGACCGGCACGGTCTTCTCTCCGATCCCCAGATATGGGTGAGCCCATTTGCAGGCGCGGAGGGGGAGTCAGGGAGGATGTTGCTTCAATTAAATGTGAGGGGGCAGTGGGCGGAACGAACGTGCAGACGCCTGTGGCTGGACGTTAGGTTGGCGGTGACGCGCGTGCGCGCCCCCGGCGGGAGGTAACGGCGGGAAGCTTCGGGGGCGCGCTCGCGGCATCCCCGTAACAGCATGTGGGAACGTCGGACGAGAGAGGCGCGGCAGTGTCCACAGGCAGCTGCGGTGGGGCCGCGGCCAGTGCGGTCGTATGGCCTGGGGCCGGCTTCCTCAGCGGCCCGCTGGCCTCCAGGCTCGCCCCCGCCGGCCTGGGTCCGCCCCGGCGCCCCACCCCTCGGCCTCACAGCGGAGGCTCTGCGGACCCGCGAAGCCAGATATGGCCTCCCCCAGCGCACTGTTCGGGCCAGCCACGTGGTCAGCCCTTCCCCGGAGGCCGGGCCGGCGGGAGGGCTGCGGGTTGGGCGAGCTGCTCATCTTCCCCGAGCGGAGTCGGCCGCGGGCCAGTCTTCCACTTCAGGGGAGGGACCCCCGGCCCAGCCCTCCCGCCTGGGCCGCCTCATCTGGTTAGCTTCCTAACATTGTTGAGACTTAGGTCTTTGATGGCAGGTGATAGCGGTTCATTTATGGGTGGGAAGTTTAGCAAGTTGTAAAAAGTGAGTTGATTTAAAAACCTTAATGTTAGTACATTAGGTACTGAAATGTGGCAGAAATCATGAAGGACTGAAGTTGGGGAACCCTGAACTTTTGGATTGCTCCATTCAAATCAGGGATGGGAAATAGATAATGAAGTAAGGGAATAAAAGGAACGGGTTCTTAGAATACTTTAATCATGAAGGTATTTGAAGGCAGTAAATCTCGGCTCATAATGTGTTGTTTTGTTTTTTTAATGATTTACAACATCAGGGTAAAGATGAGCTTGCTCTCAGCGACTAGTCATCGTTTACAGTTAACAGCACTCTTACTTGCAGAGTAGTATTCCTTGAGCCTTACAGACGATTCCTAAGCCAGTCTTAAATTTTTTTTTCTTCCTTTAATAAAAGTATTGTAGGATCTGTGCCCTGTACTTATACAGTTCCCCACATGCTTGCATTTAATTTTATTTTCTAGATACGAAGAGGAAATCATAAGGATCGTTAACTACATGTTACCTTCAAATATTTTTATTTATATTGATCATAGCTGTAGCTTAATGATATAACAAAGGGTATGTATTTTCTTATTTGGAATGCAGTATCATCTTTAGATTGATTTTTATCCTGAGCTTCTTGCCTTTTGACTATATCATTACCAGTGATCAGTATGGTAAGAATGACTGAAATTAAAGTGGGTTAGATATTTATAAACATTCAGTTACACTGCTCTTTAAAATGTATTCAGGTTTTAACAATTATTTGTAGTTATTGTATATGTTAATTGTACTGATGCCACTTGTCTCCCATTAAAAGGTAGAACACCTTTGCTTGTTCCTTCCTGTTCTCACTTATGTAGTAGTGGTGGCAGATGGTGACAGTGTCAGTGGTCCACTTTATCAGAGCTTCCTACTTTTAAACATATGTCAACTTGATTTGAAATTCAGCTAAAGCCAACATTGACCTGGGCTTCAGGAATTGAATTTTCGGTTTTTATGTTACTTTGGGTTTTCTTTCTTCAAGAACTAAGTTTGTGTTTTCAGTTTTACAAAACCACAGTATTGTCATCACATCTATGAAAATTAATAAAAATCCCATAATGTCAATATTCAGTCTGGATTCAGGTTTCCCCACCTGTCCCATACATGTATTTTTATAAGTAGCTTGTTTGGATCAAAATCTCATAGAGATCCACGTGTTGCATTGAGTTGATAACACCTTTTCAGTCTTTTTTAATATAGCAGTTTCATTGCATCTCTTTTTTCCCTTAACATTTTAGATTTAGTTGATTGCATCCACATGGTATCCTTTAACTTGTACATCTATTCCCTTTATTCCCTCTAAACTGGTAGTAAGGTCTAGAAATGCACTGTCCAATATAGTAGCTATCAGCCATTGGTGGCTATTTAAATGAATTAAAATGAAATAAAGCTAAAAATTTCAGTTTCCTAGCTGCATTGGCAACATTTCAAGGGCCCAATAGTTTGGTGTATATGTAAAATATTTCCATAATTGCATAAAGTTCTGTTGAACAGCACTGGTCTAGAAGATTGATCAGATTCAACCTTGACTTTTTTTGTGGGGGTGAGGGCAGGGCAAAATTTCATCGGTGGTGCAAAACACTCCAGAGAGGCACATGATGTCTTGAGTTTTCTCTGTGTGATTTTAAAATTGAGCATCTTAGTGGGTTCAGGTGTTGTCAGCCCAGTCCATCCATCATGAAATTCTCCATGAGCCTTTCACTTAATGGTGAGATCCTTTCATGGATTTAGGTTGCCTGTATCCACTATTGCATCGGCGGTTGCAATATGGTGATTTTCTGATTCTGTCATTCCTCAGCATTTATTAGCTGGAAATTTTTTATGAATAAGAACTTTTTACTTCACCAGCTATTTGACTACCCCACCAGCTATTTGAAATAGTTTGTATAGGAAAGGCAAGAAAAATGCTTAATTCTTTCCCTCTATTTTCTGAGCACAGTAATGAGTTGGTGGCCTGGCAACCTCAAAGGTAACCATGAGGGTTTTGCCATTTTTTTTTTATCGTCATGAAATTATAGACTTAAATATATTTAAACTGTTTCAACCTACTGCAGTCTTTTTTTTGGGGGGGTACTCAAGTTGTCCTTTTGTTGGCGAGTGGCAGCCTATTTAAGTTGGCTTCTGTCCACTTTGATATGACCAGTAATCTTTGAGAGTTTCCTTATTTTCTGGTAAAACATGTTCCTGGCTCATTTAAACATTTCTGGCCACCAAGAAGCCCTGGTTCCTTTCAGTGGGAGATGGTGTTTAGAGACCAGTCTGGGTGCTGAAGGTACTCTTGCTACTAGACTGGTCACTGGTTTTAGGATTTACAGTGGCCAAAGTTAGGAAATACGTACATTTTTTAAAAAGAGAAATATCCAGAATTCACAGTGATATTTCCAATTTAATTTCATAGTTTTTTTTAAACACTTGATTTTATATTTGTATCTTTTTCTCTTTTGCCTATTAACATACTTTTTCTGTATTATATATAATGCTTTCAAATTAATGATACCAATTTTGCTATTAATAATATGATTCCTGAGTGATGTTTAGGGTTTCTCTATAGGGTTTGTCCTTAGTATATATCCCAGTTGGAATATGTACAGTAAAATTGTTGCATTTTAAAACCAATGAAACAATTTGTTATATGGTAAGGGTGCCAACTTGATATCTAATTGATAGTTGATTTATTTCATTTTGTTTCCAATATTTTTTTTTTTTTTGCGGTACACGGGCCTCTCACTGTTGTGGCCTCTCCCGTTGTGGAGCACAGGCTCCGGACGCGCAGGCTCAGCGGCCATGGCTCATGGGCCCCGCCGCTTCGCGGCATGTGGGATCTTCCCGGAACGGGGCACGAACCTGTGTCCCCTGCATTGGCAGGCGGACTCTCAACCACTGCGCCACCAGGCAAGCTCCTCCCACCTTTTATTTAAAAAACAGAGATCTCCTTAACTAAGTCTTACACCATCATTTTAATTTCTGAAATGGCTATTTTCCCCATGTGGACTATTTTCACTGTTGTGCTACTGCCACCTGGTGGCCATGGTGGTGACATCATAGTTAAGTTTGTATATTTTTTCCTGTGTCCAGACTTTTCAATTTGGTTTGATTTTGTTTATGCCAAGAACACATTATTAAATAAAAACAAGATATGCTGATGTATTTTAAGATCTGGAATACTGTAAAATATATAAAGTTTGCACATTGGCTGGAACTTAGGAGTCACATTGCCTAGGTTTGAATCTTAGGACTGTGGTTTGTAGTTTACCATAATCAAGTTATTTAACCTTCTGAGCCTCAGTTTCCTCAAAGTAATAGTAGTTATGTTTTAAAATTGTTATGAAGATTGAATCTGACAATATAGACAGGCAGAACAGTTGAACATTCAATGACTTTTAGCTTCTATTATAAATATTCCTAATTACTAAATAATATCATCCAGAAAATATATTAATGTATTGTATGTTACTAAATCTGTTTCTAATATATATTACTAAATGTATTTTTTAAGAATAACATGACCTAAAGGAGTATAATTTTACTAATGATGGTTTTGAATAACTGTAGTAGCTCTGTCCTTAGGAAGAGCACTTTCCAACGTATTTAATAAATATCCATGTAGAGTTGTCAGGAGCATGCATGGTGCAGAATATATGTAATTGGCTATTAGAATCCCATTAAAAAGCTGGAAGAAACCTTGGAGATTATATAGATCATGCTTCTTACTTTATAGAGGCAAAAACTGAAGTCCAAGGACACAAAGCTACTTAGTTGCAGAGCAGGACTCTATCCTGGGTTTCCATATACATGGTACTGTGTGAACTGTGTACTGCCTCTCAGTTCCCTAGAGTGGATCAAAACACAGAATCTGCGTCCTCTTGTAATTGACTGTATCATTGTTTGAAAGAAAGTGGAATAGACCATGAAAACATTTTTCTTTAGGTTTTTATTTTGTCTAATGTTGGTGTAATACAAAGGATAAACCAGCTGGAAAGAAATCCTCTCTGCCATATGTGTGCATGAACAGTTATTTAGTACTCCTGTTAGTAACTTTAGAAATAGATGCAAATAACGTGTAGTGGTTGTATTTTCCAGTCTTCTCATTCTCCTGTGTCTCTGTTTTATCTCCCTTCCCTTCTTTCTCTGCTAGACTCTTCTCTGTAGTTCTCCAGCTATGACCAGTTTGCATAGGGGGATAGGTGAAAAGGGAGGGGAATTGAGATACATTCAGCCAAAAGCATTCAGCACAGGCCAGGCTGAAATGCTACTCTAAGCCCTGGAGCTGCAGGTGTGAAAAAAACTGGTTTTCTACCCTTGACGGTTGAATAGTAGGGGGAAAAGGTGTGCAAAAGGACATTTCCAGGGTGGTGTAACTCCTATGAAAGAACCTGTTAAGGACTGGGAGCAATGAAGTGCAGAGGAGGGAGGGCCCACGAAGCTGCCTCTTAGGTGAGGGAAGGTGTTCTAGGAGCTTCATGGGCCTGTCATCTAGCCGGTGAGTAGGATCTCCCATGATGGGCCAAGAAGTTGAAGCGCAGGGCGTTTAACCTTTTTACAATATCTCTTTAAAAGAAGCTACACGTTTCCTCTGACCTCTCAATTTGTTAGTGTCAGTGTTCCTCTGTTGCTAGCACCCCATCTCCACCCAGGCCCACTCTTACATGAGGAAGTAGGGACGTGACAGTGAGGTATTTGATTTCAATTGTGCAGGGGGAGTGTCAGTGGCAATTCAGATCATTTAAAATTGTTTTGTTTTAGTCTGAAATGTATTTGGTTCTAGTATTTCTTGAAGAGATATTCCTTGACTGCTTCTACAGTCATCTTAAGAAGTGCTGCATTTTCTCATTGTTATTTGTATGCTTTCAATCACATTCTTAAGTTTGTAAGTTGGAATGTTAGAACATAAAAAATGAATTTTCTCCTGACAGAGTTCTTTGCTTTCCCAGTTGCCAAAACAAAGGGGATTTGGCGATGGAGGCTTTGTTGGAAGGAATACAAAATCGGGGACATGATGGGTAAGTTTACTTTGACCTTAAGCTTCTCACTGAGTTTAAAAAGCATGTCTGAGTTATGCCTCTGACCATTTTGTGCTTTGGGTACAGAAGCAGAAGTGTGACCAAAATCTAAACTGATCCATGTCGTGTTTGTGGACAGTCTCTCTCCTTGGGGTGTTTCCCTCATCTCAGCAGTGTGAAGCTGGATGCTTACTATCATCCCAGTTAAATTTTCTGCTTTTAAAAAGCAAAAGGCTATAGAGGTTTTGTGACACTAAGAACAAATGCTTTTTTTTTTAAAAGTATTTAAACCTTAGGAGTTATCTCTCTGTGGCCATTCCCGGAAATCTCTGAATCCAGTACATCTGTGTCCACTTCTGTTTCTACCTTTGTAACATTTGGCATCTCCAGAAACATTGAAGGACATCAGTAAGTTTACAACAATAAGATAGGATGTGGTAAGTTTCTAATAATAAGTTGGGAAGAAATAGTTGGAATAAATTTGGCTCAAGGATGGAGGTTCTTAAAACAGCTCTTAAAATTGTATTGTCATTTTCCCAATAGCCTACTTGTTTCCAAAGCTTTTTATTTTGTTTGACTAGCTGAGAATGTGACATATGCTTGCCTGGATTCTTCCTGAAAGCTTCCCTAAAATGTTACAGAAGAGCTAGTTGTTGGTTGTGGAAGTCTCACTCACAGACTAGGCTTCAAACATAAACCTTGCGTTTGACCAGTTGACTTAGGCTTTAGGTCGGCTACTGTAGGAAGACAAACTTCCGTGGAATAAGTGATCATCTTAAGTGAGCATTAAAAGGAAAAGCTCAGAGATCCTGTTCTCTACTTCTGATTATTTGTTGACACTGTTCCACTTCAGGTAGCTTTACATCTGCTATATTTTTACATGTGAAAGATGAAAAGCCACTTGGAGATATGTTCTATGTTCTTAAGGGTCTGTCCTTATTTATAGGGGATTTTTGACATCCTGTGAAGCAGAACTACAGGAGCTCATGAAACAGATTGACATAATGGTAGCTCATAAAAAATCTGAGTGGGAAGGACAGACACATGTTCTAGAAACTTGCTTGGACAACCGTGATCGGGAACTTAAGGCTCTCAGGAGTCAGGTGGGTATGAAACACAAAGAGGTAAAGCAGATGATTTGCTACTCTTTTTGATATTTTCACCTTACCTTTTATAATAAATATGTTTCTTAAATATTTGTTGAAGAAAGCATTTAAAAAATTTTGAATTCAATTTATTTAAAACAAAACACAGTTCACCCATTTCTCCCATCCCCTGATCTAAGCCTTGTCTCTTGCAGCCACCAATCTGTTCTCTATACCTATGAGCTTATTTTTTGTTTGTTTCTGTAGATTCTACATGTAAGGGAGATCATACAATATTTGTCTTTCTTTGTCTGAATTATTTCAGTTAGCATAATGCCTTCAAGGTCTATCCATGCTGTGGCATATGGCAACTTTTTTTATGGCTGAATAATATTCTTTATATATGTGTATGTGTACTGCAGTTTCTTTTTTTTAAAAATAAATTTATTTATTTATTTATTTTATTTTTGGCTGTGTTGGGTCTTTGTTTCTGTGTGAGGGCTTTCTCTAGTTGCGGCAAGCGGGAGCCACTCTTCATCACGGTGCGCGGGCCTCTCACTGTCGCGGCCTCTCTTGTTGCGGAGCACAGGCTCCAGATTCGCAGGCTCAGTAGTTGTGGCTCACGGGCCCAGTTGCTCCATGGCATGTGGGATCTTCCCAGACCAGGGCTCAAACCCGTGTTCCCTGCACTGGCAGGCAGACTCTCAACCACTGCGCCACCAGGGAAGCCCCCCACAGTTTCTTTATCCATTCATTCATCAATAGATACTTAGGTTGTTTCTAAGTATCTTTGTTATTGTAAATGAAGCTGCAGTGAACAGGGGGGTGCATATATCTTTTTGAATTAATTTTTTTTTTGTTTTCTTCAGATAAATACCCAGAGTGGAATTACTGGATCATATGGTAGTTCTATTTTTAATTTTTTGAGGCATCTCCATACTATTTTCCATAATGGTTGCACCAACTTAACATTCTCAACCAAGTGTACAAGGGTTCCCTTTTGTTCACACCCTTGCCAACACTTGTTATTTGTTGTCTTTTTGATACTAGCCATTCTGCAAGGTGTGAGTTGATATCTCTGTGGTTTTGATATGCATTTCCCTGATGATTAGTGATGTTGACCATCTTTTTCACGTACCTGTTGGTCATCTGTATGTCTTCTTTGGAAAAATGTCTGTTTGGATCTTCTGTCCATTTTTTCAGTGGATAGTTTGTTTTTTTGCTGTTGAATTGTAAAAGTTCTTTGTATATTTTGGATATCAGCCCCTTGTCAGATACATGATGTGCAGTTATTTTCTCCCATTCAGTAAGTTGCCTTTTCATGTTGTTGATGATTTACTTTGCTGTGTAGAAGCTTTTTAGCTTGATGTAGTCCCTCTTATGCAGTTTTGCTTTTGCTGCTTTTACTTTTTTTGCATTTGCTTTTGGTGCAGATTCAAAACATCATCCCTAAGACCTATATCAAGGAGCTTACTGCCTATGTTTTCTTCTAGGAGTTTTACGGTTTCAGGTCTTATGTTCAAGTCTTTAATCCATTTTGAGTTAATTTTTGTGAATGGTGTAAGATAGTGGTCCAGCTTCATTCACTTGCATGTGGCTGTCCAGTTTTCCCAACATCATTTATTGAAGAAACTGTCCTTTCCCCATCGTATATTCTTAAATTAATTGACCATATATGTGTGGGTTTATTTCTGTGATCTCTATTCTCTGTTCTGTTCTATCGATCTAAGTCTCTGTTTTTATGCCAATACAGTACCATTTGTATGTAATAATAGCCTTATAATATACTTTGAAGTTAGGGAGTGTGGTGCCTCCAGCTTTGTTCTTTCTCAAGATTGCTTTGGCTATTCAGTTCCATGCAAGTTTTAGGATTTTTTGTTTTATTTGTATGAGAAATGCCATTGGAATTTTGATAGGGATTGCACTGAATCTGTAGATTGCTTTGGATAGTATGGCAGTTTTAACAATATTGATTCTCTCAATCCATGAGCATAGAATATCTTTCCACTTATTTGTGTCTTTTTCAGTTTCTTTCATTAATGTCTCGTAGTTTTCAGTTTACAGATCTTTCACCTCCTTGGTTAAATTTATTCCTAGGTATTTTATTCTTTTTGATGCAGTTGTATATGGGATTGTTTCCTTAATTTCTCTTTTTGATAGTTAGTTATTATTTTTAAAAAATAGATTTTTGTGTATTCATATCGTATCCAGTAACTTTATTGAATTCATTTATTAATTCTGTTAGTTTGTGATATAGAGTCTTTAGGGTTTCCTAGCTATTTTCATGTGATCTGCAAACAGTGAGTTTTACTTCTGCCTTTTCAATTTGGATGCCTTTTATTTCTTTTTCTTGCCTAACTATTCTGGCTGGTATTTCCAATACTATGTTGAATAAAAGTGGTAAGAGTGGACATCCTTGTCCTGTTCCTAACCTTAGAGGAAAAGCTTTGAGCTTTTCAACATTGAGTATGATTTAGCTGTAGGCTTGTCATATATGACCTTAACTATGTTGAGGTATGTTTCCTCTATACCTGCTTTTTTGAGAGATTTGAGATTTTATTATAAATGGATTTAAATTTTGTCATATGCTTTTTATGCATCTGTTGAGATGATCATATGATTTTTGTCTTCATTTTGTTAATGAGGTGTATCACACTGACTGATTTACAGATATTGGACCATCCCTGTATCCTTAGAATAAATTTCACTTCATGATTGTATATGATCCTTTCAATGTGTTGCTGAATTCAGTTTGATAATATTTTGTTGAGAATTTTTGCATCTATGTTCATCGGGGATATTAGCCTGTAAAAAGAAATTTTTTCTGTTTGGTGGCACTCTTGTCTGGTTTTGGTATCAGGCTAATACTGGCCTCATAAAATGTGTTTTGAAAAGATTCCCCCTCTTATATTTTTTGGAAGAATTTGAAAAAGCTTGATATTAATTCTTTTTTGAATGTTTGGTGGAATTCACCAGTGAAGCCATTTGGTCCTGGACTTTTGTTTGTTGAGAGTTTTTGTTTAATGAATTGATCTGCTTGCTGGTAAGTGGTCTGTTCAGATTTTCTATTTCGTCATGATTCAGTCTTAGTAGCTTATATGTTTGTCAGAGTTTATCCACTTCTTCTAGTTTGTCCAATTTGTTGGCATGTAATTTTTCATAGTAGTCTGTATGATCCTTTGTATTTCTGTGGTGTCGCTTGTAATATCTCCTCTTTCATTTCTGACTTACTTGAGTCTTTTCTCTTTATTTTCTTGGTGAGTCTAGCTGAGGTTTTGTCAATTTTATTTCTCTTTTCACAGAACTAACTCTTAGTTTCATTGATCTTTTCTGTTGTCTTTTTAGTCTCTATTTCATTTATTTCTGCCCTAATTTACTAACTTTGGGCTTTTTTTGTTCTTTTTCTAGTTCCTTAAGGTGTAGTTAGGTTGTTTGTCTGAGGCTTTTCTTGTTTCTAGAGGTAGGTGTTTATCACTATGCACTTCCCTCATAGAACTGTTTTTGCTGCATTCTGTAAATTTTGGCATGTTACCTTTCCATTTTGTTTTTCTCAAGGTATTTTTTTATTTCTCTTGATTTCTTCTTTGCCCATTGGTTATTCAGTAGCATGTTGTTTAATCTCCACATATTTGTGTATTTCCCATTTTTCTTCGTGTAATTTCTCATTTCATGCCATTGTGGTTGGAAAAGATGCTTGATATGATTGCAGTCTTCTTAAATTTATTAAGACTTGATCTGTGGCCTAACATGATCTATCTTGGAAGATGTTCCATATACACTTGAGAAGAATATGTATTCTGTTGCTTTTGGATAGAATAGTCTATAAATATGTGTTAAGTCCATCTGGTTTAACATGTTGTTTAAGGCTGATGTCTCCTTATTGATTTTCTGTCTGGATGATCATTGATGTAAGTGGGATATTAAAGTTCCCTACTGTTATTGTATTGCTGTCTATGTCTCCCTTTAGGTCTGTTAATAATTGTGCTACATGTTTAGGTGCTCCTATGTTGGCTGCATAAAGATTTACAAATGTTATATCCTCTCATTGGATTAACCCCTTTATCATTATGTAATGTCTTCTTTGTCTCTTATTAAAGCATTTGTATTAAAGTCTTTTTTTTGTGTGTGTGATATAAGTATAGCTACTCCATCTTTCTTTTCCGTTTCCATTTGCGTGGAATTTCTTTTACCATCCCTTCACTTTCAGTCTGTGTCTTTATATCGAAATTGTATCTATTACAGGCAGCATATATAGGTGTGTCTTGCTTTTTATTCCTTCAGCCACTCTATGTCTTTTTGTTGGAGAATTTAGTCCATTTACATTTAAAGTTATTATTGATGGGTATGTGCTTATTGCCATTTTGTTAATTGTTTTCTAGCAGTTTTTGCAGTTTCTCTCTGTTCCTTTTTTCTTCTCTTGCTCTCTTCCTTTGTGGTTTGATGACTTTCTTTAGTGGTATGCTTATGTTCCTTTCTTTTTTTCTTTTGTGTATTTATTCTAGGTTTTTGCTTTGTGGTTGACGTGAGTCTTACACTTAACAACTTATATCTATAACAGTCTGTTTTAAGTTGATAGCATCTTAAGTTTGATCCCATTCTAAAGCTCAACACTTACTCTCCTGTTTTATGTTTATGATGTCACATTTTATGTATTTTTACCTTGTGTATCTTAGCTAATTATTGTAATCATAGTTCTGTCTTTTAACCTTTATACTAGCTTTATTAGTGATTAATCCACTACCTTCACTATATATTTATTTTTCCGGTGAGATTTATCCTTTCATATGTGTTCTTGTTACTAATTAGCATCCTTTATTTCAGCTTAAAGAAGTTCCTTTAAAGTTTGTTGTCAGGCCAGTTTAGTTTAGTGGTGGTGAACTCCTTTAACTTTTGCTTCTCTGGAAAACTTGTTATCTCTTCTTCAATTCTGAATGAAAACTTTGCTCGGTAGAGTATTCTTGGTTGGAAGTTTTCTTCTTTCAGCACTTTGAATGTATTGTGCTTTCTGGACTGCAAAGTTTGTGCTGAAAAATCTGCTGATAGTTTTATGAGGGTTCCCTTGTATAGAACTAGTTGTTTTTCTTCTGCTTCTTTTAAGATTCTCTCCTTGTCTTTAACTTTTGACATTTTAATTATAATGTGTCTTGGTGTGGGTCTCTTTGGTAGCATCTTTTTTGGGACTCTCAGGGCTTCCTGGATCTGGACGTCTGTTTCCTTCCCCAAGTTAGGGAAGTTTTCAGCCATTATATTTTCAAATAAGTTTTCTGCCCCTTTCTCTCTTCTTCTGGGAGCCTTATGAAGTAAATGTTAGTCTGTTTGATGTTGTTCCATAACTTCCTTTTTTCATTCTTTTTTCTTTCTGCTGCTCTGGTTGGGTAAGTTCCACTGCCTTGTCCTTGAGTTGACTGATATTTTCTTCTGCTTCATCTAGTCTGCTGTTGAACCCCTCTAGTGTATTTTTTTCAGTTCAGTTAATACATTCTTTGGCTCTGTGACTTCTATTTGGTACTTTCTTATATGTTTTCATCTCTTTGTTGAAGTTCTCACTGTGTTCATCCATTCTTCTCCCCACCTTTATGACCATTACTTTGAACTCTTTATCAGGTAAATTACTGATCTCCATTTCGTTAAGATTTTTTCTGAGGTTTATCTTGTTCTTTCATTTGGAACATATTCCTCTGTTTCTTCAGTGTGCTCAACTCTCTGTTGGTTTCTGTACAGTAGATTAAACAACCACTTCTTCCGGTCTTGATTGAGTGGCCTTGTGTAGGAGATGAACCTTGTTATTCAACCCTGCCTCAGCTCCTGGTTGTCTCTCAAACCTCTATGCTTGTCCAGGTAGCCTATTATATTTTTAGTAGCTCCCAGTAGTTGAGGATGTGCCAAAACCTGTCACTGTCCCAGAGTGGAGGATCTCAGCACCTAGATTCAGGTTGACTGGAATCTGGACCCTCAGGCAGCAGCTTTTAAAGTATGCAAATATATACAGTTCTGAGGGGCTGTGAGGGTAGGCCACATTGGTCCTCAGAGCCAGGTGATCTGGAGGTGTCCACTATGTGGGGTCCAGATGAACTATTTTCTGGGTGATACTGATGGGTTGGAGCAAGGCAGAGGGAGAGTGCCTAGATGGCGTCCACAGCCTGTGTTTCTTGATAGCAACTCCGTAGGCCACTGAATGTGAGCCAAACCTGAAGCCTGCTCCTCAGGCCGAAGGTCCAAGACAAGTAAAGATAAAGAGGACTCTTTCACAGAAACCCTAGGGAGTGTGCCTCATTCTGCTTTCTGTGCTGTGCCTTGGGGTTGGTAGCCTGCCAAGAACTATCCCTCTGATTGCCATAGTCTTGTGGGATCCAGGAATGCAAATCCCTCCAGTCACCTAGAGCTAGGTAATTGAGGGGAGTCCCCTGGGCACCAGCCACGTGTGTAGCTACCCTCCAGGAGACACTGGTGCACTAGAGGCAGCAGAGTGTGAGAGCAAAGGTAGCACCTGCCCTCCAAGGTCTCTGGAAAGGATTACAGTCAACCCCAAGATGCATGCCTAATCAGAAGCTTGCCCCTCAGTTAGCAGTCAGGATGATCAGTTAATAGTCTCCCTTCGTAGAAAGATTGAGCTCCTGGGTCTGTTGCCTTTGCTGTGCCCTTGGGGTTGTAACTGTTTAAGAACTCTTTCTCCTTGGGCTACAGCCCTGTAGGACCTATGAGTATAAGCCCCACTGACCACCAGAGCCAGTTGATGTAGAGGTGTTCCCTAGCATCAGTCACAAAAATCCAGGCACCAGACAGGGGCATGAGCTCCTTTCTGGGTGACACCAATTATTACAGTTCCTTGGGACCCAGAACACAAGCTCCCCTGGCCTCCAGAGCCAGGTAACCAAGAATCATATCCTGGGTAGCAGCTGTAAAAGTCAGGACACCTGATGTGTGTAAAAGCTCCCTGCTGAGAGATACTGGTGCTCTGGAGCACAGCAAAGGTAGTGCCTGCCAGTCTTTGTTCCCAGAGCGTTCCAGCAGGC
The DNA here is from genome assembly GCF_963455315.2 of Globicephala melas. Taxonomy (NCBI): domain Eukaryota; kingdom Metazoa; phylum Chordata; class Mammalia; order Artiodactyla; family Delphinidae; genus Globicephala; species Globicephala melas. The sequence goes on along the minus strand of NC_083317.1, from coordinate 130,308,430 downwards.
TTCTAGATATGTGTGTTGAACTAGATTCCTGCCCCTCTGATGGAGGTTTTAATATAAGCAGGTGAGCCTTAGTCACTTTAAGTCTAGGCATGATTGGCTGCCTCTGAGCTGGACTCTGGGGTGGGTGAGTCCAAGCACATGAGCCCTCTAAGAGGTGTTTCTCATCACTATCATTTTGTGGGTCTTGGGACACAAGACCCATTGGTTTTCAAAAATTAGATGTTTTGGGGGCTTATCTGTCAAGTGCATGTCTTAAAAGCTGGGGTGCCCAATGTGGGGTCTGAATCCTTTGCTCCTCAGGGAGTTTTGAGTTCCCTTCTGGTTGTTGGTTGCTAAATCAGGGGTGAGGTTTATGGTGAGATTGTGTCCCCATCTCCCCTACAGGCTTTTGTATGGTTTTCTTCTCTTTTACCCAATGTGTAGTCGTCACACAGCCAGCCTTTAGGTTCTTTTTTCGAGAAGAAATTGTTCCATATTTAGCTGTAGATCCAGTGAGTCTGTCGGAGGAGGTGAGTTCAGTATCTTCCTACACTGCCGTCTTGAACTGGTGATACTGTCTTTTTCATAATGCAAAGAAAGCATTTGTGTGTCAAATTTGTGTGTCAAAAAGCATTTGTGTGTCAAATTCTGTCAATTTCAGAAGAAGAATTCATTGGTGAAAATGCATAAGAGTATTAATATTTATTTCAAGGATCATGTTACCTTGGTCACATGTAATACATACAATAACTTCTTTAAGAAAATGTGAAGGGTGTCACATGATCTTTGTAAAAACCTTCATTCTATTACATGCCTATGTTAATAATCACCGAGTTTAGCAAACATTGTTTTTGGCCTCATTGTATGACTAGTGTAAAAAGTTAAGCCCCAAATTCAATAATTGGCTTCTTTTGGTTAGGTTTAAAATAAAATTCAGAAAATTCTTCTTAAAAAATTTATATTTGTGGGCTTCCCTGGTGGCACAGTGGTTGAGAGTCCGCCTGCTGATGCAGGGGACACGGGTTTGTGCCCTGGTCCGGGAGGATACCACATGCCGCAGAGCGGCTGGGCCCGTGGGCCGTGGCCGCTGGGCCTGCGCGTCCGGAGCCTGTGCTCCGCAACGGGAGAGGTGAGAGGCCCGCATACCGCAAAAAAAAAAAAATTTATATTTGCACTTGTTAACAATTAGGGAAAAAGAAAGAAAAGAGGAAAATAAATATTATTTGCGATCTCATCACCCAATGTTATTGGTGATTTGGGGGAAAAGTTTAATAACATTTGCTAATTGCTTTCTCTTTTTTTTTTTTTTTTTGTGGTATGCGGGCCTCTCACTGTTGTGGCCTCTCCCGTTGCAGAGCACAGGCTCCGGATGCGTGGGCTCAGCGGCCATGGCTCATGGGCCCAGCCGCTCTGCGAGATGTGGGATCTTCCCGGACCGGGGCACGAACCCGTGTCCCCTGCATCGGCAGGTGGCTCTCAACCACTGCGCCACCAGGGAAGCCCTGATGATTTCTCTTAATTTAGCTGGTACAGTGAAAAGAACATTGAATATTGGAAGGGAAGCAGAAAGCATATATAAGTGTAAGAATTGCCCCTAAATTTCTGGCATCAATGTTGATCTCAGAAGGATTAGAAGAGTTGTAGGGAAACACTGGTCCCAAGCTCCACTTGGATGGGCTTTCCTACCAGTAGGATCACCAGTGCTGTCATTCAGCTTCTTCAGGGGTGCTTCTGTGAGTGGTAGATTCTGTTGATGATACTTACTTATCAAGAATATTTTAGAAATGTTTCATGTCACAAGGAAAGAGTTAGGCTTCATAAAGTGTTTTTTTCCTTGTCAAGAGAATCTCTCAATTGGCCATGTGCACATTGGGTCAAAGCAGTACAGTTGACCCTTGAACAACGTGGGGGTTGGGGACATCAACCCCTAATGCACTCGAAAATCCACATATAACTTTACAGTCAATCTTCCTTATCTGAGATTCCACATCCATGAATTCATGTAGTACTATAGTATTTATTGAAAAAAAAATCCATATATAAGTGGACTCATGTAGTTCAACCATGTTGTTCAAGGGTCAACCATACATAGTAACATTGGCCGTGTTAGATTTAGATTCAGTGTTCTGAGAATGCCACTTGCTAAACTGGAATTTATTTTAAAATTTGGGTAGACTTTTGAGAATGTATTTTAAAATTACACCTCATGGGACTTCCCTGGTGGCGCAGTGGTTAAGAATATGCCTGCCAATGCAGGGGACATGGATTTGAGCCCTGGTCCGGGATGATCCCACATGCCGCGGAGCAACTAAGCCCGTGCGCCACAACTGCTGAAGCCCGCGTGCCTAGAGCCCGTGCTCCGCAACAAGAGAAGCCACCACAATGAGAAGCCTACACACCACACGAAGGTTAGCCCCCGCTCACTGCAACTAGAGAAAGCCCACGTGCAGCAGTGAAGACCCAATGCAGCCAAAAATAAATAAATAAATTTTTAAAAATTAAAAAAAGTAAAATTAGACCTCATGAAAAGATATAGAAGGTGGGTAAAAAAGTGCATGGAATGATAATCATATTTGATTTTTTAAAAATCGTAATTTAGGTAGGGTCAGTGCTCCTTGGTAAGTTACTTTAGTTACTACTTCTTTATTTCTCCTGGGGCAAAACAAAAGTAGTTCTGTTTAGAAAGTTAAGGTGATAGTGCTTTCCTAGTTAAAAAACACTGTACAGTTGACCCTTGAACAACCTGTGAATTAGGGGCACTGATCCCCGATGCAGTTGAAAATCTACATATAACTTTACAGTTGGCCCTTGTATCTGTATCTGTTCTGAATCTGCAGATTCAACCAACTTTGGGTGGTGTAGTACAGTAGTACATATTTATCGAAAAAATCCATGTATAAGTGGACCTGCACAGTTCAAACCGTCAACTATGTATGTGGATATCTAAGTTGTTTATTTTGTTAGAAACCCATTAAAGAAATTCCTGTGTGTGTGATCATGAGAATATTCATGCCGAGGCCGTTGAAACTTATTCCTGCAGCTTAGTTTTGATGTCAAGGGCATTACTGCACTACATGCAGTAATAAAACTACTCATTTTATTGCACTTCACTCTATAATGCTTTGCCGATATTGTATTTTTTTACAAATTGAAGTTTTGTGGCAACCTTGTGTTGAACAAGTCTGTTGGCACCTTTTTTCTAATAGCATTTGCTCACTTCATGTCTCTGAGTCACATTTTGGTGATTCTTGCAATATTTCAAATCCTCTACCAACATATAGATTATGACCCACTGAAGGCTCTGATGATGGTTAGCATTTTTTTCTTTAGCAATAAAGTGTTTTTAAATTAAGATACATACATTGTTTTTTAGACATAATACTCTTGCACACTTAGTTGACTACAGTACAGTGTAAACATAACATTTATATGCACTGCGAAACCAAAAAAATTCATGTGACTCATTTTATCACAGTATTTGCTTTATTGTGATCTGGAAGGAACCTGCAGTATCTCTGAAGTATGCCTGTACTTAATACCTTAAAGAGGAATTAAAGAGATTGAGTAGATAGGTTCCTTGGTAAAGATTTGAAGATTACAGGTTTGGCCTGGGGACATAAAAGATGTTTAGAAATGTAGCTGTCAATGATTTGCTGCTTCATTGATTGGGTTGCTGGAAGTTGATTAAATTTCTAGAGGTAAATACTAATTATAGGAATCTGTTCCGTAGAGTTTGTCTGTGAAATTGTAATTTCACTGTTATTGGTAATAATATGTTTATAATCTACTTTGAAAAGTACATGATAGAAGAACTAGAATATAGAGCTTTAAGTTTTTGTCAGTTTTATTTGTTTGAAAGTTTCAGTCCTAGAAGCAGTTAATCCTATGGTATAAACCAGTGCTACTGAAATGACAGGTCCATGGTGAGATGAAAGGATTGCACCAGAATGTAAAGTAGTACATTGCATCCTTCACTTCACGGAAAGTTTTGCTGTATAAAAATGTCAGTTGCACTAAACTGTGTTTTGTAACATAGTTGATTACATTCTGCTTCAAGGTTCTTATCTCACACTGGATTGCTGTTGTGACCAGCTCCAGCCCATCTGCAGATCATACTTGAAGGAGTACTAGTATAAACAACTTGTTTCATAAGTGAATGATCTGTTTTCTGATTACATTGTTGGGATTGGATTGGTTTTAATGGACGTTTCTGCTGCTGTTACCTTCTAATGCCCTCCAGAGCAGGTAGAGCTAATGAAACAAGTAAGGAATTTGGAGTCCTGGCTGTGCCTTTTCTCAGCTGAATGGCCTTGGACAAATAATTTAACCTCTCTGAGCCCATTTCATCATGTGTAAAATTAGGATATAATCCCTGTGTTCCCATGTTGTTGTGAAGATTGAGTTACTGTTTTAAGAAACCACTTTGAAAACTCTAAATTGTAGTTAAAACGATATCATCCATACTGACAGTTTTCAAACCTCTCTTCCATTTCTCTAATGCCATCTCTTGCTCTCAGCAATTAAGCTCTTTCTTCCTCCTCTTTTTCTTTAAGAAATTTAGATATTGTTGCGTGCCCACTAAGAACCAGACTCTGGTAAATAAATGAAATTAAACAATCTTTTCTTCACATTTTATATTTATGCTTGCCTTACATAGTAAATGAAAAGAAAAATGGTTCTACAAAGCTCGTAAGAAAAAACAGTGATCATCTGCCCTAGTCCTCTGAACCTAGGATTCTTGCTTCTCTGAGGCAGTCATTTCAGTGTCTTTTACTCTTTTTTTTGTTATTCTCTTCATATTTCTATATAACATTTTATGGCAATCTTCTTAATTTTCAGTTTTAACTATTTATCTAATAACTTGCTGCTATGAAAATTGAGGGCTTTGCTCTCATATACAATTTCCATCCCCTCATCCTGCCAGAATTGTATATCTTAATTTTTCGTTAGGTCAGTGTTTAGTGTTTATATCATTAAGATGGTAATTATTATTTACAACTGAGTCAGATAGCATAATAATAATCAAGCTTATTTCTTGTGCAATGTTTTTGTTTTCTGGGGAATTAGTAACTGTCTCATTTTTATTTGCTTTTTTAAAAAGTACCTTCTCAATGATAGGAAGAATTGATAATGCCAGTATCTAGATTTGCCATGGATCTCTTTCTTTTATTGCTTCTACTTTTTTTCACTTTTGTTGTCTTATCTCCTTGTATGTGTAGGGTTACTTTCTGAGTGGGTTATCAAGCACTGTATTTGTAAAATTATTTGAAGAAATAGTTTAAGGCACAGAATAGTGTTTTTTTTTTTCCTTTGGAGAAAGTTTAGGTTGTTTTTTCCAAGTTCCTGGAATCCCTAGCATTTTGGAGATGCCTGGGGACAGACGTTAGCACTCTCTTAAGATCATCTTAAACTGATTTCAGAGATTCAGATGTCTGCAGTTGATTGGCAATTTCAAGAAGTCCTGTTCTACATCTGGCCCATTCTTACTCCTAGGGTACAGCCTTTCAGGGTCCCAACTCAAAGCAAGGATGGGTTCAGAGCTGTCTTGGGCACAAAATCTTTTATTCTCTTAGCCCCTTGAAGTTATCAAAACTCCCATTCGGCCTCTTATCCTTTCAGCTGCCTTCTCTAGTTTCAGTTAATACTTGCCCCAAACTCTGGGCTCACCTCCCTCCACCTCTAGCCTAGCCCAGATGCTGACCTGGTAATTCTTCCCTATCATGTTAGCGCTTGACTTCAGGCACGGTTTTTAAGAAATCTTACTTATATAGTTGTCCTCAGTGTATGGACTGGCCCAGAATACCTAGTCTGCCATTACCAAATGTTAAAGTCTGAAAGATTCACATTTAACTAAAAACATCCTGAGTGAAATTTACTACTAAATTCTACAGCCAATCAAACTTTCAACCAGATGTGAAAAGAGAATAAAGGTATTTTCAGACATGTAAAATCTCAAAAGAATGTTCTACCAAAATGAGAAGTAAACTTACAAAGAAGATGACAGAGAATTTTTTAAAAAAGCAAAAAGCAGAAAAGCACAGAAAGCCTCCAGAATAATGGTGAAGGGAGTTCCCAAGATGACAGCTATACAGGTAGTCTAGAGTAACTTACCAATATTTGAGAATGGCAAGCTCCAGGAAGGATGTTTTCACAGGAAGAAAGAAAGTAAAAGAAAGAAAAGGAAAGGAAATTGCAATAGCTATGTTTACTGTGTTCAAGGAGATAAAAGATAAGATTGAGCATTTCTTACCTTTTGAAAAAATTGGAAACTATTAAAAGATGAGTGGAAATCATAATGTTGAAAAATAGAATAAATGAAATTAAGGCCTTTAAGATTAAGAGATAATTGGTGAACTGGAAGATATGACAGAAGAAAATGTTTGGAATAAAGCACAGACAGAATGATAGAAAATATAGAAGAGAGGATAAGAGAAAAGAGGATACAGTGAGAAGGTCAAATATGAGTGTTTTGGGGATCCCTGAAGGAGAAAACAAAGTGAGAATGGGCTAAGGCAATATTTGAAGATAAATTGACCGAGATTTTGCCAAAAGTGAGGAAGGCCGTGTACTTAAGAAATCTGAAAACCTCAAGCAAGATAAACAGAAAAAATTATATACCTAGGTTGAAAACTAAAGACAAAGAGGACATCTGAAAAGTTATCAAAGAAAACAAAATAAAACAAAACCAGATATTTACCAAGAAAAAAAGGTGATCTACGAACGGCTTCTAACAGCTGACTTGTCAGCTAAAACAGTGAAAGCCAGAAGACAATAGAATGATGTCCACAAAGAAATGACTTTCTTCCCTGCCAAACCAGAAATAAATTCTATACCCAGAATAAAGATGAAATCAAGACATTTTCAGATCAACAAAGATTGAGAGAATTTGTCACTAGGAGACCTGCACCAAGGAAATACTAAAAGAATGTTCTTCAGGCAGAAGGAAAGTGACCCCAGATGGAAGCTCAAGAGATAAAGGAAGAAACGAAAGGTGACAGTAAATATGTGGGTAAATCTAAACAAATATTTACTGTATATAACAACAAGAGCCTTCAGTTGAACATATATGTGGAATTATGATGGCATTTCAGTCAAGTTGGGGGGGCGGTAAATGGAATTAAAGTATTTCTGTAGTCCTTGGGTTGCCTGGGAATTGGTAAAACTAATGTTAATGTTAGCTAATGTTAATCTAATTAACGTTAGTTAAATCTAGTGTTAATTAGTTAAGTTTTAGTCTTGAGAGAACCATTAAAAGTATATAGTAATATGTTAATAGAGTATATGTCTTCTAAGCTAACAGAAGGAGAAAAATGAAGTAAGAAGTTATCAGCCCCAAAGAAGGCAAGAAAGGAGAGAAAAAGGAACATAGGAACGTAGAGCTTATTAAGTACAAATAGCACTTAGTAAGACAATAGATATAAATCGAAAGAGGTCCCGTAAATGTAAATGTACTAAATGGCTTAATTAAAAGATAAAAATTGTCCAACTGGGTAAAGATAATTGAACTCAATTATTTGACGTTTATAAAGATACAGCAAAGTTGAAAGTAAAATGTAAAAAATATATACCATACAAACACTTTGAATAGAGAGATGGTGTAGCTAAACTGTACTTGAAGCAGAAGCAGTGAACGTTACCAAAGGTGAAGAGAAACACTTCATAATGATAAAATATGAAACCTCCGTATATGTAACTGTGCAGATATTCTTATTGGCCTGTATCACATCCTCCTTGCCCCCTCATTTCACCTGGATATTACATACAGCTCACTGTGTACTGCCAGCATCTCACTACACTGTGCTTCTCTTTCTGGAAACTTAAAAGCTGCTCAGGTGAAACCTGGGATTGTGGGGGCAGTTAACACTCCTGGGGCAAGCCTCAAGCAGTGGAGGGACTGGAATCGGTGGATAAACTCTCCAACTTCCCATCCCTTAGAGGGACAATTCTGAAACACATTCTGTTTGTTTCCTTGGTGAGTTCCCTGTGGGAGCGGTTCCAGCACTTACTGCAGAAATCAGCTCAGTAACACACTTTATTGGCTTTCCTTCCTTCCTGGATCTCTCTCTTCATTTCCTTACTGTGTTTCCTGGGATCACCTCCATTGCCTAACTGCCCTAAAATCTACACTTTTGGGAGAACTCAAACTAAGACCAAAAAAAATCTGAATTTGTAAGTTTCTAATTTTAAATTTCTCTGTTTCTCTTATCTGTATGCAAAGAGTGGCAGAACTACAAGGAGGAATAGATGAAGCCACAATTGTAGTTGGGGATTTTAACCCAATTTTCTTAGTAACTGGTGGAACAAGAGACAGATATCAGTAAGGATGTAGATTTGAGCACCATGATCAACAAACTTGACCTAATTTATATATACAGAACATTGCACAAGAGAACTGTGGTGTACGGTTTTTTCTAGCACAAGCAACTCTTTCCAAAACTGACCATATGATAAATCTTGACACAACTCAGAGTCTTGAAATAATGGAGTATGTTCTTTGAACATAGTGGAAACAAGTTACAAAAAGATACCTAAATACTAAAAACCCTTTGACATACTTTTGTAAATGTTTTTCTCAGTTTATTGATTTTTAATTTTAATGAAATTTTTTCAAATATAGAAGTTCCATATTTTGCAGAGTCAAATCTGTCATTCTCAAATGACTCATTAGTTTTAAGCTCAGTTTCTCCCTATCCAGGAATTCAGTAAATACTCATTTAAATAAAAAAAAAATTAAGTAGTTTTTTCTATTTTATTGGCTATACTTAATCATTCCTCTGGTTTGAGTTTCTCCCTATCCAGGAATTTCTCCCTATCCAGGAATTCAGTAAATACTCATTTAAATAAAAAAAAAAATTAAGTAGTTTTTTCTATTTTATTGGCTATACTTAATCATTCCTCTGGTTTGAGTTTCTCCCTATCCAGGAATTTGTCCCTATCCAGGAATTCAGTAAATACTCATTTAAATAAAAAAAAAATTAAGTAGTTTTTTCTATTTTATTGGCTATACTTAATCATTCCTCTGGTTTGAACTTCAGAATCACTTTTTCATTCCAAAAAAGAATTCTACTAGAATTTTTAATTGCAATTGCATTAACTCCTTGTTCTTATAAGAATTTTATTTTTGCATTTTTTAATTCAGGTATAATTGAGATATAACATTATATTAGTTTAGTTATACAATGTAATGATTCGATATTTGTATATATTGTGAAATGATCACCACAGTAAGTCTAGTAACATCTGTCACCATACATAGTCACAAAATTTTTTTTTCTTGTGATGAGAACTTTTAAGATCTACAGTTTTTTTATTTTTAAATTACCATTCTGTATTGTGATTGAGATTACTACTTACTGTTCCCAGTTCTTGCTTTCCCTTCTAGCTATTAGTAGATGAAATGCTAACTGGTTATTGAGAGATGTAGAGAAATGCTGATGGATATTGATGGAAGTGAGGGCTGGGCATGAGCTAGCTGTGGCTGGCATCAAACCACTGAAAAATGGGTTAGGATAACATGCTCACTCTGGCTGGTGAAACTGGTTTTCTTTGAAGTGGGGTAAATGGTAAAGCAGGTACAAGTCTCCTGCTATCTTTCTGTCTGATGTTACTGTTCTGTACTTTGATTTATAGAATTTATTCTTGAAGTCTTACAGATTTTTGTTCCATATTTTTAGATTCCAAGGTTCTTGTAACTTTATCTCTCTTAATTTTTTGTGAGGCTTTTTTGATAAAAAGGGTTGGGGAGAATAAATGAGACAGAGGAAGTTTCTCTCTAAACCTAGCAATTCTAGAACAATTGCTCGTTTTCCATTTTTTGGCATTGTTATGGATTATTAAATAATTAGATATTTGACTTCCTGAGAAATTGTACAGTTGAGAATGTGTATTCACAGATAAGTACAAAGGTTATTTCCTATTTTTGTGTTTCAGGGTTATTGTTTCAATGCTAATAGTGAAAAATGCTACCACCTCTCTGCTTTTAGGTTGGAATGTTGCGTCAGCAGGTTGAAGAACATGAAAAAGTCAAGCAAGAGATGGCCATAGAGTATAAGCTGGAGTTAAAGAACCTACATGAAGAAGTAAGATTTTAATTCTGTTATGTGTTGTATAATTCTGTCTCTTCAACCCATGAGAATTTTGTTAACGAGCCAGTTTCTACTTCATAGAGTGGATGTATATATACTAAGGGAGGTGCAGGGGTGGAAATCTATTTCTCTGTTCTTAAACCCAGGTAAAGAATCTTGCCTATTTATATGTTTGATACTACCTACAACAGCGATTCTAAAATGTGTTTGTTGGTTGAGGACCTGAAAGAAATAGAGCTATTTTTGTATAATACCATGAAATACTGATACCAAAAGCTTATATTAAATGTTTTAATTTTTAAGTTGAATCAGTTACTAGATTTTAAATAATGGAGGATCCAAAGGTTTCAGAAGCATTTTGGGATAGATAAGAAAAGTAAGAAAATTCTATCAGTTAACTCAATTTTATTCTTCAGATTGGGAAAAAACTGCTTTTATTTTCATTTAATTCCACAGTACTCCTCTCTTGCTTACTTACTCAGTGTTCCGCAGGAGAATGGTTCAAGAACCACAGGCCTAGAGAAGAGAGACAGGGTTTTTATTTGCTGCTTTTATTGTGGGGGTGGGTTTAGGGGCCCCTAAGTGCAAGGCGATTGTACATTGTAAGAAAAATTAACTTCTGTTTATAAAATATTTTCCTTTTATTTTTCTTTGACTCAATATATTTCTTTTCTGGTGTTTATTTTTTATATGTAGTTTTGAGTTGTTATTTTATCTGACATGCTGTCTATTTTCAGGGATACTAGTTAGCTCTATGCGTGCTTTCATAATGCCAATTTGTTGTATCAGCACTGTTTACACATTCTTAAATTTTAAGTCTAGAAATAACTGTGTCTACAGTTAGGCAGACTGAAGAGAAGCTATGAAAAGCTACAGAGAAAACATGTAAGAGACTTCAGAGGAAATGCCAGAAATCACAGGGAAGATCGGTCTGAAATTGAGAGATTAACTGGAAAAATAGAGGTATGTTCATAGTACTGACTTGCTCATAGTGATTGTCAGCCTTCATGTAGGAAAATGCTGTTTCTAATAGTGCTATTTCCTGAAACCAATTTTCTCTCATCTCCAGGACTACTACTGAGCTGTTTCAAAGGTGGGAGGGTGATCCACTGTGCATCCTGTCACCAGGATGGTTACTAGCTATCAGTAACTCTCAACAGGGCAGTACCCTCCTTTGAGGGCATTGGAAATGTATGGAGACATTGTTTCGGTTGTCAGAATGGCTGGGAGTGAAACTGGTGTGTAGGGCACAGGGACCAGGGACACTAAACATGGCTGGGACTTTTCCACACAGGAAGGAGTATTGAACCCAAAATGCCAATATTGAGGAACATTGACTACCAGTTACTAGCTGTCCTCCATGGGCAGTGTCCTTGTCTTATTTATCACCTAACAGAGTAGGGGCTTAGTAAGTGTTGAAGGTACTAAGTGTTGAAGCTTTTTTGTACAGAGTACTCTGCATATCAGATTGTTTATCGTCAGTTCCCATTTAGATATGGTAAGTCACTTACCTCCCCCTTTGCTGACTTTGTTTTTATTAAGACTGAATAACTCCATTATTATTGTATATATTGATTCCCTAGAGGAGTTAAGGGAGTGGTGGGTTAAAACCACCAAGAGTAGATGAAAGGGCAGCACGAGGCTGTCACTTTTTTCCCCTTGGATCCCCTCTGTCTATGCTCTTGGTTCTCAATGGTACCTAAGAGTCACCCAGGGCCCTCTTTAGGCTCTCAGAGATTTTGATCCAGTTGTATGGCATGCGAGCTAGGACTCTGCATTTTATCTAGCTTCCCTAGCCAATGCTAATTTGAGAAACATTGTTCAACATCTTTGTGTGATTACTTACAATTTTTCTACTCAGTGACGTGTCACCCACAAATGCCAGTATATTATTACTACCTAGAATTTTAATTTCTGCATTTAATATTTTTTTATATCTCAATATTTTCATACATTTGAAGAGCTTAGAATCAGATACTGCTTTCTCTCCAGCCCTCTTCGTTGAAATCTGGGTCTTTTTTGAAAAACCCCTCATGTTCTTGTTCCCCATTACCACTTCCTGACCATTGTCTTTTCTTTGTACCTCAGAAACTCCATCTTTTAACATCTTTATTAGAGTATAATTGCTTTACAATGGTGTGTTAGTTTCTGCTTTGTAAGAAAGTGAATCAGTTATACATATACATATGTCCCCATATCTCTTGCCTCTTGCATCTCCCTCCCTCCCACCCTCCGTATCCCACCCCTCTAGGTGGTCACAAAGCACCAGGCTGATCTCCCTGTGCTATGCGGCTGCTTCCCACTAGCTATTTTACGTTTGTTAGTGTATATGTGTGCATGCCACTCTCTCACTTTGTCCCAGCTTACCCTCCCCCTCCCCGTATCCTCAAGTTCATTCTCTAGTAGGTCTGCACCTTTATTCCTGTCTGGCCCCTAGGTTCTTCTGACCATTTTTTTTTTTTTAGATTCCATATATATGTGTTAGCATACGGTATTTGTTTTTCCCTTTCTGACTTACTTCACTCTGTATGATGGTTTCTAGGTCCATCCACCTCACTACAAATAACTCAGTTTCATTCCTTTTTATAGCTGAGTAATATTCCATTGTATATATGTGCCACATCTTCTTTATCCATTCATCTGTCGATGCACACTTAGGTTGTTTCCATGTCCTGGCTATTGTAAATAGAGCTGCAATGAACATTGTTGTACGTGACTCTTTTTGAATTATGGTTTTCTCAGGGTATGTGCCCAGTAGTGGGATTGCTGTGTCGTATAGTAGTTCTATTTTTAGTTTTTTAAGGAACCTCCATACTGTTCTCCATAGTGGCTGTATCAATTTACATTCCCACCAACAAGAAAATCCATCTTTGATTTTCATGTCATCAGCATATACCACCAACCAGTGTACATACAGCCAAAGTTAGTCATCTTCTGATCCCTGGTTACTCCCCTGTTCAAAGACTTCAGCTCCCAGTTCACTGTCTTTCTCTCCAACCTTGTTCTTATCATAATTCTTGAGGATTTCAGTATCCACAGAGTTGATGCTTATAATACTGTGGTCTTTGAGTTCCTTGGTGTTCTTTCCTCCACGGATATTTTGATCTCCTATCTGTCTCTTCTCCCTTTTCCCATTGTCCTTCCTTAGGTGTTATCATTACCAATACTTGCAACCCTCCTAGAATCACATTTTTAAGCATCACATTCTCCAACTACCATCCCTGTCTTTTCAGCTCTCTCCCTCTGGCTCCTGATGCTCGATACTCACCTGACCCCCTCATCCCTTAAAGTGCTTGGATCCTGCCACTTGTCACTGCTCTGTCTCTACCTTGTGTCCTCAGTTACAAGTCCTTACCCAGCTTCCATCCCATGGTTACACTCCTTATATTCCCCTTCAATTCTGTGCTCTCTCTTACTTCACCGCCTTTGCTTGGCAAAACTGTAACTCTCATTAAATCCAGCTTTCTCCCCATTTTCTACCTGTCGTGTGGCAGACCATGGCTGGAGAAAAATATAATCGTGCTGACTGGCCTCATTTTAAATTCATGGTCACTCACCTCAAATGGGTCCTCATGCTGCCCAGAATCATATTATATTTCCCCTCACTCTCCTACTTTCCATAATGACTGTTTCATACGTTCTCTTTTCTTGAATTTTCAACACTTTTCCCCACATCCTCACTTTTGGATGATGATCTTTCTTTCTATTTCATTGAGAAAATAGAAAATAATTTTCACAAACTTCCAGCCTTGTGTCTATCTGCCTATTTGCAACTGCACCCGTATACTCTGCCTTCCTGCTGGAGGGACTGTCCATGCTCTCCCTATTCCCTACCCATGACATCACTCTAGAAATGCTCCTCTCTTCTGCATCATCAGGTTTTTCCTCCCTACTGGATATTTTCCACCAACATGCAAACTTACCCCCTCTTAAATATCCTTTCTTGACCTCTCTCTTCATACTCTGGATACTGCCCCATTTTTCTCCTTCATTTTATAACTAAACTACTTTATGTACCTATACTTGTCTCCAGTTCCTTTCCTTCCATTTTTCTTACACCCACTCAGTAAGGCTTTTGCCCCCTCTCTCTGCAGAAGCTATTTGCATGGAGGTCACCAGTGACTTCCCCATTACTCAAGCCTGTGGCCAGCCCTCATCTTCCCCATCCTGTCTGCAGCACTGGACCCAGCTGATCTCCGTCCTCCTTACACCTCTTTCTGGATTTGGCTTGGAGAACGATTGCACTTTCCTGGGTTTTCTCCTAACTTGTTTGCCACTCTTTCTCAGTCTCTTTTGTTCCCCAACCTTTTAGCATTGGAACACCTCACGGTTGTGTCATTGTACTCTTCTTTTTTCTGTCTAGGCCCACTCCCTTGGTGATATCATTCAGTCTCATAGTTTTAAGCATTGTATATATGTTGATAATTCCCACATTTGTATATCTAGTCCTGACCTCTCCTTTTTGCTACAGAATAATTTCCAACCTCCTGTTTCACATCTCCAATGTCTAAAGCTGTCTCAAACTTGACATGTCCAAAATAAAGGTCCTGATTTTTTTCTCTCCTATCTTCCAGCACCATTTCTGTTTCAGTTAATGGCAACTCCATTCCTCAGATTGCTCAAGCCTAAAAACCTTGGAGTCACCCTTGATTTCTCTTTTCCCAGCACAATAGCCAGAATGATTCTGTTTTAATGTAAGTCAAATCATGTCCTCTCCTGTACATAAACCTTCCAGTAGCTTCTCTTAAAAGACAAAGTTATCATAATGACCTATGTAGTTTCACCGCCTGTTAACTCTGACCTTTCTCTTCCTTTTTTTCCTTTTACTCACTCATTCCAGCCACACCAACCTCCTTGCTCATCCTTGAACATACCAGGATGCTTCCACTTCAAGGCCTTGTACTTGCTGTTCCCTCTTCCCAGAATAGTATAACTTCATCCCTGTCTCCCTTGGTGTTTACTTAAATGTTACTCAATGTGGCCACTCCTTTTTAAAATTGCAGCCCCCAACTCTGAGCACTTCATGCTCTATTTTCCCCAAAACAGGTATAGTTGGCTTTCTGTATCTGTGGGTTCCGCATCCATGGATTCAACCAACCATGGATCTAAAATATTCTGGGGAAAAAAAATTCCAGAAAGTTCCAGAAAGCAAACCTTGAATCTGTCATGCACAAGCAACTATTTTCACAGCATTTACATTGTATTTACAACTATTTACATAGCATTTACATTGTATTAGGTATTATAAGTAATCTAGAAATGATTTCAAGTATATGGGAGGATGTGCATTGGTTATATGCAAATAATACACCATTTTATATAAGGGACGTGAGCATCTGTGGATTTTAGAATCTGCAGAGGCCTGGAACTAGTCCCCCACAGATACTGAGGGGTGACTGTATTACTATCTAAGGTACTGTACAATGAATGTGTTGCCTATCTCCCTCCAATTGAGTGGGGCTAGAATTTTTGTTTTGTTAAATAGTGTATCCCCAGCACCTAGAACAGTACCTAGCATGTATATGGTAGAAATAATGAATAAGTGAGTATCAGCTGGTGAACAGTAATTACCCTAAGCTAGCATGAGACTTCTGGAGTTGAGGCTCCTGGAGGACAGTGATGGAAAGACTGAGTTTCCTTTCTCTTTGGTTTGCCTCATTTTCATAAATACTGGGCTCATTTTCTTCATCGTGCAACTTGAAGTTACTATTGATCCATCATTGATTTTGAACTGTTTGGCTTTGGGTTACAGATAGCTGTTAAAATTTAATACAGATATTTCTTGTTATTCATGTCTTTGCAGTTCTGTTGAGATAATAAAAATTTGGATATCAAAGGATACTGTGTTAACTGAATCTATTTGGTTCCTGAGTTTTAGACACTGATAAGAATTGGGCTACCCAGAGATTTATCTGAAAATTTAATTGAATCTGTTCAGTTCCTGGGTTTGGATATCAAGAATTTGGGCAGTGAGGGGTATCTGTAATCATATTTTGAAATTTTCATTATCTTAGCATCAGTTTTCTGAAAAATCACTAAAAAAATTATTAGCAACCGTTAGGTGGCAGCAGATCTTTGAAAATCATGAATCCAGTATTTAGCATCTGTGTTTCATACTCTTCACCATTAGGGTGTTAAATTTAGAAAGACAGATCTCCAGAGGCACAGTATGTAAGGAATTTAGTATTACTCTATAGTTCTATCAGCTAAGTGAGTAATGGGGCTCCTGCTGTGGAGAAAGGTGCATGTGTACCCAGGGACCTGGGGAACAATTAAAGTAAAAGTGAATCTGGAAAGTAGTGACAGCAAGGGGAAGCACTTAGAAGTTAAGTACCTTAATTGCTTCTTCAGGAATTTCGTCAGAAATCACTGGACTGGGAGAAGCAGCGCTTGATTTATCAGCAACAGGTATCTTCTCTGGAGGCTCAAAGGAAGGCTCTGGCTGAACAATCAGAGATAATTCAGGTAAGTTTAAGACATTTTGGGATAATGAGAGGCAGAGAGGTTTTGATTAAATTTGAGCAGGCTTAATGCTGTGCGCATGTGCTCACCATGTCCACCCACATCCCCACGCCCTCTTGCTCCCTTGCTTGCTGCTTTTCTCAGCGGTTCCTAACTCCTCACTCGTGCTCTTTCTTGCTCTCTCACTCTGTCACTGTCTTGCATTCTCATGCTCACTCCACACTCACATTTGTTTCACTCTCCTAATCTTGGTCTCTCCCTCTCTCCTTTTCTCTTTCTACCTCTGCTCTCTCTGTCTCCTTTTCCATTTCTTTCTGGCTCTGGCTTACTTATTCTGGCTGTTTCTGGCTCTTGCCTTGGTTCCACTTCTGTCTGTGTCTTGTTCCATCTCTGATAGTTCGGAGTGCCTTGGCTGAGGTCCCTCCGCCAGGGAGCTTCGGCCAGTCCACCTGTTTGGACACGAATATTGAAAGATTCACACTAACTAAAAGCAGTATCTTTGTGGCAACAGAAACACTTCTTAGAACACTACTAGAAACTGTTTTTTAATGAAAAAGTAATGGCTTAAACAAAACAAAAAATTAGCTACCCAATTTAGGAACTTTCTTCTTAGAACGTATTCAGTTTGTTTGCTTTTTCAATTAAAAACCAAGATCAAAAGGGAAATGAAAATAGAGGGTAGTGAATATTTGTGACCATCTTCTGTGTGCTAGACACTGTCTCAGTGCTTCTTCTAAATGTAGTTATCTAGAATATATAGTTATCTGTTTAATACCATGATAATTTGTCAAGGTTGGTAGTTATCTCAGTTTTATAGAAGAGAGAATTACTGGAGAAGTTAAGAGAGCTAGAGAGAAGCTCTAAAAAAATTTTTTTTAAGAAACAATCTGTATTATTTGCTGCTCTAAGTTTCAGTGATATATTGGCTTTTAATCATCCCCCCTGAAATATCAGCAGGCTAGTAAACTACCACAAATGGCTCTGCTGTTAGTGAGTCTACTCAGAATGGCAAGAGGGGCCCACAGCAATCTCAAGGAACAAAATTATTTACTAGGCTGCAGCAAGCTATGCAGCCAGAGTGGGCCAGTAAAATCCTGGATGTCTAGACCAGCGTTTTTTGGCCTGAATGCTAAAGCACTGTATAAACATAAATAGCTGTAAGATATTGTAGGCCTCAGATTGGCAAAATAGAAAATTGAGTCCTGGTTTTTAAGTTCTCAATTATTCATCTATGTAGTATGCTTATTGTTGATTGTAGATCCTTTTTTCAAATTACTATTGTGATTACTCAGCATAATTAAAGCTTCATTGTTAGTAAAAATGAGATTTTTATTTACCATAATTTAGCTGGGGCTAGAGTAAGATGCCTTTAAAAAGCCAACGTTTGTTTTCCCTACTTAAAGGTATTTGAATTATTCTTCTGATAGTTTTCTTTAAACTAAAACTGCTCTGATTAAGTAAAAAGTGTTACTTATATTTCTTTCTCCCTTGTGGTCCTCATTTAAAATTTTTTAAAAAAATGAATTTCTGTATACTCATTACCCAGCAATAATAGTTATCATTTTGCCAATCTTTTAAAAAATTGTGGTAAAAAGCATTAAAACTTACCATCTTAACCATTTTAAAGAGTACAGTAGTGTTAACTATATGCCCCTTGTTGTGTAACAAATCTCTAGAACTTTTTCAGCTTGCAAGACTAAGACTCTTTGAGCAACAACTCATTTTGCCAATTTTGTTTCATCCTTCCCTACTTTTTACTTTTGGCTGGAATATTACAGAGCAAATCACAGACATTGTCTTATTTCCCAACAGATAGGACTTAAAAAAAATAGACATACCAGAGTCACATTAACAGACTAACTTCTTAAATAATTTAATATCTAGTCTGTTCAAATTTCCTGAGTTGTGTGAAATAATGTCTTGGACTCCAGTTAAGGTTGAAACATTGCATTTTGTTGATATGTGAATCACCATTGAACAATAAAGGTAGAAAGTCTTGCAGATTGGATAAATGGATATCAACATCCACACTTCCCCTCAATTTAAAAAAAAATTGATGTAAAGTTTTTTCTTCTGTATTTTTTAACATCTAAAAGTGGAGTTCAGGGAATTCCCTGGCGGTCCAGTGTTTAGGACTGAGTGATTTCACTGCTGTGGGCCCAGGTTCAGTCCCTGGTTGGGCAACTAAGATCCCTCAAGCCACATAACCAAAAAAAAAAAAAAGTGGAGTTCAGAATAACTTCTCACTGTTTGAGTCATATATTTGCTTGATTTTTTTCTTTTAGTCAGCTATTAAAATGACATAATACATGTTCATTTTAGAAAAATGAGAAAATGTAGATGAAATGAGAATTAAATAAAATTACTCATAATTCCATCCTTTAGAGATTTACCATGGTTAACATTTGCATGTAAGTTTCTTCTGACTTTTTCTGTGCTTGTACGCTGTGCACATTGCATTCATGTACATTTGGTAGGAAAAACACTGTATGTGTGTGTATGGGAAGAGAGGAATAGTTGCAAACTTAAAAAATTACTAAGAATGGCAAAATGTTGATAATTGTTGAAGCTAGGTGATGAATCTATAGGGGTTCATCATCTTACTCTTTCCATATTGTATACATTTGAAATTTTCCATAAAACATAATCTGAAAATGTAAATTATATGCTTACAATGTGACAGGCAGTATGCTAATAAGCACTTTATAATGCAATATTTTATTTAATTTTCACAAGTTAAAAATTTTCCTTTTTAAATACATGTCAACAAATGTGAGTCATAATGATTGTATAGAAGTTCAATCTACCATTAAATGTCTTCATTTATATAACCAATCTTTTGTTGTGGGACATACAGTTTTTTAATTTTTTCACTCTTATAAATAGTGCATGGGTGAACATCCTTATTTAAATATTTAGGAGTATATGTCCATTTATTTTCTTAGGAAATGACCCTAGAAGTGAGATTGCTGCATCAGAGTAGTCATACATTCTTAAAGATTTTAATATATATTGTCAAAGTACTCTTCAAAGGTGCATTGATGCACACTTTCACCAGCAGTGTTTGGGAATGTCCATTTCCTCACACTTTCTCAATATTGTCCATTTCCTCCCACTCTCAGTATTGGGCACTATTATTTATTTTATTATTTTTTAAAATTTCTCCTACTTTTAGGCTTGTCTTTGTCAATCTGATAGGTGGAAAAAATGGTATCTGATTATTTGTTTTAATTTGTATTTCTTTAATTATGAATGAGATTGAGCATTTTTTTCATCTACTTATGGCTATTTCCATTCTTTTGTAAATTATTTATGTTCTTTTCTTTGCTCTTTTTTCTGGTTATTTTATTTATCAAAATCTGTTGTAATTTTAATCAGTAGAGATAATATTTTAAACTTTGTTAATTAGGAGAATACTTTCTATAAACTCAGTATATTTTTTCTTTCAGAACAGTAAAATAAAAATGTCTAAATGTACAAAGCACTAATCACTCTGACATATTGTGTGGAAGAATGTATAGCAGTTCAAGTCACAATACACTGATTTTCAAAAACCAATATATTTTCTTCTATTTCAATCAAGCATTAGAGCCTGAGACCCAGAAGAGGTCATAATGAAACCTTATCCAACCAAATCAGAACTAAAAAAAAAAAATTTAAACCAGTAATGCACTTGTGTAGCCTCTTAGCACAGTTACCAAATGCTGCTTACATACATTCAACATCTAGCTTACTGGCATGATTTTTTATAAAAATGAGAAAATTTTGCAGATATATGATTAGAAGGTACACAGATTGCATTACATTAAACACAAAGGCAGTGTGGTCCTTGTAGGAGAAATCAAGTCAGTACCCCTTGGTAGAAATGTTCTATAAAAATGTGTCACATTGAAGCATCAGTGTTTTCAGCCAATTATCTGTCCCTGATGTATTTCCTTGGAGTATATGATCTGTCAGGACTTCAGGTTTCTTAATCCAAAATATCTGACTGAATTTAGGTACATCTGGAAAGCAGCTGAAAGGGTTTCTCCAATAGTCTGACATCACAGAAAGTGGGTTGAGAAATCCCTCTCTTTACCTGAAGACGTACTTGTTCTACTTCAGGCGTCAACAGCTCACAGAAGAAAAGAAA
The DNA here is from genome assembly GCF_963455315.2 of Globicephala melas. NCBI lineage: Eukaryota > Metazoa > Chordata > Mammalia > Artiodactyla > Delphinidae > Globicephala > Globicephala melas. The sequence continues at coordinate 130,287,772 of NC_083317.1, read as the reverse complement.
AAAAAAAACAATCAAAACTTCCCCTCCCACACAATCCCACACAAGCTAAACAAAAGCTACCCCCTCCCCCCATAAAACCCCAGCACCAAAGTGTCAATCATTCCTGGGAAATAGAACATACCCCTTGGATTCTCTGATTTATTAACTGTTCAAACTTGAAGGACAGAAATGACCTTATGTCCTTGTGGGGAGGAAGGAAGACATGTTAATAATGACTGTAGAGCCATTGAGAAAGTGCATTATCTATTACACAATCAACTTAGAGCCCTGTCCTCCAACAGAGGTGGCCACAACTTCATTTAAATTCTTTGCTCATTTTTTTAAGGATATTTATATTTTACTATTTTGAAAGAGCTCTTCCTACATTAAATATATTAACTCTTTGCTGTTTCATTGCAATTGTGTGTGTTTTCCCAGTTTACCTTAATTCTGCTTAGTAATTTTTATGGAAATACAATTGTTTTATAAACAATTGTTTAGAATGGCTTAATTCTATTAGTTTTTTAAGGTTTTTATCTTGGTTGTCATACTGTAAATCCTTACTAAGCCAAGATTTCTTCTAATGCTTTATAATTTCTTCTTAATATATTTGATCTGAAAATTATTTTGGTATAAGGAATTTGGTAGGAATCTATATTTGTCTTTTTCCAAATGGTTATCCACATAATTTGTTGACTGTTACATTTTGAGAACTTTACAGAATGATTCTAAAATTCATATGGAAGGATAAATGAATGGTACTAGGCAACATTTTTAAAAAGAAGAGTAAAGATGATGTTTCTTTTATCAAATATTAAAATGTATTAAATTTAAAAGTACAGTTGTTAAACAACATGACAATTATTATATGCAAAGACAGAATGATGGTTATTATAAGCATAGGAAAATATCAGTATAGTCACTAAAACATAAGGTCTTTTCTGTTTAGAGGTCAAAGAATCACTTGCTCCTTTCCCTCCTGCTCAAATAATATAAGAGTGAAAAGGAAACATTCAGGGAAATCTTAGAGAACATAAGAACATTTGAAAAAAAAATAAAAGTATTAAGCCAATACAGAGTGTAAAATATTTAGCTTATTCATAGTATGTGAGAAAAGTAAAGGCTGCATTGTATATGTTTTCCTTTTGAAATATTTAGATGAGCTATGTGATATTGTTCAAGTTAGTTTTAGATCCTCTGTTCAATTATATATGTATATTTATAGGTTTGAATATATGTTAATATTTTTAAAAGCACCATTTTCCTTATGAGGAAAAGATGATCCTAACTCAAATGTTAATCTGTTGTCTTGGTAGAATTATCACAGAGTTAATTGAATTGGCTCAGACCTACTGTTTAAAAGTTTATGGTGACAGAGACACAACAGTGATAAGAAGGTCTTACTGGGAGCTGTACTGTTAATGGGCTGGCTCTTCAAGCTGCTACTTAGTGGAAATACTGCAGAGCTGTGGCCTGCACTGACACATTTGGAGTTGACTCTGATGGGGAGCTTCGTAAAAACTGATGCCTACAGTGGCCATAACGTCATGTTGAGATCCTTTGGAAAATAAAAAACCCTGTTGCTTTGTATCATATTCTTCTCAGTAATCTCACTATATGGAAAAGTTATTTTCTTGAAGTCCCAGTATTACATACCACAAAGCCAGGGGGGGATTTGTGTTCAACCCCCAATCCCCAGCCCTTCCAAACTATTTTCACACTTTCGCTCCCCACCCTCGGTTTTTGTTTTTATCTCCGTGACATAAATTGCTTTCTTAATTATTTCTTTACTTTTAACCACCTCTGTTGTGATTTATGTTGTTGAAATAATTCTACCCACTCCACTAGAATAGTTAGGATGCTATATATTATATTAATAAGAGGAAACTCTGGTTTCTGGTTCAAAAAATTAGTGGCAGTGGTTAGTGGGAAAAAAAAACGTTTAAAAATATATTAGCCTTAAGATACCTCTAACACCAGATATTTAAGAGAAATAATCATTATTTTATAATGTTTATATTTTTATTTCTGACTCTCTTCATATTGGAAAGAGGTAGTCTTGAGATATTGTAGTGTAGCTTTGTCCAATAGAAATATGAGTCACCTATGTGTAAAATTTTCTAGCAGTCACATTAAAAAAGTAAAAAGAAACAAAATTAATATATTCTGTTTATCTGAGTTTGTCAAAAATATTATTACATTCACGTTTTTAAAAAATTGGGTCTTTGATATTCAGTGTGTACTTCATGCTTTGAGTACATCTCAATTTGGACTAGCCACGATGCAGGTGCTCAGTGGCTACGTGTGGCTAGTGACTGCTGTATTGGCCTAGTGTATTCATTCTAGTTAATGAAAATTTAGAATTTGTTCTTGCAATAATTATGTAATTTTCACTATGCTTAAGAATGGTGTATTTGTATGTAATTGAAATATTGAATAATTAAAGATAGGCTATGCCTGCCCACAGCAGTCATGGCCAGGCTTTACAGTCAGCTGGCCTGGGGACCAATCCCACCTACCAGTATGCCTGCAGTAATTGTGGTCCAGCGTAACAGGAGGGCACACCCACACAGGGGATACCCCTGGAGCACTTGGCTGAAGATGTAGCTGATATACCTCATACATAGAAACAAACATAGAGTTAGGCAAACACAGAGGAGACAAAGGAATATCTTCCAAATGAAAGCTAAGACCAAACCTCAGGGAAAGAAAACTATATGAAGCAGAGATAAGCAATTTACCAGATAAAGAGTTCAAAGTAATAGTCATAAAGAGTCTCCAAACTTGGGACAAGAGTGGATGAACTCAGTAAGAGCTCAAAGTGATAGAAAATATAAAGATCCAGTCAGAACTGAAGAATACAATAACTGAAATGAAAAATGCACTAGAGGGGATCAAAAGCAGATTAGAGAATGTAAAAGAATGGATCAGCAATCTGGAAGACAGGGTAGTAGAAATTATCCAATCAAAACAGCAAAAAGAACAAAGGATTTTAAAAAATGAGGATAGTTTAAGGGATCCCTGAGATAACATCAAGCATACTATCATTGGCATTATAGGGGTCCTGGAAGGAGAAGAGAGAGAGAAAGGGTCAGAAAGCCTATTTGAAGAAATAATGACTGAAAACTTCCGTAACCTGGTGAAGGAAACAGGCATGAAAGTCCAGGAAGCCCAGGAGTTCCAAACAAGATGAATCCAAAGAGGCTCACATAAAAACACAATATAATTAGATGTTAAAAGTTAAAAATAAAGAGAATCTTAAAAGCATCGACACGTGTGCACACACACACAGGAGCTAGTTACGTAAAAAGGAATCCCCCACAGGTTGTCAGCTGATTTTTAAGCAGAAACTTTACAGACCAGAAGGGACTGGCATGATATATTCAAAGTGCTGAAAGAAAAAAACTTAACAACCAAGAGTACTCTTAACTGGCAAGGTTAGAGCTTCGAAGGCTCAGAGGAGAGTACAGCAGCTGGCTTGTGGCAGGCAGAACAGAGAGAGAGCAACACAGACAATCCTGGCCACCTCACTACTCCCCAGCTGGAGACATGTATCTGATGGTGCACATGGGGGCTGGGTGCTGAAACTTGGGCTTCAGAGGACAGACCTGGGGAGAGGACTGGGGTAGGCTGCATGGAGATAGCCTGAAGGGGCTGGAGTGTTGGCCAGGCCACAACTGGGAGTGTATGCAGGACAGAGCCCAGGTCCACTTTAGAAGCTCCATGGTTAAGATGCATGCAAAGGGATACGTGGGGCCCCATGATGGGAGCCTCATTTTCAGCGTGCTTGCAGTGGGTATGGCTCTGCTTCTATGAGCTCTGGGAGTGTGCAGTTGCGGGAGGGTTGCCCACACACGGAAGCGGGGCTGGAATTTGAGCAGATCCCCAGGGGCCACATGACTTTGGAAGCAGGGCTGAAATCTGAGCCATGTCTGACGGCTTTGCAACTTAAGTGGATTTACACTGAGGTGCCTTTGTAAGCTCATTGTTATCAGGACATCAGAGCAGATTACTGGTGCTCCTGTGGTTGGGGTGGGTCTGGGGTTAGCAGCTGTGGGCTTTGTGGGCAGGCACTCGTGGAGCCAGGGCCAGGGTCTGCACTGATACTGTAGCTCCCATGGTGGGTCCAGGTGCACAACTACTCGTGACTGTGGTGGGTCCCAGTGCCTGATATAAGTAGATCTGTGCCAGTGGATCTGTGCTGGTGACTTTGTGAGCACAGTGCCTGAGGACACCTGGTCCTACATTCCCACAGCTGAGGTGGGCCTGCAGGCAGTGTCAACAACAGTGTACTTTGTGAGCATGCACAATGGGTGATGGACAACACCACAGAGCATACTTCCTGATGGACAACTCCTGTGGAGGAATGCTCTATGACTCCTCTCCCAGTGGAAGTTCTCCAGTCCCACCTACCCCACACTGAAGCTCACAAATAGATCTGGGGGCTTCTACTCCAACAACTGAGGAGAGACCCTGTTCCTGACAGGGCTTTGACAACCACAGAGCAAAGAGGAGGTGGCCCCGCTCAACATCCAGTGCAGGCTCTGGTCACTACAACACCAATCACAGCCTGTATCAAGGGGATAACAGCCAGCACACCCTGAGGAAAGACATGGCAGGCACCCATACTAAAAAAAAAGCCCTTGCACCAAAAACATTAGACTCACGCAGGCCACACAGGGATGCTCTCATAAAAACAGCCCTTCAAGACCACAGTAGATAACTATTTCTCCTAAATTTATAGAGTCAGAGAAATATAAGGATAATGGAGAAGCAGAGGAACCACTCCCAATTAAAAGAACAAGAGAAATCCCCTGAAAGAATAAACAATGAAACAGATCTCTCCAATCTACCAGACCCCAAAGTTCAAAAAGGAGGTAATAAAAATACTGAAGGAATTAAGAAAGGCTATCAATAGAAATGTAAATCACTGTAACAAGGTACTAGAAACTATAAAGAGGAGCCAATTAAAATTAGAAAACTCATTTGCCAAGATGAGAGCTGAACTAAAGGCAAAAAATAGCAAACTAAATAATGCAGAAAAATGAATAAGTGATCTGAAAGATAGAATAATGGAAATCACCCAATCAGAACAGCAGACAGAAAGACAAAGAAAAATGAAAACAATGTATGAGACCGATGGGGTAATATAAAGCATCCCGACAAGTGCATAATACAGATCCCAGAAGGAGAAGAAAGAGAAAAAGGGATCGAAAGTTTATTTGAAAAAATTATGGCTGAAAACTTTCCAAATAGAAAAGAAGCAAGAATCTATAGGGAAGAGAAAATCATAATTGGAAAGCAAATCACTTAAATAAGCCAGTACATAGATTAAAAATTTTTAGTGTGTGTGAAAGTGATGATAACTACAATGAACAGCAGAAGGATAAACATGAAGATATAAGAGAGGACATCAGAATCATAAGGTGTCAGGGAGGGGAGTAAGAAAATGTAGATTTTTTTTTTTCAAGAATGTGTTTAAGCCTATATGACTATCAGTCTAAAGCAAGTATATATAGTAGTGGGTTAACATACTTGAAAAACGGGTAACAACAAATAAAAAGCATACAGTAGACTCATAAAAACCAAACAGAAGAGAACTCAAGTATAATACAAAAGAAAACCATCAAACCACAAAAGGAAAAACAAAAAGAGAGGAACAAAGAAGAAATACAAAATCAACTGGAAAATAAGTTTTAAGATGGCAGTAAATACATATCAATCAATAATTACTTTAAATGTTAGTGAACTAAATATTCCAGTCAAAAGACAGAGTGTCAGACTGGATAATAAAACAAGAGCCTACAGTATGCTGCCTACAAAAGACCCACTTTAGGGTGAAGGACGCACATAGGTTGAAAGTGAGAGGATGGAAGAAGATATTTCATGCAAACAGAATGACAAGAAAGCAGAGGTAACAATACTCAGACAAAATTTAAAGGTCATAAGGTACTATATAATGGTAAAAAAATAAATACAAGAAGAAGTTATTACACTCGTTAACATATATGCACCCAATATAGGAGCACCTAAATACATAAATACTAACAGACATAAAGGGAGAAATTGACAGGAATGTAATAATAGTAGGAGACTTTAACACCCCACTTATATCAATGGACAAGTCTTCCAGACAGAAAATCAATAAGGCAACAGAGATCCTAATTGACACAATAGAACAGTTAGACTTAATTGACATTTTCAGGACATTTCATCCAGGAAAAAAAAAAAAAAAGACTTAAAATACAAACTTTTAAACTGCACATGTAACATTCTCTAGGATAGACCACATACTAGGATGCAAAACAAGCCTCAGCAAATTTAAGAGAATAGAAGTTATTTCAAGCATCTTTTCTGATCACAATGGCATGAAACTAGAAATCAACCACAGAAAGAGAAACGAGAAAAAGAAAAAACGATTATGTGGAGACTAAACAACATGCTACTAAAAAAACACTGGGTCAGTGATGAAATCAAAGAGGAAATTTAAAAATACTTTGAGACAAATGAAAATGAATACACAAACGTGAAATCCTTGGGATGCAGCAAAAGCAGTTCTTAGAGGGAAGTTCATAGTGATACAGGCCTTCCTCAAAAAACGAGAAAAATCTCAAACAACCTAACCTACCACCTAATAGAATTAGAAAAAGAAGAACAAACAAAACCTAAAGTCAAAAGGAAGGAAATAATAAAGATTAGAGAGGAAATAAATAAAATAGAGATTAAAAAAAACAATAGAAAAATAATAAAACCAAGAGCTGGTTTTCTGAAAGGGTAAACAAAATCAATAGACCTCTTGCTAGGCTCACCAAGAAGAAAAGAGAGAGGACCCAAATAAATAATATAATGTAAGAAATGAAGGAGGAGAAATAACCAATACTGCAGAAATACCAAATAAAACCCCATAAGGTAATACTGTGAACAATTATATGCTAACATATTAGACCACCTAGAAGAAATGGACAAGTTTCTAGAAACATACAGCCCACCAAAACTGAATCAAGAAGAAATAGCTAATTTGAAAACCCCGATCACTAGAAGTGAAATAGAATCTGTAATAAGCAAAAAAAACAAAAACAAAAGCACCCTGCAAACAAAAGTCCAGGACTGGATGCCTTCAATGGGGAATCTACCAGACAAAGAAGAACTTATATCGATTTTTCTCAAACTAATCCAAAATAGAGGAGGCAACACTCCCAAAGTCATTCTGTGAAGCCATTATCACCCCAATACCAAAACCAAAGACAGTACCAAAAAGAAAATTACAGGCCAATATCTTTGATGAATATAGATGCAGATATCCTCAATAAAGTATTAGCAAGCCGAATCCACCAACACATAAAAAAGGTGATACACCACAGTCATGTTGGATTCATCCCAGGGTCACAAGGATGGTTCAGCTATGCAAATGAATCAGTGTGATACACCACATCAACAAAAGAGAAGACAAAAACCACAGGATCATCTCAATAGGTGCAGAAAAAGCATTTGATAAAATTCAATACCCATTCATGATAAGGACTCTTACCAAAGTGGGTATAGAAGGAACATATTTCTATATAATAAAAGCTATTTATGACAAACCCACAGCCAATATAATACTCAATGGTGAAAAGCTGAAAGCCTTCCTGCCAAAATCTGGAACAACATAAGGATGCCCACTGTCACCACTTCTATTCAACATAGTACTGGAAGTCATAGTCAAAGCAGTCAGACAAGAAAAAGAAATAAAAGGTATTCAAATTGGCAGGGAAGAGGTAAAATTGTCATTATATGCAGATGACACAATACTATATATAGAAAGCCCTAAAGACTCCACACAAAAACTACTAGAACTGATAAACAAATTCAGCAAGGTAGCAGGGTACAAGATTAACATACAGAAACTTGCTACGTTTCTTTACACTAACAATGAAATATCAGAAAGGGAAAGTAAAAAAAAAAAAAATCCCTTTAAAAGTTGTATCCAAAAAAATAAAATACTTACAGATAAACCTGACCAAGGAAATGAACGACTTATTTTCTGAGAACTATAAAACTTTGATAAAGGAAATTGAAGGTGATCCAAAAAATGGGAAGGTATCCCATGCTCTTGGATTGGAAGAATTAATATTGTTAAAATGGCCACACTACCCAAAGCAGTCTACAGATTTAATGCTATCTCTATCAAATTACCCATGACATTTTTCACAGAACTAGAACAAATAGTCCTAAAATATATGTGGAACCATAAAAGACCCAGAATTGCCAAAGCAATGTTGAGGGAAAAGAACAAAGCTGGAGCCATAACCCTCCCAGACTTCAGGCAATACTACAAAGTTACAGTAATCAAAACAGTGTGGGGCTTCCCTGGTGGCGCAGTTGGTTTAGAGTCCGCCTGCTGATGCAGGGGATGTGGGTTCGTGCCCCGGTCCAGGAGGGTCCCACGTGCTGCAGAGCGGCTGGGACCGTGAGCCATGGCCGCTGAGCCTGCGCGTCCGGAGCGCTCCGCAACGGGAGAGGCCACAGCAGTGAGAGGCCCGCGTACCGCCAAAAAACAAACAAAAAAAAGTGTGGTATTGGCACAAAAAAGGACATATGGATCAATGGAACAGAGTAGAGAACCCAGAAATAAACCTCACACACCCACAGTCAGTTAATCTTTGTTAAAGGAGGCAAGAATATACAGTGGAGAAAAGACAGTCTCTTCAGCAGCTGGTGTTGGGAAAGTTGGGCAGCTGCAGGTAAATCAATGAAGTTAGAATACCCCCTCACACTATACACAAAAGTAAACTCACAGTGGCTTAAAGATTTAAATATAAGAAAATGACGCCATAAAATGCCTAGAACAGAACATAGGCAAAACATTATCTGACATAAATCGTAGCAGTGTTTGCTTAGGTCAGCCTCCCAAGGCAGTAGATAAAATAAAAAATAATCAAATGGGACCTAATCAAACTCAGAAGCTTTTGCACAGCTAAGGAAACGATAAACAAAACGAAAAGACAACCTATAGATGGGGAGAAAATATTTGCAAACAATGTAATCAGCAAGGCCTTAGTTTTAAAAATATAGAAACAGCTCATAAAACTCAGTAACAAAAAGGTAACATAATCCAAAAATGGACAGATGACATAAATAGACATTTCTCCAGAGGCCAATAAGCACATGAAAAGATGCTCAACACCGCTAATTATTAGAGAAATGCAAATAAAAACTACAGTGAGGTATTACCTCACACTGGTCAGAATGGCCATCATTAAAAGGTCTACAAATAATAAATGCTGGAGAGGATGTGGAGAAAAAGGGACCTTCCTACACTGTTGGCAGGAATGTAAATTGGTGCAGCCACTATGGAAAGCAGTATGGAGGTTTCCTTAAATACTAAAAATAGAGTTACCATATGACCCAGCTATCCCACTCCTGGGCATATATCAGGAGATAACTCTAATTCAAAAAGACACATACCCCAAATGTTCATAGCAGCACTGTTTACAACAGCCAAAACATGGAAGCAACCTAAGTGTCCATTGGCAGATGAACAGCTAAAGAAGATATGGTATACATATACAATGGAATGATATAATGCCATTTGCAGCAGCATGCCATTTGCAGCAACATGGATGGACCTAGAGATCAGCATACTAAGTGAAGTCAGACAGAAGACGACAAATATCACATGGTATCACTTATATGTGGAATCTAAAATATGATACAAGTGAACTTATTTACAAAACAGAAACATACAGACATAGAAAACAAACTTATAGTCACCAAATGGGAAAGCAGGGGTGAGGGGAGGGATAAATTAGGGTTTTGGGATTGGTATCTGGAAGCTACTGTGTATAAAATAAACAGCAAGGACCTACTGTACATCACAGTATTCAATATTGTGTAATAAATTATAATGGAAAAGAATATGAGAAACTATATATATACATACATATCTTATATATATATGTATAACCGAATCACTTTGCTGTACACCAGAAGCTAAGACAACATTGTAAATTAACTATCTTCATTAAAAAAAATTGAAAAAGTAATAAAATAATAAAATTAGGTAAGTGATACACAAAATAAATGTAAAATATGCCATCAAAAACAAAATAGGGAGTAAAAATTTAGTGCTTTTAAATGCACTCAAATTTAAGCAACCATTAAGTTAAAATAGGTAAGTTGTTAACATATGAACCTCGTGATAACCACAAACCAAAAACCTGTAACAGATACACAAAAAATAAAGACAGAGGAATCCAAACATAACACTAAAGAAAGTCATCAAATTCCAAGGGAAGAGACCATGAGAAGAGGAAAGGAATGGAGAAGAAGTACAAAACAACCAGGAATTAACAAAGTGGCAATTAGTCCATACCTATCAATAGTTACTTTAAATGTAAACGGACTAAGTGTTCCAAAAAACAGAGGGTGGCTGAATGGATAAAAAAGGAAGAGATTCACCTACAAGATCTCTCTTCAAATCTAAAGTCTTGCACAGACTGAAAGTGAAGGGATGTAAAAATATATTCCACGCAAATGGAAACAAAAAGAAAACTGGAGCAGCAATACTAATATCATACAAAATAGACTTTTTTAAATAGGTTTATTTATTCATTAATGAAAAATTTAATGTTTATGAGGCATAATAGAGGTGGATTTAACTCAATCCCATTAAAAAATTTGCATGTACATTTTATTAATTTATTTTATTAGTCATCAATTTTATGCACATCAGTGTATACATGTCAATCCCAGTAGCCCAATTCATCACACCCTCACCTCCTCCACCCCCGCGCCTTTCCACCTTTTGTGACCATACGTTTGTTCTCTGCATCTGTGTCTCAATTTCTGCCCTGCAAACCGGTTCATCTGTACCATTTTTCTAGGTTCCACATATATGTGTAAATATACGATATTTGTTTTTCTCTTTCTGACTTACTTCACTCTGTATGAGTCTCTAGATCCATCCACGTCTCAACAAGTGACCCAATTTCGTTCCTTTTTATGGCTGAGTAATATTCCATTGTATATATGGACCACAACTTTATTGATTGATCTGTCGATGGGCGTTTAGGTTGCTACCATGACCTGGCTATTGTAAATACTGCTGCAGTGAACATTGAGGTGCATGTGTCTTTTTGAATTATGGTTTTCTCTGGGTATATGCCCAGTAGTGGGATTGCTGGGTCATATGGTAATTCTACTTTTAATTTTTTAAGGAACCTCCATACTGTTCTCCATAGTGGCTGTATCAATTTACATTCCCACCAACAGTGCAAGAGGGTTCCCTTTTCTCCACACCCTGTCCAGCATTTGTTGTTTCTAGATTTTCTGATGATGCCCATTCTAACTGGTGTGAGGTGATACCTCATTGTAGTTTGATTTGCATTTCTCTAATAATTAGTGATGTGGGGCAGCTTTTCATGTGCTTCTTGGCAATCTGTATGTCTTCTTTGGAGAAATGTCTATTTAGGTCTTCTGTCTATTTTTGGATTGGGTTGTTTGTTTTTTTAATATTGAGCTGCATGAGCTGTTTATATATTTTGGAGATTAATCCTTTGTCCGATGATTCGTTTGCAAATATTTCTCCCATTCTGAGGGTTGTTTTTTCATCTTGTTTATGGTTTCCTTTCCTGTGCAAAAGCTTTTAAGTTTCATTAGGTCCCATTTGTTTATTTTTGTTTTTATTTCCATTACTCTAGGAGGTGGATCAAAAAAGATCTTGCTGTGATTTATATCAAAGAGTGTTCTTCCTATGTTTTCATCTAAGAGATTTATAGTGTCCGGTCTTACATTTAGGTCTCTAATCCATTTTGAGTTTATTTTTGTGTATGGTGTTAAGGAGTTTTCTAATTTCATTCTTTTACATGTAGCTGTCCAGTTTTCACAGCACCACTTATTGAAGAGACTGTCTTTTCTCCATTGTATATCCTTGCCTCCATTGTCATAGATTAGTTGACCATAGGTGCATGGATTTATCTCTGAGCTTTCTATCTTGTTCCATTGATCTATGTTTCTGTTTTTGTGCCAGTACCATATTGTCTTGATTACTGTAGCTTTCTAGTATAGTCTGAAGTCAGAGAGTCTGATTCCTCCAGCTCCATTTCTTTTCCCTCAAGACTGCTTTGGCTATTCGGGGTCTTTTGTGACTCCATACAAATTTTAAGATATTTTGTTCTAGTTCTGTAAAATATGCCATTGATAATTTGATAGGGATTACATTGAATCTGTAGATTACTTTGGGTAGTATAGTAATTTTCACAATATTGATTCTTCAAATCCAAGAACATGGTATATCTCTCCATCTGTTGGTATCATCTTTAATTTCTTTCATCAGTGTCTTATAGTTTTCTGCATACAGGTCTTTTATCTCCCTAGGTAGGTTTATTCCTAGGTATTTTATTCTTTTTGTTGCAGTGGTAAATGGAGTGTTTCCTTAATTTCTTGTTCAGATTTTTCATCATTAGTGTATAGGAATGCAAGAGATTTCTGTGCATTAATTTTGTGTCCTGCAACTTTACCAAATTCATTGATTAGTTCTAGTAGTTTTCTGGTGGCATCTTTAGGGTTCTCTATGTGTAGTATCATGTCATCTGCAAACAGTGACAGTTTTACTTTTCTTTTCCAATTTGTATTCCTTGTATTTCTTTTTCTTCTCTTATTGCTGTGGCTAGGACTTCCAAAACTATGTTGAATAATAGTGGTGAGAGTGGACATCCTTGTCTCATTCCTGATCTCAGAGGAAATGCTTTCAGTTTTTCACCATTGAGAATGATGTTTGCTGTGGGTTTGTAGTATATGGCCTTTATTATGTTGAGGTAGGTTCCCTCTGTGCCCACTTTCTGGAGAGTTTTTATCATAAATGGGTGTTGAATTTTCTCAGAAGTTTTTTCTGCATCTATTGAGATGATCATATGGTTTTTATTCTTCAGTTTGTTAATGTGGTGTATCACATTGATTGATTTGCATTTATTGAAGAATCCTTGCATCCCTGGGATAAGTCCCACTTGATCATGGTGTATGATCCTTTTAATGTGTTGTTGGATTCTGTTTGCTAGTATTTTTTTTTTTTTTTGCGGTACGTGGGCCTCTCACTGCTGTGGCCTCTCCCGTTGCGGAGCACAGACTCCGGACGCGCAGGCTCAGCAGCCATGGCTCACGGGCCCAGCCGCTCCGCGGCATGTGGGATCCTCCCGGACCGGCACACGAACCCATGTCCCCTCCATCGGCAGGCGGACTCTCAACCACTGCGCCACCAGGGAAGCCCTGTTTGCTAGTATTTTGTTGAGGATTTTTGCATCTATATTCATCAGTGATATTGCTCTGTAATTTTCTTGTTTTGTAGTATCTTTGGTTTTGGTATCAGGGTGATGGTGGCCTCATAGAATGAGTTTGGGAGTTTTCCTTCCTCCACAATTTTTTCGAAGAGTTTGAGAAGGATGGGTGTTAGCTCTTCTCTAAATGTTTGATAGAATTCACCTGTGAAGCCATCTGGTCCTGGACTTTTGTTTGTTGGAAGATTTTTAATCACAGTTTCAATTTCAATACTTGTGATTCGTCTGTTCATATTTTATATTTCTTCCTGGTTCAGTCTTGGAAGGCTATAACTTTCTAAGAATTTGTGCATTTCTTCCAGGTTGTCCATTTTATTGGCATAGAGTTTCTTATAGTAGTCTCTTAGGATGCTTTGTGTTTCTGTGGTATCTGTTGTAGCTTCTCCTTTTTCATTTCTAATTTTAATGATTTGAGTCCTCTCCCTCTTTTTCTTGATGAGTCTGGCTAATGGTTTATCAATTTCAGAATAGACTTTAAAACAAAGACTGTAACAAGAGACAAAGAAGGTCATTACATAATGATTAAGGAACCAATTCATCAAGAGGACGTAATACCTGTAAATATGCACCAAACATAGGAGCACCTAAATACATAAAGCAGACATAAAGGGAGATATTGACAGTAATGCAGTAATAGTAGGGGGCTGTAACACCTCATTTACATGAATACATATGTCATCCATACAGAAAATCAATGACACAACATTGGCCTTAAATGATACATTAGACCAGATGGACTTAATAAATATATAAAGAATATTTCACCCCAGAACAGCAGAATGCAGATTCTTTTTAAGTCCATATGGAACATTCTCCAGAGTAGATCACATGTTAGGTCACAAAACAAGTCTCAATAACTTTAAGAAATTTGAAGTTGTATCAAGCATCATTTTAATACCACAATGGTATGAAACTAGAAATCAAGCACAAGAAGAAAAGTGGAAAAAACCACAAACGTGGTGGCTAAAGAACATGCTATTTGACAACCAGTAGATCACTGAAGAAATGAAAGAGGAAATTTAAAAAATACTTTGAGAGAAATGAAAATGTAAACACAACATTCCAAAATCTGTGGGACACAGGAAAAGCAGTTCTAAAAGGAAAATTCATCGTGATACAGGCCTACCTCATGAGACAAGGAAAATCTCAAATAAACAGTGTAACCTTGCACCTATAGTACTAGAAAAAGAAGAACAAATATAGCCCAAAATTAGTAGAAAGGAGGTAATGATAAAGATCAGAGCAGAAATAAATGAAATAGAGACTAAAAGGACAATAGAAAAGATTAATGATACTAAGAGAAGGTTCTGTGAGAAGATAACCAATTTGATAAACCTTTAGCCAGATTTATCAAGAAAAGAAGAAAGGGCCCAAATAAATAAAATGAGAAACAAAAGAGGTTACAACAGACACCACAGAAATACAAAGGATCATAAGAGACTGCTATGAACAACTTTATGCCAACAGTTTGGAAAACCTAGGAGAAATGGATACATTCCTAGAAGATTTCAATTTTCTAAGGGTGAATCAGGAAGAAATAGGAATTCTGAACAGACTAATCACTAGTAATGAAACTGAATCAGTAATCAAAAAACTTCAAAAAAAAAAAAAAAAGTCCAGGACCACAGCTTCACAAGTGAATTCTACCAAACATTTAAAGAAGAGTTAATACCTGTCCTTCTCAAACTGTTCCCAAAAAATTGAAGAGAAAGTCTTCCTACACTTCCAAACTCATTCTGCAAGGCCAGCATTACACTGATACAAAACCAGATGGAGATGCAACAAACAGAAAATTATAGGCCAATATCCGTGATAAACATACATGCAAAGGTCCTCAACAAAATATTATTAATCCGAATTCAATAATACAATAAAAGGATCATATACTATGATTAAGTGGAACTTATTCCAGGGATAAAAGGATGGGTCAATTTCTGCAAATCAATTAGTATTATACACCACATTTAAAAATGATAAAAGATCATATGTTCATCTCAATAGATGAAGGAAAATCATTTGACAACATTCAACATTCATTTATGATAAGAACTCTCAAGAAAGCCGGTGTAGAGGGAACATACCTCAATATAATAAAGGCCATATTTGACAAACCCACAGCTAGCGTAATACTCAACTGTGAAAAGCTGAAAGCTTTCTTCTAAGATCAGGAACAAGACAAGGATGCCCATTCTCACTACTTTTATTCAGCATGATACTAGAAGTCCTAGGCATTGCAGTCAGACAAGGAAAAGAGATGAAAGGCATCCAAATTGGAAAGGAAGAAGTAACGGTCACTATTTGCAGATGGTATGTTATTATATATAGAAAACTAAAGCCTCCACCAAAAAACACTATTAAAGCTAATTAATTCAGGGCTTGCCTGGTGGCGTAGTGGTTGAGAGTCCGCCTGCTGATGCAGGAGACATGGGTTTGTGCCCCGGTCCGGAAAGATCCCACATGCCGCGGAGTGGCTGGGCCCGTGAGCCATGGCCGCTGAGCCTGCACGTCTGGAGCCTGTGCTCCGCAACGGGAGAGGCCACAACAGTGAGAGGCCCACGTACCGCAAAAAAACAAAAAAACAAAAAAACTAATTAATTCAGTAAAGTTGGAGGCTACAAAATCAATATACAGAAATCTGTTGCTTTTTTATATACTAATGATGAACTATCAGAAAGATAAATTAAGACTTCAGTCCCATTTACAAGTGCATCAAAAAGTATAAAATACCTAGGAGTAAGTTTAACCAAAAAGGTGAAACACATATACTTTGAAAACTATTAAGATGTTTATGAAAGAAATTGAAGATGAAGATGACACAAATAAATGGAAAGATGTACGATACTCATGGATTAGAAGAATAAATATTGTTAGAATGGCCATACCACCTAAAGCAATCTACACATTCAGTGCAGTCCCTATCAAAATTCCAATGACATTTTTCACAGAACTGGAACAGATAAATCTAAAGTTTGTATAGAACCACACACACACAAAACCAAACCCCAAATAGTTAAAGCAATCTTAAGAAAGAAGAGTAAAGCTGGAGGTGTCATATTCCCTGATTTCAAACTATACTATAAGTCTATAGTAATCAAAACTATGTGGGGCTTCCCTGGTGGTGCAGTGGTTGATAGTCCGCCTGCCGATGCAGGGGACACGGGTTCGTGCCCCGGTCCGGGAGGATCCCACATGCCATGGAGCAGCTGGGCCCGTGAGCCATGGCCACTGAGCCTGCGTGTCCGGAGCCTGTGCTCCGCAACGGGAGAGGCTACAATAGTGAGAGGCCCGTGTACCGCAAAAAACAAAAACAAAAACAAAAACTATATGGTACTGGCACAAAAACAGACACATAGATCAATGCACCAGAATAGAGAGTCCAGAAATAAACCCACGCTTATATGGTCAATTAATTTATGACAAGGGAGCCAAGAATATACAATGGGGAAAAGACAGTCTCTTCAGTAAATGGTGTTGGGAAAACTATACATCTATAGGCAAAAGAACGAAACTGGATCACTTTCTTATACCCTGTACAAAAATAAACTCAAAATGGATTAAAGACTTAAATGTGAGACCTGAAAGCATAAAACTCCTAGAAGAAAACATAGGCAATATGTTCTTTGACATCGTTCTTAGCAGTAGTCTTTTGGATCTGTGTCCTCAGGCAAGGAAAACAACAGCAAAGATAAACAAGTGGGACTATATCAAACTAAAATGTCTTTGAAGAGCAAAGGAAACTATCAACAAAATGAAAAGGTAGACTACTGAATGGGAGAACATATTTGCAAATGATTTATTTGATAAGAAGTTAATATCCAAAATATACAAAGAACTTAAACAGCTCAACATCAAAAAACAACTTGAGTAAAAAATTGGCAGAGGACCTGAATAGACATTTTTCCAGAGAAGACATACAGATGGCCAACAGACATGAGAAAAGATGCTCAGCATCACTAATCATCAAGGAAATGCAAATTAAAACCACACTGAGATACCACCTCACACCTGTCAGACTGGCTATTATCAAAAAGGTAACAAATAACAAGTGTTGGTGAGGATGTGGAGAAAAGGGAACCCTCAAGCACTGTTGGTGGGAATGTAAATTGGTGCAGCCACTACGGAGAGCAGCATGGAGATTGCTCAAAAATTAAAAATAGAACTACCATATGACCTAGCAATTACACTTCTGGGCATTCCCCCCCCAAAAAAAATCAAAAAGATATATGCACCCCTCTATTCATTGCAGCATTATTCACAGTAGCCAAGATATAGAAGCAACTTAAGTGCCCAGTGATAGATGAATGGATAAACAAGATGTGGTATATGTATACAGTGGAATATTAGTCATGAAAAAGAATGAAATTTTTACCATTTGCAACAACATGGATGAACCTAGAGAGTACTACTCTAAGTGAAATAAGACAAAGACAAATTCCATATGACCTCACTTACATGTGGAATCTAAAAGACGAAACAAACAACAAAACAGAGACAGACTCATAGATACAGAGAACAACTGTAGTTGCCATGGGTTTGGGGTTGGGGAGTTGGGCAAAATAGGCTAAGGGAATTAAGAGGTACAGACTTCCAGTTATAAAATAATTAAGTCATGGGGATGAAATGTGCAGCATAGGGAATATAGTCTATAATATTGTAATAACTTTGTATAGTGATATATGGCTACTAGGCTTATCATGGAGATCAATATGTAATGTATATGTGTAGAATCACTATGTTGTAAGCCTGAAACTAACATAATATTGTATGTCAACTATACTTCAGTTTAAAAACATAAAGAAAAAAATAAACCTATGTTATGTTCTTCTAGAACAAAAAATTTCACAATTTGCATGAAAACACTAAAGACCCCGAATAGCCAAAGCAATCTTGAGAAAGAAAAACATAGCTGGAGGAAACAGGCTCCCGGACTTCAGACTATACTACAAAGCTACAGTAATCAAGACAGTGTGGTACTGGCACAAAAACAGAAATATAGATCAATGGAACAGGATAGAAAGCCCAGAGATAAACCCACTCACGTGTGGTCACCTTATCTTTGATAAAGGAAGCAAGAATATACAATGGAGAAAAGACAGCCTCTTCAATAAGTGGTGCTGGGAAAACTGGACAGCTACATGTAAAAGGATGAAATTAGAACATTCCCTAACACCATACACAAAAATAAACTCAAAATGGATTAGAGACCTAAATGTAAGGCCAGACACTATAAAACTCTTAGAGGAAAACATAGGCAGAACACTCTGTGACATAAATCACAGCAAGATCCTTTTTGACCCACCTCCTAGAGAAAGGGAAATAAAACCAAAAATAAACAAATGGGACCAAATGAAACTTAAAAGCTTTTGCACAGCAAAGGAAACCATAAACAAGACGAAAAGGCTACCCTCAGAATGGGAGAAAATATTTGCAAACGAAGCAACTGACAAAGGATTAATCTCCAAAATATACAAGCAGCTCATGCAGCTCAATAACAAAAAAACAAACAACCCAATCCAAAAATGGGCAGAAGACCTAAATAGACATTTCTCCAAAGAAGATATACAGATTGCCCACAAACACATGAAAGGATGCTCAACATCACTAATCATTAGAGAAGTGCAAATCCAAACCACGAGGTATCATGTCACACCGGTCAGAATGGCCATCATCAAAAAGTCTACAAACAATAAATGCTGGAGAGGGTGTGGAGAAAAGGGAACCCTCTTGCACTGTTGGTGGGAATGTAAATTGATACAGCCACTATGGAGAACAGTATGGAGGTTCCTTAAAAAACTAAAAATAGAACTACTGTATGACCCAGCAATCCCACTACTGGGCATATACCCTGAAAAAACCATAATTCAAAAAGAGTCATGTACCACAATGTTCATTGCAGCACTATTTACAGTAGCCAGGACATGGAAGCATCCCCAGTGTCCATCGACAGATGAATGGATAAAGAAGATGTGGCACATATACACAACGCAATATTACTCAGCCATAAAAAGAAACAAAATTGAGTTATTTGTAGTGAGGTGGTTGGACCTAGAATCTGTCACACAGACTGAAGTAAGTCAGAAAGAGAAATGCTAACACATATATATGGAATCTAAAAAAAAAAAAAAAAGGTTCTGAAGAACATAGGGGCAGATCAGAATTAAAGACACAGACATAGAGAATGGACTTGACATGGGGAGGGGGAATGGTAAGCTGTGACGCAGTGAGAGAGTGGCATTGACATCTATACACTACCAAATGTAAAATAGATAGCTAATGGGAAGCAGCCGCATAGCACAGGGAGATCAGCTAGGTGCTTTGAGACCACTTAGAGGGTGGGATAGGGAGGTTGGGAAGGAGATGCAAGAGGGAGGGTATATGTGGATATAGCAGATTCACTTTATTATACAGCAGAAACTAACACACCGTCGTAAAGCAATTATACTCCAATAAAGATGTTAAAAAAAAAAAAAGAAAGCTATGTTCTTGATGCTGCAAAACTAGTTGTTTAGTTTTTAAGTATCAAATCTTGGCCAGCTGGTTAAACTATAGCTTAAACTGTAACGTCAATACCAGTTTACTTTAAGGTCACAGATCTGAACTGAATAATGTTAAATAGCTGTTAACAGTGTTAAAAAGACAATGCTAGTGTTTTGCAGTTATGTATTGTTTTTCATCCGGAGCGTCCAGTTGAACAGTGGTTTTCTAGCTATGTTCTGTCAAGCCCCAGGGCTGCTGTGCAGTTTAAAGTAGGGTTGGGGAGGTTCAGCATGTTGGGCTCTTTCTTATCATCCTCATCCAATGTCTTCAGTTATATATTCTGTACAGAATTCTATGTAAGATTTCCCCTTGTTGGGGGTGGGTAGTTTATATTGTATTTTAAAAGTTTGGAGACAGTTGCATCCTGGCAGTTATTCTTGTGCATTTAAACCTATTTGATGTTCTTTTTTCACACTGTTGCAGGAATCTGATAAAATTTTTTTGAATCTTTGTGCTGGAATCTTGGATCTGTAATTTATATAAACACTATTTATCTGCCTCTTTGCCTTTCTCCTCCCACCCTTTTTCTGGCTTATGGGCATTGTTGAGCGTCTACTTTATGCGCCCACAATATAGGATTTTGGCCCTGTACTATTCACAATAAAATCCTTAAATCCACAGCAGATAGATTTCCCAGAGACATTTCCACTTAAATTTCTAAAAATAAAATTGTGTGCTTTACCTTTTTTTTTGCGGTACGTGGGCCTCTCACTGTTGTGGCCTCTCCCGTTGCGGAGCACAGGCTCCGGACGCGCAGGCTCAGCGGCCATGGCTCACGGGCCCAGCTGCTCCGCGGCATGTGGGATCCTCCCGGACCGGGGCACGAACCCGTGTCCCCTGCATCGGCAGGCGGACTCTCAACCAGTGCGCCACCAGGGGAGCCCTGCTTTACCTTTTAAAAATATTTAGAATAAGGGAAGTTTTACTTACACAAATGATTTATGCCTATCTTCAGTGTGAAGATGAAGTACTTTTCAGGATGCTGGATTAAAATTTCTGAAAACTAGAAAGTTGGGAGCTAAAAAACAGTATAGCTGGAATACATAGCCTAAAAAATCATCCAAGTTCTAGGAGCTATGTACTGCAGGTCCATGAGACAGTTGCTAAAATGGTCTTATTGGTATGTAACTCAGTAGATAAAGCATAGAAGGAAACTTTGAGATTCACTATATTTAGTTGAGTCTTTTAGCTCAGGGAGTGTCCAAAAGTTGATGACAGAACAAATCCTTCCTCCCCTCCACACACCTTTTTCCTGAAGGAACAAAATTCTACAATTCTCTTCTCCCCACTCCTTTCCTCACACAGGTAAACATTTTTGTGGTCAATTTGAATCATTGGAATGTGTGTGATTTTCATGAAAAGAATGTTAAAACACAATAATTAACTACATGAAACATGTTTGGCGGTGGGGAGAGAGGAAAATTTGACCTGGAAATTTAAGTGATTTAGTGACTTTTAAAAAATTTTAATTTCTGCACTTCTGTAAGAAATAAAATAAGGCACTATAGTTCCTTTTTCCTATGTTTTAAATAAGAGATAAATCCAGTTTTCCTATATGATGAGTCATGGATATAGTTAAACTTCTGTACAAGTAGGTAGAATAATGCAGCTGTCTTTTCAGTAGGTAGGCAGCGTCTCTTCTCCATCCATCCATAAACATATCCATCATTATAATATCATACAGATTATTTTCACTGCCATAAATTTCCTCTGTGCTCTGCCTATTCATCACTCCCCTGCCTACCCTCCCCATAATCACTGATCTTTTTATTTTCTCTATTGTTTTCCCTTTTCCAGAATGTTGTATAGTTGGAATCATACAGTATGTAGCCGTTTCAGACTGGTTTCTTTCACTTAGTAATATGAGTTTAAGACTCCTTCATGTGTTTTCATGGCTTGATAGCTTATTTCTTTTTAGCATTGAATAATATTCCATTGTCTGGTTATAGCATAGTTTACTTATCCCCACACGTACTTGGTTGCTTCCAAGTTTTGGCAATTATGAATAAAACTGCTTTAAACATCCATATTCAGGTTTTTGTGTGGACATACATTTTCAAACTTCTTTGGGTAAATGCGAAGAAACACAATTGCTGGATTATATGGTAAGAATATGTTTTGTAAGAAAACATCAGACCGTCTTCCAAAATGGCTGTAACATTTTGCATTCTCACCAGCAATGAATGAGAGTTCCTGTTGTTCCTTATCCTCGCCAGAATTTACTATTATCAGTGTTCCAGATTTTGGCCATTCTAATAGATATGTAATTGTTGTTTTAATTTGCGTTTCCTTGGTGACATATGATATAGATCATCTTTTCATATATAATATTTGTTTGCCATCTGTATTCAAGTCTTTGGCCTATTTTTTAATGGAGTTGTTTGTTTTCTTGTTGAATTTTAAGAGTTCTTTTTATATGTTATATAGCAGTCCTTTTATCAGGTGTGTCTTTTGCAAATATTTTCTCCCAGACCTGGCTTTTCTTCTCAATCTCTTGACATTGTCTTTCACAGAGTAAAAGTTTTCAATTTTAATGAATTTCAGCTTATCAGTTATTTCTTTCAGGGATTGTGTCTTTGGTGTTGTGTCTACAAAGATATTGATCTCGGAGAGATAGCGGTGAGCGGTCCTGAAGAGAGATCTTAGTTTCCTGGCCAGGAATTGAACCTAGGTAGTCTGGATGAAAACCAGGAATCCTAGCTGCTAGACCACCAGGGACTAGAGGCTAGAAGCATTGTGCCCTGGCTGTAACCCCCATTGAAGGCAAGAATGTTTCAAGGAGGCAAAAACTGTAAAAAACAGGTACAAAGTTTATTATTAGAGAAACAGCATATCATGTGGGAGAGCACACAGAGAAGCAGTTTATTTAAGACAGAAGCAAGGCAGAAATACACACCAGGAGAGGAGTGCGGTCATCCTGAATGAGGAGTGCAGTAAGTCAGAAGTTAGGCATAAATACACACCCAGAGAGAAAGAGTATGTGCGTCCTGTCTAATGAGGAGGAGTGCAGTAAAGAGTTGATTTAAATCCTTTATGTAGGACAGTTCTTCCAGGTCTTTGTTTACCTTTGGCCAGTTATCTTGTTTCTTTTTTCACACCTGACTGGTCCTAGGACCCTCCCCAAGATGCGTGCGCAACTTTTTGCAAAGATGGATCCCACTGCAGAGGCCTGTGGGGATATGTCCACACTTATTATGGAGTGGTGCCCCCTCTCTTTTGGACCCCCAAGGAGCCTTCCTGCACATATGCAGACAGGGAAGTTTTCCTTGACCTCAGGACTGGTCATCTTTTTACTTCAGCAGAGCTCAGCTTTTGCCACTAGCTTTGTCCTTGGAGTGGCTGGGTGAGAACAAAGCTTCAATTTTACTTTACTTGCAGACACCAGCTGTCCAGCCCAGGGGTCCATCTATCTCCTACCTCAGTAGGTCCTCTATCTCCTACTGTCCCCAAAGTCATCTATGTTGTCTCCTATGCTGTCTTCTAAGAGTTTTATAGTTTTCATTTTACATTTATGTCTATGATCCATTTTAGTTAATTTTTGTGGAGAGTGTAAGGCCTTTGTCTGGATTCATTTTTTTGCATGTGGATGTCCAGTTATTCCAGCACCATTTGTTGAAGAGACTATCTTTGCTCTTTTATCAAAGATCAGTTGACTATATTTATAAAGGTCTATTTTTGGGCTCTGTATTCTGTTACAGTAATCTATTTGTCTGTTCTTTTGCCAGTACTACACTGTTTTGATTACTGTAGCTTTATAGTAAATCTTGAAGTTAGGTAACATCAGTCATCCAACTTTGTTCTTCTCTTTTGATATTGTATTGGCTATTCTTAGTCTTTGCCTCTGCATGTAAACTGTAGTTTGTTGATATCCATAAAATAACTTGATGTTTTGATTGGGATTGTGTTGAATTCATAGATAATATTGGGAAGAACTGACATCTTGACAGGATTGATTCTTTCCATGAACATGGAATATCTCATTTATTTAGTTTTTTAAATTTCATTCATCAGAGTTTTGTAGTTTTGCTCATATAGATCTTGTACATATTTTGTTAGATTTATACTTAAGTGATTTATTTAGGTGTTACTATAAATAGTATTGTGGGGTTTTTTTTTTTTTTTTTTTGGCAGTATGCGGGCCTATCACTGTTGTGACCTCTCCGTTGCGGAGCACAGGCTCTGGACGCGCAGGCTCAGTGGCCATGGCTCATGGGCCCAGCCGCTCTGCGGCATGCGGGATCTTCCCAGACTGGGGCACGAACCCGTATCCCCTGCATCGGCAGGTGGACTCTCAACCACTGCGCCACCAGGGAAGCCCATAGTATTGTGTTTTTAATTTAAATTCCACATGTTTATTGTTGACATATAGGAAAGTGATTGACTTTTATATATTAACCTTATATCCTGCAACCTTGCTATAATTGCTTACTAACTCCAGGAGATTTTTTTTTTTTGGTTGATTCTTTCAGATTTTCTACATAGATGATCATGTTATCTGTGGACAAAGACAGTTTTATGACTTCTTTTCTGATCTGTATACCTTTTATTTCCTTTTCTTGCCTTATTGCATTGACAAGGATATCCAGTGTGACACTGAAAAGGAGTGGTGTGAGGAGACATCCTTGCCTTGTACCTGATCTTAGTGGGAAAGTATCAAGTTTCCCCCCTTTAAGTATAATGTTAGCTGTAAGGTTTCTGTAGATCGTCTTTACCAAATTGAGAAAGTTCCCCTCTATTCCTAGTTTTTATCATGGAAATTTTTTTTATCATGAATGGATTATATATTTTTAATGAGCTAATGCTATATGTATTTATGGAAGTAAAACTCAGTTTCATTTTAGTTTTCCTTATTCATTGATTATTCTTTTACCTTTTCACTTTTACCAGTTGTTAATTTGTGTGTTTCTAGGCTCAGCTTGCCAATCGGAAACAAAAATTAGAGTCTGTGGAGCTGTCCAGCCAATCGGAAATTCAGCACCTGAGCAGTAAGCTGGAGCGGGCCAATGACACCATCTGTGCCAATGAGTTGGAAATAGAGCGCCTCACCATGAGGGTCAATGACTTGGTTGGAACCAATATGACTATTATGCAAGACCAGCAGCAAAAAGAAGAAAAATTGAGGGAATCTGAAAAACTGTTAGAGGTATGTTTTTAAATTGTAATATACTGTAACTGAGGAAATGTGTGTTTTAAGAGAGACTAATGAACCTGGAACTAGGTTCCAAAATCTATGGTTTCTTCCCTACTCTGTAGCCAATATATATTGATTTAATAACAGGATCAGATATTAATAACAGGCCTTATTAATATGGTGCCTGTTAGATAACTTACAGTTTGATTCCCTGGCTACGTTTTCTCATGAAATAGAAAAATTTAATAACATCTGACTTTTTTTCTGAGTATTTTTGCAGGTTCTGCAAGAAGAAAAGAGAGAATTGAAGGCAGCTCTTCAGACTCAAGAAAATTTCATGTGTGAGACAAGAATACAAAAGGAGAAGCTACAAGCAAAATTAAAGGCAACTGACACTCAACACACAGTAGAGACCATAAGGTATATTTAATCTTAAATATTATTAATCTTAGCCACGGGGTGGTTTAGCATTAAGCACCATTTTTAATATTGCATAGTCATAATTTTGTGTTTGATCATATTATGGGTTTTCTTATTCAGTGTTAATTTCTGAGTTAAATTTTTATATCTTTAGAAAGTATTGTATGATTAGTTTTTTCTGCCTACAGTTTGAGTCCCCTAACCAAGAGACTCTGATGTTTAGAAAGTGAGGAACCCTTTTGTCAATCCATACCCTTGCCAAAACTGCAAACGTGAAAGGAATTATAGTCTACGTCTCCTGGGAGGCCTCCCTTCCTTGGTAGAACAGGTCATGTTTAGTAGCTGCTTATCATCAATAAGCCAGCTATTGAGATAGCCCTTTAAAAAATTCCTAAAGTTAATTTTGCTTCTATGTATGAATTGTTGCTCTGAAGTTTATAATTTAAGTCTGGTGCACATTTCTGTTTTTGTCTATAACTTTTCAGTTTCTTTGACTCAAGGTATCAAGTGTCAACAAGGTGAATTTTGCCATTTTGTCTTTTTCCCTTGAAAAACAGGCCAAATCCCAGTTGAGAAAGGAGTAGACTGTTGCTGACTTTTTTAGAAGCATCATCTCTGCCTCTTTACTCGCCCAGTTTTTTGTTTTGTTTTGTTTTTTCGTAAATCAGGAAACAAACTGAAGAGTTCTGAAGAGTTTCATTACCAAAAAGAGTTGGGAAATATGAACTGGCTGTGTGTTGCTTTTGTTTGCAAAGATACAAGGTGTTTAACAGTCCTTCTGTGTCTTCCCATAGGTCACTGGAGGAGTCTCAGGCAGAAAGGAGGTATGCCTCTCAAGAGCAGGGAGACTTAGAGAATGTGCTCTCCCGACTGGATTTTACCCACACTAGTGAAGAACTTCTGCAGGCAGAAGTGACTCGTCTGGAAGTCAGGTACGTAATTACATACATTTCAGAAACACTCAAATTGTTAGAAACTATTTTCAATCATCATATTGATAAAGTAAGCTAATATAACAAGTGAAAAAATTTTTTCCTCTCTATCATTCACAAATGGCCTAACTTCTCATTTCATTGAGATTAAAGGAGAACTGTAAATCTCAGTTAAAGGAGAACTTCCTAATATTCTTACCACCAAACCTACCAGTCAGCCTGCAATCTGTCTGTGTCCTTAATCTGTTAGAGTGAATGAATCAGTGGATGATGTCTGTGCTCCTAAGACTCCACTTACATACTGATTCTACAGCTTCTCCTTTTCTCTTTTACATCATCAAGTTTTTAATCTCTGCTAAATCATTTCCACTAGTATAAAATATGTTTTAATATTCCTCATCTTGGGAAAAAAATGAAAATCCTCCTTTAATTCTATACCCCTGTCAAGTTCTTTCTGTATTTGTCTGCTGTCCTTTAAAACCAAGTTCTTCAAAAGAGGTGTCTCTATTGACTGACTGTACATCTTCACATTTCTCCTGTGCAGAAGGCCTTCAGTTAGGCAGCCTTTCCCCTCTACCAGCCACATCACTGGAGCTGCTCTTGGGAAGATCTCCCTGGACACATGGTGCTCCTTCCTTCTGTGCTGAAATGCTGTTGATATTTCCTAGTGTGTTGATTGAATCCTGACTTATGCTATACCATGCCCAGCTCACTTGTATCACCATACTGTGAATTTTTTTATCATCCCGCTGAACTTGCTGATTGGGAAGAGTTTGATATTTTGTTTAAACGTAAATCATGGTCATTTGTAAAGTAGTATTTTCTGCTGTGTAGAAGATAAAAATAAAATAAATAAACTGTTAGCCTTTAGGCAAACAGATAACCAAAAAATTGCTGTTTTACCCTTTTAAGTGCAGTAATAAGTTTTTTGTCCTATCTTTAAGTAATATATCTTTTATTTCTGTTTTTGCAAACCACTAAATATTTTCTTTACATATTAAATATACATGCATACACACACAGAGTTTTTGCTTTATTTCTTTCTCACCTTGGAATACTTAAGATATTCTTAGTTGTCATTACTGAGGTATATTTGCATACTTTAGATTGAATAAAGTAAAAGCTTAGTATTCTTATTGACATTAGAACTAATATTTACATTTTTTATCCTGATTTTCCATTGATAGACTTTTTAGTGATCTTTTACATGTTTTGCTGTGCTCTCAGCAGGCCCTGAAGGCTTGCCTCTTGTTTCTGACACACTGCCTCTTGCATTGTGACCTGGTACACTTTAGTCTCTTTAGGCCTCGATTTTCCCATCTGTAGATAGGACAAGATTATCTGATTTTCTTCTCGCTCTACCTCAATGTTTGACACACTGTAGTCACATTCTAAGTACCAAATAAATAAGCATTCTAGGATTTTTAGAAATAGGTAAAGTTGGAATAAATGGATACAAATACCAGTGTTCAGTAGTAAAACAAAGACTTTCAAAATTATTTTTCTGTATCAAAAGGCAAGTAGAAAAATGAACCCTTTTAGACAGCTTATTTGTGTTGTTCAGTTTGAACAGAATATTCCCTGAAACAGGAACTGTAGGAATTTAAGTGATTGTTTCTGTGTTGTTGTATTGTAGAGATGGTATTTTTGAACGATAGCTTATCTGGTAAGTTGGCTGTGTGGGTGAAACAACCTAGATAGTTATTAAGCCTGTATTGAACAGTCTGGAACCAAATGATGCAGGGCATAAGGGTATGGTGGGCAAGGTTAGAGGGAGGTAAGAAGTAAAAGACATTATTTTAATCATAGAATTTGTGGTTCGAGAAACATAATATGCACATTAAAGGACCTAAGAGCAATTTAAAGTGAAAATTCTAGAAAATGTCTACATTCAAGCTCTAACAATTGAAAATAGACTGTTTTTAAGGTAATTAAGGAATGAGGGTCAGTGTGGCTCTATCCAGGTAAATGTTGATCTGACTCTTGAAAGGGTGTTGACTATCCATTGCCTGGTAGGAGGGGAAGGTGCTGTGTGGTCAAGGGGATGGTGTGTGAAGAGACAAGAAGTCAGGCTTAGCAAATGGCACATGGCAGACAGTAAAGCCTAGCAATTTAGCGGCAAAAAGACTTTATTAGTAGATATGAGCTGTGAGATAAGAGAGGTATGGTGCCCCTGAGGTTCTTGTATCTGATGAGTGATTGATTCTTAAGTAAGGGTGACAAGTTGGAAACTCTTTGAAGAAGATTCTTTTGGCAGCTGTGTGTAGGATGGGATTGTAATTAAGTTGGTGAAGACTGAGATTATGATGCAGCTCCTGTACAACTAGAGAGAAAAAAACTACCTAAGTTGCTATAATCTTGAGAATTTTGTAACCAGTAATATTCTAAGCAGAGAGAAAGAATATAGGTAAACACAGAACTCAAAAGTATCTCCAGAAGTGTGAATTGGATTTAGCTGCCTCCAGTGATAAGGAAATCAGAAATGAGTTTTATTTTGGGGTGGGAGGTGATGTTTAAGGGTATTTCTTGGACATCAAGAAGGTAAGGTTAGATAACTCAATTTGTGGGTTTCAGGGTTTTGTTTTATTTTAAATATGTGACCTTAATTTTGTCATACAGCTTGGAATCTGTGAGTACGACATGTAAACAGCTGAGCCAAGAGCTAATGGAAAAATATGAAGAACTAAAGAAGATGGAAGTGCATAACAATGAGTACAGGGCAGAGATTAAGAAGGTAAAGGTCCGCATGCCTGGGATCGCAAAGCCCTTTGTGTTTATGGACTGAGCTGTGGGTTGAGAGGTTACAGGAATTATTTTTAATGAGAGAAAAATGTAACCCAGAGGCCATTTGATGCTCACGAGTAGAGAGTACCTGGAAGGTGCTTAGGAGAGTGTCTTTCTGTGTCATCCCCAGGGATGCCGTGTAAGTATTTTCAAGAGAGTTGAAGCCTGCCCCTTTGAACTCTACAACGTTATTTTAAATGTGCCTTGATGAAAAGTTTTCTAGAAGCTACGCACCTTCTTGCTTGCACAAGCACATGAACATATTATATGAGCTGGCATTTAATATTTTCTTACTGACCAAAGGTGGTGATGGATGTGTATTCTCTTCTGTGCTGTGGGTAGTTATACCCTCATTGGCATTTGAAGTGTGCAGTTTGTCTCTATGTTAGTGGGCCCTGGCTGTCCTGTTTGTTGACTCATATTTTTTATTACTTCTTTGAGATTACTTCTAGCCCCTTTCTTCCTCTTGCCTTTCTGTTGTCTTCTGTGGACCAGGAAACTATATAAGCAAAATTTTTAGATTTGCAACTAGAAAAAGAATGAAGGTGACAGGGGCTGTCCTCTAAACAATGTGGCTTCGACTTTGATACTGGTTCTCAGCATTTGAGTAAGGCATCTCTCCCTGTTTTGAAATCTAATAGGTAATTGTGGGTATAACCACCTGACCTTCAGTACAGATATGCAGCTTGGTAAATTGCTAATTTTCTGCAGATTTAATCAGGGAAAAATTCATGTCTTGACGTAAGGTAAAAATTACTTTATTATTATATTTTTCTATCTAACATGTCTTCTCTTAATTTTTAATGCCTTCTATTTCTTTGTAGTTGAAAGAACAGATTTTGCAGGCTGAACAGAGTTACAGTTCTGTACTAGAGGGAATGAAGATGGAGATCTCCCAGCTAACTCGAGAGTTACATCAGCGAGATATCACTATTGCTTCCACCAAAAGTTCTTCCTGTGACATGGAGAAGCAACTCAAAGCAGAGATGCAAAAGGCAGAAGAAAAAGCAGTAGAGCACAAGGTGAAACTAGAACAAAAATTCTCTTTATTTGAAGTTTGTTTTTTAAATTTATTTATTTATTTTTGGCTGCATTGTGTCTTTGTTGCTGTGTGCAGGCTTTCTCTAGTTGTGGTGAGCGGGGGCTACTCTTCATTGCAGTGCGCGGGCTTCTCATTGCAGTGGCTTCTCTTGTTGCAGAGCACAGGCTCTAGGCGTGTGGGCTTCAGTAGTTGTGGCACGCGGGCTCAGTAGTTGTGGCTTGCGGGCTCTAGAGCTCAGGCTGAGTAGTTGTGGCGCATGGGCTTAGTTGCTCTGCGGCATGTTAGATCTTCCCGGACCAGGGCTCGAACCCATGTCCCCTGCATTGGCAGGTGGATTCCCAACAACTGTGCTACCAGGGAAGCCCCTGAAGTTTGTTTTTGAAGATTCAATTTATTAAAGGTATATTCCATAGTAGTTAATTTAGTAAATTTTTATTAGCCCTCTTCTTCAGGCTAAGGGTAGGCTGGTTAACAAGCGGTCTAGTGGAGATTGGTGGGAGGTGAGAGTAGATGAGACAAGTGAAGAGACCCTCTCTGTGGTGTGTAGGGTGTGTATTAAGGCTGTGCCACGTTCGCTGTGACAGACCAGAGTTCAGACAGGGCGAGTGGTCAGGGATGAGACTGGAAAGCAGTGACCTGCTCCTGAAGGGCCTGCCCACCCTGTGCAGGAGTACAAGGTCTCTGTGGTTGTCGTGTGGAGAATAAGTGAGGAGGCAAAGAGACTCGGATGCTGTCACAGCAGTGAGACTGTGGCCCGAGCACTGCGCCAGGGAGGCAGAGGGAAATGGATGCATTCTGGAGAAAATCGACTGGGCTTTGTATTTGATTGGACCAGGAGAATGAGTTAGACAGAGTTAGGAGAAGATGTCACTCAGGATTCTGGCTTGGGCAACTGAATAGGAAGTGATGCTCTTTAGTGAAATACAGAAAAGATAGGGAGCAGGTTTGAGGAGGATAATGAGTTTGTATAAAGGGTACATAAAATGGGCAAGCTGGGACACTGGTTTGAGATAAAGGCTGGACTTCCATATGGAAATATCTAGTAGTCAGTTCCACAGAAGGCCTGGAGTTCAAGATTAAAATCAAGGTAAGACATTTAGTTGTGGAAATCTTTGCATGAAGTTGGCATTTGAAACCCTGAGAGACTGATATTATAGCGAGAAGGCATAGAGTATGAAGAGGGGAGACTTGCACCAAACTTAGGAATCTACTCATTTAGGGTAAAAAGGTGTTGGAATGGAGCTAAAAAGAAAAGTAGCAATAAGGAAGGAAATCAGGTAGTTTTCACAAAGGAAGTAGGAAGGCAGGGAAGGAAGGAATCTTTTCAAGTAGGAATGGCTAAGCAGAAAAGCTAAGGAGAATGAGGACTGAAAATAAGTTTTACTGCCTTGTGAAAGGAGTGCAGTCCACATGATGCTGGAGGTGGAGGCCAGTAAGAGGAGTGCTGGGGGTTACCAGTGCCTGATTCATCTTCTTAGAATAGTATTCTAATTGCATGCATATGAATTCATGTTGAAACACCTTTTCAGCAACCTTTCAGAAAGTATTTGTATATATGAATGAAGAATGTGACCTCGCCTAATGAAAATTACATGTGGAAAAATTTTATAAGATGCGCTTGATTTATTTGTTACATTTATTTGTTTTTTGCTTTTCCCTTCTCAGGAGATTTTGGCTCAGTTGGAGTCACTCAAGTTAGAAAATCATCGTCTTTCTGAAATGGTGATGAAATTGGAATTGGGTTTACATGAGGTACATAAATAGAAACTTAAGTTTTTCTACTATCCAAGCCTTTAAAGAAATCACTTTGTAAATACTGATATTGTAAAGAGAAAGTTAAGATCAAACTATGAAACAATCCTTCTGCAAAAACTTTCTCAAATGAAAAGAAGTCAAGACAGTGATGGGAGTGAGCAAAATATGACTCTCCACTCCAGCAATTGGAAGATTTAAAAAAATATTATGTATGTGATAAAATACATAATGTGTTCTTAATAGGGAGAATGTATGTAAAGGGCTTAGCATAATGTCTGGCATTTAGTAAATATACAATAAATGTTTGATGCTGTTATTATTATTACTGAAATTATTGTGTTCACAATATCTTTTCATTATAAAGTATATGATCTTTTAAATAGTTTGGTTTTCTACAAGATATAGTTCATTTCATCAAATAGTCTAGAATCTTTTATGTTCAGAGTATTTTACTAGACAATGTAATGGACACAAAGATGAATTAAGGTAAGATTCTTGCCTTTACAAGGTTGAGGGTAATCTAGTAGGGAGGATAAGAAATGTAAACAAACTGCTGTGAAACCAGAGAACATGATTAGCTACAGTGAGTTATAAACTGTGTGGATGTTCCTTGAACTATTTTGTTATAAAATCTATGTAATTTTCAAAATGACCCATCTGATCTGACCCATCTTTTCTTGATGTAGGTCAAATGCCCAGAGATTGTAGAAATTATTTTTTTCTGTATTTCCAGAGAGTGTGTGCCTCCAAAGATTCATGGTGACACAATGCCCCTGTTTGCTCCTAAGTAGTTTTAGTTCCACACTCATGGATTATGGAGGCTGTGGTGGCAGAACATGCAAAAAACTACATGAATACGTTATTTCAGCTAAAAGAAAATACGGGGGACCATTTTTATAATATTTTGAGAGAGTGAGACTCTCTTAGCGTCACAAAACCATAAAGAATTTTACAACATAAGGAATTTTACAACATAAAAATATAAAATTTCTGGATGACAAAAGACCCCATTAAAAAAGACTAATAGACTAGAGGAAAACAATCTATTAACAGATAAAAGGTTAATATAAAATATTAATATATAAGGATTTCCTGTAAAGATAATAAAAAGATTGGAATCCAGTAGAAAAATGGGTAAAGGACATAAATAGATAATTCATAGAAGTAATGCAAAAATCCAGTAATGAAGAAAAGCAGTTACACCCCTCTAATAATCAAAACAAAAGAAATAAATATTCTTTTGTTTATTGGCTTGACAGTGATTTTTTAAATCCAGTATAGCCAGTGTTGGCAGGAATATAGAGGAACAGGCTCTTCAGTGCTCTGTTAATGAGAAAGTGAATTGACATAGCTATTCTAGAGGGCCATTTAGCAATATCCATTAAACTGTATGTAAATACATGTAGCCTATAAAGTCCTGAGTCATGTGCTTTTCTGATTTTGATCATCATTGTTTTCCAGAAAGGTCGTATCAGTTTGCATTCCCAAAGAACCCATCCTGTAGGAGCAAAGGCATAAAAATGGTCATTTCAGTGTTGTTTGCAATATCCAAAATTTTGAAAAAAACTAAATGTTAATCTATAGAGGGATGGTTAATCATGACTTTCTATACTAGGAAATATTATGCCATCATTTAAGGTGGCAGATGAATGTGCACATCTAATCTTGCTCCCTCCCCAAATCCCTCTAAAACTATAATGAAAGGATTTTTTTTTTTTTTTTTAAAGCACAAACCTACAAGGATGGAAAAAGTGGGAGAGGAGACAACAGCTAAACATTTTGTAAGGGGGAAGATGGAAGGAAGGAAGGAAGGGAGGGAGGGAGGGAAGAAGGGAAGAAGAGAAGGAGGGAGGAAAATGACTTTATATGCCCTGATTTAACCCAGTACTAAGCTAGTGGTGGAGAAAACCTAGAACCAATCTGATTTGCACCACAGAATCTTCAGAAGGCTCAGGATTTGGCAATAGCTGATTGACAGAATCTTATCTTATGCAGTGATTACCTATTCATATTTAATAGTTGGGAACTCTCAGGGGTGCGTAAGCCAGACTATGACCAGAGAATCTGTTCAGCTTAATTTCTCCTGAAACCTCTATCTAACAGTGGTGATAATGTCCTTTCTTTACACAGCAAGGTGTGTGCTTGCTATGCACTTTTTATATTACCTTCCACATTCATTTATCTGTAATTGTTGATAGTAAAATAATAAATTTGAGAAAAAATTAAAAGATGCCTGCCTGGCAAAAGCAAACATTATCTTCTTTTAAAAAGTATATTTAAATGACATCAGAAATCAGACTCTGGCGGGGGAGAATCCTGTTAGCAGTTTATACTTCCTCTGGTTTTGAAGTTACACACAGTGTAAACATGGTGTACGTATTAAGAACAATTATTAGAAAGTGCCGTTTTGCATTTTACCTTGGAGGAAGGTGATATTACTTTTACAAATGAATATTTTAGCTAAATAACTGTTTTAATAAAAGTATCTAATATCTTAATAGTAAAAGCAATAGCTCTGATAAAGTATTTACCACAGTAAAAATAAAAATTGACAGTAGTTTATAGTTTAACTCCTATGTCCTGCAAATTTTTTTTTGAGATTTTAGCATTTTGTAACTTACTGTCACTGCTAGAACAGATAGTTAAATGGTTTTATTTTAAGATTTATTTTTTTGCTAGGTGCATTCTGTTTGTCAAACCACTGTTTACCAGCTTATTTTCGGAAAGTTCTTTATAGAAAAGACCAAGCTAAACATCGAATTAAATTCCAAAGAAGATAACCATAATTTTTCAGAATGCTAATGAAAATATTTTGTCATTAGAAGAAAATGGTCCAGACCTCTGTCTTTTTAGGTACTGTATTACCAGGAAACACCTAGAATTGAAGAACAATAAATAATCACAGAATTCAGACCAGATCAGAGTAGCCATACCTACCTTATCCTTGAATACTGCCTTATCATGTCCAAATTTATTTCACATACCAGAATAGGTGCCAACATTACGTAAAACTCTTTAAGACCAGAGAGTTGTTTATTTAAAAGTTGTCCCTGCCAGCCAGAATTCCTTTTCAGAGCCTTATGTCCAAATTTCTTTCTTTGAAATAGGTCTTTTGATTTTCTTCCACAGGTGTCTGGGGCTATTCAACCTTCTCTTTCCTTTTTTTTTTTTAATCAGTAGCTTTGTTTTTAAGTTAAAGCGTAGTTGTATAATTGTATAGTATAGTTACAATATTATATTAAAGTGTACAACATGATTCAGTATTTTTATAGATTATAGCCCATTTAGAGTTATTGTAAAATAATGGCTTTATTCCCTGTGCTGTACAATATATCCTTGTGGCTTATTTATTTATACATATACATGCATTTGTACCTCTTAAACCCCTACCCCTATCTGGTCCCCCCCCTCCCCTCTCCCCATTGGTAAACCACTAGTTCTGTTTCTGTTTTGTAATATTCATTTGTTGGTTTTATTTTTTAGATTCCACATCTAAGTGATAACATACAGTATCTGGATTTCTCTTTCTGACTTATTTCACTGAGCTCAACGTTCTCTTTCTT
This sequence comes from Globicephala melas, assembly GCF_963455315.2. Classification (NCBI taxonomy): domain Eukaryota; kingdom Metazoa; phylum Chordata; class Mammalia; order Artiodactyla; family Delphinidae; genus Globicephala; species Globicephala melas. The sequence continues at coordinate 130,252,316 of NC_083317.1, read as the reverse complement.
GAGGAAGAATCCATGGCTGCTATTTTCTTTCTTTTTCCCTGTTTTTGATTCTCATCCGTAGCTTTCTTCCATCCTAGTTCCAGCTTTCCTCCAGTTCCTTGGATATTCCTTGGCACATCAGGGAAGCCCATTGTGCTCCTTGTTTTCTGCCCCTATCCACTGTAAGAAACAGAACGTTGTTTCTCTTTTAGGGGACCAAAACCAAATCTTCACTTTTTCCTGAGTAAAGCCATAGATTAACTAGTCATAGCTGAAAGTAATTTTCCAACAGCAGTATCACAGATTACAAGTTATTCTTGTATAAAGTAAGTGACTCTAGTATTCTTTTTTATTAGGCAAAAGAGGTTTCACTAGCAGACCTCCAGGAGAATTATACTGAGGCATTAAATAAATTAGTGTCTGAAAATCAACAACTACAGAAAGATTTGATGGATACCAGAGCTCAGCTGGAGATTTCTACTCAGATTTGCAAAAAAAACCAGGACAGGATCTTTAAACCAACACACAGCAGAGTACCTGAGTTCAAGAACATGGAGTTCAAGTAAAATTTCTTCATAGTTTATTTAAAATATATATCTTTATAATATAATTCTCATTTCTTTGAGAATAATTTCCAATTTACAGAAATTAAACCTTCGTCAAAGGACTCTGTTTAATCCTGAAGTACACCGTGCACAAGTAAAGCTGTTAGGTTAAGAGGTGCAGGGGTTCTAAGCACTTTCATCGAGGCTTCTGGATGTAGGTGTAAATGGCAGCCTATTCCACTGAGCCTCCTCATGCCGCCTCCTACCTCTCCAGCCCCACTTGCCCCATAAGAAGTAGAAGTTGGCTTTTTGTAAAAAGCTTCTTTTGTATTTTTGGTCAACTAATGATAGACTGTTACCTAAGAAGTCAGCATTCAGTGGAAAACCACCTGGCTTCAGCTCCTACGGTACGGTTTACACGTTTTCCTACCGGGAGCCTTTGCTGACACCCTCACCCCCACTCCCACCTCTTCCCCAGATGAAGGTAAGGGCCTTCTCTCTGCACAGTGCTTCCCTCTATCCTAAGCACCAACCACACGGGGTCACCCTGGCAGCTTGCTTATCTTCCTTGCTGTATTCTAAGTGTGTGGGGGGCGGGGGCCTGGCGGTGGGGATCGGGGATTGGGGCCGGAGTGAAGGAAGGACCATCTGGTCGGAGCCAGCTGCTCATTTGGTAAATTACAGCCTTCTTAGCCTGGTCCTGTGAGTTTAAGTGAACTTCAACAACAAGTATGTTTTAAAAGAGGAAAGTTGCTACAATGTTTATCTGTTTGATTTTCTCATCTGCTATCCAGGCCAGCCAGTGGCCAGCGCAAGCATGATGGGATGGAGGCTGAGCACTACAAAGCAGGTCTTCATTCTACGCAAGGACAAGCGTTGGATAGCGTAGAGGCTGTGTCCTGGGGCCTCACCCCGCCGAGTCATCAGATCAGCCCTTGCTGCTCCACCATCTCTCTGCCTTCTAACTTTCTGTGCAAAACTCACTCTTTGCCTTCAGTGCTAGATACAAATGAAACCAATTTTTCTGACACTGTTTCTGAAAGTATAAATGACCAAGAAGACTTTATATATTCGGTATGGAGAGTTGCTGAGCTTACTAGTGTATTAAGTTTATTTAGTTTGATTTTATTTTTTATTTTAAGGTGGAGCAGTATTCCCCCTCCCACCCCCCTTACTGGTTCTCTCTCTTAAGCAGCCTTTGTTATCCTCAATTATTTCTGTCTTAAGGTTTTGCTTGTGAAGACACTGTTGTCCACGACTACTTTTCAAAATGCATCTTAAGAAATATAACATAAGTTATAGGTATTCATTTCTTTTTAGCCTGAATGGGAAATTCTATTGCTGCCTTTTTCAGAGAGGGTCAATTTTGTGTTGGGATGATTGGTTCAAGGAATATCTCTGCCTGCCAAGATAGTCCTGGGGCATAGACAGTGGGGAAGGAGAAAAGGAACGGTTGGAAAGGGAAAGAGGTGGGTAGAGGCGGGGGAAGGAGTTGCATCTGACGTGTCTAGAACATGGACTGGGTGCCACACAGTGGTGGCCCTGGTGTCAGAGGCTGCCTTTCCATGTGGACTGGCCCCTTGTTCTCACAGCTGCTGTGAGGACTCCACTCCACCATCTTTTCTTTACCTTCTGTGCTGAAGCACTCGCCTCTGGCCATTCATTCCCATCAACCTCCCGTGGTCGTATACCTGAGAAAGTTCAGTATTTTTGACTTTTTAATGTGCCAACAAGTCCGTGGGAAGGTTTTCTTTTAGTTGTCAAAATATATGTAATATATGTATTTCTGAAATCCAAAAAAGTCCTGACAACTAACTTTCTTCCTAAGTTTGTCAGCAAAACTTATTTGGCGCTGAAACCTCACCTGGCCTGAACTGAGCTGATGTGATAGTATGTATAGACTTTATTGATCCCATTTAGCATTTTACTTCAGAAATATCAATGTGTTTGATTATGGGAGTTACCTCTGACCCCTCATGAGTCTGTATTTGCGAATTCGTCTACTCACTAAACTGTAACCCCTGAGCAGTACTCATGAGCACTTCCACAGTCATTCGTGAACGTGTGCAGAGGTGCACAAAATTTGAGTCACTGGACTTGCATGTTTCCAGCTGAGGTCAGTCAAGGTGGCACTTTGCCCTCTTGTTTCAGCTCTTGTGCTGAGCTGAGATACCCAGAGGATGGAGCCCCTGGGGGACAGCACAGTGCAGTGCAAGAAGCTCAGATGCTGGCATTGAACAGGGTTTGAACCCCAACTCTGGCACCCTTTAGTGGGGTGGCCTCGGGCAGGTCACTAAACACTCTCAACCATGTTTTCTCTTTTGTAAAATAAAGAAAATAGAATCTACTGGATGAGTTGTTTTTAGGAGTTAGGATTATAGTCTATGTGAAGTGTGTGTGTGTGTGTGTTTCCCATAAGAACAGTGTTTCAATATTCACTAATTCAGTGTTTGAGATGACTTTCATAGAAAATAACTACTGCAAATGAGGATTGACTGAACTTGGTACATGTGACCTTTCTAAAATCTAAATTCTGAAACCAGTGGTTTCAGATAAGGCACTGTGGACTCAAAATTTGCAAGAAGGAAAGTATTGATTTTAACTGATATCCAATTTATTATAGGTAGCTTTTCTATGCTTTAAAACAAAAGTAACATTCAGATTTTAAAAGTGTGTTTGAAGTAATAGGCATTAAGTATTTCTCTTCTGGGGTATAGAAGGATATACAAATGCTTTCAGAGGAAAGCATTTTTTAAAACATCACCTTTTAATATTGCTAGTTAGAAAATATCATGAATAATGTGTCTTAGAAATATACTATTCAACTTATGTGTGTCAAAATGTGTTTCTCTTCTAGCGTCCCTTGCCTCTGTCTCCTCTTGGTTCAATAGCCACAAGATTTTTGGAAGAGGAGGAACTGAGGTCTCATCACATTCTAGAGCGCCTGGATGCGCATATTGAAGAACTAAAAAGAGAGAGTGAAAAGACAGTGAAACAATTCACAGCCCTAAAGTAGCCTCTTAAAAAATCACAAACTTGGAAATAAAAATAAACACCGAAGAGTTACTGTCATCGTGAAGTAGCGGCTCTTTGAAAGGCCGAACATACAGACACCATAAAGATGAGATGTACTAATAAAGCTGCCATGAGGAGTCTGAGAAACTGATATTAGCTCTAAGGTGTTTTCACTGCACTGGTTTGTTTGAAGGACTTTTTCCAGCAATAACTTGTAAATAAACCACTTTGCTAGACTTTTTCTCATGTTAATATTTATTATCGTAAAGTGATACTTTCTCATGCTGACTTAAATGTGCATAGCTGTAGACTAACTAAAGATTTTATGATTCGTGTTGAAAATAAAGTAACTATAGGAACTTCCTCTGAGAGCAGTAGCATTGTATGTAGTGGAAGCATGGATCTCGGACTCAGAGTGATCCAGGTTGGTGTACTGGTTTTGCTTCTCATTAGCCAGCTGGGCTGGTAATGTGTGAGGTTGGGCCGAAGTGTGTAAAGGGGCTGAAGGACTTTGACAGGAAGCCTTCTCTTGCTCAAAACACAGGGGGAGGAGAGAGGTGGGGGTGGAGCCTGGGGCTGGGTTAGTGTGGGTGCCTGGGGACACACGGTGGAAATCTTGGTATCTGCATTTCTGAGGAGAGGTTTAAAGGGGAGACGGAGCTCTCAAGGTGCAGGGGCATTTGAAGCCACGGAGAGCTGAGGAGGAGGAGGGCAAGGAGAGAGAAGAGCAGAGCTTAGAACTTGGCCGCCCTGAAGGACACCGGCACAAGAGCATCATGCGATTAGACCCAGCAGAGGAGCTGGAATGTGCGACTAGAGACCAGAAGGTGAGGTGTAGGGCTCTTGCCCCCAGGGATGGGGCTTCTGTGATCTGACCCTCTTGGTGGATCTTTCCCGTCAGCATGGAAACATCCTGTTATTCTTTCTTTAAAGCAAAACAAAACCTTGGTTCCATATCCTCCCTATCTACTGCTGCATACATTTGCTCCCCTTCACGCAGACACCTCTGGTGAGAATTGTCTGCAGTGACTGTTCCCATCATCTTCCTAACCTTCTCCATCCCCACTTCCCTCCCTGAAACTGCTCTCCTGCTCTAGAGGTTGCCAGTGACCTCCTTAGTCCTGAGCATCATTTCACACACTTGGCCCCTCCCTCTTCCACTCCTGGCTTCTTTGACCTGACACTCCTGCCCACTGGCCACTCCATCTCATTCTACTCTTGTGGCTTTTCCTCTTCTAAAGCCCCCCCCCCAGGACTTCCATGTGGGTTTTCTCACTCAACATGCTCTTCCCTAGACTGTTCCTAGACTGTTCCATTCAACTTCAAGCTTTTAGTACCATCTGTAGACCAGTGACCCCTGCATTCAGAACTGATCTTGACCTCTCCCCAGAGCTGCTGCCTTACATATTGAACTGCTTATGGAATAGCTTCACGTGAATGTCTGATAAGCATCTCAGGTTGAATGTTTCCAAGAGAGAACTCTCGATTCTCCCTCTTGCTTAGGTTCCGTGTCAGGACAGCGTCATGTGTGCCGATTGCTAGGAGTTATACTTAATTCTTTCCTACCCACACGTCTGTATCCAAGCCATCGGGAGGTCCTCTCCATGCTGCCGCCTATCTCAGGTCCAACCATTTCTCTCCTTCTCACGGCTGCCGACCAGTCACTCACCTAGGTTCTGGCAGTAGCCTCCTAATTGGTACGACGACTCCTACTCTTGACCCCACTAATTCATTCTCCACAGCGCCTCCGGAGATACCCTTTAGAAATGTAAGTTAAACACCGTCAAGCCTTCAAAGGCTCCTTACTGCTCTCAGTTTAAATCTGAATTGCTTGTCGTCGCCTACAAGGCCCTCAGTACCCGGTGCCCGCCTCCATCACCCGCGGTATCATCGTCCTTCCCTCGTGCTCCAGCCGCGCTGGCCTCCTTTCTGCCTCTCGAGTGCTGCCAGCTGTAACCTGTGAGGGTTGCTGCACTTGCCGTTTACCTGGTGTCCCTTTCTCTCACCGTGCCTGCCATAGGCGCTTTCTCCAAAGCCTCCCTGACTGCTGTCTCCAAAACCCGCTTCTCCCAGCTCCTCTCGCTCCCTGCCCTGGGTTATTTCCTTCATAGCACTCGCCACTCTGCAGTCATTTTGTTACTTGATTTACGTTTTTATTGTCTATTCTGCCTTTAGAATTAAGCTCCTTGAGGGGAAGGACTTGGCAGTCTGGTGGGGCCCTCATCTCTCCACACAAGCCCAGCACTTGGAGGTGCTCAGTTCAAAGAGCAGTGAATAAATGTCCTTCCTCAGAGGCAACACATTTTCCCTGTGAGTCTTTGTGCGTGCCGTCCCTTCAGCCAGCCCCTCTTCCCACACGCTTCCACCCCCACACCCCCCATGCCCTTAGTACCTCAACTGGCAAGAATTTCGTACATCCCAGGAGGAGTTCCTTGTTTCTCACAGCGCCCTGTGTGTGCGTCTCTCAAAGCGCTGAGCACCCTGTGCTTCCTCTTACAATTTCTGTCTCTCCCGCTGAACGGAAAACTCCTCAAAAGCAGGGGCCATCCTCAGTCAGCAGGCTGCCTAACACATAATAGATACTAAGCAAACACGAGGTGGATGAAAATCACCACCATTCTAGCTTTCATTGTACTGACCTCTAAAACGGGGATAATACTTCATGGGGTTGAGAGGATTTACTGAAAAGGTATTTCTGGGAGGGCTTTGCAGACTCTGAAAATACTGTACCAGTGTGGACTGGTGTGAGGAGATTCTGAGTTTAAGACTGTCCCAAGCTTCCACTTAGAATATATAGGGTGCAACCCCTGCTTCTGGAATGCTCATAGTACTTGTTGACTAGGAGGAACAATGGCAGACTCTGTAGTCACTGGAAGCACTTAAGGAATCATGAGGTGCTATGTATTTCCTTAAATTTATACTGTGTTGTTTAAAGTTGAAGTAGTTAATGATTGTCTGAATTTGTCAGAACATTTGATTGTAATTTCATCTCTCAACTTCATTCTTCAAAAAGATATGCCAGGGGCTTCCCTGGTGGCGCAGTGGTTGAGAGTCCGCCTGCCGATGCAGGGGACGCGGGTTCGTGTCCCGGTCCGGGAAGATCCCACGTGCCGCGGAGTGGCTGGGCCTGTGAGCCATGGCCGCTGAGCCTGCGCGTCCGGAGCCTGTGCTCCGCAACGGGAGAGGCCGCAGCAGTGGGAGGCCGGCGTACCGCAAAAAAAAAAAAAAAAAAAAAGATATGCCAAATATTAAAATGTGTCAAAATTCAATTTGAGTTAGTTTCTTCATATACAATACATTTTACAAAACCTCTCGGGTGATCAGGGTGCCCAAATTAGCTGAAAAGATAAGGGTGCTGTTGTCTACTTTTGGGTTTTCGGATGATGTTTTGTTGGGTGAGTTATTTTCCTTGGCCTGGGTTCTAGTGAAGTTGTGTTTGGATTTCTACACAGATTTTAGCCGAAGAAGATACAAATGAGTTCCCACTATGGGATGGACATGACCTTCCCATGGAGCCTCATTTGATTTCAACAAGTCTAGGAGGCAGTGAGTGTCATTGTCCCATGTGACAGGGAGGATTTAAGTGGCTTGCCCAGGGTCCCAAAGCCCCAGCTCTTTCTAGCAGCGCCTGGGGATAGAGAGTGTGGACTCTGCAGGCACACAACCCTGTTCCTAATCCTAGCTCTGCCACTTATTAGCCCTGTGACCTTGACCAAAATAATTAACGTCTCCATGACTTCATTTTCTCATCTGTAATGTGGGGGAAATAAAAATTGTACTTACCTCATAGGATTTGTGAAGATAAGTATTTGTAAAGCACTTAGAACAGTGCCTGGCCTAGTAAACATGGAAGTATCTTGTTGAATAGAAACAATACAATGCTATGTGTTTCTATTATGTCTGCTTAGCTGCAAAAATTTCTACCTTCCTTTTCATACACAGACATGTAACACCTGGTAAACTATAGGTGATGGTTGTCTGTTTGCAAAATATCCTTGAGTCCAGAACCTAAACGTTACATGTGAGAAAAATAACTACAAGAGAAGCCCTACCTGTCATTGAGAACGTACATTAAGCAAACAGCTGTCATGCATGGCGTTTCATGAAGTGCACAACATGAGGTGCAGAATGGCAAGGTTAGAAAAAGAAATGTGTTGACTTGTTCTAGAAACAGCTTGAAATAGTATACAAAAATGCTTTAAAAAGGAACTAACAGTGGGGTTGGGCCAAAGGACAGGTGAGGGCTATAAACGCTGGTCCCATACAAACAGCTAGTCCAGTCCAGTTGCCAGAGGCAGGCAGCAATGCTGCTCTGAGCTTCTTAAGGGCCAGAGTAGAGAAGAAAACATTATTACTTACTTAAGTACATAATTAAATTATTGTTTATTAACTAATTATTACAAAATCAAAACACTATGGGTTCAAGGGAAGCACTCTCTTTCTCAGTGTATGAGCCATCGGAGCGGGACATAGCATTTTTGTAACTAATAAGAGGATCGGTACAGCTTCCTTACCGGGGGCTTCAGTGTGGACTGCTGGCGTAAGGCTGAAGTGCAGTTCAGAAGAACCGGTTCTCAGAAGTCCCCAGCATGACGGTGTGAAGCTCTCATGGCCTGGCTTGATCAAAGGGGAACATTTAGAGGAATGATGGACGGCAATCTTCTACAAAAGCTATTTCTCCACAGTGCAATTTTAGTAACAACACGGTTCACTCTTTCTCTCTGTGGGAGCTTAGAATTTGGGAAACTTATGTTACCCATTAAGGCCACATTCAAATGATTTGACAATCCAATCAGAAGTAGGTTTATACTCCTCTTATGAAAAGGAGGAACCTAGTCAAGGCAAAGCTTGAATGGTGGAAAGTCCAGGAATTCCCTGATACTAAATGCAGGGAGAAGATCCATAGTTCCCACCAGACGCTCAAAGATATCTGTGAGACAAAAATGGATTAAGAACCACAACTTTAGGGGCTGGAATTCTCCCAGAATGGTGTTCCATTTCCTGGGGAGAGATACAAAATTGGAGGAGCCCAACGAATTCCTATGGGGGCTGAGTTTTAAAGTGCAGTTGAATAGTCATGAAAAATCAAGCTTTTCAATAATAAAAAGACAACCCAATTTAAAAGAGGGGAAAAGATCTGAATGAACATTTCTCTAAAGAAGTTATACAAATGGCTAATAAGCACATGAAAAGATGCTCTCAGGGAAATGCAACTCAAAACCCTTCACACCCACGTGTAATAAAAAAAGATGGAAAATAACAAATGTTGACAAGGATGTGGAGAAATTGGAATACTCATACATTGCCGATGAGAATATAAAATGGTTGTTACTTTGGAAAACAATTTGGCAGTTCCTCAAAAAGTTAGATTTAGATTTACCATATTACCCAGCAATACCGAGCCTAGGTATATACCCAAGATCAGTGAAAACATATGTCCAAAGGGTTGCACACAAATGCTCATAGCGACATTATTCATAATAGCCCCCAAATGGAGAAAACATAAATGTCCACCAACTGGTGAATGGATAAACAAAACATGGTATATCTATACAATGGAATATTGTTTGGGAATAAAAAGGAATGAAGTACTGATGCTACAATATGGATGAAACCTGAAAGCATTAAGCTAAGTGAAAGAAGCCAGTCACAAAAGAACACATATGTCTGATTCCATTTATTTGAAAAGTCCATGATGTGCAGATCTGTAGAGACAGGAAGTAGTTGCTGATTGCCTTGGGCTGGGGGGTACGGCAGGATTGGGAGTGAAGACTAAAGGGTAAGGGTCACTTTGGGGCTTATGAAAAGGTTCAAAAATTTGATTGTGGTGATGGTTGCACAACTCTGAATATAGCACAACTGAAAACCATCGAACTGTACACTTTAAATGGATGACTTATATGGCATGTGAATTATATTTTAATGAAGCTCTTTCCAAAAAAAGCCTCTGATGCACAGCAACACCTAAAAAAAGTCAAGTTTATATTCAGAAAACATTACAGCACATACAGCACATGCTATTCTAAAATTTCATATTTTCCACTTTCACACTTGGGAGTAACAGTGGCACCCCTCTTTAGAGGGTGGTGATCAAGCTCTGTCTGAATAACTGCTTGTGTGGGGACAAGATTACACACTGAGACACCGTGGGTAAGGGCTTTGCCGGGATCCGGGTCACCGAGATCTCCTGCTCTCCCCGCAGTGGAGCGCAGGCTTCTGCTGCCGCTAGTGGGGCAGCTTCCAGGATGACTGAGGGCCCTGGCAGCAACGTCCGTGGTCACCAACCAGGCAGATCTTCTTGGCCAAGTATATTGTCTGGAGGGGCTACGGGAATGCTCGGCGCTCTCTCAGTGGTTACAGGAGGGCTGTTTACAGAACATTTTAGATGGAGTTCCAGACCACTGCTGGGGAGTGTGGGAATACGAGACTGTGCCCTAAGACTGCTTGGCCAGTCCCCAGTGTCTTTACAAGCGTGACAGCAAAACAGAGGAAGAAAAGCCAGGTACACGCCATACACCCGCTCATTTCTTCAGCTAGGGGATAGAAGATCAACTAGGACACTGGTCAACACCCCTTTGCCCGGTGCTGTTATGGACCCGCCACGCTCTGGGAGGCATCCGGTGTGGATAAGCTGGCTGCTAGCTCTGGGAGCTGTCCTGAGGCCCGAAGCACTGGCTTGGGGAAGCGGCATGGGCCTCTCGCTGGGCCATGTCTTGGATGTGTCTTGCCCCTAATGTGTAATATGGACTAAAACAACTCACCAGTCTGAATCTTTCTGCAACCTAGGACATGCATTTCAGATCCTCAGCCTAAAATTAAATGTCACAAACAAGGCAACAAGTGTTTTCTACCAGTTAGTCCCTTCAGCCATGGCTGAGCACAGCCCTTGCTCCCAGCAGGAGCATGTGCTACAATGTGCAGGTCCCCGTGTAACCCGACAGAGTGGTGGCTGAGGCAGGAGCCCTGTGGCTTCCCTAGTGATTCTCCTCTGGGCTGACAGGTGCCTCAGCCCAGCGAGGAACGCTGACAGCAGCCTGTTATTATTAATAAGAGTTGGACCGTGAGCAAAGGATGGGGAAGGTTCTAGACGGGTGATGTGTCCAACCTGCTACCTCCTGCATGAGCTGCCGCTTGTGGACTATGAAGGCATCCCCTGATCTCTTTAATTTGCTTCAAAAGTTTTAACACTAACACATGGTTTAGCAACACCACTCAATTCCAATATATCCCCAGGTTAAGTCATTCCTTAAATCCACATTTCTCAAACTGTGTTCCAGACACCTTAAATTTTTCAAAATTTTAATAAGAGCTCCTTTGAAATGTACCAAAGCAGAATGGGAAAGGCTGCATGTCATCCCCCCAGAGCGGGGATGGAATTGGGAGAGCTGCCTCTCTTCCTCCCACTGGCCACGACCCCTGCATCCCTCTCCCTGATAGTCTCCCCTGTGCTTTCCAAATCACTGGGAGCTGGGGGCCTTAGGCATTTAGACATTCTTAACATTTTGTGTGCCAGAGACTTCTTTGGCAGAGGGATGAAGCCTATGAACCCCTCAGAATACTGACTAAGTCCACAAAATGAAATATATAATGTTAAAAAGAAAACCAATTACATTGACATTCAGTTATCAAAACCTAAGAAAAAACAAATTTGTGATTAAAGTATAACATGCACCTCTTTATTAATTCATTAAATAATGAGACCCAGTGACAGGTCTATTGCCCACTATGTTTTGAAGCAATGATGCATGAAGATACTATTTTGAGGTGTCTGCAACAACTGTAGTGAGAGGTGAAAATACCTGTGATTTCTCTTGGAATAAAGCCCCAGGTACTGCTAGTGTTGCTGTAGTTTATAGCCAATATTCCTAATAGAATGGAAACTAAATTTCAGTTAGAGCTTATTGAGAATAAGGATGTTGAGTTTTCCCACTCAAGTTCATAGAGGCTTAAATTCTCTCCTTGGACCCCTTGGTAGGGGGTCCATGGACTCCAGGTTAAGAATTTAGAGGCTTAGAGCTTATTTATGCTTTACCTTGTCCCTGGTCAGTCTGGTTCTCTGTGAACATTCACTTGTGTAGTGGGGGCAGTAATTGTGCTTAGTGTCACCTGTGATTCTAAGAACTTAGTCTTTAAACGGATGAGATCACAAACCAATTTATGCAAGAGGAACCTTATTTTTTATTATTCGTGGAGTGACTTTGGGCATCTTGGAGAACTAGTGTTACGCACTTGACAGCTCGGAGCATTCCCCTGAGTTACAGGGGACCCTGGGCTGTGGATGTTCTCAGCATTTAGGGCAACCCGGTCAAGCCTGGGATGGTCAGAGCTCCTGGCCTAGGGCTCCTCAGAGGAAAGCTAGGTTTGGCCAAGCATCCCACAGTCCCTGTAGGTGACAAACCCAGTGGGTGACAAGTGGCATCTTGGGCTTGCTGCATGTGATCAGGGAGAAGCTGGACCGCTCGGACGTCTCCTCCAACAGAGCTGCAGAGGGTGCCACCGTCCACTGTGGACAAGGAGCTATGAAACATGGGGGTAGCTGGGGCTCTGTGCACCCAAGCAGAATTCTGTAGCCCAAGGGCGGCCACCCGGGGACTGTGGGGCAAGGGACCGGAGGAGGGTAGCTGGTGCAGGTGAGACAGTCTGGGACCTGGGAGCCTTTGCTGCAGTGCTTGCACCTGGACACGCCTATCCTCGAGCAACAGAATACAAAGAACGATAAGGGACTAAAAATAACTGCATGCATGTGCAGTCGGGGCAAATTATGAACAACAAAACACAAAAACACCAAAAACCCACACAGCACCCCCAAGGGAATGGGCAGACTACCTAAGCCACCCCTCTGGCCCAACCCTTGGACCAAACGCTACGCTCACCCCATATAATTAACCAGCTAACCGAACCCCTGCCCCTTGGGGATCGAGGAAGGGAACCTGTTGTTTGTTCTCGCTCCCTCCTGCTGCAGCAGGGGCCCCAGTAAAGCCTTGCCTGAATTTCTTGTCTGGCCTCTGATCAATTTCTATTGATTAAGGAGGCCAGGAACCCTGGTTGGTAACACAGGGAGGCCAGTCGGAGTTCCTGTAGGTACAACTCTAGATGGCAGTCCTGAATCTCTGTCTTCACAAAACAATCCAGTAGTCTCTGAATCTCAGGACATGCATTTTGGACCCTTGGCCTAAAATTAAATCCTACAAACAAAGCAAATGTTTTATCCAGCAATGGTCAGATAATCATACCTCTCTGCTGTGTACCCTCGCCTCTCACCCCGAGCCAGCTACAAGATGACTCTACTCCAATGAGAAACAGAAGTTCCCTAAACTAGTGTTTCTCATAACTTAACAGTTGACTTAAAAATGCTTCATTGGATTCAAAATCTCTCCATAAATTACTAGAAACTTCAACAATAAATTTGTCAGTTAAAGAAGAGGAATTGCAATGAGTCTTTAAATACATTTTGTAGTGCGGTAGTTTTCAAATTAATGTTGTAAAGAAAATTATCACTACTTTGTAAAGTTTCTCATCAAGGTGGACTAGAAGGAATTTAAAGACACTGTTAGCTAAAAATATCTTAATTAAGAATTGTTTGTAACAATTTCCAGTATAAATTCTGATATAAAAAGTTAAGGTCATTAATCATACTTAAAAGCTTTTGCACAGCAAAGGAAACCATCAACCAAATAAATGAATAGATAACCTACAGAAAGGGAGAAAATACTTGCAAATGATATCACCAACAAGGGGTTAACTTCCAAAATATACAAATAGCTCATAAAACTCAATATCAAAAAAAACAAACAACCCAGTCAAAAAATGGGCAGAAGACCTAAACAGACATTTCTCCAAAGACATACAGATGGCCAACAGGCACATGAAAAGATACTCAACATTGCTAATTATTAGAGAAATGCAAATCAAAACCACAATGAGGTATCACCTCACATTGGTCAGAATGGCCATCATCAAAAAGAATACAAATAAATGCTGGAGAGGGTGTGCAGAAAAGGGATTCCTCATACACTCTTGTTGGGAATGTAAGTTGGTGCATCCACTGTGGAGAACAGTATGGAGGTTTCTTTAAAAACTAAAAATAGAGCTACCATATAATCCAGCAATCCTACCCCTGGGCATATACCTGGAAAAGACAAAAACTCTAATTTCAAAAGATACATGAACCTCAATGTTCATTGCCAGCACTATCTACAATAGCCAAGACATGGAAGCAACCTAAGTGCCCATCAATAGGGGAATGGATAAAGAAGATGTGGTACATGTATACAATGGAATACTACTCAGCCATAAAAAAGAATGAAATAATGCCATTTGCAGTAACATGGATGGACCTAGAGATTATCCTACTAAGTCAGACAGAGAAAGACAAATATCATATGATATCACTTATATGTGAAATCTAAAAAATAATACAAATGAATTTATTTACACAACAGAAACAGACTCACAGATATAAAACAAACTTATGGTTACCAAAAGGGAAAGGGGAGGGGGGAGGGATAAATTAGGAGTATGGGATTAACAGAAACAAACTACTACGTATAAAATAGATAAGAAACAAGAATTTATTGTGTAACACAGGGAACAATATTCACTATTTTGTATTAACCTATAATGAAAAAAACCTGAAAAAAAATATGTAACTGAATCACTTTGCTGTACACCTGAAACTAACACAATATCGTGAATCAACTATATTGCAATAAAAAAAGTTAAGGTCATGAAAGAAAGCTCAGGGTTTTCATTAAAAATTTTGAAAAGATCATATTGGAAGTTTTATATAAATTCAATGTCTTTCCTAATACTTGCATTTTATTTTTATCATCAAAATTACATATTGCAGAGAAAATGTAATGAATTTTGTCTCATATAGACACCCTTAAATCCTCTCCAGTTTACCCCAGAGGGTTGTGCAAATATTATTGTCTATGCTTTTCATGGGAAGTCTTCCCTTAAATGAGAAGGGGGCCTCGGTGGCGAGGGAGGGTTTGGCATGGGTGCATTGTAGGCTACCCTTCTTCCTCTTCTTTTATGCCTGAGCTAAAATATTTCTGCAGTTAAAATGTGTTGTGATTAATAGTTAAACCTATGTGGGCTACTCAGATGACAGTTCATCCATTTATTAATTCATTCATCAAATATTTAACCAAGCAAACTCCTCATCTTAGAAGCCTGAGCTCCTGTGATTCCCTGAAGATGCCGGCGACACAGACCCCAGCTCCCAGAACCTCTGACAAGTGTGCGTGACGGGTCTAGTAACACACCTGCGCCCTTAGCAATTTGCATCACCAATGCTTAAAGAAGGCCCTAGTGCCCAGCGGGATGGGCCAAGTGAAATGAGTCTGAGAGCAGAGAGGGAAACCTCAAAGCTGGGTCTCCACTTACCAGCTGTACGCCCTTGGGCAGTTTCTTCATATGCAGAATGTGGACTCTGATACTCGCTCAGTGAGGTTGTCCTGAGGCCAGGTGAGATGCTGAATAGGGAAGAGAATCAAAAAGCTGTTGATGGGGCCTCACAGGTAATATCCGTCACTGAAGGGGGCAGCTGTAGGAAAGCATCCACTCAGGGGCGGGTAGCTGACCCTGGCTTCAGGGTCTGGGAGATGGTCAGAGGGAGAGGGGTAGGAGGACCTGGGCAGCCAGCCCGTCCAAAGCGAGCACTGCAACTCTGTTCCCTGTGGAGCTGTTCACAGGCTTCTTGGGAAAAGTTGCCAGTCAGATTTTAATGTGATTTTCCTGATTTTTAAATGGTGGCTGCGGTTAACACTGTGCAGTCTGAACAGTAAGGTTTGTAACCTCTACCCACACCAGTGTGGAGGTGATAAGGATGACCTGGGGCCAGGCTGCATCACAACAGCCAAGGCCTCTAGGACAGGGGTTGGGGAGGGCCGCAGGAGGACAGGCCACCTTCCCTTGTCTGCAGAGCTCCGAGGGACACTGAGGCCACAGCAGCTGGCTGTCTGCCACGTGCTCCTTCCATCCTCCAGGGAGAACGGAGCTCATAGAAGAGAGTGACTTCCATTTAGAGCTAAAACTATAAAACCTCTAGAAGAAAACAGGAGAAGATCTTCGTGATCCTGGGTTAGGCAAAGATTCTTTTTCTTAGATGGTGGCATTGGGTGATTTGTTTTCCCCTGGATTTAACAAATGCCGGCATTTCATCATATATGCTTCAAAACTTACCTAGCATCAAAGATTACCGAAAACTTTTCTGTGATCCTTTCTAATTTCTTGCCCTTTCTTCTATCCCCAGAAGCAAGTGCTATCCTGGTGATAGTGTTAACATTTCACAACCATATTTTTATATTTGTACACATCCACAAAGAACACACAGCATGATTTCAGGTACTATAATTGTTATTTCTGTACACTAGAAAAAAACAAGTAGAAAATGAACTTAAAAATTGATACCATTAAAAAAAATTGATACCATTTACTGCATCATGAAAAATACATCTGTGTTTACTTAGAAATATATCTAATAAAAGATATGCAAGGCTCTAAAAAAGTTTACTAAACATTACTGAGATAAAGCAAGAATTTCCACCCTCATCCTCTGAAGAGGGAGACGGTGAAGGGAGAGTGGGGTTGGGATGCATCAGATGGGTCTTGTACTGGTGGCTCAGGGCTCCTGCCACATCGTGGTCCTGGAATATAACAGATATATCCACCAGCCAGTGGGTGGATTGGTCAACTGCTCTCACTTAATGCCCCTTTCAGCAGAAGTGCCCAGTAATGTAATAGCTGCCTTGTGGAGTGCAGAGCTCCTGGTCTCTGGAAAATTCTAGGACAGGAAGGGTGGGCAAGTGTTGGAGACAGGATTTCTTCTTATTAGGCTGGAATCAGTGACTGGCATGATTTTATGAGGGGCCTGCGACCTTCGGATTCTTCAGGGAACAACACACAACACATCAGTATCATCCTCGTGATGCTGGTGACAACTGTGGCGTGGTGATAATGACAGCTGAGTCTCACTGAGCCCTTCCTATGTGCCAGGGGCTTTGTTCACTGTGTTCTTTTTCACTCATTCAAACCCTATAAGAAGCTTACATGGTGGGTGCTATGATTATCCCCATTTTAGTGATGACAAAACTGAGACAGGAGGCTTGGTAACTTGCCAACAGCAGTGGCAGGTGGCCGCGCTGGGCTGGAATCCGGGTGGCTGACTGCACGGTTGGTACCATCCTCGTGTCATCCACGGATCCGGCCTCAGGAGCTCTGCGAGGAGGGGTCCCTGGGGATCCTCAGGCCCCGCCCCCCTCTACCCTGAGTCAAGCCAATGTTTACAGAGCGAAACTGAGGTTTCAGTCGTGCATTAATGGCTCCTGACCGCACAAGGCAACTTTTGCTCAAACAGTGACCAGCGGCTAAGAGGCCATCTTTCCTTTGAACACTCTTGTTGAGCTTTAAAAATGTCAAGTAAAGCTTTCACAGACAAAGTCGATTTCCTCCCAAGATCAGGTTCTCTCCACTGCATTTCTCCTGGGAGGTGGGGAAGGGGATCTGAGGCTGATGAAACAGACACGAGAGGGTTCACAGTGCCCACGCTCATCATCCAGTCCTGAGGGCAAGGTGGGGAACAGCCTCCAGATGCCTACGGTGTCTTGGCTACATTTAATTTTTTGTCGTATAATGAAATGACCAATGTTAACTTTCAGATCCCCTTGGTGTTCACATACACACTAATACATATGCAGACCGGCAGAGCGCTCACCAGACAATTTGTCATCCCACAGTCATTTCTTTTACATAAACGTTCCCCGTCCTCCCTCATCACCACTCCTTGTCCATATGGGAGCTGCCAGGGGCCCCTCACTCCTAACATCTGTTCTCCATTAATCGTGTGGCCCAATTCCTCCTGGCCATTCTCGGTGTGGCTGCCCCTCTGCCCTCATGGCACGATCCTCCCCACCGTCCTCCCTGCCACTCTAGAGGGGGCGTCCTCGCCCGGTCCCCACACAGCTGGGGTGGAATTATGTCTGATTCCTCGTGTCACGGAGGCATTCAGCCGTCCCCCCAGTGGAAACAGAGCAATCTCAGCACAAGCCTAGGGCGGCAGTTCCCCCGGGAAGAAGGGCACTCCTCCAATCAACCGGTTGCCCCAGTTGCTTTTTGGAGGTGAACACCAGGAGTACGCCCAGCCAGGTGGCAACCTTTGTGTCCCTTAAATCCACATTTCCCACAGGGGCAAAGGAGCTCGTCGCCCAGCATATAGCTTTCAGTTAGTTGGGAAAAAGAAGATGACTCAACAGTCTTTTGGGTCAACAGCCATGTAAATAAATCCAGTGATTTATAATTTCGTTTTTGAAAGGACAAATTGATGTTCACTTCAAACACGTACTGATTGCTTATTCTAAATGCGAGGTACTGTTTCATCATGAGATGAAATAACACACAAGTTCGGGGTGCTTCCTCCTTCCTGGAGCATCATGTCTGTGTGCGTGTGTGTGCTCCACGCGGGTGGGTTGGGTGGTGACCTCCTGGAGCCCAGAGGTGGTCAGGACGCCTCCAGAGCAACAACCTCGGGTCTATGGTGGGAGGTGACTGATTGTCCGTCTGTGGGCAAAGTTGCTGGGAAGCCAGCGCTCACCCACTGGTCTGAATAATCTCCTGTATCATTTGGTCTTGGCTTGAGTTTGGCTGCCTTTCGGTCAGAATTGACAAATGCGTGGTGTACCTCACCCTTCAGTCCAGTGTCTATGGATCACTAGCTAATCACAATACTCTTTCCTACTGAGCCTGATGTGACCTCAGAATCCTTCTTAACCCAATGCTCCAGGCAGCAATGGCCAAACATGTGGAGAGCCGGTTTAAGTCCAGGTTTCCTTCTCATTCTCAAACCCTTGTGACTCAGCTTTGCCACTGGATACACAAGGATCTTGAGGCATTTTGTCTCTTTTATGTCTCATCCTGTAGGCGCTTCTCTTTAGAGGATCGGTCTTGGGGACAGTAATGCTCAAAGAACCAGGAGCTCTGAGTGTTCACTGGACCATTGTTTTCTGAGACATCAACCTTCCCTCCTGAAGATAGGCCTGAAAATACTCAGACTTTGTCAGTAAAATTGTTTATGCTTTTTGGTCTTAAAGAACAAAAGATGTGCCATTTTTGCAGCTCTTTCCTAAGGTAACGGGTTTTCCTGGGGTCTTAGAAGCTTTCCTGTAGGAAGGTTTATTCGCTGGGCTTGTTTGGGTGGGACCGGCAGGTGCCTTCAACGGTATTTGTGTTCCTGAACGGAAGCACCAAGCGTAGGTTATAGAGCCTCCTTCAGACTGGGCCCTGGGGGAGAAGCTGGGGCAGGAAACATCGTTAGATGAACGAAAGGCAACTCCATAAGACTATTCATGGCCAGAGGGTCCCTGACCATCCTCTGCCATCACCCTTACCAGCAGGGTGACCACCTGCAGCCAGCACTGCTGCACCTGTCCGAGGTCTCCCCTGGCTGTGGTGCTAAGAGCTATCCTCCACACTGTCTCCTAGAGACGTCCTCAGCACCTTGCCTCTTCAGAGTCCAGGAAAAGGAGGAGACTCTGGGATTTTACCTGCCTCCCTATTAAAACCAGGTTTTGTTTGAAGACCTACATTTTCCACCAACACCTGACCAAATTATGCCTTCTCCAGAGGTGGCGAACTTCTGGAAGCTTTTCATGGACACCTTGTCTTAACCAACACACTAGTCCTGGTACTCAAGTAAGAGGAAGCATGGAGAGTCACAGGGCAGGTGGAGGTTCATGTCGTCAGAGGAAGCAGCACACAGTGTCACCGGGAGACGAGGAGGGCCTGAATTACGGCAAAGGCTGCTCAAAGGAACGCTCACGGCGTTGGACGGTTCCCAATAGGGAACACGGCAGAATGGACCAGATTTCCTCACTGAAGGGGATGCTGGGGTTACTAGTGGCCACCATGAGTTTGACTTAGGGGATGGGGATGCATTTGTTGGGGGCCCAGGAGGAGGTGGAGGTAATCTAGGGGAGAGAAGTGACTTTGGTTCAGTATCTTTTGACTCAGGGATGCGGGTGGGATATTCCAAGAGACGGCATCCCAGCTGCCGCCTGACTTTTAGTTTTCTTTAGTTCTGCTCACTAAATCAGAGATCCTGTCAGGGGCTGTTTCTTCTCCTTTGGTCCCTCAGGCAAGAGAGGAGCCAGCAGCGCAGTCTGCTGGGGGCCGCAGGGCAGGCTCTTAACCCAGCAGGGCCCTTCAGATGTTCCGTCACTGACAATCCCAGGCCTACCGCCTGCCAGCATCTGTTCACGGAGACACAGCATCACAAACTCTCTGGACTGGAAGGGATTTTAGAGGTCATCCACTGCAGCCTCGGGGCTGACATTTTCAAACTGGTCTAAGAATTTGAGAGTCCCCCCTACTATTATGCGGAAAGTGTGTCTTCTGACTTTCCCTTATCATGCTGTTAAAGATCACCCGTGGGCCTCCTTCGTAAGGAGAAGCGTGCTGGGGCTTGTGTTTGTGGGTCTAGCAGTGAGGGGCGTG
The DNA here is from genome assembly GCF_963455315.2 of Globicephala melas. Classification (NCBI taxonomy): domain Eukaryota; kingdom Metazoa; phylum Chordata; class Mammalia; order Artiodactyla; family Delphinidae; genus Globicephala; species Globicephala melas. The sequence goes on along the minus strand of NC_083317.1, from coordinate 130,232,283 downwards.
ACAAGGCCAGATTTGGGAACACGAATTCTTTTTGTCCTTCACACGACAGCTATGAGAATGGTCTCCATGGTTACGGCAGCTTCTTAGAGGTGTCTAGATTTTCATTTTCTATATTTCCCTAAATGTCTAATTTATGAATAATCTGTTTCGATAACCTGCTGGAAAGTTTCTGCAAGTATACGTATATCAAGGAATATATATTTATATATATTCACAACGACAACAAAAAGTAGGCTGATAGGCATTTTTGGAACATTTTTTTTTCTCCCACTAAAAACAGAAATTAGGATCGAATTAAAAAATTTCAAGTTAAACAAGATTCAATGAAACGAACACTGCCTTTATGTTCTTCAAAGGCACGTGTGCCGGAGAGGGGCTGGAGCTAACCTAATTATGTTTGCTTTAATGTGAAATAGCTATTTGCCTGACATTCTATTTGCATCTCACCATCACATTCAAATATCTGGGACATTGATTTTTTTTTTCCTAGCGTTCCCTTTGAACATCAAAGTGTTTTTTCCTGTTCTTTACCCCCCTTGTGAGAACAGTGATAAGCATGGATCGATAATTACATTGTTGGATAAAAATGAATATAAATTTTATTGAAAAACAACACGAGCAACAATGTGGGGGAAAGCATACTCAACAGCCAGTGGCCCACACAACTCAATGCACACGTTATGAAAACTAATCACCTCTTCAGAGCTCCAACTGTTCATCCAAATGAAAAGAAATGATCGACCTCAGATAAACTGACTGGGGACACAGATGCCGACAACCTCTGAATGCTTAGCCGACAGCAAAGGATGCGACCATACCATTCTGGTCCCCTGTTTGCTGTGGGTGATCGAGCGTATTTCAAGAATTAAACTGGTTTGGAAAGAACCTAGTCCTTCCGGTTAGTGTGGCATCAAAGACCCCAGACCACTGGGAAAACTTTTCTATTTTTCCCGTCCTTTAAGAAGAGGATTTCACAAACTTTCTTGGCAACTTGTCCCTCCTGCTTAACAACAGGAAATACTTTATGTCTAGCCTAAATCTTTCATGCTTCAGTTAATCTATTTATTTCCTTTTAATCTCAGCAGGCTGTGAGGGGTTCGCCCTGGTGGGACAATGTAACATATGGGGAACACACAATGATCACAATCAGATTGAAAACGGAGTCCAGCTGTGCTGGTGGCGCTTCCGAAACAAGCTGAAAAGAAGTTAATTGCGGTTGTGTTTGTAGCCCATTTGCCCCATCCTACTCCCCCCACCCTCCACGATCCTCCATGCCCTTCTGGGGACTTGCAGCAAAAGCTCTCTGAGTTCGATCAGTTCCAATCCTTCACTGGCGCAGGAATGAGTGTGGTCAAACTGTTCCATCCACTCCTACGGGAAGGGATTTCCGGCCAAAATACTCCCCAATCCTATTACATTCACGTCGTCTCACCATGCCAGGAAGGGCCCCAGTCTCGCCTCACAACTTGTGCGTGGCAACGACGTGCTCCATGTATACACGAGGAAGCGCTGAGAAGCCACTAGAAAGCACTCAGTGAATTTAACATAAACATCTCAGCTGCATTTTTCAAATTCTGTGTAAAAACCCCGGTGATAGATTCAGCCTCAAGGGGATTTGCAGCGCCCGCAGCTCCGCACATCGGGCACCAGGGGGCGCCCGTGCCATTCCGCTGGCCGCTGGAACGCCTCGACCGGGAAACAAAGATAGGGATTTGAATAAAAGACTTCGAAATGCAACCCCGAATTCTACCCTGAGCAGCGTGCGTGTAAAAATTCATGAAGATTGGATTTCATTTCATGTATTTTTACTTTAGTGGGAAGAAATGCACGTGTCGTCTGACTGTGCCTACAGCTGTCTTTACAAGGGGCGGGGGCGCCTGTTGAAATGAGCAGGGAGGGCCGCTGATGCTCCCCAGCGCTTTGAGAGGCTGGGCCTCCGTCGCCGTCTAGGGACAGTTCTTATTTTTCTGGGTGGCATCCTTTGTGTGCTCTAGAATGTATAGATTAATTGTATTGTTTTGTAAAGGATGCATGCTGTTCCCGGCAGGACTAGCAGCCAGCTCTGGGTCCAGGGAGTGACATGAGTCATAGAAGGCACTTATTATTTTGATGAAACACAGCACATTTCTTTCAGCCCATAAAATCAAAGGGGTGAGAAAAGGCTGTTTTCAGGGTGTAGAAACTCCCCTTGTTTCCCTGTTGTGGTGCACAACGGTTCTGCGTCTGCGGCCTTTGTGCATTTTCCAGACATGAGTGACACGGTGCTGAATGCCTGGGTGGCAGAGCCTATCAGAGGACGGCTGGACACAGGCCAGGGCAGCTTGGCCCTCCATGGTGTACTGCCCTTGAGTTCCAGGGCCCCCCGCCTGGTGGAGGATGGGCACCCCGTAGTGACACGTCTCTGGACCGGGCCCATACTGGGTGACAGTGGGGGTTTTCGGGGCAGAGATCCTAGGGGGATGATGGACTGAAGTGTTAGGAGTCTGGAACTTGAAACAGGCCTGGGCAAGAGAGGCTGCTGCCACCCACCCTGAGCTCTGGGATGGCAAGGGCAGGGCCCCTTGGTTTCCTCTGTAACCCCAGCATGAAAGGTCAACCGACGCCGTACCTGGTGCTTATTAAGTGCTCCACGAACATTTGTTGAATATACAAACGTGAGGATGAAGGCTCAGGAGGCTGTGAGGATCCCTGGGGACCCTGGCTGTAGCTGAGTCCGGGCATGTGGAGCGACAGTGTGCGGAGGAGAGTGCTGGGCAGTGCTGGCTCTCAGGGGCTGAGGCACTGATAGGCAGGGGCTGCAGAGCTGGAGAAGCCAGGAGGGCAGGCGGAACCACCTCCAGTGTCTCCATGTGCTGGGATGGTGCTGCAGTGGCCACACAGGGCCTCTTGGGGCCTCTCCATCCTTCCCTTCCTGCTGCCCTTGCTGGAGCCAGCCTTTCTGCTGTTGCCATGGCAACGTTGGCCCGAGGTGTTGCTAAGGGCCGGCTGGGCAGCGATGCTTCTCAGGCCTGAGCAAGTAAGGGGCTCTGGACTGTCCCTACGGAAGGCGGGCCCTGGGGGGTCTCTCTTGTCTGAGAAAGGGAGGAGGGAGCATAGGATAGCGTTCAGCACAGAAACTGCTCCCAAGACAGGTTGAGGTCCCCCCAGGTGTGGCTTTGGTGGTAGGGATCTTGGGGCTGGCAGGGCCCTGTTATCGTGGGGGCCCCTTGGCACTGCGGCAATCTCACTACTTCACCCAAAGTCTTTATTTAGGGTTATCTCCAGGGCTCCCCAAGGGCCCAGCAGCCTCCTGGGGCCTCCTGTGAAGGGTGTGGTGGGGGGGCCTGAGAGGGCCTGGAGGGGCCGAGTGAATTGCTCTTAGACAGAGTGGACTGAATTACTCCCTCTGAGAGCAGAGTCGGAGGTCTTACATCCTTAGACTCAGGTGGCAGGGCTGCCATGTATCCCTGCACCTCCTGGCCCCTACCCAGGACACCAAGAGCGGGCACCGGCTGCTCTTGGCCTTGGAGTCTCCCATAACTTTTCTGTTGCCACATTCCCAGCACACACAGGGATTGTGGAGGCCCTCAGCCCCTAGTCAGCTGGGGGGCAGTTAGTTTCCTCTCCACACCTTCCTTCTCGGACCCTGGAACAACAAGTGGCATCGGGAATGCGGAAGGTGGTCAGGTCTGGGAAAAAGATGACAGTCCAGCCTCCCCTGGGGTCCAGGAGTTGGTGAGAAACACTGTGATGCTCCTTGAAAGGGGCTCTAGGATTCAGGATGACTCAGCCTCGTAGAGTACGCCCTCTTCTCTCTCCCCATCATGGGAAAAGCTTTCGGCCCGGGCAGCATCCCTGCTTTCCCACACCAGCCAGATAACAACGACAGCATCAGCACGAGAAGGGGGCGTCTGGGCAGTGGTGTACAGTTTACAATACTTTAGATTTACATAGCACCTTTGTCTTCTAAAGGGCCTTTGCCTCTGTCCCCTCGGCCACCAGAACACAAACGTCACAGCTCCCGCGGCAGAGCAGCGAGACTGAGGCAGAGGCCTAGAAGGGATTCCATGCAGACTCAGGGGTGTCTGGGGCTCTCTGCACTGCCCAGAGCAGGGGTGGCGGGGCCCCAGCACTCACTGGGCGTTCACCTTGTATTTCAGGATGTAGGAGTAGAAGTTGTGGTTGGCATTCTCCAGCACCATGACGTAGACCTCCTGGCAGCCGGCTGTGTTGCAGCTGCCCTCCCAGTAGCCCTCGCGGTTCAGGGTCAGGGGCCATGTGTCCTGCCCCTTCACCAGGGCTTTGGCGACACCGTGCAGCTTCAGTTTGAACGGGACGTTGTGGTTGGCGGGCAGCACGCCCGACAGGGGCTCCAGTAGCTCATTGTCCTGCCCCCAGTTGCCGAAGCTCTCGGGGAACACGGGCCACTTCACCTTGCTGTTGGTGCAGCACAGGAGGTAATTGAAGACGAAGACATAGTTGCCCGGTTCCTGCCTCTTCTTGACGAAGATCTTGAGCGCGAACTTGCCGGCGTGGGGCAACTGGACTTTCAGCTCTGTCCGCTTCTCCCGCTGCAGCTGGAAGATGTAGCGCCGCTGTGTCTCCTCGGTGACGGGGCCATCGTCCCCGTGCAGTGATGCCAGGACGCTGATGCCCTCCTCCACGCCGAAGCTGACGGAGCAGCGCCCGTCGCTGGTGTAGATGACGGGCTCGGGGTGGGACGGCTTCGTGATGCCCATCTGCTCCGAGAACCAGCTGGGCCCCACGGGCTGGTGCAGCTCCGCGGGCAGCCGGACGTCGATGTCTGCGTAGTGGCACTTGAGTGTGTACTCCAGCACCGAGCTGTAGATCTCCGAGTTGCCCTTGGCGAAGATCTGCAGCTTGTGGGTGCCCACGGTCGGAGGGTACACGTCCAGCTTCATCCCGTTCTTCCTGAGGCTCAGCAGTCCATGCTCCTGCTTGCCGTTGAGCATGAACATGAACAGCGTCGGGGCGCAGCTCTCGATGGTGACTGTGACCTTCCCGTTCACTGTGGGGAGAGAGCCGGGGTCAGGTGAGAGGGGTCTGGCCTGTGCAGATGTGCTGGTAAATGTTTAACAACGGCATCTCTGGGGGGAAAGCGCTGACATATAGCGTCTGCCCATTTCCATGGTGTAAATACCTTCACCACGATAGTGTTTTTTTTTTTTTTTTTGCAGTACGCGGGCCTCTCACTGTTGTGGCCTCTCCCGTTGCAGAGCACAGGCTCCGGACGCCCAGGCTCAGCGGCCATGGCTCACGGGCCCAGTCGCTCCGCGGCATGTGGGATCTTCCCGGACCGGGGCAGGAACCCATGTCCCCTGCAACGGCAGGCGGACTCTCAACCACTGCGCCACCAGGGAAGCCCAACCACGATAGTTTTAAGTCACCAGTGTGATCTCACTGAACATGATATAAGCCAGAAGCAGCACACCTCTGGAAGGGCTCCCCTACCCCCTCTAGGTGGCTCTCTTTGAGAGCTGCAAGCTGGGTGGGAGGGTGTCTCAAGAAAAAAATCTGCCCCCAGCTGTATGTGCTCGCCTTGCCCATTTGATTCGTATCAGATGAGTGTTACACAGAGCCTTAACCTGATTCTAGGGCAGGGGAGAGGGCCGAGGGACAAGGAGGGCCCAAGACCCTGGTTGGAGAGCCTCCAACTCTCAAGTCTTGCTTTCACACTGCTCCCTCCAGCATCTGGGCGTTACCTTATCACAGCTGTCATGTCAACACATCACCTTAAAAACGGGTTGGAATGGCTTCCCTCCTGGAGGCTGTGCTCAAGGGGCAGGGCTGCTTCCTTGCGTGTCCCCCACTCTCCCTGAGCCCCCCCTGCCACCCCAGGCCACATGTCTCTAATGGGGTCAGTGAGTGCAAGGGAGGGTCTTCTGCACCCACCTTCCCCGCTCCTTGCCTCTCCCCTTGCCCTCCAGTGCTGTCTTCCTCTGTCCTGGTCATTGCTGTCGGGGAGAGGGGCCGAGTTCTCCGGTTATTGCAGCCCACCAGCACACCCCTACCTGGCCCTCCCTGCTTCGCAGGGCCACAGGGAGGGGGAGGGCTTCTCTGAGAGCCTTGCCTTCCTCTCAGAAGCTGATCTCCTGCTCCTCCCAGCTACCTCCCCGGTCCCGTGCGTGGATGAGCACAAAGGAAGGAGACAGACTAGCGTCTGATCCATGCTCCCTAGTAGCCTTTCCCCAATCAGGGGTCCAGTGCTCTTGCTGGGTAGGCAGAAAGCCATGCCCAGGCTCTAGGACAAGTGTCCCTGAGACTTCCTGTCTAATCAGCCACAAGGTCCCCGACTCCAGGGTGCTCAGCGACTGCATTCAGTGCTACCTCCTCCATCTGGAAGACTTGCCCTGCCTTCCCAGGTACTGCCAACTCCTCACCTACCTTACTCTCCCAAACACCTGCCCACGGCAGTCCCCCTCCACCCAGTCAGCTCTCTGAAGTCTGGCCTCCGTTCCCATTCTCCAAGATGATGAGCTGCGCCACTGGCCATGCCCTCCTGGAAGTCCTCTCCTCGCCTTGCATCCACCACCTTCTCCAGCCTGGCCCTCTCTCCACCCTCTGACCACCACCTGATCCCTTCCCTTTCCCATACACTAATTGTGGCATTCTTTGTGCTTATGTGCTATGTTCTTTGTCTACACTCTTTCTCCACTGCCACCAGCCACCATGGGACCTGGTGACCTCCAAAGGAAAGTGACCAAGAACAGCAAACTTGTTATCAACCTCTCTCGGTTGAATCCCTTCTCTCCCCTCACTTCCTAATCTAAAGCCAGCTCAGAGGGGAGAAGCTGTCTCAGCCCTCAGCTGCTCATGGACCCTGTCCTGCTCCATCCTGCACCACAGTTGGTTGTGTGGTCCCCGTGCAATTCACCTTTGATGCATGGAGTACTCCCAGCATCTCCACATGGCAGCCCGAGGGCTCCTGAAAATATCCACTCGGTCACTCTGGGGCTCACTTCACCATCAAACCAGAGGCCTGTCCCCTCCTGCCTTGCCTGAGTCAGGACCGTCTTCGGGCCCGCACGGTATTCCCTCACATCCTCCCGGGGGACACCCCTTCACGTCCCAGGGCCCTCACACATGCTCTTCCCCATACCGTTGTCCCCCAAACCTGGATAAGACCTCAGTGTAACGTTCTGACTGCAAAGAAAGCTTTCCTGATGTCCTGGGGTGAGGCTGAGCTGCCTGGAAGCCTCTCTCCTGGCTCTGCATCTCCTCCAGGGAACTTAGCACTGTACTAATGAATTGGTTATGGGTAACGTCCGTCTGTCCTCCCTGAGGGTGCCACAGGGAAGGGTCCACCTGCCTCCTTTCCTGCCATGTCCCAGGCCTGGCCGGGGCGCCTGGCCCAGGGCGTTCTTGGCAAAGGTAAGTTGACTGGCTGGGAAGACTTGAAATCAAGGATTGGAGACACCTGGGGACCAAGCTGGAGCCTGTGACCACCTCTTCCTCTCACCCCTCCTTTGCCTCCTCTCACTCTCTCCTCCCTGCCTTTTGCCCACCTCAGTTTTCCTCTCAGCTTTCTTCCCATCCCCAATCTTAAGAAAACTAGCTCCAGCAAAGAAATGTTCTATAAATATGCTTCATGAATATGCAATCACATTTTAGGTTTACTATATATTAAGAAACCCAGTGTTTACATTTCTCTGTCTCTTGAAAAGGCAAAGTCCTTGGGGGCACTGTTTTGACGCTGGTGTGACCTGGCCCATTCCTCCCTGTGGCCCCGTGGCCCATGACAGCTGGAGCAGGGCCCCATCTGACATACGTGTAGGAGCCGCACTCCTGAGACGGCAGCTTCACGACGTTGTCTTAGCAGCGGGAGCTGCCAGGTATTTGTAGTGTTAGAAAAAGTATTCCCAAGCTCAGCAGCCTAGTTAAGGAGACTGTTGTGAGGTAGAAGGGACAAGTCAGCTGGGACTCATGTGGGTGCCCCTATATTCCTGAGTGTGGGGTGGGGGTCCCCCGAAGACCCTCCCACAGAGCCCGCTGTGCTCATACCAGGTGAGCTCAGGCCTTCTCTCCTGGGAGCACACAGGGCCCTGGGGGCAGAGATGGGGCCCGTAGGCAGTCCTTGGAGGAAGTGTGGGGGTGCACTGATCCTGCTGGGCTGAGCCCTGACTGTGGCTCGGGCACCCCTGGGCCCAGCCCCCCCATAGGCTTTGTAGTTCCCAAACACACACAGCTGGCTGCCCGTGGCCCCTGAGGGGAGGTGGGGAACAAAGGTCACTCCAGGCCAGCCTTGGGGACAGCTCGGCCGGGGGTCCTGCACGCCCAGCCCTGGGGAAGTCGGCTGAAGAGGCTGGTCCTGCCTTTAGGAGGGAAGGAAACAGGGCAGCGGGCAGAGCCGGCCGGCATCCAGGCGGCGAGGGGAGCTCTGAGAGGCCAGGCAGCTCCCCTGGAGCCCGGCCGTCGTCTGGGGTGCTTGAGCTCAGACCTTGGAGGCCTTGCTGTGTCCTTCCTGGAGCACGTCCTTCCATGTCCCGTGATGCTTGCTCTCCTCCAGCTCCCAGCACCCAGCTCGGTGGCTACCTCCCTACTACAGCCCCCAGCGCTCTGTCCTGGGACATGCCCGCCGCTTGCCCACTAGCTGCTTAAGCCACTGACACACAGACCCTGGCTCAGCCGGGTCAACACACGTTCTCTGCCAGGAGTTTAGGAGCATCTGTCGGGCACCTGAGCTGGGAGGCAGGTGTAGCCAGGTCTGAGGCAGTCCTTTCCCTGCTGTGTGAGCTGAGAGAGACTCCCCCAGCTCGGGCCCACCAGCCCTGGTGCCCCGACCCCAGGCTGAGAACGCGGCCCTCAGGCCAGGGAAACCTCGGACCCCCTACGCATCCCTGTCTTGGTTTATGCTGGTGGGAGGGGCTTCTGTCCCCGCAAATGTGACCTGAGGCTGCGTCATGCCCTGATGGCCTGACGGCCCGGGCTGCCTCTGTCTCCCCTGCACAGCCCCCATATACAGCGTCCAGTGAGCTGGGCCCTGGCAGGGCAGCCCCACGGGCCCGGGTTACCTGTTTTGATGACAGAGGTCTGCGGGTGGGCGCTCAGCATCCCCTTGTTGTAGAACTCACTCTTGTGATACATGTTATTCTCAAACTGCCTCAGAGATTGAGGAGGCTTGAGCAGCTGCCAGTTCTTGTTGTCCGGGAAATGGTCCTCGATGAACAGTGCAGGGTGGGTGAGGAAGTAGAATTCATTGTAGCTGGAGGAGGAAAGCAGGTCAGTAGTCATGTGGGGGGAGCAGGCCCCAGCTGTGCAGAGGCGCAGGGGGTCCCACAGGGGGACTTTGGGGCCTTCTTTGGGCTAACGTATCCTGGGGGGGTCCAAGCCACTACCCAGTGGGAAGAGGCACCATTTCCGACCCTAACGTGGGCGCTGCAGATGCCCCCTCAGTGGCCGCTTCCATGAATAGGAGGTGAGACAGGATCTGAGGCCCCTTTTAAGAGAAGGCCACCACCCAGGAGGGGCTGTGACCAGGCGGGGAATGGGCTGCCCCTGCTCTCAAAGCCAAAGAGATTTGAAGGGAGCAAAGCCGTGACCCGCAGACCAGGTGCCAGTGGAGTGGAGGGAGGGCAGGGAGGGAAAGCCTGGTGCACCGGCTCCGTCCACATGGTGACCTGATGGGAGTAGCTGTGCAGGTGGGAGGCCCTGATGTGGTCCCTGGGGCTGCCTAGACACGGCTCTCTGGTCAGTGATGCAGATCAGGAGAAGAACGGGGGACTCATCCGACATGGGCGAGCCTTCAGTGAGCAGCGCCCAGAGCTGAGGCAGCAAAGCAGGGGTGTGAGTGAACACGTCCTGCATGTACGGGCTCCGTGCACGCACTTGTAGCGGCCCCGCGTGCAGGACCACCAGGATTTTAGCTGCACAAATGGGGCCGTGCTCTCATTTCTCTGGATGAAAAGGCATCTGAGCTGCTGACGGCCATCAAGATCCAGCACGAATGTCAGGGCCTTAGCTTAAGGCTGGAGCCTCAGCAGACAGGTGCGCTCCAGCCCCCGCTGTGGCCACCGGGAACCTGCACACCCCAGCACCCCGTCCCGCACACCAGACCCCCCTTCTCAGAGGTGGGATTCAGCTGCATTCAGCCCAGAGAGCAGGAGGAGGAAGCCCGGTGTCTGCGAGAAGCAGTAGGAGACAACTCTGGCAACTGTAACACGGTCAGTGGCCAAAGGCCTGAGGGGAACCTACAGACACTTAGAGAAGCTTCTCAGCCCGGCCTTGCCTTGCACTTGGCCTGTGGGCAAACACTGTGCTTTTGTTACTTGGGTGGAGGGAGCGCTGGGGAGACAGAGGGGGGATTTAGACAGTGGAGAGTGAAGTGACAGGAAGGCCTGGGCCCTTATCTTGGCCTGGAGCTAGCTCACTCCCTCCACCAGAGGAAGGGTGGGAGCGGCCAGCAGCACACGGAGGAGGCCCCCCAGCCCTCCTTCCCCTTCCATCCAGCCTTCTCCACCTGCTGCCTCCTCCATCTCCACCCACCAGGCACCCCGCAGAACCGAGATACTTACAGGAAGGTGAATTTGGAGGTGGTAGAATCCACCAGGCCGCTGCCCCAGGTGCTGTCCACCAGGTGCCATCTCCCCTCCAGGAACACGGCGTTCCAGGCGTGGTCAAACTCCCCGGAGAAGCTCTGCCCCGGCTGGTAGCCAAAGCCCTTGGAGTAGCCAGGCACCGTCATGCACTGCACGCCAGCGATCCTGGGGCGGGACAGGGCTCTGAGAGGCGGCTCCTGCTGGGGCTGCGTCCAGCACAAGTCTGTCTGTCTGTGGCCCCAAGCCTTAGGTGCATTTGCTGTCCGGAAGTCCCTCCGGGCCTCTCCTCTTCCCTGACTCTCGCCCAGTCACACACACACAGAGTTTTGTCTGCAGAGCCGGAGGACAGGGGGACACAGGGCTGGCTGGTCCCTCTGGCACAGCCTGGCTGCGGTCCCCGCTGTCTGCTCCCCCTCCAGCCTCTACAGAGCACTTGGGAATGTCTCTCCCCAGAGCCTGCCTGAGGGCTCCGCCGGCAGCCGCAGGAGGACAGTGGTGCAATGGTGAGGGGCGCTTGGCGGACACGGAAACCAGGGGCATGCCAATGCTCTCGACTCGATTCACGTGGCTGCGGAGTTGGGTTGAGGTGCCACGGGTGGGGCGTCAGGCAGGGTGCTGCACGCGAGGGTTAGGGAGAAAGCTGAGCTCACCTCCACCGCCACGTCCTGCCCGCGGACACCTGTGCGGGGACCCCTGGGGCAGGCCAGCTGGGGTCCCCATCTTGACCTGGGGAGGACTGGCCCACTGCCAGGGCCACCACGGTGCATTAAGGCCATTTGCCGACTGATCGCCCTGGCCACGGTTTCAGAGTCCCCTGTAGCTGTTACTTCGGGAGTGGAAATGCTGAGCGGTCAGCTCGAGCTTTTATCAAGACCCCCTTGACAGTGTGTTCCCTCACTGCTCACAACCAAGCTGGCCTGGACGGTGGGGCGATGGGCGCTGGTCACCTCTGGGGACCAAATGGCAAGCTCTAATCTGGGCACTTGCAGCTGGAACACTGAGGCCCAGACCTGGGATGTGGGCAGCACCGCACGGCCACGGCAAGCACCCCGAGAGTCTTGCCATGGCCAGCTGGTCCTCTCCTTCAGCAGCCCTGCCCCCACATGGCAGCTCTTCTGGTGCAGGGGACCCCTAGTGCCAGCCCTTCTGGGGCCTCTGTGTGAGCTAGAACAAGGTGCTCCTTCTTCAGGACACTTTCCTTTCACTGTGGAAGGTTGGTGTAATCAACGCCCAAACCCGTGATATCCAGGATGTTCGTGATGGCCCATCGGATGGGGCTCAGCACGAGCTGCCCGCTGACTCTGCCCTCCCCTTGCACGAACCGGGGCTGTGCTCCGGGTGTAGGCCCGGCCTGAATCAGGGAAGCGGCCTCGGGCAGCTGGGGTCCCTCCGGGAGCAGGTCTGCAGTCTCAGTTGCTCTGAACAAGAGGCCATGGAGCCTCAGGCTAATGGGGTGAAATGGCCATGCACACAGGATAGGAATGGGGAAATTTTCCGTATAAAAACGACCATTTAATTAACAATTAGTAGAATATTGGATTAAATACGACTTATCTCTATTTACATATCATTTGTTGAAAGACCTAGTGAGGCAAAATATGGAGCCTGCAAATTACCAGATTCCACCTTGCCATGGGGGCCGCTCACGTGCCCACGCGGCCTGAGCTCCCCTCTCCTGCCGGGGGGCAAGCCTGCTCTGCTGAGGCTCCTTATGGGCTGGGAAGTTTTGCAGCCCCCCACCCTTCTGCCTGCCAAAAGGACGTCCAGGCCTCCCAGGCTGCCTAAGAAATCCCATGGGAACAGACCAGCCGGGCCCGTGGGGAGGATTTCGGGACCCCTTGGGGGGCGGGAGCAGAGAACGAGAGAAACCAGATTCCCGTGGATGTCAGGATTCTGCTGGTAAAAGCCAACACGGACTCCCTGGAGCAGAAGGGCCGCCCAGAGGCTCGAGGCCTGGGAGGGGTGGGCCCAGGACCCCAGGGGAGGGAAGTGCAGCAGCATGCCTGGAGAGCCCCCTCCTCACTTAGCTGCAATGGGATGAGGCCCAGGGGGTTCTCAGCCTGTGTGATCTGAGTGAGTTTATAGTCTTAGAAGAAACAGCCAGCAGAGGGGAGAGGCAAGGGTCCCATGCCAGGCCAGAGGGCTGGGACTGAGGTACGTGGGAGGCATGGGGGCGCCTTCCATAGGAGGTAGGTCTCCCTATACTCAGAGAGTGGACGAGGAGAAGGAATGTTGTGAAAAACATTTAACGAGGTAGGAGATGTTCCTGACACGCTGTTAACTGACAAGAGCCTATAAACCCCTGCCATCAGCACAAGGGGTGTGTGTGTGTGTGTGTGCACGCGTGCGTGCGCGCACGCATGGAAAACAAGAGATGGGGGAGGGCAGAGTGAGAGAGACAGTCCAAAAGTCATCTGGTCTCTTAGTGATGGGATTATGGGTGATTTTAATTTTCTTCTTTAAGCTTCTCTTTAATTTTAAAATTTTCAATAACGATTATGCGTTACTTTTCGAATTGGAAAAGAATCCATAAATACTACTTGAAAACGACACTTTTAGTGAGTTATTTTCCTTTCTTGCCCAGAACGTCGGTGCATATGAATTTCTAGGATGACGTGGAGGAGTGTGGAGTACTGGGACACCAGCGTTTACACAAGGGGCTGCTTTGCAGGAAGGGAGGGGAGCTGCGGGCCTTGGGAGGGTGGCTGCTCAGCTCTGAGCGAAGTCAAGGGGGGGAAGGAGAGGTGCTGAGCGCCCTTGCGGCCTCCAGATGCTGTGAGAAAGATGGGGCTGGGGCTGATGTGGGCAGATAGATGGCTGACTCGAGCTCTGCCGGAGTGTCCTCCTGGGAGAAGCCGTGTCCCCGGGCAGAGGTATCCTCCCACCACGGGTGTGAAGTGGAGGTCAGAGTTGAGCACCAACTAGGGGAATAAGAGTGAACACCCCGCCCCAAGCCTGGAAAGGGCCTGAGGGGGGAGAAGCGAGTGGCCAGCTGTCCTCCCAGAGGGCTGGGGGCGGGGGCGGGCTGGAGGCGGCGGTGACTTGGCTGAGCCGGGAGGGTGGGGCTCACCCCAGTGTGACCTTGCCAGGCTCACTGTGGGCAACACAGAAGGTTGGCATTAAATGATCTCTAGGGGTTGATTCTCTTCTGACAGGCTGAGGAGAAGCTGGGAGGGCCGTGGGGAATGCCTAGGGCAGAGTAAAGATGAAAAAACCCCCTCAGCTGTAAGCTTCTGCCATGCTTGACTATGACATGAGGACGTTTTATTACCTGGCAGCCATGTGCTAGATGAATTGGACAAAGAAGTCATAATGTAAAGCATTATTGTTAATAATCCATAACTCTCATGCGAGGGTGTGGACCTAGTAATTCTAGCTGCTGGTTGCTAGACAGATGACCCACCACCATCTCAGGTCATCAAAAGATCACCAACGGTATACACTGCAAAGCACTGTACCAGGCGCAGGCACCAGGGGATAATATCACATATATCATTTCAAAATGTAATAAATAGCATAACATAATAAGTTGTAATATTCTAAACATAAAGGTCACTGGCCACCCTAGATGTGCTCATAGTCGGAAGGGGGCAGATATGTGAACCGTCACGAAAATGCTAGTGATAAGCACGGCCCTTTCAGGGAACCCAAAGGAGCAGGAATGTGCTGGAAAGCTCGGGGAGAGCACTGAATAAGCGGAGGACGAGAAACGTTTCCGCCTCTCAAAGAACCCCAACCAGCCATCTTAGAGCCCCAGATATCAGCCAGGGAGACGTATCTAATAACCTCGGGGTGCAGAATCTTGGTTTTTACTTTTGACAGTTTTGAAAATCCCAACACCAGTGGTTTTACTGAGGAGGCGATGGATCCAGACTGTGACTCATTTTAAACAGAGACGATCCGGGCCTCGGCAGCAGGGTGGCTAAGCGGCCTGGGGTGGGCGGTGTACCCTGCACATATCAGCCCCTGACCATAGTGGGCCTCCTCACCTCGGACCACTTCTCCCAGGATGTCTGAGCCACACAGAAAAAAACAGGGAGGGTGGGAAGGCTATAGGAGAGGCAGTGAGCCATGCTCTTTTTTCCCATCTTGATGAAAACATTGTGATTTCTAATAGTAAAATTAGGAAACATGGTTTCGTTAATGTTAAGCCCAAGGGCCAGTTTAACTGGGCAAATGTGTGAATTAGAATTTTTAGGGCCTTGCTGTTTCTGAAATGGTCCTCAAGAAGGTCGTAGAAAACAAATTTATGGTTACCAAAGGGAAGGTGGGGGAGGGATAAATTGGGAGTTTGGGATTAAAATATACACTCTACTATATATAAAACAGATAACCAACAAGGTCCTACTGTATAGCACAGGGAACTATACTCAATATCTTGAAATAACCAATAATGGAAGAGAATGTAAAAGGATATATATATGTATGTATAACTGAATCACTTTGCTGTACACCTGAAACTAACCCAACATTTCAAATCAATGTTTTTCAATAAAAACTAAAAAAGGTATATTATATAAATCCAAAAAAAGGTAAATTCTAAACTGGCAAAAAAATTGTGATTTCTATACACATGAATAACCATGATTTATGTTTCACAATTTATGTAGTTGATTTCTTGTAAATTTGACAGTGTCTTCATATTTCTGCTATATGGTCGGTCCCCTTACCCTTTTCTTATACCACCACCCTTACAGCAAGGTCAGTAACTGTAATCATGGTAATAATTTTCACTCCAAAGCCCTGTTTAGAGCCTTTTGAGGTTGACTTCAGTGGCTCCTCTCTGACAAGTGAGGAGTTGGCAGTTCAGAGAGGGAGGCTGACTTGCCTGGGGACACTCAGCAGTCCAGGGGCCAAAGCAGCGCCAGGACTCGTTTTTCCTGATGCACAGTTCAGTAGGCTCTGTAATTGCACCAGCCCTTTTGTACACCGAGATTTGTTTTAATCTATAAACTTCTGGGTGGTATACAGAGTGAAATTAAAGGCTGGTTTGCTATAGTGATGTACTTCATCTTCGTGAGCACTCTCCTTTGGTGTGTCTATAAGGATGGGAGAGTTTAGATGCCCCTTTCAGAGGCCGTATATGGTGAGGATCATTTAAGGTTATTTAATGTATCCAGGCTTCTGGGCCTTTGGAACCATGTGATGTTCTGGGATGGTCTGGGGCACGCAGCAGCACGCCACTGTGACAGCTGAAGGATGCATGGAAAACGCACCGACATCTGATTGGTGACAACGAGCCTCCTCACCACCAAAGTCTCAAACTGGCAATAAGCTCCCGGCCTTATCAGAAGTCCCCGGAAAATCTGCTAGCTGGTGGTGCCAGCGCGGTGATAACGGGGAGACATTGCACTGGAGGCTGACTTAGCGGCAGAATTCTGGGGAATTAAGCTTGACCCTTGCAAGGAAATGAAGCAAAATTCACGAAGGCTGTCGGGGAACTGAGGCAAAAGGAGAGACATCAATGCTGGACGAGAGAAGGTCAGAAAGAAACTGGTCCAGCAGTTACAAGCAACAGTGCTAACAAAAAAGGTATATTGGTTACTTGGGAAAGACGATGAAGAAATGAATGACATTGCAAAAATATCTGAATTCCCCACCAAATTACTTTATTATATCAGTCTTTAATGAGGCCACTGCAGGGAGGTGAAATGGACTGGCAGAAGTAATGACAGCCGTGTGGATACAACTCTTGCTAAGAGGCCACCTTGACAACTAAGCAGGGGTAAACCAGCAAGTGTGGATTACACGTCTTCAGTTATTAAGGAGTCCGGTAATGAATTTACCAAACCTTCAGCAGTTATTTTAAAGGTAAGGGGACTTAGGAAGGATGCATGGACAAGGTTACCGAACTTTAAAGCCAAAGTTAAAGGAATTCAGCGAACTGTGAGCTATTGTTAAATGTCCCAGGCAATGCAGAGAGTATTTCACATGGTAACTGCCAGGTTGGAACCTAGCTTTAAATGATGCAAAACGTTGGGATGTGTTTTAATGATCAGCTTCAGGCCAGAATACAGACGTTGTTAAGCATCTGGACCAGGCCAAAAGAGCTGACAGTTCCACTCAAGGCCAATGTCAATTTTCTGAGCCTATGTGAGTCTATGTGGGTCTGTAGGAAAGTTCTACAGAGCAAAGATACTCCAGTACTGTGGGAAGACAGGGAGGATTAAAAAAAACAACAAGCCCCAAGTCAGGTTAGCAAACTACAAACTGCATGTTCTCATTTAGTCCTGCAGTCCTGCCAGTAGGCAATAAAGTCCGCAGTGTACAGATAAGAAAACTGAGGCTCCCAGAGGCTTAGTGCCTTCCAAAAGGAACAAAACTAATAAGTGGTACATTAAGGACTGGAAATCAAGGACTGGTAAACTAACTGAGGCCTGGAAGTCTTTCTGCTATAAATCTGATACTCCTTCCATACCATGCTAAGAAGGCTTCTACTGGATAAAGAAGGATATGTTCTATGACTTAAAACCCTGAGTGTTTTCAAATTTGCAAATTGAGATGAAAATGCTGAAAGGTGCTAGGCACAAATAGAGCTGAACACAGAGGGAGGGCTATTCCATTATTTAAAAAGAGAAGAAGGTCCATTTCATACAAGTCTGCTAGGAATATCCTGTCATTTCCTGTCATTGAGGACCTACTATGTGTAGGATTCTGAGATGTATATTCACAGGGACAGCAGAAAGGGTCCGGGGAGACATATGAAGACACAGAAGACCTATAAGACCTATAAGAAGAAATGAGCACAGGCAAAGCCTACATGATAGAACAAAGTCCAGAAAGGAATATGACAAAATGTCAAGTGTCATCTCTAAGTGGTAGGATTCGGGTAACTTAATTTTCTTCTTTTTGCTTCTATGCACTTTATAAATCTATAGTTAAGTTTTATTTTAATTTACAGAAGTGAGTTAAAGAAAAGCCTAAGCAAGACCTGAGCTGGTGTACAGGTGTGCTGACGGCACCCCGGGAGGGGGAGGGGGGCCATCCTGCAGCGGGGCCCAAAGAGCATTAGGGAGAGGAGAGCAGAAAGGGCCTGAGGAGCTGGAAGTGGGGGGAGCGGCGGAGGCGGCAAGGCCAGGAGGGAGATGAGGCTGCAGTTGGGAGGACATCATGGGGCAGCGTAAGCCTTTAGTCTGGTTCAGGAACCCAGGGCCTCGGAGCCTGGGCAGGGGGCCGGTGAGGACCCTGGTTTCTGGAGAGGCCCAAAGGCATGTGGGGTGCCTGGGTCTAGGGTGGGGTGGGAATGTGGGGGTTGGGAGATGGGTTGCACCTCTGCACCCTGACCCGCCGTGGGCCCCTCTAAGAGCAAACGGTGAGCAGGAGGGGTGGAGAAGCATGTCTGCGCTTGCTGGGTGCGGGAGGCTGGACCACTGGGGGTCAGGCAGGGAGTGGGATGCGTGTCCCCCAGGAGAAGGACATCCTGTGGCCGCTGTACAGCACCTACACACCACGCCCGCCCGCCCGTGGACTCTTAAGTGTCTGTTGCTACTCTTGGTTTGATGAATTGCCCCCTGCAGTCCTGGCTGGCTGATGTCTGGGTGCCTGAGAACCCCGGCTCCCAGAGGGCTGCAGGGGCAGTGGGCACAGTCTGTCTACACCCCTGGGGATGGGCTTTTCAGTGGTCCCCAGGGATGGCTGACTGCTTCCCGGGGAACATGGCAGACCTCAGAGAGCAGGCACAGGAAGCTGTGCAGGTCGGCGGGGCTCCCCCAGCCTTGAGTCTGTCTCCAGGTCACCTAGAACCCGCAGTGAGGTCTCCAAACACAAATGAGAGCAGCCACTCGCCTGCTCTCACCCACCTGGGCAACCTGGCCAGGTGCTCGCTCCCGGAGCAATGGAAATGGAGCCCAAAGGCTCCAAGAGACAAGCTGCTTCCTAGTTATTCAGCTTTTCCAACTGACAAATCTTTTCGAGGGTGGAGCTTTTGTTTGCCCCAAGAGGGCCCCTGTGCCAGCCCTGAGGACAGCCTTTCACAGTCCTCTTGGCGCCCGCAGTCACTGTCCTTGCGTTCCCAGATCTGCCATTCTTCTAACCTTCAGCTGCACAGAGATGGGAGAAGGTGGAAAAAGGACCTTTTATAACCAAATTATCTCTGTGCATTCATCTGCCATTATGTTAATGTATCCAGAAGCCCGACAGATGGTACAAAGTCAATTACGCTGGTGTTAAAAAGGGAGAAATTGACCTTTTCAGGACTCACTTGGATTCAGAGCAGAGTTTGCAAACTCGGGTTTCAGGCCTGGCACGTGGGTGAAGGCGCAGGGCACTTGGCAGGGGGTGGGTCAGGGTGGTCAGCCCGGGATACCTCTGTACCTGCACATTCTCTCAAAGAGCCCAGCGTAGCCATCACAGTTGGTCTTCTGGGTCTGCAGGATGGTGGTGGGTTTGAAGGCCTGGCGGTCCTTCTCCTGGGCGGCCTCGATGTCATACTCTGGAGGGCAGAGGAGGAGGCCGTGAGGAACCAGGTCCCTGGAGACGACCCGGCTGGTGCAGAGGAGAGGGGGTCCACAATCTGTGGCGCTGCCCCTGCCCTCCACTGTACTTCCAGCATCACTTGGGCTGGCCTCCCTCAGGCCGGGGAGAAACCGCTATGGACTGAAGGGAACAGGGCCCCAGTCCAGGTGCTATCTGGCAAATGTCCCCTCTGTGTGGGTGAGGGCAGGAAGAGCAAGGCATTGGCTGAGGGGTCACTGGCTCCTTAGGCCTCGTAGGAGTGGCTGGGAGGGGAGGGACAAAGACAGCACTGGGCTGGGGTTTGCCTGCGTGTCCCCACCACAACACAGCTCTGCAGGCGGGGCCAGTGAGGCAGCTCACCCATCCCTGCGGCAGCCCCCGAGGCCAAAGCCTCACACTGACCTGCAGGGGGCGAACTGAGCTACTATTAAAACTTGTCCCAAACAGAGAAGACAGACTGTCACTTCAGTAACAGTAGAGCTTAAGGCATGGGGGAGGACCTGAGCCTGTGGCCTTTGAGGGCACAAAGGAGGTGTGTGTGTGTTGGGGGGGGCTGGGGGGTGGTGTGTGTGTGTGTGGTGGTGGTATGTGTATGTGTGTGTGTGTGTGTGTGCATGCGCACGTGTCTGTGTGCATGTGTGTGTGGGGCTGGTGGTGTGGTGTGTGTGTGGGCTGTGTGTGTGCGTGTGTGTGTGGTGTGTGTGTGCGTGTGTGTGTGTGCTGGGGTGGGTTGTGCGTGTGTGTGCGTGCTGGGGTGGGTTGTGCGTGTGTGTGCGTGCTGGGGTGGGTTGTGCGTGTGTGTGCACGTGTGTGTACATGTGTGTGCGTGTGTGCACATGTGTGTGTGGCGTGGGTGGGGTGTGTGCGGGTGTGTGTCCATGTGTGCATGTGTGGGGTGTGTGTATGCCTGTGTGGGTGTGTGTGTGATTGCGGTGTGTGTGTGTGTGCGCGTGTGTGGGGGTGGGTTGGGTTGTGTGTGTGGTGTGTGTGGGGATGTGTGTGTGGGGTGTGTGTGTGTGTGTGTGTGTGTGGGTCTGTGTATGTGTGTGTGTGGGTGTGCGTGTTTTTGATGTGTGTGTGTTTGTGCGAGTGCATGTGTGGTGTGTGTGTGTGCATGTGTGTGCGGGGTGAGGTGGGGTGTGTGCGTGTGTGGGGGGGCTGTGGGTGGGTGTGCGTGTTTTTGGTGTGTGCGTGTGGAGTGGGGTGGTTTGTGTGTGTGTGTGCGCGTGTGTGTTTGGTGTTTGTGGGTGGATGTGTGTGTTTTTGGTGTGTGTGTGTGTTTGTGCACGTGCGTCTGTGGGGTGGGGTGGGCTGTGTGTGGGTGTGTGTGGGGTGGGGTGGGGTGCGTGCGTGTGTGTATGTGTGTGGGTGCGTGTATTTGGTGTGTGCATGTGGGGTGTGTGTGTGTGTGGGGTGGTTGTGGGTGGGTGTGCATGTTTTTGGTGTGTGTGTGTGCGTGTGCATCTGTGGGGTGGGGTGGGCTGTGTGTGGGTTTGCGTGTGTGCGTAGGGTGTGTGTGTGTGTGTGTGTGTAGGGGGTGGGGTGGGGTGTGTGTGCTTGTGTGTGGGGTGTGTGTGTGGGAGTGTTGTGGGTGGGTGTGCGTGTTTTGGGTGTGTGCGTGTGGGGTGGGGTGGTTTGTGTGTGTGCATATGTGTGTGGTGTGTGTGTGTGTGTGGTTGTGGGTGGGTGTGCATGCTTTTGGTGTGTGTGTGTGCGTGTGGGGTGGGGTGGTTTGTGTGTGTATGCTTGTGTGTGTGTGTGGTCGTGTGTGTTTTTGGTGTATGTGTGTTTGTGCGTGTGCATCTGTGGGGTGAGGTGGGCTGTGTGTGTGTGGGGTGTGTGTGTGTGTGCGTGCATGTGTGCATGTGGGGTGGGGTGGTTTGTGTGTGTGTGGGGTGTGTGTGTAGTTGTGGGTGTGTGTGTGTTTTTGGTGTGTGTGTGTTGTGCGTGTGCATCTGTGGAGTGGGGTGGGCTGTGTGTGGGGTGTGTGTGTGTGTGTGTGCGTGCATGTGTGCGTGTGGGGTGGGGTGGTTTGTGTGCGTGTGGGGTGGGGTGGTTTGTGTGTGTTTGTGTGTGTGTGCATGTGTGTGGGGTGTATGTGTGCACGTTTGTGTGTGTGTGGTTGTGGGGCGGTGTGGGTGTTTTGGGTGTGTGTGTGTGTGTGTTTGTGTGCGTGCATGTTGGGGGTGGGGTGGGCTGTGTGTGAGTGTGTGTGGTGTGTGTGGTGCATGTGTGTGGTGTGTGTTTGTGTGTGGTGTGTGTGGGGATGTGTGTGTGTGGTGTGTGTGGGGTTGTATGTGTGTGTGTGTGTGCATGTGTGTGTGTGGGGTGGGGTGGTTTGTCTGTGTGTGTGCATGTGCGGGTGTGCAGGGGTGTGTGTGGTGTGTGTGTGCACGCGTGTTTGGAGTATGCATGTGTGGGGTTTGTGTGCGTGCATGTGTGTGGGGGTGGGGTGTGTGGGGGGATGTATGTGTGTGTGTGTGCGTGCATGTGTGCATGTGGGGTGGGGTGTTTTGTGTGTGGTGTGTGCGCGTGGGTGTGCGTGTGTGTGGGTGTGCGTGTGTGTGCGTGTGTTTGGGATGTGCATGTGTGGGGTTTGTGTGTGTGCGTGTGTGTGGATGTGTGTGTGTGTGTGCATGTGTGTGTGTGGGTGTGGGTGTGTGTGGGCGGTGCAGCAAAGTCCTGACAGATGTCCTGTTTCCCATCCTGCCCCCTTAAAGCCCAGGCTGAGTGCCAGGGCTGGAGTTGGAGGAGTGGCTCCTCAGGTCCTATGGCAGATGCCCTACCTGTGTCAGGTGAGTTCATCCTCTAAGCTGCATCCCTAACTGCTGCTCTGGGAGGACAAAGAGAAAGCCCAGTGGCAGCAGGTCAGGGAAGCCCTGCTGGTCTCTATGTCACAGGGAAGTCACTAGAAGTCCATCCCACCAGCCAGCTCCTCCATGGACTGCAGGGTGCAGCATCCAGCTTCCCCTTAGCAACCGCCTGTGGGATTGGCTTGAGCTGGTCAGACTCTCAAGGGTGTCCCATGCAGAGCTGTGGGCAGCTGCGCAGGCCCAGGTCCCCTGGGGTGGCTCTGAGAACTTGGAGACTGGGCTGAGAGCAAAAGCTGAGGCCCCCACTGTGGGAGCAGGCAGCCGGGAGAGGGGTGCCCACTCACCCACCACTCCCGGGTGTTTTGAGAAACCTCTGGTGTTACAGCAACTTTTCAAATAGCTATGGCTCACCCCCAGCCTCTTCCTTCTTGGAGATGACCTTCTGCCCTGGGTTCTCATCTCTGTGGAGCAGGTCACCCAGGAAGGCAGGACTGAGGGAAGGCTGCCGCTGGGTGAGGGGCCTCAGCTCTGGCTATGGGCAGAGGGCCACGTGGGATCCTTGCCCATGCACCCTTCATGGAGACTGCTAGCACACAGTGAGTTAACCTTGGTTATTGAACCCAGCCATCTGAGAGCCCCTCTCCTCCACCTTCCCTCTTCCTCCACACACATGGGTGATGGAGTCAAGCCCAGAGATGTTCCTCTGGGAACAGGGTCCCAGAGCTAGTGGCCCTACCGGCAGGCCTACCTATGTGGTGGCAGATCCAGATCCAGATGGCGCGGACCCTCTCCAGGTCACTGTGGGCCTCCTGGAGCAGGTCGCTCACCAGCGCGTCCAGGCCGCTCTTGACTGTCACCTGGGAAGTGGAAGGAGTGTGCTACGTCAGGGCCCAGACAAGGGCTGTGAGGAGCCCGGTGCCTTGCCACCTGCAGCCAGCACTGCCCTTCCTCTGGGCAGAGAAGGAGGAGAGGCCCAGAGGCTCAAAGGCTGGGCTTAGGGCAACCTTGATGCGGTCTGGACGCAGTGGGAAGTGCTGACCAGCTGAACCACTGGCTCTAGAGCCATCACATCTCTCTGCAGCAGCTCCTGGGGCCAGTTAAGTGGCCATCCGGGCGCTGTAGCAGCCCCTAGTCATGGTCAACACTACCCAAAGCAATCGACAGATTTAGCACAATCCCTATAAAAGTCCAACAGCCTTTTTTGCAAAAACGAAAAAACCAGTCCTCAAATTCATATGGAATTCTAAGGGGCCTGGAATAGCCAAAACCATTTTGAAAAAAGATGAACAAAGTTGGAGGACACAGATTTCTGGATTTCAAACTTACTTAAAGTTACAGTAATCACAACAGTGTGATATCGACATAAGGGTTATATAGACTAATGAAACAGAACTGAGTCTAGAAATAAACTCATACGTCTATGGCTAATTGACTTTTGACCAGGGTGCCAGGTCCATTCAATGGGGAAAGAATAGTCTCTTTAATAGATGGTACCTGACAACTGGATATCCATATGCAAAAGAAGGAAGTTGGACCCCTACATCATACCATATATAAAAATTAACTCAAAAATAATCAATGACCTAAATATAAGAACTTAAACCGTAAAACTCTTAGAAGAAAACACAGGGGTAAATCGCGGTGACCTTGGATTTGGCAATGGATTCTTTGATATGATACCAAAAGCTCAGGATATAAAAGAAAAAATAGATTAATTTGGCTTCATAACAATAAAAATCTTCTGTGCATCAAAGGACAATATTAAGAAAGTGAAAAGATAATTTATAGAATGGAAGAAAATATTTGCAAATCATATACCTGATAAGGATTTAATATCCAGAATATATAAAGAACCCGTATAATTCAACAACAAAATGACAACCTAATTTTAAAATGGGCTTGAATATACATTTCTCCAAAAATATATAAATGGCGAATAGACACATGAAAAGATGCTCAATGTCATTAGTCACTAGGGAAATGCAAATCAAAACCACAATGAAATACTACTCCATACCCACTAGGATGACTATAGTAAAAAAAAAAGGCAATCATAAAAAAATTGGCAAAAATTTGAAGAAATTAGAACCCTTGTACATTGCTGGTGGGAATGTAACAACGGTGCAGCTGCTGTGGGAAACAATTTGTCAGTTCCTCAAAAATTTCAACATGGAATTACCATATGACCCAGCAATTCCACTCCTAGGTATATATACAAAAAGAATTGCAGACAGATACTCAGATACCTGTTCACCAATGTTCATGGGGCAATATTCACAATAGCCAAAAGGTAGAAACAATGCAAGTGCCCATCACAGATGAATGGATAAACAAAATGTGGTATATCCATGCAATGAAATATTACTCATCCATTAAAAGTAATGAAGTTCTCAGACATGTTACAACATGGATGAACCTTGAAAACACAGTGCTAAGTGAAACAAGTCAGACACAAAAGACACAGTGTATGATTCTTACTTATATGAAATACCTAGACTAGACAAATTCATAGAGACAGTAAATAAATTAGAGGTTACCAGGGGCTGGGAGGAGGGAGAATGGGGAGTTATTGCTTAACGGGTACAAAGTTTCTGCTTGGGGTGATTTTGGAAGTAGACAGTGGTGACGGTTGTACAACACTGGGAATGTAATTGATGTCACTGAATTGTACACTTAAAAACGATTCCAATGGCAAATTATATGGCATATGTTTTACCATAATATATAAAAAAAGAGCAAGTTAGGTTTTCTGCATGGATCCTCAGGAGAAAACAGGGCTGGGGTTGCTGGAAAGGCAGCCCTGGCCATGCTCACTCTTTCTAGAGAAGTAGGGGCACCTGTGCGCTTACCTCTGCAATGGTTGCCCGCGCCTCCGTCAGCTCCCACCCTAGGTCCTCCTGACCTAGGAGGTTCCGCCGCTCACACGGGAGCTCCAGGACCCACCCTCTGAACACAGGAAGACCGCCAGGCCCCTCTGCGTGTCCCCTTGCCCAGCTGCTCCAACACCACAGTCCTGTCTTTGTCCCTCTCCCAGGGCCTAGAAGCACACATCACAGGCCTGCATTACAGCCCGGCTGACTCCTGACTTAATCCCCAGCTTCGGTTCTATGGTTTCTGGCCCTTTGGTCCCCACTCACTGCTCTCTGAGGCTGTCCAGCAGCCTGTCCATCCCTTTTGGCAGCCATGACAACATATCCCACCTTGCACAGACTCTGGACGCCCCCCTTCCCTTCCCTCACTCTCGCAGATGACCAGGCCTCAGACTCAACAAGGCCCAGGCAAGACTTCCTTACCAACGAGCCCTCCTCCTCCGCTGGGCTCTCTGCTGGCCTCGGGGCCAAGCCGCCTGCCTTGGCAAAGCTGCCCTTCCTTCCTCAGGCGCTGCCCTCGCTCCGCTGCGTCCTCACCTCCTCCTCCCGGGCCTGGCGGCCCCAGCCTCTCCTGTCTGCCGTGTCTCTTCAAAACGCCCCCCAGTCTCCCTCTCAGGACTGCCCACATCTAGTCTCCCTTCCTTGCCAGGCTCCTGTGGGGTCTTCCCTCCACTCCCTCCCCCTTCAACCCCCATTTGCCCTTCAGCCTGCCCGAGCCTGGCCGAGGCCTTCAACCTCCTCTGAGCTGCCCCCCTGGAAGTACGAAGGGCCTCAGTGCTGAGCAGTGGAAGGGAGCCTGTCTAGCCTCGCCTGGCCAGAGTGAACCATGACCGCACCTTCTAGAACACTGACCCTTCCTGGTCTCGCCCGGCCTCAGGTGGCTCCTGGCCCTGCCTTCCCCAAGATGGCACCCTCCCTATGGCTTTAGCTCTTAGCTGAATCTGACGGCTCCCAAAGCAGGGTTTCCGGCCAGACCTCTCCAGGCTAGATACAGCTCCGGGCTCGGCTATCCAGCTGCCCAGGGGTCACCTCCACAGGCGCTAGAGCCCACTGCACCCCACACAAACCATCACCCCCGACACGTGCTCCAGCTCCCTCACTCCGTGCGCCGAGAAGCTACCCTGCCTGCCCTCCACCGCTCAGCGCGGTGACTGGGCAAGCCCTGCCCCACCTTTACCTCACTGCACACACACTGGGGAGGGGTCCTTCCCCTCTGCTTCCAGCTCCTCTCCGTTCTCAGTGTCCCCGCTTCATCCAGGGATGCCTCCTCCTGCCAGGACAGCTGGACACCCCCTACTGATGCCCCTGCCTTGAATCAGACTCTCTGATCCGAGCTCCTATCGTCACTCGTCAGTTCAGCAAACAAGCTTCCTGAGTATCCACTATGTGCCAACCCCAGGGTGGTTTTTCTAGGACTGTAGACGATCTCCCGGCTTATCGGCCTAGGATTGCTCACCCTGACCTTAGCGACGGGTCCAGCTCCTTAGCTGCTCCAATCAGACTCTGTGTGGTATGGCTCCTGCCTGGCTCCCAGGACCCCAGTGGGTCCCTCGGGCATCAGCTCTTGTAGCTGCCCCTCCCCACACCTGCCCCAGATGTGCCCAGGCCCAGAGGTGTGGGAGCTCAGCCGCCCACGTGTTCAGGGGTGAGGACTGCCGTGGTCATGTGGGTGCTGGCCATCTGCGTCTGTGGTCCTCCCCCCATCCTCACGTCCCTTCCTTCATGGGCTGGGGCTGGCAGGGCTCAGCAGCAGCAGTGCCCCAGTGGGCAGGGGAGGACAGGACAGGGCTGGCCGGAGGCGCCTGCCAACAGGGCGGCGCGGGGTGTGTAGCCTGGGGTGAAAGCATCAGGACCGTGGGTGGGGTGGGAGGGTGAAATGGCCTCTGTCCGGGGCCCTTCTGTCCCCCTCCCACATACTGTGGAAAGGCGCTCCGTACTATCCACCCAAGGGACTCAGGATACACTCAGGAGGGGTCTGGGGAGAGCCTTTGCCGCTCTGGTTTGGGAAACTCCAAGCCGCCTTGTGGGGGTGACCATCGCAGGCAGAGGGCCCAGCTCTCCTACCTGTGAGGCATAGGTGTCCAGTTTCTCAAACTGCCGCAGGTCCAGGGGCATGGATTTCAGGCTGGAGCGATCCCAGGGGTAGGCTGGAAACACAAGGAGGTTGGTCAGGGTCTGAGACCGGCCAACGGGACTGCCTGGCCCAGGGCTCCCTGTCTTTTTGAGGAGCTGTGACGGCCTGACCTTCAACATGATTCCCGGACTGAAACACTGCTCTCAAGAGCTAGATCTCTTAGAAGCGCTCCTCGGTCCAACTGGTTTGGGAACCATGGCAACTCCTCTAGTCCTCTGGGAGACCCACAGGGATAGTAAGCAGACCCCAGAAGCCAGCAGTGAAAGAAGTGATGGATTGCACCTCAGTGAATTCAGCAGCCCCAGACGGACTGATGACAGAATCCCTCCTCCCCACCCCACAGTTTCCTGCAGATTCCCTGCTAGCTTTGCCAGGAATGAATGCTCCGTGGGAAGCACCCAGGCAGCGCTGCTTGCCACTGATGTCCTGGCCACGGTGCCCAGGGTGGTCTGAAGGGCACCCGGGTGTGGGAGAGGGCAAGATGGTCCTGGGCCACCTGGATCTCTGTAGGGTGAGGTGCGTTTGGCACCCAGACAGGCTTCTTCCCTTGCCCATGGTCATCTGGAGACTGACCGCTTGCACCCCAAGAAAGTTAAGAGTTCTGGCAACAGGTGCCCAAAGTACAGTGTGGGGGGGCCCTGAGGGAAGCTGGGCCTCAGAATCACTCTTCTACGCACAGCCTTTCTCAGAGGAAGCCAGGACACAGGACAGCCCCAGGCAGCTGCTGCAGGGTTGACTGACCAGTGGTCAGACCAACCCATGGATGGATGGGCAGCAAACTCCTGTCCCAGCCCAGAGAAGAGCCTGGGCTCTGGCTGGGTCTTTCTTATTCAAGGCCCTCTGAGCCAGGCTGACCAAAATCAGGCAAGCTGGATAGGAGGACAGGGTGGGGGTGAGAGGCGGATGGGGCCAAAGGGGCACTGATCCCCTGACTCCAGTGAATCAACTCTCAGCCTGCTATGTCAGGAACCTCTGGGTGCTGGGTGAGTCAGGGGTGCTGGTGGGACCCCAGGACATGCCAGCAAGCCTGGGAAGAGCAGAGTAACATGGGAAAGTGCCTGGTGGGGCTGCACAAGGCCTGGGATCTAGCCCGGTGACCTCCCCCTCACTGGGCAGTGCTAAAGCCAGCAGCCCAGCCTCCGGCGCAATCTATGGGGCACCTGGGAGAGTGAAAGAGACGGTGGACCACGTGGTAAGGTCAGCAGCACTCTTCTCCCTGGGAGGGTGCAGGGTGAGGGTCCTCTGCAGGCAAGCGCAGAGCAGGGGTGCGAAGCCGCTGTGCCCGGTGTGGGGCTGCGCCTGCATGTACCCACACAACCCTCGTGGACTGTGAGAGTCCTTTTTTCTTTCAGTTTAAAAAGAAAAGTAATTTATTAAATGTCTTCAAGTAACTGCGTGAGCTACAGGAAGACCAGAGCAGCAAGTGTAGAGGCTGCATAGCCAGAACCAGGGCTGTAAGTCAGACTGTGGAACTGCGGGGGACAGGATGTTGGAGAGTGTCGCCATTCCCACCGAGATGCGTACAGTGGTTTCCTTGGTGCTATAGACTTGAGAGGTGTGGTGAGAGGGTGGGGACGCCACCAGCGCTGGCTGGAGCTGCTCCACGACCCTCCCTGGGCCAGCATTGCATGTCAGGCAGTGCCAGCTGGTCAGGGAGCTGGTCAACGTCTGGCCACAGAGGAGCTCCCAGCCTCCAGTCAAGTTCAGCCGTCAGGAGCAGGCCACACGGGTCCTTCTGCACTTCTGCACCGCTGTGGGTCCCTTCCTGTTAGGACCCAGGCCTTCGTCCTTCTCAGGCTCAGACTGGATTTGGCCCCCTCTCCCTGCTCCCTCAGTCCCTGCTGACGCCCTGCAGGAGTCCTCGTGGGGGGGGTGCGGGGGGGGAGGAGGGTGTGGGGCAGGGCGAGGTGCTGGTCTCTGTGACCTCTGACACATCCAGGATCCGAGGCTGTTCCTCTCCTAAGAGGGGACAGGGTGCGTGGTGGGCAGGCAGGCTGTGCAAACTCTATGGTGAGGCTGTGGCCTCGCCCAGCAACCTAGCATTTTCTTTCTTCATTTTCTGCTCCTCTAATAAGCACCAAGACTCCCTGGACGTCCCCTGCCCCCAGCCTTCTGTCCTGTACAGTCTTACCCTGGAGCTCCCTAGAAGCCCAGCGCCATAGCGGCTCAGTGACTGTCTGGTGCCAGAGCTGGGATTTCTCGCCTCCCATCACTCAGATCACTTCAGGGCCTATCTCGGGTGGTCTACCATGCGGCCCTTGTCCAGCCAGACCCTCAGAAGGGAGGGGGGACACAGCAGGAGGTCCTGCCAAGCTTCCCCCCTTCTTGGTGCCCTCTTCCCCCCACGGACTCTGGTTCCTGCCATCCCCTGACAAGGGCCGTCACAGTGACCTAAGTGGATATGAAGTGGACTTACACATTTAACAAGCGTCAGCTCTGCAAATGAGGTCTCCCCACCCCCATTTCAAAGAAGGATGCTGTTTCTAAAATGGGACTGAAAAACCCTATTATTAAGAAAGTTTTACCCTTTCTTGGTTCCATTCTACAATATCTGAACATTAAGAATATCCACAATGATTTATGCCTCATTAAATTTACTTTCTGAGCAGATTATATAATATTTGAATATGATTTTGCATAAATACATTTTAAACACCAGTGGCATTAACTAAGTTATTCTAATTTTAAAGCAAAACAATGGGAAGAAGTACCAAACTGTACTAAACCTTAGATGCCATCTGGTCTGAGCTGAGGGGGAAACTGAGGCCCAGGGAAGGTGAGTGAGCGCCAAAAGCAGGATTTGAACCCAGGCCGTCTATTACCTATTCGGGATTTCTTCCTCTGCCCCACTCTGCTTATTCTCCTGCCTCCCTCCTTACGGATGCTTGGCATTCCATTTAAAGTTAATACAATTCTGAATTCTGTTTTTAATGTTTCCCATAATGGGCTGCCTTGTTATTGGTGGAGTTTATGCTTTAACTCTGGGATCACATCTAGTGTGTGAGCTTTTTACTTCTCTACCTGTGTCCATGGCAGACGCTGCCAATCAATCATGATACTCCTGTCCCCTGAGCCCAGAAGTGGCCCCAGACTCCCAGCACAGTGCTCCAGGGAGCCATTTCCAATTGAGCACAGATTGGCTCATGAGGCTAAACCAACTTACCGTCTCAGAGAATGGCTCCAAAGAAGGTACCACAACTTACCGTGGGCGTCTTTCCCTCCAGGCTGCCGGGCTCTTGTGTTTCCATTTTTATCACCTTGTAAACCTACAATATCCCAAAGGTCAGAAGTAGAGACAGTTCAGAAGAAATAGAAATGCAAGCACAGACGATTCTCTGTGTGGGTGTCCTTGTTTCTGATGTCTCCTCTTCACTCTCCCGCTCACAGCCTTCTTGGTCCCATCCCCACCCACCATGGAATTGCTGCTGGGATTGCCCCAGGCTTCCTGCTGAGGAGTAGGGAGGACTGACAGCCAGGGACGGGATGACAAGAAAGAGAAGTGCAGTCTGTGAGCAGAGGGAGAATTTGCTTGGGCATCAAGCCTTGCGATTATTCAGTGGGCCTGCCTGGAGCTCCGTGTTCCTCCCTCCTCTGGACGCTCCTGCCATCTCGGACCACAGATGGGGATCCTGAGAGCACCAGTGAATTCACTACCAGATGACCCCGGGACAAGAACTGACCATGGGCAGCTCATGAAAGGGGGGAGAGGGGAATTATTCCTCGGGAAGGTTCAAGGACAACCAAATCCTATAAATCCAGGACTGTTAAGGCAGAATGGTCAGCAATTGTTATTAGACTCCACAGGCAACAGGAGAGAATTTCCTGCTGATCTGAAGCCAGGTCAGGAAGATGTGGGTCCCTGTTGGAACCAGAAGGAGCCAGAGGTGGGGAAGCCAAGGCAAGTTTTTCTCTGCCCTTGAAGGCCACTGTAGGCCTTCAAATGTACAGAAGGTTGCAAATGTACATAGGCCACTCTGAGAAACAGTGGACCTTGTCTTTCTTACGGCCACATTTTGTTTCCACCTACATTCTTTGGTAGAGTGATGGGGGTTCAAAAGAGTAGCCAGATTTTTTGTGTACTTACTACACCTGGCTTGTGCATTATTGACGATCTCATTTTAGCTCATGACAATCCTATGAGGGATGTTGAATTATTTTCCTCCTTTTATACATGAGGAAATTGAGTCCAAAAGAGAGGTTGAGCCACTTGCCTGAGGTCACACAGCTGGGATCTGAACCCAGCCAGTCAACTCCCAGGGCCTGACCTCTCTACACCTGCCTGCCCTCCCGAGGCCCTGGCTGCTGAGGGCTGCAGGACCAGGCAGCCTTAGAGGAGCTGCCTCGGCCCCCGCCACGAGCAGACATGAAGGTTCACTTCATGAACCTCAGCCTTGGCTGTCCTGCAACCTCCGTTCCTTGGCCGGCATTTCCCCAGGCCCCTGTTTACCCACAGGATGGACAGATGCAGGGAGAGGACCAAGAAGGGAGCAGAGGAGACATCGTGGGCGTGGGTCTGGGCCTGTGCGCACAGCACAGAAGGCAGCCGGGTGCGGTGGTGAAGGGTACAGGCTTCATTAGGACCTGGGTTCTGATCCGCTTCCTAACTGGGTGACTGGCAGCTATTTCACCTCTCTGTGCCTTTGCTGATCTACAAGGTGGGGATAATACTGGTGCATATCAAAGAGTTAAAAACTCATTGAGTGTACAGTGCTTAGCTCTGCGCATGCCACTTTTTAGGCAGTCAATAAATGGTGTCTAAAAACAATAGCACTCGTGTGATGAAATTCATCTTTAGCTAAATGCCTTGTGTTACCCACACCTAATGGCAGAGACTTAAGAACAGGGGTTGTTGAGTGTGGAGAAGAGAGTGCTCAGGATGAAGCTGTCGTGTCTCTGCCTCTTCCCAGTGTGTAGGCCCAGGTCACTCCTCTCCTTCCCCAAGAAGGTGTCCAGGCTGGGCTCTGGCCCTTCCAGCTACCCTCAATCCTCCCTGCCAGCCCTTCACACATGAGTAGCCCTGTACGTACGTACGTTTAGCCAAGGAGAACTTCTTGAGCAGCTGGGGCATGGCATCCTGAGGGTGGACCTCCACAGTCAGCTGTGTCCCTGCAGAGGAATAGGGGGTGATATTCTCAGCCAGACGCTGCCAGGAAAGGGTGCAATGTCTCATGACAGATGTTTGATCAATAAAACACAATTGGTTTTAGAGCTTTCTTTTGAATATGCAAATAATTTTTGCATAACCAAAAAACACGAAATAAGCAGACAGTTTCCAGATCTGGGCAAGATGGAGTAAACAAATTCTACCTTGTCTCTCCCACCGAATGCAACTGTAGACATTGGAAAGAATGCATGGGCTAACTCTTTGAGGACTCCGCAAAGTAAATGATAGGCAAATTGGGAAAGAAGATTAGAATTTAAAGCATCATCAGATTGGCAGAGTTGACCATTCCCCACCCCCAACTGTATTACCTAGACTGGACTCAAAGGCAGCCCCAAACCCAGCAGTGCACAATAGATGCAGAGAAAAAGTGCTCTAAGAGAAGCCCTTTCTTTTGGCCTGTGGAGTGAGAAAGGGAAACTCTAAGAGCCAGAGTGTGGGAAATCCCCTGTTGTTTTTTTACCCCTTTTTTCCATTATCTCCTGACTCAGCCTCCAGGGAAGTTCTGCTGGTATCAGTGCAGCAGTGTGTTTGGTGGCCCGGCAGGCACCTAAGACTTTGAGGGGAGGTACCAGTGAAGCTATGATTCCCAAGAGTGTGGGAGAAAATACTCATTGATTTTTTTTTCCTCTCTTTGTTCTCTGCTGATTGGTTCCAGATGCAGGCAGAATTGTGAGAACTACCCAGAAGAGTGGGGAAACTAAAACCCCAGTTTTGGGGCCAGAGGACTGGGAAGTGGGTCATAAAGAGGAGGGAGCTCAAGAAAGCAATTCCATAAAGTTATGGATGAACTCCTGTGGTCACCTCTTCATGGATGGACCTCATTCATGTTGTGCATGCTTTGATCTCATCCTAAGCATCATATCACAGTCTTTGAGAACTAAACTAGGGGGTAGACCAATGCCCAGACTGGCTGCTGGGTGGTGCATGTGCAGGGCAGATCTGTATAGCATTGCAAAGGCTACAATCCCAAATTACTCAGTATAGAGAAACCCTAGAAAATATCAACTTAAAAAGGAAAAGAAAATCAACAGATGCTAACCCCATGATGATACAGATTTTGGAATTATCAGACAAAGACTTTGAAAGAGCCATGATAACCATGCTCTGAAAAGTGAGGGCAAATAGTTTAAAATAAATGGAAAGATACAAAGTATCAGAAAAATGTAGAAGACATAAAGAAGAAAGAAATAAAAATTTTAGAACTGAAAACTATAGTTGTTTAAAAAATTATCTGGTTATGCTCAATAGCAAAATAGAGATGACAAAGGAAAGAGTCAGTGAACTTGAACATAGATCAATAGGAATTATTAAGGAAAAACAGAGAGAAACAGTGAACAGAGCCTCATGAACTTGTGTGACAATGCCTGAAGATCTAATGTTCATGTCACTGAGATCCCAGAAAGAGAGGAGAAATCGTGTGGTGCAGAAAAAAAAAAAATTTGAAGAAATAATTATAGAATAATCAACAAAATAGATAAAACTCTAACCAGAGTGACCAAATAAAAAAGTGGTAAGACACAAATCAGGAATCAAGACACCAATATCAGAAATGAAATGAGTGATATCACTACAGACCCCGTATATATTAAAATAATAATAAGGCAATAGTACACATAACTCTATGAAGAGAAATTCTGCAACTAAAATGAAGTGAACCAATTCCTTGAAAGTTACAAACTACCAAAACTCACCCAATGAGTAGATAACCTGAATTTTCCTATATGTATTTTTAAAACTAAATTTGTAGTTCAAAATTTTCCAAAAACAAACAAACAAAAACCAGACCCAGATGGTTTCACTGGCAAGTTCTAACAAAATTTAAAAAGAAATAACACCAATGACAATTTTTCACAAGATTCTTCAGAAAACAGAAGAGTATCGAATAATTTATATCCTTTTATGATACCAAAACCAGACAAAGACAGTATAAGAAAAGAATATTACAGACCAATATCCCTTATGGACATAAACATAAAAATCCTCAACAAAATATTAGAAAAATAAAATCCAGCAACATAGTAAAAGAATAACATACCACAACCAAGTGTGGTTTACTTTGGGAATGCAAGGCTAATTCAATATTTGAAAATCAATGAATGTAATTCACCATATTAGCAGGCTAAAGAAGAAAACCCACATGATCATACAAACTGATGCAGAAAAAGCATTTGACAAAATTTAACATCCATTCAACAAAACCTCCCAAGAAGCTAGGAATAGAAGGGAACTTCTTAATCTGAAAAAAGGGCATCTACCAAAAACTCAGAGCTAAGAGCATATTTAGTAGTGAAAACTGGAATGCTCTCCCCCTAGGATTGGGAATAAGGCATGGATGGTCACTCTTACTGTTCCTAATAAACATTGTACTGAAAGTCCTACTCAGTGAAATAGGACAAGAGAAAGAAATAAAAGTCATATAGATCAGAAAGGAAGAAATAAAAGTCTTCTATTCACAGATGCCATGTCCGTCTACAAAGAAAAATCCCAAATAATCTACAAAAGAATCTTCTAGAACTAAAAAGTAAGTTTAGCATGGTCACAGGATACAAGGTCAGCACCCCAAAATCAATTATATTTGTATTGGCAATAAGTGATTAGAAATTGAATTTAAAATTACTATTTCTCATATCTCTAAAAATGAAATACTTAAGTATAAATCTAAAAAAAGTGCAGGAACTCTAGGCTGAAAGCTAAAGAATATGATCACACAAATGAAAGAAGACTTAAATAAGTGGGGAAACATATCATGTTCTGAACTGGAAGTCTCAATATTGTCAAGTTGGCAATTCTCCCTAAATTTATCTATAGAGCTAATGCAATTTCAATCAAACTCCTTGCAGGAATTTTATAGATGGTACATATAGGCAAGATGATTCTAAAATTTAGATGGAAAGGTACAGCAACTAGAATAACCAAACTAATTTTGAAAAAAAATAACAGGACTCCAGCTGATTTTAAAATGTACTATAGGACTCCTCTGGTGGCAAAGTGGATGAGAATCCGCCTGCCGATGCAGGGGACATGGGTTTGATCCGTGGTCTGGGAAGATCTCACACGCCATGGAGCAACTAAGCCCGTGCGCCACAACTGCTGAGCCTGTTCTCTGGAGCCTGCGAGCCACAACTACTGAGCCCATGTGCCACAACTACTGAAGCCCGCGCACCTAGAGCCCGTGCTCTGCAACAAGAGAAGCCACTGCAATGAGAAGCCTGCGCGCCACAACGAAGAGTAGCCCCTGCTCGCCGCAACTAGCGAAAGCCGGTGCGCAGCAATGAAGACCCAATGCAGCCAAAAATAAATAAATTAATTAAAATCACTTAAAAAGAATAAAAGATGTACTATAAAGCTAGAGTAGGGCTTCCCTGGTGGCGCAGTGGTTGAGAGTCCGCCTGCTCATGCAGGGGACACGGGTTTGTGCCCTGGTCTGGGAAGATCCCACATGCCGCGGAGCGGCTGGGCCCGTGAGCCATGGCCGCTGAGCCTGCGCGTCCGGAGCCTGTGCTCCGCAATGGGAGAGACCACAACAGTGAGAGGCCCGTGTACCGCAAAAAAAAAAAAAAAAAAAAAAAAGCTAGAGTAATCACAACAGTGTGATATTGGCAAAGGGATAGATATATAGCTCAATGGAACATAACAGCGTTAAGAAATAGACCCACGCAAATATGGCAAATTGATTTTTTACAAAAGTGCAAGGACAATCCGATTAGAAAATGGGTAAAAGAATAGATATATCACCAAATAAGATGTTCAACATCTTGTTGTTGTTCAACATGATTAGCCATTAGGAAAATGCAAATTGAAAGCAGAATGAGATATCACACCTATTAGAAGACCAATACTAAAAAAAATAGTGGCAATACTATATGCTGACAAGTATATGCAGGTGGGATTGTAAAATGATACTGCAGTTTGGCAGTTCCTTATAAAACAAAACATGTACTTAACATATGACTCAACAATTACACTTTTGGGCTTTTATCCCAGAGAAATGAAAACTCATGTTCACACAAAGACATATACACAAATGTTTATAGAAGTTCTATTCATAATCACCCCAAACTGGAAACAACCTAAATGTCCTTCGATGGGTGAATGGATAAACACTTTGTGGTACATCTATATCAAGCTGTACTTCTCAACAATTCTCTTAGGAATGAATGATGGGAGGATGTGACTACAAAGAGTCTGCACAAGAGACTTTTTGGGGTGACAGAACTTCCCTGTATTCTGATTGTGGTGGTGGTGACGTGAATCTGTGCATGTGTTAAAACTCATAGAACTCCACACCAGAAAATCCAATTTTACTGTATGCTAATTTAACTGAAGATAAAAATTTTAAAATACCAACCAAACCCCAAAGTCAAAGCAGAATGAAAACAAAACAAAAACTTGTATGATACAGAAAGATGTAAAAATAGAAGGTGACCCTGAAAAGCAGGATTATAATAAACATGCTTTTTGCATCCTGCTTTCCTCACTTAAGTCTTTACATGTCAGTGAATATAAAGTCATCTTCACAAGTCATCATTTTAAATGGCTGCATAATACTCTGTTCTACAAATGGCTTATAATCATTATAAGCAATCCCTTTTCGTTGGATAGTTAACATTTCCCGTATGTTTTGCTATTTAAACAGTGATGTGATGAACGTTCTGATACACACTGCTTTACACACTCTTCACATCAATTCCTCAAATACATTCTTAAACATGGATCAAAAGGTATGGAGATTTTTAAGGCTTTTGTTAGATACTGGCACACTTTTCACATGAATGATTTTAAGTTTACGATCCTCTCAACAGTGCAAGAGAATGCCTATTTTGCTCATCCTTGCTGTGTTTGATGGCGAAATTGGCCACAATACTTTGTACTTCTTCCTAAGAAGAGGGCTTTTATTCCTTCCATCACATTTGGCCCAGCCTAATGATATGATCTGGCCAGTTAGCAGGTGGTAGAAGTGATGCTGTGCAAGCTCCGAGCCTAGGCCTAGAGCCTTTGCCGCTGCCACTTCCATTCTTGGGATTCCAGCCACAACTGCCAGGTGACTGCACCCAGGCTAGCCTCCTGGAGGATGACAGACCACGTGGAGCAGAGCAGAGCCATCTCAGGTGAGGCCACCCTAGACCAGCTGCTCTCCAGCCAACCCTCCAACTGACCACACGCATGAACGAGCCCAGCCAGGACCTGCGATCAGCCAGGTGTGGCTCAGACGAGAATATCCAGCCAACCTGTACACTTGTAAGCTGGTCATTGTTTTAAGCCACTGAGTCTTGGGGTGGTTTGTAATGTAAAAATAGAGTACCAATACACTCACTGACATTTGATTGTTATTAATCCTTTACATTTTTATCAATGGACAATGACATCTCATTGTTTTTGTGTATTTCTTTAATTTTCAGTGTAGTATTTTTCATATACTTATTTGCCATTTTAAATCTTATTTAATGAATCACCCATTTGCCTATTGATGCGTTATTTTTTCCCTGTTGATTTTGTAAGAGCTCTTTTTACTAACCCTTTGCCTGTTAAATGTGTTTTCACAGAATAACAATACTGACTTTCCTGTGTAGCTCATGAACTTGCTCTGCCTGCCAAAGAGGGTAATTCTCAAACAATTTTAAAAGATACAATGTGGCCTCCCGAGGGATTACTTTAAAGGGGTTAATATTCATTTTGAGTGTAGTTTCTAGCACATTCACTGTCAAAGAAAATCAGCCTGCGATTTGACAAGACGTTAAGCATTTCAGAGTTCAAAGCATCATTCAGGTCTGGTCACAGGATCAGGTACCATCGCCATGGGCAGCCAACTCTGCCTGTGTGTCTTCCCACGAGGCACGAGGCACAGCCTGCTCACCTCTGCCTTTGCACTTTCTCCCCCAGAGACACTTGGAGTCAGTTTTCAAAGTGGGTGCCAAGCTGTACTTGGCTGCCAGATTCCTTGTGAGAAAAATGCCCACTTTCTCCCCTTTTGTAGTTCGCAACACACAATGCTCTGAGAAGTCCTGCAGAAGTCTACTGGACCCAGTACTATTTTATCAAACAAAATCTGGGAAATGCTGAGCTGCAACGATCTCCAGAAGTGGAGGGAAGCTGCAAAACTGACCCACCTGTTGGTTTAGGGCTCAACAACAAACCTCTTCCCCAAACTTCTCCTAACGTCTGGGTACTTCCAACCACTCCAATCCAGCCACGTCACTCTGTCAGAGAATGAGCAAGCCGAAAAACAAAATACTCTTTAAGACCTTCTGAGGTGGTCTCACGCGGGGAACTCGCCCTGTCCGGAAGCTCCACCCATCACTGTTTCTCATCCCTTCCTGCTTCCTGCACTGCCTCTTCTCTCTCCCCTCTGACGCCCAGCATCCTCCTGAGGTCCACTCCTGGCTCTGTCCCAAAGTGGCGCTGCTGATTATCGCTCCCCTCCCCGCCTCCCTGACGGGTGTGGGAGTGTGATTCCTGCTCTCATTCACAGCTGTGTAAGAGCCCTTCTGGGAGGCTTCTCTGCTCTACACAGGCCTGGGTCTGGGCATGCTGTCCCCGGGTGAGCAGGGTCACAGTACCCGTGCTTCCTAAAGGTGTGAAGTGCTAAGAGTTTGCTGACTACAACATTCCTGTGTCAAATAAGACTCTTAATTTATGGAAAAAAAATAATTTGGCCAATGATAAAGAGTGGAGCATTATTGGAGCACCATTTAAAGTGAGATCTAAACCCTAAGTGCAGTCAGATACCATGACACTAATCTTAGTCACATCTAAACCCAAAGCAGCCCCTTCCTGGGATTTCGGGCCACCTGGCTGGCTCTCTCATGGCACCCCTCCCCACTTCTACCAGTTGTCACCCAAACAGCATTTTCAGAAGCTGAAACTTTGGCTGTCTTAGTAAAAGTGTATTAGCGATTATTTTCTGCTACATCTGAGAAGTGGTTCCCAGGCCATTTTCCCAGATGCTACGGGCTCTGCTTCCGTCTCCCCACCCTCGCAGACGTGGAGATGCAGCAGGCAAGCCCAAGCCCGTCCACTGGCCTGCTGCCCTGGGCCTGCCTTCTACCCTGTCAGGAGAGTCCTCCCACGCGAGAGCTTATCTCCAGGTCTCTGCGGCTTTGAATCAGGCTTTGTCTAAAGGCCTAATTTGCTCAGAATTCCTAATGCAGAGATGGCAAACAGATTTCGTGTTGTTCATTAACTCTGACTGATTGGAAGTAGCTGCCTGGAGCGCTTATCAATTAGCAAAGATTGTCAGGTATGTGCGTGTGTATGTGAATGTGTGTGTGTGAGTGCACACACACACACGTGGGTGTATATCAGTGTGTGGAGGCTGCAGGATTCACATCAGATGTTTGCCATCATTGACTTAAGGTGGTCCTTAATGCTCCCCGTAACTGGCTGCCTGCCGCCTTTACAACCTGGATCCTCTGCCTTGGAATTTTTTCCTGCAGTAGCTGAGAGTCAGAAACCCTCAGCTAAAGCATTTGTAATTATTAAAAAAATGACCCTTAAACAGCCCCTGGCTGGGTGTTCAACAGAGGTTTCTACCCAGAGTATGGCAGTCAGCTTTAGTGCCGGAAGCGTAAGCTCTGACATCCCAGGAACAGTGAGCTGAATGATGACCCGGGACGGTGCATCTCTGTAGATCCCGCACCGGGTACTGCAGTGGCTGTAGTCGTGGGATGACAGAGAGTGTGCAGAGCTCAGGGCCAAGACCTCAGGGGCACCCGTCAGGGGGTGATGAAGGGCATCTCCTGCAGCCCTGACTGACCCTGGCTTCCACTGGGCTCTTGAAAACCCAGGGCCATTCATGATTCTTTCTGCAGAATGGAGCTCGACAGGGATGTCACAAGTCTGGAGGCACGGCAGTTGGAGCCTAGTGCATGCGTGATCCAAGAAGGCACAGAGTGTCTGCGTGGGGATGAGGGTGGGTGACCTGGAAGGATGAGGCCTCAACCCAAATCTGATTCGTCACGAATAACTTTCGGGGCCTGAGGTCACTGGGGCTCCTGTGATCGTTCCCCTCTCATTCAACGCACACACCCATTGCAGATGAATCCTCCGAAGCCCTCTTCCGCATGAAGATCCAAGATTCCAGTGATCTTTCCGTCACCTGTCGCATGAAGTTACCACACCCGGTGTCCCTCTGCTGGGAGCTCTTACCCGGAGGCCGCATGACCCGCTGCTCCACCGTCTCCCTTACTCAGATGTCACCTTCCCAGGGAGGCCTTTCTCAATCACTCTATTTTAAATCATTCCCTGTAGTAGCTGCATGATGGCCCTTAAAGCTATCCATGTCCTAATTCTGGAACCTGTGAAAGTTACCTTATATGGCAAAGGGGACTCTGCAGATGCGATTCGCTTAAGGATCTCGGGATAGGAAGGCAATCCTGGATTTTCCGGGTGGGCCCAATGTCATCACCAGGATTCTTATAAAACAGAGGGGAATGTATCTACTTTATGGAGAGAAGGCAACGTGATAGTGGAAGTGGAGATTGGAGTGACGCAGCTACAAGTTGGCGAGTGCCAGCAGCCTCTAGAAGCCGGCAGAGTCAAGGAAAAGGTTCTTACCCAGAGCCTCCAAAAGGAGAGGAACCTGCCTGCCAACCGAGAGACTGATTAGCCCAGTGAGGCTGACTTGGGACTTGTAGTCTCAGAACTGTTAAAGAGAATACATCGTGTTAAGCTACCAAGTTTGTGACAATGTGTTACAGCAGCCGTAGGAAACTAATACACACCCATGTGCACCCCCCATCCCCCTTCCTGCTTTATTTTCTCCCCCAGCCTTATCTGACACCTTGCATTTTTCTTGTTAGGGTCATCTGTCTCCCTCGCTAGGTGTCAGCTCTGCGGGGACAGGAGCCTTGTCTGTTGTGTTCTCTGATGGATCCCCAGTGCCGGCACCCAGAGCTGCTTTTTGTGGAATGGACGGATCAGCGTCAGTGTGGACTCTGGCTCAGCCCCAGAGCAGGGCAGCCTCTCCCTCGCCGTGGTCCAGGCTCCCTTAAGACCTGGGGCGGCCCATCCTATCCCAACCTACAATGGACCCTCTCCTGTTTGTTGGATGCCAAGGCGACCCTCCTTCCTGTCCTCTGGAAGCCTCAGATACTGGGAGGTGGCACGTGAATGGCCCATGAGAGCCAGGGCATGTTGTGCCAGGTGAGGCTCTGGAGAGTGGCAGGCCCCATTCCACTAGTCCCACCCCACAGGTCTGACAGGAGCACCCCGCTGGGGGACTGCAGCATCCCCAGTCTCAGACTCCTCCTCTGTAAACAGGAATAACACCATGACCCCATCAGGGATGTGGCCAGAACTAAGCGAGAGAAGTGGTTGTTAATCCACTCTCACTCTAGTGAGGTATCACTTACTCTTATTTGGGGTGAGCTGTGCTGCTAGGTCCATTTCAGAGAAGCAGGGGGCCTGGGTTTGTCCTGCAGCCATAGTCCCAGGAATTCTGCCCTAAATGGATACTGACCTAGATTGCAAGGA
The DNA here is from genome assembly GCF_963455315.2 of Globicephala melas. Classification (NCBI taxonomy): domain Eukaryota; kingdom Metazoa; phylum Chordata; class Mammalia; order Artiodactyla; family Delphinidae; genus Globicephala; species Globicephala melas. Next base: position 130,190,842 of record NC_083317.1, on the reverse strand, counting down.
CAGCTGGCCACCTCCTGCTGGGAACTTGAGCTGACAGGCCCTTCCTCACTACCTGCCAGTGTCATTCCCTAGGGATGGTGGGTTAGCCGGTGTCTCAGACAGCGATTCCCCGAGGACCTCCGAATCCTCCAGGGCATCCTCCTTCCACACTGCACCCTGGACGTAACCCTTATAGATTAGGTCATCAGTGCTGAGAGCACCAGTGGTGACATCTTGGGGCTGAGTCTACGAGAGCTCTCAGGCACCAGGCCCTGAGCAGAAAAACCGGGGTAGCAGGAGGGGAGGTTAGTGAGGTGGGGGGAGTGGAGGTCTCTAACCTGGCCTCTCCTCCAGCTGTAGCTGTGGAGCCATCCCGTCTCTACCCCGCCGTGCTCTCAGATCCAGTCACCTGCAGAGTCCGCACGGGGCTGCCCTTGCCTGCCCTCCCTGAGCCCCCAGGACCCGTCCTGGCAAAGTGAGGATTCTTGAGGAAGGGCTCTCTCACTCCCCATTGCTGAGTTAAACTTGTCCCTGGGTGGAAGGGCCTGGAAGGCTCAGCCTCAGGAGGAGAGGCCAGGGAACTGCTGTGCCTCAGTGGGAGGGAAGGCTTGCACACGGTGAGCCAGTAGGGGGAGGCCAGTTTCTACGAGAAGCAGAGCTGTGAGAAGTGTAACAGCTGAGGCCCTGGTGGTGGTTGGGGGGTGGGTGGGGCCGGGGGGCAGGGAGGGGGTCAGGCGGCTCCCGCTCTGACTCTTGCTGGCCATGTGATCTTGGACGAAAGAAAACCTTTCTAAGCCTCAGCTCACTCATCTGCGAGATGAAGATAGTAAGGGCACTGATCAAATACGACTGTCGTGAGGCATAACCCGCATGAGAATGACCATGTACGTGGTCTGGCCGGGTGCCTGCCATGAAGCTGGCACCCAGCAAATGTTAGGTATCGTGATGACAACCAGGGGGATGATGATGACAGCAGTGCATGCTGGAGCCCGAGGACTTTACTTCTCTGTTCCACGACACATGCAGCCTCTCACTGTTTTCCATGGCATGTGGGAGAGGAGAAGGGTGCTCCAGCATCCCCAGGACAGAGAGGCCCCTGCTCCCCACGGTCTGGGCTCTGCACCTGCTGTCTCTGGCCAGAACAGTGGATCCGGGCACACAGGAGCCGGGGGGGGAGGTCACAGGCAGTGGCGGAACCTTACCTTGGTTGTCGTAGGAGGTGATGACCTGGGTCTGCTGGGAGTGCTGCTTCTCCACCAGGTTTCCTATTTAAGGAAGACAGAGGGAACTGCAGTGACCACTGGGCCCACGGTGGGGTGGATTTTTCCCCAGGCAGAGGAGAGAGCTGCCAGGCTTGGTCTAAACACGTGTGAATCAGCAGAGTCACACACCTGAACACAGGCAAGTGACCGGGAGCCCGTGTACGCACAGCCTCACGCTCTCGGCAGGTGCCGGCAGAGGCTGGGTTTTTCTAGAGAAGCTGGGGACGCCTCCCATGGGCTAAGTGACCACAGCTCCTGACTTTGCTGCAGCCGGGCCCAGTTCCCAAAGTGCAGAGGGTTGCCCCGCTGATCTCCACACCTTTCTTTGGAACAGCCAGGGAGGCTCCTATCCTGATTACGGGCCTGAAGCTTCGACTGGTTAACTTTGCCAAAGACCCCACAGCCAGGTGAGACCCGGGACTTGAACCCAAGTCTCCAGCCTCCTGCCTCCCTCTGAGAGGAATGGGGGGGTGTGGGTACCCTGCCGCCTACTGTAGCCTAGGAGCTGGGGTGCTTGCAGTTTGGTTCAGTTTCACAGACATTTGCAGGGCACCTGTTCTGCAGGGTGAATGCTCTCCATGCACTGGCGATATTCATGTCCCGGGACACAGAGCTGTCCTCAGAGCCTAGTGGAGCCAGGCTGCTGTGGAGAGATGCTCAGCTGCTGCCACAGGCCATGGAGGGGGAACCCACAGGCTTATCTGCCCCTCCTACAGGAAGCATCGCCTTCTCTCCATCTTTCCCGTTACAGCTGCTGTGGTGGCCTGGTCTTGCCCTTGAACCTCTGCTTCAGAGGGGTGGGGGAAGGGCCACTACCACCCTGGCCTGCCATCTTCTCCCCTGGTCTCCCACTGGGCTGCAGAAAGGCTGTTGGGCCTGTCACTGGAAGTGACCACTGGCACCTGTGCCTGGACCTGGTGCAAGCACTCAGGGGCACTGGCCTGACCGGGTTCCATTCATACGACATCCCTTGTGTACCCAACCAGATCTGTCACTCAGCGTTTCCCATGCCTGGGCTCAGGCAGAAGCCAGTCAGGGTGGATGGGTGGGTGGGTCACTGAGCTGGGCTGGACGTGCGATCCTCCTGGCTGGGAAGCACATCCTCTCCAGCCTTCTCTATAAGCAGGCCCAGCCAGGACCCTTAGCCCCCACCGGGCTGAGGTCGGTTGGTTGGCCAAGGGCCAGGACCGCTGTGTGTGCCAACCCAGGGTGATGCAGTATGCTGGGCTGGAGCTCCAGGCCAGACCCAGGCGAGGACAGGGCAGCTGCCTCCTGCGGGCACAGCTGGCCGCATCCCTGCTCTGCTGGCTGATGGAAGAAATAGGATCTGGGAAGGGAATCCTCAAGGAGGATGATTGGCTGGCATAGCTGCTGTGGGCTATTTATAGTCAGGGTTGCACAGTTGGTTTCCCTGTAGCTGTGGGGCGTTAGTCCCTGTGCTGCTAGGCAGACTTCGGCCAGGACCAAGGAAAGCAGCCAATCACAGCAGGGGAAGCCCGTTGCCGGGCAAGCTGGTGGCTCAGCCCAAACACCTGCTGCTTGGAAAAGTTTGAAGTACTCGGGCTCCCCCCACCCTGCCAACGCCCCAGCCCAAGGAGTGCACAGTGCAGAAAGAGGGGGGACATGTGCCCTTTGGACCAACCCCACGTTCAGCCACATTTGTGCACACTCCACCAAGCACAAGCCATCAGCTGCTTCCTTCTCAGATGAAAGCCATCCAGTTACCAGGGCTGGGTGCCTTGGGCACCAGCAAGGCAAGCATGTACCCAGGACCTCACCATCAGAAAACACAGAAAGAAGCTGGAATTTTAACCTCTGCATGGATGCAAGCATGCCACTCAAAAAAATAAATAAAATTTGACTTAGTAAATTTTAAATTGCGTTATGTTGGTGGAGTGGTGGAACTATCATCTTTCCCAGGCTCAAGGTCTCTGTGCGGCCTCTCTCCAGCCCTGCACTTACCTGAAACCCTCAGTTCTTGGGTGGTATTGCAAGAACTATAATCATTCTCTTTGTCGGCTGGTACATTGTACTAAGACCCACTTCATGTCTTAAGGAAGAGTCTTGTAAGAGTTATCACGTCTCTTTGTGTTTTGTTATATTTTTCCACTAAACTTCCCCCAAACCAGGAACCCCGAAGACGGTAAAAAGAGGATGAATTCAGTATATTTCAATCCTCTCCTGAGGACTGATAACATTAATAACATGCCCGAGGAGCCATAAGATGAATTTCCAACAACTCAGGCAAAGTAAGAGCTGCAACAAGCACAGACGCAGTGTCTCTTTCCTCCCACGTGGCCCACCTGCCCTCCACCCACCCGCACACTGGCCGAGCACGCCTCCCTGCACGGGCTGCTATGTGCTTCTGTGGCTGTCAGGTGTCTGGAGGTCTGATTCTTACTGTAATTCTCAAGAGCCCACAGCACAGTTTCGCTAACCTTGGCGTCTGCTTAGGTAGAGCTGGAACTGGTGCGTCTACCATCTGATGGCCCCGTATCAAGGTTTAGGAAGCCGTCCCACCCATGCATGCCCACCAGCCAGGACTCAGAGGGTGGTCCCTGGTGGGGGGGGTGTCTTGAGGATAAGTTATCTCCATGCACAGTGCAGAGGACACAGGCAAGCTCTTCACCTCCAGGGTGCTGAGACTCAGCTGTGGTGAATGGCATTATGATGCAATCATTCTAACATGGCCCCAGGAGGGCAGGCACTCCCGACTGTCCCATTCATTGTTCCATCTCCAATAATTAGAACCCTTCCCGGCACAAAGTAATCCCTGTCGACCTTTACTGAGGGAATGAATGCATGAACTTACTTTTAGAATTTCATCCTCCCCTTTTGTTACTGTCAGAAGGATGGCAGAGCATAGGTGCTCTGTTTTGTTCAATTGGGGTCCTGCCTGTTTCCGCATTTGTGGAGGGTCATGGGGGCGTGGATCCCTTCCTACTGGCATTTGATGAGTCAGTCATCCGATCCTGGGGCTCACACAGTTGGAATCTGACTGAATCCCCTACTGGGGCTCAGGGAATGGAGGTCTGATTCTTACTGGAATTCTCACATGCCCACAGTGCAGTTCCACAGTGTTTGTTCCTGGAGGCTGGGCTTACAAATCTCACAATAAGGGCACAGAATAAGGCCCAGTATAACGGTTCATGCATGGCCTGGTCAGAGAAATTCTGGGCCTGCGGGGGAAAGACACCTGGCACCATAAAGAGGCTTTGGAAGCTGATTTCTTCAGATCTTATTGTATTCTGGATCCCAGGCCAGGAGCCACAGAACCCTTGAGTGGCATCTCCCGAGGCCTTGAGTAACACCGCCCAAGGCAGGCTGCTCTCTTCTCTGTTCAGAAATATTTTCAAAAGATGGGTGCCCCAAGATGCATGGGATGCATGACCTGGGAAGCCCCACCTCCCATGGGAACACACCCAAACCCACCATCTCATATGATGTCAAGTTCTTTATAGCTCAGTCAGCGAACAAGTGGGTGCTCAGGGTTATAGCATCGCTCCGCCTGCCTCCCCGCACACCCTCCAGGAAATTGGTGGACCTGTTGCCAAGGAAAATTTTCCAGGGTCACAGTGCCCCCAGAGGCCTGGCTGCATCACAAGCAGCCACTGTCTGAGTGGTTAGATGTCTAGACTAGTCCTCAAGCAAGTGAAACCCAATGCTTCCAGGCATTTTTCAGTGTGTTGAATTCCAGAGATAGAAAAGAAAACAAAATGAAAATGAGAGAATTTACCATGTAGGTCATTTCTTTCTAATTTCTGCCATCTCCGGATTCCGTTTCCAACACCTTGAAGCCCTGTGAAGTAACAAGGACTGGCGTGAGGCTCTCTGCGGTGGGGAGACTCAGGTCAAGTGTGTGATGCACCGGTTGCAAACTGATCTGGGCTAAAGCGGGGCTGGTGGAGCTTGGCTCTCCCGGGATCCGAGGGAGGCTGCCCACGAATGAAGTGCACTTGAAGGAATGAATGCAAACCTCCACGTTCAAAACATTAAAAAAATATTACCACGGTAGTTTCCAAGAGTGGCGGGTTGGTTATCAGGATCATTCAGGGAGAATTTTCACAATAGAGGTGCCCCTTTGTCACTCCCACATTTCCACTGCATAAATATGGAAGCATTATTGTGAAGACATTTGCCATTCATTTTTCCTGCCTACTTCTGTATGTGGTGAATCTCCCACTTTTAGGGTCTGATGTGGGTGGCGGGTGGGCAAAGATGGAAACTGATGGATCCTTATGGGAACTGAACGTGATGGTTGCCTGCTCTCCCAGCCTCCCTTGCAGCTAGAGCATGGACCTGTGTGGCCGAGGCATCCACTGATATGAACCTGTGTCCCATTCTGTCTTGGGACCTAGTGAGGCAACAGGGAAGCGAATGGAACCGCTCTCTCTCTCTCTCTCTCTCTCTCTCTGGTGGTGGCTGGAAGTGATGGCTGCAAGGTCGAGTTCCTGGCACAGAACTGGCAAACGTTCTGGCAGCGCAAGCTGCTGCAATAATTTCAAGTTCCTGGCGCAGAAGGAGCGTCTAGGGCTCCTTGGTGGCAGCGGGGGCTTCCTCACCAAACAAGCCATTCCGCACAGCTTATGGTCACGTTCCTGGAAGCTCAGCCTCCAGTCTGGGTCTCCAACCCTTTGCACAACTCTGAGCGCCCCCAGGCCTTTCTTGACACCCTTCTTTTCCGCAGAGCCCTCCATAGTCAGTGTCTGGGCCTTACCACTCAGAACCTTCACTGACACTTGGGGAGTGGAATGCACACATCCCATCCACTTTGGGGATAAAACCTAAGACGTTGAAGCTTATTCAGACCTGGTGTGGCAGCTTTAGGCTACCTCCTCCATGGCCAGGGGAATATACAATAGGAGTTGAGGGCTTCTAGGCATGTTTTGGAGAAGTGCGGCTCTAAGGAAACTGCTGGGGAAATACTAGGGCCCTGCAAGAAAGGGGAGGGAGTATCTGTTGACTTGCAGCCCAAATTCCCAGTGCACACGCTCCCTGCCCCCTTGTCCCTCTGACTCTTTTCTGCCACAGGGACACAACAGAAAGCCACCTGGTCACACCCTTACTCAGTCCTCTGCATGTGAGAGTAACCAAGCTTTGCTCTTTTCTCAAAGCAGAGCTCAGGCCCTCCTTTGCAGAGCCGGGGAAGATTCCCTGTCCAGCCGGGGGCCTGGAGCGGGGAGGAGACTGGAGGAGACGCCTGGAAGTGGGAGAGGGGTGGGTTTTGGATCTCTGTGCACTAACAGGAGGCCTTGGAACAAGCTGTTCTTGTCCAGCATTTCCCCTCCTTAGCTTGTCCCAAGGAGTGGACCCGCAGGCTGGCTTAGCCAGCGGTCTCTTGGACATTACTGCTGCCCAGTGGGCCTTGGAGGTCATGCATGCTCCCTCTTCCCTGCTCTGGTGCAGAGCTGTCTGATCATCAGTAAGTGACACGGGTCTCTCTGCTGCCATAGCGCCTGGGAGAAATGTCTGTCAGGAAAATATTTGGAGAAAAATTTCAGCAGAGAGGGCTCAGCAAACAACGGTCTTCTTTCCCTGAGTCACGGTCATGAGTGTGAAGTGCATTGGTCTGGCCTCATGTAGGCTTTATGCCGGGTGCTGGACACTTCTCTGAGCAGCCCCGATCTCTGGCATCTCTGGGCCTTCTCTGTGTTCTCTGCCCTCTCTTTCTAGTGTCAGAGCCTTTCGGAGAGATGTGATCAGAAGGAGCGAGGGAGGAGGGGACTCATGCGCTAACCTGGAGCTCGCCTCGTGCGGGGCCTCTGGCTTTCCGGACCGCAGTCCGTGCAGTAGGGGCAGCCACATTTCTATCAAGGAAGGCCAACGGCCTCTGCCAATTTCCTCATTACAAATACCCCTGCGCAGGCCATCTCCCCTACTCCCAGGGGCAGCTCTGAGAACTAAAGAACCATCTAACCCAAATAACTCCTGGGCCCCAAATCCCTCGGGAGACTGGGGCACCTGCCAACATTCTCAGCTCTCCAGAATCTCTATTCTTTCCCCTGTCTGCCTCCCCAGGAGGTCACCAGGAGCTATGGGGCAGCTGCAGCTTGTGGGGCTGGTGGGGGGCAAAGCCACCCACGGCACCGTTGCTCAGCAGGGTAGGTGGAAGGTGCACGTTCAATGTGCATAGGGGCTGCAGGGACAGAAGAACTGGGGACCACCTTCAAGGGGCTCTGGAGCTGGAAGGGAGACAGGAGGCAGGTCATTTTACCTTGAGGGCTGTGAAGCTTTGCTCCCAAAAAACCAGGACACAGTGTGTCTAGTGCGCCCTCACACCAGCCTCCTCAAGGGCTCCTGAGGGCTTCCTCAGGGACTCGGGACCAGGGGGTTCCCAGATGTATGAGGGGCTAATTTAACCGCCATTGTTCTCCATCTCTACTCTCTTCACGTTGTGTCCTGTTCTCTGGAGAGTACAGAGGCCAGAGCCCTGCTTTCCACAATCTATGAAAAGTCGCTTTATTTTACCAGTCTACTCTTCCCCAGAAAGTCTGTAGGACAAGTAGAATCAACAGAGAAGCCTAAGTGGGGAGAGCAGATTTCAAGTCTAAGCCTACCCAAGCTTGTGTGCCTTCTACACCTGGCATGCCTTCTGCTGTAGGAGGCTGGGAGAGGGCTCAAGAAAGGGGACAGTGAGGCCATGAACTGTGCAAGGACACTAAGGGAGGGTCCCACCTCAAAGTTGACTCAGCACACGAATCCCCCTGGGTCCCCTGTGCCCTGCAATGCGGCCTCGGGCACGCAGGAGTCAGGCCCGAGGTCCCTTTCCTCCAGGGCATCTTCCAACCTGATCTGCACCCTTCAAAGAGTGACCAGGAGGAAACCTGCTCCCGGGGGTGACGGAAGCATGGCAGGCCTGCACGGGGTGTCAACTGGGGCAATTGCGGAGCTGCGCGTTGCCACGGGATGCCAGAGGCGCAGCGCGGAGGCGCAGCCAGCCTTGGGGAGCGGGTCGGCCTCGGGGACCCCTTTCGGGGGGGCGCGTAGCGCGCCCCCCCAACAGGCGGGCCCTGGGGTGAGGAGGTCCAGGGGCTGGAGGCCGGGGCCCTGCCTGGGGGCGCATTACCTCCTCTGCGCTGCGGAGGCGCGCCCGGGTCCGCCTGGCGGTCCGAGTGCGCGCCCTGTGCGGCGTGCCGCTTCTCCGAGTGCACGATCAGCAGCATGTCGATGGATACGGCGTTGCTGTCCTTCTTCAGCTCCATGGTGCAGCCAGCTCCGGCCCGTGCGCGGCGGCCGCTCGCGAGGCTGCCTGAGCTGCAAATGGCTCGTACGCGCCGCTGCCCGGCGCGGGAGACGGCGAGGGTGCGGGAGAGGGCGCTCCTCGCCGCCCGGCAGCCGCGCCGCGTTTCGCTGACTCTGCCAAACTCGCCATTAGGGCCCGCCCGGGAGGGCGCTACCCTAATGAAGAGGTTCTAAGTCACCTTTGAAAGGAAATTCCCGTCCGGCCGCTCTCCGGAGCCTCCCTCCCCGCGCCCCCTGTCTCCCGCCCCTGCCGGCCGGGCGCTGCCCCATCCCGCGCTCCCCCGGTCCTTCCTGAGATGGCCAGCAGCAGATCTCCGAAAGCCGCGGCAAATACAGAAATTGTACAGTGCTGTCAACAGGGAGAATCAGTGCAGGGAAAGAGAAACGGCAAGGGGGCCCCAGATTCAATTCCAAAATGTGGAGAAATTGGCCAAGTTTTGGTCTGGGCTCCACTGCCTCCCCGGGTGGACTTGGAGGTTGACAGCTCCCTTCCTCAGAGGGAGGTGTGTGGGGCGTTGGGGTCAGGACACCCCTCCCCCATTATGGCCCCATCAGAACTTGGAACTTGCCCACCGGGAGTCAGCCAAACAGCCCTGCCTGGTCTGAAGTGAAAGTCTTAACATCTCTGTACCTTCTAGAAGCCTGGCCCTAGCCCGCTGGGGAAGGGGGAGAGGGAGGGGAGGAGGCTGGGTGTAGGGAGCGGCCTGCCTCGGTTGGCAGCCAGGGAGCTGGACCTGAGGGCCCGTCTATTTTTAGTGAGGCCTGGCCTGCCCAGCCAGCGGCAGCAGAGCCTTTGGCTCTGGGACTCAGGAGTGTTTACAGCGCATCTGCTTGGCAGCCCTCGGCACCACGGGCCTACCGGGCTGGGGTCAGTCCCTTAACTTGAGTTTCCACTGTTAAGAAATACCGTGGGCGTGGAGACCTTTTGCTCTGGGACCCTCCTTGCTGTGGAGTTAGGTGACCCTACCTTGCAGCGTGGCCGCTGAGACCTCCCGCTACCTCTTGGAGGCAGACCGTATGGCACAGGCCTGGGTTCCACACTTGCTACCCCTGTGACCTTGGACAAGCCACTTCCCCTCATTTTGTCACTCGTATCATGGGTATAATGCAGGTCCTGCTGTAACAGTGACATGCATGTGAGGTGCCTGGTGCATTGTAAGTGGTCTTCAAGTGGTACCTGTCATTCTTACCTGATTCTAAGGGCGAGGAAAGGGACAGGTGAAGTGACAAGTCAGTGATGGAGCTGGGGGTCACAAAGCAGAACTCTCAGACTCTGAAGATCTTTCCTCGCTGACTGTGGCTCACAGTTTAGTCGCATGTAAAGACCGCCACCCCATTGTATCACCGCCGCCCCATTGCCCACCGGGCATCCGATGAAAGGAGCGGTCACTGGCTTCCGGCAGTGTTGACTGGAGTCCTGAGAGAGCTGAGTGCAGGACCAGTAAAGATGATGACTTGCAAGTCAGTTTCTTCATGCAGCAAGCCCTGTCCTTCCCTGTCCTGTCTGCATGTGGGCATGTACACACACACACACACACACACACACACACACGCAGGGCTGGGAGGCTGGCTAAGCCTTGCTCTCTAGATGACTAGGGAAGTAAGAACTATGGATTATTCAATATCTGAAGCTGCTGGGGTCTTGGAGATTGTCCAGGCAGCTCTCTGTTCCTAGCATCACCTCACCACTGGGGCTAAGTCCTTTGAGGGTGCGGATCCCAACAGAAGCTCCTGTGCGGCACCTGAATGGGGCTGCGTGGGGAGGGCAGGGAGCTGAAGCCCCCTCAGCAGACATTTGCGTTCCATCCCCCATGCTTACTCCCCTGCTGGGAGTGTCATTTTAGGAACTCGCTCACCATGGCGTACCTTCCATAGCTGCCTTTGGAGGAGGGGATGATGACCTGGGGCAGGGGGGAGGTGGTGGTGCTAGCCTGAGCTCCAGGAAGATGGTCTGGGACCCCCTGCCTTTCCAGAGTACTTGAAAACAGATCTTTGGGGCAGGGCTTCTCCCCCACGGCACTATGGACATTTGAGGCCAGAGAGCTCTTTGCTGTAGGGGGACGTCCTGTGCACTGTGGGATATTTAGCAGCACCCCTGGCTTCTACCTAACTAGGTGCCAGGAGCACCCACTTCCCAGTTGTGACAACCCAGAACAACTCCAGTTGTTGACATATGTTTCTTGGGGGGCAAAAATGCAGTCAGAACACTGCTTTGGAAAAAACCCGTAAATATAGGGGCCACGTTGCCTTGACTGCTTTGGGAATTGCTGCCGCTCCTGGATCCTGATGCTACCCAGAACCTGGACCCACTCTGGAGAGGCTCCCACCCACAGCCCTCAGTCTTTGGGCCTGCCAGAAGCATGAGCAGAAAGAAGAGATGCTTTCCTCACCCCCACCCTCCCCCATCCCCGGCCTCAGGTGACCCATACCCTCATCTAGAGCCTCATCGGTTCCGGGCTGAGAGGGAGACACCACGGGGAAGGTGATGTGGGCGTGGGCATTTGGGTGTATCAGGAAAGGGAAGGGGGAGCAGGACTGAAGACCGAGGCTACGAGGTACCCGTCAGAGGATCTATCCCTCTGCTTAAAATCCCTCTCCAGTTGTTCCTACAACCAGCGGGACAGAGAACAGACAGCCTATGATTCACACCCTAGTCCAGCCTCCTTCTACAGACCCATGTCTTCCTCTTTCGCTGCCAACTCACACACGCTGCAGCCACAGCCATGCCCACTGCTCCCCGAGCACATCTGGCCTTTCTGCTGCCAGGCTTTGCTCTGCACCCCCTAATAACCCCTCTATCCTGCCACCATCCTGAACAACACGGGATTCAAGGACCTCAGTATTCTGACCCAGCTAATTAATCTACACCCTCATCTGAGGATCTGACAAGCCGGGGGATATCTCTATTTTAGGGCAGAACTTTAATTATTTTAATCACAATGACTTGGAAATTTCAGGACACCGAGAGACAAAGAGCAGTCATATGGCTGTATTGTCTCCTTTATCCTCTGTCACATCTAATACCCAGACACATCCAGCTGTCACCCACATTGCTTTCACCCCTTTGCTTGAAGGGGGGATTTGTCAATTGAGTGGTTCTGAGCCCCGAGCCCACTTTGCTATTTTGGCGGTGGGGGGTGGTTGATGGGAGGAGGCTCGCCCTTGCCAGAAGGGGTTGTGTTCTGACTCACATTATTGTTTTTCCTCAGAAATAGTAGTTCCTCAGGGACCACCAGTCCTAACTCTTACTTCTCTAGAGATTCCAAGAGGCAAGTTCTCCCCTTTTCTATAGAGACCTAATAGGCGAGCCAACCGACGGAAGGCTCTTAGCCGGCAATCTGTAGACACAACACGCTTTTCTCCATTGGTGCAGCGGGGAAGGGGTGCACGGAGAGGGGCCGACTCGGGGAAGGGCAGCAGACCGGGCCCCCGCCCCTTAACACTCTCACTTCCCCTGAGAGGGGCAAACAGTTACACGGGGGACCCGACATCTTTCCCAGAAACCTTTTTCACAGCTGTTGTGGGCTTCTCCTGGAGTCATGACCAGCCTGGCTTGGCTGGCTTCTACTTCTGAGTCTTTGTTATTGCTTTCACTTCTTCCTGGAAGACTTTTTAGACGTCCCTGGCAAGCACGGTCTAGCCATCCTTCAAGGCCTGACATGAGACCTCACCTCCACCCTGAAGCCTTCCTGGGCACCCTAGTTCCTGCAAGTCCTAGAGAATGCCAGCTCTCTGTGGTGCCTCTCTTTGGATCCATCCCGATAGTTAACAGGACGTGGAAGATTATCTCAACTCTGGTCCCACACTCAACAAATTTACAAAACCTGTCAATTCCCACTGAAGCAGTTATGCCAGGAAGATGTATGCTTCCAGATTCCCTCCTAGCGGGGTGACCTTGGGCAATGTGCTTAACCTCTCTGAGCTTCAGTTTTCCTCATCTGTCAAATGGGTGAGGGAGTTGAGATAAAGTGCTTAGCGATAGCTTAGTTAAAGCTATAGTGGTTTCCTGTATTCTGGGTCAGACACCTGTGTGTCCTGGTCTGAGGAGGTTCTCATGGATGTGGTTCCACAGTTGGGGAGGGTGGACAGAAGAAACTGGAGGCATCCTTGAACCCCTCCTGGAGCAGGAAGTTGCCTTCCCTCCTGTGTCACTGTCCTCTGTCGTTGTTCTGCCATTGCAGAGAAACTCAGTGAGCCACAGAATCCACTTCTTGCACAACTGACTTCAGATCTGTGCAGCGGAGTGTGGCTCAGCACAGCTCTTCTTCCCTCCCCCCATCCGCCCCCACCTATGCTCTGTGAACACGGTGTGCATCCGATGGGATGTGCCTCTGTATTATCTCCATTTTATGGATGAGAAAACTGAGACTCAGGGACCTAAGGAGACCTATACAAGGTCCCACAGTGTCTCATACATAGCACTGATGCCCTAACCCTAGACACCATACCCTGTATGACCCCGAAGCTCATGTGCTGAACCACCCCCCGCCCCTGAGACCATCACATGCTTCTGAGATGCCTAGCGTCCCAGCCGAGGGGAAGAACAGCCGTCAGCCTGCAGGGGAGATGCTTTCAATGGTCATAAGGAACACACCTTGAGCCAGGAGCCCAAGACACCTGTTAAGGTTCCTGGGAAAATTCTCTGAGCTCAAGCCCTGAGTTGGGCCTTTGGGGACAGATTTCTTAGGCTCTGTGTCATCTCAGTGGGTGAGAACTGGTGGCAGTGGCAATAGACGAATATTGGTGGTCGGTAACATTCAGCAGCCTTTAGGAGCTGTGAGGGATGGAGAGGGAGGCAGAGTTCTGCCATTTGCAGAATCATTAGGAGGTGTGCTGCAGAGAGGATGGTTAATCTGTAAAGAAGCCTTGCTATTTCTGCTGGGTTTGTCTTGAGGATGCTTCCTGGCACTGGCTGCAGCTTGTTCTTGAGACCCTACTGTGGGCAGTGCCATCATGATGAAATGACACAGTAAGCGCTCAGGGAGGCGGTACCTGTCCTCCTAAAGAGGAGGGTCCAGGAAGGCTATGAGGTGGGGCTGACATCCAGACAGTGTCCTTGGTGGTGAATGAGTCGGAAGAGCCCCAGAAGGGCGAGGACTTTCCAGGCTGAGGAACAGCCTGTGGGGGAGAGGGTGGGGGCAGGGAGAGTGCTGGAGGTGAGAGAGAAGATGACACGTTTCAGGAAGTGAAAGCAGGGTGGTCTGGTTGATGCCGCAGTACAGGGAGGAGGGCTCAGAGGGGAGCCCAAGAGCAGCAGGGGGTCAGCATGAGGGGAGGCCTGCAGTGAGTGGGGCTCCTGTTGCCACCCTGAGCCGTGATGGATGTTGTCAGCAGGGAAGGGAGAGCAAGGAGTGTTCACGAGGGCGAGGCCTGAGGGTACATACTGTGGGCTGGGCTTCTGGAGAGGCTGCTGGGTAAGGGGATGCTGGTGTGAAAAGATCGTCAGACACCACACTTGGGCTGTGTGATGAAGGGGCGTCTGGGAGTGTGGTGCGAACTGCCCAGGTGAGGTGGGGAGCTGGGCTCAGAGCAGGCAGGAGCACAGGCAGGCGCCAGGCGCTGGTGGAGCAGGCAGGTGACACGAGGGGCCTCCACTCCAGCTGGAGGGCAGACCCAGCTCAACCCTCAGACACAGGTGACCGTTCAGGGTGAGGGTGGGACCACCCCCAGCAGGGCTCCCTAGAGGGGTCTGTGAAACAAGCCATCCTGCCAAACTCATGCTCATTATTGGAATGCAAGCGTTATATAGGGAAGAAAATAAAATCACCCAATCTCATCATCCAGGGATAATCACTGTTAAACATTTTGTTGTTTAGCATTTCCTTCAACTACAACATATAATTATTACAACATATATAATAAATGTGTGTGCGTATATACATATATACACACATATATATGTGTATATACTTATTTAAAAAATAAAACTGGGATCACTTCATATAGAGTTTGGTCTCGTGATCTTTTTAGTCTCAACACAGTAGTGAATAGTTTACTAAAAGGTATTCAAAACCTAATTTAAAAGCTGCTTCATCACCCACTATACCGATGTACCACAATCCATTTTTCTATTTTCTTGTTGTTGAACTTTTAGTTTGTTTTGCATTTTCCACTTTTATAAATAATATGTTGATAAATATCTGTGTGCTTATACCTTTGACCACATTTCTGATTATTTCTTTAGAAGTAGATTCCAGGTAGTGGAATTACTTGAGTCAAAGGTTATGACTGTTTTAAGGCTTGAGATAGATATAATGTCCAATCACTTTCCAGAGAAATCATGCCTGTTTACAATCTCACTAGCTGTGTACGTCCAACTCCCTGTAGACCGTCACAAGTAGTGAATACTGTCATTGTGTGAACCTTTGTCATAGTATAATTGATACATGGTAACTCTTTCTAATTTTCATTTTAAACTTACCACTGAGATTGAACAATATTTTTTACATAAATTTACGTGTGTGTGTGTGTGTGTGTTAAATCATTAAACTTCAAATAGTTTGAATCTTTAGTTCCTTTTTCTTACTGGAATGGCACAAACATTTAAATATCAGTTTGAAAAATGAATACTCTTCCAAACTACCTAGAGCTTTCCTATTTCATAGCAAAGTCTATGGTGAGGTCATGGCCACGCTGGGATCACGTTAAGGTCTTTGAGGACCAACTCATGGTCTTCCTCATTCCTGAGTCCCCCTTCCTGTGCCTCCTATGTGTCTCGCACACAAGAGGCGCTCGATAAATGTTTGAATCAAATGGGGTGGAATGAGTGTTCCCAGCCAGCAAGACCTCTCCCTTTAGCTGAGAGAGGTACCAGCCATCCAGAGACTGGTAGCACTTGCTCTTCTGTGTCTCCCTCGGACCTTCAGGGGATGGAGGAGAAGGTGAAATGAGGACAAGCAGCTCTAAAAGTGCCTCCCCCGCTCCTGGCAGAACCATCTGGAGCACGGATCTGGGGAGAGTTTGGTTCTGACAGTGTTGTTCAGTCCCACGCAGCCGCCCTACCTCACCGCAGCCGGGAGCCAGAGCTGTGACATTTCTGTTAAACACGGTTTCCGTTCTCAACCTTTCTGGTATGTCCCTCCCCGATGGCCCGTCAGCCGTTCCCTGTCAGTATTTCTGTCCATGACACCCTCATCACCAGTCCCTATTTTTCTGTCCATGGCTCATTCTGACCCCCTTTCTTGCATATAATGAGGTGCACCTGTGGGAAGAACCACATCCAAGTTCCAGGTAGTTTAAATTTTGGAGTCTTTATACTCGCTGGCGTTCTTGGCCTTTTCCCGTGGATGGATATGATGAAAATCAATTTGTCTTTCATCATCACTTCCAAAATATCTCAGGCCATGCCAAGAGAGGTATCCAGTGGCACATGAAAGCCCATGGAGAGATTACCCCTTCAGCTTCACCAAGTGTTTATTGCCGAGCTATTGAAATGTCCCTTACATGTTCCTCGATCTGCTTCTCTCTCTGATGGAAGCAAGGCGTCCTCACACCTACTTCCTGCTTCAAAGTTCGTCCACCTGCCGTCACCTACTTCTGTGCAGAATTCTGCATTTTTACTTCCGTGAACTCATATCGTCCTCGCTCTAACCCAAGGCTGGGTTGACGCCTTTTGTCTGTTTTATTGGCAGAGAAACAAGGAGCAAGAAATCTGTTCACACGGTTTCACCAGTGTACCAACTCTGGCTTCTAGATGGGCCCAGTGCTCACACACTTGCCGTCCTGCGTGTTTTAATAGAAAGGGCACAGATGTCTTTTCTGGGAGCAGGCTAAGACTTGGGTGGGCCACTTGTGGGGCCCAGAGCTGTGCTCCTGGTCACGCGTGTCCCCTGGGGAAGAGCCCTCGTGCCTCATGGTGGGAAGCTGTCTGACGGGGTGGTGAGGAGACTCCCAGAAAATGGCTTTGGAGTATCTGAACAAAAACACACATGAAGGGTTTCCCTGGTGGCGCAGTGTTTGAGAGTCTGCCTGCCAATGCAGGGGACACGGGTTCGAGCCCTGGTCTGGGAAGATCCCACATGCCACGGAGCAACTGGGCCCATGAGCCACAACTACAGAGCCTGCGCATCTGGAGCCTGTGCTCTGCAACAAGAGAGGCCGCGATAGTGAGGGGCCCGTGCACCGCGATAAAGAGCGGCCCCCGCTTGCCACAACTAGAGAAAGCCCTCACACAGAAATGAAGACCCAACACAGCCAAAAATAAATAATAAATAAGTTTTAAAACACACACACACACACACACACACACACACACACACATGAAGTCAGAACAGCCTTTTGATAATTACTGGGGATCCCTGGGGACTGTCGGGAGGAAGCTGGTGCCCATCTGCCCCAAGCGGGACAGGCCCAGTGGCCTAGATCCCAGGGGGCACAAGGGAGCCGGTTTTCAGTGTCAGTGCGGGCTCCAGCCCTTCCTGTTCCTGGGCAGAGCCTCCAATAGGAGACATGGGTATTTTTAGTCTCACGTGTGCAGGCATAGGACAAGGCGAGCTGGAAGGGAACAGCTAATAAACCATGGTCCTTATTAAGTTGGGAAGGATGAAATGAGGGGAGGGTGGGGAGCCCGGTGGAACTTTTTTGCACATGCTTCATTTTCAGAGAACTCTCCATAATTCACAGAGAAAGATTGAGGTCAGGGTGATCATGCATATCCCTGGTTACAGAAGCCTGAAAGTGGAGCAGGCTCACATCCTGCAGCCTGCTGGTCCCCGCCCCACGGACCCACTCTACCCTCTGGTGAGCAGGTGGGATGGATGTTCAGCTTTGGGGCTTGGCTATCAAGGCTCTCGTGGTGGCAGTGTCTTCAAAAGGACCAGATTAGAACCCATGCCCAATAGGATCCTCGCAGCCTCGGGGGATAGTTGAGTGGTATCAACTATTATCCTGATTTCACAGGATTTGGAAATGGAGGTTCAGAGACATGCAGGCACTTGGATAAGGCCACACAGCTGGGAAGTGGTAGAGCTGGGATTGAAACTCAGTGTCCTAGATCAAGGTTTACTGTTGTTTACCAATACATTCCACTTTTCCCCAAATGATAGTCAGTCGTGTGTAAGACTCATTATCTGTTTTATAAACCATAAAACTTTTTTTTTCTATGCCAACTCTTTGTCAGGAACTCTATCATTGGAATGAGGCAGTGATCAGTGACAAGGATACAGCTGTTGCTCTCAAGAGCTCTGGTCTTGTTGAGGGTAACATAGACCCATCCCCCTCATTCACCCACTCCTCCATCTCCATCCCATTACCAATTCCTTCATTCCATCTAGAACCAGACACTGCGTTCCAGGCCTTGAGTCTGGTGTGGTGGGCACACAGAGATGAATGAGTCTCTCTCTTGTAGTGGACCTAGAAAACAGTGTGCAGATCCACGTATGAAGGAAACAGTGGAATTTAAGAGGATCCTGAGAGGAGCGACAGAAAGAATATTGTTGCAGGACAAACAGAAGAGAGGGGGCTGAAGGAGATCAATTAAGGTCACTAGCTTCTGCTTTGGGGGGAAGATGAAAGAAAGAAAGAAAGAAAGAGGGAGGGAGGGAGGGACGGAGGGAGACGGAGGGACGGAGGGAGAAAAGAAGGAAGGAAGGAAGGAAGGAAGAGGGAGGGAGGGAGGGGGTAGGGAGGGAGGGAGGAAGGAAATATGCGTTGAATATCCTCTGCATGCGAGACCCTGTGCTAAGTGCTTTCATTCGTCTTAATTGTCTCAACAACATGCAGTTTGGAGATGAGGGACAGGGTCTCAGATAGGGCATCTGTTTAACATGAATAAAACCTGAAGAGCAGGGCTGGGTTGAGTATGCTTGCTATCACAAAGCATCAGAGCGAGAGCTTGAAGCGAATCGGTCTAGGACAATTGAAGAGCGTGCTATCTGACAGTTCACTTCGGGACTGTGGTGCCTGAAGTTGTGCCTGTGGACAGGAACCACGAAGTTGATCGGCTCCTGTGGTGCTCAGAAGGAGGTCACGGGGGCACGCACACCTGCTGGAGCTGGATGCCAGGTCGTATCTGTTTGACATGGAATTGGAGCCTCCCTTGGTGACTGCTCCAGATTCAGGGTCCTCCTGGAAGATTCCTGGCCCTGGACCCTCTCTGCAAGGATGTAGGCTCAGGCTAGACCTACTGAACTTCAGCCAGTTCAGCGTCCAGCTTTGCTTTGCTTTTCTGGTTCAAGTCCTCCCCCTGGGGGTAGGGTCTTGTGAGGACCCAATAGAGCCCCAGAGAGGAGAGTTCACCTTTACTTCCCATATGTTAGGGCTTCAGCCAGGGTTCCATGAGCCCCATCCCCAGGCGCCTCTGACACCCAGGATGTAGTTTTCTGCTGCTGACACATCATTCCTGGCACTTTCTGGATCCACATACAGTCCTCATTGTTTGATGTCACCAAATAGTTCCCTGACTTTTGTGATGAATCTCTAAGGACCACTGATTGTCAATATATGTCCCCAGGCTGGAGTGTCCCCAAATAGGTAGGTGGTCCAAGCAGCCGAGGACTCTGGTGACAGCTCAAGGCGAAGGGACCCTGTGGTTTCCCAGACGGATGCCTTCCAACAGGTGCAGAGCTGTGGGGTTAGGGAACAGCACGGAGGCTGGGTGGGGATGGCAGTGTGAATCAGAGAGTCTAGTATTACAGAGGTCTCATTCAGCTGCGGCCTGCTGCTTCCTACAAACTAGTGGGTCTTCTCCCTGGTGTCAGTCCGTCTGTCTGTTGAGAAAGTTCTCGCTGGG
Organism: Globicephala melas; assembly: GCF_963455315.2. Lineage (NCBI taxonomy): Eukaryota > Metazoa > Chordata > Mammalia > Artiodactyla > Delphinidae > Globicephala > Globicephala melas. The sequence goes on along the minus strand of NC_083317.1, from coordinate 130,171,630 downwards.
CCTTTGCCTGCCTGCCCTGGAGAGCAGGTTTGGGTAAAGGGAATGCAGGTGCCCAGGTATCAGTCCAGGGCCCACTGGCTCGGCCCCAGCACCCAGGACTGGGAAGGGGCATGGGTGGGGAGAGTGGCTGCTCTGGGTCCAGTTCCCTTGGCCGCCCTTCCCCCCCCAGCTCTCCCCTCCGCACGGCATGGCCACCTGCCAGCTCAGCTGTCCTTGTGCACCACGGAATCCCTGCCAGGAAGAGGGGGAACATGAGCCGGGCCTTCTCCCACTGCATCCTGCCATCCTGTCCTCCTTCTAGCCAGGAGGGACGGGACGGCTGCTGCAGCAGCGGGGGCCTCCTGGATGCACAAACCCCAGGAAACCAGGCCTTCCCTCTGGAGCCCGCGCATGCGCAGGGCCTGCTCTGGTTTCTGGCACTTGGACACCTGCTGGGCCCGTTCAGGCCAGCCTCCCCTCCCCTTCGCTTCTTCCCTGGGTCTGGGGTGGGGAGCCCTGCTGGGTGCTTTTATTTCCATCTTAAAAAAACCACTTGGGACCTAGGGAGCTCAAAGTCCTGGCGTGGACAAGCAAGTCAGAGCCTCAGTCTCCCCATCTGTAAGCCAGCAGCCATCATGCCTGCCGCCCCGGCTGGAAGACAAAGTGACGTAGTGCAGGCTGTGGCCCAGCACACGCTGGCGCGGGGTGGTGCCTGTGCACAAGCCGTGCAGGCTGGCCCTGAACCGGGACATGGCTGCTTCCCTCATTGTCAGGGGCGTCTCTGTACATTGCACAGGAGGAACACCTCTCCATGGGACCCCAGGGACAGCAGGGTGGGGTGCAAGTACTGCATTCGTTGGGTGCTCTGCTGCCGGGGCTGTCTTTTGTTTGTGTTTTCCTAGAGCAGCTGCTTCCTGCACATGACCGGTGCTCCTTTCAGGCAGTTCTGAGTGTGTATGCATGTGTGTAACGAGGCCGTTTGGGTCCCCCACTAGTGCTGTGGGACCTTGGAGCAGTCATGTCCCTTCTCTGGGCCTTGCTTTCCTCATCTGGACAATGGGTGTGCTGATTCCTGCCTGACGCAGCTGTTCTGGATTCTGCAGCGGGCCCCCTGCGTGGCACAGTGACCCCCCCATCCAGTGCAGAGGTTTTCTCAGCTGCCTTAGCGTCTGCTCCAGGAAAGAAAGAGGGACTGGGGGGGACACTGCATGGGCAACAGGGGTGTGGGGGGCCCTGGCTTTTCACCAGACACTGACGCTCTCTGCAGACAGAAGTGGGGCAGCACTGGCCTCGAGGCAGCAGCACAAGGCCACTTTTGGACACCCCCCCCCGGCAGGTCTGGGAGATATTGGGCAGGGGACTTTAGGGCATGCCACCCAGCCTGGCTTCTCCCTGTCTCCTGCTAAGGGAGGGGGCCAGAGTGGAGGCCTTGACCTTGCCTCTCAGTGAGAGATGGGGCTGGCCAGTTTCCATGGAGGACCGCGAACTTCGCGTGATGCTCTGGGGAAGAGCTGGGTTCTCCTGGGTTCAAGCCCCCGCCCCCGCCCTCTCCTCGAGGCCGGGCCTCTGGCTCTAGAGCAGCTGTTGCGCAAGCAGAGCTGGGAGCTTGGCCTTGCACAGGGTTACCCGAGGCAGGCTGGGCCCTGGGCTGCGCCAGGCCCTGGATCTCGGTGGTGACAGTGACCTGTTTGTGGCAGGACAGTTTGCACTCCCCAGGTGGTTGCTGAAAAGCCACCAAGGAGGGAGGAGCCTGTGTGATGAGACGGCCTCGGGCCAAGCCTGACAGCCATCTGCTCCACCACCAGCCTGCAGGCCTCCGGGGAGTGATGGGGCAGGGGAAGAAACAGAGGGAGAAGCAGAGGACAGAGAGGGACAGAGACCAGACACAGAGAGACAAAGAGACAGAGACAGAGGGACAGAGACAGAGAGAAACACTGAGAGACACAGAAACAAAGAGAGACAAAGAGACACTCAGAGGCAAAGGGACAGAGAGAGGAAGGAGCCACAGAAAGGCAGAGAGACACTGAGAGAAAGAGACAGACAGAGGACGAGAGAAACGGAGGACAGATACAGAGACTAGGGAAGAGAAATAGGACAGAGAGAGAGACAAAGAGACACAGAAAGAGAACAATAGGAACAGAGGAACCAAGAGAGTGATGGAGGGACTTGGGGGGAGGGTGGTGGGGCGGAGAAGGGGGCAGGGGATAGAGACAGAGACAAGGAGGAACTAGAGAGACACAGGGAATCAGAGAGACAGGGGAAGACAGACATGGAGAGAGACAGAGAGGCAAAGAAATGCTTGGAGACGGGTACAGAGAGGGTGCGTGCTGGGGCAGCTGGAGCTGGAGTCGGGGAGACGGGCAGATGCTTCTGGTCAGGCTCCTGGTGGAAGGAGCTTCTTCAGAAGCAAGAAGTCACACTTGGCTGGGGGTCCTGGGTCCAGGGTCCTAACAGTGGTTCTCAGCACATTCGAGTTCAGGTGCCGGCTCCATCCCCAGTCTAATCCACTGGTCAAGGGGAGGCCTGGAATCTGCATCTCCAGCAGGCTCCCCAGGAGAGTCTATAGTGGGGTAACACCAATCACAGTCAGGATGCTGCACTAGAAGGGCCGAGGGGTGGGTCCCCCTCCCTCTCCCTCCCTCTCCCTCCCTCTCCCTCCCCACACTGCAGGGGGGCCCTAGGGGGGCAGGGCCAGGGCTGGGAGGGCTCTGAGGGAACCGTCTCCACAGAACTCGGGGCTTCCTACCTCTTGGTTCATCACCAGTGATCCCAAGAAGGGTTGAGGGCCTGCCTAGCCCTGGACGGGCAGTCTGGGAGGCACCTTAGAGCTCATGATTCAGCCCTGGCCACCCTGTGCAGTTGAGGAAGCTCCATGGCTGGACCAAGGCAATGGAGATAACATGAAATGTTAATTATCAGCCCCTGCCCAGGCTGTGTGCTCAATACTATTTCATTTCATCCTCTTGAATAGGGTAGGGGTCATCACTCACTCCACCTTAGAGGTGAAGAAATGAGGCCCAGAAGTGACAAGTAACATGCCCAAGGTCACAGAGTTAGCAAATGGCAGAGCAAATCCATGCGCACTCCCAACCTCTCCATTATTTCCGCTAATGGCTCTTTTGCCTCTCAGGTTGAGCTCCCAAACTCAGCTTACCTTGGTTCCTTCCACCTGTTCCCATCTGTTTGGGGTGCAAGGCCTGCCGATGCCATCCCACAATAGTCCTCTCATCATCACCATCTTCTCCCACTGTAATGTCTCTTCCCAAATTCAGCCTTCATATCTCTTGCGTATCTATCTGGACAGTAATCTTACAATCCAATTTTCCCCCTAAACTTGTTACCTGTACCACTGGAAGGGAGAGAGATGATTTTAGGCAGCTGTCTTTCCAGGTACCCTAGAAAACAGAGCCAGAGGCAAATTCCTCCACTGACACTTTCTGAGAGGAGGGTGGTGGGTGGGACGCAACCCCAGGGCAGCAAGGGTGAGGGGGGATTGCTGGGAGGCAGTGAGAAGGGGGAGAGGACAGTCAGGAGGGCGTGTACCGAGCTGACCGCAGTCTCAAGAAGCAGAGCTCCTTTCCTCAGGCACATGGGCTGTTTCCAGAGAACAACGCCTTCCCTTGAAACACTATGTGTCTGTGGTTGAAAGGGCCCGGGATTCCTCTCTCTTCTCCTTCTCGTCTTTTACTCCTTTCTCACCTCGAAAGGCAGTAATTAACTTCCCTGTACTTCCAGGCTGTTACCTGGCTCCTCCTGGGCAGCCGTGGGACGCCCTGACTTGGCGCTGGAACTGTTGCACGCCCCACAGTGGAGGGTGTGACAGGCTGTGCCCCGGCCGGCCCTCACCCCCGGGAAGGCAGCAGTGTTAGGAGATGGTGTGAAGGCACCAGGAGCTGGGCTCTCCTCTGAGCAGATGTGGAGTAAATTAGACAACAAAACATATACCAGTACGGTTAAGTTCACGTTGTATTTAGAAACAGGTGCACTCGTGTCTGGAAGTGGCTCGCTGTGTTTTCTTCCTTTCACACTACACCACACTTACAGCACTCAAACCAGCGCCAGATGTGTGGCTTTTCCACCCCAGCAATTCTGACGCGAACAGCCTGGGGCTAGCGTAGACCCCGTAGGTTAGGAGCTCAGTCCCACAAGACTGACCCCACTCCAGACACCAATTAGAAGTCGTAGGTTCCCAGGTTATCCACTTCTATCTGACTTGACTGCAAATTGGAGATTCCCGGCACCCCTCCACAGGTTTAATAATTTGCTGGAGGGGCTCACAGAACCCAGGAAAACGGGTTACCAACTATTGAAAATTTATCACAAAGGATAATGTGTACAGATGAACAGTCAGATGAAGAGAAACACAGGGCGAGGTCTGGAAGGGGCCCAAGCCCAGGAGCTTCTATCCCCATGGAGTTGGGGTGCATCACCCTCCTAGCACCAATCTGGAAGCTCTCCAAACCCCACGCTTTGGGGATGTTTATGGAGGCTTCATCACATAGCCATGATCGATTATTAACTCATTTTCCAGCCCTTCTCCCCTCTCTGTAGGATGGAGGGTGGGCCTGAAAGTTCCAAGCTTCTAATCATGGCTTAGTCTTTCTGGTGACCAGCCCCATCCAGGAGCCCACACAGACTCACCTCACTGGCGCACCTATCCTCCTACTACCCAGTACATCACAAGGGTTTGAAGAGTCTGTGTTGGGAACCAATCACTGGGGCAGAGAGTAATATATATTTTATATTTATTATTTCACAACTTGACCATATGAAAAACCCAGTGAAACACACATGCGTCTGCTTTACAGACGCGTCTTCTTTACTGACACATCTGCCTCGTGACACTTCCTGGAAGGGGACTCCCTGGCTCAATTGTAGTGGCCAGCAAACTTCATGCTCCAGCCACTGGGGAAGGGCTTTCAGGGGGCTGCCCCCCTGCCAGACCACAACCTCTGCCTGGACCCATCTGATGGAAGGGCCAGGGACCAGAAGTGTGGGCTGGGGCTGCACCGTAAGGTTGCTCGGCAAGGAGGGGTGTGAGACCCGTGAAAATGTGTACATCCAAGTCTGCACTTTGTGAACTCTTGGGGTGCTCTGACCCGCTGTTTCTCATGTGCCCCTGACCAGGTCATGGGGGCAAGGAAACCATGAAGCCCACGACCATGGCCTTCCTGTCTGCCCAGCCATCCACCTTGGTGTGAGGAGGAAGTTGAGGACTGAGAAATGCTGTCCAGGTGTGAGCCAGCCAGGAGGGGAGCTGCCAGCCCTTGGCTCCCAGGAGCTGGGCCTGCCCAAAGCCAGGAGCAGAAATAAGAGGTGGCATTATGAGGTCGCCACCTCCTTGACCTTCAAGACAAGTCAAGAACAAGTCCTGGAGCTGCTGCTAATAGCGAAGAGGGCTTTCCACATCTTCTGAATGGCTTTCTGTCTGATCTGAGTGGTGTCCAGTTAATGCTCATGAGAAAATAATTTCTGTTTCTTCTTTTAACTGAACTCAATAGCTCTTCAGGTAGGTGGCCGCTCACATCATGTACATTTCCACACAGGTGGATGCACTCTCTACTTTTCCCTTGGACTGGTCCCTTCTTAATAAGGCACAACTTATTGCCACATTTCTATCAAGAGGTCACCAACTCCACCTCCACCACCATCATTATCTCCACCTCCACCTCCACCACCATTTTCACCTCCACCTTCACCGCCCTCGTCATCTCCACCTCTACCACTCCCCTACCACCATTGTCATCTCCATCTCCATCGTCATCTCCACCTCCACCACCATCGTCATCTCCACCTCCACCACCATCGTCATCTCCATCTCCACCACCATCGTCATCTCCACCTCCACCTCCACTGTCACCTCCACCTCCACCACCATCGTCATCTCCACCTCTACCACCCCCCCCACCAGTATCTCCACCACCTCCACAGCCTTCACTCTCACTCTCATGCCCAAAAGAGTTTGTCCTACTCCTCAGAGACCCTCAATCTTCAAATTAGCCACTGATGGAAGTGGGGCAGACTTCCATCAGAGGTGCACACACCATGGATGCAGAGCAGCAGCCCTTTCCCTCCTCTTTGTGAACCTGTTCTTGGGGTTCTGGTTAGAAACTGTGTTGGTGTCATATCCCGGCTTCCCCTTCTACTCACTCCTCCAGCCCTGAGGCTTGTGGCCCACATAATGCAAGAGTCTGGCAGTGCTGTAATGACAGGAGCTCTCTGGCTTTGCTTGCTCTTTACCTGGTTTTCATGGTCTGTCTGCACCAGGCTATTGACAGGTGCTATCTGATGGATTGATCAGCCTCTGTGTGGTACAGATCATTAAGTATTTTGCACAACACCAGTGCTGTCCAGGCTTACTGTGACTCAGTTCATGTTACTTATTGATGAGGCTGATGGTGATTTCAGTCATGATAAAGCTCTTTAGTCTTGTTCTGTAGTTTGGGGGGGACTAAAATGCCTGGGTAACTGGATCAAAGAATCTTAGGTAATAATAGAGCTAGCGCATGTTAAAAGATGGAATTTGGGGGGCTGGCAAATTATTTCTGAGCACAAGCAAATGTTTTCAACCATTACCAACTAGATAACCTAAATCAAATATGATTTTTGAGGCTCTCTGAGCTATGTTAGAGGACAGTTTTGCAAGTTGTTGCCCTCCAATGTGAACTCCTCCCAAATCCACACACAGCCCCTCTAAAATTTAAATTTGGGTGAAAAATCAATTCTAACTAAGGGGTATCTGATTTGATAGGAGCACTTGGGGAAATGCTCTGGAGGATCTTAGATGGCCACAGTCTGAGCTTACCAACGGGGAAAGTGCATCCATCACTGTAAGGTAGTTCCTTCAAGAGTCAGCATGGAAAGGAAACGATGCTGCTGAGAACAGCAGTGAATTCCCTCTTTCATGTTAGAGGATAGCGTGGTTGGCAACACCATGGTTTGCTCTGGGTAGATGGACTGCTCATAGCAGACTGGGGGGGAATATAAACTGTTACAATACTTTTAGAGAGCAATTTGGCAACGTCTAATAAAGTTGAAATATACATGCCTCATGACCCAGCTCATATCATTAGAGGTTGTTTATTATAGTAGCGTTTGTAAAACTTACAAGCTGGGAAGTGTCCATGGTCAGGAGCGTTGTACAAATCATGATGTCCTCTCACATTGAAAGTCTATATGGATGTTACCATGGATGAACTAGATCTCCATGGAACTGTATGGGTAAACATCTGCAACAAAAAACTGGGTGAATGAACTAGGGTTGGAATATTACAGCATGATATCACTTAGATGTAGTTTTAAAGCATCCAAAACAATATGTATTGTCCACACATGTATACATGTGTGGAAAAGGTTTAACAAATGAGTAACAGAACTGTTACTTGTAGATAGTGATTCCATTGTGGAGAGAGAGAATTGGGGAGGGATTCATATAGATCATCAATACATCTGTAATAGTTGACTTTCATTAAAAAAAGATCTGAAGCAAACATAGAAAAATGTTAGCCTTTATTCACTCCCAGTTGTGGACACGTGGGTATTTGTTATGTTATGGGTGTCAACAGTGCTTTTCTGTGTGTTTGAAATATTTCATAATGAAAATAATAGATGTGAAAGGAAAAGGAAAACCAGGAGTCCTGCATTTGTGGAAGCGTTTAAACAGAGGCTGTACAGCTGTCTGTGCGTACAGTGAGCCAATGCTTCTTGCATGAGGGGTGTTGGGGGCTTCAGCAATGCCCTATATATCAGATAAAAGGGTTTGAACATGATTTGTGGGATGTCACAAGTGGTGGGGTTGCCCCCATCTCTTTGAGCCAGTTTCCTCATCTAAGAAATGGAATGCTGTGAACTGAGGGAGGCTGTGTGTGGATGTAGATGGGGAGCATCATGCACAGTAAACATTATGACCTGGGCTGGCTCAAGGTCTCCCTTGGGAACCTCCAGTAACAGACAGCTTGTCAAGTTGAGTAATATTTAAACAAATGTGTAGAGTGGAGCCTTTAAATAGATTTTGAAAATGGTGTTCCATTTTCAAGGACCACAAAACCCATGCTGGGTAAAAAAGGGGTGCACTAATTCCATCATTGAGAGTTCAGAAAAAAATCCATACATCTATGACAATTGATTTTTGACATGGTTGTCAAGACAGTTTAATGGGGAAAGAATAGTCTTCAACAAATGGTGCCGGGACAAGTGGATGTCTACATGCAAAAGAATGAAGTTGGATACCTGTCTCACACCATAAATGAAAATTACATTAAGATGTATCATAGGCCTAAATGTAAGAGCTAAAACTATTAAACTCTTAGAAGAAAACATAGGTATAAATCTTTATAACTTTGGGTTGAGTTTCTTAGATATGACACCAAAAACATGAGCAATCAAAGCAAAAAAATAGATAAAATGGACTTCCTCAAAACCAAAAATGTCTTGTCAAAGACACTAACAAGGAAGTGAATTTTTACAACTCACAATATGGTAGAAAATATTTTCAACTCATGTATCTCATAGGGACTTATATCTGGAATATATAAAGAATTCTTACAACTCAATAATAAAAACAATGGCCCAATTAAATAATGGGCAAAGGATTTGAATATACATTTTTCCAAAAAAATACATGATGATCAATAAGCATATGAAAAGACACTCAGTATCATTTGTCATTAGGGAAATGGAAATTAAAACTACAATTAGATATGACTCACACACATTAGGATGGCTATAAAAAAAGATAGATAATAATAAGTGTTGGTGAGGATGTGGAGAACTTGGAACCCTCATTCATTGTCAGTGGCAATTTAAAATGGTGTAGCTGCTGTTGAAAACAATTAGGCAGTTACTCAAAAAGTTAAACACAGAGTTACCATATCACCCAGCAGTTTTACTGATAGTTACATATACAAAAGATTTAAAACCGTATGTTCACAGGCCTCAGGAAGGGAGGTTGGCTAATATGGTGGAAAAGAAAGATGCTTAGCTCACCTCTTCTTATGGGCACATCAAAATTATAAATATTTGGCAAATTGGTACAGCCACTATGGAGAACAGTATGGAGGTTCCTTAAAAAACTAAAAACAGAGCTATCATATGGTCCAGCAATCTCACTCCTGGGCATATATCTGGAAAAAACCCCATAATTCGAAAAGATACATGCATCCCAGTGTTCACTGCAGCACTATTTACAATAGCCAGGACATGGAAGCAACCTAAAGGTCCATCAACGAATGAATGGATAAAGAAGATGTGGGATATAACATATAATGTAATATTACTCAGCCATAAAAAAGAATGAAATAATGCCATTCACAGCAACATATTTGGACCTAGAGATTGTCATACTGAGTGAAGTAAGTCAGACAGAGAAAGACAAATATCATATGATATCACTTATACATGGAATCTAAAAAAAATGGTACAAATGAACTTATTTACAAAACAGAAATAGAGTCACAGATATAGAAAACAAACTTATGGTTACCAAGGGGGAAAGTGGGGGAGAGATAAATTGGGAGATTGGGACTGATGTATACACACTGCTATATATAAAATAGATCACTAATAGGAATCTACTGTATAGCACAGGGAACCCTACTCAATACTCTGTAATGACCTATATGGGAAAAGAATCTAAAAAAGAGTGGATTATGTATATGTATAACTGATTCACTTTGCTGTACATTAGAAACTAACACAACATTGTAAATAAACTATACTCCAATAAAAATTAATTAAAAAATTACAACTATTTGCAGGATAACCATTGATGAAAAAGATATAAAGAAGAAACTACAATGAGATGGGTAGGAGGGGTGGAGTCGAGAAATAGTCAAGTCCCATGTTATCCCCAGTTAGCTGATCTACAAATAGGTGAATAATTACAACTGCAGAGGTTCTCCCAAAGGATTGAGAGGTCTGAGGCCCACATTGGGGGTTCTGTCCAGCCCAAGAGTCCTGCACCAGGAAGGTGAACCCCCAGAGCATTTGGCTTTGAAAGCCAGTGGGGCTCACTTTTGGGAGTCCCACAGGGCTGGGGGAAATAGAGACTCAACTCTTAAAGGGCACACACAAAGTCTCACATGCTCTGTGACCCAGGGCAGAAGCAGTAATTTGAAAGGAGCCTGGGTCAGACCTACCTGCTGATCTTGGACAGTCTCCCAGAGAGGCAGGTGGAAACTGTAGCTCACCTTGGGGACATAGACACTGGTGGCTGCCATTTGGGGGACCTCATTCTATCACATGGACACTAGTGCTGGCAAGTGCCATTTTGGAATCCTCCCTCTAGATTATTAGCCCCAGGACCCAGCCCTGCCTGACCCAACAGTCTATAGCTGCCAGGGCTGGGATGCCTCAGGCCAAGCAAATAACTGGGCATGGACATAGCCCCACCCATCAGCAGACAGGCTGCCTGAAGATCCCAGGAGACCAAAGCTGCCCCTGGACACGGTCCTGCTCACTAGAGAGCCCAGGACATAGCCCCATATATCAATATGCAGGCATAACAACCAGGAACCCCAGGACCCTGTAGCCTGAGATGCTGGGACACTGCTCTACCTACCAGTGGGCAGGCACCAACCCCAGAATCCCCTGGGCTCCACTCCCACCCACCAGCAAGTCTGCTCTATCTTTGGAACCTGCTTCATCCACCAGTGGGCAGACAACAACTTCAAGACAATTGCAGTCCTGCAGCCTGTAGACCTGGCCTACCCACCAGCAAGCCAGACCCGCCCTGAGACTGACTGAGCCCTGGTCCTGCCTGCTAGCAGGCCAACACAAGTTTTGGGACACCCTGGACCCTGCAGCCAACTGTGTCAGGAATCAGCCCCATGCACCAGCCATCTGACACCAGCTCTGGGACCCCTGGGCCCTGCAACCAGACCCCAGGACACGTCTCTGCCTGCCATTAGGCTGTCACTAGCCCCAGGATTTGGCTTTACCACCAGGGGGTGGGCAAGAGGCCTGGGGTCACTTGGACCCTGATTCCAGCCACCAGTGAACTAGCACTAGCTCTGGGACCCCCTGGGGTTCTGCAGTCAGCCATCTCATGATCTGCCCTCACCAACCAGTGGCCTGCAGTCTCCACACAAGGCAGGACCTGGCACCAACTGGACTAGGAACAGTAGTCAGCTCATCACAACAGAAGTACTCACACAGCCTCTGCTGACAAGAAGACAGTACACTGCTGGGACACATAGGATGTCTCCTAAAAACTTGACTTCCTCAAGTTTGAGAAATGTAACCAACCTATCAGACACATAAAAATAAAAACAGCAACTTAAGTAAAATGAGGTGACAGAAGAACATGTTCCAAAGGAAGGAACAAGATAAAACCCCAGAAGAAGAACTAAGTGAAGTGGAGTTAGGTAACCTATCCAAGAAATAGTCCAAAGTAGTATTGTAAAGATGATCAAAGAACTTGGGAGAAGAATGATTGTACAGAGTGAGAAGTTAGAAGTTTTTAACAAAGAGTTAGAAAATATAAAGAACAACCGAACAGAGAAGGAGAATACAATAACTGAAATGAAAAATACACTAGAAGGAATCTAAATGATAGACTAAATGATACTGAGGAATGGACGAGCAAGTGGAAAGAGCATCAGCGGAAATCACTGATGCTGAACAGGAAAAAGAAAAAAGAAATGAGGACAGTTTAAGAGACCTCTGAGACAATATCAAGCACACTAATATTTGAAGAAGAAAATAGGAACAAAAAAGACCTACAAAAACAACCCCCAAACAATTAACAAAATGACAATGAGAACATACATATCAATAATTACTTTAAATGTAAATGGGCTAAATGCTCCAATCAAAAGGCATAGATTGGCTGAATGGATATGAAAACAAGACTCATCTATATTCTGCTTATAAGAGACTTACTTCAGATCTAAAGACACATACTGAAAGTGAGGGGTTGGAAAAGGTATTCCATGCAAATGGAAACCAGAAGAAAGCCAGGGTAGCAATACTTATATCAGACAAAATAGACTTTTAAACAAAGACTGTTACAAGAGATGAAGAAGGACGTTACATAATGATCAAGAGATCAATCCAAGAAGATACAATTGTAAACATATATGCACCCAACATAAGACCATCTAAATACATAAAGCAAATATTAACAGACATAAAGGGAGAAATTGACAGTAACACAATAAGAGTAGGGGGCTCTAACACTCCACTTATATCAATGGATAGATCTTCCAGACAGAAAGTCAATAAGAAACACTGGCCTTAAATAACATATTAGATCAGATGGATTTAATAGATATATATAGAACATTCCATCCAAAAGCAGCAGAATACACATTCTTTTTATTTTTTCTCTTCCCTGGCCTGATTTGTTTATTTATTTTTTAACATCTTTATTGGAGTATAATTGCTTTACAATGGTTTGATAGTTTCAGCTTCACAACAAAATGAATCAGTTATATATATACATATGTTCCCATATCTCTTCCCGCTTGTGTCTCCCTCCCTCCCACCCTCCTTATCCCACCCCTCCAGGTGGTCACAAAGCACCGAGCTGATCTCCCTGTGCTATGCAGCTGCTTCCCACTAGCTATCTACCTTACGTTTGGTAGTGTATATATGTCCATGCCTCTCTCTCGCTTTGTCACAGTTTACCTTCCCCCTCCCCATATCCTCAAGCCCATTCTCCAGTAAGTCTGTGTCTTTATTCCTGTTTTACCCCTAGGTTCTTCATGACACTTTTTTTTCTTGAATTCCATACATATGTGTTAGCATACGATATTTGTCTCTCTCTATCTGACTTACTTCACTCTGTATGACAGACTCTAGGTCTATCCACCTCATTACAAATAGCTCAATTTCGTTTCTTTTTATGGCTGAATAATATTCCATTGTATATATGTGCCACATCTTCTTTATCTATTCATCCAATGATGGACACTTAGGTTGTTTCCATTTCCGGGCTATTGTAAATAGAGCTGCAATGAACATTTTGGTACATGATTCCTTTTGAATTATGGTTTTCTCAGGTTATATGCCCAGTAGTGGGATTGCTGGGTCATATGGTAGTTCCTTAAAAAAACTACACATTCTTTTCAAGAGCACATGGAGCATTCCCCAGGATAGATTGCATGCTAGACCATGAAACACTTGGTGGGAATGTAAACTGATGCAGCCAATGTGGAAAACAGTATGGAGCTTTCTCAAAAAGCTAAAAATAAACTACCATATGACCCAGCAATTCCACTCCTAGGTATATATCTGAAAAAAATGGAAACCTTAATTCAAAAAGGTACATGTACCACAATATTCATAGCAGTATTATTTATAATAGTGAAGATACGGAAGCAACCTACTCATCAGCAGATGAATGAATAAAGAAGTTGTAATATATATATGTGTATATATATATATATATATATATATAAGTTGTGATGTATATATATAATGGAATATTACTCAGCCATAAAAAAGAATAAAATTTTGCCATTTATAACAACATGGATGGACTTGGAAGGTATTATGCTTAGTGAAATAAGTCAGAGAAGGACAGATACTGTATGACATCACTTATATGTGAAATCTAAAAAATAAAGCAAACTAGTAAATATAACAAAAAAGGAACAGACTCACAGATACAGAGAACAAACTACTGGTTACCAGTGGTGGGAGGGAAGGAGGAGGGGGAAAATAGGGGTAGGGAATTAGGAGGTTCAAACTACTATGAATAAAATAAACTACAAGGATGCATTTTACAGTGCAGGGAATATAAACAATATTTTATAATAACTATAAATGGAAGATAATTTATAAAACTACTGAATCACTATGTTGTATACTTGAAACTTGTATAATATTGTACATCAACTATACCTCAATTAAAGCATTTAAAAAACCAAAAACAAAAAAGTTCATATAAAAACTTATGCAAGGACTTTCATAGTAGCATTACTCATAATAGTCAAAAAATGGGAACAACTCAAATATCCACTAACTGATGAATAGATAAACAAGCTGTGGTATATCCATTACAATGGAATATTATTTAGGCATCAAAAGGAATGGAGTACTGATACACAAAACATGGGTGGAAAAATTATGATAAGTGAAAGAAACCAGACACATCAGTCCACATATTGAGAAAGAGAGTAGATGAGTGGTTGCCAGGGGCTGAGGGTAGGGGGAAATGGGAAATGACTGCTGGTAGGGACAGGTTTTTGGTGATGGGTGAGGAAAAAGTCCTAGAATTAGATAGTGGTGAGTGTTGCAAACCTTGTGAATAAGGTCAAAATGATTTTAAAGTATAATTGTCCACTTTTAAAGGGTGAATTTTATAAGTGAATTATATCCCCATTTTAAAAAAAAGATTAAAAAAGGTGACTCTGTTTGGAAATGGGGTAGACGGTGAGGAAACAGGGACAGGAGCTGGAGGGGGAGAAACCAGATCCTGTGATACTGCTCGAAGCCCCATATCCGGTTATGCCAGAAGGCAGACTACCTTGGAATGTTTCAGTTATGTGAGCCGACAAATTCTCTGCTTCTTAGGTCAGGGTGGCTCAGGTTTTCTGTCACTAACACCCAAGGGTGCCCAGGCTGGCACTCATGCCCTCTGATTTCCTGGGGGCCTGGTCCCTCCAGCAGCACTTTTCCTTTTGTTTCTCCCCTCTGCCTCTATTGGCTTCTGCTTCATGCTTCTTCCATTTAAAAAGGAACTCTCCTCGAGTCCACTTCATACCTTTCTCTCTCCCCCATTTCACTCAGATCTCCCTAAGCGTGGCCTACATTTGCTATTCTCTTCCCTCACAGTCCCTTTCCATCTTAACCTGGGGTCCCTGTCCCACACTCCCCGGCAGCTCTACTGCCCTCTTGTGGTCAGTCTCCCGCACATCCTGCCCTCCATCGTCCTGGCCCTCCCTACATCTGGGAGGGCTCTGAGCTCTCTGGGCAGCCCTCTGACCTCTGCTCCTCGGCTTCCTGGTGGCCCCTGCCTGGTCTACTCACCCCTGGACGTTTGCGCCTCCCCTGACTTTGGGCGAGGCCTCTGCTCTGCTTCTTCTCCCTGGGCAGCGGTCTCCATGCTCCAGCCTCCTAGCTCGATTCCTCGCAGCTGGATCCCCTGCTTGTGCTTGGCCTTCTCTGACCCCCCTTCTCTTTTGGAAACACCCCTGTGGACCCAGCCACCTCTCCCCCTCTTCCTGCAGTCACTGAGTCACGCTGTGCCAGGTCCCCTCCTGAGCACTCCTGGCATCCCTGCTCTCTCTGTACCCCCATCACACTAGAAGCTAAGTCACCCAGCCAGCCACCCAGTTGGCTCCTGGGTGACTTAGCTTCTAGTGTTCTCCCCTCCAGTTCCACCTCTTGCTGTGCTCAGGTTTAAAACACACATCCAGGTATGCCACTCCCTGCTCAAACCCACACGGGTTCAAGTCCAAGCCCTTGGTGTGGCACTGGGCCCCTGGCGCTGGCTCCCATCTGCTTCTCAGATGTGTTGCCTGTCATCTCTGCTTATACTTAAGCTCCTCCTACCCAGAACTGCCATGGGTTCCCACGGGGACCACACTGCCCCACTTCACTCTGCACATGTCCCCTCCCACTGTCACCCCTTTCCCAAGACATTCTTGCTCTTGCTTTATGATTGGACCAGGTGACATGTTCTTAGAGATGCTTTTCTGGACACCCCATCCCTCCACCCCGACTCAGGCCAGGTCACGGGCTCTTCCTGGTTTCCATAACTTGTTGGGCTTTATCTCTGTGAGGCTATTTACAACATCGTTTAAACGGTTTTCACATCTATGCATGCTGTGTGCTTCTGGAGGGCAAGGCTGTGTGTTCCCAGAGCCCAGCATAGTCCCGGCACCTACCAGGTGCTCAATCACAGTTTAATGAAAGAACAGGATGAACTAGAATGGCTATCGCTCCCGGGTTACTGACTACGTGCCAGGCACCACTCTAAGGACTCTTCTTATATGAACTCATTTAAACTCCACAACAACCTTATGTGGTGGGCACCACAATTGTCCCCATTTTACAGATGAGCATACTGAGGCACAAATGAGACTAAACAACTTGCCCAAAGTTATGCAGCTGAATTCAAGCCAGCTCTAGGGGCTGGCCTATAACCCATCACACTGTGCTGCTTCTACAGCCCAGCCCTCCCCAACTGCTGACTTCTGTGCCACAACCCCTACACTGGGAATGTCGATGCCCCGTCACCTCCCCCACCTTGCTCAGGACCCAGCTCAAGGTCCCACTTGCACAAGTCATGCTCAGTCCACCCCGAGCTCCCTGGCCTAGCAGCGAATGAGCCCTTTACATGTACCGTTCATTGGAACAAAGCACTGCACCCCCAGAGCTCATTCTAGGCCCAGAGGCCTTGTACCCTCTCAAAGAGAGCTGGTGACCTATGGGCCCATCAGACATGGGCCATTAAGAAACACCATCACTGATAGCCGTGCCTTTGAAAATGCCATCTTTTTGTGGGGGATGTGTTAGTTTACCTGAAAGGAAAAAGAGACATAGTTTTAATGACTTTCATTTATTTGGTATTGTTACAGTTCCCAATGTGCTGCCACTTCCTGGCTGTGTCTTGTTTGCTCTCCCCGCTTCCCTGGGCAGAGTTCAGGACAGGTTGGCTCCAATTCACTGAAGAGACAACTGAACGTCAGCTGCAGGCCCCGCAGCTCACCGGGACCCGGTTTGCTGGCTCTAAGCTTGCGCTTGCTCCCCATGATTCTAAGCACTCTCTGGCCACGAAATGACCCCAGGACAATGTCGTTCAGCTGGCAGATGGCTGAGAAAGCCCTGCACTTAGGTGTCTCAGCACAGACCAGGGTTTTGACCCTGGGGGTTAGGACTTCAATGTATGAATTTTGGGGTGGGGGGAACAATTTGGTTCACAACAATATGTATGTGTGTTTGTTTCTTTTTTTAACACTTTATTGGAGTATAATTGCTTTACGATGGTGTGTTAGTTTCTGCTTTATAACAAAGTGCAATATGTATGTTTTTAAAAGAGAAAACTGCCTTGGTAATTAGGAACACAGTGGGACGCCCTCATGGGAGGTCAGTGCTGTTGACCCCTCAGATGTGACTGTACATGGAGATAGAATCTTTAAAGAGGTAGTTGAGGTAAAATGAGGCAATTATAGTGGGTCCTAATCCAATAGGTTTGGTGTCCTCATAAGAGAGGAGGAGACACCAGGGATGCATCTGCACGGAGGAAAGGCCATGTGAGGACACAGCAGAAAGGCGGCCTCCTGCAACCCGAAGAGGGAAGCCTCAGGAGCACCCAACCCTGCCGACACTTTGATTTTGGACTTTAGTCTCCAGAATGGTGAGAAAGTACATTTCTGTTGTTTATACCCCCAGTTTCTGGCGTTTTGTTCTGGTAGCCCTAGCAAACTAGCAAACTAATGCACACATATATTGTAAAGCTCTGTTGAATCCTGTGACCATTTATTTAGTGCAGTTTTTCAGTAGCCCTAGTTTTGTCAACACTGTTAAGTTTACCTAAATATTGAGGAACGGACTCCATAACTCATGTCGAAGTCACCCTTTGAAGGGCTGTGCACTGTCCTGCATACTGATGAGGCAAGAGCTCTGGGCAGCATCCAGCTTGGCCCCTCACTCCCCGAGAGGTCTGGGGTAACAGGCAGACTTGACCCAGCCTCAGTGTCATCAACTGCACGATGAGTCTGTGGAGACATAGGATTCAGTTCCCTTCCAACCTCCAAATGCCATCAATTCCTGATGGGAGAGGGAAGGAGATTTCTGGCTCAGTGATGCTCTGAGATATTCATATTTCAGGTTGGGAGGGTCCACAGCCCCCCACCCATCTCTTTCTGTTGAAAGGCTTAAATACAAAAGGCCCTTTAGTTCCTTTGCAGGACTGGGGCTGGTGACATGACAAGGAGATTGCTCAAAGAGATCTGAAAGAGGCTGGAACTGTCAGCTCACAGGAGAGGTGGCTGGAGTTTTACAAGAACTTCAGCGAGTGCCTTTGAAACTTTCTGCTATTCAAGTCTGTTTAAAGCTTGCTTCTGAAGCCTGATATCTTTCAACTGGTTGACTTAATTCTTCCCTCCTGCCTCGGGGGCTGAGCCCAGAGGAGCCTTGCAGGACAGCAGCACTTGTGAGTGAAGCCCCAGGACAGGTGGCACTCGGGACAGGAGCCTGGGAGCATGCAGGGGCAGGCCTCATAGCGGGACGAGGTTCAAGGATGGGGAGAGCCGGGGGGAAGGGCGGGGAAGTGGACCCTCTCCAGGCCAAGTCCTGTAAGGGGCCCTCTGTGTTGAAGGCAAAGCCGAGAAAGCACGACTTTTGAGGCAGACACCATGAAAAGGGGCTGAAGAAGGGGGTGAAATTAGTTTTCTGTGGCCGTTCAAATGAGAACATGTCATTTTGTTCTGTGGCACCTTGTAAATTGTGAAGTGAGGGACAGTTACCGTGCCCCTTTGGGGATGACTCGCTTAGACGTGGCCAACAGGAATGCTGGCCAAGCACAGACGTGAAGGCCAGAGGCTTCTGAAGGTCAGTTAAGGCAGAGACCTTCATCTTGGGGTACATGTAGCCCTAGAGGCCCGTAGAGGGGCTTCATGGAATCTGAGTCACATGCAAAAGCATGGTCATTTTTACAGGGATAAGGACCATAGCTTTTGTTAGATTCGCAAATATGTATGGCCCTTAGAAGGTTCAGAAGCTTTAATTTGGGGTGAAATATGGTGAATGTTAAACTAGAACCTGCTCGAATGCTTTTCTGTGGGAGGGCTGCCATGACGTTATGGCAGGAGAAGGTGGAATCTGGGAAACGATATATTTAGAGTTTATCCATCACTCAGGAGTGAGAGTGATCCAGGGTTCAGGGACTGATACTGGCTCTGGGCCAGAAATATATCCCAAGAGAAGGAAGGGCACTCAGAACAGTAACCTTGGACCACTTGTTGGTGAGACAAGCATTTGACATGTATGATCTGTCAGTTCTCACAGCTACCTTGGTGTGAGTACCATGGCCCTACTTTATAACTGAAGAAACTGAGGCTCAGAGAAGTTAGAAATTTGCCCAAAGTCACCCAGCTAGCAAACAAGTCTTGCTAGAGTAGCAACCCGGCCCTACTGTACCCCTCAGCCTTCTCTCATTATACTCTGCAAGCCTCTTGGGGGGTTGACACCTCCTGATTGGCGGGCCCACTTTGTTCTAGTTCTGCAGCCAGCCAGCAGCCTTTTGGGGGCTCAGAGCGGGTATCGTCTGGGAGGGAGTTCTCGAAGCCATGCCCGAGACTAGGGCTCTGGTCTAATCTAATTCCTATTATGCTCAATAAATGGTCTTTCTGAGTCATCAGTTGGTTTCATTTAAGAGCATTTTAGGAGAATTGGTTCCCAAATCCTGTTACTTCTGAGCGCCCACAGTGAATTGAGTTCTGGGGTCAGCTGGTCACTCTGGGTATCTCTTAGCTAAAACAGACATAATTGGGGAATGAGTCTGCACTTGTATCGGGAGCAGTTCATATTAGATACCCAGAAGAGCAAATTTATACTAGGAGGTGAAAATCATTATTAACTAGACATCGCGGGTCCTGAAAGCCAGTAGCAAAATCTCCAAAAAGAAGGGATTTGAGGGGGGCCTCAAGAGCGGGCAGGAATAGCAGGAAGGGGTGCGGGCTGTGTGATCTGTCTCTTCTGAATTGCTCCTTTTACATCTCTAGAACACCATCATTAATAAGTATTTACTGATAACCTGTGCAGTGTGAAATAGTTTTGAGTCCTTCACACTTTAACCATTTGTTCATCCAGCCAGCCATTCAAGCAACCATCCGTCTGGCACCGAGGAGTCCATCCAGAAGATGATGATGAAGATGAGAGTGAACATTTATACTGTGCATGCTGGGCACTGTTTACTCATTCAGTCCTTACAACAACACTTGGAGGAAGGTACTAGTATTATCGCCATTTTACAGATGAGGAAACTGAGGGGGCAGAAAGATTCAGTGATGTACCTAGGATGCTCAAGTAGGCAGGAGTGGGAGGAGGGATGAGAGCTAGTGGGCAGGTGTCCGACTTGGCATCTGGGTTGACAGAATGTCACTGAAGCGCTTTGAGTCAGGACCCTAGAGTCTACAGACAAAGCAACTACAGCTCTGTTCTCCTAAGATTGTTAAACTGTTACACCTCTCTTACCTCTGAAAGAGTTTGTGGCTTAAAAGGCTGAGTGAGGGGCTTCCCTGGTGGCGCAGTAGTTAAGAATCTGCCCGCCAGTTCAGGGGATACGGGTTCGATCCATGGTCCAGGAAGATCCCACATGCTGCGGAGCAACTAAGCCCGTGTGCCACAGCTACTGAGCTTGTGCTCTAGAGTCTGCGAGCCACAACTACAGAGCCCACGCACCACAACTACTGAAGCCTGTGTGCCTAGAGCCAGTGCTCCGCAACAAGAGGAGCCACCGCAATGAGAAGCCCGCACACTGCAACGAAGAGTAGCCCCCGCTCGCCACAACTAGAGAAAGCCCGCACGCAGCAATGAAGACCCAACGCAGCCAAAAAATAAAATAAATAAATTAAAAGGCTGAGTGAAATAGACTGTCTATAGTTACCACTGGGTGGTACTCATTAGAAGTTGAAGGGAGAGTAGAAGTTTTCTGGCACCAGAAACTAGCAGATGACACATCTCTACCGTGATTGTGGTTCTATGTTTTGCTAAAGCAAAGAGATCTTACATGGTTTTCCTCATCGGAAATTTGATTAAACTTTTAAAACTTTTATTTTAATGTTTTGAATCCACATTTTTGAAGAAAAATGGTTTTGTGTCTAAATCTGAGTGTGAAGGTTGCTAAGAGACTGCTTGTAGAGCACAAATACTTGGCCTTATATAAATAAGAGGACCTGGGAGATCGGGTCCCATGCCTTATTTTCATGAGGACATGGATATGACTTGTTCAAGGTCAGACAGCAAGAATTTGATGTACATTAGAAATAACCTCGGTCTTTTACATATAGCCAAGAACTAAATAATAAGAAAGAAGGAAAATCATTCTTTTTTAAGGTTGAGATGTGTTATCAACCCAAACTCCGTTAGTTACAAGTGACAGAAAAACAAACTTAAGTGACCAAGCAAAAATAGAGAAGATACCCCTTGCTCATGGAAGTGAAAAGTCCTGGATTCCGGCTTTAGACACGGGGCTCAAATGATATAATCAGGTCTCAGTCTGTCTCTCAGCCCGCTTTCCTCTTTCTATCTTGGCTTCATTTTCAGGCAGGTTCTTCTCACAAGCCACCAAAATGATCCCAGTGCCTCCAAGATGGCTTACGTCCTTACAGGCTTAGCACATAGGGAACCCCTCCCCATTTCCCACCATCAACAGTTCCATCGCATTAGCTTGGATTGGCTGGGTTGGGGTCACCTGCCCTCACTTGACTTACCGCCAGGAGGGAGTGCAGCGCTCCCATTGGTCAACATGCTCACCCTTGCATCAGGGGTGGGCTCAGACCCACTGCAAACCACACTGCCTCAGGGTCACGGCATTAGCAGACCCAGGAGAAATGAACACAGGCGGGCAAAACAACAGATGTGTGATACAAGTTTTCATGAGAGCCAATTGCTCTAAGACAGTTTTCATTCTCATTTGGCTTTTGCCATGGAAGGAACTGTAGTGTTGACTGATGCCATGAGAAGAGTTAAGAACATCTTTTGGATTGAGAGAAAAGTAAACAGAGCACTCTCATCTATATCAGGGTTTGGAAGCAAGCCCCTGGAAGAAGACACAGCTGCCGGTAAGAGTTTTAGGTGCAAAGTTGCTCAGAGCACCTAGAAGTGTGCCCGTATTCTGGGAACATGAGCTCAGCCCTGGCTTGTGACTGTGGGCAGGTGATTGCATGTCCCCTCAGGGCCTCTTCTATGTGGCTCTCCCCTGCCCCCACTCTTCCTCCCTGAATAACTGGGGACCACACTGTTCTAGGCTGGCTGTACATTCCAGCTACAGAGAAATCTCTCTCCATTTTAGCCATCCTTCTGCTTCAGGGGCTGTGGCCCAAGTCAAGTACTCCTTTTCATATTTTCCTATGACTCTCTGGTCAAATAATCCATATGGGGAAGTGTCTTTAGTGCTTAATCACAGACTCCTTCATTAATCTCTTATTTTCTTCCACTATCTCCTCCCACTTTTGCCTCATTATGTCAAGAAAGTTCCTCCCTCTTCATGTATCTCTAGACACACCTCCAGCCTGCACGAGGATGCTTTCCTGCCTCAAGGAGTAGAAACCTCCCTCGAATTCAACAGAAATTCCTGCAAAACAGGAATTCCAGAGGCGGGGCCACTGTGGTGGCAGTGAAGCCCAGGTTTGGTGTCCCTGGGTTCTCTGGCCCTGAGCTCCTCTGCTGCTGCTCTGTTCTCAGCAGCCTCACTTGTGCTGGCGTAGTGGCTTCCAGAGGCAACTGGGACAGGTTCATGCTCAGCAAGAGAGCTGAGAAACCTCTCTTCCACCCACAGGGTCAAGGACCATTCCTTCAGTCCACCTGGACCCACGTAGGTCTCTCCCCACTCCCTGGACCAATGACAGTCGCCAGAGGCATGCCAGGTGCTGACTGGATGCCTGAACACATGAGATGAGCTTAGCATGCTGGCTCCACTAACCAGGACCCTCACTGGAGCTAGAGCTGGTCCAGGGGCCTTGGTCACGTGGCTTGAGTGGAGGAGGGAAGAAGGCTTGGATGCAGGTAGACCTTATCTTGTGTTTAACTGGGCTGTACATGTTTAACGGGTTCTAACATAAATATTTTTCATTAAAAAACAGTATTGCTGACATGTTATGATTTAAACAGACCTTTAAAGATTTAAACTTATAACCTAAGCATCATGTATAAGATGGTTTGTTTGGAAAAAATATATAACCTCATGCCAAACATCTTATTTACAAATGCATTTATACCAATTTAAACTCTGTTGGGATGAAGCATTGATCAGAATAATTAGGTCTTTGTTTGGGGAACTGAGGTCACTCAGACACCTTCTAGAGCTTTGGGGATGCCCTGTCCGCCCCACCACAGGACCCGTGTCAGGCACACGTACACACAGACGTGCTTCTCTCTGGGGAAGCTCGTCACACCCCCTCGTATGAAGATGCTCACCTGCGTTTATCCTTTGCCCTTTCTCCCAGAGTCTGGGTGTAGACAAGTGGTCTGTGGCCCTCTGTGTATTGATTAGAGTCTGTGTTTGGAACAAGGTAACTTGGGGTGTCATCTCTGGGTGCCCATCTTTAGCCCTTTCTGAAGAGTATTCTGGTTGGGGGGCAGAAGATTTTGGGTAATAAGAAGCTATAAATGATGCTACCCCCAGCTTAACTGGTATTTCCCACCCTCTTCCAACTGGACCCCTGCGCCCGGGGGTTTCCTGCCCGCCAGTCTGTCCTCCAGCAGTTACAGGGTGCGGACAAACACGCAGGAGGTACTGCAAGTACACGTTGGGTGGGAGCACAAACTTGTCAGATCTCTTCAGATTCTGGCCAGATGGACTTCTCTGTCTTCATACTTAAAGAGGGGACACTGCTTCCTATAATCTATTTGGCTGCCGTACACTGAGGGCTTACTCTGTGCTGGGATCTGAGCTCCCAAGCTTCCCTACATCACCTCATCTAATTCCCCCAAACCACAGCAAGCAGATATTATCATCCATATTTTACCAATGAAAAAACTGAGGCTCCAGGAGGTTAACTGACTTCCTCAAGATCAAGATCCTGGGGCTCAGGGCCTGGTCTGACTGCAGTGCCTCTGCTCTATGACTCACTCCCCCACCGGCTATAGACGTGGAGAAATGGGAAAGAGCACGGAAAGACAGTGGTCCAGGATCCACACCCATCCATGGGGTGTTCACAAATGAGGCCGGGTTTTGCTGATGCCATGGTTGTTATGAAAACCCAAGGTCCTGGACAATCCCCAGCATGACATCCAGCCCTGCAGAAGCTTGAGCTGGGCATGGTCTCCTTGAAAACTTGTTTATTGCCCATGTGGTTGTCTGAGGAAAGAGTTGCCTGCCTGCTCGCAATCTCTCAGGCTCTCAGAAGGTAGACTCAAGTTACTGAGCACATCCACCTGTTGTCCTGGGCCAGGAGGGGCTGGAGAGCTCAGGTGACACAGCACACGTCTAATCTGGGCTGGGGTCAGCAGTGTCATTGGCAGGATTAGGGGCTGGCCTGCCGGGAGCCTTCCAGCCGGGGGTGGCAGCAGGATCTCATGGCCAGAGACCTGACGGGGGCAATGGGGGCGGCTTTGGGCCCTCAAGCTTCCCCTTATGGCCTCCTGGCCCCCATGCCCACCCCAGACAGAGCACAGGGTTCTCCCCGAGGAAGCTCCACATCAGCAGCAGTGAGGGCAGCTCCCAGCCCCTGGGAAAGTTCAGAGAAATGCAAGGAACAGCAGCTATGAAAATTATCAATGCTGGTGAATGCTTCTTAGGCACCAGGATCCAGGCTTAGGGCTCCCTCTTCACTGTGTGATGTGACCTCCCAACACACTGAAATGAGTGAAGCACTGTCATGGGTATCACTTTAGGGCCGGAAAAACTGAAGCTGAGTGAGATGTGGTGACTTGCCTAACCGAACACAGCAGGCACAGTATGACTTGCTTGCTATGTCTAGCATGGAAGTTTACTTTCTTAACCATGATACCGAAGTGTCTCCTCCAAAGCAAAAGATTGGGGCAAGGCTGTTTTATCTCACTTCCCCTCAGTAAACGTTGGCATAATGCCAATGTTGGGAAAAGTGTCAACCACGAGCAACCAACCAGACAACATTCTGGTTTTTTCCTCACAACGAATCCTCACAATGGTCCTGCAGACTACAGCTCAGAGAGGTCGGGTGACTTACCCCAGGTCACAGAGCTCTCTATGCTTTCATAGAACCAACTTTGGTCACCCAGGAGATGTTCTCAAAGTGCACGAGGACACATTTTCTGATACCCTCCATCTTCATTAAATTTCTCAAAACTTTGGCCCTTCTCACCGCTTGATGTGATCCTCTGGCGAGACTCTAACTTTAACTCACCTGAGCCCGTGGCAGGTCTGGAAAGGTGAGCTGCAGCCTGAATGAATGTGCTGCTTGTCACCCAGTTGCCTGGAGAGCTGGGAGATGACACCATCCTCCTTATTGCTGAAGGCATTTCCCTGTGTTGTCTGCACTAAGAACAAATCCTGACCCACCTGATGCCTGCTGGTCTTATTCCAATAGGCGATGTCAGCTCCAGCTGGGGTCAGGAATGGGGCGCCATGGGAAGTATGAAATTCAAATGGGTGTTGTTGCAAGTGACAGAACCCCACGCAATCTCACTTAAGTTTTTTTAAAAAAACATTGTATTGAAAAAACATGGGGGTAATATACAGACCCCAAAGGGAGCAGAATAATCAGGCCTCAAGAAAGGTAGGATTCCAAGGACCTGATGCAGGATGAGAGGCAGCTTTCTCGGTGCACGGCCAAGGATGGGTCAGCCACAGCTGTGGCCCGCCCTCACTTCATGTGGCTCAAGATTCAAATTCCCAACCCGCAAATGCCTATAATCAAAAAGGCAGACAACAACAAGTGTTGACAAGGGTGTGGAGCAACTGTAACTCTCCTACATTGCTAGTGGGAATGTAAAATGGTACAGCTACTTTGGAAAACAATTGGATACTTTCTCAAAAAGCTAAACATAAATTTACCATGTGACCCAGAAATTCCGCTCCTGTGTGTTCACCCAATAGAAATGAAAATGTAAATCCATGCAAAGACTCGTACAAAAAGGTTCCTAGCGACCTTGATAGCCAAAAGGTAGAAACAACCAAACGGCTGTCAATTGGTGAATGGATAAACGAAATATGACATATCCACACAATTGAGTACAAGTTGGCTATAAAAAGGAATGAAGTACTGATGCATGCTGTGATGGATGAAACCCAAAAACATGATGTGTATTTTACGATTCCATTTATATGAAATGTCCAGAAATAGCAAATCTATAGACAGAAAGTAGAGCAATTGTTGCCTTGAGCATAGGGAGTGCCTGCACACGGGCACAAGGTTACTTTTTGGGGTGATGGAAAGGTTTTAAAATTAGATTGTGGTGATGGTAGCACAACTCTATACATTTCTGAAAGTTAACAAAATTGTATCTTTAAACCAAGTGAATTTTATGGTATGCAAACTATACCTCAGTGAAACTGTTACAAGAAAAAGATTTGGATTTCTAGTAGAGTCTGCATCACTCGTGTGCTGCCCCTTGGCCACCTTACTCCCAAAAGACCCATCAAGAAGATGACAGGGAACTGGAGACAATCAGGCTGTTGCTCTATTAGCAGCTGAAGTGGGAAGAAGGGTTGCTGACAGGAACCTCAGACACCCCTTCCTGCCCTCAGGGTGGCAGGTGGTGGCTGGGACCAGCATTTTGGCTTCCTCAAGTGTCAGAGTCACTGGTCCTTGAACTGCACTCCTCTGCAGCTGAGGTCGGGCTTATGACACCCTCCCCCAGCATCCAGGTCCTCTTGACAAAGGTCTTCTTCTGCCAGGGGCTTAGCAACTGAGGCTGGGATTGGGTTCTGGCATGGAGATCTTGAGGATGGCTTCCAAGGACAAGCCTTAAGCCAGGAGCTCACAGAGGTGTGGTTTTGCTCACAAAAACAAAATAGGTATGTAGTGATTGCTGGGCAGGACGCAGTTATCTCCAGCTATACATACACGAAAGTGCACATGGACTGTGCACATGGGCCCCCTGCCCCCATCTATTCAATCTCCTATTGGTTTCATTCTCTCTCTCTTTCTCTCTGTCTCTCTCTCTCAGGCTCCTTTCTACCTCACAAACAAGATAATGAGGAAGCCCAAACTAGAAAGAAAGAACAGCTGTAAGCTAGACAAAGTAGACAGAGGAGAGGGTACAGACTTTTTCAGACAGCAGGATGAGAATGGAAGTGACTTCCAGAAGGCAATTGAATCACATCAATGGCGGGGTCCAAGAGCAGAGCTTTGCAAACCCTGTGTTTGTGAATAATGTGAAGGACCATATTACTTTTAATGAACACTTAATAATGATTTTATGTAACTCACTAATGAGGATACCAGTGAGATGTTACAAGAAGTTCAAAGGGAAATCCAAAGGACAGACATAATTAGAGTAGGAATATGGCAACGAATGAATAAATGGAGGCTAAACGGTCCTCAGCCGCAGTGAGGGAGGAAGCCAGTTGCATGACAGGAGTTTTGCGTGTCTATAGGCAGAAATTATTTTGTATTACTATTAGTTATCTACAGTATATAAAATTGTAAAATAGCTCAGTGAAAGGCTACAATCAGGTAGGCAGGAAATGTGTGCTCTCAACCATGCACAGTTTGCCCTTGAAGTATAAAATTTTCTATGGAATAGTTTGTCCCCTTTTTTGCTTGGATAACCAGTATTTATCCTTTAAGATTCATCTCAGGCATGAAAGGGCCATATTTTGAAAATTTCCAATGCATCATGGAATACTTTTGCCAAGTACAGTAAAAATAAATTTCTGGAAAAATAAAATGAAAGAGAGAGGACCTACAAAATACAAGCCCAGCTTTTCCTATTATTAGTTTCAATAGACGTAAAGCTACTCTATCAAATTGTTATGGAAGTTTCTAGAAGCTTCCCTCGATTTCTGTACTTATGTCAACAGTGACTAATATTAGGTGAATAGTTCTCAGCCTGGCCCCCATCTGTGGAGCACATCTTGAGCAGCACTGCACTAGGATATTTATTCCTGTGGAGGCTCCCGGAGCTGCTGCCTTCTGACACCAGGGCCTCGAGGTCCAGCCTTCATCCTGTTCCCTCCCTACTTAATTCCCAGGAGAACCTTACTAGTCTCATCTAGGACAACAGGTTTCCAACTCTTCTGTCTCAGGACCCCTTCACACTCTTAACAATTATTGAGGATGCCAAAAATCTTTTTTAAAGTGTAGGTTATGGTCATCAATATTTATCCTATTAGAAATTAAGACCAAGGAATTAAAAAATTATTCATTCATTCATTTAAAAATAACTGTAATAAATCATTATATGTTAACATATTTTTAAGGAAAATGACTCTATTCTTGAAAACAGAAGTAAATTTGTGAAGAAATTTTGAGAAGAGTGGCATTCTTTTACATTTGTTGAAAATCTCTTTGGTGTCTGGTGTCTCTATTTCTTTCTAACAGAATAGAAGACGGTTGGATTCTCATATCTGCTTTTGCATCCAATCTGTTGCAGTATCACAGATAATATAACCTCTGGAAAGCTCCTCTGTATATCTGTGAGAGAAAGAGTGAAATAGGCAAATAACACTTTAATCTGCTGGAAAAATAGCCCGACCTCACAGATCCCGTAAAAGGTCTTGAGGACCTCCAGGGGTCCTTGGACAACATCTTAAGGAGCGCTTAAGGAGCACTGGGCTGGGATCTCTAGTCTAACAACACCCGGTTCACACACACATATATGTGTGCACATTCAAGGTGACCAGCTGTCCCTCTTTGCCTAGAACTGTCCCGGTTTTAACACTCAACATCCTATGTGCTGGGCAAACTGTGTCTGTTGCCACCCTAGCGCACACGCACACACAACTGGGCGTCGGCTCTGGGCTCTGGTTGTGGGCTCTGCCCCTTTCCCTTCTCTTCTCCTTCTCTCTTCCTCCTCCACCTCTCTCTAATCCATTTCCCAGAGCCTTCAATGAGTTGGCTGAGACAAGGGCAAACACAGAGCTGTGTGGTGGAGACCGCCAGGTGCCCACTCCACGGCCTTTCTTCCCTCCCTTTTTATTAGCAGAAATCCCATTTTGTTGGAATAGCAATGCGCCCGGGGGGGGGGAAAAAAAAGCAGCCTGCCTTGTGGATGGAATGGTCATGTGATATAGTTCTGGAATACAAGATGTTCAAGAAAATTGTCAGGTGGGGCCTCCAGAAAAAGTTATTTAAAACACAGTAGATTGATAACACATGTTTTGCCCTTGCCCTTTTTCATCTTCCTGCCTGGAACTCAGCTGGGATGGCTGGAGCTCCAGAGTCAGCTTGCAGATGTGAGGACCAGGGCCACACTTGGAGGCAGCAAGGCTGAGGGCCAGGAGGAGCCTGGCTCCCTAAACGGCTTCATGCAGCTGCTGAAAGAGCCTGGGGTTAATTATTCCCAGAGTCCTTTTGTAAGTGAAACTAACTAACTAGGTAACTAAAACCCCAATTGGGTTTAAGTCACTGTTTTCTAGATTTCTGTTGCCAAACACAGTTCTTAAACAATGCAAGGTGTTGTTTTCTTTACAGGGTAGAAAGATTCTTTACATAAAATAGCAGGAAGCAGGAGAAACTGGGCTAAATAATGGCTAGTTTACAGCTGCACTTGGGACTCAGACATTCCTAGGAGGCAGGAGCCTCTGTGGAGAAACGATTCTTCATCTCTGGGCTGGATTCATTGGCTATTGATCTCTGCCCACAGTCAGCAGACTCCTGGAAGCTTCACCACTCAAGACCGGAGGGAAACTGAGCTGGCAGGACTAGGACCAGGGAGAGGATTCCCTTCTCGCGGCTCTCTGCAGGTGCTCTTGCCTCGCACAAACACCGGCCTGATTTCCAGGGCCCTGGAGCTGAGTTCATAGTCCTTGTGCTCGTGGCAGTGGGTCAGAAGCATCCCCCACCGATGGCCGCTAGCTGCTGTGCCCTGGAGGCAGGAGCTCAGGCTCAGGGCTCTGGGAGGAAGGCAACAGCACCCGGCAGGAATGTTGGCAGCCGCCCCTCAGACACATGGGTAGCACTCCTCGCCCAGGCCCAGAGGTTAACCTTCTCCATCTGTCCACTGGCTTCTGGCCCCCTCTCCAGGAGGCAAATCCCAGGCTCCTGAGCATGGCCATCGTGTGCTATGGGAGGCACGGGATTCTTGATGACTCCCCGACGTGGCTGCGGTCAGGGTGGGCTCCATTCAGATGGCAGGCAGGTGCAGTTGTCCTGTGCACCCTGCCGCATCTGCATACCTGCCGTCCTGCTGCACGAGCAAGCCTGGGAGAACTGTGCAATCAGCCCCGCCCTGCCCAGTCCTCAGATTAGCTCTTCCTCTGGGTGCAGACGACCCTGATCCTTAGAGCTTCCGTCCCGCTCAGCCAACACTGTTGTTCTGCAGATACTGACCCAAGTGAAGTGAAGTGGCACCCAGTCTCTGAGCGGAATCTGTCTTCCTGCTCCTCTTGTGTCTTCCTTCCTTCCATCATCAACAAACATTTCCTGAGTGCCTGTTTGTGCCTGGACCTGTGCTAGGTGTGAGGGACACCCAGACGTGTGGCTGCCCCCAGGGCAGGATAGACACACAAGCCCACAAGGTGACACGCCTGCTTCCTCTGCTGCGCTATTTCTGCGTCTCCCTCAAGGAATCCCTGAGTGTGGTCTCATTTTACTTTACTCTTGCATTTCCAGGCCCCGTCTCCGTTTCTTTCACTGGGGCTCCCCTGGGTTTTGGTACCTTGCGGTCTAGGCAATGAACAATTTTTTTCCTTCTTACCATGTATAACAATTAGTACTTACCTGGGATGGTTTATCACAGGCAGAGAAGCAAGCACGTGCTGTGCGTGTGCACGTGTGTGTGTGGGCATGTCTCATCATGCTGTGGAGTGGAAGGAGGCTGGACCAAAGCACGGGCTTGCGGGACAATGATGTGAGGAAAGACCACGGAGCAGGTTCTTGCAAAGATGAGTTAGCCAAGCTCCTGACCAGGCAGCACAGGGCTCTGAGGCACCAGGATGCTCCGGGGCAGCCGGCCAGGACCTGCCTGAGCTGTAGGGGTGGGATGTGTTATTAGGTAGGAGAGGCTGGCCCCTTTGTGCTCCAGGTGTCCCTGCAAAGTCAAAAGCCACTAATTCAAATAACCACCAGGGCATGATTTTTCATGCCCTGATTCCAATCACTGACCTTTCATCCAAGAAAAATATTGAAGGGGAAATTCCATTTCCTTTTGTTTTGCAGTACGCGAGCCTCTCACTGCTGTGGCCTCTCCCGTTGCGGAGCACAGGCTCCGGACACGCGGGCTCAGCGGCCATGGCTCACGGGCCCAGCCGCTCCGCGGCATGTGGGATCTTCCCGGACCGGGGCACGAACCCGTGTCCCCTGCATCGGCAGGCGGACTCTCAACCACTGCGCCACCAGGGAAGGCCCCCATTTCCTTTTAAACCAAATGTCCCCCACAGAAGCCAACAGCTTGTGGAAACAGCTCTGACTGGAAAGAGTTGAGCATACATTGGTCCTGCTTCTTGAGCGAGAGGTGGCAAAACTCATTGTTTACTGACAGATGAGTTTATAGAGAGAGGGGTCCCGCTCACACATGGAGGTGACCTTTCTTGCTTCCATGGACCAGACACTCAGCTCACAGGAGGAGGCTGGGGCCCATCTGGTCCTTGTGAACAGACGGACATGGATCCTGGCAGGTGGTGAATCTGGGCACAAGTTACTACACCGGAGAGGAGTCCTGAGGGAAAGAAGGGGTTCTGGACCCCTCCCAGAGAGCACTGCAGAGGCCAATGCGCTTGTCCTTGTATTGTTGCACCTCGTCCACACATAGGGAATTTAAAGTATAGAGAAAGAGAAGGTGGCAGGCCTGATGGCCTGAGCACTTGACACAGGGTCAGGCGGCCCAGGTCTCCTCCCTGGTCTGCCACGTCTGACCTGCGACCACTGATGACTGATAGTTTCTGTGCTAAGCATCTAAGCATTTCTAAGTATTAAACTCAGTGAATCCTCACAACAACCAGGGGACGGAGTTCTAGTACTATGCCCTTTTTTTGTTTTTTTTTTTTGCGGTATGCGGGCCTCTCACTGCTGTGGCCTCTCCCGTTGTGGAGCACAGGCTCCGGACGCGCAGGCTCAGCGGCCATGGCTCACGGGCCCAGCCGCTCCACGGCATGTGGGATCTTCCCGGACTGGGGCACGAACCCGTGTCCCCTGCATCAGCAGGTAGACTCTCAACCACTGTGCCATCAGGGAAGCCCATATGCCCATTTTATACTGGTAGAGGCTGAGGCTCAAAGAGGCTAAGAAACTTGCCTAAGGTCGCATAGCTAGTAAGTGCCTCTGGGACTTTTCCTACCTCACTGCTCTCCTCCCTGGCCCTCCTGGCATTGCTTTCCACCTTGTTCATATAGTAAGATAGTCACCAGCAAGCTCTTCATTGGCCCATCTTGGGTACACTTTTCTCCAAAGTGGATGCTTCTATGCTCTAATGAGGCTGCACCGCACAGGAGAGGAACTGTTTAGGCCCCTCACCTCCCATGGAGGCTCAGTGGGCTTGCCTGGAGGTCTGGCCAGTGGGCTTGGGACCAGAATTCAGACTTGGGCAGGTAGGATTTTTTATCTGACAGGGCCCAGAGCAGGAAGTATCACAGGGGGGTGTGGGTCCCTCTGGGTAACAGCATTTGTCCTAATCACGCTTGTATCCACTGTGCCTAGCACCATTCCTGGCACTGGAAGCTTCAGAAACAGTTGTTAAGAGAATGGCTGGAGAACAGCCATCAGGCAAAGCTTGGGAGGGGGACTGCTTTACCCTGGAATGTGAGGTCCGGGGGCATCTGGATGGAGACAGCTGCACATGCTACCGCATCAGAGCTGGGACTTGGACCCAGCCAGGTGCCGGAGCATGAGTTCTATTCCCAAATAAATATTTTTAACAGTTTTGTGCTCATTTTGAAGTTGCATGTGTACCAGAACATCAAACCTGGGGCTTTATCAAGCTTCCTTTTAAGGAAGCTTTTTCATTTATTTAATGAAAAACTTTCACTTTGAAAATATTAAGTAGACAATAGCAAAGGAGACACATGGATGTGGCAGTTGTGAGGGTGACATGTAAATGACAGACAATTGGGAATTCATGGAAGAGGAATAAAGGGGCAGAGTTTTGCATCTGAAGACCTCGACTTGAGTGCTAGGACCAGGCAAGTACCTCAACTCTGGGAACTTGTTTCCCCATCTATAAAAGGGATAACAAGAGTCCACACTGCTTAGAGGGTGGTGCTGAGACCAGATGAGATAATGCACAAGTTAAAAGCACTAAGTAAATTGTGAAATGCTAGGCAAATCTAAGGGGTGATTCCAAGGAGTACCATGTAGACCCAGTAGGGGTGGGGAATCCTACCCTGGCCCCGCTATCACCATCCCAACTTCGGCCTTGCAAACAGAACTCAGATTTTGTTGCGATATCAGATGGTTAAAAAAAAGAATGGCTCAAGTCCAGTCCCTGGAAAGCCGTGAGGGGCAAGACCAGAATCACTGCCTGGCTTGTGAGGTCCTGGGAAGCAGGGAGAGGCGCAGGCTGCAGGGGCGGTGGTAGCCTGGGGGTGGGAGGGAGCAGAATGGACAGTGAATAAAACAACAGCACAGGCGGGGAAGAGCATGGGCAATATGGAGTCTCAGGTGGTCACACAAGGGGCTGGCCTGAGGCAAGACAGAGGACAAAAAGCATTCTGGCCTCTTCGCAGCACCATTTCTGTGAAGGTTGTGGGTGTGAGGCATTCAGGACAGTGTCCTCTGCAAAGGCTCTCTTCTTGGTTTCTGGAAAACCAGCCTCTCCCAGGTTCCCTTCTACCTGCCCGGCAGCTCCCTCTCTGTCTACCCTGATGGTCCCTCTGCCCTTCCTTGTTACATGCCTGAATGTCTGCGACCTGGCCCCTCCTGTACTTTCACACAATTCTTTCTGGGTTCCCCCTTCTCAAACATGGCTTTAAGCACCATCTCTATGCTGAGGCATCCGAATTTCTCTCTCACTTGTGACTGCCCCCAACTGCAGACTTGAACCTCTTGACAACTTTACTAGACCACGAATAGATGACTCAATCATGACTTGTCCAAAATAAAATGTTTTTAATTTCTGTCCTCCACTGTGACCCCTATGCTTTTGCCACTAATTTCTCCACGTAAGTAAATAGCACCAGAACCTGCCACGTCGAGGCTGGGATGAGGGTGGCTCCAGCACAGCCTTCCAGGGGCCCCGCTCTCAGGGCCCCACGTGCACCTGCATGGCCCCAAGCTCCAGGACCTCCTTGGATGTTGACCCCCTGGGGCTCGCAGGTCTCACCCTGTTCTCTACCCTGCCTGCACCAAGTCGCTCCAGCCACGTGCCTAGAAATTACATTTGGTTCCTCTCATTTTTTCACTGCCTATATTCAGTCCTTCAGGAAGTCCTGTGGACTCTGTCTCCGAAACTTTGCAAATGCATCCTGTTCTCTCCTCTTCAATTCCTGCCATGTCAGTCCTGGACATCATCATCTCTCTCCTGGACCACTTAATGGGTTTCCCTGCTGCCATTCTTGCCCTCCACCAATCTATTCTCCACACAGCAGCCAGAAATTCAATTTTATTTTTATAAAAGTAACACATAGACATAGTTTAAAAAGACAAATCATCCTATAAGGCTTATAATGAGAAACAGCGGGCTCCTGTCCCGTCCCTCTTCGGTCACAATTCACACTCCCCAGAGGTGACCACTTTCAACTCTTTTGGCAGTTTCCACCATCCTTAGGCTGCTGGCTTTTGAGTTTTAGCCTTTACTTATTTTCTACTGAATTTGAAACATGGAATAAAACTTATCCCTCTCATCTCCTGCCCCTCCACCCATCACACAAACATTTCCCGATAACATCTTTCCAATTTCTTTATATCACAAGTTGGGTTAAATCAGCAGTACATGTGCAGTTGCTGTTCATGTGGAGGGAAGGGGTATGGGGGTCTCACTCTCTCTTACACTGCTCTTCAACCCATTCTCCTGTGTTCAGCGTGCCTGCCCCCAAGACTTCAGAGCAGCCTCCCTTCTTGCAGTTCCAGATGGTAGAGCAGGAACCAGCTTGCCTCCTGGCTCACTCCCTTCAGACAAGCATCCTTCACCCTCAGCTAGCCTGCCAACATGGTTGCCCTTGTCCATCGGCTTTCCACATTATGCTCTGTTGGTATCTTGTCTGTAGTCATCTGCCTTGTATTCTTTTTGTTTTTATTGGTTAATTCTGTTTTACCTCTTTTTTATTATTTTGCTGGGGTCTGGAGAGGACATGTGTATTCAATCCACCATGTCCAGCTGAAGCCAAAGTAGTACATTTGTGCTCCGCATACAGTGCTCAATTTTTTTCTTTTCATAAAGCTATTTCTTTCTTGAATGATTGAGTGAAATACTACAGATATAAAAATTGTCATGATCTGTGCTGGTCTAGGGCCTTGTATAAAATTTTACAAATTATTGATACATCCAACAATATTTATTCAAAAATATTGAGCACCGACTACATGTTAAGCACTGCTTTAGGAGTTTGACATAAAGGGAAAAACACAAACTTGATGCCTACCCTCAGGAAATTCATCCATGTTGGGGGAGAAGTCAGATGCTAAACAGTTACTGTAATAAATGGGTAAATTATAGAATGTTTTAGAAGGTGATGAGACCTACAAAAAATGCAAAGTAAAGCTGGGTAAAGAGGATGCAGAGTGCCGGGGTAAGGGCAGCTTGCTTTACTCAATGGCGTAGGCAGGCAGGACTTCACGGGGAGGTGGCCTTTGAGCTGCGACCCACTGGAGGAGAAGGAATAAGCATGCTGGTGGCCGGGACACCGGTGTCCCAGGGAGGGAGGGAGTTAGGGCAGTGGGAGGTGGTGAAGGCAGAGAAATGATGAGGGGCAGATGCCATAGAGACCTTACAAGCACCTGTAAGAACTTTGGATTTTACCCTGAGTGAGGTGGAGGCTCTGAGCTGAGATGCGATCTTATGTGGTTGGCTCTTTAAGAGGCTATTGTGGGCAGCAGATAGATTGTAGGGGCGAGAGAAGAAACAGACACTTTCAACCACCCAGCGTGAGATGACAGGGGCTTAGATGAGGGTGGCAGCAGAGGGGTGGCGAGAAGTGTCAGATACTGGACATACACCGAAGCTAAAACCTGTAGAATTTTCTTCAGGTTTCAAGTAGAGTGTGAGAGAAATAGGAGAGTCAAGAATGACTCTAAGAGTTTTGGCCTGAGCCTTTTGCCAAAGGCTGAGGAGTAGAGGAATTTGGGGGGAGATTCATGAAGAGCCAGAGAAATGGAGCCAGGAAATCAAGCCTAAGGGTAGCAGGAAACACACAGAAGACCCAGAA
The DNA here is from genome assembly GCF_963455315.2 of Globicephala melas. Taxonomy (NCBI): domain Eukaryota; kingdom Metazoa; phylum Chordata; class Mammalia; order Artiodactyla; family Delphinidae; genus Globicephala; species Globicephala melas. Next base: position 130,135,596 of record NC_083317.1, on the reverse strand, counting down.
GACTCTTTGGTGCAGTTTAAATCCCCAGTGACTTTCCATTGCAATTTCTTCCCACAAAGCTCCGTGTCAGAATGATGAAGAATCTACATACTGGCTTCCTCCCGCTTTCCCCGCCTCACTGTTCATCAGTCTCCCCAGCACCCAGGGCCCTCCAGCTGCACTAGCCTTCGGGACATTTGCTGGAGCTGTTCCTTCTGCCGGAAATGCTCTTAACCCAGATTTCCACAGGGCTGGCTCCTTCTTATCATTCAGATTTCAGTTTAAATGTCACCAACTCAGAGAAGCCTTCCCTGACCACCCAAATTACCACTTTATATTACATCATCCTGTTTTAGTTTCCTGCTTTTAATTTCCACTTATTAAGGTGCCTTTGATATATTAGAAGGTTATAGCTCTGTGAGCAGTAACCTTGCCTGTCTTGTTTACTGCTGTGTTCCCAGGCCTAGACCTGCACCTGGCACACAGTAGAGCTTTCCTGTTACTGAATGAATGAACATCACATAGAGCTTTCCCTCTGAAAGGGAATTTGCCTGCCCACTCCCCAACCTTTACTCCCAGCTCACTATTTGATTTTCATGTAAACTGGTTTGCTGACAAGATCTGGATTGGTTGTATGTGATAACTTCTGATCAGATAGAAACTTCTGGTTTCCAAGGAGGGTTGTAGATGGTGAAGAATCTCTGCTAACCTTCTGGGAACCAGTCAGAGAGGAGACAGTTGGCAGGCTGGCTTAGAGCCTGGACTCTTTCCCTCCCCTACCCAAGGAAAAGCCAGGAATCTGGGGAATCTTAAGGTTTTATTCCTTTTCTCTTCCTCCAGCTTCAGCCATCATTGAAGGGAAATGAAGAGACCTAGTTTGACGCTATGATGGGGATGCTTCTTCAAGATACTTCTGATCTTACTTAAATTCAGCTGAGTAAGGCTATACAGGGGAAAAGAAATGTGAATAAGGTCCCTTTTTCCTTAAGGGGGTGGAGAAGAATGCTTTGGGTGTTATTTGCACCTCACCCTGGCTGCTTTTAGATGATTTGAAAGATCTCTACTCTTCCCCTCAAGGTATTTTGACTTTAATTTTTGTTTCCAGCAATCCTGTACTCTGCAGGCAGAATGATCTTTTTCTCAGATAAATCTTTCTGTGCTTTACTTTGGATATTTTCTATTGAATTGTCTTTGGGTTCACTAATCCTTTCTTCAGCTGTGTCCACTTTAATGTATTAGACACAGCTATTTTAAAGTCTTCTAACTTATTTCCATTATTTGTTTTTCCTTTTATTATCAGTCACATTTTCTTGTTTCTTTGCATATCTAGTAATTTTTCATTACATGTTTGTCATTGTGTGTAACAGAACTGTAGAGGCTTTGGCTGATATCTTAAATCAGCCAGGATTCCTTCTTTTCTTTGTTAGGTAAGACTATCATCTAAATCCAACCAAGGATTGAGCTAGGTTAGAGATGGGTTGTAGTTTTAATAAGATTTAGCTCATCTTTCACCAGAGGGTAGACAGCAGAAGCAAGAAGAACTACAATCCTGCAGCCTGTAGAACAAAAACCACATTCACAGAAAGATAGACAAGATGAAAAGGCAGAGAGCTATCTACCAGATGAAGGAACAAGATAAACCCCCAGAAAAACAACTAAATGAAGTGGAGATAGGCAACCTCCCAGAAAAAGAATTCAGAATAATAAGAGTGAAGATGATCCAAGACCTTGGAAAACGAATGGAGGCAAAGACTGAGAAGATGCGAGAAATGTTTAACAAAGACCTAGAAGAATTAAAGAACAAACAAACAGAGATGAACAATACAATAACTGAAGTGAAAACTACACTATAAGGGATTAATAACAGAATAACTGAGGCAGAAGAATGGTTAAGTGACCTGAGGGCAGAATGGTGGAATTCACTGCTGCAGAACAGAATAAAGAGAAAAGAATGAAAAGAAATGAAGACAGCCTCAGAGACCTCTGGGGCAACATTAAACACAACAACATTTGCATTGTAGGGGTCCTAGAAGGAGAAGAGAGAGAGAAAGGACCAGAGAAAATATTTGAAGAGATTATAGTTGAAAACTTCCCTAACATGGGAAAGGAAATAGCCACCCAAGTCCAGGAAGTGCAGAGAGTCCCATACAGGATAAACCCAAGGAGAAACATGCCAAGACACATAGTAATCAAATTGGCAAAAATTAAAGACAAAGAAAAATTATTGAAAGCAACGAGGGAAAAATGACAAGTAACATAAAAGGGAACTCCCATAGGGTTAACAGCTGATTTCTCAGCAGAAACTCTAAAAGCCAGAAGGGAGTGGCATAATATACTTAAAGTGATGAAAGGGAAGAATGTACAACCAAGATTACTCTACCTGGCAAGGATCTCATTCAGATTTGATGGAGAAATCAAAAGCTTTATAGACAAGCAAAAGCTAAGAGAATTCAGCACCACCAAACCAGCTCTACAACAAAGGCTAACAGAACTTCTCTAAGTGGGAAACACAAGAGAATAAAAGGACCTACAAAAACAAACCCAAAACAATTAAGAAAATGGTCATAGGAACATATATATCGATAATTACCTTAAACGTGAATGGATTAAACTTCCAACCAAAAGACACAGACTTACTGAATGGATACAAAAACAAGACCCATATATATGCTGTCTACAAGAGACCCACTTCAGACCTAGGGACACATACAGACTGAAAGTGAGGGGATGGAAAGAGATATTCCATGCAAATGGAAATTAAAAGAAAGCTGGAGTAGCAATACTCATATCAGATAAAATAGACTTTAAAATAAAGACTGTAACAAGAGACAAGGAAGGACACTACATAACGATCAAGGAATCAATCCAAGAAGATGATATAACAATTATAAATATATATGCACCCAATATAGGAGCACCTCAATATATAAGGCAACTGCTAACAGCTCTAAAAGAGGAAATCAACAGTAACACAATAATAGTGGGGGAATTTTAACACCCCACTAACACCAATGGACAGATCATCCAAAATGAAAATAAATAAGGAAACACAAGCTTTAAGTGACACAATAGACCAGATAGATTTAATTGATATTTATAGGACATTCCACCCAAAAACCGCAGATTACACTTTCTTCTCAAGTGCGCACAGAACATTCTCCAGGATATTCTCCAGAACATCTTGGGTCACAAATCAAGCCTCCGTAAATTTAAGAAAATTGAATTCCTATCAAGCATCTTTTCTGACCACAACGCTAGGAGATTAGAAATGAATTACAGGGAAAAAAGTGTAAAAAACACAAACACATGGAGGCTAAACAATACATTACTAAATAACCAAGAGATCACTGAAGAAATCAAAGAGGAAATCAAAAAATACCTAGAGACAAATGACAATGAAAACATGATGATCCAAAACCTATGCGGGGCAGCAAAAGCAGTTCTAAGAGGGAAGTTTATAGCTATACAAGCCTACCTCAAGAAACAAGAAAAATCTCAAATAAACAATCTAAACTTACACCTAAAGGAACTAGAGAAAGAAGAACAAACAAAACCCAAAGTTAGCACAAGGAAAGAAATCATAAACATCAGAGCAGAAATAAATGACATAGAAACAAAGAAAACAATAGCAAAGATCAAAAAACTAAAAGCTGGTACTTTTAGAAGATAAACAAAATTGATAAACCATTAACCAGACTCATCAAGAAAAAGAGGGAGAGGACTCAAATCAATAAAATTAGAAATGGAAAAGGAGAAGTTACAACAGACACCTCAGAAATACAAAGCATCCTAAGAGACTACTAAAAGGATCTCTATGCCAATAAAATGGACAACCTGGAAGAAAAGGACAAATTCTTAGAAAGGTATAACCTTCCAAGACTAAACCAGGAAGAAATAGAAAATATGAACAGACCAATCACAAGTAATGAAATTGAAACTGTCATTAAAAATCTTCCAACAAACAGGACTGGGGGAAGACGGTGGAAGAGTAAGACATGGAGATGACCTTCCTCCCCACAGATACACCAGAAATACATCTACACGTGGAACAACTCCTACAGAACACCTACTGAACGCTGGCAGAAGACCTCAGACCTCCCAAAAGGCAAGAAACTCCCCACGTACCTGGGTAGGGCAAAAGAAAAAAGAAAAAAAAGAGACAAAAGAATAGGAACGGGACCTGCACCAGTGGGAGGGAGCTGTGAAGGAGGAAAGGTTTCCACACACTAGGAAGCCACTTCGTGGGAGGATACTGTGGGTGGCGGAGGTGGGGAGCTTCAGAGCCACAGAGGAGAGTGCAGCAACAGGGGTGCGGAGGCCAAAGTGGGGAGATTCCCGCACAGAGGATCGGTGCCAACAGGCACTCACCAGCCCGAGAGGCTTGTCTGCTCACCCGACGGGGCGGGCGGGGCTGGGAGCTGAGGCTCCGGCTTCGGTCGGATCACAGGGAGAGGACTGGGGTTGGTGGCGAGAACACAGCCTGCAGGGGGTTAGTGCACCACGGCTGGCCAGGAGGGAGTCCGGGAAAAGTCTGGACCTGCCGAAGAGGCAAGATACTTTTTCTTCCCTCTGTTTCCTGGTGCGCGAGGAGAGGGGATTAAGAGCACTGCTTAAAGGAGCTCCAGAGACGGGCGCGAGACACGGCTAAGAGTGCGGACCCCAGAGGCTGGCAGGAGACGCTAAGGCTGCTGCTGCCACCACCAAGAAGCCTGTGTGCGGGCACAGGTCACTATCCACACCTCCCTTCCGGGGAGCCTGTGCAGCCCGCCACTGCCAGGGTCCCGGGATCCAGGGACAACTTCCCTGGGGGAACGCACGGCGCGCCTCAGGCTGGTGCAACGTCACGCCGGCCTCTGCCGCAGCAGGCTCGCCCTGAACTCCGTGCCCCTCCCTCCCGACCTGAGTGAGCCAGAGCCCCCGAATCAGCGGCTCCTTTAACTCCGTCCTGTCTGAGCGAAAAACAGACGCCTTCCGGTGACCTACACGCAGAGGCGGGGCCAAATCCAAAGCTGAGCCCCTGGGAGCTGTTAGCACAAAGAAGAGAAAGGGAAATCTCTCCCAGGAGCCTCAGAAGCAGCGGATTAAAGCTCCACAATCAACGTGATGTACCCTGCATCTGTGGACTACATGAATAGACAACGAATCATCCCAAATTGAGGAGGTGGACTCTGAGAGCAAGATTTATGATTTTTTCCCCTTTTCCTGTTTTTGTGAGTGTGTATGTGTATGCTTCTGTGTGAGATTTTGTCTGTATAGCTTTGCTTGCACCATTTGTCCTAGGGTTCTATCTGTCTGTATTTTTGTTTTTTAATTTTTTTCTTAATAATTATTTTTTATTTTAATAACTTTATTATATTTTACTTTATTTTATTTTACTTTATTTTCTTTCTTTTATTCTTTTTTCCTTCCTTCCCTCCTTCCTTCCTTCCTCCCTCCATCCCTCCTTCCCTTCCTCCTTTCTTTCTTTCCTTCTTTTCTTCTTTCTTTCATTCATTCTTTCTTTCTTTCTCTCTTTCTTCCTTCCTTCCTTTCTTTCTACTTCTACTAATTATTTCTTTCTGCTTTTTCTCCCTTTTATTCTGAGCCGTGTGGATGAAGGGCTCTTGGTGCTGCAGCCAGGAGTCAGTGCTGTGCCTCTGAGGTGGGAGAGCCAACTTCAGGACACTGGTCCACAAGAGACTTCCCCGCTCCACATAATATCAAATGGTGAAAATCTCCCAGAGATCTCCATCTCAATGCCAGCACCCAGCTTCACTCAACAACCAGCAAGCTACAGTGCTGGACACCCCATGCCAAACAACTAGCAAAACAGGAACACACACCCACCCATTAGCTGAGAGGCTGCCTAAAATCATAATAAGTCCACAGACACCCCAAAACACAACACAAGACGTGCACCTGCCCACTAGAAAGACAAGATCCAGCCTCATCCACCAGAATACAGGCACTAGTCCCCTCCACCAGGAAGCCTACACAACCCACTGAACCAACCTTAGCCACTGGGGACTGACACCAAAAACAACGGGAACTACAAACCTGCAGCCTGCCAAAAGGAGACCCCAAACACAGTAAGATAAGCAAAATGAGAAGACAGAAAAACACACAGCAGATGAAGGAGCAAGATAAAAACCCACCAGACCTAACAAATGAAGAGGAAATAGGCAGTCTACCTGAAAAAGAATTCAGAATAATGATAGTAAAGATGATCCAAAATCTTGGAAATAGAATAGACAAAATGCAAGAAACAGTTAACAAGGACCTAGAAGAACTAAAGATGAAACAAACAATGATGAACAACACAATAAATGAAATGAAAAATACTCTAGAAGGGATCAATAGCAGAATAACTGAGGCAGAAGAACGGATAAGTGACCTGGAAGATAAAAGAGTGGAAATAACTACTGCAGAGCAGAATAAAGAAAAAAGAATGAAAAGAACTGAGGACAGTCTCAGAGATCTCTGGGACAACATTAAATGCACCAACATTTGAATTATAGGGGTTCCAGAAGAAGAAGAGAAAAAGAAAGGGACTGAGAAAATATTTGAAGAGATTGTAGTTGAAAACTTCCCTAATATGAGAAAGGAAATAGTTAATCAAGTCCAGGAAGCACAGAGAGTCCCATAGAGGATAAACCCATGGAGAAACATGCCAAGACACATATTAATCAAACTGTTAAAAATTAAATACAAAGAAAACATATTAAAAGCAGCAAGGGAAGAACAACAAATAGCACACAAGGGAATCCCCATAAGGTTAACAGCTGATCTTTCAGCAAAAACTCTGCAAGCCAGAAGGGACTGGCAGGACATATTTAAAGTGTTGAAGGAGAAAAACCTGCAACCCAGATTACTCTACCCAGCAAGGATCTCATTCAGATTTGATGGAGAACTTAAAACCTTTACAGAAAAGCAAGAGTTGACAGAGTTCAGCACCACCAAACCAGCTTTACAACAACTGCTAAAGGAACTTCTCTAGGCAAGAAACACAAGAGAAGGAAAAGACCTACAATAACGAACCAAAAACAATTAAGAAAATGGGACTAGGAACATACATATCAATAATTACCTTAAATGTAAATGGACTAAATGCTCCCACCAAAAGACAGAGATTGGCTGAATGGATACAGAAACAAGACCCATATATTTGCTGTCTACAAGAGACCCACTTCAGACCTAGAGAAACATACAGGCTGAAAGTAAGGGGATGGGAAAATATATTCCATGCAAATGGAAACCAAAAGAAAGCTGGAGTAACAATTCTCATATCAGACAAAATAGACTTTAAAATAAAGACTATTACAAGGGACAAAGAAGAACACTACATAATGATCAAGGGATAGATCCAAGAAGAAGATATAATAATTGTAAATATTTATACACCCACACACCCAGCACCTCAATACATAAGGCAAATACTAACAGCCATAATAGGGGAAATCGACAGTAACACATTCATAGTAGGGGAATTTAACACCCCACTTTCACTAATGGACAGATCATCCAAAATGAAAATAAATATGGAAACACAAGCTTTAAATGATACATTAAACAAGATGGAGTTAATTGATATTTATAGGACATTCCATCCAAAAACAACAAAATACACATTTTTCTCAAGTGCTCATGGAACATTCTCCAGGATAGATTATATCTTGGGTCACAAATCAAGCCTTGGTAAATTTAAGAAAATTGAAATTGTATCAAGTATCTTTTCCGACCACAACGCTATGAGACTAGATATCAATTACAGGAAAAGATCTGTAAAAAATACAAACACATGGAGGCTAAACAATACACTACTTAATAACGAAGTGATCACTGAAGAAATCAAAGGGGAAATCAAAACATACCTAGAAACAAATGACAATGGAGACACGATGACCCAAAACCCATGGGATGCAGCAAAAGCAGTTCTAAGAGGGAAGTTTATAGCAATAAAAGCCCACCTTAAGAAACAGGAAACATCTCGAATAAACAACCTAACCTTGCACCTAAAGCAATTAGAGAAAGAAGACCATAAAAACCCAAAGTTAACAGAAGGAAAGAAATCATAAAAATCAGATCAGAAATAAATGAAAAAGAAATGAAGGAAACGATAGCAAAGATCAATAAAACTAAAAGCAGGTTCTTTGAGAAGATAAAAAAAATAGATAAACCATTAGCCAGACTCATCAAGAAAAAAAGGGAGAAGACTCAAATTAATAGAATTAGAAATGAAAAAGGAGAAGTAATAACTGAAACAGCAGAAATACAAAAGATCATGAGAGATTACTACAAGCAACTCTATGCCAATAAAATGGACAACCTGGAAGAAATGGACAAATTCGTACAAATGCACCACCTGCCAAGACTGGATCAGGAAGAAATAGAAAATATGAACAGACCAATCACAAGCACTGAAATTGAAACTGTGATTAAAAATCTTCCAACAAACAAAAGCCCAGGACCAGATGGCTTCACAGGCGAATTCTATCAAACATTTAGGGAAGAGCTAACACCTATCCCTCTCAAACTTTTCCAAAATATAGCAGAGGGAGGAACACTCCCAAATTCATTCTACGAGGCCACCATCACCTCGATACCAAAACCAGACAAGGATGTCACAAAGAAAGAAAACTACAGGCCAATATCACTGATGAACATAGATGCAAAACTCCTCAACAAAATACTAGCAAACAGAATCCAACAGCACATTAAAAGGATGATACACCATGATCAAGTGGGGTTTATTCCAGGAATGCAAGGATTCTTCAATATACGCAATCAATCAATGTGATACATCCTATTAATAAATTGAAGGATAAAAACCATATGGTCATCTCAATAGATGCGAAGAAAGCTTTTGACAAAATTCAACACCCATTTATGATAAAAACCCTGCAGAAAGTAGGCATAGAGGGAACTTTCCTCAATATAATAAAGGCCATATATGACAAACCCACAGCCAACATCGTCCTCAATGGTGAAAAACTGAAACCGTTTCCACTAAGATCAGGAACAAGACAAGGTTGCTCACTCTCACCACTCTTATTCAACATAGTTTTGGAAGTTTTAGCCACGGCAATCAGACAAGAAAAAGAAATAAAAGGAATCCAAATCGGAAAAGAAGAAGTAAATCTGTCACTGTTTGCAGATGACATGATACTATACATAGAGAATCCTAAAGATGCTACCAGAAAACTACTAGAGCTAATTAACAAATTTGGTAAAATTGCAGGATACAAAATTAATGCACAGAAATCTCTTGCATTCCTATACACTAATGATGAAAAATCTGAATGAGAAATTAGGGAAACGCTCCCATTTACCACTGCAACAAAAAGAATAAAATACCTAGGAATAAACATACCTAGGGAGACAAAAGACCTGTATGCAGAAAACTATAAGACACTGATGAAAGAAATTAAAGATGACACCAACAGATGGACAGATATACCATGTTCTTGGACATGGTATTTGTATGGAGACACAAAAGACCTTGAATAGCCAAAGCAGTCTTGAAGGAAAAGAAATGGAGCTGGAGGAATCAGACTCCTTGACTTCAGACTATACTACAAAGCTACAGTAATCAAGACAATATGGTACTGGCACAAAAACAGAAACATAGATCAATGTACCAAGATCGAAAGCTCAGAGGTAAACCCACGCACCTATGGTCAACTAACCTATGACAAAGGAGGCAAGGATATACAATGGAGAAATGACAGTCTCTTTAATAAGTGGTGCTGTGAAAACTGGACAGCTTCATGTAAAAGAATGAAATTAGAACACTCCTTAACACCAGTTTAATATAAACTCAAAATGGATTACACACCTAAGTGTAAGACCGGACACTGTAAAACTCTTAGAGGAAAACATAGGAAGAACACTCTTTGAGATAAATCACAGCAAGATCTTTTTTGATCCACCTCTTAGAGTAATGGAAATAAAAACAAAAATAAACAACTGGGATCTAATGAAACTTCAAAGCTTTTTCACAGCAAAGGAAACCATAAACAAGACGAAAAGATAGCTCTTAAAATGAGAGAAAATATTTGCAAATGAATCAACAGACAAAGGATTAATCTCCAAAATATATAAACAGCTCATGCAGCTCAATATTAAAAAAAACAAACAGCCCATCCAAAAATGGGCAGAAGACCTAAATAGACATTTCTCCAAAGAAGACATACAGATGGCCAAGAAGCACATGAAAAGCTGCTCAACATCACTAATTATTAGAGAAATACAAATCAAAACTACAGTGAGGTATCACCTCACACCAGTTAGAATGGGCATCATCAGAAAATCTACAAACAACAAATGCTGGGGAGGGTGTGGAGAAAAGGGAGCCCTCTTACACTGTTGGTGGGAATGTAAATTGATACAGCCACTATGGAGAACAGTATAGAAAACCTAAAAATAGAATTACCATATGAAGGAGCAATCCCACTACTGGTCATATACCCAGAGAAAACCATAATTCAAAAAGACACATGCACCCCAATGTTCATTGCAGCACTCTTTACAATAGCCAGGTCATGGAAGCAACCTAAATGCCCATCGACAGACGAATGGATAAAGAAGATGTGGTACATATATACAATGGAATATTACTCAGCCATAAAAAGGAATGAAATTGCATCCTTTGCTGAGACGTGGATGGATCTAGAGGCTGTCATACAGAGTGAAGTAAGTCAGAAAGAGAAAAACATATATCGTATATTAACGCATATATGTGGAACCTAGAAAAATGGTACAGATGAACTTGTTTGCAGGGCAGAAATTGAGACACAGATGTAGAGAACAAACCTATGGACACCAAGGGGGGAAAGCTGTGTGTGGGGGGTGGGGGTGTGATGAATTGGGCGATTGGGATTGACATGTATACACTGATGTGAATAAAATTGATGACTAATAAGAACCTGCTGTATAAAAAAAAAAGTGCCTTCTTGATAAAATGTTTTAAATAAATAAATAAATAAATAAATAAAAAGACTTAGCTCATCTTTAATTCCTTGGGTGAAATCTTTCTGAAGTTTTGATTAAGAGCTTGCAGGTTCTCTATCTCCTCAGGCCTGAAAGTTCTTCCTGTTTGGAGAGTGTATCACAGGAACAGCACATGACAGCTCCCAGGCCAAATCTTGCCTGTTGCATGTTTTTGTGTGACCCACAAGCCAAGAATCGTTTTGCAAATGAAAATTTGAAATGTATTTGATGATTGGGAGCACTAACTTTGAATTGCTATTAAGTGAAATGTTATCTTGTCTGAAATAATTCTGTTTTTCTCATAAGTAGACTTGTATTACCAAAAAAAATTGTATTCAATTAATATTATTATGTTTTGAATTTATCAAAAAAATTGTGAAAATTTATTTTCTCTTTTTTAATTTAAGTACCTTTATAATATCCTCAGTTTGCATTTTAGTCTGCAAGGCAAGTATATAAATATTTAATATAAAAATTAATACATATAGTTATTTTAAAATGTTAAATAAAATATTTACATAAAACGTTTGCTGACCTCTGGTGTATCAGTTAGAGTTTGATCAGAGCAGCAGAACAAGTATGAATGACCTGGAATAATTATTATTTGGATTAGACCTTATGCAGTTGTGGCAGCTGGTGGGGAAGACCATGGAAGGCTGTTGCATTTGCGTCTAGCCATGGGTCTGAAGTTGCTATTCACTGGCATGGCAACACCTTGCTGTCTGCACTTTCCCAAACACTGCATACTCTTTCAGACCTGGGTGCTTTTGCCTCTTGGAGTGTCTTTGAAGTGTCCTTACCTGACATTCCACTTAACATCAATTAATCCTGCAAATTCCAACCAAATGCTAAATTCTTTGCAGGTTTGCAAAGAATTTCTCCTGTGCTTCCATGCCACCATGTACTTCTGCATAGGTAGCTTTAAAATCTTCCTTTCCAGTCTGGGAACTCCTGGAAGAAGGATTGAGCTTTGTTCATGTCTGTGTCCCCGGCACCTGGGACCACACCTGACATCCGGTAGACATCTACACTTGTAGAATGAGAGGAGAATGAAAACAGAAAGAGAAAAAGAAGAAGACAGAAAGAATTACATAGAGAAAGAAAAAGAAAAACGAGAATAAAGAGAGAGAGAAAATGACGGAAGCTCAACTAAGAAGTGTGTTCCTGTTGAATCCACAGAACATCGTGATTATGAGTCCTTCTAACCCAAACTCTGCCCATAGGAAGACATTTTTACTGGAAGCCTCTCTCCTCTGGAGCCAAGGCTAGTGCACACCTGCTATTTGCAGGCATCTGTTCCCAGTGCAACTCTCTGATGAGCCAATCTGCCATCATGGTCCTGATGTGCTTTATTTGGACGAGCTGGACAAGCTGGGACTTGTTGGTGAGCTGGAAACTTCTGCAAATAGTGTGTGGATCCCAGAATGGAAGGACCATGGCTCGCTGGAGAGGTGGGGCCTGGCTGGAGTTTCTAGACTCTCTTTGGAGGGAGACAGCCCAGGGTCTGCCAGACACACAGAAACAGAGCAGAATCAGCTTGCTTCTCCTCTGACATCCTAGGTCTCATATCCAGTCTCTGAGGAGCAGGGGTCCCACACAACATCTCCAGGGTTTGCCTAACTTTTCAGACTCCTTTATATTTAACACTTTAGCCAGTGTATATGCAGCCCTGGAAAAGCAAACAAATTCAAACAAAAATAACCTCTCAGAGTCAGGGCCTCTCTCATTCCTTTTGGATCTACTGTGAGGCCTAAACGTGCAGGGTCTCATTGCACCCAGGGTTTATTTACAAGATTGATCCACTTTCTCTTCACCTTGGAAGAGCCTGACCAGACTCCAACCCACCTCCTGGGGACCTGAGTCTCTAGAGCAGGTGGCTGCTCACCTGTGCCTGGGCCTGACCACTGATGGGCAGCTCACGATAGTCACACACGGTGGTTGACACTGCCCTGGAGGGGACATGAGCTGGAATAGATGGCTGTTCAGTCATCTTTTCACCATGGGCTGGAGCAGTGCTGAGGGCCCTCTGAGATGCTGCTGGTGAGGTCAGGTCCTCCTAGCACATGAAAAGGTCTGTCACAAGAGGACTGGCGGGGTCCCCCTGCTCTTTAGACCTCTTCATGGGCTCAAGGTCTTTCACTATCTGGAATAAGTCTTCCTTCCCTCAGGGACCATGCCAAAATGCAGACATGTACCCAGAGAGAAAGGGACAGGGTCACCTAGGGCAGCCACTGACACCTGGATGGCAGACAAGCAGCACTTATGATGCCCTTGTCCCTAGAGGGCTCAGGGCAGACATCCTGAATTGATCCCGGCACTCTTGCTTGCTGAGCTAAGCTCTGGCCACAGTCCTCATGAAATGAGCACTCTAGGTAGTGCTTCCAATCAATCACGGTTGGCAGCAGAAATGAAATCCATTTGCCATCCTTGCATTAATCTTTTATCCGAGATTAATTTGCCCGATTGGTCAGGGATTTCCAACAACAACAAAGCTTGGCCTGCAGGGGCCCAGGCCCCAAGGGAATAGGTCACAAAAAGGGAGGTTTTCATTATCTTGATGGGTCATTGAGGGAATGATCAAGCGGTCTGGGGACTATGAGGCTCAGTGTGAGTTAAGTGGGTGTGGAGAGCTGCATGAGTGAGACCCCTCCAGGACTGGGATGGCCCTCCTCTTTTCCCTGTTCGGCAATGTCTGGCTGGTTGAAAACTTTGTGCCTTTTACCCCATCACAGCGCAAAGTTCTGGCAAATCTCTCCCGTTTGTACATTTTACTCCCAGATGATCAGGTCCTATGCTCTATTACATAGTCATCAATTGCTAAATATATGTATCCCTTGAAATTTCAGGGCAGTGCTGTGAAATGTGGGGAGACACATGTCCTCCTGCTGCCTTCTGTCCCCAAATGACGAGGTTCAAGAGTGTTGGGCCTTGACCATGGAAGGGTGCCCAGGCAGATGATCCAGGGTGGGCCGAGGGGTAGCTGTACGTGTGTGTGCACACGCATGTGCTGGGGAGCCAGCCCACCGTAGGCCCTCAACCATGTCAGCGTGTGCCTGGAAGAGTAGCTGAGGTGGGGTAGGCTGTTTTCATGAGGGATTGGGGAGCCTCCTGGGAAGAGGGAGTCAGGCAGCAGTTAGGCTCAGGAACAAACCCTCTGTCTTTAGAGGAGCTGTCACTTGGATCTGGGCCCAGCATTGTCCCTGGGACACGTGTAAGACCCAGGGTACAGATGAAAGGAGATTTTTCAGTGGCGACCTTGAAAGACTTTGGGTTCAGGAGCAACCTTGCTTTGGCACCGAGTGGCAGAGCTTCCCACAGGTAGCGGGGCAGGGGAAGGAAAGCATCCTCTTGCTTCAGGCCTCAGCCTGGTGGCTCCAGAAGCCACAGCCCCATTTTGGCAGCTCAGGGCTCTGGAGCCTTCTTGCTGTGGTCGTGGAGGTAGTGCATGGTGAGGGTGGCTGTGATGTGGGCACTGAGGTGCCTGGAGATACCCGAGGCCTCAGCAGCACGTAGCCCTGGAAGAGAAGGGCTAGAGTGAAGGACAAGGACTGCTGTGAAACGGTCAGACAGGGGACCCATCCAGAGGCACGCGACAGGTATCTGAGAGCTCCCAGAAATGGGAGTGGTGAAGGGGGGAAATGGGGGTGAAGGGGGGAAACTCTCATCACAGAGCTGTGGCTCTTTGTTCTGGTGTCTTCCTCCCACTCTGGACTGTGCCCTTGCATAAACAATTCTCAAATTAACAAATGACATTTGTGTAGTGCTTTACTTGTTTATAAATACTCTCCCAGTGAGACTTTACACCCCTCCTGGGGATAAAATGTATCCCACCTCACTTATAGAGATAGTCTGGAATAATGGAAAGAATTCAGACTTTGGAGCCCACAGAGCTGAGTTACTACCTTGTGTGGCCTTGGTCGAGTCATTTAGCCTCCCTGACTAAGAAAGGTAAGGTATTTAGCATGTTGTACCAGCATTATTGGACTATGATTGGTGATCAATTGATGGCAGAGAAATAAATATTAGATACATCTAGTTGGGTTTGGGTATGAATTTGAACACGGGGTCTTTTCTGTCTAAATTCTTTTTTGTTCCACTCTACTGCCCCGGCTGCAGGTGATTCTGAGAAGTATGGTTGGGAGAAGGCATGATGCTGAAACCCATGTAGTGGTGGGGTGAGGGGGTCTGGGGCTGGACGGGATGGTGGGGACCATGCCATCTAGCATCAGTCTGAAGGCCCCAGAGCTGCTGTGAAGTCCTAGGATTGGCCTTACAACACTGAAGCCTGTCCCAATGGGCTCGCTCCTGCCATTGGTCTCAGGGATGCAGAAAATTCACACTGGAGGTTTGAGACCAACTTGGAAAACGGCTGGTTGGTTTCTCCCTGGACATTTTCAAAGGCTTAAGTCATGTTGTTTGTTAAAAATGAAGAGTTCTTTAGCAACCAAGGTAGGCCACGTGCCGTTTCTAACGAGGACACGTCCACTCTTGACCTGGAAATATGCAGGGTCACCGGCGGGGTCGCAGTGAGAAGCCCAGGCTGTGGGGCGTTCTCTTGGAGCAGGTGAGAATCATTTACATTTTCAAAAGACATTTTTGCAAAAATAACATGACCAGAGTTTAATAATAATTCAAACAGTGCAGTTAGGTTGATGTGGACAACAGTGGTGCCTGTCTTCCTCCTGACCACCCGGGTACCATTCTCGAGACCCTTTCACCTGTTTCTTCTGTTTATCTCCCTCTCTCAGTGATACATAATTGTACTTCAGTTTCTTGATTCTCCAACTTTAATATTATCTATTAACATGTTATTTCAAGGTTAGGATTTAGCCCTTTTACATACACACACACACACACACACACACACACACACACTTTTACACCTCCCTTCTCCCAAACTGTTTATGCCACAAGATTTGATTAAATAAATGTTCAGCGTTTGCCATACTATGCCTATAAAAATAATTGCCCATTAAGCAGCCTATTATTCTAAGATTACATTTCCTTTCTTTAACAACTTATTGTTTATCGTTTTCCGTGAGGGTGGGGAAGTGGGTTAATTGCCTCATTTTTTAATTTGCTTTAACTTCATGTCTCTATCACTCAATTTCCCAGAGCTCTTTTCCAAACCAGCTGGTATCTACCAGCTTCACATTTGCTTGGGGACATCAAACCTGGCTTCTCCATCCTTCCTGGTTCCTCTCCAGGCCTTCCGCATACCTGTGACTGTCACTCTATGACCTCCCTTCACTGTCATCCCAGCAGCTCCCAAGTCCTGGGTCCCATTTCTTTCTCTTTCTTAGTTTATTCCCTGGTTTGGTGAATCATGATCTCCTGTGGCTTCCTGACAAAGGGTGCATGATTCCAGGGCCTTGAATATTTGTTGAATTTCAGAAATGTCTTTATTGGCACCTGATTAATAATTTGACTATTTTTGGAGTTCTCATTTAAACATCATTTTTCCTCATCATTTTGAAGGAACTGCGCTCTTGTCTTCTGCTGCACTTAGAAGTTTCTCTTCGGAGGTCTGATGCCACTCTCATTTCTGATCATTTATATGTGACTTTGATTTGTTTCTGTCTGGAAATTTTTGCCCCAGTGTTAGGAACTTTCACGATCATGTGCCTTTTTTTTTCATCTTTCCATTGTGGTGGATACTTGATGGGCCCTTTCTGTGGAGAAACTCATGTCCTTCAGTCCCAGGAAATTTTCTTGTGTTATTTCTTCGGTAATTCCCTCTCCTCTATTTCCTCTGATCTTTCTGCAACTCTTCTGTTGGACTTTGGAACTCCTGAATTGATTATTTTATTCCTTAACTGTTCTCCCTAATTGTCATCTTTCTAAAATTTCTAACTTTTGGTAAATTATCTTCTATTTTTTTAAATCAAGTTTTAAATTTCAACTTTTAAAAATTTCATAAAACTCTTATTCTCTCTTCCTTCTTCAAATATGTCATTATTTTCTCATATTCTTGTACTGTGTGAAGTATTTTCTCTTAACTCTCTAAATATTTATTTAAATTTTTTTTCTTCCCCCTGAATTCTGTTTCTCCCAAGTTTTTAAATCTTCTTTGTTGCTTAGTTTGTTTGTGGTTATTTGACCCCATCTTGACTTTTGCCATTCTGGGCATCCTTGGCTGTCTGCTCACATTTAAGAGGCTACAGAAGACTTGGGGATTGGGCTTTACTCTAAGGAGGTCAGGCAGGGACTGGGATGTCTTGTTGGGGGAACTCAAATTATAGAGTGTTTTCTCTTGGGGCAGTTTTCCAGTTTCCACAATATTCTCCAGTTTCCTGCCTGGATATAACCTGGCCATCAGCAGCCTGTGAGGTAGGGAGAGGGCTGGGACTGTCAGAATGATGCCTCTCCCCTACTCATCATCACCCCTGGTGTCTTCTCATCCAAAGCATGTCTGATTCAATATCTCTGAAGCAAACACCTCTAGTTTCATGTCTGTGTAGCACAGGGAGGGATTTTGTGTCACTATCAGTCAGGGTAGGTTTTGGTAACAATACCAAAATCCCCTCTGGGGCTGCCTACTAGGAGAGTTCCTTCTCCCACAAGGTCCAGGCATGGGCTCCTGGGGAAGGACTTAGAGCAGCCATTCCTTTCTCTTCCCCTTTGTAGAGTCCCAGTTGTATTGGGGTGTCCACACCTGTACCGGGTAACTCAGGCATTCACCCACCTAAGCTGATCTCATCAAGTAATGCTCCTTTCCCCTTGCCAGCAGTTGGTTTAGGGATGGGCGTGTCACCTGTTTTCAGCTAATGAGACATGAGGGGAGGTCTGCTGGAAAAGGACTCCTCTCTCTGAAGTAGGAGATACCTGGAAGAAATAGCCCCTCTTCTTCTTGTCTGATCACGAAGCTAGGAACTACAGCTGTTAACTTGTGACCATGAGGCGAGGTGATCTCTGAGGAGAGAGGTATATGCTGAGAATGGCTGAGAGGAAAGAAGGAAAGGGCCTGGGTCCTTGATGTCACCACGGAACTGCTGCATTAACCCACCAGACAGCCACCTTACCTGGGAGCCCCTTTTTAGATGAAGTGATAGATTTTACCTGTTGTCTAGGGCCATTAATTTGTTCCTTTCATCCAGAAGCTTCCTAACTGACAAAGTGAGCATCCTTAGGGGTGAGTAAATTATAGCCCCAGCCTCCAGGTCCTGGATATGTAATTAAAACAGGGAGTTATGCTCAGGGTCCAAGCCGAGTACAGGCTTGATCTAGGGAGTGAGATGTCCTGGGCCACACAGTCAGAGCCAGATAAGGGACAGGAATGTAAGGTGATGATGCCTAATGGTTAGGGCTCAGGCTCTGGAATCCCAGCTTTGCCACTTACTTGCTAGGTGAACTTGGTGAACTACTTCATGCCCCTAAACCTGGTTTCCTCATTTATGAAATGAAAGTGATCATAGTAACTTCCTTCTAAGGTTGTTGAGATTGTCAAATGAGATAATATCTATTATGAGCTCAGAACTGTGCCCATGACTGTCAGAGGCTGGACCCCTTGAGTGCGGAGCCAGGGCACCATCGCATCCTCTGCATAAGGGATGCTGAGTCCCAGCTCCAGGGTGTAATTGGTGTGGGACCAAGAGGATGCCAGCTGTGGAGAGGATACCTTCTCCCAAAGGCAGTGGGAAGGGGTCTTCCAACGATTTGAAATACCACCACTGTGGAAGGCATGATTTTGAAGATTATGAATAAAATACATTAGCCCAGTGGTTCTCAAAAATGTGTATCAGAATCATCTAGAAGGCTTGTTAAGCATAGTTTGCCAGGCCCCACCCGAGTTTCTGATTCAGTAGGTTTGGGTGGGCTTGCGTTTCTAGGAAGTCCCTGGATGATACCAGTACTGCTAGTCTGGGGACCACAGTCTGAGGACCAGTGTGTTAGAGGAGGCGGGGAGAGAGCAACAGCATGAGGGAAAATCATGTGAGGTTGATGTCTTTTTAAAATCTATTTTATTAAAAATTATGTTATTATGGAGAAATGAGAGTCGTATAGTGAGCCCTCATGTACCCATCACTCAGCTTCAACATATACTCGTGTCCCATCTTAAGTTCACAGATGTCTTTTGAATGGGCTCCCTTTCTCTCCCCACAGCACCAGCAGGGGCCTTGGCCCCATCTTGGCCTGCCTCCCAGGGCTCAGAAAGAGGCCGCATCTTTGGGGCCCAGCTGCATGGAGGGATGACTAAGTCAGATTGCCTCTGAGGAGAAATGCCGTGGCTGGGCATTTCTTGATATCCCCCTGTCACCCTCAAACGTTTTCCATCCCCACCACGGGTGGGCAGCTGAGGCGGTCCCCGAAGACGGTCCCCGGCCAGCGGCTCAGCTGGATGGCTAAGGCCTCAGGGGGCTGTAATCGCCAGTCTGAAGACTAGCTCTCCTCCGAAAACGCCGGTCCCCTGCCAATCATTCCATCCACCACACTGTGCCTGGTTCTGTTGGGTGCTTGGGAGGCTGCAGTGAACAGGACCCACTCCAGTGGGGAGAGGGGTCACTAAACTGGTGACCACAGACAACAGGCTAAGTGCCGGGGAAGAAGCCTCTGCAAAAAGTGTCCTGGGAGCACAGAAGAGGATGTCCCAACCCTATGGGGAGGCAGGAAATCTAGGGAGGCCCTCCTGACTTGCTGATGCTGGAGCAGGTCTTCAAGGGCTGTGGAGAAGGCCTGGCCACTCCGTTGGTGGGCTGTCTGTCCCTCGCTGTTAGAGTCAGCCCATGCTTCCTTCCTGTAATCTGTGTGCAAGCTCCAAGTCCAGCCGTGAGGGTGCCGGGGTCCTTCCCCCTCCACACGGAGACTGAGCCCAGCTGCGGCCTCTCTCGTGTGAGCCCGTGTGGGGCTGGGGGAGTGCTCTGGGAGGCGTTAGAGGCAGCTGCTCTGGGATTAAGCAGCAGCACAACTCTCCATCCTGAATTTCCTCCCTATAAATCAGAGTCATCGGTGATGAATCACACTCCTTCAGCTCCAGGAGTTCCCCCTTCTCCTGGTTTATGTGTAGAACACGGGTGATCCTGGGATTGTCTGCTCTGTGTATGATAGACATGGGGCAGGGCTGCCCGTGTACATATTCAGCGTTGGTGTTGATGCCAGGAGGGCTGAGCAGCCAGGAAAGGGGGGTGTCTCTCTCTGGAGGGTATGGGAAACAGGCAGACCCCAGAGGTCCTTGACCACTTAAAGGGGTCCTGGTACAGAATCCTGCAGGGAGCCCTGTGGGGATGGGTGGAAGGAAGCTCACAATCGATACTCTGCAAATTTCCTCTTTACAAAAATGTCTCTGTTTCCCAACCTATGATCCCACCAGGGCCCTCTGTTCAAGATCCTTCCTCCCATGATTAGATACAATCCCAGCAACGTATCATCATTTTTATATTTAATTAAATTGCTGCCCCCTATTTAATATTTTCAACTAAGCTCCTAAAGCCAGATCTTACTTATAGATCTAAGTTTTATATTGTAGGTTCTTTCAAAGGCTTTGTCATGGGACCTTTTTTTTTTTATTAGTATTAGTCCCCTATAATAAATAACATCAACTCCAATAATGCTACACTAGATACTTCCCCTGACTCCTATCTCCTTCCACATTTATTATTGACTCAGTTTATGTTCCTTTAAATCGGTTTCAGTCTGGGCGGCAATACTCTCATTTACTGATCCATCAATTTGAATTTGTTTTATAAGATTCCATTAATTACTGTGTCCAATTCCTTTGCAGTGTCTGCAACTCGCACATCCCTTCAGTCTCTTTGAATTCCCTCCAGGCTCTGTGGCTGCAGATTTTCATGGCAATGGTGTCTTCAGGTTAGGCTGGTGAGCCCTCAGATGCTTATGCTATCAGATGTTTTCAGCCTTATATCCGGCAAGGAGCAGGGGCTGAGTCACAGAGGGCCTTCCTGAAACCTTAGTCCTCTAGGTCTGGCCCCTCCCCTGGTGAATCCCCTGAAAACCCTGCATGGAAGGGGATGTGAGGCTCAGAGGAGGATCAGTCTCTGCGTAGGGGCACGTGGGACTCATGTGACAATTCCTTTTGTGCGTAACTGGGATTTGCTAGGGTCGGTCCCGTCTGCCATCCATGTGGTCGCAGCCCTGCGTAGAGCACTGGCACACATGCAGGAGCCTACCTCCCCCTGCCATAAACCAGAGGTGGGGATGACACCTGAGCTTTAGCGAATTCCTTCCTTTTCCTTAATCTGAACCCATCTCCTGGCACTGTCATATGACACTGTCTTCAGAGCCATGGGCGATAGCCCCCAACATCCTCTGCCTCTACCATTTAGAGAGACACTTATGCTGTTGCCTGATGGTCTGGTTGCTTTACATCCAGCTGGTCGCTTATTTATAGGAGAACATGAGGCTGGGCACCCAAATCTTCTCTGCGATACTCAGACATGACAAATTCGGGGTGTGGGTTAGATGAGTACAATGTCCCTAAGGTGCCTTCTGCAGACTTACTGAAAGCAGCCTGCCATGGCTGTGACTCCCCTCCTGGCTATGAGTATTTGGAAAACTGATGAGATTTAGACAAGGGCTGGCCTATTGTCTGAGGCTAAATGAGAGCTGGTCCAGTGATTTTCCTCTTCCAGGACTCGAGAACGGACAGTGAAAGGTAAGTTGGTTGGTGGAGTGTGAAGATCCAAACACGTGGCCAGTGGCTAATCAGGTGAATATGGTGGACAGCTGGGTGAAGCGGTGTGAACAGTTGCTGCCCAAGTCCCCAACCATCCTGATGGCCGGAACTCAGACGGTTTCCAGCTTCTGTGAGGCCTGAGGGATGGCAGTGATTCCTGTCCCAGATGCCCCCGAGCACTGCCGTATCCTCACAATGTCAGTCCTGCTTCACACACACACACACACACACACACACCGTTCTTTAGTTAGCTCGAGTGATCTTATTTTCTTGCAAAACAAAATACTTCGCCTTGAATAAGGGGTGACTTGCCAAAGAGTACTGTCTATAGGAGACATGATAATGCGCCAATGTGTCCTTGGAAAGAGCATCTTTAATTAGGGCAAAGACAGAAGGCCAAGGCCAGTGACAGAGAGTGAGCATACGTACAGGCTACAAGGTTTGTTTAGGCGGGAAGACAAAAGGAAATAAGTCTGCTTCCAAAAGAGCCTGAAAAAGTCTATGTGCTATGAATTAGAGGCTTCTTTACGATGAAAGGTATTTTGAGGCAGAAGCGAGTACCCGAGAGCAAGAATGCACGCACTGGAGAACCACTGTCCTTGGAAGAGTGGTTGACTCCCATCCACTGCTCCCTACTGGGCAGGGGAGATGGGGGTCATTCAGCCTCTGCTTGAATGCCTCCAGAGGTGAGGAACCCTCTCCCTCTGTCTTGCAGCCTCTAATCTGCAGGCAGTTTGTGGAAATCTGTTGGTTTCCCTGACAGACTTCTATTCTCCCTTTTGCAGGGAGCACTCAGGCTATTTTTCCTTTGGAGAACCACCCCTCCTCGAGTTTCAGTCCTTGTGGTTTGGGCAGGACTTAGCCCAGCTCTCAGTGTTAGTGGTGGGCAAATGATCCAAGCCTGGTGAATCATCCTGTTTCACACTATGGCCATAATGACTGTTTCAGAAATGAGCATGTGACCCAAGCTATCCAATGAACGTCAGCCCTGAGAGTTTTGATGGAGCCTTCAGGAAGGAGCTATATTCATTCTCTTGGTTGTTAAACTGATAGGATCTAAGTCTGGTGCTTCTAGTGACCATTTTGCCACCATTGAAAGAGAATATGTCCAAAAATTAAGCCAACATAGAGAAAAACAGTGTGGAATGATGGAGTGCCTGAAACCTATTTCTAGACTTTACGTTACATGAAAAATAAACTTTCCATTTGGCTTAAGCCAATTTGTGTTTGGTTTCTGAGTCCTGAATGATATAGAAACCTTTTAATTACTAGAATTTTATTACTTTTTAAATTTATTGGAGTGACTTCCCTACACTCTTCCTTTCTTAATCTTTGTTCTGCCCTCTGCATTACATAGAAAACATCCATTTCCTCTTTTAAACTAGCTCTTATTTAAAGATACTATAACTTGCCTGAATCTTTACTTCTGGAGTATAAACCTCATCAATCATTTTATCTATTGTCCTTATGACAAGTTTTTTAATCCCCTCGCTATGCAGGTTACCTTTCTCTAGACCAACTATGGCTTTCCAATGATCCTCTTAAATGTGGCTCTCACATCTGAACCTGGGATTCCTGAGGTGGTCTGATCAGACCAGAGTACACAAGGCTACCCTTTCCGTACTGGGATGGACCCTCTACTTCAATTAATTCAGTTTAAGACTCTGATCAGATTTTCAGTGGCTAGTTGTGGTTATAAAGCCTCTGACGGTATTTTACAACAGTTGGTGAGAAGCTGGGCCTAACCCACTCTTCACTTAACTGGTAGTTATGGACTCTGCTCTCACACAAACTTGAATCCTGGCTTTCCCCATTTACTAGCTGTCTAACCCTGAGAAAACTTTTTTAACTACCTTAGGGTCTTGCTCTTCAAGGTGTGTTACAGGAAGCTTTTAGAAACATCGAATCTGAAGCTCTTTTCTAGACCTATGATTCAGAACCTGTATCTTAACAAATCCCCAGGGGAATTACATACACATTAAAGTATAAGAAGCACTTTTCTAGGATACAGATTTTTTTTCACCTGTGCAGTCAATTTTTTCAAAAAGAGCTTTATTGTGATATGTTACATATCACATAGTTCACCCATCTAAGTGCACAATTCACTGCTTTTTAGTATATTCACAGGGTTGTGCAACAATTACCACAACATAATTTTAGACAACTTTTGTCCCCCCTTAATAAAAAAAGTCCCATACCTATTAACAGTCAATTTGCATTCCCCTCCTACGCCCAAGCCCTAGACCTGAGCAATGACTAACCTACTTTCTATGTATTTGCTTATTCTGGACATTTCCTATAAGTAGAATCATACAATATGTGGTCTTCTGTGTCTGACTTCTTTCACTTAGTGTAATGTTTTCAAAGTTCATCATGTTTTAGCACGTGTCAGCACTCCGTTCCTTCTTATTGCCAAATAATATTCCATTGTATGGAAGTATCATTCTTGTGTATCCATTCATTAGTTGACAAACATTTGGGTTGTTCTCATTTTTTAGGTATTATGAATAATGCTGCTATGAACATTTGTGTATGTCTTTTACCTTTTATATTCTCACCAACAGTGTATGAGAGTTCCACTTTCTTCAGTTCCTCACAAACACAAATTGTCTGTCTTTTTAAATTATACCTTCTTAGTGGGTGTGACGTAGTATCTCACTATAGTTTTGATTTGCATTTTCCTAATGATTAATGATTTTGAACATCTTTTCATGTACCTATTGGCCATGTATCTTCTGTGGAGAAATGTCTATTCAAATCCTTGCCCATGTTTAAATTGGGTTATTTTTACTTATCTTTTTACCATTGAGTTCTAAGAACTCATTATTGATACAAGTCTCATATCAGATATATGATTTGAAAATATTTTCTTCCATTGTGCATTGTATTTTTACTTTATTGATAATATCCTTGAAAGGACAAAAGTTTTTAATTTTGCTAAAATCTGACTTATCTATTTTCTCTTTTGTTGCTCATGCTTTTGGTGTCATAGCTGAGTCTGTTGCCAAATCTTAGGTCATGAAGATTTACTCTTATGCTTTATTTTAAGAGTTTTATAGTTTTTGCTCATACATTTAAGCCTATGATCCATTTTTAATTAATTTCTGTCTGTGGAGTGAGGTGAGGTATGGGTATTCATTGGTCCTAGCACTATTTATTGAAGAGACTCTTCTTTTCCCATTGAATGGACTTGGCACCCTTGTTAAAAATAAAAATCAACTGACCATAACCTAAGAGTTTATTTCTGGACTCTCAATTCTATTCCATTGATCTATATGTCTGTACTTATGCCAGTACCGCACAATATTTATTACTGTAGTATTGTAGTCAGTTTTGAAATTGGGAAGTGTGGGTCTTTCAACTTTGTTCTTTGTTTTTAAGATTGTTTTGACTATTCTGGATCTCTTAAATTTCTACATGATTTTTAGGATCAGTTCTTCAATTTATGCAGAAACTGGCAGCTGGCAATTTTATAGGGATTGCATCGAATCTGTAGATTAATTTGGGGGGTATTGCCATCTTAACAATATTAAGTCTTCCAAAAAATGAACATGATATGTCTTTCCATTTATTTAGCTCTTCTTTACTTTCTTTCAACAAGTTAAGTCTTGTATTTCTTTTGTTAAATTTATAACTATTTATTTTTTTGATGCTATTGTAAATGGAATTGTTTTCTTAATTCCAGTTTTAAAATGTTTAATTTTGAATTGCTGGAGTATAAAAATACAGCTGATTTTTTTTTTTTTTTTTTTTTGCGGTACGTGGGCCTCTCACTGTTGTGGCCTCTCCCATTGCGGAGTACAGGCTCCGGACGCACAGGCTCAGCGGCCGTGGCTCACAGGCCCAGCTGCTCCGCGGCATGTGGGATCCTCACGGACCGGGGCTCGAACACGCGTCCCCTGCATCGGCAGGCGGACCCTCAACCACCGCGCCACCAGGGAAGCCCACAGCTGATTTTTATATATTGATATTGTATCCTGCCACATTGCTGAATTCATTTATTAGTTCTAACAGTATTTTAGTGGATTCTTTAGCATTTCTATAAACAAGACCATGGCTTCTGAAAATAGACTTTTACTTCTTCCCTTCCAATCTTCATGCCTTTTCTTTCTTCCTCTTATCTAATTGTCTTGACTAGAACCTCCTGTACATGTTTTAAAAAATTGGTGAGAATGGACACCCTTATCTTGTTCTTAATCTTAGGGGAAAGCATTTAGTCTTTCACCCTTTAGTATGATGCTAGTTGTGGGTTTTCCATAGATGCTCTTTAGCAGACAGAAAAAGTTCCCTTCTGTTCCTAGTTTGTTCAGTGCTTTTATCATGAAAGTGTAATGATTTTTGTCAGGTGCTTTTTCTGCATTTGTTGAAATGATCTTATGTTTTCTGTCTATATTCCATTAATATAGTATATTGTATTAATTGATTTTTGAAGGTTAAACCAACTTGGCATTCTTGGGACAATGCATTTTTTCATGGCATGTGCTTCTTTTTATATGTTGCTGGTTTTTGTTTGCTAGTATCTTGAGGATTTTTGTATCTTTAGTCATGAAATTCTGTAGGGATTTTGTGTGTGTGTGAGTGTGATGTCCTTATCTGGTTTTGATATCAGGGTAATACTGGCTTAATAAAATGAGTTGAGAAATATTTCCTCCTCTTCTAATTTTCCTAAGAATTTGTGAAGGATTGGTATTAATTCTTTAATGTTTAGTACAATTCACCAGTGAATTCCTCTGGGCCTGATTTGCTTATCTTTAAAAAATTCTTTAAAAATAAAAAAAAAAAATTCTTTAAAAATTCTTTAAAATATTTATTTATTTATTTGGCTGCGCCGGGTCTTAGTTGTGGCACGTGGGATCTTTTTGTTGTGGCACGTGGGATCTTTTTGTTGTGGCATGCAGGATCTAGTTCCCTCACCAGAGATCAAACCTGGGCCCCCTGCATTGGGAGCTCAGAGTCTTAACCACTGGACCACCAGGGATGTCCCCTGGGAAATTTTTAAATTACTAGTTTGATCTTTTTATTTGTTATAGGCTTATTCAGATTTTCTGTTTCTTCTTGAGACAATTTTAGTAATTTTTGTCTTTCTAGAAATTTGTCCATTTCACCTAAGTTATCTAACTTGTTGATGTAAAGTTGTTTATAGTGTTCCCTTATAATACTTTTTATTTCTGTAAAGTCAGTAGTAATGTCCTCTCATTCATGATTTTAATGACTTAAGTCTTCTCCCTTTTTTCTTTGACCAGCCTAGCTAAACTTTTGTCAGTTTTGTTGATGTTTTAAAGAACCAGCTTTGGTTTTGTTGATTTTTCTCTATTGTTTTTCTATTCTCTGTTTTATTAATTTCCATACTACTTTTTATTTCCTTCTTTTTGCTTGATTTGGATGTAGTTTGTTCTTCTTTTTCTGGGATATAGTTTTTTAATCTAAAAAAAAAGCATGATATTTGCTTCAAAGTGTTGTTGAAGGATTAAATAAAACATGTGCCTGGCATATAGTAAGTGTTCAATAAATGTTAGTTCCCTTTTTTTAATTCATCCTTCTTGTTTTGGACCCATAAATCCAGCCTGTTAATACAAATTTGAATTTTGAAATTGCCATCAAAACATATTAGTCATGCTACTCAGCTGGATATCACTGGCAAATCTGGTAAAACACGATTCCAATGCCTATATCCAAGATGTAGATGAAAACAGTGGAGCAGGGCAGAAGCTAATGGTATGCCACTGCAAACCTCTTCCAGATGGACATCAATCCATTAGTCAATGCTCTTTGGGCACAGTGGTTCAGCAGTAAATCTACCCAGCTGTCCACGTTGGCCCCTGCCAAATGCCCTGCTAAAGCTGTGTTGCCTGTGGCACTCCCCGATTCTCTCATCTCTGCAGTGGGCTGCTGGCCTTGCCCATCTGTCATCTGTGCTCCTTTCTAGGTGTGGTGGATTGAATTATTGGCCCCAGTTTTCACCCCTCCCTGCATTCACACCCTTGCCTCAGCCTTAGGAGTTGAGTACCCTTTACATCCTGCACTTTGACTTTGACCATAGGATTTGCTTTGGCCAATGGCATGTGGATGAAAGCCACAGTGTGCCAGTTCCAAGCCTAAGTCTTAAGAGGCCTCACATGTTTCTGCTCATCATCTTTTACCTCTGCCATCACCTTGAGAAGAACATGCCTAGGCTAGTCCTCTGGCCCAAGGAGGATAAGAAATGTGTGGGACAAACCTAGGCTCACAATCCTATGGCAGGAAGCAGAGCCTCTCCAGCCAACCCACAGATCTCTGAGAATACATGATGGTTGTTTCAAGGCATAGGGTTTTGAGGTGGATGGTTACACAACATTGGCACAGTACCTGTCCAATACCCTAAGAAAAACCCATCCGTGCGTGTAGTGCTTCAGCAGGTGTGACGAGGGATGGTAGAGCTACCTTAAAGCTGAGTCTCAGTGGAAAGAGCTTTGGGCTAAGGATGGTTCTGGAGGCATCTCATCCTAGTCCCAGCACCCTCGGGCAGCTTTTACGTCTGTCTACCTGCAACATAGGCCTCCCACCAGCACAGCAGTCCTCTGCCATTTTTCAGTCCCATTTTTCTATGGTGGGCAAGGCCATCTGTAAGATTTTGATAAAACTCTAAAAGATAGTTTTGGAGAAGTAAGTCACTTCAACGATTGACAAGCATCATGACAACTCATGGGAAGGCAGTAAATGGCACTCACACAAGGTTCTGGCTCAGGTCCCAGGGGCTGTGGGTGAAGCAAAAGTCCAGTGTCTCTACAGGTTACTTAACCTCTTTGTTTTCCATTGAAGAAAGTGGGAGAGTGAGGTTGTTATTATCCACCAGAGACCAATTTGCCTGTAAATGAGTGAAGCTTCGGACTTCAGGGCCCTCACTTTCCAGGCCCCTTTCAAGAATCCTGGGAGGGGCCTTCACAATGTATGTATATGGTTCTACATTTTTGTAAAATTTGCAAAGCTGAAGGGTTTGAACTGCAATAGTGAAACCACTATCACTGTCCATTCTCTCTTCTGCTCTGTTAAGCTTCTCTTTGTATCATTGGTGGCATTGAAGTGGCCAAGGACCTTTCTGGTATCTGTTACAGGGGTTTGAATTGGGATGTATTGAGTTTGGGTTTAGTGGAATGTACTTCTGTGGTTTGCATCAGTCTCATTGTTGACCATGCTGGTACAGGAATGACTTCCAAGAATGTGCCTACTGCCCATTCTGCAAACTCTCTCAGCATCATGACATGAATACACCCCAGGTATCCAGCTCCTAAAATATGTGAGTGATGCAGGAGACATGAGGCTTGAAATGTAC
Organism: Globicephala melas; assembly: GCF_963455315.2. NCBI lineage: Eukaryota > Metazoa > Chordata > Mammalia > Artiodactyla > Delphinidae > Globicephala > Globicephala melas. Next base: position 130,106,710 of record NC_083317.1, on the reverse strand, counting down.
AGAGGCTACGGTAGGATAATCTTCTGATTATTAGGCATATAAAATTGTAAGCAATGGATTCAATTCTCATCAATGCCTAGTCAAAATGGAAGTCCACTTATGCAAGAATGTACTCAATGAGGCAGAACAAACAAATATAGTTGTACTATATATCCTTTTTCCTTTTTTCAATGGGAATCATGTAAAATAGAACTGATTAGAATTGCTATGTTACGGGCACAGGCCTATAGCAGTATTTCACACCTCAAGTACAATTGCAGCAGCTCATATGTGAAAGAAATTTGATAAAAGTTTGCTTAAATTTGACAACAATCCTAAAATTTCATGCGACATTACCAATAACAAGTGAAGCTAGAAGAAACTCTTCTAAACCATCAATAACTTAAACCAAATTTCAACAAACTGATCTAAGGGAAAGAGTAAATTTCTACTTATTGTCTCTAGAGAAAATATTATACAATCATTTTCATATGGAGGCTTAATCAAAGAGTATGCAGCCAAAAACTATATAAAAAAGAGTATTATAGAGGTATGTCATGCTGTGAAGTATTACTTTTTAAAATTATATCATTTTTCTGGATCTTGTGGTGTGTGTGTATTGTCGTCACTGTGTAAGTTGTAATTGTCATCACTGATATTTGTCATCAAATTTGTAATTTGCTATCATTTCTTTTCTCATTCTAAATAAATATTTGTTTTGCATTTAACTTTGTATCTGTAATTTTGTATGTTTTTCTTAAAATACGCCCCCCAAATTTTACATGTTTTGGCCCCCAGGAAACCTGTTTGCACTCCTAGCTTCCAGAGGTCACACCCCAAATGCCTGCAAGGGACCAACAGTACTTTCACTGGGGAAGTGGTGTGCACACTCAGGGACTCACAGTGTCAGTTGAAGAGAGAGCCCTGCCCCCTGCTGAAGGGATGAGGACACTCAGCTCCCATTGAGGGCTGACACCAGCCCTGGGTTTTCCAAGAGAAGCTGATAATATGAATTTTTATGTGAATTCTTTAAAGTTAACACATACATACTATGTGAGCTGCTATTTTTCACCCTCTCCTGAGATAACTTTGCCCTTCTCTAATTTGCTTTTTAAAAAGTAAACCACTTGTAAATGCCAGAGCTTTACTCTTGCAACAATAACTTGCCATGGGCCTTGTGGTGGCACGGGTAGGTCAGGACACTGCAGCGGGCACAGGGCCTAGGGACTCTCTAGGGTCTTGCCGGTTCTGATGCTCCGGCGTCTCCCTCCAGCAGGTTCCCCACTACCTGGCATCGGTGCAGATGAGGAAAGACTGTGAACTGTGGTGGCCAGGATGCTCTCCAAGGCCCGGGCTGGCCAGGGGGCTCAGAGGAGCCAGGGCAGCAGAGACCACATCTACAGAGCTGGGGCTGTGTCCTCTGTGGCCCTGAAGGACAGGAGTTTGTGGAAGGGCAGGGGGAATCTAAGAGTTAATGTGATAATGTCTGTTGATTATTTTAAGCCACATGGAGGAAAAATAAATTATAAATAGCAAGGGCCATAACAGATTCAAAGGGTAAGTGTATTGATAGCTTTTTTCTCTTCCTAAGATTTCTGAGGTTTCAAAACAAGATTATTTTGGGACTGCATCTATTTTAATTCAAAAGATTTTTCTTTAAACACGTTTCAGTGTGAGAGAGCCTGTCTCCTCCCGTTCTCCCCTCGCTTTTTCCACGGAAAGCCAAAGCTCTGGTTTCACACACCTCGTGCCGGCCTCCAGCCTTTAGAAACCTTTCTGGGCACCACCCGGCCACCGTGCATGTTAGCAAAGACCTGGCTTTGGGTCGGGCTTGACATTCTAATCCCCAGAATCTGCCTTGTTTACCACTTGAAAGCAGGCTTCATTTTGAGGGCGGTGCTTTGTAACTTCCAGCTCCTGAAGCAAGAGCAACACACAGGCACACACACACGCACACACACACACACACACACACACACACACACGCCTGCACACACTCATGCACATGCACAAGCATGTGCATACATACACAAGCACGTGCACACACAGCAAGAATGTTCCCTGATCTTGGGGGCAGGCTCCTCTCCCTACAGCACACCAGGCCAGGAGATGCGAAAGGGCTGGCACAGAACGAAATCTTGAGCCACATGCAAGCGCTGGTTTATAAAGGGCATTTAGACTTCTATGGAGCAGCCTCGGGATCCCGGCCATGGTGGGTCCGGCCTTGACAAGCTGGGATTTCTTCACTCCCACAGCATAACTTCCCCAGATCTACAGTCCCGGCCTCCAGCGCCAGATGCTGAAGTCAGGCTGGCGGCTCAGATTCCAGCGGCTCCTGTTGCTGTCACCGGGATTAGCACAGGGAACGGCAGGCCGGAGCACGGGGGTGAGTGGCCTTCTCCTCTTCCAGCCTGGCTGCAGTTCTGTCTTTGCAAGCACTTATTTTTTAAAAACGACTTTTGCTGTCTTGCAGGCATGCTCTCATGCTCTCTCTCCCTCTCCCCTTCCACCCTGCACACCTATAATCCTCACATGTGAGGCAGCTTCCTTGGACTCTGATTTCTACAGATTTTTGCATTTGGATAAAATGCTTCCAACAGAGGAAATAAAGATACTGCCACCATCTTGAGTTCTCCTTAAAACAGGAAGCCCAGTCTGCAGAGGGATTTGTTGCTTCCAGCCTGGCAAAGAAGCCGCCGTTTAGTGGGGAGGGGAGGGGATGAAACCGTGCACCTCAGACTGGGACTTGAACCCACGCAGCTGGGACTTGAACCCGGTCAAAACCCACAGTCTTCCAACCGAGATCACACACATGATTTCAGGACTTTATGAAGCTCAGGTTCTTGAGGTCTCATCGCAGAAAGAATTCGGTGAGAGACAAAGTGATAGGTAAAAAGTGGATTTATTTAGAGAGAAACACACTCCACAGACAGAGTGTGGGCCATCTCAGAAGGTGAGAAAGGCACCAGGGTATGCGGTTGTCAGTTTTTATAGGGGTGGGTAATTTCATAGACTAATGAGTGGGAGGAGTATTCCAGCTATTTCAGGAAGGGGTGGGGATTTCCAGGAATTGGGCCACTGCCCACTTTTTGATCCTTATTGTCGCCTTAGAACTGTCATGGCACCTGTGGGTGTGTCATTTAGCTTGCCGATGTGTTACAGTGAACACATACTGAGGCTCAGTGTCTAGTGAAAGTCGACTTGTCCACCATCTTGGACCCATTTAGTTCTAATCCATTTATGTCATGTCCTCAGGCTATGTCATTCTTTCAAAGGTTGTGCCCTGCCCACTTCCCTCCTGTTTCAGGGAGAGGAATCAACCCATTTCCCCTCTCAACATGAGCTACTATTTAATGAAGATGAATTAAGATTTAACAGTGTTAATGCTGTTGAATTATGAGTTTGATTAAGGTGGGTGATTAGTTAGCAAACACTGAAGACGAGTTGTTTACATGCTCAGCAAATGCAAATCGATGGTTCTCTTCTCCTGCGGACCTGTGTGACTTTGACCTTGGCCATTCATTTGGCTAAGTGTGTGGCTGCAATATTTCATGATCTCCCATGGAGTACGTGCAGGTAGGCTGAAGAAGGACAAAGGCCATATTTTATGTAAAGAAAGAGTCAGTGAATTTGGAGAAACAACAGAGGGCAGGATTCTGAACTGTTATAAATAAATTCCTTACTGTGGAAGTCAATACGTGTACTTCTGAAATAGAAATACTCATATGGCAGCTTAAAGATGCTTTGGCTATTTATGGGTAAAATGCTGTGATGTCTAGGATTTGTCTAAAATACTCTAGGAAAAAAATGTTTTTCAAATGTCTGTATGTGTGTGTTGGCGAAGAAACATATAAACAGATAAAATTGTCAAAGTATTTAGAATTGTTGAAGTTGGGTGATGGGGACATGGGAGTTTATTGCACTGTTCTCTCTACTGTATGTATGTTGGAAATTTTCCACAATATAAATCTCCCCTAAACCCCTAAAAAATTCCCTGGAAACAATTAGGTAAACTTTGAGGCAAGAGACAAGCAGAGAGATTCACAATTTAAGAAGAGAAGATATAGAAGAAAAACATGAAGGCCCAAGCAGATAGATGGACAAAGTGTATGAGCCGGCAACTGGTTAAAAAAAAAATCATGTCTAAGGAAATTTGAAAACCTTTTCAAACTCACTAAAACAATTGAAGAAATTTAAATGCAAGCAATAGGATGCCTTTTCTCTTCCCTTGCAATGAGCAAAGATTTCAGGAGTAGGAGCCTCTAATTTCAGTGAATGTCAGGGCCAGCTGCAGAGAGTGCATACTGGGACAACTCTTTGGAGGCAAATTAGCAGTGTGATTTCAACAACCTTAAGTTTTTCCTATCCATTGAGCCAGTAATTCCATTTCTAGGAATTCTGCCTAAGGAAACAAGTAAAGATATGCACAGTGATCTGTGATTCATGTATGCAGATGACTGTGCTAGCATTATTTAGAGGAGTGAAAACAATTGGTAATGACCCAAACATCCAACAATAAGTGACTCCTTAGATAACTTTGGATAATTAATTTCTGCATTTATTCAACAGATACTTATCAACATCCCTCTACAAGTCACACCGAGGGGACACAAAGATGAATAAGATACAGCCCTTGTCTTCAGGGAGTTGATAGGGCCATGGGAACATGGAAAAGTAAACAGGTGACAAAGGCCATTTATATAATGGACTATACTGCAGGTATTAAAAACAGAAGTTGCAGGCTTCCCTGGTGGCGCAGTGGTTGAGAGTCCGCCTGCCAATGCAGGGGACACGGGTTTGTGCCCCGGTCCGGGAAGGTCACACGTGCCGTGGAGCGGCTGGGCCCGTGAGTCATGGCTGCTGAGCCTGCGCGTCCGGAGCCTGTGCTCCGCAATGGGAGAGACTACAGCAGTGAGAGGCCCGCGTACCGCAAAAAAAAAAAAAAAAAAAAAAAAAAAAAAATTGTACATACTGCCCTATGTAAAAATATTTAAATAACAATATAAATATTGATAAACAATATGCAAAATATTAACAGATTTATCTCTGAGCATTGGGATAATGCATGATTATTTTTTCCTTAGACTTTTCTCTAACTTGCAAAATTTTCTCTATCAAAATACATAAGTCTATAATTAGAAAAAATTACAATAAAAAAGGAAGCATGCTACATTTAATGAATGCCTATTATATGCCATGTAAATTTCTGGGCACTACACACACACACACATACATGCTACATACATAGTTTCATTTAACTGACAACTTTTAGTGGTAGACTTTATTTTTAATTATTAAAAATGTTCAACTTCCTGTTTTTATTTTTGAATAAGTTCCAAAATACAAATCACATGGTTCCAAAATGCAAAAAATATAAAATGATATATAGTGAAAAAATATCCCTGCCCTGAACCACTGTGTTTTGCACCACCATTTTCATACCGGATTTAACTGGTGTGAAGATGGGTCTTCACACCGGATTTAACCACTTTTACTAAGTTCTGTGTATTATTTATGTAAAATAAGCAAATACAATAAACATATTTTTATATTCCTCCTTTCTTATACAAAACACAGCACGTTATACATACTATTTCCCATCTTGCTTTTCTCACTAAAATAAAGTCTACCTGTTATTGTTGTGAGGATTAAAGAACTTCCTCATTTTTAATGCCTGCAAAATATTCCACTGTGTGGATACATTGAAATCTGACTAATTAGTTCTGCTGCAAATGAAGTTTGCATTTTTTCCTATTAATCTGTGTGCTTCTAAAAGGATAAGATCTAGTTCAAATGAGGAGTTTGCAAAATTTTCTTCCCTTATGAGTCTGAATGGTGTCTAATTTTGGGTTGGTCAAAAAGTGCCTTCAGTTTTTAAGTAAAAATAAAAGACACATTTTTCATTTTCACCCAGAACTTTATTGAACAACATATTCACCCTGTTGTTCCACTACCTTCTGCCATTTTTCAGGGAACTTCATAATTCCATCTTTCCAAAACTTTTTTTTTTAAAGATTTAATTTTGTTTTATTTTTGGATCCACTGGGTCTTCATTGCTGCGTGTGGGGTTTCTCTAGTTGTGGCGAGTGAGGGCTACTCTTCATTGAGGTGCATGGGCTTCTCATTGTGGTGGCTTCTCTGCGGGGGCTACTCTTGTTGCAGAGCATGGGCTGTAGGTGTGCAGGCTTCAGTAGTTGTGGCACATGGGCTCAGCAGTTGTGTCACGTGGGCTCTAGAGAGCAGATTCAGTAGTTATGGCACATGCGCTGAGTTGCTCCAAGACATGTGGGATCTTCCTGGACCAGGGATTGAACCTGTGTCCCCTGCACTGGCAGGTGGATTCCCAACCACTGTGCCACCAGGGAAGTCCCTTCCCAAACCTTTTTATCTTTTTGAGCAAAGAACTGTTCCAGGTGCCTTTTACAGTCTTCCAGGGAATTGAAATTTCTTCCATTAAAAGAATTAAAAGAATTTTAAGACCTAAATAAATGGAAATCCAAAGGTGCAATGTCTGGTGAATACGGCAGATGAATCAGAACTTACCAGCCAAGCTGTAACAGTTTTTGCCTGGTCATCAAAGTCTTGCGTTATCTTGATGGAAGATTATGCATTTTCTGTTGACAAATTCTGGATGCTTTTCATTGAGTGCTGCTTTCAGTTGGTCTAATTGGGAGCAGTACTTGTTGGAATTAATTGTTTGGTTTTTCAGAAGGAGCTCATAACAGAGGACTCCCTTCCAGTCTTACCATATACACAACATCACCTTTTTTGGATGAAGACTGACCTTTGGTGTGGTTGGTGGTGGTTCATTTTGCTTGCCGCACGATCTCTTCTGTTCCGCATTATTGTACATTATTCACTTTTCAGCGCCTGTCACAATTTGTTTTAAAAATGGAACGTTTTCATTACGTTTAAGTAGAGAATCGCATGTGGAAATACGGTCAAGAAGGTTTTTTTATCTTAACTTATGTGGAACCCAAGTATAAAAGCGATTAACATAACCAAGCTGGTGCAAATGATTTTCAGTGCTTGATTTGGATATTTTGAGTGTGTCGGCTATCTCCCACGTGGTATAATGTTGATTGTTCTCAGTTAATGTCTCAATTTGATCGCTATCAACTTCAACTGTTCTACCCAACTGTGGAGCATCGTCCAGCGAGAAATCTCCAGCATGAAACTTCGCAAACCACTTTTGACACGTTTGATCAGTCACAGCACCTTCTCCTTACACGGCACAAATCTTTTTTTTTTTTTTTTTGCGTTTTTACCTTTCTTGAAATAATGAAACATAATATGACAAAAATGTTGCTTTTTTCTTGCATCTTCAATAGTAAAATGTCCACACAAAAATTCACCAATTTTGATGTCTTTTTTTTAAACGCACGCTGATAGGACAGCTGTCACATACAATCTAACAGAATTGTTTCAAATGAAGTTAAAGACAACTAAGTGCTACTAGAGCCATCTTACAGAACAAGAAAACAAATGAACATTTTGGCCAACTCAACAGAGTAAGATTTTGTTCAGTGTCACTTGTCCTAGTCCCATTTTATAGATGAGGAATAGAAGCCTCAAAGAGGCTCAGTGAATTGGCCAAAGTTACAAGCTAGTAAATGAGTGATCTAGGCCTCAAACTCAAGCCTGTCAGGGTCAGAGCCCATGCTTTTTCAGTCAGAGCTGGACTGAGAACTAACCATCACAGATTTATTATAAGAATATACAGGGAACTTAGAATTTTGTATAAAAGGTCAATGATTAGCTTATTAAAATTATTTAGGCATAGCAGAAGAAAGAGTGGAAACTTCTGAATAATTGTGAGCAGGAAAACTCATGGGTAAGGATTGGGGATGATGATCAAAAGATCCAGGAGGACTTTGCAGTGATTTTGAGGGATCCATACCCATTGGAATCAAGAAATTTGTTGGTTTTCAATAAAGGAAGTTCTGAGTGGGCAATTGGTTAGCAGTCTTTGCTCGAGCTCGGGAGGATGCAGTGCCTGGCCATAATCCTTCAGTGTGGGGTTTCCCTGGTCTGTTCTAGCTTCTGAGGTCTGACCTTGGCAAAAAGCTTGTGTGTGTGTATGTGTGTGGTGGGGCGGGTGTTGGAGTTGTTGGCGAGGGGTGAGATGGGAGTTCTAGCAAGCTGAAAACTAATGTTAATAGTGTCCTTATTCCTTAGATTAAGTGCTAAAGGGGCCCCTGAAAGACTGCTAGCAAATAAGAGACAATGAGTCTGGGTGTCCGAATAGAGAGCAGACATTTCTAACTCTTCTTAGCTCTGTTCAGCAGAGACAGGTCATGGGCTTACAAAGAAGAGCCGTCTCGCTTTCCTCCACTCCCCAGTGTAATACATGGGTGAGGGTGACCCATAGGGTAGGGTTGCCAGATAAAATATAGGACACCTTGTTATATCTGACTATCAGATAAACATTGTGTAAATTTTTAGTATAAGTACATCCCATGTAAGGTTTTTATTTGCTAAATCTGGTAACCCCACCATAGGGGCTCAGCTCACACCTTTCTGACAGCATCCATTCTTTTTCTGCAGGTATTTACTAATCTCAGGTGAGACTATTTAGGGCAGGCAGTGTTGAAGAGATTCTGCCTTCAGATGACTTCCATTTTATGGCTGTTGATAAGTCTACCTGGTTGTAACAACACCATTTCCCTATAAAACAGACAAACAAACAAACAAATATTTTATTTATCTATCCATTTATGTATTAAGCTATACCTAAATAATTTTTGGATTACAAAAACAAGATATATTCATTGTAGGAAAATAGATATAAATAGATATGTGTGTATGTATACATATACACAAGTATGTAACAATACATTTAATTTTACTTGAATTTGACAGAAGAATATGAAGGTGTAAATGATAGAATTACTAAACTCTAGATAAATATGTTTTTTACAGAAAGATAAATCAGTTCCTTATAAAAACTCTAAATTAAAAAAAAAGTAAAAGCAGGGTAAATATAAAAAATGAAATAACATAGGAAAATTATTTTACATGTCTATAATCATGATATAAATGTACCAGACTCTCTAGTTAAAATATAGAATTATCAGATTAAATTGAAAAATCCAAACATATTCTGCTTGCAAGAGCCACATGAAAGCAAAGGGACATGAAAAGGCTGAAAATAAAGGGATGGAAAATATATATTTGCCAAAACAAAGCTTGCATAGCTATATTAATATCAGATTTTTTAAAAAGATGAAGAGGGCCAGTCAAGGTATGCTGATTAAATCTTCAATTCATTATAAACTTAAATATACTTAATAACATAGTCTCAAAATATATAAAGCAAAATTTGACAGACCAATAAGGATACATTGATAAGCACACATCACACTGGGAAATTTTTGATATACTTCTCTCAGTAATTAGTAGATCAAGCAGAAAACAAATCTTTCATGGTATTTGAACAATATAATTAACAAAATTGATCCGATGAATATATATATGTATATATATACCCCTATAGAAAGAAATTGGAGCATATACATTGTTCTCAAGAACATAAGGATCATGTATAATAACTAACCCAAAAGTAGGCTGTTAATTAGGTCTCTGTACATTTTAAAGAATTAATAACATAGAGACCACGTATCTAATTCCAGTGCAATTAAGGAAGAAACAAATAGATAAAAATAATTTAAAAATCCATACATTATGAAATTTAAAAACAAACTCTAAATAACTATAGATCAAAAGAGAAATAAAAACAGACATTTACAATACTTGGAATGGTCTGAAAAATAATGGCAGCTTCCTGCATCTATTTAGTTCTATACATCATTTCCAAAATCAATTAAGTCAAGAGGAAGAGCAATAAAATCACCCCTGATCCACACCTTCACATCACTAGGATACAGAGACCACCACAAACTTTAAACTAACTACAAGTTGAGAAATAAACACCATGTTTCAACAGAGCTTCTGCTGCTGTTGCTGGTAGGAGAGTAGAGGCTTATGAGAATCTGTGAAAAAGGAAATTAGGAGAAGAGGGCATAGACAAAACCCGTACAAAATCACACCCAGTAAAAGAAAGTGCAACAGTAAGCGTCAAAATACTGAACACAGGTCTGGGACGTGGTAGCTCACAGCATCAACCAAAGGGAAAATGGCTTGAAAGTGAACAGGACTGGAATTGGCAGCCTCAGAAAAGCATAGCTTCTAGGAGATAATAAAATAAACAGAGATAAATTATGTCCTTTGTGGACTGACAGTGAAGGGAAAGTTGTAAGTAAGAGAGGAAAAATATTGATTCTGCAGAAATGAAAAAGGGATAAGATATGCCAATGCTTTTCATTCCCCTCATTGTCATCCATAAAAAAACTGCAGAAGAGGGTACTCTTAAACTATGAACTCTGTGCACACAGTGCTCAGGAATAGGAAAAATAAAAAATAAATCAAACCAAGTCCATATAAGACTAGTAGCTAATCAAAACTCTCCCCTAGCAAACATCCCCAAAATGGAAGAAACTGATAACACATGTTGCGATATGAATTGAATACACTTAAAAAAGCATTTGGAGATTAAAAAATTAGAATCAGAAATTAAAAATCTAAAAACAAAAATGAACAAAACATTTTGTTTTGAAATGCAGTGAGAAGAAATGCAATGAGAGTTGACCAAACTCAGGAAGGAAATTGAAGAAAAAGGCAAAACAATTTCAGAAATACAGAATAAATAACAAGCTGTACAAGGAGGAATATATTGAAGTGAAAATTTGAAAAGGAACACTGAAGAAAGGCAGAAAACAATGAAACCAACAAAAGTAATAAAAATGAAAGAAGTAAAATGGTTCTGAAAATGGTTGAAATGGAAGATGGGCAAAGAAGGTTCAGCCTACATGTCTTTTTCATGTTGATTCTCTCAGCCCCAATATTCACGGGGGATGTGCAGAGGGCTAGACAATATCTGCACATACAGCATAACAGGAGAGGTACTCTGAGCTTAGGGAACCTGAGTGTTTCATAATGGGTAGATAACATCCCTTCCTTTTGCTTTATTATGCTGAACACCAAGCATGTCTTCTTTTTGTCCTGGAGGACAAAACTATCTCTATCTTCTATCTCTATCTTCTGAGACTGTTTGCTATATAAGCTCCCTTAAAAATATAGTCTGGAACCAGACAATGAGTGTATATTCTGTATATACTGCATATACTAATATATATATATGTATATACTGTATACATATTCTGTATATATTTGCAATATATACAGAAATACGAGTGACTCAGAGAGTTGTCTCCCAACACATATACTTTGAAAATTGTCCCAGAATGCTCAAATCTGAGATGTAAACTACTAGACTTTAAAGACAAGAAAAATCCTCAGGGATTCCAGGCACAACTATGAAATTACTTAAATGCATAAGAAAATTAAGCTTGCATCAGTCTTCTCCAGAACAACATACAAAGGAAGGTAGCAATGGAATGATTTTTTTGCATGCAGGGGTGGAGAAAGAGTCATTGCAGATATAATTAGTAAAGTTAAGAAGATGTAATACTGGAGTACTAAGACCAGTGTCCTTATAAGAAGACACACAGACACAGGAGGGAAGACCATCATGTGACAATGGAGGCAAATATTGAAGTGCTGCAGCTGTCAGCCGAGGAATGTCAAGGATTGTGAGCAAAGCACCAGAAGCTATCAAGAGGCAAGGACGTGTTCTCGCCTACAGGTTTCAGAGGGAGAGTGGCCCTGCTAACAATTTGATTTCAGGCTTCCAGCCTCCAGAACAAATTCTGTTGCTTGAAGCCAGCCAGTTTGTGGTACTTTGTCATAGCAGCCCTAGGAAACTAATACAGATGGATACGTCCTTAACATGACAAAATATATAAACCTCAAATCCTAAAGCCAGAGTCCTACCTGATGGGGAAACACTAGAGCTATTCTGACTAAGGCAAAGATGCTCATTATCTTTAGTATGCTTTAACATTGCCTTTGAGGTATTAACCAATGCAATTGGATAAGAATAGACATTTAAAGGTATAAGAATTGGAAAAGAGGTAAAACTATCTCTATGTACACTTACCACAAGACTTAGCAATCACACTCCTGGACATTTATCTCAGAGAAATGAAAACTTATGTTCACGCAAAAACCTACATGTGGCTATTCATAGCAGCTTTATTTGTAATAGCCCCAAACTGGGAATGACCAAAACGTCCTTCAACAGGTGAATGATTGGACAATCATACTCAGGAAAATAGATTAAGCATTTAAACAAAATACTAGAAATTTGAATCCAACAGCAAGTAGGGAAAAAAACATATAATCAGGTTGTTGTTACCCTAGGAGTGCATGACTGACTTAATGTTATAAAACTATTTAAAGAATCACTACATTAACAGATTAAGGGGGGAGCATATGATCATCATCCTCATATTACAAAAACCTATAAATATGTAATGCTTAGATCTCCAAGTTACCCTCTAGGGGTCTCTAATCTCTTCCACCTTCTGGGTGCTGAGGGTGCACAGCCCAATGCCCCCTTGCAGAGACCAGTGTTTACCTTGCTTTCCCCTCTCTCCTGTATCTGTTTTCTTGAGACATCAGTGTGGATTACGCATTCTTACTCCCCTTTCCTGCCTTACATCTGGACCTTAGATCCTTACTACTCAACATGTGGTGTGTCGACCAGCAGCAGCCTGGAAGCCTGTGAGAAATGCAGAGGCTCAGCTCTACCCCAGAGCTACCAAACCAGAATCTTCCTTTTAACAAGACCCTAGGTAATTCCTTTGCACATGCAAGTTGAGTAACGGTGTCCTAGAGCACAAGCTGACACTTTGTCTCCTTTGTCCTCTGGTCCCTCCAAGCTAGCTCCCCTCAAGAGCTGAGGGTTGGCCTTAGGGAAGAGGCCCAGCGGGTAGACCAGAGAAGGGAAGGGGTGCATACATAATTTAACATTTGACATCACCTTCGTGGCATTTTTCATACCTTTCACCCAGGTTTTGGAGGACTCTGCTGAGGACCCACACTGGTTCCTATTTGGGTGTTACTCATCAACCGTCTCTGCTGGCTGGGGAAGAATGGTGGGGGGGCGTTGAATTGTGACTGGTTTCTTGAACACATTTTAATTCTGCAACATTGTTTACCTTGGTTCTGTAATCTGACGTTTACCTTATTCCCCGGAGAAATGAGTGCATGATTACTATTGAATGACTTGTTTGGGAGGGGATGGGATGTTGGCGGAGTGGAGGGGAAACTCATTAAATGAACACCCTCATTACTCCCTTCTTGCTTCCCCACTTAGCCAGCCCTAAGTTCTTTCATCTCTCTGGCTGTTCAGCCACTGTCTCCACCACCAAGCTCACAAACTTTATATGCCTCTCCACCTACTCCTTTGAGAATATCTGTAAGATAAATTTGTGGGATAAAAGGCTGCGTCTGTTAAGAGAGCATTGGGTACCTGCTGTATACAGGCTACCAGAACCTGGGTAATACAATGCTTTGCAACAACAACAACAAAAAAAAAAAAAAAAAAGAAAGGAGGTCAGTTCCCAGTTTCAGTTCACATATTGTAACATCAAAGACCTCTCAACTGATGTGTGGTAGCTGTGTGCTCCTGTGTCTCCCCTCAGTCTTAGAGGTCTCCACTTCTGCCCCCTGCCCTCCTTCACCCTCTCTGCCCTGCAGGTCAAGACTTTCTGTATCTCTAACCCAGAGGAAACAGGCCCTCAGTCTGGCCTGAAGATGTGTGCGGACAGTGTGTGGACCTACACATTGTTTCCTTCCCTCTCTGAAAATATAAAACAGGAGGTTTAATACTCAGTTCTGAGCCTCTGAAGATCTGACAGCTGGGTCCTCCTTTTCTCCCAGCCTCAGTTCACAGTGCTTGGGGAGGCAGGGGTACTCTGTCCCCTTTGGCTGGGACATTATCTCACCCCTTCTCCAGGGTGCTCCCTCACACGCCTACACACGGCCCCTTCTCCTGCTTCCCTCCTTGCAGCCTAGCCTGGTGGACACTGGCACTGAGACTCTGATCCAATGGCCTTGGAAGACTTTCATCTCTTAGGAAAATGTGTCCCAGGTGTTGGTGGCTGTCACCATCCACACTTGCTGGTCCTCTGATTTTTTTAGGCCTCAGCTTCTTTGTCTGCAAAATGGGGATTAGAATCACTTTTCACTTAGTCAAATCTGACAATCATTTCCTTTATGGTTTCTGCCTTTGCTTGGAAAGCCTTCATCACCAAATGATTTTTTAAAAACATGTTTATTTTTTCCAGTTGTATCATGGTTTTTGTTTCCACTAAACCCATCTGGATGGGTTTTGGTGTGTCATGTGAGTATCTTTTTTCTAATTGTTTCAAGGCAGTTTATTAAATAGCCTATTATTTCCTCTATTGTTTTGGAACACAAACTTTATCATAAACTAAATACTTATGAGTGTTTGTGTCTATTTCTGGGACTGTTTGCTCCCTTCTGGCATGCATTCCCTAGACCCTCGGGGGCTTGGCCTCGCCTCTCTGAAGGGACCCTCAGGAAATCTGTGCTTCTGCCCAAGCATTTGGCTTGTAATGGGGACAAGCCAAATACTCCAAGGAGGGGTGGGGGACAGTGAGCACGTTGCCCGTGGAGAATGCGTGTGTATGTGTGCCTGTGTGTATGTGTATGTGTGCCTGTGTGTGTGTTCTGAGGAGCTGTGGCCCATTGGGTTGCAGTTGCAGTTTTAACTTGATTCCATGTCCTACTTAACTTAGATCATGGGGCTTAAGACATGACCTCCTTCAACTTCCATCCTCTCCCTTCTCACCCATGAGCATGTCTCTCTCTGGCCGGTCAGTACCATGCTCTGTCCCCCACCTCCTCACCTCTCATCACCCGCTGGGTCTCCTTCTGTCTGCCATTGTCCCTCTCTCCTGCATCTCCACCTTCTCCCTGTCGCTTTGAATCCTGTCCTCCAAAGAAGATGGAAGGGTCAAGTACATAGGGTGGATGGCTACAAGTCCAGAGTGGCAGACATGTGGGGCTGGGTGGGTGGGAGATACCAGGAGATGCAACCAAGAGGTGGATGGGAGCCGGCAGGGACCAGTGAGCAGAGGGAAATGTGGGCACAATTGTTTTAGAAAATCCTCCCCGGGTAGCGTAGTGGAAAAGGCTGGCTGGGAGGGTCCAGGACTGGAGACAGAAATCTTGCTGCAGGAAACCAAGTGAGAGATGGGGTTGGGCCAGGCCATTGGACAGAGATAAGGGAGATGCTGGAGCTCCTAGAACGATCTGAGTTAGGATTCTCTCCACTGTGAGCACTATATACTGCTGGGCTTACTTCCTTGAGCCCCTGGGGAGGACCTGAGACTTCACGTCCCACCTGGAGTGTCACAGGATGCGACAGCAGTTGGCAACAGGGTGCCAGCTATGACATTAGACCAGACCTCTTCCTTTACTCGCTCCTGACACGCATCTCAAAAGCTGGGCATATCTGCCTCAGTAGGAACCTGGCGAAGGCTGCTTTCCCCATTACAACCTTGTCCTCCCAAACTCTCCTTTCCTCCTGACACACTTGCATCCACAATGTCAGCCGTAACGCAGCACGTTCTCCTTTTCCAGGGTCTAAGACTTTCTAAGATAAGCCCCTGCAGAGTCCTCTTGCAGAGCTTTATGTGGGCCATCCTGGGGGTCCTCGGGGTGTGTGATGGTCACCCCAGCTACCTGGGCTGACTTTACCTGGGCTCAGCATCCCAATGGGAAATAACCAGAGCCCTGTCCACATTAGAGATTCAGTTGCATACAGCTTGATGGCAGGTTGGGTGTGTGGAAGAGGAATGTATTGTGTAGACTGACACCAGGTTGTCAAGAAGGACCACAGGACCGAAGGGGAAAAAAAGATCACATTAATACAGATTGGTCTGGTGCAGTGTCCAGACTTAGCCTCAGGTCCCAAAGAGAAAGGGGAACCCTTTGAATACACCCCAGCATAGTCCCCTGGGGACACCCTTCCATTCTTGGGAGGAGGTGCTTATGAGCTCAAAGTGAAAGCACTGTGTCTTTAAGAACTGAAGCTATTCTGCTAGGGAAATGGGTGGTGAATCGAGAGGGAGGAATCATTCTGCAGGCCCCCTTCTCCTCACCCAGAGCAGAGCAGTGGGAAGGAAGAGGGGTGGGGAGTGGTCAGTGGAGGAGCCAGCAGGTCCAGCCTCCAGCTGGGAGCCTGAGAGGTCTGGAGCCAGACCTCTGAGGATGTGCTCTGAGCAGGATAGTGGGCAAGTGCAGAGGGCATCAAAGGATAGGGCTCTCAAAGGTGGTGACAGTGATCCAGGTGTGTCAGGGAAGCTTCAGGAGGGAGCCACCTGGGGCTTCTCTGGTGGAAGCAGTGGAATGTGGGGGACAAGTTTGAATCCCCCAGAGGAAACAGCCTGGCGTATGGCCTAGTGAACTAGGCATGCCCCTCCCATGGCAACTGGCTCTGATCTGGATGGGAGAAGCGACTCATGTGAAATTTAGAAATCTGTTTTCAATCTGTGTTCCTGCTGGACAAAATTCTGAACACCCACTGGAAACTGGATTCAGATTTTAGACAAAGATTATTTGTCAAAAGGCAGAGAGATAAGGATCTTACCAGAAAGATATTGACTACTTATACACACTTTAATGAGTTTCTGCATGTGTTTTCCTAATGTAGATTATTCTCCATTACCTAGCAGAAATACTAGTCCTCTCATTTATTTTTTTTTAAAAAAACAGCTTTATCCAAGTATATAATTACATGCAATAAAATGGCATAAAGTGTACAATTTGTTAGGTTTTGATATGTTTTCTATACACCTGTGAGATCGTCTCTGCAATCAAGATAGCGAACCTATCATCACCCCAACATACTTTCTCGTGCCCCTTTGTAATCTGTCCCTCCATCCTGTACCCCCCGACCCCTGCTTCCCAAGGCTGCCTGGAAACTGTCTCTCAGCATTAAGCTGGGCAGTCATAGGCTCACCTTATTCATTTCCTGTCTCTCAGGGATGAGCCTTCTCTTTTGCCCCATGCCCAATGTCTTGAGCACCATTGTTTAGTATGTTTTGTCTGGGCCTGTAGTAGTTTCAGGTCAGAGGGTAGACCTGGTCTCTGTTATTCCATCTTGAATAGAAAGGAATTCCAACCCACTCATATTGGATGATTCTCTGCCATTTGGTCAGAAAGCAGTGCATTCTCTCCCTCAGTTCAGAAGTCTGAGCAGTGCCATGGTGGATGGTCCTGAGTACCCATTATGTGAGGGGTGCTTCCGTTCATCCAGTCACTCAACAAATATTACTGAGGATGTGCTCTGTGCAGTGCTGTCACTTTGGCACTGGGGGTACAGTGATGGGCGAGACAGACATCATCCCTGCCCTACAGGAAACCCTTGTCAAGGGAGGGACACAGACGGCTAAACAGGCCATCTCAGATCAGAGCAACAGGGCCGCGTGAGAGACAGTCTCTGCAGATGGGGCAGGTGTGTTCACAGACCGGATCGAATGCTCTCAGGGCCCCTTGCGCATCCCCTTGGCCTACCTCTGCCTTCACCGGCAGCCGTGGTAGAAAGTTCCACATGAGCCAGTCCCACCTCTGTGCTTCTCTGCCTCCCGCCTTCCCTCAAGCTTCATAACCCACACAGCTGCAGACAGGAGCACCTCAGCAACAGTATGGAAGAGGGAGGGCCTTGTCAGCCCTGAACCATGGGACATGAGAGCTTTGCTAAATGACCCACTTCCTGTCCTCTGGATGGACTGTTCTGGGGGCACATTCTGTGTGCTCCTCAGAGGTCCTGGCAGGATGAAGCCTCTCACCACCTGCGGCAATAGTTACATAGTGTTTCCTCTTTCCTTGCCCTACCTAAATTTTCAAGCTCACTCTCTGGGATCACTTCCTAAATAAATTCCCTGCATCCAAGGCTTTGTCTCATACTCTGCTTTCACAGGGACTCAGATTTGGACATAGCGTGTCTAATTTTAATACAACAATCCCATTTTACAGATGAGAAGAATGAGTCTTGGAGCTTTTCCTGAGGTCATAGGGCTGGAAAGTGGCAGAGCCAGGGTACAAGCACAGCTTACTGGACCCCAGCTCCCTTGTTCTTCCCACACACTCTAGGTACCTCCAGAAGCTATGTTTCAAGAGCAGGGGGTCTGGGAGAGCTGCAGGGGGCTTGCTGTGCATCCTCCAGGAGCCCACCAACCCCTCTGTAGTTAATAGTAAACTCAATAGTAAATGAAATAACCATGACTCTGTGCCAACGTGTGTCCAGGGATCTTGTGACGACCCAGGGGACAGTACTTAAGTCGTGGCTTTGAATCAGGTGCCACATATGTGCAGGGTGCTGGGGTTCACGTGTGCCAAGGCATGGCCGTGCCCTCCAAGAGTTCCTAGTCTACGGAGGGTGACAGCAACAGGCTGTCAGCTAACGACAAGAGGGACGTAGGCTAGTCAGGGCCAGAGGGGACACCCCAAGAGGGAGTGGCAGTGTGCTCTGAGGGGAGGAGTCTACTGCACAGAGGCCTGGGACAGCACTGCTCAGGGCACCATTGGCAGGCGAGAGGAGTTGAAGCAGGTGTGTTGGGAGGAGGCTGGACGCGGGAGAGGCAGAGAGCAGGTCCCAGAGGTCCTGCAGGCCGAGCCGAGGAATCCAGGCCCGGCAGCGGGAGCCACGGAGGGCTTTTAAGTAGGTCAGTGGTTTTCAGCTTTAGCAGGCATCATAATCACTTGGAGAGCTTGTTAAAACACAAATATATGAAAAAAAAAAAAGGTCATAAAGAACCTAGGGGCAAGACGGGAATAAAGACACAGACCTACTAGAGAATGGACTTGAGGATATGGGGAGGGGGAAGGGTAAGCTGAGACGAAGTGAGAGAGTGGCATGGACATATATACACTACCAAACGTAAAATAGATAGCTAGTGGGAAGCAGCCGCATAGCACAGGGATATCAGCTCGGTGCTTTGTGACCACATAGAGGGGTGGGATAGGGAGGATGGGAGGGAGATGCAAGAGGGAGGGGATGTGGGGACATGTGTGTGCATATGGCTGATTCACTTTGTTGTAAAGCAGAAACTAACACACCTTTGTAAAGCAATTATACTCCAATAAAGATGTTAAAAAAAAAAACAACCCACAAAACGTTGGGCCCTGCACCAGAGTTGC
Source organism: Globicephala melas (assembly GCF_963455315.2). Classification (NCBI taxonomy): domain Eukaryota; kingdom Metazoa; phylum Chordata; class Mammalia; order Artiodactyla; family Delphinidae; genus Globicephala; species Globicephala melas. Next base: position 130,087,597 of record NC_083317.1, on the reverse strand, counting down.
TGAATCAGTGGGTCTGGGATGTGTCCTAAGAATTTGCATTTTTATCTAGTTCCCAGGGGATGCTGATGCTGGTGGTCTGGGAGCCACACTTTGAGAAGCACTGAAGTAGGGAAGTGAAGTGCTCAGATTTTCACTGAGATGGACTGCAGAGGGACTAGCTGGGCGAAGTGGGTTAGAAGGCTGTTGGCTGATGCAGTGATTCAACAGGGAGCTGAAAGGACCTGAGCCAGGCGTGTGGGGATGGAGACAGCAGGATGGGAAGCAGAAATGTTAAGAAGAATCAACAGAACTTCTGTGGTTTGGGGAAAGGATAATATAAAATCCAAGTGGCTCTTATCACCATTTCAAAATCTCCAGACCAGGAGTCAGGGTGTCCAGCTGAGAGAACTGTATAGCGAGGCAGACAGACCCTCCCTTCCCTTTATTTCTTCCACCTCCTTCCCCTCTTAGTTAGAAGAGCAACAGAAACTGTACAAAGAAAGGAAAAAAATGCCACAAGGAAGATAAAGTGGGATGATAAAACAAAAGGAGAGATGAGCAGCGAATCGATTGCCAGCTGCAAGCCAGAGACCAGGAGAGCCAGGCAGACGGAGGGGTGGAGGGGAGAGGATGGACAGACGGACCAGAGCTTCCAGCCCTGGGCCCCGCTGGAGGAGGGGTGTGTGCCCCGAGATGCTAAGGTCAAGGTGCTCTGTGGCAGGTCCAGTCTCCCAGTGGTTCATTAAGCCCTTGCTCCCATTAGCTGCAGGACGCTAGCTTGGCATTGGAAGGAGGGGACACGTAAGCAAGGGCTCCACTCAGCCAGATAACACTTTACTATCTCACCTGCTTTAGCTGGGTTGCTCTCCCCAGATCCTGCAGCTTGCAAGGCTCTGGAGACTAAATCACCATTAGCAGCCCCTGGATAGCAGTCCCACTGTGAGCTCTTCCGGGCACCTTCAAGCACAGCATTTTTATCCAAGACCAGGCCAGATATTGACCAAGGCTGTATGATGTGATGGGGTGGGGCCTCTGCTGTGGTTTTGGACAGAGCCCCTCCCTCTCTGCTAATAAATGTCCCCGCCCCTGTAGGCACCTCCTGGAGGAGTGGCCCCACAGAGTCCATCCTTCCTGCTCCTGACCTGGGAACTTCCAGAGCAGGGCTACCCAGCAGTCCGGGTAGATGCTGCTGAGTCCAGGGCAGCAGGATTCCCCTGTTCCTGGCACAGAGCTCCTAAAACTTTTGGAATTTCCTTAGTGATGAGAGTGATAAACGTGTCTTTTGTTATATTAATGAGATGACTTTTGGAAAGCTCCTAGGTTACCTAAGGACCAGGGGACCCAACCACAGGATCAGAAGGTTGGAACTTTCAGTCTCACCCCCAACCCCCCACCTCTGGGGAGGGGAAAGGGACTAGAGGTTGAGTTCAATCACCAATGGCTAATAATTTAATCACTCATGCCTATGTAAAGTAGCCTCCATAAAAACCCCAAACGAAGGGGTTCAGAGAGCTTCCAGGTTGGTGAATCAGAACTCTTCCACATGCCACTTTGCAAGACCCCAAACTCCATGGGGACAGAAGCTCCTTTGTTCGGGACCTCATCATATGTATCTCTTCCTCTGGCTATTGATTTTCACCCTTTGGTATCCTTTGGAATAAACTGTTAATCTAGTGAGTAAATTGGTTTTCTGAATTCCATGAGCCACCCTAGCAAATTAATCCAACCCAAGGAGGGAGTCATGGGAACATCTAATTTATAGCCAGTCGGTCAGAAGTACAAGTAACCCCCTGGACTTGCGATTGACATCTGAAGTGGAGGGCAGTCTGGTGGGACTGAGCCTTTAACCTGTGGAATCTGATCCTATCTCTGTGTAGATAGCATTAGAATTGATTTGAATTCTAGGACACCCAGCTGATGTCAGAGAATTGCACAGTGGAACAGGGGGAAAAACCCTCACATGTTGGAACTGAGTTAGAATCAGAAGAATCACACAATATATGACCTTCTGTGTCTGGTTTCTTTTACTTAGCATAGTTATTTCAAGGTTCATCCACATGGATCAGTACTTCTATGTTATGGCTGATTAGTTTTGCATTGTGTGGATATACCACATTTCATTTATCTATTCATCCATCGATGGACTTCTGGGTTGTTACCACATTTTGGCTATTGTGAATAGTGCTGTAACCAATATTTGGGTCCAAAGACTTGTTTGAGTACCTGTTTTCAATTATTTGGGTATGTACCTATGAGTTGGATTGACTTATATGGGAATGGGTTATGTGATAATTCGTTGTTTAACTTTTGAGGAGCCGTATTTGTAGTTCAGGGGTTTTCCTACCTCATCTGGACCCATACCTCACAGTTCCTAGGATACTGGGATTGTTGTGGTGTGGGTGGGAGGTGGCTTCCAGGGTCTAGCTCGGGCAACTGGACCAATGGGTGAATGGTGGTGCCCTCATTATTGGGAGTGCATTGTTGGAGGAGGTCATCAAGAGGACATGACTATTGCTGGTTGACCAGAGAGCTGGACTCAGACAACAAGAGGCTCCTTCTCCTTCCCCTGTCCTTGGGATGTATGTTCTGTCCACTGTTCCTACGCTAGGATGTGTTTCAAGGACACAACCCTCAGAGAGCAATGTGATGCTGAGACCATCTGGACTGAACACCCTTAGGGCCTCTACATAAACTTTTAAGATTCTGGCTGGAGGGTATGGTGATCTACTTGTCTACTGTCCAAGACAAGCCTCTTATGTGAGTTCCCTTGCTGGTTAAACCTGCTGCCTACAAAACTGGAGTGGCTGCCTCTTTCCTCTGTTTCTCCTTGTACTCCATGTATGGGGGCCAGTTTCAGATTTCACCTGGGGAACTCCTGAGATTGTGAACCAATGGTGGGAGATGAGTTCCACTGAGACCTGTTGGATTTGAACTGCCTGTTGGATGCCCACGTGGACATGCCTGGGGGAAGGGCTAAGTGTTCTCACCTGTATCCACAGGGAAAGGTCTAGGCTAGAGGCTGAAGCGGGCCTCATCAGCGTCTCAGGCCATCACATGCATCTTAACTTAACTTGTCATCTCCCTGGACACTGTTCTGAGCACTTTCCACTATTCCATCATCCCAACAACCCTCTGAGGTTCTATGAAAATCCTCATTATCCATATAAGGAAAAATGTGCTGGGCTCCCTTGGCACATCTATATCCCCTAGGCACAAGGCTCCTTGATATTGTTGTTGCTTGTTTCTGGCCACTGTCCTGGAAGACTGGGCTCCTGAAGGCAGCGGTTGCTCTTCCTGCTCTGTTTCCCTGGGCCTGGCACAGGGCTTGGCACACTTGTCCAGTGGGTCCTGAGGGTGACAGACTCTGTGAGTGAGATGAGAAGAGGGCCCAGAGTGGTACCTGGGGAACATGACAATTAAGGGCAGGTGGAAAAATGGTAATCAAGAAAATAGATGAAGAAAATCGCTGAGAGGTAGGGAGGAACCAAAGGGAACCCACAAGGGAGGTATTTTAAGATGAGGCAATTCATCCCAAGAACACCTTGCCTGTGGACATTTGAGCACAAGTCCCTAGGGCAGAGGCCATATCAGATGTAACCATCACTGCAACCAGCCCTATGCTCAAGGTAAGTGCTCAACACATGGGGGGAGCAGAGTCAAGATGGCAGTGTGGAAAGACACAGAGTTCCCATCCCCCCACAACTAGGGCCCCTGCCGGATGCTGGTGGGGGTCCTCGATACCCAAGGAGATGGGAGGAACCCCCAAGTAAACCGGTAGGACATGGGGGGACTGAGGCAGGAGGAGAAATAGAGGCCAGACAGGACTGGCGCACCTGAGGGGTGGCTGAGAGGGGGGAGGAGTTCTCATGCCTGGAGGGACCCTTGGGGGCTTGGATCAGAGGATAGCTTGCCCAGTGTTTCCCCTGACCAATCGGCTGGGGAAGTCTGCTAGGTCCTATGCCCTCAGAGGCCCCCTCTGGGCCATGTTGGTCCTGGGGGCCTAGAAGGGAGGTGGAGGGAGAACAGGAGAGGCAAGCAAGAGGGGCTGTCCAGGACCGGAGGACCAGGAGAAGGAACGGAGAGCATTGGTCCCACCCACTTGGGCCCAGGAAGCCTGCTGAGCTCCCAATGGGGTCCCCTGTCTTCTGAGACCAGAGGCTGGAAGCATGCCTGGACCCCTTCTGTTCCATTGAGCTTAAGTCCCACTCCCCCACACCTCCCAGGGCCTTTTCCAGCCCTGTCCTAAGCATAGGTCCCACCCACCGCCCAAACCGTGCCCCTGCTTAGGGCCCACCCTCCACAGCCAAGGCCTTTTCCACTGTTTTTTTTTTTTTTCTCCTCCTCTTTTTTACTATTGTGGTTCTGTTTTACCTTCTAGTTGTTGTTTCATCTATATTTTAATTTTTATATTCTTTCTAACATACCTGTTAGTTTCCTAGTCTAATTTTATATTTTACGTTGTTATTGTTCTTTTCTTTTTTCCACTCCACATGGCTTGCAAGATCTTGGTTCATGAGCTGGAGGTCAGGCCACAGATCCTGTGGTGGGAGCTCTGAGTCTGAACCACTGGACTAAGAGAAACCCTCAGACCCCAGGGAATATTCATTGCAGTGAGGTCTCCTGGAAGCCCTCATCTTAGCACCAAGACCCAGGACTACCCAACAGCCTACCGGCTCCAGTATTGGAAGCCTCAGACCAAAGAACGAGTAAGACAGGAACACAGTCCCACTCATTAAAATAAAAAAAAAAAATATATATATATATATATATATATGTCATAGATGAAGGAGAAAGGTAAAATCCTACAAAACCAAATAAATGAAGAGGAAATAGGCAATCTACTTGAAAAAGAATTCAGAGTAATGATAGTAAAGATGATCCAGAATCTCAGAAACAGAATGGAGGAACAGATTGAGAAAATTCAAGGAATGTTTAACAAAGATCTAGAAGAACTAAAGAACAAACAGAGATGAACAACACAATAACTGAAATGAAAAATATACTAGAAAGAATATATAACAGAATAACTGAGGCAGAAGAGTGAATAAGTGAGTTGGAAGACAGAATGGTGGAAATAACTGCTGAGGAGCAGAATAAAGAAAAAAGAATGAATATAATTGAAGACAATCTCAGAGACATCTGAGACAACACTAAATACACCAACATTTGAATTATAGGGGTCCCAGAAGAAGAAGAGAAAAAGAAAGGGTCTGAGAAAATATTTGAAGAGATTAGAGTGGAAAACTTCCCTAACATGGGAAAGGAAATAGTCACCCAAGTCCAGGAAACACAGAGAGTCCCATACACGATAAACCCTAGAAGAAACACACCAAGACACATATTAATGAAACTAACAAAAATTAAATTCAAAGAAAAAATATTAAAAGCAGCAAGGGAAAAAGAAAAAATAACATACAAAGGAATCCCCATAAGGTTATCAGCTGATTTTTCAGCAGAAACTCTTCAGGCCAGAAGGCAGTGGCAAGATATACTTAAAGTGATGAAAGAGAAAAACCAGATTGCTCTATCCAGTAAGGATCTCATTCAGATTCGCTAGAGAAATCAAAAGTTTTTCAGACAAACAAAAGCCAAGAGAATTCAGCACCACCAAACCACCTTTGCAACAAATGCGAAAGAAGCTTCTTTAGGCAGGACACACAAGAGAAGAAAACGACCCACAAAAACCATCCCAAAACAATTAAGAAAATGGTAATAGGAACATACATATTGAAAATAACCTTGAATGTAAATGGATTAAATGCCCCAACCAAAAGACACAGACTGGCTGAATGGATTAAAAAACAAGGCCCATATATATGCTGTCTGCAAGAGACCATTTCAGAACTAGGGACACATACAGACTGAAAGTGAAGGGATGGAAAAAGATATTCCATGCAAATGGAAATCTAAAGAACGCTGGAGTAACAATACTCGTATCAGATAAAGTAGACTTTAAAATACAGAATGTTAAAAGAGATAAGAAAGGACACTACATAATGATCAAGGGATCAATCCAAGAAGAAGAAATAACAATTATAAATGTTTATGCACCCAACATAGGAGCACCTCAATACATAAGGCAAATGCTAACAACCATGAAAGGGGAAATCAACAGCAACACAATAATAGTAGGGAACTTTAACATCCCACTTACACCAATGGACAGATCATCCAAACAGAAAATAAATAAGGAAACACAAGCTTTAAGTGACACAATAGACCATATAGATTTAACTCATATTTATAGAACATTCTACCTGAAAGTGTCAGCATACATTTTCTTCTCAAGTGCACACAGAACATTCTCCAGAATAGATCACATCTTGGATCACAAATCAAACATCAGAAAATTTAAGAAAATTGAAATTGCATCAAGCATCTTTTCCGACCACAATGCTATGAGATTGGAAATCAATTACAGGAAAAAAAAAACTGAGAAAAACACAAATACATGGAGGCTAAACAGTGTGCTGCTAAATAACCAAGAGATCACTGAAGAAATCAAAGAAGAAATTAAAAAATACATAGAAACAAATGACAACGAAAATACAATGACTCAAATCCTATGGGATGCAGCAAAACCAGTTCTAAGAGGGAAGCCTACAGCAATTCAATTGCACCTCAAGAAACAAGAAAAATCTCAAATAAACAATCTAACCCTACACCTAAAGCAACTAGAGAAAGAAGAGCAAAGAAAACACAAAGTAAGTAGAAGGAAAGAAATCATAAAGATCAGAGCAGAAATAAATGAAATAGAAATGAAGAAATCAATAGCAACCAACTAAAAGCTGGTTCTTTGAGAAGATAAATAAATTGGTAAACCTTTAACCAGACTCATCAAGAAAAAAAAGGGAGAAGACGCAAATCAATAAATTTAGAAATGAAAAAGGATAAATCACAACTGACACCACAGAAATACAAAGGATTATAAGAGACTACTACAAACAACTATACACCAATAAAATGGACAACCATGAAGAAATGGACAAATTCTTGGGAAGGTACAATTTTCCAAGACTGAATCAGGAAGAATTAGAAAATATAAACAGACCTATCACAAGAAATGAAATTGAAACTGTGATTAAAAATCTTCCAACAGGGCTTCCCTGGTGGTGCAGTAGTTGAGGGTCTGCCTGCCAATGCAAGGGACACAGGTTCGTGTCCTGGTCCGGAAAGATCCCACATGCCACAGAGCGGCTGGGCCTGTGAGCATGGCTGCTGGGCCTGCATGTCCAGAGCCTGTGCTCCGCAATGGGAGCGGCCACAACAGTGATAGGCCCGTGTACCATAAAAAAAAAAAAAAAAAAAATCTTCCAACAAACAAAGGTCCAGGACCAGATGGCTTCACAGGTGAATTCTACGAAACATTTCAAGACAAGCTAACACCAATCCTTCTCAAACTCTTCCAAAAAACTGCAGAAGGAGGAACACTCCCAAATTCATTCTACAAAGCCACCAAAACCAGAAAAAGATATCACAAAAAAAGAAAATTATAGACCAATATCACTGATGAACATAGATGCCAAAATCCCAAACAAAATACTAGCAAACAGAATCCAACAACATATTAAAAGGATCATACATCATGATCAAGTGGGATTTATCGCAGGGATGCAAAGATTCTTCAATATACACAAAAAAGTCAATGTGATACACCATATTAACAAACTGAAGGAGAAAAACCATATGATCATCTCAATAGATGCAGAAAAAGCTTTTGACAAAATTCAACACCAACTTATGATAAAAACTCTCCAGAAAATGGGCGTAGAGGGAACCTACCTCAACATAATAAAGGCCATATATGACAAACCCACAGCAAACATCATACTCAATGGTGAAAAACTGAAAGCATTTCCTCTAAGATCAGGAACAAGACAAGGATGTCCACTCTTGCCACTCTTATTCAACATAGTTTTGGAAGTCCTAGCCATGACAATCAGACAAGAAAAAGAAATAAAATGAATACAAATTGGAAAAGAAGAAATAAAACAGTCACTGTTTGCAGCTGACATGATACTACATGATACTATACACAGAAAATCTTAAAGATGCCACCAGAAAACTACTAGAACTAATCAGTGAATTTGGTAAGGTTTCATATATGAAATTAATGCACAGAAATCTCTGGCATTCCTATACACTAACAATGAAAAATCAAAAAGAGAAATTAAGGAAACAATCCCATTTACCACAGCAACAAAAAATACCTAGGAATTAACCTACCTAATGAGGTGAAAGACTCAGAAAACTATAAAACACTGATGAAAGAATTCAAAGATGACATAATCAGATGGAGAGATATATCAGGTTCTTGGATTGGAAGAATCAATATTGTGAAAATGACAATACTACTCAAAGCGATCTACAGATTCAGTGCAATCCCTTTCGAACTACCAATGGCATTCTTCACAGAATTAGAACAAAAATTTTGACAATTCATATGGAAACACAAAAGTACCCAAATAGCCAAAGCAATCTTAAGAAAGAAAAACAGAGCTGGAGGAATCAGGCTCCCCAACTTCAAACTGCACTACAAAGCTACAGTAATCAAGACAGTATGGTACTGGAACAAAAACAGAAATATAGATCAATGGTACAGTATAGAAAGCCCAGAAATAGACCCACACACATATGGTCACCTAATTTATGACAAAAGAGGCAAGAACACACAATAGAGAAAAGACAGCCTCTACAATAAGTGGTGCTGGGAAAACTGGACAGCTACATATAAAAGAATGAAATTAGAACACTACATAACACTATACACAGAAACAAACTCCAAATGGATTAATGACCTAAATGTAAGACCAGACACTATAAAACTCTTAGAGGAAAACATAGGAAAACACTCTTTGACATAAACCACAGCAAGATCTTTTTTGACCCACCTCTTGAGGAATGAAAATAAAAACAAAAATAAACAAATGGCCAGTACCATAGTGTCTTGATTATTGTAGCTTTGTAGTATAGTCTGAAGTCAGGGAGCCTGATTCCTCCAGCTCCATTTTTCGTTCTCAAGATTGCTTTGGCTATTCAGGGTCTTTTGTGTTTCCATACAAATTGTGAATTTTTTTATTCTAGTTCTGTGAAAAATGCCAGTGGTAGTTTGATATGGATTGCATTGATTCTGTAGATTGCTTTGGGTAGTAGAGTCATTTTCACAATGTTGATTCTTCCAATCCAAGAACATGGTATATCTCTCCATCTATTTGTATCATCTTTAATTTCTTTCATCAGTGTCTTATAATTTTCTGCATACAGGTCTTTTGTCTCCTTAGGTAGGTTTATTCCTAGATATTTTATTCTTTTTGTTGCAATGGTAAATGGGAGTGTTTTCTTGATATCACTTTGATTTTTCATCATTAGTGTATAGGAATGCCAGAGATTTCTGTGCATTAATTTTGTATCCTGCTACTTTACCAAATTCATTGATTAGCTCTAGTAGTTTTCTGGTAGCATCTTTAGGATTCTCTATGTATAGTATCATGTCATCTGCAAATAGTGACAGCTTTACTTCTTCTTTTCTGATTAGGATTTCCTTTATTTCTTTTCCTTCTCTGATTGCTGTGGCTAAAACTTCCAAAACTCTGTTGAATAAGAGTGGTGAGAGTGGGCAACCTTGTCTTGTTCCTGATCTTAGTGGAAATGGTTTCAGCTTTTCACCATTTAAGACGATGTTGGCTGTGGATTTGTCATATATGGCCTTCATTATGTTGAGGAAAGTTCCCTCTATGCCTACTTTCTGCAGGGTTTTTATCATATATGGGTGTTGGATTTTGTCAAAAGCTTTCTCTGCATCTATTGAGATGATCATATGGTTCTTCTCCTTCATTTTGTTAATATGGTGATCTAGAAACACTAAATGCTGGAGAGGGTGTGGAGAAAAGGGAACACTCTTGCACTGTTGGTGGGAATGTAAATTGATACAGCCACTATGGAGAACAGTATGGAGGTTCCTTAAAAAACCAAAAATAGAACTACCATATGACCCAGCAATCCCACTACTGGGTATATACCCTGAGAAAACTGTAATTCAAAAAGAGTCATGTACCAAAATGTTCATTGCAGCTCTATTTACAATAGCCAGGACATGGAAGCAAACTAAGTGTCCATCGACAGGTGAATGGATAAAGAAGATGTGGCACATATATACAATGGAATATTACTCAGCCATAAAAAGAAACGAAATTGAGTTACTTGTAGTGAGGTGGATGGACCTAGAGTCTGTCATACAGAGTGAAGTAAGTCAGAAAGAGAAAAACAAATACCATATGCTGACACATATATATGGAATCTAAGAAAAAAAAAAAAGGGTCATGAAGTACCTAGGGGTAAGAGGGGAATAACGGGAATAAAGACAGAGACCTACTAGAGCATGGACTTGAGGATATGGGGCGGGGAAAGGGTAAGCTGTGACAAAGTGAGAGAGTGGCATGGATATATATACACTACAAAACATAAAATAGATAGCTAGTGGGAAGCAGCCGCATAGCACAGGGAGATCAGCTCCATGCTTTGTGACCACCTAGAGGGGTGGGATAGGGAGGGTGGGAGGGAGGCTCAAGAGGGAGGGGATGTGGGGACATGTGTATGCATATGGCTGATTCACTTTGTTATACAACAGAAACTAGCACAGTATTGTGAAGCAATTATGCTCCAATGAAGATCTATTACAAAAAACAAAACACATAGGGGCTGTAAGCCTGAGATGTGACCCATGTCCTCACATCAAGGGGAGGGAAGCCTGAAGAAGGAAGGTGGATCCTGCCCAGCACCCTCTAACCTGGGATCTCCTGCTCTGCCCCGCAGGCATGGCCCAGCCCCTCCCTCCCCCCACATTCCATAGTGGTGGGGCAGCAGCCACCTCCCCTTCTGGGCAAACTACTGGAGGGATGACAGATGATTAGGTACATGGACAGCATGTTCATTTATTTCCCTTGGAAAGAATTAATTACAGTCATAAAAAGAAGACAGAATTTCTGCCACACTCCTCCACAGAGCGGGTGAAGCTAGGACAGGGGAGAGGGGCAGCTTCACAGGGCCAGGACACATAGAAGGACGGCACCTTCTCAGGAGAGAAAATTGCAGGAGGTTTCATTAATGCCATTAAAATGCAGGACTGACAGTGAAGGTCCTTGGCGATTGCCTGTGGCTGCAGGAGCTGTTTCCTCCTGCTGCCTGGGCTCACCGGTGACCTGCGCTGCCCCCCTGCCGCCCGTCCCACAGGCTCTACCGCTGCCCAGGCACGACACGGGCCTGGTGGCCAGCGGCCTGGCAGGGACTCAGCTGCTGGGAGGGAAGGGCCTCTGGGGAGTCCAGGCACGAACTGGGCGCCAAGGTCACCAGCAGACAGGGCTCTGTGTTCCATCCTTTGTCCTCAGTCCTCAGCGGTGGGGTCTGGGCATACGTGATTACTGAAGCCTATGATCCTAGATATCGGTCCTTCTGTCTGTCTGTCCTTCTGTCGGTGGGTCTCTGGCTGGCTGTCTCTGTGTGGTCTTCCTAAGCTGAGCTCTGTATACAGGCCCTCTCTGCTCGTTCCCTTTGCATCTGTCACTGCTCTATTTACAGTTTCTCTTTCTCTATATTTATCCCAGCTCTCTTTCCCCTCATTGTCTCCCTGCGGTCCGAGCTTCCCTCCATGGGGACTTATTAACAGCTGGGTCTTCCAGAAAAGCAGCTAGCAGGCTGAAAGTCCCCAAACTCCACCCCTCCGACAGTCCACAGGTTGTAAGTCTTCTGATGCTGGCTAGGGACCCTCATTCCCCATGGACCACAGGAGATGGAAAACTGCCCTAAAGCCAGTGATACCCGGTGGGCAGGGAGCCAGTCCTCTTGGCTTTGAGAGCACCCACTCAGCACTGTCATCCTGGATTCCCACACACAGCCGGCATCTCAGGGTTACGGGACGGATCTCAGGCCAGGGCTCTGTGGGCCAGTTCCCCATTCTGCCCGCAGAGTGAGCCCTGGGGGCAGATGGTTCTGACACATGTGCTTTTACAAATGAGAAAACAAAGGCTCAGAGAGGTAGGGTAACTGACCTGTGGACACAGAGCTAGACAGCAGCGCTCTTGGCCCAGGGTCCTCTCTCCCAACCACTTTGCAATACTGCCTCGGGGCACTGTGGTGTGAGCCACAAACATGTGCAAACCTCACACTTGTGTGCACGCTCAGAGCTGAGTATCTGCAAGGTTGTATGTGCACACGTGTGGCGGGTGTTTTTATGTGTGCTGCTCATGCACCCCTTTTAGGCTTAACTGAAAATGTGACAAAATAGCACCTCTGAGCCCAAAGGACTTGCCAGGAGCAAGGCCCCTTCCGGGCTGGATCACACCCCTGCCTGCCTTGGCGTTCTGCACCACACTGCATGGCGACCGGGGCCGGGCCGGGTGGGCAACGTTGTGTCTTAGCCTCAAGGACTCCTCGAGGCCTGGTCCTCTGGTGTCCCGGGGCTGCCCCTGCTGGGCCTGTGACCCTGTGACCGCCACGGGAGAAGCGAGGCTCATGCGCAGAGACCTGGGGCCACCCATTTGGCCCATCGGGAATGTACTCAGAAGGTCAGAGTTTTCTTCCAGGGTTTTGGTGAAGGACACAGCTCATCTTGTCAACGGAAGGGCTGCCCCAGCGTGAGGAGGGTCTCCTCCTGCGTCCTAGCCCTTCCCCTCTATCTGGTCGCTCTCCCAGGTGCACCGACCTGGGGCTTCTGGCCATCCCGAGGCCTCGTGATGCCTAGCTTGGCCATTTTCAAACTGTGTCCTCGAGACTTTTAGCCTCTGCATGAGGTGCTTCAGTGACTGCTTAACTCGGGGGTGGAGGGTGGGGGTAGTTATGGATACTCAGGGGATGGGAGTCTGTTTATCCTCCTCTGACCAGGGCAGCCCTGGTTTTATGTTCTGCAAACTGGGTTTCCTTCTAAGAGCTTGGCTAGGCAGCACACATTTTTATTTGTCTTCTTAAAAAAGGCTATAGGCCACCCTCCCCCTTGACTCTTAACTAGGGACAGGCAAGCTTTCAGCCCCTCAAATCCTCCCTGCCTGCCCTGTGGGTCTGGGGAAAGCAGACCACGAGCGGGTTGTATGTGTGACTCTGACACTCCTCCCCAGATCTCCGCTGCACCCTGGCTCCCTCTTCACCTCGGGTATCATGGCCAGGACACATGGGGCCTGTTGGGCAGCTGGGTGTGAGGTCAGCTTATTCTGAGCTCAGAGGAAGGGTACTGGGCCATGTGGCCTGTGAGAGCTGATTTATGGAGGACCCAGCAGGTACAAAGGGGGAGGGGAGGGGAGTGCCTCATCCTCTACCAGCTGGGACCTCCGGTCAGCCCTGAGCCCAGGAGGCCCGACAGCTCCCAGAAGGGGCAGAGCCTAGCCCTCACCCAGGGCTGCCCTCTAGTGGAGAGTCTGTGAATGGAGGCCCTCAGGTGGTCAGCAACTCAGCTCCCAGAGGGCATCTCTAGGAGGCTGGAGATGAAGGGTGGTGTCCTCCATAGTGTATGCACAGAACAATCGGGCTTGAGGGCAGCTGCAGGGCTGCTCCAAGCTGACTCGACCTCTAAGCGGAGAGAGATTGCCCCTTTCTTCAGTCTCTGGTGCAGGCTGCTTGGGGCTGGGACCTCTCCACGCGGCAGAGTTTCCCCCAGCCCCACTCAAGGTGCCTCTTCGGTGGCTGGGGCCACATCTCAGCTTCTGCCCCCCCCCTTCATCCTGGCTCCCTTTGTGGAGAAGATCCTGAGAGGAACCCCAGCTTTGGTAATTTCCCCGTACAGCCGATACTTGTGGCTAAGGAGCTGTATGTTGAAAGCTCACCTGGCTGTCTGAGTTTTAGATGAGAACGGGGTTGGTTCTTCACGTGTCCCCAAATGCAACGTTTAGAGAAATAGCACAAAGTGAGTTCCCGCTTTGCCTCTGAGGGACAGTGCAGGGGCAATTGCCCCTGCTCTGGAGGAAGGCTTGCACGTGTAGTCCACGGGTGGCCTGAGCCCCGTGCAGGGGCAGGATGGTCACTGATGGTCACCGAGCCCCTTGTGCTGGGGCACTTGCCTAGCCCAGTGGGACAGTCTCCACTTGGCACCCCCAGGACAGTTTCAAGTGTTCCTGGTCTGGGTGGCATCTCTTAGCAGTACTTTCTCACTTATACATTCCAGCTTTCCTGAGTTCATGTTCAGATCAGAGGAGAGGAAGGCCCATTCTTCTGTGTGGAGAGCATTCCCAAGGGGACCATCCATGGACAGCTGGGGAATCCTCATCCCAGCACTGAACATATGGCAAAGTGTCGGGAGGCCCCTTATCAAGAGCCTCGCAAGGGAAGTCAGGTCCAACTGTGTGCAGGATGGAGGGCTGTGATGTCTGGTACATTTCAGGGACCAGTATGGTGTGGGGTTTAGAAACCAGTCCTGTTCGATTTCTGTCTATTTCCCAGGTTCTGAGCCTCTAACATAGGCCACTTTATTCCCATGGAGACATCAGCAAGAAGATGCCTTTCCTTTTGCATCTCTTGTATGGAAGACTGATTGCTTACTTGGCTGGTGAAAAGTCTGAGACTGGGAGGACCCCCAGGATGCAGCAGATGTCAGCGTAGGCCAGAACTGGCCACCCGCAGAGAAGCTGGGTTTGTGGCCGAACATATCACCACCCAGGACAGGAGAGGTGCCCCTGGAGGGGAGCCGATGCAGTCTGCGGGACACCCGGAGTGGGTGCTGAGGACATGAAGACCCCTGGGGAGGGAAGGGAAGGAGGGAAGCAGGATGGTGATGTGAGCTGCAGGAGGGTCAGGGAAGGACCAGTTTCCAAGGCTGAGGAGAACTCGATAGAACTGTGGGCTTTGGTGGAGGAGTCAGAGGAAGCAGGGATTTGGGGTGCAAAAGTGAGCAGAGGGGGGGCTTCCCTGGTGACGCAGTGGTTGAGAGTCTGCCTGCTGACACAGGGGACGTGGGTTCGTGCCCCGGTCTGGGAAGATCCCACATGCCGTGGAGCGGCTGGGCCCGTGAGCCATGGCCGCTGAGCCTGTGTGTCTGGAGCCTGTGCTCCACAACGGGAGAGGCCACAACAGTGAGAGGCCCGCGTACCGCAAAAAAAAAAAAAAAAAAAAAGTGAGCAGAGGGACTGGGCGGGGGTAGGGGGTGGCTCCGGTGGCCCCAACACTGGTGGGGGCAGGAGTTGGTGTGGTGGCTCCAGCCTCGGGCCCAGGTGAGGGGCCAGGAGAGCGGGGACTCAGTGCGCTGGGTCTGGGGGTGAACCTGGTTGTGAGCACCTGTGTGCCCCTCGTGTGTGACCGTGAGCTGGCAGAGGCTAAGCCTAAATGGGGTTGGCCGGGGCATTGTGCAGAGATGAGATGAAAAATGGAAAAGCAATTCAAATCACACCTTGTTTGAGACAAAGTTGCCCCTGATCACAGCTGTTATGACGATTATCGACCATTTATGGACTGCTATAAAAAGATGTAACCCAAGGGTCAGCTGGGTGAGATGGGCTCAAGCCCACCCCACCTGCATGGTCTGTGGGAGTCCAAAGGCTCTCCCGTCTGTCTGCAGACGTACGGACATGGGCTGTTCACGCCTTCTCTGCTCCCGACACTGCTGGTCTCTGCAACCACACAAAATAAGTCTCCCCTTGGGGCTCCTCAGAGACACCCCACGCCCCCTTCATCCACCCCCAGGCAGTGTAGGCTTCTCTGAAGGGTCGTAGAGGAGACGGGCTGGGCTGGGCATGCATCAGGGCAGCCAGCGGTCACCTCTTCTCTCACAGCATTCGTTGTCCCCCGAGGGCGTGTCACGCCCACCCACTCCGTCTCTGGCCCCTCCTCAGCTCATCCGCTGGCCCCTACCTCTCCCCTCTTCCTCCTTTTCTGCCTTTTACAGTCTCCCCAGGCAGGTCCCCCTGCTCTGAAGCCTTGGCTGCGACAGACATGCAGCAAGCAACCTTTCCCCGAAAAGGGCAGCCTGTTCTATCAGAAGGTTACACGGAATACGTTTTTCACCACCCACTTACTATTCACGTTTCAGGTTTGCTTTAGTTTAGGCGGCCCTCCAGCTCTGTACTGAACTCCGATCACGTCTGTTCTCTACCATCACAGACCTGACGACTCTCTGGGTGGTCACGTGGGCTCGACTCCCCAAATAGGACACAGCCATGCTTTCTAGCTGTCTACACAGAGGAGAGGCACCGGGCCAGGAGCCAAGCCTGGGCTTTAGCTGTGGCTGTACCACTGATCATCACGGGGGAGGTTCCTTTTCCCGGGCCCTTGTTTCCTCACCTGTAAGGTGAAGCTGGTCCAGGAACCCTGACAGGGTATTTCTCCCCAGTGGCCGATCTGAACAGCAGCTCTAGGGGATGCCAACTGCCCCTTCCTGTCCTCGCTTCCTGGGCCTATCTCTGCCTGGCTCTGGCCCCGTTTGTCCCAGTGTAACCACACCCTAGTCCCCTAGACACGGCCACCCTAGCCTCCCTGGTCGCTGTGAGCCAGCTCCCAAGGCTGGGACACTCCCTCAGCATTATTCTCTTACTGCTTTTTGTCACCCAAACTTTGGGCTGCCCCAGTCAATGGCAGCTCCATTTCCCTTGAATTGTCACCCACACCCAAACCCAGGGCTTTCCATGGTGTGTGTTCTTTTGACACCCAAGGGATCACCCATTCCTCTGGGGGCTCAGCTTCAACTTTAGGACTGAGCTGGGGATGCCCTGGGGTCCCTCAGGCCCAAGGACCATCCCTGTACGTACCTCCCCACAGAATGGGATTCTGGTAATTAAGGAGCAGGCAAGTACCCCATTCATTAATTCATTTATCCAACACTTCCTTCCACAGTGGGTTAGTGATCTCCCAAAAGAGAGGGGGTCCTAACCCCCAGTACCTGTGATAGTGACCTTATTTATTAAAAGGGTTTTTGCAGATGTAATTGTTATGAATCTTGAGATGAGATCATTCTGGATTAACCAGGTAGGCCCTAAATCCAACGACAAATGTCCTCCTAAGAGACAGAAGAGGAAAGGACACAGGGAGAAGAAGGGAAGGCCATGTGAAGGTGAGTCAGATGTTGGAGAGATTCTGCCACAAGCCAAGCAATGCCTGGAGCCACTAGCAGCTGGAAGAGGCAAGGGAAGAGATTCTTTCCTAGAACTTCCAGAAGGAATGCAGCCCTGCTGACACCTTCATTGTAGACTTCTGACCTGCAGAACCATAAGATATAATCAATTTGTGTGCTTTTAAGCCGCTAAGTTTGTGGCCATTATTTACAGCAGCCATAGCAAACAAATACAGTCTGTGGCCAAATGGGTCTTTCTCCCCCTATATAGGAGCAGCCTGTCATGGCCACGGCCCAGGACTCCTAGGAATCAGGCCTTTACTTGCCAGCTCGTTGCCGTTTCCCACAAACTGGTCCTGTACAGAGGCCACAACTTCGCCTCTGGCATCATCACCCCCTGGATTTTCCTGACAAGGGAAACCTTCCCCTCCTTCCAGGCTGCCTACAGCAGACCATCCAGCAACCCCACAGCAGGAAATCAATCCAAATGAGCCGGAAACAGGTGGGTGCTGACTTTGACTCACAGCACCTGGATTTTAAAACTGGAAACCAGTAAAGCCTGACTTGTAGGGCTGTGGGTGGAAAGAACCTAGTTACAGAGGTGTCTGATAGGAAGAAGGGAGACCAAGCCACTTTCCCCATAGGATAATTGGAAGGGTTAACAGTTATTGAGCAATTACTACATGCCTGCCAGGAATGGTGTTAATCCATTATCATGTGCACATTCAATCTCATAATAGTCCCATGAGGTAGAGACCAGAGAGGTTAAGGAACTTGTTTGAGGTCACACAGCTAATAGTCAGTGGTCACACAGCTAATAGCCAGTGGTCAAGCTAGAAACGCTCACATGCTCTTGCTGTGAGGGGAGCTCAGAGTCCAATGTAAACAGCTTCCTCACCATTACTTACAGAACTCGATGGGTCCCGGGTCCCGGGTTCTTTCTCATTGGAGGGCACTTCTGCAAGGTAACAAGGGATCATGCCTGCTTCGTTTCTCAGTGCCCACAGAATGCTTTCTCTGCACCGCTCCACTGAATTCTTGTACTGGGACCCTTCCAGGTATTTGGAGTTTTAATTCTTTGGAATGACTAAGCCCGTTACTCAGAAGGCTGTTGTAAGGTAAGGCTGAGGGGGGCTTTCCTGGTGGCGCAGTGGTTAAGAATCCACCTACCAATGCAGGGGACACTGGTTTGAGCCCTGGTCTGAGCCCTGGTCCGGGAAGATGCCGCAGAGCAACTAAGCCCATGAGCCACAACTACTGAGCCTGGATGCCACAACTACTGAAGCCCACACACCTAGAGCCTGTGCTCCACAACAAGAGAAGCCACCGCAATGAGAAGCCCGTGCACTGCAACAGAGTAACCCCCCTCGTCGCGACTAGAGAAAGCCCACACGCAACAAGGAAGATCCAACACAGCCCAAAATAAATAAGTAAAATAAATAAATTAAAAAAAAAAAGGCTGAGGGGTCTTTTTTGCTCTTAAAGTGCTTCAGATTTTTGCTGGGGTGACTCCTCAGCTCATCCACTGAGCTCTTTTGTTTAAATGCTCAGACAGACCCCGCCCAGAGCCTGCCAGCTTCCTTCGGCTGCCCACCAAGCTCTGCCATTCGTTCTCCAAATTGGCCCCCTAATCAAATCTTCAGGACTTTTAATTTCCATAAACGTGAATATGGAAAATGAAGGGGGCCGGGAGAGTTATGGAGAGAGGCCCACTGCTGCCCAGACGGGGAAGGTCAGGGCTCTTCCAGGTGAAAAGTGCCTGCCAGGGGGCCCCTGGACACCCCCTGGGCACCGGGCAGCCCTTGAGCTGAGCCTTCAGAGAGGATGGTTCTGAGGAGGTGTCCCCTGGATTCATTTTAAAGCTGAGCCAAGAAAAATTCATTTTGTCCAAAAAGGCCAAGGGGAAACTTCCTGCTGTGGCTGAGATGGCCTTTGGCGGAAGCAGCGTCTCCACCCTGGGCAGCAAGGTGGTGAGATGCTCGGGGCAGGGATCTGGCAGCCTTCTGGGCGTGCTGTCCACCCGGCCCTGATATTAGTGCTTCAGATTTGCCTAGGAGACTCAGAGCAGAATTTGCAATTCATGACTCTTTAGCTTTCTTATTTTCTCTATGTGTAACCCTTGAACGCACCTGAGCCCCTCACTCCTCCTCCTCTTCTATCCCTGATGTGGAGGGGCTCCTGGGGAGGCTCCTCCGAAGCTTCCAGTCACCCAACCTGAAAGCAAGCGGAAGGAGCCTGGGGATCCTCTCTCCACATTCTACATATGACGCTGAATTTCCTTTACCTCTCCAGCTGCTCCCGATTCCTCCTGCAGGAGGAGAACCTTCCAGCAGTTCTTCTCCTGAGATTTAACGGAGTTGCCACATTTTGTAGCTAGCTGAGCAGGAGGAGAGGTGAGAAACCTTGGTACTGACCCCTTGGTTATATAGAGTTTCCCACATGTGAGGCCCGCAGATGCATGGCTGACACTGCAGCGAAGGTCCTTGTCTGAGGACGCCATGAAAATAGGCCTAGCCTATAGGTCCAGACTCTGAAAAGACTGGCAGGCCTACAGGAAGTCAGCCTGAGCCAGGCCAAGTGCACATCTGGCTGGTTACCTACCCTGGGTGGGCTCTGCTGAGGGTGATTATCAATACATCGATTTCTCCCCTGCACTGTGGAAACATGGCATTTTCTGGGGAACTGGACCAGGTGACTTTGCACTCACATCCCCCATTTGGCACAAGTGCATGTAAGCGGGGTTGTGGGTTGAACTGTGTCCCCCAACCAAATTCCTATGTTGAGTTTTTACCCCCTAGTTCTCCAGAATGTGACCTTATTTGGAGACAAGGATTCATGGAGGTCATCAAGTGAACGTGAAGTGATTAGGGTGGTTCCTGATTCAATAGGACTGGCATCCTGAAAAGAGGAAGATAGCGTGAAAGCACAGGGAGAAAATGGCCAACTACAGGCCACGGAGCGAGGCCTGGGCAGATCCTTTCCTCACAGCCCCCAGCTGCATGTGAGATCCCGCCAGCACCTGGATTTCAGAGAACAGTGAGACAACACATTTCCATTGATTAAGCACCCAGTTTGCTGTGGGCAGCTCTCGCAAACTTGTACAGGGGGCTTTACCAGCCAAAACAAAACAAACATAAACAAAAAACACCTCTAGCTACAAATGCAGGACTTAGGGAATAAGAGGGTAAAAGAAGTTCCCCCATGGGGTCCCAGAAACTCACTATGCAACTTCTAGGGTCTGTGCTGGCGAATCTTCTCACTGTGAATAGGAAGGGAGAGACAGTTTGCAGAACCAAATGGAGATGGGTGTGCAGAGGTGGGGGGGGGAGGGATAGGGCAGCAGCAGCTTCATCATTAATTTTTGAAAGTAATTTACAAGGCTCATTAAAAATCACAGCTTTTCTATGGTTTAGGGCTGTGTTATGGAGTTCCATATCTGCTTCCCTTTGATGAACCAGGAGTCAGACAGACCAGGACTCCAAAATCTAGAAATCTGAGATCAGTACCTCTAACATTTATTAGGTGTGTATGAGAGAAATGTGAGATCTTGTTTTATTCTCCAAACAATCCTGCCTAGTAGATATTTTCATCCCTGTTTTTTTTAATTGAAGTATAGTTGACTTACAATGATTCAGGTGTTCAACAAATTGATTCAGTTCTACATAATATATGTGTGTATATATATATATTTTTTCTTCAGATTCTTTTCCATTATAGATTGTTATAAGATGTTGAATGTAGTTCCCTGTGCTGTACCCCTGTTTTGAGATAACACTAAGAATCAGAAGGACTAAGTTACTTGCTCAAGCTCACACAGTTAGCTGTGTATTGGAGGAGTATTTACCTCCAAAACACATATTCTTTTCAAAACAATCAATTTCTTGTGGATCAAGTGTCTCCCTTAGGTTTTCTGAGATGATGACCTTGGTGTCCTTAGCCCTGAAATAATGCCCCATTCTTAGTAACCCAGTGAATGCTTTTCTAGCTCCATGTGGCAAATCTGGGGTCTCCACCACTCACTCCTCATTTCTTAGGGTCCCATGTCACAGGGTACTAGGTAGAGTGACAAGGGCTGCAGATTGAGAACCCCCCTTTGTATTCTCTGGATCATCAGGGTGGCCCAAGACCAGTTTCATTACTGTGTAGATTATATTCTGCACGCATGTGAAGACCATCTGAGAGCATACTGCACAGAGACGGGCCATCTAGAAGCATATGGTAGGACTTCAGCCTGCCGCAGGCACAGTTCAACAAGCAAGCCAGCTCTATTTCCAGTGACTTCAATGCCAAGTTTAAGTTGGCTTCAATGCATGAGTTCCCACATTCCTAGTCTTTAAAGGAAAATGAGCTCTTTCTGGTGGGCCTTCAGGGACAAGTTCAGGGACCCGAGATCTGGTTCCTTTTTCCAAAGCCTTCTGAGCCACCTTGGTCTGCTCTCCCCTTGAGCACAGCCCTGGCTCCTTTCACTTGCCCTTATAGTGAGTACATGATGATACCTGCATCACTGCATAGTACTAACTTACTTCTTTGGTCCAGGCTCTCTTCACCTCCCTGACCTCTGTTATGATCCCATTCCTGTCCTGGAGCCTCCTCCTGAGCCCCAAGGTGCCCACAGCCACCTGGTTGTCACTTCTGTGGCATTTGCCTTTTGCACCCGGGCTGTGTTTCATTTCTCACAAAGGGGCAGCACGTGGATTTGGAAAGGGCTTCCTCCCTGGAACCTGCCATGAATGGAACACCTCCCCCATCCCAATGCTCCTTACTTCAGCCACGAAATTAGCTTTCAGCTCTCCGGATATTCCTTGTTGTCACTTTTCTATTTAGCCTCCAAATTAGTCACCCGACAGAGAAACGATCTCCCCTCCAAACTCTTTTCATCTGCAGTGACACCTCCAACCCTGGAGTTATTGCTTCATACAGACCAATAACTTGGAGAATAAACTGACCTTGGCTGCTCCAAGGGTATAGCTCTGCTGACTGCAAACCACTCCCAAGCCTTGTGTCCAGCATCCTCTAAGCAGTGTTCACATACGGCTGACTTCATCGTACCTGAGAGTGCTACCACCTTCAGAATACTCTAGTGTTTCTACTCCTTTGAGGACTCATTATGTGATGGCAGTGGCTCTCAAACTTGAGGGAGCCACCTGGAGGCTTATTAAAACCAAATGACTGGGCCCCACCGCCAGATCTTCTGATGAACAGGTCTGGGGTGGGGCCTGAGAATTTATGCTTCTTTTTTTTTTTTTTTACATCTTTATTTGGGTATAATTGCTTTACAATGTTGTGTTAGTTTCTGCGGTACATCAAAGTGAATCAGCTATATATATACATATATCCCCCATCCCCTCCCTCTTGAGCCTCCCTCCCACCCTCCCTATCCCACCCCTCTAGGTCATCACAAAGCACCGAGCTGATCTCCCTGTGCCATGCGGCAGCTTCCCACTAGCTACCTAGTTTACATTTGGTAGTGTATATATGTCAATGCTACTCCCTCACTTCGTCCCAGCTTCCTCTTCCTCCCATGTGTCCTCAAGTCTGATCTCTACCTCTGCATCTTTATTCCTGCCCTGCCACTAGGTTCATCAGTACCACTTTTCTAGATTCCATATATATACATTAGCATACAGTATTTGTTTTTCTCTTTCTGACTTACTTCACTCTGGTTGACAGACCCTAGGTCCATCCACCTCACTACAAATTACTCAATTTTGTTTCTTTTTATGGCTGAGTAGTATTCCACTGTATATATGTGCCACATCTTCTTTATCCATTCATCTGTTGATGGACACTTAGGTTGCTTCCATGTCCTGGCTATTGTATATAGTGCTGCAATGAACATTGTGGTACATGTATTTTTTGAATTATGGTTTTCTCAGGGTATATACCCAGGACTGGGATTGCTGGGTCATACGGTAGTTCTATTTTTAGATTTTTAAGGAACCTCCGTACCATTCTCCATAGGGGCTGTATCAGTTTACATTCCCACCAACAGTGCAGGAGTGTTCCTTTTCTCCACACCCTCTCCAGCATTCTTGTTTCTAGATTTTTTGATGAATGGCCATTCTGACTGGCGTGAGGTGATGTCTCATTGTGGCTTTGATTTGTATTTCTCTAATGATTAGAGATGTTGAGCATATTTTCATGTGTTTGTTGGCAATCTGTATGTCTTCTTTGGAGAAATTACATTTCTTTTTTATTTTTCTTATTAAGGTATAGTTGATGTACAATATTGTATAAGTTTCAGATGTACAACATAGTAATTCACAGTTTTTAAAGGTTGTACCCCATTTATAGTTATTATAAAATACTGGCTGTATTCCTTGTGCTATACAATATATCCTTGTAGCTTATTTATTTTATACATAGTAGTTTATTCCTCTTAATCCCCTGCCCCTACTTGCCCCTCCTCCTTCCCTCTCCCCACTAATAACCACTAGTTTGTTCTCTATGTCTGTGAGTCTGCTTCTTTTTTCACTAGTTTGTTGTAGTTTTTAGATTCCACCTATAAGTAATATCATATGGTATTTGTCGTTCTCCATCTGACTTATTTCACTTACCATAATGCCCTCCAAGACCATCCATGTTGCTGCAAATGGCAAAATTTCATTCTTTGTATGACTGAGTAATATTCCATTGTGTGTGTGTGTGTGTGTGTGTGTGTGCGCGCGCGTATATATATATATCTATATATATCTCTATATATATCTCTATATATATCTATATATATCTCACATCTTTATCCATTCATCTGTTGATGGACACTGGGGTTGCTTCTATATCTTGGCTATTATAAATAATGCATCAGAACTGGTGTGTCTCATCCTTTGTGAGGACAGGAGTCAGAGCCATCCTAGTCACCATGTCATCCTCAAGGCCTGGCTAGTGACCAGTAGCCGCTCAGAAAATATTTGCTGAATGAATGAATGAACAACATGAACTTGATCATTGTTTTATTAGGATATTATCCTACATTTAAATCAGGCATGAGTTTAATACCTTATGCATACACTACCACCGTGGTTCTCAAGGTATGATTCTTGGACTAGTAACACCAGCATCACCTGGGAACAACTTAGAAATGCAAAGTCTCTTTGCAGACCAGCTCTGATGATACGGTGGGCTCAGAATGACAGGAGGGGAGGTACAGGCTTCTCCTGAAGCTCGGAGCAGGAGTCCCAGACCAGTCTGATGTGTGAATGAGAGAATAAGGGAGAAGGGAGAAGTCTTGTAAGGCTTCCTGAAGGAAGTGGCATCTAAGCTGGATCTTCAAACAGAAATAGGAGTGAGCCAGAGGAAGTCAGGAATGGGCTGTGTTCCAGGTAAAGGAGAGAGCAGGTATAAAGATCTGGGGAGAGTTATGGCATGGCATGATGTGGAACCTGAAAGTTCAGGTAGCGAGGAGGGTGTCTGTGTGTGAGAGGAGGATGGGGAGTAGAGAGAGAGACTGGAGGCTGGAGCTGACCATGGTAACAGGTGATACTGGGGCAGGCGCTCTTCAAGTAGTCCTTGGACCAGCAGCATCTGCATCACTTGGGAACTTCTTGGAAATGCCAGTACTTGGGCCCCATATAGACCTACTGAGTCAGAAACTCTGGGCGTGGGGCCCAGCCATCTATGTTTCCACAAGCCCTCCAGGGAATCTGATGCAGCTCAAGTTTGAGAGTTACTTGACTAGAGAAGTGGGCAGAGGCTGGAGAGAGGCCATGCAGGTCCTAGTAGGGCGTTTGGATTTGATCCCACAGCAACCACAGCGCAGAATCATTTCTCAGTAACACATATTTGCTGCTTGATTGAACAAGTGAAAGATTTTAAACAAAATGGTAACGTGGCTTACTTGCATTTTCAAGGGATCTCTTTGGCCAGTGTGGAGATTGTCTACAACATCATTTCTGTGCATACCTTTATTCTCAGGGTTAGTTATCTCTTCACTGAAGTAAGGCCTTGGGGTTATATTCACAGGGGTCAAAAGGTGGAGGTATTGGCTGAGCCTGGCTCCCCACAACTTTCAAATATATTTATTAATGTACCATACATCTACAATAGAATCAACTCAATCATTGTGTGGGAAGAAAGGATGTTCTGGTTTGTGAAATGTTCCTGAGAGCTGAGGTTGGACAGGCTCATACTATGAAAGTCCTTGGGCTCAGGGCCCTGCTCTGTGTGTGTGTGTGTGTGTGTGTGTGTGTGTGTGTGTGTGGTGTTAGGATCTGCCTCTCCCATGGTTTTCTGCTGTTGACTGCTCTCATGGTGGAGGCTCAGAGATGCCGATCTGAGCAGCCTCCAGGATCCAGCAGTGTCTCTGTGGCTCTGAGCCAGGCGTTGCTCTACCTTGTCCTGTACCCACTTCTGGTGCCTGCCTCCTGATTTGGGGACCCAGATTCTTAGGACCCTGCCTTCTCAGCACAAATGCCAGCCCAGTGCCCCCCTGTGCCCCTTGCCTGTCTACCTGGATCTTTTACCACCAAGGCTACCCTGCAGGGAATGCTCTAACTAGAAAGGGCCCTTCCCACCTGCCCTGACCACACTCCCCCAGTGGAGGTTAAGTGGGCTAGTTGGAGGCTGTACCACATGACCTGTAACCAGAGCCTCACCAGCTGGACCAAGGGTGATCGTCTGACCATCATTGCCTGCCTGGTCATCTGAGACTGTGCCTGGGCTAATGTCAGGCCAATTCAGACTCCTCCCTGTAGAATGCGGAAAATAGACCGGATCGAGCCGTGAGCATAGGGGCTAAAGGAGCAGAACCATGGTGCAGGGGGGATAAGACCAGGACAGGCTCGGGGGCTTGAACAGTCCAAGTCACGTGGGGACAGAAACCACCTGTTAACAGGTGCTGGTCGGAGGAGAGGGGAGTCCTGACAGTGCAGGGACGGGAAAGCAGAGGCACCCAGGGAGAAACTCATCCTCACAGCTTCCTTGCTCCCTGCCGCCTTTAAGTTCTAGTTTGTCCATGGCCTGGTGTCCCCCAGTTTCACTCCATGAGATCCAGCAAGAGCGCTGCTCCACGCCACCCAATGGCGTTTTAAAAACTGGCTTGAAAGATCTGTATTCTTTGTGGCTCTTTGACCTTCAGTGGGCCTCCCTGTCACTGGCGGTGTGCCTGGGACTGACTGGTTCTGTCCAGAGGTTGCCCTCCCACGTGGATGCCCAGCACGCTCACTTACACTGTGCTGTGCTCTGGAGGACCATCTGATCTGCAGCCCAGTCCTCCCATTCAGCTTCATCTTGCTACCCGGAGCCCTCTGGGCCCAGCGGTGGGAAGAGGCTGGCTGCGGACATGTGTGCATTGGTGCGACTTGGCCTTTGCAACTACTACGTGGAGAAATGGGCTGCAGGGTACTCAGGTCCCAGGCAGAGACACAGCCATGCTTTATACCACATGGCCAGTGGTATCATGCAGGCAGTATCTCCCTCTTAGACAAAGAGGTCTCAACTGGAGGCTGAACCACAGCCCCCCTTCATAAGGACAATTTCAGTAGGTTAACTTCATAGACACTTCGACTCAGGCCTGAGGATTTGGGGAAATGGAAGGTGAGTGTTCTGGCCTTGCTGCTTCCACACTTTTAGCCCATGTCAAGATGCCAGACTGGCAGACCTGACTGACAGGCATGTGAACTGTGAAGTCGCACAGGGCTCCATGCTCAGGAACATCCCATGCTCAGTTTAATGCTCTGTCATCTTGAGTTTCTTAATAACTGATTAACAAGGAACCCTGCATTTTCATTTTGCAAAGGGCCCTGTAGGTAAGAAGCAAGTCCAGTGGAATGGGCCCTCTTCTGGCCCTTTCCTGACTCCACACTGATTTTTTCTTCACATGTACAAATCTGGCTCTGATTGCTCTAAGTTCTTGCCACAGGTGTTGGTCTTGTTGCTTGTAAGCAAATATTTTTGAAAGCCCGTGCTGTGCCAGGCACCATGCACTGTTCAGGGAGCTCTCCATTCAGGCAGGAGATAGATGCATAGCTGGAAAATCGACATGCAGGGACAACTAATCTAACCTAGCCATGGAGAGGGAAGAGCCTTCCTGAAAGAGTAGTGAGTGATGGGGGGTTAGAGATTAGTCAAACACTCTAGGCAGTTCAGTCTGAGCAAAGATCTGGAGAAGTGAAGGTCACACTATGTTCAGGGAGCTTGAAACACTTAGGGAGTACTCAGTGTGAGGCCAGGAGTGACAGGAGAAGAGGCTGAGGGACAGACAGGGACAAGACCAGAGGGCCTTTTATATACTCAAGGAACTTGGAATCTTTGGCATCAAATGGGGAGCCACGGAAGGATCAGGAACAGGCAGGAACACAATCAGATTTGCATGTGGGACAACCTTCAGGTGGCTGTGCTGTGGCCAGTGGATTAGAGGAAGTGAGCCTGGAGGGTGTCTGAAACAAGCTGCCCCATTACCGAAGGTTATCTTTAGCTGGTCAGACTTGAGCTTCCTAGGAACAGGAATTCATTTGGCCCACTGCAGACTTTGCCTACAGATCTGAATTTTGCAAGCCCTGCTTAAAAGTTACTGGAGCTCTAATTAAGGCCATGAAAGGCTTTAACAGTGACCAGAGACATTTTTCCTTCTCTTCCTCTTCACATGGTGCCAGAAGGAGCTGAGAACGCTTCTCTCTTCTCTGTTGGCACGGGCATCCCTTCCTAACTGTGGGCCAGCCCAGGTGCTGGAAACCCAGGGATTCTGGATGTCCAGGTGCCGACTATTTACATGGCTGAAACTAGGAAGTCATAGCTTCTCCAAGTGCCTGCTCATTGGAAAGCACTGCTAAACAGGTAGGGTGCTGTGGTGGGCAGGAGTCTAAAGATGTCTCTCAAAATCCCTGTCCCGGATTATTCAATCAAACACTAACTTAAGTGCTGCTGTGAGGGAACTTTGAGAGGCATTATGGTTGCTATTCAGCTGGCTTTAAGATGGCGTGGTTATCCCAGGTTATCCAGGCAGGCCCGTGGAATCACATGAGCTTTTAAAAGCAGAAGAGGGTCCCAGGAGAGATTCCCAGCAGGAGAACGGTTTGATGAGCTGTTTCTGGCTCTAAGATAGAGGGGCCAGGAGCAAGGACCAGAGAAGTTACGAGGCACTAGAGGAGCACCAGCTGACAGCCAGCAAAGGCACGGGGAAATCAGTCCTACAGCCTCAAGGAACTGGATTCTGGTAACACCCTGACTAAGCTTAGAAGCAGGTGTCCACCCCCCCACCCCAGCCTCCAATAGGAATGCAGCTGTCTGTGCCTTTCTAATTAAAACAGGCCCTAAAGGCAGGCCAGGGGCTTGGGCTTGGAGATGCACAAGGTAGAACAGTTTGGGGTGGCTCTGTGGTGAGGGAGGTATTACTTTAGGTGGGCTCTGAGGCTGGCTAAGAAACAGGCATGACAACCTAGTTTCAGTCGACTGTAAGTTTCATGAGATGCAGGCACTAAGTACCTCAGTAGCCCTTGAGTGCAGTCCTGGACTGGCAGGATCAGCATTACCTGGGAACTCAGAGAAAAGCAAATTCTTGGGCCCCACCTCAGACTTGCTGAATCAGAAAGTCTTGGGGTGAAGGTGGAAGTCTGTGTTTCACCAAGTGCTCCAGGTGGTCCTGATTCTGGCTCTTGTTTGAGGACCACAGGAGTAATGCTAGTACAGTGAGTCTGAAACTTGGCTGTGCATTAGGAACAGCTGGGATGCTCTCAGACTTACAGCTGCCTAGACCCTATGTCAAACCAATTTACTAAAAATTTCTGGGCTGGACATTTGTAATTAAGTTTCCCCTGCAACTCTAATGTACATTAAGAATTGCTACCCAGATGCCTGGCACGTAATTGAAGCCTGGTAAATATTTCCTGACTGGATGGTTGGTTAATAATATACTTTGAAAAATCCTTGGTATTAGTGATTGTTTCACCAGAGAAGTAACCCCAAAGCCGGACTCTAAGTGCCTTGG
Source organism: Globicephala melas (assembly GCF_963455315.2). Taxonomy (NCBI): domain Eukaryota; kingdom Metazoa; phylum Chordata; class Mammalia; order Artiodactyla; family Delphinidae; genus Globicephala; species Globicephala melas. The sequence continues at coordinate 130,058,678 of NC_083317.1, read as the reverse complement.
GAGCTGTGGGGGAGGAAGTGACCAACAAGCCTCGGTCCTGGTTGCCATCTTCACTGAGCACTTTCCTGACCTCTAATCCATCCTACTTAAGTTTATCCAAAAAGAATAGAGATGAGATGCAGGTGTAGGATGAGAGCGTAGTTATTTCTATTCCCTCTTACATCCTCAGTCCTAGGCTGTGGAGTGTAAATGGGCTCATTTCTGAGCCATGGGGGAACCGTATTATGCCAGCTCCTCATAGCTTCCTCCCCGTCCATTCACTGATGTGGAGCCGGCAGATCAAGGCTACTTTTCTCATGGAATTGCTTTCTCCATTAAGATAAGCAAGTGTGCTTGCTTTTCAGTCCAAATAGTTAGTCTTCTCCAGCAGGTGGATAGCAGAAATACCAGATCATTCTCAAATCTGGTTGCCTATCAACATCTCCTGGAAAGTGATGATTCATACTGCTAGGTCCCATGTAGACCCACTGATCACAAAGTTCAATAGTTGAGCTTTCATTAGAACCCCCAGGAGAGTCTGATGTTGTCAGGCCATGAGAGTTGGGGAATCACTGCATCCTAACATACTCTTTTCACAAAGCTATGTTCCTTCTATAAGAAGGTCTCAACATTGTTAAATATAAACTAACTTTAGGAAAAACATTGCATCGATAAAAGTATCAATACATTAGAGTAAAATTTTAAGAATTGCCAATATTTTGCAACAGTTACAATTCTTTCTACATATCTTCCTTTTCTTTTTCACCAACCTGATTCTTTTCTTGGGATTTACAGGTACTTCTCATTCTAACCTGATTTCTGAATTTCATCTTCCTCTTGTGATATTTTTTTTGTTGTGCTATAATTGCTTTACAATGTTGTGTTAGTTTCTGCCACACAGCGAAGTGAATCAGCCATATGCATACACACATCCCCTCCCTCTTGGACCTCCCTCCCTCCCATCCCACCCAACTAGGCCATCACAGAGCTGAGCTCCCCGTGCCATCAAACTAGTTTGTCATCAAACACCATGCAGGATGCTTTTACTTCTCCCCCTTCCCAGCTGCAATCATTGGTTAACTGTATCATAATTGATCAGGGGTGATAGAATTTATCTCCCTAGCCACGGGGTCTTTGCCATTTTCCCTCTTAGCTTCCACCTTATTCTTGTCAAGCAGCAAAGGAAAACTATAAATAGTTAATAGCATCATCAGGCCCACTCCTGAGTTCTCCTCTTGTTTCTGTTTTGTCTTAATCATTAGTACATGGGCTAATTAGCTTCCAAGTCTTTCAAAGTTACAGATTGTATGGATGCTAATTTGGAAAACGGTGATAAGATTTACATACCAAACACTTTTCTCCTGATTCCCTTAGCAACCATCCCCAAACTCGGTGCAAAATTATCAACCCATGTTGGCCAGAAGTTAACCATAAGAATGCATTGGAGAGATGCTAACAAGGGGAGTCCACATCCTCACTTCCACTCCTGGATGCTGACCCTCACAGAGGTGTCAGGTGCTGAAGTCAGAGTAACCCAGCCTCCCACTTCCACACCATCAACTCTGCCAGCTTCCTGAGTCCAGCCAAGAGAGGCTTTACTGTCCTTTCTCCAGGCTGAGTGAGGCGGGCAGACTGAAGGACCAGCGCAGAGCAATCTATGCCCATTTCCACCCTCAGAAGGCACCAGATCCAGGAGACCTCTTTTCTCTTCTAGTTCTTGTCCACTGACACTTGAGAAATAGCCAGAATGTTCTTAAAGCCATGAGCACTCTGGATCCCTGACTTAGGGGGAAGGATTTCAGGGATGAGGGGTTATTTGCAAAGGTGCTGGTGAGATTGAGTTGCAGATATCTTCACGGGGAAAGTGGATCCAGCCATCCAGGGTGGATGGGGCGGAAGCAGACATGGGGGCACAGTGCAGAGGCATCGCATCCTGACTAGCCCTGTCTGAAACGTCAGTCTTGGCCACCTGTTGCCTTCTCCCCAGAGGTGCTGCGGGCATTGTGCTCTTTTAGTGCCAGGAGAGGAGGTGGATGGGAGAAACCTGACCCTCTTATGCTAAACGCCCGGTGCTGGATCCTCTTGCCAGACTTGGCTGGCCTCCCTCTCTGTTTGAGGCAGCATTAAGAAGATTGATTTCTGTTAGCCAGCCATAATGGGAGACTGTAATGGCTGAGAGGGAGACACTTGGCTTCTGGACATCTTGTATGGATGCCAGTCGCTTCGGGAGAGAGCACTTGACCGAGAGCCAGACAAGGCTCCTCTTCAGCTTCTTGCTGTTCTGTTTTCTCCCCTCCCCCCTCCTCTTTTACCCTCCATTTCTTCCCCCTGTCCATTCCCCATGCTCTCCCTTGTGGTCTGGAAATGTTCCATGTGGGAAGGACTCAGAGCCACTCTTGGCTTTGCTTGCAGGGGGCTCGCCCACCTAGATTCGACAAGGGTACACCTGGGGTGGAGCCCCTGCGTTGTCACAGTGGTGGGCTCCCACCATTGCCCCATGATGTTCCCAGACAGCCCTCGGTCTCATCGGCAGAGTGTAAGCGTTGCCTTGTGAAGTCTGACCGCTCCCAAGAGGGAACGGAGAGCTAGACCATCTCAGGCGCTGAAGGGTCATTTCCAGGACCTCAGCTTGCCTGTGACTCAGTTTATGCCCCTTGCAGCCTTCTGGGGTGAGGGGAAGGGAATTTGGCTTCTGGTGGGTGGAGACAGCTATCCAGGCTGGTGCTGCCAAGGCCCTGTGGTCAGTGAACCTCTCCTGGGAAGGGATCTCCAGATTCCAAAGCATGGGTGGCAGCTACTGCCTCCTCTTTCATATACCCTAGGGTCTGCCCAGAGGTGCCCAGAGCCCCTTGGAGTGTGATTACCAGTCCCAGTCTCCCACCAGTACCCATGCACTCGTAGAGACAGCAGGGCTTCAGGAAGCCATGGGCTGGCCGGGTGGAGAGACACTGCGCAGCTTCCTCGCTCTCCTCCCTGGCTGCAAGATCCTGTTCCTGTTTGCTGCCACCTACACTCAGCGGTGAGACCAAGGCCTCAGAAAAGACAGGGGACCCAGACATCCCAGACAGATGGGCAGTCCGGGGGGCTCCCTTCCTGCAGGAGACAGTTACTCTTAGAGCAGGCAGAGCCCTCTCTACATGGCGTGGCTGGGAGCGACATTTGGAGGCCACTTAAGCCACTCCCTTAGCCTAGGCAGCGGCACCCATAGAGTCCAAGTCTATTTTGATCATTAAATTCCAGGTGCTGCTGTTATCAGCCGGTAGGGGTGGGAGAAAAGCCAAGTGCACCCTGGTACCCCTGGTCGCAGGTGTATCCCTCAGCACACATCTCCATGAACGTGATACTTAAAATCGTAACTCAGAACAAACAGGGCTCCACATAAATGAACCCTGCCCATCTTCCCAACCTCATGCCCTACACTTTCAGCTATTGGGTCCTCTCCAGGCTTCAGCCCCACTGCCCTCCCTTGTCCCTGACATTTCTGTTTCCTTCCCCTAATTAAGTGTTATGTGCTCACAGATGCCCTTCCAAATGGCCCTGGGTGAAGCATGGTCCTCGTCCCACCAAGAGTCACCCTCTGTCACAAGGTGTTTTACTTTCTACATGGTTCTTGGTTGACAACCTCTGAGATGATCTTATTGTATTTGCTTAGTTTTTTGAGGGGAGGGCCTGTCTCTTTTATAATTCCACACCCATGAGAACAGGGACTTTCTGTCCTGTCATTGTTTCCCCGGCACCCAGCCTGGTGCCCAGGATGCAACAGGTGCTCAGAAAATACATGCTGAGTGCATCACTGACTGACAGCAGGAACAGAGAGCCTTGCCCTGCTGCTGCAGAGGCTTCCTGGGTCCAGGCGAGTAAACACTGTCCTCTGGGCACCAGAAGGAAGGAAACAGTTCCCACTGGCATAGCCTGGGGTATCATTTCCTGATTGACACCTCCTCCCTGCCATGTGGGTGTGTTGGTTCACAAACACCGGAGGGTAACACACTGCTGTCTCAAGACTGCATTCTTGAATGGCTGCTAGTGTGGGAACAGTGGGCAGAGCATACATTCCAAAGGCAGGGGATGAGGATGAGTAGCCTCTGACTGCCGGGGTCAGCTCAGGGGTCAGCCGGTGGTCACATCCTCTCGAGGACCTCCTACAACAGGCTGATGTTGTCTTCCTCACCTTTACTCTTGTTCTATTCTGCAGGCTGTCTGGGAGATGCCGGTATATGCGTTCCTGTTTCTTCCCTTGTGCTAGGTCACATAACCAAGAAATGACCGTAACAATTCACTCTCCAGTTTAGCACACAAACTTAAAACTTAATCCTTAACTTGAGGCAGTGTAATAACATGCCACAATACCAATGCAATAGAGAGGAAAATTACTGTATTAATCTACAAATACCTTGTCAGGAGAGTGAGTCCTATAAAATGAATAACTCTTTTGTTCCACTGAATCCCCTAAGAGGCTCTTGTCCACATGGATAGCCTAGAGCCAAGGCAGCAGTGAGGGTCCTGTGGGTGGGGCAGCTGAAGGACTTTGAAGAACAGGAATGTGTAATGTTGTCTGAGTCCATGTGCATTTCTGCAAAGTAAACATCCCCGTCAGTCCTCAGTGAAGTCTACCTCACACACACAAGCTGTGTGAGAGTGGTGAGTGTGTGTTTGAGTCAGTTTGGTGCCTGGTGGAGAGGCTGAGGACGTCCATGCATTGAACTCAGGAAGCAGAAACAAGTTTGGGACTAGTGTTGAAAACTCTTATGCCCAGACCACATTCCCTCAGCCCTAGCACTTCAGTCACAGTGGCCTGACTTCCAGCTACCAGCTTTGGGGCCCAAGGCCTTTCTCTGGAACTTGGAGGGCTGCCTGCCTGTATTGACACAGCTGGAAGCGCTGTGGAGTCGATGCTCTCCACCTTGGCAGCCTGAACAAATGTCTGCTGAGAATTGGTGTATAAATACCCCCACTTCCTTGCCCTTGGGTGGGATAACTCGTAGGCCTGTGTTCTATGCTGGCATCCAGAATTTCCCCACAGGGTTACTCTCCAGGCGCCCACTGGTAGTGCTGGCTTGGTAATACACCGTATGTCTGCTTCTCCTCTGTTATCTCACTTCCCCACTCACCTCTCCATGTTTCCTTCCCCTCGTCTCTAAATGAGGTCCCTAGAAGCAGAGCCTGAAGCAGGACTTAGGGGGAGGTGCTCTCAGGGAAGAGGCAAGAAGGCTGTCATGGGCCAGGGAAAAGAGCTGAGCAAAGCTGTGGTCTTGGCTGGAGACTGGCTTCAGCCTGATCCCTTGGGGAGCTCTGGAGCACAGACTCTACTGCAGAGTTCGTCCCTCCATGGAGTCAAGGGAACTGGCCTTTTGAACCTCCACTTCAGTTAGTTACTTCCTGAAGATCGCCCTGAATGGTGAGGGTGGGTAGGCATATCCTCCTAGCTGAGGCGGTGCCCATTTGGCCAAAGGCAATGCTCCAGAAAAGGACCCACCCGTGAGCTGTTAGCAGCCAGTGATCACAGCTGGAGGAGGGGTGCACCGGCCAGTGGAGGGGAGCAGCCAGGGCACCTCCGTATAGGCTGGCGTTCTAATCTGTCTCAGGGTCTGATTCTGGGTATGGAATGAGAGACAGATTTACTGTGATCTCCAGAAGGGAGGCATCAAATCTCTTGATAGTGTATTCAAGTACCCATCAGTCCATCTGGTTCTGGAGGATACTTTGGATAATTTGTGGAGTTAATTAGACAGTGACCTCTTCTCTCTCCATCTTCATTCTGTGTGGAATTGTACCTCTCCTCCTGGAGTGACCTGGCCCCTCTTTTTCAGTCTTCTTCCTGTCATTCAGCTGTGAATGTGGGGCTTTCTGACTGCCCAAACCCCTCTTCTCTGCATCAGATCTACACCATGAGCACTAACAGCTGAAATGGCAAAAATACCAGGGATTACGGACGTGGCCAGCTGCTCAGCAAACCACCTCCCTGTCCATTTGTCTGTGGGTAGAGATATCTGTGGGTTGTAGGACTCCTCCCCTGTGTGATAGCCTAGTCCCTCTGGATGCCCTGTACCACAACCCACCTCTGGGTGGCCTTGACACCCACCTAATCCTTGCTAACCTCTGGCCCTAGAGAGCCAGGTTCCATTTCCCATAGTTCCAGTCATCAGCTGGTTAAGATAGAAATATAATATAAGCTATGCATTTTCTAATAAACACATTAAAATGGTAAAAGGAACAGGTGAAATTCATTTTAATATAATTTAAGACAATATATCAAACAATTATTTCAACATGTAATTGATATAAAAATTATGAGACATTTTACATATTTTTATCCTTAATCCTTGAAAGATGGTATAAATTACAGTATATTTTATGCTGAAAGTACATTCAATTTGGACTAGCCACATACCAAGTGCTCAATAGCCACTTGTGACTAATGGGTACCATACTGGAGAGACTGATTCTAGAGTGTCTCGTAGTAAGCCTGGCTTTGCTGAAATGGCCAAACTATGGTGTCTAGGCTGGACTAGGGGGCAAGTGAAGCCAGGAGGGCCTGATGCTCTTGATGGTGTGGTGCAGCTGGTTTGGGTTTGAGGTCTGAGATTCACGACGAAGATGAAGGGTAATGATGAGTGGGGGAAGAGGAGAGATGGTTCTGGAAGCCTGGGAAGTCCTGGTCTAAGAGGGGAATTTCCAGAGTTGGAGATGATGGAGGTGGGGCAGTGGCCAATGCTGGTGGCTGTAAAGAGGAGGTGGAGATAGGGACCACTTGCTTGAGGTGCTGGAGGAACTTTCAGGCCAATGCTTTTAAGGTCTTTGAAACTATCCATAGCACTGCTAGCAAGAGGAGCAGATGGACAGGCTATGATGTCGATGCTGATGTTATTTGGGGCACCAGGACCACCTCATTCAGATGGGTTGAAATCAGAGCCAACTGTGTGAACCTGAGGCTCATCTATTTCGTGAGAAAAGTCAACTGTTCTTAGTTCTAATTTTTCAAAAGGAAGATTTCCAAAGGCGAGAAGTGACAAACACAAATTTAACCAGCTTGTTTTCTATTGCATTAGTGAGTCCTTGGTGTAGGTGTTAAAAAAGGCACACGTTTCACATTGACCTCCTTGAAAAATATGTGTGGATTTTATCATTAATAAGTTCCCTTTGGTTCTCACTCTCCAATTAATTGTGAGATCACCTAACAGTAGTTTGATCTGGACTGTATTTCTTGTTATAATGATTAGCATTTCATACCTTAGACTCTGTGAAGAGCAGGATAAATTGCCTTCATTTCTTCTTCTTGATCAACCACAGAGAATGATCAGATTTTACACTCTCAAGTGTCTTTTAATTGACTTTTGAGCAGGATATATACTCACCTCAGTTTTTAGATGGGTAAACCGAGGCTTTGAACAATTACTGGACTTGTCCAATTGACTCACTTTAAAAAAAAAATTAAACCTGGAGAGTTTGCTTAATGAAAACACATGGAAATGATTAGTAATTGGGGTCTCTAAGTTTTACTTTTGGTGAGATTCAATCCTTCAAATGATTGAATTTTGCAAAGAAGGGACTTTGTAATTCACTGCTGTAGCCCAGATTCTGATGCACTGCGTGCACTCAAATATTTTTGAATGAATGAATGAGTTGCATCATCTCTTCATTTAGCTTTATTTAGATGGTCAAGTATCTTTTATTGGTTTTAAAACATTTTTTAAACTTAATATTTTCAAATAGTTACTCATTCAGGCTTTTTTTAAACAGCAAATTCTTTCTGGAGATAATTCAGAACAAATAAAAAATACATATACACACCCTTTTGGGAGATATAATACTGTTTTCTCTCACTTGTTTTGCAACTTGCCTTTTCACCGAACACTGGGTCTTGAAGATCTATGTACATTAAGCACAGATAGTTCCACATCACTCTTTTTTTTTTTTTTTGTGGTATGCGGGCCTCTCACTGTTGTGGTCTCTCCCGTTGTGGAGCACAGGCTCTGGACGCGCAGGCTCAGTGGCCATGGCTCACGGGCCCAGCCGCTCCGCGGCATGTGGGATCCTCCCGGACCGGGGCACGAACCTGTGTCCCCTGCATCGGCAGGCGGACTCTCAACCACTGCGCCACCAGGGAAGCCCCACATCACTCTTTTAACTCTGGCATTAGTAGTATGACTGGATCATAGTCTACTTGGTCATTTCCTTAATTAACGGCATTTAGGTTGTTCTTAATTTTTTCCTATTTTAAAATTTGATGCATCAAACATTTCAGCACGTTGAGTCCTTATGTGCCTCCATGACTATTTCTCTACGTTAGTGTTGAGTAGTGAAACTGGAGTTCATAGAAACGCCCAGTTTAAGGCTTTTAGATACTGCCAAAATGCCCTAAAGAATAAAACTTCAATTTATACTTTTACTGTCTATCTGCTCACACATCCTTGCCTACATTCAGTATAAACAAACACTGGTTTGTACCAGCCAGTGTTGGTAATATCTAGTTCATTTTGAGGAAGTAACTTTGTTATTATAAATACATACATATATACTTACATGTAATGAGTTATTATAAATACACACATATATACTTACATGTAATGAGTATATGTACATATGTGTGTATATGTGTATGTATACACATACAATTTAAATATTAATGCCTACCACTCAGCTGAATATTAATATTGCCTTAGGAGCATCTTTTTACTTATGCAGCAGTAATTCATTCCTTTTTGCTCCTGTATATGAGTATACATAATTTTATCTTTCTGTGCTACAATGATGGACATTTGGGCTATTTCCTGATTTTTCCTACGGTGAATTGTGCATCTCTGAGCTTTCTTGCGTATGTCTCCTGGCTTATATGTGCGCCAGCTTTGCTAAGATATACCTAGCTATGAACTTGCTGAGTCCTAGGGTACAGTGGAGACTACCAGTTGTCCACCCAAATCCATTCTCCCCACTTTCACACAAGGTATCCAGCTAGACATCTTTCCCAGCTTCCCTTTTAGTTGGATGTAGCTATATGACTAAGTTTTCATGAATGCACTCTAAGCAACTTTCTATTTTGCTACTTTGGGGTCAAAGATTTAAGGCAATGGGTACACCTCTTCCATGCTCTTATCTCTCTTCCCAGTAGCCAAAATCCAAATGTGGTGATAACCCAACTTCAACTTTGTGGAAAAGGGCAGAATCCTAGAGGATGGAAGAGCAATGACTTGAAAAGGACCAAGGACCTAAATGATCATGAGGATCAGAGTTGTCCCACTGATCAGGACTGTAAACTCCAGGAACTATATGTGTGAGAAATATAAACTTATTTACCTTTAAGCCATTTTACTATTACTATTTTATTGTTAGTGTCTTTATTATGGCAGCCTGTACTTTAATTAATACATAAGGAAGCACATGTTAAACCTCACTGATGCCATACCCCTACCCAAAGGGTTTGAACCAATTGGTACTCCCATTAGCAATGTATGAAAATTCCTGTTGCTCCACATCAAACCAACCCTGCTATTGTCTGACTGTATTATTTTTGCCTATTGGTGTGTGAGGAGTATTATCTTGATGTTGTTTCACTTGCAAATGAGGTTGTTCATCTTTTTAGATATTGCTAGCTCATTCATATTTCCTTTTACCTGAAATGTTTATTCGAATTTTTTGCCCTCTTTAATATTGAGGGTTTTAAATATTATGGTCAAATATATATATAATTTTCATTTTAATCATTTTAAGTGTACAATTCAGTGGTGTTAATTACATTCACAATGTTGTACAACCATCACCACTATTTCCAAAACCCTTTCATCACCTCAAACAGAAACTCTACCCATTAATCAATAACTCCCCACACCTCCTTCCTGTAGCCCCTGTTAGCCTTTAATTTACTTGCTGTCCTTATGAATTTGCCATTCTAGATATTTCATATAAATGGAATCATACAATATTTGCCCTTTTGTGTCTGGCTGAAAAATATGGAACAATTCATGAATTTTTGTTTCAAGGGCTATGCTAATTTCTGTTATCATTCCAATTTTATTTCCAATATGCTGTCAAAGCAAGCACTTGGGCACTTTTAAATGTTTATTTTTGGTTTGTAGAAGTTCCTTATCTACTCTAGATATGAATACTTTCTTTCTTAATTAAATGGGTTGCAAATATTTTCTTCCAGTGTTGGCTTAACTATGTTTATGATGTCTTTTGCACTAATGTGTCTCATTTTATGTAGTCAAATGCATCTATATTCTCTTCTGTAATTAGTGGATTTTGTGTCTTGTTTATGAAACCCTACTCCACCCACTGTTCCTCATTAAGCTATTCTCCTATATTTTCTTCAAAAACATTTTTAGAGTTTTACCTTTCATATTTATTTATTTATTTTAACATCTTTATTGGAGTATAATTGCTTTACAATGGTGTATTAGTTTCTGCTTTATAACAAAGTGAATCAGTTATACATATACATATATCCCCATTTCTCCTCCCTCTTGCATCTCCCTCCCACCCTCCCTATCCCACCCCTCTAGGTGGTCACAAAGCACCGAGCTGATCTCCCTGTGCTATGCGGCTGCTTCCCACTAGCTATCTATTTCACATTTGGAAGTGTATATATGTCCATGCCATTCTCTCACTTCGTTCCAGCTTATCCTTCCCCTTCCCCGTGTCCTCAAGTCCATTTTCTACAACTGCATCTTTATTCCTGTTCTGCCCTGAGGTCCTTCACAATGATTTTTTTAAAATTTTCATATATATGTGTTAGCATACGGTATTTATTTTTCTCTTTCTGACTTACTTCACTCTGGTTGACAGACCCTAGGTCCATCCACCTCACTACAAATAACTCAATTTCATTTCTTTTATGGCTGAGTAATATTCCATTGTATATATGTGCCACATCTTCTTTATCCATTCATCTGTCTATGGACACTTAGGTTACTTCCATGTCCTGGCTATTGTAAAGAGTGCTGCAACGAACATTGTGGTAGATGTCTCTTTTTGAATTATGATTTTCTCAGGGTATATGCCCAGTAGTGGGATTGCTGGGTCATATGGTAGTTCTATTTTTAGTTTTTTAAGGAACCTCCATACTGTTCTCCATAGTGGGTGTATCAATTTACATTCCTACCAACAGTGCAAGAGGGTTCCCTTTTCTCCACACCCTCTCCAGCATTTATTGTTTCTAGATTTTTGATGATGGCCATTCTGACTGGTGTGAGGTGATATCTCATTGTACTTTTCATTTGCATTTCTCTAATGATTAGTGATGTTGAGCATCCTTTCATGTGTTTGTTGTCAATCTGAATATCTTCTTTGGAGAAATGTCTATTTAGGTCTTCTGCCCAATTTTGGATTGAGTTGTTTGTTTTTCTGATATTGAGCTTCATGAGATGTTTATAAATTTTGGAGATTAGTCCTTTGTTAGTTGCTTCATTTGCAAATATTTTCTCCCTTTCTGAGGGTTGTATTTCATCTTGTTTATGGTTTCATTTGCTGTGCAAAGGCTTTTAAGTTTCATTAGATCACATTTGTTTACTTTTGTTTATATTACCATTTCTCTAGGAGGTGGGTCAAAAAGGATCCTGCTGTGATTTATGTCATAGAGTGTTCTGTCTATATTTTCCTCTAAGAGTTTTATAGTGTCTGGCCTTACATTTAGGTCTTTAATCCATTTTGAGTTTATTTTTGTGTATGGTGTTAGGGAGTGTTCTAATTTCATTCTTTCATATGTAGCTGTCCAGTTTTCCCAGCACCACTTATTGAAGAGGCTGTCTTTTCTCCATTATATATTCTTGCCTCCTTTATCAAAGATAAGGTGACCATATGTGCATGGGTTTATATCTGGGCTTTCTATCCTGTTCCATTGATCTATATTTCTGTTTTTGTGCCAGTACCATACTGTCTTGATTACTGTAGCTTTGTAATATAGTCTGAAGTCCAGGAACCTGATTCCTCCCACTCCGTTTTTCTTTCTCAAGACTGATTTGGCTATACAGGGTTTTTTGTGTTTCCATACAAATTGTGAAATTTTTTGTTCTAGTTCTGTGAAAAATGCCATTGGTACTTTGAGAGGGATTGCACTGAATCTGTAGATCGCTTTGGGAAGTATAGTCATTTTCACATTGTTGATTCTTCCAATCCAAGAACATGGTATATCTCTCCATTTGTTGCTATCATCTTTAATTTCTTTCATCAGTGTCTTATAGTTTTCTGCATACAGGTCGTTTGTCTCCTTAGGCAGGTATATTCTTAGGTATTTTATTCTTTTGTTGCAATGTTTAATGGGAGGGTTTCCTTAATTTCTCTTTCAGATTTTTCATCATTAGTGTGTAGGAATGCAAGAGATTTCTGTGCATTAATTTTGTATCCTGCTACTTTACCAAATTCATTGATTCGCTCTAGTAGTTTTCTGGTAGCATCTTAAGGATTATCTCTATATAGTATCATATCGTCTGCAAAGTGACAACTTTACTTCTTCTTTTCTGATTAGGATTCCCTTTATTTCTTTTCCTTCTCTGATTGCTGTGGCTAAAACTTCCAAAACTATGTTGAATAATAGTGGTGAGAGTGGAGACCCTTGTCTTGTTCCTGATCTTAGTGGAAATGGTTTCACTTATTCACCATTGAAAATGATCTTGGCTGTGAGTTTGTCATACATGGCTTTTATTATGTTGAGGTAAGTTCCTTCTATGCCTACTTTCTGAAGGATTATTTTTTTTATCATAAATGGATGTTGAATTGCGTTAAAAGCTTTTTCTGCATCTATTGAGATGATCATATGGTTTTTCTCCTTCAATTTGTTAATATGGTTTATCACATTGATTAATTTGCATATATTGAAGAATCCTTGCATTGCTGGGATAAACCCTACTTGATCATGGTGTATGATCCTTTTAATGTGCTTTTGAATTCCTTTTGCTGGGATTTTGTTGAGGATTTTTGCATCTATGTTCATCAGTGATATTGGCCTGTATTTTTCTTTTTTTGTGGCATCTTTGTCTGGTTTTGGTATCAGGATGATGCTGGCCTCGTAGAATGAGTTTGGGAGTGTTCCTCCCTCTGGTATATTTTGGAAGAGTTTTAGAAGGATAGGTGTTAGCTCTTCTCTAAATGTTTGATAGAAATCTCCTGTGAAGCCATCTGGTCCTGGGCCTTTGTTTGTTGGAAGATTTTTAATCACAGTCTCAGTTTCAGTGCTTGTAATTGGTCTGTTTATATTTTCTATTTCTTCTTGGTTCAGTCTCAGAAGGTTGTGCATTTCTAAGAATTTGTCCATTTCTTCCAGGTTGTCCATTTTATTGGCATAGAGTTGCTTGTAGTAATCCCTCACGATCCTTTGTATTTCAGCAGTGTCAGTTGTTACTTCTCCTTTTTCATTTCTAATTCTATTGATTTGAGTCTTCTCCCTTTTTTCTTAATGAGTCTGGCTAATGGTTTATCAATTTTGTTTATCTTCCCAAAGAACCAGCTTTTAGTTTTGTTGATCTTTGCTATCGTTTCCTTCATTTCTTTTTCATTTATTTCTTATCTGATTTTTATGATTTCTTTCCTTCTGCTAACTTTAGGGTTTTGTGGGGTTTTTTTTGGTTCTTTTTCTCTAATTGCTTTAGGTGTAAGGTTAGGTTGTTTCTTTGAGATGTTTCTTGTTTCTTGAGGTACAATTGTATTGCTATAAACTTCCCTCTTAGAACTGTTTTTGCTGCATCCCATAGGTTTTGGGACATCGAGTTTTCATTGTCATTTGTTTCTAGGTATTTTTTGATTTCCTCTTTGATTTCTTCAGTGATCTCCTGGTTATTAAGTAGTGTATTGTTTAGCCTCCATGTGTTTGTATTTTTTACAGATTTTTTCCTGTAATTGATATCTAGTCTCATCACATTGTGGTCAGAAAAGATACTTGATATGATTTCAAGGTCCTTAAATTTACCAAGGCTAGATTTGTGACCCAAGATATGATCTATCCTGGAGAATGTTCCATGAGCACTTGAGAAGAAAGTGTATTCTGTTGGCTTTGGATGGAATATCCTACAAATATCAATTAAGTCCATCTTGTTTAATGTATCATTTAAAGCGTGTGTTTCCTTATTTATTTTCATTTTGGATGATCTGTCCATTGGTGAAAATGGGGTGTTAAAGTCCCCTACTCTGGTAGTGTTACCTTCGGTTTCCCCTTTTATGGCTGTTAGCATTTGCCTTATGTATTGAGGTGCTCATGTTGGGTGCATAAATATTTACAATTGTTAGATCTTCTTCTTGGATTGATTCCTTGATCATTATGTACTGTCCTTCTTTGTCTCTCATAATAGCCTTTATTTTAAAGTCTATTTTGTCTGATGTGAGAATTGCTACTCCAGCTTTCTTTTGGTTTCCATTTTCATGGAATATATTTTTCCATTCCCTCCCTTTCAGTCTGTATGTTTCCCTAGGTCTGAAATTGGTCTCTTGTAGACAGCATATATACAGGTCTTGTTTTTGTATCCATTCAGGCAGTATATGGCTTTTGGTGGGAGCATTTAATCCATTTACATTGAAGGTAATTATCGATATGTATGTTCCTATTCCCATTTTCTTAATTGTTTTTGGTTTGTTATTGTAGGTCTTTTCCTTCTCTTGTGTTTCCTGCCTAGAGGAGTTCCTTTAGCATTTGTTGTAAAGCTGGTTTGGTGGTGCTGAATTCTCTTAGCTGTTGCTTGTCTGTAAAGGTTTTAATTTCTCCATCGAATCTGCATGAGATCCTCATGGGGTAGAGTAATCTTGGTGGTAGGTTTTTCCCTTTCATCATTTTAAATATGTCCTGCAACTCCCTTCTGGCATGCAGAGTTTCTGCTGAAAGATCAGCTGTTAACATTATGGGGATTCCCTTGTATGTTATTTGCTGTCTTTCCCTTGCTGCTTTTAATATTTTTACATTGTATTTAATTTTTGATAGTTTGATTAATATGTGTCTTGTCATGTTTCTCCTTGGATTTATCCTGTATGGGACTCTCTGTTGTTGCTGGACTTGATTCACTATTTCCTTTCCCTTATTAGGGAAGTTTTCAACTTTAATATCTTCAAATATTTTCTCAGTCCTTTGTTTTTCTCTTCTTCTTCTGAGACCACTATAATTTGAATGTTGGTACGTTTTTTCTTTTTTAGTTTAATTTTATTGATTTTTTACACAGCAGGTTCTTATTAGTCATCCATTTTATATACATCAGTGTGTACATGTCAATCCCAATCCCTCAATTCATCACAGAACCACCACCACCACTCGCTGTTTTCCCCACTTGGTGTCCACATTTGTTTTCTACATCTGTGTCTCTGTTTCTGCCCTGCAAGCCAGTTCATCTGTACAATTTTTCTAGGTTCCACATATATGCGTTAATATACAATATTTGTTTTTCTCTTTCTGACTTTCTTCACTCTGTATTACAGTCTCTAGTTTCATCCACATCTCTACAAATGACCCAGTTTCATTCCTTTTTATGGCTGAGTAATATTCCATTGTATATATGTACCACATCTTCTTTATCCATTGGTCTGTCGATGGGCATTTCGTTTGCTTCCATGACCTGGCTATTGTAAATAGTGCAGCAATGAACATTGGGGTGCATGTGTCTCTTTGAATTATGGTTTTCTCTGGGTATATGCCCAGTAGTGGGATTGCTGAGTCATATGGTAATTCTATTTTTAGTTTTTTAAGGGGCCTCCATACTGTTATCCATAGTGGCTGTATCAATTTACATTCTCACCAACAGTGCAAGAGGGTTCCCTTTTCTCCATACCCTCCCCAGCATTTGTTGTTGGTAGATTTTCTGATGATGCCCATTCTAACTGGTGTGAGGTGATACCTCATTGTAGTTTTGATTTGCTTTTCTCTAATAATTAGTGATGTTGAGCAGCTTTTCATGTGCATCTTGGCCATCTGTATGTCCCCTTTAGAGCAATGTCTATTTAGGTCTTCTGCCCATTTTTTGATTGGGTTCTGTATTCTCCTAATATTGAGCTGAATGAGCTGTTTATATATTTTGGAGATTAATCCTTTGTCCGTTGATTCGTTTGCAAATATTTTTTCCCATTCTGAGGGTTATCTTTTCGTCTTGTTTGTAGTTTCCTTTGCTTTGCAAAAGCTTTTAAGTTTCATTCGGTTCCATTTGTTTATTTTTGTTTTTATTTCCATTACTCTAGGGGGTAGATCAAAAAAGATCTTGCTGTGATTTATGTCAAAGAGTGATCTTCCTAAGTTTTCTTCTAAGAGTTTTATAGTGCCCACTTTTACATTTAGGTCTCTAATCCATTTTGAGTTTATTTTTCTTTATGGTGTTAGAGAGTGTTCTAATTTCATTCTTTTGCATGTAGCTATCCAGTTTTCCCAGCACCACTTATTGAAGGGACTGTCTTTTCTCCATTGTATATCCTTGCCTCCTTTGTCATAGATTACTTGACCATAGGTGTGTGGCTTTATCTCTGCGTTTTCTATCCTGTTCCATTGATCTATATTTCTGTTTTTGTGCCAGTATCATGTTGTCTTGATTACTGTAGCTTTGTAGTATATCTGAAGTCAGGGAGTATGATTCCTCCAGCTCCGTTTTTTCCCTCAAGACTGTTTTGGCTATTCTGAGTCTTTTGTGTTTCCATACAAATTTTAAGATTTTTTTGTTCTAGTTCTGTAAAAAATGCCATTGGTAATTTGATAGGGATTGCATTGAGTCTGTAGATTGCTTTGGGTAGTATAGTCATTTAAACAATATTGATTATTCCAATCCAAGAAGATGGTATATCTCTCCATTTGTTGGTAACATCTTTAATTTCTTTCATCAGTGTCTTATAGTTTTCTGCATACAGGTCTTTTGTCTCCCTAGGTAGGTTTATTCCTAGGTATTTTATTCTTTTTCTTGCAATGGTAAATGGGAGTGTTTCCTTAATTTCTCTTTCAGATTTTTCATCATTAGTATATAGGAATGCAAGAGATTTCTGTGCATTAATTTTGTATCCTGCAACTTTACCAAATTCATTGGTTAGCTCTAGTAGTTTTCTGGTAGTATCTTTAGGATTCTCTGTGTATAGTATCATGTCAGCTGCAAACAGTGACAGCTTTAATTCTTCTTTTCCAATTTGTATTCCTTTTATTTCTTTTTCTTCTCTGATTGCCGTGGCTAAGACTCCCAAAACTATGTTGAATAACAGTGGTGAGAGTGGACATGCTTTTCTTTTTCCTGATCTTAGAGGAAATGCTTTTAGTTTTTCACCATAGAGTATGATGTTTGCTGTGGGTTTGTCATATATGGTGTTTATTATGTTGTGGTAGGTTCCCTCTATGCCCACTTTCTGGTGAGTTTTTATTATAAATCGGTGTTGAATTTTGTCAAAAGCTGTTTCTGCATCTATTGAGATGGTCATATAGTTTTTATTCTTCAATTTGTTAATATGGTGTATCACATTGATTGATTTGTGTATATTGAAAAATCCTTGCATCCCTGGGATAAATCCCACTTGATCATGGTGTATGATCCTTTTAATGTGTTGTTGGATTCTGTTTGCTAGTATTTTGTTGAGGATTTTTGCATCCATATTCATCAGTGATATTGGTCTGTAATTTTCTTTTCTTGTAGTATCTTTGTCTGGTTTTGGTATTAGTGTGATGGTGGCCCCATAGAATGAGTTTGGAATTGTTCCTTCCTCTGCAACTTTTTGGAAGAGTTTGAGAAGGATGAGTGTTAGCTCTTCTTTAAATGTTTCATAGAATTCACCTGTGAAGGCATCTGGTCCTGGACTTTTGTTTCTTGGAAGATTTTTAACCACAGTTTCAATTTCATTACTTGGAGTGGTCTGTTCATATTTTATATTTCTTCCTGGTTCAGTCTTGGAAGGTTATACCTTTCTGTGAATTTGTCCATTTCTTTCAGGTTGTCCATTTTATTGGCATATTGTTGTTTGTAGTAATGTTTTATAATCCTTTGTATTTCTGCAGTGTCAGTTGTGATTTCTTCTTTTTCACTTTTAATTTTTTTGATTTGAGTCCTCTCCCTCTTTTTCTCGATGGGTCTGGCTAATGGTTTATCAATTTTGTTTATCTTCTCAAAGAACCACCTTTTAGTTTTATTGCTCTTTGTTATTGCTTTCTTTGCTACTATTTCATTTATTTCTGCTCTGAAGTTTATCATTTCTTTCCTTCTGCTAACTATAGGTTTTGTTTGTTTTTCTTTCTCTACTTCCCTTAGGTGTAACATTAGATTGTTTATTTGAGATTTTTCTTGTTTGTTGAGGTATGCTTGTATAGCTATAAACTTCCCTCTAAGAACTGCTTTTGCTGCATCCCATAGGTTTTTGATCTTCGTATTTTCATTGTCATTTGTCTCTCAGTATTTTTTGATTTCCTCTTTGATGTCTGCAGTGATCTCTTGGTTATTTAGTAACGTATTGTTTAGCCTCCATATGTTTGTGCTTTTTACGTTTTTTTCCCTGTAATTGATTTCTAATCTCATAGCATTGTGGTCAGAAAAGATGCTTGATATGATTTCAATTTTCTTAAATTTACTGAGGCTTGATTTGTGACCCAGGATGTGCTCTATCCTTGAGTATGTTCTGTGCACACTTGAGAAGAAAGTGTAATCTGTGGTGTTTGTGTGGAATGTCCCATAAATATCAATTAAATCTACCTGGTCTATTGTGTCATTTAAAGCTTGTGTTTCCTTATTAATTTTCTGGTTGAATGATCTGTCCATTGGTGTGGGTGAGGTGTTAAAGTCCCTCACTATTATTGTGTTACTGTTGATTTCTCTTTTAGAGCTGTTAGCAGTTGCCTTTTGTATTGAGGTGCTCCTATGTTGGGTGCATATATATTTATAATTGTTATATCTTCTTCTTGGATTGATCCCTTGATCATTATGTAGTGTCCTTCCTTGTCTCTTGTAACATTCTTTATTTTAAAGTCTATTTTATCTGATATGAGTATTGCTACTCCAGCTTTCTTTCTATTTCCATTTGCATGGAATATCTTTTTCTATTCTCTCACTTTCAGTCTGAATGATCTGAAGGTCTTAAGTGGTTCTCCTGTAGAGAGCATATATATGAGTCTTGTTTTTGTATCCATTCAGCATGCCTGTGTCTTTTGATTGGAGCATTTAATCCATTCATGTTTAAGGTAATTATGTATATGTATTTTCCTATGACTATTTTATTAATTGTTTTGGGTTTGTTTTTGCAGGTCCTTTTCTTCTCTTGTGTTTCCCACTTAGAGAAGTTCCTTTAGCATTTATTGTAGAGCTGGTTTTGTGGAGCTGGTGCTGAATTCTCTTAGCTTTTGCTTGTCTGTAAAGCTTTTGATTTCTCCATTGAATCTGAATGAGATCCTTGCTGGGTAGGGTAATCTTTGTTGTAAGTTCTTCCTTTTCATCACTTTAAGTATATCATGCCACTCCCTTCTGGCTTGTAGAGTTTCTGCAGAGACATCAGCTGTTAACTTTATGGGAGTTCCCTTGTATGTTATTTGCTGTTTTTCCCTTGCTGCTTTCAATAATTTTTCCTTGTCTTTAATTTTTGCCAATTTGCTTACAATGTGTCTCAGCGTGTTTCTCCTTGAGTTTATCCTTTGAGGGACTCTCTGCCCTTCCCGGACTTGGGTGTCTATTTCCTTTCCCATGTTAGGGAAGTTTTCGACTATAATCTCTTCAAATATTTTCTCTAGTCCTTCTTCTGTCTCTTCTCCTTCTGGGACCCCTATAATGTGAATGTTGCTGCATTTAATGTTGTCCCAGAGGTCTCTTAGGCTGTCTTCATTTCTTTTCATTCTTTTCTCTTTATTCTGTTCCTCAGCAGTGAATTCCACCATTCTCTCTTCCAGGTCACTTATCCGTTCTACTGCCTCAGTTATGTGCTATTGATTCCTTCTAGTGTAGTTTTCATTTTAGTTATTTTGTTGTTCATCTCTGTTTGTTTGTTCTTTAATTCTTCTAGGTCTTCGTTAAACATTTCTTGCATCTTCTCAATCCTTGCCTCCATTCTTTTTCTGAGGTCCTGGATCATCTTCACTATCATTCTGAATTCTTTTTCTGGGAGGTTGCCTATCTCCACTTCATTTAGTTGTTTTTCTGGGGTTTTATCTTGTTCCTTCATCTGGTACCTAGATCTCTGCCTTTTCATCTTGTCTCTCTTTCTGTGAATGTGGTTTTTGTTCTACAGGCTGCAGGATTGTTGTTCTTCTTGCTTCTGCTGTCTGCCCTCTGGTGGATGAGGCTAACTAAGAGGCTTGTGCACATTTCCTGATGGAAGGGACTTGTCTGTTGGTGCATTTAATGTTGTCCCAGAGGTCTCTAAGACTGTCCTCAATTGTTTTCATTCTTTTTTCTTTATTCTGCTCTGTAGTAGTTATTTCTACTATTTTATCATCCAGGTCACTTATCCGTTCTTCTGCCTCAGTTATTCTGCTATTGATTCCTTCTAGAGAATTTTTAATTTCATTTATTTTGTTGTTCATCTTTGTTTGTTTGCTCTTTACTTCTTCTAGGTCATTGTTAAACGTTTCTTGTATTCTCTCCATTCTATTTCCAAGATTTGGGATCATGTTTACTATCATTACTCTGAATTCTTTTTCAGGTAGACTGCCTATTTCTTCTTCATTTGTTTGGTCTGGTGGGTTTTTACCTTGCCCCTTCATGTTCTGTGTGTTTCTCTGTCTTCTCATTTTGCTTAATTTACTGTGTTTGGAGTCTCTTTTTCGCAGGCTACAGGTTTGTAGTTTCCGTTGTTTTTGGTGTCTGCCCCCAGTGGCTCAGGTTGGTTCAGTGAGTTGTGTAGGCTTCCTGGTGGAGGGGACTGCTGCCTGTGTTCTGGTGAATGAGGCTAGATCTTGTCTTTCTGGTGGGCAGGACCACGTCCGGTGGTATGTTTTGGGGTGTCTGTGACCTTATTATGATTTTAGGGAGACTCTCTTCTAATGGGTGGGGTTGTGTTCCTGTCTTGCTATTTGTTTGTCATAGGGCGTCCAGTATCTTGCTGGATTTTGAGTGAAGCTGGGTCTTGGCTTTGAGATGGAGATCTCTTGGAGAGTTTTTGCTGTTTCATATTATGTGGAGCTAGGAGGTCTCTGGTGGACCAATGTCCTGAACTCGGCTCTCCCACATCAGAGGCACAGGTCTGACACCTGACCAGAGCACCAAGACCCTGTCAGCCACACAGCCAGGTACATGGGGAGTTTCTTGCCTTTTGAGAGGTCTGAGGTCTTCTGCCAGCTTCCAGTAGGTGTTCTGTAGGAGTTGTTCCATATTTAGATGTATTTCTGATGTATTTGTGGGGAGGAAGGTGATCTTCACGTCTTACTCCTCTGCCATCTTGAAGGTCTCTCTCATATTTATTTTTAATCTACTTGGAACTGATTATATTTGGTGTGAGAAAAATATCTAATTTTATTTTTTTCAAATTGTCTCTGCAACATTTATTGCTTGATTTATCCCTTCCCCAGTACTTTGTAATTCTTTTTTTGACATGGATTTTCCATCTATACATTGGTCCTAAACCACTACATCAATTCCATATTGTTTTATTTATGATAGCTTTATAATACGTATGGATAGCTGATCAGGCAAGGTCCTCCATTCTATTTGTTTTAAAAATTGTCTTGGTTGTTTTTGTCTTTGCCTGAATTCGGGGTCAAATTGTCAAATTCTTCAAAAATATTGTGGATACTTTTATTGTGTTTGTATTAAATTTCTAGTTAAAATTGGGGATAATTGCCATCACTTTTCTCACCAATTAATGTGGTATATCTCCCCTGTTATTTAGGTTTTCTTTAATAGAGTTTTATACTTTTTTCCATACAGGCCTTTTAAAACTTTCTTTAGATTAGTTCCAAGATACTTCAATATTTGCTGCTATTAAAATGCTATACTATTAAAAATTACTTATTATTTTTTTGTTGATGTTTAGGAAAGCAGTAGAGTTTTATATATTGACTTTGTAACCAGCAAACTTGCTCATCTCGCATGTTTGGTCTAATGACTTGTCTGTACAGTCTCTTGGGTTTTCTGGATAGATAATCTTACTATTTATGACTCAATATGGTTTTCTTTCTTCCTTTCCATTCTTTATAGCTTTTATTTCTTTTTCATGTCTTATGAGTACTGGCTAGGACCTCCAGTAAAATGTCTATTAGAAACAAAGACAGCAGGCATCCTTTTCCCTACCTTCAAAGGGAATGCTTCTGATGTTTGACCATCTGATGTCTTATCTGCTCTGGGGTTTTGGTATATACCATGTCTCAAGATTAGAAAGTTTCTTCCTATCCTCTTATTAAATACTTTTTAAATTGTGAAAAACTTATGAATTTTTATCAAATATTTTATGTGTTTATGGAGATGAGTATATACATTTTTCCTTTAATCAGTTAATGAAGTGAATAGATTTCTCTAAAATTAGACTATCCTTACAATCCTAGTACAATCCCAAATTGGTCCCCTTAAAAAAAAGGAAGGTATACAGTACATTGCTGGGTTCAGTTTGAATATATTTTGTTATATATTTGTGCATTTATTTGGTCCTTTATTTTCTTGTAAAGTTTCTCTCAGGTTTTGATATCAAGGTTAAATTAGCTTCCTAACATGATTTGGGAAACATATCCTTGAATGTTTGGAAGAGAGCTCAGCGGCAAAACCATCTGGACTTAATGTTGTTTCCTTTTTGGTGCATAGATTGTTAATTACTGATTCAAATTATTTCATGGTAATGAGTCTATTCAAATATTCTAATTTTTTATGAATTAGATTGTTTACGTTATATTTTTCTATTTCATTCAAGTGGTTCATAGTATTCTCTAAACTTTCAGAGTTTTATTCTATACCTATGTCCCTCTTTTCATCCCTAACACTTTGTCTCATTACAGATTTCTTGCAAACCAACTCAATCTTGTTAGAAACTTTTTCCATTTTATTAGTTTCTTTTTTTCAGACAGTGAGTTTTGAGATGAGGTCTTGTTAATAATTTCTGTATTTTCCATTCCTGTATTTTTATGTATTTATCTTTATATTATATTGCTTTCCTTTGAATTATTCTGTTTTATTGCTCTTTTTAACTTAGTGATTTCTTCTATTCTTATAAACTTTCTAATATTCCAATATAAGACACAAAATTACCTTTAAATATCATTTTAGCTGCATGTCAAAATTCTGAGAGGTTGAGTTTTAATTATTGTTCTATTTGAAATTTTTTTCATTTCCCATTAAGATTTTTTATTTAAAAGTTGTTAAAGTGTGTTTCAAAGTTCTTTTGTTATTGATTTCTAATTGAATTACTTTGAGGTTAGATGCTGTGATTTGTATGACCAATTATTTGGACTTTGTTGAGACTTACTTTGTGGCCTGGTAAGTAGTCAATTTTTGCAATTGTTCTACATATACTTGAGAATAATAGGCAATCACTAGTGATTGGATAGGGCTCTGCATATACCTCTTAAATTAAGTAGGGTAGTTATGTTGTTACAGTCTTCCAGTATCAATTTTCATCTGCCTGATCTATAATAAACAAATGAGGTATGTTAAAATCTCTCTCTACAATGGTAGGTTTGTCAAGTTCTGTTTGAAATTCTGCCCTTTTTTTTTTCTTTATACATTTGAGTCCATGCCTTAGGTGCATAGAAATTCAGAATCCATGTGTCTTCCTAAAAAAATTATTCATTTTATTATTGTGTATTGATTCTTTCAGTACAAATAATGCCTTTTCCTTAATTTTTTGTGTTAATCTAGCTATAACAGATTTCTAAAATCAATATTTTCCTGGCATTTTCTGGAATATATTTTTCGTGTCCATTTACTTTGAACATTTTTGAATCCTTATTTTTAAGTGTGTTTCTTCCAACAATATATAACTGGATTTTCTTCTTAACCAGTATGATGTTCACCTTTAAAAAAAAATTATTTCGAAGTGAGGGGGAAGATGCAGGAAGAGTAAGACGCAGAGATCACCTTCCTCCCCACAGATACACCAGAAATACATCTACACGTGGAACAACTCCTACAGAACACCTACTGAACGCTGGCAGAAGACCTCAGACCTCCCAAAAGGCAAGAAATTCTTCACGTACCTGGGTACAGCAAAAGAAAAAAGAATAAACAGAGACAAAGTATAAGGACGGGACCTGCACCAGTGGAAGGGAGCCGTGAGGAGGAAAGGTTTCCACACACTAGAAGCCCCTTCGCGGGCAGAGACTGCGGGTGGCGGAGGGGGGAGCTTCGGAGCCGTGGAGGAGACCACAGCAAAAGGGGTGTGGAGGGCAAAGCGCACAGAGGATCAGTGCCGACCAGCACTCACCAGACTGAAAGGCTTGTCTGCTCACCCGCTGAGGCGGGCAGAGCTGGGAGCTGAGGCTTGGGCTTCGGTTGGAGCACAGGGAGAGGACTGGGGTTGGCGGTGTGAACACAGCCTGCAGGGGGTTAGTGCACCATGGCTAGCCAGGAGGGAGTCCGGGGAAAAGTTTGGACCTGCCGAAGAGGCAAGAGACTTTTTCTTCCCTCTTTGTTTCCTGGTGTGCGAGGAGAGGGGATTAAGAGCGCTGCTTAAAGGAGCTCCAGAGACAGGTGCGAGCCGTGGCTAACAGCGTGAAACTCAGAGACAGGCATGAGACGCTAAGGCTGCTGCTGTGGCCACCAAGAAGCCTGTGTGCGAGCACAGGTCACTATCCACACCTCCCTTCCGGGGAGCCTGTGCAGCCCACCACTGCCATGGTCCCAGGATCCAGGGACAACTTCCATGGGAGAACGCACGGCGCATCTCAGGCTGGTGCAACGTCGCGCCGACCTCTGCCACCACAGGCTTGCCCCGCATCCACACCCCTCCCTCCCCCAGACCTGAGTGAGCCAGAGCCCCCGAAGCAGCTGCTCCTTTAGCCCCGTCCTGTCTGAGCGAAGAACAGAGACACTCCGGTGACCTAAACGCAGAGGCGGGGCCAAATCCAAAGCTGAGCCCCGGGAGCTGTGCGAACAAAGAAGAGAAAGGGAAATCTCTCCCAGCAGCCTCAGAAGCAGCGGATTAAAGCTTCACAATCAACTTGATGTACCCTGCATCTGTGGAATACCTGAATATACAACGAATCATCCCAAATTGAGGAGGTGGTCTTTGAGAGCAAGATTTATTATTTTTTCCCTGTTTCCTCTTTTTGTGAGTGTGTATGTGGATGCTTCTGTGAAAGATTTGTCTGTATAGCTTTGATTTCACCATTTGCTCTAGGGTTCTATCCATCTTTTTTTTTTTTTTTTCTTAAAACAATTTTTTTTCTTAATAATTATTTTTTATTTTAATAACTTTATTTTATTCTTTCTTTCTTTCTTTCTTTCTTTCTTTCTTTCTTTCTTTCTTTCTTTCTTTCTTTCTTTCTTTCTTTCTTTCTTTCTTTCTTTCTTTCTTCTTGTTCTCCCTTTTATTCTGAGCTGTGCAGATGAAATGCTCTTGGTGCTGCAGCCAGAAGTCAGTGCTGTGCCTCTGAGGTTGGAGAGCCAACTTCAGGACACTGGTCCACAAGAGACCTCCTAGGTCTACATAATATCAAACGGTGAAAATCTCACAGAGATCTCCATGTCAGCAGCAGCATCCAGCTTCACTCAACGACCAGCAAGTTTCAGTGCTAGACACCCTATGCCAAACAACTAGCAGAACAGGAACACAACCCCACACATTAACAGAGAGGCTGCCTAAATTCGTAATAAGTCCACAGACACCCCAAAACACACCACCAGACGTGGACCTGCTCACCAGAAAGAAAAGATACAGCCTCATCCACCAGAACACAGGAACTAGTCCCCTCTACCAGGAAGCCTACACAACCCACTGAACCAACTTTAGCCACTGGGGACAGACACCAAAAACAATGGGAACTATGAACCTGAAGCCTGCAAAAAGGAGACCCTGAAAACAGTAAGATAAGCAAAATGAGAAGACAGAAAAACACACAGCAGATGAAGGAGCAAGATAAAAACCTACCAGACCTAACAAATGAAGAGGATATAGGCAGTCTACCTAAAAAAGAATTCAGAATAATGATAGTAAAGATGATCCAAAATCTTGGAAATAGAATAGAGAAAATGCAAGAAACATTTAACAAGAACCTAGAAGAACTAAAGATGAAACAGGCAATGATGAACAACACAATAAATGAAATTAAAAATACTCTAGATGGGATCAATAGCAGAATAACTGAGGCAAAAGGACGGATAAGTGACCTGGAAGATAAAAGAGTGGAAATAACTACTGCAGAGCAGAATAAAGAAAAAAGAATGAAAAGAACTGAGGACAGTCTCAGAGACCTCTGGGACAACATTAAACGCACTAACATTCGAATTATAGGGGCTCCAGAAGAAGAGAAAAAGAAAGGGACTGAGAAAATATTTGAAGAGATTATAGTTGAAAACTTCCTTAATATGGGAAAGGAAATAGTTAGTCAAGTCCAGGAAGCACAGAGAGTCCCATACAGGATAAATCCAAGGAGAAACATGCCAAGACAAATGTTAATCAAACTGTCAAAAATTAAATACAAAGAAAACATATTAAAAGCAGCAAGGGAAAAACAACAAATAGCACACAAGGGAATCCCCATAAAGTTAACCGCTGATCTTTCAGCAGAAACTCTGCAAGCCAGAAGGGACTGGCAGGACATATTTAAAGTGATGAAGGACAGAAACCTACAACCAAGATTACTCTACCCAACAAGGATCTCATTCAGATTTGGTGGAGAACTTAAAACATTTACAGACAAGCAAAAGCTGAAAGAGTTCAGCACCACCAAACCAGCTTTACAACAACTGCTAAAGGAACTTCTCTAGGCAAGAAACACAAGAGAAGGAAAATATCCACAATAACAAACCCAAAACAAGAAAATGGGAATAGGAACATACATATCGATAATTACCTTAAATGTAAATGGATTAAATGCTCCAGCCAAAAGACACAGACTGGCTGAATGGATACAAAACAAGACCCATATATATGCTGTCTACAAGAGACCCACTTCAGACCTAGAGACACATACAGACTGAAAGTAAGGCGATGGAAAAAGATTTTCCATGCAAATGGAAACCAAAAGAAAGCTGGAGTAGCAATTCTCATATCAGATAAAATAGACTTTAAAATAAAGACTATTACAAGAAACAAAGACACTATAATGATCAAGAGATCGATCCAAGAAGAAGATATAACAATTGTAAATATTTATGCACCCAAAATAGGAGCACCTCAATACATCAGGCAAATACTAACAGCCATAAAAGGGGAAATCGACAGTAACACATTCATAGTAGGGGACTTTAACATCCCACTTTCACCAATGGACAGATCATCCAAAATGAAAATAAATAAGGAAACACAAGCTTTAAATGATACATTAAACAAGATGGACTTGATATCTATAGGACATTCTATCCAAAAACAACAGAATACACATTTTTCTCAAGTTCTCACAGAACATTCTCCAGGAGAGATCATATCTTGGGTCACAAAACAAGCCTTGCTAAATTTCAGAAAATTGAAATCGTATTAAGTATCTTTTCTGACCACAATGCTATGAGACTAGATATTAATTACAGGAAAAGATCTGTAAAAAATATAAACACTTGGAGGCTAAACAATACAATACTTAATAACAAAGTGATCACTGAAGAAATCAAAAAATACCTAGAAACAAATGACAATGGAGACATGACGACCCAAAAACTATGGTATGCAGCAAAAGCAGTTCTAAGAGGGAAGTTTATAGCAATACAATCCTACCTTAAGAAACAGGAAACATCTCGAATAAACAACCTAACCTTGCACCTAAAACAATTAGAGAAAGAAGAACAAAAACACCCCAAAGTTAGCAGAAGGAAAGAAATCATAAAGATCAGATCAGAAATAAATGAAAAAGAAATGAAGAAAACGATAGCAAAGATCAATAAAACTAAAAGCTGGTTCTTTGAGAAGTTAAACAAAATTTATAAACCATTAGCCAGACACATCAAGAAAAAAAGGGAGAAGACTCAAATCAATAGAATTAGAAATGAAAAAGGAGAAGTAACAACTGACACTACAGAAATACAAAAGATCATGAGTGATTACTAAAACAACTCTATGCCAATAAAATGGACAACCTGGAAGAAATGGACAAATTCTTAGAAATGCACAACCTGCCAAGACTGAATCAGGAAGAAATAGAAAATATGAACAGACCAATCACAAGCACTGAAATTGAAAATGTGATTAAAAATCTTCCAACAAACAAAAGCCCAGGACCAGATGGCTTCACAGGCGAATTCTATCAAACATTTAGAGAAGAGCTAACACCTATCCTTCTCAAACTCTTCCAAAATATAGCATAGGGAGGAACACTGTCAAACTCATTCTACGAGGCCACCATCACCCCGATACCAAAACCAAACAAGGATGTCACAAAGAAAGAAAACTATAGGCCAATATCACTGATGAACATAGATGCAAAAATCCTCAACAAAATGCTAGCAGACCGAATCCACCAGCATATTAAAAGGATCATACACCATGATTAAGTGGGGTTTATTCCAGGAATACAAGGATTCTTCAATATACGCAAATCAATCAACGTGATACACCATATTAACAAATTGAAGGAGAAAAACCACAGGATCTTCTCAATAGATGCAGAGAAAACTTTCGTAAAAATTCAACACCCATTTATGATAAAAACCCTGCAGAAAGTAGGCATAGAGGGACATTTCCTAAACATAATAAAGGCCATATATGACAAATCCACAGCAAACATCATCCTCAATGATGCAAAACTGAATGCATTTCCACTAAGGTCAGGAACGAGACAAGGTTGCCCACTCTCACCACTCTTATTCAATACAGTTTAGGAAGTTTTAGCCACAGCAATCAGAGAAGAAAGGGGAATAAAAGGAATACAAATCGGAAAAGAAGAAATAAACTGTCACTTTTTGCAGATGATATGATACTATACATAGAGAATCCTAAAGATACTACCAGAAAACTACTAGAGTTAGTCAATGAATTTGGTTAAGTAGCAGGATACAAAATTAATGCACAGAAATCTCTGGCATTCCTATACACTAATGATGAAAAATCTCAAAGTGAAATCAAGAAAACACTCCCATTTACCATTGCAACAAAAAGAATAAAATATCTAGGAATAAACCTACCTAAGGAGACAAAAGACCTGTATGGAGAAAACTATAAGACACTGATGAAAGAAATTAAAGATGATACAAATAGATGGAGAGATATACCATGTTCTTGGAATGGAAGAATCAACATTGTGAAAATGACTCTACTACCCAAAGCAATCTACAGAATCAATGCAATCCGTATCAAACTACCACTGGCATTTTTCACAGAACTAGATCAAAATTTTTCACAATTTGTATGGAAAACACAAAAGACCCTGAATAGCCAAAGCAATCTTGAGAACAAAAAACGGAGCTGGAGGAATCAGGTTCCTGGACTTCAGACTATATTACAAAGCTACAGTAATCAAGACAGTATGGTACTGGCACAAAAACAGAAATATATATCAATGGAACAGGATAGAAAGCCCAGATATAAACCCATGCACATATGGTCACCTTATCTTTGATAAAGGAGGCAAGAATATATAATGGAGAAAAGACAGCCTTTTCAATAAGTGGTACTGGGAAAACTGGACAGGTACATGCAAAAGTATGAGATTAGATCACTCCCTAACACCATACACAAAAATATGCTCAAAATGGATTAAATACGTAAATGTATGGCCAGAAACTATCAAACTCTTAGAGAAAAACATAGGCAGGACACTCTATGACATAAATCTCAGCAAGATCCTTTTTGACCCACCTCCTAGAGAAATGGAAATAAAAACAAAAATAAACAAATGGTACCTAATGAAACTTCAAAGCTTTTGCACAGCAAAGGAAACCATAAACAAGACCAAAAGACAACCCTCAGAATGGGAGAAAATATTTGCAAATGAAGCAACTGACAAAGGATTAATCTCCAAAATTTATAAGCAGCTCATGCAGCTCAATAACAAAAAGACAAACAACCTAATCCAAAAATGGGCAGAAGACCTAAATAGACATTTTTCCAAAGAAGATATACAGATTGCCAACAAACACATGAAAGAATGCTCAACATCATTAATCATTAGAGAAATGCAAATCAAAACTACAATGAGATATCATCTCACACCAGTCAGAATGGCCATCATCAAAAAACGTAGAAACAATAAATGCTGGAGAGGGTGTGGAGAAAAGGGAACACTCTTGGACTGCTGGTGGGAATGTGAATTGGTACAGCCACTATGGAGAATAGTGGAGGTTCCTTAAAAAACTAAAAATAAAACTACCATATCAATCCCACTACTGGGCATATACCCTGAGAAAGCCATAATCCAAAAAGAGTCATGTACCAAAATGTTAATTGCAGCTCTATTTACAATATCCAGGACATGGAAGCAAACTAAGTGTCCATTGACAAATGAGTGGATAAAGATGTGGCACATATATACAATGGAATATTACTCAGCCATAAAAGAAATGAAATTGAGTTATTTGTAGTGAGGTGGATGGACCTAGAGTCTGTCATACAGAGTGAAGTAAGTCAGAAAGAGAAAGACAAATACCATATGCTAACACATATATATGGAATATAAGAAAAGAAAATGTCATGAAGAACCTAGGGGTAAGACGGGAATGAAGACACAGACCTACTAGAGAATGGACTTGAGGATATGGGGATGGGGAAGGGTAAGCTGTGACAAAGTGAGAGAGTAGCATGGACATATATACACTACCAAACGTAAAATAGATAGCTAGTGGGAAGCAGCCGCATAGCACAGGGAGATCAGCTCCATGCTTTGTGACCACCTAGAGGTGGGATAGGGAGGGTGGGAGGGAGGGAGATGCAAGAGGGAGGAGATATGGGAACATATGTATATGTATAACTGATTCAGTTTGTTATAAAGCAGAAACTAACACAGCATTGTAAAGCAATTATACTCCAATAAAGATCTAAGTAAAATAAAATAAAATTTAAAAAATTAATAACTTTATTTCGTTTATATTTACTATGTTGCAGATACATTTATTGTGATTGCTAATATACTTGGATTTATTTCCATCGTCTTATTTTGTGCTTTGTGTATGTATGCTGTGCTTTTCTTTCCTTAGTTTTACTCCTTTCTTACTTACCATTGTATCGATAAAGTTTCATTATTCCCTTTTTCCCCCACTGCTTATCTGGGAAGTGGTTACCCTTAACATTTTAAAGCATGACTGACTAGATAGCCAAGATCTAAATTTTTTCAATACCTCTGCCTGCCTCCAGAATGGCACCAGCATTTTTAAAAACATTTAGCTTTTTAACTCCTATCTTAGATGCTGTTCATATTCAGTATTTTATTGTTATTTAGTATTTAGTGCTTTTACAAATGCCAAAGATTTGCCCACATTATTGCCTCTTTCATCTTACTTTGCTCTTTTGATTTCATTTCTCTTATTCATGAATGATTTCTCTTAGTAGATCTCAGAGATAGTATCTTGGTGGTAAATGCCCTAAGTCTTGCTTGATAAAGCCTTTATTTTGCACTCAGTCCTGAATACAAATTTAGCTGGATATAGGATTTTAGGTTATACAAAATTTTAGATTCATAGTTATTTTCCTTCTGCACTTAACATTTTGCTGCTGGGAAGACTAATTTTCATTTCTTAAAAGTAACCATCATTTCTTTTCTTTCTATTTTTCTTTTTTTGAGTTTCATAGATTTTTAATATTTAATATTTTCTCCTTTTTACTTTTTATTTTATATTGGAGTATAGCTGATTAACAATGTTGTGATAGTCTCAGGTGCACAGCAAAGGGACTCAGCCATACATACACATGTATCCATTCTCCCCCAAACTCCCCTCCCATCCAGGCTGCCACATAACATTGAGCAGAGTTCCCTGTGCTACTGTCATTTATTTCTGATCACTTTTAAGGTTTTTTCTGTTTTTGGTGTCCTGAAGTTTCATTATGATTTGTCTAGGCATGAATATTTTTTGTTTATTCTGCTCAGGGCTTCCTAAATCTGTGCTGCCTAAACCTGAACAATCCATTTCTTCCGTCAGTTCTGGAAAACTTTCTGCCATTGTCTCTTAATATTGCTTAACCACCCCCCACTCCAATTACTTCAATTATTTCCTCTTAAGTATTTAAAAAATTATGATAGCCTTCTCTTTGCATCACCCATATACCTCAACCTCTTTTAATGTTTTACATCTCTATACTTTTCTGTGTTGCATTATAGCCAATTTTCTCAGATTTAACGTGAAATTCAGTAAACTTCTCTTTAAGCATATTTAATGTCTTAAGACTATCCATTTAGTTTTTAGTTTCAGTGTCTTTAAGTTTTTTCCTATTTTATGTTGTTCTCTCATAAATAGTTAACTTTTTGTAGTGTCTTATTTTAAATATTGATATTTAAGTCTTTCTCTGATAGTTCTATTATAATGTGTCTACTCTGTTTAGTCTGCTGAATTTTGCTTGTGGTAGATTTATTCATGTGTTCTGTGATTTTGGATTGTGAGTTCATATTTGGCAGGGCTTTATCTGTGGGAATCTTATGGGGGTGTGTGTCCTTTTTGCATTTCCTTCTACCAACCCATTTACAACAAATTATTTTCAATTGAGTTCTTGGCTTTGGAGATTTGAGATTAAGTAGTATAAATCTGAACTCAAGCCCGTGGTAAGTGAAGGGCTATCACAGGAGTTCTGTGGGGAGGTTACTGTCTCTCACACCCAAGTCAAGCCCAGGTTGAGATGCAAGCTTCCTAGTCCTCCTCTCTGACAGTGGGTAAATGTTTTTCTCAGTCCAGTATTTCAATGAAGATGTTGCAGTTTGAGGCCTCAACTTTATGCAGTGGTCTCAGTTCCAACTTTCTGTCTTGCATTCATTCAAAGCCTTGTTTCCAAGTGATATACATTAAAATTCAAGCCATTAGATTTCCGGACCAGGGACTAGTCCCTGCCCACACTGCAGCATAAGCTCCCACATTTATCATTCTGGATTTTAGTACTTTCTTTCTAGACTCTTAGGGATAATTATGGGCCCTGCAATGTATTGAAAAGAAGATACTTTACATATTATTGAGTTTTTCTCTGGATATGTTTAGCAAGAGTTTTGTGGCTTAACCTATAGTATTACCATGAATGAAAGTTATTCTTTTACTATTTATTTTCCCCTTTGTTTTAGGTATGATATGTAAAACGATAATACTTTTTAACCAAAAAGTCTTCTTTATCAATATTCTGTTTATTCATTTTGTTATTGGAAGTGATTTCTGTCATTTCTTATGCATTATTTTTGTTTAACAATGATTTATCTTCTGTTTAATAATTTTTCAATTCCTTTTAAAAAATATACAAGTTATATTTTATTTTTATCTTCTCCAGTCTTTTCAACGGTATATATACTTCTTTAAATTGTATTTGTGGAAAGCTTCAACTATTTAAAACTGTTTTTAAACTAATTTTAACTATTTTAAACCAATTTCAGTATTTGTAAGAAAGAAGCATTTAAGAAAAAAAGCTTCTGAATCCCTCCTATGTGAACAAGGAATTTCACAAAGCTTTGTTCCCCCACCTAACATCCCCCTCCTCTTTGGTCTTAATATAATTTGAGCTATTAGATTTAGGTTTTTGTAATTTGAATTTTAACAACATGTATATTCTTTATTGAGACTACTTTTGATATTTTTATTCAATTTAAAAGTGGTTTACAAACATTTAGACTTCTATTTTAATTGATTTTACTCTTGTCACCAAACTTCATCTCTACCATTTGGATATATTTTCAAGTAACTTTATTTTTAAAACTGCTGCAAATTTTCTGAGACTGGAAAATTTAACTGAAAATGTCTGTTGCTTTTTAGCCTGCTCAAATATATTATTTGTGTCACAAATTTTTCACTCATCAAAGTCTACAGCTTGGGCTCCATTTTCTTTTGGAATTTAGTGTTATGAAGTTAATGATATTTAGTCTAACTGTAGGTAATCTAATCTGTTTTTCTATGTGTCTGTTTGTGTGTGCCCTTGGGTAGATGTAAGATTTCTTTAAAATATCTTCAAAAACATCACCAAGATGGGACTATTAGGCCTTTACTCAGCTAAGTAAAGTTTTTTTTTTTTTTAATATTGATAGCTTTGCCATTATTTCATGACATTTATACTGCTGCCTCTTTTAGGAACTCTAAACTCTTTCAGGAATGCTTCTGGGAATTCTTTGGAGTCCCCAGCCCCTGGCAAGCATGAACACAATTTTACGTATATTGGTCCTCCATCTTGTGTCTTCCATATGTTCGTATTCTCTCTCAATGTTTTTCCTTTTCTGTCCATTTTGCATGCATTTTTGGAAAGATTCCCCAGCTTGTCTTCAACACCACTCATTCAATGCTCAGCAGCAACAAATCTGCTCTTTCCTGCCACACCAGTGTAGAGTTTAATTCTGCCCTGCATTTTTATTTCCTTAAAACCCTCTCTCTCTCTCTTTCTCCTCCCTTCTCTCATTCTGTTGCCTTTTCCTCTTAGCCTGTTTTCTTGTCAGCTTCTTCCTTTGTCATGGAATTTGTCTTTATGCATACCAAGAAGCTTGTTGAAAATGTCTCTTGACTGGGCACAGCATCATTTTTAAAGGGATGCTCCCCCTCAGGGTCTTGGAGGTACTGTCCCTGCTCTTTGTCTTGCAGTATTTCCAACAGGTCCCTGGACTCTCTTGACCCCTTTTCACTCCTTCTTGAGAAGGGAGGGACTCCTCATAGTCCTGTTTTATGCTAGGCAGGAGGAGTGGATTGGACTTGGGCCCCCCATCTCCCTGCTTGCTTGATAGCTGAATCATCTTTTTAGATCTACAGCTGGAGGACCAGCCAGTGTAGCCTTCATCTAGTATATCTGCTCCACTGAGGTGGCGTCTTTCTCCAACTACCACGTTGATTCTCTGGTGCTCTGACCTGATGTGTCACAGGAAAAACTACACTCCGCAGTTGTACTGCTCCCACAATTATTACCATATCTGCTCCAGCCTCTTGACCTTTCTTCCCCTCCAGAATGCATTGTGTCTTCATTAGCCCATCATCTGTCCAGTTGTCTTGCTCATTTTCAGGCTCTTCTGGGTATAAGAAGACCTTGGGGAAGGGAGGAAGTTGACTTGGGGAAACTGTTCTTCATTTGATTCAGAGTTGAAGCAATAATGGTGATGGATATTTACTCCATTCTCTGGTTAGTAGAGATCCTGGGTGTCTGAGTCAAGTATTGACAGAGTGGGAATTACCATGTATCTTCCTTTTTCTTTAAAGCAAGTTCTCTTTATGGAAGAGAACTTGGCATATGTCACACATGTGTTTGATAGGATTTTCTCCATCCAGCTTCATCTGCCTTATAAGGGTTGTTAGTGCCTTCCACATCCTGGCAATTAGGTTGTCTGTCAGTGTTCATTCACCTTGTTACTCTGAGCCTTCATATTTGTCTGTATTTGCTGGGGTGTTTTCCTGAGAAATAGGGAGAGGCTTTGTTAGAAGCCTCTAGCCAGAAACCATTTTGTACAGAAAGTCCCACAATGCATTTCAGTGTCTGTCTTCCCAAGAAGACCTTGAGATCCTTAAAGGGAGGGTTTAGGTCACAGACATCACTGGGTCCCCAGTATTTTGCAGGCAACCAACACTGAATTTCTGATCAATAAACATTGAAAGAACAAAAGAGGGAGAGGAAGCTTTTGTTATTTGTCTATTATCCATTGTTAAAATGTTTTAAATAACTCATAAATGATCCACCTGCCTCTCCAAAAAGAACGGATGAAAATGTGTCTTGCAGCTTAAGAATCTAATTAAAGGTAGCTTGGGCCATGGAGTGTATGACTAAACCTTTCATTTATGCAGTTAAATAATGTTTAGAAAGAAAAAGATGGGATAAGAGAGCAACTTAATATCTCAGGTACAAGACACCCATATGATCATCCTCAGGGTGGTTACTATTTGTCTATGCTCCCACTACTAAGTAGAATGAAGAAAACAGGCTTACACTACAACAAAAGGGATGCAGGTTAGCGGTGAGCAGGAACTTTCTAATAGAGTAGCTTCATAATGTGTAGAATGGAAGCTGGGCAATTGCTTTCACTAGAAATGCTTTTCAATCTTTCAGACACAAAACTGTTTAGAGGTGGGGGTGACCTGGTTAGCTGCCCCCAAACCTTCCAGCCAGAAGGGCCTCTGAGACCTAGAAAAAGGGTCAAGTCACCCTTGGGTGCCTGAGGGCCCTCAGCTGGTGGCTTGGAGGTAAGCATCTGTCACTTTGAAGGAATGATTTAGTGATATCCAATAGCTGGGTGATTAATCAAGAAAACAAGTGAGCATTTGACTTCAGAGAGAAGAAAAAGCAGCCAAGGAGTTGCTTTGGGGAAAATGGGCACCCAGGCTTGGAATCCCAAACCAATGGTGCTTTCAGGGATATTTACAGAGTATAAATCATTGCAAGAGAGAGATCAATCTGCTGCACGGCTAAATTAATATTTAACTTGCTCAGGATAAGTCAATCCCCTGGGTTATTAGAGAAATTAACAAAAGCCCTAAACTGATGCTATTCTTACCTGAGCCATCAGCATGTGCTAAAAGTCATCAGTGCCATTCCCTCATACCCTTTCAAGCTGTTGTGCCCCGTCCCCAACCCGATCCAACTCCCTCCTCTAACCCCTGTAATTTTTCCCCTACCTCTTTCTCTTCTTGCCACAGAACACTTCCTTCAAACAAAACCTGATATAGTCAATAGAGTAAAATGAAAAGCTGACGGAACAGAGGTGAGGTCTGCAGCCCCATCCACTGACCACTTCCCTATCTGCATGTCCCCTGAGAGGACCTCAGAGAACAGTTTGAAACTCGTAGGCAGTGGCTCCAGAGCCTCACTGTGCAGCAGAATCCACTGGCGTGAGGACTATAAAACACACCTGTGGCCCTACCACATCCTTACCAACTTAAAATCCTCGTGAGCCTTGGGTGAGCCTTGCAGGTCAGAAGATATTAAGTGGCTGATTCTTGTGTAATTTTCCTGGCACAGGTTCAGAGACCCTGGCAGAGCTCTTGGGACCCCTGTAATTGTGGTGTCCCAGGGTCCTCCCAGGAGTGAGGTTTGCAGTTGGATAATGCCTTCAGCCAAGTCTGGAACTGCTGCTCTGTACCCACACAAGGAGCTGTAGCACAAGACTGTGGGTGAGAGGGACCAGTTAAGGGACACCAAGGCTTCCTGGGAGAGGTGGGCTATGGGTAGAAGCTGAGGGCAAGAAATTCAATTCATTTCATTTCAGTTTGCATGAAAACATCTGGTGCAGTGCTTGTATGCAGCAGGTGAGCAATAAACAGAAGTCATTCCCCTCGTGTCTCACTACCCACCATCATCCTTTAGCTGTTAACCTTGCTTATTTTCCAGTCCTTCCCATCACCTGACACCTATTTCCTGGTTATTGTCATCCTTCTCCACTACACCGTAAGCTGCCTCAGAGCAGGGTCTGTGTCTGCGTCTCCCCAGCCTCGAGCAAGCCCTGCCTGGCTCATAGTAGGTACCCAATAAATATTTGTGGAATAAATGGGTGAATGCATGGCTAGCCGGGTGCAAGGGAAGGAGAGCCTGGGTTGGGTGTGGGGATGGTGAGGGGATCAAGCTGGCTGAGCAGCCCAGCACAGAGGGAGGCTGGCAAAGTCTGGGTTGAGAAGGCATGTTCCAGGGAGCTTGTAGAGGAATCTGGATGCCACGCTGAAGTGGTTGGTCTTTCTTTAGCACAAAATGAGGAGCCATTAGGTTTCTGTGCTGGGAAGAGATAAGATCAAGCTTGGCTTGAGGAGGATTGGTTTGGCAGCAGAGTGCCGAAGGATTGGAGACGGGAGGGGATGGAAGCTGGGTGACCAAAGCAGCGGGCTGGCACTGGGACAGGCTCACGGTCATGGGCCAAGGGCATCAGAAGCAAGCTGTGGCACAGGGGACTCTGCCTAATGTACCTCTCAAACGACTATGATGTTCATACAGTGGATTTTGTGTTTTGTATTCAATATGCATCAAAAACAGGACCACAGTCCTTCCTCCTTGTCAAGTAAGAAAATTTTATTTATGACGTGTGTAGTTTACTTACCCTGCCTCAAAAACAAGAAGGTTAAATATTACACTTTTTCCTTTAGGAAATGTAATTTGGGACAATTACCAACACCATGTTTTTGGTCCTTATTCCTATGGAAACTGTATACATTTTCTTCTTGGGTGCTCTTTATGACTTTTAAAAATATTTTAAAAAAGTAATTTAGAAGTAAGTTTTTCAAATAAAGCAATATTTCTTAAAAAAAAAAAAGACTGTGATATAGCAAAGGACAGAAAGGAGTCTGAGACTCATCCATCTATCCATCCATGAGGGGAGGGCTGGAGGCAGACGAGCAGGTGAAGCTGCTGAGGAATTGTCCATGGACCCAGCAAGAGTTGAAGAGGGAACAGTAAGAAGTGCTAAGATAGGTAGGAGGAGAGCGGGCACCATGGGAACTGAGGCAAGAGCTCCCTGATGTCAAGGGTGCTAAGGGCTTAGGAGGACTGTGGGTAACTGGGTCATCCCCGGGGTGATGGCTCCAGAGATGTTGGGATGTAGTTGGTGGGGTGAGGCAGGACAGAGGGCAGCTGGCACGCCGTAAAGAAGGAGGATGAGGGAATGAAGGCTGGTGCCGAGGCAGGGTGGGATGGAAGGTAGTGGGGAGGGAGGCAGCCTGAGTCAGAGTGCGGGAAGCAAAACAGTGTCAGGATGGGGAGAGGAGTCTGGCTATGACTGAGGCAAAGGAGAGACTAAACATTCAGGGTGGGAAGCTGATTTGGCAAAGCTGGAAGAGGAGGACGTAGAGCATGGGAGGGGTCATCACATCTGCCCACAGTTAAATCATTGACAAATCTGGGAAAGGCTTGGTGGGGAAGAGGCGACTGTTGGGGGGTTGACCTAACAGGTCCTCCCTGACCCTGTAGGACCAGACCATCATCAGGTCTGGGGTGGGAGTGATGGGATGAGGACATTTCTCCAGCATAGCTTTACAGACTCAAGGCAGATCTTGAATGCTCCGGCTATCCCTAGAGACAGGAAAAGAAAGCAGAGCTGGGGGTGCTGAGCCCGGGAGAATCGCTCCTGCCTCCAATGCCCTGTCCTCCTGTTGCTGTCTCTGCAAGTCCTTCCAGCCGCTCCCCCACAGTTTTGGTGCCTTCCCCCACCTGCCACCTTGCAGAGCTCTCGCTGCCCCTATTGCATTCTGCCCCTCTAAGGGGCTATGTGACCACTGGTCCCTCCCGCCTGACCTGTCCTCTGGGGTTGGGGCCCTCGGTGGATGGTCACAGAACACATGGGGAAGTGAAAATTAAAGGCAGCCAGAGATTTCTGGGGGACAAGAGCAGCAGGGAGCTGGACAGGAAGCATATCCAGTGCCCTGCACCCTGGGGCTACTGCCCCCAGATTCTCTGAACCTCATTCATTCAGTCAGCGGATACATGCCATCACCTTCTACGGGCCAGGCATTGTTCTAGGCACTGGCCATTCCGTAGTGAACAAAACACACACGAATCCCGTTCTGGTAAGGAGAGACCCACAATAAACAAAATTGATTAGTAAAAACCACAGTGTGTTAGGTGAAGTGCTACGGACAGGAGGGATAGGGTGTGCCATGGGGGCTGCACTAAATAGAGTAGTCAGGGTAGTCTCGCTGAGAAGATGAAAGAAGACAAATTTGATTATTTATAGTTCACCTAGTCCTGGTGGGCTGTAAGCGGAAGGGTCTTAGTCAGCCCCTTCCCTAGGCCCCCTAGGTTAGGGCATGGAGAGCTGGGGCTGGCCGGTGCGGTTCTCCGAGAGCACCACCAGGGGGAGCCCGGACCCCTCCTAGCGCCTTCCCAGCCCTCCCGCACAGCCTTGCAAGCAAAAGTTTTTCTTAAACTAACAATGCCAGTGTAAGGAGGTGCTCGCGCCTGATTGGACGGGGGAATTTTGCAGGTTTGATTCCTTGATTGGACAGGAGGTGTTAGGGGTGGGGAGAGAGCTGATGGTGGGGGATCCCGCACCCTCCCCCGTCAGTCTGGCCGGCTCAGTCCTCCAGTAGGCTCGGCTGTAGCTCGCAATGTGACACCAGGACGAACACGCACTCGCGCGCTCTCCCCGGCTCGCACTCCCTCGCCCGCTCTCTCACACACGCACGCACACACCCACCTCTCCCATAAACACACACACACACATGCACACCCACACCCACGCGCGCCCGCACCGCCCCACGCGCGCACAATCCCGCCCACGCCCACGCCGCGCTCCGGGGAGTCCGGTCCCAGCCAGAGCGCGAAAGGATACGGAGAAGCCACCGGCGGGGAGCGCAGCGGCACCCCGAGACGCGGTGCCCTCCCCCCGCGGCCGCCTCGGCTCGGGCTCGGCCTGGGGACCGCCGGCCGGCGATGGCCCTGGACTGCCTGCTGCTGCTCCTCCTGGCATCCGCAGTGGCCGCGATGGAAGGTAACGTACCCACCGCGGAGCAAGTTGGCGGCTGTATCCCCGGGGCTTCCGTGGCTGCTACGCGTCGCCTGCATCCCGCGACCCGAGAGCCAGGTTGTTGGGGAGCATCGGCCGCGGCCGAGCGCGGGGCTGGGGCGGCACCCACCCGCGCGCCCCCGGCTGGCTTTCGGCGCCCGCAGCTGGTTCGCGGAGCCCTCTGGCTCCCGCGCCCGGGCGCTCCTTAGCAGCCCCGGTCTACCGCAGCTCGGCTCAGAGAGCACGGAGCCCGCTGCATTGCGGTGCAGGCTCCTTAGCTCCGGGGAGACCGGCGTTGGGGAGGAAGGGGCGTCTCGGGCGGTCCGGCCCCTGGAGTACGGGCGTCAGTCTGCTCGCTTCCTATCCCGGGCAAGGATGCTCTTAGGCAGCCGCGCGCCACCTCTCCTTTTCCTTCGCTCGGGATCCGCGGGCTCCAGGACTCGGCCCGGCGGGCTAGCGCTGCGCGCCGGGACCGGAGAAGCTCTGCCCCGGTACCTCGCAAGTGGCTGCCGAATGAGAGGAGCTGAGTTCATTGGCCCGACCCTCGGGGGACAGCTGGTGGTACCGGAGCCTGCGGGCTGCATCTTTCCCGGGTCGGTCGGGGCGGGGTGGACACGTTTGTCGCCTCTTGCTCCTGAAAACGGGGGTGGGGTGGGGTGCGTGATCAGTTCTGACGAAACTCGCCCAGTATCCCTCCGGCCTGGGAAGGTAGCCGACGCGCAGCGACGCTCTCCCTGCTACTTCAGCCTCGGCTGTGCCTCTGCCGCCGTGGCCCGGAAAGCGCGCTCCGCGGGCACAGCGCCTGGCGCAGCAGGGAGACCCGCGCTCGGCGGCGCCCGCGAATCCCTGTGGGAAATCCCTGCCCCTCTCCCGCCTCCCGCCCCCTTCCCCCGCCCCCTTCCCCGAAGCACAGCGGCGGCCGCAGCCCCCTCCCGAAACGCAGCCGGCCTAGAGCGGAGTTTAGTGTCGGGATGGAAGCAATTCTGGGGGGAGATACGCGCCTCAGCCCCGCAGCCCTGGTGTCCGGCGTGGGTGAAACTCCACCGAGGGACTCCGCACGCAGCCCCCGGCACCTGCGCCGCCTTCCGAGCTGGGAGCTCGCTCCGCTGGGCCGCCCAGGTCCTCGTCCAACTGCTACTGGTTGCCCAGTGGAACCCTCCGCCCGGCCCCAAACCCCGTGATTCAGCGCCCCGACCCCTCCGGAAAGTGCTGCCCTTCTCGAAGCGAAGCTGGGGCCTTGTGGCCCCGAGGCGGGGCTGAGATTACCCGGCCTGGTAGCGAAGACCACCATATCCCGCGTTCGTTCTGGTGGCGGCGCGGGGGTGCGGCGATTAATGCCTAGAAAGCTCGCTTTTGCTTTTCTGAAGGTGGCTTTTTGTCTGCCCTCCGCCTGCCGCTGCCCTCTCTGGCTGCTGGGTCTTTGTGCCGAGGGGGTTGATTTTGGGAGCGTACAGGGACTGGAACGTTGGGGAGCGCGATCAACACCCCGCAGAAGGGATGCTTGGATTTGGCTTATTGAGAGACAAGCGCGGGAGCGGTTGAATTAGGACAAGCCAGGCGAGGCACACCTCCAAACCAGTCGGGACGACCTGGGAGAGCGGGCATTTGCAATGGGCGAGGCCACACGGGACTTTCTAACGCTGGGGCGGAGCGTCCTGCCCGCCGATCTTCGCGCCCCTTGGAGAGTCAGCGGCTCGGTCTCGGAGAGCAAATAGGTGCCTACTTGGGGAGCCTGGTCTCGGCGTTGGGTCTCCATCGTTGAAGGAGGGCATATGCATTCGAGCGAAATTGGAGAGCAAATGTGTGGGAACTCACTGGGCGTCTGGCGGCGCGCGGTTTCTACCCTAGATCCCCTCTTGGCTAGCCCTCCCTGTCTTCTGGGCTGGAGAGGCCCCAGGGAGGGTGCCGTGGTGCGGGCGCCCAGCCGCGCGTACCGGTCCTGTCACCCAGGTCGTCCGGAGCCCTTCCCTCCTCGCAGCTCGGAAACTTTCCCGTTAGCCTGGCCAGAAGAGCCCGGCTTTCTGGGCTGAACGTCTGTCTCTCCAGTAAGGGTTAAAAGAAATGCCACGTTCAGCAGAA
Source organism: Globicephala melas (assembly GCF_963455315.2). Taxonomy (NCBI): domain Eukaryota; kingdom Metazoa; phylum Chordata; class Mammalia; order Artiodactyla; family Delphinidae; genus Globicephala; species Globicephala melas. The sequence goes on along the minus strand of NC_083317.1, from coordinate 130,016,134 downwards.
TATTAAAGCAGCCCTGGCGTCCCTGCTCAGTGCACAGTGATAGTACACACCATTCACTCCTTCCTCTCCCCGATGAACACAGGCAGGCTCATTTTCTCCTCCTCACACGCGGAGCTGCCTTCCCGCCTGCCTGGCTGGGCTGGGGCCAGCGTCATTCGGTTTGCGATGAGTGAGGAATAATTATCAGAAAAGTGGATCAATGAGCTGCCTACACAGAGAGCAGATCCCTCTTACACTGCCGTGGCCAGGTGGCGCCTTCCCTTGCTGGTTTGGCCACTTTTGTGTCTGTCTGTCTTCTTTCTCTCGTGGGTCTCTGTTGGAATTTCAGTGGGCCCTTGTCACCCAGGGCAAGCAGCTCTAAGAGCAGTCAGGTCCTCAGCCCAGGCCAGGGCAGGGACAGAGGGATAACGGCAGCCGCGGGCCAGGTGGTGGGGACACTTAGCCAGAAGCAGGAGGGGCCCTAGGAGACCCTCTGCCTGGGTGGAAGGAGGGAAGGGGCTGGCTGACCTGGGGAGTGAGAGGCCCACACTGAAGGAGACGGCCCCTTCCCTCCCCGCTTACAGCCCGCTCTGCTGTGTGGGGAGAGAGATGGCATGCAGGGCAGAGGCATGGGCTTTTAAAGGCTATTTTCAGAGGGGAGCAGGCAGGCTGGGAGGCAGGGATGCTGACATACTCTGGACTTCTATACACAGAACCAGGGCTCTTTTCTCTGTCTCCAGAAAAACAACTGCCTCTTCAAGTCCATGTCTTTTCACACTGGGCCTGAGAGCTTGTTGAGAACAGGCTGCTGGTGTCTGCGGGCTGCATTCTCTGAGCTGCCCTTTGGCCCATACCCTTTGTGTTGGGGTCTGGAGACCTGGGCTTCTCTTGAGGTGCTTCTCAGGTGTTGGGCTGGCCGCAGACAGTTCTCCCTCAGAGTGGAGTATTCCTGAGCTAAGAGTATTGGTCCTTCTGGGAGGCAGTGCCCTGGAATCACTGGCAGCTCATAGCATCCTTCCAGCCCGAGCACTCATGGGCGTCCACGAATGACCCTAGACATGCAGGTGGCCTCCGTGTTCCACGCTCGCTGACCAGAGCACTCCCGGGAGAACTGCTCTTTGATGTGGCCCAGAGTGAAATACTGGGCTTGCCACCCTTGTACGTGCACACGTTTGATTTGGTGGTAGGGCTTAACAAATAGTGAGTTCTCGAAGGAATGGCTGATGTATGAATACATACACCCCTGAGTTACTGCACCCCTTCGTGGGGTACCCCACCTGGACATGCAAGGGCACTGAATCTCACCGTTCACAGATTGTGGCGAAAAACCCCAACCTCAGCCTGTGTGCCTACAACAGGCCACCAGGCCAGGGGGTAATTGGCAGTTTCTGCATTTTCTGTTAATATTCATTTGCTACATGTGCCTCTGTTTTGGGTACCCATGAGCGTGCATGAGCCGGCAAGCGGTAGCAGGCGCCAAAGATTGAAAAAAATGTCTGGGAGAGAAAAGTAAATTTGAGAGAATTCTATCCATTAGTTGATTATATTTTCTGTGTGTTATGAAACAGTTACCATTACTCAGTGTTTGTGGAGGGACCCCGAAGCCAGTGAGTGGAATGCTGGCGAGGAAAGGTAACGCAGCCCTAGGCCATTGCTTGAGAAAAGTCTTGGCAGTATAGACAGCTACAGAGGTAGGACGCAGGCCTGAACCTTCTGGGTTGGTAAAGCAGAGCTGCCAGTAGCTGGTGATGCCCACCCATCCCAGCCTTAGAAGTTGGACAGGTAACGTACGTTATGAGGATATCCCTGTACTGGTTTAAAAATAAAGTTGCTATTAAAGTCAAAGATGCATTCATATTATTAAACTAAAACAATCATCTTAGCTAATCCTCAAGAGTTCTTGGAAACCCTAAGGTTCAGGAGTGCAGGGTTTCCAGCATGGGCAAAGGGTGGAGGCAGTTTTGGAAGTCAGTCATCTCAGGCAGGGATTTTTAGGCTTTAGGCAGCCTCATGGCACCTGGGCAATTTGCTATAGACTCCTGGACTCTTCCCACAAAAGTTCAGCAGGTCTGGATAGATCCTGAAAGTCTGCCTCCCAGAAAATCCTGTTGTAGGTGCTTCCTGAAATTCTGCCCAGGGGAATGGTTCTAAAATAGGCTGCGGTCACAAATCCTGGGCAGGTCTTGCTCCACTTTGCACTTACTGAATGGCCTGGGATCTTCATTTTTAATAAAGGACCCCAGTGATTCAGATGCAGGCAGTCTGGCACCGGTATATTTGGGAACTGCTGATAATAGCTAACGCTTAACGCTAGGTGCTTTACGTAAATTAATTCATTTAATCTTTAGACAACCCTATCAGGTAGGTATTATTATTAACCCGCCTCTCCCATTTTTCAGATGAGAAGACTGAGGTACAGGGTGGTTCAGTAATTTGATAAGGCCACATAGCTAGTGAGGGGCTTGCACTGGAACCTAGGCAGTCAGGTTCTGGGGTTTGTGTTCTTAACCACTCCACCTCACTGCAGCACTTTTGTAGGCTTTGCATGAAGAAAGGTTCAGATCCACCTGAATCCATGGGCGGGAAGAATTCTAATGCTGATTCAGCCACTGGCCGATGGGTACTCCATTGATTACTGGGGAATCCATGTTTTCTTGGTCATGGGAGAAGAGATGAGTGAAAGTTTCGGGTAATCCCAGCACTTCAGCTGAAGCAGCAGTTTCCTACCCCTTCTTTCCCACCTCCCACTCTAGTCCCATCCTGTGCACAGGCAGACGCAGGGCTAGGGACCTGTACCGTGGTGAGGCTTCTGATAAGGAATCTAGTAGAAAGACTGGGAGCATCTTTGTTCCTCTTCTTGCCCTGGCTGCTCTCCCAAGGAAGAAATGATTGCAGACAAACGTCCCTAAAGGAGGTGGGCCTGGGCACCCTGTGCATCCTGGGGGCAGTGGAGGGAGCACACTGGATCCTTACCTGTTCCACCCCCCCCCCCAATAGTCTAGAGCACATCCCTGTACCTGGATTCTAGGAGTCCACATTCCTTGGAAGAGCTGCCTTTATGTCTCCCTCTTCGGCATTAACCACTTAAGCAACCTGAATATTTCCATCAGATTTCCATGTCACCAAAGGTGGTGGAGAAACAACATTGGATGCCTGCCCTTCTGAGGAAATTACTATAATAATAAAGTAACGCCCTGGGAGAGATTCCATATTTAAAAGCACAATTTTGCATGAGAAATTTCTCAGCCCCTTCTGTGGATTGCATTTCAATGGCAACAATAGTCAGGGTCCCCAGGTGTGTGTTTGTGCTCAGAAGGGAGGCATTGAGTGGCCAGGTCAGGGCCACCTGCTCCATCAAAGGCCCTCAAGCCTGACGTCTGAGTCACCTCACTGGCTTTTGTTGATCACTCCTCTGGGGGTTAGAGAGATGGGAACACACTGTGCAGGGAGGCCTGGAGGGTGGTGGGCTTCATTCTTCTTTGCTAATGGAACACTGCTTTCCACCTGACCTAAGACACAGGAAGCAACTGGATGTACAGTTTGCTCTCTCCCTCCCTGTGCCCCAGGTTCCTCATTGTTGAAAGGCTAACGGAGGGGCCGTTATGATGGAGAGGGTAGCAGGGGCTTGGGCTGGGCGCAAACCCCAGGGTAGAAGCAGTGGTAGAAGTAGGAGGTTTGGGGGTGACAGCTGTGGGTAAAATGCAGTCTGGGGCATGGTGACCCTCTGACTAGTTGTGGGTGAGGTGTGGATCCTCTTAGGCTGGCAGGGGTTCTGCAGCAGCACCTCAGAGGTGAGTGAGGGTGAGCTGGGCCGACGTTAAGAAGGGTCTTAGCCTGGTGCGCTCCACGAGGAGACCTTGCTCCCGGGACCTCTTGTTGCCGACCTGGTCCAGCACTGGGGCCACAGTCTTCCCTGGTCTCACGCAGAATCATCCGCGAGGTGTCTCTCGGTGCAATTGGCTTTTACGTTTGCCACTAACTTTGTGAAAGAGAAGGTTTCACTTCCACAGCCTAGGAAGAATATCTTACCCACCTGCTCCCTCATTCCCCAGGCAGCATGGGAGCCGAAAATCTGGGACCCTTCACGACATCATAACGACCCCCTTAATGGGGTCTTCAGGATGCTCATCTGCTAGAGAGGCTGAAAAAGTGATGAAAAAGGCCGTCTCCCACTCTGCCCCCAGCAGAGGTGTTCCTCCAGGGCAGGGAAACCCCAGCGCCTGCAGACAAACCATTAGCAGCTTCTGAAGGAGGCTACTCTGTCCCCTCATGGAAGGCTCCCAGAACTCTCTGGAGCAGATCTGGGCCAACGTGGAAACATATAGGAAATTTCCTGAGAATTACCAGGACTCATTTCTGCCCACACGTTGCACCTGAGGCCTGGAGTCTCTCCTCTCGTCCCTCCCTGTTTCCTGGCAGCAAGTGACAAAATGACTGATTTGAATTTAACCTCCTTGTTCTGCTTCTCCATCCCCCCAGTGGAGGTGATAATGAACAGAGAAATGGGCAGAGGCAGGTGGCCAGGAGGGGAGGGGCAAGTGAGGGAACAGGGGCCCCAGGCTGCAGCCTAGCACTAGCTTCTGAAGTCCCTGGGACTGATCCTGGGGCCGCTTCAGCTCGTGGGGGCCAACAGGGAGTCAGGCTTGTTCCCGGGGCCCCGACACGTCAGGAGAAGGATTGGAGACAAGTTGTAGGGAAGGGAAGAGACTTTGCAGAGATCTTACAGCCTAGCAGCACTAGAGCCAGGACTAGACTAAGCTTCTCTTGCCCATTTACCATGTGCTGATCCCATGCCCTTAATATCCAAGCATGTGTTCTCCCATTTTACAGGTGAGGAAGCTGAGGCACTACTGGCACAAGAGCTAAGATTCAAAGCCAAGTCTTGACAAATTGAAGTTGGACAGCTCCTCAGCCTCTGCCTCCCAGTTCAGTGCCTTTTCTATTGAACATTGCTTACTCATGAATGAAATCAGGGAGCACTTATTAAGCACCAGCTGTTTATTCACTGTTCTGCCAGGTGCTGTCAAAGGTACCAGACAATATCCTGGCCTCTGTGCCCAAGTCCCTGTGGCCAGGCTCCTGCTCTCTGGAACTGCCCCACCTGTGCCCCCAGCTGGAGGAAGAGCTTTTTCCTTCTCCGTTTGCATTTTCCTGTTTGCACGTGGCCTTTCCCATGTTGTCCCACCAGTCAGACCCCCACTGTGGTCATTAGTGGTTTTCTTTCTGCCACGTGTCCGTCTGGCTCTTGTCTTTGATGTGTTGCTTAGACGGTGGTGGCTCAGCATCGGGGCCGGGCTCGTGATGGTGGGGGCGTGTGGGGAGCAGGTTGCTGTGGGCCTCCTAGAGCTCCCACCACAGGCCCGCCTTCCAGAGGGAGGGCCAGTTGCCTGTGTTCTCCTTTGGGGACCGCCCTGACTTCTGCCGTGTGCACCCTGCCCTGCCCGGGGCCATGTTACTCCCAGAGCTCTGGCAGCTCCTGTCCGTTGGGACAGGTGCAGACCCACAACATCAGGGGAGGACCCGGGGATTTAGCATCAGGTTTGAGTGTGGAAGGGCCCGTAGGAAGAGGGGGGAGAGAACCCCCCCAGCATCCTAGTGTCATTGGACAGTGCCCGGTCCCCCTGGGGCCGTGCCTGTGGACGGTGCTGAGCAGAAGGGCCCGCAATAAGGGCAGGCAGCTTCATCGACAGGGGCGGCAGAGAAAACGCCTTATCTGTGAGAAGCAGATGGGGCCTGCAGTTCATTGTTCTGTTGTTTTCCTCTTGCTATTTTTTCAGTACGTCAAGGTGGGACCTTTGCCCTTGGCTTTCTCATTGATGCTGAGGCTTGAGCTGTGTGGTAAGCTTGGAAGGGGCAAAAGAAGGGAGGACCCTCGCTCAGGAGGGCTGGGAAGGGAGCCCAAAGAGGGATGCTCTCAGGCCCTTCGGCAATGCATCAAAGAGGTCTGGATGCGTTGGGGATGGGGTGGAGTGCAGGTTGTACGCTTCAGGGCAAGGAAGAGGGTCTTAGTATCAGACCATCCACGGAGCTGTAGGTGGGTGCCCAGGGGCCTGTGTTGGGCACTGGTCAGACCATACTTTAGGTGTCAGACCACACTGTGCTACTTAGGTTTACCCTGGCTGGGGCGTGTGTGAATCTCTTCCAGCACCTTCAGGACTGATGCGAGACCCTTCACAATCTGGGTCCCCCTTTCCCTGACTCTGGTCCTGCCAGCAGCACCTTCTGCTGCTCCATCTTCCCCTGCTCCGCACGGGCACAGATGCACACACGCTGCACAGGTACACACCCCCCGGGCATCCCCTTTTCTTTTTCCCCATCTGTGCAGGGGCCCAAAAGAGTGTTCTGTTGCCACGTGCCTCCGGGTCTGCACCTGCTTGCTCTGCCTGTGTTGCATTTGTCACCGATCTTTCCTTGGCTAGCTCTAACTTCGTCTTTAGAATTTGCTATAGTGGTTGCCTCCTCTTGGAAGCCTTCCTCCTAGCCCCAGGCTGGACCAAGTGGCCTGCTGGTCCCCACCACAGCTGCTTCTGCCTCCCTCTGTGGGAGCACAGTCCACACTGGTCTGTAATTGCGTGTTTATTTCACTGGAGACTCCACAGCTCTGTGAGCCCTTGAAGGATGGGACTCTGTCTTAATTGTCATGGTATCCCCAGCATGTGACATATAGGTAGCGGCAATGTGTATGTTGTATTAATGAATACAAAGAAAGAAAAGGTCAGTAGAACACACAAAAACCTGAAATCATTTCTTCTGTGGTAGTTTAAAACATGTCTGCAAATTTTTTGATATTCTTTTCATCAAAATATGAAACCTAGCTCTTCTCCATTTAAATATGGGCTGGCCTTCTGCTCACTCTGATGAATAGAACATGGCAGAAGTGATCTTGCCTAACTTTGGAGGTGAGATCAGAGAAGATACTACAGCTTCTGCCTGGCTCTCTCTCACAAGGGATGTGAGACCTTGTGACCCTGCCACCATATTGTGAGGAAGCCCGAGCAGCTTGGAGAGACCACGTGGAGATGTTCTAGCCACAGCCCTAGCTTCAATCCCAGCCCACTGCCAGCACCAAATGCCAGACATCTGAGTGAGTGAGTCTTCAGATGGCTGCAGCCTCCATCTTTCCAGCCATGTCTGCTGACTCTAAGTGGGAAGAGACAGGATTTCCTCCCTGAGCCCTGTCCAAATTATAGATTTGTGAACAAAATAAATCTTGTCATAGTTGAAAACCACTAGGTTTTGGATTGGTCTGTTATGTAGCAATTGATAACCAAAATATCCTAGGAGAAGTAGTAGAAGTAAAATGGTTTAGAGAAGATTAGAGAGGACTTAAGGAGAGGCCGGGGAGAGGGAAGAGAAATGGTATCTCATTCATTCAACATCTAACAAATATTTGTCAACCTCCTACTGTGTGCCAGGCAGTATGTGCAAAACAGGGAGTGGTGGAAAGGGAGCTCAGCCTTTGTGAGCATCTTAGTGGTAGGACAGACAGTTATTAAGCAGACAAATAATGTAGAACATAATTTTAGGAAAGTACTATAAACGGAGTAAACAGGGTGATGTGATTGAGGGTGATGGGTGCAGGCTTGGGCACCTGAAAATGAGGGGAGAGTGTGGGGAAGGGAACACCTCTCTCTGTGAATACATGAAGGGTCATTTTGCCAAGCAGGCTTAGCTTTACTCAGCATGGGAGATGGATTTTGGCATGATTATTAAATTCTTTCCAGACAAACTGAACCAAGCTGGGATAGGCTGCCTTGAGGGATGATACAGCCCCATTCCGGGGTATCCAAGGAGGGCTGAGTCACTCCCAGAGGTAAGAGCCCAAATTCTACAAAAGGCAAATGGGGAGTGGGAACAGAGGGGCAGAACTGACAGCTTGGCCTGGGAGCCATCAGGTTCATGAATACTCATACAGAGCACATTTATTGAGCATCTACATGAGAAACTTTGTACTTGAAGCTGAAAACATGAAGGTCAGGAAGACACAGGCTTTCCTTCCAGGAGCTCACCAATTAACAGACTGGTGGGGGAGACAGAGCCATGCAAACTACAAGCTGTAACAGGATGTATGATGGCATATGCTAGCTGTGGGGTATAACAGTTACACATCAGCTGCTAGGAGAAACCAAAGGAGAGGGTCATACTTCCAGTGGGAAGGATTTGAAGCAAGAGTGTGTGTGCAAGAGAGAGAAACACAGATAGAGACATGGGGAAAGCTCCTTGGAGGGTGGGTAGAAATTTGTCAGACAGAGATAGGAGTGGGTAGGGATGAGAAACCAAGACTGATAGTCATTCCTATTCTCTGTCTTATGAAGGTGGACTTCAGGAGCTCTCCATGAAGGGCTTTACCTATTTTATTAGCCATATCTTTGGTTGTAGGGACAGATGTACAGCTCAAGCTGGAGAAAAGCAAAGGGTAAGGAGTGATTACTGGCCCTTGTTGTTCCTGGACAGTTTGGGCCTTAGGTTGTGATTATATTTGGGGCACCAAGGCTGTCTTAGGACTCAATCTCCCTTTCTTCATTCCTTAGCTTTGTGTCTGTGTCAACCCAGGTCCTGACAGAAAACCCGTGGCATTCTCAAAGGGTTAATAGAGGAGAGTTTAGTGAAGAGACACTTTCCAGAGGTATGAACAGGGTTAAGGGAACCAAAAAGTGTGGGATGCACCCAGGATCTGGCAATAGTGGGAAGCCATAGCTCCCCAAGGCCAGAAATGGGAAGGGGAGGGACTGGTGCCACCAGGACCTGGCAAGAGCTGTACTTGGAGAGGGCTCCCTGATGGGAGCTGTAGACGTAGATAGAGGAATGCAGCTGCTGCCCAAACCGTGCATGGGGATGGGGAGAGGGGCATCATATTCTTTGAACTCTTTCTCCTCCACTATTTCATCACCTGCCAGTACCTCCTGTTGGGTGAACCCAACAGGAAGGCAGTGGACGTGGAAACCTGGTCCATGGAAGTCAGTTTCCTGAGGCTCAGAAGAGGGCAAAGAAATGGGTCTGGAGGGACAATGGAGAATAATCAGCCCAGTCATTTATGTTGACTTCATCCCCCAGCAGGTTCTCCTGCCAGATCGGTCATGTGGCCAGTGACAGCTCAAACTCACATCCTCTTGAAATTTCATCAGAGAGATGAATTCTCACTCCCAGTGGCTCCAGCAAAAGCCCTGGAAGTTTTGTCTCCTTGGTTCCCTTGGGTTCTAAGCCTCTCCATGAGCCAGGCTCTGTCACCAGCATGTTGAAATGCACTCATCGGCCAGGTTTGGGACGCATGACTACCCATCCCCAGAGCTGGGAGAGGGGGGGTGAGAGTTAGCCCAGACCCACCTGAACCACCAGGCCTGAGATGGGGGATGGCTGACTCTCCACAGAAATATCAGGATGCTGTTACCAGAAGAAGCAGGAGTGGGTGCTGGACAGGGCAACAGTCTTCCACACCCATTCAACCTTCCTGCATAACTGGAACATTACAGAGGGCTAGTGTGCAGGAAAGGAAAGAACATGGACTCTGGGGGCAGCAGTAGGAGGCTGCGGCTGTGATGGTCCTGGATGAAGATGTGGGAAAAGCAGGGGAAAGTGAAGGTGATAGAAAAGTGAAAATCTAGGAAGGGAGACCTAGAGATGGCTGGGCAAACAGCTTCTTTCTTGAGAAAGATATTTTCTATATTCCTGAGCAGCATGATCAAACTCAAAGTGATGAACAGCAAGACAGCAGGGGTGTTTGGCTGAAGGCAAAATGATTTTAAGACTAGGGTATCTCAACTAGACTCTGAAAAAGGGAGGATTCCTATTTGGGACAAGATGAAAAAACAATGAGTGAGGGGCTATGCTTCTCACTGTAACTCTCTCCAACACAGATACCACAACATCTTAACCTAACCATTGCATTTAAATTGGATGCTCAGAGGAGAGCAAGAATGAAAGAAATGCAAACTCATAGGTACAATGAGATGGCTTATTTCCTCTTATTGTCCCCCATTCTCAATCATGGCTTAGTCTCACCAGGAATTTCCATTGTGTGTCAGCAGAATATTTAGTCAGTTTTCTGTGTACTTTTTGTCTAGGTTTTGAGACTTGTATAAAGATGGCAGGTCTTCAATGTCCTCTGCAGACTTCTTTCTTCACACCTTAGATGTCTCTTTCTCTTTTGAGAGAGAGGCATCTAAAATCCGCTAAAGTTCATCAGAGGAAGACTCCATTTGCCCTTTCAAGTTCCCTGCCCTTGGCTCCAACTTTCCTCTACTCCCAGCCAAGCAGAAAAAGAACAATTTTTTTTTTTTAACACAGTAACACAATGCTGCCATTCTGCATGAAAACCCGTGGTTTTCTTTTTCCAATCAGAAGAAAGTTATTTTCCTTTCACTCACCTGACTAACTTGTTTAAAGCATCCCCTCCCCACCCTTGTCTGATATCTTGCTGCTAAGTATTTGCCAATTCATTTGCATCTCAATGGTTCCTTAGCAACTATCATACCCTCAGGATTAGGTACAAAGCTGCTCTCTGACACAGACTGCTGGGGCTACATCGCCCTCTTTTATGGTACCTGAGTTGCCAAACCGAGCCCTGCCCAGACACAAGGCACACTCACTGACAACATCACACAGGTTCTGAATTACAATGCGGTTCCTCCTTACCCTATCTGAGCATGCAGACTTCTCAGAAAACCCTTGTTTTTGAAATGCTCCCAATAGCCTATAGGTGCCTGCAAACTGCCCTCTGATAATACATCTTCAGGAAGAGAATCACAGATCTCAGCATTGGAGGTGAGTCCTGTCTTCAGATGGGCAGTGGATTTGGTCCATTTTATAGATCTGGCAGCTGAGGCTTAGAGAAGTGAAATGGCAAGGTGCGGCCGGTACCGTGACATGCCGAGGTAGGATGGGAGCTCAGGGCTCTGCTGTTTCCTAGTGCTTGCTCCACTCACATGCTGCATCCTGTTAAGAGTGACTTCCATCTGCCAACTATTGTGAATTTCAGGAATAAACTTAAAGAAAGGTGTTTTTGTTTTTTTTTTTTAAACATAGGTATGCTACTCTTCTTCTGAGATCCTAGGAGATTTCTCTTCTCACCTAACCAGAGAGAGTAATTGCCCAAATGAATATGCCAAATATGTACATCACCTCGTTTCTCTGCTCTTGGTGGTTGGTATTCTTTCCATCCTTGGGCTTGTAGCTGTGGGTAGCACTGGAGGAGTGAGGGGAAGCCCGGTGTGTGCGTGTGTCTGTGAGTGTGTGCGCTCGTGTGTGTATTTATGCAGATGGTGAGGATAGACAGTGGCACAGAGACTGGTTAGGAAATTAGAATATTCCGCCCAGGGTAGGTGGTGCTACTTTTGTAGCAGCGCCAGGCCTCCACCACCAGGGCTCACTGACATGCAACAGCTGGCAAAGGGAAGACGCTATTCAGAAAAGGACAATAAGAACAAAGCTCGTTCTACAGTAGGGCTGACCTTCGCGACTCCCACTTCACGTTGTTATTAAATATCCAGAAGGGACTGAAAGAACAATTATGGTATTGTCATAACGTATAAGTGCACGAAGCAAGCCTTGCGCAGGGAGGCTGGGACTCGGCTGAGCTTAACAAAGCAGGGGACTCAGCGACAGCGCTTAATTTCTTCTCACTGGGAGGTTGTTTTCATTATTTCACACGGGCGGAAAACCACCAATGTGCTGCATGCGGTTCTACCATCAGGAGCTCCGGAAGCACAGGCGTCCAGAGGAGAGGGGTGGAAATCCTTGGATTTGTACTTGGCTCCCTGTAGAACTCCATGTGGAGCCCTGATTGTAGCCGTCCTGATGGCCTGGGCTTCAATGGGTGCTGACCGCTGGGGTTCTAGTGACAGTTTGCTGAGTTGAGTTGGTTTAAAGCCTTTCATAGGATGGAGAGTGAGTGACTGGCTTTGCCATGACGGGGCGTCCTGTAAAGAAGGATCACAGGGGCTCACGTGGTCACTCCCTCCTTCACACATCCTCCGGCTCATGACGCCACCTCACAGTGGTAAGGATGGGGACCCATATCACAGGGAAAACGATCAGGTGGGAGTTGCACACGTGCACTGGGGGCTGGCTCTGCGGTGTCACGGCTCTCTCTGTTCTGCATCTAAACCAGTGTCTCTCAACCTTATTCTCATTGCCCCTCACCCCACCCCCCCACCTCCCAGGAGCCTTTGTAGACATTTTTCCTGACCACCCCCTACCACACCCTATGAAATGTTAATACCTGGATATACTGTACATCTCTTTATGGACTGAGGCCCTTTGGGGCCACAAACCATTGTAATATCTAAGATTTTTCACTCCCCACCTTCCCCCAAGAATCACCTTGTACCCCTGTGCAGAAAGCATGATCTAAATCAAATAAGTCTGGCAGCAAATTAGCTAGCCCTCCACAGAGTTGGAGCACAGCTTGGCATCTTCTGTTTTTCCATATAAGTTTTGCTAAGAGTGGCACCGGCTGGTTGAAAGGATGTCCACCTTAGCTAGTCCAGGATGTCCCCTGCAGGCTGGTATTAACCTTTAGTTGTCAGGTCCTGGGGTGGTCCGGGGAGTGGTGTCCATTGAAGGCCTGGGGCACAGGGGTAACCAGAAGCCTTGGGCAGCGGTGATTTACCAGTAAGTGCGGAAGGATTTCAGTATTTGAACAAGCATGTCTGTGCCAGCCCATACTTAGTCAATGTCAGTCCTGAGTTCCCCAGATTTGGAAATAGTTTCTTGAGTCTGGGTCCATTTTTTAAATAAATAAGCTTTCTTGAGGTATACTTTCCATACAGTAACGTTCACCAAGTTTAACTGTACAATTCCATGAGACTTGACCAACGAATGTGGGTGTGTAGCCCCCATACAAACATGATACAGAACGTTTTCATCACTCCCATGTCCCTTTGCTGCCACCCCCTGCCTCTATCCCTCTCCCCTTGACGTTTGGCAACCACTGATCTGATTTCTGCCTCTACGGTTTTGCCTTTTCTAGAAGTTCGTACAAATGGAATCACAGAGCATGTAGTCTTTCTGTTTGGCTTCTTTCACTCAGCACAATGCATTTCAGATTCATCCATGTCGTCCCACAATTGTGGCTCCTTCCTTTTATTGCTGAGGAGTGTTCCATTGCATAGACATACGCACGTGGTTTATCCATTCAACAGTTGATGGCCATTTCCTTCTAGTTTCTAGTTTTGGGCTTTCATGAATAAAGCTACTGTGAACATTTGAGTTATGTTTCTTCGTGAAGACACAGAACGAAAAATAGGTTTTTCTTAGGTACTGGGTAAATACCTAAGAGTGGCGTTGCTGGATAATACGGTTAGTGTGAAGTTGTCTTTATAAGAGACTGCCAATTTGTTTTTCAAACATTTTGCATTCCCGTCAGCTGTGTGGGAGAGTCCCTGTGGCCCCACATCCTCACCAGCAATTGTTATCTTCAGTCTTTTTAGTTTTAGCCATTCTGGGGTGTGTACAAGGGCATCCCATGGTTTTCATTTGCATTGACAGTGTTGTGCTTATCACGTGCTTCTTAGCCATTCATACATAGTCTTTGATGAAATGGATGTTCAGATCTTTTGTCCAGTTTTTTTTTTTTAATTGGATTGTCTGTTCTGGGTCCATTTCCACTTGTACGGTTGTTTGGAGGTAACAGGGAAACCTCACCCCCACTCCTGCCTGTCTGTTGGGGTTGCTGTGTTGTGCTGAGAAGATCATAGGTTGGTACCTGCTGGGTCTCATTCCTGGAGGTGGGGTAGGGATGGGCCATGATCTCCTCAACAAGGATGGTTGTCAGTTATCAGGTAAGAAGTGCATCCCCAGATCGGAGCCAGAACCTTGGAAAGTGGGCTCTTGCTGTGGGAATGTGTGAGCCTCCGCAGGAAGCCATAGTTCAGGTGATCCAGCGTTGTGTCACCCTGTGTTTACTTCCCATGTGTTATCCCTAAGTTCCAAGCCTGTCTCCACCATACTCCTGGGTATGAAGGGAGGGCCTGTGCCCTGCCCCGGCCCAGCATTATGGGGGGAGCTGGGCCTCCATGGTGGTGGCAACAGAAATCAGGCAGAGATCCCCACACATTCTGCTTCTCCAGGTGGTCTTATTACAGGTATCTTTTGGCTTGGGGTTTCCTTCTTAAGGAGAAAGGCGATTCCTCTTCACAGGCTGCCCTCTGAAGGTTGGTCTGGCACTGCTCGGGATGCCTGGTCTCAGGCTGGGCCCATTTGATAGGCCACCCAGGTGGCTTATCACCTTTCTGCTGCTCCGACTCCTGAGGGGTTTCCCAGCCCCACCAGTCTGTGCTGCAGTGAAGCCGTGGAGAATGACTTTGGCTCATTTCTGAACTTCAGGTGACAGATGCAGGATTCCACAGGCTTCTCAACGCCAGGGATGATGTAGGTGCTTCGACCACGTTTGCTGTTATTTTCATGATGATGATCAGCGATCATAGTAATCATGGGGGAGGTGACACATAACAAGCACGTGGAGGCCTGCCGTGTGTCATCAAGAACTGATGGGCTCAGCTGGGCCCTGCGTCACAGCTCAAAAGCACTTCTTGTGCCCACGAGCAAAGATGCAGCTGACTCTGCATCGCTTCTGGCTCTGGGCAGGGCAGGGCAGGCACCCTAGCCAGAATCCACCCTGACCCTAACCCAGACACAGAGGAGGTACTTGGTAAGTGATGGGTGCCTGGATGGATGGACTGGATCCCTATCACACTGCACAGGGTCACTCAGGGAGAAGCTGGCGCTGGGGCCACCATGGCATAAAACCAGGGACTCGTATCAAACAAAACAACAGCAGCATAGGAAACCCAGATCGAACTGTGAAGACAAGACCAACACACCTGGAGCTGGATGGAGAGACCTGAAGATGGTTCAGAGCAGGAGACACCATTGAGAGGACCTGTTTTATGGGGAAGCTTAGGGGTAAACTGTACCTTGAACATGTGGAGACGGAGAGTGGCGGGGCACGTGTCATGAGAGAAGTAGCGGAAGCGGAAGTATGGCAATGGGAAAGGAAAGGCAAGCACGTGGAATAGCAATACAGTCAAGTGAGTGCTCAGTGGCTCAGCCAGGTGGGCGGGGCTGTAGGAGGTCAGAGGACGGAGAGACGGAATAGCCAGGGTAGCCAGGATGGCTTCCTGAAGGAGGGGTACCTCTTGCACGAAATAGAGGGTTCTTGCTGGTAGAAGAGGCAGAGCATAGGATTCTCTTCCAGCGAAACTTGCCCTGCCCTGGGCCAGAATCATCGGGGGTGGAGAACCTGCAGAGAAGCCTGTTTCTGTGACCTCTGCCCCTCTGTCTTGGATCTCCTGGCTCCAGAAAGCCCAGGAGGTGTTCCTGTGGGGCAGGGCTCAGCAGCACTGTTGCATCCTGAGTCCCAGGGTGCAGCTGACACTGCCAACATGGGTTCACCTAGAGGAAAGCAAGATGCTTTTTGCAATGGTCTGGACCAGCTCTCACAGCTGTTTTCTCTGGTCTCACACTCAGGGTGTGGTGTGTGAGCCAGGGCCTGGGCTTTGCCTGGGAGCTCGCCCAAAATGCAGAATCTCAGGCCCTGCCTCGCAATGACCGGATTCAGATCTGCCTCGATCAGGAGTCCCAGGCTCTAAAACTTTTGCATCAGGGACGTACCCTTTTTAAACAATTTAACAAACCTTTTTTGAGCATTTTTTTTAAAAAAGGAATTGCTCCAGGTTAATGAAGACCAAAGAGACATGACAAGTAAATGTAACACATGCTCCTTTACTAGATCTTGTACTGGAAAAAAATTTGTTCTAAAGGACAGTATTTGGACAATTGACAATAAACATCCCCAATTAAGGGAAAGGGTCTCATTAGATGATAGTATCATCACAATGTTAAAATTTCCAAATTTAACAACTTGTGGTCAAGTAAGAGAATCTCCTTGTTCTTTTAATATATGTACTCTGTTCTCAGAGGTCTTGGGGAGGAAAAGAAGCGAACAAGTGTGTGCATATCCTATAATAAATGTATACATAATACACAAATGTATATGTATATTCTCTTATACGCTAAAATATACTTGTAGAAAGAGAGAATAAAAAAGCAAATGTGGCAAAATGTGAAAAAGTGGTGACTCAGGGTAAGGGTATATGGTGTTTGTTTTGTTCTATTCACGCAACTTTCTTGTGTGATTGCTATTATTTTGAAAATAAAAAGTTTTTAAAAATGCGTCTTGTTTAAAAATTTGATGGATGTTGTTACCCTCCAAAAATGGTGAACCAATTTATATTCTCACAACACCGTGGGAGGGTTGGTGCAGCTGTTTGATGTAGCTATTTTTATCTGGCTATTTTCATGCCAGGGACTTTTTTTTGGATGGGGTCATAGATCAGTTTTAACCTGGGGATATTTTGCTTTTTCCCAATTTATTATGAATATTTCTAAAAGTAAAGAAAAATCGTAGTGCCGCGAACATCCATAACTGACCACCCAGATTCAAGAATTGTTCATATTTCACCCTGTTTATTTATCAGTATGCATTTTTCAGGGAAGGTTGGGAATTGAGGCACAGCAAAATTCAGTAACAGCCAGAGGTAAGTGATGGAGCCCACCACCATATCCTCTGTACCTGGTGCTGTATCTCCTGTCTCCCGGATTTTCCCGAATTGCTTCCTGAACAGATAGAATTGTATTTTTTTTTTTCTTTTTCTGAAGCACTTTAGGAGAGTGTTGGAGTCAGATAAGCCTGAATTGGAACTCCATCTCTGACCTTGGGCTCCTTAACCTCTCTATGCCTCAGTTTATTCATCTGATAAGTGGGGATGGCACTACTTACCTCTTCAGATTGTAGTAAAAGATAAATGGGATAACCTGCTTAGCCATTATTCTTGTCAGTTCTTCTGAATGTCTCTTTTCATTTAGCACAGACCTCCAGGCCATCTCCTCCAGGAAGGCTGATCCCCAAGTCTTTACCCTGCCTACCAAGACCTTGTCTAGACCTTACGTTGCTGGTGTGTGGTTCTGTCTTGTCTGCTCCAGTAGTCTCTGGAAAGTTGATACTCAGGCGTGTGTGCTGGGGTGACGCTTGGTAGCTGGACAGCATGACCAGGAATCCCAGACCGTGGGCCTCTCATGTCACTAACCCCCAGCTGCGCAGGTCAGGGTGAAGTCCCCACAGCCCTAGCAGAGTAAGGAGAGGGCCTGTGGCCCACTGCTCCCTTTCCCACCGTGTCTCCAGATTCTTCTCACTAGGCCAGGATTTAAGTTTGTGGGGACAGGGAAGCACAGGGCTGGGGCTAGGGTCAGAGGACTGAGGCACGCAGAATTTAAGGGGGCACCCCAAAACTCAGTAACCAAGATAAATATTTGAATGGAATATTAAAAGAAAATTTTTCAAACTCTAGCCTGTGGGCTGGCTGCCTGTTTTTGTAAACAGAAAATAGAGTTTTAAAATAAAGTTTGAGGGCCTCCATCTGCCCACACGCCCCTCTGCGGCCCCAGGAACTCTCCTGCACTTGCTGTCCTCAATGTGGAATATCCATCAGACCCGTGACTCTGGAGTTTACACAGCTCTTTCATGCCCTAAAGGCCGGACGCCCTGATGCTCTTAGCACCTGTGTCCCCAGGCCCATGGCCAGCGGGGCTCAAGGCTCGGCTGGAGGAAACACTGGGCTGGAGGTGGATGTGTGTGGTGGGTTCACATGGTGCGGGTGGCACTGGTTTCCTTGTCGTGGTGGAGGGGTCCCCATGGGGCCCCTCCTTGGCCTTAAGCGGAAGGAGTGCCTCCATGGCAGAGGTGCAGTGCTGGGGTCAGAAGACTGGCTGCCGTGATCTTGGAAAGTCACCTGTCACCTATGTAATGGAGGTGATGGGGTCCAATCCCCTCCCCTCTGGGCTCTCCAGTAAGAGGTTGTTGAGTAGGAATTAGAGCTGCGGTGTGTGAGATGTCCCAGAGCTGGCCCTTGCTCTGGAGCTGTCAAGCCTCCTCTCCCGTAACGGTGAGTGCAGTTGATTCCGGTGGCTAAGTGGTCATCCCCATAGAGGATCCCCATAGAGGGGATCAAGTCTAAGACCCCACCACCCAGCCCAGAGTGGTGTTCAGCTCTGGGGTAACGAGATCGGAAGTCCCTGGCGCCCTAAGAGTCTGACAGGCGACAGCCGGGTGGGGGGTAAGGTGCCTTTGGTTTCCGATATTTGACCTGGCTCTGGTGTGTCCCTACTCCTGGGGACAATAATATGCTCCCCTGGGAGCCTTCTGCACAGCTGGCCTCTCCTCTCACAGGACTGTGTTTTAGGGTGAACAGGTAGCCTGGCTGGAAACGGAGTAGGGGTGGTAGATGGGATCAGATTTAATCTTCAGACAACCAAGGGATGCTTAGGGGCCAGCTTATGAGCAGAGAGGGCTGTTTGAATAGGACAGAAATGGGTATATACCTGGGGTACCAAACAGGAGAGGCGGCAGAGGTGAGCTCCTAACTGAACACAGAGAAATGGAAGGTGGGCGGGCAGAAACACCCCTCTGTTTTCCCATTGCCGTGATAAACTGGGGTTTTCCATTTGGTATGTGCCTCTCCCTTTCCTGTGCCTTGAGGTCTGGGACCTCCTATTTGTGTGTTGGTGCCCTGCACAGGCGGCCAGCAGGCAGGATGCACGTCCCCCGGGAGGTGCAGTGGTACATGTTGGGTGGTCTCCGAGACCAGGTGCCTGTCTTCGTTTGGCCACTCTCGACGTGTGGCCTTGGACAGTCATCTCCTCTGTAAAGTGGGAATGAATAATACCCCCTCGTAGGGGCTTCTGTAGGGAGAAAGTGAGCTAACACAAGTCCGGTGCCTGTTGCAGTGCTGAGTGTGTAGTGGGCACTCAATGAATGCGTCCTTCCATCTTCTTTCCCTCCTCCTTCGGGGCTGTAGCCTGGGGGGTTTACTTGGAGAAGCTGGGTCTCCACCTCGAGCCCACACCCTGCTTCCCACAGGCTGCTCAGACACTTCTCCTTGTGGGCAAGGTGGCTGCCCTGCCCCGAGCTCCTGCATCCCCGCTTCCCTCCTCTCTGCCCTGCTGGGGGCTTCCCTGTGACATTCTTGCCTCCTTCCCTAGCCCAGCCTTGCCTTCCCCACCCTCCTCCCCTGAGCCTCGCTCAGAGGACAGATGGACACCCTTGGTGCCGATTTCCAGTTTGGCCAGTGTCAGCTAATTGCCTTAAAAACAGACTTCAAATCTGTTACCCGACGAGATAAAAGTTTATTTCCTCCTCATATCACAGTCCACGGAGGCCAGTGGCGATGACCCGTGCTGATGGAGAAGGCCGGCACTCCTACCTACCCCACCCTGGAGATGACACCCCACTTCCTCTCCTCTCACGGTCCCGGCTAGACATGAGCTGGGAAATGGAGTGAGCATCCGTCTGGGAAGAGGGCGCAGGTTTAGAGAGCGGCTGGCAATGTCCCTGCTGCTGCACCACGGCCTCTCTGAGTCTGGGAACGGGGCAAATGCCTCCCTGTGGCCCAGGGAGGCCTGTCCGCCAGGAGGGCTCAGAACATTCCTCCCTCCCTTCCTGCCTTCCCCCCTTCCCCCTTCCTTTCCTTCCCTCCCTCCGTCTTTCCACGTTTACAGAGCAGCCCCTTAGACGAGAAACTGGCTGCCTTCATGCAGTGGAGGAAGAGATGCTTAGGGTAACTTTTCAGTTCATGAGGGCTGGGCTCTCGATCACAGGTAAATAATGATCCAGGTTATTCCACTTACCAAATGCTTCCTCAACAGCAAGTTCTTGGTAGTTGCTTTTTATTTATTTGTGTTTGTCTGACCACCTGCAGTGCGTGCTCCAGCTTCTCTCCCTTCGTGCTCCTGGCACTCCCCACGCTGCTGCCTTGGCTGGGAAAAAGGAGCAAAGGTCACATAAGCTTTAAGAGGGACAACTGCTTTTTAAAATGAAGAAAAAGTATTAGAATTAAGAGGATACGGACATTTAAAAAATGCTAATAAAGTCATACAACCAGGGAACTAATTGCTTGAAAGAATTAGTGGAAGTGAAAAAGGTTTGAGTAAAGATAAAAGACAGGGACACAAGTTATGGTGAAAAGAGGGTGAAAGTCCAAAAGGGCAAGATGAAATGTGAAATCCAAACACCTAAAATACTGGAAGGCTAGATTACATACCCCAAGAAGACTAAATTTGGAAGAAAGCAGACAGTCCCAAACCATAGGTGATGGGCGCACAGCCTGGCTCTGGGACCGTTTCTGTGCCTCTTTCTCTGAGGGTTCTTGGGTGTGAGAAGTTCTAACGTAAGTAGAAAGAAACAATGCTTCTCTTTATGAGAAAGAGGCTGGAGGCGGGGAGGGATGGTGGGGCTGGGGGCCTGGGGCGGCTGGTGCCATTTGTCTTGCCCACTGCCCACAGAAGACACCTCCCTTCTGGGAGCGTCCTCTTGCCCTTTTCTCCCTGTGTTTGGGACAGCTGGAGGCAAGGAGGTTGGGAGGTCAGAATTGGGGGCCACACGCGAAGAGCAGAGCGGCCCTTCCCAGGCAGCAACTCCAGGAGAACATTGGCTAAATGGAAAGGTAAAGACAGTGTTAAAATGGGGCAGGTAGGGGCTTAGAGGGTGTCACCAGGGGCCTTGTGCTGTCTGGGAACTGGTGTAGGAGCTGGGAGGTCTTCTGCTTTGCTGGGGAGTTGGGTCCCGGTATAAAGGATTGCTTCAGCTGGCAGAGACATCCCCTTTCCCTCCCACTGCCCTCCGGCCTAGAACCCAGCCTCTGGACTCCACAGCTCTTCATCCCCACTGGCCGCATCACCACACAGGCGGCTTCAGGGCTGTCCCCAGACATGGGCAGACCCCACAGACACCCTCTAGCCGAGGCTTCCCAGACCACTGGCATCTCTGACCGCTGATGCTGGCCATCCTTCACTCCCACCTGGTTGCAGGTGAGCTGCGATGTCGCAGGCTGATGGTGTGTGCAGGCCGGTGAGGGTGGGGCGCTAACCAGCATGTGTGTTTTCCTTTCTCATTCCTCTTGCAAAAGAATTGGCCCCCTAAAGTCAGGGCCTTGCCCTGACACTCCAGGAATGCCCATGATTCTTATTTAAAATCGTAGGATATTATCCTGTACTGCCACCCTCTCCCGCCTTGCTCTAGTGAGCCATCCCTTGCCAAAGCACGTTCCTTTTCCATTTTGTCTCATTTTGCAAAGGTGACAGGTCTAATTTACATCAGGGACCCTTCTGCTCTTAAATAGCATACTTTTGCTGTTAAAAGATCTTTTTCCAATCACCTTGGAAGAAATTTGTGTCCTTCTCAGAAGCGTTGGCATAGTTTCTGGGAGTTGGCGTGCTGATAGGAGGGTTGGCTTGGCAAACATGCACCCAGACCGTCCAGCCTGGGGTCAGACTCAGCAAGACGTGCACCCTGCACCCTGGCCTCAGATTCAGCCAAGGGGGAAGCAGAAGTGCCCTTGATGGGGTGCCCTGGACCGCCCCTCACCTGCAGCGGGACCACCCAGCTTACCAGTTCCCTGCACCCCCAAGCACCCAGCACTGGGTTGAAAGTCTCCACTGGCTTGCCCCTGGGCCTGTGGCCTCTCAGATAATTGCATTTGCCATTAAATCTCTCAGGAGAAGGTGTGGACTGTTGTAAATGACTCACCTGCCTTCTGTTTTTTGTTCATGTATGTACTTTTTATTTTTATCCTACCTTATTCTGAAAAAGATTTGTAGAAGAAAAAGGAAAGAAACAGGAAATGTTCATTCTCTTTAGTAATCAAATAATTGAATTAAATTACAATTTTAATCACATTAAATTATAAAAAAATCTTTTCTTAAAAAAACCTGGTATGAAGTACATATCCAGTTTGCAATTAATGGATATAATTTACAGTGCTAATGGTATTATAGTTGACAATCTTTTGGAAAGCAATATAATAGATAGCATGAACCATAAACGGAGGCATAACTACTGAATGAGTAGTAATTCTAACCATTATTAATATCATTTTAAAAAAGCAAAATAATATTTGATGGATTTTCATTACAGTACAATCTTTAATTTCAACGAAGAGAACACTTCTTAATTTCTTATTTCTATGTAACTGTTTTTTTATCCAAAATAGTAGAAATGAGTTGGTAAATTTGAATAAATGAAATAATATTCTGAAGCTCCTCATAAAATAATTATTGAAACTATGGAGAAACATAAAAAATTATGAAACTACATCAAATATAACAGTATAAATTAGGATGTCTGCCTATTGCATTTCTTGAAAAATTATTCATTGCTAACATCACCTGCCTTCTTAATGGAGGAAGTAAATTCAGAGAGAGGCTTCCAGAAAACAACTACAGGCCAAGCTCTCCCAGAAGGGAGGTGTCTTCTGTGGGCAGTGGGTTTGATGAAGGGAGTGGGGCGGAGCTTGCACAGTGGAGAATCAAAAGGGAGCTGGAGGTCACCCTGGACTTGGGGCTTGGAAGGAGCACGGTGTTCTGGGGAAGAGCAAGCCGTTACTGCTGGCGCGCGAAGGAAGCCCCGTGCAAGAGCCTGCACCTCCATTCAGAGCCGCCAGCCGGTGGATTCTTCCCATGGGGCTACCCAGGCTGACAGATGAGTGCCCTGGGATGGTGGGAGGGAGATCTTTCTGGACGAACGGAGGGTCAGGTCTTGGATTATGGAGTGTGGGAAGGAAGAAAGTGGGGAGCAAGGAAGAAAGTAGAGAGGAAGGGGAGGAGGTAGGTGGGGCTCAGGTTAAGTTTCTCCTGCTTCACTTGGCCCCTTCTGTGCAGAACCACCTGCAGAACCCAGGGGAAGCGGAGAGTGAGGACAGAGAAAGAACGGAGAGAGAGTGGGAGGGAACAAAGGGGCAGTGGGGTTGGTGGCATCCTGGTCCTCTGAGTAGCTCAGAATTTCCAGCTCCCATGGCCAGCCCCCTACCTCTGCCAGGTTCCCCACTGAATCAGGCTGCACAGGCTCTTTAAGTCAGAACTCTGGGGGTCTTGTTGCCTGTTGAGTGCCTGCCTTCCCGCAGGCTCTGTGACAGGTAACCTCAAAGGCCTTTCCATTTTACAGATAGGGAAACTAAGGCTCAGCTTGGCCCAGGTAACACCAGAGCTGCTTCTGGGCCCCAGACAGGGTTGTTTCTCCTATTTCCCTGAGGGAATCTGATGAATATTCTGGAAGTTGATGAATATTCTGGAAGCTGATGTTTCCCATCGACCATCAAGCTGAGGTCCTCTCAGGAAACTGTAAATACAAAGACATTTTATTGTCGACGTCAGAAGTTGGTGATAGCATCAGTTTTCGTGACAACAGGCTATGATGTCAGACAGTTGCCTGGCACAGCAGAGACACAAGCAGGCAGGAACATGGGGAACCATGGCAGAGAGGGTGTAAGACACAATCCGTTAGCATAGATGCTGAAAGCCTTCCACCCACCCTGTCCCAGCATCGGCTGCTGCTTTCTCAAAGGGAGACACACTGACATTTCGGAGCAAATACATGGGCTTGATGAACCATTGAATGCTTCTGCTTGCAAACTCACACAATTAATTAAAAACAAATATGATTTCCCTAAAAGTTTTCTTTGAGTATTTCCTAAAAGGACAATACTTTTTTCTACTTTTTTCTTTCTTTTCTTTTCTTATTTTTTGTTTTGTTTTTGTACCCCTGGGATCTTGCAGTTGGCTAAGTGGTAGTTGGTTTCTTGTGTGCCCAGCAGGGGAAGCTGTTAATTCCTGTCGACATGGCAGAGCAGGATGGGGATGACAGTGAGAAAGGGCCAGTAGGGGGTCAAGTACTGGGAGGCAAGTGAGTTTCTGGAAGGAGACTGGGAGGTTGAGCCCAGATGCTGAATATGCTGGGGCTGAAAGGCACTAGTTCTGGGGTTCTCACCGTGTGACACGGCAGCACTGGGTCCTCTTGCCAGTTGGAATCATTCTCATCGAAGTGCTCCATGTTGTTAAAAGCTGTGACTGATTATGTTGTTCAAAGAGGGCTACAACAACATCTTCCATCCCACACGCTCTTTGGCAAAGGGACTGTGCCAGCGTAGAAATGAATTCCCCTTCCCTGGAGCCTGGACTGGTCTTGGTGAATTGCTCCACCAATAAAATGTGGCAGAAGTGATGGGCCTTCCAAAGTTAGGTAATCAGTATCTCGCAGCTTCCACCTGGATGTCTGGGAACTCAGCTGTTAGGATGCTCATGCTGGGAACCCAGAGGCCATGTTGTAAGATGCCCAGGCCACGTGGAGATGCCACGTGGAGGGGCTCCAGGGACAACCCCAGGTGTGCTCCCAGCCTTTGGGCATCAAGCTTGCTAGAGGTTCCCGTGACTGCAGCCCCTGCCAACATCTGACTACAGCCTCCTGAGTGACCCTCAGTGAGAACTACCCAGCTGAGCCCAGCTGACCGGCAGAACTGTGACATAAAATGAGACATCATCATCTCAAGCCACTACATGTCCAGGGCGACTAATGGTAACAGGAACACAAGCAATGACTTGAAGTTGTTGTGTGAAACAAAACCCAGACAGGCTCAAGGTCAGAGACCACAGTCATGGCGGATTACTGGCCCTGTGGTGGGCCCTGAGGTCCAAGGCCTCTGACCTTCAGAACCAGGAGACAGTCAGTGGCCTGCCTGTGGGTGAATCCTGCCGTAAGGAGGGCGTGTGGGAAGCGTGGGGATCAGCTGTCCGTCCGCTCCAGGAGCCTGGCTGTTGGTCTGCAGTTTGGCAACATAAATGCCAATCAGGCCAGATCTGCTCCAGCTCTGATGGGGTGGTTTGGAACCTCAGCGTGCAGGACCGTTCATTTTATCTGGTTGGTTTTGGCCGAGTCTCCCAGCAATTGAGATTGGATGAATGTCCCTTTGCAGAGTTTCATCCAAGCGGTTGATAAAAATGCCGGAGAGCGCCGAGCCTGTGAAATCTTACGGAAGATGCTGCTTCCACGGGGCCCTCTTTGGGTACTGTTATTCTGCCAGCTGTGAATCCACCAATTTGTACTTATCTCGGCCTATGCTCTTCCATCTGATCCACCATTTCATGAAGTGCTTTACTGAAATCTAGTACAGAATGGTTTAGTGGCCTAGGAAAACTTCCAAGCAGGAAAGGAGTTCGAGTTGGTGGTTATTACTAACCCGTCATCCTCCCGGAGACTTCCGTGTTTCCTCTGTGTGTAAGTATCCTCTGGTCCCCACCTTCCCCCATGGGTTGGCTCATGGGATACAGTGTTCACCATTTACACTTTTTTCCTTAAAGAAATATTACATTTGCCCTCTCAGCTTTCTCCCACTTTATCCATCCTCTCATTTCCTGAAGATGCCTTTCTTTGACCGTATCTGCATTGTCTTTCTATATTGTATTTCCCACCAGATAGTATTATACCATAAAAGGCAATGAAAACATTTTTAGATGTAGAGCTTAGAACCAGTATACATTTAGGAAGTTCTTCCTGTTGTCATCTTCCAATTTTTTTTTTATTGAAGTATAGTTGATTTACAATGTTGTGTTAATTTCTGCTGTACAGCAAAGCGAATCAGTTATACATACATATATACCTTCTGTTTTTATAGTCTTTTCCATTATGGTTTATCATAGGATACTGAATATAGTTCTCTGTGCTTTACAGTAGGACCTGTTGTTTATCCATTCTCTATATAAAAGCTTACATCTGCTGACCCCAACCTCCCACTCCATCCCTCCCCCAACCCCCTCCCCCTTGGCAACCACCAGTCTGTTCTCTATGTCTATGAGTCTGTTTCTATTTCATAGATAAGTTCATTTGCATCATATTTTATTTTACTTATTTAATTTTTTAAAGATTTATTTATTATTTATTTATTTATATTTATTTTTTGGCTGTGTCAGGTCTTTAGTTGCAGCATGCAGGATCTTTGTTGAGGCATGTGGGATCTCATTTGTGGCACACGAGCTTCTCTCTAGTTGTGGCGTGTGAGCTTCAGGGCTCATGGGCTCTGTAGTTTGAGGCATGCGGGCTCTCTAGTTGGGACATGTGAGCTCAGTAGTTGGGGCGCGTGGGCTTAGTTGCCCCGTGGCAGGTGGGGTCTTAGCTCGCTGACCAGGGATTGAACCCGTGTCCCCTGCATTGTAAAGGCAGATTCTTTACCACTGGACCACCAGGGAAGTCCCTGCATCATATTTTAGACCCCATATACAAGCGATATCATATGGCATTTGTCTTTCTCTTTCTGACTTCACTTAGTATGATAATCTCTAGTTGCATCCATGTTTCTGCAAATGGTATTATTTCATTCTTTTTTATGGCTGAGTAGTATTCCACTGTATATATGTGCCACATCTTCTTTATCCATTCATCTGTCGATGGACATTTAGGTTGTTTCCATGTCTTGGCTATTGTGAACAATGCTGCTATGAACATAGGGTACACATATCTTTTTGAATTAAAGTTTTGTCTGGATATATGCCCAGGAGTGGGATTGCTGGATCATATGGTAATTCTAGTTTTAGTTTTCTGAGGAACCTCCATACTGTTCTCCATAGTGGCTGCACCAATATACATTCCCACCAATAGTATAGGAGGATTCCCTTTTCTCCACACCCTCTCAGCCTCCTGTAGTCACCTTGATGTCTAGCCCATGTCAGCTGGGGTGCAGTGCCATCTCTCTTCCCATTTCTTTCCCCCTCATCATGTAAGGGGAAGAATCAGGCCTCTCCTCAGCAGACCTGCTCTCCATATAATTGACGGTTCTTGCTGTGCCCCTCATCTGCCTTCTCTGCTTCTGGATAAATAATCCCCACTTCCTGTGTGTTTCTTCACTACCCCTGTTCTTCAGGGCCCTAATCATTTTTATTTCATTCTCCACTATAAATGATTTTAAAGTCCCTTGGAAATATAAAGGTTCTCTAAATAATGCATCATCATTTTGGCAAATGATACTGAGACATTCAGAGAGAGAAAATTAATCACACCCTTAGAGCCACAGAGTGGCTTTCCACAGGGCGTACCAAGTAGTTTGTAGAGCTCATCGTTAATCCTCGACCCCTTCCTGGAGAAAGTGGGTAGGGACCATTTATTTTACTGGGGGAAAGGCCATGGAGGTGCAGGCGACTTCTTTGTTGGCACCTCTAGCCAGTGCAGTCCATGGTGTAAAGAGGCCTCTGCTCTCAGCATCCGACACTGCACCTGTGGGTTGTGCTGTCTCTGCTCCACCATCACACGGTGGGCTTCCTGGGCCCATTCCCTCTGTACATCAGCCTGTACAGAGCCCAGGATAATGACCATAAAGCACTTTTTCCTTAGAGCAAATTCTCTGTCCAGACTGCTGCAGTGTCTCCCACTAGTACAAACACCTAGTGGCATCTAGTACAAACACCACAGATTCTACCAATATTCAAGGAGCATGCGCTTTTACATACATCAGCTCATGAATTATTATGTCCATTTTGTAGATGAGGAAACTGTGGCTTGTGGACCCTCTGTGGCTTATTCAAACCCACACAGCTAGCATGTGGCAGTGCTGGGATCTGAGGCCAGGTTAATCTAACACCCTAGTCTGGTACTTTCTCCTCTCTAGCCTGAGCTTATGGCTACATCCATTCTAGTTATTTAGGTTTTGAGTGACAGTAAGCAAAATCTATACACGTGAACACACATACGTACACCTTATTGGCCCATGTAATCCAAAGTACAGTGTGATGCTGGTTTCAGGCTTGGCTGGATGTAGTATGCTGTCATGACTCAGTTTCTGTCTTGTGGCCCCACTTCCTGTGAGTTGGTCTGACACTCTCCCATCATGGTCAGCAGGTCCGTTGTCCTGATACAATACAAACAGGGAGATGCACTTCTTGGCAATTCCTGCACAAGGCCTGGGAGTCATGCTGGTTGATGCCAACCTAGGTCATGTGCTCATCCCTGAACCAGTCACCACGCCCAGGGGCTGGAATTCGCTGATGGGCCTAGATTACTGTTTCTCTTGGGCAACTGAGGGGGTGGGGGTTTGGGTACTCTAAAGGGTGGGTGAAATTGCAAACCAAGACCGTGGACAGTTATGATAAGGAGGATGAGTGGGCGCCGGCTGGCAGAAAATAGGTGCCTTCCCCCCTGAGACCTCGTGCTCTGGCTGGGCTGCTCCTCAGATGGACATTGCCTGTCCCACCAGCATCTCTTTGCTAATTTTTGTTTCCTGGTCCTATTTTTCACCCTTCCCATGTGAATCCCCCATACCCTTTGGTCTGTTTCATGCCTCCCTGGACCGAGGAAACCTTCTTGTCTGCTTGGCCCCTGAAAGCTTCCTCCCTTGAGGACCTGTGATCTGGATTCCTCCTTTCTTTTCCTTGGTACCCCATTGAGGAAAGACATCTGCTCGCCACCTTGGATAGTTTTCGAGAAATAGATTATGTCCAAGTTGGAATAAATGTGCAAAATTCACATCTCCATGCTATTTGGGACTTCTGGTGAATAGTTGGTGAAAGTCACTACAGCCAAGGATGGAGGCAAAACCAAGTGTGTATGAATGGGAACAAAAAAGATCCTGGGGTCTTAATAGACCGATGAAGACTCTGACTCTGAATACAGTGCCATAATGAAAAGTCTGGCAGGATCCTCCTGGGCACCAAATGGGATTCAAACAAATGGGGCATTTTGGCCCAGAAGGTCACATCATCCTCTTGCTCTGTTCCTGGTCAGTTAGAACCTTCTCCGAGCCTCATCCCCAGTTGGGCCCATTATACCTGAAAACGTGTTAATTCCAAGCATCTGACTCAATCTGATCATTTTCTAGATCAGGAATCTGAGATCCTGAGAGGCTGAATTAATTCCCTAGGGTCATGCAGTGGGTTAGGGCATAGCTAGAAGTGGAGCTTACTTCTGATGCCCCCTCTAGTGCTGTTTCCAGTCTCTGTGGTTTTCCAGGGCGGCTCAGCAAAGCATTTACGCTGGGGAATGACTCTGTGCGGGAGGCTTGGGGACTGCAGGCTGTGCCCAGACAGAAGGAGGCTGAGGGCCATGGACGGGGTCTGATGGTGCTTCCTGGAGACTGGTCAGCATAGTCCTGGGCACACGTGGACACTGAGCCAGTGTGTGGGCACCGAATTGGCCGATTATACTTTTCAGGGTTGGGAAGATTCTGGTTAGGAAGGTACTGCCCCAATGTTTTCTATACTGCAGAGGAATGTGCCTGTCAGGGCGACAGAATGCTGGGGTGGGCCACACAGGATGGCCACTGGGTCCCGTCTCTGGAGGTATTAGAGCAGGAGGTCTGAGTGGCTCAGACAGGAGCTGCCTGAGCATGGCAAGGTGGGGCCCTCCATCACCCAGCTTGTACTCTGTTTGGGGAGCACCTACCATCTCCCTTTCCTTCCCACAGTCAGTGAAGTATTGCGGTAGAGATGTGCCTTCTTACACATGATTTGGATAAATGGAAAACCCTCATATGGGAGGGTGCTATTTTTAAGAGATACTAGCTACGGAATAAAATTCTGTGAAACACACAATTATTTAGCTGTCTTTTGTTCAGGAACATTCTTCTAATTAACGGCCACTAGCATCTATTGAGATGTTGGGCAAGCATGCCTGCTATGTGCTTGTTTCGACGGGGAAAAAAATTAGTTTGTATCCTTGACCCCAGTCCTGAGTGAGCCTCCCCTCCAAGGACCTGAGACAGTCACCTCGGGGGTGAGTAGTAGGAGGCTCTCTTTGTCTGGGGGACACTGGGACTTGGGGAGATTGCCTCCCCAGGTGCCTCTTGGCAGTGGCCTCCCGGGGGGGCTGTTATAACCCTGCGGCTCTGAGAGGGTCACTCAGTAATGCTGCCCTCCCCGGCCGCACCCTCCCTTCAGTCCTTCTCAGAGCTCCTTTTCATTTATCTTAAAAAAAAGAACTTATTTTGAAATGATTTCAGACCTACGGAAAAAATTTTTAGTACAAAGAATTCTATTATACTCTTGTATGGGTTGAACTATGTCCCCCACCCTCGCTGAAATCCTAACCCCCAATACCCCAGAGTGTGACCTTATTTGGAAATGGGTAGTTGCAGATATAATTAGTTAAATTATATATATGATGAGGTCATATTGGAGTAGGGTGGGGCCCTAATCCAATATGACTGGTGTCCTTATCAAGAGGGGAAATTTGTATGATACATGTGCACAGAGAGAGTGTCGTGTGAACACAAGGGCAGGGATCAGGGTGAGGCATCCATGAACCAAGCAATGCCAAAGATTGCCAGCAAACCACCAGAAGCTAGGAGAAAGGTATGGAAATACATCCTTTCTCCCTACTCACAGAAGTCAGCAAGGACTCAACAAGAAGGCAGAGGCCGGGGGTGGGGTGGGGGGCAGGGGCATAGATCCTCATAACTTCCATTAGCTCTCCCTGCTTTCTTGAAATGGAGAGTGATTTCCTGCTCTCATGTCAACTGCATGGCATCCCCAACCAGAGTATTGCTCTTAAACCCTTCTAATCGAGAAATTCCAGAGTGGCCTCTGGGGAGGAGACGTGTCATAAGAGGGCTCCTCATTGGAGTAATTGAGATCCAGTGTCCTGTCCAGGCAGATAGCTTGCAGAGCTCTGAAAACACTGGCCAGCATGGCCTCCAATCTTCCTTGGAGCTTTCAAGAGCAGCTGGGAGGCCAAGAGTGGGCCCGCAGAGTTTTAGGCTCTAATGAGGGAAACTCTGGCCTGTGGAGCTGGACCCTCGCCCCACAGTTCTAGACCAGCTGCCTGCCCCATAGCTGAGCAGATTCAGGATCCAGCAGACGCTCTGGGACCCTGTTTTCCCACCGTGTCACGCCCTCCTTTTCTCCAGTTTTCCTTCCCCAAGTTTACAGACTTGCTCAGGTCCCTCCCAACAAGGAACAGAAGTTTGCTTCTGGCCTATCCTACCCCTCTGATGCTTCCACTTTCCCTTCCAATGTCTCCAAAGTAGTTCTCACGGGCTGCTTCCACCTCTGTAAAGACTTTTCCCCTGCAGTTGAATTGACTCTTCATTCCCGTGCTTTCCTAAATGTTGCCTCTACACAAATGGAAAATCATCTCCCAGCTTCTCCACCTTCAGCCCGCTGTGACTTGGCCCAGTGCTTTTTCACACTTTGTAACATTTATTGGCTTTCCCCCCGATTTCAAAAGAAATGCATGCTCTGAGCTCTCCTCATTTTCCAAAGAGGACTTCCTGTAGTCTTCCTTGGTTCAACTGCATTGTGGGAGAACTTACCTCTTTGAATGCTTGTGCGATCTGCTTGGGAGAATTCGGGGCTGTTACTCTGAAAAGGAAAATGTCAAGTGATGCTTTCTGAAATTGTCCAATGTGCCAACATACTGTGAGGGCAGCATGCTGGCTGGGTAGGGTCACCAGATAAAATACAGGATGCCTAGTTAAATTTGGAGTCCAGAGAAACAGTACACCATTTTTAGTATAAATGTGTCCCAAATACTGTGGGACGTGCACTGACATATTGCATGTGACATTGGGGATATACTTAATACTAAAAATGATTTATTATTTATCTGGAATTCACGTTTAACTGGGTATCCTGCTGTTTGTTGGTTTGCTGAGGCTGGAACCCTATATGGACAGGTGGGATGGACCTAGGCAACCTGTGGACGGCCTTCATCTGAGGTAAACAAGGGCATTCGTGAATATAACATAAAGGCCAGGCTGGGAGCAAACCAAGACAGAATGAAGCTGAAAGGAAATCTGGGACAGGTCGTGAACTGAACTTCAGACCTTCAAGTGAAGTGTCTGAGTCATTGTAGCTCCCGAGAATTTGCCCTGTTAATCTGAGGCCCTCTTCTGTCCCCAGCTCCATCCCTCTGAGATCACTGCCATGACTCCCCCCTCACCCCCTATGTGCTAGTAGAGACCTAATATTTTCCCCTAAATCAATTCACTTAAAACCTTGAATGTATTTCAAAAAGGAATACCATTGTTCTCAGGGGAAAAGCAGTCTCACTTTTCACAAAGTGCAGGTGACTTCCAATGTAAGGACAATGACATTGATGTTATTGAACTCTAACCTTTGACTCTGAGTCTGAAGCCTGCTCTTGATTCCTTAAGTGAACTTAGGGCTTCCCTGGTGGCGCAGTGGTTGAGAGTCCACCTGCCGATGCGGGGGACGCAGGTTTGTGCCCCGGTCCGGGAGGATCCCACGTACCGCAGAGTGGCTGGGCCCGTGAAACGTGGCTGCTGGGCCTGCGTGTCCAGAGCCTGTGCTCTGCAATGGGAGAGGCCACAACAGTGAGAGGCCTGCGTACCACCAAAAAAAAAAAAAAAAAAAAAAGTGAACTTAGTAAGTGGTGGAGAGGTGCTAATGACACACCAGTCCCTGCTTGAAATTTTGTTGTTGACATAATCACAAGGGCCAAAGAAGAATTGCAGGGGACACAACTTTCTAACCCTGCAGGCCAGCATATTTAATGGTTAATGTGACTCTTGTTTCTAGAAAGTACTGGTGTTGGGTATGTCTTAGTCATGGCCGGTAATGCTAGTCTGCTTTGTTTTTTTAAAAAGTCCTTTATAAATGAATTTCCTCTTTCTGTGGAGAGAAGTTTGAATTTTTGCAAGTGGGAGTCAAGTTTCCACAGTGCATGCTTGTGGTGACCTGATCCCACATCCTCTGTGCTGGGGCCACCAGCCAACATCCAGCAGAAATCACCTTGGGGTCCTTTGGGGCTCTCATTCCACCGTGAGTGAGGCTACAGAGGTAAACACAACTAGACTCTCCAGCTTTGATCTGAAGAGGTCCCACTCTGCCCCTGTGACCCCCAGGCCCTCTGGTTTGATGGCAAGGCCAGGACAAGATAGAGTGTGCTGAATGGACCGATATCCTTGTCGTTGGGACTGTGAGTGGGCAAGCCTCGTCCCCGACAGGCCAGGCAGGACTTGGAACACAATTTTTCCATGGAAACAATGTACTAAAGGGTGGTTAGGTTTTATGGTATGATTGGTTCAGGATAGTAAATTTTCTTTGAGCTTCTAATATATTCCAGACACTGTGCTGGGACTACAAAACGTAGAAAGCACTGTTTTGGGCTAAATGGAGTTCAGTCCTGTGGGAGAGATGGGCAGAGAACAGACCAACGGGCATTGGCTGCTTGGGGCAATGGGTGCCACAGGAAGGATGGAGGCCCAGTGTGCTGTCGGGGTCCAGCAGTGGGCCCGGCTAAACCTGAGAGCGTCAGGAGGAGCTGCCCTGAAGCTGAGTCTTGAAGGGGGAGGAGGTGTTTGATGGTGACGAGCAGGGATGTGGGGCATGCCCAACAGGGTGGACAGCTAGCAGTGGGGCCAGGGGGCTGACCTGCATGGTGTGTGCTGAGCTTCTCCCATCCGCCCATATTTCTAAAGTAAGTTGAGTTTGGAGGGATAAGCAGAGGGGTTTTATGGAGGTCCCCCCAGAGCCTGATAAGAAGTGTGGACTCTCAGTTTTAGGCAGGGGAGCCACTAAAGGATTTTGGTCAAGTTCACATTTAAGGAAGTTGCTCTGGCAGTTGTGTGGGTGATGGATGAGAGGATGCTAAGACAGAGGGAAAAGACCAATAGAATGCTTCTGTGTCATTCTAGGCAGGGATGAGAAGGCCTGGGCCGGGGACTCGCTAGGCTCCCTAGAATGCAAGGCCCAGGAAGGCAGGGATCTTAATCTGTTTTGTTCAGACATATCCCAAACGCCTAGACGAGAGCCCGCTACATAGTAAGTGATAAATAAGTATGTGTTGAGTGAGAGGTTCAGAGTGAGGGGAGATTTAGGGGGTCCAGTTTCGTGGAGATGAAATGGGCATTTGATGTTTCAACCTGGATTCCTAAGTGTCCTCTCTAGCAGACCTCCAGAGACAAGGAGGTCTTTTTGTTTTTCTTACACAAAGCAAACTCCTGACCTATGGATGGTCTTTTGGGATGCGAGTTGTTTGGGAATCTCTGGGTGAGGTCATCTCTGGTGTCTTTTCTGCTGGACTCAGTTTGGCCAGCCCAGGCCTCTCTAGCTTGGTCCTTAGTGGAGACGGAATAATGCTTTGCCCTCGTTTTATGTTCAGAACATGTCACCTTCTAGCTTCTTCTTAGGGATAACCCTACCCTTTGAGCCTTTTTACTATGTAAACATCAAGTGGTCTTTCCAAATTCTCCCATTTGGAGGTTGCCTTATAATCTGTGAGCTGAGGACACCAGGGGAAGGTCTCCTGGCCATTGGGACAGTTTGGGATGTCACCTGGTGGAGGGACATGAACAGCCACGCCATCAAAATCCGTGATTAATGGACATAATCTCCACCAGAGCATTAATTTGGGGCATAATCAAAGCCCGCTGAATTACTTCAGTGTCAGACCTTGACAGAGAAGTCAGCTTGGGATTAGCATTTTGATTTAAAGTTCAGGGGGTGGTATTTATCTTTATTTCTGTCACATACGACTGATTGACTGTCTGTCCTAGAAAATAAAAACAAATGCTACTTCCTCAGTCAAGTGAGCAGGGGGCAATTTAGAGGGGCTTTCTCACGGTTGGCTGGACACATACGGAATGGGTCGGCAGCCTCCTGTCTTGGCTTCCACAAGGTGTCTGGGCTTCAGGTTCTCGCTTCTGTCAGAGGCCAGATGACTGTGGGAGAAGTTGTGCTAACATCTGTGCAGGGGTGTCGCTCCTGATGGCAGTGCCTTGGCAGAGCCCTGGCCTGAGCTGAGAGGAGCTGGCATGTGGTGTTGGGGACCCTGGAGAAACTAGGTCCATCCCCGTGGGACTGGGTTCAGAACATTGGAGACCCCTCCCCTTCCCCAGGCTGAACAGCACTGAATGGTGGTAGATTTCAGATTCCAGGCCCTGTGATTGCCGCTTGCAGCACTGCAGAGGGGTTGCTCAGGACAACAGCTGAATGTGTGCGTGAACTTGACATTATTGATGCAGACAGTGCAGCCAGGCACTGGGCTGGTGTCTTTACCTTCATTGCCTTGAATCTTGACCACAACTCTTTATAGATGAGGACCTAGAGGCCCAGAGAGGTGAGGCAACATGCCCAAGGTGAGTAGAAATGGCAGGAGCTGAGTCCAGCCCTGGACAGTCTGGCTCCAAAGCCTGGGTTCTTCCTGTCCCTGCACCTGATTCATCTAGCCAGGTGGGGCAGACCACGGAGCCAGAGGTGACGGGCCCCTGAGCCTTGAGCGTGGTTCTGTAAAGGGAAGGGCCCGACTGCGGAAGAAGGACGGCAAAGGGGCATCAGGGTTTCCCGGGCTCCTCAGCCTCCACCCATTCTTAGCCCCACATCTTCACCCTCCTCATAAGAACCCTGAGGTTCCTGTCGCCTGTTCTGTGGGCTCTTTGGCCGCAAGTTGGAGGCTGTTGCCTGGTAGCTGTTTTGGTCCAAACTCAGAAGTGATCGGCGCTCCGCCAAGAGTCAGCAAGCTCTTTTGCAAATAGGGTTTAGTGAAAGGTTGGGTCAGAGTCAGCAGTTTGGAGCTTCTGTGGACGTTTCATCTGAAGGCAGAAGCTGATGCAGAGGCTGTCTGGAGATGGGGAGGGTGCGTCCCCCCTCAGGGAGAGTGGTCCACGAGGCACCTGCCCTGCACAGCCATCCCAGTCCTTCTGGCCACACCGAGCACCCCCTAAAGCACAGACTCCCTTCATTCTCAGGGTTATCTGACAGCAATGGTCAATGCAAAGTATGATTTCAACATCTATTGTACTCACTTTTTCAATTAAAAAGTAAATTTTAATAATGGATTTTAGCTCTTTGTCTCTCATAACTCAGATGCAGTTTTTTCAAAACGTGCATTTAAAGAATTACTTCATTTGTCTATTTTTAATTTTGCATCTGAAAATGTAGTCATCTTTCAGGAATTTCATCGAACACAAATCGAAGCAGATCTTTGTAAATTAAGAGGCAAACCATCTGCAATCTAACAGAGGTATGATATGTATTTGGTGAATTTCTTAAAATTATACTTTATTAGGCAAATAAAGTACAACTGAAATAACAGGCAGTGAAACTCTTTTCTTTGATTAAAACTGTATATTTATATATTATGAATATTTATTTACATTCGACAAAAGCACATTTTAACAAAAACATGTACCATGCATTGTTCGTATTTTGGTTATAAATATGAAACATGGACTTTAAAAAAAAACTGTAAATATGAATCAGCCTAAGTTTAATCAAGATAAGAAAGTTAATGTCTTCATTATGCAGCCGCTTACCTTCTTCCTGTTAATTCATTGACCGAAAAAGAAATAGGAGCTCGCCTGCTTTTCCAATTCCCAAGTGACTAATCTCAAATAGATTTGTCTAAAGAAAGAAGACATTGTTTCTTCATCTGTGGAAGACGGTACGGTTATTAAAAGCTTGGTTTATCATTTTAATAGTCTGCTGAATGCAGGTAAACAACTTTATTTGAAATTACTCATCGGCAAATCTCTCTCTTAACGTGTCCACCCTTAGCTCTGTCTCATAAAGCTGATATTGCAAAAGGATGGTAGCTAGTTGTCCATGTGGCTGGATGCCAAGGTGTCCCTGCAAAGAAAGAGTGACCCCAGCCCACCTATGGGAATACTAGCAACCGGTGTGTCAGGGGCACATTGGGATTTATTTGTAAAATGTTTCTTTAAAAGATTAAAATAATCTATTCTCTCAAACACCCCATAACTAAAAGGTACGTTATCTATTCCATGATTACGTCTTTGAGCTTTAGTATATCTTTTTGGCTATGGAAAGCAAATGATTGGGGTTAATTTCTTTCATAACTAGATGTTTTAAACATCTGATTTACTTCTAAAGGATCTCTGATTCTCATCCTTCTTGGTTCACATGGATGCAGATGTTGTTGATATAAACTCAAGGATGAACACCAAATGGTTCCCATGGCCTCAGGCTGCTTTGCAAAATGACTCCTGCTGTCCTGGGGCATGAAAGGGGAGAGGGCAACCAGTCCTCTCCTGCAGACCTTGCCAGAGCTGGGAAGAGGTGGGGCTGGTGGGATGTGATGCCCACAGGGCTGGACCCTCATGGGGAACAGAGAGGGTATTTTAGCCTGGGGTTTCTTTAGGCCTTGCTAGCTTGAATCTATAAAAGCATGGCTTTATCAAAGGAACAAAATACCAAAGAAAGCTCTCCTCTGGCCCCCAAAGATTGAGAATTAGCCAATATGACTTAAGTATTTAGGGGTATTTGGTGGAATTTTTAACAGTTTCCATACAAGGAAAATTTAGAAAATGGGGAACATGAGAGTAGCTCATTCACGCAATGGAAAGCACAGAATAGGGGCTTTGATTGACCGGGATTTCCCTTCAGGCTTTAGGGAATCTTTGGTCCTGGACCGTGCTTCTGCACTGCTCTTTCTCCCAGAATCCTCATGCCTGATGGTCAGGTTTCTTATACCTTGGGAATGCCACTGGCCTCCTGACATTCTGGTCTGAGCTCTGTCTTCAGGTGGTGGGGGAATTGTTATCACCTTGGAGGCCCAGGCTTGGAACAGGGAGATGCTGCACAAAAAGGTGGAAGATTCATGGGGCCTGAGGTCCGGGAAGCCATAGGAGGTCATTTACTTGCTCATTTCCAGAGTTTTGAGAGGGTTAGAAGCAGACCCAAAAGGAAACTGTGGCTTCCTTCCTGCCCCAGCCTTTTTGCCCTCTCACAGTTCTCCTGGGCTTCTTTCAGCTCCTGGGGAAGCCTCCTGGATGCCTCCTCCTCAGAGTCTCCTAGAAGTTCATGCTGAAATGTTGTTGCCCTGTTGGTCAATCAGTTCTTCCTAGTGTCTGTCATCTGTGTTGCCCAAAGTTAAAACCTTATCCTCTCATTGCTATACTTGAAATCATAAGAAAATAATTGCTTAGCGCTCTCCTCTAAAAGAAAATGCTTCACTTAATAGAATCTTCTAGGGGGTTGGCGGCGTGAACACAGCCTGCAGGGGGTTAGTGCACCACGGCTAGCCGGGAGGGAGTCCGGGGAAAAGTCTGGACCTGCCGAAGAGGCAAGAGACTTTTTCTTCCCTCTTTGTTTCCTGGTGCGCAAGGAGAGGGGATTAAGAGCACTGCTTAAAGGAGCTCCAGAGACGGGCGCGAGCCGCGGCTAACAGCGCGGACCCCAGATACGGGCATGAGATGCTAAGGCTGCTGCCGCCGCCACCCAGAAGCCTGTGTGCGAGCACAGGTCACTATCCACACCTCCCCTCTGGGGAGCCTGTGCAGCCCACCACTGCCAGGATCCCGGGATCCAGGGACAACTTCCCCAGGAGAATGCACGGTGGGCCTCAGGCTGGTGCAACGTCACGCCGGCCTCTGCCGCAGCAGACTCGCCCTGAACTCCGTGCCCCTCCCCCCCCCCCGGCCTGAGGGAGCCAGAGTCCCCGAATCAGCGGCTCCTTTAACCCCGTCCTGTCTGAGCAAAGAACAGACGCCCTCAGGCGACCTACACACAGAGGCGGGGCCAAATCCAAAGCTGAACCCCAGGAGCTGTGCGAACAAAGAAGAGAAAGGGAAATCTCTCCCAGCAGCCTCAGGATCAGTGGATTAAATCTCCACAATCAACTTGATGTACCCTGCATCTGTGGAACACATGAATAGACAACGAATCATCCCAAATTGAGGAGGTGGACTTTGAGAGCAAGATTTATTATTTTTGCCCCTTTTCCTCTTTTTGTGAGTGTGTATGTGTATGCTTCTGTGTGAGATTTTGTCTGTATAGCTTTGCTTTCACCATTTGTCCTAGGGTTCTATCCGTCCGTTTTTTTTTGTTGTTGTTTTTCCTTTTTAAAAACATTTTTTTCTGAATAATTATTTTTTATTTTAATAACTTTATTTTATTTTTTCTTACTTTATTTTATCTTTTTTATCCTCTTTCTTTCTTTCTTTCTACTTTTTCTCCCTTTTATTCTGAGCTGTGCAGCTGAAAGGCTCTTGGTGCTGCAGCCAAGAGTCATTGCTCTGCCTCTGAGGTGGGAGAGCCAATTTCAGGACACTGGTCCACAAGAGACCTCCAAGCTCCATGGAATATCAAACGGTGAAAATCTCCCAGAGATCTCCTTCTCAACACCAACACCCAGCTTCACTCAACGACCAGCAAGCTACAGTGTTGGACACCCTATGCCAAACAACTAGCAAGACAGGAACACAACCCCACCCATTAGCAGAGAGGCTGCCTAAAATCATAAAAAGTCCACAGACACCCCAAAACACACCACCAGATGTGGACCTGCCCACCAGAAAGACAAGATCCAGCCTCATCCACCAGAACACAGGCACTAGTCCCCTCCACCAGGAAGCCTACATAACCCACTGAACCAACTTTAGCCACTGGGGACAGACACCAGAAACAATGGGAACTACGGACCTGAAGCCTGCAAAAATGAGACCCCAAACACAGTAAGATAAGCAAAATGAGAAGACAGAAAAACACACCGCAGATGAAGGAGCAAGATAAAAACCCACCAGACCTAACAAATGAAGAGGAAATAGGCAGTCTACCTGAAAAAAATTCAGAATAATGATAGTAAAGATGATCCAAAATCTTGGAAATAGAATAGAGAAAATTCAAGAAACATTTAACAGGGACCTAGAAGAACTAAAGAGGAAACAAGCAACGATGAACAACACAATAAATGAAATTAAAAATACTCTAGAAAGGATCAATAGCAGAATAACTGAGGCAGAAGGACGGATAAGTGACCTGGAAGATAAAAGAGTGGAAATAACTACTGCAGAGCAGAATAAAGAATAAAGAAAGAAAAGAACTGAGGACAATTTCAGAGACCTCTGGGACAACATTAAACACACCAACATTCAAATTATAGGGGTTCCAGAAGAAAAAGAGAAAAAGAAAGGGACTGAGAAAATATTTGAAGAGATTATAGTTGAAAACTTCCCTAATATGGGAAAGGAAATAGTTAATCAAGTCCAGGAAGCACAGAGAGTCCCATACAGGATAAATCCAAGGAGAAACATGCCAAGACACATATTAGTCAAACTGTCAAAAATTAAATACAAAGAAAACATATTAAAAGCAGCAAGGGAAAAACAACAAATAACACACAAGGGAATGCCCATAAGGTTAACCGCTGATCTTTCAGCAGAAACTCTGCAAGCCAGAAGGGACTGGCAGGACATATTTAAAGTCATGAAGGAGACAAACCTGCAACCAAGATTACTCTACCCAGCAAGGATCTCATTCAGATTTGATGGAGAACTTAAAACCTTTACAGACAAGCAAGAGTTGACAGAGTTCAGCACCACCAAACCAGCTTTACAACAACTGCTAAAGGAACTTCTCTAGGCAAGAAACACAAGAGAAGGAAAAGACCTACAATAACAAACCCAAAACAATTAATAAAATGGGAATAGGAGCATACATATCGATAATTACCTTAAATGTAAATGGATTAAATGCTCCCACCAAAAGACACAGACTGGCTGAATGGATACAAAAACAAGACCCATATATATGCTGTTTACAAGAGACCCACTTCAGACCTAGGGACACATACAGACTGAAAGTGAAGGGATGGAAAAAGATATTCCATGCAAGTGGAAATCAGAAGAAAGCTGGAGTAGCAATTCTCATATCAGACAAAATAGACTTTAAAATAAAGACTATTACAAGAGACAAAGAAGGACACTACATAATGATCAAGGTATCAATCCAAGAAGAAGATATAACAGCTGTAAATATTTATGCACCCAACCTAGGAGCACCTCAATACATCAGGCAAATACTAACAGCCATAAAAGGGGAAATCGACAGTAACATAGTCATAGCAGGGGACATTAACACCCCACTTTCACCAATGGACAGATCATCCAAAATGAAAATAAATAAGGAAACACAAGCTTTAAATGATATATTAAACAAGATGGACTTAATTGATATTTATAGGACATTCCATCCAAAAACAACAGAATACACATTTTTCTCAAGTGCTCATGGAACATTCTCCAGGATAGATCATATCTTGGGTCACAAAACAAGCCTTGGTAAATTTAAGAAAATTGAAATTGTATCAAGTATCTTTTCTGACCACAACGCTATGAGACTAGATATCAATTACAGGAAAAGATCTGTAAAAAATACAGACACATGCAGGATAAACAATACACTACTTAATAACGAAGTGATCACTGAACAAATCAAAGAGGAAATCAAAAAAAAAAAAAACCTAGAAACAAATGACAATGGAGACACAACGACCCAACACCTATGAGATGCAGGAAAAGCAGTTCTAAGAGGGAAGTTTATAGGTATACCATCCTACCTTAAGAAACAGGAAACATCTCGAATAAACAACTTAACCTTGCACCTAAAGCAATTAGAGAAAGAAAAACCAAAAAACCCCCAAAGTTAGCAAAAGAAAAGAAATAATAAAGATCAGGTCAGAAATAAATGAAAAAGAAATAAAGGAAATGATAGCAAAGATCAATAAAACTAAAAGCTGGTTCTTTGAGAAGATAAACAAAATTGATAAACCATTAGCCAGACTCATCAAGAAAAAAAGGGAGAGGACTCAAATCAATAGAATTAGAAATGTAAAAGGAGAAGTAAAAACTGACACTGCAGAAATACAAAAGATCATGAGAGATTACTGCAAGCAACTCTATAGCAATGAAATGGACAACCTGGAAGAAATGGACAAATTCTTAAAAATGCACAACCTGCCAAGACTGAGTCAGGAAGAAATAGAAAATATGAACAGACCAATCACAAGCACTGAAATTGAAACTGTGATTAAAAATCTTCCGACAAACAAAAGCCCAGGAACAGATGGCTGCACAGGAGAATTCTATCAAACATTTAGGGAAGAACTAACACCTATCACTCTCAAACTGTTCCAAAATATAGCAGAGGGAGGAACACTCCCAAACTCATTCTACGAGGCCACCATCACCCTTATACCAAAACCACACAAGGATGTCACAAAGAAGGCCAATATTACTGATGAACATAGATGCAAAAATCCTCAACGAAATACTAGCAAACAGAATCCAACAGCACATTAAGAGGATGATACACCATGATCAAATGGGGTTTATTCCAGGCATGCAAGGATTCTTCAACATATGCAAATCAATCAATGTGATACACCATATTAACAAATTGAAGGAGAAAAACCATATCGTCATCTCAATAGATGCACAGAAAGCTTTCGACAAAATTCACCACCCATTTATGATAAAAATCCTGCAGAAAGTAGGCATAGAGGGAAC
Organism: Globicephala melas; assembly: GCF_963455315.2. Taxonomy (NCBI): domain Eukaryota; kingdom Metazoa; phylum Chordata; class Mammalia; order Artiodactyla; family Delphinidae; genus Globicephala; species Globicephala melas. The sequence goes on along the minus strand of NC_083317.1, from coordinate 129,974,087 downwards.
TTTCCTCAACATAATAAAGGCCATATATGAAAAAATCAGCCAACATCGTCCTAATGGTGAAAAACTGAAAGCATTTCCACTAAGATCAGGAACGAGACAAGGTTGCCCACTCTCACCACTCTTATTCAACATAGTTTTGGAAGTTTTAGCCACAGCGATCAGAGAAGAAAAGGAAATAAAAGGAATCCAAATCGGAAAAGAAGCAGTAAAGCTGTCACTGTTTGCAGATGACATGATACTATACATAGAGAATCCTAAAGATGCTACCAGAAAACTACTAGAGCTAATCAATGAATTTGGTTAGGTAGCAGCATACAAAATTAATGCACAGAAATATCTGGCATTCCTATACACTAATAATGAAGAATCTGAAAGGGAAATCAAGAAAACACTCCCATTTACCACTGCAGCAAAAAGAATAAAATATCTAGGAATAAACCTACGTAAGGAGACAAAAGACCTGTATGCAGAAAATTATAAGACACTGATGAAAGAAATTAAAGATGATACAAATAGATGGAGAGATATACCATGTTCTTGGATTGGAAGAATCAACATTATGAAAATGACTCTACTACCCAAAGCAATCTACAGAATCAATGCAATCCGTATCAAACTACCACTGGCATTTTTCACAGAACTAGAATAAAAAAATTCACAATTTGTATGGAAACACAAAAGACCCCGAATAGCCAAAGCAATCTTGAGAACAAAAAACGTTGCTGGAGGAATCAGGCTCCCTGCCTTCAGACTATACTACAAAGCTACAGTAATCAAGACAGTATGGTACTGGCACAAAAACAGAAATATAGATCAATGGAGCAGGATAGAAAGCCCAGAGATAAACCTACGCACATATGGTCACCTTATCTTTGATAAAGGAGGCAGGAATGTACAGTGGAGAAAGGACAGCCTCTTCAATAAGTGGTGCTGGAAAATTTGGACAGGTACATGTAAAAGTATGAGATTAGAACACTCCCTAACACCATACACAAAAATAAGCTCAAAATGGATTAAAGACCTAAATGTAAGTTCAGACACTATCAAACTCTTAGAGAAAAACATAGGCAGAACACTCTATGAGATAAATCACAGCAAGATCCTTTTTGACCCACCTTCTAGAGAAATGGAAATAAAAACAAAAATAAACAAATGAGACCTAATGAAACTTCAAAGATTTTGTACAGCAAAGGAAACCATAAACAAGACCAAAAGACAACCCTCAGAATGGGAGAAAATATTTGCAAATGAAGCAACAAAGGATTAATCTCCAAAATTTACAAGCAGCTCATGCAGCTCAATAACAAAAAAACAAACAACCCAATCCAAAAATGGGCAGAAGACCTAAATAGACATTTCTCCAAAGAAGATATACAGACTGCCAACAAACACATGAAAGAATGCTCAACATCACTAATCATTAGAGAAATGCAAATCAAAACTACAATGAGATATCATCTCACACCAGTCAGAATGGCCATCATCAAAAAACGTAGAAACAATAAATGCTGGAGAGGGTGTGGAGAAAAGGGAACACTCTTGCACTGCTGGTGGGAATGTGAATTGGTACAGCCACTATGGAGAACAGTGGAGGTTCCTTAAAAAACTATAAATAGAACTACCATATGACCCAGCAATCCCACTACTGGGCATATACCCTGATAAAACCATAATTCAAAAAGAGTCATGTAGCAAAATGTTCGTTGCAGCTCTATTTACAATAGCCAGGAGATGGAAACTACCTAAGTGTCCAACATCAGATGAATGGATAAAGAAGATGTGGCACATATATACAATGGAATATTACTCAGCCATAAAAAGAAACAAAATTGAGTTATTTGTAGTGCGGTGGATGGACCTAGAGTCTGTCATACAGAGTGAAGTAAGTCAGGAAGAGAAAGACAAATACCGTATGCTAACACATATATATGGAATCTAAGGAAAATAAAAATGTAATGTAGAACCCAGGGGTAAGACAGAAATAAAGACACAGACCTACTAGAGAATGGACTTGAGGATATGGGCCAGGGCTGGGTAAGCTGTGACAAAGTGAGAGAGTGGCAGGGACATATATACACTACCAAACGTAAAATAGGTAGCTAGTGGGAAGCAGCCGCCTGGCATGGGGAGATCAGCTCGGTGCTTTGTGACCACCAGAGGGATGGGATAGGGAGGGTGTGAGGGAGGGAGACGCGACGGGGAAGGGATATGGAAATATATGTGTGTGTGTGTGACTGATTCACTTTGTTATGAAGCAGAAACTAGCACACTATTGTAAAGCAGTTATATTCCACTAAAGATGTAAAAAAATAGAATCTACTAATCTATCACATGTAGCCTTTCTTGTTCTTTGAAAATTAATATATGGAAAATTCATGGTTGTAGCTGGATCTAAGGCAAATCAGGTGTCTTTCAGCTTGATGAGGAGCTCCGAGCAACCACTGCCACCTGGTGGCAATGTTGCCTAATTACAAGAGAAGTATATAAAAAGAGGGCAGCTTTCTTGTGTGCGACTTTGAAGCTAGGAAAAAAGCGAACATTGTACCCTAGGCAGGCAGATTCTATTAAAAACAATAAGAGTAAAATAATTAGATGCAGTCTGGAACATGTTCAAGTAAATGAGTTCTTTTTTTTTTTTTTTTACTGCATATTCATCCATTAATTCATCAATTAATGTTTGGGTGAAAGAGAAGAAATATTTATGTAGTGCCTACTGTATGCCAGGCACTGTATTAAGTGCTTTACATATGTTACCTCATTTGCTTCTCAATATAAAACCCCCAAATATTATTCTTTTTTAACAGATGCCTTGAAGTTAACAGGCAAATCCACACACTCTGGAACTCACAGGGTTACGATGTGAACTCGATTTTTCAGGCCCAAGACCATACTTGTGTTCCTTGCCTCACTGATTCCTGATTCTGCAGCCTGCTGTGTGCTGATGGCATCAATGCTCAGTGGGCACATTCCTGCCCTCACCATGTTGCTATTGGCTAGTGACTATTTCCCTGTTGTAGATATAATTACTGATTTGAGTTTCACCTAGCATTCTAGAGTCTGTTCCTTTGTTGTTGGCTGTTCTGGCTGTGTTACCAGCTTCTGCTGCTATGAGGCAGAAGTGGATGGGACTGAGTTCTGGGGATGTGACAGGTTCTAAGTTGTGCTAGGTTACAAGGCAGAGGGGCGGGCGTGTCCTGAGAACGGCTCAGCCCGTGGACACCCAGGCACAAGTCTCAGGGCGCTTGATCCTGGGCCCCTGACTGAATTGTGACCTTATGCCAGGCTGGCCTGAGTAGGATGACCAATGCAGTGGGCAGCCCCAGAGGGAGAGGCTGTGTCCTGGGATGGGGCCTGGCATAGGTGGGATGGTGATGAGTAATGGGATCGATCCGGTATTTTTCCATGTGGCGAAGACCAGACACCACCCAAAAAGAGAGCTCAGCTCCACTGATGGTGGGACCTGTTTGCATGGGGGTGAAGAAGCTTCTAGATGAGTCTGCTGTATGTCTTGGGCCACCCTTTGGTGACCAAATAAGTGAAAGGTTGAATGTGCTTCTGCTTTGTTGAGGATTCACTTAGGGTGGGTTTGGACTGACAGCTCATTGGGGACCCCAGGGCATCCCACCAGGAGGTCCTGGGGCAATGGCAAGGAGTTCTATTTCTTTCTTTATACTCCTCTGTCTCTCCCTAAGAAATCTCTTTAACTCCACTTGGTGCCTCCCTTATTGCTTGAAACTCATTCTTTTCTGGATCAGTTATTTCTGTGCGTCTGTGTGTCTGTCTCCCAGGCAGCATGAGTCACTAGGGCACAGGGACCAGGTCTTACTGTTTCCCCATGGTGCCTGGAACAGGGCTTTGCCTATCGTAGACTATGCCGTGAGTGTTTGTGGTTCATCTAAAATCAGGGACCCCAAATCCAGAAGCCAGCCGGGGACTTGCAGGGTTCAGAGCCAGCTGAGGTTGCCTGGTGGGGGCCATGTGAACAGAGGAGCCCACGACCCATCTGACTATATGGCCATTGCCTTGTCTTCTGGATTTTCGTGGGATAATCCCCAATTTTTAAATGTTGGCAAAAATGTACTTTTTTCTTTCTACATTGGTGTGCAGGCCAAATAAAATCAGTCTGGCTCTCAGAAGCGTTACAAACCTCTAAGTTAAAGCACCACAAAAAGCCCTTGTCCTTTAAAAACTAGTTTCTCAGTGCTCATGCCTAATTAAATGGGCCTTGGCAATTGAACTTCTTTCTTTCAGGTGAGTGTGTAAGGACATCCACTTCATGAGAAGGAAAAACTTTATGAAGTTGTTTGGGTCAGAACCATAACAATACCAATAAAATGTATTTTATGAAGTTGGTGAGAAAGTTGTAATCTGGATGCTCTTTTACAGTGTGTAGAACTGATACACGTTGTAACTACCAGTTCCCTGACCGCCCCCTCGGCCACTCCTTTGGTGACAGATGTGAAGCCCCCTCCTTCCCTTTAAGAGCCCCCCTCAAAGCTTCCGGCACAGGTATGGGCTTTAATGGCCCTGGTAGCTTATGGCCCTCAGGCCCACTTCTGATCAACTCATTGTGGTGATAGTCACCAGGCTGGTGACTGCAGGTGTTATTAGGAAGACTGGGGGGTGGAGTTCAAACTGCAATGAGCTGCCCCATCTTGGGGCTCCCTCCAGGACACAGGCCCCCTCCCTGATCTCCCATGCTCTCAGAGCCCCCTCCTCTGGCTGCATCTCCCTTCACCTGGCCAGGAGAGGACGTGTGTGCCAAGAAGGGGCAGAACTCACCGGTGCTGCGGTGTGACTGGGGTTTCTGCCCCTCCTGCTGCCTTTTCATGGTTTCTGGGAAGATCTCTGATGCGAGCAGGGATCAGGATGTCTCTAAAACCCCACTAGGTGCTCTGCCACCTTGGCTGTGTTCAGATCCAGCCTGGCCACCTTGGAGGAGTGGGCGGCCCATCCCAGCAGCCTTCTCCTACTTGCTCCTAGCACTGCTGGTCCCTCGGGCTGCCTTTTGATGGAGGCTGCTTTTTAGGCATATATCAATGTGTGGGGGTGGGGCTGGGGGCGTGGCTGGGGGCAATGCTAAGCCCAGGTGTTTTGCTTCCTAGGGAACCTGGACAGGCTTGCAGGCAGTGGGAGGAGATATTCCTGAAAGGAGGCAGGGGCAACTCTAGCTTAAAGAGCTCTCCTCTCCTTATTTCTCCATTTGATTGATTGAAAAAGCTGACTCTGGAGTGGGCACCTCCTCACTGGAAAGAGTGACTGAGTCTGGGAGGAGCGTGTGTGGGGTGTTGGGCACTCGTGCATCTGAATCCTGCTCTGCTGCAAGCTTTCTGTGTGGCCTTGGGCCAATGAGTCCTCAGTCTCCTCCTCTATAACATGGGCTTAATAAAATCTTCTTTTTAGGCTTAAATGAGGGAATTTGAGATGCTTATCAGAGTGTCTGGCATTGTGTATGGATTGATTTAAATTCTCTTATTTGCTTATTTATTTGGGCTGTCCACCTCTCAGGGTCTCCCTCATTCTTTATACCTTACTGAGCTTATCTGCAGGGATTTTGAGACCTGGGGCGAGAATAAAATAAGAGGATGTCATGGACATCACCACATACCATTAGGGTGGGCTCCTAAGTGACCTCTGTGATCTGAGCCTCACTCTCCCACACCACACCATCCGGAGCCCACCCCATCATGGCTCACTCCATCCAGGACCCGCGCCACCTCTGTGCCAGAAGACCCTTCTGAAGGCACTGATTGGAAAGATCAGTTATTCTAATTTAAAAACAAAATCTGGGAGTTCCCTGGCAGTCCAGTGGTTAGGAATGGATACTTTTACTGCCGTGGCCTGAGTTCAATCCCCAGTCAGGGAACTAAGATCCCGCAAGCTGCTTGCTTTTCATGGGACTCCTTAGTTGTTACCTGCAGCTGACTCTTCCAACCTCACCCTCTAGGTCCTCCAGTCAGACAGCTGACTCTTCCTTAGACATGGCTTTCCTGGCTGCACACTTTTGGCTGTTCAGTTCTCTCTGCCTGTAGGGCCTTCCTCACTGTCTCCACCTTTTACTATCCCACACACCCTTAACAGCCTGCTTGAAGTGGTGCCCTGATCCTCTCCTTTATGCTAATGTTGTATCTGTTATAGCTATAGATGTTATAAACTCAACAACACAGTGTTACAATGATTATATAATCTTATGCTTTTTAAAGATGCTAAGAGAAGACACAAGGAAAATATATTTATAGAGTCTTTTATATTAACCCACATATTTACCATTTCCAGTACTTTCTATGTTTTCTTCTGTTTCCATGTTACTTCTGGTGCCATTTCCTTCAATCCTGAATGACATCCTTTACTATTTTTTTGTGAGTCAGATTTTCCAGCAATGAATTCTCTCTGTCTTTGTCTGGGAATGTCTTTATTTTGCCTTTGGTTTTTGCAGGATAGTTTGGCTGGATATAGAATTCTTACTTGACAGTTTTTTTTTTTTTTGGCCAGAGTGTGGGATCTTAGTTCCCCAACCAGGAATTAAACCCACAACCCCTGTTTTGGAAACACAGAGTCTTAACCCCTGGACCGCCAGGGAAGTCTGACAGTTTTTTTTTTCCTTTTGACGCTTTGAATATATCATTCCACTGCCTTTGGGACTCCATTGTTTCAGAAAAGAATCAGGAGTTAACCATATCGATGTTCCTCTGTACGTGATAAATAATTTTTCTTTTGCTATATTCAAAATGTTCTTTTTGCCTTTTAAATGTTTGACTATGATGTATCTATATGTGTCTCTTTTTTTTTTTTTTTTTTTTTTTTTTTGCGGTATGCGGGCCTCTCACTGCTGCAGCCTCTCCCGTTGCGGAGCACAGGCTCCGGACATGCAGGCTCAGAAGCCATGGCTCACGGGCCCAGCCACTCCGCAGCATGTGGGATCTTCCCAGACCGGGGCACAAACCCGTGTCCCCTGCATCAGCAGGCAGACTCCCAACCACTGTGCCACCAGGGAAGTCCAATATATGTGAGTCTCTATACTTATCCTACTTTGGGTTCATTGAGCTTCCTGACTGTGTATAGATCGATGTTTTGCTTCAAATTCAAAAAGTTTTAAGCCATTATTTTTCAAATTTTTTCTGTTCTTTTTTCTCCTCTTCCTCTGGAATGCTCATCAAATGCATATTTGTGTGCTTGATGTTATCTAACAGATTTCTGAGGTTTTGTTGCTTTTTTACTTTAATCTTCTTTCTGTGTTCTTCAGATATTATAATTTCCACTGATCTATCTTCAAGTTCACTGATTTTCTTCCTTTTTCCAACTTGAAGAATCTTCTGTCAAGCTCCTCTAGGAAGTTTCTCATTTCAGTTATTACATTTTTCATCTCCAGAATTACCATTTGATTCATTCTTTATAATTTCTGTCTCCTTAGTGAAAATACCTGTTTGTTGGTTCATTGTTTTCACACTTCTCTAAATGTTTAAACATGATTTCCTTTATTTTTGAACATATTTATAATAACTACTTTGAAGTCTTTGTCTGCTGAAGCCATTGGGGGACTACTTTTTTCTTGACTCTGGGTTACACTTTCCTATTTTTTTGGGATGTGTCATAATTTTTTTATTGAAAACTGGACATTTAAGATAATATATTGTAGTATCTCTGGTTCTTCTTTCTTTTCCCCTAAAGGCTGTTTTTGATTTTGTATTTGTTTTGTAACTTGCCTGGGTTAAATCTGTGAAATCTGTCTCCCCTGGGGTGTGTGGCCACTGATGTGTTAGTTTAGTTTTTATTTTTAAATTTTTGTTTTTATGTTTATGTCTTGCTTCCTAGGCATAACCCCTCTGTCTGTGTAGCTTCGTGGTCTTCCAGTGATTAGACAGAAGTTGTGCTCAAATGCGTTGAGCCAGTCCATCTTCCATTCTCTGCTGACTGATCTGTGTGTGGGTAAAACTGCTCAAAGTTCAGGCCATTTTGAAACCTATTCCAGCTTTGAATTTTCAGTGGGACCTTTTGTTTCTCCTCTGAACAAGCACAGTCTTAGGGCTAGTGTGTAGATATCTTGGGTTCTCTCTGATCTCCACTGGACATGTGTGCAACCTAAGCCAGGGGTATGCTTGCCCCAACCATGACCACAGCCTTGCCTGCTGAGATCCTCACTTCTACTGACAATGCTGCTGGACCTGGGCATCACCAAACACCCCAAATCCCAAGTCCTCTTTGACCCCACAGCTCTGCTCTTCTCATGTCATTTCCTCCCCTGGCAGAACCTCCTTATCAACCCAGCTGGGGGGAGGGTGGGAGAGGAGGGTGCAGCTCCAGGCAAGAATACCACAAAGTTCTTACCCAAAGTTCAGCCTCTGAGACATAAACACTTCTCAGGTTGTCTTTGGTAAATTTTCAGAGTGCTGAGATTGTTGTTTTTGTCACTTTTGCCCAGCTTTATAGTTTCTTTTTAAAAAAGAGGTTTTGCTGACCTCCTTTCTCTGCTCAGCCATGAGCCTCTACTGGGTTGCATATTTTTTAAAATGTAATCAGCTTTTTCCTGGCTTCAGAGTCACTGGAGAGCTTGGGTCACCTTCCCTACTTACCCAAGAGCTCCGTCTGAATCCACTTTGGGTTCGTCTGTGGATCCTCAATGGGTGGCATCATACCTGGCACACAGCAGGTGCCCGGCACATGTTTGTTGCTCTTATGATCCTAAAGATGGCTGATAGACGGGATGATCCATGTGAACGTTGGATGTGGACTCAGACAGACCTGGCTTTGGTTCTCAAGTAAGAAACTGAGAACTTTACTGCTCCTTAGTTTCTCATCTGTAAAATGTCAAAAATAAAACACTTCTTGTGGTAGTTGTGTGAATTAAATAAGAGAGAGCGTAGAAGTCATCTAGAACAATCCCAGCCTGGAGTAGTGCTTTGTGACTATTAATTTCATTTCTTCTCCTAAGGTATGGGGTTGATGAAGATAATATGCCTTCAGTAATCTGGCTTATTCATCTATCCATCCATCCATTCATCCATCCAGCTGTCCATCCATCTTTCTACAGATGCAGAGATAAATGAGACAGGGGATGTGCTCTGGAGAAACGCCTCTAATGGAGCAGACAGACACATAAATAGATAATCTACAATCCTGTGGACAAGAGCTAAGGCAGGTATGAGTGAAGAGCTTCAGGTAAAGAGGCCAAAGGAGTGACATTGGGGTGGCAATCTCGTGTCCATGCCCTTTTGCTGTGGCTTTGAGGCTCTCTGGTTAGGGGCAGGGAGCTGAGGCGGGTAGAGACAAGACCACCTAGCACTTTCTTCATCCCATACCATCCCAAGGGAGATAACCCAGCAGACCTCAGGCTGCAGCAGTCTTATATATGCTCACACTGCCTCTGTAGGAGGTACAATTTTACTTTTCCTGCCAAGACACTCATCATTTCTATCCACTGTTTTACTGCAAACCACTAATGTATCATGGTTTTTCATGGAGTCCAGGAGTGCCTAGCAAGCTCTTACTCTTTTTGTCACAGAGGAGGCACCCTCGCCTCTGTTAGGTGAATGGGACTATTTCCCCCTCCCCCGCCCCCCCCCACCCCAAGCATGCCCATACTTAGGAGATGGAGGCTTTTGTGCACAGGTCGGAGAGAAGACTGTGGTCATTTCACATCTGCAGAGGGTCTTCTGAGGTGGCCACATCCTTGGGGAAGTGGGACTGCCAACCTGCGCCCCAGACTAGCATTTCCTTCTCTGCTTCAGGCATTGCCTCTTCTCGGGGGCCCACAGGCAGGACGGCAAGGAGCAGTGGACAGGTTTTCCCTGGGTCTGTTCGCCAGGCACTGTGGCCCCTGCCATGTTAAGCCAGCAACAGTTTTTCTCTGCAAACACAGACCCGTTTTAGAAGCTCAGTGCTGAGTATTGCGTCTGAATAGAAGGCCATTATGAAGTGGTTCACTGCTTGCATGTCGCGACCTGCCAGGGCAGGGCTCCGGGGCCCCGTTCAGGGGAATGTTAGTGCAGCCCAGCGCTGCTCCGCCTGCCCATCACACTGCCTTTGAGAGCCCTCCCGAGCCCTGCACTGCTGCCTGCATGCACGGCATCGGGAGCATCGCCCCAGCGCTCCTTGCCGGCCCTGGGAACTTTATAGCCCATGTTTACTATTCATTCTTGTTTCCACAGTACATCTTGTGTGATGCCTGTTCAGTGAAAAATGGTTCTTTTCCTGTCTTCTCCATGGAGTTACTTCAAAACCTGCTCCTGGCTGAGGGCAGGGGCTTTCCTGTTTGTGGAGAGGATGCTTACCTTTGTGGGCGGTGTTTGGGGAAGGAAAGGTTAAGGGCAGACAGGGGAGGCAGGCTGAGGGCTCTGGGGGGCCACTCTCCAGTTCGTTTTGGAAGTTGAAACTGAAACCTCTGGGTATTTACCCAGCCAAGTCACCTGGATGAGGAATGGGCCAGGAGGGTCATGTGACGGGAGTTGAGGCGAGCACAAAAGAATCCATTTATTATCCTGGCAGGAAATTTGTTCTTTTGGATTCTGAAGCTGCAGACATAATGATTTCATTTCCTTCAGGGGAGGGAGATTAATGGCCCTTCCCGGGCCCGTGTGGATTGCTGTTTCCTGCACTTCCCCGGGTGTTGTCAGCTCCAGTTTGCTGGGGTCAGGGGGCATGTGCCAGTTCACGCTGATTAAGGGAACGTGGCCTTCCCTGTGGAAGGCTCCAGGATACCCGGAGGTGACCCAGGTTAAAACACACACATCATGGAAAAACACATCCCAGACAGAGAGAGGCTGTCCCTGGAGCCTCTGTGAGCTGCCACCAGAAGTGGCAGGAGGCTGGGTCCTGTCCTGCTTTGGATGTAGCCACTCATTCTACGAGCGGGCTAGAGTGGTAACTGCCCAGGAGACAGCTGGGACCAGGACCCCACCAGCGCTGCCACTCGCCCGTTAGCTGTGTGACTGGGAGCAAGGTACCCAACCTCACTGAGCCCGGCTTCCTCATCTGTAAAATGTGGAGATTACACTTACATCACCAGGCCTTGCTTGGGAGGTTAAATGAGAGCTGTGCCAAAGTGCTTTAAAACCAGAGTCCTTCGCGGGAGGGGTGGCCTCCTGGGGCCCCTCTGGACTCCTGATGGCTGCAGGGAGGACCACTCCTGATGCCGAATCTGCCTTATCTAGAGGACGAGATGAGGTGGGTGGACCGAGGCTGGTGGTCTGCCCTGAGACGAGGAGGTTGAGTAGAAGGCAGGACGAGGGGGCGCTCCCTCCCAGAGGTGTCCCCGGGTGACCCAGGTGGCCATTGCAACCTGGCCCCAGTGTTTCATATTGTGTGTAGCAGACACCCCATATGGGGAGTCAGATTCTGTGTCTGGATAAGGATCAGTGTTGTGTTTAAAAAAAACAAACATTTTCCACTGTGGCCTGGAGACATTGTACCACACTGAGCAAAGATTGCTGTCAGGCTCTGGCTTGTGAGGCACTGGGGCCCCTCCCACTGAGCTTAGCTGTTTGCTTGTTAAGTACCTTTCATGAAACGAAACTTTTGCTTTCCAGAGAGATGCAGAGGTGATTTATTTGGAGAAATTTGTGTTTTTTCCTTCCCTCAGTTTCCCATCTATGTCTGCACTCAACCCCGGTAGCACACCTGTCATGGAGAATAGTGAGTTTCTTCGTCTCTGCATAAAGAGATGTCAGATTGAATGACATGAAATTAAGCTGAGTTAAACTGATAGAGCTGTTGAACACAAGAATGTGTGACCAGGACGAGGGGTTGTCCGTTCCCAGGGGGCCTTGGGAACAGGATGAGGCTCCCAGCAGCGGGTGGTTCCTGGAAGTCTTCCTGAAGGCAGGGGCGTGTCTCGACAAAGCATTACTAAACGTAAGTTAAATATGGATAACAGAGCGATTTTAATAAACATTTTCCTTTTTCTTTTAATATGTTTACACTGTTGTTAATTATCTCTCTAAGTGGAGAAAATAGAAACTGTAGCATATTGAACAAAGATTGCTGATTAGGATAATAAAGTGGAAATTTTAATCAAGACAATAACTTTAAGTCAAAGGAGATTTTCTCCTAGGCTGCTGGAGCTTCCGTCTTTATTAAACTCCCCATTTATCATCACCATTCCATTCATCACCAGCATTAGATTAATATTGACAATTTAAAACAGAAATAACTTTTTCTTGCCATTATGATGCTGATACGATAACGGTGCTGGAGACTTTGAGGAAACCGTCACAAGCTGTCATGCTTCCCTTCCCTGCTGCAGTCAGCTGCCACTCTCCAACCCAAACCTCAAGGCACCAGCCACTCGGCAGGGAGGCTTTTCTCGCGGGAAACTCCTCCACGATCCGTGACCCCCCAAGTCTTGTGTGTTCTTCCTTGAGAAAGCAGAAAGCCTTTGGTGGCTTGAGGTTGTCTCTTCATGGTAGAAGCGTGTGCAGGAGTCACAGGCCTCAATTTTCCAATCCAATGCGACAGGTAGCTGTTGAATATCTATCTGCAAGGTACTGGGCAGAGGCCAAAAGAGGCGAGACTCAGCCCTGCCCTGTGGAGGCCACAACACGCACAAGGCTGGAGACGTGAGTCTCAGATGAACGGTGCAGACAGAAGCACCCAGAGGGTAAACGGAGCTGGCCTGATGACCACACTTGGAGAACCACTGATTTAGACTAAGACTGCTATGAACAAACCAGGAGGGCTTCATGGAGAAGGGTCCTTTTGGCCTTTGCTGGAGGCCTAGAACCTCACCAAGCAGAAAGGAAGAGAAGTCCCGGAAGGTGACAGGGCCAGAGTCGGAGGTGGGAAGTTCGAGGGCAGCCGGCCCAGGAAGAAAGCTGCAGAGCCTTTGCAGTTGACATGGAGGTGGACAGCAGGTGCATCTGGGGTTGGAGATGGAGAACTCTCTCTCTCCATCTCTGCAGAGGGGTAAGTGGTGCAGGGAGAGCTGTGAGAATGCAGGAGGACCATGAGGGCAGAGCTAGGAGATCTGGGGTCAGAAGCCATTCACGCCCGCTGGACAGCTCCCTCCTGCGATGCAGCCCAGCCAGACCACACCAAAGAGACCTGTGGTTCATGGCCCATCACCCCAGGCCTCCTGGTGGAGTTATTATTGCTGCCTTTGCTGGGTGGGGGAGGGGAAAGGGAGGGATGTGCCCCTGGAGCTCTGCTCCACGGAGCCCCTATTGTGGGGAAAAGGACCACCACCTTGGGAAGAGGCTGGCCACCTGCTGCATTAGGTCTGCTGGGCCCGGTTTTGGGCATCGCCCAGCAGCAGGGTGGCCTTGGCCTCTGGGGAGGCTGCTCCTGGTGGGCTGTGCCCTGGGGTGCTGGGGAGGGGACAGGGCCGAGGACGCCAGTGTGGAGCCTCCCCTGTGGAACCACTTCATTCTTCCACCTCCCCAATCCTCTAGGGCTTCTTAAATGTGCTACATATTTCTTAAAAGGCCTCTTTCTTTGCCTTGATCGTAAAATTGCCAGGGAACAATGATGCTTATTTAAAACAGCAGCATTAAATCTCCTTCTGGCTAGTTGCCGTTGTCACCTCTGTTCCACATCAAAGCAGCGTGGAGCTCCCGGGAGAGCAGCAACGAGAGCCTGGCTTCCAGGGCCTCGGGGACCAGCTCTCTGGCTGAGACCTTCTTTTTAAGAGGGGTGCCCTCCACTTTGGCCCCTGGGGAGACCACCCCAGTTTGGGGCCTGGAGAAACGAGGCTGGGAGACCTCCAAGGGTGAGGGCCTCTCAATCCTCTTGGGGGTCCTCTGGGCTTGCCCTCACTGACCGCTCTCCAGGGGTGGGAAGAGGGGAGTGTGGGGCAGGGAAAGGCTTGTGTCCCTGGCACAGAGGTGAGAAGGGCCGATGGGGTCTGGAGGCTGACTGAGGAGTCAAGGAGTTGTGCCTGAGCAGGGAAGGGCCGCCCACATTGCTGTGCCCACACAGCTGGGATTCTTGACTTGTCTAATGGCGTTGGGGGTCATGATCCATCCCACTTCCCATTCCCTAGGTGCTCCCATGGCTGCCCTGTGGGCATGAGGGTGGCACAGACAGTCTGCCTGTGGATGCAGCTGACTCTCTGGCTGGTTGGTGCAGAGCTAGGAGGGTGTTTGTGCCCTTCCTCCTGGGAAAGCCCAGCAGAAGCAGCTGGGAGGGAAATTGCATCACAGTGGAAGGATGGGCCTTGGCCTGTGCCTGGATCAGGAATCGTCTTTCTCCCTTCTTCCCTGTTGGATCATTGCCCTGTTTCTTCACGGCCAAAGGCCCAAATGTGTTTGTGAGGAAAGGTGCTGGTTCTGTGTCCTTCCACGGTCAGGCTGTGTCCAGCGAAGAGAGAAGCGGGTGCTGGGGCCCCCAGGGCTGGGCAGGCCTTGTCTGGAAGGGAGAATCCAGGCTTCAGGGAGACGGCCCAGCAGGGGCCACACATGGCTCCTTAAAGCAGCTTCTCAACGACAGGTTTCCAAGGGTGGTTAAGGTCTCTGGAGACACTCCTTTCCAGTGTCTCCTTTGGGGTCCCCTCCACTGTCCAGTCCTCACACCTGTTTCCCACAGGTCCCTGGTACCCTGCATTCCTGCTTCTCCTCCTGGCACCCCCTTTCCTCTCCCTACTGCCCCTTTGCTCCCCTGAGCTTCCTTCCTCCCCCCACATTGGTTATTTCCTCTTCTCTCATTTCCCTTCCCTTTCTCTGCCCCTCCACCTTCTTCAGTCCCTCGGCACCTTCTCCTGTAAACCCCCTTTCTCCTGCCGACCGCATGCTCCCCTCCCTGCTGGAAGAACTCTGTGTACATTTGTTTGCATGGCAAGTTACACACCTGGTGACCCATGGGCACTGTGGTCACTTTTCCCTGCCTGACAAACGGTAGTTTGTTACGAATCTGAGGTTTATTTACACGTTAAGCCTTACAAAGGAAGGTATAAATATGGAATCCCCTTTGTTACACATTTAATGAATTATGTTGGCTGAAAATCATAAAATAGTGAAAATCTTGACAGTCTGGAAAACAAACTGTCGCCTTGTTTACCTTTTGGTAGCTATGTCCATGCTCGGAGCTGAGCCATCGTCCTTTGCCAGGCTCTGGAGGCCTGACGTGCTTCTGTGGACCTCAGGATGAGCCTGAATCTTAACCATCCTTCTCTGTCCAATGTTTGTCTTGAAATTCTGCTGCAGGGTGGATTTTCAATAGAACCCCAGGGCTACAAGGGTCTGTCCAACTTCAGATTATGCGTGCGGCCTCCATGCTGCATGGGTGGCTGTGTACTTAACCCGCCTCGGGGGTGTTTTCCTACCCATTTTAAGGACAGTGCACTGCCGTCTGGTGTCATCCACCTCCCGCAGCCTCTTACCACTGTCCGCCTCAGCGGTCCCCTTGTTTTGGTGACCCCACCCCTCTGGCAGTCTGCCTCGACCCTAAATCTGCAGCCGCACCGTGCACCCTGCCGCTCCCACCCCGGCAAGCAGCATTTTTGCAGATGGCTCTGTTAAACCCGGATGGGCTCCGAAGACGTTATTTGACTTCTGCAGCCCTCTTGTGCGAGACCATGTGGGGCTACAGGAGAAGAGGGCAGAGGGTCAGAGGCACTTAATCTCCCACCCCCATCCCCTGTATGTCCTTCGGGCACCTTCTTCATGGCACTTTAGTCAGTCCTTTGTGGTGAAATGGTGGGATTTTGAAGAGGATTTTTGTAGGTACCTCCAAGTGCAACAGAACGCATCAGCCTCATCAGGAGGAGAACTGAAGGCCTGAAAAGCCACAGAGTAACATGTGGGGAGGCGGAAACCAGTCTCCTCGGAGACTGTGGGTGCAGGTGTCAGGATGTGTGGTAAATACGGAGAGAGAGACATACAAAGAGACATACGCAAGCACCCTGGTTATTGATTTGTGTTGTGCAAAGGATGACCAGCCCTGTCTTTAGCCAGAGTCCTAGGCAAAGGGACAGGGACCAGGGGAATCAGTGAAATAGGGAGTGTGAGTGGGGCAGAGAGCTGGACTGGAGCCAGGACATCCGAGTCCTATAGGGCTGACCCTGTTGCCAGCCGCTCTGAAGATGTGGGCATGTGGCTCTACCATCTGAGCCCCACGTTCCCCCCCCATAAAGTGGGGAGGGCCAGTGAGGTCACTGCCACCTCTGATTTCCTATGACTGTCCCATCTGAAAAGGGGAAGAGAGTAGGGCTGGGGTGGGGTGGAGAGCGAGAGGGATGGAGAAGGAGGAAAGAGGGAGAGAAAGGAAAGAAATAGACAAAGCCAAGGAGTGGACGTGGATGAAGCAGAATCGAAGGTAACAGAGGCAAGAGGAGAGAAGGGGAGAGAAAGAACAGGTGAGCACTTACCTGAGAGCTGGCATTGTCAGAGGAAGAGAGAGGAAGAAAGCACATCACAGACCCCAGAGGCAGTGTGTTCTCGAGTCCCCATGTGACTCATGGCGCCAGCCTGAAAAAAACCAGGGGGGGCCATAGTGCCCCTGAAGGACCCCCTGGACCTGTGATGGGCTTGGGCAGTCTCTCACAATGGAGCTAGACAAGGGAAGAAATGGCAGACATGTTTTGGTGATAAAATCACAGATTTTAGTGATGAGTTGGCTGTGGGAATTAGTGGGGGGAGACGTGGCCAAAGGCGGCATCCAGGTTTCTGGCTTTCACAGTCAACGGATGATGGGGCCACTTGTTGAGATGGGAAAGATGGGAAGCCGACCACGTTTGGGGGACTTGGCTGTGCTGACTTGGAGATGCCCATAAGAATTCCAAGTGGACGTGGTGAAGGAGATTGGATGGATCTGGAGCTCCAAGGAGAGGTCGGTGGGCTGAGATGGAGGTAGAAAGTTGGTAACCATGCGTATACAGGTGGTTAATTCCCCACCAGAAGCATCGTGGCCCAGCAGTGTTCTTGGACTCTTTTCGTAGGAGTAGAGAAAGAGAAGGCTTCGGGGAGGAAGAGAAGGCTTTGGACCCATGCCCCACTCAGAGCTCAAGCAGGGTGGAGAGTATAAGACATGGGTTCCATGGAAAATATGAGACATGGATGGGTTCCTTACAAGAACGACAACACACCTCAGCAAAGCCTGTTCCCCTCGACCAGGACCCAGAACCCATCCATCACAGAGTTCTTCCTATGAGCCCATGCTCAGCCTCAGGATCCTTTCCTCCGGCGGCTCCTACCCGCTCTGAATCCTCTCCGTATACAAGCGGGCACACCTGTTCCTCTCCTGCCCTGGAGGTTTACCCAAGGCTCCTGTTCACAGAAATGGTGCTTGTCTTGCTGCAAGCCCGGAGCTGATGTCAGGTGGGGCTGGCTTGGGGCTCCGGGTGTGTGATGGATCTGGGATTATTGGGAGGAATCGTGCAGTAGGAGTGCCCAGTAGGTGCTCAGTGAAGACGTGTGGGATAAACAAACGTCCAGCTGAGTGGGTGCCTGAAGCCTCCTGGGGGCAGAGGCGTAAGGAATCTGTCTGATGACCTCAGGACTGAGCTGAGCTAAGCCGAGTCTGGGAGGTGTTCCATGAACGGTGATCTGTGTACTCACTGTGATCTACTGACGTCTCCCTCCATTCTCAGACCTACCATGAACCTGGCCTCTTGGTTCCTGCTCCTCGAGGAAGTGCCTTTACTGCAGTGCACTTCGGCGCGATGCTATCCGTCTGCACCGAGAGGCTTTGGAAGAACAGCCCTGGGAAGTCTTGGTGGTGTTTATCACGAGGGTGTCATTGGCAGTGTTCCTTGCATTACACAGTGTCCTTGTGGGGGCCAGTGGGAGGCATTGGCTTCAGGCTTCCATATCCAGAACAGTGGGCTTTTCTGAGCAATCATTTTGTTTATGTCCTATGAACCCCATGACCAGTGTAACTGGTCAGGTTTTCCTCATCCATCTACTGCTAGAAAATCCAGCTTTAATGTGTGGCTTGGCCAAAGAAAATGAGTTGTTTCAGCCTCACCGTGGGCTCCAATTTAGGCCTTTACTCTTGGTTTGGCTTTTTCTTCTCACCTATTTTTCTT
Source organism: Globicephala melas (assembly GCF_963455315.2). NCBI lineage: Eukaryota > Metazoa > Chordata > Mammalia > Artiodactyla > Delphinidae > Globicephala > Globicephala melas. Next base: position 129,956,134 of record NC_083317.1, on the reverse strand, counting down.
TAGAGATTTTCTATTGCTTTTTTCTTAATATAAAACAAATATAGATGCTCTACAAAAGTTAAGAAAACACAAAAAACTATAAAGAAGAAAACCAAGTCAGTTGTAATCCCAACCCGCTCTTTGTGGCAATCTTAAATTTTGTGTTCAGCTTACCTGTCTCTGTCCTATACACACATGAGCACATGACACATAGGTGCACAATATTCAGATAACAATTTCACCATATTATACATAGTGTTTGGTAACTTTAAAAATAGTAATACATAATATGTAATACATGATATGTTTTTTACTTGGTTACTTATATATCTTAGAGTATTTTACATAATCCTTGTAAGCCATCTTAAAGCTTCTAAAATAGAGTGCGTTATAAATAAAATAAATGTAAGATCTAAGGCAGAGACTTCCAGGGAAGCTTAGGCCTGAGGCAAATCAAGTGCTGGGGTGGAGGTGCTCCCCAGCAGCCGGAGGCTCTGGATGGGGGTGCGAGAGCTGCCCTGTGGGTGGAATTGCCCTGGGAAGGTTGCCTGAGTTTCTTGATAGAATTTTGAACATACTGGAAGAAATTCCCATGTGCCCATTGGATCCCACAGTCAGACTGGAAGAAACTTACCTATGGAACCTGCAGACAGAACACTGGGGCTGCTATGAAGTGTTGGAATGGGGGGAAGGCACACCATCTGAATGCCCTACCACTCATCTGAGCACAGACAGCAGACCTCACCTTAAAGCAACAGGATGTCTCCTGGTTACAGACTGGGCTGTAACCTGAGTGTACAGACTATGATGGTGCTGATATGTGGAGATAGCTCCTGATACGTTTTTCTGTATCAGCAGGCTGCTTTATTTCCCTGTAGCCTTTCCACCAGTGATGCTGGGGAAAGGAGAGAGGGAATATACCACAGAGTAGGCAAGAAGGAAGCCAGGAGCTAGAGATGTTTCTGCTCCACTGGAATAACTCTTGTTATTGAGCCCTGACCCGGTACCGGGCACTCTTCTGAGTGTTTTATGTGTGTTCGGCATTGAATCCACAAAGCAACTCGATGAGATGGTAGTAGTAGGATTATACCCATTTTACAGATGATGAAATAAGAGGAAGAGAGGAGTCAAGCAACTTACTCAAGGTCATGTAGCTACTAAGGGGTGGAGCCAGGTCCAAAGTCAAGGGGCCTGACTACGGATGTCACACTTAATGCACGAGGCTCCAGGGTCCACACAGGAATACATATAAGAACACCCTTCTGGTTCCTGGATGAAGACAGAAAGCAGGAGAGGAAGGTGAGGGTGGAACTGAGAGCTGGTGCCCCAGCGCCCCACTTTGGGGTGAGGGTGCTGGTGGGGGGCACTGTGGGCTTGGAGACCCTTAGGCAGGTTTGGAGGAGGGGTGGATGTGTGGAGAGGACAAGCAGATGGGAGCAGGCCTGGAGAGGGGCTGCAGCACCATGGGAGTGACCCATGCAGGCACCCAGGGCCTCCACGATAAGCCAGGCAGTTCTGCCTTCCATCAGGGGACAGGCCGGGCGCTCGGCGTGGGTGGGGACAGGAGCAGACGGTCACATCTCATGCCCCTGTATGTGAGGATAGCTGAGCTTCCTGGCACCGCACCCCATTGTGGGATGGGGCAGATGAGCCTGAGTATATCTGAAAAGAGATTCTTTTAAGCTGGAAGAAGTGGAGTTTTCTTTAAGTTTACAGTGCATTTTTGTCTGCTGTCATCAGCACTTGGGGCTGATGAGCAAGAGATCAAATTTTAGACCTGTTTTGTTCGGTATGGTAGCTACTAACCACCTGTGGCTACTGAGCAGATGGAATGTGGCCAGTCCTTCCTGAGAGGTGCTATCAATCTCAAAGATACCCTGGATTTTGAAGACTTTGTATGACAGAAAGAATAAACTATCTCAAGAATTTGTGTATTGATAAGTTTAATGGTACTATTTTGGACATATTAGGGATAAGTAAATTATTAAAGTTAATTCTACTTTTATTAATGTGAAATTTAAAATTACATGTGTGACTTATTATATTTCTGCTGGATAGCACTGTTTTAGACAAGGTGGAAAATCGTAAAAAAAAAAAAAAAGGAAGGAAGTTTGTGATTTTTTGCACATTTTATGACACTGTGTATTTCTGTGGCATAAGATGCATCTGAAGAAGGAATGTACCCTTTCAGAGGTAGCGTTAGGTCGGGTTCCTGGGCAGAGTGCCTTAGTGGGATCTGATGACAGGAAACCAGGGGAAGCCCAGGGAGCCAGCCCTGGGAGGGTGGCGGAGGGGTGGTGAGCTCCAAGAGGGGGGCGGCTCCTGGGAGAGCCAGCAGCGGCTCTGAGTTTCCGGGCACCCGTCCCCTTGTCTGCTCCCTGCCGGCATATGTTCTCCCTCTTCTATCGGTACTTTGCCCTGCTTCCTCCGGGCTTGCCCAGACCTGCCTCCTGTCCGCCTCTCAGCCCCGGCTCCTCCTGATGCAGGCATTCTGGTCAGTGAGATTCACCTTCTCACACCAGGCCATGTCCTGGCCACTGACCACCTGAGGATGTCAGTCCTGGGCTGGGTGCCGACCTCGATCCACTCAGTGACTGCCTCTGTGTGGATGCCAACTTGACGTGTGTCCCTGAGCACAGGGCAGGGAAGTTGGGCCTGACAGGCACTATGATAACGGGGGTCAGTCAGGAGAACAGAAGCAAAGACCGGCAGTGTCCATCCCAGCACCACACTTAGGGACAGTGTCGGCCCCAAGCACCTGTCCAGGAGCGATGTCTGTACATCCCCAGGTGGAGGTGAAGGCAGAGCCTGTGAGCTTGATGCTACTGAGTATTTAAGATCTATTATCAGTTCCTCTGTGCCTGTTGGATCATGTGACTCTCCATGTAGCTTGTCCACAGGCAGGAGTGCACTGGTGAACCGTAATAGGTACCCTGGCTACCTGGAGAGGTACTTATTTCATTTGAAAGCGACACATTGGCATCCTGGTTATGCATTCCTCTCTGTGAAGCTGGTTGCATGAGTCAGCCCCCTGTTATCACAGTTATGGGTCTGACCTGGTGTGCCGTGATTTCACGAAATATGGTACCACTTAGACAAACTGCCTGGAAGCCATCTAGGGGGCCTTAGCTTGTGCCATCCCTCCACCTAACTTTTACAGAATGGCTTCAGGCTGACAACTTTCTCTTGCTCTCAATGGCAAGCATTTGGTCCCATCAAAATTGTCATCATTGTTGGGCTCCCCTGGTGGCGCAGTGGTTGAGAATCTGCCTGCTAATACAGGGGACACGGGTTCGAGCCCTGGTCTGGGAAGATCCCACATGCCACGGAGCAACTAGGCCCGTGAGCCACAACTACTGAGCCTGCGCGTCTGGAGCCTGTGCTCCGCAACAAGAGAGGCCGCGATAGTGAGAGGCCCGCACACCGCTATGAAGAGTGGCCCCCACTCGCCACAGCTAGAGAAAGCCCTCGCACAGAAACAAAGACCCAACACAGCCAAAATAAATAAATTAATTAATAATTTTTAAAAAATTGCATCATTGTTGTCATCACCAGGTCTCACTGTAGATGGGGTGACATGTTCTCCTTGCTTGGGACCCCTGAAACCTGTCCTGTTACCTTCCCAGATGCTTATTAGGTCCCCTGATGGGCCAGAATCAAAGACGATGCTTTGAGTGTGTTTATGTGAGCACTTGGGGTGGCATGTGGGAGGGCGACTGGGGCTCCCATAGCCGAGTAATTAAACAGGAGAATGTGTCTGATGTCCAGGTAATTACTGCTGAGCATCTGCTAAATACAGAGTTTCATTGATGGCTGGCGTTGTTAGGCACAAGAGGGCTGGTGTGTTTGCACTCCACATGGCAAAGGGATGATTTAAAATCTGTTCCCATCAGCGGCCCCTGGAGCAGCCCCAACATAAATTAAGGAAGCCTGGAGCTTATGTAACCTGACCCAAAAATCACTTCCAGAAAGGGGCACAGGAAAGCTTCTCTGCTCTGGAAAGGCTGCTAGAAATAACAGCATGAAATGATCGACTCTTGACTGAGAAAGGACCCCTGGGAGTTGGTCAAGCTCACGCGTCTGACTGTTGAGGAAACTGAGGCAGCGCAGGGAGGGGAAGGGACCACAGGGTCGGTGACAGAGCCAGGACCAGCTGGCCACCCCTTCCACCCAGGACATCCCCCCATGGGGACCCCAAAGCCCAGCCTGCCCTGACAGATCCTTCGGAGGCACTTAACGGAAACCCCGGGCCCCTGCCCACCGGGCGAGTGGCAATCCTGGGGTGGCCTTCAGCTCATCCTGCCGCCTGGCCACGTAGGGGGCACGCTGCTCACCCCACGTCCTCCCTGCCAAATGGTCACATGGGCTGAGACCCACAGACGAAGGGCAAGAGGAATCTGGGGAGGTCTCCCGTCTGGTTTGGAGGGCTTTTTCTTTTTCCCGTCCATGCCTGAGGGCAGAGCACCCTGGATCTCCTGGCTCTGGTGCCTCTCTCTTCATTGACTACTAGTTAACTGTTTTAGGCTCTGCCCTGGGATGTGTGGTGTAACATCTTCTCTCCACCCTCGCTCCCTAATCGCCCCTCCCTAGGCCTCATCAAACGGTGGGTGGTCGCCAACCAGCAGAGAAAATTCTATTCCAACACAGCCTCGCAGTGGTGGCAACTGGAAGGTGTAGCGGAAGCTCACCTTGGGCTGCACTCTCCACCCAGTCTTCCTGTGGGGAGTTAACTTGGAGGGTGGGAGGAGGTGTCCAGCCCATTCTAGGCCATTCTGGTCAAGGTGTATGGCAGGTCTGGGCCCTGATCTGGTCCAGTGGTCCCAGACTTGGGATCTCTAGAGGACCCATCCCAGGGTGCTGCTCTGGGAAGCCTGGTGCCCCCACCCCCCTGGCAGAGCCCCCACAGAGCCTTCTGCTAGAGGCTGCAGTGGCCATCGCAGCTTTTAAAGCATCTTCCTCTGACCGTCAAGACCCTGACTTCGGTCTCCGTGGAGCCTGCCACCATTAGGACTTTAAATTTCTGCTACCCAAATGCAATCATTCATTCAATTAACAAGCATTTATTTGCAAACTTTCCCGTTTTTGAAATAATGCTTTATGTTACCAAAACACTAAGTACATTTTTTTTTTTTTGGTGATACCTCTTCCAATCTGTGTCCAGAAGCATACACATTTACTGTTTATCTTCCCTGCTTTACATAATCTCTATAATTGTCACTTTTCAATGGCTTTGTAAGAGTCTGTCAAATGGCTGTATAGTGTTTAATCATTCCCCTGCTTTGTGAAACTGGGAATAAGTAAGTCATGTATTTGTATTTTTAAATTTTTATTTTATATGGGAGTATAGTTGATTTACACTGTTGTGTTATTTTCAGGTGTACAGCAAAAGTATATTGCGTGTTTAGCTTTTTTATACTGCTTTTTTTTCCCCTTTGGTAAATTCTGAGGAGGGGATTATTTTGAACACTTTTAGCTGTTTAAAGTGCAGAGTTGAATCATATGCACATTTAAGTGACCAGACTTGAGCTCTAACAAAAGAGAAGGGGTGGAGACACACACACACACACACACACACACACACACACACACACACACACACACACACAGCTCTGCTGACCCCTAAGCCAGCTTCCCTCCCTCAAGCCTCCCATTCTGGTAGCCACACCCTCATTAAAGACTCTGATGTTAAAGATGCGTGGCTTTCGTGTTCTCTGGCACCTTAGGGTCCACCAACTGCTTCGTCTGGTACCCAGCCAAAGGAAGGGCCATCTGTTCCCGGGAAAGACGACGTGGCAGCGTCCAGCGTGGTGCCTTCCCCAGGGACTCTCAAGGGCAGTTTTGACTATATAGACTTTCAAACTCACCCTGGTGTAAGAAGCAAGCCCACTTAATACTTTCCAAAAGGTTGCTTGGCAGTGTCACTGTGAGTGACACTAGATCTTCTCACCAGTCATTGCACACCCCATGCATCCCAGCTCATTCCCAGATTAAATAAATGAAAAGCAGTACTTCAGGGCTCGCTGCCCAATTTGCCTGTGTTTGCTCCGTGTTTCTTTTTACTTTTTGTGTTTCCCCAAGAGGCACTTCCCTGGCTATGGACAGGATGAGTAGGACAGTGCATGGAGGAAATTGGTGGCTTGGAAGGCCATGAGAGGGCCGGGCCAGGTTTGCAGATGTTGGAATTTTGGGGCTACAGGGAGTGAATGCGGTGGGGAATGGGGCAGAAGTGGGGGAGACACATACATGCAGAACCCATTAGGGTCCCAGGAGCAGAGGGAGCCCCTGAGACCAGGAAAAAGAAATAGAACAGAAGGATGATAATGTCATGCTAGACTTGTCGAGGGCCAGGGCGTTTAAGAAGAAAGCAGTCAAGTGGAGTGCGTGGGATGTGGCCAAGACAGCCAGCCAAGGGCATGGATAGAAGAGCAGACCTTGGCAAGCTTGCTTTCTGGCATAGTGGGAGGAACTCACGTGGGGGGGTAAGGAGGGGATGGGAGGTAGTGAGCCTCCGGGTATAGACCACTTACCTGAGAGTTTCAGCAACCAAGATTAGAGAACCTGTAATACCAGCTGGAAGAGGCAAGGAGATTTCAGAGTAAGGAGAGTCATGGCAGCTTCCAGAAAGGGAAGCTGCCCTGGAAAGAAGGTTTGTGAAAGAGTTAGGGAAGGGACGGGGGTAGAGGGAAATAAGAGGAGAACCATCCTCCCAGAGGTAGGAAAGCTGTATACAAACCCTGTTGGGCTAAGAGAATAGCCCGTGTGTAATATAGTCCCTGGGCTTCTGCCCTGTGTCTCACTTGGGTCTTCGTTTTGGAGGAGTGAAGAAATATGAACTTGGCAGCCTCCCACCACTCCTGGGGTGGGAGCTCCACTCTGCGGGGGTTCTTTGGAGCGTCCATCGCGGCCTCACTGCTGCCCCGGCGCAGAGTCCATTCCCAGATTCTCAGCTTCCCCTGAGCAGCCTGAGTGAGGATGAGATGCTGCGGAGAGCAAGGAATCACGGGCCTTGCCCTGGGCCTTCCCTGCCTGCTGGGAGCATGAGGTCTAGTGCAGAGGGTGGTGGGGCTCATGGGCAAAGCCACCCGGGTGTCTAGCTTGGGGCTGATGTCCGGGAGAGACACCTGGCTCTCTGGGGGAGGAGGGGTTGGTTCTGGATTGCAGGTGGGGCCAGCAGGGGGAGAGGGCTTTAAGTTGGGCCCAAAGAGGTCAGAGGTGTGTACTCCATGGATGTCCTTAGTCTGTCCCCCTGGAACCCTAAAACAGACTTAAACCTGTCTTGACCACAGTTCTTCCCCTGGGGATACTGGCCTGTTTGGTCTTAGATTTATTTTTGTGGACAAGCTCTTATTCTTTCTTTTGTTCAAACCTTGTGAACTCGAAAAAAAGACACCCAATTAGAATAAAACTTAAATTGAAACACCAATGAAAACATATCATCAATTAAAATAGAGCACTAATTAAAGTACTTCCAACAGGCAACAACCAATAATGGCCCTGTGGCCTGGGAGCCCCAGCCTTGGTCATGGGACGGCTGGAGGGCCAGCCAGACATACTGCTGGTTTGGGGAGTAGGAAACGGAAGGCTGACTTTGGGCCCTGGGAACAGGACATCCCTCTTGTTGAGTCCTTCTACCTGTGGCACAGTTGGTGACCCTGTTGCTCCTTTTCCTGGAGGCAGAGGGGCTCACAGCTGCTGCTGGCTCCATACGGAGTGGAGCAGAGCCTGTCCCCATGGGGCCCAGAGTAGGAAGGGCTGCAGGTCACACACAGGGCTTCACAGGCCACAACTGACAGAGCCACCTGGACTCAAAGCCACATGCACATTTGCGGGTGCTCGTTTCCTTCCTCTTGGTAGTGAGGCTCTGAGAACCACTCTGTATGTGTAGCATTGCTCCACGGGTCCCTGGAGCGCAGGTGGGGTGAACCCTAGGCTCCCCCTGATCTGGCAGGCCTGGCATTCATGGCCGTGTGCCACCTGGGCCCTCAGCCCTGTCTTCCTCATCTCCCACCGTGCCTGTGTGTACAGAGGACCTCTGTTCGGCCACTCTGGTCCCCCGGCTAACTGGCAAGCTGTTGGAAGTAATAAGGTGTTCCTCTAAAACTGTCCCTGGTTACCCTCTCCTCAAGGCCCAGTGAGACACGTCTTCTTGCTTCTCCTCTAAGTCGGTCTGTTGACCTTGACCGGCCTGTCTTGCATCATTATGTGCACATCCACCTCCATCCTTCTGTACAAGTCAGGGTATATGTTAATATATAGTATTAAGCTACATCTTTCTTGTATAGGAGACTGCGTGTTTTTAAGGGTAGCGATTGACCTTTGCTTAACTTTTTATTACCCACTAGTTTTTATAGGCATCAACTCAAACTTTTAGAATTTTATTTTACTCATCTAAGGAAGCATTCTAGTTTGACAGGAACAAAATGTCTGTGGAAAGGCCCCTCCGGTGTCTGGCCAGCCTGCCCCACCTACAGAGGCTGGACCACTGGGCCGTAACGCCACCTACCTGATGTGAGCTCACTTCAAGAGCAGGCGAGTTCTTAGGAGAAAATCAATAACCTCATGTGTGCTTGTCTTTTTTTTTTTTTTTTTTGTGCTTGTCTTTTAAGCCCAATGCTCTTAAGTGGCAGCAAGCTCTACCAGGAACAAAAGAAGGAAGAAATTAGGTAAAGGGAGAATCAATATTTGTGTTGGGTTTTTAAAGACTTAACAGTCAGTTACTAGCCTTGGTTCCGGGGAACAGTAGCTGTTATTGCAGGGCTTCTGGAGCGAGCCTGGGGAAAGAAACTCCGTGTTTGGAATTTGCTCGTCTACCTCCGAGCCTGGAAATAGAACGGGTGTGGCAACCCCTGCAGAGCCCTGTTCCTTCTTTGTAGCGTTGTATGTTTTTACCCAGCTTCCTGTTTAAGGCAGAGAGCAGGAGAAGCAGGCCCAAGTGTTGACAGCCTATCGTGTCCAGTGTCCCGATCCCCAGACCGCATCCCCGGAGAGGGAAAACAGATGATGGAAGTGGGCATCTCTGTTGCCTGCCCTTCTCCAGCCACATATCAGCTTTCATTGGGGAGGCAGCTGGTGGGGAGGTGGGGCTCAGGGACAGTACTGCAGGAGGTCACAGCATCTCTGCTGGGGACAGGATGAAGGCTTCCTCACTGGAGAGATGCTTTCAGGAAAGTGGTGCATCCTGGCCTCTGTTGTCTCAAGAACAGCAGAGAAGATGGGTCAGCTGTGACCTCGCGCCCCAGCCCTGGACCTTTTCGTGTCTATTCACCTCCACCTGGCCCTCTTCCGAGCCCCGCTGCAGCTAGTTGCTTTTGCATAAGGTTCCTTCACCTCCTCTTTTAAACCTCCTGATCTGTGGGTTCTGGACCGGGCTGGGCAGTCCTGGGGTCAGGAGAGGGCTTGCAAAGACCTGGGCCCTCATCCCCAGCTGTCAGTGTGGCTGGAGCTCCCACTTGCTCACCTTTCCTCAGGTTGTTTGGAGACCTGTGCACACATGCTCCTGTCCTGGAATGTCCCCCCCACCACCCTCCTTATTCCGCTGGCCTTTTCTAACCCTTGTCTCAGGCCCCCACTGATGGACCTCTCCTTTGACATAATTTGCCTTCTCGCACTTCTCCTCCCCACTCCCCTCTTCCTCTAATGTTCTATTTCTCTCCCGAGAGCCACAAGCTCAGAGTAAAAAAGAAATCAGTGGACTCAAAGGAGAGAAATCATTATTCTCTCTCTCTGTAACCCTTTCCCTCTCTTTTCATAAAACCAAAACAGCAGGTGAGGGACAGTATCACCATGGCTGAGAAAAAGAGGGAGTGGTGGAAGGCACATGGAGGGGATGTGTCAGGAAGAAGCATGGTTTGTTCATTTCTTCAGGGCAGCATGTGTTTTCAGAATACCTCGCTGCCAGAGGGGCTGCCCACGGGGGTGGGAAGACAACCCACTGGCCTGTTCTTGAGCGGCCCACAGTCATCAGCCCAGTATCTCCAGACCTGGGGTCCCTGCATGGGCCTCTGAGAGGTCAGAGATCAGAGATGTTGCGTGTGCAGGTGCATTTTTCTGGGAAGAGTTTCTACAGTTTTCCTCAGATTCCTGAAAAGGTTCAAGATCTAAGACTTTCAAAATTGTTTTGACCATGACCTGCAGTTAAAAAGACCCGTCTAGACCTTGTCTCACACATCTGTGTATGTGTGTGCGTGTGTCTATGTATGTGTGTGTGTATGAGAGAGAGAGAGAGAAAGAGAGAGTGTGTTAGTTTTGTGGGTGTCTATATCTATTTCTATATCCATGTCTATCTATATCATCTCTGAAACAAAATTTCCCCAAACACTACTTACCCTTCTACATGCAAATCAATGTGGTATTTTCTATTTTACTCTTCTTGATTCTATAATAAACTATTCTATTCTGTTTCATTAAAAAAAATACTGATTATAGCCCACGAAATTGATTTCATAACCCAGTAATGAGTCACAACCTGAACTTTGGAAAACACTGATCTAAAGGAAAGTGTTAAGGATCACTGATCCGGGAACTCCGGCACATTCTTGATGAGGGCGTTTTGGCAATATCAATGTACAAATACATTCACCCATTGACCCTGATGTTCCTACAGGGATGTTCTACTTCTAGGAATTTCTAGAAATCCCATTACTAGGAATTTCTCTTACAGATATACTCATGCACAATGATGTTCAAGATAATTCTTTGCTTTGTTGTTTATAATAGCAAAAGACTGGAGACAACTCAAATGTCCATCATGATGGGACCGGTTGAATAACTAATGGAACATCCACACAATGGAAGAATACTCTGCAGGTGTTAAAGAAGAAAGGGAAGCTCTCAATGACCTAAGTTGGAAAGATTGCCAAGATATATTAATTCAAACAACAAGGTGCAAAACAGCATGTTTAATCTGTTACCTCTGGAGTGAAAAAGGGGGCAATTAGATTCTATATTCATACCTGCTTATATTGGGTTGGACCATATGAAATTCCTCTTTTTCTTTTTTTGCTGTACTCAGGCCTCTCACTGTTGTGGCCTCTCCCGTTGTGGAGCACAGGCTCTGGACACACAGGCTCAGGGCCCAGCCGCTCCACGGCACGTGGGATCCCCCTGGACCGGGGCACGAACCCGTGTCCCCTGCGTTGGCAGGCGGACTCTCAACCACTGCGCCACCAGGGAAGCCCTGAAATTCCAATTTTTTAAAGATCAAAATAATTGAATATTGGCAGTTTCACATGGTTCAATATAATGTGCATAAAGGAAGTATAAGGTAAGAACGGGTGGGAGAATTCTTGCTGGGACCTGTTAAAATAAGGAATCCCATTGGTTAATGGGACAGGAAAGGGGCTCACTCTGAGCTAAGGCAGAACTGAGGGCAGTCCCATGGCCAAGTGGAGAATAAGCAGAGGCCGCTGGTCCCTGTCCTCGTGCCCGAGACCGAGGCAAGACGAGCCCCAGACGGGGCAAGAGACTGGGATGGAGTGGGCAGCTGGAGAATCCCTCTGTCTCCCTCCTTTATCCCTCCCTCTTTCTAGATATCAAGTGTGAATGGTATGGTGGGAATGAGATAGAAATTTAACTTTCAAAATTTTAAATTTTGAACGCAATTGCATGTGTCAAAAAAAGCATCAACCAAGGAATGTTGATACCTGCAGACCGGACCAAGTAGGGCTTTTGACTTCTCAGGGCTGCGCTGGAGAGGGCTGAGGACTCAGGAGAGCTGCCCGCAGGCACAGAACATTTTTCTCATGCCCAGTACCTGCTGCCTGCTGCCCAGCCTGCTGCTCAAGCTCAGTGAGGTTTCTGGGACCCTAGGGTTATCTGGGCAGGTGTCTCGAGGGGTTGGACACTGTTGAGGTGGGGGTGGGGGTACAGTTGAGGATGGAGGTGGGACCTGGTCTGTTTACCTCAAAGCCCATGCTGATTCTGTTCAGGTTTCCGGGGCTAAGGAGGATTGCTGGGCAGCTGGCAAGGTATTCAGCTAGGACCTCGTAGGGCAACATTTACCTGGCACCTCACCACCATGATCTTAGTGCTACAGACTTGGGGGTTTGTTTTCATTAGCAGGTGGATGCTGTTCAGGCTCTCAGAGACGCATATGTAGACCCTGCCCTGTGTGTTCATTACCCTGGGAACAGAACCACCAAGGGGAGTGGATACCTAGGCCCTCTGATCAGTATACCTTCTCCTTTAGGCAGCTCCAAAGGGGCAGAAAGCTATCATCAGAAGGCCTTTCGTAGGCAGGAATCTGAGCTATACAGGCCACCCCCGGGCTATGGAGCAGCAGCCCTGATGGACACCTGGGGACTGATCCTTTCCATTGAAAATGTATGAGGTGAATGTGCGTTAGGTACTGGCGTGGGAGGCAATGCTGGCAGGGCCATGGCTTAATCACCTCTTAGAAGTTTCTTTTTATTCTCTGTGTGTGAGGAGTCTCCCTTGTAGGGCACATTCCTTCATCAGCTTTATATACCTTTAATTCAATTATAGTTGATTCTATCTGGACAGATATCTTCGGTCCCCCTTGGAGGACTCCATGCCTGGACGTTTATCCAAGTTATATATGTATGTATGTATTTTGGCAGGAGAGGATCTTACGCTCCCTCTCATTTCCTGCCTACATTTTACCCAAAACGCCAGTGCTCAAATAACAGAAACAGCCTTGGACAGTGTTTAGTAGAGAGAATTGTGGGACCCCAGTGGGGGTCTGTGAAATTAATCAGGAAGTACCAGGCAGACAGAGTGAGCAGGGACTGGGCAGGGCCAGCTAGAAAGCTACTGCAGAAGCTCCAGTGAGCAGCCCAAGGAAGGGCCTGGGCTGGGAGGAGCAGGCAGGTGAAAACAGGAAGGTGAGTGGTACCGGTGGCCTTGGGAAGGCGAAGAAACAGGCTTTGGAAGCTGACTCAGTATCAGAGGTAAGAGGACAGACATGGCATGGCTCCTCTAGATCAAGCCTGGGGGTGGGAAGTGTGATGGAGAGGAGTCCTTCGGGAAAGATGCTTAATTAGATGCTTAATTGGACTTTCAGATTTGAGTTGCTGATGGGGGTGGAGAGTCCCATCTCCCTTGGCCCCGGTTCCCTGGTAGTTAATTTCAAGCTTGGGACTCAGTTCAAGATTCTGGCCTAAACTTCATAGAAGTGAAAGGTGGTGACTCACTCACATGAAGGGATGAATGAAATCATTTAAGAGGGAGTACAGAGGATGTAGGTGACCAAAGACCAGATCTTGGGGACTGCTCCACTGGGGAGTGCTGTACCATGTTGCTTCTCATTGGGTCCTGGGCTGAGAGTGATGGGGGTGGAGGGGAGAGTTGAATGGAGACGACGCTGGTCTCCCAGGGTTTCTGAGGGAAATGCTGTGGGCACGTGTTGGAGGCCCCTTCCTGTGGGCTCTGTCCCCAACAGTCCCTTCAGCCTGTAGTGGAAATGGAACTGGGGGCACTGGCGCAGAATTGGAACCAGCAGAGGGTATACCCTGAGGACAGTAAGTAAAGACCTCATCTCTAAATGTGAAATTCAGGGAGATTTGAAGGAGGGTTTCTGCTTTAGCCAGGGGAGAAGAGTAGGGTTAGGCGAGTCATTGACTGATGAGTTAAGGTTTAATGAAAAGATATCAAATTGTACTTAAGTGCTTATCTTTCTGTGCCTCTTGTTCTTAAATTATTTATCAGATTTTTAAATGTGGACATGATTAATGCTATTAGGATCTCCGGCTTGGCTGTCTTAACAAAGACTTACATTTTAACTTAAAAACATAACTGAGTGGAGACTCTTACCATTTTTCGTCAATTAATCACCTGCGTGTGAAGCTCAGCTGTTCGGACCCTAAGGCCATATGCAAAGGCAGCCGTGCCCACTGGGTGGGTTCACCCTCATTACGGGGCAGAATATTTTGGAGAAAGTAAACTGACTCCTGAATGTTGCAGCAGTAATGTGAGATGAAGATCACTAGGAATGCAGAGGTGTGTTGCACCAGGAAGGGAAATGGATGTAGAGGGTGAGAGGGGAAGAGCACAGTGCTGATGCCAGGGCAGGGGCAGTCTCATCTCCAGACACACCAGGCAGAGTCCATGGAGACTTGGTCCTTGAAGGTCCTTGGTCCTTGGTCTACTGTTCAGAGCTTGGGAAGTGAAGTACCCAGGATGGGCCTGACTTGCACAGTTTAGTTCACTAGACATTTATTGACCACCTACTATGTGACAGGTTTTGGGGATACAAATAGGAATAGGATACATTCTTGGCTTTAAATATTTCCCAGGTAGTGAGGAAAATGGACTGCTAAACATTGGATGTGATAAACCTGTGGCTTGTTCAATAATAGACGTTTGTATCAGATCTCCTGGTGAGAAAATAATGAATCTGCGGTGCAGGCCTGCTGTCGTGCTGGACCCTCAGCCATCATGTGCCACTGGGTGGCCACTTGGTTCATTAGAGGCCATGGGCCTCCAGGGTTTGCTAAACTCTCACTGAAGGGATGATTACGTGGGTTCAGGTCTTGCCTCTGCCTCTTACAAGTTGTGTAGCCTTGAGTGAGTCACTTAACAACCCCCTGCCTCAGTTTCCTCACAGTGGTACTTACTTCACAGGGTTTTCAGAAGGATTAGATGTGTTACATAGTGTTAGCTTAATGATGGAGAAGTGGGAGGGGAGGTCTAGGAAGCAGATCTGGAAGGGCATTCTCAGAGGAGCAAAAGCTAAGCAGGTATAGAAATCCCAGCCCAGCTTGGCTTAAGTGAATGAGGAATTTATTGACTTCCTCAGTGGACCAGGAAGGTGAAGCAGTGCTGTGGACCTGGTTTCTCTCTCCCCTCATTGGCCACGCCCTCTGGGCTGATGTCATTCTCACAGACTCTCAGCACAACCTTATCAAGTTGGTTGCAGGAAGCTGCTGGGACTATAGCCCTCCAGGATGAATTTAGTGTGAAGAAATAGCAAGAGTCTTTGTTCCTGCATTTCTAGCAAGAGCCCTTGGATGGACTCTGAGGGGGTTAAGCCTGTGCCCGACCTTGAACCGCTCGCTGAGGTCGGCTGAGTGCTCAGAGACCGTTCCGCTCTCTCCATTTAAGATACACCCTTTGCAATGTCCAATTCTGGCTTCTTGTAACGGAACAAGAACTTTAAGACCCTAAAGCATGTTGAGTGCAGAATCTGCTAGATTGTTAGTGATATTCTGTTTCTGATCTTTTAACTTTGTGTTACCCTGTCCAAAAAATGAACTTTTTTAGCAACTCGTTGTGTCTTTCCAAAGCATTCAACTTAATGCCATAGAAGCGAAGCTCTTCTTCTTCACATTTATACTTCATAGATTTATTAATATTTGATTAAATTAAGTATTTATAACCACAGATACAGCTGGCAAACAGGTATGGGGACAAACACAGACTCTGGGCAAGCATTCTGGTTAACTCATGGGCACAAGTGCACAAGTCTCCTTGAGCTGTCACAGGACTGAGGGCATCGGGTCCATGCAGTTGACAGAGCGCATAGAAAGAGTAGGTAAAGCAGGCAATCACATAAGATCATTAAAGAGAGTTTCCACTGCCCAGGTTTGCTCTTGGATGACTCCATGGCTGGGCCAGTTGCAGAGGATGTTGAGAAAGTGAGCTGAACCCACATGGGATGGGCAAGAGAGGAAGGGAACTCTGGCCTCCCTAAGGAAAGCCAACGGTCCAGAGAGAGACATAATGACTTCAGTCACATGCAGACCTGATGTCCAGAGTCTGTGGGCATCCAATCTGAGCAAGGAAGATACCCAGGGCAGGGTTGGTGGGGGCAGGGAGGAGGTGTTAGGAGCATCCTGCCCACTCTAAGTGTATCCCCTCAGGGTGGTCCCAGGTGGCAGAGCAAAGCAGGGCGTAGCCTAGCTCACAGTCGGGAGTGTTCTCTTTGGGTCAGTTGAGGAGTATTCAGAAGGGGCTACCGGCCCAGGACGGCCAGGAGGGCACGGACCCTCCGCCAGGGAGTCACAACAAATTTCGAGTCCCACTGGATTCAGGCTCCTGGGCAGAGATTGGCATCATCTAATGCTGCCCTGGACAGCCTGACATCAGCTGCATTGTGCTAGGACGACCCAGCCTCAGAAAACCCCAGCCACACACAGAGCTGGTCTCGGGAGCCTCATCAATAAGATGGGGACAAGGGGACAGACCTCACAGATGGTGCGAGGATTAAATGAAATGAGAATCGCTGAGTTCCCAGTACAGAATAAGTACATAGTAAGTCTCAGTTACCCCTTAGCCATGTCTCCCTGGTTTTCCACTGTGGAAACTGATCTCACAGAAGTTATGCAACTTGCCTGGCTTATATGGTACAAGAGGGGCCAAGCAGGGGCCACCGAAGCTTCCTCTTTTCCCCCCAAACCATACGTGGTCCATACATCAGGCAGGCTGCTGCCTCTCTAATAGCTTGGACTCCCCGCTCCCGGCCCTGGGATGGGTGGCCTTTATCATGGATTCCTGCAGAGTGAGAAGGACCTCAGCTTAATAATGTAACAGAGATTAGAAAAGCGTAGGCCAGAGGGAGGCCATAGAAATACCTAGTTACTAAAACAGTATCAGATAACGACCTTTCAAACCAGCTGCAGCTCAGAGAAGGAGCGGAGCAGAGTAATGATTACAGCTCCGGGCCTAAGGGGCCTAACAAGGAGCCCATCACTTATTTATAACACTGCCGCTTTCTGGCTGTTACTGCACGCGTGCCCCTGGGTCTAGGCAGGGGTTACCTTTCATAATCTGAGCAACAAATGAGTCAATTTGGCCAATTCTCTGGGCTGGGGGATTGGCTGGGATGAGGGGTGAGGAATTCAGCAGGTGAGGTCCTCACACACTGGTCCTGAGGTTAGGGGGCAGGGGTGCAAAGCTCTGCAGTTCTCAGAGTCTGTTGTTCAAAGTGGATTCATTTGCTGCGGACAAATCAAGTCGATGTAGGGTTGTTGATCTGCCACTTCGCCGTGTTCATTATTTATGATCATTATTATCATTGCCTTTATCGAGTGCACTGCACTTTGTAATCCAGGGCTCCCTAGGTGAGCTCAACCAAACCTGGGACTTTCAATACCACCTAGATGCTGACGACCCCCAAACTTATTTCCAGCCCAGTCTCTCTACTCACTGCAAACACATGATTCCCTCTGTCCCTGGATCTGTCCACTGGGATGTCTCACAGCCTCCTGAACCATAGCAAGTCCAAAATGGAACTGCTCCTCCACTAGCCTTTACACCCCAGCGAATGGCATTGTGATCTGTCTGGTTGTCATAGCCCCAAAGCATGGGTCCCCTTTAATCCCTCCTTTCCCTCATAGCCCTCAGCCGGTCACCCACATACCCTGCTGGTTCTCCTTCCAAAGTGCCTCCTGGATCTGTCCTCTTCTCTCCACCTGGTCCTAAGCCCCCAGCATCTTTTGCCTCCAGATTGCTTTGCCCCGGTTCTAAGTCTGAGTCAGGTGATCACCCTCTCCACCTCAAATCTCCTGGTGTGTTCCCAGCACACTTAGAATAAGACCCCAACTTGGTGCCATGGCCCTCAGGTCCCCACGTGCTCTGACCCTTGCCCACCTCTGCAACCCCACCCCTTACTCAGAAATATTCCTCAGGCTGCAGTGACCTCTCTGGCCCTTTAACAGAGCAGGCTTGTTTCCATCTCGGGGTCTTTGCAGTTGCTGTTCCCTCTGCCTGGCATGGTTTCCCTCAGGGTTTCCTGGACTGGCTCTTTCTCTGGGCAGGTCCCAGAGAGGCCTTCCCAGCCCAGCTTAGTTTAATAATACCCCTCTTATCTTGCCATCTTGCTTCATCATATATGCAGCACTTGTAATTATCTGAAATAAGCTTACTTATTTGTTTACTAATTTACAGTCTGCATGCACTGGAGTCTGCATGCAATGGAGCAGGAAGCTTTGGTTGCGGGTTCTGCTCTGAACAGGGCCTAGTATAGGACGTGGGACATCATAGGCTCTCAATAAATATTTACCGAGTGAATTCACGAACAAGTGTTTTTCTAATTTCAATAATAACCTAGCAAAGTAGGTTTCATTTGCTCAGTTTTATAGGAAGCTGAAGTTCAAAGAAGTCACAAAGCTTGCCTAAGGTCATCCAAGCTTGTACGTGGCAGAGATGAAGTTCATGCCCAGTTTTGTCTGCCTTAACACTCTTCTCCAAAACCATACTACCTTTTGCCAAGGTGCTGCTCCCAAAAGAAAGTGTGAGGATCCCCTGGGAAGATGTTCCTGAGCGGGCTCATGATTGCTCCTACAGAGCTGTTACTGTATCTGGACCCTGGGGTCTTTGCAGTTACCATCCCCATCAGCCTAGAAGCTGCAGGTGAGACAGCAAGTATGAGTGTGTTCGGGGGGAACGGGTGGAATGAGCAGTGGCTGCCCTAAAGCTCTGGGTTTTCCTCACAGGGACCACATCGGTCCCTGGGACACATCGGTGTCCCTTTGATGACCAGCAGCTGGCCTGCTGAGGGGAGTTAATACAGTTAATGGCACCAAGCTATTAATGCAGCCAAGGGCAGTATCTGCAAAAGGTCCAGACCAGAGTGGAGCTACGTGGGTGGCCATTGGACAGCAAGCGCTGGATGCTGTGTCACCACGGGGTGACACAGGGGCTGCCAAATTGCCCTTCCACTCAGCTCTGATGGCTGCATCTGCTCCTGTCCCCCATGTGGAGGTGACCCCCCTTCTGCTGCAAAATCCTTGACTTTCTGGTCCTTTCCCACCACTCTGTCTCCGTGGGTTCATTCTGTTTGTTCTGAGTCTCACCTGGTCCCATAGAATAAAGGACGACTTCTCACAACACATTGACAAAGGGTGGCTAGATCTGGGGTAACAGCTCTGCCTCCTCCAGGAGGGAACCGATGAATCCCCCACTGAGGGGGCTCTGGGATCCCTCCCGAAGGAGCCTTGACGTGGTTTACCTGGGCCCTTACAAGCACATCGGAAAGGTGATTCCCACTCGAGGGAGAGGCCTTGTGCTCACAGTGTCTTAGTTCTCTCTCCCATCGCCTCTTCTAATCCTTATAATTTGGATCCAGTACGATTAATCAGACTGTAAGAGTCCAGGAACATTAAGCGGAATTTGCCATTTTCATGCAAAGCTGAAAGATGTGGCTATTTCACATGCAGTGATTGGATGTTTTTATGGCCAACCTATCACATTACACACCACAGACTTCCAATAAATAAAGGAAAGCTAGAACGGGGCCTGCCGGTTGTATTACAATCCAGCTAACAATATCATGGGCAGAGCAGTGCTTTCTTGACATCTAATTTGCTCAGTTACGCGAGTGATCGTGTCGCTCCCCGTTTAAGCTCCTTCAATGTCTTTCCATCAATTAGAGGGACGGTGAGTACCGCACAACTCCCCTCCATCCTGGCACCAGAGCATGATATGAGAATAGTCCATGGGCCTACTCCATCAGACTGGGTGTCCGTGAGGCAGGGACCACACTATTTTCCATATCCCAGCCTCCAGAGAGAGCCCAGCAGAGGTTGGCGGAGTGATGGATGACCGAATGACCCACCCGAGATACTGTGGACCTTGGCTGGTGGGGATGGATGGGGGGACATCTCACAGACCTGACATAGCTCGTGTTCAGCCATAATTCACAAAGTAACATTTCTGGATATTTGACACATCACCTGGAATTTTCTATCTCAGCCTAACCTGAACCATTAAGTTAGAATTCATGAGCCAACTGATGCCCTCTTGGAGAGAGAGGGAGAGGGAGAGAGATGAACGCATGGCCCAGAGTGAGTGGGGGCCAGGCAATGCTTTCTCCTCTCTCCTGGCTCCCTTGTGCTCCTTGTGACCCGACATCTTGCTGCTCTGAGTGTGATAAAGGATTTGGCCTTTAAACCTAATTCACCCCACTCTTACCCCAAGTCAGAGAAAACTGTTCTGGGGTGTATTTGCCACATCTGAGCCACTCAGATGGCTTGGGGATTCATACTGAATGTATCCGTATTCTAATAATCAACCACAGTAACTGTCTTTTCACTTAGTCTGCACTGCATCAATTAAGAGTGTATATATTTATTGAGGAATGGCAGTGGGGACTCATTACCTGCTGTTGTTAGTTCACAAGGTCTGCTCAGAGCTGCCTGTCCTGCACCCAGGAGATGGTCCTGCCCCATCCCCGCCTGCTGCCCTTCTGGAGAAACCGGACTGGCGTGGGGATGGCCGTTAAATGATGACCCTTTCATGCGTCTGGGCCAGCAGGTGGTGGCAGACTGTGTCTCTTGACAGCCCTGACGAGGGCTGGTCGGGTGGGTTTAAGGGCACTGGCGGGGCCTCCAGTGTGGGCTGAAGAACAGAAGTAAACAAGAACAAGAAGGCAGTCTCTCAACCTCAGATCCCAGCTTTGGCAGGGTAGCCTTCCTTAGGACATCAGTGGGCAGTGGTTTGGCACTCAGCTTGGCCTGAGAGGTTTCAAGGGGAGACTGAGCAAGGAGAATGGTGCGCCCTCCTCTCCAGAGAAACTTTTCCTTTTTTTAACATCTTTATTGGAGTATAATTACTTTACAATGGTGTGTAGTTTCTGCTGTATAACAAAGTGAATCAGCTGTACATATACATATATCCCCATATCTCCTCCCTCTTGCATCTCCCTTCCACCTTCCCTATCCCACCCTCTAGGTGGTCACAAAGCACCGAGCTGATCTCCCTGTGCTATGAGGCTGCTTCCCACTAGCTACCTATTTTACATTTGGTAGTGTATATATGTCCATGCCACTCTCTCACTTTGTCACAGCTTACCCTTCCCCCTCCCCATATCCTCAAGTTCATTCTCTAGTAGGTTTGCGTCTTTATTCCCATCCTGCCCCTAGCTTCTTCAGAACCATTTTTTCTTTTTTTTAGATTCCATATATATATGTGTTAGTATACGGTATTTGTCTTTCTCTTTCTGACTTACTTCACTCTGTATGACAGACTCTAGGTCCATACACATCACTACAAATAACTCAATTTTGTTTCTTTTTATGGCTGAGTAATACTCCATTGTATATATGTGCCACATCTTCTTTATCCATTCACCTGTCGATGGACACTTAGGTTGCTTCCATGTCCTGGCTATTGTAAATAGAGCTGCAATGAACATTGTGGTACATGACTCTTTTTGAATTATGGTTTTCTCAGGGTATATGCCCAGTAGTGGGATTGCTGGGTCATGTGGTAGTTCTATTTGTAGTTTTTTAAGGAATCTCCATGCTGTTCTCCATAGTGGCTGTATCAATTTATATTCCCACCAACAGTGCAAGAGGGTTCCCTTTTCTCCACACGCTCTCCAGCATTTATTGTTTGTAGATTTTTTGATGATGGCCATTCTGACAGGTGTGAGGTGATACATCACTGTCGTTGTTTTTTTTTTGCAGTACGCCGGCCTCTCACTGTTGTGGCCTCTCCCATTGCCGAGCGCAGGCTCAGCGGCCATGGCTCACAGGCCTAGCCGCTCCACGGCCTGTGGGATTTTCCCGGACCGGGGCACAAACCCATGTCCCCTGCATCAGCAGGCGGACTCTCAACCACTGCGCCACCAGGGAAGCCCGTCATTGTAGTTTTGATTTACATTTCTCAAATGATTAGTGATGTCAAGCATCTTTTCATGTGTTTGTTGACAATCTATATATCTTCATTGGAGAAATGTCTATTTAGGTCTTCTGCTCATTTTTAGATTGGGTTGTTTGTTTCCAGAGACACTTTGATCAGTGCAGAAATTCAGCTGCTTCCACGGGTTGGTTCTGGGTGGAAACCTGAACTCCGTGGGGCCTGGCCGGTGATGCTGGCAGGCACGTGGGCAGCCTGTGATGGCAGGCTCATTGCTCCAGCCCTGCCCTCGCCTGTAGCAGAGCAGGCATGGCCAGATCTTCACATGTTCTTTAATGCAATCCAGAAATTGGCATTTTTGTGTGAAAGTTGCACTTTTTAAACATTACCAACAGATTTTTAAAACACTATACACTGTTCCCCCCTCTCACCTTCCCAGAAGGTCTGTGGCCAGCGTAGTCGTTGGCTTCCGGAGGCAACAGACTGGCCCGGATGGCCTGGCGGCACTTGGTGTTGACTACCTCACGGGCCCGTGTGATTCTCCAAGCCCCATCTGAAAGCACAGACAGAAATACTCCTAATGTGGAGACACGTTCCTCCTTCTTCTTGCTGGAGAGTATCCAGAAGGAGACCCCCAGCCTGGGGGCTGCGTCATCATAGTGTTACCTGGTGGCCTATTTATAGAGCATGGGCCCCCACTCTGCTGTCACCGGAGCCCCTTCCTTGCTCTGTTGCAGAGAGATGAGAATGCATTGATGTGCCCTCCTGAGAGCTTGGAGTCCCTGGAAGGGGGACAGTCCACTTCCCTCCATTTCCTCATTGTTGTCTGATCCGGGCAGCCAGCGGGCCAGGTTTTTGCATCATTTCTGGGGTCCTGCCCAGACCTTGGCTCCTGGCGTCCTTAGGAACTCATCCCCAAAGGGATTGGCCTCCCATGGGGCTTGTGGCACCTGGACAGAGTTTTCAGGGGTGAAGGCCCTGCCTAGTTACAACAGGCGAGGAAGCAGGGCGGCTCAGCTCATCGGCTGGCAAGTGGCTCCTAGGAAGACGCCGGGCCTTGTCCTGATGCCTTTCAATCTGAATCGTCCGGGAACAGCTGACCTCCCCGCCTGGTCCTTCACCAGGGCTTGTGTTGGCGGGCAGAGGGGAGCAGAAGGCCGGCTGGGAGGGCGAGTTTGGGCAGATGGAGGTGCTGCCGGCAGTGGGGAGGGCGCACATGGGCAGTGTGGAGAGGCCTTGGCCCAGGTCTCACTTGCGGAGCTGCACGGAGTGTGGGGGGCTGGTGGCCTTCAGGGGACCCCGAGAGGCCCGGGTAGCACAGCCCTGCACGCCTGTTCTTCCCTGAGCCTTCAAGCTGCTGCTGCCACAGTCACAGGAAGTTCCTCAGCACCTCTGAGCTCTCGTTTCCACATCTATAAAGTGTGGGTAATAACCGTTCTGATGAGCTAATGTTTGCGAGAGGGCTTGAAACACCATAGATCACTACACCTAAGTGAGATGATTATTATGTTTACCTATTTTTATTCCACTTCTCGAGTACTTATTTTTCGTCCAGGTCTTTAAAGCAAAAATTTTAAAGGCATCCAAATGGAACAGATCAGGGAAGTGGCCACAGGGCCTCTTTTGAGCCTTTGTCATCTCCTGCTGCAAAGGAGACTGTTGCCTCCGCCCCCTAACTTGCCTCCCAGCACCCCACCTGGCCTCCTCTGCTTCCTCCTACACACGGCCTGTGGAGGGAGCTTTTGGAAACTGCACCCCTGGTCTTGTCGTCTTCATACTCCACAAACTTCAGTTCATAACTCAGCTCTCACATAAGTGATGTATGCTGAGTTCTGTGCTAGGCAGAGCTGGGCGGGAGTGAGCTGCAGCACTGTCCTGTCTCCGGGCTCATGGCCTGGGGCTTCTCTGCCCCTGCTGGGTAAGAGTCCTGGCTCCCAAGGCTTCTGGCACTGTCCCCTGCCCACCTCTCCAACCCATCCTCCTTGCCCCCTCCTCCCAAGCCCCAGGTGAAACAGCCCCAGTGCTGTTCTCCGACACACCCAGGCTGGTGCTGGGCCCCTCGCCCTTTCTTCTTCCTCCTTTCCTCTTCATGTGCCAGTTACCTGCCCAGCCTTCACGACTCAGCCTTTGGAGTGTTGCAAGGGATGGAAATTCCACTCAAAATAGCTTCAAGGAAAAGGAAATTTATTGATTCACGGTGAAGAGTTCCATGCTTTCCGGATGCAACATCAGGACCCGATCTCTCCCATCTCCTGGCTCTGCTGTCTGCCCTGGAAGCTTCATGCTTAGGCCCCCAAAGGGGTGGCACAGATGACCAGCCGCCAGTTTAGGCTTAGAATGTGGGCAGTGTGCATCTGCATGGTGGTGCCAGAGAAGGGCCTAGGCAGAGGCTCACTCGGCTGGTATGGGTCATGTGGCTGGGGTAACGGGCTAAGATGGGGTGGATAGTTGGGGCAGGATGGGGAGTCCATGAATCCCATGGACGGAGAGTGGGAGGGAGTAGTTTACTGGAGCAGAATCAGGGGCTCTTAGTAAAGAAGAGGGCGTAAATGCTGGGCAGCAGACACAGAAGATCCCAGCACACCTCCCGTGACTGTTCCCACCACCCCGGGGTGGGGGTGTGCTGCCCACGTGTCTTGCTGCTGTCAATAGAGTGGGAGGAATTTTTGCGCCTGTTTCTCCCACTGCACTGTGAGCTGCCTGAGTCCAGGGCGTTTGTCCCCTTCAGCACTGACCCCTCACCACCTGACCCCGGGCCTGAACCCCATGGGGGTTTGGTACCTGTGAGTCCACTGAGGCCCAGCCTCAGGCTCACACACAAATTGGAGAAGTCTGGAGTCAGATGGCAGAGCTGGGGTCATGGCCCTGGGTGTGGACCCTTGCCAAGCATACTGGTCCAGATCCTGTGGGTCCTGTGGTCTGATAAGAGCCACCATTGGGGGCCGTTCCTTCGTGAGCTGAGAATGCCCTGTCACGGACAGGATGCCTGGAGAACCTTAGCTTCGGATGGAGATGCTGCCCAGCACGAATGGAGATGAGTGGTGCAGCATCATCAGAGCTGGTCCTCTCCTTGTGGGGGAGGAACCCACCCAGCCGCCAGCACCATAGCCCCCAGGGAGCAGTGCTGGCCCCGAAACTGTGCTCCTTCCTCATTGAGAACCTCTCCTAATCCTCCTCTGACCCTCAGGCCTTCACATCCCGCCAGCCCCTTTGATGGTGGGCTGAGCACACCCAGGATGTTACCCTCCCAAAGGCACCAACTCCAGAAACAGGGTCGCCATCAGTCAGGAGATAGACCATAAGAAAACTGTAACTGATGACAAAAAACCCAAGTTTGTGAATAATCTGTTTGCTTCTTTAGCAAGTTGTAGGGGTCCAAGGTTCCTCCATGTAACAACATTCCCCTCACTCACGTGTGCTTTCCTGTGTGGAAGGGGAGGGTGGCTCCACTGTAGGGGGTTGGGGGCTGAGTGTCACCTGCAGCCTCTCATACCCATGGTGCAGCCCCCTTACCTGGGGACCCTGAGAAGGCTGTGCCCGGCCTGACAGTGTCTCCCAGCCAGGCAGGGGTTCAGGCAAGACCCACTGCTCTAGGCTTTCCTCCTTCCCTTCAGCAATAGGAGTGCCCCTCCCCCACTGCCTCAGCCCTCAGCACTGCCAGGTCAAGTTGGGGTGCAGTCGCCACGGGGCAGGGTGGTGGCTGAGGGAAGGCCAGCCCCCGCCACGCCCCTGCGTGGAGGTGCCCACCAGCCCTCCCAGCGAAGGTGATGGCGGCACTGAGTGTGTCAGCTCTTCACATCCCAGCTGAGGTGGCCTGGGGAAGGCTGGGGCTTCCTGGAGAACCTTCTGGCTCTGTCTCCATTGATCTTTCTGAGGGATATTTGTATATCATGAATTAAGAAGGAGTTTCAGGCTGTTCTTCAACCAATTTCTTAAGCAAATGGCCCAGGTGAAATTAACTATTCTGAATAATTCATTTTCCTTCTTCCAAATTTAAATTTGCTCTTCCCTTAATGGTGAATCAGCTAGATGAGGGGCAGGGGTAATTGGTGGTTCGTATTAAAGTTATTAAAGAACAGAGAGAGGCTGGAAACCCTAGGAATTAAAAACCACTGTGTCGGTAGAAGGAATTGCCCCTGGGGGTTGGCATGGTTATTCCTGGCCATCATGAGGCGGTCTGCTTGCCATGCACCAGGTGAGTCCACAGCGCTGGGGGGCTGAGCACTGTGGGGACAGGGCTCTTGCTGCTGTGACTTCCTCTGGCTTCCACAGAGCTGGTGGGAGGGGAGGATTTGGTCTCTTTGTGATGCCTGTGATTACAGGGATGATTGGTTTCCCCAGTCAGGAGTCCAGATGCACAGGGCAGAAGGGACCCCCAGGGCCATTTGCCCAGCATTTCCTCCATTTCTGTTGTTCACACAATGACCACACTGATGAATTTTTGCCATGAGTTTACTATTGTTGATTCGCTATTGTACCATTGTTGATTCACTTTTCAAAAATCTAAGTGCATTCATGTGTAAAAGAAAGTTTAAATCAATCTAGTACATGGCAAATACGCAACCAATGGAAGACAACTGTCAAAATGAATCGAATGAAAAAAACATTAAGCTTTAGCTAAAACATAAGCCGGTTTTCTTGTTTTTGAGTATCAAGTTTTCAAGAGGTGTTAAAGAAAGGCCACACCCAAACTAAGACTTTCTTCCTTAGGGTAGTCAGGAGGATGGAAAGGAAGTTAGAAGGGGCATGCATTTCTCCCAAAGTCATGCAGTACGATTGAGCGTGGTGTCTGGCGCCACCCTGAAATTGCTTTGAGTGTCACAATGGTGCCTGCCTCTGCCTTCTCACTTAGAAAACCCTGCTCCCCCTCAATCCTCTCGCCCATTTTGCAGAAAGCTTTACTGAGGCTCATAAATAGAGTAATATATCCAAGGTGCCCAGAGCTGGCCAGAGAGCAGAGTCCAGGTCTCAAGACTGTCTGGGGAACTGGAATCTTTGGATCACTGCTAAGGCTGGAAAACCAACATCTGATCCCAGTTCCAAGCCAACAGCATTTACCAAGCACAGATTCCATCAAGAAGTGCAAAGGATGGAGATTCAATGAGGGAAATCGGTCCCATTTCCTGAGCTTTAGAGGAAGGGAATCGAGATTGGACAAAGCTGTGAAAGAGATAAGATAGGTCTGCCGAGTTGACCTAGCCTGATGCCATCATAACAGGCAAGATCAAATCCAAAATGGACATTGGTAGGGTACGATTGATAGGGAAGTGATATAAATGAGGCTGGAAAAAGTCAGCACACCCCAGAGGGCGTCTCTGAGCGTCCTGGGCTCCTGTTGCTTTATATCCACCCCAAACACTGGGCCTTCCCTCACACCATGCTTCACTCTGTTCTCAGCATTTTGCAGCTGTGCCTTTTGCTGGAAGAGGCCTTGTGAGAGGAAACACTCTGCCTTGGTCTGAATTGGCCAATGTGCAGCTGGCCAGAGAGTAAACACTGAAGCAAAGGTGACAAGGACGCTGCTGCCCTCCAGCCATTGAAGGACTAACTGGGAAAAGTGGAGGGGTTGGGTGGACAGACCCGGGCTGCTTTGCTCTGGGACTTCTGTGGAAGCGTGCTTCTTCAAGATACCTCAGTGGCATTTTAGGATTGTGAACAGTCTCTTAGGCCAACAAGGGGGCTTTGGTAAGGAGGCCTGCAGGGCTGGTTTGTCCACTTGGCAACGGCCGTGGGCTGTGTGCTGCCCATGGGAGGTAAAGCCTGGTTCTGCTCTTTCTTCTTTGTCCATTCCTCTCACCACTGGCTTGAAAGTTTCCTGGGCAGGCCTACTGGTGGTGGCAACATGCGGTCCACCTATTCAGGTGTTCTTCCTGGAGACTGCAGTAGCCCTCCACACAGCCAGGAGATGGTCTCCATCACTTCAGAGGACACGGCATTGAGGGCCCATCACCAGGGACCACAAGGCCAGACAGCTAGCCCCACATCACTGCTCAGCCAAGATTCGTCTCCCTGGGCCCCCCTCAGAGTACCCAGCCAGCGCTTGGCAGGGCGAGGCTACAGGGATGAGCATCTGGGCTGCAGGGCCGAGCGGTGAGGCTCTCAACACTGATGAGAATCCCTGATGTGTGCTCTCAGGAAGGTTAGGCAGCT
This sequence comes from Globicephala melas, assembly GCF_963455315.2. Taxonomy (NCBI): domain Eukaryota; kingdom Metazoa; phylum Chordata; class Mammalia; order Artiodactyla; family Delphinidae; genus Globicephala; species Globicephala melas. The sequence continues at coordinate 129,928,468 of NC_083317.1, read as the reverse complement.
TGGAATTGGGCTTCTGGGTCCTTCTTTCAAGAAGGAAGAGATGTTATTGCTTTATCTGTGAGAGGAAGGGGTGGTGTGAGAATTACATGGCCAAGGGTTCTGAGAATTGTGGTGCAGTTAAGGGGAGTAAATTTGTTCATCATTGGAACAGCGCCATTTCTACGCTCATGTTGGCAGATCAAGGGTAGCAGAGGGGCCCTGGTCCAAACAGTCTGAGCACTCTGTTCTCGTGGGGGATTCTGGGTAGCCGAGACTTTGCTGGTTGTGGGAGTACCTGTGGTTAGCAGTGGCTCAGAGCCTTTGTACTAACATCCCTAATGCAGGAAATAGCATCTCCCAGGGAGGCAGAGGCCCCAAAGCCTCCATGGGAAGTGACGGGTGTGTGTGTGTTTCACATGTGCATGGGTGTATCGGGTGTGTAGCAAGTATATAGTAGTATGTTACAGTAGTATGTAGAATGTATGCTGTGTATGTTGTGGGATGGGACATATAGGTGTGTGCAGGCAGGTAGGGGCAGGGAATTGTCAGAAAGGAAAGCCCATCAAGAAGCAAAATACAGGGCTTCCCTGGTGGCGCAGTGGTTGAGAGTCCGCCTGCCGATGCAGGGGACACGGGTTCGTGCCCCGGTTGGGGAAGATCCCACATGCCGCGGAGCGGCTGGGCCCATGAGCCATGGCTGCTGAGCCTGTGCATCCGGAGCCTGTGCTCCGCAACGGGAGAGGCCACAACAGTGAGAGGCCCGCGTACCGCAAAAAAAAAAAGAAAAAGAAAAAAAGAAGCAAAATACAGACCCTAGGCTGACTTGAGATAAAGGTGTTTTGGTGGATGATGGATAAGATGCACCCCCCATTCCAGAGCAGGTTCACCTGGGGTCCCATCTGCCTCAGATCGATTAGGCCACTGGAGAGACCAGCTGGCAGAGACTGAGTGCCAGCCACCTGTGGGGCCAGGTCAGAAGGGACCTCTCTTTATAAACTAGGAAAGATCTACAGGGTCAGGAGGCCTGGCAAAGGACAATGACGGGTTCATGTCCACCAGCAGAGCTGCCTCAACAGACGACAGCACCAGAATGGTAAATAAATGAATAATTGAAATCAGCCCCCCAACACAGGCATAGATTTTATTTTTAATCCCTGGAATTCTGACTTTTTTGAAAAGAGCTTGACTTGGCAGGCAGCAGCAGAGAACGTGGGAGTGACTGCCTTAACGCCTGGCCATAGCCTAGCGCGGCTTCCCATCAAAGATGACTGAGTAAATGAAAAGAAGTGTTCACAGAGGGTTAATAAAGCTTTATTGAAAAAATCAAACAAAGAATTCAGAATGAAATGATAATGGGGAGCTGTCCAACAATATTCTTTGGGATGTGTCCAAGACTGTAATCAGAGGCAAGCTAATGCAGTACTAATTTCAGGGAAAAAGATGGGGAAAAAATGGATAATTAGAGAAGAAAATGGGAACACTAGAGGAATCCTATAAACATAAATTAGGTCCCCAAATACTAGCACAATAAATTGCAGCCAGGGGAGAATCAAACCTCATCCTATCAAGAACTGAAGATTTCAGTTCTGAAGAAGAACTGAAGAACTGAAAGTATACAGAAAAGGGATGAACCAAGAGGAATATAACCAGCCATAACTAAAACAAACAACCAAAAAAAGAACGCTTGTCAGAAATTAACAAGTGAAATGCAAGAGAGAAATAACACCTTCATTAACCCATGGGGATGAAAAGTAGACTCAGAAAATACAACAAATACTCATATTCCTCAAAGTCCCATCTCTTTCTATTGAAATTACAGGCATAACTTTCCAAAATCTTTCTATTTTTCCTCTCTCAGGAGCAGAATGATTCATTGTATATAAAAAGGAAAAGAGAACATAGGAAATAATTAAAGCTATAAAAAAATTCCCAATTATAATGCATCAGATTCCAGATGGCTGTGACACAGACTCACCATGAAGAATCAACTTGTGTGTGTGTGTGATCGGGGGGCATCTCTAACATGATGGATTTGGAGGCCTGGAGAAGGATGTGCTGTTAGAACTCTTCTTTCCCCCTGAAATTAGGACTTCTTAGGACTGGAAGGGAATATTCCACCATGACGGCTCTTCACTCAGAAGGAGGAGAAATACGCCATGGTCTGCTCTGAGGAGCAGACTCTGGAAATCTGTCGTGAGAAGAACCATCGAAGCAATGAGGACGGGCTGGAGAGGGGAAAATCTCAGAGGTAGATGTGAGAGTTGCTGCAAGGAAAAGGTACCCCTAACACAAAGTTTACACTGAGTGTCTGACTTGGGCCCTAGCTGTCTTAAAAAGAAATATCCTGCCTTGGGGGACAGTGAGCTCTCCATCCCAAGCGGAGGTTGTACAACCTCCTGTCAGAAATGTTGAGAGCGATTCAAGTACTGAGTTTGAAAGGGCCTTTTTATCCTTACGTTGTTTAATTCTGAGATTGCAAGCTGGACCAACTTTAAACTTTCCTAGAAAGGACAAGTGATAGGTTTAAGAGTTTGGGAGGAGGAGAGTGAGTGTTCCTTGGCTAGCTTTTAACAGCTGGCCATGAACCCTGAGTTACCCATGAAAAAATAAAGGGCGTTACTTCTCTCGTGGAGAGGAATTGGGTGGGGTGTGGACAAGGGGATCACTGCCTGTTCTGAGATTGGACCTTCCTGAGAAACCTCTGGTTACCACGGAGCCTCCATAGCAGCTCCCGTCTGGGCTGAGATGCTCATAGGGCAGGTGTTGCCCTGCCTTGGGGGATCAGGGCACGGGTCAGGGAGAGTAGCCCTTACGGACCTTCCCTGTGCTGGGCATTGTGCTAAATGCATTTTATGCATCATCTCATGGCAACTCTATGAATCACAAACTGTTTCCCCTGGTTTAAGAGGTGGAGAAATGTAGTCTCCATGAATATAAAGGTTACACTGTTGGTAGGTGGTGGGAGGATGGGTTTTGAGCCCAAGTCTATCCATTCTAGAGTTGGGTGCACTGCCCTATGCTGCCTTCCATTTTGGCCTCTATGTGTCAGGCCCTGTGGCCACGGCAGGACTTCTGGGCCATGATATCTGAATGTCTGAGTGGTGTTCCATTGGCTGAACTCCACGCCTCAGAGGCTCTGGTCCCCCCCAGCATGTCGGAGAGCAGTGTTGGTGTGGAGAAGCCGAGAGCTGAAATTTCCTTTTTGGGTAGGGCACAGCTGGAAGAATTCTGAGTTCGTGAGCAATCACAATCCTGAAGCCTTAAAGAAGCCTTTTGTATGCATAAGCTTATTATAAATAAATGAGTGTAAGCTTTCTTTCCACTCTAAAATACATGCTTGAAGCCAAAGCTGCTCAGATGTTGTTCCTGGGGATTCAGATGTTCATTTGATCAGAAGGTGGTCTGTTCTTGCCAGAGCGTACAGTGGGTTCTAATTAGCTCGGGTTCAAAGCCTGAGAGAGCACTGGCTACCGTTCTGTTAAAGACAATATCAAAAATCAGCATAAACAAGCAATAGGATATGAGTTAATAATACCATTTTCTTTCAAAACACCCGAATGACCCAGACCATATTTCCTTTGGCTAATTTGAATCTTAGCATTTTAAGAGGCCAAGGTACTGGGGCACTGGAATAACATAAGTGAGAAAGCCTCTCAGTTTACTCTGCTGTGTGGGTTGAGCTGTGCGATACCCACAGCTGACATGTGCAGGCACAAGGGAGGCACTGAACCAATGACCAGAAATTGAGCAATCCATCTATTTAGACCTGATCTCTGGAACTGCAGTCAATCAGTCAGCATGCATTTATTGAACACATATAAATAAAGGCATGCTGGAATTGACATCAGCCCTTGGAGGAAACACAAGGAGTGGATGCAATGATTCTCATGCTGCAGGTCTGAAAGGATGACTTTGTTTGGTATTCCCCCAAGTAATTGAAGAAAAAGTTTGGATTCTAATGGTGCAGAGTTATCTCTGCTTTTGGAGGAGGTAGAGGAATACATGAGCATGATACGGAGAGACAAAGAAGATGTAAAAAATGTCCAAGTTGAACATCTAGAGATGAACATCCGAGATGAGAAATACACAGGATGGGACTGAAGGAAGATGAGGCACTGCAAGAAAGATTAGTGAACTTGAAGACAATCCAAGATGAAACACAGAGGGATAAATGATTGAAGAATAATGAACAGAGAATCAGTGAACTGGTATTAAAAAACCAAATGTAGTGCCATGTATAATGTTAGAAAATATAAACAACAGAAAAAGTGCAGAATGAAAGTGATAGCCTCTTGCTCCAATCTGCACTCCCGTGTCATTCTCCAGCAATAATCACTGGTAACAGTTTCTTGTGATTCCTTTCAGAAAAATAAATACACCCATAGCCACCTATTTGTATTTATACATCTGAGAAGCAGTCCCGGGTTTGAGGACAGTTAACTAGCCAGCAACAGGCAGATCATCTTCTCCAGTTCTGTACCTCTAGGACCCCCTAAACACGCTTACTTACATGCCTCCAGGGAATTTTGTGGAACATAATTGATAGTGTGAGAAAGGAGGATTCCATGGCTTAGAAAGTTTGGGAAACCTTGGGGACAACAAAGTCAAGTGAGCAGGCCTAGCTATTGCTGACCTGGCAGAGCTTCAGACTCCTGGTGAAGGAGAGATTTTTTCTCAGTCTTGGATCCAGGAACTCATTCAGGGAAGGGTGTGTCCTAAGCATGACCTGGGTGCTTCAGGAATCTTTTGGGAGATGCTGCTCTGCCAACAAATGGGAGACGGTGGCTTGACTGGAAACCAACTGAATCTATGGGGTGGTTGTGTGTGGGTGGCATGAGAGAGACAAAAGTCACACAGCTTGGAAGTGATGCTCCTTTCCAAAAAGTGAGCTCACCTGGGAGGAGATTGGGAAACAGGAAAAAAAAAATTAGAGATACAGACTCATGGGGCAACAGACATAGGACAACAGTTATCCATTGTTGCACAGCAAACCACACCCCTCCCTGCCTCCATTCCCCCACATGTAATGGCTTAAGACACTAACAGTGAATGACTTCTCAGAGTTCTCAGGATCAGCTGGGTCCTTTCTCTTCTGGTTTTACCTGGGCTCACTCCTGCAGCTGACTTTGGCTGGAGGGTGGTGGGTTCTAAAGTGGCATCACTCTTGTGTCTGGAAGTTGGTGTAGGCTGTTGGCTGGCGGCCTCGTTCTCCTCCATGTGGCTTCTCATCTGGCTCCAACTGGGCTTCTTTGTGGCACGGTGGGCTTGGGGACAGTGGAGTGGAAGTTGTCAGACCTCCTGAGCTCCTGAACTCACACATCACTTCCACACATGCTGTCGGTCAGAGCAAGCCACGGAGACAACCTGACTTCAAGAAAGTGGAGAAACAGACGCCATCTGTTGAGGGAAGGTGTGGCCAAGTCACATTACAAGAGGCATGAACACAGGGAGGGAGGCAAGATTCACTGGAAACCATTATTATAAGTGTCTGCCACACTGGGTTTGGGACAAAGGGCGCCAGAAACAAGGAATGACATTTGCCTAGGAAAGAATAGGAAGTATTTATTTTCGTTTATGTCTTTTGATGTTAGCTCAAAGGCTACCAAAACAACTCTTTATCAACCTGAATAATGTAAAGAAGTTGTTTGGGGAGTGATGCCAAAGGAAAATCAGGTTTTTGTTGTTTTAACCCTGCAGGATGATCCATTTTGTAAGTTAATAAAAAGTTGAAGATTAATGAGACCATATCCATGGAGTATTTAGAACTCCTTTTAAGGAGAGTGGAAGATTCATCAAACAGCTGTCCAAAATGCCATTTAAGAGAGGACAGGTCATATTTTCCACCTGTAAGAGTTGGCATCTGACTTTCAGGGGCCTCCCTGCCTGGATTTGTGTTGACTTAGTTCACCTACTCCTCTTGGCAAAGGGTAGGGTGACTACTTTTCTAAGGAGAGGATTTGGGGCCAGGGGAGGGCTCGAGCTCCTCTAGCGGGGAGCACTGGGGGAGGGGTAGTGTGGAAGGGCCCACCTCCAATGTGTCCTGGAGGACAGCCCTTCCCTGTGGACAGCCTGAGCACAGCCCACGGGGCAGCTGCTCAGCACGGGAAATCCTTTCTGGGGAGGGGAAGGAATTTCCTCCCCATCCCCACAGGTGGCATCCATGGTTTCACACAGGGGCAGCCAGCCAGAGCCCCAGGGGCCTTCCCATGACAGGACTGGACTAGGACAGTCTCAGCTCCACACCAACCTGGAAGGAAGGTCTCACCACCAAGCTCCATGCCATGAGGGAGAGGGATTCTTTAGGGACCCTAAGGCCCTACGGTCAAAGCATTCTATGCTCTGATGTGGCCTATATCCCTAGTCCCTTCTAGGAAAAGATACCTCTTTTCTGGAAATAAAACATATCTTCTGAGAGTGTCAGTCTTACCCACATGTAATTTGTTTATCCATCAAATATTCTGAGTGGCAGTGCATCCTGGGCAGTGTTCTAGGAAGGGAGACACAGCAATGAACAAGGCAGACAAAATTGCTGCTCTCCTGGAGCTTCAAAGAATGTTCCAGAAGGAGAAAGAGGACAGTGCAGAGGTTCTGAGGGGAGGAGCCTGGCAGATTCCAGTAGCCGAGAGAAATGTTAGTTGGCAGGGACTGACTGTAGGGCCTGGATGCTCAGAGGTGGGCCAAGGTAGACCCCTTGAAAGCCATTCATAGGTCCTGGTGAGGAATTTAGAATTCTGCTGTGTGCAGTGGGGTGCTGTGGAAGGGTTCTACGCAGGAGGGTGAATGGAGGTGGTACATGTTTAAAAGATCCCATGAGCTGTTGAGTAGGGAGGCAAGAGAGGAAACTGCGGGAAGGGGACCAGTGAGGGGCAGGTCCAGGAGGCCAGGCTTGAGGAGATGGTGGCCTGGGCTGGGGAATTATGCATAAGAATGTATTTTTGAGTAGATTGCAATTCTGCCTTTGCTGCAGCAATAAAGATTGAGCCTTCAAAGAAGTTTTGTCCCCATGGTGGGTCACTTTGGGCTGTGGTCCCAGACCCCCAGGTCCCTTGTTCACCACCATCCTATCATGAGGGATTCTTGGGTGAAAAACTGTGCAAAGGGGACTTCCCTGGTGGCGCAGTGGTTAAGAATCCACCTGCCAATGCAGGAGACACGGGTTCGATCCCTGGTCCGGGAAGATCCCACATGCTGCAGAGCAACTAAGCCCATGCGTCACAACTACTGAGCTTGCTCTCTAGAGCCTGCAAGCCACAACTACTGAGACCACGTACCTCAACTACTGAAGCCTGAGAGCCCTAGAGCCCATGCACTGCAACTGCTGAGCCCGCGAGCTGCCATCTACAAAAGCCTGCATGCCCAGAGCCCGTGTTCCACAAGGAGAGAAGCCACCACAGTGAGAAGCCTGTGCACTACAACGAAGAGTAGCCGCCACTCACCACAACTAGAGAAAGCCCGTGCACAACAATGAAGACCCACCCAACACAGCGAAAAAAAAAAAAAAAAAAAAACTGTGCAAAGCATTACCACACAGAAACTATTGTGTTAGAACAAGTAGGTAGCCTTCTGGAAAAAGAAAGGCAGGGATATTTCGAAACTGTATTTTATTCCATTAATCTATCTGTTTTGATGCCAGTACCACACTGTTTTTACTGGCTATGGAATGATAATATGTTTTAATATCTGGTAGGACTGTTGCTTGTTCTTTTTTTTTTTAACATCTTTATTGGAGTATAATTGCTTTACAATGGTGTGTTAGTTTCTGCTGTATAACAAAGTGAATCAGCTATACATATACATATATCCCCATATCCCCTCCCTCTTGCGTCTCCCTCCCACCCTCCTTATCCCACCCCTCTAGGTGGTCACAAAGCACCAAGCTGATCTCCCTGTGCTATGCGGCTGCTTCCCACTAGCTATCTGTTTTACATTTGGTAGTGTATATATGTCCATGCCACTCTCTCACTTCATCCCAGCTTACTCTTCCTCCACCTCATGTCCTCAAATCCATTCTCTACATCTGTCTGCATCTTTCTTCCTATCCTGTGTATAGGTTCATCAGAACCATTTTTTTTTAGATTGCATATATATGTGTTAGCATACGGTATTTGTTTTTCATACTTCACTCTGTATGACAGACTCTAGGTCCATCCACCTCATTACAAATAGCTCAGTTTCGTTTCTTTTTATGGCTGAGTAATATTCCACTGTATATATGTGCCACATCTTCTTTATCCATTTATCTGTTGGTGGACACTTAGGTTGCTTCCATGTCCTGGCTATTGTAAATAGAGCTGCAATGAACATTGTGGTACATGTCTCTTTTTGAATTATGGTTTTCTCAGGGTATATGCCCAGTAGTGGGATTGCTGGGTCATATGGTAGTTCTATTTTTAGTTTTTTAAGGAACCTCCAAGCTGTTCTCCATAGTGGCTGTATCAATTTACATTCCCACCAACAGCTGCAGATGACATGATACTATACATAGAGAATCCTAAAGCTGCTACCAGAAAACTATTAGAGCTAATCAATGAATTTGGTAAAGTAGTGGGATACAAAATTGATGCACAAAAATGTCTTGCATCCCTATACACTAACAATGAAAAATCTGAAAGAGAAATTAGGGAAACACTCCCGTTTACCATTGCCACAGAAAGAATAAAATACCTAGGAATAAACCTACTTAAGGGGACAAAAGACCTGTATGAAGAAAACTATAAGACACTGATGAAAGAAATTAAAGATGATACAAACAGATGGACAGATATACCATGTTCTTGGATTGGAAAAATCAACATTGTGAAAATTACTCTACTACCCAAAGCAATCTACAGATTCATTGCAATCCCTATCAAACTACCAATGGCATTTTTCACAGAACTATAACAAAGAATTTTACAACTTGTATGGAAACACAAAAGACCCCAAATAGCCAAAGCAATCTTGAAAAAGAAAAACGGAGCTGGAGGAATCAGGCTCCCTGACTTCAGCCTATATTACAAAGCTACAGTAATCAAGACAGTATGGTACTGGCAGAAAAGCTGAAATATAGATCAATGGAACAGGATAGAAAGCCCAGAGGTAAACCCACACACTTATGGTCACCTTATCTTTGATAAAGGAGGCAAGAATATACAATGGAGAAAAGACAGCCTCTTCAATAAGTGGTGCTGGGAAAACTGAACAGCCATGTAAAAGAATGAAATTAGAACACTTCTTGTTCTTTTATTAAAGTTTTCCTGGTTTTTCTTGTTTGTTTATCTTGTAGTAAAATGTTTTAAAAATGTTTCACATCTATAAAGAGTAGAAAGAATAATGCAACATTTAAAAAAAAAACTAAAAAGAAGAACATGTTCTAGACGCAGGTCTACTTACCACCTAGCTTCTGAAATCTCTTCCAATTTCCTCTACAAATGCAGAGAAACCCCATCCATCCCACCTCGGTCCCTGCCCCTCCTCCCACCAGGGTGGCCAATGAATTTGGTGGATTTTGGTCCCATGAATTTTATTCACTTTTAATGTCTATGTACGTGGGCCTAAATACAACAGTAATCTAGATGTTTCTAAATTTTATATAAACAGTATTATGCTTTGTGTCCTTCTGAATCATGCTTTTTTTCCCCCAACTCAACATTAAGCTTGAGAGACTCTTCCAAATTGAGATGATTTGCTCTAGTCCATTATTACCACAGCTGTGTGCTATTTTGTTGTATGAAAATACCACAATTTATTCATTTTCCTGTTAATGGGCATTTAGCTTGTATACAATTTTATGCCATTATAAACAGTACTTCTACTGACATTCTTGTGCATTTCTAAGAATTTCCCGTGGATCTTTTGCATCTATACTCAGGAATGGAATAACTTGTTCATCAGATATACACTTGTTCAGGCCTCCTAGATAGAGTCAAACTGATCTTTGAAGTGTGTGTACCTGTTGGTTTTCCTGTTTTAACTTTAGAATTAGCTCAACTATCTGCAAATGAGCATATAAATAAATAACAGTTTCAGTGGATTACATTTATAGATTAATTCAGGAATAATTAACATTTTATGATGTTTAGAATTCTTATCCAAGAATATGGAATTCATCTTTTTTCTTATTAAGTATATCTCCAGATATTTTGTCCTTTTTTGTCCTATTATACATGAGAATTTTCTCTCCTATTGTATCTTCCAGTTGGCTCTTGGTAAATATAAAAGCCATGGCTGTCTAGATATTACTTTGTCACCTGCCCTTTTACCATTTAGAGCAGAGTGCAAGTTGATTGTCTTGGGTTTGCCGGGCGTACAATCATAATATCTACTAACGTTGACTGTTTTTGTCTCCTCCTTTCCAATTTATACACCTGATTTCCTAATTAGGTATTAATTGTTTTGCCTACTGCTCCACAACACTGCTCAATAATATGGTAAATCTGGACATTTTGCCTTGCTTCTAATTTTCGTGGGGAAAATCTGTTGTTTTTCCGTTAAACATTTTGTGTTGAGAAAGACATATATCATCGTGGCAGAAAATATCCATCTATCTCTGTTTTCTTATGAGTTTTTTAAAAACCAAGAATGAGTGTTGAGTATTATTTATTGGCTCTTCAGTATCCATTGAGATGCTTAGATAATGTCTGGATCTAGTAAACTGGTTAAATTATTTTATGGATTCTCTAATATTGAATGATTCTTGTTTTGTAGTCAACCCCACTTAGTCCTTCAGGGTTTTGCTGGATTTTCAGCTAATAATTTATTTAGGACTTTTGCACTGCTATTCATAAGCAAGATTGATTTCAAAGGCCTGTCTGGATGGTGGGGAGCTGTGTGGGAAGCACCCTGCGGAATATGGGTGTTGGAGTCCCCCTTACAGCCTCAACATTTATACCATGAGCCAGTTCTCATGATTATTTGGGTCCCCAAATGTCCACGGACCTCCAGCCTTCTAGAGATGATCTCCTTCACAATCTTGTCACAGAGGAGGATGGCCTCTCAGGTAGGAGGGGTCTGTTCAGATTCCCACAGCCTCCTATTTCTGCTCGTATTATTCTCTCTCTAGTCTGGCTTTTTTCCATAGAAATGCATTTTGGGAACGAGGTGTAACTCATTGTCTAAGCAGATCTTCTCCCAGCCTTCTGTCCTCTCTGTTTACTGCTTCAGTAGAAGCACTTCGCAGTTTCCAAGCAGGTTCTTTTCTCAGAGTTGAACTTGTAAGGGAGACATTTAGATCTAGGAGTATACTTTCCCAGAGAAAGGATGTTTTAAGTTGTAGACGAACTACTACTTCTTCCTGGCCTTGAAGCCCACTTACTGCTTCTCGTCCCTACCAGGGGTGTCCCAGCTACAGCTGCTCACCAGTTGTCATATTCTGGGGACAGGAACATGGGCTGAGTTCTGTGCTGGGACCCTCCCCAGAGGAACATCCTTTCCAACCTTGGCCCAGCAAGAGCATCTCCACCTCCAAAAGGCCAATTGCTTCTGGAGGATGCTTAGACTGGGCTGCCTACTTGCAACAGGAGTACCAGGAACAGGTTAACTCTGTTTTGAGAGAAGGTCCCTCTCTATCTGCGTGAGAAAAGAGAACTCAGTACACTTTCTCCAGAGGAAGTAACTGCCCATCAATCACTCCCTAGGTGACCTCTTTGGAGAACAAAGGGCAGTTGGTTTTTTAAGTCAAGTGTTTCTAAGTTAGAGGTAACCAGCAAATGGGATCTCTCTTGGTAGGATGCTTTTACTTTTCTTTTTCTTTTTCTGCTGATGGACAAATTAGGCTCCATTTTTATTTCTTTCAGACTCCCTGCATCCCTGTAGGTCTCTGTTCCCTGGTTTTCCCTCTCCCCTTCCTTTTTATACTCACTTTTTCCAATTGGCTACCACTCTACTCTGCCTTCCCTCCCTCTCTCTCTCCATTCTATCTCTTGGTGTATAATTCGTTTGCAGTCAGGTTGTCTCTTTGATTTACTGGGCCTCTTCTCAGCAGAAGTATAATAAATGGATTGCTTTGCTACGCCCCGGCTGGCTCACCACCCTTGCGCAGCCTCGGTCAAGCCCCTTGCAAACAGAGGATGCTTGCGGCCTGCACAAAGGCACGTGCTCACACATACCATATCAGCCCCCTGTATCTTTTTCTAGCCAGATGTAATGAAAAATCTCAAGTCATCCATCTGAGACCCAATTAAGTTGCAAGACTATAGGAAGAGATGTCCCCGGGGTGGTCCACCTCCGCATAGTGTGGTCCTGGGTGCCGATGGTCTCAGGAGCCTAGAGATTGTCCTGATTACAGACTTAATTAGCTGTGTAATTAGCAAGTGTAGGCCTGTAAAATCTTTGTTGTTTGCATCCAGAATGCATATAAAGAGTGTAAACTTAAACTGTGTTGCCTGAAACGAGGAGCGAGGAAATCCATTCATGGGCTGCTTGGCCTCAAACACACTTCAGCGGTTTCTCCCGGCACTGAGAATACAGTAGAAAAACAAGCAAACAAACCATAAATCCAAACACAGAACATCTTAATGTGGCCTAGGAGGCCCAGCCTGCCCTGTCTCCCCCCAAATCTCTCTAATGCAAGTGCACACTCCCCCCACCCCGGCCACACGCACACCCATGCAGATGCCCACGGGAGCCTTTCACTTGCTCAGAAGTTCTGGACATGCAAGCACTTGCGAGGGCCCTGGACCCACCCTTGCTCTGCCTGCTACATCCTACCAGGCCCCAGCCCCGCCTCCTTCATCAGGCCCCTTCTAGCCATCCCTCTGTCTCAGTCTCAAAGTTGCTTCTTCCAGAAAATGTTCACATCCCCCAGCCCCCTATGTTGAGTGAGGTCCCCTTATCTACTCCACCCACTGGTGGCGTCCTCCGTGTCAGTCAGTGCAAAGGTCATGATATCAGTATTTGGGCCATTCCTTGCGGGATGTCTGTCTGTCCCCCTAGACCATAGACTGCCTGAGAGTTGGGCTCCTGCCTGTTACTTTCTGGACTTTATCCGCAGACCAGGTGCTGCCCCCTAAGTACCTGTGGGTGAACTGAGGAAGGAAGGAAGCAAGCAAGGAAGGAAGAAAGGAAGGGAGGATGGAGGCGGGGAGGGTAGGAAGGAATGCCAAGAGTAACAGCATCTTTCTTCCCTCTACTGTTGGGAGATGTTGGCATTGAAGTGTGCATTTTCTCCTGTATGTGCTTCCTCTGCTTCCCACCCTCAGCCCACCCTCCTTTATTCCTGTTTCTCTCTGAGTTGAGCCCATGCTGGTTTCTCCCCACCAAAGCCAGCGCATCGGGGAGGAAGGGCTAAGCTTCCTCCCTAGTGGTACTCCTGCAGCCAGTGCACATGGGGTTCACTCTGTACTTGTTGAACTGTTTAGTAATTTCATCCAGAGGTGTCCCTTCCCGGGGTCGCCCCTTGTCACTATGTCTGAGATGAGCATGGTGTGGCTGGTGGAAGGAGGGAGGGACTGGCAGTGAGGCCTCAGCTTCAGGAGGACCCGACTCGCCGTGCTGCCTTGAGACCACACTCCCGATCTCAGTTTCTTCATCTGAGGACTCTTCTATTTTTCTTTTTTAACACCTTTATTGGAGTATAATTGCTTTACAGTGGTGTGCCAGTTTCTGCTTTATAACAAAGTGAATCAGCTATACCTATACATATGTCCCCATATCTCCTCCCTCTTGTGTCTCCCTCCCACCCTCCCTATCCCACCCCTCTAGGTGGTCACAAAGCACCGAGCTGATCTCCCCGTGCCATGCTGCTGCTTCCCACTAGCTATCTATTTTACGTTTGGTAGTGTATATATGTCCATGTCACTCTCTCACTTTGTCACAGCTTACCCATCCCCCTCCCCATGTCCTCAAGTCCATTCTTGAGTAGGTCTTTGTCTTTATTCCTGTCTTACCCCTAGGTTCTTCATGACATTTTTTTTTTCCTTAAATTCCATATATATGTGTTAGCATATGGTATTTGTCTTTCTCTTTCTGACTTACTTCACTCTGTATGGCAGACTCTAGGTCCATCCACCTCATTACAAATAGCTCAATTTCATTTCTTTTTATGGCTGAGTAATATTCCATTGTATATATATGTGCCACATCTTCTTTATCCATTCATCCAATGATGGACACTTAGGTTGTTTCCATGTCCTGGCAATTGTAAATAGAGCTGCAATGAATATTGTGGTACATGTCTCGTTTCGAATTATGGTTTTCTCAGGGTATATGACCAGTAGTGGGATTGCTGGGTCATACGATAGTTCTATTTTTAGTTTTTTAAGGAACCTCCATACTGTTTTCCATAGTGGCTGTACCAACTACATTCCCACCAACAGTGCAAGAGGGTTCCCTTTTCTCCACACCCTCTCCAGCATTTATTGTTTGTAGATTTTTGATGATGGCCATTCTGACAGGTGTGAGGTGATATGAGGACACTTCTATTAATACAGTTTGAACGTTTTGAAGCAGAATTGCAAAGACCAAAGCTTCTCAGCCTAGAAGCCTTCCAGGAGGCTGTCTAAGCCACTGCTAGCCTCCAGGAAAGCTAGCATTTCCTCTCTGAGGGTCTGTTTTTCTCTATTGTCCTTCTACCTGTCTACCTACCGTTTGTGAAGCCCAGGATTGTTGGTTTGGGTCTTTCCTTGGGTTCTGGCAAATGAAATAATGTTCTGGAAGAATGATGGAGAGTTCTGTTTGGAACGAGGGCTCTGATGTCAGAACAAGCAGCCTCTGTCCCCAAACCCTCTGCCCTGGGCTCTTGGACACTCATGCCTTCGTTCAGCATTTGAGGATACACCAGTCGTAGAAGGGACATTTCCTCTGCCTTCTCCTGCGGTCACCTCCCATCTGCAGAGGTATGTTGACAAGCCAAGTGCTTTGTTCTTGGAAGATGTCCCCTTCTGATGGTTTTATTCCCCTAACTGGTATTTTTCTGTCTCGTTTTTTCATTTTCTCTTTGTCTCTGGGAATGAGGAACCGCAAAGGCCTCTCTTTTTCTTGTTCAAATCTCCAGCATCTGAAAGGAGTGACAGCCTCCAGCCTTGGGTTTCTGCAGGGGAAACAGGCTTTTCACTCCTTAACCTATAGCCAGATCTTCTGCGTTAATAATCACTCCCCTTTCTTCTGGGTATTTGCAGCTTAAAAGGTGTCATTTAAAATAAATTAATGCAAAATAGGGGTCTGTGTTGTGAGAGAGCCCTAACGCCCTCTGCTTGCCCTGCTCCCTCCCTGTGGCCCTGTGGGCTGCCTTGCTTTTCCTGCCAAGCTTGGCTCCCAGGAATCGACATCCACAGACATCAAAACTGCCTCTATCTTGCCTTCTCACTCTGCATTTGGTGGCTCGTTGGATGCCCGGTGAATTAAACCTTTTACCCAATGACAGAGAATCAGGGTTCAGATGGACAGAGGTGCCCAGCGCAGAAGGGGTGTGTTGGAGAGTGAGGGCCTGTGATCACTCACGGGCAGAGGGGGAGCTTGGAGAGAATAATCTTTGTTACCAATGCATTTTTTTTCCACAAAGAAAATAAGAAAGCCGCAGTTTTGAAGTGGAAATTTTCTAGGCTTGGAAGAAGCTGAAAAGTAAAATATGGTGCTCGGACCTTTTGTGTGCAGATACGGAATCCGAAAACATGCACTTTTCCTATCCAACATGCTCAAATATCTTTCTAGTTCTCTTGTAAGGAAACGTGAATTCACCGTTTTAAGCTCTAAGAGGAAAATCCACCGAATGCTAAGAAGGGCAGCTGAAGTTTCTTTTGAAGTTGAAACTGCTAGAGAAGATGGATGATAACAGAAAAGCATGCCAGGTTTATCTTCTGCATTGTGAAACAGATGGGCTGGCCTGGGGACCTGGGTGTAGTTCAAACCCCAAATGTAAGGCACACGGGTCTGTCCATAAGGTCACCCTCTACCTTTCGATTTTGGTCCCAAATTCTGCAGCCTTTGCCAACCATCTTCAAGAGAGGCAAACAAGGCTTGAAGATGAGGTGGGGCTGAGAACAAACAAGGAACTGGAATCTTCTCTTTGGCTCTTTTGCCAGCTTTCTTCCATGTCGCCAGTAACAGGGAGTTGTAGGCTTTCTGGAATCTTTCTGGGATCACTGGGGAGATGTGGAAATAGCAGCATTTGAATGGCTCACCAGGCCAGGCACATGGCGTGTTGAGGCCAGGGAAGAAGCTCTGAGATGCCAGGCAGAGCGCCCAAACCTCAAAGCGTCCTCCATACCACCCCCTGCCGAGCTCATCTCAGAGATGCCCAGTCTGGGTTTGCTTGGCATCTGACGGATGCTGAGCTTCTTCCCCAACCAGTTCTCTTTAGTCCTGGCATCCTCCCTCCTGCAACCTGGCCCATTGGATGAGAGTTGTCTGTCAGTAAAGGGAGACAATCATAGAACCTACCTCAAAGTCATCAGGGACCAACAGAGGCGCTGAGACCATACCTGGCGCATCATAAGCACCCAATAACAGTTGATGCTGTTGTGGTGGATATTATTATTATTATTATTATTATTATTATTTTGCGGTACGCAGGCCTCTCACTGCCATGGCCTCTCCCGTTGCAGAGCACAGGCTCCGGACGCGCAGGCTCAGCGGCCATGGCTCACGGGCCCAGCCGCTCTGCGGCATGTGGGATCTTCCCGGACCGGGGCACGAACCCGTGTCCCCTGCATCGGCAGGCGGACCCTCAACCACTGCGCCACCAGGGAAGTCCTGGATATTATTATTATTATTATTATAATAACAGACATTATTTCCACTCCCATTGCTCACTTTCCTGCCAGTTGACTTGCTGGTTTCCTCCTGTCAAAGCCTGTGCGGGCTGGTCTCCACTGTAGATCTTCATGGGGTCGACCTCCTCCACCCCACACCCTCTGCCCTCAAGTGTTTTGAGTGCTTTGCTCGCTGGGAGTAATTCCCTGGGGTGTCAGGCTCAGAGGGAAGCCCCACTTGGGAAGACTTGCCAGAAGTAGAAAGCGCCATGGGTTTGGTGTTGGCAGAGGGGGCAATCTGAGTGCAGGACCATGTCCGGAGGGAGGCAGAGCCCCTGCTGTCCTGATTCAAGGGCGTGGAGGTGGGTGAAGGCTTAGCCCTGATGGGAAGCTCCCTCTGGGTGAATGTCACCTTCCTCCCCTGGCACCTCTTCTGTCCCCTGGGACACATCTGGGCTGTGCTAGACGGGACACGAGGAGGCCACCAGGGGGGTGGTGGGAGGAGGGCTCTGGCCCTTCGCTGAGATGGCTGTGCCCCGGAGAGCTTCCCTGAAAGGGTGAGGGCAGAGGTTCTCCCTGATCCTTTCTCACAACCAGGTTTGAGTGGGAGACCCAGGGCACACCCAGCCCCATCACCATATTTATCCCTAAAGAATAGTTTTCTTCTTAGTCAGTTCAGTTCATCAACCTTAGGAGTCTGAAATGTCCCAACCTCTCTTTGGCCTGGGGAGTGGTGAGGGGCCGCACCATCTTGAAGGGAAGGTGCCCCAATCCCAGCCACTCCCTAACTGCCTGGGACTCAGTCCAAGGGCAAAGGGAGGCGGGTCAGAGCAGCAGCAGTCCCACGGGAGAGCGTGGCCACCCTGGGAGTGCAGACCAGCAAAGCAGCACTTCCCTAGTGGTCCTCATTCACAGGGGTGCCGATCTTCGGGCACCGTCGGTTTCCTTTGCCTGGAATTCCTTCCCCACCAGTCTCTTCAGGACCACAACTCATCCAGAGCTCAGAGGGGCATTTCCTCTGGGCAGCCTCCCCTGACCACCTGCTCTGAAGTTACTAGCCCTGATCCTTCTGTTGCGCTGTTGACTGATGCACTGAGTGGTCGGCTGTGAAAGCCTGGTGCTGGTTTGGGCCCCAGCCCGAGTATGTGTGTGTCTGCACATCCTCCCTGGGGAGAAGCCTCTTTCTGCTCAGGCAGCTGGGTCTCAGTGCTGTGATGAAGGGAGGGGTTTTAGAGACCCTTCCACTGGCAGCTTCTCTTCTCATAGAGCCCACACTGCATGTGGACCGTGGCCTGAGGCTGTGGCCCTCCTGTATGTCACCATTAAATGTCCCTCAGGGACTTGTGGCTTCGCTGATGGATTAATCAGCGAAGGAATTAGTTTGCCAAGAAGGCAAATCGATGTTATCTCGTGTGCCAGCTGGCATCGAGTGGGGCGACAGCGGGGTGGGTGAGGAGGGGGGTGACTTGGTGGATGAACGTGCCTGGGTCGCCGGCCATGCCTATCGTGGGTGAGAGGAGAGGTGTGGCTGCACACAGCCTGCATATTTGTCATCCCAGCTCATCAACTTCATGTCCAGCTCATCTCAGTCACACTTTACAGTCATTACCTCACGACTCCAAGCATCATCCTATAAATGGGCTTCGTTCACAGCCCCATCTTCAGATGGGAGAAAATGACTTGATCACGTGGCAAGAGTGCTGATGGCAGGGCTGGGGGAGAAGCCGGGCTGGTGGAATTTGTAGCCCCACCTCTGCAGGTCCCCCCTTTCCCCTGGTCAATCTAACCATCAACCCCACTTAATGGCACTGATTCAGCTCCTCTGTGTGGTTGGTGGGGGGACAGCCCCTGATGCTCCGACTCCCAGGAGGCTTCAGACGAGCGACGGCGGAGCCTGCGTGTAGCATGTGATATGGGGCTTCGGCACAATCTGCAGTTTGGAAGCAACTCTGTGTTTTCCAGGCGCCCATCTGTGGAGGAGAGCGGGGTCTATGCGGGGTCTGCTTGCTTGTTGAGGAAACAACTGCCGCTCGGGACTGGACGTGTCCGCCCCCTTATGTGTGCCATTTCGTTTCCAAGCTGAGAAGTCCCGGGCTTCTCTGGGGAGGGGCTCCGGCCCTCGGGAGCTCTGCCTGCAGGCCTGGGAGCACCTTGGTGATTCCCTTCCTTGCTGGAATGAACCTGTGCAGCACTGGGTATGCTGCACATGGGCTAGGGGCTCAGGCCTAGCAGTGTGCAGGATTCTGATTCGGGCCGGCACCCCGAGGGAGTGGGGCAGAGGGAGTACTGTGTGGGGCAGCGGTTTTCTTAATTTCCAGGGTGCTGGTCAGTGGAGTGGAGGACAAGAGGCGGGCCGTGTGTTCTTCACATCACCTGAGATGCATACAGGATGCTTCCCAGGGGTTAGGAGTAGAAAAGGCACTGCAGACCTGTGATGCATGAGTTCCATCACTCATCATCATCATCATCACCTTCTTCATCACCATTGTTATCATCATCCTCAGCCATGGGGGCCTAGGGATTATGGAACTTTAAAAAAGTTATAGTATAGTTGATTTACAATGTCGTGTCAGTTTTAGGTGTACAGCAAAGTGATTCAGTTATACACACACACAAACACACACACACACACACATTCTTTTTCAGATTCTTTTTATGGAACATTTTTTGCTGGATGTTCTAGGCAGAGGGTAAAACTGCTCCTAACTGAGGTTGGCCTGGGGTGTTCATTCACTCTTGCCAATGTATCTGAGATTCTGTACTAGGCAGGTTGCTAACACTTCACCCCAACCCCCGCCCAGCATTTCGCTGTTGAATGCTTCAGTGCCTTTGCCCTTGCTCTTCCCTTTGCCTAGAATGCCCGTACATGCTTCTTTGACTAGTATATTCCTACTCATGCACTAAGCCCCAGCTGAAGCCCCGCTTCTGTCAGGCAGAAAAAATATCTTTGCAGGGATAGTGTTGATCGCATCCTAAAGTTCATCTCTTCCCTATTTTTTAACCATCCAAAGCACACACTAAGACTTTGAGCTAATTGAGGGGAAGGGCTTTCTAGGGAATGGCACAGCGGGACAATGGACCACACCTGGTGAGTTTGCGAGGTGGTGGGGAGACTGATGGCCCCGGGGCTTTGTGCCCCCAGGCCAGGAGTGGCAGGACCCGGGCCGGGTGGGTGGTGGAGGCGGTTGGTGTCTAAGCTGATGAAACCGTCCGAGGTGAATGGACTTGGGAGTTAGACAGGACCTTGGTTGGAATTAGGTTCTGGGTGCAGTGTATTCTGAGGTTCCATCTCCTTTGAGCCTCAGTTCCTTTTTCTGTGGAAATGTGATAGTAGAGCCTATTGCAGAGGCTGCTGTGAGAATCATGTCGGGTGATGCAGGTAAAGGGCGAAGTAGGTGCTCAGACACGGTGGTCATAACTGAACTCATTCTGGCTGAGAAGCTGAGGCCTTTGGGTGCAGGGATGCTGCCTTTTCCGTCTTTAGATCTGCCAGTGGGCCTCGCACAGTGCAGGTGCTTACTGGCTGCTCACTTTTTAAAGCAGTCTGAGTGAAGATAATGCCCTGAGAAGGATTTTGAACCAGCGAGAGGCAGGGTGAAAGTGGTCGTTAAGGAAGACTTCGGCAGGGGTGTGTGTAGGGTAGGTTATAGGCAGCAGAGGTGTGTGGAGGGGAGCCTGAGAGATCAGGACCTTTCAAGCACACTCTGAAGTGACCTGGACTGAGCGCTTCCAGGAAGTCCTGGAGCCTCTTGAGGAAGAGCTTGGACTCATGGGGCCCAGTGAGAGGTGGACTTGGGCAGAACATGTGCGAACGTGAGGGCGGGCGTGCTTGTGTACGAGTAGAGGTGCTTGCCGGTGTGTGTAGGGGGTGGGGGATGTGTGTGCGTGTGTGTGTGTGCACTCACATGTGTCCACCCAACACTAACCAGAAGACACATATCCGCCCTCACAAAGCTTGTGACTGTAGTGACACGGGGAAGAAGGACTGTAATGACTTAATGAAATCATTACTCAAAAGTGTGATGACAGGTCTGATGGGAAATTTCCGGAATTCTTTGAAAGTTCATACAAGTACCTCATTCATAACTGGGGGCTTGGAAGACAATCTGCTTTTTAAAAAGCTTTCATCTTTTCAACTTATTTATCATAATTTTAATAAACATAATTTATATTTTACATAAATATGTGCACGTTTTCCTTGTGTAACATAACCACAGCACCATTATCACATCTGAAAACATCAGCACTGAGTCCTTAGTGATATCAAATAGCCGGTTGGTGTTCAGATTACCCTGCGTGTCTCATGAACGTTTGTACAGCTGGTTTATTCAAATCGGGATCCAAACAAGATCCACACGTTATGTCTGGTTGACTTGTCTCTCAAGCCTCTTCTAATCCATAGCTTCCCCCACCCTTTTTATTTTCCCATGTAATGTATTTGTTGAATGAACCAGATTACATGTCCTGTAGAATTCTGCAGAGTCTGGATTTTGCTGATCCAACCCCGTGGTGTTGGTTAGTATGTTCCTTGGTCCCCCGGACATCCTGTAAACTGAGAGTCAGACCTATTGATCTGGACAGGTTCAGGTTCGATTTGGTTCCCACACAGGCCTTTCCCAGGTGGTTTGGCAGCCACTGGTGGCTGTGGCCTCCCGGGGGAGGACATCTCATTGATTACAGCATCTAAGCTGAAGCCAGCTGGGCGAGAAGAGTCACCAGGAGAAGGGAAGGGAGGGGATCATGAATCGAGGCTTGGGCGTCTGAGAGGACATGTCAGAATTGAGCAGCTCGGAGGAGCTGGGTGGTGGGTGGCAAGGTCAGCACCGTGGTAAAAGAGGGCTGGGCTGGAAGCAGAGGCAGAGCAGTGCTGTGGGAACTTGGGCGGTCTCTCAGCCTCTTTAAGCATCATCTGTAGAATGGACACCATCCCTGTGGTTACCTCCTAAAGGGACTGTGGAGATTAAAAGAGACAGCAGATGAAAAACCTTTAGCACCAGCATCTGGCAAATAGAAAGGAACCAATGGATGCTGTTGGTGACGAGGATGATGAGGGTGACAGCAATGTGAAGAAGGAGGGAAGGGAGCTGGGACTTTTCCCTGAGATCCATGGGAAGTGATTGAAAGCTTCTGGGTCAGAGTGATATGATCAGATTTGCATTTCAGGAAGCCTGACTTGTCTGCAAGATGGAGAATGAATTAGGGAGGTGCAAGAAAAGGAGGGAGACAGCAGTTAGGGGCTGATGTAGTTGTCCAGAAGAGAGGGGGCTGGCCTGGGTGGGGTGATGGCAGTGGGAATGGACGTGAATGGACTTATTGGGAGGTATTCAGAGAATAAACACGGAAACGAGATGACAGACAACACAGGTGAGAGAGGGGAGCCAGGAGGGGGTCGGGGTTTCGGCTTGGGTCTCTAGCAGGAGGCTGATGCCACCCACTGAGACGGTGGGGAATCTCCACACCTCCAGGACCCCAGGCCAAACACCACCCCAGTACTTGTATATTTATGTATTTAGTGAATGCGTGTGTGCTTATATATTCTGTGCATTTTAATATATTCAATAAAATAAAAATTATTAAAAATCAGATAAAGATGAAATAAGCAATATTTTAAACTCTCTTACTATGATGAAAATGGCTTCTTAATCTCATTAGCTGGTACAGCAAGGCAAAATATACACTCAGGGAGAGATTCATCCTTCACAGTGGTAGATGTATATCCATATTTCAAATAGTCTTCCTGATTATTTGATGTTTTTGGCCAATTTCTTGTCAGATCTGATTAGACTGTCACGGCTTTTAGCTCTTCATGTGGCTGATAAAGAGCTATTAGTAGGGGTGGGGTGAGCGTCAGCTCCCTCAGGCTCGTGGGCTTACGACCGCGTGCAGTGTTGGAATGGTTCAACTTGTGCGTTCTTTGCCAGAATCTTTCAAAACCACTTCTTCCACCTTTGTAAGGATTGGTTTTGTCTAAACCAGATCATAGAAGCTGTAAGTGCTCTTTGCCAGTACATCACTCTGGAAATGAACAGAGTTAGGACACCTGGGCTCCCCTCCCTCGTGCTGCCTCCCATTCGGCTCCCAGGACACCTCGGAAGCTGCACCCGGCATGGGACCATGACCATGGCCCGAGCGAGAGCATCAGGGTCCATCTGTATGTTCCGTAGGACTAAAGCTTAACTTTTTCTTTCATCTTCTTTTGTGTATTAAAAAAAAAGAAATAGAAGTTCAGGCACCCCACTTGAGCTTTGGGCTGCTCTTTGCCAAGTTGGGGGAACGATATGCCTTGTGGGAGGTGCTTAAGGCAGGTGAGGCTCTGAGCAGCTGCCCGGGGCTCTAGTCTGGGCTCCTGCATCCCAGGTACACCTGCAGCTCATGGGTCTGGCTGTCGAGGTAGCTCCTATTGGTGCTGGAAGAGCTAGGACGGGTGTGTGGGGGAAGGGAGGGGTGGGGCTACTTGTACCCCCTCTCTGGCTTCTTCATCCGTCAGGCCAGGGGAGAAGCCGCAGCTCGCCCCAGGGCCTGGCGTGTGTCGGCATGCATGTTAATACTGGCACGTTTAGCAGCATCCTTTGCGCTTAAAAATGAATTTGCCTGGGACTATGCTGCCCTTTCTGAGAATCCCCTTCTCAGAAGGTCCTGGGGGCTGGAGGTCGGAGTCCTCCCACCGCTGCCCCTGGGCACTCCCCTCCCACCCAGCCCGGGCTGCACGCTCCTGTACCAGGTTTATTTCTAGGGAGGAGGCTGATGAGGCCTCTGCAAGGGGAGGGGCCCGGGCACCCTCCAGAGATGGGAATCAGATAATAGATTAACCAGGTAGAGCTGACAGAAAAGAGATTTGTGGGGTTGTTTAAAATTATCCGGTGTTCATGGGGGCTTCCCTGGTGGCGCAGTGGTTGAGAGCCCGCCTGCCGTTGCAGGGGACACGGGTTCGTGACCCGGTCCGGGAGGATCACACATGCCGCGGAGCGGCTGGGCCCGTGAGCCATGGCCGCTGAGCCTGCGCATCCGGAGCCTGTGCTCCGCAACGGGAGAGGCCACAGAAGTCAGAGGCCCGCGTACAGCAAAAAAAAAAAAAAAAAAAAAAAAAATTATCCGATGTTCTAAAGCCGGTTATCATTCTGTTGCTGTACATCCCGGGTTCTGAAGAATCCCCAGGAGACTGATGGGCTCACACGTTACACCTGTGCTGAGCAGTTCTGCCTCGACCCCAGGGCGGCCAGATGTGCCTGTGAAGGGAAAGTCCGGAGGACTGTGGGCCCTAATTGGCTGCCGCCGGACCATTTTTGATTGAGTGCAGAGGCAGTGCGAGCAGCTGCTCCTGCTTGAGCGAGGAGCCAGGCCAGTTCTCGAGAGGAGCCGCCCCCTGGGCCATTTTCAGGAGGGCGTGTCCACCCGTAGTGGGATGGGCCGCCGCTGGAAGGAGCCTCTGCTACGTCCCAGCGTTCCCCCCGCTCCCTCCACGCCCCGTGGAGAGGAAGAATCCCAGCGTGGGAAGAGAGACCGCTGGGCTCTGACCCATTAGGAGACCTACTGCCTGGCGCCTTCATCCTCTGACTATCACTGCCTTCTTCGGCGGGATTCTGCCCTCTGATTGTCGCAGTGCATGGTCTGTTTGGTTTTTCTCGGTTTACCTCCCACAGTTATTTCGTGCATGAATGGTGCAATGAAACCCGTTTAATTTGCTGTTAATTCTCTGTTCAGAATATTCCCTTCTGTTTCAGGGACGCAGGCAGCTGCGGGGGTGGGGAGGGGGCGGGGAGGGCGGAGTCTTCAGAAAGTGGGTGAGCTCCGCGGGGAAGACATCCTCCTCTCAGAACCTGTGGGGAGGAGGGTCCGGGGTTGTCGGGCCCTTACACTTGCGGAGCTAGGGGTTGGTCGGACTCTCTTTGCAGGGGGTGGGGGGTAGGGGGGAGTTCAGGGTTGGAGAAATTCCTCCAGATGGAGGGGCTGGAGGGGCTTTGGCAGGGAGATTTGAGGGTGCAAACCGAAGCTCGTGTCTGTGGGTCCCCAGCGTGGGAGTGAGGAAATGAATTCTGTGGCTGATCGCCAGTTGTGAGGTAGTCAGGGAAGACATCGGATGTGATTTAGGGAACACAAACTTGAAAAATTGCCTCAAAGCGTCTAAATATAGTGTTTGTACAATTTTCTCGAGCTTAGCTGGTCTGAAGGAGATTTATTTTTGACAGAAAGTTGCTTGTTTTGGTTAACTGAGCCTCTCTTTCGCACCTCTGTGTTTTGACCCGGGCCTTTGGAGGGAGGGAGGGGCTTTGCACCTGGTGGCAGATGCTCGATCCCCAGTCACAGGGCTGCATTTTGAGAGACAGATGATGTCTACAGCAGCTGAATCTGCAAAAGCAATGTCGGGGTGAGGGGGCAGCAGCTGTGTCTCTTGGTCACCAGGCCGTCCCTCAGGCCACGTGGAGGTGGGTGGAGGCGGCTGGGTGGTGGATGGGTGGGGCCGGTCCATCAGAAGGGTCTGCCTCGCCCTCCAATAACTGCAGAAAAACCCCTCCCTCGGCAGCGTACCTTTTCAGATACTCTGGTAAGTTGCAGATGGAGAGGTTCAGATGTCGCCCGGGGTCAGCCTCCTCCTTGGAGCCATGCAAAGTGCTGGTGGAAGGGGCCCAGGAGCCTCTCTGGAAGGCAACACTTTTGATCTGTGAGTTTGCACCATCTGCGGGCTTCCCAGACTGACTGTGCCCATGGCAGGCACCGCCCTGCCTCACCTCCACACGGCCATCCAGTCGCCCTCTGTGGTGCCTAACATTCCTGTTGTCACCCTGGGGTTCCTGACTACCCAGCCACTGTGGACCTAGGTAGGAGGGTGAAGTTCTGCTTTGGAAAGCACACAAGCTTTATCCATCAGTTCAGCACATCTGTAGAGACCGCCTGCTGGGTAAAGATGCTAGGTGGGTGCAAAGGGAAGGGAGCAGGACAAAGGCAGAGTGTGGTGGGTGGCTTTACAGGACCAGTCAGTATGGCCTGGGGGCACTCTGCTGTGTACTGCTTGGGGCACTGCCCAGGCTAGGAGCAGGGAGAGAATTCCAGAGACCAGGGATGCTGGGAGGCAGGGATCTTGGGAGCAGGTGCCGCCCTGAGAATGGGGTGAAGGGATGAGCTGGGTTGGGCTGGGCTCAGGGGTAGTGAAGGGGCTACCCCAGGCACGAGGCTGCTTCCCACCGTCTCCACTTCCCGCTGCCCCTTCTTGAAATGAGCACCATTTGGGGAACTGGGGCAGGGATTCCTACCCAGGAGTGAGCTGCGAATGAACCAAATCAGGATCGATGTGCTGTTCAGGGGCACTGTAGTTCTACCAAAGTGGAACATTGTCGTTAAGTTCATCATAAAGGATATAAAATGAAGATAAACACAGTCTGTGCCCTTCATCTTGCCTTCTTTTTTAATTAGGAAGTTTTCCTCCTCACTAGAAAAGATGGAGTTGCTTGTGTTCATGTGGGAGGGGACCTTTGCCCACCAGGTTCTTATCAGAGATGCCTCCACCCCAGATGTGGATCCCCCTCACCTCCGGCGTCACGCCCAGCTCCTGACTGATGTGGAAGGATGGCTGAGGGTGGTGAGGATGGTCCAACCAGCTGACACCAGCCTGGCCTGCCATGGCCACACTCCCCCGTCCATTTACCGTCCCTCTTCTTGGCAGCCAGAGAGCTTGTCCAGTGGCAGCTACTGGGAACTGTCTTTTTCCCTGGAGCCCCACTTCTCAGCTCACCCCTTCACCCTCACTCTGAAGAGTCTTGCAGTAACGACACTGGCTTAACTAACTTCCCTAACTGATTTGACCGACTACTTATTTCCCCCTTGAAACACATGTTCTCTTTCCCCAGTTCCACAAATTACCCTTTGGGAAACACTGCTCCAAACCCTCCAACCTCTCATTTCTCTTCTCACACAAATCCTTTGCATAATCCAAGCTATGCCTATTGTCTGCCTCTTGCAGGAAGCCTTCCCTGACCACCCCAGGCTCTTCTCTCCTCCCCCGAGCCCTGGTAGTCTATACCAGTTGGCTCCAAGGATTCTTTTGGACACTGCAGTGATGAGGGCATTCCTCAGGACAGTCTCAAGCCCCGGGGTCATGGCTTGCCAAGAACCCAGCTTCTGCTTCCAGCGGACCCTTGAACCCCTGCCGCACTTCCTCACTCCACTGCCCCAGTGCCCCTGAGCTCAGGACCTCCTGAGCCAACCAGAGAAGCCCACAGCCTTCAGGCCAGTGCCTCGGCCAGCTGACCACTCACTTCTTGTCTCACCCTCAGGCCCAGGGACCACCTGTCAGCCAGCTCAGGGCCTCAGGTGGTCCTGACTATCCAAGCCCAGAGCAGGCGGTATATTTACAACGAGCCTGGGGCTGAGGACAGAGGGCAGACAAGACAGACCATGCCCCTGGGATCATGGAAGGGACACGCCATTCCCAGCTGCATTAGCTTCCTAGGGTTGCTGTGAAAGAAAAAACAAACAAACATACAAAAGCCACCACCACAAATTGGGGGCTTAAAACAACAGACATTTATTCTCTCGCTGTTCTAGAGACCAGAAGTCTGGAACCAAGGTGTCAGCAGGGTGCTTCCTTCTTCAGGTTCTGAGGGAGAAGCCGTCACACCCCCAGCTTCTGGTGGTACTGATGCTTGGTGTTCCTTAGTTATAAGTGCAGAAATTCAGTGTCTGCGTCTGTCCTCATGCGGCCTTCCCCTCTGTGCATCTCTGTGTGTCAGATCTCTTTCTCTCTTTGCTCTTCTAAGAGCACCTGTCATCGGATATAAGGCCCATCCTAAATCCAGGCTGATCTCAGCTCAAGGTCCTCAAAGGTCCCATTCACAGGTCCGTGGGATAGGACCCAGGCTTATCTTTCGGGGGACACACAACTCAACTCACTATGCTGGCCCTTGCTTCTCCCCGCTGGAGGTGTGGTGGGTTCCAGCCCCCTCACCCAGAGCCCTAGCCATCACCCATTACAGCCATGCACGGTAACACGAGCCAGGTCTGGAGAGGGCTCGCCCCTGATCTCACCATCTCACTGGCTGTTGTCTGGGCTTCGTGGACCCACCGGTTTCCCCTTCATTGTGGGAGGAGTTTTGGAGACAGCCACGGGAACCTGCCATCAGCGCTGCTTAGAGCTGTCTCTCATGCTGGAGGCTCCGCGGAGTAACCCTGTTGACCCCAGCCCTCCTTTGCTTGTGAGGTCTGGCCAAACCTGGACTGAGCCTCAGCTACGTTTTCTGCCGGGTGGTGACAGGGGCCTTGGGGTGTCCGTTTCCCCCAGCTGCCCTCTAGGCTTAGGGAGGCGGACAGAGCCCTGCCATCTCCCCATCGTTCCTGGGCAGGTCTTGGCCTGTAACGAGTGAGCCTCTTGCTGTTGGCTTCCCTTCTGGAGCCCTCTTGGCCCGTCTGCTCACTTCTCTGCTTCTGCCACCTGGTTTGGCTGTGCCGCATTTTCTCCCATCTCCTTCATCATGCCTCTGATTGTGGTCCCAGCAGATCAGAGAGGACTCTTCCCTGAGCCCAGGGCCCTTCTGAGTGACCCTGTGATGACACGTTTCCGTTATGTGCCAGGTCCACAGACTCCCCGCTGACAAACACCCTAATTATACATGTTCCTCTGCAAATTCGTTAGTGGTGAATGAGGCTTACGCTCCCCATGATTCTGCTGTTTCCCTTCAGATCCTCTAGGAAGGACTCAAATTCCCTCCCAAATCTGGGAGAAACAAGTTGCCCCAAGAGGACAGCATCACAGGCCAGAATTGGGCCAGTTGTCTTCTGTAGGTACACTTTGCTAAGATTACCTGTGAATATAAACCTTATTTAAGCTTGTTTTCTTTCACAAATATTCCCATGGTCCCCGCTGGTGTCTTTCTGGTGTTCTGCAGGTCACAAAGGCTTCTGTGGAAGTCTGTAGTTATAGTAATGGCTAGAAAGATATGTTATTATTGTACGCTAAAATAATGAGTTAGTTGATCAAAAATTACAAGAAAACATTTAAATATCGCTGAACAAATTTTGTTAGCACATTTGTCCATGCCAGAACCCTTCCCTGTCTGGACAAGGGATGCTCAAACAGTAGCCTGCAGTGGCAATGGCAAAGTTGAATAGCTGCAACAGAGACCTTATAGCCCACGAATCCTAAAATAATTACTATCTGGACCGTTATAAAAAGTTGGCCAGCTGCCAGCATAGGTCATTGTAGCACACATCCTAGCATCCCAGCTCCTGAGGGCCAGTGGTAAACTAAGACCACCGGGAGGGTGTACTCCTGGGCTGGGCTGGAGGACTTCCCCTAGAGCTATGGTTCTCCCCAGCCAAGACGGCGTATCACCTGTATAGATCTGGGGGAATGCAAGCTAAGACCCATTCAACTGATGGTCTTATGTCCAGTTTGTGTAATAAGATCTCAAGCTGGGGCTCAGAGAGTTTGTGTAGGGCTAATGCTTATCTCATAATGGTCTTCTGAAATGTGATCATGTTTGTGAAGACATTTATAGATTCTAAGGGCTAGAAAAGGACTATTTATAAAAAGCATACGTTGGCACTCCCCAAAATGAAATCGTTATGTATAAATCTAACAAAATATGTACAAGAACTATAGAAGGAAAAACTATAAAACTGATGAATGAAGTCAAAGAAGAACTAAATAAATGGAGAGATGTTCCGTGTTCATGGATAGGAAGACTCAATATTGCCAAGGTGTCTGTTCTTCCCAACTTGATCATAGATTCAATGTAATCCCAATCAAAATCCCAGCAAGTACTTTGTGGATGTTGACAAACAGATTCTAATATTTATATGGAGAGGCAAAACACCCAGAATAGCCAACACAATGTTGAAGGAGAAGAACAAAATTGGAGGATTGACATTACCCAACTTCAAGGCTTACTATAAAGCTACAGTAATCGAGACAGTGTGATATTGACAGAAAGAATAGAGACATAGATCAATGGAACATAACAGAGAGCCCAGGAATAGACCCATATAAAGATAGTCAACTGATCTTTGATAAAGGAACAAAGGTAATAAAATGGAGCACAGATAGTCTCTTCAAAACATGATGCTGGAAAAACCAGACATCCACATGCCAAAAAAAAAAAAAATAGTCTAGACACAGACCTACACCCTTCATAAAAAGCATAATTTTTTAATCCAACTGTTTAGAAATAATAATAGCTAATATTGATGAGTTGTTATTATGGGCTAGGAATAGTAATAGACACTCTACAAATAGCATTTCATTTGATCTTCATATTTCCTTAAGAAGCAGGTATATTGCACCCATGTTACCTGTGAAAAATCTGGGGCTCAGCGAGTTTGTGTGGGTTGCCCAGGCCACACTGCTCTTATGTACACAGCCTAGTTAGAACCCATGTCTTGCGACTTCAACTCCAGTGCTCTCCTAGCTACAGCATGGCTGACAAGGTCGGGGTCCTCTGAAGGAGGCAGGTGTGTGTTTACCTCTGCTGGTAAGTAAAGCTGGGCATCGTTTTTCTAAAGGAAGGGTAGGCGGGCCCAAGGACCTTAGTGAAACATAAAGAAAATACAGCTCATTGTCCCTGACCATTCCCAAATTTAACACTGAGTTTTGACTGTTGTAGAAGTTCCATGTCATTTTGCTGAGATGTGAACTTGACCAGGGGACCTGCTGGGAGGGACACAGTTGCTTTGCTATTTATCATCATTATATTGTGTATGTCCATTAGAGTAACTCTTATGAAGTGGGGAAAAGGTGGCACCCTCCTTCCCAAGAAAGCCAGCCAGTAGTACTAATGAGAAGGTAAAGAGAATAGACATTTTACAAGAAAGATTATACCCTTGGTTGTATTATTCAATGTGAAAATTAATAGAAGTCTTGGAACCTGTCCACATTTCACCAGTTGGGAAAGCGAAGAATGGTCGTCATCCATGCCCACACCTACCTCACCTGCGCTCTCCCCTCCCGTGTGCCAGAATTTGGCCTCCTTCTGCAGGCATCCAACGTGTTGCTGCCCTTAAAGTCAGGGTCTCCCCCTCCAGAGTTAGGGACCAGTGTGTTCCAGATAAGCTGAGATGCTGTAGGCCAGAGCCGGTGGCCCCACTAGGGTCTCGTTCCCTCACTGATTTGGTCGCTGATCCATCCCCCGTCCTCACAGCAGACACGAAGGGGCCCGTGTTCGGTGTCTGACCCTCCAGGCACATTTCCCACCCTTAGGAAGCCTGGAGTGTCTTCCTGTTGGCAAGCCCTCATCTCTCAGAATCTAAACACAGGATGTGGGGTCTTCTGTATACCCATCCAGAGGCCCCAGTGTGTCAGGGATGGAGGTGCTGATACCCCCCAGTGACTGCGTGAGGCGGGGACCACATCAAGCCCCTGGGACTCTGCAGCTCTGTGACCTCCGACCCTTCCCATCGGCTCTCTCAGGCCCAGGGCCCAGTGCTCCAGCCTCTATGCTCAGGGCTCCCAGGCCCCCACAGCATCCCATGTGGGCAGCACGCAGGGCAGGGGTTTCTTCTCTGTGCCCGTCACTTTGTACTACGTGGAGGGCTTTTGTGAGTTCTCAAGTGAATCCACTGACCCATTGTCTGGGCCCAGTTCTCCCTAGACTTCCACCAGCTGCGTGAGGACAAGGGCGGGGCTGGGAAAGGCCAGATGTATTCCCAGCCAGAGCTGAACACACTATTCATCCCAGAGATACCCTGTTAAGCAGCAACAACAGCACAAAGAGGGAGGAGGGGGGACAGGGCAGGGAGGAAGGGGAGCTGACGATGGATTCAGAGCTCTGAGGAGCTTCCTTTCTCCCAGGGAGACCCTGGCATGCTTGGTGGGATTCTTAAGGGGATCTACAGGGAGATGAGGAGAGAAGTAGAATGTTCCCACTGGGGCGGTGACAGCCCCCTTCTCTCTCCTGTGATGCTGGGAAACCGTCAGAGGAGGTAGGGCTGGAAGGACAGCTAATGGAGCCAGGAGTGTGGGACTGGAAGTGCTGCCGTGGAGAAAGGGGAGCAGTTTGTTCTGTGGGGACCCTTTCGGGGCACAGCAAGGGCCAAAGAAGGAAATCCCAGGAGCCAAGCCTCTGACAGTTTGTACTATCTGACAAGAAAACGGCCCACCTGAACAGGTAGTGAGTGCCTCGTCTTGGGTGGTATGCAAGCAGACATTGAATGGCCGATTGGTGAGGGTGCTGGATCAGCAGCTGAAGCTTGGGGAGGAGGAGTGCACCAAGTCTCTGCAGCTTTTTACCCCTTGAGAGGTTCTGAATTGAGAGCAGTGCCTGGATTTGGACCCAGTCCCTGACTGCGTTTGGATAGGCAGGAAGTGGCGTGGGCAGATGAGGTCTGGACTGGTCATCAGGTCCAAGCTGGAGGGCAGGGAACAGAGCTCCAGATCCCGGGCCACTGAACTTAATCTTTTCTCAGTTCAGAAGGAGAAGAAATGCAGGCCTGATTTTTCTAGAAGTCTGTTCTCTTGGCCAGAAAACCACAGTGGAGAGTCTTGAGGTTCCAGCCCCTCAAGAAAACTTTTGCCCCACCCCAGCGGGGAGAATGCAAGGCCAAGTCCACGAGCGACCCTTCCCATGAGCTTCTAGCCCCTAACAGGAGGAGGAGATTTCCAGGGGCCCCGACTGCCTGTTGTCAGAGACCGGGAGCTGTGCTTCTGCTTCCTCTCACACAAGAGCCTCTGATAGAGAATCTGTTCCATCACACCCGACCCTCCACCCCACCACATCCCTCCAGCTCTCTGAGGCCCGGCCACAGTCCCTCTCAACCTCTCGGGAAGCCTGCCTGGCCGCACAGCCCTTGCTCTCCTCCTGCACCCGATGTAGGCCACCCCTCACTGGCACTCCAGCTCTGTAGGGCCTGAGTTCTGGGCTGCTCCTCTGGTGGTTCCCTGGCCGCAGTGGCTTGTAGGGTGTGTGAGTGACGTCAGTCTCCTCCGTGGATCCTCTCTGCCTCGCCTGTGGCCACAGATAGATAGGGAACCCACTGATGTGGCCGGCCCTGCTATGTGAATCAGGGCCCAGATTCAAAGGCTGCAGGCTGCGAGGCGGAGGCCCCATCACTCCTCCTCCAGGAGCCTCCCTGCTGGTTGAAGCCACCCATTCTATCCCA
This sequence comes from Globicephala melas, assembly GCF_963455315.2. NCBI lineage: Eukaryota > Metazoa > Chordata > Mammalia > Artiodactyla > Delphinidae > Globicephala > Globicephala melas. Next base: position 129,895,739 of record NC_083317.1, on the reverse strand, counting down.
TGCCTCACCTTGTTCCCTCAGGGCAGCCTCAGTCACTCTCTGCCTTTCGTCCTTCCCCCTGTTCTGTGGGGTGGATCTTGAACTGCTTGTGATGGCCTGTCTGTCCTGGCTCTGATCCTGCCCTCCTGTACCCCATGACCGCTGTCATCTGCATGGTGGTAGAGGGAGCGAACAGGCCCCCGGTAGCAGAGCCCATGAGAGGAACCTGCCAGGGGAATGGCTCCCTCCTGTCTGCGAGGTCACAGTTCTGGCCTCCTCTAGCTGAGCGGTTGTGGTGGCCAATGGCGTGATGCCCAAGGCCCCTCCAGTGCAGTTCTTGTAACTCCACGGATGCCTCCTACCCCAGGAATGGACCTTTGGCCATGTGCCTCTCCTTGTCAGGGCCAGCCTGTCATTCCTGCTCTTGAGAATGCTCCAGCATCACCAAGACACCTGGAGAGTGCCCCGGGAAGACTTTATTTGTGTTTCCCAATCAGTAGCACTGACTGGCTCCTGGCATCCTGCGTTTCCTAAGACCCCAGACCACCTCGATGCCATTAGTGTCCTCCCCAAGCCTGGCAAACACCTGCAATGCATGCCTTTGTGCAGAAATGTGTCCAGAGATATTGAGGCCCCAAGCAAAGCTCCCTTGTTAGCCTTCGAGGGGTCCTGCTGGGTTTCCACAGCTGGGGGCTGGCAGGCCTGGTGGCCGCAGAGTCCTGCTTCCCTCCCGCCCTGGCCGGGAGTACCTCACCTGCCCTCTGCCACAGAAAGGGAGGGCAGGGGGACGTCTGGTGCCTAAAAGCCCCCAGGGCCGGAACTGTCACACTCCCAGAGCTGTGAGGCTCTGGGGGCTGGATAAATGCCACATCACAACCCAGAAGACACCCATCCACACCAAGCCTTAGGACAGCACCCTCAGCTACAGAGGAGACATTTTATGCAATTGTTGCCACTTAACAAGCAGCTAAAGTGAGACGTGGAGAAGGGAGGCTGTCTCCACGTAAGCTTGTCAGAGGGAACAGACCAGGAGACGGCGGACCTGGGGAGTAGGCCTGGCTCTGCCATCAGCATGTGATGTGAGCCTGGACCCTCTCCGCCCAGTCTCCTTGGGTGGACAACGATGGGGTGGCTGGCTGATCACTCTGGGCCTTTCTGGATGGCGCCTGGCTCTCTGGAGGGGGTGGGGGGGCGCTGGGCGTGAAGGCTGGATGCCAGGAGAACGGTGCCATGAGAGCAGCAACCTCCGCAGGGCCGTGCCGAGGATTGCACACCGCTGGAAGGAGATGTCTGCATCTGGTGGGAGGTGCGCTGCGGAGCGGATCCAAGGGGTCGTTTCAGCTCTGGTGGCCCCTTGGGACTCAGCAGCCCCAGTCTGGTCCAGGATGTGTCCACGAGAAGGCCAGGGCCTGCCTGCTAGCCGCTGCTCCTTCCTGCTCTGGCTGGTTGCCCGCCCCTTTGCACATCCTCAAGCCCCTACCACAGCCCTCCCCCGGGGGCCCCCTGGCTCTGTGGCTGCTGCTGGTGCCTGCAGGGGCCCTAGGCGCAGAGACATCTGAGAGTCACTGTGCCACAGATCAATCCAGGATGAGGGCGCAGGAGGGCCTGGCGGCGGGGCGCGGGGGGGTGGGGGTGGGCAGGCGGCAGCGTGCTTCTTCTGATTAACGAGCCCGGGTGGCCATCCATCGCCGGCCTTCATTAGGGCTGCAGAGAGTCATTTTGCATGGGCGTGCGGCCTCTCCTCCCCGCTGTTCTCCAGGGTGATTGATGCCCCTTGGGTGCCGGCATCCCCCGGAAAGTGAGAGGCTCTCTCTCCTCGCGCCCATGAGGATCAGAGCGCCGCGCTTACTGTGCATGATTCTTACCTGTGTGCCACTGGCGCCAACTCACAGGTCTGTCAGAGTGGGCGGGGCAAAAGGATTTAATCTTCCTTAGAATTCACGGTGCTGGGAGACGGGAAAATGCCAGACTCCTCAATCTTAACTGGTCTTTGACTCTCCCCACAAAAATGCAAATAGGTGGAGCACGGAGCAGTGGGGTTCCAGCCAGGCCTGCGTCATCAGCATGCCGGGACGATGATTTAAAGGATGTCCCTGGACCAGAGCACTCCTATGCAGTTCTCTTTTCTCTCCTTGCTGCTAGATGGTGTTGGGGAAGAAGCTGGGTCAGGAGGAGGTGAGGGCTTTGGGCAAAAGTTCTGCTGCAGGGCTGGTTGAGGGCCCCCCGATGCCTGATGGCCTGGGCGTAGCCGGTGCTGCCGGAGGTCATGCCTGGGCTGGAGGGCAGCCTCGGAGGCCCGCCTTGCCTGTGCCCACCAACACGATCTGGCCGGTTTGGCTTCTGCCTTCAGGTGCTCGGTGCTGGAGAGGACCGGAGATCCCCAGCCAGGAGTGGTGAGACTCACTTTTCTTCTTGGCTCTCTGGCTGTGTGGTACTTTCAGACGTAAGAGGGGTGCACTTGGATTTGAGAGGGTGTCTGGTCATCTTGAAGGATCAAGGAATACAGGTATCAGAATGGGAAAGGGAGCTGAGGTAGAAGGAACAGAAGGCAGACGAAGGAATCAGGCAGAAGAAAGACAGGCTGTTTGGCATTTAGGGCCTGAAATGAAGGCTTTCACTCTCTCGTTTTCCTGGCTCCTGTGTTTAGTCTCACTTGCTCAGGGCTTCTCCTTTGTTGGAGAACAGCTATCAGCCCTTGCACCCCAGGCCCCCTCCTCCATCGGGGAGCCCTATGGGGGCGGGAAGCCGTGCAGGGGCGTGAGGGGGTGGGCGAAGAGTAGTTGAGCTGCTTGCTGGTCTCTTCCCAAAGTTCTCTGGGTGCAAGCAGAGACTCTTGCCTTCAGTTCTTGGTGACCTCCCAAGGTGGCACCTATGACAGTAGGTGGGCAAGGAAACCACTGCCTAGCACCATCATTCTCAAACCAGTGATTCTTCAACCATAGTTTTGAAGAAGGAATCCATGAAGCACCTGACTGAGGGGACCCATGCTCTCTGGAGCCAGGGCTGCTGGAGCCCACTGCCTCACGAACAAGACAGGCCGTGGGGCGTGTGTGATGTATAAATCCACTACTCTCTCCCACCCGCCCTCCACAGGCCATGATGGGTCCCTATCCCAATCCAGGGCCCTTACACGGACATTCATCTTTGGTTAATCCAGAATGTTTCTGCGTCCAGCCCAAGAGAGAAGCTGTGGTCCCCCAAGCCTGGCTGCTGGAGGCTGCAGACAACCAGCTGACCTCTGGCTGCAGAGACCATGCCCCACCTTGGGATGGGGAGCTGTGTGCAGAACAGGGCAGTGTTGGGGGCACTGGGTCTGGAGTGTGGCCCGTTCACCAGAGCAGAACCGTGGCTGGAGCCCGCACACGCCAGCCTCGCCAGTTCTGCACGAACACCAGGGCGCTGGGGCCCTGGTCTTCAGAGGCAGCCTGCGGGAGCGGCATTGGGCGCCAGGTCCCCCGTGCCAGGGGTCCGTGGGGTGAAGCAGACTGCAGCAAGTGTCCGTGGGTGGCTGGGTGGGGGCCTGAGGAGGAATTAGAGTGTGGCTGGAGGGCCGAGGCTTTTCAATGAACCAAGGCTGCCACGGTGGGCCGGGGTGAGGGGGGACCAAAACCCACCCTTCAGCGTGGGCCTCAGGGTCCGAGATCCAGTAGCTGGACCATCTCATAGGGCACAGCTAGGGACCTTAGGCCTCTGAGAGAGTCTACTGCCCACACCAGGACCAGACACGGGGCATGACAGTGCCTACTGCTAGCGGACCAACTTCTGCTTGTCAAGCACTTGTGCAGTACGTGTCTGGTGACACTTACTCCCCTGGCTCCGCCGACTGCCTTGTGACGTGCGCATTACTACCCTCGTTTAATGAGGGTAGCTGAGCATGGGGTTTAGGGGTCTAGGTGACTTGCTCAAGGTCATACAGCTGAAGAGTGTGGGGCTGGGACTCACACCCAGGTCGGTCTGATCCGAGCTCAGTGCGGTCAGGACAGGCCAGGCTGGCGGGTGGCTGCTTCCCGTGTCCGACGCGGGGAGGGCACAGGAGACGAGGTGCTGCCAACCGGGGGCTACGGACCGAGGCCCTGCGTATCCCCAGGGACCTGGAGAAACAGATGTGACGCAGTCCAAAGAGGTGATGGGTGGAGATGAACGAGGGGACTGTTTGCAAAGGTTTGCACAGAGTTAAAGAAAGGCGACAGGATGGCAAAACACTTAGGGACTCGCAGCAGTGGGGAGCTTGTACCAGGCTAGGCCTGAAGGATGAGTGGAGGGGCCCTGTGAACAAGATCAGGCAGTAGGAGAGGACCAGCCCCCTCTGCAGCTCAGCAGGGGACAGCTGGGGATACTGCACCCCCCCGAAGCCTTTCCCTCCCACCCCACCCAGGCTCCATGGCCGGGGGCCCAGTCCATGTGTCTATGAAGGCCTGCCTCCAGGTAAGCAGTGGGGGGTGGGTGAGCGGACCTGGAGCAGCTAATGAAGACCTCCCATCGCCTGCTAGAACGGGATCTTTGAAGGAGGCACCTGGCCTTCTTTGTGTCTGAGTCTCCTAAGCTCCCAGCGCAAGGCCGGGTATTTGCTGGAGGAAACCCGACAGCCGTATTTCCTGGCATCCTACCCTCCTGTTATGGGTTCACTTGTGTCCCCTCAGAAAAAAAGATCTCCTGAGGCCCTAACCCCCAGTGCCTTACCATATGACCTTACATGGAAATAGGGTCATTGTGGATATAATTAGTTAAGATGAGGTCATACATACTGAAGCAGGGTGGACCCCTAACCCCATAGGACGGATGTCTTATAAGATGGCCATGTGAAGACAGAGACACACGGGGGACACCCTGTAACCCTGAAGGCACAGATTGGACTGATGCATCTGCAAGGCAAGGAACGCCAAAGATCGCCATTAGGACCCCAGAAACTAGAAGAGGCAAGGAAGGATTCTCCCCTACAGGCTCCAGAGGGAGCATGGCCCTGCCGACACCCTGATTTTGGACTCAGCCTCCAGACCGGTGAGACAAAACATTTCTGTTTCCGAAGCCACCCAAATTGTGTACTTTTGCTATAGCAGCGCTAGGAAACTAATACACCTCCTGAAGCAATTTTTATATTTTATTAGTGAAAAGCATTTGCAGGGGACAGGTGTATGCACTGCTAAGTCACCAAAAGACCAAGCCAGACCTGGGGATTCAGGAGGCAGAGGGGTCCACCCAGGCTCCAGAGGTTCATTTCGGTTTCTTGCCATGTTTCTTAGAGATCACCCTAGGGACAGGGGGCCAGAAGTGACCCGCTGAGGCCAGAGAGGACAGGGACCCTCCCAAGGCAGGTACCAAGTCTGAGCTGGGCTGGGCAGAGAAAGAAGCCCTTCTGAGGCTTGTCCCCAGCCCCTTCCAGCTCCCTAGCTGAACAGACCGTGTCACGTCTCCATGCTGTGGTCTGCTCCCCGGGAGCCTCGCTCGCCCGAGCCCTGGGAGGGAGAGAAAGCAGGGCTGTGCGTCTGGGCCTTGCAGGCTTGCTCGTGGGCTCTGCCATGTGGGAACCGGAGCCCCTGCCCTCCTGGAAGCATATTTCTATGCTGTGATCCATCTAAGCTGTGGCTTCTTTCTATTTATGATAATGAACTGCACCTTGGAAAATAAAAGCAACAGAAGGAAAAGGGTGTGGTGGGGAGGACTGGGCTAATGTGTGTTCTTTAAAAGAGCAAATTTCACAGTTTGTATTTATAATTTAAGTGCCTGTTCCTACTCATTGAATCAGTCAGTCATTCAGCAGATGGGCTGGACTGGCTCATTCATTTACTCAGGCTTGTTGCTCTTCCTTGCTGGCCACTATTACACGTGAGTCGATGGAGACTTATGTAATAACAGCTTCTCTTGACCTAGCATTTTACACTTGGCATAGACAGTAAATAAATGTTATTCCAATCAGTGTTCTTAAGAAGATACAGAGCATCTTTCTGGGTCTGGTCTCCCTGGCTCGTGGATGCAGGGGAGACGCCCCTCTCCGTGAAAATCAGACTTTGATGCTCAGAGGTGACTTGATTTGCTTGTCAGTCCTGGAGCTGGGACTTGAACCCAGGCCTCCAGAGCTGATGGAGCATTTCTGCTGTATGAGACATCTGATCAAACTCTGTGGGATATAAGTCACAGCTCTACCTTCTCACGGTACTTACAAAGTACTTGGGGAGGAAAGATGCAAACCAGATTTCAGGTAGAGAAGAGGAAGAAGCCATTCCAGGCAGGAGGACCTGCCTGAGCGCAAGTGCAGGGATGAGAGGTGATGGGTCTCCTTTGGGAAATTGAAGATCAATTTGGAAAAGACGGGCTTGGAACAGAAGGTTCATGGAGGCCAGAAGTTTGTGGCATATCTTGGAATAGTGGAGAGATTTTGAAAATCATAAAGGAGGGGAGTGAGGTGGGATGAAAGAGGTATTTTTAGAAGGTGGGTTAAATTTCTATTTCTGAACATGTGTCTTCTAAAACAGCACAGTAGTAGTAAAGATGTAAGTAATAGTAAAACCGACATCCCTGACCCATCAGCCCTTGTACTTTGCTTTCTGGTCTTTGTACTCATGGTGCCATTTTACTCTACTGAAGCACTGTTTCCAGAGTTGCATCTGTGGTGCAGACACAGCTCTGTGTTTAATTGCCGGCATCCTGATGCTGTGACATTATCCTCATAACACTCCAGGAGCATGAATATGAGCACGCCATCCTTCACTTCCTTCCCCTATGCTGCTTCTAGTGTTCTCATATTCTAAATAATGCTGTAATGAACATCTTCACGAAACAGAACCTTTTGTTTTCTTTTCCTTTGGAATTATTTCCTTTGGACTAATTCTTGGGGGTGACATCACTGGGTGATCAGAGGACCTGAGATTCTCTAGGCCCTTGCTTAGTGTGGCCATATTGCCTTTGAACCATTTACACTGACAGCAAGAGCTGAACTGGGCAGCTGTGTGGAAAGTGGTGCAGCTGGGGGCTTCTGCTGAGACACCAGCTAGGAGGTGGTTGCTGTGGTCCCACTGTGCAGGGCTGATGCCCTAGACTCAGATACGGTGCCGAGACTGGAAAGGAATACACAGTGAAGAAGGTGCAAGAGTCACTGTGGCATGGTGAGTGATTTGATGATGGACTGAGGGAGAACAAGGAATCAAAGCTAAATGCCTCTGAGGTTTCACATATGGGCTCCAGGGAAGGGCAGTGGGAAAGCGTGGAGGGGGGCAAGTGTGAAGAAGCTTTGGATGGGTGGACACATGGGATGGGATGTGAAAGGCTTGCTTGGAATACTTTATCACTTCAGTCTTTCATAGCTGTGCAGGGCCTGGGGCCCAATTGTGCCAGAACATAAGCCCCTGAGGCTAGCTGGTGCCCTTCACAGTTCACACTCAACCAGAATCATCCCCAGACCCAGAGCCAGCAAGGCTTTCCCTCCTCTGGTCCAGGGAGGTGATTTGAGGCCTATTCAGAAGGATGGGGCTGAGATTACAGGGAGGCTGGCCTGAACTGGCAGTAGGAGGTCTGGGCAGGTGTGAAGTTGGGGCTTAGCAGCTATTGGTTCTGGGACCCTGTGTCAGGGGCTGAAGATTGCGGGGGCAGCAGACCACCTGAGGAGTCTGTGCCCAGTGAGCGGGGCGTGTGAAGACAGGACACAGCCCCAGGGAAGGTCTGGGGAAAGAGCCCCACGAGGCCTCTGCAGCAAGGCTGGGCTGGAGTCCTTGGCAGGCTGTGGTGATGGATGGAGCAGGGCCAGGAGTGGGGGCCACTGAGAAGCCTGGGGTGGTAGCTGGAGGATGTGAGCTCCAAGAAATGCTCAGGTTCTCTGTGATGAGTCCAGGTCTGGAGGGCAGCATGGGGATCCCATGGAAAGGCTGAGTACCACACCGTGGTCAGGGCTACTCAGAACATCGTGGGTACCGGCACGCTCTGGATTTGGGGTGGGGGAGACTACCAACTACATGTCCTATTCCTGCAAGTATGAGCTCAATCCCGGGACAGGAGTGTGCATGTGTGCGTGAGCGTGTGTGTGTGTGTGTGTGTGTGTGTGTACATGCGTGTAAAGCAGGCAGTCCCTGTGCTTCCGTCAGCCGGGGGCTGGGGAAGGAAGGAGGAAGCGCCAGCTGTGTGCCAGGCTCCATACACCTGTCATTTTATTCAGTCTTCACAACTGTCCCTGGGATCACTCTTCCTGCCATTCACCAAGGCTGTAATTGCAGGTTTGGCTGTGTGCTTACTGGATTAATTTCTGTTTTCCCACTTGCCTGCAAGCTCCCTGGGGTGTCTGTCTTTCTCTGCTTTGTCTCTGGTGCCCACACAGTGCCCACCTGGCCTGTGGGAGTGACTTGGACAACCTTTGTTGAATGGGTACCAGCACCCCTTTATGCCACTGCGTTTCAGCCCTCTTCCAATGATCCCGACTGCACTGTGAAGGCGAGGGAGAGGGTGGGCTGCAGGGGGCTGACACCCAACTTCTGGCATTTACCTGATAGGACCTGGACTCATGAAGCAACTCTGTGCTGTGGCTCCTGGGTTTCAGGAGCTCTGTGGGTCACGGAGGGCTGAACAGAGCAATGACAGAACAGCTGCACTGGTCCTTCCCTGCTTGGAAGGTCCATGGATTTGCCTTATCAAATACACGTGAGGCACTGCTCAGAGAAGGCCTGGAAGCCCCCATTCCATCTGTGTATGTTGTTGTGTATTGTGACCACCATGGAAGGATGTTGTAAATATTTTCAGCTGAATGTCTGATTAATGTCTCTCCAAAAACAGTGACAGAACAGTAAGGAGAGGATTCATTTAGCTCTCTTTCACCGTGATGGACATCTAATTCACCCCAAATGTCAATACATCCCAACGTGCCAATCCACACAGAAACAGGAGCCGTCTGAGAGTCGGGCGGCAGCTGCCTCTTCCCCCTAGCAGGGGCTCAGACCTGCCCCCTCCACCTGGACCCTCGGGCGGCGGCCCCGTGTGGTTGGTTTCCATATTGAAACCCCTGTAGGGAAATCGTTCCCTGGGAAAATGGGGTCTCTCTGCCAGGCTGCTCGTGTGCCCCAGCCTTTCCGGTGTCTTGCCAGTCTGGCCGGCTCTTGCCAGAGACCCCCTTCTGTCTCCCCACGGGGCCTCCCCTCCCCTCTGGCTCAGTCTTCCTCACCCCCGCCCCTTAGGCTTGGGATGGCTCCCACTTCATTCCAGTTGACCTGTCTCTGCTCCCTCCTGGTTGCTCTGGCAGTCACTCTGCCATCTCTGCCCAGGCGCCAGGTGGACCTCTCCATTCTTGCCTCCCACCATGGCCCACCCTTATCCAGGAGACCACAGCATTGCTTTTGCCCATACACAGTGTGAGTCTCCCTTTTGGGACGGGTCCACTGACTCCCCACATGGAGAAGAATTGTGTCCATTCTCTTGAGTTTCTCAGTCTTCTTCTCATGGCCTCAGCCAGAATAGGATGTCTAGTGGAAATTTGTTTCTTATCTCTCCCTGAACTGGGCCATGAGTCCCTCCAGGGGATCCACTGCTCTGATTCACTGCTGTATCCTCCACGTGTTACTCCTTGGTCTTTACAAGGAAGGAGGTAGATGAGATATCCGTAGATATCCACGATCGTTGATTCTTCCGTATATCTTATACGTATTTTACAGGTAACGATAGTTAGATTCTTTTCATAGCTAAGAAACAGAAGCTTGGAGTGATTAAGTTATAACAATAAAAGCATTTGTTTTGCGGTGCTTTGTGTCATGCAGTCCATCCATGGTCCTGAGCACTAACTGGCCCTAGCCCCGTTCTGCAGGTGAGGATGGAGGTAGGAGGAGAGAGAGAGGGAGGGGGAGAGAGAGATGGCCACTAAGTGGTGGAAGTGGGACCCGGACCCTGTCTGTCTGCCCATACCAGCGCCCTCTCTGCCTTCTGTGTGCCCTCCCCAGCTTTCCTCCCGTGGGCAGTGAGCACGCGCTCCCAGAGAGCAGAGGCTGGCGGTGGGTGGGAGTCCCAGAGTCATGTCCCCTGAAGGCATCGGATCTGACAGCAGCACGTGCACCTCCAGCTGGTTTGGTCCCCATGCCACTGTTTGAGAGTAGAAGTGATGGTAAATATTTAATTGTGCTTCCATCATAACTTTCTGCCAGAACTCTCAATATGCTTTATAAATGCAAATGAGTACTCTCTTCTTCTCCAGGGAGATGTAAACCTCCTCAAATCACTTTAATTCAGCCCCCACCAGAGTGTAATGCCATAATCAGGAGTGCTCTGTGCCAGAAAAGAAACTGCCCTTAATCATATCAAGCGGATGGTTTACGGTCTTGTGGTCTTTTGTCTCCACGCGGGCAGGATGCAGAGAAATGGATTCCTCTTGCTGCAACTTCTGTCCAAGAGGGTGGATGGAAAACATTATTTAGAAACAGATTCAATTACAGCCCTTGAGCAGGTAACTATGAATATCATGAACTCTTAGATTGTATTCCTGGGGTTAACAGAACAAACCTGTCCTTGGAAGATTGAGGAGTGAAGGAGGATTCTTACTTTTGATTCTGGACTCTAGTTTCCTCCCCGCCCATGTCCTCTGCCTGTTTACTGCACTCCAACATGATCCTGAGTTTGGGGAGTGCCATGATATACATTATTATCGCATTATGCCTTATCCTGGGGGCTTTTGTGGCTTCTTGGCTTTACGAGCAAGGACTTCCATTCCAGGGCCACAGCAGAGCCACTGGACGCCCAGGTCTGCCTGGTGAGCAGCAAGCTGAGATTTGGGGCTGTCGGCATCAGGATGGGAGGCTGTGTGACCCAGCGGGAGGCACTGCACCTTTCTGTGCCCTAGTCCCCAACCCTGCCAAATGGGTTCAGTGACTCCTGCTTCAGGCCCACCTGGCGAAGACATTTTAATCATGGAGATGAATTTCTACAGGGCATCATGGAGTGCCTTCTGAGAAGTGTATTATGTAAATTTGGTGTGTCATTATGATCATTATTAGTGCTGTGAAGTGGAGAGAGGGAGGGCTGCTCCATGCAGGGATCTGCCTCCCCAGCTGTTGGAAGAATCGGAGGAGAGAACAAACTGGAGAAGTCTGCTACAGTGCTTCCCTTCCTTCAGATATGCACGGGGCATGGCTCTCAATCCAGTTCACTTTATTTACTTTACTCCCCTCCGTTTGCAGTGTGAGACCCCCTTCCACTGGGGTGGCAGAAAAGCTGTCTAGGTTGCAGGCGGGCTGTGTAGCGTCAGGTTGTGTGGGAGGTGCCTCACTGACCTGTTAGCGCCCATCCACCCCGGCATGCATTGGGACACCCTGGACTCCATCTGACCCTTGTGTATAGTCTAGGCAGGTCACCACTGGGTGGTTCTGGGCTCCCTTCTTTAGACCCGTTCTGGCTCAAAGGCTTCCTCTGCTCCGTCTGTGCCATGTCAGCCTGGTGGGGTCACTCCAGGCTGGGATGCTGGGTGTCCAAGGCCCTGTCACCTGGACAGACTTCCTCTATCCCTTTTCTGGGATTGAGCACTTGGAGACGAGAGTGTAGGGGACCCTTTTGCTCAGCACAGCTCCTTGTTTATCACTCTATTTTCACCCCTTCCATCCTGCCCATAGGGTGGGTTTCTTCCCAAACCTTTGGTTTATGCCAGGAGTCCTTCTATTTTCCAAGGGGCCCAACCAAGACTCTGCCTTCTGCCTTCGTACCTCCCATCTCCTGCCTGAAGCACTGAGCAGTGAATGGATGTTCACAGCGGGAAGGATGTTCAGGAGGAAAGGAAACAGAAGAGGGAGAAACCAAAACAACCCGTCATGTCTATTTCCTGTGCCTGTGTTTGTTGAGCACCTGTGCAGCTAGGGCGTGCTGTGCCTGGTCCTTTGATACATGCCCTGGGAAATTCAAGTGCATAAGACACCTCCACTAGCCTAAACAGCCCCATTGTGTGATTTTAAAAGGTGCCCCTCTGGAACACTGGATACCCATGTGAAAAGAAAAAAAAATGTATATTTGACTCAGAGCTCCCACCTTATGCAAAAATTAACTCAAAATAGATCATAGACCTAAGTAGGAGAAAAGTCTTTGTGGTCTTGGGTTAGGCAAAGATTTCTTAGATATGACACCAAACCATAAAAGAGAAAATTGAAAAATTAGACTTCTCCAAAATTTAAAACTTCTGCTTTTTGAAAGACACTGTTAAAGGGACGAAAAGATAAGCCATAGAGTGGGAGAAAATATTTGCAGAGCGTACATCTGATAAAGGACTTGTATCCAGAAGATATAAAGAAGTTACCAGGCATTCCCTGGTGGTCCAGTGGTTAAGAATCTGCCTTCCAATGCAAGTGACGTGGGTTCGATCCCTGGCTGGGGAACTAAGATCCCACATGCTGTGGGGCAACTAAGACCACACACCACAACAAAGAGCCCGCCTGCTGCAGTGAAAGATCCTGCATGCTGCAACGAAGATCCCGTGTGCCACAACTAAGACCCGACGTAGCCAAATAAATTAAAAAAAAAAAAAAAGTTACCAAACTCAACAATAAGGAAACAAGCAACCCAATTTAAAAATGGAAAGATTAAACAGATGCTTCACTAAGAAAGATATACAGATAACAAAAAATCATGTGAAAAGCTGCTTAACATCATTCTTTATTAAGGAAATGAAAATTAAAACCACAATGAGATACCACTGCACATCTGTTAAAATGGCCAAAATTAAAAATGACTGACACTGCCAAGTGTTGGTGAGGATGTGGAGGAACTGGGACTCTCATGTAATAGCCCTAAACTGGAAATGACAGGTGAACAGTAGACAAAATGCACTCTCTCCATACAATGGAATATTACTCGGTGATAAAAAAGAATGAACTATTGTTACACACAAACATGATGAATCTTAAAAACAACTGTGCTGAGTGAAAGAAGCCAGGTTAAGAAAACAGTATATACTATATGATTCCATTGATGTAAAATTCTAGAAAATGCGCCAGTTAACCTATAGTGACAGAAAGCGGATCAGTCATTGCCTGGGGACAGTGACAGGGTGGGGCAGGGGTAGGAGGGAAGGAGGGATTACAGAGGGACAGGAAACTTCTGGGAATGACAGATGCGTTTATTATCTTGATTGTAGTGATGGTTATAAATATATGTCAAAACTTACAAATTGTATGCTTTAGTTATGTGCAGTTTATTGCATGTGATTTCTACCTCGATAAAGCTGTTAAAAAAACAAAACAAACAAAACAAAGGGGCTTTTGGATTTGCTGATCAGAGCTCTTATCAGCCTTTGGGGAGGAGTTTCCCTTGAGAGGTGGGGCTGACAGAAGTCAATAATAGATTGAAAAGGAAAGAGAGGAAAAAGAAAAAGCTGCCCCGTTTTCGGGACACTTTACTACTAACTGCCAGAAAACAGGTCTAATAAACACCAGCTCTGTGATCACTACATGGTGCCTGGTGATCTCAGCGTGTGTACTGCAGCCACCCTGGTGGCCCCTGGGAGCTCACAGCCAAGTCAGGGTGTCTGTCTTTCCCTTACTGGCCAGAGGGACTGGTGACCAGGAAGCAGGCCCTTGGGATCTGAGGTGTGCATTTATGTTTGGGGTAAGGGCTTTGCCAAAGCTGTGTGAGCCCGCAGCAGAGTCTTGGGAAAGGCGCTGGCCATGTATCTGGGCCCAGGGGCAAAGGGACCTGCAGGAGGGCTGAGTGTTGGGGCCAGAGGGGTTGAAGGGAAATCGGCCAAGAGTGTCAACACGGAGGCCTGAGGGGAGGCGGAGAAGAAGGGTGGGGAGAAAGGAAGGCAGGCAGATGAGGTTGGAGGGTGGGGAAGGAGCACGGAGGAAGAGGGAAGAAGGAGGTGGCCGGGGAAGGCTTGAGGAAGGGATTAGGTTTGGCTACTGGGTCAACATGGCCTGGGAAGACCCTGGAGGTAGAGTGCTATGGGAAGAAGCTGCATCTCAGGGTTAAAGTGATGAGTAGGCAGATGACTTCACCCCACCCAGGTGGCTTGGTGTCATTCAGGTAGAGACTTAGCATCAGGACACCTGAGGTCTGCGCCTAGCTCTGCCACGAGTTGCGTCCTCCTAGCAGACCTCTTCCTTCTCCGAGCCGTGGGCTTGGCAAAGGAGCCCCGGGCTCCTATCACTGATATTTACAGTCATAAGTAACTTCAAGAACATAAGGGCCACTGTCCAGTCACCCTTCTGATTCACCATTTTTTTCTTTTTTTGATCTGCAGAAACTTTAATGGACACCAGGACGGCTACTGCAGAGCTGGGCTGGACCGCCAATCCCGCATCAGGGGTGAGTTTCAGACCATCCATCCTTCAATCCTGATGAGTAGTCGTGGGAGCAGAGCCTGACTTGCCCGTTTGGGACGTGGAGTATAGGCGTGAATGGCTGTGTCCATGGTCCATCCACAGAGAGGCAGGAGCAGGGCCTTCAGACCTGAGCTGCTCCCTGGTGTGGAGTTGCAGACCATCAGGTGACCAGGGCCTGTGTGGGACTGGGGCCAGTGGCTGCCAATAGCTGGGCTCTCAAGCCAGTGGTGATGGGGCAGACATCCGTGCCACCCATGGGGCTGCAGAAAGGCAAGGGCATGAGGGGGAGCTGGAGTTCAGAAGGGCCGAGGTTCTCTTTCACCTGACATTTCCTTAGAGAGATGTTCTGTATTCATTTGTTCAGTGCTCATGCAGCTGGCCAGACCCTGTAGCTACAAAGATGAAAAAGCCTTGAGGAGCTCATGGCCTCCTGTGGGATCCACCATGTTCATGAATGAGCTGAAATGCATGTCTCCTTTGTGGCAGTGGAGAGGTCGACAGGCAGCTGTGGGCACAGCGCTGGGAGTGAGGCACTTCAGAGGGAGACGTGAAGCCTTTATAGAGAAGGTGCACGCGAGCTGGGTTTTGGAGAGGGAGTAGGAGTTCGACAGGTAGTGAATGGGGAACTGGAAAGATATTCCAAGTACGAGGAATAGCTGGTTAAAAGGGATGGGGTCACGAAAAGATGTAAGAGCAAGAGTCTGTGTGTCTGGACCAGGCAGGGTGTGGGCAGTGCTGAAGTTGGGCTGGGGTGTGGATTGGCTGGGGCACAGGGTGGGGAACTGGGACTGCCGTGCTGAGCTAGCAGTTTGCATTTATCCTATAGGTAATGGACGGATCTTGTCATGCTTGCTGACAGGATTGTAGGGAACAGTTGAGAGAAAGACCTTTAAGAGGTTCTTTGAGCTGTCTCAGATGGGTTGGAAGCGTCAAATCAAAACGGGATACTTAGGACAGTTGGAGCAAAGCTAAGCAGGAGGTATTGGCAGCATTTGGCAATGGATGGACTGCAGAGAAGAGAGGCAGAGAGAAGAGTAGGGAGGAGATTCGCATCCCTGGCTTCAGTGATGGGCTCTCTGAGGGGCCTAATCACGAAGGGAGAAGGCAGGAGGAGTGCGTGAACACTTCATCCCAGCAAGGGGGTGAAGCTGGCAGGGGTGGGGTGGGCTAGGCCCCCTTAGCTGCCCCACACCTCCTCTCTCCTCCCTGCCTTTGGTCACCTCCAGCCCAGGGCCTCTCTGCACCCTGGGGTGCACGTCACAGCCAGTCTTAACACACCCACTTCTGCCTTAGGGACACTGGGATTCGGGCCCGAGGCAGGCTGTGGCTTCACCCGCACCCTCTCCCCTGGTTTCTCACTTTCACTGCCCTAGGTGCAGGCATCAAGCCTTGGGGCAGGAGGGCAAAGTCTGGCGTGAGCTGTGTTTCCCAAAGCAGGGGTGGGAGCAGGGGCACATCTTGCCCACTCTGACGAAGTCCAAATCCTGCTGGGAACACTGTGGGCCACTGGGGAACACTTCCCGCTCCCAGAAGGGACTTTATGCAAAGCCGACGAGGTGGCAGCTCTTCAGGTGGCCTGGACATTAAGAACTTGCCACTCTTTTACAAGTGATGTTGTTGCTTGAAGGTTTGCATGTTTTCTCACGAGGCAATGATGTGATTTATGGTTCATTTTTCCCTTGATTTTTGTACACACCACCTGTCTTCTTTAAACTTCTCATCTCCTTTCCCAAGGAAGATCGTCCTTTAGGGAAACATTCAAAGTCAAGAGATGCCTTGTAGAGACAGCAGCTGGCTGGGCTGCTCTCTGCTTACCCTTCCCTGGTTACCAGCCATGCTCGCCGGCCTTGACCTTATTGCTCTCCTCCCAGGGACACACATCCAGATAGTTCTCCTGGCACCCTGAGCAGCTTCTGAGCCTGTCTGGTTTAGGGCGAGGAGCCGGAGGGTCAGGCAGGCCCTTGGCCTGGGCGAGAGGGTGGATCGAGGGCTACACTTCCACCCAAGCTCTTGCCCTGCCTCCCTGTGTTCTCGTCCCTGGAGAGTTGCCTCTGATTCCGTGAACACACCAGTGACTCCCAAGTTTGTCCCTGGCCCAGCTCACATATCCACCTGCCCTGTCTTTCATTGGCTGCTCAGCGTGGCCCGAGCAGAATTCACCATCCTTTCCTTCCCCCACTGGCACACGCGGGCGCCGTCTTAGCGCAGTGTGAAGGCCAGAAACCAGAGCCATTCTTGACTTTCCTCTTTCATCTTCAGGCCTCAGCTCACTCGGCCCATCCTCGGGATACCTTCCCTGCATCCCCAGCCATGTTAGGTCCTCCATCACAGGTCGTCTCAGGGCCGGGGAGCTTTACTTCACAGCCCTTTTCACAGCTGCAAATTTTACATCTCTCTGTGTTAGTATTGGACCCATCTCCGCCCTTCCCCCACTTTGGCCATAGTGTGGTCTCCATGGTGGCCTGGACTCTATATTCGTTCACCATTGGACACTGGCGCCTAGTTCACTACGTATATTTCAAAGTATTATTTGTTGACAGTTCTTGACTTGGGCGAGTGGGGGGCTGATGGTGTCGTTCTTGGAGATGAGGACAAAGGAGGAGGGGCACGCTTGGTGGAAGGAGGCCAAGCTCAAGAATCTGAAGTGCCCCTGGGCACCCCTGGGGAGGGGCCCATTAGCATGTGACTCCAGGGCAGGGGAATGAGAATGCAGCCTCACGTGTGGGAGGCGAGCCCAGGGGGTGGCTGCAGTCTCCCAGGGAGAGTGTCTGGAGGGAGAAGAGGTGAGAACTTGGGATGGGTGACCTGACTGAAGTGTGAAATAGAGAAAGAGGAGCCTGAAAAGGGCATGAGAAGGAGTGGCCTGGGAGGCAGGAGAAAACCAAGAGGTGGTCTTCTCACGGGAGGAGGCATCAAGGAGGAAGTGGGGCAAAAGTGCTGCTAGGTGTTGAAAGTTTCCACTGGGCTTGGTTACAGGGACCCTATTGGTGACTTGTGCTGATGGCTTCAGAGGGGACCGGGGTCAGAAGCCAGAAATCAGGGTGTTGAAGGGTCAGGGGGAGGTGAGGATATGGAAGCAGCAGCTCATGAGGAGAGAGAATACAGAGCGTGGGGGGCGGAGGGAACGGGGGGCTGTGGGCGTGGGTGCCTTTCAGGGCCCGGGACTCCTTTGCTGTTGAAATGGCAGTGCAGTGACCGGGTGCCTTCAGAGATGGGCATGCTCAGGATTGGAGACAGAAGCCATCAAAGGGAAAAGTCTTTCAACTTCCTATCTTCTCTCTGAGGTTGGAGGGGAGGTTTGGAGAGTGGAGGTGGGGAGTCTTTTTATTTTCTTTTTCTTCTTTTTTCATTTTTATTATCAACAAGCATTGGCCAGAAATTTTAAACAATGTGTGTGATAAAATACTTTCCCCTGCCCACATGCCACTACCACTACAGAGTGGATTGAGAACCAGGGAGTCGGAGAAGGGAGAATGCTTAAATCCAGAGTAGGACAGCCAGGCTTGAATCCCAGCTCTGATGTTTACTAGCTGTGTGATGTTGGGTGAGTTACTCCACTTCACTGAAGCTTCATTTTCCCACTTGTGAACTGAGTACCATACAAGTTCAGGCATTGTTGATAGCTTTACGCAAGTTATGAGGTAGGGAGTCTTGAGTAGCAGGTTTTAGGAGGGAGGAAAAGGTGTGAAGTAAGTGCCACTGCTGGTGACTTGGAGAGAGGCTGGCCTTGTCTGGAAGGAATGTGGCTGGAATAAGGGCCTAGCTGAGGTTGAGGCCGTGTGTCTGTGACGGCCCTGATCAGGTGTACCTGGCGGCGGAGTCATCCTGAGTTATGTTTGTGCAAGAATGGTGGGTCCGGGGCTTCCCTGGTGGCGCAGTGGTTGAGACTCCGCCTGCCGATGCAGGGGACACGGGTTCATGCCCCGGTCTGGGAAGATCCCACATGCTGTGGAGCGGCTGGGCCCGTGAGCCATGGCTGCTGAGCCTGCGCGTCCAGAGCCTGTGCTCCGCAATGGGAGAGGCCACAACAGTGAGAGGCCCACGTACCGCAAAAAAAAAAAAAGAATGGTGGGTCCGGAGGGTCAGGAGCTGAGGACGTTGGCAGCAGGGGGTGGGCTCTTGCAACGTGGCATCGACCCCACGAGAAGAGTGAAGCCAGGACGGACTGACCATGTAACAAAGTATGGGGGGCCCAGTTGAAGGTCTTGGTGAGACTGGAGGAGGACCAGAGGCTGTGGCCTTGAGTCAGGGCTTAGATTTAAGACAAACAGAGTACTTCTGGGTGATGAAGGGGTCCAGAGAGTGGGGCCAGGGCCGGGCATTTGAGAAGCCAGGAGGGTGGGCGGGTGGTCCACATCTTCTTGGGATCCAGTGGGGAAGGAAATCGCCCCCCCCCAACCCCAGAAAGGGGACAAAGGCCTCAGATGGTCCCTGCAGTCAGGATACCATGCATGCGTAAGATGTTGAAGGGTGGGCGGACATTGTTCTGGTAGCCTGTGGGTCTCCAGGGAACTGGGTTGGCCTCATCCAGAAGAGGCACCATGATTCTGCCAGGGGGCACAGCTAGCATTTCAATGAACCCTATCCACAGTGCACTGTCTGTTAGGTGGGCTCCCCAGAGGGAGACCAAGAGACTTCCTTTTATGGGGTCAGTAGGTATCTTCATCCCTGTACTTGAGGACTGCTAGATGTGGGAAGGAGTTGGACTGCCCACCCACACATAGCCCGCAAATTGTTTTCAGCTATATTGCTGGAAAGTGGATTATAATATTACGTGTCAAAAGCAGAAAGTATTTCTGCTCAAATGGCAAAATGTTGCTTTATAATCTAATTGCAGCTTTAATTTAAAGCCTTTAGTTTTAACCGGAATCAGAGGCCACCTGGTGAGCAGAGGGAGAAAGTAACAAATACATTTCTAAAGTAACAAATGCCAGGGAGGGGCTGAGGTACCATCAAAGGGCATCCTGGGACCCTTACCCATGACCCTGCTGACCTCACCCTCCTCCCTCAGGCTGCCTTCAGTTACCTCTCCCAAACCCTTGTTTCCAGCCCTGCTCCAGAAGGGTCCTGACCTTCAATTTCAGGAGCTCTGGGCAGTGGGGGAGCTCCGAGAGGTCCCGTGGTCAAGCACTCGGTGCTGTGCTCAGCCACCGGCAGAGCTCAGTAAGTGCTAGTCTCCGTGGTTGCATGGTCCATCTTAGCAGTCCGCGCCAGTTCCTAGATGCTGCCTGGCCCTCTCCCCATTTTCCTTTTCCACTGCCCTCCCTCCTTGCATCACTCTCTGTCCCTCAAGTGTCAGCTCCGTTCTCCTCCCCTCAGGGAGCCCTCCTGGACGCCCCTCCCCACCAGGACTCTGTGGTAGGGGCCCTCTTCTTAAAGCAGAGGGCTTGGTGCTGACTTCTAATGTACTGTCCATAAACCTGTGTTGATGTGTGCTTTCTCCCACCGGCCAGAGAATGGAGTGGCTTCATCTCTGTCCCCGGTGCCCAGCACTGGTCCAGCAGAGGACAGACTCCAGTAAATGTCTGTTGGCCAAATAAATGAGGAAGGACTGAAGCATTCATGATACTTCCCTGCATCTTCAACCCAGGGTTCTGAATTTAGGAGATGCTCAATTTAGGTTTATTGTAGCCCAATAAAATGCTTGTTATAGGCCTCTCAATACCCAATTGATTGTCCATATCTTTTTAAAGACGTTAGTTAGTGATGCAGATAGAGCCAGCTCTCCTGAGATGAGCATGAGAGAGGAGACGAGGACACCCACCAGAAGGTCCCAGTTGCTTTCAGACACTGGCTGTGATGGATTAGGAAGGTGAGCCTGGGTCCCTCTGATAGTGAGGCTTCTTCAGCTTGCTTGCTGGAAATCCAAGCAAGCCCTTTTACTTTCACAGTTTTGCCAGGGCTCACTGGCTATTTGCACGTGGGCGGCCAGTGGCCTCTGCATGTGTAGGTTTCTGTGTCTGTGGGATGTGTGGCCCCCGTGCGACCATCTACAGATCGTGAGTTATCTTCAAACAACACTCCACGGGCTTTCAGAATCCAACTCCATCTGTGCTGCCCTTTGAAACCACCTTCCCGGCCCATGACATGCTCTGTTCTCTACTTTAATATTGGCAAAGGAGGACAGCCAATGGGAAGTGGGGGAGGTTCATAGAAGAAAGATGGAAAAGGAATCTGGAGCCAAGCCTGATGAGCCTTTAGGACGAGCAGGCTGGGTGTGTGCGTGCCTGTGCTCCATGTGTGTGTGCATGTGTGTATAGGTATGTGTCTGTGCATCTGTGTGTGTATATATATATATATATATATATATGATATATGTGTTTGCACGTGTGTGTATCCAGGTACATGTATGTATATATGTGTGTATGTGTCTGTGTATATATGTGCTTCTGAGTATTTCTATGTGATATATGTGTGTATTTCTATGTGACGTGATGTGTGTGTGTGTGTGTGTGTGTGTGTGTATGAAGTTAAATGAGCTTATTTCACCTTATGCCTCTGCAAGCAGTTCCCAGAGTTCTGGAAAAATCTTAAATGATGGGAGGATTATTGGACTAAGTAGAGAGCTTCCAGGGAGGCCAGTGTGAAGGGAACAAGCTTCATTTGAATGCCTGTGTCTGATAAATTAACTCCCCACGCAGGATGCACGCCCATGAGAGCTGTGCATTGGGATCTTCCTCCCTCACAGCCCTCCTTGTTCACGTGGGGACCCTCCTGGCAGCCTCCCGTCTCCTTGTCTGTCAGGTCCAGGCACCCTCACCAGCTGCCCACATCCTGCGAATAAGGACAGCACGCACTGGAGAGAAATCCACCCTAATAACATCTCATTCGTTCCAAGGCCAAGCAAAATCAATTGAAATTTAGCTGGTCTGATGGGTGAGAAGTTTATGGAGCAGCAGTGAAGGCATCAGGCCTTGACATCAAATAATCCGGCTCCACTTCCCGCTCGGCAGCTCCCTGGCTGTGTGATCTTGGGCCCGTCATGCAGACTCCTTCAGTCCTGGTTTCCTCCTCTGCTCAGCAGAGTGAGGATGGGAAATGTTCCATATATGAAACCATGTCGGTAAAAAGTTTTCCTTCATTCCTGGTTTCCTCCTCTGCTCAGCAGAGTGAGGATGGGAAATGTTCCATATATGAAACCATGTCGGTAAAAAGTTTTCCTGGGTAAACACTCAGGAAGTGTTAGCATAGTACGCACCCTCTGGAGGTCTGGATTTTCTCTTTTCTTCCTTTGATGACTCAATCATGCTAATTAAGACAGAAAAGTCTGAGCTAAATTAGGCAAATCCAAGAGACATTTAACTCTGGGCAAAATGATTCTGTGAATGGAGTTGTACGGTTTTTGAATTTCCGGCCATGCCGGTGGCAGGCAGGCAGAGCGGGACAGAGTTGGTCATCCTTTCTCAGACTGGTACCCCTGCCTGGGACTTGGGGGTGTTGGACCTGGTTGCTGACTGCTGGGAGCCACACTTCTGTATCAGTCAGGGCTTCCTGGTGGCCAGGGACAGCAAAGCGTAAGTCAGTCTTAAGGAAGGTATCTTGGCTCATGTAAATGAATGGTCCAGTGGCTGATGTGGCTTCATGGGTGGCTGGTCCACTTCCTTAGATCAATCTCTCTCTCTCTTCCCACCCACTTTTTCCTCTCTCTACTCCCCTGGTGTTGGCTCCATGCTGGGCCTCCTCTTGGTAATAAGAAGTCTGCAGAGGCTCCCGCCCCTACAACCACATCCATCCATGTCCCCTGGGGAAGCACAAGCATTTCCTCCTGGTCCCCCCAGCAGAAGCCCTGGAATTAGCCCTGAATGGGCCTGACTGGACAGTTTGACTCCCGTGCCTGCCCTGATCCAGTCCCTGCATTCAGGAAGTACTGAGTGGTACTCCCAGGTCCTGTGTTCCAACCCCGTGTTGTGCTGAGCCCACCGGAAGCCTGGACTGACAGGCTGGCGGGAGTAATTCCCCAGAAGGAAGCGGGATGTGGGTACCCGAGAACTGGATAGGTGCTCAGCAGAGAAAGAGGAACTCTAACACTGTATCACAGGCCCCTGTGCTTTACAGCCAGGCGTGCATCAGTCATCACAACAGCCCCGTTTTACAGATGAGGAGACTGAGGCACAGAACGCTGTTAAATTGCCTCTGGTCACATGGCTAGAAAGCGCCAGTGCTAATAACATCCAGCCTGCTCTCCTGCTGACAACCAGGCTGTACCCTCTTTCCCAGTGAAATGCTACAGTGTCTCCAGAGGGTGGCTTCCAAAGGAACTCCCAGCTCGAGTTGCTGGGGGTTCCTTGAATTCAGGTTCAGTATCCAAAAGGTTTTTCTCACAGTTCGGGACATGGGTGGTATCCTTTCCCTGAGCTGTTACCCAGGAATTAGTACTGCTTTCTCCTCTGGGAGGGGCCCTGCCTCCCAGCAGGTGGGCCTCTGCCCTCCCTACTCCCTCTCCCCTTCCCACCCCTCCCCTGCCCTCTTCAGGTAACCCCCTGAGATAAGTCAGAGCTCCCACCCTGGGCCTCCCACCCACTCTTTATCTTTTTCTCTCGCTACCAAAAGGCCTGTAATTAGGAAACATTAGCAGGCTCAAAACAGCTTTCATACCTGAAACGTCCTCTGTAATTGCACTCAGCAGTGCTCTTCTCTGGCTATTAATGTCACTTTTATGAAACAATGAGGAACAAAACACCCCAAGGCACTTAAAGCATTTTTTTTTTATATAATATGTGTCTTTTAGGAATGGAAGTTTAAAATCACCTGCTTGACAGAGAGAGTGATAGAAAAGGCCTGGGGGCTCAGGACAGAGCCACGGGGGGCGGGACCCTGGGGAGGTGGAAGGTGCTCCACGGGGTTCAGACGCTGCTCTGGGAAGTGTGACAGCCCTGGGGTGGGTTGGCCGAGGCTGGTGGATCCCAGGGGAGGAGAGGTGGGCTGGACAAGGGCACAGTTCTGCTCTGTTTCATCTTGTGTGGTTGCTGTCTGTCACAGGGCTTTTATATGAGCTCTTTTCTGTGGGCACGTGTGTGCCTTTGACAGAGAGGTGACTAGAATGTTACAGATGACCAGTGTCATTGGTTAGAATATGAATGATTACATTGAGTAGAATATTAATCATTGCAACTGGTTGCAGAAATGCTAGGGAACCATTGACCGAAACTGCCTGCCTTGGCCAGGCATGATGATAATTTGGGAGGGGCCAAAAGGAGGGAGGAGACGCCAGTCCCTATGTCCTGCTCTCACCTCCCAGAATCCTTCGCTTTGGAATCTATCTTGTCTGAGAGATGCGCGCACCAGGGGAAGGACACTGAGTCAGACCAAATATGGGCCAAGCAAGATGACTGGCCAGAGACAAGCTGGAAACTAACCCCATTACCATAGAACTGGAGATAGCCAGCCACGTGGCAGAGCAGTTCTGGCTTCCCTTACCCTGCTGCTCTCCGCCCAGGCGCCCCTTCCCAATAAAGTCTTTTGCTTTGTCAGTACGTGTGTCTCCTTGGACAATTCATTTACGAGTGTTAGACAAGAGCCCGCTCTTGGGCCCTGGAAGGGGTCCCCCTTCCTGCAACAGAAATACATCGGATATGACTGCATATATGTGTGTGTGGGTGGAGTGGAGAGAGAGACTGACTGAGGGAGAGATGCTTCTCCAACTTGCCGTGTTAAAGAACTTTGGGAGTTGTGGTGGTTTACCAGAACCTTACTGTCTGGCGGATTGATTTTCTTGCTCTTGGAAATGCCTTGCAGACTCATTCACCAGCAGAGCAGGAGATATCTCTGTCCGCAAACTCTGGGAGGGAACCACAGAGGTCACCCAGCCCCCCTCCCCCTCTCAGAGGCAGGCTTAACCCTCATTTGTCCGGACAGATAGGGGTCTTTTCTCTAAAACCTTCCCTAGAATGGCAAATCCCTGGCACACCCCTTGTCCCAACCCTGGAAACCTTTCTCCCACCAACATGTGAGGCTTAGGACCAGCTGCCTGGTGACAGCTTTTCTCAGGTTGAAGGCTGGAGCGGCCCTCAGGGCCCTGGAAGGAAACGGGGCTCCTGACACAGGCACCAGGATGCAGCTGAGGGGGTTCCTCAGGGGCTCATTGCCCTGACAGCCTGAACTCGCAGCTCCTCACTGGTCTCATAGGTGAAGGAAAGATATATATTACAGGGGAGGATGAAGCATTAGAAGGAAGGTGAGGCAGAGTTAAGAGGCCTGGAGAAGATGGACAGGAGGAAAACGGATGGAGAAGGGGGCGTCAGGGTGGACAAAAGACATGGATCTTCTGGCTCTGGAAGGGCAAGCCGAGCTTATGCGGGAACAGGGAAGCCCTGGGGGTGCACCCTTGGCCTTACCTCCAGCTACGGCCCGAGGGAGAAGAATCCTTTGGTCTGAATCCCACTGTACTTCCCATAGCATCAAGAGCAAACCCAGGATTTGCCATCTAATATTCTGGGTTTATTTCCATTTTCCTCTGAGTTCTTTCACTCCTCTGAGCCCATCTTCCCCCTCTGTCACATGGGTAATGTAAGATCTTATTTACAGAGTGGTTGACAGCATAAATTGGCTTTACCTTCTTTGGAAACACCAAAGCTTAGTCAATACCACTTGCCCTGACTAGTGCTAGTGGTCTCAGTGATTCTTGTCTGAGGGACTTAACTTGCATGGGATGAGGGTAGGAATTGATGGGTGAGGGGGCCCTGAGATGCAAGATCAGATTTCCAGCCTTTCTGTCAGGTTGTGGCTCTTGCGAGAATACCATCAGAGGGTGCACCCTGTTATTACTCATAGAACTTTTATTAGGAATAGTGATAACTACTGCTACTACTAGTTACTGTGAATTAACTACCAGCTGTGTACCAGGCACTGAACATCACTTGTATCACTTCGCTGAATTCTCACCAGGACCGCAAGCCAGGGGGGTATTTCTCCCATTTTACAGAGCAGACACTGAGGCTCGGGGCAATGGTCCAAAGTCACAGGACTGCTTAGGGGTTTTGCCGAGACTGACCCCAGGCCTGTCTGACCACAGAGCTCACTCCTGTACTTGTACTTCTGCCCCTGGATGAGAGTGAGGAAGGGTGAGTCATACATTGTTGAGAAACCAGAGAACAGGGGGGCAAGGAGAGGAAAAAGTTTCCCAGTTTTCTACAAAGGGAAAGGGTAGGTTTGAGAGTGAAACGTACACATGTTAAACACCCATGAATCGCTTTTTAAGGCAAGCTGTTTGGGGAGGGGTGGTGCAAACGCTGTGTGATGTGTGGGGTTTGGGGGTAGAGTAGCAAGTCCAGGAAGAGCCTTGAGGGAGCAGCCCTGTCCCCAGGGCAGGTGAGGCCTGGCCAGGGAGCCAGAGGAGGACACAGGTGGTCCCTGGGGTTGGCTGGTTCCAGATAGTGATGGAGGAGCGTGTGGTCAGCTCCCGCCCCCAGGCCTTGGCAAATGCTCAGGAAGTGAGGACTCCTGGGAAGGGAGAGAGGTGAGGGGTCTCCGTGAGCTGCTGTTTCCCATCCAGTGGCCCCCGTGTCAGTTCAGCTGAACCAGCCCCTCCTGCATTTGAGGTGCTCCTCTGCTAATAGAATGGGGGGGGCGTCTAGTCGTGGCACACCGTCATCTCCATACGTACTGTCCCACTCACCACTCTTCCTGGTGGAGAGAGGCATGCCCAACACATTTCCCAGTGTCACAAAGGACAACCACATGAAAGATGTCGCAGTCAAGATTCAGCCTTATCTTCTCAGTGAGAGCTCTGTCTTCAAACTGACATGGTCAGTGGTAATGGTCCACACTTGCGTTTAGGTGTAAATGGGTCACTGTGAGAAACAAGCCAGGGGTGACCCAGGTGGGCAGTGCCTCAGGTGGTGGGAACTTCCATGTGGCTGGCCACATATTCATAGGGACTGACTGCAAGACGCGGGTGCAGGAAAGGCAGCGGCAAGTCACAGGTGATGGTGGTCCCATTGTATGCTGTGCCGGCCTGAGCACATCTTCAGAAATGGGCTTATTCTGGGAGCAGAGTTTTGAAAGGGACAATGGACCCGGAGTGGTGCCTAGTCGGGGGTGGTACCTAGTGGGGGGTGATGCCTAGTGGGGGGTGACCAGTGATCGTGTCATTCAGAGAATGTTGGTGGACCTGGGAACCTCAGCCCAGAAGCAGTCTGAAGCAAAGTCCAGGAGGCAGAAGCACGGGATCAAAGTCCTCCCCAGGCTTCCCAGGACCAAGCTCCAGCAGCCACAGTCCCTCAAAGTGGATCACACACAGTGACCACATTCCCAGAGTTGGGGAGGGGACAGGATGGAGGGGAGTGTGTCCCCTTCCCAGGTCAGATTTGATTTTCCTGCACCCTGAGAATGGGAATGATGCCAGGAGCTCCTCCAGGAAGGCCAGTCTCTTCCTCCCCCGTGGCTTGCTGCCTTGTCTCCAGGACAGCTCCAGCTGGCCACAGCCAGCCTGCCCACACTCAGTCAAAACTCTCTGCACTCATGGAATAAGGAGCCCATCTCCCTGGCCTGTAACCCAGTGTGCTGGCCTTGTCTATGCGTGCTGAGCGGAAATCCCTCCAGGCTGAAGGAAAATGCCATCAGTCTCTCCCAGGGGTAACTGCTCTTCATCAATGGAGCCCAGGCCCGGGCAGAGCAGTTCCAGGCTGCTAGGGCCTGGGGCCCGCATCTCCCGCCCCTGCCTTGTTCGACAAGGCCTTGTTGGACAGCAGTGGGGACCGCATTCAACCGACAGCTTAAGATAATCACATGTGTGAGGCGCTGGGATAATGACAGCTGAATACCCTGCCACCGTTGCCATAGTGACCAGCCAAGCACTGGTTCCCTCCTTTTTTTTTCTTTCTTATTTTCTGGGCCTCCTTGTTATAGTGCTGGCTGGTGGGCGGGGGGGTGAGTTTGGGAAATGGGAAAGAGGAGGAAAGGGGGAGGGGAGACCCAAGAGGGGCAGCCCATTATATGCTCTTTAAATACCCCAGCTGGAGGTGTTTTAAATCTCAACAGAGACAGAGAGAAACAGTGTCTTAATCCCCAGCTCCCTGTGAATTATTTAAAAGGGATCTTGTCAGAAGGATGAATTTGTCACTGTTTCAGTGTCAACAGCAGCAGCAGCTGTCATAATGGCCGAGGACCCCACTCCAGGCAGGGCCTGGTACCAAATGCTGCTTCCTGCTGGAAGTTACAGCGGCCCCGGTGCTGTGGACAGGGAGCCCCCACCCGAGGCACAAGCCTTCAGTGTTTCTCCTGGCGTGCTGACAGAGACTGGGCTGTGAAATGTGCCAGGATGCCGAGATGCAAGCCATCTGGACCTCGGGCCGGCTGGCCTTGCCCTCTGTTAGTGTGGCTCCCATGACCCATAGGCATGGCGTCTCTGTGTAGCGAGGGGCGCTCCCTGGCTGGGAGTGGGCTGACCCACTCACTCACAAATGCTTGTACGGCATTTGATGCGTGGGCCTATACCCGAGGGAGGGCACACGGGCCCCACCTGGGCCACAGCCAGCACCCCCAACTACACACACACACACATGCACACCCAGGCATGCATGCACACATGTACATATGCATGAACACATATGCACCCGTGCACATGCCAGAGATGATGCCCAGGTGCAGACAACTAGACAGACAGGAGAGAGTCAGAAATCATACACATCACGGAGGGAGAGCAAGACTTTCAAGGAAAAATGCCTGGTGCTGAGAGAGGTGCTCCGAGGGCTGACAGCCACGACTCGCAGGGGCCTCTTATTCAGGCTGAAGTACTTCGGGCGCATCACCACGTTTAATCCTCACAGCCATCTGGTGAGGTGGGTACCCTGAGTATCCCTGTGTTAGAGAAGGAAACCGAGGCTCAGGGAGGTTTAAAGACATGTCCATGGTCACGGGGCTGGGTCTGGCTGACTCCAGAGTCTGTGCACTGAACTCCTGAGCTAAAAGCCAGGGGTCACCATGACCTCTGGGGTTCAGGGTTAGGCAGGGTGACAGCAGTGCTTCTTCATCCCAACCCTTTGTTGCTCAGCACAAAAATCTCCTTCCGAGCAACCTGGGTATGTTATGCTTGGGGCCATTTCTCTCACTCCCACCTCGACACCGTATTTCTTGCATTTTTCCACCATCCAAGTTTCCAGAAGGATTTGGTGGAGATTTATAGAGACTGCCTTGGGAAATAATAAGTATGTTTTCCATACTCTAATTCTTTCCATATTCTAATTGCGTCTGCCACCCCTATCCCCTGCTCTTCTGCACCTTACGCACCCTTTGGAAAATGCATCGCTTTGTGCCCTTTCAAGGCTCTGGGCTCTCAGAAGCAGTGGCTGCCCCAAGCCAGGGGCCCAGCTCCTGGGCTTACCGCATAGGGCCATGGTAATGAACAGCGGCCAACGGGTCCTCCCAGCCCAGTCCATCAGGGAGGTAAATGAAGCATGTCGGGAGGTGAGCTGGGGCTCGCGGCCCTCGGGGGAGCCACTGACTACATGGCTGCCTTGCTTGGTTGGTGTACTAAATGGTAGATCCCTCTGAGCTTGTAGGAATTTATGCCCCACGGACCACATTTTACATTTTAATTAGCCCTCAAGCTTGTCTAATATCCAAACTCTTTCAGGCTTAGTTTACTGTCTACACTGGAGCTGTGTTCTTGGTATCCAGGTTGATTGGAGGTGGTGGCTCCAGCCCTGCCTGAGCCATCTGCTGTCCTGAAGAACCTCTGGCTTCCTGTGGGCTCTGTGAAGTCGCGTGTGGCTCAGGCCTCAGTGGGCTTCTCTTCCTGTTCAGAGAGCAGCCATCTCTTACTGGGAGCCTGAAAGCAGGTCTTTGGACTTCCCCTGATTGAGCAGTGCCATGGGAGTCAGGGTCCTAACAGGGTGTGGTGATGGCAACTGTTTGCAGAATAGCAGGTTCCTCCAAACAAAGGTTTGCGCCCAAATGCAAGCTGAATGAGAGCAAAGCCTGTGATGTGTGTCCAATTTTGTCTCCTTGTGGTCTGGTGGCTGACAGTGGCCCAGGGATTGCCTGGCTGAGGGAAGGGGGCCCATGCTGAAACCTGCCCAGAGGCAGCCCTGGAGATTCCGGGAGGCATGGGGAGAAGGCTGCTGGCTGTCCCTCTGGGTCCGTAAGGAGACCGAGTTCAGCCCTTTAGTCCCTGCATTTTCTGCTGACGGAAGGGTAGGATTATTTATCTAAAATGGAGGAGATGATTTCCACACCCTGATGCTCAGGTTAACATAACAGCGATGCTGCTGCGGATAGTAATGATAATAGTTGGTACTTAGTGAATGGTAGTTACTTGCAGGCTCAGTGCTAGGTGATTTCTTACCTAGGTGATGATCTTTGAGTCCTCGTGACACCCTGCAGGGTAAAGAGTGTTTTGCAGATGAGGAAACTGAAGCTCAGAAAGCTGTGTGTGGTTGCAGAGCTGTAACTGGCAAGGGTGGGGTCTGCCTGCGCCCGGCAACCTCTCCTGCCTCCCCTCCTCCCACTTTCCCCCTGCCCTATGCCACTTGACAGCCACCCCGGCACCCTGGCTTTCTCGGCAACATGCCGGCAACACTCTTGCTCCAGAGAAGTCTGTTCTTCTTCCCTGAGCCTGAGGTGCTGCTCCCACATGTGCCCTCCAGGCTGGGGGCCCCTGAGTGTCATTCCCATCTCTACCCAAAAGGAGACCTCTGATGATCCCACTGCCAGCTGTCACTCGCTAACCCCTTACCTGCTCCTCAGTAGTATTTAACACTGTTCAACTTTATGTTATTAATTTGTTTGCTTGTTCATCTACTGGTTTGTTCCCTTAGGTTATCAGGCCATGGGAGCAGGGCTTTGTCTCTTAGTCACTGCTGTGTCACCAACACCTAAGACCACTACTTGGGGATGTAGTAGGTGCTCAATTCTTTATTTTAAAAATGAGTTAAATAAACTGGGTTGGAAACAAATCAGAATAGCCTCTTGTTAGACTAATAGAGGCCAAAATGCCAATTTTGATGATTTCTGTCCTCATCTTAAATAGCAGTGTCCAGAGGAGCACCCCTTCCTGGACGGGCCCTGTAGAGGTGGCTTATTCTCGGCAATTGCTATGATGCAGCACCACAGCAGCCACTGGGCACTCTGCGGGGGGGAGCAGGGCCGGCCCAGGGAGGTGCAGCCGTCCAAGGAAGGGCCAGCGATCATAGATCTTTGCAGAGCTCCATGCTTGGAACTGTCTTCAGAGGCATAAGTAGCATCAGCTCCCTCTTCTTAACTTCATTTTATAATGGTTCTTCATTTTCGACCAAGAACTAGTGTTTCTTAGCTTGCTCATCCATCTGACTCATCAGATTGGGCTCCAGAGGACCTTTGCCTGTTTTTGAAATCCAAACCCACTCTTGGAGGATAAAGAATGTGTTAGTGTTTCTGAAGGTTGTTCTAGAAGGGCAGTGTCGATGGACCAGTGGGTAGAGTTCATGGCAGTGGTTTTGAAGGAGAACAGTGTGTTCTATACACACATATGCACACAATCGGCCAGACAGCAAATGCCAGCAGGCACTCGGGGGCTACTCCGGAGCAACAGACCTGCAGGTTCTGACTCCAACAAGCCAGTCTGAGAAACCGAGATCTTGGAGGAACCTACAGGGGTCTTTATCATACATCAAAGTCCTGATCTGAAAGCCTGAACAAGTACTTTCTAGTGGGTGTCATTGTTTTCTTCATTATGTTTATCTCAAGGACAGGTGGTTCATTGGCATCAATAATAATGCCCTTTCAGAGGTTGTTAATATTCTGCTGGTTGTGCAAGGCTGCTTTGCTTCTTCTTCTCCCAGGGACAAGTTAGCCTGGTGGCACCTGCTATAAGTCCCCAGGCAAGGACCAGGGGCTGAGGAACAGACCAGGAACTTGCTCATTCCCTCAATTTGTCAGTATGTATGGAGGGTTAGGCACTGGGTATATCAGGAGGTCCCTAACACAGTCCAACCTTCTAGGGGGCAAGTCCACATTGGGGAGGGTGGGTGGAGGTTGGATTTTTGAGACTGCAGCAGGACTGCAGAGAGCAAGGAGGTGAGTTCCAGGAGGTTACCAGGAGATATCCAGCAGGCAGCTGGATAAGCAAGTCTGGGCACTGGGAAGAGGTCGGTGATGTAGCGCATGGTGGTTGCGGCCTTGTGTGTGGCTGAGATCACCCAGGATAAAAGGTGAGAGGAGAAGGGAGTAAGGGTAGAGCCCCAAGAAACCTGTGGATTTCACTGGTCCCAGACATCGCTGAATGACAACGTCATCATGTAATACCAGTGTTGCAAAGCTAAATGCACAGAATTATTTCGCTGTCGACAGAACTAATAACTTAGTCAAAACATAATTCCCTGTCCTCAAGGAGCTCACATCCTGGTAGCGGAAACGAAAGCAATTAACGAATCGTTCAAAGCAGTGTATTATCAAATGCTAAATTGTGTGGAATAACTCAACCATACTCTAAGCATTTGGGAAGATGGTAGCTGAGTATAAGCTGGGAAGGCATCATGGGAGAAATAAGACTTGAGGCCCCTCAAAGGAAAGGCTGCCGAGAGAGCTAGGCTCTGCTACCCACCAGCTGCCTGACTCCGGGCCACTCTTGTGTCTCTGGGCCTCAGTATGCCCATTTGTCAACAAAAGGTCTTGGTCAACACGACCTAGAGTGGTTTCCAGCCAGGCTGTTATTCTCCGGTTCTGTGTCATGGAGGAGTTGAGATGGGATGAGGATGGGGTAGAAGAAAAGCTTCAGAACATTAGCAACATTATCAGGAGACAAAAATGGGCACCGTCTCTGAGTGATGGGAGAGGATGTGGCCCTAGCTTGAACCCTGGCTGTCTCTTGCCTGGTCTGCTGTCATTACTCTCTGACCAAAGAGCAAGCCAGGGCATGAATCCAGCCGTGAGGTAATGCTAGCCCTAGGGCATGGCCACGGAAAGCAAGAAAGAGGCCAGATAGGAAGAACTTTGTTCTGGAAGAAATGGCAAATTGTGGTGACAAATTGGGCATGAAGTTGCCAGGGGCATACTGTTTGTGGATAATAGAGACCAGGCCAGCATTGTTGGGTGTTGAGATGTAGGCTGGACCAGAAAACAAAGAGTGTTTTTCAGAAAAAGCTATGTTAGTTATTAGTTACATGTCATAAAATTTACTCATTTTAAGGGTACAATTCAGTGATTTTCAGTACATTTACAGAATTGTGTAATCATCACCACAATCCCATTTTAGAACATTTCCATCACCCCCAAAAAGATTTTTCATGCCCATTTGCAATCACTCTCCTTTCCCATTCACGGTCTCAGGGAAATACTAACACTTTTCTGTCTATAGATTTGCCTTTTTGGGACATTTCATGTAAATGGGACCCTGCAATATGCGGTCTTTTGTGTCTGGCTTCTTTCACTGGGCATCACGTTTTAGAGGTTGTTGCATGTACCAGTGCTTCCTTCTTTTTTTATTTCCAAATAGTACTCCGTCGTATGGCTACATCACATCATTTCTGTCATGCCAATTAAAAATGTATGGAGCTGAATTGATCAATATGTTCATTTATGGCTCCTGAGTTTCATGTCATAATTACTGTGCTTACATTGTCTCCATAGTTTCTTTTAGTATTTTTATGGTTTCATTTTTAATGTTTAAATCTTTGATTCACTGAGAATTCTTTTCTGGAGTAAGGTGGGAAATATGGATGAAAATTATGTGTTCTTTTCCAGATGGCTACCCAGCTATTACAACGATTTTAAAAAATGATTCACCTTTTCCCCACTGATTTGAGTTGTGGCCAACCTTTTAAATGTTGAGAGAAACTATTGATTTGACATCTAAAAAATTCCGCCAGTTACACTGCCACCAATAGGCTTGGGAGTGGCCTTTTCTCTTCATTCTTACGGAGACTTGATATTTTATCTTTTTAATTTTGTGCCAATCTGATAAGCAAATCACTGTGTTTTGTTGTTTTACTGGGAGGAGATAATTATAGAAAGGAACACAGGAGGCAGTGTGTCAAATGCCTAGAAGTGGAGGCTGAGAAGCTGCCACTGAACGGAGACCTTTAGTAGGAAATTAGCTTTGG
The DNA here is from genome assembly GCF_963455315.2 of Globicephala melas. NCBI lineage: Eukaryota > Metazoa > Chordata > Mammalia > Artiodactyla > Delphinidae > Globicephala > Globicephala melas. Next base: position 129,862,480 of record NC_083317.1, on the reverse strand, counting down.
AACAGGCGGTGAGAATGCGTCACAGAGACTGGAGCCAGCACAGGTCTTGGGTAGAAGAAATTGGGTCTGAATATCACTGGGGTCATATATCCATTACTGGTGAAACTCCCCCTTTTTAAGGATCTGGGAAGCGGTGTGCCCGGGGACACAGGGTACCTCAAAGCCTGGCTGGGGAAGCAGGCCTGATGCATGAAAGGGTGTTAAGGGAGCACACTGCCCGTTGGGTCTGGTTAAAGCAGCCTCTCTCTGTCCCTCCGCCCCCACCCCCACCCTGCCCACCTCGGCTGATGAGAGCCTAGAGCTTCTGCTACACCAAGATATATTTTCAGTGTCCACTGGTCTGGTCCAACCCACCATCATCTCTCACCTGGACTAGGACAGTGATGTACATGTCCCGCCGTACACTCGTCCAACCCAGTCTCTACTTTGCATCAGAGAAATCTTTTAAAAACTCAGCTCTGATCACCTGATTTTCCTCCTTAAAACTCATCAATACCTTCTAGTTACCCTCAGGATGAAATTCGAAGTTCTCTACCAGACTCATCCTCTCCCCAGTCTTCTTCCTGCCACCTCCAGCTTTTTATGACTCTTCATTCCTCAATGGTGCCAGGACACTTTTCCCCACCACAGGGCCTTTGCACTTGCTGTTCCTGGGCCTCGATGCTCTGCCCCTTCTCTGCCCCTCTCTGCCCCCAGCAGATGCACACTTTTCCTGGCTAACTTCTATCCATCCGTCCCTCTCAGCTTGGAGGGTCTTCTCTGCCAGACCTCTGTATATCAAGTACACCCCCCGTCACTTGTCATCCTGAAATTTTTCCTCACAGCAGTTAGCACAATTGTAATAATTTAGTTATTTTAATAACCATTTGTCTAATTTCTGTTTCTCTCACTAGATTATAAGCTTCATATTTCTGCATCCCCAGTGGCTAACGGAATGTCTGGCATAAAGTTGGCATTCAGTAATTATTTTTTCATTGATGGATGAATAAGGTAGAACTATAAAGCAATGACACTGATTCCAAGTATCATAAACAAATAATAATGTCTGTCCTCGCTGCTGGGAATGCTATTCTACCCTCATCTCGATTTCCCCAAACCTTCTCTTTCCAGGCCCCCAATCCTAATTGCCACTAACTTGGAGAGCATTTGTGCCTCCTCCAGCCCCCTCTGATTGCTATATTTCCAACCCCCGTACCACCCGCGGGCAGGAGAAGAATGAAAAAAGGAAAGAAAAAGACTCTGTCATGGCCTTTTCCGGAACAACGAGGAGTTATTTTCCCTTCTCTCAATTTCTCTCTACTCTTTCCCTTTGAATATACAGCTGTATTCCCCCTAATTTGCTTTGATCGCTCCCTTGGGAGTTGTCATGGAATCAATTAGACCCGTAGATTTTTATGACTCCAGGTCACCCAGTATGATTCCTCATTTTACAGATGAGAAAACTGAGGCTCAGAGAGGTTAATGTTTGAAACAGTTACTTCTGTTGGGTCTTAAAATACCAATCAGTGTCATTTTCTAAGACAAATGTTCTCAATATCCCAGCTCCACAGGAGCGTAAATCCTCATTCTGTCTGTTTAAGGGTGTACTGGTGGTGATAGTCTCAGTGCTAAGGTGAGCCCCCAAAGGTGGGCTTCCTGTCCTGCTCCCACACAGCAAAGCTGCATTAGTCTTGGGTGGGTCAAGGTCCCCACCCTAATTGGGACCTCAAGCTTCACCTGTGCTTTGACAAAGGAGCCCCATGTTTGTGCTGAGACCTCATACAGCCCAATGAAATGATGGATCGTGAGTTTAAACAGTTGCAGAACAGCAAAAGAAAAATCCTTTCCTTCCCTCAGAAGTCATGTAGGGTCAACTGGGAAAATGTAATTTCAAAACAGCCATGGGAGAGAGGCCTGAAAATTTGAACTGAAACAACTGTCAGCGATGACTTCTCCCTAATGTATTTGCTTTCTGGTTCCAAAAAACCAGGCAAGCAGAACATAACTATAATGAACACGTTTAAATAGAACATAACACAATCTAAAGAAGGAATAAAAAGCGGTTCCTCAACATCTAGAGATTCAATAAGAAATGAAGCAAGATCTAGGTGCAGTTGGCTGTGTGCGAGGATTCCCAGAAGGAGCCCACCAGCTAGAGAGGGAACGGGGCCCCCTGAGAGTGTGGAAGGGGCCTGGGGAGAAGGAGTGGCCATGGGGGTCACTGTACAGGCCTGGGTGGGTGGGGCCCGCTCTCCACGTACCCATCTTTCCTCTGCACCATGCCTCGTCATCAGAAGCCCTGGTACAAGTTTAAAGGACAGCCTTGCTTTGCCCTCCTGCTCCTACAGATAATTAATTCTGTGCAAGAAGAAATTCTGGTATATTTTCCATGTACACTTGATTAGCTTTTAGCTCTTTTTTTTGCTGTACGCGGGCCTCTCACTGTTGTGGCCTCTCCCGTTGCGGAGCACAGGCTCCAGACGCGCAGGCCCAGCGTCCATGGCTCACGGTCCCAGCCGCTCCACAGCACACGGGATCTTCCCGGACCGGGGCACGAACCTGCGTCCCCTGCATCGGCAGGCGGACTCTCAACCACTGCGCCACCAGGGAAGCCCAGCAATTAATACAATATTTAAAGAAATGGCAGTTGTTTGGGGTTTTTTTGTCACCACTGCTAAATAGTCAAGGACCTTGATCTATTTTCTCTTTTCACTTTAGAAGTTGGATTTCTTCTACCCCTTATTTACTTCTTTAGCAAACACATTGGAACCTCCTGGGAAGACCCCCAGTTCTTGAGGTCAGCGTCCTGAGAGCTCCTCAGTATGGGCAGCTGCTTCCTCTCCCGGCATAAGGAAGAAAGAATGACCCAGCAACTCTTCTTTGACCCCTGCCCCAGAGTGGCTCATTAAGGAAGCTGTGTCTTTATGGAGCCCCTCCCCTTATTGCCTGTTACTGAAATAAGTTACTAGGTGAATTTCTTTGGCCATTCAAAGCACTTGTTTCTATTTCCTCTCTTTCCCATGTCCTTTATGGCCATGGGACCATGGATGAAATTGCATGATGTCTTTTCACCTGTAAATTGAGGATGATAATCTAGTTGTATGGGGAACTGTTGAGACTATTGAGAGACATCACTTACTAAATGCATTTTTCCTCCTCTCCTTCCAATCTACAGGACTGCTAAAAGTGAGAGCTCTCTTTTCCAACATGAATCACAATAGTCTCTCCCTTATTAAGAAGCTTTCCTTATTCCCTAAGTAACCCCCTCCAACATTCTCTTCCATCACATCTTTGTTTGACGTGTGTGCAGATGATGCTTAATTTGCTTCATTAAGGATCTCTCTTAGTATCTCTACTCTTATCCGCTTCAGTCTAACTTTTTCAGAGATTGATGTTATAAAACAAAAGTTTATGCGAATCTAAGTTTATTGAACAATTCTGAAAAGCTTTATACTCATATGCTTTTTGGAGATATAAAAGAGTTTCACCACAATAAAGAAATTAGGTTCAGAAATGAGAATTTCCCAGGTGGGGGTGTCATGTGGTCAGACCCGTAATACACAGAGTGACTGCTGAGAGCAGAGGCAGTGGCATTGAAGATGAAAGTGCCTACCATTGCACGGGGCTAAGAGCTGCAGGTGGTCCCTTGGATGTGATGAGTCATTGTCACAATGAGAGCTGTGGGTTAGATGAAGGGAGACTTTCTAGGGTGAAGTCTGTTATATTTTGGGATGGGCTGCAGAGAAGTCTTCCGAAGTCTGCTTAGAAGGAGACCTTTAAAAGCAAGTTCAAATTAGGTGCGTTCATTTCTCAAGTCAAGCAGCCAGACTGGTGAGCTCGTAAGGCCCCCTCCAGTGCCAGGCTTCTCCTCTGCTCTGCCTCTCCTTGTCTTCTTACTCTCTATTTTGTGTTTTTCATGTGTGTGCCTGGCCTGCTTGGTACAGTGGGAAGAAGTCAGTGGCTATGATGAAAACCTGAACACCATCCGAACCTACCAGGTGTGCAATGTCTTCGAGCCCAACCAGAACAACTGGCTGCTCACCACCTTCATCAACCGGCGGGGGGCCCATCGCATCTACACGGAGATGCGCTTCACTGTGAGGGACTGCAGCAGCCTCCCCAACGTTCCAGGCTCCTGCAAGGAGACCTTCAACTTGTACTACTACGAGACTGACTCTGTCATTGCCACCAAGAAGTCGGCCTTCTGGTCCGAAGCCCCTTACCTCAAAGTGGACACCATTGCTGCAGATGAGAGCTTCTCCCAGGTGGACTTCGGGGGAAGGTTGATGAAGGTCAACACAGAAGTCAGGAGCTTTGGGCCTCTTACGCGGAATGGTTTTTATCTTGCTTTCCAGGATTATGGAGCCTGTATGTCTCTCCTTTCTGTCCGTGTCTTCTTCAAAAAGTGTCCTAGCATTGTGCAAAATTTTGCAGTGTTCCCAGAGACCATGACTGGGGCGGAAAGCACATCTTTGGTGATTGCTCGGGGCATATGCATCCCCAATGCAGAGGAAGTGGACGTGCCCATCAAACTGTACTGCAACGGGGACGGGGAGTGGATGGTGCCCATCGGGCGCTGCACCTGTAAGCCTGGCTATGAGCCTGAGAACAGCGTGGCCTGCAAGGGTAAGCCCTGAGGCTCTTGAGGCCTCTACTTCCTGCCCTTCTGGGGCAGGGCCGAGTCAGCAAAGGTCCCTGCCTCCAGCTCGGGATCATAAAGGAACAGAAGAGCCTAATGGCTTCTTCTAAATTTCTGGGGGGAACCTCCATCTCCAGTGCTAGGCCTGATGATTTTCCAGTTGTGTTCAACTGGATATCTGTATTATGGTGGGGGGAAGAGATGGGGAGAATTCCAAACGGTGGATAATAACTTAATAACCACTCAGGTATATTTAGTTTTGGGGACACTGGCACTCATATTCTCCTTCTCTCTCTCTTTCTCCCTCTTTCAGACACACACACACACAGAGACCCACACACCTGCATCCAGTCCAGCCCCGTGCTCTGAGGTGTGGACTATTTGGGTTGTCATAGACAAGTCATTCAAAGATAACTGAGGAATGACTGAAGTTGGAAAATATTTTTGTTCATTTCAGTACAGCTCCCACAGCACTTAGCTTGGTACCGAACTCATGTAGCTCATTAACTCAAAACCCCCTGGCTTGGCTGTCTTCCTCCAGGGTCTCAGTGCCAGGCCCTGGGGTAGGAATGGGGTCTAGCATTAGTAGGTCCTGAAAGGAGGTGAAGCTGTTGGAATCGGGGTGGGACAGTACTGTGTGTTCTACTACCTGTGCTTTGGGATGATACAGTGTGATGGTGACTGTGCAGATGGGGGCATCAGGGTACCCTGTGCTCACACTGACCCTCCTCAGTCCAGGAGAGCACGTGTGCAATACATGGCAATAAACGTGCTGAACTGGCTTGAGACTCCATCTTCTCTGGGAGTTAATAGAGGGGTCTAGAGGGTCCATGGCTCATCTGTTGCCTGAGTACGTGGAAGCTGAACAGGAGGGAATCCAAAGTTGGGGAAGAGAAGACTGTTTTCCTTTATCTTTTGCTTGTGGCTTTCAAAGTTTCAGATTCTTTCAAGAGCAAGGCTTCCCATATGGACCTCAGAAACCACCTTGACCCTGACTCCTTACTAGGGTTGCCCCAGTCCTTTGGGGACAAGTTGGAGGTGGAGGGGGCTGTGGTTGCTCCTTCTTCTCCATCATGAGCTTCATTCCAGCTGTCCCCCGTCATCATCCCCACCCTGCCTGAGCATCAGAACATCCCTTGCGTGTCTCCTTCCCCACTTACCTTGCTCACCAAACACCTGCACAAAGCACCAGGCACAGGATTGCTGATGCCCACCTGCTCTGCGATCCTCTGGACTCAGCTAATCGCCTGGGCTGGGGCACTCACACAGCCTTTCTGAGGCCTGCTGAGAGCAGAGAGCTGTGCCTTTGTGTCTTGATTGGGTTTCTTGGTTATGGTACCCGTGATGGATGATGTGGAAACTGGAGGGAGAGAGTGCCAGATCAAGTGATGAATCAACGCAGACAGGTTTAAAACCAACCCAGCCTGGTCCCACAGCGCTCCTCTTTGTCCCATTGTTTGGGGGTGGGAGGGAGGTGCCCTCTTGGGCATGTGCCAGGGTCTGAGTGGAGACCCAGGCCCCAGGCTGAGTTCTTAAAGGCGCAGGTGCGGCAGCTGCCAGGCATGCTTGCAATAGCATGGGTGATTTCTCCAGGCTTCAAAGGGTGGCCACACTGCACTTGCTGGCTGGGGTCCTCTTGTTTCCCATTATTTCCTGAGCAGAACGGCAGGAACCAGAGCAAGCATTGATTGGTTCTGATTTAATTGGGACTCTGGGAACAGGCTCTCATTTCTCTGGGCTAACTGGAAATGTTCTCTTTTGGGGGGTTCTTGTGTCCCTGTTGCTTGTCCGTCACCTCCTGTGGTTGTCCTGGGAGGGCCTATGGAGACAAATATGTAAATCCAAGTGGTTACTTTCCATCCTCCCTACTCAGCCCCACCCTCCTCCTGACTTTTGGTGGATGTTCCTGATCTAGGGCTGTCATGAACCTGACCTGACTTCACAAACTACTTGTTGCAAACTCACTGGAAGCTGTAGGAGATGGGGAGACCAGGACATCATCACTTTGCCATTTCAGAGGCACAGGCAGCCACATTTTGGTGGCATCTCTAAGAGCAGAGAGTGGCAAGCCAGGTGGCATCATGGGTCCTGCAGCCCAGCGGCCTGGCTGAGCTCAGTGCCCTAGAAAGGCAGAAAAGCACCTTTCCTCTGTCTCAAGAACTTTAAGCTGAATCTTCCAAATTCTTTGACCTTGGCTCTGCTAGTAACCCGGGCTTGATGGCTGAGCCTGACCTCCCTTCCCAGGGCTCATAGCAAGGGACTGCCCGGGGAGGTAAAGGGGCCTGGGGCATAGATGGTGATCTTAGGAGGATTCTGCACCCTTTGCATAGGGATGGGCAGTGCATGGAAAGGTACTTGTAACTAGTCCTTGGGGTGTTTCTTCAAGAGAAGGTGCTCAATTCATTTTGGATGCTCATGCTGGGGGGGTGTCAGGTGGGCACTGTGGCCCTTCACAGCAGTTCTGGGGTGGCCTGCCTAGTACAGGCAATTCTCCTGAGGCAAGAAGCATGGAGATTGGTGGATGCAATAGAGATCTGTAGGTGAGAAAGTCTTGCGAGTCTCCATCAGCTGTCCCGGTAGGACTGGAGAATGAAGGCAAGCTGCTCTCTCTCAGTACAGCCCTGAGAACTGATGTCTTGGAGCCCGGCTGGGAGAAACCTGGATGGTTCTGTGATTCACGGTTATGTTGATCTGATTAACTTTCTTTTCCAGATATTTGAATCTGAGCCTCTGCATGTGTCGAATCTATGGGCTGACAGAAAGAATATCTTTTATATTGTTTTTCTGGCAGTTCAGACTTTCATCACAGGCAAGAATCTTATTCTGACTTTTACCTTTGCATCTGCTAAACCCTCTCCTGTCAAAGACATGGTGACCAATTTCTTGGTTTTGCAGAAGCATTTGGGGACCAATTAGGTAGCTCAACCAGCAAAGAGTGGTCCTGGCCTAGAGCTGTTCCTGTTGTGAGGAGGGAGGGTGCTGGAAGGAAGGGGTGGCAAGCAGAGGAAGCCATGGGAGGAGCTTGCACATCAGGCTGTGCAGCGAGCACACTCTCTAGAGGTCTCCATGGCCCAAGGCCTGTTCCGGACTCATCCTTTCTGCACACGTAGGTTGGATTGATCAGGCAGAATCACAGCAGCCTGTTGACCCCACCAGTGACTCTGACCCCATCAAGCATTTATCTCTGTGAAATTGTTAATTACTAGGAAAATGACCTATATGCCCCACTTTCAAGTTTTATGCTCTTAGTTTAGCAGATTAATGAGAAATCATGGCTTTGTCTTTCCCCACCTGCATGCCTTCCCTGCTCAGGTTGATGGCTAAGTCCATTCTCTTTGTGAGTCCCTGTAGCCTAACTGTCCCTGGGCCAGGGAGGCCAAGAGCTGGTGCTTGGCAAGCTCCCTCTGTGCTGTGACGCCTAAAATGTTGCATCAGCTAAAGTTGGTCTCAGGGGTCAGCTAAGATCATTCCAGCTCTGGATGTTAGCAGGGCCTTGGCAGCTCCTGAGGAAGAACAGAGCTGTTCTCAGCTGTTCTCTGTCCCTCGTTTTGTGTCTCTTCTGCTCCTTAGCATCCATCAAAGGCCTGCCTTGGGCCCTACAACCTCATGGGCACTGTCTGTGCAGCCCTTCGCCCCCGCCCCCCGCCGCCCCGCTCCTCCCCCAGGTCTCTTCTTCCCTCCTTCCCTCCCTCCAAATGGGGACTGTTTTCCTTGGTAATTTTCCACCTACATGTAAATTCCTTCATGCCTGGAAACCCAAGGGACATTTTGAAGCTTTCAACAGTTTCGGCACCTTTGTCAACCTGAGCAGCCGAGATGAGCCAATCTATAAGCCTGGGGGAGTCGAGACAAAAAATCTGCAGGATTCGAAGGGGGAGAAAAATGTGTTTAATTTAGCCCTTTTTGGAAAAAAGAAGTTTCTGGGACCTATTTCCACCTCCCTTCATCCTGGATGTTGAAAGAGAAACTGGGGGCCTGACAGAGCGTGCGTGTGTGTGTGTGTGTGTGTGTGTGTGTGTTTATGGTGCTGTGCTGGTGGCTGCATTCAGGGGCACTGAGGAACCTTTTCTGCTCTGCTCTCTCGCCCATCAGCTGTTGGCTGGTGACTGAGAGGAAGGCCACAACCTAGACGCCTCCTCTCAAGCCCCAGGGAGACCTGCTCTGTGGAGGCCAGGGTCATTAACACCGCAGCCTGGTAAGATGAGCTTCATAATGGGATTGCCCAACGGGCTACTTCATTGAGAAACCTCTCGGGCCTCCACGGTGGCCCTGCCCAGCGCCCTCCAGAGAGGCCTCCTATGTAATTGGCTGGATGTAATGGACACCCGCATGAGCAGCAGGAAACAGAGCTGGAAGGATGCCCCCTGCCTCACCGACTCCAGCACGCTGGGCAGGGTGCATGGTCCCAGACTCTGGTGATGGCAGGGGACAGCAAGGAGAACAGGGGAGAGGGGCAGCTCTGGGTTCCAAACCCCCTTGTGCTCTGCATCGCCCCTTCTGCCTTTGAAGGACAGGGGTAGAAGCACCCAATACAAGCAATCATGATTCTTCCAGGTCAGTGCTAGTGTAAAGAGAATGTTCTGGGCATGATAGCTGTCCTGGGTAGAAGTCCATTACTTAGTAAATATTATCAAAGATGATGACGAAGGCACCATACGGTCATTATTGAGTCGGTGTGGGCAGTGGAGACATCATGGGGTGAGCAGTTGAGCTGGGGCTCTGGGCCCACCACTATTGCACCATGAAGAACCATTGAGCCTGAAACAGCCCAAGCAGGTGGGTGACGGTGAGGGTGGGGGTGGGAGTGGGCAGGATATGGAGAGACCATCTATTCTGACTACCTCATTTATCCATGGAGAGAGGGCAGCCAGAGAGCATCTCTGGATACCAATCCAGGGAGCCCTGTTGGGTAATGTCAGAGCTGGGATCAGGACCCAGGTCTGGGAGGCCACCATCTGCCTCTGCTTCTGAGTCTGGTTTTTGTTGAAATTAACCGTCCTTGGACACACAACATCTGTTTCCAGGAATATCCACCCCCTCTCAGCTGTTTTCCCATGAACACTTTCTCTGTGTCTGTGTTGTCCCTTGTTTTATCTTGGGTCCAGGCGCTCCGTGGAGCTGTGCTCTACAGTCATACATTTCTGCACCATACAGCACAGGGCTCCACGTTGACTACCCCCATCTTCTTTTTAATCTTTCTGGGAGCAGTACCATCCCTCCAGATGTTCTGACATGTTGACGTGCCTGTGAGCCATCCAGAGGGGCATGGCATCTGGGTGGGGGTGGGGTGGGAGGGTGGTGACACCAAGCTCCCTGAAAAAGGTGAGGTCTAAGGCTTTGTGCTTTCAGAAGAGGACAGGGGGAATGGCAGGGCTGTGGGCTGGAGGCCTGATTGTGGCTCTGTAATCGGCATCAAGAAACAGCATGGGCCCCGAGGGCTGAACCCGGGCTCAGGCAGGGCTGGGGTCAGACTTACCCCCTTTGCTTCCTGTCCCCAACTCTCTCTCTGGAGCCGGACAGCCCCTGTATATGCAGAACTTGAGCACACCCCTCTGCACAAACTTCCTTGCCTGGAGGGTGAATCACCACTTTTGAATTTGAAGCATGGAGATGAAAACTCCCACTGGATCTGAGCTTGCCTGGAGCTGGGACCCTCCGTTCTGGACCACAGGAGCTCTGATGATCTGAGCTCTGTTTCCACTGCTTTGGCCCGTTGACAAGCTGTGCTGACAGTGCCCTGATGCTTCTGGGCCTCAGTTCTCTCTCAAGGCAGCGGGGTGAAGATCCCGAGAAGAGTCAGCTCAGGGCAGCTGCAAATGGTGAAGGAATGCATCCTGTTTGCACACCGCCAGGAGCAAGCCTTATTTTGCCAACAGGGCCATGGCAGGGACACTGAGAGAGGGACACCCTGGCCTTTCCCTAGGGGTGGGGTCTCTGTCTGCAGATGTCCTGTCTGTACTGTCCTTGCTGGCTAAGAGCTGGAGTACCAGTTACCTGGTCAGGCAGCTGCAGCTGAGCCTTCCACTTTTGTTTTAACGGTCAGTTAATGAGGCAGGGCAGGAAAACCCCAGGGAGATGTGGCTTAGGACAGAGGAGTATGTCTCGATCTGCTTGGGGCCCCGAGAGCTATCCTGTATGACAGAGAGCATCTTGCCTTCTAGTGTGCCCACCCAGCCTGCCGCACGAGGAGTCTGTGCAGCTGCAGGTGTACTGGGTTCACCCTCTCGTGTGTGTTTGTGTGTGTGTGTGTGCATGCGCGCGGGCACACTCATGGCCCAAGAGGTCGGGAGGAAATCAGCTCGGCTGCGTCAGGCCCTGGAAAGGTTGGTGAGGGTTAGGAGGCACTGTGGGAAACCTCAGGAGGCTTCTTGGAATCACAGGACAGAAATTTAGGGCCAGGGAGGGCCAGGAGCAGCTCTGACAAGGGTTTTTATTGAGGGTGGGACCGGTTCAGGAGGAGGGCTGGACCAGGCCCTTCAGCTTCTAGCTTGTCCCTGGCGTCTGTCTGGAATAGCCCACCAATGCCGTGGGCACATAGTGCCCCTAGTGGGGGCTGGAGTTACTTGGTCTTCAGGTATGACCCTGGGGCCTGCTCGGGTCACCTCCTTGCAGGCCTTGGCACTTCTGGCCTCCCATCCCTCAGTATAGCTGGATTCCACTTGTGAGTTCCCGTGGATGGAGTGTCTCTATGCTCATTCTTTCTCTAGGTTCTTATTGGACACCTACTGTTGCCAGGCCCTTTACACTTATACACTCAGATGAAGCGATTATGCTTCTGAGAATCTGCTAGATTCTTAGCTCTTAGAAAGCACTTGCAATAACCAGAGGGCAAGGGGACCACAAGTGGCCTATGGAGGGTGGCCCCTCCCAGCTAGGTAAGGCCTCTAAGCCCACCAGATGACACATACTTTGCTTCCCCACAGTGGTCCCCCAGCCTGCTCTTACACACCACCAGGGATGGGACACTCTGACTTCCTGAGGCAGGCTGGTTCATCACGGAGCCCTTCTTTCTAGGACTGGAATGAATTAGGGGCCCACTGCTGTTGTTCCTGGGTTGGAACTTTTAAGCAAATCTCCCTTATCCCAAGTTACCTTTTGTTGTTGTTATTTTTTAAATGCTTTGAACAGGTAGGACATATGAAATGAAGTTTCCCTTTGACTCTGGTCCTGATCAGGTCCCTCACTGTTTTAGTTTCTGATATTCTCTTGCCAATAGGATCCATGCATTTGCACACCCAGAATGTAGACAAGCCCTTTCCTCATCTACACAGGGCTTACTGCACAAGGTTTTTCACCTAGTTCCACCCCCCCCCCCACTTTCTTGCTTAACAAGGAAAGTTAGCAGTAGTTTGGTTGGTTGTGTTACCTAGAAATCTGGCCTTTTTCCTTCCAATGATTGTGTAATATTCCACTGGATGGTTGTACCTTTATTTAATTGGTCCTTCATTTATATACATGTAGGTTGCATCTTGTGTTTTGCTATTTCTAAACAATTTCAGCAAACATCCTTGTGCTTCATCTTTGCACTTAGGAGTGAGCATATCTGTGAGATTAATTAATTAATTTATTTATTCAATGAATATTTATTGAGGACTTTCTGGTGTGCCACGGACTTTTCTAAGAGCTAAGATGTAGCAAGTTCTTAGAAGTAAAATTGCTGAATCAGAATATAAATTTTTAATTTTGATAGATATTCCCAAATAGTCCTCCAAAAAAAGGACATTTTCTTCCAACTTTTGCTCCCACCAACAATGTATGAGGGTTCCTCTTCCCCATACCTTTGCCAAGATAATAAAATATCAATTGCTTTTAGCTTTGCCAATCTGAGAGATGAAAATTGGCCTCCCACTGTGGTTTCAGTTTCCATTTGTCTTGCCATGAGGGGCACTGAACATGGCAAAGATCCATAAATTGCCCTGTTTGTGGGTCGAGACGCAAGTGTTCCTATGTAATGCATCATTACATTAGGTGGGTTTGCACTTGGCAGTCAGTTTGGAGTGTGCTCACTCCACGATGTAGTCTACCCTTCACTCTCCTCTGGTCCCTTCCCTCCTGCCCTTCATCCCACCCTTCATGCATTCTTCGCCCATCTCTAGCCTCAGGACATTTGGGCACGTGCTGTGCACCTATTTCAGTGTTTCCCGACTGTGGTAAGGAAAAGGAGAACAGGTGGGACAGGACAAGAGCCGGTGCTGTTGCAAAAGGGCCATGCCACCCTTCTGGCCAGTCTCAGGAAGGCTGGCCAAGCCCGGTTTGGGGGGAAACACACCTCATTTTTCCCATCCTTCTCCTGCCCAGGGCCTGTTCTGGGCTCCATGCTCCCCTTCTTGCAGTCCTGCTCTGCCCCACGCATCCCTCAGCTCTCACCCTTTGCCCAGTGCCTCCACCTGGCATCGCTTCCTTTTACTCTCTCAGCTTACCTCTGGGGCCTCGGGGCTCAGCTCACCCTGGTGACTCCCACTCCACTGCCCCTTCCTAAATCACCAGCCCTCAGCCGGTGCCTCCTCCAGCCTCCTCTACATTTCTTCTGCAGCCTCTCACCCTCACTAGACCTGCCACCCCTTCCGCGGCAGCCCTGAATCTGGCTCAGTCCCATCCCTGACCAGGTATCCTTGCCCAGCCTGCAGAAGCCCCAGGTCTACTTCTGCCAGTGGGCGTTGTCTTAGCCCTGGCCTGTGGCTCACTGCCTCATTCTCTTCTTGGTTTTGTCTTCAACTCTGCAGCAGTTCTTTCTCTCTGGGGCCATGGACTTCCCACCTCTCTTACTAGCCTCAGCCTCCCTCTCCCCTCTCCTCTCCTCTCCACTCCTCTCCCCTCTCCCCCTCCTTTCCATCTTCCTCCCTCCCTTCCTTCACTACTTTTCTGTTTAAATATATTCAGGTTAAAAGGTGAGTCAGCTTAAAAATAATAAGTTAAATAATAAATTTTAAAATCTGGCATGTAGATATGGCAAAAAGCAATCAAGATAATATGCAAGTGACTGATGTTTAAAAAACTGCTGACTTGGGCTTCCCTGGTGGCGCAGTTGTTGAGAGTCCGCCTGCCGATGCAGGGGACATGGGTTCATGCCCCGGTCCGGGAGGATCCCACATGCCGCGGAGCGGCTGGGCCCGTGAGCCATGGCCGCTGAGCCTGCGCGTCCGGAGCCTGTGCTCCGCAACGGGAGAGGCCACAACAGTGAGAGGCCTGCGTACTGCAAAAAAACAAAAACAAAAACGAAAACAACAACAACAAAAAAACTGCTGACTTGCCCCGTTTACCTAGGTTAAGAAAGCAGCCTGTGTGCTCTGCAGGGCAGTCCCATACTCCATTGTCAGATCATGCTGACGGCTCTGATTCGGGTACAGAGCAAACTTCTCTGGACTGGCTTTCAGCTTGCATTGAGGCACTAGTGCAGCGTGGCTATCCTTTATAGAGCACTCATATGTACCGGCTGCTCTGCCAAATTCCTCTCCTGCATTATCTCATAAATCCTCACTGTAGCCCTATGAAGTACATACAATCATCATGCTCGCTTTTCAGTTGAAGATACTGAGGCCCAGAGAAGCTAAGTGGCTTTGCCAAGGTCATGCAACATAGGACTCTGAGGCCTGGCTGATAACTCTTATTCTATATTCCTCTGACAGCTGGAGAAGGGCAAGATTTGCTTAGCGGCAGACCTGTGTTTTGTGAGGGGAGCTAGGGCTTCAGTGTCCCACGTGGACTGAGATATAAGCCTTCCCTAAGGTACCCAAAGAAAAGCCATCAGAGTTTGATCCGCATTTTCCATTGGCTAGGGATGAACCAGGAGGTTCATGGAGGGACCATGCTCATGGCAAGAATGAATCAAAGACACACCCCTCCGGCTCCATGGTCAGCCCAGCTCTCACCCTTCTCCTCCCCAAGCTCCCTACGGGCAGGGCCACCCCTGATGAGCCTCTGTGTCCCAAATGCCTACACTGTGCCATCTGTGAAATGAGAACCAAACAAAACACATTGAAAACAAAATTGGTGGAAACAGGATGTGAGCTGAGGAGGAAGAACAGCTTTGCAAGTAAGTCAGACAGAGAAAGACAAATATCATATGATAGCGCTTATATGTGGAATCTAAAATAAAAAAAGTGATACAAATGAACTTCTTTACAAAACAAAAGCAGACTCACAGACTTAGAAAACAAACGTATGGATACAAAGGGGAAAGATACTGGGCGGAGTGGGCAGAGATAAACTGGGAGTTTGGGACTGACATGTACACACTACTACATTTAAAAGAGATAACCAACAAGGACCTACTGTATAGCACAGGGCTCAATATTGTGTAAGAACCTAAATGGGAAAAGAACTTGAAAAAGAATAGATACATGTATATGTATAACTGAATCACTTTGCTGGACGCTGAAACTAACACAACATTGTTAATCGACTCTACTCCAATATAAAATAAAAATTAACAAAAAAAAAGATGTTTAAGAAAACATCTCAGCTGAACCAGGCAGTGTAAACTCTGAACAAACCAGGCAGGAACAGAGCGCGAGTCCGATGACAAGGCGTGCACTCGGAGAGGTGACGATGGCAGAACCAGATGGAGGAAGTAACCAGTGATGACAGAGGCCTTGTCTGTTGTCCAATAGAGTGACACGTTGTACACACAGGCACACACAGAAGAAAATCAACAGAGCGGTTGCAAGCCCATACGTCATGAAACCCTTTTGCTAAAAGTTGGTGATAATGTGTCAGTTTGACAGAGGACATAAGGTCAGTGTAACGTGTGTGCTTCAAGCAGAAAATGACAATCTGCTCTTTACACAAGACGGATACAGCTTCTCATTGAAATTGTATGGAATATGCAAGAACTCTGCCAAATCATGAACTTGGCAAAAATGTACCTGTTCTGCAAATTAGGCAATTGGAGGGTTTCTGTTGGGTTTTTGGGTCTGTCACACACATGCCTGTGTTGATCTGAATGTGGAGGCCCTTGTGGCTTGGGCTTCTCTTCTCTCACTGGTTCTGTTTGTCTTCCCCTCTGCATCTTTGGCCAAATTTGTCTCTCCTCTGTTTTCCTTTTTTTTTTTCCTCCATTTATTCTACTCTTTTGTCTGTCTTCTCTCTGGAGTTGATTCGAAAAGAGAGAAAAGAGAAAACACATTCCACTGGTAGAATTTTAATGAATGGATGGCTAATTCCATTCATTTTATTTTTTTTTCCTCTAGGAAACTGTTTAGATGCAAATTGCAAGGACAAATGCATTTTTTCACATAGGAAAATATAGGAAATCAATGTTCATCAGTGAAATCAATTGCAAATATTACGAGTAACTTTTTTCTCAAAATTATTAATATGTAATCACACGTGTTGATAATAAGGTTATTTTTTAAAAAGAGCATAGCTTTTAAAAAAAGTCTTTGTAGAATGCCCTGCTTCTCCATGCTCATTTCTTTATTTTTCTGGAACATACTCTACTGCTTTCAGCTTCTTCAGCCCCATTCTTGATTATTCCTGGCTTATGAGAATTCTTTCAAACTTCCTTTTTTTCCTAACATCTTTCAAATCTTTCAGTCCAGCTACTAGTTAAGAACCAGTTACCACAGACGTTTGTGTTTTTTTTTTTAACATCTTTATTGGAGTATAATTGCTTTACAATGGTGTGTTAGTTTCTGCTTTAAAACAAAATGAATCAGTTATATATATACATATGTTCCCATAACTCTTCCCTCTTGCGTACCCAATCAGAGTGACAGATGCAACCTTTCAGGCTGACAGCTGCCCCTCCCCTCTTGTAGGTAGCTCTAATCCGCTTACCTAGCCCACTTACCTCAGAATTTCCTCATGCAAACTCAGTTATTTGGGAGAGTGTTTCATCTTTGGGGATTGGACTTACCACTCCCCTTTGCTCTGAACCCCGTCAGGGGGCACTTACCGCCCCTCCTTGCGCATTTGTAGAGTCTAAATGTGAACTCACAGTCCCAACGCGGGCAGCAGCCCCCTCCCATCTGAGGACTTGCTGCAGCCTTGGAGGCAATGGACGTCTCCCCAGAAAGCTGACAGCATCAGCACACTAGCCAGTGGGACATCCACACCCCCACGTCTTCCTGACCAGGAGGAGGTAGAGGTGGCCGGACATCCTGACCCCCCGGGTCCTCTCCCTGCCCTGGCTCCCCCTGATGGCCAGGTCTCTTCTGGCCATCACCACCCCCCCCATGCCCCCAGTCTCCTTTCCCGCCCGTAGCTGTGTGCCGGCCCTTCCTTCTGGGCCACAAAAGCTCTCTAGACAGACATTGTGTGCTGTTTGCCAACACGGGGGCCCGGGTACACAGAGGGGGCGAGGGAGAGGCCAGCTGCTCTCTCTTTTCACACAGACCTTTGCTTTCTCCCTTTCAGTCTCCCCCTGGCTCTCTGTCTTTGAACGTGCATACAAAAATAAAAAAAGCAGTTGCTAATTAGAGCCAGAGAATGAGAGTGAGCCTGGAAGAGGGAGGTAGTGGAGGGGCCAGCTCCCGTGCAAATCAACCAGGGAGGAAGGGCAGAGGGGCCCCTGTGGGGCTTGGGAGGGATAGTTGGTCAAAATAAGCAACAATGCTTCTTCGGAATGGCAAAGAGGGATCTTGTCTTAACCTCCTGTCCTAAAAGGGGAGGAAAGCAGAAATGACAGAGTTTCTTGTAAACTCCCACTGCTGGTGTCCATCTACCTTCTCATCTTTGTCCCTCTCTCAGTAGCCCCGTAAACAATAGTATCTATTTGGGGGACACTTAAGTGTATCCTTTTATTGGTCATTTTTGTTCTGGCTGATAGAGAATGCAGGATCACTGGCTGAGAGGGGAGCCCCCTTACGGAGGAGCCGCTGAGGCATCAGGAAGTGCCGCTTGGAAAACATCCTCTGACAAATCAAGGCTCTCCGTCAGGGCTTTTTTCTCACCCAGTCCTATTCTTGGTTCGCCAGGCAATTTCTTTTCCCAGCCCCATGTCATTAAGTTCGCCAAAAGCAAAAGCAGCCCTGATGCCCGGGGCTGAAGGGCTGGAGGCCCGGTGGATGGCTGGGGAACAGCAGCCAGTGTCAGGACAGGAACCGACTCCGACCGGAGATCTTTGAATCCATTGCAGGCTCACAGAAGGTTCCAGATACCACAGCAGTCAGGGCCTGGGGGCACCTACCTGGCAGTTATGTGGCTTAGAATGACCCCGTGCTTCATGGGGCCAGGATCACTCTGAAGGCTGGGAGGTGCCCGGGGGCACTGGCTTTGGAGAGCTGGCAGTCACAGGGAGGAAGGGTTACCTGGTGACTCGGCCTGTCTAGAGATGCAGTTTCTCCAGGCATATGGTGAATGAACTGATGATGCAGATCTATAAAGGTTTTGACGTCAGTGCCCTGTGCGTTGAAAAAAAATGAGGTAATTTTCTGAAAAGGAGAACAGTGGAAGCCTCATCGTGATACACATTGGTACTAACTAGTCAAGAAGGAAGAAAGGAAAAGGAAATAGAACCTGGAAAGCAAAGACTATAACTAGCTCATTTTCTTCCACTGGTGGCTGTTTCAGGTGATGGCTACGTGTGAGAAGAGAGACCCCACTGGAATCTATTGGGAACATCCTCCCGTTCTGGGATGAGGTCTCAAAATGAGCTTTTCCGGAGTCCATACACAGTGGACTGTCTGTAGCACACAGCTCAGTGTAGCTTGTCTTAACCCTGCCCAAGGACTCCTCTGGAAAATAAGGGCTTGAATCCATATCCCATGCAACTAGCCAGACCACAAAGCTGTTGAGAAAACAGCCATCGATGGGTAGTTGTCAAGAGCAGGCAGCAGGAAAGCTTGGGTTGTTCTGTCCTGGCTCTGTGTTTATGGGCAGAATGACCTCTCTGGGCTCAGTATCGTGTTAAGTGGTTTTATAACACTGTGTTAAGTGGTCTTATAACACTGGGCTCGGGCTGGCAGTGAAGACACCATGAGAATCTCTGCCTGGGTAGAGTTCAGCCAAGATCTTGGCATGTTGCAAGGGTTCAGAAACGGATGCTGATTATTGTCAACATTTTATTATTAAATAAGCCAGAGGATAATTTTCTATCTATCTGTGGGGTTGGTTCTCTTGAAGGGTATGAGAATTGTGGAAAGGATGTGGTACATTTACAGAGATCTGGTAAATATTAAGAAGGCTTAGATAACATGATCTGGGGTACATAAACGAGTTTAGAGTCTCTGGAGATAGTGGAAGCCACCCATCTAGTCATAAGTGGACATGAGTTTGTCCAGTTTCTCATTGCAAAATTAATTTTTTTAATTCTTTTTTTCATTTTTCAGTAACTTTAAATTTTATTTAAAAAAATTATCATACAGAAAAGTTAACTTATTTTGGTGGACCGTTTTATGAACTTTAACACATGTTTAGATTTGTGTAACCTCCATAAAAATTAGGTAACAGAAGAGCTGCCTTATGCTTTCCCTTTATCTCCATTGCCTCCTCCCATCCCCCACCCCTGGCAATCAGTGATCTGTTCTTCATCACCATTATTTTGCCTTTTAAAATGGAATGATACACTGTGCCAACTTTTTTAGACTGGCGTCTTTCACTCAGCATAACGCCTGTGAGATTCATCTTAGCTGCTGTTTGTGTCAGTAATTTGTTCCTTTTCATTGCTGAGTAATAGCCCATTTTATGGATGCACCATAGTTTTGTGTACCTATTCACCTGCTGAAGAGCATTTGGATTGTTTCCAATTTTTGGTGATTACATATAGTTGCTATAAACGTTCAGGTACACGTTTTTGTGTAGGCATACATTTTCATTTCTCTAAGGTTAATACCCAGGAGAGGGATTATTAGGTCATATTAAAATGGGATGTTTTACTGCCAGGCCGATTTTCAGAGTGGCTGTACCATTCTGCATTATCAACAACAATTGCTCTGCATCCTTGTCAGCTCTTGGTGTTATCAGTATTTTTTATTTTAGTCATTCTAATTGGTATGTCATGGTTATTTCATGGTGGTTTTAATTTTCATTTCTCTAGTGAATAATGATGTTGAATATCTGTCATGTGCTTATTCGCGATCTCTTTATACTCTTTGGTGAAGTGTCTATTCAACATTTTTGCCCAAGTTTTAATTAGGTTATTTGTTTTCTTACTATTGAGTTTTGAGATTTCTTTGTATATTTTGGGTACAAGTAGTTCTGTTGAAAGTGCCATTTAAAAATATTTTCTAGTTTGTAACTTGTCTCTTCTTTCTCTTAACAATGTCTTTTACAAAGCAAACATTTTTAATATTGATGAAATCCAATTTATCCATTAAAATTTTTTTATTAAAGATTGTATTTTTAGAGCAATTTTAGTTTCAGAGAAAAATTGAGAGAAAGGTACAGGTTTTTCCCATATACCCCCTGCCCCACATGGGCATAGCCTCCCCCATTATCAACATCCCCCGACAGAGTGGCATATTTGTTACAACTGATGAATCTACACGAACACATCATACTCATTCAAAGTCCATAGTTTACATTAAAATTCACTCTTGGTGTTGTACATTCTGTGGATTTGGACAAATGTATAATGACATGTCCATCATCATAGTATCATACAGAGTACTTTCACTGCCCTAAAAATCATCTGTGCTCTGCCTGTTCATCCCTCCCCACATCCATCCCCTGGCAACCTCTGATCATTTTACTGTCTCCATAATTTTGCCTTTTCCAGAATGTCATACAGTTGTAATCATGCAGTATATAGCCTTTTTTAATTGTCTTCTTTCACTTAGTAATATACATTTAAGTTTTCTCCAGGTCCTTTTCATGGTTTGACAGCTCATTTCTTTTGAGAGCTGAGTGATACTCCATTGTCTGGAGAATTTATCCCTTTTTTTCCAATTTATCCAACCAATTATTTTTTCAATTGTTCCAGGACAAGAATCATATTTTTGGTGTCATGTCCTGTAATTCTTTGCCCAACCCCAATTCACAAAGATTTTCTCCAAATGTTATCTTCTGAAAGTTTTATAGTTTTGTGTTTTTAGGTCTATGATCTGTTTTGAGTTAGCATTTGTTGGAAGTATTTGTTGGAGGTTCAGGTTGAAGGTCATTTTATTATTACTTTGCCTGTGATGTCTAGTTGTTCCAGTACCAGAGATGACTCCTTCACCTCCTCCAAGGCTTTACTTGAATATTATCTTCTCAGTGCCCCCCACCCTGACCACCCTACTCACAGTGTAGACCACCCTCAGCAGCCCTTCTGTCTCTCCTACCTCACACTCATCATCTCTAAATAGTGTATAACTTATTGTTTATGTGTATTATCTGCCTCTCCTCAGTAGAACGTGGGCCACATGAGGGCAGGGATACTTTGAGGGTGTGTGAAGGTCTGCTTGTTAACTGATGTGTCCTGAGTGCTTAATAAGAACTGGATGCACGGAGAGGCTGGGCTCCCTCAGGGCACACGGCTGCAGAGGGTGAAGGAGCAGGGGTGGCTGGTGGAAGCTCCCAGGCCAGGCCAGATCTCAAGTGAGCTGTCCGGAGCCCTGCCTCCCACGTTCATCAGGCAAAACAGGTTTGTCAAACACTCCACGCTGAGCTCTCCTCTCACCCACCCGCCCACTGTATTATTTGAGGCCAGCAAGAACTTAAGCAATTAAACCATTTTTTTCTATGTCTTAAAGTATTTGTTCCTTGAAACTTAAGCTTTATCCCTTTTTCACCCTTATACCCCTTGAAAAAAAGAAAGTGCTCTAATGCCCTGGGAAAGTGATCTTAAATTCTAATCAGCCCTCAATCCTGGGGGTTGGAAGCCACTCAGCGATGAGGCGTTGGCAGGGCAGGGGTGCACGGGGAAAGCTATATAGGAGGCAGAGTCGGCTAAGGTGCAGGTTTCACCTGGCCGGACAGTCTTCCGTTCCAGCGAAGAGGCTTAACTTATCAAGGCAGAGGCCCAGGGAATCCGAGAAGCAAACAGTACGAAGATATGGAGATGGCAGAAGAAAAGAGGGCAGCTTAGATGAACTGGGGTGGGGGACTTAATGGGTTCCTGTCCTCCGTAATGGAGCCCCTCTCCATGCTGTCCTCACCTTGAGTCCCAGCATCACTCACTCTCTCCACTGGCAGGTGGAAGGAGTGTATGATGCTGTGTCTCCCTGGGGTCGGCTCTGGAATTTCTATATAGGAGGGGTTTGGGGCCATGGCTTGGTTGGATGGGAGGGGAGGGAGCTGGCTGGGCACTTGAAGGCTGCGTTTGTACAGCAGTCTCACTGTTCTTAAAGGGAATGTTAATTTGGAGTGCAGGATGCTGATGGGAACAGGAAGGGAGGGAGCGTCTGTGGGGACCTGGCTGCAGAAGGAGCTGGTCCTTGCCTCACTGCAGAGGAATCTGCCCCATAGATACCACCCATCTCCCGCCCCAAGGTGGAACCCTGCTCTCTGATGATCTCTGAACAGCTAAGGCTCCTGGCCTGTTTAGAATCTGGTCACATACTATATTTGTTCCCAGAAAAGCAAACCCACGTTGTCTCCTATTTCTGTCTCATTTCCACCACTGGAGACACCAAGTCGGCTAATTTTCCCTTTTGATAAATTTGCTTTAGTTCAGTGGGAGGCGCTGCTGCTTTTGAGTCATCAGACCTATGAGGATGGGGGAACCCTACTTGTAATATTTCTTAAATTACACTTTAATGAAGACGCCCACTAACACTTGTAATAATTCACAGAAAAGAAGCTCAAGCAGATCTGGTTGAAATGTCTTCCTTTGTGGTTTTTGTTTTTAAAGAAGTGTAACCAGCTTAAACAGAGGTCTTAATTACAGATCAGAAACAAAAACTTGCAGTGTCTGAGACTTGCTTCTCGCCTGTTCCCTTGGCCACACCTGTCTCCCGTGGCTCCTCAGGGGGAAGACCCACCCAGGAGAGGCTGCTTCTCCCCCTTGGGCCCCCTTCCCTTCCTCCCCCTTTGAAGCATCCTTGCTGTGAGCCAGCACTGGGTGCAGGGCTCCTTAGCTGTATAGAGAGTGCCTGGATCTTTGGTCTTTCTCTGAGAATCTATGTGTGGTAATGCCAAAACAGGGTTACAAAAATTGTGGTATGATTTAAGTGTTTGCATTCAACAAATAAATGCTTTGAACACAAAAATTGCAATACTTGATGTTATGCTACAAGAAGATACTTGCAGGGTTTATGAGATGTGTACACGTGCAGCCCCTTAGAGGCAGGCTGGTTGGATAATGTGATGTGTTTGAAGTTGTGATGGACTCCTCATCTCAGTCCTGTGACTCTCTCATCAAGTGTGAATTTGAGGCCTTTCCCAAACAGGAGTGAGACCAGGTGGCCCTCCTACCTTGCCCATGACAGCCCGGCTTGGCCCCTGAGTCTGGGGGATGGGCAGCTCTGACAGAGATGGGTCCCTTGCCCACCTGTGCATCCCAGCCGGTCCTCAGCAGCATCCTCGTCTCTGGGAGTCTGACCCTTATTCTTCCTCCCTCTACAGCCCCGCTGGGGGCTCCATGGACAGAACCATTTGGAGTCTGATTCAGAGGACAGGTAAATCTGACGGCTGACCAAGCTGGGGGTTGCCGGTGCAGTCACTCTCCTTCCTTGGATGTGGGGCACGCATCATCCTGCAGGAGCCCCGCCCTGTGGCTCCCCCTGTGGTCTAGATGTATGTGGGCATCTGTGTGCCCTGACACCCAGGTCTGCAGCCCGTTCCAAGGGCAGGTGCCCAAAGGGACTGCTTCTCTGGCTATCTTGATGGGCCCTCTGTCTTTCCTGGGGAGCCAGGCAGGGGAGCCTGATGGGAATGCTCCCTGCTTCTTTATTCTGGGGGATCCCACTGTAGGTCTGGCAGTAGGGGAAAAGCCAAGAAGAAGCTCTCCTTGTCTGTATTCTGGTCTTTCAAAAGGAATCAACTAAGCAGAATTAAAATGCCCAGGAATGATGGGGTGGATTGGTGTAGGGGTGGTCAAAGGACCTGGGGAGAAAACATTTGTGGAATGCTTAATCTTAGAGGAAAACACTGAGGCTGGTTCCTGGCTCCAAGGCCTGAGTGGAAGGGTGTGCCTTATCTCTGCAGGGCGACCCTGAGAAGTGTTATCTGACCTGGAACAACACAGAGACACATGTCTGCAGGAGGGATGATCCCAAGGCCAGTGGGAAGTTGGTGATTTGGCTGAGGGGATAGTCTTCAGAGAGTACGGTGGAGTGATTTAGAGCTGCCCCTGGGATGGAGGGTGTATCCCAATCCTCTGCCTTCTTGTTGGAGACCCTGCCTAATGCAATGGCCTCTAACCAAACCCTGCCCCAGTACTCCACGTTCACCCCATCTCCAGATTCATCTTCCTAAATCCCAGACTGGCTGTCATCCATCTGCTCACAAACTCTTACAGCTCCTCATTGCTCTAAGAGCACGTCTCAGGCAAGCATTCAAAAGTGCACACATACCCACAAATACTGCAGGCCCCAAAGCCTGGTTAAGAGTGTAGACTCTGAGATCAGACTGCCTGGCTTAACTCTGTCTCCACCACCTACTAGCTGTATGACCTTGGGTAGGTTACTTTACTTCTCCATGCCTTGGTTTTCTCAGCTGTAAAATGGGCATAATAGTAACCTACTTCCTAGGGTGGCTCTCAGAGAGCATTCAGTATATATGAATCATTGTTATTGTTTTCCAACTCTCACAGGTAGCCTGCTGGCACCCCTCCCCATTCAATTCCAAGAGTTCACATTTTAAATCTCATCAACCCCCCCAAGGCCTGACTGAACTTCTGCCTCTTCTTAAACAGTTTTTGATTTCTTGCTCCAATTGTCAGCTGGACATAATAATTGACTTTTCTGTCCATACGTATCTGCCAGCACATTGCCTATTTGCCCCTTTGTCCCCCAAGTGCCAGAGGCAGACTGTAAGCCCCTGAGGGGTCCCGTTTCTTGTCCTCATGTCCCTGTTTCTTGCAGGGGACGGGCTCTCACTGCTTCTTCTGGCTGAGCTGCTTCAGCACTGGCACCTCCTTGCCCGTCTTCCTCCTCTCCCCGGACCCCACCCACCTCCTTCTGTTTCTTTTAGTCCTCCCCTCTTGCCATCTCTTCCTTCTTGATTCTCCTTGTTTCTCTGACCTCCCGCACCTCTCTCTTAATGAGAACTTTCACACGTCATATTGATTTGGAGTTTTAAAAAGCCAGCTTCGATTTTCCTGGGGCACTTTTCATGATCTTACTTTTAAATGTAGGAAGAAAGCTATTTCAAAAGCCATTGACTTTGTTCTGTTGAGTTAGGAGTTGAGGTTGGAAACTCTTTTCTGGAGACTCTGAGAACTCGGGGACCTCAGACGCCACATCTCATGAGCTGGGGCCTGAGTCTGGGGGCAGAGAGCCTTGGGCAGGGGAGGCCTTGCACACTGGCCTGGACTTGAGGATAAGGGTAAAGGGCAGGTGTAGAGCTGGATGAAGACCAAGCCGACGGACTGTCGGCCGCTGGGGTGAGGGCGGAGGAGAGGGGGACCGTGGTGGGGATTCGTTGGTGAGGCCCCGGCTCCCACTGCTTTGGCATCAGAGACAGGCTGGTCTCATCTCTTCCCACACAAAGCATGTAGTGATCCAGCCCCTGTGCTGAGGGCCCCCACCTGCCTCATCCCATCTAATCCTTCAGTAACCTTAGGGGCAGGTCACATTATTTACATCTTGCTTTATGGGTAAGACGACATTACAGGAATAAAGCTAGGGAAGGGCAGTGGGTTCGAAAACACGATCTGTAAAGATGAAGTAATCGAAACAGCTAAGTGGGCTGTGAGGGGGGGAATGGCAGCATCCTACCTCCTGGCGGACGTGTATGTTCACACATGCAGGCTGCAATACATCTTTTTGGGAATGACGCTGTATATATATATATACACACACACACACATATATATATATACACATATATATTATATATATATATATATATACAAACAGAATCAAGAGAATAGTGAAGATATTGGATGAAGGGAAAATAAAGGCAGGGAAGGAAGATGATCTGTAGCTGAAAGTCCTGACACCCATGGTCAGAGGTGGGTCCTCTGGATGGACTGCTTGCTTGTCACCAGATTTGCGCTGCTTCTCCCTCCTATCCCCTGGCTTGGGTTCTGCAGCCATGAGCTGTGACCACCCCTCCCCATGTGACTTCAAAGCTCTATGGAAGCAGCCAGAAGAGCAGTAGCCTAACCATATCTCATCTGACCCGGGCTCCTGGGCAGGCGCAGGGAGGAAGGGTCAAGGGCATGGCCGGGTCCATGCAACAGCCCCTCTGGGCAGTGCAGCCTGGCAGCCCCTGGCAAACGCAGAACAGCTTCCCCACCTGGCACAGGAACAATTCACAGGGACGTTGAAAGGTGATCAAATCATCCTGAGATGATACAGAATTTTAGCCTGTTTGCCAACTTTTAGATATTGTCTAGATTTCGTTGTGGAACAATTTTGCCCTTTTTTTCACCAGGCTAACTTCTCCCCAGGTTTTGAATTTCAGCTTAGGGGTCACTTTATCCAGAATTCGTGCCATCTCCTCCCGGATGCCTAGGATACTCTCCATGGCCCAGGCATTCTTCTGTAACGCAGCACATAATTCCCTAAATTTACACCCTACAGTGCCATGGCTTCTGGGGAAAGAAAGGCTGGGGCTTGTCCTTCAACATGTTGGAACTCTGTAGCCAAAGCCCTAAGGAAACAGCAGCCCAGGTAAATCTCTTCCTCCCCATAGGTAGAGGCTTTGTAGCCTTGAAGGCTGGCGCCCTGCCTTCTTCTTGGAAATGTAGGTCCCTGGAGGATGTTCACTTCTAGTTGAGACCCAATTTGTCAAAATTAAAAATCGGAAGCTTCCCTGTGGGTGTTTCAAGACACACAGCCACGTCTTTGAGGCTGTTGCATCTGCATTCCCACCTTCATGGCTTAACGGAGGGCAGGAGGGGAGGTGCTTGAAGCCACTAAACGGCCACAACTTACACTAAAGGAAGCACGTGTGTAGACTTTCAGCTTGTGCCGAGTGTCACAGGCACTGCCACATAGTGGTCTGGGGTGTGGAGGAGAGAGACTCAGAAAATCCTCAGCTCCTGGACAGGAGGAGGGGCGGGAGCTGCTGGAAATTCATCCTGGGCCCAGCGGATGCCCGGGGTCCGTGTCCTGTCCATCATCCCTCCGGGGCCCATACCATGCTGACACCCCCAAATACCTGTTCCTTCATTTTTAGGCTTTCCTTTCAAGAAAGATAGTGAGGCTCAAAATCTCTCCCTCTGTGACCAGACACCCTCTGGTCCCTTTCCCTCCTATGTCCCCCACCCCAGTTTCTCATCATCACCCTTGGCACATTCAGTCTTCCTAGAGTTAGAGGCCCCCAATTTGCTCTTGGGGTGAGATGCCCTGGTTTGTTTAGAGTCGGGGGTGCTCCCCACCAGAGTCATTCTCTGTGACTCCCCCTGCTCGCTCTACACCCCCCAACTTCACCTCACCTGCTTCCCCTCCCATCCCCACCATGGGCGGGATGAGTTTTCCACTCTCCCAAGATGCTCCCTGGGTCATCCACAGGAGGTGTAAGGATAGAGGCCTAACCCCAGTGAACACGGGAAATCTTCAGGGCGGGAACCGAGCCTCTGGCCTCCCCAGGGCAGGCTGGTGGGAAGGCTTTACTTGTGGAGAAAGGAATCAAAAGAGACTTTCCCACATCTTCTCCATCCTCCGTTTTACTTTCTGCAGTGTCCAGGCCTGTTTAGACGATCCGCAGACAGTGTGATGGATAATGAAGGAAACTGGTGTCTCTGCCATACTTACACATTGGCCCGTGGCTGACTTAAACCCCCTCTGAGGAGGCAGGGGCTTGCTTCTAGAACTTCAAAAATTGGAGGTCCAAGCTTTTCCCTCCTCCTCCCACAGAATCTTCCCATCTCCCCAAGCCATTGAGTTACCAAGTTCTGTCCATTCTACTACTAAAGCTCTCTGGAACCTTCCCTTTCCATCTGTTGCTCCTATTCTACTGCATTTGGGCCCTCTCTGCTCATCCTGACTCTTGTCCTGGCCCCTTAGTGCATCTTCCACACAGCTGCCCCAAGGGTCTTCCCAAAAGGTAAAGCTGGTCTTGACCATCTATGCAAAACTCTTTAGATCTCTCCATGACTTCTGTTGGATAAAATCTGATGCACCCCAACCCCTTAGCACCTGGGCATTTAGTAATTTGACCCCTGACTTATCTCCAGACTATCTCCCGTGACCCCACCTCAAGCTTCTGGCCGAACAGTGCTCAGGGGTGCCCAGCATTGAGTCTGGTTTTCAGTGTAACTTACATGCTCTTTCTTCTTCCTGGATTTCCCTTCTCTCTCTTCGATTGGTACAGCTTAAGTCTGCTCAGATGGCTCCTCCTTAGTAAGCCTCCCCTGTCTCCCCCACAAAAGCTTGTCAGCAGCTCTTGCTTCTGTGTCCCCAGTGCGTTGTAAGCATTGACTCTGGTGGCATGCATCACACGGTACCACAGCGTGTGCTCTCTCCTGGTCCTCCCAGGAGATTGTGAGCTCCCTGAGGGCAGGACAACCTCCAGGTCACTTCTGTGGCTCCTCACCTGGCCCAGTGCAGGTATTATAAGGACTCATTGTACATGTGTTGAATGAGTGCATGAATGAATGAATGAGAGAATAGTGTGGGATCTACACAGTGATGTGCCGGTTGGTGGATGCCGCTGCCACCTGGCTTCGGAGGAGTAAAATAGAACCAGCCTTCTTGGGCTTCCTCCCACAATGTGCTGTCCCCATGGAGGGCAGGGCTGTGGGCCTTGGTCATGGGATCTGGAAGCTAGACAAACACTCAGGATTTCTGGCCCCACGATGTAACTTGTTGAAGCCACCAAGGAAACAAAATCAAGATGTTGGAGGATTTTTCCTTAGGGAAATAAATATTCTCAACTTATATTTAGAATGGTACAGTATCTTCTGCATGATGATTTGACTGACAAAAGAAGTGTGTTTAAAGGTATTTTTAACCTGGAATCTGAAGAAGAAATCTAGTGATTAGATCTTTGGAAGCTATTGTATAATTTTAAAACTTTGGTAAAGGAGTATGTTTAAAAAAGAGAGAGAAAAAAAACAAAAAAACAAAAAAACAACCCAACCAGATTGATGTGGTTTAGTTCTCTCCGTAACTTTAGACTTTTGTTTGAAAGGCATCCATTTTCTTCAGAAAGGGGCAACTAGCAGTGTGTGAGTGTGTGTGTGTGTGTGTGTGTGTGTGTGTGTGTGTGTATTCACATCATTCTCCATAAATAGCTTAAGATTACATTCTTCCCTCAAGAAAACATTTTAGAAGGGGCCTTTTTCACTTTGTTAACAGCAACAGTGAGTGCTTGTGAAGAGGTTATTACTGTGATCATTATTATTCCCATTTTGTAGAAGGAAAAAGGTGCAAACAAGGGTGTTTGAATGACCCACACGAGACCATTCTGTCAACACATGGTTATAGATGGTGTTTGAGCCCAGACCCTCTTTCCCTAAATCATGTATTTTTTCACAGTTATTTTGATGTCTGAATGCAGAAGTTATTTGGGTTATCCCCACATTGCATTGCTGGAAACTTAATGTGCAGAATTTTGTTTTGCTTACATCTTACTACATAACTAACCAACCTCAATGGTTGGGTAAAACAGTGACCAATTTTATTATGTTCTCAGATCCTCTGGATCGGAAATGTGGACAGAGCACAACAGGGATGGGTTGCCTCTGCTCCACCATGGCTGGGGCCTCAGCTGGGAGACTTGAGCAGCTGAGAGATGGAATCATCTAGAGGCTTCTTCACTCACATGTCTGGCACCTGGGCTGGGGTGACTAAAAGGCAGAACTCAGCTTCTAGAACTGGACTGGACCCTTACAGGTGCCCTCTCCATATGGCTTGGGCTTCCTCATAGCATGGCGGCCTCAAGGCAATTAGACATTTTACAAGGGGGTTCAAGGTTATTAGAGAGAGTATTTGAGTGAAGAAGGCAGAAGCTCCTTGGCTTTCAGGACCTAGTCTCAGGAGTCACACATCATTGCTTCTGCTCTACCCCACTGGTCAAAGAAGTGGTACGCTCACCCAGATGTAAGAAGAGGCAACATAGATCCCAATGAATGTAGATCTCAGTGGGAGGGTTGTCAAGAATTCACAGCCATGTTTTTAAAACCACAACAGATCATTTCTCTTCTGCCTGAATTGATCTGGATTCAGTGTTATCTGGAAGGAAAGGGAGGAAGAAGGTCGCCTCTAGAGAGACTTGCTAGCAGTGGACCTTTAGTGATACCTTAGATTTCTCCAACCACATGAGAAGACAGGCCTTCCAGATTGTCCCAGTTAGTTCTCCTGGGCAGGACCAGGCCAGAGAAGAGGTGGACCCTGCCACACTCTGCTGGGATAGACGCTCAGTGCATGTCAGGTGGATCACTGGGCACCATGCTAGGCCAGGGGCTTAAGTATTGTGTGGTTTGTGGTTTTTCTGCCTGCTGCTGCTAAGCCATAACCCTGTATCATCTTGGAGGGAAGATATTTCATCTGGCAAAGTCCTCGGGGGTGAAGGGATTGAGAACCTTTCAAAGAGAGGAGCAGACAAAGAGATGGCTTCCTGGAAATTCAAAGCACTTTATCCATGAGCTCCAAGGGTTCCCCCCCTCGACACTGGAGCAAGGAGATAAGCACAGGACCTGCAGGATATGGGACCTCACAGGGTCATCCTTGTCCTGCCGAGGCATGCCCGGCACATTAGGGTTTCCTGGAACACATGTTGACCAACTGCTTCATTCTTGGTAGTCAAAGGTGGGCCCAAGTGAGCCTTCTTACCTTATTTCCCACATGGTGGTCCCCTCACCAGCACTCCAGTCACACCAGATTTTGCATTAAATTTTCAGGAGCCATCATGCCTGTACCAGTCAGCATAGGCTGGGTTATATTGCAGTAACAAATACCACCCCCCCCCAAGTCTTAGTGGCTTAAAACAACACCTGTTTATTCCCCCTTCATAGTGTATGTTCACCGTGGGTTGGCAAGGGCTGTGTTTCATGCCATCAAAAGTCATCTGTGAGAGGGAAAGGGGACTCTGGTGGGTCTTGCATTGACAATCATGCCCTGGCTTAGAAGTGACACACGTCACTTCCATTTACAACTCAGTGACCAGAACTACATCCGTGGCCTCACCACCACCACTCTGCCCCCAAAAGGGCCAGGAAGCACAATCTTACCATGTACCTGCAACACAGGGAGCTGGAAAACATGGCAAATTGCATTGATTGCAACGTAAATACAACAATGGTCTCCTCAAATCATTATCTTTGCTCTCTCTTCACAATATCCTTTCCCTCTTCTTCACATTTGCATTCATGCCTACATTCCTGCATGCAACCATCCATCTCCCCATCTAATGTTTAGTGAGCACCTGTCCTGTGCCAGCTATGGCTCTAAGCATATGGAGATGAAAAGGTTCCCTGGAGAAGTTCCTAGTCTTAACTGGGGTTGTTCAAAATCTATCCAACTTTTTCAGGCTGTAGCAGAGTTGAGGTTTAAATCTCGGCCAAGTCCAAATTCTTACTCTTTGATGGCTACATCACACTTATTTTTAATGCTCATGCAATCTTTTTCTCTGAATCAGAGACCTGGAAACAACAAAGATTATTTTCCTGCCGTTGTACTAGGAGCACTTAAAAAGGATCATTTCCAGTGATTTCTGATCATTCGAGTCCTTTTTGATGAACGAATGAAGGAGGGAGAAAGAGAGGGAGGGAAAGAAGAAAGGAAGGGAAGAAGGAAAGAGGGAAGAAAGGAACAAAGGAGGGGGAGGAGGGAGAGGGGTTGATGCTCTTGACATAGAGTGAAAGTCTTGCCTGTGAGGTGGCGTGGCTCTCTGGGCTGCAGGCAGGCGAGGGCAGCACGGACCCTTTCGGTAGGTGTCCTGTAAGTCGGCAGTGCTGCTTTTATAACCGGATCATCACTGATCAACAGCTCTGTCCATCAGCCTCCCAGTTCCGTGCCTTGGCGCGTCTCATTACCGCTGAAGAGGATCATCCGTCTACTACGTCTAAACTGACTACAATTAAATACACAGATGTATCCCTCCTCACTCGGATCCTGAAAAGGAAATATTTTTGAAAAATATGAAACTCAGTATCACAGCTTGGAGAAACTGGAGGAAGGAAGAAAAGGCTACAAAGGAGGCATTAAACAGAATTTTTAAAGGTCACTCTGATTTTGTGTGTTACTTTCCAAAGCAATATTTTGAGATTAAAAAAGAAAAACAAACCTGCGACTATAACAATATGGCTCTCCTCCATCCTCTGCAGTTAAATAATAGTTTACATGGGAATCAACAGCGGTTGGTGAGGCCTGAAAGCATCGGCCTTTCTGCAGCTTGGCACTGTGTGCTAGGTCCAATTTGTTTTCCACGATTGCTCAGGCGTTATCAAAAGAACAATCTGCAGTCCTGGGCTGCTCTCATCTGGTGCCGGAGCCTTAGACTGTGTCCTATATATCGATACAAGGCTTGAGTTAACCTAGATTTTTCTAATGCAGCTTGTTGGCATTTAATAAAAAGGCCCCCCTTAGTGTCTTTCAGACTCCAACCTCGAGGGTCAAATTTCTTTCTTCTGTGTTCACTCCTTCGTGTGTGTGTACCCCTGTGCATGTGGGTGTGCCCCTGTATAAGTGTGTGCACCCCTTTGTATACTGTGTGTGTGCACGCATGCCCATGTGTGACCATGCATACACTAGTGACTACTGTGTTGGCAGCTTGTGGCTTGGAGATGATGTGTAGGCACTAATTTCATTTGCTCTTTAGCAATTAACCACTTGCAGGTGCAACTAGTTATGAGCACAGTTCTGTGTGTGTGACTAATTGCAGGTGTCAAGTGCTCACCTCTTGAGTTCCCTTCATGGCTCAGTGGGGCTCAGCGCTAAATCCCCCTCACCATCTGGGTTCAGGCACCTCCTCTGGCCAGAGTATCTCCTTGGGAGAGGGGCCCAAGGGGAGAGGTGGGATAGCTGCTTCAGAGCAAGAAGGGGAAGGGAGGTGAAGGGCAGAGTTCCTGGGAGCCTCTGCAGGGAGTCGGAAGCTTAGCCGGTGAGCTGCTTCTCTGCCGTGCCACCCATGCCACGCAGAGGATTAACTCTGTCTGGATGGCAGAACCTCCACAACCAGGGCCTTGCATCTCCTCTGTGAAGGACTTTGGTTTTCTGAATGGCCTGCAGAGGGTGGCTCCCTCTCCTGGACCCAGGCAGTGACCCAAACCCTCAGGGACAGAGGTGGTGGGTGGAAGTCTGGACAAGTGTTCCGGAAGCTGGGGCCCTTCCACAGTATCACCCCCCGCACTGTGTGACAGCTGCACCCTTGGCCTTAGCAGCTCATCTGCAAAGTGGGAGTGACCCCCTCCCTCACCTTCCTGGTGGGCCCCCAGGGTGTCCTGAGGGTTAGGCGACTGTGATTTCAGTTGTGGACTTGCCTGGTGAAGAATACATTCTGTGCCCTGCAAGGGAGCAGGTGACTCTTGGGTGGCCATGGGCAGTTTCTTACCTGTAATGTGTTCATGGTAAAAATCTCCAAAGGGGTCAAGGGGCTGAAGAAGCAGGAGTGAGAGCAGAACTCTTGGCCCTGAGCTCTCCGCCCTGCATCTGAGCCCCTGTCTCATCACCAGTTGAAAGTGAGGGCCTGAGAGCAGCCTGAAATGACCCTCCTCAGGACATGGGTGGTCCTCCCAGTGGGGGCCCTGTGAGCGCCCTGCAGCTGGGCCTCCTTCCCCTACCCACCGAGGCACACCTACCTTGATGACAGTGGCCCTGACCATGGCCTTCAGAGAGCTCCTCTGCACAGCTCAGGCCTGGGTGGCATGGGGCTTCAGGGAGTGGAGAAATGGGATGAGGCAGAGCCCCAGGGAAGAATGAAGGCCAGGAGGTGGCCAGGACAGTGCCATGTGGCGAGCAAGCACAAGGTGGAGTATTAAGCTCTCCAAGAGGACTCTCTGGAAAGTCTGGGGGGATTGGCTGATTGGATTGGAGAGGGAAGAGCCGTCGCCCTGGGAGCTGCAGAGAGTTTGGAGTGCCCAGCCTAAGGGCGTGCATGGAGCCCCTCTTGCCATGTTAAGGTCCAGACATGCATTCCCGGGGTGAAGGGACTCAGGGAGTCGTGGGGAGAAAGCCTCAGAGAGTGACAGCTCAGTGTCCTACGGGGTGAGATGTGCTAGAAGAGGCCAAAGAGGAGTGTGCAAGGGTGGGGCCTGAGGCCAGGGGAGATGGGGTGGCACAGGGCGAGAACAGTCATGTCATACTCTACCTTGTGGCCAGGGTCGGGGAGCTAGGGTGGCCTCAACGGAAGAGCATGGAGCCTGGCAGAGACCTCGTGGAATTTGTGATTCCCAGAGTTTACTCCACAGGGAAGCTGGACCAGGGGGACCATCACCCTGGTGTCACATTTTCAGTTGAGTCTTTTTTTTTTTTTTTTTTTTGCGGTATGCGGGCCTCTCACTGTTGTGGCCTCTCCCGTTGCGGAGCACAGGCTCCAGACGCGCAGGCTCAGCGGCCATGGCTCACGGGCCCAGCTGATCCGCGGCATGTGGGATCTTCCTAGACCGGGGCACGAACCCGTGTCCCCTGCATCGGCAGGCGGACTCTTAACCACTGCACCACCAGGGAAGCCCCAGCTGAGTCCTTTTTATTGCAGGATTAAACCTGGCTTCCCAGTCCTGAGCCTTGGGTTTCCACTCTGGGCCACTTTTAGTAACTACCCTACAGGACTTAGCTCGACCCTGCGACCCTCTGCCTGCCCCTTGGAGGGATTCAATGGTGTGCGCTGGAGCAATTAAAGATGGCTTTCAGTTGGGATTGAGTTGACTGGTTCGTTTTGCCTTATTTCTGCAGAGATTCTGATTCCTTGGAACAGAGATGAGGACTTTTCCATCTACTTTACCACTTGCTACTTGTGCCTCAGATTTCTTGTCTATAAAATGTGATAATATATATTTTTTTAATTTTTATTTTATATTGGAGCATAGTTGATTAACAAGTCATGTTAGTTTCAGGTGTCCAGCAAAGTGATTCAGTTATACATATACATGTATCTATTCTTTTTCAAATTCTTCTCCCATTTAGGTTATTACAGAATATTGAGCAGAGTTCCCTGTGCTATACAGTAGGTCCTTGCTGGTTATCTATTTTAAATATAGTAGTGTGTACATGTCAATCCCAATCTCCTAATTTATCCCTCCCCCCAACTTTCCCCTTCGGTTACCTTAAGTTTGTTTTCTATGTCTGTGAGTCTGTTTCTATTTTGTAAATAAGTTCATTTGTTTCATTTTTTTTTCAGATTCCACATATAAGCAGTATCATATGGTATTTGTCTTTCTCTGACTGACTTACTTCACTTAGTATGATCATCTCCAGGTCCATCCATGTTGCTGCAAATGGCACTATTTCATTCTTAAAATGGGATAATATTAGAACCTATTTGTTAGGGTTGTAGGGAGGATTAAATGAGATGAGTAAAATGTTCATTTTAGGTAGAACAGAGCAAACCCACACTAAATGTTAGTACTCAGGTTACTCACGTTGTTATTACTGTTCTTACTTTTACTTTACTGAGACTACTTCCTTCCCAGAACACCTGCCCCTCACCCAGGATGGCTTAGTCAGTGTTGCCTGTTGGCTTTGGCTGCCAAGACCCCATAATTCTGAGATCAGTGTGGTCTGAGCCTGAGTTATTGGCCCAGTCATGAGAGCCAATGGCCGTGTGGTCGCTGGGCAATGTCTGGCTAGGAGTCATGAATGGTTCCAGCCAAGAAGAAGATGTGCTCGCCCAGATCATGGCCCTTGGACAAGGGATTTCATTCGCAACAACTCGGGGGTGAGGCACAAATAAAGATTTTATTTCACCCATTGCTTTAGATCATAAACTCAAACTTAACACAATCAGTTCAGGATGTGATCATTCAAATGCCGACTCCTCAGCTTCATCCCAAGATCCTGGGGAGTGACCGTATTCTAGATAATTAAAGAATGTGAGTGCTGGGAGGATCCTGCATGATTATTCCACAAAACCATCTTTTTCCTTTGAGAAAAGTGGTGACAGAGTGTTCAGTAAATTTAGCCAGAGTTCAGCTGACTTGGGGTGCTTTATCTTTCAGTTGGTTCCTTTTAACTCATTCCTGTCAGATGCAGTGCAGTTTAAATGAGGCTTTCTTAATTGCCAGTACTCACCAAGAAGCATGTGCATTGATAAGTGTCTGTGTGCCTGGCAGTTATCATCCTGGCCAATGTGGGGCTGATTCTGGACGTTAGCCTGAGGGGCCGGCTGAGGTTCAGCATCAGCCAGGGCACTTGGAAACCAAGTGAGGTCATGATCCAACTTATCCATCTGGAAAGTGGGGGCCTGGGACAGAGAGCTCTGATTTTTCAGTTCATGTTGTACCACAGTCCAGTCCATGGATTCCAGACTTTTGGACCAAAAATGATCCCTAATATACAGGTTACTAATATAAGCTCCCCATTAAGGATATTAAAACACACACACGCACACACACACACACACACACACACACACACACACACACTGCCTGAACAAAAGCAAGAGAGCCGCTTTCCATCACAGGAGCATCATTTCTTAAAGAAGGTCAGTTTAACACCAGAAAAGGGATAAAAAGGGATCCCTTTCTTTTCAGCATAATGTGTTTGTCATCACAGTCCTGGAACAGTGTAATTATATGTTTTCCAAAAAGGGGAGGGGGACATAATCTCAGAATTTAAACACTTAAGAATTTAATCTTTATGAAAATTTCATCTTTGTGAAAATCTCACTACATTACATTTATCTCTCTCATGTTCACACAGCTCTTTCACCTTTGCCTGATCCAGGTGTGGGAATAACTGATCTAATCTGCTCTAAAGGTGAAGGACATTCCCCTTCTTATCTTGTACAACTCATCAAGACACTCACCTAGAGAGAACTGTGAAAGATTGGACACTCACTATTTTTCAAACATTAGTCTATGATGACTCAATCTTTTGATAACTATATCAATAATAATTGCTAACATTTATTAAGCATGTAGTACATACAGGCACTGTCCTACCTAAGTGCTTCACATGCATTAACTCATCTAATCATCCCCACAACTGTTAGGGACTGGATTGTATCCCCACAAAATTCTAGTGTTGAAGCTCTAACCTCCATTGTGACAGTATTTGGAGGAAGGGCCTTTAACAAGGTGAGGAAGGTTAAATAAGTCATAAGGGTGGGGCTTTCAAAAGAAGAGGAAGGAACACCAGAGCTCTCGCTCCACATATGCACAGAGAAAAGGCCACCTGAGGACACAGTACGAAGGTGCCATTGGCAAGCTGAGCTCTCACCAGAAACCAGCCCTGCTGGCACCTTAACTTAGACTTCCAGCCTCCAGAACTGTGAGAGATCAAATGTTTGATGTTTAGGTGACCAGTCTGTGGTATTCTGTTATGTCAGCCCAGGCACATGAATACAACAGCAACCCTTTGGGGTATGTACTTTTGTCAGCTCCTTTTTGCCAAGGAAGACCTTAAATCCCGGAATTGTGACCAGCTTGTCCAAGGTGGAGCAGAAATTGTGGCGCTTGGCCTTGTTCCAGAGTCCAAGCTGGTATCCATTAAGGCACCTGTCTTACACTGAGAATGGAGGGAGGCCCAAGTCGCTGCTCTTCAATCTAAGCCAGTCAGTCTGTCCCTCTGAGCCAGGGCACAAGGGTCTGTGTTGAGAAATGCCCGACAGCCCAGTGGGGCTGTTATGGTAGAAAGAGAATGAATATAAAGTCCTGGGCTCAGCTCTGGGCACAAAGTAGGCAAGAGCTCAAGAGATGCTAATGGGATCTGATGAACAAACACACAAAGAGTACATTGGCATCTCTTTGTCTTCAGCTTAATGTGTGTAACCATGTTCCTAGAACAGCTTAAGTATATTTTTTTTCAAAGAGGAGCAGTTAGCCTAATCAAATGAGTAAACATGAGCAGAATGAATCACTGTGAGTTTCTATAAATTGTGTCTTGAAGTGCTAACAGCCCTAACAAGAGCAACCACAGTAAATGAATGTGCCATTAGGCTGAAAACAGAACTGTTCATACCAGAAGACGCCTGCCCCCACCCCCCTTATTGCTAATGGATACTGGCTGGGGTGACCATGACAGATACGTGGTACAAGGGGTCAGGTGTCCAGATTCATGTGATTTGTACTTTACAGGGTTTTGTGTGTACAATAATCCCTCCCCAAACACAGATTCTCTTTTTATGGAATTCTGGTATCCCTGGATTTACTTCTGTATACTTTGAGAATTTCTGTTCCAGGCTACTCAGGTTTTGAGTCACTGCTGTTGGGAATACTTTAGAAATAGAGGAATTGGCGGTAGGAGAAAAGAGGCTGAGTGCAAGGCAGAGCAGTGGGCAGTGCTCACAAAGCTGTCTTGGAGGCAGACTTGGGTGCCCTCCTATGTCCCAGTCTGCTCTGGGAAGGGTATTGTGATGTGCCTTCCCTTGGATCAGAGTTTGAGGCCGGGGGCTGAGGAGCTCTGGCTGTCTCTCCCACCATGTTTGCAGGCAGGCTGAGGAATTAGACACCTACGGAGGTCTTCTGAGTCAGGGTCCAAGTAGCAGGTGACATAAATCACATAAATCAGAAAGGCTCTGAATATTTGATTAGAGGACAAGATAGGGCCATAAAAGTGAATCAGTGTGTGCATTTACTGCCCCAGAGTGAGAAAATTACAAATGCCTTTTCAAAACTGTGGAGAGGGAGATTCTGAAAGTGTTTTTAGCAAATGGGAGCTAGTAAATGGGAATTACTAACATGGAAATCATAAATTATTACTTTAATTTATACAGCAGGTTATTGATATTCTTTTTGTGTCTGACATTTTTATTTTAAGAAAAGTGACTTTTTGTTTTTATTAAAGGTACACATTTCTACTAACATTTCACAGAAGAAAAAAAAGTATAATGAGGAAAGAAAAAATGACTCAAAAAAGTCAGAAACTATAATTGCTAACGTTAGGTCAACAGCACTTTAGACATACCTCTATAATCTATCTTCACTATAGCTAGAAAGATAGATGAAGAGTCAGAACTAATTTTAGAAAAATGTGATAATGGTAATCTTGAAAACATTAATTTTGTTTAAATGTAACTGAAGAAAAAGAAACTCATGTAAAATGGAGGAAATTGCTACATTTGATAAATGTTTCTTCACCAGAAAATATATTTCCTGAAATATTCTCTTAAGATCAAGAAAGAATATTATCAAAAAAATGTGATTTGACTCATTATTCTAAACTTCATATTTCAATTTTAAATAGTAACTATTAACCTCGTTCTAAGGTTGGTATATATATTGTATATATAGTATTTCTTTCCCTTTCCCTGCCTCCTAATTTTCATTAATTAATTTTTTTTTTAATATTAGGGTTTATAACAACGTCAGAATGTTTTCATTTTATTTCTATATTTAAAAGACTATAACAACTCCCAGTTGCTTCATCACAATTACTCTGTACTGAATTTATCATTTTGGTTTATCTCTTGGTTGATCGAATTTCATTATCAAGTAGCTTTTCCCCCTAGAAGGACTCTCTGTTACCTGAGGTTCTACATCTCTGAGAACATCTGCCTGCAAATGGAAGGTCGCTATAGACAGGCCTGGGGCTCACCTAGGCCCCCCCTGAGAGGTGACCTGCTGAGCATTTCCTTCCCTTTGAAGTTCAGCAACTTCACCAGACTATGCCTTTGACTCTGCTGATAATTCCTTCACTTTTAG
Source organism: Globicephala melas (assembly GCF_963455315.2). Classification (NCBI taxonomy): domain Eukaryota; kingdom Metazoa; phylum Chordata; class Mammalia; order Artiodactyla; family Delphinidae; genus Globicephala; species Globicephala melas. The sequence goes on along the minus strand of NC_083317.1, from coordinate 129,823,148 downwards.
GAAATTTCTTTCTGTTGGGTCTCTGAATACTGAATACCTTTTTCTTTTTTTCTTTTTTTTTGTCTCAGGCTTCTAATTTAGGAATACCAATTATCCTCCATAGATTATTTTGAGCCTTTTTTTTGCTCAGCACTTATTTTTTATGTATTTACTCTGTCAGTAGTTCAGTCTTAAACTATATCAGTTCTGTAGCCTTTTCTGCTTTATTTATTTGCTTTATAATGTTACTTTCATCCATAACTTGTGTCTTTCATTCTGCCATCTCCCTTTCTAATTGTTTTCAGTTGTTTTATCGTCTGGTTTTGAGCTTTGTGTTACTGAGTTCTTCTGGAAATGAATCCTTATGGATACTTTTCTTCTAGTTCTTGGACTGTATTTTCTTCCATACTGAGTTCTATTCCTGTTTTCTTTTCATGCTGTGTTTCTATATTTATTTTGTATTTTTTATACAGTTGGTAATGAGTTTGCATATTTGCCTTGCCCTTCATTTCTTTTCATATTGTTCACAGTCCCCAAGGGCAGCTCTGGGCGGACCTCCTGTTTCTCTTCCCCACTTGACTTTCTGCGCCCTTGGCCTTAGGCCCGTTTGTCTTCACACCTGAGCCACAGTTTAAGTGCCTGGTTATTCCTCCCTCCACCTTTCTGTCCCTGTGGGAGGAGGAAAGCTCAGCCAGGTCTGTGCACCATCTTTGATAGAGGCACAATATCTACTCTCTATCAGTGCTTCTAACTAGGGTTGGTCTTCCTCAGCTTTGGGGTGGTGGGTAGAGCCTTGGCACCCTGTTTCAGGGTGGAGCCCTGAAGTTTCTCCTTCTGTAAGGGTATAAGCCCTGAAAAGAAAAAAAAAAATTAAATACCCTTTTAGACTGTTCCTTTCCAACTCTACACATGAGGAGGTCTGGAGAGAATTCTCAGAACTCTAACTCACCAGTTGTACTGAACTGGCCCCAGAGACCTGCGTGGTCTGCCTGACTCACCCCTCACCCCTGTGCAAACCAACTTCACCCTTGCCGACCACCCCTCCTGCTGGCCTGCTTTTGTTCCTTGCCCTGCCTCATTCTCTAAGTCAGACCTCAGCTCAGATGTCCCAACCTCAAGGAGCCCTCAGGGACCTCTCACACAGGCCATGCTCCTGCTGTTCACACAGCTCTCCATTCCCATTGGTGAGAATCCCTCTTCTTCTCTGAGTCAAGATGTGAGGTTAAACTCCCTCAGGACTTCTACTGGTGGGTAAGTCTGGAAGCTGGCCCCTTTCCAGGGCTGTTTATCTTAGTTATCCATTTCTCCCCATGATTCCCTCAGCCTCCACTTTTTCTAGCTGCATTTTGGAAACTTTAATCTCAGGTCACCTGTGAGAGAAAACCGCCTGTCCTTTTTCATTTGTTGTTTTTAAAGGTCACACAATAAATGAGCTCAATGTTGGGACCTCACATGAGATACTGTGGCTTTAGAAGCCTGTGATTTATGGTGCCGGGACATTAGCGCAGCACCAGAGGGCTGGTCTGGGGGATGAGGGGCGGCCCCGCAGTGAAAATGAAGGTTGGAAGCTGCTCTCGGGCCCAGGCTCCACGGAATCTCTCTTTTTGAGCTGTAAGCTTGTGGGAGCTTGGTAATGCCTTTGAGAGAGGCAGCCCCATGAAGCACGCTGGGCTCCAAACTTCCCTCTGGTTCCAGGACTACGTTGCCCAAACTTCTGACCAGTGTTCTGGATGAAAGTTTGTTTGTGTTCTTAGTTAAATCAAGACAGACATCCCTCAAGTGTTGACTGAGCATCTACTTGGTGCCAGGCAGTGTCTGAGGCTTTGACCACAAGCACAGAATGGTCCTGCCCCAGTGGAGGGATCTTTAGTCGCACTAGGGCTGCCAAGTAAATGCCCTCCGCAGTCGCTTCCTATAGGAAACAGTGTCTAGGGTCAGGTGGGGACAATGTGGAGCCTTGTCCCTCCCTGTCTGCACTGGGAGCTCCTGGAGGAAAGACCTGTCTTTTCACCCCCACCTGCAATGAGACAGCGGATGGAAGGGAATCTCACAGAACTTCTTCTTCCCTTCTCTTCCCCGAACACTCCAATCCCATCCCTCCTCACCTACATCACCCTGGCCCTGCTGTTGTGGCCCCTGAGTACCACTGTTGAGAGGTGTGCTTCCGGCCCTATCTGGAGATTTCTGCCTCTTGTTTCTCACCCGGATTTGGAGCTGACCGGTGGGGTCCCCCCTCCCTTGTTCCCCTAGCCCTTGGCCCCATGTCCTTTCCTGAAAGCCTTTCCCCAGATTGTACTTGTTCCTGACAGGCATCTCGAGGTCCAGAACGATGCCTGCCTGGCCAGAAGGGTGCTGTCCCCTGCCCTCCACGGCCAGGGTGCCTATCTGCAGTTCTTGCTCTGACTCTTTGGAAGCTACAGCAGCATAGGCTACTGGCTGCCCTTGCTGCCAAAGCACTTGCTGGGAAGCCATCCAGCCTCATCCGGATGCCAGGCGAGTAAGACCTGAGGAAACAGATAGATCTAATCCTGGCCTGGGAGGGGACAGCTAAATTGTCAAGCAGCACACTAATGGGGACTGCTGACTGCACAGGTATCTCTGGGTTATAAATGCCCATCACCAGAGAGCCTCCTAAGTCACACAGAGGACAACTTTATGATCCAGAAAATAAAGAACTAGGACAAGATCAGCTCGTGACAGGGAGCAATTGATTGGGAATGGGAGAGAGCTTGGCCTGGGAGCTTGGAACTCCATAAACCACGGAGCTCAGTGCTTCCCGAGGGGACGTGCACTGACCACAGCACAGGGGGCCTGGGGAGCTGTGAGAGGGCTCTGAAGGGCTGTGTGGTGGGAACCTAGAGCACAGATGGGGCTGGGTTCCCTGCATCGCCCCAGTTGATTTCCCTCATTGCTCACAGCGTGATCTCCCTCCAGCTAAGTTCTGATCATGAGACTCTCCTGTAAAATAAAAGACTTCAGGGACTCCTCCACACCCCGCCGTTCAGGGTGCTGTGAGATCCTGGGTTTGATTAGCTTTCCAGCCACATTTGATGTCTTGGGTCCCCCCAACTGTGACACACATTTTCATCTCTGGGCCTTTGTACAAGCCATTGATTCCTTTGACCTTGAAGGCCATCCTTCCCCACCTTCTGCTCATTTGGATTTCTGTCACTGATGCTTCAGGTTTTAGTCCAGATGCCACCTCTTCCATGAAGCCCTCCAGGTTTAGGTGGCCCTTCCATATGCAGTCTGTGCATACTCTGTCATAGGACTTTTCAAAGAATAACGTTTTTGCATTTTTCTCTGTTTGCTTGTTCATATCCCCACCAAAACCTTGGCTGGGGGTGGGGGGGTTGGACAAGGATAGTTTCTTATTTATCATTTTATCCCTAGGGCATGGTGCAGTGTCTAGCACATGGAGGATATTTGTTGAATAAATGAATGAATTAATAAATAAATGAAAGATATACAAATAAATGAAATAACATGACAAAGGGGGGAAAAATGTTGGCCCTCCTGGGACATCCTCTCTCCCTGTCTGCCCTGCTTCTTACGCCTCTACAGCAGGCTTCTGAGGCTTCAGAGATACGGTCATCACAGGATCTTAAGCTGCATCTTCAACTACTGCTGTTTCATGCCTGGGAATGTGCTTGCTGCTTACAGTCCTTTCAGACTTCTCAGTCACCTTCCTCCAGGAAGGCCTCGCTGAATCTCTCGTGGGCCTCCCCCAACCTCTGGTGTTCACATTGCTCTTTGCATAGTTCTGTCTTAGCCTGTATCTTGTTGCATTTTCATATATTTTTTGTCCCATATTTAATTTTTTTTTAATTTTGAGATAATTACAGATTCTTATGCACTTGTAAGAAATGATACAGAGAGACCCATGTGCCCTTCATCCAGTTCCGCCAAGTGGTATAGTTATGGTATAGTTATATGGTATAGTTATGGTATAGTTATATGGTATAGTTATATGCATAACTATAGTGCAATATCACAATGAGGAGGTCGACACTGATACAGTCCATTGACCTTATTCAGATTTCACCAGTTTTACACGCACTCACTGTGTGTGTGTGTGTGTGTGTGTGTGTGTGTGTGTGTGATTAGATCTATTTGTTTTAATCACACGTATAGAATTGTATGACCATCACCATAGTCAATATGTGGATAGTTTATCACAGGCGTCCCTAGAGATACCCTTTTGGAACCGTAGCCAACTCCTTTTCTCTTCTTCCTGCATCATTGGCAACCAACCTGTTCTCCATCCTTATAATTTTGTCTTTTCAAGAATGCCATATAAATGGAATTATGTAGTATGTAACCTTTAGAGACTGGCTTTTTTTTCACTCAGCATTATTCCATTGAGATTCATCCAAGTTTTGTGTATCAGATATTTCTTTTTATTGCTGATTAGTGTTCCATGGTGTTGATGTACAGTCAGCTCTCCGTATCTATGGATTCCACATATGCAGGTTCAAACAATTATGGATCAAAAATATTTGGAAAAAAATTCCAGGAAGTTCCCAAAAGAAAAACTTGAATTTTCCATGTACCAGCAACTATTTACATAACATTTACATCGTATTAGGTATTATAAGTAACTAGAGATAATTTAAAGTATATAAGAGGATGTATGTAGGTTATATGCAAATACTAGGCCATTTTATATAAGGGACTTGAGCATCCACACATTTTTCTATCCTTGGGGGTCCTGGAACCAATCCTCTGAGGGTTGACCACACTGTAGTTTGTTTAACCATTCACCCATTGAGAGAGATCTGGGTTTTTTCCAGTTTGGGGCAATTATGAATAAAGCTGCTGTGAACATTCATGTACAGGTTTTTGTGTAACCATAAGTTTTCATTTTTCTACAGATGGCTGACAAGCACATGAAAAGGTGTTTGACATCATTAGCCATTAGGGACATACCAATAAAAACCACAATGAGATACCACTATACACCTCTTAAAATGGCTAAAATAAAAAAATAGTGACAACACCAAATGCTGGCAAGGACGTGGAGAAACTGCATCATACATTGCCAGTGGGAATGTAAAATGGTACAGTCACTCTGGCAAAGAATATCACAGGTTCTTACAAAACTGTGCATGTGCTTATCATATGACCCAGCAATTGCACTCTTGGGCATTTTAACTGTATATTAAAGCAAGTTTGAAAAAATACATAATTCATATCCATAATAAAAAAAGTAGAAATATGAATAAACATAAAGGAAATAATCTCCTGTAATCTTGCCATAACTACTTGACATATCTACTGATAATATTTTGATGTACTCTGTGTATGTGTGTAGTTCTTTCATCAAAAATGGTGGTGTACACTTTTCTGACTTCGTTTTTTTTTTTTTTTAACAATATAGTGTTCCCCCCCCCCATATCAATGGATGCCTATGTTATCATGTTAACACTTGCCTTATATTAAGTTTGGTGACTTATTTCACTAAACTGAGACATCTAGGTTATTTTAATTTTTTTCTCCTGCTGTTATAAACAATACCTAATGAAATTCCTTATTCACATATTTTTGATAACTTAATAGATGATATTCTCAAGATAAGTTTCAATATGTAGAATTTTTGGATCAAACTTTTTCCCATTTTTAAGTGTTTTTTTTTTTTTTTGAGGTATGCGGGTCTCTCACTGTTGTGGCCTCTCCCGCTGTGGAGCACAGACTCCAGACGCGCAGGCTCAGCGGTCATGGCTTACGGGCTCAGCCGCTCTGTGGCATGTAGGATCTTCCCAGACGGGTGCACGAACCCGTGTCCCGTGCATCAGCAGGCGGACTCTCAACCACTGAGCCACCAGGGAAGCCCTAAGGTTTTTGATAAAATTCCCAACTGCCATTCAGGCAGGTTGCACTGATGTACCCTTCATATCCTAGCTGCTCATGAGTGAGCCCTGACTGTCTCCAGCAACGGCCATTGTAATTTTTCTTATTCTATGTTAGTCTGACAGCTGAAAATGATGTCTTAGCTATTTTATTTTAGATTTTTAAATTTGACTGCCAGAAGGACTAAATTTTTGTTTAGATTTCTTCTATTGTGAATCGCCCGCTCTTATTTTTTATCCATTTATCTATTGATTGGAAGGATATGACCTTGGTCATCTGTATTTCATTTTTCCTAAATTTGTAATTAGATTTAGAACAGTATTTTTTCAGCAAACCTTAAAAATTTTATGTAGTTCAGTCTATCAGTTTTTCTTCTAAGTGCTTTTCCCTTTGGTTCCTTCTTTGAAAGTTCTTCCTCACTCTAAAGTTATATAAATATTCATCTGTGCTTTACCAAATCACTTTTATGTCTCATTTTTTTTTTTTTTTTTTCAGTACGCGGGCCTCTCACTGTTGTGGCTTCTTCCGTTGCAGAGCACAGGCTCCGGACGCGTAGGCTCAGTGGCCATGGCTCACGGGCCCAGCCGCTCCACGGCACGTGGGATCTTCCCAGACCGTGGCACGAACCCGTGTCCCCTGCATCAGCAGGTGGACTCTCAACCACTGCGCCACCAGGGAAGCCCTATGGCTCAATTTTTCATTTAAATATTGAATCCAGCAGGGATTCATTTGGAGGATTTGGTATAAAGTAGGGATTTAACTTGTTTTCCTGTAGCTAACTTGTGTCTCTGCCTGGTTCCCTGAGTAATTCACGCTTTCCCCCAACTGGAAAGGTCATCTTCATCATGGCCCACATCATTCTCTGCCCTCAGGTCTGTTCTGTGTCACCAAGATGTCTGAAGCCACCTTATTCAACCTGCGAGCAACCTCTCTTCAACATTATCTTTATTATTTTCCATGATGCATCTAGGGTCTCTTTTTGCTGACTTTACCTGTTGAGTCCATCGGTCTGTACACACAGGTTTTTATCTTCAGCTCGGTAACATTTTATTGCATTATATCTTTCATTTCTCTTCTGCGTCATTTGTTGTGGATTCTATTTTAAGAATCCTCATTATCTACATGTGTTCTTCATTTTCTATTTGACAAATCTTTCACCTTCGGCCATATTGTCTGAATTTCTTTCACATTTGTTTTCTGTGTTATTGACTTGATATCCTGAAGCTTGACTGCTACTCTTCCCTGCCTACAAAGTGGCTGTGTTTCCGCTATTGCATTTTCAGTTTCCTTGCTATCCTCTCATTTTGAATGCATCCTCCTTTTCATCTCATCGTGCTGATAGCCCCATCTTGTGACTTTCTGTTCCTCTGTCTTAGAAGCCAAGCTTCTTGTACACTCCTGAAAAAAGTAAACAGTTTCCTGAACTTTTCTTCTGAATTCTGCAGTATCTCACTTTTAGAGGCATGCTCTTCCTCTGGCTGCACAGAATGATATTCCCATTCTTGTGGTATGTGGTGTTTTCCCTTGTAATTGAAAGCATGATAGACTTTGGTGAAACTTGGTGAGGTTCCACAAACTGGGTGAGAGGCCTGTCCTGAAAACCTATATCCATTCGATTCTGGGGGAGGCCTGCTCTGGGACTCCGTGTCTGCCCACTTCCAGGGTGACTTCATTCCCCTCTCAGCACCAGCTGGGGAGATGGATGTGTCCACTTTCTCACATCTAAAATGCTTCCATGATGCATTTCTCCCCTGCTCAGCTGGCACATTCCTTTGGCCTGCAGCATCTGGTTCTTTGGTTGTTCTAGTCTGATGTGATAGGTGAAAAGTATGATTTCCTGCCTGCATCGCTTCTGGGCATTACTCTCCTTACCCTTTCCCCAAAGTGCTCTTCCCCTCAGACCACAGCACTTAGATGCATGATGTTACTTGTAGACCTTAGATAGCTATGTTGTATCTGGCTGTTTTCTGGGAAGAGAAGAGAGTGTGGGGAGCAGGGTGGTGAAATGGAAACTTCCTTGACTCCCAGCATAGCCCAGTTCCTCACCGGTAGTAAGTAGCCTTGGATCTCTAGGGCAGGGACAGCGTGTGGATCTTATTACTTTTTTTCTCAGGCAGTCCTCTGTTTCAGGCAGCAGAGTCAGGGTGTGCCTGTCCCAAGCCCCAGCGCATTTTCTCAATCCAGCCCTGATGCAGAGCCTTCCTTCCCCCATCCTGACACCAGATTATCTGATTATCTGTCAGTGTTAGAATGAAGAAATGTTGTTGTGAGCTTTCAACATTCCTCTGACATGATAATAATTTTACTGAAAAATTGGGCATGCCTTGGGCTGCTCTCCCCATTTTGAACCAGAAAGTCTTCTTAATATAGTGTGTTCAATCATTTATTTATCTGTCTACACCCTCCTCCCCTCATTTGTCTGTCAGCTTTTGGTAAGAATTATAATTCACCACTACATCAACAGTATCTAACAGAGTCTTGTGCGTAGTGTTTAATAGAATTTTTTTTTTGAATTAAACTGGGATATCATTGCCAAGGAAGAGACTGGGGAGAGAGACAACACTGGCCTTTGAGAGACAAGGCAGCAGCAGGAGGAAGATATGCCAGCAAGGGAGACAGCAGAGCAGGCAGGAGTGTGGGTGGGAGAGAGCTGGGCAGGTGGACTGGTCAGGGCTGACAGGGTTGGCCGTGTGGCTGAGAAGGGCGATGAGTGAAGAGGTGATGCCTGGTCAGTCTCTGGTGACCTTTAGTTTCAGAAACGTGATGGAGACAATCCCTTCCCTAGTTGAAAGGCTGTGTAGGTTGAGGAAGGAGTTCAGAACAGATTTTAAAAGAAAAAGTGAAACAGAGAAAAAAGAGGGCTTGAGGGGAAATCGGCATGCCAGAAGCGATTTTTGTTTTGGTTACTGCTGTTGCTGTTGTTGGAATGGGGAAGATCTGATCAGCTTAATATCCAGAGGGAAGGAGATTGTGACTAGAAAGAGCAATTTGCAAGACAGAGGAGGAATATGGGCCAAAGCCAGTCTGAGTCTGATCTGAGGAGGAAGGAATCAAAGGAGTGAACGAGTGGAGGGAAGGCTGGTCTGAGAACTGGATGATGAGGGCTGAGCTCCCCGTGCAGGAGGTCCCTGGACGAGGGAGGTGCGGGGCTTGTTGGGTGGGGAAGGCAGCCCAGGGCGGTGGTGGAGATACCTTAGGTGGCAAGGACAGAGGGGAGGGGCGCCTTCTTCTCCCTGCTCCTAGTACAAGGGTAGGGGTTGGGGGGGGGAGGGGAGGACGAGAGGCACAGAAGGCCTGGTGTAGCAAAATGCAGAAAGATGAAAGGGTTACCCGGCAGCCTGCAGGCCCAGCCTAGGGGCAGAAGAAGCCTCTAGATCTGATGTTGGGCACCACAAGAGACCTGAAAGCCTCTCGCTTCAGGTGGCCTTGTGCACTGTGCTAACATTGATTGCCTTTCTAGGACGCTTGAGGAAAGGTTTTAGGAAGTGGCTTCAAGCCAGCAGGGAGGCACTCCCTGGACTACAGCCCTTTTTTCCTCACCTTTCAGATGTTTTGGGGGATTGCTTCATACTTGTCTCCAGAGATATAAAATACATGGGCTGAGGACACACAGTAAACCTCTGTAGAGATGTCCCTGTCCTGGATCCTCTGATCTCCAGACACCGGCAGTGGCTCCCCTCACACCCTCTGTGTCCCTGCCCACCCCCTCTCTGCTAATTTACCTCTCCGAGGACTAACCTGAGCCCCTTAAGTGGTCTGGCTTAGCACTGTCAGCTGGACCAGAAAGCTGGTTGTGAAATACGCAGCTCTGAACTTGTGCTTAAGATAGCCTTCTTGGGTTGAAAAACAAGATCTCAATTAACGAATTAATCAATTAATCAATAAAACATGTCCAAGAACCTTGTGTACGTCTGATACCCTAGAGGCAATCAGGCCGTCATCCATGCCCATGAGAGTGTACACGTACCTCAATGAAAGAAAGTCACAGAAATAAAAGCCTTTAAACTAAGGGGGACAATTCATCTGAGGTCTGAGGGGTAGACAGTCCATTTAAAGGAGAGGCAGAGGGGTGGATGAAGTGAGTCTGGAGTCCTGTCTCAACCAAACCGTTTCATTTTAAAGCAGGACTTGCAAATTAACTTTTCCTTTTGGTATTCTTCAACACCCTTTGAAACAAATAATTAGCCATGCAAAAATTCTAGAACTCAATTCCTAGTACTACTCTCCAGAGCACTTGAACCGTGCCCCGAAGCTGGCATTGTTACAAGGAACTCTTGATGAGAATAATGCCTGATACTGTGCAATTGTGTGCGGTTGGCCTTCCTTGCGTGGTTCTGTGTACGCACATCAATTACATGCATTCAGGATAATTTGTCTTTTTAAAATCACACCTTCTATTTCACCCCAAGAAGATAAATGGATCCTGCCTCAGTCCCAGTTCCATTGATTTTCCTGTGGTCCTATGGTGAGGCTATTACCAACACTAATCTCAAACCCTGCTAGGAGCCAGGAAGGCCTTAGAATTCAGAGCGCCAATTTCGGCAACTTTCACCTTAATTTTCTTTTCACGGGCTTTTGTTCTGACTCCCCTCCTCACATCTCATTTTCAAGTATGATTTGATTATTATCCTGTGAGGTGTGTTCCGCTGGCTCTGAGCAGACACCTTTTCGCCATATGCAGCTTGCAGGAGGGGGACAGGGGCCTCTCTTGGTGAGGGTGACCCTCCTCAGGGCAGGGTGTCCCTGCAGCTTTGAAGCCTCACCCCATGGCCTCCCCTTCTGGCCGGGTGAGCCCACAACCTTCACCTTGTAGCTCTCAAAGTTACTTTTCTAGGGAGAGGAGGAAGAAAAGAAGAAACGGGGAGTGGAATTGAGAGGCTACAGGCACTGGGGAGGGTTTTGATAGTGAGCTCAGTGTTGGAAGTTAGGGCAGCTGCCGCCCATGTTCCCAGGGTTTGAAGTGATAGATGTCAGGTGGCCCTTTCCTTCCATTTCCCAGGGCTGTTCTGCAGCCTCCCGGCTGTCACACATCCCCACCTTCTGCTGGACCCAGGACCACACTCAGGATCTGAAGAGATCACACACCAATTAAAAAACGTACTGATTAATTTTCAGAAGGCAAACCATTCCGTTCATTAAGATATTTCTAACAGGACCGAGGGCATATAAGAAAGAGTAAGTCTTCCTTCACTGTTAACCCTGGGCCCAGTGGCCTTCCAGAGTACTGCTCTTAGTGGCTCCGTGGAACCTTCCAGGGACAGTCTATAAATAAGGCATGCCCTCAATTCCTCCTGCCACGTCACTGTCCACGCTTCTGCTGTCCTTTTCTGCTTCATTTCTCTTCCTTCTCTTCCTCTCTCTCCTCCCTCTCCTTCCCCCCCACTTCTTTTCCTTCTTTGATATAATAATTTATCTTGTAGATGGTTCCATGCCAAGACTCATAAACCTGCCTCATTCTAAAGGGTTGCATAGTATTCTACCACGTGGAAATATAATAAGTTATTTATCTAATCCCCTAGTAATAGTTATTTTGGTTGTTTCCACTCATTTTTTTTTTAACCATTAAAAAGAATGTCGCACAAAAGAATTGAAAGCAGGGACTCAAAGTGATATTTGTACGAAGATGTTTATAGCAGTATTGTTCACAGCCACAGTAGCTAAAAAGCAGAAACAACCCAACTGTCCATCAGGAGACGAATGGATAAACAAAATGTGGTATATCCATACAATGGACTATTATCCAGGCACAGAAAGGAATGAAATGCTGATATATAGGACAACATGAAAACAGTATGCCAAGTGAAAGGAGTAGCACACAGAAGGACAAATGTTTATGATTCTATTTATATGTATGAGGTACATAGAATAGGCAAATTCATGGAGATAAAAGTAAATGGAGGTTTTGAGGTGGAGGTGAAGGGGAATGGGGAGTTATTGTTTAATGGATACAAAGTTTTATGTTGGGGATGATGAAAATGTTTTAGGTGTAGATAGTAGTGATGGTTGTGCAATATTGCAAAGGTATTTGTTTTCTTTTTGTGCGTGTGAATGTATTTAATGTCACTGAATTATATACTTGCAAATAGTTAAAAGTGAAAATTATCATGCCATGTACATTTTATCACAATAAAAAGAAATGACGATAGAAAGATAGGAAAGATAATAATATGCTGCTGAAGCCTTAGAAAGAAAAGAATGCTGCAGGGAACATCCTTGTACAATAGGGCGCTCTGTAGGAACACAAGTGTATCTGTGTGATACATTCCCAGAAATGGAGAAGGAGTGTGTACATTTTAAATTTTGATATACAATGCCAAAGTTTCTTCAGAATATTGGACTAGGTAATGCTCTGACTCATGAGATATGAGGTTGGTTTGATACCAACCACAGTCTGACATCAAACAGTTTGATCTTTGCCACCCTGACAGCTGAAACATGGACCCCTTGTCGATTTAATTCACATTTCTCTGAGGGGGTTAAGCCATATATGTGGTGAGTGTCACAGACTTCCCTGATCAGGAGTCACCTTGGGGCCAGGTCAAGATGGAAATAGGTCAGGAGCAGCCTGGAGGCACAAGGGCGGGCTGGCTGGCTGGGCGTGAAAGAAGAATTTCTGGCTCCTTTACCCCCTCTGCAGCCTCCCTCTACTTGCTGCCTCAGCTTTATTATGTGGTTCATGGAACCGCAGAATGGCACCTTGGAAGAGGACCTAACAGGTCCAGATGCCCAGCACAGCGAGTCCTTGGTGTGCTCCCTTCCCAGCTTTGAGAGTCTCTGCGCACTGCTCGTGACAGCAACCTCACTTCTTCCTGATTCCTAGGAAGGTTATTCTCCATCAAATGTACCTCCTCCTGGTTTTCCACCCCATGATCGTAGACCCTCTGAAGAACCAGAACAAGTGTAGTCCTTCTCTGAGCAGCTCTTGGGCCAGTCACTTGCAAAGATAAAGCCTGAAATAAATGATGGTGAATGGATCCCTGAATACATGCATTATCTGCAAATTTCAATCACTAATATTATTATCCTGCCGCTTCCATAACAGTATAGAGTTCTTAGAAAGGAACTTCCTCAATTCAGAGGACAGTGGGCTGGCCCTGTCTGGGGTACAGCCTGCGCTGAGTCAATGCAGGAAGCATGTAGCCACCTGGCATGCTTTGACCTTCTTCACATAGTGAGCTACAGAGCCAAGGCACCTTGATTTATAATGTACATGTGTCCTGTCTAAGGACCACCTTCTCTTGGCTTCAATCCAGAATTCCAAACCCCCGTGATCAGTCTGAGTGAATCTTAACTCACTCACCAGCATTTTAGTAATTTCTTCCAGCTTTTTGTCACTTCCTGATTTGATATATATTCCGTTAAATATTCTTCCTCCACTCTATGGATTACAATGTTGATTAGGTCAGGACCAAGGGCAGTGTCAGGTAATGACATCCCATTTCTCAAGGCTGACGGGATAGTTATTTAACAGAACTATTCCTAATGGGATGGCTGAGGTCTCAGCCAACTATCACATTTATGGTGAAATCATGAGGGGCTCAGATGCTCTGCTGATATCAGGATGCTGGGGACAGTGGGAAGACGTGGGAGACAAAACAGGAAAGTTACTGTTAGTGCTTGAGTTCTGACTACCAAGGAACAAGCAGGTTGTGCTGTGGAAGCGAGGGTGGGGTGGGGGCAGGGAACTTGGACCAGATCATTGTCTTGGTATGTGGAACTGCGGGAGGAGAGTAGGGTGCTTGCATTCAGACGCGTAGGTATAATTCGGGCCTCGGAATAACAAATCTATATGTAGGGCTTACTATGTGTCAGACGCTGTCCTATGCACATACGAACTCATTTCATTCTTACACATCCTAGGAGGCAGGTGCAGTCATTATCTCCATTTTACAGATGAGGACACGGAAGCACAGAGAATGGTTAAATAATTTACCCTGAATCATACCTGCAGGGTTTAAAGCCAAGCCTGCTGGCTCCAGGGTGTGTGCTCTTAACCACTTCACTCTATGGCCTTGGAAAGCTCAGCCTCCATCATATTACTGAATGGATTTCAGAGTCTGCTGGCATGTTCAGCTTCTAGAAAGAGGATGTGGCTAACCCCAGGGACTCCAGACCTCAGGGCAATCTCTCCAGGGCCAGCAGTCCCTGAGGAATCTTCTCTCAACCAAGTGGGAGAGGTGAAAGTGACTGCTGTGAGGAGTTGTTAAATACTGCCTCAAAAGATGTCTTATCATGTTCTGAATGTGCGGTGGCATTTCCTAGCTGAGTGGGAATGGTACAGGGCCCGTGGGAGAAGGTCTGGGTCAAGGTAGGGCTTTGCCATCACCTGACTCCTTGGTCCCCAGTTGTCTCTTCTGTGAATAAACAAAGCTGAGCTAAAAGATAACTTTAGTGTAGTTACTTTCTTATGTAAAAGTTTAGTATGTCTTAAGATGGGGGAACTTTAGTTGTATACCTGGATGAGTGCATTCAGTGCAGGCAGCCTCTTCACTGGACAGGTGTGGTCAACACAGGGATAGACTTGCCTTCTGTCACGCTCGGAAGTGACAGAGTCCTGTGTTGCCTGGGGAAGGGAAGCAGAATAAACCCACATCCTTCATTAGATCCCAGAACAGATGTGAGGGCAGTGGTTCTCAGCCCTGGCTGCCGTTGGATCACCTGCAGAGATGCTGAAGCACACATGGGAGCCGTGAGGGAGGATAGAGCCCAGGCTGTTACATTTTTACCAAGTTTTCCTGGACGGATTCTGATCATCATCAAAATTTGAGAACTAGTGGTCTGGGGTGTGGCTCACAGTCATTGCTTAAAGTCCTGGGTGTTCTATTGTGCAGGTAAGGTGATACAGTCTGTGGGCTCTCCTGTATTTGGCTGTGAGAGGTGCAGAGAGCAGCAGAGGACAGGAAAGCAAAGGCAGGCCTCAGTGAGCTCAATCAGGGACTGGTGACACCAGGACAGGCCACAGCTGAAGCTGCAGGCACCGGCGTGGCATGGAGGGACAGAGCCCTGGAGAGGGACAGAGCCCTGGAGAGATCCAGTGCATTTGCAAACTGCCGGAGAAGCTTCTTAAAACAGAAAGCACTGCGAGGTTTTTCTAACGTCCTGGAACATAATGGAAAAACAGTGTTTAGTGGACCTAGGGTAATTAAATTTTTAGCCAGCTTATCTCCCAATTTGACTTCTTTTAGCCTCATTTTAATTATTTTCCCTTAGGATTTATACAAGTTCTAATTAGAACATCACATAAATCTGTTATTTAAAACAAAGACAGATCTTTCTGATCATGTTTTTTAAGAATTTTTTTTTTGTGAAATTGATACAAACCCATTATTTGTTTTTTCAATCAACTAATATACAAAAGTACCCAAAAAGAGAAACAGAAGAAATTACTTCAAATTCTGCCATGGAGAAGAAATTAACATTTGGTGAACATTATCACAGCTCTCTCTCTCTGATAGAGTGATAGCTAATTAGGTAAATTGAAACACTTTTACAAAAATAGAATCTTACTGTACACATTTTTAAATTAAAAGCATTATGTTTAGTTTGATTCAAATTTAATAGCCAAATAAATTAAAATGAAACTTCAAAAATTGCTGAAGTTCCTTCCAAGTTATTTCAATTTCGGAAAGAATTTTCTGAAGTTATTTATTTTGGGGAAGGAAGAAGAGTTTTAGTCCCAGTTTTAAAATGGCACAGTGACTCCTGCCACTTTCCACCATCCCTCCAACTCTGGATTTCTCTTGCTACTATTTTTACATCAACAAGGTTTGCACCATTTGCATTCTGTTGTCTGCTGTCACGCCCAGGTGTTTACCGTACTCCCCTCTGCTCACCTGCTGTTTGCCTGACCTTCACCAGCACTTCTGTATTCCAGGGCAATGATTCTCAAACTTTAAAGTGTATATGAATCACTTGGGGATTTGGTTAAAATGCGGATTTTGGTGCCCTAGGTCTGAGGTGGGGGTCTGTATTTCTTACAGGCTCCCTTATGATACTCACGCTGCTGCTGCAAGAACCACACTTTGATGACAGGTTCTAAAATGTTTTACTTCTTAGATGATCAGACTCTATCCTCTGACCCCTACCCACCCACCCCTCTCCCCATAGCTCATTGGTGCTGTGTTCCCTGAAATGTGGCATTCTTGAGCATGCTTGGATCTTCTTGCCTGTTTGTATGCATGGGGTGGGGAGCAACCTGCCTGGCTTTAAAATACCTGGCTGACATACATTCCTTTGCTCAGAATTGTGGACATTTTTCAGTGTCTTCTGGCATTGGACATTGCTGTGGTCAGTTTAGGACAAGCCTGATTTTTACCTTTTTAAGATGATTTGCCTTTTTCCACTTGGATAGCTGGAGGATTCCTTCTTTATCCTTGAGGTTTGGTAATTCACCAGGATGTGTCTTGATTTGATCTTGGGATGTATTTTGACTTTTTCAGAGGGCAGTGTCAAGCCTTTAATTCAGGAAACCTTTGTCCCATCTGCCCTCGAACCGTCTGCACTCTGCTTCTGGAGTCTTACGCAGAACACTGATGAAGCATTGCCGGTGGATGCACCGGGGTGTGCCGTTTGTCACTGGGGCTGTGGGCTGGGACCCACTGAGGCTGTTTCCCTGCCTCCTCCACACTCTCTCTGGAAGCCGCTCTCGGCCAGGAATCCTTGTCCTGGTAGCGCTGGAGATGGGGACAGGAAGAGGCAGAGACACAGGAGAGAGAGAGAGGAACACCCTCGGGCTATTTCACAGATTCCCACACCTCCCCTGCACCTTGGTTCTCATATCGCTGGAGGGCCTTTTAGGATGCAACATTTCCTTTGGAGAAATACAAATCTTGCCCAAAGTCTGAGGAGATTTGGGCCAGCTTTCAATATTCTTCCAAATTTCGCTGCATTTTCTACTATGCAGTTTGTAGTAGTGGCTGTTTCTTTTAGTAAAGGTTGGTCTTTCTTCCCTTCCTACAAGAAAAAGCCCTTTTCCTTTGTGCATTTAGCTAGAGATACATGGGAGGAGATAGAAGGCTTCAGCTTTCCAACTTTGCTTTCCTCCACCTTTCTAAGCCAAGGCCAGGATGAGGTTCAACCTGTTTCACATTTAACTGGGTTTTTTCTTCTCCGTTTTTTGTTTTTTGCTTTTTTTGCAATTGGATCTTGCAATGGCTAATGGTGGGACCCCTGACCAACAGGGGCCTGGCCCTCTGTCCCTGCTGCCTGGGTTCCTGCCTCTGAAGCTGCTCAGTGCTGGGGCAGCCCCAAGCCAACTCCCTCTCAAGGGGAATATACTTCAGCCCAGGTGTATCCTCAGCTCTTTTCTCTGCAAGGCCTGTTTTTTTTTGGTACGTGGGCCTCTCACTGTTGTGGCCTCTCCCATTGCGGAGCACAGGCTCTGGACGAGCAGGCTCAGCGTCCATGGCTCACGGGCCCAGCCGCTCCGCGGCATGTGGGATCTTCCCGGACCGGGTCACGAACCCATGTCCCCTGCATCGGCAGGCGGAATCTCAACCACTGAGCCACCAGGGAAGCCCTGCAAGGCCTGTTTTATTGGCAAATGGTGAACCAGGAGAAAGTCTGAAACCACCGAACCCACTGACCCAGCTCCTTGGTTGAAAGACACTTGCACCATCATTACTTGTGCTATTATTTGCATATCTAGGCTTTACTGGGAAACAGGGAAGGCTGACTGGAGGTACTTCAGGGTGACCAAAACCTAAAAGATGTGGCACCTGACCACTTCAGAGTGAAGGCCCTGCAGTCTCTCAAATCATCCCCACCTTTACCCATTTAGGATGGTGCCAAACAGGAGGGCCATCATCTCCACTTTCGAGAAAGGAAAGTTGAGGGAACAGAAGTGGGAGTCACAGACCCAACCTTGTTTCTACCTAAAACGATGAAACAGATGACGATAGCCCCCCACCTCAGGACCTTAGTGACAGTTATTAGGGAATTGAGGAAGGTGCAAAAGTTTACCCCTGATGCAAACTCACGTGTGGTCCATTCCTGTGGTTCCCCCACTGCTCCCACACCTAGGGATGCTCACCCTCCTTATTGGGACAGCTGAGAAGTCAGCTGCCTTCGGGGAGGATGGACAACGAAGCAGATTGCAGGCACTGGGAGGGGCAGCCCGACCCGCTGCCTCACCACAGCGTGCCATGTGTCAGAGGACACATCTGGGAGAGCTGGCAGCGGATGGAGAGATGCTTTTAGGGTAAGATCGGGCAGGGGAAAAGGAGGAGGTGTCAGCCGTCAGGCTGAAAATCCTGGGGCTAAGCTCCACTAAGAGAGAAAAGTAGTTTTGTTCAGACCTCTGCTTCCTGCCAAGGTTGCGACCCCTCCTCCCCCCAGCCCCAGCCCATAGCTTGAAAACAACCTAGTTCTCTAAGGGAACATTATCTTCTTCCCAAGTGTCTACCCCAGACAGTGTTCCGAGCCTCCTTTTGTAACCAGAGGCTAAAGTTACAACTGCCACCTTTTCCCCGTGGCTGTGGCTTAAGCGTGTTGTAAACACTAGATTGTAAAACTGAGTCCATTACACATCAAGCAAGAGAGCTGCTTCAATTCAGCTAGTTTTAAAAGTCTGCTGGAATGAAGTCATTCTGGAAATTGAAGATGGGATTCCATGTTGTAGTGGACACATGTCTGGTGGGCTAGGGGCACCACTTAGAACACTCCTTCCTGCTTGAACGGGGCTGGGGGCGTCTACCTGGAGAGCCTCAGGAGCTCTGGGGGGCCCAGATGGTATTCCTCCCACCTCAGGGAGCTAGGGCCTGGGCACTGGGCCTCGGCTCAGACACCTGGATGCGCCTCACTAAGGCTCTGACTTTTTTGTTTGTTTGTTTTTGCGGTACGTGGGCCTCTCACTGTTGTGGCCTCTCCCGTTGCGGAGCACAGGCCCTGGACGCACAGGCTCAGCGGCCATGGCTCACGGGCCTAGCCGCTCCGCGGCATGTGGGATCTTCCCGGACCAGGGCACGAACCCGTGTCCCCTGCATCGGCAGGTGGACTCTCAACCACTGCGCCACCAGGGAAGCCCAGGCTTTGACTTTTGAGGGAGCGACTCGAAGGTTTAGGAGACTTGGGACATTTGCAGCAGCATTAAGTCCCAGCAGCTGCATCTGCATCGGGTGTTTGGAGGGTGGGCAGGGCGGAGGGGCCATCAGGAGTGTCTAGGCAGGTCCAGACCCTCTAGGGTCTAGGTGCAGCCCAGGCTGCTTTGTCTGCTACCCAGCTTCTCCAATGATTCTGAGCACTGCTCCATTGCTTTCCAGAAGGCTGCCTCCCTTTTCTGTTTCTTTCGTTTAACCACAGTCAATTTCCATTGCTTGAAACCAGGAACCCTCACTGATACAAGAGTGGTGCCGAGTTTTGAGTTGGCCAGTTATTTCTTAGAGGAAGGCTGCGCCAGCAGGAAGACCGTACCTGTGGAGGAGATGCAGGAATGCCCATTCCTAATTTAGTAAAGGGCTATCGAGTGGGTGCCGGTGGCAGGCACTGTGCTCAACAGTAGGAAGCATGCCTTCATGGAGCTTTCGCATGAGTGGAGGAGACGTGCCTGTCCAGCTTCCGGATCACGGCCCCAGGTGGGCCCCGTCTGGAAGGCTGCCTGCCTGGTGGGAGGCTGTGCCATCCACTCGCACAGCAGGTGCCCAGCAGGCCTGTGTGGAGGGTCAGGTAAGGTCCTGGCGTTCATCCGTGGCAAGTCGCCTAGAGCCCAGTGTTCATGCACGCACAAATCGCCCAGTCTTTCATGGGTTGTTATAGCTATTTCTTCTAGTTTTTCTTTCTGGTTTTATTTTTCTTTCTTCTTATTTAGACTTCAAGAGGGAGAGAATTACTGGTCACAACCAATCCAGATTTACCCTCTGTCTTTAGGGTTGAAGGGACACTGGACTACCAGGTGCTTATATGTTTGGGGGTGTTAGGAGCTCCCATGCGGCACCCCAGGCTCCGGTCCTGACTCTTCCTTTGCACAGCCATCCCATTTGGGCCCAGAGCCTGACTGCAGCCTTCTGCAAGCAGGGCCGTGGCTCCCGTCCGCCAGTTTCTATGCTGTTCTTGCTGCTGCCCTCTGCCTGCTTCCTCATTCCTGGAGTCACTGGGCATCTCAGTGCCCATCAGCTGGAGCCTTGGACTTCTGGCTGCTCACCGCTGACCCAGTGGCCTTTGCATACCTCCAAGGGCAGGTAGCACACGTCCCTAAGCACTGATCCAGGGCTTCTTAACCTGGCTGAACTTAAGAAAGGCCTGGGGAACTTTTAAAGCAACACTGATACCAGTCCCTGCCCCTCCCCTGCCATCTGACTGAATTGGCCCCCATGGGGATGGGCTGTAGTATCTTTAAAATCTTCCCAGGTGATTCCATGAGGTGCCAGTGTTTAAAAGCACTGTTCGAGGTCTTTTATTCTGGGATAAGCCTTCAAGGGGGAACCAAGCCCAGTCCTGCCCTGCCCAGGGTCTGGCAGCCAGGCGGGGGCCCTGCCCTCCCGCTCAGGCCCAGACCCAGAATCCTGGGGGTGCAGTGTCCTCCCTTCCAGGAAAACTAAGAGATTTTCTCCTCTTCTCTCAAGATTAGAATAGGAACTTCACCAGAGAAGCATGGCCGTCATCCCATCCACTTGATGTGTTTCCCTTCAGAATGTCTGCCGTGCTTACTTCTCAGGACGCTGGCCAGGAGTGTGTTCTCACTGCAGCGATGCCCAGACGGCCCTCCCCGGCCTGGGCTGTGGCCAGCACACGACTCCCTTCCCTCCTCTCCAAGCGGCGGCCGAAGGCCTGGAGCCTGAGGGGGCAGAGGATGCAGAATTGGCAGACATTTTCCTCAGGCAGTCTGGGAAAGATTGTTTAAATTTAGGCCCTCTCCTCCCAGAATGAAAATAAGTTATTTTTTTGTGAGTAAGTATTTGTTATTGAATTAAATATAAGTCCAGGGCACTTCTCCTAATTTACGGCTGTGGGTACAGAGCTGAGGTGGCCTGCGTCACCGGGTGCCCCCTTTATGGCCACGCTGCCTTCACAGCATCTTTCCCACCCCCTACCGTTGCTCTTCCGTTTCGGTGTCTCTCCCAACTTTGTCAAATGTAACGTGAAAGTAAAAGGAAACAAAAGAGAGGTTTTCCAAGAGGAGAAATCAGATTTATCCTGAAGTCATTAAATGTGTAGAAAACCCAGAACAAAGGATTGCAAATAGTGTGCACGTGTGTCTGTGTGTAAGAGTAAGAGAACGAATCATTATTTCCCAGACAGCCAGAGCCTTCTGATTCATCTTAGGTTCAGGCGCCTCTGAGGTGGCGTCAGCCAGAGAGGCCACCCGCTCAGGTGTCCCAGCACCTGCACAGACGCCGTCAGCGCCCCGGGGCACCCCACAGCACCTCAGGTGGAAAACCAGCCACTGCCTTTCCTGGCAGCCTTCTGCTCTCACTGTCCTGCAGAACTGACCTTCCCTGTCTGAGCTCAGGGGCCTTGGACTTTTCTCTTGTCTGTGTCATCTACTAGAAGCTGAATAGTTTGGGGTCAAAGACTGAGTCTTTCATGGTCTTTTATTGTGGCATTCCCAGGAGTCCACCGCAGGGCCTGGCTTACTGTGGTCAGTCTGTATGTGTTTGTTGAATGAATAAATGAATGAATGGATGACTGGGCACAGAAGGGACCTGCAGACATTTCAGACACATTGAGGTCATCTCACTGCCATCTTTGACAGGTGCATCCACCGTGCCTGAGCTGTGAGGTGGGGTGTGACGGGACTCCCGGGGGGGACAGAGGAGGGAGGAGCAGCTATGAGGTAGGAGGTGGTGCTTAAACTGGGCCTGGACAGATGGACAGGTTCTGTGAAGCCCCCATCATAAGGGATGCTGGTACTTCCAGGCAAGCAGCAGTCTCCCTCATCCTCCCCACACTCTGCTCAACTTAGACCCGTGGACATGGGTCCTCTGAGAAACAGTGCTGGTGAGTGGCCAGCAAGGCCTTTCAGCTGCTTTGATGGGATGCTGAACAAGGACCAACCTCCTGGGGAGGCTCACTGGGGGTGTAGTCTACACAGGCCATCTGACACGCCTCCCACCTAGGGGACCTTGCTGATGCTGTGAGTTCCCTCTGTTGTGGCCTTCTTCCCCTTCCTCAATGAGCAGCTCAGCTGTCACCTTCTTCCCCTTAGTAGATTCTTGAAACCTCTGCTTACATTGTGACCACTGTCAGCCCTGTGTCTTGGCTGCTGCCGCGCTGTCTTTTCCTGTGACGTGCCCGTCCACGAGCTGCACAGGACACGAATAGCATCCCGTTCAGTTGGCTTGGTAGCTGCTGAATAAATGCAGGGCTTGTTTCCTTGACAGACCAATTTCCTAACGCTTTTTGAGTGACACTGTATGACAGGGATTATCCATGGGCTTTGGTGGTGCTCTCATTTCCTCCTCAACACTGAGCAGGAGTGAGTCTTGCCAGCTGACGGGGACTGAGGGATAGAAATTCCGGGCTGGGGCTATGCCTTGGAGAGGACTATGGGGACAGGGGGACCGAGACCGTTTGGGGTAAAGTCTGCCTGAGAACCTGTGTGTTCAGAGTGCTCTTGCCTTTCTACCAAGGTTTAACCACAACAGACGGCCCAGCCGAGCTCTGTGTGCCATGCTGCAAAATACCTAGAGGCCCCATCTGGCGTGCCCCGTGCTCCAGCCTTCGGCTCCAGCACAGGAGGGGCTGCCCACAGCGACAGCCTTGGGGGCTGAGTGGAGACTCTTCCTCATCTCTTCCACAGGCCCGAGTTTCCACCATGAGACATCCTTTGGATAAACTGTGGTAAAATATTGAAACACATCTTACTGTCTAAACCATTTTGAAGTATAAAGTTCATTGGTACTAAGTTCATTCATATTGTGGTGCAGCCATCACCACCCTCCATCTCCAGGACTCTTTTCATTTTGCACAGTTAACATCTTGCCGGTTGAGCAATAGCTCCCCATGAACCCCTGCCCCCAGCCGTTGGCAACTACCATCTTACTTTTATCTTTTATCTCCCTATTTCCCCCATACCTCAGCCTCTGGTGACTACCATTCTACTCTCTGTTACTATGAGTTTGGCTTTTAATCTATATTCCACTTATATGTAAGTGAGATTATTCACTCTTTGTCTTTCTGTGTCTGGCTTACTTCACTTAGCACAATGTCCTCCAGGTTCATCCATGTTGTCCCAAATGGCAGAATTTCCTTCTTTTTTAAGGCTGAATAATATTCCATTATATGATAGAATATATATATATATATACACACACACACACACAAACATACACACTCATGTATACACACATATCATAGTACACAATGGAATATATACATATATATGAGTACATATATACCACATTTTATTTACTCATGAGACATACTTTTCACTGAGTTTTAAAGGTTCTTTAGCCTTTAATATGTTCTTTGTTAGAATAAATACTACTTTGGGGGAAAAGACCTTTAGATGCATCAATATTGCCAGCTTTATTATTCTCTGAGGTTCTCAGCTCCCAGAGATAAGAGCCTAGGTGAGCTGGAGCATAGGAGTGCTTCACAGTCAGTGCTGTGGTCTGAATGTTTGTGTCCCCCCCACCCCAACCAAGTTCATATGTTGAAATCCTAACCCCTAAGGGGATGGAATTAGGAGGTGGGGCCTTTGGGAGGTGATTAGATCACAAGGGTGGGACCCTCACAAATGGGATTAGTGGCTTTATAAAAGTGGGTCCAGAAAGTTCCTTTGCCCTTTTGGCCATGTGAGCATACACTGAGAAGTCTGCAACCTGGAAGAGGGCTTTTACCCGACCATGCTGGCACCCTAATCTCAGAATTCTAGGCTCCAGAACTGTGACAAATAAATTTCTGTTGTTTATAAGCCATTCAGTGTGTGGCATTTTGTTATAGCAGCCTGTATAGTCTAAGATGGCCAGACAGGTCTAGCAGGATGGAGCTGCCCCCAGGAGAGTGGGTGGGCCTTTAAAACGGACTCCACCCCAGGACTCTGGGAGGAGGGAGGGCAGCCGGGGGCGGGGGGCATGCAAAGCAGGTACCAGATTTCAAAGAAATTGGTTTTTCATTCTTCTGACCAAATACTTGTCTGTAGATGAATATTCCAGAAAAATATCAATTTTTTGTTTTTGAATTACAGTAATAAAATATGCCTATTGTAGGAAATGTGGCAGATACGGGAAATAAAAAGAAAAATGAAAATCACCCAGAATACCATCTAGAGATCATTTCTGCAGCCTTTTGGTGTATTTCATCCCAGCATTTTGTGTGTATGGGGTCATATTGTAAGCAATTTTATATCTTTCATCCACTGAACATTACACTGTGATCATTTTCCCTGTCATTAAATTTATTTGAAAACATTATTTTTAATGGCTGCATAATATTCAGTCTTGTGGCTGATACATAATTTATTTAACCATTTCTCCCTTTTTTAGAGAAATGGTTAGAATGAACACTTATGCTCAGTCTAATTTGTGGATATTATGAATACCCACAAAATAATGATGCTGTGAATATCCTCATACATGAATCCTTGGACACTCTGTGCTTAAGGACGGAGGACAGAATTCTAGACATGGAATAAAAGGTGTGTGATTTGGTGATGGGTCTGGGTGCTTACTTACAAGTTGCTTTCCAGCAAGGTCTCCAGATGAAGGCTTTGCCACAATAGATGAGAATGTCCTTGCTCTGGCACCTTCTTCTGCATTGAGCATTACTGTTCCTCAAATCTCTGCTAACTTGATGGAATAGATGCATTGGTTTCTTAGTCATTTACCGTCATTGATTTTGCCCAGTTTTCCAATAGGGTGTCAGTCTTTTACTTATTAAAGAGTCCCCCATATATTATCTCAAGATTATTAATCTTTTCTCAAATATATTACAAATCTTTCTCCCAGTTGGTTATTTGCCATTACATTTTTCATAACATCTTTACTGAGATACAATTCACATACCACATAATTCACCCCATTAAAGTGTACAATTCACTGGTCTTTAGAATATTCATAGAATTGTGCAACCATCACCACGATCAATTTTAGAACATTTTTAACATCCTAAAAAGAAACCCCATACCCACCAGCAGTCACTCCCTATTTCACCTCCCCTCCCCTTGCCCCCAGCTCCTGGCGACCACTAATCTACTTTCTGTTTCTATGGATTTGCCTATTTTGGACATTCCATATAACGGGAAGCATACAATACATGGGGCTTTTGTAACCAGCTTCTTTCATTTAACAGGATGTTTTCAAGGTTGCATCATGTCTCAGTACCTCAATGTGCCATTAAATTTTGCTTATGATTTTTAATAGTAGAAGTTCTAAATTTTTATGTAGTGAAGGTTTTGAGCTTTCTTTCTGTGATCTACCTTCTCTCTCTCAAGGCTTTTATGCTTAAAATGTCCTTCAGTTAAATTTACAACTGTATTTTCTGTTAGGTTTTTTTTTTTTTTAACTGCTTCATTAAAACATTAGAATGAGGGCTTCCCTGGTGGCACGGTGGTTGAGAGTCCACCTGCCGATGCAGGGGACACTGGTTTGTGCCCCGGTCCGGGAAGATCTCACATGCTGCAGGGCGCTGGGCCCGTGAGCCATGGCCGCTGAGCCTGCGCGTCCAGAGCCTGTGCTCCGCAACGGGAGAGGCCACAATGGTGAGAGGCCTGCATACCGCAAAAAAAAAAAAAAAAAAAAAAAAAAAAAACACATTAGAATGATTAATCTCAACGTAATACACGGATATAGCCCTGTTTTAAATGGCTTTAATTTTTATATGCACTCTTCAATCCACCTGGCATGTATTTTAGTAAATAGTAATAGGGTGAGAGTCTAATTTAATTTTTTTTTCCAATAGTCAATTGTCCCAGTGCATTTCTACCCCATTTACTTGTGCTGCTTCCTTTGTAATTTATTAAGTTCTCAAATGTACTTTGGTTTATTTTAGTACTGTTGCAGTGCTCTGTTTATCCACCACTGCACCAGGGCTGGGCTTTCTAATTCTAACAGTTGTAAAATAAAGTACAGTCTGGTTAGACTTGTACACCTCTCTTTATTCTTCTTTTTACGGACTTTCTTAATTCCTTTGCCCATTCATTTCACCCGAAGATCTGAGAATTTTTTTGGTCAAATTTCCTTCCCTTCTCTGGAACAATGCCTTCTCCCCACCAAACAGCTGCTGGTAATTTCATTGGTCATGCTTTAAACTTCCATGTTATTTTGAGAATTGATTATATTCAGTCTTTTATCCAGGAGCACGTCTCCCCATTTTGTCGGATCTTATTTTATATATTTTAGTAATGCTTTTAATTTTCCTCATTTTGGTGTCACAATTTAGGGCTATTCTGATCTCTTCGATTGCTTTTGATATTTTTTATTGCTCTTGTGAGTGGATTTTTAAAACTGGTTATTTCTTTTATTAAAGAAGGCTCTTTTTCCCCCCTGTTTGTAATGGTCTACTTTTCTGAACTCTCTTTTCTAATTATAGGATATTTTCCAGTTGTTTCTTTTGCAATTTCTCTGTCTCTAATCATACTGTCCAAAGCCACGATGATTTCTTTCTTCCTTTCTAATAGTTACATCTCTATTTCTGTTTCATTTCTTATTGTCTTGGCTTGATCTTCCAGAAAAGTGTAAAGCATTAGTGAGAGGGAACAAGCTCATTTTCTTTACTGGAACTGACTTTAGTTGTTTCATTATTAAAATAGTGTAGGTTTAAAGTAGAAAGCTAGGGAGAAAAATAGAGTACATTTATTTGAAAAAATAATAAAGAATATAGTCAGTATGTTTTGAGATAAGCATATTGTTTTCTCTGTTGCTCAGTTGACATGGGGTTTTGATTAATATTAATAAAAATATATAAAACTATATTTTCATTTTTTAGAATAAAACTTAGTTGGTCATGGTGAATGTTGTATTTGATTTATAGTGCTTTTATTTGGATGCTCGCATCTGTATTCATAAGTGAATTATTCTTTATTTTTTTTAGTTATATTGGCACATTTGGATACAAGGTTTTACTAACTTCATAAAATGAACTAGATAGAGCTTTATATATTTTTAATGCATGGGACAGGTAATACAGCATGCAGTTATCTTTTTCTTAAAAGTTTGAAAGAACCTCCCCTTGTAAAAGTATTTAGTCTTGGAATATTTCTCTGATGTAAACATTGGTAGTTTTTTCATTCTACCCTGATAACTAATCGATCGCTTAAGGTTTTTATTTTTTCCTGTATCATATTTTGATAATTAACATTTTTCAGGAAAACTATTCAATTTGTTGAGATTTTTCAATTCATTAGCACAGTGCTATACACAGATTTTTTTGAACTACAAGAAATCACTGTGTCTGTCCCTTATTAGTTATGCTATTTGTTTCCTCTCATTCTCATTTACAATAATAATATACAGAAGTTTACATTTGAATGGGTTTATCACTTACTTCCAGCTTTCCCATTCTTGAATTCTTCATTTTGATTCATCACTCAGTCGGGTGAAGTGTATTTTCAAGTAATATTTTCTTTTCTACACAATACATGTTAAAATTTCAGAGTTCATGCTTTATCTTGAAATGTCTGTTGCTCCACATTTAGACAATGTATTGGTTGAGTATAAAATTTCATGGTCACAACCATTTTCTGCAAAACTCAATGGGTGTTGTTGTCTGAAGTCTTCTGTTCTTGCCTTTGTGA
Organism: Globicephala melas; assembly: GCF_963455315.2. Taxonomy (NCBI): domain Eukaryota; kingdom Metazoa; phylum Chordata; class Mammalia; order Artiodactyla; family Delphinidae; genus Globicephala; species Globicephala melas. Next base: position 129,795,649 of record NC_083317.1, on the reverse strand, counting down.
TATTGCAGAGGTGATCTGAGGCTAGTCCTTTATTGTTATTTCATTTTTGTTTTGTTTTGTTTTGCTTTTTCTCCTGCCTGAATACTTGTATATTTTTAAAAAGTCCTTTTAGATAACAATATTAGGGGCTTCAAGCCTAATGTATTATGGTGTATTGTGAGAGAGAGAGAGAGAGAGAGAGAGAGAGAGTGTGAGCATGTGTGTGTGTGTGTGTGTGTGTGTGTGTGTGTTATGATGGGAAAATAGATATTCTCATTGCCTTAAAATACATATCCCACATGGGTATTCCCTGGTGGTACAGTGGTTAAGACTTGTTGCTTTCACTGCCGTGGGCCCGGGTTCCATCCCTGGTCGGGGAACTAAGATCCCACAAGCCGTGTGGTGCTACCAAAAACATATATATATATATATATATATATATATATATATATACTCCACAAGGTACAGCAGTTTTTCTCATCATTGAAACTACTGACATTTTGGTTCAGATCATTGTTTGGGGAGCCATCTGTAAGATGTTGAGCAGCGTCCTTGGCCTCTGCCCACTAGAGGCCAGGAGCATCCCCTCTCTTCAAGTTGCAACAGCTCCAAACGTCCCCAAACGTTGTGAAATGTTTCCTAGGGGGCAAAATCACCCCTGTGGAGAATCTCTGGAGAGAGGGTGGCATGAACTTGTGTTTTGAACTTGGGTTCAGGAACAGAATGTCTTCCCCATCTTACTTTAATTGGTCTGTAAGTCAAGCAAATATATATATATTGTGTTTGTGTTTTTCAGTCCTGCTCCCATGGCTTTATAATTGGTGGAAATCCCTCAAGGTTTTAGCACCAGATCAAATGTAGTTTATGTAGTGGCTTTTGAGTTTTTACTTGTCTAGTTTTTACCGGTGTTTTAGTGGGAATTTGAGAGAAACTGTCAGGCATTTCTGGCCAGTGACTATTTAACACCATTCTCCCTTGTGAATTTTCTCACTCTGCATTTTTATACTCAGACTTTAAAAAATAATTTTTGTTTCTTAGAGGAATTGTTTTGAATACATATGTTGGTGTTTCGGGTGACTATGTCACTGGTTCAGGTTGTAATTTGGAATGCCCAGTGAAGTCGTTTATTCTGGGCCACACTGACAAACGGCCCCTATGCAAGCTTCAGACCTCGATCAGCGATTCCAGACCCGCAGACAGCTTGGTTCAGACCACACGTGCTGGCTGAGATTGCTGGGCTGAGCTATCAGCTTGCGGTCTACACCTAGTCAGTTCTGAAACCAGGCAGTGATGAAAATCCCCTCTAAATGCAAAGATGTGTGAGACTCAGTCGAGGCTTGGTGTGAAAATAGTTTGGCTGCACCCCCTCTGCCCAGCTTCATCTCAAGAGACTCGGGAGAAACACAGAAGCACCTCCTTTCCAGGATTGTTTATTTTCATGTCACACACTGTGCGGTGGAATGAAAACAGTGCCCTAGTGTGGCTCTAGTTGTGAAAATTCGAGTTTTACTTCTATTTTAATCCCGCAAAGGGAAAATTCCAACTAATCTGCTAAAGCCACCTTCTTTGAAACCTTTCAACTCATGGTTTAGAAACAAAGCTGGATGTCACCAGAATTTAAGAAGAGTGTCAGTCCCATTCAGAGTGGAACACGTGTTTCGGGGACTCCCTTGTCATTTGCCCCCTCCCTACCCCACACCAGGGGGGGGACCAGCACCTTCTCCCCCTCGTTGTAGTGGGCCCACCTGTGGAAAAAGCAGCTTTTCATTTTTTTAATTAATTTTAATTTTTATCAAAGTAAATGGATTAAAAAGTTCATTTAGTACCAAAGCGAAAAAATATCAGTTTCCTGACCATCTACCTCCCCCGCACCCCATCCTGTTCCCTAACACTTTGATCTGTTTCTTATATTTACTTCCATTTTTTGAATTATATACTCCTAATGCTATTTATTGATATCAGTTTAGACATTGTCTTTTGACTCCTCCCCATGGTTGCTGAGGATTTACCTCTCCTATTTTGTCCTTCTCCACAGCCTTCCTCTTCCCTCAGTTTGTTAATATCCATCACTTTTATCGCTTATATATAATTATATAATGTTTTGGTTACATATATCTGACTTTGGGATACCCACCTGTGTGTAATGCAGAATATATTTATATATTTTGTTAATTTATGCTGATAACTTTTTGGTTAAATCCATATCACGTTTACATTATTATATCTATGCAACCATTTTTCAGTGCTGAGTCAAGTTACATGGTTGTTTTCTTTCTTGTATTCTTTTTACAAAATTTGGAATTAATAAAAGTTAATAATTTTTTCACTTATTTAATTTTCTATATAGTATCTATGTTTTTCACAAAATCAAATCGATCCAATAATAATCAATATTATTTTCCCAAAGCTCAGAAAATTCAAATGATCTCCCAAGTCCTTCCTGAAATCCTGTATTAACTTGCTTAAACCTTGCTCTGCCGTCCTGCTGCCCAGTTGGCATTTTAGGACTTTTCTTTGCTACTTTCATACATTGCTTCTTGTGTTTCCTGAGTCTTATGTCTTCACCTGTATTGGTTTACTCTCTTGTTTAGCTTGAGCGCATCTTTCGGAAATTTTGTTAAAAAAAAAGTGTGCTTGGGAGATAAATGTTTTGTATTCTTACCATGTCTGAGAAGATTATTTTACTCTTGTACTTGATTGATTGGCTGGGTATGAACTCTAGGTTAAAAAATCATTTGAAGACACTTAATTGGCTTCTTCTACATGTCAGTGCTGCTGTTGGGATGTCCAGTGACATTCTGATTTTCCTTGTTTTATATTTGGTATTTTGTTTGCTTTTCTTCATTGGAAGTTTTTAATATCTTCTTGTATCCTTGGGATTCTGAAATTTCAAGCTTTTTTTTTTTTATTTTGTAAACACTTATTGCCGGGGCACTCCATGAATATTTTAATCTGGAGTCTGCTGCTTTTTGTTCTGGTAAAATTTATGCTACTGTTTTTTAAAAATCATTTCTTTCTGTCCATTTTATCAGTTATCTTTTTCCTAAACTCTCATTAGTCAAATATGAATGAGACCTCCTAGCTTGATTTTTTTTTCTAAATCTTTTTCCTATTTTTCATCTCTAATTTTTTTGTTCTCCTGTGTAGATGATTTCCTTAATTTCATCATGCCATCATTTTACTTATTTTTTTCTTTTACTTTTATTTTCTAAGACCTGTTTCTTTTCATAGCATCCTATTCTTTTTTCATGAGTGTAATACCTTTCCATCTCTCTGAGGATATTTACATTAATCTTAGACATTTTCTTCAATTCTCTGCTTTCCTTCTTTTTCTTCTGGATGCACTTTCTGTTTGTAGGTTTTGCTTTCTCATGTTGCAGGCTTAAAAATCATATCTGAGTATTCAGGCAATCTGTTCGTATTTTAATGTATGGCACTGAAAGATGGTCAGACATTCCACATGAGTGGTTGGGGCTTGTTGATGGATGGATAAAACTGTCAGGTAGTCAGATGGCAAAGGTGACCAATTCACTGGGGTCAGTATCCAGAGATCTTTTCCCAGATGCCCTCCAATTTCTCAAGAGATGGTTTCTCCAGTACCCTGATCTGTTATTTATCTGTTTGTTTGCAGCAGAGACATCTCTGCCTGCATGTCCCACTCCTACCCTCTGAGACCTTTGCCTCTGAGGAGTTCCAGTGACCCAATAGCTCATATGGCCCCACTCGAGGCCTGGACACTGTGGCCATTCCTCAAAGTCAGTGTCAACTCCTCTCTTCAAAAATATACACAGTCCTGGACTTCCCTGGTGGTGCAGTGGTTGAGAGTCCGCCTGCCAATGCAGGGGACACGGGTTCGTGCCCTGGTCCTGGAAGATCCCACATGCCACGGAGCGGCTGGGCCCGTGAACCATGGCCGCTGAGCCTGTGCGTCCTGAGCCTGTGCTCTGTAACACGAGAGGCCACAACAGTGAGAGGCCCGCGTACTGCAAAAAATAAAATTAAAATTAAAAAAAAAATACACAGAACTTTGTGTGCTGAGTCTCCCTGTTCTTTGGGAGTTTACACATTTTCTACTGTTCATTGTCATTTCCCGGGTTGCAAGAGGTAGCAAAGAGAAGCATGTGTTTAAATTAGAGGTTTGACTGTGGATGACATTAGTAGTAAAGTCCATGTGACTGTCTAGCACAATGGGGCAGGGAAGAAGAACCTGAAGGGATCACCAGGCGGGAATAAGAGCCCCTGGGCTTTGATACAGGATTCAGTCTGTGTTGGGATAGGGTATTGCAGGGAAATTCCTTCCCTGCAATGTGACAATCAGGGTAGATTCTGGAATTGTTTACTGTTGATTTAGCTTAAATCGTTTACTGTCTTTAGCTTAAAGACAGAGGGATAGACTCAGAGAACTCAAGGCCAAAGCTCATCTTGAGGACAAGGCAGCATGTGTCCTGCAGGGAAGGTCAGCTCCCCTTGGGACCTTCCATCGTTACAGCCACTGGAGTCCCTAGAATCAAGGCCAACCTAAGCCTGCAGGAATCACGCAGGACAGCTGCTCTCTCTGTTACATTGACTCACTAGTCCTCCTCCCTCCTGACTCTAAAGTGAGGAGATTGTTTCTAACCTCCTGGGGCATGTGGCTGTGAAATCACAATCTACACAAGGGTCTGGAGGCTCTAGGAAGGGAACCACCATTGATTGAGAGCTTGCTTTACACCAGAGCCAGCGTTAGGGATTTCACACACGTCCTCCTAGGAAGATGGAAGATAGCTAGAGTCAGGGTAGTATCCTTAAAAAAACAAGAAATCGCTGTTTCTGAATAAATTGTTTGCAAATATGTTGAGAATGGAAATCAGGATATGAAGGTGAATAAATCACCAGCCCTCTCCTGTTGCATCAGGAAGGTTCTATCCAAGTCCAGTGTGCTCTGCCTTGGCCCCCTGAGTGCGCTCAATAATGTGTCACAGATCAGAGAGTTAAGTTGCTGGAAGGGGCCTGAAAGGTTCTAGCAAAACGCTTCCCTTTTGTAGATCCTGCTGCGGCAAAGCTGTTGTGCTGCACGCTCTCCCTCACACCATTAGTGTCAAACCCTCGTCAATATTTAAACATTCATTATTCAGAATTTCATTTCTCCGCTCCTCATTTTTTTTTTTTTAATTTGGAGAAGGAAAGAAAAACAAGGTTAGCAACTATATCCTGTATTTCTGCAGGAAAGAAATGAGCCACTTCAAAGCTGAGTTGATTTACTGGATAAATATATATTTAGGCATTTGGGAACTTTAAATGTATATGATTTACCAGAGAAATAGGGGGCATCCTTCAGAATCCATTATGCAAAGACATACTGACACAATTTCCACTGTATGGTTATGTCTTTGATAAATCAGCCTGCCACCTGCAGACCTTCATGGTCCACTGAACATAAAATATGCACCTCCTGTCTGGGGAGGGGCAGAGGGCAGGCAGGCTGGGAAGTACGGCCACGTCTGCCTAGAAGGGTCTCACACGGGAGGCTCCTGTGTGGCCCAGAAGCTCAGCCTGGGAATCCTGTGTGTGTGGTGGTTGCGGGGCTGGTGTTGGCCACAGGCTTCTGACTGTGCGTTTGCAGCCAGGTCGGGGGCCGTGAGAGGCAGGCATTGTCTGCTTAGGGGAGAGCTGGAGGCTGGAACCCCATGTGGGACCCTGGTGGAGGTGGGCTGTGCTGAAGTGATAGCTCTACTGCCTGGACAAGGCTCGGCCCCAGTCACAGCCACGGAGGCCCTGGGCAGGTCCTGCCAGGTGGCTTTCCCCAGAAAATCCCTGCATGTGAGCTCAGGTGATCCTGTCAAAGCAGCTGTCGGAGGTCCTGACAGCGGGCACTTTTGAAGGTCACTAGAGGGGGCTGGTGACTATTTAAGCAGGTGGGGGACCCCAGCCCTGTAGCTGGTGTGTAAGTGCAACCTCTCGTTGCCTGGGAGCCTTCGGAACCCCTCCTGCAGGGAGCCCTGCAGGATGGACCCTGCCTGGAGGACCTGAGTAAGACGTAGAGCCAGAAGGAAGGGGGACAACGGACGGGGAGGCTGCCGAGTGGAGCTGAGGAGGGACAGAGAGGCCCCCTGCATATCGGAGGCCGAGGAGGCCAAGCGCTCACACACTCTTCAGGCTGGAGCAATCTTCCGCGGGCACACGCCCGCCTGCTGCCGGCTCACAACCATTGCCATGGCCACGTTCGGAGCTCATTCTTCTGATCCCACTGGGGTTTGGAGCCACGTGGCCTGAGCCCTAGGCTTCTGCTGCTCACATGGAGTGGGCATGCGCTGTGCCAACAGCCCCGATTGCATCTAGCCCCTGCCCTCCAGCATCCATCTCCCCTCGGGGAGGCTGCAGAGATACCCGCCGTCATCCTTGGCAGGGGTCTCTTATCCACAGGCCTCGTCTGCTGCCCTTTCCCACTGACAGGGCCTGGCTTCTTACCCACCAAGTGGGAATTTTGCCACCCAGTTCCACAGGTGCTGAAGCTAGAATCGCACAGGGAAAAACTAACTTTCTTATTCCAGGCCACTATTTACAATAATTACACGCAGTGATAAATGGAATTGGGAAAAGTGAATTAGCTTTAATCAGAGGGTCTTTTATTCTTAAAGTACATCCTAGAGAGCACTTCCTTGGGTAATTAGAGAAGGAGGTTGAAATCCAGCAGGTTCTGTGTTTGGGGCATGGCCTCACCGCTCAGGACAACCCCGTCGCTCACCAGCACAACCCCTCTCACACCATTTGCATGGATCTGGTTCCTATTGCTGGGGGAAGCTGGGCTGGCTGGAGACCTGGAGTCTGTTGGCCTTGAGTCACTATTTCAGCGTCTCCTGCCACCACAGACATCCTTGCCTGATGCATGAGGCATAGGCCCATCCAAAGCTTTTGAGCCTGTGGCAGGTGTCAGATGACTGGCCCACTGGAGGCCTGTGTGTAATATGCCAGCCGTCTGCTGTACCACCAAGAAGAGAAGATTGGTCCCTAGGGAGGTCGGCTCATGGGACTTGTCAAAGTTTCTGGTCTGGGCAGGTCCACAGGTATGAGGAAAGGAGGGGCATGAGGGCTTGGGAATCCCTTTAGGTGCTAACGTTCATTTACTTCTCCCTCCATCCATCCTCCCTTCCATCCACCCATGTCTCCAGCCATTCACGGATGCCACGTACACCCACAGAGTGGCTGCCAGGCTCTGGGCTAAAGGCTGAGGACAGGTGAGAAGCTACTTCTGATCCCTGGGAGTCCACGGTTGGGAGGGGAAGGCTGACAAGGCCAACAGCATAAACAGCACGGCAAGGCTGATGCAGCACGGCCTCTGGAGGACCAGAGCCTCAGACTCACATCATACCTAAAGGGGACAGGTAGTTCAAGGGAGGGCTGGGGCCAGTCTGACCAAGATGCTAGACTGTGCTTGAATTGGACAGGGAGAGACTTCATCAAGGCAGTGGTGGAATTGGCACACACCTGTCCAAACTGGCCAGGATGCAGGGGGCAGGCCTCGATGGGTCAGAAGGCCCCTCACTACTTTACCGTTCTGTGCCGTCTCTACCACATGGGGACCCTGCAGTGCACAGATTACCACACCCTGAGATGGAGAGAGGTGTGTGCCCTGCAGCCTTTCACAGCGCTATCTTCACCATTCTTTTCACCTTCAGACCTATGTGGGGTCCTTTCAGCTCAGCCACCGTGACAGTGTAACTGGGGGGGTGTCCCAGCCCTCGCCTTACCCTGAAGAGCTGTCTGAACTTGGGATTGGTGCCTTCACCTCTCTGGTCAGTAGGGTCCTTGTGCCTATTTAGGAAACTTCTAAAATAGCAGGTTGTGTAGACGACAGGCAGCCAGGTTAGGAAACCAAAATTTGGAAGCCACAGTTAGGATCTACCCAGCAATGGGCTGGAGTGGCCAGGATCCAGGGCTGTAGAGGTTTACAGGGTGAGCATTGGGGCTTGACAAGCAGTAACCATAAGGACAGCGTTCTGCTGCCCTGGTTGATTTGGGGAGTGGAACGTCAGGTGAAGTGGGCGGGACCAGGGCTCTGGGTTGGTAACTGGACCACGGAGAAATGAATGGGTTGCTATTCTGGAATCAGACTTTCTGAGACGTGGGCAGCATCCTGACCTAGGATGCTGCCACCGTCACACCAGGCCCGGTAACAAGAGAATTAGCGTGTGCCGAGGACCCCAAGTCGCTGCTCAGGTCCGGAAGCGAGATGAGGGTTTTCAGTGCAGGGAATCACTCCGAACTCAATCAATCTCCTCACCCCAGATGCACACTGAAAATGAAAAGTCTACTCTTTGTTTCAAATCTCCATGAGACAGAAGTCCTAATGGGATGAGTCTCTGGCCTCTGGGAAGGATTTGATAGAATTTTCTGTGGTCTTGGCCTTGAAAACTGGAGAGAGTTCGAACCCTCAGGGTGGTGTCCCTTGAGGATAAATGTTCTGTGAAGAAAAGCACTCGTTAGGTGTGTGAGGGAGAAAATGACTAGTTTTGCATGGATTTGGCTTGTAAAGGTCATTGGCAGTAGTTCCCGACATAAAAATATTGGAAGAGATTTAGAAATCAAGTAGACCAAGTCCCGTTTACATAAGGGGAGACTGAGGTTCAGAGAGCTTAGGTGACTTGCCTGTGGCCAGGCACAGCATCTATTTCTATTCTACGCCCAACCCCCATCTAAAATAGCAGGGGGGCGAGGGGGTGGGTGTTGCAAAAAGAGTGAATAAACAAGCTAAAAATTTGCATTGTACCTCAGGTCCATTTGGGATAACAGTTTCATTACAGAGCAAGCCAAGAGGTACAAAGTTGCAGTGTGGATTTCATATGTCCTGGAGGTTCCACCATGTCTGCCTGGAGTGGGTACTAATTCATCTGTGTTGCTTGAATGGTGGATTTCATCAGGCCACATGTGCTCTGTCTCCTTGGCCTTTGACTATTGCAGTGATTTATGAAGAAAAGTTATAGGAATTCTGCAGTTAGTGTTAGAACACTTTTCTGGTATGCCCTTTGTCAGTCCCTATCCTTCTTTTTTTTTTTTTAATTATGATCATTGTTTGCACCCAGCAGCCTAAGCTCCCCCAGCCTACAAGCCCCAGAACCTTTGCTCCTGCCACAGGGCTCTGGTGTGCCCCTGCCTGCAAGCATGCTACTCCCAACACCTTTAGCAGAATAAGGTGTGAGGGGCAAGTTGGCCATGTGTAGCTCCAGTGGGGCAGCCTGGCCAAGTCTATCTGTGGGTTTACTTATCCCCTGCGGGGGAATAGAGATGACAGCAAATTCTTTGACACTCATCCCATGGAGAGATGGGATCCATTTACTCTCCCCCTGAATCTGCTCTGGCCTGTGACTACTTTGACAAACAGAGTGTGGTAAGAGTGACACTTTGCCACTTCCAGGCCTTGCCTATAAGCATGTGTGCTGCTCTTTCCCTGGTCTCTTGGTGCCCTGCTAGAGAGAGGACACTGCAGGGTGAGGGTGAGGGAGACGGGCCCAGCTCAGCCCCGCTGGCCCTGCCATGGTTCCAGGCAGGTAAGTGAGGCCATCTTGGACCCTCTTGCCCAGTTCAGCCACCAACTGAGGGACACAGCTTAATGCCACTTGGAGCCCGAGAATTACCCCATCAACCTCTGTTTGAATTCCTGACCCACACAAACTCTACAGATAATAAAAATACGAGTTTGGAGTCTGACTTCCTGAGTTTGAATCCCAGTTCTGCCAGTTTCTGGCTGTGTGACTAGAAGCAAATACTGATCCTCTCTGAAACCTTAGTTCCAGTACCTATAAAATTGGATAACACTACTTTCCTTTCAGAGGAATAGTATACACCATAGTATGGTGTGAAGGGCTTGGCATATAGTAGGTGTACAATAAGTCCAAGCTACCCTTTGAACATTTTGTCAGCAAATCAGAATTCCCTCAGGCAGTGGGATCTTGGGAATAGCTCCCCACATGCGGTGTGATGTCCCAAGAGCTTCCCTGCTTGTCCTCTTGGGGACCTGAGGTATTGATAGGGAAGGGCCACCCAAAGATGCTGAGCCCTGGGTCTGGGGGCATTTGGTGAGCTGGAGGCCCATGTCCCAACTTGCCAGGAATGCAGGAGTTGGGTTTATGGTTGAGACACACCTGTACCTACAAGGCATGTCTATGTGCCTGTGCACACATGTGCGTGTGTCAAAGGGGAGAAGGAACTGAGGTTGAATGTGTTCAGTCCAGCGAGCGTGGCTGTGAGAACCGCTGAAGCAGGAGCTGCGAAGGCTCAGAGCAAATGTCCCAGCCCGGGAGGGTCACCGGTCTGCCTGGCTCAAAGACAATGCACGGAAAGCTCTTCCTAAACTGTAAAGCGCTCTCTGTGCACAAGGCACTATTCTTAATAGCATGACAAGGAGGAAGAGAAGTTAGAAGAAGTGGACAAGTAGAAATCCACCTGTGTCCTCCTGATAACAATTTTACATTGGAATTTTATGGGATTAGTGAGCGTCCAGCTGAAGAAGGGCCGAAGCCTCTTAGGAAAGGCTCAGCTAGGACTTTATTTAATGAATCCCCTCAGAGGGGATTTTCTATTGTGTGGATATATTCCCTGCTGGTAAGGGATGTTTTCCACAGCCTGGGGCCCCTTCCTTGGGTCTCTGTAATCCAGGAGGGCAGGGATGAGCCCACTCTCCAGGATGTAGTGGTGGGTGCGTTGGTTGAACTACTTAGAACTCCGTAGCCATTCTAATTTCCTCCCTCCTTGTCTCTGCCCTGGAGAGAATAGCTCCCAGACCTATCATTCCCCATTCCCCACACACCATAATGTGGTCCCCCTGGAGTTTACTTGTGTGGGCCAGAACTGCTGGTTTGTTCCCACGAAATGCCTGGGGAGACTTCTGTGGCTGCAGAAGTGCTAGCTGTGATGCTGGGGTTCTTGGCCTTCCTGTAGAGCTACTTCCTCAAGTGGGGTTTCTCAAATGCATTCCAACTAGTCTTTCATAAGGAATCCTATGGTCTTATCCCCCCCACCATGATAGCCCGAGCAGGCCTATGACCTGAAAAGATAAAGAGGTCCACAGTCCCTGGGCAAGGAGGTGAAAATGTGAAGCCCAAGATTTGAGACCATGAGGATGGGGTGGCCAGATAAAATATAGAAGGCCCAGTTAAGTTGGAATTTCAGAGAAACAGTAAATAACTTTTTAGTATGCCCCAAATGGACTTCTCACAAAGAATGAGTTTTCAGTATAAGTATATCCCATGCAATATTTGGGACCCACTTATGCTAAAAGAAAATGACTTGTTGTTTGTCTGAAATTCAGAGCCAGCTGGGTGGGCATCTTGCGTTTCATTTGCTAAATCCCCCGAGCCTGCCTCAGGAGGCTGCTCTCCTGCGGTGGTGGTTGGGTCTTGCGTACTGAGCTGAGTCTTTGCTGAGCTCGCTGAGTTTGCAAGGCAGCCTCAGCTGATTATTTCCTCTCAAGGAATTCACTTGCTCCAAGGTCGGTGGCCCCAGTTAGGCAAGATGCTGCTTTGTTATCTGGTCTGTCCAAACAGCAAGTGCATCCTTCAGCTGATCTAGAGAGACCTCATGACTCATCCCCTCATGCCCCTTCTTTAAGCATATGACCATCTCCCCATGCCAAACAGCAAATGGTAGACCATTGAATTAAAGAGGGTAACTGCTAGGAATTTACATTCTTGTTTACCTCTTATTCTCGTATCAAAAATAACGTGGAGTATCTGAGCCCCTAAACTTTTCTCTCTAATCTTTTAACTGTTAGTCAACCAGGTTCAGGCTTAATCAAGGTGAGAACGGGGCTGTCTTGTGCCCAAATATCCATCTCAGAATGTAAACCCCTCCATGAGGCCAAAGCTGGGAGTAAAGACTCTCCCCAGCAACAATTCTCCCATCGTCCCTCCCCTCCGCCTCCCCCTTCCCCTCCACACCAGTTCCCCTGACTTGCCTGTTAGGAGAGAGTCTCGCTCACCTCCCCGTCAGGGGAGGCATCTTTTCCATGTCCCGTGTCCGCCTCCCTGCCCTCTCCCATGTAAGGTCCTGCTCCGGCTCCCTACTAGGAATTCCCAAGATGCATTCTTTGGGTGGAAGCCTTTTGCATCCATAGAGATGCAGCTGCTTCCGGCGCCCATGGTGCCTTGAGGTTGATTGGTCCCTAATACCTCAGATTGTGCTACACAGGTCCTTTCCTGAGTTAATGCCTGGGGAAGAAGAAGTGGGAGAGGCTGACCTGCATAAGTCCCCAAAGCCGGTGGTGGGAGGGGGCCAGTGAGGAGGGAGCATCGAGGACGTGGCTTGTCGGCTGGCCGCCTGATGATACCACTCCAGCTCTGCTCTGGAGTCTCCCCAGCACTCCACTCTTCCCAGGCTAACTGTCAGGGCTGGGCTTGTCCTAGAGCAGGTAGGACAGTCACAGATTCACAAGGTAGATTGTAAAATGAATGTCCTGAGTAGTGAATTTATCAGGAAATGGATTCTAATTAAAACGGAATCTATCTCACTTTCAAACTACTAATTTTTTTTAAAAAAAGGGTGTTCTGCCTATAGTTATGGCAGCTCCCCAGGATGTCGGGGAGGGGGTGGATGTTTCTGTATATGTCACAAGTATGTGTGGGCAGTTTGGTGCTACCATGGCCACTGTAATGAAGACGATGGAAATGATGGGAAGGCAAGACCACACCTCTTGAAGGTTTGCAAATGTGGCAGAGACACGCTCTCCTGGAGGACAGCAGCTGTGCCTGCATCTGCCCTGAGGGACCAGTCCCCATGGATGCAGGTCAGCATCGAGCCTTCGGCAAGCAGCAGAGTATCGTCAGCCCAGCCTATGGGCAGCCATGCTCAAGGTGCTGCAGAGCAGAGAGGCTGAGACCACCAGCTTCCTGGTCAGACGGAACCAAGTTTGTGATCACAGTTCTGCTTACTTCTTTACTGTTCTTTAATATGGGGCACATTACTTCACCTCTCTGAGTCTTAGTTTCCTGGCCTGTAAATGGAGGTAATTATATTTGTTACATAGGTTGTTGGAAAGAGCAAACAAGATAACATAGGCAAAAGTCTCAGCACAATGTCTATCCCTTAGTAAATGTTTAATAAATGGTACTGATTATTATTAGAAAACATATTAATTAGGTCTGTAGTATCTTATCACATTTGGTTGTTTTTAAAGTGATGCCTTTTAAGCTAAATTAAGCTGCCTGCTTAATTCAACTATATTAGCTCATGCACTGCAGTAGAGACTATTAACTTTCCTGAAATGTTTCCTCCTTACATTTTCACCTTTTGTGTTTTCTTTTCTTGATGTGTCTAATCTCTTAAGGCATCTCAGAAGCAAGGCTGAGTATGAACTGGATAGGTAGTTGTTCAGGAGGTGCCTCAGAAATGGAATTTAGTGCTACTGTAACACAGGGGTTCTTAATGTGTGCTCCATGGACCCCTGAGTGTTCCTTTTATGGGGTCTTCAAGGTCAGAACTGTTTTCGTAATAAAACTTATATGCCATTTGCCTATTTCCCTGTGTTGATATTTGCACAGATGGTGGGTAAAACTTGGATCTACCTGACTTTGAAGCTGATATTCTTAATTCTTACCTTATCTAAGATTAAAGCACCGAAGTGTACTAGTTGTCATTCTGTCCTTTACTAAGAGTCAAAAAAACAAACAGAATATGTTATTTTCATTTAAGAATGTCCTTGATGAAGCAGCACAAGTTAACAATATTTTTAAAAGTCTTGATCCTTGAGTACGTGTCCTTTTAACATGTGATGAAATGCCAGGTTCAGATAAAAAACTTCTGCTGCACGCTGACGTGTCATGGTTGTCTCAAAGAAAAGCACGCTTGTGATTGTTTGAGTTGCAAGCTGAACTAGCCATTTTTTAAATGGAACATCATTTTTTACTTGAAAGAACAGCAGACATACAAATTATGGCTACTCAGACTTGGATATTTGGCAGATGTTTTCTTGAAAATACAAGGAGTGAGCTTATCATTCGAAGGAAAACACCTGAAAATTTTGGTTGCTAATGATGATGATAAAATGTGAGGTTTCAAGTGAAAATTAGAGCTTTGGGACACTTGAAAGTTTCCCATTATTTTAGAGATTATATTTTAAGGAATATAGGGTTTTTTTGGTACTGTATGATGTGCCAACATCTGGAAGTCCTGCGTAACTCATTTTATTGATATTTGCCACACGACCTCTGCATGATGTGACTAAACCAAACATAAGTAAAAGTTCCATGAAAAATTCAAACTAGATGAATACATTTGTAAAGCAACATGAATGCAAAATTTTCATTGTTTAGGTTTAAGTTTCCACATTGCAACCAAGCCTGCTGAGTTCTGGTGTAGTATTAGAGAAGAATAGCCTCAGTCATCTGAAAAGGCTACTACAATGCCTTCCTCTTTTCCAACCACATATCTGCGTGAGATGGCTTTTCTTCGTATACTTCAACCAAAGTAACATATAACATCTGGTTGAATGCAGAAGCACAAGTGTGGGTCCATTTGTCTTGTATTGAACCAAATATAAAGAGATTTGAAAAACTGTAAAGCAATGCTAATATCACTTTTGTTGAACGTATAGTTATTTTTCATAAAATATGGTATTTGTGTTTACAATGTAATGATTCTATTAGTGGCATTCTCAATAATTTTTAAGATTATAAAAGGACACCAAGACCAAAAAAGTTTAAGGACTGCTGCTCTAGCAAATGCTTTGTTCTTTCTGAACCGTAGCTCTACTGGCATTTTATTGTAATTATTGGTGTGTGTGCCTCTCTCTCCCTCAATGGAGGTATAAGCTCATGGAGAACAACTTACTATTTTTGTTTGCATCCCCAGCAACTAGCGCATGGCAGATGTTTGGTAAATATCTAAAGAGTGGGATAATGGCTGTTGGATTGTCTCTCCATCTATAAAAATGGGATCTGTTGGTCCACAGAGTTACCTGAAGTGATGTCAAGTTATGACTTCAGACTCTACTATCCAAGAGACCTGGTTCCCATCCATACCTGCCGCCTCGGCATCTGTGTAGTAACTTGAGTAAGTTACTTGGTTTCTAGTCTAAGGCATTCATACTCTAGTTGAGAAATACAAATTCCCTGGCCCCAGTCCAGACCTACTGAATAGAAACTCTGGAAATGGGGCCCAGCCATCTGGGTTTTAACAGGCCTTCCAGGTGATTCTGATGTACCTTAAAATTTGAGGACTTCTAAACACCTTTTATTTTCCTGTAAAATGGAGACAAGGAATCTCACTCCTGGGGGTTGCTGACAGATTCCATGAGGTGATAGTCCTAAGACTCTTAGCAGCAATGCCTAGATACTCGATAAGCAGGACCTAGTCTCATTTTTTTTTAGTCATCCTGGGCTTCCTTTTTATTGTATTCCTGGGCTATATCCACTTTTTCGTGCATCCATGTCTTCCATTTCCATGGACTTTATTATTATTATTGTTAAACTTTTGATTTTAAGATAATTATAGATTTATATGCAGTTATAAGAAATAAGCCAGAGAGATCCCAGGTAACTTTTACCCCAACGGTAACATCTTGCAAAACTGCAATGCAATATCACAACCAGCATATTGACATTGAAACGATTAAGATACAAAACATTTCCATCATCACAAGGAACCCTTATGTTGCCCTTTATAGCCACATTCACTTCTCTCCCACCTTAACCCCTAACAACCAATAATCGGTTCTCTATTTCAAGAATCTTGTCATTTCAATCATGTTCAACAAATGGAACATGGGACTGGCTTTCTACCAAATATATAAAGAAGAATCCTAAACAATCTCTTCCAAGAGATATAGGATGTAACACTTCTCAATTTACTTTATGAAGCTAGTATTACACTGACACAAAAACCAAAAACAGTACAAAAATAAACTAGAGATCAATATCCATAATGAATATACATGCAAAAATCCCTAACAAAATTTAATAAATAAATTCAGCAGTCTATAAGAAGAATGATCACTACAATAAAAATTAATTAAAAAAAAAAGAGTGACCACATAGGGTTTATTCCAGGAATGCATCAAAAAGGAACAAATTGTATTATATATTCTATCTATCTATCTATCTATCTATCACCTATCTTTAGAGAGAGAGACTTGGATGAATCTTCAGAGAATTACAGTGAGTGAAAAAAAGGACTTATTCTCATTTTAAAGGCCAAAGATGGGGCATCCCTGGTGGCACAGTGGTTAAGAATCTGCCTGTCAATGGAGGGGACATGGGTTCAATCCCTGGCCCGGGAAGATCCCACATGCTGCAGATCAACTAAGCCCGTGCACCACAACCA
Organism: Globicephala melas; assembly: GCF_963455315.2. Classification (NCBI taxonomy): domain Eukaryota; kingdom Metazoa; phylum Chordata; class Mammalia; order Artiodactyla; family Delphinidae; genus Globicephala; species Globicephala melas. The sequence goes on along the minus strand of NC_083317.1, from coordinate 129,779,380 downwards.
CTGAGCCTGCGCTCTAGAGCCCGTGCTCTGCAACAAGAGAAGCCATGACTGTGAGAAACCTGTGCACCGCATGAAGAGTAGCCACTGCTTGCCTCAACCAGAGAAAGCCCATGCACAGCAATGAAGACCCAACACAGCCAAAAAAAAAAAGAATAAATAAATGTATTAAAAAAACAAAGGGGTTTCCCTGGTGGCGCAGTGGTTGAGAGTCCACCTGCCGATGCAGGGGACACGGGTTCGTGCCCCGGTCCAGGAGGATCCCGCATGCCGCGGAGCAGCTGGGCCCGTGAGCCATGGCCGCTGAGCCTGCGCGTCTGGAGCCTGTGCTCCGCAACGGGAGAGGCCACAACAGTGAGAGGCCCGCGTAACGCAAAAAAAAAAAAAAAAAAAAAAAAACCAAAAAAGCCCCCAAAAGGCCAAGGATGCCTAGACTATTTTATACCCTACTGGACTGTTTCCTCGCCCACAGCCCAGCCCTTGCTCACATTCTGGGGCCCCGAGCTCGGGGTAAGGATAAGGAGTGTGGCTGAGTTGGAGAGCGAGAAGAGAGGCCCAGGAGGCTGAGGGAGGATGGCATGCAGCCCGGCCCCTGAGTCCTCTGTCTCCTTCTCCTTCCTGATGAAAGTGTGCCGACTTTTAACCCTGCAATGAGGGACAGCACACAGCAGTCCAGTGAACCGCAAAAGAGGCCCTGATGGAGGGAGAGAAGTGACAGCTCAGAGAGAGGTTAAGGGAGGAGAAATGCCAGGCAAATTAGAGCAGGTAACCTTTGCAGATGGCAGCTGGGGAAGCAGAAGGTGAGAAGCTGTCATTCCAAACTACAGCTTGACAAAGGGATGAATCAGCTCCTCGGCAGACAGGTACCTGAGCTTCCCGTGTCACTCTCTGAATTCAGCCTGGCTTATCAGAGGCCCCATTCCTGTGGACTGCTTAAAGCCATTGGCATCTGCAAGTCTTCTCGTTAATTGAAAACACATTGAACTGCATAGCCAGCAAAAGCCCATTGAGGATGCAGGGCCTCAGTAGGACCTGCTGACCCTTTAACTCTTCTCTGCCTACAGCTCTCAGCTTTCTGTACCCAGGACTCTCCAGGGGCAGAATACTTCCTCTCCAGTATACTGATTCACTCACTCATTCATTCATTCATTCATTTCTCTTGTTCCTTCCCTTAACAAACATTTATTCACACCCTTCTGGCAGCCCCTCTTTACTCTAGACTCAGGGGTTCTTAAACAGAAGAGGCATTTTTTTTCCCCTCTTCCCTTCTGTAGACTATTTGGCTTTTGACTTTCAAACCTGGAGGGCGTATTGGACAAACAGTAGGTAAAGATGATGCTGTAATGCACAGGGCAGCTCCCTGCACAAAAAAGAATTATTTGGCACCCCATGTCCATAGTGCTGAGATGGAGAACCCTGTGCTAGATGGAAGATGGATATTCGAGGGTTACCCAGGGAGTGAACAGGCAATGGAGACAGCAGATAGCAACCACGTTGTCAAGGTGAAGAACGAGACTGTGGAGTGATGGCTTGAAGAAGGAGCCTGGGGAAGCTGAAGATTTTTCTCTCTAAGGGTCAGTAGAGGACAAGGGCAAGGGTGCTGAGCAGAGTGGCATGACTACAGATTGAGGTCTCAGGGAGGGAGGAAAAGAAGCCTCCTTTAGTCTGTCCTCTGAGTCTCAGCAAGTCTCTCCTCTTGCCAAGGGCCCATGACCTTAGGTTTGAAGCTGGTGTCATGGAACATAGGGGAGCAGAGTAGCTAAGCTGTCACCGCATCCACCACTCCCTGCACACAGAGGGGGCTAGTCACACCTGCTGGACAGCAAACACTGTGTTTCTGCACACCTGGGCCTCCACACCAGGACTGCAGGGCTCTTGAACATGAGGCCACTGTTGCTTCTGCTCCTTCCAACTTTGTGTCTCCTCACATGAGTGTCTGTCTCAGGAGATGGTAGAATAGCTCAAATGCCCAACCAATAGCCAGTTCACTCCTGCTTCCTTCCTCTGTGGACTTGGTTGCTAAGCACACATTTCTAGAAGGTGTGGGGACCAGTCAAGCTAGAGTTCCAGCCCTGTGGATGCATCCTTACAGGCTCGGAAGTGGGCCATCTTCTACTACTCTGGAGAAGGTGCCTCTGGCCATCGTGGTCCACTGGCTCTTCTGGGATCTAAATGGAGCAGTCTGATCTATAAGCACCACCTTCTGGTTCCTCCTGCTCCACCACTGGACTGCACTCAGCTTTCAGCAGCTGAGCGAGAGAGGATCCTCCTCACTGATATCTTTGCATATCTTGAAAAGTATCTCCTTGCTTAAGTATTTGGCTCAGACTACATCTTTAAGCCACTTAATGTGGTTTTGTCTATTGTGTAACAAATGTATTGGCTAAAAACAACAACAACCATTTTACTACCATTTCTCACAGTTCTAAGACTTTGCTGGGCTTAGCTGGGCACATCTTCCTCATCTTCTCTTGTGCATTTGCAATCAGATGATGCTGGGCTGGGATCATTGAAAAGGCTTCTGCTCTTACAGGTTTGATGGTTGATAGTAGCTGTCACTGAGAACTCATCTGAGGCTGTGGTCCAGAAAACACCTTTCCTCCTCATGTGCCTTGGGCTTCCACACAGCATGGTGGCTGGGTTCTAAGAGGGAGTGTCCCAAGAGATAGGAATTGAAAGCTGCCAAGAGTTTCTTAATGCCTCTGCATGGAAACTGGCAGAGCTTCCATCATTGTCAGCTCCTCAGTCACAAGAGTCCAGATTTAAGGGTGGAGACATAGACCCCACCTCTGAATCAGAGGAGTGTCAGGTACTTTGGGGACCATGTTTTAAAACCCTTCACAGCGTGTGATTAGAGAGGAGTGAATAGGCTCTTTATGCATTCATTCACTGACCAAATGGTCCTGAGCGCCAGCTTTGTGCCAAGTTCTCTGTGGGGAAAGAGGCAAGCCATGCCTCCTGCCTGTGAGGAATTCAGGGCTCTCGGGCTTAACTTCTGGACTTTTGAACTCTGTGCTCTGAGTGTTCTTCCTGCTTGGTGACCTGAGATGGGACAAAAGCTGGCTGGTCCCTGAGTTCACAATGTCTTTCTTCTGTGAGCTTCCATTGGTCTCCCAGGAGAAGCACTCCAAGGAGACTCACCTCGGGGAGTGAAGCCTGCTTCCCTCTTCCATTTTAACCTTCACAGCCAGTGTGTTCCCTTTGGAGTTTAAGCTCATGTGCAATGGGTATTCTGTTACTTGCATTCAAACTGATATAGAGCATTGACTAAGAATGAATTAGGGGGAATGATACAGGGATGCATGCATGCCATCAAGTATGTATGACTGCCACGGAAGGCTAATGGAGAGGCTTTTTGGGGATTAGACTTTAAGGCTTTTGTCTTATGTGCTGACTTTATAGCCTAACCTTTGAGTTGGTATGCGCTTCTTCTGTGAAACCACCGAAAATGTAATGACCACCTACAGCCATTGTTAATTCCATAAAAGAGAAGACACCTTAACCCAACCCCCAAAGTGGCAAACACATAATAATAAAGGGCTGTGCTTTCAATTAAAATGAATTTATCTTTATGAAAGCATATTGCATTTTTCATATTTTTGTCATCATACTGCAGATTAGTAATCAATGTTGTGGGCGCTGTCTTCCTGGGGCCCATCCTTTCTGCATGGGAAAGTGAGTGACTTTTGATTACTAGGCATGGTTTCTGCTTCTTGTAGCTTTGGGCCTCACCTCACTCATGAGTATTTGCCTCAGAACCTCTGAGCCACTTGCAGTTGCTGATGGAATAACTCCAATATCCAACCACCAGTCATAGTTGGGTCTTTTTATCCTTGATTTTCTGGGCCTTTGTTAACTTTGAGAATGGACAAAAGGACAGGAAATAAGAAATCCAACAAACTGGAGTGTGTATGTGGAAGTTTATTTTATTCTAGCCCACCCTTACTCTGGGCTTGGATACTAACCACCTTTACTTCTTCCCAAAGTTAATTTATTTTGCTTTGAAAACTAAGATAGACAAAGGCACCGAGGTGGTTATTCTCTAAAAATAACTGCCCACCTCCACCACCAGCCTCTTTTCTATCATTCCATTAATGACTTAGTCCCTTGGAGGTTTCCTCTTGGAAATTTAGGGATGGCTCGAGCAAAAGCCTTCATCTTTCTAAATCATTTCTGATCAGAGCTTCAAGATTGATTAGCACCTGCTCTCCTATTTCTCCCCACCTGCAGGCATTTTTGAGAGCAACACACTGAAAAGACGACAACGGTAGGGACCTACGTAATCCATAAATGGCTTTGACTGCGTGGGTTTTGATGAGGCAATATGGAAAATGATTGCATTAAGCACTGCTATTTATTTACTTGACTTTGTACAGGACAATCAATTTGTTCACATTCTGTGCCTCCTGTCAGGAAGTTAAACAGCAGAGGAGGCAGGCTGGATGCATTACCTCATTGCTCTAAGAGATGCTGTCACTTTGTAAATCACTTTAGATTGTTTTTAATAACAGCATCTTTCATTCCGGTCCATGGAGGGAGTGGAGATTCTCTCTGCACAGAGAACAGGATGCTGAGGAAGGTGAGGTCCGACCAGGAAAAGATGAGCTCATTTTTCCTTGAACTCCATGAAAATGCTGTTTTCTAGGTCAAATATCAGCAATTTCCTATGGATCGACCTAATAGTTTAACACATGCCTTTGCCAGGATAGAGTTCATCTGTACTGGGAAGGGAGGAATAGGTCCTATGTGAGCATTTAGGAAAAAATTCCCAATCCTTGCCGAGAGAGCTGGTCAGTATTCAGCCCTGGTCACGGCAGACATCAAACTGAGGTTATGTAAAAAGATGGCAGGTCAGAGGCTGAACTGGACCCACGGGATGAGCCCAATTGGACAGTGCATGCATCTCTGGTGTGTGCTGATTGAATATTTTTGGAAGTTCTGGAAAATTGATCAGAATGATAGTACCTTTAAGATGGCCTCTGAGTTTGAATAAGCTCTGGAAATCAGGCTTCTGGGTTTAAGGAAAAGGCTGAATAGAAAATAGCAAAGGAAAAAAATATGTTTGCTATTGATTTAAGAGGTGTAGAGTGGAGGAGGGAAGTTGCATAGACACCAGATTGACTATGAGTTTAAGCTCTGTCAGCTCTGTGGCCAAGTCATGGTGTCTCCAAGGATTGGCTTTTTTCTCATCTATAAAACTATAAGATTAGTGTGATGGTTAATTTACTATGTCAACTTGGCTGGGCCATGGTATCCAGATAGTTGGTCAAACAGTATTCAAGATGTCTCTGTGAAGATTTGTTTTAGATGAGATTAACATGTAAATCGGTAGACTTTGAGTACGGCAGATTACTCTCCACACATGGGTAGGCCTCATCTAATCAGCTGAAGGCCTACATTAAAAAAAAGAAAAAAAAAAGATGGACATCCCCCAAGAAAGAGGGAATTTTGCCAGTAGACTCCCTTGGACTTGAACTGTAGCTCCTCCCTGGGTGCTCAGACAGCTGGCCTAAAATATGACCTGCATAATTTGGACTTGCCAGATCCCGTAGTTGTGTCAGCCAATTCCTTAAAATCTCTGTCTTTCTCTCTCTCTCTCCAAACACACACACACACACACACACACACACACACACACACACACACACCTCTTATTTGTTCTGTTTCTCTGGACAACTCTGACTAGTACAGTGGATAAAATTATTTTTAAGTTATCCCACTTACTCATTCAAGGCTTGAGGCATCTACTCTGGGTCTGACCCAGCACAAGGTACCTTGACAATAATTTAACCTCTAGGAGACCACAACTGACTCATTTACCTCTAGGCTCCAAGTTCCCTGCACAGCACTTAGCACACAATGTATTCCTATCAAATGATCATTCTTTTTCTTTTTGGGCCCTTAAATTTGGGGTCTGATCCAGAGGAGTGGGGCTTGGCTTGGAACTGGAGCAGAAGAAAGTGGATTGAAAGGTGGGATACAACGTCTTCAGAGCCCTGGGAAGCCAGGTGCAGAGAGGAAAATTCAGGGAGCTCCGGGTAGATGCTAGAAAGGGTCTGGATGGGCGTGCTATATGCTGCACGTCTTGCTTTACCCTGTCCTGGAGGGCATCAGATGGCATCCCACACAGGTGAGGGAGGGTGACGGCCTCAGAGCATAGCCAGCTAAACCCACCATTGTTGTACCAAGGCCCTCAGTCGTCTGTGGGGAGCCTGAGACTTCTCACAGTGCTAGCTGGCATGGACATTAGCTCAACGGATCTTCACAGATTTATTATAAAAGATTTACGTTATATACATATTTATTGTTCTTTTTTCCAACCACAACACAATTTCCACAAACACTGCATGTTTATTCCTTATAAACTCGAATTTATGATAGATTCAATTTTCTTTTTCTCGGCATGGGTTTCATCTTTCCCTTTCTGGGTGTTTTCCTGATTTTAGAGCTGCTTCTTCCAAAGGCGTCCATTTGTCCTGATGCATCTCATTCCTTTATGCCTCTTGATGCCTTACCTCCTACATTATATTCCTCTGGCTCTCATTTTTCATTTTTGTTCAAGTAAATTAAATATTTTAATACACAGTTGGCCCTTTGTATCTGCAGGTTCCGCATCCATGGATTCAATCAACCATGGATCAAAAATATCCGGAAAAAAAAATTCCAGAAAGTTTCAAAAGGCAAAACTTGAATTTGCCACGCACTGGCAGATATTTACATAGCATTTACATTGTATTTACAACTATTTACATAGAATTTGCATTGTATTTACATAGCATTTACATTGTACTAAGTGTTACATGTAATCTGGAGATGATTTAAACTGTATGGGAAGATGTGCGTTGGTTATATGTGAATACTACATCATTTTATATAAGGAACTTGAAAATCTGAAGATTTTAGATTCTGCAGGGGGAACCAATCCCTTGCAGATACTGAAGGATGACTATATAATTAACAGATGCCTACTGTCAAAAAGTGGAGAAGTTGAACATAATAAAGAAGTAGGCAACACAGTACCCATAATTCTATTAATATTTTGGTATGTTTACTTTAACTTGTAGCCTCATTACCTGCTTTATTATCATTTGGTACCTAACAGTCTAGTCCAAATATTTGATATAAAACATCATGAACCTCCTTTTTAATGGCTGTCCATTTGGCTGTCTACCTTTAGGTATAATATCATCTAGAAAACAATTCCTATAATGTTGGATATTTGGTTTGTATCTGCTTTTCATAAAATGATGATGCATAACACTTCAAAGAACATATTGTACCTAGCTCTCTGTCTTTGGGGGTACATATTTAGGGAAGATCCCATCATACTGCTGGCTCCCACCTACCGTGCACTCCTGCGGGTGCTGCCTGGTTGCTTGTGAAGCAGCCTTATGGAATTGCTACCACTACTCCCATTTTTTAAGGAGGAGAACACCAAAGTATAAGGAGATGAGGTGACTGGGACTTGTCCACGATCACTGCTCAGTCAGCAAGCGGCAGAGCCCCCTTTGAAGGTGAATGGGGTCATGCAGCCAAGGCCTGGCACCAGCCCACACTTGGTCGGTGCCCAGAGGGATGGCTGCGTCATCTCTATGGCGAGACCTCCACAGCATAGGTCTATGAATGGGCCCTTCTTCCCCACCTGTGGGGAGGCTCCTACTCTCTCCATCCATGCATCTTCCTGACCTGTGGCCTAGAAGACAGGGAAGCAGGAAACACAGCATTCCCTCAGAGCTCTTCCACCCGGGGTCTCCCTGGACAGCACTCTTCCCTGTGTCCTGTGTCCTAGCACTGATAGCCCACCCGTCAGATGCTCATTCCCTGGAGAAAGAGTGCTCTTCACATCCAAGCCCTGGCCTGGTGGCCGTGGTACCCAGAAACCTGCGCATCACTGTGGAGCATTGGTCTGGAGCCTTCTGCCTCTAAAGCTCATACAGGGCACACTGAACACAGTAGGGGCAAGGCTCTGTCCTGCAGGGATGCTCACCCCCAGGCTGCAGAGACTCCGCAGACATTTCACACACCCCTCCTTCTCTTTAGATGGAGCAGCCCTGCTAGGAGCCCTGCTCTTCCCAGAATGTACCGCGTCAGCAGGCTTATGGACTCCCTGGAGTCTCTGGAAGGGCCTGTCATAGGCAGAGCCAATTTGATACTCTGTGTTCTACCCCAGAAGCAGCAGATTTCCCCAGAAGGGCCAGACCTGTCATGGAGACTAACTCAGGTGTGCTGATGGTATCCCAGGGCGCTTCTGAACAAAGGCAGGGCCACATCCAGGGACACATGAGATGACAACATCAAATCCAGGACTGGGAGAGAGAAGTTAAATTCTGTTTTTCTATTATCCTCTGGTCTCATTAGTTTCCCAACAGATTTCATGCTTCCAAATGCATTTGCCACACAGAGGTGCTTGAGGTTTCTCGGAGGCTTTGCAGACAGGCAGGTGGGGAGGGAGGAAGCTCGGCCCCGGGGGCAGGGCTGCTGACAAGCAGGGGGCCTGAGGAGTATGGGCGGGGCTAGAGGACATGAGCCCCAAGAGCTGTGACCAGGGTGGGAGAAGATTCCTGCCAAAGTCACTCAGGGTGACCTGCCCCTCCTGCATGGGCTGAGAGGACATCCATGTATGCAGAGCACTGAGATTGGGAGTCCCCTCTGGGCCGGCTCAGTGACCCCCAGGATAGCAGTTACTGGGTACCCTGGAGAAACCATCAGACCCCACGCACATCACAGCCACATCCCTCCTGCTGCCTCTGATCCAGGAGCAGGTGAGGCAGGGGTGGGGGAACGATCAGACACAGGCTCAGAGGTGTCCTGCCTACACAGACGGGCTCCAGGGACCACATGCCACCCAGGTTATCTTGGGAGAGCCCTTCCTGGCAGGAGTCCCTGGATAAGGAAGGCTTATATGAGAGGGGGGCCAAAAAGCAGGAAGTCACAGGCTGGAGGGCTTTGGGGGCAGACGAAAGGGATGGAGAACAGGAAACGTAGGGGCTGCCTGTGAACCCCTAGCGTCCGGTGCTGAGGCCACTGGGCTCATTCCCATCCTGCCCCGGGGACAGTACCACTTGTCTCTCCTGTCCTCTTCCTCTGTTCCTTCTCTTCCCGCTCTATTATTCTCTTCCCCTTTGGGCAGGTTCTTGTATGGCCTACTAATGGGGTTATCAAGTCCTCCAGACCCCAAATCCCCCAAACCCCAGCCCCACGCGTTCCTTAAACCACCCTCTTGGACCCACGGAGGACTGCGGTCCCTGCTGTGTCATTCCATCCGTGATGCTTACCAGCGCCCCCTGTCCTGCCTTCTGTCCACAGGACTGGGCAGTCTGGGCATGGGCTGGATCCCTTGTCCAGCTCTTCAGAGGTGTTCTGCTCCCAACTTCCCAAGGCTTTGGTCACTCTTTCTTCCTTGCAGGTTTTCTGAGTGTAGTGACCACATTTTCCAATCTAATCAGACTCCTTGACATTTGTACACCGTGTCATACGTATGCGTGTGTCTGTACACACACACATACTGTATTTGTCAGTGTACACATGTCGGTAGGGATGCTCCAAATCCTGTGCTTTTCTGCCTTTACTGAAAGCCCGGGACAGGCTTGGCTGTGGTGCTGAGCCCCTACCTGCTCGGGCGTTGTGCTCGGGCTTTGTCTTTCAGGTTGCTTCACTTCTAGCTCCCTTGCTTTAGTGGGTTTATTTTTCTCTCTCAACTGGAAAATCACATCCAATCAGCTGTAGAGAGCAATCAGATACCGAAACGTTGGGATTTTGCCCAGGAGGTGGCTCCTCCAAAGCTGGTATGCATTCTCTGAGGTGAGACGGGACTCATGGGAAACACACCCAAGCTTCAGGAACAGGGAGTCAGGCAGACGGCGGACGGGTGCGGACTGGGAGAGACAGAAATGAAGCAGCCAAAAAGCTATACTGTGCTGAGCTCTGGAGCCCCAAGCTTCTGAGTTTGGGCTGGTGCCTTCTGTCAGCCTCGCTCTCACTCTCACGCTTCTGCTCTTAATCTCACTTGATGAACGTGACAAAAGGTGAATGAAGTGACTTCGTGGCAGCACCTATGTCCACTCCTCTGCTGCTGGGACATTCCGTGCATAGGAATGGTGGGGTGGGCACCTGGCAAGACAGTGGGCTCAGCCCTCCTCTGCTCCCCATCCCTTCCCCCGCTGCCTGTGGCCACTCCATGCCCTGGAGAGGAAGAGGGCCAGCCACAATAGGGGCTTCCTTGCAGGCCTGTCTTCACCGCTATTCCAGATCTCGTGGGCAAAGCTCTCCTGCTGATGTATAAACATAGTCCGAGCAGCATCTCTGGGCATCTGCCCGCATAAAGCTCCTGGAGGAATGCATTAGTCCATAGCCCGGAGGGTCCTCACACCAACCCACTCATCCCATCCTTAGTATCAACCCAGGCTCCAAAACACCTTACCTGCTTCTGCTGCTCGCCCATACCCAGCATCGGAAGCTCAATCTGCTCCTTCAGCCCTGGCTGTCCTGCAGCATCCTTGGCTCAACCATGGCATCTCCTACCTACGTCCACAGAGCTCCTGTTCCTTCAGCTAACATGGGGGTCTGTGGAAAAGGGTCCACAGTCAGAAGGATGCGGGGCACATGGGAGGGCTCTTCTCTGCAGACCCCCTAGATCTCTCATATTCTGGGGTGCTTCTTAAGACTCCACAGGGAGGTATAGTATGAACCTTCTACTAAACTTATTTGAGCACAGGAAACTTCTCTTCTCAGAACACCTTATGATACCTCCCAGAATACAGTTTGGGAGAAGCAATTTATTTTTAAGTTTGACTCCTCGTTCAAGTTCCTGAAGTGATCCTTAATGGACAATATCAAACAAATCGTATCAACAAAGATTTTTCATGCCCCTTCTACGTGCAGTGTATCAAGTTGGTCCCTACAGCAGCAGATTCTTCTGTCCAAATTCCGTTCTGTGATAAAACTGGGGGGCTTAGGCTCAGCTTCTCTACAAGGTTTACTTCTGAAGCAGGAAGAATTTTATTACAGAAGGAGCCCTCTCGGAGTGAACACAATCATTTTCTGCTTCACAGCTCCTAATTTGACATTTAGAATTCAGGTGTCACCCGAGAGTGTCTGAACTAGCAGGTTATCTAGATATTATGACATGGGTCACTCTTCCTCTATAGGCTGATCCTTGACAGCTCACCCCATTACAGGGAGGTCTTCCAATCTGCCATTACTTGAGGCACAAACTCCCATCTGCTTGAAAAACTCGAAAAGGGGGGCGGAGAGGGGAGGAAAGGTGGAGGTTTGTGGCAGAGAAGGAGGTGAGGCCCAGCCAGTGGGGGTTTTGGGGGAGCAAAAGTTGCCGAGCCTCCCGGATTCACTGTCAGTGTCTGTTATGTGAGAGGCATGGGGTTTTATCTGTTTTAGGTGTGATGGATATTTGCTTCCTAATGGGAGTGGATGGGGATGGTGATAACATAGACATAAAAAAGCAAAGTATATATTTTACTCCAAATAGCATCCTACAAGGCCTCAAATTCCTAGGGCAGCTGAGTAGGTCCTTAGAGGCTCTGAGGTATGGGGACATGGGCTCTGGTTCCAGCTCCGCCACTGCTAACATGTGACCTTGGACAGGTCCCTGTGGCCTAAGTATGCTCATGCATAAGATGAGAATCATTTTGGGCCACAGTTCCCAGAGGCAGTGTCTAGAAGGGCCAATCCAGGGACAAGGCCACAGGGAGGGACGGGAGCGCCAGTGTGCATGTGTTCTCTCTCTCTCTTTCAATATTGAGATAGTTCCCATATCATAAAATTCACCCTTTAAAATGGCTTTTAGTATATTCACAAAGTTGTGCAACCATCACCACTATCTTATTCCATAGGATTTTCATCACCCTAGAAACAAGTCCATCAGGAGTGAGGCAACCACTCATCTACTTGCTATCTCTGTGGGTTTGCCTATTCTGGACATTTCACGTGAATGGAATCATGTAATATGTGGTCTTTTGTAACTGGCTTATTTCACTCAGCTTAATGTTTTCAAAGTTCTTGTATCTTTCCTCTTTATGACTGAATAATATACCATTGTATAGATATCCCACATTTTCTTTCTCTATTCATCAGTTGATGAACATTGGATTGTTTCTACTTTTAGCTATTATGAATAATAATAAGATTTGTGTACAAGCTTTTGCATGGACATATGTTTTCGATTCTCCTGGGTTTGGGATTAGAAATTCTGGATCATATGCTAACTCTATGTTTAACTTTTTGAAGAACTGCAGAACTGTTTTACAAAGTAGCTGCACCATTTTACGTTCCCACCAACAACGTGTGAGCATTCCAACTTCCCCGCATCCTCGCCAATACTTGTTATTGTCCATCTTTTTGACTATAGCCATCCTAGTGGGTATGAAGTGGTACCTCATTGTAGTTTTAATTTGCATTTCCCTAATGACTAATGTTGTTGAGTACCTTTTCTTATGCTCATTGGGGCCATTGGTACATTTTCAGACAAATGTCTGTTCAACCCATTTGCCCATTTTTAAATTGAGTTATTTGCCTTTTTATTGTTGAGTCGTAAGAGTTTTTATATATTCTGGATACTAGTCCGTTCTCAGATATATGATTTGCAAATACTTCCTCCCATTCTGTTGGTTGTCCTTTACCTTTTTAATAGTATCCTTTGAAGCACAAAAGTTTAATTTTGGTGAAATTCAATTTCCCTATTATTTCTTTTTTGCTGCTTGTGTGTTTGGTGTCACAGTTAAGAAACCATTACCTAAATTCAAGATCATAAAGATTTATATCTATGCTTTCTTCTAAGAATTTTATAGTTTTAGCTCTTAATTTAGGTCTTTTATTCGAGTTAATTTTTGTAGCACCCTCTTTTAAGACAATCTATGCAATTGAAAACAAACAAAACCTTCTTGTGTTTTGTTGGGCCAAGCCAAGCCTTCTTGTGGGTCACTAGTTTTGCAAGTTCTGAGCAAGGGTTTTCTAAGGGATCTCTGCTACTTCTCTGTCAGGCTGCCCTCCTTTAATGAGTTACTGGGGAAGAACCTAGAACCCCAGGGAAGACAGTTTAGAGCAGGATCTCCAGCAGCAGTAGAGGCCAATGGGGCCGTCCTGGGACAGGGAAGTGTATCGGGTCTTCTGACGAGGAAGGCCAGATGGACACAGATGTGCTGGTCAGCGGGCCCCAGAGCTGGGTAAGGCCTTGCCAGGTTAGATTGAGGCTGACCCAAGTTCCGTTGGCTTAGGCCTGGTGTGCTTGCTTATACGTGTCCTCACAGAGCTCAAGCACTGGCCTGGTTTCTGGAGCTCTGGGTCCCCTTACTATTTCTCCTACAACCTGCTGCGTATTCCTAGGCCACTCACTGAACCACTCTGAGCCTCCAGTTTTTGTTCTGAAACATGACATTGGTGACCTTGTATTAAAGATTCTGATGGCTGCTTGAGTCCCACTGACATATGATGTTTTCAAAACAGAAAGGTTTGATCGTGTAGATGCTGAGTAGCGTTTCCTGAAGGGCATACCATAGAAATGTGAGAGACAATGGCTGTGTGCACAAATGACTGAGAAACACTAAATTAAACACAAATAAGTCTCTTTACTATGGCACTTTCCAGAGTTTTTCTGGGAACATCGAGCCTGAATCTGTAGGAGGGAGGTGTGCCATGCAGGATTTCCCAAATTAGTTTAACTATGAAAAGGCTATTGAAAAAAAGTGAACGCTGCCTGTTTCACATCATGTAAATGAAATGACAGTCATGGAGCTGGACGTCTGCCTCTACGTGATGCTGTTGGGTCAGGTGCCACTCTGTCCAACCTAGCACAGCGTATTTTTGCCACCCAGAGTACGCTTTCCCCTCTGGGGTACCGAAAACAATCCATCAAGCTGGACTGGTTATGGAAAGGGACTCTGGGTAGCCTGTAAAGGCTGGTCTTCACTCCCAGCTGGTCTGACATTCAGGGCTGCCTGCATTCCTCTTGGAATTGGCAGCCAAGGAACCCCATAATTCACCTGAGCTGTCCTGGACCAGTGAGGCTTTGACCTTCGATCATGTCCGAGATGGAAAGCCGGGTGTCTTGGGCTCATCCACAAGCATTACTGGCAGTAGAACTGGCCAGGCCACCAAGACGCTGAGCCCTAGAATTTGGGAAAGAGTCCCAGGCCCAGGGAGGAGAAGAAGGGTCTGACAAGGCCAATGTCCCAGGTGACTTCCCTCTTTTCATCAGCCCAGGTCATTTGCTTATTATTACTGTGAGGAGTTTGGGGTGGGGTGGGTGGAGATAGTAATAAAGGAAAAACTCTATACAGGAATGTAATTGATTAATTTATTCAATAATAATTTGATGTTAGATCCTTTTTGTATTCAATTTAACTCCATGGTTTTGCAGTTTTAGACAAATGTTTGCATTATTTTGCACCCCTAAAGTACACATTGAGAGTTGCAGGATGGATGGCAGGGTGGGAGGTGGGATTGGGACATGGGAGAGGGAGTTCTACACCTGAGACAAGTAGACAGGGACACCAGGCTGTAAGCTCTGATTCTGCACGTAATCAAAAATGACGCATGTGGCCAGGTGTTCATTGTATCCCAGCAGAAGTGTGGCCTGTAGGGTCAGAGGGTGGTGTGTCTGGTCCATGTGTTCTTTCCTTCCACACAGCTGGGAGCTTGGGGAGTGAGCAAGGCCACTTCCTTGTATATAGTCTTCCTCAAGGGCCAAGGAGACCTGCTCCCAGCTGCACTTCCTCTGTTGACCTGACCTGGCTCTGCCTTGGCACAAGATTTTGTAAACCTTCAACAATAGATGATCCTTCACTGAAAGAACCACTAAGGAGACCCTGGTTCCAAACATCCATCCACTTTGTTCTGGATGCATAGGTGAGGCTGACACAGCCTCTGCTCCTGGGGACATCACAGTCTGGCTGAGGCTGACTGTGCCCACATATTCACAGTACTAGGCTGACAGCAGGCAATCTCAGAGAAAGGCAGATGCAGGTCAATGGGAGTCAGAGAAAGAAAGATCATTTCCACCCAGCCTGAGGGACAGGAAGCCTTCATGAGAATAACATGACTTTTTAAGAGTCCTCAAAGAGGGTTGGAGTTGCATATGCCGAGTCAGAGGAAGGGTTTTTGTGGCTTCTTCCAAGAGTTCATGCAGAGGAACTACACGGATACGAAGAGAGAATGTGCTGGACCAGAATGTGTGGAGTCTTACATGCTGGGCTCTGGAGGTTGACAATTTAAAGCTGTTTGACCCCTCTTTCTCTTCCAGCACCATTTCATTTGAAGTTAGAGATGTCTTGGGAAATGAAGTGGGGCCTCCCCTTAGTGTTTTATTTTGGTAATGAGTGCAAAAGCTCATAGCTCTAAATACCATCTATATGCTAATGACTCCAAAATTTACATCTCCAGCCAGACCTGAGCTCCAGAGTCATATATTCACCTGCTGACTTGACATCTCCCCCTGGATGGCTAATAGGCATTTCAAACTCAATGCCACCCACACAGAACTCCTGCGTTTCTCTTTCACATCAGCTGCTCCCCACTTTTCAACATCTCAATAAATGGCATGAGCACAGATCCAGCTGTTGAATTGAATAAGTTAGGACATTCTTGATTCTGCTTCTCAGAAGCTTTCCCAACCCTGCTTGCAGTCCACCAGTAAGTTCTATCAGCTCTACCTCGAGGATATGTTCCAGCCTTTGTTTCATCTCAGCTGTAGAGTGCAGCCCAGACTGCCATTGTCTTTCCCTTAATAAAACCATCATTGTCTTTCTCAATAAAACTAAATTCCTTACCAGCCTTCTGTGACATGACCCCTCTCTACTCTCTGACATGTCTCCTTCCGCCCCGCCCAGGTCCACTGAGATGCAGCCACGTCAGACCCAAACAGCCCATGGTCATTCTGAGGCTTTTGGTACTTGCCACTTCTGCCTAGAAAGTTACTTCCCTGATCTTGTGTGTGGCTGACTCTGACCTTCCCTGACTTTAAAGTCTAAGAGATCCTTCATGCCCCATCCCTATCACTCACATTTTCCCTGTTCTATTGTCTTCAAGGCATTTATCATTGTATGACCTTGTCTTATGCATTAGTTTATTTATTATCTGTCTCTTCCTCCTGCTCTACCCTCAGTAGAATGGAAGCCCCATGAGTGCCATGAGAATGTTTATATTTCCCGTCTAATTCACTGTTGCATCCTCTGCACTGTCACCTAGAAGCTCAAAGCTATATTTTTAACTTATTTATAATGAAAAGTTTCCTACATGCACAAAAGTAGAGAGAATAGGATAATGAACCCACTTCTCATCACTCAGCTTCAACAATTATCAGCCCAAGGCCAATCTGTTTTCATCTATCCCCCTATATTGAAGCAAATCCAAGATATCATGTAAGTTCATCTATAAATATTTCAGTGTGTATCTCCAAAAGATAAGAGTTCTTCAGAAAAAAAAAATGCCATTATCATATCTACACAAATTTACAATAATCCCTTAATATCATCAAATATCCAGTGAGTTTTCAAAGTTCTCTGAATGTCTCACTTTTTTTTTTTACAGGTTGTTGTTGTTTGAATTAGGCTCTAAAGAAGGTCTTTAAATTGCAATTGTTTATAATGTCTTTCAGTCTGTTTTAATCCCTCCAACTCTCTTGCTTTGTTCTTGCAATCTATTTATTG
The DNA here is from genome assembly GCF_963455315.2 of Globicephala melas. NCBI lineage: Eukaryota > Metazoa > Chordata > Mammalia > Artiodactyla > Delphinidae > Globicephala > Globicephala melas. Next base: position 129,762,725 of record NC_083317.1, on the reverse strand, counting down.
AAGAAACTAGATAATTTGTCCAGCAGAGTATCCCATAATCTAGGTTTGCTAATTGCATTCCAGTGATGTTGTTTAACACGGTTCCTCTGTTCCCTGCATTTTCTGTAAATTGGACTTAAGAGGCTTGATAAGATTCAGGTTTGTTTCTTTGGAAAGAATGCTTCTGCCTCATATTCTTCCATCAGGAGGCACATCATGTCTGCTTGTCTCCCGGTGATGTCAGAGGGGTTGGTTATCATTGCCCAGATCCAGTATTTCATTAGACGTGACAAAATGTTAATATTCTTCTGTCTTTCCTTCTACATATATTAGCTGAAATACTTTTATAAGGAGAAACTTACCCTGATTATGATTTGGTTACCTTGAGTTTATATAGGAAAGGCAGATAAATGCTTGATCCTCTCTCTTTGTCCATTTCCAAAATAATGAGTTGGTCCCTACATCCTCCAAAGTTTACCAGTGAGGATTTTCATTTTAAGTATCATCATGAGTTCATAAACTTAAACAAAAGTGATGCATTTCAATCAATAGATATTTGTTGAATTGATGCATGAATAATTGAGCAAATGCAAGTTTAGAACTTTCTATAGGCTTTCAGTTCTTTCTTTCCAGACTTTATAGTCCCAGATTTTACATGCAAAGCCACTGGGTGATTTTCCTTTAGGGTTAATTCTGTTCCTTAACTATTTACTTAGTCCTCTAGGGTTTAATTGAGTAGGTACCACACAGTCCCTGTTTTTAGAAATATGTTGATCCATCTGCTACTAGACAAAATGCCTTCAGTTAGATCCTGAATCAGTTCATTATCAAAACTCACTGATGTGCTTCCCACTTGGGAAAGTACTGGTCACTGACCCAGAGGCAGTGGCACTGATCAGGCCTGGTCCAGGCTCCTCTGCTGTGGGCTTGGACCAATCACCTCCCCTTTGGATCTCAGCTTCTGCATCGGAACATGTAGGGAAGGTACCAAGTCATTACCAAGGCCCCTCCTCCTCAGTGTGTGTGACCTCTTGGTAGAGGCCATGTGAATGGCGTCAGATGGGGTGAGCGAGGCAGCAGTGGAGTGGGGGTGGGGAGGGAGGAATGGGACCCACCGGCCAGGAGGGAGAGCCTCCCACACACAATTCAACCAGCGGCTTAGAAGGCGCCATGGCTGAAATACATGTGCAATTCTGCGTGCTGTCTTTAAAAGCTTTCTGGCATGTGGTGGGAGCAGCAGGTGCCTACCAGGTTAGGAAAGATTTCTGAAAGTGTTTGGTGGCCTCTGGAGGAAGAGAAGCTAGGTGCTGGATGCAGAAAGCTGTTTTCGTAGTATGGTCCCTGGAGCACGGGATCTGAGGCCTGAGCCATCCCCCTGCTCAGCCCCACATTTCCTGCTGGAGCTGCTCCAAACCCTCAGCCCATCTCCCGCTGTCCCTGCCGCCCTCCTGGAGGCAGAGGCAGCCTTGCCAGCTGCCCTGGCAGCTCTGCCCGTCTGGGAATTCAGACATTTGGAGTGCCAGAGGGTCTGCTGGCATTTTCCTTTTGTCTGCCACAGGTTTGCGTTGCGTGGGCCTCGATAGCCTGCATTCTGGGAGCTTTCTGAGGAGCAGGTCTGCTGCTGAGTTGTTGTCTGTGTCCCCACCCTCCAATCACAGGGCCCACATTTCCCCATCTCCATCAGCGATGTGCAACACAGGCCCCCATAGAGATCAGTTTATCTGATGCTCACGTGGACCTGACAAGGTATCTAGAGATGATGCACTGTCTCTCTCTCCTGCTTCCTGACACTAGCTGCAATAGCCAGGGGCTGGTGAGGGTTTTTTTTATTAACCAAGGACAAACATTTGGCTGATAAGGGCATATGGTGGCTTCCTGCCCTCTGTGGTAGGAAGGCTGCTATCCTGCCCCCGCCCCCATCACCTTCACAGTTCTCCTCCATCACTGCCATCAGCCTGAGTGTGAACAGTGGGCAGGTCACCCTAAGAGGGGAGAGGTAAGCTCTGCACCCTGCAAGGAGGAGCTCCTGGGCCTTTCTCCTCAGCACCTTGTAGGCAGTGTTACTTTCCATTTGAGGCATCTGGGGATGATTGGATGGTCAGAGTCACATTGGTGGCTGGAAAGCATCCCAAGAGGTGGGTTCCTGGTGTTCGTTTAGAAAGAAGGCACAGTGGTTGGGACAGTTGGATATCCATACTCAAGAGAAACAAACACAGACTCTTAAATCACCCCATACACAAATATCAACTCAAAATGCATCATAGACCTAAATGGATAAACCAAAAGTATAAAACTTCTAGGAAAATATTTTGTGACCTTAGGGCAAATATTTCTTTGATATGATTCTAAAAACACAATCCATAGGAGAGAAAATCAATAAATTGGATTTCATCAAAATTCAAACTTTTGCTTTTCAGAAGATACCATTAAGAAAATTAGAAGACATGGCACAGACTGGGAGAAAATATATGTATATCATATATCTGATAAGGGACTTATATTCAGAATATATAGAACTCTTAAAACTCAATAGTAAAGAGTAAAGCAACTCAGTTAAAAATGAGCAAAAGATTTGAATAGGCATTTAAGCAAAAAAAGATATAAAAATGACTAATATGTACATGAAAATATGCCCAACATCATCAGTCAGCAGGGAAATACAAATCAAAACCACAATGAGGGGCTTCCCTGGTGACGCAGTGGTTGAGAATCCGCCTGCCTATGCAGGGGACACGGGTTCGTGCCCCGGTCCGGGAGGATCCCACGTGCCACGGAGCCCCTGGGCCCGTGAGCCATGGCCGCTGAGCCTGTGCGTCCGGAGCCTGTGCTCCGCAAAAGGAGAGGCCACAACAGTGAGAGGCCCACGTACCGCAAAAAAAAAAAAAAAAAACCCACAATGGGCTACCACTTCACGCCCACTAGCATGGCTATAATTCTAAAATTTAAATTTAAAGAATGTGTCCCTTGTACATTACAGATGGTGGAAATATAAATTACACAGCCCCTTTGGAGAACAATTTCCTCATTCTCTTAAGTTAAACGTAAATTTACCATACGACCCCAAAATTCCATTCCTAGGTTTCTACCCAAGAGAATGGAAACATATGTCCACACAATGACTTGTATGTACATGTTCACAGCAGCATTATTTATAACAGCCAAAAAGTGGAAATTATACAAATGTCTATTAACTGGTGAGTGGGTAAACAAAATGTGATATATCCATACAGTGGAATATTATTCATCAATAAAAGGGAATGAAGTACTCACATATGCTACAATATGGATGAAATTCAAAACCATTATGCTAAGTGAAAGAAGCCAGATCCAAAGAAAATATAGAACAAGTCCATGAAATATCTGGAAAAGGGAATCTGTAGACAGAAAGTAGATCAGTCGTTGCCTGGGGTTGGGGGGTGACAGCAGTTATTGGCTATAGGGCATGAGGGAACTTTCAGGGGGTGATGGACATGTTGTAAAATTGGATTGGGGTAATTGTTGCACAACTCTATAAATTCACTAAAAATCATTGAAATGTACACTTACAATTAATTTTTTATGGTATGTTAATTATACCTCCATAAAACTGCTTAAGGAAAAAAAAAGGAAGAAGGGAGAGAGGTAGACTCCAAAATGTGCTTTGCCAAAGGGACCACCTCATCCAGGGAGAGAAGGGGAGAGTGGGTGCAGGACCTCATAAACAAGCCCCAGCCTCCAGGTAGGGTGCAGACCCCACCCGGTCCAGCCCACTGAGCTGAGTCCTGAGGACCTTCTACTGCCCCCTGCAGGAGGGGCAGCCATTGGCGGCTCTGCAGCTCAACCGTGAGGCCTCAGCTCACCACCCCGTCTCCCAAGCTTGTTCTCCCTTCCTCCAGCAGACAGCATGGGTGCCTTCCTGCTCTCTGCACCCGCTCAGCCATCACGGTCCTGCCCCGTCCCACTTCTGGAGTCTGCCATTCCTCCCACCTTCTCCATTGTCCTGCAAAAAGTTTCCTCTAACGGGCATTCTTGTTTTCTAGTGTACGTCACTGGGTCATGAGATGGCTGGGTGTAGACTTGCTGGGAAATGGTCCCAAATCTAGGGAAGGGGAAGACATAGTAGAAGAAGCAGACTGGATTGAGAGGGAGCTGAAGGAACATCGCATGGGATGTGGGCAAACATAAAGAGCATCGGATGTCTGCACACAGGAGGGGCGGGACAACTTGAGGTAAGATGCTTTGGAGCAGCTAAGGCCTTCTGGGGTTGACTTTGCTGAATTTCAAGAATTGAGGCCCCCTGGAAGGTCAGCCCTTGCCACTGGTTTAGTCACTTACTTCAGAGTATGAACCAGCCCCTCAGAACTTTAAGCCCAGTTTTGGAGCCCTTAATACCTGGTAGATTCTATTGAAAGTATGTAGTCAGCATCAATTTATTTAATCCTCACAAAACTCTTTGAAGTAGGTGCTATTATTATCACTCCATTTTGCAAATGAATGGAACTGAGGTCCAAGCTTTGGAAAGCAATGAGCAGCAGAGCCTGGATTGGAGCCCAAACAATGGGTCTCTAATTCCTGCATCCCACCAGGTCCCTGCCAAGAGTGGGTTTGATGGGGTAAGAAGCCAGACTCTTAAAGGCCCAGTATGAGAAGGCTGGAGGCCTTCAGGACAAGTTCATCTACTGGGCCCAGCAAGACAGGGAAGAAGGAAAGAAGTAAGAGAAGAAGCTGACATGCTCTGGGTTGGAGGATAGCACGGGTCCCCCCAGGGAGGTGTCCTGGGAATCCAAGGGGCCTGAGGCTGCCTGTCTCCTGGGGGGAGAGGAGCTGGTTGGGCAAGGCACCCTAAGCCCAGCTCCCTGGCTCAAGGTGGCAGGAAAGACCAACCACACACAAGACCAGCTCTTACATCTGTAAGGTACAGAAAAGTAGAACCCTGTGGCCTGGGCACCGCAAAACCAGCACCTTCTCTGGCCACAGTCAGCTGAGGTCTTCCAAAAGAGCAGCCCATAAGGCCAGTGTGGGCAGAGATGGCACTGCCTGCACGAGAGGAAGGCAGAGGGAAGCAGAGGGAGTTTGGGGAGCTGGGATGTGTTGTGCCAAGAGAAACCTGATCTTGCATCTTTCTTAGGGAGAGTAGGGGCTCACAGCAGCAAGGGGCTAAGCCTCGAAGAACCCAGTGACAGAAGAGTCTTGAAATTCAAGAGAATTTTTACCTTCTCCTAGCGTGGCTTCTAGGAGATTCAACCTAGATTGAATCTAAGTACATGTTGAATCGTGGCTTCTAGATTCAACCTGTACTTTCTGAGCCTTACTATGTGCTTGGCTTCTAGGATAGAGGCCTTCTCATAGATCTGGGCAGGCTCATTCCCTTCTTTGCATCCTTTTTCCTTTTCTTTGATTTCTGTACTCACAGAGAGGGTCCTTGGGGTAACAGTATTTGTGAGCAGGTGCCACAGATATCCAACACCACAATGCTGAGCCCAAAACAGTGCCTGGGTTAGGAAGTGGGTGGGGAGCTATAGACATAAATTTAAAAACCAACCAACCAACCAACCACTAAAGACTTACCCTCCACAACATCTTCTTAGAAAATCGATGCCTCTCTTGGGCTTGGGCTCAGAAGGCTAGAATGAGTTGATCATAGAGCTCTCAGCCTACAGAACGATGGTAACCTGCGTATGGGCCCATGCCTCCAACCAGCTGGGACCTTTCCCTCCATCCAACTGGGACCCATGCCTCCATTCAAATGAAACTCATGCCCCTCCATCCAACTGGGACCCATACTTCCATGGGACCCAGGCCTCCATCCATTTGCGACCCATGCTTCCATCCAATCGGAACCCATGCCTCCATCCAAATGAAACTCATGCCCCTCCAACCAGTTGGGACCCATGCCTCCATCCACTTGGGATCCATGCCTCCATCCAAATGAAACTCATGCTCCTCCGTTCAGTTGGCACCCAAACTTCCATCCCAAAGCCTATGCCTCTCTCCAAAGGGCACCCATGTCTCCATCATAATGGGCCTGGGCCTCCAATTAATCGGTGCTAGGTGAGACTTCTGTCTGCTGCTGCTGCTGCTGCCACAAATTCCCTGATTCCATTAGAGCAAGTACTCCACAAAGCCCATGAGAGAGAGCAGGGCTCAATCTGCTTCCCAACTCCCGGAGCCCAGCCATTCATTTAGATAGTAATGCTGGGGAGCTGGGTGGGGAGGCCCTTGGCAGAGCAGTCCTGAGCTCCCTCAGGGCGGTTCTTCTTCCCTTTCCCTTCACTTTGATTGTTATTCCAAAGGCCTCGTTATGGAAATTACAAAATAATGGTTCTGCAATTTGTGCCTGTATGGCTATGTGCACAGTAATTGCCATCCCTGTGTACCCTCTCTAGGAGGCACTGCAGCAGCAACCGACGCGAATCACTCTTCACTGCAGCTTTGCCTCCCACTCCTGTCACCTGTCACCCCAGCTATCTCCTTTCTCCAGGGTGCCGGGATAAAGTGAGTGTCTGGGTAGAAATGGCCGCCCCAAGCCCACCTACATATATCTAAAGGGGTCCAGGGCACACAAGGGATGTAGAGATGCCTCCTGGCTTCAAGATCTATGAAGCATGCCCACTGTTTTAACAGAGATCCTGTTGATTTGGGGGTGACTCTGGGGGGCTGGTAGAGATAATGAGGCACACTGTCCCTTGGCACTGTCACTGTGGCAGCCCCGCCTCCTGGTTTGCACAATCCTTGCAGGTTGGGAAGTTACTTGCAGGGTTGGGAAAGGGAAGGGTGGGAGAGAGGAAGCTCATGGCAGATGGGGGTGTTACTGCAAATCCTGGTCCAGGCGTGGTGCCCTGAGCAGGAGAGATCTTGGGCTCAGAGGAGGGCTTCATGGAGGAGAAGTGGCCCTCAGTTGGATTTCAGAAGGGCAAGCTAGGGCCAAGGAAGAGAGCAGAGAGGGCGGCAGGGCGAGAGGTGAGCAGAAACAACCTGCCCCAAACCCCAAACTCCTGTTGCTTGTACTTACAAGCTTAATCAGATTCTTTCTAAAGGAAATTGTTTCTGGGGAAACTCAAACTTTCTTTGCAAGAAAAGGTAAATTGCTTTCATCAAATTACCCCTGGGAACACTTGGCCTGGGGCAGAGCCTTCAGAACACCCACCCTGCTTGAACTGTTTGAGGAGAGTGTGGTTCTGGGGAAGGGGAAGGGGCAGCAAGTGTGAGAAGGACTCAAAGAGGTGAGCACTGGCAGGACAACTTGGCATCTCTAGGATTCGAGGGCCAGTGAAAATGGCTGTAGGTCGTGGTCTGAAGCTTCAAATTTCACCTTGCCTCAACTTCAATCAGGTGCAGGAGTGACACAGACCTGGGTTGAATTTTGATTCTGTCTCTTGCAGCTGTAGGACCTGGGTGGAGCTACTTAATCTCTCTGTACCTTGGTTTCCACATCTATTAAAAGGTGTAATGACAGCACCTCCTTTGTGAGCTGGGGGGAGAAGTGAACATGACAAGGTAGCTGAGCCCTGAGTGCAACACTCTCCCAGAGGGAGTCCTTGCCTGCAATGGCCATTTGCTGTTGTTATTGTGCATGGTGGTTGTGCTGTTTTGAGGATTAACTGTCATAATTATGTAATTTCTGTACAGCATCAGCACAGTGCCTGGTACGTAACCACTGTTTATTGTGTTGACTATTGCCTTTACATCCAACCTCTTTCAGTTCAGTCAGACATCTCCCGCTCCAAATCTCCATCCTCTCTCCCTCCAGAGAAGTGAGGGGAAGTATCAGGTGGAGGGGAGAGGGGCGGGGGAGTGCCCAGGGTTCCGCCCCACCCCCTCCTCCATCATCAGCAAAGCACACGAAGTCCTTGAGGAATTTCATATTCCTGGTACCTTTGAATACCTTCTCACAAGTTCTCAGAGTGTGTAGCATAAAACTAGGGCTTTGGGAAGAATTATTTCAGCATATTTTAGAAAAAAAAGCTGTGTATGGAGAGGAGAAGGGAGTTGATATAGAAATATCCCAGTATTTCAAGTGGAATCAGATTAGGTATATTCCTATACTAGATATAGGAACTTAGATGCCTACAAAACCCTTGAAAGAGACAGGAGACAGAGGTCAGTCAGGCCCCTGAGCGCTCTCAGGTTGGACACTAATATCCAGGGGCTCAGTAGCCGGAAGGTGGTGTTCCAATGGTCATAGCTGCCCCCAGCACAGAGGCAAATGCAGGGACAACACGTGGAGGTCACTGTGACGCTTCACATCTGCCTAAACAAAGGGTGGCTGCTTCCCACGCCTGCCCAAGAGGCATCCCAGCTGCTGCCTCCTGTCCCCCTCCCCCTCTGGTGGGAGGGCCTCTCCTTGGTGGGCTCTAGTCCAGACCCCACAGGACAGCATTCTGGGAAATGTAGTTCTCCTGCTTCCAGCCCCTGAGGGGAGCCTGAGGGGAGCAGAAAAGGTAGGAGGTGGATGGGGGCTGATTGTCTAACAGTTGAGAAGGCAGCGGTCACATGTGCAGAGGTGGGACCCACATCGGGGAGGCAGGAGAGCACAGAAGGCACCAACAGGGTGGGTGTGCGCAGAGAGCTCAGAGCTGCACAACTTCTGGGGGAGGGAGGGGAAGGACAGGTGAGGCCTGGGCGCCTCCCCGTGAGGCGGATGAAGCAGCAGCAGGAATGGGGTGATCGGAGCAGGATGCCCAGTCTAGGAGGTGCTAAATTAAGGCTCTCCCTAGCACAGGTGATGGGCAGTGTAGGAGGGATAAACTCAGAGCTACAGCAAATCCTGTATCGCCCCAGAGGCCCCCTAAAACTGGGTCAGGGCCAAGACAAGAGCTTGGGGAAAGCCAGGGGTTTCCGTGGAAAGACTGCAGGACCACCGTGGACAAACACGAGAGCCCAAGAGCCAATGGGGATATAAGGACAGTATTGTAGTGAATTTAATTCAACAAGTACCTGAAGCCACCGTCTGGGCTTTACAGGACTTTGACATAGAAGGGTACAAACGTGACCTGGATACAGCCTCAGCAATGTACTGTTTCGTGAAAGAGGCCGAACGATGATGGTGATGGTGGTGGTGAAGATTCTGGTGAGGTTGATGGTGATGAGCTAACTAACTAACTAACTGTTGACTGCTTAGTATACAAACAGTTGTTTTACATGGATTGTCACATCTACTCTCCAACAGTACAGGTAGGCACTATTAATGTTATGCACTGTCCTTATGTACTATTATTCTTCTAGCAGGTAGGAACTACTGTATTCCTAGTTTACAGGTGGGGAGCCTGAGGCTTCGAGAAACTAGTGACTCTGGTCACACAGCTTGTAGGAGGTGGGGCCACTTTCCCTCCCTGGGCCCCCTGACTCCATAGGCTGCACTGTAACGCAGGCAGACAGGACACAAATGCATGGGCAGTGTGCTAAGGGGGAATTCAGGGAGGAGACATTCTCACCAGCCGGGAAGTGAGGGGCACTGGCATGGGTAGGGTGGCATGAGCTAAGCTGGAGGGAATGGGCACATTTCAGGTGCAGAGCTGGGTGAGAAGGGCCTGCAGAGAGTGGGATTCATGTTAGCGACGTCTTGGAAGGTGACAAGTCATATAGTACGGAAAAGTAAACAAGAGGTCTGAGCTCTTCAATGTTTATCTGGCTTGTACCCATTCTTTTGCCCATTCAACACGAGTACGTGAGTGCTGGCAGAGGCGCACAGGGTACTGGGAGCAGCTTAGGGGGGAGGCAGGCCGGTAAACAGTCACACCCGGTGTGGGCACACAGAAGTCTAGAACAGGTACAGAAGCCGCAGTGCCTCCAGGATGAGGGGGCCCTGAGCGGTTCTGACACATGGATGGAGCGCCTCAGGCAGCCGGGCATGGGTGTTTAGGGGCAGGGAGAGGCTGATGAAGAGGCTGGAAGGGTGAGTAGGACCACTGATCCCAAGGGGCTTGGAAAAGACACAAACCAGGCATAGGACTTCATTGCCAAGTCAGAGGCGCCTTCGGAGCCTTTAGACAGGAAAGTGGCATCGATTCAGATCCCTGTTATTGGAAGATTTCTCTGGCAGGTGTACAGGGGAGGCAAGAAGCAGTCAGGGAAATCAGGGAGCTGGTGACAAGACAAGGGCCTGAACCAAGGTAGAGACAGAAATCAGGAGATTTGACAACAGCGCGGACAGATGACAGGATGTGGAGACAAGTGGATGCGGGGAGTTGGGGGGAGGTTAGGGAAGTAACAGGTGTGGGACATCTGCTGGTGGACCATCCACAGGATGCGTCCTAGAGGCAGAGGCCGAAAATACAGAAGAGAGGATGAGACCATTAGGGCAAGGCTCCAATCCCAGCAGAAATGGGGCTGAGAGTGAGTGGGGGTGGCGTGGGGTTCATCTCCATCACAAGGAACATCTTCTCTGGAGCCTGGGGAGGGGCAGGGGGGAGGTGGTGAGCCTCTCTCCTGCTGTTCTCCTGTGTCTCTAACTGGAGATTTTTTTTTACATCTTTATTGGAGTATAATTGCTTTACAGTGGTGTTAGTTTCTGCTGTATAACAAAGTGAATCAGTTAAACATATACATATGTTCCCATATCTCTTCCCTCTTGTGTCTCCCTCCCTCCCACCCTCCCTATCACACCCCTCTAGGCGGTCACAAAGCACAGAGCTGATCTCCCTGTGCTATGCAGCTGCTTCCCACTAGCTATCTATTTTATGTTTGGTAGTGTATATATGTCCATGCCACTCTCTCACTTTGTCACAGCTTACCCTTCCCCCTCCCCATATCCTCAAGTCCATTCTCTAGTAGGTCTGTGTCTTTTTCCCTGTCTTACCCCTAGGTTCTTCATGACATTTTTTTTCTTTAATTCCATATATATGTGTTAGCATATGATATTTGTCTTTCTCTCGCTGACTTACTTCACTCTGTATGACAGACTCTAGGTCCATCCACCTCATTACAAATAGCTCAGTTTCGTTTCTTTTTATGGCTGAGTAATATTCCATTGTATATATGTGCCAAAAAAAAAAAAGAGAGAAGGAATCTAACTGGAGCTTTTAATTGTGTGTAGTAGGCAAGTTAGTGCTGTGTGGGTCAACTTAATTAAAGCCTGCACATTGAAAAATGAGAAATGATAATAAAGGCCAAGTGCGTTCATCACATCTGTCCCGCTGGCTCCATCCCCAGCTTCCTGGGAAGCCTGGAGTAGCCCGTGTAGACCTGGTCTCCATGGTCCCCAGTCCCATCCTGGGGCCCCTCACCTCTGAAGAGCAGGTGATGATAGCAGTTCAATGAGCACCCGCACAGGGCACGTTTGTGGCAGCAGAACCGTGAAATAGTGAATCTAGGAGGTGAGTAAAATCTTTGCTGGATTTTACTCTCTCCTTTTCAGGACAGATTTTTCCCTTTCTTTCTTTCTTTTTCTTTCTTTCTTCCTTCCTTCCTTCCTTCCTCCCTCCCTCTCTCCCTCCCTCTCTTTCTTTCTTTCTTTCTTTCTTTCTTTTCTTTCTTTCTTTCTTTCTTTCTTTCTTTCTTTCTTTCTTTCTTTCTTTCTTTCTTTCTTTCTTTCTTTCTTTCTTTCTTTCTTTCTTTCTTTCTTTCTTTCCTTCTTTCTTTCTTTCTTTCTTTTTAGCTCAGAGATATGCCAAGAAAATGAAATAAAGTAAGGGAGGGAGAGAGAGACCAAAGTGCTTTCAATTTGAATAGCTTTTTCCCATGTGAAAAAGCGACAGTTCATTGCAAAATATTTATCTTCATCACGGCTGGTATCATTATTGATGGAGAAGCCCTACAGACTAGTGGGGAAATCTCTGTAGGAGGCCTGAATCCAGATGAGCTGAGTCTTCACCTTGCCTTCAACATTCTGGCTGAGCACGGCCTTTAACTTCTGGGTGCCCCCAGCTGACCCACGGGTACAGCCGGAAAGGACAGTGCTCGTGGTTGGGTTAGCCGCATAGAAGAGGGAGAGGTCCTCCATATCAGGGAGTGAGCTCCTTGTGGCTGGGACTGCTTCTTGCTTGCCTTTGTATTATGCGGGGCCCCTGCTTAGTAAAGGTGTGTACTGAATGGCTGGAGGATGGATGGATGACCGTGAGAGCGAGCGTGTGCTAAAGGGATAGGCGGGCCACTGAATCCAGTTCAACCATTCATTTCATCAAAGCGGTCAGCGTGGTCCAGAGAGGAGGCTCACACCCATCAGCGGCACAGCTGAACTGAGGTTGAGCCCCTTCCTTCCCAGGGACTTCTCTGTCCCTGTCCCTTCTGCTGAGAGATGTTGTAAGATATAAATGAGAAGGTGCTCTTGCAGCTATTTTTGCTACTCAGAATAAAAGGAGTTTACAACAATCAAAGTGTCATTTACCATGACGGATGTCTCAGAGGCTCAGGTTAGCAACCGTGGGAGCTGTAATTCACATGAAAATCAAGCCTTGTGTGTGTCCACCAGTCAACAGCAAAGGTGCAGAACTGGTCTTACTCCCCCCATTCCCATCTCACAGATGAGCCCACTATGGCTCAGAGAGGCGACAATGGGTCTTACCCAGGACCTCACAGGCAGCAAAGGTTTAGGAACTGGTTCTGGAGCCCCGGCGTTTGGAATCAACACTCAGGGTGAATTTTGCTCGCCCGTTGCCACGTCCTGTGACATCCTGGGCCACGTGTTGAATGTGTAGCCATGAGCAGTCGGGGCCAGGGCTCAGCTGGGTTTTCTGGCGGCTGAGCCGGTTGATTAACACAGGAGGTGCTGAGAACAGCCCTGACTTTGAGGAATTCCTCGAGGGGAGCTGACTGCATCTTCCCAAGCTTATTACCTGGTCTCAGAACTTTACAGCCACACCTCATAAATTGCTACAGTGTAACATGTGGCTGTTTCCAGGGAAGAGATGGCAGGGTGATTTAGAGCTCCTGCATGCGGGTTTCTGTGCTGTGTCAGAGCACGGAAAGCTTCTGGAGGACGGAGGCCTTTATGAATTGTTTTTTGCCTTCACGCTCAGCCACTTTCAGGCCCAGGTTTACTGCTCTGAGGTTGTAAAGATGCCGAGGAAGGGAGCCTGGGCCTGATTTTGCCCGCGACTGCCTCAGAAGGCACCTGCTGGCCTGGACAAAGATAGCATCACGGATGTCTGACGGGGGACAGAGCTCGCCCTGTCCTGAGGGCATGGGTCAGAGGTCCCCAGCACATCCCTCCCAGCAGCAGAAACAAGGCATCCAGGCACTGCCTTCCTGCATCCGTCTCCCCCAGGCAACCGGCCTCCCCTCTCACGTGTCCATCTCCGTGCTTTACCGACACCTCCTCTGCCTCATGCCGCTTCCCTTCCCCCAGGGAGTGCTGTGGGTTTGAAATGATGGTATTTAATCATTTCTTAAGTGACCAGCCCAGAAATCATTTCTTAGTGCCATACACACAAATTAAATCATAAATCCACACGGGGCCCTGCCTGAGAAGGACGGAAGTACAGCCTGATTTGGAGCAGGGAGGAGGCCTCCGTAGGAGACAGGAATCAGCCTGCGCCTGGAGGGAAGGCCAGGACCTGGGAGGAAAGGAAGACATGTCCTACCATCTGAGCGGGAACTGCTCTAACAAAATACCCCAGACTGAGGGGTTTAAACAACACACATGTATTTCTCTCAGTTCTGGAGGCTGGGAAGTCCAAGATCAAGGCGCCAGCAGATTCGGTGTCTGGTGAGGGCCTGCTTCCTGGCTTGTAGGCCGTTTTCCCATTAAATCCTCACATGCCCTTTCTTTGTTGCTTGCGGGGGTGGGGTGGGAGGTGGGTCTCATGTCTCTTTTTTTTAAAAATAAGGGCATGAATCCCATCATGGGGGCCCCACTCTCATGATGTAGTCTAATCCCCATTACCTCTGAAAGGCACCACCTCCAAATACCTATCACATTGGCGGTTAGGACTTCAACATATGAATTTGATGGGGTAGGTGAGGGACAAACATTCAGTCCATTGCACCTACTAACTCTCCTTCTTCAGAAGGGCCCTTTTGTACTTCTGTTATTCTGCTCTGGACAAAAGAGGTCCCAGAGAATGCAGACAAGTGGGTTCAGGGCATTAGAAATGTGCTTATCTCAGGGTTAGGAAGGCTGGGCAGCCCCATCCAGGGCTGAGACACCCATATCCTGCTATTCGGAATCAGCCAGGTCCAAGAGTTTCTTTAATTAGTTCTGGGAGGTTGGAAGGAGGTGGGAGAGTGAGGCAGGCGCTCATCAAGAGAGACTCAGCATTGGGGGATGCAAGTGTGTGTTCCTGAAACGTCCATGATTCCTACTTATTTCAAGACTCAGTGCAACATTCTGCCTCCATTCAAGACTAATTCCAGCCTATTTGAAACAGCTGATATCTCTCCCCATGAAGACAAAGTCTTCTCGTTGATTAGGTTGGTGATGGGCTTACAGCAAGGACACTAGCAAACTACTAAACATCCTTGACTCTTTCCCAATCACCATGCCTTTGCACATGCCATTTTCTTTGCCTGAATGCCTTCCTTCATTTTATCTACTTAGTAAACTCCTATTCATGCTTCAAAACCCAGATCAGCTGTCTTCTCCAAGAGACTTCTCCTCTCTCCCAACTAATACAGAGAGGGGATTGCCTCTTTTCTCCCCACTCTTATACATGCTTCTCTTTTCCCATTAATCATGCTATTTTATAATTACTGTTAGTATTTTGTTCTTTCATTAGGCCTGTGTTCCTTGAGAATGGGGACCTTAGCTTACTCTGCTCTGTATCTCCGGCTGCCTGCCTAGCACCTGGATCCAAGGAATGATATTTCTTAAGCTGTGTAGTCAAGTGATTGGAGCCCCAAATTGAAAGAGCTGCTGCCTATCTTTCCTTTGCCTCCAATATGCTTTGTTTATGTAAGTCACTCAGCTTCTGAGTTGAAAATCCAAGTTTCTTTCTCTGCAAAATGGGAGGAATAAAACCAGTGCCTTCACTATTTCAGAAGTCTGCAAAGAAGATGAATCTGAGAGCGGGTTGGTGGGGAATGTGTCGAAACCCTTTAGCTTGAAAAAATCCATTAAGAAGTCAAGGTGTTCGTATTGCAATTATTATTTGATTCCCACATGGTGAGAGTGCTTCCAGAGATGTGCTTTTCTTGATGAACCAATACATTCTCAGCCCCCACTGATGAATTTGGGAATCGAATACCTGTCATCTTGAAATAATTGACACATCTTGGTGAAGCGCTTATATTCCTCTGATGAAATTCTGGAATCTTATTGAGAGCAAGGAGAAAGACATGTTACACGGGAACAATATTGTTTTATGGACCTTTATCTTGGTTATTAACAAATGAGTGTTACATGTAGAAATGGTGAAGGGGGAATTCAGTAATGAAGTTTCATAGGATTATAATGATTATTAGTCTGATGACGAGGAAATCCAGACTTCAATGAATGTGGTTTCCTTGGCCCTCACTGCTCTGTGCCCCCGATGCTGGAGGACAGCAGGCTGTCCTCTGTTCCATTCTGAAGTTATCTGGGAAGTTGGCATAAAGGTAATAGCCTCTTTTGGCATATTTGGACTGAGATGTAGTAAACAATAATAATTCAAGTGCCCATATGTCATGTCTATAGCAAACATCTTATGTTCTAGGAAGCTGGCACCCACTGGAGGTGGGAGCAGTGACTGCCAGTGAATACTCAGCCCCCACCTGCTGCTGGGCTGCCCACGTGTCCTCTGGAAAATCAGCCTGTCTCACCATTGACGCTGCCTTCCTTTCCCTCTGCCCACCGGAAGCCACAGGGAGGATGAATTTGCCTTTCAGAGCAGGCCTCTGCAGAATGCCCAGCAACCAGACATCACCTTTTTACACGTGGTCAGGAGTCCAGGCAGGCAGGGGGACTCAGAGGGCTCAGAGCCAGTATATGACATAGACCATAGCTGGTTTTCCTCCCTCCCCTTGGAAGCAGGGAAAGTAGGGCAAGATGACTTCAGTGAGCAGGAAAGCAATACATCTTGTCCCTTTCCCAAGCCTCGCATCCAAACTCATGTGCATTTGAACACGTCACTCTCAAGCCTAAGTGCACAGGCCCATAAATACAGAATGCTGCCACCCCCATGAATAAGTTATCTTAGTAAATATAACCGGGAAGGGTATCAGCTTTGAAGCCAAGCAGATCTGGTTTTGAATTCTGCCTCTGCCACAGATTAGCTGTGAAATACCAGGCAAGTTGTTTTACCTCTCTGAGCCTTAATGTCGTTGCCAGTGAAATGGGAATGATACTATCTTTCTTACAAAGTTTCATTGAAAAGAAATGGTATGTTAGGATTACAGTTGTCTATGAGAAAGGGAAAACATGTAAGATAATTCGGTTTTTAAAATATAGAGATTTGTTTTCTGTCATGGAAAATATATACAGGCTGGTAGAGCACTCCATAGCCTGGTGTTAGAGACCCAAGTATATTCAAACTTGTTGCTCTGATATCTTCACAGCCCAAGATGGCTGCCTGAGTGTCAGCCATCATGTCTACTTTCCAACTAGCTTTCTCTCTTGACAGTCACTGCCCAGAAGTCACATATGCTTCTGTTTACATCCCTAAATCTTAGCAATTCAAGCCGAGGCTCATGCATTATTAAACCTTGATGAGAATGTTCCATGTGGTGGGACAAATGTTGACTATAAAAAATGTAGAACATTAGCAAGGTGATAACACACTGCCTATAGTGAACACATTACAATTTTATAACAGAATAATATTAACAGCTACTTTTAATTGAGTAGTTAATACATGCCAGGAACTGCACCCAACATTTTATATTTATTATCTCATTCAATGATCAAAACAACTCTTATTAGATAGGGACAGTTATTCCATTTTTACAGATGAGGAAACCAAGGCTCAAAAAGATGACAGAACTTGCTTCCTATGGCTCTGGAATAGTGGAGTCTGTAACTCAGAAGCTGGTATTCCTTCCCCATAAAGTTATGTTGGCATAGTTTGCATTTAACATGATATACACTAGTTTTTATTGGTTGCAAGGAAATTTATTTGATTTTAAAACATTCCAACCAATGAGTCAGGCAGGCTGTGTTCAATTCCTGGCTCCACCACTGACTGTGGAGCCTCAGACAAGCTGCTGATCTTGTTTGAGCCTCAGTTTCCTGATGTGCAAAATGGGAATAATTGTAGCATATGTCTCTTAGGGCTGTTATGAGTATGAAGTGAGGTCATGCTGAGCACCCGAGTACCTGGCCCTTGATAAGTGTTATTTAAATACTGATTGTTGTTATTATTAATAATATTGACACAATTTTGTAACCAATTTTAGCCAGTGGAGGTCAGCTTGGCAACCCACAGAACTTGCCTTCGAAGGCTCCTGAGGGTGGGAGGAGAGGGCCCAGCATTACGCCCCAACTGTGCTCTGCAGGAAAGGCTAGTCTCTCATTTAATAAGAGGCCTCTGATGGCCTGACCCAAAGGCTGGCGGGGAGTGGGTGGGCAAGGAAAAGCAGGCCCCTTCCTCTGCAGTGGAGGGTTAGGGTAGTAGTCTCCTGTCCAGCTAGGCTCCTGTGAGCCCTTCAGCCCCATACTTGTTTTGTTTGGGGAGGTACTCTCCCAAGCTGCCCAGGAGGGCCTGTGCCCACTCTCCCCACTCCTTCCTCCTGGCTCTCCCTGAGGTCTGCACCTGCCGCTCCTTCCTTAGGCCCTCCCTCATGTGGTGTCTTCAGAGGGATGGTTCTCTTGGCCTCCCCTAGGTATGCACCAAGATCTAAGTGCTAAGTGCACCCTTCACACCTCTGATCTTTGCTGGAAGCTTCCCCCTTAATCATGTTTAACTGACAAATCTGAAGGCAGCCGGTGATGCTAATGTATATCCAGGAACTGCAAATAGGGAGGACGCAGAGCACTTTGGAAATTACCTCTCAGCACCTGGGAATAAATGGTCACTCG
The DNA here is from genome assembly GCF_963455315.2 of Globicephala melas. Classification (NCBI taxonomy): domain Eukaryota; kingdom Metazoa; phylum Chordata; class Mammalia; order Artiodactyla; family Delphinidae; genus Globicephala; species Globicephala melas. The sequence continues at coordinate 129,744,898 of NC_083317.1, read as the reverse complement.
AGAGACTACAACTCTTCAACCCTTTTCTGCCCTTCCTGCAACAGGAGCCCTCTCCCAACTGCTCTGATTTACAACAGCTGCTGGGCCACTCACACGGCCTCCAGGGGTCCAGTGCCTTGGGCGGCCCTGCTCAGCTGCGCCCAAGGATGGTATCCTCTCTATTCCAGAATCCATGAGCCCTGTTTCCCTGTTCAGATTTGGTGAGGTTCCTGAGCAAAGTCATGGGTCAGACAAAACATATTCCTCCAACTTTGTCGTCCTTCAGCCTTTTGGATAAATGTCATGTTCACTCCTACTTGGAGAATCTTTTGGGATGAGTATAACCTTATTATTTCAATACTGATTATTACTCACAGCTATTTCCTGTTTTTTGGAGTTGACACTGGGACTTGCTGAGTGGTACACCCACTGCCACTGCAGTTGAGGAGCTGAGACAGGGCCCAACACACCCTCCTGGCAGGGGACCCAACTGTTTCCTCTGTGACCTTGGACAGGCCCCTTTTCTCTGACACTCTGCAGGAAGGCCCATGCCACACTCTTTGTGCCACCAGGCCAGGCCAGGGCAGCATGAGGGAAGGATTCCTGTCCTTTATCTGTCAAGACAGCTCTGGTAATCCAGCTTGAGAATCTCAGCCTCAATGCTTTTGCTTTGTCATTACCAAAAAATAAAAATCATCTATTTTGCTCACTTATCCCACTTGAATGGTGTGTAATAGTGCCATAGATTGATGGTGTTTATGACTTTGTGACCTAGGGAGAAGCTGGAAATTCCACTGTGCCCATTTCTACTCCTGGGTTTCTGTAAAGGTCACAGTGAAATTATTCTATCAAGTACACCGCAGAAGGGGAAAATCTTAATCTTATATTATACATATGCAGCACTTGACCTTCTCTTGAGATGTGGCACCTCTTAGCTACACTTACTTAAACATAATGCAGCTCTTCCCCGGATGCACACAGAGAGAATAATTAGGTGCCATGGCATTCCGGCTGGAGAGGAGTCTGTGCTGTGGGGCTGACCTCAAAGATGAAAAGGAAAAGGAGTCGAGGTAGGTAGGGACAGGGATGGAGTGAGCACCCCAGGGCTGCAGCGGGCTTGTCCTGAAGAGGCAAGTGGAGCGGACTCTGTGGCTTTTTCTGGTTCCCCCACTGACCGTGCATCTCTGGCCAAGATATTCATTGCCTTCTCTGGTCGTTAGTTTCCCCATCATAGATCTGGGATGTGCCAGCTTTGATCTGTGGGTAGTGGCTGCCTGGGACATTGTGTTAAAGGTTCTAAGCTCTGGTCCGGGTTGAGTGGGAATGAGTGCCATGATTGATTAGTGATGTCTGTCATGGGCAACGTTGAGGCTTGGTGATCATAGCTACATGGGCTAACCCTGTTCTAGTGTGTTTCTTAAGTCTTTTTCCAGCCTGACCACATGTGATTTGTGGACTCACCAAAGCCCTGGGGTGAGGAAGCTTAGAAAAGGGGAAACAGTAACAACCTTCCCTGAGAGAAGAGTACTATTTGCCTTGTCAGATTTTGGAGCGGAAATGAGATTTGTGTGATGCATCCAAACACGGTTCTTTTTTTAGTATTTTTCACATCGGCTCTGTGAGAAGCGGAGAGACTAGGGGACAGCAGTGCTTTCTCTGGGTGTGATGACTCCCCAGACCTGGCTGTCTATGTGCGTGCAGGTGGCCGGCCCTGCCCCGGCCACAGGAAAGAGCGAGGAGCCCTGGGTGGCTTTTCGTCATTGTCTAGCCTTGAGAAATGCAGTAAGAAGTCACCTTCGTTTATCTTAAAGACTTGCTATAAACTATATTTTAAAGGGAATCCATCAAGGTCTGTGTCAGGGGAATACTTAAAAATAAGGCTTTTCTCAAAGGGTAAAATAAGCACTTCAGTTCGAAAATGTGGGAAGCAGCCTGACTGCCAGCATATGTCCCCTTGCCTGCTGCCCAGAGCTACCAGATTGACGGCGCTTTTAGAACGCTGGCAGCCGGGCTCTGACGTGGGTGGAGACAGGGCCTGGGGAGGGGACATGTGGGGATTCCCTGCCCTCCCCTTCCCCTGGCATAGCAGTGGGGGGTCTAGGCCCGGCAGCCCTGTGACCTAATGGGTCGGATCAAGATAGAGAACCTTGGGGCCCTTTGGAGTAGCCAAAGCGATCTGACCCTCACTTCCTCTTTGCTGAGTCCCAGGGTCCCCGGGAAGCATCTGTCTGGTGGTGGAGAAGGAAACAGGAAGCCCATATTCCCTTAAAGGAATCTGTCCTGCTGCTGGCAGGGTGCTTCTGCTCTCTTCTCAAGGACAGACCCCTCTCGCCCTGTCCCCCCAGCATGGGTTCACCCACCTCCTTCACCACCTGGCTGTGACATCAGCTCTTCTCCAGGAGGCTTTCCTCTGCCCCTGGAGCCCCACATCTAAAGAATTCCACCCTCCCTGGCCAACTGCTCCCTCTGGATTGAGGGCTCCTCCAGGCCCCCTTCCACTTCTGATTCCCTGCACATCTGCCCTCACTCCTCAACAATAGCCTTCTTCTTTCCCAAGGTAAAGAAAGTGACTCTCTTATATCGAACTCAGGGCACGTAGGAAATGTTCCCCAAATAAGACAAGTGTATAAAAGGGAAAGGGCTCTGCTGGGCTAAAGGTTAGGAAGCGGCTCCAAGGCTGTCCAGGTGGCCCGCTGGGAAGGCGCGCTGGTAGCACTGCACCTTCAAGGTCCAGTGACCTCAAGTAGATGTCGGGGGTGGGTCTCAGCTAGAGGCCCCTCCCCTACCAAAGTCCCGAAGGGTTCCTGAGTCTGAAGGACCCTCCTCGGTGGGTGGGCTCCTCCAGCCCCATTTGCAGGCTGGTGGGGAGGGGGCAGACTTGGGGAGCAGACCTAGCCAGTTCCCAGAGGAGCCGCCCCCCACCTTCCCTACTCTCCCCTCTCCTAATGTCACTCTCAACCCCCTCAAAGTCATCGGGACAGTGAACCCACTGCCAGGGTATAGGATTTTTAAAAGAGAGCTCCAGGAAGAGGAAAATGCCTGGCCCAAGTGGTTGAAGTGTGGAGGGAGAGCTTTCTGGCGTTGGTAGGAAAGTAGGGGTACAAGCCAGACAAGGGGTCACCTGGCCCAGTGCCTGGCACCCAGTAGGGGCTCTGCTGAATGAATGAGTGATCCCCAGTAATCACCAGATCCTCTTCTTCTAAATGACTCTGGACTGTTCCCACTACCCTGGTGATTATCACTCTTTCTGGACTCCTGTGTCTCCCCCTAGCTGTCCCCACTCCTCTGCTCCCTTGTCTTCCCAGAAGCCAGTGTGATCTTTCAGACACAAAAATCTGATGCGTGTGTTTTCCCCATGTTAAACCCAACTGTGGCTTTCATGACCTAAGGATAAAGTCCAGGGGCTGCCATGAGCTCAGGTTACCTCTCCAGACTCAGCCTCCCCCTTGCCAACTGACCCCTGCCCAGCCCACGAACAACTGTCTGCCTGAGCCCGTGGCACTCACACTACACGTTGATCGATCATGGAAACGCTGCTCTCAGTTTATTGACTGAGTTGTACTTTTTCTCCAGGGCCTTTGCACATGCTTCTCTCTCCACGTGGAGGGTTCTCTGTTTCCCCTCACTCACCCACCTTACCTCTGCCAACCCATATGGCCCCTATTCACTCTGTATGACTTGACTTAGACCTCACTTGCCCAAGACGCTCCCAGACTCAGAGAGGTCCCTGAGCCGGCCTCCTACACTGATTACCTCTGTTGGAATTTCCAGTTTAGAGTCTGTCTTCCTCCACTAGGATGTCAGCTCCATGGGGGAGAGCTCTTTGCGTGTTTCATCCATTGGTGGATCCCAGTGCCGAGCACAGCTCCAAGTTGACATTAAGTGGCCAATTTAAATACTTTAAAATGAATAATTGATGAAAACATTCAGCCTGGCCCCTTGCGGGAAACGCCCAGCTGCTATTTACTGAGGAGATGCTACATTCCAGAAAGTTTGCACTGACCTTCACAAAGCAATAAGAAGGAAGTTACCCTAGTACCCCTTTTTACAGAGGAGGTGGCTGAGGTTGAGGGTTAAATAACTTTCATAAGATCACATAACCAGTAAGTGGCAGTTTTCACGGACACCAAGGCCAGGATGTTTCCTCTCTACCTGGAGGTCTAGAGCAGCGGTTCTCAAACTGGAGCTGCATCAGAATCCTTGGAGGGCTTGCAGACACTCAGATTTCTGGGTCTCACCCCAGAGTTTCTGGTTCAGTAGGTTTGGAGTGGGGTCTCAGATTCTGCGTTTCTACAACTTCCCAGGTGATGCTTCTTCTGCTGTCCGTCTGGAGACCACAGTTTGAGAATCTCTGGCGTAGGTCACAGAAAACCTCTGGGTTTGCTTTATGCTACCCCACTACCCAACCACACTGACCTTGGGCCAGGATTGCAGGATGCAGCCCTGAATTCCCTGCTGAGAGGCTCTGATGCCCAGCCCAGCCTCCCTCCCTGAACCTGGCCTTGGCTGTGCTGTGCCCGGCTGTTCCCTAGGGACAGGCGCCATCAGGACTTAAGGGCCTGCCCCTCCCCCTTGGGACACTGCCCTTCTGTTTGTCGTGTTTCAGTCCTGACCAGTGATCTCCCCATTCCACCAAGGCTAAGTGCCCCTGACCCTGACCCCACGTCTTTAACAACTTCCATGCTGATTGATGCATGCTAGGCTCGCTGCTGCTGCTGCCGGAGCAGCTTAATAGCACGGGAAGTTACAGTCTCGTCTGTGTCAAGGTGCCTGCAGCATTCGTCAATTTCAGCAAGCGTCACCGAGAGTGATACGAGTGTATGACACAGCTAAGTGTTCCCTCTGCGCAGGCCATTACAGCTGGAGGTGGACCCATGGAGACAGGGACTGGAGACCAATTTGGCCTCGTGTGTGCAGGCTGACATAGACACGAGCGCCGCAGGTCACCTCCTGCTGTGGCCCCTTGAATGCTGTGTGTGCCTGGCAGTCTCTACTGCCAGGTTCCCTCTCCCTACAGGTTCCCTCTCCCTATGGGCAAGTGCGGGTCCTGTTCTCTCTGATGCTTGGGGCACTCTTTTCCCTTGGCCTCACCCTCCCATTTCTGCATCAACTTTTACCTGTCCTTCAAGGCCTGTGCATGTGCCACCATCTCCAGGCAGCTTTCCCAGCTCTCCTTTACTTTCCCCTTCCTCCAAAGACCTCTGGCACAGGGCACCTCCACCTCTGGTGTAGAGCTTTCCTCGGTAAGTAGCCCACTCTGACCTGCCCTGCTCATCGCAGCTCCTTGGGGTTGGAGGTTGCTGTCCATACTTTTGTGTCCTCCGCCAAATTTAAAAATGTAGTGATTGAGATTTTCTTTGATTACTCGAGTCCTGTGTATACAATGCAAAACACTGGGAAATTATGGAAAAGCACAAAATCATCACCATTGCTACCACTCCCAGTTTTTATTTTACTGCTTATGGTTTATATATGTTTGCATATATATGTATATGCTTGTGTGTGTATGTATAACGATGTTCATACTCTATAGTTTAAAATGACTTAAAAAATTTTTCCATGACATAATTTTAATGACTGTGTAGTATCACACTATACAGATGTTCCATAATTTATTTAGTGAATACCCTATTATTTGACTTTTAAGTTCTTTTTTTTTCCCTTCCTTCCTTTCTTCTGCATTATAAATAGCAGTGGTGTAAGCATCCGTTAACATAAATCTTTTTCCACATCTCCTTGCTTTTTCTTCAGAAGTAGAATTGTTGGATCAAAACTCTGGACATTTTGAAGGTCTTAATGGAGAAAAGTTTTAAGAATCCACACTTTGTAGGAGAGTGCCAGTCACCTCTTACCCTGTAATGTTAAGATCTTGTCATTATTGTTGTTGTTATTATTTTTTTAATCGCAGCTTTTATCTTTGGGTCTTATCACAGCAGGCCTTCAGTGAACTTACAGTTCAACCAGCCGCAGAATGCATGTGCCTACATGTAAGGCCTGTGCTCAGTACCAGGGAGAGGACAATACAAAGATGGCGACACCTAGCATCAGCCTTCAGAGAACTTTCAATCTAGTGCAGTAGTTGGAGTGCTGGCTGGCTGGCTGGCTGGATGCCTGGGAACTACTTCTGTGCTAGTGGTTTTCTCAACACATTGCCCTGACTATAAGGGGAAATGGGGGTTTCACCAGATCCTGGGTCCCACTGGGATGGCCTGGGGTTCTTCAGGGAGACCCATTTCTGGGAAACGCAAAGACTGTTTATAAGCATAGACAAGGAACCCCGGCACACATCCTTCCCTGGAGTTTCACACCTGGAGTTCCAGAGTCAAGAACCCCTGGGGTCAGCCCCCATAATGTGAAGATGAGGGAGGCATTGAGCTGCAGGTGTGATTCTAAATACTGTACGGGGCTCAATGAGAGGCCACAAGACCTGTGAGTAGAGCCGTGCAGAGCTGTGCGCATGCTCTGCAGGAAGCTCTTGTCCCCATCCCCTGCCCCACCCGCCACGCCCATCCCAGGGATCTCAGCGTCTGCCCAGAGCGGCTGGCTCTTTGCTTGTCTTCCAGAGCAGCAGCAGAGCCTGGAGACCAAGGGGAGCTTGAGAGGCAGTGAGCTCAGGGCTGTTTACCTCTTTCTTCCCCACCAGGAACACGAGCCTTGCCCCTCTCACTGTCACCTCTCGAGGCAGGCACACCGCCCGAGCCAGCTGCTAGGCTGCACCTGCCTTGAGAAAAAGGCACCCGGTTCTTAAGCAGGGGATGAATATTCATTGGCATGAACCTTTGCAAACTCATTTGGGGAAAAAAAATTAGATCAGGAGCAGTAATCAGATTATTAAAAAGAAAAAGCAAGGACAGAAGACAGCGGTGGAGGGAAGCATCACATTTAAAATGCAAGGAGAGACTTCCTTCCTGCAGAGAAGCTGGAACCCACCCCTGGACCATGCACCGGGAATAGTTAAGCTCTCCCACATTCCTGCTGCATAAAAATGTTGTTTTGCGAGGCTTCTGTGGAGGGGGCAGGGGCAGAGGCAGTGTGCACCCTCCACGTACAAAAATTATAAAATAATGTTATGAGGTTTTCATTTTATCTTCCTTGGATATCAGGAAAAATTGTGAGAGCTAAAGAGGCTCCGGCGAGTGCTGAGTGACAGGTTAAAGGGCTCCAATAAAGATTAGATGGTCCACTATCTCCTGAGGAAATTGCATAAAAGTGGTTATTCCCTCTTGCTTCTATTAATTTCCTCTTCCTGGCTGCTTGGAAATGCTTCATAACCTGATGTTGCAGATGGGGACGAGAGGTGCTTTCCATTATCTCAATCACTGCACTGTTTATGAGACACTTAATCTGTTTCTTTATAAAGTAATAGTACTGAAGGTGATGGATTTAGTGTCACTGGAAGGCTGTGTGCAGGGATGGCAGGGGACGGGGTTCTCAAGAGCACCGTAAACACTAGGTAATTTGTTACATCTCGAGACTCTGAGAAGTTGGGTGGGCGTTTCAAGGTGATCTTCTGGATATCAGCTGGAGGTCACGCATACCAGTCCCTTCTTGCTTGAAGGGGGAGGGAAGTGCTGCATGTTTTGCTTGGGGAATGGAAAATGCACACATGCTTAGGGACCTCACGTCTTATCTCTTCCTCTCTGCCAAAGTCAGAGGTGGGGAAAGCGGTGTGTATGTGGGGTGCCACCTAAAAGCTGCATCTATCACCTTGTCAGAACTGTGATCCCCTACAATGGAGGGAAGTCAACCCCCTTTTCTTAAGGAAACGAAGCCATCCGGGCTGCGCTGGTGTCAGAAATGTACAGCCCTCCACCTCACAGGTGTTCCATGGACAAAGGTCTTGTGGGAATACACAGTGACTCTTCCTTTCCCACCCACCTCCTGGAACAGTGATGAAACCCTCCTGGCTGAGATGGAGCTGAGCACTGTCTGACCTAATTCCCCTTCCTACCTCTCCTGTTCTTCCACCTCTTTCTTTCTAGCTTTGTCTTTGCCTCTCTTGAATCTCACCTCGTAGTCCCCACAAGAAAATGCTTTTTCTGGTCCTCGTCTCATAGCGATGGATCCTCCAAGTCAGCCACTTCCTGCCTGATGGGTCCCCCACCCCAACCCTGTGCACACATAAGCATAACACAGACGACGCTGTGTGGGAATCAGCCAGCGTTCCATCGTCTGCCTCCTTCCTCACCCCCCAAGGAAGGCGGGCACTTCCCAGGGTCTGTCCCCCACCCTCTGTGCTCTGCTCTTTTCCTCTAGCAAGGTGCCAAGCTCACCTAGATCTTCTGTAAAATTTAGTTGAATGAGAGGTTCATGACTGTAGTGACAATGCTGACTATAATTTTAAATCAAGAGAAAGGCAACCCCTGAATTTTGAAATGATATTAAAGCAAGTAGCTGTGCTATCCACTTCGAAATTTCTTGACAGTGTGGATACGTGCCTGATTAGATGATCACAGTATTTAATTGTTATTTTTTGAGCCTGCAGGCAGATGTGAGGTCTGCAGGCTGCTGGGGTCCCCACCATTCTCCGCTGTGTTACTCCCAACCACTTTATATATTCAGGTGATTTCTCTGGGCTGAGGTGATTGCTTTTACCTCCCTTGGTCTAAATATTCTTTGTTACACTCTACCCAGCAGCTCCACGTATCACCTCTAATTAAAGCTGCTTTTCCTCAAGGAGCAGCACAATTTTCTTATTTATTTTTCTATGTAAATTTGTAGTAAAATAACAATCTTATTCACTTCTATTTCTCATTAGTGGCGTCTGGTACAAGGTGAGTTAAAAAAGGCTTTGTGGACTTGCCTGGCACTTTAAGCATTATTTAAAGCATTAATTCTATGAGAAAATATAGTCCAGGTGTGCTTACAACTTACAGTCCACTTTGTCACTCTCTCACTTTGTCACAGCTTCCCCTTCCCCCTCCCCACATCCTCAAGTCCATTCTCTAGTCGGGTCTGTGTCTTTATTCCCGTCTTGCCCCTATGTTTTTCATGACCTTTTTTTTCCCCCTTAAATTCCATATATATGTGTGAGCATACGGTATTTGTTTTTCTCTTTCTGACTTACTTCACTCTGTATGACAGACTCTGGGTACATCCACCTCACTACAAATAACTCAATTTCGTTTCTTTTTATGGCTGAGTAATATTCCATTGTATATATGTGCCACAAAGCGAGAGAGTGGCATGGACATATATACACTACCAAATGTAAAATAGATAGCTAGTGGGAAGCAGCCGCATAGCACAGGGAGATCAGCTCGGTGCTTTGTGACCACCTAGAGGGGTGGGAAAGGGAGGGTGGGAGGGAGGGAGACGCAAGAGGGAGGAGATATGGGAACATATGTATGTGTATAACTGATTCACTTTATTATAAAGCAGAAATTAAAACACCATTGTAAAGCAATTATACTCCAATAAAGATGTTAAAAAAAAATTATAGGCCAAATGTTCAATAAATGAACCTAGGCATACTGTTTCTTTATAAATTAGGGAATGCCTACACATAGATTTTAATAAAATATTAACTTATGAAATGTGAATATTAATGAGTTTCATCCATTTTTTAATTATCGATCAAATATATTTTACAGATATAATGATCCTCCCATTATACAAAACAAAAATAATCTGTGCAGAAACACATTCTTCCATTTGGTTCCAGGATTTATTTGCTGACTTTGGGACTCTAAGTTTATATTCTAACCCTCAATTCTAAAAGTTTGTTGAAAGAAAACTTGTTTTTCAAAAGGGACTGGATAAATGGAGGTAAAGAGGAATTAGCACTATTTAACACTTACTGCGCATAGGTAAATTTTCATATTTGAGTTTAATAAATTCTAATGACCTGTGGGAGTTGTTGTGAGAAGTGTTAAATTTCTTTTTTATGGATACTTTATACAGATGAGGAAGTGAGGATTACATAGCTTGCCAGTGATCACCCAGCTAGGATCCAGCAGAGCCAGGAATTGGACCCGGGACTGTTTGATCACTACCTGGTGCTCACTGCCCTGGGGAAGATGGAGTCATACCCCCTCCCAGGGCCTTTCACCCTAACCCTTCTCTGAGCTTCTCTCTCTTAAAGCTCAGCTTGGCCTCCCTCTCCTTCATTTCCTCCCTCTGTGGCTGTCAGAGTCTAGAGCCACCCAGTTCTGCCTTCCTTCATCAGAAATCTCAGAGGAAGACACTTTCTAAATCCCTTTGCTACTTGTGGACATCAGGATGGTTGTTTATGCTGTTAACTTATTAAATGTAAAGCAAGGAGGCTTTTAAATGCTGGAAAGAAAGTGAAAACACCTTGTGTCTCTTGGATTGATACATTAAGAAAATTACATGTGGCAGGGCTCCAGTGAATGCATGAGTCTCCACATTCCTCTCCCCCACTTTCCAGGGAAAGAGCTTCCACTGGGTTTGGGCAGCACAGGCCTGGGCTTTCTCTGTGTTCTCCAGCTCCAGAACTGAATGGGGTGCAGAAACGCTGGGAGATTTACAATAGAAAGGGCCAAGTGCTTCTCATGGGTGATAAGGAAGAGATGTGGAAAGAAGAAAGGGAGAGAGGAGGAAAGAAATGGGGGAGAGACTTCACTGAGTGGGCTTGGAAAGATAGATCAGCAAGCCAAATTCTAGGATACTAGGTGTACCATTCAGAGTTTTCCTTTTGGTGTTTTATTTGTTGAGCCTTTCGTAGAGATTGAATTTTTTTTTCTTTCTACTGAGAAGTTTATTTGAATGTACTGAGATGGGTAGCAAGTGGCCCATTTTTACATGGGTTACAACAGAAATCCTTAAGAACGTTATTGTAGCACCTAGACAACACTTACCTCAGTACGTTCCGTGGAACTTGAATCCCAGGAGATGCTCTACAGTGTAGGGCTTCTTGGTGAGAAAACACAGCATTCTGTATCCCATTTGGGGAAATTCTGAAAAATTCTGTAATAAAAGATGAGATGAACTTTTTAAACCCACAGATTCAAAATATCTGACCACAGACCCCTTTTGTAAGTAACAGGTGTTAACAATCCTAAGGACATGGACTCCGTTGAACACTCTTGGGTTATGCCATTCCAGGACATTCCATTTCAGAAATTCCCTCCCATTCAAGATGAGCTTCTGCCCCGGGGCACTTCCAGAGTGACTGAAACCCGATACCTCACGTGAAGTGAGCAAAGGAGTGAGAAAACTTACCCAGCATAAGAAACGGTTCTTCTTTCTTGTCTTGGTAGAAAAGCTGTGGATATTATTCACATAGTTTATATGTATATCATCGCTATTACTTCTCCCACTGTGTGATTCTGGGAAACTCTTTTAACCTTTCAGTGTCCCAAAATGGAGCTAATCATAGCTACCCCATAGAGGAATGCATGCAAAACACTTAACAAGAATGTTAACAGATGGTGGCTACTGCTCCTGTTAAAGAATACTCTGCACTTTCCAGGAGGGAACAGTATATTTGGGAAGATGAGCTTTGTATAAGTAGAAACCTTTATAATGGTACGTCTACTATGGCAATGACCACATTGTATTGCAACTGTATGACCTCATTGGATCAAGAACTCCTTGAGGGCAGGCTCTGTTCTCAAAATTCCCTGGATCAGGTTCTCAGCAGGGTCACAGTAAATGTCTGTTGAATGAATTAGTGAAGTATGTAAGAAAGCCAAATGAGTTGACCATGAAATTAGTTTTACCTGGTCTCAAAGGAGGATAAGCCGGAGCAGGTTTCTTGGAAGAAAAGAGTCAGGAGAGTCAGGAGCTGAGATAGTGAGGAAGGGCCTCAGGGAAGCAGGGCAGGCAGGGGCAATTTTCTGTGGAATCAGCAAGGCAGAGACCAGATGTCTGGAGTCAAAGGTCTCTGTAGATGAGGCATGGTAAAAGCTTGAGGGATGGCCTAGAGCCAGACATTTTGGGGCATGGCTTTTCACAGGCTGACCCATGGAGCAAGGAGAATAAGTGCCTCATATCTGAGCAAAGCTCCAGTGGGCATCAGGCTATACCAGGTGTTCCCAATCTTCCCCACTGACATGTACATGATAGATGACACCAAGTGCATGACACATTCCCTGGTGCACTGCCTACAAAAGCATCCTGCTTTGCCCCCCCCCCCCCAAAGCATTTCAAAATGCAATTAAGGGAGAATGTTGTTGTTAAGCCAGTAACCTTGAAATCACTTTAATTTCTTCTTAAAGAATCACTCATGAATTTCAGCCCTTTACCACCATTCATAATAAGTGTTAACACAACTCACAGTTTCCCTCATGTGTGTTGAAACATGGGATTTAAGAACCATGGGTCCAGTTCATTGTCAACCAGGAACTCTTTCCATCCGAGGCCCAGGTGAAATTTCTTCACTGAGTGAATCAGGGTAAGGCCATGACTGTTAACAGGTGGAAGAGGGAGGGAATAACCATTTATAGAGCACTTATGCCTCAGACACTACGCTACACATTAAATCATTTTCTCAATTAAATCTCTTGATGCACCTGAAAGGGAAGAATCATTATTCATATTGTTCAAGTGAGAGAAGCCATTGGTACCAGGAAGGTATATTTCACTAAGGATGTTTGAAGACTTGGAAGTGTTAAGTAGGGGTTGCCTCAATCCGAAATGCTCACTTTGTGCAAGGGGGTATCTCAATGTCCTTTTTTTTTTTTTTTTGGCGGTACGCGGGCCTCTCGCTGCCGTGGCCTCTCCCGCTGCGGAGCACAGGCTCCGGACGCGCAGGCTCAGCGGCCATGGCCCACGGGCGCAGCCGCTCCACGGCATGTGGGATCCTCCCGGACCGGGGCACGAACCCGTGTCCCCTGCATCGGCAGGCGGACTCCCAACCACTGCGCCACCAGGGAAGCCCAATGTCCTTTTTAAGGTGACAGAATGTTTCATTTTCAAGTTCCAGGGAAGGGCCTCTGACTGCCACTCTTCCATTAATTCTAAGATGGTCTCTTTGTGTTACAGCCTGCCCTGCCGGAATGTTCAAGGCCAACCAGGAAGCTGAGGGCTGCTCCCACTGTCCCTCCAACAGCAGATCCCCTTCAGAGGCATCTCCCATCTGCACCTGCCGGACTGGCTATTACCGGGCAGATTTTGACCCCCCAGAAGTGGCATGCACTAGTAAGTATCTAGCAGGGGTTCTGGGGTGGGGAGTTTGGTTGTCTGATAGTGCAAGTGGTGGGCCTAGGGCAGGGAAGACTTAAGACAGCATCCTCCAATTGCATAGTACAAAGCGGAGACGTTGGCTGTGGTGCTGAAACGGACAGTTCCTCGCTGGGCAAGCAGCGCCCCTCTTTCAGTAGTACCGGGTCAAGACTTTTTTCTTGGCCCCCTCCTCTCAGATGGGAGGGCCTTCCTCCCACCCAAAGAAGACAACTTATGCCCACCAGATGGTTAAAAAATGTCAACTGGAGAGTTCTTTGAGTGCAAAATCAAGATGCACCAGGATGTTGCAACAATTCCTAGTAACTCTTCCAGTCACCTCCTCCAAGAAGCCCCCTTGGTCTTGACAGATGAGAATATCCTCTCTTTTCACTGGGCTTCCTGTATCCCTGTGACCAGGCTCCCTCAAAACTCTCCTGATTTCATTACTTGTCCAATCATTCTGCACTTGCCTTCTTGGTTACCCAATGAAGGTCCTTGTGTGCCAGCTCCATGTATTCATCTCCCTGTGTCCCTTCCAGTGCCTAGTGTGGTGCATCCATGCCTCTGCCAAATGACAAGACCAGAGTCCTGGCCTGTGTGCACTGAGGCAGAACTTCTAGGGGCTGGGTCCAGAGCGTGAGCTCCACCACTCTCCCACTCTCTGCTGTGGAGGGAAGGGCAGTCATCCTGCCCAAAGTGGAGGCAGCAACTCCACTCCCCGAGGAGGGATGGATGAGGGGAGAATTTCCTCACAATCTTCTCCCGTATGATCCACAATCGTGGGGAGTCAGGAAGCACTACTCTCCCTGCACAACACTTTCAAGAACTTGTTCCTCCTCTCCTAAGTGTAGCAGCCCTGAAATAGGGACACTTCTTCTTCTCAGTATTCCTGTTGCATTCAGAAGTCAGTGCTCCAGGTTAATCTCTAATTATGCTAGAACTTTCTTCTGGGTTGGATGCTGTTGCCTGGATCCCTCTGAGCAAGAATCTTCCCTTCGCCTCCTCTGACCAAACTCCTTCCACCCATCCCCAGCATAGAAAGGCACAGACAGAGCATTTCATGCCTATTTGCAGTTTGATGAACAGAAAAGATATGACTGAGCTCCAAGTAGAATAATTTCTTAATTCTGGCCTTGCAGTTTACATAATCTTGGCTGGATAAAAAAGAAGAATGAAAGTGTCTTCTAGATCAAGGTCCTAAGGTCAATCAATGTTTAGAGATTTGAACTGAGGAAAAGTGCATCATCTTATAAACTGATTTTTCCCCAGACCTCCCTGGGTTGGTATGAACAAAAATGATTCCATTTCTGCTGACTGGAGTCCCTGTCTTTCTGCTGTGTTATCCCATCTACTGATTTTGGAGGTTCCCCTGTGTGTCTCTGTAGGCTTGAGAAGCATTGTTTAATGTACTTCTTTAGAAACCACTTAAGGATGCTGAATCTCTGCTGCCTGGATGTCCAGACCAAGGACCAGTCCCCATGATTGCCAAAGCCCAGGTCTCACAGCTTCCCTTCTGGAAACATTCCCCTCCACTCTGCTCATGGACCCTCTCTGATTGGCCAGGCTCCTTCTGCAGATAAATTCATGCAAATAAAATTCTGGGTCCCCAGCTTCCCACCTAGGGAAGTTCAGCAGACACACCCTGTAAACGCATCCAGCCCCTGGACAAGGTCACCTAGAGAGAAGGTAGACCAATAACCAGAGGCAGAATACTGACGTGGAGCTCCTTGCTATACAACGCCTCTCCCATCTACCTCTCACCTGACATCTCCCATCTACCTTCTATCACCTGACTTGATGTGCTTGAACCAACAGGACTTATTCCTGGTATAAACAGGAACATCCCAGAGCCTTCACTCTGCACATTGCAGACCCTTACTCTGTGCTGCTTACCCATATTCTGAGTCCAGCTCATTAAAATCAGACCTCCCAGGCTTTTCTCTCCTGTCCTGGCCCAGCCAACTCTGAGTTAGGGACACCTTCCCACCCACTATGTCCCACCAAAATCTCCGCATCTTTCCCAGAGTGGGGGTGAATGCTGGACATGCCTGGGGGTGTCACCACATGCTGTACACAGCCCTGTGCTCTTTTCCCCCCAAAGGAGAGCTCTAGGGTCAGACCAGAAATCACCAAATCAGAGCCACACTTGCCTGTGAAGGTCAGGCCAAGAGCTGCTCAGGGACACATTATCTGGCTCCCTGCCCTGGCCAGCAGGGGCCAGTACTGGGTGAGAGGACACAGAGGCCAGGCTGGGCAGCAGCACAATGCTAGGCAAAACAAGTGTAAACAAACCTATTACTTTATTGAGACTCATTATATATTTGATTTATTGTGTGCCAGGGAAGTACTGTATGAAAAAGTCAATTTGTTGGCTTTTATAATCTCATTAGGCTTTCCTTTTAAAACATTCTATTTGGAGGTGCCATCTGTTCTCTTAAAAAGGCATCACACATCACCACAGTAAATAATTTTTCAGATACAAGGAGCATATCTGGAGCTGTGGAGGTCAGGCACAGCCCTGCACCATGGCCTGGGGCCCAGTTGGTTCTGCAGGTGGAGCAAGGTGGCCAGCATGGGCCCAGCCATCTGACAGAGGGTGGGAGGGGGGGCAGAAAGGGCCCAGGTGCTTGCTTACATTGCAAGTGCATCCCTCTCTCCATCCAAGCAGGAGACGGTGATGGCCCGGTCGGACACTGGGAGGACCCAGGCAAAGGTCTGTTCTAAAATGTACAGGACAGCGGGCATCTACAGTGTTCAGGTCCCATGGGTGTCAGGGAAAGGGGACACAGTGTCAGAAGCTTCCGAGATCCTAGGTCTCAGGTGTCACCTGTTGCCACCATCTTTAAATGAGGTTGTATCAAGAGTCATTCACTGACAATATTGAAAAGGTTACAGAGAATCCTACGATTTAAGATGTACTCTTTTACAAGGCTAAAAATATCTATAGTGTGCTAAAAATGAATGTTTTTAATGAATCATGTTAATCTCATGAAATGAGCACATATATATTCATTGTATTTTTTTATTGTGTTCAAAGTGTTAATTTATTCTAAATTAATCTAAACATTTAGAATGCATGACAACTTTTGTAGCCCTGTGTGGACATTTCTTCATTTTCTTTTTAATCTCCTGGGAGAGCCTGTCATTTCCTTGACCTCTGAGAGGCTCTGGCATCCCTGTGTGTCCAGCCTTATCCTTGACAATGTTCATAGATTCAGCAGGGATTTGAGCACACCCCAAGCTAAGGTGTCAAAAGGGCTGTTGTGGGCTTCAAATGAAGTGAGACGAGGGGCCTTAGGGAACACGGAGAATGAGTCTGTGATGATGTATTTCTGCTGGTCTTGGACCCCCAGCTCCCTTCTTCTTCCTTCCTCATCCTCCTTGCACCTCTGCCAGGCCTGGCATTCTGGATCTGTTGCATCAGTATCTGGCCGACTGCCTCCTGGTACAGCCATGGCCCCATGTGCTCATGTTCAGGAGGAGGCCTTGTCTCTGACAGGCTCTGGAGGGAGGGAAGGTAGTACCGGGAGGCTGATGTCAGGGTTTAGGGTGCACGCTGCATCATGTCAGGGCTGCCCTCAGAGACAGAGGGACAACCTAAGCCATGGATGGGATGAGGTGGGAGCTTGGGGGATGGCTAGAGGCAGGTCACAGGTGACCTCACCCCTCCCCGCTAGCAAAACCCTCTGAAAGAAGCCAGGCTACACAGAGTGGACAGTGGGGACCAGGTTTAATGAGGAGTTACCAAAGGGCCACTTACAGCAGGGGGCAGGGGGAGACGTCAAGGGGAAGGTGCAGCCCCACCCGCCAGAGGGGTTGCAGAGGTTGTAGGCTGGGGAGCTGAGACCCTGAAGGTTTTCTGAGCTTCAGCTGAGGAAGTTGCAGCTTTCCTCCTCCTGCTGTCTCCCTGGGCCACTGTGCAAGAGGCCCTGAGGTCCCCTGGGGAGTCCTGTCACCCCAAACAGCCCCAACTTTGAGTGGGTCCTAGGAAAGCGTATTGAATCATCGATTTGCACGTAGCACTGGGAAGGTAGGCTTGGCACTTCACAGACAAAAGTTTGAATCCTGACTCTGTCTCTTACCATCTCTGTGACCTTGAGCTAATGTCTTAACTTTTTTACATTCTGTCATTTTCTTCTCATGACCTCATAATAATGTATGCCTTTCTGGTTGTTATGAGGATTAAGCAAAATCATATTATGGAGTCTTTGGCGCAGTGCCTGGTGCATAGTAAACTCTCAGTCAGTGGTAGAACTTGCTTTGGTTATATCCCTGGAAAGTGTGAAGATTGCAGCAGATATGGAAGCTTCCAGCATGATAGGAGATCTAAAAATAAAAGTGACGTCCTTAGGGAGAGTACAGGTTTGACGCCAGCCCCACGTGTCACAGCAGAATCCATCGTGTGGCTCAGATCACAGTCACTATTCACCTTAGCCTGGAGATCCTGATGAAAACCAGCCAGAAGGTGACAGCCACTGGGAGCTGACGGGCTGTAGGAGGGGGGGAGGTGCAGATAGAGCATCAGAGAACTGCAGACACTGCTGAGCCCTCTCCTCCACGACTGAGATGTGCTGAGAAGCTGGGTAGGAGTGGCCACTGAGGAGATGGGCTCTCAGTTCTCAGGGAGCAGGGGCTCAGTGACTCCTCAGGCTTAGACCCGCTTCTTTCACAGGAGGGTCTGATGGCCCTGGAAGCGTGACGGGCGGGACATCAGGAGAGAGGTGGCAGCCAGGAACATATGAGGAAGTGCATGACAATGTGAAACCAAGCACTGAAATGCATGTCTTCAGTTTTAAGTAATATCTATTTACGGGAGGAAGAAATGGAAAGGAGGAATTTATGAAGCAGGTGAAAATAGATAATTATGCCTTATAAAATTGCTGTCTGTGAAAAACTATGCAAAAGGACTGGTGTAAAAATAACTACCTTGTTATGTTTCCGACCACAGAAACCCTTTTTTCTGCATCCACATGGGAGAAACTTTGACGGATCACAGAGACAAGCTAGTGCTTGTCTTGTTTCTTTATTTCTTCTTCAAATACAATGGGTTTCCCTCTGCAGTTTTGATTATAGAGGTGGAGTGAAAAGGGGCTCCAGAGATCATTGTCTTGTCCCCTGGCCCCGCCTGCCATCCCCTCCCATGGGGGGCACATTGGCGGCCAGCCCTTCAGGGTCCCCCAGAGACCACCCCTGACCTCCCTGCTGACTCAGAGAAGTGGCTGGGAAGCTAAGCAGCAAGGCAGGCACTTTGGGTGTGGATCCCAAAGGTGTGTGACCTGGGGCATGGGACGGCCTCTGTGAGCAGGGGCTTCTCATCGGCAGAATTGGGCATGATGGAACTCAAATTAGGAGGTCGTGGGAATTAAATGACAGGATGTCAGGCAAGCCCCAGGATGGAAACTCAGGTCTGTCTGCTTCCAATGCCACGACCTCATACACAGTTAGAGCTACAGTTTGGTAGCTCTTAGGAGCATGTTGTAGATGGTCATGGCAGGGATAGGGATTTGCTGTTACTCTCACTCTTGAATCTGTACCTCCCACAGAGAAGGGTAAGAATCCAAGCTTCCCTCCCCCATCTCTGCCCACCCCCCTTTCTCTCTTTTAAGCTCATGTTTCATCCTTTATGGGGCTGGCAGCTGTTTCCCTCTTTCATCCCAACTGCCCCAGGGCAGCAGGGTGGTCCCTATGATGCAGGGAACATACTCCTTGGATGGACTGCCCAGGAGTGTGGCACTGCCCAGACCCTGGTCTTTGCAGGTAGGGTGGGTGGAATGGAGAAGAGGGTACTGGGGCCCAGAAGATGGAAAGAAACTTGGGATGAGAGAGAAAGAAGGGAGTCCTCTGCAGCCAGGTCTCATGGCCTTCGTGGTGTTGTGAAAAGTCTGTAAGGACAGCAGATCATAACCTCCTCCTGCCAGTCCTGAGTCCTGATGGCTTATGCTTGACAAGTTGGCCAGTGATGGTTTCCTTTGCAGCAGTGGTTTTTAGATGCACTGCTTGGACGAACAGCCTCAGTGTCACCAGGGAACTTGGAGGGAATACAAATTCTCAGCCCCTCCCTAGACCTCCTGGATGACGTACTCTGGGGATGGGGAGTGGGGAGGGGAGAGAGCAGAGATCTGAGTTTTAACAAAACCTCCAGATGATTCTGAAGCTCGCTAAAGTTTGAGAACGTTGCTTTAGAATTAGGTCATATTTCTCTGTCCTTTGCCTTATGACTCCTGGGGAGAAAGGCCATTGAGTGAATTCCTGCAGACTGGGACCACAGGCCTGCTCCTCCCCGTCAATGTCTTGTGTAGCAGGCTGGAGAGACAGAGACAGAGAGACAGAGACAGAGAGAGGGAGAGAGAGAGAGAGAGAGAGAGAGAGAGAGAGAGAGAGAGAGGCTATGAATACATGCCTGAGGACGAAGAGAAGAGGGGTATGTTGTGATGTGAGTGTGTGTCTGTGTTTGAGTGTTTCAGGGAGGCTCTCACTAGTTCTCAGAACCACCCATCTTCTCTGGCCCAGTTTCCATTTCATTCTCAGTCTTGGGTGGTGGGCGCAGTGGTGGGAGAGAGAGTGGAGACCATAGAGCACGACCTGGCTGGAGTGGGCTCAGGGAGAGCTGAGGGGGAAACTAAAGAAGAAGCAAAGTGACTGGTGGAGACTGTTGTCCTGAGCTCAGATGGAGGATCAGGTGGGCAGGGTGATGGGTGATGGGCCTCACCCCTCAGGCGACCTCTGGGGGCCACTGCTTCAGGGAGGGGCCCTTCAGTCCAGTAGGGCAGGAAGGTCCCCCAAGGCGACAAACACTCCACAGGACACAGGAATCCAGTGTTATAAATTGAGGACTGTTTGCTCGTTAGTCCACATGCCTTCACATTAGGGATGATTTTAAATACTTTTCAAAACCCAGCCTTTTCAAAAGCACTTACCTCCTCATCTAGGAGTTGCAACCTATTAACAGAGGGCTGCTTTAGTCAAGGTTAGTTTCACTCATTCATTGCTGATCAGGGTTTTAGTAAAACGTCCACCATGTGCCCCTTTCTATAGGCAAAGGTGCTGCTTGATTTTACCCTGGTTTGTGATCCACACTGCGTATAAAAATACATCATTTGTGTTTTTGAGGGGGAGGTAATCTGTGTGTTCCTTGAGATGAGATTCCAACAGGGGTCACAGATAAGCAAGAGTCATAGGGTAAGCTGCTTCTCGGAGCGCCTGGATCTGGGTAGTGTATACATGTAGATGCAGAATTGAGGGAGTGTGACAGCAATCTGAAAGCTATTTAGAACTGTCAGTGCTGTTTCAAGAAGGGTCAGCACTACCTGTGTACATGGACTTTCACACTCCTATCATCTACAATTTCTTTTCACAGTTGGTGGACCCAAGTGGGTATAACTCTTAGGAGGCATCCTATAGCTCTAAGTTTTAAGCTCATAGCCGGGCACAGGTTCCGCTGTTTCTGCTTCAGCGTTTCCTCTTAAGAGCATTTCATCTAATGGGCATTTGGAGTCACAGATTATTAACACTCTGAGCAGCCTTCTAGGCCCTGCCACCCAAACCCCTCCCGAGTGCCAGCCTTGTCTCTCCAACAACCCTGAGAGGTAGTCATTCCATTTTTAGTTTTCTGAATATTTGTGGTGACGGACAGCTGATATATTTTGCAGGGCAGCTCCACTCCACTGTTAGGCACCCATCACCCATCACTGTAAGAGAGATTTTCTGGACCTTGGATCAGGCACTGCCTTCCTCCCAGCCTCACCACTGGTCCACCTTTGAGGACCAGAGTCCTGCAGGTGGAACCAGTGGTTCCAGTGCTTACGAAGAATTTCCTTATCCTTCCTTAATCACCTACTGTAGGCAAAGCATTGGTTAAGTTATCTACTCCCCCACACGTATGATCTCCTGAACCCCAGTGTCCTGGCAGCCTTTTCTGAATCTCACATTTATCAATACAACTCTTAAAACATGGCAGCCAGATTGAAACATATGACCCTCGCTCCCGAAAATCCAGTGGAAACTTGGTGGATTTTCTCCTGTGACTGGGATACCGGTGATTGTCCACTTTGGTTGCAGCCTCTCGCATCGTGGGCTCCGACCATACTTTTTGACCACTGAACATTCAAAGTTTTTGTTTGTCCCTTCAGGAAATGCTGCCCATTTGGGTCTCCCCTTTTCTGCACTTACACATGTAACTTCAGACATTTTGCCTTGTGGATTTGGGCACCATGCTCTTTCAAGTGTAGACCATTTTGAAAACTGATTTCAATGGACAAGTATTAACATAATTGTTAGGAGTGTGCGCTCTTGTGTCTGGGTTCAAACACTGCTCTGACGTTTGCCAGCTGTGTGATGAGGGGCAAGTGACAGGGCTATGTGTCTCTACTTTCTCATTCAAAAAGTGGGTATAGTATTAGTGTCTGCCTCACTGTGTCGTCAAGGGTATAAATGGAGTAATGCTATTTAGAACAGTGTTTGGCATTGTTCAAACAGGAAGCATTCAATGAAAATAAGATATTTTATCTTACTACTATTATTGGAGTTGCTTACCCTACTTTTGTGCTATTTTCAAAGCAGCTAAAATCCAAGCACTGGAATTAACATTTTGCTAACATTTCTTCCTTCAGTACACAAGTATCTGTGTACTTTTTTCAGTTTCCATTCTTAAAACCTAGGTATACTCTTTATATTCTTTTTCTCTAAAGGCTCATACATTTTAAAAAGAAACAGTGCCATGTGGCCATATTTAGAGACCCATGCTGGTTTTTGTCATTGTTTCCTCGAGGCTCACCATGCACTGATTTAACTATGAAGTTTCAGAAGTAGGAGGGGATTGAGGTAAAATTTATTTATTTAATCTACTTTCTTCTCTATTTTGAAAATCGGAACAAAACTGTCTACCCCATGGCTCTAGGACCCTCTGTTGTCCTGAATGTTCCTTGCTGGCCTTCAGGCAATGGCTCTGATGTCTAATTTGCAGGCTCTGATCCCGGGTGGGGCTGGTCTCGGAGGGATGCTGGAATTTGATGGCAGCTGTAGCTCAGGGTCCTTAAATCTTCTCTGCTCCAATTCTCCTCCTCAAAGGAGGAGACGGTCGGAGGCAGGTGGCTGTGCAACCTCTGTGTTCTGCCAGCATCTTACCTCATCCCCAGGAAAGGAGATGCACGCTCTGAATATTCTATTCAGATCTATTCAGGTGTAGGGCTTTCTCTGTCCACTGGACTGGAAGCTGTCGACATGCTGATCTGATTTTTTATCCCCTCTGTGGCCTTCCATGGTAGGTGCCCAACATAGCCAGGTGGTAAGAGCCCTGCTCTTGGGATCAGGTAGACCAGACTGGACTCTTGGCTCCTTTGCCATGGTTACTTAACCTCTCTTAACCTCTGTTCTTTTCCATAAAATGAGGATACTGTTTATTATTGTGCCAAGTTGTGATGATGTGTATACCTAGCTCAGTGTCAGACGTATGGTAAGGGCTCAAAAATTGTCTTTGTTTTGGTTGTTATGAATAAGGTTTGAGTCATATCTGAATTGCACAGTCCAAAATAAGAACAGAAAAAAAAGTGTGGGGAAAATGGGCATTTTAGGGCAGTTACTTCTGGAGAGTCATCCTAGGTTGGCGGGAATCTTACACCATCACCCCTATCTCCACCCCATCACGATGTGATCACAAATCTGTGTGTTACGTGTGCAGACCACCTTGGTTCCCAGCTCCTCATTGGTGGTCCCCAACTGTGACTAGGGTCCTGGTTCCCCAAGTCCGCCTTCTTCCATCCATGTAACCCAGAATCAGATCCTGATCCAGTTCTGACACCAGAGGCCAAACCCAAGTCCCATGGGGAGGGGGTCAGGTCTGAGACTCCCTCCTAGACCTCCAACCAGTTTCTTCTTTGCAATCACCTTTCAAAGTCACCACTGCCAATCAGTCCTGGAACCGATATGGACCCACTGCACCCCTCTGTTACTGATCATTGACCCTGTCCAGGGACTGAGTTCAGAACCTACCCTCAAACTACATTACACTGGGTGGAATCACTGGCTCCACCCCTGTTTTCATTCTCTGGACCTCCAGCTGCCATATTGGAAACGTGGCACTAGCCAACCCTTTCCCAGACCAGGACTGTGATCTTCTGTATGCCCCAGTTGGCTAAAACATGTGAATGCAGCAAGGCAGTTAGAGCCAGAGACCCACAGATGTCCCTGATGGCTTCACTTGGGTGTGACAAAGACCAAGAGCCCCAGGTATCTTTGACTCTCATCAGAGATTTAGAAGGAAGCCACTTTCAACTTAGTCTAAGGGTAGATTCTGAACACCGTCCAAGAGAGTGAAGCCCCCTGAGTGATTAGTGATCTACTCCCAACTAGAAGTGTACAAAGAGGTACTGGTGATGCCTTCTGAATTGTGCGGGAGGTTGGGTGAAGTGGAAAGAAATGAGTCTCATAGTCAGTGTTGGGCATGTCCATGCTGTCTGAATTATGTGTGGCATCAGACCAGGACAATAGCATTTAATTTAATTTATTTATTTATTTATTTTTCCGGTACGCGGGGCTCTCGCTGCTGTGGCCTCTCCCGTTGCGGAGCACAGGCTCCAGACGCGCAGGCTCAGTGGCCATGGCTCACGGGCCCAGCCGCTCCGCAGCATGTGTGTTCTTCTCAGACCGGGGCACAAACCCGTGTCCCCTGCATCGGCAGGTGGACTCTCAACCACTGCGCCACCAGGGAAGCCCCAGGACAATAGCATTTTAGAGTAATTTATTTTGAAACTCTGTGTTGGTCTTCTGAGAAACTTTCCACACAATTGACTGTAAAGTGTCCAGCTGGAGCCAGACAACTGAGAACTGTTATGACAGGGGGTTGGCTGTGGGCTTAAAGTCTGGACTCCCCAATGGGTAAAAGATCACGGATGACTTTGCAGAGAGAGAGCAGGCTGCAGTCTGAAGTCAACTGTGGAAGGACCAGGATTCCCTCCAGCTTGTGCCAGAGACCACCTCTGCCCCACTCAATCAAGGTGCTCTGACTCTGAAACCACATTAAGAAGGGGGGCTTGTCTCAGGGGTTGATGGGTAGAGGGCCAGAAGCCACTTGGACACAGAGGTGGCTCTGTCCTCCCTCCCCATTCTGTAGAGAGAAGGTTGGGGTAATGGTAGTCTTGGTGTGTGTCTTCCCACCCGCCTCTCGTGACTGTGGGCTTAGACTTGCCAAGAGATGCCCAAGGTGGCCTTTTGAGCAGCCCCTCTGGGGCTCATCTCACAAGCTCTGTTCATCTTGGAAATGGCAATAAAGGAAGCTCCACATTGCAGCGTGAAGTGAGGCCAGCATGACAGCTGTGCAGTGAGATGCGCCTTGGTGCAGGCTGTCTCTGTTGGTGGGTGATTGGGGGCCGGGGGGGCAGGTGGGCCATGGAAAGCCATGGTCACCACCAAGCCCTACCAGTGCTCAGTGAGCAGAGATGGAGAGCAACTCTGTTACTCCAGAGAGGGTGCTGTTTGCTGGCCAGCACAGGGGAACTTGCTTATGAGGTGAGAATTCACTCTCCCTGTGAGCAGGCTTTGTGCCAGTGCCTGTCAACTGTGGAAGGACAAGGGCTTCCTGGTCCTTCCAGGGCTGTAGGCAGCTCTGATGAGGTTAGCCATGCCTGTACCTGTACCCCCTGCATGGGGAAGGCTGTGCACCACCACGGCCTAGGGCACAGGCCTCTTCCGAGTGAACCCCAAGTGCTGTGTGCCTGGTGCTCCCCGACACAGGCCACAACCGACTGGAACAGGAACATAAGCGCCTAACATAATAGCTGATGCTGATTAAGCCCCTGACATGGAGTTTCTCAATTAACCTCACAGAATATAAGATAGCTACCTCTGTTATTCCTAATTTATAGATGAGAGAACTGAGGCCCAGCAGGGCTAGTACCCTAGCTCACACACTTCGAGAGTGTCAGGGCCCAATTTCTGCCCAGAACTGACGGGTTCAGGGCTCCCTACCCGCAGTGCTGGACTGTATCCCTCAGGAAGGAGTACGGTTGCCTCTGAGCTGGCCCGACAGCACAGTAATGCTGATGTCTGCTTGAGACAATGAAGGATTGCATTTCATTGGTCAAGATTCCTCATGTGATCTCTGTGGAAGTGGTTGAGAAATGTGTCTTCAGTGAGACTGGGGAAGAGAAGAGAGTTAGTGTGGTGGTGGAGGGGAGATGGCAGAGGGGGGAGCAGGGGGATGGGGGGAGGGAGGGGAAGAGCAACCTCTGCTGTGTTATACAGTTCCCCATAGGTGGGCATTTGGGCCAACACAGTGTTTCACTAATACGAACAATACTGCCATGAAAACGCTCAGACATACCTTGGGGGCACATAAGCCTGTATTTGTGGAGGAAATTCACCTAGAAATAGAATTGCTGGGTTACTGGGCACATACACTCAGAAAGCCAATCAATACCACCAAAGTGCTTCCCCAGAAGACTCGACCAAGTGACACGCCTACCAGCGGTGTACATCTTCTTCCCCACTGGCAGCCCCAGCTGGATGTTATCAAGACTTCTGGCTTTTGCCAATCTGACTGACCTCCTAGTAATTTTGATGGTATTTCCCTCATTATAAATTAGTGTTTTTCATATATTGACCAATTTATTTTGTCTTCTGGGAATTGACTGTTCATAACATTTGCCCTTTTTCTATTTTTAAGAATTGATTTCTAGATGCCTATTAATTATATGTGACATCTTGCCCCCCAGCCCTGTACTTATTTTTAACTCTATTTATAAGTGTATTTGTTGGCATTATCGAGGTTTTTAATTTTTGAGCTCATACCTGACCATCTTTCTCTTTCTGGTTTTGAGGATTTGTGTCTTGACTTTTTGCCTGGGTTTTGTATATGTCCTCCCCACTCTAAGGTGTAAAAACACTCTCATATTCTATTTTAAATCTTTATATAGAGTTTATTTTTAGCCCCTTCCTCCATCTAAAATTTATTTTTTTGTAAGATGTGATATTGGTATTCTTATTTCTCTTATTAAAAATAACATCCCGGGGCTTCCCTGGTGGCGCAGTGGTTAAGAATCTGCCTGCCAATGCAGGGGACATGGGTTTGAGCCCTGGTCTGAGAAGATCCCACATGCCATGGAGCAACTAAGCCCATGCACCACAAATACTGAGCCTGTGCTCTAGAGCCTGTGAGCCACAACTACTGACCCTGCGTGCGTCGACTACTGAAGCCTGTGTGCCTAGGGCCTGTGTTCCGCAACAAGAGAAGCCACCGCATTGAGAAGCCTGCACACAACGAAGAGTAGCCCCCACTCACCACAACTAGAGAAAGCCCACACACAGCAATGAAGACCCAGCGCAGCCAAAAATAAATAAATAAATTTATTAAAAAATTAACATCCTGTGAGCTCCATCTGAATTGTCCAAAATGTTAGTGAGATAACTCTTTTATTACCTACTAAGTGACTGTACAGACTTATCTTTATTCTTTCCCATCGATTGTTTAGTCTTTCCTGGCACCAGTTCTAAGCTGTTCTAAAGATAGTAGCTTTATTGTATGTTTCAATAACTGGTAAACCAAGTCTGTACATATTATTCATTGTCAAAATATCTTGCCAATTCTGAAACATTTTTATCTTCAAGATGAGCTTTGAAATCAGCTTGGCACAGCTCATTAATCAATCCTACTACATTGGGATTGGGATAGCATTGACTAGAGAGATTACTTTGGAGATGACTATCATCTTTATGATGTGCATCTCTTCATCCAGGAGCATGTGTTCAAGTCTTCTTTTGTGCCCTTAAGTAAAGTTTTATAGTTGTCTCCATACAAGTGTTATGCAGGTCTGGTGAGATTTAATTCTACATATTTTATGGGTTTTGTGGTATTGAGAATAGGTAACTTTTTTCATTGTATTTTCAAAGAGGTTATGATTATTGTTAGCAGATGACTTCCTGGTGGTGGGAGTAGTGAGCTTCCCATCACTGGAGGAATCAAACAGAGGCTGGCCAACCAGGTAGGGGCTGTAGAGGGCATTCACCACCAGGGACACACTCTGACCTCCAAGGTTCCTTCCCATGCCAAGAATGAGTGTGTCTATGAAGTGTCAGAATCAGGACTTGCTTTTGATGACCCAAACCTTTCTGGGAGGTATACCTGCCTTTTTCAATTTCTCTTTTTGTTCCCTTAACCTTAAATTGTTATCTTTGGATTCTGGGCCTTTTCTGTACACCTGGAAAAAGACAGTACAAGTCTCTTTTAGAACCACATACAGCAGTGCTGGGAGACTCTGCTGTGTATTCCCAGGGAAAATTAAATGAATAATCCATGACTATGTAAACCATAGTCTCTTCCCAGCTGTTTTCTTGATGCCATTCTGTTATACAGCCTCTAAAAAAGATGGAGAATTATGACAACTGGAAAAATTCTGCCACACGGTGAGGGGCTTTTTGTCATTTGTGAAGAACTGTGGAGATGCAGGAGTCCTTTATGGGCACCACACTCTCTCTGTGGATGGTGGAGAGAGGACTGCTTATCCTGCAGTAGCCTTGAGGCCTTATCCCAGCTACCACCCCTGCATGCCGTAGGGGCTTCTCCAGTCTGGCCCAGATGGTTATTTTCTTTTAAAAACTACCTTGGAAGATCCTTGTCCTTCTCTCTTTAGTACCTAGTATCTGAGAGTTCAGAGTAGGCTGTGTGCCGAGAGGAGTTCAGAGGAGTTGAGATGCTTTACCTGCAAAGCTTCCATCAAGTGTGTGACCCTCATCCTTGACAGGCCTTGGCCCAGTGACTGCCAACTGTACCTCAAGACACATAGGATCAGTTTCCTTGTTCTAGATTTCTTTCCTGATCTCAGTCTCCACGCTGGCACCAGCCTGGGGGAAATTACCAAGCTCTGGGTTGAGTCAGGACATGCTAAATCAAATGAGTTGTTTGGGGTGATTCAGCGTTTGAGTTTGCATCAAGTAAGAATGATATTCCAAAACAAGTTGCTCTGTGGGAGACCCTGCCCAAGAATGGTCTATCCTTCTGTTGTGCCAAAGACTGAAGTGTGTCCCAAAGTCCTTTGACTTCAAGAAGAATCTGACTGGCTTATACTGTTGCCTCTGGTGGCAGCAAACACCTTAGAGCCTGCCTGGCAGGTTGTGACCTAGTGTATGGATCTTTCAGCAGGATGATCTATGGGGATTCTTTCTCTCAGGGACTACCTGAATCCCGCAGAGAAAGAATCCCAGTCTGGGGTGGGAGCCCTGTGTAGAAGCCTGGTAAATCCCATAGAGAAGATCTGCCTGGGGCCTCAAAAGCCTTAGGCAGGAAGATGTCGTCAGAGGGCCTTCAGGTCAAATGTTCTGGACAGTGTCTTTTATTCACTGTACAGGTGTGCACGTGGTCACTCTTTCTCTGCTGGAAGGTGCATGGATGGGCAGGGATTCCTGGGTAACTATACTGAATAGTCTTTAATGCATGTGGAGCATACTAAGATACACTATGGCTTCAACGTATATTCTGCCATTTGATTCTCCCATAAGTAGGAAGAAGGCAGGGACCCTGCATGTCCCTGCAGCACGGTGCCTGGCCTGCTCAGGGCCCGGGGGTGCGTCTCCACCAGTCTTGTCAGTCAGTGGCTTGTGTGACAGCTGTGCAGGTGCCCACCTCCCCTGCAGACTTTGAGCTCCTCAGGGTAGACGCCAGGGAATTTTTCATACCATAATCTTACATACGGGGCTTAGCACACTGTAGGGTCTCAGCAACACAGATGGATTGATCAGTCAAGAATCCATGAAAGATTAGGCTCAGAGAGCATGAGTGACCTGCCTAAAGTCACAAAGCTGGCACTCAGCCCGATTTTCTTTGTGAGTCCAGTGGATCTTTCACCACTTCTGATAGCCCTGGAGGCCACATTTCAGGGCCAGGAAGGTCTTGATGGGCAGGTCTTTAAGAGGACATGACCTCTAGCTTTCCTTGACTTGAAGTGTCCCCAAGGAATCTGCAGGGGGTGTCATGTCCAAGCTCCCCTCTCTCTGGCCTCACTTTGGGCCACAAATAGAAGATTCCACCTTCTATCCCTCCCTCACACAGACAGTGACGCAAGATGGCTGTCAGCCATTCCTGCTGAGATACACTGCCTCTTGGGATGCAGGGCCCTCAGCCATCCTCCAAGGGCTCCTGCAGCCCTGGGGAAACCTACATGCTCAGGCTTTGACTTAGGCCAGGTAGAGGGGCTGTCTCTTTTCCCACAAAGTGAAACTCACCCCCTTCTCTCCCAGGCAATTAGCTCCATAGAAGCAGGAGAAACAAGAATTATTTTCTACAAACATTGGTGTTTGGTGAAATGTGTAACACTGGGTTCTTTGATGCTCCTGAAATCCCTCTCAGCGGGGTCTCTCCTTGTTTTGACTAGTCATTTCTTCTTATTACTAACTGTTATGATTAGGAGAATTGCCTGAGTACAGGACCAGTGTTTCCAAGACCCTGAAGAGCAACAGACTCAGACGTGCTCAGCAAGGCCCTGGAACCATGTTTCTATAGGGAAACTACTGAAACGGTTCAGGAACAAGAGCTTCCTGCCTCCACAAGGGACCTACCCCCTACCCCCCAGCACCTGGCTACATTTGCATCACACTTGCACCTTGCACCCTTAGGTGCCTCCACCCTAGGGGGAAGAGTTATTAAGAGTGCACTTTGGAACCATTCAAGCCTGTACTCAAGTCTTGATTCCAGCATTCACCCACCACATGATTTAGGCAAGTTATTTAATGGCTCTGAGCTACAGTTTCCTTATATGTAAAATGGGGATAATAGTTCCTACACCATGGGATGTTGGGAAAATGAGATTTCATTAAGTTATGTAACAAAATGCCTGTGATAGTACTTTGCATAGAGGGTTTGTCGTTAAAATGAAATTCACAATTCCATATAGAACTCCACTGAAAAGGAAACCACAGCCATCTCTCTGATCTTTTAGATGATCTTTGTAGAAATCTATTCTACGCAAACTACCAAAATTACTCACTCACTCAGTGGCATGAAGCAAACAAGTTCCACCCAATCAAAGCCTTGTCCTCCTGACATCCATGCAGATGGCACAGGTGTCTACCCCCAGGAAGACTATGTCCCTGGGGTTCATTTTAAACTGGTTCAAAAGGTGACATAAAGTTGTCTCTGGGAACATTGAGATCTGAGGGCAGTTAGGAAAAGTAAAGCAACATGACTGCTCCAGGTTTCAATGTCCTCTCCTCCTTTCTCCAGGGGGGACAGCCTACATTTTGAGAGGAGTAACCGGCGTACCTGAGCTTACAAAGGGACAGACATGACTCAGTTTTCCAGTCCTGTGCCTCAGGCCCCCAGCACAGCTCCTTCTTTGGAAAAGACACCTCAGGACTTCAGACACTACCATTTTCACATTGAGCAAAACAGTGTTCTAATTGTCTGGTGCTCATCCCTCACAAATTATAGAACATCCTTGATCAGTTTTTCCCAAAGCTCCCAAGCCCCTGCAAGCTTCCACTATTGGATGGAGGGTGCCTCAGCGGTCTGTTCATTTGATGCCACTGCTTTCCACCAGGTCCCTGATAACTTACTCTTGGTTTCCTGATATGGCAAGTAGTCATACACCCCACCCCCTTAATGACAAAACTTTACAACCCCTGTTGTCGAAGACCCTTGTTATTGTGGTGTTATTGGTGCCTGACAGAGAACCTTTGGGAACTGCCCACTGCCATCCAGGGAACCCCAGTGAAAGTGGGGGTGCTCAGGCTCATATGCTCCTCTCCAAGGTGCTGAACCTGCACGACACAGCACGTCACAAACCTTTCCTCTAGCATAGCGGTCACTCTTGTCCAATCTCTCCCAGGAAGTCTACAGCAAGTGAAGGAATGGTGGAAGAGGAATTGCTGCCTCAGGAGGGAAAGAGAAATGGAGAGAGAGAGAGAGAGAGAGAGAGAGCTGAACTTAGTCTGAAGAGTGTCAAAGCTACACGTGGCAGCCAGAGAGAATAAAGAGACGTTCTTTGTTTTGACATTGTTTTCAATAAACAAGTTACCAAAGAAGGAACCACAGCTGAATATGAAGTTGACCTCATGTTTATTTGGTAACTCTACAGCCTTTCTGACATTCACAAACTTTCTCCTTTTTGGCTTATGTTACCCTCCAACACATCCTGCTTTCAGCCCTGTATGCTGTATTGAGGGCAAAGGCGTAACCACCAGCCTGACTTAGTTTCCTGCATACTTTGCCTATATATAAAACCTCTTCAGACCTTCATAGCCCCCATTTCCATGTCTGCCTCTTCTCCCTGATTCCTATCTATTTCTCTATAAAATCTCAAAGACCTTTATTCTTCCCTAGGAAGACTTCCAATCACTCAGACATGGTTCCTTAAAGTAGCTATGTCACAGTGAGCAGTGAGTAAAGAGATGTCCTGATAGTACTAACACTTTTGATAACCAGTCCTGGACCACTCCTCACATGTCTTCCTTGCCCCTCACAACACACTTTCTTTTGCCATATCTATCCCTGATATTATTTTCTGATCTCCCTTTCTCTCCTTTCTTAATCCTCAGCACACATTAAAATATGCAAACCACATATTTCCAAACTAAAATCTTGACTCCTCTCAGCCATGAGAACACTGTTTCTGCATTCAAGAGTCTTGAGTATCAAATGTCCTTTTTGGCTCATTCACAAATCCCATCTCAACCCTTTCTCTTAAAGGAAGATTGCATAGAGAACACAGTTTGCTGTAGGAGTATAAAGGTAGGGTTTCCCTGCCAGGAGGAAGGAGAATAAAAAAGACCAGATACTGGTCAAAGCCAGACAGCCTCTTAGAAGGCCAGAAAGCAGGTGTATAGATGTACACAGAGGTTCTGAGCCCAGGAGGTAAAAAGAGCTGGAACCATTCTGGAGACACAGCCCTATACTCAAGACTAGGGCTCTACCTAGGATGTGCTTGCAAGGGTTAGGTGTCCCAGAGGGTACAGCCTAGAGCAGAAAGCCTTCAAGGTGTTTCTCCCCAAGTACAACTCCAATCTTGTAGGCAGGATGCCCAGACACCATCTCTAAAATTTTTTTTCTTCATTGATCTTATCATTCCTCAAACATCCGTTTGTAACTCTTTGTGTCTGTATCACTTGCTTTGACACTTAACTGTATGTGCCCACAATTCCCAGTACTCTGTAGGTAAGGGTTCTTGCCTCATTAATAAACATATGGGTTCCTCTTATCTTCATGGATGTCAGCATAGGTCTGGGCATCAGGGTTTCTGCTCAAGGAACAAGTGGCTGAATTAGATTAATCTTAGTTCAACGAGTGGGTCAACCAGATCATCCAATAATGACAATACTAATAATAATAGCAGCTGACATTAACTGAGTTTTTCTGGGTACCAACCATATAGCTAAACTCCTTGGACTTACTATCTCATTAAATCCTCAAAACTACCATTTTTCAGATGAGAAAATTAAGGCTTAGAAGTTCACATCCCTAAGTTTTGCCAACAAGAGAATATTTTTTTAACTTTGTTGCTGTGAACACTTAGGAGGTTTGTTGGTTGGTTTCAGAGACCTCTCAGAGTCTCTGGAAACAAGTATATGTTCAAGTACATGTTCATTTTCTCTCAGGAAAATCTTCGTTGCTCTCATCAGATTCTTCAATGGGTCATGCACACAAAAGGGATGGCCTCATCTGTGGCCTTATGCAGAGCAGTTCAATTCCAGCCTGCACGAGGAGCCTCCCAGGAGAGCATTGCCTCACTGTGATTGTCACCCTCACCTGCTCCCCATGGGGAGGGGTACAAGGACACAGACCCTGGCAGCAGCAATGCACAGTTAGCTGGACACTGCCTGCTCTATACCTCGGACCAGCCAGAAATTCACATCTAAATTCTCAAACCAGGATGTTGGCTTTATTAAGATTCCTAATAAAGAAATTGGCTTCTGGGGCTTCCCTGTCTTCAGCAGATTTTCCCTTTGATTACTCAAGAGTGCTCTTATTTCCAGCTTTATGCCTACAAATAAACTCAACTACTCTCTCCCACCCACCCTGTCTCTCGATTCTTTAAAAGAAAATCATCTGGCCCAAAGCACATTAAGAAGCAGGAGATTCTATCTCAATGTGACAACACTTGGGCTAGCCCTATGGCTCTAGAAGGATCATTTCTGCTTAACTCTTTGAAGTCCCAACGCCATCCATGCTCCATGCAGTCTGAGCCAACCTCTCAGGCACATCCTGGAAGACCCTGGAGACCCATCCCTACAACCCAGAATCCACCCTGTTCCTTCCACCCAGACAGAGGATCACAGCTCAGCAGTTTTCCCATCCTTTAAAAGGACTGAGTTTTCCTAGCCCTTTCATCAGGAAGCTTTCATCAGTAGTAACCGTGGCAACAGATCAGAGAGGCTTCAAAAAGCCTGTCTGTATGTAATTAAGAAAAACGAGGACACGGACGAGAGAGCAGGGAGTTTAGACAAGGAGACCCTGGCTCTGAGCCCTGCCAGTGTACTTCCCGAGGGCTTCTGAGGACGGAGAAAGCAGATTTTCTTCTCCCTCTGGCCTCCCTCTCCACTCCCCCTTTAAAGTTTTGGTTTGCTGGTCTCAATTGGCCTCCTTCCTGAGGATGTTGCTGGGGACCCCAGTGCTGGCCAAACACTCTCTGCAGGGGGAGGGCCCTAAACCCAGGGGATGCAGCCTAGATGGGTAGGAAATGGCCCTAGCACTTCCTCTAGGGAGATTTATTTGGAGGCCAGATCTGCTCTCTGGTTAGACTCTGTGTTCAGGCACAGGAGAGACTAGGCTGCCTACTTGCAGGAATGCATCCTTGTCATCAGGACAATGGAGCACAAACTTGAGGACAATCATTGTTTTAGCTGCCCAGACACTGGGCCTGGCTTGCCTGGCCTGGAAGAAGCCTCGTGGGAAAAGGGACAGGAGCAAGCATTGTGGGGAGGCAATCTGAGCCTGGGGATGGCTTTATTTCCTGACACTTATTCTCACCTGGAACCATCTCCTTTATCTCTGTGTTTCCTTTTTTCCTGTCAGTTTTTTCTCTCCATGTAAGCTCCATGGGAGTAGGAGCTTGTCTGGCTTGCTTTTTCCTATTTCCCAAGTGCCCAGAACAGTGCAAGAGTATTTATTAAAAGAGTGAGTGAGTGAACAAATGAATAATGAATTGGGTTCTAGCCATCGTTTGTGGCCCAGACTTGGGTCACTTCCACAAGTATGTGCTGGGAGCCCAGGCACCGTGCAGGTTCTCCGAGCTCTCTGAGTCTGCTCTCCAGGGAAGGCTCTTAATGTCTGTTCCTGCTCCTTGGAAGGAAAGGATTCAGATTTATGCAGCCTTGGACTCGGCAACCACGGCTCCCACAGAGCCCTGTTCATGCCCCACAGATGCATTTGCTCTGGAGTGCAGCCATGAATGAGGGGTGGTTGCTTCATATGAAGCCTGTTTTTAAATAAACTTGAAAAATTCTTCTTGGAAACCCACTGCTTTTCTTCTTGAGTGGGAAGCAAATGAACAGACATGGAGAAAGTATTGACCAGGGTTGTTCTCCCCCAGCTGCCATGGACACCAATGGATCAGGGACGGGGCAGCTCCTTACCTGCCACTTTATCTCACCAAAGCCTTTACCATTCAGGGGCACAAGCGGGGTCCTCCCTGCTGCTGCTGCTGCATCCTCTCTCAGCCCCACCACAGGGCATCATGTCTCATGCTGGAGAGGGGTGCACACGTGTGACCTGAAGCCTTGCACACTGCGTAGAGGTTGAAAACTGGTGGAATGGGGCCTCTTCCAGGCAAAATGCTGAGCGTAAGAATCATGGAGACTAATCAGCCACCAGCCCCTGCTCACCAGGAGGCCACAGCATGGTGAGGACATATAAGAAGAGCCCATCACAGTGCAATGGTGGATTCTGAGTTAGGCATCCAGAAATGGGCTTATGGAAGCCCAGCGCGGAGATGCGTGACTCCTGGTGGAATGTGCTGGATCTGGAGGGTGAGCAGGAGTTCTTCAAGTAGATAGAAGGAAAAGAATTCCAGACAGAGGAGAAAGCACAGTGCAAAGGCTTGGCAGAAGTAAAGAGAGCTTAGTGTGCACAGGACATCACAGGAATCTTCCTGTTCGTTACAATATGAGGGTTAAGGTCCAAGGGGCCAGAGATGAGATCAAAAGCAGCAAGACCACATGGGGACCTGAAGGACTTGGAAAGGAGGGTGAATTTTTGAATAATTGGGGTTTGAGTAGAAAACAGTATGAGCGCATGTACGTTTGGAACTTACACACTGGCAGGAGAGAATGGATAGGAGAGATGGAAAGTGATGTTAGAGAATTGTTAGGAGTCTTTGCAATAGGGCAGGAAAATTGACGAGGCCCATCACTGTGAGGCAGTGGAGATACAGAGGAAGGGAAAGCTCAGAGGAAAAGAGATAAGCGGACAGACTGTGTGTTGGGCTCCCACATGTGGTGACCACACAGGGAGTTGTCAGGAAGGTAAGGACTGAATTGTGTTCCCTGGATTTTTCAAGTAGGGGCCCCCCTGCCAAAAAAGGCAGGCATGGTGGTGGGGTGGGAGAGCAACCAGGCTGCAGCTGGCTGAGCAGGGAGAGAGGGAGGCCCAAAAGGGTGACTCCGCTTTGGGAAAGATTGGCTGGAGAGTAGATAGAGGACATGTAATATAGAGAAAGAAACGCCAGGTGACCATATTTTGGTTTTAAAATGGCAATGACTGGGCTTCCCTGGTGGCGCAGTGGTTGAGAGTCTGCCTGCCAGTGCAGGGGACGTGGGTTCGTGCCCCGGTCCGGGAAGATCCCACATGCCGCGGAGTGGCTGGGCCCGTGAGCCATGGCCGCTGGGCCTGCGCGTCCGGAGCCTGTGCTCCGCAACGGGAGAGGCCACAACAGTGAGAGGCCCGCGTACCACAAAAAAAAAAAAAAAATGGCAATGACTTATTCACATTTAAGGGGATAAGGTGGAGTTAGGGGAGAGGGTGAAGTTGAAGTTCAAGGGAGAGAGGAGGTAACTGAAGTGGGGAGGTCTCCAAAGGGTGGCAGGGGTGGGTGGTCACTCTCCCTGTCGATACCTGTCTCTGCTCCTCCGCCCAAGGCTGCTTTCTGAGTGATAGCCTCAAGATATCCTAAGGATGCAGCAAGATAACATGGTTAAAGGATTTACCCCATGCCTGGCATAGAGCACGCGCTTGGTGAACGTAATTATTATGATCATGAGAAACAGCGGCCTGTGGCTGAAGCTAGGCTGTCTGCTGTAACAATGAGACAGGCAGGGATGGCACTGACCACTGGGAGCTTGTGGTCTGAGTGTCATCAGTGCAAGCAAACAGACACGTCTAAGACAGGCACCCGCCGATATGACCATTTAGTGACTAGTGCAGTATGAGATGAGGCTGGCCACGACCTGTAGAAGCCCACCTAGCGTGGTCCCAACTGCCCGCCCAGTACTAGTTGTGTGCTGATTCCCAAAGAGGTGGATGTTCATCCCTGGGCACATGGGTGGGGAATTCTTGGACACTATTTGCAAGACTTTAGTAAAAATGCTTCATGAATCCTGCCCTGTCACAAGCATGCATGACAGTCGTGCTTTAGGTCAGGCCTAATGGGCTTTATATAGTACAGTACTGATTTTCTTTCATGTTTTCATACAATCCGATTTAATATTTGCTTTCTGCTCTAGCTGCTTGCTGTTGACTGATTCAACACAGAATCCTTCCCTGGTGCCCCCCGACCTTGTTGTTATTCCCTCATTCTGTGTGTTGGCATTTGATTCCTGTCTCCAGCATGAATTGCCCTACACGTCTTCGTTTAGCTGGCGACAGTCACGTGCGTGAATTCTGAAAGCATTACTATCCAGAGCGGTGGCTCCAGCCGGCCCACCATTCGGGGGGGGGGGCGGTGCTTCCAGGAGGGATCCATTTCCATCAGGTGGATACTAAAGATAAGAAGAGCTCAGCCTGGGAGCCAGAGGCTGTGATCTGCTCTGTTCTTGGGCAGGAGGTTCTCCAACTTAATCTCCAAATGCTCAGGACTGCGGCCGGCCATTAATTCGGCAGCATTTTTGCCCTCCTACTAGGGACCAGGCTTTCTAGAGTTTTGCAACAAGGCATTTCAGCCTTTGCCAGAGTGTGACCAGCAGCCATGGGCAGAACTTTCCAGAGGGAAGAGGCTGCCCTCCTTGAGTCCCTGTGAGCCAGGCTGATTTGTAGGAGAGGCAGTCTGTTCAAATGTCCTGTTGTCCGTTCATAGATTTGACTGCCAACTCTTGGAGTGTCATATCAGAGTAACGCCAGCTCTTCCCTTAGTAGGAAAAGATAGTTTCACTAACAGGCAGCACAGGGCTATAGCTAAGAACGTGAGCTTTGGAATCAGGCAAATGTGGTGTCCATGCCAATTTTAGTTCTCATAGACAAAATGATCTATAGCCAGTCCCCATTCTCAGCATCAGTTTCCCTTTCAATAAAATTGAATTAATTATTGTACCTTCCCAATAGCGTTCTTGGGGTGGGGGGGGGAGGCGTGTTAAATGCATGCAAAGTAGCTAGCAGAGTGTCTGGGACAAACCCCTGTGTTCTTCTAGTGTCATGGGGTCAAAAATGGTGGCTGCGTGAATTTCCTGACTTCATGCACCTAAACTTGTGCAATGTGAATATTCATCTCTCCAGGTCTTCTGGCAGCCCATCCTACAGAAAAACACTCCCAATGCCATGCACACACCACATAGATCCCAGATTGTATGAGATTTTATGCAGGATGCCTGGATATGTTGGGTCTTATGAGGGGTCACTCCTATCCCTCAACCCTTGAGCTCTACACCAATTAAGAAAAGACAAGGAATCCAATAAGAGTCCAATATACATACATGTTATTGATACTAAAGTTGCCTGGAGGATGCAGCTTGGTCCTTCGAACAGAAGGGCTTGTACCCAAGTCCTCCATCCTCCTCTCCCTTGGCACACATGATTCAAAGAAGGAAAACCCCAGTGGGGATGACTAAAAGGGGAGTGGGAGACAGGTTGTCATCTCTGTCATTTTTCCTCAGAATGGATTGAGGCATGGAGATTTGGGGCTGAGGGAGGAGAAGGGATGTGTGTATGTGATGAGAGTAGGAACACACCAAAGACAAATGGAGAGATGCTGGGGAAACTTCTATCCAACCTCACTGTCCTTTCGTTGTCTCCCTATAGGTGTGCCATCAGGTCCCCGCAATGTCATATCCATCGTCAATGAGACATCCATCATTTTGGAGTGGCACCCTCCTCGGGAGACGGGTGGACGGGATGATGTCACCTACAACATCATCTGTAAGAAGTGCCGGGCAGACCGCCGGAGCTGCTCCCGCTGCGATGACAACGTAGAGTTCGTGCCCAGGCAGCTGGGCCTGACTGAGTGCCGTGTCTCCATCAGCAGCCTGTGGGCCCACACCCCCTACACCTTTGACATCCAGGCCGTCAATGGGGTCTCCAGCAAAAGTCCCTTCCCCCCACAGCACGTCTCCGTCAACATCACCACAAACCAAGCTGGTAAGTCTGGAGGCATCTGTGCTCCTGTCTGTCTGTCTGCGGGGCTGGCTTTTTGCCACTTCTGTGCAGGAACAAAGCTTCGGCCACACATATCCCGTTTGTCTGCCCTCAGGCCTCCTCCCAGGAGTGAAAGTATTAGGCGATGGGCGTTTGTGGCCATGGAGGAAAAGGCTGTAGTGTTTCACCTCTGAGAATGAACTGCATTCTGAGGGGTTTTCTTGTGCCCAGTTCAAAAGCAAAGATGTACATCCAAGCCAGAGTACGACCCAGTGCTCTGCAACCAGCTGGGGCTCAACGAATGTCCTTGGAAGGGTGGATGGACAGATGGATGGTTGGGTAGGTGGGTGGATGGGCAGAAACACTGCACGATCTTGAGAACACCAGTGCGGCTTTATTAGCCAGCCCAGCGAAAGAAACTTCCCAGAAATCATGTGATAGTCAGTGCTGCCTTCATAGATTATTTTTCAATTAAACCCATGTAATTCAGCAGTACGTTCTCCTTTACAACTTGGTCAGATGAATGCTAAACTGTTATACAGACTTCAGATAGTTGGCAGTAGATCACTCCTGATGGCTGGTACATCCCTGTGGCATGCATAGCTCAGAACACATTTTCTTCTCTTCTCTTTATTTCTGTATCTTTTGCTCTTCTGACCTTTTCCTTTTATTACTTTTCACACCCCTTGCAACAATCCATTTCTTTTTATATCCATTTAACCAGTCCATTCATGCACTCACTCATTTGTTTATTTATTCACTCAATTATTGAGACAGTTATTCAGCATTTACTGTGTGCCAAGCTATAGATTAGACACTGTGAGGGATACAATGATACTCGGACACCATCGTTCCTCCCGTGAAACTCAATCACTGAAGAATTTCCAGGACATAGACACAAAGTACAGAGCTAAGTATTGTGTGCTGTAAACATGCAGTAAATACCAAAGGAGCTAGAGAGAAATGAGCAATCTCCCCCTTGAAGGGAAGGTGCAAGGCTGCAGAGGGGACATGAAGATCATGTCTACAGGCAACGATGGGGGTCGTGGGCAGTGGACCATGATCTTCCTTGGAATTATGGATTTTTCTCAATCAACAAATTCTAAAAGGACAGCTTGTTAGCGGAATAGCAGGACCCGAGCATTTCTTTTTGCTCCCTCTCCCTCCACATAGTCCCCAATTCTTGACCTCTTCTATTCTTCTCCATCTTTTCCTACTCCTCCTCTCCCCATCCCGAGACTCATTCTACCTCTTTTAACACCAGGCATCTTTGATGACAGATGATTCTTGGGTTTAAGCTGTCAGAACTGAGAAGAAAAAAAGGTGTCATCGGAGAGCATGGCTATCCAGATGGCTGCGTTGTTGCTGTGAGCGTGTGTGTGTTCGTGTGTGCGTGTTTGTATGTATGCGTATGGTCACGTGTTTACATGCATACGTGTGTAGTGAGAAAATAAGAGTGGAAGTGTGGAAGCCTCCAGCTGGTGACCACAGCCCCAGTGCCATGGAGACAAAGGTTGTGACAGCCCGTCTTACTCAAAGAGAAGAGAACGGTAATTTCTGCATCATGATGAGCACATAACATGAGCAGCCTTTGTTAGCAGTATTTCCCTTGGAGAGTTTAAGGCAGAAAACTGGCTGAAATATTTTAGTGTCCCAGCTTCTGGGAATAATAATCCTTCCAGTCTGTCATGTTACGCTGGGCTTGGCTGTCTTTTCCCTCTCTCTAAGCATGTGTGAACAAACCTGCCACTTATATTGGTTTGCTTTGATTTCTGCCCCTCCCTTCCCTTCCCCTGCTATTCCCGAACCTGCCCATCTGCTTGTCTTGCCATCTGCACCTTCTCAGGCTGCCGTGGAGCTGAGGGACCAGGGCTTCTACAAGGGACCCTGCGTTACCAATATTCAAAATATTTATTTCTGTCGTTACCCGTTGGCCCCTCCAGGAACATTTCTCATGCCCTTTGTTCGCCCTCTCATGGGCCCTTTATTTTTAACCTTCCCTGATTTTGTAGTCCCAGCCCCATTGTCACTGTCCAATCTATGATTTCTCTTTGGAAATTCTGGAATTTGGGTGTCAGAAAAGTTTACAATCAACAAGGTAAGGTTGCAAGTGCTTCTTGGTGGCATATGGTTATTATAAAATAAAGGTCAAGTTAACCAGTGGTTTCTCATCCGTGGGCTGTGGGGCTCTGAGGAGCACGGTGCTGTTTGGTGAGTCCACATGTGAATGCAAGTTACTTTCCACAAACAGATATTTGTTTAAAAAGATGAGAAGTTTCAAAATAAACACTTGAGCCTGTACCTCTGCAAGAAGAGTTTAGAAACATGAATGGAAGCCCCAGATTTTATAAGGGATGAAAGAGAGACTAAATAACAGGCATCATAAAATCCCTAGTGACTCACTCAGATCCATTAAGAGACAAGGTGGATGAACCCCTGTATCACCAAGAAGTCATGATATGCCTGTCCCCTTTCCAGAGCAGCCCTGGGCTCTTCCACTCTGGGCAAGATCCAGGTCAGCCTTCCCCCTTGGACCTCCAGGTACGGTGCGACCCTTGTCAGTACCTGTGGCCACATTTGTCCTACTGTTTGGGTCATGAGTAGGTAGACGGCAGGTAAAGAAGTTGACCAAGAGCCGTCCTGGAATCAATCATTAAATCAACTGTTAAGTGTTTACTGCGTATATATTCCCTGCCTGGAACAGCCCAAACTGAAATGGTGGGGGGACTATTGAGTGGGTCCTGATTGAGTAATAGTTATTATTCATAGTTTGTGTCTCTTTTGAGTTGACAAACAATTTTGGAATATACAGACTCATTTGATCTTCATAATTACCCTGTGACTTGTACATTATTGTTCCCATTTTTCCTATAAGGAAGCAGAGACTTGAAGGGCTTGGGAAATCTGGGATTAGAAGGAGGGTCGGCAGGGCATCCATTCTGTTTCTCTCTTCTGTTTCCTGCCCTAAAAGGTGGGCAGTCCCTCTGGGCTCCCCATATCATAGCCTCCAAGCACAGAGGGGTTCTTCAGAGACAGCCAGTGCCATCCGGCTGAGTGGATAGCATCTCAGTGTGCAGGCTGATTACCCTTCCACAATTTTCTCTGTGACGCTGAGCCATGAAAGGCTTCCCCCTGCCTCTGGGTGGAAATGGGAGATAGGCGTGTGTTTGTTGAGGGGTACAAGTTGTTCCAAGGTGAACTGGATCCTGACAATGGACATCAGGGTCACATGAGAGAAGGGTTTGGACAAGTTGTCTGCCAAGGGTTTGGGGCTTGATCTGAATGTGAGAATCTATTTTGGGAGGCTGCTCACTGCTCTGGGCTGGTTCCTCCTTTGTTTAGGAGCTATGGACAGCATCTGTGGCTGGGTGTGCCATTCTTACTGTCCAGTAGAGGCAGGATTGTCATGCTCTCCTTCCTTGGGGCTGCCCAGATGTGCCACGTTGGTGCTGCATCGTGTTGCTCTCATGAGCCCTGCCCAGCGGAGGCAGGCAGCTCATCTTAGCTGATTTAGCTACCTGACAAAAAGAGTCATGGTTTGTATCAGTCTATCAGAGAAAGTCACCAGTAGGCTTCTCTTTCTTTTTTTTTTTTTTTAACATCTTTATTGGGGTACAATTGCTCCACAATGGTGTGTTAGTTTCTGCTTTATAACAAAGTGAATCAGCTATACATATACATATATCCCCATATCCCCTCCCTCTTGCATTTCCCTCCCACCATCCCTGTCCCAGACCTCTAGGTGGTCACAAAGCCAGTAGGCTTCTCTTGACCCTAGGGTTTTGATCTAAGGAGATTTTGTAGTCATCTTTTGGTCCATTGGATACATATTAGGTACAGTTCTTCCCTTGGAACCAGCATGACTGGGGGACACCACAGGGTCTATGGCATCCTGAGAT
Organism: Globicephala melas; assembly: GCF_963455315.2. Classification (NCBI taxonomy): domain Eukaryota; kingdom Metazoa; phylum Chordata; class Mammalia; order Artiodactyla; family Delphinidae; genus Globicephala; species Globicephala melas. The sequence continues at coordinate 129,702,415 of NC_083317.1, read as the reverse complement.
CCAACAAGCCTTCATTTCCTTCTGTGATGACCCCAGTCAAGTATATATACTCAAGGATCTTGTATCGCTCGGAGAGTATCAGGATGGGATTCTCATGCAGCCCATAGGCTGAGGCAGAGGACTACCATTTTTGAGCACCTCCAGTGTGCCAAGCCCCTACCAAGTTCTTTACAAAACTGATGTGGGTCATATGAAGAAACCGAGGTCAGAATGCTTTTGGAATTTGCTCAGCATCTCACAGCCAGCAAATGATGTTTCTGGGTTTCATACTCAGGTTTGTGGCCATTTTATCCTCAGACTGATCAAAATTTGCATTATGGTGAGCTGTGTAGCTTGTAAGCTCCCTCTAAGCTATGGCCACGTAGCTGGGCCACTTTAGGTGTCAAAAAAATGTCCATCACCTTTGGTCAGGGTTGGTCATGAATTATGCAAGCTCAGATTTACGTGAGGTCTTTAGGGATGCAGCCTGGAGCTGAATACAGCTGCCTTGAGTTTAAACTAGGCCAGATCAGGTGGAACTCTCTCTGTTCCAGTGGCCAAGCGATCTGCAGAGAGGTTGTTATCACCAGTAACTTCTGCGATCACTCTCCGGCACCTGGCCCCAGGTTCAGACTGATGGCCGGATCACCTGGCTGTCAGAGAGAATTAAAGTGAATGACAAACTTGACTTCTCTTTTCTGCCAACTAGACTCTGAGTGTCAGAGTTGGGGAAGACAACCTCAGAGGAAATCTTGGAAAAAATACATAAGTCAAATCAGACCAGCACATCTATAAAATCAACTTGTAGTGTGGTCAAATAAAGTCAGTAAATTTGGGAGCATCTGAGCCAGAGAGAACACACTCAAAGACCCATGAGGCCAGGCAGGTAATGGCAGGAGCGACACGGAGCCAGGAGTCACACGAGAGGGTGCGGTGGGGACTATATAGGGAGTTGAAGAGAAGAACAGGGGCAGCCCCTACTCAGCTCCAGCAAGTGGCATCATACCCAGCGCTGCCAGATGTTATAAGCTGAAAATCCAGATTAAAAATGTTGACAACTAATTAGAAAATTTTAAAACACTTGAGAGGCAAACAAATCCAATTCTGGATTTGGCCTTTTGGCTGTGGCTTGCAGCCTCTGATTCAGAGGGCTAATCTGACTTACCCAGGCTTGAAGGGTGAGTGTGCTGTGTGGTACCATCTCATCCCCCCTCGGGGCAGTCACCTTCCCTGACTCCTGGGCTCATGGTGGCAGCCGTGCAGTGGGGAGGGGAGACGTGGGGTTGGCCCCTCTCTCTGCTCCTCACATGACTCATGCAAGTTCATTGAATTGCCGTGATCCCTCCTTTCTCCACAGTAAGATGGGAGGACTGGCACCTGCTTCCTAGTGCTGTGTGACAAGCAAATGAGACAGAGGAGAGAAAATCACTTTGCAAACCGTGTGATGGACTGGGAGATGAGCATAATTTCTGAGAATATGTCCTGAGCCAGACAGCAATTTGCTGGGCTTTTTTTTCCCCCCTAGGCTGTTTCCTTCCAAGGCCCCTGGTCCCTTTGTTTGGGACTGATGTCATCTAGATCAGATAAATGACAGATATTGGTTTGGCCACTCTTCAAGGAAGGAGTAGGCACCAGAAAGGGGAGCAGTGAAATCTGTGTTCCAGGGCGTTAATGAAGACGGCAGGGAAGGAACAGAACCTGTATACCCGACATAGGCTCAACCTGCCGCTCAGAGGAGCCTGACTGTCTTTCCTCATCATGTGTTTGGAGATGCAGCACTTTTCCCTTCCCTGTATGATGCATCAGCAGCATTTATATTGCGCACAGTTCATGTATGGCCTGTGGTGCCAACTGCATGTGAAACACTAACATATACACTGTGCCCACAACACAGACACAAGCCGTTACTTAATTTTATTTAAAAAATACTACACTACTCTGTCAGTCATCACAAGCCCCTATAGTTTGCCCATTTTTAAGGCATTTTCAAAGTTCCTAGACAATTAAACTCACTCAGAGATGCTACTTTTCCCACACATGAATTACCCAGCCCACCAATTCCTCTGAACACATCACCTAATTTGCATTATTCCTTGGTTAAGTATAGTATTTGCATGCATAAAGAATAATCTTTGAATATGAAAAGGACTTTTATGATATTGCAATATATTGAGCTCTTTGGAGGGAAGATATTATGTAAATCTCAAAATTAAATATTAAAACAATATTACACTGCTGCCTGTAAAAATTTAGAGTGTTAAGGTCCATATGCTGAATCTAGTCCATTTTTAAGGGCTGGTTTCACTGGAAATTAACAGGTGAAATTTGTTCCAGAGCAGAGAAAAAGATTGAGTCAGAACATCAAAAAGATGGGAATGACTTTAAGGAAAACTTTCACTGAACTTAATAAGGAAAAGTTAAAAACAAACTTAAGTCAATGACAATTTCACTGATCTTAATTCAATTTCGTAGTTCATTTTATTGCTTTCTTCTCATTGTTAATCTCCAAAAGGCTGTTTTTATTGTTTCTTAAGTCCTGGCATTGAGGAGGAACTTCCAAGTGGCCTCAGAAAGGTCCTGCCATCTGCAAACAGGGGTTGTTGTCTCTTGAGTGGAACAGGTCACCACATAGCATTGCCCTTGACCAAAGTCATGGCCTTCCACTCCCAGCAGCCTTGGGTTCTCCGCTAGGTGGTGAGGTCTGCAGAGAATCAGACTTTCCAACCTACCCCACTGTCATGAGGGAGGGACCCACAGCACTAGGCATAGAACCTTGATAAATATTTGCCAGGCTCCTTTAATCCCTACATATAAGCTTTGGTATATAAATGTTTGGTTGATGTGTAGTGATCAGAATATATCCTGGTGGTCCACGGGTGGGCAGGTGCTCCCTCCATGTCAGCCAGGGGACAAGGTATCTTCCTCTCCTTTGGCTCTTAGAAGGAAAACTTAAGGGGATGACCTTAGGATGTTACCAGAAGCCCTGATGTACTCAGAGGAAAACAGTGAGATTCAAAGGGGGGTTTGTTTAAGCGCATTAACTTTGGAAATGCATTCATTCATTCACCACAATCTTTGTGACTGCCTTCCACATGCTGACTCCTTGGCTTCTGCTTCTAGGGGCTCCCATTCACTTACTCAACAGATATTTATTGATGTCTTCTGTGTGTCATTCACGGCTCCAGGCCTGAGGAACACAGGAGCAAACAGCACAGACAAGCGTCTGTGCCTTGGGGAGCTCCCATTCTGATCCCCAGCACTCATTGAGACTGGGCTCAGATGCCTAGAAAGTCACCAAGGGGGATCTCAGCCAGGCTATGGGTACCACAGCCCACTGAGGTGCTAGCTCTCACTTTGCAAAAGTTAGGATATGATCACATGCCATTGCTAGAAAGCATTTCAATCCGAGGAGGTTGTTGCTATACAGTGACAGTACAGGGTGGGATATCTTATTATTTACTATCTGACCAATTTGAACTTCTTGCGGACAGATTTCACATGCTGGGCCACGCAGTGGTTGGGCGTAGGAAAGCTCCCTGTTCCAGGTCCTGAGCAGTGCCTAAGATGCTGCTAAAAGCTGGAGAACAGCTGTGTGGCTCTGAGGATGACTAGAGGGCCCCACGGGCCCCAGGGACCTATTTGCTCATTTTACTACCTCTTGGGCGCTCTAAATACATGGCTTGTTCAGTGAAAATGGGACTGCCAGGCAGTGAGATGTAGTAAGTTCCTTCCCCTGTTCAAAGTCCAAATGAGATTGTTATCGCCCTCATTACAGAGGGAGCTTCTAGTTGGATTACGAGATAGTTTCTGTTCGCCTTGTGGCCAAGGCACAGGGGGCAGGAGGGAGGAGGAGACTGGTGATGAGTCTGTCCTCCCTCCTCTGGCAAATGTCAGTTCCAGGAGAGCATGCCCTCTATCCACCTGAGTGGCTACTTTTCCCCAGTGTCTAGCTAGGTGCTATTATTCCTCTAATGACAGCATTTGAGAAATGTTCATTGAATGATTTAATAAATTATCAAATAAATGTATGAATGGATGCCTCGATCCTTCTTAAACTCATCTCAGACATCAGCAAATGGTGTGGCTTTAGCTTTCTCTGTGATCTTTCCTTCCTCCGGCATCTCTGTGCGGGCACTGTGATTGCAGTTAAGACCCCACATTCTCCCAGATGTTGGTGAGACCTGGACTTCCCGGGTGCACTGTCCTCCCAAAACACGGCCCTGCGGGAGACACTCTGCTATGCCCAGGCTGGGCTGCCCCCTCCCGCATAGGCAGGGCCCCAGCTGCTCCAGCAGGCACCAGTGGGAGTGTCGGGTTGGCAATTCCGACGCTGCTGTCCATCCACCTGCACGCCAACTCTGCGCCTATCATTTTCACAGCACCATCCATGTTAAACAGGCAGGAGCACCAGGGGTTTTTGAATGCAGCAATTAACAAAACAGTAATCAAGCTAAGTGTTTAATTTCAGAAAATTAACATCTTCTCTGAGCGGACGTGAAAGATGAGGAAAAAAGGCACATTAAATGTTCTGGGTAAATAAAGGCAAAGCCGGACTACAAATATTTTCCAGTGCAAGAGGGACTTTTTGCCAACCCTCCAGGCCCTGGGATCAGTTTCCTTCTGAGAGCCGAGCCGCAGCACAACCTCAGCTATAGGAATGAGCCCTGGGAATTTGAAGTGTGTGTCTCTTTTGCTTCCTTTCTTTTTCTTTTCTTTTCTTTTCTTTTCTTTCCTTTTCTTTCCTTCCTTCCTCCCTTCCTTCCTCCCTTCCTTCCTTCCTTCCTTCCTTCCTTCCTTCCTTTCTTTCTTTCTTTCTTCCCTCCTTCCTTCCTTCCTTCCTACCTTCCTTCCTTCCTTCCTTCCTTCCTTTCTTTCTTTCTTTCTTTCTTTCTTTCTTTCTTTCTTTCTTTCTTTCTTTCTTTCTTTCTTTCTTTCCTTCTTTCTTTCTTCTTTCTTTCTTTCTTGACAGAACAAATGCTTTATGTATCCAGAAGACCTCAGGGGAAGAAGCATGCCTCTGTGAGCCCGTCTGCCCCATAGAAACCCCTGATGTGTTTCTTGTCCTTCTCTGAGCGGTACTAGTTATAAGGATGGCGCATGAGTTCTTGAATGTGTAGGAGTTTTTTGCGTGCATGGGCCATATGTCTCCTGATAGACTGAGGGCTCCCAAGGGAAAACACCAGGTCTCACTGCTCCAGTAACCCTTGCACCTCAGTGCGGTGTCCTATGTGTCCCAGGAAGTCCTGTTAGACCTGACATAATGTTCACAGTCTGGTGGCACCTCATAACCCAGTGGGCTGGCATTTGTTCGCAGGAACGGGTTTGCATGTGGGTAGGGAAGCTTGTGAGGAGGTGTGTATGTGGAGGGCTGGTTGGAAACAGGGCCTCCTGGTGTCTGTTGTCTCACCTGATGCCCTAGAAGGAGTGAGGACGAGGGCAAGGAAGGAGGCTTTGCAGGAGGGTCTTCGAGGTTTGAGGCCCAAATAGGCAGCCCCAAGGCTCCTGAGGAGGAGCTGCAGCTCAGCGGGGAGGTGGGCTTGGGAGGCTGAGTGGGTGCTGCCTCAGGGAGCACAGGGGAACCGTGTCCCCACAGGCCCACAGCTCCCCAGGGAGGGCCCTGGAAGTCTGGCTCAGGGAGCAGGTTTCCCAGGGGGCTCTTGCAGGCAGCCGACATGGAAAACAAAGAAACCAAAGCAGGAGAATAAGCGGATGGTTTGCAGATACGTGGGAGATGTGCCGCGGGCTCCCAGAAGTGCACAGGGACCGTGGGTTCGGTTTTGCACGTGCGCAATTTGAGGAGACTTTGAGTACCTGAGCCGCGATATTATTGATGCAGTTGGACGTTCAGGCATCTATTTTCTCTGTAGGTGGGTGGTAAGCTTGGTTGCTGAGAGTGAAAGAGGAGACACTGGGGTTGAAGGGTTAAGGAGAATGTAAAAAGTTAGGCAGTCCACTCCAGAGAATGGGAGATGGAATTGACCAGAGAAATTCAGCATTTCCAGAAAGTGTTTTGAAGGCTTATTTGAAGTTGGTGATCCTTTATTTACAAAGCTGCCCATTTGCCCTGTTTTGTGGCTTTCTCAGCAGTGCCTGGCTGCTCAGAGCAGACCCTACAGGAAGAGGATGGTGGGTCTCTCGCGGGTTGAGTTTTGCTGCTTGTATCCTATGGAAAGATAAAGGCAACTCACACCTGAGGCTTAGGGGAGTATCGTCAATTACACTATTGCAAAATGGAACCCAAGCCGGATGATGCGGGATATGAATTGGGAGAGGGCTACGCAGAGACAAAGGCGGAGAGAGCCAGATGAGGCTGCAGCGGCTGGGGGCAGTTATCAGAGGTTGCCCCAGGCAGGATGCTTGCATTCAAGAATACTTGAACGTGTGGCTTTGAAACTGGAGCACCTTCAGATGAGGCCAAGTCCAACTGTCCGGTGGGGAGGGTCAGACATGGAGGAGTAGTGGGGCTGTGAGCATGTGCTGTTCAGGTGGGTGTCAGAGTCACCCACAGGAGGGTGAGGCTGGGATTGAGAAGAAGATAGAGATGGAAGCCCAAGGCTTCAGTGAGTCAGTGAGTGATGTGGGAAGGAGTGCCCCGCGGTCCCAGGCTCAGGGAGCAGCGGCCCGGCCGGCATGTGGACAGAGGGGGAGGTGGTGAGCAACAGTGGAGAACACAGCCCGCCTCCTGACCCTGAGATGTGCCGGGCGTAAAGTCATACACTGCCACGCTGGAGAGAGCTGCAGGGCGGAGAGCGTGGAGGGAGTGTTCTGGGAAGAGCCAGGTGGAGGCCATGGGGGAGTTTTGGGCTCCTGAGCAGCCGTTTTGGAGGGCCTGGGGCAGCGGTGTGTGGAGTGGTGGAGGAGGAAGGAGGCCCCGGACATAGTGGGGACGGGGGTTCAGGGAGGGCTCCAGCTGGGCAGTGCCCTGCAGGAGGCGGGCTCTTGTACCTGAGGCCAGAAGACTTTGACCTCCGGGCCCAGGGAGGACAGTCACAGTGGCTGCAGGCGCGGCTCCCCTGCCTGGTGGCAGTGGCAGTGATGTCAGGCTTTAGGTGGTGGTGGGTGCCCTACTGAACCCCTGTGGGTGAGAGCCAGGAGTAATGGGGCACACAGGGTGTCCTCTGCTCACTCCTGTGGCTTCCCCAGTACTGCCTTCTGTGCTCAAACACTCAATAAACCAGAGCTGCCATTGCTCTGGTCCCACACAAGGAAGTCTGACGGGCCTGCCCCAGGCACCCTCAAAGCCACTCTGGGGTGCCTGCCTAGGACTGGCATCACCTGACAAGAATTCCCGTCTCTCACACACCCCTGCATAGCCTCCTGCTGCCACAGGGCACAGCATTCAGGTTTGCTCCCTCTAATTGGCACACCTTCTGGTTTCCCCAGGAAGAAGAAGGAACAGAGGAAAAGTGCCAGGCAGGGGTGACCCGGGGGCAGAGCGGCCCTAGGAACACACTACTGAGGATGCCTCATCCTCCTGGCACAGGGCTCTGCTCACATCCACCTCTGCTGGGACCCCTGATCTCTCCAAGGGATCAAGGGTCCCAGAGGGCAGCACCCACCTGTGAACGATGTGACCCTGACCACACCCCTCCACATGCTGGGCATCCTCCAGGAGCTCTGAAAATGCGGGGTGCTTGAGTGTGGGGGGAAGGGAGAGAGAGCCAGTGTCTGTCTCAGGGACAGGAGCCAGGTTGATTTGGGCTCTGCTCTAGCCTGCTGGGGACATAGGGAAACAGCTTCTCTCTCTTACCCTCAGTACTGTAATCCATAGATGGTAAGACCTGAATAACAGAATAAAGAAAACTGAATAACATCAGATGTCCTTTTAAAATGTAACATTCTGGACTTCCCTGGTGGCGCAGTGGTTAAGAATCCACCTGCCAATGCAGGGGACACGGGTTCGAGCCTTGGTCCGGGAAGATCCCACATGCCGCAGAGCGACTAAGCCCACGAGCCACAACGACTGAACCCGCATACCACAACTACTGAAGCCCACGCGCCTAGAGCCAGTGCTCCGCAACAAGAGAAGCCACCGCAGTGAGAAGCCCACGCACCACTATGAAGAGTAGCCCCCAATCACCGCACCTAGAGAAAGCCTGCATGCAGCAACGAAATTAAAAAGAAATAAAAATTTATAAAAAAAGAAATAAAATTAATTAAATAAAATTAAATTAAAAAATAAAATGTAACATTCTGATTTCAAGACAAAGTTTTCAAACTTGAACTTGCCTCAGAATCCCCTGTAGGGCTTGTTAAAACTCAGATGGTTGGGCCACACCTCCAGGGTTTCTGATTCAGTAGATCTGAGATGGGGCTCAAGGTAGTGGGAAGGTTCTGCATTTCTTATCAGTTCTCAGGTGATGTTGATCTGGGAGTATGTTTTAAGAACTAGCAGCGTCAGATAGATGATCCCAAGAAAGAACCCACCCCCAATCAGAGGCAATATCAAAAACAAGGGCCTCTGCTGTAAACCCACAAACCCAGAGCAGCCCCCAGCCCCCAACACCCAATGTCACAGGCTCCCTTGGCTTTTAGAACAAAACCCTTAGTGGATGGACCAGTGAGGGAGGAGCCCCTCTGGGGGGGTGGGGTTGACTCAGCCACCCAGGCTGGAAGCCCTCACTTTCTCTCCCACTCACACTTGGTTGAGCCCGTGACAAGACTCAGCCAATATTCTACAACAGCATCGAACTGATGCCGCCCACCCAGAGCAGTCCTCTGTCCCCAGGGGACTCAAGGTAGAGAAGGAGATTGGAAAGGGTTGTCAGGGCCATCTCAAGGCACAGCCCAGAGCAAAAGCAAAGAAGCCAATGTCCACACTAAGGGAAAACAATTAGAAAAATAATGAATTCTGCTTTTGTAGTCATACCCAGTCTCCAAACTAATTACTTATTTGTTTAATCTACTTTGACCAGAAGTGTTACTGCACCAAAAATATTTAATGAGTCAGGCTTCCTGATGTAAAATTCAAGCGTATTTGTGCAATGAAATGAGTTTCCATCAACAGAGGCGGAACCTGTTATCTAAGCAGTACCTTCTCAACAAAGTTCTCTCCTAGAATACGGATGTCAGAAGAGACAAGATTCTTCTATGCACAGTTCATCATTTGCACAATTCATCTGTGTGCAAATTATTCTTCTTTGTCATCAGTACTATTGGGCCTGATGTCTTTACATGGCATTTAAATACAGATTTTGGTTTTTTCCTAAGGGTGTATTTCATATAAGGAAAAAGATAACCCACAACCCTTAACTCCTCCTATCCAACCTCGAGACCCATGCCTTTTAGGAACTCACGTAATTTCATCTGAGGTCTCAAGGGGACTTTTGGAGGCTGCCTAGCAGTTTGGGATTTTTCCATGAAACCTTCAGAGTCTGGGCTGGGGAGATAGGAAATGGACCAGCCTCGGGGCTCTGGGACCCCTGCTTCTGATTCACCCAGAGCAGCATTGCATTGTTCTGCTTCACACTTTATACTTCAGGGAATCTTTTCTTGGTAGAAAGGATTTTACAGCTTAAAAAGAAAAGTTAGAAAACCACTCACGTTAAGGTAACCTTTCAGTTGAAACATCTCAGTGAGATGGGAATGGCCCCAGCCTCCCCAGTTTCTGCCTCTGCTATCTAGAAGCACTCCTGTCCCCACTGTCCTGGGACCGCTGTGTTCAGACCCACTCCGTGTTCCTTCCCAGGTACAGGCTGCAGAATCACAACCCTGCCTCCCCTCCCCCAACATCCTTCTCCTTTAAAGGCCTATGTCCATGTTTGGTGCAACTGTGTAATTTTCCGACCCCTCTTACTTCCAGCGCCTTTGGGGAAGAGCCCACAGCCATTCCAGTAAAGGCAAACTTTTACTGAACATTGATTAGGGGCTAACACAGTGGGAAGAAGCTAAAAATAGGACTTGTGCCCTAAAGAGTTTATTCCAGTGATGGAGACCAGAGATGATCACCTGGAAAGTTAGATCCCAGGGCGCTGTGTCCCAAGGTGGTAATTACAGCCCCATGAGAGTTATTAAAAGTAAGGACTCTGAGTTGGGAGGAGAGAAGGGACACTTTGGTGGGCATGGTCTGCCGTGGCTAAGCCAGGGAAGTGTGTGGACTGATCAGGACCTTTGAAGGCTGGTGGGGTTATGAAGAGAGGTGGCCGTAGTGGGAGATCCCTGAAGCTGAGTTCTGCTGAGACTCAATGAGTGGAACAGTGAGATGAGAGCAGCGGGCTCCTTAGAGGGAACCATGGGAGACACCTGGACTGGCCAGCGGCTGCCACGTTGTAAAATGTTAGGGAAGGAGTTGAGATTTTTTTTCCAATGGGGATGCCATTTTTGAGCATCAGAGGAAGTGAGTAAAATGAGCTTTGGGACAGTTAATCTGGCTGCATTATACTTTAAACTGAAGAAGCCCAGAGGTGGACAAGGGATCTGGGACAGGATATTAGGTGTAAGGCAATGCCAGTGACCAGACCAAGAGAAAGGTGGGCACAGAGCCGAGGGAACATGGTGACTCCTGGACCTGAGTCACACCATGGGATGGGTGGGCCATGCCTCAGCCCCTCCCCACAGTCACAAGCTTTCCTTGTCCTCAAGGACAAGGCACCCCATTGTTTACTTCCTAGATTACGTCCCAGAGAAACTTCAGGTCATCTCCAGATGTTACAGGAAACCATCTTCCTTCTGGAGCACTTATCACACCCACCTCCGGGAACCCGCTGTTAGCCTTCCCTTTCTCCAAGCCCATTCTTATTCATCACTCCACTCTGACTGGGTTGACATGTTTATTTATCTCCTCAAAGCTATTTATCATACAAATACCCAAGGCTTGTCACTGGATTGTGCTCTTCACATTTACCTGGGGGAACGATGCCCAGGGATTGATTTGCATCTGTGAACACTGGTGGACCCAGAAGGAGACTTTGGGCTGGTTGCCAAGTCCCCTGGGCTAGCAGACTGGATCTAGTTGGAAGAAACAATGGACCACACAGGGCACATCCTCAGAACATTTGAAAACCTCATGACATCAGGGTTAATATTCTTGTTTTACAGTTGAAGAATTTGAGGCCCAAAGTAGTTAAGTAACCTTAACCCAAGATCACGGAGTAAGCAGATGGCAGAGCCAGAATAGGAGCCCTCCTCTCTCTGCAACATCTCTAGAGCCCTGAGCACAGTCCCTCTCTATTTTTGCTAATTTCTACTTCCCTAGACTGGGGCCCTTGGCTCCTTACTATTCCTTACCACCCCCCTTGTTTTCCTCACAGCTGGGATCTATGGTGTAGAATGCAGGTGGTTAGTCCAAGGATGATTTAGCTGGGAAATGCTATTCTAGAAAGAGTAGGAGAGGTTAGCATTACCATATGATCCAGCAATTCCACTCCTCAGTATATACCCAAGAGAAATGCAGATACAGGTCCATGCAGAAACTTGTACATGGATGTTCTTAGCCGCATTATTCACAATAGTCAAAATGTGGAAACATCCCAAATGTTCATCAAATGATGGATGTTTGTCCGAGAAACAGCAATGCCCCAGATGGCTGAAGTGACGATAACACTCAGATGCTCACTGTTCTGGCTGGGGCAGCTGTATCACTCTGAGGGGTCACTGTGGGGACCTCACCCCACCCCACAAGCCTTTCCCTATGGAAGGACAGGGGCAAGCTCCCCAGCCCGACCCAGCATGAGTTATTGTGAGGGAGGCAGTGGGCTGCCCTTTCCATGGGCCTCCTTGGGAAGTTCAGACAGGAAAGCCTCCTAAGTGGAGACACCATTTGTCTTCCAGGACACTTGCTAGGCTTGTTACCTGAGCCCAGGCAGAGGGGACTCAGCTGTGACCCTCACCCCTGCTCTAGGGCAGGTAAGGGGTAGCCTCACAGCAAGGCTGTCCCTGGCATGATTTCCACCTGCAGAAGCAACACTGTTTTCCCCTTTAGATGAGATTTACTGAACTCTGAAAATCCAAGTTCCATATTTTTATAGCCTCTTCAAACTTTTTTCTCCAATAGGTCAACTTAATTTTGAATGTATGTGTGTTTTGCTATTATTTTTCTTCAAAACTACTGATAATACTTTTGATGTCTTAAATAAAATATTTTAACATCATTTATTATATCCCAAAATGGATTATGGTGATAACTGTTGAAAGAATTCTTTTGACACAAAAATCAACGAAGACATTAGGAAGTAATTTTTAATAAGCAAAGATAATGCTTTAGAACTTAGTAATTGTCCTAGGAAAAAAGCATCAGTTCGTTCTCACATTTTGGAATCTGAGATGCTTAATCATTGGGGGAAAATGCCCCTATCAGATAAGGAAAACAAAATGAGTAAGAGAAAACTTTGAATATGACTGAGTCAGTAACTAAATTAAAGGGTCAAGGAATGTCATAAACATAAACTGTATGGTCCAGGAGAACCTTCCTTGGTAAAAACAGAGACAAAGGACTCACTCCACCTGCATTTGCAGTTTCTTCATCCCTAAGCCCTTTGACCAATGGCGTTTAAGTCTCTTTCTGCTTCTGACACATTTAAAGGGCTTCTTATTATTGGCTGTGAACAATACAGGTGTGTGACTTTTACACACTCCTGGTTTTGATTCTGGTTGAACGCTCAAACAGATTTTCCTCAGTGCCTGACAGGACACTTGTCATTGCTTCTCCACTGTCCTCTTTGGATTCTGGTTTCCTGTTGGGCCAGCCTCTTTATTTTGCTGAAAAGAAGTGCAGGGCAATTTTGATTATGTTTGGATTTTTTGAGCACCGCCTCTTTAGGCCAAACAAATCTTTCTTTCTTTCATTTTAAAACGTTTTTGAAGTACAGTTGATTTACAATGTTGCGTTAATTTCTGCTGTACAGCAAAGTGACTCAGTTATACATATATATTATTTTCATATATATTCTTTCATATTCATATATATATTTCTTACATATTCTTTTCATATATATATTCTTTTTCATATTCTTTTCCATTATGGTTTATCACAGGGTATTAAATATAGTTGCCCTGTGCTATACAGTAGAACCTTGTTGTTTATCCATCCCATGTGAATACTTTGCTAATCCCAAACTCCCAGTCCAACCCTCCCCTCCCCTCCCCTCCTTCCCCCTTGGCAACCACCAGTGTGGTCTCTATGTCTGCAAATACATCTTTCTTGATCCTTCAGTACCTTCTTTCCAAATAGCCCCTAAGCTAATCCTTTGTCCGTACTTTTTCTAAAGAAAGGTCTATATTTGCTTATTTGCTAAAGTTTAATAATTTTCATTTCCTTCTCTCTGTAAAATGTTTAATTTAGTCAAAAACATTCTGTGTGCTTGTGAGGGAGAGACTCTTTCAAGCATTCAGTGAAACTGTCTCTTCATCTTAGGATGCAGGTTGGTTTATGGAGAAAAGACAGCTGGCCAGGACATACTGTTCAAACTATTGTATTCAGGGGTCCCAAGGGCTGCTTCTTTGAATTAATTTTCCCTTCCTGTCTTAGTCTGCCTTAGTTTTGCTAAAAGAAGTTGGTGTTTGAGTGGCTACCTGAGCTCCTTTTTATTTTGTTTTGTCTGAAGGTTTTATTGCATGTGAAACACCAGATTTAGAGGTGGCATTTGCACTTGGAGAAGGAAAAAAGCATTTGTCACCGTAGGTGATCACTGATGGCAGAGTACCAAATGTAAGCTGTTCTGATCTTCAGGGAGGAGGCGTGATACTTTCTTACTTTCTCCCCTGTGCAAAATCCCATCTCAGTTAAAAGGTAAGACATTTAGAGTGACCTGTATGGGAATAGATGGCCTGCCAGGGGGCCCGTGACGGTGGTATCATCACCATAAATCTGAGAAATGCTGGCGGAGGTGACTGTCACCCTCCGGCAGCTTCTCCTGGATCTGTGTGCTGCTGCTGGCCTTCTGGGAGGTCCTTGCCACCTGTATAACAGGGACACTCCTCTCAGTGGATTTGACTATCCATTGCGTCTGGATCACCTTACCTCTTTGCCATTTGACCCCAAATGGGACCTTCAAGCAGGGCTGTGACTTTCTTACTTGTCCTTCTGTCTTGAGTGATTAGAGCAGGGGTGTGGCACAATGGTTGGCATATATGCTGAGTTTTGAATGATGGCTTTCCAGGGATTAGAGGCAAAATAAAGAACCAAGCCCATCAAAAATCCTCAGGCCATTGGAATTAAACTCTCTAATTTTTAATACATGATGCTTCAGCTTTTGAGGCAGAAGGATCCTGAAAACCTATATGACACTGACATGATAAAAAAACATGTCAACTGAATCGTGTTTCCACAGAGGCCTGAAAGGGCAGCCCTTTCAGTGTGGTGGGCGGTGGCCGGGGATAGTGTAGAGGGGAGGATTAATAGGGGCCGTTCCCATCCATCCTGGTGGGCCCAGCAGGATCCCAAACCATCCAGACTGACTCCAGAACACTGTCTCACTTTCCTGAAGCTCCTTCATCCTCTCTTGGGGCTCTGCACAGCGCACACAGGCCTTGGGAAGAAAAATCCCAAGCACCCCGTTAACCATTCAACCTGAACTAAATCCACACTCGCTGCCTAGTTTCACTATGGTGACTCGGCAGTGGCATCTCACACATCCTGTCCTCCAGGGAAGGCTGGCTGCCACTCGATCTCTAGGTGATCACACTCTCTGGTTCTCCCTCCACATCACTGGCCTTCTTTCTCAGGCCTCTTGGTGGCTTTCCCATCACCTCCTGAATCTTAGACTATATATCCTCTTCTGCTCCTTCTCTTGGTGATTTCTGTCATTTCCAGTGCTTTCAATATCTTTGAAATATGATGACTTCACATTTATAACTTCAGTCTGGACCTCTTCGACATGCATTTGCCCACTCAGCATCTCCTCTGGGACATCCTGGATGTCTTAAAGCCAGCAGGTCCGAAGTGGATCACCTGTGCTTTCCTCCCAAACTGTTTGTACCGATGTCGTCCCTGATCTCAGTCGATGGCTACCCCACTTTTCCAGCTGCTCAGACCAGAAACACAGCCATTGAGATATATTCTAAATATATTCAGAATCTGACCATCTCCTCTCTCACCACCTCCACCACTCCAAGCCTGGTCCAAGTCACCATGATCTTCCAGCTGGATTATTCTTTCAGCTTTCACACGGCCCCTGCACTCCATTAGCAATATAGCACAGGGTGATACTGGTAACATGTAACTCACATGATGTCATTCCCCTGTTTGCGACCCTCCCATGGGTCCCCATGTCTCTTAGTAGAAGCCAACATCTGCTTTTAGTGTCTCTGGGGACCCTACCATCTGTGACCTCATTTCTGCATCAGTCCCACTGGCTCTTTTCTGTTTCCTTGAAACACCAGGTTGCTCCCATATCAGAAACTTTGCCCTGACCTCTCCCTCTCACATGCTCTTCTCCCAGGCATCCGCCTGGCTCCCTCTTTGTCCTCTTTCATCTCTGTGCTCCTGCGTCTACTTCTCAGACAAGGCCTGGCCGAACACAAGATTCAGAATTGCAGTCTTCCCCTGGCCGGCCTCCTATATTTTGGCATTCTGTATCCCTTCTCCTCTGCTCCATTTTTTCCCATTGTACTTAATATTTTTAACATACCTTGTAATGTATTTATTTATTATATCTAGTCTCTGAATCCCTCCACTAGAAAAGAAGCTCTATGAAGGCAAGAAATGTTAATTTGTTCACTAGGGAATCTTTACAACCTAGAACAATTACTGGCACATGACAGATGCTCAATAAATATTTGTTTAAATAGCTGATTAATGGATCTGGGCCATGATCCTAAGTTGGAAGAGAAGATGCATTTGATGGTTGAGTCAGGATCAAAAATTATTTCAACTTACCAGACTCATAGGCCAAATTAGCACCATAAAGGCGCATGTAAATCCCTATAGTCAAAGCTAAAAGCCAACTCTACAGACAAAAGGTGAGGAGCATACCATGGGAAAACCTAAAGGTGATACTGACTGTGGTTTCAAAATCAAGTAGCAGGGGCCTCCCTGGTGGCGCAGTGGTTGAGAGTCCGCCTGCCAATGCAGGGGACGCAGGTTCGTGCCCCGGTCTGGGAAGATCCCACATGCTGCGGAGCGGCTGGACCCGTGAGCCATGACCGCTGAGGCTGCGCATCCGGAGCCTGTGCTCTGCAGCGGGAGAGGCCACGGCAGTGAGAGGCCCGCGTACAGCAAAAAAAAAAAAAAAAAAAAAAAATCAAATAGGAGGGACATGTTTTTGAAGCAAGGGCTAATGGTAATATTAATAGATGTATAGTACACAGATCATGGTGGATATTAGTTTTACTCTAATCTTTGCTGTTCAAACAGCAGTGAGAGAATTGGGTTCACCTCTGGGCCTTATGCCTAAAGAGATTTAGGTAACGTGAGCCCCGTGTGGAAAAAAGCCACCTCAGGTGCCGGCATATCATGGGAGAAATGTTCATAATATCTGGCCATTCTTTTCAGCAGGAAAAACTCAGGGGAGACCTCAATAGTTTCTTTCGCTATTTAACAAGCCATTCTGTGGAAGAGGGAACATTCTATATTACTTCACTTGGCAGAACTGAGACCGGTAGGAAGAAGACATATTTCAGATAAGAATAAGGAAGACATGCAAATTGGTGAGAGGTATCCAGGTATGGAGCGGCAGCTTCTGTAGGCAGTGAGCTTCCCATCCCTGGGAACGCAGCAGGGCGGGGCAGGGAATACTTGATAGGGGGATTCAGGACTGCATCAACTCAGGTCCTCCACAAAGCAGACACCACGATGGGATCGGATGGGATCAGATTTACTAGGGAAATGGGGTGGAGGCCAGAGGAGGCTGGGAGAGCTATCAGACCACAATGAAGGTCTGATCCCTCTGAAGGAGAGAGAGAAGGAAGGAGGATTGAGTGGGAAGAGTCTTAGACTGCCACGAGTTACAGGGAAGTGTTGGGATATCCAGTGGGCAGTATTTGCCCATCAGAAGAGGGCAGAAGAGGGCATATCCAGTGGGCAGAAGTTGCCCATCAGAAGAGTCAGGAACGGACCTGCCTTAGCATCCCCGCCATTCTCAGTCATTGGCTGGGAGCAGCATGTGGGAAGTGGGCTCTGCGTGGATGCAGCAGCTGGGGTCATTAGGCAATTATGCTCCCAGGGGTAGGAGCTCTGAGGGGCACATTTTCACGGCCATGATGAGGTCTCTAATGGGAACTGGGCAAAGTCCCAGGCAGACACTGCAATTCTAAGGGCTCATCACAGCACCTCTCACTCTGTGCTCTCCTTACGGCTCCCCTGGACCGTGGGTATCTTCACAGCTCTGCGTCTCCACCCCGACCCAGGGGCCTCATGCAATAGGTTCTCACTGAGAGTCCGTGGATCGTGGAGAATGAGGAACCGCCCGTGACCCGGTACCCGTGCTCTGTAATTTCAGGTCTTGCAGGGGAATCTGTTAACTTAAATCCAGGATAGTAAATGTCACTCAGCCATGGTCCCCAGAGAAAGCCTTGTAAAGTGGAGTTCGTGTGAGGAAGCGACCTTCATCACTGCAGAAGTGCCAGGACTAAATGGAACAGCCCCTGAGCAGAGCACAGACCGCAGCCTCATCCATCACCCGCCTCTTCTCCTAGACAGACGACCCTCATTTATTATCTCCAGACTGTTTTCATTTTACTTACACTGTGTGAAAAATGTTGAATTGGGAAATAAATATTATTCTTTTTAAAGAGAGATTTCGGAAGCACTTCACAGATTTTGGAATTATTATTCTGTTTCCAAATGTTTGGCTTGTGTATCATTTCTTCATTTATATTTGTGAGCTCTCAACAGCAAATGTCCTCATTTGGAAAACTCTGACAGAAGTCTACAAGAACTCTGTTTTTGGTCTGTGTTCATGTCTTCTTGAGAGATGCCACCTCTCTTCCTTTGGAAATGCAGCAAAATCTTCCATGCAGTCTCAGAAGGAGATGTTTGCTAGAATGTTCCTTTTCACTGCACAGCAATTCTGTACTGATCAGCTCGACTCTCTCTCTGTCAGTTCTTGCCTCTAGATCCTCTTCTCTGTGATGGCTCAGCCCATTCCTGCAAGACTGAGGTTCCTTCAACACCATCTGCTCAAAGACATTCCATCGCGCCTCTTGTCCCACTGCCTGAAGCCTGGACTTGTCCTGCTGGTCACATCCTCCATGCCTGTCTCCAACTTTCCCCACCCACACTGTTTTCCTGTGATTTCTCCAGCCATCTCTTGTTTTGGTCAAACCTTTTTTCTTCCTGTCCACTCTGTTCCCTACCCTCACACATGTTCTCCTGTCCTAAATTGTCACCTGTTCTCTCCTTTGGCACCCAAACTCCATTTGTTCTGCAAAACCCACAGAAAGTTCTATAGATCCAGCTTAGTTGATGAGAAATGTCCAATGACATTTCTCTGCCTCTTTGTCTCTGAAAGACAGCACTTCTCGTATAATCGAGGGTCTGTTCATCTGCCCTGTCTCTTCCTCTCTCTGCAGCCCCTTCCACTGTCCCCATCATGCACCAGGTCAGTGCCACCATGAGGAGCATCACCTTGTCATGGCCGCAGCCGGAGCAGCCCAATGGCATCATCCTGGACTATGAGATCCGGTACTATGAGAAGGTGAGCCAGCCCTGCCTGCAGGCTTGCAAGACCCAGGGCCAGCCACTTTTCCATGGGTGGTGGTCAGCTGAGGTCCCAGGGAGACAGGCTGGAGGGAGTCCTGAGTGGGGGAGGAATCTGGTGACGCAGATCAGAGGTTCCCTGAGAGTGCTCCCAGCTCTGCCCCAGAAAAGGCCTCCAAAGCCCAGGCACTTTCTGTACCAACTCAGGAGAGAACCTTCCAACCCCACTGTCTGCACCACTCACTGGGCTGTCATGGATGGGCAGGACCAATCCCATTCTCCCAGTCACATGCTTTCTATACTAAAGCAGATGCTACACAGCCACCAGGTGTCCCTTGAACTTTCTGAAGATTCTGTGGTTTTGAAAACTAGTCTTTTTCTTTTTCTTTTATGGCCGTGCCACACGGCTTGCAGGATCTTAGTTCCCCAACCAGGGATTGAACCTGGGCCCATGGCAGTGAAAGCACGGAGTCCTAACCAATGTACCACCAGGAAATTACCTAAACTGGTGTTTTTTAAAGTTTTTGACCATATACCTCCAATATAAGATTGTTTATTTATAAATTATATGCATATACTACTGTGCTGAGCTATGGATGGAGGTTTCAAATATTTAAATGGAAATGTAAAAGGATAGATAGAAATTTCGAATACATTTTGAATAATATGTTATTTCCCTTGACTGCTCTCTCACAGCTGCTGCTGGGGGCTACAGCAGGGCCTGCCCTGCCAAGAAGAGGGAAATGGTGCCCTGTGGAGTTGACCCCTGGCCTATCTGTGGGGGAAGCAGAGCTTTCCTTCCACCATGGTGATCTATAGCATTTGCAAAATCCCAGGAAAATAGAGTGCTTTCTATACTGACCCAACACAATATTTTTGCAAATACCAGATTTATTCCTTTATTATTCGGCAAGTTATTTATTGAGTGCCTGCTATTTGGCAGTTACTATTCTAAGATACATTTGTGATCAAAACAAGGATTCCTGCCCTCAAGAAGCTTACTTTCCAACAGAAAGAGAGAGACAATGAATAATGAATATAACAAATAAAGATCTCATATAGTGTGTTAGAAAATGAGTGTAAATTGCGGGGGAAGCAGATCAAGGTAAATGGGGTCAGGAGGGTCAGGTTTGGGGGAGGAGTAGGTTGCAGAAATAAATAGAATGGTAAAGGTGGGCCTCTTGGAGAAGGTAAGTTCTAAGTAAAGACCTGCAGGAGATAAGGGTGTTGTGAAGCAGGCATCTGGGGAATAAAGAGCCTGTGCAAAGGCCCTGAGGTGAGATCATGACTGTTGGTTCAAGGAGCAGGAAGGAGACTGGCATGACTGGAGTCATACGAGCAATGGGAAAATAGTAGTCAGGGGAGAGGTAATCAGAGGAGGTGCTCATGTTAGGCCTTAAGAACTTGAGCCTTTCCTCTGAATAAGATGGGAATCCATAGCAGGGTTTGGTGCAGAGGAGAAACAAAATCTGACTTACATTTTAAAAGGGTCATTCAGGCTTTTCCACTGAAAATAGACCTGTTAGATTATAATCATCTAAGACAAGGATGATGGTGGCTTGAATCAAAGTGGAAGCAGATGGCTGATGAAACATAGTTGATTTCCAGGGGTATAAACTAAAGACAAACCAATGGGATTTCCAACAGGTTGGGTTTGGGATGTGGGAGGGTTTGGGCCTGAGTCACTAGAAAAATGGCAACACCAGTGGCTGAGAAGAGGATCACTGTAGGCAGAGCCTGTCTGGGGTGAGGGAAGGGACCAAAGTTCAGCTCCGTGTCTAAAATTCCCCTGAGATAGCCAAGTGTAGATGTGGAGCAGGCAGCTAAATGTGCACATCTGGAGTTCAGGGGAGAGGACGGGCTCGAGATGACCATTTGGAAGTTGCCAGTGTGTGGATGGTATGGGTGAGATCATCCAGTGCGTCAGTGGGGATACGAAGAGGAACAGGGATGAAGACCTGCAGCCTCCAACATGGAGGCAGTGTTGAAAGTGGAGCATGACTGCACTGGGAAGGGAGCCCTGGATTCCAGGGCCGTCCATAACTGACAGACACACAGCCATGGTCCCATTACTGAACCACTTACTCTAGATTGGTTTTCACACTTGTAAAATGGTACCAATTTACCTCCCTGAAAGCAGAAGCTCAGATGGATCACCAGTCTAGCCTGCAAGGAGGTGTGCCCTTCAGCCATTACAGCCGAACTTGCAAGCAAGGTGAGGGTTCGGCGGCTTTCTACTCATTTAGAGGAAACTGGGTTTTGTAGACAGTTGATTCTGATAATTCAGGGAATTGGGGGTAACTCAAATGGTATGGATTCATAAGCAGCCATTATATCCATTCAACTTTGAATTGGGGACCCTTATTTACTAGATATTTTTTATCATTAAGTAAAGTAAATGTTGGACCAATCCAAAAATGTTTTGGACCTATTTGGACCTATTGATTACATGGCCTCATTTCATCACCAAAGTTGACCTAGAACAAGTTCAAGTTGACCTAGACCTAGTTCTATTGACCAAGTCCAGTAGGATATTATGCTTGGCCATATATGGTGTGATGTCAGAGTCACCAGTAAGGTCCCACCCAGCCCCCCTTCCCACACACACGTGAACTTGAGCCTTATGGCTCATCTCAGATAAATAATAATACTTTCTCCCTAGCGTGCCCCTGTTGGGTGTCAGAGGCTTTCTAAACATCATCTCCTCTCCCCTTTCACAACTCAGTGTAGTAAATCTTAGTATCGTTGTTTTGGGTAAAAGAAACAAATGCACAAAGAAGTTGAAAAAAACAAAGCCCAGTTGCTCAGGTCACACAGCTAGAAAGGGAGTCTATAGCCTGAGTTCTTTGCCCTGCAGCCCGGGGCGGTGCTGGGAAGGGGTTGGACGCATGGGAAACCACCGGCCCTTCTCCTCACCTGCCGTGCCAAGGGCATTCACCCTGGGACGGGGGTGAAAGGCGCAGAACCGAAACCATGAGGCTCATGCCTGTGTCCCCTGACTCCTCATTCCCCAGCCCACACCCGAGTCCTCCATGGCCTTTCCCTGTACAAACTGTAGTTGACCTCAACTTCTTGCTGGACAAACTGTAGTTGGCCTCAACTTCTGACACTATGAAGGAAGATTATTCTCCCATCTTAGGCCCTGTCCCTACTTCTCAGTAATTTATACCAATTATTAACAGAACACATGCACAGTAGCTCAAGACCTGAGGGGGCTTCCACACCTCAGTGAAGGATGTCATTGTCCCAGAAGATAGAATGCTTTTTTTAGGAACGCAGAAGATTCTTCACCTAAGCACTGGTTGCCATTTGGTATATTACGATAGAACTCTTCCTCACTTATAAAGTGCTTGACTATAAAATACATTACATGCCTTGACCATTTCTAATATGTCTAAAGAAAGGACATTGCCTTGTGAGGGCATTTTGAAATAATAGCCCCAATGATAATAATTCATCATATGTTGAGTGCCTATTATATGCCAAATATATTACTTCTGATCCTTAAAAGAAATAAAAGAAAGATACTTGAAAGCCAGGTATAACCAATTTATGGATGATGGAACTAAGTCACAGAAAGGTTAAATGACTTACCCATGACCTCACAGGTCGCAGCTAGAGAACCACAGAACTAGAACTATAGATATTTTTACTATATTTCAGTATATTTCTGAGCTCAGTGTAGGACTGGATGCAATTGTGCTGATGCTGAGGATCTGAAAATTATCATGGCCCCCTGAAATAAGAGATTGTATCTTAATTTTCAATCCAAATGCTTGTAACCAGAATGGTTTCCCTCCCTGCTCCACAAGGCTGTGGAATCCTGGTCTTAAGAAGATGCAAACACAAGTAGAACTCAGCCCAGTACATGTCCTGGGTTCAGTCCAAAGAAACTGAACTCATCATTCCTCCATCCTGCACTACTTCTTCTAAACCAGGAATCAGCACCATTTTTCTGTGAGAACCAGGTAGTAAATATTTTAGGCTTGTGGGCCATAGAGTCTCTAGCCCGACTACGCAACTCTGCCTTTGTAGCAGGAAAGCAGCCATGGGCAATAGATGTCAATAGATGGGCATGGCTGGGATCCAATAAAACTTTATTTACAAAAACAGGTAGCTGGCCATAGGCTGTAGTTCTCCAAGCCCAGTTCTCCTGCTCCATATCACACTCATGGTTTGTGCTTGGTACACCTTTCAATCTCAGTGCTGTGAGTAGAATCAATGAGGCTTTCACCTCCTGCAACAGCTCATTAATAGAGAGCTCAGATGCCATCGAGCTGATGACACTTCCAGGGTCTCTCCCATGTTCATCTTCTTCCCCATTTTAATACGTTTCCATTCATCATTCCCTCTTGTTTACTGTCTTGTAGCACTTTTCACTCCTGGCATCAGCACTTGTAGGCAAACCAAGGGAGGAGCATCTACAGCTGCCCTCGGCTGTCTTAATGACTAAGTGTTTAGACGTGTACTCGCCCTTCATATTAACTGTCTAGGTGAGAAGGGGCTGCTTTAGGCCTTGGGAATTTCTACCCTTCAAATTTAGGATCATTTTCTCATAGGAACTATTTCAGACTCTGGCAACGTCTTGTGCTCCATCGATGGGTTAAAATGACTGGTCCAAAGTGTGCTGTTTATTCATTCATTTAGCACTGAGGTGTTGGGCACTCAGGCAGGGCAAGCCCTGTGCTATGCATTGGGGATGGAGAAAGATGTGGTCTCTGCCCTCCACAGCTGCAGCCTCTGTCTCCCATACACTTGTGAAATCAGTCATAAGCAACCAAAAAAAAAAAAAAAGAAAGAAAAACAACAACAAAAAGCAACCCTGCTCTTCACTCTCACTTGTTTGCCTGAGGTTGATTAATGGTTCTGAGAGAACAAGGACTGATACTCATTTTAATCACTGAACTTCTTGAAGGATGCATAGACGATAAAGTGATTATGGGTTAATGTTTGGTCCTCACAATCCAAATGCCAATATACCAGAACACATTTTTCAGTAAAAGAGCTGCCCAGCCAATGCTTCACTTATTTCAAGCAGTGCACACTTGCTTCTGATTCCCGTAAAACCAGAGAATTCAGGCAGTCACCTGGATTTTTTAGCAATGGGATTTTGTCCTAATTCGTAAGGTGAACTAAGATTTTCATAGTTTCAGATCTCCAGCGTGTCAAGATAGTAATGACCAAAGTTCTAGATGGCATCCCTTCTAGAGTGGATGACCTTCTTTCTGCTGAATCCCTGATTGGTGGGGGCTGGGTTGGGGGGGCATCCACCTACTTTTTAAGTAGATCAAATGATGGACAGGTGGTCCCTCCCCAGGCCGTCTCTCCCAGAGGCCAATGGATATCACCTCACTTAGTGTGAGCGTGGGCCTCTTTGTAACGTTCACATGTCTCTGCTCTGGCCTCTAACCTGGAGTCCCTTACAACTGCTCCCAAGCCACTCATCACCACTCCCATGCCACTCATGCTCCAGAGATGCCCACTCACTTGCAGGCTCCTGAAGCCCTTTAGGGCTTTTTCTTCAATCCTGTTTTATCCTGTTCTCAGGGGATATTCTACTCAGTTCTCACTCTCCTCACTCATCCATGGGGCTAATTTCTTTCCTCTTCCATGACTCACTCATGTCACCCTTTCTCGGAGCCCCTCTCAACTGCCTTGTCACTCTAGGCTGGGGGACCTCCTGAGCTGCCCTCTGCCAAGTCACTCACTCAGCACTGCTGTCATCTCCTGTTTGCTTTTGGCCCCACACCACACGATGTCGCATACCCAAGGGCAGGGACCATGACTTGGTTCCTGCAGCCCTTGTATTGTGCCCAGCACATGGTAATGTGTCATCAATATGACCGCCTGGCCAAATGAATGAATGATTACACATCCAGTCATCTCTGCCTCTGCAAAGTAGAATTTCTTCATATTTTAAGACCACGGTAATTTCTTATAATGGGGCTGTATTCTTTTGTCCTGGTTCAACTCCCCATGTTTCTTCTGTCCTTTGACTAAGGATGTGGCTTACAGACCTCTGGTCATCAGCTTTCCTCTCATTTGTCATCATGCCTCTTGGACTGCTGTGCCTAGAACTCGTCACAGTGCCCTAGATCTGTACGTGGGACTCGGGACCTCCTTCTCAGTGACCCAAGATCTTCATTTTCACTAATGTTGCCGTTTTACTCTAAGATTCATGGTGCAAAACAGGGGCAGACCCAGACTCTAGACTTCTGTGCCTGCACACTGGAGGATAAGCCACCATCTTCACAATGCTCACGTGGGAATGATTAGAGACCAGGAATGGTGTTCACGAAAGTGCTGAGGGTTAGGTGGAAGGATGAAGGGCAGCAGTGAAGAGAGTGCATGGGCTGGAATAGTGAGGGGTGCTTTCCTAGGAGAGGAGGACTTGAGGGGTGTAGGCGTAAGGAACCTGGAGACTGCAGAAGAGGCCTGGAGAGGCATTTCAAACTGGGAAAACAGCCTAAGCGAAGGCCTGGGGGCCAGGGCTGTGGTACCTGGAGGGGCAGCAAGGTGGCGATTTAGGGGCATGTGAGAGATTGGAATTGACTTTGTTATGAAAGACCCGTGGACTGAGATTGAGGAGTTTTGTCTTTATCTGATAATAGCTTTAGGGAGTCGGAGATCTTTTTTTCTTTTTCTTTTTTAATTAATGTGTATCCCTTAGAGTTTTTTTTTAGATGTTGGGGGTAGGAGTTTATTAATTAATTAATTTATTTTTGCTGTGTTGGGTCTTTGTTTCTGTGTGAGGGCTTTCTCCAGTTGTGGCAAGCAGGGGCCGCTCTTCATCGCGGTGCGTGGGCCTCTCACTATTGCGGCCTCCCTTGTTGCGGAGCACAGGCTCCAGATGCGCAGGCTCAGTAGTTGTGGCTCACGGGCCTAGTTGCTCTGAGGCATGTGGGATCCTCCCAGACCAGGGCTCAAACCCATGTCCCCTGCATTGGCAGGCAGATTCTCAACCACTGTGCCACCAGGGAAGCCCTCGGAGATCTTTTTTACAAACGAAGTTTAGTTTGGGTAGGGAGGGAGTGGCAGAAAAGATGGGAGGCTACAAAAGTCCAGGTGCAAACCATATATTACACAAGATCAGCAACAAGGAGAACAAAAGCAAGGACCCTTTAAGGGCACTCACAGTGGATGGGAGGGTCAGAAGGAAGAGACACAAGCAAGGTCTGTGCATGCCAGAGGACACACGTGTGCAGGTAACAGGGACTGCAGAGGGCAGGGCAGAAGGTGCTGGAGACAGTGACACACAGGAGGATGGGGCTGACCCCCTGGATAGTGGGAGAGGTGAGGACACATGCCCTGCTCTCCAGGAGAAGGGGCATGTCCTCCCTAGATGCTAGTGGAGAGGAACTCAGACTATGGGGACCCAGACGGACACACACCAAAGCGAAGGCAGAAGCAGGTAGTCCAGAACGGCCTCAAGTTTTCAGTGGAGTGAGTGGACACAAAGCCATTTGTCTAAGGACTTGAGGGCCCTTACGGAGTGATCTAGAATAGCCACTGTGCGGGGTGACCGAGAAGATCTTGAGTGAGGAGAGGAAAGACCAGGACTCAGCAGAAGCAACAAAGAGAGAGGCAGGTAGGGTGTGAACGTGACCCAGTTTGCTTTGGCTGAGGTCAGAGACCAGAGTGGGTTTGCAAACCTGGATGTGCTTTGTGATTCTGTCTCTGAACCCCGGAGGGGAAGGAGTAGAAAATGACTGTGTCCCCCTTGCCAGTCCATGAGAGCTCAGCCATTTGCTCAGACCCCTCTCTTCAGAGCATCACCACCACATGGTCCAGAGCTGATTTGGCATTCTTTAGGTCCAGGCCAGCCTGTCCCTGTTTCGAGGGATGGCTTGGGGCTGGGGACAACTTCTAGCAGGTCTGCAGGACCAAGAACTGAGGGGCCCGCATGCTTAGGAGCAGGCTGCCCACCTCTTCCCCTTGCTTTTCTGCAGGAACACAACGAGTTCAACTCCTCCATGGCCAGGAGCCAGACCAACACTGCACGGATCGATGGCCTGCGGCCCGGCATGGTGTACGTGGTCCAGGTGCGCGCCCGCACCGTGGCCGGCTATGGCAAGTTCAGCGGCAAGATGTGCTTCCAGACTCTGACGGATGGTAAGAAGCAGGCTGGTGACCTGGGTACAGGGCAGGACGCTGGAGGAGGGAAGAGCCCCCTGCAAGGCTGTACTCGCAGACAAAATGCCAACTGCTAACTGGATTCCAGTGGAATTCCCAAGGAAGTGTTTGTCCCCAGTAGGGCCGTGTAGACTCCTCGATTCACCAGGCAGGGCATCTGAGTCTGGCCCGTTTCTCAATATCTAGTGGATTTGCCTTGGAAATGTCTATGTACCCCACATGCGCAGAGGCCCCCACGTGTTGGCCTGTGTTTGCCCAGCAGTGAGACACACACAGAACTCAAGAATATGCCTCTGTTGGTGCCTGTGTGGTTTTACCCTCACTCCCACTTCACTCCTCTGTTCTGGAGGCTGGGAGCTGAACGCGCAGCCTCCTTGTATGAGCTGAGGACTCCAGAAAGAAAACAGAGGGACACAATTTGGGAAGTGGCTGTCCCACGTGTCTCAGAACATTTGAAGCAGCTTCATGTGTGACCCTCAGTAGGTCCTGCTGAGGCGTCTCCAGAGAGCATGGCCACTGGTTTCCGAAATGTCCCCAAGGCCACACAATCTGTCACCAAAAATACTTTCACCTTTGAGCTTTATTAGTTCTCTGTTTTAACAATCACCCCTAGTCCTCTGAGATCTCCTCATTTAATTGTTATGAAAATCCAATTCCCTGTAACCTCAGCCTTGTGTATGGGTGTCTGTCTCTACATTAGCCACTTACTGTAGTGTATGTATTCATTTACCTATCTACTATCTCTCCACCTATCTCTCTATATTTATTTATTCACTGATGAGCTGTTTCCTGATAGTTTCCCAGGTGTCACTCTATTCCCAGCATCACAAATTGAAAGCCTTTAATTTTTCCTTCATTACTAAAATTATATAGAAAACACTCTGCCCTTACATAACATTTTATTTTAGGCCAGCACTCTCTGATGAGGCCCTTAAGAGGGCTTGAGGTTTTCTACTGACCCATATTATATTTTGAAACAATTTAAAGAGTCATCAGAAAGATTTAAAAACCAAATGATTTTATATAAAAATTATACTATCCATTTTCTTATGAAAAATTGTAAGAGAAGCCAATGCTGGTGGGCATCCTAGTGTGAGGACTCTGCCTTGAGCTGGGGGCTTTCCCCCCACTTCCCAGTGATCTGTACTTGGATGCTTTGATGTGAGCTGTCTGGCCTTTGTAGGATGAGAGTTTGCAGCCAGCTCTGAGTTTATTTTAGGTGAGTTTTGGTTCATAATTTGAGGATAGTGAGCTAGGGTAGAAAGGTGAGCCACTTTATCCAGATGAATAATACTGCTGGTATGAAAGAACACAGGCTGTCTTCGGTTCCTTAAGGATTCTGTTCCCCTCTTTGCACCTCACTTACCATCTAGATTTATGGGCACTTTGGCATCAGGAGGTACACAGGATTAAAAGCCCAAACTCAAAATGCTCTGAGTACTGGTCTCTTGGCAGTTCTGCTAGACAAATCAAGAAGTAAAAATTTCTCCCAAGAAGGCTATTCCTTTTACATTTGGCAGTTAAG
Source organism: Globicephala melas (assembly GCF_963455315.2). NCBI lineage: Eukaryota > Metazoa > Chordata > Mammalia > Artiodactyla > Delphinidae > Globicephala > Globicephala melas. Next base: position 129,674,204 of record NC_083317.1, on the reverse strand, counting down.
TTTTGTAAACCCAACAGAGGTTGGATGTAGGAGAGTTCTGGTAAGTGGCCAAATTCGAGAGTATTTATCGTAATGACTGAGGTTCACACATCGGTAGTAATTATGTTCACTGAGGCTTCAGGCCTCCCTGCAGCACAAAGGTGAGTCTGAAGGTTGTCAGTGATAGGGTCACTGGGGCGGGCAGGACCTGTGGGATCCCGCCCAGGGTCAGTGACCCTGCTTTGGGCAGATGATGTCCACGTGGGGCAGAGCCGCTGTGGTCCTGGCTGCTCTTAGCTACAGCCTGCTAACTTTTTACTTGCTCACCTCATTTTTTTTTTTTAAACCCATTTATACAGCAGGGTATCTACATGTTTACCACGTATTCTGGGTGATTCTTATGCACCCCAGTGTTTGAGAACCATCCTTCAACTCTGTGCGTGGCGAAGGAGACTTCTAAACCCAAAGATATTGGTTCTCGAAGCCTCTGACTCTCTAGAAATTTGTGGGAAAGGGTGAAGATCACATGGCTTAGGAATTTTTTAATTAACATGAATTTTATTTTATTTTTTGCCAAATTATTTTTTCTTTAAACACACATATTACAAAAAGCTCGCAGCAGAGGGAAACTGAAATTCTACCTTCAGTCTTTTAAATTGATTTCTAGAGAGTGGGAGACTTCAAGAACAACATCCTTGTCTTTTTTTTTTTTTTTTTTTTTAGGGTACGCAGGCCTCTCACTGTTATGGCCTCTCCCATTGTGGAGCACAGGCTCCGGACGCGCAGGCCCAGCGGCCATGGCTCACGGGCCCAGCCGCTCCGCAGCATGTGGGATCTTCCCAGACCAGGGCACGAACCCGTGTCCCCTGCATCGGCAGGCAGACTCTCAACCACTGAGCCACCAGGGAAGCCCCATCCTTGTCTTTTGAAATCTCATCCTCCACCCGCAGAGTTGAAGCATGGTTCCCAAACGTCAGGGTTCATAAGAACCACCTGGAGTGCTTGGTAAACACGCAGATACCCTGCCTTTCACTCACAGGTTCTGATTCAGTAGGTCTGAGGGGCCTGGAAATAGGTCTAACAGTCGAGCTCGGGTGATTCTGATGCAGGGCCTGAGAACCTCACTTCAAGAGGAATTATTGTTAGGGGGGCCAGATAAAATACAGGATGGTCAGGTAAATGTTGTGAATTTCAGATAAACAACAAATAATGTTTTAGTCTAAGTATCTCCCATGTAATATTTGGGTCATACTTAGACTAAAACATTATTTGTTGTTTATCTGAAATTCACATTTAACCGGCCAGCGCATACTTTTATTCACTATATCCGCCTACCCTACTTGTAATAGCACATACTTAGCTTGACCTCCGTCTGCCTCAGTCCCGAACATTCGATAATGGCTCCTTGACACCAAGTGAGAGAATAACCACAATAATAATAACAGCCCACTGGGCCAAGTGGTCTATATGGATTAAGGAAAAGAGAATTCATATTAAGGACATCTGTGATAGATCACACACTGTGAAATATGTCACATGATCTGATTAAAAAATTTATTTTAACAGATAAGAAGTCTGAGGGTCAGAGAGGCTAAATGCTTTGTCCGAGATCACCAAGCTTCCCCGTGGTAAAGCCAGGGTTTGGGCGAGCTCTGTCTGTCTCTGTGACTGGCAGGCAACCGCTCCCCCGCGTGATACAGCCTGGTTCTAACACCAGCGGAAGCCTGGACCCATTCTCTTGAGTGTGAGCTTGAGAGTGTTGGGCTGTTTTATTGGCATTTCCTCCATCCTCTGCAGTACTGGGTGCGGTGCTGGCTGGCTGCAGATACTCTTAAATCTCTGCTCAGCGAAGCTGTTGACTGGGCTGCATCTCAGTGACTTTGTGTTTTAGAAGGTACTTCAGCAGTGCTTCCCATTCCCCCCATTAGACGTACCCTTAAGGTGGCTGACAGATCTTTGAGAGACCTTCCAAATGAGGGCGTGTAGATCGGAGTCACCTCTGCTCTGGGACCAGTGTCATCAATTTAGTTCTGAGGTCCTCTGTCACTGCTGGTTTGCCTTTATTGTTGACACTGTGATTTGGTTTTCGTTGTTTTTGTTTATTTGGGATAAAGATTACTCTTGGTTTGGGTCAGGCTTACAGCTCTGAAGCATAGAACCTATCTATCTATCTATCTATCTATCTATCTATCATCTCATGTCTTTGTTGTCATCACTGAGTACCAGCCCTATGCAAAGGGCATACAGGAAGCTTCTAATGCCTCTTTCTCACCTAGACGACTACAAGTCTGAGCTGCGTGAGCAGCTGCCCCTGATCGCTGGCTCGGCGGCAGCTGGGGTCGTGTTCGTCGTGTCCTTGGTGGCCATCTCCATCGTCTGCAGCAGGTAGGCCCCCCGCTCCTGCCCCCACCTGCTCTCCTTAGACCCAGGAAGCCCCGCTTGTGGACCCCTCCCATGCAGACTGGACAGGGCCAAACTCACCACAGTCATCAACCCATCTCCATCCACAGGCAGCCTAGAATTCTCCAGATTATTTATTTTCTCTGTGCCTGGGATAAAATCTTCTGTTAAGAGCTGGGCCAGCCTCTGAGCATTCATCCTCAAACCTCATTTTAGCCAAGACGTTTAGCCCACCTACACACACGGTTTTCCTGGAGTGACAGTTACAAAATTGCACTTGACCCACTGGAGCATCACACCGTGTGCAGCAGCCCATCCTCTGGCTACAGAGCTATAGGGCCCTCAGCACAGGGCACAGTGGGGCAGTAGGGGAGCCAAGGAGGAAACGAGGAGCTCTGTGTCCTTCAGGAGGGCAGGCCCCGAAGGCCTTGTGAATTTTTAATACTGTTGCTGCTGCCTTGGGTGGTTAGCCCAGATTCAGCTGGCCCCTCCCGAGAAGTTCTGCAGTGCGGCCAGAGTGCTAATAGGCGTCATCCAGAGCCTCTGCACCAAGCTCTGATGGAGACGCACAGCCCTGCCTGGCCTCTGACAGACGTTGACTTGAAAGACCTCCACCCAGCTGCCCAAGGTGGTGGTCAAGCCAGAATGCTGGCCACGACAGGAGCTCCACTTAAAGTGAGAGTTGCAGTACCCAATCCCACGAGACGCCTGGGTGAGCCCCCATCAGGACAGGAGGCCCGGGAGCAGGGTGGTCGGGGTGCACCCCAGCTGAGAGCGCTCCTCTCCCTTGTGTCCACAGGAAACGGGCTTACAGCAAAGAAGCTGTGTACAGTGATAAGCTCCAGCATTACAGCACAGGCCGAGGTGAGTAGAAAGTAGACACCTACCACCTGAGCCCCGGAAAACCACTGAGTCGAACAGGCGAGTGCTTGGAGGGCTCCTTATAGCCAGACTGGCCGGTCCCAATCACAAGCCCCCTCCTGGCCCCCAGCGCCCAGCGGCTGGGTCCCCAGGGACTGAGGCTGCCCACCCCATCTGTGTCCACCCTTCATGGGCACTCATTGGATGCCTGGTGGGTAGATTATCTTCTGCATTGACAAGCCCATAGAGGACATGGGATGCAGGGAGAAGATTGGGTTTAGCAAGCCAGTGAATCCTGAAATCAGACCCAGTGGGAAAAGACAGAGGGTTCTCTATTAACATCTTCTGCCTTATCTTATCCAATGGAGCGGCTGGGGAATGTGTTAACCAAATTCACAGGTAAGTCAGAGAACACGAATGTAAGGAATTAAAAAGATAGCAGAGCCCAAGAGGCCAAAGTGTTGGGATATCTCCCAAGTGTTTTATTTTAAGCAGTGCGTTTAAAAGTTTTTCTCACTCATTATCTACTCTCTTTTTTTCAAAACCTAAATGTAATATTTTATAACTAAAATTTCCCCTCGCCAGCGTGCAACGTAAAGGCCTGTGTCAGGATTATTCTTTGATCTGTGTAATGACAACGTTGCAGGATCTGCACAGGTCCCACTCAGTCCAGAAAGCAGAACGCTTAGATCTTTACAGCAGACAAGCTCTGATTCTAAATAACTCCTTTTGAATTCCACGGACTCCCTCAGAAACCTGCCCCAGCACTGTGTGCTGTGCACTCTCTGTCCCAGGCTTCCGCCGTGAGCTGCATCTCACCTGAGTCCTGCTGGGCAGTGAGCATGCAAAACAGGCTCCGTCTACACACATCCTAAGCTGGCTTTCACTGGGCGGTTCTGGGAGTGGAAATGGGCTCCAACGCAAAAGTTTTCACCTGAGGTCACCCAAGGCAGGAGAGTGATGCCAGGTTGCTCCCATGGCAGCTTCACTGCAGAGGGGCTCGTGTTCGGGCGTGGCCAAGGTCAATGCTGGCTGGAGCTGCACAAAGGCCACTCTGTAGATATGGCTTTGTTTCCCGGGGGGCTTTCAATCCAAGAACAAGAACCTGCCAAGGGTCTGTAGAGGACCAAACCCCTGGCAGCTGGGCTGCTGTTCCACAGTCATGGCTGGGAGAGGTCTGTGGGCTGGGCACCGGCTGAGGCTCCCACGGTGGTCCAGGCAGCCCCCATGATCAGGAGCACAAATGGGGAGTGAGGGATTGGGAGAGCAGCCCCCTTCTAAGGCGATAGGCACAGCTCCTGCAACATTCAGAGTCCCATTTACCCCTCTTTCTTTCCCCCAGCAGGCCAGTTGGGCCTCCATTTTAACCAGACATTACCGGTTTTAGAGGGGAAACTAGAATGTGTTCTCTCTCCTTTCCTCACATTCTGACTCTGCACCTCACGGCAAAATCTACAGATGATTTTTCTTATAGTAACCGGGGCATTTCCCTTCCAGGAAGGGCCTTACCTTCCTAAGAACAGAGACTTTGATTTATCTGTGATTCTTAAGTGAAGGTGCCCCCTTCCAGGGTGCCTCAGAATTACCTGGAGGGCTTTCTCCACTGCCCTGCCTCCCTGCCTCTGCCTCTCGGGATTCTGACATCGCCCCGCCTCCCTGCTCTGAGCTGACTCCTGGCCATGTTGAGAGCCACTATAAAGTCTATTTCAGATTTGGCATCCTTTGAACTCTGGATGAAACATTTAAAGATGGCCATGTGGGCTTGAAAGCAGAGGACACAAAATTGGGTTCAAAAGGAAGAGTGCCATTTTGAAGACTAGAGACGCCCAAAGGTGAGAATGTCCCTTTTTAAAGGCATGTAAGTTAAGCCTTGTCACCACCCCTTAGTCGGGGTACAGAAAGTCCCTAAGCATCAAGCTGGGGTGCATCTTGCTGCCTTTTTGGGCACTTCAACCTCAGACCTGACCATTCTGCTCTGAAGTGGCCAGCTTGGCTGGGCCGCCACATGGCACCCACGTGCACAGAGGTCTGCTCCCAAAGTGCTCACAGCCCGCTTCTGGGGAACTCTGTCCCCTCTAAGACCAACAGAAGGAGGCTTCCCTGGTTCTCAGGGTCCACAGAAAACCCACCACCCAGTCTGCAGTAGCAGAGGCCTTGCTGCAACCAGTGAGGGTGGGACCCGGGAACGCAGAGTTCTTCACGGACCAGAGTTCACTCCCTCCTTGGCCTTAGAAGTCTGTCTTCTTTTAAAATCCATTCTCCTTTTCATAAATGCTCTTTCCTCCTATTCATAACTGTTCTCTTTTTATCCAGTCCCCGAAACCTGGCTCCTCTTTGCACTCTGGTTCTCTAAACTCATAGCCTCATGCTTTGAGCTGCATTAGTGCATTTTCTCCCACGGACATCCATCATTCTGACTAAAGCTATTACTGTTGGAGAATGACAGTCTAAGAGCTGTGGAGCTGGGAGAAAACTCAGCACACATATAGCAGAAGAGGAAACTCAAGGCTCTGGTGGAGAATAGGCCTGGCCCGAGACGGGGGAGTGTAGGAGTAATTAGTTATGGAAAGCCTACTCCGTGCATTGGGAACTTTATTCTGGAGGCTTGTGTCAATCCCTCTGACTCTGATAACCACTCTAGGTGGCAGACATTAATGACATGACTTTGCCTGGTCTCACCACTCATGGGTGGCCAAGGTGGACTGCACACCCTCTAAACCTGGCTGCAGAGCCCATGATCTTACCATATTGCAGAGGCGCAAGGTGGCTGGAGGTCAGAAGCAAGTCAAAATGGGGTGAGGACTAATCTCAGAAGCCCTGCTTGGTGGTTTGTTGGTCCTCTCTCTGGCTCCCACTGCAGGAGGCAGAAAGGTGGACGCACCTGATGTGAATGTGTGCACATAACCATTCCTGGGCCATCCACATGCATGTACCTCACTGTGGGGTATGGATGGTAACCCGGACATCTAAGTGCTTCCTGCCCTGAGAGGGACAGAAAACCTGCAGCAGTTCCCCAGCCTCACTCATCAGTACCCGAGAGGGCCCCTGCCTTTCTTCCCCGCAGGCAGGGAGGGCATAGGGCCACATACAGAGGTCAGCGGCCCCTGCCCTCCCAGACCTACCTTTCAAGCTGATGCAAAGGCTGAAGGAGACATAACAGAAGTGTTGGCAAACATAATACCTTCTCTAGTCCGTGAAGCCCTGGCAGATCTGGTCAATTTGAGAATGCCAAGTGCTCCCTAAGGCACTGGCTTACATCCCCGCTCTGAGCCTGCAGCACAGAGAACAGACTTGTAAGGGGGGATTTGATTTGGGTGAAAGAGACTAGAGGGAAGGCAGGCAGGGAAGTGAAAGTGCATGGATGCTGGACTGAAGAGCCTGGGAACCTGTGGTTCATGTTCAAGGGTGGGTGGGAGTGTGGGCTTCCCATGTCAGGGAAGAGGCAGACAGACAGAGTGTTCTCGTGGTTTCCGTGGGCCAGTCCGCAGAAGGTGCTGGCTGCCTAAAAATTGCCTGGATGGGATAATCGAGGTGGGCTAGGGTAGGCTGGGTAATCTATCTTTAGAAAACTTCCAGCTGATGCTACATTTTGGAAGTGTTACCAGGTACTTATGGGGCTTGGATGGACAACTATACACTCGATGGTGATTGACACTGCACTGATTTCTGAGATGGATGGAGTGTGCAGGGGTGGGGAGAGAAGAAGGTAAGGGCTTGGTAAGGGGTCAAGGGCTTTCAGAAAGCAACCCTAACAGAATCATCTCCTTGTTACAGGCAACTGCAGATATAATCACCGAGCTACTTTTGTTAAGCTTTGAGAAAAGCAAAAACAGATAAGATATGTGTCTAAAGACCATAAGACTGGCAAACACACTAATTTTCACACAGGACAAGAGGACAGAACACAGGGACCACAGAACAGGAGGGTGAGCTTGATCCCTGCCAAATGCTCCAGAGACTGGGAAGCAGATGGGTCCTAAAACTAAATCATTGGGAACGAACACAGGATTGTTAAGAAAAGTTAAGGGGACCTCATCTCATTTACTAGGGTTACACATTTAGTAAATTCAAGAGGAATGGTATACGTAGTGGCTTTTTATTTTGGCAAAAATATTTTATGATCTCCCATGGGAAAGCATTGTAAAGTGGGTACAGAGCTGGTCAGCATACGAAAAGATAGTGGGTTAGTGAGTCTGTCAGCCAGGAAGGAAGTCACCAGTTTTATTCTAGTTCTCGTCCAATTCAATCTCTTGTTCGTTTGATTGTTTTTTAAATTCATGAGTCAGGTGCAAGCCTAGGGATGCCTATCAAGTCTGTAGGTAACAGTCGGGTGGCTCAAGGAACTCCACAGAAGACAGAATCAAAATTCAGAACTATACAACAGCTTTGAACGCTAATTTGAAATCTGCAAGACAAAATGTTAGAGGGATAAATCTAGAAGCTAGTGTTGGTTAAAACAAAAATAAAGCACTACAAAAAGGAGGAGACCTGACTTGCTATCTGTTTGTATGGAAAAGTTTCAGTACTTAGTTGATCACATGCCTAATAGGAGTGAGAAAAAGCTAATAAAAAAGGCTAAGCACTGTTACTAATGCAGAATAATACTATTAAAAGCCTCCAATTTGAGCACTTACTATGTTGAGCACAGTAACTTTAAATTAACTAATTTCAGCCTCATAACCGTCCCATGAGGTAGATTTGGCATGTGAAGAAACAGAGCCTCAGAGAAGTCAAGTAGCCTGTCCAGAGTTTTATGACTCTGTGGTCACAATTAAAGTTGGGATCAGAGGAGGTGATACACAGAAATGCTGTCCTCTGTGCTGGTGAGAACACATCTAGAAGGACGTTCTTGGTTCTGGGGACCCCATGTGTCAAGAAGGACTTTGTCAACAAAGCAGCTGACCCATGGAGGGTGCCAAGTCCTGACCTGTCACCTCAGAGACACCAACCGATTTGGTGCTGGAGAAGTGCAGGCAGGAACCTGGGGGTCAAAAGCATGACACTATCACAGCAAAAGAAAGGTGATACTGTTGTGCTCTGTTGTGTTAAATGGAACCATCGGTGAGAGATCCAAGTAGGCAGACTTTGATTCAATATATGAACAGCCCCCCCAAACTGGAAGTGTACACACAGAGCCAGGCTGCTTTGTGGGGAGGGAGGTAAGCTCTCTGGTCTTGCAGAGACAGATATCAGTAAAGGCTGCTGTAGAGGATGTTGTAGAGAGGATTCCTGCTTTAGGTAGGACACTGGACTTGATTCGACCCAAGATTCTGCACCCAGCTTTCTTGACTCTGGGTGGGAGGGACGTATCTGAACCGTTCAGGACACAGCATCCAGCGCACTGGAAATCGCCTTTGGACACCAGGGTGAAGGTCAGGTGTAGCTGGAGGAGGGACACAGACCATGGATATTTTGGCTGCCTCTCCTGAAGCTAACAGGAGCATTAGCACCTGAACATGAGTAAATGAGGGCCTATGGGAAGAGGAGGAAAGGCCCCCAGGTGCAAAAGGTGGCTGAGTGTTCAGTGAGTGTTTATTAAATGTCAAATAAATTTAACGAGCTAGCTTCACCCATTTGTCTGCTGCTGGCTCAAAGCCAGAGCCTCTAGAAACCAGGGTAACCCTTTGAGTCCCCAGCTCCTGGGCTGTTGCCCTCAGGTTCCTGGCAGGACTTCAGTGGCCCAGAGACAGTGGGCCTTGCCTGGAAGGACCTGCCTGTCCTGGTCATTGATACCCAAGAAGCAGGGAGATGTTTTTTTCCTGAAACTATTTTTCCTGAAATACCTTCCTCAATAGCAAGTAGCCTGTGGTCCACTTTCCTTCTCTTGGAGACACATATTAGGCAATAACTGTGGTTTTAAGAACAAATCTTGAAATGTGGTGAAACCCCCAAACAGAAGGTGGAAGGAAGAGCTTCCTCAGATTCGGTGCTTTTCCACCAGCCTTGTTGCCCACCCTGGGGCTCCCTCTCTTGGATTCTCCCTCTAGCCTTGGCTGGACACCCATGACCTCCACTCTTTCAGGGAAAAAGACAACCACCCATCATCCTGGTCTTGACCCCAAGCAGGCGGAGCAAAGTGTTTCTAGTGTCCATCAACCTTTCCTGGTAGATTTGCTCTGAGAAACTACCCGTCCTCAGCCTTTCACATCAACAGCTTCAACTGTGTGAAGCTCTGGGTAACTCATGTGTCCACCACATCCACCACTCCACATCCAGCCTTTCAGCTCTGTTTCCATTCTGAGTTTTCTGACTGACTTCTAGGCCTTGCATATTTCATCCATGCATTCAAAGTCTAAAGCCACGTGTGCAAACTTCCCTAACAATAGGGTTTCCTTCCCAAAGTCCATCACCTGGTTAATAGGACCACTTGATTCTGGAAGCCTTGGCATTGATTCACATTCTTCTGGTCCTTCCTTCCTTCCTCATCTTTAATTGCTCACCAAGTGCTGTCAGTTATTCCTTTGAAATTTCTTTTGCCTCTTCTGCTGTTGTCATTGCGATGCTCTGCTTAAAAACTGTTATCTTGTACCGTAATTACAGCAGCAACCTCAGAGCTGTTTTCTCAGCCTCCAGCCCCTTCCCCGCAACAATGCAAGGGAATGCTGCGGGCTGTCAGCAAAGTGAACTCCCTGATGCCTTGCTCTCAGTACATCCCTTCCCTGCTGCTGGTACAGTTGTCAGCTCTGTGTGTCCAATGGCAGCAATCCAGATGCCTTTGATGGTAGTCAAGGCCCTCCCACTAGTGCATGAACACTGTTCCGCCTCAGACACCCCCTTCCTTCCACACTCAAGCTGACCACACTGTCCCTGCTCACGCAATGGCAGGTCTCTCTCTGAGCTGTGCCTCATGACACTTCAAGCTTCTCCTTCTTCAGTGAAGGACCACATGACCTGTCCTTCTAGAACTCTGACCTTGAAGGCTAGCATCCACAGTCCTCCCCCTTCTCTGGTTTCTGCAGCACTTACAGCTTGTTTCCGGGTGTGGGATCCTGATTTTAGACTCTCTGGCACTGCTCCCCAGTTTGTTCACATCTCAGTGACCTGAGAACTCCACGAGCTCTGTTTTCCCTGTAGATCCCACAGTCCCTGGCACAGGGCTAGTTGGGTGTCTGGTCAGCATTGAGAAAAAGAGGGGCGATCAACGTTCTGAGGCAGAGGACTGGACGAGGTCCCTCCCAGGAACCGGAGTTTACGTGCAGATCCCTAAACAGCTTCCCTCTTGTGCTTAGATATCTGGACCAAATTTAGGTGAGTCATGAATATGACAAAGTCTGCCTTGGATCCAGAATGGGGAATGAGGAGGCAGATGTTCCCCTTTCCTATGGCTGCATCAAACCTGCTGGGACACAAGATATCAACGACTGAAAACAACCTAATTTATGCACTAGCTTTCCGGACTCTACTGTGGGATTCTAGGAATCCTCCACTAGCAGGAGGGCACTGGGCTCTTCCTGGCACCCTGAAGCCTCCCTCATGGGACCCGCAAGCTGTCCGTGCTACTGATTTTGTCCTTTCTGAATGCGCAAGAGGGCTGAATGGCAGTATTCCATCTTCTTCTTCCACTTTTAATACCTAAATGTCACTTACTGTTTAGAACTGGCCCTTTACCAGCCCACGCTATCCTGCCCTGAGACCCTGGCAGTTGTAAACACGTCGAGCTGACTTTTTAGCTACACCCCACAATCTGCCAGCATCCCCCAAATTTATCCCAGCCTCTTCCCTTTTGAGAGCACACTAATCTCCTGCTACAGGATCTCCAACAATACTCAGGAGTTTCTTGTGCTTCAAGGACTGCTCCCTGCCATGCAGGAAGGCTCTGGATAATGGCAAAGTCATTTCTCCCCAAAGTTAATATCTTTAAAGCCTTGGTTCATGTTTGAGATTTTGCAGATCTCCTGGGACTATGGTCCTTTAAAGCTTTAACAGTCCAGGCTGTGACCCCACTCATAGCATAAATGGGTTTTGAGATCAAAGAATAAACATATCTGCAAATCAGATCTTTAATAGAGATTAGTAAACTAGAAGATCATAAAATTGAAGTTTTTCTTTTCTCTCTCTCGGCACCATCAACCAGTTTAGATCTGTACCTACCACTTTTGTGCCAAAGGTATGTAACCTATGTTAAAAATGATGAAAATAATCAGAAACTATAAGATATTATAAATATTAACACTAACAATCATATGAAGCATTGGACAGAGCATTATAAAACGTCTTACATTATAGAGCTATATTACGTCTGATATTATTGTAACTGCCATTAATAATATTTCCCCAACAGTCACCATCTGAGAATATTTTCTGAGCCCTGTCTCTAAACGTTTGGCTGTGCCCGACTCCACAGCTGACTCGAATTCCTTGTTCACTGTCTGGTGATTCATTGCACTAAATACCATTTCCCTGATAATTAAAAACTGCTCACTGGCAAGTGGGAGCAGAAACAGGCTGATGCAGGATTTATGCAGAAACACAGATGAGCCAAAAGACAAATGACCGGTTCTGCCTAGCTGAAGACATTTTACTTTTCCTCATCATCTTCTGGGACTAGAAAAATGTTAGCTGTGATGTGGGAACGAGGTCTGGAGAGATGTGTCATCCCGAGACGAGGTGGATGCCGGCAGAGCCATTAGTGCATGTGTTCCGCCAAAGCACTCTTCAGACTTAGGACCTAGGGACCCTGCCCACAGCCATTCCTAGACTGGCCCTATCTGACCCTCATCAGAGGAAAAGCACTGAGTTTGAACCGTTTGTTAGACTTCTGATTTCAGTTTTCCTTCTTCAGTCTAACAAAGGTATCCTCAATTGCAGGGAAAACAAGAACTGATTCCTACCCTGCATAGGTGCAGGATGCTCTAAATTGACATTGCATCACCAGGTCTAGGCTCCGTGCCACCTCCTCGGCTTCTTGTGAAAAGCTTCAATGATGACCAAAGCCTCTGCCTGGCCCAGAGCAGCAGCTGAGACATCGTGTGTGCTCACACATGCACATACTCATACACACGCACATTTGTACACTCACACACACTCACATACACACATACGCACTCACACACACACACTCCTTAATTCCACAAGCCCGTGCGGTAGCACAGCTGCCCGTGAATAAACCACACAGTGATTAGAATGTGAACTTTCTCCCATGCAGATGCCCTTGCTTGGACGCCACTGGCCTAAATGAATCCTGGCACCATCAAGAGATGAGCTCTACCTTCTGGGAATAGCTCCTTCCCAGAACTGATTGGGGCCAGTATCTGTGGAGCTCATTAACTCATAACCCTCTCTCATTCATCCTTACATATGTCTTTACTTGCAAACCATTCATTACAGCACATTCTAGATTATTTAATTAGTTTCCATGGAAGAGTTCCTGTAGGACAGCTTAGCATACATCGTTTAAAAGCCCTTGATCCAAAATAACAAGGTGGTATTTTTAAAGTAACTAATATAACCCTAAGAGGTTTACAGCCCCCCAATGCTCAGCTCCCATGCCCGCACCCCCCCCCCGCTTCCTCTTCCTACCTCCCCAAACACTTCCTAGAACAATTTACTGATAATAATCACGAGCATATCAGCTTGTGAGCCCTCCTTGTACATCAGGCACCGTGTTAGGCATATCACTTGCAACATGGTCCTTAATATCACAGCAGCCCCAGGAGGAAGGTGTTCCCTCCTCCGTCAGCAGAGGAAAACGACGTTATAAGAGATGTATGTGGTCTTGGCTCAGAATGCCCAGCTATTGAGAGGCTTTGGTGTTGTGACCTCACCTCTAGATCCCAGCTTCTGGGCTCTGAGCCTTCTCTCATTTCAGCCCAGAACTGGGAAGAAGTCACAGGTTGTTGACACTGGCCTGCTGCCCCTGTGGCATTTTGAGTGGGTCTTTTGTGGTGACCTCGTCTCCTGAGCTCACCCCTCCAGCGCACACTAGCCAGCTTCCACCTGAAGCATCTGTGTTTCTTCACCTAAGCGCCTCTCAGGCCCTGGAGTCTCCCCGCCCACCTGCCCAGCAGGGCAGCCAGCCCTCAACCAATGACTGATGGGAGTCCTGTGGAGCTTCGCCAGCTCCCTCCACCCTAGGGTGGGCCAACTCTGAAGCATATGGTCTCAGAGATTCCTAGGGGCTGGGGAGTTAAGCCTGTGTCAGTTACTCACAGTCCCAAAGCAGTAAGTGCCTTGAGAGCACACCTTTCATAGGCTGCCTTCCTTTCCTACCTACCTGTCACACTTGTCTGCGGCTACTTCTTCGGATCACCTCCCAGATGAGCCACTTGCTTTCAAAACCTTGTCTCAAGTTGTTGCTTCTGGAGAAACCCAAAGTGAGACTGCCTGTAGATACTGGTCTCGGTTGTTAGACTTTCTATGTGGTTTCAATCCTTCCTGCACTTCACTTGTTCTCCACACCAAAGGAGAAAGGGATGAACCTCCAATTCTGTTTTCCCCTTTGTCCACTGTTATTAAAGTAAACTCTCCCTCTCTCTCTCTCTCTCTCTCTCTCTCCCCCTCTCTCCCTCCCTCCATCCCCCCAGGGATCAGAACATTCTATTATAAAGATGAGGATTTGCTTTGTCCAAAGTTCAATCAGCAGATTCCAAAGTCAATGTTGTCATCCCCAAGTTTTCAAAGAGCATTCTAGAGTGACGTCGACCACCCTAAAGCAAGCCACCTAGCGTGCTTGGAGTGCTTTCATTTCATGACTGGGAATAACCCAGCTTTCAAAAGAAGCAATTCCTCTGGTCAGAGCACCTGGTTCTCTTTGGCTTTCAAAACATATCCCCCTTTAATTGTTTGCTGCATCTTCCTCCTCCCTCTGGATTGTATTCTGGCCTGAACTGGTGATCAGGGCAACATTAATCTGGGGGATCTGTAGAGTCACCAGAAGTTTTTTGGATGAAAGATGTCAAAATTAGACCACGCGCTCAGGGCTGGGACTCACTGAGAAGAAGCCACGGTGGCCGGGTGGGAAGTGTGCGCTGAGAGGAGCTCAGCTCGGGGAACCTGAGATCCAGCCTCCACCGCGGGCACGGCACTTGGGCTTTTGCACACCTGCCTGCCCTGCTGACCTGACTCTTCCACGAACCAGACAGCAGCGACGGGCAGGGAAAATGGCTGCTCTTCCCAAGAATGCGATGCCAGACCGTGCTGAGCAGCTTTCGAAGCTCAGCTCCCACTACATCACCGCCAGGAAAACCATCTCCATTCTTGCCTAATGACACATCCAACACGGTGAAAAACGACATTGTGATGAATCCATTTGTTTTTGGATTCCACTTCCTTTCTTTTGTTCCCTCTCCTCCACTTTTTGAATGTATATTTTCTGCAATGACGATTCTCTATTTTGTCCCCGTGCACACCTATTTATCTTGCCACTGTAAACATCAGTGACAAAGTCCATATTCCTTTATGTATTTTTCATTCACCATTTTATTCACTTTTCATACTTCACTGTGTCTGAGGGCATGGGGGTTCAATCACCATTTTTCTTTCATTCCACCTCATTTTTTTTCTATGTAGACTTTGCTCTTTCCTCTCCCAGTGTTTTCTATGCTTTTCTCTTCCCATTTTCTCTTCTGGTATACTGGCTTAGCACTCCTATCTTGAGGTTTTTCTAATAGCAATTTCTTTCTTTTTTTTTTTTTAAATCCATCCTCATCCCTCTTCCAGCCCTGGACACAGCCGTCAGTTATAACCTTAATGGTGGCCTCCACTCAGGAAAGTTGTCAAGTTGATAATATTGATATCTGCCCTACCATTTTACCACCACTTTTCTGCTAATGCATTTGGTTGGCATCAATCAGCTTCTTTGCCTTCTGTGAGTGCCCGGTGTGGGAACTGGTCTCAATCTGTCATTTATAAGTAATCTGCTCCACATTTCATCAAGAGCTCAAAAACAGAAGAAAATACAGAGGAGAAGTAGAGGACAGAGAACCAGGCTAGCATGGCCCAGAGGGAAGGGAGATGGGGAGGCCCAGCAAGGAAAAGAGAGGCAGCCCTATATGTAGGAGAGACACCCCTGCCCCGGTCATACCCTTACAGCTGGGGACATCAGCCAGTGCTTAATGACCACCATGTCCTCTTTGGGATGTTAACCCTGCTTATCTCCTCTAAAAAGGCTCCCCAGGGATGAAGATCTACATTGACCCCTTCACTTATGAGGACCCCAACGAAGCTGTCCGGGAGTTTGCCAAGGAGATTGATGTCTCTTTTGTGAAAATCGAAGAGGTCATCGGAGCAGGTATGGCTCTCCCCTCCCCTCCTTTCTGTTCTCTTGGTGTCCAAACAACCTCTTCCCACCGCTCTGGGTGTTCTCTACCATCTTTTCCCCCAGAAGATACGTCTAAGCCATCTACAATGTGAGTCTAAGAATCGTTTGGGGAGCTTGTTCGTGGTGTCCAAGCTTATTTGGTATTGCAGAGAAGTCAACTCTAGTCTAAAAAGGTTCAGAAATAGCTTTGGAAATGGACCACCAAATGCAGATAAAGAGAGAGAAATAGGATAACCAACTGAGAAATATACATTTCTAGAAGCTGGACCTAGTATCCCCTTCACTGACTCTCATATCTCCATGGCTTTGGGCCAAGATTTCTTCCCACACTTTCAGTTCTCCTTTTCTGATGTACATGGATTTGGAGGCAGACCATGATAAACTGAAGAGGGACCACTATTTCCAGAAGAGCGCTCACCCATGTCCATATTTTTAAACAAAAGATCTATGATATGGATGGTAATACAAGACACATTTCTGTCCCCAAAACGTGTGCTCTCATCCATCTCCCTGCATTGGAATAGAAACCCAGCCCAGCAGAGAACTAACTGCCTGAGATGCTCTTAGGAAATTCTACCTAAAGACTGATCTAAAATTTTCATCTTCCTTTAATGGATCAGTAGTTGAGTCAGTTGGGCAATGGATACAGCCTTATTGATGTAAATGAGTAAAATATCCCAAAATATCATTCCTTTGGAAGTAACCTCTTTACTGCCCCCTCTGCTATCTTTTCTGAATCTTCTCAAAGATGTGTTTGCTTTGTGTCCTCTTTCCTACTTTTGTTTCTACAACATTCTTTGTCTTCTCTTCTTCTTTAAATTGTATTAGCCACTATTCAATCTCTCTTCACTCATATGTTGTATTCTTCTTTGTAGTTCATATGTATGGAAGTGCTTTTTTTCACGTCAGTATTTGGAGAGCCATGGGGTTGTCTCTCCGAATAATATTTTAAACTCCATAAAATATGTTTAGTCAAAGTCTTCCAGACAGCCACTCCATATATTGTCTTTAGGGGGAAAGTCACACTCTTTCCATTCATTGCCTCTCTTAATGCACTGAGGATTCAAAAATCCATCTGTGAAATTGAAAGTCACATTTGAAAGCTTGCCCCATTAAGCCACCATCCTCATGCTCTGATTTCCCTCTTAAAGAGCTCCAAACTCATGGCATCCCTGTGGTGGGTGCTGGGACTCTCCCTATCAGGACACACAACTCTCTTCCTACCAACCCCTCACATGTTCCAGCCAGCTGACCATAATCTGATCCACATGAATCTATACTTATTTCCCATTGACTTTCATTAAATACTGAACCACGACATTCACTTCTGTGCAGATAATTTTCTGTTCCCCCTTAGACACTGACAGACCTAAGGATCATGCCTTGGAAGGCTGGATCCCAGCTAAATTTGATGACTCATAGGGGCTCAGACTTCTCCAGTAAACTTGAAAGAGCGTTGGGCAGGGTGGGAGGGCGTTCAGTCTGGCATGCTATTCCTCCACGTTGTTCATTGTTGTTATGTCATGTGGCAATGGTGATAACAATTTTAATGTTGTTATTTATGTCATGTGCTTAGAGCAATGTGTTCTGGACTGCATTTCATCCCAGAAAGCACACGTCAGCCCCCCTCCCGACTTTGTCAGGGGAGGAGTAAAGAGCCTTCTCACTTTATGACCCTGCTGGGGAGTGGCAACTTGGAGTGAGCCCACCAACTGCTGGATGCTGGGTAGCATTTGCTGATGCTGCCGTTTTGGTGCATTCTGCTCAAAGAAGGCTCAGTCCCCACCATGGCTCACCTGATCCCAGGGAGGGTTGATACATGCAGCAGTTTATAAGATGGCCAGCAGCTTGGGATAAAGACTTCCACCCAGGTGCTGCTGACCGCCCTCTACCTGACACCCATCTGCTCACGATTCAGAAATCACAGAGCTAATCCCTGCGGATATGAATTCACTATGTGTAACTTGATGCAGTTTCAACAGGAGACACTCCTGGCTGGTGTCAACCTCTCTCCACTCTCCGGTTCTTTCTCTCTGTCACCACCCCTGCTTCTCCCACGCCCTGCCTTACTGAGACTGACTTCACATTGTGCTAAAAGAGCTGGTGTGAAAGTTGAGTTTAAAAAAAAGAAATTTGTAAGGTAACATTTATGCAGTGTAATTGGCAATATTTCCCTTAGCCACCTGGCAGATTCGGCTCGGGGGACCAAATCTGGGATGCAAAATGGTAACACAACATGAGAAGAAGAATCAGAAATCATTTCTCCTTCCTTCCTTCTATTCCTTCCCACCTTCCCTCAATAAGCTCTTATTGAATAATTTTTGCATGTGGGTGTGGAGAAGAACAGACACTCTCCTGTTCAGAGGTCTGACAGTCTTGGGGAGAAACAGGCCAGTAACATGCTCACTATTTCACACAACCCACAACACAGGTATGTGCAAAGGTTGTGACCAACATAGAGCAGTGTTTAGCTCCCTGTTCTGGGAGTGAGTTGGGGCATCAGGAAGACTTCACAAAGGAGATCACCTGTGGCCTGAGCTTTCAAGCATGGAAGCTAGTAGAGAAAGTAAGTTTCTGTGAAACTCATGAGAGGATGAGACAGAAGAGGAAAATTAAATGACAAAAGGAGGGGAATGACCATGACTTTCCAGCAGTGGTGTGCTGGAGCCAGCTTGCACTACTTCGCAGGAGCCAATTGTGTGCATCCTTTTCCAGCCCTTTGTTCGGTGGCATCATGTTGGTAGTTTGACATTAGCCATGGGAGGAGTATTTACACCGTGAGAATTAGTAAATGCTACAAATCAGGGGTCTTTGTTTCTTCGTTTTCTGGAGAGCTGGTAGTTGAATGCTTACCAGCACACTCCGGCCTTCCAGAAGGTGCAAGATAATTTCAAAGAGGTTGCAGAAAAACTGGCCCATTCCTGCTGAGAACAGATCCAGAGGAGAGGGCTATGTTTGTTGCAGGAGGGATTAGGTTGAGAATTCAAAAGATCACAGCCTGTGACTGTGGTGGATTCTGGAAAACACACTCAGTGCCTAATAATCCCAGCTGATATGTTAGTGTCTAACACAGTCCCACTCCACGAGAGGAGGGGAGGAGACTGAGAGCTAAGACAAGGGACCAGAGAACACGCAGCCCCGGAGGTGGGAGGAGGAGAGGCTTGATGGCCGGAGAGGACTCAGGGAAGAGTCCCCCGAGGGCTTGGAGGCTGTGGATGGGCTGACACTCTGTGCGGCACATTCTGAGAACAAGGCTGAGAGGAGGCTGCTAGGGAGGGGGTTCCTGAAGGTAGGAATCAAGCATTAAGTCTGGAATCAGGCTGAGGCTTAGCAATCCAGAGACTGCATTATGGATTTTATCCTGTAGAAAATGGCGAGTGGGCTGCTTTCTGAGCAGGGTGGGTGGTAGGAGTGAGGGGGGAGAAGAACTTGATGAACGTGTGTTTCGATTGGACTGGAAGGGGTGCTGAGAAATGGTAGGTAAGGACTCAGAGGCATGCAGACCAGTTATGGGGCTTGGAAACGTGGAGAAGTTTTGAGATGGCCGATGCTGGGATCAAGGGTGGTAAGGAAGGCTGCTTTGCAGTGAGTAAACTCATCTAAACCGGAATGTACCCACACATGGCAAACGCAGTGACCAGTGGGCTTGGTGGCATGGAGGTTGTGACCAGAAGCGAGGGCCATCAGGTTAAACACCTTGAAGGGAGAGGGGGGCTGCCTGGCCCCCAGGGTGTGGGACTGGAGGTTGTGCTTGTGAGTAAAGGCCAATAGAGTTAAATCTAAAAACTATAAGGTTGAAGAATGGCACCAACCTCCAAAGTTTCTTCTACAGTTGTTGAGGATATTGAACAAAGGAATAAATAACAAATCACTGTGAGCCAGGTGTGACACCAATCAAGAGGACTGAATTACATTTGACCCTAGAACAACACAGAGGTTAGGTGCATCGACCCCCATGAGCTGTTGAAAATCTGCGTGTATAACTTGACAGGCAGCCCTCTGTATCCATGGGTCCACATCCCTGGAATCAACCAGCTGTGGATAGCGTAGTACTGTAGTACCTATTGAAAAGAATTCTGCGTATAAGTGGACCTGTGCAGTTCAAACCCATGTTGCTCAAGGGCCAACTGTATAATTAGCTCATTAATCATTATGTAATTATTTGTTTAGTGACCCTCTTTTATCACCGTGCTTAAAGTTCCATGGGAGTGATGAAACTTAAGTACTTCTGTGAGTCCCATGCTTGGCCTGGTGTGGCACTCAGGTACTCAGTTAAATATTTGTTGTGTAGGGTTGAATGTCTTTGGGGGAAAACCATAACAGGGATAAGAATTTGGAGAACTGGGTGGAGTTTGGGAGAATGCAGAGAGACTAGAGAGAGTTTGAGTGAGGTTATGAGTCGTTCAGTGCTCTGAAAGAAGCCTACTGGAATGAGGAAGACTGATCCTTCCTCTTTTCCCTGCAGATGATGGGAATGATTGAAGTCCCTTTAGAGAGGGCAGACGGCCATCTGATATCTTTGGAGAATGTCAGCTTTTTATAACCATGAATCTGACTCATAGGAGTCACTCACAGGTCAGCTTCAATTGACCTGTGGAGTTCTGATCCAATGCTTAATTCATTTTGTTTGTTTGTTTTTTTGCGGTACGCAAGCCTCTCACTGTTGTGGCCTCTCCCGTTGCACAGGCTCCGGACACGCAGGCTCAGCGGCCATGGCTCATGGGCCCAGCCGCGGGTGGGATCCTCCCGGACCGGGGCACGAACCCGCGTCCCCTGAATCGGCAGGCGGACTCCCAACCACTGCACCACCAGGGAAGCCCCAATGCTTAATTCTGATCGGTTTGATCTGCAGACATGCCCAGAGCGTAAAGCAGAGCTGCCATGTCTAATTGGGCTCTACAGCATGAATGGTGCTCCTGGGTCATGCCGTGTGCAACCTACATAACTGTATGTAGCAGCCCTGAGCATGACAAATGCATGAAAATAGAGGTGTCACCATAAGGGGTCATCCAAGGGGAGACATGCCAGTTGTATTTTAATTAATAAACACATCCTCCCCTGACGCAGCAGCTGCTGATCCAGCATGTCCATGGATGGCTTACTGTGAAGGAGAAAGAGGCTTGAGGTGAGAGGGCTGGGTAAGGAGAGCTGGGGAGAGGGAATTTGTGATGTATATGGGTGGAATGGGGCCAGCAAGGCCCACCATTTCTCTTTGAAGAAGAGGATGTGTTTCTTGAGGATGATTTGATAGAAAGTCACCTGCCAGCCTGACTCTCTTGGGCTCACTCAGACCGAGGATGGGCAGGATGAGGGTAGCCTCATACTGGATAAGAATCACAGCAGGAAGGGTTTCCAGAGGAGCAGATCAAATAGATATTGCCTGTAAGTATGATTAATATAACTGGCATGCACTCAACATGTACATACTTTACAAGCATTGTCTCATTCAACTCTCATAATGGCCCTGTTAGCCCTGTGTGTTAGTTTGTGTGTGTGTGTGTGTGTGTGTGTGTGTGCGTGCGTGCACATCTGTGTGCACGTGTGCATTTGTAGGCTGGTAAGGATATCCACATTCAGTGAACAGCTTGCCAAAGGCCATGCTACTGGTTGGACTGAGTTAACGGTAGAGCAAAAACTGAAACCCAGATAAGTTTGATCTTAGTCTGGTGAACGTAACTCCCACACTACCTGCCACTTTTGTCACTGTTCTGGAAAATGGCAGCTAAGTATAGAGACATTGTTTCTGATGGCAAACTCTAGCTAGCAGTTTGGAATACCCAAGCCTCTTGGCTGGAAATGACGGGACTCTCCTAGAATTCAGTATTCCCATATGGTGGTGCCACAAAGATGCCCTGGGGAGAGCATGTTCTTCCTAGAATACCCTTGTTCCATCCTCTGGTCCTCCTATTCTAGTATGATCAGTTATTTCCTTAAGAAGGATAACAATGAGGGCCAAGATATTTACCATTTTTAATTATGTGTGCTTGCTTATATTAAGAAAATAAGTAATATCTAGGTATGTGGTTGTCTAATGAATACAAGAAGCTATGAGAAAAGACAAAGCTAGGTTTACTCTCGCTATCTACATATTAGGTATTGTGGGCACCGTGGCTATTAATTAGATTCCATCTCATTTGCCAACCCCAGTAGCCTGGTAATGGGTACCTGGGGAACTCTGCTGAGGAGAAATAGGGTTGTGATCAATTAGTAATGTCTGTCCTGGGTGCAAGGACAGGAGGTGGTGGAATGCCTGTCATGGTTTTACTATCCCTGGTTTAGCATAACCTATCTTGCACAGGACAGTGTGAAAACTTGCTGGAAATCATACTTTAAAAACCTAGTTTAAATTAATTCTTTAAAAGTTTCTTTTCCGGTGGAAGCTTGAACTAGTAGTGAGAAGCTCTGTTTTCCTTTTTCCCTCCCTAAGGCAGTGTGTGACTTCACAATGCTGCTAAAAAAAAAAAAAAAAGACTGAAATTGTGTGTAGATCCACGCGGCACATAGCCAACAGCTAGTGCTTGAAATGTCTGCTGGCAGGTTGGATGTTTCATTTTCAAAAATTGAAAATTCTTTCCTTCTGATTTTACATATAATAGTTGAGGCATTTAACGCTGCTGAGCCACTTTTTCTCTCTTCCTCACTTTGTCAAGGAGCTGAAACTTGTAGGGAATAATTTCAGCAGCTGTCTGGGAGGGCAGTGACAGAAACTGGCAAAATGACACTCGGCTGACAGCCCTGAGGGCCACGGTTCTCAAACCGGAGCCAGGCATCAGAATCACCTGGAGGCAAGTTGAAACCCAAGTCACAGGGTCCTGTACTAAACTTTTGATCCCGTTGGATATAAATGGGGCTTGAAAGTCTGCATTTCCTAACAGGTTTCCAGGTGATGCTGATGCTGTTGGACAGGAGCCACACTTTGAGAACAACTGCTAAGAATCACTGGCACGAAGCTGGAGCTAGTTTAGTGCCAGTCCTAGCCAAGAGGTGGTTTGGCTGTAGGAGAGGGTCCAAGGTCAGCTGCAAAGATGTGTGCCAATCAGAGTCCAGCCAGACCAAAGTTAGGTTGGCTGCAATTACTATCAGTCAGCAAGCTGTACAGAAAGAACTAACCATAACCACTACCCAGTCATTTCCTGTAAGTATCTATTTTAAATATAATGCTGGGGAGTTCCCTGGTGGTCCAGTGGTTAGGACTCAGTGCTTTTACTGTCGTGGCCCCGGGTTCAATCCCCGGTTGGGGAACTAAGATCCCACAAGCCTCACAGTGCGGCCAAAATAAAAATAAATAAATATAATACTAATGCTTCATTTGTTGAAAATATTTTTTAGGCATTAAGAATTTTTCTTAAAAAGATGAAAAATGGATGGCCATGTTTTGGAGCTCATATGAAAGGAAGCTCTATAGAGTTCAGATCATGGCAAATCGAAGCACCACAGACCTCAAGTTCTGGCCCTAATGGCAGGAAAGGTGTCCCAAAAGCAAAAATAGTTCCCTGAGCAAAGTATGTGAACCTGAAGTCAAAGATCACAGGTGACAGCAGTCAGATTGCAAGTGACACAAAGTCTTGGTTTTCTGTTTGCTACTAAAAAGGGCCCATCGACTCCCACTCCCTAGGAGTCTGTGGCGGTGCTAGGGGACCAGAGACCCCAGACTTTAATGCCCCGGGCTTACCTGAAGACACCCTCCATGCCCAGATACCTGGCAGGGGGACTTCCCAGCACCCCTGGCAAGATGCTCTGCTGTGTCTTGGATCAGCCTCCTTCAAGTCCCGCTAGGCTACAGAAACCTATGTTTGCTACCTTTTCTCTTCCACTACCCATCCCCACTCCCTACCCCATGACCCTACCCTCACTTCCCACCCCACTCTCTACCCCTGGATTGTCTTTTCCTGTGTCTCCAACAGTGTGTAGTTTACAAAGCACTTTTTCAGAGCCCCCACGCCCTGTTAGGAAGGCCCCACAGTTGATCAGGTCCTTTTGTCCAACAGAGCTGAGAAAGCTGAGGCTGAACAAGGGAAGCACCCTGCCCCAGGTCCAGTGGGCGGGGAAGGAAGGGAGGATGGTGTAGACTCAAGCTTCTTCCCCCAGAGTTTCTTCTTCTGGCCAGAGTTTGCCCCAGCTGCAATGAGGGCCACTTAATTACAGGGTGGAGCACAGCCTCTGCGTAAGGACTGTGGATTAAGTGACTTCCTTTGCAGTTGGTGGTTGGAAAACCTCCGGGCTTGGGGAATATGAAGTCATTTCTTTGTCAGACACAGAAAAAGAGCTATTTTTACAGAATCACCATCCTTTAAGCCGCTGCTTTCCAGTGATTATAGAGCAGATTTCCAAGAGCAGTAACGATACAGAACCCATCTCTCCCAACCCAAGGAGAGCACTTTCTTTTTTTAAAAAGACTTTATGGGCTTCCCTGGTGGCGCAGCGGTTGAGAGTCCGCCTGCCGATGCAGGGGACACGGGTTCGTGCCCCGGTCCGGGAAGATCCCACATGCCGCGGAGCGACTGGGCCCGTGAGCCATGGCCGCTGAGCCTGCGCGTCCGGAGCCTGTGCTCCACAATGGGAGAGGCCACAACAGTGAGAGGCCTGTGTACCGCAAAAAAAAAAAAAAAAAAAAAAAAAAAAAAAAAAGACTTTATTTTCTGGAGCAGTTTTAGGTTCACAGCAAAATTGAGTGGAAGGTACAGAGATTTCCCATATACGCCCTGCCCCACACATGCATAGCCTCTTCCATTATCAACATCTCCCCGCAGAGTGGTACATTGGTTACAATTGATAAACCTACACTGATACATCATTATCACCCAAGGTCCACAGTGAAGGTTCACTCTTTTTGTTGTTGTTGTTGTTGTTTTTTGCGGTATGCGGGCCTCTCACTGTTGTGGCCTCTCACGTTGCGGAGCACAGGCTCCGGACGCTCAGGCTTAGCGGCCATGGCTCACGGGCCCAGCCGCTCCACGGCATGTGGGATCTTCCCGGACCGGGGCACGAACCCGTGTCCCCTGCATCGGCAGGCGGACTCTCAACCGCTGCGCCACCAGGGAAGCCCCAGGTTCACTCTTGATGTTGTACATTCTATGGATTTAAACAAATGTATAATGACGTGTATCCACCATTTAATTTCATATAGAGTAATTTCACTGCCCTAAAAATCCTCTCAGGAGAGCATGTTTTTATTTTATAATTTCAAAAATCTATATGATGAGACCCCTACAGAGGATATAATTTGCAGCTAAAGTATTAGGAACACTGAACCTGAAGACCAGTCAGCCACAAAGATTAAACAATGACATGACATTTGTCAATTAGGAAACGAATATACGTAGCCCATACTGCTCTATACAGATAGGACTTTGCAAAGCCACACCTTCATTGATTTCTTGCTTCCTTCTCTTCTTTCTCTCCGCTCACAGCTACAAAGCCCA
Organism: Globicephala melas; assembly: GCF_963455315.2. Lineage (NCBI taxonomy): Eukaryota > Metazoa > Chordata > Mammalia > Artiodactyla > Delphinidae > Globicephala > Globicephala melas. The sequence goes on along the minus strand of NC_083317.1, from coordinate 129,649,283 downwards.
CACTATGTGTCAGGCCCTGTGCAGTGAAAGGCAGCTTGTAGGCAAGCACTGCATTCAAATGAATTCAAAGGTGTAGGGATGAATTCCAGGTACTCCAGGGCCTTTAGCAGTTCCCTAATCCGTTTGAAACACGCTTGGGTGGTTTAGACCCCTGGCTCTCAACGTTGGCTGTTCCTCAGAACCACCTGGGCAGCTAGGCCTGGTTTCATGGGACCTGTGTGGTCGCACGGAGTCCCATGCTCAGCAGGGCCCACACTTAGTTTAATGCTCTGCTGTCACCGTGTTGAACTTCTTAATAAATTTTGAACAGGGAGTCCTGCATTTTCATTTTGTACCAGGCCCTGCAAATTACGTAGCTGCTCCTGCGAGCAGCTTTTAACTATGTCCGTGCCCAGGCTGCACCCAGACCAACTAAACAGAATTCCTGGAGGTGGGACTCAGGCCTCTGTGCTTTGTAAGCTTCCCAGGGGATTGCAGTGGGCAGCCAACTTTGGGAACGCTGGTATATAACAGAAGTCCTCAACTGGGGAGTTTATGTGTATGTTGTGGGGAATAGCAGATTCACCTGGGGCACTTTTACACACTCCCCAGACTGATGTGTAGAAATTCATAAATATTCTGATTCCTAAATATTCTGATCTCATCTGACTAGCCGGGCAGGAACTTTCCATGAATATGATATTTGTCTATAAGGTAGTCCTGATGCCAACCAGGGTTCTTGGCCTTCCCCAATCAATAAAAATTGACTAGAGGCCAGACGAGAAATTCAGGCATGGCTTTACTGTGACCCCTGCTACAGCAGAGGGGAGTGGGAACAAACAACAATTTCCCTGCTTGCTAGCTCCCTCAGGAGGGGCGAGCTTGCTCCTTATACGGTGTGTGTGCAGGGGTCAGTCTGGAGGGGTGGCTTTGGTGTTTTGCCCACCCCTTAGGAGGTGTGGTGTGCAGGGGGCATGCACAGTGCCCTGTTTTTGCTCCCGACTCCTTGCTCTTGCTCCGGGCTCTGCAAAAGTGGCAGTTGGGTTTCTTGGTCTCTTTGTATCTTTTGTCCACAATTTTGCCCAAACTGCGCATGCATGCAGTTAATTTTAGTCCCATACAGTTTCTTTGTATTTTGTTGCTTGAGGAGAGGTGTGTCCAGGTGCAAGCACTGCAGCACTGCAGCAAAGGGTCCCAGATCCCAGCCTGTCTCAGTCACACTGTGTTTGCTATTCCCTGGTTACTGAGTCACTATAACAGTAACTGCATATGAATGGTTAGGACTTGCACAGTTGGAGCACAGTGGGCCCTGCATTGTGACTTCACATCCACCCAGCTCTCTTCCCTGTGACACTGCTAACCGAACACACCTTCTGAGAGGCGGTATGGCAGGAAAAGGGATAGGCCCAGGGAGTATCCCTGGCTCTGCCTCACAGATGTGGGGTTTGAGGCATGTTTTCGTCGTGCCTCAGTTTCCTTATTAGTAAAATGGGCATAATAATACCCAGCTCATGAAGGTGCTGTGAGGATTAAGACATGCAAAGAGCCCAGCACGGTACCTGGCACAGAGCAGGTAGTCAAGACATTTTGGTGTACTATCTCCCCCAAGAAGAAATATTAGCATACTTTCCCCTCACTCTCAACCGTGTCTTTTTACTAAAAGAAAATAGAAGTCATTAGTATGACAACAGGGAAGAAATACTGATATTCTTCAATTAGTATGCTTATTAAATATGCAAGCTGTATTCATTCAGCTCATAGTTATTGAATAACTACTAGGTGCAGGTGTCAGAGAGATGGATTCCATATATCTCTATACACAGACACATATATATACATACAAAAATATATAGAGACACATCCATATATACAATATATGCACAAATGCATACAGACACATACATATATGCACATATATACACAAGTTTGTATACATACATACATATACATACTCTACACAAATATATATACATAGAGAAGCACACATATATGACAGGTGGTTGTTATTCAGTACTCTTCTTCAAATTTTACTCATTTGAACTGCAAAGACAATGCTTATTGTAACAATTTAAACGAAAAAGTAACTAAAGTTTACTAACCCATACTTCCCCACTCCTATTCCCACCATTCTAGTGTAACCAATTTTTAAAATAATTTGAAGTTGAAAGTAAATTTGCTATGAATTTTTTCCATAATGTTTTTTTTGGCATTCACCACCCCCCTACAGGCATATTCTACAGACCACATTCTATTAATATAACTTTCTCTTCTTTTCTGCTTCACTTAGCAATGTAATGCAGACATTTTTGAAGCCAATACATCTCACTCCTCTATTAGTTTTCAGAAGCTCATAGCATTCTGCAGGATGGCTGTCCCTTTCCAGCCATCCCCCTGGTTATGGTCATATGGTATTTGGCTGTTGAAGGAGATGCTGCCATAAACAGCCTTTTGTAAAAATGTAAATACTGGTACCTCCACTTCTTTTGGAGCCTCCAGCAGTTTGTAACCCAAGAATGGGCAAAGCCAAACAAATAATAATAAATAAGATACCCCAACTTTTATTGGCATACCTACCACGTACCAGACACCTCAGTGGTGTGTACAAGTTACGGACATGAATGAGACTTGGTCTGACCTCAAACAGTTGTGATCTCATGTCAAAACCAGTATTACACATGCTGTCTATCTTAGGTCCATGCTGAAACCTTCCTAATGGTGCTTAAGCCAACCTCTACTCCAGCCTTAGATTCTAACAAGTTCCATAGACTCTGGAGCAGTTCTGCATCCACAGGTCTTTCATGCAGCTTCCTTCCAACCTATGCAGCAGAAAATATAAGAAGTTCCCAACTAAATCACAGATGTTAACTTGCTTTTCTAATTCGGCCAGTAACGTATCTGATTGCTCACAGTTTGCTCCATCATCGCCTTGCAGAAGCTGAAAGTGAGAAAGAAAGTTTTCCCAGCAGAAATCCATGTTTCTCCTATCAGGCCTTTGACACCCGTTTCTGCAATGCACTTACAAGTAGATTCTAAATTGCTTCACATGAAAGAACTGAAGTTACAAAACCAAGTTAAATCATAAGATAACTTTTGAAAGCACGTTGAATGGGATTCAACAGATTTTTTAAGCAGCTGTGAAATAGTGTCACCAGAATTGTTTTTACTCTTGGTGATTTTACTGCAAAAATGTTTAAATGCTGTGGCACCCATGGAGGTGTGCAGCTCGTGTCTGCTTGAAAAAGCCACTGTTCAGCTGCCAGGAGTGCAGGTAGCTGCCAGCCTCCTGCTGCAGCGCCTTCAAGATCTGCCTCGGCTTTCTCGCAGGGACCCAGCTCTTTCTGGCAGCCCCAGTCAGTGACTGAGCACAGTGGGATGCTAGGGCCTGGGCCTTTCTGGAATGGGCACTCTTTATTCTGAAGCTCCTCATTGGGTTAGATGAGACTGTCAGGTCTGCATCAACCAGGTCTGCACTGCAATCTGGGCCTCTCCTTGCCCACTCCCGCTTCCCCCTTCTTTTCATAAAGTCAGGTCTGCACCATGATCTGGGACTCTGGCAATCCTACTTCTCTCCCCTTTATCCTGCAGTGTCTGCTAACTTACCTTCCTTACTCCACAGTTTCTGTTTTCCAAGGGACCCAATAGACACAAACACTTTCAGGGCAATGTAGGAACATAAACGCTATACATCTCATTCAGAGGACTAAAGTACCTGAACGTATCCCATAACCCCTGGACATTCTTGCACTAGGCTCTGCTAAAAATGAATTATGATTCTGCCACAGTGAAACTGACCATTTCATTTCAATTGTTCATCTGGGATGCAAATGAAAAAACAAATGAGGAAAAACAAACCCATATAGAGTCTGAAATTTCACTTTAGTTACCCAAGAGATCCGAGGTAAAGAACATATTTGGGTATTCCTTCTGTGTTTGCCGTGAACTGCATAGTGCTGGGACGTCACAATTACAGTGAGAGGACACTATTTCCTTTCTGCCACCTTAATCACCGTTCCACCTGGAGCACCATTGTTCTTGATAAGCTGCCTCCCCTCATGGTTCCACAGACAGAAGGAAGTGAGTAATAATTGCATTCTTGTTGCAGGAGAGTTTGGAGAGGTGTACAAGGGGCGTTTGAAACTTCCAGGCAAGAGGGAAATCAATGTGGCCATCAAGACACTGAAGGCTGGGTACTCGGAGAAGCAGCGACGGGACTTTCTGAGCGAGGCGAGCATCATGGGCCAGTTCGACCATCCCAACATCATTCGCCTGGAGGGCGTGGTCACCAAGAGTCGGCCGGTCATGATCATCACGGAGTTCATGGAGAATGGCGCTTTGGATTCTTTCCTCAGGGTAAGAGCAGCTCAGCTCACCTTTACTCCTCAGGGCAAAAGCATGGATGATGCTGGCGCTGGTGGACGCTGGCAGACCGTCGTGGGCTGGGGAGAAGTGTCCGTGTGAGGACAGCCTGTCGCTCAGGAATCCCTGATGAAATGCGGGTGGGCGTTGAAGATGTTAGCGAGGTTAACAGATTTGCTGCTGAAAGGAAAGAACAAAGCAGAGCATGTGGACCCCTCTGTAGGAGGACAGCATCGAGCCAGGCCTGGATAAGTGCTTGCTGGATGAGTAAGAGTGAATAGAGGAGGATGGAGAATGGCCGTCGGTGTCACTGAAGAGACTGAAGAGACTTCCAGCCGCTATGCTGTCCTGCGTGATTCACGCAGATGCCAGTGGCTATCTTTGCCTCTTCCCCAGCATAGCCGCCCTCCCAGACAGCTCCTTTTGTTCACAGTTCAGAGATAAAACAGGTTGCCCTTTTCTGATGCCTGGGCATCCCGGCCTCTGAGGAGGCGCTTCTGGGCAGGTCAGGGGAAGAGTGTGTTGCAGGCGTCCACAAGTCTTTCCTGGAGTTGATGGAGAACAGTGGCTCCCAACCACCTGCAGCAGAGGTGCGGGTCCCTGAAGGCCTATGGCCAGGAGATCTGCAAAGGACCGTTGTCAGAGCATGCCCACGCAGCCACAAAGGAAGCATTTTCACTACTGTGGGGTATTCCAGAGCTATTCAGAGAAGGGGCGAGTGAGCATGGCCGAGGTGCTCATGTCTGGCGGGAAGAAGCTGTCTGACCACAGGCCACGGAGCAAGGCCTGCCTCGGACCAAAGGGACAGCTGGGCAGCCTGGGAGCAAGAGAGTGCAGGGAGTGGCATCAAAGAATGGGGCAGGACCTTCTGAGCAAGGGCTTCAGAGTAATACTAAGTAGCCAGCTATGCATGTCACCAAAGCTACCAAACAGTAGCTATGGCTGAAGATCAAAGGACCATTCGTAGAGTCTCATTGAAACAGTCATGAGGTGCCCTGTGCTGGGATGAGAGAGACATTGCTCTAATGCTGTGGAACAAATCACCCCAAGATTTTAGTGACTTAGCCCAACAACAATTTGGTTTGCTCACAAATCTGCAATTTGGGTAGGCCTCGGTGGAGACCTCTCTGTTTCATGTGTTGTCAGCAGGAGAAGCTCAAGGGTTAAGGCCTGGAATCGTCAGAAGCCTCATTCATTCATCTGTCCCAGGGTTGATGCTGGGTATCAGCTGGCATCTCTCCACCTGGCTGACTAGGGCTTCCTCACAGCAAGCTGGGTCCCAAGAACAAGCAACCCAAGAGTAGAAGGCAGAGGCTGTATCAGTTTTGAAACCTAGCCTGAAATGTCACAAAGCATCCTTCAACCACATTGATGGACCCACCCAGATTCAAGGGGAAGAAACATGTCCCACATCTTGATGGGGGACAGCAGCCTTCTTACACATAAGGGATGGGAGGTCCTGTTATATCCATTTTAGAGAATACAACCTGCATAAATGCCTCTGACCCCCCAGGACCTTAGTGCCCAAAGCTTCCAGCAATCATCTGCCTGGATTATACTTTTTGTTTCTGTACATGAAGTACAGGGGTATCACATAAAGAAGAACTGAAACCTTCCTGAGGAATCCAGGGAAGACTTCAAGGAAGAGAGAGAATTTCTCTGATATGGGAGAAGGAGGAATTTGCCAGACAGGTCAGGAATGGGCAGGTAGGCTCACAGAACAGTGGAGCTGTGTGTTCATAGGTCAAAGTCAGCGTGGCCTATTTGGTAATCTGTCATCAGCGGCCTGGTGGTTCCAAAGCTCAGAAGCAGAGCTTAGGGGCTGCAGTGTGGAAAGGGAGCTGAGGACTTGTCTAGAAGCTGCATTTGTACATACTGAACCTACCTTTGCAGGGGGAGCACACACTTTATGCCTCGTCTGAGTCATTAGGCAGTAGTGGCTTTTGTTTGGTGGGGTGGGGGACGGCTGATGTAGGTGATGGGCCCCACGTACTTTGCCTGGTACAGCCTCCTTGAGGGTGTGGGTTATGCTTTGTATTTTGAAACCCCAGCGCCTAGCACACTGAGCACCGGGTCGAGGCTAGTTGAATGAAGAACAGTTTCTGGAGCAAAAGAGTTTGGTCAGGAGAGATGGAACTTGCTGAGTGTACACGGTCTCTTGTCCTTGTAGCCAGACCTCTCGTGTCAGCCAAAGAAACGTGAATAGGAGGTAATGTTAGGAGAAAAAATATTTTCCGGAACCAGCCTCTGGACCTATCAGGAGTCATTTACTTCCTGCAAGTCACCTGTCTGTGCTTCACAGAGACTCTCAACGCGATCTGGAGACTGTGATGAGACTCTTTCCCTGGAACGCACAGGCGAACAGGAAGATTCCTTCTCAGGAGCCTGCGGAAAATCAGAACCCTGCACCACTGCTCTGCACACACCTGTTCCATTTTGGGGGCGCAGGACATGGGGGCAGGTTGGATGCCAGTTATTTTTCATGACAATGTTGCCCAGGCAGTGGGAGAAAAGCTAGGGGCAAGAGAGGAGCACAGGGAAAAAGAGGGGAAAGGATGGCCAGAAGGGAGCGGCCAGAGCAGGCGGTGCTGGGAGCTGCGGGAAATGAAGCATGTCCAACTCCCCACCCGGCACAGAGACAGGTAATCTATAAATCTAATTTCAGCCTCACTACCAAACCCTGGAGCATAGCAGCATTAATTGATGTATTTGCTGCTTGATAAAATTGAATAGTGGGTCATCAGTTCCGTCCTGCAGGGTCCATCTTCTGGGAGGTAGTATACTTTTAAGATCACCATTCAGAGAAGAAAGGAAAAGGGTTAGTCTTCAATTTGTGCACCTGCTTCCTCCCCAACCCCCCACTGGTCCTTTCATACCAGACGTGGTGGCTTTGGAGAGTGACCACAACTCCAGCTCTGGATGGGTGTCTCAGAGGCTCTGGGCATCGAGGGTCCAGGGAGCACATCGGAAAGGGCTTCTCACAGTCTGCTCACTGCTCCCCACTCATTTCAGGACTCAGGATTCTTCACATTCTGGAGGGATTAGAAACACCATTATTCTTTAACCACACATTCTGTAGGTTCATAATTATCCATTTTTAAAAAAAAAGTCTGTGCCATGGGTTAGGTAGACTGCAAATCCATAATTAAATATTTCCTTCTTGGCACTCAGATTCAGGGGATTCAACCTGGTAGCTCTTCCATAATCTTAGGCACAAGCCCTGAAGCCCTCCTCAATGCCTCATGCCTCAGCCAAGAGGGTCGACCTGCTCCATACGGCCTTCGTGGCTAAAGCTTGGCCTTGTGGTTACTGCTGGTTCATTCACAGATGGTTGTAACTGGAAGACTCTTGGAAGTCACTGAGCAATGTCAAATGGGGACATTTATCATTCATGGGGTGCTCATTCATGGCCTGGAGCTAGAGGACAGCAAGCCAGTTGTCAGAAAGAGAACACCAGGTTGCAAGTTCTGAGACTGAGGCCCAGCTTTGGGCTCTGCTATGAGTCACCCTGTGGCCTTGAGCAAATCCGTTAACTCAATTTCCCAATCTATAAACTAAAGGCATTGAGCTGGATGATCTTGAAAGGGCTCTTTCAGGTTAAAAAAAAAAAAATCTATGATTCATTTTCTTCAAACAAATCAAATAAAGGTTTCATTTCCTGAAGTGGGTTTGTCAATGTAAGTTGAAATACCTAAATCCTTCCTGGCTAATAAAAGGGCCAGCAAGTGGCTTCAGTGAATTTGCAGAAAAGCAATTTCAGCAGAAAGCACTTCATGAAAGGAAGAAAGTTTAAATCACTTCACCCAGCCTGTATTTCTACTACAAACTGTGTTTTTACCATGTGCTCAGCACAGAATCACATCTTTCCCAAAGTTCTAAGAAATCTGTTTTTCTTTTTCTGTCTTGTTTATCTTTGTATGCTGATGCTCATATCTCTGAAAGTTCTTTTTTGGGAGTTTATATCAATGAAGTGAACATAAAACAGCTGGACATGTCAGAAAATCTTAATATGTTTATGTCTCTAAGTTTCCAAGATTATGGACACAACAGGTATGACTGTCTTATCATGATACCTGATTCTCCTGCAGATTCTAAAGAAAATGTGTGTAGAGTCAGCATTTTCCAGTGGAAAAGGCACTGGACAGGAATTATAAAAGATTCAGATAAAGTAGCATATTTGTGGTACATGTTTCTACTTTCTCTTTCTATGGCCATGGCAGACATCATTAATCAATCATAGATCTTCTTCCTACAAAGCTTATACACAGACTTCTCCACACAACATTGGAGGCAGCCATTACCAACTGATAAAAGATGAAATGTAAATGGAGAAGCAATTTGCTGTTTGGACTTAGATTCTTATTATAAGTCAAAATCACACAGAGTGATTTAAGGCTGATCACTTAAACTTTCTGGACTTCCTTTATCTTCTCTATAAAAACAATGTAATATTGCCTGCCTTGCCTACTCCACAGGACTGGAGTTAAGGATGAAAACATATTCCATGAAGTATGACTTGCCATTCAAAGGCCAAGAAGGGAAGAAATCAGAGTTTGTAGATTAATTGATCCTAATTTCAGGCCTACATTATTAGTTCCTACTACAGTTAAGGTGGGAATGATTATTACAGATGCCAAACTGCTGAGCTCAGAATGCGCTGTGAACTAGGCTCTCTGAGGGCACTGATCCTAGGATGTCTGCCCCACACGCCCAGGAAGCCAGAAGGAACCTGCAGTCCTCATCCAAGGTGTCCTCAGTCTCTCTCACCAGGCATCTGGGGGTCATGGGAGAGAGGATTTGTGAGACATTATGGCCTTGCTGATAATTCCAGCAGTCATTGCTGCTGTCTTAGTATTCATGGGGCACTGAGCTGAGCCCTCCACATGTATTGTCTCATTTAACCTTGAATCTCAAATCTCAGGAAGAATGGGCACTCTCTTCTTATTTTACAGATGTGGGAATCACTGCTCTGGAGGTTAAATAACTTGCCCAAGAGCATGCAGCCAGTGAGAGAGAGAGCCCGGACCCACCATGGTCTGTCTGGCTCCAAAGCCTGAACTTTTAATCACTTTTTGCCCTTTGTCAACACCAGAATCTATAAGATGACTGATCTAAACATTTAAACAAATCAGAAAATGAAGCAGCTCAGTGAAGTCTTTAATGACTTAAAGTAGAAACATAGACACAAATCTGCAAAAGATTTCAACACTGCTCTTGGCAAAGCTGCTTCCAACCAGCACCGGTGCCCTTCCCAACATCTGTCTACAAGTGGGCTTCTGTAGGGAGACATTTATTTTTAACCACATTGTTGTCTCCACTTACAGAGGAGAAGAAACAAACTGAATTGAAAAAATCTGACCCTTGGGACTTGTGGCTGAAATATATTTTCTAATATGCGGAAGTCGCATGACAACTTTCTGGAGAGGCAGCTCCCCAGAGACCTACTTAGAGAAATGATGGTGCTGGGGAAATCTGGGCTAGCTTCTCAAGGAAGTGTGGAGTGAAGTTCATTAGTGAGCAAGATTTGCATCACTCACGGCACATCCAGCTCTGGCAGATGGGCACCATGTGCTGAAAACCAATCAGTTTCCAAAAAGCAGCTCTGCACTTTATTTTGGAGTTGGTTAGAAGCAAATATTGCAGAGGAAGCATTCTGGGCAGATTGGGAGGTGGTTAAGGTTTGAGTGAGAACTTGGAACTTGGAGTATGTCAAACTCAGTGTGTTTGGGGGGTCCTCCTTCTGGTGGGGGTTGGGGGCTCAGGAAGGAGTGCAAGGAGTGCCAGTTTGCTCCAGTCCTTCAACTGAGCGAGGGGTATAACCAACCCTCGGGCTTGCAATTTCTCATGAGGAACAAAGTCTTCAACAATTCATGCTACCGTTGTTAGACTTTTCAATTGTTGGAATATTTTCCCTAATAAATAGTGTATTTTTACAACAGCTCTTTTATTTTTCTTTACTTATTTTTGCATAGAAAATTACTTTTGCAGGAGCGCATGCATAAATGATGTGTCCATACATATTAGTGAGATAATGCATGTGAGTGCATTGGGCACCATCTCACAGACAGTAGGTGCTCAATAAATGGGAACTCCTCATACTGTTTATGCTTCCTGCCTTTCACAGGAGGATCCTGGGGCAGAGGGAGGGACTGCCTTGCCCAAGGTCTGTGTTCAGCAGTAACTGGACTAGCCCAGGGTGCCCCGCCTCCTCCTCCCTCTCCCCCACTCAGAGCATCTCAATGCCTGGGCCATGCTCTGCTTACACAATACAACTCATAACCCTTTAGGGAGCAGCTGGGGCTGGACTAGTTGGGAAAATGTGTTCTTGGCAGCATGGCCCAAGGTCCACTGATGTAACCAGTGTGTGCAGAGCCCAGACTCAGGGGCTTTGGGGAGGTGGAGGAAGGCATACATTCACTCACAGAAGAGCCTGTCCTCTAACCATGGAGGAGGGAGGCCACCCAGGTAAGAAACTGTGATTGGAGAGAAGGCAGCACTTCAGGTTGGCAGGAGGAGGGGCAGCAACAGTTCCCATTCACTGGGAGAGTCCACGAGCCAGACACAGTGTGTGTGCTCCTCCTGACTATCCAGCCCTCTGAGGCAGGTGTGTTATCCACTGTCGACCAAGACACCCTAAACATTTAATTCTGGAGACAAGAAGCGATGTACCAGCCATTCATTCAGCATATGTTTATCGAGCTACATCTGTCTACTCAAACGTTCTCAGCACTGGGAATGCTATGGTGACTGCAAGAGGGAGGGTTCTTGTCTCAAAGAGCTTAGAGTCAAGTAGCAGAGACAGACAGACAGACAGGCACACACACACACAACTAAACCTTGTGATACATGCTAAGAAGGAAAATAAGAGCATACACTGAAGGATAGTAGTAAGAAAGTGCTACTTGTGTGGGGGAGGGGACTGGCTAGAGAGACATCCTCTCTGAGGGAGTGACATTTAAGTGGAGACCTGAAGCAAGCAGGTGTTGATTGTGGGGAAAAGATAGAGGGAACAGCATGTGTAAGGGCCCCGAGGCAGGAAGGGCTTGGCCAGGGAGAGGATTGAAAAGTCGCCAGTCACTGTGGCTTTAGCACAGGAGTGCAGGACAAAGTGACATAAGGTGAGGCAGTAGCTGATCCCATGGGGCCCCGTGGGCCACGCTGAGGAGTTTGGCACTTTCCCTTAACACAGTGGGAGGCCATTAGAGCGCTTCAGTGACGTGACCTGATTTCTGTCTTACGAGGATGGCTCTAGCTGCCCTTGGAGAATGGATTGGGACGGGGGAAGGTGTAGGGAGGCTGTTACAGGTGATGGATGATGATGAGTTGGTTAGAATGGTGTCAGTGAAGGTGGAGAGGACTGGATGGCTTTGAGATGTAATTTGAAGATGAAATCCACAAGACGGCAAGGAGAAGGCAGAGTGTTCAAGGAGAGGGAGGAGAATGGGAGTCGGAAGGGAGAAGGCAGTGGGGCCCTGGCACCTCAGCTTCTGCTTGACCACTGAAGCCCATCTTGATCTGGTTGCCCTTGGTGTCTTATTACAGCAAAATGATGGACAGTTCACGGTGATCCAGCTGGTGGGGATGCTGAGGGGCATTGTCGCGGGCATGAAGTACCTGGCCGAGATGAACTACGTGCACCGGGATCTGGCTGCGAGGAACATTCTGGTCAACAGTAACCTGGTGTGCAAGGTGTCTGACTTTGGCCTTTCCCGCTACCTCCAGGATGACACCTCAGACCCCACCTACACCAGCTCCTTGGTGAGTCCTTCTGTGTCTTCTCGGGTCAAAGTACGACAGGGGTGAAAGGTGGCTGCTCATGGCAGGGACCCATGACGGACCATACTGGGAGGGACTGGGACCAGAACTCATCTATCCACTGAGGGGAGCCAGATGCTGGGCGGACCATTCATCCAGGAGAAATTACAGTAGCTATTTGTCCAGGCAAGCATTGGGGCATAGGCTGTGAGAAAGGGTCGGTGTCTCCTCTGAAGCCATGCTGTTCCTGGCCCATGAAGAGGACATTTTGGAAAGGACGATTTGAGGGAATCCAAACATTTGGACAGTGGCATTGGAGACAGCTGTCAGCAGGGAGTGGGCTGCGGTTGGGTTGAGCACTGTGATACCAGGTAGACTCCTGGCCCTCTTCTCTTTCCCTATCACTTCCAGAAAGCCTTAAGTACCATCTACATGATAAGTACTCTCAAATTTGTATTTCTTGCTCAGCCTCCCTCTCTACAGCCCAAGCAGCTTAATCATCTGTGTCCAGCTGCCTAGTTCACACAATTCCCTTTAGAACTTTCACAGGTCCAAAATAGAGCTCTTGATTTACTCTCTAATTTCCCCTCCCCCATCTCTTCAACTCAGTGGTTGCACCATTCAACTAATGACTGAAACCTAGGAATCAGTCTTGAGTTCTCTCTGTGCTTCCCCATCCGTGTCCAATCCCTCAGCTACTCCTATAGGTTTCTATAAAGTCTGTCCCTTTCTTCCCACCTCTGCTGTGCACCCACCCTGTTTCTAAGCACCATTCTCTTTCACCTGGACTGTTACAGTGGCTTCCTAGTTAGTCTCCCTGGTTTCCTTTTGTCTTCTTACATCTATTCCCAACAACATCCAAAGTGATTGATCTTCCTACTTAACTACCTACCTATATTCCTTAAGCTTGCAGAAGCAATACATAATTATCATAAAAATCAAAACAAGACAGAGGAGAGGAAAGACTAACTCAGAACCTACAATTTCCTTGAAGCAAGTGTTGGTAAATTTTTCCTAAAGGGCCATATAGTAAATATTTTAGACTTTGCTGGCCAAGAGGCCAAATGAGTATATTATGCATATGATTATATAACCATTTAAAATGTAACCCTTTAAAAATGTATGAACACCACCTTTAGCCCATGGGCTGTAAGAAACCAGGTGACCTGCCAGATTTGGTACTTAGGCCATAGTTTACCAAGCCCTGTCCTGAAGCATCAGTTCCAACAATTAGGTGTGCCTGCTTTCACACTTTTCTCTTTGTTCAAAAATTTGAAAATTTTTATTTTATAGAAATGGGATCATACTATGCCTATTTCTCTGTGTCTTGTTTGTCTCTTGGGGATTCTTACAACAGGTTGCTGCTTTGAAAGTCTGTAAACATTCACACTCCATTAGGGATATACAGTGCCCATCTTCCAACATCCTCACCAGCATTGAAAGTAATCAATATTTTAAAATTTGCTAATCCAAAGGTGAAAAATCATACCTCATTTTGTTTTAATTTGCATTTTCAACTGACTGCTGGAGATATTACTGTCTTTTTGCACAGTTACTGGGATTCATGTTTCTTCTTTTGTTAATTATCTGTACATGTATTTACCTATTTTTCTATTGGGTTATTTTCTTGTTTCTTAGAAATTTATAGGAATTCTTTTTATGTAAGAGATGTTAACCCTTTTTCTGCCATATATGATACAATTAGTTCCTTCACCTTTTTCTGTACAAAAAAATACAATTCTTTTTTTTTTATTCAAAAGAATACAATTGTCCTTTTGATAGTGTTTATGATATCCTTTGGCTTGCAAAAGTGGTTCATATTCATTTAGTCAAAAATATCGATCTTTTCCTCTACTAATTGGATTTTCTGTTTTATTCTTAAAGTTCTCAGGGTTATAAAATGCCTTTTGAAGTGGGTTGTCCTATATCTAAGTAGTTAGTACACCTGAAATGTATTTATTTTTCCCAAGTTTTTAGTTTGAAAAATTTCAAGTGTACAGAGAACTTGATAGAATTTTGCAAAAGACAGCCATATTCTCACCACATAGATTCTAGAATTATTATCTTGCTATGTTTGCTTTATCATATAACTATTTAATCCATCCCTCTGTCTATTCATCACTCCATCCTATTTTGTTGATGCATTTCCAGATAAGTTGCAGATATTAGTACACATCACCCCTAAATGCTTCAGCATACACATCTTTAATAAGAGTTAAATATTTGTTTATAGTTCTTTCCTTAATTAGGGTAAAATTTGCATATAAAGAAGTGCACAAATCGTAAGTGTACACTTACAGAGTTTTAACAAATGCATGCAACTGTGTGACCCAAAATCCTATCAAGATAAAGAACATTGTCATCATACCAGGAAGTTCCCTCATGTCCCTCCCCTGCCCCACACCCAGAGGCACCCACTGTTCTGATTTTTTTTCTACCGTAGGTTTGTTTTGCCTGTTCTTGAACTTCACATAAGTGGAATCAGGATGTTCTTTGTGTCTGGCTGCTTTCTCTTAGCATTCTGTGTGTACGATTCATTCCTATTGTTGTGTGCAGAAGTAGTTTGTTCTTATTTACTGTAGCATTCCACTGTTTATTTATCCATTCTCTTGTTGATAGACACCAGGGCTATTCTCAAATATGTTTCTGAATATGTGTTAGGACATATATTCTTACCCTGTTTTCATACAGGTGAATAGATAATTATACCAACACCATTTATTGAAGGTATTTTCCATATTTTATTGAATCACATGTCATCCTTGTCATATGTTAAGTTCCTTACATAAACTATGTTTTGATTCTCAAATCTGCTCCATTAATCAACTTAAATTCTTATTCCCAACCATATTGTTCTAATTATAGTAACTTTATCAGAAGTTTTACTATATGATTACAAGAATTTTAGCAAGAGTTTTACTGTTTGGATAAAGTAAGTTATTCTTCATTCTTCTTTTAATAAAAGTTCTTGGCTCTTTTCAAATATCTTTTTTTTTTTTCAATTTAAGATCACTCTGTCTGGTTCCAAAACATGCAGTGATACATATACACTCACATATGGATTTTGAATGCAATTCTACTCTACATTTGGAAGGACTAACATTTTAATGACCCTGAGTCACCTAAATTATAATGTGAGTCAAACATACAATCTCTATATGTCTTACATTGAAAGTTTCTTAAGTGAAATATTCTCCACATTACTTTCCTGCACACATTATTTAGATCATTTGCTGTGATTTTGTGTTTCTTCTAAATGGTGAAGCTTATAAACTAAACCTAACAGCTTTCAGGATCCTTCACATTTTATCATATTATTCTTCCATGTTTTGCCTTTTATTCAAAATAGAGAAAATTATCATGTTTGCTGATTAAACTATTGATATTTCTAAAATTTCTAAATATGCAATTTATTCACATGAAAAATATTTATTGATCATCTGCTATGTGCCAATCCTGAGCTACAAGCTAGAGGCACAATTAGGATTGAAAAGAGGCAGCATTACTATTCTCACATTACTCACATTCGAATGAGGAAAAGGAAGATTAATCAGACACATACACAAATAAGTGCATAATTGCCAGTTGAGATAAGAGCCACTGTGTTCTGTGAGAGCATGAAGAAAATAATAAATAAGAAAAATAGCCTGACTAGATCTAGGGGAATTAAAGGCTTCCAGAGGAGATGGTGCTCCAGCAGAGATTTGAAGAATAAGTCACCCAAATGAATGGGGCAGGTTAGAGCACTGAGAAACATAAGCAGCACATACAAAGGCTCTGTGTCAAGAGGGAAGGTGGAATTTTAGAGGAGCTGAGAGAGGACTCCTGTGCTTGGCATTTGGAGAAAGAAGGGAAAGTGACCAAGGAGGTCAGCAGTAGTTACATAGGACAGGGCCTCCTAGATGCTTGTGATGGAATTTACCTCCTTAGAGCAATGAGAATTCATTCAAGGGCTCTGTGTGGGGTGGGGGTGGGTGGTGGGAGGGGTGTACACAGATGCACACACATGACCCAAAGGTGATGAATTTGCATTTTAGAAAAATAACCTGGTTTTTCTCTTGCTTTTCCTTCCCAATATTTTCCCTCCCTTCTTTATAAACAAAACAAACAAAAAAACTTTCTTGGTTTTCTTCCTTCTTTCTTTCATCCAAAAGTCATTTGGCAAGCCCAGTCAAGGTAGATGTCCTGATCTGGAGAGGCAAGCCCTAGCAGGGATCAGGACCCACGGGTGAGGGGGCTGGAAGGTCAGCACTATTGGAAGATTAGCTATAGACAGGGATATTGAGAAATATATTGGAGACAATGGGACCTTTTGGTAAAGGAGGTACAAATATGGAAAGCATGAAAGCTAGAATGAATTATGTGATGTTGAATTGGAATTGGAGGTATCTGTGAGAACTTGTGGTTTTCAATATATAAGGAGATAGAGAAATAAATAAGAGCTGAGAGTGCCTGTACACAATGGTACCTGTGTAGCAAAAAGTACACCTGGCACTCATATCTTGAATTCTGTATTCTCTTCTACTACTAAAAGCACCCAGGACTCATTAGAGAAATGGCCCCTTCCAAGGGCCTGGGTAGGAGTATTAGATGAGCCCAGTACATCTTTATGTGCCAGAAGGTAAGAAAGTACTCAAAGAATGATGGGAATATGTCAAAAGTACACAATACCCAGCTTAAAGGGCTTCAATGTCCAAATATAGTATAAAATGAACTTCAAAATATATACTGATGGTAACAGATTATAACCTATTGAATAAGATAGTAACTATGGAGTCCACACTGATATGAATATGAATGAGTAAATAAGAGAAGATAAAGCTTTTCCCAATAGTGGAAAGAATGGTGTTATTAGAAAAATCACTATTTGGTGACCATAAGATTAATAGTTAAGAAACATGTTGATACCTGGGGTGAAACGAGAGAGAATGGGGACTTTACATAGCCTCAAAGTATTTCCCCCCAAATATTAATAACATAAAGGGAGAAAGTAAGTTTACAGAGAAGTCTGGTAATACCATCTGAATCAAAGATTAGAGTTCACACCACCAATAACAGACATTGTGTGCCACTGAGAGTATGCAGTGAAAGAACATAGCATTTCAGATACTCTGTTCAAAATGTATAACTTGTATCTTATCATGAGGAAAAATCAGACTAATTAAAATTGAGATACATTCTATTAAATGACTAACCTATGATCTTAAAATTTCAAGGTCATGAAAGTTGAGCAGACTGCCAACTGTTCCAGATTGAAGGGCATTAGAGAGGCATGATAAGCAGGTAATATTTACATATGATCCCTAAGAGGGCATTTCTGTGACAGTTGTTAAGAATTTGAATGGAGTATCTGGATGAAGAGTGTATAGGCATTCTTTGTAGTATTCTTGAAACTTTTCTAGACATTGAAACTGTCTCAGAATAAAATATTTTTTAAAAACATTTACCCTGGCTGAAGTGTAGAGGACAGATGGGGGAGGCAACAGTAGAAGCAAGATGGTCAGTGGAGTGAATGAAGCCCAGGGGGATCAGGGGAGAAACATGGAAAAGACTTGAGAGTGGGTGATGCTTAGGGGTGAGGGTAACAGAGGTCCAAGGATGACACCTGTTATCTGGACTGTGTCTCTGGATGGATGATGGTGCCATTCTCTGAGAATGGAGATTCTGGAAAGGAACTGGTTGGAGGAATAGAAGGATTGAGAGTAAACTGTGGGTTTAGTTTAAAGCAGAGTCTCTCAAATTTTGGTGAGTATCAGGTTTACCTGGAGAGCTAATAAGGAAAACAGAGGAACAGACTCATGAAGTTGAATAGAGTCTGGGCCTTGGCATTTTCACCAATATTTCCCAGATGATTCTGTTACAAAATTTGTAAGACACTTGTTTAGAATATTTTGACTTTTATGTGCTGGTAGGATATCTAAGTAGAGCTGCTGAACAGGCAGCTGGAAATCTGGGTTTGGAGCATGGAGGAGAAGTCCAAATGACGATGTGTATTTAGGAGTCATCAGCATAAAGACAAGAATCAAAACAGGGGGTGTAAATGCACTTGACTTGGAAGAGATAGAGTGGGCAAAGGACCTCATTCTGAGCATGAAGAAGCCCAACATTGACCAATACAGATGTCTGTAAAGCAGGAAGCATGGATGTCCAACTGTTCCTTTCCTCCAGAGAGGCAATTACTAAGAATTTGCTGTAAATCCTACCCCCTCACTTTGCAGAGGAGGGATCGAGGCCCAGAGTGGTCAAATGAGTTACTCAGTCACATAGGTTGTCAGTGCAGCTTTGGCCCTTCAGTTCAGGTTTCCGGACTCTGAATCCAGTGCTTGGGACACCATGGCTTCCTCTCTGGCCCCACAGTGTGCCAGACTCCCTGCTCAACTTGGGTCATTTGTGATATCCCAGAAAGCCTATTTCTCTTTCTTTCTTTCCCCTTTTCTTCCCAAAAATCCAGCAAAGGATTGTCATCTTTGCCAAATGGCTCTGCTGGCCTTTGGGCAATACACACAGAGGTCAGGCCATATTGCATTGCCCCCACTCCACCTTCAGGCAGAGGTGGGCCGGCTGTTAACTTTCATTTATCTATTGATTTCTTTTCAGCTCTACTTCTTTACATTTTTTTTTATGGTTACTCTAGGATTTATATATATAAACACAAATATAAATAGTGACTTTTTCTCTGTTTGCTTTCAAGATTTTCTCATTATCTTTGGTTTTTAGCTTGACTATGATGTGCCTGGTCATACCTTTCTCCCCTAATTTATCTTGTTTGAGATCCTATCAGCTTCTTAAATCTGTAAATTTATGTCTTTTACTATTATTGGGGAATTTTTCAGCCACAATTCTTCAAATATTATTTCCTGTCCCCTTTTCCCTCCTTCTAGGACTACAATTACTTATGTGTAAAACTTGTGAAATTGTCCCACAGGTTCCTGAGGCTCTGTTCATTACTTTCCCCATTTTTTCTTCTCCCTTTCTCAGATCTATCTTTAAATTAATTGATTCTTTCATTTGCTATCTCCATTATTCTAAGAAAAGTCCCTCAAGAGACTTTTTTTTTGATATTGTATTTTTTAGCTCTATACTTTCTTATGAATCTTTCTTTTATACTTTCCAATTCTCAGCTGAGATGTCTTATTTTTTTTATTCATCATAAGCATATTTTTCTTTACCCCGTTGATCATAGCCATAATAGCTGCTCTTGTAAGTCTGGATCATCCTGGGATTGGCATCTTTTTTTCCAATGAAAATGGATCACATTTCTCTGGCTCTTTGTATGTCTAGTAGTTTTGGATTACATGTGTTGTGAGTGTTGTATATGTGATGTAGAGACTCTGAATTCTATTACACTGATCCAAAGAGTGTTGCTCTTTTTGATTTAGCAGGAAATTAACATGTTATACTCAACCTGCAGACTCTGTCATGTCTGCAGTGGGCAACAGCTCAGATTTCAGTTCCTGTGGTTTTCAATCTGTCTTATACTTGCATGGTTTAGGAGTCAGCCAGAGAACTGGCAAAAGTTTATACCCAGAATTTGGAATCCCATTTCCCTGGTTCTCTTGTGTCCAGGGATTCTTTCCCAACTCTCTAGCATCCCTGATTATCCAGGACTCCTTCACTTGGTTTCTCCAGCCAGAAAGAAGGTAGGTTTTTCCACTAGAGTTTTAGCCATTGGGTGGACAGCTGCCCCCAGGGCAAAACTGCAAAAAGTAAAACTCACCTCATGCTGCTCAGTTTCTGGAACCTTCAGGTAGCTTTTCCTTTCTTTTCTTTCTTCTTTCCTTTTCTCTTCTCTTGTACTTTGTTGTTATTTGCTGGAGAGTCTGTTTGTTAGAAGCATACTCCTCCACATCAAAAGTGGAACCTTCAGCCTATTACCATAATCAGCAGGTCTGCAAGACAGCCCTTAAGCCTGCTTTACTCTATCTTAAGTTCCTTATTCATGCAGTTCTTTCAAGATCTTTTAAACATCGACACCTTCTAATACATCTTGTTTTACTTTATAGGTGGAGACCTCAGTCGTAGCTATTAAAGTTTTCTAGTTTTTCCTACTAGGCCCTCAGTTTTCATCTCTTATTCTGTCTTAATTCTCCAACATACTTCCCCCAGGTCTTCCTTCTCTATTTTAAATTGCTATTTCTAGCCCCAAGAGCATTTCCTTCCCATCAGGCTCCTGGAATAATGAACAGATAGAATTTGCTCCTTTGTGCTTTTCTATGACTGGAATAAACCCACTAAAATAAGGAGGAGTTCTGTACTGCTCCTAACATTCCAGACAGACAGATCAGTGAGCTGGGCTGGGCTCTAATACCTGTACAATTTATATAACTTTCTTTTTGGCAGGTGTATTTCTGAATACTGTTATGGGTGTTCAAAATAACATTTCTACGTGTCTTAGTCTGCTCAGGCTGCTCTAACAAAATATCATAGGCTACATGGCTTAAATAACAGACATTTCTTTCTCACAGTTCTGGAGAAACTGGAGGCTGGGAAGTCCAAGATCAATGTGCTGGCAAATTTAGTTCCTGGTTGGAGCCCTCTTACTGGCTTGCAGATGGTCGCCTGCTTGTTGGGTGCTCACACGGCAGAGAGAGATAGAGACAGAGAGAGGCAGAGACAGAAACAGAGAGAGCAACAGCTCTGGTCTCTTTTCCTCTTCCTGTAAAGACACTAATCCCATCACAGGGGCCCCACCCTCATGACCTCCTCTAAACCCAATTACCTCCCAAAAGGCCCAACCTCCAAACTGGGGGTTAGGGCTTCAACATATGAATTTTGAAAGGACACACTCATTCAATCCATAACACCATGTTTGTGTTAAAGACCAGTGCTCAGTGTTTGACTTCACAGGTAACATTCTGGTTATTACTGGTCCTGTCTCCTGTTACCAAGGGAAAAAAAGGCACACATATCAGGGAAAGTGCCACATCTTTGTTTAACTCTGCATTTGGGGCTCACATACACATTCACAAAACTGACCTTAGCCCTTTCTCAGCTCACACTGGTGGAGAGAACCCCAACAGGGTCCCACAAGCCCTCTCTGCATGGCAGCTTTCTGCTGGTTAAGTCAAAAGCTCTGCTCCAGCATGCCTTGCTTTCTTTTCTGATCAGTAGGAAGAGGCCCCATCCGGTCCCTTTGTGAGCAAAATCTTTGCTTCTTCCTATTCAGCCAGGTTCCTTCTGCTAAAGTAGTGTTAACTTTCCCATCCTTCAAAGCCCCAGGCTGTCTCTCTGAGAAGTCTCTGGCCTTGCCCATGCCTTCCCTCAACGCTGCTCCCGGCAGACCTCCGTATTTTATCCTGAAGTGCACTCTGTCTTCAAGGCGCCTCTGATCTCCCCCAGCCCCTTCCCCTTTGCTCCTCCTGACTCTCAGCCCTCCTGTCTCAGTCCCCGGCTCCTCCCACACCCGGTGTTTTTGCACTTCTGAGGCTCCCTTCCTTCCAAGCCTGCCTGTGCCTCCCTCCTCTTTGCTTTCTCTGTTCTAATGTCTGCTGATGTTCCCTGCCCCCTCTGTCCCCCTCTGGGGAACCTCAAATAGAGCTGCTTCTTGGGCATCTGCCCCTCCTGGCAGGAAGCAGAAGCCATTTTCTCAGGCGATTCACCAGCCGCTCCTTGTCCTGCCTTGATCTCTGTGCCTGCCCAGCTCTCCCTCACATACTGCCCTCACTTCCCTCAATGACTGCCTGGACCAGCTCCAGGAGAGCTCAGCTGGTCTTTCCTCTAGAAACTGCCCCATCTGCATTAGACTCATTTCTTGAGCTGCCCCAGGGGCACTGGACACGGAGGGTCCATCCTCCCCATGGGACAAGGGTCAGACTGTCCCGCAGGGACATCTCTGCGAGCACCTGTCCCACTGGCTCGTCCTGAACCTGCCGGGGAAACCAGGCCTGCCCCGCACGTGCTCTACAGAGGTTCTTGTTCCCCTGTGATGAATTTCAGTCACCCTGTCACCATGGAGGCAGGACCCTGTCTCATCCTCCCCCATTATTCCCATGAATTATTGTCTCAGCTGCAGCCTCCAATTTCACCATGTTTCTGGGAGGGAGCATCCATTCTAGCCACAATCGATTCCCTGCTGAAGTCTCCAGGGCCTTTCCTTTCACAAAAAAATTGACCTTTATTCCATGATATTATGCTGCCCATGTCTTCAACAATGTGGGCTGGGAAGGTGGCAAAATATCCCTTCTAGAAGTCTCTCCCACTCTGGGGTAGCAAAATACTTCTATGGTAGGAAGATGCAGGATTTAGTTTCAAACTATGCTCTATAAATTTGTCCTTTGGTCTCCTCATCCATAAGATGGGATTTGGAAGAATTGTCAGATTCATATGACCCCCTGTGATAAACTGGAAACAACCCCTAATGTAGGTCCTGCCCTGGTCACAGCGTCTGTGATTATTGTGGGTGCTGCCACCAGTGCATCCCGGGCTCTCGGAATCCATACCCCATGGCGACAGACACCCAGGTATACATTTTCAAGGCTAACTGATAAAAAAGATTGTGACTTTCCCTCTTCCTACTCACTCCAAAACAGAAAACAATAAAGCAGAGAGCTTCCAGAAGCCCAGGATATTTTGTGAATATTTTGATATTCACAAAGGAGAACAGGGCCCTTGTGACAGGATCCCCATGGAAGAATTTTGAAGAAGACTTCTCAGGAGAGAAGAGGGGAAAAGGCAGTTAAGATTATTGTGTCTAGGGAATTCCCTGGTGGTCCAGTCGTTAAGATTCAGTGCTTTCACTGCAGTGGGTCGGGTTCGATCCCTGGACCAGGGAAGTAAGATCCCACAAGCTGCAAGGCACGGGCAAAAAAAAAAAATAAAGGATTATTGTGTCCACTGAAACCCGTGGTTCTCACACTTCCCTGTGCCCCAGGATCCCCTGGAGAGCTAGGAAAGGGGAGGTTTCTGGGCCCTGCCCTCAGAGTTTCTGATCAGTAGGTCTAAGGTGGGGCCCAGGAATATGCATTTCATACAAGAACCCAGATAATGCTGATACCACTAGTGCTGGACTGCACTTTTAGCTTGACTGCACTGAAACTATTTTAGGGAGCATAATTCACTCACAAACCTGCATTGCAAGAAAGGTCAGTTATTTTTCAAAAATCAAAGTAAATCTGACACTGAGTCCCCATCCTGTCAGACTAGAAAGGAAAATGGATTTTCAGGCATCCTGGAGCGTTTCCTCTCTCCCCAAGCCCGAGGGATTATGCAGGTCCTGGGGCCACACTGGGGCACCATGTCTTTGCAGGAACTAGAGCCCCTCCGCCTCTGGCCCAGCATCACCTGTGTCTGATGAGGCAGGGAGGGCACAGCGCCCATAGGTGTCCCCACCACAGAGCCCCAAACCAGCATCTGTCTCCAGGTCTTGGAACCTCCATCTGACCCTGCCACTTAGCTCCCCCAATAACCCATTTCTCAGAATCTGAATCCCCGTCCTGCCCCATTCATCAGCTCTTTTGGAAAAAGAAAAAAAAAAAAAAAAGCAAAGTTGATTAAATCAGCCCTGAAGATCCCAGGGTTGTTTTTTGAGGAACTGAGGACATATCGATGATCATCCTCAGTCTTGAGGTTCTTCAGTGCCACAGCACCAAACACACATGAATTAACACCTCAGTCACTTTCATTGACATGGTTACCAGTGAAGTGGCTGCCCAGTAAACTGGAGTTCAACTCAGAGAGGGTATCTGGCATTGTGTTTGTCTACCCTCCATCTTCTACACGTAAATAAGGGCTTAAGGAAGGAAGGTCGTCCAGGGTGCCGGAGGGGCTCACCCATGTTTGGGATGGAGAATCTTTTTTCTCCAGGAACTTTTACTTGGGTGACTCAAAGAGGGGATCCACCGAGAAAAGACCAAGAGAGCCAAAGCCTCAGCCTTAGGGGCCCTCCCCCTTCCCCGTGCCAGGTCCTGACCCCGACCTGCACAGGGGAAGTGGGTGCCCCAGTCTGAGAACCCCTTTGCTTTGACACGTCTCGGAGGAGTGGCCGACCTGCATCCCTGTTCTCTGAACCAGCTGGGGACCGAGGGCAGGGCAGGGAGCGTAACCATCTCCCCGTCCAGGCTGCCCAGACTTTCTGTTCCACCAGGAGCCAGCAATGCTGTCCCTAGCCCTTGTGGGTGACAGATGGTTAGGGGGACTCTGTGATGAAGGTAGGAAGCCTCTGTGAACTTTCTTTAAAGCCTATGGTGAGTGGCTCCCACCAGCATCACACACATGGCATGCACGGGCATACACACAGGTACAGTGCAGTACACACACGTCGATACCCAAGCACAGAGACGGACAGAGAAACACACAGGCACCCGGGGCTACCTTGAGACAGGCACGTGCCTTCCCAGTTGCTGTGGGGCAAGGGCTAGGCTTTTCCTATCCTTACCACTGAGAAGTGAGTTCGACTGCTAGAGCACTGTTTTTTTGTTTTGTTTTGTTTTGTTTTTCTTATAATGTACTTAATGCTTAAAAGGTGCAAAGAAAGCAGAACATTATCTGAGATAATCCTTCCTGCAAGCCTTTGGGAAAAAGCCCCCTCTGTCTGCACTTTGCAGAAGTCGCTGCTGAGAAGGTTCATCCCTCTGCTTGATGGTTTGGGCTCAGGCTAGGAACTTGGTCCTTCCAAATGAGAAAGGTTTGCTGGCTTTCTGTCCAGTGACCCCAGGCCCAGTTTCACTTCTCCCCACCATTCTTGGCGGTTTTTACGTTTAAATCATACTTCTCCTCCCGGTCTGATCCCTGGCTTCCCTCAGGAGGCCGTTTTCAAATTGTGATTTCTCACTCTTCTTTCACTCACTGAGCTAGGGTGACAGGTTCTCTCTTGGGTGGATGGGAAAGTTTAGAGGGATGAAGACAAGCAAAGAAAAGAGGGGAGCCCCTTTAACTGCAGCTGGAATAAAACCGAGGCCCAGTCCCCCGGACATTCTCCCCCAGCATTAATTAAGCTGAGGGCAGAATCACTCAAATTCCACTCCAGTCACCCCACTCTGCCGCTCACATCACTCTTCTTCAGGCAGCCCTGCCCTCCCCTTCCACCGATATCTCTCCCTGGATCACTTTGTCACCAGATGCTCAGTTAGGGATATCAAGCCCTGACTGAAACGCCCTTTTGAAAAAGACTCAGCATAATTATGATTAGTGAGGCCAGTGTATTATTAGCATGAGTGGGATCGGATGGGATTTCAGAGCCTGAGCTAGCTCGTACCCTGGTGACTGGCGCAAGATCAGGGTCAGTTTTCCCGGCCAGCACATCTCTCTGCTCTGAGTGTGGTGTGTGGGGTCAATCAGGCAAAGCCCTCCTCCCTGTGTGCCTGTCATCATGCAGGAGGGGCCAGCCACCTGCAGGAGCATGCAGGTGCATGCAATGCCTCTACCAGCCATTCTCAGCCAATGCATATTTATTAAGCACCTACTGTGTGCAAAGCCCAGCAATGAACAAAACAGACGCTTCCTGAGCTCTTTGAAGTTCCTTCCTAGCAAAAAAGATGGACATTAAACAGCTGATGCAATTAACTATGTAATTACAATTGTTAGGTGCTATAATTACAATTGTTAGGTGCCATGGAGAAGCATATATCAAGCATGTATTGCATACCCTGAGGAAGGAACATCTGGGCCGAAACTCAGAGGTGTTCATTAGGGCAAGAGTACAGCCAGGAATCCATGGGAAGAGTCCCAGAGCTGGAGGCAGACTCTGCTTCCTCAGCAAGGACAGGGCGTGGAGGAGAGGAGGGTGCTGGGGACACTTGTGCACAAGCACAGATTGGGGAGAAGCAGCTGCCCAGTGGAAAAGGCTTTCAAAAGAGATGTTGCAGGAAATGGCGAGTAGAGATGAGTCAGGATCGTGGGGTAGGACTGTGTGAGCAGCCCACGTGGGCTCACAGTAGCTTTGCTCCAAGCTGTGAACTTCGAGGGCGGGGCGGGAGGGGGCTGTTGGCCAGGGGAGGTAGGAGAAGAGGAAGAACCGGAAATGAGACCCTGACCCAGGTCCTCAGGGAGTAGGCCTGGGAGCCCTGTGCAGACATGGAGGCTTGAACTGTGAGGGCACCTGGATTGAAGCACACCCAGCAGATGGTGGAGAGATTTTACCTTCTCAGCTGAGGTCCCAAAGAGTCAGTCAAGAAGTCAGTGAACCAATCAATCAAGGATCATTGATTCCTTGCAAGACCTCTGCTAGAGAAGGTCGTTATTTAATATGTTGATTGGCAGTAGTATCTGTAAATCACTCACTAAGATTTAAGCTCACTTTCCTGATTGGGTGCTTAGTAAATAAAAGTTTGGAGCCATGGCTTAGAGAAAAGAGAGATGGCTTTCAGCTGAGATGAGAGAAGGGGGTGGAGTAGATTCCCAGATGAATTGGAGGTGAACTAGGCAGTAAAACTGGGCACAGTAAAGGTACTCAGTAACCGTTTATAGGACGGATGGGTAAATGAATAAGGTTATAAGGGCTCAGAGGCTGAGGGTTTTCCGGAAAGAGGTAACATCAGGACGGAACAGGTCAGGAGGTCAGAAAGTAGTGTGCTTGCTGCTGACTCCCAGCTTGTAAACAGGCTCATCTGGCTGGTTTTGGGAAGAGGGTGTGCAGGCCGATAAAATCAAGGTGTGCTAGCCCTTGAAGGGCCCTGTTATCGGCTGCATCGTGTTCCCCCCATAAAAGTTACTTGAAGTTCTAACCCCTGTATCTGTGAGTGTGACCTCATCTGGAAATAGGGTCTTTGCAGATATAATTCAGGTTATGATGAGGTGGATTAAGGTGGGCCCTAAATCCAATGACTGGTGTCCTTTTAAGAAGGAGATCCTGGAGTCTTTGCAAATCTCCCTTTAGTTCTGCGGGCCTCCTCTGCATCATTAGAGAAGTTGGTACCAGGGGGTGGAGGTGCTCATCCCCTGCACCTAGCTTAATAGGGCCTTAAAGACCTGATAGGGCTTGACCTGTGAGCCCTGCACAGGGCTGAGCCTCTTCACAAAAAGAGGCCTCTGGGTCTAGCAAATCTCTAGAAGGCAAGGTGTTTATCCAAGGAAGCGACACCAGGCCCTTCAATCCAGTCCTCCGAGAGCACACGGAAACAAAAGCGATTTTTTAAAGACCCCAGTAGTTCAAAACCGGCCCTATTGAGGCTGAGCATATTACACCTCCTCTGGGAAAGCTGAATTTAAAAATGTGAAGGCAGCCAAGAAAGTCTCTTCCAGTGTAGTTTACAGATCCAGAGGTAAAAGAAAGAGTCAGAGTGTAAGCAAGAGAGAAAGAGAGAGCAGAGTGAGGCAGGGGGAGAGCTGATCAAAGGCCACTCTGCTCCCACTCGTTCCGCAGATACTCTAGCTGCTTGGGGCGGGGGGGATATGCGGGGAGGACTTTAGAGGGGAAGGTTTTATTTTAATCCTCCCACAAAAGCATTCAAGTAAACCCTTTCCCTGTGAGAAAGCGAGAGGGTATAAAACAGGAAGAGAAGATTCTCAGTGAAAAGATCCATGTAGACTTCTACTAATACTGCTCACTTAGAGAACACATGCCATCTGGGTGCTTGATAAAAAGAAAAAAAAAGGCATAAAGAAAAGTTCAAAGCCCATGGATTCAGCTTGTGAGTTGCAAGCTGCTCGCCTCTCCTCCTGGCAGATACTTTTTTGTCTTGGTCAGCAATGACTAGCTTTTCAAAGTGACCTGTCAGATCTTCGTTCCTTTCTTCTCTTGTCGGCCAAGGAGCTGAGCAGTGGGGAGAAGCGAGAGGAGGTGACCCAGGTGACAAGAGCAAGGCTGACCTTCTATTCATTAACCTTCTGAGAATTTTCTATTGAAATACAAAGCCTCAGCCCACTTGTGCCTGGGCCTGACCCAGCAGCTTCACATCTTGCTACTCCATGCCAGATGGGACAAGACACCTGCCTCGATCCATGCACAATTTTTTACTTCTTGTCTGTTAGAGGTGTATATTTTGGGAACATGCCCCAGGGCTCTGACCCATGACTTAGCCAGGAGTGGCCATGGGACCTTGATTTTAGGCCCCATCATTTTTTAAAATTTCTCCTTTGGAAGGGAATTTGGCATCCTCCAGGGATCGCAGAGGATGACAGAAAATCCAGGGAGGCTCCGTCTCCAGTTACCAAGCAATGTAAGTTCATACGCTTTTAAACCAACATCACTGATAAAACGGTATGAAGCAGCTTTGTAGTTAGATATTCTACCTGGAGAAATTAGAAGGGCAAAGGTTTTGTCAGGAAATGCTGTGGCAGGAGGGGGTAGAATGGGGTGAAAGTTTGGGGCAAAAGCCTGGACAGGGAGAGGGGCTGGTTCCTTAGCATCACCTTAAGATAGTTTATGTTCCTCCTAAATTACTTTTTTTCCTATTACACAAGCTATAGCTCTATTATTCTAAAATAATGATTAGTATTCTACAATAGCTCTCTATTAGAAAATTATTTTAGTTAATAAGACATCATTTAGGGCTTCCCTGGTGGTGCAGTGGTTGGGAGTCCGCCTGCCGATGCAGGGGACGCGGGTTCGTGCCCCGATGCGGGGGGGATCCCGCATGCCGCGGAGCGGCTGGGCCCGTGGGCCATGGCCGCTGGGCCTGCGTGTCCGGGGCCTGTGCTCCACGGCGGGAGAGGCCACAGCAATGAGAGGCTCACATACCGCAAAAAAAAAAAAGACATCATTTAAAACCCATTATTCAATTTGTTGTTGTTTATTTGTATTGGCTTTTGATATGCATTATTCTACCAGTAATCATTATCTTCAATGACAAACACACTAAACTCATTCTTTCCTTCATTTTTCAATGTTTTCATTTTCGCATTTCAAAAAATGTAGCAAACTCGGTCCAATAGCTCTAATGACAAACAACTCAATGCATAGAACTTCACAGTAGATAATTCTGAAGGGTGGTCCCCTCAGCATTTATAAGGACAAGGCTGGATTTTCAGCCAGAAAACATGACTTGAGTCCTGGCCAATTATTAACTTAGGGTGAAAGTCACTTTACCTCTCTGAGGCTCCATTCCATTATTTGTCAAATGGGAATAGGATATTATACTCGGTCTGTATCACATGGCTATTGTAGAGATCAAAGGAAAAATATTGAAAGTGCTTTAATAAATTTCTGAAGTCCTGTAAAATGTAACAAAATAAAAGTTACTATAAAAGCTGATGCAATAGAATAAATTATTCTTGATCTTAGTGAAATACTTTTACCTGATTTGGGGGGAAAGATCTGTTCCAATACAATTCCATTCAGTTAATAATGCAAGTGGTAGTAGCTTGCTTTGAACTCTAACCAATGTAATATAAGGAGAACAAACTTGGATGGCAATGAGACTGAACTACAAACCCTGGCTCTGCTACTAATACATTATGTAAACCGGGTGAGGTCTTTACTTTGTGAGCCTCAGTTTTCTAACCTGTAAAACGGGGATAAGAACCTACCTCTTAGTATGACTGTGAAAATTAGGTGATATTAAATATGTCAAGTGCCCAGCAGAGCAGCTGGCACCCAGTGGATCCTTGATAAATGTCCATTTGCTCTAGCCTTCTCTGAGATTCCTCATAAAAATGGAAATGGAAATAGAGCCTGTTCTCTTACAGTGCCGACTTCTTCAAGGTGAACTCACTCAATATGTGGTTGATAAATTGGGGAATGACATTGGTATAATGGTTCTCATATAACCTTTTTCTGGGATATTTATGTCCTAAAGCAATAAGGGGCAAGATTTCTTGCAATTAAAGAGAAAGCCTTAGCATCATAAGAAGACCTTAAGGAAAAAGTTGGAATTGACAGAAAAGCCTTTCTTTAGTGCAAGTAGTGGCTAGTTTAGTGGTTTCCAGAACCACTATATTTTCCACTCTGTTACCTGGTAAAGCTGAGATAAAAAATTGAGGAGACTATGAAAGCATGTCCTTTATGTTAAATTATAATTTTTTGGACAAAGAAGTCTATACTCTGGGTCAGATTTTTAATTTTAATGAATCTGATCTCTGTGAGATGGGAATGCCACCCCCTCTGACCCCCACCCAGGACCTATTTCTCCAAGGAGGAAGCACAAAATCCAGGGTTTTGGTTGCAAAGGATTGACTGACTTACGTAAAGGCAGGTTTTAATTTACCTGTGTTGCTAGTTTTATTAGGATTGTTGTGTTTTTGTTACATTTGGGTGGTCTTCTCCAAATGCAATTTTGTCCCTTAGTCTCTGTTATTTTATTGTGCAATTTTGCAGAATGTGAGGTTTTTAAAATATATAGCATTATAGCAGAAAGCCTGTATTAGGAAATTAGAGTCCATTCAGTCACCTACAGGAAGCATATGCTCCATTTAGGTATAATAAATAGTTGAACCATCACTAGGCCTAATCATTTGAGACAGGGAATATTTTTAGAATTTTTAATAAGATCAAAATGAAAGCAATTATGTTAGAATATATATGTGAGTCAAAGGAAAGGAAAAAATGTGAGTCACTAGAATGCCTTTCAACGCATGTGATTGATAACGTCAGCTTCACATCCTAGAGTTTATAAGAACTGGGTCAGGGCCCTGCTGGGGTGATGGGGAAACCTAGCCAGGCTCCAGACCACCACCCAGCTTCAATCACAGAAGCTCCTCTCTTCTCTGTTTTAGATTGAACTTACACTGAGGTTTCCTTTCAGACAAGGGTTTTTGAAGACTATAAGTCATTAAATGTGATGACAATGGGTCATTTGCAGTCAATATTTCTGTCCCACCAATTGTCCTTTATCCAGGCCTAGAAGAGACTCTACAGATCATGACCAATGTTGGTCTTTAAGGAAGATTCAGAAAAATTTTATTACATTTCAAGAACTTCAAAGCTAGGATATTGTCCATATTGCACTTTCTTCACTGCCTGCATTTGAAGTCATGGTAAAAATGCTTTCCAAAAAAAAAAAAAAAAAATGCTTGGGGCACTCCTCTCCTCACTGGCTTCTCTGTAAGAACAACTTCAAAAGGAAATGCCATTGCTTGGTCAGAGAATTCCTTTAGATACCTGATCATTTGAAAAGGAGATTTTTAAGAACTTTTTATTTGGATAAAATTTCCCCCCCAAATTTTAACGAAGACAACTATACTATGGTAAGATTTTTAATTTTGTCCAAACCAATCTCTAGGAGGAGTGACTGCCTTCCAGGACCTGTGTTCCAGGGTCTAGTCTTAATCCTCATGTCCCTTCAGTCTCCTTCAGTCTGGAATATTTCCACTGTCTTTCTTTGTCTTTGATGACATTCACATTTTTTTTTTTAAGAGTACATTCTTTTTTCATTAATAGAACATTCTTCCTTTGAGGTTTTCTGGTATTCTTCATAATTAGATTCAGGTTCTACATTCTTGGCCACAGTCTTACATTAAGTGATATGTGTCCTTCCTAAGGTATCATATCTCAAGACACAGGATGTCCATATAACCCCTCAATGGACGTACTGATCTTGATCACCCAATCAAGGTTTGCTCCAACTTCTCCAATGTATATTTACACGTAATATATATTACATATTGTTTTCTCTTGTAACTGATAAGCAGTCTCTGGGAAGACAGTTAGGCTATGTAAATATCCTGTTCTTCATCAAAATCCCTCCTCCCCCTTCCCCAGTTTTAGCATCCACTGATGATTCTTATCTGAACCAGTCAGTACTACCATGGCTGCCAAATGACCTTTTCCAACTCCAGCCAGCAGGCCAGCACTTGTCATTGACAAGAGAATATTTTGGATGGTAGTTCCATAACCCAATAAAATGGTTTTTTGTCTTGCTTGGAAATTCAACCTAATAACATTCTGAAAATCACACTCTCTATGATTTTTATCTGAGAACTTTTGGAATGACCTTTGGCTAAAAACATTAAGATTCTCATCTGTCCCCAGGTTGCCAATCCCTGTTTTAGGTTATGACCTTTCAGACTGGTCTTGTCCCATCACTGTGCCCACACCTTTGATCTAAATAGTCTGATTTACTTGAAGGGAGGTCAGATGAGGAAGTTAGGCAGACAAGCTCCAATCTGTCGCACAGATATGCTGGCTCATTAATTCCTGGTTCTCTGCCTCGTGGCTGCTCTGCTCCAGAGCTAGGATGCCCTGCCCTCTACCTCCTCCATGTCCTAACCTCACCCATCCTTTGCCACAGGTAGTAAAATACAGACCTGGAGGGCTCAGAAATGTGAAAGTCTGAGAGGCCTCAAGAGATACTGAAATGTTCCTACAGGATATAGAGCCACTGGGAGGCTCTCCAGCAAGCCCAGATGAGCAGTCTCTGCTTACCATGTGCAGAGGCCACAGATCTTGGGAAGTTGTGAGAGCTTCTCTTGACTTGTGGTTGAGGATTATCACCTGAAACTTTTAGTCTCCTATAAAACACTGGGTTCCCAGGCCTTGGGAGACCATGGATCTGGTGGAAATGGGAATTATTTTGGAGGGGCTCACAGTTCACCAGCCCCAGATAAAATGGGTTCTGAACTCTCTGAAGAGAGAGTCTTAGACTTCAGCAGGGGATGCTTCCATGACTCTCACAATTCCAGAAAATTCTGGAACAGAGGCCTGGCAGTTCTAGACAGAGCTTCAAGGCTATGGTGAGATTAGGAAGGCCCTAGTGAGCGGGGCTGGTGATAACAGCCACTAAGTGCCACAGCAAAAAAGTCACGTTCAGGGTTGGAGGAGCAGACACTGATGGGTCTCTCCTTCCCACTGTGAAGAACCCAGCTGCCTTTGGGACCGCCATATGGTCAGCCCATCTCTGGGCTCCCATGGGCCCAAGCAGGTCAGGCAGGGAGGCAGACCAGGGGTTTAGACCCACCAAGTTGGGAGAAAGCTAAGTCTGGGAATGCAGGGGGATCTCCAGGAGTTGATTTTTCTAAAGAATGGGAAAACAGCATAAATTCTAAAGTAGATCAGAAAATAGATTAGTCAAGAGAAGGAACAGATAAGATGTAAGCAGCATTGGCTAAAGTCTAAATCAAGCTGGGGTCCCAGTACACCCCAAGCAAGTTCTGTAGTGCAGGCCGAGGTAGGACAACAGAATCCGAGGCCAAAAGAATGAGAGTTTGGGAACAACCTTGGGCAGCTCAGCCCACGGTCCAGCCCCCGCCGTGCTCTCAATGCTACTCGTACAGCCTGTACCAGCTTTCACATCAGTGCCCTTGTCCAGGCTGTTCAGTGGCTCTTTAAAGCCTCTGCCACATGCCTCGTGGTGTCACCCAGCCCTGCATCCTTCTCTCCCAGCAGCTGGTTTGGCTTCCTCTTTCATCACAGCATCCCCGAGCTTTCGTGTGCTGCTCAGTAAGTGTTCGTGGAGTGAATTAAGAAATTAATTAATGAGTGACACACATGTGCCTGGAGATCTGAGATACCAAGCAGGAGACTGGTCAGTGTTGACTAGAGCAGAAGCCTGTGTACCCAGGGAGAGAGATGGCTGTCCCAAGACAGCTGGGCTCTACACAGCGGGAAGAAGATACCTTTCAGTTCCTGCTCTTCCAGGCTGGACTTGACGCTTCCCCAGAGGCTCTTAGTGGCTGTTATCACTGGCCCCCCTCACCAGACTTACGCCTGTCATAACCCCCACTCCCTCTCCCCACATCTGGGGAGGACTGATCCCAGACCAGGCAGGGAGAAGGGACTCATTGGTCCAACTTGAAACGTCAGCCCATCTGAAGAAAGGGACCCAAAGAAGTCTCTAGAATGCTGTATTTTAAAATATTATGGTTTTATGTTTAAAAGCAATGCTTGAAAACATCAAAAGAAAAAGTATATTTAAAGTAAAAAGTGAAAAAGACTTTCCCTTCCCAATCCCCAGAAGTCAGTCATGAATAGTTTGGTGTGTTTCCTTCCCAGCTTGTGTGTGTGAGTGTGTGTGTGTGTGTGTGTGTGTACTTATATTTTTAATGGTCTCAAAAATGGTCTCAATATACATACCAATCCATTCATCACCTTGCTTTGTCACTTAACAATGCATCATGAACATGAATTTTTCCCCTATTAGTACCTTACTTCCCGCCTTTGGAAACATTTTGCTGCTGCTCCTGTAGGTTTCTTAGATTCTTTCTCAGGCATCCTTTGTATGAATGAGCTGTAGAAACTATTTAACAAGCTCTCTTTTTAAACAAGCTCTCTTTGACAGCCATCTAGGTAGCTTCTGATGTATTATTTCAAACAATACTTCAGTGAATATTCTTAAGGAGATGCCTCTGCACACTTATATAGATAGTTCTATAAAATTAATTTCAAGAAAAAAATTACTGGGCCAAAGAATTTGCATATTTAAAAAAATTTAAAGTAACGTCAAACTTAAAGAAAAGTTCCAAGAATAATACAAACAATACCCACATAACCTTTGCCCAGATTCTTTACCTATTCTTATCATTTCACACCATTTCTTTGTTATTTGCCTGCTCCTGACCAATTTTTTTTTTTCCTAAACTCTTGGAAGACACGCTACATGCATCATGGCTTTTATCCCCATAAGGTAACACATACTTCAGTGTGTATTTCTGTACTTCCTAAGAAAAAGGATATTCTCTTAATAACTGTAATAGTACAGTTGTCAACTTAATTTAATTTAACATGGATAAAATACTTTTTATCAAATCTACTGTCTGTATTCTAATACTGTTAACTGACCCCCAAAAGTCCTTTTTAGCACTTTTTCCTCCTAGTACAAGATCCAGTCCAGGATCAGATATTGCATTTCGTTGTCATGTTGTTAAAGCCTCTTTTAATCTGGAACATTTTCACAGCCTTACTTTATTTTTTATGATATTGACATTGTTAAAGAATACTGCCCCTATTTGTAATAGTAGCTTCCTCTTTGGGGGTTTGTCTGATCTCTCCTCACGATTAGACCCAGGCTCTGCATCATGCATTACATAAATGATGGTGTGTGCTTCTCAGGGTACCACATCTAAGCACGTGATGTTCATTGGCTTCTCATGGTGATGTTAAGAACTGCATATTTTAAATTCTGGTAGGAAAAAAGTTCATTTCCCAAAACATTTTTCCCCGTGTATACTCCTGCCACAGTTTGTGAGATTTCTGCACAACCCTATCCCTTTCCTTACGCAGGCACCACCACCAGTCTTCTCAACATATGCCCGGTCAGTACATTGTGCTTGTTAATGCTTTATTTTATAAAGAAAGCAATACATTTTTTTTTCTCATTTCATTTTGAGATACTCTTTAGTATTCTTATGCCTCAACAAAGGTTCCCCAAACATCAGAAATGCAGTAGACTCCCATGGTCTTTTGTAGCCCCAAACTCACTGGGACTTGGACAGTGTGAGTGTGATGACGGCACAGGCGGGATGGGACCCTTGGCTGAGAGTTTGGGGCTCCACACTCTGTAAAAGCAAAACAGAAATGAGTCTTTTTATCCCCCACTTTGGGAGAGAAAAGATGCCCCTGCCCTCCATATGCAGGGACATTTATCTCCATTTATGCTTCCATCTTCTTTCCTATTATCTGCTATGAGGAAAAGGAAGCATGGGATTGGGAGTTGAAGGATCGTTTTCAAGTGTCCCCTCCACTTTCTATCAGGTGTGGACTCATGGCCACCCTCCTCGCCTCCCCCGGTTCACATACCTGATGAGTAAGGGACTCAGGAGGAGCTGGCCTCCCCGAATGGTCTTTGGGGCTGGCCCTGCCCTCCCTGGCCTCCCTCACTGCCACCAGAGAGGACAGGCAGCCCGGGGAACAGGGCTCCTGCCGGGAGACAGGCGGAGCAGCCTCACTCACGCATCTCACACGCTGCCAGCATCAGCCAGCAGCACCTCGTATGCCCCTCTGAGATAATTAAGCATTATTATCCCTATTGGCAGGTGGAGACAGTGAGACAGTGGTTCAGTGACTTGGTTATAACTGCCGGGATTGTTTGAGGGAGAAGCCGTGCCAAGAAGGGAGTGCAGTTCAGGAAGCTAGAAGAACTTAAGCTATTTAATGTGACTGATGATTTTAAAATAGCTGCTGGAGGGTGGGGGCCGGAAGAGGGGCTAGAGGCATGGCCAGTGGACGTCGGGGAGGCACCAGAAATTACCCTGCGGACGAGGAATAGACCTAGTATACCTGAGAAAATGGGTTGCCACAGTCTGTCAGATGCTTACAGAAGAGGAGGGAAAACACTGAAGGCTTAGTCAGCTCTGTGAGGACAAGGAATAAACCCCTCAGCTTCCCGCAGAGCTGGACAGAGGTCCCCAGGATGGGCGTGTAGACAGAGCATCCACCCTACCGGCGCCCTCCCCTCACGGCTCAGCGTCTGGAGCGCTGCCGCGTTACCCTAGGAAGTGTAGCACTACCTCAGAGTGGCAGGAAGCCCCGAGTGTCTCCATACACAGAGGTGGGAATAGAATGGGAGAAGAGTGGGTGCCTGCCTGAGGGTCACAGAGGAGACACTTGGGACAAAGGTGGGGAAGCCATCACGGCCTGTTGACAGAGACAGGAGCCACAGAGACCTGGTGCCAGGTGTCACTAGTGAGGCAAACAGATGCACTAGAAAAGGAGAGGAGAACTGTGGTCTCTAAGGGTGAGGCAGACAGGCAGCAGTGAAGCTGTGGCGATGGCAGCTCCAGGGAAAAGCACAATTCCTTCCATGTTCAGAAAAGCAGCCAATACACCCTGGACCAGCCCGGGCGGGGAAGGGTAGAGAGCACGGTGACTGGCCACCCTTGTCCTCAAGCCTGACCATCCCGTTTGCTGGCCCTCCCCGCCAACCTGGCCATTCCGAGGTCACATAGAGGTTCACCCTCCCACCCCACCCTCTTGGGGCGCAGGCTTGGGGGTTGCACCAGGGGAGACTAAGCCCCATCATCCCTGCCAGTTACCACTGTGGAATTCCCCACACAGTGCCCTCCTCAGGGCAGAAGTGGTTTTGTTCTCTTTCCCTCTACTGACCCTGACCTTGCCCGGAGAGGCTTGTGGAATGAATGAAGGCAGCATGTGAATTTTTAGCCCTTGTCTCTCCACCCTTTCTTTTTAATTATAACCTCGAGAAATGCTGTGTGATAAAAAAATATATAGTGAAATGCCCACATCTCAGCCATCGGGGGCTATTTTGGGGGTGGATAGTGAGAGACAGCTGTTTGCCCTGACAGTATAGTACAGAGAAACAACGTCTGTTTGGTTGAAGAACAGGGTTTTTTTATTATTTTTTTTTTCCAGCTGGGAAACGTCACCAAGTGGCCTTTCTGTTCTTCACACATGAAACACACACTATCATCCGCATATTTTTAGTTAATTTATGTCCAAATAGGCCTTTCTCTCGCTGCTGGAAAATGATGTTTGGGCTGCAATTACCTTTCCAGCATCTCACAGAAGGGTTTTAGCGCTCACAAAGCTCAGCGGAGAGGCAGCACGTACCCCACCGACTGTAAATCTCTCCATTTGTAGCTATTCAAATCACATATTTTATTACGAGTACAAAATACGTTGTGTCATTCATTTTGGAGGAGCAGCTAATGCTTCAAGAAAAGCTTTGAAAAACATTCTATTTAGAAACAATTTTGTCTGCAGCCAATGCATTGTGTCTTTTGGGGTTGTCTTTTCTCCCAGCCCTTTTCTCTGTTCTGTGTGCCACTTGCATGACAAATGAGATCATCTTCTCTCCAAAAGCTCACCTGTCCATGCAGCCGGTTTCCCACCTAAAGTTCTAATTCTCTGTATGTTGCATCATAATCCTTAGCATGGTAATAAATTACAGTGTCACCATCAAGATCGTGGCTTCTGGAAAGAAATAAGCAGCGGGGCCAGATGAACTCTCTCAGAAGATTGAGAGACTGTTTTCATGCAAATTCCTGGCATCCTGGGGAACTAGAAACAGCCTCTTTATTATATAGACTCAGTTGCAATCCAGCAGCCAGAAGCCATTTCCACTGGCTCTTAGAAGCCGGTAATGCTAGAGAAAGATAACCTTTTTGGCAGAAACTTCTTTTTCTTCTTGGCTGATACGGGTCTTATCTGGAAACATCACTTTGCTCATTAGGTTGGGCATAATGGGTCAGTGTACTTTCCAGAGTGCTTTTAAATAGAGACATTCATTCTAAAATACCTTCTTAATTTAACACTTAGAATCACGTTAGATCTCTGGGTCCAAAGCAGTGGACGGTGACTGGGGAGCAGCGCACAGTGACTGCAGGGCAGGAGGAGTGCGTGTCCCATGGATGCACCCTAGGGCAGGGCCATCTGTGTCTGAACTGTCTACAGAGGGCTGCACAGAGCCAAGGCTGATCAGCCACATGGTCAGGATGGTCACCGCTTCAAGGGGGAGTGTTCAACCTGCCACTCCAGAGGGCCACTTGCTCTATGTGATGTGAACTTCACCCCAGTTCACCCTCCATTCCCCTTGAGTCATAGATACACTGGACAGAAACTTTGAGGAAGCCAGCTCATTGCCTTTTTCTCCATCATTTTAAGATCTTTTGCAGTTCAGTGCAGTAAGGCAAATACTTGCCAAATATAGGCTACTTATTCTCTCACCTGTAGCAGGCATCACTCATTAGTCATGGCAGCATTCCATGCTGAGCCCAGATGAAGCCTCAGAATCCTTCTCAACCCAGCCATTAACAACGACCAGAGTTGGTATATGAGATGAGACTTCACTCAGTCCCTGACTTATGCTGGATTGATCTATGCCAGTGGTTCTTAAAGTATAGGAACCACACTGAGAATTTGTTAGAAATGTAAATTCTCAAAGCCAATCCCAGGACTAGTACATTTGAAAGTCCAGGTTAGGGCCCTTGTGATGTGTGTTTTAACAAGGCTTCCAGGAGAGTCTGATGCACACTCAAATTTGAGAACCACTGCTGCAGGCCAGTGCTTGTGACTAATGACTGCTCATTAGAATCACCTGGAGCATGTTAAAACTTACCAATGCTTGAGCACCACTCCCAGAGATTCTGAAGAAATTAGAACACCCACTGGCATTAAATAATAATAATAATAATAACCTTCCCCAGAGTGATTCCCAATGGGTAACCAAGCTTGAGAAGCACACGCTAGTATTTATGGGTATGTCAGGAAAAGGGATATTGACATGGCCTTCAGCTACTGTTGTGCAATTAAGATAAAGCTCCCCAGGCCTGGAGTGGCCACCTGGGTGTGTGGACACTGCTGGTGGAGTGAGGGTGGTTCTCCCTCAGGCATGTCACGCCTCTCCAGTGAGTAGGGGTAGTGATGTGGCTCCAGCACTGCCTTCTGACTGTTGTCCCCGTTTCCACATCAGTGGAGATGCCAAGGATCTGTCCCTTGAAGCCCTCACCCCACAGCACTCACATTGCTCAGCAAAGGGCAGTCCTTCAAGGAGTAGACTGGCCGGGTCTGAGCAACAGCGCTGAGGAAGTATTACAGAGGACCCTGTGGTCCTCTGGGCTTCCACCTAAATGTTAGAGGTTTCCCTCACCCCCAATAGTAGCCCACGGTGGATCTGCCACCTGGGAATTTAACAACAGTATTTTTAAACTAGTGCCTGGTAAAATGGTGTATACTCAATGTATTCATTCCTAGGCTGCTGTAACAAAGTACCACAAATTGGGTGACTTTAAGCAGCAGGATTTTTTTTTTTTCTCTCCCAGTTCTGGAGCTTAGAAGTCCAAAATCAAGGTGTTGCCTGGGTCGTATTCCCTCCAAAGTCTCCAGGGAGGAGTCTGGTCCCTGCCTCTCTCTCCTCGTTTCTGGTGGTTGCTGTTGCTATCAATCTTTGCAGTTGCTTGGCTTGTAGTTGCATCACTCCCACCACTGCCTCCATCTTCACTTGGTATTCTCTCCTACATCTCTGTGTTTTCACATGGCCTCCTTATAAAGACACCACTGGCTGGATTTAGGGACCACTCGAATCTGGTATGACCTCATCTTTTACTTTATGTTACCGATCAAAGGGCTTGCTGCCTGACACGCATAGAAGCCAATACCATGGAACCA
This sequence comes from Globicephala melas, assembly GCF_963455315.2. Classification (NCBI taxonomy): domain Eukaryota; kingdom Metazoa; phylum Chordata; class Mammalia; order Artiodactyla; family Delphinidae; genus Globicephala; species Globicephala melas. The sequence goes on along the minus strand of NC_083317.1, from coordinate 129,609,322 downwards.
GCCTTTGAGAAAAGAAAAGCCTTTATTGTGAGGTTGATCAGCAAGGAGACAGGAGGCAAGGCTCTCAAATCTGTCTCCCTGATCCAGGGTTGGGTCACAGTTCTTCAAATTAGGGGAGGATGGTTGGTAAACGGAAGAACTGGTGGGGCAGGTTTTGATTGGAGGGCTTTTGAACTTGGCCATTTATGGTAAGGTATGGTAAAGGGACTTCAGCACCGGTCTTCATGGACAGCGCACCCTTAGTATCTGAAAGGGTTCCAGCATTCAGGTTCCAGTCATGTCCCAGTTCTTTGGTTCTGTGGGGTGGAGAAACTTCGGTTCCGGGTGTTATTTGAGATCGAAAATTTCTCCTCTGTGTATGCTTCAGCTGCACAAGTTGCAGTTTTGTTCTGTTGTCTCTGAAAAACAACTCAGTATATTGCTAGAAACAGAATGGGGCCAGTTTGGGGCTGGTTCTTTGGTTACAGTTACATCCCCAAAGACCAGATTTCCAAATAAAGTCAGGAGTTTAAAAGTTGAACGTATCTTTGTTAGGGGGGGTGCATAAATCTACTCACAACACTCAATAAATTCTTGTTTAATGGTAACAATAATATACTGGGTGATTTATGTATATATAATGTTGGATCTTCACAACAACCCTAATATGTTTTATATATTACAAACCTATTCAAGAGTGAGCATTGTGAAATTCAGGACCATTGTGTGATGATCTCGGTCATAAACCTATCACTCCAAGGGGATTCCTCATGAGGCACGATTCCAATGATTCCATGATCATGATACTCAATATGCATGAGTGTCTGGATTCCTGTTATATCCCTGCTGAGACTTCCTCTCACACATGATGGGGGAGAAAAGTACTGTAGCAACGCCCAGACACACAGAAGCATTACCCTTATGGGCATCTCTAGGATAAGTAACTAGCGAGGGAAATCAGTCCTATGCTCAGACTTTAGCCTGGAAAACTCCACAATTAGGTGGGTTCTAGAAACGAAAGCTACGAGCTGTGCCTAATGTCACTGTGGCAAGGCAGTGAGCTGTCTGGGTGGCACTGGAGATATCCTTCACTCCTTGAGAGTAGGGTTGAGTCTCGTCACTGCCAGGTTCCCAGCCGGGTGCCAGGCAGAGTGGGTGCTGCATAGATGCTTGTTGCAGGCTGGCTGAGGCTGAGGGACTAAAGTACCTCTATGCTGGAACCTTCTACCTGTTGGCGTCACTCCTGGTGGCAGGTGTAGATGTAAGTTATCAGCAGGTGCCCCTGCAGATGGCTAGGTTAAAATTCATCTGCTGCCAGACATCATCTCCTACTTTATCAAATCACACACACACAAAACACACACAAAACACACACACGATCTTTATAGTTTGTCTCATACCTGAATTAAGGCATGATTATCCTGAAGCAAACTTTTAGAGATGTTAAACTTTTGAAGAATTTCTGGGCAGCACAACCATTCAATGCCAAGCTTTACCTGGAAGGTCAGTGTAGGAAGTACACTGATAGCGGTGAGATGCCTCTCCCTCCACGCCTCTTCTCCCTCCCCCACATGCTAACAGTGCCGCCCTGATGCAGCTCTGGGGGAACCAGGTCCCTGCCGAATGCACACCTGCGACTTCAGCATCCCTGGGGGCATCGAGTCATCTGGTGCTTTGAGGAACCTCTGCAGGGGACAATGCTCTCTGCAAGCTCGGTGTTGTCCCCTCTTGCCCACGTGGGCACAGATTCCTTCCAGAGAGTCTCGCCTGTTCTCCATCCCCTGAGAATTCTTCCCTCATGCTTCTTCCCATCCAACAGAGCAAACCACTCCTTCCTTATGCTCCTTCCTCATGCCTGCATTGGTAATAACTGGGACCCTCAGAGAACTTTGCAGTCACAGGAATGCCTTGGCCTTGGACTTTCCAGTCCAGACTCCTCTTCAGGCAAGAAGACTTCCCTCACTAACAGAAGCCCTGGTGGCTGCAACACTATCCCACTTCCTTTTCTCCTAGTCCCCTGCATGGAGCTGGTCACCATCATCTACATTAATAGATTTCCTTTCATGTCATTGAAGATAGGTTAAATAATCATCACCATAATTACCTCTGAGCATCAGAAGGCAACGCTGATGACATGATGTTTGAAAGGCTGAGAGGAAATCGAAAACTCCCAGAAGGAAAACACCCATCCCCATGCTCCCCTGGCTGCCTTGGAGGTCAGCGCCCCCGCTCTCGTGGCAGAGGGCCGGTGGTGACAAGCTGTCACCTGCCTGTCCGGCCACTCTTCTCAAAGCCTCTGCCACCTGCTGGGATGGGGGCGGGGTAGTGACAGGCCAAACTCCGTGTTCAGTGAGGCCCAACAGCGCAAGGTGGCAGGAGGGCTGAGGCGCGTCAGTGGGCCTGGCACTGCTACTTGACATGCAGGAGGGAGGGCTCAACAGCTGTCACTGGTGGCCCCTGGGGTCTGCTCCAGACTCGGGAGAGAGGATACCTTCAGACTCCCACATTTCCTCTTTGAAGTTCAGAAGAATCACACTTTCGTCTCCCCTCCCTCCTCTCTCTGACACAAACAGATGCATAAAAGATAAGCCCTAACTCTCTTTTACCCACAGACCTACACGGCCAAGTTTTCTCTCTGTCTCTCTGTCACACACACTGGTAAGTTCTCACTCACAGAGTCTCATTCCCTCTCTCTCCCTCTCTCTCTCTCTCTCTCTCTCTCTCACACACACACACACACACACACACACACACACTCACACTCACACTGCTCTCTCCTACCTCAAGTAACCCAGGTGTATTGAGAGACCAGAAACTGCTCCCCTCTGGGGGAGCCCCAGGCGCCCTCCAGGTGTGGCAATACCACCTCCCCTAATGGGGACACACAGCATGGGGTCCCTGCACTGTCAGACACCTGCCTCAGGTGTCTGACAACTGCCTGTTCGCTGGCTGAGTTTTCTACCTCTCTTCCCAGCCATGGTACCGAGGAGATAAAGCCAGTAAATTCATTCATGTTTTGGGGAATGGTGAGAACAGAGCCTCCTGTTGCCTCGCAGCCCAAGCCTGCCCTCCAGGCATTTGTCACGTTGCTGGCATTTGAGCTGAGAATGTCTCCCACCACAAAAGCCTGCCATCTCCTGGGGGAAATCAGGGCTGTCTTCTTGGCAGAAAGCTGGATGTGTGCCTGGGGAGGTCGGGGCCAGACAGCCTTTATTCCTCCCAGACCCCGGGTAGGAAACCAGGTAAAAATATACTTTGCAGTTTGCTCCTTTTTCTCTCACTTGTGCTCAGATTAACCACTTATACATTTTTTTTTTTTTTTTTTTTTTTTTGCGGTACGCGGGCCTCTCACTGTTGTGGCCTCTCACGTTGCGGAGCACAGGCTCCGGACGCGCAGGCTCAGCGGCCATGGCTCAGGGACCCAGCCGCTCCGCGGCATGTGGGATCTTCCCAGACTGGGGCACGAACCCATGTCCCCTGCATTGGCAGGCAGACTCTCAACCACTGCGCCACCAGGGAAGCCCTCCACTTATACATTTTTAAGGTATTTTTGCTAAAGTCCAACACATGTTTCCGGTGATTTGAACAGATCGTGGGAATGGTCAGTATAAAAATAACCTCCTTCAGCCGAGGCAGGAGGCAGATGAGAAGGGGGAGGAGATAGGGAGCTTCAGGTCTCATAGCCCAGGCATCGCAACGGGGCCGTGGGAGTGAAGTCCAATATTTGGCCTGGAGAATTGAAAACGAGGACCATTTGCTCTAGAGAATGATGAACTCCACCCTCGTAAGTGGTATCAGTGCCCTACAGAGCTGCTCTGCTCTCTGCTCCCCTCTATTTCCCCCGTGAGAGTTCCGTGCTCTAGCCATCCTGCATTGCTGGCAGTTACCATCTTCTCTGTTACCCCAGCATCTGCACAGGCTGCTCTCTGCCTGGACTTCCCTCCTCCCCACACTCTGCCTGATTAACTAGTTACCACGTGTATAGCGTGGACCCTCTATGCCAGGCCCTGCCCCAGCACTAGATGGAGCGTAATCCACTTATCCTCACGATGACCTGACTGTGTAAGTGTGATCACTACCCCCATTTTGGCAATGAGATACAGAGGCACAGAGAGGTTAGGTAACTTGCCCTAGGTCACACAGGTAGAAAGGGACAATACTGGTATCCACACCTGGCCAAAGGCTTCAGGAAACTGCCCTTCTGACCGCTCCTGTCCACCTTCCCTGACCCTTTCCTATGTTAGGGAGTTTCCTCTGGTTCTCAGAACACCCCGTATCTGCCTCGGCCTCACCCTCATCACTTTCCACCTTGTTAACAATATGTATTAAGTTTCTGTTTTCTTGTCTGCCTCCCCATGCTTGCCCAGCTTGAGGGCAGGGCCCCTGGCTGGCTCAGCCCTGGGACACCAGCTCCTCAGAAAGGGCCTGGCACAAAGCAGTGCTTCTTGCCTATTTGTTGACGGGGTGCATGGATGGATGGATGGATAGCAACGCCTTAGGTAAACAAAACAGGCCAAGTTCTGGCGGACAAACCAAGGGCCAAGCAGAGAGCCGAAGTGGAAACTCCCAGGGTGGGATCGGAGGGTAAAATGGAGAAACAAACCTAAGGGTGGCCCTTTAGAACAATGTGTCTGCAGCTCTGCATGTCGACCTGCACAGAAGGGCAGGGAGGAGAGCCAGCATCTATCCGCTCTGGGCCCGGTAAACCCAGTGCAGCTGGGGCTGCCTGCAGGCTGCAGAGTGAGGAAAACCTGTCCCCCAGGGCTGGAGCACAAGGCAAGTGGGGCAGAGGGGCGGCACAGCGTGATCTTGTAGTCAGGGGTGTCCCAGGAGGTATTACCAATCACTGCCTTCGTGTTTGCTTGTTTTGTTTCCTTCTGGCCCAAGTGTTGTGACTCATACATGCTGCGGGACAGCAGAGCATCACCTGCCTGTCACGGCACGGTGCCCACTTTATTCTCACGCACCTTCAGCTAGGAACCCTACGGTTGGGCTGACCAGGTTTCTCCTTCCCACAGGGAGGCAAGATCCCCGTGAGATGGACGGCTCCAGAGGCCATCGCCTACCGCAAGTTCACGTCTGCCAGCGACGTCTGGAGCTACGGGATTGTCATGTGGGAAGTCATGTCGTTTGGAGAGAGACCCTATTGGGATATGTCCAACCAAGATGTGAGTGTCAGTGGCACCTGGCTGCTACAACCCTTACCCCAGGGGTCCCACAGGCCATGGCATGCCAAGCGCACCTATCTGTTTTCTGCTTGGGGCCTCAGAACGTGAACGTGAGGTGTCCAGGGCAGGGGATATTGGATCGCCTTGGCACCAATATTTGAACTAATCAAAGAGCCCAGCATGACCCCAAAGCCTGTAAAGATGCCCAGGGCAATGCAGGAGACAATGGGCTGGTTCCGAATGGCCAGGAACCATGAATAGATCAGGCCCAAAGTGAATCAGGAAATTCTACCCCACTTCAGAGCTCCATCATCACGTGTAAAGGAAGGGAAGCCGTGCTGGTGGGAGGGCGGGCCTGGCTTCCAGGCTGCTCTGCTCTGACAGATGTGCTGTGTTGAGCCAGCTGCAGCTTCTGTCTGGGACTCACACCTCTCCTCTTTAAAGAGAGGAATTAATCGTAAAAGCCCTTCTTTCCTGAGAATCTGCTCTTCTGGGAGTCTGTGTCACCTGTCAGTGAAGGAGGTGCTGAGTGACAGTCCCAAGGCTGGTCAGCTTCAGATGGGCCTCAGGAGGGGACCTGTCTGAGTGGAGGTCAGCAACAACCCTCCAGGCCACTCACAAGGGACAGGGGGAAAGGAAAGGGCCATCTGAGATGCTTTAAGCAGAGGCATTTTGGGGAGGTGTTCCAGAGGGGACCCTTTGCTACATAATTACTAAAAGGTAGGAAGACTTTGAGGATGATTTGCTTTGGTAAGGTCCCAGTCAAAATCCTACCTGGATTCCCCCACTGCCTTGGACCCTGGGCTGTTCCCCAGGGCCACTCCTCCTTTGTGTTCTGAATACATGCCCTCCCCTTGGAGAGTCTGCAGTGTCAGTGTTACCTCTGTTCTCTGCTTGCTCTTCCCATCACCTCGGGGGACAGTTATTATCTTTCCCAACTTCCAAGCAAGAAGAGGCAGAGCTGGCCCAGTCCAGATGGGGAAACCAGCCACCCCATAAGCACCTACAGAGTGGGTAGGCTCTTCATTACTCGTAAACTGGAGAAGTCTGCCCCCAGCCAGCCCTCTATCCAGACAGACGTTCCGAGCCATGGCTGTCGCTCATAAGGTTGAGAAAGGTGGCCATCTGGGAGTCCAGGAAACACTTTCCAATGAGCCAAAATGGGAGCTGGGTGCTGCCGTGACAGTGGGTAGAGTGGCTTCAGCCCAGAGCAGGTGAAATGGCTGCGTCCTTAACCAGGTCCTGCTGCCGACCATGTGTGGCATCTAGGTCCTCTATTATCTCTGATTATCCATGCTTTGTCTCTGCTCCTGTAGCATGTCAAATCGGTAAGTGTTGGAATTGATGCCAAGGCTGCTTTCATGAAATCAAGTGCACCCTGGTTTTGTCCATACTGTCAGCTAGATGAGTAATAAACGTTAGCCGGAAAACGCAGACCCATTTTGTCCTGCCCGGAGACTGTAATCCGATTAAGCTCAATTCAGCACACATGGAACGGATTATGAAACTCTGACAGGCAAGATTTGACATTCAAGATATTCTCAGCAAATGCATTCACCTCTGCTGAAAACAAGTGAAGTTTCTGATATTAGACTTCCAGAATTCCCAAATCATTCATTCAACGAACACTCAGGGTATGCTAACTGTGACTAAGCATTGTGCTTGTCGGCTCTGTTCTTGGGGGGGTTTATAGCCCAGTGGCACATACACAGGGCTGTGGGAACATTTTGGGGGGAGGTAAGGAAGGTTTCCAGATATTTGACACTTGAGCTGGGCCTCAAAGGGAATAAGGACATCTGCAAAGTAGCTGTTTATTCTAATTTTATTGTATTTCTCCAAAATAAAGCCTCTCAGCATTGTTCCAAGTACCATTCCACTCTCTGTGGAAGGCGGAGGGTGACTTTTGCCCATTCAGAAGGTATCTTCTGACCCAGCCTGGGAGAGAGGCAGGAGGGGCTCCCAGCAGCTCGGGCTGCAGCCCGACTCATCAGAAACCACTGAGGTGGTGGCAATAAAGGATTTTACAGATGACAATTGAAAGGCTTTACGAAAGAGAATTGCAGAGGCAAGTCAGAGTGCTGGTAATTGGGCTTCCGGAGCCCAGGAAGGTCTTTGAACATGTACAGAGTTTGTCAGCCAGAGAGAGAACTTGGAAGTTCTACGGCTTGGATCTGATTGACAGAGATAATGAGAGTGGCAGTGTCTGTGGGGAGAAGCTGTGGTTTTACTGAAACATCAGAGCTCATCTTAACCCCCTCTGCCCTGGATCCTCCACTGCTCTGAGCTCCTCCACTTTTCTCCCTCCGCATGGAAGGTCGAGGAAGCCCGCCCACCGCCCAACTTCACTAATGAAAAGTGCACGTCTGGGGGCAGCCAGGAGCCCCTCTGGGGACAGGAGAGCAAGGGGAGGGGCCCTGCTCCTTTCCCAGAGGAGCTCCAGCCCTGGTCCCCAGTCCAGACCACCTGTCCCTGGTCCCCACCTAATACCCGCACCTGCCATCTCGGGGTACAGGTGAGCAAAGGCAGCCCTCACCCCATCCCGTTGCTGCAGACCATTCAAAGCAAGTCAGCCCTGCTCCGTGACAGCTGCCGAGACTGGTTCTCGCTGCCACACTCGCCATCACCTTCTGTCTGGAGACGCCATCTGATCTCATTTCAATCTCCAGTCTTTTCAGCATCCATTTATCTCATCCTGTTGTGGACCAAGGAAAGGGGCCCAGGACTCGCTCTGATTTTTCTATTCTGCTCAGCAGGACCCCCTCTGCCCCCAAGCTTGGGCCATATCTTTCTTCACAATGCAGACGCAGTCACTGGCATTTGGACTGAAAGTGGTTCTCCTGCCTCCTACCTGTTTTCTCCATACCTGCCAGAGAAGCAGGCATGACAGGGAGTGATCCCAAAGCCCCATTAGAGGACTACAATTCCTTTTTCAAAATAACGATGTTTTAATTCGATTGTAAGTTATATGTATTTGGAAAATTTAGAAAACACCCAGATCCTTAAAAAGAACAAAAATCTCCAAAGGCATAGTGCTTCAGAGAAAGACTTGACTAGATAAATATTACCCATACAGCAATTAATGACGTAGTACTTTTTCTTTGGAGTGGAGGGTAAAGCTTTTATTTTTTTCATATGTGCAAGAAGCGTCAATGCTCCCAGAGCATCTATTCGAGTAATAACAACAAAGTTATCTAGAAGAAATAGCAAATAGGAATTCCCTGGTGGTCCAGTGGTTAGGACTCTGTGCTTTCCGATTTTTCACTCCCAAGGGCATGGGTTCGATCCCTGGTCAGGAACTAACATCCCTCAAGCTGCGAGGCGGGGCCAAACATTAAAAAAAAAAAAATAGCAAATGGAATAAAGTCCCATTTGTAAACAAGAGCATGGGAAGGGGGCTCCTCTATCCTCTGTCCTGAAAGGTGAGATACAGAGAGGGAGGTGGCATTTACCAAGTCCCCACTATATGCTTGGTGCTTCCCAAATACCATCTTCCTGGACCTCCAGTTGGCCGGCAGCAGAACAGCAACCCTCTTTGAAGAGAAGACCTCCACTGTAATAGACGTGGCCGCAGTGACAGCCTCCATGTGATGATGGGATTCTTTCTACTCATATGTGTGGTGCTCACTGCGCATCACCTCACTGTGTCATTTAATCCTTCTCACACCCCCATCTGTGCAGTTTCAGGAAGTCAACTGACTCTCCCAAGTTTCTGGAGCTAATAAGAAATGGAACTAGGATCTGAACCCAGACCTCCAAGGTCTATGCCCCTGATGGCAATGCCACACCATCACTAACACAGTGCGTGGGGCTACACTCCTGTGGACCTGCAGGGAGGAGGAATCAGTGACTCTCTGATGTCCTCTTAAAAGGAAAGTCAGCACATCAAACAAACAGAGGAAGTACAGAAACACACGCCAGGATGGTGTTCCAAAAATTCCAACGAGGTGGCCTGCAGAAGAGCTGGGGGGAAAAGCAGCTTAGTGGCGTCCAGTCGAAAGCTCACAGACGGAAGAGTCAGCACGTGCCTGGGTCCCCAGTCTCTCGATGCTCTGCCAGGAGTGCTCGGGTCAGCTAGTCACACCTCTGAGTTGCGGCCCCCTTAGAGGGCTCCTTCCTCTTACGGGCAGATGGGAGAGTAATCTTGTTGGGGGGAACATTTGTGTTTGGGAATCTGGTCATCAAATAATTTGGGCAGCAATGCCAGTGGTTTAAGGGGAACAGGAGCTGCCCTACACTGGAAGACTTTGGGGGCCCCTAACCCCCAAAAGAAGTTGAATTTGGACACCAGCCCCTCCTGCTGGTCCCACCTAGCTTGTCCTTAGGCAGCCCAGAAAGAGCTCGTGGGGCCATTCAGTGGGTAATCCCACTTGTCCCCTTGGTGAGTGGGGACTCTGTGACAGGGCCCCTTAATCTGGCTGCTTGGAAGGAGCTGGAAAGGATGCCAGTTTTAAGCAAGGCTATTCATCCTCATGGATTACTTGGTTTAGCTCCATACCCCTGTTTCCTACTGTGAAGACATCAAATAGCTCCAAGGACTGTTCTCCAGGCTGAGATTCCTGTGGCATCCCCACAGAGCCTAGGAAGAGTGGGTTTCAAGGTATTCAAAACTTAAACTCAGGGACTTCCCTGGTGGTCCAGTGGGTAAGACTCCACGCTCCCAATGCAAGGGGCCCAGGTTCGATCCCTGGTCGGGGAACTAGATCCCACATGCATGCTGCAACTAAGACTCGGCACAGATAAATAAATAAATAAATATTAAAAAAAAAAATTAAACTCAGATACCCCTGTGATTTTTTCCCAACCCTATCCCTTAGTAGCTTCGTGCCCTCAGGCAAATGACTTCCCTGTTTGTGCATTCATTTCCTCATGGGGAAAATAGGGCTAAAATGCCCTCCTCAGAGGATAACAGGTAATTTGACTGACAACAGTCTGGCTAAGATAAACATTTGTTAGTGGTATAAAATATTATTCAAAAGTGCATATTCCCAGTTGCTGTTTTTTTATAAAGTGGTCACATTGGTGTGGCTTGTATGCTTGTTTGTTTTTCTGCCACATCGAATAGAAGGAATAATACACCTTGATTATCTCTAATGACTTCAGGTTATTATATTATCTCATGCCCCGTCTCATGCCCTGTATCCTGTGCATAGAATTTGTAAAACTATAAACTGATTGAGAATGTTCACTTTCTGACCAATTTACAAAGTAAAAAAAAAAGAATAATCAGTTGAAATGAATCTGACATTTTTTAAAGTAGAGGCAAAAATACCTGAAAATCCCTGAACTCCAAATTATTCCCTATGTTGTTAAAGGTGCTTTAACTGTTTATATTAATGTAAAGTCAATGCCTAATTATTATAGAAAATAAACATACAAAGAAACAAAAAGAAAAACACAAAGGGCATTCATGTTTCTGCCCGCCCAGAGGCAACCACCGTTAGTTCCATGATACAGATCCTTCCAAGGACTTTTCTATGCATGTGTGTAATTATTAGTTTTTGTTTTGTTTTGATTCTTGCTTTTTTACAAAAGCAAGCTTATACCATACCTGCTTTATACCATACCTGCACTTACGCAGCCTGCTGTTTTGCCTAATATTACAATGTGAGTATATTTCCATTTCAATAGGCACATTTTTGTAACATCTTAAGGCCTGCATTGTATTCCTGGCCTTCCATTGTGTTATAATAAATTACAGAGCAGGCATAATTGTTTTAAATGAATTAGAAATTAAGAAGTAAAGGGTGAAAAACACAACAATCTGAAGAACAGAAAAAGGACTTAAAGATCCTAAAATCTTTGCAAAACTGTCCCCTGGAGTCTGCGAAAATTAACAAAACCTGATTGGAGATATTCATGTTGGATCACCTTGTTATTTCCACTGTTGTCATTGTACCGAACCAATTTGTTTAACTAGATTATCTTCTACCCAATTCCTGTCGCTGCCTCATGAAGGTTAAGGCAGAAGGTGCCTAGGAAGCATCTAGAGGGTCCCTGGCATGGAGTAGGCCCTCCATCAAATTGTGATCCCTTCTCCCACTTTCTTTTCCCGTAGCAGTGAAAGGATGAGGTCACGATGGGCTTTGGTGGGTGTCCTTTGCAAATAGTTGGCACGTTTCCCATGTGCCATTGTTTCATCTGCCCTGGTGCCACCAGCTGCCAATAAGGCAGAATTGGGCCTGACGTCCTCTCAGGGAGAAGCTCAAACCATTCTTCAGTAAACATTTACAGCCATCTAGTGCATGTCAGGCCCTGTGCCAGTGCTGGGGACACAAAGGCACAAGAAGAGGTGGGCCCTGCTTTCTGGGAACTCACAGTGTAGGGGGAAAAGCCAAGTACATGTAAAATCTCTTACTGTGGGAGGTATAGGAGCACAGAAGGCGGGGCACCTGGGGTAAGGAGGCTCCATCCTCGGAAGCTAATTTGTGAATGACTGGCTGGTGGCTCATCCCCAATCACACCTGTTCCCATGTGTGTCACTGCAGGTCATCAATGCCATTGAGCAGGACTACAGGCTGCCCCCACCCATGGACTGCCCAGCTGCTCTACACCAGCTCATGCTGGACTGCTGGCAAAAAGACCGTAACAGCCGGCCCCGATTTGCAGAGATTGTCAACACCCTGGACAAGATGATCCGGAACCCAGCAAGTCTCAAAACTGTGGCAACCATCACCGCCGTGTGAGTCTAGTGGAACTGGGTGGATCCTAGGGGTGAGTGGTCTCACAGTCAGGCAGGGTCCAGAGCGAGGCTCCTAGCCTTCAGTCTACTGAGAGCAAGGGGGAGACAGCTGAGCTTATCCACGGATGGAAGAAGTTCCAAGACTCTTCCCTTCCTTTTCCTCTTCTATCTCTCTGAAATATTCCCTGCCTCCAGCATAGGCTGTAGACAGATGAAAAGATAACATATCTGTATCTCTACCTTCCATTGGCCTCAGATGGGCTGGGCATTGGGCTCTGTAGTAGTTGAGTGTATCTGGTCTGACTGGTATGAGACCCCACTTGTGGGCAATCCTGTTTCAGGAAGGCACCCTTTCTGTTAACCACACCAGCGCATGAGGCAGGTGGAGCTGCAGACTTGGAACCTTGGCCAACCTATTAACAGGTAAAGGCCCTGACTGATGTGGGACAAAGAAATTCAGAGCAGTTGGATTTGTTATAAGCAAATGCACAGAACTGTCAGCTGTCAGCCACAGTCAGCTGTACATCACTCCTTTACATTTGCAGAGTGAACTCATTTGTTAATTCATCCTTTCGACCAGAGTTTATTGGGTGCTTATGTGCTAAGCACTGTGCCCTTGCTGGCTGTATAGAATAAGCAAGACAGACATGCCCTCATGGAGCTGAGAATCATTTAGGAGCAGCGAACATTAATCAGATGATTGCCCAAAGAAATACAAACTGAGACTTCACTGGCCAGTGCGGCAGGGAAGTGCCTGATGCTTGGAGAGCATACACCTTGGTCTGGCGTCAGGGAGGCGACCCTGATGCCTGTTATTTTGGTTGCGAGCTGAGGAGGGAGGGTGCGTTAACTGAATGAAAGGAAGATGGGAGTAGAGAGTCAGGGTTCCAGATCAAGGGTACAGCATGTGCAGAGGCCCGAGTGTGTGAAGGACAGGGCCAGCGTGTTGGGAGTGCAGTTTGTGGGGGGACCAGGTGGGGACTGGGGCTGGTGTGGTGGGCGAGAGACAGACACTCAGAGCCTTTAGGCCCTGCTAAGACTTCGGAGCTTGGTTTTCAGAGCAATGATCACCCACTGAAGGGTTTGACATGAATCAGGTCAGGAGTTGGGTTATTGTCAGGATCACATCTCCATATTTTAAAGAGCACCAGGATATAACATGGACCTGTTGTTGAGGGGACCATGAAGACAGAGTTGGTAGGAGGACATGGCAGTAGTAACCATGGTAGAGAAGAGAGCATCTTAAGTCAGGCTAATGGTGTGGAAAGAAACGTTGAGTTTGAGAGATTTTGAAGGTCAAATCTTTATGACTTGGTGAAGGGTTGGGCATGGGTGCTGAAAGTGAGGGCGATGTGAAGATGGTACCCTGATTTCTGGACTGGGTACCTGGGGTGGGGGGTTCTGCTTTGAGAACATGCCCGAGAAGGTCAGTGGTGGGCTGCTCTGTTCCATTTCTTTCAGTTAGCTGAGGACGGAACCCGGAGGAAAAAATGTTACCGATAGATTTGGAGAGGTTGCAGTGAACTTTATATATTTGTTAAAGGAGCATATCTTTGGTTGGTGAAGCTCTTAGATTTCAGTTTACAAAGGAGTTGTGGTCCTTCTCTTCCTTTCAGACTGCCTGCTGTGCCAGTCTGCCCATCTGGGCTGACTGGCATGGGACAGAGCCCAGAGCCAGGGGGACTGGCCACCTGGCCTTGAGAAACCATGCAAGCTCAGGATTGTGTAGGGAAGGAAGGGTCAGCCTGGGTTTCCTGCATAATCCTCATCCCACCAGGGGTGCTGAACCTCCATGAAGTCTGCCATCCGCCCAGAGTGTGCCTCTGCCCATGCGCCCCTGCAGCTGTGGGGTCACCTACTCCCCTCTGTCTTCCAGGCCTTCCCAGCCCCTGCTCGACCGTTCCATCCCGGACTTCACTGCCTTTACCACCGTGGATGACTGGCTCAGTGCCATCAAAATGGTCCAGTACAGGGACAGCTTCCTCACCGCCGGCTTCACCTCCCTCCAGCTGGTCACCCAGATGACGTCGGAGTGAGTGACGGGAATCACCTCTGTCCGGCCCATGGGTGGGGTCAAGGCTCCCTGCCTGCAATCACCCGTGGTGCAAGTCATGCCTTCTGGCCTCATCCTCAGGGCTCCACCTCAGCGCAGAATCGGACCTGGTGGGGAAGCGCCTTGGGAAGACGGAGGGCTGGGGTGGGGAGGCCCAGATCTATTCTGGGTCCCAAATGAGAGTTCTTCAAAGTCACAGCCATATGTCATTTGCCTAATCACTGAGAGTCTCTCCTCTGTTTAAGTTTTTAAACTCAGCCCATCAAAGAGAGCATCCAGCTGGAAAGAACACAGCCAGCCAGCACTTTAAACAGCATAGCAGGAAGAGGCAGAGCCTGATTCAGCAGCAATCTCCGATGTACTGGGAGCCTGTCTTCGTGCTTAGACAGCGCTTGTAAATAAGCCGACGTTTCCATCCCCCACTAGTTATTTTCTAGGCTGCAACCCCCATAAGAGTGTGGAAGAATACAAAAACTAAAATTATTCAAATCAGATGAGAGCCAGAAAGGGTCTTAAAGGCCCACGTAGTCCATCATTTCCCCAAGAATGTTCTGAGCGGTACCCGCTCTGGGAAATGTTAATAGGTTCTCCTTGGAAAAAAGGTCCCATGGTCAAATAAATTTGGGAAATACTGAGCACTTTAGCACTCTCTTGGAGAGTCACTCCACATATTAGCATTGTAAAGGCCGTAAGAAATCCCGAAGTAAAGAAACCCACATAAAATTATTAAATACCATGGAAGCGTATTTCAGAGGGGTGGGGTTTTCTGGGCCTGCATTTTGGGAAATCTCTATTTAGTTCCACCCCTTCTATTCAGCGATTCAGAAAGGAGGTGATGTTAGTGCCTGAAGACTCGGCCATCAGGAGTGACAAAGAGGGAACAGAAGCCTGCTTTCCTGACTGCCGGGTCCATATGTTCCAGCCTGTCCATCCAGGGCCACATGGGGCCATACTTGGCTATACACACCCTGGAGTCGCCTGGGCGTCTTTAACTACTGATGTCTGATTCCTACACCCAATGTAGATCTTCTGATTCATTTGGTACATGGTGAGACCTGGGCATCAGGATGTTAAAACTCCCCAGGTGATTCTAATGTGCAGCAAAGCTTGGGAACCACTGGATAGAGTGGGCAAGTCGAATTTTGAATACATACACACACACGCACACGCACACGCACACGCACACACACACACACACACAGAGCAGGGACCTTACCAGCTGCCCAGCTGTGACGTGTACTAACGGCACCAGGGTTGGTAGCCTATGACACACATTTTCCCTGACAGAGGATAAATCAGTCCGCCAGGCAGTTGACAAACACTTATTGATCACCTGTTCTGTGTCAGGTTCAGTGCTGGGTGCTGGGATTCCCTGCTGGGGCAGGCCAGTTGCTGAGTCCCAGGGGAGAGGCGGGGGTCATCCATCCTGAGTAGTTGAGCCCCAGGGGGATGGCTTATTGAAAGTCAGCCTTCCAACCCAGATTCCGGCTCTGCAGTCAGTCTTCATAGAGTCCAGCTTCATGTCTCTCAAGTTTATTCTTGCCTGAAATGATGGAACCTCCAGTTTCTCCCAGGAAATGACTTGGATGTGCCTCTAGCCTTGGATCCACTCAACACCAGAATTCACTTTTTCAAACCTGAGTTCATTTCCTGGTGATGCCTAAAAACGTCCTTACCATTATGAGTTATCGTCAGACACCAAAAATAAACACTAACCCCTTCCCAGTGGAGAACCAGCTTTCCCAGCCCACAGAGTTGAAAAGCATGCCGGGGCTCAGGGGCAGAGTGGGCGTCCATGAAGGCAGGGCTGCGCCTGCTTTCCCACTGTCCTGGGGCTGCGTACGGGGACCATCATCACCCGATCCCCCACAAACTGAAGGAGTCAAATGGAGTAATTCCCTCAGTCTGGGAATAGCCACATGAAAAAGAGCTAGAGGAAAAATAAAAGGAAAGTGAAACTGAAAAGTAAGGGATTTACTTCAAAGTAAAAAATGTCCACACACTATTGGAGCACTCTCGTTTGCTACTTGAGAGAAAAAAGGCAGGAAAAGAATATGTGTACGTAAATAAAGTAGATTGAGGGACCATTTGTGAATTCAAAATCCAAGCATAGCTCTCAAACTTGTGTGCTGAAAAGACGTGGGCAATTTGACAATCTAGACCAGTGACAGCACTCGGGGGACTGAGAGCCAGCTGAAAGGAGGGGTCAGGAGAGCGCAGGCATTGTGGACGGGGGCCCAGCACAGGGGCCTCCTCATACACCTTGTGCACAGTGCACAGAGCGATCTGCTCGGCTGCGGCAGGGGGGGTCCTCAGGGAATACAGTCAGGACGTTAGAAGAATTCTGAGAGCAGCCCTGCAGGGTGGCTGAGAGCCAGGCCATCCTGAATTTGAAGCCCAGCTCCTCCACTGCTTACCTGCTGTGTGATCTTGAGCATGTTACTTAACTTCTCTGAGCCCTACTCTAGAAAGGGGCAAATAATAATAGTGCCCACCTCTTGGTTTGTGCTAAGAGGTAAGTGGAATAGTACATACAAGGCAACTGGCCTATTGTCTGCCTGCAGGACACACATGAGAAATGATGGCTGGTAAATTATTATCATTGACTCTGAGTGGTTTGACAGTTTTTATGAAATGCTTCCATAGGTATAAATAAGTTAGTATATGGCACATGGGAAGCACTCAAGTACTGTAATATTATTAACTAAAAAAAGATGTATGGGTCTCCCCAAAGACAAGTATAAGCCATGAACTTGTTCATATTAAGATTCACAGTTCAGAGATGAATCCAGTGCAAATCCCTACCCTAAACATCTTCCTTAGATTCCTGCTCGGGCAGATATTTGAAAGTTATTTTGAGATCACCCTTCTTAAAAATGCATGACGTTAAAATTCAAACAGAGGCAGAAAATGGAAACTCAGGGGAAAACATCAGAAAACCAGGCAAGCCTCACATCTTTTCAATCACAGTGGGCAATCACTAATTTAGGCAGAAACCTCACAGAATAACTGAAGCCCCATACAGTGTGTGCTTGCATTGTTAAAAAAAAAATAGCAGAGGAAAGTTCTAGCCCACCTAGGGTCATGGACACAAGTAAGGGCTGCTCCAGAACCCGCAGGCAAGCAACAAGGCACAGCACTTCCAGGGTCATCTAAGTTGGAGGGGGCATTGGAGGTGGGGGCCACTGCTTGGAGGAAGTGAGATAGAGCAAGAGAATATCTAGTTAGGTGTTTTTCAGACTCGGGTAAACTTGGGCTCATTAGAGTTTAAACACTTTTATTTGCCTACCCCACTATTATCAGGAGCTTGCCTTCTGTGACGAGTTTTGATCTGTGAAAAGCACTAACGTGCCTTCTTTTGTGGCTTTTTCCCACCTAGAGACCTCCTGAGAATAGGCGTCACCTTGGCAGGTCATCAGAAGAAGATCCTGAACAGCATCCTGTCTATGAGGGTCCAGATGAGTCAATCACCAACGGCAATGGCATGAGAACTCTCGTTTTCTGTGGGGAGGAGAGGAAGGAAAAGGACCAGGCTCGGGGGGGATCCAGAGGTTGACCACTGTGGAATGTCCTGGAGAGACTGGCTTTTCAGCTGAGAAGTGCATTCTCATCAACGAAGAATAAACTGGACCTATTCCTAATAGGCAACCTTCATTTCTCAGTGACAGACGCAGGTTTAAGATGACGTGGGAAACCAAATATGTAAGAATAAAAATACACAAAGGTGATGTTTGACGGAAGTGAAGACAAAACAATATGTGTCTGGGGCACCAAGCGTGAACACAGCTCCCACCCTGGGTGGGCTGGAGTCATCCATCTACAAGAAGAAAGGGAAGGAGGTAGAGGGAAGAAACAGAAGCAATTTCCCATTTTCTTCCTCACCAATGACATTCTTTTCTTTTCTCCTTTTGTCCTCCTCCCTGAGTCCTCACCCTCCCCCCACATCCATCTCCCTTTGCTCATGACTCGTGTAGGGAAGTTTCTTCAAACAAACCCCAGCTCCTGAGTCTCCAGATGTTCTGTCAGTTGCCAAAGGACCTTGCTGACCACTGCATGGGGAATCCAACCAATTCAATTAATGTCTTCATATTGAAGAAGAGATGTACCTTCAATTGAAACCTTGTTTTTCTTTTGTTTGCATTTTCTGCAAAAAGGAAAAAAGAAACCACAAATTGGAAAAAGAAAAAAAAAAGAAAAACCTGTTTCCGTGTTCAAGGGCACGCCTATGTATGTCTGTGTTATAAAATGACCACTTGTTCGTAACAGATGCAAACAAGAAAGAACTGGGAAGTCTTCGACCCTGGAAGATCCAAAGGGGCCAGGGCATGCTGTTGGTCTGGTTTTCTGATTGGCTCCATTGGCCTATTGGCTCAATGAGGAGACAGGGTAGGGAGAAAAATAAAATGAAAAGGGGGAAAAAAACTCCAGAGGGCTTGCAAATTCAGACAGGAAACAGGTGAGTGGGTTTGAATTGGATGCAGTGTGGGACATTCGAGAATGAGACTGACTGATTCACTATTCTTGGTGACATCTGAAGAGAAGGAGAGGGAAGGTGTTTCTGGAGAATGTTCTTCCACATCCCTGGAATCTACAATTCAAGATGGCGAGGGCAAGTCCTTCTTCCCTCGTCTGGGGACTGGCTTAAGCTGTGTGACATCCGAGGAATGTTTCAGATGTGTCTGTGTTTCTCTGTATTCCTTCCTGTACCACAGTGTTCAATTCACTTTTGTAAATTCCACCTAACATTTAAATATTTTTAATTTCTCCTTCTACCTTAATCTCCTTGCTAATTTTATCTGTCTAATTAAAATGAGCAGAAGCATGTCTGGGTTTACATAGAATGGTGTCGGAGTGTGTGTTCCCAGACGCCACGTTGTAGGAGAATCCTTTATAACTGCCCTTCTTCCCCTAATAGGGGAGGGAGGGAGGGAAACACAGACTGGACCCAGGGACTCCCGAGAAGCAGAGTTTGTGAGAATCACTCTCACGGAGTGACCCAAAGGAAGAACTAAATAAATAGGAGGCTCTGAAGCCTCAAATATGCAGCGTGAGAAGTCACTGGCAAATAAACATAAACAATCACCGATAACGCACGATCTGCCCTGAGCTCGGTTTACACACTGCATTTGAGAAGTTCACATCCAGGCCAAATCTGTAAAAGCCACTGAAGACTATTCCAGACTGCTTCCTTGTGGGGTCCGTGAATGTACAGTTACGGGGGGTGGGGGGATGCGGCAGCGAAAGAAACTAGGTTTCCCACGTAGCTTGTTTCAAACATATTTAAGGTGAGATGAGCCTTTTTCCCTATTCCGAGGTAACTTTGTACTTGGAGAGATCCTTACCTTCTGAGGCCCTTTCAAAGAGGCTCTTAGGCCTGGGGGTACAGCTCTGATGCAGAGAAGCCCCATCTTAAAGCTCCACCCTTTGCTTAGTGGGCTGGGAGAAGATGGAGAGAACTGTCTCAGCAGATTGGCATATGGCTGCAAGGGGCCCCCATCCAGCCATATAGCCAGTAGAAGAGAAAACTTTCCTTATTAATAGCTTACCAATTCCATGCACAATTTGCTAATTACCCCCACGACCTCAGTCCATGCCATGTTTTACAAGCCTAAGCAATTCAACTAATTTACTCTCAGTTCTCCACAGGAATGAATTCTAATTTGTCACCAAATTCCTCAGGCAGCCTCCTGAGCCTGAAATCCTCACTGTGCCTCCACCAAGGCCAGCCCATCTCCTGGCTGTGGACAAAGCAAGGTCAAGGTGAAGGTCATGTCATGCCCTTTAGTAAGTTTTGTCTGTAAGATCCCACAAAAGAGAGAAAGAGAAAGAACCCAACATACACAAGGGGAAAGCATGAGGGGTCAGCAGAGCCAAGGCCTGGGCACCTCAAGGCATAGTTCCCAGTGGCAAGAATGTCACCAAGTCTGGACACGGCCCCTCCCTGTAGATGCCCAGCACGGCTTCACAGGCCAAGATCGCCCCCTCCATAGCCCGAAAGGCAGCGTCTCTCCGGAGAGTGAAACCCTGTGTACTCCCTCTGGGCAAGGGCAGGTCTCTAACCTCTCTGACATCAGTTTCGTCAGGTGCATAGTCAGCTGGTGATAACTACCTTGGAGGAAGCCTAGCTAACACTCCGGGGCAGGCCCTCCGTGCCAGGCATGTTTCTAAGGACTTTACATGTATTAACTCTCAGCAGATGCTTTATTGTTCCCCATTTTCAGGTGAGGACACTGAAATACAAAGACCTATCTTAGATCACACAATGGTGGAGCCAGGATGTGGCTCAGGCTGTCTGACTCCGTGCTCTTACTCTCCATCCCAGCAGGGCTTACCCCTAAGTCTGCATCAGCGTCACCTGGAGGGTGTGTTAAATAAAACACAAGTCACTGGGCCCCACCTCCGAGTTTTCTGATTCGGTAGATCTCAGAAGGGAAACCCAAGAATGTGCATTTCTCACAAGTTGTCAGGTGGTACTGATGCTGCTGGTCCAGGGATCACACTTGGAGAAGCACTGCACTGCACAAACCTACCTTCCTAACAATTAGTAATAATAGACATAAAGCCCTTGACTCAGGCAATGATAGGCATCGAGGTTCTTGGGCTGCCCAGGAAGAGGGAAATGAACCCTCACACTCTTGGGCGTGAGGGATGGGAGAGGCTGGTCTCCTGCACCAGATGTCAGTGCCCACCTACACTTTAGCACCAAGGGACTTTACTCACACCGTGAAAAGAATTCCCTGGGGAGAAGGCTAGTGGCAGCAAGACCCCAGTCCTCTGAATTTCAGTTAGACAGGCTGCCTCACCATGTGGTAGAGAATTAATTCTAATTCAGATCCTTTCTTAAAAACACACTTTGCACAGTGGTCAGTGGCCTGGGGCCCTGAGAGCCAGGTTAGAAATGGAACCTACAGCCATGCAGTGCTGCCCAGGGTATGGCTCCCAGGGGAACCACCTGCAGCCACCAGGAGTCACAGGGGCGGGGATGACATAGGAGGCAGGTGGGAGATGCTTAATTAATGTTCCTAGGTCAGGAGTTATGGGAATGGAGGCGATTTGTGGGAAAGCCTTGGAGATTATGACTCACCTCCTTGTGGCCCCTCCCTGCCCCTCTCTAATACTCGAAGATAGGAATGAAGAATAGAGTAGATTAATCTACAGACACGTGTTTATTGCATCATCTGAAAAGCATTGAAGTTCTTAGATGTTGAATAGGTATACGTACTTCTAAGATCATGTGTCTCCTTCCACCTCCCTGTAACCCCCTCCCCAAGTTATGTGTAGAACCAGGTCACTGGGCTCACACCGAGGACCCCTAGGATAATTTAAATCCAATGAGGATTAGAAGTTACCCTTGACCATCCATTCATGAAGAGGAACAGAAACCAGTGAGGACTGAAGCCTATAGGACTCCAAGAACACTGGAGGGCAGGAAGGATGAGACAGGAAGGAAGGTGAGAATCTTCAATGCATCAGTTAACAAAGATGCCACCAGCTATGTTTCATTCCAGGAAAGCCTTTGTGGGCTGGCCTGGAACTTTCATTATCATTTCTGAAACAATAGTGGCTCTGGCACCAACTGATTAAGCATGATGAGTTCCTCCCCCAGAAAGTGAAGCAAGGGAGAAACACAGCGTGATGGGGTACCAGCAGCAGACAGGCACCATCCAGGGTTCACTGCCACCAGGAAGGCTCAAAGGACACTTAAGATCCCTCAGAGTGAGCTCCGTGTTCATGGCCACACCTTGCAGTTCATATAGAAGTCACAGGGTCATTTTCAAAAGTAGCCAGAGGTTTTGTATTGTCCAAATTATCAATGGGCCTGAGGGCTGCGGGCTGTACAGGGCAGTCACTGAGGTCACAGAAAGGTTATCAAATGGAGGAAGGTCATTCAAGCTGATTGGGGTCAAAAGGTGAATTATTCACCACTGGGAGTCTTTTGAGATCAGCAATTTCCAATTGAGAATAGAACAGGAGCACAGAGGTCTGAGAAAAAACTCTCTGTCCCTCTCAGAGAGCAACAGTCCTGGGGGTGGGGGTAAGGATGGGGGACAATGCACTCTGCAGACCCCACTTCAGGGTGGATGGGCTGGACAGACCCACGGGCAGTGGTAGATGGACCTGTATCACCCACCTGAGAGAAAAGAAGAGCCCTCCACGCCTTTCCCTCCATGCTTGCATCCCTCCTGGGCTGACCATGTTATCACAGGCCCTTGATGGGTCTCATGTTGCTGGGAGTCATGATTGGCACACAGCGTTCCCAGACATAACCTTCTGGTGATCCCCAGAGTGAGAGTGGACACAGGGCACATCCTATTCACTTCTGTACCTGGCACACCGCCTGCCACAAGGAAGGTGCTCCATACATATTTGGTGGCTTAAACAAGTTTGAGTTGAGAAAGTCTAACATGTCCTACAACACCTGCATTGGTCCATGACCTTAACAACAGGCTTTTAAAGAAGTGAATCCCTAGGTATTTGGTTGGAATCTTTCTCATTACTCTTAACTACAATCAATTGTAGGCTATTCTAATTTTAGTTTTGTGAAGTTAAACACACTCCTTTTCAACCCTGCATCTTTGATACAATGTCATGAACTTCCCCAGAGCACCAGCCTGGGAAAGCAGCCTCCCACTGAGTGTCAGTCACCGTGCAAAGTTCCTGAGAGGCAGAAATGAAATCGGCACCATCCCTGGGACAATAGAGGCAAACTGGAAGGGCAATTAAGCACAGTGAGTGGCCCAGCCTTTTGAAAGCAGAACCAGGCCCTTGTCCCTCCAGGAAGATGTCCAGCTGGGCAAAGAGGATAGGCAGGACTTTCCTGGCCAGGGAAACTTTATTTGCATCTTTGCCACTCCCTGTCCAGTAAGACTTTCTTCTAAGAGTTGTTTTACCTTTCTAAAGACACCCTTACTCCTGTAGACTTCCTGTAGCCACACATTCACCAGAAGAAGTTAAAATAAGCAAACAAAATGATGGGCAAATAAGCCACTTCTAAGCTACTGAGATGCTGAGCCCATGCTATGCTGTTCTCCTAAAAGAGAGAGGTTCTCTTCACTCCAATAAGACTTCAATTTCCTTTTCTGATCTTTAAATTCATATTGGCAAGTACATTATGAACAAATGTAGCTCTGGAAATGGCTTTCAGACACAGAATACGATGGCAAGTCTCAGCTACCTTCTTTATTGCACAACTCAACTTCGTAAATAACTTCAATGGGGAAATAAACATGGCCATAGGAGCCAGAGAAGGGCACTGTCATTGTCCTAGGGGGTCAAAGAAGGCATTCTGGAGGGAGTTCACTGAGGAGTGAAAGGACTTATCAAATTGGGACGAGGGAGATGTTAGTGATGGAACTTGTATTGTAGGAAGAGGATGCAGCAGCATGGATAAAAGTTCAAAAGCCATAGAGTAGGTGGCATGTGTGTGGGATCATGGGCTGTTCAGCAAGGCTGTAAAATAAGATTCTGGATATGGGTACCTGGAGGGGGAGGCAGTGGCTAGATCATGAAGGGTCTTATATGGCATAAGTAATCTGGATACTATTCTGAATGCAATTGGTGGAAAGTGGGTTGAAGCAAGGGAATTATATTTTCTATAAATCACTCTGGCCGCAAAATTGAAAATGGAGCGGAGGAACTAGACTCAAGTCTGGGAGCCTGGTTAAAAGGCTAGTAGGCCATAAAGTAGGCAAGAGATGATGGTGGCCTGGGTGGGGGTGTGAAGTAACATTGGGAATGGAGAAAAGTGGACCCATTCAAGAAACATGAAGGAGGTAAGACCAGCAGAAGGCAGAGGTGGATTAGCTGACAGGGGTGAGGGAGGGAGGAGTTGAGGATGACACTCCATTTCTGGCTTGGGCAACTGAGTGGGTTTTGATACCATTCACTGAAAAAAAGGGATACAAAAGGAGGAAGAAATGGCGGAGGGGGGTAACAATATGAATTTGATTTGCCCATGGCCCATTGGACACAGAAGTTCATAATTCAGCAAAAAGATTTGGGCTGATGATATAGATTTGGGAGCCATCTTTTTCGTCATGACACTCTTCCACTTCCGTGGTCATCAAAGCCATGGGAGTGGAAGAGTGTCCTGCATGAGAATGTGAGGGTGGAGAGAGGACCCAGAATCCTGAGAACAGCCATATTTAAAAGATGCCCCAGCAAAGGGAGGCCCACAGAAGAGTGGGGATGGGGCCACTGCAGGGAACAAGGAAAAGCCAGAGTGTGCTGTGTCTGTGGAGCCAAAGGAAAGCCTTTCAGGGAGAGAGCAGCAGCACCAGGGTTCAGTGCCACCAAGCAGGGCTAATACGAGGCAAGGGTTGAAAACTGCCCATGGGCTTGGCCATAGGAGACCATGGGTGACCTTGGTAAGGGCAGTTTCAGCAGAACTGGTAGCAGAAGACACTGGCTGGATTGACGACAGGGAGGCCATCACAATCTTTCAAGAAGTTCGACTTCGAAGGGAAGAAGAAAAAGAAGGAAGTAGCTGGATGAGTCTTCCTTTGGTTGTTATTTTTTAGTGGGAAAGACTTGAGCATGTTAAAAGCCGATGAAAAGGGATCGGGACTTCCCTGGCGGTCCAGTGGTTAAGACTCCCCGCTTCCACTGCAGGGGGCATGGGTTTGATCCCTGGTCAGAGAACTAAGATCTCACATCTTAGTTCAGTGTTGCCAGAAAAAAAAAAAGGCCAGTGTAAAGGAGTCGATGGGGAGAGAAGTAGAGAAGGAGGCTCATGGAGAGGGTCAAGCCCTGAGAAGGCAGGGGGTGTGGCCGGATGGGTTCTATGGCTGAAAATGCAATCACTGTAATTTGGTTTGGAGGGTGAAACGAAGAATGACAGGAGTTCCTAGCAGAACCCTTGAGCTCACCTTCCCAGCTCCTCCCAACTTAATCACATGGCTCCCGCAGCCCCTTGTGCAGACCTCCAGAGCCGTGACTGAACCCATGGGCCTCGCCACTGCAATGCTAGAGCAACAGGTAAGCAGGCCCATTTGTGATGAAATGGATAAGCGGACAGTGAGAGGATGGTGAGGAATGCATGTGGAGCCTCCCAGGCCCCTCTCCCACTCCGATTCAGTGGCCACTCACCACCAAAGGTATAAAGTCCAAACTTCCCACCACAGCACCTGCTGCCTGCCTTGCCCTTTCCACCTCTGTTTCTGTACTCATGGCTGTCCTTGTGCTAGGATCCCTTCCACTTCCTTGCCTGTAAGCCCACCAGGCCCCAGCTCAAACATCACAGGTCTTGTGAGGGTGGCCCCATCTGCCTGGTCACTAGCCTCCTTCTCATCTCCTATGGCTCACCTTCTAGTCTGTGATCTCCCTGAGGGCAGGGAATGGACTGTATTCATCTGTGTGTCTCCAGCATCCTGCCCAGGGACCACGTATAATAAATACTTATGGGAGGAGAGGCATGACCAGGCTCAGGGAAACTAAGCCCAGAAGGAAGGGGCTGTCTGGGTGCCCTGGGGTGAAGAAATAGATAACCTCTGGGCATTGGACAAGAGAGCATCAGACACAGAGAATGGAAGGGGAACAGGCCTAGGGGAACAGGGGAACCGTCCAGGGGAACAGGCTCAGCTAGGATGGTAGTAAGAGGCCACAGGTGGTCACTCTGGCACATCGGGGTCAGGATTCGGAAGTCCAGGAGAAGTTCATGGACATCCTAATGAGTGGAAGGGCTGAACAACAGGCAGGCAGTGGGGTTGGGCTATCTATGCTTCAGGGTTAGACGGTCTTCACCAGAGGGCAGAGTCCAGGGTCAGGACCCCAGACTTCCAGGAACTAGGGTGGGGGGGGGGGTTGGAGAGTAGAAACTGGTAATAGCAAAGCAAGGATTCTGCTCATTTATTCAACCAACATGCATGAGACTGCTGCTGGACTCTGGGGGCTTTGCAGAGTGGTGGGTGGATACCATGAAGTCATAAATTTAGCATAGCCTTGTGAGCTATGTAAAGGGAAAACTATAGCTCAGGGCACGGAGAAGCCTGCTTGGAGACCAAGGCTTCAGCCACAGGGAGAGCCAGGCAGCCAGCAGACAAGGGAAGGTAGGAGACAGCACTGCCCATCCACAGACAGGCCAGGACCTCAGGTCAGACGGATCGGGGAGGACCCTTGGCTTTTTCGCTCAAGCTTGGTGTGTGTTTGGGCAGGTCACCAGCCTCAACTGTGGCTTCCCCAGCGCTCACACAGGAGGAACACAACAAAACTGGGGGGGCGGGGTGGGGCGGGGCTGTTCTCCCAGGAGCTTTACTGCTGCCGAACACAATCCTGAGTGTGCACAGTGATGTCTCCCTGTCCAGGTGCTGTGGCTTCTGTTGAATGAACAGGTGGGCGGTGACGTGTGAGCTCAGGGCTCTATCTGCCCATGTCAGGGGCGGGGGCAGGAAATGAAGACCTCCTCAGAAACTGTCCAGTGTCTAAGCTGTACAAATAGAAGATGCTGCTTCCAAGTCCAACCGAGCACTTAGCCCACCTTTGCTGGATTGCTGTGGTTCTGTGTTGACAGAGTCCCCTCCATGCTGCTGGGGCAATAGGACTTGGTGACAGCCAAGTCCTATTAGGAGAGGCATTAGGAGAGGTCTGGGAGTAGAGTGCACAGCATTTAAGGCTGGTGGGGTTTGGTGCACCAACTGGGCTTTCTGTGTGACCACAGACGTCTCCAGGACCTCTGATCACAGCCAAGAGATTTTCCAAGGCAGATAAGCTAATTAGGGCTCCTATACCAGGTTTCGGTCTGAATAAGAGCTAGGAGTATGCTACATTTAGAATTTAAAGTGAGTCTTTCTATCAGCTAATTAGAGGAGGTATTCCTGGGGTGAGGCCGGAATTATGGCCACTTGAGAAGTTCTCAAAAATAATAATCACAAATTCAATTATATAATTGGTAATAGCAATTCCTACTTTTTTTTTTTTTTTTGAGCACTTGCTATGAGCCAGGCACTCCGAGTATTTATACAGCTGGTATTAGTATACTCATTTCACAAATGAATTAACTAGCGAGGCTCAAGTTCAAGAAGCTTGTTCTAGATCAAGTGAAGAGTGAGGATTTGAACCCAGCTTGTTTGTCTGAAGTGTGTTCCCTGAATCACCAAGTATACTGTCACTAGAACGAGGAATCTCGCAGGAATTTCTGCTGGCCATCCCAGTCCTGTCACTCAGCACTGGTGACATTATTAACACTCCAAGGCTTTGTGTCTGTAAAATGGGGATAATACTATCTACCCCACGAGGTTTTTGTGAGGGGAAAAGAGGGGCCCTTATATATCACCCAGGCTAGTTTCTGTTTTATAGGGAGTGCTCCATAAATGTTGCCTGGTATCAGTTAGTTTATTTTGCTTCTAGAGATTTGGAAACATGACCTAAAAATAGAAGGCTAATCAGTGCCCGGGGTTTGCTGTAAAAAGCCTTCTTGCATCTGATAAGGTCAATCCTTAACATCTGTGGATGTGGGGTTTGTGTGAACTTCACAGTTGCGTGTTATCTGTCATTTTGATCATTTCTGCCTTCACCTTGCCTGTCTGCCGAGGTTGGAACTGAGCTTTGCCTTGCTCCTGAGTGGGTTCCCAGGCTGCCTGTCATCCTGGACCAAGGGTTGGATTCTGGAAACGTCTTCAATATGCTGCCTAGGCATGCTGCCTGCTCTCGTCCTTTCTGGTGCTAAACCAAACCTCTTCATTGGATTAAAACCCAATTTCTGGGCCTATTGGTCCATATGAGGGGTTTTCTTCAGCTAATAACTATTCCGAGATTTTCTTGTGACTGAAATGCCGACCTTGGGGTCAACCTGCTGGGTTTCCAAGAATGCATCAATTGGCAAGAGGGTTTTAGGATGTACATGTCCAAATTCTTTAAAGCCATAAAAGTTATACATTTATCTTAATGTATACTAGAGAAAAAAATATATAGTGCATAAAATACATACTACAGGGAGTTGAGGAAGATGGCGGAAGAGTAAGACGCGGAGATCACCTTCCTCCCCGCAGATACACCAGAAATACATCTACACATGGATCTGCTCCTATAGAACACCCACTGAACGCTGGCATAAGACCTCAGACCTCCCAAAAGGCAAGAAACTCCCCACGTACCTGGGTAGGGCAAAAGAAAAACAATAAACAGAGACAAAAGGATAGGGACGGGACCTACACCAGTGGGAGGCAGCTGTGAAGGAGGAAAGGTTTCCACACACTAGGAAGCCCCTTGGCAGGCGGAGACTGCGGGTGGTGGAGGGGAAAAGCTTCAGAGCCGCGGAGGAGAGCACAGCAACAGGGGTGCGGAAGGCAAAGCAGAGAGATTCCCGCACAGAGGATCGGTGCTGACCGGCACTCACCAGCCCAAGAGGCTTGTCTGCTCACCCACCGGGGCAGGCAGGGCTGGGAGCTGAGGCTTGGGTTTCGGTCGGAGCGCAGGGAGAGGACTGGGGTTGGCGGCATGAACACAGCCTGCAGAGGGTGAGTGCACCAAGGCTAGCCGGGAGGGAGTCCGGGAAAAAGTCTGGAGCTGCCGAAGAGGCAAGAGACTTTTTCTTGCCTCCTTGTTTCCTGGTGCGCGAGGAGGGGGGATTAAGAGCGCACCGCTTAAAGGAGCTCCAGAGACGGCGCGAGCCGCGGCTAAAAGCGCGGACCCCAGAGAAGGGCATGAGACGCTAAGGCTGCTGCTGCCGCCACCAAGAAGCCTGTGTGCGAGCACAGGTCACTATCCACACCCCCCTTCCGGGGAGCCTGTGCAGCCCGCCACTGCCAGGGTCGCGGGATCCAGGGACAACTTCCCCGGGAGAACGCGCGACGCGCCTAGGGCTAGTGCAATGTCATGCCGGCCTCTGCCGCCACAGGTTCACCCCGCACTCCGTGCCCCTCCCTACCCCCAGGCTGAGTGAGCCAGAGCCCCCGAATCAGCTGCTCCTTTAACCCCATCCTGAGCGAAGAACAGACGCCCTCAGGAGACCTATATGCAGAGGCGGAGCCAAATCCAAAGCTGAACCCCAGGAGCTGTGCGAACAAAGAGGAGAAAGGGAAATCTCTCCCAGCAACCTCAGGAGCAGTGGATTAAATCTCCACAATCAACTTGATGTACCCTGCATCTGTGGAATACCTGAATAGACAACGAATCATCCCAAATTGAGGACGTGGACTTTGAGAGCAAGACATATTATTTTTTCCCCTTTTCCTCTTTTTGTGAGTGTGTATGTGTATGCTTCTGTGTGAGATTCTGTCTGTATAGCTTTGCTTTCACCATTTGTCCTAGGGTTCTGTCCGTCCATTTTCTTTGTTTGTTTTTTACTTTTTAAAAAGCTTTTTCTTAATAATTATTTTTTATTTTAATAACTTTATTATATTTTATCTTACTTTATCTTATTTTATCCTCTTTCTTTCTTTCCTTCCTTTCTCTCTCCCTTTCTTTCTTTCTTTCTCTTTCTTTCTTTCTTTCTTTCTTTCTTTCTTTCTTTCTTTCTTTCTTTCTTTCTTTCTTTCTTTCTTTCTTTCTTTCTTTCTTTCTTTCTTTCTTTCTTTCTTTCTTTCTTTCTTTCTTGTTTTTCTCCCTTTAACTCTAAGCCATGTGGATGAAAGGCTCTTGGTGCTCCAGCCAGAGTCAGTGCTGTGCCTCTGAGGTAGGAGAGCCAACTTCAGGACACTGGTGCACAAGAGACCTCCCAACTCCATGTAATATCAAATGGCAAAAATCTCCCACAGATCTCCATCTCAACAACAACATCTTCACTCAATGACCAGCAAGCTACAGTGCTCGACACCCTATGCCAAACAGCTAGCAAGACAGGAACACAACACCACCCACTAGAAGAGAGGCTGCCTAAAATCATAATAAGGCCACAGACACCCCAAAACACACCACCAGACGTGGACCTGCCCAACAGAGAGACACACTCCAGCCTCATCCACCAGAACACAGGCACTAGTCCCCTCCACCAGGAAGCCTACACAACCCACGGAACCAACTTTAGCCACTGGGGACAGACACCAAAAACAACAGGAATTACGAACCTGCAGCCTGCAAAAAGGAGACCCCAAACACAGTAAGATAAGCAAAATTAGAAGACAGAAAAACACACAGCAGATGAAGGAGCAAGGTAAAAACCCACCAGACCTAACAAAGGAGGAGGAAATAGGCATCTATCTGAAAAATAATTCAGAATAATGATAGTAAAGATGATCCAAAATCTTGGAAATAGAATAGAGAAAATGCAAGAAACATTTAACAAGGAACTAGAAGAACTAAAGGGGAAATAAGCAACGAGGAACAACACAATAAATGAAATTAAAAATACTCTAGAAAGGATCAATAGCAGAATAATTGAGGCAGAAGAATGGATAAGTGGCCTGGAAGATAAAATAGTGGAAATAACTACTGCAGAGCAGAATAAAGAAAAAAGAATGAAAAGAACTGAGCACAGTCTCAGAGACCTCTGGGACAACATTAAATGCACCAACATTCGAATTATAGGGGTCCCAGAAGAAGAAGAGGAAAGAAAGGGACTGAGAAAATATTTGAATAGATTATAGTTGAAAAATTCCCTAATATGGGGAAGGAAATATCTAAGCAAGTCCAGGAAGCACAGAGAGTCCCATACAGGATAAATCCAAGGAGAAACATGCCAAAACACATATTAATCAAACTATCAAAAATTAAATACGAAGAAAACATATTAAAAGCAGCAAGGGAAAAACAACAAAAAACACACAAGGGAATCCCCATAAGGTTAACAGGTGATCTTTCAGCAGAAACTCTGCAAGCCAGAAGGGACTGGCAAGACATATTTAAAGTGATGAAGGAGAAAAACCTACAACCAAGATTACTCTACCCAGCAAGGATCTCATTCAGATTTGATGGAGAAATTAAAACCTTCACAGACAAGCAAAAGCAGAGAGAGTTGAGCACCACCAAACCAGCTTTACAACAAATGCTAAAGGAACTTCTCTAGGCAAGAAACACAAGAGAAGGAAAAGACCTACAATAACAAACCCAAAACAATTAAGAAAATGGGAATAGGAACATACATATCAATAGTTACCTTAAATGTAAATGGATTAAATGCTCCCACCAAAAGACACAGACTGACTGAGTGGATACAAAAACAAGACCCATATATATGCTGTCTACAAGAGACCCATTACAGACCTAGGGACACATACAGACTGAAAGTGAGGGGATGCAAAAAGATATTCCATGCAAATGGAAATCAAAAGAAAGCTGGAGTAGCAATCCACATATCAGACAAAATAGACATTAAAATAAAGACTGTTACAAGAGACAAAGAAGGACACTACATAATGATCAAGGGATTGATCCAAGAAGAAGATATAACAATTGTAAATATTTATGCACCCAACATAGGAGCACCTCAATACATAAGGCAAATACTAACAACCATAAAAGGGGAAATTGACAGTAACACAATCATAGTAGGGGACTTTAACACCCCACTTTAGCCAATGGACAGATCATCTAAAATGAAAATAAATAAGGAACACAAGCTTTAAATGACCCATTAAACAAGATGGACTTAATTGATATTTATAGGACATTCCATCCAAAAACAACAGAATATATATTTTTCTCAAGTGCTCATGGAACATTCTCCAGGATAGATCATATCTTGGGTCACAAATAAAGCCTTGATAAATTTAAGAAAATTGAAATTGTACCAAGTATCTTTTCCGACCACAACGCTATGAGACTAGATATCAATTACAGGAAAAGACCTGTAAAAAATACAAACACATGGAGGCTAAAAAATACACTATTTAATAATGAAGTGATCACTGAAGAAATCAAAGAAGAAATAAAAAAATACCTAGAAACAAATGACAATGGAGACCGATGACCAAAAACCTACGGGATGCAGCAAAAGCAGCTCTAAGAGGGAAGTTTATAGCAATACAATCCTGCTTAAGAAACAGGAAACATCTCGAATAAACAACCTAGCATTGCACCTAATGCAATTAAGAAGAACAAAGAAACCCCAAAGTTAGCAGAAGGAAAGAAATCATAAACATCAGATCAGAAATAAATGAAA
Source organism: Globicephala melas (assembly GCF_963455315.2). Taxonomy (NCBI): domain Eukaryota; kingdom Metazoa; phylum Chordata; class Mammalia; order Artiodactyla; family Delphinidae; genus Globicephala; species Globicephala melas. Next base: position 129,577,409 of record NC_083317.1, on the reverse strand, counting down.
AAGGAATGAAGGAAATGATAGCAAAGATCAATAAAACTAAAAGCTGGTTCTTTGAGAAGATAAACAAAATTGATAAACATTAGCCAGACTCATCAAGAAAAAAAGAGAGAAGACTCAAATCAATAGATTTAGAAATGAAAAAGGAGAAGTAACAATTGACACTGCAGAAATACAAAGGATCATGAGACATTACTACAAGCAACTCTATGCCAATAAAATGGACAACCCGGAAGAAATGAATAAATTTTTAGAAATGCACAACCTGCTGAGACTGAGTCAGGAAGAAATAAAAAATATGAACAGACCAATCACAAGCACTGAAATTAAAATTGTGATTATAAATCTTGCAACAAACAAAAGCCCAGGACCAGGTGGCTTCACAGGCGAATTCTATCAAACATTTAGAGAAGAGCTAACACCTATCCTTCTCAAACTCTTCCAAAATATAGCAGAGGGAGGAACACTCCCAAACTCATTCTACAAAGCCACCATCACCCTGATTCCAAAACCAGACAAAGATGTCACAAAGGAAGAAAACTACAGACCAATATCACTGATGAACATAGATGCAAAAATCCTCAACAAAATACTAGCAAAGAGAAGCCAACAGCACATTAAAAGGATCATACACCATGATCAAGTGGGTTTTTTTTCCAGGAATGCAAAGATTCTTCAATATACGCAAACAATCATCGTGATAGACCATATTAACAGACTGAAGGAGAAAAACCATATGATCATCTCAATAGATGCAGAGAAAGCTTTTGACAAAATTCAACACCCATTTATGATAAAAACCCTGCAGAAAGTAGGCATAGAGGGAACTTTCCTCAACATAATAAAAACTATATATGACAAACCCACAGCCAACATTGTCCTCAATGGTGAAAAACTGAAACCATTTCCACTAAGATCAGGAAGAATACAAGGTTGCCCACTCTCACCACTCTTATTCAACATAGTTTTGGAAGTTTTAGCCACAGCAATCAGAGAAGAAAAAGAAATAAAAGGAATCCAAACTGGAAAAGAAGAAGTAAAGCTGTCACTGTTTGCAGATGACATGATACTATATATAGAGCATCCCAAAGATGCTACCAGAAAACTACTAGAGCTAATCAATGAATTTGGTAAAGTAGCAGGATAAAAAATTAATGCACAGAAATCTCTGGCATTCCTCTACACTAATGATGAAAAATCTGAAAATGAAATTAAGAAAACACTCCCATTTACCATTGCAACGAAAAGAATAAAATATCTAGGAATAAACCTACCTAAGGAGACAAAAGACCTGTATGCAGGAAATTATGACACTGATGAAAGAAATTAAAGATGATACAAATAGATGGAGAGATATATCATGTTCTTTGAGTGGAAGAATCAACATTCTGAAAATGACTCTACTACCCAAAGCAAACTACAGATTCAATGCAATCCCTATCAAACTACCGCTGGCATTTTTCACAGAACTAGAACAAAAAATTTCACAATTTGTATGGAAACGCAAAAGACCCCGAATAGCCAAAACAATCTTGAGAACGAAAAATGGAGCTGGAGGAATCAGGCTCCCAGTCTTCAGACTATACTACAAAGCTACAGTAATAAAGACAGTATGGTACTGGCACAAAAACAGAAATATAGATCAATGGAACATGATAGAAAGCCCAGAGATAAACCCATGCACATATGGTCATCTTATCTTTGATAAAGGAGCGAAGAATATACAGTGGAGAAAAGACAGACTCTGCAATAAGTGGTGCTGGGAAAACTGGACAGGTACATGTAAGAGTATGAGATTAGAACTCTCCCTAACATCATACAGAAAAATAAGCTCAAAATGGATTAAAGACATAAATGTAAGGCCAGACACTATAAAACTCTTAGAGGAAAACATAGGCAGAACACTCTATGACATAAATCATAGCAAGATCCTTTTTGACCCACCTCCTAGAGGAATGGAAATAAAAACAAAAATAAACAATGGGACCTAATGAAACTTAAAAGCTTTTGCACAGCAAAGGAATCCATAAACAAGACAAAAAGACAACCCTCAGAATGGGAAAAAATATTTGCAAATGAAGAAACTGACAAAGGATTAATCTCCAAAATTTACAAGCAGCTCATGCAGCTCAATAACAAAATAACAAACAACCCAATCCAAAAATGGGCAGAGTCCTAAATAGACATTTCTTGAAAGAAGATATACAGATTGACAGCAAACACATGAAAGAATGCTCAACATCATTAATCATTAGAGAAATGCAAATCAAAACTACAATGAGGTATCATCTCACACCAGTCAGAATGGCCATCATCAAAAAATCTACAAACAGTAAATGCTGGAGAGGTTGTGGAGAAAAGGGAACCCTCTTGCACTGCTGGTGGGAATGTAAATTCATACAGTCACTATGGAAAACAGTATGGAGGTTCGTTAAAAAACTACAAATAGAACTACCATATGACCCAGCAATCCCACTACTGGGCATATACCCTGAGAAAACCATAATTCAAAAAGAGTCATGTACCATTATGTTCATTGCAGCTCTATTTACAATAGCCAGGAGATGGAAGCAACCTAAGTGTCCATCAACAGATGAGTGGATAAAGAAGATGTGGTACATATATACAATGGAATATTTTTCAGCCATAAAAAGAAACGAAATTGAGTTATTTGTGATGAGGTGGATGGACCTAGAGTCTGTCATACAGAGTGAAGTAAGTCAGAAAGAGAAAAACAAATACCTTATGCTAACACATATATAAGGAATCTAAGGAAAAGAAAAAAAAAAAACAGGGTCACGAAGAACCTAGGGGTAAGATGGGAATAAAGACACAGACCTACTAGAGAATGGACTTGAGGATATGGGGAGGGGGAAGGGTAAGCTGGGATGAAGTGAGAGAGAGGCATGGACATATATACACTACCAAACGTAAAATAGATAGCTAGTGGGAAGCAGCCGCATAGCACAGGGAGATCAGCTCAGTGCTTTGTGACCATCTAGAGGGGTGGGATAGGGAATGTGGGAGGGAGGGAGATGCAAGAGGGAAGAGATATGGGAACATATGTATATGTATAACTGATTCACTTTGTTATAAAGCAGAAACTAACACACCATTGTAAAGCAATTATACTCCAATAAAGATGTTAAAAAAATACATACTACATTGTTTCACAGATATCATGAAGTTTCCTTCTAAAATAATTTTATTCAAGGAAAACAGGACCTTGGTTTGAAGAAGAAAGAGTAACTAAATGATAGTATAGTTAATATGTGGATATGGCAAAAAACTTAATGGAGGGACTTGAAAAATGGAAGTTTTGAAACCTATGAATCCTCCTCACTTTTTTGTGTTTTCCAACCCCCGCTCTGGCACCTCCCATGACATTCACTTTCCCTGATACCCATGGCCTTGCCTTCTGTCCTGGGATTCCAAGCTGGAGCAATGCCCTGGCCCACCTCTTCTCACCAGAAGGCTGCTTCCCGGCTCTGCCTTGAGCCTCAACTCCACTTGAAGGCATCCCGGAGCCCTCCCACCCGGTCAACTGCTTCTCCTCTGGGGCCCCTCAGCTCTCTGTGCTTCTCACCATCATAATGCTCATTCTCTGTATTATAATGATCTGTATCCAACCCTCCCAGACTGGGAGCTTAGCCAAACTAGGGAGCATGTCTTATTCATGGCTGAATCTGCAGGCCTGGGGCACAGTCATCACACAGTAAATCTGCTGAATAAATGAGCTAGTAATTGAATCCATGTACCTCTGACAACAGTTGCTTCCAACCGAGGAAACCAAAGGACCAACAATACTCATTGATTACACTGATTCTTCTTGAAGTTACTTCACTACAGGCTCAAGACTGGGCCACGTTTACTATAACTCTTTAGAACCGTGTTTACACCGCCTTGCTCACATGGTTTTATTTGTGCTTTCTCTAAAGGAAAATGCAGCAGCTGAGCAGGGCACCTGGTGATGGGTCTCTCTGCAGAACAGAGCAGGTGGCACCAAGCCTCGCATCCACTTTGCCCAGTGAGGGAAGGGCTCCTTTGTCTTACTGGCTACCTCCAGCCTTATTCACAATCATACTTTCCAAACGCAAACTGCCTACTGCAACTTGGAAAGATATTCTCTCTGACAACCAATTTAACAATTAACAATGTTTTTATTGCTTTTTTTTTTCCACCGTGGGGCTTAACTCCTGCTGGGATGTTTCACAGAGAGGGCAGTTTGCCAAGCATTAAGTTGTCTGGCCCAGAGGGCATAACTGTACGGTGGATTTCATCTGAGTGAACATCATTCCTTTGGTCTTATTTGAAAACTGTCATATAGTGCTGAGATTTAGTTAACCACTTGTGGTTCTGAGTCCTGCAGATAGCCAGAGAGCAAGACTATCCAGCTTCTCTTCTAGAATCTAGAGCAGCAGATGTAATCCAGGGGACGGTAGAACTTTTCTGTTAAGTGCCTGAGAATAAATATTTGAGACTCATGAGCCATATGGTGTCTGCCACAACTATTCAACTCTGCTGTTGTAGCATGAAAGCAGACAGGAGTGATATTTAGATGAGTGGGCATGGCTGTGTTCCAATAAAACTTTATTTACAAAAACAGGTAGAGGGCTACATAAAGTACACAGGTATTACCTTGCCGAGCCTGGTCTAACTAGTGGTTAAGAGTTCCCTGCTCTGGAGTCAGGCCAACCTGGATGCAACCTGCCTCAGATGGATGAATGGGCAGTGCCTAGAATCAGGGAGACTGTGGCATAGTTCAGAAATCCAAAACACTTATAAAAGCCTCCCCAACTAAATCCCGATCCTGGGATGGTCTCATCAGTGGTCTCTCACAGTCATCCTTGAAAGCCCATTTTAGAAGAATCTTACTGGACTCTAACCCTGCTTATTACCACCCATCATACAGAAAGGTGGAAACAAAGCACTTTTCTCAGAATATTGCTGTGAGTGGTGAAAAGTAGATGCTCATGGTCAGTGTTAAAATGATCATGGTCCTGAACTAAAGCACCAGGAAAGGGAACAGTCAGCCCCATGGACTCTGTCTCCTTAGGGATTAGGGCGAATGATGAGATCTTCTCCAGGCAACCAGCAGGGGTCAGGGGAAAGTAGAGACTCAGGAGACTCCAAGCAGGTGACTCAGGAGGGAGTGGTAGCAGTCAAGATCAAAGAGAGTGGGCTTCCCTGGTGGTGCAGTGGTTGAGAGTCTGCCTGCCGATGCAGGGGACACGGGTTCGTGCCCCGGTCTGGGAAGATCCCGCATGCCACGGAGCAGCTGGGCCCGTGAGCCATGGCTGCTGAGCCTGCGCGTCCGGAGCCTGTGCTCCACAACGGGAGAGGCCACAACAGTGAGGGGCCCGCGTACTGCAAAAAATAAATAAATAAAAAGATCAAACATAGTCTCTAGGAGGTAAAACATATATTTATTTATGTACTCATGCAGTCATTGACTCACACCTCTTTACTGAATCCCTATAAATGCCAGGCACACTCTTTGCTCTAATGGCACTCAACAGTCAAATCAGGGAGTAGAGAAAAATGATATGACAGACGCTGCCATAAGGGCAGGAGTCCTGAAGGAGGCAAAGGAGGCCGATTTCTGAAGGTCTGGCCTCCTGGCTGAGAGATCTGTTAGAAGACAATGTGGCCATTTCCATACACGAAGGGAGCAGCAGACATGCTCCAGAGAGAGGCCGGCTCGAGAAGCTTAGCCCCCAGCTGCGTGCCCCTCCCCCTGGCTCTCAGAGCCATCAGCGCACCTCTGCGGTCTCTGGGGCCCCTGAGAGCGCTCCGGAGGCCTCGCTAAGACTTGTACTCTCCAGACGCCACACGGAAATTGTCCCTTTCCCAGCCCCCGCAGAGCAGCAAGCATAACCAGCTGCCTCACACGTGTAATTAGGAGAAATAAGAGCAATGAGCGAAAATTGGTTAAATAAGCTCAAAATGACTTTTTTTTAAAAAAATGAAGGAATAAACCTCAGGGAAAAGAAGCGAAATTAAGGCAGTGTGTTCCCTTTTGCCACACCTCAGTTCTTTAGAAGGAATCCCAAGGTCCCCTGGCCGACACCGGGCTCTGCCTCACCCACACCAGAAGGCTAGTGGGCGGTCCCACTGCTGGCTGAGGGCGGAGAGCATCCGGACGGTCCCTGTGGCATGGCTACATTTCTGCAGACCCTGTGTTGTTTGTGTCTCTTGCTCTAGGACTACATTCTGATGTCAGCCCTGCCCTCTGGCAGGATCTGCGCTGTTAGGCGGGGACCTCTCTCCATATCTTCTTTCCTCCAAACACATATTATACAACTGCCTATCGATCAGCTGCTCCTCTCGCCCCATTCATCACCCTCCCCTCCTTCTCCTTTGCACTGAGGAAGCTTCTCAGTTGTCAGTTCCATTTCTATGGCAACCACAACCCCCAGCCTCATTGCCTTTCCCCCCCTCCTGCTTTTCTCCCCATCCCCTCCTCCTTTTGTAAGTAGGATTTGCAGGGAAGCTGCTGACAGGCTGGTCTAGTAATTTCCCTCATAAAACAAACAGCTGAGGAGAGGGAGTTGGGAGGCGGGGCTGCAGGGTGGGCAGGGGGGAACAAGCTCCTCGGAAGACAGAAGGGGACAGAGAAACACGAGAGAGTGGTGTGCACGCAAAGAAAGAGTCCGGGGCACAGTGAGTGACAGCAGTATGAAGTCGGGGCCACCCCATCCTGGGGGGCTGAGCGAGATGTGGAAGACTCCCTCCAGACGTGCAGGGATGATGGGCCAAGTGCCAGCCTGACTGTTGGCCATCCCACCGGCCCCCAGGGGAGGCATGCCTGCCTGGCTGCTGTGATACAGACCAGGGCGAGTGAGGACACAAGCTGCAGCCCACAGGGGACATTATCCCAAATATCCTCATTATCGAAGCAAGTGTCTCTGAACCCATCAGTGTTTAACAGCCGCAAGTGCCCTCACCCTGGAAGACAGGGCCATTTCACCAACTCTAATGGCAATTTTCCTCCATCCCAGTCGTTTGCGAGTCACAGGCTCCTCTGGGTGCTGGAGGCCACCAGGCAGGTGTCAGGCACAGAGCAGGTGTGTGGATGCAAAGTCCACCAGGGGGCACGTTGCTGGGGGCCAAGGTGAGGCAGGAGGTTTAAGTTGGAGTGAGTCAGCAGGCCAGAGCTTGGGAGGAGAGTAAATATTAATAGCTTTATTACATGTCTTTTTTATAAATAAAAGAAAAATATTTTTGGCTGCTAATGACCTTCAAATTAGCAGCTCTTTCAAAAAGCACTTATGTATTTTTAATTCCAAATGTAGCTGAGTGTCAGTTGCAGCAGCAATGGAAGCAGTAGGGCAGCTGGGTAGTTTTAAATAAGAGGAAATCCAGATCATTATTTTTGAAACTGTCAGCTTTTACGCCTTTTAATGGATTCACTTTCTCTCATCTCTTCCCCCACTTCTGTGCTCTTTGAAGATTCCCAGGCATTCTCCGTGGGAGAAAGGAACAGAGGCACAGGTCTGCCATATGGAAGGACCTGGGCTTTAGTTCCTACCTGGGCATGCAGGGTGTCACAGTCCCCGGCAGGGAGGCTTTGGCACAAGGGCTTGTGAAGAGCATCAGAGAGAAGAGGAGAGAGAGAGTTCCAGCCTGGGATGCAGGGTGCTGGGTAATGGGACCTGGGGCTTCCTTCTTGACCCCGCTCCTGATTCTAAGTAACCAAAAGAGAAATCAGTGACCTCAGAGCAGCAGACAGAGAGATTAGCAGGGACGTAGAAGATAGACCAATACAATGAGAGAGAGGACACGGAGGCAGAAGTAGATAGAGAATCAGTGAGAAGCTGAGTAGGGAGGAAACTAGTAATAGAGCAGGGCTTCTCGGCGTGTGGACCCCAGACTGGAAGCTGCAGCATCGCCTGGGAACTTGTTAGAATTGCAAGCTCTCGGGCTCCAGCCCAGAAGCAATGGATCAGAAGCTCTAAGGGATGGGCCTCACCACCTGTGTTTTCATAAGTCTTCCAAGTAGTTCTGATGCTCACTAATGTGTGAGGACCACTGATCTAGAGCAGAGGAACCCAGGCAGAGGAAGGAAGGCAGGAGGGCAGTGAAGGGAGGCGAGAAGGTAGGAAGAGGTCTTGATGGTGGCAAAGGAGGAGGAAGAGGCACCTAAGAGAGAAGAGAAATGCGGGTGTGAGTCTATCCCTCCACTCATACACTCCTTGTCATTTTCGAATAGCCCACAGATGACTGTTTCACGGATGCCACAGACACCTGCGCTCACACCTGGGACTTCTCTTTCCCAGTGGGTTTCTTAGTTGAGCTGACCTCCAAGTCGCCAGTAACCTGCAGCTGTACCAGGCTTCTTCCGACACTGGGGAGGATGCTGTGTCATTTCGCTGATCTGAAAAATGGGGGTGGTGTTCCTCCTTTGCTCTTGTGGGCTCCTGACAATCCTTTCCAATGGGCACTCCATTTTCATCTCAGCTTCCAGAAGGACCAGCTTCCAGGCTGAATTTTACATAAAGCTGAGCTTTTCTCCAAGTGTCAGGCTGATGGACAACGGGCAAGGATATTTCTCGTTTGGTCATGGAGATCTTGGTGCTTAAGGCATAAATGTCCGCATGTTCAAAGTTAGCAAACACATGCCGTCTCCAAATCCAGCCAATAGACATTTATTAAATGCCTACTCCATACAAAGGTGACTCTGCCTAGCTAAACCCCCACCCTCAAGGACCTCTGATCTCCTAGATAGTGATTGATAATAAGGACCCCGACCCCACACAGACCTCAGCCTGGTGTTTGTCTTCTCCAAAGACTTACTTTCTCAAGCATTCATTCTGGCACTGTGAAAAATGGGGCTCTCAGGACTACTCTGATTTTAGCAGTGCTAAGTGTAACTATTAATTCAACAAATGTTTATTTAGTAGGGACTTCAAGCCATCTGGAAACAGGCACTCTTTCCAAGTGCTTAGGATCCATCAGTAGACAAAACACAGATCTGGGTCTTCAACAGGATCTAGGAAGGGGAGACAGAGAAGTAACAATAAACATAAACATAAATAAAATTTCTAACATCTTTGAAGGTAAAAGTGCTGTGGAAAAAGGAAAAGTTGGAGAGTAGGAGAGTAGTTTGCAATTTTAATTATGGTGATGGGGCAGAACTCATTGAGAAGGTGGGACTTGGGCAAATACTTGAAGGAGGTAAGGGAGTGAGCCAGGATGGGAGTCCTGCAGGCAAACGCCACTGGAGCTATGGTCTGGTATGTTCAAACAACAGCCTGACATCTTCAAAGAACAGTAAACAGACTTTCCATATGCTATCTCACTATGCCTTAATGCACCAGCTATTGCTATTAGCATTTCACTGATGTAAAAACTTAGATGTAAAAACAGAGGTTTAGGAAGTCTGCATGGTTTGGCTAAGGTACTGGGTTTCAGAGCAGAGATTCCAATCCTGATTGAAATGATCCTAAAACACACATTGTTTTCTACAACTTACCTTGCTTCCCTGTGTGTAAAAGTGGATGTGGGGATGTGGATCACAAATTGAACACAGAGCCAAGCCATGAAGACAAGGGAACTGCCACAAAGTATGGCCCATCTTCCAAACAGGGCACATGCATCTTTGTGTAAGACACAAAGGAAAATGGTCTTACACCAGAAAAGGGAAAACTCAGGGCCAACAGAAGATGCAAGTCCTCAACAGTAACAGAAGAGTCAAGATCAGCCATTTTAAGTGATTTCAAATCTCCCAGCTGGTTGACTGATGTCACAGGACTCTACCAGCAGTTGTCTGATGGTAAGAAGTCAAGGCAATCTGGGTGCCTATTGCTGAGGAAGTCAATAGTCAAAATGTGCTGGATGCACACCAGGAGTGCTTGTGTTCCAGGTAATGGACTGTTAGATTTTTTTCACATTAACAGTTGCATAGAGTTTAAGATAGGGCTCAATAGGCAAAGCAAGAATTAGGTTGGATATGTAATATAAGACCTATTCTACAAGAACATACATAACCAAATTATCTGCATTGAACACAGTAGAATGGTTGCCTATGGTTGGGGATAATGGAGATAAGCTACCATTTCCCATTTATTTCTCTTGCTGCCTTTAAACTAGATCAATACACTTATGTGTGTGTATATATATATATATGTATGTGTATATATATATATGTATATATATATATGTATGTGTATATATATATGTATGTGTATATATATATGTATACATACATATCTGTTTCTGGACATATGAGATGCTTCATGAATCTGCCAACTCTTATTCTAAGACAGCACTATCTTAATTATCACAGCCTCATTACACATTTTAATGTTGTGTAACATGGGTCATCCATCCTTATTCACTTTCATAATTCTCATGACTATTTTCACCTGTATATTTTTCCAATTGAATTATGAGATAATTTTGTAAAGTTCCAAAATACTGGTATTTTTATTGATATAGCTCTAACTATTAAATTAATATGGGAGAATGGAAATCTTTATACCAGATATATCTTCTAATTTACAAATATGGACATTTCTCTCTGTTTCATCAAGTAGTCTTTTGTACTCCTCAGCAAAGTGTTGTACTTTTCTTATGGATGCTGTGTATTTTTTGCTAAAAATGCTTATAATTCAAGTTTGGCTGTAGTCAAGGGAATCTTCTTTTTCATTACACTTTCTAATGATTTTTTCAGTGATAATGAGTGCTTTATTTATTTTTAACATCTTTATTGGAGTATAATTGCTTTACATTGTTGTGTTAGTTTCTGCTGTATAACAAAGTGAATCAGTTATACATATACATATATCCCCATATCTCCTCCCTCTTGCATCTCCCTCCCTCCCACCCTCCCTATCCCACCCGTCTAGGTGGTCACAAAGCACCGAGCTGATCTCCCTGTGCTATGCGGCTGCTTCCCACTAGCTAGCTATTTTACATTTGGTAGTGTATATATGTCCATGCCGCTCTCTCACTTCGTCCCAGCTTACTCTTCCCGCTACCCGTGTCCTCAGTTCCATTCTCTACGTCTGCGTCTTTATTCCTGTCCTGCCCCTAGGTTCTTCAGAACCTTTTTTTTTAGATTCCATATATATGTGTTAGCATACGGTATTTGTTTCTCTCTTTCTGACTTACTTCACTCTGTATGACAGACTCTAGGTCCATCCACCTCACTACAAATAACTCAATTTCATTTCTTTTTATGGCTGAGTAATATTCCATAGTATATATGTGCCACATCTTCTTTATCCATTCATCTGTCGATGGACACTTAGGTTGCTTCCATGTCCTGGCTATTGTAGATAGTGCTTCAATGAACATTGTGTTACATGACTCTGTGTGTGTGTGTGTGTATGTGTGCACGTGTGTGTGAGACATCAAAAGCTGGGACACACCCAAGGAAAGAGATGAAGTTACTGATCTGAAATTATTTTTCTTTTTCAAGTGTAAATATTTACTGTTATAAATTTCCTTCTAAGCATTGCTTTTTATGTTTTCTGTTGTTCAGTGGAGTGTCCTACAAGTATCAATAAGATAAACTGGTTGATAGTGTTGTACAGGTCAGCTATATTCCTGCTGATTTCTGACTACTTATTTATTAAGGATTAAGGTCTGGAAGTGTTGCTGTAGATTTGTCTACTTTTGCTTTCAGATTTTTTTCTTTAATGTTTATTATTTATTTATTTATTTTTCTTATTAGTCATCCATTTTATGCACATCAGTGTATACATGTCAATCCCAATTGCCCAATTCATCACACCGCCACCCCCACCCCCCGCCATTTTCCCCCCTTGGTGTCCATACGTTAGTTCTCTACATCTGTGTCTCAATTTCTTCTCGGCAAACTGGTTCATCTGTACAGTTTTCTAGGTTCCACATATATGTGTTAATATACGATATTTGTTTTTCTCTTTCTCACTTACCTCAGTCTGTATGACAGTCTCTAGATCCAACCACATCTCTACAAATGACCCAATATCGTTCCTTTTTTTGGCTGAGTAATATTCCATTGTATATATGTACCACATCTTCCATATCCATTCGTCTGTCGATGGGCATTTAGGTTGCTTCCATGACCTGGCTATTGTAAATACAGCTGCAATGAACATTGGGGGTGCATGTGTCTTTTTGATATGGTTTTCTCTGGGTATATGCCCAGTAGTGGGATAACTGGGTCATATGGTAATTCTATTTTTAGTTCTTTAAGGAACCCCCATACTGTTCTCCATAGTGGCTGTATCAATTTACATTCCCACCAACAGTGCAAGAGGGTTCCCTTTTCTCCACACCCTCTCCAGCATTTGTTGTTTGTAGATTTTCTGATGATGTCCATTTTAACTTGTGTGAGGTGATACCACATTGTAGTTTCGACTTGCATTTCTCTAATAATTAGTGATGTTGAGCAGCTTTTCATATGCTTCTTGGCCATCTGTATGTTTTCTTTGGGGAAATGTCTATTTAGGTCTTCTGCCCATTTTGGAATTGGGTTGTTTGTTTTTATAATATTGAGCTACATGAGCTGCTTGTAAATTTTGGAGATTAATCCTATGTCAGTTGCTTCATTTGCAAATATCTTCTCCCATTCTGAGGGTTGTCTTTTCGTCTTGTTTATGGTTTCCTTTGCTGTGCAAAAGCTTTTAAGTTTCGTTAGGTCCCATTTGTTTATTTTTGTTTTTATTTCCATTACTCTACGAGGTGGGTCAAAAAAGATCATGCTGTGATTTATGTCATAGAGTGTTCTGCCTATGTTTTCCTCTAAGAGTTTGATAGTGTTCAGTCTTACATTTAGGTCTTTAATCCATTTTGAGTTTATTTTTGTGTATGGTGTTAGGGAGTGTTCAATTTCATTCTTTTACATGTAGCTGTCCAGTTTTCCCAGCACCACTTATTGAAGAGACTGTCTTTTCTCCATTGTATATCCTTGCCTCCTTTGTCATAGATTAGTTGACCATATGTGTGTGGGTTTATCTCTGGGCTTTCTATCCTGTTCCATTGATCTATATTTCTGTTTTTTGTGCCAGTACCATATTGTCTTGATTACTGTAGCTTTGTAGTATAGTCTGAAGTCAGGGAGTCTGATTCTTCCAGCTCCATTTTTTTCCCTCAAGACTGATTTGGCTATTCGGGGTCTTTTGTGTTTCCATACAAATTGTGATTTTTTTTGTTCTAGTTCTGTGAAAAATGCCATTGGTAATTTGATAGGGATTGCATTGAATCTGTAGATTGCTTTGGGTAGTATAGTCATTTTCACAATATTGATTCTTCCAATCCAAGAACATGGTATATCTCTCCATCTGTTTGTATCATCTTTAATTTCTTTCATCAGTGTCTTATAGTTTTCTGCATACAGGTCTTTTGTCTCCTGAGGTAGGTTTATTCCTAGGTATTTTATTCTTTTTGTTAGAGTAGTAAATGCGAGTGTTTCCTTAATTTCTCTTTCAGATTTTTCATCATTAGTGTATAGGAATGCAAAAGATTTTTGTGCATTAATTTTGTATCCTGCAGCATTACCAAATTAATTGATTAGCTCTTGTAGTTTTCTGGTGTCATCTTTAGGATTCTCTATGTATAGTATCATGTCATCTGCAAACAGTGACAGTTTTACTTCTTCTTTTCCCATTTGTATTCCTTTTATTGCCTTTTCCTCTCTGAATGCCATGGCTAGGACTCCCAAAACTACGTTGAATAATAGTGGTGAGAGTGGACCTCCTTGTCTTGTTCCTGATCTTAGAGGAAATGCTTTCAGTTTTTCACCATTGAGAATGATGTTTGCTGTGGGTTTGTCGTATATGGCCTTTATTATGTTGAAGTAGGTTCCCTCTATGCCCACTTTCTGGAGAGTTTTTATCATAAATTGTTGTTGAATTTTCTCAAAAGCTTGTTCTGCAACTATTGAGATGACCATATGGTTTTTCTTCTTCAATTTTTAATATGGTGTATCACATTGATTGATTTATGTATGTTGAAGAATCCTTGCATCCCTGGGATAAATCCCACTTGATCATGGTGTATGATCCTTTTAATGTGTTGTTGGATTGAGCTTGCTAGTATTTTGTTGAGGATTTTTCTATCTATATTCATCAGTGATACTGGTCTGTAATTTTCTTTTTTTGTAGTATCTTTGTCTGGTTTTGGTATCAGGGTGATAGTGACCTCATAGAATAAGTTTGGGAGTGTTCCTTCCTCTGCAATTTTTTGGAAGAGTTTCAGAAGGATGGGTGTTATCTCTTCTCTAAATGTTTGATAGAATTCACCTGTGAAGTCTTCTGGTCCCAGACTTTTGTTTGTTGGAAGATTTTTAATGACAGCTTCAAATTCATTATTTTTTATTTGTCTGTTCATATTTTCTATTTCTTCCTGTTCAGACTTGGAAGGTTTTACCTTTCTAAGAATTTGTCCATTTCTTCCAGGTTGTCCATTTTATTGGCATAGAGTCTCTTAGGCTGCTTTGTATTTCTGTGATGTCGTTTGTAACTTCTCATTTTTTTAAATTTCTAATTTTATTGATTTGAGTCCTCTCCCTCTTTTGCTTCATGAGCCTGGTTAAAGGTTATCAACTTAGTTTATCTTCTCAAAGAACAAGATTTTACTTTCAGTGATTTTTGCTAATGTTTTCTTCATCCCTGTTTCATTTATTCCTCTCTGGTCTTTAAGATTTCTTTCCTTCTGCTAACTTTGAGTTTTGCTTTTTTCTTCTTTCTCTACTTCCTTTAGGTGTAAGGTTAGATTATTTATTTGAGATTTTTCTTGTTTCTTGAGGTAGGCTTGTATAGCTATAAACTTCCCTCTTAGAACTGCTTTTGCTGCATCCCATAGGCTTTGGATCATCGTGTTTTCATTGTCATTTGTCTTTAGGTATTTTTTGATTTCCTCTTTGAATTCTTCAGTGATCTCTTGTTTATTTAGTAACATATTGTTTAGTCTCCATGTCTTTGTGTATTTTAAGTTTTTTTTCTCTGTAATTGATTTCTAATCTCATACCATTGTGATCAGAAAAGATGCTTGATATGATTTCAATGTTCTTAAATTTACTGAGGCTTGATTTGTGACCTAGGATGTGATCTATCCTGGAGAATGTTCCATGCACACTTGAGAGGAAAATGTAATTGGATGGAATGTCCTATAAATATCAATTAAATCTATCTGGTCTATTGTGTCATTTAAAACTTGTGTTTCCTTATTAATTTTCTGTTTGGATGATCTGTCCTTTGGTGTAAGTAAGGTGTTAAAGTCCCCCACTACTATTGTGTTACTGTCGATTTCCTCTTTTAGAGCTGTTAGCAGTTGCCTTATGTATTGAAGTGCTCCTATGTTGGGTGCATATATATTTATAATTGTTATATGTTCTTCTTGGATTGATCCCTTGATCATTACGTAGTGTCTTTCCTTGTCTCCTGTAATATTCTTTATTTTAAAGTCTATTTTATCTGATATGAGTATTGCTACTCCAGCTTTCTTTTGATTTCCATTTGCATGGAATATCTTTTTCCATCCCTCTCTTTCAGTCTGTATGTGTCCCTATGTGTGAAGTGAGTCTCTTGCAGACAGCAAGAAAAGTGGGTGTTGTTTTTGTATCCATTCAGCAAGCCTGTGTCTTTTGGTTGGAGCATTTAATCCATACACGTTTAAGGTGATTATCGATATGTGTGTTCCTATGACCATTTTCTTAATTGTTTTGGGTTTGTTTTTGTAGGTCCTTTTCTTCTATTGTGTTTCCCACTTAGAGAAGTTCCTTTAGCACTTGTTGTAGAGCTTGTTTGGTGGTGCTGAATTTTCTTAGCTTTTCCTTGCCTGTAAAACTTTTGATTTCTCTATCGAATGTGAATAAGATCCTTGCCGGCTAGAGTAATCTTGGTTGTAGGTTCTTCCCTTTCATCACTTTAAGTATATCATGACACTCCCTTCTGGCTTGTAGAGTTTCTGCTGAGAAATCAGCTGTTAACCTTATGGGAGTTCCCTTGTAGGTTATTTGTCATTTTTCCCTTGCTGCTTTCAATAATTTTTCTTTGTCTTTAGTTTTTGCCAGTTTGATTACTATGTGTCTCAGTGTGTTTCTCCTCAGGACTCTCTGCTCTTCCTTGACTTGCATGGCTATTTCCTTTCCCATGTTAGGGAAGTTTTCCACTATAATCTCTTCAAATATTTACTTGGGTCCTTTCTCTCTTTTCTCCTTTTGGGACCCCTGTAATGCAAATGTTGTTGCTTTTAGTGTTGTCCCAGTGGTCTCTTAGGCTGTCTTCATTTCTTTTCATTCTTTTTTCTTCATTCTGTTCCACAGCAGTGAACTCCACCATTCTGTCTTCCAGGTCACTTATCCGTTCTTCTGCCACAGATATTCTGCTATTGATTCCTTCTAGTGTATTTTTCATTTAAATTATAGTATTGTTCATCTCTGTTTGTTTGTTCTTTAATTCTCCTAGATCTTTGTTAAACATTTCTTGCATCTTCTCGATCTTTGCCTCCATTCTTTTTCCGAGGTCCTGGATCATTTTCACTACCATTATTCTGAATTCTTTTTCTGGATTGTTGCCTATCTCCATTTCATTTAGTTGTTTTCCTGGGGTTTTATCTTGTTCCTTCATCTGGTACATAGCCCTCTGACTTTTCATCTTGTTTATCTTTCTGTGAATGTGGTTTTTGTTCCACAGGCTGCAGGATTATAGTTCTTCATGCTTCTGCTCTGTGGTGCATGACTCTTTTTGAATTATGGTTTTCTCAGGGTATATGCCCAGTAGTCAGGTTGATGGGTCAAATGGTAGTTCTATTTTTAAGGAAACTCCACACTATTCTCCATAATGGCTGTATCAGTTTACATTCCCACCAACAGTGCAAGAGGGTTTCCTTTTCTCCACACCCTCTCCAGCATTTATTGTTTGTAGATTTTTCGATGATGGCCCTTCTGACCAGTGTGAGGTGATACCTCATTGTAGTTTTGATTTGCATTTCTCTAATGATTAGTGATGTTAAGCATCCCTTCATGTGTTTGTTGGCCATCTGTATGTCTTCTTTGGAGAACTGTCGATTTAGGTCTTCTGCCCATTTTTAGATTGGGTTGTTTGTTTTTTTGATATTGAACTGCATGAGCTGCTTGTGTATTTTGGAGATTAATCCTTTGTCAGTTGCTTCGTTTGCAAATATTTTCTCCCATTCTGAGGGTTGTCTTTTTGTTTTGTTTATGGTTTCCTTTTCTGTGCAAAAGCTTTAAAGTTTCGTTAGGTCCCATTTATTTACTTTTGTTTTTATTTCCATTTCTCTAGGAGGTGGGTTAAAAACGATCTTGCTGTGATTTATGTCATAGAGCATCCTGCCTATGTTTTCCTCTAAGAGTTTTATAGAGTCTGGCCTTACATTTAGGTCTTTAATCCATTTTGAGTTTATTTTTGTGTGTGGTGTTTGGGAGTGTTTTCTGCATACAGATTTTTTTCTCCTTAGGTAGGTTTATTCCTAGGTATTTTATTCTTTTGGTTGCAATGGTAAATAGTAGTGTTTCCTTAATTTCTCTTTCAGATTTTTCATTGTTAGTGTATAGGACTGCAAGAGATTTCTGTGCATTAATTTTATAACCTGCTACTTTACCAGATTCATTGATTAGTTCTAGTAGTTTTCTGGTAGCATCTTTAGGATTCTCTATGTATAGTATCATGTCATCTGCAAACAATGACAGTTTTACTTCTTTTCTGATTTGGATTGTTTTTATTTCTTTTCTGTCTCTGGTTGATGTGGCTAAAACTTTGAAAACTCTGTTGAATAATAGTGGTGAGAGTGGGCAACCTTGTCTTTTTCCTGATCTTACTGGAAATGGTTTCAGTTTTTCACCATTGAGGATGATGTTGGCTGTGGGTTTGTCATATATGGCCGTTATTATGTTGAGGTAAGTTCCCTCTAGGCCTACTTTTTGGAGAGTTTTTATCATAAATTGGTGTTGAATTTTCTCAGAAGTTTTTTCTGCATCTATTGAGATGATCATATGGTTTTTCTCTTTCAATTTGTTAATATGGTGTATCACATTGATTGATTTGCATATACTGAAGAATTCTTGCTTTCCTGGGTTAAACCCCACTTGATCATGGTGTGTGATCCTTTTAATATGCTGTTGGATTCTGTTTGCTAGTATTTTGTTCAGGTTTTTCGCATTTATGTTCATCAGTGATATTGGCCTGTAGTTTTCTTTTTGGGGGCCATTTTTGTCTGGTTTTGGTATCAGGATGATGGTGGCCTCATACAATGAGTTTGGGAGTGTTCCTCCCTCTGCTATATTTTGGAAGAGTTTGAGAAGGATAGATATTAGCTCTTCTCTAAATGTTTGATAGAATTCGCCTGTGAAGCCATCTGGTCCTGGGCTTTTGGAAGATTTTTAATCACAATTTCAATTTCAGTGCTTGCGATTAGTCTGTTTATATTTTCTATTTTTTCCTGGTTCAGTCGCAGAAGATTGGGCTTTTCTAAGAATTTATCCATTTCTTCCAGGTTGTCCATTTTATTGGCATATAGTAGCTTGTAGTAATCTCTTGTGATACTTTGTATTTCAGTAGTATCAGTTGTTGCTTCTTTTTTTTCTTTTTTAATTCTGTTGATTTGAGTCTCCTCCCTTTTTTCTTGATGAGTCTGGCTAATGATTTATCCATTTTGTTTATCTTCTTAAAGAACCAGCTTTTAGTTTTATTGATCTTTGCCATTGTTTCCTTCATTTCCTTTTCATTTATTTCTGATCTGATCTTTATGATTTCTTTCCTTCTGCTAACTTTGGGTTTTTTTTTTTTTTTTGGTTCTTCTTTCTCTAATTGCTTTAGGTGTAAGTTTAGGTTGTTTATTTGAGATTTTTCTTGTTACTTGAGGTAGGATTGTATTGCTATAAACCTCCCTCTTAGAACTGCTTTTGCTACATCCCATAGGTTTTGCATCGTCATGTTTTCATTGTCATTTGTTTCTAGGTATTTTTTTTATTTCCTCTTTGATTTCTTCAGTGATCTCTTTGTTTTTTAGTAGTGTATTGTTTAGCCCCAAGTGTTCGTATTTTTTACAGATTTTTTCCTCTAATTCATATCTAGTCTCATAGCATTGTGGTTGGAAAAGATACTTGATACGATTTCAATTTTCTTAAATTTACCAAGGCTTGATTTGTGACCAAAGATATGATCTATCCTGGAGAATGTTCCAGGAGCACTTGAGAAGAAAGTGTATTCTGTTGTTTTTGGATAGAATGTCCTATAAATATCAATTAAGTCCATCTTTTTAATGTGTCAATTAAACCTTGTGTTTCCTTATTTGTTTTCATTTTGGTTGATCTGTCCATTGGTGAAATTGGGATATTAAAGTCCCCTACTATGATTGTGTTACTGTTGATTTCCCCTTTTATGGCTGTTAGCAACTGCCTTATGTAGTGAGGTGTTCCTAGGTTGGGTGCATAAATATTTACAATTGTTATATCTTCTTCTTGGATTGATCCCTTGATCATTATGTAGTGTCCTTCTTTGTCTCTTGTAATAGTCTTTATTTTAAAGTCTCTTTTGTCTGATATGAGAATTGCTGCTCCAGCTTTCTTTTGATTTCAATTTACATGGAATATCTTTTTCCATCCCCTCACTTTCAGTCTGTATGTGTCCCCAGGTCTGAAGTGGGTCTCTTGTAGACAGCATATATACGGTCTTGTTTTTGGATCCATTCAGCTAGTCTATATCTTTTCTTGGAGCATTTAATCCATTTCCATGTAAGGTAATTATTGATATGTATGTTCCTATTACTATTTTCTTAATTGTGTTGGGTTTGTTTTTGTAGGACTTTTCCTTCTGTTGTGTTTCCTGCCTTGAGAATTTCTTGTAGCATTTGTTGTAAAGGTGGTTTTAGTGGTGCTGAATTCTCTTAGCTTTTGCTTGTCTGTAAAGCTTTTAATTTCTCTGTCAAATATGAATGAGATCCTTGCTTTGTAGTGTAATATTTTTTTTTTTTTGATACATGTGCCTCTCACTGTTGTGGCCTCTCGCATTGTGGAGCACAGGCTCCAGACACGCGGGCTCAGCGACCATGGCTCACGGGCCTAGCCACTCCACAGCATGTGGGATCTTCCTGGAACAGGGCACCAACCCATGTTCCCTGCATCGGCAGGTGGACTCTCAACCACTGTGCCACCAGGGAAGCCCATAGCATAATCTTGGTTGTAGGTTTTTCCCTTTCATGACTTTAAATATGTCCTGCCACTCCCCTCTAGCTTGCAGAGTTTCTGCTGAAAGATCAGCTGTTAACCTTATGGGGATTCCCTTGTATATTATTTGTTGCTGATTTTAATATTTTTTTCTTTGTGTTTAATTTTTAATAGTTTTATTAATATGTGTCTTGGCATGTTTCTCCTAGGATTTATCCTGTATGGGATTCTCTGCACTTCCTGGATTTGATTGATTATTTCCTTTCCCCTATTAGGGAAGTTTTCAACTATAATCTCTTCAAATATTTTCTCAGTCCGTTATTTTTCTCTTCTTCTTCTGGGACCCATATAATTTGAATGTTTTTGCATTTAATGTTGTCCCAGAGGTCTCTGAGACTGTCCTCAATTCTTTTCATTCTTTTTCTCTATTCTGCTCTGTGGTAGTTATATGCACTATTTTATTTTCCAGGACACTTATCCGTTCTTCTGCCTCAGTTATTCTGTTATTGATTCTTTCTAGAGATTTTTTAATATCACTTATCTTGTTGTTCATCATTGTTTGGTTGCTCTTTAGTTCTTCTAGGTCCTTGTTAACAGTTTCTTGTATTTTCTCCATTCTATATCCAAGATTTTGGATATATTTATTCTCATTACTCTGAATTCTTTTTCAGGTAGACTACCTCTTTCCTCTTCATTTGTTTGGTCTGGTGGGTTTTTACCTTGCTCCTTCATCTGCAGCATATTTCTCTGTCTTTTTGTTTTTCTTAACTTACTGTGTTTGGGGTCTCCTTTTTGCAGGCTGCAGGTTTATAGTTCCCCTTGTTTTTGGTGTCTGCCCCCAGTGGCTAAGGTTGGTTCAGGGGGTTGTGTAGGCTTTCTGGTGGAGGGGACTAGTGCCTGTGTTCTGGTGGATGAGGCTGCATCTTGTCTTTCTGGTGGGCAGGTCCATGTCTGGTGGTGTGTTTTGGGGTGTCTGTAGACTTATTATGATTTTAGGCAGCCTCTCTGGTAATGGGTGGGATTGTGTTCCTCTCTTGCTAGTTGTTTGCTATGGGGTGTCCAGCACTGGAACTTGCTGGTCATTGAGTGGTGCTGGGTCTTAGCATTGAGATGGATATCTCTGGGAGAGCTCTTGCCGATTGATATTACGTGGGGCTGGGAGGTCTCTGGTGGTCCAGTGTCCTAAACTTGGATCTCCCACCTCCGAGACCCAGGCCCAACACCCCTCCAGAGAGCTAAGACCCAGTCAGCCACACAGCTCAGAAGAAAAGGGAGAGGAAAAAAAAGAAATAAAATAAAATAAAATAAAATAAAAATTATTATAATAAAATTTTTTAATATTATTAAAGTTAAAAATAATAGAAAAAAAAGAGCACAATAAAACCAATAAACAAATCCACCTATTATAAGAAGTGCTAAAACTTAAACTAAGATAAACATATAAATCAGAAACTAGTCAGTCACATACAGCAAACCCCAAGCCTACTGTTTCTCACAAAATCCACCACCTCAATTTTGGAATGATTCATTGTCTATTCAGGTATTCCACATATGCAAGGTACATCAAGTTGATTGTGTAGATTTAACCCACTGTTCCTGAGGCTGCTGGAGTAATTTCCCTTTCTCTTCTTTTTTCGCACAGCTCCTGGGGTTCAGCTTTGGGTTTGACACTGCCTCTGCATATAGGTTGCCCTCTGGCATCTGTTCTCCACCCAGATAGAAGGGAGTTAAAGGAGCAGCAGATTAGGTGGCTCTGGCTCACTCAGGCCGGGGAGAGGGAGGGGTATGGAATGCGGGGTGAGCCTGTGGTGGCAGAGGCCAGCGTGATGTCACAACAGCCTGAGCCATGTCATGTGTTCTCCTGGGGAAGTTGTTCCTGGATCACAGGACCCTGGCACTGGTGGATCACACAGCCTCCCAGGAGGGGAGGTATGGATGGTGACCTGTGCTTGCACACAGGATCCTTGGTTGCTGCAGCAGCAGCGTTAGCATTTCATAACCGTCTCTGCAGTCCACGTTGATAGCCATGGCTCACGCCCATTTCTGAAGCTCAATTAGGTGGTGCTCTGAATCTCCTCTCCTCACACACCCCGAAGCAATGGTCTCTTGTTTCTTAGGCAGGTCCAGAGTTTTTCCCAGACTCCCTCCCAGCTAGCTGTGGTGTACTAGCCTGCTTCAGGCTGTGTTCACACAACCAAGCTCAGCCCTCTCTCTGGGATCTGACCTCCGAAGCCTGAGCCTCAGCTCCCAACTCCCACCCACCCCAGCGGGTGAGCAGACAAGCTTCTCAGGCTGGTGAGTGCTGGTCGGCACTGAATCTCTGTGCAGAAATCTCTCTGCTTTGCCCTCTGCACCCCTGTTGCTGTGCTCTCCTCTGTGGCTCCAAGCTTCCCCAACCCGCAGACCCCCCATCTCTGCCAGTGAAGAAGATTCGTAGTGTGTGGAAACTTTTCCTCCTTCACGTCTCCCTCCAAAAGGTGCAGGTCCTGTCCCTATTCTTTTGCCTCTGTTTGTTCTTTTTTCTTTTGCCTTACCCATGTACATGAGGAGTTTCTTGCCTTTTTGGAAGTCTGAGGTCTTCTGCCAGCATTCAGTAGGTGTTCTGTAAGAGTTGTTCCACATGTAGATGTATTTTTGATGTATTTGTTGGGAGGAAGGTGATCTCCATGTCTAACTCCTCCATCATCTTGAAGGTCCTCTACACTTTCTAATTTTTAATGTATATTTTATAAATATCAAACACGCTGAGCATTATTATTTAAATTTTCTTCAATGGAATTTATTATTTCATTTGTTTGTCTTTTATTCAGGCACATAATATCACAGTCTATAATACAAGAAAATATTAATTTCAAGTTATCCATATTTTTAATTTGTTTTCCTACCTTACTGCATTGTCTGGAACTTCTAGAAAAATATTCAATAATATATTGGCAGAAGTATTTCTCTTTCTTCTCATTTAGGTGGAAATGCCTTTATTTTTTCACAACGAAGTGTGCTATTCATTGCTGCTGTTATATGAATATTCAAATAAGGGAGTTCCTATCCTTGTTTTACTAAGAATTATTATTTTAAATAGATACTTTATTTTTTTCAAATGCATTTTAACATCTACAGATAAGAGAATATATTGAACCAGACTTGAATTCCTGAAGTAAACTCTACTTCATCATGGCATGTTTTGTTTTTAATTTACTGGTGGATCTGATATGCTATAATTTTACTTAGGATTCTTGCTTCCATATTAATAAATATGATTAGGGTGTAGTTTTCTTGTTTGCATATTTGCTAGCATTTTATTTTCAATGGCCCTGAGTATTTAATTTTCACTTTTATGAAAGTATAATATAGAAGAAAAACTGTCCAAATTATATCAACAGCCTGATGAATTTTCATAAAGCAAACTTACCCATGTAACCACCACCTACATCAGGAAATAAGAAAGCCACTAGCATCAAGTTCCCTCCCAGTCACTATTCCCCCAGCTTTGCAAAAGTAAACAGGTAGCCATCTCCTGACTTCTAAAACCAAAGATTGTTTTGCATTATTTTGGACTTTATATAAATGGAATAATAGTGTTTATTATTCTGTGTCTGATTTGTTTTGTTCAAATCATATTTGTGAAATTCATGTCCTTATAATTTAATTCATTCATCTGAGTAGCTGTATGATATTCATTTGTATGAATATACCACAATTTGCTTATTTACTCCATTGTCATACATTTGAGCTATTTCCAGTTTTTGATTGTTATAATTGTACTATGAATATTCTCACACATGTCTTTTGGTGTACATGTCTTTCAATAAACACATGTCTGCATTTCTGTTAGTATATATCTAGAAGTGAAATTGCTGGGTCCTGGAATATCTATATGTACTGTTTTAATAGGTACTTTCAAGTAGTTTTCTAAAGTCATAGAATAGGAGATGAAGTTTCTCCCAAAGAGATAGCTTCCACTTTTTCATGAAAAACCAAGGTGCTGTTGGGCCAACCTGGCTAAGGACTTGAATATAAAATTTCCATTTGACAAGTGAGGCTCATTGGACACTCCCCAATTTGTTAAATCATTGATCCTGGGTCACAAGGACTTCATGATCAGGCATTTACTTTCCACAAGAGAAAACTAATAGATGCTTTTCAGAAGGGATGTACTTGAACACTGTGAATCCATCCACATAGTCCCATAGACTCAGAGAGCAGGATTTGAATTTTATCAGAGTTTATCGGCCACCCCAGAGGCATGATCACATTACAGTCAGAAACACAGAGACCCAAGCTTCTGACTTGCCAACCAACAGGACATCATTTATGTAAGAAAGCACTGGACATCAGGAAGTAGAAACACTCTTGCTAAAATCTGATTCATTCACCACTGGCAAATCACAGTACAGTTTAAGCACCCATGGGGAAATGTTAAGCATTCAGTGAGCACTTCTCTTCTGATCAAGAGACCCTCCTTTGCACTTTATGAGCATTCACAATGCATGCATGTAAAACATCAATATCAATTACACATTCAGCTGTGAAAGCCACAACCATAGTACATTTAATTGTCTTGAAGGGTCCCAACCACAAAATTACATTAACTCCCTTCCCCTTCTCTGAACCTTGTCTAAACACCCATTAACTACATCTGCTTTTTTATTTCCTGATCTGGGTGGTGGTTACATGGGTGAGTTTGTTTTATGAAAATTCATCAGGATTTTGACTTATCATTTGGACAATTTTTATTTTATATTATAGTTTCATAATGGTGAATATTAAATTATCAGGCAATGGGCACAATGGTGACTTGGGCAACTGTGTCCAACAGAGCCACAAAATTTGAATCTCTTCCCTCCCTGAAGTTCCCTAGCACACACAGACAGGTGCATATTGCCTTCAGTACTTCTGAACAGGAGGAGATCTCAGCCCCAAGTCTAATCATCTTTCTCCTTAAAGAAACTGAGAGAGTGAGGGAAAGATGAATCGAGGGGACTGGAGAGAAAGTAGCTTCATACCGTAAGTAAGGCACATTTACCTTCCATTTCGAGCAGTGCAGCAGCTACTCTCAGCTCAAACAAACAAAATTCCATTGTTTCAGCCTATCTAATACTATATGGAATGGTGATGTCCTCATGGCTAACACCCTGTTTCATCCTTGGGAATCTCTTGACTCAGCAATCACAGCCACATTGATTTCCAGCTGGGGTCACGGGGTGTGTGCCATCTGGCTGGCTTGGGCTTGGCTCCCACAGCAGTAACCTTCTTTGAGGAACCCATATTAATCTGGGCCCTCATTTCCCATTAAGAAGATAACATTTCCTAAGTTCTTACTTGATCTCCACATAAGCGCTAGGGGAATTTTCCAGGGTGTCAGGGTTGACAGCAAGCATTTATCTAGATTTCTTTGGGTCAGTTTCTCATTCTACAGTGGGTCACTTTCATCATTATAGTAAACCCAGTTCAGAGCAGTAAGACCCTGAATACTAGTCAACACCTCATTTATGGTTTCCCAGAGGAGTTTGTCTGTTTTAGGGAAAACTCCTTTATTGCAGCCAGTACCTACTGCAAAAAAAAAAAAAAAAAAAAAAAAAATCTCTAAACCTATTATTGTCAGCTCCAAATGGACCTGCAGTTGTCATGACAGACTGACAGAACCCTAAGATGAACCAGCTGTTCCCATTCTTCCTTAACAAGCATCATGCATCCCACCCCCTTCATCTCCCAAGTGAATCGGCCAAAGGTCTATAGATTCTCCTGTTTTCTGCACATTGTGGTAACAAATTTCCCTCCTTTCATTATCTGTGTATGTGAGTGTTTTTGTAACTGTTATTTCACAGAGACAGAACCTTTAACCAGCTACCCTCAAAAGAAATCTTAATATCAGTTATAGGGTCAACTTGAAGTTGACCACTGGACTGGCGAAGTGGAGAGTTACAATATCCAAGGCCCAGTTCAGGCAGCTGTTTTTGAACCTATTTCTTGGTATTTGATCTACAATTTCTCCCCAATTCCTTGTCATTAACAGGCAATGAAGTAGAGGACAATTTATTGCCTGGTTGAACATATATTTTGGTCAACATGTTTGCTGAAAATGTCAAAACTGTGAAGGGTCAGAGATTTTACCCTACTTTCAAGCTAACAAGGTACCCTGCCATTGTTTCATGAATGCTGTTCTACCAGACTCCTGGGTCAGAGATGAAGGACAGTTTATTACCACAGAAATAATAGTAACCAGAATATCATAACTTTTGGACCGTTCCCTGAGTCCCAGTTCCCACAGGGTGTCATGACATGGGCCAAAGGACACCTGCACGTGCAGCGTGTTGCATTGCAGAAGAGAAACCCTGAACTTACTCAACAGTAAGTTTTCTTTTTGACCCAGAGAGAGAGACTTTCTTTACTATACTTGACTAAGTATGCCTGTGCTTTGCTCCAGACAGTGTCTCCCAAGGCTATTTGCTATGCAAACATTCTTGAAAAAATAGTCCAGAACAAAGGGTAAGCATTGCCTTACCCACAGGACATGCAAGAAATCTAATTTACATAAAGTTCACCCTTTTGAGGTGTACAGTCCTCTGAGTTTTGAAAAACATATACAGTCATGTAATCACTAGCACAATCAATATAGAATATTTTATCATCCCCAAGAGTTCACTTGTATTCCTTTGTTGTCAGTTTCTTCCCTCCACCCACAATCCCTGGCAACCACTGATCAGATTTTGAGTTCTATTGTTTTCCTTTTCCAGAGTGTTATATAAATGGAATCATAAAAAATATAACCATTTATGTCTGGCTTCTTTCACTTAGTGCAATGCTTTTGAGATTTGTCCATGTATTTTTAATGCTGAGTAGTATTCCATTGTATACACAACGATTTCTTTATCAATTCACCAGTTGATGGAAATTTGGATTGTTTCCAGTTTTTTACTATTATGAATAAATATGCTATAAACATCCACATACAGGCTTTTGGGTGAACCTATGTTTTCATTTCTTTTGAATAATTAGTTTGAAATAGATGCTTGGGCCATATAGTAAGTTCATGTTTAACTTTTTAAAAAAACTGACTGCGGTTTTCCTAAGTGATTTGTATCGTTCACTTGTAGCAGCAATGGATGAAAACGTTACTTCACATCCTCGCACTTGACATGGAATTGTTTTTAATTCCAACCATTCTAATAAGTGTTTAGTTATACTTTTCATTTACATTTCTCTAATGATTAATGATGCCAAGCACCTTTTCATGTCCTTATTGTTTTGTATGTCTTATTTGGTGAAGCAGCTATTCAAGTCTTCTTTCCATTTTTTAATTTTTTTTTTTCTTATTGAGTTTGGAGAATTCTTTACATATTCTGGATAGACATTTTTTTTTATCAGACTTTCTTTTTTTTTTTTACCCCAGATTTTTTCTTCCAGTCTATGGCTTTTTATTTTCTTAACGTTCAAAGAACCTAAGTTTTACATTTTAATTAAATTCAATTTATCTTTTTTTTAATCTCATGGTTTGTATTTTTGTGTCTTCTCTGATAAATCTTTGCTTAACTGAAAGTAAAAAACATTCTCTTTTATGTTTTCTTTGTTATGCTTTACAGTTTTCCGTTTTCTTTTCATTTTTTTTTTTTTACTTTTTAAATTTTTTTGGCCACTCTGAAAAGATTGTGAGATCTTAGTTCCCCAACCACGGATTGAACTGGGGACCCTGCAGTAGAAGCACAGAGTCCTAACCGCTAGAACACCAGGGAATCCCCAGTTTTTCATTTTATATTTAGGTTTGTGGTCCGTTTTCAGTTGTTTTTGTTGAAGTTTTGTTTTGTTTTGTTTTTCTTTTTACATGTGGATATCCAACTCTTCCATCAATATTTGCTGAAAAGACTGTCTTTCATCTATTAAATTACATTGGGAACTTTAGTGAAAAATCAATTGATTACATAGGTTTGAACCTATTTCTGCTATCTTTATTCTGTTCCATTTATCAGTATGTCTAACCTTTCACAAATATTACAGTGTTAATTATTGTATTTTATGGTAAGTGTGTAAATGATGTGGTCGTGTCCTCTGTGGTCTTTAAAAAATTGTTTTAGCTATTCTAAATAATTTCTTAACTTTTCCATGTAGATTTTAGAATCAGCTTTCTGATTTATACAAAAAGGTCTGCTGGTATTTTGAATGGAGTTGCAATGAATTTATAGTATAACTCTCCATTTATTTAGTCCTTCTTTGATAGCTTTCATTAATATTTTGTAGTTTCATGATGCAAATACTGGAATATATTTTGTTAATATTTTGTATTTATGATGCTATTATAAGTGAAACTAATTTATATTTTAAATAAATGAACTATTTATTTTATTTTATATTTAAGTGATCATCTCTACTATGTAGAAATGCAATTATTTTTTAATCTTGACCTTGTTAAATTTACTTATTAATTCTAGGAGCTTGTTTGTACATCCTTTAGGATTTTCTACATAGACACTCATGTTATCAGCAAATAAATACAGCTTTATTCCTTCCTTTCTAAACTAGATGTCTTTCTTTCTTTTTTGTCTTCCTTGTTGGCCTGGCTAGAAACTCCAGTAAAATGTTGGATAAAAGTGATATATATATATATATAAATGAGAGCAGACAAACCTGCCTTATTCCTTAGGGGGAAAGTTTTCAGTCTTTCACACTAAATATGGTGTTAAATGTAGGTTTTTCTAGATGCCCCTTTTTAGACTGAGGGAGTTCACTTCTTTTCCTAGTTTGATAAACATATTTCATCATGAATAGATACAGAATTTTGTCAAATGCTTTTTCTGCGTCTATTGAGATGATCATGTTTTTCTCTTTTTTAGCTTGTAATATGGCTAATTGAATCAATTAATATGCTAGTGTTAACCCAGCCTCACATTCCTGACATAAGCCCAGTTTGGTCATGGTGTATTATCCTTTTTGTGCATTCAGGTTGCTAAAGTTTGGTTAAAGATTTTTTTTTTTTCAGTATGCGGGCCTCTCACTGTTGTGGCCTCTCCCATTGCATAGCACAGGCTCCGGACGCGCAGGCCCAGCGGCCATGGCTCATGGGCCCAGCCGCTCCGCGGCATGTGGGATCCTCCTGGACTGGGGCACGAACCTGTGTCCCCTGCATCGGCAGGCGGACTCTGAACCACTGCGCCACAAGGGAAGCCCTGGTTAAAGATTTTTGCATCGATGTTCATGAGGGATATTAGTCTACTGTTTACTTTTCTTGTAATGTCTTTGTCTGGTTTGGTATCAGTGTAATGCTGGCCACATAGAATTCCTTGGGAAGTTTTCCTTCCTCTTAAATTTTCAGAAAGAGTTTGTGCAGAGTTGGTATTTTTCCTCCTTGTATGTTTGGTGGAACTCCCCACTGATGTGAACTATTCCTGGGGTTCTTTGTGAGAAGGGATTTAGTTACATATTCAATTTCTTTAATAATAAAGGGCTATTTAAATTATCTGCTTCTTAAGAAAGCTTTGACAGTTTGTGCATTTCAAGGAAATATACCATTTCATCTAAGATTTTAAAATTCTATTGCTATAAAATTCTCTATAATGTTTTCTTAAATTTTTTTATAGCTATAGAATCTGTTTTGCTGCATATTTCTTTCTTTTAATTAATTTTTTATTGAAATATAGTTGAATTACAATGTTGTGTTAATAACTGCTGTACAATAAAGTGCCTCAGTTTTATATATATATATATTTATATTTATATATATATACATTCTTTTTCATATTCTTTTTCATTATGGTTTATCACAGGATATTGAATATAATTCCCAGTGCTATAGAGTTGGACCTTGTTGTTTACCCTTTCTATATATACCAGCTTGCATCTGTTAATCCCAAGCTCCCAATCCAACCCCCTCCTCCTTGGCAACCACCAGTCTGTTCTCTATGTCCCTGAGTCTGTTTCTGTTTCATAGATAGGTTCATTTGTGTCACATTTTAGATTCTGCATATAAGTGATATCATGGTATTTGTCTTTCTCTTCCTGACTTACTTCACTTAGTATAATAATCTCTAGTTGCATCCATGTTGCTGCAAATGGCATTATTTCATTCTTTTTTATGGCTGAGTAGTATTCCATTGTATATATGTATACAATATTTACACATCTCCTTTACCCATCCATCTGTCTTGCTGAGTATTTCATTGCTGACATTGATAACTAGTGTCTTCTCTCTCTTTCTCATAATCTGTCTGGCTAAAGTCTATCAATTTTTTGATCTTCTGAAAAAACTTTTGTTTTTATTGACTTTGTTTTCCTGTTTTCTATTTCATTGTCTTCCACTTTGATCTTTATTGTTTTCTTTTTTTCTACTTACTTGAACTTATTTTACACTTCTTTTTCTAGTTTCTAGAGATGGAAGCTGATTTGGGATATTTTTTTTTTTGTTTTTTAGTTCCAAATATTTTCTAACTTCCCTTTTGATTTTTCTCTTTGATGCATGAGTTATTTGAAAGCATGTTATTTACTTTCAAGTATTTAGGAATTTTCTAGATATTGTTTTTTTACTGATTTCTAATGTAATTTTGGTTTTGGTCAAAGGGTAAACTTTTAATCATTTCAATTCTTTCAAATGTATTGAGATTTATTTTATGGTCCATAATATGGTCTATCCTTGTAAACAGTTCATGTGCATTTGAAAAAAGCTGTATTACACTGCTGTTGGGTGAGTGTACTATGCATGTCATGTAGCCCAGGTTGGTTGACAGTGTTGTGCAAGTCTTCCATATCTAGTTTTCTGTCTTCTCGTTCTGTCAATTATTAAGAGAACAGTATTGACATTTCTAAAAATGATTGTTTGATTTATCTATTTCTTTTTGTAGTTTGTCAGTTTTTGTGTATTTTCAAACTCTGTTGTTTAGAGCATAAACATTTAGGGTTGTTACATTCTCCTGCTACATTGATATCTTTATTATCATGATATGCCCTTCTTTATCCCTGGTAATATTCTTTACTCTGATTAATGTTAGCATGCTGTATCATTTTCCATCCTTTCATTTTTAATCTACTTATGTCTTTATATTTAAAGTGCATTTCTTCTAGGCAGCAAGCACTTGGGCCTTATTTCTTATCCAATCTACAATTCCACTGTGCAGTTAGAGTGGTGACACCATTTTCATTTAATGTAATTACTGAATAACATTGTTATAAGGGTAACTTTTAAAATACTATTGAGAGACACAAAATAAGTTTTTAATAATGGAAAGGCTATTGTATTATTGGATAGAAAAAATCAGTATTATAAAGAGTTCACTTGGTCTTAACTTAATATCTACATTTAATTTTGATCCCTATAAAATCAATAGGTTATTTTTGAAGCAGAATAAATTGAATCATATATTGTTAGAAAACTAATCACATATGTATCTCTAAGAAAATTCTGAAAAATAAAAATAATGAGGAAAAAATCAGTCTTACAAATACTAAAATATTTTATAAATATAGAGTAAATAGTGTACTGTTGACATTACTGGAATATCTATGAGTGGAACAGAAAAGGGAACGGAGAAATAGACACAACATTCATGTAAAAATTTTGTATATGAGGAATCTGGATCAAGATGGTAGAGTAGGAAGATCCTGAACTCACCTCACATGGACACAACAAAACTACAACTATATATAGAACAAACATCTGAGAATGACCTGAAGACAAGCAGAACAGATTTTTTGCAACTAAGGATACAAAGTAAACGTCACTTTGAGACAGGTATGTGGGGGCAGAGATGTAGTCTTATCAGAACTTTCACCCCTGGTATGGGGACCCACAGGCAGGAGGGTTATAACGATTGCAGAATTTCCCCCTGAGGAGCCAGGATTCCAAACCCCACATAATGGTCCCCAGCCTGGGGGACCTGCAGCAGGAAGAGAGTCCCCATAACATCTAGCTTTGAAAACCTGTGGGACTTACATCTGGGAGAACCAGAAGGCTGTGGGAAAACCAAGAATCCACTCTTGAAGGGTTCACACACAAGTACTCTCTCCAAGTCCCAGCACAGAAACAGAGACTGAAAAGCACCTGGATCATATGAAGGAGATTCATTGACTAATTTTAAGGTATATGCCAGAGGGGGCAAGGGATTAGGTGGAAGTTTCACCAGGGACAGAAGTGCTGGAAGCCCCCCCTTTTTTTTTTATCTTTTTCTTTGGTGAAATTATTGTGTATGATACTGTGTTGTATACTGGCTTGACTTGATTTCAAATCCACTTGTTTATTATTTAAAAACGTAGTTTTAATCCATTTGTTTATGACAAAGACCAAAAAAAGTTGTTTTTAGCAATAAAGTTGTTTTGATATAAAAATAAAATAAATTGTGTCAAGATTTCATCATGTCATCTGTTGTCATTGATAAGCACTTAGTAGCTTTACTTCTGAGGGCTCCCACTGGGGGTTTATCAATAAAACAGATAAAGAAACAACTATGGAAAGGGGACACTTAAACGATAAATATTGAGAGTATGTAAGGAATAGCCTAGAGTTTCGGTCAGAGGAAAGCTACTCTTTGCTGACTTGCTCTCTCAAGATCTTGAGACACTTGCTCTGCCATAGCCAAGCGACTCTTTTTCAGTCGGCTGTGGTGTTAAATAGTGCAGCAGTCTCAGGAAGAGAAGGGACATTTGCCTCCACCCTAATAAAGGAGACTCCTTTATTGGCAGTGGTGGCAAACTTTGCAACAGCCTGAAAAGATCAGGCAGCCAGTCAACACCATTGTTCCCTAGCAATGCGCTCTAGAAACAAGGGACTTTTATTTTTGTGCTGGCAGCTGAACTTCAGCAAAGCCTCTCTCCAGAGAAACTCTACAAAAGGTAAACCTCCACTTAATTTGAACTTTATTCCTTTCATTTTACCTTGCTTGGAACAATAGAGTAATAAAGCTATCATTTGTTTGGAGTATGTTATTTATTGGCTTATTAAGAAACATTATTCTGTATGCTATTGGCTTGCAAAATTATTATAATTCCCACTGTGAATCTGTGTTAAATAAAATATTGGCAAAGACAATTTCAGTCTCTGAGCATAATTTGCCACCCCCCAAAACAAAACACACTGTAATTGTAACTGTATGACACTATACAATTGCAAACCCTGTAGAACTTTAAAGCACAAAGAGTAAACCTTAACATCTGCAAATTTTAAAAACTCATTTAGGAAATTGTGAGAGCACCCTAGGATGGAAAGTAGAATGTGACAGAAGAATCTAACTGCATTACAAATGTATGGAACAACCTCACTGAAGAGGATGAGGGAAAAATTGCTAATCTAAGTACTTTGGAAGTGAGTAGAATCTGTAAGACTAAAAGCAAAGGGACATGTACTTCAACGCTGTACTCTAATTGATAAAGTTGTTTTCCAAGGAGTACAGGTTAACAATTCTGAAAACACTATACATGTATACTGGAATTGAGCAATTAAGTAAGTGCGTGACAGATGGTAGGAGCCAGGGTTCTCAATGTTAGAGTAGGATTTTACTGATAGGCAAGGAAGGAAGCTAGAAAGAACATGTGGTGCTGGATTATAGTTGAAGACATTGATAGAAACTCATGTTTAGCTTAGTATACGTTCAGATGGTTGTATAGAAATATTTATAGATATGTGTATATACACGGGCTATTATACACACATATATTCCTTGTTCTGTCAGCTGAGAGGGCCTAGAAGCAATGACATTCCAATTAAAATGAGCACACCTAGCACCCATACCTTGGTTTGTAATATCATTCTCCATTGAAAGGAATAGGGCTCCTTAGAGAAATGGTTGATTCTAGGACTGGGACAGGAAATATAAAGATGAGCCTGGAACATCTTGAAGTAAGGAAGTACTTAAGAAGACACACATTCACAGTGATGGGAGTATGCCAAAGGGACACAGGGTCCAGCTAAAGACCTCCCAATGGCCAAAGCAAAACAACTGGAGCAACAAAATAAATAAAGTGGTATTGGATTATAAACCAAATTATAAAATAAATATTCATGAGTCCATACTGACATAAATAAATCATTGACTAAATAAACAAACAAATATGGACATACCTACATAACTTATAAATAGTGGGAGAATAGACAAATCTGCCATGCAGAATTCTCAATAATTCATGAAGATACTCTGCTTCAAGAAAGTAGAGCATAAGTCCCCACTCCTTAGATGTGAGCTGCACATAGCAACTTCCTTCCAAAGAGTAAAGTGTAGAAAGGGGCAAAAACAGAGTGACTTTACAGTGGAGAAACCTGACTACCTCAGCCAGGTAATCAAGGTTAACATCAACAGTAATTTAGTCATGTGTATAGTATGTTCGTTTTACATGATGTGATGAGAATGGTACTTTACCTTTGTGGTCTTCCTCCCAGTCTAATCATGAGAAAAACATCAGACAAAGCCTAACTGAAGGACACTATACAAAGTACCCAACCAGTGCTCCTCAAAATTGTCAAGGTCATCAGAAACAAGGGAAATCTGAAAAACTGACTAAGAGGAATCTAAGGAGATGTGATGACTAAATGTGATGTGATAAGATCCTGGAACAGGAAAAGGACATTAGATAAAAACTAAGGAAAATCTGAACAATAAAGTATGGACTTTAGTTAATAATAATGTGTTAATATTGATTTATTAATTGCTTCTATTGAATCATACTAATCTAAGATGTTAATAATAGGAGAATCTGAGATGGGGTATATAGAAACTGTACTTCGCAATTTAAAAGAAAAATTTGAAACTATTCTAAATTTTTTTTTCAATAAAAAGTTTGTTGGAAATTTAAGATGGAAAAAACTCCATAAATAGTATCTAAATAAATGTTTTTAACTCACATGATAGCAAAATACTAATTTCTGTAACCCATAAAGAATTCCCATAAAACTTTAAAAATAGCAGTAACTTAATAGATATGTGGTCCAGGTTTAACTAAATAGTTAACAGAAATTAAATTGCAAAAGACTTTTGAACGTATAATAATTTGATTTACAGCACTCATAAAAAGAAAAATGCAAATTAAACTATACTAAAATACCATTTTTCACCGATGAAGGTGGTCAAGTCTGACAGCATACTTTGTTGAAGAAGGGGTAGGACGCAGAACTCTCTTCACTCTGTGGGATTGTAAATAGTGACTCAGTGGATGAAGATTTGACAATACCTATCAAAATGAGCAGTGCATATACACTTCAACTTAGCACTTTTTGTTTATTTATTTAGTGTACTGTTTAGGTGCCAACTCTTTTTTTTTAATTGAAATATAACTGACATAACATTATATTCATTTCTGGTGTAAAATGTAATGATTTGATATTTGTATATATTGCAAAATGATCATCACATTAAATCCAGTTATCATCCATCACCGCACATAGTTACAATAATTTTTTTTCTTGTGATGAGAAGATCTTGTGATTTCAAGATCCACTCTCCCAGCTACTTTCAAATATGCAATATAAATTATTAACTATAATCATCATGCTGTACATGCTATACTTCAGCACTTTTTACAACTATGAATTTATTCCACTGAAATGATAACCTATATGCACAAAGATTTTCATACAAGGAGAATAATTGCAAAATTGTGAGTGTAATATCATTTCTATATTTTAAAGCCAGATATCATTAAGACACTTGTTAAAGAGTTACACATATGTAAAATATAAAATGAGATACAATGTTGCTATTAAGAAGAATTGAAATAACCTCATGGGTGCTGACATACAACAATTGCCAAAATAAACTGTCAGGTGAAAAAAAGCAAAGTTCAGAATATTGCGTTCCTAATAATAATTCATATTAGTATACATAACAACAATTTAAGAGAAAATATATCCCTAGAAGAAGAATTAGATCATTTAAAAAGTATCATCAGAAAAAAAAGTGTTCTAAGTAATAAAATATGATTGCAAAAACAAAAAAATTAAATTGCATTCTGAATAATAAGTGCACAGCTGAAGACAAAGTTGATCCTCTGGCAAATAAAGTTATGTTAATGTCTCAAAACAGAATAAAGTGAAAAATATAATTGAAAGTTCGAGCACTGTAAGACAGGTGTAGCCGTTCTAATATTCATACAGAAGAGATTTAAAAGAGAAAACTGAGGGGAAAAAATGATAATAACAAATTATCAAGGAAGTATTAAAAGAAAATGTCCTGAAGCTAAAGAAGAGATTCTTCCAATGGAAAGATGTGACCAAATTCCAACTGGGATTAACACAAAAAAAGCTCACATTGAGAAAAATCTTACTGACATTTCTGAACTCCAAACAGAAAGAGACAAATCCTAAAACTTCCTAGAGAGAAACAAAGAGATGACCTCAAGAGAAGAAAAATCAAACTGATCCAGACTTCTCATATGCAACAACGGGTTCTAGAAGACAAAGGAGAAATGCCTTCAAAATTCTGAAGGAAATCATTTGAATCCAGAATTCCATGCCAGTCTGAATGATCAATCAAGTGTGAGGCTAAATGAAGACATTTCAGGCATTCCAAAATTCTTAAAGTTTAAATTCCATTCACATATATTGATATTTTCTGAACAAAAACTCAAGGATGTATCCCAGATACCTGAATAAAAGAGGAAAACATGGACTTCCAAAATAACATTAAGTGCTGTATAGCCGTCCTAGAACAGAACTGGTCACATAAAAACAGCATAGAGGATTTCTGTGAAGACTGTTAGGGTAAAAAAAGGGGGATTTCATTCAATCAGCAGCATGATTAAGCACTTAAAGATCTTCAAATGTGAAAAGGATCTCAGTTACAATGTCTAGGAGAAATGAAAGGCTACCCAAGAAAAACACTGTTCTTTATTTAAAAGCAAGTTAGAAATGAGGCATGGTTATGTGTTAAAAGGGGTGTAAGGAAAGAGAAAAAGCACTTGGCTTTTACATTCTTACCAATCTTCCTTAATAATGAAGGAGAATATACATTTTTGAGAGGAAAAATCTCAGTATTGGAAGTGGCATTGAACAAGTGTTACATATTCATAATAGTTTAAGAGATATTTATTTACTTTTGGAATTAACTTATGGATAGGTGCTTAGAGGACTAAATTATGTTTACAGAATAAAAATAAATGTTACAAACTTTGACCATGTAAAAGGTACAGGGGAGAAATGAATGTCAATTTCTTCTCCATACATTGTAGGGAGTAGATAATGTCTAAAGTTGAAAATAAAAAAAAAAGAACCTAACATTAATGCTGTCTGAAGTTTGAACAATTACAAGAGGATAGCAGGTTATTTAGCAACACAGTGATAAATGACCATCAGACATGCTAAGTACAGGAGAGGTGATGAGTGGCTAACCCAGGGGAGTGGGACTTGTGTGTTTGGGCTGAAGGAAGACAATGAGGGTTATCAGTTTCCATAGCAGGCTCTACTGTACAATTTGAAATTGTTTAGCAATGTGCGTGTTTGCTTCCATGATAAAAAGTGTGAAATAAATTATTAAACCAATGATCAGGGAAAATTAGAAAGTAAAACTGTAATCAGTTAGAGCCTTCATAGATATATTTATTATTATTATTTTTTAATCTCCTTGATGTGGTCTTATGAAAACCATAGTGGAAAACCAGTATTCTAGTCCTGGGTTTGCTGAGAACTCACTCCTTCCGAGTCGTTTCCTCTTTCGGGCCTCAGGTTCCTCCAATAAAATGGAGGCTTGAGCTTGACAATGTCTAGGTTCTTTTCAGCCCTAAATTTCTAACATTCTAATATGAACTTTATTTCACATTTGATAAGCTCACTAGCTTGGCCGATTAAGGGCATCCCACAGATCCTTGTATTTTGAGGCTGTCAGGTTTGGGCTGTCTGGTTGATCTATTCATGATAAGCCATGTGGTTGATGAAGTGCTGGGATGGAAGGCAGGCCAGCTTGTGGTACAACAGTCACTTCTAATGAGTAGGTTTCTGGGCTTATGGCTACTTGGAAGGCAGGCAGGGTACATAGCCCTGTCTTTATTGACAAGGTTATCAATGCATCCACATGGGACCTGCAGAGTGGTACTTAGGGTTCATTTTGCAGAAAGACAGTCACCACAAGCACAACGGAAGAGTTTGCGGCAATAGATGCTAGAGTCCGGCATTGAGTCCATGAGTGGAAGGAGTGGGGTGGGGGGTGAGGGTGGCTTTGGCATGGCATCACATGTTCAGAAAGGACTGGTTCTGAAGGAGGAGGAGAGGGGAGAGAACATCTCACCTGCTCACTCACACTCAAGGTCAGCCGGCCCCAGCTGCTGCGGGCAGAGAGCAGTAGTGCAGAGTTGTACCTCCAGGGGCACTGAAAGGACAGAAAAACTTGGCTGTGATGTGATATTGTGATTTATAATAAGAAATATATATTTGGTCATTGTTCCCATTCCTGGCACAGAGCTCCTAAACTCTTGTAATTTCCGGTGATAAGAGCACTAAATGTATCTTTTGCTATGTTAATGAGGTGACTTTCAGAAAACACCTAAGGATGGGGGCTGGTTGCCAGGAGAACCAACCATGGGATTAGAGGGTTGGAACTTTCAGTCCCATCTCCCTGACCTCTGGGAAGGGGAGAGAGGCTGGAGGTTGAATCAATCACCAATGGCCAATGATTAAATCAATCATGTCTGTGTAATGGAGCCTCCATAAAAACCAAAAAGATGGGGTTTGGAGAGCTTCTATGTTGGTGAACACATGGATGTGCTGGGAGAGTTGCAAGCTTTGAAAGAAGATGGAAGCTCCAAGCTCTTTCCCCATACATTGCTCTATGCGTCTCGTTCATCTGGCTGTTCCTAAGATGTATCCTTTTATAATAAACTACTAATCTAGTAAGTAAAATGTTTCTCTGAGTTCTGTGAGCTGCTCTAGCAAATTAAGAGAATGCAAGGAGGGGGCTATTGATACCTCCCATCTATGGTCTGTCCTTCAGAAGCACAGTTGACAACCTGGGCTTGCGATTACCATCTGAAGTTGGGGGAAGCAGTCTTGTAAGGTGAGTCCTTAACCTGTGGAATCTGACACTATCTCCAGTAGGTAGTGTCAGAGTTGAGTTGAACTGTAGGACACCCAGCTGGTGTCAGAGAATTGTTTAGTGTAGGGAAAACACCCACACATTGTAATTGCAGAATCTGAGGTGGCCTCAGCTATTAGTTTCCTGGCACTGCCATAAGAAAGTACTCCTCAAACTGGGTGGCTTAAACAATAGAAATGTATTGTTTCAAACTGCTGGAGGCTGGGAGTCTGAGATCACAGCGTCTGCGGGGCTGCTTCCTTCGGAGGCTGTGAGGAAGAATCTGTTTCATGCTTCCCTCCTAGCTCCTGATGGTCTGCTGGCAATGTTTGGCATTCCTTAGCTTTTAGAAGCATCACCCTGATCTCTGCCTTCAGGTTCACGTGGTGTTCTCCCTGTGTGTGTGTCTGTCTCCGTGTCCAAATTCTCTTTCTTTAATGGACATTACTCACAATGGATCAGGGGCCTGCCCTACTCCACTATGACCTCATCTTAACTAATCACATCTGCAATGACCCTATTTTCAAATAAGGTCACATTCTGAGGTGCTGGGGGTTAGGATTTCAGCAAGTGAATTTGGAAGGGACACAATTCAACTCACAACAACTCATAATTAAGCTGTAGACCAGAGCCCTTTCTACTGCACAGAACAGGAATGTTTGGAGAAAAGAATGTTAGGACTAGCCAGGAAATGTGGCTTCCGCTCCCTTACCTGCCATGTAGGTGATGGTGGGAAGCAAGTGACTCAAGGGCAGGAGTCGGTGAGCATAGCTGCAGTGGCTGGGGGTGAAGCACAAAGCAAGGAGAGGGTAACTACAATAGCTGGAGAAGGGTGGGCGACTATTGTCAGGACACACTGGTCAGCATGGGAGGAGCTGACTCTCCCTTCTAGTCAGTTATTACTGTAATTATGCTATTATTTTAAAAACTCCCCTGATTACGTTTATTTTTCTCAATCAGGTTTCCGTGGGTTGATGGGGGAATGGGGATTTCTGCCTTGGGCTATGGACCAGGGTGACATCTGCTCGAAGGGCTCTCAATTCTGGGACCAACTGCTACCTGGGGCACACCCTTCTCTTGGTGGATGGTGGGCTGCAGAAGCACAAGGGGCCAATCAGACCACACAAACAAGCTGATGCCTCTGCTCACATCACACCAGGTAATATCATACTGTCCATAGCAAGTCACATGGTCAAACCCTAAACCCAAAGTCAATAGATCAGGCACAAACACAGTGCTTACTCTACTGGGAGCCAGTACAAAGTGTCCCAGCAAAAGGAATGGGTGTATCATCTCTTTCAGGAAGACAATGAAGATGTGGAAACAATATCCAATCAGTAAAATTCCTGCTTTTCTTTCTTTTTTAAAAATGACAAAATTAACCCATGCTCATCGTTAAGCATTTGGAAAATATAGAAAAATACCCATCATCTGGAAACAGCCACTGCTGACATTTGGTGCATTTTTGGTATATTTCATTGTCAATACACTGACCCTCATAAACCGTCCCTATACCCTCTTTGTGCCAGCCCTGCAGTTGCCCCTTTAGGCCTTGGAAAATAAGGGTATACTTATTAGACTTATGAAGGAGAAAGCTTCTAGGCTTTCGATTCAGAAGTAAAAAAAGATTTAATTCGCTGGAATGCTAGAACACAACCAGCTACATGAAACTCAGTAAGAAGATATAAAATATCCTACATTTAGGTGACAAAAAAAACTATACAAGATGGAGAGATGAAAACTTAATAACACTTCATGTGCGAAAGATATGGTTGTTCCAATTCATCATAAATAAAACAGGAGCCAATCGCAAGACTGTTTAACAGATGTAGCCAAGCTAAGAGTGGATCGTGTGTGTGTTATATATGTACCTATGTGTGTATATGTGTGTGTGTTCATTACTTTAAATGAAGAACACATTTTTTGAAAGACATACAAGAAACTGCTAACAGTGATGATCTCAAAGTGGAGCAGGGCTACTGGAGAGGGAGCTCTTTACTTTTTATTTTATATCCTTTTGTGTGTATGATTTTTTTTTTACCATGAATGTGTATTATACATGTATTGTAAACATGGTTTAATTCGAAAGAAAATGTAATGAGGTGGTAGAAACACTGTTGGAGCTGGATAAAGCTGTGTTCTCTTTGGGGCATGCTGCTTTTTTATTATTTTTATTACAATAGCACAATTTGACAGCATTAGAGCATATGCAGTATATATCCTCATAGCTGCAGCTATGGCTTATATAGAGTTCTGTATCTGTGGCTTTATCATTTTAGCAGTGGTCAGGCACAGTTACTCTCAAACTAAACTGCCTGGGCTCTAGCTGTATGACTGTGGGCAAGTTACTCAGCCTCTCTGGACCTCTTTCACTGCTTTTAAAATGGGAATAACAGTGTTATCTAGCTTGTGATTCAAGGAGGTAATCACTAATATACTGTGAACAGAGTCTGAGGTGTAGTCAATGCTCTCTTTAATGTTATTGTCATGAGTACTTCCTTAGGTTTCTATGTAGTTTCTACATAGTTTCTATGCATAATATCTCATAGCCTAAATATGTCATAATGTAATTAATCTTTCTCCTATTGTTTGGCATAGAGGTTACATTTGAACGTGTGTGTTGCTATGAAGATGCTATAAGCCAGTGCTTCCGGTATTTCTCAAAGTTTACCATGTATGTAAATCACCTAGAGAACCTGTTAAAAGGCGGATTCTAATTCAGGAGTTCTAGGATGTGACTTAAGATTCTGCATGTCTAGCAGGCTTCCAGGGGATGCGAAATCTGTTGGTCTGTGGACCGCACTTTGAGTAGCAAGTTATGAACATCCAGTGAAAATAGGAAGATTAAGAGGGGTTTAGAAACAGTCCCTGGAGAAACAAGGGGTCACTTGCCTGGATCCTATGGGTGCTGTGACTCTCAAATGCCTTTAAATACTGGGAAGACTGTCACACAAAGGAGAAGCCTGATTTTTGGAACTTCAGAATTCAGACTAATGTGTAGAAATTGTAGGGAGGAAAAATTTCCATCAGTACAAGGAAGAACTTTCTTATGGGTCCCCTTGATCTCCACAGCTCTAGAGGTATGGGAACTAACACGGCTCAGCTAGTGACCACGGTGACACAGCTGGCACCCTGCATCAAAACGAGGAAGTGGCAGGGATGAATGACCCCACATACAGTGACAGCTCGAAGGGAGGAGATGAGCCTCCAAATGTGCTCACAAAGGAGCCCTGGAGTCCCCACCGTATTCTTCGTGCCCCTCTAGATCTTGCCAGTCCTTCCTCTGCCCTGAGCGGCTGTCGTGAGACCCCGTCTGGTGGCTGGATGGCTCTGCCTGCAAGTTCTTCCTGTGCCAGACTCTTTGAGCCTGCCTGCAGCCACGCTGCTCACTAACTCATTTCCTGGCTCTTGGTCTCTCCATGAACTTGCAGCCCGGAGACTGCCAAGACAGCAGACTTCAGTGACAGATTTTTGCTCACCACGTGGCCAGGAAGGATCTGGGCATGTCCTTCAGTGGGATGTAGGCATCTCATCGTCCCGCTGGCAGAAGTCAGTGGCACCTAAGTTCTCTCCTCTCTTGAAGTGGTGGGCCTGGCTCTCCACCCGCTGAGCAGGAACAGCTGTGCCTCTGCAGGAGCGGACGAGCACCAGATTTCCTGTCCCTGTTCTGCCTGGAAGCAGAGTACCGTTAGGGTCCTAGGTGACTTCTGAAGGGCAAAGGAAAGGGGGGAAGGGTGTGCAGGCGATAAGCAGGGCAGCCCAAGCTCTAACTGGAGCCGGCCCCAGAAGCCAAGAGGGGTGGAGGTGTTCTAGAGTCATAGAGTCTGGCCTGGGGAGGGGTTGTCATAGGAGAGGCTCCCTGTCAATGACGTCCTACAGTGGGACCACTTTTGTCCGAGAGACAGCTCTCACTCCAATGCAAACTCATCTCCTTTCATCTCAACACAGAACAAAACTTGCCCGGCAGAGCCTTTTCTTCTGTCAGTCATGTTTGCTACGAGACAAACAGGGTACAAGGTAAGTGAGATGTTTTGCAGTATTAGAACTCAAGCCTAAAGTCCTTCCTAAGATGCTGGAATGAGAAGAGGGTGTCAGGAAAGCAAAAGACCACACTACTATTAATAGTAGTTCACAGATGCTGCTGTGAATGATGGAGAAACAGGAAAGCTAGAAGCGAGCACCCCATACCATCCGCCTTGCCCTGGGGTGGGGTGGGCAACGTGGCCTATCTCTCACGTGTTTATCTTCTGGTGCTGACTCAGAGCAGACATTTGATATTTATCTGTTTGTCTTGCATCCCCAGTGTGTGGTTCCAGCCCCACACTGAGAGCTGATTCTCAGTAAAATCTTGTTGAGTGACTGTGTCTCTGGCTGAAAGGGGAGGGAAGGAAGGGCCAAGAAAGAGATGAGAATAGCAGTGTGAACTCCCCAGCACAGTGCCTGGCACGTGGTGTGTACCCAACACTCGTAACAGAAGATGGGCCTTCTTTTTTCATAACCATCTGAGAAATGATGATCATTTTTCTCAAGGCCAAAGACAGGAACATTAAGTAAATCAACGGAAGGTATTTCTTGAGCACAACTTGTATTCTCCCCGGTGCTCAGTATGGTTAAAATATACAAAGCCCTCCACTCAAAGTTACTCACCTTGACATAACCAATATCTTTAGAACAGAGGAGGCTTCTGATGAACATTTGTTTAATGAATGAATGTGAAGCACCAATAACAATGGGACATAACATGGAAAACTTCTATTCAGTTTATTTCAAAGGGGAAGGAGAAGGATGTGAGGAGAAGAGAAAAAAGAGAGGAGAGTGATCCCTAATTCAGCCTGAAGGAATTCAGAGCTGAGCTTGTGTGTTGAGTGGCCAGGTGGAATTCTAGCTTGAATCTTGGTGGTGGACACACACCAATAGGGGATGGGGTCGGGTGGGGGGCCACCAGTTCACCGTTGCATGTACTCATGCATTGTCAGGTTCTCCGTTCTCCCAGGCCTTGCTCTAATCTCCCTCTTTTTGATTATCTTATAAACACCCTTATTAGACAATTAAATGCTTAAGTTGGATAAAAGAAGAGAGGGTGTGAAAACGTTAGTTCACATGCACACCTAATTACTACTGAGTGGGACAGATTGCATAAGGCCCAACTTGGATGCATAAAGAGAACTAAGCTGGAGCTGCAAAACCAAACTCTTTGTTGAAATGCGGAGGGAGATGGGTGTCAGCCTGATCTTCCCACTGTTTGCCAGTGACATTACTTTATTGTCTCCCCACCCCTCTCAACCCACACCTTCACTTTATATTATTGTTTTCTTTAACAGGAAGCTTACAAAGCTCTTTAGGTCACTTGACTGTGATGGTAGAGTTCAAATGCATTATCAAGACATCTTCAAGGTATAGAGAGCATAAAAGGAAGCTCTTTCACACTCTGCATGCATGGTTTGTTCTCTGGCACCTTCCAGAGCTGGGGCCTAGCAGGTGGGGGGAACTGCCAAACAGTGGGTTGGCCTGGACCCAGAGACTGGATCTGTCCTCAGGCCCTAGGAAAGGTGCAGGTCCAAGCATCAGGCAACAGAAGATTGACCAAGCAAGATAGTAAAAGGAACTTGCCTCCTTCCTGAATAAAAAAAAAAACCCAATCACCCAAGGCTGGAAACGTATTAAATTTGATAGACACCATTTATTGAGAACTTACTATGTTCCAGGCCCTATGCTGGATATATTATATACAGCATATATTATCTCAATTAATTCCTATAATCCAAGTATTAGAGTTTTTATTTTATAAGTG
The DNA here is from genome assembly GCF_963455315.2 of Globicephala melas. Classification (NCBI taxonomy): domain Eukaryota; kingdom Metazoa; phylum Chordata; class Mammalia; order Artiodactyla; family Delphinidae; genus Globicephala; species Globicephala melas. The sequence continues at coordinate 129,532,534 of NC_083317.1, read as the reverse complement.
AGAAAAGTAAGGAACAGAGAGTTTAGGTAAATTGTCCAAATTGTAAATATAGTGGGTGATGGAGGTGTGTCTGTAACCCAGGACCATCTGCATTCAAAATCCATACTTGTAAGTACTCCACCACCGCCAGCCTCCTAGGGATGGTGGGTCTCCAACAGGAGGGCTAATGGAACCAGTTCACTCAGATTCTCACCCCCAAGGTTCTGATTCCCTTTGAGATCTTACTGATAGTTGATGCCACCTTCACCTGGTTTCAGGTGATCTGATTTGTGATTTCATATTCCAGCCCAAACAGAAACCCTGAACCCTACCTCATGTGGCTAAAACCATGTTGCAAGATTGGAATGAGGCTCAATATTTCATACTCAGGATACCACCACACACCTCCCTGTAGTCAGGATGGTCTTGTTTGCTTTTAATGCAGTATGTACTCTATAAATGTTTGTAACATGACATCAGGTAATTGATTACAAAATAGAGTCAATTTTCAAGGGCCAATTGCTCCAGCCCTTCCTACTGGATGGTCTGCACCCTTCTGGTGGATACCATCAAAGCACCCTTTACAACCAAGAAGCACATGCTTAGCTCTCTTAGCATAAAATATGGTCCCTCTTGGTACCTTCAGAGAGGCAACTGGTGTCACCTATCCAGCTGGCCTGAGTATGAAGCTGGCATCTGAGTAATTGTCCAGAGGGATGGCCCTACCCTTCAGAGCCAACCCATAGACACAGGGCACAGCACAAGCCCAGTAGATCGTGGGATCAATGAAGGCAGCATTGGGTGGGAGGAGGTCTTGCCGATATCTTCCAGCAAGCAGGACAGTGACAAGAGGTCAGAAGGTAGCACTAAACCCACCCAGTAGGAGCTGGGAACCTAGACCACGAGGGCAGGGAGATAAGCATATGTCCAGAGGGTATGGCATCCTAAGATGTAGTCTGGGCAGACATTTAACAGGAGGCTGGGGCACAGGTGTTCAAGTCTGGAGCAAAAAGGGACTCTGGTGGGTATGTAAGGCATGTAGGGGTATTAATGGCTAAGTCCAGGGATGGGATAGAACCTGTGGGTGGGGGTCAGAGGAAGGCAAAGGCTGAGAATAAGACAAAGTCTGAGTAATATCAGGGTCCCAGACACAGACTCAGGGCAGGACCAATCTCTGGAAGACTTGAGGTCAATCAGGACCTGTCATAGGTCAGGAGGAGCTGGAACCCAGAGATGCAAATTCACTGTAGAGGATAAGTCTGGGTCAAAAGAAGATAAAAAGAAAGGCTGATCCTAGAAAAGGGGTGAATGCCTTGGTTCTGTAATCCAGGACACTTGACATGGTACCACAACCAGGCTGATGGAATCCCAAGTCAACAAGTCACAGAGCCCAGGCTCCTTACAGAACACGTGCCTGAAGCTGGATGTGGTCTCTGAGACTGGAATGGTTGCAGCTTCCTGTGAGGGTTAAATGGTCAAGTTACAGGGGAGGGCTGTGGGAGCCAGGATCTGAACAGGTAAGCTATCTCATCACTTTCCTTCTGTCTGGTGTGATATCAACTGCAGATCAGCCATCTGTGGAAATCCAATAGACATATAACATGGACATGTCAAGTAAATCAGTCTCCAATTGACCTGGACCAGACGTTTCTGCTTCTTGCCCTGAGTGGGTGCCACTCAGGAGCTGGCTGACAGCTCAGACCACAATGTCATGACCTTCCTGCAGGATGCCCGGGGCTCCACATTCACTGTACCAGGCTCCTCTCCCTGGGACTGGAGGGGCTTCAAGGAGTGTGTATGGTATGACAGCAGTCCAAGCCTTACAAAGGGAACCTTCAGGATGGAAAACACTCCCCAGGCCTTATCATGCTAGTGTCCTTAGCAGGCTCAGAGAACAATTACCTCACTACCAAGAGGAAGCAACCCAGCATTTGGCCATCAGGAGTCAAGCCACCAATCCAGAAATCTCTGCTCCTTCCTCAAAAATCTCTAATGGCTCCCCATCCCCTGGGCCCCCAGCACTGGTCCTGAGGCTGCCCTCCTCCACCCTGCCTGGCTTTGGGCTAATCCCAATTTAGCCATCCAAGAAACAGAGAAGCCCCCTTTCCTACCATGAGTTGGAATCCCTGGCTGGAACATGAGGCCTTATTCCCATCAGTCCCTTCCCCAGGGTCAGGGTTCTGTTGTGATAAAAAAAGGAGACTGTGGTTCAGGAAGACAAGACATATTCATAGTCATAAGTGTAGTGAGGGCCTGGCACTGAGGAGGGGTCCCACAGGTAGAGGGGTAAACTAATGAACAAATGAAGAAGCACAGAATCACACCAGTGGGAATCATCCTTATCCATGAAAGGGTTTGCTAAGAAGATGTGTACAGAGGAGACGGTATTTTTTTTTTTTTGCTTCCACTACCCAGACCTTGATAGAGTATAAGTGTGCCCTGATGACGGAAAGGCAGGTGTAGAAGATGGCGGAGTAGGAAAACCTTGAGCTCACCTTCCCTCATAGGCACGACCACAGTATAACGATTTACGGAGCAACTGTCTATGAGAACAATCTGAGGACGAGCAGAAAAGATTTTCCACAACTGAAGACAGATATGGGTAAGAAGGTTGGTGACTCAGTATAGTCAAGACCCACCCCCCCAGGTAGGTGCCCACAAATGGGAGGTTTATCATAATAGCAGAGGTTCACCACAAAGATCGAGGGTCCAAGCCCCACATATCGGGTTCCCTAGCCCCGGGAGCTCTGCATCAGGAAGAGTGCCCCCCAAAACATCCTTCTTTGAAGGCCAGTGGGGTAGGTGCATGGGAAAGCTAGAGGGCAGTGGAAACAGAGACTCCTTTCTCCAAGGGCACATGCAGAATCTCACACACTCTAACCACCCACCCCATTCCACAGCCACTGTCAGAAATTGTGCGGATCCTTAACCTCAGCTTGTCTACACGTCCAGGCTGAACTGGTCTTCCGGGAGGAGTTCCCTTCTCCAGTGGTGGTTCAAGCCATCTCTGAGAGGAAATGCATTCACTTCTTGGTGGGACTGACAGCTGCTGTCGGAACCACCCGAGGGTCAACCTCTCATTTTTTCTCATTGTTGTGTAAAGGCCTCAGAGAATGTTCCCATAGTGTCATAGGTGCTGTGTGATAAGCAGGTGAATAGGGTGGTCGTCAGAATTAGTTTTTTTCCCCAATTATTTTCATCTCTCCACTTTTAAGTACACAGTAGACTGTGTTTCCTGGCTTCCTATTGGTTGGGTGGGCCTGTGTGACTACTTCTACCCAATGAGAAATCATATGTGTCCCTCCTTTGAGGCTGAGTGTGAGGCCCGCTCCCCAGATCTCCCTCTCCTGGGTGTGACCCACAACATTTGAGATAGTGTCTACTTCATCCCCTTGGGCCTATATATAACCATGAGGACCACAGCCCTCCCCAGTCCCCTCCTCTGAGTAACCCTCAGTGGAAAATGGTATTGAGTGAGAGGGATTTACATCTTTGTTATCTTAAGTAAGTAACATTGCAGGAGCTGTTTGTTACTGCACCATGGCCTAGCCTGAGCTGAGTGATACAGACTCTGAGGTGGTCACAGTCTCTGGGGCACATGACTGTTTGATCACAGCTAGTTATTGCTAGGTGTAAGACCCTTCACTGAGTCCCAACCACACTTATAAAACTGTCTGAGAACCAAAACTGCTTTGCTTCTAGCTGTGCCCTGGACCATATCATTCTAAGATTCTTCCATCCCCAAGGATACCAAGGGCCCATTTTGAGTGAGCCCCATCCACTATATTCTTGCCCAGAGGGCACTATCAGTAGAGTATTTTTAAAAGATCCTGACATTTCCCTTACCATCTCTTCCTCAAGGCAAGGGAAATAGAAGAGTCTTTGGGGCCCTGTCAAGGGATAAGCAAGAGAGTAAGTTTCCGAATTTCCTTCTCTGCATTGCTGCAGAGCTTTCTGGCCATTTGGTTCCACCCAGCATGGGCCAGTTTTTAGGAGAAATGTTCATTAATGAAAGCATCCAATTGTTGGAACCCAGCTGACTGTCCAAGCAGGCACACAGCAGGTACAGCAACTGACGGGCTCACCTATGACAATAGATTCTGCCTCATTTAAAATTTTATTTCAACTTCATTAGTTAACTCTCAAAATGTATGCCTCCAAGTTACCCCAGGTGATGGAGCTATAATTATTTCCAGGCACATCATTTTCTTTTGTATCCTGATTATCCATTTTACCTCCAGGCCATGTCGACTCCAACTCTTGCTTATTCAGAGAGGAACAGTGAGGAGGGGTATCAGACTGTCAGCCCCTTTGACAGGCAAGAGAGGGGTACAGTGGGTGTGTGTTTCAGAGGGGTTTGAAGAAGGAGGGTCCTCAAGTCCTCCCATGCTCAGAGGTCCCCATGCCAGTATCATGAGCTCCCTTCTCCACACCCCTGGGTCATGAGGTTGTGAATTAAGGAGTGCTGTCATTCAGAAACTGGAAGACTCAATCTTTGGAATTTTTATTTATTTATTTTATTTTATTTTTTTTACATCTTTATTGGAGTATAATTGCTTTACAATGGTGTGTTAGTTTCTGCTTTATAATAAAGTGAATCAGTTATACATATACATATGTTCCCATATCTCTTCCCTCTTGCATCTCCCTCCCTCCCACCCTCCCTATCCCACCCCTCCAGGCGGTCACAAAGCACTGAGCTGATCTCCCTGTGCTATGCGGAATTTTTAAAGGTGCATCAGCCCAACAGCCACAGATAGGAAATGATCTACTTTAAGGAGAGATTTTTGATTGAGCTGAGGTTAGGGCACTTGCTTATGCTATCGGATGCTCTGCCAAGGATCCACCATGCCCACGGCTCGCCCCTTACGTGCTCTGTGGCAGGGCTGCTGGTCCCCAGCACTGCACCCTCATTGGACTAGTGGAGTCTCAGGTGAGCACAACAGGTAACCAGTCGCTGCTCCTTCTCTGTCTATTCACACATTCCATCTGGGCCCACGAGCAATTCCACACACCCCAAGGGCCTGCTGACAACCACTTATTTCTGGAACCAATTTCTATATCAGCCAAGATTTTGCTGCAACAACAGAAACCAGTTCTGACCGACTTAAGCAGGGGGAAAAAAACTGCGAGGAAAGAAGGGGGTTTGTGTGTGTGATTAATTGGAAGGAACCCGAGGTAGCTCGCAGAACTGAGGAGTGAAAAGTTGGCCTCGGAACCTGGGATCTCAGGAACGGGACTGTTCCACGCATCTCAGCAGCAGCAGGAACCAGGAGTCTTTCTCAGGTGATATATGTGACCCTTTATCTTCCTTTGCCCCACAATTATATTTTCCAGGATAGAATATGAGATTGGTCCAGCTTGATCACGTGTGCAGTCCTGGGAAGAGTCAAACTCTGCTACCAGCAGTAGGGGAAGAAATAGGAGTCCATGTAGAAATGCCTTGACCCCTTCACCCATCCCGAGGTCACGCAGCCCTTTCTCCTGAGCACCTTTCCTACCAAGAAAGCAATATGGGGGGATACGTGGCACAGCTGCCTGCCAATGAGCAGCCTCTCCTTGTCTAGTGGAGAGGTTGGTGTCTCTGAGACCCTAGACACAGGGACCCCTGGGTCACTCTCCAGACCCCGCCCAGAAGGAATTCCTCTGAACTTCTCTTCATCAACCTCCCAGATCTGCCTGCTTTTGCTACAGAACAGGTTTCTCAAGCATCACAGGAGCCTGGAGAAGAGACACAGACCCAGTGGGACTCTTCCCCTAGATGCAGGGGTACACATTCTTTTACTCTTTTCCATCCCTGCTAGGAGGTAGTAGTCAGGAAAGATACCATTCTCTACTTCCACTGGGTGGAATTAGCACGACCCTAGGTGAACCCCCTTAGCACACTTGGCAAAAGGGCGGGTTTCACTCAAGAAATCCTTTCAACACCTTACCAGCAGCAGACTCTCTTGAGAAGACTGATCCCCACGTGAGTTCACTGACAGTATGAAATCTCCTCCCTGCGAGTGTGAAAGCTCACTTCACTGAAAATATGCGCCCCCCACCCCTGACAGCACAGGGAGGACTGGGCTGTAGGGAGAGCTATAGTTTGGAAGGCAAATGCCCATACGTCTCCATATCCCAGCCTGAAAGAGCATTGGCAACGGGCCCGTGAGTTTCCAGAGGTCTGTTTGTATGACCAGAAGCCACATCCCATCATGAACAAATGCCCACCTTACCACAGGGCAGGGCCTGATTCTCACATTAACCCAGCTTCTTACAAGGGGTGATGCTGACAGGAAACAGGTCAGGCACTTGTCCAGGAATTTGTGGCTAGGCATTTACTTCTTGTCATGAGTTGACTCTAGGATAGCCTCTTCCCTGCTAAAGCCCCACCATGCTCCTTCCTGCCTGGTCCCTGTCTACACTTAACTTCTTTCTCCCCTTCACACTTGACTCCCATGCCATCTACCATTTACCTTCCAAACTCATCTTCTTTGGATCCCTCCTGACCACATGCTCAGCCCCTCTCTCCGGGATAACTGGCTACTTTCCTGTGCCCCCGCGTCTCCTGTATTTCTGTTAGAGCACCATAGCAATTGTGTGCAATTATTTGCTTAACCTCCTTCCTTTTCCTGTAAACTATGAGCTCCTCCTGGGCAGGCACCTCACGTCTTTCTATCTGAGAGCCCAGCAGAGTGCTTAGCGTGAAAGCCATTCCAAGCAAGTAATCAGACAAATGGGTGCATGGGTGCAGCAGTCCGTGCCCTGTGTGCTCAGGACAACGTTAGGATCCAGGCACCTGCACAAGCCCTTCTTCAGCCTAACTGGCTCCACACTCAGCTTTCTAGAGCCTCCTCTTATTCACGCCCCCGATGCCACTTTGTAGCGCTTCAAATAGTATCAAGGCTTTAACTCTCCACCAGCAGCCTTTTCACACTGTCTCTGCTGACAGAGAAGAGCAAGTTGGGAGAAGAGTTATGAAATGCATCTTTCCATTTTTAGTAAATTCCAATTTTGTTAAAGCCAGGTATGAGAACAAGTTGGGAAGCAATATCAGCTGACAGGGAGAGACAAGCAGACTGGCCTGGGTCTTTCCTACTTGTTCTACACCTCCCCTCCATGATCATGGGTTTTTCCATCTATGAAAGAAGCAAACCCTCCACAGAGGCTTAATGTGAATTGTAATGGAGTAAAATAGGTTAAGCACTTAGCAGTGTTTGGCTTATGCTAAGCATTGACTATCCCTAGTTTGAGCAATAAAATAGCTGGTTAAATGAGAATTTCCAGGAAGTATCTAAAAATATATATAAAATCTAGGAAAATCAGCAACATGGAATCTGAACAGGAGCTTGCATGAAGATTCCATGAACCCATTATACTTTGTATCAGAAGCTCCTTCTCCCCTGCAAAAGCCAGAGACCCTACTGCTTTCAGAGGAAGGCCCAGCCTGAGGTACCGAGGGCTAACAGTGCCTATCGATTCTGAGAAAGTAGCTTGTGTCTACTAAAACTGTACATACACATACTGCATGATACAGCAATTTCATCCAACAGAAACACATCCTAAATTCATCAAAATCATGTACATTACTACTATTCATAGCAACTCTGTGCATGACAGCCTAAAACTTGAAACTACCTACATGACAATTAACAAAGAATGGATAGCAATGGTGTATACATTCAATGGAATACTGAACATCAATGAGGATGAATGAACTACAACCACATGTGTTGACATGGGTGAATCCCACTTTGTAATATTGAGTGAAAGAAGCCAGGCACAAAGGAAGACATGCTCTATGATTCTATTTACATAAATTTCAAAAGCAGGTGAATCACATATATGCTGTTAAAAGTCAAGAGAATGTCCATCGACAGAAGAATGGATAAAGAAAATGAGGTATCTATATATACAATGAACTCAGCCATAAAAAAGAAGGAAATCCTGTCCCTGTGACAACATAGCTGGACCTTGAGGGCATTATGCTAAGTGAAATAAATCAGAGAAAGATGAATACTATGTGATCTCATTTATATATGGAATATAAAAAAAAAACTAATGGAAACAGAGATCAGATTGGTGGTTGTCAGAGGCAGGAAGTAGGTGGTGGGGGAATTGGGTGAAAGGGGTCAAAAGGTACACACTTCCAGGTACAAGATAAATAAGTTCTGGGGATGTAATGTACAGCATGGTGACTATAGTTAACACTACTGTATTATGTATTTGAAAATTGCTAAGAGAGTAGATCTTAAAAGTTCTCATCATAAGGAAAAAAATTGTTACTATGTGAGGTGATGGATGTTAATGAAACTTACTGTGGTGATTCTTTTGCAATATACATATATCAAATCATTATGTTGTACACGTTAAACTTACACTGTGTTATACATCACTTATATCTCAATAAATATTGAAAAAAAATCAAGAGAGCTGTCACTTTGGGAAGAGGAATTATTAACAGGAAGGGGTGCTAGTAATGTTTTGCTTCTTGATCTGGGTGCAGGTTACATGCAAATGTCCAGATGATAAAAAATCCATCAAACTGGACATTTATCATTTGTGATTCTTTTCTTTCTTTCTTTCTTTTAACATCTTTATTGGAATATAATTGCTTTACAATGGTGTGTTAGTGTCTGCTGTTTAACAAAGTGAATCAGCTATACATATACATACATCCCCATATCTCCTCCCTCTTGCATCTCCTCCCATCCTATCCCACCCCTCTAGGTGGTCACAAAGCATGGAGCTGATCTCCCTGTGCTATGCGGCTGCTTCCCACTAGCTATCTGTTTTACGTTTGGTAGTGTATATATGTCAAATATGTCAATGCCACTCTCTCACTTCTTCCCAGCTTACCCTTCCCCCTCCCTGTGTCCTCAAGTCCATTCTCTACATCTGTGTCTTTATTCCTGTCCTGCCCCTAGATTCTTTTTTTTTTTTTACTTTCCATATATATGTGTTAGCATATGGTATTTGTTTTTCTCTTTCTGACTTACTTCACTCTGTATGACAGACTCTAGGTCCATCTACCTCACTACAAATAGCTCAATTTCATTTCTTTTTATGGCTGAGTAATATTTCATTGTATATATGTGCCACATCTTCTTTATCCATTCACCTGTCGATTGACACTTAGGTTGCTTCCATGTCCTGGCTATTGTAAATAGAGCTACAATGAACATTTTGGTTTGAACATTACTCTTTTGGAATTATGGTTTTCTCAGGGTATATGCCCAGTAGTGGAATTGCTGGGTCGTATGGTAGCTCTATTTTTAGTTTTTTAAGGAACCTTCATACTGTTCTCCATAGTGGCTGTATCGATTTACATTCTCACCAACAGTGCAAGAGGGTTCCCTTTTCTCCACACTCTCTCCAGAATTTATTGTTTGTAGATTTTTTGATGATGGCAATTCTGAGTGGTGTCAGGTGATACCTCACTGTAGTTTTGATTTGCATTTCTCTAATGATTAGTGATGTTGAGCATCCTGTCATGTGTTTGTTGGCAATCTGTATATCTTCTTTGGAGAAATGTCTATTTAGGTCTTCTCCCCATTTTGGGATTGGGTTGTTTGTTTTCTTTTTGATATTGAGCTGCATGAGCTGCTTATAAATTTTGGAGATTAGTCCTTTGTCAGTTGCTTCATTTGCAAATATTTTCTCCCATTCTGAGTGTTGTCTTTTCATTTTGTCTATGGTTTCCTTTGTCACAGAAAAGCTTTAAAATTTCATTAGGTCCCATTTGTTTATTTTTGCTTTTATTTCCATTTCTCTAGGAGGTGGGTCAAAAAGGATCTTACTATGATTTATGTCATAGAGTGTTCTGCCTATGTTTTCCTCTAAGAGTTTTATAGTGTCTGGCCTTACATTTAGGTCTTTAATCCATTTTGAGTTTATTTTTGTGTATGGTGTTAGGGAGTGTTCTAATTTCGTAATTTTACATGCAGCTGTCCAGTTTTCCCAGCACCACTTATTGAAGAGTCTGTCTTTTCTCCACTGTATATTCTTGCCTCATTTATTAAAGATAAGGTGACCATATGTGCATGGGTTTATCTCTGGGCTTTCTATCCTGTGCCCTTGATCCATATTTCTGTTTTTGTGCCAGTACCATATTGTCTTGATTACTGTGGCTTTGTAGTATAGTCTGAAGTCAGGGAGCCTGATTCTTCCAGCTCCATTTTTCATTCTCAAGATTGCTTTGGCTATTCGGGGTCCTTTGTGTTTCTGATTTTTTTTCTATATGTATGTTATACTCTAATTTTTTTAATTACTAAGATCTTACTACACATGCACACAAAAAATGTGGCCTATGGCAAGGCCTCTGAAGAAGTGGTCACGTTGGATATCTGGGTGAGCCATCATTCCTACATCTGTGGGAATGTGATACCCACTCCATGCCAAATGGGATACAGAATTTTTCCAGTGATGACACAACATCTGATGAACTGCCTGGAGCCAAAGAAGAGAGCTTTTAAGATGAATTCTGATTCTAGGATTCCCTTAAAACTGTACTGGGTTGTGGACTATGATTCTTACAAAACACTTTACTCCAAATAATTGGGCAGGTTTGCCCCAAAGTCTATTTAATGACTCTAAAGAAGGTAATCCTTGGCTTCCCCAAATTTTAGCTACATCAGCCCATTGAATGTACCTTCAATTTGGTGCCAGCTCTATCTTAGATAAACAAGAGACCTAGGTACTTCAATTGGAAATACTCTGTGTGGTCTGTTTTCCTCTAATTGGAAACACAAGGAAAGATAACCTAAGACCTGGAAGCATGTATTGATCTTGTCATCAACTATTTACACCACAGACAGAAATCAAACCTGGCCTAAGCTGTACAACCTCATTATTGACCCAAGCCTATTTAACTCTCTTTCAGAGACTTTAATGCAAGAATCAGACTGTAAGAAATGGCCTTATCCCTCACAAAATTACCAATATCATAAAAAAAATCTGTGCCCTATACCCATTCTGATAGTTTTCATTATTTGAATTTATTTTTGTCTGCTGAAGCAGAAAACGATGGCCGGCTTCTTTTGTCTAAAGATAGTGTAGCATTCTGGGGAGGGGTCTCACGAGGCAGCTTCCGTCACCAAGAGCGGTTGATGACTAGTTGTGCCTGTGGCAGACACTGCTGGTTGGTGTACCCTCCAGCCATTCCCATTCCCCTCCCCCCTTGCCACTTGTCATTGCAAGAATATGAAGAGCTAAATACTTTGCCATCATCTGCCACAACTAAAGGTAGTCATCCTACACAGTTACAGCCAAGGAGACTTCAGCAGAAGTTTTCCAGAAGGTTGTTTTGTTGATTAATGAGAAAGCCAGCTGGCATTTCCTTTATCATTTCTTCCTGCATTGACTATGAATGATGTCTGGAAGTTCAGCTGCCATCTTGTCACTGTACCATGTAAGTCAACCTGCTAAGGATGGTGGAAAGGAAAAACAGAAAGATCATGGAATGCCTACTTCCAAACAAGAAGGGACACTGCAGAGATAAAAAACAGAATATTTGGTAGAACCGTAATATATCTAGACAGTAAAATTGTAGCAGTGTATTTCCTATGGTTGCAAGCATATCTTGAAGAACTATCTATAAACTAGGCCTAAGTTTAGGGAGCCAATTGTCACACAGGAATATGTGTACGGAGGGAGAGAGGAAATGCAGCTCTATAAGGAAGGAGTCTGAGTCACTGGTGAATTTGACTTGCTTGGGCCTGCAGGACCTGCATGAGGCTGATCATTTGTATCATTTATATTTTTACTTGATAATAAGTTGCCACAGTGATTCTTGCCAGAAGACACGAAGAGCTTCAGAAACTATGTGACATTGGCTCTGCTAGGTCATAGGGAACAAACATCAGAGTCTCTTGCCCTGAAGCCTGGATTCTTGCAGAGCCTCTCTTTCTCTGAGACCCATTTAAAACTTTCAGTTCACTTGATAAATAGGTCTGAACATCACATTCAAAGGTGCTATATGTCACCTCCAATATTCAAAGAAGTTCGAAAAATGTTGTTCCATCTTCTGCGGTACATGGTACAAGGTGCAGGCACTTTTGTTCACATTGAAGACTATATCCCATATGATCCAGATCATAGGAACCTTAGACTTGTCGCTGACATTGTAGGCCCTTGAAATTTTATGGGATTTATCTCCAGTCCTCTGGCACCAATGTGTCTTACTAAAACTTCTAAGGTACCTGATACTTTCAGATTTTCAGGGCCAGCAGTGATCAGTGTGATATTCTATAGAATATAGAATGTCAAGATGACTAATATCTCTGGATAAGATGGCAAAGAGTAAGAGAGTTGGCGTAGCCTGAGAGCAACCAGGAAGGTGTACTGAAGCCCCAGCCAGGTGAAAGAAAACCACTTCTTGTAGCGCTTGTAAACTGATATAGTGCTAAAGCATTTGCTATACAAATAGCTGTGTAATAGGTTCCAGGGGCTGTGTCGTTTTGCTCCAGGAGAGAGTCCACATCTGGAACAGCTGCTGTAATTCGTGTCAGCACATAATTAAGTTTACAATACTCTGCAGTTATTCCCCAAGTTCCATTCACCTCCTGCACAAGCCCAGGAGACCAAATTCAATGGGATCTGAGAAAAATTACCCCCCTTGCAACTTTCAAGTCTTTAATGGTAGCACTAATCTTTTCAGTTTCCCCTGAGGTACTGTTTTGCCTTGGGCTTACTATCCTAATAGGGACAATAAGTTCCAGAGGCTTCTGCTTGGCCTTTCCTGCTATAAGAGTCCTTATTTCTTAAATCAGTCAGCCAATGTGAGAGTCCTACTTGTTGCTGAGTATGTCTATTCTAATTGTATGTTAAAAAACCAGGAAAATACACACAAAGAGGACCTATAGAGCAACAGATGGGACAGAATTGGGCCCAATTTATCACCAAGACTCTGTGGCATTTTGGGTCCTCAAGGATTAACATTAAATCAGAGCCAGTGTCTGGCTAATTCCTGAAAGGCCTTGATATTACCCATTAGCCTGTGTACAATCGTCCTAGTAAATGTCTTCCTACACCTTTGCAGAATTTGCGGAGGCAGACGTGGAGGTGGTGTTGCACAGACTTGTCTCAAGAGAACTCAGTCTTCCCAGCCATCAAGGGCTCTGCGTCTGTGACCTGATTTAGGCTTTGAAGCTGGGAGAGAGACCAGTATCCTCCATTCTGGCGTCTCTCTCCAGGTTTTGGACAAGCAGACTGTAGTTTTTCCTGTTATATCAATTAAGATAACAGTCTAAGAGGCTGCCTACATATTTTATTCCTTGGGACATTGTGATCAACTAACCAACTGCCAAAAATACCTGCAGGTTAAAACTGCTCAAATGACGAGTATCACTTTGTCCTTGCTACTCATTATGGTCATTCTACCCACGTTGTCTCTGATAGTTTGGTGTTATCACTTGGTTTCTACTACTTCAGAATTCTATCAACCTCATTGAAATAAGGAAACCATGTCACAGACAGCATCTCCCAGCCTACAGATGGCCACAACACAGCTATTAAGATTTCAGGTGTTCCTTCACTAATGCTCTTCTCAATACCTTAATTAAGGAAATGTACCCTAGGCCTTTTGATGGACTTAGTGGGGCTGAGGAAGTGTGGAGTCTGCACAAGATAAATCCACCTCAACGTTTTTATTTTCTTCCACATTTTGACTTTCCTCTCTATTATGCCAGAGAAGTTTGAGTATCTCAGCATCACTAAGCTTGGGTTTCAGTCGACTACCCAAGAACCATATAGATAAATTCAGCCTGATTCACTATTATAGACAACCCTTCTTGCTCTATCACCTTATAAATCATCCCCAGACTATTTTCCAGGTCTCTGCTTATGTAAATTAGCAAAATCTTGCAGATATTTGGGCCTCTCAGCTCTTTCCCTCTGAGACAGACTTTGCACCGGTCCTCTGGAACATGTAATCTACCTCTGGGTATATGTCCAGAAATAAGGAAGGCGAAGAACTAGAGGCAATAGCTCAGGCAAGAATGGTTCTGGAAGGCCCAAAAGAAGCTGGGGCTGGAGCCAACCTTCTGCTGTTATTGGAAGGAAGATGAAGAAAACATGAAAACTGAAATAAATTCCCCTTTTTCCTCTTCTCTTTTCTAGTCTTCCTCTAGTGCCTCCCATTGGTAAAATTTAATAGAAATCTTGCCGAAAAGGGAGCCTGGGGAGTGGAGATTGCAGGATCTCCACCCCAGCATCACAGAGCAAAGTATGAAGGAGTGGTCTTGAGGGTGAGATACAATAGGTGAATAGCTGATCCTTGTATGGCCCCAGCATTGTTTCATTTATCCCTTTTGCCACACAGCATCCATCCACTTTCTCCTGGACAAAAGCAATATCATCAAATTTTTTTGGAACCCATTTTTCTCAGTCTCAATCCTTGCAAATTAGGTAAAATGATTCACCCCCAGCTCCAGAGGTGAGGCTTAAATGGGTGTAAGCCAATCAGAGCACCACATCACACTGATCATCATGAAGAGGAGCTAAAAGGCAATATGACAAAATTCAGCCAGAGTGAATGTGGTGCATGGAGACCACCCTGAGATTTCTGGGACAAGGGCAGAAAGAAGATTAAGGCTGACCTGAACATTTTTAGACTGAAGCTCCTACCAGTATCTTGCTGGAACTTGAGTCTATGCATAAAGTCAACACATGGAGGAAGGTAGAGCTGAGACAAGACAATCCATGCCCTGGTGACATTGTATAAGCCCCAATCAAGCTTTGCCTGAAACCAGCATTATCTCTGAACATTTCCATGTTATCAACCATATCCTCCCTTTTTGCTGGGCCAGTGCACCATTTCTTTTGGTATCTACTTGACACAATACTCCAGAGAACTGCCAGCGAACAGTAGGATCTGTTACAAGATGAATGGCTATTTCTGTAGGAGACCACTTACCACATTACATTTACAGATTGTGAATCCGTAGGCTGGATTGTAAGTTTATGGGAAAAGACCAGGGCATAGGTCAGCTCTCCACAGAGGGATAAAATCCAGGTGCTCAACCTTATTAACATGGTGCTGATAACCAAATAAATTGACTTAGTAAAACTATTATAGACTTAAATCTGCCAGCTTCAAGAGTGTATTTGAGATGGGTATAAAACATAAACACATACAAAGTAGAATGATGCAAAATGAAAACAGAGAAATCTGAAAAAAGGGGACAGAAGAATAGATGCTGGCAGTGAGCTCTGAGTTTCCTGGCAGAAAAGAAGGAAAGAGAAAGACGCTGATTTATACCATCCTCACACTAAGATGAAATGAAGCCCACAGATTTGTTTGCAGAAAGAAGAAGGCATCAATGTTCATTTAGCACCTACTGTGTGGCAAACACTCTCCATGTATTATTTCATTCACCTCTCTAACTCAGTGGAATGAATGTTAGTCTCCAAGATTTAGAGATAAAAGAACAGTGGTTCAAATAAATTAAATAAATACCTGGCCCATGGTTTCAGCTGTAGAAAGTGGTGGAGCCAGGATGTGAGCTCAGATCTGGCACCTGGTTCCAAGCGCATATCCATCCACCACCTCCTAGAATTAAAGGTTATGTGTAAATCATGAGCAGTTACAAGATGCTTATTTAGTACCCAAAGGATCCAAGCATCATCACACATGTGGCCACAGTCGACCTTCCCAACAGCCCAGAAAGGTAATTACATGAGGCCATATCACAAATAGGAAAGCCGTGTTGGATGTTTTTCTTGATGCTGAAGGAAACAAAGTTCTAAAAGGGAGGCTCCTAATAAGGGAGGGTTATTGTGGGATTATATGAAATCATGTGTGTGAAACTTTTGAAAGTTGTAAAGCACTATAGAATCATTTAAAGATCATAGAATCTTTAAAGAATTTTAAAGCATTGTAGAATAATTTAAAGATCATCTTTCATTCAATTAAAAAAAAAGATGTGAGAAAAAAATTCGAATAAAGGTAAAATTTAAAATAAATAAATAAAATAAAAGAGAGGCTCCTCAGATAAGAGATATTGATTACTTGATAGTAATTACTTGATGTCTTTAACCTCAGTTTGAGAAAAACGCAGAGCATTTTTCCAGGTGGATGGTTCTTGTATAAATGAAATATCATTAAATGCCAGGTCTGCAATGGCATGCCTGTGGGGGAACTAAAACGGCCCAGGCCAAGCATTTTGTTTTCTGATGACCTTGCTAGGTAAAAGTACAGAGCTTAGGGGGTCCAGGAAAATGGGGAACTAGTGTGCTGTTCTGACTGTCTCTTTCAAATCACCTATGACTGAAGAAGACCTGTGGGAAGGGTTGGATTTCTGTATATCTGTGCTGAATTCTCTAGACTGCAACTAGAATGATCTTTCTAAAATGCAAATCTAAGCATGACATTATCTTGCTTAAAAAACTGTATTAAAAGCTACACATTATATATACACTAACAAACGTAAGGTAGATAGCTAGTGGGAAGCAGCCGCATAGCACAGGGAGATCAGCTCGGTGCTTTGTGACCGCCTGGAGGGGTGGGATAGGGAGGGTGGGAGGGAGACGCAAGAGGGAAGAGATATGGGAACATATGTATATGTATAACTGATTCACTTTGTTATAAAGCAGAAACTAACACACCATTGTAAAGCAATTATACTCCAATAAAGAATTTTTTTTAAAAAGCTACACATTAAAAAAAAAAAAAAGCTACACATGGACTTTGGGATAAAATCCAAGACCCTTAATGTGTTCCTTTATGACTAAGCCCTCACACTCTGGACTCATGTACCACCTCTCTCTTCTTCCCCAAACTCTATACTCAAGTCACACTGCACCCTCCCCTCACCTCCTGGCATTTCTCTGTGCTGCTTCTTCCTCCAAGAATGTCCTCTCTGACTATTCCCTCCTTTTGCCCTTTCCCAAGCCATCTTTGCCTGTCTTATATTTACTCACATTTCAGGAGCCAGATCAGGCCTTTCCTTCCCTGAGAAGCCTTCTCTGACCTCCAGTTCTGGACTGAGATGATACAGCACCTGGGCTCATGCCCATCCTGGCACTCCCACCCCAAAACGTCATTGCCTCTTTTTGCATCGGACTCACTCATTTCTCTGCCAAGTCTCAGGGGAAGCACTAAGTATACGGTGCTTGCTGGAAGAAACAGTTGATGAAATTCACAAAAAGAGTCTTGAGTATGAAGTGTCTACACTGAAAGAAATTTTCCTAAGTTTCAGTTCCTGGATGTATAGGTAAAAGAGATGACCACTTGCCATGGAAGCTTGATTTCTGAGTTAAATTCTGCTCTAGACATAACAATTAAGCTGTGGACAAAAATGAATAATGTACTGGAGTGGGTTCAAAATGAGCTGAAGTTCAGTCACTGAAAGACGATGTCACTACGGACTAGTTGGACCAGCAGCTTCTGAGCCAGAGCATCTGATGTTCCTGCCCCCAGGGCCAGGCCTGGGCTGAGTCCAGAGGTGGGGGAAGAAGTAGCCACAGCTGTGGGAATTTATGGACCATGGGAGCTCGGGACGAGATCTGCCAATGGTCAGCTTTATTTCTAACTTAAGCTTGCTCCATTGTAGCCAGGGAAATCTTAATGGGGTCGATTCCTACACAGTCTCCAGAACAGGGCACAGAAAGCCTCAGGGAGCACATACATCTCCTACATTGGACAGAGCCAATACCAAATATCTCAATCACCCCAGCTTCTCAATCCCTGGTCCCTCAAACACCAACAGGGCAAGGCAATGCAGTGTGGCAGAAAGAGCACTGATGTAGCCATCAAAGGCTTGACACTAGTCCAGTCTCCTCAAGTTTGGGGGTTGTTGTCACCTTGGGACAAATCTCCATCTCTCTGAGCCCTAGATTTCTCATCTGTAAAATGGGGATAAAGATACCTTCCCTGCCCATCTCAGGGGTTGTCATGAGGATCAAATAAGAAAACGGCTTTGAAAGAGCTTTGAAAACTGTAAAGTGCCGTGGAAATGCCAGAGAGTGTGATTAATAGACAGCGGCTGCCCCCACGCTTACTTCAAAGGGGAGAAACAGGGTGGAGAAGGCTGACATGCCCTGCTTTTGAAGTGCACAAGAGCAGCTCTCAGCAGAGAGAAAACAGTGTTGCTGCTTAAAAGGCAACTTTCAAAACAACCATTTTCTGTCTGAAGGGAGAATATAGTTGGGAGTACTTCAAAGGCTGGGGAAAATTTCCAGAAAAAAAAAATGACGTTCTCAATCCAACTTTTAGTCAAGTCAGAGTTATTTAAAAAACCTTCAGAACTCGTCACTTGTTTAAAAAGGATTTTAATGCATTGAAAAGTTAGAAACCGTTAACAGGGGCAGATGAAGGCACTGTTTTCCCCTTTCCTGAGGATCACACTGCAGAAGGCGGATATCTGGGCAGAAGTCTGCCCGTCGTTCATCGCTCACCACTTCCTCTGATTAAACGTTCTCTCCAAGGCTTTTCTCGCTGTCCTGATGCATTTCATACCAAGAATAAGTCACCAGGAATAGGCCTTTATCTCCCTCTCTGACACCTAGCC
This sequence comes from Globicephala melas, assembly GCF_963455315.2. Taxonomy (NCBI): domain Eukaryota; kingdom Metazoa; phylum Chordata; class Mammalia; order Artiodactyla; family Delphinidae; genus Globicephala; species Globicephala melas. Next base: position 129,514,064 of record NC_083317.1, on the reverse strand, counting down.
ATCAAGCATGGTGAGATTATTTATTCGGTTTTTCTTTCTCCTTCCTTTAAATATGGCAGCCTACCAAAGATCAACTTGAAAAAGCCAGAGCAGAATTACTATATCCTACTTAGAGGGAAAAAGACATCTCCACCTCCAAGCAAAGAGAGACCCCTCTTTTAAAACAACTAAATACAAAAATCAATAAACCCGGTCTTAATTCTAGTGGGCAGTGAATAGCGATGGAGAAGAAGTGCCTGGCCATGATGCCCGGGAGGTCAGCCAACTGGAACTTGGCCAGACTTATATTGAAATGTGACCATGCCCCCCTCCCAGCCCCCTGTCCCTTCATGTTCCCAGTATTGTGCTGAGGAAGCAGCTTGAGACTGAGGTCCCCAAGGTCCTGAAGAAACAAGCTTTCCCCTCAACTCTGTCCTGAAAGGACTGACTCTTCAGGCCTCTGTGGACATGATGGCATTATGGTTGCTGGAAGACCCGGGTTATTTTCCCCACAGGTGTTAACCCTGTCTATAGGATATGAGCAAATGAGATACCTCTTAGACAACATGCAACGCTCAATTGGACAGTCACATTTCCTACTCTTATTACGCACAACCAGACAGGAGTAGGGGGTGAACAGGAGAGGGTACAAAAAGACTTCCCTCTTCCCAAAGGGGCAACCCACAGAGAGGAAGCTTTTTCTGCCTCCACTCCCCACTAGATTTGGCCTCAGAGTTTATTTTTGTGAAGGGCTTTGAAAGCAGAAATTAAAGAAATCTCAATGGTCTGAAGTCAGAAAACGGCAGCAGCCAAGGGGAGATTAGTCCAGAGGAGAGGAGAAAGGAAGGCTGCAAGTCGGGTGATGTCATAGGAGAGAAGAGGCTCTCTGAGCCCCAGCGCTCCTGCCACACTTTTAAGCAACCTCGTTTAATTAAAGTTGTGCCTTGCCCTGGCATGAGAGCAATGGAAGTGTCAGTGTGCTTGTCAGGAGCTCCTTTGCCCAGAGCACAGATCGGTATACCCATGGCTGAGTGCCAGGCTTCATCTCCAGCACAGATGGGAAGGCCAGAGGTAATAGCCCCACCTTGGCCAGTAGCCTTCCTGGGTAAAATCACAGAAAATTAGGAGACAGCAGCTCCATCTGATTCTTAGTCAGCATCATTTCCAGGGAAGGAATGAAGACAATCAAGCACGACATTCTGATTTGGGCAGGAAGGCAGCCCTGAATCTCTCCATGCCATGGACCAATTTGTAGGAAAGTTAAGTCAGAGACACGGGCATGCTGTGAACTGGCCCCTCAGTGGTCCACTCTGGCACCCGGCTCCACAAATGGAACCAGCTAATTGAACCGTCTGAACTCTGCAGGACACATACTTGAAGGGGTCTTCCTCCAATATCTGTCTCCAGTTGTGCTTTGTCCAATCTCCCCTTCCCATCTTTCAAGTATTTCTTGGACTATTTTGGGCTTTCTAGTCATCTCCAGTCTAGATTGCTACTTTAGATTTCCCCTTCCTCATTGTAGGCCTGGGGGGACAGGGAGTGGGGAGGAGAGGGCACCGTCCATCCTCCCACTTGCCCCCACATTTCTCACCTGCATTGAAGAGGGTGCGACCTGCCTCTAGGGCACATCATCCAGTGGTCCATGTGCCCAATGCCCTTCCTTGCACATGTTCACTAGGCAGTGTTCCCTTGGTGTCCACCTTTATAGCTACAGAGCCCATGCCTCTTCCTCATTCTCTCCATGTTCCAAAAAGGCTATCAAGGACCACGTCTATGTCCTCTGGAGACCACTGGCAAATGAGGACCACTGCCCCATCTACTTTTGGGACAGACCATCCATAGTTCCTCCCTGCAGACACCTTTGAAAAGCCCTTTCCTCCAACCAGGGGAAAAGCTCTATGATGCCGCCCTCCTTGCATGCACAACCGCCTATTTTGTAGGTTAGGAAACTTGGATTGAGTAAGCACAGGAGACCTGGGGGTCATGAAGAAAAGTCTACAGGAGAGGGGCTCAGGATGCTTTGCTGAGTGTGCAATTTGTCTGAAGTTGGTGCTGATACAGAGTAGAGGACACTACATGTAGCTCTGAGGTTATTGGGAAACCTGGTTCTGTGCCAACACAATGACCAGGACCAGCGTGTGGCTGACAAAGTGTGAACGTGACCTTGAGCTTGCATTAATTGTGATGAGGACAAGAAGAAGAAAAATAACAAAGATTTATCGAGCACTGTGTATCGGACAATTCTTGCAACCACCTTTATTCAAGTGTAACCCGATAACACCTTGCTTCTGCTGCACCTCGTCCCTGTTGCTTTTGAGGATTCTCAGGTTCCTCAGTGTGGGACATTTTGGGAACCTGCTGGCACTTCCATATGCAGTCAGAAAGTATGAGGAAGTCAACACCCAAGAAGGCAATCTTTGGCCAGGGGGCAACAATAAATTCTCTTCTCTTCCAGAGAGACAAATACCATATCATATCACTTATTTGAGGAGTCCAAAATATGACACAAATTAACTTGTCTATGAAAGAGAAACAGACTCACAGACAGAGAACAGCCTTGTGGTTGCCAAGGGAGAGGGGGGATGGTGGAGGGACTGGAAGTTTGGGGTTAGTAGATGCAAACTATTAAGTAGAGAATGGATAAACAACAAGGTCCTACTGTATAGCACAGAGAACTATATTCAATACCCTAGGATAAACCATAATGGAAAAGAATATATATATATATGTGTGTGTGTGTGTGTGTGTATAGCTGAGTCACTTTGCTATACAGCAGAAATTAACACAACATTGTAAATCAACTATACTTCAATAAAAAATATGTAAATTAAAAAAAAATTCCCCTCTCTTCCATACCTCAGGTGGACAATTCCAAGATATGCTGCTTTGCAGAGGATCCCAGCAGGATTGAGCCCCAGCTGGCAACAGTGGTGACCAGCTCAAGGACACGGGTATGTATTGGCCTTACCTCCCTCTTTTCTCACTTTTCCTAGGACTGTATGTGGCCCTCCCATCCCCCATTCCTATTCCCTGCCACCTTCTTCCAAAATAAATTCTCTGCCTACAAATCTTTGTCTCAGACTCCAGAGGTGACCCAGCTAAGTTCATAAACCATGTTTAGTCAGTGTGTAAGGTGATTTACATAGATTATCTGCTTTAACCTCAAATGACCTTATGAGGTTAGTACCATTTTTGTCCTCCTTTGATAGATCAGGAAAGTGGGATGCCGAGAGATGAAATAACAGAATTAGAATGTCTGCCTTGTGTGGTGGGGCAGGAGCGGGGTCAATGACCCCATTGAACTCAATTGAGAACATTTCCCCAACCTGGGGTGCTGGGTTTAGCTCTGAGCTCTGACCCCATCACAGGGAGTATGGCCATAGGTAGACCAAGGATGATGAGGGAAAGTAAAACCAAGCCTTAGGAGGGAGAATAGGAAGAAATGGGTGGCTGAGCCCAGGAAACATCCAGAAGGCACCTGAGAGCAGCCTTCTCCTCAGGACTACCTGCAGAAGAGGGGGTGGTTTGCTCTGAGTCAGCTGGGAAGACGGAATGATCACCATACAGGGAGGCAAGTCTGCACTCAATATAAGGCAGAACTTTATGACAGAACTGCCCAAGCACAGAATGAGCAACCTGGCAGAGAGCAAACCTGATATTGCAGGAGAGAGAGCTGAGGGTGCATGGCCAGCCATTTCTTGGAAATGTGAGGAGAATCCTATGGGGGAATTCTATCAGATTAGGGTAGGAGCCTAATTTTGGGCTGACAAAGATTTGCCTCTTCATTGACCAGCCCAAGACAGCCTTGTCTGCCCTTAGGGTACCTGCGAATCCTTACTGCTGGGAGAGCCACCAAGAGGTAAGAGTTCACTGGGGCATAGGACATTGCCAGATGCCTTTCTAAGCAGGAAATAACCTGCTGTTTGCTGAACGAATAAGGTGCTTATTCTCTTAGGTAAAGTGTAAAGGTAAGGACCTACCTTGAGATTGATTTCTATTCTCTACAGTACTTGGAGCTGAGATGCACACAAAGAAGATGCCCAGTAAATACTTGGTATGCAAACGGAGTATGCCAATGAGTTGAGCATCCTCCTGACTTTGAAAGTCACTTCCCTTAAAACAGTGAATTCCCTTCTTCCCAGAGAAGAAGCCTGGAGCTAGAAACGGAGCGATGCAGGACTGGGCTCAAGAAATGGGTCTGTGGGCCTGGTGAGTAGATTGTCCATGGACTTTGGAGGGCTCTGAGGGCTGAATGGATAAAAAGCTTCCCGCTCAGAGCTGGGTGGTCAAGACTGTGCTCCACCCGCAGACACACAAGGCAGAAGGGCTGTTGCCCCAGACTTTGCCCTTAATGTATGTGTTACACATGCATGGAAGGGGACTGGAAGGGGCCATTACTTCTATCCGTTCCTCAGAAAGAAAAGGAAATGGTCTGGAAAACAGGCATTTTAGGGAGGAATTTAAGGGAATGAGTGAATCAGGGTCCAGGCTTCCCACTGCCTCAAAAACCATCCAAGTTACTGGAGACACCATCCTCGTCAGGCTCTCTCTGTTTCTCTCCCCTAAGTCCACTTTGATACAATCAGTGTAAGTGGCCTCTGGCTCTGGGTGAATTTTGCCCAGTTTCTGGAAGAAGAGGCCCAGAGAGTCAGGAAGCTCCAAGGAAGGAGAAATGAATCATAAGTGTTTCAGGACCACGAGCTACCCCAGCTCCAGCCCAGCAGCTCTCAGGCTGAGGAGAAAAGAGCTCAACAATCAAGGAGAGAAGTTGTCTTAGACTAAGAGGATGTCCAGGAGTTTGGGCCCTACCCATCCCCACTAGGCCAAGGGGGAAAGGAAACGTACTTGGACTTTGCCCTGTTCTCTCCATCCCCACTGGCACCTCCTGGCATAGATGCAACAGCCTCCCCTGGGTCTCCCTTTCTCCTCATGTGACCCAGTCCAATCCCTCTCCACACAGCAGCCAGCAAGAATCTTTCTTCTGCCCAGATGTGTATTCATCAGACTGCCTCAGCTAGTATCTCTGGTAGTTTGGATGTCTTTGGAGGCAGTTAGAGGTCTCTGAAGGGTGTTAAGCAGAGTGAGGGTAGTCATCAGTTTACTGTTTAAAAAGATCACTATGATTGCCCAGTGGAAAATGTGTTGGATTTGGGGAAACGATTTAAGAGGAAGTCCCAGTGAGAAATGATAATGGCTTAGATGTTGGTGATTGCAACTCAGACGGAGAGAAGTGGACAGATTAAATTTGTCTTTGAAGGAAGAACGATCAGAGCTTGGTGGCTGGATGTGGTGCTTGAGAGAGAGCTATGATCAGGAATAACTTCCAGGTATCTGACTTGAGCAATGGCAGATAGAGACAACATTTACTGTGATGACAGCAGCGAGGGTGGAACAGGTACGGTTCTGTTCACAAGGGAAACATCCTTATTTTTTCCTTGGACCTATTTTTCCCTACCCTGTAATAACTTTTATCTACATGAGGAACCTATTATCTGTCACTTATGTATCTATTTATTATTTATTTGTCATCTATCAATCATGTCTTGAAATTTAAATTATAGTGTATATAATCATGCTGTGAATTCACTTTCCTATTGTTCACTGCTACTACATAGACATTCATTTGCATTCTGTATTGATTTTTTTTTTTACATCTTTATTGGAGTATAATTGCTTTACAATGCTGTGTTAGTTTCTGCTTTATAACAAAGTGAATCAGTTATACATATGCATATGTTCCCATATCTCTTCCCTCTTGTGTCTCCCTCCCTCCCACCCTCCCTATCCCACCCCTCTAGGTGGTCACAAAGCACCGAATTGATCTCCCTGTGCTATGCAGCTGCTTCCCACTAGCTATCTACCTTATGTTTGGTAGTGTATATATGTCCATGCCACTCTCTCGCTTTGTCACAGCTTACTCTTCCCCCTCCCTATATCCTCAAGTCCATTCTCTAGTAATTCTGTGTCTTTGTTCCTCTCTTACCCCTAGGTTTTTCACGACATTTTTTTTCTTAGATTCCACATATATGTGTTAGCATACAGTATTTGTCTTTCTCTTTCTGACTTACTTCACTCTGTATGACAGACTCTAGGTCCATCCACCTCACTACAAATAACTCAATTTCATTTCTTTTTATAGCTGAGTAATATTCCATTGTATATATGTGCCACATCTTCTTTATCCATTCATCCGATGATGGACACTTAGATTGTTTCCATCTCCTGGTTATTGTAAATAGAGCTGCAATGAACATTTTGGTACATGACTCTTTTTGAATTATGGTTTTCTCAGGGTATATGCCCAGTAGTGGGATTGCTGGGTCATATGGTAGTTCTATTTTTAGTTTTTTAAGGAACCTCCATACTGTTCTCCATAGTGGCTGTATCAATTTACATTCCTACCAACAGTGCAAGAGGGTTCCCTTTTCTCCACACCCTCTCCAGCATTTATTGTTTGTAGATTTTTTGATGATGGCCATTCTGACTGGTGTGAGGTGATATCTCATTGTACTTTTCATTTGCATTTCTCTAATGATTAGTGATGTTGAGCATCTTTTCATGTGTTTGTTGTCAATGTGAATAACTTATTTGGAGAAATGTCTATTTAGGTCTTCTGCCCATTTTTGGATTGGTTTTTTTTCTTTTTTTGTTATTGAGCTGCATGAGTTCCTTGTAAATTTTGGAGATTAATCCTTTGTCAGTTGCTTCATTTGCAAATATTTTCTCCCATTCTGAGGGTTGTCTTTTGGTCTTGTTTATGGTTTCCTTTGCTGTGCAAAAGCTTTTAAGTTTCATTAGGTCCCATTTGTTTATTTTTGTTTTTATTTCCGTTTCTCTAGGAGGTGGGTCAAAAAGGATCTTGCTATGATTTATGTCATAGAGTGTTCTGCCTATGTTTACCTCTAAGAGTTTGATAGTTTCTGGCCTTACTTTTAGGTCTTTAATCCATTTTGAGCTTATTTTTGTGTATGGTGTTAGGGAGGGCTCTAATCTCATACTTTTACATGTACCTGTCCAGTTTTCCCAGCACCACTTATTGAAGAGACTGTCCTTTCTCCACTGTACATTCCTGCCTCCTTTATCAAAGATAAGGTGACCATATGTGCGTGGGTTTATCTCTGGGCTTTCTATACTGTTCCATTGATCTATCTTTTTGTTTTTGTGCCAGTACCATACTGTCTTGATTACTGTAGCTTTGTAATATAGTCTGAAGTCAGGGAGCCTGATTCCTCCAGCTCCGTTTTTTGTTCTCAAGATTGCTTTGGCTATTCGGGGTCTTTTGTGTTTCCATACAAACTGTGAAATTTTTTATTCTAGTTCAGTGAAAAATGCCAGTGGTAGTTTGATAGGGATTGCATTGAATCTGTAGATTGCTTTGCGTAGTAGATTCATTTTCACAATGTTGATTCTTACAATCCAAGAACATGGTATATCGCTCCAACTATTTGTATCATCTTTCATTTCTTTCATCAGTGTCATAATTTTCTGCATACAGGTCTTTTGTATGCTTAGGTAGGTTTATTCCTAGATACTTTATTCTTTTTGTTGCAATGGTAAATATGAGTGTTTTCTTGATTTCACTTTCAGATTTTTCATCATTAGTGTATAGGAATGCCAGAGATTTCTGTGCATTAATTTTGTATCCTGCTACTTTACCAAATTCATTGATTAGCTCTAGTAGTTTTCTGGTAGCATCTTTAGGATTCTCTATGTATAGTATCATGTCATCTGCAAACAGTGACAGCTTTACTTCTTCTTTTCCAATTTGGATTCCTTTTATTTCCTTTTCTTCTCTGATTGTTGTAGCTAAAACTTCCAAAACTATGTTGAATAAGAGTGGTGAGAGTGGGCAACCTTGTCTTGTTCCTGATCTTAGTGGAAATGTTTTCAGTTTTTCACCATTAGGACGATGTCGGCTGTGGGTTTGTCATATATGGCCTTTATTATGTTGAGGAAAGTTCCCTCAATGTCTACTTTCAGGAGGGTTTTTATCATCAATGGGTGTTGAATTTTGTCAAAAGCTTTCTCTTCATCTATTGAGATGACCATATGGTTTTTCTTCTTCAATTTGTTAATATGGTGTATCGCGTTGATTGATTTGAGTATATTGAAGAATCCTTGCATGCCTGGAATAAACCCCACTTGATCATGGTGTATGATCCTCTTAATGTGCTGTTGGATTCTGTTTGTTAGTATCTTGTTGAGGATTTTTGCATCTATGTTCATCAGTGATATTGGCCTGTAGTTTTCTTTCTTTGTGACATCTTTGTCTGGTTTTGGTATCAGGGTGATGGTGGCCTCATAGAATGAGTTTGGGAGTGTTCCTCCCTCTGCTATATTTTGGAAGAGTTTGAGAAGGATAGGTAATAGCTTTTCTCTAAATGTTTGATAGAATTCCCCTGTGAAGCCATCTGTTCCTGGGCTTTTGTTTGTTGGAAGATTTTTAATCACAGTTTCAATTTCAGTGCTTGTGGTTGGTCTGTTAATATTTTCTATTTCTTCCTGACTCAGTCTAGGCAGGTTGTGCATTTCTAAGAATTTGTCCATTTCTTCCAGGTTGTCCATTTTATTGCCATAGATTTGCTTGCAGTAATCTCTCGTGATCTTTTGTATTTCCGCAGTGCCAGTTGTTACTTCTCCTTTTACATTTCTAATTCTATTGATTTGAGTCTTCTCCCTTTTTTTCGTGATGAGTCTGGCTAATGGTTTATCAATTTTGTTTATCTTCTCAAAGAACCAGCTTTTAGTTTTATTGATCTTTGCTATCATTTCATTTATTTCTTTTTCATTTATTTCTGATCTGACCTTTATGATTTCTTTTCTTTTGCTAACTTTGGGAATTTTTGTTCTTCTTTCTCTAATTGCTTTAGGTGCAAGGTTAGGTTGTTTATTCGAGATGCTTCCTGTTTCTTAAGGTAGGATTGTATTGCTATAAACTTCCCTCTTAGAACTGCTTTTGCTGCATCCCATAGGTTTTGGGTCATTGTGTCTCCATTGTCATTTGTTTCTAGGTATTTTTTTGATTTCCTCTTTGATTTCTTCAGTAATCACTTCGTTATTAAGTAGTGTATTGTTTAGCCTCCATGTGTTTGTATTTTTTACAGATCTTTTCCTGTAATTGATATCTAGTCTCATAGCATTGTGGTCAGAAAAGATACTTGATACAATTTCAATTTTCTTAAATTTACCAAGGCTTGATTTGTGACCCAAGATATGATCAATCCTGAAGAATGTTCCATGAGCACTTGAGAAAAATTTGTATTCTGTTGTTTTTGGATGGAATGTCCTACAAATATAAATGAAGTCCATCTTGTTTAAGGTATCATTTAAAGCTTGTGTTTCCTTATTTATTTTCATTTTGGATGATCTGTCCATTGGTGAAAGTAGGGTGTTAAAGTCCCCTACTATGAATGTGTTACTGTCTATTTCCCCTTTTATGGCTGTTAGTATTTGCCTTATGTATTGAGGTGCTCCTATGTTGGGTGCATAAATATTTACAATTGTTATATCTTCTTCTCGGATCGATCCCTTGATCGTTATGTACTGTCCTTCTTTGTCTGTTGTAATAATCTTTGTTTTAAAGTCTATTTTGTGTGATTTGAGTATTGCTACAGCAGCTGTCTTTTGGTTTCCATTTGCATGGAATATCCTTTTCCATCCCCTCACTTTCAGTCTGTATGTGTCCCTAGGTCTGAAGTGGGTCTCTTGTAGACAGCATATATATGGGTCTTGTTTTTGTATACACTCAGCCAGTCTGTGTCTTTTGGTGGGAGCATTTAATCCATTTACATTTAAGGTAATTTTCGATATGTATGTTCCTATTCCCATTTCCTTAATTGTTTTCCGTTTGTTATTGTAGGTCTTTTCCTTCTCTTGTGTTTCTTGCCTAGAGAAGATCTTTTGGCATTTATTGTAAAACTGGTTTGGTGGTGTTGAACTGTCTCAGCTTTTGCTTGTCTGTAAAGGTTTTAATTTCTCCATCAAATCTGAATGAGATCCTTGCTGGGTAGGGTAATCTTGGTTGTAGCTTTTTCTCCTTCATCACTTTAAATATGCCCTGCCACTCCCTTCTGGCTTGCAGAGTTTCTGCTGAAAGATCAGCTGTTACCCTTATGGGGATTCCCTTGTGTGTTATTTGTTATTTTCCCTTGCTGCTTTTAATATGTTTTCTTTGTATTTAATTTTTGACAGCTTGATTAATATGTGTCTTGGCGTGTTTCTCCTTGGATTTATCCTGTATGGGACTCTCTGTGCTTCCTGGACTTGATTAGATATTTCCTTTCCCATATTAGGGAAGTTTTCAACTATAATTTCTTCAAATATTTTCTCAGTCCTTTTCTTTTTCTCTTCTTCTTCTGGAACCCCTATAATTCAAACGTTGGTGTGTTTAATTTTGTCCCAGAGGTCTCTGAGACAGTTCTCAGTTCTTTTCATTCTTTTTTCTTTATTCTGCTCTCCAGTAGTTATTTCCACTATTTCATCTTCCAAGTCACTTATCCATTCTTCTGCCTCAGTTATTCTGCTATTGATCTTTTCTAGAGTATTTTTAATTTCATTTATTGTGCTGTTCATCGTTGCTTGTTTCATCTTTACTTCTTCTTGGTCCTTGTTAAATGGTTCTTGCACTTTCTCTATTCTATTTCCAAGATTTTGGATCATCTTTACTATCATTATTCTGAATTCTTGTTCTGGTAGACTGCCTGTTTCCTCTTCATTTATTAGGTCTGGTGGGTTTTTGTCTTGCTCCTTCATCTGCTGTGTGTTTTTCTGTCTTCTAATTTTGCTTATCTTACTGTGTTTGGGGTCTCCTTTTTGCAGGCTGCAGGTTCGTAGTTCCCGTTGTTTTTGGTGTCTGTCCCCAGTGGCTAAGATTGGTTCAGTGGGTTGTGTAACCTTCCTGGTGGAGGGGACTAGTGCCTGTGTTCTGGTGGATGAGGCTGGATCTTGTCTTTCTGGTGGGCAGGTCCATGTTTGGTGGTGTGTTTTGGGGTGTCTGTGGAGTTATTATGATTTTAGGCAGCCTCTCTACTAATGGGTGGGGTTGTGTTCCTGTCTTGCTAGTTGTTTGGCATAGGGTGTCCAGCACTGTAGCTTGCTTGTTGTTGAGTGAAGCTGGGTGCTGGTTTTGAGATAGAGATCTCTGGGAGATTTTCACCATCTGTTATTACATGGAGCTGGGAGGTCTATTGTGGACCAGTGTCCTGAAGTTGGTTCTCCCACCTCAGAGGCACAACACTGACTCCTGGCTGGAGCACCAAGAGCGTTTCATACACACGGCTCAGAATAAAAGGGAGAAAAATAAGAAAGAAAGAAAGAAAGAAAGAAAGAAAGAAAGAAAGAAAGAAAGAAAGAAAGAAAGAAAGAAAGAAAGAAAGAAAGAAAGAAAGAAAGAAAGGGGATAAAATAAAATAAAGTAAGATAAAATAAAATAAAGTTATTAAAATAAAAAATAATTATTAAGAAAAAAAATTTTTTAAGTAAAAAAACCAAACAAAAAAACGGATGGATAGAACCCTCGGACAAATGGTGAAAGCAAAGCTATACAGACAAAATCTGACACGGAAGCATACACACACACTCACAAAAAGACGAAAAGGGGAAAAAATAATAAATCTTGCTCTCAAAGTCCACCTCCTCAATTTGGGATAACTCGTTGTCTATTCAGGTATTCCACAGATGCAGGGCACATCAAGTTGATTGTGGAGATTTAATCCGTGGCTCCTGAGGCTGCTGGGAGAGATTTCCCTTTCTCTTCTTTGTTCGCACAGCTCCTGGGGTTCTGCTTTGGATCCAGCCCCGCCTCTCTGTCTAGGTCGCCGGAGGGGCTTCTGTTCTTCGCTCAGACAAGACGGAGTTAAAGGATCCGCTGATTTGGGGGCTCTGGCTCACTCAGGCCAGCGGGAGGGAGCTGTATTGACTTTATATTTTGTCCTTTGTCAGTTTCATAAACTAAATCCTGTAGGTTTTCTTGGTGTGTGAATTCCTTAAAGTTTTCTACGTGAACAATAACATTGACTGTGGAAAAGGACAGTTTTACTTCTTTGCTCACATCTTTGTAACTTTATTTCTATATATTGCCTTATTACAATGGCTAGAACCTCCAATAAATTGTTGAATAGAAGTGATGAGAATGACCATCCTTGCCTTGACACCAATCTTAGCCGGAAAGTGTTGAATACTTCAACATCAAGTACAATGTTTAGCTGTAGGATATATTTTTTTTATAGGCTCTTCATCAGATTGGGACAATTTTCTTCTTAGTTTCTGAGAATATTTATCATGAAAATTTGTTGAATTTTGTCAAATATTTTTTCTCTATCTATTGAAATAATCACATTTCCCCCTTTATTTTGTTAATGTGGTAAATTACAATGTTTTTGAAATGTTAAGCCAACTTGCCTGGGATAAGTCTCACTTGGCTAAAGTGTATTACTTTTTTCATATAGTGCTGGATTCAATTTGCTAATATTTTGTTAAGGATCTTTTGTGCTTTTGTTAATGTCTATTTTTTTGTTTATTACAATGTGTGTGACTTTTGTAGCTAAGATATGGCCTTTTGGGGGTTTCTTGAATAGTCCAGAGGTATAATAAACACTCTTCACTCTGACTCAGTTGAAATCAAATGTCTCTGTTCAGCTGTTGTCCTGCAACATCTGTTCCCTGCTGGGCATGTCAGGTCTCTGTGTGCTCATAGCCATCCCTCTAAGCCATGTCAGCAGATTCAAACCTCCATATCTTCCTCCTCAGTTCAGTGAGACAATGGTCTCTCCAGCTCTCTGCACTATCTTAAGGAAAGTGGCCCCAGACAGAAAGCCGGTGAACTTGCGGCCAGCTCTTGTTGTTTCCCTTCTATATTTTTTTCATTTGACAGAAAAAATGATGGCTTGATACCTAAGACTAGAACTGGTAGCCCACAGTTACCAATGGGAAGCAAGCATGCCAAGTTTTCCAAATATATGCAGTGTTAAGATGAATATAAACCTTTTTCCCAAACTCCACATCAGTAGACTAAGAAAGCAAGCCTTAAATTTGAAGGTATGATAAAAATGAACGTCTACCCACTGTAGATGGAGAGCATAGGAAACTCATTATCACATGAACTGGTACAGGCTATTGATTTACATACAGTTGTTTTCCCAAATGATCAGAAAAACCTTGAGAAGCAAAGCCGTAGTAGATCCCATAAGGCAGCAGCATTTGGGACCCATTCAGGAGCCCATCTATCTCTATGATAGCCCTTGCCTCCTGTGGTCACCCACATTATGAGCTTAATACCCCCAAATCCCCTCTCTGGCTCTTGGTCACAGCTACCTCCACTCAGACCCAGCAGGAAGATGCTTTTTCATCATTACGACCGATTGATGGAAAAAGCATCCCTCCCTGTGTCTAGTTTAAATTATTTAGGACTCTGTGGCTAGCTATGTTCTCAGCTGCAGCCCTCAGACTCTATTCACTTGAGACAGTAACTACAGTAGCCATCAGCTATTTCCAGAAGGCTTGAGGAGACAGTATTTCTCTAAGACCTTCTTTCCTGAGAAAGTGAACACCCTCCCCATGATCTGCAACCCTCAGAAGGTGGGAAAGGAACTTAGTACAAATGACTATCATATCAAGGTGTCTGTGCCTCCTGATTTGGAAGGTAGGTCTCCCCCTGGTGCTGGGCCCCGGGCACTACAACCTACCTCATCCCCACAGGTGCTTGCACCCAGCCTCTGGAACATCATTCTCTCCAGGACACAAGCCTGACAACCACACCCTGTCTGCCTCCAGCCTCCAGAAATCCACAGACAGTCCTGCGCTTCCCGTTAACCCTCAGAGAACAGCAGTAAATATAGAAAGGGCTGGACAGAGGGCATTATCAGATAACATTTTCTCCTGCAGGTTGAGAGATTTCAATTTGATTCTGTCTTCAGCGCTGCATTATGATACAGCAATGTCATGATCACTTCACAGCCATAGAAGGAATTATTTTCACTGGCATCTTTCATTTCTGATCCTCTCATCCTCATGTGTCTGCCTGCTTACAAACCAGAGCTGTCAGAGCCACCTGTCACTGTGGGGGGAAAAATACCTTTTTGACAACTGTATCTTCCTCTAGAAGATACTTTTTGTACCTGATGTCTGCTTCCCAACCTGTATTTGTGACACTTCTGTTATTTCAAAGGGCTTCATGGAATTCTCCAAAAAGGAATCTCAAATCCAATTAATTTAAATTCATTTTTGTGTTGAAGGTGCAACATGACATATTTAGGAGGGAGTGTGTGCAACATAAAGTTAAGCAATAGGAGGGCCTTGTTGTAAAGAACCAGACTCCCTCATTAAAAGCAAATCCAGGAGCCTCGAAGCACCTAAGCAGTGAAGGGCACCAGGAAGTGGCACGTTGCAGTCGGCGTAGGGTGAGTGGGGAATGCTTGGCTCTAATTCTAATTCTCTACCATGCTGGTAGAGATTTTTCTAGGTGGAAAGAAATAGTCATTTCTATTTCCCTTTAAATAACACCACCCAATGATAATAACAACCTGCCCTTCATCCTGCCAGTCTCACCTTCCCCTTGGACAACCTGCAAAAGCCACGTTGGTCCCCAGAAGTCCCCTACTGCATTACAAAATCTAAACTTGCATGCTCTATACCCTGATTCCTGAATCTGGCTGCTTTTGTTCATTTGTTGACTTTTTTTTAATAAAGACCAACAGAAAATAAAAAGAAAGTAGTCTTTATAGAGAAGACATTCAGTGGAGAATTTCTTGTTCTCCACGTTCAACAGCAACATTTTGGCTTTAGATTTGAGGTGGTGGCCAATACATATGCATTGTCCCCACCTCCTGCAGGACTCCACAGAAGTGTCAAAGACATTTGGCAAAAAAAGAATAAATCCATTGCAGTCTTAAATACATGGAAGAGTGTCATTGATGGAACAGGAATGATAAAAAATTTATGGACAGTGGAATATAGATGTGACTGGATTATTGCAACTCAAAGCCATGAGGGAGAAAGCTCTAGCAGTAGTAAGTACAGTACTTCCCAGGGGAGCCCCAGAGGATCTCCCTGTTTGAGTTTGGCTGTGAAGTGAAAATCAGAATCATTTGTTGGGGGACTATCTACAGAAGTGGTTTCCAAATTATTTTGAGTCACATACTCTAACACTTAAAAAAATTAAGCACATGTCCACAGTTTATGTAAATTTATTTATTGATAAACTACATATATATATTATACTTATTAGCAAATATCTCAACAGAATTTATATTTAGGTGAGATTAATCATTAACGATCATGAGAGACTACATCTTCCAAGTAGTCTTCATGATAGTTTGAACTTTAGGGACCAAATTCCCATCAGATCTCATAAAATCATCATTATTTTCATCACATAATGCAGTCAATAAAAGTTAGACGTTGCTATTCTCAAGGTGTTTACTAGTGTTGGCATTTTCAAATTCTCTTTGATTCACATTTCCTTTGCCAGAATTTTTAATCACTTAACCATTTTGAAAGAATTAGATTTTTTTAATGGAATATATTATCCATAAATCTCCTTAACCAAGAAGATATGAACTGCAATTCAACACAAGACAATCAAACAAGCAAATAAGTGGATTAAGGAACTCTTGGACTTACTGGAATGACAATCTATATGTTAAAATTAGTGTATTATTGTCTTTCTTATTTGAGATAAAATTCATGTCAGTAAAAGTTCTAAGCATTTCTTTGCACACCCAGTGGATCCACATGCACAACCCTCAGCCCCCCCACCCCCACCACTAGCACCCATGGTGTGTTATCCGGGCTAATTGGCCCCATGCCTTCCTGATTCACAAAGATGTTGGCTGCAACATGTGTACATGGCTGGCCCTGAGGCCACAGTGTGGGTATTGGAGGAAGTAGAGAGGAGAGACTGGACATCCCCCAACCTCCTCAGCAGACAAACAGAAATGGAGGCAGAGTAAAATACAGTGAAGTGCTATGACAAAAGTCAAGAATAATGTATTTAGGCAGTGATGGGAATCATGAACCTGCTTGTCTGCCCACGCTCAACACCAATACTCCCCCCCACCAAGGCCTTGCACACAGTGGCAAAGGGTCCCTTGTGTGCCTTTTGTACCAAACAGCCTTGTCTTTCACTCATAAATGTGAGAAGTCAGCCATGGATCACAAAGCCTTTAAGGACTTTAAGGAAAATCAACAGCATGAAAGAGGAGCCAAAATGAACCACAACAACAACATATGAAAGAAATCAAGGAAAAGAAAGTGATTTAAAAACTGTACTTCTTACTTGAATACTTAGGGTCATTTGGGAAAATATTTAAAAAGAGTAATCAGAAGGGAAGAGAACTATTGAAAATCGGAATTTTGAAAATTGAAATTAAAATTAAATAGCAGGGCAGAAAAAAAAAAAGAATGAATAAAATGAAAACCAAAATTGTGGATGGGAAGATAAGGAAATCTTCCATAGCAAAAAGGCAGAGATGGAAAATTTTTAAAGTAAAGATTTCTTAAAGTGAAGGAAGAAAACAGAGTCCAAAGTACATTTAATAGGAATTCTAGTAGGAGAGATCAAAGTCAATGAAGATGAGGAAATCGTCAAAGAAAAATGGTGGAGTTCCATTCAGACATGATGGTGTAAGCCTGTTTTTCCTGTCTCCTCCATGCTAAGCATAACCCTGGAAATAGAGCAAGAGACAACCAGAGAAGAACTCTAAAATGTGGTAAGAGAAAAGTGAATTGGTTTGGGACCTCAAGACTAGAGCAGCAACACAGAGGCAGACATCTTGCCTCCCCCCAACCAACACAAGAAGGCTATCCAGACCAGTCCCCAACCTCACAGTAGAAGGCAGCCCAGGTAGGTTCTTTCTTCCCCCAGATCCAATAGGAGCCCCTCTGGCAACGTCAGGTGAGCCCAACACAACAGGCAAGGGGAATTCATCAGGAGCCAGGAGAGGCATTCTCTTTCCTCCCCAGGCCCAAGATTCCTCTTTTTCACAAAGATATATAAGAAGTGGGCAGGAGAAGCCAGCAGGAGAGACACAGTTACAGCAGGCAGCCTGATCTAAGAAGAATCTTTGTCTCCATGAGTCCAAGACTTTCCTTCCCCACCCAGAGACACCTGGGGATGGGACATAGGTGAGGAAGTGAAGGTTGAGTGGGCTCTGGTAGGGGGATCCCATTATATGCCCCTGCACCTGGAGCCACCCGGGAATCCCACCTGGGGAGTCTCCTTCTACCCCTAAAGGCAGCACCAGCAAGGACCAGTGAGAACCCCAGTGGCACCAGATACACTCTGCAGACCAAAATAACACTGTAAAGGCTTTGATTAATTAGCCTGCCTTTTGAACAACAGCCCACAAAAGTAAGCCAAGACCAGCATGTTAAACCTAAACAAGGTGACTGCTACCCCAGGTGTAGAGGAGAGAGGAGCTGAAAGAGTCTTTGAAGAAATCATGGCTGAAAACTTTCCAAATTTGGTGAAAGACACAAACTTATAGAAACAAGACACTAAGTAAACCTCAAAAAGAATAAACCCATGCCAAGACACATCATAATTAAAAATTTTTAAGTAAAAATAAAGAAAAAATACCTTGAAAATAGCCAGAGGGAAAGAACACATTACCTGTAGGAGAACACCCATTTGAATGACAGTAAATTTTTCATATGAAACCATGGAGGTCAGAAAGAAGTGGTGCAATACTTTTGAAGTACTGAAGAAAAAGAATTGTAAACTGCAAATGTAATATCTGTTGAAACTATCCCTTCAGAAATAAAGCGTAAATAAAAACTTTCTCAGACAAAGGAAAATTTTTAAAATTTGTCATTATCAAACATCCTTAAAGTGTTGCTAAAGAAATTTCTTCAAAGGGAAAGAAAACAAGAAAAGGAGGAATCTTGGAGTTTCAGGAAAGAAGAACAAAGGAAGGAGCAGAAATACAGTTACATCCAAAAGATATTTTCCTCATGAGTTTTATAAATTGTAATCGATGTTTAAAACAAAAATTATAACATTTCATGTCCAAGACAATGATATTTAAAAGTGGATAAGGTAAAGCAATCTAAATGGTAATGAGGTCACCACATTTCAATGGAAGTGGTAAAATGTTGATACCAGTTGTGGTAGGTTAAATAATGGCCCCCAGTCATGCTCTTCTAATCCCCAGAACCTGTGAATTTGTCACTTTACATAGTAAAAGGGACTCTGTAGATGTGATTACATTGAGGATCTTGAGATGGAGAGATTACCTTGGATTATCTAGGTGGACCCAGTGTGATCACAAGGGTTCTCATTCTAAGGAAAGAGGGTGATCATAGTCAGAGAGAGAAGAAGTAAGGATAGAAGTAGAGGCCAGAGAAGAGAGAAGCTGCTATACTGCTGGCTTTGAATGTGGAGGAAGGTTCCAGACCAAGGACTGTAGGCACCTTTATGGGTAAATCTTTTACAACCATGGATTTGGCAATGATTTATTAGATATGATACCAAAAGAACAAGCAACAAAATAAAAAAATTAATAAATTGAACATCACTAAAATTTAAAATTTTATGCCTCAAAAGACACTGTCAAGAAAATGAAAAACACCTACAGAATAGGAGAGCCTATTTTCAAATCATACATCTGACAAGTATGTACTATCTAACATATATAAAGAACTCAACAACAAAAAGACAAATAACTCGACTAAGAAATGGGCAAATGACTTGAATTAGACATCTCATCTCTCCAAAAAAGATATACAAATGGCCAACCAGCACACAAAAGGGTCCTCAACATCATTAGTGATTAGGGAAATGCAAATCAATACAATGAGATACCACCTCATACCCACTAAAATGGCTATAATCAAAAGCAGAAAATAACAGGTGCTGGTGAAGATGTAGAAAATTTAGAATGCTTGTGTATTGCTGGTGGGAATGGTGCAGCAGCTAAGAAAAATAATTTTACATTTCCTCAAAAACGTAAACATAGTGTCATCATATGACCCTGTAATTCCAAACAGGTATATACCCAAAAGAATTGAAGACAGGTATTCAAACAAAAACTTGCACAGGAATGTTCATAAGCAACACTTTTCACAATAACCAAAAGGTGGAAATAACCCAAATATCTATCAACTGATAAATGGATAAACAAAAATGTGGTCTATCCATACAATGAAAACAGTATTCAGCCATTAAAAGGAATGAAGTACTGATACGTGCTACCTCATGAATGAACTTCAACATTATGCTAAGTGAAAGAGGCCATATACAAAATGTCACATATTATATGACTTCATTTATACAGAATATCCAGAATAGGTAAATCCATAGAGACATAAAGCAGATTATTGGTTGCCAGGGGCTCTGGGGAAGGGCTTTGGGGAAGGACTGCTTAATAGGTTTGAGTTTCCTTTTGGAATAATGAAAGTGTTTTGAACTTAATAGAGGTGACGGTTGCACACTGAGAATGTAGTAAGTACAACTGGATCGTGCACTTTAAAATAGTTAATTTTACGTTATGTGAGTGTTACTTTAAGGAAAAAGCCAATTTCATACTTACGGTTACATACAGTACTATTCTGTTCACATGACATTTTTGAAATCACAAAATTTTAGAAATGGAGGATAGATTACAGGTTGTAGAGGGAGGGGTATAGATGGGAAACAGGTAGTTATTAAAAGGCTACAGAATTGGTAGCCCTGTGGCATTGGAACCATTTAGTATCTCAGCTGTGGTGGGTAGATACAGAAGCTTACACAGAGGATAAGGTTGTATTGAACTTAATTCACATGTACGCATACTCACACACATGAGTACAAGTAAAACCAGGGAACTCTGAATAAAATTGGTAGATTGTATCAATGTCAATACTTTGGGTGTGATATAAGCCTATAGTTCTGCAAAATGTTAGAGAAAACTGGGCAAAGCATATAAAAGATCTCTCTGTATTACTTAAAACTGCAAATGAATCTATGAAAACTTCAATTGTAGGTACTGATATATATATATATATATATATTCTTGTGGTGAGAGGATACAGATGATAAACAATGAACAAATAAACACATATAATATGTAAATGAAAGATATGGGGACTACTTTTTTTTAAAATTAATGAAGGCCTATCCAATGACAGCATTTAATCAAGTTATAAACAAAAGAAAGCTAATGTGGCAGTAGTCATTTCACTCAAGATATTATATATGGCAACATAATAGGAGTAAAGAATAATTACACAAAATGATAAAAGGAACAATCTAGAAATAAGATACAACAATCATGAACTATCAACAGAGATCCTGTTACAAAACTTGTATGATTAAGAACATGAAATTCTGTAATGGTTAAATGAAGGCAGACCCATCATCCACTAATTAAAAAAAAAGAAAAGAAATTCTAAACAAGAGAGTAGCCAGTTTTAGAAATTCTTCTTTCTCAACTATAGCAGCTCGCTATAGTATAGTATATACCAACAGAAACCATGTTTGAATTGGGGAAGTAAGCCAAGAGGTGAGGGGGACAGCAGACTTGCAGTGTTTTTGTGAAGATTAAATGAGGTCATATTACTTACTATGTGTTTAATTTACTGTTTAATACATAGTAGACATTTGTGTTTGTCAGGATAGTATAAGCGATACTGCAGTAACAAATAAACTCCAAAATTTCAGGGTCTTAACATGAAAAGACTTACTTATTCCTCAGATAAATTATAATGCAGGTCTAGTAGCCCTCGTCTATCATGCAGCTAAAACACATGGAATACGTGATCTCAAGGTCAATGCATCAAGGAAAGAAGGGTTGGGAGGATTTTGTAGAATGTTTGTAAGCGCAAGCTGGGAACCAGCTCGTAACATCATTTCCACCTGCATCCCACTGGTCACAATTCTGTCACGTGGCTCTAAACTAACTGAAGAGGAAGCTGGGGCATGTGGTCTTCTGGTGTGTCCAAGATGACAGAATGGTATGGAGACCACAGATCACTACGGTGCCACAGCATTCAATAAATGGACACCTTGCTCTCCTGCTACAGCTGCTATTTCCACTGCCATTACTTCTAAAGCCCCCAAAATACAACAGCAACACCCAACCCTTGTTGCCAGGCACTGGCTGCTTTTTATTGTTTCAGTTTGCAAAACAACCCTACCAAATGAGTTTATAATTTATTATTATAAATCAAGATACAGAGATGCAGAAATTGCCTGAAGTTACAAGCTAGTACATAGTTGTCTTATTACCAGTACTTCTCCTACTAAAAAGAAAGAGTGCCCTCCACAGGGCTGGGCAGCTCCAGTGCAGACTCATGGCAGACATCAGCCTTCTCAGCTCTAAGCGACCTGCCTGGAACATAACCATTGGCACATCTGTAGAAAGCTTCCTTCCGTGGTAATTTTTTCTTTGATTTACTGGCTGTGTTAAAAATGTTCTGTAATGGTCAATTCTGGAGGATGTTACACTTAAAGAGAAAACTGCCCTAAATAAAAACAAATGATACTAGAATCCCTTCTCTCCCAGTGAAATGACTCTCCTGCATTTTGTTCTCCTTGTGAGCACACCAAAAAAGCTTCTTCGGTCTATTATTTCCCAATTACCTCCTCTAGTGTTAGCTGAGAGCAGAGAAGGAAGATGGGATCATGAGGCTCATAACATTTGATCTTTTCCAGGCTTCAGCAAACCTGTGAATCACTTTTATAAGCTCAATCAATATCAGGTGTCACCTGGTGGCAGGTAAGGGCAATTCCATGGCTTTTCTAATACCTTGCAGGCATTGATTTCCCCACATATCAGGAGAGAGGAGACTGAATAGAGTGTGGAGAAACAGGAAAAGGCAGAGTGGCCATGCAGCTCAGCGGGTCAGCCCCGAGATCCCAGAGCTAGCATCTTCCCTGACTGCATGATGATTTCCCAGACTCTCCAGACTCTCCCAGCCAGGCCCACTGCCTTCAGAGCCTGCCCAAGACCACCAGCCAGGAGCACATGGCTTAGCATCCATGTGCGAAAATCCACCGGGATCCCGCATTCGCAGGCTGAGATAAGGCAGTTCTTCTGCTTTCTCTGTTTTAAAGGGCTGAGCAACCCAAATGGTGTGACTCAAAATTGCTCTCAGAAGATGAAAGGCAGAAAACATGGTTCTTGAAATCTGGTCCCCAACCAGCAGCATCAGCATCACCTGGAAACTGGTTTGAAACCAGAGCCTCAGGCCCCACCCCAGACCTACAGGATCAGAGTCTCTCTCTGGGGGTGGGGCCCAGCCACCTGTGTTTTAACAAGCCCAAGAAGATTCGGATACAGCTACAGTTGGAGAATCACTGTACTAAAAGACATTGTGAGAGGCTGAGCTCCCTGTTTCCCTGAAATAAAAAGCAGGGCTCAGGGCAAGGGAGAGTTACGGCACATGAGGATGGGAACCCAGTTTCCGTCAGGAAGCTTAGATTGGGTAATTTGGCACTGCCCTTTGCTGCTTCCTCTAGGTAGCTGACCAGGCATCCTGAAGCTGGGAAGGGTGATCCTCCAAACTGCAGAATGGCAGCTGTGATGCAGAGCTGAAGCCCAGAGAATAAGAGCAAAACAACAGCCATGGCTGGGAAATGCCATTGGGGGGCCCTGGTGAGAGTCACAAGGGCCCGGCAGCAGGAGGCACTTCTCAGCTGAGAGTAACCCACTGCTCCAAGAGAGAGTGGGCTGAGGGCCTTTAAAGTCCCACCAGTGGAGTCATTGCTGAACTGAATCCCAAAGGAGCCCAGCTCAACACAGGCGGGCTTACTACTTGGGCATGCTTCTTCCCTAAGAAAAGGTAAAGGCAAAGGGGGTGTGCTCATCCTTTGTTCTGGATCCCCAGATTCTTTCCTGCTTCCCTGCCCCCCAGGCCTGGCTACCTCTCTCCTGGTCCAGTACAGGAGTTTTCTACAGAATTGCCTCCTCCATTGTCACTGTCCTCCAGCCATTCTCCATCCAGAGATGGGGAGAGGTATCTCTCATCTGACCATGCCTCTCCCGTGCTTAAAATCTTTCCCCGGCCTCCCAGTGCTTCAGAACGAAATCTACCTCCCTTGTTGGCATACTCAGCCCTCGATACCTGACCCCTGGCCCTCTCCAGCATCCCCTCCTACCATTTCCCTGCCAGGGCCCTTGCCTGGCAGGAGAAAACATTTGCAGTACCAGGGATGCTGCTTCCTCACACTCTTGTCACTTAATTCCCACTTCTTTCAAATATTCAGATTGAGGTCCTTTCATCCAAAGAGTCAGAACCCCTTGCCCCATCAGCACTCTCACAACAGCTGGACACACATCTAACTCAGCCCAGATCATGGAATATATCTGTCTGCCTCCCCCACCAAACAGCGAAAGACTGAGTGTAAAATAAATTCCCTGATGATGCTGTCCTGAAACAATTAGCGTTTATGTGTGTCCACACTGTACATTCACCAGATATTTTTAAACACTTGGGTTATTGCCCAACTCATCTTCTTTGAGCGCCACCTCAGGAGGAAAGAGGAAAGGCATGGAAGTTCAAATTCTGATGGTTTCTTGCTTTTTATCCTAATTATTCATTCAGGCTGTAAGATCCCTTGAGAGGTCATCTCATCCAGCCCCTATCACTGAGCAAGACTAAAGGAGGCTTTTGGGCTCCTTTTTACAATAATTCTCAGTACATCTAAGTCAGACTGGAAAAGATACAGATCAGATGCCGATGGGTGGTATCCACACTGCACAAGACCCGTTCTCCGAACGTTCCACTG
This sequence comes from Globicephala melas, assembly GCF_963455315.2. Taxonomy (NCBI): domain Eukaryota; kingdom Metazoa; phylum Chordata; class Mammalia; order Artiodactyla; family Delphinidae; genus Globicephala; species Globicephala melas. The sequence continues at coordinate 129,490,381 of NC_083317.1, read as the reverse complement.
TCAGTGGGCAGAATATGAAGCCCTCTGGGCGGGGTGAGACCCAGCATAGAGTATTTACCCAGAGACACCATTTGAAATACATTAAGTGTCACTGAAAATAAAAATTAACATGTCTTCTTGCTTTTATCTAAATTTAACCCCATTACTTTTCCTATCTTGGTAATAAAGCAGATTGAAGTGTGTAGTTGAAGAAGTTTGAAAAAAGAAGATTGCTTTCCTCTTTTTTTTAAATTTTTGTTTATATCCAACTTTGGTTTAAAAAAAAAATGAGGCACTCAGGGAGGATTATAAATCCTCACAAGGCTCCCCGTCTTACAGATGGAGAGATGCTCAAAACAGTCTCTTGTTCATTTGGTTGTTTGAGGCCCAGATCATGTTTCCTATAAGTAGAGGCTTCCCAGAGCAACATCAGGTGAGCTGCAGCAGGAAAGGGAAAGTTTAACCTTGAGCTTGCCTTGGGCCCTGGGGGTCATCCGAGGATGACCAGGAAAGCAAGTGAGGCTACCTGATTGGTAGACGTTTCACCAAGGAGTCCTGGACCTATACAACCAAGAAGGAGGGGAAACAAGCTATGCCATCCTTAGGACACACATACCAGAAGGGGACATCTGGGTGCATCCTCCAGCTTCCTTGGAGGCACCTCAACACAGACTGGCTTGAGTGCTGGGCCAAAGTGCAAAGGATAGGACCTGGTGATAGGTCACCAGGGAAGACAAGTCTGTCAGGTCTGCCTGGAGACCTTGGGTTCTCCTGGGGTTGCTTTAACCACACTTCATTCAGCCTGTTCCTCAACATGGCATGAGTCATTACATCTGTGCCTCCAGAGTCTAGCTGCTCTTTATCACCTGAAATAGCCTGAGAGCCACATGGCTGGTTATTCTTAGGTATCAGAACGAGAGAGAAGTGTTCTTGAGATGGGTGTATATCAGTAGATCCTCTCACTTGTTTTCATACCACCAATCCCCATATTGCTCCTCCAGGAACCCTTCTTTTCCTCAGGTCAAAGTGGCCCCATGGGAACTCCCCAGAGAGTGAAATTGGGCTAGCTCTAATCACTATTGTATTAGTCAGGATAGAGCAGGTTTTGCTACACCAACAAAAAATTTCAAAATCTCAGTGATGTAACACAACACAAGTATCTTAGGCCGATAGGAGGGTGCTGCTGAGATTAGACACTCAGGGACACAGGGTGACAGAGGTTTTACCTTGACATGTGCTTCTATGACCACTGAGGACGTCTGGCTCTTTAAGTCTTCCACCTGTAAGGGACACAGTTCATACCTGTACATATTTCATTGGCCAAAATCAATCACACAGCCCCATAAAAAAGATGTACAGAAGCACATGTAGCCCCAGATAGAGGCCCTCAAAGAAGGACAGCAGCATGGTCCTACTATGTGCTTGGAAGGTAGATGGTGAACTGGAAATATTTAGTGAACACATGCAACCAGCATCTCACGGAGCCAGACAGTACACCTTCCCAAGCATGACAAGGCTATAGGTCCCTCCTGCAATGTATGCCAAGAGCTACGCAGACCATGCTGATGCCTCCAGATACAAACCCAGTCTGTTCAGAGACCACATGCTCTCCCATTCCTCTTAGGCGAGCTTTAATTATAGCAAACAGCCCTACCATCTCTGTCACAAGAATCCCAGGATATCAGGGAGAGTGAAAGGAATCTCTGCATCACACAGTCTGCTCTGCAACCTCCTTGAAGTAGACTAGTGCTTTTTAAGAAAATTATAAAAAGAAGAAAAACCCCAGAGCCTCCTCCCCTCACCCATTCTAGGGCTAAATAATTATGACCTTTCCATTCCTCCTTTCCTGACTTTTGAAAGCACTTGGAAAGCAAAATAGTGAAAAACAAAACAAAAAACAGTTAACAAACATTAAATATTGAAAGAAGATATCACAGTGTGTGTGTGTGTGTGTGTGTGTGTGTGTGTGTGTGTGTGTGAATAAAATAGATCTCTCCCTGCCCACGTACTCTCCCTCAGAAAGGCTGTCTAAGAGACATACCCAGTTGGACTGCAGGCTATGATATAATTAGAAAAATATTGCCCAATTGCAAAGACATGTGCCTGTTTGCATGAAATGGAAGCATCTGCTGAAATTATTTGAGGTGTCCCATCACTAATTAAAAGAGCTTTCATTTATAGAGAATGCACCATATGGATGCTGTTGCTGGATGTGAATGAGTGCTAAGGGAGCTGTTAGGGCAGGTGTATAGTGAGGAATATCTGGGAAAATATGATTTAGCCTTCCAAAAATTCTCCTTACAAGGAGGTGGGGGTGGGGGAGGTGCTGCTGGAAGTTGTAGTGAGACACGGAAAGGTGACACACCAACCCAAATTGCACCTGGCTGTGTCTGTGACCACTGAGGAGCTTTGACCCTGGAGTCTTGCTATGCCCCTTTTATTTGCTAAGTCACTACTTTGTCTTCAATGGGCTTTCCAGGTAAACAAGATCAGCTAAAGAATTTGGGCAGCTCTGTGAAAAATGAAAATATGGGGCCTCTTGCTAAAAATTATTAAGAATTTCCAGACAGTGACAGCAGAGCATTAAACCATGTGCAGGCCATTCTGAGTGTGGGGTCCTGTGCAACTGGAAGGATCACATACTCATGAAGCCAGCCCTGAAAGTAAGAAAAAAGGAAGAGCTGCTAGAGAAATAGAGGTCAAGGGGTGGGGCAGTTAAAGCAGAGAGGAATGCCAGAAAACATTCACCCCAGCACATTATAGCCCATAAGGGACTTTCACAACCACACTCTGCCCTGTGGGCCTCATTGCCCATGCTCTTGGCAAGACTGACTCAGGGAGAAGAAAGGACTTGTTCTCACATCTCCTTACTGTGTAGACCTGTAATAAAACCCAGAAGCTAACTTCTGTCCCTACTTGTCTTCTCCTTCTTTATACCTTACCTACTCAGCAAGTTCTGCTGCCTATGGACTCTACTCTGCGTCATTCTCTCCCAGCACATACCTACTCTAGCAGCCATGTACATCCCACTTAGCACAGTGAACTAGTCCAAATAGGTATCAGGAAAATTAAAGTCAGTCCCAGCTGAGCTGGAGACATGCATCCAGGAGACACTAGTAAAGTTGATTCTTATAATTCTTCCCAGTTAGAAGAGAGGTATCAGATTATTCAAGATGTGATTTCCAACCAACTTGGGCTTAGAGGTTCAATAACTGTAACATACTTGAAACAATTATAGAATTATTTCTCTCAGAGAAGATATTGGGAGCAAGGAAATAATGGCTACTGATCTAAGGCTTCTGGTCTAGGACTAGCATTTTTTTTTCAAGTTCAAGTGAGTAGTCCCATTGCAAAATCGCTTTGGGGTCCAGTTATATCCTTGTTTCAGATTCCAGTTTTTAAGAAGGGTCTTAAGAGACAGGAGACCTGTAACATCCAATGGATACAATGATCTTTTTGAAAAACAACAGACACACAACACATCAAAATTTGTCACATGTAGTAAAGCTTTACTTGGAAAGAAAGACTTAACATCAATTCCCCAGAGTTTCAACTTAAGAAACTAGAAAACGAAGAGCAAAGTAAACTCAAAGTTAGTAGAAAGAAGGGAATAAAGGCTTAGAGCAGAAATTAATGCAATAAAGTGCAGGCAGAAAGTAAAGAAAGTTAACACAGCAAAAAGCTCATTCTTCAAAAAGTTCAACAAAATGGACAAGCTACATAGATCAAGCAAAAAAGAGAAAGAACACGTATCACCAATTTAGTAATGAAAAGGATTGATCACCATAGATCCTACATACATGAAAAGAATAACAAGAGAATTCTATGAACAAATTTAAGCCAATAAATCTGACAATTTAGGTGAAACAGAGAATTTTCTTTAAAAATACAACTTACCAAAATTGACAAAAGAAGAAACAGAAAAGCTGAATAGTGCTATACCTATTAGAGAAATTGAAAAAAAAAAATTAAATCCATCTCACAAAGAAAACTCCAGCCTGAGATGGCAGAACAATGGCTTTCCAAAGATGTCTACATCTTAATCTCTGGAATTTGTGACTGTGTTATAGCAAAAGAAATTAAGATAGCAAATGGAATTACTGTTTCTAACCAGCTGACCTTAAGGTAGAGAGAGTATCCTAGATTAGCCAGATGGGCCCAATGTAACCATAGGGTCCTTAAATGTGAATGAGGAAAGCAGAAGTGGGAGTGTCAGAGATATTCAATCGGAGAAAGACTCAACTGGCCACTGTGGACTTTGAAAATGGAAGGGGCCATGAGCCAAAGAAAGCAGGCAGCATCTAGAAGCTGGAAAAGGCAAGAAAACAGATTATTCCCTAGAATCTTTCTTCAGAAAGGAATAGAGTCCTGCTCATGCGATGAATTTAACCCATTTCAGGCTTCTGGCCTCCAGAATTGTAAGAAAATAGATTTATATTATTTAAGCCACAAATTTTGTTGGCATTTACTACAGCAGCAATAAGAAAGTAATGCACACAGTTTCGCTGGTGAATTCTATAAAACAATGAAGAAAAAAGTAACACTAATATTACACAGGTTTTTCAAAAAGTAGAGGAAGAAGAATCAATGCCTAACTCATCTTCTGAGGTCAGAATAGCTTCAATTCCAAAACCTAACAAAGATGTAGCAAAGAAAAAAATTGCAAACCAATATTTCTTATGACTATAGATGCGAAAATCCTTAACAAAATAGTAGCAAGCTGACCCCAACAATATATAAAAAAAGGAAAAATACATCATAACCAAGTAGGGCTTATCCCAAGAATGCAAGTTTAGTTTAACATGTGCAAATTAATCAACACAATCTAACATGTCAATAAAATTAAAGGAGAGAAATGCAATATTAATTTATTATATGTGAAAAATAATTTGACAAAATTAAACACCTATTCATAATTATTTTTTAATCTCTCATCAAACTAGGACTAGAAGAGCACTTTTTCAACCTAGGCATCTATATCTAAAAACAAAACAAAAACAAACAAACAAAACAAAACAAACAAAAAAACAGCTAACACCATACTTAATGGTGAGAGACTGAATGTTTTACCTCCTAAGCTAGGGACAAGGCAAGAATGCTCACCTTCACCAAATCTATTCACATTTTTCTGGAGGTACCTGTACTAAGGCAAGAAAATAAAATCAATACTGGAAAAACTGGAAAGAAAGAAATAGAACTCTCCCTATTTGCAGATAATATGATTGTTCATGTAGAAAATTCCAGAGAAGCTACAAAAATCAGTATTAAAATTAATGAATTTAGCAAGGTTGTAGGTTATAAGGTTAATGTGCAAAAACAATTTTATTTTTAGATACATACAGCAACCAAGTAGAAAGTGAAATTTAAAAAATCCATTTAGAGTGGTACAAAAATATGAATATGTAGGAATAAGTATAATAAAGAGGTCCAAGACCTCTATACTGAAACTATAAAATATTGCTAACAGAAATTAAGAGACCTAAATAAACGGAAAAAATATTGTTTTAGTCTGTGAATTGGAAGATTCAATATCATTATGTGACAGTTCTCTCCATATTCAATGCAATCTCAGTCAAAATTCCAACAGCCATTTGGTAGAAGTTGGCAAGCTAAAATGTATATGGAAATTCTATATAAATTCATATAAACTCTAAAATTTGCATGGAAATGGAAAATACCTAGAATAACCAAAGCAATTTTTTAAAAGAACAAAGTTGGAGGACTTACCATACCTGATTTCAGTAATCAAGACAGTTTGATATTGGTGGAAATATAGACATATAGATCAAAGGAACAGCACAGATAGTCCAGAAATATACTACATATATTTGATCAATTGATTTATGACAAAGAGGTTGAGGCAATTCAACTGGGAAAGGAAAGTGTTTTGGAACTACGTGGTAAAGAGTAATAAAAATTGATCTTTCCCTCACACCATACAAAATAATTAATTCAAGATGGATCATAGACCCAAGTGTAAAGCTCAAAAGTACAAAATTTCTAGAAGAAAATATAGTATATCTTTGTGATCTTGGGATATGCAAATGATCCTTAGAGGACAAAAATCGTGACCCATAAAAGAAAAAATGACAAATCGGACTACATCAGAATGAAAACTTTCTGCTCTTTGAAAGAAATCATTAAGAAAACAAAAAGGCAGGTCACATACTGGGAGAAAATGCTCACAACACACATAACAAAGAACTTGAATCCAGATTAGGTAAAGTGCGAACAGTCACTTCAACAAAGAAGTCATCCAAATGGCCAATATTCACATGAAAAGATGCTCAACATCATTAGTCACCTGGAAAATGCAAATTAAACCACAATTAAATACCACTAGATACCGTTAGAAGGGCTAAAATTGAAAGACTGACCATGCCAGTGTTGGACAGGATGTGGAGGAAATGAAACTCTCATGTACTGTGAATGGGAATAAAATAGTTTGTCAGTTTCTTACAAAGTTAAAGGTACACCTACAGTATGACCCAGCCATTCTATCCCTAGGTATTTACCCAAGAGCAACGAAAACATACATATACTTATATACAAATGTTCATAGCAGCTTTATTTGAAATAACCAAAAAACTGGAAACAACCTAAATGTTTATCCACAGATAAGTGGTTAAACAAATGTGGTACATCCACACAATGAAATACTATTCAGCAATAAAAACTAACTTGTTGATATACACAACAACAGGGATGAATCTCAAAACAATTATGCTGAATGAAAGAAGCCAGATTAAAAGAGTATAATGTGTGATTTCATTTATATAAAATCCTAGAAAATGCAAAATAATCTACATATAGTGATGTGAAACAGATTTGTGGTTGCCTGGGGAATGAGAGTAGAGGGAGAAATAGATTACAAGGAAGGGGAAAATAATTTTGGGGAGTGATGCAAAGTTTGTTGTTTTAATTGTGGCGACGATTTAACAGGTGAAGGCAACTGGCTCTCAGAGCACTGCAGCTACCAGGAAAGGGTGCCCAGGGATCCAGAGACAGGTCTGTCTCCCCCCTCCCAGTCTACAGCCCATTACCTGCACCACCACACCTCTAAAAAGAGGGATTCTTCTAAAACTTATGGGCATGGAAATCTCTAAGACACATCAACACATTGAAACAGACCTTTGCGAGGCTTGTTCAAAGAGATCTGAATTGGTTTCATGAGAGTGAGAGGAAAACCAGTGTCTGCATACTAGCAGATTGGGTCCCAGTTACCTTCCAGCAATAATTTCTATCTTTTGGGTTCTCTGTTCTTAGCACCATTTTTTTAAATTAATTAACTTATTTATTTATTTTTGGCTGTGTTGGGTCTTCGTTTCTGTGCGAGGACTTTCTCTAGTTGCGGCGAGCGGAGGCCACTCTTCATCGTGGTGCGCGGGCCTCTCACTGTCGCGGCCTCTCTTGTTGTGGAGCACAAGCTCCAGGCACGCAGGCTCAGTAGTTGTGGATCATGGGCCTAGTTGCTCCGCGGCATGTGGGATCTTCCCAGACCAGGGCTCGAACCCATGTCCCCTGCATTGGCAGGCAGATTCTCAACCACTGTACCACCAGGGAAGCCCCAAGCACCATTTTTTGATTGCTTACTAGGAAGTGAAGGTATGTATAAAAACATTGCCAATTTCAAACAGAAAATCCATGGCAGAATCAGGATTCAAAGGCCGGCAGCCTGACCTTAGGGCTTGAGTGCTTAACTGGGATGTTATCCTGCCTCCTTTCCTCTGCCCTGAGCAGTCTCTCCCCTAGGGTGCCCAGTTGTGTTTCGTTGGCACCTTATCCAGATCATCAGTTCTGGTTTTCCAAGGTGATGGATGTGTGGAGTCGCACCCTCACTCATCCATTTATACAAAGACAGTAACAATATAATTGCAGCAAAGCAGACAGTCCTCTCATTTGATGGCCATGGTGGTTCAACATATAGAACCAACCTCCTTGAATTGAGTCCCTTCAACAAGGACCATCTCCTATTAGTGTAAATGTCAATGAACAAATGGTCATGGATGGGCCTGTGGACCACTTCCTGGGTAACTAGATGGGATAGAGATTCTAAGACCTCAAGGAGTTTGTAAGTGGGTTGGGGTAATGTGATTAACATACAGGAAAAAATGAGAGCCAATATAGGAAGAGTAGCTGAAAATGCTTGTAGGAGGCTCAAACAGAATTCAGCTGATGGGAACTGGGTTGGGGAGGTGTCAGAGGCCATGAGGAGAAAATGATATAGTCGGAAAACTTTAGGCTTGATAAATAAAATGACAAACTTGTGATGCATCCTCATCTTCTTCTTGGATCCTCTGTTTATCTGGAAGATGGTTTCTGATCATCCTTCCAGTGGATCTTCAAAGGATTTGCCAGAAAGCTCTACCTTGGGCTTCTTCAAACTCCTTGGCCCTGAAATGCTGGAGAGAAACAAAACAGCACCATTTGTGTGCCTTGAGTCTGAAAAAGAAGCAAATCAAGCAGCTGGGAGATCCAGATTTTGCTGAATAACCATCTTCAGAGAAGACAACAAAGAATCTGTTTAAATGCAAGATAGGAAAATGATTGTTTTAACCAATGTAATTTTGTATATTTTTGAATTGAAATAATTATGTTTCTGAATCAATCAAAATTTCCAATACAATCAACCTCCTTGATAAAATTACCCAGACTTATTTAAAGAAAACAAGGAGCACTTCCCTCTTTCAATTGAAAACTATCAGGAATCAATTTCCAATTTGTCCTCAAGGAAGATTTCCCAGTTGGCTCAAGCTATTCTCCGTGCATTAGCACTTCCTTGGAGCCATCCTCCTCATCAACAGATGTGTCAGCTTAGGACAAAACAGCATCTGCACTCCCTCCCTATGAGCCCACTATCCTGCAACACACACACACACACACACACACACTCTCTCTCTCTGTCTCTCTCTCTCTCTCTCTCTCTCTCTGCCCACAGAGGGAGGTTAGAAGACAAGATCAAAGTGGCAGATGCTAAGAGGGCTTTCAGCCACAGGGAAGATGCTAACTGATCAAGAGTTTTGTAGGGCACCAGTCAGGGAGACATGCAGCCTTGAGGTTGGGGAGACAAAAAAAAAAAAAAAAAAAAAAAAACACAACAGAAATTGTTGAAAAGAATTAGCAGGACAGGCCAACTATTTGTTGGGAAAGCAAAAGGCAGAGGCAGATCCAAAGTGACAACGAATATCCTTCCTAAAAGATGGGAGAGGTGACTGCTCAACCACCACAGTGGAGAAATCAGGATCAGGGAGAAGACAGCTGAGCCTCTCTGTTGTCCTGTGTTAGTGTGGGGACCTCAGTGTGGGCAATCAATGGCATGGCTATCAGGTCCAGATAGGAAACCTGTAGGAAAGAGCAAATGCCTATTGCTGAGTCTGGATGAGACACATTCCTCTGCAGCAGGAAGCTTGGTCCTGCTGTGTCTTTGCAAGACAAAGGGAATTTTTAAGGACAGCAGGCTGCCTGTGAGTCTCTGTGGTTTCCAGAATAAAGCACAGTCTCCCCAGCCTGGCCCTTGAGATCCTCTGTATTCTGATAATTGGGGTGATCTTCCACTGACCAATAAAAATTGGTCACTGGCCATAGTGCTAGAGCAGGCTGGCCCTGGAGGGCCCCTGTAGTGATCAGCATTAATCTTTAGTTCTGGGTTTGAGAAACTTCCTGGGTTGTCCCAGGTTGATGACAGTATGTGGGCAGATTTCAGTACTCTAATGACCAGTATGGTCTCACTGCAGGCGCCACCTGAATCTCTGCCCAATCCACAATGTTACTACAGCAACCCCTTAAGACGAAACCTTCATTTCTAGCCAGATTGGTCTCCTCATATACAAACACACACCCCAACTTATCACACTAGGCCAAGCCCCTCTGACTTTGCTTCTTATGTCCTCTTACCTGAAATGACCTCACGTCATCCTGGATTGTTGCTTAGAGCAGAGGGTATATCCTGCCCCTGCTCTCTCCTTGCCTGAGCTAGTGCAATACCAAGTGTCTATAACAGGTAAGAACACACTGCATAAAGTGTCTTCTTTCAGATGGAGAGCTCCCTGGAGGTAGAAATGATGCCTCATACTCCTTGCTCTTACTGTGGGTCTTCTACAGAATCTTGCACACTGCTTGGCACACAGCTGGCCCTCCTTAAATGCTTTCTGCAAGGACTGAACTGACATAAAGGGATGTTATTCAAATGGTGAGAGAAATCAGAGACGAAGAAGTGAGAATCACCATCCCCTTCTCTCCCACCCCTGCCTCTGTGGAGCTACTTTTTGGCTTACTGCACTTGATCCCTGTATTATCAATAACATCTGATGAGTATTCAGCATTTATTAGCTTCTAAGTGCTATGTACATGTATTTTATCTTTACAACAAACCCATGTATTAGTTATTGTAATTATTCCCATTTCACAAGTGAGGTATCTGACACAGAACAAAGCAAGATGTCTTGTCCATGGTGACTCCAGAATCCAGTCACTTTGCTGTATCAGCTCTGTCAGGTGAGTGAGGCTCTCTCCAGCATAGCTTGTTTCTTGGGTTTTCTTTACAGCTATTTTGAGATTGATCCTTCTGTACCTCCTCCATTCCAAGATGATGCTGATTTCTTCCTGGCAGCACTGTAATGGAAGACAAGCCAGCACTCACATAAGATCAATTTCTGAACCAATAGAATGTATCTAAATTTGTTGTGTATCATTGGAGTCCTGTTCTACAAACCCATGAGGGAAACAGGATATAGATCAAACCCTTTTTCTGAAAATTCCAGACCATTGTCCACATGATGATTGTGTTGATGACTCATTGGAAGATGTAAGCTGCCTGTTGCAACTTAGCAATGTTTTGATATTAATATTAATGGATATTTTTGGACACTTACTATGGATCAAGTGTTGCCCTAAGAGATGTACATGCATTCTCCCATTTAATCCTCCCCAAAATCTGATGAGATAGGTGTAGTTATTTTTTCCACTTTAAAGTTGAAGAAACAAAGGCACAGCCAAGTCTAAGTTGTACAAACTCTCATAGGTAGTTGGTAATGGAGCCATGATTCAAACCTTGGCATGCTTGAACTCAAGCACTGTTCTATGCTCAATGGGATGTCCTGATCAAGATATATGTCCATCTCCTTCTTGTTGCTTAAAATTTTTCATTGGAGCTGGGTTTGATGCCACACACTAAAATGTGATGTGCGGGAAAGCATGCTTAACTGAGGATCAAACACCATTCAGAATCCTAAACCAGATAATCTCTTAGGGGTCCCCCAGTTCCAAGTCTGTATGAGCTTATGGTTCTTTACCTCAGCTGATAACATGGTACGAGGTATAGGCATACCTTGAACATATTACAGGTTTGGTTCCAGACCACTGCAATAAAGTGAATAATGCAATAAAGCAAGTGACATGAATTTTTCAGTTTCCCAGTGCATATAAAAGCTATTTTTACACTATACTGTAGTTTATTTTGTGTGCAACAGCATTATGTCTTAACAAAAAAAAACAATATACACAGCTTAATTAAAAAATGCTTTATTGCTAAAAAATATGCCAACCATCACCTGACTCTTCAATGAGTTGTAATCTTTTGCTGGTGGAGGGTCTTGCTTCGACGTTGATAGCTGCTAACTGATCAGGGAGGTGGTTCCTGAAGGCTGGGACGGCTGTGGCAATTTCTTAAAATAAGGCAATAATGAAGTTTGCCACATTGACTGACACTTCATCTCATGAAAGATTTCTCTGTAACATGCATTGCTGTTTGATAGCATTTTACCCACAGTACAACTTCTTTCAAAATTGGAGTCAATCCTCTCAAACCCAGTTCCTCCTTTATCAACTAAGTTTAGTAATATTCTAAATCTTTTATTGTCATTTCAACAACCTTCACAGCATCTTCACCAGAAGTAGATTCCATCTCAAGAAACCACTCTCTTTGCTCATCCATAAGAAGCAACTCCTCATCTGTTCAAATTTTATCAGGAGATTTGCAGCAATTCAGTCACATCTTCAGACTCCATTTCTAATTCTATTTCTCTTGCTATTTTCACCGCATCTGCCGTTACTTCCTCCACTGAAGTCTTGAACCCCTTAAAGTCATCCACAAGAGTTGGAATCAACTTCTTCCAAATTCCTGTTAATGTTGATATTTTCACCTCTTCCCATGAATCACCAATGTTCTTAATGGCATCTAGAATGAGGAATCCTTTTCAGAAGGTTCTTAATTGACTTTTCCCAGATCAATCAGAGGAATCACTATCTATGGCAGCTATAGCCTTATGGAATGTATTTATGTAATAATAAGCTTTGAAAGTCCAAATTAGTATTTGATCCATGATCTGCAGAATGAATGTTGTGTTAGCAGGCATGAAAACAACATGAATCTTGCTGTCAGTCTCCATCAGAGGTCTTGGGTGACCAGGTACATTTTCAACAAACAGTAATATTTTGAAAGGAATCTTTTGTTTTGTTTTGTTTTGTTTTTTTCCTGAGCAGTAGGTCTTAACAGTGGGATTAAAATATTCAGTAAACCATGTTGTAAAAAGATGTGCTGTCATCTAGGCTTTGTTATTTCATTTCTAGAGCAGAGTAGATGTAACATAATTCTTAAGAACCCTAGGATGTTTGGAATGGTAAATAAGCATTGGCTTTAACTTAAAGTCACTAGCTGCATTAGTCCCTAATAAGAGAGCCTATCCTTTGAAGCTTTGAAGCCAGGCATCGACTTCTCCTCTCTAGCTATGAAAGTCTTAGATGACATCTTCCTCCAATAGAAGGCTGTTTCATCTACCATTGAAAATCTTATTTAGTGTAGCTACCTTCATTAATCATCTTAGCTAGATCTTCTAGATAACTTGCTGCAGCTTCTAAAGCAGCACTTGCTGCTTCACCTTGCACTTTTATGTTATGAAAACAGCTTCTTTCAACCTCTGCTAGCTTCAAACTTTTCTTTTGCAGCTTCCCACCTCTCTCAGCATTCATAGAATTGAAGAGAGTTAGGGCCTTGCTCTGTATTAGGCTTTGGCTCAGGGAAAGCTGTGGCATTCTAGATAATCTCCTATCTAGCCCACTAAACTTTCTCCATATTAGCAATAAGCCTGTTTCACTTTGTTATCATCTGTGTGTCCACAGGAGTAGCACTTTTAATTTCCTTCAGGAACTTTTCCTTTGCATTCACAACTTAGCTAACTGGTGCAAGAGGCCTAGCTTTCAGTCTATCTTGGCTTTCAACATGCCTTCCTCACTAAACTTAATCATTTCTAGCTTTTAATTTAAAGTGAGAGATGTGTGACCCTTCCTTTCATTTGAACACTTATAGGCCATTGTAGGGTTATTAAATGGCCTAATTTCAATATTGTTGTGTCTCAAGGAATAGGGAGGCCTGAGAAGAGGGAGAGGAGCAGTCAGAACACACACAGTATTTACGGATTAAGTTTGCCATCTTATATGGGCATGGTTTGTGTTGCTCTAAAATAATTACAATAGTAACATCAAAGACCACTGATCACAGATCATCATAGCAAATATAATAATAATGAAAATTTTGAGATATTGCAAGGATTACCAAAATGTGACACAGAAACACAAAGTGAGCAAATGTTGCTGGAGGGCTTCCCTGGTGGCGCAGTGGTTGGGAGTCCGCCTGCCGATGCAGGGGACACAGGTTCGTGCCCCAGTCCGGGAAGATCCCACATGCCGCGGAGCGGCTGGGCCCATGAGCCATGGCCGCTGAGCCTGCGCGTCCAGAGCCTGTGCTCCGCAATGGGAGAGGCCACAACAGAGAGAGGCCTGCGTACCGCAAAAAAAAAAAAAAAAAAAAAAAAATTGCTGGAAAAATAGCACTGATAGTCTTGCTCCATACAGGGTTGCCACAAACCTTTCATATGTAAAAAATGCAATATCAAAAAAGTGAGGTGTGTCTGTACTTCTTTTTGTCATAGCAACTAGGATTCATATGTTCTTTGAAGACAGTTATCAAAAGATTAATATAAATATACATATGGACACAGATATTAATATAGACACAGATACTTAGAACTATTTAGCCTAATTTTGTGCAAGCTCCCATACCAGACACTTTGGATTCAGTATAGCCTATTAAATCTCACAACAAACATTAGAAGTAGTTATTACATACTAATTTTACAAATAAGAACTGGGATTCAGCAAGGTTGAGAAACTTGCCCATTGTTACACAGAGAGGAAGTGACAGAACTCTACCCTTCTTTCAGATTCCTGACCTAGTGCCCAGTTGAGAATCAGGTACTCTTTTTTGAAAATATTATTTTCAGGTACACAGCATTATAATTCAAATCTGTAAACACTACCAAGTGATCACCACCACAAAGTTAGTTATCATCGATCACCATACAGTTATTTCCCTCACTGATTTTGCTCACTCCTCAACCATCTTCTCTCCTGCCAACCACTAATCTGACCTTTGTACCTATGAGTTTGTTTGTTTTTGTTGTTCATTGTTTTGTTTCTTAGATTCCACATATGAGTGAAATCATATGGCATTTGTCTTTCTCCATCTGACTTTCTTCACTTAGCATAATACCTTCAAGGTCCATCGACATTGTTGCAACTAGCAAAACTTTATTCTTATTTTGTGTGAATAGTATCCTTTTGTGTATATATACCATATCTTCTTTATCCATTCATTCATTGATGGACCCTTAGGTTGTTTCCATATGTTGACTATTGTAGATAAGGCCGAAATGAACAACAAAAACTCAGGACCAAGCAGCTTCACTGGAAAATTCTATAAAACATTCAAAGAAGATTTAATACCTATCTTTTTCAAAAAAATTGAAGAGGATGGAAACGTTCCAAACATACTTTACAAAGCCATAACTACCCTGATACCAAAACCAGAAAACAACATTGCATAAAGGGAGGAGGGAGAGAAAATTACAGGCCAATAACCTTGATGGACATAGATGCAAAACTTCTCAACAAAATATTAGCAAACCAAATCCAACAATACATTAAAAGGATCATACAGCACAATCAAGTGGTATTTATTCCAGGGATGCAAAGATGGTTCAACATCCACAAATCAATCAACCGGCTGTATCACATTAACAAAATGAAGAATAAAAATCATATGATCAAATCAATAGATGCAGAGAAGAGCATTTAACAAAATTAAGCATCTATTTATGATAAAAACCCTCAAGAAAGTGGGTATAGAGAGAATGTAGAGCAACATAATAAAAGCCATAGATGACAAACCCACAGTTAACATCATACTCAACAGTGAAAACCTGAAAGCTTTTCCTCAAAGATCGGGAACAAGACAAGGATGCCCATTCGCACCACTTTTATTCAGCATAACATTGGAAGTCCTAGCCACAGCAATTAGGCTAAATAATTAGAAAAAGGAATAAAAGCCATCCAAATTGAAAATGAAGTAAATTTGTCACTGTTTGCAGATGACATGATACTATATATACATATATATAAAACCTTAAAGACTCCACCAAAAACTGTTAGAACTAATAGATGACTCAGTAAAGTCACTGGATACAATATACGTATTTGTGGCATTTGTATAAACTAATAATAAACTAGAAAGAGAAATTAAGAAAACAATCCCATTTACAATTGCATCAAGAACAATAAAATACCTAGGAAGAGATTTAGCAAAGGAGGTGAAAGACATGTACACAAAAACTATAAGACAGCGATGAAAGAAATCAAAGAATATGCAAATAAATGAAAAATGAAAAGATATTCCATGTTCATGGATTAGAAGAATTAATATTATTAAAATGTGCACACTACCCAAAACAATCTACAGATTCAATACAATTCCAATCAAAATACCAGCAGTATATTTCACAGAACTAGAACAAATAATTCTAAAATTTGTATGGAACCACCGGAGTCAGGTGTTCAATGGGTGTCCCCTATGTGGGCTACATGTGCCCTCTTGTTGTGGTGGGGATGAGGCTGCTGCTGCAGCATGATGGTGGATGGGGCTGGCCCCAGACTGGCTGTAGGGACTGATTGTGGCTTCTGAGAGGCACTGGTGGGCAGGGCTGGCCCACAGACTGGCTCTGAGGCCCACTCAAGACTATTGCACTGCCCTGGTGGGTGGTTCTATCAGCCCAACCAGCTGTGAAGCCCAGCTGAGGCACAGGGGTGCATGAGCTCTTAGCAGGGCATGCCCACTGGCAATAACAAGTTAGAGGGAGAATTCCAAAGTGGCACTTGCCAGCATTGGCATTAGCAAGTAGCCTGAGATTGCAAAACTGGCCTTCACCAGTGTCTCAATCTCCAGGGAGCATCCTAACTAGTCCCTTTCTCTTTAGCATGTACTTCCAGATTAGTAAGTGGGTCCCCTTCACCTATGGTCCATGTGATTTTCAGTATGGAGTTTTTGAACTGGTTTTCAGGTTGAGTAAGTCTATGTGTGAGCCCTTTAAGAGCGGGTTTTCTATTCCCTGCAGTTGCTGGATGTATTCCCTATTGGGTTTTTTTTTTTTTTACATCTTTATTAGAGTATAATTGCTTTACAATGGTGTGTTAGTTTCTGCTTTATAACAAAGTGAATCAGTTATACATATACATATGTTCCCATATCTCTTCCCTCTTGCATCTCCCTCCCTCCCACCCTCCCTATCCCACCCCTCTAGGTGGTCACAAAGCACCAAGCTGATCTCCCTGTGCTATGTGGCTGCTTCCCACTAGCTATCTACCTTACGTTTGGTAGTGTATATATGTCCATGCCTCTCTCTCGTTTTGTCACAGCTTACCCTTCCCCCTCCCCATATCCTCAAGTCCATTCTCTAGTAGGTCTGCGTCTTTATTCCTGTCTTACTCTTAGGTTCTTCATGACATTTTTTTTTCTTAAATTCCATGTATATGTGTTAGCATACGGTGTATGTCTTTCTCTTTCTGACTTACTTCACTCTGTATGACAGACTCTAGGTCTATCCACCTCATTACAAATAGCTCAATTTCATTTCTTTTTATGGCTGAGTAATATTCCATTGTATATATGTGCCACATCTTCTTTATCCATTCATCCGAGTATGGAGGTTCCTTAAAAATCTACAAGTAGAACTACCATATGACCCAGCAATCCCACTACTGGGCATATACCCTGAGAAAACCATAATTCAAAAAGAGTCATGTACCAAAATGTTCATTGCAGCTCTATTTACAATAGCCCGGAGATGGATCCCTATTGGTTTTCAAAGCCATGTGTTTTGGGAAACAGGATCCTGTGCAGGATCTGGGGGTTGGGGCACCTGATGTGGAGCTCAAATCCCTCGTTTCTCAGGGAAAAGATCCATACCTTTGTGATCCCTCCTGATTGTGGATTGCTGCAGCTGGGGTGTTGTTTTTCCCTTGACAAGACTGTATCTCTTCCTCTCCTACCCCTCTCCTTGCTTTCTTTTTACCCTTTGTTGTGGAGACATTGTTCAGCCAGTTTTCAGGTCCCTTTCCAAGGAAATTATTTCATATGTAGTTGTAGATTTGTTGTGTCAGTGGGAGGAGATGAATTCAGGATCTTCCTACACTGCCATCTTGAACCCTCCCCGAGAATCAGGCACTCTTCAGATGCGTAGACAGTGATCACTAGCAATGGACTATGTCACAGGCAAATGTCATGGGGAATCACTAAAATCAGGGATGGCACCTGTTGTTTGAGATGACCTGAGGAAGTTTTTCTGCAAGTAGCAGGACTACCTCATGGCCCATGTTTGCCTCTTTGCCTAAGCTATAATTCTGTTCTTGTCAACTATCCTTCCCGTTGTTCTTTGTCAAGCCTATGTCAATTTATCCTTGAATAGTCAAATGTCATTCCCTCTGGGAAATCCAGCTGGCTGAGCATCTCCTCACCTTCCTGAGGCAAAGTGAGTATCTTCCTCCTGGGAAGCCCTTTAGCACTGGGCATTCACCTTTATGGGGTACTCCCTGGTGTTGTGGTCATGACTTTGTCACCACACAGCAAAGGTCCAGGACTCAAATCGCACTGGAACCAGCATTAGCACCTCTAACAAAAGCAGAATTTTGGGGTTTGATTTCCAGCTTTTGCACTTGCTAGCTAGGTGACCTTGGGTGGGTTATATAACGTTGTTGTCTTTGTTTTTTTAACCTATAAAATGGGGTCTTCTTGTGAGCACTGAATAACTCAGTACATGCCAAGTGCTTTGTGCATTGCTCATCACGGAGTAAGTCCTCCATCAATGGGAACAAACATTACATCATCCTGTCCTGTTGCTGTTTGCACATCTGCCTTCTCTAGTCCATGAACCCCTCTAAGACAAAAACCTTTTTTTATTCATCCCTGTCCCTGCAGAGCCTAGGAAGGTGCCTCCACCCTGTGTGCATCAATATTTACACAGTAGATGTCTGTGGAGCAACGAAATTGGATGGTTTTGATCCTTTGATACTTCTTGGACTCCCCTCTTGCAATGCTCAGCTCTGGAGCTGAGGGGCTCCACAGCAAAGGGCAGGGCTTGATCCCCTCCCCAGGTTTGGCAGGTGTTTCTTTGGCTCCAGCCCATAAGGCACCAACTCCCAGGCTCTCTCATTCCCTCTGATTCATCACTCCCGGAGCTCCATGTCCAACATGGCTTTATGTAGCCACATAAGTGGCAGTTCAGTCATGTGTGCAAGCTTTGCTTTCATTTTGAATCAATGGAAGTTAAAAAAAAAATCTTACCTTATTCCTCAAAGGCCCATAAAGCCCTTCATGGGGCTCAAGAGAATTGTTCACTGTAAGATTTTAAAATTGCTTCCAAGTTATTTATCATTCATTCAGGCTCACGTTATTCTTTAAAATTCTTATTGATTTTGGAAACAGTCCTTTAATTGATATCAAAAAGCAATTACATTTTCCAGGCTGTAAATCTGCTTCATTCCCAATATTAAATTCATCATCTCTGTAAATAAGTTTCTCTTATTATGCATACATATTAACCAAACTATAAATAGCATCATTAGTGTACCCATGGTTGCCTTAACAATCAGTGACCCTTGAATTTGAGTTAGAAAAAGTGATTCCTGCTGAAATTTTCTCTTAAACGAAATTGCCATCCCTGCTGATTGTCTGGGCAAATGAAGGCATTCGAGAGTCGTTACCTTGCATTTCCTCCTGGACTTCAATATAGCAGTTTTATGCAGAGATCTACATAGACTCACCTGTTGATGAGCAGTCCTTAAAAATCACTGATTTAGCAGCACACGTATCATTTCTCATTCGTTGCTTAAGTTTGAATTTTTGTAAAAAGGGACTTCTCAGCATCGCACTCCCTTCTAAACACACAGAGGGACATAGAGCCCTCATCTTACAGTCTGAGTTTCAGCTGTGGAGCAGCTAGTGGGAGGTGGAGTGGGGAGAAGGAAGAGCAGGATTATTCCTACCAGAATAATCTACAGCCTTGATTGTGTCGAGCACGGTTATATCGAGGACCACACAACAACATGGGAAAACGCCCATAATGTGACACCAGGAGAAGAGAGCAGGATCCAGGGGTATGACTTAGGGTATGATCAAAGCAACATAAAATATGAAGAAATGTGGATAAAGACCAAAAGGAGACTTAGGAAAGTTAAAATAGTTGATTTAGGTCAGTTATATATAAATTTCTTTTCTTTTCCTTTCTTCCTCTTTTTTTTCTTTTCTTTATACTTATACTGCTATTTTAATAAAATAATAAATATATGATTAATAATTTTAATAACATTTTAATAAATATAAAACTGGAGGAAAATAGGGGGGAAATGGAAGGAAAGAATATTTGGGTGAGGAAATCCTTACTCTATGCATTGGTTAGAATCATTTACCAACCCGATGACTCTAAAGAACGATGGTATGATGAAATGTTGTGAATTTTGTGTGAGACCCAAGAGAGACCCAAGTGAGCAGGCTGCGGAAACTTCACGTCCCACAGGTCTTGTGATAAGTCAATGAAATAATGTTTCCAAGGCATACAACACATGGGAAGCACACACCTTCCACATCTGTAAAATGGTAATATTTATGCTTATGCTGTCTAAACATTGACTAATTTTTAAGTTATAAAATTTTGTACAAATACAGTTTTTGTTGGCCCAAGTGAGACTAGATTTCAAAGGAGGAAGGGGAGGTGGCTGCCCAAGAGGGCAAGTCTGTAAGCTCCCCTCTCTTATGGCTCCCTTTCATGGGTCAGGGTGTGTAAACATCTGCCAGTGTACCTACACCTCTTAGGGTCATGATGCCTTTGAGGCATAAGGACTTCTTATTATAATGCAGAATGCAGATTCTCCATGGGGCAGGGAGGAGAGTGGTTGGTCATATTTCAAGTCTTTACACCTGAAACAAATTTTGAGGGGTTGATCTGGAAACAAGGCTCTTCAGCCCTGGGACAGAGGGTATGTGGGCTCCTCAAAGACACTGGAGAAATTGGGCTGAAAAGGCACCAAGACAGTTTTGCCTGAGGGAGTCTCCCCTTTGGTCTCCTCTACCCTATCCAGTGTGTAACTCTGGTTTCAGATGAAAAGAGAGAAAATAGGACAGAATCAAGTACTCGAGGCCATAATGGCTGAGAGTTTTCAAATGTGGCAAAAAACATTAAGCTTCAGATTCAGGAATTACTATGAATTACAAGTAGAATTAACTACCAAGAAAACCAAACCTGAGCATATCATAATACAATTGCAAACATACATACAAATCAGAGTTTATCAATAAAATTTGACACATGTATATATCCATGCAGCCAACATCCAGAACACAACAGAGAACATTTCTATTACTCCAGAAATTTTCTTCATGCCGCTTTCCAGTCAAACCCCACACCCAGAGGCAATCACTGTTCAATTTCTATTACCATAGATTAGCTTTGGTTATTCTTAAACTACTGAAATATAAGATCATACAGTAGGTAATCTTTTGTGTCTGTCTTCTTTTCCTCAGTATGTTTTAAAGATCCATTCACAGTTTTGTATGTCTTAGTAACGTATTTTAATTGCTGAGAAGTATTATATTTTGTGAATATATCACAGTTTGTTTATTCATTTTCCTATTCATGATAAACAGTCCCAGTGCACTCCAAAGATAGAAGATAGAAGAAGGGAACTTCCAAAGATAGAAGAAGGGAACTTTTTCCATCTGATAAAGTGTATTAATGGAAAATCTATAACTAAAACGTGCTTCCTCATTGGCCCTTAGGTTATGTCTTAGTCTTTTTAGGCTGCTATAATGAAGTACCATAGACTGGGTAGCTTAAACAACACATTTCTGGAGGCTTGGAATTCCCACAGTCTGGGAATCCAGTCGATTCAGTTTCTGACGGGATACTTCTTCCTGGCTTGCAGATCACTGTCTTCTTACTATGTCCATATATGGTGAAGACAGAGAGAGATAGCTCTCTGGTTTCTTCTTATAAGAGCATTGATCCCATCATGAAGACCCCACCCCCATGGCCTCATCTAAACCTTATCACCCACCAAGCACTCACCTCCTAATATCATAACATTGAGGGTAGGACTTCATATGAATTTGGGAGAGACATAAACATTCAATCCATAACCCTCTGCTCCTGGTCTTCCTATATGCATGTCCTTCTTGAATGCAAAATGCATTTCTTGCATCCCAACAGCCACAAAACACTTAACTTATTCCAGCATCAACTCCACAGTCTAAAGTCCAAAGTCCCACCTAGATATCACCTAAGTCAGATATGGGTGAGACGTGAGGTACAATTCATCCTGAGGCAAAATTCTTCTCCAGCTGTGAACTGACAGCACCAGGCCAGTTATGCATTTCTAAATTACAATGGTGAGACCAGCATAGGATAGGCACTCTCGTTCCAAAAGGGGAAAATCAGAAGGAGAAAGGGGATGATGTGTCCCAGGCAAGTACTAAATTTAGCAAGGCAAATGGGTTCCATGAGATCTCAAGGCTCAAGAATAATCCTCTTTGGTCTGATGCTCTACCCTCCAGTCTCACAGGAGTGACAGCGTCACCGCCATGGGTCAGCAAGGTGGTCCTGCCCCTTCAGCTCCATGGGCTGCTGCACACATGGCTCTCTGGGGTGGCTCTGCCCCTGAGATACTGGCCCTCCAAATTGGAGAGGTTGGCCCAACCCTTTCAAACCAAGGGAGAGCTAGCCCTACTCCCCAGGACTGTGGTAGGAGTGGCAGCTTTAATGATCTCTGAATCGCCTTGGGTGTCTTTCTTCCCTTTTCTTGAGAAATAGCACATGTTTGCAGCCTTCCTTCATTCTGTCCTACTGTCCCTAGTTCTTTTGTCCCAGCTTGCAATATTGCTAGAGGTACAATTTCATGTCTATTCCTGGCTTCTGCTGAAATTGCTGATTAGGTCATTAGTTCACACCCACACTAATCTCCTTATTGGCTAGGCACACGCTTAGGGTTATCTTCTAAACAGGATTTCTTGGGGTGTTTTGTTTCATTTTGTTTTGCTTTCAATATGGATAGGCTAAAAATTTTCCAAATATTTTAGTGCTGGTTCCTTTTGTTTAACAATTCCTTCTTCAATTCATTTCTCTCTTCTTGCATTTTACTATGAGCAGTCAGGAGGAACCAAGCTTCTCCTTCAACACTTGGCTTAGAAATCTCAGTTTAATATCCAATTTCATTGCTCACAAGTTCTACCTTCCACAAAACACTAGAAAACAAACAGAATTCAGCCAAGTTTTTTGCCACTTTATAAGGATCAACTTTTCCCTATTGTTCAAAAACATGTCTCTCATTTCATGTCTCTCTCTCTCATGTTTAATAACATGTCTCTGATGAGGTTTGAGACCTCATCAGAATGGCCTTTATTGTCCATATTTTTACAAACATTCTGTACACGATTGCTTATGTATTTTCTAAGAAGATGGAAGTTTTTTCTACAGCTCTCCTCTTTTCTTTCTGAGATCTCACCAGAATCACCTTTAAAATACCTTTCTGACAATACTGGGGTTTTCTAGCATGCACCTCAAAGCTCTCCCAGTTTCCACCCATTACTCAGTTCCAAAGCTGCTTCCACATTGTAGGGAATTTGTTACAACTGCACCCCACTTATGATTCCAATTATTGTCTCAATCTGCTCTTGCTGCTATAGCAAAATACCATAGACTGGGTGGCTTAAAAAGCACAACAGATGTTTATTTCTCACAGTGTGGAGTCTGAGAAGTCCAAGATGAAGGTGTCAGCATATTTGGTTTCTAATGAGAGTTTGCTTCCTAGCTTGTAAGACAGCTACCGTCTCCCTATGCGCTCACATAGTTTTTCCATAGTGTGTGTGCATGGGTCGGTGGTGGGGGGGGGGTAGTCTGAGAGAGGGAAATCTATTCCTCTTCTTAAAAGGGTGCTAATCCCATCATGGGGGGGTCCCATCCTCATGACCTCATCTAAACCTATTACTTCCAAAAGGCCTCATCTCCAAATATCCTCATGTTGGGAATTAGATGTTCAACATATGAATTGTGAGGGATACAAACATTCAGTCCATATCAGTTTCCCTATGCCAGTTCCTTATGCCCTTACCCTGTATAGCACAGGTCAAGCACAAGGCACAGGTGTACAAAAATAAGTATCACTTGGAGAAGACTGATATCAGTCAGCTTTTGCTACAGTGAAGTTGTGAAACACAGAACTTTAAAATCTGAGAGCCTTATGTGGACTGAAAGAAACTTCACAATGTGAAATTTGTCAGTTAAGTTTTATTTGGGGCCATATGAGGACTGTAGCCTGGGAGACAGCCTCTCAGAAAGCTCTGAGGAACTGCTCCAAATAGGTAGGCGGGAGGTCAGTATACATGATTTTGGTGAAGGGAGTATACGCAATCAGCACACATTTTGGCAGAAGGTTGCTGCTAGTCTCGAGGAGCAGATGTCTCCATTAATAATTTTAGTGCTTTTCTAAATATGAGAAAATGCAAGAAATTGGACTCATAAAATCTCCTGAAAATATCTATCTGAAGGCCAGTTCTCCCGTTTGTTTTCCTAGAGCACAGAGTGCCTCACTCCTGATCTCTGCTCCTTTCACTCCTTTCAGGGTGTGTTGAAGGCCAGTGATTGCAGTGGCTTGTTACTTCGTTCTAGTAGAATCAGATGGAGAGCAACACATTTTAGTTGGCACTTAAAACAACAACTATTCATATCTTTCTCACGTTGTATGTTAATGGCTGTGGTCATGTGCTGTGTCTGTGTCTCACGTCTTTACATTCTAGAACCCAGGCTGAAGGGCACCCCCATAACCAGAATATAATGTTCTTTAGGCCATAAAAGAAGACTGACAATCCCTCTAAAAGCCTTTGTTTAGAAGTGGCACACTGAGATGTCTGCTTACATTCTCTTGGCCAAAGCTAGTCATTTGGCCAAGTCCAGTGTTAATGGGTTGGGTAGACTCTTCCCAAGTATACCTCCCAAGGTGGGGTGTGTGGTGGGGGTCTGGGGAAAGGAAAGGTATACTATGTGCTGAACACTGCCGCTGGCGTGGCACTCACGAGCAGAAGGGCCATTGAGTACCTAGGTCCTCCACTCTCCCAACATTTGTGGAGACACATGTGAGGACCAACCGTGGACACACAGGAGGCATGCTCTAGTGGAGAGAGCCTGCCCCTCTGCTACTCAACCTTTTAAGGTGTGCACCTGAGAACAGCCTTGTCTGTGAGTAATAAACAGTCTAACCCCAGGTTCTAAGCCATCCAAGTTGCTGGCTGTGGAGGAAGTTATCTGAGAAGGTCAGCTTCTAGCACCCCACTGCCCAATAAAGTTAGGTTTCAGCAGAGGAGGAAGCTATGGCCCCCAATCCAGTAGGAAGCCTCCATCCCAGCCAGCTTGTTGCCAGGAAATATGAGCTTCCACAGTGGCCCTCTTGAGGGGGGCCCACACCTACTCTCTTCTCAGACCCACCTCTGACTGGGAAAACTTCACCCTTATCCATCACTTGGCTTGCAGCTGGCTCTGGAGCTCTCTCTCCACTGCACAGTCCTCAGCTCTTGGCTTCTTTCTCTTCAGGCTTCTCCATTCCTGGGGTTCCTCACTCCAGGGGACACAGGACAGGCTTTCTGAATGGTTCTTCTAATATTCCATCTCTTAGGTTAAAAGGAGTCCCTTAATTCTTCCACAGACAGGGGAGGGGACATGCCACACTACTCCAGCCACTCCTGCCAAAGAAATTCTCCCTTCTGACCTCTCCAGCATCACCCCTTTCTAGAAGCTGGAGGTAGGCAACCAGCTAATGCCATCACCTTGCTTTAGAATATGAGGCTACTTGGCACTTACCATATTGGTATTTGGGTCAAAACTGAGTCATAGAGATCCTCATTTTAATAAACTCATGTATTAATATATATATATTATATATATATAGGAGTTATACTATAACTCCTATATTATATATTATTATTATATTATTAATAGCTCATATATATATATACACATTAAGCCTTGATAAAGCTGGATGGTGGTATCACCCTATTGTTTTCTATAACTTTTTCTGTTTTTAAAATTTCCTAATATAATTTTTTTTTAATGAGGGATAGTTTGGTGGTCAAACAAATCCTCTCCAGGGAGGCAGTATTTTAGGAGAGAACTGAATGAAAGGGGAGGTGGGAATTTTGTCACAGGCCAAGGGGACAGCCAGTGCAAAGACTCTGAGTTATTGTAACTCCAGCATGTTCTGGGAACAGAAGGAAGACCTGTGGGGTGGAGTGCAGTGAAAGGAGGAGTAATAGGAGGTGAGACCAGAGACAGAGGCCAAGTCAGGAGTCCATATCTGAAGGATTTTGCACGGGAACGTAGCATAACATCATTCACACTTTTAAAAGATCCCTCTGTCTACTGAGTGGAGATAGCCTGTTAGGGGGCCGAATAATCCACAGGGGTTGTTTGTAGTGGTCTGAGGGAGAAGCAGGGTGTGGCACAGGCCGTCTGGACCTTCTCCTTCTTCGGTTCACAAGGAGACTGCATTTCCCAGCCTCCTGTGCTGTTAGGACTGGCCATTGACTTTTTAACCAATGAAATATACATAGAAGTGATGTGTTTCACTTCCAGGCAAGGCAGATAGGAAGCAGTGGGCTGACTCCTCCTTCTCTTTGCCCCTCTGCTATAAGCAGTGAAGACTCAGGGGGGGATGGTGGGGCCACAGGATGGAGGTGGTGTGTGTCCCTGAACCCCTCCGCCCCGGAGGAAAGCCTCTTGCCAATCATGACCACCTGTGTTAAACTTTAATATGAGGGGGGAAATACGCTTTTATTGCATGAAATGACTGAAATTAAGAGGTTGGTTTGTTGCAGCAGCTAGTAGTCCCCTAACTAGCAAAGGATGCTACCGTGACATTGATGAGAAGTGATCAGACTTCGAATCTACAGCTTTTGAAAATAGATACTACCCAGAGGTCATGCAGAGGCTGAGCGAGGCAATGTGAACATTTTGGCTATAATGCTCACAAGACTCCTGAAAAGAAGGCATTATTGTCCTGGTTGTACGACTGATGAAATGAGGCTCGGCAAAGTTAAATAACTCACGTGGGCTCACTCAGTGGCAGAGCCAGGACTAGAATTCCAGGACCGTTTATGTCTCATGTGGCCCCACTGCCCTGTTAAGTGTTGTTTACAGGGAGAAAATGAAATAAAGGGACTAAAGTGCTCCAGATATGCTAGTTGTTATTATCATTATTGAAAAGAAGACAAGGCAGTCAAAGAAGTGAACTTCTTGTCTGCACCACCCTGGACGATGCTCATGCATCTCTGAGGGGCCTCTGCTGGTGTATAGGTTTGACTGATGCATCTACCTTGTGCTGCAAACTGTGAACTCTTCAGGTCAGGAGCTGGGGCTTGTTCATCACCATATCCTCAAGGATGGGCCCAGTCCACAGGAAGCACTCAGTATATGCTCTTGAAATGGTAATATTGGGTATGGGGTAAAGGGTTTGCTCAGTGACAACATGCCCAGTGATGATGGATTCCACTGAAGGGATCACAGGGCCACCCATGGGTGAGGCCGGTTACAGAACACTGAGCATCCAGCCCATGATTTCTCACTGTGCTCTGGTCGTGGGCCAGCTCAGGTCTCCTTCAGTAACCATACGTGCTGGGCATCACATATATGGGGTGTCCTCCTCATCCTAGGGGAACATGTCCCTGAAGGAGTGGGCAGGAGAACTCATGCTGACATTTTTTTCCTCTCACTGAAATACTTACAAGTATTAAGTTTCTGGAATCCTGAAAATTCCCTTGATTATACTAGCTCCTCTGTGGGGTACTGAATGCTGGTCCCCTTTCCTCTCTCTGTGCTCTCTCACCTTGCAGGGTCCTTCTTGCAGGAGAGAAGCATGAGTGCGTTTGCTCAGGCCATACTGAGTGATGGGTGTGCCAGGCACTCAAGAAGGCCACTGAGATTTATGGCTGCCTCTCCCTGTTTGCATTTATATTTTGTGGTCCCTGGAGGCCAGAGCCTTTCCCTTGAAACTTGAACACTGCTGGGGCAGAAAATGGAAGAGAGGAAGGGTCTGCGAGAGACACTGAGACAGAGGCAGTGTCAGGACGGGATGGAAGCCGCTCAGACTAAAAGACAATCACCTGAACAGACAGTGGAGCACTTGATTCAACTGCCAGAGTCGAGGCTCCTGAGTTCTGTAACTGTGGGCAATATAATAACACCCCCTGCTAAATTGTGTTCTGTGTTGACAATTATTCACTCCCTCTCCACCCAGACCATGGTTCCCTGCAGGCAGAGTATATAATTCCCCACACCAATGATGTTAGGTTTAGCCAAGAGACGTGCTAATGAAATGAGAGTGCACATGGGATATAGGCCACATCTGAGCAGAAGTTTTCAATACACCTCGGGGATCTGGCTCTGCCCTTTTTGTTCAGACCCTACACCCTGAGAACTTCTTGTCACAGAGAACGGCAACCCTTCACTCTGTACGTGGAGTCAGCTCAGTCCGCCCCAGCAGAGGCCAGCAGAGCTACCCTAACTGCAGCCCCTCGTGCAAAATCAGTAAGAAAAAAGTGGTTGATGGTTGTAAGCCCCTGACAAACTGGGGCTGTTTGTCACCATGATGAAAGCTAACACAACCTGCCCACCCTGCCCCTGTGAGCATTAAGAGCGCTTTCCCAAACAGTACCTTCTTAGCTAATACTTGGACATCAGTGTGTGTGTGTGTGGGGGGGGGGGGGGGAAGGGCTAGCCCAAGCTTCATTTTCTTCATGATCAAGTGCAGAGACTGAGACTGACAGTGATTAGAGGGTGAGCCTAGTGTCACACAGAATTCCAAGCCAGGCCTCAGCATTACAAACACAATGTGCTCCCCAAACCCACCTCCCAGCTTCCTTACCACACCAATCCTGTCCCAGCCTCTGGATGACATACATCTGGGGTCCCCAGACCCGAGATGTGTCAGAATCCCCTGGGGACCCAGCTGATAAGGTAGATTCCCATCCCCCATCCTGACACCATGAGCCCCTTCACCATGGCATGGGGGTGGGGGTGAGTCCCAGACCTCCATATTCTTGAGAGATGATAAAAAGCTCTAGGAAAGGTCCTGGTCTGCTAATCAGAAGAACCCATGTGCAGCCTCACCTCTGCTCCTCATTAGCTGTAACCGTAAGGCAAGTCATTCAACCTTTTATCAAAAATTGCAATAAGAATATTTGAACTCTCTTCTTTTTAGAGCTCTTGTAAGAACCCAATGAACTAATTGGTAGGTGTGAACGTGCATTGCCAATGACAAAGTGATGTGAAAAGGGGCGTGACTGGGTGCATCTTGGGCCGTTAGAGATGCTGCTGAGAAGCAGTCACTGCTCATCTCTCCCTTTGAGGTCAGCACCCCAAGGTGACTCATTTCCCTGGTATTTGCAGCCAGAGTGGGAGGCTTGCTGCTGTCCCCAAACAGCCCTCAGTGTGAGCCTGGCCTCCAGCTGTCCCAGGGCGTGAAAACTGGAGGGATGGGGGCCATGTCAAGGGGAATTATTTGGACACCTAGAAAAGACCAACAAAAAGCCAACCTGAGTAATAGGTCTGAAGGTGCCACACCAGATCAGCAGGTTAGAAAATCGTTAAGTGGGAAGACAGCAAGATTTAGCTCTGTTCCCTCATTAATCATTTAAGCATCTTCTTTGGTTTCTCAGAAGCCCTCACTGCAGGAATGGTGGGAGCACATCTTGAGGAAGAGTGATTCTCTTCCTGCCTGCACTGGGACTGTGCAGCAACATAGGGTCCACATCCCTAATTTCCCAGGTGGGGAAACTGAGGCCTGGTTGGGGTGAAGCATCTGCCAAGTTCACTCATCTAGCCAGATCTTTCCATGCCCAGCCGAGAGTCCCCCCACTCCATTCTGCTCAAGAATGATACCTCAGGGCTTCCCTGGTGGCACAGTGGTTAAGAATCTGCCTGCCAATGCAGGGGACACGGGTTCAAGCCCTGGTCTGGGAAGATCCCACATGCCGCGGAGCAACTCAGCCCATGCGCCACAACTACTGAGCCTGCACCCTAGAGCCCGCAAGCCACAACTACTGAAGCCCACATGCCTAGAGCCCATGCTCCACAACAAGAGAAGCCAACGGGATGAGAAGCCTGTGCACAGCAGCAAAGAGTGCCCCCTGCACGCCGCAACTAGAGAAAGCCCGCGCACAGCAACGAAGACCCAATGCAGCCAAAATTAATTAACTTAATTAATTAATTTTAAATAAAGACCAAGGGTGATACCTTGTCCTCTGGATTACACTTCCAGAAGGTTTATACATGTCTGTGTATGCATGTGTGTGTGTGTGTGTGTGTGTGAGAGAGAGAGAGAGGATGTGTGTTTATATAATGTATGAGTGTGCAGTGTAAAATGTGTGATTGTGAGTGGGTGTGAGAATGCTCTATGTATGTGAAAGGGTGTGAGTGTGTGTGTGTGTGTGCATCTGTGTTGTGAGTAGGGTGAGAGGCGGTGAGGGTGTGTCTTGTGTGTGTGAGCGGTTGTGAGTGTTTGTGTGGTGGGGAAAGCATTGATGAATGAGGCTTTAAAGGGAGACTAAGCATAGGGTGGGGTGCCTCTCCCTTTCCAGGGGTGCCCGGCACTAAAAAGCCTGACTTCTCTCTCTCAGTTCCCTTCAGCAGCCATCACACTTCTTTCATGGATGAAAAGGAACAGCCGATTTTAGTCCATGGTTTCATCTTCTTCCCATGCTCAATTCTCCAGACTCCAGCACTTTACTAAAATCACACAGACTGCCCTGCCTATGTCCTGTACACCCTCTCCCCTCCACTGAGTGGACAAAGGGTGTAACCCATGGGACAAAAGACAAGTGGCCGAGGAACGACAGTGTCCACCCCTAGATGATCCACAGCCAGGGCCTGGATGGAAAATGTAAAGTTTTGACATATTTCCAAATTATTCTTTTTAATCTCACAAGCCTAAAATGGAAATGTTGGCAGGCCCCAGAAAATTAGTAACTTGGATATATGAAAACTACTATGCAGCTCTGTTTAACACATGCTCTGGCATATTTAAGATATATTTTAAATTTTGGAAAGGCCAAGAGAGTTTGGCTTCTTTAAGAAAAGGGCTGTCAGAAGAAGGCTGTACAACCCTGCATGCTCCGGGCTCAGAGGCTGAGTCTTCAGTGGGTCTGAGGGGTCCATTCATCAGAAAAGGCAGAGCAGGCAGATGGAAGGAGCCGAGCAAGGGGCAGAGAGCAGAGCAGACCCGTGTCAGTGACCCATTATCAGGAAACCACAACCTGATTAGAATGAGACTGTGAACCACAGGTGTTTTCATTTTCTTTGTCCTCTGATGACAAAAGGAAAGGAAAAAAAGAAGTCAATTGTCTCTTAAAAGGACTCGGAGAGACAAGAGAAAGCAGAGACCCCCAAGCAAAAGTCAAGCCAGAAGGAACGTGGGTCAGAGGTTCATGGACAGGCAGGAGTTGAAAGAGTGTTAAAAGGATTCCTGGAGGATAAGACGAAAACCTTAGGTCAAGGAGCAATTAATGACAGCTCTCATTCAAAGGCACGTTCTACTTCTCTCTACACCCCATCAAAAACTCAAACTTATTCGCTTCCTATGGAGTAAAGTTAATTAATGTGTAACATTTGTGGGGTTTTTTTCTTTTTAACCTTTCCTTTTATAGAAGAATCTTGACTGACTGGATCTTAAGCACTATCACTGAGATGTCAACTCCTTACACCTGGTGAAGAAGCTGCGGCACCATCCATCCTCAGCTGAACCTTCCCTGTGTGATCCATGACAATTAGCTGCTCACTAGCAATGGTCCTCATGGTAGGAAAGATGTGGCAGAAATAAGATAGGTGGCAGGCCATGCAGAATGTCTTTCCAGAGCTGTAAACCCACCCCTTTCCATGCCACTGGGGAAAAATTCAAATATGAATGAGTGAGTTATAGTGTTACAGAAATAACTAGGAAACTATCAATATTATGGGTAGGCACATGAATTACATTGTTATTACAGGTGTGGCCACACATCCTTGTGCTGTGACATCAAGCTGAAGTCATGGTTGTAGATAAATGAAAGGGGCCCCGTTGAGGTCTCAGGTTCCATGTCCCAAAGATAGAGAATGCTGGAATCCCTTCCCTACCAGCCTCAAGGACACTTTGACAAGTTCCCAAGCAGGAAAGAAATCACATTCATATGATTTGGGCATTCTTTTTTTTGTATAGGTACTCAAACTCAAAATACTTCTGCTATTCATTTGGAATATTCTTCATCTCAAAACCACAGCAAAACACATTCCCTTCATACCAGCATTAGGACATTTGTCCAGATGCCAGGACCTTCTGAAACCTTCTTTACTTTCAGCAATTTCAAGAAAGCACATATAAGAAGGCACTTATTCCTCACCCAAAAAGGCACTGACTATTTTAGGACATTTGTGACCAATGTTTTAGTTTGCCCGTATCCTGATTTAGAAAAAAAAAAAGTGTATTTCAAGTTAGTTGCTTCTGCTATGTTCCCCAGCTATTTCGTTCAATTCATTATTATGGAATTTTCAAGTAGCATTTTAATTATTTGTTTAACTTATCTTTCTCTCCCATGCCCAGATGACGATCTCTTTGAAGAATGGGATCATGTCTTATTCCTGTCTTTGTATATTCCTCATCAAAAGGTCTGCATATAGAAATTGATTAGTAAGTGTTTGGTTTTGGATGTATTAATGGACATACAAGCACAATATGATGTGTCCCAAAATATATGAATGTGATCTTCTTCCCATTAATGAGAGGGGACCTATAATTTAATAACCAAGTTTATACACCCCTCCCTTTCCAATTAGAAAGTCTACAGCTATGGGATCAGTAGCCATAGACTTTGGGATCAGTAGCCATAGACTTTTCAACCAGCCTAGAAATGGTCTTTATTGGGGCAAACTGTGGTCCCTCTGAGTTGTCCAGGGTCCTGATTTCTGCTCGGCTCTCATTCAAACTAGTCCCGCCAAGGAGTTGGAAAGCCTTGAACCAAGTCTCATGGTGCTCCCTGCTTGCTCACAAGGGCTGTTGTGAGCCAATGAAACTCCACCTGCCTGATTACAACTTTCCTGGTGCGCTGAGCCAATTGCCCCGTGTTGGTTCCTGGGATTGACTGTGATGACATTTTCTAGACTTAGCCATTTCCTCTCACTCCATATGCCTTTTTAGTTCTCCTGGCCAAAAAGTATTCTCTGTAAACTACTGAGAAACTCATTTATTCCAAAGAGTAAATGATTCGCAAGGCTTGGTGTATTACTCCTCCTCGGAACATTTGCAACTTAACGGGGATGATGCCTTAAGTCAAAAAAGGAATTGTGGCATTTCAGGCATAAGCATACCCTCGATTCTTTCCTCTTGGGCATACAGCCCCTGCCAAGGGCTACCAGCTATCCTGCTTTTTTTCCCCTCCTTGGTGCTGCCATCTTCCCACCATCCTCATTTGTAGATGGCTTTGGTCCCTGAATCTTGCTACTGCAGGGTCCCCATGGATGACCATCCAACACTCTGGTCTTTCAGTCTCTTGATCTCATTCCCATTGGCCTTCTTCTCTATTTCACATTGGTCACTTACTCCCCAAACCACCTAAATATTGGAATCATGATTCATTTTATGCATAGGTCTCAGCTTCCTCTCCTGCTAGCTTGGTCAACTTCTCCCCAAATCTTGAGCCTCTTCAGAATCTCCAGGCATTGAACCCCCTTCAATCTCTGCCAATCCATCAGCTAGCTTCTTCCTTTATTCTCCTCTTATCCAACTTAGATCTCATGGCCCATCACTCCTTAACACTTTCTTCGGAACTCTAAACTCCTCTGCCACTCTGTCCTTTTATTCCCCCCTCTGGCAAAAAGCCAAGTCTGAATGGATCCAACTCCCCTCTTGCTCTGAGGCAGAGCACGAGCGGCTGAGTCTTAATGAGAAAGCAGCACACCAAGGCAGACCAATTTCACCATGTATTCATGATGACTATTCTCGGATGCCTCTCAACACTACCCAGCAAGCATGCCCCTGTTCTCTCATCCACTCTGCAACACGCTTCCGATCTAATGTGCCCTCCTCAAACCTCTGACTCCCCCACTTCTTTCCTCACTCTTGGTTTACAACCCTGCCTCCTATTTCTCAGGGAACACTGAGTCTGTTACATGGAACTCTCTCACCCTCCCACCACCAAGTGCTCAAGCCCACCCCCTCCCTCCTGTTCCCTGGCCTTTTCTCCCTCCCACCAACCAAAGCTGGTTCGTCCACATGGCTTAAGATCCATCTTCTCATGCCCTGTCAGAAAATGCATATTATCCAGGGTCCCTTCTTTCTCTAGCTCCCTCTCTAATGGATTTCTCCCAAAGACATTTAAATACCCATAAGTCTTTTCCATTTTAAAACTGCCTTCTCTCAACCTTGCAGACCCCTCTAGCTATTTCCTCCTCTTTCTTTACCCTTTAAGCCAAACTTCCTGAAAAGGTTGCTTTATTTACAGTTCCTCACTCTTCTCCTCAACCTACTCCTGGCTGGCGTTTGTCCCC
This sequence comes from Globicephala melas, assembly GCF_963455315.2. Lineage (NCBI taxonomy): Eukaryota > Metazoa > Chordata > Mammalia > Artiodactyla > Delphinidae > Globicephala > Globicephala melas. Next base: position 129,456,467 of record NC_083317.1, on the reverse strand, counting down.
ATCATTCCACTGGAACAGCTCTTGCTTGGGTCACCAGAAACTTCCATGTCCCCAATCCAGTGGGCACATTTCCATCCTCATCTCACTGCATTTGCCAGGTTCTCACTGGTCCTGTTGGATCCTCTCTATTTCTTGATACCCACTCTGTTCCCTTTGCTCTGATGACACAGCACTGCCCCACTCCTAGATTTCCTGACAAGTTTTTTCTGCCTTTGTCACTAGTGTCTCCTCCTTTTACTGACTACCTCATATTAGAATTCCTCCAGACCTGATCTTAGACCCCCACCTCCTCAAACTCTAAATTCTCTCCCTCAGCAAGCTCACCAGTCTCATGGTGTCAGATTCCACCTACACACAGATGAACTCTGAAATCCTTCACTGCTTCACACTCTTTATTCTGCCAGACTCTCCCGAAGAAACCTGGGCACTCATTTCTTCATCTAGGAGTCTTGAGACCAAAGTGTCAGGGAATTCTTAAATCAGTTCACCCAGCATCCAACAATCCTCCTGACCCCAAGCTCGTCGTGAGCATCCTGTGACAAAGCTTCACTTCAACCTCAGGGACTGCACTGCTGTGTTTCTCCAGTTGGCAAAGGATTAAGGCTGACTTTGATGTCCAGTTGACTGGTTAAAATCCTAGTTCTGCGATTTTCTTGTTGAATGACCACAGGGTTGTACTATTTAATGGGGTTATGTTATTTAACCTCTCTAAGCTCCGATTTCCTCATCTACAAGGTGGGGATAATAATACTAATAATGTCTAAGATTTCTACTAATTACATGAATTATTATCTAGTAGGCATAGAACAGTGCCTGCCATATAATTTTCAACCATAATGGTAATTTTATTATGATTGTGCTTATATTCAGCCTTAATAATTCCTTGTTGTGTTCTTCTCTGGATAGCCCCTAAAATGTTTCTTTTATTCCCAAGTCCCTGATGGGCAGATATTGACCTCTCTACATTGACATGCTTCACTATGAAGATCAAGGCCTCCCCCATGTGCTCCTTCAGAACCTCTCTATGCTGTAAATGTCCCTCTATGTAGCCGTGCTGCTCTCCTTCCTGCAGGCCCAGAGGGTATGTCCTGTCTCCTTACAGGGCTGCCCCTTCTTCTTCAGGACATCCCAGCTGCCGCAAGCTCAGGCACCTCCCTCCGCCAGTTATCCACTCTATTTTTCTTATGCAGACTCTTCTGCTTGTCCCTCTGTCTCAGGACAGAAAGAGCCTCAAGTCATTTCTAGCCCTAAGCAAAACCAAGAACAAAAAAGAAAAAAATTAAATCTTCTTTCCCTTGCCTCTCTTTACTAGCAATCTTCTTGAATGGCGTCTACACAAGTTTCACTTCTCATCCTCTTCTCAGCCCTTGCCACGTGCCCTCTGTGCTCTCAGAGGCTTCCCCTCCCTGCAGGTGGGTCACCCTCCCCATCAGGCCTTTCTGCTTCATGTTACACAGCTGACTACACTCTCCTTTCCATCTGCCTCTTCCCTAGGGGGTACTGGTTCTTGTCCTCCTTGTACTCTGTCTCTATCATGGTCTCCTCCTACTAAACAGACTTACATTGGGGATGAACTTCTGTTCATAGACTCAAGTGTTCAAGAAATATTGCATTTCTTTATTTTCTGTTAAGTACCTGGATTTCAACCCAAGTTCTCATCCTGCTAGGTTGGTGAGAAATTCAACCTCACTCCTTCTTGGGGCTTCTTCTTCTTTTTCTGAGGGGCTTTGCCATGGTTCTAAGGCAGAGCGGAGACCTCTTTGGACATAGGACATTATTCCGCTCTGGTTATCACTGAGAGTTCAGCTAGCTCAGGCTCTGAAGCCCTGCGTGCCCTGCTCCTTCCCACAAAGCTTGCACCCATGAAGCTTTGGCAGGGCTGGCGGGCCAGACACCATGGGCTGCCCACTCTGAGTTCCTGCCAGGGCTTGGAGTAGTGCTGGGGCCAGGGAGACGGACCCCACTGCTCCGCTCCAGGACCACTGAACCTGCCCAGGGTACGCTCTTCAATCCCTGAGAAACCGTCCTTGTCTCTACTGCCCTCATCTTCTACAGACAGCCTTGACCTCATAAACATCAGAGCCCTGCCTCCTGAGGCTTGAAAACGTAGAGTCTGCGATCTGCCTAGATCAAGGAAAGGAAAACACAGAGAGAAAGATGAATCAGTATCTCAAAGATGCATCCTGCCACCAAACCCATGAGAGTCATGAGTGTGTTTGCTGGGAGTTGAGGGACTGGTGGTGTAATACTTTATTTCTTTTTTCTTCCAACATAGGAGATATGACCAAATATATTCTGGGTGGGAATATGAGATTATGCTATATTTTTCTTTGCTTGCTATTGCAACTTATTTTTTTTTTTTATTTTATTTTTTTTTTGCTGTATGTGGACCTCTCACTGTTGTGGCCTCTCCCATTGTGGAGCACAGGCTCCGGACGCGCAGGCTCAGCGGCCATGGCTCACGGGCCCAGCTGCTCCGTGGCATGTGGGATCTTCCCGGACCAGGGCACGAACCCATGTCTCCTGCATCGGCAGGCGGACTCTCAACCACTGTGCCACCAGGGAAGCCCACTATTGCATTTTTAATGTCTCAAAATGAATAACAAAATTTTAAATCTCCAATAAAAACTTATCTTCCAAATAGGCATTTCCCAATTTATGCCCCTATATGATCTTCCTTGACAATCTCACCAATTTTCATAGTTTCCCCTTTTGCCATAGTGCAGGTGATCCTGAAATCGATCTCATGGCCTCTAAACCATCTCCTACATGACACTCCTACAGCGTGTCATTTCCAAGTGATCCCTGGACATCTGCATTTGCATATCCGACAGGCAGCTCAGGCTCAACCCACCACCACTGACACAGAGCCCCCTGCCCCCACCATTCCCAACCATCATCAAGCGCAGTCAACTCATCCTCAAAACCTCTCAAATCAATCTCTTTCTCCCCATCTCCTCTGCCACTCACACCCTTCACCTGAAAAACTGCAGCCGCCCCTGAATGTCTCCTACTTGCGCTCCAATCTGTGCTCCATGCAGCAGCCTCAATGAGATTTTAACCCCACACATCAAAGGGGGTCGCTCCTGCCTAAAGCCCTCCAGTGCTTCCCTTTAGGATAATGCCCAGACTCCGTAGTGTGACCTCCAAGCCCTGCTGTGGTCTGAGTTCTGTCACCACTCAGCTTTGTCTTCCCCTGATTCCCTACAATCCAGCTACCCTCAATTCTTTCAGCTCCTCCAACAGGCCAAACTGTTTCCCACTGTCACACCTCACATGTGCTAGGTTCTTTCCCCGGGCTGTACCTCAGTGCAGAATGCCTTCCCCATTAACTGTCACTGGGGCAACCCCGACTCGTCCAGGTTTCAGCTGAAAAGTGATGTCCCCAGAGAACTCATCCCTGATTCCCTACTTGAATCTGGGGCCCTTCATCTTCCCAGGGCACTTGGGACAGCTTGCTTGCGATGATGTTTTTGTTTCTGTGATTTTTGGTTAATGTCTGTCTTGCACTCAATGTGAGTAGAGATCTCTATACACCCCACCCCCACCCTGTTCTCCTAGCAGGCTACTTCAGTGCTGAGCGTATATAGGACTCAGAAACTGCTGACTGAATAAACAAATGAATACCTAGGTTTGAGGCTATCCTATTCTCGCCTCCTCTCCCCACCATACCCTGGTCTTGTATTGTGCTTCCTCCTTCAATTATTGATGCTCGAAAACAGCCCACCCTTCAGGCTTAAAACCCTAGCGTCCCCTTTTACCCCTTCTCCCCCTCACTCCTTCTATCCAACATGTAGTCAAAATACACCAAGTCTACCTCTAAATAGGTCCGACACACACCCCCTTTTCTCCACTCGCAGTACTTGGCCCAGGTTACCTCTCATTCAGATGGTTAAACTTGCTGCCTAGCTGCCCCCTTCCCTAATGACTCCAGTCTATTCTTCCCAGAATCTGCAGAATTGTTTTCCTGAAGTTCAGATAGACCTCTTCCTCAAAGTAGCTTACTCTTTCACACAGATAAAATCTGAATGGAGAATTATGCAGCAATTAGAAACAACAGATTAGATTTAAACACAGCAGCATGAGCGAATCTTAGAAACATAGTGTTTAGTGAGGAGAGTAAAAAATGGAACAAGATTCTATAACACAATACCACTTACATACATCAAAAATACATGCAGTAAATCAGTAAACCTTTTATAGAAACATAGATAAGCAAAGAAGACAAACAACAAATGCAAAAAAGCAGTTGCATATGGGAAGGGAAGGAATGGGAAAGTACAATAGTAGGGAAGATAAAAGGGAAAAAAATAAAAGAAGAGAAGGGCTTGGCATGTATCTGTAATGATAAATGAGCAATGAACTCAGGACAAGGATAAACTCTACCTACTGTAAGCAAGGCCCGTAGGAAAAAACAAGCAATAACAACAAAACAACTTGTATCCCAGACAAGTAAGATCCAATTCATTTTTGCAACTCTCTTCATAGTTCTTAGGACATTTCCTTCAATATCATGGGGGAATTAATCAGTGTGCATAATAAAAGCATACATTTATTTTAATCAAATAAACTCTATGACATGCCTCGGCACTGAGAAAATAAACCATCCACATCCTCATCCTACCCAACAGGAAACAAACTCCCAGGTACTGGCTTCTCTTCCTGATCACCTTCTGCTAATGATCACTTCACTCAAGCACAGTAATTCTTTTAACAACTTGAGCTACAGCACCATTTTAAAAAAAAATCTCATAAACAACTCTAAGCCTTTAGCATAGATTTTAAGTACATTAGAGACAGTATCCTAATTTTATCAGGTACAGTCACCTATAGTATACAGCCACATATTTCAAAGGAACTAGAAATTACATTCTTATCATTTTGGGTACTTCATGCTTAAGCTCCTACCTGCTAGGAATTACAGAATCCAAATGAAAGTACAATTTGAGAAAGCATGAGGTCACTCGGAGATCAGCTTTGCTGGTGAAATCCAGGTTTCAAGGAGAAGTAATAAACATTGTGGACTGACTGGTCTAGTAACTCCCATTTGTCCCCTTCCAGCCAGCACAGAATTGAAAAGGATAAATAGTTGTTCACGAATTCCTAATCCCACCTGGGTCTGCAAGACACTGAGAACATCTGCTTGCCTTAGGATGAGCCTGCAATGTTTTCATAAACTTTTATTTAAAGTCTACAGACAAAATTGATCTTAGGGAAGTCAATCCTTCTACGGCCCTTGGATCTAGCTAATGAAAGTGTTAATGGTTTCAGTAGACATTGTAAAATAAATACTCATAAAAACTTGCACAACACACTCTTATATGGCCCCATAAAATCCACAAGGCAATTACCCAGTTATGAGCTCCCTGCCCACCTCCCAGGACACCAAGGTTTGCACAAGTGGAGGTAATGGAGGAACCTAGCAAAGGGGAGGGGCTGCTAGAGCAGCATCAGGCTCTCTCCTGGGGGAACCAGAGCTCTCTGCCAGCCCTCGACTTCCTTGTCTGTGAAATGGGCGGTTGATCTCCAGTCTACACTCCTCATTTCTCTGTGCTTCACATGGAGGAGAATGCTGGTAGGGAAAATGCAAGTGTGGGCTCAATCCCTGTTTCATTTCTTGAGGCTGAGTGACCTCAAGCATATCATCTGATCCAACCACCCTTCCGGTCACACTCATAGCCGACATTATGTGTTCATGGTGGGCCAAGTGGGGTGCTATTACACTCGGTATCCCATTCAGTCCTCACTCCATGCCTATGAACTGTGCATTATCGTTATCCCCATTTTACAGATGAGAAGATGTATTCAAGAGCCTGAACAATCAACCACTGCAACATACGGGCCCATAATAGGGAGAATGCAACCTCCCAAGCAGTAGAGTGCTGGACACTCAGCTATGCTCAGAAAGCGTCAACCCCCTGCTTTTGCCTTTGCCATACATCACTCTCACTGCTCCAAAGAGGAAGGAATAAATATGCCATAATTTTGTAGCCGTGGAGCACAGATGTGGATAGAAAACTGAGAGGGAAAAGCATCAGTTGAACGTTGAACACTATCCACGTCCCTGTGCCCCAGCATTCCTCACCTATCTCTGTTCCCTCTCTGTCCACCTGCTGCTCCTAGGGGTCCCTTGAAATAAGATAGTCAGTCTCTGGGGCTTCCCTGGTGGCGCAGTGGTTGAGAGTCCGCCTGCTGATGCAGGGGACACGGGTTCGTGCCCTGGTCCGGGAAGATCCCACATGTTGCAGAGCGGCTGGGCCCTTGAGCCATGGCCGTTGAGCCTGTGCATCCGGAGCCTGTGCTCCGCAACGGGAGAGGCCACAACAGTGACAGGCCCGTGTACCGCAAAAAAAAAAAAAAAAAAAAAAAAAAAAAACAGATAGTCAGTCTCTGGAATGGTGCCCCATTCAGGCATTTTCCTCACCAGCATGGACCCCATCACAGAAAAAACTACAAGAATGATCTGACATTGGTTTGGTGTTATGCAAGTTACAAAACACTTGGGTAGAGATTGCCTTAAAATTAATAAAAATTACTAAAATGATATTAAGGGAAACAGGACAGTTATTTTGTAGAATGAACCTTGGGTTGGTTTCTTAGGTTGTGCATTTTTGCAGGAATGTCACAGAAGTGATGGTGCGTCCATCTAGCATGTCCTCGAAAGACACACATGGGGTCGATTTGTCCCGTTGCTTATGATGTTAAGGTTGATCACCGGGTTAAAGTGGCATCTGCTGCATTACTTTACCGTGAAGTTACTTTTTCCTGTATATAATTGAGGAATGTATTTTGAGACAGTGTAAACATCTCATTTCTCATCATTCTTTCCATCATTAATTTTGCATCCATTGATGAATTTTATCTGAAACAACTATTACTATAGTAGGATAGATAAAGAGATAAGAGAAGGAGAACACAAGTGTGGGAAAACATTAGCATTTGGGGAATCTGGGTGAAGGGTTTATGGGATTATTATATTTGCAATATTTTATAAATGTGAAATTGCTTCAAGATAATTTTTTTTTAAAAGGATATTGGGGCTTCCCTGGTGGCACAGTGGTTGAGAGTCCACCTGCTGATGCAGGGGACACGGGTTCGTGTCCCGGTCCGGGAGGATCCCACATGCCGCGGAGCGGCTGGGTCCGTGAGCCATGGCTGCTGAGCCTGTGTGTCCGGAGCCTGTGCTCCGCAACAGGAGAGGCCACAACAGTGCGAGGTCCGTGTACCGCAAAAAAAAAAAAAAAAGGATATTGGCTCACTCACAGAATTGGCAGGAGGGATAAAGAGCCAGATTTAGGACTACCCAGCTAGGAGCAATGGTCAAAATGTGTTCAAAATTGCACTGCCAAACAAACCACCCAGATCCCACTGCCGACCCCAAATCCTTGTGCTGCCACACACAGCTGCCAGCACTGAGCTGGACAAGGCCACCAGCCCTGCAGCCACCAGAGCAGCTTCCTCGAGGTCTCCACTTCCCTGCCACCTGTATGCAACAAAGCTGGGTGGACGTGGGTGAACAGGGGAGCCTGGGTCTCCACCTGGCTGCAGGGAAAGCTGGTGGTGATGACTGGCCATTTCCAGCTTCTCCCACCTGGGCTTATAAGATGGGGAATTCTTCAGCATAAGCAAGAGGGTTGGGTTTATAGAGTGGCCGAATAGAACGAAAAAGTCCATCATGTGCCAGAAAACAACCATGCAATCTAACATCACTTGAATTCTCTCTGTTGCTTGGTAATCAATCCTTTTATTCTTCTCCTATCACATTCCGTTCTGTAGTTATTTCTGATTATTTTCAACTTTCTGGAAACCATCCTCCTTCTCACCATTGACCCCTCGCTCTCAGGACATGTCCTCACTTCCTTGTTTACAGAGATAAGAGGCTTCCTGCTTTGAGAGTTCTGACCGGTCCTGTGGGCATAAGGTCAGGCTGATGTGGGTTCAGATCCCAGCCCCATTACCTACTGCCTGGGGACATTGGGCAAGTTACTTTCTCTGAGTCTCAGCTTCCTTGCCTGTAAAATGAGGCTAGTGATATTGACCTTGCAGGGTGTTGTCTGGGAATACATGTGAAGCACAGGTGGATTGCCTGGCAGGTACCCTTATTTCCCTTCCCTTCCCTTGGCCTCTTATAAAGGACAGTGTGGTGTGTTGCCCAAACTGGGACTGAAGGACTCCATTCTCCACTGAGGGAAGTGTTGCTGAAGCTGCCTTCCTTGCTGGGAGTTCTCCCTGGCTGAAGTGAGCTGCCTCAACCCGAGTCACACTACCTCCAGGGACAGCCTGCACCCAGTGACAGGCCGATGCAAAGGTATGAAGGTCCAGTCCCCTCGTCCCCATGCAGGACAATTCTGAAGGGCCATCCCAGCTCCGGAGCTCCCCGTGGGGTTGGCTGAGGCTCTTGTTATGACTGCATCACAGCCTAGATCCTCCCTCTGCCCAGTCATGACCCCTCCCCTCTTGCTTGTCCAACGCTGATCCTGAGAGCTCGTCCTCATACACTCCCTGCATGCCCACCTCTGTCTGAGGGTCAGTTTCCTGATCAACTGGACCCATGACAGCTGTCATCTTGGTCTTGCCTTCAAGCCTAGCCTCTTCAACCACATACCACGTGGGACCTCGTCCCATTAGTCTGGTCTCATCTCCTACCATCTCAAAACCATCCTCTCCCACATATGGGGTGTTACCTTCAGCTACAGTTGAGTGTTAACCGTGCCTTTCCATCTCCCATCCTTAACCTTATTGATGAGATCTTCTCTGTCCTTCAAGGCCCATTTCAGATTGTGCCCCTTCCAGAGAGCCTCCCTTGATTTTCCCTTGGAAGTATCTACTCCCTCCTCCCGGCTCTTTCACTATTTGGTCTCCCTCTCCCCATCTGGCCCTGTGCCAGAGTTGGTGGGCCAGTGATTTCCTGCTTCACCCTCAGATCCACCTTTGCCAATCCCCCCCACCCCCACCCCATTGCTTTGTGCCTCAGAAGCCCAACACTGCAAACTATTAATATATCTCCCAGGTACATGTGCCCATTGGCTTCTGCCAGTGGGAGGCATGGGCAAGAACGTGAAAGACAGGAGAAGGGGAGAATCCAGGGAATTTCTTCCCCTCCTCTCTGCTTCAGGGAGGGGCATCACCGGCAAGATGGCCTCAGCTCCCACTGGGCAGCCCAAGCTCCTGGGCTCCGTCACTCCATCCCCTCCCTTTGCCTCACCAACCTGGGGGTGGTGATGGTTTCTCTTATTAATCTCTCAGTTGCCTCACCATCCCATTTTCAGTTTTTCCAACCCTGCTGTAACTATTTTCCCATAGTAAACTCCCTCAGTTGAACTTTCTGGTCTGGGTTCTCTTTTCCTGGATGATACAGATGAAATTTCTGTGTTGCCTCACCCTCTCTCAGAAGACTGGGAAGACTTCCTGAGCAATATGAGTCAAGCCCTGGGGTCAGCACAACCAGAAGTGGCTCTTCTTATTGGTAACAAGCCAGTTGACAAACAAGGATCAGATGTGTGAATCTTTAAAACAATCCCACAACTAGCCAATGTTGCCTCACCTTCTCACTCTCCGGTATTGTTTGGAGGAACCCAGGAATCCTTTGCCACTTTGTAGAGAATCAACTTTCCCTAGCTTAGCTAAACTTCTCGATGACTGGGAAAATCTACCCTCCACACTATCTCCTGACGTGAGGCTTAGAAACTTTTACTGCTGAAACAAAATGGGTTTTACTCCGGCTGACGTCTCAAAGAATTATCTCCAGATCTTGCTTATGGTTTTGAAGATAAACACTAATAGTAAATCTGTTTGTAAATATTCTGAACAGCTGCTAAGTCTTTAATTATTTTTTGCATTAAAAATTGACAACAATTGATATTACCCACTGATGAGCTACAAACATTGTGTGTGTACCTAGGTGTACATTCCTTCTAATAGCAATTATTGCGCCACGATGACTGGGGAAATTGCTCTGAGGTTTAAAAGTGTATTTGCAGTTGTACCCAGGGGACTGTGGATAGTAAGCTTACTGTATCATACACCTTATTTAAAATTTGCAGTAGGAAACACAATTCAATCTAGCACATTTCTAAAGGCCAATGGGAAATAGATTGGGCAGCAGAGTCAGGAAATGCAAATCCAATGCTAAACTCCATCCCAAACCCATCTGCCTGCGTTTTATTTCCTTTTGTTCTTCCCCAAGCCCAGTGGTGCTGACTCAGTAGTGCATTAAACACAGATGCATGGGTTTGGACCTGACCAGCCATTAATCAATGTATGGCCACAAAGGCAGCATCCATGGATTAGCAATCTACTGCAAGGTGCCAGGCGCGCTTGGGGAGAAATTAAACCAGGCTTTCAGAGGTAGACTGGGGGTGGGGTTGGAGTGAGGGGGTTGGTGGGGAGCACAGGCCACTTTTGAAAGGTCCTAGTTGATCGAAAAGAAATGTAAATGCCAAAACAGAGTTGTAAATATGTGGTATATTTTAAAGGCTTACGTTTAACAAGTTGACTGCTTTAACTGTGTCAACAACAAAAAAAAAAAAAGAAGAGGAAGAGAAACACACACACACACATACATGAAAGGGCAATACTTGTCCACTTAGCCTCATTTGGAAATAACATTGAAAGTCTACCTTTGAGACCTTCTGCAAATGTGAGCCTGAAGGCCTCCTGCCCCTGTTCCCACACTGCAAAGGCACCAGTAAACACAGCCCAGGTTCAATACTCCAGTCACCCCTGGCCCAGTTTATACAAGATAGTCTTGTGGGGGAGCCTCACTAGGAGAAGGCGGGCTTCTGACTCCTTATCCTGATTTTCTACCTTCGACTGGGGGAACCGACGCTGTTCAGTCCAGAAGGCAGGTGCTCTCCCCTCAGAAGCTGCCTGTGTCCTTGGACAAGGGCAGCCTCCTGCCATCAGAACAGAACTCCTCCTGGGGCCCTCGGAGGATGCAGGATGTGTGCTTAGTTCTCGGGAAGAATTGTGGGGGGAGGGAAGGCTCGGAGATGATTCCTCCCGGGGAGTCTCTCAAGGCAGCAACTGCCCTCTTTTATCCCTTCCCATCTCTTTAATCTTGCTTGCAGGAACCACGTGATCTGTGCCTCCAGTCCCACCTGGGGAGGTATGCAATGTGCCCCTGCGACACACGCGCTTTCTCTCATCCATATGAGAGACCCCAAAGTCTCACCTTCATTAAGGGCCATGACGAGCCCTACCTTGCCAGTCCCCTGCCCCTAACATCACAAGGGGGAGGCGCAGCACCTCGAGCATGGAAGTCAGAGGAACCTCCAGCAACAGTAACCTAGCAACAGTGTCTCAGGATTTGAATGTAATTATACCCGGAGCGTGATAAATACTTGGAAGGGCTCCTTATGTGCAGATCATACTAAACAAGTCTTTGAAATTACCCTCATCAAATATTGATAGATGAAAAGTTTCTTTGAAAACGAAAAAAACCTGAAATGCATAGACAACCTTTCCCAGTGGCCTGGGCAGTGGGAGCACACCAGTCAGGAGAGCTCAGGAAGCCTCAAGACCCCTTTCACGGGTGATGTGGCAGGTCTGGGAGAGAAGTTTGAGCCAGGGATAACAGTGTCCTTTTTTTTTTTTTAATAAATTTACTTATTTTATTTATTTATTTTTGGCTGCATTGGGTCTTCGTCACTGGATGTGGGCTTCCTCTAGTTGTGGCAAGTGGGGGCTACTCTTTGTTGCAGTGCATGGGCTTCTCATTGTGGTGGCTTCTCATTGCAGAGCACGGGCTCTAGGCACATGGTTTCAGTAGTTGCGGCACACGGGCTCAGTAGTTGCGGCTCACGGGCTCTAGAGCACAGGCTCAGTAGTTGTGGCTCACAGGCTTAGTTGCTCCATGGCATGTGGGATCTTCCCAGACCAGGGATCGAACCCATATCCCCTGCACTGGCAGGCAGATTCTCAACGACTGCACCACCAGGGAAGCCCGACAACAGTGTTCTTGCAAATGAGGTGCGGTCTCTTGGTGCCGAGGGCAGCGGTCTGGTCTTTAGGTCAGGAGAACTGAGGCTGGAGTTCCCACTCTACTCTCAAAACTGAGGTTTTCTCATTTAGAGTGAGTGTGTTGACCAAGAAAGGGGACCTGAAGGATGGACCTCAGCCCAGATGTGCCGAGGGGCTGGCGCCGGGAAGAGAAGTCCAGGCAGAGGGATCAGCATAGGTACAGGTTCCAAGGCATTTGCATCCTCAGCTCCATGTTGACCTTGACTGACCCAAGAGGCTGGGTACACAGTGTGCCAGCCACCGCTGAAGAGCTGAGTGGTCTCAGCGTGAAGGGCCTCATAAGCCTCCCTGAGGAGCCAGGGCTTTATTCCAAGCGGAAACAGAAATCCGTGCAGGTGGGGGCGTCTGAGTTATGTGGTGGGGTGGGGACAGCTCAGCCTGATGTGCATGGCGGGAAGTGGTCTGTAACTGCACCAGAGGGCAAGGCCTGTCCAAAGGCTGTTGGCAATCATCCCTGTCAGAGGTGGGGGAACCTAGAGCAATGGTCAGGAGCCGCGCTGTGGCATAGAGCTGACCCTGAGGTATCTTCATTCATGTGCTTTGCCAAGATCCCCAGGACAGATGCTCCACCTCATGTGCTGCATCAGGGGACCCCAAGCACATAGAGTGACAGGATCCAGGAATCAGAGCATGACTGACAAAAAGGAGTCTGGAGTGAGAAGGTCTGCAGGAGGGAGAGAGACGAGGAGAGCCGGGGTTTTACGGTGAGAGAGGATGTCGGGGCTCTCCTGGCATTGGGTTATTAGTGGTGCCGAGCTGGACACGTTTTTCAGCTCTGAGCAGTGGGCGACTAAGATCTGAGGGCAGGAACCAGAGAGAAATGTCCTTCATAGAAACTCAACCTGTCTTTATTATTTAGGAGGCTGTGCTCAGCCTGACCGCTCACCTCCTGTGTGACCCACGCTGATCCCTTTCCCTCGGGGCCAAGTGCGCAGCGAGGGCCCCTCCGGCTCAGCCTTGCAGGAACCCTGTGATTCTATGACCGGGCTGGGACACACAGCCTAGGCCTGGGACACACAGCGAGCCCCCATGCCTCCTCCAGGTCTGCTTACCCTTGCTTCATCCCTGAAAGCCCTCATCACAGGGGACATCCCCCTTCTCTGATGTCTCTCTCTGAGCCTGATGTGCATCTGTCTCCTGCCAGTTAGAGGAAATCCTTCTCTGTTAGATGCAAGATCTTTAAAGGGCCTCAGATCTCGTTGGCAAGCTCTCTTTTCTGGGCCGGGCTCCCTTGACAGCACTGCTGGTGTCTTCCAGCAAGCAAGGGTAAGGAGGCGGGGTTGCAGGAGGATGAAAGGCCCCCCTTTCCTGCTGTGGGATTCAAGGCTGGATCAGGGCCCAATTACACCACTTCATTCATCCAGTTCAGTGTTCTTCCCAAACAATGATGTATCTGACAGATCTGCTCTGGGTAATAATGGCCAGGTGGACCCTGCTTTAAGGAAATTCTATTTACGGAAATCCCCTTGAACAAACTAACTCAAGGAAGGCAGGGCTGTTTGATTATCATAAGAATCTGCCCAGGGATCCCTGTAAACCCCAGCAGCCCCAGGAAATCACCAAGTCCATTTGGAGAGCACTGTGACACGGGCTGAAAGAGTGAAGAGTAGAAAAATAGAAGTACCAAATGTAGGGCCATTTCCTGTTAAACTCAGTGAGAATAAAATAGAATAGTAGGAGGAGACATTAGCATCAGAACAAAATTTTCCTTCGGTCCCCTGTCAGCAGGAGGAGGATTGGAGAAAGTATCTGACCCGTTACTTGGACTGAGTCTCCTGACTTTGGGAAACACCTCTATTGTGTGTGTGTGTGTGTGTGTGTGTGTGTGTGTGTGTGTTTTCTGGTGTAAGAAAGGAATTACTATGTATATTTACTCTCTATTGTGAAGCTGTTCTCACCAACAACTTGTGATGGTTCCCATTTCTTCGCATCTGCATGATGTTGCTGGGTTGAATGGTGGTCTCCAAAAAGATATATCCACATCCTAATTCCTGGAACCTGTGCCTGTCACTTTATTTGGGAAAAGTGTGTCATTAATTTAAAGATTTTGAGATGAGATCATCTTGGATAATCCGGGTGAGCCCTGAATCCCTTGTAAGAGTCAGGCAGAGGGAAATTAGACATAAGAAAAGACAAAGACACACAGAGGAGAAGCTGATGTGAAGGCAGAAGCAGACTGTAGTGATGCGGCTACAAGCCAAGGGACACTGAAGATTGCTGGCAGCCACCAGAAACTAAAAGAAAGGCATGGAGTAGACTCTCTCCCAGGGTGCCCAGAGGGATCCTGGCCCAGCTGAAACATTGATTTTGGACTTCTGGACTCCAGAACTGTGAGAAAATAAATTTTTTTTAAGTCACAAATTTTGTGATAATTTGTTATGGCAGCAACAAGAAACTAATACATTGGTAAATATGATTCTTTTTTCCTATTTTAAAAATCCCCTTTAGGGCTTCCCTGGTGGCACAGTGGTTGAGAGTCCGCCTGCCGATGCAGGGGACACGGGTTCATGCCCTGGTCTGGGAAGAACACACATGCTGCGGAGCGGCTGGGCCCTTGAGACATGGCCGCTGAGCCTGCGCATCCAGAGCCTGTACTCCGCAACAGGAGAGGCCACAACAGTGAGACGTCTGCGTATTGCAGAAAAAAAAAAATCCCCTTTAGTAGATAAGTGATTTAAAGCAAAAGTAGTATCAATGAATTGTAGGGTTATAATATTTGCAGGAGTAAAATGTATAACATTAGCACAAAGAACAAGAGAGGGAGAGTGAAGGATTACTGTTGTAAGGTTATTATACTATACTTGAAGTCATATAATATTACTTGAAGAGGGACTGTGCTAAGTTAAAGATATATACTATAAACCCAAAAGCATCCACTTACAAAAAGGAGCAGAAAAGAAAAAGAAAGCCAACAAATAATATGGAATCATACAAACTACTTAACATCTATAATTTATAATTATTATAATAAAATATAAAATTATTCAATATTGCTAGCTATTCTCCTCCCTAAAATATAGCTTTTTAGAGTTTACTTTAACTCTGCCATATTGTTTTCTATAGTGATTCATTTTTTAAGTTTATGTGCATAGCTTACTATTTTCTGTGTTCCCCATTGTTTCTCCTATCCCATGCCTTCCTTCTTGGCCTACTTTCCTTCTCTATTTAAAGTGACCCTCTTAAGATTTTTGTGTGTTTATTTGCCTATTTTTCACTAGTAGAGAAATGTGATAGGCAAACTGTCTTCATTTTTTGATGTCTCAAAACGTCTTCATTTTGCCTTTTCTCTTGAGTGAAAGTTTGCCTTGGTATACAATAAAAGTTTGGCACTTTAGTACTGTAAGTATATAATTTCATTCCAGCATCTCTTTCTGCTGAGAAGAAATCAGTTGTCAATCTGATTGCTGTTTACTCTTGCTCTCTTTTTTCTCTCTGTTGACTTCTGAGGTTGTCTCCTACTCTGCGTGTTCAACAGTTGTCTTGGAGTGGACTCTACTTTGAAGCACTCTAAATGTAGGTTAGCTCTTATGACTCATGTCTTTCTTTGAGTCTGAAGATGTCTTAGCTCTTTTCAACAATTGTTTCTCTGCTATGACTTCTATTTTCTCTTGAAATCCCTACCAAATATTTGTTGAATCATATTAACCTATCCTCTATGTCTTTTAAATACACTTCTCTTATTACATTTTTTTTTCCCTCTGTTCTGATTTTGAATACATTCCTCAGTGCCATTTCCAATTCAATTCATGTCTCTTCAAATACATCCAGTTTAGCATTTATCTCATCCATTGAGTTTTTATTTCAGTGACTATAGTTTTTTTTTTTTTCCTAATGTTTGTATTTTATTTTTACAGTATACATCTGTTCCTGTTTCACTTTACTGGCTTTGTTTCATAATTTCTTATTTCTAATGTAATTATTTTTAAAATTATCTCACTTTTTCCTTTTTTGAAGTACAGTTGATATACAATATTATATTAGTTTCAGGTGTACACTATAGTGACTCCACATTTATATACATTATGAATTGGTCGCCACAATAAGTCTAGTAACCATCTGTCACCATACAACATTATTACAAAATTATTGACTATTTTCCCTATGCTGTACATTACATACTCATTACTTTTATTTTATAACTAGAAGTTTGTATTAATGTCCTTTGCCTATTTTGCCCAACACCCCACTTCCCCCCCTTGCAACCACCAGTTTGTTCTCTGTA
Organism: Globicephala melas; assembly: GCF_963455315.2. Taxonomy (NCBI): domain Eukaryota; kingdom Metazoa; phylum Chordata; class Mammalia; order Artiodactyla; family Delphinidae; genus Globicephala; species Globicephala melas. The sequence goes on along the minus strand of NC_083317.1, from coordinate 129,440,224 downwards.
TCTATGAGTCTGTTTCTGTTTCGTTTTGTTTGTTCATTTGTTTTGATTTTTAGACTCCACATGTAAGTGAAATTGTATGGTATCTGTCTTTCTCTGACTTATTTCACTTAGCATAATACTCTTTAAGTCCATCCATGTTGTCACAAATGGCAAGAATTCTTTTTTATGACAGAGTAATTTTGCATTGTATATATATATATACCACATCTTTATCCATTTGTCTATTAATGGGCACTTCTATATCTAGGCTACTGTAAATAATGCTGCCATGAACTAGGGATGCATATACCTTTTAAATTATTATTTTCATGTTCTTCAGATAAATGCCCAGAAGTGGCACTGTTGGATCATAAGGCAGTTCTATTTTTCGTTTTCCATAGTGATTGCACCAATTTACATTCCCACGAACAGTACATGAGGGTTCCCTGTTCTCCAACATCCATCATCAAAACTTGCTTTTTATTCTCTTTTTGATAATAGTCATTCTGAAGGCATGAGGTGATATCTCATTGTGGTTTTGGTTTATATTTCCCTGATGATTAGTGATTTGGACTACCTTTTCATGTGTCTGTTGGCCATCTACTTGTCTTCCTTGGAAAAATGTCTATTCAAGTCCTCTGCCCATTTTTTAGTTGGGTTGTTTGGGTTTTTTTTTTTAATTTATTTATTCTATTTTTATGTATTCTGGCTGCATTGGGTCTCCGTTGCTGCATGCCGGCTTTCTCTAGTTGTGGCGAGCAGGGGCTACTCTTCCTTGCAGAGCACAGGCTCTAGACAGCAGGCTCGGCAGCTGTGGCGCACAGGCCTAGTTGCTCCGCAGCATGTGGGATCTTCCCAGACCAGGACTCAAACCCATGTCCCCTGCATTGGCACGCGGACCCCCAACCACTGCGCCACCAGGGAAGCCCTGTTTGGGGTTTTTTTTAATATTAAATTGTATGAGTTCTTTATATATATATATATATATATATATATATATATATATATAGGATATTAACCCCTTATTGGGATATACAATATGTAAATATCTTCTCCCATTCGGTAAGTTGCCTTTTCATTTTGTTGATGGTTTCCTTCACTGTGCAAAAGCTTTTTTAGTTTGATGTAGTCCCGTTTGTTTATCTTTGCTATTGTTTCCCTTGCCTTTGCAGTCAGATTCACAAAAACTTCTCTAAGACTGATGTCAATGAGGTTACTGCCTATGTTTTCTTCTAGGAATTTTATGGTCTCAGGTCTTACGTTCAAGTCTTTAATCTATTTTGAGTTAACTTTTGTATATGGCATAAGATAGTGGGCTAGTTTCATTCTTTTGCATGTGGCTGTCCAGTTTTCCCAACACCATTTATTGAAGAGATTATCCTCTCTCCATTGCATGTTCTTTGCTCCTTTGCCATAAATTAATTGTCCATATATGTGTGGATTTATTTCCAAGCTCTCACTTCTGTTTCATTGTTCTGTGTGTGTGTGTGTGTGTGTGTGTGCCAGTATTATATAGTTATAATTACTATAGTTTAGTAGTATAATTTGAAATCATGGAGTATGATACCTCCAGTTTGTTTTCTTCCTTAAAATTGCTTTAACTATTTGAGGTCTTTTGTGTTTCCATACAAATTTTAGAATTATTTGTTCCTGTTCTGTGAAACATGCCATTCGTACTTTGAATCTACATTGAATCCATAAATGGTTTTGGGTAGTATGCACATTTTAATAATATTAATTCTCCAGTTCATTAGCAATGTATATCTTTTCATTTATTTGTGTCATTCAATTTCTTTCATTAATGTCTTATAGTTTTCAGAGTACAAGTCTGTCACTTCATTAGTTAAATTTATTCCTGGGTATTTTTTTGATGCAATTATAAATGGGACTGTTTTCTTAATTTCTCTGTCTGATAGTTCACTTTTAGTGTATATATAGAAACTCAACAGATTTCTGTATACTTATTTTGTATCCTGCAACTTTACTGGATTCATTTATTAGTTCTAACAATTTTTTTGAGGAATCTTTAGAGTTTTCTATATATAGGATCATGTCATCTGCAAATAGAGGAGCTTACTTCTTCCTTTCCAATTTGGATGATTTTAATCTCTTTTACTTATTTGATTGCTGTGGCTGGACTTTCAAACTGTGTTCAGTAAAAGTGGCAACACTGGGAATCCTTATCCTGTTCCTGACCTTAGAGGAAAATCTTTCAGCTTTTCACCTTGAGTGTGATGTTAGCTGTGGGCTTGTCATATATCACCTTTACTATGTTGAGGTATATTTCCTCTATGCTGACATTGTTGAGAGTTTTTAAGGGATGTTTAATTTGTCAAATGCTTTTTCTGCATCTATTGAGATGATTATATGATTTTTATCTTTCAATTTGTTAATGTGGTGTAAACTGTTTATTGATTTGTGGATATTAAACCAACCCTACATCCTTGGAATAAAGCCCACTTAATCATGGTGTATGATCCTTTTATTGTATTATTGGTACATTATTGTATGGTTGGTATTATTTGTATCTGTTTTCATCAGGGATATTGGTCTATAATATTTTGGTAGTCTTTATCTGATTTTGATATCAGGGTAATGCTGGTGTCACAGAATGAGTTTGGAAGCATTCCTTCCTCTTCAATTTCTGGATTAATTTCAGAAGGATAGGCATTAACTCTTCTTTAAATGTTTGGTGGAATTCAACTGTGAAGTTTTCTGGTCCTGGACTTTTGTTGGGAATTTTTTAAATTACTGATCCAATTTCATTACTATGGACCATTCAGATTTTCTATTTCTTCCTGATTCAGTCTTGAAAGATTATATGTTTCTAGGAATTTATCCATTTCTTGTAGGCTGTCCAGTGTTGGCATATAATTGCTCATAGTAATCTCTTATGATCTTATGATCCTTACTATTTCTGTGGCATTGGTTGTAACTTCTCCTCTTTCATTTCTGAGTTTATTTATTTCTTCTCTCTCACTCACTTCTCAATTAGTCTGGCTAAAAGTATATCAATTTTGTTTATCTTTTCAAAGAACCAGCTCTTACTTTCATTGATCTTTTCTATTGTTTTTTAGTCTCTATTTCATTTATTTCCCCTCTGATCTTTATTATTTCCTTTCTTCTACTAGCTTTGGGCTTTCTTTCTGCTTTTTTCCCTAGTTCCTTTAGGTGTGAGGTTAGATTGTTAGTTTGAGATTTTTCTTGTTTCCTGAGGTAGGCCTGTATCCCTATAAACCTCCTTCTTAGAACAGCTTTTGCTGTGTCCCATAGATTTTGGATCATTGTGTTCCCATTTTCATTGTCTCAAGGTGTGTGTATATATATATATATATATATATATATATATATATATATATATATATTTTTTTTTTTTTTTTGTGGTACGTGGGCCTCTCACTGTTGTGGCCTCTCCCATTGCAGAGCACAGGCTCCAGATGCGCAGGCTCAGCGGCCATGGCTCACGGACCCAGCCACTCTGCGGCATGTGGGATCTTCCTGGACTGGGGCACGAACCCGTGTCCCCTGCATTGGCAGGCAGACTCTCAACCACTGCGCCACCAGGGAAGCCCTTAAGATATATTTTGATTTCTTCATTGACCCATTGGTGTTTAGTAACATATTGCCTCCCTGTATTTGTGCTTTTTGTGGTTTTCTTCTGTCCAGGTGGAGATGCTGGTGGGGATGTACGAAACTCACACGTGTAGGTGGGTACTGAAAGTCTGAGAACATTTACGGATCCCAAGAGGGAGTCAGTGACGTGAAAAGGGAAGAGTTAACAAGCCCCTGTTTTTAACAAGAGGAGTGGAGAAGGGGCCAGAAGCACAAAGAATTTTTCAATAAATATTGATTTCTGGTTTCATACTGTTGTGGTCAGAAAAGATGCTTGATGTGATTTAAGTCTTCTTAATTGTAATGAGACTTGCTTTGTGGCCTAACATGTGATCTATCCTGGAGAACATTCTTTGTGCACCTGAAAGGAATGCGTACTCTGCTGTTTTGGGGTGGAATGTTCTGTATGTGTCTATTGAGTTTATCTGATATAATGTGTCAAGTTCAATGTTTCCTTATTGATTTTATGTCTAGATGATCTATTCATTGAGATAAGATGGGTGTTGAAGTCCCCTACTATCATTGTATTACTCTCAATTTCTCCCTTTATGTCTGTTAATATTTGCTTTATGTATTTAGGTGCTCCAGTGTTGGGTCCATAGATATTTACAAGCATTATATCCTCTTGTTTGGGTTGATCCCTTTACCATTATGTAATGCCCTCATCGCTCGTTAGTCTTTGTTTTAAAGTCTATTTTGTCTGATATAAGTATTGCTACTCCGGCTTTCTTTTCATTTCCATTTGCATGGAATACATTTTTTTCATCCCTTCACCTTCAGTCTGTGTGTGTCTTTAGATCTGAAGTGAGTCTCTTGTAGGCAGCATATATATTGCTCTTTTTTTTTTAATCCATTCAGCCATTCTGTGTGTTTTGATTGGAACATTTAGTCTATTTACATTTAAAGTAATTATAGGTGTATGCCTATTGCCATTTTGTTAATTGTTTTGTCGTTGTTTCTGTAGTTCTATTTTGTTCCCTTAAACTATTCTCTTTTTTTGTTTATTTTTTTTTCTTTTTGTGTTCTGATTGGGTGATTTCAACTACCCTGTCTTCTATATCACTGATCTGTTCTTCTGCATCTTCTAATCGGCTATTGATTCCCTCTGATGTATTTTTTCTTTCAGTTATTGTATTCTTCAACTCTAATTGGTCCTTTTTAATATTTTCTATCTCTTTGTTTTATTTTATTTTTTATTGAAGCATAGTTGATTTACAATGTTGTGTTAGCTTCTGCTGTACAGTGAAGTGATTCAGTTATATATGTATGTATGTATATATATATATATATATATATATATATATATATATACATTCTTTTCTCTATCTCTTTGATGAAGTTCTCACTGAGTTTATCCATTCTTTTCCCAAGTTTGTTGAGCAAATGTATGAATATTACTTTGAACTCTTTATCTGGTAACTTACTTATCCCAATTTTGTTTTGTTCTTTTTCTGAGGTTTTGTCTTGTTCTCTGGTTTGGAAAGTATTCCTTTGTATCTTCATTTTGCCCAACTCTGTGTTCATTTCTATGCATTAGGTATATCACCTACATCCTTCAGTCTTGGTAGAATGGACTTATGTAGAAAGTGTCTTGTGGGGCCTAGTGGCACATTTCCCTCTTTTGGTCACCTGCGCCAGGTGCTCCAGGGATATACCCTATGAGGCTGTGTGCAACCTTCTGTGGTAGTTGGGCTGTGATTGCTATGGACATACTGGTGGGAGCGGATGGCCCCCAGACCAGCTGGCTGCATGGGTTGCCTATGACTGCTGCAGATGCCCTGGTGGACATGGCTGGCCCTCAGCCCAGATGGTTGAGAGGTCTTACTGTGATTGTTTCAAGCATGCTGGCCTCCCAGAGCAGGAGCCACCTTGGAGGGTTGCCAGTGTTGGCTGGGGCTGCCTGCTGGATGTGGTGGAGTGGGAGTCACTTTGGAGGATCCAGCCTGGGTGGACAGGTCGAGCAAGGTTGGTCCTCAGGGGGATTCCAGGTAAGGGTACATAGTGTTAGGTAGGTTGATGGAGAGACACAGAAATGTTGCCCTCCAGTGCTGGGCCATCTAGGTAGAAGGAGAGGAAAATAAAAAGGTACCCTGCAGCACTTCTGCCCCTGAAGAAAGTTACACCAGATCCCTGCCCTCCATCATATACCTTAAAATTAACCAATAAATTTCCTTCTCATATGACCCAAGTACTTTTCTAAGTGCTGTCTCTGTGTTGAAATTCTGAGTAAGTTGGTTTATGTGTGAACCCTTCAAGAAAAGAGCCTCAATTTCCCACAGCTCAATTTCCCTACAAATTTCTCCTGCTCTCCTGGACTCATTGGTTTTCAAAGCCAGACATTATGAGGGCTCCTCTTGCCAGTGTAGACCCACGGGCTGAGAAACCCAAGGTGGTGCTTAGACCCCTGGCTCCTCCATGGTTTTGATATCCTTCCTGCTTGTGGATCACTGAACCAGGGGTGTGGGTTCTGACTAGACTGTGTTTCTGCCCCTCCTATCTGTCTTGATGTGACCTTTTCTTTATATTCTTAGTTGTAGAAAATCTGTTCTGCTCATGTTCAGGTCATTCTCAGAGATAGTTTTTCTATATGTAGTTGTAATTTTGGTGTGTCTGTGGGAGGAGGTGAGCTCAGGATCTTCCTACTCCACCATCTTTCTAATTATCTCAGATTTTTAAGCCTACTTTTCAAATTACTTTTTCAGATCTTAAAGGCATTTCACCTGGAGTAAATATCTGTTCTTATAGACATTTTTTGGCACTATTTAGTAGCTTTAGATTTCTTCAAGTGGTTTAGAATTTTGGATTTTAGACTCACCCTAAGAGGGCAGTTTTGGGTTGTTATATATTTCTTTCCTCTCTCTCTTTTCTCTGTGCTCACTCACTCTGTACAGCAGTTTTATGGCTGCCTCCATTCAGTACTCCCATTAGGGGAACTCCAGTATAGAAGCTCTGGTCCTATACTGGAAGCTCAGAGTCCCTGCCCCAGAATGACACTGCAGATAAACAAGATCCAGTCATAAGGGAGATGGGTGACTTAGTCCTTTTCTGGTTGAGTCTGTGTTTGAGCCCTCACCCTCAAGTTCATAAGGTGCTGCGATCACTACTCTAGGCTATGGATTCCTGGCAGCTTTTTCTTCAGGACTTCTCATGAGCTAAGATGTCCTTCCCCAGGCCCTAGCTTCACACAATTAGGTTTTTTATGACCTCTCGTCTTACATGGGGTACCAATAGATAATGGAACTAACTTACTCCTGGCTGCAATAGTTGATCGCTGCACTTCCTGAAAGACCCAGAGATGAGCAAGCATGTGCCTTGAGATTTCACTGCCTTTCTGTTTTATTTGAGATCCACAGAGATAGTTATCTTGTGTTTGAGCTTTTTAACCAGTCATCGTTCATCTATCATTGTTATTCATTTGCAGCATTGGAGATATCAAATCAAAATGTGAAGTTGGTGATAGTCTTGACAGAAGACCCAGATGTGGCTCCTAATCCACTAATGTACAACTTATTATTTGGCCTTTTGAAACTTAGGAATAATTCTTAGACCTGCAACCTTACGTCACTTGGATGCAAGGATCCGAAGCCACAAGATTTAGAACCACTGGCATAAGATATGCAATTTGTGGAGTTTGAATGGCCCTTCCCCAAATATCTTCAGCACAGCCTGGCAAAAATGCATTGATTTTAGTGTATATCAAGCACACAGTTAAACTGCTGACTGTGTGGAGTGTAGAAAGATCTTACTTGAGACCCTGAAACTATTAACCCATTAGCATCTAACAGGAGAGTTTCCTTTGTCTCATTGACTTCCAATACTGGACAAACAGACGTGTCCCACAGAATGAGACAAGATAGCTGAATCAGGGAAGCTGAGGGAAGAATCCATGAAGAATCAGTACAGATTCATTGTGACAGACTACAACCTATCTGAGTCCTCCAGAAATGGGGAACAACCAAAGGTCATGGTCGTGGTTTACGTGCTGGGCATGTCAGGGACATGCCCAGAACATGGTCAGTTTGTATCTTAGTGCACTTGCTCTCCCACTATGTACATGATGATTCCAATGTTTATCCATCATTGACATCAAATAAAGGTGCTCTTCCTTTCTTTATTTCTCCTTTTCCAAAAGATTAATTTAATGGGGGCTCATTTCTTTAAGTTTAAATTCTTCTCCAATAATATTTCCTTAACCTTCAGGCATGCTATACCTTTCAGCCACCAATCACTAGAAGCTAAGGTAGCCAGTTGTCATCCAAAATCAATAGCTTTATGCCTCTTGCCAGCCTCATCTCTATATTAAATTTGATCATTGAACTTATGTTTATAACTTTTATTCTGCCCTAACGTGATTTCTAAAAATGTCTTATGTATTTTTGGTAAAGACAAGACCCACTTTAATATAGCCTAGTTCTATATTTCCTAAATAAGTTTTCACAGAATGTTAATTCCGTTGGCTATTAATTGGAATAACCTAGAAAAAGAAATGTTTGCTTTTTTAAAAATAGGAGAGGGGGAACTGAATTAAACAAAGTTAAACATTTTTACTTTTTATGTTTACATTAGGAATTATCTAATCCTTTAACAGTCTCATGTGCAATATGATTCCTTAGGATGGGGATCAGGTGTTTGATTTTTCTAGGCACATCTGATCATGGAAATTTGTTGTTCAGAGCACCTTCAGGAGCTTCTATTCTGTTGAATCCTCTGTGGGAAATTCCAATAAAGTCCAACCGAAGGGATCTAATGTTGCATGGTCTTATTAAGGAGAACAATATTTCATGGTATTCTGCAGAGGTTAAAGTACTTACTTTCAGGTGCTCCACAATTTTGAGAGCCAACCATTATTTTTTAAATCAGTCTGGTGGCAGTGCAGAGTGTAGACTGCAGCAGAGCTGCCTGACAAGGGTTCAGGAAGGGAAAATGAAGTAGAGAAACTATGCAGCCTGAATTTTGAAAGGACATTTGGGCTTGAGAAGGGAGCATGGGCTCAGCGTAGAACTGAAAGAACTTGTTTCTCATGGGATGTGAGCAGTGATGGAGAGGGGCACCAAGAATTTTATCATTTATTCATGCTACAAGTATTTACTGAGCACTTGTCACGTGCCAGGCACTGTTGTTCCAGGTACTGTGGATACAGCAGTGAACAAGCGATAAAATCCCTGGCCTCTTGGGATTTGTATCTTTCCCATGCTTTAGGGGGACTGGGTGGGGTGCTGTGCATGGAGAAAGGGACTACCTCACTTCAAGGAGAAGTAGCCTTGATGGGTAGGGTGGGGAGTCTGACTCTCTTTCGGGTGCTGGGCACCCGATGTCCAGGTGGAGATGCTGGTGGGGATGTATGAAGTGCAATTGGATGTAGAATTCACACGTGTAGGTGGGTACCGAAAGCCTGAGAACATTTACGGTTCCCAAGAGGGAGTCAGTGATGTGAAAAGGAAAGAGTTAACAAGCCCCTGTTTTTAACAAGAGGAGTGGAGAAGGGGCCAGAAGCACAAAGAATTTTTCAATAAATATTTGGTGAATGTAAATAAATGAGACCCAGACTGAGAGAGACAGTGAACCAGAAGAGAGTAGTGCTGGGAAGACAACAAAGGAAAGAGTGTCAAAAAGGAAGGTGAGGTCAGTCAAATGCAGCAGCTTTAAATCTGGCCAAGGGCCAAAGCAAAAAACAAAATAAGGTTGTGTCTTTCTCCTTCTGCTTTAACTACTGGCTTCCCTTCTGCTCCTCCTGGGGGGCTATGGAACTCCCAGCTTATTATAAACATATTTTCCCATAGCCTCAGTCTCTTCACATTCATTGCGTGCATTTCCTGTCTCATCTGAAATTTGTGTCTCTGCCTTCACCTCCAGCTTCTTACAAAAATACAGCTTCCCAGAAGTTTTCTCAAGGGGAGGCAGCTCATCCTCACACATCCTAACTAACCCTCTTGGGGTCCAGAGCTGGTCTTTGGAATGGATTTCTTACCTCTTCTTACTTTACAACCACCATGGAAAGTGGTGGACAGCTGGGCCACAGTTACTCTATTTCCATTTTGCAAAACCCCTACTCCACCTTTCCTATTACTGCTGTCCACTGGCCCAAAGGTCATTAAAATACAGGCACCTGACTTCCATTTTGTATTTTTATTTCAAGCCCACCATCACCCTGGTGATTTCAATGTCTCTATTAATGAAACATCTGGCATCAGTATCAAAGTCCCTTCTTCTTGATCATAACGTCTTTCACACTCTACTTCTGTAGCCGATTTTGTGGCCTCACCCCAGATTTTGTGACTACTGAGAACTCTCCCATTTATGGTCTTCTAAATTCCCAGCCCCGAATTCACAGCCTCTTTCCCCCTCATTTTCTTGACTTCCCCACAGGAAATCCCCAGGGCAGTGGGCTGAGGTCTAGTACACCCTGCTTGGACTCTGGTCCCTTTCTTTGTCTCCCCACTCTGTGATTCATCTTTCACATTGCTCTCTTCTGAAATTTTTTATAACCTTCATCTGACCATGACATTGTTCTGTTAAAATTCATTCAATGGTTCCCTTTCCTTATAGAGCAAAAGGCAAACCTCCTAGCAGGACAACCCCTCCCAGCAGGACTTAGGAAAGCTTCAAGGACTGGTCTCCCACTTCTTCTCTGACCTCATGCCTTCCATGGTGCTCTCTCCGTGCCCCAGACACAATTATACCACACACAAGCCATCCATCAATGCCACATCGAAACTGCTGCCAGAAAAGCCTCACATCCCTATTTTCCAGCATTACACGTCATCCCTTCCAACTCAGCCCTCAAAACCCAGTTCTAGCTCCATCATCTCTGTCCTGGGCCAATAGCTGCAGTTCATAGACTGGGCCTCCATATGCCCAGTGTCCACTGTATCCCAGGCATGCCTCCATCACAGGTCTTGTGAGGTTACTGTGTATCTGGGTGTCTATTTCTCTGTCTCTCACTAGATGCTAACCTATCTAAGAACTTATCTCCTTTTCCCCCAGAACCTGGCCAGTGTAGTCAATGTTGTCAATAAATGTTTGATGAATACTTAGAAAAACAAGAGGTGAAGGGAATAAGTTGAGGTTAAAGAGTTCTGATTACAAATGTTAGCTAATAAATTTGAAATAGTAAGATCCAGATTCAAATTCCATTTTATTACCTACTATTATGTGACCTGGGACAAACCATTAGGAAAAACAGAACATTCATTGAACGCTTATCTGCGGCCAGGCACTGTCTTATTCAAGCTTGATAATAAGTCCTTGTCATACCTGTTTTAGAGAGGAGGAAATGGTGGCTACCTAGTTGAGTAGCTTGCCCAAAATCACAGCTATAAAAAGGTCAGAGCTGAGACTCAAACCTAAACTAATGTCCAGAAACCTATGGTGTTAACCACTCTGTCCTAATGGTGCCATGCCCTGACTCTCACAATCCCTTCCAGCCTACTTTAGTGGGATGTTGTGAGGGTTAAAATGAGTTAATATGCATCACAGAAAAGTGCATTTCAAACGTAAGTTCTTATTATATGTTAAGTCATTAATTCAACAGCCCTCCATCCAAACCCCCACCAAAGCTAATCGTTTGAACGTCTTTAATAGCTTAAAAGTAGCTGTTACTTAGAATCTGAATTCAACACAGGATCGGAGTCAATTACAGTTTCTGGTAAAGTTAATCTGTTCTCACTCATTATGACTATGATTATCGTGACAATTATTATTAGACTAGAATCAAAAATTATTTCCAGCTCGAAGATAGAGACAGCAAACTATTTCTTGAGCCAAGACACAAAGACCCTCCTTCCCAAGGTGGCATAATAAAGAGCTCCTGGGGTAATCTTTGTGGAGTTGCATTGTTAACGCTCTCCTAAGGAACAACCTTGGCTCTAATTGCTCAGGTCAGACTTGGCCTGTCGAGCTACCTGAATTAAGTGGGCAAATTGGAATTTTCAGTGGAACCATCTGGGACATCACCTTTAACCCTCTCCATGTGTGTAGCCCAGACCACTGCTCATCACAGTGGAGAACCCCTCACCTCCACCCACCTCCTCTTATGAGTATGCGAGTCTCTTTCTCCTGCTGGACTCTGGCAGAACATATAGTGAACGGGGTGGAGGGAGTGAGGCAGCAGCCAATACTCTTGGCACCTGAGCACCAGAACCTCAAAATCCAGCTTTTTAACATCACAACCTGCTCAGGGCATGTGCCAAGCTTTGAATTAGCCATCACTGGGCTCCAGGTTAGAAGCCCAGAGTGCAATCCCCTTCTGCCACTTATTAGTTCTATGGAATTTAGTAAACCACGTACACTCTACGGTGAGTGTACATGAGAGATGAAGGTAGGCATACTGTGAGCCAACAGAGAGGAGGCCTACCTCATTCAGACAGAGCGGGGTGTTAGAGGGACTTCTTGGAAGGCTGACTTAGTTTTATCAAAATGAACCAGAATTTGGGAGAGGGGAAAGATAGTGTCCGTGAAACATGGGTGGCAGGAGAACCTGGGAAATGCGGAAGGGGTACATGTGTGTGGAGGAGCTGAGGAACTGGAATGTCATGTGCAGGTGAAGGAAAAATCACTGGGCAGTTTGGAGTAGGGATGTTCTGTGGAGAGCTCTGGACTGAAGAATAATCAGCCTTGACACTGCAGACAATTGGAAGTGATCACACCTGGAGGCAGGGGACAAGTTAATAAGCCTCTATATTAATTGAGGCAAGAGATGAGGAAGGAAGTATTAATAGGGATGGAAGAGATAACTTCTTTCAAATTAGTAAAATAAAAATAAGCAGCCAACATAGAACCATTAAAGAGAGGAACAAACAGAGGAAGAACCAGATGAACAGTCCAGATTGGTCTTTAGCATCGTAAAACTGGTCCCCTTAGAGACCTCTCTGCAAGTATCTTCATGTAGTTTCCTGGCCAACAGTGGGTAACTCTTGAGCAACATAACATAACACACACACACATACACACACACACACATGCATCTGCACACTCATGCTTACACAAACATGCATGAATGTATGTCCATATGTGTGAGCACATGCAAATATGTGAACATGCACACATATACACAAGCACACACGTATATTGAACCACACATACATGAATACATACATTCACATGCACATACTCATGCATGCACACACATGAACCCCCATGCACATGCACTATTAATCCATTAAAGAAAATATTCCTATCAACCCCACTTTGCAGATAAGAAAATAGAAACATAAGAAGTTAATTGCCCACAGTTTCAAAAATATTAATTTCCTATTAGAAAAGGACATTAAGATTCTATTTAAAAAATGAGGAAAACAAAATACTGTGTCTTTGAGAGTCACCCTTAAAATAAAACATACAGAAGGCTGAAGAGCACAAAAGTGGGCAAAGATATATAAGCAAATGCAAATCTTAAAGAAGTATTGTGATATTAATATTTGATAAAATGGAAATCAATAATGGACAAAATAGGCCAAAAAGGCATTAAAAATATAAGTTTAATATTAAAGATAAGAATTTAACATTGAACAATATATAGAAAGATATTAATTTAATATTAACAGAAAATGTACAGTGAAAAAATAGTAGTCATCAATCTTTGTGTACTGAAAAATATTGCATCAAAATATGTAAAGCACATACTATTAGAAATATAATTTGCAACAAAGACCTACTGTAGCAGAGGGAACAATACACAATATTTTGTAATAACCTATAAGGGAAAAGAATCTGAAAAAGAATATATATATATATACATATATATAGATATAACTGAAACACTGTGCTCTGTACCATAAACTAACACAATATTGTAAATCAACTATACTTCAATAAAAAAAAAGAAATACAATTTGCAGAAGAATAAATTTACAAAAACACAATGGAGTTGGGAGATTTAAACATACTTATATTAGTTAGGATTTGCCAGAGAAACAACAGTATGTAAATACACATAGAAAGAGATTTATTTTTAGAACTTGGCTCACAGCACTGTAGAGACTGACAAGTCCAGAATCTTCAGTGTGGGCCAGCAGTCTGTAAATTCAGGAAGAGTTGAAGTTTAAGTCCAAAGGCAGCCTGCTAGTGGAATTCCCTTCTCCTTGGGGTATGTCAGTTTTTTTCTGTTAAGCCTTTCAACTGATTGGATGAGGCTCGCCCAAATTATAGAGGGCAATCTGCTTTACTCAGTCTACTGATTTAAATATTATTGTCATCTAAAAAATACCTGTATGTAAACATCTAGAATAAGGTTAAACCAAATATTTGGGTACCATGGCCTAACCAAGTAATTGAACACGTAAAATTAACTATCACAATTCCTTTATAAATATTTGATGTATCAAAGAACAGCAAAGCAGGGATATTGGTGTGAATAATATATTACAAGGGAACATAATTTCATACATTTATTTACACATATGTATTCATTCATACATGTACATATCTATATAGCTGAACTCTGTACTCCAAAAGTATAGATTACACAATTCTTTTTCATGGCCTACATCACACTTCAAAAATACTGATCATATACCCTAAAAGAACTAAATAAAAAAGAACTAAATGAAAACTGTACAAGTCACAGTGAATATGCTAAACTTTAATTTTATAATTTATATTGAAATGCTCCAACCACTTTGAAATGATTTTAAAAATCTACTCTCATAAATTATTATTGGAACAAAGAAGAAATAAAATTTTCATTTGCATGTGATTTAGAAAAGAACAATACTAAGAAGACTCCAGGTTAATACATATTGGGTGAGTCTAAAATTAATCTCAAAGAAAAACTAATAAATCTCAAGTGTTTTCAGCATTAAATACAAATGAATATAAATAAATACTACCAACCCCTTTAACTAAACAATTAAAAAGATAAATCCTAAATAAATCAAAATTCAAGAATGATAAAAACCTAAATAGATAAATAATCCAGAAAAAAAGGTAGATATATGTTCCAAAAATTGAATACCTTCAATAACAGCATCAGGCCCAGAGAATTTATAGGCAAAGGTATTTCAAACTTTTTTTTCAACATCTTTATTGGAGTATAATTGCTTTACAATGGTGTGTTAGTTTCTGCTTTATAACAAAGTGAATCAGTTATACATATACATATGTTCCCATATCTCTTCCCTCTTTCATCTCCCTCCCTCCCACCCTCCCTATCCCACCCCTATAGGTGGTCTCAAACCACCTAGCTGATCTCCCTGTGCTATGCAACTGCTTCCCACTAGCTATCTATTTTACATTTGGTAGTGTATATATGTCCATGCCACTCTCTCACTTTGTCACAGCTTACTCTTCCCCCTCCCCATATCCTCAAGTCCATTCTCTAGTAGGTGTGTGTCTTTATTCTCATCTTACACCTAAGTACTTCGTGACATTTTTTTTTCTTAGATTCCATATATATGTGTTAGCGTACAGTATTTGTTTTTCTCTTTCTGACTTACTTCACTCTGTATGACAGACTCTAGGTCCATCCACCTCATCACAAATAACTCAATTTTGTTTCTTTTTATGGCTGAGTAACATTCCATTGTATATATGTGCCACATCTTCTTTATCCATTCATCCGTTGATGGACACTTAGGTTGCTTCCATGTCCTGGCTATTGTAAATAGAGCTGCAATGAACATTTTGGTACATGACTCTTTTAGAATTATGTTTTTCTCAGGGTATATGACCAGTAGTGGGATTTCTGGATCATATGGTAGTTCTATTTGTAGTTTTTTAAGGAACCTCCATGCTGTTCTCCATAGTGGCGGCACCAATCTACATTCCCACCAAGAGTGCAAGAGGGTTCAGTTCCCTCCACACCCTCTCCAGCATTTATTGTTTCTAGATTTTTTGATGATGACCATTCTGACCGGTGTGAGATGATATCTCATTGTCGTTTTGATTTGCATTTCTCTAATGATCAATGATGTTGAGCATTCTTTCATGTGTTTGTTGGCAAGCTGTATATCTTCTTTGAAGAAGTGTCCATTTAGGTCTTCTGTCCATTTTGGATTGGGTTGTTTGTTTTTTTTGTTATTGAGCTGCATGAGCTGCTTATAAATGTTGGAGATTAATCCTTTGTCAGTTGCTTCATCTGCAAATATTTCTCCCATTCTGAGGGCCGTCTTTTGGTCTTGTTTACAGTTTTCTTTGCTGTGCAAAAGCTTTTAAGTTTCATTAGGTCCCATTTGTTTTTTTTTTTTTTAATTTCCATTTCTCTAGGAGATGAGTCAAAAAGGACCTTGCTGTGATTTATGTCATGGAGCGTTCTGCCTATATTTTCCTCTGAGAGTTTTACAGTGTCCGGCCTTACATTTAGGTCTTTAATTCATTTTGAGTTTACTTTTGTGTATGGTGTTAGGGAGTGTTCTAATTTAATACTTTTACATGTACCTGTCCAGTGTTTCCAGCACCACTTACTGAAGAGGCTGTCTTTTCTCCACTGTATATTCCTGCCTCCTTTATCAAAGATAAGGTGACCATATGTGTGTGGGATTATATCAGGGCTTTCTATCCTGTTCCATTGACCTATATTTCTATTTTTGTGCCAGTACCATACTGTCTTGATTACTATAGCTTTTTGTATAGTCTGAAGTCAGGGAGCCTGATTCTTCCAGCTCCATTTTTCTTTCTCAAGATTGCTTTGGCTATTCGGGGCCTTTTGTGTTTCCATACAAATTGTGAAATTTTTTCTTCTACTTCTGTGAAAAATGCCAGTGGTAGTTTGATAGGGATTGCATTGAACCTGTACATTGCTTTGGGTAGTAGACTCATTTTCACAATGTTGATTCTTCCAATCCAAGACCATGGTGTATCTCTCCATCTATTTGTATCATTTTTAATTTCTTTCATCAGTGTCTTATAATTTTCTGCATACAGGTCTTTTGTCTCCTTAGGTAGGTTTATTCCTAGGTATTTTATTCATTTTGTTGCAATGGTAAATAAAACTGTTTTCTTAATTTCACTTTCAGATTTTTCATTACTAGTGTATAAGAATGCCAGAGATTTCTGTGCATTAACTTTGTATCCTACTACTTTACCAAATTCATTGATTAGCTCTAGTAGTTTTCTGGTAGCATCTTTAGAATTCTTTATGTATAGTATCATGTCATCTGCAAAGAGTGACAGCTTTACTTCTTCTTTTCCAATTTGGATTCCTTTTATTTCTTTTTCTTCTCTGATTGCTGTGGCTAAAACTTCCAAAACTATGTTGAATAAAAGTGGTGAAAGTGGGCAACCTTGCCTTGTTCCTGATCTTAGTGGAAATGGTTTCAGTTTTTCACCATTGAGGATGATGTTGGCTGTGGGTTTGTCATATATGGCCTTTATTATGTTGAAGAAAGTTCCCTCTATGCCTACTTTCTGCAGGGTTTTTATCATAAATAGGTGTTAAATTTTGTCAAAAGCTTTCTCTGCATCTATTGAGATGATCATATGGTTTTTCTCCTTCAATTTGTTAATATGGTTTATCACATTGATTGATTTGCGTATATTAAAGAATGCTTGCATTCGTAGAATAAACCCCACTTGATCATGGTGTATGATCCTTTTAATGTGCTGTTGGATTCTGTTTGCTAGTATTTCGTTGAGGAGTTTTGCATCTATGTTCATCAATGATATTGGCCTGTAATTTTCTTCCTTTGTGACATCTTTGTCTGGTTTTGGTATCAGGGTGATGGTGGCTTTAGAATGAGTTTAGCAGTGTTCCTCCCTCTGCTATATTTTGGAAGAGTTTGAGAAGCATAGGTGTTAGCTCTTCTCTAAATGTTTGATAGAATTCTGTGAAGCCATCTGGTCCTGGGCTTTTGTTTGTTGGAAGATTTTTTTTTTTTTTTCGGTACGTGGGCCTCCCATTGCTGTGGCCTCTCCCACTGCGGAGCACAGGCTCCGGACGCACAGGCTCAGCGGCCATGGCTCACAGGCCCAGCCGCTCTGCAGCATGCGGGATCAACCCGGACCGAGGCACGAACCCGCATGCCCTGCATCGGCAGGCGGACTCTCAAACACTGCGCCACCAGGGAAGCCCGGAATATTTTTAATCACAGTTTCAATTTCAGTGCTTGTGATTGCTCTGTTCATATTTTCTATTTGTTCCTGGTTCAGTCTCGGCAGGTTGTGCATTTCTAAGAATTTGTCCATTTCTTCCATGTTGTCCATTTTATTGCCATAGAGGTGCTTGCAGTAATCTCTCATGATCTTTTGTATTTCTGCAGTGTCAGTTGTTACTTCTCCTTTTTCATTTCTATTTCTATTAATTTGAGTCTTTTCCCTTTTTTCTTGATGAGTCTGCCTAATGGTTTATGAATTTTATCTTCTCAAAGAACCAGCTTTTAGTTTTATTGATCTTTGCTCTCGTTTCCTTCATTTATTTTTCATTTATTTCTGATCTGATCTTTATGATTTCTTGCCTTCTGCTAAATTTGGGGGATTTTTGTACTTCTTTCTCTAATTGCTTTAGATGAAAGGTTAGGTTGTTTATTTGAGAGGTTCCTGTTTTTTAAGGTAGGATTGTATTTCTATAAACTTCCCTCTTAGAAATGCTTTTGCTGCATCCAATAAGTTTTGGGTCATCGTGTTTCCATTGTCATTTGTTTCTAGGTATTTTTGATTTCCTCTTTGATTTCTTCAGTAATCACTTCGTTATTAAGTAGTGTATTGTTTAGCCTCCATGTGTTTGTATTTTTTACAGATCTTTTCCTGTAATTGATATCTAGTCTCAAAGCGTTGTGGTCAGAAAAGATACTTGATATGATTTCAATTTTCTTAAATTTACCAAGGCTACATTTGTCACCCAAGATATGATCTATCCTGGAGAATGTTCCATGAACACGTGAGAAAAATGTGTATTCTGTTGTTTTTGGATGGATGTCCTATAAATATCAATTAAGTCATCTTGTTTAATGTATCATTTAAAGCTTGTGTTTCCTTATTTATTTTCATTTTGGGTGATCTGTCCATTGGTGAAAGTGGGGTGTTAAAGTCCCCTACTATGATTGTGTTACTGTCAATTTCCCCTTTTATGGCTGTTAGTATTTGCCTTCTTATTGCGGTGCTCCTATGTTGGGTGCATAAATATTTACAATTGTTATATCTTCATCTTGGATTGATCCCTTGATTGTTATGCAGTGTCCTTCTTTGTCTCTTGTAATAGTTTTTATTTTAAAGTCTAATTTGTCTGATAAGAGAATTGCTACTCCTGGTTTCTTTTGATTTGCATTTGCATGGAATATTTTTTTCCATTCCTCACTTTCAGTCTGTATGTGTCCCTAGGTCTGAAGTGGGTCTTGTTTTTGTATCCATTCCGTCAGTCTGTGTCTTTTGGTGGGAGCATTTAAACCATTTACATTTAAGGTAATTATTGATATGTATGTTCCTATTCCCATTTTCTTAATTGTTTTGGGTTTGTTGTTGTAGGTCTTTTCCTTCTCTTCTGTTTCTTGCCTAGAGAAGTTCCTTTAGCATTTGTTGTAAAGCTGGTTTGGTGGTGCTGAACTCTCAGCTTTTGCTTGTCTGTAAAGGTTTTAATTTCTCCATCAAATCTGAATGAGATCCTTGCTGGGTAGAGTAATCTTGGTTGTAGGTTTCTCTCCTTCATCACTTTAAATATGTCCTGCCACTCCCTTCTGGCTTGCAGAGTTTCTGCTGAAAGATCAGCTGTTAACCTTATGGGGATTCTCTTATGTGTTATTTGTTGTTTTTCCCTTGAGTCTCTTAATATGTTTTCTTCGTATTTAATTTTTGATAGTTTGATTAATATGTGTCTTGTCGTGTTTCACCTTGGATTTATCCTGTATGGGACTCTCTGTGCTTCCTGGACTTGATTAACTATTTCCTTTCCCATATTAGGGAAGTTTTCAACTATAATCTCTTCAAATATTTTCTCAGTCCCTTTCTTTTTCTCTTCTTCTTCTGGGACCCCTATAATTCGAATGTTGGTGCATTTAATGTTGTACCAGAGGTCTCTGAGACTGTCCTCAGTTCTTTTCATTCTTTTTTCTTTATTCTGCTCTGTTGTAGTTCTTTCCACTATTTTATCTTCCAGGTCACTTATCCATTCTTCTGCTTCAATTATTCTGCTATTGATCCCATCTAGAGTATTTTTTATTTCATTTATTTTGTTGTTCCTCATCGCTTGTTTCCTCTTTTGTTCTTCTAGTGTCTTGTTAAATGTTTCTTCCATTTTGTCTATTCTATTTCCAAGATTTTGGATCATCTTTACTATCATTATTCTGAATTCTTTTTCAGGTGGACTGCCTATTTCTTCTTCATTAGTTAGGTCTGGTGGGTTTTTATCTTGCTCCTTCATCTGCTGTGTGTTTTTCTGTCTTCTAATTTTACTTATCTTACTGTGTTTGGGGTCTCCTTTTTGCAGGCTGCAGGTTTGTAGTTCCCGTTGTTTTTGGTGTCTGTCCCCAGTGGCTAAAGTTGGTTCCATGGGTTGTGTAGGCTTCCTGGTGGAGGGGACTAGTGCCTGTGTTCTGGTGGATGAGGCTGGATCTTGTCTTTCTGGTGGGCAGGTCCACGTCTGATGGTGTGTTTTGGGGTGTCTGTGGGCTTATTATGATTTTAGGCAGCCTCTCTGCTAATGGGTGGGGCTGTGTTCCTGTCTTGCTAGTTGTTTGGCATAGGGTGTCCAGCACTGTAGCTTGCTGGTCATTGACTGAAGCTGGGTCTTGGTGCTGAGATGGAGATCTCTGAGAGATTTTCGCCATTTGATATTACGTGGAGCTGGGAGGTCTCTTGTGGACCAGTGTTCTGAAGTTGGCTCTCCCAACTCAGAGGCAGAGCACTGACTCCTGGCTGGAGCACCAAGAGCGTTTCATCCACATGGCTCAGAATAAAAGGGGAAAAAAGTAGAAAGAAAGAAAGAGGATAAAATAAAGTAAGATAAAATAAAGTTATTAAAATGAATTAATTATTATGAAGAAAATTTTTTTTAAAAGTAAAAAAGCCAAACAAAACAAACCAACAAAAAAAAACGGACGGACAGAACCCTATGACAAATGGTGAAAGCAAAGCTTTACAGACAAAATCTGACACAGAAGCATACACATACACACTCACAAAAAGAGGAAAAGGGGAAAAAATAATATATCTTGCTCTCAAAGCCCACCTCCTCAATTTGGGATGACTCGTTGTCTATTCATGTATTCCACAGATGTAGGGCACATCAAGTTGATTGTGGAACTTTAATCTGCTGCTCCTGAGGCTGCTGGAAGAAATTTCCCTTTCTCTTCTTTGTTCTCACAGCTCCTGGGGTTCAGCTTAGGATTTGGCCCCGCCTCTGTGTATAGATCACCTGAGGGCATCTGTTCTTCACTCAGACAGGACGGGGCTAAAGGAGCCACTGATTCGGGGGCTGTGGCTCACTCAGGTCACGGGGAGGGAGGGGTACGGAGTGCGCGGTGAACCTGCGGCAGCAGAGGCTGGCGTGACGTTGCACCAGCCTGAGGTGCGCCGTGCGTTCTCCTGGGGAAGTTGTCCCTGGATCCTGGGACCCTGGCAGTGGCGGGCTTCACAGGCTCCCTGGAAGGTGGGTGTGAATAGTGACCTGTGCTCGCACACAGGCTTCTTGGTGGTGGCAGCAGCAGCCTTAGCGTCTCATGCCCTTCTCTGGGGTCCGCGCTTTTAGCCGTGGCTCGTGCCCGTCTCTGGAGCTCCTTTAAGCAGCGTTCTTAATCCCCTCTCCTAGCGCACCAGGAAACAAAGAAAAAGTCTGTTGCCTCTTCGGCAGGTCCAGACTTTTTCCCGGACTCCCTCCCGGCTAGCCGTGGTGCAGTAACCCCCTGCAGGCTGTGTTCATGCCGCCAGTCCTCTCCCTGGGATGCAACCGAAGCCCTGAGCCTCAGCTCCCAGCCCCGCCCGCCCAGGAGGGTGAGCAGACAAGCCTCTCGGGCTGGTGAGTGCCAGTTGGCCCTGATCCTCTGTGCGGGAATCTCTCTGCTTTGCCCTCCACACCCGTTTCTGTCCTCTCCTCCACGGCTCCGAAGCTTCCCACCTCCGCCACCCGCAGTCTCTGCCCGCGAAGGGGCTCCTAGTGTGTGGAAACCTTTCCTCCTTCACAGCTCCCTCCCACTGGTGCAGGTCCCGTCCCTATTTTTTGTCTTGGTTTTTTCTTTTTTCTTTTGCCCTACCCAGGCACGTGGGGAGTTTCTTGCCTTTTGGGAGGTCTGAGGTCTTCTGCCAGCGTTCAGTGGGTGTTCTATAGGAGCAGTTCCACGTGTAGATGTATTTCTGATGTATCTGTGGGGAGGGAGGTGATCTCCGCGTCGTACTCTTTCGCCATCTTCCTCAACTCCCCTCAAACTTTTAAAACACAGAAAACTTCCATGTTACATGAGATGTAACATTTTATGATTTCCGATTCATTTAAAAAATCTAGAATAAGCCTGATTTTGAAAAATAGCCTAACAAAGTTAAACTCCAAAATAAACTATAAACAAATCTTTTTGAATATATATGTAAAAAAATTTAAAGGACCACTTTAACAATCTAACTGAACTTACTTTAATATTAGAATCTATCACATTATTTCACTAAAGAATAAAATTCACATTTGATGAAGGATAAGAAGACATTTGATGAAATTCAGCTAAGCATAAGAGAGTTATCATAACATGAAAACAAGAGTAGCTCATAGACAGAGTGGTCTAACATGGAATAGAATAGGTTTCTTGCCACAAATGTAGTATCCTGAGCCTCCTCCTAGACCTCTACACTCTGGAAATGAATTCCCAGATTATGCATTTTTAACAAAAACACAAATAATTGTTATGCACTCCAAAGTTTGAGAACCACTAATCTAAACAAAATTAGCTAATGTCATAGTTAGCACTGAAATAATAAAGGTCTTCCCCATTAAAGTCAGGAAAACTATAAGGGTGTCTGCTTTCAGTCCAATTAACTATTTCAACTCAGAAAAGTTTGGTTATTGAAATAAGAAACACAAAATAAGAAATAACAGATATAAATATTTGAAAATAAGATCTAAAATTACTATTGTTTGAATAATTATCATCTGGTAAACTCCAATAAACTAAAAATTCTTCAAAATGAATAAGAACGTTCAGTAGTTTAGCTGGATAAAAATGGGGTATACAAAAATAAAGAACTTTCTTATATACTAGCAACAACTGGCTAGAAAAACACTGAGGAGAAAAGATTCAATGTACAATAGAAAAAATAGGTGTATAGGAATAAACTTATCAAAAATTGTTTATAGTCATTGTAAAAAAGACTTTAAAACTTTACAATGACACATAAAAATATATTTGAATGAACAGAGAAAAATAGCATTTTCTTAGAAAGACTTAATATCATAAAATACCAATTAACCCATACATGATTTGGAATTTGGCCATCAAATTTTTAAACTCAAACACTATTGTGTAAAAATACCTAGAAAAATAAACATATAAGACTAGCCATAAAAATTACTCTAAAGAAAACTGAACACAAAAGACTAGCTTAAAAAATTATGGGGTTTCCCTGGTGGCGCAGTGGTTCAGAGTCCGCCTGTCGATGCAGGGGACGCGGGTTCGTGCCCCGGTCCTGGAGGGTCCCGCGTGCCGCGGAGCTGCTGGGCCCGTGAGCCATGGCCGCTGAGCCTGTGCGTCCGGAGCCTGTGCTCCGCAGCGGGAGAGGTCGTAGCAGTGAGAGGCCCGCGTACCGGAAAAAAAAAAATTATGAAAACTAACGGCAGGGGCTTAATCTACCTGATATTAAAATCTATCATAAAACTACAGGAATTAAATGTTTTATTATTGGTGCAGAAATAGTTAGAAAAGCCAGACACCAAAGATAATTTAAATAAGAGAATGAAGACTACCATGCTTTCTCGGTTCCTTTCCGTAACCCCTTCATTGCTGCAGTCTCTAGAAGTTGGAGTGTCCAGTGCTCCATCTGGAAACTCTCTCCTCTCTGTTACACTCATCCCTGGAGAACCCCATTTCTTTTCATGGCTTCAAATACCTCTGCTCTTTTGAAGAGTAAATTTTGATTTCTCGCATTTATCGCTCCTAAAACTCCAGGTTCCTGTGCCCACTCTCATGTTCAACATCCCCTTGGATCACAAATGTTTCTCATTCAAATCCAAATACTTATTTTTCCACCAAAATTGCTTCTCCCCTAATAACAGTCACCTCCATCCTTTCAGTTGCTCACATCAAAAGCTCTAGAGAAATAGTTTGATCCCTCTCTTTCTCTCAAACCCCGTACCCAGTCCATTCGGAAATCATGTGGACACACTTTCAAAATATATCTTGAATACAACCACTTCTCATCACATCCTCTCTAACCACCCTAATCTAAGCCCAGTCCTCTCTCACTTGGGTCATTGCGAGGCCTCCACACTAGTCTGCCTGTGTACCCTCTTAATTCCTTCAGCTGATTTCCTATATGGCAGCCAGAATGAATCTTGTAAACCCAATAACTGGACACATCATTCCTCTGCTCAGAACCCACTGAGAGCTTCCAAGCACACTTAAAATAAAAATCCTTACCTTGGTCCACAACAGCTCCCAGATGCTCCAGAGTTGGCTCTACTGGTATGCAGGCAAATGTTCAACATCCAGCTCTCCAGAAAAAAAATGTACGCACATACATTCATAAGTTTATTATACATTTTAGTGAATAAAAGAATGTGTAGCATACATTTGCAAATAGTAATAAACTATACAGTTTTCTTCATTGTAAATTCCATATATCAAATCGATTCTCACAGAATGCTTTTACTGTTTTTCTGCCAAACTCTTGTAGTCTTAGCAAACCTATGGCTGCAATTGGTGAATGAGAACAGTTCCAAAATGAATATTGGTTGATACATTTCTTTTAATATTATTAATGAGTAAAAAGAAGGTGAAACAATGAAAACATATGCTGGACCTCCACCTGCTCATCAGTGATGCAAACAACTTTTTGCCGGATTGGATTATAATTTTTAAATACTGGAGGAATATTTCCTTGATTTTTTTGAGCATTCACAATGTAGCAGCTAGAAACACACACTTTTAAATTTAATCTACGTTATTAACATTTTCTCCATCACTTTAAGTCTAGACAGCCTACAAAACGATAAACAAGGCCCTGATTTGTAGAATTTGCTGATTTCTGTGCTGTAAATAGTTTCATCATGGCTGACCTCATGCTATCAACATGATGTCATTATGTTGTGAAGAGATGTGTAGTAACCCTCCGCTATGCAGTGTTTCCAACATACAGACACAATAGACACAACTTCAAGAGCAGAGAAAACAGTCAAATGTAGAAAAAATAATTCAGAAGTGATGAAATTTGAGTACTTTTACCTTCATTTTTAAGACAACCTACTTAACTGTAAGTTTACACGGTATAATCTAATTTTTAATAATGACTATGTTTAACAACTGGCTCTCAAAATTCTTGAAAATTTGACAACTGGCTCTGATGAGCAGATGAGAGTAGCCTGCAGCACACCAGTGCCTGGAGTCCACTCCACTCTCACTACTCCTGTCCTTACCTCACTCTGCTCTGGCTACAACAGCCTCCTGGCCCCTTCAACACACCCAGCATTCTTCCCCCCTCAGGGCTTCAGCACTTGCTGTTCCCTCTGCCTGAAAACTTCTCCAGATGGTTCCACCACTCACCCCCCTTCACTCCAGTCTCTGCTCGGAAGGCACCATCCATCCCTGGCTGCCCAGTTACAGTAGCCCTCCAGGCTCTCTCTACACCCTTGCACGGCTGTGTTTTCTCCTCAGGGTTTATCATTATTTGATATTCTGCATATCTTTTTGTTCATTGTGTGACTCCTCCACCCTCCAGTAGAAAGTAAACCCAGGATGGAGGTCCTTGTCTCACTTGTCACTGCTACAACCCTGTGGCCTAAAATGATGTCTGGTACATAGTAGGATCTACAAATTTTCTGTGAAGTGATTCAGGAATGAGCTTAATGCTATCAAAATGAGAATTTGGCATGTTAAAAAATCTATAAAGAAAATTATAGAAATGGACAAAAGAACAATACCATCAATATATAGAAGCTCTCCCAAATCAATTGATAAGTAAAACATGAACATATTAATAGTAAAACCAAAGGACATGGGTAGGATGACACAAAAGATGAGAAACGACCATTTGAAAAAGGTTCAGTATTTTATTATCAAAGAAATACAAATTAAAACTTAAATTTCTGGAAATTTTTCTAGAAAATTTGTATACATTAATGTATATAGTTATATATTAAATATATACAATATAATAATTTTATCTATATTAACATGTATGAAAATTTGTTTGGCACTATGAACTCATACATTTCGAGTGGAAATGTAAATTCATACAGCTTTTCTGAAAGACAATTTGGTGGTTTTTTTAAAAAAAAAAAACAGAATTTCCATGTCTATGATCCAGCATTTCTACATCTATGAAGTTATACTACTAAGGACATAATCAAGAATGTATGCAAAGTGAGGCTTATACTACCACAATGCTATTTATCATATTAAAATGAAAAAAGGAGGGAGGAAGAATAAGACCAAAATATCCAATAACCAGAAATTAGAAAAAACAGTTGATGGTACCTCTAAGAAATGGAATACGTACAGCCAATAAAAATGGAGTTACTGAGGAATATTTAATAACACGATAAAATACCCAGGGCACATTGTTAAGTGACAATCACAGGATATAAAATAGTTTGTAGAGTAATATTACACAGGTAAAAAATAAATATAAACATGGAAAAGAAACTAGAAAGAAATAATACTAAAACATTGACAAAAATTATCTTTGAATAGAGGGATTCAGGTGATTTTTCTTACTTTTGTTTTTTATACATATTTTCTAATTCTCTACAACAGGAATTTGTTATATTTGAAATTAGAAAAATTATGAACAGTGTTTTTATCACTTAAGGAGAGAATGAGAGTGCCTTTTGAGAATACCCAAGATACTGGGAACTGTTCAAGATGGCCATACCTATGAAGCACAGGAGGAGACAGGTGAGAAGAAGACAGGGAAAGGAGAGTGGATATCTTTTGAGTTCTCCTTCCTGAGAGTCCTTGGAAAACTGTATTCACAGGCAGCTTCGAATAATGCAGCATCACAAGGAACAATATAACCAGCATTAAACAAAGACATCAGGGTAGCTCAGAATCAAGAAGCTCTATACTATTTCAATGCAAACAGGTTCAGAAGAGGCATGGCTTTTTTTTAAACTTTTTTTAAGCCATTTTTTAAAATTGATGTATAGTTAGTTTACAATGTTATGTTAGTTTCAGGTGTACAGCAAAAAATCTTTTTCAGATTCTTTCCCAGTATAGGTTATTATAAGATATTGAATATGGTTCCCTGTGCTATACAGTAAGTCCTTGTTTTTTATCTATTTTATATATAATGCTGTGTATATGTTAATTCCAAATGCCTAATTTATCCCTCCCCCACCCTGCTATCCCCCTTGGTAACCATAAGTTTGCCTCTGTGTCAGTGAGTCTATTTCTATTTTGTAAATAAGTTCACCTGTATCTTTTTTTAGATTCCACATATAAGTGATATCATATGATATTTGCCTTTGTCTGACTTACTTCACGTAACATGATAATCTCTAGGTCCATCCATGTTCCTTCAAATGATATTATTTCATTCTTTTTTTAAGGCTGAGTAGCATTCCATTGTATATATATGTACCACATCTTTATCCACTCATCTGTCCATGGACTTTTAGGTTGATCCATATCTTGGCTATTGTAAATAGTGCTGCTGTAAACATTGGGGTGCGTGTATCTTTTTGAATTAGAGTTTTCTCTGGATATATGCCCAGGAGTGGGATTGCTGGATCATATGGTAACTCTATTTTTAGTTTTTTAAGGAAACCACACTGTTCTCCATAGTGGCTGCACCAATTTACAGTCCTACGAACAGTGTAGGATGATTCTTTTTTCTCCACACCCTCTCCAACATTATTTGTAGAATTTTTATTGATGGCCATTCTGACTGGTGTGAGGTGATACCTCATTTTAGTTTTGATTTGCATTTCTCTAGTGATTATCAATATTGAGCATATTTTCATGTGCCTGTTGGCCATCTGTATGTCTTCTTTCGAGAAAGGTCTGTTTAGGTCTTTTGCCTATTTTTTGACTGGGTTGTCTGGTTTTGTTTGTTTGTTTTCTGATATTAAGCTGTATGAGCTGTTTGTATGTTTTGGAAATTAATCCCATGTCAGTAGAATCACTTGCAAATATATTCTCCCTGTCTGTAGGTTGTCTTTTAATTTTGTTTATGGCATGGCTTTACACATAATTACTAGCTTTTTCTCCTGGTAAGACATGGGAAATTAGTCAGGGACTGTGTATTTGACAATAAATAGAGTATTAATAAATAAAAAAAAAAAACAAGACAAAATGATTCCTGTATCTTAACAGGAAGAAATGGTGCCTGGTGCTAGAGAGAGTCTTTGCATGCACTGATGGACAATAAACAAACACATAAGTACCTCTTCTTTAGCTATCGTTCTAAATCTTCGCTGACAACTCTCTATACCCCACATGGGCCCATGGATTTATAATATAAATTTTAATCAAATTGTTACACAGACAGTATTTGCCAAGGTCCCTTCATGCCTTAGAGATAGCCCTGATGTTGTAGGTTTGAAATGGAGATTTGCATGCAGGTGGTTTATTGGAAAGTGCTCTTGGGAACAACACCCAATACTGAGTAAATAAATCCAGTAAAATTTAGAAAAGAAGTCTAAACAAATATAATGAAAGTATAACATTTAATACAAGTTTAAAAGATAATTCTTAAACAACAGTACATAATATGTAAAAATAAAATAAAAATAATTCATCTAAAAGGCCAGATTATTCCATGAAAATTTAGTGCATGGTGGTCACTAATAGAAGTATTGGTAAATATAAAAAATCTCTTGCCTTATATAGGAAGAGTGTAAATATATTTAGAAAGAAAATGGGTTTTAAATGAAGTATCAGTAGAATAAAAATAAGTGTGAAACAAGACAGGTTACCAAAACAAAACAAAAACAAGGCAAGCCATAGAAATATTGCAGAAGGCAGCCAAAGAAAAATAAGGAAGCATAAAAATGACAGAAGTTTAAATAACAGAAGTAGAACAAGATGTATCAGATATACATTGAATATGTCAAAGCTAAGCTCATCTATTTTTTAAAAAATTTTAATGAAGTATAGTTGATTTACAATGGTGCATTAATTAAGCTTGTCTATTAAGGCATCTCAAATGTGTTTGGTAAACAAAATGCAAATAATTACTGTTTAACAAGAGACATAGCTGGAACAAAATAACATAAATTTAAGATAAAAGGATGATTGGACTTCTGTTTCTGGCAATATTTAAGACTAGATATCTGGATAAACCCTACTAATACAAAATATATCAAAGGTAGGATGCTAGATTATTTTAGAAAACAAACTTTAAAAGGCATTGTTGAGGAACATGTATTTACAATCAAAATATATGAAACAAAAGAAGAATGCCTCCATGAGCAAAATCTTCAGGGGAAAAAAAACTGCATAACAATATCTGCAAAGACAGGAGATATTAGAATTATCTAATGGAATAGAAAGTGTATTTTTAAAATATTTTAAAGATACAATAAGATATTGAAAGTACAGTGAATGAGCAAAAGATTATCAAAATGTCTAGTTTGAAACAGTATCAAGTAGAACTTCTAGAAATAAAAAATATTAAGTGAAAATAGACACTAATGCACAGATGCCAAGTTCAAAGTTAGATACAGCTGAAGATACGTTGTGAACCAGGTAGTACACAAAATATATTTTCCAAATTTTGCATAAAGATAAGAAAAATATGAAAAAGAGTTTAAGGGATGTCAACTATGAAGTGAAACATTCCAACATACATCTAATTGTAGTTTATAATAAAGCTTATAAAGATAATAAAGGAAAAGTATTATTCAAAGAATGGCTGAGACTTTCCTCAAATTGTTGAAAGGCACAAATCCTCGGACTCAGGATTCAGGAAGTCCAACAATTCCCAACAGGATGAACCAAAAGACATCTAGAAAAAATTAACATAACTTCAGGAAAAAAGACAAAGATGTTAAAATTAACCATACAGAACAGATAGATTACATGCAAGAAGAAAAATAAAAGCCATAAGAGTGTGAAATAATATTTTCAAAGTGCTGGGAGAAAATAATGTCAACTGAGGATTACTATACTCAATAGTACTTAATTTCAAATACAAAGTTGAAATTGAGGCATTTTGAAACAAATACTAATGAAAAAAGTTTACCACTGACACTCACTAGAGAGAAGGATGCACTCCAAGAAGAAAGGAAATGATCACAGAAGGTGATGCCAGAAAGACAGGTGAACAAAGAAATGGTAAACAAGGAGCTAAATATAATCAAATACCACTTTTTTAAATGTCCAGAATGTAGAATTTTAATAAAAACTAAAATAATGAATAGTAGATATACATAGGGGTTATCATCAAGTTAAAGTATTAAAATCCTCATATTGTTCAAGATACAGACAAGGATATGATTAATGATTTAGTTAAAATTTTGTTAACATAAATATGCATGTTAAAAATGTCTAAAGTTATTACTAAAAGGGTAGAATTAGAGTTTAAAACATCAAATCAGTGAAAGAAACAAAAGCATGAAATGGAGGTGGGGAACAAATAAATCCAAAAGAAAAGGAAACAGGGAGAAACAGAAAACTAGTAAACTAGTCCAAAATAAGATAGTAAAAAGTATTCAGACACACACACAATCACAATTAATAATAATGAATAAAATTTTCCAATTAAATAATAAAGTTGTCAGACTGGATTTACAAAATAACTAACCACATTCAAAAAACAAAAGGTACATAAGATACAAGAACAATAGAAAGGTTGAAAATAAAACACACAAAAAATGTATACATCAGGAAAATTCAAACTGGAAGAACATTATTGTACCTATATTAATATCTGACAAAATTGTTTTAAAGAAGCATTTCAAGATATGAGAGCCATTGTGTTTTTATAGGATATTTTTTTACCAGCTTTATTGAAATATGATTTATGTGTCATATACAATTCACCATTTAAAGTGTACAACTCAATGGCTCTTAGTATATTCACAGATAAGTAAATATCACCACAATTTTAGAATATTTTGTCACCTGAAAAGAAAACCCCATACCTTTTAGCTCTAATGCCCTACCTCCTTACCTCTCCCTCAAGTCTAAACAACCAAAATCTACTTTCTGTCTTATTATACTTCCTTATTCTAGACTTTTATATTCTATGTGAACTTTCACATAATATATGGACTTTTGTGATTAGCTTCTTTTGCTTACTATGTTTTCAAGATTCATCAAAGTTGTGGCATGTATTAGTACTTTGTTCTTTTTTATGGATGAATTATATTCTATCATATGAATATGCGACATTTAATTTATCCATTTATACATTGATAGACATTGTTGTTTCCATCTTTTGGCTGTGAATAATGCTGCTATAAACAGCAGTATACACATTTTTTATGTGAACATATGCTTTCATATCTCTTGGGTATATAGCTAGGAGTGTTTAATCATTTGAGAAACGGCCAAACTGTTTTCCTTTTTTTTTTTTTAATTTATTTAATTTATTTATTTATTTTTGGCGGCACTGGATCTTCATTGCTGCACGCGGGCTTTCTCTAGTTTCAGAGACCGGGGTTACTCTTTGCTGTGGTGCCTGCAGGCTTCTCATTGTGGTGGCTTCTCTTGTTGCAGAGCACAGGCTCTAGGTGTGCGGGCGTCAGTAGTTGTGGCACATGGGCTCAGTAGTTATGGCTCGTGGGCTCCAGAGCACAGACTCAGTAGTTGTGGCACGTGGGCCCAGTTGCTCTGCAGCATGTGGGATCTTCCCCGACCAGGGATCGAACCCATGGCCCCTGTATTGGCAGGTGGATTCTTAACCACTGCGCCACCAGGGAAGCCCCAAACTGTTTTTCAAAGTGGTTGCACCATTTTACATTCTCACCCACAGTGTGTGAGGGTTTCAATTTCTCCAAATCTTTGTCACTATTTATTAATACCTGAATTTTTGATTCTAGCCATCCTAGTGGGTGTGGTTCACAATGAGACATCTCACTGTGGTTTTGATTTATAGTTCCCTGATGGCTAATGATGTCAAGCACCTTTGTCTGATTTGGGTGTCAGGGTAATGCTGGCCTCATAAAATGAGTTGGGAAGTGTTCCCTCCTCTACTAGTTTTTGGAAGAGTTTGTGAAGAATTGGTAGTAATTCTTTAAATGTTTGGTGGTGAAGCCATCCTTACTTCATAAGGAAGATAAAACAATTTAAGTGCATAATAATAGATACATAAAGCAAAATGGGGCAGAATCAGGGGAGAAATTAATAAATTATTGGACATTTAAAAGTAATTCTTTCAGTAACTTTTGGATCAATACCAAGAATATTACACAGCTAGACTTTGGGGATGCTGCCAATGCAGTACTGACAGGAAAAGGTCTTAAATACAAATATTAGAAAGAAGATATAATGAAAATAAATGAGCTAAGCATCCATTTAAGATACCAGAAAAAGAACTGCAGGATAAACCAGAAAAATATCAGTAGGAAGGAAACAACAAATATGTGAGCAGAAGTGCATAAAATGGAAAAGAAAGATGCAGTAGATAATTTCAGCTAACTCAAAAACTGGTTTTTTGAAAAGACAAATACAACAGACAAACCTCTAGTAATATTATATATATATATATATATATATATACAACTTTTTCAGAAAAAAAGTTTTTTACAACGCATTTTATAAGACTAGTGTAAACTTAATATCAAATACAGACAGGGACAGTCTGAGAAAGAAAATCTTTAGCCAATATCACTCACCAACTTAGATGCAAAAAAAACTAAACAAAATATTAATAACACTATTATAAAAATTCATTGAAAAGATAATGACATTATGATCAGGTTGAATTTACTCCAGGAATGCGTGTTTGGTAAGAAAATAAAGGAAAGAAAGGCCATAAGGTCATTTCAACAAAAGATAAAGCATTGGATAAAATCCAACAAGCTTTAACAACCAAAAAAAAAAAAAAAGGAAATTGTTACAAACAAGGAGTAGAAGGAATATATTTAGCTTGAAAAATGTATCCATTCATTCTACAGTTAAAATCATACTCATCAAAAGCCTTATTGTTCATAGCTGGTCCCAGGCAGAGGATCCCTCATAGGAGTTGTAGCATCCATTGGTCTTACTGAGAAAACGATCTCAGCTGTGCAGAACACTGTGGGACAAAGACTTCAAATGAACTTTTGGGTTCACCTGTTTCCTGGGAAACTATGGCTCTGACCAGATGCTGGTGACATTCAAAAATATCACTGACTAGTTCCAGGCTCTGTTGGTGGTGGCCTTTGTCTACAATGGGCATTTCCTCAGGAGGAGGCACTATGTCTTACATCTGGAGTCCCTGAAGTCAATGGCTACTGGAGTAGACTGTTCCTCAGTGTCCCTTCAGACATATACCAGTAGCATGCCATCAGTGGTCATCAGTGGTCATATTTGGCCATCAGTGGTCATATTCAGCTTGCTGGGAAATAGCTCTGGACTATATTCCATGGACCTGGACTACCTGGACCATGAGGCCCACCTCTGTGGACACCAAGGGAGCATCTTGTGCCATGGTCATTAATGGCATCTTGCTTACAAGTGGGAGAAGAATTCTGGTTTTTCACAAGAGCTAGGCATGAATGTTGCTCTGATCAGAATAAGAAAATAACTTTGGCTGTGTCTAATCACACTTAATTTCTTGTTGGTGATAAGGGAAGATAAATACTCTGCTTTTCTATCAAGGAAAAAAGAGGTGATATTTGGCCCACTTCACAGGAGGTATGAGTTTTGCAGTGAGGGCTGCTTAGAAGGGGAAATGAATCTATTCCTTGTCAGCAAAGGATGTGCTGGTAGGTTCCTCTGGCTCTAGGTAGATATTCATCGGTATATGCGTGTCAATGGATCTTGCCTCCAGCAATTACTAATGTAGTGATTAAGTAATTTTTTATTTCTCTGATTCTAATCTGAATTTCTCTATTGAAACAATTTTATTTTCAAAAGATAAAAAGAAAGTGACTTGACTTTTATTTTTGGCAATAGTCTGAACTAGATAGCCTGAAAACTTTTTACAATTTCTGGCTAAAATATTACAAACATCCTATTATATGCACCTCCATGGTCCCAAGAAAGCAAATTTCCAGAAACAAAAACAAAACTAAAAACCAAAGAGATAAGGACCTGAGCAAATTCTGTAGCAGCCCTAGGAGTAGTTGTTTTGGTCTCAATAACTAAGGGATCTGAGTTTTAATGACCTCACAGGGAAATGAAATTAGGCCTTGATCCTCCTTATGGTAGGAATAGAATTGAGACTTCTGTATAAAAACCACGTTCCTAGGAAGGCTTCACATTCTCTGAAAAGTAGACTAGAAAACGTCAACCCAACAGCACAGGGTAAAGAGAAAGAAAGTTTACTTGTCTGGTCTGGCTTCTCAGTGGGAAAAAAACTGTTTATGGGCCTATGCTTACCCTGTTTTAGAGATCAAATTTAAGCTTTCTCCAGGACATTTTCACATCTCAAATATACATAAAATAATGGTCTCAGGCTGGTGACACCCTTAGAGCATCTGACAGATGTAAAAGAAAAATCAGTTTGGAGACACATAACTTCAGTCCATGCTGTATAAGTTTCCAACACATTAAACCGTCTAAACGTGAGCTCACAATGAAAAATTATAAAATATATGAGGAAAATATTTAGCTTCATGAGATTAGAAGATATGATGAACGTAGGTTTAGATGTTCAAGAACATCAGATCATGTAAATATAGGACAGGAATGACATACTGAGTATGATTTAAATGATTAAAAACATAACAAATACTGAAAAATACGCAGGAAAAATCAAACACTAAATAAAAAGAACTATATAGCTCTTACATATAAACAGCAAATATATGAAGCAAAAACTGACAGAATTTGGCTTCCCTGGTGGCACCGTGGTTAAGAATCCGCCTGCCAATGCAGGGGCCATGGGTTCGATCCCTGGTCGGGGAAGATCCCACATGCCGTGGAGCAACTAAGCCCGTGCGCCACAACTACTGAGCCTGTGCTCTAGAGCCCGTGAGCCACAACTACTGAGCCTACACGTCACAGCTACTGAGGCCACACACCACAGCTATTGAAGCCCGCACACCTAGAGCCCATGCTCCGCAACAAGAGAAGCCACCACAATGAGAAGCCCAGCGCCACAACTAGAGAAAGCCTGCATGCAGCAACGAAGACCCAGCACAGCCAAAAATAATAAAATAATAATTTTAAAAAACTTGCAGAATTGAAGGGGCAAATAGACAATTCAATAATAATAACAGTCGGGAGACTTCAATGCCACACTTTCACTAATAGATAGAACAAGTAGGCAGAAGATCAACAAGGAAGTAGAAGATTTGAACAATACTATAAATCGACCACATCTAACAGACATCTGTAGAATATTCCACCTACCAACAGTAGAATAGATATTCTTCTCAAGTACGCATGGAACATTCTCCAGGCCAGACCATATGAAGCCATAAAACAAGCCTCAAATGAATTTAAAGGGAGTGAAATAATACAAAGTATGCCCTCCAGTCATAACAGAATTAAATTAGAAAATAACTATAGAAGGAAATTTGTGAAATTCACAAATATGTGAAAATTAAACAATATACTCCTAAATAACCAATGGGTCAAAAAATAAATTGCAAGGGAAATTAGAAAATACCTTGATATAAGTGACAACAAAAACAAAACATACCAAAACTTAGGAGATGCAACTGAAGCAGTTCACAGAAGGAAATTTGTAGCTGTAAATGCCTGTATTAAAAAGGTAGAAAGACATCAAGTCAATAACCTAACTTTCTACCTTTAGAGCCTAGAAAAAGAGGAGTAAACTAAACCCAAAGCAAAGAGAAGGAAAAAATAATTAAGATTAAAGAAGAAATTAATTAAGTAGAGAATAGAAATCAACAGAGCAAAACAATAAAACCAAAAGCGGATTCTTTGACACAATCAACAACACTGACAAACCTTTAGCTAGATTTACTAAGAAAAAAGAGAGAAGACTCAATTACTAAAATCAAGAATGAAAGAGGGGAAATAATTACCAACCTTACAGAAATACAACAGATTATGAGGGAATACTTTGAATAATGGTATGCCAACAAATTAGACAACCTAAATGAAATGGACAAATTCCTAGGAAGGCCAAAACCGACTCAATAAAAAAATAGAAAATCTGACTAGACCTATAAAAAGTAAAGAGGTTGAATTAGTAATTTAAAAGCTAGGCCCAAAGTAAGCCCAGTCCCAAACGGTTTCAATGATGAATTTAACCAAATATTTAAAGAATAATTAGTACCAACCTTTCACAAATTCATCCAAAAGTTAGAAGAGTAAGATACACTTTCCAACTCATTCTGTAAGGCTAATACTATCCTGGTACTAAACAAGACAAAGATATCACAAAAGAAAGCTACAGACCAGTATCCTTTATAAATATAAATGCAAAAATCCTCAACAAAATACTAGCAAACTGAATCCAACAACATATGCAAAAGATTGTACATCATAACCAAGAGGGAATTATCTCAGGAATGCAAGGTCAGTTCAACACATGAAAATCAACCAGTGTGACACATCATATTAATAAAATGGAGAGAAAAACCACATGGCCAATAAGCATATGAAGACACTCAACATCATTAGTCATCAGTGAAACGGAAATCAAAACCACAATGAGATACCACTTCACACCCACTAGGACAGCTAGAATCAAAAGTCAGATAATAAGGGTTATCAAGGATGTGAACAAATCGAAACCCTCATATACTACCGGTGGGAATGCAAAATGGTGTGGCAGTTTGGAAAACAGTTTTACAGTTTTTCAAATTGTTAAACAGACTACAGTATCTCCCAGCAATTTAACTTCTATATGTATGCCCAAGACAAAAGAAGACATACGTCCACACAAAAACTTGTATACTAATTTTAATAGCATTATTCATAATGGCCATAAGGTGAAACAACTCATGTGTCCATCAACTGATAAATGGGTAAACAAAATGTGATATATCCACACAAGGGACTATTACTCAACAATAAGGAGAAATGTTGATACCTGCATTAATATGGATAAACCTTGAAAACGTTATGCTAAGCCAAGGAACCAGACAGAAGGACTGTATTTAACATGATTCCTTTTATATGAAAACTTCATAGTAGGCAAAAAGCAGATTAACATTTTTCTATGACTAGGGAGTGGGGGGAGGCAAAATGAAGAGTTACTGCTTTGGGGTGATGAAAATGTTATAACCTTAAATTGTGGTGATAGTTGCACAGTTTTGTGAATATATTAAAATCCAATGAATTGTATAATTTAAATGGGTTAATTTTATAGTTTAGTCTATTTAAATCCAATAGACCATGTATAGAATCTGTGTGCTAAAAACAACAAAACATTGATGGAAAAAATCAAACTTGATATAAATAAATGGAGGATCATGCCATGCTCATGAATTGGATTTAGCCAGAGTTCTTTGTTACGAGAACAAAAATTCAATCAATTTTTTAAAAAAAGATAAATTAGCCTTTATAAAAGTTAAAAACCTTTGCTCTGTGAAAGACAATTTTAAGAGAATAAAAAGACAAACTGCAAACTGAGAAAATATTTACATATCCAAACCATATAATGAACTCTCAAAACTCGGCAGTAAGAAAACAACTGGAAAAAATATATAGACAAAATACTTGAACTGACAGTTCCCCAAGAAGATATGTGGTTGGCAAAGAGCACATGAAAAGATGCTCAATATCATTAGCCATTTAGGGAGATGTTACTTACAAGTATATTTATCAGCATGGCCAAAACTAATACTAATAGTAAAATTAACAATACTGTGTGCTGGGAAGAATGTGAATCAACTCTAATACATTGCTCCTACAGTGCAATAGTATGAGTGCAATATATAGCACTTTAGAAAACACTTCGGCAGTTTCTTATAAAGTTAAACTAAAACATCAGATGACACACCAAACCCACTCTGATATTAACTTAGATAAATGAAAGCTTAACATTTACAGAAAAATCCATACACAAATCTTTATAGCAGCCGTATTCATAATCACTAGAAGCTTTAAATGGCAGCTGCTGTTTAAAAGAGATCAGTAGTTGCCAGTGTAGACTACAAAGAAGCAGCACAGAGAGTTTTGAGGGCAAGGGAACTGTTTTGTATCCTGATTGTGGTGGTAGTTACACGAACCTGTACGTGCATTCAAACTCATAGAACTGTACCCCAAAAGAGAAAAGGAAAGGCAAGGAAGCCATTTTACTGTATGTTAATTTTCAAAAGAAAAAAGTAAAGAAATAAAATAACACCTAGAGTGCAATGAAAAGTAAACAGAATGGTCTCTGTGCAATAGTCCTAGAAAGCACGCATTTACCACCCAAAAAATGTGTTCAAGGTGTGCTTTTGCTTTTGTTTTAGTGGAGTTCAGGCATGCTTCCTGAAAAAGATGGAAACAACCAAATAGCTCCTTCCTCACCTTCCCACC
Organism: Globicephala melas; assembly: GCF_963455315.2. NCBI lineage: Eukaryota > Metazoa > Chordata > Mammalia > Artiodactyla > Delphinidae > Globicephala > Globicephala melas. Next base: position 129,402,041 of record NC_083317.1, on the reverse strand, counting down.
TTGTCCTCCATCCCCCATGTGGTTTTGCAGGAGACCTTTTTCTGCGTCCCAACGAGTCCCCTAGAATTACTATAACTGGCCCCAGACAATCCATGAAAACCTTCTTGAGTCACCAGACACGTTTTAAATTTTTATCATTATTTTTTAATAATACCTGTTACTTATACTGACATCATGGATTCATAAGCCAGTATTTCATGCATCAAGGTAATTCATCAAGTTCCCAGAGTGCCTCCAGGTAGTTATTAGAATAGTGTAACTTCTTACCTATGTATTATTTTATGGATACATGTACAATAACTTATTAAAACAATTTCATTTTAAAAACGATTACAATTCTAGTTTTTCAATGTTATAAATAGTATCGATGTAAACATCCAATTTTGTGTATATTTCTATAGAATATAGTTCTCATATCCATGATAATGTTTAATCCTTTTCCCAGGTTGTATCTGATAGCTCAAAATTTGTCAATTTACAGACTTAGATAGATTGAATTGTTTTTCTCTAATTGCATTACTTGTCACTTGCCCTTAATAAAGCTCCGCCTGCCTTATTTTCTGCCTACAAATGTAGACTTGAAATTTCATCCCTTCATTGATTTGTTAATTCCTGCTTAGTGAGTTTACTGTATCCATAAATCTCAGAGCTCATGGTATACTTGCTTTTCCAAATTAACTATAACACTGTTAAAGTTTTTAGCAAAAAAAAAGAAAAAAGATAAACATTTCTATCAATAAGAAAAGAGAATGGCAATTAGAAACTCCAGAATAAAGAAAACTCTATATATGAAATGACAAAACTAAATATAAAGAAAATTATATGTGACATGATTTTGAGGATGTCTTTGACCTTGGCATTTGCAACATTCTCCTTTGAGAGGCACAGATTTGGAGAAAATTACTTCTCTTCCTCTTTGGATACAGTCCCATTAAATGACTCCTAAGTAAGTAGTATACCTATCAGCCAGTATAACAAAGAGAATTTTAGGATATTTAGATTTAGGAATCAACCTAAACAAAAATACGAAAGTCTTAATTATGCCTATATCAGAACCTTAACAATGTAAAAATAGTAGAACAACAACAGCAGTCGAGAACTGAAGGGGAGAAGAAGGAGATGGAACGGAGGGGCATTAATTTCCTCATATTCTATAGTCAAAAGTCAAGACACTGTCTAAATAGATGAATCAACAAGTAATGGATAGAGATATATTATTTATAGTTTTAAAAGTAGCAGATAGAAGAACTAAATAAAGAACAAACAAAAAAGTGGAAATAGAAAGGGAACTAGAGAAAGGGTAGAAAGTGAGCGAAATTTATTATTTTTTATAATAGGGAATCAATAAATATGCTTAAAGTTGATAAATCACTTAGCATTGACAAATCAAGAAATAGTGGAAAAGTCTATTATTTAGAATTATGGAATAAGAACTAAAAACAAAAAAAACCCTCAAAAGTGCTTTTCTTTGAAATATAATGCTAAGATCAGAGGTGGGAAAGAAAAGTGTTTTTTTCTTTCATTCCATATTCTTCTGTACTGTGTAGATTTTTTTATTTGGGGGGACAGATATTGCTATAATCATAAAAAATAATGAAACAGATAATAAATAAAAGGTTAGACAAACATTCTGGGCAAATACAAGCAAAATAAAGCAGGAGGTAATATGGAATTCAAGGAAAAAATAATTAGTAGAACAACTACAAAAAAAAATTGTAGAAGATTTTACCCAAAGTGTTAAGTAAGTGGTGGGATTATAGGGTTTTTTTCCCCTTTCTTATCTGTATTTTCTAATATTTATGCAGTAGTCATTGATTATCTATTTAAAAAGAAAAAGGAATAAGTGAAAGTGAAAATGAGAAGAGCATTCCTTACTTCCACCAAAAGACCCAATGAACACCAAGCAGAGGTAAATCTCCCTTCCAGGGAGTGCCCACCATGCAGACCAACTAGCCCTGAAATTCCATCATTCTACAGCCTTGTACCACCTGGGAATTAACCACGCTGTGCTGTAGTTCACCCCACTCTTCCTACACCTCCTAATTCACCTCTCCCTATTTAATAGCATTAAAACCATAAGCATTGACAAAGACCATGATTTCCTTCTTTATAACTCGACCCATTCAAAAGTGTTTTTGAGAGTACTTACACACACACACACACACACACACACACACACGCACACACCCCACAGCAGGAAAAGAGTAAATTGTGAAATCCAAGCAAAGGAAAACTTAGGATAAAGGTTATGGCTATAATCCAACACATGCAGCAAGTTCTGCACACCTATCAAAATGGGCCACAAGTTATGGAACTGAGCTTTCCAACTCCCTCCTCTTCCCTACTCCTCCAAAAAGGAGGAAATCCCCTGAGTTAGAAGATTCCCAGGATCCGTGAGTTAGGACACAAAACTCACACTAGTGTGTTGCTTGTTTGAGAGAACCTCCGTTTCATCTGACAGGACAAACTGAAAGAGATTTTCCCTTGGATGCACTGGGTTCAGGGTTATTTAAGAAGTTCTCACCACAGGAGAACAAAAGGTAATTATGTAAGGTGATGGAAGTTTTAGCTAACTTTATTGTGGTAATCATTTCACAATATGTACATGTATCCAAGTACCACATTGTACACCTTGAACTTACACAATGTTATATGTTGATTATACCTCAGTAAAGCTGGGGGGAAAAGAAGCTCTTTGAGCATGTGTACCCTCTGCTCCTCCCTTTTGACCTGAATGACATCTTTCCTTAGGACCCTAAGTTCACAGTGTTCTTTTTTTTTTTTTTTTTTATGCGGTATGCGGGCCTCTCACTGTTGTGGCCTCTCCCATTGCGGAGCACAGGCTCCGGACGCGCAGGCTCAGCGGCCATGGCTCACGGGCCCAGCTGCTCCGCGGCATGTGGGATCTTCCCGGACCGGGGCACGAACCTAGGTCCCCTGCATCGGCAGGCAGACTCTCAACCACTGCGCCCCCAGGGAAGCCCCACAGTGTTCTCTTGGTAGACAAGTGCTAACTAATGTTTCCCAGCTGTACTGGACTGAAAAATATTCCACTAGCCCATCTTCCAAATCTGACAGTATCAATCAGGAAATTGACACCCAAGTGGCATCCTGAGGATGGTTCCCATATAAACCCACCCTGGCTCTGATCAAGAGGCAACATGAGGGTAGTAAGAACAAAGAAATGTCAGAATACTACCAAATGTATACTTCTGGGCCTCAAAGAGTCATTTCATCACAGAAATCTGTAAGTATTTTTTTGGAGAAGTACTATATTTGGCAGACTTCGGAAGGAAATTTATAAAGGATTTATATTTACCAAAAAAAAGACAAGTGATCATCTAAATGCACCAGATATTTAAATTTTCAATCTATTCTTCTTTGAGATCTCAAACACCTTGATGTCAATTTTAAAAGAGAAAAAGCTTAGTCAAGACAATAGGAACTATTCAATTGATTCCTAAAACATTTGGTCAAGAAATTATTTAAATACACCAGAAAGACTTCAAAACCAGAGTAATATATGTTTTCTAATATATCCATGGGATGTATGACAAAAGGAGCTTTTCCTGACAGTCCAGTACAACTGCCATTTCAGATCTAAAGGTTATGTCAGCAAATCATCAAAGACAATTTATTAACTGCCCTCAGGAGAAGGGCATGCAGCGCTGTGTCAGCCAGTGATGGCAGCGTTCACGCTCATCAACACAAACGTGAACAGCCTGATCTCTGCTTGTGGGAGAGAAACAATAGAATGCCAACAGCTTGCACAGAAGTCATTTAGCACAAAAGAAAAAAAGGTCAATTCTTAGAAAAAAAATCAATTAAAGAGATATAACTAGGTGCATTTAGAGAAACTTATCCACACGCTCACCCCAGCCCCTGAAAAAAATCATTCCTCTAAATTCCATCCATTCATGGTACTTAGGGTACACATCTGTGATTCTCAGGTTTTTTTATTTTTAAGAGTTGAGACTGATATCCTGTCATAGCTTGACTGATTGCAGCTGTAACAATGTTGAAATCCTCAAAGGCATAAATGGTAAATATTTATCACTTAATTAATGTTAATATTTTAAGATGTTTATGACAACTCTTAAGATGATTGACAACATGCTGTGGGTCCAGCAAAAACAGGATTTGGATTTCATGATGTAGAGTAGTGGTAAGGATGAAGATCAGGTTGAAATTAATCCAGACCCTGAACAAAGCTCAGCATCATTTAGTTGATTCAACAGAAAATGCTGTCAATCAAGACTTTTGGCTACTGTATGGTATAATGTGGTAGCCAAGACGGCCAGTTTTATGATATGCAGTGAGGCAGATGGTTTTTCCCAAGAATTGCCACAGCAATAGCTCCCACGCCACATGCATTTCCATGGAAGGATCACGCCGACCCTCCATCAAGAGATGGAGTCTAATTGCCCTCTCCTGAATCTGTCCTGACCTGATGACTCACTTGTCATCAGTTGAACAAATTGAATGATACTGCTGAGTTCTGCAACAAAGTCAGAAAAGGCCATGAAGCTTCTACCTGGTTCTCATGTGACATTCACTCTGGGAGAAACTGTCTGCCATATAAGAAATCCAGTTACTCTGAGACCACCACTTGAAAAGGCCACAGGTAGGTGTTCCTTTAGAAAGTCCCGGCTGAGCCCAGCATTCATCTATTCTGATCCTGCACCCAATTCCAATGTATGGGAGCTTTTCCACACCACCAAGTAATTCTACAATTTAAATCAACTCTGACACTATCTCCCTTGAGATAGCATCAGATTCCATAGGATTAGGGCTCAGTCCCACAAGAATGCCCTCCCTGCCACACACCAACTTCAGATGCCAATGCAAAGTCCAGGTTGTCACCTGTGCTTTTTTTCGACCAATAGGCTATAGATGGGAGGTTTCAACAAGCCTCTCCCTGGGTTCGATTAATTTACTAAGATGGCTGACAGAACTCAGAGAAACATTTTACTTACTAGATGACTGGTATATTATAAAAGGGTATAACACAGGAGCAGCCAGGTGGAAGAGATGCTTTGGGTAAGGCATGGGGGGGAGGGCACAGAGCTTCCATGCCCTCTAAGCTGGTCACTTTCCCTGAATCTTCACCTGTTTACCAACCAGGAAGGTCTCCAAACCCCATCCCTTTGGGTTTTTATGGAGGTTTTGTTACCTAGGCATAATTGATTAAATAATTGGTCATTGATTCATCCTCCAACCTCTTTCCCTTACCCAGAAGTTGCGGGGTTGGGGATGGGCGGTTCTGGGTGGGACTGAAATTTCCTATCATCTTATCACATGGTTGGGTCCCCTGGCAACCAGCACCCATCTTTAGGTGACCTAGGTGCTTTCCAAAGTCACCTCATTACCTTAACAAAAGACATCTTTATTGCTCTTATCACTTGGGAAATTACAATGGTTTTAGGAGTTCTGTGCCAGAAACAGGGACAAAGACCAAATATGTATTTCTTATTATAAACCACAAGATCACGTTTATCCCACCAAGATGTCAGATATATGAGTTGTCTTAGACTTTCCAGAATAACAGTTCACCAGTTAAGAACCACTGAGTGACCTCAGTCCATGTCATGGGGAGCAGAAGAATAACTCAGTGAAATCCTGCCTGAATATCAAACCCACCAAACGAGATATAGTAAAAATGGTTATTGTTTTAAGCCACTAATTTTATAGTAGTTTTTATGCAGCCTGAACATTCAGGCAAATGTTGCCAACAGCATTGGGAAAACCCCTGTGGACCCATCTACAACCATGGCATGTTTTCTTCCACAAAATCTCTATGGAAATCCACATGGTTTGCACCCTTGCCATGCAGGGCTGCTTCAATCTCTATGAAAGCGTTTATTTAAATGCCAGGTGACCCTAGCGTACTTAGATACTTGTTTTCACATCATTAACCATTTGACAGGGATGCTTGGAGTACAGAGGATACTAACAGACTAAAATCTTCTACCCACAGAGGAGGAATCCGAAATTAAAATAAGATATTTCTGAAATTGTCATGTGAGTTGGTGAGTGAATCCATCTTGTGCTACATGAAACCTCAAAAATATCTTGACCTATTAACTAAGAAGAGCTAAAGACAGTTGTCAACTCTATGTCCTCTGAATGCTGATTTGTAACTTAGAATATATTTCTCCACAAATATCTAGGCATTAGTCTTAATAACACTAATCTAATCTGTGGGCCCCATGGGCCAGGATCACAAGCTAATGAAGGGGAAGAAGGATGAAGAAAGAATTCTCTCTCTTCCCTGGGAGCAGGGCCAGCCCCTGAAGAAATGTAAGGTGTAGCTTTGTCTTCAGCCCTCTGGTACCTTAGAATCCCTTCTCGCCAGTTTCTGGGACCCCCAGGTCACTCCCTGATGGTGGAATCACATCCAGGTCTGCACTTCATTCCAGCACCTCTCACCCCCATGCTGCATGCTCTAATATTATTTATCTAATTTCTTACCTCCACTCCCCCAGGAAACATATTCTCACTAATATATAAATGGTCGATTGACTCTTTCTGTCTTTATTTACATTACTGAGATTTCAGGCTGCTGGGCTACATGAAGTGAAAATGACTAGGAAAACCAGCCAGCAAGCAAAACAGCCCTCCTTCGAGTGTCTTCTGGCTTCTCCCCTCCTGATCCTGTGGATTCTCTCTAGCTTCTTGGAGGAGTCAGTAGCAGGAAAGTCAGTGATGAGGTTGGGGGGAAGTATTGTGGTAAACTCATCCATGTTTGGGTAGTTTGTAAATTGAGAACTTCACATGTAATCTTTATCACAAGGGTGAGGTCAACAGCATCCAGCGTTTAACAACCGGCTCTCTGGAGGAAGATCCCTGATTCGTAGCCTTTGCCAAGCTCTGTGGTGTAAATTTCCCCACTATATCTGACTTTCAGATACCAATGTGCCGTCACTGAACACGGAGTTAGGAAGTGATGAGCACAGTCAGCTCTCCTGAGCCAGCAAGAGCCAGCTTCAGCCACCACTGCCAACACCTATGGCCACCACATCCTACTTCCAAGCCCTGGCAGCCAAGATAAACCAGAGGTGGGGTTCAATGTGGAGACCATTTCTGAGAGGAGACTGGTGATTGAAGTCTAAAAGATACCCTTCTACCTTTGCCCATGCAGTCCTGCTCAGTTTTCTGTCTCCAAAGTCCTTTCCTCCCCACACCTGGGACCCCTTGGCTTCTAACTCATTGCTAAGAGCCACTGACCATGGTGGGCCCCTTTCTGGTCACTGTGTCCCTAGTTTGTTTGCTTTATGCACCCAAGTTCCTGTCCCGACCCCTTGCCCATCCTCCAAATGACTCTTGGCCCCTGGCCTCTGCCCCCAGAGACTGGATCCCCAGCATAAACCAATTCCTCTGGCCAGAGACCTGTTCCTTGCTGGCTGGTATCCCCAAGGCGATCAAGACTGGGCTTTGGGGAGAATGAAAAGGAATCTATCATGTCTTGAGTGTCGATGTTTCAGGCATCCGTGCAATGTGGGGAGGCAATTCTCTCTGCCTCATAGGTGAAGACGCTGAGGCCTAGACAGAATCCCAAGGCCACACAACTTATGAGCGCAGAATCCAATTTTAAACCAGACTTGGTGAGGCTAAAGACAGGTCTGTCTGACCTTCACACCCACCCTGTACCCACCATACTTGTGGTTTTCAGACTCTTCCCCAGGAATTTAAAGTCCAGAGCAGATGATTTTAAAACACTACAAATATTTTGTGCAAATTTTGTGCTTGAATATATTTTAAGCATTTTTAAAGAACTATACAAATTAAAGCAACATGCAAAGTCAGTGTGTTTTACACCAGATATGGGTAACCTGTGCTGCCGGGTTAGTGCATATAGACCTCAAAATAAAGTTTCCTTATTATCTCATTAATGTATTTACCCTCTTTTGTAGAAAATTGTGCACATGAACAAAAGTGGGGCAAAGTCATTACATCATGGAAGCGCCAAGGTTTTGGTATCTTTCACCAGTAAGGTAAGATGGGACATCTACTCCAATCGGTTGGGGGAAACTGAACATAAAAAAAAGACTGCTCTTTACACTCTCTGTGTTTCGTGTTCTCACCACTTTTGTTTCAGTTGTGTTTTTTACTCTGCTTCCTCCAACATCTTTTCACCATTGTCTAAACAGTACTTCTCTTTTATTAAAATCACATATTCCCACCTGGCTAATGTATTTATTTTTTTGTGAGCTTATTGTCTATTTTCCCAATTCTCACCTCCCTCCTACCCTCCAAATGTAGACTCTAGGAAGGAAGGGACTTTGTTCTGTTCATCACTACATCCAGGGCACCTAGACCACTGCCCAGAATATAGTAGGTGCTCAACAAAATTTTTTGAATGCATAGATAATGAACAAATGAAAATGAATTTGACTACTTTGAGATTTTGAGTGACTGTATGACAGAGATAGGTACTAAGATGTATGAGAGTTTTTCTAATGATATTGCCAAACATCTCATAATGTTAGAACATAAACTTGAAAAGTGTTTTCTAGAATACAGTTGTGATTTAATACCAGCTGAAGAACCCATTCATCACCTCCTTCCAGCTTGTACATTTACTGATTAAAGAAAGTGGGCAGTTCCTAGGCACAGAGAGTAATTCAACTTTGGAACAAAAATATCTTGCCACTTCTCTTTCAAACCTCTGGATGAGTTGCATTTAAGAGAATACTGAGATCATAAGGCTAGCTTTCAGGAATTTATATGTACAACTAATATCTGTGTGAATCAGGAATTTTTCTCCAATATTATGTGACCTAGAAAAATGCAGACATAAGTGGAATGTTGAGACTGATTAAGACTGCAAATATTAGCCAAAAAAGTTGATTTCAAAGGCTGTGTTCATCTAAAAAGCCTCATTTTTCTTACTAGCTAGTTTCAACTATTACACATGTGAACTTATAAAATCAATTCATTCCAATCAAACAAACCTTATCTGTTTTACGTCAGGGTTATTTTATCATTTGAGGGAAATAGAGGATTCCACTGCTAAAAGAAATTAAAATGTGAAAACAATGGCCCTGCCCTGCACAGTGTCCATTCTCCTGAACCGCAGCTGTCGCCTGCCCTAGGAGGCTCTGGGTGGCATTTGAAGTGGTCCCTTGCCTGCTGAGAACCCCTCACGGCACAGCACTGAAGTCCAGCTTCACAGACAGAACCAGTCTCCATCCCTCTGCTGTGGCTCTAACCCACAGTGGTTAGAGCAGGATGAAGGCCACGGGCATGAAGCCAGAGGGAGTTGGCTTTACTCCGTCTCTGTCACTTACCAGTGCTGAGGAAGCAACTTAACTTCTCAAGCATCTGTTCCTTCATCTGGCAAAATGCTAATGTCAATTTCATAGGGCTGTGGTGAGAATTAAAGAGATAATGTGGGCAAAGCTTTAGAACAGAAGTGGGGTGATGTTATTACATTTATTATTTTTGTTATCATCATGTTTTAGCTCTTAGTTTCAACCCGTGTACATAAGGCACCTTGCTTCAGGTCTGCTTGACAGATGTGTTCAGAAAAGTCCAAGGAAATCACAAAGAATTGTAACTAAACAGAAAACTATAAGGGATTGTATAATGGATTGCAGTATTATCGACATTTCTCATTTTGCGACTGATGAGCACATTGCTCCTGAAGGATGCTATCCAGCCTCAGTGTTCCAGGTGGAAGGGAAGGGCCCAACCCTGCAAACTATTATCTCTGATGCACATCTCATCCTCACCACCGTCCCTCACTGCTTGTCTGTGGACTGTTTGAAGCAATAAAGCAAGACATCCAAATGCTCCTAACTTAAACATGCATCCATAAGCATCCCTGTCCTGAGATGGGAAGGAGTTGAAAAAGGCACTGTGCCCTAGCCCTGCCTCCTGGGAAGCGCACAGGAGAGGGCTTTACAGGCTTCCTAGGTAGTGAGAGGACACCTTGAATTGGAAGTAGCATGGCTGAGCCAGGTTAATGCTCCTGGAAGCCTCCCCAGGAGATGACACTCTATGATCCAGCCTCAGGGGTCTGGGGGCTCCCCTCCCAGAGCCAGGCCCCCTCCTACCCCACACCTACCACTGAGCTTGAGCTGCCTGGGGGGTGGCACAGTTAGATGCACTTACTCCCCTCCCCTCCGTGGGGCTCCTGCACCAGGACCCCTCTGCCCTCATGTTGTGGTGAATCAGGGCCACTCCCTTTAGAAGGTCCAGCTTCCTCTGCCCAGGCTCCTGCCCCTGTCCTTCTTGGATCACTGCTGCCTGCCAGCACCCTGACCCAACCCCATTGCCCACAGAATCACTGCCTCCAATCACTGCCTCACTTCTCCAAGGAGAAGGAAAAGCTGAGAAAGAAGCTGAGGGGCCTTTGAAAACCCCTTGACTCCTCCCACTGAATGGGGACACATCCACTCATATCCCCAGCCTTGACCTGTTGAGTACCTACTACACTCGGGCTCTGTGCTAGGCCCTGGGCATTTGGAAAATGAACAAAGCAGAGCACCTGGGTCAAGCCACTCATGGTGTAGGAGAGACACAGAGTACAGAATAAGAGGGAAGCTTAGGGGCTGGGAAGCCTACCTGACCCAGCTGGAACACTGCCCTGGGAAGCGGACTCTGGGATGGAGTCATCAGGCAGGATTCAGTAAGGAGTTGCCCTGCGATCGACACCTGTGGAAGGGAGAGGACAGAAGTGGGTTGGGCAGTGGGAGAAACTGAGTCATGGCACAGGGACACAGGCTCAACGACAGCCTCAACCAACACCATGAGGACCACTGAAGTTAAAATAACACCGTGGAGTTTCCCCAATATCCAGAACTTTAGGCTCCTGCATCAATCAGTTGTTGAACTGAGCCCAGGGGCATGGCCTTGGACACACCACTTCCCAAACTCCTGTGTATACAGCTCCCTTTATTCTGGACTATCTCTCTGGACTATCTCTGCAGAACACATTTTAAGTCTCCAGTCCAAATGCCCCAAACTCAGAGATCATCTATGTCATTAACGTCATAAGATTCAGAACATGGCTGCCTGGGATGGGGCTGCCACCGAGACCAAGCCATGGAAAGCTGTGTGCCTTTCCTACCCAAAACCTGGGATCCCAGCTCCATTCCTACTCTCAATCAGCCACCAGCTTAGAGGCAGGGCTTCCCCAGGAACATTCCTGAATTAACCAGGATGCTTTCAGGGGACAAGGATTGAACCTCTACTCAAACTGGTTCAAGAAGAAAAGTAGTGTAAGGATTTTAATGGCTTAGGTAACTGAAAAGTCCAGGGATAGGTCTAGCTTCAGAAAAAGCTGGATCCAGGGCTTTGCTCTCTTTCCATCTCTCAACTCTGCTTTCCCCTGTGTTAGCTGCATTCTTACACACGTTCTTTCTTTGCACTGCCACCTGGAAGCTCCAGGTTTACATTCTGCCATCTTAATAATCCCCATTAATAAATATGGACATTCTACTGCTTCATATTGCCTATGAAATCCTGGATTTGCACCTCATTGGCTTGGTGGATGTCACCTACGCAACCCTGAACCAATCGCTGTGGTTAGGGGGATAGAACACATGGATTGTTTGGGGTTTCGACATATGCTGGGGAAGAAGGGGGGTGTCACTCTTTCCAGATTACATGGCCTGGCAGTGGGGGGAGAAACAGTTCCCCACAGGAAAACCAGGATCCAGCCTCAGAAGAAGAAATGGATACTGGATTTCCAGAAACATCCCACTACAATACTCTTTGCTGACACAGCTTGTAGGGCCTGTGCTGGACTCTGCCCTCACTTTGTGGCCTGGCAGAAGTGATAGAAAAAGCCCTGCCCTGGGACCCTCCCTGTTTTGTACCATGTTCAGTGTGGCTAGCCCCTATGTCTCATGTCCCTCATAGCCAAGATGGTTATCTGTCCTGCTGCACTGAAGAAACACCCAAGTTGGAGATGGGCAGGAACTGTCTGCATAATTATCACAAGTTTCCTTCCAGCTTCCTGTCTCAGCAATTTACTAGCAAGTATCCATGGAATGGATTTGACATTGAGGATGTAGGAGGGGACCAGAAAGAGGGAGAAAAGTAAATGCAATGGAAATTCCCCACCTTCTAGTTACTGCTGACAGTTTGGCTTTTGATTGGCCTCTTGGAATCCGATTCTACTCTGAGTTTCCAACTTGACCTCAGCTGCTGTTGGCTCTGTTCTGGCATCACTGGACCTGACTCCGCCTTGTTCTGCAGCTAGAGAGGCTCCTGACAATTCTCTGCTCCAGTGGAGCAGACTTCTCTGCCGTCTGACTACTGGGCTTCCTCTGGCTCGTTGAGGCCTTTGTGTGAATCTGAAGGCTCCCGTTCTTCTGGACAGACACAGCCGTGCCAGGACACGTGGCTTGGTGAGTGGAAAGTGAGTGGGACCTTAGTCCTCCCAGACACTTTGCCCTTGGGCAATGGGCAACCTGCTCAGTGGTGAGCAGGAGCCCTGACTGGCATCTCCCTGATTGGCACTGACCACACGGGGGCCCAGTGCCACAGGCTTTCCCCACAGGACCTGACAAAACCCAGAGCTGACCTCCCCACTGCCTTTGGTCCACATCGCTGTCTGAATCACCCCAAACCTGGGAGTCCTGAGAGCTGAAATCATGTCACAATACTCACTCTGTTCAGTAAACGCTTGCCAAACCGGAAGATGAGTGGCAAGCATCCAAGGTCCTGCTCTCCACACCCTGGACAGCAGGACCTTGGATGGGTGGGGTTTGCACTGTTGAAGTCAGCCCTGCCTCTTCAGCACATGCTCCTTTGCTCCAGTGTTCCATCAAAACCCCTTAGTTAAGGCTTCCCTGTCCAGCGCTCTCTGTTCCCGCCTTAATGGGCAGTTAAATCAGTCTGGGCTGTTACTGGGGAGAAGGCAGAGAGGGGCCCTCCTTCCTGATGGAGAAGACTTTCTTTGAAGATTTTCTCTTTCTCTTGCTGACCCAGAAGCACCCTTTGGCCTTGACCCCAGCGGCACAGACAGCTCCTCAAAAAAGAATGAATGGGGCTTCCCTGGTGGCGCAGTGGTTGGGAGTCTGCCTGCCGATGCAGGGGACGTGGGTTTGTGCCCCGGTCCGGGAGGATCCCACATGCCGCGGAGCGGCTGGGCCCGTGGGGCATGGCCGCTGGGCCTGCGCGTCCGGGGCCTGTGCTCTGCGGCGGGAGAGGCCACAGCGGGGAAAGGCCCGCGTGCCGCAAAAAAACCCCCCAAAAAACAAACAAACAAACAAAAAAAATGAATGGCCACTTGCCAGGGAATCAATGAGCCCAGGGAAGAGTCCTGAGAGGGAAGCAGGCATCCCAGCCCTGGGACAAGGGTCAGATACACTTTAGCACCCACACTGCTGACATCCCCTCCCGCGGCCCTCCCAGATCTGACCTCTGACCTTCACTGCCCTCTCCCCCACCACCCCTGCACCTTGCCCCCTGGCAGAGCATACGGCTGAAAGACCCAGACCCAGCCACGCAGCGCACAGCGTTGGCTGCACACAGAATTACACCGCCGAGGGGCAAGCAGAATGGATGGGGGAGGCTGATAGACCCAGAGACTCCAGAGCAATTTCACTTGGATTTGATTCATGGCTTGTCAGAGCACTAACCAAATATTCCATTTTCATTTTCACCCTCCTCTCTCTCCCATTGACTGGCATCATAATTGAAAACTCTGGCGTGAAGGGCCGGGGCCACCTGTCTGCAGGGCCTTCAATTCCACCTGCTCAGAATGTCTTATGCCTGAAAGAGGGGGACAGAGGGGAAAATCAGCAAACAGATGGTGTGGGGATTAGATTCACATATGGGCTGCCCTCTGACGACTCTGTTATGTTGGCTTGAGCAAGCCAGGACTCTCCCGCCCTCTGCTCTCAGCCTTTTGAGCTTATTCCTGCTTGTTTGCTCAACTACAAAAAGGATGCAGGGCCAGAAAGGTGGACTGCGTTTGCAGTCACTCTCTCCCCTCCTTGTTTGAAGGCCTGCCGAGAGGCAAGCTGGCCAGAGGAGAGTTTTACAATAAAGGGGCAATCCAACTTGGAGAATTTTTAAAATTTCCTTTTCTCAAATAAATAGCTCTTAAAGGTTAGCCCAAATGATAATAACACCTAACATTTATTGAGCCCTTACAACTTGCCAGGAGCCATTTTAAGAATCTTACAAAAATTAGCTCATTTTACCTTGGTAAGAACACTATGTGCTAGGTACTATTGTTACTTACCCCCACTTCACAGATGGGAAGCTGAGATCAAGGGATGCTAAGAAACTGGCTTGAGGTCAAACAGTTAAGAACTATTAAAGAACTGGATTTCAACACAGCCAGACATCTTAACTTGTATGTCATGCTTCCTTGAGCTCAAAGATCGAGACCTAAAATAAACAGGTAGATAGATAGATGATAGAAAGGGATAGATTAGCTAGCTAGATAGTAGATAGATATATAGGTAGATAGATAGATAGTGATAGATAGATAGATAGATAGATGCATAGAGAAAATAGATACATACATATATAATAGCTAGCTAGATGATATTTTTAATGGTAGTAAATACGAGTCTCTACCAGTACAGTGAAGGCTGAGGCTGGTGCAAGAATCCCAGTTGTCCTTGTCTGTTAGAGGTAGAATGGTTCAGCTACCTCAGTTCCAGGGCCCAGTTCGAAAGGGTGGGGAAGGAACAGAGAGGAAGGGCTGAGGTTCTGAGTCTGCACGGTCAGGATACGGTATACCTGTAGAAACAGGAGTGTTCCAGACCCTCTGAGCTCTCTGACTGCTGTGCTGTGACCTCTCCAGCTCAGCAACTGACACAGGAGTGAAGCCCAGGCTGGGTAAACCTGGGATGGAGAGCTGAGGAGGTGACCCACTAAATATCACCTGGACAAGTCAGAACGCCACCCAATGGAGCACTCAGGGCTGGGGTGGGAGTAGATGACTGGAGGGCAGAGTGGAAATCTGAGGCAGAACCAGCCTTGGGGACCCTGTGCATATGGCTTGGGCTCTGAGGGCACAAGATACCACACCCAGCACAACAGACATTACTGCAGACAGGCATACAATTGAGCTTCTAGAGGACCCCAGGGCAGGAACCTGAAACCTGTGCTTTTATCACGCACCCCAGATGGTTCTGGTCATCAGACAGGTATGGGGACCTCAGAGGTAAAAAGCTGAAGGTCTGAAAGAGCTCCATTCTCCTGTTTGCCAGTCCCCAGCCTGCCTGCCCAGGCCATATCTTCTGCCACTAAGGGGTGATTGCCTTACCAGCTCCTTCCTTGCCCCACCTAGACAGGTGGCCTGCTCACTCTCTGGGTTTTCAGGGATTTAATAATTGGTTCCCCCAGAATGCTGAAACCAGCAAGTTTTAAATTTGAAACATTCACTTTCTGCCACAGTTCTAAGCCTGACCCACAGTCTGCCCCCCACTTTTCCCTACCTGCCCCCCTGCTGCCTAGATGCTGTGGCCAGACACAGATGCCACTTGCTGCTGGGTCACAGACAGAAGAGTTTTTCCCTGTGCCTGTCCTGAGGACCATGCCCCAAGTTGTACTAGTGTGTGCTAGTTGTTATTGCTGCTGTAACAAATTCCCACAAACTTAGTGCCTTAAAACAGTACAAATTTATTATCTTACGGTTCTGGAGGTCACAACTCTGAAGTGGGTCTTACTGGACTGAAATCAAGGTGTCAGCAGCTCTGCATTCCTTCTGGAGGCTCTACAGGAGAATACTTGCTTTGTCTTTGCCAGCTTCTAGAGGCTGCCCACATTCCTTGGCTTGTGGCCCTGCATCGCTCTCACCTTCACTTCTGTTGTCTTATTTTCTCTCACTCCGATCCTCCTGCTTCCCTCCTATGATGACCCTTGTGATTATAGTAGACCAGATAGTCCAGGATCACCTCCCCATCTCAAGATCCTTAATTTATCACATCTGTCATGTCCCTTTTGCCATGTAAGGTGACATATGCACAGAATCTGAAGATTAGGATGTGGACATCTTTGGGGGGGCCATCATGTTTTCTACCACAGGTTAATAATGTGCACATCCATCCTGCCACTGGGCCGGTGCAGGAAGTAAAGGCATGGGCTTTGGTGACTGGGCACACACTTGGGAAGCCCACACTGCCCAGGAGTGGAGCCCAGGCTGTTTCTGGACCGAGACTCAAGTGACTGGGACACCCAGGGAGGATGGGGGTATGCTGTGAGAGGCGGGTGTGTGCACATGTGTGTGTATACATGCACCTGTGTGCACATGTGTATACAGTACTTGGGTCAGAGTAGTGGTTATCCGATGCTCTGGAGGCAATAAGTGCTGAAAACAGCAACCCAGAGAGAGAGAGCAAGGTTAGAAGGTGGCTTGGCAGTGTTCCCTCATTAAATGGCATAATTAGAACGTGCACCTCAAATTCCCAAGACTGTTCATTGCCGAATTCATTTCTCCACAGAAGCGCAAGAATTCCAGAACTCTCCCGTGCTCATTTCAGAAAAAGAAGCCTGAGGAGAACAAATTGCCTTCTGCTGTCTCGGGCTCCACTGTGGTCTGGCTGCATCGGGAGGCAGACGTGGTCAGCTTTCAGCCCCACAGCCTGACCTGAGGCCTGTGAACACGGGTTTTCTGATCAGACCGCGAACACCTGGGGTCTTTTCACACAGGTTCTTCTGCTCCGGGTGGGGAAAATGGGTGGGAAAGGTCCTGAAGGTATGCTCTGGGCCTGATGCCTGTGCCCCTGTAAATCACTAAATGCCACGGGCACAGTGAGATGCTCAGTGGAGGTCCCAGGGCCCTGCGGGGAGCGGCCTGAGGACCACAGTGCAGGAGGGCAGCGTCTCAGAGAGAGGGACTTGGGCCACCACAGGGCACAAATCCGAGAGTCACCGCTGACGTTGTGGGGGTCTAGAGGGATAGGAGAGACCTCCGCAAAGCCCACACAACACAGCTCTTCTTCCAGAGCTGCCTGGCCAAGCTCCAGAGCAGGTGGGGTCCCCAGGCCTCCACTCCGGAAGGGCAGATTCAGGCTTCTCCAGGTCCCTGGTACCTGGTGTCCAACACTTATGCAGTGAGGACAAAGATGCTTCCCAGGGCTGTGATTTCCTATAGTGCTTCCAAGAAAACATCCGAGTAACCCAGCTGGGTTAAACCCATCTAGGAGCCTGCAGGATGGAGCGGGGACAATCTTCACTCTGTTTCAAATGATGGTGAATGTATCATATTTCATTTCTGAGGACTTTTGTGTTTTCCTATTCGTGACTTCTTCACATTTATGTCCTGCATTTACCTCCTATTTTCCTGTCAATTCTATTTTTATATATTCTTCCCTCTCCATCTTCCCTTTTTTCCCCTTCCTCATATTCCACGATTCCCTCTCAACTCCTGGAAATACCTCCTCTCCCAAGAGGTTTCCCTCTTCTATTTCCAAGCCATCCCCTAAATACTTGTCTTAATAAGCTCCCAATGCTGATCTCCTTACAAATCATTCTTTGCCATTTTGCAGTTGAACCAGTGTCTTGGTTAAAATGAAAAGTCCCCAGGGCACACAATAAATAATAAAAAAGGAGTAACATAATCGAGAGGGTTACGATTCTGAGCAGAAGAAAATAATGTGAAGCAGCTGGACTACATTTTGTGAATCTTAAGCTCAAAATGCAAAAATGAGGGGAGGTGGTGGGCAAGAGCCTGACTCTATGAGCCCTCAGCCTTTCTAGAAACTCTGAACAGCAGCATATGTTTAAGGGGACTGATCTTGGGAAAATAAACACCTCTTCTCACAAAGACCTGCCCTTTGCAAGATGTCAGGAGTCATTCTGGGAGAAAGAAGGAACCTCGGTGTAAAAGGAGGCTTGTGTGGGGCTTCCCTGGCAGTCCAGTGGTCAGGGATTCATGCTTCCACCGCAGGGGACATAGGTTAGATCCCTGGTCGGGGAACTAAGATCCCACAAGCCACGTGGCACGCCCCCCCCCAAAAAAAATAGAAATAGAAAAAGAAAAAGAAAAGAAGTCTTGTGCAATATTAACAAATCCTTAGTGCCAGACTCGCACCGCACACTGGGCCTCCAAAGGACAAATAAGGAGCAGCCCCCGCTCCCATGGGCCTTGCTGGCTTGTGGTGGAAGAATTAAGGAGTGGCAGACTTTAAGGGCGACACAGGCATGACCTCGAATTAGAGACATTGGATTGCAGCCCTGGCTCTGTCTATGTGACTTTCAATGAGTTGCTTAACCTCTCTAGGCCTTGGTTTCCTCATCTGTAAAATGAGGATAATAAAAGAATCTCCTATTGTTGTGAGGTTGAAATGGTATCATCCCTTTAGAGACCTGAGCCCAGTGGCCTAGCACAGAGTGGGCATTCCATTTTGCGTAACCCCTTTTTGAGAATTAATAGGCCTCATAAACTAAAACATGAAGTCTTGTGGATCCTGAGGGCAAGATTTTAAGAGGGATGATAAATTGAGGGGCACAGGGTGTTACACAGGACCATAGACACTGGGTAAAACAAGACATGGAAATCCCTTGAGGTCTAAGCCAGTGCCCTGTCCCTGTAGGCAGTGAGGCTTTCCGCACACAGACATGGGGGCAGGGCCCCTCTGCTGCTGAGGCTGTGATGAGGTACCACCCCTAGGAGGTCAGAAGGATGCTTCCCCTCAACACTGCTGTCCTGGTGTTAAATGTGGTTCCGTTTCATAGATGAAAAACTGAGGCCTAGAGGAAAGTGACTGGCCCAAGGCCCTTTGAGGAGGCCAGAGCAGCAAGATAGGGCAGACCTCTGCCCACTGTCTGGACAGATGTGAGCACAGCTGTGTCAACAGGGGTGGCAGGAGCCTTCCGGATGAACTTGAGGTGCTACTGCACAAGCAGCAAGATGCCTGGCCCCTCTGAGGGCACAGAGCGCAGACAGGTGTGCTCCCCAAGTATTGGTGGCTTTGTCTTGCAGTCACATGGAGTTCAGCACAGACTGCCATCCCAGGAAGCAAGAGGGAGGTGGGAAAATTTGGGCCCTGGTTGACCACAAGCCAGCTGTGGGCCTATGGCACGTCCCTCTGCTCCTCCAGGCCTGTTTCCTCAGGGTTGGCTTGGGTTAGATTCAGAGTCTCAGACGCACAGACTCAGCTAGTGGGTGGTGCCTGCCCAGTCTCCCTTCTTCCTTCCCTCTCTTCCTCTCTCTACTCTTCCTTCCATGGCCCTTGAATACCCTTAATGAACCAGCTTGCCCTCTCCAATCCACCCCAGGTTCTGCCATCCCAAACTGTCTCACTCCCATCACTGTCACTCTCCACTGCCCACCTGGCCCCAAATATATTTGAATTTGCAACCCTAGGCAAAATTTCCTCTAAGGCCTTGCCACTCTAAAGGCAGTGGACCAGTAGCACTGGCACTTCCTGGAAGTGCAGAATCCCAGGCCCCTCTCCAGCCCTGCTGAAACAGAGTCTGTATTTTAGCAGACTCCTGTGGGGGCTGGTCCATGAGTCCCCGTCTGAGGTCCTTTGTAGCCCGATCGCATGTTCTCTCCGCCCCTCAGAGCACACTGTGTTCCCCCTCCATGCTCCACCCCCGAAAAAGATCATCCTGGGTACAAGCATTGCTGAGTTTCCGCTGGAGGGTAAGAACACTTTCAGGAATTCTCTCTTATACTGATGATCTTAGCTTGGTCTTCAGAAAGATCCTTTTTCAAATTCAGTGCCTCAAAGATGGGCAAGTCAGTCCCTACCATAATCACAGGCTTGGTACCCTCATGGAAAACTGGTGAAGCTGGAGAGAAATGTAGACATGGCAAATTTTCATCCTGCTGAAACATAATCAACTTTTGCTTCTGCAGCAATTAGCATAATATTACCGATAATGTTTTTTACATGGCAATTTTGCTGTAAACATTTGTGCTAATTTGCCATGACCCAATTATTTTATGACATACAATTACGAAGTATTTTTCAAGTTGAAATATTTTTGTTTTGCATTTCTATAATCCTTTTCTAGGAAAAAAGTTTAAGAAATCAGCACACCCACAACTTGAAATACAGAATCCTCTCTTAGCTATTGTTGGTGACACTTGCCTTCGCTAAGCCGGGAGGAATTCCCCAGTGCTGGAGTGCTGACATCCTGCATTCACTCCTGACTAATTTGAATTGGGTCTCATTGAAACTGCGCGCTCCATCATTACACAGAGAGATCTTTGGCTCTACACTCCCAGCCTCCTGCCAACACCCACTGACTCCCAAACAGGTAAACACTCTGAATTGGGTGGCTGGGAGGTGGCAAATACCTGCAATGAGAGAAAGGGGCTGGGTTTGCTTTTGAATGAATGTGAAAGCTTTGGCTAAAAGGAGAGTGTGAACATTGCATTATCCTCCCACAGATACGTTCTTAACTGCCTCCCCAAATCCACAAGATGCTGAAAGGAAGAGCACAGCCATGTCCTGAGTTTTGGGTGGTGGGGAGGAGGGAGATGCTGTTCTGGTCACTGTGACGACAGTCTCAGCACCAGTCCTGCGGGCTACTGCTGTCACCCTCTCCAGAACAGATCTGACTAGCTGTAGGTAATAAGGTCCGCAGACCCTCAGTGGACAGCCATAACTGCCTGACCCCAGACTCCTGGATAGACAGAGGGAGATGGCCAGTCTGTGGAAGGTTGGCCGTGCCGACCATTGAGGCAAGGACCCCACACAGGGCTCTGAGGCCACCCCACAGAACATGCCAAGCCTCAGACCCCAGTCATCCCTGGAGGGGTAAGCTCTCAGAGAACTGGACCACAGAGGACCGAGAGCCATGGTGAGGACCATAAGTGCCACGAAGACTGAAGGCAACAGGACAAGGTAAGAGGGTGACCAAGGCAGGCACTGCCAGGAAGAGGCACAGATGTGTGTCCACAGAGGGGCTCCTCTAGGACAGACTTCACCAACGTGGGTTCACCCCACGCCCAAGTGTCGTGGGTTAGACCCTGGACCCTGAAGCTGAATTCAAATCCTGGCTCCACCACTTACTCAAGGTGTAAATGGGGCAAGTTCTTAACATCCCTGTGCTTCAGTTGCCTCTTCTGTGAAATGGGAAGAATAATATTTCCTACCCCCTAGGGTTTTTGTCAGGATTAAATTAATATTTCTAAAATCTTTAGAACAGGCACTACATTTGTTTTTGTAAAATAAAATAAAATTTCTTATTCTTTCAGCTTCCAACCAAGACAAGAATAGAATCTGCAAGGAACAGGCTCCCACCAGACTGAAAGAGGAGAGCAGCAATGTAGGTCAAGTTCCTTAGCAATTATTGAACTGAGGATCATTAAACATTTGTTGCAATAAATACTTTTTGATTGAATGCATAGAACATTTACAGAGCACATACTCTGTCTGTGTTAGGCCCTGGCCAGGTCCTGGAGGAATATAAACACAAATAAATAGAGCTCCAGCCTTGAAGAACCCACAGTCAGCAGCAGGCGTGCAAACTAATAGTTGCACAGAAAAAATGCTGAACTAATGTGCACAAACAGATCACAAAAGAGGAAATAGGGCTAGCACAAAAATCTGTGATTTCCATATTACTAATGCACATTTTTAACGATCGATTTTAAGGTACTTCAGATATTTTAATCAGCTTTATTAAAGTATACTTTATGATCCATAAAATTCACTAATTTAAAGCACACAACATAATCATTTTAACAAGTGTGTATAGTCACATAAACACCATCACAATCACAATATAGAGCATTTGTATCACCCCAAAATATCCCTCATATCCCTTTGTACTCACTTTCCATGACCCCCAGCCCCTGGCAACCTCTGATCTTCTTTCTGTCACTATGGTTTTGGTTCTTCTACAATCTTCTACAAGTTAGATCACACATTGTATGCTTTTTTTGTGTCTGACTTCTTTCACACAGCATAATGTTTTGGGGACTTATTCACACTGTTGTGTGTGGCAGTAGTTTGTCCCTTTCTATTGCTGAGTAGAATTCCACTATGTGGATGTACCACGGTATTCATTTACTAGGTGATAAGATGTTTAGGTTGTTTGTAATTTTTGGCTAGTACATAGAAAGCTATTATAAACATTCACATAAAAGACTTTAAAAGGGTATCTGTTTTCATTTCTTTTGGATAAATACCTAGAAGTCGGATTGCTGGGTCATATTATTTTTTTTTTATTGCCAAACTGCCAAACATATTATTATTTTTAAATTGCTAAACTGTTTTCCAAAGTGACTGTATTATTTTGCAGCCATACCAGCAGTGAATGAGAGCCCCAGTTGCCCTGTATCCTCATCAATACTTGGGAGGATCAGTCTCTTTCATTTTAGTCATTCTCATAGGTGTGTAGTGACATCTCCTTGCGGTTTTGATTTGCAGTTACTAATTATGTTTAGCATGTTTTTCATATGCCTCTTTGGTGAAATATCTGTTCAAATCTTTTGCCCATTCTTAAATTAGGTTATTTGTCTTCTTATTATTGAATGGTGAGAGTTTTTAATATATTCTGGATATATGTACTTTATCAAATATCAATTTGGTATTTCTCCCAGTCTATGGCTTGCCTATTCATTTTCTTAACATCGAGTTTCAAAGAAAAAAAGTTTTAATGTTGATGAAGTCCAATTTAATTTTATGGTTCATGCTTTTTATGCCGTAATGTAACTCCAGGTTGCAGATATTTTCTCCTGTTTTCTTCAAAAAGTTTTATAGTTTTAGCTCCTACATTTAAGTCTCTGGTGCATCTTGAATTAATGTT
Source organism: Globicephala melas (assembly GCF_963455315.2). Taxonomy (NCBI): domain Eukaryota; kingdom Metazoa; phylum Chordata; class Mammalia; order Artiodactyla; family Delphinidae; genus Globicephala; species Globicephala melas. The sequence continues at coordinate 129,379,358 of NC_083317.1, read as the reverse complement.
CATATATCGTATGAGTTAAGGGTCAAGATTCATTGTTTTGCTAATGGGTACCCGGTTGTTCCAAGATCATTTATTAAAAAAGACTATCCTTTCTCCATTGAATTACCTTAGCACTTTTGTTGACAATTGACTATATATGTGTGGAATTCTTTCTTAACTCTCTTGTGTTTCATGGATCTGTACATCTGTCTTTATACAACACCCCATGGTCTTGATTACATAGCTTTATAGCAAGCTTTGAAATCAAGTAATGTAAGTCTTTCAACTGTGTTCTCTTTCAAAATGTTTTGGTTGTTCTAGGTCCTTTGGCTTTCCATATAAATTTTAGAATCAACTTGTCAATTTCAACAAAAACAACTGGTGGCATTTTGATTGGGATTGTGTTGAAACAACAGGTTAATTTGGGGATAATTGACATTTTAACAGTATTATGTCCTTTGGTCCATGATTATTATCATAAATTCTAATGACTTCATAACAGAGGTGGTATGTAACTTACTCAACCATTCCTTCTTGCTGGGTCTTTGCATTGTTTTCAACTTTTCATTCTTTTAATAATGCTTCGTTGATATTGTTTAAGTGAAAGAAGCAGGACACAACATGACATAAAGGTCATAATTATAAAACACACATATATGTATATACACATATATACACATACATATATTAAATAGGTGTAGGGATAAAATAGAAATAAGAAAACAAACTGAAAATAACCAATTAGGGATATACATTATAGCTGACTTACTTTTCCTTCTCTGCTTTCTAAATGTATTGTGACATGGAAGTAAGTGAGTAGTTTTCAACCATTTCAGGCTGTAGAGGTCAGAGGCTGCATGACAAAAAGGTGGCACCTGAGCAGAGTCTGGGAGGATGCAGAGTTTTCCAGGTGCAGGGTGGGAGAAGGGGGAGGGAGTAAATGCCAGGCCAAAGGAACAGCATGAACAAGAGCACAGCAGTATGAAAGAGGGCAGCATGTTCATGGAACCTGGTGATTCTGTATTAGCTAATTAGGATGGAGAGAGGCAGGCTGGGTCAGAGCATGAAGGGTCCAGATTATGAAGTTCCACATATGTGAATACAGGGACTCTAAGTTTTATCTTATCAAGTACTGAGGAACCAACAAAGTGTTGAAGCTGGGTAGTGAGCCTACCAGACTTACATCTTAAAATAATCTCTCAGTGAGTAGCAAGGTGGAGAGGTGAGCAACAGTGAGCTCTGTAGCACAGTGACCGATTAGAGATTCTTGCAGAAACACAGGGTCAAGGTGAGAGGTGCCTGCACTCAGGAAGTGACTGTGGAGGTGAAGACAGGTGGGCAGATGCTACAGATCCAGCAGATGGACTGGATGTCGCACTTACTAAAATGAGGCGACTGGGAGTGGGGACAGGGACAGGTTTACAGATCAGAAACTCAAGATTATTCAATATTAACTTGAGGTGTCTATTAGGAATTCAAGTGCAGAGGTCAAGGAGGCAGCTGGTACTTGAGTCTGTGGCTTAGAAGTTTAGGCTTAATTGTGTAAATGTGGGAGTCCTCAGCATAAAACAGTTATTTAAATTCTAGGGCCTGGATGGACTCTGTTCTTGTTACCTAATGTTATATAACAAACCACCCATGATGTCACCCTATAAAATAAAAATTATTTATATGCTGAATTTATGGAACAGGAATTCAGGAAAAGCATAGCAAGAATAACATACTTTTGCTCCTTAATGTCTGAATGGACTCCCTTGTTCCCTAAATGCAAGAAATGTTCTGAGAAAAGTTGGAGATACAGGAGAGTATAATCACACAGAGCATTCCAGAAGCCACAGAGAAGGAATGAGGGAGAGGGAAGAGATCTGGAGCCTGATTAGGAGATGTACACAGCAGTTCAGAGATGAGAACATAAGAGATTGTGGATGCCCTGGAAAGGTTTGATTTTTGTAAGTGACTGGTATAAAAGGGATGTGTGGAATGGTAGAAATTATGGGACTGGTACTAATAGGTCTTGAAGGAGAATAGATAACAACAGATTTTGTTGTGATCCCAAGTGCATCCCTCCATGGTATAGAGACATATAGGATGGCAGGTCTCCTGGGCCTGGCCCAATTACCTATGTATTTGGAAGACAGAACTCTGTGTGATTCCTTAAATCTAATAATGCTCACAGGGAGTGACTAAATGAAGCCGGATTCCTCAGGTATTCACAGGGTATAGGACAGGGACAGGTATGAAATGGAGGTGGGATAGAATGAGAACAACCTGGAGGAGGAGGAAAGGATAGTTCCATAGAGGAGGCTGGAGATGGGAATGGAAGTAGACTCTGTGTTAGTGAAGGTGGGGATGTAATTCTCATGTGTGGACATAGGTCATTATCAGCTGAGTTTCCTATGTATAGGAATTGGTTATCCATCCTCAGAGGAGTTAGTGTGGTCAGTGTGGAGGCTGAGGGATGGTTAGCCTCTCACTGTGATGGGTAGCACAGAATGTTCTTTTACATACTGGTGCTAATTTATGTCAAAGTTTAGGGTCCTCTAAAGAGAAAAAAATCCTGATAAGCAATGCATGTTTTCAGTTGAGTCTTCTAAAATGCTCTGCCTTAGGATTAAAAGTAAAGGAGAATAGAACTTCCCTGGTGGTGCAGTGGTTGAGAGTCTGCCTGCCGATGCAGGGGACATGGGTTCATGCCCCGGTCCGAGAAGATCCCACATGCCATGGAGCATCTGGGCCTGTGAGCCATGGCCGCTGAGCCTGCGCGTCCGGAGCCTGTGCTCCATGGTGGGAGAGGCCACAACAGTGAGAGGCCTGCGTACCGGAAAAAAAAAAAAAAGAAAGAAAGTAAAGGAGAATAGATGAGCCCTCCAAAGAATGAAACTATGCTTTGAAGCATGTTATCCATTATTAGAGGTGATCGGCCCTTAAATACTGGAGAGAAGAAAGTTGAATCTTCTGTGGAGGAAAATAACACCAAACAAAATCACTATAATTTTTCATTTGTAAATTAAAGCAGTGTTTTTCATACATTGTCCAGCGTTCCATAAAATACAACCAGCCATGACAAGAGTCAAGATGAAATTACCAAAACCAAGAGAAAAAAAAAGAAACAAGCAAACCTACATATGAACAATTTGAATTCAGATTTTTAAATAATTGATGTTAATATAGTCAAGAAAATGGATGTAAAATGGAGAATTTTACCAGAGTCTATCAAAAGGAATCAAATGGAAATTTTAATACTGAAAAATACAATGACTTAAATTAAGAATTAAATGTCTAGATTTAACAGCCGATTAGGCACAACAGAAGAAAGAAATAATGAACGGGAAATAGTAGGACAATAAAAATATACAAACTGAAGCAGAGAGAAAAAAGAATGGTAAATATGAAAAAAAGTATGTGAGGTATATATGGGACAAGCTAAAAAGGCATAACATGTATAATTGAGATCCCCAAAGAGAGAGAATGAGATTGGAGCAATATTTGAAGAGAAAATGACCAAGACTGATTAAAAGACATCAATCCATTGATTTAAGAATCTCTATAAACCCCACACAGGTTAAATATACATAAGAGCATGCTTATGCACAAAATAGGAAAATTGCTATAAACACAAGTCAAAAAAATCTGGAAAAGCAAAATAGAGGAAAACCAATAAAACTAGATTACTTTTAAAGGAAATGATGAAAGAGAGTGACTATGAAATGTCATCTTTCAGTGATGAAAGAAATTATGTTGCAACCCAGAATTATATACACAATAAATATAACTTTCAAAAAAGGAAAAAAGTCATTTAAGACAGACAAAAATTGAACAAATTTGTCATCAGGAGGTTCACATTAAAAGAAATAAATACTAAAGGAAGTTCTACAGCAGAAGGAAAGTTGTCTCATATAGAAAAAGGTGAATTGGGGAGGAATAAAGAAAATTCAAAAAAGAAGATATGTGGGAAGGCAAAATGAATATTGACTTGAAAAAATACATCTTGGGTTGGTTTAATATAAAAGTAAAATTTAAATAAATTTTTGTGGAAATTGACAAGCTGAATCTAAAATGTATATAGAAATGCAAAGAACCAGAAATAGCCAAAACTAAAAGTTGGAGTACTTCCACCACTAACTAGCAAGATTTTCATAAAGTTAGCATGTTTAAGCCTTCATGGAATGGTACCAGTATACACAAATGGATCAATGGTACAAAATAGAGAGTCTAGAAGTAGATTCATTCATAAATAGTCACCTGATTTATGACAAAGGTGTGACTGTTATTTCTGTGGGGAAATTGTGGTCTTTAAAATTAATATTGCCAGGTCAATTGGATATCCATATAAGGCGAATAAAGAACCTTGACCCCGATTCACACCATTTACAAAAAAAACAATTCCAGATAAATCATGCACCTAAATCTGAAAGGCAAAACAATAAAGTTTCTAGAGAAGAAAACATAGGAGAACATATTCATGACCTTGAGGCAGGCAAATACTTCTTAAGACACAAAAAAAACACTAACCATAAAGGAAAAGGTTGATAAATTTGAATTCATTAAAATTAAATACTTCTACTCATCTAAATGCACACTTTACAGTCTGAAAAGTAAGGCTTAGAGTGGGAGAAGATATTTTCAATATGCTTATCTGATACATGTAATATATCACATATATACAGTATATGTGTAATTATATCACATATCTGATATCTGTAAATATATGTGCATATAATTAATCAGTCATCCCTCAGTATTCACAGGAGATTGGTTCCAGGACCAACCATAGATACCAAAATTTGTGGCTGCTCAAGTCCCATAATCAGCCCTCCATACCCACAGATTCCACATCTGTAAACACAACCAACCACAGATCATAAACAATACTACATGATCCATGGTTGGCTGAATCTGTGGATATGGAATGCATGAATATGAAGGGCTGACTGTAATTTTTTTAAGTCAGACAATGCATTAAAAAGTAAGCAACAAACATGAACAGGATGGTCAGTACCCAAGTGGCTAACAAACATGGAAAGTTGCTCAGCACTGGTGGTGAGTAGGAAAATGCAAATTAAAATCACGATGAGCTACTACTCTGTTCCCACCAGAATGGCAAAAATGACAAGGACTGACAATGCCAAGTGTTGGCAAGGATGTGGAGCAACTGGAACTCTCACAAACTTCTGTTGGAAGTATAAGTTGATACAGCCACTTTGCAGCAATGTTTGTCAATATCCACTAAAGCTGAGTATATTCATGCCAGCAATTTCACGTCTATGAATCTAACAGGAATGGATATGTACATTCAATAAATGACTGGTAGAGGGCACAAGAGAAACTTTTAGAGTGCTGTTATTGTATATCTTTATCATGGTGGTAGATATGTGTGTGTTCACTCTGTAAAAATTGATCAGCTCTATGCTTATGCTTTTTCCTTGCTATACTTTTGTAAGTTATACTTCAAAAAAGTTTTACTTAGAAAGAAAGAACTAGCACCCTAAGCCATATACCTATTAAAAACAACAAAACAAAGCCCAAAACTACTCACTTGTGAAATTCAGATGACTAGAAGCTAGAGAGATGGCACAAAACAGACTCATTCGTGTTTAGTCATTTGATTTGTGACAAAGGTGTAACTGTGGTTTCTGTGTGAGAAATCATGGTCTCTTCAGTTAAAATTGCAAAGCTTGGGGTGAAAAGCATAGGATGAATTTTTGGCCCAAGCTTTTCTCAGGTCTTGTCTAACTTCCAGATGTTATGATTTGCCACAACCTCTATGTATAACCCTCTGGTGGAACAAAAGACCGGGGTTGTCAAGGGAAAGGACCGTCTAATTGATAATAGATGGTGGCCATTGTCTGTCCCATTGTGCTGAAACATTGTGATTCCCTCCTGCCTTCTCCTCACTCGCTAGCTGCAGTGTCTTCATCAGCCAAGCCCTTGGTTAAAACCTTCAGAAAGCTCATCATCTCTCCTTGCCAGCAGGATATCTGGCAGGTCTGAGTTCTGTCTGGAATATATCCCTGAGACAGCACGATGGCTTCCGGAACAGAGCAGAGAGTTGCACTATTTCTATGAATAATGAAAGCATTATGTGACTTCTGAAGAGAAGATGCAGACCAAAAGTGAGTTTCACTATCGCCGGAGCATTTGCAAATCAGAAGACATATACCAACTACATGGTGTCATCATGAGAAGTTTTTCTTCTCCTAAAATTGACTCTCCTGAACAGTCAAGGCAGTTGGATGAAAATAGATCCCTTGGTTGAACAGATGCTGGAACCTGGGACTTAAGCATGAGACTGATGCATCATCATTATGGTGCTACCTCAGGGAAGGCAGGCCCAGAGCAGCATGATGTCATGGTGACAGAGCTCCACACAGAACATATGCTGTAGGACCGTAAGTTCTTACTTCTCTGGGTAAGGGTCTCCTTCAGTAGACTCACCTGGGAAGAGCCCTTCAAGGTACAGACCATGCAACCGGCATCAATCTGTGCTATTGCTCTATGGACACATCTGGGTGGCTTCCAAGCTGGTTGTGCAGGAGTTTCACAAAATGCCCATAAGAAATTAGCTGTTCTGTTAACACCCACTGTCTTGCTTTCCCACATCTAGGTCTCCATCCCTATCATTCTTTCCTATTGGAATATCCTGCCCCTACTCCCTCCCCAGCTATAAAAACTCAATCCCCCACTTCCCAGCCCAAGTGAAATGCCAACTCATTCCTAAGCTTCCCTCAATCTTCATGTGACCACATCATGTCAGTATACTGTTCAAAAATCCTCCAGTGGCTCTTGGCTGCCTTCAGAATATAGCCCAATCTCTCCTGAACCCCCATAGTACCATTTATTCTCTAACACAATGTGAAACTTGATGACATTTCATCATAGCTACTACTTGTGTGCAGTCTTCCCCTCCTGTAGCCTTGATGCATGAGGACAGAAGCCTCTCTGGTTCCCTTTTTTTCTCTACTTGGCCTTGCGTGGGGCTTGGCACAAAGGAGAAAATATTGATCAACGAACTGAACAAAAGGCAATTAAAGTTAAATGCATACAAATAGAAAGCTTCAGGGGACATAGTGGATTCATCCAAGATTGTTTCTGAGCTGGAGTAACAAGAAACCAACATCAGCTTCTCCTAGAAACATAACTCTCCAGAATCTCTAAGTTAGAAAGAGACCCCAAAGATCATTGTTTTTAGGCTGACCCTTCATCATTCCTTAAGACTGAAATCCACACCTTCCTTGGCATAGCCAGAGGCATGGCAGAAATAATCATGACCAAGGAAAATAAGCCTTCAGTGTTGGGAGAGTAGAGTGAGTTTTCTCCCCTGGGTGAGAGAAGCCAGGGTGAGAGAAGCCCTGGTAAGACTTCTATTTCTTAGCCCTCAGATTTGTGTAAAGAAATAGCATTCATTTCTTCAACATAAGCACCTAGAGTACACCAGGCACTGTACAAAGCAACAGCGGTACATGGTATATAGATGTGTCACCATTCTGAAGAATGATATGGCCTAGTGAAGAAATAGACACAGTAATATGCAGCAATAAATTTTTTAATAATCAAAATATGTGAATAAAATTCCATGGTGACAGGGAAGGACTCTACCAACACTGCCGATGAGTCTAGAAGGGGAGACTGACATGCACACAAACAAGTACAAGGCAATACATCAGATGCTACAATAATAATGTGTGCAAAACACTGTGGATGCCTGGGGAGGGAGCATGGCCAAGTCTACCAACAGGGTAATGGCTGAGCTGAGTCCTGTGGGATCAGGAGGTAGGATCTGGTGGAGGGAGTAACATTTGCTCAAATATGAAAGAGTGAAAGGTCATAGCTGAAGAAAAGCAAGGATTCTGTTAGGTTGGAGTATAGAGTACAGGTTGAAATTTGGCAAAAATAAGGCAAAATATGGAAATCGTTACCAAACTGGCTTTGAAAACCATGTCAAGTTTGGACTTGATCCTGAAGGCAGTGGGCAGGCTACAGAATACTTGACATCATTCTAAAGAGATCCGTGGAAGATCACCCAACTTCAGAGTGGGAGGTGAACTGAAATCAGATAGTCACAGAGGCAGGAAAGCTGGCTGAGTCTTAGCTCTGGGCTGGGTGGAAGGTGGGGTCCTGCACTAGGTCTGTACTGAAGAAACTGTAGACTGTATTTAAGAAATACAGGCAAAGAAGACTTAACAGGAGTCCATGACCTGTTTGTATGTGGACAGGGAAGAGGAAATCAGAATGACTTGAATGTTTGTACCTTGAATATCAAGTTAAGTAATGATGTCATTCACAGACACAGGGAAAACAAAAGGGAAGACTGACATGAGGGAGACAATGAATTCAGTTTTGAACTTGATGGATGCTAGGTGCTGTTCTGCTATATGACTGGGGATAGACTTTGTAGCCATCAGTGGCCTGGGGTCACCACTTGCCTGTATTCCCTGCCCCATCCCATTCCTTTTTCTCATTCCCAGCCCACTTTTCCAATGTAGGTGCTGAGGTGTCTTGTTAACTCATCTTGGAACCATCTAGGCATGCAGGGAACATGCCACCCTTCCATTTCCCTTCCTCTAACCTTTACTCTCCTCAGTATCACTGTGGTGGGCAGAATAATAGACCCCCAAAGATGTCCTAAACCTTGGCACCTAAGGTGGACATGTTACCTTATGTAACAGGAAGGACTCTGCAATGTGATTAAGGTTGAGAACCTTAAGATGGAAGATTATCCTAGATTATCCAGGTGAGCCTGACCCAATCACACAAGTCCTTAAAAACATAGAACCTTTCCAGGCTGTGGTGAATCAGAGCAATGGCAGTCTGAGAGGACTTAGTTTGCTGTTGCTGGCTTGAAAGATGGAGGAGGAGCCATGAGCCAAACAATGCAGACATTCTCTAGAAGCTGGAAAAGGCAAGGGAACAGAGTCTCTCCTAGACCCTCCAGAAAAGAACACTGCGTGCCTGGTACCTTGATTTTAGCCCAGTGAGGCCACATCAAATTTCTCACCTACAGAATTACAAGATAATAAATTAGTTTTAAGCCACCAAGGTTGTGATAATTTGTTACAGCATCAATACTCACGAACCTACTCACTTCATTTCAGGACATTCTTCAAATTTAAATCTCTATTGAAAGCAACTGACAACTTTTCAAAAAGAGTCTATAGGAAGGAGAGGCCCAGGGTCCCCTTCTTAATATCAACAGTCCTGGGGTTCCTAGAGGGCCAAGGATTCTATAATAAAAGCAATTCATGTCATGTCACCAGGTAACCTGGTGAGAGAGTAAGAATTGAGGTGAGAGGGAAACCTGGGAAAGAAGATATTTTAGTAAATGAGACATGGGGAGGGAAGGAGAGAAAATGAAAACAAAGATGGCATAACACTGAAACCAAGAAAGGACAGCCTTTAAGTGGTAGGTGCTGGTCAGAAGCATTAAATGCTACAGAGAGGAGAAAATTGAATTTGACAACAAGCAGGTCATTAGTAGTCTTCAAAGGAAGCATTTCAGTGAAGAAAAAGGGCAAAAGCTAGAATGCAGAAGACTAGAGAGAGACTAGAGAAAGAATTAAGAAGTAAATAAGCTCTGGGAAACCCCTTAGAAAAGACTATGCATTATTCATCTTTATATCCATAGCACTCAGCACAATGAACACAGTGGGTGCTCATTAAATGTTGACTTGAGTGAAGTACCGTAGTCAGTGGGTATAGACCAGCACTTCTCACACTTTATTGTGCATACAAATCACCCGGGGATTCTGATGTAGTAGGTCTGGGGTGAGACCTGAGATCCTGCATTTCTAATAAGCTCCCACATGATGCTGATGATGGAGCTGGTCTGTGGACCTCATTTTGAGTAACAGGGATGTGGATTACCCCAACCAATCACCTAGCAATCATGACTCCTCTTGGTTCCTGGGTAACATTATGATCCCAGAGACCAGTACGACTTCTGAAATCGCAGAATTTTACTGACTTCATGATACACATCTGAACAGTGAGGCCAAACCAGACACCAAACCAGGCCCAGCACATGGGAGTTGACATTCATAAAAGGTTTTTTACCCCCAATACTCTCCACATTGCAGCATTTTTCACAATTCCCTCCAAGCTCAACACCACCATCAATCCCTCCATCACCAACGTAACTGTTCATATCCCACCATCGACAAATAGAAAAAGTGAGTCTTTGATATTAGTCATGGGGAGAGGTGTTCTCATCCAGTGACCTCAGGAGTTCCAAATGTATGGATTTAAAAGCAGCCATCTGGGGCTTCCCTGGTGGCGCAGTGCTTGAGAATCTGCCTGCTAATGCAGGGGACACGGGTTCGAGCCCTGGTCTGGGAGGATCCCATATGCTGCGGAGCAACTAGGCCCGTGAGCCACAACTACTGAGCCTGCGCATCTGAAGCCTGTGCTCCGCAACAAGAGAGGCCATCACAATGAGAGGCCTGCGCACCGCAGTGAAGAGTGACCCCCGCTCGCTGCAACTAGAGAAAGCCCTCGCACAGAAACGAAGACCCAACACAGCCAAAATAAATTAATTAATTAATAAACTCCTACCCCCAACATCTAAAAAAAAAAAAGAGAGAAAACTATTAAAAATCAGCCATCTGGATCAGGACCGCCCCCACCAATAGACATATTTCTCAGAGTGGGACGCGGCTCCCAGTTCCTCACCCTCTTCCCACAGGGCAGCAGGGGCACCAGACCACATACATACATCCTACAAAACAAACTTGGGGAAGGTGAATAATCCAAAACCTAATCATCTACTTATATCCCAATAAAAAAGAAAAGCTGTTAAACATCTTAATATAAAATGCCATGTGCAGGATGCCATTAAATGGCACCACCATGGGTATGGAGACACAGGATGCCAGAGGCAGTATTAACCTTTAAAAAAGATGTTATCAAGGGAACCAAAAAGGATAATAATTTGGGCAAAAAGGGTGAGGTAGGCCTTTCCCCTTAAAGTGAGTGTCCATCACAGCTCACCCCAAACACGTTTTCTCAGCTCCGTTTTTATGTTGTCCCAACGCACCTGTTAGAGGAATTCTGCCCATGGGAAAAGGAAGTAGACTAGCAACTAAAGGTCAGTGAATCAGTCAGCTCTCTTTCAGTGAAAGTCACACAAAACTGCATCCATGTCAACTTTAATAAAAGAGAATTTGTTTGCTGGCATCACTGAAAAACCCCTGAATGGGGCACAATTCAGGGTTTAAACAATGTCCTGAGTTTATCTCATGACTCTGCTGCCTCTGGGTTGGCTCCAAGTCCAGGCTGTACAGGGGGTGCCCCCCCTCCCAGTTTCAATCTTGTATATCACAGCAATTCGCTCATCTGGGGGAGCCCACCTCCCCTAGAGCACAAACCAGAGACCTGGGTGGGGGCCCATTGATCCTGTCTGGCGAGACCTGGGTTATGGGTTCATCTCTGTAAATGATAGAGGTTGAGTTGGGGAACAGAATGTCCCACCCCCACTGATCTGATTGGGTCTTATGTTCTACTTTAAGGTTACCTTCATTGTCAGAAGCTCTTGGGCTGAATAGAGGCAAGGATTAATTCCCCTCAATCCAACCAAGGTCCCATTTGCCCCAGAAAAGGAGAGTGATACTGAGAGGGAAATGCACCAAATGTCCACCCTACTCAGGTTTGTACACACATTTGGGCCCAAGTCCGTTACAATGAGGGAAACCCAGACTCCCAATGATACACATCAGTGACTCAGACACTCCCGCAGATCATTCACACCACTGGAGGCATCCCTGCTCTGCTGCTCTGCTCACACCAGCTTCTGGTGACCCATTTTGTGTTCTGGGGCCAAACCCACCATCTCTCCTTATCCCCTTTGCAGAGATCTTCAGTGAAGGTTGATCCTGCCTGTTGCTTCACTTAACACTTACATCTGAGCTAATTCCTTCTCTCCTGCTTATCTGCTCACCATGGAAGAGCTTAGGAGCGGGACTCATGCCAGGCTCAGCATAAAGGAAACTGAATAGGCCAAATCCCTGCCCTTCAGACCAGATTGGAGTCCTGCTTCAGAAAAATCAATGTCTTTATTTCTTTTCTTTCTTATGAGTCAAGCTCCCAGATGTAGAGGGCAGGGCGCTGTCAATTGCTGGTGTGATGAAAGAGTGGCTTGAAGGTATTGTGTTTCCCGGAAGGGCCAAGAGAGAAATTTTTAGCCACAGTCCCTGTCGGAAAGTTTGAGAGATTTTACATCACAATGTACTCTGTGAATATGGTGTGCTTCCTACTTCTCAGTGATGCTTGTCTTGACCAGTCCCTTGACAATCCAAAGAAACCAATCAAGGCAATTTTCCATCTAAATGTATTAGTTCACCAAAAATCTAGGTTAGCTTAATAAGAAACACTCATCCACGTATGCAGGTTATTTATTGAGAGACAGCACAGTTGGGTGGTAAAAAACATGAACCTGGGAGCCAGAAATAACTGATTTCAAGTTCCTGTTCTGCACCTTACTGGCTGAGTGAGCTTGGACAGGTTATTTCATCCTTTTGAGCCCCCATTTCCCATGTGTTTGTGAGGATGCCCTGAGATGATCATGTCTGTAAAGTACTTAGCATCGTACATAATGTGCAAAAAGTTCTCAATACATGTTCTTGTTAAGGGCCAGGTACTCTGCTAGGCTCCAGACCATAGGATTGAATAAGATATAATAACAATATTAAAATGGAATGAGATATTAAAAAACATATGATCTACCCCCTAGGAAATCTGGGGCCAGAGGGAGGAAGGGACTTGCCCAAAGGCACAGACTAGTGTGGCAGGGCCAGGGTAGGACTCAGACTTCTGACTCCATCTTTTGTTTTTTTTTTTTCTTGCGGTACGCTGGCCTCTCACTGTTGTGGCCTCTCCCGTTGTGGAGCACAGGCTCTGGACACGCAGGCTCAGCGGCCATGGCTCACGGGCCCAGCCGCTCCGCGGCATGTGGGATCTTCCCGGACCAGGGCACGAACCCATGTCCCCTGCACCGGCAGGCAGACTCTCAACCACTGTGCCACCAGGGAAGTCCCTGACTCCATCTTTGTACAAAGTTTCAAGTCTCTGGGAAGAAGGTTCTAAACTGGGAAGAAGGTTCTAAACTGGCTAAGACAAGCAGGCACATAAAAGATTATTGTTTCAAGATGTGGACATACAGATTCCATCTCAGTTTAGATTCTGAAATCTGCCCTGTGATCCAGCTGCCCCAGCCTGCAGTTACTGCCTGATGATGCATACACTGCATCTTGCCTTTACTGGCTTGGCAGCAAGGAAAGAAAGGCAGTGGCTCCCAGCACAGCTCTGAAGCAGTGTCCTGCAGCAGGTGGCTAATGTCCGGGGCCCTTTGGAGTAGGAAAGGCAGATCATAATTGCTGATTAGGTAAGAAGGCGGGTCAAGAAGGGCGGGGACCATGTCCCTGACACCAATTTCCAAAATTTAACAGTACAGACCTCTGCATATGGTGGTCTATCTAGTGTCTCACAAGCACCATTCAATCATCTAATCATAAGTATATCATGCTTAGCCCTTCTTAATCCCTTGGCAAGGTCCTAAGGGCCCCAAGTTAGATCTAGGACCCCAGCCAAATCTTGATGCTATATTTCATTTATTTTCGCTTCTGTCAGGGAGCACTACTAATGCATATAAACGACCCTGCAAGTCAAATAGAGGGGGGATTATTTCCAGTCCAGATGGGCACAGTTCTCCAGCAGAGCCCCTGCTAGGCACTGACACAGATGCCCTAGGGGTCAGGGTGAGACCATGAGCAGGCTCAAACATTTCATATGCAAAATGGAGCCCATCGCAAACTGAGTATCCTGAATCCCATTTCTTACACCTCCCCAAAACCAGTGTCAGTTTGCCGGGCAACTATGAGGGCTGAGAAAGCCTGAACTCAGTTTTCAAATCTGATGGAGGTGAGAAAGGTACAAAAAAACGTGCAAAGAAATTGAGTCAAATTAATCTTCTTGCCAGAGACAGCATCCCTCTTCCTCCGAGACATCCTTCCCATCAGATCTTGAACTGGATTGAACCATTCATTCAATAACTTCATTTAACCTGGGACGAAGTGAGAGAGTGGCATGGACATATATACACTACCAAATGTAAAATAGATAGCTAGTGGGAAGCAGCCTAAAAGCACAGGGAGATAAGCTCGGTGCTTTGTGTCCACCTAGAGGGTGGGATAGGGAGGGTGGGAGGGAGACACAAGACGGAGGATATATGGGGATATGTGTATATGCACAGCTGATTCACTTTATTATAAAGCAGAAACTAACCACCATTGTAAAGCAATTATACTCCAATAAAGATGTTAAAAAAAAAAAACTTCATTTACTATGTGTCAGGTCCTTTGCTAGGTACAGCATTATATTAGTGCTCAAGACAACAAAAATCTCTACCCTTCCAGAGTCACAGACTTGCAGGAAATATGGACAGAAGTACTAGAGCATACAACTGATCTAAACTCAGGGGGGCAGGGAGGAGTCCCTTGAAGAAGTGAGGTTTAAGCTGAGACCAGAACCATAGGTAGGAGTTAGCTGGGGGAAGAGTGAGGGTATCTCAGGCAAAGGGAACAGCATGAGTGAATTCCCTGAGGTGGGCATTATAAAATATTGATGATGATAACGATGATGATGATGATGATGACGGCAGCTACCATTTATTTATAAGGTATATAATTTATATGGATTGACTCATTTGATCCTTAGAACAACCACGTGAAGTGAGTACTATTATTCCTATTTTTAAAAATTTTTATTGGAGTATAGCTGATTTACAATGTTGTGTTACTTTCAGGTGTACAGAAAAGTGAATCAGTTTTGTATATATATATATATATATATGTTATATACATATATATGTATATATTATATATATATATATATATATCTTTTTCTTTTAGATTCTTTTCCCATATAGGCCATTACAGAGCACTGAGTAGAGTTCCCTGTGTTATACAGTAGGTTCTTACTAGTTATCTATTTTGTATATAGTAGTGTGCATATGTCAATCCCAATCTCTCAATTTATCCCTTCTCCCGTTATCCCCTGGTAACCATATGTTTATTTTCTACATCCTTGACTCTACTTCTGTTTTGTAAATAAGTTCATTTGTACCCTTTTATTTAGATTCCACATATAAGCAATATCATATGATATTTCTCTTTCTGCGTCTGACTGACTTAACTCAGTATGACAATCTCTAGGTCCATCCATGTGGCTGCAAATGACATTATTATTCCTATTTACAGAGGATGAACTAAGACTTTGGAGTTGAGTCAAGTTCCATAACCTCGCCCCAGTCACATGGACAGTAGTAACTGGATTTTAATCCAGCCAAACCTGGCCCAGAAGCCTGCATTCTAATGACCAGCATTCAATCATTCATTCCTTCATTAACTCATACTGTCACCTGGCTAAGAGTTGGGGGGATAAAGAAGACAAAGACCTACTCACCTCCAGGGAGCTCACAGTCCTTCAGAGAAGGCACAAGGGCCTGGAACAGGGGCCAAGCTTGAAACTCGGGCTCTTGTACTACCTCCCATGCCTGGCCTACCCAGCAGCCAGGGCCACTCCTAAGATTCACAGGGTCCAGGACAAGAGTACAGATGGAGTCCACTATTCTCATTTCCTAGGGCTGTCACAACAAATTACCACAAATCTGGTGGCTCTAAACAGCAAGAATCTATTATCGCACAGTTCTGGATCTGAGAAGTCTGAAATCAAGGTGTCAGCAGGGCCTTGTTCCCTCTGAAGACCTTAAGAGAGAATCCCTCCATGCTTCTTCCAAGGGGTCTGGGGGCCCTGGGCTTGGGGCTGCCTCTGTCTTCACATGGACTTCTCCCTTGTGTTTCTATGTCTTCTCTTCTCTTATAAGGACACTCATAGTTGCACTTATGGCCCACCTGCTAATCCAGGATCATCTTATCGCAAGACCCTTCAGTTAATTTTATGTGCAAAGACCCTTTCCCCAAATAAGCTCATATTCTCACACACCAGGGGTTAGGACTTGGACATATCTTTTTGGGGCTACAATTCAACCCACTAAACCCACATACCATGTGGCTAAATATGTAAAAGTTATAAATAAAGCTAACTGTCAAATAACTATAATTGTATCTTCTTACCTTGACATTTACACCATCATGACAACAAAAGTTTAAAAATATGTGCATATGGTTTCATATGATCAAGGTTGACCAAATTTAGTCATCATAGCTTATGTGTGATGACCTATTGATGGGCTGACAGTATCTGGGTAAGTAATAAATACATACTTACCCAATTATTGATAATAATTCATAAATTATTATATATGTATTCCATGAAATTTATTTCTCTTGCCTTCAGTTTGGTGAAATCACTATGTATGTTTCTATAATCAAGAATTTCATGTAATTTGTGTTCAATTGGCACAAATGAGGAGAATGGTAACACTCGCCTCACAGGGCTGCTGTGAGGGCGAAATGGGTCCAGCCTGCAAAACATAAAATGTAAATTGTATTCAGCATGTACAAAATTGGAATACATTTTCACTTCAAATGTAAATTGAGTCTAAAACTTTGTAACATTACATTTATTTCTGGAATAATTATGAATATCTTTCTTCTAAAATATTCAGTTATCTATTAAATTTAAAAGGTAAAATATAAATTGTAATGAAAGAGTATCAAATATTTTAACAATTATTTCAATCAATCCTAATTTTTAATTCAACTTCTTGAAAATTTAAGTAAAGCTTCATAAATATTTTATAAAAATAAAATTATTTTGTAATTAGAGCATTCAGTGCCCATTTAGTTGAACATGTCAATAATCTGTTGTTACTGATGTTATATCAGGAACACGTTATGTCTAGACCTACATATATACAAATTTAAGAGTAATATGAAATGTCTAGTATTGCAAAATATTCCCCATTCACTATATGTAATGGTTGTGAATACCATATTAATTCTGAGCACCTCCAGAACCACAAACTGGAATATGAAGAAAAGCCAAAAAATATAAAAAATAAAAGGATATGTGGCATTTCTAAAAAATTAGTTTATCATGGCAGAACCTACTGCATTCAGGTTGCCTTAGAGGAAGGAGCTGACACATTAATTTGCCTTTTCTGTTCCCTAAGTGCTTCCACTGCTCCAGTTCTCCCTGGTCCTTCTCTAATGACAACACCCGAACACCCATAGACCTGAAGGAGTTGACTTGTGTTTCAAGGACCTAGAGCAGGAAACGAGAAGTGTTTCCCTGGGGCCTGAATGGTGTTGGTCCTGAGAGCTGATGTTCAGGGTTACACATTGTGATGTACCAGCAACAACAGCTGTATCTCAAGTGACAGAGGCCCCTGTGTGCTCTTACGTAAATTGTATTGTGTGTGTATGTTCTTGTGACACGCACATCCCTCTAAACTGTAAGGATTGGGACAGGGACCTCGCTTGCCCAAGGCAAGTTTCTGGAATACAACTCCCAGGACTCTGTTTTTTTCTCTTGAGTCTAAATCCCACCTGATCCCCCCACCCCCAGAAAAGGGCCTGCATCCTCTCCTCTGGCCTCCAGAGAACAAAGGCCAGCCTTGAATACTCTGCCTTGGAGCTGTTTTTGGGGAACCTTCCCCCAACATCTCAGCCACTGACCTCCTCGCCACCTACCTTCTCCATCTCCTGCTGGTCTCTCCAAGGCCACCTGTACTTTTCTCTGGAATCAGCTGACCTGTGTGCTCCTAAACTTTCCTGACAGTCTTTTTGCCAAGGCCCCCAGGTCTCTTGCCACACACTTGCTTCTTGCTATACCCTGTTCTCTCTTCTGAGGCCTGTTGGCTGACAGCCCAGCTCTGATTATCTTGAGGAGTGTCACCTAAGCTAGATCCCTGAATAACCTCTTTGCTCTTGCAAAATTTGCATGGCATGCTCTTCCCCCTCCTGGGTTAGTGGAGGCTCCAGACTGGCCTCACCGGCTAACAGAAGCCCATCATAGAAAATGTGGGAGAGATATATCTACATCTCCCACCCTTGACTACATGTAGTGCCTTATTAAAATAAAGGTTCCAAATGGTATCCAGTCTGCAAACATGGGTTTTTTGTTGTTTTCTTAGCTAGCAGTTTTTACAAGTTTGATTCTGAATGTCTTTAAATAGAATTTGCCTACTTCTCCCAATTTTCTTATACCCAGCCCAGTTTACACATTTACATCACCAGTCTAGTCCTGTATGTAAACAATAAAAGGTTGTTTTTAGAGCTACATAGAAGTGGATTTGAACCTCTTCTCTGCTTCTTACCAGCTTTGTACTCTTAAACAAGTTGTATATCCTTTCAGAGCTTAGTTTTCTCATCTTTCAAAAGGAATAACAAAACATACCTAGCAGGTTTGTGATGAAGGCCAAAAGAAAGTGTTTAGTATAGTGTCTGCACACACTGGGTGCTCAGCAGTTGGGAGCTCTGTTCCCCTCATACAGCCTCCCTGATTCTCAAGTTGCACTCTCAAATCTGCCAGTAGGGTCGGGGTTTCTCAGTCTGGATACTTTATAACCTGGCTCTGATGAGACTCCTTCCTTCCTCCTTTTGGATGAAGCAATTAAGGACTTTCGGGGACAGCCTGCGGCCAGGAACCTAAGTCAACTAAATCCGATAAATGACTTCTTCTATTATGTAGAAATCATGGGTACTTGTAGGTACTAATTGGCTGTCTTCTCTACTTTCCTTTACAGCATTTAAGTAGTACCTTAACACAATTTTATTTTGGAGCTTTCTAATTATATCACTCCGGGCACCTATTGTCGATGAGCTTGCCAGTGGGGGGAAAAAAATGGAGAGTTATTTATGCATTCTTATATTCCACAAGCATTTACAGGGTAGCTGTGATGATCTCAGCACTGCAGAGCACGTCAAAGTAGAAGATGCATTCCCTGCCCTAGAGGAACCTAAAGACTCACTGGTGAGAAATAATAAACATGTGGGAAATGATCAAATCAAAACTCTATGAATCAGGTGGTGAGTATTTAAGGAGAATGATGTGGGAAAACTTAATAAATAATAATAATAATAAATCTGCATTTTTAGACTATTTTTAAATATAAAGAAATAAAGCAGATGGGGGAATATACCCTGGACCATGAACAAAGCCTTAGCAACTGGACATAGACAGTGAGGAGCCTGATCCAGTTGGAGCAAAAGTCCCAAGTGGATGAGTGGTTTCATTTCCACAGACACTGTCAGGCTGCAAATGATCGCTATAATGCCCCAAGTATTTTCCTTGTCCCTGGTTTTTCTTCTACGTGGGCCAATCTGTCACACTCTAGTCTGACAAAATATTCTAAATACTATGTGAAAAATAATCACTCTCCCACTCAAAAACTTTCAGTGGCTCTCTGCTCCCTGCCAAATCCCACTGGTCACTGATTCCAACTCCCCCCAACGTGGGATCCTTGTAGATCAGAGGGCACCTCCAGGGTTGGATTGAAGTGCAGTTGGACAAAGAGAGGTAGCAAACTGGGTTTGAATCCCAGCCCAGCCACCAGCAAGCTATGTAGACCTCTAAGGAACATAGTTCACCTTTTGTGCCTCAAATTCATGCCTCATAGAGTTATTGAGGGAATTACAACATTTAAATGCAATTAAAAGGCTTAGAATACTGCTTAGCACATAGTAAATGCTCAACAAATGTTGGATATTAGTAGAGGAATGTAAGTGTTGATTAGTGGAGCAGGTGAACAAGGAGAGAGGTCTCCACTCCCGACACTTAAAGCTGATTGGATGGTCCAATGTAGATGCAGAGGATAAACTTTTCTCATCCATGGGTAGTATAAATTGGGGAGGGATAGCAAATACGTCATATGACAGAATCATGTTCCAAAACTATGCCAACAAGCAATTTGAAAAGGACAGATATAACAAGATACACAGAACAGGAAGAGACTCAGCTCAGTGTTTGGTGTGATGGTGAACCAGCTCTCTGGAAGGAAAAAAAAAAAGCCCTAATTTGTAGTTTTGCTGACTTCCATGGTATAAGTATTCCTACCATGCCAATGCCAAGCTACCAATGTGATGTCCCTGAACTCACAATTGGGAAGAGTTGCTAGTACTGGCCCTTATGGGTCAGTATGAGCTGGTTCCAGTACACACTGAAAACTGAAAACAGAAAGTTCTAAACCAGAGTTAATAAAAGACAAAACAATATGAGAAAAGACGTGGCCCGGTGCCTCACCATGAAGCCTTTCCATTGAGTGAATTCAGCATGTGAGAGAAGCAGGTTAGTGAAATGGCTTAAGAGCTTGGGCTCTATAGTCAGATAGCCATGGATTCAAATCTCACCGTCCTGCTTGCTAGTTACATGATCCTTCTTAAGTCACTATACCTCTTTAATTCTAGTTTCCTCATCTAATATAAAGTGGTGATGATGATGATGATGATAATGTGTATTTCATAAGTTTACTCACAGAGTTACATGAAAAATGTCATTTTAGGAAAGAGCTTAGCAATAAGAAAAGGATAAGCAAACAAAAGTGGGGAAAATGGACAGAATGTGTATGTAAATGAGCTTTATCTCTTGACAAATCACCCAGTATTTATTGGTTTAAAACAACAGCTGCCTATTTGCTCACTATTGGCAAGCTGGGCTGAGCTCAGTGGGAATGGCTCTCCTCCTCAAGGCGTGAGCTGGGTTCCTGCTCATGTTTGCATTCAGCTGACAGTCCACAGCCTCATTCATTTGTGTAGCAGCTGGCTGGAGGCACGGAGATTACTGGGCTACGAGTCTCTCACCACCCAGCAAGCAGTCTGGGCTCATTCACATGGTGGTAGTTTCAGGGTTCCCAAGAGCAGCAAGAAAAAAGCAAGCAGCAGTGCACAAGCAATTTTCAAGATTCTGGGGTCTCAGGCCTCACATTTTCTTACCTCATTGGCCAAAGCAAGTCACATATCTAAGCCCAGAGCCAATCTGAGGGGAACTACCCAAGGGTGTGGATTCAGGGTGGGAAATTATCGTTATTTTGATAATCTACTTCAATAGAAGAACAGGTATGTGATAAACAAGAAAACCTGAATGGCAAATAAATGTTTGAAAAGATGTCCAACTGCACTAGAAATGAGGAAAATGTAAATTTAAATGATATTTCATATCCATCAGGTTGAAGATTTTTAAACGTCTGAGAAAACTAAGGGATGATTTGAAAATGGAGAAATGTGAAATCTCATACACAACTGCAGGGGAGTAGGCAAATTATGACATACTCATAGAAGTCAGTAATTAAAATGAGTAAATTAGGTTTCCATGAATCAATATTGAACACACAATTCTGAGTTATAGAATCATCAGACAATAAGATTCAATACATGTTATAACACATTTTATTTCTATGGATATATACATAGATAGTAAAGTAAAAAACGTCAGTGGGAAGGACACATGCCAACTTCAGAATAATATTTGTCTCTTGGATAAAGAGATAAAGAGCAAAGAATGCAAAATAAAATAGACTTCAATTTTATCTGTGTATTTTATTTCTCAAAAAGTAAAGTAACTATGGCAAAATAGAATATTAGTTAAATTCAAGAGATAGGTCCATGAGCATTTGCTATGTTTGAAATATGTGGAATATTGTACATTTGAAATATTTCATAATTAAAGCAACATTTAAAGAAAGAATATCTAACATCTCTTTTAAATTAAGGAGAAAAGGTCAGGGAAACAAGAGGATTAAGTTATACAACTGCTTAATTTGGTTGCCAAAAATATATATAAAATTTTAGGTCATATTCATGGAAGTATAGAATGTAGAAAGAAGGTGTCCACATCCCTGCTCTATATGGAGTAGTCAGATGGTGCCTGAGCACACTTTGAAAAGGACATACGCAAATGTGAGTGTGGCCATTCATTCAGTCAACACCGCAGGAGCACCTACCTGGCCGTCACCATACAAGGTGCTGAGGCTACCACAGAGGACAGAAACCCTGAGTCCCCGCTCTCAGAGGCTCAGCTTCTATCCTAGCCAATGCACACAACAGCCTTAAGAGTACATGGGATCCAGGAGGTGGAGGTGGAGAGTTGATTGCATGGCGGTTGGTGAAAAGCTAGACCCAAGCCAAGTTATGTGAGGAACGATGTGATGACAAGGCTGCCTCCCACCTCTCTCTGTCACACTAGCTCTGACTCTACGGGGAACCCTGAAGCTTTAGACGGAACAGCTCTGGGTACCTTCCTGCACTGACACACTCAGCACAGACAAGGAGAAACCAGCCTGGGTGCCTTCCCCGAAGCCCAGTCTTAGCACCCCCATGAGAACTACACCCCCAAGCAGAATGGAGGATGAGAGCCCTCTGCTCCCTCCATCAGCTCCTCAGAGGCCTTGATCCATGCAAGGCTGAACTGCGAAAACAGTTATTTTTGCTGTACTGTCTTTTTCTTTCTTTTCAACTTCCTATTTCCTATTCTGTAATTATTGCCAAGAAATGTTCACAGAAAACCTGCTAGATTTCTGACAGTCTGTCATGTGGGAGAGAGATGAGCTTTTCCCGAGCGCTGCCCAGAGACTGAAATCTGACTGGGGACAGTGCAGGGAGAGGGGTTTCTGGCCCCCATAAGGAAGAACTCTAAGGTCGCTCTGTCCAGAGCAGCAGTGGGCTGGTCCCCTGGGCTTCCCCAGACACTACACGAGAACGCTGCAAAGCAAGTGGCTGGTTGGCCTTACGAATTATATCAAATGCTTTCATTTTTTTGTGATCCAAATAATCACTGTAAAACATTTTTAAATTATAGAAATGTGTAAGAAGACAGTGTAGCCCTCTAATCTCCTCTTCCAGAGCAAACCACAACTATTAACACTCTGATATGTGTCCTTTCAGATGTTTTTTGATGGATATACAAACTTTTAGATATGAAAGGGAGGTTATGCTATATGTAGATTGCCTTACAAATCTCTACCTCCCAATCCCCCCATTAGGTTTTATCTCGGAAGCCTTTCCCAGGTATGGATGTGCATGACTAGCTATATGGGTTGCATTATTCATTCATTCACAAATACTAATTGAATGTGAGAACACACTTCATGTCAGGCACTGCTGTAGGCACTAGTGAACACACCTGTAAACAAAGCAAAAGTTGTGCCCTCATGAGATTTTACATCCTAGTGGCAAGGAAAAAAAAAATACAAACAACAGACAAGTAAAATATAAAATCTCCAAAAGATACACTCAGTAAAGAAAACAAAGCAGATTAATGGAACATAGTGCAACAAAGGACACTGCTATAGTTTACACATTTAGTTTGGTCATGGAAGACTTTTCCAAGGGGTTCTGTATCTGTTAACCATAGCTGTGTAACAAATTTTCCCAAAACTTAGTGGTTTGAACAATAGTTATTAACACACAGTTTCCATGGGACAGGAATCCAGGAGTGGCTTAGTTGTATCCTCTGCTTCAGAGTCTCTCACAGGCTACAGTCAAGGTATCAGCCAGGGCTGTGGACATCTGAAGGCTCGACTGGGGAAGGATCCACTTCCAAACTCACATCGTTGTTGGCAAGAATTAGTTTCTCACAGGCTGTTCTCTGAGGGCCTCAGCTCCTCATTGGCTGTTTGCTGGAAGCTTCCTTCAGTTCCTTGTCATGTGCACCTCTCCATAGGGCGAATCACAACATGGCAGCTGGCTTCATCACAGCAAGAAAGAGAGAAGAGCCAGAGAGAGAACAAGCCAGCAAAATGGAAATCACGGTGTTTTATAATCACATCTCAGAAGTGACACCCGCCCCCATCTACTCATTAATAGCAAGTCACTGGGTCCAGCCCACACTCAAAGGGAGGGGATCATACAGGACAAATACCAGGAGGAGGGATCACTGGGGGCCGTTGTAGAAGCTGCCTACTACAGGCTGATATTTGAACAGAGGCATAAATGAAGTGAGGGAGTGAGTCATGTGAGTATCTGTGGAAAGAACCTTCCAGCAGGAAGAACAGCAGGAGCAAAGCCCCAAGGAACTGCCTTGATTTGAACGAGGAGCAACCAGAAACTCCATGTGGCTGGAGCCGGGGAAGGAAAGTGTTCTGGGAAATGAGTTTGAAAAAGGAGACAGTGACAAGGTCATGACAGGCTTTGTGGGCCATGGAAGGACTTGGGGTTTTATTTTCAGAGTGATGGGAAGACACAGTATTCCTCTAGTTTGCATTACAATAATTTACTTACCTGACTCTTCAAATGGTGAAGATCATTTATCATTTCTGTTTCTAAAAATGCCACACCCTAACATATGTGTGTGTGAGAATGCATTTGTGCAGGTAATATAGGATGCATACTCCTATATACATGTGTATGTATGTGTGTAACCTAAAGGTTTTTTCTGGGTTGAAAGGTATGTACATTTAAAAATATAGATACACATCTATAACTAAAACGCACCCAGAAAGGTTTTTCCAATCAACTCTCCCATCAATGTTGCACAAAAAAGAGCCCTGGCCAACACTAAGTAGTATTAAGCTTTTGAATCTGTGTTAATCTGTTACGGAAAATGTGGCATTTCATTGTGATTTGCCTTTGTTCCCTCGCTAAAGAGGATGAGTGGTTTTGCATCTACTAGGAGGATGAAGCTTTTTGCATCCTTCTGTTTCTTCCTTCCTGATCAGGTCTAAGTGTCCTCTACTCTGACGGGCTCCAGTGCAGTCAGCCCTGTAACCCCAGGAGCTGTCCAGCTGTCTGATACTGCTTCCCTTTGCTCCCTGTGGTCCCAGGACCCACTCAGGCGTCCCCACGGCTGAACCTTTGCTTCCTGCCTTTGCCTGAACTTTCTCCCTGTGCACCCCTCTCCTCTTGTGTCCCAGGTATATCCTCAGCTCCTGGCATCCAGCTGTCTCCACCACACTCTCCACCAGAGCTCAGAGGTGCTCAGAGCCCCTTCCAGGGCACCAGGCAACTGGTAGAATAAGCTTAGGAAGGTGTTCACCAGGCTCCTAGTCAGCCCCAGGTCCTGCAATTAACCCTCTGACCTTGGGCCAAGTGCCTCCATTTCTCTCCCTAAACTGAGATCAGAAATAATAGTCGCCTCTTTGGTAGGATGAAATGAGAATTAAATCACTTGAACTATCATTCAAGAATAATAAGAATCATACCAGGCACTTAGTAGGTGGTCAGTAAATGGGACCTGTCACCATCACCCCATCCTGCCGTGCTGGCATCTGCGTCCCTGGAGGGCAGAGACAGTATCTCACTTACTTGTTCTAGAGCGTCTCATACAGTGGCCTGCACAATACAGCATTCAGTAATTACTGGTATAATTATTAGTTTATGTGTCAAATAAAGGAATTCACACCTGAATGAATGAATGGATTGCATGTGTAGTCTTAATACAGAGGGACTTAAGTGCCAACAGTTACCTTGTGTACAACTGGGAATCCTTGCAGGATTTTGTGAAGATTAAATAACAGAAAGTAATGTTTTAAGAAGGAATTTAAGGAATAAGTAAATTTGCAAATAAGATTTTTTTAAAACCTGAGGATTTCCCCAGTCCCCACGAAGGCAAGAGGCCAGTACACACTGGGAAGCGTGTTCTCAGCTGTCTGCTCCTCAGGCCCCTCATGCAAAGGTGAAGTGGCCCTATCCCCACTTCTCTAGCCCATCCTGACCCCTGACTGGCCATTCCCAGACAGAGCCCCCTCTAGAGAAGAGCACATGAGTGTGCTCACTTTTTTTTTTTTTTTTTTTTGCCTCTGGTCCTCTCTGTAGCATGTGCAGTGGTTTAAAACAGAGGCAGACAACCACAGCCCACAGGTCACATCCGGCTCACAGATGTATTTTGCTCCACAAACACAGTGTTTTTTAAAAGGTGAATTAAAACTCAAGAGATTTAAATTTTTTAAATGCAAATATCTGGCTTCTCTTGCAACATCTGAAGCCTGGCCACAGGGGCCAGCAGTATCTGTCTATGTGCCAACAGTATCTGTCTGGGGCCATGAGGCAGTAACCCCCTTCGGATGGGCATGTGTCTGATTTCCAGGTCCCCATGGTCCCCACCTGATTGTCCCACTGTTTATGTTGAATGGATGCTGAGTCACCTGAGTCACCTCTGCTTTAAAACCAACATCTCAAGTGGACCTTGGTCTCGCCCTTCACTAATGAGTATTTCAGCCCCAAACAACCCTCAAAGGCACAGAGCAACAGTTCCTTAATCCCTGATATGTTTTTTGAGAAAGAGGCCCTTACAATCAAATACATCTGGGCATCATCTACAATTCTAACCTCTGGATACCCAGTGCTAGTCTGACCACCACTTTCTGCAGGGAGCACCTCCATAAACATCCCATGGAGGACATGTTGAGGACCAGAACTTGTGAAGGCACAGAGACCCTCAGAACCTAGACAAAATCCTGCATTCACAGAGGAAATCTCTTTGAAATTGGAGCAGCACTGCCCACTTCCAGCCCTCTATTAAGAGAGATGACACGCAGCTGAAACAAGCCATCCACTGGACAGGTCGACGCAGATGGAACTGGGGAGGAGGAAGGACCCATTGCCTTCAGTCCAGACCCTGCAAACAGACTCTGAGATGGAGATGTGTGTGCAGGAGGTTTGTTGGGGAGTGCACCGGGGAACAGAGAGGCCTCAGATGATCCTGCAGGGCCTTCAGATTTGTCTCACATATTGAGGCAAGGGGGCCAGGACTTTGTACCTTCTGTATCAGCCACTCGTGGAAGGAGAGAAACTAAACTTGAGGGAGGCAGCTCTCTCCAGCAGAAGGCAATTCTCAGAGAAGGATGCAGGGGTGAGCCACCAGAAGCCAGCACTCCCAGCACAAGCCGATGAGTGTCAGTCCTGAAAGGAGAATCTGACTAGAATGCACAGACCCACTGCGCCCACCTTCTCTCTTCAGGGTTAAATAGAACCACCTTCTTCCCTGCCACTGGCAGCCGTGACGGCCACACGAAAGTCAAAAGGCAGAACTTAGAGGCAAGGCTTTTACACGTTGCTTCCAACTTAACACACTGGTCAAGAGGGTGATCTTTCTGAAGCACAGTTCTGATCACCTTTACTACAACGCTCAAAAACTCTCAATGTCTCCCATGTCCCTCTGAATGAAGTTCAGACTCCTTAGTCTGGGATTCTAAGCCCTCTACCAGCTGTCCCAGGCTACCTTCTCAGCTTACCTCCCATCACTCTCCTGCAAAGCCCAGTACTGAACAGAATTCCCCAGGCAGTCTCCACAGTTCACTTCCTTCATGTCTTTACCGTTGGTATCCCCTCTACCTGGAAAAACGTTACCTCCCATCTCCATGTATTTAAATCTTACCCAACTTTCTTGGTTCAGCTTAAATGCTTCCCCAGCTCCAGCTGAGTGGAAGCCATCTCTCTCTGATCTTATAATAATATTTTTTACTGTGACTTGTATACAATTTATCTCATATACTAAGCCATAGACTCCTTGAGGGCAGGATTTAAGTCTCATTCAGTGTCTTGTCCATAGTAAATACATACTGAATATTTGTTGAATGGATAGGTGGGTGGATGGATGGATGGATGGATGGGTGGATGGTTGGATGGATGGATGGATGGATGGGTAGATGGATGGATGGATGGTGGATGGATGGATGGATGGATGGTGGATGGATGGATGGATGGGTGGATGGATGGATGGATGGGTGGACAGGAGTATAACTAGAAGAATGATAGGACCTGGAGAGATGTCTTACTATTGAGGTGATGATGAATCTTGTGTTTACTCTCTTTCTTGGCTCTGTGTATCCCATTTAGTTTATGACAAGAGGCAGACTGGTCTAAAAAGAACTGAAGATTTATTTTCTGTATCAAAATATGAAAATTACTTAGTGAGTACCAAAGGCAGTGGGGAATTGCTGAACGTCCTCTTTTTACCACATTTGCTCATAAGAAGAGAATAGCACATAAATCCCCTTTGAGTGTGCCACAAAATAGCCCCTTAGCCAGCTGTTATATTTCAAGTGGTGTCACTCAGAAGACTTCTTGAACCTCAGATAGTTGTTAACAAAACAATATGCTGATCAGTTCCAAGAAACTAAATCAGAGGCCATCAGTTTTGACAGCTGCTTGGCTCATGAAAGGTGACACCCAATTAGAGAATATGATCAACCCCAAACAGTGTGTGCTTCCACATCTCACAGTATTTACAACTGCAATCATGGATCCGACAGCCATGGGTCCTGCTTGGAGACACAAACTCATCCAGAAGCCATAATAATAACCGCTTCCTCTTGTGTGATATTGCATTTCATCTCAGTTCTCACAACGACTCCACGAGACACGGATGGAAAGTATTCCCATCCCCTTTTGAAACCCAGGCAATAGAGCCTCAGAGAGAAAAGACTATCTCAGAATAACATGTCAATAAAGCTAGTGGGTAGCAGCAGGGCCACAAGCAAAACCTTGGCTTTGACTCCATCACAGCAGCAGTCCCCTTGCTGTTGCATGACTTCACCCATACCTTGGTCTCTAGGTCTACAAAGGAAAATGATCAAATGCACAGCCAAATTATCAATAATTTGTACAAGTGACATCATAGCCTTTTTTTTAGAATTTTAGCACAATGTCTGGTCAGGGAATTATTCTTAATGCCTAATTGAAATTACTTCTACAAAGTTTAATCTCAGTCTCCTTTGTCCCATTCTCATCTGTTTAATATTCTTTGGAAGGAGAACAAGTCCTGATTTTCAAAAGAGTAAGGTAGTCCCTATCAGACCCTTGGGCAGATTGTGTAATAGGGGGAATGTGAACTCCTAGAAGGGGGAGCATGCTTTCCTGGGACCAGGAAAAGACTCACTAAGAACAAGCCACGTTAGACAGGCTTGTTGGTGGGACAACCACAATAGAGAATTAAATACATGCAGTAGATAGAGTGCCTATCGATTTTAGCAATGTCTTTGATGGAGTTTCCTATAATATTGTTGTGAACAAATTATAGAGATATGGACTTCATGATAATACCATTCAGTGGATTTACAACTGGTTGAATGAATTCGGAGATGATTAATGGGTGATGTGATCCTACAGGATGCTCTGAATGATATAATGAAGAAAGTTGACCCCTGTCTTTTCCAGTCCAAAACTTTTAGCAGGTGTTATTAAAAAGAGCCTAGGCAGGCTCTAGGGGACATCTGCATGGCTTAAGGCTGACAGGAGGAGCTGAGGGGTGGAGTGGCAGAACTGGCAAGACAAAAGCAGTCTTGACAGGCCAATATATTGGTTCAAATCCAACGAGATGATATTTCAACTATTTCAAAAGCCTTGGGGTTTTACTCAAAGAATCAAGTGCACAAATAGAGGATGAAGAGATATACCTTGATAGCAACTCACAAGGAAAAGACCTCCGGATTGATTTTAGATGCAGGCGCGGCTTCCCTTTGTCCTGTAGGGCTCTGGCCCAGGAAGCATAGGAGCTTGGAGAGTAGTTTTCAAGGTCCAATCTGCTTCTCCCAGTGGCCCTGAGATGGGTGGTTAAGAGGGTCACTGTGGAAAAGAAGCTGGAAACCATGTAAACTGAATCACAAATGAAGGCACTAGAGCTTTTTAGCCTGACGATGATTGCCTTTGACTATCTGAAAGATTATCTCTTGGAAGGAAGAATATTCTTACTATGTGAACTGCAGGGTCAGAGTGGGAGGCAGTGGGTAGAAGTTGAAAGGAAGCAGATTTTTGTTCAACTTTAGGAGGAGGACTCTAAGAATTGCAATTTTCCAGATAAGGCTACCTGGCCTAAAGAAGCGCAGAACCAAGGATGAGACAGGCCCACAATCAAGAGAAGCTGCCACTGGGATGGGCTTCTAGGAGCTGAGTGCTCTGAGCCAAGACACAGCTGGGACACAAGGCTCTTCCCCCGAGGGTGGCCCATCACCGCAGTGGTGGCGGGGGGAGCTGACCAGCTCTCTCTTGCACTGAGTGTTGTCTTTGTGGTTGGTCCACTCATCCTTGACCCTTCTGGCCCCTGACCAGTGTCTTCACTAAACACATGGCCCTAGTACTGTTAATAAATCCTTTAAGCCGATCCTGAATGTTCAGGCTGAGTAGTTTCAGTATCTCCAGTTTTTCTCAAGGGCCTTCTTAACCAACCTTTTGGCTTCTCCCTGGCTGTCTCTGCTCCCCTCCCCTCCCCACCCCTCCACGTTCATTCAGCTGTGAGGCTCCCATTGAGTCCAGTGCTTTACTGAAAGCTAGAAAATTAGGGATGCTAATGACAGTGGGATGGGTGACCAAGGGTGCTCGGCAAACCTCCTCCCTGAAGCTATTCCGAAACAGGAGTCTCCTTTGTAAAGATTTATCAGAGAGGGGCAGTGAGTGAACCAGATGGCATCTGAGAGGGGAGGGGAGAGGAATCAGCCGGGGTCGAACCCACTCTGTGATTGTCACTGTGTCAGTGCTCTTGAGACACATTATCTCATGCATTCTTCGCAGTTAGCAAGGTCTACTTAGGTCTACCAATCCTTTTTAAATGGGAGGAAACTGAGATTCACAGGTTTAAGTCACCTGCTCAAGGCGACACAGCCAGCAAGTTGAACTCGCTGGAGTCAGGGTTTGAACTCAGGTCTGCAGGACCTTACAGCCCGTTCTGTCTTCACCCGAGGGCTTTTTGATTCAAGAAGTTGGAATCTACCAGGCTTACATCCTGCCACCGTTCTTAAATTAATTGTAGAATTTCATTCTTCCAAAAAGATTGCTTTGCAGCAACACTCAGGAAAAAAATGTCACTCCACAGGGCTTTGATTAGCAATATGAACATTTCTTTAGAAAAGACAGATTAGAACAATGCAGGGAAGCTGGCCCTGAAATTAAATTCAAGGTGATAACACTCCAATTACAGATACGAGGGCTGGAAGAGGACGGAGGAGTTGGTACAGGCTCCTGCAGAACCATCCCCACTCCCTGTGGTCCAGTGTGCCCCTTGTCTCTGCTGTGATACACCAAAAAGTCATTTTCTTTACTTTTGCCCAATTGCTGACATTTATAGAAGGGTCATAGGTATACTGCAATATGGGCTTCCATTTGGTATTACCAATTTGCCTGAAAGAAATCCTGCATTAAATTAAGACAGTAAGCACTGTAACGTAACATTGGCTGACAGTGTGGGTTCTAGAACCTGGCTGCTACATCACCTCTCCCTAACCACGAACTTCCCTGGGCTGCAGCTTCTTTCTTTGGATTGTTTTGAGGATTTGATTAATTAATACATATTAGTTAATATTAGTATTAGTTAATACATTGGTTTGGTTTTTTAAAAAGAAGGAAAAATATGGTCATTGTGCAGCATGTTCCCAACCCAAACATTGGTAAATGAATCAGTTAACGCCCTCAAAGGACAGCTCTGAGCTTAGACATTCTTCAGAATATCTCTACAACTTGCTATACCCGATTCACCTGCAACTACTGAAACTCTCAACCGATGACAGCTCAGTGCTGGTGATAACGTATGAGAATAAGAACCCAGCAATTCATCTTCTGGACATTCAGTTGTTTGTAAATTTGACAAAGTCACTATTAACATTAGCTTACTG
Organism: Globicephala melas; assembly: GCF_963455315.2. NCBI lineage: Eukaryota > Metazoa > Chordata > Mammalia > Artiodactyla > Delphinidae > Globicephala > Globicephala melas. The sequence goes on along the minus strand of NC_083317.1, from coordinate 129,347,893 downwards.
TGTTCACTTCTATTTAGCAATTGCTTTGGGGGGCTCCTCTTGATTGGGGAAGCCTAGGAAAAGAATGGAGAACTTTTCCAGCATCCTAGAAGTATTCTATATTCATTTATGAGCTGATTTACTCATTCACTGGAAGAATAATTTCTTGAGAAACCATGACATGCCCAGCTCTGAGCTGAGTTCAAGGAATTCAGGGGCTAGATAAGAAGACAGTCTCCCTGCCCTTACGGTGCTTCTAGCAAGATATATGACAAACAAGTAAACAAGGAATTAAACAATTATATAATAAAAAGTGTTATGAAGCAAACAGGAAGGGCTTACAACAGAGAATAATGGTGGTGGAGAGGTGATACTTAGACAAGGTGTTCAGAGAAGGCCTCTTTGAGGAGAAAATCGGTAAAATCAGACCTAAAAATTTAGAGGCCAGCTGTGACAGGCACCACTGGTTGCCTACCCAACACTTTCCCACTTCTTCCTTGTATGGTTTAGGGCCACAATGTATCCAGCTAAAAGTACCCAGCCACAACTTTATGGAGGGCCTCAGCACAGGGTACCTAGCTAAAACACTCTATTCCAGCTGTCTTGGTAGCAAGGGATAGCCAATGTGACAGTGTTCTGGCCAATGAGATATAAGCTGGGGTTTAGGGGAAAGTGTTTCTCCTCTAATATAAGTACTGCCTATTTTGCTTCCCTTCAGCTCCTTCTTCTTATCTGAAATATGAATAGGATGCCTGGTGCTATGGCAGCCATCTTGCAACCATGAGGAAGAAGCCAAAACAGAGAACCTCAGGAACCTTGTCTATGATGTTGCTGAGCCATGACCAATGCTACATTTTTCCGGACTTCTAACTGAATGACAAGACAAACAAACAAACAAACAAAAACCCTTGTATGTACTGAAGTCACTATATCAGAATTTTCTGTTATGCAGGGTCAAATGAAATCCCTCACTGATATACCAGCCAAGAAAAGCACAGAGGAAGGGGCATTTCAGGCAGAAGAAATGACATGCCCGAAGACCTTAAGGCAGGAATGAGTTTGGCATGTTTAGGAGCAGAGACAAGGCCAGTGTGGCTGGAGTATAGCAGACACAGAGGAAAATGAGGGCAGCTAAGGTTGGAGACAGAAGCAGGAGACAGGTCAATTAAAGCCTTACAGGCCCAAGTAAGGAATTTGAATTTTATTTTCAGGATGAATGGAAACCAGTTGATAGCTGATATCTATTCTACACATCCACCTGCCATGTGATGAAAGGCTTAGAAGAGGGCAGAAGTAAAAGTACGCAGACGAGTCACGGCCACCACATTTGTCCCAGGGAGAAATGATGGTGACTTCGACTGGGATAAAGGCATTGGTGATGGAGAAAATTACACTGAAGTGGCAGTGGGGCAGTCAGTTTGAGAATAATTTGGCCAAAAAGAAAGTCAATACAATATGTGAAGAATGTAACAATATCTGGTTAATTAAGAGGATCAAACTACTTATTGCCACAGACCAGGTCAGTGAAATAATATTAGATATAGCAGCTACCATTTATATGTTACACACTTTATAGACATTGTCTCATTAATCCTTATAACAGGCCTATAAGGTAGACATTATTATTAGCCCCATATTACAAATGAGCAAAATGAGTCATAATCAGAGTAAGTAACTTGCTTAGGGATAATTTTGTTAGTAAGTTAGTAGAACTGGGTTTCATACCTGAGGCTGCCTAATTCCTTGACTCAGGCCATAAGGGCTTAGAAACTACAAGCCATAAGAGACTTAGAGCCTACTCTGGGATGATTTTCTATTCTCTATATGTTTAGTACCTCACATAAAAAGTCTCCACACTTTCCATTCATGGACTAATCCTTATCCTCTGGGATAATGGAGTGAGGAAAGTCTGTATTTTCTGGGCAATAAAACTTGGGCACATTTACTGAAACTTCATTACATGTCAAGCTTCTTACATTTATTATACCCACTTTGCAGATTGAGAAATTAAAATGCAAGGAAGTTATGTCACTTACCCAAAGTCACAAAACTTGTAAGATTCAAACCCGGGGTGCCTGATGTGTTTCACCACTGTCTCCTCCAAAGGGTTTTTTTTCCTGGAGACAGGATCTGAAACCGCACAACAGATCACCTGAATGGTGTGAGAGTTCCCAGGGCTGCTGCTTCACCAAGCCCAGTACTGCAGGCTACGCCACACCTTGGGACCAAGTGGTGGCAAGCACATTGGGATGAGCAGATTATTTTAGCCAAGTGCAAAGTCTCTAGGCCAGAAACCATCTAGGACCAAGCACAGAGATGGCTGTGAGACCCTGAATGAATCCTGCATCCCTCTAGTCATAGCTCAGAGACCACCCCTTTAAGGAGGGCATCCCTGATGACCCTAGCTAATGCCCCTCCCTCATGCCACCTGCTAACCCATCATACCCCTTATCCTTCTTTTTAGTATTTATAACTCTTGGCATGTATACGTTTATTGCCTGTCTCTGCCCCCAGCGCCTAGAATGTCTGGCACATAGTAGGCATTCAATAAATATTTGATGAATGAATGATCAAACAAATTAGTTAATTTAATTTAAATTTGCGTCGGCACCTGGGGAAAACTCTACAAGCTCTCAGCAGATACACAGGCTTCTCTTCAGCTTAAGCATCTGGGACAATAGAAAGGGGGTCTAATAGCCAAACTGATAGGATGGCATTGGAAAATGACAGTAGGATTAATGCAGGTGGTCAGATCCAGACACTTTTTTTTTTTTTTTTGCGGTACGTGGGCCTTTCACTGTTGTGGCCTCTCCCATTTCAGAGCACAGACCCCGGACGCGCAGGCTCAGCAGCCATGGCTCATGGGCTCAGCCACTCCGCAGCATGTGGGATCTTCCCAGACCAGAGCACGAAACTGTATCCCCTGCATCGGCAGGCAGAGTCTCAACCGCTGTGCCACCACGGAAGCCCCAGACACTTTTTAAAAGCCCCCTTGTAGGCATGGTGGCTTTCTTCTAGTCCCATGGGTGGTGCCACGACCCACTACAGAGCAACTAACTAAGCCACCAGAAGCTCGAGCTAGAAGTTCCCACCGGTTAGAAGTCACAAGGGGATGGGGCAGTAGAGGGAGGGCTCTCTGGGAGAAGGCGATGCAGAGGAGGGGCCCGCAGTCATTGCCTCCTGGTTCATCATTCCCATCAGCAGTAACAGAGGCTCCCAAGGAGCCATGCTCTCCTCTGCTTTCCACCACCGTGGGCAGCAGCAGGAGAAAGGTCACGTGTGGCTAGTTCATTTTGGGCATCTGTGCCCCACTAGGAACCAGTTCTATTTCACTTTGAAATTCAAAAAAAAAATTAAACAAAGCAGAGGTTCTCTGACGCAGAGGAGAGCATCATCCATTGCTCATTTTTGTCTTCCTAGACAGAACATAATCCAAACATGATCTCTCCCTGGTTTGGGGTACATTTTTGCAGGCTGGCTTTTCTCGCTCCCTTTTGAATGCCTCGAGCAGAACACCCCTCATGCTGTTAATGACTTCAAAGATACCAGGTCCTTTGTGCAGCAAGTGATAAAAATGTACACAGCATGTGTTAGATAAATTAATAAACTCTCAATAGCCTCCGAGTCCTCGGGCCCAGCAGCACCATAATGAAATGTTAGTCTGAAGTGAAGGAGGTGGGACGGAGGAGAAGGGGAACAGTATTTAATATATGCAAATTAACTAGTATGCAAATTGCCACTAAGTTAAAAATAATGGACTGCGAGAGGAGCCCATTTTTTAAACAGCTTGTTTATTCATTAGCCTAATTCCCATTATCAATCCTTCTGTTTTCTTCTTTATTAAGTACTCACATTTGGGAAGTTTGCTTCTTACAAATTGTTTTGCTCCAAAGCCCATAACACTGGTTAGAACAATCACCATATGTTAGCTTTCCTCCATCTCCTTCTCGATTTTGCCCCCAGCTCTTGTTCTCTCTCTTTCTCTCTTCCTGTCCCTTTCCTTCTGCCATTTCCCCCTGTCAGCCTCACTTGCCTTGTGTCTCTGGCACCTTTTGTTTCTCTGATGAACGCCACTCCCCGGCGGCATGTGGAGCAGGGGTGAAGGAAGCCTCCTGCCCTGCAAGGTCTTACTCCAGGGATCTGTTCTCCCCGCCACCAGCCCCCACAGGCTGGACTCATGAAGAATCTGGCTCAGGCACCAGAATCTGGCTTCCCATCACCTCGGGGCGTGGACCACTTATCAGGCCCCAGCCCGTAGTATCACAACAGCCAGAACAATGCGCGCCCTGATTCGGGTATATGGCCTCCTCTGCCTCAACACAGACCTTACACGATGTTGAGACAAATTGGCAGCCAAAATCCTCCTCTTTTGTCTCAAGAAGCATCCACCTTGCTATGTGCAAGCTCTGGTGCCCCCCAGAGGCTGAGAACGGTACGGAGTGCTGGGATGGTCCTGGGGAAGCAGGGCTGGAGGAAGGCACACAGGGGGTTCTCCCACACAAAGCCCCCCACCGCCCCCCTGCTGCAGCGTGTCTAGAGGGGAGCTCCTGAGAGGGTGGGCACCTGTGAGCAGCTTGGGAGGGGGTTGGGGGATAGGGGCTTTGCCAAAGCAGCACGTTAGCTTGCAGGGCTGGCTTTTGTGCTAAGTGTTATCATTTTTCATGTGGCTTTTAATCACATAGTTATTACAAAGCTTCAAGATCATTTTTTACCAAGCACGTCTCTGTGCAGGGTGCTTGGACGTGGCTGTGCAGAGCTGTTTGTGCAGACCTGCCTTGTGCAATGTGCAGTCTTAAAAGAAAGAGCACACACCCTGAGGCTCTGGGTCCCCCCACGCCCTGGAGAAGCTACGGCTGAGACCCAGGAAGCAAAATCCTAAAGCCAGCCTTACTCCACAGCAGGCTGTGCTGCAAGTCAGGTGCAAGTGATGCAACATGAACACATACTCCCAAAGCAAATAACTCTAATTCCCACTCCTTCCTGAGCTCCCACAGTTGCAATCGCTTACAATTCTCTCAGGAGACACGCTATGTCAAAAAAGGAACCACAATTTTCAGGTCTCGGCTCCAGGCCCAAGCTTTGTTATCCTCCTGCTGAAGCCCCTAATATGCACCCGGGGGCCAAGATGTCAAAGGTGAAAGGTCACACTGAGGCAGCTTCTTGGCATCATCCAGACGGGAGACAGCTGGGGAAGGAATTTGCATCAGCTCCTGAACCTCCAGCGTATACTGCAATCTCCCATCACTCTTAGGGCCAAAAATGGTGTCCAAGAGGCCAAAGACCTTGAAGAGGCGGGCAACGTCAGAAATAGTCACTGACAGTAAGTTTGAGGTGGGGCCAAAAAGATAAATCATTATCATTTAAGCCCTGAACATTTTTATACATACTGTCTTTGCAGTATTTCCATAGAATGAGGAAATAAATCACCTGCTCTTGACATTTTTAATAACTTTAAGAATGTGGTTAGGGTAATACTTAACTTTATTGACATATTGTATGATTCATCCATCTCATCAAACCTCAATGAAACTTCAATGAATATTAACCGAGGACCCATAATGTACTAGGCACTGCCTGGAAAATCCCCAAAGCAGTCCTGTCCACCTCCCAGGAGCTCTTCCTCATCATCCTGACTCCTGTCTGTGGAAACCGACAGCCCACAGGGCAATACTTGATGGAGTTGGGCGTAGAGACTGCTGGTCTGATTCCAGCCGGGGCATTTGATTCACTGGGTTTAGGACAAAAACCTCTTCTTGGACTCTAGCTCCTTGAGAGTGTTCTCAGGGTTAGGAGCCTCCCTTGAGCATTAGACACAGACATGATGGATGCAAAGAAGAGAGGACCGAAGGCCACTCAGCGGCCATATCTCAAAGACGGTAGCGGCGCCCACAATATGTTTTGCTGGAACGTAATTCTGTCTGGTCCCTGATTTCATGGGACAGGAGACAGAAACCCAGGGTGGGACCTTAAACTCACCAATGTCACCTCACTCTCTCATAGCAGAGCTAGAAGTGGAAACCAAGCGTCCTGATTTTCAAGCCAACACCCTTTGCAGTGGTAAGTGATCATGGTGGTATATTTTACAAAGGGGTAAAGATTAAAAGAAAGGGGGTCACATACTGCAAGGAATAACAATGATACTATCTGACCCATTCTCAAACACTACCTGTAGGAGACAGTCTTCAGCATCTTGGATGCTCAAAGGCACATGTTTCCTCTGTCACCCCAGGACTGCTTTGAGCTGCCTTTGCAAAAATACTTTCACCTCCAACCTTCTTCTGTAAGCCATTCTTACTCATCCTCCACATCTCAGGCGGAGCATCACCATCTCCAAGAAGTTTCCCCTGGTCCCTCAAATCTGGGCTAGGCACCCTGCTGTATATTTTCCAAACCCCTAGCCCCCACCCCATGTCCTCCATCATGGCTCCTGCCGCAATTCACTGTAATTGTCATTTACTTGTCTGCCTTCTCCAATCTTCTGTGACCCTCTGGAGAGCAGGGACTATATCTGCCTTGCTCACTAAAAAACTGTCTCCCTAGACCCTAAAGTCAATAACTCTTAAGAATGTGGTTAACGTAATACTCAACTTTATTGATATGGTGTATAGTTCATCCATCTCATCAAACCTCAATTAAATCTCAGTGATGATTAAACCAGGGCCTAGAATGTCCCAAGTGGTGGTGCCTGGCATAGAGTAGATGCTCAATAAATATTTTAGAATGCATAAATGAAGAGTGGCTCATGAGGCTCATCAGAGAGAAAATGTCATTAGCCATTCCGGTCACAGAAGGATGCAATTTCTCCCTCCTTCTGAAAACATCCCTGGCCACTAATCTGAGCATTCCCGAATAAGACTTAAACTGCCTGAGAAAACATATTATAGGCTATGTAAAGATAAGAGAAAGGTACACACATTTAAATAGGCCCCTTCTTATTTATGGGTATAAAATTTACACTCAGAAATCATATCTTCTGTATAGCAAAAGCCAAGGAAACAAATATTGGGCAGAGAAAGAATTTTGCTGCAAACATTACAGAAATGGTTTAATACCTCTGCTCCATAAAGAATGCATATAAATTGATTTTTTTTAAATCAAAACCTCAGTAGATAAGTAGACAAAGGATAGGAACAGAAAATGCGTATAAGGAGAAACTTAGCTAGTAAATAAAAATATAGAAAAATAGCCAGCCTTACCAATTAGAACAAATTAAGGTGTAGGATCTGAGTCCAGAGATGAGGAAAGGTCAGTTACCCCCTTCATCCAGCCTCACTCACTGGCAGCAAGACGTACGTGCTGCTGCTCCTGTGTTTCAATATGCCGAGTGAGGTGAGTTTGAATAAGAGCCCTCAGGTCCCTAGTAGGCTAGGAAGGATGCAGGAAGCAACACAGTGCCCAGGGCCAGGATATGGATTCTGAGCTGGCTGACAATGGGGCAGATGGCAGCCAGACAACAACGAGAAGAGGGTTGTAACAATCAGAAGAGGCAAGTCTGCTTCTTATGGGATTCAGTGCCTAATATGGCTAGCACAGTGCCCAGCATAGGGTAAACAGGAGAAAACTGAAACTGAAAATACAAGATTGCACATGGAGGATTAAGAGTCAGAAAGGAAATAAATGAATGTTTGGAAGCAAGGTGATATATTTAAATAGGACACCATCCCAGAGGTTTTATGATTTGCTGTCAACTTCAATTTTTGGTTTCTTCTACAACCAGCTGCCATGCAGGGTTCCCCCTGGTGCACCCACCAGAAGGGAAATGAGACCTATTAATGCTACCTGCCAGCATGACTCACAGGTGCCTGGGAAGTTCAGGAATGTTTCTTAAAAACAAAACAGTAACAAAAATATGATTAAGCCTATTAAAATTTCAGAAGTTAAAAATAGAAATACATCATGCTGTACACTGTAAATTTATACAGTGATGTATAGCAATTACATCTCAGCAAAATAGGAAAAAATAACTTAAATAAAAATAATATTCAGTTTGTCAACCTTGGTCCAGTATAATTATAAGTACAACATTTTTGGAAAGCAGTTCAGCATTACTTATCAAGCATCGTGTATCAATTAGTTATTGTGGCAATAATGCTGTGTAAAAATTTACCTCAAAAATCTCAGAAATGAAGTTTCCCAAGGGGTCCAAGACGGAAACTGCATTATAGCCTAAGGTATCCCATGACTGTCAAGGGGAAGCACTGAGTTCCCAAAATAATTCCTCATCTCATTGATGGGTGAATGCCCCTGACTGAAAAATCACCCAGGTCTTAGTGTCCAATGATTCATTCTGTGAAGCAGCAGATGTGGGTCTGTCTACCTGGGCAAAGCAGGTAACACAGTGAAGTAGGATCTAGAGTCAAAACAAGAGGGGGGTTAAAAAATTTTTTTTAATAATTATTTTTTATTTTAATAACTTTATTTTATATTATTTTATCTTCTTTCTTTCTTTCTTTTTTTTCTCCCTTTTATTCTGAGCTGTGTGGATGACAGGCTCTTGGTGCTCCAGCCAGGCTTCAGGGCTGTGCCTTTGAGGTAGGAGAGCCAAGTTCAGGACACTGGTCCACAATAGACCTCCCAGCTCCACGTAATATCAAATGGCGAAAATCTCCCAGAGATCTCCATCTCAATGCCAAGACCCAGCTCCACTCAACGACCAGCAAGCTACAGTGCTGGACACCCTATGCTAAACAACTAGCAAGACAGGAACACAAGCCCATCCATTAGCAGAGAGGATGCCTAAAATCATAATAAGGCCACAGACACCCCAAAATACACCACCAGACATGGACCTGCCCACCAGAAAGACAGGATCCAGCCTCATCCACCAGAAAACAAGCATCAGTCCCCTCCACCAGGAAGCCTACACAACCCACTGAACCAACCTTAGACACGGGGGACAGACACCAAAAACAACGGGAACTACAAACATGCAGCCTGTGAAAAGGAGACCCCAAACACAGTAAGTTAAGAAACAAAAGGAATCCAAGTAGGAATAGTAGAAGTAAAGCTGTCACTGTTTGCAGATGACATGATACTATACACAGAGAATCCTAAAATGCTACCAGAAAACTACTAGAGCTAATCAGTGAATTTGGTAAAGTAGCAGGATACAAAATTAATGCACAGAAATCTCTTGCATTCCTATACACTAATGATGAAAAATCTGAAAGTGAAATTAAGAAAACACTCCCATTTACCATTGCAACAAAAAGAATAAAATACATAGGAACAAACCTACCTAAGGAGACAAAAGACCTGTATGCAGGGCTTCCCTGGTGGCGCAGTGGTTGAGAGTCCACCTGCCAATGCAAGGGACACGGGTTCGTGCCCCAGTCTGGGAAGATCCCACATGCCATGGAGCGGCTAGGCCCGTCAGCCATGGCCGCTGAGCCCGCACATCCGGAGCCTGTGCTCCGCAACGGGAGAGGCCACAACAGTGAGAGCCCCGCATACCGCAAAAAAAAAAAAGACCTGTATGCAGAAAATTATAAGACACTGATGAAAGAACTGAATATGATACAAATAGATGGAGAGATATACCATGGTCTTGGATTGGAAGAATCAACATTGTGGAAATGACTCTACTACCCAAAGCAATCTACAGATGCAATACAATCTCTATCAAACTACCACTGGCATTTTTCACAGAACTAGAACAAAAAATTTCACAATTTGTATGGAAACACAAAAGACCCCAAATAGCCAAAGCAATCTTGAGAAAGAAAAATGGAGCTGGAGAAATCAGGCTCCCTGACTTCAGACTATACTACAAAGTTACAGTAATCAAGACAATATGGTACTGGCACAAAAACAGAAATATAGATCAATGGAACAGGATAGAAAGCCCAGAGATAAACCCATGCACATATGGTCACCTTATCTTTGATAAAAAAGAGGCAAGAATATACACTGGAAAAGAGACAGCCTCTTCAATAAGTGGTTCAGGGAAAATTGGACAGCTACATGTAAAAGAATGAAATTAGAACACTCCCTAACACCATACACAAAAATAAACTCAAAATGAATTAAAGACCTAAATATAAGGCCAGACACTATCAAACTCTTAGAAGAAAACATAGGCAGAACACTCTATGACATAAATCACAGCAAGATCCTCTTTGACCCATCTCCTAGAGAAATGGAAATAAAAACAAAAATAAACAAATGGGACCTAATGAAACTTAAAACCTTTTGTACAGCAAAGGAAATCATAAAGATGAAAAGACAACCCTCAGAATGAGAGAAAATATTTGCAAATGAAGCAACTGACAGAGGATTAATCTCCAAAATTTACAAGCAGCTCATGCAGCTCAGTATCAAAATAACAAACAACCCAATCCAAAAATGGGCAGAAGACCTAAATAGACATTTCTCCAAAGAAGATACACAGATTGACAACAAACACATGAAAGAATGTTCAACATGACTAATCATTAGAGAAATGCAAATCAAAACTACAATGCAATATCTTCTCACACTGGTCAGAATGGCCATTATCAAAAAATCTGGAAACAATAAATGCTGGAGAGGATGTGGAGAAAAGGGAACCCTCTTGCACTGCTGGTGGGAATGTAAATTCATACAGCCACTATGGAAAACAGTATGGAGGTTCATTAAAAAACTACAAATAGAACTACCATATGACCCAGCAATCCCACTACTGGGCATATACCCTGAGAAAACCATAATTCAAAAAGAGTCATGTACCATTATGTTCATTGCAGCTCTATTTACAATAGCCAGGAGATGGAAGCAACCTAAGTGTCCATCAACAGATGAATGGATAAAGAAGATGTGGTACATATATACAATGGAATATTTTTCAGCCATAAAAAGAAACGAAATTGAGTTATTTGTGATGAGGTGGATGGACCTAGAGTCTGTCATACAGAGTGAAGTAAGTCAGAAAGAGAAAGACAAATACCTTATGCTAACACATATATAAGGAATCTAAGGAAAAGAAAAAAAAAAAGTCACGAAGAACCTAGGGGTAAGATGGGAATAAAGACACAGACCTACTAGAGAATGGACTTGAGGATACAGGGAAGGGTAAGGGTAAGCTGTGACAAAGTGAGAGAGTGGCATGGACATATATACACTACCAAATGTGAAATAGATAGCTAGTGGGAGCAGCCACATTGCACAGGGAGATCAGCTTGGTGCCTTGTGACCACCTAGAGGGGTGGGATACGGAGGGTGGGAGGAAGGGAGACGCAAGAGATATGGGGACATATGTGTATGTATAACTGATTCACTTTGTTATAAAGCAGAAACTAACACACCATTGTAAAGCAATTATACTCCAATAAAGATGTTAAAAAAAAAAAAGAAACTAACACACCATTGTAAATCAATTATACTCCAGTAAAGATCTTAAAAAAAAAAAAAAAGAGAGGGTGGCAGTCCAGTTGATGGGCTCCTTTTCTTAGCTCAAAGGGCAATGCATACAGTTCAACTGACATCTCCTAAATGCAATTAAACCTCATTGAAAGAAATTTTATGGAGTGATAGAAATGTTCTATATCTTGAATGGGGTCAAACAGGTAAGTACATCTGTCAAAACTCATTAAAATGGTCACTTAAAATATGTGCATTTTATAATATGTGACTTATTCCTCAATGAAGTTGATGAAAAAATAAAACCTTGTTGAGGATCATCTTACTATATTTTTAAAACTTTTATTCTAGAAAACTTATTTTATCTGGTAACAGGCTGGCAAAATTAAGTTATATCAAAAAATATTTATAGTTCTTCCACTTCTGGCAAGATGGAATAACAGGGGCTGGATTAAACCTCCTGTCTGAAATAACCAAATTATTTTAGAAAGTGAGAGCTGTTTTCAAGACATTGGATATCAAGGTAGGATGGTTGAGAGACAGGAAAGAGATAAGGTGAGTTTTACAACTGCCCCAGCTTACTGCCTGGAGAATGTTTCCAGACCATTGAGTAAGAAGAGAGAACCAGGCAAAGTCCAGTTAGCTTCCTGAGTTTAGGGAGCAGAGCTGAGAGCCCGGGGGGAATGGAGGCAGCTAGAGTTCACAGGACAGAGAGAAGAAGGCTAAACAGAGAGAAAACCCAGGGGGGTGGACAAGGATCCTGCTTAAGTATTCAACACAGCACCTGTCCAAACCTGGGAAGAGAACCACCAGAAAGGATTAGAGATAACAGTGTCTGGTGTTCACACAGGGCTAGGGACAGTGCCTGTTTTCACCAGCGAAACTGGAAAACCTCCTTATTCACAGAGTGTGAGATAGAGTTCTCACAAAAAGCTTGCCTTGGTCGTCGGGAACAGTTAGCCCTAGACTAAATGCAGCTTTGGTCTCACTTAACAAATATGAAAAACAAGAACCTAAAGGATCCAACTGTTTTCCAGTTGTATAATTGCATCCCAGAATAAAATTCAAGAATGTTTATAGAAATACAAAAATATTCAGCACCCAACAAAGGATAAAGAAGTTTATTTCATAGTGATAAACAGCTCAATTCATCAAGAGGGCATAATAATCCTGAATGTTCATGTTCCAAGCAACAGAACATCAAAAAACAGGAAGCAAAAACTGATAGAAATGCGGGAGAAAATGTCACAATTTATCGTTGCAGATTTTAATATCTCTCAATAATTAATAGAACAAGGAGACAGAAAATCAGTAAGGTATACAAAACGTGAACAACACTATCAACCAACTTGACCTAACTGGCATTTGTGGAATACTCCCTATTCAACAGCAGACAGAATACACATTCTTTTCAAGTGTACATGAACCCTATAAATAAAACAAGTCTCAAATTATCTCTGAAGTATAAAATGTCTTAAATTTAAAAATTTTAAATATCTCAAAATTAAAAAAATTAATTTATACAATGTACATTTTCTGGCCAAAATTGTATTAAATTATAAATCAATAACAGAAAGATCTCTGAAAAATTACTAAATATTTGAAAAATAAACAACATATCTCCAAATAACCTATGGGTCAAAAAATACTTCAAAACTACAATTAGAAAATATTTTGAACTGAAAGTAAATGAAAATACAACATATCAAAATTTGCAGGATGCTGCTAAATTTGTACTTCAGGGGAAATTTACAGCACCAAATGCCTATACTAGAAAAGAAATGTCTCAGTCAGTGACCTCAGCTTCTGCTATGAGAAGCTAAAAAAAAAAAATGATAAAGACATAAAACCCAATGTAAACAGAAGAAAGATATAATAATGATCAGAGAACATATCAGTGTAAAAGAAAACAAAACAAACAGCATAGAATATATCAATGAAACTAAAAGCTGACACTTTGAGAAGACCTACAAGGCCTAGGCAGACTAATCAGTAAAAAAGAGGGAGAGAGAGAAATCAAACCAAAAAGAAAAAAAAAAAAATATGTGATCAATTTCAATTGATTCAGAAAAAGCATTTGACAAAATCAACACATCTTTTTTTGATTAAAAATTCTCAGCAAACTAAGAATAGAAAAGAACTTCTTCAATATGATAAATGGCAAATTTGGAAAATCTACAACTAATACCATACTTAATTCTGAAAGACTGAATAATTTTTGACTAATATCAAGAATAAAAATAAAATAAAATAAAAATTAAAATAAGGACTTCCCTGGTGGCACAGTGGTTGAGAGTCTGCCTGCCGATGCAGGGAACACAGGTTCGTGCCCCGGTCCAGGAGGATCCCACATGCCGCAGAGTGGCTGGACCTGTGAGCCATGGCCGCTGAGCCTGCGCGTCCAGAGCCTCTGCTCTGCAATGGGAGAGGCCGCAACATTGAGAGGCCTGCGTACCGAAAAAAAAAAAAGAATAATACAATCTATCCAGTCTCACCTCATCTGTTTAAGATTTTCCTATACTTCTAGACAGTTAAATAAGGCAAGAGGAAGAAACAAGTCATCTGGATGGGAAAAGAAGAATTGAGTGTATTTATTCCCAGATAAAGTGAGCAACTATGTAGAAAATTCAATGAAATCTACAGAAAAAGCTATTAGAACTAATGAGTGAGTTTAGAAAATTTTCAAGATTTGACTAATATAAAAAATCAAATGTATTTCTATATACTAGCAACAAAAAACTGGAAATTGAAATTTAAAAATCAATACAATTTAGAATAGCAAAAAAATTAGCTACTTAGGGATACATCTCACAAGATGTGAAAAACCTATACCATTAAAACTAAAAAGCATTGCTGAGAGAAATTAAAGCTGACTAAATAAATAGGGTTCTTCTGTGTTCATGAATCAGAAGATTCAATATTGTTAGGATGTTAAATCTCCCAAATTGACCTAAAGATTCAACATAATTATAGAAATTGAGAAACTGATTATAAAAATCATATGATATTAGCCCCTTATCAGATAAATAGTTTGCAAATATTTTTCTCCCATTCTGGAAATTGTCTTTTCATTTTGTTGATTGTTTCCTTTGATCTACAGAAGCATTTTAGTTTGATGTAGTCCCATTTGTTTATTTTTGCTTTTGCTGCCTGTGTTTTGGTGTCATATCCAAAAAATCATTGTCAAGGATATTTTTCCCTATGTTTTCTTACAGGAGTTTAATGGTTTCATGTCTTATATTTAAGTTTTTAATCCATTTCAAATACATTGTTGTGTGTGGTGTAAGATTAGGGTCCAATTTCATTCTTTTGCACATGTATATACAGTTTTCTCAACACCACTCATTGAAGAGAGTGTGTTTTCCCCATTGTGTATTCTTGGCATCCTTGTCAAAGATTAGTTGAGTACATATGCATGGGTTTATTTCTGGACTCTTGATTCTGTTCCATTTGTCTATGTGTCTGTTTTTATGCCAGTACCATACTGTTTTGATTAATATAGCTTTGTAATATAGTTTGAAATCAGGACATGGTATGACTCCAGCTTTGTTCTTCTTTCTCAAGATTGCTTTGGCTATTCAGGGTCTTTTGTGGTTCCATATGAATTTTAGGGATTTTTTTCTATCTCTGTGAACAATAGCAAAAATGAACAAAATCTAATTAAAATGGGCAAAGGATCTGAACAGACATTTTTGCAAAGAAGATTTACAAATAGCCAACAGATATATGAAAAGATGCTCAACAGCACTAATCATCAGGGAACCACAAATAAAACCACAAAGAAACATTACCTTACACCTATTAGTTTTGGCTATTATCAAAATGATAAGGGATATCAAGTGTTGTTGAAGGTGTGGAGAAAAGGGAACTCTTGAATACTGTTGGTGGGAATGCATATTGGTACATCTATTATAGAAAACAGTATGGTGGACCCTCAGAAAATTAAAAATAGAACTACCATATAATATAACAATTCTACTTCTGAATATATACCCAGAGGAAATGAAATCAATATTTCAGAGATATGTATTATATATGAACAATTATATATAAATAAAATACATATAAATGAAATGTCATATATATGCTTTTATATATATACATAAATGAATATATATGTACATACATAACAGAGTATCATTCAGCCATAAAAAAGAAGGAAATCCTGCCATTTGCAACAACATGAATGAGCCTGGAGGACACTACACTAAGTGAAATAAACCTGATACAAAAGACAATTATTGTATGACTCATATGTGGAATTTGAAAGTCAAATTCATAGAACTGAGAGTAGGACAATGGTTGCCAGGGGCTGGAGGGTGGGGGAAATGTGGAGATATTCGTCAAATACAAATTTTCAGTTATAAGATGAATAAGTTCTTGGAATCTAATGTACATCACGGTGACTATGATTAATACGGTTAATAATACTGTATCTTATACTTTAATTTTGATAAGACTGTAGATCTTAAGTGTTCTCACCACAAAAAGTGAGGTGTTGGATGTGTTAATTAAACTTATTGAGGTAATCATTTCATAGTGTACATGTACATTAAATCATCATGTTGTATACCCTAAATACATGTAATTTTTGTTTGTCAACTATACTTAGATAAGGTGGGGAAAATCATATGAAAACACAAAGGATGAAAAATAACTAAAACAACTTTGTAAAAGAATAGAGAACTAAAACTACCTCATTTCAACACTTATATAAAGCTACAGTAATCAAGGCAGTGTGATATTGGCCTCAAAGTAGGCAATATCAATGGAACACAATATAGAGTCCAAAAATATACCCACCCATATATCACATATATGGACAATTGATTTTCAACCAAGGTAAAAGAGCAATTCAATGGGGAGAGAATAGTCTTTCCAAAATGGTATTAGAACAATTGGATATCTATATGCAAAAAAAAAGCACCATATACAAAAATGAACTCAAAATGAATCATAGACTTAAATTTAAAATGTAAAACTATAAATTTTTTGTAATAAAACATAGGAGAAAATCTTTGTGACTTTGGATTGGTCAATGTTTTCTTAAACATGACAACAAAAGCCCAATCCATAAAAGAAAAAACTGATTAATTTTATTTCATCAAAATTGATACTTATTCTTCAAAGTACACTGTTAAGAGAATCAAAAGGCAAGGGACAGACTGGTAGAAAATCTTTGCAAAGTATACCCAGAATACATAAAGAGCTCTCAAAACTCAATAATAAGAAAAAAACATTTTTTTAAATGTCCAAAAGGTTTGAAAAGACACTTCAACAATGAAGATATACAGATAACAAGTAAGCAACAGAAAAGATGCTCAACATCATCTGTCATTAGAAAAATGTATATGTAAACTACAATGAGATACTTCTACATACCTATTAGAATGGCTGAAATTAGGAACACTGACCATACCAAGTGGTGATGAGGATCTGGAGCACATAGAACTCTCTTACATTGCAGATGGGAATGTAATATGGTACAACCACTTTGGAAAACAGTCTAGGATTTCAAAATTTAAACATATACTATCTAGTCATTCTTTTCCTAGGTACTTACCCAAGAAAAATGAAAACATATGAAACATGTGTCCATACACAGACTTGTAACCAAATGTTCATAGCAATTTTATTTGTAAAAGCCAGAAATTGGAAATAATCCAAATGTCCCATCAATGGGCAAATGGATAAACAAATTGTGGGACATCCATAAAATACTACTCAACAATGAGAAGGAACAAACTATTGATACTCACAATATGGATGAATTTTGAAATAACAAAGCTGAGTTAAAGAGTCAAAAAAGAACACATGCTCTATGATTCTATTCACATAAATTTTAGAAACTAAAAATTAATCTATAACAATATCAAGCACATCAGTTGTTACCTGGGGACAATGGGAGTAGGTAAGGGTGGGTAGAGGAATAGATTTACAACCCTTTTGGGAAACTTTTGGGGGTGATGGATATGTTCATTATTTTTTTCATGGTAATGATTTCACAGGAGTATACATATATCAAAACTTATCAAATTATACTTGTTAAAAATGTGCATGAAAGGTAGCTCAATAAATCTGCTAGAAATGAAAACAAAAGTTATAAAAGTACTAGGGCCAGAAACAGTTTAAAGGAACAGTGTACTTTTGCTTTTAGTTATGTTAGGAATTTTTTTAAAGATATTATTTAAAAGACTGAAGGAATCATGAAAGAATTTTCAGAGAATGGTATAAAAACAAGTACGTGTTTCAGAGCTAGGTGGGAGGGAACAAGGGGTTGGAGGAAATAAGGCCTAGGCTTCATGCATGAAACCTAACTTCCTCAGGTTCATCTGGAGGCAAGAGATGGCATAAGAAGTCAAAAGGAGTGAGTGCAATCTGATGGCTGTTCAGAAAGGGAGCAAGATAAACCAAGGAAACCCTGCCATCACCTCTCACAATCTGAGAGACCCCATAGTGGACAGTGACAGAGAAAAGATACTAGGAGTTTAGTAGATGATACAGGTCTTCCTAACCTTCAGGAAAACTCCAAGAGAAACAAAGCTTTACATATTTTCTGGGTGGTTGAGATCATTATCTCCAAATGATTTTGATTGCAATCCCTTCCCGGAAAGAAAAAAGTCTGAGCTGTTTCTTCTGCTTAGGGATACTTCCTAGTAGATTACAGACATGTACTCTTCTACTGATATATTATGTTGATTTTCAAATGGGCTTTACGTAGTAGAACTATAAAAAGTAAAAGATAGAAACAACCATTTGTGATAGCAAAACATTGGAAGAGATTGGCCTAGCCAAAGGAGAATAACTAGTCAAATTTATATGCATTTGACAGACTATTAAGCAACTGTTTAAAATGATGTTTACAAAGAATATTCCCCAACTTGTAAAAATGGTCATGATGTGGTGTTGCATGAGAAAAATCAGTGCATAATACTCAGGAAGATTCCAGTTTTGTAAAAAGAAAAAAATATATATGTATCATAGAAAAAACTGGGAGGAAATGTATTGAGGGCTGTTTAAATTGCAGATGATTTCACATTTCTACTTTATCCTTTCAGTATTTTCCAAATGCTCTACATGAATGCTTTCCACTTTATAATCATAAGAACACAATAATTTGTTAAAGAAAACATTATAAATAGATAACTCTACCAGGCAGTAAAAACTGGTGACACTGAGGAAGGACCTACAATTCTGGTGAGAGGTTAGGAAGCTTAGGAAAAAATTTATAATAAAAAAATCAGAACTCTAAGTGTCATGTAAAGGGTTCTGGGTTCTCAGTAATGATGGACACCAGGGACCTACCAGCATTCGGATCACTTGGTTCCTCTGCAAACACCCATCCAGCCCTGATCATACAATGGGCTCTGGGTGAGACCCTGGGGATATAAAGATGCTTCAGATGCAGGCGGTCCTGCCCCGGGAGGGTTTCTCAGTGTCCTGTGTTACCATTGTTGCATTATCAGAAACACAAAGCAAAAATAATTTTTTCTCTTTACACAAGGCCGATTTTTGTTTTACTGTAAAACATAATGGTTGAGGGATATTCCGGCCACCACAAATCAGAAAAGTATGACAATTAGAGTTTCTGGAAGGGCAAATAAAATGAAAATATCAGACAGGCTGAAAGGTTAGGGTCTTCAGTCTGAAGGTTGAGAAAGGAAGGGATTTGGATCCAGAGAACCAGGAACCTTGAGGGCTGTGGGACTCACCAAATTCCAAACCTCTGTGACTGGGAGATGTCCTATGAAATGTGATCCAGGTTTAGTTCCAGACATAAAAGGAAGCAATTTCTCTCACACTGAGTAATAAACGGATTGGAACTTACTGGAATTCATCACCCCCAAGAGGTGGTGCTGGCAGGAAATAGAAATACCTTCCAAAAGCTTCGGACAAATTTATGAACGATAGAATTTTAAATGACCTCTTGATCACTTTGTCTTGCTCTTTCTCTCTCAAACAGACACTGTCCTTATAGACTGAGCCAGTGTTTGCCCTAAAAGAGGCTGCCCAGATTTCTCCTAATAGCCAGGCAAGGTCAAGGCCTTCACTCTGTGCTCCCACAGCCCCATGTGTTTAACTGGCCATCACCCTAACCACACTGCATTATTATAGTTCTCTGTTGATGGGTCTGTGGCCCCGTCAGGTTGTGACAACAACAAGGGCAGTTCTGAGTAGGAGATCAATAAATGTGGGTTGAAAGAAAGTGTGTGTGGACTCTACCCCTCTTTGCTAGAGGAAGCAGCCTGGAAGGAAAACTGTGCACTGCTTTTTAATCAGGGTCAAATCTTGAGAGTTTTTTACACTGGCAGGAGTGTTGATTTCTCTCTGGTCCTCATTCTACACTGCCCCCCATGTATTCCCAGAGCAGAAAATCTGGTAGAATGGGAGGAAGCCTGGGCTGCTTAGGATACCCTCTCATAAGGACACCACCAAGTGAAGGCCTGCAAGAACATCTCATGGAAGAAATGGCTCATAGAAACTCCTGGGGCACTGATGTCTGGAGAACTCTCATCCCCCACTTCTTATCCTCCAGAATTTCTCACCAGACAGCTCTGTTGTCCACCATTGCGGGCTTCTGAGCTCTGATTTGCAAGTCAATTCCCTGGGAATTTCACAATAAAATACATTCAGCACAGTTATGTCAAGGACACAGTCTCCTGTATCTCCTCTAAAACCTTGATTAATAACATTAGTCTTCCTGTACATGTGCCAAGATTCTTCAGCTTGAGGATAGAGGGATTTTAATTTATTTTTCCATTAATGGTCAGGATCCATGCTAAACCTGTAAATATCATTTCTATAAGTGCAGTGCAGTACTAATTTTTAATGCAAATAAATAAACAGCATGAGCGATTCAGAGACAGTTTGCCCCAGCGGAGCTTTTGCAAATCTCCTGCATTTGGCTTAGGAGAGAAGAGAGTGGAATACTTCATGTTCTGGTAAGTTGCAGTGATCAGCTAGGGTCCAGTTTCTTCATTCTTGGGATTTCTCAAGGCTATATGGGAAAGAGGAAAGATAAATCAAAAGTAGAGATCATAACAGTTGTTAAAGTTGGGAAAGGTCTTAGGGATTTTCTACTAAAACGCTCTCTTTTGTTTTATGGGTGAGGTATGTGGTCACAGAAAGAGTAAAGCCTGCCTGAGGACATATGGCCCATGTGCAGCTGTGCAAAGTCCAGAAATGGCAGCCTACTTTAGGTTCTCAGAAACATCAGGAGTGGTCACGGTGGCAGAGACCCCGTTGCTGAGTTTGTGATTAGAATCCAGATTGCCAGTGACCTCAGCGTCATCACAGGGCACAGATTCTCCTGGTCTGCGCTCATTTGAAATATTCTACTCTATAGATCCCATATATCTACTGAAACACATCAGATATTGACTCTGATTTTGGGTTTCTAAAATATAGTCACTAGAATTGCACAAAACTTATAGAGGTAAAATATGAGGTCTTGCGGGAATCCCAGGAGCCCAGAGCCCAGACTCTGACCAGGACTTAGAGATCCAGAGTGTGGTGAACCCCAGCCTGAAAGTTCTCTAGACAGGTGGGTGCTCTGAGGAAAGAAGGAAAAGGCAGAGAAGAGCTCAAGACGAAGGTGGCAATCATCATTATCAGTCTAGAAACCATGGGAACTGAAATGTCTGGGTGGTCCCCAATCAGCTGGGAGGAGAAACAAAGGTCACAATCCTTGAGCACAGTCTCCAAAAGTGGCATTTCTCAACAGTTTTCGAGATAATAGGTTATGACAGTGATGGGAGGAAAACAGGTGTGCAATATCGGATTGACTCTCACTGGCCAGACTGAGAGTTCTAAAGGAGATGGACTGCAGGTGATGGCTTCTCCATATGCGCTCCCTCCCACCACCCAACAGTGCCTCCTCTGCCCTCTTGGAACTGCCGTCTTCTGGAACTGGGGGAAGGGGAGCGGAGGATGGTTTGAGAAAGCATGGTACAATGAGGATCTGAATCTCAGGAGATTCAAGTGGACAAAAGTCCTCCCCCTGCAGTCAGTCATCGATTCCCATCAAGGAAGACTCAAAGGATGCAGTGAGCAGGAACTGTGACCACAAGGCCCAGTGCCGTGGGACCTCGATGGGCTACTGGGAGAAGTCATGGGCCCTGCAGAGTTCATCAGCTGGTGTTTGTGGATCTGTCTTGTGGTCATCTGTCTCTCTGATACCAACAGTTCCAAGGCATGACTGAGTGTTCACTGGCCTGGGATTGCAGGCTGCTGAGAGATGATGGGAGGGATAGCAAGACGGGTCAACGGCTACACAGAGTGGGTCCAGGCTGGAACCCCTGCCTATCCAACATCCTGGAATGAAGCAGGCCTTCCTCCGTGGGGCTCAGCCATGTGATCCTCAGAGAAATAGTAACACTTTTCATAGAGGAGAACAAATCTGATTGTTTTAATTATCTATATAAATACATGCATCCAGATTACCAATACACATTTTTTCATTGTATTTAATTTTGGGGTGATTTTATTGGTGGTGGTGTCCTTTTGGTTACAAACTGAGAGATAAACTGCTAGTCTTAAAGGCTCTGAGATCTCTTTGTTCTTGAGGGTTTGCAGGAAGCAGCAATACCTTGGGAGCAGGAGAAAAGACCAGAGCAGGACTAAGACAGCTATTATGTGACCCACTATTTCAGGCAGACATAGAAAGCTCATCTTTTTCAGAGAAGGAACTAAGAGAGGAAATGAAAGAGGACAAATTCACTGAGTCCAACTTTTGTCATATGGGGTATTGTAGCACTTTCTGGGTTATACATTGGTTTCTACTTTTACTGATGCTTCTATAACTTGAATAAAAGAGAAAGAAAAAAATCCCACAAGTCCTGGGTTCTGGCTCTGGAAGGAGGGGCAGGAAGAGACAGACTAGATCATGATCAGGTAACCAGGAAATATGTGATTTTTAAGCTCCTGTCAATGTTTTGAACTATGAAAGTATAGAGACCTAATATATGGCCCTGTGTTTTAATACACTTCAGTGGGTGTTTGGATATAGGAACCTGGGTCTAGAGCTTGGTTTGGGTTAGAGAGGGGAGATGAACTGCTCTGTTTAAGAAAGTGATCTGAAGATAAGGATGGATTGATTACAGGCACAGATTTAGCAGGAATACTGAGGCACTGAATCCCATGGGACCATGCCATGTGGGGTCCTCAGTATTTCCCCAACTCTGCATTTCCTGAAGGCCACAATTCTTTTACTCTTGTATCCCCCCATACACATACTCCCCAGAGCCTGCCCCCATGGAAATCCTGTTTTCCCCTGAGTATCCTCCTTGCTCTGGGCTGCAGTCAGGGTATCCAGGCTACTAATCCCCCACCCTAAACACCCACTACTCCCTACTCCTCTCCATACCCACCAGCTGCCCTGGCAAGCCTTCTGTCAATTCCTAGATGCCTGGAATCAGGGCCAGGATTGGAAGGGAAGATGAAGAAGACAGAGAAAGTTCATAGACACCCAAGGCACCCAAGCCAGCCAGCATTCCTTTTTTCCTGCACCAACTATGGGGCTGTGCCTTCCTGCCCACGTGTCTCACCAGGCTGGCTCTCCATCATTCTTCTGATGCTTTATTGTGCTATTGTGCTGAAGGAGATAACCCTACTCCCCAAGCCTGAGACACTGCCTATTACCTGGCCCTAACTGATGAGGAAAAATGGAAAAAGGCCACTGGGCTAGTGAGATTACCCTCTCCCTTCTCATTTGAAATTGTAGCTGCCAGGTTCAGAAAATCAGCAACTTTTGAAAATGGTGAACTTTTGAGGTACATGTGGAAGACAAATTTAAAATTAATAAAATGTGATATATCACATTTTGGTAATTGGTAGTAATTGAGGTAACAAAAGTATATTAAGAACATTATTCCATTTTTATTAATAGTGGCTTAGTAGAGGGTTTGGGGGTGGGGAAACTATTTTCCCAGCAGGCTTGTATTGCTGATCCTTACTTCAGGGTCTGCTAACAAGGATATGTCTGCCTATATGCATTCCTCAACCTGTTAGGATGTATCAGATAATACTACTTTCTTTCTCCAGATGCTAATCCCAGTAAAGCTATTTCTCCTGGGGTGAGGGCAGAGGGAATAAATGAATAGCTGTGAGTTTGCAGTGTAAGCCAGAAAATGGAAGACGGGGCTCAGGAGGAAAAAAGATGGCAGCAAGCCAAGGCCTGTGGGGGATTTTGTCTAATTTTAGAGTATAATGCTTACACTCAGTTTTAAGTGGTTACCTATCAGCCCTACACATTATCCAGAGATAATCCTTAATTAAAAGTCTCCTGTGCACGTAAAGTGTATTAGTGATAATTTGGGGTAGATTTAACTGGGGAGGTCTTCAACTTGAAGCAAAGATGTGTAGAAAATTAATGGTGGTCAAAGAAAGCAAGACAAAGAGCAGAATCCAGAATTCAGGAAAGTAAAATATTAAATCAAAATTTAAGTAGGAGAAATAAGAGCTTCTAGATAAACTTTAATATAAAGGGGAGATACTAGTATAAACCACAATTAAATTTGAAAAAGAATTCTCTAAAATTCTAAAGAAAAGTAAAGTAAATGAACCTAAGTTGGTGGCATAACCACATACAGAGGAATTATTCTAAGATATTTTAAAACACATCGGTTGACTTTACATCCTAAGTAGGATAAGCCCTAAAGATAAAAGAACTGCAAAAATATTGTAAACTATGTGTATCCAGTTATCATATTGTTATTTGCATTGTTGGTTTTATTATTATTAGATGGTTTTGTGTGTATTGTGGGAATAAATGAATATTTTTTGAATAAATAGATGAATGCTTATGTTGACATTTTTGAGAACTGGGATTTTCAGTATAGGAGAGGGTTACAGGCATAAAAACAATGAGGTTAAATAAAAACCCCATAATCCTGAATTTGAATTGTAAGTACCAGAATGCAGTCATGATGAATTTTATCTTTTGAAAATGTAAATATTTCCTGGCTCAATCTGCTGAAAAGTATAGAAACAATGACCAATCCAGTAGCAGTGAGCACCCCTAGTATCCAGACTATGGTTTCTAAATGTTTCTCCAAAAAGGACTCTCCTTGAAGAAATGGCTTGACTCCAGATCAATAAAGTGAACTTAAAACAGCTTATTATACTATAAAGCAAAGAGGCAATTAAGAACTATTAGGATTTTGTCAAAAGGACTCAAGATCCAAATTGAAAAATCTCCCACTATCTAAAATTGGGATAATTTGGCCATTGATAAGGATAAATTTTGATAGCTTGCTATCACATAAATATGTTTGAATCCATAAGCTTAAATGATGCTAAAAAATAACAACAGCAAAAAAGAAACTCAGTAATAACTTTTGGAAAATTAGGAAACCAGTTCATTATTCTGAAGACTGGTAAATTCAAAGAAAGCATCAAGCAATTAACTTTCTTTTCCTACAAAAAGATATACCTCAGAGTAAAACAATTGATGTAGAGGGGAAAGTTTTTCTTTATAGAAGTATTCCAGATACCAAATGAAGAAGAAATGATGGAATTAGGAAATCAATATTTGGTAACTACAAATAGATTGATGGATCTAAACAATTATTATCAATGCTGTTTACATTACAAAGAGAGATACCTGGACTTCATGGATCTCCTGATGAAAGTATAGAACTCCTCCAATGAAACAGTCTTACTAAAAAAAAAAAAATCAAAACTGAATCAAGCCTAGATCTAACTAGCAATTTAGAGGAACAGAGGAACTCATTAGATCACGCCATGTGATCCAATTCGTAAAATCCAGACAGTGGAAAACCCTTTAAAACAGAAAATTCAGTTTCCCTAACAACTAAATTAAAAGAAAAAGAGAGCAAAATGAGATGGAAAGGAACATTTAGGTTAAAAGAGACTTATGATAGACATAACAATTGCAGTGTATGGACCTTATTTGTATCTGGGTTGAACCAAACTATAAAAAATAAAAAGAGTGTGACAATCAAGGAAATGTGAACACTGATTGGATATTTAATGATATTAAGGGATTTTTTTTTGTAATAATGAATGGTATTGTCGTTATGGTTAGGAATTCTAAAAAAGAATACCTAACTTTTAGAGGTACATACATATTTACAAATAAGTTGACATGATGGCTGAAATTTGCTTCAAAACATGGGGGTGGTGGAGAGGGCAAGGTCAGCGAGTAGGAATATAGAGGAAACAAGATTGGCCGTGAGCTTACTAATATTGAAGTTGGGTGATGAATACCTAGGGCTTCATTATACTATTCTCTCTTCTTTTGTATGTTCAAATTTTTCCCATAATAAAAATATTTTAATAAAAAGAAAGAGCAAAGAGAAGAAGATGCTGGTTCCATTGGACATAAGAGAAGTACTTGAATCATTTAAAAAGTCATCAATGGGATCACCCCACAAAGCTGTAGAACTTGAGACTGAAGCAGCTAAAGGGAGAATCTCTTCATTTTTATCATCATTCCACTTGGGTTGTATTATGAATACAATCTCAGATCTCTTCTCCTCTCATAAGTACATTTATTTTCCCTTGTAGTATGCTTACATGTACAGAGTGGTCCTCTCAGGCCTCCAGAGCTGACCAAAGAATCTGAAACCAGTGCCTTCAGGAGGAGTTGAATTCTGTACCTTATAAAGAGTTGGTCACTAAGTAGCAAAATGAGTGGGTCATTAATGGCCTAGGGGTCATTAATTAGAACTCCAGGAAGGAAGAGTCTAGCTTGTTTGGCCACTGGAGCATTTAATTTTTGTTTCAGTGCGTTTGGTCAAAGTGTGTACCATGATTCTCTATAAACCTATGCTCAGCTCTGTCACACACTGACACTACCTGTCTGGCCCTGGGAGCCTGGGAAGCCCTGATCCATACTCTAAATTCTAAGGGAATTCTGGCTCAAAGATTTAGAGATTTGCATTATTCTGTAGCATTTGAAAACACCTTCACCACAAAGCCCTTTGGATGCTGTTAGTTTGCAATTCAGTCAAATTCAGTACCCACATTTTCACCCATTCTGCCTCTACCTTTAAATCCTGAATCCCAAAGATTTCTAGTAATATGAATTGATTGACAAAAATTTCTTCCTGTAGCTCAGAAAAATCTTTTACTTTGCTTTCTCCTGTTTTCTAAGCAAAGACATATTTGGATGCTTAAAAATCATTGATTTGATTTGATCTGGTGAGAAAAGTCAAGCCAAAGTAGCCTATCTCATTTAGATAAAGTAATTGCAGTAGAACAAGTAACTTTGTGTTAGTCCTCCTTGATTAACTTTAAAATGAAACTGGAATTAGTTCGGGGATATCACAATAGGATCATTCTATAGGGAAACCCTGCCTCTGAGGAGAAAATGATTGACATGCTTTCAAATCGCCTTGGAGGACTACAATTTGGAACAGTAAAGCAATCTGGGGGTAGTGGAATGAGCTAGGCCTAGAATGAGCTTCCAAGAGTTTGAAGATTGACTCTGCCAGTTTTTGCCTTGGGCATGTCATTTCCCTTCTCTGAACCTCGGTTTCTCAGTTTGCTCTATGAGGTGGGAATATTTTTCTTTCTACTTTATAGCACTATTGGAGGATTAAATAAGGTCATGTATGTGAGAGAGTGCCTGGCAAATAGCAGATGGTCAACTATTGCTTCCGCTTTTTTATACGAAAGCCAGCCAAGACCATATCTGAGCCAAAAAAGGAACCTGGTTTGCGCTTTCAGAATTCACAGATATATGTTAGAGTGTACTGAGTAGATATTACCCAACAAGATATAGCATAGAGAGAGGAGAGAATGACTCTGAAAAGATACTGTCTTGCTGACTCAGAGGAAAGGGTTATTCGCCACTTAGCAGAAGATGAAGGCAATGTTGAATTGGAGACTGCTGTAGACAATATTGTGCCCCTCACCCAAAATGGATATATTGAAACCTTAATGTCCAATGTGGTGGTATTTGGGCAGGGAGGGGGGTCCTTTGGGAGGTAATTAGGTCATGAGGGTGAAGCCCTCATGCTGGGATTGGTGCCCTTACAAGAAGAGACAGGGAGAGAGAATATCTCTCCCTATGAAAATGCAGCCAGAAGATGTCCATCTACAAACAAAGAAGAGGGTCCTCACCAGGAATTGCATCAACCAGGATCTTGATCTTGTACTTCCCAGCCTCCAGAATTGTGAGAAATAAATGTCTGTTTGTTAAGCCACCCATCTATTGTATTTTGCTATAGCAGCCCAAGTGAACTAAGATAGAGACTTAACACATTTCTTGCAAGTTTCTGAGCTTCTCAAGAGTTCTTGCTCCTAAACTGGATGATTTATAGAAAATTGCAGGCTGAGTCCAAAATGCATATGCTTACCTGGAACGTTTGCCCTAACCAGTGTATTGGAACTGATAAGATTGTTTCATCTATAGATTTATATGAAGGTCTTTGGCAAATAGCCATGGGGGAGATATCTAGACAGCAATATTTATAACACCAATTGGAATGTTAGATTTTAATGAGTTCAGTTTGGACCAAGGAGTATGTTTATGACTTTAAAAAGGTTGGTCAATGGAATACACAAAGGGCTAAGAATTTTCACCATGGCCTGTGTTCTTAAATTGCTCTATTTGTTAATAGTGTAAAGGTATGCCTGGGTCATCTCAAATTATAACTCAGAGCAGAGTCCAAGTTAATCTTGTGAGAAACTTGGTCAATACCAGGCTGCTTGCCAGGACCCAAAGGTGGTAAAAGGACAGGAGGAAAGAGTCTCACCTTGCCATTTTCTGGTGGTTTATTTCTAAATTCTGTTTAGATTATTGTTTCTGAATTCTGTTTCTTACAATTACAAAGGAAATTTAACAAACTATAGTATGTTCCAAGGAAAGCAAAATGTCTAGAAATCATCATGGATGAGGTCTTCTTGAAAGAATGAAAAGTAAAAGTTTATTGAGAGGCAAAACCTGTCCTTATATGATCCACAGGCTGCCAAAGAATTGGGATTCTTTTGTGTGGTCCCAGAGGAAAGAGCTAGGATGAATGGGTTAAGGTTACACATGCGAACACCTCAAATCACAACAACAACAAAAGTATGTTCTTTAATGCTTAGATATGATCCAAAATATAGTATGAACTACCTGGAGAGATGGTAACTTCTCTGACACTAAAGGTGTGCAGGCAGCATCCAGACAGCCACTTTTCAGCAGTGAAACAAAGAAGATTTATGTATTGGCTGGAGGGTTGCTTGGATGACCTCTAAGTCACCCAGTTCTGACATTCTGTGCTTCCCTGGAAATTGCAGCTCAAGAGTGGTAGTGTGCCATAGCAGTCAAGAGCATGATTTGGGAGAGATGAACACCTAGATTCCAACCGTGACTCTGTAAACTTGGTCAAAATTTCTAACACCTCTAAGGCTCGGTTTCCATTTACAAAATAAGGATCTTCTACTGCTTTGTAAAAATCCAATCAAATCATCTTGAGCTCAGCATATTAATAACATCCCCAGGAAAGATAAAAACAGGTCTTTCTTACCAATTCAACAATTCTGCACCTTTCATAGATGTATGCAGTGATGGATTAGATGCTGTCTTATCTCGTTTTGATTTGTTTTTATAAGAGCATAAGAACTTAAAGCAGCTGCAAACCCAAACCCTTTCAGTAGAAAGTAATCCCCAGGAGGAAATATTGGCAGTTGTATGGGTGTCAGGAAAAACCTGTCTGTATATTTTGGGTCAGGAGCTTGCTCTCTGGGCAGATCATCGACAGAATTCCCAATGCCCCGCCACACAGGGCATGGGAATGTCAAACTTCCCATTGGACACTCAGACTGTGGGGGATGAAAACAGCTGGCAGAAGGGCTTTCTTAGCTAGAGTAGGGGAACAAACTGGTCTGCAGCAGTTCTCAGACTCAGCCAAGGAAGTAGTGTACTCTGACCTTTGCCTAAGACGGCAGAAGAAGAGAGAGGTTGCAAGGGGCGTGTAGGGAGGGCTTCATGGACTGTGTGTGTGTGGTGGTGGTGGTGTTGGCGGGGGGAAGTAAGAAGGAAACATTCCACAGTTAAGCAAGGAGAGACAGAGGAGAGGTAGATTTCCAGCTACACTGCCAGGCTGGCCTGAGTCATTCAGTTTCAGCTTTCACCTTTGTGCAAGAACGGGAAACCTACAGCCTATTCTTCATATCAAATCCTTGCTGGTGAATAAAGCAATCTCACAGCTCCTAATTGAGAGAAAACAGCCCAACAAGACTTGTGAATAAACGGATGTCCACTCCAACCTACTGACACATCTTTGAGCTTTGATTTCACTTCTCAGGAGCCCAGTTTCATTATAACCAAGTGCTCAATTCTGCAGAAATGCTACGAAGGGAAACAATGAAATTAGATGCCTTTGTTTGGACTTCGGTAGCATCACAAACCACAGAAACTTTCCATGATATCACCTCCCCTTAATGTGAATATTTACTGCCTACGTCCCTTGAGTAATATCTTCTTTCTTTCACACTCTGTTCAATTTCAAGTTTCAATTTCCGTAATTTTATTGACATGACAACATACACAAATGCTGCTGGAGTTAATCCAGCAGTGCTCCATGTCTGGGGACCATTTTATACCACCTCTGTCTTTCCTATTATCCTCCATCTCTCATTTGGTGATAGGTTGTCACAGAATAGGGAGGTTATCTGGCTGTCCTTATTTTCCCTGAAAGTTATGGAGAATTTTCCCTTCCATCTTAGAAGGCAGTCTGTTGCACTTTCAGACAGTCTGATAAAAAGTGCGCTATATTTTTTCTTCATATTTCACAGGAGGCTCTCCTTCCATCTCCCCAACCTCTCTGATTACAAAGTCTGAAATGTGTAAGTTTCAAATCATCTCTGATTGTTTGTATTTTTTGTTGATTTTTGTTTTCTGCTTTACATTTCCATTTTTGTGTTGGAATTGTAGCTCTTAAACTTGCTAAAACTTGGAGCATGTATTAGTTTCTTGGGCTGCCATAATAAATGACCACAAACTTGGATGGCTTAAAGCAATAGACATTTTTTTGTCTCCAGTTCTGGACTCCAGGAGTCCAGAATCAAGGCTCTCTCCAGAGTTTCTAAAGGAGGATCCTTCCTACCTCTTCCTAGATTCTGGTGGTTGTAATCCTTGGCGGATAGATGCATCACTCCAATCTTTGCCTCCACAGTCACATGACGCTCTCCCTGTGTCTATGTCTGTGTCCAGATTCCCTCTTCTTATAAAGACACAGTCATTGGATTAGGGCCCATCCTAATGAGTATGACTTCATATTAACCCGGTTATATCTACAAAGACCCGTTTCCAAATAAGGTCACATTCACAGGTACTGGGGCTAGGACTTGGACATGTCCTGTAAGGGGACACAATTCAACCCACAATAGGGCATCTGGTGGAAATAAGACAGTTAGTGTGACTCGTGAGTACCCTGTTCTAGGACAATAAAGCAACACAATAACACTCTGTAGCTTATAGCCTGAATTTTAGAACATTCTTATATGCTTAAATTTGAAAGTGACTCCCCCACCCTTCAACCCCCTCAAAAAAAGTCCTCAAGCTTTCCTATGTGTACAGTCTGCTGGAGTCCAAATACCCAGAGACTGAGACAATATTGACGCAGATGTAATGAAGTACTGATAGGTATGGAACTCACCTCATTCTACCTCCTGTTGCACACAAATGAGGGCACCTGGGAGACACAAAATACCAGAAGTCAAAAGAATAATATGGCACACACACTGGTGCACATGTGCATGCTCTACACATTCTTTCCATTAGGAAGACTGGTTTTGAGAAATTTTCTTTACGTAGAATAATCGGCCAGCCTCATGTCAATAGTTCTGAAGCCTCAAAAAGAGCTTTGCTTCTTCACCATGAAAGTCAAGGGAAAATGCAGCTATGAAGCATTGCTGTAGATGCTGAGGTGCACCGAGAATGCCTCACTCTGGGGTAGCTGGCATGACCACACTGGCCATCCTCCGGCAACCTCAGGCTCAGCAGCAGAAGCTCCCCTGGCCCAGATCCAGCCCTCACCTCCCATGTCCAGCTGGACTCCAAGTCTCCTTTCTCACCTCTCACCTCTCTCCTCTTCTCTCCAGTTCTTCCATTTCTGTACTGCTTGGGTCTTTGTTCTCCTCTTTGCTTCTCATCTGGATGGTTGGAATAGTCTCTCAGTTGGTGACTCTGCCATGAGGCCTGTCCTTTCCAGGGCTGCTTCCACACAGCTGTAAGAAGGTCTTTTTAAATCCCCAATTTCTCAATGCTCAGAACCTGCCATGGCTCCTGACCCTCAAAAGCAGAGGTTCTAACCACTGTGTGCATCAGGATCACTTGGAAAGCTTGTTAATATTGAGAATGTCAGCCCGGCCCCTGTGTTCCTCATTCGGTTGCTAAGGTAGGACCTGAGAACCTACATTTCTAACCAGTTCTCCTGTGATGATGATGCGGCTGGCCCTGGAGTCATACATAGACAAGCACGGGCCTAGATGATACAGCCTGCACTTCTAGAATGCTGGACAATCTGTGGTCCGGCCCTGCCTACTTCTCCAGTTTTGTTTCCTTTCACTTTTCCCACTGATTAAACTCCAGCAGAACCATCATCTACTTGTATTTTCCAGCAGATATAATGCTGTTTCCTGTGACTGTTATATCCCATTCTTCTTGCTAGCAATTTGCTTTCCCACCTTATCTGCCTTCAAAACCTTGTTTCAGTATCACTGCCTCAGTGATGTTGTCAAGTGAGGTCTTCATTTGTCTCCTTATCAGGTGCCTTATATACAGGTCTATTATCTCTCTGCTTTTATATATCCCTCAATCCCTCCCTAGCTGGACTATGAGATCCTTGAAGGCTAGATTCATACCCTTGGCCTCACTGCCCCCAATAGCCAAGAGATGCCCAACCAATGCTTGTATTTCTGTACTTAACCAAGAGAACTGGTCAAAGACATCTTCACGGTCCATTATCTGCACTGCTCTTTTGTGTGGCATGTAAATCCTACATCCCATCTGTACATAGGAGACCTCTGGAAACTCTACTTATGATCATCCCAACTTAGAGGATGAGGAAATATGCAGCAGGGTCTCTCTGTGTGGAGGACTTGTCCTTCATAAAACTTTTACCGATGGGGAAGAAAGGGAAGTCTAAAAGTATATTAAACATACTTTAGCTATAAGCAGACCTAAACCAAGAAAACAGGCTTCTGCCACGGAACGAAAAGCATGAAGACAGAGGAAAACAACACAGATTGGTTTAACATCAACTGCACTAAGAGAGTGGCCCCGAGGAGGGGCTTTTTCGATGACAGAGGCCTATCGTGGCCTGTACACATCTCCAAGAAAACCAGCCAGGCTCATCACCATAGAAGGAATATGCAAACAAGGATGCTGAGGACAGTAGACCTCCCCACCAAGTGATGACAGGAAAGCAGAGCAGGCCTAAGAGGGAGACCCTGGAGGGGAGATGTTTGATTTTGTGTTGCATGATTGGGAGCTGCTGGGGTTCTGCAGATCTGCCACTTCCCCTGCTGATCCCAGCGAGCTCAGTGTACGTAACAGTCATGGGTCTAGCCATATTGCTTTGGCTTTCTGTCAGCCAGTCCTCATGGCTGCATGCGAGAAGCCATGGGCTGGCAGAAGAGAGAGCTCCCTCTCCTAGTTCAGGGGCTGTGGGCATGCGTGGACCTGCGCCCTCCAAGGAAGCCTGTTGCTTGAATATCTCTCCTTGCCCTAATCTCTGTGACCTGCCCAGAGGGAAAGAAGAGAAGAATATGGGCAGTTATGATTTACACTTAGAAAAAAGAGAATCTGAGGTCACACCTAAATGATCTTGAGAAAAAGATCACTTTGCACTGGTCAGCCCAACGTTGTCAAAGAGAGACTTCAATTTCTAACACTTCGGAACACTGTTTCTCCAAGTAAGATAAAGCATGTGACTCAATAATTATTTTAGACCCTCTGTGACTAGGTGTAAGGAAGCAACAAGCTAGTAGAAATTGTGTGTCCCTTTTTATTGTAACAGTCTTGGGAATGTGGGCCACGAAATGGAAGGAGCTCTAAGTGTAAGGAAGCCAAAACTTATCAGGACTGGGGCTGGTGTGGCAAAGGCTTCCCAGGTTCAAAGATCGTGATGGTGTATTGGTTCCCAGACCCCAGAGCTAACAGTCCCCCAAAACCTGGGTCTCCTTCTTTTCCCAGCACACAGTTAACCTGGCCAGTGGCCCCAGTCGTTGTGGGGAAGGGTCTGTGGAATACTGACCATGCATTTATACAATCACATCACAAGGTCCTTCCTAAGGGGATGTTGCCGTCTCAGAGTAGACTCTGAGACCAAGTAAAACCAGATGAGGGGCTGTGCTTTCCACTGTGGCAGCTGAGATGAGCCTTTTGTGTTACTTTACAAGCCAAACAACACTCTCATCAGTCATCTATCTATCACCACATACCCTCCCATTGCCTGGATCTCTTTAGCCATTTCCACAAATCCCTGGAGATCAATGCACCTCAACTTCCACTTCAGCCTCACTGCCTATTATAGTCATGACACCACCTTGCCTCTGACCCTAAGTGCTGCCACCTGACCGCTGTCATTCTAGAATCCCATCATCTCGTTGATATTAGGGAGCCCAGTTTCAGAGCAGCATCTCCCATGGTTAACCCCATCCTCCAGAGGGTGACCATCACCACATTTCTTAAAGGTGCCAGTGTCCCCATCATCTGTGTCTTCATTATTGCTTTAATGAAGGGGTGCCCATAGAATCCTCAGAGGCACCATACTCAAAGTGGCCCTCATGTCTTACATAACAAATCCTTTCTAACATTTCCATCTCTCTGAGCCCCCTGACCCCTTCCTTAAATACTAACACCAAAGAAATTCTGGCTTCTCCACCTCATTGTTGTAGGCCAGTGGTTCTCAAACCACAGAGTCACTTGGAAGACTTATTATAAACACAGATTGCTAGAGCCCACCCCACAGTTTTTGATTCAGTAGAGTTTTCATTTCCCCAGGTGATGCTGATTCTCTTGTTCTGCGGACCACACTTTGAAAAGAAAAACACTGTGGACTGTAACCCATTGTCAGGCACAACCTTCAAATAGCCGTCCCAGGAAACTGTTAGGACCAACTTCAAACACAAATGTCCCTGCCAGACCACTGAAACCTAATTCATGGGCAGGTGCCTCAACAATAAATTCTCTCCTTTCTAGCCATATATTCCTCTCTGGTTAAACACTCACAAGATCTACACACACATGTGTTCTGGTCTCTGTTGTTATATATTAAGTAGGTCCTTTGATTCTTTCATATTTTAAGCTATTTTCTCCCATAGCAGGGCTGTACTTCTCTACTCAGGTTTTGTTGAAATCCAGTTTTTGTTATCGGCCTGGATGAATGAGTAGAAGTGAGGGAAAGGCTTGTGGAAAACAAGCAGAACCTCATGAGGCACCTGTCTTAGGGGAGGTCATTGCAGTCTCCAAGCAAGAGGACGCTGCTCTCCTCTGACAAACGGATGCGGATCCTCTGCCAGTCTGGAGAGTTCAAAAGCAGCAGGGGATTCAAGGTCCTCTGGCTCATCTACCCAAATTACTCTAGCTTGAGTCTCAGGGTTTCACTATTTTCCTATTCAAGACATGACCACGATATGGAACACTTGTCCTGCTGTGCATCTGTCTCTTTGCTGCTCTGATACCCTTTCAACTAGATTCTGGGACTGATCTTCAGCACCACCTGCCTTGTGGCTGCAGAGATGAGCATCTTCTTGAAAGCTGCCTTAGAAAGGTCTAGTTTTCACAACATAATTTGTGAGTTGGCAGTTCTGAGCTTGTTATTTTTGTAAGGTTTTAGTGACGTTTTTAAAGAGCCAGCCCTATAATTATCATTGTCCCCATACTATTCAAGAGCTGCAGTCACCACGTATCTCAGCACCTCATCTTCTACCTGTGCTTCATCCCAAGTAAACCTGGGTGAAAATGTTAATCATTAGAATGCCACTGTCTCCCAGAAGTTATTAGTACCCCACTCATCGTTGGTGCAGGGGTTCTTATTCCCATCCAACTGATGAATGACACAGCTCCAAACTCCATTTGGGGTCTGATTTCTGAGACCACTGCTCTTGCCAACTCTTAAAGCAGAAAACAGAGCCTGAGGAAAGGGGCTTATGTGTTTTACTTAAAGGGAATTTGATCCAAGGAGGTAGGAGTGACGGTCAAAGGAAGTAAAATGGGGAAGGAGGACGGGTGAGTACGGGAGCATCATACCTGCCAGCACTGAGTCTGACTGCTTGATCCTGCAGCACCATCCCTGAGAAGTCACGTAAGGACCACCCATCAGGAGGTGAAAGGAGGCAGAACTGATCTACTGGATCCCTCCTTCTATTAGAAAAGTTTCATCGCATGAGGGAAACCCACGCTTCCAAGTAACACGTGCTACTTGAGTGGGATTTTGCTGCAGCACCCATAGTTAAACCCTGGGACATGAGACCAGAGGTGCCAGAGGCAGGCACGAGGCAGGGCACTGACGGGTTATGTCTCTAAAATCCAATGGAGTGCATGCACATTCAGTCACCAAAGTGACAGTTAGAACAAGAGACAAAGAGGCCAGAGGGGTATAGAAAAGATATTCAGTACATATAGTATACAAAACTAAATCCCTGCCCTTGAGAGCTTCCTTTATACTGGCCTGGGAGAGGTGGGAAGACTGACATCTTACAACTAAATTAATATACTCGTAATATGTAATGCGGTGGAAAGTACTGTGTCTATTAAAGAGGGTCCATCAGCAAATGCTCATCATTTATTGTAGAGATTTTTGAAAATACAATCCTTTCAAAAAGCAGGTTTAAGGAATATTAACTCTGATGTTGCCATCTGATGCCACTAAAAGGGCTACAGAATTCAGAACCCTGGGTCACTTGTGCACTGTTTGATCTTAGGCAAGTCCCTTAACTTCCCTCTCAGTTTTCTCATCTTTAACATAGGTGGGCAAACCTTCTAATGTGTTTTTTTTTACAGCTTTATTGAGATATAACTAACATACAATAAACTTCAAATATTTGTGTACAGTTTGATAAGTTTTGATGAATGTATACAAGAAGCTATCACCTAAATCAAGATAATGAACATATACATTACTTCCAAAAGTTTCCTCTCCCCCTTTCTCTCCCACCCTTACCTGGCTTCCTCATCCCAGGTAACTGGTGATCTGCCTTCTGTTACTATAGAGTATTTGCACTGTCCAGAATTGTATATGAATGGAATCATATAGTATGTACTAGTGTGTGTGTGTGTGTGTGTGTGTGTGTGTGATTTCTGTCACTCAGTGTAATCATTTCGAGATTCATTATATTGCAGTGTGTATCAATAGTGTCATGCTCCAAGAGCCTCTGTGTTTCATTTTAGATCATTTCTAGTGTTCAAGTTCACTGATCTTTTCTTCTGCAAAGTCCACTCTGCCCTTAATCCCATCAGTGTATCTTTTCATCTCACACACTATAGTTTTTGTCTTTAGTTCAATTTCAAGCTTTTAAATATTTTCTGTCTCTACTTAACGTTTTGTCCTTGCCTGTGTTAGTTCTGAACTGGTTGCAGTTAATAAATTTTTCTCCTCATTATTGTTTGTATTTTTATTTGATGCCAGACAGAGTGATTTTACCTTGTTGGGTGCTGGATGTTTTTCTGTTCCTGTAAATATTCTTGAGATTTGCTTTAGATACAATTAAGTTACTAAGAAATTGTTTGATCCTTTCATTTTAAAGTTCCCATCTTAGATAATGCCCAACGATGTCATCCAACCAAGCTTACCAGACAGTGTTAAACAATATGCAGCTGATAATAAGAACACAATGTCTGCAAAATAAAAGGCCCCAAACTGCCCCATAAAATTTAACGTTGTTTTCCTTCTCTTTCTTCCAAGTCCATCCCTGGTTGATGCAGAAAAAACCAAATTGTCAAGAAATCAATTTCTTATTCCTGGTGATCATAGGTCCAATTCTAAACTCTATGCAAACACCTTCCTTCCCCTGCTTGCTTTCCTCTCAGCTCACCCCAGCCAGCTAGCGGGGTGGTGTCACACTCAAGGAAGAAGCATCTCTGGGTCCCTTGTTCATCGGCTGTGACCTGCTCCACCTTCCCCTGGAAGTGAGGATACTTCCTTCCCTGCCTTCCCACTCAGCCTCTCGACTGTTCTATTTCCTCAAAAATCCAGGAGATGAACAGGATGCGTAAGAATACCACTTTGCCAGTCCCACCCCACCAAACTGTAATAACATAAGCAAATCCTCATATCAAATATGGTTGCTGCCACAGCTCACAACTTAATCCCCCAAACTGCTGTGCAATAAGCATTTCCCAAGGAATCCTAAGAATGTCTCTGGGATATAATGCATCTGCTGCAACCTAGAATTACACGCTGCTACAACACGCAAGGTCACAACACAGGGCTAAACCCCGCTCATCGAAGTCATGGAGGTGGGCCAGCGACACTTTGAACAAAGGCAGTGGAAAGCATCCTGGTGGACCATTGCCAGAGTTAACTGCACCCTGGCGCTCTGGCCATGTTGTGGGTGGTGGCGTTTCCAGAAGCATCTTCCCCTGGGCCCTCTAGCAAGTCCTAGTTGTCTTCTGAAGCTTGCTGAGGAACATGGGCACAAAAGATTCTGGACATAATTCTCAGGGGCTTTGAGTCTTTGTCTCTTGCTATGTCCCTTCTGCTAATGAATCTACTCCCTGCATCGTGCATCGCCAGGCAATGCAAGTGGTGGGGCCTCTGCAGCCTAAGTCCTATAGGCATGTCTAACTGGTCTGCAGTTTATGTAGCTACTGGCTCCCCTGTTTATCAGAGGCCACCGCTAGTAGCTATCACCCTGTGTGTCACAGACTGTATCTGTACTGCAGGCCAGGCTCTGAGCACCTGAAGCCACTATGAAATGTGCACTTTGATTGAGTTGAGATGCTGCTAAAAAACTTTATCAGAGGATCCACTACACAGGCCTGCAGCTGGCAGGAGAGGCACTGTTGCTCCTTTGCTGAGCTGAGGCAACAGTGCCTTGGTGTCAATGGTGGCCATGCCCTCAGCAGGCTGGCCTTCCTGTGTGAAATGCAGATCTCTGGGCAATGAGAGCTGAGGATAGTGAGCTCAGTGGTCACTAGCTCACCACTAGTGAGCTCAGTGGTCATTCGGTCACTTCAACTGGTCCCGGATTTAGGGGAAGTAGGGCGGGGAGAGGCCTCCTAGGCCACGTGCTGTGCAGTGACAACCACTCCAGTCATTACCATGGAAAGTGAGACAGGCTAGCGCTTTAACATTTGGGCTTTCAAAATCATGGACCTGTGTTTAAATGTCTGTACCACCATTTCCTATCTGTGGGACTTACAAACCTCCCTGTTAAACCCTCTAAGATTGTTCCTTCATCTAGAAAATTGGGATCATGATAGAACCTGGTATTCAAACTGAGAATGTATGTGACGATGCATTTAAAGCCCTTGTCACGGGTCTTGCCGGTGGTTTGTACACTCTGGAAATGGGAACAGGTAAGTAGGATGAACAGTGCAGATTTGTACAGAGCTGGGCTCTGATTCCAGCCATACTGTCTCTGCTGAAGCCGCCATCACACAGCTTCTCTGACTCTTAATGTCCTCATCTGCACAAACAAGAGAGGAATCATTGCTTCACAGAGTTGTTGGAGGATTCAATGAGATAATGTTTAGAAAGTATTTGGCATTAGGTTGACACTCATTGAACGGAGTGTAAAAAAAACTCCACCCGGCTGCGCCTGCGCGTTAGGGCCCTGTTTTACAGGGAATCCTTGGTAGTGGCTGGTTTCCAACAGCCAGATCTGCCTCTTTGGGGAGCTTCCGTATCCACCTCTGACCAGCTTCTCCTCTAGGGTGGGGCTCCTTCCCTCAATCTTCCCTTCCTTTTCCCTCCCCCTCATTTAAAGAAAAAGTTTTGCTTCAAATACTGTTGTATATAAATTATTTATAGATGCATTTTGTCATAATAGTATAAAAACCTACATGGGATGGGAGCAGAGGAATGGGATTAGAGAGGGGATTTAACTGTGTCTATGTTTTATTTCTTTTAAAATGACAAAAAGCACATATGCCAAATATTATGATTTGATAAAGCTCAACACTCCTTATGTTGTCTTCTTATTTTTTCTGTATCGTTGAAATATTTCATTTATTTTAAAGATCAGGTATGTGGGTTGGGGAAAAAAATCAGATTTTCAATGAAAAATGGATAAAATAAAATGTAAAAATAAAAATATTTTTTTAAGTTTCTCTTTTCCGTTAACTTTTCAGTTTAGAATAGCTTTAGGTTTACAGCAAAGTTGCACAGATAGCACGGAGAGTCCTCATCTACCCTACGCTGTCTCTGCTATTAACATCCTCCCTTAATACGACCCACTGGTCACAGCTAATGAGCCAACATTGATACGTTTATATGAACTAAAGCCCATTCTTTACTCAGATACCTCAAGTTTTCCTTAACGTCACTTCTCTGTCCCAGGACATCATCAAGGATACAACATTATGCTTAGTCATCCCGTCCCCTTAGGCTCCTCTAGAAAGTGGCAGCTTCTCACTTCTGATGAGTCTAACATCAAAACTTAAGGTATTTTGTAGACTGTCCTTCAATTTAGGTTTGTCTGATATTTTTCTCATGATTGACTTGGGTTCTGGGGTTTGGGGGAGGAAGGCCTTTTCAGAGGTAAAGGGCCATTCTTGACACTTCAGGTCAAGAGTCCAAGCTATCAGCTGTCACTTCTGATACTGACCTTGATCACCTGGCTGCGGCAGTGTAAGCTGACTCTCTCTCCTCCTTTCCATCCTATGCTCTTAGGAAGAAAGTGACTGTGCACAGCCCGCTCCTAAGGAGTGGGGGCTTAGTTTTCACCTCCTTGAGAGAGGAGTATCCACATGAATTATTTGGAATTCTTCTGCATAGAAGCTTTATCTCTTCTTCATCATTTATTTATTTATTCAATCATTTATATCAGTATGGACTTGTGGATATTTATTTTATATTGTAGGTTATAATCCAATATTTCTTTATTTATTTTCTTGCTAAATTTGTTCCTGCTTTCGCCATGGGGAGTTCTTCCAGCTGGCTCCTGTGTCCCTATGACACATCCCATCATTGTGTATTTTTTAACACTTCCTTACTTTCTGGAACTATGCAATTCTCCGGGCTCATCTTGTTTATTCACTGCCCCAGCCCTAGAATAAACCATTTCTCCAGAAGCCTGGTTCCTTTTATCAGAGAATGGTATTAGAAACTAAGATTGGGCTCTGGGTATGCTCATTGCTCCTGGAGTATCGTTGTATCTTGGCCCTCTCAGCTGATAGAATAAGGAAATACGTGTGTGTATACTAACCTGTTAATATGTGTACATATCTAAAAACATTTCTTTATATATTCATCTGTATGTATATTAAGCTAAACACGAGATCATAGATCGATATCTCCAATGCTAATCCGGGACCACAGTGATCATTCTGGCCTCCTCCCTTGCTTGTCTATGACCTACCATTCCATCAGTGAAAAGCCTGACTCCCACCATCCTCCATCCATTTATTCCATTCTTCAGTTCCAGTGTACACGTAGAGTGGTTTCAGAATTGTTAACCTGCACCCCGATGGGAAACACCTTCACCAACTATGGTGCTGTGTTTATGTACAGCTCCTCTTGTCTTTAGAGAGTTCATTCATTTCCAAGGTTACTCAGGTCAGCAGCTTTTCCCCTACACCCTTCCTGGTGCAGCACTGTGAATATATTTCCTTGAGGCTCTGTCCCCCATTGATCTGGTGGCTCTTTTCTCCCTTAGGTGAGATAGAAGGAGGAAGGAAAGTCCCCTCCCCGACTTGCATAAAGTTTTAGTATTGTGCTCCAGTTAAGTCCTTCCTCCTGGAGAGAGAAGATGCTGTGGAGAACCATGCTGGGCCTGGTTTGCAATGATGACTCTCCCCTGCCAGAACCGCAGGAGATCTTTCTAGGATCCTCACTGTGAAAATATGTTGGTATTACTGGAGTGAAAGTCTATAAAATCGTGGGGGACCACCTAAGACATGGCCTGTAGAGGTCTGTCACTGTCACACTAGGACACACACAGCCTCCAGCAATTCACCCAAATTACTATTAAATATTCCTTCTAGTTTATGGCCCCAGTGGCTTCTTCTCTGGTAAAGAAATCTCTCTGGATGCTCTTGTGTCTCCAGATTTTAGAGTGGCAGTTTGCCCTGAAACCACAGTCCTCTGATGAATTCAAGAAAAGTTGTTCATCTTTGTCCTGGCTTTTCTTGTCCCATAAAAATGGGAGTGATAACTTCCAAGCTTTTTAAATGTCAGGGTTGAAACTGGAAATTCCCTCTCTTTTCATCAGGATACTGCTTTTCCTCATCCTCTCACCTTACTAGTCTCCCAACTTGCAAGCCCCAACTCCTCCATCCTCCCATCCAACCTGATCATGGCACCCACAGGGCCTTCACCCTCCTCTGAGCCCTTATTTTAAGATCTACTCGGACATTTACTCACAAGCTGACTTGGACCTCTCTTGTGTCTGAAGCTATTCATTGTTTTTAAGCTGTGACAGTGATGCTATTATTTCTCTCACATATCTTTTGTAACCTGAGTGTCCCTCAGGCCCACCACTTGCAGATCCTGGCCAAGGTCACTTTAACACTGTGTCCCATGATCTACCAAGTCAACAGGTCCCACTCACCGAAACTAAGGCCCCCTCAGTCCTTCTCTTTTCCTATATCTCTCAGGAAGGCCCTGATGCATGGGGAGGTAGGTGTCTCATGCATAGTTCAGCCTGCTACCTCTTCATCTGCAGCCCGTCTTTCTTAGCCCACTGATGCTCTGACCAAGTGTGCCTGTCACACACTGTCCACCATCCACTTAGATACCCCTCCTTGATCCCCGAGGCATAAGCAACTCTGCCTAGGAAACCCCATTACTGACCTCATGATTTTCTGGGCTCACACTTTTCCGCTAGAGAAAACTCTCCTTCTTTTTGAGTCCCAAGCACTGGTTTTAGAGGGAAAGGGCACCACCAAGCAGAAGGGATACCTGCTTAGGCCCCTAAGTCCAGTTTTCTTTCTTTTTCTTTTTCCTCTTTAAAGGAACTTTTCCTATTAATTTGTTTACATACTAGAAAAGCAATCAACCTAAAAAGTATGCAGTCACTTGCCCATTTTTAAATTTACATATCCCTCCAATAGTTTTGTGCTGATGGACAAATATTTCTTTTTCTTTTTCTCTTATGCTCTCTAAAAGCTAACTGTAAATTTCTGATGCCAGTTTTTTTCTATGAACTCAAGTTGGTCAACTGTAGCGCTGGATTTAGGAGGTACAAATATATATACTCTAGTTGAATGTGGTGCAAGTCATACTATTAGCTTCTCCATTGGCCTTTTTCTACAATAGCTTCATATGCAAACTGGAAAACCCCATAGGTTTTTTAGGGGCACAATATATCCCTGATGCTCACATCAGGCACTGGACCACCTCTTCTTTTCACACAGATTTGTTTCACCTCCCTTGCCTTGTTGAAATCTTTGATCACCAAGCCCACTGTGGATATTTGTGTAGATAATCTTCTAATTTTTAGCTTATACATCATTCACATCACTTACAACATAATTTAGTTCTGGGATGAGAATACAACACAATTTTCAGTTTTGCTGCCCAGTCTTCCTCTCTGCACCCAGGAGGTGGATTGGGATGGGTTCAAATACAGCCTCACATGTACCTGAACAGTTTGTCCCCCTCTCCCCATACTCGAGCCCTGCTGCTGTCCCTGACACCTGAGCTGGCCACTCCCCTTGCTTGGGGCACCACTCAGTCCCAAATAAGCATGTGTGCAGACGTCTGAACCATAATGTGGACAAGATTCAAGTTCTGTGCTTCTGAGTCACCTGCAGATCAGAGGAGAGGGCTTGATTGTAGAAGGTTCCCCAACTCCGCCGGCTGGTGCTTCTGAGCCTCAGCACTGATCCAGCTGGGATTCCTGAAGGTTTTGTTGTTTTGTTTTGTTTTTCAGTAAACTCTGAGCTTCTTGAACTCGGGGACTGGATGTCTTTTCCCTCTGAGTCCTCACTTATCTAACTCAGGTCTGGCACCCCACAATGTGTTATTTGAATTGACTTCATTGTATTTACACTAAATTCATTTAATTATACGGCATGATAAAATAAAACTTTATTATGCACTCCCACACCCTCATCCAAGAATTAAGGAGGAGGATATTTGGGCTCTGAGCTGTTTCTTATCAAGTTAATGCAGAATTCTTTGTGACATGATCCAGGTAAGGAAAGACTAGACATTATTTGCATAATAAGGCCAGTGTATTAGTTGGCAAGAAGTAGACCCAAATTTGGGTTAATATGTAGAGTATGAATTTCTTTTATAGACCCAAGAATGTCAGAGAGAGGTTTCAGAAAGAAATGAATCCTCACACAGGCAGCATTTGTTTGGTGTTCGTTATGAAGGTGGAAGGTACAGGCAGGAACTAGTCCCAGCCCAGAGGTCCAGGCCTTATCTCCCCATCCTCTGGACCAGGGGAACAGCCACACTGAGACTAAGTCCACTCCCCCCCAAGGTGTCACCTCATTTGGGTGACACTAGAAAGGGTCTATGTGGAGGAGAAGGGGCTAGAGGAATGGGGTTGAACCTCGGGGAGGACGGGAAAGGAGTGAGACCCCAAAAGGACAAGAGTCAGAGAAAGAGCAGAAGCAATCAAGGAAGAGAGGAGCAAAGGGTGAAGTCACAAGAGCCGTCCACACCCAGGACCCTGACCCTACCACCACCTCCCCAGGAGGCCCAGGTGACACTGGAGCCAGTCAAGACATCAGAGACACCTGGGCTGCCTAGAACTTGTCCTTGTGAGTCTCCAAAAATGCTCACCCATATGATATTAAAGATGCATTTTTTCCGCCAGAAAAAAAGCAAAAACTATATTTCTGAGGCAAGTAGACTTAATAAGCTAAGAGTAAAGAAACATATGAGTTAAGAGTCTAAATGTACACATTGAGTGCCCTCAAATCAGAAATGAGACAGCTGGCTGAATCCTTAGCGCTAATTGAACAAAATCAAAAAAGCTTAGAAAAGACTTAGTAAAGCTGCCTTTCAAAAAAAAAGCATCGAAAAACAACCAATCAAAGTTCCAGGAAGATTTTTTTTATGGCGCTGACAGGAGAGATAAAAAACTTAAGGATGCTCTTAAGCAAACATGAGCTATAATGAGGAACCTTCTAAGCCAGAAAACAGGGG
The DNA here is from genome assembly GCF_963455315.2 of Globicephala melas. Taxonomy (NCBI): domain Eukaryota; kingdom Metazoa; phylum Chordata; class Mammalia; order Artiodactyla; family Delphinidae; genus Globicephala; species Globicephala melas. The sequence continues at coordinate 129,303,350 of NC_083317.1, read as the reverse complement.
AAGTGGGGGACAGGAAAGCTAGGAAGTGTGATTATACCTTACACATGAGACCCCAAGCAGTGGAATGGGACATCTGAGAGCTCAGTCAGCTCAGGTGGAGTCAGAAATTCAGGTCCAAATTAGACAAAAAGAAAAGTCTGTGTGTGCGATGCTCCCACCTTGGAGAGGAGCTGCACATATTGAAGAAATGATGTGGCAGAGCCCTAAACTCCTGGTGTTGAAATACAGGTGGAGTGGGGCTTTGATGGTCCTGTCTGTGCTGGGGAGTAGAGAACAGGAAACTTGGCTCTAGTCTCAATTCTGCCATGACCCTGGGAGGTCATGTGGCACAGGAGGTTGAGAGAGGCTTTGAAGTCAGCAATCACTAGTTCAAATCCTGACCCCACTATCAATTAGCAGCACAATTCAGACAAGGGCCTCACTTTTAAGAGCCCTGGGGTTTCCTGACTGGAAAAAAGCCTCATGAGGTTCTTGGAGGACCACATGAGAGAGTGCACAACGGCTCCCAACATAGGGATAAGAGGCAACAATAAACATGAATTCCTCTCATCTCCAGGGTCAGTTTCTAGATCAAAAAATGAGAGGAGACTAGAACATTTTTAAGTTCTCTCCCAGCTATAAACTTTCCTAATTCCATAACAGAAGACTACGGGAAAGATTTGTGAAATGGGGTTGTAAGATCTAAAGCAAAATGTTTAACATCTATGAGATTATTGCTTTCTCTATACAATTGGGATAATAAAAATAATAACAATATCAACCTGACAAGATTGTTGTAAGGATTAAATGAGCTAATGCATGTATACATGTTGGGGAAACCTCAATAAACATTAGTAAGGATGGAAAGTAGGATGATGAAACAGAAGCAGAAGAAACAGTTCTTGAGAAGCTCAACACAGGTTGCCATATTGCCAGATTCCATGGACATTTGAAGTCCTCATCTCCCTTGGCTTTTCAGCAACATTTGACAATCTTGGTGCTCCCTTCTCGAAACAACCTCTTCCCTCTAATTCCACACCAGGACATTCTTCTGGTTAACACTCTACCTCTTTGGTTGCCACTTCTCAAGGACATCTCTCCTTAAGAGTTCCAGACTCATAAATTCAACTGCATGCTAACACATCTGAACTCAGAAGTCTCTCAGGAAGCTCAAAAGCCCTATGTCCAAACCTGAACTCAAACTTCCATCCCCAAACCCATTCCTCCCACAGCAGTCCCCATCTAAATTATTGTTCAAGCCATAATCCTTTGTTTCTCCTTCTTTGTCAGTACCCTGCCCCACCAACCCCTACACAAGTCCTCTTGGCTCTACCTCCAAACCCACCTCCATCTCATCCATTTAGCTCCATCTCTACAGCCACGTCCTGCCTCTGGGCTGGGCCACTGCCAGAACTTCCTGACTGGTTCCTGGCTTCCCCTGTGACCCCACCAGGCAATTCTCCATACAGTTATTTAAAACCTTTAAATGGTTTCCCACTGTTCTTAGAGCACATCCTTAATTTTTTTTTATGCCCCAAACTCCTCATTACCTATATAGATCTATCTACTTCTTGTAACTCTCCACCCTACTCACTAGGCTTCAGCCACACTGACCTCTTTCAGTTCCTTAAGCTTGACAGAGGCTCTCCTATCCTAGGGCCTTTGCACATGCTGTCACTCCCTCTTTCTGGACTATTTTCGAGACAGTCTCCTTCCCATACTTCACCTGCTTCCCTGAGGCTCTGGTCTAAATCAACCTTCCTCATCATTCCCTCTCACAGTTGCCTGCTCTCTCCCTTCCCAGAACTTACCACAATTCTTCATTAATCAGGTGACAATTGACTCTTCTCTATTCACACTGGACTGTAAACTATACACGAGCTGGGACAGCTGTTGTGTTTACTACTGTATCTCCAGTTCTTGGCGTAGTGCTTATATAACAGTAGGTGCTCAAAATTAAATGACCTAATGAATGAACAGTAGTTAGACTGAGCCTTGGAGGGAAACACAGGATCCAGGGCTAAGGATAAGTGGAGCAGCCCTTTGGATAAAAGAGCTGGGCAAGACAGCTACAAAGCAATGAGAGACATGATTACAAAACAAGGGATTCCAAAGCAACAGGAAGGTGTGCACAGTCAAGACCACAACTTAGTTGCCAGCCAGAAAATGGGTACAGAACAGGGCTAGAAGGGTGGGGGAGAATCACCAGGAAAGCAAGAAGCCAGGCCTCTCTCTGAAGGGACTGGGTGGTGCCTGGTAGAGAGTGGATGGCAGAACACTGACTCCTGCCCTAAGCCAACACCCAGGGGGAAATCGTGGCTTGGGAAAGAACCTGGGTGAAGAGAGACTTCCAGATTAGGAAGAAGGCTGCCTTCCTTCCTGGGAGTGGGCCAAGTGATGGGGCAGTGGATATGCAGTGGCCCACATCCTGAGCTCACCTTCTGGTACATTCTGCCTGACTTGCCTCAAAGATCTGGACAGCACTCCCCTGCTCCAGGCTTCTCTCTTTCTCTCTGGGAAGTTGATGGCAGAGATCCTCATAGCCGTTAATGGCTCCCCCAGATCCCTCACCATGCAAGCAAATGGGTGCTGTGCCCCAAGCCCATACTACCCTTGCCTTGTTCACTTTTCCTGCTTAAGTCTATGTTCCGGTCCTCACCACGTAGCCCAGTCACTGACCACAGCAGCCCACCCGCCGTTTTCTCGACTTGCTCTGTTCCTCCCATACTTCAGGCCTTTGCACAACCTATTCCACTCCCTAATGTTATCCTTCTGTCCACACTTTCCTGGTGAAGCCCATGGATCCTCAAAACCCAGCTCAGATCCTAACTTCTGCCCAAAGCCCTCCGAGATCCATCTCGTTTAGTCTATTTGTCCCTCTGTTACACGGTATGTTCATATCTTCAATGGATGAGATGACTTATGGTTGTCAGTCTCCCCCATGAAACCAAGAGTCACTGAAAGGGCAGGAACCCTATCTGGCTCATCCTTGCCCTCTCACAGCATCTAACCCAGAGCACAAGTCCTCCGCTGGGCTGGATGTTTGTTGGAGGAGTGTACTAGTGTCCTAAGGCTCTGTAATAAAGTACCACGAAAGGGGTGGCTCAAAACAATAGATATGTATTGTCTCACAGCTCTGGAAGCAGGAAGCCAAAAGTCAAGGTGTCAGCAGGACCGCGCTCCCTCTGAGACTTGTGGGAGGATCCTTCCTTGCCTCTTCCCTCTGGTGGTGTTGGGCAACCCTTTGTGCCCCTCGGCTTGCGCTGCAGCACTTCAGCCTCTGCCTCCATCATCACATGCCACCCTCCCACGTGTGTCTTGTGTTTCTTCTTATAAGGACATCTGTCATACTGGATTAGAGCCCACCCTGATGGCGTATGACTTCATCCTAACATTACTTCTGCAATGACTATGTCCAAAAAGGTCACATTGGGTATTTGGGGTAAGGACTTCAACATATCTTTTTGGGGGGGACACAGTTTAACCTACCACTGGATGTACGTGGAAAGGGCATTGCATCCCTGAGGACTGATTGAGAGTTACAGATGTCCAAAGCCAAAAACCATACACATAAACCCAGCCGCAGCCTGGGAGGAGGGACAGGGAGAAATGAGGCAGAGGTCGGACTGAGGAGAGAGACGAATGAGGAGAGGAAGGAGAGGGGTGGACCGAAGGAGAGAGACTAGGTGAGAACACCAACCTGGAGACCCTCTGGCCAAGCACGGCATGGAGGTAACAGTTAGTAGGACACAGGAAAAACACAAAGAGCACCAGCCTTCATGACAAAGTGAAGGTGGCCCCAGGCCCCATTCCTGGCCTCCTTCCTTCATAGCTGCATCCACCTCTTCTTCCACAGTTCTCCTGCTGCAGCTTGACTCTTCTGATAGAGAATTTAATGAGATCTTCAGTAAATGGATCCCAGATTCTCTCTCCCTGCCCCAAGTAATTATAAAGCTCAGCAAATTTTTTCCCCTAACTTGCTGATAATTTTCTAATTACTCTTGCTCCAAATAGGACAGTTAGCATTAAAACGAAACCATGCTGAGGCTGTGGGTTCACTCGTATCTGCTTTGCTTATTTCCTTAATTTGACTGCATGGCTTTATGGACAGAGACCAGCAGGTGATTCCCATATTCCAGATTGCCTGGACCCCCAAAATACGGGAAACCCGCAACTGGCATCAAGGTAAAACTCTCCTGGAGGAAAAACTCTTCAAGACATACCCACCAGATGGAGTTTAATGAGTCAGAATATAGCAGCCCTCTCTCTGGAAGGAGACCAAGGGGACATTTTCCTTCACTTCTTCTCAGTCATGGAAGTAGCCTGGCCCCAGCAACTTGAGATGAATTTCCAAACAAGATGGAGATTCCTTTCCTATAAGGGCATACAGTTGGGTTGACGGGACAGGAGGTATTGGGGTTGGGGGAAGGAAAAGAAAGTTCAGGTAAAAAGAATATAAGTAGCAGCAGCACCTAAGCAGAAATGGTCAGAAAATACTTGGTTTGGTGCAGAAAATGTTGGCATCTCTGCACGGGCATGTCTGGAGAAACCTTGCAGAGAAGGCCCCACCTTCAAGCCAGATTGCCCCCAAAGTTACATTAGGTTGATTAATAGGGACTTTCCTCTTGCTAAATTCCATCACCTCATTGGGGAAAGCAAGAGAGACTTTCCAAGATGGTGTGATTACAGGAACCAGCAAGATTTAATCAGAAAGAAGTCCTCACTGCAAAACCTTCCATCCATATATCTAATTTAGAAATACCCTGTGGCAAGTCAATCTCATTTCTTCTTCCTTCCTCTAAGTGGCATCTGTGAAGGATCCTCTGCTCCCGGGTGCTGAGCCGATGCTTGCAGGATCCTTTCCCCTCTCTCTGCCATCTCACACTCCCATTTGTCCCCCATCAACACCTCAAGAGTCAGCTAGGAAACAGGAGAAGAATAGTCTTGAGATGCCTGTAGCAAAGGGAGGGAGATTTAGACTCTATTTCCCTTCCCTATTGTCCTGGGTTCTTGATTTCCCCCCCATTCTGCTCCTTCTTTGCAGGTAAAATATGAGTATTTGGATTCAGGATTCTTGAAGTGTAGGGAAGTAAAAGTGGACTTAAGACTCAGGTAGATCTGGGTTTGAATCCCAGCAGCACCACTGATGAACCATGTGTCTTTGGTAAATTTAATTTCTCTCATCCTCACCTCCCTCCCCTGGGAGCTGGAACCAGCAGCACTCATCAGGTTTACTGTGAGAACCCAAGGAGTTTGCAGACATAGCACGGACCTCCAGTAAACATTGGTCCTCATCTCCTGCTCATTAATTCAACAAGCATTCCTTCAGAATCTCAGCTGGGAAAAGGGGTTGTGTGATTCCCCGCCCCAACAATGTGTGGGGCTCCATGTTTGTGCAGCGGCATCCTCACTGGTACCCTGGAATCTTCTCTTTCTTTCTTTCCCACACCTGCGCAGTTCTCCAAGGCAGTGAAGGACTGAGCTGGTATGGCTCCAGGGCTCAGTTCATCTTGTTTCCATACCACCTGGCCTCTGACCCACCGTTAGTCCTTTTATGCCTCCTGTCTAAAGAAATGTCTTGTATTTTGCCTACAGAAGATGGCTCCCTAATGAATGTCAAACAACAATAAAACTTAAATGTTTTCATCAGACACTTGAGCAGGCATCTGTCCTCCCAGCAGTAAAATATGCTGGGGTTCTGAAAACAGCTAAGAAATTTGAAACTGGGTTTCATCCACTTAGAGGAGAGCTGTGATCTGTGATCATTTCACTCACTGACTCAGTTAGAGGAAAAGCCCTCAGGGGGCTTCAACTAAGCTGTAGTGGCTCTTGACATAAGCTTTCCCCATAGAAGAAAAAAGAAGGGTGTTCCAGGCAGAAGGAAGGATGGGAAGGCCCCCAGAGTCCACAGCACCAGCTGGGGAGAGTGGTACAGGCTCCTGGGGGGTCACAGGAGCCTCTGCTCTGGTCTTGGCCCCAGGTCCTGTGAACACCCTGGGGGCACTGCAGCCCCCAGAGCAGCATGCATTCGGCAGCCCTGGTCTGTCCTGAGCACCAGAGGATGTGCTTGAGACAGAGCAGGACCCTATGGTCCTTCCCCACCAGGTCCTCCACCTGCCTTTTGTCTGTAGAAAAACTTTAGTCAAAGAATAAGTTTAATCAGAGAGGTGAGAAAATGGGGAAGCAAAGGAAAACAGTCAAACAAGACTAAATAATAATAGTCATTAAACAAAGTCAAGGACATTTAGTCCCTCCTCAAGGACTATAGATAATATTCTGAGCCATCTCCTTTGAGCTGTCTTGTGGATGCTGAGACCCCCACCAGGTGGAAGATGTTAACTACATAATGACCAGACTGTAGCCGTGACATAAGCTGCCACAATTCCGAGAACTGGCTTCAAAGAAATGGGAAAGAACCAACCCTGGAACTGAAGATTAACTGTACTTAAAACAATCAGGACGACGCTGATCAGACCACCGCATGACCAGTTTCAAGATGACTGTCAGAGCTGACTGTGCTGTTTCTACATGCAGCCTCCTTCCTCCGCCTACAAAAGCTCTTGCCCACTGATTGTTGGCGGGGGGGGGGGCGGGGGGGGCGGGGGGGGGGCGGGGGGGGCGGGAATTGGCCTTTGGACTTGAGTCTCCCCTCCCCCCCATCCCCCAGTTGCCAGCCTCCGAAATAAAGCAAACTTTCCTTTCCACTAACCTTCCCTCTTTATTGGCTTTTGAGCAGCAAGCAGCTGGACCCCACTTTCAGTAACATGTTTGCTTACTGGTCAAGAGGGGCTTCAAGTCACAAACAGGAAAAGAGCTGCTCAGGTAGCAGCTGCCTCCATCATATGAGGTCAGATGTCCAGGAGCAGAAGAATCACACCCAAAGGCCCTGAAGGAACACGCAGACAAGATCATGAAGTTTGAGTAAACACAGAAAGTGGAAAGCACTTGGGTGTAGATTTGGAACCTAACGGTCCTGGGTTCAAATCGTGGTATAACCACTGGTCAACTGTGTGGTTTGGGGAAAGTCGTTTAACCACTTTGAGTCTCATTTCCTAGTATGAAAAGTTAGGTGTTGGGATAGAGGAAGAGGTAGATGGGACTTAGTATTTTTCCTCCAGAATTGATGGGTGGATTAGAGATAAGGTGTGCAAACTGTCTAGAATATAGCTGATACTCAACAGCCAGAAAGCCCAGAGGCTAGGGGACTGAATGGTCTCCATTCTCTAAGGGAGAAGAAACAGCCTGAGGGACTTAGTGACTATCCCTAGTGAGAGTGATCAAGTCAGAGGTCACTAGTGTTCACCAGGAGCACCAAGATGGAGCAAAGTTCAACCAACAACGTACCCGCGTGCACTGTTTTCTTTAAGAACTCTAAAAGAGACTCTTGTAAATATGGAGATGAAGTTTGGATAATAGCAGCTGGGTGAAAGCATCTCAAAGATCCCTGGAGGAAGGCCTCCATGGATCCTGCCATAACATCTTCAGTGTGCTTGGTATCAATTCATTACCAGACGACCCCTAAGAAGCAAGAACAGGCCTCCTTGTGGATGGCACAAAGCTAAGAGAGTTTTATGATCATTGGATTATAGAAGTAAGATTCAAAACTATCTCAATGGTCTTAAATTATCATGTCAAGAAAGAAGCAGAAATAGCATCGTTAAATTCTTCACTTCAGTTCAAAATGGTAGCTGGAGGTGAGGCTGTCCTGCTGAGAGCGGTGACATTCTTGTTTGAAGCTGGAGATAAAAGCAGGGGAGGGGGATGAAAACTATTCCGAATCCAAATAATCCAGCCCACCCATCCAAGTCAGGTGCCACCTGGGGTGGTTTGCAGGAACTGATAGGTTCAGATGCCTAGGTCTCTCCCTTGCCTTCTTCTGGGTATTTAAAAGCCTTGTCCCGCCCTCTGCATTTTGCTTGAAGAGCAGATTCTGCTGTCTGTTCAGAACCAGGCTACCACCTCAGCAAACTGAACCAAAGTCGGAGGCTCGGCTGAGCCAAAGGCAAGGTCAGCTGGAGCCCTGGCCTCACATTAGAGCGGCCTTCTTTGTTTTACGCTTCCTGTCTTACATGATCCGTTTACTCCATTTCTGCTGGCAGGAGAAAAGAAAGGACATTCCGTGTGCGCCTAGCATGGGAACCCTCCACCCCTGGTCTCTCCCAGTGTATTTCTCCCCATCAGAGCCATTCTTCTTGCTTCATCTCCTCCCTTTGGAAACCACATTAGCAAAATAGGTAATGTGCATCAATTCTATTTTACTACAGCCCTTCCTTTTTGTTACTTTAAATGTTAGAATCTACTAGACAATTGCTGATAATGTTTAAACTGGCCTTTTTCTCTGCCAAACATTTGGTATGCAATAAAATGGAATTGGGCACATTTGAAGCTGTCCCCCGGCTTCTCCCTTCCTTCCTAACAATGTTGGGGTGCCAGAAGTAGAGCGACGTCCTCACTCCCCCCATAACCTTCCCATTTGTGGGAAAGGGTCACTGCCACACGGCCTTTTCTCCCCAGGGCTCCTCATGGGAATCAAAAGGATTAGGGAGCAGTGCAGGTCACTTTTATGACATCATGATGGAGGCTCCAAGGCAGGATAGATTTAAAATGTTTCCCCCTCTTGGTTTTGACCGTAAACCGGAACAGCAAGAGTGATTTTTATAGGTTACCAGGGGAGTGCTTGAGAATAACTTTACTTCTTTTTTAGGGAAATAAAATGATTTTCAAGAAATGCTGCCAGTGTGTGAGTCAAGCCCATGCTTATCCCCCCAAAAATATTGCTTTAAACGCTGTCACATGTTTTTGCTTATCTGACTTGTAGAGTATATATCTTCAGAGAATCTTCAAGAAATAATAAATATTAAAATTTTAGAAGTCAGAAATGAGTGAGGCCCTGGGACAATAAAATTATTTTTTGACACCCAGTCCCTTGTTCTTTCCACTCTTAGTTCTTCAGTAATTTATCTCAGATTATAATTCTCCATGCGTTATAAATTCATGAAGTTTATTTTTTAAATAAAAGTTTATTTTCGTATGGGATTCTGAGGGTTTGGCATAGTATGGACTTTTAGGATTATGTCTGAGACCTAAAAGAGCTAGAAGAATCATATTTACCTCTCTTTTGCCTGCAACAGTAACGCATACCTTATTAGCATTCAAAGCTTGTCTATTTGCTTTTGTTACATTCCTTGGAACTTGAGCGTCACAAAAAGCAACTGCTGACCAGTGGCCCAGGCTCCCCTTCCCAGACCATGCAGGCTGGTCCCAGTGCCAAGCCCAGATTGGCCTTCCAGAACCATTCTCTGCCCAGAGAAGTCCTGGAAGACCCAAAAGCAGGAGCCCAAGGCTACCTCAGGACCCACTCTTGCCTCCTTTGTCCCTGTGTTTCCTCATCACTTCCGGGGGTACTGACTACCGGGCCCTGGCCACTCCCCTTAGACAGGGATCACAGCCTTCCCAGACTCACAGCCCAGCTGGCATCCTGCTGTCTGCTTGTCTGCCTGATGAAGGCACTAGCTTCTCATATCGAAGCCATCCCTGCCAGTCACTGCCCTTCATTAGGCCCTTAGCATCTGCTGGTCTTTTCCTTGACCCTTGACCCCTGCCATCCACTGATACCAGGCCCTGATACCAGACATAGTCACCAAGAAGCCCAGATTCCTCCAATGTGGTGTTGCCTTAAAGCACTTATATTTAAGACACATTTAAGCGCATCACGGGGGTGAACATTGAGAGTCAAAGGGAGCGCCTCTGGTGACCACACAGGCACACAAGAAACCCAGCAAGGAGCCGAGTCTCACTGGGAAGATAGGGACCAAACTCTAAATGGGAGAACCAAAGGCCCAAGAAAATTGGGGCAGGGATGGGTCATGGAGCCCAAGGTTCATAACTGAGAAGAGATTTAATCCATATCTGGAATGCTTTGGAAACAGGGGAGGAGGGTCCTGGGGGATGGCTGGAATCCCAGAAGGAGTCCGTAGGCTATTTGCAGGCCTGGTTGAGAGTGCGGTGCATGAGTCATGCTGTGCTCAGGGCTGGAGAAGGCAGACATCCAGCCACACAGCGAACAGTCTGACACGCCAGAATCCATGCTCAGCAATACTGATTCCGACAATTACGGATTCCGACAATCCATGCTCAACAATACTGATTCAGCAACACCGAATAAGTTCATTGATATTTTGTTGGAGGCTGAAACTTTTCATTTTAATTAGATTAATTCTCTAGGTTTACTACATTTTTAATGTGTTTTTATTATGCCTTGGGGTCATTTCCCCCATAGGAATTATTCTGGTTTTACAATTTAAAAAGGAATCAACATTCTGAATTTAAAATATGGATTTTTTTCAGTTTTAACTTTTCTGGATCAAAGTCATACCATAAAAATGAGACCACTGAGAGACTTGGAGGGCTGGTCTGTATACGCGTTACAAGGTAATTTTTTTCTTCTCACCTGGATGAAATAGAACTGGCTTTTACTGACCAGCACTGAGAATCACCTCAGCCTGCGGGTTCTTGGTGAAGATCCCAGGGCCTCCTGGGGCGAATGTGAGCAGGCTGCCTCAGAGCTGCCTATAGAGCCCATGCAGGTGAGGTGACTGCCTTTCCTGGCAGTCAAAAGGTGAAAGCTGTCGCTGGATTCTGCTACCTCAGCCCCACGCTGACAAACAACACACTAATAGGCAAGGAACTAGACAACTGTACCTAGGAACCCAGCATGTCTCTTGGCAGAATGGCAGGAAGGTTCTGGTTTCCAAATAACAAAGTTTTGTCAGAGCCAGAGGCCCAACATGCCCCTGCCTAGATGGACTCTCGTGTTTCCCTCGCCCCTCTCATCACGTCAGCCTTTCCTTCAGCGAACAGCCCACGAGCCATGGGCTGAGCTGGCCGTGGGCAACGGGGTTCCAGGACCCATGTCGCAACCCAGTCCTGCTGCCAAAGGCTGGGTCTGTTATCGAGTTTCCACTAAGCATCAGGTACTGCTCTAGGCATAGTGGAAAACGTTGTTTGTTATTCTCATTTTAGAGTCAAGGAAACCAAACTGGTACTCCAAAGAATGAAGTGACATGCCCCAAACCGCAGCGCTGACAGAGCAGAAGCTCATCTGAACACGAAATCTGCCCAGCTCCAAATTCTGCACACTTCCCACTCCACCAAGCAGCATCCTTTCTAGAAGCTACAGTGTTTCTGTATGGGTGAAGCCCCCTGTTGCCTCTCTGTTAAGCAGTCTCCTGCAGACCCCTGCCCTTCTAGCTTGGTCCCACACTATAACACATAAGCTAAGGCTTTTTTAAAATATTTATTTATTTATTTTTGGCTGGGTTGGGTCTTCGTTGCTGCGCGTAAGCTTCCTGTAGTTGTGGTGAGTGGAGGTCACACTTCCTTGAGGTGCACAGGTTTCTTATTGTGGTGGCTTCTCTTGTTGCAGAGCATGGGCTCTAGAAGCGTGGGCTTCAGTAGTTGTGGCACACAGCCTCAGTAGTTATGGCTCACAGGCTCAGTAGTTGTGGTACACGGGCTTAGTTGCTCTGTGACGTGTGGGATCTTCCCGGACCAGGGCTCGAACCCATGTCCCCTGTATTGGCAGGCGGATTCCTAACCCCTGCACCACCAGGGAAGTCCAGCTAAGGCTTTTCACACCCAGCACAATGGATAAAATAGGATCCAGAACAAGTGCCTCCTCCCTAGAATCAGAGCTCAGCTTTGCTCTTTAGCACCCCCTGCTGCAGCCCCCAGCTCTGCACTCAACCTGGTCATCCCTGCCCAGCCTCTGCCTGGGACTCCAAAAGAACATCATCGAAAAACCTCCTTGCCATTCATACAAATTGTCTTTATATGAACTTGTGGTGATGTACCTTCTTCTCTCATCTTGAATTTGTCTAAAGAGCCCCAAACATCTCAGTGCTTATGAAAATGAAATTATCCAGATGTCAGATGTCTTTGCAGTTGTTACAAATGGCCAGAGCATAAATGCAAAGAAAATCTCCTCTCCCCACATGGTAGTGAGTGTCTGCAAATGAGACCAGGAAAAAAATGACCATATGCACACTAATTCCTGACGAAAGTGATTTTTCTTTATCCCTGTGGTTAGAATTTCAATTTTTAAAATCTTAATTATTCTAAATTTGGATTTTTTTTCAATGGTAATCAAAGATTGATATTTGGTGGTTATTGCATTGTCGTTAATTTGGGGCAAAGAAACCAAGAAGTGTGGTGAGATGTGGAGGAGATAAGGGGATGAGTATGATTATCTTCCTGTTCCTTTGGGATCAGTGAAGAGATGCAGTTTGTTCCTGTATGCTTGGAGGTGGGGGAAGAAGGCATGAGAAGGACTCCTGGGCAGATACCCAGAGAAAACCATAATTCCAAAAGATACATGCACCCCACTGTTTATTGCAACACTATTTACAATAGCCAAGACATGGAAGCAACCTAAATGTCCATCAACAGAGGAATGGATAAAGATGATGTAGTACATATATACAATGGAATACTACTCAGCCATAAAAAGGAACGAAATTGTGCCATTTGCAGAGATGTAGATGGACCTAGAGACTGTCATACAGAGTGAATAAGTCAGAAAGAGAAAAACAAATATATATTAATGCACACATGTGGAATCTAGAAAAATGGTACGGATGAACCTATTCCCAAAACAGAAATAGAGACACAGACGTGAAGAACAAACACATGGATACCAAGGGGGGGAAGAAGGGGTGGGAGGTTGGGAGATTGGGGTTGACATATATACACTACTATGTATAAACTAGATAACTAATGAGAACCTACTGTATAGCACAGAGAACTCTGCTCAGTGCTCTGTGGTGATCTAAATGTGAAGGAAATCCAAAAAGGAGGGAATATATGTATACATATAGCTGATTCACTTTGTTATACAGCAGAAACTAACACAGCATTGTAAAGCAATTAAACTCCATAAAATTTTTTTAAAATTTTTTTTAAAAAAGAAGGTAGGGACTTCCCTGGTGGCGCAGTGATTGAGAGTCTGCCTGCCGATGCAGGGGACACGGGTTCGTGCCGCGGTCCGGGTAGATCCCACATGCCGCGGAGCGGTTGGGCCCGCGAGCCATGGCTGCTGAGCCTGCGCGTCCAGAGCCTGTGCTCCGCAATGGGAGAGGCCGGGGCGGTGAGAGGCCTGCGTACCGCGCAAAAAAAAAAAAAAAAAAAGGCATGAGAACGAGAATGGGATGGCAGATGAAGGAACAGAGTTTCACGGAGGAGACGAAATGCTAGCTGATCATGAGCATTCGAGACAGTGGTTTTGGTGGAGATGGAGGAAGGCAGCCTTTGGAGAGCGCCTTGACCGAGAACACAGGGTTAGAAATGGGTCAAGCCCGTTTGAGGACTGACTCAGATCCTTCTGACTGGAGGGAGTGGAGGCAGGAGCCAGACTCTGACCATCCCTGAGTTCAGCCTGGAATTTTATCTCTTAAGCAAACAAAAGCATTGGAATTGTTCCAACAGCTGTGTGACACAGTGAAAGTAGGGATTTAGTAGGATTATCTGTGTGGTAAAGGGAAGGATAAATTGAAAGGCAAATTGTTCGTGGATTCACCTGTCAGATTTTCACCCCGTCTCCTTTCACAGAGAAGTCGAGGGCTCCAAATCTGCTGTTCTGGTCCAGGGCTCAGGAGACGAGCATATGCCCTGCATGCCTCCTGTATCGTTATGTTTTCTGCCTGTGGTGGGAGAAGCAGCACAGCCGATGAAATCCTGGAGCCGGCCAGAGGCCCGCAACCTCCTCAGCGGCTGGTGCATCTCTGCTCTGGTCTGGCCACCAGACAAGACCTGCAGAAGCTGCCTCCCACCCCAGCCCACATTCTGCTCCTGGCCGCCTGCCGTTCCCTCTGGTTCCTGGATAAAGTCACACCGCTTCAGGTCCTGCTGCCGCGTCCTTGAGTCTCCTGCTGGCCTGGGTTTTGGCTTGCCTGCCTGCAGTCTGCCGTAGCACAAACCAGCATCCTAGCGGCAGCTGTTTCTACTGTGGGCCACACAGCTCAGCAGGAAGGAGGCCTTCTCCAAGGGCCACCTGGGGCGGGGGGGTGGAGCTGCTTGGGGTGAGTGTCTGAATGGGAAAGAAGGGGAGAAGGGTGCTCTTGGCCCTGAAAATCCTCCTGGTCTTTAGGTTCTGCCTCTGGCCCTTGGATGGCATTACTTGGACTGAGTGAAAATCTCGAGCCACATGCTCACGTGGGCAAGATATATAATCTCTTCATCTCCTTTATTTTTCGGAAACGGAACTTCATTACTATTTCAAACCCCCAGATACCTAGAGCATAGAAATAATCTTAGCTAAAATGGGGCCCTTCCCCACCTCACCCTAGCCAGGTTGTAGGGTTTCCTTACCTAGAGCTGGGGTAATGGCAGGCGGGAGAAATCCTCCTGCATCCTCTGCTAAGCTGTCCTCATGCCATCTGATCTTTGGTCATTTGTTCACACAGGTTGCTTTGGGTCTCCCTCCCCCCATTCCTGGCCCTAAGGCCTCTATAGGTGCAGCTCTGCCTCAGCTACTGCCATGCCCCTCTACACCAGAGCCCTCGAAGCTGGGTCCCCAAGTGCCAGGGTACACCAGGAAGCCACTTCCTCTCGGGGGTCTGGCTGCCTCAGTGGGGTTCTGCCTAGATGTAGGGTAGGTACAAGTTCCCCGTGCCTTGGATTCCCCAAACCTTCAGGGGCTGTGTCTGTTGGTCCCCTGAGAAATGGACACTAAGTTGGAGTCAGGAGTGGAAGAGGTTTATCAGGGCTGGGTAGGGGGAGTGTGAACTCTTGTGAAATATAAAGCTGGAGGAAGCAGGACTGGGCAGGAAGGCATGCACTGTCTTGAAGATTAATAAAGTCTCCCCTCCCCAGGGAGCTCCAGAGCTCATTAGCAGGATCTTGCATCGGGGGGCCAGTCACCGGCCCTAGTATCCTGGCCCCATCATCGATGGCTGGAGCTGCACAGGCAGAGTGTGGACCTGGCTCAGTCACTGTGTTGAATCCTGAAGGCCGCGCAGCTACAGGCTCTCAGCCACCTGCACTGCCCCCAGCAGAATGGCAGGTTTTTTCCAGAAGGGAGAGCCCAACAGCGAGCCTTCAGGGCTCCACAGGGGCCTGCCACACCTGGACTCTCTTCACTTCCCCTCAACCCCTCCTTATCCGGGATGGGGAATCTTATCTGAATCACCTCAGAGCGTCCTAGAGTTCTTTCTGGGCCCTGCTGAGGACAACGCTTTTGAAACCTAAAAACCAAAGGTGGATCTTGTTTCCTCTCTTTACATTATGAAACCCCTCCCTTTAGGAAATAAACTGGGCATAGCCTAACTTGACTGGGAAGAGACCATGGGGACAAGGAACACACGGATTTGCATCCAGGCTTTACCAGCTGGTAACCGATGAAGGCTGAACGCAAATCTATCTCCTCTGAGCTTCATGCTACAACCCATCATCATTACCAGGAAATACGTTGCCAAAGTCCCCGTCCTAAAGTGGACAGCTAACCTCTGCCTGAGTGGCATTTGTGATAGCCACATTTGTGATGCTTGGAATAGCAGAGAGGCACCGAATCCAGAGAGCAGTAAAGAAGCAGCATCACTATGAGTGAGGCAGTCTCATATCTTTCCCCGAGAAAGCTTCCCTGCACCACTCAGTGTTTATCATAAGAAGGAATTTACACAATATATTTATGTGCAGCACATCCCATAGTCAAGGATGTTGCCTTTCAAAGAAAGGAAGTTATTCCTTCAATAAATATTTATTAAGTACTTACTACATGCAAGGTATTAGATCAGCTTGCAGGGGTGAAAGAGACAGGATGTCATGTGAGGGGCTTACGATCTAACGTAGGGAACGCCGCACATAGGCAATTTATCACAGAGTAGAAAGTGGTATCATCCATGCTCCCACCTAATGATCATAGTAACCAATATCTGAGTTTCTGGTGCATTTACACATTTGTCCCCGGAACACTGCCCCACTCCTCACCTACTTATCCAGCAGCAAACCCCCTCCCACCATGCAGAACCCTCGCGAACGTCAGCTCCCTTGTGGGGCCTTCTTTGCCTACCTCACACCCCCCACCTAAACAGACTCCTTTCTTCTCTCTCTCTTTCCCTTCCACTTTCTTCCTGCTTCCCCTGCTTCCTTAAGAACAGTGGGTACTTTTTGAGCAGTTCCTATGTGCGAGGCATTCGGGTCAACCCTTTATAGCTATTAACTCATGTATTCCCCACCGCAGCCCTGTGAGGGAGGTACAGTGACACACCACCACACCGTGACACACAGGCCCAAGAAAGAGACCTTGTGCAGTAACTTCCATCCAAACAATACTATCACCGGAGTATCCATGCGAAGATGGGGAAATGCATGCTGGACGTGAGGGGCCCTCTCAGTCCTGTGAGGGCCCTAGTGGTTGACCACAGGCCGACTCAGCCTGCCGTGGACCCAGCCCTAACCCCTTTGGCAGGCCTCCGACCTCCTGCCCACCTGTGTCCTTGCCCACTCCTCGGGGCCTCTCTACCACAGGAACCACAGGGCAGCCAGCTCCTGATATCTCACTGGTGACCAGATGGTCCAGCTAGGACTGGCTCTGAACAGAGACCCACCCACCATGAGCCCTGCCAGGTCCAGGCTGTCTGCAGCCGTGTTCGGCCATAGACTGAGGCTGCTTTTCCTCACCATCCCTCTTTGCTGCTCAGCACAGCTGGGGAAAGGCACGGCCCAAGCAGGGAAGACCCAGAATGAGAATAAGCAGAGTCCTCAGAGAGGCCACCCAGCCCAGCACACCTGGATTTGGAACCAGCTGCCTGGGCTCACACCCCAGTTCAAGACCCTACTGGTGTGTGCCCTGGGCAAGTGACAGACTCTCTCTAAGCCTGGCCTCCTCATCTGGAACACAGGGGCAGTATTAATAGCTCCAACTTCACAAAGTTGTTGAGGAAAGATGAGATACTGCCCGCAGAGAAAGTGCTTTGTAAACCATAGAAAGTGCCGTCGTACACATGTTTGAGACTCACATGCCTATTACTATTACATATCATAGTATATATTGAGATGTTAGAGCTCAAAGATTAAGACATGAGTTCTAGGGCCAGTGGGCCAGGGTTCACATCCTAGCTTTGCCACTTACTGGCTGTGTGACATTGGACAAGTTAAATAACTTCTCTGTGCCTCAGTTTAGTTTGCTTATCCATAGTATTTTGGGAAGATCAAATAGGTTAATCTACTTAAAGCAGAGAGAAGAGTGTCAGACACAGAGTCAGCATTCCGTAAGTGCCAGCTATGGCTAGTATAGGAGTCACGATATTAGTATATTATTGTCTCCGTTCAGGATGCTATAACTGCATATCACAGACTGGGTGGCTTAGAAACAACAGAAGTTTATTTCTTACAATTCTGGAGGCCGGTTGTCTAAGATCAGGATGTCAGCGCGGTCGGGTTCCAGAGGGAGCTCTCTCCCTGGTTGCAGACAGCCTTTTTCTCACTGTATCCTCACATGGCAGATGGCAGAAAGCTCTCTGGGGTGTCTTTTATAAGAATACTAGTCCCATTCGTAAAGGCTCCACCCTCATGATCTAATCACCGCCCAAAGGCCCCCTCCCCACCTCCAAATACCATCACATTGGGTGTGAGGACATCTGTCTATGAATTTGGGGTAGCAGGGGCACACAAACTTTCGGTCCATTTCAACTACATTCTTCAGTATTCCTTACCTTATAGTATATATGATTATGGCAACTAATACTTGAGAGCTTACAGAGAATTTACACATTTATTTTCAGAAAGTGCCAAGGGACCTCAAAGCAAGTGATTGCTACCTCCCCAGGAAACTTAACAGGGAATTTTACACCTCTCCTGGGCCTTGAAAGAAAAATAAGATTTGGACTGTTGGAATGAAAGGCAGAGAGAACCACGTGAATGAAGACATGCAGGGGTCCTGCCAACAGGACATGCTCTGGGAACCTCCAGCAGTTGGGTTGGGTTTTGTAAAGGTTCTACATATTTATTGCGTAACAGCATCACTTGGGGGAGCTTATAAAAATACCGATACCCAGGTCCCACTCTGAGATATTCTGAATCATTGGTCTTGGGTAAAACCTGGGCATGAATGATTTTCACAGTTCCCCTGGTGAAACGAATGTGCAGCTGGGTATAAAGACCTCCGGGCTAGAGCAGTGGGTCTCAAACTTTAGCTGCATCAGCGTCACCCAGAACTCTTGTTAAAACGCACATCACTGGGCCCCGCCCCCGGAGTTTCTGACTCAGTAGATCTCTATGGGGACCAAGAATTTACATTCCCAACAAGTTCCCAGGTGATGCTGCTGTTGCCGGTGAGGGACCACACTTTGAGGATCACAGCGTTAGTACACAGGATGCACAAAGACAGCTAGAGGTGAGGCCCATGCAGTTGGCTCATGGGGATCTCACTCCACGGAATTGTCAACCTCATCCTCTTGGCACCGGGCTGTGAGAATGCTCAAAGCTGGGTACTACAAAAATGGACCTGGTAGCAAGGTGAAGGAGGGCGTGAAGAAGGAGGAGAATGAAGACAGAGAATGAGGTGTGAAGGTTTAGACCAACAAGCAGCCTGCAGCCAGGGAAAGAGTGGCCCAAAGCAGGACAGTCACGCTGAGAGCGAGGGACAGGAGGGGAATTCCAGCCACACTGCTGAGGTCAGATTCAGAGGACAGAGTGGCAGCGAGCTGTGAAGGGAAAGGACAAGACCCGCCATGACTCCCAGGTCTCAAATCAGAGAAATGAGCACTGTGGAGTCAGGGGCAGGTCCAAGGTGAGAGGTGAGGCTCTGGCTTTGGACACCTGCATCTGGGGACAGAGGTGGTCCACAGGCTGTCGGGATCCAGAGTTTAGTCTGAGGATTCAAGACACTGCCACTAGGAAGGGATCACAAAAGCACTGGTGAGAAAGAAGAGGTTAGGTCCAAGGACAGATCCTGGAGTTACCCAGCCCAGCCACCAGGAGGAAAAGACAGAATAAAATCTCAGAGCCACAGGAAAAGATTATTAAGGAGAACATGCTGGCCAATGGTGTGAAAGGCCATGGGGCATTGCAATGGTACCTGGAAAAACATTTTTTTAAAAATACAAAAACACAACCAGCCAAGTGAAAGTAAACTGTCAGGGAGAAAGGGCCCAGTGCAGTGTCCAAGCCTGCCGTGCCAACTCAGGGGACAGCCTGTAACCTGCGGAGTGTGAGGCTGGGCCCTGGACTTCCTCATGGGCAGCAGCATGGCTGGTACACGCCTTGCCCTCACTCTCCAGCAGCCCGCACTCCAGCCCTCGAGGGACCCCTAGCGTGTTGAGAGAAAGGCCCCAGGACCTGGTGTTGTCTTCTGTCATCACTAAGCTCAGACACTGGCAGATGCTCATCTCACCAAATGCCTGCATGGGAAGGACCGTATTCTTCGTAAAGGCCCAGATAGGGCAGAGAACAGCAGGAAGCAGAGGCGTGGGGTGTAATTCTCCCCTGTGATCCCAGGTCACACGTGTGCCTCTGTGACTGGAGAGGGCACATATCCAAAGAGGGACTGCGTTCTCTCCGACATCCGCAGTGGGCTCGGGCCCCAAATGGGCTCAGGCAGGAGCTGCAGGGTGAGCAGTGGGCGTCGGGACACGTGAGGCGGGCTTTGATGAGGGCCAGGGCACGGTAGAAATGACATCAGAGGCTTTATGAACAACCTCGGGCCACTAAGATCAATGGAAACTGCAGGCACACCCAAGAGAGCCCTAGAATTCTCCACCCCTCCACCCTGACCCACAGTGGGGACTCTGCCTGCTCTCTTTCTAAGGTCAGGCCACTGCTGCCACTCCAGGGCTGGGATACGTCTCCTGCACAAGATTTGTTCTTCTCAGGTTGGCCTTACGGTCCTTTAGAATTACTCACGTTTTCCAGTTTCATTACTGGGAATGAACAGGTGAACAATGCTAAGTGAGCAGAGAGCAAAGGCACTCGTTTCCCCTTGGCAGACACAGCCTATGTCAAAGCTCTCAAGTAACCACGTGTGCAGGGTAACCCTGCCTAAGCTTCCTGAGGCGGTGCAATCCCATTTTCACGCCTTTGGGTTTGCATCCCTGGGGAAAGGGCTAGAATAGACCCAAAAGATGACATTACAGATGGTCCAGACTTAACTTATGATGGTTTGACTTATGATTTTTTGACTTTACAATAGTGCAAAAGGTATATACATTCAGTAGGAATTATATTTCGAATTTTGAATTTTTTCCTGGGCTGGCGATCTGCAGTACCACCCTCTCTGGTGGTGCTGGGCAGCGTCAGGAGGCAGAGCTCCCAACCAGCCACATAATCATGAGGGTAAACAACTGATACACTTAGAACCATTCTGTTTTTCACTTTCAGTACAGCAGTCAATGGATGACATGAGATATTCAATGTTTTGGTTTGGTTTTTTTACAAAATAGGTCGCGTTAGATGATTTTACCCAACTGTAGGTTAATGTAAGTGTTCTGAGTATGTTTAAGGTAGGCTAGGCTAAGCTATGATGGTAGGTTAGGTGTAGTAAATGTATATTCAACTTAGGATATTTTCAGCTTTTGACGGGTTTATCAGGACATGAGCCCGTGGTAAGTTGAGGAAGATTTGTACTTTGACTTGCTGGAGACGGTTGGTATCCCTGGCTCCTTCCCCATGGAACCGCTAACAAGCTTTGCATTCAGATTCATTTGCTGGGTATTCAAATCCCTTGATTCAGAGTAACTTGCTTCAGTGGAGTTTTTCAAATAGATTCTTGATACTGAGGCACTATAAG
Source organism: Globicephala melas (assembly GCF_963455315.2). Classification (NCBI taxonomy): domain Eukaryota; kingdom Metazoa; phylum Chordata; class Mammalia; order Artiodactyla; family Delphinidae; genus Globicephala; species Globicephala melas. Next base: position 129,282,592 of record NC_083317.1, on the reverse strand, counting down.
AATAAGAAATATGGGCTTCCCTGGTGGCGCAGTGGTTGAGAGTCCACCTGCCGATGCAGGGGACACGGGTTCGTGCCCCGGTCCGGGAAGATCCCACATGCCGCGGAGCGGCTGGGCCCGTGAGCCATGGCCGCTGAGCCTGCGCGTCCGGAGCCTGTGCTCCGCAACGGGAGAGGCCACAGCAGTGAGAGGCCCACGTACTGCAAAAAAAAATTAAAAAAAAGAATAAGAAATAACTGGTTTTCATGCTAAACTAGAGATTTCTGGAGCAACTTATATATGGTGTCTGCCAGCAGATTCTTTAATAAAGAAATCATGTTGAGATGTAGAAGGTTCTTATGGGAGGGTCTAGAAATGTGATAAGATTCCTTAAGTCCCAGTGTTTTAAGTGGTAGTAGAGGCTCCCTGGATTCCTGAGTAAAGAAGGATTCTGAGGTATCCCACCCGCACAGGAGCACAAGAAAGAGGAGTCGCAGCCCAGGAGTATTGTCACCCCCGGTTTCTTTAGGTACAAATGAGGGAAGTGACCCCAGCAGGGTAAGTGGTTGGCTCAAGCCTCAGTGCATCTATGGACAATCAGGAATTTTATGCAGCACATGTGTGTTCTGCGTGGTGTTATTGTATGAATCCCACCTCAAAGAGCCCCTGTGAGGCAGAGAAATAAACAGCACCAAGAAAAACTAAATGACAGGCCCAGAAGCTGCCAGAGGTACTGAGGTAGAAGGTGGACATCGGTAGAGCCCACCAGGCAGCCATGAGTCCAGGGGAAGCCTCGGGCTGGCAGAATAGAGGGGAGGGGAAGCCAGGCCAGAGAAGGGAGCCCCTGTCCTGTGTGCAATCTAGCATCCTTTCCCCCTTGGGTTACAGCATCGTCTCACCTCCACCTGCAGTTGGGGTGATGCTGCCCTTCATTCAGAAGCTGGCCTTCGCCTCAGGACTCTCCAGGGTGTTTCACAGCCCTGGCTATGGTGATTGGCGCAGCAACAAGCACGTGGCCCATCCTAAGTCAATAAGCAGCAGACCCTGACTCTTGCGGGAAGTAGCAGGGACAGCTCTTTCTGCTGAAATTAGGGAGAAAAGTGAGACAGCCTGGAGCTGCTGGTAGCTTGTGCCACCATATCCGAGGAGCCCAACCGAGAGGAAAGCAGAGTGAGAAGAGAGAGATGCAAATTCCTGACTTGGGGGGGAACCGGCGCTGACCCATGCTTAAAACCAGCTCTACCGGTAAACTTTTTAGTTACATGAGCCAGCAAATTCTCCCTTTGGTTAAGGCAGGTCGATAGCATTTCTGACACTTGCACAGAAAGCGTTCTGACCTTTACACCACGAAAGAGCATAAGCTCAGGTCTGAAAGCTCAAGCATTCCTCAACTGAAACCAAGGCACCCCTGCATCATTGAGAGAGTAGAATGCAATGACCCACGTGCATGCCAGCACAGTCTCTCTGTCGCACGGTAGGTGCTTAAGAAACTCTGAGCCAGACCCTGTACTGAGCTCAGGGGAAGAAAGTTGAAGAGGGTACCACCCATGTCCTGGGGACACAGTCCCGCAGGGGAGACAATCAGCTGAAAAGTAATGGGAGGTCATATGATTATTAGAAGCTGTAATAGAGATGTGGTCAGGGTGCCGGGGGAGCACAAAGGAGGGAAGTACCTCATGGCTGAGCACAGAGAACACTGGCTTGATTAAATCAAATTAAACAGCATTGGTCTGTGTACACCTATGAAATCATGAAGTGTTTACAGCTCCCATCAGTTGGTAAGGTAAGAGGAAAACGAGAGGAGGGTACCATTTATTGAGCATCTACTTTTCCCCCTGGGCCATGTACTAGATTTTCTCATTCAGCCTTCTCAGTAACCTGATGAAGTAATTATGAGCAATGCTATTTTACACATGAAGAAATCAGGGATCAGAAAGGTTCACATTCCCCAAACAGAAAAATCCAGGGGAAGGTTTAACTTCAGGAATGGCTTGATCCAGGGACTCAAATAACATTGTGAGGATCTCGTTTCTTTCTATTGCTCACTTTTGCCTTCCACAGAGGCTTCAGAACTTTCATCCAGGGCATTCACAGATGACCCCCACAGCTCCAGGCTCATGTTATCCATTCTGCCTGGAGTAACCAGCAGTAAGCATATGTCTACCCCAGCAGTCTCAACTGCTGTGCATCACTGGCTCCAAATGAATCACTTGTTCATACCTGAACCAGGAAATACGATGCTTTGAGTGCCCAGGATGGGTCAAAAGCTCACTCCTGGAGCTGAGAGATGACTCAACTCCTCCTACTGCAAATGGATGGAGAGTGGAGCTGACAGTGGCTCAGAAAGAAATGGGATACTGGGTGGCACAGTGAGGACCAGGACAAGAGTATCTCCCTTCTTCAACAAGCTTTATTTTATGAACACAATTCATGCAAACAGGTGGTGCTGGCAATGGTTAGAAGCTCACAATTTAGGGTAGTAAGGTAACAAGTTACACTGGCTTTGGGTTCTCCTATAGTCCTGAAAAAAGAATATGGATGTAGTGAGACATAAAACACAGAGCTACAATACATCAATTCCAGTCTCTAACTTCCTGTTTAGCATCCCTGTTCCTCGACCCTAAAATTACATCCAAACAGTGGAGCCTAATGTAGTGATCCTCAACCTACCCGTACATCAGAACCACTGGTGAGCTTATAAACACATACACACCAGATCCTACCTTCTGAAAATTCCGATTCAGTATGTCTATCTCAAGAACTCCTGGCCTAGGGTTTAGTAAAATTGGCAGGAGCACCAAGGCACACATGTTATTTGCAAAGTTTGTAAATGACTCATTGGCTTCCATTCTGGACAAAGGATGAGAAGAAAAGTGATGAGAGCTTGACAGGTTATGAATGAAGCCATCGGGTAGGGGCAACTGCTATTAGAGTTAGGGGCTGCCTGTCCCAGTCTTCACTTCCTCCCAGACTCTTGGAATTCCCTCTGTGCCTGATTCTTCCAGAAACATGTTCTTTGATGTTAGCCTCTACAAAAGCCCCAACCCTCAACCACTTAGTTTGAAAACAAATGAAACGAGATATGTTGATGGAATTCAGTGGGTGGTATGGAGGCTTCAGGCATGCTTTGCCCTGCCTCATTTACCCGGGAAACTCAGTCCAAAACCCAAATCCCTTTGGAAGGAATTGTCACCCACAATAACAAGATCACCATACATGTGACCATTGTGTTATATTTTAGACAATACCTTCTCTTGAAAAAATAAGCTTATTTATTTTACAACACCACAAGGTGAGGATGATAGGAAAATTATCCTCTCAATACATCTCCTCAGAATTTAGCATTAGGAACTAATTTCAGTCTCCTCCTGAACTGATATGCCTCCTTTATTAGTCAGTGAAAATCAGATCTCCTAGATCGCTCCATTTATGCCTTAGCTTAATTTCCAAATATCCAGGGCTAACTTAACACTTAGGGTTTTGTAGCCAAATTAGGGTTTGGGTGTGATTGTATTTCCCCCTCCTCAGTGTAGGGTCTGATCTTTTGTTTTAATAGTGTTATTTGATATGTATTTTTTGTTACAACCTATAAAAATCTTCGTTGGACATAAATCATGTAAACATTATAAATAAATAGAAGTATGTGGCACTATATTTTTCCGGTATTCTCCAGGCAGAGGAGACCTCTGCTTTAACCTGGCCGCAGACTTTCCCTATTGCCTCAGCTAAGTTGTTCATAACATGTGAGCCCTCGGCCCCAGGCAAAGCTTAGCAAAGTTCTCATGGACTTTCTCTCTTCCCTTTTCGCCAACTCCTTTTTCCTTTCTTCCCCTGTCCAAGTTGTGAGGAAAACTTTGCTTGAGGAAAACCCTGACCAAACACCTCATTTCCCTCTGCAGCCTCGAAGAGCCTCAGATCAAACAGAACAATTAACTCAGCAAACAATAGCATCAGCAGAACTCCCTCTGTACCCACCAGCCCTAAGCTGAACAAACACCTCTCTCGGAGCATTTGGAGGGAGGGAAATGCAGGCAGGGATTTTATAGGCCTCTCAGCAGGCCTGCTCCCACTCTTCAGGAACCAGACTATTTAGCATATGCCACTGTTCCTTGCTGCCTTGGGGCTTTGGCTGGGGACCACAGACTTGTGTACTCAAGGGACAGCATTCAAAGTCAGCTGGGGCTGGGGCTGCTCTCACAGTACTGCACACTCAGAAGCTACCCCAGTGGGGACTCAGGCTCCTGGAGGTGACCGCCCACCGAATCCTGACAAGGAGGACAGAGGAACACATCCACAAGAAGAAGTCTCCTCCAGTTACGCAGAGCCTGACACACAGTTCACTTTCAGCTCCGTCTGGGAAAATTCTTGGGCACTTAGGCAGAAATTGAAATTCATCGAAAATCTCAATATACCATAAGAACAGTAGTTTTTACAGAAATCAGAGACTAAAACGACCTATTAAGGTATCTTGTCCACCCCTTATCAGCATGGGATTGGTCCCTGAAGAGTTATGTTAGTTCATTTTTAAATAACTCCAGCAATGAGCTTTCCATCACAGAATCCCCAGGAGAGACCGTTCTAATGGATCTTATTCTTTGGAAGTGTATCTAAGATCCACCCTAATTTCTCCATTTCATAAACTTCTCCTTGTAGTATCCAAAATGTCTCCAGCAGCTCATGCTGCGTTCCCTCTGTGAGGCGCATCTCTGTAGCAGCCGTGTCTTCATGTAGTTTGTAATCCTTTCTTATTTTGGAGAGGGGCTGATGGATATATTTGAAATTTGCTAAGTGCCTGTATGATTGAAAAATATACAGTCTCATAAAGTTTTGCTTTGCGGTAAAACCGATCAGAAATCAAAGGTTAAACTGCAGCCGACAGAAGGTAAATTAGGAACCTGAAAGACAGTACAGAGTAGAGATGCAAAGCCTGGACTTTGGAGTATGACCAGCTCAGGTTCAAATCCCAGCTCTGCTGCTCACTAAGAGTATGACTTTGAAATGTGATAACCTCTCTGAGCTTCCCTTTTTTCATCTATTAAATGGGGATCATATTGCCTACATCAGAGCTTTGTTGTAAATATTACCTAAAAGATCAGGGATCTGGCATATAATAACACTCTATAAGTAGTTTTTAATCATTATTGTTTTCTACTATAAAAGTGGCTTGACTATGTATAAAATAGATAAACAAGGATCTACTGTATAGCACAGGGAACTATATTCAGTATCTTGTAATACCCTATAATGGAAAAGAATCTGAAGTATGTATATATAAAACTGAATCACTTTGCTGTATGCCCAGAACATTGTAAATCAACTATACTTCCATAAAAAAATTAATTTTTTAAAACGTGGCTTAAATGCTAAAAGTATATACTAAAAACAAGCAGTTAGATTAACTCATTCACATCCAGGGTAGAAAAACCACAAACAAAATAATCACCTCATTCATGCCTTTTCCTGAACTGGCTAGATACATTTGCATCACTCAGCTGAACCCACGGAGGAATTAATTGAGGAGGTAAGATATTCTCATATTAAGAGTTAAACAACATGGCAATGGGTTGGCATAGTAAAGTCAGCTAAATTCTAGGTAAGTGGGAAGAAGAAGGATGCAGGCTGAGAGCTGAGCTCAGGGTTGGGTGGCGGGGGGAGCCCCAGCTGAACTTGTCAGGCAAGCTCTGATGATCCCCAAGCCAGAGGTCAACTCAGGGCCCTCAATGCCCAGTTCTGAGAACAGCCTTTAATGCAGTTTTGCAGTATTTACTCTAAGGGAAAAGATCAAAGTGATGTTAGATTATCTATTTAATCAACTGGTCGGTTTCACTAGCCCTGTGTATCAGGGCTTTTCAAGTTGTGATAGAAACCCAACTCTAAACCAGCTTAAGCAAAAAACAAACAAAAAAAGATGAGTTTATGGATGATCCTGGGGAAGCTCCAGAATAGCCAAGCCTCAGGAGTCCAGAGATGAGGAACAGTAGGAATGGAGAGAGGATGTCTTCAGGACTTGCTGCCTCTCAGAGCTGAAGAGCTGGGGAGAGATGGATGAGTTGTGATTGAGAAGAAGCAAATGTATGCCAGTGACCAAGAAAGCTCAAGAGCAGTTGATTTCCCTGGAGAATCATGGAAAGTCTCAGGAATGAGGCACCAGCTACTTCTGAAAGTGGGGGTACAGGTGGAACAGAAAACTGTAAGTGGGCTAAATATCTTTATAAGCAGCATTTTGACACTCATATCCCTACCTCCACTGTAGCAGAAACCTGAGTGTTTACCTTCCGCTGAGGTCTGACAAGAGAGCTTCTGAACTGAGGGGCTGGAATGGTTGAGAGCCAAGGTGCCCGAGCAAAAGCAGGAGAACTAAGTGAGAGTTGATATACTGAACCATGAGCCCCCAGACCCCACTCCCATACTTATCTCCCAGAATGCAGGCAACCTGGCTTAAGTACCCTGGGCAAGAAGTTGGCAGGTGTCTCACAGAAAAAAGCAACCAGCCCAACAGACACTGAGAGTTGAGTCCCCAGTGAAAGGGCCAAGGCTGTTCTCCCTACAGTGAAGCCCACCACCAACACATACAGCCCAGGCAAACACAGCTTCAGGCCAACTTTTCAGTGGTCCATGCTTAAATACCAACTGACAACCAAAGATCACCAAGCATTTGAGAAGACTTCCGTTGTCCAAAAGAAACAAACTGAAGTAAACAGAAAGAATTCAGAGGGGATAATGAAATAATTGAGAATCTGGGAGTAAAAAGATACTGCATCCATGAAACAAGAGCAGGAGGCCCTAATAAGAAACACCCACAGAATAGAAAATGAGCTCTTGGGAATTATAACTATGATGGCAGAAATGAAAAATATTCAGTAAAGTATTTGGATTATAAATTCAGAACATCATCAAGGAATTAAAATTTTTAAATAAAAATAAATAATCATAGAGGGGAAAAGGATACTCTAAGAAAGTCCATAGAGGAAAAAAAGTGGGGGAGGGAGGAGCCAGTTTCTCAAAGCTAGAAAAACAGAGGGCAATGTCTTCAGAATCCTCCAGGGAAATTATTTCCAACCTGGAATTCTATGCCTAGCCAAAATATCAATTATACATACAAGCAGAATGAAAATATTTTCAGACATGCCAGGTCTCAAAAATTGTATCTCCCGTGTGCTTATTTTCAGGAAGACACTGGGGAATGTACTCCAATACCATGAGAATGAACCAAAGGAAAATATGGTACCCAAGAAACAAGAAATTTAACGTAAGAAAAAGGTGAAGGGCATTCCCAGGAAAATGGTGAAAGGAGATCCCAGGACAACAGCTGTACAATAGGTTCACAAGAAATTAGCCCAGATGTGAGCAAAATGTTAGAGAGATCCAGGGTGGGTATCCCCTAGGAAAATAAGAAATTGTTAAAAGAATTGTGGGATGAATTAGTGATCAATACTATAAAACTAAGTGAACAAGTAAAGCAAAAGGATTATTAACTCTGGGAAAAATAAATACTTGCTCCTGAAAGTAAAGTTAATTATAGTACATTACATGACTCAGCTGTTACTAATATTTACATAGTTCTAATGTACACAATGAATTAAGAGCACACCAAAAGTGTGATAAAGTATATTGGTAGTTAGGGGAGAAGCAGTGTGTGTGTGTGTGCATGTCAGTCAGAGGGGAGACAGAAAAGACTGGAGTATAAGGAAGTTAAATTCTAATCTTCCATACTTAGAGATCAATAGATAATATTTAAAACTGTAAAATCAAGAAATTGTGGTATAACCATTTTATTTCGATGCACTGAAGCAAATACTGGAATAGTAAAAGGCATTGAAAATGCTTGACTCTAGGGAGTAGCAATGGAGTGGGAAGGGATGAGGCACTGCACTGTTCTTTTTCATTCTATGCTTGTAGAATTTATTTTCTTTTTAAACTGTTGCTATAGATATATATATATAAATAGTCTTATACATATATAAGTAGTCTTACAGATATATCTATAAAATTTTTGTTAAGCAGGACAGTTTGGTGACAGAGACAACTGGATTTGTATCTAAATTCTAGAACTTCTTAGCTGTGTGACCTTAGGCAAATACCATCCCCTCTCTGGTCCTCAGATTGCTCATCAATTTCAGAAGACAATGTAGTTAAGATGATAAAGTGCACAAGGCCTGAAGCATGTCGGGTAGTTCCTTATCCCTACCCTATTTGCCTTTATCACTGTCATCCTCATTTTCTCTATCACCAATCATCTCTAACATCTCTGCCATCACCTGCCAGCACCCATAAAAATTTGGAAAGGGATCAGAATTCTGAGACTAAAAACTCACCTCATAGCAAGAACTGGAGGACAGGCTGTGCATGAGTGGGGCCTGATGCAGTGGTGGAGAATTTGTTCAAGGAGATTCCTTCCTTCTCTTGGAAACCATTACCTAAGATGCACAGTGTTTACAGCACAGGGATTTTATTTGGAAGCTGAGGTCAAGAAGGGGCTGAGAACAAGATTGTAAAATTTTTAGGAATTTTGTGAGGCAGTTGTTAAATACAGCCATTATTAAAAATTAAATTATGACACTTACAATGAAATAAATTATATTAAAAACAAAAATATAAAATACTAAAAGCTTCACTTCCTAACCAATCGTTTGACTATTTATTATCTATGCCCTTAATGTTATCTATTTTATCCATTATTATCTATATCTACATTAAGAAGTGGTGTGTCGGTAGCTAGAAGACAGCCTTGGTGAAAGATTTACATCACAGAAATTAATAAATGCTGTAAATCAAGACTTCTTTCCCAGAGAGACAGTTTTTAAACATTTACCAGCACACCATTGGATGGGGATGAGGAACACCAGAATCCAGATGTGTCCAGCTTTCCAAAGGCTCAATAGAAACATATGTCTTGGCAACCTCCTCAGAAAACTCTTTCATATCCTTAAATATGATGGTCCCTAGTAACCAACAAATATTTGAATGAATGAACTGTAAGGGAGGAAAAACTTTTCTTCTACCTTATTAGGTTCTGAAACTGGAGACTGCAAATTAAACTGCTAAAAGACAAACTAACAGAAGAAAAGCATACAAATTTCATTTGATGTTAATATATTTATATGCACAGGGGCTTCATAGAAAAGAAATGAAAAACCCAAAGAAACATTTAAGGGCCCAGACTGCCACATTAACGAAGGATGATATATTGTGGAGAAGAGACTAGACTAAGGAAAGGGGTTTGGGGCTTCTAGGATAGGTAAATCGTGAGAAGGTAAATATCATGTCTGGTATTTTCACATTAGCTTCTTTGCTGTAAACATCTTTGCCACAGGCATTTTTGCCACAAACATTTCTACTACATGACTAATTGGCTATAAGGCAATTTTGCAGTGAAAGATAAAACAACTGATTGACAGGTCCGTTTGACAGCTTGTTTTCAACATTAGCATTTCCTCCAATTAGCGATATTACTGATAGCATTATTGACCTGACAGATAACAATAATTTGCCCCAAGAGTTGGTTTCTTATTTTGAAACACACTACATTGGAGTAGAAAGAGGCCAAGGGCTTCAAAGTCACAAAGTTGAACCCACATTTCCTATAGAACTTAGGAGTATCTATCAACAGACATATACCAAGGACAAACAGTGTGGAGGCTTTCCCAACACAACAGAAAGCTCAGTTACAAACAGGCATCTTAGTTTTGGGAAACTGATACCCCTTTTAATGAAGGAAGAAACTTTAACAAAAAGGAAAAAGTGTGATGCCAAACTAGGAGACAAATCAACAACAACAACAAAAAGCATAACACTATGAATGAGAGACTCAGAAGCCAAGTGCTTAGGTACAGCCTATGAAACAAAATCAGTTATTTGTGCAGTATTGTCATGAATCTACACACATTTTAAATGTATTCAAATATTTTGTATTTCACAATAAAGTCTTTTTAATTTTGTTATTCATGTTTCATTATGCCCTTTTTAGTGTCCCTCTTTTATTTTTCATCATTTTATCTTTTACAGCAAAATTGCCTTACAGCCAATTAATTATGCAGTGAAAATATTTGTGGCAAAAATGCTTGCAGCAAAGATGTCTAACGGCAAAGATGCTTATGGTGAAAGTACCTAGAAGCAGTAAATATGTAGGGGAAACTAACGGTAGATAAGGGTTATTTAGTAAGGTTTGCTTATGCAGACTCATCTCAGTGCTGGCCCTCTGTCTTTGGTGATAAGAGTCACCCTCTCATTCTGGTACAGGAATGGGAAGGGAGGGGTAAGTGTACAGAATTTATGCCACCTTCACAAAAGAAAATTTATGGCTAGCTTTTAGGCAGATATAGGGAGGGCAGAGAATTCTTCCTGTGTCTTTTTCTCAATTGCCTCCAGCTCAAATTAATTCTTATGCCAAAGTGACATCGTTTGGCATGATATATTCTGATACGCTTCAAAACAAATGAACAAATGAGGAAATGAATATCAAGAAAGCAATTCTTAATTCTCAGACCCTTCTTTAACATGTGAAACAAAATCCCTTAAAACCTTTCAACTCAAAGAGGTCCGTGGAAAGGCAGAGTCAAGATGGCATACTAGGAGGATGCAGAATTCATGTCTCCTCACAACTAGGGCACCTACCAGGTGGCAGTGGGGGACCATGGACACCTAAGAGGATGGGAGGAACCCCCTGTGACTGGCTTGCAGGACGTTGGTTCCCAGGCTGGAGGTTGGGTCCGAGCTCCTGTGGTGAGTGCTCCAAGGCCAAACCACTGGACTAACAGAGAACCTCAGACCCAGGGAATATCAACTGGAGTGAGGCCTCCCAGAGGTCCTCATCTCAGCACCAAGACCCAGCTCTATCCAACTGCCTGCAAATGCCAGTGCTGGAGGTCTCAGGCCAAACAACAAGACAGGAATATAGCACCACCCATCGAAAAAAAAAAAAAAAACATTAAATGACAAAAAATTATGTAGCAGATGATGGAGCAAGGTAAATACCTACAAGACCAAATAAATGAAGATGAAATAGGCAACCTACCTTAAAAACAATTTAGAGCAATGAGAGCAAAGATAATCCAAAATCTTGGAAACAGAATGGAGAAAAAACAAGAAACATTTAACAAGGATCTAGAAGAACTAAAGAGCAAACAAACAGTGATGAACAACATAATTACTGAAATTAAAAATACTCTAGAAGGAATCAATAACAGAATAACTGAGGTAGAACAGCGGATAGGTGAGCTGGAAGATAAAATGGTGGAAATAACTGCCAAGGAGCAGAATAAAGAAAAAGGAATGAAAAGAATTGAGCACAATCTCAGAGACTTCTGGGACAGCATTAAATGCAAAAACATTCAAATTATAGGGGTCCCAGAAGAAGAAGAGAAAAAGGAAGAGTCTGAGAAAATATTTGAAGAAATTATCGTCAAAAACTACCCTAACATGGGAAAGGAAATAGTCAATCAAGTCCAGGAAGCACAGAGAGTACCATACAGGATAAACCCAAAGAGAAAAACACCAAGACACATATTAATCAAACTACCAAAAATTAAATACAAGCAGAAACTAACACACCATTCTAAAGCAATTATACTCCAATAAAGATATTTTAAAAAATTAAATAAAAAGAAAAAATTTAAAAGCAGCAAGGGAAAAGCAACAAATAACTTACAAGGGAATCCCCATAAGGTTAACAGCTGACTTTTCAGCAGAAACTCTGTAAGCCAGAGGGGAGTGGCAGGACATATTTAAGGTGACGAAAGGGAAAACACCTACAACCAAGATTACTCTACACAGTAAGGATCTCATTTAGATTTGATGGAGAAATTAAAACCTTTACAGATAAGCAAAAGTTAAGAAAATTCAGCACCACTAAACCAGCTTTACAACAAATGCTAAAGGAACTCCTCTACACAGGAAACACAAGAGAAGGAAAAGACCTATGATAACAAACCTAAAACAATTAAGAAAATAGGAATAGGAACATACATATTGATAATTACCTTAAATGGAAATGGATTAAATGCTCCAACCAAAAGACATAGACTGGCTGAATGGATATGAAAACAAGACCCATACATATGCCGTCTATAAGAGACCCACTCCAGACCTAGCGACACATACAGACTGAAAGGGAGGGCATGGAAAAAGATATTCCATGCAAATGGAAATCAGAAGAAAGCTGGTGTAGCAATTCTCATATCAGACAAAATAGACTTTAAAATAAAGACTATTACAAGAGACAAAGAAGGACACTACATAATGATCAAGGGATCAATCCAAGAAGAAGATATAACAATTATAAATATTTATGCACTCAAAGTAGGAGCACCTCAATACATAAGGTAAATGCTAACAGCCATAAAAGGGGAAATCGACAATAACACTGTACTAGTGGGGGACTTTAACACCCCACTTTCACCAATGGACAGATCATCCAAAATGAAAATAAATAAAGAAACACAAGCTTTAAATGACACATTAAACAAGATGGACTTAATTGATATTTATAGGGCATTCCATCCAAAAACAACAGAATACACTTTCTTCTCAAGTTTCATGGAACATTCTCCAGGACAGACCATATCTTGGGTAACAAATCAAGCCATGGTGAATTTAAGAAAATTGAAATTGTATCAAGTATTTTTTCCAACCACAATGCTCTGAGACTAGATATCAATTACAGGAAAAACACTGTAAAAAATACAAACACATGAAAGCTAAACAATACACTACTGAATAACCAAGATCACTGAAGAAATCAAAGAGGGGGCTTCCCTGGTGGCGCAGTGGTTGAGAGTCTGCCTGCCGATGCAGGGGACACGGGTTCATGTCCTGGTCTGGGAAGATCCCACATGCCGCGGAGAGGCTGGGCCCATGAGCCATGGCCACAGAGCCTGCGCATCCAGAGCCTGTGCTCTGCAACGGGAGAGGCCACAGCAGTGAGAGGCCCACGTACCGTAAAAAAAAAAAAAAGGAATCAAAGAGGAAATCGAAAAGTACTTAGAAACAAATGACAATGAAAACACAACGACCCAAAACCTATGGGATGCAACAAAAGCAGTTCTAAGAGGGACGTTTATAGCAATACAATCCTACCTCAAGAAACAAGAAAAATCTCAAATAAACAACCTAACCTTACACCTAAAACAATTAGAGAAAGAAGAACAAAACACCCCCAAAGTTAGCAGAAGGAAAGAAATCATAAAGATCAGATCAGAAATAAATGAAACAGAAATGAAGAAAACAATAGCAAACATCAAAAAAACTAAAAGCTTGTTTCTGAGAAGATAAACAAAATTGATAAACCATTAGCCAGACTCATCAAGAAAAAAAGGGAGAACACTCAAATCAACAGAATTAGAAACGAAAAAGAAGTAACAACTGACACTGCAGAAATACAAAGGATCATAAGAGATTACTACAAGCAACTATATGCCAATAAAATGGATGACCTGGAAGAAATGGACAAATTCTTAGAAAAGCAAAGCCTTCCGAGACTGAACCAGGAAGAAATAGAAAATATAACAGACCAAACACAACAGACCTATCAAACTACTAATGGCATTTTTCACAGAACTTGAACAAAAAGTTGCACACTTTGTATGGAAACACAAAAGACCCTGAACAGCCAAAGCAATCTTGACAAAGAAAAGTGGACCTGGAAGAAACAGGCTCAAGGACTTCAGACTATATTACAAAGCTACAGTAATCAAGACAGGATGGTATTGGCACAAAAAGAGAAATATAGATCAATGGAACAGGATAGAAAACCCAGAGATAAACCCACACACATATGGTCACCTTATCTTTGATAAAGGGTGCAAGAATATACAATAAAGAAAAGACAACCTCTTAAGTAAATTGTGCCTGGAAAACTGGACAGCTACAGGTAAAAGAATGAAATTAGAACACTCCTTAACACCATGCACAAAAATAAACTCAAAATGGATTAAAGACCTAAATGTAAGACCAGACACTATAAAACTCTTAGAGGAAGCATAGGCAGAACACTTGATGACATAAATCACAGCAAGATCCTTTCTGACCCACGTCCTAGAGAAACGGAAATAGAAACAAATATAAACAAATGGGACCTAATGAAACTTAGAAGCTTTTGCACAGCAAAGGAAACCATAAACAAGACCAAAAGACAACCCTCAGAATGGGAGAAAATATTTGCAAATGAAGCAACTGACAAAGGATTAATCTCCAAAATATACAAGGAGCTCATGCAGCTCAATATCAAAAAACCAAACAACCCAATCCAAAAATGGCCAGAAGACCTAAATAGACATTTCTCCAAAGAAGACATACAGATTGCCAACAAACACATGAAAAGATGCTCAATATCACTAATCATTAGAGAAATGCAAATCAAAACTACAATGAGGTATCACCTCACACCAGTCAGAATGGCCATCATCAAAAAATCTACAAACAATAAATGCTGGAGAGGGTGTGGAGAAAAGGGAACCCTCTTGCACTGTTGGTGGGAATGTAAATTGATATAGCCACTATGGGGAACAGTATAGAGGTCCCTTAAAAAACTAAAAATAGAGCTAACATATAACACAGCAATCCCACTACTGGTCATATACCCTGAGAAAACCATAATTCAAAAAGAGTTATGAACCACAATGTTCATTGCAGCTCTATTTACAATAGGCAGGACATGGAAGCAACCTAAGTGTCCATCAACAGATGAATGGATAAAGAAGATGTAGAACATATATGCAATGGAATATTAATCAGCCATAAAAAGAAACAAAACTGAGTTATTTGTAGTGAGGTGGTTGGACCTAGAGTCTGTCATATAGAGTGAAGTAAGTCAGAAAGAGAAAAACAAATATCATATGCTAACACATATATATGGAATCCAAAAAAAAAATGGTTCTGCAAATTCTTAGAAATGCACAACCTGCCTAGACTGAACCAGGAAGGAACAGAAAATATGAACAGACCAATCACAAGCACTGAAATTGAAACTGTGATTAAAAATCTTCCAAAAAACAAAAACCCAGGACAGATGGTGCCACAGAAGAATTCTATCAAACATTTAGAGAAGAGCTAACACCTATCCTTCTCAAACTCTTCCAAAATATAGCAGAGGGAGGAACACTCCCAAACTCATTCTACGAGGCCACCATCACCTGATATCAAAAACAGACAAAGATGTCACAAAGGAAGAAAATTACAGGCCAATATCACTGATGAACATAGATGCAAAAATCCTCAACAAAATACTAACAAACAGAATCCAACAGCACATTAAAAGGATCATACACCATGATCAAGTGGGGTTTATTCCAGGAATGCAAGGATTCTTCAATATATGCAAATCAATCAACGTGATACACCATATTAACAAATTGAAGGAGAAAAACCATATGATCATTCAATAGTTGCAAGGAAAGCTTTCAACAAAATTTAACACCCATTTATGATAAAAACCCTGCAGAAAGTAGGCATAGAGGGAACTTTCTTCAACATAATAAAGGCCATATATGACAAACCCACAGCCAACATCATCCTCAATGGTGAAAAACTGAAACCATTTCCACTAAGATCAGGAAAAAGACAAGGTTGCCCCCTCTCACCACTATTATTCAACATAGTTTTGGAAGTTTTAGCCACAGCAATCAGAGAAGAAAAAGAAATAAAAGGAATCCAAATAGGAAAAGAAGAAGTAAAGCTGTCACTGTTTGCAGATGACATGATATCTACATGGAGAATCCTAAAGATGCTACCGGAAAACTACTAGAGCTAAAAAATGAATTTGGTAAAGTAGCAGGACACAAAATTAATGCACAGAAATCTCTGGCATTACTATACACTAATGATGAAAAATCTGAAAGTGAAATTAAGGAAACACTCCCATTTACCATTGCAACAAAAAGAATAAAATACCTAGGAATGAACCTACCTAAGGAGACAAAAGACCTGTATGCAGAAAATTATAAGACACTGATGAAAGAAATTAAAGATGATACAAACAGATGGAGAGATATACCATGTTCTTGGACTGGAAGAATCAACATTGTGAAAATGACTCTACTACACAAAGCAATCTACAGATGCAATGCAATCCCTATCAAAGTACCACTGGCATTTCTCACAGAACTAGAACAAAAATTTTCATAATTTGTATGGAAACACAACAGACCCTGAATAGCCAAAGCAATCTTGAGAACAAAAAATGGAGCTGGAGGGATCAGGCTCCCTGACTTCAGACTATACTACAAAGCTACAGTAATCAAGACAGTATGGTACTGGCACAAAAACAGAAATACAGATTAATGGAACAGGATAGAAAGTCCAGAGATAAACCCATGCACATATGGTCACCTTATCTTTGATAAAGGAGGCAAGAATATACAGTGGAGAAAAGACAGCCTCTTCAATTAGTGGTGCTGGGAAAACTGGACAGCTACATGTCAATGAATGAAATTAGAACACTCCCTAACACCATGCACAAAAATAAACTCAAAATTGATTAAAGACCGAAAAGTAAGGCCAGACAGTATCAAACTCTTAGAGGAAAACATAGGCAGAACACTCTGTGACATAAATCACAGCAAGATCCTTTTTGACCCACCTCCTAGAGAAATGGAAATAAAAACAAAAATAAACAAATGGGACCTAATGAAACTTAAAAACTTTTGTACAGCAAAGGAAACCATAAACAAGAACAACAGACAACCCTCAGAATGGGAGAAAATGTTTGCAAATGAAGCAACTGACAAAGGATTAATCTCCAAGATTTACAAGGAGCTCATGCAGCTCAAAAGCAAAAAAACAAACAACCCAATCCAAAAATGGGCCGAAGACCTAAATAGACATTTCTCCAAAGAAGATATACAGACTGCCCACGAACACATGAAAGAATGCTCAACATCATTAGTCATTAGAGAAATGCAAATCAAAACTACAATGAGATATCATCTCACACCAGTCAGAATGGCCATCATCAAAAAATCTAGAAACAATAAATGCTGGAGAGGGTGTGGAAAAAAGGGAACCCTCTTGCACTGTTGGTGGGAATGTAAATTGATACAGCCACTATGGAGAACAGTATGGAGGTTCCTTAAAAAACTAAAAATAGAACTACCATACGACCCAGCAATCCCACTACTGGACATATACCCTGAGAAAACCATAATTCAAAAAGAGTCATGTATCAAAATGTCCATTGCAGCTCTATTTACAATAGCCAAGACATGGAAGCCACCTAAGTGTCCATCGACAGATGAATGGATAAAGATGTGGCACATATATACAATGGAATATTACTCAGCCATAAAAGGAAACAAAATTAAGATATTTGTAGTGAGGTGGATGAACCTAGAGTCTGTCATACAGAGTGAAGTAAGTCAGACAGAGAAAAACAAATACCATATGCTAACACATATATATGGAATCTAAGAAGGAAAAAAAAAAGGTCATGAAGAACCTAGGGGTAAGATGGGAATAAAGACACAGACCTACTAGAGAATGGACTTGAGGATATGGGGAGGGGGAAGGGTAAGCTGTGACAAAGCGAGAGAGAGGCATGGACATATATACACTACCAAACATAAGGTAGATAGCTAGTGGGAAGCAGCCGCATAGCACAGGGAGATCAGCTCAGTGCTTTGTGACCGCCTGGAGGGGTGGGATAGGGAGGTTGGGAGGGAGGGAGACACAAGAGGGAAGAGATATGGGAACATATGTATATGTATAACTGATTCACTTTGTTATAAAGCAGAAACTAACACACCATTGTAAAGCATTTATACTCTAATAAAGATGTTAAAAAAAAAAGAACAAAATAAAACCAAAAAAAGATTAAAGTAAAAAATAAAATGGTTCTGATGAACCTAGGGGCAGAACAGGAATAAAGACACAGACATAGAGAATGGACTTGAGGACACGGGGAGTGGGAAGGGTAAGCTGTGACAAAGTGAGAGAGTGGCATGGACATATATACACTACCAAACGTAAAACAGATAGCTAGTGGGAAGCAGCTGCATAGCACAGGGAGATCAGCTAGGTGCTTTGCTACCACCTGGAGGAGTGCGATAAGGAGGGTGGGAGGGAGAAGCAAGAGGGAGGGGATATGGGGATATACATAGGCATATGGCTGATTCGCTTTGTTGTACAGCAGAAAGTAACACAACAGTGTGAAACAATTACACTCTAATAAAGATGTTTAAAAAAATATATGAGGTCCGTGGACCAGCAGCTTTAATGTCACCTGGGAATACGTTAGAAAAGGAAAATCTCAGCCCCCTTAACAGGCCAACTGACTAGGAATCTGCATTTTAACACAGTAAAGTTTGAGAAGCATCACTATAAATGTCAGCCCTGACCAAAATATCCCCCAGTTAGCCAGAGTGCTTTCCCTTCCCCACCTGAAATTCTACCATTCAGAAATCTATTGTGGTTAACAAGCCTTTAAAAAGGAAAATACCTCTGAGTGGGTTAATGGCCCAGGCCTAAGGAGAATTTGTTCAAGGAGATTGCTTTCTTCCCTTCGAAGCTTTACCTGAGATGAGATGCACAGTGCTTACAGAATAGAGGTTTTATTTGGAAAAGACGGGGCCAGTGAAAGCGGGGAGAGGCCAGTCTCTCTCTAGGATCATTGCAATAACCTTCTAGCCTGCTTCTCACTTCCTCCTTCACCCACTACCGTCTAGTCGCCACTTAGCAGCTAGAGGAGCTTTAAGAAATGCAGATCAGTTCATGGAATTCCCTTCCCACTGCATTTGGAATAAAACCTGAACTCCTGATATGGAAAAGAAGACCCAGGAAAATCTCCCGCAGGTTGGCCGAATCCCACTCTTGTGCTCCCAAACCCAGCCCCGCTGGGCTGCCTCCTGTCTCCAGGCTTCCTCTGCCTTCAAGCTCTGTGCCTGCTATTCCTTCTGCCTGGAACCCTCTGCCCTGGATCTTCCCTGACCAGCTGGCTCCTGATCACCCAGTCTACACTTAAACGTCTCCTTTCAGAGAGGCCACTGCTGACCAGACCCAAACTATCATTCTATCCCATCATTTACTCTCTTTTCTTCATTGTAGTCATCATGATTTGAATCTGTCCAACTTACTTATTTGCTTATTTCTTTTCTGTACACCTCACATACAGACACACACACACACACACACACACACACACACACACCACTCATCCATAGACACAAACTAGATGTAAACTCCATCAGAACAGCTCGTGTCAGCACCCAGAGTGGTACCTGGCCCAGAGTAAATGCTCAATAAACACTGTGGGGCAACTGCAAGTGTGAATGAAGGTGAATGCATGGCAAAGTGCTTCACCACACACCGCCACCACCAAGATCAGCCCTGCACCCTGAAAAGGAAAAGAAGCCCTCTCACTTTTCCTTATTCTGCTCCCCACACTCTGTGGCCCATCCCCACTCCCTCCCTGGGCACACTCCTGTTTTTGGTACTACGGGTATCCAAGTGTGAAGAAGTTTGCAGAAGACCCATGAGGGCAAGCTGGTCTGAGGGCTTGGAAAGCCCACCGATGACAGGTCCTAGGGTGAGTCTGAACTGAGGATGACAAGCACACCTCTAGAGATTCATAAAGTTGCCAGATATCAATTTGTCAAACCGTCAGATGCTTGTGAGCACCTGATCAGGGCAGAGCTTCCTGTGAGGGGCCACATTACTGAAAGTGTGCTTGCTCCGCAGGAAGTCTAAGAAAAGAAGGCTTTGTGGACACAATGCCCAGCCTCCACATATACACGCACCCCAGGCCCATGCAGGTGTGGATGACTGCCAGGCAGACGGAATGACTGTCAGGGAGGCAGAGCCCCAGGCCCCACTGCACTGCTCAGCGCTGGGATGTGCCCCACTGGGTGACCCCTCTCCATCTGGGATTGCACTGTAAGCAGGAGCCCACATAACTGCTGGGTCATTTTCTAGACACAGGCTCAATATGTTCAGTCAAGCCACCAGGTCAGGAAGTTTCTTTGCCAGCTATTTTCTACACAGGTCTCCCCTGTGGCAAAGGCACCTCTCCAAGGATAGCACCGTGCCCCCATGTCTAGGTTCCTGGGGACACCTTGCTGTATCCCAGGACCACCCAGCTACCTGGGCCATGATGGGACCACTTGTCTTTTGTAGGCTGACCTGGGAAGCCATCCTCCACATATCACATTATTTTTATGGGAGCAAGGACTCTGGCTTCACAAAAATCCATTGACAAGATAGATCATGGGGCTGCTGTACTCTTGCCATACCTGCTAACAGTGCATCCCAGAGGCGGAAGTGCTGTGGGGCTTTTTTCCTCCTTCCTCCCCATTAAGTATCCTTCCTGTCATCTGCTTTCATATTTACCGTTGTCTTTACCAGTGTGGACAAATCACTTTTCCTTCTTCCAGCTCTTTCTCCATTTCAGGCTCTTGTCTCATACTTTGCAGGTGCCTGCCCAGCCCTTCCCATCCCCCACTCCTTAGGCTTGTCCCCTATCTCTGAGAATGTCCACTAGAATGGTGAGAGAAGAAGGAGGCTGCAGGAGAGGAGACCTGCAAAACAATGAGAAAGCGTCATCCTGTCCTGTTCCAGCTCCTGGCTCTCCACCCCTGGGGAGCTTCCCTGGTGTGAGGCCCGCCCCTCACTGCACATCTGGTAGTAACGGCCCCTGCTTGAAAGGGTTTTCTCACTCGTGACCAGAACCAATCTAGGGAACCGCTTCTACATCCTCTGGCCCTCTTTGCTTTTTTTTAATGTTTCATATTTTTTTATTGAAGCATAGTTGATACTGATATATAAGTTACAGGTGTAGAATACAGTGATTCACAATTTTTAAAGGTTATGCTCCACTTATAGTTATTATAAAATATTGCCTTATATTCCCTGTGCTATACTATATATCTGATATATCCTTATAGCTTATTCTGTACATAATAGCTTGTACACCACTTAGTCCCCTACCCCTATCTGGCCCCTCCCCTCTCTGCCTTGCTTGGACTCACTTTTTATTCCCTCCTCATCATCCACCCTCAGCACTTCCTCTGGTCTTTTTGCAGCCATTGTTAAGACCCCTGAGATTAACAAATCGGCCCCTGGGTATCCTCACCTCACAGGTCCTAGCTGCCAGTGGGCTTGAAGCAAAGGCCCAGGAGAGAGGGGTCAGAAAGGGCATATGTGGGGTCTTAGGCCCAATCTCAAGGAGGGCCTTTGCCCACTTGTGGCAGGTGACAGATCTGGAGGACCTAATATACTCTGTGTACTGAATTCAGTGGCAGGGACATCGGGGCACAGGGGTGGGCTCTGCTCACATGGGGACCTTGGCAGGCTCAGACGGCCTTCTGTTCAGACCCGACCCCAACCCCTGCTCCCTCCCACCTCAGCAGCCTCCTTCCACAGCCTCCAGGCTCCTCTCCACATTGGTCCTCCGCTCCTTCTCCCCAGTCCCAGCTCCCTTTAAACACAAGCAGAAACAAATTATTTATGAAGAGCCCTCATTTATGATGCATCCATAATGCCAGGGAAGACACCGATAATTTATTTAATGAGCCCAGACATGATGGTTCACAAATGATGATTCCAGTCAGAAATGAGCTTCATTAATTTGCTGTGAGCCCTCCGCTTTGATTTAGAGCCTCAAGTGTAACTCAGACCCACAAATCTCCTCGGCGTCTGTGTCACTCCTGCTTGAGGCAGGCTCAGGTGAGGCTCCAGCACAATCACCTTGCACTGTGGTCCTTCACTCCCAGCCATGCAGAGCAGCCACTTCCCATCACCCAGCCATGCTTAGCTGTCTCCCCACATCCTGCCCCTGGGCTGCCGACTCTGCCCTGCAGGAACCTCCCCAACCCGCAGTGCACATGGCCTACCTGTGTGGGATGGCAGAAGAGCATTCCCAGCCAGACTTTCCTGAGGGCCTCACCACAGATGGCCACCCCACCCACAAGTGACAGCCACACTGGGGTTTGTGCCAATCACCGTTGGCACCAGGACAGGTCGCAGACCTGGATGCCGCTGGCATAAGCCCAACTGTAGTAAGTTAACAGGTGGAGATGTTTTCCAACTGCCAGTGTGCACCTGTCCACATGCCTCAGGGTGTACCCCTGGGGGTGGAGAGAGGCCGCTGGAAGTGGTTAAAACTCTGTCTGAGCTTCAGCATCCCAAGTCCCCTCCTCCTGCTATCCTCGGTGACCTCATTTTCCTTTATCACCTAAGCAAACATGGATTACAGTTTGCTGCCCGTGTATGAGTTTTAATTATTTTAATTTTTTAATTTAGCTATTTTTACACAAGTTACACAAACACATGGATTAAACAAACAAACAGTTCTACAAAGCTCATATTCGTACAATAAAGAGCAGTCTCCCACTGTGACCACCCCCATTTTCTTTTGGTTTTTATCTCCATATCCCGAAAGTAGATTATTACTTTGGGTTTTTTTTTTTCAATTTCAGGTATGAACTCTTGGCTTTCCCTTATGAAATATGACAGCTTAGTTCTCTTTCACCTCACCTCCTCTACACAAATATTTCTAGTCCAAGGGTCAGTACACAATGGCCCCTGGCCTGCCACCTGTTTTTGTAAATAAAGTGTTTTTGGAATATGACCACGCCCACTTGTTCATGTGTTGTCCATGGCTGCTTTAGTGCTGCAACAGCAGAATTAAGTAGTTCCCACAAGGACGATCTGGCACACAAAGCTTAAAATATTTATCTGGCTCTTTACAAAACAGTTTGTCGATCTCTCTTTGTCTTTGCATCCTACCAATACAGTTCCACTGAATTTTGTTTATAGATCAATATCCAGGGTTTCCATCATTAAAACCATCTAAATGCCATGCTCAGCTGAGCCATAGAGTGTACTATGAGTACTTTTTCTTTCCTGTACATTTTATTTTCACTTGGATTTGTAATTGCCTTTTTTGTCTGTTTGCTTCAATTTCTTTGTACTTAGTACTAACTCAACAAACTCATCATTGGGTGTGTAAATATGTTTGAACAGAAGGTATCAATCTTATCCACTTGAAGATATTGCTCTAGGAGCCCGCTGACCTGCTCTTATCTCGACTGGTTACCCTGAAATGCCTGCTTCACAGCCACCATCCTGCTGCAAAAGGGGTTCCTTTTGCGTCTATACTTTAATTAATTCCCTATTTCCAGGATCTGGGTCTTTCACTTTCTTGATTTAACCTAATTTTAAAGGAACACATAGATTAAAGGAACATTTAATGTAATTTTAAAGGTATATATATATATATATATATTCCACTATCATCTCAAGAAAAAATACAGATGTAGTACATTTTTTGAGATTGCATCTCTGAAAATGTCTTTATTCTATCCTGATAGTAATTTATTGTTAGAATGAAAATAGAACTAATGGGTGAAAATTTTTTTCCCTTGGAAGTCTAAGGGTCTTTTCCACTGTCTTCTATCAGTCTTGCTGTTGAAAAGTCTGATGCCACTTTGATTTCTGATCATTTGTGGGTTTTGTATGTTTCTCTCTTGGGAGTATTTCACTAGTGTTGTCAAGTTTCACAGTGTGCCTTGATCAATTTCTACCCTGTAGGCAGTGTGCTAGGCAGGCCCTTTCAGTCTGGAAACTCACCTTCTTTCATTCTGGAAAATGTTTAAATAATTCCTTTGATTATTTCCCTCCCATCAATTATCTATTCTTTCTTTCTGGAACTCAAGTTATTTTTATGAACCATCCCGTAATCTTCTTATTTTTTATTTCTTATTTTTCATGTTGTGTTTTGCCCTTTGTTCTGGGAAATGAACATGATGGGCAGGTAAGAAACATCAGTCTGTTGAGTAAGTCTAATATGACAGACTGAGACCAAAACACATAAACCTAAAGCTACTTGGAAGAAGCAGAATATTTGCGAAACGAAAACTTGGGAGAAATTATTATTAATGTTCTTACAGAAGTAAGAAAAGAATAGGAGGCTATGAAAAAGTGGCATTCAGAGAACACAACAGCACTGACAGCAAAACTAAAATTTCAATGGAAGGGGAACATTCAGAAACAAATGAAAGTTCTGGGTGGACCCAGCCAGCCATGACAGTGTGGCTGGACCATTTCTAGAGGCACCTCTGATGTTGTTATCTTTTGGTCCTTCCTTTTGGAATGAGCAGAATCTACAGCAAGGGCAGGGATGAATCTGGCTGCCGGTGGGAGGGAAGGTTGGGAATCTTAATACCCAAGGTGGGAATATTCATTTAACCACCTATATTCACAATGGTACCCCCACCTTCAACGTGCCTGATGTTACCCCAGTCCAGAGACCTTCTGTTTTTAGTCTCTCCAGCGAACAAATCTATGACCCTCCAGTCTATTGTCTCACTGTGTGCAATGATAAAGAGGATGGAGAACAAAAGGCGTGCAGCTTTTAATCTCATCTTAAACTAGACTTTCAACCAGTTGTATTTTAACTCTACCTTCAGCTCCACTTAGGGGTACCTTGCATTCCCAATTATAGAGACTTTGTGGGTCCTGGGACAAAAGTTGAGTTACTTCTTGACTTTTCCTATTTCTGACTGAGGATTTTGCTTTATTGCAGCTGCTAAGTCATTTATCACACAGTCTGCCCAGCTGCCACACGGTAGGTAGTTCTCCTGTTCTCCTTGTCCTTATAAGGATTTTTTTCTCCTTTTGGGGATCCCTTTTTAGTGTCTTCTGAGTGATGTTTCAGGATAGATAAAAACTAAGTGCTTATGTTCAATCTACCACCTTTCAAAGAAGTCTCTCAGTATAAAATGTATGAATTCCACACCTTTCTCTATGTCACAGACCTTACTCCACACAATGCTCATAGCAGCTACTTAGCAAATGGTAAGCTGGCCCAAAATTACCATTTAAGGTACATTTGTGGAATGGCTGATGAATCTCCTCACACTCTCATCATTTTTACAATATTTTTTTAGTCTTCACTTTATCTTGTTTTATTATTTTTTCCAGGTGCACAACATAGTGATTTGATATTTCTATACCTTACAAAATGATGACCATGATAAGTCTAGTTACCATCCATCAACATATACAAAGTTATTAAAATATTATTGACTGGATTCCCCACACTGTATATTTTATTCCTGTGACTTATTTACTTTACATCAGGAAGTCTGTACCTCTTAATCTCCCTCACCCACTTCACTCATCCCTCTACTCCCTCCCCTCTGGAAACAACCTGTTTGTTCTCTGTATCTATGAATCTGTTTCTGTCTTGTTACATTTGTTTTGTTTTTTAAGTTCCACATATAAGTAAAATCCTATGGTATTTGTCTTTCTCTGCCTCACTTATTTCACTTAGCATAATACCCTCTAAGTCCATCCATGTTGTCTCAAATGGCAAAATTTCATTCTTTTTTATGGCTGAGTTGTATTCCATTGATATATATATACCATATCTTCTTTATCCATTCATCACTCTATAGACACTTAGGTTGCTTCCATATCTTGGCTATTGTAAATAATTGTGCTGTGAACATAGGGGTGCATATATCTTTTCAAATCAGTGTTTTTGTTGTCTTCAGAAGAAATACCCAGAAGTGGAATTACTGGATCGTATGGAAGTTCTATTCTTAATTTTTTGAAGAAACTCCATAATGTTTTCCAGAGTGACTGTACCAATTTACATTCCAGCAACAGGGCAAGATGGTTCCCTTTTCTCCACATCTTCACCAACACTTGTTATTTGTAGTCTTTTGAATAATAGCCATTTTGACAGGTGTGAGATGGTATCTGGTGGTTTTTATTTGCATTTCCTTGATGATGAATGATGTTGAGCATCTTATCATGTGCCTGTTGGCCATCTGTATATCTTCATTGATATACAGTCCTCTGCCCATTTTTTAATAAGGTTGTTTGCTTTTTTTTTTTTGAATTGTTTGAGTCCTTTGCATATTTAACCCCTTATCAGATATATCGTTTGCAAATATCTTCTCCCGTTCAATAGATGGCCTTTTCATTTTGTTGATAGTTCCCATTGCTGTGCAAAAGGTTTTAGTTGTATGTAGTCTCATTTGTTTGTTTTTGCTTCTGTTTCCCTTGCCTGAGGAGACACATCCAAAAAAATATTGCTGAGACCACTGTCCAAGAGCTTACTGCTTATGTTTTCTTCTAGGAGTTTTATGGTTTCTGATCTTACATTTAAGTCTTTAATCCATTTTGGGTTAAATTTTGTATGTGGTATGAGAAAGTAGTCCAGTTTGATTCCTTTTCATGTAGCCATCCAGTTTTCCCAAAACCATTTATTGAAGAGACCATTGTATATTATTGCCTCTTTCATCATAGATTAATTGACCATAAAAGTATGAGTTCATTTCTGGGTTCTATTCTATTCCATTGACTTATGTGTCTGTTTTTGTGCCCATACTATATTGTTTTGATTAGTGTAGCTTTGTAGTATAGTTTGAAATCAGAGAGCATGATACCTCTAGTTTTGTTCTTTCTGAAGATTGCTTTGGCTATTTGGGTACTTTTGTGTTTTCATACAAATTTTAGAATTATTAGTTCTAGTTCTGTGAAAAATGTCATTGGTATTTTGATAGGGATTGCATTGAATCTGTAGGTTGCTTTTGGTAGTATGGTGACTTTAACAATATTAATCCTTCCAATCCATGAGCACAGTATATCTTTCATTTTGTTCGTGTCATCTTCAATTTCTTTAATCAATGTCTTATAGCTTTCTGAGTACAAGTCTTTTACCTCCTTGGTTAGATTTATTTTTAGATATTGTATTCTTTTTGATGCAACTGTAAATGAGATTGCTTTCTTAACTTCTCTTTCTGATAGCTCATTGTTAGTGTATAGAAACAGAACTGATTTCTGTAATTTTGTATCCTACAAATTTACTGATTCATTGATTAGTTCTAATAGTTTTTGATAGTGTATTTAGGATTTTGTATATATAGTATCATGTCATCTCCAAAAAGTGACAGTTTTATTTCTTCCTTTCCAGTTTGGGTTCTTTTTATTTGTTTGTCTTGTCTCATTGTTGTGTCTAGGACTTCCATACTATGTTGAATAAAAGTGATGAGAGTGGGCATCCTTGTTATGTTCAGATAGTGCTTCCTGGACCTGATTGTCTGTTTCCTTTCCCAGGTTAGGGAAGTTCTCAGCTATTATTTCTTCAAATAAGTTCTCTGCCCCTGTCTCTCTCTCTTCTCCTTCTGGAACCTCTATAATGCAATGTTTGTATGCTTTATTTGTCCCAGATGTTTTTTAAACTATCCTCATTTTTTAAGTTCTTTTTTCTTTTTTCTGTTCAGCTTGAGTGATTTCCATTACTCTGTCTTCCAGTTTGCTAAGCTCTCCCCCTGTACATCTAATCTACTCTTGATTGCTTTTATTGTATTTTTTATTTTAGTTATTAGATTCTTCAGTTCTGTTTGGTTCTTCTTTATATTTTTTAACTCTTTTTTTCAACTCCTTAGTGTGTTCAACTATTCTTCTCCTGAGTTCATTGATCATTAATTTGAACTCTATTGCAAAGATTGGTTATCTCCACTTCATTTAGTTCTTCTTCTGGGGTTTTATCTTGTTCCTTCATTTAGAATATATTCCTTTGTCACCTCATTTTTGCCTAATTTTCAGTGTTTATTTCTATGTATTAGATAGGTTGGTTATGTTTACTGATCTTGGAAAAGTGGCCTTATGTAGGAAATTCCTATGGGGCCCAGGAGCACACTCCTCTCTGGTTACCAAAGCTATATGCTCTAAGGTGCCCCCTATGTGGACTGTGTTCATCCTTCTCTTGTGGTTGGGATGACTACTGTGGGCACACTGGTAGGTAAGGCTGGACTCCAGCCAGGTTTGCTGCCAGGCCCTGCCTCATGCAAAGGCTGCTGGTGGGCAGGGCCAGGTCATGGGGTGGCTGTGTGCAGAGCCAGGGGGGTCCTGGAGTTGGGGCTGGCCCACTGATGGGCAGGGTCGGGTCCTGGAGCATCTGGATGTGGGATCCAGAGGGTTCAGGGCTGGTACCAGCCCATGGGTTGGTAAGGATGGGTCCCAGGGCATCTAGCAGTGGGACTCAGGGGGTGTCCTGGACTGGTGCCAGCCTACTATTTGGCAGGGCCAGGTCCCTAGGTGGCTGGCTGCAGGGGCTGGAGGGTCCCAGGACTGCTGCCAACTGGCTGGTGGGCGGGTAAGTCCTCAGAACTAATAGAATATAGGGAGGACTTAGTACCAGTGTCCCTGTGGCAGAATAAGCTCCCAAAAATTGCTGCCACCAGCATCTATGTCTCCAGGGGTAGTCATAGACATTTGCCTCCTACCTCTCTGGGAGGCTCTCTGTCTGACCCAGGCGCCTTTCAATTTACTGCCTCTGCACTGCGACTTGGAGTACGTAAGATTTTGCCTGTGCCTTTTACCAGTGGGGTCTGTTTCCTGCAGACCACCAGCTCTCCCATACATAAGTCCCATTGGCTTTCAAAGCCAGATATTCTGGGGGCTCATCTTCCTGGTGCAGGACCCCTGGGACAGGGAGCCTGATGTAAGGCTTGGACTCCTCGCTCCTTGGGAAAAAACTCTACAATTTTATTATCCTCCCACTTGTGGGTCACCTACCCAGGGGTGTGGGTCCTGACTATACCACATCTACACTCCTCCTACATTTCTCTTTCTTCTTTAGACCTTTAATTGTGGAAAATCTTTTCTTCTAGTTTTTGGATCATTCTCAGCAATATTTGTTCTGTAAATAGTTGTAATTTTGGTGTGCCCATGGGAAGAGGTGAGCTCAGGATCTTCCTACTCTGCCATCTTGGCCACACTGTCATCATTTAAAACCTCATCTGTCTTTTCCCCTCTTCAATCTTCCTTTCTCCAGTCCAGGTTCCATCCACACTGAACTTGTCTCTGTGTTGTCCAATATGGTAGCCACTAGCCATATATGTTTAGTGATAGGTCTCCAGATAGAGCCCTGCCCTCTCCCGCAACTTTTACATATGTCTTTCCTTCCATCTGTAATGTGATCTTTTTTGCCCTCTCATTTTGAAATTAAGGTCTTTTCTGGACTTTCTATAAATCACTCATCCCTCTTCAAAATTCTGGGTTAGATGTCTTTCCTTTGTACACTCAGAGAACTATAAATTTATAGTTCCCTTTTATAATTTTGACATGGTTGTTATAAATATATGTTTACAATTTTTTTCTGCACTAGGCTATGAATTCATCCAGGATGAGTATTCATATTATTTACCTCTGTTTCCTCAAGACTTATTTCAGTGCCTAGAATTGGATACACTTTTGTGGAGTAAAGAATGAAGGAGGAAGCATGCAAAAAATGAAGAGGGGAAGAGAAAGGTAGAAAGAATGAGAAGGATAAGTCCTGGCATTCACTTCCATTTGACCTGTGCCTTCATCACAACTCATTTTCCACTAATATTTGATTTCTTTCCATTAACTTGTGTGGTAGATTTTATTATTGCTCTCAAGTATATGCTGCCCACCCTTATAGGAGGATTATAATTCCCACCCCACTGACATCAGATTTGGCCATGTGACTTGCCTTGTCCATTCAAATGTGAGTGGAAGGGGCGTGTGACATTTTAGAACTGAAGATTCAAAGCTATTGTGTGATTCAGCCATATTTCCATTTATTTTGCCACAAAATCAGTGATGTCCCAGATAAGAGCTGATTCTTCTTCCTGGATCTCAAAATGAAGACGATGTGGAACAGAACTGTAGCTAACGTGCAATGGAACTGACCTCCATGTGGATGGAGAAATTAATCTTTGTTATTATAAACCACTGACTGAGGGTTGTTTATTATTGGCCAATAAGTTAGCTTAAGCTGAATGATAAGTACAACTGGTGACAATTCCATGGTATACAATGCAAGAAGAGCCATAGGATTTGAGAATATAATAGAAAGTCATCCTATTAGCCTCCTCGCCAACACAGAAATCTTCTGTCCAGCACCCTGGGTCTTTGAAATTCTACCTGAACTCCTTTGGTGCCAGGGAAGGGAACTCATTAGATTATGTGTCAATTCATTTCGTTGTTGGAATTCAAATTGTTAAAATATTTTTCAGTTGGTTCTCCCACACAGTTCTAGTCCTGCCACCTGTAACCATACAGATCAATCCACTCTGTATTCCACAAGAACAAACTTGAGTTATTAGATGCTTAGTCAAGTCCAGGCTAAACATTGCCAGTTCTTACTTTATTGTAAGACTTGGAAGATGAGACAGAAGCTATTCTGACTCTTTATGACAAATAAAGACATTCTTTCTAGTCCAAAGATACCATAATTCTTTGTATGTTCCACAAATGGAAATGGTACTTTTTAAACAAATTTTCCTATTTTACATCTTTAAAATTAACAGAAACATTCAATCAATGAGCTTGATGCTTAGTAAAATATACTATCAGTATTTTTCCAGCATGCTTTTTAAAAATACACATGATTTGGTAAACAGGTCTTGAAAATAAAGCATATTTTAAATGCTTCCAAGTAGTCAAGAGATGAATGTAGCCCTACATAGATGCCACTACATTTCTGAAATCCATCATGGTTTTATTCCAATGAGTCTTTCACTGATTTATGCATTGTGTTGCTATTAAAAAATCAAAAAGATAGTTGTTAGGAGAAGTGGATTCTGAGTGACTACAGAGGGTAGAAGAAAAAACACTATGGTCAATTAGCAGGGGGTGAAAAATGATTTCCACTTGGAATAAACAGTTTTCTTTTTATATCATTGATCCTTCTTATTTAATTACAAAAGTAAATCATGAATACATACATATTATAAAAAATTCAAACACTATTGAACCCTACAGAGCACATGTCCAATAGAACTTTCTGTGATGATGGAAATGTTCTATACCTATTCTGTTCGGTAAAGTATCCATTAACCACCTGTGGCTATTGAGCATACTAGAAATGAACTACTGAGATGGAGAAACTGATTTTCATATTTATTTAATTTTAATTAAGTTTAAATATTTATATGTAGCTAGTGGCTACCATACTGGACAGCACAGATACAGAATAAAAAATAAAATCACATACATCTTCAAAGCCCATAAGAAACCATTATTAATGGTTTGGTGTATTCTTAGGACAATTTTGGGGGAGGAGGTATGCTATATGTCATATGTAATGAATACAGTAGTTTACAGCATGGCCTCTGGAGGAAGATAGCCTGGATTCAAATCCTGAGTCTGTAGCATACTACATGCATGATCTGAAGCAGGTTCATTAGCTTCTTAGTTTCCTCATATGTAAAATAGGCCTAATCATGATAACTACCTCTTAGGGATCTTTCAGGAAGCAAATTATCCAATACATTTAAAGCCCTTAGAGCAGTTCCTGATACATCATAAACATTCACTAAATGTTAGTTGACGGTATTAATATTATTTTATGCATGTTATTCTGTGACTTATTTTGTATTTCTTGCCGTAGAAAACTTTCCATGTCACAGTGTATAGACCTTCCTTACTTTTTTAAAAAAATTAATTAATTTATTTGTTTGTTTGTTTGTTTGTTTGTTTTTGGCTCTGTTGGGTCTTCGTTGCTGCGCACAGGCTTTCTCTAGTTGTGGCGAGAGGGAGCTACTCTTCGTTGTGGTGCGCAGACTTCTCATTGCGGTGGCTTCTCTTGTTGCAGAGCACGGGCTCTAGGCACGCGACCTTCAGTAATTGTGGCGTGTGGGCTCAGTAGTTGTGGCGCATGGGCTTAATTGCTCCACAGCATGTGTTTATCTGCCTGCCAATGCAGGGGACACGGGTTCGATCCCTGGTCTGGGAAGATCCCACATGTCACGGAGCAACTAAGCCCGTGTACCACAACTACTGAGCCTGCGCTCTACAGCCTACAAGCCACAAGTACTGAAGCCCACGTGCCTAGAGCCCATGCTCCACAACAAGAGAAGCCACAACAATGAGAAGCTCACACACCGCAACGAAGAGTAGCCCCTGCTTTCCGCAGCTATAGAAAGCCCATGCACAGCAACAAAGACCCAACACAGCCAAAAATAAAAAAGAAACAAATAAATAAATTTATTAAAAATAAATAAATAAAAATAATAAATGCTCCATGGTGACCTAAATGGGAAAGATATCCAAAAAAGAGAGGCTATATGTGTATGTATAGCTGATTCATTTTGCTACAGTACAGTAGAAACTAACATAACATTGTAAAGCAACTATACTCCAAAAAAAATTAATTTAAATAAATAGTAAATGTACGTGGTAAAAAAATAAACAGAATAGTAAGAATCTACTGATTTTCACTTGCTGAAATGATAGACTAGGTAATTCAGATTAATCCTCCCCTAAGATACTCTAAGAATTGGACCAAACATTTTTTTAAAAACTGATTAAAAGAATTAGAAAGTTAACAAAATAGTGAAGAATTGCCAAGAATTAGGGGAAAACAGAAGGCCAGGAGGCTAGCCCTGTTCTCCGTCTGATTTTTCCCTGACAGAATAATAAGGGATCCAAATATTGGGGTTATCAGATACAGACTTTGAAATAACTGTACTTACACTCAAGTAAATAAAAGGTAAAATTGAGAATTTCAGAAGAGTATTAGAATCTATAATTTTAAAAAATGGAAATCTTAACACATGAAACGTGCAGGGAATGTTTCATTGTTTTCAATTATCTAGAAAATTTTATAAAATCAATATTATCTGTTACTTTAAAATTTATAATAATTCTCCTATAAAACTGCCTGGGTCTGCTTATTTATTTTGTGGAAATATTATTTTCTGTTGTCACTGATTCTGTTTTGTTTAATTATGTTTCCTAGATGTTTTAAGAAAGTAATGTGATGGGCACAAGCCATCCATATTATTCTCTTACTACCTTTTTACATATGTGCTGTACCTTTAAATTGTACCTCTTTTCAATTCTAAATTTGTTTTTGTGTGTGTACTTTATTATTTTCTGGATTCATTTCAGAGGACAAACTTTTGCTGTGTTGATCTTCTTTCTCATATATTTGTTTTCTGCTTCTTTAGTTTCTGCTTTTATTTTTTTATTATCTCATTACTTCTTTATTTTGTATTTGTTCTGTTCTTTTTTCCTAAGTGCTTAACTTTGTATAACTTTGACACTTAGGTCATTAAACTTAAGCCTTTCTTCTAATATAAGGCCTTTTTAAATATTTATATAATTTCTCTTTAAGTACTGTTTGAGCTATCTCATAAGCTTTTTTTTTTTTCTTTAACATCTTTATTGGAGTATAATTGCTTTACAATGGTGTGTTAGTTTCTAATAAGCTTTTATATGTAGTATTTTCACTACAACACTGTTTCGCTTTAAACAGTGTAATATTGTTTTTGTTTCCCCTTGTGGTCTTCTTCTGATCAATTTAGAAATGTCTTATATTTCCAAAGACACAAGTTTTTATCATAAGTTTAAATTGTGGGCACATAAGGTGGTGTGCACGATACAGATTCACTGGTATTTCTGAGTTAGTTTGCAACCTAGAACATGGCACCGATATTTATAAATGCTCTGTGTATGCTTAAGAAAAATATGCATTCTAGAATTAATTGGTAAAAGTTTCTAAGCACATCTATATTAAGTCAAATCTGTTAACTGTATTATTTAAAGAACAATTTACAAAATCAATTACATTGCCGTACACAAGCAATAAACTGTTAGAAACTGAAATTTTTAAACGACACTAACCACTTACAATAGCATTAAAAAAAAATCAGGTCCCTAACAAAAATGTGTTAAGACCTCTATGTTGAATATTATAAAACTTTATGGAAAGACAGTAAATAAGATTTAAATTAATGAAGAGACATATATTACTCATACTTTAGAAGACTCAGTGTTATAGAGATTTCAGTTCTCCCCATTATGGTTGTGTGTGTGTGTGTGTGTGTGTAAATTGACAAATGGCTCTAAAGTTTACACAAAAGTACAAATAATCAAGAATATCTAAGACACTTAAAGAAGAATCAAATATCAAGATTTATTTTGAAATATGATAATTATAACAATATGGTTCTGATGCAGGGAGAGACAAATTAAGCTAATGAAACAGTATAGAAACCCAGAAATAGACCCATTCATATGTGTATATTTGCTTTATGACAGAGATGATGCTGTATATCAGTGGGGAAAGGAAATTTTTTTTTTTTCAGTAAATAGGGCTGAACAAATGGGTTATCCTTATTGGAAAAAGAAAGAAAGAGATTAAAACAGAGTTTATAGTATATACAAAATTTATTTCCAAGTAAATTAAAATACCAACTAGAAAAGTTAAACTGTAAAACTTTAGTAGAAAAATGTCTTTATTACCTCAGGTTAGGAATGAATGTATTAAGATGCCAAAAGAAAACAAAACAAAGTTAAATAAATTCTACTAAATTAAAATAAATAAATTCTGTTAATCAAAAGATAGCATTGAGAAAGAAAAAAAGATAAGCCACAAATGGAAGAAGATAGTTGTAATATATATAACTAATAAAGAATCTGTATATAAAGTACTCTTACAAATAAACAAGAAAAAGGGAAAAACCTGATGGAGAAATGAACAAAAGATGTGTTAGTCACTTCATAAAGGATGAAATCTCAATAATCAATGAGCACATAGAAAGATGCCCACCCTCATTAGTAACCAGAGAAATAAAAATTTAAACCACATTGATATACAAATATTCATTCAACAGATTGAAGAAATTTTAAAGTCTAACAGTGCTAAATGCCAGTGAGGATGTGAAGCAAAGGGAGCTCTCATATACTGTCAGTAGACATAAAAATTGGCTCTGCCATCTTTGACAATGGGGTTTCAAAGCTGAACATGTGCATATGTCATGACCCAGCATTTCCACTCCTAGATCCATACCTTAGAGAAAGTCTTGCACACATGCACCAAAAGATATGCACAGGAAACTTTCATACAACTCAGATAGCCGGCAACATGGGAATGGGTGAATAAATTATGATACAGGCTAATAATCTTTTATACAAAACACAGTGAGTTTTTTTTAATTTCAGAAAGACAGTAGACTATTGTGTATACATATATATACACATATATAAACATGTACAAATATACACATATACATAGGTACATACATATACATGTGTAATATACATATATGTACCTATGTATACATACATTTATATATACATAGATATATGATGCAACACCCCAGATTCAAACACATAACATTTACTGAAGCAAATACATGAATTTTCACACTAAATTGGATCAATAAATACCATAAACATCAGTTCAAGTTTTTTACTTTACAAATTTCAGAAAAAAGATATTATACATTCACATGATGAAATAGCATAGAGCAAAGAAAGTGAATAAACTATAGCTACACGATCATCATGGATGATTCAGAAACATAATGATAAGTGGAAGAAGTTAATCAAAAATAGCAAAACTAACTATATTATTTAGGGACACATAATTGTGGCAACATCATAAACAAAGCAAGGCAATGATTAGCAATGGATATTACTAGGGGGAAGTCCGGGACATGATCAGGTAGTACTCTATTTGTTACTCCCTTAATTTTAAATTATATATATATATATATATATATATACACATATATATATTTAAATCATATTTATACACACACATACTTTTGTATATATCATACATTTCACAATAAAAAGTAAAAGACATTAAGGCTATTGATTTTTATATATTGATTTTATAACTAAGCCACCTTATTATTCTTGTACTGTTTCTAATACTTTTCCCACCAATTCTTTTGGTTTGTATATGATAGTATCAACTGCCTATAATGATAATTTTGTTTTCTCCTTTCTAATATTGATACTTATTTCTTTTTTCTTATAATTGCATTAGCCAATGCTTCTAGATCAATGCTGAAATAACAGTTATGGTCTTTTTCTCGGCACCGTTCATGGATCTCCCCTGCAGTGTTCCCCCATTAAATGTGTAAGGAACTTTTGCATGGTCAGAATAGTCTGGGGATGAACTAAACCACTTGGAAAGACAGGCAGTGAGCCTCTGTGAACTAGAGCTTTAGTTTGTTGCTGGTTTGTCATTGCACAGTTGTGGGAGACCCAGACATCATCCCACAGCTCCCCATGGAGCCAAATGGAAGGGGCCAAAATGAAACAAGCACGGCCAATGGGCAGGAAGGCAGACACACCATCAGTGATGAGCTCATGCAAAGGCCAGACTGAGTGCCCTGCAGAGCCCAGGTTCACATCCGGCTCACCTTCAATCACAAAATTTATCACAAACAGGCTGGAGGGAGTCCTCCGCCTCAAACCAGACACCTGCCTGCCTGTGACAGATCTATCCCCACAGGCCATTCTCTGAGCCGAGCACAGCTGAATCCAGAACAAACACGTCTCTCAAAGGGCCTGTGTTTCACTTAATAGAGTTCAAATTGAGTGTCCAGAAACTTTGATGCTTACTTCCTTGATGTCTTCTGCGGCAGGTGTAGGGATTCCCCGTTCCCCTTCCCGCCCACATCTCAGGACCTCCTAAACGGAGAAGGCTGCCTCTACCAGAACTTACCAATTATTTAAAAACAGTGCCCGAGATGAGTTGCTGAAAGGCTGGCTGAAAACATTAGGGGTCTGTATATATAATACACCTGAAGAACTTCCAGGTGGGAGGTGTGTTAATAATTGCTTCCAGAGCCTGGCTGGGCAACAACACTGAAACTTTAAAAACAAAAACAGTTTTGGGGGCTTCCCTGGTGGTGCAGTGGTTGAGAGTCCGCCTGCCGATGCAGGGCACATGGGTTCGTGCCCCAGTCTGGGAAGATCCCACATGCCGCGGAGTGGCTGGGCCCCTTAGCCATGGTCACTGAGCCTCCGCGTCTGGAGCCTGTGCTCCGCAACGGGAGAGGCCACAACAGTAAGAGGCCCGCGTACCGCAAAAAAAAAAAAAAACAGTTTTGGGCTTCCCTGGTGGCGCAGTGCTTGAGAATCTGCCTGCCAATGCAGGGGACACGGGTTCAAGCCCTGGTCTGGGAGGGTCCCACATGCCTTGGAGCAACTGGGCCCGTGAGCCACATTACTGAGTCTGCGCGTCTGGAGCTTGTGCTCCGCGACAAGAGAGGCCACGACAGTGAGAGGCCCGCGCACCGCAATGAAGAGTGGCCCCCGCTCGCTGCAACTAGAGAAAGCCCTCGCACAGAAACGAAGACCCAACACAGCCAAAAATAAATAAATAAAATTTAAAGAAAAAGAAAATAAACTTGTTTTTTAAAAATAAATAAATAGAAATACAGTTTCAAAAGTCCCATCCCAGGCTAATGGAATTAGAATCTCAAGATGATAGGGCATGGGAATGAGAGTTTTTAATAAGTGATATTAGTTAGCTATTACTACAAAATAGCTCACTGTTTTGAAACCACCGCAAAACCCAGTGGCTTAAAGCAGTAAGCGTTTATTATTTCTCATGAATCTACAGGTCAGCTGAGCAGTCCTCAGCCTGACTCATGCATGCATCTGTGGTCATCTGTACTTTGGGTTGGTGGTTTTACTGACTTGGATGGGCCCTCTCATTTGAGGATGTTGGGCTGCCTAAGGCTGGTCTACAATGAGATGGACTGAGACAACTGGGTTCCCATGCCCATGGTCTTTCCTCTTCCTGTAGGCTAGCCTGGGCTTGTTGAGGGCTCTGAGAGAGTTAAAGCAAGCAAGACTTCTTGCGGCTTAAGCTTGGAACAGGTACACTGTCACTTCCACCTCATTCTATTGGCCAAAGCAAGTCATAAGGCCAGTCCAGATTCACAGGGAAAGGGTGTAGATGCTACTTCTTCATGGGAGGAGCTCAAAGTTCCACTGAAAGAAGCTTGGGTGTTGGGAGGGATGAAAACTGGGGACAATTTTGCAATCAATCTTCTATACATCCCCCCTAATGAGCCTAATGCAGACAGCCTGGCCTCAATCTACACACCGTCCGTGTATTCCAGGCAATCAATGCCTACAGAGAAAATACCTACAGGGAAGGCTACTCAAGGCCTTCCATTGTATCATGCATCCATGGGCCTTAATTAATTCTCACAATCCAGAGCCTGTGCATTGTTACTAGGACCAGAACCTCAACCTTGTCAGCACTGCAAAGGTAGTCTTAGGCCTGGTTGACCCCAACCAACTCACAAAAGCCTCAATTCTTACCAACCAAAGGCCAATCAATTCCTTTACATAGAACATGTAAGCAGCTGCCCAGACATTTGGATCAGTGTTCTTTTCCTATAAGCAGAGACATGGGAACGCAAATGAGAATCAGAGAGTTGCTCTATGTATCACGTAGGGCCATTGATAGAAAAACCAGCTCAAACTGACTGAAGCAAAGAGAGAAGTATGGGTCACACAGTACATTTGTGTAGGTCTGGCTATAGGTCCATCTTGACCTAGGAGCTCAAATCATGCCTTCCTGCTCAGCCACTCTTCCTTTTGGCTCCGGCTCCTGCTATCTGGGCTTCAATCTCAAGCTGCATTAGGATACTCAGCAAAGCCAGGCTCACAACTTCATAGGCTCAAGGTCAACTGAAAAATAGAATATGCTTATCTCTCAATATTCCAGGAAAATCTCGTTTCTTCCTAGTGACTCTTACTGGATCATATGCCCATCTCTACACCAATCCCTGTGGG
Organism: Globicephala melas; assembly: GCF_963455315.2. Classification (NCBI taxonomy): domain Eukaryota; kingdom Metazoa; phylum Chordata; class Mammalia; order Artiodactyla; family Delphinidae; genus Globicephala; species Globicephala melas. The sequence goes on along the minus strand of NC_083317.1, from coordinate 129,244,090 downwards.
GGGAGAATGTGCTCTTCTATATTCTAATGGGGAGAGACTGACAATAAATAAGAACTGCAGTACGTTAGATGGTGATATGGTTACAGGGAAAAATACATAGACGGAGAGTAGAGAATGTTGGGCTAGGGGCCCAATTTTACATGAGGTGGCCAGAGAAGACGTCCCTGAGAAGCGTGGAGTGAACATGGGGCTGGGAAAGGTGTGCAAATGCCTGGAGAAGGGCATTCCAAAAAGGGAACAGCTGGTGCAAAGGCCCTGAGGCAGGAGTGGCTGGTCTCATTGGATAAGACAGCCAGCGGCCTCTGTTAGATTCTAAGGGCAGACCTACCAAGAGGTGCAGACACTGAGCTGGCCTGACCTGAGTCGACCATGGAGGCACTTCTCACATGTAAACTCTCTGGTCCATACATTCTGAGACACCTTCCTGGCCCTTCAGAGGGACTATGGTTGGATCAAATGTTTTCACCTCCTCCTTGTATAGAAGAAACCAGAGACACTTTAATCCTCAGTCTTTCTTAGTCTTTGTCAATCATAACATTGAGATTTTTGAGGATCATGCACCAGGTATTTTGCAGAATATCCCTCGAATTGAGGTTTATCAGATGTTCCTTATTATCAGATCCAAGTTACACATTTTGGGTAGAAATACCGCAGCAGTGATGGTGTGTCTTGCTGAGGGTGTCATATTAGGAGGCCCATGACATCAACTTGTCCCATTCAAGATATTAACTTTGATCACCTGGTTAAGGTGGTGTCCATCGGGCTTCTCCTCTGTAATGTTTCTACTTTTCTCTTTATATCGTTAGGTATCTTGTTGAGAGATACTTAAGGATTATATTAATATCCTATTTCTTATCAAACTTTCACCTACTACTTGTTTTTTTATTGGAGTAGAATTGCTTTACAATGTTGTGCTAGTTTCTGCTGTACAATGAAGTGAATCAGCTATATGTATATATATATCCCCTCCCTCTTGGGCCTCCCTTCCACCGTCCCCACATCCCACTCATCTAGGTCACCACAGAGCACCGAGCTGAGCTCCCTGTGCTATACAGCAGGTTCCCACTAGCTATCTGTATTACACATGGTTGTGTATATATGTCAATCCCAATGTCCCAGTTCATCTCACCCTCCTCTTCCCCACCATGTCCTCATGTCCTTTCTCTACATCTGCGTCTCTATTCCACCCACTACTTTTAAGAACTTGTTTGAATTTCCCAGGTGATTCAAATGTGCAACCAGGGCTCAGGACATTCTCTGGAGCTTCCCTGGACCTGGATCCCACTTTTAAAACTAAGAGAGAGAAATATTACACAGTGTCCTCACAGAACTCTGGTTGCTGTGGGCACAGAGAAATATAGACTATTGCAGCATCACCCACTGTGGCTTAGCATTGTGGGAGCACTGTGGGGAGAGGCATCTGACCCAGACAGAGGACCAGAGTCTACAACACTTCTGGCCCAGTGGCTCTTAGCCTGGGACACTTCCTCATCAGAGTCTGACCTGCCACAAAAGGGGGCTTCGTGCTCACTGCCCTGGGGAATCGCCCAAGACCTTGTGCCCTTCTGGCTTCAGCATGTGAAGCAGGACAGAGCAGCCAGGAAGTGGGTGCCATATAGGGTGACCAACTGTCCCAGCTCTCCTGGGACTGATGAGATGCCCTGGACATGGCATCCAGTTTCAGTGCTGAAACCAGGAAAGTCCCCAGCAAAACAGCATAAACTGACCACCCAAACAAGCTACTTTAGCTTAGACATACCTGGTGCTCGGCAACCAAGATCTATGCCCAGAGGCGATCCAGAAATCCAGATTGAAAATAACTGACCTAAGAGATTGGGACAACTCTGACTGCTTTTAAAGAAATTGATAGAAAGTACAAGGCAAGATTGCTGGGAAGGGTGGGAGTGTGTGTGTGTGGGCGGGGGGGGGGGGGGTCTGTGTTGGAGACAATTGGGACGCAGAGGCCAAGTGGGACTGAAAGAAATTCATGGACCCAAATTGACCGATGACTGATGTGAACCAGAAAATGGAGATGAGGTGCCCTCTTTCCTCCAAGTTCCCACAGGCTTCTCTCCTCCAGAGCTCTGGCAGCTATTAGAGAATTTAGGCACTAAAATGATTATGGTATCCAGCCCTCTACCCTCCTCTGCACACATCCACACACAATATATGATTCCAAAAAATAAAATGTAAGGAATTCCAATAAAATTTGCATTTCTCCCCCTTCGTCATGGCACATCTGCCGGTGTTCTAAAGGTGCACTGGACCTGCCCACAGGGTCATCCAGCCCTGCCCCTCACAGTGTAATGGGCTGCTGACCTAGGTGTCTTCTGCTCAATACTGGAAGTTCCCACTGGGCAGGCATTCTGCCTAAATCATCTTCATAGGCCCAGCCAGGGCTGGGCATAAGCACCAACTAGATGGCATTCTCCAATGAGGTGATGTGAAGAGAGTTTAATAAAGGGTTATTTACAAAGGTGTGCAAAGTGGTTCTCAACCTTGCCACACATAAAATGTCAAGAAGAGTCTTAAATATTACTGCTGCCCAGGTCTCGTCCCCAGAGAATCTGATCCAATTTGTCTAGAGCTGCACTGTTGAAATTGAAATGCATTTTAAGTGTAGGATATGCACCAGATTTAGGAGGCTTTGTAGAAAAAAAAAAAAGAATGCAAAATATCTTATTAATAATTTTTAGAATGACTTCTTGATGAAATGAAAATATTACAGAAATTAATTGTATCTGTTTTATTTTTTACTTTTAATAATGTGGCTACTAGAAAATCTAAGATTACATATGTAGCTCAGATTCTCTTTCTGATGGATAGCACTGGTCCAGAGCACAGCCTGGGCATCAGGCTGGAATATTTTTAAAACTCCTCAGATGAGAGAGTCATGGGCATATACACACTAACAAACGCAGTAAGGTAGATAGCTAGTGGGAAGCAGCCGCATGGCACAGGGATATTGGCTCGGTGCTTTGTGACAGCCTGGAGGGGTGGGATGGGGAGGGTGGGAGGGAGGGAGACGCAACAGGGAAGACATATGGGAACATATGTTTATGTATGACTGATTCACTTTGTTATAAAGCAGAAACTAACACACCATTGTAAAGCAATTATACCCCAATAAAGATGTTAAAAAAAAAAAAAAAAAAAAAAAAAAAAAAAACTCCTCAGATGATTCTAATGTGCAACCAAGGTTGAGAAGCATTGGCTCAGAGAAATCATAAGAGACAATGCAGTAGCCTGTGACTAGCAACAGCAGGGAGCATTTAGCCTGCAAGGGCAAGGGGAGGAGGTGATTACAGGAACAGAAGGAGGGTAGCTCTATGAAGAGAACTGCTTAGCAGGAGCTGTGTCCTTTGGTGGAGGAATGAGGTAGACTCCAGTTCAGTAGGGAAAGCCAGGGAAATAAACACCCTGATCCCTCTCTCCTCCTGCCTTGATCCCCCACTTGTAATCCCCATTGTCTGAACCCAGTTGACAGCCAAATGACAGGGAAGCAAAGTTGATGCAGCCCATCCAGGTCAACCTCCCTGGCCAGAAGCAAGACTGGAAAGGGTGGAGAGTGGATTTGAAGGGGCAAAGCAAAGAGATCCAACTCAGGCACTTAATGCATGTTCTGGGGATAAATGAAGAGCCCACAGATAAAACACATAAACACTTAGAGTAGTAATACTGACCACAGGTAGACTGCATACCTTCCATCTCTCCAGTCCTGAGCTCTGGATTAATATCTAATGGGAAATGCAATCAGCAGCATTTGAGTCGCTCAGAAGAGTTTTCAAAGCTAAGAAATTCCTAGTCATCCTCTTTTCTCAAAATCTGTAATTTTGAAGTTCTTGGTTACTTCAGTTCCTGCAGAAAAAAAAAAAAATGTTGACTATTAATACTAATAACCACAAGAGGTTTCTATGTATTGAGTGCTTACCATGTGCCAGGCCCAGGGCAGGGCACGGCACGTAAATCATAGCACAGTGTGCCTCTATGCCTCATCTCAGTTTCACAGTGGAAAATACATATTTTGCATCAGGATGTAAAAATGGAACTGTGTTTGTCTCAATTCATCCTGAGGTCCCAAAGATGGAAAAGAAAAATATTTAATACAAGTTATCCTTGCATTCAAAAGGATGCAATGTTTTTATAGGGTATACTAAGTTATCATTAATAGGGTCTGCCTGTATTCTGGCTGCAGGGACAGTGGACACCGGGGCATGGCCTTCTCCCTGTCATCACAAGAGTGAAAGAGACCAAGCCAAACCATTCAGGCACCTATGAAGCCCTGCTTGTGTCATAATTACTATTGTTCCATTGTCAAATCCAAGATCAACAGGGTAGCAAACTATACTCTGCCCATTCTAATGCACTGAAGGAACACATGGCAGAGGGAGGGAATGCAGAACTGTGATCAGAAGCCAATCCAAGTGATCATAGTAACAACCCAATAACCAAAGAGAAAAGAAGCAGTTGACATCCCCAACCCCACATCAGGCCCCCAGCTCAAAGCAGGCTGGGAATATTCACAGAGAGGAGATGCTTTCAACTCGATAAGAGTGTGAAGTTATTTGATTATGGCACTGGATGGGACATTGTAATGATGGAAATGAAAACTTCCTTGAGATTAAAACTGGTCAGAGGACATGTTGTCATCTGAGAGTGACCTACAAAGAAAAGAGTACAAATTTATCCAAAATTCCAGCTAAGGCGAGGGAAAAACACACCTGCATGTCACGTTGAAATGCGCCATGGAGGAAAGTATGAGTTTCCTGCTAGAATCCCCGCTGAATCCAGGTCATGCGGCAACCAACCACATACGCTATATTCCAACCTGCAACTTGACCATTTGTTTGACGTTATTCACATAGAAAAACCAACATCTTTGTCCTTAGAATATTTATTTAGTTTAATACGCTATAAACACAGTTTGAGAAAGAATATTCCTAAGAGCAGCCTTTAAAAATTGTCTTTACCCACCTCCAAAATATTTACAGAAAAGATGAAAATCAGAATGTTTTCAACCATGCCTAAAAGAAATCTGTCGTGTTCTAGTTAAGATTCACAGAAAGGGAGAGAAAAAGTCTGTCACAATTAAATTCAAAGCAAAAAAAAAACAGCCCACTCCGCTGTTCAGAAGCCAGAAACTATGAGGTTCATTCTTCATGGACTCGGAGAAACATTCCCTCCTCAGCAAAGCTCTTTTTAGGTGAAAGGAACTGAGGCCATGGTTGTATTAAATGGACTCATTTTCCCTTCTGGGACTTGTCTGATAAGACACAGATTGTGAGAAAATCAAGTTACTGGGCCGTGTCTCTGCACAGGCCTGTGTGCAAAAGACCACCCTCCCCATGTTCCTCCCCACCCTGCCAGGACAGTCGTCCTGAGGTGGAGGCCACTCCAAGGAGGCCACTTGGTAGCCATTGTTTCACAAATGGCACCATCACAACTGCTAGGAGTCAGATTCTAGGAAGTCGCTGAGCCCCTTCCCCAGCAGAGCCCACCTTCCTCTGAGGGTCTTATAGTCTTGACGTGTTAAGATCAATTTACTTTTCCCTACCCACTCAAACCCTTTACTAAAGGGTTTGTGCCTTTTCATGTGACCCTCATCCCTGAAAACGGATGTCAACTGAGCTGATATTTTGTTCTATCTGAAAATGACAACTCACATTCCCCTACTTTCCTGCATAAAATGTAACTCTGCAATTTCTCAGATAAAAGTCAAGTTCTCTCATCTTCTCAGGGATGAATACCTTGTCTCGTTCATCTCCATGTTCCCGGTCTCTGGCACAGTGCTCAGCACTGTATGCATTTAGTGTTTGAGATCACATGAATAAGTAAAGGATCCAGGGGTCAGAGGAGACTCCTGCATGTGTAGTTGACTAAGGGATAACTGAGAAAGAAGGACAAAGCAAGGCATGATATGATTTCTGCATGTGCTTTCCCCCTTCTTTCCCGTGTGCCCAACATCTTTGGGGCCCCAGGGCTGGTAGCAACCAGTAAGAAGAGTAAAGAGGTCCTAGTGTAAGACAGGTTGGAGCCACTGTAGTCCCTGCTTTCCTCTTTATAGTCGGGCCTGGCTTCACGGGCAGTAGCACAGGGCCCTGTATTCAGAAGGCCCCCGTGCTTGGCTTAATGCTCTGTGCTGCCTTCTTGAAATTATTAATAATTTTGGATAAGGGGGTCCTGCCTGCAGTTTCATTCTGGGAGCCTTGTAAATTATGTAGCTGGTCTCTTTATAGTATAACATAGGGAGGTCTGGGGGAGGGAGTGGGGGAGGGTGGGTAATACTAAGTTTCTGCCCAACAGGGATGTTCCAAGAGTCTGTTGCCTTCACTGGTCTCCTAAAAACAGATGCAGGCATCCCCCAGGGGACGTCCTCAGCTCAGCACCACCTCCCTCCCTCCAGCATGTGAACTTGAACTGTGAACTGATTTTCAGCATCAAACCCACAGGCTTGAGTGGAGAACAAAGAAGTCTAGTTACCTTACCTTTGACTTTGATGCTTATATTTAATTTATTATCATTCTGTTTCCTGCTGGATAAGAATACTCTATTGGAATTTTTAAGGTCAAAACATTTCCCCAAAAGTGTATACGTAATACGCAAAAAAACTTCCATTTTTTTGGTTAAACTCTGCCAACAATCCCACTTCTCCTATATCTATTTTGACTTCATTTTTCTTAGAATTGTCATAAACAATTTTAAATAGAACTTGTTCATTCTCAGTAATTCTTTGTTCTTTAACTGTTGCTTCAGAGAATCATATTTCCAGGGCAACTTCTCATGTGGTCACCCTTACAATAATGTAATCAATCAAATGTAGGCTCACAGAAAAATTTATTAACTCAGCAGAGAGAAGCCTCCTGCCAGGTGCTTAGCTGAATTATTAATATTGGAAATGAATGTTGAATTGATCACTAGAAAAACTTCTAAGTAGACATTGGTTTTAAAACTTGATTTCCCCATCCCTAATGAAAGAACTGCTCACACTATATTTCACTGTATAGAGATGTGTCGAAGCTGTACTTTCATTCTAATATCTGCTCTCATGAAAGCCCAATATGTCTTTATTTGCTCTGGGGTGTTTGAGCCCTGCTATTTTAATATATCAATCTGGAATCAGAAGCTACATGGTTAATATTTGTTCAAAAATCATTGTTGCTGTTATTTGTGCTTTCATTCGGCTTAATGTCCAGAGTAGGTGATTGATATCCACAATTGGCAATACATACACACATTGGTTTCAAGGAGTTTTTCTCTGTTTTGGGGCTGGTGTTGTGAAGGGCTGTAGCCATGAGCAGGCGGCCCTGGGGCTCTGTTCAGCCATCTCTCCACTGCCAGGTCTAATCAGGCAGGAAACTGTGGCCATTTCCTCCCCTTCCGGAAGGGGCAGCCATGGTCTAGGGCAGGCAGAGCAATGGGGGTTAAGGCCAACGAGGCCACCTGAGGAGCTCAGCGCTCTGAGGGAAGGCTCCGAGAAAGGAAGGGCTAGGCTGTCCTTCAAGTTCATTGCCTTCACAGCAGTCCAGGCCTAAGGGTGACCACGTGGAACTGGAAAGACTTGAGCGAATGTGCACCGGCCCATCTGTTACTTTTCCCACCTCACCTCATGCCAGAGTCTCAGATCCACTCAGTTTCCAAGTCCTAAAGCCCGTTTATACCCACAGAGATTGTAGGAAGTTAGGGTCAGCATCTCACGGAAAAATACTTTGGGGAAAATGTATCCATCATTATTAGTTTCTGGACATCATTCCTGTCTCACACATTGGTTATGTAACCCACCTATATGGGTCTCACTGTCCCAGTTTTCCCAGCCCAGTATGAATTCATAGGAATATTTTGTTATCTGTAAAACAGTCGAAGGCTCTCCAAAGTTTCCTGTGAGCCTTAAAATGCTATGATTCTGCGATTCGAGGGGAGAGGAAGAGGTTTTTCTGTCATTTTCTCTTTCTCGGGGAGGAGAGGGCACATGGAGAACAGGCTGGGGCAGAGACAGCCAGGAGAACCTGCAGGGGCAGCTGTAGTGAGGTAAGGAGAGTGTGGGGTTTGACACTTGGTGTGTGCCGCGGTATGTTATTTTATGCACATCTTGACGAAACTGCCTCAGGTGTTTCTGTGCATTGGAGTTTCAGAAGATCTGTTTCCCAACTGTTTTCTAATTTTGACAGCTCTCCAAAAGTTTACTTCAAATTGCCAGAATTCCTTTTGCTTTCTTTCAGCAAGTGCTTCAGCAGCATCACTTTTATCAACGAAAGTGATAACGACAACAATAATAATAATTAAGGATGTGTTGTCCATAGAATTTTTAAAAGATTTTTGTGTTTTATGAGTCTATGAATCTGTGAGTTCTAGAACCCCTTTGTTTTGCAATCTTTCTCCCTTCCTCTCTCTCTCTCTGATGGTCTCCCCTCTCCCCCACCCCTCATCATTCTAAGGAGAGGGAGTTGTCTAGAACAGAGGTGGCCAGAATTTGTAAGCCATTTGCTCTCTCTTTCTGTAGCAGCTGAGGTGAGGCTTAGAGAAAAGAATCTGAGAGAAAATTTTGACCAGCATTTTACAAAGAAACTGAGGCCCAGAGAGTTTATTCTTCCTTAAGCACTGTTCCCATCCTCCACTGCTCACCAGCCTCCCGTGCCCACATTTCATAAAGATGCCATGAAGCACAGCTGCAAGTAGCACGTTTGGGGCTCTCTGTGATTCAGCTCCAAACTACCTTTCCAGGGCTTTCCCCGACTACAGCCCATCACGTACCCTTAAGTTTCCCAAGCTAACTTTCTCTCTATTCCTCATGTATCTATCATATTTATCTCTTTTGATGACATTACTTACAGAGTTTCTTCTGATGAAAATGCCCTTCCTCCTTCCCCACATCCTGCAGTTTCAACTTTGTCCATCCCTCAAGGTCCAAGGCAAGGGCTTTGTCTTCCATAGGCCATCTGTGTCTCTCCAGACTCCCTGGAACGGCTCTTCCTTCAACACGTGCCAACCCCAGTGCTGGGTGGGTGGATTCAGAGCTGAATTGCGTGCTGTCCTTACATGTGACACATTCCCATTTTCATAACAAAGAATACCAGCTGGGCTCCCATGAAGTATCTGTAAAATTTTTAAATAAATAAATAAATAAATCCATGCTCTTCTAATCCTGAAGCAGCCTCCATTGGGTTGTCCATGTACGAAGCAGCTTGACTTCAAAACAAAACCCAAATTCAGTTTCAGCCTTTGTAGTTTTCACTGTGGACTCCTATTGGAATCCTTTTCCTTGGTGCATGATTGCTGAATACAAATGTCGTGTCACTCCCAGTCAGCAGTCATACAGGCCTCTTTGGAACCTCAATTTCAGCTTCTCTGGAAGGTGGCTGCCCATCAGTTTGAAGGGCCCCAATCTGGCTTCCCAAAGTGCTCTTTGCATGTAGCCTCGATGTTAAGTCAGACCATCCCAAACATGCCCTGCAACATCATAAATTTTGAGCCACCAAGCGGAACTTTAGAGAGTGCCTCTTGCCTGGGTGAATTGTAAAATGAGTGCTCTCCAGTGCAGAGGGCCCAGGAAGGCCTCCAAGGAGAGCAGGTATATGTTCTCTCTTGGCACCAGTCCACCTGAAAGGGTGCCTGCTGCCATCCAGCACATCCAGTCTGCAACAGAGAGATGGGTTCTTGTTATGTCACAAGCCATCAGGTATTCTGTGTTTAGCTTTCTCACCTGGAGGCTTAGATGCTCTTAACCCCAGGATGTAGTCACTAGTGGTTTAAGTGATAAACTATATTATCCACCATGGCCCCATTTGGCTCTTTTTTCTGGCCAGTTATTTTTTTCCCTTTCTTTCTTTGTGCTTCGAAGAAGACAGGATGGAGAGTCGGTATTACAACTCCTAAACACCCAGGGGACCACAACCAACTTTCCTGGTCTGTGTTCCATTATCCAAAAAAGGAACAGGAAGGAAAGGACTGTAAAAATAAATGCATACCCTTCTTTCAAAATTCATGAGGAATGTTCATGATTTTTAACCAAAAGATGGCAAAATGTGATAAGTTGATAAACAATGCAAACAGTACTGTTAACTGTTAAAGAAAAAAGAAAGAAAGAAATGCAAAGAGAAAAAGGAAATTCAACTCTAAGAATCTTAAATTCTGAAAAAAAAAAAAAAAGAGCTCAAAAAGATCTAGCAGGGAAAAGGCCTTCCAACTGTTGTCATCCTGCTATTGTAACCTGAGCGTCTCCAAGTTTTCAGACTCCCAAATCAGATCTAATTAAAAGAAAATGGAAAAGGACTTGGAGCCTTTTCAGCTCTGGAGAACATGCAGACAAATAAATTAAAAAGTGGGAGAAGTGGAACTAACCCAATAATCCATGAAAAGCTCATTTCCCTCCCCGCCGCCACTGATGCAACAGTGTCCTTCCTCCCTCCCTGTTCTCTGGTTCAGGGGCAGTGAGTGAAGAAATTGGCTAACAAGATCAGAAAATTTAATTACAGTTTTGCCGTCCCCTTCCAAGAAGTTGGCTGTCACACTTCCCTTTGCCGATCTTCAGAAGGCGCTGTCTCTGATGAGCTTCCCCTCTGCTCCGTCCCACTTATCTCCCTACTTCGGCTCAGGACGGTGGACACAGACACTTTCATTTGGGGCTTTAGGAGGATTAGATACAAAGATTAAAAGGGGCAGTTGGAAAAGAGAATGTCATTATCCCCTCATTTCCTTTGGTCTTCCTGAGCAACTTTGACTTGGTCTTATCCCAAAAGAAAGGCGCCCAAAAGCTTAGCATCCTTGCCTTCCAGACCTAAAGAAGGCCTGAGACCTTTTAGAAAAAGCACAGAAACCTGCATTCAAGTGTCATTTTGCAAACCAACTCAGAGATACAAGAAGGGCTTCCTTGAGCGAGATTTCTAACAAGATTCTGAAGTGCTCAGGTCTCAAAATGAACAAACAAAAGAATAATGTGATCAAGTCATGATTTCCAGCAGGTATTAGAATGCAGAATGGTGTCAAAAAAAAAAAAAAAAAAGCTATTTACCTTTTCTGTCCTAGGGTAGCCAGAGATGTATGATCAAATCCAGGATGCAAACCATGGGAGAGTGACATGGAAAAGATGTCTTCAAAATTCAAAGTTCAGCTTACTAAAAAAAAAAGACCTTGCTTTTCCGTTACTAGGTAAAGTAAGGTAGCCAGACAAAATGTGTAGCGCTTCCTGGCATTCATGGGCCTGAGATGCTCTTTCTCTTCACAAGATGTAGTAAATCCCTGACATAATTGAACCACCACAAATCACCTCCTAGATTAGAGCAAGACATATAAGCCCAGAAAAGGTAATAAGGGCAGCCTGCCTGCAGCAGCTTTAGGGATGTCTTGACTTGGCTTGGTCAGTGGTGGTGGGAAGACAGTGTGTTGGCAAGAAGAGGAGCCAGTCAAGGGCAGACAGGCAACAAATCCATAACTATAATCAAGAAAGATGAGAATGTTTTTTAAACTCTCCTTCTTAAGAGGTTGTATCAGTTTGGATTACATTTGACTGCATACAATGGAAACCCTCCTTGCAGGCAACAAGGAGTCCAAAAGCAGGCAATCCAGTGCGGCTGCAACGGCTCAAGGAAGTGTTCAAGGACTCAGGCTCCTTCTGGCTCCCTGCTCCTCCAGTTTCAGCTTCTGATTTGCATCCTCAGAGTCACAAGGAACAGTGCAACCCCTGTGTTCCGGACAGAAAGAAGGGGAAGGGCAAAAGGGAAAGGTCAACTGTTGGCCCCATTGGTAGGAATAAAATAGCTTTTCTGAAAGTCCCAGCCAGTGGACCCTGCTTACATCCCATCACCTAGAACTGGGTCCCATGGCCACCTCTACTTCAAGGGGTATGTCTTGTTAGTCACATTGTTGTCCTTCACTAATCGGGGATCTGTCAGTAAGGAAAGAAAAAAGAGCATGGAACTATTCACGATAGCCAAGACTGGAAGCAACCTAAATGTCCATCGACAGAGGAATGGATAAAGAAGATGTGGTACATATATACAGTGGAATATTACTCAGCCATAAAAAAGAATGAAATAATGCCATTTGCAGCAACATGGATGCACCTAGAGATTATCATATTAAGTGAAGTAAGTCAGAGAAAGACAAATATCATATGATATCACTCATATGTGGAATCTAAAAATAGAAGCAAGTGAACTTATTTACAAAACAGAAACAGATCCACTGATTTAGAGAACAAACTTATGGTTACCAGGGGGGAAGGGTGGGGAGGAGGAATAGATTGGGAGATTGGGACTGACATGTACACACGGCTATATTTAAAATAACCAACAAGGACCTACTGTAGAGCACAGGGAACTCTACTCAGTATTCTGTAATAACCTTTATGGGAAAAGAATCTGAAAAAGAATGGATATATGTATATGTATAACTTAATCACTTTGCTGTACACCTGAAACTAACACAACATTATAAATCAACTATACTCTAATATAAAATAAAAATTAAATTTAAAATAAAGAAGAGCATGGATGTGGACCGGATGACTAGCAGCATCTGGCACTGAACAAGTAGTCAAACGTGCCAAGTGAAGTGAGAAATAAGGAAAACAAAGGAATATGTCAGTCAGGGCACAGGTAGGCTTCTAATGCCATTGTCCACTAGGAACAAGGAGTGAATGATGCAGAAACCAAGGCTGTGAGGTGAGTCCTGCATCCTGGAGGCCTGGATCCTTGCACCTGACATAGAGGTCTACCCTGGCCACAAGCAAAATTGACTGTTTCCTGGACGTACTGCTTCCCACCTAACTGTATCAGTGCATGGAGGTGAGGAAGATACAGAGATGGTGAAGATCCTGACTGAGCTGGAATGTCACAGCTACAGCCCATGTCTCCAGGAACTTCCCCTTTCCCTAGAGACTGCCCTTAGGACTGGGCTGCAGGCCTGGAAGGGTATCACCTTGCAGATAGAAATGATAGTGAAAAGCAGACAGAGAAACCAAAGCAGAGAGAACCATTAAACAAAGGCCTTCAAAGTCCCCTGACGTCCCCTTGGCCTCCTCAGACATTTGCGCCCAAAGCACCCATTGGGCCAGAATACGGTCTGAAGCTGAGTGTCTGCCAGTCCAGGAATGGGCTTCTCGTGGTGGTCTTAGAGTTGTAAAGGCCAGGGCGGGACACCCTCTCAAGGACAGTAGATTCCCTCATCTCCTCTCTTGGTGTGAGGGCAACTGGACAGCCACATAATCTCATGCACAGCAGCTCAAACAGCACTTGGAGCTCCCGTCACTATGGAGGTCTGTGGCCTGACTCACCTTGAGTGTTTGTGCCTGGAAAAAAGAAAACACAGGGAGTGATTTATTTTTCAAGAACTTGACAAAGGGGCATAAACATGTAAATATGAACTGCTGGGAGATGTTCTTCTGATTCTTTCCACAAAGATAAGAGTAGCGTAGGACCACCTCCTTCCATCCACACTCACCAGGGAACAGACTTAAGACTGAGATCTCATCAAGCAGTGGCTTGTTTGCACATCCGTGTTTCATTCCACTGTCCCAGTGTTCATTGCCATGAACTGAGCTTGCTGTGTACTTGACAATGTGCTAGGGGCTGCCAGATGGAGTTCAGTTATGAGACTCCGTCCCAGAAGGGTTGCTTATGGAAGTACCCAAAAGGCAAACCATTAATAGTAATGATACCTCAGAGCCATAGAGGTCTTCAGTGTGCACAGAATGTTTGCAAATCCATTACCCCATTCATCCTGTACCACAGCACTGTGAGATAGGCTGAGCGACAACATCTTTTGTGGTGGCTAAAGCTCAGACTCTGGATCCAGGCTGCATGGATTCAAAGCCTGGCTCTGCCACTGACTAGCTGTGTGACTTTGGCCAAAGTTATTTAATCTCTCTATACCTCAGTTTCCTCATCTGTAAAATGGGAACAGAAACAACTGCTATCTAATTGGATGGTTGAGGGGATTAAATTGGTTATTCCACATAAAGTACATTCAACAGTACCTGGTACACAGTCAACTTTGGCTACATGTTAGTTCTTAATGCTCTCATTTTCTAGATACAGAGCCTATGTGATGCTCAGGGTAGAACCTTAGAGCTAAAGGAAACTTAGCTGTCATCTTTTATGAACAAAGAAATTGGGGCACATCATTCATCAGGGATACAGTCCAGGCCAGGGTCCTTGTCCTCAGCGTGACAAGCAGCAGGCGTAAAACCCCAGTATGCTCCCTCTGATAAGGTGTTCTGAAATCCTGTCCAAACCGCAAGGAAGTCATACGATGCACCTTCTAGTCGCCTGCAGACTCCCAAAAGTTCCTGCAGGGGTTAATTGTACGTGTCACCTTGGCTAGGCTATGGTCGCAGGCGTTTGGTCAAAAACCAGTCGACGTGTTGCTATGAAAGTATTTTTCAGATATGATTAGTATGTAAATTGGTAGACTGTGAATAAAGCAAATTACCCTCCATGATGTGGGTGGGTCTCAAACAATCAGTTGAAGGCCTTAAGAGCAAAGATTGAGGTGTCTTAAAAAAGAAGGCGTTTTCTTTAAGACTGCAATGTCAGAACCCTGCCTGAGTTTCCAGCCTGCTGCCCTGCAGAATTCCAACTCAAGACTGCGTCATCAGCTCTTCCCTGAATTTCTAGCCTGCAGTCCTGTCCTACAGATTTCAGACTTGCCAGTTCAAACAATTACATAAGCCAGTTCCTTAAAGGAAATCTTGCTTTCACTCAATAGAAAGATAGATAAACAGATAGATAGATGATAGATAGATAGATAGATGATAAATGATAAATAGATAGATAAACTGTTTCCCTGGAGAACCCTAATATAGTTTCCTTCCTAGAAGGACAGGGTAGTAAATTTTCCCAGTGATTTCTTCAGCCCAGAATGCTACTGGTGTTGTCTGCTGTCAATTTTGCACCTCTTGCTACTGTTTAAACATAATTAGCCACTCCAAAAATATGAGTCAACCTCAAAATATGTAATGGATGCCTGAAAGATTCCTGTCCTGCTAGATCCCATAAGGGACATGAAAGATCTGTGGAATGTATGGTGCCCTTCCCCAAAAAGTTTATACCCTAGTCAGGTAGTTAGGGACTGAGAGCACTGTGGTGACAGTGGACAGGCCAGCTGTGGGGTGGTGTTAACCTCTGGGGGAGAAGGGGCAACCTCCATATGAAACCCTCAGGGAAGAGGGATTTACACCTGGCTTTCAAGCCCTAAACTAAGGAGTCTTTTCTCAGTCTGGAGGCCACGTGGAGATTCAGGTGATGTGAGTCCAAGCATGAAGTGTGCATTTGGTTCCATGGGCACAAGGAAGACATTTTATGTTTTGAAGAAATGTGATGAAGGAGATTGTAACACAGGTGGGTATAGCAGCTATGTGCTAGAAACTCACAAATATGGTGCTCATCCGGGGAGGGGCAGATGTGTGGCATGAAGCAGCAGGAGCCTGGGACTGAGTCCTAAGAGAGGATGGAGAGGAAGAGGGCCAGAGATTGTAACAGGTTTGGGCATTTCACTGTTGAAAGGATAGAAGAATGTCCACAGGGTAAAGGGCTCTGGAAATCGAGGTCCCAGCAAGAAGTCAAGGCTAAAGATGTTAAACTAAGCTGTGTGGAAGTCCTGGTTTAAGCCTGACAATGATGAGCACACAGAGGGCGCACAGGAAGAGTTGAGGACCTGTTTTGGACCCTTAGTCATCCCCACAGATAGAAGCTGAGGGCGGAAAAGGAGGTGCAAACTATTGTCCGAGAGCAGAGGAACCAGGACATGCTTGTGCTCCTGAAACCTGGGAAGAGGTTTCAGTGCAAGAAGGATGGGTTGGGAAACAATCACAGGTACTTTTGTGATTGTGGCCCCTGCTCATTCACAAAGCACATTCACATAGCAAAAGATGTGAGAGGTTCTGCAGTGAAAGAACTCATTTAACTTGGTTTAGCACGACTTTCCCCAAGCTCACTGGACATAGCAGTCTCCTTCCAGTATTCTCAGAGCACAGTCAGAAACACTGGTCCAGCCCAACCTCTATTAACCAGCAGAACTAGACTGAAGTCCCAGGTCCCCCAACAACTAACACAGCGTTTTCCAATGTATCACACCGAACGCCTTGAACTCTGCAGGAGAACAGCGTCATATAAATCTACATGTCGGGAATGCTAAACAGCCTGGACAGCTGTAGTCCGAAACCACCATGAGGTCAGGCCACATCTGGTCTGTCTCGGAGTCTCCGGGAGCAGCTACCCACGCCCCCTCCCCAGACTCTCAGGAAGAAGAGCAGAGAGATAAATAACTCCTTGAAAGCATTCCTACTTTCTCCACTTCTGCTGTCTTCGGCCTCTTCTCTCCCGGGCTTTCCTTGATGAATCCACCATGTGCCTCAAATTATTTATTTCTCTTTCCAGAATTTCAACAACAGATGGATTAGAGTACTACATTTTTTTACAGCAGACTCTTGCAATGCCAGAGGTCAGAGTCATTATGTGCTGGGTCAAAAGACAGGGCCAGGGGCTGGAGGGGAAGCCTTGCACCTGGAGTGGGGTGTTCCCCAGGAAGCCCTGGCAAGCTCCAGGCAGGGGCTGTGCCCTGCACCTTGCTGGCCAGCTGGGTCTGGGTGGCCTGCATGCATTCACCACCCACCTCACCCCATCACCTACCCAAGATGAAGTAGTCCTTCTTGGTGCCTCCTTCTTTCTGGGAGAAGTGGTGTCAGCTTTTGTAATCTGGAGGAAAGGACCACCCAGAAGCCATGACCCTTGTAGGACTTAGAGGTACCGTACCTTGAAGATCCAGAAGAGACACCCCAGTTTATTGACTATTTAGAGCTGGGGTCACAAACTATGGCCACTGGGCCAAATCTGGCCTGCCACCTGCTTTTATAAATAAAGTTTTATTGGAACACAGTCTGCCCAACCTTTAAGATATTGTCTGTGGCTGCTTTTGCCCTCAACAGCAGAGTTGAATAGTTGTGACAGAAACCAAATGGCCCACAAAGCCTAAAATATTTACTACCTGGCCCCTTACAGAAAGTTTGCTGACCCTGGTTTAGAGGGAATGGCTTAGAATGAATACCACCCTTGCCCTTGTTCCCATCAAATCTACACACACACACACACACACACACACACACTCTCTCTCTCTCTCTCTCTCTCTCTCTCTCTCTCATCCTCCCATCTCTGGGCCATGACTTATCTTTGCTTCTACTCTGGGTCTCTCTCTGTATCTCCCAGTCCTCGTGTGTCCCCGTCAGTCTTTACTTTTCCATCTCTGGCCCTTCCTGGGTCAGTTTCTCCCTACCTCTCCCTGCCTTATCTATTTCCATTAATAACTGATTATATATAAACAAAGGGGTGTTCTTTTCTCATTTGTCAGACTTACTTAAGGACCTGCTCTAATTATGAAAGTGAATGAGTAGGAGCTTTGTATTTCTCTGGGAGAAAAAAAAATCTAATTGCTCTTTAGTTCCATGGTCCTCAATCTTCCCCATTGTGGTTCAATGGCTCACCATAGAAAAGGTTCCTCCCACACACATCCTTATAGTTTTTAAACCATCCTTAAAGAATGTCATTGTGCATAGACTTCAGTTCCAGTTACTTGAGAAACAGTTGGCAGCGACCCTGAGAAATTCTAGCCCACATATGTAATCCAAGTTAGGAGACATTAATTGCAAGCATGATCCTGTAATATCTTTGTCTGGGAGGTTTTTGGTCACTTGAGAGGTTTTTCACAAGTGAGCAACTCTGGGGTCAGGAGAAATTCAGCTGCGGTGGTTTCATTTATTACAGCACTCATCACAGCCTGACTTACGTGATAATTGTGAAGTTATGAGCAAAATGAGAACTGAGAGTTTATCTTACTCATTTTCATAAACACCCCACCTAACCTGTCCAAGGACCTTGATTGGTAGCCAGCGCGTGGTGATAATGAGCCACTGTTAATTAGAACTGTTTCTTTGTACCATGAATGTGTTAAATGATTTATAGAGCTTCCTTGACAAACAACGCAGTTATGTCCCAATAAACCCATCGTAAGTTGAAAATATTGTAAGTGGAAAATGCATTTAATACACCTAACCTACTGAACGTCATAACTTGGCCTAGCCTGCCTTAAACGTGCTCAGAGGGCTTCCCTGGTGGCGCAGTGGTTGAGAGTCCGCCTGCCGATTTAGGGGACGCGGGTTCCTGCCCCGGTCCGGGAGAATCCCACATGCCGCGGAGCAGCTAGGCCCGTGAGCTATGGCCACTGAGCCTGCGCGTCCGGAGCCTGTGCTCCGCAACGGGAGAGGCCACAACAGTGAGAGGCCCGCGTACCGAAAAAAAAAAAAAAAAAAAAAAAAAACCTGCTCAGAACACTTACATTAGCCTACAGTTGGGCAAAATCATCTAACACAAGCCCTATTTTATAACAAAGTATGGAATATCCCATGTAATTTACTGAATACTGTACTGAAAGTGAAAACCAGAGTGGTTGTCTGGGTACAGAATGGTTGTAAGTGCATCAGTTGTTCATCCTCGTGATCGCAGGGATGACAGGGAGCTGTGGCTGCTGCTGCCCCAGCATCACAAGAGGATCAGACTGCACATCACCAGCCCTGGAAAAGATTAACATTCAAAGTGCAGTTTCTAGTGAACACATATTGCTTTTCCACCATCATAAGGTCAAAAAATCGTAAGTTGAACCATCATAAGTCAAGAACCACCTGTACATTCAATTCCTATCTGACAACTACTCAACCAAGTAGAAGTTATTAGTCCCATGTAATAACATATGAGGAAACAGAGGCTCAGAGATGTTAAGTGGCTTGTCCAAGCCCTTGTCATGCCAAGGCAAGAGTGGCAGGGCTTTCTGTAGTAGGCTGGCTCGGTATCTGTCTTTGGGCCCCCATGTCTGAGTTTGCCCTAGATGGTCTGACACTGACCCCTGCTTCCCCCGCTGGTCTCTGGCCCTGCACTCTTCTCCCACCCCATGCTCCAGTCACACCTGGTCCTGGCTCCTTAGAGAGATGGGTGCCTCTGGGCCAACCAGGCAAATCTGTTCTGCAGAGCATCACGCCGCTGCCCTGGGAGAGGCTGTCAGTGCATGGGAAGGTGGTGGAGCACACCCTCTTTCTACATTTCTAGAAGGAGAAAAGAAAGGAGTCAGGGTCTCACCCCAGGAAACCCATCTTGGGGTGCAGCCTTGTGAGGTTTTCCCAGCCTGGCTGGTGACAATCTGACAGGTTGGGAAACAGAGGTTCCATTCTTACTTGACCCATCCTTCTCTGACTTTTTGGGCAAGATGGACATCCCAGCGGCAAGACACGCTCCACCCCTGAGGAAGCGTGTCTGGGAAATTTTCTGCTTCCCAGAGGTCTTCCTGACTGCTGCCCCCCCATGCTCAACCACCAAGCCTTCATGCCCTGTACGAACACAACCCTGATGAGCATGGTCCACTAGGTGTCCTACGTGTCTTCCTACTCCCGCTCCAGGAGCTTTGCCCAAGCAAGGTCACATGGAGTCCCACGGTGTCAGCTGCTAGATGCAAACCATGCTGGAACCTCGTGGGCCCCCAGATGCAGGCAGCAGATATTTTTGACTGCAGGCAGGCAGTCTCCCCACCACTGGATCAGCTGCAGCCCACACTGGTACATGTCCCGTCTCCGGGGCGTTCTTCCTCCAAAACTGGCAGAGAATGCTGCCTGCTCTGCACACCTGCCGACCCCATGCCCAGAGAATCTGAAAATGGTTTATTGCTCTCATCAATCTGCATTCTAACATTCCAGTAGCTCGTGTGGATGTGGCGCGGCTGCCAGGACCAAGCACTTGGGGTTCTGGCCGCAGATGCTGGCTTCCATTAAGTAGATCTACCCCCAACCAGCCACCAACCACCAGCCGTCCCTTCCTCCATCCTTCCCACCCTTTCTCTATAGGAGAATCAGAGAAACTGAAATTTGGAGTAATGTATACATCACCTAATGCTGGGGTTTTGTGCATAAGATCCATGGATGGATTTCAGTAGTTCATGAATCTCTCAAAATCATATGAAAAAACCTACCTACCTACACCACACACACACACACACACACACACACACACACACACAGGTGTGAACTGTTCTGGGGCAGGTGTCCATAGTTTTCAATGACTTTTCAGAGGAGTTTATAACAAAAAAGAAAAGAGTTAAGAACCAGTGACTTAGTGTGGTCTCCTCATTTTGCAATGCAAAAACTAAGACCCAGAGTTGCTAGAGGTTGTGATTTACTGAAGTTCTCTAGCTTTCTTTCCTCTTCCTTTTTATTCCTACCTTAGATGTCAAAAAGGGATGCAACAAGAGATCACTGAATCAGGGTCTGGGCAGAAGCTGTCCCTTTCTGCAGGGAAGCTCCTGACCCTGAAATATGCTCCTTTGGTCTGTAGAAAGGCCTTTGGACCATGGGGCACCTGCAAAGGGCCCCTTGTCCATCAGACCCAACTGGCCAGCTTGCCTTGTCCTCACCAGCTATCTCTTTCCTCACCATAAATGACACTACCCTTGGGAAATCAGCACTAGGATGAAAGAAAATAGAGAGGAGAGGACTCTCCTGCCTCATAGGAAAACAAAGTCAGGACACTAAGCTTCCCATACCTAGTGTGTCTGGTCTGGCTTCAGTTGGCCTTGAGCCAGAGCAGCCCTGAACTCACTCCCACGGGCTGCAGCCATCCTGCACTGCTCCTGTGGGCCAATCATTTGCTCCAATGCTTCCCGAGGCTGGCTGGTGCATCCCAGGATGCAGCAGTCCTCTGGATAGGAGGACCATAGGAGGCTGCCTCCTGCTAATCCTCCCCAGGCAAGACCAATTTCGGGGGGTGCACCCCAGGCTGCAGCTGTCCTGCTGGTGCTCCCCAGGCCAGAGTTTTACCTTCACCCTTAGCTCATGGCTAAGGTGCTTCTGAAATTCACAAAGAAGAGATAAAGAATATTCCTTCAGGAAGTATACAGTTTTTGAATTAGAAATTCTTAGAGTCAAATGGAATATGGGAGATTAACTAGATGAACCCCCTACATTTTATAGATTCTCAGAGAGGCAAGCTTACTTGCCCTAGGCGGTACAGTGACAGAAGAGAAGATGGATGGATGGATGGATAGATCAATATAGATAGATAGATAGATATGAAATATATGAAATGGAGGAGGGAGAGAGAAACAGACGAAGAAAAGTAAATACGTTTTTTCCTAGCTTCACCCCTCTGGCATCATCGTGAGTTTTGGTCGTAGTGGTGTTGTTGCTGCTTTGATACTTGCATTCGTTTTTTTCTTCATCACATCTCCAAATGTGTTCTTTGGAGAAAAACAGCATATCTGTAAAGGAAAGATGGAAAGGACATTCTAGTGGGCAGGACAAGATGGAAAGGAGAACAAATTCAGTCTTACTGAGCAGCCACCCTGAACATATGTCCTGAACCCCACTGCTTGGTGGTCACGGCAGTAGCTCATCCCTGATCCACTTGTTTATTGGACCCTCTTGTCAAATGGCAGAAACTCAGCTCTCCTCTCTTGTGTCTCATGGGTGACCTCAAGGTGGGGAGGAGGGCTTTTCACATGTAGTTTACACCGCTGTCTATGCATCTCCTGCCCCCCACTCCAGCTGCTACCCTCCTTCTTGGCCACTGCTGGGGTCACCCTCCTCTTCACTTTGATCCTGTCTACATTTGTCCATCAGTGCTTCCCTTGACCAATGCAACCTCAGGGCCATCTCTCCTCCCATGACTCCCTCCTGGAGACCCCTCTCCACCTGGCACTGGATCCCGATCACTCCAAGGCTTCCACTCCTGGTGCATCATCACTGCTCTATTCAAGTGGCCCACACCACGGCTGGCACCAAGCCTTGACTGCTTTGAGCTCTCTATGCCCACCTTAGACTCAGTGAGGTTGCCAAAGAGGGTGACCAACTGTCCTGGTTTGCCTGGAACTAATGGGCTTCCTGTCATGAGACTTTCAGTGCTAAAACTTGGACAGTCCTGGCCAAATCAAGATGGTTGGTTACCCTGTGAGGTCAGGCTGTAAGTGGAGGAGCTGGAATGCAAATGCAGGCCTACTCAGCATCTACACTTCGTTCTTTCAAAGCATCAGCCTGAAAAGTCCTGTATATGTGTTCAACACACAGAACAGAAACACGTAGGAAGTGACGCTCAACTGACACCTGCTTTCCTAGGAAGAATGATATGTGGAGTGAGCCTATTCCATGGGCTTCTAAGAATTAATTGATAAGGTTAATATATTACCTTAGGGTAACCATATGTCCTGGTTTGCCTGGGACAATCCCGATTTACACCTGTTCTCCCGACATCATTATTAATAGCATTCTGTTTTCCGTCTCAAAAGTGTCCTAGTTGGACAATAAATCATATGGTCACCCTCACCGTCATATCACAGAGCCAGCTGATTAGCCTCTTGATTAATGGGCTTCCCCATGACTATAACTAAAGCCCAGCATGGCTTCCCTGCTACCGACCGGGCAAGTTTGCTTTGCAGACCAGTCACCTTGAAAAAAGCAGCGTTTCTCCAGCCCCGTCTCTCTCAGCCGATTGGAACTTGCTTGGCCAAAGGAGCAGGCCCTCCCCTGGCTGCCAAACAGAGCCCAGCCTGAGGAGTCAGTCCTCACATCACTTCAAAGAAGCAGCCCAGGCATTAATTGGCACTCTGCGAAGATTTATGCACCATACATCAATATCTTCTGCCGAGAAACAAGACAGATATAGGGCAGAAGGCAGGTCCTTTAGAAAAAGGTGTCTTGACAGAGCTTTGAACCTAAAATACCTTAAGTAATTGGGACACCCACTCAGGGATGTGCAAGATAAATGACCCAGTTTGTAAAGTACCCACGCCCTTAGCTGCCTGCCCCACCCCCTCCACTTCCTCCTCTTCCGCATCCAGTCCTCCTCGAGAGCCTCCTATGGCCTCTCCCTGCTCATTAGTAGCTCCACAAAAAGACAAATTGGGGCGGGGAGAGGAAGGGCATATCAGTCACTGGGAGTAGGTTGGATGGGAGAGGAAATGAATGGCTCGAATGAAGCTGGAGTCGCTGGTAGATTTCACTGCAGCCTCTACCTGTTATCTCGTCCTCTAATTAGCAGAGGCGAGAGCTTTAGAATTAACATACAGATGTGCAAGTCACCCAGTGTGTGGTTGGAACACAGTAGGTACTTAATACATGGTGGGTGGCAGCAGCCTTGAGCCCTGTTAAGGGAGTAACAAGATCAGAGGAGCCCATCACACCGGGCACGGAGGGTCACCTGACACTTAGTCCAGCTCACCTGTCTGATCAGAGCATCCAGAGCTAGCTTCCACTCGTCTCTGTACTGCGTCCCTCCCCAGCTCTTCTCTGTCTCTGTGCCTCTGTGTCTGTCTCTGCCTCTCTCTCTCTCTCTCTCTCTCTTTCTCTCTCTGTCACACACACACACACACACACACACACACACACACGCACACGCACACTTTCTCTCTCTGTCACACACACACACATGCACACTTTCTCTCTCTGTCACACACACACACATGCACACATGCTTCTCCCCAGGGGGCTGTAAACTCAAAAGACAACTTGGGGCAGGGATAGGAAGAGCACCATCCCAGGAAGTCGCAATCCTGCTCCCACTGCAGTTCCACAAATATTTTGGCCGTAGGATGCGCGCAGGATACAAAGCTGAGGACGAGGACACCATCACGGTCTGCTGGGATCTCAAAGTGAGGTGGGGAACATATTCAAGTCAACAGCCAGTCTCGGTCTGAGCTCCTAAAGGAAATAATAGAGGGAGCACAGGGCACTTCGGGAGACAGAGGCAGGGCCCCAGGCCTCCTGAGCCGAGGTCTGGGACAACCTCCTGGAGGAACTGGAGCCCTTCAGCTTGAAGACCTGTAAGAATGAGCCAGACGAGGGGTAGGAAAACAAACATCCTAAGGCCCAGAGGTGGGACATTGCATGGCCTTATGGATAAACCAACATTCTGCGTGTGTCTGAAAATTAACCCAGCAGATATTCTTATTGTTTTACTTGTAAGATGTTTCCAAAGAGAAAAGCCCTTAGGCTCATTCCTGATTCTTAAGAGAACCTTTTATAATGGTTGAGTTCATTATATTTAATCAATAAGGTCATGGTCACAGGTTAATTATCACAAGGTTGGTGAAAAAATCAACTTCCTATAGCAATCATAAATTACAACTCTCAAGAAACAATTTCAATGTTTTACATAAGTGCTCTAATATTCTAAATGAATATATATTTTTTCAAGGTTATCAGGTAAGAGTCAGCAGCCCTTAGAACAATTGAACAAACCTATTAGTATGATAGGAAAGCTAGTTTTTGCCTCTTTCAGTAAACAAACTTATTTAGAAACTCAAGTTTATGATGAGATATAGAATAAGAACAGATTAACTTAAAAATCTTGGTAACTGGTATATATATATTCACTAATCATCCGACCTTTCTGAATGAAGAGTCATAGTCTTTCCACTGATTTATCTTTTCAAAAACACATATCAAGAACTTATCATCCTCTCAAAGTCCCTATTTAAAAATTCTGTCCACTGGCAGTAACTTAATTTTAATCAAAGCTGAATCAAAGATCTGGGGGACTTACACTAATTTTTTTTTCCATAATAGCATAAACAGGGACACACCTGCTCACTTGCCTGGCCCTCTGCTTCCTCTCCTGTGAGCTAGGGATAATTGCCTGCCCCTCCCTTTCAGAGGGCCTTGTGATGATCCAAAATGCCATGACATATGAACTTGAGCCCTGGCTATCTCCTGGCCTGGTTATGCCCTTGCCCTATGTTAGGAGTGGGGAGAACACTCTGGCACAAGGCAGGCCCTCGGTGGGAAAGACAGGACAGTTCTGTGGGCAGTCAGAATTCCAGAAAGCCATTCTCTTGACTCCCAGAGCAAAGCCACTAAGCAGCCCTTGGCAGATTCCTACTCCAGACTCACGTTCCTCTCTCCCTACCATGGCCTGATCCCTTCTCTCCACTCCCTTATCCTGGGTCCACTGTGGCTGAAACCCTCCAAAAATCCCTCTCCCCTACTGAGTACTCCTCACTGTCAGAGCCCTCCCACCATTCCTCACCAGTCCTGCTGTTCTCAGCTGTCTTCAACGAGAATTAACCAAACCACCAGCCCTGCCTCTTGAGTCCCAGGTGTGTGAGCTCAGTGCCCACATTTTGGAGCCTTTTAGCCCTTAGAATTGGGGTACTGCTCTCTGGTGTGTCCCCAGTGTTACCCTCACCACTTACCTCTGTGGGGAGCTGGGAGCCAGTGCCAACATATGATTTGTTTCCATAGTTCAGAACCTGAGAGAGCCTGCAAGCCCAGAGAAACTCCAGGTAGAAAATTTATTTCTCTGTACCGCTTTCACAGGCCTTTACAACTCTGACCAATGAAATCCATCCAGGGCCACTGAGGTTATTTTCAAACTGAAGACACAGGGACCCAGAAAATGTTTTAGAAATGAAAAATAAAAAGGCAAATGGATAAAGTGGAGGAGAAATAGGTGGACACCAGATGGATCACAGTAACAGTGGATGTGAGAACTGGAGATCCAGCTTACCAAAAGATGGAAAAGAAACCACAATGAGAAGCACAGTGGGTTGGGAGTTTCAATGAGGGAAGCCAAGCTAACACAGTCTTCCTGCCTGCAGGACAGCTTGGGGCCACACCGAAAGCTGGACACCAACAGCCATGCTGTCAGGTTTAAAGGCCGACTGTGGGGACTGAAAATGTTTTTACTGAGATCAGAAAGAAAACACTGCAAAGGACCCTAGCTTCAGGGAAACCTACAGCTGCTATGGTTAATTTCATTAAGTCATGCTAAGCAGTACACGCAGTTCTTACGTATGGCTTGTGGACTCAAAGGTGACTAACTGCACGCTCCCATAAGAATCCCATCCTGATTGAAGGAAGTCATTGACAGGTGGGAGACAAGTTGTCACAGTGCGGAAAAGAGATACAGCGTAATCTTTTTCTCCATCAAGTCTTCTTTTCTGGACGAGGAAACCACCTGAGGAATAGGAGCTACATGCAGGGAACAGGTAACCTAGAAATGTAATGAGAGCAGCATTAGGAGGCAAAGGTCTTCCCTGTGCTGGGTCAAACAAGCAGGATGTTCACGCTTCCCAGAGACCGGGTCCTTTGTAGAGCAGGAACCAGCAGGGCAAGGCAGAAGCATGAGCCTGAACACAAAGCCAAGCTGGTATGTGGCAAGGACTTGGCGCTCTAACTGCTTGGGCAACAAATATACAGCCCTCCCCACCAGGCCCGCAGGATATTATCACTCTTCCCATTCTCACTGGCCCATAGAACTTTCTTGCTTTGCCTTATCTTTGGGTCAGTGGCTCTCGACCTGTGTCACCATATGCCAATAGATACTGTCAGTTATCAGGTTAAGTAGAAAGCATTTTGCTACTAATATTAAAGTACCTAAGTGTGTGTGTTTTCTAAATATAAATTGAAGGAGACCAAGGTGATTTCCACAATAATATCACTTTCACTCTTTTGCTCTATTAGTCAGGTCTTATTGATTGGAAAAGACAAAAATTAACACAAACTAGCTTAGGTTGAAAGGGAGATTTGTTGGAAGGTTACGGAATATTCCAGTTACTATTGCTGTGTAACACATTATCCCCAAAGTTAGTGACTTAAAACAACCATTTTATCATGTTTATGACTTGTATGGTTCAGGACTTTGCACAGGGAACGGTGAGGATGGCTCTGCTCCATGATGTCTGGGGCTTCAGCTGGGAAGACTCTATGGCTGGGAGTGACTCAATGGTTGGGGGCTGGAATTATCTGGAGCTTTCTTCACTCACATGCTTGGGTGGCTGATGTTAGCTGTCATCTGGGACCTCAGCTGGGGTCATCAACCTGACCTTCTACACACAGCCTCTCCATATGGCCTGAGCTGCCTCATAGCATGGCAGTCTCAAGGAAATGGGGCTTCTTACATGGTGGCTCAAATTTGCAGGTCTCCAGTGCAACTTTTCCAGCTAACAACATTGAAATGTATCACATTTTATGACCTGCTGTCAGAAGACACATTATGTCTCATCTGCTGTCTTCTATTGGTTATAAGCAAGTCACAGGCACACTCAGATTCAAGGGAAGGGGAAATATATCCTACTTCTCAGTAGGAAAAGTATCAAAATAAATTGTAGTCATGTTTTTAAACCACCACACTGAGCTATCTTGTGTAAATGTGAGAAGTAGGGACTCAAACAATGCCAGGACTCTCTGCTTCTTTTTGCATGATGAATTCTTTGGTTTTCTTCTCTCTTACTGCAGACTGGCTTCATCCAGGGAGCAGAGAGGGGAACATCTAGAGCCACAGGCATGGCCCCTGGAGGCCCCTCTTTATATTTCCAAGCCATTCTCAGAGGGTAGATAACCACTGAGAGATAAGCAGCATCTGCAAAATTTGTGATCTAGTACATGTTCCTAAGTACGAGAGCAACGGTGGACTGACTGCCAGCTACTATGGAATTGCCCTTATACTATAGTCTACCTTATATATGTCCAGGTAATATGCCAATGGTGGGAAAATAAAAGGAGAGAAGTTGAAAGCCCTGCTTCTTGGCACTAATTGAATTTTACCCTAAAATGTAATTGTGTATATGTTATTTCCTTCTCTAAACTTTGAGTGTCTTGAGGAGTGTATGGCATGAGAGTTTAATATACACTTGATTGAATGAATGAATAAATAAATATTCTAAGTGAATATAAATTAATTACAATTTAACATGATCGAAAACCTCAAGTTATACAGATGATAAATATGTTCAGAATTAGATAAAAAGATATCAGTGTATACCTAAATATTTAGTATATTTCTTTAATATTATTTAAAATGGTATTTTCTTTAATAATTAAAAATTTTTAATGACTAATTTGTGGTTTATATACTTATTTAAGTTCACTTTTAATATAAAATACATGCAACTTGGTTGCAAGTCATTACAGTGCCTGGCTTTATCTCCTATCAGAAGAGAATGTAAATCCTCTGGAGAATTATAACATCAACATTAGTTCATCAGAATATTCTAATCTAGTAATGAAAATTAAATAGAAATTACTTGTAAAATCAGAATATATAATATCTCAAAATAAGTAACACATTAGATGGACTTACCAAAGATTAAACACAGCAGAAGAGTGTATTACTGAACTAGAAGATAAAGTAGTAGAAAATAAGACTCAGACTTGAAGAGAAAGAAAGAAAACTGACTTAAAAAAATTAAATACAGATCAATAGAAAATCTGTAAGTACATAAATGAAAAACTCAGGAAAATACAGAAAAGATCATTAGAGAAATGGTGAGAATGTTCCACATACATGAAAATGGAGGGTAAAAAAGAGAGGATGGGACAGAGCAATATGAGAAGAAATAATGACCAAAATGTTTCCATAGTAATGAAAGACAAATTCACAGATTCTAAACACTCTACTAATTCTTAACAGGAAAACGTCAAAGAAAAGTACACATAGGCACATCATAGTAAGACTGCAGAAAGAGAGAGAGAATATCTTAAGAATGGCCTCATCCATGAGCATGATATATCTTTCCATTTATTTGTGTTAT
Source organism: Globicephala melas (assembly GCF_963455315.2). Taxonomy (NCBI): domain Eukaryota; kingdom Metazoa; phylum Chordata; class Mammalia; order Artiodactyla; family Delphinidae; genus Globicephala; species Globicephala melas. The sequence goes on along the minus strand of NC_083317.1, from coordinate 129,215,542 downwards.
CTTCAATTTCTTTCGTCAGTGTCTTATTGTTTTCAGAGCACAGGCTCTTTGTTAAAATGTCCATACTACCCAAAGCAATCTATCAATTAAATGCAATCCTTATCAAAATGTCAATGGCATTTTACACAGAACTAGTACAAATAATTCTAAAATTTGTACGGAACCACAGAAGACCCCAAATAGCCAAAGAAGTTTTGAGAAAGAAGAACAAAGCTGGAGGCATCAAGCTTCCCTGATTTCAAACTATGCTACAAACCTATAGTAATCAAAGCAGTATGGTACTGACACAAAAACAGACACCTAGATCAATGGAAGATAGTAGAGAGCCTAGAAATAAACCCATTCTTATATGGCCAATTAATCTATGACAAAAAAGAAAAAGGACAAGAAAATACAACGTGGAAAGGACAGTATCTTCAATAAATAATGTTGGGAAAACTGGACAGCTATATGCAAAAAAAATGAAACTAGACCACTTTCTTATACCACATACAAAAATAAACTCAAATGGATTAAAGACAAATGTAAGACCTGAAACTATAAAGCTCCTAGAAGAAAACATAGGCAGTGAGCTCTTTGACATCAGTCTTAACAGTATTTTTTTGGATCAGTCTCCTCAGGCAAGAAAAACAAAAGCAAAAATAAACAAATGAGACTACATCAAACTAAAAAGCTTTTGCACAGCAAAGGAAAGCACCAGCAGAAGAAAAAGGCAACCTACTGAATGGGAGAAGATATTTGTAAATGATATGCCCAATAAGAGGTTAATATAAAAAATATACAAAGAACTCACACAACTCAATATAAAAAAGCCAATCTTATTTAAAAATGGGCAGAGGACCTGAATAGACATTTTTCCAAAGAAAACATATGAATGTCCAATGGGCACATGAAAAGATGCTCAACATCATTAATCATCAGATAAATGCAAATAAAAACCACAATGGAAAAAAAACACACACAATGGTGAATGGCTATTATCAAAAAGAAAATAAATAACATATGTTAGTGAGGATGTGAAGAAAAGGGAAACCTCCCCTACACTGTTGGTGGGAATGTAAACTGGTACAGCCATTATGGGAAACAGAATGGAGGTTCCTCAAAAAATTAAAAATATAACTATCATATGATCCAGCAATTCCTCTTCTGGGTATTTATCCAAAGAACATTAAAACACTAATTTGAAAAGATATATACACCCCAATGTTCATGGTAGCATTATTTACAATATCTACTTAGGAAGCAACCTAAATGTCCATTGATAGATAAACAAATAAAAAAATAAAATGGATATTTATATTATATACATAATTTATATATTCAATGGAATATTATTCAACTACAAAAAAGAATGAAATCTTACCATTTACGACAATGTGGATGGACCTAGAGGGTATTATGCTAAATGAAATAAGTCAGAGAAAGACAAATATCATAGGATTTCACTTATATATGGAATCTAAACACAAAACAAATGAACAAAAATAACAAAATAGAAACAGACTCATAGATACAGAGAACAAACTGGTGGTTGCTGAGGTCAGGAGTGGGAACCAGGGGAGATGGGAATGTGTGAAATACGTGAAGAGAATTAAGAAGTACAAACTTCCAGTTATAAAATAAATAAATCGCAGGAATGAACTGTACAGCATAAGGAATATACTCAATAATATTGTAATAAATTTGCATGGTGACAAATGGTAACTAGACTTATCATGGTGATCATCTCATGAAGTATAAAAATATCAAGTCACTATGTTGTACACCTGAACCTAACATAATATTGTAAGTCAATTATACTACAATCAAAAATAAAGAAAGAAAGAATGGCCTGAAAAAAAGGCACATTACCTTCAAAAGAGTAACAGTAAGATGGACATTTGATTTTGTAACAGAAATGATAAAAGCTAGAAGAACAATGGAATGATTTTCAATTATACCGGGAAAAAAATTTTTTAAGTGAATAAATAATGGCCAACCTGGCATTCTAAACCTTGAGAAAATTTCCCCGCAAAATGAGCACAAACCAAAAGTAAGAATAATCATGGATATCAAACCTGCATAAAAGAAATAAAAAAGATATTTCTTCTACAAGAGTGAGCAGTGGGGGAATAAAATGACCCTGGATTACAAAAGCAAAGTATAGACCTCTCTGGAAGAACACATTTTTAACACAGGTAACAATGTTGGAGTCCCACATATAAAATGCTGCCAAATATGAGTTCACACAAGGAAATAAGCCACAATTTGAAATAATTAGAAATAAAAAGCAGTAGAATTAGACAAGCTATTAATATAGATAACTAAGAACTGTGGGCTATAGACTTATAGAATAAGCATGTATAAAACAGAGAAATAAAAGTTGAAGCTTTTAAGAAGAAATAAAAAAACAAGGCACTATAAAACACTAATTTTTTAAAGAATTAAAAGGAAATTTTGGAAATGAAAAATATAACTTAATCTAAAATTTTAACCATGTGTTAAACAACATATTAGACATAGAGAGGATGAGAGAACTGAAAGATAAATCTAAAGAAATTACTCAGAAACTACCACAGAGGAATTGACAAGTGGAAATATTAGAAGTGAAGTTAAGAGAAATGCAGGATAGAATGAGAAGATTTAACATAGCTCCAAGGATATCATACATGAGAAGAAAGAGAATGGGGGAAGGCAGTATTCAAAAAGGTAATGGCTTAAAAACTTCTAGAACTGATGAAAGACATTAAACCTCAGATTCAGAAAGCATATGAAAGACATTAAAACTCAGACTCAGGAAGCATAATTTATTTCAAGCAAAATAAATAAAGATGAATCAACAAGCTGACTTATCAAAGGGAAACTGTAGAAAAAGGGGGGAAAATATGCCAAAACAAAAAGAGATAGAAGACAGGTTACCTCCATAAGCAAGCAAAAATGTACTGACTGTACTATCAGCAGCAGAAGTCAGAGACAATAGAATAGTATTTTCAAAGTTCTAGAGGAAAATAACTGTCTGTCTAAAATTTTGGACCATGTTAAAGTTTGTTAATGCTTTTCAGCCAAAGACTCAAAGAATATACCTTGAGTAGTAGAATAAGTTGGGTTTAATACTTGTGGCAAGAGGGGGACCATGGTGTATCTCAGTAAGAGGGTGCTAGACATGACCTATTATAGCATCTGGGCTATGATTGGGTAATCTTGGAGAGGGTCTAAAGAATCAGAGGACTCTTTTTGGATGTGGGTGTTATCAGCAAGTGAGAGCAATTCTATGATTGTGTATCTCAATAATTATCAGGAGGGAGGACTAGATTGAGGATAAGCTGTAATTGGTTAAAAGTTTCAGTCACTCTTTTAGCAAGAGAGGGAGATGTTTGGGGTTTTGTGAGCTGTACAGTGACCTTGTCTGAGTGAAGTATCTGTGAGACTGTTTATGTTCAATAAGAGAACAGCATGGCTTAGCTGTAAGCATCAGATTCGTCTATAATAATATTGAGACCTAACTGTGAAGTTAGATCAGTCCCAGATGTCAAGAGCTGCCTTTTTTATCCTTAACATCTATTCATAAATGAGGATGAAATAAATAAGAATGAATTAGTGAGTTTGACACTCACAGTCCCTCACTGAAGGTAATTCTAAAGGGTATAACTTCAGGAAGTAGGAAATTGAACCCAGAAGGAATGGGATATGAGAAAGAATAGTGAACAAAGGAATTGGTAATCATGGCTATCAATCAAACCTCACATTAACAGTATGAAACAATAATAACAATAGTGATGGGAGAGGTTAAAAAATAAGGTTGGACCACAATTCTGAACAATATGTAAGATCAGAGGGGAAAGATTAGGCCAAACATTCTATGACTCCTGCATTAAGGAAGAGGTAGCAATTCTTATTAACCATAAGGCTTTCTTAAGGCAAGAATGCATGTTAAAATTTAAGAGTAACTCCTAAAACAATAGAAATAGGCCATATAAATTTGGTGGGGGAAGGAATGAAAAAATTCATAAGGAAAGAAAAGGGAGGGCTTCCCTGGTGGTGCAGTGGTTGAGAGTCCGCCTGCCGGTGAAGGGGACACAGGTTGCCCCGGTCCGGGAGGATCCCACATGCCGCGGAGCATCTGGGCCTGTGAGCCATGGCTGCTGAGCCTGCGCGTCCGGAGCCTGTGCTCCGCAACAGAAGAGGCCACAACAGTGAGAGGCCCGTGTACCGCAAAAAAAAAAAAAAAAAAAAGAAAGGGGGAAAATGATGCCAAGAAATATCATGAAAAATGGAATATAAAAATGAATCCAAACATATCAGTAATGACTACAGATGTAATCAGATTAAATTTATCAGTTAAAGGGCAAAATTTACCAAAGTGGATTTTTTTAGTGAGCTCTGTGCCTTTGCAACTGGCACACAAAACATAAGGACAAGAAGGTTGAAAGTTTTTAAAAGGATAGAAAATGAGCAAATATCATACTAGTAAAAGGAAGCTGATTTCTCTAATTAACCATCAGTCTCAGATCCTCTCTCTCTCTCATCACTGCCTACTGCTCCATTTTTTTTTGTTTTTAAATTCAAAGCAATTCTTTCTACCCATCATAACATGTCCCCAAATGGCCCTTCCAGCCGTTCTTACAATATGAACTTTCAGTTCCAGATACAACACTAACAGATTCCCAGTCTCTTAAAAAAGAAAATCTTATTAGTTGGAGTGAGGAAGGTTTAAGACGTTAGAAATAACCCTTAGAAGAGAGTAGAAGGGTGGTTGCCCAGGGCTGAGGAGGGAGGAAACGGGGAGGTGATGGTCAAAGGGTACAAAATGTCAGGTACCTGAGATGAGTAAATTCTAGAGATCCTCACGACAAGGCGCCTGTGATTCATAAAGCCATGTTATATACTTAGAGCTTGGCTAAGAGGGTAGATCTCCCATTAAGTGTTCTTATCACAATAATAGAGAGGGTGGAGGAAACTTGGACCTGATGGAGGTATTTATGCCATAGACTGGTGATGGCTTCACAGATGTATACTAATCTCCAAAGTCATCGGGTTGTATATATTAAATATGTACAGCTCTTTCTACATCAAAAAAAAAAATAGAAAAGAAATATGGGAAGGCTCTGAAGAACTGAAAAAGTACTTGCCGATCCTGATTGCAATAATTATTTAAGTTAGCTACTTTGTTTGATGGTCAGAACAATGTCATTAAGTCATCAAGAAAAGCTTAAATGATGTTTATAAAAAACTGTTCATTAACACATTGTGTCAATTCAGTTCCTCCATGAAGCAGACACCAAGATGGAATTACACATGTAAAAGATTCACTAGGAGAAATACCTGTGAAGGATAAAAGGAAGAAGGAGCAGAAGAAGGCAGAGAGAAGTTTAGACCAGGGATCCCCAACCCCTGGGCCACGGACCGGTATCAGACTGTGACATATGAGGAACCGGGCTGCACAGCAGGAATTAAGCAGCAGGTGAGAGAGTGAAGCTTCATCTGTATTTAGAGCCGCTCCCCATCACTCGCATTACTGCCTGAGCCCCACCTCCTGTCAGATCAGCAGTGGCATTAGATTCTTATACGAGTGCAAACCCTACTGTGAACTGCACATGCAAGGGATCTGGTTTGTGTGCTCCTTATGAGAATCTAATTCCTGATGATCTGAGGTGGGGCTGAGGCAGTGATGCTAGTGCTGGGGAGTGGATGCAAATACAGATTATCATTAGCAGAGAGGTGTGACTGCACAGAAACCATAATAAATCAATTTCTTGCAGACGTATTAAAATCCTATCAGTGGGAGGCAAGTGACAATTAAGTTGCATCTGATGGCAGGTTTTATAGTGGCAAGTGAGTTGATGTACTTCAATTGTACAGCTGCATCTGATGGCAGTCTTTAAGTCAGAATCTGACACTTATTTTAGTCTGTGCATGACTTGTCCATTATTTTATTTACCACTTCCATCCTCACCTCTTTCCTGCACTGCGTGCTTGTCTCAGTCAGTTTTGATAAGCTCACAAGCTAACCATAACCAAAATGAATAAAAAACAAATGTCACTGGAGAGCTTCTTTGAAAAGGGGGAAAGACCCAATGATGAGACAGCAGAAGACTCTAAGAGTGCCAACAAAAAGAAGCTGCGTTTAAAAGAAAATACCAAGACTCCTACTTAAATTACAGGTTCATTGCAACAGATGATTCACATTCTCCAAGCCTGCTTTGTATAATATGTGGCAACTGGGTACCCAACAAAGCCATGAAACCTTCAAAACTGCTTCGCTACATCATCATTCTAGTGGCTAACCGTATTGCTGAGGCTAAGAAGCACTTTACTATTGGTGAATATTTGGTCCTGCCTGCTGCTAAGGACTTTTGTGGTGAACTTTTAGGAGTGGCTGCAGTTCAAAAGGTGGCACGTGTTCCTCTTTCGGCTAGCACCGTAGATAAATTGATGAAACAGCAGAGGATATTGAGGCACAATGTTAGAGAGGATTAATGAGTCACCATTGTATGCAGACTCCAGGTTGATGAGTCTACCAACGTTGACAACAAGGCAACAATGCTTGTTTTTGTGCGATATATTTTTCAGGAGGATGTGCATGCAGATATGTTATGTGCACTTTTGTTGCAGCCAACACTACAGCTGCAGAACTATTCAAATGTGAATGATTACATATCAAGAAAATTGAATTGGTCATTTTGTGTTGGTATATGCATGGATAGAGTGGCTGCCATGACTGGACAGCTTTCTAGTTTCATTGCTTGGGTCAAAAAGGTCGCTTCTGAATGTGAGTCTATGCACTGTGTCATCCATAGAGAAAGGCTGGCTAGCCGGAAAATGTCACCTGAACTTAACAATGTTTTGCTGGATGTGATTAAAATTATCAGCCACATTAAAGTACATGCCCTTAACTCACGTCTGTTCGCGCAGCTCTGTGAGGAGATGGACGCAGAGCACAGACGTCTTCTCTTATACACAGAAGTGAGATGGTTTCTAAAGGTAGATCACTGGCCAGAGTTTTTGAGTTATGAGAGCTGCTCCAGAGATTTCTTTTAGAAAAACAGTCACCACTGGCAGCACATTCCAGTGATACACAATGGGTCTCAAAACTTGCTTACTTGTGAGACATATTCAACCTGCTCAACGAACTCAACCTGTAACTTCAGGAGAGAAAAACAACTGTGTTCAAGTCGGCAGATAAAGTGGCTTCATTCAAAGCCAAACTGGAATTACTGGGGTGACGAGTGAACATTGGGATTTTTGACATGTTTCAAACATTAGCAGAGATTTTGAAAGAGGCTGAGCCAGGGCTTTCTTTTCTCCCAGGTGGTGCATGATCACCTATCTCAACTTTCAAAAGACTTTGAGCATTACTTCCCAACCACAAAAGACCCCCGTACTGGGAAGAAATGGATCTGCGACCCATTTGTGAATAAGCCAGGTGAATCAACTTTGTCCATGCAAGACGAGGATCAACTGCTTGACATCACAAATGACAGTAGCCTGTAAAGTATGTTTGAGTCAACTTCAAATCTCCATACAATCTGGATTAAAGTCAAGGCGGAACATCCTGAGATTGCCACAAAAGTACTGAAAAGCCTGCTTCCATTTCCAATATCCTATCTTTGTGAAGCAGGGTTTTCTGCAGTGACAGCAACCAAAACGAGATTATGGAGTAGACTGGACGTAAGCAACACACTTCAGGTGTCACTGTCTCCCATCACCCCCAGATGGGACCATCTAGTTGCAGGAAAACAAGCTCAGGGCTCCCACTGATTCTACATTATGGTGAGTTGTATGATTATTTCATTATATATTACAATGTAATAATAATAAAGTGCACAATAAATGTAACGCACTTGACTCATCCCCCGACCCCAGTCCATGGAAAAACTGTCTTCCATGAAACCAGTACCTGGTGCCAAAAAGGCTGGGGACCGCTGCTTTAGATCATGAAGCAGATCTAACCCCTGTGTAAGGAGAAAGGGATGGAAGTATTGAGTTGGAAGAGTCCCACACTAAAACACATTGCTGAAAAGATCTCTTTCAGGCCAGTGGAGTTTCCAGGCAAAGTTGCCCATCAGAGGAATTCCTTGTTGGACAGGAATGGGTTGGCACTATTCCAGAATTCCTGTTCCAGAATTCCATATTGGATAAGAATGAGCCTGCCATGCTCATTCATTGGCTAGAAATGGTGCCAGGGAAGCATGGACTCAGTATTTATAGGGCAGCAGCTTTATAGGGCTGTCTGTCAACTATGCCCCTATAGCAGGCTCACATGAAGGAAATCTGAATGGCATGACCCATGGCCACCACGTGCATAACTTACACAACACAGATTCATTCCTCCACTCATGTTCAAGGGACAGCTACTCCATGGTCCCCTTGGGTCTCTCTTTATAAGAGAAAACTTAGACGAGGGAGGTTAGTGAGATGAACCGTAGTTCCTAATACTGTGGTTAATCTTGGGGCCACAATTGGTCCTCATCCTCTCCCCTCTACACCATTCATTCTAAAGTCTCCTCATCCTCACCATTGCCTTAGCAAGCCTTGGTGGTTTACGTGGTAATATGACCCAAATCTTCTTTCTCAAGAGGCCTGAACAAACCATTGGTAGCCATACAGTTTTCAAGCTGGAGTTGCTTCACAGGTCCATTCAATGGGAAGTACCAGGATGCACCTAATTGAATCAACTGGGTTCCACAAGTAGTCCCCCCTGCCCCCATCACGTAAAAGCAGCCTTCCTGCTGATCAGAGCCAATTATCCCAGACTCTTCTTCCTGCCTGCTAGCCCTGGGTACAGGAGTCCAGAGTGCTCTGACTACAGTATAACCTATAGTTTAATGGAATTCTTACTCTGTCCACTGACAAAGTTTACTATCTCCACTGGGGATAAAGACTTTTATCTCACAGTGCCCATAGTTCCAAGCACATGAAGCACAAAATTCCCACAGGGTCATTGAGAGTGATGTTGAGTGGAGCCACCCATACTTTCAGGCATTGGTTCCTAGACTCATGTATCCTTCCCACTGAGGACACAGCACCACCTCGAGGTTTCTGATTTAATACATTGTGCGTTTTGTCCTAAGGAGGGCATCCCGCCATCCAGACTGCTAACTCTGCACTCACAGGGCAGCAGCTGAGCCTGCCACGGATCCACACTCCCAGCAGCAGTTTCTCTTGAAGTGGGTCCAAGGGGGTCTCCAAGGGGGTCCATGACCACCATAGACAAGGAAAGGTCAAAAGTGATGTAGAGGAGTTTCTAGGTGAACACCTAAAATCTAACTATTTCCACAGTTGTTCCAACTATCTTGCTGTATAACAAATTATTCGAAAACTTAGTTTCTTGAAACAAGTGTCATGTTATGATATCTAATGATTTTGAAGTGTAGGGATTTGGGCAAGGTTTGCTGGGTGATTGTTCCATTGTGCAAGGTATCGATAGGTCACTTGGTGGTATCAGCTGGGGTGTGGTCTGGAGGGTCCAAGATAGTTCAATCGCCTGCCCTGGCACCTTGTTATGGATGAATGGAAACCTGGGCTTACCTGGGACAATTGGCCTGAGGGTCCACACATGGCCATTCCAGCATGGCAGCTCCAGAGTCGGAAGACTGCTTCTGTGGTGGCTCAGGACTCTGGTGAACAAGGCAGAAGCTGCATGGCCTTCTCTGATCTAGCCTCAGAAGTCACATAGGATCTCGGTCACTGTACTCTATAGGTTGAAGCAGCCAGACTAAAGGGGAGGGAATATAGAATGCACCTTTCAAGAGGAAGAGAGTCAAAAAATTTGTGACCTTGTTTTAAACGTATCCCAGAACTAAACTTTCTGTTAGCTGGGATAATTTCTTACACAGTAGACCTCAATTTCCATCACTGCCAGGAATGCAGTATGTCACAATAATTTACACAAGGTAGGAACAAAATTATCTATTGAATGATTGCATGTTTAAATGTTTATTACAATCTGGAAGACAAGAAATGAACTAGCTGGAGACAATAATGCCTGCTTCTTTCATGGCAAGAAACCCCCTCCCCCACTTTCCCTGTTCCCTTGAGTGAAGGAAAGACTCATAACTAGCATCACCCTCCCCCCTCCCCCACCTTCTCATACATATGCCCTTGTAAAGCAGAGCTGCAGAGCTTGCTCTCAGGGCCTCAGTCTGGCCATGCACTCAGGGCCTGAGCCTCTTCCACTGCTGTGTGCACAGCCCGAACACAAACACACTTCATTCTCTGATTCCCAATCCTCCCTCAGGAGAGGCTGCTGTCCTCAGGTACTCCAGCTATTGCTGTTGAATTATTATTCAAATTAGTATTCTTTTAATAACTTGAATATTTAGATAATTTTAATTATTTGAACTAAATAATTTGAGTAATTATTAAAATTATCATTGTTATTTTTATTCCTGGGAGATGAGACCTGGGAGGTAGTTTGCCCAAAAGGCTGATAGCTCTCCCTTGAAGAAGTGCTCTCTGATCTCCCACAAAGTTCTCTTCACTGCAGGGCAGGGGGATTGTGGGGAGGAGAAACCAAACTCAATATTTGCCAACTTACATGTTTTCCACCGTCCATGCTGCCTTGCACAGTCTCTTTTGGGAAGTACATGCTCCAGTTTAACATTCTTTCCCCTTCTCCTTCTCTTCTCCAAAATGGTGCCAGTTTGTAGAGGGAGGGCTTAGTCGACCTGTGGGCGTGGGGAGAGGAGATGATCCACTGACCAGGTGTGAAAAAACTCAGTCTTTGCACTGAGCATGTCTTCACATTGCCCTTACACTGGAATGTAGCTAAGCATCGGATGTGTATGTGTTGGGTTCCTCCAACAGCTGATCCTGAGATAAGGACCTGGGTGGAGGTAGTTTATTTGTGAGGTGATCCCAGGCAGCAGGATGGAGGGTGGAGCGATCTCAGACAGGGCAGGGAGTGAAGTCCGTGTAAGGGTATGATACAGAGGAAGTTCCTGCAGGTTGGTGGCTCCACGCTGCCAGGACCCCCTAGAAGTGTGTAGAATACCCTTCCAGAATTGTCCCCCTGAAGAACACTGGGCTGGGTGGTTGTCCTCCAGCTCCCATTACCAATCAGTTGAGAGTTGGAGGGTTGCCCCCGGGGGCAGTAACTCACCCCACTGCAGGCTGAGCTTCAGGGTGGCCATCAGAGAAGACCCTGGGGCAGGAAGAAGACTCACAACTTGAGCTTGAGGAGGGAGGCTGGTAGCAGGAGGTCAGTGAGCTCGTGAGAAACCTCCACTGCAGCCTCATGGGGAAACCAGAGGTGGGCAGAGGGACGACGTGGCCACAGACACCTGCACAATGCAAAGGAAAATGATTTCCCCTTAGAAACTAGAGATATGATACCACTGACTTTGAGCTCCCAGGATTAGCAAAGAAATGTAATGCCCACCTGTTCCCTCATAGGCAAATTGTTACCTTTCTCTGAGGAAGCTTTTAGTATTTTCTTTTGTTCTTGATGTTCTACAATTTCACGAGGATGTATCCGGTTGTGAGTTTTGGGTCCTTTATTTTGCATGTTTCTACATGACCTTTTCCAATCTGAAAATCTGCAGAGTTTTTTCAGTTCTAAGTTTTCTCATATTGTTTCTTTATTTTCTCTTTTCCATGCTCTCTGACCTTTTTTTTTTTTCTAACTAATTCATGGATTCTGTCTTTATCTGTGCCCATGCTGCAATTTGGCACATCTATTAAATTTTCAAAACTAGTTGGTGATCATGGAATCCTAATTAATTCTTTTTCATACCACTTGTTCTTAATTGATGGTGTACCAGCCTTTCATATCTGAATATTAATTACACTTACCTTAGCTATTTCTCCCTTCTCATGGACATTAGCTATTTTATTTGTTGATGTTGGTTCTTATTTTTAATGATGTTTGTTTTTCTTAAATGTTTGGACATTCTTAACTATTGTTTGCACTTGAATCTGAAACTCCTGTTTGCCTGAGTACATAAGTGCTGGTTCCATCTTCCTTCGGTGACTTGGGTGGGAGAGGGGCATGGAGGTGGAGGGCAGAAATTGCAAACTAGTAGCTTGTTTGCCTTCTGAGAAGGGAACTAACTAACCCCTCCAGGAGTGTAAGTAAGTCATCTGGAGTCATTTCTCTCCTTCAGTGGCCCAACTGCCCTTCTGAGTTTCCTGGGTCAGGACTCCTCCTGCTTCAGATAGCTATGCTCAGAGTTTATTCTGGGGACAAATGCATGAATCAGCCACCCTCTTTCTTCTTCCTTTCTTTCTTTCTTTCTTTGTTCCTTGGATGTCTGAGGTTACTTCCAGTTCTGTTCTGCCTCTCTGGGTTGTTTCTCCCCTTCTGGAGCTTTTATCCTGGGTCTGAACCTCACCCATGCTCTCTGTTCAGTAGGTGTGAGGAGGGAAAGGGGCCTGGTGGGCTCAGCTGTTCCGAATACTGAGCTTTGTTAATTAACCTGATGGTTGCCCCAAAGCCCCTCCTGGTCTCTCTGTTTGTTGACTCTGAGCTTAAAATATTTCTGAAATTTCTATTACTTCCCTGGTAGTTTTCTGTTGTCTGTGTGCTATGGCTTTTTATTCTGCCCTTATATTTCTGCAGACTGATCCCATCTGCTTTCTATCTTCCAAGAATTTTTCAAAATCTGTCTAAGGATAGATCCTTTTCTTGCCGTGGTGGATTCCTTTACCTCCTCCTCCTTTCATCCATTTATCTTATTTAATTCTCACAATAATTCAGTGAAAGAGGTATTCATGATGACCTTATTTTTTCAGAAGGAAAACTAGGGCTCAGAGAGGTAACTTCTCTGAGGTGTCACAGCTAGAACTTGGTGGTGTTGGAATCTGAACCCTGGTTCAACTAACTCCAGGTTGTAATTACAAGTATTCTCACCACTTATCAGGGACTTTCTCTATGTCTGCTTCTTACTTCCTTCCCGCTGTGGCCTAAGAGCTCCTTGAGAAGTGAGGGTTGTTCTGGAACCCCCTTTGGGTCCTCTGCAGCACCTTGCACTGTGCAGAGAACACCAAACACTGGGAGCATGGGTCGATGGCAACCTGCCCAAGGTCACCTGACTAGGAAGTGGCAGATCAGGATTTAACCCAGGAAGTCGGGCCCCAGGGACTGTACCCTAATGCGATCTTCCATTCAGATCTGAGGTCTCATTCACAAACTTCCTCTCAAGCATCTCTTTCCTGTCACTAGGCCAACAGACAATTTATGCTGAGGGAAGACTGCCCTTGGGGAGCTTCCACTGCTGTATTTCATGACAAGCATCATGGCACTATTTGATTCTCAAAACCAAGACCAAGTATCATTTTAATGAAACAGAAGAGATGAGAAACAAAAAGAAAAGAAGAATACAGAATATGGGTTGTATGTCAGAGCTATTAACAAACTACACAGACACAACAGAGACTGAGAAAGTGGTAGAGACCGTGTCTGGGCAAGGAAGGGAGTGGGGACTGTGGAGGTGGCAAGACCAGGCTAGAGGAGGCGAGAAGCTGTTGTTCATGACCTGCCCCTAATGGGTGGTGTCACTTTCAGAAGTGGACCTCTGTGGGCTTCAGTGTTTCCATTTGTAGGATAAGGTCATCTCTACAGTCCCACTAACACTGATATGTAAGGTTCTAAATAAATAGCAAAGTCACTTTTATCAGAACTAAAAACTTAACTCATGAGTCTTCCCAGCCTCTCTACTTACCCTTGTCTTTCAGAGTCCTGGGTACTTCTCCAATGCTATGCCTCATTATCCTTCACCTTATACTTTTCCCCTCTAGCCCACAGACCTAGGCATGGCTTTCTTGTGTTAAATGTCATTATATTTTCTGCACCCAAGTCCTTTCTCATGTCAGGTTGCACCATCCCCTTTCTGACCACCCACCCACACACCCACACATGCCCATTTTGGGCCAGGCTAATTATATTTGCTATTTTTAAGACTCTGTTTAGGTATAATTTCCTCCAGGAAGACCTTTCTGATACCCCTCCCCAGGCTCTGTGCTTCTCTCTGCTGCCTGAGGGGGGCCCATGATGGACCACAGCACTAATCTAATTTAAACCTAACATCCTGGGCAAGCAAACATTAGCTCTGTTTTTACAGATGTGGAAACTAAGACTCAGCAAGATTGAGGAACCCACCCAACACTGCACACCATCAAGTCTCAGAGCCAGAAGTCAAACCCAGAGTGTGTGCTCTGGCCATCTTTGTAGCATCCGTGTCATAAGGCTGGGGCACAAATGGGATGATGCCCCAACACCCCAAGCTGGGGTGGTGAGGATGGCAAACTTGCAAAGGCCAGTGCACAAGTCATGGAGAATAGAAAAAGGCTGGGCTGAGAGACTGATGTAGGGAGGACCTCAGGCCCCACCCTGAAAGGGGAGGGGAGCACAGGGGCAGCCTGCGAGTCCCACTTCCTAGGCACATAAACTAACCATCACAGTTAGGTTGGAGGAAAGGAAGTATGTCCTAAGAAAGGGACAGTGGGTGCCAAGGCACAGAGAGAAGCTACAGAACTATGCATGTTGGGATGTGTGTGTGTCTGAGTGTGTCTAAGTGTAAGTAGGTCTACATGTGTGTATGTTTCTGTGTGTGTGAATGTGTGTGTGTGTGTGTGTGTGTGTGTGTGTGTTTTGGTGGAAGGGCAGGGGAATACACAGAAGCAAAAGTGTGCCAAAAGACAGCAGAAGCTGGGCAAGGTCTTACCTGTCATGCTGAGGAGCTTTACTTTACACTGAGACCCAAATCAGGTTGATCATCAGAATCATCTAGAATCTCCTAGGCATCATTTTTGAAAACAGATTGTGTGGCCCCCTCCAAGATCCAATTAATCAGATTAAACCAGAAACTTATATTATTAAAAAGCCCCATTTTGTCCCCCAGTCTTATGACTATGTTTGAGAATTCCTTCTTTAGACAATGGAAGCCACTGAAGTATTAAATGGCAAGGTCCAAATTTTGTTGACATTTAACTCTCTTCCTGGTTTAAGTGTTTGTGATTTTCACATGAATAGGATAACTTTTCCATGGTGGCTCCAAGTATCAACGCAAGTAGAATGTGCCTGGGAAAAACTTGGCTGAGATACTCCCCGGTATGCTTATCTTTGCAGACACAACCTAATCGGGATCAGAAGGGCCAGGGAGCTGAGAGGCAGAAAGATGGAGTTCTCTGTCACTGTCAGCCCCATTTCCATAGAGATCCATTCATTCATCAAGCATTTATGTGAGGCTCACAGAGTACCCAGTCCATGCCAGGCTCAGTGAGGGACAGGAAGACAGCAGAAGCCAGCTTACAATTTTGCAGACTTGTGTACCTGAAACACACGGTTTTGGAAAGAACAGAATACAGAGCTCTTTCAAGCCAATGTTTAAGATAGGTGTGAGGCAAGATGGTACAGATGCAAAACATACATGTCAAAGACCTCATCTTGTTTAACAAGGCAACTCACACAAAGTGGCTAATACACACCTGGCACATAGGCAGCATTAAATAAATGTTGGTGCCTTGCCTTCCTGAGTTATTATTAAATCTAGCACCCCCTTTTCAGGAGTGATAGTTCTTGAGATCCTGAAATAAATTTTTTAAATGAAATAGCATGTCTGGCTTCTAGAACTGTAGGAGATTTTATTACTATCATGGTATTCATCTGGTTAACATAGTAGACAGGACACTGCATGGGTGTAAGCTGAGCTCCAAAACAGATATTCCAGATAAGACTTCCATAGGAAATAGAAATACCCTTTCCTCAGGATATTTGTTAGTCCTCTTTCAATTTAGACCCTTTGAAGCACACCCAGGGAGACGATCAGAGTCATCACCACCACCTCCAACCCCAGAGAAAAATGTTTTTCTGAGGGAGGCCCTTCTTCTTTGTGAGCTTTAAATGCCTTGTGACATTCAATACTAAAGTTCTTTAATCATCTCTCACATCCGGTCTCAATAGGTCAAATGCTCAAATTCACATGTATCTTGCATGTCAACTAGGGGGGAAGTGAACCTTTCTTAGAGAGTAGGCTGCAGGTTATCCAAGGATGGTTTTTAAGATGATAAGAAAGTACAGGAGCTAAGGATGGGAAATGTCTTCAACCTGCAGCAGCTCTGACCTCAGACACACCCAGGCCCAGGGTTGCTCTCTCGACTCTAGAGGAAACCATTCTCAAAACAGAGGTCCTGGGCTTCCCTGGTGGCGCAGTGGTTGAGAGTCTGCCTGCCAATGCAGGGGACGCGGGTTCGTGCCCCGGTCTGGGAAGATCCCACATGCCGCGGAGCGGCTGGGCCCGTGAGCCATGGCCGCTGAGCCTGCGCATCCGGAGCCTGTGCTCCGCAACGGGAGAGGCCACAACAGTGAGAGGCCCGCGTACCGCAAAAAAAAAAAAAAAAAAACAAAAACAAAAAAACGGAGGTCCTACGTTATGAAGTGACTCTGTGTTGTGTTTCTGAATTTCCCCATCTTGTACAGAGTGTGTAGATATGCCCCCTCATCTCTCATGCTTAGTTAGTTCCTACCACCACATACTAAAAGGGACTTCACTCTTCCACTGTTGGGTAAACCAAGCATCACCTTCTTAGCCAACTGGTTTGCAGCCCCATGACCTGTCCTGGCCCTCCTCTGACCATGTTCACATTTACCCTCCCCTCCACATAGCTGTGATTCTTTGAGGGTCCAACATAGTGAGCCTGAATTAACAGAAAGTAAGAGTCCAAGGACTGAATTAAATGACTATAATTTAGGAAATAACATCAGCTAAAATCTGACACTCAAGAAAAGAAGAGAATAAAACCCTGATAAATTTTAAATCTTGATAAATTAATTCTTGGCTGTTACTCTTAGAGAGATACACCTTGAAACACAAGAGAATTCCCTCAATATAATATGTAGGCTTTTTGCTAAGATGCACCTGAGCTTTGGCCTGAAAGCTGGACCAAAGGAGGATTCAGACGCTAAGACTCAGATATGAGTACATGTGAACCACATTCTCTTCTCAGAAGAGCAGGTCCCTCAGTGCCTTGAGCAAAGTCCTGGTCAGTGAGAAAGGCCTAGAAACGCTTACTGTGAAAGGAACCCGACTAGCTGACAACACAGCTGTGGCTACCATGACATAGAGCTGGGTCCTATATTATGAGGAGACTGTCCCTCCGCTGGTCCTCACTGAGAATTCCAGCCTTTATCTCAAAACTGCATTAGATAGATACGGAGAGACATATGCTTTGTTGTAGCACACCAACTTTCCTGCCAAGAGCAGCTAAAAATAATGGGGGAAAAATCAATTTTAAGACACCAGAGACCCATCAGGCCCTAGGACTTAAAGGTTCATGATCCTGGAGAGAAGAGAAATTCACTGAGGTGAGTTCTAATATTCTATTCCAGTTTTTCCTTCAAGGCATTTGCCACTTCTTAAGTGATGTAGCAAGTCAAGCAGAAAGCAGCTGGAAGCACCTGAGAACCTCAATAGAACTTTAGGCAGTGTCCTGGGCATGGGGAGATCACATTGGGAGTTCAGGACTACCAAGATAGGCAGGACATATGGTTCCAGAAACACAGAGAAGAAAGAAAAGAAATGCAGACTGTGAACCCAACATCAGGTACAACTTTTCCACTCAAGGCCTTGCTCATTCCTAAAGAAGGCAAACTGAGCAGAAAGGAGCATCAAAGAGGCTCAGAAGGTAAGCAGAGCTTTGGGCAGACTCATCGGGCAGGGAGGGGAGGGGAGATTAAACATCATCAGGATTCCTCCACAGAGGAAGCTCCTCTCACTTGAGATGCATGAAGGGCTAAATTCTAGGGGCCAATGCAGTCAGGGATTAGGCTTTTTAGAGGTTTGGTGTCAGCCTTCCACACTGACAAGAGAAGAATTAGTAATCTAAAAGACAGATCAGTTGAAAATATTCAGGGAATTCCCTGGCGTTCTAGTGGTTAGGACTTTGAGCTTCCACTGCAGGGGGCATGGGTTTAATCCCTGGTCAGGGAACTAAGATCCCACATGCCGCAGGATGCAAATATATATATATATATATATATATATATATGAATAAATGAAAAGAAACAGACCTCTCACCACCAACACCCTTTCCCCACAAAAAAAAATCCTTTCCCCTAAGTTTGGGAAGAAAGCAAAAGTGTCTGCTTTCACTTCTTTTAACATCGAACTGGGTGTCCTGGCCAGTGCAATAATGCAAGATAAAAAAATAAACAGCCTACAGATTGGAAAGGAAGGAAATATTTATTCCTAAATAACACGATTATTTACAGAGGAATTTCTCCACCCATGTCCTCACTACAGAACCTGTATGGCACCCTTTTCCTCCACACCTCCAATACCTCTCCTTTTTAAGGACCAGCTCAAATATATCTGCCTCATTAAAGCCTGCCCTGATGCTTCCAGCCTCAAACTCTCTCCCCTTCTCTTAAGTTTTTACTTTAGTGCAATTCAGTAAACAATGTACTAGGCACTGGGGATTCCCATAGAATTTTATTTACCCATTTCTGTGGTATTTACCACTCAAGAAAAATTTTAAAATATAAATACATTTCCTTAAAAAAAAATGTCAGTTAAGCTAAGATTTCCTTTCACAAATATCCTCAATCCCAGCTCCTCCAAACCTACCCAGCGGTAACCACTGTTATCACTTTCATTTGTAGCCTTTGGAACTTCTGGTCTTTCATTGTTTTGTATTTTACATAAATATCTTTGTCCCCTAGAAGATGTATAAAATTATTTTGTGTCATGCTTTCTTTTCCCGTTGCTTTACATTTTTCATAAAAGAAAGGACAACATACATAATTACTTGTCACTTACTTAATTCTAAAGTGTACCCTAAAGATCTACTGATAGATCTAACCCCTTCTTCTTAACCTTTGTATAATTTTCATTGTATGGCTTTAACCTCTGTTTATTTAGATACTCACCTATTGTGCATTTGCAGTATTGGTTGTTTGCAGTATTATGATATTATGAACATCACTGCAATTACCGTAATTGTATATGCCCTTTCTGTACACATGAATGAATGTCCATCTTTGGTACAAACCAAGAAATGAAAATTCTGGATCAGAGTATGTCCACTTTTCTTCTTACTAGATATTTCCAGATTGCCTTCCAAAACTTCCTTGAAAGCAGGATCTTGGTTAAGTACATCTCAGCATTCTGCCTCTAGCCCTAAACTGTTCACACAGTAGGCACTCAGTAAGTATTTTTAAGTTGATGGATGAAAGAGTGCATGGTTATACTGAAAATATTCTGAATCATTTCTCTGACCCATCATGTAAAGACTTGCAGTATTTTTTTTTCATTAGGTCTGTCACATTTGGGTGTTTCTCTGTGTGAAATTTCTTTTGAATTTTTAAATTTAATTTATTTTTTTATACAGCAGGTTCTTATTAGTTATCCATTTTTTGCATATTAGTGTATATATGCAGTATTTAACTTTTTATGAATGCCTTGTCTAGTCTTCAATTTCTAAACTATAAATGCTATGTCTTCTATTTTTCCGCATCACACATAGCAACTAGCACCTAGATGGGTGTTTAATAAATATAGGTGTTTGCTAAATCAGTGAGTAGATTCAATTTATGTTTATAGTGAAATAAGTTGGGGAAATAATCATTGTGATTATAGCAACACACAGTGAACATCAAGTAAGAGTGACACTGCACAGGCCAATTACTGTGAGAAGAGCTCTAGGCAGTGGACATGTTTCTCTAGACCAAATGACACAGTAATGGTGGTCATTAACTGAGAACACAAAACGATTGGCTAAGGGCCATTCCTCTTCAGTAGCAATATGTCAGCACTGAGAGATGGTGGAATTGTACTAGGGAGGGGAATGTGGTTCCATTCCACATTAACAGAGCTCTCAATATTCTGATGATGTGCAAATGTGCCACATAAAACATTTCAAGGCAAGGACATTGGTGAGAAAGAGACCTAAGCTTGTCCTGCTTTAAGGATCTTAAGAAGCAGTGTCTCAGAGCTTGGTGATGAGTCTGACTTGTTTTATGCCCAGACAAATAGGGCTTGGGACCACCACACATCTCCAAAGTGGCCTCCAAAAATCCATCATCTGAACCTACCTCATTCTAATAGCATCGCTTCTCAGAAGCCTCATCCTCAGAGGTGAAATAAATCCCAATCATTAAAGCAAAAGAAATGCTCCCCTCTCATTTCCACAAGTGTCCATTTCTCCCAAGTTTTTCTAATCATTTTCTCATTAGTCTCATTCTCTATCGCACTATCATTATTATTCTGTTTATGTAACATCATTCATTGAGCACCTTCCAGACTCCTTCCCACCAGCATGCACAATACATTCAAATTATGTAATTATGCCATTGTAATCAAATCATTAAGATTCACATTAAACATGTATTAAAGTTCATAAGAAAAAAAAAAAATAAGCACTAGACACAGGCAGTAAGAGGGAGGGAAGCAGACAAACATGCTTGTAATGGTAACTTGCTTTTAAAAAGCCCATGACTGCAGATTTAGGGTCTTGGAAGGATTGTGTAACTGAGAAGAGGTTGTTGATTTTTAAAAATGAAAAGCAGCTCTCCTCTTTCTACCCCTATGATGCCATTGAGTTAATCCCTTGATTATAAAATAACTAATAGAAAACAACTCAAGATAAGGTCACTGCATTTGGGGCACACACACACACACACACACACAGTGAATAAAACAAAAAGGGCTGTATAAGAGATTTGCAAGTACTCACTGGCTTGGGAGAAATAATACCATACCTGTGAAGAATGTCAGTTTACTAATGGATTTGAGTCATGTGTGATATCTACACAATAAATTTAGGAATACAAGACCAGACTTACTGATGTTGGTTATTTCCTATTAGAGATGGCTCCTACAGTGCTGCCAGCTGAGAACAGCCAGATGATAATTGTGCCCTGAGTTGGGTTGTGTGGTTGTGTAAGTCCAGTGGTAATGCCAGTAATTTGCACCTCATATTAGAGAGATTTGGTGGAGGAGGGCTTTAAAATAATACTCAAGACTACAGTCCAGGTCCTGCCCAGACCTACTGAGTCAGAAACTTGGTGTGGAGCTACCAATCTGTTTCAACAAGCCCTACAGGAGATTCTCAAGGACACTGTAGTTTGAGGACTACTGGGCAGGACCATGCCCAAGACTGGGTGATGGAAAGAAGGAGAAAGACACATTTAAGGGGTACTCACTGTGCTGTGGCCACTGGGTTAGACACTTTAGGTATATGATTGTATTTAATTTTCTAATAATGTATTTATTCACTCAATAAACATATCCTGCCTAAGTCAAGACCTTGTTAGGGTCTGGAAATATAAAGGCATAAAGCACAATGCCTACCTTCAAGGAGACATGCAGTAAATTAATAATTATAAAGTAGTAACAATAATTGTCATCACATATTGAGTGCTAATTGTGTGTCAAGGACTCTGCCAAGTGCTTTACCTGTATTATCTCTAATCCGCACAGCAACCTTAAGGATGCTAAGGTGGTGTTACTGCCAGTTCCCATTTGAGGAAGCTGAAGACTTAAAGAGGATAAATAACTCACCCAAAGGCACATAGCTCACAAGTGGTTAAGCTGGGATTGAACCGTATTCTTAATCACTCCAGCACTAGTTTCTAACCTACAGGTCCAATTCTCATAAGTACCATCTCATGAGGAATCCAAAAAAATTCACAAGTGCCCAGGCATTTTCTGCAGCCTGATTAAATTATAGGTCCAGGTCTTATATATAATGTTATTTTTCAAGTGTTACTAATGCTATTGCATTTAATAAAATACTGGTTACATAGTCATTGTTGTCGTTTGTAATTTTCTAAAGATACTACAAGTAGAGTTACTATTTTGTGGGATAAAATGTGGGGCTGTCAAAGAGAGCTCTTATTTGGAAACATAGGGAACCATATGTTTCCATATGGCACTATACCATACAACATTGAAAGGGTCTGAAGTCTCCTCCAAATTTGAATAATGTATGATCTAATCTCCATTAAAATAAACAAAAGGGTATGTGTACTCCCAAAATCTATGGATACTCTCAAAATCTAGTTTGAGAGCCACTGCAATAAAAACTAAACACTTTCACATAATGGGACCAGTTGGTGACAGTTTTATTTTAAACATAATTACCAATGTATTTCCACTAAAAATTCACTTTAAAAATTACCCAGGGACTTCTCTTGTGGTCCAGTGTCTTGTACTCCATGCTCCCAATGCAGGGGGCCTGGGTTCAATCCCTGGTCGGGGAACTAGATCCCACATGCATGTCATGACTAAGAAGTCTGCGTGCCGCAACTAAAAGATCCCACATGCCACAACGAAGATCCCATGTGCCACAACTAAGATCCAGAACAGCCTAAATAAATAAATAAATAAATAATTTTTTCATTACCCAAATTCTATGACAAAGAGACCACGCAAATGATTCAGAACACTCCTGTTGCAAGACCCTTGTTTTTGCCTAGGAATTCTTTGAGGAACCATCCTTTACTTATTGCTGTTGTGGTTCAAGTGGTGCTGACACCACCCTAAATTTCAGGTTTGGGCTTATGGCCCCAACCTGGTCAATCAGAGAACCTGAACCCCAGACCCTGGCCACAGTGTTTCATTCAGGAATGGGCATATGGCCAAGCTGAGCCAGGTCAGTCAGAGCCTTTCCCAGGGCTTCTAATGGAATTGTTAGAAAGAAGTATTCTATATTTGCTGTAGTACCAACTATTACATAAGCATAAGCCAAGAACTACAGATGACCATCTTTCTACCACATGGAGAGTCTGCTTGAGAATGAAGCCAACACTGAGGACAAATAAGCCAAGAGATAAGAGAAAAATATGCAGATTCCTAATGATGCTATTTGAACTTCTGGATCCAGGATCACCTAAGGCCACCTGATGCTGAAAACTCAGCCTCTGTGCACTGGTGCCAAACTGAATCTCAGAGACAGAGTTTTGGGTGAAGCAGAAAAGAATAACTTTATTGCTTTGCCAGGCAAAGGGGGACACAGCAGGCTCGTGCCCTTAAAAGTGTGTGTCCCAACCCAGGAGGATTTGGTGAGGAGTTTTACAGCAAATGGTTCAAGGGTGGGTTGCTGATAAGATTAGAGTGTGTGCAGGGCCTGCACTCCTTTAATCTGGTCTCAGATAATATCTTGATGAGCTTCTCTGGTTCCTTTAATCTGACCTCCAGTGGTTTTCTCTGGAATGAA
This sequence comes from Globicephala melas, assembly GCF_963455315.2. Lineage (NCBI taxonomy): Eukaryota > Metazoa > Chordata > Mammalia > Artiodactyla > Delphinidae > Globicephala > Globicephala melas. The sequence continues at coordinate 129,192,409 of NC_083317.1, read as the reverse complement.
GAATGCTAACATCTTCCATTTGTTGGGTTTTTTTCTTCTGTAAAGAGCTCAAAGATATTGTTGTGTGTATCCCTTGAGGCAAAACCAGGACCTGCCCCAAGGCTGCACTGTTGTTTCTTGGCTGCTCCTCCCTTGTCTCTGCATCCCCTCCCTTCCCTGATTAGCAACAGTTCAAATCTGTGCTTTGGAACTCAGGGAAGGTCATGGAGGCTGGATTCTGTTCCCTACAAACAAGAAATGGGGGACATGGGAAGGTTTCTGTGCCCAGGAGCCCCACAGAGTACGGCTTTGGTTTCACACCTATACTTCTTTTACTTACTAAACATGGGTCAGTATCGTCCTGGGGCTTTTTTAAACTAGTTTGAATTGTTTTTCTTTCTCTTACAAGTGTCCTAACCAATACATCAGTACTAGGTGTGTGATGCTGTGAGTTACAGACCTACATGGAAGTGGCTGAATTTAGGTGGACTGAGATATAGTGAGGATTCCCCTTCCACATATTCAAGTTGGTAATTGTTTTTATGGATTTACAAAAGAGCTGGTTAAACCATCATGTTATGCTTTGAGATTCAGCTTAGAAGAAAATATTATCATGATGTTAGAGTGAGTTCCTATTTCAATGCAGGCTGGCCAAACTACAAGCAGAAAGGGAAGGCTAGAGAGCCTTGCTAAGAGACAGTGGCCAGCAATATAAGAGGGCTAAGAGTCAGATACTGTCTTCCTAAAGCTAAAGTTAGTGTAAGTCAAGGTAATTAGATGGGAAATGCAGAGGCAATTAAGATTGAGACCTAGAAGAAGCCAGGAATGTGGAGTGAGCCTAATGGCCCAGGCCCCTTCCAACACCTCCAATGGTTCGCTTGCTGCTTGAAAAATACAATTACCCCCATTGCAAAGAGCTCCAGAATGAGGGTCACATTAGCCTTGCTTCAATCCATTGTTTGAGAGGACAAGATGGAAGCAGTTAAGCCCAGGGCTAGGAGCATGAACAGAGCTCTTGAGCCTGTTGCTAAGAGACAGACACTGTAAAAACAGGGTCAGAATTCATAGACCATGACTCCATAAGATCTCTGGCTTTGGTTAATATCCCTTGAAGGTTCTGGAAAGCTACCAACTGGCTAATTGGTCCAACAACAAGTCCTGAAAATAAAGGCCCATGATTGCTCTGTTCCTAAGGTCAGCCCCAATGCCCTTGACTCCCTACAACAAGAAATGAACTATGACAATAAATACAGCTCCTAGAAAAGAAATATATCCCACTGCCCACCTCACATGTGGTTGTGGAGAGCAATAGATAAGGGAAATGCTTTCAAACCAGATCAAGGACAGCTATTTTGACCCAGCAAGGAACTCCCTCCTCCATCAGGGTGTCCTTGGAATGTTCATCCAGGAAGGCATGGTACATGATATTCACTAGTGCCAACAGCATTATTTCCTCATTCCCTATTTTTTTCCAAAAAAGAAATCTCTTATTATGGCTATATTCTTCTGCCTTCACCACTTCCTTCCTGGTATGTTGGGAGCGATTAAATGTATGATTTGACCTTGGTTTGCATTTGAAGAGGCAACAGACAGCATACAAAAACAAGGGAGTGAAGGGTGGACAGAATTGATATATAAATGAAGCTTCAATGGATTCCATAATGCATTGTTTCTTTTTTTAAATATTTACAGAAAAAAAATATTGGGGGAGGGTTTTTATTTCCATAGTAAAAAACAAAACATATTGGTTTTCAGGGAGTCCATATGGTATAGCTTTAGTATTGTACTGGTTTAAGAGTCAGACCTAGATTTGAATCAAGTCTTTCACCTTCCCTACCACACAAAAGGAAGCTACTTTTCTTAGACTGATATGTTTTTTCCCTGTTTTTATACTTTTACTACCATTGCACATGTTCACAAATAATACATAGTATTTACATAGCATTTATTGATTATTTTAAATTTACATTAATAGTATGCTATACTTGTCCTTGAGAAACTTGGCTTTCACTCGACATCATGTTTTTAAGATTTATACATTTGGATATGTTCATTCATTTTAATGACTTGATAGTATCCTAACATACAGATAAATCACCCTTTACTTATTTATTCCCACTCTGACCTTTTGGAGTTTTTCTATTATTATAATTTGTTTTTACAAACAATGGGACAGTGAACATCTTTGGGCACATCTTATATACGTGTAAGAGAATTTTCTAGAGCAGGGGTCCCCAACCCCCAGGGCCGTGGACCAGTACCAGATCACAGCCTGTTAGGAATCGGGCTGCACAGCAGGAGGTGAGTGGCGGGAGTGAGTGAAGCTTCATCTGCCGCACCCCATCGCTCCCGATGGAGCGAATTCCTAGGCTCGAATTACTGCCTGAATTACTGCCTGAAACATCGCTCGCATTACCACCTGAGCCATTCCCGCCCCCACCATCTGTGGAAAAATTGTCTTCCATGAAACCAGTCCCTGGTGCCAAAAAGGTTGGGAACCGCTGTTCTAGAACATATACCTATACAGGAGTTTGCTGGGTGTAGCACGCACCCATCTTCAAATGTACTGGGTCTTCCCCTGGTGTGGTTTTACCATTCGACACTCCAGCCAGTAGTGGACAGGAATTCCTGTTTGTGGTGTCTCCTGAGCCTGATGTGTGGTAGTTTGATTCATGATGTTTGTCTGTTTTTTATTATGAGCCCCTCTTCATCAGGGGTGTTAGGTCTATGGAATTCTGTGTGCCCTGGATTGTGAAAGAATTGCTGCTGAGAAGTTTTATATTTGCTTTTACTGTAGCCTATAGGGTTTCAATGGTCCTTGACCAGGTTTATGATAAATTCTGAGCTTGGGCGTCCCACACCAGACAGGTAGTGTAAATTTGGATCACATACCTCTATGTAGTTCAGGCCTAGGAATTAGGTTTCTCAAATGATTTTTTTTTTTTTCTATCTGCCTAAGTCTCTGGATATATGACAGGCTTCCACGTTGCTTTCCTCGGCCAATGGGTACAATTTTCCAGTCCACATTTTATGAACAGGGAAGCTCTTTGATTTTTCAGGCTTTATACAGAACTCCTCCTCCTTCCATTACCTGTGGTTTGGAAGCCACATAACTGATCCTCATGTAGACACTATAGGCCAAGGCCCAAGTCTCATGTGGAACCCAAACCCCCATGAGTCTCCTGGGTGTGGGCTTCCCCTTATCCACCCACTCACAGTAGCTTTCATTTCCCCTTCTTTTTCCCTACATCTGAGATTAGCTTTGCTTTCAAGTTCAGCAATGCAATTTCACCAAAATTTTGTTGTTGTTGTTTTTTAATCCAGCATTTTTATGTATTTGAATTAAAGCAGGATGGTCAATTCCATTAACATAGTCTGTCATGTTACTAAGAGTCCTCTGAAGTGATTAGGGTCACTTCCTATTTTAAAACTCCACAATTTTAATTAATCACTTTATAAGCAACAAGTGAAAGAATAGATACATTGTGTAGCAAGATCCAAAGAACCAAGCATACCTAGGTATACATAGTACCTGGTTCCCCTTAACATTCCACTCCTGTAATCTGTTACTTAATCCTATATTCAGCCCTTCATTGTAAATACACTCTTAGGTCAGAAGATTTCCCAGGGCAGGCACTTCTTGATTCTTCAGTCTTTGGAACCATAGGTGTGCTGCAGAGTGAAAGCTAACATCTTATGCTCCACGCATCCACCCCACCATCAATACATATGCACACTCTCTCGGGAATGGTCAGTGTGTAGGGAAATGCTTTACTCAGGTTCTTCCACCCAGGACCTTACTTCCTCCTGAAACCAGAATTAATCTTATTTCAGTGAAGGTGCCACAATTGACTTCCTACTCTGTCCTCCACCAACCCCTTGATCATACCAAAATGAAGCTTGAAAGCATGGTGCCTGATATGCAGAGATTCTTCTGCGAGGGTTTATATTGCTGGCATATTGTGATCCCTTTTTGCCCTTCCTTCTGTCTTTGTAACATTTATTCAAAGATCTGTCATTTCCCAACAAGCTGTAAGCCCTTTTATAGTAGGGTTTACCTCTGTATATCCCATCATACCCATCACGTTGGCTAATACACATAAGTACTCAATAAATTATTCTTGGATCTATTATAGTCATTTAGACACATCAGTTGTGGGGATCTACTTTTCAAATCCCCCTCCTAGGACCCTGGTTGGCCCACAACCCTTTCTCTCATCATTGCCCTCCTGTCTTCAACATCTGCTGAACTTCCACTGTGGTGAAGGACCAAAGACCATCTCTTTTAAACACATCTGCTACAGCATGGAGACCATTTGCAAGATAAATGAGGCTTTTCTTGGCTTCAGACTGGGGACAAATGATAAGAAATCTATGAGGGGAGGCTGTTCTCTACCTTTGTGGAAGGAGAAAAAATGAGGGGGAGAACCACAGTGAGGGTGTGCAGTGGATCCTCCAACCTGGGTGATGAGGACTCCATGGGCACAGGTGCGTTTAGTTCAAATTGTGAATCAGGCACCTTAAAATGTCCACGGGTTTTGTCTGGTCATCTGACTTCTGCAAATAGAACCTCATAAAATAATGCAAAAGTTGGGGGGGGTGGGAACATATGCTTTGAACAGTATCATTTCCACGATACAGTGAAATTTTTCAATTGCAAACAGTCTAAATATCAAAACAATCAAGGAATGGTTATTTAAATTGACATTTTTTTCACTGGAGGAAACATTATGCAATCATTAAAAACTATGGTTTTAAAGGCCACATACCACCATGAAAAATACTCGTGGTTTAATGTTAAGTGAAAAAAAAAAGAGAGAGAGAGAAAATTTGTATATACAATAGGATTGCAACCAGATTTTAAAAGTGGTGCTAAGCAGAAAGACTAGAAGAAAATATTCCACCCTGCTAATAGGAATTCTGTTATGTTGCTAGTATTATGGGGGTATTTTTCTTTTCCTTTTTCCAGCTTTTCTGTACTGTGATTCTATTACCGTTATAATGAGCTACGTTACACATAAATGTCCAATTTTTCTTTTAACTGGGAAAAGATTCAATCCTAGTGAAAAGCAGAAATGTGTTCCTCTGTCCTCACTCCTTTCTTTCTCTCCTTCTTTCCTTTCTTCCTTTTTTCTTTCTTTCATGGGACAAAGAGGAACAATTGGAGTTTTAAGAAATCAGAAAGAAGAATATTCTATTTTACTAAAAGTTTAAATTCTTGGAATAATTCTTCTTCCCTTTTCTACTGACAAAGGTGGGAAAGGAACCAAGAGGGAAACAGGCAATGAGAGGACCAGAGGCAAGATTGTTCTGGGAGGTGCCCAGAGGGCACAACAGGTACAATCAGGCAGTTGCAGGGAAATGCAGCAATCAGCCACTTTGTGGAAACCAAGTTTCATGGGTATGCAACATGATGGCAAAAGTTAATTTGGGAAAATGAGGAGCAAACATGGGCTAATCAGCACTGACTGACCGGGCAAAATACTATTTACAAAATACCAAGGATACCTTCCTGCTTCATTTAACCAGAGTACAAAAAAAGCCCCCACTGAATTTTTCTGGACTGTTGTTAGCCACCAATATGGCTTAAAGGATGAAGTGGGGATTGATTGTTGTCTCTTGTGAGTCTCAGGCTTGTACATGTGAACTGCCCCCAGACACTTAGTTCAATCTTTGGTCATCAGTAGGGTCATTCGCACACCTGGAAACTGATGTCTGATTAACCGCTCCCCAGTGGTGCTCCCATAAGCTCAGCCTGGATGCATGGCAGGCCCACAGCTAAACTGTAGTTAGTTTGGGGATTAACTCTTTCCTGTCCTTCTGCCTATCAATCACCTGTGTGTCCTATACAGCTCCATATCCACGCAGGTTTCCTGAAAGCTCTGCAAGAGAAGAGGCCACATGTCCAAGGTAGCTCTTCTATGGTATATAGGGCTATGTTTGGGATAGTTGGCCAGAGGTCTTCACCTAGTCACAAGATGGTAGAACCTCAGGGACTGGCCAGAGCAGGAGAGATCATCACCTTAAAGTCTGGCAGTCCTTGTTCAGGATATTCACCAGAAGTACAGAGCCAGAGACTGGCATGGAAGAGGTTACTATGGCAGAGCTCTGGGTGCCTGAGATTATAAGTACCTAGAAAAGCTCAGAGCAGAAGTTTCTCTGACAGCTGTCAGGGGCCTTTGCTACCTCCAAATTAATGCTTTTCAGCCCTAAACGCTCAGTCTTGTTCATCTGATTTTGGTTGTGGGGTTTTGTTTTTGCATTTACAACAACATATATAAACACATATAAAGTGGATTTATAATGGAGCCACTTGTCTTCGGTGAATAAGATAGTCTTGACAGAAGGCTTATTTCTCCAACACTTGACACTTGCCATCTTGGGCCATACTCGCCTCCTCTTCATGATGCTGGTTGATTTGTGTTCCTGACCAGTATGGACACTACTGGGTTGAACACAATCCTGTGTGTGGTGTCTATTGGGATACCTCCCCATGAGGGTTGGTTCTCTCTGAGGGGTCCATGCTGTGAGCCAGCATAGAAGAGGCAAGAAGAACCCTCATCCCATAGTCATGAGTGGCTAAAACTACAAGTTTCTGAACATATGCTATGGTTCAGGGTCTCACAGGGGTCCCGGTGCTCCTCTAGTCCTAGATCTCACCCAGAAAGGTGGTAGTCAAGATGTCTCTGGCTTCATCTTACTCATCTAAGTCTGGCCAGGATGAGATGATGCCTTGGACAGGACTGCTCCTCACCTCTCTCTCACGTCTCATTTCTAAACGTTTTTATAGATTTTCCTCCCTACCCTTTCCAGGGATGGGATTGTCCATCAAAAGCAGCCACCAAGAAATGACGTGTGCTAGCAGTGTATACTTCAGTGAGAACTACTCTAATGGTTTTCAAACAGGATGTTTCCTAAATATCCATAGGTATCACTCAAAATTATTTTAGATGATGCTCAGCAAACAATATTAATTGTTATATTTTTAAATCTCAACTACAATAAGTCTCCTACATATGAATCTTCAAGTTGTGAACTTTCCAAGATGCAAATGTGTATCTGATTCCAGCAAGGAACCAAAACCTGTACCATCAGTGTCAGGCATGAGTGAAATTGCATCTTGCCCTCCGTCTCCTATTGCTGACGATCCTTCAGCTCTACCATCTCCCACCTCCTCTCCCTCCTGTAGTCAGTAACTCTTCTTGCCTGTTCACTCGGTGCCAGCCCCTGCATGCCAGCTATTGTACTGTACTACTGTAGTTTTCAAGGTACTGTACTGTAAGATTAAAATTATTTTCTTTATTTTTTGTGTTTGTTTTCTATGTACTATTTGTGTATAAACCTATTACGATATAATACTATATAGCTGATTGTGTTAGTTGGGTACCTAGGCTAACTTAGTTGGACTTAACGAACAAATTGGACTTACAAACGCGCTCTCAGAACGGAACTCTTTTATATGTAGGGGACTTACTGTAGATATAATAAAATAAAAGAAGCATAAAAAACGTGTGATTTTATCACTTTTATTAGTTAAGATAAGGCTAAGATAGGTAGTTAAAATAATTTAAAGAAAAGTATTAAGGACTTCCCTGGTGGTGCAGTGGTTAAGAATCCGCCTGCCAATGCACGGAACACGGGTTCGGTCCCTGGCCCGGGAAGATCTTACATGCCACAGAGCAACTAAGCCCATGCGCCACAACTACTGAACCTGTGCTCTAGAGCCCGCGAGCCACAACTACTGAGCCCGCATGCCACAACTACTGAAGCCCACGCACCTAGAGCCTGCCCTCTGCACCAAGAGAAGCCACTGCAATGAGAAGCCCGTGCACCACAACAGGGAATAGTCCCCACTCGCTGCAACTAGAGAAAGCCCATGTGCAGCAACGAAGAGCCAACGCAGCCAAAACTAAATAAATAAATAATAAATTTCTTTAAAAAAAATTAAACTACATTTTTTAAAAGTATTAATTCATAATATTGGTATAACAAAAATCATAAAAAAGTGGAACTTGATAACTGAAATTTGGGAAATACTCTATGGATTACTTCCTTTAAGTAACCTCACATTAAATCTAAATCTGGTTGGGAATGAAAGGATTTGCCCTTTATTAATTCACATCAAGCAGCTTGGGAAGGTGGTCTTAGGGGAGGGTGGTCTTCTGGCCTTGCTGAATTGTGCCCTCGGACCAAAGCCCACACCGCTGAGATGCAAGGATAACCCTATTTCAGCAGCACAAAGATTGGGAGTTCTGCCAAGAATGAAACAGACTATCCTGCAGCTGTTATCTCATTTGTATGAGTAATATGAAAAATGCTGCACAATTTAATATGCCATCTAATGCTTTTATTCTTATCTCACCAGTAGGGCAGGTGGTAGCATACATGTTTGAAAGCCAGTGTAGATTGGTACGGGGGAGGGCCCCAAGAAATGATGTTAGCTGCTATCTGAGCTGAGTAAAATGATATGAGCACAGATATTATTTTATAAAGGCAATCTCACTTGTATCTTCGCCAGTGAGATCTTAATCACAGCACGAAATGGGAGTGGATACCTCCTCTCCTAGTTATCTAGGTATGGGATGACAGCATTGTTATCACTGGGAGAATGGTTATCTGTTATTTCATTTGTGAGATACCAACAAGAAGAGTATCAGGGTGTTTGTAACCACACGTGTGCAGCTCAGAGTGATAAAAGAGTAAGGAGGAGGCTCATCGCCAAGGGTGTGGAGATAATGCCACTTGCACGGGGATGAGATTGATGGTATTGATGAAAGTGGTTTCAAATATTGGGAACCGACTAAAAATCTCTCTCAGGTGCTCAAATTTTGGCTCAGGAGCAGAGGAAAATAAATAAATAAGAGGACGCGAGTGAAGAAAGGGAGCCTGGATGAGAGAGTGATCATCTCAACTCCTTCGACCTTAAGAGAAATGTGGGTAAATAAATCTTTCATGACTCTCTGTATTTGAAGATGAACTACAGCAATCTTCAAACTACTGAGGGGCACAGATAATATTTTTTTTCTTTCCCACATTCTCCATCTTATTTATCTTTTCTGATTTTCTGTTCTTTTTAAACAACCAAGATCTCAGATAAGCTTCAACAAACAAAACTAAGACATTAACAGCAACAAAAATCAGGGCACAAATTCTTCAATGTAAAAGAGAGACCAGGGACTTCCCTAGTGACACAGTGGTTAAGAATCCACCTGCCAATGCAGGGGACATGGGCTCAAGCCCTGATCCTGGAAGATCTCACATGCCACAGAACAACTAAGCCCGTGAGCCACAACTACTGAAGCCCACGCACCTAGAGCCCACACTCTGCAACAAGAGAAGCCACCACAATGAGAGGCCCACGCACCGCAATGAAGAGTAACCCCTGCTCTCCGCAACTAGAGAAAGCCCACGTGCAGCAATGAAGACCCAACGCAGCCAAAAATAAATAAATAAAAATAAATAATATTTTTAAAAAAGAGAGACTAGAAAGAGCCTCACTACTGTAACACTGAACATTAACCCCAAAATAGTCCATATCTGTAATTTATAAGAAAAACAATGTCAGGTTAAAGAGGCAATATTCTATAGTGGTGTTTCTGTTAGCTCTAACTGCCTTTGACTTTTTTTTCTTTTTTTTTGATGAAATTCATTATATCCAAACACCTATTTTAATTAATTTATTTATTTTTGGCTGTGTTGGGTCTTCGTTTCTGTGCGAGGGCTTTCTCTAGTTGCAGCGAGCGGGGGTCACTCTTCACCGTGGTGCGCAGGCCTCTCATTGTGATGGCCTCTCTTGTTGCGGAGCACAGGCTCCAGATGCGCAGGCTCAGTAGTTGTGGCTCACGGGCCCAGTTGCTCCATGGCATGTTGGATCTTCCCAGACCAGGGCTCGAACCTGTGTCCCCTGCATTGGCAGGCAGATTCTCAACCACTGTGCCACCAGGGAAGCCTGGCCTTTGACTTTTGACCACTTTTTCCTGTGGTTGGCAAAATCATTTTCTTCTTTCCCACGTGAAGACTGAAGTCTATAATGTTAATGCTCTACCCCACTCTCTCTCTCCCACTCTCTCTCTCTCTCTCTCTCTCTCTGTCTCTCTCTCTCCCCCTCTCTCTCTTCCTCTCCCCCTTTCCCTCTGTCTTTCTCTCTATCTCTCTGTTGGAGGACAAAAGTAATGAAAAGTGCCCACCAAACTGAGAAGGCATATTGAAACTGAGAAACGAGCAGGCAGCTCCACAAAATCAGTGGGTCAGTTTATTTTAGGGCACTTACTCACAGGGTAGGATGGGGGGGATTGGGCAGACAACAGACCGGAAACATGCGCAGCTGCACTCTGCACCACCAAGGGGCTATGGGGACAATTTTATAGTTAACCTAGGGCATGGGGGTAGGTGTTTGGAAACAGGATGTACATTCCTAAGTCAAAATTTATGAATGGGTAACTAGTCTTGTGGGTACCAGGAATACGTCAGGGAAGGTTTTCATCATTGTTTGGGGACCAACAGAGCATAGAGGCTACCCGGTCCTAATGATTATTAAATAATATCTATTAACTACAAAGCCCTTGGTGACAGAGAAGTGACTCACTGAACAGTACAGTCCTGTGTAGGGTCAGGGGAAGGACAGGGGAAACTATAAGGGCCCAAGATGGCGTCAGTAATGCTAACAGCCACTCATCCTCTCTCTCTCTCTCTCTCTCTCTCTCTCTCTCTCCCCCTCCCTCCCTTCATTTTTGTTTTTTTAACTTTACTTCAACTCAGTGAAATCATTAATCATGAAGGTATTGCTTGTAATGCTTTCAAACAAAATAGAAATGTATAACAATGACAATTATTAGTCTCCTATCCTCAAATCACCCCCTTTGAAATAATCAATCTAAATAGTTTGAGGTTTTTGTTTCCATAGCTTTTCCTAGGCCTTAACAATATACACACATTGTGCCAAACAGCTATAATGTGAATACTTTCAAGGCAATAAATATAAATCCAAGTCATGTTTTTTAATGGCTTTATAATGTTTCATATTATATATATATATATATGTTATTCAATTATTCCTAAATTGATGAACATTCACATTTCCTACTCTCCAGTCTCTATTTTTTACAATCACTGCTGCAATAGTTACCTTTATACATCTCCCCTTATGTATTAGCACTTTATTTGCTGAAATAGTGGGATTATTGCATCAAAGAGTATGTCCATCTTTTATTTGTTAAATATGTTTAAATTACTTTCCCAAAATGTTATAGCTACTCACATTCCCACAAACAACAGATGAAAGAGCCTGTTTCCCCACATCAACCCAAGCTCTGGCAATCCTCAACCTCTTCATGTTTTGCTGATGACTGAGTAAAGATGCTATTCCATTCTTTTAATTTTCATTTCCTAACTTCCTTTGAGGCTGCACATCTTTTCGTATGTTTACTTACTTTTGTTTCCTTAGGTATGAGCTGCCTTTGTGTTTCCTTCTAATGGCTGTACGCCTTTTTCTTAACATTCTATAGAGCTCTTGAGATACGAACCTTTTGTCTACCACATGGGTTGTGGGTATTTTCCCCCATGTTTTGTTTATGAAATCATTTGACATAGAAGTTTTAAATATTTATCTCATCTAATATGTCAATGTTTTCTTCTTTGGATTATGGGTTTCCAGGCTTATTTTAGAAAGTCTTCCCCACCTCAAGGGCCAAGGGTATATACTCTTCTAACATTTGGGTTTTTTTTTTAATTCTTAATTTTACTTTGGTAACAAGGAAAAATAGGATATACCTTAACATAATTAATTACTTTACTGTTTGAGACAGGACTTCTTGATATCACTTTGTCATAACCTGGTCTTTTTCAGCCCCAACAAATGATCCTTCCATCACCACCACCACCCAAAAAAATTCAATTAGGAATTATCAATAAAATAATTGAACTTAATAAAGTATACAATATTTAATGAATATGCAAGAAGTAACATCCAGAATAGAAAAAGCAAACAGTCAAGTGTCCAGGAGGTTGATCCGCAGCCTCTGAAATAGTGCTATACCTGATTCATGGCTGCAGTCCCCCAGGACCTCTCCCAGGCACTTGTACAAATTAAACACTTCAACAAGTATGCTTTTACTGGTTGGATGGGTGGATGCATGGATTCATGGGTTTCAAACAAGCCTTTAACAAATACATCTCCAATCCAAAAACTAACCAAGGGCCAGTGTGAAAGCATTAGTGATCAAAATTAAACTCCTACAGGTATAGCCCATATGCAATTAGTAGTTTACATTTCACTCATCTGTATAATGAAATATCTCTTTTAGTTTAACCACAGAGTGATTAAATTGCTTTCAAAGAAAGTTTTTCAGCTTCAAATGCCAATCAAAGAACCCTTAAGTAGTAATTATCTGAGGCAGAAACTATTGAGCTCAGAGGAAATCAACTTACCGGCATCTGGTCGCTGGAAGGCACAGATTAGCTGCTCCTAATGTGATTTTCACGACAATAATTAACAACCATGACTTTACAGATGACAAGGAGCTCTCTATACATTATCCCATCTGATTCTCACACCCATTCTACAGATTTAAAAAAAAAAATGAGTTTCAAAGAAGATAAGTAAATGTCCTGACAAACTAAGATTCAAATCAAAAGTCCTCTCCCTCTAAATCCCATTCTGTTGTCACTAGAGCAAATATATCCACCACCACCACCTTCATTCCCCACAAAGATGGAAAGCAAGACTATATGATTAGGGACTTCCCTGGTGGTCCAGTGGTTAAGATTCTGTGCTTCCAATGCACAGGGCGTGGGTTTGATCCCTGGTCAGGGAACTAAGCTCCCACATGCTGTGGCCAAAAAGTAAAAAAAAAAGAAATTATATGATTATTGTCCCCCAAAGGAGCAGTTACTCCTTACCTCCCAGGGATCTGCACATTGAGATATCTTCTCAAAGATTTTGTTTCATAAAACCCACAGACTATCTTCAGACAGTCCCAGATCTTCATCTTCCAAGAGATGAGCATAGCAGGATTATAAGCAGCAGGGATTTGTGCTTGGGCAATGGGTCATCAGCCATAGACATCAGGGGAGGTGGGAGGGGGGCCAAACTCAGGCAAGTGAGGGAATCTTCTGAACATCATTGCAGCAAGCAAAAATGACTCCATTTCTATCAGTGAGCTTTGAGCAGGGTGGGGTTGGGGTGCAGCTCTATATCTACACCGGCATCTGCTGAGACAGCCTCACTCCTTCCGGTTTGAGTGGTGAGGACATGCAGGTCACTGATGGGCCATTCTTCACTCCCAACACAAGGCTCTTTTGGATCTGCCTTCTCTTTTCCACCTTCCAGCCCCTCTGCCACATCTACTTCATGATCATGTCCCGGATACGCAGCGTGACCCTGCTACATCCCAACTCTGCATTTGGCAGTTCCGAGGACCCTCATGAATGGACTCTTTCTGCAGGTTTCCCTAGGCCCTTCCCAACCCATCCCACAGCTACTCCCAGTCTGGGGTCATGCCCTTTCTCGCTTCCTGTCCAGGAAAGAAAACCCCTAAACCAGTGATTCTCAACCAGAATTGGTCCCATTCCCCATGGGGTACTTTGGAAATCTGTGGACATATTAAGTGGTTGTCACAACAGCAGGAGTTATATTACCCACGATTTTCATTTTATTTCAGGATAGTAAAGAAGACTTCACAAAATATTTACTACATAAAGCAGTCATTAGTTTTAATAGGACTGAGGATCACTGTCTTCAACTACCTCCCTTCCCTTCTTCTCAGGATGAGTTGAAGAAGGGTGGCCACAGAGTACTGTGTTATTGGGACCCTCATCTCTTTCCTCTTCCTGTTTTTCTGGCTCTGCCTTCCCTCAGTCCAGGAAAACACTATCCAATCCTAGGGTTCAGAAAACCTGTCTGTGACTCCCTCTGACTTCACTATTCCCTGAGATCCCTCACAGTCTCAGCTTTTTACAGCCAAAACCTGAAGCTAATTCTTCTGCTGTCATTGCCCTCCCCTGAAGCAAGGATGCTCCAGGGTCCAGCTGCCCATATATGATAAGGGTGACCAGGTAAGGGATGTACTAGGGAAAACACATCCACTAGTATTTGCAAATGTTATCCCAACACATTATCAAGAAAGACCCGCTTACTAAGTGGTCATTTGAAACAGCCTCCAGAATGGTTTTGTTACACCGTCATAGGCCACAGAACAAGGCAGTAATTCCAGAGTGTACAAAGCTGCTAGGTGGACCTCACTACTGCTCAAAGCTGCAGCACCATCAAAACACAGCAGACCCCTAAACAAGAGGATTCTACTCAAGCATCTGCTTTACGCCTTCCCACCCTCTACACCCAGAGAGCTCTACTCACCTTATGGCTTTGCCATAAATTCCCCTGATTCTGTTTGTACAGAACCAATGGCTCCTGCTTCTGCATCTCCATGGTGCATTTTACAGATTTCAGTTCTAATGTGCTACGTAGGGTAAGAGCTGTGGGTTACCTCCACAGGTCCCACCAGACTCTGAGCTTCCTCTGGGGAGAGGCCTTGTCATATTCAGTCCTATATTACCAAAATCCGGCACTGTGCCCTCAGTTCATCCAAGGGCTAAAAAAAGAAAAGCACAATCAACCTAGTCCAGTACCTAAGACAGCTCTGCACTGATCCAAAAACAACAGGTTTCTTAGTGTTCCTGCCCATGTGACTCTGAGTCAGCCCCACCCACAGAGTTTGGTGGGAAATTTTGAAGGACCCCTCTTCACAGTCCTTGGTATTGCACAGGAAGCCCTGTGAAAGGTTATGCAGCCCAGAACAATTGGGGCAGGTCTCTGGTTGTCAGTTCCCAGTGGACAGGACCGGCTACATCATTGGTACAGCCCAGTCAGTGCAAAATCAAAATGCATGTCTCTTTGTTCAAAAATTGTTATGAATTTCAAAACAGTGCGAGCAGAGCGTTAAACCAAGTACAATGCACCGGTCACATGATGTCAGTCCTGCCCGTGGGTGTTTCTCCCATGCTCCCATCCCCAGAGCACAAGTGGTCTGCTCAGTAATATGTGACTTCCCTATGTCTTTGCCTAACTTTCCTGAGGCCCCCAGGCTTCAGTGCCCAGGGTTCACCCCGTGGACATACAACTAGGACACTGTGTAACTAGGGGCTAGGTATCTGCCACACAAGGGATTCATATCTCCCGCCTCCCAGAATGAACTCTTCCCCTCCCTGGCTCAACCACATACATCTAGCCACCCTTTTGCCTAGCACAAAGCTGACTTTCCCTTTCTCCCCTTCAGAGACAATTTTGATGAGGCTATCCTTCCAAATGAAGGTCTGGGGTAAGGGGTTTTCTTCATAGAGGCCCCTGTAACACAAAGAAGTTATGTAAGAATATCCTAAACTCAGGATCTAAACCCTGGGAACAAGGCAGGCAACTCAGCCTCATTGTAGGGAGCTGATGGGGAGATGCAGCTGTGAAAATGCACACCCAGCACACCCATCTGCAGGGGTGGCCACAGTGGTGTGCTGGTAAATATTTAACAATGGGGTCCCTGAAAGGATAAAAAATAACTTGTAACATTTGCCAGTTTTCGTGAGATATGTACCTCCACTATGGCTGAACTCAGTGATCTCAAGCTACCACCATGAAGTCACTGGACAGAGGTGAGAAGATAAGCACACAGGCCCTCTCCCGAGCTGGTGCTAGCCCATTCCTGCACACCACAGGAAGGCCAGCGCTGGCTCCAGCCCAGTGTTGCCATGTGGGCCGGGCTCGGCAGATCTGAACTTTCAAGAGAATGGAAGTCAAATTTTCATATTTGATGTCTCCATTTTCAAGTTGTGCAGGCCCATGAATCCCTGAGTTCGGAATCCTGGCCAAGGCCAGAGAACTCTTGTGGTGTTGAGGTGTGGAGGGAAATTTTGCCTTTTAGGTCTTCATATCTCCTGCATCATGAAAATAAAACAATAAATTTCAGAAGGTCACCTACCCTACCAGCCTCTCTCTCGTGCATTCCCCCATTAGCCTCACAGAACATTCTGAGGCTTATGATTGCTCAGCCAGGACATTTCCAGTCATTACATTGAAAGAGCTCAGCTAGAGACCAGTTCTTTGGTACCTTCTCAGTGATATCCCAATATCTGGAAAGTATGAAAATAACTAATGGCAACAGTTGATGGTGATGATCAATGTTGACGATATACTTTTAAAAGCATGGGCTCCAGGTTTGCTGGACCATTTAGGCCTCTGTTTTACCCTTTTCCTCCTCTCCTGTTCTTTTCGATGATACTTTATGTATATTCCATGTCACTCAGCAGCTACAGGAGATGGATGACTATGGAAGCAAAAGATAACGGGCAGAAGCAGTGAGAATTTTCTCTTGCCTGCGGCAGGCAGTTGAATACATTTTTCAAGCCTGAAACATCATAGAAACAGAATGATTTTAAGTGCCCTTTCTTTTATTTTCATTCGTTTGCTTTGTGTGTGTGTGTGTGTGTGTGTGTGTGTGTGTGTGTGTGTGTTTAATTGCTCATTTTGCTTAAGGAGCCTCAAGGCATGAGCACAGCAAAGTATCATTAATTAAAATATTTAAAATTACAGCAGCGGTAACAAAGCTTCCGAAGAAGCCCAGGCAGCACAGACAGCAAACACAATTATTATCCATAATAACAGCCAAATCATCACTACTGCTCTCTACTCAGAGACAATGCATGCTTCCTGGAGCGCTCAGTGACTGTGACAATGAGTAAATCGTGACTACCTAAAATGGGACTAGGTGGGATTTCTGGGGCTGTTCTCAGTCTACACACAAACCTTGCCATGCCTCCTCCCCCAGCCTCACCGCTTGTGAGGGTTTTCTAGGCGAGAGCTGCTGCATGGCAGCCACTCACGCCCCGTCCCCAGCTCATCTCCCAGAATCCAGGGGGAGGTTCAGCAGTGAATCAGCCAGGGCCTGATGTGCCAGCTGCTACACCATAAACATGTTAGTGCTCTTCCTGCACCTGGAATAACCCTCTGTAGGAAATTATTCCCCTAAAATAAGTCCACAAGAGAGTAATGGTAATGGTAATGGTAATGGTAATGGTAATGGTAATCACTTATGATAAAGCTTTTAGACACAGGAACACATAGAGCATTACCCATGCTACTCCAAATGATGAAGAGAAATCCTTATTCATTCATTCATTCATTCATTTAAGATTTATTGAGCACCCACCATGTGCCAGTTTCTGGGTCAGGACTTTCTCTAGGGATACTGAGATAGAAGACAGTCTGTATCTTCAGTTTGCTCAAATTTTAGTGGGAAAGATGCAGACAGTTATAATAAAGTGAAGGACAGCTGGGATGGGAGCAAAACAGGGAGGCACCCAACCCACTGGGTGAGAGAAAATGAGGGGCCATGGAGTGCTTCTCATGGGAGATGATGCCTGACTTGAATTCTAATGGTACTCACAGAAAATGCTATTGGTGCCCCTCCCATATCTCCTTGGCACTTAACATGTCCCTGCAGGCCCAACTTCCAACTTCCGACTTCAACTGCTAGCACCTGAAACTCTGAGGCCGAGGACTTCATCCAATTGCTGTATAAGCTCTGCCTGCTTGAGTGGCAAGCCAACATGCCAGAGAATTAACTCCTCCTGGCAGAGCCCTTGACCAACAACAGATGGAATTTGGTAGATAAGTACTCCAGGAATCTCATCTCTCAGGTAGGATAACTCAGAGACCAGTTCTTCACTGCTCTACTCTATCTCCCAGAGTTCTCCAGAGGGATTAAGCTAGTCGCCCATAGGACTAACCTGCACTTCCCTCATCTCCTGCCAGAATCTCATGGGATCACCTTCCAAATGAACTGCTTGCACTAACAAGCCTTGTCTCATGGGCTGGGGCTGGGCCATCTCAAACTAAGACAATGCTCCAGTTAAAGAGAACCATATGGGAAAAGTCCAGAGGCAGGACAGTTACCCACTGTAAATAGTTATCTGGGTAAGGTTAAAACACAGAGGTGGGTAAGGGAAGAGCTAGTCTCTGCAGTGGTGACAGCCAAGATTACAGACCCCTCTTAAGGTCTTTTTGTGTTTGGATCTCTCCACAAGGAATACTCATACACACACATTCAGGTTAAATATACAGTAACTTACTCTGCTCCCTGTACCACTCGGGGTCTCATCTTGGCTTCCGCCTCTGATTTTGTCTTCTTTCAATTAAGTGATCTGACTCCAAACACTTTATCTTGGCACAACTGACCTGGAAGCCGCATAGCATACTCCCTATAGCCATTGTCTCAGTTCTAAAACCAGGGGCACAAAAATGGTACCTGTGGTCACCAGTCTCCAAGATGGCTCCAAATGACCCCTCCTTCATCCCCATAGTCATGGCTTTGTGTGTGACTATGTTTCAAGGCTTTGTGTCCACTTTGTTTCAAGGTTGATCTGCATGACCAAAAGAATATGGGAGAAGTGATGGCATATGACTTTCAAGGCTAGGTCATCAAAGGCATTGCAGTTTCTGCCTTGCTCTTGGATTGCTCACTCCAGAGAAAGCCAGCTGCCATATTGTAGGTTGCTCAAGCAGCTCTCTGGTGAGGTCCATGTGGTGAAGAATGGAGGCCCTCTTCCAACAGCCATCAAAAACCTGAGATCCAGCCAACAACTATCTAAGTGAGCCATCTTGGAAGCAGACCCTTCACCCCCAGGCAAGTCTTCAGAATACTGCAATCCCAGACAACATCTTGCCTGTAACCTCATAAGAGACTCTGATCCAGAACCACCCAGATAATATATTCCCACATTCCTGAATCTCAGAAGCTGTGCAAGATAACAAATGCTTGTTGTTTTATGCCACTAGTTTCAGGGTAAGTCGTTTCCCAGCAATAGATAACAAATGCAGTGTCACATGCCCACTTCCCACCCAGCCTAGCTCCACCTCTGAATCAAGGCAAATAAGAAAGAAGGAAAAGATTGTAACAGGAGATGATGAACTTCATTTTGGACACCTAAGTAACATCAAAAAGGAGATAATAGGAGGTGAGCAGTTGGAAATATGAGCCAGATGCCTATGCAGGGAAGAAACTAGGGCTAGAGGTCCAATGAATATTAATGAGTTGTCAGGATATGGAGGTTAATGAAGACCTGTTGTGAAGGGAAAGGACCAAGAAGTGTGTATGTGGTTCAAATTATCCCTCCATAAATACTGGTAGAGTTAGTCAGTGCTAAGAGTTGGGTTACAAGGAATCAAACTTGTGGTAAGTTTTCCTACTTTAAAGGTGAAAAACCCAAAAGTCCCAAGGGGTCCTGTATTAGCTACTAACTGCTGCATAAGAAATTTTCCCATTACTTAGTGGCTTAAAATAATAAACATTTGTTATTATCTTACACAGTTTCCATGGGTCTGGAATACAGAAGATACTTAGCTGGGTGGTTCTGGTAACATACACAAGAACATTTATCATAGTATTGTTTAATAGAAAAAATTAGAAACAATCTAAGTGTGCAATAATAGGAAATGGACAAAAAATATATATCTATTAAAAATGAGGTTTAAGAAAAATTTTCAGTAACATACGAAACTGATCATAATGTCACCCAAAACTCATGATGTAAAATCAGAGTATGATTCCAATTTCATTAAAATATTTAAATTATATAAAAAGACAAAAAAATGTATCTACCAAAATAGTTATATAAGTTATCTCTTACAAAGTAACAGACCACACCCAAAAGTAGTGGCTTAAAACAATAACCATTTATTTGTTTATGATTCTACAGTTTGAATAGTTCTTCTCCTGGTTTATCCTGGGGTCACTTACACAGCTGCAATCACCTGGTGGCATGACTGAGACTAGAAATCCAAGAGGGCTTCACTCACCTATCTGGCCCCACAGCCAGGATGACTGGAACAGTTAGGGGCTGCCTGAACCTCTCTCTCCCTCTCCCTCTCTCTCTCTCTCTCTCTCACCATGGTCTTCCAGCAGGGCAGCCAGATCTCTTCGCATGGTGGTTCCAGGCTCCAAGAGGAAATGTTCCAAAATAATAACCTCTCATATGCAAGTATTTATTAAGTCTGTGCTGTGTTACATTTTCTAATTCCCCATTAGCCAAAGATGGCAAGTCTAAAATGAATAGGGCAGGCCGACAGACTGGAAATTAAGGTAAGAGTTGACGTTGCAGTCTTGAGTCTGAATTCCACAGGGCAGCAGACTGGAAACTCAGACAGGGTTTCTATATTGCAATCTTGAGGAGAATTCCTTCTTCCTCAGAAAACCTTCTTCCTCAGAAAACCTTCGTCATTGTTCTTAAGTCTTGCAACTGATTGGGTGAGGCCCACCCACAAAATAAAGGGTAATCTGCTTTTCTCAAAATTGACTGATTTGAATATTAATCACATCTTTAAAAAATGCCTTCACAGCAACAGCTAGACTTGTATTCAGAAAAAAAAAAAAAAAAAAAACTGGGCACCATAGCCTAGCCAAGAGGGCACATAAAATTAACTATCACACATGGCCAAGCCCAGAGTCAATGTGGGAGGGGACAGCACAGGGCATGAAGACCCAGAAGCACTGTCCATAGGGAGCCACCAATAGAACAGGCTACCATGGTAGATATATGTATATGGCAGGCTTTTTCCTTTTTTATCTGTATGCTTGAAATTTTCTGCAAAGAGCATGTATAACATTTTGGAAAAATAACAAATGTTTTATAATGATTCATACTCTTTATTTTTAAATGCAAGACATGCAGAAAAGTACAAAAAAGAAATCAAGTCCCTGGAAATCTTACCAATCAGAAATAATCAATGTTATCATTTTGTGATCATCTTTGCAGCCACTCTCTGATATTTACACAGGTCAGGAAAAAGAGAGAATAAGAAAGATGGGGAGATAGAGACAGACATTTCTAAAAATGAGAAGATTCTATGAATGTTATTTGTAAATCTAATATTTTTCTTGAATTTAGCAGAAGAGAAAGAAGCTGAAAGAAATTTGAAAGATTCATAGTACATCAAATGTTTCTTCATTAACTTAAAAATTAAGGCTAAAGAAATATTTTAAATGTTACAAAAACCCTGAAGAGGTTGTACTCATATTTAATAAGGATTTGAAATAGTATTGGCTAACTCGCTGCTCCAAGAAGCATGGAGGTGATAATACTCTCACACTTCCTCTCACCTTCCCTCCCCCACCCCCCAGTGTCTACTGATTACGTTGGTTCCCTTTGCCATAGTTTATAATAGTGACATTCGATGCTGCAACCACACTCTGCTGAGAAAAAATAGTTTTTTATCCTAATGAATTCATTGCTCACCACTAGTCCCTCTTTACAGCCTCACCAAACCTGATCTCATCTGCCAAAGAGCTCTGGATTTATGCAAGCAGGTCATATTTAAGACTTGTGTCTGTTGCTTTCATATGTGGGCAACTCCTTGGCTGCATATACTTTTCTTAGGTCTCAATTTCCAAAGCTCAGAACTTTATAAACAGTGTGCCATCATCTTTGAACACAGGAAGTTATCACAGAGTATAGGAGGGTAGCCTACTCTTTCCCACTGTCAGGAATTGCTTTGTGCGTAGATGCCTGGGGAATTCCTTCTTTATTCTTTAAGTTCAATCATTTAACCATGAAAAATCTTTGCTGTCAGTCATTCTCCATCTTTTTTCCTTGGCGTGTGGTACACCCTTCCACATGCGGATTTGCGGGTTGGAATAGTCTCTGAATTCTTCCTCTTTGTTGGATTCTCTACTACCGGGACACCCATTACCTTGTTTTGAATCATCTTTGTCTCACTTCCTCTTCCTTCTAATTATTTAATCTTTTTTTCTTCTTCTTCCTCTGCATTCAGTATGATTATCTCTAGCTTTCCCTTCATGCCATTAATTTATTTTTTAGCTATGACTACTCTGTTCCTTGTTATTTTGTGTTACTTTATTCAAATCATTTCCTTAGGTCTGCAATCTCCTTTTATAACTCATTCTGTTGTTTTATCATCTCATCTTTCAGCTCTTGTTCTATCACATTTATAATCCTACTAATTTTTCTCTAAAGGAAAACATCGGTGGGGAAGCCACTTCTTATCACCTGATTAGTGTTTCTTCCAGGCTGGGTTCTTCACCTGACTTTTCCAAGGCCACACCTGACTTTTTGACTAATTGATTTTCCTGTGGTATTTTTGCCTATCTCCTCTTGCTTGTGCCTAATGTGAGCAGCTCAATCCATAACACTGTTCCCTCCTTACCTGGGGCCAGTTTGCCTTCCCCTGGGTATTGCTGGTCCAACCACTTTTCTGTAGCCTAAGAGAGGACAGAGCTCAGGCAGAAATTACTTCAGCCCTTGTTGAGGAAGCTTTGCTCCAAGATCTCCTTTGAGAAAACATTAATGCCTAAGGCTAGGACCCAACCCTCAGAGCTGAGAGCATGGCCCACTTTGTGGGCTAAGGTTCATCCTCCAATCCAGTCCAATGTCTTGGCAGATAACAAGCTCTTTACCCTACTGGTGGGACCATAAACTGATATCACCTTTCCAGAGAACAATTTGGTAATAGGTATCAAACCTTTATATATGACAATCTTATATATCATGATCCATATTTATAAATTTGATTCAATAATATCTCTTCTGAAATTCTAGTTGGGAAAAAAAAGGGAAACAAAGACTCATTTGCAAAGAAACTGTTTGGAGCATTACGTATAATAGCAATAAACTGGAAATACTTTAAATGTCCAACACAGAGGCATGTTGCGGTAAAGGTTGTAGCAAATAAATATAAGGTTCATGAAGAGATTTTAATGATATGATTAGATGCCTACAATATAATATTAAGTAAAAGACCAAACTACAGAATTAAACATACAGTAATATCTCAATTATGTTTTTAAAATGCATAGGAACCACACCTAGGTAGAATCATAGACCCAAAGCTCCAGGAGGGCAAGAACCAGGACTGTTTGGTCATTCCTATGTAACCAGAACCTAACACAGTGCTTGGCACATAACAGATGTACTATGAATAAATGATTTAAATTAATTCAACAAAATTAATTTATCTCAGGATTCAAGAACAGGAATAGTTGCATTTCTGAATGACTGATTTTATAGATCTTCTGTCACACTTTGACTAGTAGAAACCGACACATTGGGTCTAACGGAGATAGAGGTTCTCAGGAAGACATTTTGTATATCACTATCTCATTCCCCACCCTTATTTATTCTTTGACAGGGATTTTTTTAAAACAGTTTTATTGAAGAATAATTTGCATACTGTATAATTCACCCATTGTAAGTGTACAATTCAATAATATATGGAAACTTCCTATGGAATTATACAACCATCACCACAATCCAGTTTTAGAACAGTTTCATCACCCAAAAGAAATACCTTCAAGCTCATTTGCAGTCAGGCCCCATCCCTACACCAACCTCTAGATAACCACTGATCAGCTTTCTGCCTATATAAATTTGCCTTCACTGGATACTTTGTATAAATGAAATCATACGATACAAACTCCTTGGCAACCAGTTTATTTCACTTAATGTTTCAGAGGTTCATCTATGTTGTAGCACCACTTCTTTTTCTTGATGAATAGTATTCCATTGTGTGGATAATACAACATTTTACTTATCCATTCCTTGCTAGCCAGTTGATGGATATTTGGATTGTTTCCAGTTTGGGGCCATGAATAAGATTGCTATAACCATTCTCACATAGGTCTTTGTATGAACACATGTTTCATTTCTCTTGGGTAGACTGCTAGAAGTGAAAATGCTGGGTCATAGGGTAAGTTTTTGTTTAACTTTTTAAAAATGCCAAAGTGTTTTCCAAAGTGGTGGTACCACTTTTCATTCCCACTTGGAATGTATGAGGGTTCCAGTTTCCCCACATTCTGGCCAACACTTCATATAAACTGCTTTCTTGATTTTAGCCATTCTAGTGGTTGGTACAGGTATCACATTGTACTTCTAATTTGTACTTCCCTAATGACTAATAATGTTGACCACTTTTTCTTAAACTTAATAGACACTCATGTATGTACTGTTTAGTGAAATATCTATTTAAGTCGTTTATCCATTCTCTAATTGACTTGCTCTCATTATAAACTTTTAAGAGGTCTTAACATATTCTGAATAGAAGTCCTTTATCAAAAATATAATATGCAAATACTTTCTCCAAGTCTGTAACTTGTCCTTGCATTTTCTTAATGGTGTCTTTTGAAGCGAAGAAGCTTTTAATTTTAATGAAATCCAATGTATCATTTTTGTTCATTTTTGCCTTAAGCTTTTGATGTCATATCCCAAAACTCTTTGCCTAACCCAACACCACAAAAATATTCTCTGATGTTTTCTTCCAGAAGTTTTCCAGTTTATCTCTTACATTCAAGTTGTTGATCATTTCAGTTAACTTTTCTGTGCATGGTATAAGGTAGGTGTCTAAGTTCATTTTTATTTTTCCAGATGGATATTCAGTTGTCCCAGCATCATTTGGTGAACAGACTGTTCTTTCCCCCATTAAATTATCTTAGCATCTTCTCTGAAAATCAGTTGACTCTAAATGTAAGGAGTCTCAATTCTGATCCATTGATCCATATGTCTTTCTTTATTCCAATACCACACTAGTTTGATTGCTGTAACTTTATATTGAGTTTAGAAATCAAGTGGTATAAATTCTCCAATTTGGTTCTTCTTCTTCAAAATTCTGTTTGCTATTTTAGGTCTTTATATTTCCATATAAATTGTAGGATTAGCTTGTCAATTTCTACAAAATTCTGCTGGGTAATTAATTAGGATTGCATTAAATCTATAGGTCAGTTTGGGGGAAATGAGATGTTAGTAATATTGAGTCTTTCAATCCCTGAACATGGAATTTCTCTCCATTTACTAAGATATGTTTTAATTTCTCTAAACAATGCTTTGTAGTTTTCATTGAACAAATATTGCATTTCTTTGCTAAATTTAGTCCTAAGTATTTTATCTTTGTTGTTGTTTTTGTGACTGGTATTAAGAAAAATTTCATTTTGGGGATTGTTCATTGCTAGGATATATAGAAATACAATTAATTTTTATATCTTGATCTTGTTTCTGTAAACTTGCTAAGCTTGTTTATTAGTTCTAGTAGTTTCTTGGTGGATTCCTTAGAATTTTCTACATATGGGATCATGCCATCTGTGAACAAAGACAGTTTTACTTCCACCTTTCCAATTTAGATGACTTTATTCATTCATTCATTTGTCCTTTCATTAATTCTTGCCTTATTGCACTTGTTGGAACTGCCAGTACAAAGTTGAACAGACAAGGCAAAAGTGAATATTCCTGCCTTGCTGCCAATCTTAGGGGGAAAGCATTCAGTTTTTCAGCATTAAATATGGAGTTAGTTATAAGTTATTTTATCCATTATAAGTTTAAGGAAGTTCCTGTATTTTGTGGAGTATTTTGATCATGAAGAGTGTTGGATTTTGTCAAATGATTTTTCTGTATCCATTGAGATGATCATCTGGTTTTTTTCTTGTAATATATTAATATGATGTATTACATTAATTGATTTTTGGATGTTAAACCTTGCATACCTTAGATAAATACCATTTGGTCATGGTTTATAATGCTTTTTATTTATGTATTTTTTTACATACTCTATTGTTCCATTTATATAATATTTTTTCTTTTTTTCTTTTTTTTACAGTAGGTACTTGTTGGTTATCTATTTTAAATATAGCAGTGTGTACATGTCAGTAATATACTGCCAAATTCAGTTTGCTACTATTTTGTTAAATTTTTTTCATTTATGTTCATGGAGGACATAAGTCTTTTCCTTTTTTGTCTTTCTCTGACTTTGGTGTTAGGGTAATGGTAGCCTCATATAGTGAGTGGGGATTGATTCTCTATTTATTTTAAGGGTTTGTGAATTCTTTAAATATTGAATAGAATTCACCAATGAATCCATGTGGACTTAGGCTTTTCTTGGTGGAAAAAATGTTTTATTACTAATTCTATTCCTTTATTTGTTTCTGGTCTACTCAGTTTTTCTATTTCTGTTCTCAGTTTTCAAATTTTGTGTCTTTCTAGGAATTTGTTAATTTTACCTAAGTTGTCTAATTTGTTGGCATTAAGTCCTTCATAATATTTCCTTATAATCCTGTTAAAACCTTTATGGTCAGTAGTGATTTCACTTCATTTACTCACAATTTTGGTAATTTGTGTTTTCTCTCTTATTTTCTTGATCAGTCAAATTAAGGGGTTGTGGTAGGCAAAATAATGGTTCCCCCAAGTATGTCTACATCCTAATCCCTGGAACATTTGAATATATTGTGTTATATGGCAAAGAGAAATTAAGATTGCAAATGGAATTAAGGATACTTATCAGCTGATTTTAAGATAGGAAGATTATCCGAGTAAACAAAATACAATCACAAAGGTTCTTAAAAGTAGAAGAGGGAGGCAGAAGAAGGAGACCCAGAGAAAGGATAGTGTGAGAAGGACTTGGTCTGATGTTGCTTACTGACTTTGAAGATACAGGAAAGGAGCCATAAGCCAAGGAAAGAAGGTGGGCTCTTAAGTTGGAAAAGGCAAGAAAATGGATTCCCCCTAGAGCCTCCAGAAATGAATGCACTCTATCAACAACTTGATATTGTCTCAGTGAGATCCATGTCAGACTTCTGATCTCCAGAACTGTAAGATAACAAAATTGTGTTTTTTAAGCCACTAAATTTGTGGTAACTTGTCACAGTAGCAATAGAAAACTAATACAGATTTTTTTCAACTTTTTTAATCTTTTCAAAGAACCAAAGTTTAGTTTCATTTATTTTCTATTTTCCATTCCATTGATTTCCACTCAACTCTTTATTATCTACTCCCTCTGTTTGCTTTGAATTTAGTTGCTCTACCTTTTCTAATTTCTTAATGCGAAAGCTTAGGTTATTGATTTTAGACCTTTCTTCTTTTCTAATATAGGCATTTAAAGCTATAGATTTTTCTGTAAGTGCTGTGTTATTTTCATCCCATAAACCTTGTTAAAATGTGTCTCTATTTTCATTTAGATCAAAATGTTTTCTAATTTCCTCTTCTGATTACTTATTTGACCCATGGGTTATTTAAAAGTATGTTTAATTTTCAAACATTTACCATTTCCAGAGTTCTTCATTTCTTTTGGTGAATTCAAGTTACTGTCTGCGGTCACTTCTTTTCAACCCGAAGGACTTCTTTTAGTACTTTTTGTAAGACAAGTCTGCTAGAAACAAAGTCTCTCAATATTTGTTTATCTGGGAATGTTTTTATTTCACCTTCATCTTTGAAAACTAGCTTTTTTGGATTTAGAAATTTTTTCTTTCTTTCAACACTTTGAAAATGTAATTCCATTGCCTTCAGACTTTATTGTTTCTGATTAAAAGTCAACAATCATACTGTTTCCCTGTACATGAGAAGTTGCTATTCTTTCTGCTTACAAGATTTTCTATTTGCCTTTGGCTTTCAACAGTATCACAGTGACATGTCTTGTTGTGAATTTCTCTGTGTTTATCCTTCTTGGCATTTGATGAGCTCCTTGAATCTGTAAATTAATGTTTTTTTAAATCAAATTTGGGTAGTTTTAACCATTATTTCCTCTCTCTCTGAAACTACCATTACATGTATGTTGATATACTTGATATTGGTCCACAGATCTCTGAGGCTCTGCTGATTTTTCTTCAAGCTTTCTTTTTTCCCTGTTATTCAGTTTGGATAATTTACATTGATTTATCTTCAAATTCACTTATTCTTTCTTCTGCCATCTAATATCTGCTATTTAGTCCTTCTGGTGAATTTTCATTTAAGTTATTACACTTTTTCAACTCCAGAATTTCCTTTAAAAAATAGCTATCTTTTTCTTGAGATTTTCTATTCACTGGATCCTTGTTATTCAACTTTTGTTTAATTCTTTAAATGTGATTTCTTTTAGTTATTTTAACATATTTATAATAGCTAATTTGAAATATTCATCTGTTAATTCCAACATATGGGGGAAGTCAGAGACAATTTCTACTGACTTTTTTTTCCTTAGTATAAATCAGACTTTCTTGTTTATTTGCATGTCTTACAATTTTTACTGAATCCTGAACATTTTAGACCATATATTTTAGCAATTCCAGATTCTGATTCCACCCCCTCCCCAAGAATTATTGTTGCTATTTTTTAATTTGTTTGCTTGTTTGTTGAGTAACTTGCCTGGACCAAATCTATGACGTCTGTCTCCTCCACAGTGTCTGGCTGCTGCTGTCTCTGCTCAGTTTTATTTTTAAGCCTAGCTTCCTAGAGTTCACCCTAATGTCTATATACCTTAATGTTCAATGAAACATTAGTTAGAGGTTGTGCTTCAACACCTTGAGTCAGGGATTCTTGCATGCTCTTCTGATGGATCAGTGTATGGGCTAGGGAGCTCATTCAAAATTAAGGTCATTTTCATGTCTCTCCTGGAGTTTACTTTCTGCCAAGTCCCGTTGGTATATTTCACATACTCTTCTGTGCACAAGCACAGTCTCTATTGACCAGAGATGTGTGGTGTGCTTCTGCTGTTCATACTCACAGTCAACTGTGGTATGTGGAGAGCATATCAAGCCTACTATGGTTGCCTCACTCCTAGAAAAATTAATGTATATAGTCTCCCTTTCAGTCTTTTAAGCCATTCATCCAATTCTTACTCCATCCTTCTATAGGTAATTTATTTTTTTAAATTTTATTTATTGTGTGTATTGCCTGAATCTCTTTATGTAAATAGAAGCATATATGAAAATATGTTCTTGTTTCTCCTTTTTCTAATAAAAGTCAAAATATAATATATACACTGCTCTGCTCTGTTCTTGCTTTTTTTCACTTAATAATGGATCTGGGAAAGCCTTCCATATCATTCCAGAGTTTTCTCATGATCTTATATAGCTGCATTGTATTTCATTATAGATGTAGCATGATTTATTTGAACAATCCTTTACTGATGAAACATACACAGGAAATCTCTGCCCACAATCTATGTGAACCTAAACAAAAACCCTTCTGCTTCCAATACTCCCCTAAGCCATTGTTCAATTAGCTGGAAGAGGGAGTGTCACTCCCTCCAGTTTTTTACCTAATAATTTTACCCCAGCCCCAATGTTATTATCCATTAGAATGTAATAACAATGGGTGGATTAAGAGAATCCTGAGAACCCACCTTCTCCAACCATGGAGAGCTTACTTCTTGGTAGCCTAGCAAATTTGAGATTGTCCAGTTCCTGCGCACGCCTGTGGATATGTTTCTTGATTCCCAATTATAAAAGAATAAGGATCATATTATAAAGGAAGAAGACATGTTAAGATTTTTAACTTTATAATAATAATTTTTTAAAATATAAATTTCATCCCTGAAGTTTTAAGTTGAAGGTTAAGATAGGGGTCTTAAAGCAAAGGTATTTGGGGTAGCCTGACACTGTATCTCTTTCTCTCAGAACTTATCCCAATCCGTAGTTGTTATTGAGGGGGTGGGTAAAGGCTCATGTTAGAACCATATGTACTTGGCCACACACCCTTCATCTGATCCAAGAATAGATGATCAACCCACAGGAGCACCAAGCTTTGATTGGTCAGGGACAAGTAAATTTTTCTTGATTGATAATTTACTCCAGGGACTTCCCTGGTGGTGCAGTGGTTAAGAATCTGCCTGTAGTGGAGGGGACATGGGTTCGATCTCTGGTCCGCAAAGATCCCACATGCCATGGAGCAACTAACCCATGTGCCACAACTACTGAGCCTGTGCTCTAGAGCCCACAAGCCACAACTACTGCATCCCATGTGCCTAGAGCCTGTGCTCTGCAACAAGAGAAGCCACCACAATGAGAAGCCCAGGTGCCACAACGAAGAATAGTCCCTGCTGGCTGCAACTAGAGAAAGCCTGCACACAGCAACAAAGACCCAATGCAGCCAAAACTAAAAATTAATTTATTAATTAAAAAATAATAATTTACTCCAGGCCATACTACCTAAAGCAATCTACAGATTTAATGCAATCCCTATCAAAATACCCCCATGACATTTTTCACAGAATTAGAACAAGTAATCCTAAAATTCATATGGAAACCCAAAATACGCAGAGTTTTCAAAGCAATCCTGAGGAAAAATAGCAAAGCTGGAGGTATAATCTTTCCAGACTTCAGATTACACTACAAAGCTACAGTAATCAAAACAGTGCAGTACTGGCACAAAAACAGACATATTGATCAATGAAACAGAATAGAAGGCCCAGAAAAAAGGCCCACACACCTACAGTCAATTAGTCTATGACAAAAGAGGCAAGATATACAATACAGAAAAAACAGTCTCTTTGACAAGTGGTGTTGGGAAATTTGGACAGCCTCATGTAAAACAATGAAATTAGAACATTCCTTCACATCATATACAGAAAGGTACTCAAAAGGGTTTAAAGACATAAATGTAAGACATGACAGCATAAAATTCTTAGAAGAGAACAGGCAAAATATTCTTTGACATAAATTGTAGCAATATTTTCTTAGATCAGTCTCCCAAGGCAAAAGAAATAAAAGAAAAAATAAACAACTGGGACCTAAATCCAACTTAAGTTTTGCACAGCAAAGGAAACCATCAACAAAATGAAAAGACAGCTTACAAAATAGGAGAAAATATTTGCAAACAATACAACCAAAAAGGGATTAATATCCAAATTATACAAACAGCTCATACAACTCAACGTCAAAAGAAAAAAAACAACCCAGTAAAAAATGGACAGAAGACCTAAATAGACATTTTTCCAAAGAAGATAAAAACATGGCTAATGGGCACATGAAAAGATGCTCAACATCACTAATTATTAGAGAAATGCAAATCAAAACCACAGTGAGGTATCACCTCACATGGATCAGAATGGCTATCATCAAAAAGTCTACAAATAGGATGCTTTATGGAAGGGCTGGAAAAACTTGCTGCTGCAGGTGACCTGGCTTTAGGAAGACTACCATGTGGCTGACAGGGTCTTGGTGCTCTGGCTGGGTGTTAGGCCAGAGCCTCTGAGGTGGCAGAGCTGAGTTCAGGACATTGGACCACCAGAGACCTCACAGCCCCACATACTATCAATTGACAAGAGCTCTCCCATAGATCTCCATCTCAACGCTAAGACTCAGCTCCATTCAACGACCAGCAAGCTCCTGTGCTGGACACCCCATGCCAAACAACTAGCAAGACAGGTACACAAGCCCACCCATTAGCAGAGAGGCTGTCTAAAATCACACTAAGTTCACAGACACCCCAAAACACACGACTGGATTTGATCCTGCCCACCAGAAAGACAAGATCCAGGCTCATCCACCAGAACACAGGCACCAGTCCCCTCCACCAGGAAGCCTACACAACCCACTGAATCAACCTTACCCCCTGGGGACAGACACCAAAAACAACGGGAACTACGAACATGCAGCCTACGAAAAGGAGATCCCAAATACAGTAAGTTAAGCAAAATGAGAAGACAGAGAAATACGTAGCAGATGAAGGAGCAAGGTAAAAACCCACCAGACCAAACAAATGAAAAGGAAACAGGCAGTCTACCTGAAAAAGAATTCAGAATAATGATAGTAAAGGTGATCCAAAATCTTGGAAATAGAATGGAGAAAATACAAGAAACTTTTAACAATGACCTAGAAGAACTAAAGAGCAAACAAACAATGATGAACAACACAATAAATGAAATTAAAAACTCTCTAGAAGGAATCAATAGCAGAATAACTGAGGCAGAGGAACAGATAAGTGACCTGGAAGATAAAATAATGGAAATAACTACCTCAGACCAGAAGAAAGAAAAAAGAATGAAAAGAATTGAGGGCAGTCTCAGAGAGCAACATTGAACATTAAACACACCAACATTCAAATTATAGGAGTCCCAGAAGAAGAAGGAGAAAAGAAAGGGTCTGAGAAAATATTGGAAGAGATTATACTTGAAAACTTCCCTAACATGGGAAAGGAAATAGTCAATCAAGTCCAGGAAGCGCAGAGCCCATACAAGATAAATCCAAGGAGAAACATACCAAGACACATATTAATCAAATTATCAAAAATTAAATACAAAGAAAAAATATTAAAAACAGCAAGGGAAAAGCAACAAATAACATACAAGGGAATCACCATAAAGTTAACAGCTGATCTTTCAGCAGAAATTCTGCAAGCCAGAAGGGAGTGGCAGGACATATTTAAAGTGATGAAAGGGAAAAGCCTACAACCAAGACTACTCTACCCAGCAAGGATCTCATTCAGATTCGACGTAGAAATTAAAACCTTTATAGACGAGCAAAAGCTAAGAGAATCCAGCACCACCAAACCAGCTTTACAACAAATGCTAAGGGAACTTCTCTACACAGGAAACACAAGAGAAGGAAAAGACCTACAGTAACAAACACAAAACAATTAAGTAAATGGTAATAGGAGCATACATATCGATAATTACCCTAAATGTAAATGGATTAAGTGCTCCAACCAAAAGACATAGACTGGCTGAATGGATACAAAAACAACACTGGTATATATGCTGTCTACAAGTGACCCACTTCAGACCTAGGGACACATACACACTGAAAGTGAGGACGTGGAAATAGATATTCCATGCAAATGGAAATCAGAAGAAAGCTGGAGTAGCAATTCGCATATCAGACAAAATAGACTTTAAAATAAAGACTATTACACGAGACAAAGAAGGAAACTACATAATGATCAAGGGATCAATCCAAGAAGAAGATATAACAATTGTAAATATTATGCACCCAACAGAGGAGCACCTCAATACATAAGGCAAATGCTAACAGCCATAAAAGGGGAAATCAACAGTAATACAATAAACTAGGGGACTTTAACACCCCACTTTCACCAATGGACAGATCATCCAAAATGAAAATAAATATGGAAACACAAGCTTTAAATGACCCATTAAAAAAGATGGACTTAATTAATATTTATAGGACATTCCATCCAAAAACAACAGAATACACATTCTTCTCAAGTGCTCGTGGAACATTCTCCAGGATAGATTATATCTTGGGTCACAAATCAAGCCACGGTAAATTTAAGAAAATTGAAATCATATCAAGTATTTTTTATGAACACAATGCTATGAGCCTAGATATCAATTACAGGAAAAAAAGTTGTAAAAAATACAAACACATGGACGCTAAACAATACACTACTAAATAACTAAGTGATCACTGAAGGAATCAAAGAGGAAATCAAAAAATGCCTAGAAACAAATGGCAATGAAATCACAACTACCAAAAACCTATAGGATGCAGCAAAAGCAGTTCTAAGAGGGAAGTTTATAGCAGTACAATCCTACCACAAGAAACAAGAAAAGGGCTTCCCTGGTGGAGCAGTGGTTGAGAGTCCACCTACCGGTGCAGGAGAAGTGGGTTCATGCCCCAGTCTGGGAGAATCCCACATGCTGTGGAGTGGCTGGGCCCATGAGCCATGGCCACTAGGCCTGTGCATCTGGAGCCTGTGCTCCACAACGGGAGAGGCCACAGCCATGAGAGACCCGTGTACGGCAAAGAAAAAAAAAAAAGAAACAAGAAAAATCTCAAATACACAACATAACCTTACACCTAAAACAATTAGAGAAACAAGAACAACAACAACAAAAAAAACCAAAGTTAGCAGAAGGAAAGAAATCATAAAGATCAGATCACAAATAAATGAAAAAGAAATAAAGAAAACAATAGCAAATGTCAATAAATGTAAAACCTGGTTCTTTAAGAAGACAAACAAAATTTATAAACCATTGGCCAGATTCATCAAGGAAAAAAAGGAGAAGACTCAAATCAACAGAATTAGAAATGAAAAAGGAGAAGTAACAACTGACACTGCAGAAATACAAAGGATCATGAGAGATTACTACAAGCAACTCTATGCCAGTAAAATGGGCAACCTGGAAGAAATGGACAAATTTTTAGAAAAACATAACCTTCTGAGACTGAACCAGGAAGAAACAGAAAATATACACAGACCAATGATAAACACTGAAATTGAAACTGTGATTAAAAATCTTCCAACAAACAAAAGCCAGGACCAGATGGCTTCACAGGCAAATTCTATCAAACATTTAGAGAAGAGCTAACACCTATCAGTCTCGAACTCTTCCAAAATATAGCAGAGGGAGGAACACTCTCAAACTCATTCTATGAGGCCACCATCACTCTGATACCAAAACCAGACAAAGTTGTCACAAAGAAAGAAAACTACAGGTCAATATCACTGATGAACATAGATGCAAAAACCCTCAACAAAATACTAGGAAACATACTCCAGCAGCACATTAAAAGGATCATACACCATGATCAAGTGGGGTTTATCCCAGGAATGCAACAATTCTTCAATATATGCAAATCAATCAATTTGATACACCATATTAACAAACTGAAGGATAAAAATCATATGATCATCTCAATAGATGCAGAGAAACTTTTGACAAAATTCAACATCCATTTATGATAAAAAAGAAAAAACCTCCAGAAAGTAGGCATAGAGGAAACTTACCTCAACATAGTAAAGGCCATATATGACAAACCCACAGCCAACATCATTCTCAATGGTGAAAAACTGAAACCATTTCCACTAATATCAGGAACAAGACAAGGTTGCCCACTCTCACCACTATTATTCAACAGTGTTTTGGAAGTTTTAGCCACAGCAATCAGAGAAGAAAAGAAATAAAAGGAATCCAAATAGGAAAAGAAGAAGTAAAGCTGTCACTGTTTGCAGATGACATGATACTATACATAGAGAATCCTAAAGATGCTACCAGAAAACTACTAGAGCTGATCAATGAATTTGGTAGAGTAGCAAGATACAAAATTAATACACAGAAATCTCTTGCGTTCCTATACATTAATGATGAAAAATCTGAAAGAGAAATTAAGGAAACACTCCCCTCTACCATTGCAACAAAAAAAGATAAAATACCTAGGAATAAATGTACCTAAGGAGACAAAAGACCTGTATGCAGAAAACTATAAGACACTGATGAAAGAAATGAAAGATGATACAAACAGATGGAGAGATATACCATGTTCTTGGACTGGAAGAATCAACATTGTGAAAATGACTATACTACCCAAAGCAATCTACAGATTCAGTGTAATCCCTATTAAACTACCAATGGCATTTTCCACAGAATGAGAACAAAAAAAATTCACAATTTGTATGGAAACACAAAAGACCCTCAATAGCCAAAGCAATCTTGAGAAAGAAAACGGAGCTGGAGGAATCAGCTCCCTGGCTTTGGACTATACTACAAAGTGGCAGTAATCAAGACAGTATGGTACTGGCACAAAAATAGAAATATAGATCAATGGAACAGGGTACAAAGCCCAGAGATAAACCCACACACATATGGTCACCTTATTTTTGATAAAGGAGGCAAGAATATACAAAGGAGAAAAGACAGCTTCTTCAATAAGTGGTGCTGGGAAAACTGGACAGCTACATGTAAAAGGATGAAATTAGAACACTCCCTAACACCATACACAAAAATAAACTCAAAATGAATTAGAGACCTAAATGTAAGGCCAGACACTATAAAACTCTTAGAGGAAAACATAGGAAAAACACTCTGTGACATAAATCACAGCAAGATCCTTTTTGACCCACCTCTTAGAGAAATGGAAATAAAAACAAAAATAAACAAATGGGACCTAATGAAACTTAAAAGTTTTTGCACAGCAAAGGAAACCATAAACAAAACGAAAAGACAACCCTCAGAATGGGAGAAAATATTTGCAAATGAAGCAACTGACAAAGGATTAATCTCCAATATATACAAGCAGCTCATGCAGTTCAGTATCAAAAAAACAAACAACCCAATCCAAAAATGGGCAGAAGACCTAAGTAGACATTTCTCCAAAGAAGATATACAGACTTCCAAAAAACACATGAAAGGATGCTCAACATCACTAATCGTTAGAGAAAAGCAACTCAAAACGACAATGAGGTATCACCTCACACTAGTCAGAATGGCCATCATCAAAAATATCTACAAACAATAAATCCTGGAGAGAATGTGGAGAAAAGGAAACCCTCTTGCACTGTTGGTGGGAATGTTAATTGATACAGCCACTATGGAGAACAGTATGGAGGTTCCTTAAAAAATGAAAAATAGAACTACCATATGACCCGGCAATCCTACTACTGGGCATATACCCTCAGAAAACCATAATTCAAAAAGAGTCATGTACCACAATGTTCATTGCAGCACTATTTACAATAGCCAGGACATGGAAGCAACCTAAGTGTCCATCGACAGGTGAATGGATAAAGAAGATGTGGCACATATATACAATGGAATATTTCACAGCCATGTGGCACATTTATACAATGGAATACTACTCAGACATAAAAAGAAACAAAATTGAGTTATTTTTATTGAAGTGGATGGACCTAGAGTCCGTCATACAGAGTGAGGTAAGTCAGAAAGAGAAAAACAAATACTGTATGTTAACACATATATATAAATCTAAAAAAGAAAAAAATGGTTCTGAAGAACTTAGGGGCAGGACAGGAATAAAGATGCAGATGTAGAGAATGGATTTGAGGACACTGGGAGGGGGAAGGGTAAGCTGGGACGAAGTGAGAGAGTGGCATGGACTTATATACACTACCAAATGTAAAATAGATAGCTAGTGGGAAGTAGCCACATAGCACTGGGAGACCAGCTCGGTGTTTTGTGACCACCTAGAGGGGTGGGATAAGGAGGGTGGGAGGGAGACAGAAGAGCGAGGGGATATGGGGATATATGTATACGTATGCTGATTCACTTTGTTATACAGCAGAAACTAACACAACAATGTAAAGCAATTAAACCTCAATAAAGATGTTAAAAAAAATGTCTACAAACAATAAATGCTGGAGAGGGTGTGGAGAAAAGGGAACCCTCCTGCCCTTTTGATGGGAATGTAAATTGGTGCAGCTACTATGGGAAACAGTATGGAAGTTCCATTAAAAACTAAAAATAGAACTACCATATGATCCACCAATTCCACTCCTGGGTATATATCCGGAACAAAGAAAAAAATCTAATTCCGATAATTTACTCCAGAAGACACAGAGCACATAAGAGTATAGTGGGCATTTGAACTGAAAAGTGATATACAGCGTGTCTGGGAAAGGCATCTGCCCAGAAGCAACATTTCTGAGCCCTGAGCCCAAACTGAAGAAAAATCCTTCTCCTTGATAGCAACCTAAAGGCAGCTCTCCCATCTGGATCAATTTCAAAGCTGTTCTCCATTAGCTGAAGCCACAAATGACCCCACTGCTCAAGGCAAAGGGTGTTTGTATGGACAGTAATATCACAAGCTACCACTGAACACAGTGTTTGTTCTGTGTATCAAGATCCTAGCATAGTGAGGGCTTCTTAGATGTAGCCTCTATCCCTCACCCCAACCCCCGCAAAACACCCTCTCACCAAAGTGGTCCTCCTCTGCCCTTCAACTGTCTCTCCTTTTTGCACTCCTTTAATTACACTTGTTTTTGAAGCCCATAGAATTTATTACTCAGAAAACAACCTTCTCTGCAATATCAACCTTAATTAACTGTGTTCTTTTTCTATCGCCTCCCACCCTCCACTTCATGCATTTGAATTAAGGCACGCCAGAGCCCCCGGCCAGTACCCCTCCCCCATCGCAGACCCATCAGTGTCTACTAGCCAACCATGACGAGATAAGGGAAAATGGAATTCCTTATCTCTGGCTGCCAATGTGAAAGGGTCAAGGTTACCAAGGAGAGACCTTCCAAAACGAAGGAGAGGAAGAAAGAAGCCAAGCCTCTCTGGTTTCCATGGAA
Source organism: Globicephala melas (assembly GCF_963455315.2). Classification (NCBI taxonomy): domain Eukaryota; kingdom Metazoa; phylum Chordata; class Mammalia; order Artiodactyla; family Delphinidae; genus Globicephala; species Globicephala melas. The sequence continues at coordinate 129,154,648 of NC_083317.1, read as the reverse complement.
ACGGAAGGGTGAATCATGGCGCATCCCCGAGAGCCTGGCCCACTTAGCTCTGCTGACATCTTTCCACCTCATTAGCCTCTTTATCAAGTGACTCTGCATAGGACTAAGTGTATTTTGGTGTCAGGGTGCACTGGAAATGATTCAGAAACAGAGTGACCTTTTCCGCAGATCCCCAGTGCCTCCTGGGACCCCCGATGTCTGCACCCCTCCCCTCTCTGTCCTTTTTATGGCTCCGCTCGCTCACTCTTTCTAATCAAAGCTCCGGCACCGCGAGGCCGGGAGGTGCCCCTACCCAGCAACCCAAGAAGCCGGGACCCTGGCTGTCAGTGACGCACAGCACCCAAGCCAGGAGGAAGATTAATGACTTTGCCCACAGAAAGTAGATAAAACGGGCCCCAAAAAGACAATAAACGAGGGGTGGATGGAAGAGGAAGGCTCTGACAGTAACAAATACTGACTGACATCACATTGTGTTCCTATTCTAGATGACTCTGAGCTGCCAGTGGAAACACAGATTCATTTAATAAGCACTTCAGTGGGACAGAGGGGCCTTTGGGGGTTAGAATTGATCTCCATCGCAGGCATGTATGTATGCACTGAAGTCTGTGTGTGCGTGAAAAGGAATGTCCGCGTTCAGTATCTGTCCCTTTGGAAATCCAAGAACGTGCTGTAATTTCCCAATCTTGTTTCCACGCTTCAGCAGATTTGTCACTAGCAGGTCCTCTCAGCCATGAAAATTCTCCTGCAACCAAGAGCCTGGGGCTGAAAGGAGATCAGTTAGGGGACTTAAAACTCCTTTGATAAGGTTGACCTCTCTTTCAGGAACACTTACAGGTTGGTGTCCAGGGAGGGGATGCTGTGGCTCTTTTACACAGGCTGCAGTGACCTTTCCAGGAAGTGTGCTTGCCCAAGGAGCAGGCAGGGGAAGCTGGGAGCTGCAGGAATGAAACTGACCAGTTTCTGGGAGGGCTCGGGGCTGCCTCCTTTTTATTTTGTTTTCTTCTTTCCAAATTAACTTACAAATGCTGTGTCGTGGAGACCAGGGGATCTGAGTCCCAGGTTCTGGTGGCAGCATCAAGTCTGTGTGATTTTGAAGGGGTCATTTGCTCTCTCTGGCCTCACACTGCCCATCAGAGGAATGAGAGGTCTGGACTACGTAATGGCTAAGGTCCCTCGCAACTCTGTCATGACAGGTCATCCTAATGCTGTCCTGCCTCATACAGCCACACCCCAGCAGTGCCTCCTAAGTCTTTACCAAATCTCATCCACTCTATGCTCACAACCCTGACTCTGAGCCTCACCAGAGCCTCAATAACTCCTGTTACACTGGAACCATGGCCCCCTTCGGGTGCACAGTCTTGCTCTCCTCCATTCATTCCCCAGAGCAGCAGTTCTCAAAGTGTGGTCTCAGGCCAGCAGTATCAGCATCACCTGGGAACTTGTTAGAAATGCAAATTCTTGGGCCCCACCTCAAATCAGAAATTCCAATCTCGGCCCAAAGATCTAATTCCTCTAGTTGGGGATGGTAAAGTCCTCTTTGACTTGACCCCTCTGGGCCTTGTCATGTCTTTGTCTGACCACCCCCTCCCCTGGAATTTACTCTCTAGCAGCCCCAAACTTTCTGTTTCCAAATACACCGTGCTGTGTCATAACCCCAGCCCCACAGGAGTCATTCGTTCTAGCGAGAATGGTCCTATGGCTGATCCTCACTTTGCAGGACTAAGTCCTTCTCAACCTTTAATATAGTGCAGATGATACCCCTGCACAAAGATTTCCCTGACTTCTCCTACCTCCAAAACTAGGATCGTATCCCTCCCTTGTACTCCCATCATTCCTTGTGTATACCTCCATACTTTGCACATGTCACCTAGTGCAGTAGATAGGATTCTAAGATATCCCCTAAGGTTTCCCACCCGACCCCAGCCCTCAGTGTACACATCCTGCATGGTCTCTGGGACAGTGAGTATGATGGGTTTTACTCCCATGATTCTGTATTGTATATGCTATATGGTTGACCTTAAAATAGGGAGATTAACCAGGTAGTCCTAACCTGATTACAAGAGCCCTTTAAAAGCAGAGTTTTCTTCAGCTGGCCAGAAAACAGGAAGTCAGAGAAATTAAAGCATGAGAGGATTCAACCCAAGGAGGTTCTCCACTGCTGAGATGGAGGGCAGTGGCGGGGGGGTGCCCAGGGCAAGGACCGAGGAGCAGCTCTAGTTGCTAAGAGCAGTCTCCAGCTGACAGTCAACATGGAAATAGGGACTCTAGTCCTACAACCTCAAGGAATTGAATTCTGCCTGCCAGGATCAGCTTGGAAGTGGATTTTTCCACAGAGCTTCCAGGCAAGAACTCAGTCCAGCCAACAACTTTCAGCCTTGTGATATGCTGAGCAGATGGACTTCTGACCTACAAAACTGTGAGCTAACTTTATGCCATGAAATTTGGACTAATTTGTTACACAGCAGCAAAAGAACGAACATACCTTATACTATAATTGCCTGCTTATATAGCAGCTCCCCCACTGACTGAGCTCCTTAAAGTAGAAACTGCCTTATTGGTTCATTTCTGCATCACCAGCACCTGTCTGGGGCATGCCCAGAAGAGGTGCTTAGTAAATGTTTGCTAGAGGATGGATGGGTGGATGGATGGATAGATAGATCTTAAAGCTTTAGATTTAGGAAAAAGAAATACACTGTAATAAAAGGGATAGAATATGCAAATAAACAATGAAATTGTGGTGGGAAAGAATAAGTTTTTGTCTCTTCATTGATTTTTGCAGCATGAACACCTCTTCATCTGCTAGGTGTTTGTCTTCCATTTATCTCTTGCAGCTCAACACCTCATAGCACCAGGAGCTAAGGATATGTGCCTGGATACAGACGTCTATTATTGTTCTATCAAATGCCCCTTCTCTTTGAGGTAATGCTGCTTTGTGTGTAATACTGGTGGGGTATAGTGCCCAGCCTCTCACTTCAGAAGCCCACAGGGGGTAGATTCTGCCTGGCTCTACTCCCTGAAAGTTCAGACAGTTGGACTCTCCCATCCAGATGCTGGGAAGTGGTATGATGACACTGGGACAAGTCATGTTTATTCCTGAAAGCCGCAGGGGTGTCTAATTCCTGGTGTCTAATGGCAGGTCCAGTGCTATCCTGGAGGAGCAAAGACTGTGCCCTGTTTTAGCAGGGCTCTTGACTCAAGCACTTGACTCCTGCACATATTGCAAGCTGCTTCTCTAGCCTCCCATTGAATCTCTGAGCCTCCAATAAATTCTTTTTCTGCTTAAAGTACCCAGAGTTGGTTTCTGTTGTTCACAACCAAGAACCCTGATTGATACAAATTCTGATCATGCTGAACTGCCAGCTGAATGCTTTTCCTGTTTCTAAAAGTCTCAAAGACTTATAAGCTCACTCTGTAACCTGTTGTACCAGTCAAGGTTCTTAGTTGTGAACCAAAGAACCCTCCCAGCTGATTTAAGTGGGAAAGAAATTTATGAAAGAGTACTGCTAGCTCTCAGCATCTCTGGGAAGTCCTGAAGCCAGGAACAATAGTCAAATCATGCCACCCTCCAGATTGCTCCCACAGGGTCCGCACCAGCACACCCACCCCACCCCGGCGCAGAAACCACATGTCCCAGAGGCAACACTTCATCCCATGTATTTCCACCAGACTCTGACATAGCCAACTCTGGATGCTAAATGGCTCTGGTGTTTCCCTGGCCACAGTGGACTCCTTTGGACACCTGCTTTCTAGCATCCCTGGCTTCTTAACTGAATCCTGACACAGGTTCATCTAGTTGGAAGGACCTTAAGCCTACACTCTGCTCAAGAGAAACTGGGAAAGCCCATTTCTGGCTTCTTTCTTGGGGAGACACAAACTCAGAGGTAAGAAATTCTCCAAATATAGGAAAGGTGTCCAAGAGTGCTGGGTGCCCAGATATCAAGTTATCAAGTGGCTTGACAGATATCCTATTGGCTACAAGTAGCTTGACTACATCTGTTACTGTGTTAGAAACACCTTGCATCCAAGAAATCCTTCCTAGAGGCTAACAAAACTCCCACTTGCTGCAAAGCCCTAAGTTAGCCAGAGTCCTCTGTATGCTGTCTTCGGTGGAATTCTACAAGAGCTTGCCACCACATTTCAAATGTTTCAACACTGACCTTGAGTCCCCCTGCAATTTCTTCTTATGCTGGTTAAGAAGCAACAATTGTTTTCTCCTTTCCTCTTCCTTATGACTCCTTGGAGCTTTAGTTGCTTCTAAAGCCATCCTCTCAAATATTCAGACCTCCCTCCAATGCTCTAAAAGTTTCGTTCCTTGTATTGTTCTCCACTAGATTACATAACTGTTCTCATTTTCCCTCTTCTTGCTGTCTCCCCAGTTCAGACCCTTAGCTACCTGCTCCAGTGAACAGCATCCCATGTTCCCCAGGCTCATCCAACACAGTGAGGCATGCTGTCCTGTGTTCAGACCACAAAGGCATTTTGCAGTGACCTGGTATTATGGGGGGTCCAGAGCTAAAAGCTCAGCAGCCCACCCACCCCTTTGTCACCACATAGCAGTAGCCCATGCCCAGCTCAGAGGTCGCTGGCATAATTAGGGTTCAAAGAAGATGCAAGTGAGCACACTACTGCTGTGGAACTGAATCCTCCCCCAAAGACTTATGCTAGCTGTGTGACCTCAGGCAAGACACTTTACCTCTCTGACCTTCAAATTCCTCATCTGAAATGTTTAAACAATAATAGTATTTGCCTCATAGAATTATTGAGAGGGTTAAGTGGAGTGATGCATCTAAAGTACATACAGTAAGTTTCGATATATGCCACCTCATAGACATGACGTAGAGAACCAGAGTGATCAATGTGTAAAAACACTGTGAACTGGAAAAATCCCATATAATTTCAGAGTGTTATTGACATCATAGTCACTAATATTATTTTCACAAACATATTTAAAAAATGTGGGTATAGCCTTGATAAAATGCACTTCATGGGAGGATGCTAGTGAGTTTCCATAAATCACCAAAGAAGGAAGAGTGAGTATGATAGTTAATTTTATGTGTCAACTTGACTGGTCTAAGGGATGCCCAGATAACTGGTAAAACATTACTTCTGGGTGTGTCTGTGAAAGTGTTTCTGGAAGAGATTAGCATTTGATTCAGTAGACTGAGTAAAGATTTGCCCTCACCAATGTGGGCACCTGGAAGGTACCTGCCTTCATGGATTTCATAGCATTCTGAGCCTCCTCATCACGGTACTTCCATTTCACTAGCTGTAAGCTCTTTGAGGGCAAAATTAGGTCCTGTTGCATCCCCAACATGCAACAGAGGGCCTGGCAAAGACTACTGACTGCTTTATGGAGAACACCTCAAGTCCAATCTATCTGCCTTAATACATTCGCAAGCCAGACTTGGAATAAGACCTTTTAAGCCAAGGCTATTCCTCCTGAGATCTAGGACCACCACTGTCCTCATAATTCCTGTAAATCCAAAGACAAACTCATGGAGTACATCAGTAGGAAGATGAGAAGACCAGAAGCCCTCTTCTCTGGTTAGTCCAGGAGCCTAAATCTCAGTTGCAGAATTCTGAAGTTCTAAATAGAGAATGGATAGGAAAGTGTGGCAACCTGTGTGAAGAGGGGCTGGGCCAATTATCATGGAGCTAGCTTTGCATAGCTGGCATTCGGTTTCTAATGGAATCACATGTTTCAGATCAATTTATGTAAACAAAATCTTATTTTAAAATTTCTTTTGTTAATACTTAATATAAGATCAGTAGTGCCTCTCAAAGAATACATATGTATACATAAATGATGCCTACTGAGGGAGGGAAGAGGTCTGGGAAGCCCCTAGGGACAAAGGGAAGGCTATGCCCCTGTGTCCCCACTACAGAACTGCCACTTCTGAGGACCCCCAACCTGTTCTCAAGTCCTTCTCTCCCACTTGCTGCCTTTTACTTGAGTCAAAGAATCTTCCAGCTCCACCGTGGAAGCCCATGGCTTTTCACTAAGACCTCACAGCAGGGTCCACACAAAGGAAAACTGAAGCAGAAAGAAAACATCACATTCGAACGTGGACTTTTCAGTGAGCCCTACTGTCTGCAACGCCAATTCAGGAAGCTGCTATGGATTGATTTTTCCATGGGAAAGAGAACTAAGAAAATAAAAACCTTGTGGCGGAGGCAGGCCAGACGGAGGCTCATATCTCATCTCTCTGTGTTATCTTTTTCCACAGTTCAAAAATCAATTAGTGATGAATTTCTCTGGAAACTTCTTAAACAATGTTATTTCATTAAAGATCGGTGCCAGCGCCATCAGATTTGCTTTCCAGGTGTGAATTAGAAAATTAGCCTCGTCCTTTTAATAATTTCCTCCTTGGTAACATTGCATCAGTCTACACAATGTCTAGTACCAGCAGAGCTGGAGCCAGTGGGAAGCACATAATTCCTTTTTCCCTTCCAGTAATAGAAATAAAAGTAGGCAGGATGGAATATGTGGACACTTCCTAGGATAGGAGCAGGAAATAAAATAGGGGAAGGCCCTAGAGAGACCAGGAGGAAGAGACTCAGAAGACAAACCTTCATGGCTCCTGGGAATAACCTGCCAGCAAGTAGCAAAGGAAAGGAGAGGAGGGTCATTAGGGAGATGGCAGTACTTGCAGAGGCCAAAAGGCAGGCCTGGGGACAGCCTGATGCCCCAGTCACGGGCTGCCTCGGCGAGGCCAGTTGGGGCACTTTCTCACGCTGTGTAGCTCCTGACCCCAGACCTCTCCATCTTGATGGGCAGCATGTGCCGCAGGTGATAGGCTGGAGAGGCGTGTGCTGCTCTGCCAGTGGGGAGAGCAGTGAATGTGGCAGGCACGGCACCTGGCCAGACACAGCAGCAGGCAACTGCCTATGCCCTGCTTCCCTCAAGAGAGGGAGATGAACCCTCATTAATTCAGACTCATTTGCTAGAAGGCCAACCCAATAGACAGTACTCAGATGCTCTTAAAGGATTCCATTTTATAGCTTTCATTTACACATAGTAAAAGGAACTGAGTTTGCCTTGGATGAATAGATAAAAATAATTCGTAGTTAGCTCATTAAGGCACAATTTAAAAGCAAATTAACTAAGATTTTATCAATTGAACACAGATACTTTAAAACTACACTGTGCCAGGTGGAGAAAACAACCAAGTCGCCATCCCTGTCCTCAAGGATTGTGCCATCTGGATACAAGGTCCGTACCCAGGACAGGAAGTAAATTATGGCAACGGAGCAAAATTTGTCTTATTAGAGGTCAGTGATGGAGCACAGAGAGGGGCACCTTACCCAGAGGTAGCAAGCTGGGCAGCCAGGGAAGACTTTTTGGAAGTGCTCCTGGAATGGGGTCTTGAAGAACAGTTAGAATTCAGCCAGGAAGCAGGGAGGTAAGAGGAGGGGGGAAGGGAGACGGGACGGGATGGGCCCACATAGTAGTCTGTAGTTTGCAAACCTTATAGTTTCCCTGTATTTCTCATTTTGACTTCAGAACAGCCCATTATAGATGAAGACAGAGCTCTAATGTCTCCCCCAACCCAGCTGACAAAGAAAGGAAGCAAGGAATGGAATCAAGTCCCCTGCACTCCAGATTCTGCACCTGTCAGGAATCTGATGATAACCACAGACCCTCTTCTCAAAAAAAGAAAAAAAAATGCACATATGCTCACACTCACAAAAAGAAAATTCACGTGCAATTGGGTGGCACTCAGAAACCCTCTAAAGCTGGGATCAGCCCAAGGTTCCCAGTGAAAACCTTCTTCTCTGAACAGAGCTAGTCTGTGCTTATACTCTAATCACCCTACCTTGTTTGTAGGTCAGTGCAGACTTCTGAGCCACCCTGGTGATTCCACTTTCAAGCAGGTAAAGGGCTACTGCTCTTGTAAAGCTATTTACACTAGTGCTTGTGAACCTGGTGTCCATGGATCAAGCTGAGGAAGCCTTCAGCCCTGCAACATCTGAACGATCTCAGATTCAACAAGACTTGGACGGAGCAGGTCATATCTTATGATAACTGTGTCTGCTCAAAATGGATTCTGTCTACAGGGGCCCTAGGGATCCAGAGTTCCAGGCTCACAGTTTGAGGGGAGGGTCTGGGTAAGAAGAAATAAGAAATCAGGGTTGACAGGGCTGGAACTCTGTGAGAGAGGCAGGTGGGCATCTGAGGAAAGAAGACCCTTAGCTCCTTCTCCCAACTTCTATGTCTTATAATATTGAGGTCAGTTCCCAGGCTGATCTCCCAAGCTCTGAGACCCTGCAGGGAAAATTCTCTTAGCAGCAAAAGAGAATTCTGAGTGTAATCTAAAAATGTTGAGTGTAACAGTCTCTCCCCCTCACCCTAACTGCAGGGTCAGGGCAGGGGCACACCTTCCTGCCCACCTCATTTGCAAGATGTGGCTTGGTACCTGGCCCACATCAGGTACTTACTAAATATATACTGAAGTGATGTATGAATGATGTTCCATATCTCCCCATCATTGATTCAAGATCATCTCTGGAAGTGACAAAGAAGAAAAGGAATTGAAAAAAAAACCTCTCCTCCCCTGCAGGTTACATGTCAACACAGCACATCTTCAAAGGCTCCTCTCCCTTACCTGGGTGTCCACAGACACAACGCTCTAGTGGGCTTGTTCACGCACCTGCTTACTTGCCGCAGGACAGCCCTCTGCCCACAGCTAGCGAGGTCCCTGTGGGTCATGTCCAGGCTCCCAGGAGACCAAATGGCCATCCTTTGCAGCTTCTGGTGAACCAGCAGCCAACAGGCCCCGCCCATAGCCTTTCTCCCCTTGAGTAAGGGAATCAACTGGGAAACTGAAGACTTTAAATGATCCCACAAGAAGAAAATCAACATTTCTTAGAGACCAAATTCTAGGACCAGAGTAGAAACTGAACATTCTGGATGCAATAATTGGTCTCATTTATCTAAATTTAGAAGGTCTAGAAAGGGAAAGAGTAACAATTAAGACATGTTATTTAGAAGATAAGCCTTTAATCAGAGATGAGTTAAACCTAAACTCAAACCAAAATCCTGCTCAAATCAGGGGTTTGAAATATAAGTTCTTTCGGGGATAAAAGTCAGATCTTATTTAACTTGAAAACGAATAAGAACTTTCACAGAGAGCTTCCCCGGTGGCACAGTGGTTGGGAGTCCGCCTGCCAGTGCAGGGGACACGGGTTCAAGCCCTGGTCCGGGAAGATCCCACATGCCGCGGAGCAACTAATCCTGTGTACCACAACTACTGAGCCTGCGTGCCTAGAGCCCGTGCTCCGCAACAAGAGAAGCCACTGCACTGAGAAGCCCATGCACCACAATGAAGACCCAATGCAGCCAAATACATACATACATACATACATACATACATAAGAATTTCACAGAAAAAAAAGAACTTTCACAGAAAGAATAAACTCCACCAACAAAAATAGGCCATCTGATAACCGTGATAACCACCAAAAATCATTATCTGCAAATCAGAAGTATTTTGAACAAAAATGATGCCTGTGGGCTGAGAGACTGGCTGAGCACTGAAAGTTCACAGTGCTTTGAAATCAGTCTAGATCAGGGGGATTAGGTGCCCAGTACCTTGCACTCTGATATCAGCCTCACTCAGCTCTCCCCGGATAACATTAGTCATGCCACCCACCCTCCCCAGCATGCCTTCTTCTTACCTTCCTCGGTCTCCTCAACAGCAAAATGAGGTTGATGATGCCTCATTTTTCCCCATCTTCAATTCAGTTTAGTTTATTTCCTGAATGTATTTATTTCCTGAACATATTTCCTGAATGCCTGCTCTGTGCCTGGGACTGTACTAGGTGGTATAGATACGAAACCGAGTAAGACATTGTTACTGTCACGTTGGAATCCCACCAGGAATATGTAAGAGGAAGGCTAGGGAGATGTCCAGGGTGCTGAAGTAAGGCACCCCCGCCTGAGCCTTGGAGGAAGCAGCACCTAAGACAAGTCTAAGGCCTAAACAAAAGTTGGAAGGTGAAGACAAGGGAGGAGGACATCCCACTCAGAAGGAACATCAGGAGGACAGAGAGGTAAGACATAATCTAGTGCAAGAAAGTAGCATAGGTAATTTGATCCTCTTAGAACCCAAGGGCAGAGCAGAGCAGGGCAGGGCATAAGGCTCGACAGCTGGGAAGGCAGCAGACCAGGAGGCTGTGAGAGCTGGGCTCAGCATTTGTACTTGATCCTGTGGATAGAGGAGCACCATCTTAGAGTTTCCAATATGAAAGTGACTTAGTAATTTTGACATTTTGGAACCATCATTTCTCCACCAAAGAATGTTATGAAGACAAAATGAAATAAATAGAGGAAATAGAGATTAATCTAAAAATAATAAACAGCCATCATGAAATTTACTGCACAAGTGACCTAACTTAAGGACAATGATCCCTGTTAATAGTAGCCCAGAGAATAACTCTGGACTGGGGAAGAAGCTGAGGTCCTCCTAGCTCTTCTATCCTCAGCTCAATGGCCACTGCATATCCACTGAAGACCCATGCCTGGATATTCTTTGCTGGGTCTGGATACTGTGGTCTCTGGCATGTATCTTCATACCTAGTTGACCACTTGGTAATCTGTTCCTGGTGCTGTCCATAGGGTGAATTCAGTGTTCTCCACCAATTCTTAGCCTATCTTCATAAAATTCAGAAAGATAACACTCCTTGAGTCCTGTCAAAGACACCTGAACTGGGAGGGTCCCAGGAGCTATAAGAGTCAAAATTCTGGCCCAGCAGGGACACATCTTCAGATGCACACACAATAGGTCTCAAATAGAACATGGTTAACCACTTGTTATAATGAAATTCTAAGTTCTGTAGTAGTCACTATTTCTACCCATGGAGCTTCTAGAAACTCTACATCTTCCCAGATATGACATTCAGAGCTGAAAAGTAGATCAGTCATTAAAAAAACAAAAAAAGCTCTGAATGCTACAAAATCTCAGTGTCTTTATTTATTCCTCTTTATTTTTCTTCATAACACTCATCAAAATCTGATACATCTGCATCATCTGTATATTTTCTCATTGTCCATCTCATATCTGCACATTTGCTCATTGTCCGTCTCATATCTGCACATTTGCTCATTGTCCATCTCATATCTGCACATTTGCTCATTGTCCATATCATATCTGCACATTTGCTCATTGTCCATCTCATATCTGTATATTTGCTCATTGTCCATCTCATATCTGCACATTTGCTCATTGTCCATCTTTAAAACTGTGTAGAAAGAAAAATATTCTTTCTGTTCATCTCAATAGCCTCAGAACCTAGAACAGTGTCTGGTCAAAGTAAAATCTCAATAAATATATTTGGAAGAAATGAATGAATGATAAAATATCTTCCATTAGCAGCCTTGATTTTTTTTCTACCTGTTCACTACTTCACAGAATGAAGCAATGGTGCAGATTAGGGGAAAGCATGAATGACTGATAGATTTCTATATTGTATTCATTTCACCAACAACAATAACAAAAAATTTCTTCAGAACCCATGATATACCAGGCATTTAAAATATCTTCAAAATGTGTGCACAGGTTAAAAAAAAATACTCAGATGGTTTCAAACAAGAGGAAGGAATATTGGGGGAATCCATAGCCTTCCAAATAGAAGGTTCAGATCTCATGCATCCTGGAATGTGAAGGAATTTCACCAAAATTACTTACTCAACCACAATAGCAGACATGAGAAAGATGAAAGCTATCGATTGCCATAAATAGCTCTCCAAATTCTTTCTTTTATAACATCAATCATTTCAAAATAAGAGAAAAATTAGGAGAAAGTCCCTAGTCAGTACAGAGGATACAGTGACTTTTAAAGAACTAAAATGCCAGGCAGAATTGAGAGCTTTCAACCTGAATACCAAATAGAAACGTAGTGGGACACTATTGATGAAATGCATGCAACTATAAGAAAAGCATTTGATATAGTGGTATAAAGTGTTACACTCAAAATTAATTCAAATTGGCTTAGTAAGGAGTGCTGCCACATAAATTTAAAACTGACTCCAAGTCTGCAAACAAAGGGTGATGGCAAATGGAAATGTATGGAGTTGGGGGGAGGACGGGTAAGGTACACAGGGGGTCATCTTTATTAATGATCTAAAAGAAATAGTGTAAACAGCATGTTAATGAAACTTGCAAATGATGCTAATTTGGAAGGTGTTGCTCTGATCACTGTGGACAGAGAGGGAATGTAAATGAACCTTAAGTCGTAATAAATATGAAGAGGAAACAACACAATGAGATTCAAGTGAGAAAATGCAAAGCAGGCCCAGTTCAGTGACTTGCCCACTCCCACCCCAGAACTCTTTGCCCCTTGCATTTCTGGATGCAGCTGTGGAGGAAAAGAATATAACCCTAATTCAGAAAGGTTTAATCTAACAAAGTGTTCCTCACTTGTGCAATTTTCTTTCACTGGTCCTTTAAAATTCCACAAAAGGCTTTCCTGGGACTCAGAGCAGGAGTGGTGCTCGCCTTTGGATGATGGGGTCCCATAAATTACAGTGCAGGAGAGGCTGTTAAAAGAAAACAACCAAATAATGAGGGGAGCTGGGAGATTGATTTATGAGAAATGACCCAAAGGGGTAGACTTTTGTTAATTGATGGCTAAGTGGTAACACGATAATGACCCACTGAAATCTCTCCATGACAAATAACCAAGGGAAGGAAATGTTTAGTACCAGAGGAGAAACTTCTTCATTCTGCCTAGCAGACAGTGCCTCTCCCTTGGAGCTACCCCTCCACTGAATTTCACTGGCGCAGTTCTGATGGGCTTCCCCTCTGAGCAGCATCTGGGCACTCCTCACCCCACCCCACCCCCACTAGCGCCACACCGCTGGTCACGCCCTCCTCACTTTTGCCCCTGACCTGATCAATAGCATGAGTACAGGGGCCAGAGGAGCACACACTGGAGTGGACACCGACCCCCACAGAAGGGCAGGTGGGGGAGATGAGGTCTAGAGATGCACTGCTCTTCTCAAACAAGTCTTTTCCCACTGCAAGAAAATGAATGCGGTGGCTCAATGCAAACAGATATGATTGTATGTCAATTGGAGTATTGATACTATGTTTATTTCCCCAGCAGGTTCAGCCACCCAGATTTATGACTTCCAGCCAAAGCTCTGTCTGGGGCTGCGCCAGTGGCAGCTTGTGGGTGGAAACCGTAACAGAGAATGTCTCAAGCTTCAGTTCAACCCAGAATCCTAGGATGTCAAGGTGGAAGGAAGCTTCGAGCCTGTCCATCCCACTTCCTTACTTTACACATGAGGACATAACTTAATAAAAATCTGTGAACATGTTTGCTTAAGAGAAGCTGCCCAAGGTCACATCACATTGTTTTAGTGGTAACAGTGATAGCTTAACAAATGTCTCAGTTCACACCTTGGAGATGAGAAACTGAGGCCAGACTGATCCAACTCTTGTTCGGGTCACAGAGCCAGGTCCTCTGCCTTGGGTTTGGTCCCCACCTGGTTCTCTCAGCCTACCCAGGCCCCGCCCTATCAGGTCAGAAAGGACCCAGACACCTGGGCTGTTGACACGGCTTAGGTGACCAAGCCCTTCAGGCTTTCTCACAATTCAGGGTCTCACGGATCTCTTTGGTGTCTGAATTCAAACAGGAACCTGAGACTCTGTAGGACTAGGACCCCCACTGCCATTCTAAACTTTCAAATTTGTACCGGCCTTATACTTTCAGACAGCAGCCTTGTGAGTCAATGCTGAACCCATGGCTCTTTAAAAATCTGTCCCAGGATTTGCACTGGATCTGTAAGAAACTGAGAGAAGCAGCCTGTGTTCTGGACGGGGCATCTCCTAAGGCCAGGGCATCACATCACTTTAGGCTGGGTCTGCTCATCCCCTCCAGGATCCTGCGGGAAGTTGGAGGCAAACCAGAGAGAAGGTTTTACAGTTCCAGAATTCTCAATTCCAGAAGAGCTAACCTCTTTGGTGAGCTCTGGGGCTCCAGAAAATCCTGTGCAGACCCTACCAATGGTCCCACAGCGCCAGCTGGGCAGCAGAATCAATTGCGTTCAGAAATATCAGCCCTTCGAAGCACACTGATCCCATAGGGATGTCTGCACCCAGGTCAGAATGTAGCAGTAGAAGGCCTGGAGTAGCATGCACCAGCCTTCCCTGGGGTATGAAGGGAAAGCGACCTTGAACCCTGAGTACTCCATGAAATGAGTCACAGGTTAACAGCATCTTCAGTCCTGGAAGTGAGAATGGGTTCAAAACAGCTATCTCACTGCAGAGCCCCCAGCCTCATCTGCCTCACCTCCCCCTGGTTAGGCCCCTGCAAGCTCCCTGACATAAGGCTTCCATTTCATCACAAGCCACCTGTCAAGTTCCAGGGCCCTTCTTGCAATGTGGCCATGGTCACCTCTCTAGCAGGAGCTGCAAGACCCAGCCAATTCCTGGCAGTAGTTTCAGACCTTGGCTCAGGGACCGGCACCTCCTGGAAACTAAATAAATGCCTAGTGAGTGAATGGGTAGTTGAAATAGCCATTTGGCCACCGTCTCTTATCCATACACCCTTATCTGCTTGCCCCTGGTAGGGGTGCTCCTGAGGTCAGATGCAGCAACGGTCAGAGGTGCTCACACCACAAAGAATCCAACAAGGCCTTCATGACTGGGGAACACAGGCTGCGGGCCAGGGGGCAGTCAGAGGACTCGAGTTCTAATCCTGATGCTGCCTCTTATTCCCTGTTTCTGAGCCTAGGCAAGTCACTGTCCCACTCTGAGCCTCAGGCTTCTCACCCATAAATTGGAATGAGATACTATTTCTATAATTCCTGATATATTACAGGTGCCCCATTCATGTCTGGTCCTTTCTCAGACCTCCCCATTTTGGAGACTGAACACCTTTTTCTGTGCCCCATCTCAGGGCTCATCACTGGTTAGGAGTTGACAAGTAGAAACCGGCCACAGAAGCTGAGCTGAGACCTTTCTGGCAATATAGGGATTGAGGAGGTTTGTGGGACCTCCAATATAGCAGCTACAAGTTGAATTTCTCATGTCTCCTGGGCTGAATGCTCAGAACAACTCTCAGGTGGCCTCATTCCCATCCCCTCTAGGCACCTGGACTCTGGAGAGGAAAGGACCTTGAATTATATCACAGCATCACTAGCACTTGCCTCATAGAATCATAGTGAAGGTTAAATGAGATACTGTGTGCAAAGCATCGCACCCATTGTGAATGATCAATAAACATTAGCTCGGATCATTTCCTTTCCAACTTCATTTCCCTGACACACTTTCTCCAACTCCCTCCTCTGTTCATCCCAGCACTCTTGGTCTTCTATTCTTGTGTGTCATACTACTGTTGTGACAGCACCAGTTTCCCCTTTGGGGCCCTTAGACTTAAGGTCAAGGGCAGCTCCTGGTTCTTCTCTGAGTCTCAGGCCCAACCCAGGGCTCAGCACTTGAAGGAGATGCTTTTTCTTGAGCCTGTCCTGCTTCTCACCTGCTTCCCTAGTCATCACACCAGAGGAAGGTGAAGGTTTCAGAAGAGGAAGGAGAACTGGCATTTTGGTTGTCCATCCATAGGCAGAACTGTACTTACTTTATGCTTTCACACACTTTATCTTTTTCCATGCCAGGGTGAAGGGACGTGTGACCAATGGCTTCATTACAGCCCCACACCTAGAGAAGCTTAAAACCTGCAGCACGACCAAAGAAGATGCACAGACAGCAAATACCTTTCTGGCAGGTATGAATCTAGTCCACAAATTTGGGTGTATTGGAAATCGTACTCTATTTTCTGCAGTGTGACTTAATTTCTAACTTTGCCAGGTTGGGTTTTGCTGCAGTGAACAAATTAAGCCTGAAATCTCAGTGACTCAACCCACCATTGACTTATTTCTCCTTTTGTTACAGGACCAGCACAGGTCAGCTGGAGAGTGTGCTTTCCACAGTCACTCGGGGACCCAGGCTGTGGAAAGCTATGTCACGAGACCTTGTCATCTCAACACATGATGGGAGAAGTAAGAAACCAGAAGGTGTAACATAGGGGCTTTCCACAGCCTTCGCACAGAAGTGATTCACTCCACTTCCACTCACAACTCTTTGATCAGAACTAATCATTTGTCCAGCCTTAAACACAAGTGTGGAAGGAAGTGTGGTCTTCCTATGTGCTTGGGAGGGAATGAGACAGGACTCAGTCTCTCAAACACTAAGCACACCTCAGGCCCTGGGACTATTTCAAACATAGATTGTGACACATTTGTATTTCATTTCTTACCCTGTGCCAAGATATTGAAAAGGGAGATTCGCACTGGCCCTTGATCATCTGTATACATTGGTCAGCAGCAAGATGGCTATTAGCCCTGTCCGTGTGGCCCCTTCATGATTCACAGCCCCCTATTTCTATTCCACGTGTGGTACATGAGCCTCTTCCTTAAATGTGGCCAATGATCCCCTTGGTATCACATGACTACTTTCACTGAGACATCTCACCAAGGTATGGCCAAGAAGTTGAGCCCAGCTCTATGTCCTTCTGGGCTCCATCAGCCTCTTTCCCCTCCTACTCTCCAGACTGAGGAAATAAGTTCTAGACTAAGACTGGGGGCGAGGAGCTTCTCCCCTTTTGTTTTTTCCAAGAGACTTTTTAATCTACTCTCTCCCTTTAAGAATTAGTTTCTAGAACAATGTCCTAGAAGAGTTGTTTTGCCGTCATCTCCCTTTTACTCTGCCCTAAACATTCTTTTTTTCTTTTTTTTTTTTTTTTTTTTTTTTGCGGTATGCGGGCCTCTCACTGTTGTGGCCTCTCCCATTGCGGAGCACAGGCTCTGGACTTGCAGGCTCAGCAGCCGTGGCTCACGGGCCCAGCCGCTCCGCAGCATGTGGGATCTTCCCGGACCGGGGCACGAACCCGTGTCCCCTGCATTGGCAGGCGGACTCAACCACTGCGCCACCAGGGAAGCCCCCTAAACCTTCCTTGAGGCAATAAACATAGAGCTAGTATGAATAAAGAGAAGAGATAGGGGAAAAATACAAGAAGAAAAAAAAAACATAAATTAGAACCTCAAAATCTTATCCGTACACACAAATAGCACCTTTCTGGGCTTGAAAAAGAGAAGCACTGCCCCACAGGTCAGCCTTGGTCTTCGGAGACAATGAGTATGTGCCATCTGCCCCTCTGCCTGCCCAGTCCAGCAGTGGCCAGAGGTATATTTCAGCAGGCTGATTCCAAGGCAGTCATGGACCCACAAGTAATGGGAGGCTCAGAGCTCTCCATCATCAATGGATAGAACACAAAACACACAACACTGACCCCTGGGGCTGGGAGCACACAGTCAGGTTCTCCCAAGAGCATCACCAGCAGCAGAGATAGCCACATAGAGATCTCAGGGGTACGAACTCAGTTCCTCTGGTCGGAAAGGGTGAGGTTTTAGCTGCAACACACAGCATTAGAACCCCCCCAAAGGAGAGTACCAATGAGGAGCAGCTAGGATATAGGAGGCAAGGCACAGGGTCAGGAGGGAGGGAGCCCCAGACAGAAAACCTTATGGCTCTTTGGTCCCTAAGAGCACTCTTACTAGAAGAGAAGGAGGCCTCCTGCCCACAGCGGTCCGTGGCTGCCCATCAGAGGGCCTTTTGGGTACTGAATTCTTCCCACAGGCCTGGAAAAGGGATGACTAAATGCATAGCCACTGAGATATTTCAGCTAAACCTAGTTTGTTATCCTCACAGGAATTCGGTTTCTTTAAAATTCACCTTGGATGGCTTAAATTCCCACATCTGTTTTATTATTGACATGGGGTTCTGGGTGTGGCGGTGGCTTTTAATGTTGCTTTGTTTATTTTAAACTCACAACTGGCTTTCGTGTGGATTTAAATTGAATCACTCTACCCAACAGTGCTCCTCTTTATTGCTTAAAAGCTGATCACATCTCTTTCTGAAATGTACAGTGTACTTGTTAGCCTTGCTATGAAGCAACCACAATTTACTGGGCTGAAAAATCAATATCTGATTGAATCCAACTCGTGCTCCTCTCTGGAATTCTTATTGCCTCTCAACTGGCAGCCTCACATCACTGTCCCACCCAGGCATTTACTTTCAAAATCTGGAGGGAAAAGAATCCATTTTCCAATGAATGAAAACAACACTAAAGGAATGATTTTAAACACCAAAGAGAAATTCAGCCTTACTTGGGAGCTGAGCAGATGATCCTTGGGCAAGAAAATAAATGACAAGTTTCAAACTCAACCAGAGGTCTATTCTGTAATGCTCAGATAGCTGGAAGGAGTCACTGTTTGGAACCCACTATGAATTTGCTTTAAAGATGTGTTATCTCTTCTATATGTTTTAAAATACATGATCTGGAAGAATTAGCATCCCGTCTATAGAGACATCCTTCTAGAACCCACCTGGTACAGAAAGTGGAGCTGTTGAGAAGTGCTGCTCTCTCCTTTGGCCATGAACTTCAGAAAAGAGGAAGAAGAAATTAGATTGTCCTCATCTGGGTAGCCCCAGCATTTGGAGACAAACCCAAGGTCAGGCAGATTCACCTGTACTCAGCCCCACTTTCACTGAATGAGAGGTTTTGCAGCAGAAGAGCAGGACTGGAGAGTTGCCAGATTTGACTTTTTTTTCGTGTGCGTGTGTGTGTGTGTGTGTGTGTGTGTGTGTAGGTGGGTTGCCAAACCTCGGAAATGTCTGAAGGAAAAGGTTTTGCTCCCTCTCCCTCTGTATGGGATGGGAGAATTCCCCTGAGAGGTCAGCTAGGCAAAGAAGAGAGTGTATTTAAGGGACATTGAACCAGTATACATCATTTCTGGCTAATTAAAGAACCAAAAGAGAAGACGAAAATGCATGAGGAGAGTTTTTGAAGACTCCTGACTTTTGTTTTTTTTTTTTTTTTTTTTTTTTTTTTGACCAAGGAGATCAGGGTCTTTGTTAATTTTTATTTTTTTTTTATTTTTTTATTTTTTTTAAACATCTTTATTGGGGTATAATTACTTTACAATGGTGTGTTAGTTTCTGCTTTATAACAAAGTGAATCAGTTATACATATACATATGTTCCCATATCTCTTCCCTCTTGTGAAGACTCCTGACTTTTGAATGTGTGTGTTAAGGCTGGGGGCAGGCAGGGGAAGAATTTAACTCAGGTTGGCAAACATAGTTAAAGGCCAAACAGAGAGCCAGTGTGTTGAGGAGATAACATGACAAAAGTGCAGAAATTGACGGTTTCTAATTCCTGCATGGTATTTCATGCCAAGTGTGCCTCATATAACTATTGTTTAATTTATAGTTTTTCACTCTTCTTTTTTTCAACATATAAAACCAAAAAGTACCTCTAACTGATATGCAGTAGCCAGGGCTTGAGGAGGACTTTAAGACCTTCACCACCTAGGGAGAGATCACCTTATGGAGATGACTACTTCAAATTGTCTATAGGTCGCCCAAGTTGGGTAGATGGAGCAGGGAAAGATAATTATGGACATTGCAAGAGAATACAGGCAGAGTTGGCCAGACTACTTAAGTTGAGGACACAGAGTTGAAAGTTCAGGAGACCAAGGCAGTGAGCGCTTACAGTATCAGAGAGGAAAGAACAGCAAAAAAAGAAAACACTGGAGATATGCAGAAGTTCCCCTGTGAGTGTTCACCAGAGTACTAATCAGCAAGTGCATGTGAAAAAAAACTATCTGAGGCCAGGAAAAGAGCCTTTCAAAAAGATTAGAAGGGGCAGTATTTGGTGGTCACACAGAGCCAGGAATAGTGCCTGTTCCCACCAGTCAGACTGGAAAACCTCATCGTCCCTGAAAAATTTGGTAGAGTACTCAGAAATATCTTGCCTCAGTGGGGGTGAGGAGGTGGGGAGGGATTAGCCCTCGGTTAAATGATGCTCTGATTTTGTCTGACAAATCTTAAAAGTGAGAATGATCAAACTGTTTCCAAGTGATTTAACTGCATCTCAGATAAAGAAAAAAATATTTACAGAAGCATAAAAATACCAACACCTAACAAGGTAAAATTTACAATGTCTAAAATCCAATAAAAAAATAAGTATGAATGCAAAGAAGCAGGAAAATATGACTTATAATAATGAGGAAAAACAGTTAATTGAAATGGCCTAGAACTAAAACAAAACTGAATTAGCTTAGAGGGTCATTAAAACAGTTGTTTTAACAGTATTCCATATATTCAAAGAGCTAAAGAAAAGAGTAAGTATGGAAGATATTTTAAAAGACCCAAATAAAACTTCTAGATAAAAAAACATCAGTGTCTGAGATTTTTAAAAATAATAATGCTGGATGGGCTCAATGGCAGATTAGATGTGGCAGGAGAAAATATTAGCTAACTTGAAGATGTTGAAATAGAAACTATCCAAAACGAAACCCAGAAAGAAAACCTATTTCACTAATCATATTAAATGTAAATGGGCTGAAAATCCCAAACAAAAGGCAAAGATTGTCAGATCAGATAAAAATATCAAGACTGACACGTAACTGCCTACAAGAAATCCACTTTAAATGTAAAGACACAAATAGGTTTAAAAAGTTTTTTTTTGGGCTTCCCTGGTGGCGCAGTGGTTGGGACTCCACCTGCCGATGCAGGGGACGCGGGTTCGTGCCCTGGTCCAGGAGGATTCCGCATTCCACGGAGCGGCTGGGCCTGTGGGCCATGGCCGCTGGGCCTGCGCGTCCGGAGCCTGTGCTCGTGGCGGGAGAAGCTGCAGCAGTGAGAGGCCCGTGTACCATAAATAAAAAAAAACAAAAAAACTTTTATTTCAAGGGAAAGGATATACTATACTAAAACTAATTTAAAAAAAAGGCTGGAGTAACTATATCCATAAAACATATTTTAGAGGGAATAATATAACCAGAGGTGAATACAATCATTTTATAATGACAAAAGGGTCAATTCATCAAGAAGAATTAACAAGCCTAAACATTTATGCACCTGATAACATAGCTTCAAAATATATAAAGCAAAAAATGATAGAAAAGCAAAGAGAAATAGATAAATCCACAATTAGAGTCAAAGATTTTAACAGCTCTGTTTCAATAGTTGATAGAGCAGTGGACAAAAAAGTCAGTAAGGATATACAAGACTTGAACAACATTATCAACAAACTTGACCTAATTGACATTTATAGAACTCTCCAAGCAACAACAGAGGACATACTTTTTGAGCACACACAAAAAAATTACCAAGATAGATCATAGACAGACCTCAAAACATTTTAAAAGATTAGACTTATACAAAGTATGTTGTCTGAACATACTGGAATTAAATTAGAAATCTTTGTGTAATTATTCAGTATGCCTGCCAAGAAAAATAGTGTGGCCTGAGGTCAAGGGCTAGAGTGGGAATGATGAAAAGGAAATGCTCACCAGAGATCACTGTGGTGACTAGTGACTGCAAACCTATAAGTAGGGCATTATCCAGAGAGGCAGGGAAACTATGAAGAGTTTGAAAATAGATAACTCCCATATGAGTCAGGTTGAGTCTGAGTAAGCATGAAATCTCTGCAAGGAAGTAAACAGACTGCTAGAGGTATGCAACTAGAGACTCAGAGATGAGGTCCAGAATTTTAGATATGAAAGTTACTAGTGTGGTTTAAGCTCTGGGAACAAGGGATGGCCCAGAGGAAAAACAATAGGGAGAGAAGAGAAATGGGTCAAGGATAAAGGCGTCCAACCACAGCTGAGGTCAAAGAAGAAGCTGTAAGGAGGTAGGAGGCATGCAGATTGTGTTATTGTGAAAGCTAAAGAGAAAGGCAAGAGTTTCAAGAAAAAAAATTGAGCAATATGTGGGTCAGTATCAAATAACACAGATCAAGAAAATGAGGGTAGAGAAAACTATTGGCTTTGGGACCAAAGAGTTTATTTGTGTCCTTTAAGGAGATCAGTCCCAACAGAGTGGTGAGAAGAACTCTAGAATGCAGAGAGCTTAGTACAAGAGGATTGGAGCCACAGGTGTGGGTCATCCATCCTGGAAGTTTGACAAGGCATGGAAGAATCCTGCTTGCCAAATACATCAGTCCTTAAACCCATCAGGTCCTTTCACTTCTCGCTCTCTTCCCACTGCCTGTAATCTTATGAGAAAATGAAGTTCTTCCCCTGCTTAGTAATCCTTTCACCTTCTGAGTACTGAGTCTTTTTTTTCTTATCACACATCCATCCTACTGGACAGAGTAGGTGTCCAGGGATGGGTACATGGATATATAGAGTCAACTGGAAGATGGATTGAATCTGGAAGAGTGCATCTCACCTTGTGAGACTGGAAGTAGAGCCAAGACAGAGAAGGAGATGAGATGAAGAGAGAGAGAGATGATCAAGACGGAGATGGAGTCAGAGGCACTTTTAAAAGAAAGATAGAGATTCTCAATAACATTAGTTGAACCCCTTGTTCCAGCCATGCCTGCAACCACCCCCCTTCCTTATGACAAGAGCTAATACCATCCTTTTTTTCCCTTGAGTTAGTTTGAATTAAGTTTATATCACTTGCAACTGAAAAAGCCCCAGCAAAAAAATGTCCTCCACAGTTTTCTCTCCCCACTTTCATTACCTAGAAGTCTGCTGCCTATCTTTCAAATTCCAAGAAAAATGTTATTTTCTCTGTGATGCCCCAGAGGTGTGCTGGTAAACCGGCTTTCAAAAAAAAAACAAAACAGGGCTTCCCTGGTGGCGCAGTGGTTGAGAGTCCACCTGCCAATGCAGGGGACACAGGTTTGTGCCCCGGTCCAAGAAGATCCCACATGCTGCGGAGTGGCTGGGCCCGTGAGCCATGGCCGCTGAGCCTGCGCGTCCGGAGCCTGTGCTCCGCAACGGGAGAGGCCACAACAGTGAGAGGCCCGCATACCACAAAAACAAAACAAAACAAAAAAACCCTCAGTTTTTGTAGTGTTTGCTGATTTCCCTGATGTAAATATTTCCACGATGGCTAATTTCAAGCTACCAACATGAAGTCACCGAACACAGAGTGGAGAAAATATGGACAGAATCAGAGTAAACTGTGTCACATCTCTAGATCCTGAGGGCAGAACTGGATATAGGGTGGTAGCTATAAGAAGTTGCCTTACCTTGACAGGACACAGTGCAAAAGTGTCTATGTCCTGAATGACAAAGCCCACTTGTCCTCATTGGGTTTTCTCAACTGATCTGTCCATCCACCAACCTCACCTCTGCCCCTCCGAGTCCGTGTTTACTGCTATCCCAGCATATACCCTGTGCATCATACCCGCTGGCCACATTTTTTGTCCCAGCGCTCAAGTGTGAGCTCCTCAAGGACGGAAACTATGTATGCTTCATCCTTGTCTCCTTGGGGCTGGACTTCCAGAAGGTACCAGGAATATGTGTAGAATGAGGAAGGTAGCTCTGGTGGCAACAGAGTCAGGTGAAGGTGGAGGAAGCCTGCACATATCTGAAGGCAGAGGATTTGCTAGTGGAGAGGAAAATATTAGGAAACATTCTCAAACTTTGGAAAAGGAAGGAAGCAAGGTGCTTCAGAGGTTAGGAGAGACAGTAGGAAGAGGCAAGATGGGCAATTTGGAAGGGAATGATAAGAATTCATCTGGGCATGGAAACAAAAATATGCCAAGGTGAGGAGGGAGTAAATGCAAAAAAACTGTGCCCCCTTCTTCCAGGGAAGTCAGAGACAGGGAGAGGGAGACAGAGGCGAGGGGCTGGAATCAGGACATCAGATCCAGAGGAGCTACAGGGGTTCCAGATAGGATAGAGCAAACCTTCGGCCCAACGGAGCATCTTCAAAGTCAGCCTTTCCCACATGTGTGCTTCTGCACCATGTTCAACCTCACGATTTCCAGCAATGACCCATGAACCACACTAGAGGCTGCAATTACTCTCTGAGAATAAAGAGCTAGGCAGTTTTCCATCTCTTCCCTCAAACACATCTCATTCTCCTGACTTACTTTTCCAGGGCCATGACCGACATTGCTTCCGAAGCAAGTACTCGGGGTGACCATGCCCAGCCAGCGGGGGCAGCAGGGGAGAATTAAACTCAGCCAACTGCAGCAGGCCGGAGTTACACCACGTTGCCCTGACAACTAATGGGCAGAGTTTGGGAGAGATAGATGGAGATGGCTGAGGTCAATGCATAATAAAATCCTAGTTAAAGGCTGGTTTTTCTCTCCTTCATTTCTGCTGATATAAACATGAGAAAAAAGGAAAAAGTTAATTGGGAAGAAGATTCCCTTAGAGACGTGCCAGGGCAGGAACAGCAGATTCTAAGCCTAAGGCCCTGAGCTGAGCTGAGGGTCAAACCAGGACATATCTAGAAACTCAAAGAGCCTTCTTGGAAATGATACCCTGAAAATAAAAACCAAAGGCATGAAGAAGGAAAGACCCAAGCTTTTTCTGAGAACCTACTGTGTGTAGAATATAGCCCCAGGAAAGAGGTATAAACAAGAAGCTTCAAGAGACAGAATAGGCTCTGGCTGTTCAGCCTTAAATCTCATCTCGGACATTTACTGTCCAAGGAACCTGGGGCCACATGGCAGTGACAAGCCCTAGATCTGATATGCAATGGGATGTCCTTGCTTTACAGGATTATTGGGTGATCAAGGAGTTAATGAGCATTAGCAATGGATGAATGGCAGCCCATAATAATAGCTGAAATCACTGTGCCCTTCCTCTATGCAAGCAGCATTCTCAAAGCTTTATACACATTTCCTCATAACAATCCTACGGGACAGTTACTGCTACATACCCATTTTACAAATGAGGAAACAAGGCACAGAGAAGTTAAGTAACCTGCCCAAGATCACACAGGTGATAAGTGGTCGAGCCAAGGCCCGCACCCAGGCCATCTGGCTCCAGAACCTGAGCTACACAACTACATCAACAATGCAGACAAGTCATCAAAAATGGAGGAGCAAAAAGAAGATTGACAGACTATTTATATATCTTTGCACACTCACACACGAATAATAGTTCTGGAAGGAAACACAGTTTAAAAATTATAACATCGCTTGCCTCTGGGGAAGAGAAAGACAAAGAAGGGAGAATTTTTACTGTATATTTACTGTGGAGTTTGAACCACAGGAAGGCAGTGCCTGTTTTAAAAATGAATAAATTAAATTAAAATTTAAAAATAGAGGAGCAGCGCAGGAGAAGCCATTTTCAATATACTTATTTCAAGCATTCACTGAATGCAAAAGAACAGATTCCTGCTCTCTAGTCCCTGACATGACCATGGAGGAGCAGGCCCACAGACAGGTGATAAATGTCCATACATGTGAGTATAACATGCTGCACAGGCCCCAAGGAGGACAGGAAAGATTCTGCACGTAGAGAAGTGTGAGAGGCTTCACAGTGGAGGGACTTCCAGGCTGAGATCTTATCAGAACCCATGGCCTTGAGTCCAGTCATACGTAAAATAATAACGGCCCGTGTGATGAGCCCTTACTGCCAGGCACTGTGCTCCGGCCTCCATACAGATGATCCAACTGAATTCAACATCCTTATGAGGTGGGTACCATTATCATCGGTTCCCTTTCTTTTCCGGATGCGGAACTGAGGTTTAAAGAGGTTGAGTAACTGCCCAAGGGCACACAGCTGGATGACAAAGCTAGGATCTAAAGACAATCTTCCCCAGAAACCACTGCCCCATCACCCTAATCCCCCAGCGGCAGCTCCTAGAGACTGAGGAAAGAACGGGTGCACTGAAGCAGTCCATGAAGGCAGGTGTGGTCCCTGCCGAGAGTTTAGGCAGCAGGTGCGTTGCGGCCAGACGCGCTGTCAGGGAGGGGACACCAAGTGCAGGGTCAACCCCGTCCCTGTGTTCCCACTGTGTGATGTCAGGGTCAAGTTTTCTAGGCTTCACCGTCTGCTCCTACAGAGCAAGGAGATAAAAGAGATGCTTTCTAAACAGCCTCACTGCTTATCCTACAAAAAAAAGCAATTTCTGGTTGCTTTACAGGCTTTCTGACGACAGGCCTGATGGGTTCTGGCCTTGGAAAACTCATCTGATTCTGGACCTGCATCCTCAACTCTGCAGCAGCCCCTCATACCTGCCCTGAGAGTACCTGCTGGGTGCAAAGAGCTGAGCTAGTTGCAAAAGCAACAGAACACCTGGACCCTGCTCTGGTGGGGAGGAAGGGGCGTAAAGGACTTAGCGTCTAAATGAGAGAAGAACATCTGCAGAAGACGCTGCAAGATCATCTGGCTGTTTGTGAACACACTCCAAGTGGTGTCCACAAGGCTAACGTGTGTCATTCCCAGAACACCTGGGTGATGCTCTCCAGAGGAGCTCTGAGTCTACTTTTGAAGGTGAGAACCTGGCTTTGGTGAGGACAGGTGGGAGGACATCACAGGTGGAAATGGGAATGAGACAGATAAAGACAAGACCTAGACCCTATTCTGGGATGTAACAGAGATCTGTGCTGGTGCTGGATACGAAAGAATCTTGATGATACAAGCCTGGCAAGAGGCAGATGGGGGAACTGAATGCAGGAGGGAGGCTCAGCAGAAAAGGGAATAGACAGCCACAGCAGGTTCTTGAGAGAAGGAATAGCTTGAGAAGAATCACCTAGAAGGAAGACTAACAGTTATTCATGTCCTAAATGGATGACAATCAAAATGTCTGAGCCAAAACCCAAGGTGAATGAAATAACCACAAGAACACATCCTATACCATTGAACACATCCTATACCTATAACCATTGAACACATCCTATACTTCCTTCTCTTGTCAGGATTCCTCCACATCGGCATTTCCAAAAGTAGCATTTACATAATACTCATTCCAGAGAATGAAAATAGGTGTTATCAAAAAAACAGAAAAATTAACAATAGCAAACTACAAGCCAGACACTATTTTAAGTGGCCCACAAACATCCTTTATTTAATCCTCTCAGCAAACCATGAGGTAAGTCCCATTCACATTCCATTTCACAGTAGAAAAAACTAAAGTGCAGGTAGTGTTAGTAACTTGCCCAAGATTACTATGAAGGAGCACAGTTTATTCCACGGAGTCTGGCTCCCAGCCCTGTGCTCCTAACCATCAGGCTATACCACCTGTCACAGTTTAGAAACACCAGTTTAAACAAAATTCAACAGTTTCCCTTCGCAGAGGCTGTCACCCATTCTTCCTCCCTCCTTCCCACCTCAGCTGTGAACCAAAGGAGATGGAGGGAGCCTGGGGGCAGCTGAGGATGTGAACAACCCCATGAGGCACCAATAAGAGCAGCAGGAGATATTACCTTTGCCCCTCCCCCCACCCGGGGCAGGCCACCTCCTGGTGAACACTGGGATTTAGGGAGGGCAAAGACAGGTAATGGGGGAGAGGAGGGCCATTCTGGGCCCGTAGGAAGAGGTGGGGGATGGGGGCAGCTGGAGCTGCAATCATTTCCCTAGGTGACCTTCTCTCCTGTGACCAGGGTCAGGCATTGCTCCTCTGCTTGCTGGATTGAGGGGAGGCCCCAGAAGTTCCAGGCCCAAGGGCTGTGGGGAGGAACCAGAGAGGTGGTAAGGTGGGCAGAGGTGGAAGCCATTTACCACCCAGTATGGAAAAAACTGCATCACTATTTTAATAACCAGCCCTGGTGACCATCACATTTTGCACGTCTTCAGGTCTCTACCATTTCCAAAGCCCATTCCTTCTTGATGTCATGTGACTGACAGGACATCTCTGGGATCTCAGCAGGACAGGATTCATCATCCTCATTTTGCAGATGAGGAGGCTGGGACTCAACTGGTGAGTAAAAGAATTGGTTCTGGAAATGAAGTCTGAATCGAGTGCTCACGGTATTGCCACAATACCGAGGCTGCTCCCAACCAAGGGCATTATCATCACCTTATAGGAAGCAGCGGGCCCAAGGGGTATACAGTTTGGCCCCACTTTCTAGCTGTGTGACCTAAATACAGTAAGTCCATTCAGTCCTCATCTGTAAGATAGGTGCGCTGGTATCCAACTCCTAAGGAGGTTGTGAAGATTAAGGAGATAATTTCAGGACTGCCCTTGGCCCAGGACCTGACATACACAGAAAGTAATCATCCACAGCTTCATTCCCTCTCTGAGTCAAGGCCACATTCACACAAATGGGAAGCCCTCGGTCAAGAGGAAGAGGCATTGGCTGTGTCTGCTCACCCTCCACTGGCCCCTCTGGCACCAGCACCCCAAAGGTCCTTTGGGAATGGTCCACTCTCAGAGGCGCTGGACCTCACAGGCCTGGCTGGCAGCTGAGCGTGTGACCTGGGCAGTCAACCAAAGCTTCCTATCTCAAGGCTACAGGGGGTGGTTCAGAGACAGACACATGACCCAAACCCAGCCAGTGAGATTCATTTTGGGTTTTGTGTTGAAACTATAGGTACAAAGAAGTTCTCCTACTGGGCTTGAGGCTGAGAAGTTACAAACCTGGGCATATCCTCCTAAAAACCGTCACACACTACCACGCAGACAGAGCCTGCGTGTGATCCAATAGCACGATGACAGAGCTGGAAGACCAAAAAGGCTACATCCCAACAGCACTGTGTGAGTTCCTGAATGCAGCTATACCTGGTTCTGAGTTAAAAGTGTGTGTTAAAATGTCTGTTTTTATTTAACTTGGTTAAATAAATCCATGATCCTACATATCTAAGACTAAAAGGGTTAACATGGGACAGGGTGTATTGAGGGAGAGGGGGAGTGGACTGTGCCTTTCCACAGGTAAGAAAAGACAGAATACCATAAACCTGCAACTAGCAATTTTCTGATGTGCCTAGTACCCCATCTGAACATACACACCTACATCGCACATTACACACTCCCTCAGCCACAAATACCACACACACCCTCATCCCACATACACACACACACACCACTCACATACACACCCAGACCCCCATGTACACACACACACACACACACCATACACACATACCCCACATACGCACATACACCACATACACACACCATACACATACACACCCAGACCCCACATATACACACACACTCACACACACACATCGCATACACACACACATATACCACATAAACCCATACTCCAAACACACACACACACACACACACACACACACACACACACACACACACACAGCTCTGGCCCTGGAGACAGTTAATCAGGACAAGGCCTCCCTCTCCAGTTCCATCCTGCTGTCTCCTTGCTCCTGTCCACAGCCCACCACTGCAGGGGCTGCATGGTGTACCCCCCGCCAGGCCTGCAGTTCCCCCCCATTGCTCTCCTGCCTGCTGTGCTCCCTCTCTCAGCCCCACAGAACAGCTCTCCTACCTCACAGAGCTGTGCCTGCCTCATGCCCTCATGCCACTCCATCCTGCCAAGCTCCTGTCACCACTTGGCTATCTTGCACTTCCACAGAAGGAATAATTTGCACTTGCACCCTGTATCACTGATATGTATTTTAACATTATTTTAGAGTCAGCATGTTGAGGGGGGTGAAGAGGGTTCAAATCCACCCGCACCATCGCACGCTCTGGGAACTTGGGCAAGTTACACCCATGCTCTGATCCTTGGGGTACCTCATCCGTGGGCAGGATGATCTGACCACTTCCCACCCTCCATCCTCCTGAGCTTCCTACCAGGAAAGAAAGAAAAGGTGTGGAAGCTCCTGTCAAACAGCAGAGCTGCCGTGTCAGTGGTGAGTCCGGGCGAGAGTACAGCTGTGTGGCAGGACTGTGACCTCCTCCGGGCTCTCTCCCAACTCCTTCACCCTGTCCCTCTCCAGGCACTTTCCTCTGTCGCTGTATTGAAGGGCCCCGTCAGGAGGCTGCCTGGTCAGGAGCTGGCTCAAACCACCACACTCTGCGAGCTGGGAGGGCCCAGGGAGCTGCTGACTCCTGGCCACCAGGTGGAGTTGGAAGGCTGAGCTTCCCTCTCAAAACCTGTTCGGGTCGGGTCCTTGGAGCATGGAAAACACACAGGAACCGGAAGGAGACACTTCCACCTTCTGCCCTTCGCCTTGCTAGCTCTCCATGAAGAAAGTAGGAATTGTCCACCTGAAGAGAGCACGTGTTCCCTGTGACTTTTATCTGGAGTGAGGTGCTCATGTTGCCGGCCAGGGAGATGAAGACACCAATGACCTGTTGGGGATATTAAGGAAGTGACCAGCAGTGCTCTCCCATGGGACAGTGACCAGAGGGGAGTCCTTTGTCTCCCTTCTTGGGGAGGAGACCACCTCCAGGAAGGGTGTGGCTGATACCCTGGGCTAGGAGAAGGGACCCTGGTTCTCAAGTGTGTCTGCATTCATGACCATCAAACCCTGGTTCCTGTATCTTTTCACTCAACAAACGAGTATCTACTCGGGTGCCTGCTCTGGGCTGGCATTGTCCTAGGAGATTGGAGTACAAAATCAAATAAGACCTGGTTCTCTATTCCAAGAAAATCCACGTATAGTGAAGGAGGCAGATAATACAATCAACAACTGTGAAGTGATGGGATCAGAAAGTAGGAACCAGGGACGGGTGGGGGATGGGGGGGGCGGAGTGCTACCCTAGCCTCAGGGATTCAGGACGGGCTTGGGAGTCTTGGGGAGGGAGGTAAGGTTTGAACAAAGCCAGAAGTAGAAAAGGGTGGAACAGAAAGAGATAAAAAATAAATAAAAAGAGACTCCTTCCCTGAGGGAATTCTAATCTAATCTTGCTGA
Organism: Globicephala melas; assembly: GCF_963455315.2. Lineage (NCBI taxonomy): Eukaryota > Metazoa > Chordata > Mammalia > Artiodactyla > Delphinidae > Globicephala > Globicephala melas. Next base: position 129,124,057 of record NC_083317.1, on the reverse strand, counting down.
GTAGGAGCTGTGAAATGAGGAAGAGAAAGGGCTCAGACTCCTAGCAGAGGCAGGGAGGTACAAGAGAGCAAAATTCACTGAGGATCCGCAAGTAGGCTGTGATGCCTGGAGCAAAGGTTCCGGGGAGAGAGGAGGGAAGGAGGCCAGCCCTCTGCCTCTACCCGGCAGGGCCTTGTGTGCTGAGCTAAGGCATCTGGGGGCTTCATCCTGAATGCAGGGGAGGGTGCATGTGGATGATCAGATATAAAATTTCCAAGCAGTGGTTGTTGAGAATCAGGGGTGCTGATTTCTTCACCAAAAGAGGGAGACAGGAACAGGATGAGATAAAGCCTCCAGGTGTTAATAATCTGGGGGAAAGACCCCAGGAAGAACCCACTGATGAAATAAAAATTGGTATTTTGGGCTTCCCTGGTGGCGCAAGTGGTTGAGAGTCTGCCTGCTGATGCAAGGGACATGGGTTCGTGCCCCAGTCCGGGAAGATCCCACATGCTGCGGAGTGGCTGGGCCCGTGAGCCATGGCCGCTGAGCCTGTGCGTCCGGAGCCTGTGCTCCGCAACGGGAGAGGCCACAGCAGTGAGAGGCCCACGTATAGCAAAAAAAAAAAAAAAAAAAAAAAATCGTATTTTAAGGCAAGACAAGAAAACTTTAAAAATAAAATTTTTCTCTGCCCCTTTGGGCCTCCTCCCTCCCCTCTAGCGTGCACTGTGTATCTGCATTACATGTTAACCAGACCTCCGCAATGGCAGAAATACCTGCTCAACCATAAAGATCAATTTTTTTTTCCTGGCGCCAGCCATGCAGCTCCATAGAAGACAACATTCTTTCTCAGACCTGTAAGGGGTCATGATGACCCACCACTCGCCTTGTACATGCAGACATCTTTGGTGAACTTTATGTACGATGCCAATATATCATTTCCTTTAAAGATAGAGATTGGTGCAGAGCAGACTGAGTCAGACGGCCTGGAGAGACAGGGGGCCGCACCTAATGGAAGTTCTTAGCTTGAATACTTCCTTATGGCCTTATTAATGTTCCTAGCTCTATTACTTGTATTCTGTCTACTTTACAAGATTATTGTTTCCTGCATTACCACATGTGTGACTGAGCCTCTGATAAAATGAATGATGACTAGGCGACTTGAAACGATTGACCAAATACATAGTTCTGTAAGACCAATGATTGTAATAGTGTAACTCCAGATATGGGAAGAAGCAACAAGAGGGAACCATTTCCTGGACCAAAACAGACTAGTAAAACAGGTGGTCCAGAGGCTTTGGGCTATTGTTAACAAGGCCTAGTCCAGCACATTGAGTGTCTTACCAATGAAATCCTCACCTGACCTGGGAATGACCATTCCTAGCACCATGGGACAAATCAGTCACAAAATGCCTCCCAAACCTTGGTCAAAATTAAGACCAAAAGGGAAGGGATTGTACAATAAACAATGTTGCCCACCATCCAGGTCTGTAAGAATCAAGTCACCAGCCGCTGCAGTCGCTGACCTATAACACACCAGGGCGGAGATCAGGGTGTTGCACTTGGTGCTCTGGGAAAACTGATAGAACTGGCCCTCAGATAGTCTGACATATTCAGGAGAAAATTTTAACCCAGTTTCTTGCATCTTCCCAGACTCAGAAAAGCATTAAAACCGTTAACTAATATATCTGTTCCTCGTGGGTCAGAGTAACCTTCTACCAAGATGTGTCCTTGATTGCTCATGCCCCTTCTCCAAAATTACATATGTACTGGCCTCCCGCTCTTGTTCAGAACAGTCCTCAGAGCTCCCTGTGAGACTGCCTCCCAGGTTATAATCCTCAGGTTGTCGTGAATAAAATCTTCCATTTTTTTCTTAGATTGACTACTGATTAAATTTTTTTGTCAATACCACTTTCCTGGTTTGCCTCCCACATCTGAAGCCTTTCCTTCCCTTTCCTGGCTCCCTCTGCTGACCTCTAACTGTTGGTTTTCCTTGGGATTCTAGCCTGGCCAGTGGTTCTCAAAGTGTGGGCCTGGGACTGGCAACAGCAGCTGGGAACTTGTTAGAAATGTAAAAGTTGTAGGTCCCACCCCAGGCCTACTAAATCAGAAACTCTGGGTGTGGTGCCCAGCCATTTGTGTTTACCAACCCTCCAGGTGATTCTAGAGCTCATTCACATTTGAGGACTGATTCATACTAACCCTGGCTGCACCTTAGAATCACCTGGGAAGTTGTTTAGAAAATAATAAAGTCTGGGCCACACCACAGGCCAATTGACTCACAGCCCAGGGACAGAGGATTTTAAAGAGCACAAATCTGGCCTAGAGCAGTGGCTTTAATGTGCAAAGGAACCCCCTGGGGCCTTGTTAAAATGCAGATTGTGATGCCCCAAGCCTGGCTGGGGCCCATGATTCTTCTTTTCTAATAAGGAGATGTCAGTGATGCTGGTCCACAGACCGCACTTGGAGGTCTGTAAAGAGGGTCTACCTTCCCAGGCTCCTTGGACAGTCAGCTTCAACTACCACCTGTGTGTTAGTAACACCCACCACATCTAGCCACCACACCCCACCCCATCTTGAGCTCCTAGCCTGTAAGAAAGATTTCCAGCTGAAGGCCCCACCCAAGCCTCAGACTCAGCACTTCCCAAACTGACCTTGTCCTGTCCACCCTCCCAAAGTTCTTCCTACCTTCTGTGTTCACTGTCTCAATGAGTCAGTTGAGTCATCCCAAACCAAGAAAGACCGTGTCCTGAAGCCAAAGTAGGACAACGTTTTAAGAAGACTTTACCCAAAAAGGGCAACCCAAATTCTCAGGCACTTGCCCCATTCCCTCACCTGGGAACTCCAGCTCCCTGCAAAGGACCCCCTCTCTTTTATTTGGGGGGTTGTCACGAGAGGCCTTGCGTGTGCTCTGTCAAGCCCTGGGGGGGCTCTGTCACGGCTCAGGGTGATGACGAATCAAAAGGTCATTGGATGGGAGAGTGGAAGGGTCCCAGGATACTTTGGGGGCAGCTGGCCATGACAACTTTCTTTAACTTAATCATACTTCCTGCTACGGTACAGCCAGCACTGAGCTCAGACTCCCTGGTTCTGTGGGATTTCTGAGGGTGGCCTGCAGGTGGCCCCACCAGCCCAGCCCCTGGCAACTCTGAGCGAGCAGCAGTGTCAGTTAAGTGGCCCTAGTTCCAGCCAGGACCTCTCACTGCTCTTCACACACATGGTTAGAGGTCCATCCTCGGGGCTCCCTTCTCTAGGGTTCTTGACTTAGTCTCTGTATTTGCTTCCTAGGGTTGCTGTAACAAAGTACACAAACAGGGTGTACTGTATACAAACAGGTGTTAAAGCAACACAAATTTATTATCTCACTCTTTTGGAAATCGAGGTGTCTGCCAGGCCACATACCCTCCGAAGGCTCTAGGAGAGAATCTTTGCTTGCTTCTTCCAGATCTGGTGGCTCCTGGCCTTTCTTGGTTGTGGTGGCATGACTCCAATCCCTGTCTCCCTCTTCACATGGCCTTCTTCCCTTGTCTGTCTCTCAAATCTGCCTTTCCTTTCTCTTATAAGGATACCGGTCATTGGATTTAGAGATGACCCTAAACCCAGGATGATCTTGTCTTAAGATTCGTAAATTAATTACATCCGCAATGATCCTATCTCCATGCAGCATCACATTCATAGGCACTAGAGGTTAGGACTTGGACATATCTTTTGGGGGACACAATTCAACCCATTACAGTCTCCATCTCTGTTAAAATATGGTGACCAAAAGAAAGCTCAATATTCTACTTCCAAGATAAGGGTAAAGGGGTCCATAGGGAGGACCCTCACTTCCTGTGATCTGAATGCCATCTTATCAATGCAGCCTAAACTGTGTCCCCTTGTTCCCACCTCCTATCTCCTCTGATTGATCTTATTACCAATAAACTGTATTCAGGCAAGGTCTTCCCCACCTGGCACATGTGCAGTTGATGCTTTCAAACCTAAATATAAAAGCTTACATACATTTCTATTAACTTTCATCTTATTGGTTTCAACCAGCATTCTAACCTGTCAAAATCACTTTGAACCACTATTGTATCTTCAATTGTGGAATTTTCCTTTCCAACTTTCTATTATCTACAAATTCAATAAGGATGTCTGAGACATGCAGCAGGGAAAAAAGCACAGAATCGGGAGTCAAGGAGCTAGACATGAGTCCTAACGTTGGACATGACTGTAGGAAAGTTCTGTTACTTCTCTGGATCTCGATAAGATGACCTCTACAGTCCCTGCTAGCTCTAAATCCTACAGCTAGTGAAGTAGTTAAGAGTTCTAGCCCTGGAAGCAAACTTCTTGGTTTAAAGCCCAGGTCTGCCACTTATATAATGTATGACCTTGAACATGCCACATAACCCCCTGGGTACAGGTCAGTTCCCTCACCTATACAATGGGTGACATTATAATATCAGTATTTTGTAATTATATAAGCACATAATTATACTATGTAAGTATATATTATATATTTCTATATTATATACAGGTATTTTTATAATAAATAATAAGCATAAAGTATATTATAATTACAATAGTAGTATCTACCTCATGAGGTTGTTAGGAGAAGTAAATGAATGGATTCATGTAAAGTGCTCAGCTCCTGGCTGGCCTGTTAACAAGTGCTCCGTGCACATTAGCTAGTTTATTCAAGACAAGCAATTAGTTACAGAAAAAAACCTTAACAGGAAAGAAGCAGGATAGAATAACAATCAAAGACTGAATCCTATAGAAGTTCTCTGGAAATACAATGGCCGATGTCCTGGTTTTGGAGGGAAGGCCCTGGTTTACTCCTATGGTCCCAGCATAATCATTAACAGTGCCCTAAGTCAGCCACAGAGGCATGCTCCTTAGGTGCCCACTCATGGAAGGACACGCTGTCCCCCTGAGAGGACTGTGGTCAGCTGACAGCCTACATCCCTTATGTCCTCAGGACCACTTCAAGTTTTGAGCCCAAGTCATCCCAGCTGATGACTGAAGCAGGCGGTGGTACAAGGGTGCAGCCATCTCTACCCAACATAGGACCCCTTTAATGGTCAACATTGTCTCCCCGTTGGACTGACATACTCTGGCAGGTCTGCATCATGGTTTCCCAGCTCCCTCTATCCGATCCTACTTCCTTCTCCTTTCTCCTTTCACAGGTGTTCCTCCCGAATAAACCCTTTGCCCTCCTAACTCCTTCTCAGAGTCTGCTTCTCAGAGGACCAGCTGACTCAAGTCCTCTTTCACTTTCAAAAGTGAACCCATTTAGATGACGGGCTCGCCTTGACTTTGCCCCCCACCCCCTGCTTCAACCGTCATGGCTCCCCCAGTGATGCCTTCACGTACAGCACACATTTTATCATCTTAACCACAGATCTAACAGGAGAGCGCAAGGTCTCGGACTTGCTCCAGACAAGGTCACGTCGGGATCTCATTTCTCCTGATCTATCTGGAAGATGACCTGACTAGCTCCGGCCAAAATATGAGGTGAATTGACAAAACTCAGTGACTCTGTAATAAGTTCAAATGATCACAACATCTTTTCTAAGTTTTAATAAACCAAATGTCTTATACTTTATTGTGGGATTTTTTCCTGGCTTCTGAGTCTGTGGCCTTAGTTCACATTTCCCCGCAATCTCTGCAGGGCGTGCGGAGTTGTCCCAGCTGCAGGCTCCCACCACCTCCTTAACCTCCAGTCCTCAGTGCCAGCTTCATACCTTCCTCTTCAGTGTCCTGCATCTCCAGCCCACAGGGAGGACTGCCCAGTTCCAAGCCTCTGGAATCACAGCCCATCTCCACAGCCCTTCCTCAGGTACAACAGACCTGCTCTCAATGAATCTTCTCTCTGTCTCCTTTCCCCTGAGCCCCTGTGGCCCCTCCACCATCCCGTCCTTACAGTCTGCTCTCCCCTTCCAAGCTCCCCTGCCCCTCTGATCCTCCAGGATGCTCTCAGGGCCCAGATCAAGCCCCATCCCTCCTCTTGAGGGCTATCCCATACCCAAAACAGCCATGGTGATGGAATACAACAGATCCAGCCCAGCAAACTCCACCACGCCCTTCTTTGTAGGTCACACATCCCCCTGGGCAGTTTCTCTGCCACCACACCTATATTTCCTAGACTCCCAGTAGGCTTCTCTCCGACTGAGGCCCTGCCCACTGAGACCATGTGTGCAGCGGGCCCCAGTGGAGGAATTGTCCAGGGGACGGAGAAGCCTTTCCTGCCCATAAACTCCCGGTAATCTCCTTTTCTGGAGGGAAGGTAGTTCTGCCGATGGCTCCTCCAAGAGTTTCCCTCTCCACACCCCAGTACTGACTCGTAATGCTGTCCAGTCCCACCACACCTGGAGCCCAGAGCGATGGCCAGACACCCTGGCTGCTTCCTTCTGGAAGGTGCTGAACCAGTAGCTGGTCGCCTCAGGCCAGAGCACAGGAAGGAGAAGGCGGGCTAGGGAGTTGAATGCTCCACTCTGGAGGTGGTGAAATGACCTTGGGAACACGGGGACGGTGATCGAACTCTCCCGCTCCCTTTTCGGCAGGCTCTGGCAGCTCTCCTCCCAGCCTCACCTACTTTGCTGTCCACAGAAACATTCTAGCCTTTCTAACCTTTTCTCATTCACTTATTATGTAAGTGTTGAGTGCCCACCGTGTGCCCGGCACGGAGTTGGCCATCTGGGCTTCAGGGCCCAGAATCTATTCTGTTGGCCTCTGAAAGCATTTTGGGGTCCTTCTTCCCTCTTTCCAACCTTAAATCACCAGCTAGCAAGCCCATCATGAGACACCCTCTCAACAGAGCCTGAGGGAATTGTTCTCGAGGAGAGAGTGACCATCACTCGATAACGATATTCATTCATTTGTGCACTCAACAAATATCTATTGAGTATTTGTTATGTGCCAGGCACTGTGCTGATGCCTGGAATACTGCCACGCAAAACAAATATCACCCCTGTGTAGTCTCGGGTCTGAGAGAGACATTAAACCAATAGACCCATAAATAAGTTTATCATCACAAATGGAGAAAAGTGCTGGGAAGGAAAATAACGGGTTGAGAGAGAGAGAGTAACAGCACTGGAGGGTCAGGGAAGATCTCTTGCAGCTGAGATCCAAGGGAGGAACAGGCCTACGGGGACAGGATGGGGTGGCCTCCCCCCCCGACAACTGACCTCTCCCCCCCAGGCCCGGCAAGCTCCCTTCTTCCATGGCACTCAGGACCCAGAGCAGGCAACTTCCTGCCGCCGCTGCCTGGAGCACTCCCCACTCCCCCCCAAAGTCCTGATCTCAACCCAGGGGAAAAGGATCACCTTCAAAGTAGGTTTTATGGCATTACTTGTCTTGTAAAGAGCCAGTCCATGGCACCTGCAGAAGTGCACTATCGGGCCAGGAGGGAGGGCTAGATGCCAGTGGCCCTGCTCCCCACACCCAGGGACTGCTGCCCCATCGCAGGAGCTGAGCTTCCAGACAGGGGCTTTGGAATGGTCACATTAAGGATAATTGTGGCAATAAAGTTCTATTAGCCATCTGGAGCAATGGCGCACTCTCCAGGGCCAGCGCTGGGTCGCCGATGGCTGCCGACAGATGCAGGCAGAGAGGGGCTCTGAGGGACAGGGGTGGGTGACTGTCTGGGATGGAGGTCAGTTAGAGGGGGACGTCAGCCATGGCCAGTCTGGGCAGCAGGGCACCAGAATACCCCAGCCAAAACCCCTGGATGAATTCTGTTTCTATTTTAGATATGATCCTCAAGAAACATTAGGGATATTATTATTTAGAAAACAGCTTGCCTCTCCTTGAATAAATGTGAAAGACATACATGAGGTGCCACGGATAATTAAGAGGAAAACTCCCGCCTCCTCCCCAGGCTGCTGCTCTCTGACTCTCCCACAAAGGCTACACCTTGTGGGAGTCATTCAAACCCAGGTTCAAACTCCAGCGAGGCCACTTAACCAGCTGTGTGATCTTGGGACTTACCTACAATCTCTACGCCTCAGTTTCCCACTTGTGAAATGAATACAATAACCCCTCTCTCCAGCAGCTTCGATGGAAGAGATGAAGTACTTAGCCCCACCCCTGCCCCACCTAGACTCCTTTAATGGGCGTTATGAGTACCCATAATCAGCAGCCCCTTTCAGGATGAGACTGCAGCCGAGGCTGAGGAGGACGGCGAGGGAGAAGCACCGTGAGCCCTGGTGTCCCCGTCCCATTTCATGTCCCTCCGTCCCACAGCTATGAGCCCAGTTATTCTTTCGCTGTGAGCTTCCATCCCCCACCTTGTGAGAGTGGATTAACAGGAGCACAAACACAGGTGTCACTATGATTTATGGAGTAATTAGTAAACAATTAAGGTGTCTTGGAGCACAATTACACATTTTATTTCAGCCGTCTCGCATGGCAACGACTTGGCTTGCCCATACTCAGCATTGAAGGCAGCGCCCGGCCCGCGGTTGTGGGTGATCGGAAAGGCTGTGTGGGTTTTATGTCAAACCAGCACATGGGGCAGACACTGCCTGAGAGACATAATGTCACATGTGTTGCCCTAAAAGGCAGCCGGCCCTGAACCTGCCTGGCCCGTGTCAGGTCTCTGTACGGCTTCTGCACCACCCAGGAGCAGGAGAAGCCTCTGGGGAGATCAGCTCACAGGCTCCAGGGCTGGCCTGGAGATCCTGAGGCACCCAGAACCACACTGTCACTGCCTGTCACTGCTGTGAGTGGACTCTCAAGGCTGGCATGGAGCCCTGTGTCTAACCCGCCGCCTGTCTGTGCCCTGCGCAGGGAGAGACACCCCGTCCCCTCCTCTCCTGAGGGCAATAGAGTCCCCAAAATCGAAGCCATCAAGGCTCCTCCTTTTGTCCCCGCTCCAGTTCACTTCCTGGGTTCCCTCCACTCGGGGGCACTGCCCCATAACCCTGCTGGGCATGCTTCCATCATCCCCTCCCCACACCCATCTCCGTCGCCGAGTCCTGTCTAGTTACCTTCTAAATGTGGCTAGAACCCACCCCCTCCAAACCCAGCCCCTTCACTCCTCATCTCAAACCCTTTTGTGGCTTCCCCTTGACCTTAAGACAAAGACCTTAAGACAAAGCTGACACAAGACAATAAGCCATGCACCCTGACCCATGCACTGTCAAATCATGACAATTCACCCATCCTCTCACCTGTGACGTGGCTCCTGCCCTTGTCTTTGGCCTTATGGTGCACCTCTGTCTTGGTAACTCTGTGGACACAAACTGGACACAAACACTGGAAACAAACACTCTCTCCTGCTAGGCTGACTCAACTCTCCTGTCTCTTCGGACCTGTTGGGGCACCAGCTGAAAACCTACCCCACCCCTACCCCTACTGCCCATCCCACCAGGCTCCCTGCCCCCACTAGCCCAGGCCGATGGTCTCACCGCTCACTCCTTTCGCCATCCCAAGTCCGAACCCACCAGGGAGAGCCCAGTTTCTCAGTTTCTTTTTCCAAGCAGTTTCCCTGGTTGATGTGGCCAACGCTGACTCCTCCCCGGCCACCTCCAGTGCCTCAACGCCTGCACACAGCGTCAGCTTTTTTAGTTTTGCTTTGCTTATTTTTGGGTTTTGCCTGCTGTGAGGTAGCATGGCATAGAGGGCAGGAGCACAGCTGCCAGAGTCAGGCAACCCTGGGTTCAAGTCCTGGCTCTGCCACTTGCTGGCTGTATGACCTTAAGCAAGTAACTTAAGCTCTCTGCACCTTTTTCCACATCTGTAAAATTGGGGTTATTGTTCTGAAAAATAAGTGAGCTAAAGTGCTTACCACAGTAGCTGGTGTAGGAAAAGCTCAGTGAAAATTGACCTTTATTATCACAGACACACACACACACACACACACACACATACACACACACACACTCTTTATAATGAAATTCTAAATGCCACAAAGGCAAGGACCTGATCAAGGACATTTCAAATCTCTCTAGAGAGACAAGTTATCTTTCAGACACTACTCCTCTGTCTCCCACATTGGCACTCACCCCATCTTTCACTTCAAGGTTTCCATTTTTTCCTTCCATTGAAACTCTGGTCTTAAGCATCCATCTGTAGCCCATGTCCCAAGCTCCCTGACAACTGTAGCACTCTATGGGTCCAGGCTGAGCGTGGAGGTGAGAATAGAGTTGCCAGGTAAAACACAGAGTGTTCATGCAATACTGGGGACATATTTTTACTAAAAAAAAATCATTGTCTACACGAATTCAAATTTAACAGTGCATCTTGAATTTCTGTTTGCTAAGTCTGGCAACCGTAGAAGTCTGGGAACTTCTCAGGGACCTCCAGCCATGCAGCACTGTCTCATTTCGCCCACTGGAAAATTCCACTGTGACCAAATTGGTTTCCCTGGGGCCTCTTGTACAGACCTGGGATTATGTTTATTATGGCCAACCCGATTCTTCAGTAAACACTTCTAAATGTGAATAAGCATTAAATCTCATATAGTGGTTTTAACAGTCTTCCTGACTTTCTCTCCACTCCCTGCCCTTACAATCCCTGCTTTTATCACATCAGGAACACACACCAAGGAAAAATAAATACGATGGATGGGGGGAGAGAAGTGGCTACAATAATCTCTAAGTTCCCTTCCAGTTTTTGACCCTGCATGTAGCATGTGGGTGGAATGCTCACTGGTAGCTTGTGTGTCCAAAAATGCCCTGAGAGGTGATCATTACCTTCACTGGAAATAGAATTCTTAGATCATAATCCTTTTCTTTCAATGTTGGTAAATGTTGTTCCACGCTCTTCCGGCTTCCTGTTTTGTGAATGAGTCTAAAGGCCTTTCCTGTGGAAATGACCCACTTTTTCCATCAACAGCCTGTAAAATATTCTCTTTTTCTTCAGTACACAGTGATGCCACCTGACGCTTTCTTAGGGTACGTCTGTTTGCAACTATCCTGGAACTTTCTGTGAGCCCTTCCACACTCAAGACCTTGTCTTTCTTTAGTCAGGATATGTTTCTTCTGTGATTTCTTTCATTATTATTCCTCCATCTACCCTTCTAGAACCCCTGGTTTGTTTGGGGTTTTTTTCATATTATATTACTTGGTTATATTTCTTAGCTTTTGTGTTCCTGATCGCCACATTTTTGTGGTTTTATTTTGTTTGTGATCCATTTCTCCCATATCCATTCAGAACACAAATTTGGTTCCCAGCAGTGACCAGTCTCTTGTACAGTTTGCCTATCAATTTTTTAAATCCAGAAATTGCTTTCTGTTGTTTTAGAAAATCAATGTTTTCCCTAGTTTTCCTTGAGAGTTCTTCCTTCTGTTCTACAAAAGCTCTCTACTTCTATTCGCTAAAGCTTCTATTCTACTAAAGCCTCATCATTTTGTTCTTCCTCAGTAAAAGCCACCTGTTCTAGTTGTTTACTAAATTCCCCTAAGTGGGTGATGAGTTCTCTTTTTCTACTCATGATTATATGTTCCCTGGGCATTCAGACAGTTGTAGCTGTTGAGGGTCTCTAGAATCAGAAAGATGGTGGATTTTTGCCTCCTAGTGGGCTGGCAGTGAATGAGCTGTCAAATGATGACCAGCTCCCTCTGCGCAGTGCGGGCAGGAAGCAGCCTTGCCCACATGTCTCCCCTTACAGGACAGAGTGGTGGTCCTCTCCTACCCCGCACCACTGCTCAGCAGGCTCAGGCTACATTTCCAAGGACCACACAAATCTAGCAACCAGTACAAGTAGCTCTCTGCAGGTCCCTCTGGTCCAATTAGCAGCTGGGCCTGTCAGAGATTTGTGAAATCTTCTGTCTTCACCCTGAGAATAGAGAGCCTTCTCTACCCTGGTCACTCTGCCCTCACCTAAGCCAGATACCCATTGTTACACCTGCTTGGACTTACCAGCTGGCCCACCCACCGCTCCTTTAGACCACGGAGGGAATCGCTATGGAAAGGGCCTGCAGGCCACAGGGCCAGAGGCTATCCTCAGGAAAGCAGCTTTCCCAACCTCCTCTGTAAGTATTACTATTCCAAGACCTCCTCATCACTGTTCTGGAAGAAACCAGAATTCCTCTGGGGCGGCTGCATGAATAGTTCCTTTAAAGGCAGTTATGGGAGAGCAGGAAGTGATCTGAGCTTGGAATCAAAAGACTTGGGTCTGAGATCCAACTCTAAGCATTTTGTAAGTGTTAAAGTGCATATGTCACCATGAATTATCTCTGTAATCATATTACTGAGCCAGACTCATTCCAGGCCTGGGTCCTGAGCCAGGCCCTCCCAGTGCTTTCCAGGGAGGCAGACAGTTTTCTGCCAAGCACTCCACTCAAACTCTTTAGGGAAAGGGAGCCATGATAAATCAAGACTAAATAACAGTAGCAGAGGCTAGACCATATTTTCACAGTGTGTTGATGAGGACATCATATGGAACAGAGCTAAAGGGCTGACTGAAGTCAGGATATTTTACATCTATTGCTTTTGCCTTATCTTCCAGACCTGTCATTCTGATATTGGAGGAAATTAAATTGGTCTGATGTGATTGGTCCCTTCCACAGTCACGCTGGTTTTCATCCAGTACCCTCTGGTTTTCTGGTATTTGTAAATTACTTATTGAATGGTGTGTTGCAATATCTCCCATAGGATAAAAGTGCCTGTCACAGCACGACATTTATAATATGCTTTTGAGTTTCTTGGCAGTGCGTGCTAAGTAAACGTGAACTATTACTGTTGGTCTCTAACAAGGTGTCAGATGACCAGGCATGAGGATGAGTGGACAGGTTGGGCTCTTCCTCTGAGCACGGTATCCCGCTCATGGAGAACTCCCTCTGGGAACAGGAACTGTAAAAATTATCCTTATCCTCATTTAATTTGCCAAGTTAAGCCACTTGTCCCTTCTTCCTTCCCTTTTCTCATTCCTTTGGTTCACCAGGTAATACACCTGTCCAAGAAATATTCATTCAGAGGGAAGTTACCTTAGAACACACCTGACCATTGACCCAGGAAAGATGTCAGACATCTTCACCTTGCCCCAAAACCTAGTGTCCAATTCAGGGATGCGAGAAGCCAAGACCAGAGCCCCAAGTTCCAATCAGTAACTGCAGACAGTAGTTTGCGGCACCTTTTGGGGGTTTTTTATGAAAGAGGGAGATAAAAGTCAAGGCAATGGGGTCTCAGGCTCAATGACCCATTGAATGCCTGGAGGAGGTCACAGAGTCTCTCAGGATCTCACCTGTCCAATGAAGAGACTTGACTAGATGAATTCCAGAGGGTGGCTCTGCCTGATAACAGGTCCTTAGGACACAAACATGGCAGACACACTCTTAGACCAAAGGAGAACCAGATTCTCTGACCATTGACCTAAAAGTTTAATGACCATAATGCCTGCTGAGACACCCCATGGATTTAGCCAAGAATGGCAGCAGGGATGAACCCCAGAAAAATTTTGAACTAGGCAGTGAAGTTCTTTGGTGCTGCTACTCCTTGCCATGTCCATTTTTTGGTGGTTCTCTCCCTCCTCCTTCTCGCTTCAGGCTCTTGGTGCCTTTATATTACCTCTGATGGCCCATAAAACTCCCAAGTAAGTAAGTCTTCTCCAGGTAATATTCACTACTCACATATTTCACAATCCCCCTCCAGCCATCAAACTTACCTGTCCTCTATCCTTATCAGAAGATCTGCTTGTTGATTCAAATTCATCAAGAAAACAAAATTGGAAATATATATGGCCAATATAGCTTATTGCTTTACATCCTAACTAGGAACACTGGGACCTTATAAACAGAGGTCATTTTAGCTACGTGGCAGGAAAATGGTTTGGGTGTTTCTTCAAGCACACAAAGCTCACCAGCCCAATTGTAAGGCATCCTATTTTAACTAACAGCTCATCCTCCCACCCATGGAAGCAGGATGGGATGGGATTAAAAAAGAGGTTTAAAATTGAAAACTTATCACATTAGAAGTGAGAAAATGCCTAACCTCTATTTGCATTCTGGGTCCCACGTTCCAGGGAGCTGCAAGGTGGCATGATGGCACAAGCCCAGACTGAACAGGAGGAGCCCTGGGTTCTAATTCAATTGCTGCCATTTATTCACTGAGTGATGCCAGACAAGTCTCTTCCCTCAGAGCCTGGCTTTTATGTTGTAGATCGTGGGGGACTAGAGGGGTCTCTTAACTCTTACAAGTGGTGTTCTCACCTTCGCTTGCCTCCTCCCACATGAAGAGCTTATACTGTCAGTTATCATCAAAGGGCTGCAGGACTGGGGGATATTCCGTTAGCAGTCACTTTTCCTGCTGGCTAAGGATGAAATATGTCACTCCAGAGATCCCCTTGTCCTTTCTATCAAAAAGACACATCCTGGGCTTCCCTGGTGGTGCAGTGGTTAAGAATCCACCTACCAATGCAGGGGACACGGGTTCGAGCCCTGGTCTGGGAAGATCCCACATACCGCGGAGCAACTAAGCCTGTGAGCCACAACTACTGAGCCTGTGCTCTAGGGCCTGCGAGTCACAGCTACTGAGCTTGAGTGCCACAACCACTGAAGCCTGTGTGCCTAGAGCCCGTGCTCTGTAACAACAGAAGCCACCACAATGAGAAGCCCATGCACCACAACGAAGAGTAAACCCCACTCACTGCATCTAGAGGAAGGCTGTGCACAGCAACGAAGACCCAACATAGCCAAAAAATAAATAAATAAAATAAAATAAATTTTAATTTTTTTTAAAAAAATTTAAAAACAAAAAGACACATCCTGTTCTCCACACCTCTCCAGCATCTATTGTTTGTAGATTTTTTTGATGATGGCCATTCTGACTGGTATGAGGTGATACCTCATTGTAGTTTTGATTTGCATTCCTCTAATGATTAGTGATGTTGAGCATTCTTTCATGTGTTTGTTGGAAACTGTATATCTTCTTTGGAGAAATGTCTACTTAGGTCTTCTGCCCATTTTTGGATTGGGTTGTTTGTTTGTTTTTATACTGAGCTGCATGAGCTGTTTATAAATTTTGGAGATTAATCCTCTGTCAGTTGCTTCATTTGCAAATATTTTCTCCCATTCTGAGGGTTGTCTTTTGGTCTTGTTTATGGTTTCCTTTGCTGTGCAAAAGCTTTGAAGTTTCATTAGGTCCCATTTGTTTATTTTTGTTTTTATTTCCATTTCTCTAGTAGGTAGGTCAAAAAGGATCTTGCTGTGATTTATGTCATAGAGTGTTCTGCCTATGTTTCCCTGTAAGAGTTTTATAGTGTCTGGCCTTACATTTAGGTCTTTAATCCATTTTGAGTTTATTTTTGTGTATGATGTTAGGGAGTGTTCTAATTTCATTCTTTTATATGTAGCTGTCCAGTTTTCCCAGCACCACTTATTGAAGAGGCTATCTTTTCTCCACTGTGTATTCTTGCCTCCTTTATCAAAGATAAGGTGACCATATGTGTGTGGGTTTAATCTCTGGGCTTTCTATCCTGTTCCATTGATCTATATTTCTGTTTTTGTGCCAATACCATACTGTCTTGATTACTGTAGCTTTGTAGTATAGTCTAAAGCCAGGGAGCCTGATTCCTCCAGCTCCATTTTTCTTTCTCAAGATTGCTTTGGCTATTCGGGGTCTTTTGTGTTTCCACACAAATTGTGAAATTTTTCATTCTAGTTCTGTGAAAAATGCCATTGGTAGTTTGATAGGGATTGCATTGAATCTGTAGATTGCTTTGGGTAGTGTAGTCATTTTCACAATGTTGATTCGTCCAGTCCAAGAACATGGTATATCTCTCCATCTGTTTGTATCATCTTTAACTTCTTTCATTAGTGTGTTACAATTTTCTGCATATAGGTCTTTTGTCTCCTTAGGTAGGTTTATTCCAGGGTATCTTATTCTTTTTGTTGCAATGGTAAATGGGAGTGTTTCCTTAATTTCTCTTTCAGATTTTTCATCATTAGTGTATAGGAATGCAAGAGATTTCTGTGTATTAATTTTGTATGCTGCTACTTTACCAAATTCATTGATTAGCTCTAGCAGTTTTTTGTAGCATCTTTAGGATTCTCTATGTATAGTATCATGTCATGTGCAAACAGTGACAGCTTTACTTCTTCTTTTCCTATTTGGATTCCTTTTATTTCTTTTTCTTCTCTGATTGCTGTGGCTAAAACTTCCAAAACTCTGTTGAATAATAGTGATGAGAGTGGGCAACCTTGTCTTGTTCCTGATCTCAGTGGAAATGGTTTCAGTGTTTCACCATTGAGAACGATGTTGGCTGTGGTTTTGTCATATATGGCCTTTATTATGTTGAGGTAAGTTCCTTCTATGCCTACTTTTTGGTGGGTTTTTATCATAAATAGGTGTTGAATTTTGTCGAAAGCTTTTTCTGCATCTATTGAGATGATCATTTGGTTTTTATCCTTCAGTTTGTTAATAGGGTGTATCAGCTTGACTGATTTGCATACACTGAAAAATGTAAATTGATACAGCCACTATGGAGAACAGTATGGAGGTTCCTTAAAAAACTAAAAATAGGGGCTTCCCTGGCGGTGCAGTGGTGGAGAGTCTGCCTGCCAATGCAGGGGACACGGGATTGTGCCCCGGTCCGGGAAAATCCCATATGCCATTGAGCGGCTGGGCCCGTGAGCCATGGCCACTGTCCAGAGCCTGTGCTCCGCAACAGGAGAGGCCACAACAGTGAGAGGCCCGTGTACCACAAAAAAAAAAAAAAAAACACATTTTGGGCTTCCCTGGTGGCGCAGTGTTTGAGAGTCCACCTGCCAATGCAGGGGACACAGGTTCGTGCCCCTGTCCGGCAAGATCCCACATGCTGCGGAGCAGCTGGGCCCATCAGCCATGGCCGCTGAGCCTGCACGTCCGGAGCCTATGCTCTGCAACGGGAGAGGCCACAACAGTGAGAGGCCCGCGTACTGCAAAAAAAAAAAAAATAAGAAGATGTGGCACATATATACAATGGAATATTACTCAGCCATAAAAAGAAACGAAATTGAGTTACTTGTAGTGAGGTGGATGGACCTAGAGTGTGTCATACAGAGTGAAGTAAGTCAGAAAGAGAAAAACAAATACAGTATGCTAACACATATATATGGAATCTAAAAAAAATGGTTATGAATAACATAGGGGCAGGACAGGAATAAAGACGCAGATGTAGAGAATGGACTTGAGGACACGGGGAGGGGGAAGGGTAAGCTGGGACAAAGTGAGAGAGTGGCATGTACTTATATACACTACCAAATGTAAAATAGCTAGTGGGAAGCAGCCACATAGCACAGGGAGATCAGCTCAGTGTTTTGTGACCACCTAGAGGGGTGGGATAGGGAGGGTGGGAGTGAGACACAAGAAGGAGGAGATATGGGGATATATGTATATGTATACGTATAGCTGATTCATTTTGTTATAAAGCAGAAACTAACACACCATTGTAAAGTAATTATACTCCAATAAAGATGTTTAAAAAAAAAAAAGAAGGAAGACACATCCTGGGCTTTAAAAGTTGGCTCCAGCCAGATTCACTTCCAAGCAGCAGGCCAGCCTTCCTCCCTGGGCAGCACTTTTGAAATGTAAAATGAAGGTTTGTTTTGTTTTTTTTTCACCACTGACCTACATTTGGAGGAATGGAGCCTAGCTGTTGCATTTGGAGATGTGCTGTGCATCCTTAATGACCTCAGCATTGCCACCAGAGGATGTGTCACCTTCACAACCCAAATTCAGCTGAAACTTACAAGCTATTCAGACAGGACAATGTCCCTATGTACATAGAAGGTCCCAGCCCCAGAATCTCCCTGTCCCAGACCCTCTGGACCATAAAGCTACCAACACAGTCCAACCAAACATATGCCAGTCACAGCCTCAAGAATGCCACAGTGAAGGGAGTGGCCATGAGATCTTCACAGAAAGGAACATGCCTAATGATTTCTAGAGCAGTCAGAAATTCCTGGTTCCATGTGAGTCTGTCTGCCTAGTTACTTAACCTCTCTGTGCTTCGGATTCCTTCTCTGTGAAACAAGTGTACCAACACCTACCTTGCCCTTTGCAAGAATCAACTGAGGTGACAGATGCAAAATAAAACACTTGTAAACCAGGGGTCTTTGGGGAAGGTGCATTGTAATTGTCAGAGAATTGTTTCAAAATAGCCATGCCAAAATCCTTTCCTCACTCTGGCCATATGTATTCTGGAAAGGTCCACAGAAGATTCTTTGATCCACACTGCCCCATCCTCCTACATGACTGGGCTCTCTGAACCCCCTCCTTATGTCAGAGATGCCTGGGGCTCAGCAACCAGCCAACCCCAGACTCTGGACCCTTGACTGTTGTTCACATTGACTAATAAATCCCCAGCGTGCTTGTGGTCTCCCATATTCACATATGCATCAACCCAACACAAGGCCCTTAGCAGCCATCATGTTCATCCAGCAGGGTCTTTAGACACCTTCTCAGACACAGCTTCCCTTGAACACTTGAGTATCATTGATGGTGATTTGTCACTAATATCATGCAGACCATGCTCACATGTAAAATATCTTCTTGTCAGTTTTCAAAAAAGACCCCAAATCTTTGACATTTCTCCCATTAAAAAGTAGAGTCTATGTCCCCTCCACGTGAATCTGCACAAATGTATGAGTGCTTCAACCAGTAGAGAATGGTACAAGGGATGCTGTATGACTCCCAGTTTTGGTCAGAAAAGGCAATACAGCTTCGACTTGGATCTCTTGGAATACTCACTCTGGTGGAAGCCAGTTGCCATACAAGAAGCCCAACTACCCTGAGATCACCACGCTGGAGCAGTCCCATGTGGGACTCCAGTTGACAGCCCCAGCTGAGCTCCTAGGCAGCAGCGAGCGCCAAGAACAGCCATGTGAGTGAGCTGTTTTGAACGTCCAGCCTTATCAAGACTTCAGTGATTCCAGCCCCAGCCAGCTTCTGACAGTAATCACTTCAAAGACCTCGTGGAAGAAACGCCCAGAAAAGCCCTTCCTGAATTCCTGCCTCACAAAATTGTGAACAAAATTAAGTGGTGGTTTTAGATTGCTAAGTTTTGGAGAAAGTTGCTACAAAGTGAAACACCTTCTAATTCCAATTTTTAAACAATACGGTGGTGAACATGAGAGGTGGACATTTGCTCGGGTTGCTGGATCCCATCACACGTAGGCAGTCTTATACTCCATGGATGGGAATAAAAGTTGGTGAACTTCCCGGAAGCAATTTTGGCAACACCCAGAGAGAGCTTTGTTTTTTTATTTGTTTTTTAGGTGGTAAATTTTGTTATTTTTTTAATTGTTATTGGAGTATAGTTGCTTTACAATGTTGTGTTAGTTTCTTGCTGTACAGCAAAATGAATCAGTCATACGTATACATATACCCACTCTTTTTTAGATTTCCTTCCCATTTAGGTCACCACAGAGCATTGAATAGAGTACCCTGTGCTGTACAGTAGGTTCTCATTAATTATCTATTTTATACTTGGTAGTGTATATATGTCAGTCCCAATCGCCCCAAGGAGAGCTTTAAAAGACACATGTCCTTTGACCTCTCAACTGCAATTTAGGACTCTGCTCTAGTGAACTGATTACAGATATACACAAGGAATTATCTGAATCAGCTGTACAGATGTTCATTCGGTACAAAATGAACAAAATAGCAAAACACTGGAAATAACCTAAGTGTTCCACTGAGAGATTGGTTAAATAAACTTTAATATATTCAGTCAAGAAACTACTTTACACCTGTTTAAAATTATGTTTTTGAAGTATATTTGATGACAAGATATTCATGACCTATTGGTAAATAAAAGTTGAGATTACAAATGGTATCTTCCTTATGTTAAAACTACATGTATCTGGAAAAAAACATCTCAGATTATAAAGGTGAAATGTCTGAATACTGGCATTGTGCTCAGTTTTTACTTATTTTTTCCATATTTTCTACATTTTCTATTATCAATATGCACTACTATAATCAGAAAAAAAAAGATATTTCAAAGAGAAAGAAAAAAATGTGATGTTCAAATTGCCAAGAATGTGAAAAAGGCTGTGTACCTAAGTGCCAGTGACTTCTAGAAGGCTAATAGGACTGCCAATCATAGCTACAGATAGAACTGAGCTGGCAAACTGGAGACAGATTGAAGATCAGAAACCAAAAGTTAAAGGGGAGCTGGGAAAAGAAACTACCAGATGGAGAACCATCCAGTCCAGCAAAAGACCCCAGGGCCCTGGCCATATCACTATGAGCAGAAGGTGACATACAGTTTACTACAGAACAATAAGAAGGCAGCCACTCAGTGTGTATACGTGGTGGTGAGTTGGGAGGAGCTTGAGTGGGGGCCATAGATTACAAGCTCCTGGGGTCTCCTGAAGACTCACCCGAGCAAAATGCAGGCTCTAGCACTGCACTGTCTAATATGCAACCACTACCCACGTGAGCTATTTAAATTTAGAAATTAAAATGAAAGAAAATGTAAAACTCAGTTCTGTCACATTAGCCACATTTCAAGTGGCTAATGGTTATTGTATTAGACAGAGCAGAGTAGGAATTTTCCATCATCGTAGAAAACTTTCTAATAGACAGTACTGCTCTAGGGAATCACTTAACTTGGATTCTTTGGTTTCTGCAGGGACAGCAATGCATGGTGGAAAGATGGAATTGGAAGTCAGAAGGCCAGTTGAAACTCAAATCTCACATTTATCAAATGTGAGATTTTGGACCCATTATTAACCTCCCTGAGTCTCAGTTTCCTTATTCATCAAATGGGAATAAAAATATCTGCCTCGTAGTGTCACAATAAAAATTACAGGACACACACACACACACACACACACAAATTACAGGACACAAAGAATGCAATAGATCAGTGTTTACTCCAGAAGGTGCTCAAAAAGCAGTAGCTATAATACTGATGAGGATCCACGGGATCATTCTAAGAACACCTCAGAATATCCTACCCAACCAGACCTACTCAGAAACCAGGACCCCTGGCACCCAGGATCAGCTTAAAACTAAGAGGTTCTCTGGCTTTTTGCAAGGTTTTTGTAAGGTCACGTGGTCTCAAACCTAATATAAGCCCAAGCACATGAACACTGAAAGAAACAGGTTTGAAGATTCCTAGAGCTCTGTAGCTGTCATCCCTCCCCACAGCACAGCCTCTTGTCCCCATTCTGTAAATAGGGAACTGAGGGTCAACAAGGTTATCATTGGTGTAGCTTGGGACTCAAACCCAGGTCTCAAGTGCCCTACACCTCCCCTGCCACCTGCTAAAATGTCTTATGACAGTGGCATATTCAGGAGGCTTTGTGAAACTCAGTCTAAACCCCTCCCTGGGCTCACATATGACCCAGCAATACCACTCCTGAGCATATATCCAGAGAAAACCATAATTTGAAAACGTGCATGCACCCCAATGTTCATTGCAGCACTATTTACAATCGCCAGGACATGGAAGCAATTGAAATGTCCATCAACAGAGGAATGCATGAAGAAGATGTGGTACATATATACAATGGAATATTACTCAGCCATAAAAAGGAACAAAATAATGCCACTTACAGCAACATGGATGGACCTAGAGATTGTCATACTGAGTGAAGTAAGCCAGACAGAGAAAGACAAATATGTGATATCGCTTATATGTGGAATCTAAGAAAAGGGTACAAATGAACTTATCTACAAAACAGAAATAGAGTCACAGACATAGAAAACAAACCTATGGTTACTGGGCAGAGGCGGTAGGGAGGGATAAGTTGGGAGATTGGGACTGACATATACACACTACTATATATAAAATAGATAACTAACAAGGACCTACTGCATAGCACAGGGAACTCTACTCAGTACTCTGTAATGGCCTATATGGAAAAAGAATCTAAAAAAGAGTGCATATATGTATATGTGTAACTGATTCACTTTGCTGTACACCTGAAACTAACACAATATTGTACATCAACTATACTCCAATAAAAAAATTTTTTAAATTAAAAAAAGAAACAACCCTCCTTGGGCAGGACAAGCCTGACTGCTAGAGGAAATGAGATGAGATTCCTGGTCTCTGGGGAGTGGGCAGCAGACTCCTGCTATTCCCACGGAGGATGAAGAATCAGAACAAGCCGTCAGCGGTTGGAGGACATAAAAAGCACTCCCAGACTTCGCTTAATGGCTAAAGAGGAAGAGAACTAGAACACACAGCTTGTGGAAATGGAATCGGGTGTCCACTCCGATGGGGATAGAGTACCAATCTCAGGATGGTGGAATGAGGAAGAATCGGCCTGCCATGGGGCAGGCAGCATGCGTAAACACCCAGACCGCTCCGCCCACTTAGCTCCGACAAGAAGCACAGTCACAGAGTGAGGGAGCCAACTTCAGCCTGACAGGAGGAGGCATAAAGGAGCAGGACAGGAACAAAGACGCAGATGTCAGAATGGACTTGAGGACACGGGGAGGGGGAAGGGTAAGCTGGGACAAAGTGAGAGAGTGGCATGTACTTATATACACTACCAAATGTAAAATAGCTAGTGGGAAGCAGCCACATAGCACAGGGAGATCAGCTCAGTGTTTTGTGACCACCTAGAGGGGTGGGATAGGGAGGGTGGGAGGGAGACGCAAAAGGGAGGGGATATGGGGATATATGTATACGTATAGCTGATTCACTTTGTTATAAAGCAGAAACTAACACACCATTGTAAAGCAAGTATACTCCAATAAATATTTTGTTTAAAAGGCTATGTGGAACTGGATGCCTCCTCCCCAGCACGGCACAACCACGCTGTAACTACACAAAGTGCTCAAAAGGGCACTGCAGCTAATCAACAGTGACCCCTTTAAAAAGAGAGCTCTGCTTACTTTTATGGACGTGCTGAACATAACCAGCAGGATTTAAAATCAGGCTCCCCTTACTCATTTACTTTTCCATATAACTTGAACTGTGTTTTCCCCAGGTTCCAAACTAATGAAATGCTAATTTAGAAGCTGTGGTCATCTGCGGCTGGTGTTCCTGTGTTTATTTCTGCTGGCGCCTGCAGGGTGGTGAGCTTCTGGGGCATGGGGAATTTCCCTGGATGCCCAGTTGTGTGGGAAAGGATTCACTGGGAAGAAAGGTGGGGCACCAGCGCTCCACTGCTCCAAAGGGCTCCGGGCTTCTCTGTCGGGAGAAACTGACAGCTGGCAGGCCGGCGGCCTCACCTGCTTCTGGGCATGTTAAGCTGCACAGGGAACTGGAAGCCTCGCTCAGCACCAGCTACAGGCAAAGGCTCTGCACCTCAGGGACCCGAGAGGCCCAGGGTACCACTCCCACCTGCCCCCCGCCTTACTTTCTCCTTCCCTTGAGGGGAGGATGCAAACCTGTGATGCTTCATCCTTACTGTTTTATTGTATGCTCAGTGACGGTTTCCCTCCATTTACCAATGTGATATTAAAGAATCCAGTGCTTCACACTCCCCTCAATTAGTAAAGTCGGCACCAGGGCCTCCTTGCCACTGCTGTTCCATGTGTGCCCTCCTGATAACCATTCTCCCTCCCAGAGACCTGTGTCTGTGCACAGTGGTGGCTGGTATAAACGGCTGGCAGGACACTTGCAGCCACACCCTTGGGTGAGCCCTGCAGAGTGCAGGCTTCTGGTTAATGCTGTCCCTGAAGCAGCCTAACCTGCTGGACCCCGGCTCCAGCCCACCTCAGCCTCCTTGTTTCTGCTCACTTCTCTCCCTTCCCAGTACTGGATGTTAACAATAAGACATCAACTCCCTAAATGTGCCTCCATCTCCTGGCCCCCTTCTCTGCCCAGCCTCTCCAAATACCACACCCTCAGTTCCACTCAATGAACATTTGATGTGAGCCTACTGTGTGCCTGGCATTGTCAAGGCCATTCATCCTCCCACTTGGCTCCATGACGGCCTTTCTTCACGCTTTCCCACACCTGGCAAAGATGCTCAATGAGTATCTGTGGGATGAATGCCTACATAGGAGGAGACAGTCATGCAAACAGCCAATAAAGCACAATGTAATCAGTGCTATAAAAACCTGAGTACAACGTCTTTTGGGAACTCAGAAAAGAGAGCAATTAATTCTGCCTGGGTAGGATGCGTTCCAGGCAGAGGCCACCGGATGTGCAAAGGAAAGAAAGCGCACTAGTGCTGTGAGGCTGGCGAGGTGGGCAGCTCTGCTGTCCATGATCATGCTCAACAGCAAAGCTATGAAGCCACAGAAGGGCTGACCTTGATGCCTCTATGCAGGGGTCCATGTGGACCCCGGTGAAGGTAGCACTGGGCTCCTCAGGAAGACCAGTCCCTGGGCTCTGCTCTGTGCAGTCTCCTGGGATAGGCCCTGGGGACACCAGGATGAATCAGACCAGTTGCTGACCTCAAGGAAGTGAGTGCAGAGTGATGGAGAGAGACAGGGTGGGCAACTCTCATACACAGTATGTAGTACAGTAAAGCCTGGTGGTTCTGTCGGCCCTGGGCACCAGCTGCTATGAGCTCTGAGATGGCGGGAATGGCCAGAAATGGGAGATGGAGACACAGTTAGGGAGTTGATGTCTTGAGGGAATATACTCAAGACACTGGTTTGTTGTTAGAAGGATTGAGAAGGCCAGAGAAGGGATGGAATACATCTAGCTCAGGTCCCACTGCCACCAGGGAATAGCCTCTGGTGTTCCAGAGGGTCTGCACCCCAACCCAAAAACTGCCACAGCAGGTGACCTGCAGAATACGGCTTATGCAGGAAGGCAGGTACTTCTACAGGCACTGGGTAACCTCGTCTAACTCCCCTTCCCTTCTATCCATGATGGTTTCTACTCCATTCCTTTCTTCTAGTCTTATTCCTCCTGAAAAAAAGGGCAAAGTAGAAAGAAATAAGGACTAGAAAGCAAGACTGAAGAAAAAAGAAAGACGAGAAAGAAACGAGGGTGGGTGGGAGGCGGTAGCATCGTGAAGACCCCTTGGCATTAAATCAGTGACACAGCTTGGCTTTTCCAAGGGTACAGTGGAGCCTAGAGGCCTCTGCTCCAGGGTCAGGCCAGGAGAGGGTCTTTCCAAGAGCCTGCTGAAAGGTCCTGGGGAGGACCAAGGTCTCTGCCCTGGGTTCTGTCCCCCAGGCCCACAGGCCTCCTTCCCAGTACAGGTGACATTCTGAGCCCAGAGGGCCAGCCAGGAAGGGGCAACGGCCAACAAAGCCTGCTTTGGATTTCTCCCCTCATCAGGCACCCATCCCGCACAAATATTCTAGTGAGGCTACTGGTCTCGCTTGACTCTGAGTCTGGGAGCATTCAGAGACCCAACTGTTTACCGATTTGTCTTCTGCTTCAGACGATTCTGCACTTCAAATTGCTTCGGTTCAAACTCCTTGTGATTTTTTCTGGGCTGCTGGGAGGAGAGTATATCGATTCTGTGTTTTGATAAGGTCAGCAGTGATCAGCTCTGACAGTCAAGTGGATGGCCTGTCCCCTTCCCCCTCCACTGGATGTGGTTCCACACACAGAAAAGGAGTGAGAGCAACAAAGATGGGGGAGGAGGAGGCAGCGTCCTTTGTCTCAGTGCTTTGGAAAACCTCTTCAAGCCCCATCAGCAAAAGTGGGCTCCTCTCAGGTTGCAATCTCAGAGACACAGTAAGGACACACTTGGTCTTTTCCATGTGCAATGTCATTTTCCATTCCCTCTGTGCATTCCTTCCCCCCAGCCTACCCTCCTAGGTGGTGACTCACTTTCCTCCAAAGAACGAATTAAGTGCCACATAACATCGGCAGACTCCCAATGACACTGGTAAACGCTCTGAACCTGCAGGGTTGTTCAGACAGAGATGACTAGGAGGCCACAGGGAAGTACCCTCTGAGGTTTACACAGCTGATTTGAGCTTGATGAGAAAAGTGCTTGGATCGTCCTCACTTTGCTAAGGCCACGGGCACGGAGGTTGCCTGGAGCATCCTGTCAAGCAAGAGTCCACAGCTCCCCAGGAAGAGCAGGCATGCTCCCAGCCCAACCCTGCCAGCCAAGGGCCGATTCTCTTCTGAGGCCTTCCAAATAGTATGCAAAGCACTGTGTCTATAGGTGTCTTGATATCTTAGTAGAAAGAAGATCCAGAGCTTCCGTCAATTCTCCAGAAGACCCAAGATCCAAGAAAGGTGAAGAATGCTTCTTCTATAAAATCCTTTCAAAGATCCTTTAGAATGTGCCAGGCTCCCCAAAACACCTCCCAGCTGGCAGTGCCATGGGAGGTACCCCGAGTTGTCAAGACCTAGGACAAAGAGTGATGTCTTAAGAAGACCAGGTGTGTTGGTACAATGCTACTGCCCTGATGGTCTGAGGGTCCAGCTGAGAACAAGCTCCTTGACAGGCCTGCTAACCAGAGGAAAGGAGCATGAATACAGTACCCATTTCACAAGAAGCAGATGTCCCATGCACTGATGTCAGTTGGATACCAGCTACAGAACTGTTTTCAATCCAAGTTCCACGGGATTTGAACCAACCTCAGTATATTCAGAGCCACTCACCAGGTTGGTGAAAGGCCTGAAATCACAACAGCAAACACAACAGAAATCACAGCTACAGCTGAGGAGACGCCGACTCTACCAGGCACATTGTTGGGTGCTTCAGGCACCAGATCTCGTTAACTACCCACAACAACAACCCTGTGAAACACCTCCATCTCCAATGGACAGATGAAGAGGTTGGGATTCAGAGAGAGAATGTGTTCATTATCACAAGTCCAGTATGTGGAGATGGTTGAATTTGAGCTGATGTCGTGTAACTCCAAAGCCTGTGCTTTAGGAACTAGGCCATCAAAGGAACCAAGTCAGAACTAGGGAAGAGCTGGGAGAAGAGAACCCCTAGAAACATGACAACAGAGAAGAGACTAAACTACTGCTGCAAAGAGAAGAACGGGGAATAAGAAGGGAAGTTACCAGAAGGCAGATTTCAGTTATATAGAGGTTTTTTTTGTTTTATTTTGTTTGTTTTGTTTTGTTTCCCAGCAGCATTAGACAGTAAGTCATGGTAACTGCCATGCTCTCAGTCCCCTTCCAAGAAAAATTTCCCCACTGAAGCCCCTGCTGAGAGTTAGGCTATTTCTTCAGAGATAACCATGGTTTGCTCTATGCAGCCCCATTACCACACTGTCTGGACAAGAAGTAGACTCCTGATTCAGAACAGTTAGACCTGACTAGGGGAGAAACTCAAGACTAACACTGTTTCAGTTAAGGTACTGCTTGCTGCTGCAACAAACAAACCCGAACAAGTATGGTCGTTCAGACCTGATACAGACTTATTCTTACTTGTGTAAAGCCCCAAGTGGAGGTTCCTAATTGCCAAGCAGATCTGCTTTGAGTGGTGATTTAGGGACCCAGGCTGTTTCCATCTTGTGTTTCCCTACCTTCAACATGTGGCTTCCAAGATCGCCATGCTGATCTATATCAAGCCAGCAGAAAGGGAAAGATCATGGAGCACTGTACTTGGGATGTTTTATGCCAGGCCTGGAAACGGTGCACATCATCTCAGTTCTCATTCCGTTGGCAGAAACTTGGTCACATGGTTACACCCAACTGCAAGGGAGGCTGGGAGATGTAGTTTCGGCATGTGCCCAGGAAGAAGAGGAAATTGGCCTCTGCTAGGAGGAGAGAGAAGCCAGGTGCTCAGCCGAGGTATAGCTGCAACAGTATTTACGGTCCTCTCACACTTTTGTAATTCTCTCCCTGAGGCCCTGAAGAAGGAAACAAGTGTTCCTTTTCTGAAAACAATAATCCTCCTGAGAGCTATGTACCAAACAGGAAGCCCATATGACCCAGGGCCCCACTAAATAATGAATCATACATATGGCCATTTTACAAGTTTGTCCCCAAGTCCCCTATTGGTACACCAATAGGCCTCCACTTACAAAATAGTAACACTTCAGATGTCTCTATTTTGGTGCTTTTCTAGAAGCCTCCCAAAGGAACTGGTCTGTCTTATCTCCATGAGTTCTTGCTCATTCTCCTGTTGGCTACTGTCCACCATCACCCTGCTTGTCACATTAATGTCTGGCAATGCCATTCTGCCATGTCAACAACACGCAACCCACCCCCCTGCACTGACTCATTCTGGACCTCCTATACCCCTCGGAGCATCTCTTCCCCTCCTGCCTACCTCCTAGAATTTAGTCCCCACTTGCCTCCAAACACCACCCTCAGAGCCACCTGCACCAGGGCTGCCTAATTGCACAGCTCAGAAGCACCATCCACAATGTAATCTATGTAAACGACGCCCCCTGAGTTGTGCCCTAGGCAGCCCTAAGTAAGATACCAGGAAAGGAATCACCAACCTCACGTGCCAACATCTCCAAACCTTAGCTCTTCCTATGTTAGGGCCTCTGAAAAACACAGAATGTTCTAATTGTTCTGACTGAAGTTTAATATGGAGAAACTAAGGCACAACCTTAAAAGCACGGAATGGAGTAGATTAGATTGCATTTCTTTTTTTTTTAATTTTATTGTTGTATAGTTGATTTACAATGTTGTGTTAGTTTCAGGTGTATAGCAGAGTGATTCAGTTATACATATACATATATTCTTTTTCAAATTCTTTTCCCATATAGTTTATTATAGAACATTGAGCATAGCTCCCTGTGCTATACAGTAGGTCATTGCTGGTTATCTATTTTATATATAGTAGTGTGTGTATGTTAATTCTAAGCTCCTAATTTATCCCTCCACTAGACTGCATTTCAATTGACCTGTCTGTTCTCACCTGGGAAGGTGAAACACTGGCCTTAGTTTCAAGACCAGTTGCTATGGGTGTCTGTCTTTCTTAAACCACCTTTGACATAGTAATCAAAGTCCCTGATAAAAATAGAAAAGTTATAACTGTTACAATAGAGTCATTTGCTGAAAACACTTACTTTATCTGTGACCATATATTCATTCTGGCATCCTGGTCCCTAACTATTTGCAAGAAGGCTGTATCCTCAGGCCCTACCATAGTGCCTGACAAATTTTTTTTTTTTTTTAGTCTTAGGATAGCCATTTATTCAACAAATTTGGGTGCCTACTGTATGCCAGGGAACATGCTCAGGGCTCTTAATAAGTGCCTGACACATATTTTTGATGAATGAATGAACAAGCGAAGCCAATCTTTTACACGATGTGTCAAAACCTGCCCCTGATGGATAAAAAGGAATTATCAGTGCTCTTTTTACCCAATGGAGAAAAAGAAGACAGGAAAGATTGCTGTACTCTGAGACTAACTAGAATTCAATTGGTCCACACTGATGGCCTCCTTCAAATCATAGATGTGCTCAGATCCCCCCACTAGCCAAAGTCTCCTGTAAGCTACCCTAGTGCCCAACTGCACTCCAGCGCCACCTGTACTCTCTCCATTTCCTGCTTCTCCTCCCCTGCCCCAGCCGGGCAGCCAGAGCTGTGTGGTCTCTCACTGCCAAAATTGGCTCCCAGGAGCAGGCATAGAGCCTGTCTACTCCTGTCTGAGGGCAGGGTGACCTGTGAGAAGGTATGAACACAGTGATCTTGGAGCCTTCTCAGGTGAGCAAATATATCCTTGAGGAACTTAACCACCAGGAGCCTGTCAGATCCTCATTTAGAAAATGTGTCCTGGGCACAAAAATCAGGCAAAGGACAAGAAGTGGCCAAGAAGCACAAGAGTCCACACTTCTGGGCTCCAGCTTCATTGATCTGAAATATCAACTCCGAGATGTCACCCCATTTCTTTTCAGACAGAATGTGTTATCCACTCTACAAGATGTAGCAGATTAGGAAAACCAGAAAGGATTGGCATGTCCATTTCAAGTGGACTCTCTGGGGCAGCCAATCTAGAGACTGAAAACATTTCTCTTTCATTTATGGTTCAGTTTTTATTTAAAGAGAAAGTCCCCAAATAGAATTGAGAGTGTGCAAGTTGTTTTGAGGGCATCTTTCCTTTCTGTGACACGGTGAGCCTGATCTCCATTTTTCCAAGCTCCAGAGAGAAACTCTGCTTGCCAACACTTGAGTGATTTCACCTCTAGTGTTTCCATGGTGATGCACATCCCCACACAGCCTGGAGAAAAGGTGCAGCTCCAAGTGATGATGAATATGAACGAAGCTCGGCAGCCTCCCTGGGCCTGGGAGGCTGTCCTGGAAGAGCTGGGTTGCAGGGAGCACTGGATCCATGTGGCCTCTGCTTCAGGTAGCCTGAGATGAATTTCTTCTACCTAGGAGAATGTGGGTGTATTCCTGGAAAACTCAGCTGGCAGGGGCCCCAGGGCCCAGGAAGGAGAGGAACGAGTTGTCTGGGAAACATGCACAGAGCATCTCAAACAGAGTAAGCTCTAAGCGGCATGCATTCAGGGACCATTCAGGGTCTCCATGGCCCCTTGAATCTATGGGGCTTTGGTCTTCCTCCTTGCCCAGCCCAGGCCAGGTGACCTGCAGACTGCCATTACATTGTCCAAACTTAGCTATAAAGTAAAAACAAAACAAAACAACCCCTCAAGAAGTTAGCAGGCTGACCCCTGCTACCTGGTGAGCTCTACAGGTTGGGGTAGGGTTTAGGGTGGGGATGCCCCTCTTACCCTCCCTCAAATAATAGTAGTAATAAAGCTACCATTTACTGAGTGCTTGCTATGGGCCAGACATGGCACTAAGTGCAATTATACATTCTCTTACTTGAGCATCACAATAAAAGCAACTCTTTGTGGTGGATAGTATTATTATTTCCATTTCAGGATGAAGAAACTGGAGCTCAGAGAGGTTGACTTACTCAATGCTACCCAGCTAGTAAGAGATAAGCCATGATTTGATTTCAAGCACCTAACTTAAAGCCCAGCATCAGGCATGTTCCTAGGTCTCTGTGTCTAGAGCTAGGCTGATCTTAATCCAAAAATGAACAGTGGCTCA
This sequence comes from Globicephala melas, assembly GCF_963455315.2. NCBI lineage: Eukaryota > Metazoa > Chordata > Mammalia > Artiodactyla > Delphinidae > Globicephala > Globicephala melas. The sequence goes on along the minus strand of NC_083317.1, from coordinate 129,093,309 downwards.
CCCATCTTCAGACCTCATGTCTGTTCAGCCCTCCACTGTCTCCAATAAGACCACAGATTCCACTTCTTCAGCATCTTTATATGCTCAACATTTTATATACTTGATATAATCTGATCTGCACAAGAAACTTTTTTATATAAATTTATTTTATTTATTTATTTTTGGCTGTGTAGGGTCTTCGTTGCTGCGCGCGGGCTTTCTCTAGTTGCAGCAAGCGGGGGCTACTCTTCGCTGCAGTGCGCATGTTTCTCATTGCGGTAGCTTCTCTTGTTGTGGAGCACGGGCTCTAGGTGCTCGGGCTTCAGTAGTTGTGGCGCACAGGCTCAGCTATCGTGGCTCGCGGGCTCTAGAGCTCAGGTTCAGTAGCTGTGGTGCATGGGCCTAGTTGCTCTGCAGTATGTGGGATCTTCCCGGACCAGGGCTCAAACCCGTGTCCCCAGCATTGGCATGTGGATTCTTAACCACTGCGCCACCAGGGAAGCCCTGCACAAGAATCTTATGAGATAGACATCAATAGTTTCACATGTCATTTGAGGAAACTCAGGCTCTGAGAGATAAGTCTGCCCAAAGGCAGATGAGTGTCAGAGGCTAGTTTTGAACCCAGTTCTGACTACAAAGCCAGAGCTTCTACATCATGCTTCACTTTTCACATTATCTCATTTAATCCATACCTACCAAGTCCTAGGTTGAGTGCCCAGCTCTCCAACTTGGGGAGGCAATCCATGAGCCTAAGCAGGATGGGGACACTAAAGGCAAGGCCACTGCCCCTTTACTGGTCACATTTAGCCGATTCCCATGGGTGCAATTATCTCTATCTTAGTCTAGTGATTCTTTCTCCTCTTTCACTAACATCAATTGAATACCTACTGTGCACAGACCCTGTGCCAGGCACCCAGGACACAGAGAACAAAAGGCCCCACCCCTGCATTCCCCTCCGTACCAGTCCCCACGTAGGGCCTGAAGGGCAGGCTCTCACTGAAGTCTCTCACCAACCCTGTGGGGCAGATCCTGTGATCACACTCACTTCATCAGCAAGGAAACTGAGGCTCAGCATGGCTCATCCATCAGTCCACAAGGTCACACGGCAAGTAAATGGGGAAACAAGAACAGGAAGCTGGGCAGCGACTGCACTCCTGACTCCGGAGACTAAGGCTGTGTCACCTGCCATGCTTTGCTGTGCAGCCAGGCTCCGTGCATGTGAGCGCTGGGGAGGGAGCCATTCCTCCCAGGGCTTCCAGGGTGAGGCTGATCCAGGAGGGGACTTTGGTGCAGGAAGGACCAGGAGCGACTAAAAGTGGGGATTCCTTCTCAGCAGTCCATAGGCTTCTATGGGTTAATGGATAAATTTCAGTGATTTCATAAAGCACCTGAAATGAGACCAAAAAGTATGCATCTATGGGAACTGTTCCTTTTTCTGGGGAGAATTACTATCATTCTCTAGGATTCCCAAAAGGGTCCCTGATCACCCAAAATAGATGAAGGACCACTGCCTTAAAGTGATGCATTTGGTCTGAGGGGTGGCTGATGGGAGAAAGCGGACCCTTCGACAGGCGCAACGTGGGAATCTGGCTTCACAAGGGATCAACGTCCACACAACAGCTCCAGGAAGCTCAAACTTTTCCTTGTCTGTCTCCTGGACCTCCCCTTCCTGATGCATCCTGGACGGGCCAGGAGCCGCAACTACAGGAGGCAGGGAGGTGGAGAAGTGTAGCTCTTTTCAGGTCACGCAGTAACCTTTCTTTGCTCTGTTTTCTCTTAGCATCTGCAAGTGGGCCCCCAGTGGCCTAAAGACCAGTGTGCCCCTCAGCCTCTCCCTCTGCTTTGATGCATTTCCAGATGCATAGCTAATGCTCTGTGCTTTCAAGTCAGGACCGCTGACTCATCTGGACGTCACTCACTGGGAAAGGCTTGTACCTGGAGCACTTGGCACAACACGTGACTAGTCTGGATGCAACGGTCTCCAGGCAGAGCTGATCCTCCCAGCAGGCTCTCACCAAGAGCGGCATGGCAGAGTTCTGCCAAGTTCCCAGGAGTGCAGGGTCAGGCTGCTTAGCTGGGGGAATCAAAGCATTTTCAAAACGATTCTGTTTGAACTGTGCTCTGCTCACTGCCTGTGCACACATGTACAAGGCCAGTCAGACCCAGTGCCGTCATCCAATTAGCACATGCCAGCATCCACCTCCCCAGGGCTGAAATGAAACAAGCAGGATGAGATCAAACCCCAGTCCCACTACTTGTAGAGTAGATGTCCAGATGCACATGAAGAGGCAGAATACACCTGCTCCAGACACAGTGTCACTGTAGCCCAGCAACCCCAGCAAAGGCAGAGCTGGTTCTCCCCCATCAGGACGTCATGACTACGCCCCTCCTCCAGGACTGGCAGTCAGAGATGAAAGGCAATCTGTCCTTTGAACAAGCTCACAGTCTAGCGGGAGATGCAGCCTGGTAAAAAGGCAATTACAACACAGTGAGATAAGAGCTGTGACAGAGCGAAGCACAGGGGACTTGAGAGCACAGAGGAGGGGGTGCCTATCTCAGCTAGAGAAGTGGCAGGGAAGGCTTCCTAGAGGAGGTGATATACTGGTTCAGGAGTTAGCAGAGGGAGTCCTGTAATGACCAGAAAAGCTGCCCAGCGTGAGCAGAGCAGGGCAGGAGGCAGATGTGCTCTCAGGACAATTGAGGGAACTACAGATGTGAATGGCTTCCTAAGCCACTGATACTCACATTTTAGCCCACATCACCTGGAAAGCTTGTTAAGCAGATTGCTAGACTCCACCCCCAGTGTTTCTGATTCAGGTCTGGGCTGGTACCTGAGAATTTGCATTTCAAATAAGTTCCCAGGTGATGCTGGTGCTGCTGTTCCAGGGACTCTTCTTCCCCAAACCATTCTGAGATGTTTGGATTGAAGGGTAGAGGGAAAGCTATTAAAAGGGGCTGGTCAGGAGAATTATACCGATTTGTATTTCAGAATCACCCTGACAACGGGTTCAAGGATGGATTGAATGTGGTGGGATTAGGAACAGAAAGACCAGTCAGGAGGTGACTGCAGTGACCCAGGCCAGAACAAAGGCAGCTCCAGCAAGAATGGAGACAGTGGTCACATGAGACTGGAGATTGGCTGTGGGTCGTAGAGCAACAGAGGGCAAAAGAAGAATCAAGAACAAAACCAAGGTTTCTGGCACAGAGATTTTATCCACAGTTAGGTACCATGCCCTAAGACAGAAAATACAAGAGGACATTTTTTTTTGGGGGGGGGGGTAAGGATTTGGGGTTGATGTGGGATTTTTGCACATGTTAAGTTTGAGATGCTTACAAGACATCCAAATGGAGATATTGTCAAAGCAGAGGTACACAGACTTGAAGACTGGAAAGTAATATGATCTGAGAGAGATGTGAATTTCTTCACTAGTTGGGGGGTGGGAGAGAGAGTGAAAAACAGGGAGGAGAATAAGACAGTGACCCAGGAATAGTGGGTAAATTGAGAAGAGAAGAGGGCCTATACCAACACCTTTGAAACATCATCATTTAAGAGGCTGGCAGGGCTTCCCTGGTGGCGCAGAGGTTGAGAGTCCGCCTGCCGACGCAGGGAACACAGGCTCGTGCCCTAGTCCGGGAAGATCCCACATGCCATGGAGCGGCTGGGCCCGTGAGCCATGGCCACTGAGCCTGCACGTCCGGAGCCTGTGCTCCGCAACGGGAGAGGCCACAGCAGTGAGAGGCCCGTGTACCGCAAAGAAAAAAAAAAGAGGCTGGCAAACAGGAATGCAACAGAGGAGTAGAAGGATTGTGTCATTTGGGTCCTCCAGGAAACAAACACTGAGACAGAGTTAGAGAACAAAAGGTTTACTGGGAGCAACACCTATGAAAGGGGAAGGGAAGAGGCAGGATTGGGCAGGGCGGTGGTCAGATGGGTGCATACCTAAATCTCCACCACCCAGCTGGGAGCTGCGAGGCAAAGATTCCTGTTAGAGGGTCCCAGGTTGCAGGCCAGTGGCTGGGCCCTTCCACGACTTTGCTCAGTCATTGGCCAGGGGCCGCCCAAGAAGACCTTGACCCACAGACGAGGGGAATCCTGAGGGAGCCTCAGTTAGGCAGGAAGTCCTTTCTCAAAGGGGCGGTCTGAGCGTTGCATCTCCATAACGGCCACAAGGAGTAAGTGGGAAAGCAACTATCAAGAGCTGTCACAAAAGCCAAAGGAGGCGATATGAAGGAGGGAGTTAATGAACTTACTTACAAAACAGAGGCAGACTCACAGACCTGGAAACACACTTACGGTGACCAAAGGGAAAGAGTGGGGAGGGATAAATTAGGAGGTTGGGATTAACATACACACATTACTCTATATAAAATAGATAACCAACAAGGAACTACTGTATAGCACAGGGAACTCTACTCAATACTCTGTAATAACCTATATGGGAAAAGAATCTGGAAAAGAATGGATATATGTATATGTATAACTGAATCACTTTGCTGTACACCTGAAACTAACACAACATTATAAATCAACTGCACTCCAGTATAAAATAAATTTTTTTAAAAAAAAGAGTTGTCACAAAAGCCAAAAGAGATGACATGAAGGAAGAAGTTATGGACAATTTCCAAAGCTTCCTGGCAGGAAGTTGTATCACATGATTGTGGATTAGATTTACCCCCCAGAGGAGTGAGATGAGTTTGTCACCAAGGAACAGCTACAAGTGAATCATGAAAGCCCGGACTGGGAAGTGTCAGGACATAGGAGGGGAGGTAGAGATGGTGGGTGTAGATGATTCCTCCAAGGAGCTCTGCAGAGAAGAGACGGAGAGAAAGGGGGTGGTACCTGAAGGAACACATGGCAGGGAAGGGGACTGGGGCAGGATGAGAGATGGGGAAAGGTTTGGGACACTGAGGCAGCTACTCATCCCATCTTGATGGCTCTCCCTCCCACCTGGGTCCACCTGGAGACCTTGGGTGGGGGAGGAGTTGGCTGGCTGGTGAGTGGGGATAGGAGCAGCAAAAGTCCCACCAGCAGAATGGCTAAGACCACTTTCTCTGTCATTGATCCAAGCTCAGAGCTTCTGCTAATGCCCCCACCTTTGCTCCCAGAAGGTCTCACTGAGCCTCACAATCATAATTCATTTTTCTAATAGCTTTATTAGAAAAAAAAAGCATTAAAATCCAGCTTAATGAAGAGAGGACTAGGAAGGCAGCAGGCAGCCCACTCTCATCTCCCGCTTCCTCTGGCCTATTAGGAGTCCACCAGAAAATGCTTGCATCTTCAAGTCTGGGGTGATTAACCTCGGACAGAAGTACTGCGAGCGATAGACACATTGTGAGCTTGTTTTGCTCCTTAAAGGCTTTATAATAGGAACAAGTGTCTTGTGGTAACATGTCATCATGGGGCAAACATGGTCTGGTTGGAGTGAGTGCCTGAAGGCTTCCTCCTCTCAAATCTCTGCCTTGATCAATAAAACATCACAATGAGGCAGCTTAGAGCTTAATTATTTACTATTTCTGTGCTTTCGTGTAAGAGAAATTTTCTAAAGAAATCAAACTGCCTGCTCAGTGCCACATGGAGTCAATATCCTGTGCTCTACTAGGTGTTAATGAAATAATTAATCAACTAATGGCAGCAAAGGTCTTGAGAGACCATGGGGGCTCAGCTCCCAAAGGGAACACTTTTTCACTCATATTGGTGATAATTTTTAATCATTCTTTATTTCCTAATAACCCTGGATAATTTCTTAGCCAAGAACTGCATATTTTCAATGTTGATTATGTGGATAATGTCTTTCTATTTTGTTATTCTTGTCATTTCCACTTTATATAGCCAACTCCCAATTATCTGTGTAAAGAGAAGAATGTGATTCCACAGAGAATGGAAACACCTCATTTTAGCCAGTCAGAGACAACAACTTCCCCTTGGCCGAGTCTTTGTGCTATGTCTCTTCCCGGGCTTCTCTTTCTCCTTGGGTAGGATCAACAAGGAGCAGGGAAATCAAAGGGGAATGCAGGAAACACAAGGAAAAGAATCAGGGAGCCAGGTCCAAAATACTCCACACACTAAGTTATGAATCCTCAATATAGTATCAATAATAACCAAAGGCAAGAAGCATAGTTTAAGGTCTTCCTAAGAGCAGTAAAGGGCACACAGGGAGACAGTTGACAGGGTAACAGGAGAAATGAGAACTTGCTTTTAAGAAAAAGGGGTGGGATGGAACTTGCTGTCAAGGAAGTCTACAAAACCTGGTTGGGAGATTTTTTTTAATATAAGAAATAAAGTGATAGTACATTGGATGAGATGCAGGCCCACTGGAGGCCTTGAGACAGCTTGACTGATTTTACAAGATTCCCAACACTTTCAGAAGCAGTAGAGAAAGAAGAGATTAACCTGGTGGGAAGAGGGATGGCAGGTCTAGATAGATATCTGTCTCTCTGTCTCTCTGTCTCTCTCTCTCTCTGCTATTGAAAAGAAAATTAGAGAAATTGGAAGGGCAAAGGGGGACTTTAGCTGCCAGGGCTGAGATGTGATCTTGGCATTGCCATTAGAATTTGGAATGCATTTTTTCACAGAAACATTGATGCAGATGGTGATTGAGACCCATCAGGAGGGCAGAGTGAGTGTGAAAACAACAAATTCTAGGGCCAGAGAGACCACAGGGTCCTTCTTTTTTTTAACTGCATACATGCTGTGTGTCCTTGGGCAAGTTACTTAAGCTATCTGAGCTTTGGTTCCCTTCGACACAGATTTGTTGTGAGAATTAGATCAAGCTAACTTATATAAGGATGGAGTAAAGAGGCAGCCACACAGTAGTGGCTCAGCTAGCGTTTAATTGTATTAGTATGGTTAGTAAATGACAAGTCTGCAGCACATTATGAAGCGTGTGGGCTTTTGCAGTCTAGACTTGGAACTCAGCTACCATTGTTTCCGTAAGAAAAAACATTCTGAGTTCAAGCAACTACTTAAAGAAGTTACACCCCAAAATCAATTGTACAAATTGGGCACTGTCTGTTCTTGTTTTTTAGCATCCTGTACAGATCTAAAATCACTTGATACATTTAAGAACATAAAATGTATTATGTATAACTTGGTTACTCATAAAATTTATCATGATCCATATATTTAGAGATGTGAGGACTAGGGAAGAAAAGAAATTCAGAAATATGCAGGGGATTTATTTTCCTGTTTATTTTCAGTTTGGGGAAGAAAAAGCAAAAAGTTCTAAGAAACAAAAATTCTTTAGGTCGTGTGAATCTTACAGTGACCTAACTCCCTTTTCCCAGGCAAGCAGCATACTGCAGTGTGAGACAATGTTTCCCCTTTCAGAGGACCAGATGGGTAGACAAGCGAAAATGGGCCACCATGAAGAGCTCTGCCAAAGAGCCCAAGTCCTTGTCATTTTTCTGACGTTTCATGAATGTCCACTCCACCCTAAAGGAAGAATGGATCTGGCATTTATCAGGTTGCTGCTTTAAAGGTGTTCCTTTCTAAGCCATTGAGCAGGTTTCAAAGAAGGTTTGGAAAACCCCTGTCCCATACAGGTACTCAGAGGGGACCAGCTGTTGTGGAATCTACATGGATGCCTGAGCTTGTAAGCCACAACTATCTATTAAGAAATAAGTCTTCACATACAGCAACATGGATGGACCTAGAGATTATCACACTAATTGAAGTAAGTCAGACTGAGAAAGACAAATATCATATGATATCGCTTATATGTGAAATCTAAAATATGACACAAATGAACTTATGTATGAAACAGAAGCAGATTCACAGACATATAGAACAGACTTGTGGTTGCCAAGGGGGCATGGGGGAGGGATGGATTAGGAGTTTGGGATTAGCAGATGAAAACTATTATATATAGAAGGTATAAACAGCAAGGTCCTGGGATATAGCACAGGGAAATATATTCAATATCCTGTGATAAAACATAATGGAAAAGAATATGAAAACGAATGTATATATATATATAACTGAATCACTTTGCTGTACAGCACAAATTAATACATTGTAAATTAACTATATTTCAATAAAATAAATTTTAAATAAAAGAAAGAAGTCTTCATAAAAGAGGGTAAGATTAGGAAAGGGGAGACAAAGATGGTGGAGGCAAAGTTTGGAATCCTTTCAGCCACACGTAATGGAAGACACAACTCAAAAAGTCTTTTGAATAAATAAGAGCAAATCAAATAAGGGCGTTTATACCACATATCATGAAGTTTGGAACTGGGGAAAATTCAGTTTAATTCAGTGGCTCAATCATGTCACTGGGGATCCAGTTTCTTTCTATCTTTTGGCTCTGACATCCTCAGCTCGTTGCCCTTTGTCTTCAGGCTTGAACTCTCATGGCAAAATGGCTGCAGCAGCTCCAAGCATCATGTCCTCACACAAAAATGTCTAAAGGCCTAGAAAGAACATCCTTTCCTTGTGTCAGCTTTTAAGAGTAAGGAAAACATTCCCAGAAGCACCACCACCCTCATTCACTTCATTGGCCAGAATTCTTCTAACCCTCATTCACTTCATTGGCCAGAATTCTGTCACTGGTAAGCAGAATGTCTGGTCAATTTGTACTGATAGAGATTTACCTCCTAGGGCTGAGATGAGGCTCAGTGCATGACAACTGGACACCTAAACAAAATCAGTTCTGTCATAAGTCAAGGGATGCATGTGGAACCACTCCCAAGCAATCCAAAGATGTGAAGAGAGCCGGGGAAAGATGGCTCACCCCATTGGAGCATGGCTCCTTCTATAAAGTCACTGCAGAGGAGAAAAACCCTTTCTGAAATGTTCATTCAGGGCAGGAGACCAGAGTGGGAACTGATTCCTCACAAGCCTGTCCCTAGGACACTGTCCCCGGTACTGTATGATCTGAGGGTCTCGTTCAGCTAGAAAGACCCAGTCCCTGGGTTGTTCCAGGATCCATTACTACAGGCTAAAAGGTCTGAGAGCGTTTAAGGGCCAGCGCACAATATTTTTTGCTTCACAATCAAAAATAAAGATTCGGTAGTTTCAGAGGCATTTCTTATTAAGGTCTGAACTCATTCTTCCACACATCTTTCAGAGCCATTAAATCCTCGGAGATGAGGCATTGGATGATAACTGTTTTCCCTGGATGGTTTCTGATGTCACTGGCAGGAGCAATCCTGCACTTCCAGCCACTCTGTTCATTACTCTGATAGGCATCATATTTAAGACTAATTCATTAGGATGATATTTCATATTCCATTAGAAAATGCACTATATAATCCGAATGTGAAGGCAATGAAGATTTCTCCTCCTCTCTTACCTGCTGCTGCAAAATGAAAGAGTGCCATCGACGTGTAAAAGGCAACGGCCTCATTCACTTTAATAACCTCTACCCTTTTGCCCGTGGTATGTTCATTCTAAACCAGGGCAGAAGAATTTATGGGACCACTTAGGTTCTAGTCCACCATCACCTTTAGCAATCTCAATTAATCTCTGAGATAATCATTCCCGTTGCTTAAAAATGGGCCAAGTTAATTGGCATGACGATCTCTTAAAAATTCTCTCCCCCTTCAGATGTTCTACATGTTTCTGAAAAGAGCCGCTTAGCATGAAAATGAAGATCTGAGGTTTCCCAGCTGGTGGAGATTTGCAAGAGACTCTAAAAGGTGACATAGATTTATTTTCTTTAGAGTTGTAGGTTAGTACAGCTTTATTTGAAGAGACTATGGATTGTTTAGAGTTGGGGAAGGGCACCAAGGAGGCAGCCATCAGCACCCCTCCAGTCAGATAGATGGAGAAGTGTTGTGGTCGACATGGCACAATGCCAAGAGCGCCAGAAACTATGTCCAAATACCTCTGTCTGCTCTAAAATGCTGTAATTGTCTTCCATGTGGAAGAGTCATTTTTTTCCGAAATGCAGCTAGGGTTCAAAGAATGTTCCCTGAGAGATATAAAACACTCCAATAATGTAAATTAACACTAGGGGGTAACTGACCATTGATAGGTTCTTCCATGAAAATGGGTTTTCATTATAGAAAGGGGGCATCTAGGAAAGAGAAAAGGACACAAAAACAGGATTCGAAAGGAGATGACAAGTTTTCCTGAATCCCTCCCCCTCATGGCAGCCTGGCCTGTCCCTAGCAAGACTGAAGATAGGTCAAGCAAAACTACTTTTTTTTTTTTTTTTTTTTGCGGTACGCAGGCCTCTCACTGCTGTGGCCTCTGCAGTTGCGGAGCACAGGCTCCGGATGCGCAGGCTCAGCGGCCATGGATCACGGGCCCAGCCACTCTGCGGCATGTGGGATCTTCCCAGACCGGGGCACAAACCCGTGTTCCCTGCATCGGCAGGCAGACTCTCAACCACTGCACCACCAGGGAAGCCCAAAACTACTATATTAAATAAGGCAAGAAGATAGGGCTAAGTCTTGTTTCATATTAAGTGAAAAACTTTCTTGTGACGCCTAGAGACAGAGTGATCTGGCATGGCCATGCCTCTGTGCTCTTCTGTCCTTCCCCACGGTTTTGACCTGCTAGGGCAGGCCTTTTCTGATCTGTCACATGCCCACGGCCTTCTTCACACTCTCTGGGCCAAGGATGGAAAATTAGTTTCATCTTATGTGCCAACTCCAGCTTGGTAGTGGCTCCTTGGAGTGTGTCAACGATTGAACAGTGTCTGAACACAGACGTAGAGAACAAACGTATGGACACCAAGAGGGGGAAAGAGGGGGTGGAGGGGTGTGGGCTGAATTGGGATATTGGGATTGACATATATACACTACTATGTATAAAATAGATAACTAATGAGAACCTACTGGATAGCACAGGGAACTCTACTCAGTGCTCTGTGGTGACCTAAACGGGAAGGAAATCCAAAAAAGAGGGGATATGTATAGCTGATTCACTTTGCTGTACAGCACAAAGTAACACAACATTGTAAAACAACTACACTCCAGTAAAAATTAATTTAAAAAAAAAAGAATTGGACAGTGTCTGAGATTTTCTCTTTCTTGCAAGTTAGTAAGTTTGTCTGCCACAGTTTTATGGAATTTAGTAGAAAACATGACACTCCTGGGTCAGAGATGAAGGATCATTTATTACTCACAACGATTGTAGCCAAAGTATCAGCATTTTGCACCAGTTCCCCAAGCCTCAATTTTCACAGCGTGACATGAAGAGGGCCAGGTGACCACTGCAGACATAATGGGTTACATTACAAAAGAGGAACCCTGAGCTTAGGGAACCCAAATCTTTTATAATGAATTTAAAGCATGCCTGCTTTTTGCTCTAGAGAGAGGCACAATTTTCCTTTTTTTTTTTTTTTTTCCCAACCAAGGATCGAACCCGTGCCCCCTGCAGTGGAAGCACGGAGTCTTAACCACTGGACCGCCAGGGAAGTCCCGAGAGACACTATCTTCTCTATCTTCCAAGAAGGTAAGCAAACCTGTCCTTTGCTTGGAAGGAGACACTCTGTTTTGCAAGGCTGATCACTATACAGGCATCCTTGAAAAGATAGTCCAAAGCAAAGGACAGTGAGTGTCTTTCTCAGGCGACATACAGAATTACAAGAGACCCATGGAGGATTGTCTCAGAAAAATATCCCTTATTTACACAGCATCTTGTCTTCTGGAGATCTTCCTCACTCTGTTGGCCACTTCAATCAATCAGACGAAATGAGGCTGATTCCAAATCCATTCCATTTGTCTCATACAGCATTAATTAAAGCCAGTATCCATAGGACTCCAAGTAATAGACCCAGCCAGCTGAGCAAATCCCATAAACCTTCAGGGTATACCTTAGAGAATCAGGTGGCTTTCTCCTTAAGTTTTTGTGTTAACCTTTCAACTCAGGTCAAGATATCGATCCAGCCATAGAAAGGTAGTGATTGTTCAGACTCGATCTTGGCCTACAAGGAGGAAGACTAAAACAGTTCTACCAACAACCCTGGCCAATAGGCTGAGTCTAACCGCAATGCCTTTCAGGGCCGAGGTAGGGTCACTAATCACTTGAGCTAACGTCAGGGATGGGGTTTATCCCAATTGTCTTTTGGTGACTCCCATCCTAGGGATAAATACCCGCAGGGTGTGCAGAAATAACCAGTCAGCTGTCCTCTGGGAAGCTCCCCCTAGTGACCTAGGCTAGCTTTCCTGTGGAGAAATCAGTGCAGTTGCCTGGGGTCTCCATTATCTACTGGTGATATTTCCTTAAACATTTGAAGGTCTCTCATGACTACTCATAAGGTGAAAATCTCTGAGTCCAGTAGGATGCTGGGCCTTCTTTTAATGATGGGAGGCAGAAGAGACAGCAATCTTCCCTTTACTGTTCCCCTCGACAGAGAGATTGAACACTGTAAATCCACCAACACAGTCCCAAGAATCTTCACTTTGGAGAACACCCCTGACTTTTTCAAGGTTCATCAGCCACTCCTGCTGACAGAGATGTGACAGTCATGGCCTTTGAGTCTGAGGTCTCTGACTTGCCAACTGTATTAGTCTACTAGGCTGACATAAAATACCACAAACTGGGTGGCTTAAACCATAGAAATTTATTTTCTTACAGTTCTGGAGGCTGGAAGTCCAAGAAAAAGGTGTTGGCAGGTTTGCTTTCTCCTGAGTCTTCTCTCCTTGGCTTGCAGATGGCCACCTTTTTACTCATCCTCATGTGTTTTTTTGGTTCTTGTTTTTGTTTTTTTCTGTACACATTGACCTGTGGGGTCTCTTCCTCTTCTTATAAGGACACCAGTCCTATTGGATCAGGGTCACACCTTTATGCCTCATTTAGCTTTAATTACCTCTTTAAAGGCCCTCTCTCCAAGTACAGACACTTTGGAGGTTAGAGCTACAACATATGAATTTGAGGGGAACACAATTCAATCTATAACACCAACCAATGGGACATCATCCAAATAGTGAAAGCTGTGGTTATGGAAGGGAAGGGGTACATTCACTAAATTCTGGTAGCAAATGGCACAGGGTACACCTGGGGAAAAGGAGACCTAGACGTGGTAATAGGAGTTGATCTTAATCCCCAGATATCAGTGGTAGGAAAAAAAAGTTTTAACAATATCCGAGACAACGTACCAAGTGCGAAGTCTGTGTAATAGATACAACTCTAGCTGAATCTAGGTGCCTTTTCCTCCCACAGGTCTAAGTGACTTGTGCACTCTTTCAACAGAGTCATAAAATCTTGAGTCCTTCCTCTTCCTGAAATTCCCTGGCTTGCTCAGGTGGGTGTGTATGACCTTTGATCCCCCTTGAAGACAGAGAGATTTCGGCCCTACCTTTAATCATCTTTCTCCTTAAAGGAGCTGAGGTCAGGGGTGACAGGGAGAGGGGATCAGGGAGAATGGAAGGATAGAATGGCTCCATGCCATTAAATAAGGTTTCTTACTTACTTTTGGTTTTGTGCATCATGGTAGCAGCTCATGGCTCCACCAAATGAACTTCCAATGTTTTCTGCCCACATAACACCTCTGTGTCAGGCAGCCAGGTCCTCATGGCTGACACCATCCATATCAGTTATGGGAACCTCCTCACTGAGAAGCTTCTTTTATTTATTTATTTATTCATTTATTTATTTATTTTTGGCTGCATTAGGTCTTCATTGCTGCACGCTGGCTTTTTCTAGTTGCAGTGAGTGGGGGTTACTCTTTGTTGTGGTGCGTGGGCTGCTCATTGCGATGGCTTCTCTTGTTGTGGAGCACAGGCTCTAGGCATGCTGGCTTCAGTAGTTGTGGCACGTGGGCTCAGTAGCTCTGGCTTGCGGGCTCTAGAGCACAGACCCAGTTGTGGCACATGGGCTTAGTTGCTCCACATCATGTGGGATCTTCCCAGACCAGAGCTCAAACCTGTGTCCCCTGCATTGGCAGGCGAATTCTTAACCACTGCACCACCAGGGAAGTCCCTAGAAGTTTCTTTTTGATGTCGCTTTTTGGCTGGAGTCACAGGGTTTGCACCCTCTTGCTGACTCGGGCTTGGCTAGCACAGAAGCAACTTTTTTTGAAGATGCCACCTTTATCCAAGGCATCTGATATACTAGGGGTCAGCAACCAGCTATGGATCAAATCCAGCCTGCTGTCTGCTTTGTAAATAAGGTTTTATTGGAACAAAGTCACATACAATTGTTTACATATAGCCCGTAGCTGCTTTTGTGCTATAGTGGAAGAGTAGAGTAGTTGCAGCAGAGACAGTATCGCCCACAAAGCCTAAAATATTTACTATTTGGCCCTTTACAGAAACAGTTTGCTGATCCCTCTGCTACACCATTACCAGGGTAACATCCCTGGAGATCTTGCCCAGTTTCAACAAAAGGGCTAGGGAGATTTTTCCAGGGTGCTGGAGCTGGTCACAAGAATCTATCTAGATTTCTCTGGTTCAGTTTCTCATTCTCCAATGGGTCATCTTTATTAGCATTGTAAACCCAAATCAGGGCAGTAAGAGCTGAAATACTAGTCAATGTCTCAACTAGGGTTTTCCACAGCAATTTGTCTTTCTCAGGAAAGTCTCCCTAAGAGGGTGAAAGCTCCCTTATAGCAACCAGAACCCACTGCAAAAAAAAAAAAAAAAAAAGAACAAGCAAACAAAAAAAAAACTCTAAGACCTTTCACTCTTGTCTCCAGTGGATCTGTTTGAAATATAGCCAGCAGGAGAGCTTGAGCCATAAGGGTCTCTGCTATTGCCATTCTTCCTAATACACACCAACCCTCCTCTTCAAAGTGGCCAGCCAAAATTTTAATGATTTCTGCCCATAGCAATCATAAATTTCCCTCCTTTAATGCTCAGTGTAGATGTGCATCTCTATAACTGTTCTCTGAAAGACATGAAAACTCTCCCCACTCAAACCTTAGCTGTTAAGTGAGGTGGATGTGAGGCTGACCACTGGTTTAGTGACAAAGTCCTGAGGGAGAATTAGGAACAACCAGACACCATTCAGGCTGGTATCTTTGAACTTATTTCCTGGTACTTAACCTGCAACCACCGCCCCAATTTTTCCTAATGGAAGACTATTTATTGTCCAGTTGACCATACGATTTAAGTGAACATGTTTGCTACCAATTCCATGGACTTTCCTCAGATCCCAGTCTTAAACACATAAGACTCTCATATTTCCTCTTCCAGAAAACCATGTTTCTGGAACATCCCATCCTCATCACCAAAACTGTCAAGAAACAAGAGAGTCTGAGATTTTACCCTACTTATAAGCTAACAAGTTAGCTTAACACAGTTTCACAGATGCTGGTAGAAAACAAGAGACTCCTGCGTCAGAGATAAAAGACCATTTATTACTCACATCAGTAGCAGTAGCCAGAGCATCAGCATTTTTACCATTTTTACCAATTTCCAGGTAATGTGAAGAGAGCCAGAGGACACCAGCACATGCAATGAGATGTGTTACAGAAGAACTCTGACCTTAAAGAATCTGTCTTTTATCCTTCCTAGCAAATCTTTGCTTTGCTCACAAGGGAGACACTACCTCTATCTTCCAAGGCTGTTTGCTATACAAACAACCTTGAAAAGATAGTTCAGAACAATGGGCAGTGAGTGCCTCACTCAGAGTATGTGCAGGCACATGACAAAGCCATAGAGAATTGTCTCCCAGCAGATGCAGATTGAGGATTTACGGTACCCAACCTCGATCAGATGACCAATTAATGATTTCTGACACTGACCTTGGAGAAAGTACTTGCAGCATTTATGTACATTACATATTTGTATATGTATATTTGTATAAGTATATTGCACATTACATCATTAGTTACCAAAAAAGATATAAACTATAAGAACTATAAGAGAGTTCAGTGGTAATATACAAAATCAGTATATATGAAATCATGGGAAACTTTTGAAAATTGTAAAGCACTAACAGAATTTAAAGAATCATTCAATTTTTAAAAATTAGCTTTCTAATATACCAGTAAGAACTAGTTAACTAGTTGGAAATTATAGTAAAAAAGATGACATTCAAAATAGCATTGAAAAATATGTACTATCCAGAGACAGAGTTAATAAGAAATATGCAGGACAAGATAAAAAGGGCCATAAATTTTCACTGAAGGACATAAAAATTAGAATTGAATCAGCTGAGAGGCACCTTGTGTTCCTGGGTAGGAGAATTTGCTATAATAAAAATGTCAATCCCCCCCCAAATTCATTTATACAGTTAATGCAATTCTTGTCCCAAAGATTTGGGTGTTAGAGTTTGCAGAGGGAAGGGGTGATTATCCAGGGGAAACATTTGCTTTTGTTGCTTGAGACCTAGATTGATGGGTTGTTCTAATCATTAGTTGGCCATCCTATCTAGTTTGCTGAGTTTACAGAGCAATTTCTTGATCTACAAATCTCTGTGACTTAGAGTGGACATTAATACAATAGATTCCCTTGAGTTCTGCTTCCTCTCCCACTAAGAGCAAGTTCCATAGCTGCACTCTCTGAATCCTTTGCTAAAAGGCCAAAGTGCAAAGACAAAGCCCTAATTTTTAAAGCTTGCTTTATTGGACTCTCCCACTGTACCCAGAGTCCCACAGTTGAGACCTCTGCAGCAGACCGTATTTATAATGAATAAAGGAGCAATAGAAATGGAATTAATTATGGTTCCAGCACCAATGAATCTCTCGGAGAGGTTCAGTGAGGTCTTTTTAGTAGCTTTGCAGCATCCTCTGTTTTGATCTTGTAATGCCAAATGAAACACATCTGTAAAACTGTTCTGATGCCCAGTGCACACCCAACTCCTCAGCAACTCCAGAGTTTGCTGACCTGAAAATGATCAGGGAAACATTTGAGTCCCGTGGCTCTCCTACCCGTGGGATGTTTTCTATTCTCCAGAATCCTCTCATGCTAACACAGCAGCTGTCCCCACAGTTAATGCCATGCCCACCTGCTCCTCCTTTGCCTAAAAGCTAATGCTGATCCAGCACCTGAGACAAGAGAGAAAAGCCTTGGGAAGTGGACACATCGTGGAAAATTGACCCTTTCCCCACCCTCTCTACTCAACACAAAGCAGAGGAGAACATCCTCATCTTTCCTGATGGTCAGGAAAGCATGTTCCTGCTCCCTGATTTTCGTGGGTATTTCCTCAACTCACATAAAAGTGCAAACTTATCTACTTGTAGCAGGTTCTGACCTACCCCTCCACCTCTCCTACCTCCACCCTGCAGAAAAAGAATTCCACTTATGTGGTCTGGTTCCAACTCTGGTCACATTTATGCAGGATGGCTATATAATTTGCAAGGCCCTGTGCAAAATGGAAACACAGGACCATTGTTCAAAAAAATGTTAGGAATTCCAAGACAACAAGAGCAGAGCATTAAACGAAGTGTGGGCCCTTCTTAGCGCATGGCCCTGTGCAAATGTATAGGTTACGTTACCAGGCAGCCAGTCCTACATTTACGTTTTAGCAACACCCAGGGTTTGCTTCTTCAAGTTGACTCCTGTTTTCTGCAGCTTTTAAGAGGTTAAGCCCCAGCTTGTGTCAGCAGCTACGTTGTAAACAAGAGGAACACTAACCCCCCTAGTTGCTCCAACATGAGTCCAAACCTGAGGTAGTGATGCTGGGTAGAGGATAAGAATCTGTGTCCAATCCAGTTATTGTTGAAACAGCAGGTAAGCAATAGCAGGTGACTACAGTTACACACCTATCGACCTGGCCCTGTTTCAGATTTGCAACTTCAGAGACTTGTAACACTGCCATACAGGTAGGACATAGAAAGGACAATCAGGCCATCCTGCAGGGACTTCACTGGATGACCATGGGGCAGGAGGGCCCTAGAAGGCATTCTTGCTTCAGAGAAGAGCATCCCAGACTGACACTGAACAGATCCCATACAGCCTACAGACACATTTTGTTTGGCTCACTGTATTTTTTTTTTTTTTTAGCTGTCATAAGCCAGTTTATTCATTAAAGAACATTTTTTAGGTATGCAAATTGGGGTAAATGTACACACATAATACTGAATGGTATGGGATTGTCATTAAGTCAGTCAGAATGCAAACTGGCCAACTGTCACACTTTCACATAATCAGCCACCATTCCAAAGGTTTAATTTGACATCAATCATTTTAATAGAACATTAGAGAAGAAATTATATTAGAATATTGTCACTGGCTCACCATATTTCTGAAACTATAAAATTTTACCTTAAAATCTGGACTTCTGTCTTTCATAAATGATCAGAAGAGCTAGAATCCCTGGGCCCACATCTCTGCCTGGCAACAACTAACTAGAGTTGAGGAGCCACTGTCCTTAGACCTGGCATATGGCCCCCGGGCCCCATAGTCCCCAGGCTTCCCTATTATTCTACACCAACCTAAGTAACACCTGAGCCCTACCTGCCTAGCCCTGATCTTGAGTATATGCCCCCCAGTTCTTCATGGGCTCTTCCAACTCTGGGAAGCCACTAATGGCCCAGCCTCTACTATGGACCAACAGTGGACTGAGTACAATTATAGAACAAGTTACTGTAATTTCTATAGCCAACAATCAGATTTTCTGAAAGCAACGTGAGCATAAGTGTAAAGTACTATGCAAGATGACAACGAGGAGGAGAAGGATGGTAGCGGTTGCCACTGTTAAGCACTTACCAGGCGGAGTATAAAGGCTATACTCTATATTATCTTGTTTCCTCCTGATAAATGGTGTGGAGCCCTGACACAGATACCATCTGACTTAGGCATCACATACTTTCACCCAACTTCAGCCACCAGGTGAAAAACTCCCTCCCTCCACTTTACCAGCGCTCACCAAACCCTGCCATGCCAACAGGACACTATATAATGCACTGCCTTAAAAGCCAGGCCACGCAGCTTCTACCCCTTCCCCACCTGTCTGGGTTACCGAGTGCCAGCAAGCCAGAATCCTGGGTCCACTCACTGGCTCACTTAGTGACCTCTTCATGATGGAATCTCAGAGAGCTCCATCCACTGAGTAGGGATCTACTCCCCCAACCCAATCTATCTCAGTGCGTTGCCCACAATGGGTGGGAGTGGGGAGGCGTCCTGCCAAGGCTAGGTGAGTAGACCATGGGAAGAATGTCTACAAGGAGCACCTGGAGCCAAATCTGACTGGCATCCTCACCAGCCAACTTCCCAGCCTCCAGACCAGCAAGAGATTCCCCTTCTCCTCCCCCTGTGCTGCCTCCTCTCCATCTGCCCCAGGCCCTGACAAGCTGTTGCCCAAAAGATATACTTCCACGTTGCCTCCTGAGACGTTGCTCTGTCCCTTCAAGCTACCTATGTGAATTGCTTCCTTTAAAGCCTCAGGACACCATAGGCCCAAAGGGGCCTCTCAGGCACCTGTCCTGGTAGTAAGGAGGCTACTCCATCTCTATCTGAGGTACAAACCTGAGTAAGTTTGAGTCCCTCACAGGAGGCTGTGTTTAGGAATGCTTCCGCAAGATTCTTGTTCAAACACATACCCATGTTCTTCAAAACATTCTTTGAAGCTTTAGGACTAGAAGGACATGCTAAGTGCCTGGACAAAACAAGATTATGGGCCCCAGAAGCTACCAAGGCCACATAATGAGTTTTCTTCAGGTGAGGGCCTCCCAAGTATGGCTGCACCAAAGTAGGGACCCAAAGCCCCAAATCTGCTCAATATCTGAGCAGACTCAGGGTCTTATCAGTCCCAGCAGAGGGGATCAGACAACAAGAGACTGAATCATGGGAGCTGAACTCACCAGAGAGTGACTGATAGACTAATATCCCTTATTAGTTCCCAGAAGGAGGGTTCTCACTGAGAAAACCCACACTGGTCATCAGCACTCAGGATGCCAAGTTGCAAGTTCTCTGCTGGGTGAGCAGAGAACATGAGCCAGGGCAACTGGATGTTCTTTCAGAGAATTACTTTCCAGCTCTGGTTGCTTGATGAATTGCCTTTCTCTACTGGAGGGATATTTCAGTCTGAAGAAGCAGTACAGGTCATCTGAAGTCAGGTCATGCTCTCTTCGGGCAGCATTAGAGGAAATCTTTCAAAGTCTTACCCTCCTGTGTTCCTTTCTCAATATTCCTTATCAGTTTCCTTAACTTTCAAAAGCCACTGCCATTATGTGATCTCATGTTACAATTTCCCAGATTACTGCTTGTTCTACATTAGCTACGTTTGTGATGGCTCCTTCCCAGAACATGAGCGAGGAAAGCCATCTCCCAATCACAATGAGGTATGGCTTACTGCTCCAAGATGTCATGTTTTCATTCTTATAGCTTCGGTTTCCCAGAATGGCATTGCTTAACCTTGTTCTCCAAAAGAGGCAGCTAGAAGGTAATAGAAAGAGACTGGGTACCAGAACTGGAAGACCTGGTAAGACAATTTTCCTTGAAAAAATTCTGTGTCCACAGTTGTAAATGGACATAGAAATGTCTTGCATGCCTAGTTATTATCAAATGAAAAAACTCTTTGTAAAACAAATGTGCTGGGCTTCCCTGGGGGCTCAGTGGTTAAGAGTCCGCCTACCGATGCAGGGGACACGGGTTTGTGTCCCGGTCCAGGAAGATCCGCGGAGCGGCTGGGCCCGTGAGCCATGGCCGCTGAGCTTACGCGTCCGGAGCCTGTGCTCTGCAACGGGAGAGACCACACCAGTGAGAGGCCCGCGTACCGCAAAAAAAAAAAAAAAATGTGCTAAATAAATGTTGGGGAAGCTCGATGGATTCCAGGTTGAGCACACAGACTCTGAGGCCCTGGTTTACATCATAATCTTTTACTGCTTCTCTTAAGTCTTGCCAGCAACAAAGTATGTGCTCCACTGCCAGCCCACACTATACTCTAGCAGTTAAAGGGGCCAGAGGTAGGCAGCGATGGGAGAGGGGATGTAGGGGACGTAGAAAGTAAAACAGCAAGCCCAGGGCTAGCAAGTTCTCCATCATGACCTGTTTGGAGAAGCAGGTCTTAGCCAGCACCCCAAGACACAAACAGAAAGTAACAGAAAACCATTGGATGTTGGCATCTCTCAAATCTGGGCCCCACTACGTATTACCTGTGGGACATTGGAAAAGCCAGTTAACTTCTCTCAGTCTCATAATAAAGTAGAGATAAAACACCTATCAGGCTCTCCTGAGGATTAGATAACTAATGAGCAGCCCTGAACCACAGGGGCAGTGCTCCCTGTTTTAGTTAGAACTAAAGTCACCATCCCAGGGTCACAAAACCAAGCACTCGAATTCCCACAGGCTTCTTTAACAGACTCCAGTGTCTATTGTTTATAGTAACTAGGAACACTCTAAAATGGCACGCAAAGTGTTGTGGGAGAATGGGTGTGTTCATTTTTCTGGAGAGGAGGTCCACTGCTTTTAAAAGTATCCATCAAAATGCCCAGAGTCTCTGCTACAAATAATGTCCCTTCCAAAAAACAAAGACACCTCCAACCAGGGAAGGGATGGACCTTTCTCTCCAGACTTGAGGCTGTGCCACAAACCAGCCCACCCAGTGGGCTCTCTGTTTAATATCTGGTCTCCATGCTTTGCAAATTTCCTTAGACAAATATAACCATGGTGAGAGTTGGAGTTGTTTCTTGTTTGTTTGTTTGTTTTAAATTAACCGTATTTCTTTTTTATTTTTTGTAAATTTTGAGATAATTATTTCTTTAAATGCAGTAGCAAGACATAATACAGAGCAATCCCTTTTACCCTTACCCAGTTTTCCCAAAGGTCACACCTTGCAAAATGAGAGTAAAATAACACAGGTAGAACACTGACATTGATACAGTTAAGGTACTTAACATTCTATCCCCAAAAGGATCCCTCACGTTACCCTTTTATACCCACTCCCATTTCCCTTCTAATTTCACCCCCTAATTTGGATTTGGTTTTGGTTAGTTTGCTTTGATTTGGTTGTTGCTGTTGTTTTCCAACCTCATGCAGTGATGGATGGGCCATAAGGACATACAGTCATTTATCCAGCAGAGAACAGACGGTATGTGTGCACCCACATACACACCAAACTCCCTCTAAGAACACTACGCTACTCTCAGAGCAATGGGCTTTGGACAAATGGGAAACTGAGGTTTGGGGTTGAATAACTTGAATCTGAAGCCTTCTAACACTAATTAACATTTATCTAGGAGAGTCTTCCTCTGTGCCAGGTACTTTCCCTACAGTACCTCTAATCCTCTTAACAATGCTGTAAGGTAGATTTGACTCTCATTATCAAGGCAGCTGAGACTCAGGGTTAATAACTTGCCAGAGAGGATTTGAATCCCAGCCACTTTCAACTGAGATTGAGCGAAATTTTATTAAAAACCAGTAAACACAAAGAGTGTAGGGTAAGACATATAAGTATAAAATAGAAACTGAAAAAGCATACGAAAGGGGAAAAAAATAGGAGGTGGATATTGTATAGATCCTTAAGGCAAGGAGGGAAAAGGCTTTCTTCCAATTACTATTGCTACTTCATAAACCAAACCAAATTGAGTGGAATAAAGCAGTAACCATTTTATTATGCTCACAGCTCTTGCGGGTCAGAAATCTAGAAAGGGCACAGCAGAGATGGCTTGCCTCCACTCCAGCATGTCCGGGCCCTCCTCCAGGAAAACTTGAAGGCTGGAGGTGACTTGGTGCCTGGGGTCTAGAACCATCCTCGGGCACTTTCACTCATGTCTGGTGTGGTTGCTGGCTGCAACCTGAGATCGCAGCTGGAGCTGTCAACCAGAGCACCTCTACTCGCCTTTCCATGTGACCTGGGCTTCCGCACAGCATGGCGGCCTCAAGCGGGCTGACAGTTTTACAAGGCAGCCCTGGTACTCAAAAGCAGGTGTACCAGTGGACAAGGCAGGAACTGCAACGTCTCTTTTGTTTTAGCCTCAGAAATCACACAGCATCATTCCTGGTACATTTCATTGGTTAGAAGCAAGTCGCAGCCATTTAAGATAAACCCACAGCATTCTATCCATTATCTAGGCTGTGAGATAGATAACTAGAAAAGAAAAGTGATCTGGATGGGATTTTGACATTTTCAAATCTACTGAGGTCCTTGGTGGTGGCTGAAGTCAGGAATGGGGGATAACGGCAGGAGGACGACAAACATACGTAATTTAAACATTTTTTTAAAGTGTTGATTTGGAAAATCAGATTATAATAAATTCTTCATAAATGGTGCTCACTTATTCCAAATCAGGGCTATCCGACCAAGGCTGAGTTAAATTTCCTCATGTGACATCTATAAAGCAAGCCTTCCTCAGCAATATAATCATGTAAACAAGATGCAGGGTCAGGGAGGGTTTGTCTACAACCTACTTAGGAAAAACTGTTCTTAAGAACTTTAGCACTTTAATCATTTTAATTGTTTGCATGCCAATTAATTGGCACTGCTAATTATAAATGAGTTATCTGTTCATTAAAGCAGACTTAAACGAATGTCAGCTTAAAAGCACTTAGCCGTTAGTGTGGATTGCTTTGTTATCTGCAAGTAAAAACTGCATCCTTTTAAAAATGTCTATATTATAAGCAAGAAACTATAAGTTATTTTTCACAAATTCTGATTCATTCCACTATGGTCATGTAATAAGATCTTAGTAAATAAGATGTGATAAGAAAGGTAAAACTTCCAATGAGAAGAATAAAAGACAAATTTCAGTAGACTGAGGCAAAAGCAAAACCATGGGGAAAATGTGTTGAGCTGTGTTTGTAATCTAAGGGTAAAAGTGTGAAGAATAAAGAGAGAGAGAATTTTTAAAATACTAGAAAAGACAAAGGAAGCTAAGTGGTGATGGGAGGTCCTAACAGTGGCTCTGGGGTCCCTGTAGTGATTAGTCTTTGAAAGAAGCAGTTGTGTTCTGATTCTCTATTGCTAGGTAACAAATTACCCCAAGATTGAGAGGCCTAAAACAATCTTCTTTTTCTCCTCTTTTTCAGTACTGTGGATGAGGAATACAGGAAGAGTAAGCTGAGCCATTCCCCTCTGGTCCACTTATTTTCAGCTGGGGCACCTGGAACAGAATGAATCACAAGATAGTTTCTTCACTCACATGAGTGGCACCTCTGTGCTTCTTGGTATCTCTCTCTATATGGAGTTTCATCCTTCATGTCCTTTCCATGGACCTGGTTTTAACTTCTCACAGTGTAATGATCTCCGGATAGCTGGACATCTTGCATGGTGTCTCAGGGCTCCAAGAGAACAAGGCAGAAACTGCCAGTCTCCTTAAGCTCTAGACCTAGAACTGGCGTAGTGCCTCTTATGCCCATCTCTATTGGTCAAGGTTGTCACAAACAAGCCCAGCTTCGAGGGGAAGGAAATGGACCTCATCTCTTAATGAGAGGAATATCAAAAAATTGGCAGCCTTGATTTGCATTTCTCTAATGATTAGTGATGTTGAACATTCTTTCATGTGTTTGTTGGCAATCTGTATATCTTCTTTGGAGAAATGTCTATTTAGGTCTTCTGCCATTTTTGGTTGGGTTGTTTGTCTTTTTGATATTGAGCAAAAACTAAAGACAGAACTACCATACAACCCAGCAATCCCACTACTGGTCATATACACTGAGAAAACCGTAACTCAAAAAGAGTCATGTACCACAATGTTCATTGCAGCTCTATTTACAATAGCCGGGACATGGAAGCAACCTAAGTGTCCATTGACAGATGAATGGATAAAGAAGATGTGGCACATATATACAATGGAATATTACTCAGCCATAAAAAGAAACAAAATTAAGTTGTTTGTAGTGAGGTGGACAGACCTAGACTCTGTCACACAGAGTGAAGTAAGTCAGAAAGAGAAAAACAAATACCGTATGCTAACATATATATGGAATCTAAATTTAAAAAAAAAAAAGGTTATGAAGAACGTAGGGGCAGGAGGGGAATAAAGACACAGATGTAGAGAATGGACTTGAGGACACAGGGAGGGGAAAGGGTAAGCTGGGACGAAGTGAGAGAGTGGCATGGACATATATACACTACCAAATGTAAAACAGATAGCTAGTGGGAAGCAGCCACATAGCACAGGGAGATCAGCTCGGTGCTTTGTGACCACCTAGAGGAGTGGGATAGGGAGGGTGGGAGGGAGACGCAAGAGGGAGGAGATATGGGGATATATGTATATGTATAGCTGATTCACTTTGTTATAAAGCAGAAACTAACACACCGTTGTAAAGCAATGATACTCCAATAATGATGTTAAAAAAAATTGGCAGCCATTTTTCATCCACCACAAGTCCACCATGAGTCTGGATGAATATGATATTTAAAGTAGAGGAGAAAAATAATGGTATCCTTTTTTTCTTTTTAATAACAGTTCAAAACTCCTTTTTTATTTAGAAAATAAAGTTAGAGTAGTATAAGTGATGACACACTAAGCATTTATATCCATCAATAAAAAGACAAGCAGTGACTGATGTAAACCAGGTCTTTGGAAGGAAGTTCTATGTCTTCTCCATCTTAAAGGTTCACTTTAAATATGGCCTCAATGCAAACAATCCCCTCTATTAGTCTCCCCAGAGTTAGTCTCTCTTTCCTCCCTATGCTTCCCAAACGTGGACACCCACATTCAGTCCTCTGCTCTTTCTTCTGCTCTCTCTATCTTCTTCTTAGTAGATGGTCTGATTCCTTTCCACTTTTAACAGTCGGTTGCCAAACATTACTACTTAAACACTATCTCCAAATGTGTGAAACCAGTTTATCAACTACTCTTAACGTCTGCCCAGCCCTTTGACTTTGAACTTTATCACCCTCATTTTCCTTGTTGGCCTGACTAAATACCTTGTAGTGCTATGTTTGGAGTGGAGTTGTCCTCTCTCTGTTATTCCAAATACATACCCTTAGCAAATTAGCCACCAGATCACATTAGTTCCTAACTTGTAGCATCTCCTGCAACTGCCCGACCCCCTCCTACTTCCACTGCCCTTATCACCAAGTGCCTGATGCATGTCATTAAATTTGTTATAGACCTCCCTACATTCTACATCCCCTTTTCATAATCCTGCCAAATTAATGTCTCTTCCAATTTACAAAGTACATATTACAGTCCTATTCATTTAGTGTAATACCTTACATTTTTAACCTGGTTACTTAAAATTAATCAATATACCTACCCTCCTCCTGAGTAATAAAAGGACCTTACATGCCCTGAACTTCCAATTACCTCCCTCTCTTCTTACATATTATTTCTGTCCAGAAATCAAGTTTGATGATGATTTCATATTCTCCTAGCCAATACTATTATTTCTTTATTCAGTTAATAAACATTTGGATTTATCCACATACTTAACAAATATTTGTTCATCATTACTTCTTGGGTTCAATTTCACTTTTCATGAAGTGCATCCTTTTTATACCAGTGGTTCTCAAACTTGATACACACTAGAATCATCTAGGGATAGTTTTAAAATCCCAATTCCCAGTCTGTACCACAGAACAATTACATATAAATCTCTGTGGGTATAAGACAGGCAAGTCTCTCCTGATTATGCTAACATGCAACCAGATTGGGCAATTTATCTTAGAAAATCCTTCAGCAAAGTTCTCTTAACAGTAAATCATCTATGTTTTTGTCTGAAAATGTTTATAAAAATATTTGCCTTCATTATGAAATTATAATAAAGCTGAACATAAAATTCTAGATAAGCAGTTTCTTTCTTTTAACGCATAGAATATATTATTCCACTGCCTTCTGGCTTCTATAGTCCCTATAGTAAGGTCTTCAGTCAGTTTAATTTCCTTCCTTAGTAGGTAATCTTTATTTACTTTATGGTTGCTTTTACAATTTCTCTTTGTCTTTGAGGTTTTCAAATTTCTTAATATGTATCTAAATAGGGAATTAGTTACTATAAAATAAAAATGTTTGGAATTTACTGTATTTCCTGAGTCTGAAAATTCATGTCTTTCAACATTTTGGAAAATTCTCAAGGCCCTTGAGAATTATCCCTTCTAGTATTACTTTTCCCTCATTCTTTCTATTACATTCTCAAAAAATTCTAAAATTCTATATTATGCATCTCAGTCTTTCTCATTCTATTCTCCATGTCTCTTTCTCTTTCTTTCATATTTTCCTTATTTTTACCACTCTTCAAAGATCTTCCAATTCACTTGTTCAATCTTCATCTCTACCTAATCTGCACTTACTCTGTCTTTTGAGTTTTCATTTTCAATTATTTTATGTTTTAACCTCTAGAAGTCCTATTCTATTCTTTACAAAACCGTCTGATAATTATATAGGTACTATTTATGTATCATATTTTTATTTCTTCTTTTGTGTGTTTAACAAATTTGAAGAACTTCATTTTTTAGAGAATGTATCCAATAATTCTGTTATCTGAAGCTTTAGGGACTTAATTCTTTTGTCCCTTGTAGTGGGTTGTCCACTTGTGGTGCATGTTGTAATTTTGAATCATAATCTTGAGGTTTGGCAGGACTTTAGCTGTAGGAATCTTGTGCAATTTGGATTTAAAGGATGTCCTTCCAGAGTGGTGCCCCATAGGTTTTACTAGTCTGGGATCAACCTCATGTTAATGCTTCTGCTTGAATTTCCTGGATCATGCAAGTAAGGATAATAGGATGGCCTTATGAATTCTCATGGGACATTTTTTTCCTTAGGTAAAGCAAACCAAGTATCCATATAAAGTTTTGTTTTGTTTTGCTTTGCTTTGTTTTTTTGCCAGTAGGGGGATATTTTCAACCACCATTTCACTGAGAGTATAGCCGTTTGAGGTCTTTATATGGGTGAGAGGGGTCTCAGTTCAAACATCCTGCCACAGGAATGTCCAAGGCCTCAACTCCTTGTGGTCTTTAAACTGAAGCCACCTGCTTACTTAGACTAGCAACACATCCTAGGGCAGCTGAAGCGAGTACCTACATGCCACTCTGATTTTCAGTTTTATTTTCATGTTTTGGTCCCAGAGTCTTTTCTTTCCTAACCTCCTGAAAGCTCTGCTATGCATTTAAAAGAATTTTCATTTCATTTTATTCACTGTTCTAGTTTTGTTGTTGTCATTGTCAGAAGAGGATTTTCAGGGTAATTAGCTCACCATCCTGCCATAAAAGGAAATCCCCATGCATATTCCTTCTAACTTCTGGGAGGAATGGATTGTAATTTATACTGTTGCTCACATTATTGGACATCAACATTATTTATTAATTAGTGTTAGTTAAACAAGTGAGTAAGGACATTATTAATTCACAAAGTATATCTCTTTTTTAAGAATCTACCAAAAATTGTTTTAGTCTTGACACCAAAAGTTCTTTTCAAACTACATTAAATACTGACAGATTTCTTTGAAAGGGAAATTGTGAACTTTCCTCCTGTCCTTTATTCTTTAACAATCAAACAAGGTATCTATTGGGCCAGTGCAGTGAAGTCACTCTCAGAGCTAAAGCAACATAGGAAATGATCTTTGAGCATACATTCTATTCTAGTATTAAAGCTCATAAAACCAGGATAGGGTTTTTTGTATATTTTGTTAATAACCCATGATTAATAGCTCTGATCAAATTTAACTTTATATTGTTGATGGTGAGATATAAACCTGGGTGGACTTAATTTATCTTCTGTTTCATAATTCATTTAGTGAAACATCAAAAGTGCAAATAAAATTTAAGGGAACAGTAGTGATGTGAGCAAAAATGAAGTTCTTATAATAAAAATATGTGGATTTCAGTTGTTCAGATTATTTGTCATACATATCAACCTGGCCCACTGGAAGAAAAGAAAAATATTCTAGTTAGTCAAAGCATTCTCTGAGTTATTGATAGCTCCCACATTCCCCTTTCATCTTCCTGTTCCTCACTATAGCCATATCTTCCCTTTTTGCACTATCATATCTTCAACTCCAAATTCTATAGGGTTTCCCCCCTTTTCTTCCCCCTGATATGTTAAAAAAGCTAGCCTCAGCACTGAACTAAGAGCAAAGATAAATTGCAATGGGGCTGTGGAATTTTACCCTACAGAACCTATGCAAAAGTGTGGCACAATTAATTCCCCATTGCTGTCTGTGTACAGTTCCTCCAACCAAACCCTCAGCTCTGTGAGAAAGGAAGCCAGGCTCTCATGCCTCCTCTAGGTCCCTGTGCCTGACCCAGGACTTGGTACAAGCTCCAGTCTAGATGAATAATTGATGATAATGTTTGTCTTGGTCATAATCATTATTATCATCAAAACTCCTGCCACCTATTGAGCACAAGCTTTTCAGATTCAGTTTTGAGTCCACAAAATAACCCTGAGAAGGAGGAGAAGTGTCTTTTTTAACATGGGAAAGCTGAGTTTCAGAGAGAATAAGTAATTTGATCAAAGTCACACAGAGCAATTAAATAGTGGCCTATATGGCATCTCTGTAAAATATTCTGGGCAGATAAATTTTATAAATCATTCCCATGGAGTAGACAAGTTGGAAAAAAAAGTACCCTTCCCCTGAGTGGATGTAGCCCGTGAACACACAGCTTGGTCTGGGGCACTGGTGGGATGTCAGCCTCCACTTGTCCCCTCAGTGGGGACAATTTGTGCAGTATACAAGCTGCACAATCATATGTTCAAACCCACAAGTCTCTGATTCCAAACCCCACAGTTTGGTCTTTCCAGCCTCTGTGATCGGTCAGTGATGATGATTCATGATCCCTCAGTGTTGGTCCTAAAATAGGTGGATGATTCTTGCTTCCACTCAGTCATTTCCAAATAACTTGAATTTTTCCTTGTGGATAGTTTGGATTGCCTGAGCTTTGGATTATGATGCTCGTCTCTACTCATTCATTCATGTCAGCTGCTAAAAAGGACTCCCAGTGCGCTCTGTCCTTGACCCCTGGGTCTCTTGGTGATTGGGAATTGGTAAGAAAAGCACAGATGGTACCACACCAGCCTTCGCCACCATAATGCTAAGTTTTTTTGTTTTGTTTTTTTGTTTTTTAACATCTTTATTGGGGTATAATTGCTTTACAATGGTGTGTTAGTTTCTGCTTTATAACAAAGTGAATCAGTTATACATATACATATGTTCCCATATCACTTCCCTCTTGCGTCTCCCTCCCTCCCACCCTCCCTATCACACCCCCACTAGCTAGTCACAAACCACCTAGCTGATCTCCGTGAGCTGTGTGGCTACTTCCCACTAGCTATCCATTTTACATTTGGTAGTGTATATGGGTCGATGTCACTTTGTCGCAGCTTACCCTTCCCCCTCCCCATATCCTCAAGTCCATTCTCTAGTAGGTCTGTGTCTTTATTCCCATCTTACCCCTAGGTTCTTCATGATCTTTTTTTTTTCCTTAGATTCCATATGTATGTGTTAGCATACGGTATTTGTTTTTCTCTTTCTGACTTACTTCACTCTGTATGACAGACTCTAGTCCATCCACCTCACTACAAGTCACTGAATTTTGTAAGTTTTCACACCATTATTACAATGAAGTAAACCACGCCTGCCGCCTCTCTAGTACAAACAGTGGCAACTTGGCTGCACAACTCCAGCCCTAAACAAGCATGTGCTAACAGAAACCCCAACAAATCACAAAGCGTAAGTAGCAATAGCAGGCACCAGGGTAATAATTTATTTCTAATGTCATGCTGTCTTTAACAGTGCAGTTTCCTCCAGGGTGTTTGCTTTGAAATTGCAAGATAATTACATCTCAGAAACCAGGCTAATTACAGTTAACAGCCTGAAAACCAAAGGAACCCTTCCCTCCACCCCCACCTTCCTTTTTCCACTAGAATACTACAGAAATTCCACTTAAAACATGCAGCATCATTTACGAAACCAATATGACTGCGGCTTAGAGGTTCATTTTCCCCTCCTCACAACACATGTATAACTCACGTTGATGTTTATCAGAGGGACCTGAGTAACACAGCCTCAGTGATTAGAATAAATAATGGCACTATAGAAAGGAAACGACAGCAATTTACCAATGGAGAAAAAGTCTCAATGTTTCTGGTGGAAAACCAGGGTGTGAGTGTGGATATGTGCTGCAAAAATGAAATTACTTGTGGCCTCTAGATACTCTGTAGGGTGTAGAGTAAATAATCAACCAATTTGGGCCATTTTTAGAATAAAAGAGCTGGAAGGGATGCGAGAAATCATCTGGTCAATTTTCATGATTGCTAAATATCAAAAATGCAAAGCAATGTGTGTTGGTTGTAAAAGTTTTCAAGAATGATTCCATGACCTGATCTCAAAAGACATTTTTTATCACCACATAGGCACCACACTCTGGGGTGAGGATATGCAAGTGGATTTCCTGATTTTTTAATAATCCTTATCAGAAAGTTCCCTCCATCCAAAATTTATCTTGATGCAATTTCAGACCTTTTCCTCTGCTGTGTTTTAGCTGAAATAAAGACTTCCCCAAATAAATAGAGCTGTCCCTACCATCTCCTTTGGATGGCATAACTTCCACTCCAAGTACTTCTGAACTTTTTAATCATTTGCATATTTTTTCCTAATTTGTCTCCAGTTTCCATTAGCTTTTAAAATGCGTAAGCCAAACATCACAACTAGTTCAGTTTGGCATCTCATAGAAACTAGGGCCTAGCTTTTCTTTCTTCCATTTGTGGGGAAAAGGAGACCAGATTGGAGAAGAGAATTGGAAATCAAATATTCTGAACTTTCACATGAAATCCATTCCTGTTTCTATAGTGCCTCCAGAACTTATCTACCTGACATCACAGTCTTAAATGTAACATAACTAAAGCCAAGCTTCTCCTTCAGGCTCTGCAGAATACCAGCGGTGTTCCTCTCCATCCATGTCTTATTCAGAAAAGCAACGTATGGGCCCTTCCATCAGGCTCCTTGCTAGAGGCTCCTAGTTGCCAATGATGAAAAATTTGCATGCAAATTGTATTTCTCATAGTAACAACCCCCTAGCAACACTGCCTGACTTCATTCGTTCTTTTAACAAACACTACTGAGTTCTCACTCTGGGGGTGGGGACTTTGTTCCCATTCTGCTGCTCCTCTTATTAGCTATCCCCTTAAAGAGGAGGAATTGTTAATCTGGATTGATCGGGACATTCGATGGGGCCACTCTTTTCTAGCAGGCAGGTTTACTTTGCTCTAAAAGTCAGCCTCCAGGCATACTACTTACATTTCTGCCTCAGACCCAGGTAGGTCCTGGTGCTAGATGTGGGTCAGCCATCCTTATTAGTCTTCCTCTTCTACTCTGAGAACTGGCTAGGAAATGTTCCCAGAGACTCTCTTGGGACAAGCCACCTTTCTCTGCTCTTTGTCTGTATCTCTTCAGGGGCATGCCTGAGCATTACAGTCCTAAGATTCAGGTTAGGGGGTGCTGGGGAGGTGAGAGGCCCCATTTTCTCCTTCCCAGTTTTATCACAGAGTCCTAAATTGGGACTTACGTTGCTTATCTGAATAGTACTTTCAATTAACATCCCCAGGAAGACCTTTGGAAGATAGGGAAGACTGGCAGAGTATGACTTGAGTATCCAGGCTATGAAATCATCACATTACTCAACATCTCACTTCCAGTCTCTAAAATTTACTACATATCATGCCTGGAGCCAATGAGACAGTCATACAAAGCATAACCCTGTCCTCCAGGGGCTTACAATCTAGTGGAGCATTTTATCTGCCTTGGAAATGGCATTTCCATTGTCATTATCTAAAAAAACATTTATCCTTTACAAGAGAATATTTAAAATGAAATCTAAGATTTTAAAGGGATTTCACTGAAGAAATTTGGGAATTTGCCACAGTGAAGACAGGCACCTGTGTCATGCACAGTTAGGATTCTTTTGCTTTTTGGTGCTGCCCCAGAAACTTTACTAACTAGTAAACAGGTAGAAATTAAATAGGCAACTAAAGGATATAATTCTACCTCAACCCCAAAATGCCCAGGCACAATTCTGGAGAAATGGAAACTACCAGCTGGTGATTGGCTGGATTTTTTTTTTTTTTTAATGGGAGAAGAGAGCTCAGAACCAATGAATGTGTGGCTATGAGAATGTCCAGACCCAGGAAGGTGTTCTGACCCCCAACACACACAGCATGGTCTCCACCCCCTAGCACACTTCTGCCTCAAAATGGGAGGGTGAGAGCAAACGTGTGTGAATAAACTCATCAGAGTACATTTCAGTCATAAGGAGAAAAGTTCCTACTTGAAAGGAAGCTGTGGGGACAAATGACAGGAGGGATGTTTAAGGCTGTTTCTTTCTAAAGAGTTTTCCTTTCTAGTCCTTCATTCTTTTGAACAACTCATTAGGGCTAGTAAAGGGCCGATATCACTGTGTAACGAGAAAACTATTTCTGAATTGTTCTCATAAAGTTGGGTCAACAGTCAGCCATAGCTAGCCTGTACTTCCATGAGCTGAGACAATCCCATTACTGGGGTCTCTGCTGGTCACATGAAGTGGGCAGGCCACAGCGGGGGGTTCAAATGAAGCAGCCTAACTGCAATATGACAAGATTCAGGGAGAGAGAGAAAGAAGCAGTCTAATAAAACACTAGGGATAGAATCTAAGTTGGTTTAAATTTTAGTTGGTAATTGTGGTGTAAAGGAAAGTGATTTGTATAAAATTTAAAATACTCTGAAAGTACCGTATTAGAAATGTGGAGTTTTGTTAATTCTCTGGATGCTTTCACTATTTTAAACAATCAGAAATAGAAAGATCATGTTTTAAATATATCTCCTTTGGTCCACATGACTTAGATCATATAACTCAATTGCAAATCATCCAATAGCAGTTCACTTTAATTTCAGGGCAAAAACACAGGAGGAAGTGTAAGAGGACTGTATCCCTAAAGCTATACAGGGATGACAAATGGTATCATCTTTAAGAATGACCCAGGAACATTTTTAGACAAGTCATAGCTTACCTAATAACTTGTTTTTCCAAAATTTCCTCGAGTTTACTTATAATCCCCTAAAGAGATGCCTTAACAAGGACATTCTATTATAGAATTCAGTAGTGTGATAAAGATCTGCCTGTATCAGGTTTCTCTCTGATCACTGTCACTGACGATTTTCTATTCACTCATTCATTCAAGAAAATCATTTTTCTCTAATTGGACCTCAGATGCACAGTATTGGATTCATCATAATCCTTGACGAATGATTCTCTCATCATTGGTCCAGGCCTGAGCTACTTTTATTTAGTTATTTTTAATAATGTATTAAACATTCATCAATGCACCATCCAAAAAATAAAACTAGAACCTTGACAAAGATCTACTTCTAACCATGTGCTTTCCCCCTTATTCCATCCTCCTGCTTCCTTTCCCGGCCTGAGATAAGCATCCTTTTGAATCCCAGGTTCGTTCCCTTCCCTTCCTTTGTATATAGTTTTACTGCATTTATATTTATTATATATGTACATATATAATGGATATTATATGTAAAATGTATACTGTACCTACGCATTGTGCATATATATACACACATAATATAGAGAGAGATATACATATATATCAGTATTTTTACTTTACTTTTTTAAGGAGGAATCATAAATAACCTTTGGAGAATTACTTTTTCTCCTTAAGGTGATGTTATTTAGATTCATCCATACTGTTGCAAGTTACTATGGTCCATTTATTTTTGGATAATAACAGATAATAATCTGTTGTGTGAATATATTACCATTTGTTCTCCCACTCTCCTAATGTTAGACATTTAGGTTGTTTCCAGGTTTTTCCTATTGTAAACAATGCCACCATGATCATTCTTCTACATGTATCCTGTCGTACATGTACAAGAGTTTTTCTGGGGTATACACTTATGAGCTGAATTGCAGGGGCTACAGGAAATGTGAATATTCAACTTTAGAAGAGAATTCTACACTCTTTTCTGAACTGATCACATGTTCCACTTTAGGAGATAATGTCAAACTCTTTTCCAAAGTTATTGTACTCCAACTTGGCATTATCAAACATTTTAATTTTTATCTAATTAAATGAATGTAAAATGACGCTTCATAGTGGCTGTGATTTGCATTTCCTTGATCACTAATCATGCTGAGCATCTCTTCACAAGTTTATTGGTCATGTGGTAATTTTTCTGTTTGCGTATTTTTCCCATTTTTCTACTAGGGGATGTGTGTGTGTCTGTGCTTTTCTTACTGATATGTAGGAGTTTTTTTACATATTTTGATGTTAATCCTTTATAGTTCTGTATATATGAATATTTACCTAAGCTTATAACTTGTCTTTCAGTTTCTTTAAGGATATTTAAATCTTTAATCCGTTTGGAATTCATATAACATGAGGCAAAGATCCAATTTTATGTTTTTCCACATGGATAATGGATAACTAATTTTTCCCAACTCCATTTACTGATTGCTCTTTCTTTCTTACTGATCTGATAATGTCACCTCTGTCATATGAAAGCAAAGTTTCATCTGTGTTTCTCTAGTCTATTCTTCTGGTCTATTTGCCTATTACTGTACCAATTCACACAATCCTTCCTCTCCACTCTTCCTTTTTCAGAAATACCCTGACTACTTTTGGCCTTCTATCCCTTCATGTGAATTTTGAAATAATTTTATCAAGTACCATGAAAAAACCTGGGATTTTGCTTGGAAATACACTGAATCTGTAGATAATAATTGAAATATTTATAATATTGTCTTATTCATAATATAATATCTTCCTCTCTTATTTAGGTCTTTTTTAGTTGTTCTTAATAAGTTTTTATAATTTTCCCTGCAGAGGTCTTTCATGTCTTATGTTAGATTACTCCTAGATACTCAATATTCTATGATAATTTTTGTAGATTTTGTTTTCTGTTTAATTTTGTTTTATAGTTTTTACTGGTATAGAGAAATGCAACTGATTTTTATATTAATCTTATACCCAGTCACATTACTAAACTCTCCTATTATTTCTAATAACTTATCTTTAGGGTAATTTGGATTTTCTATGTAAATTATTATATGATCTGCAAATAAAGACTGTTTTATTTTCTCCTTTCCAATCCCTATGCCTCTAATAATCTTTTCTTACCTTACTGAACCACCTAGAACCATCAATATAGTGTTAAAGAGAAGTGGTAGTAGAAAGCATGCTTTTCTTATTTCTTTTCATTCTACACTCATCCTCAGTGACCTCTTCTAGTTCCACGGCTTCAATCACTGTCTAGATCTCTATCCTGACTCATGTATCCAACTGTGGTTGTTGGACCTTTTGATCTGAATGCTCCACAAACTCAGCACGTCCAAAACTCATCATCTAGTCTCCTCTCTCAACTCATGCCCACTCCTCCTTTATTTTCTGACTTTATAAATGACACCACCATCATGTGGCCCAAGTCAAAAAATGTGGAGTCATTTTTGAGCCTCTCTCTCTGACCACACACCCTCTCAGCCAATCAATCCTATTGATTCTAACTCATTGATATAACTTTACCCCAACCCTTCTTTCCACCCACTCTACCAAGGCCTGTCTTCTCTTACCTCTCTTACTGCCATAGGTTCCTAAATCATTACCTGATTCCAGTCTTGCCTTCTACCAAACCCTCTTCCAGGCCATAACCAGGAATAGTCTGTCTAAACTTTAAATATTCTCACACAATACCCATGTTAAAATCCCTTAGTGGTTCCCCATAACTTGTAGAAAAAGCCTAAACCCTTTGCATGGGCAAATGTCTAAAAGCTAGGCCTCTTTTGACCTGGCCGCCATGACACCTCAGCCTCATCTCCTGTTTTACCTGTCCTAACACTCTATCCTCTGCCATCCTGGGCCCTTTGCAGTTCCACAATCACCTGGTTCTCTCTCTCTTCAAGGTTTTTGTACCTGCTGTTTCCTCTCTCAGTAGTGTGTTTTCCCTTCCCCACTTCCTTCCATCTTTTTCTGAATAAGCCCCACTCATTCTTTAGGACCCAGCTTAGGACTTCCTCCAGGAAGCCTTTGCCGCACTGTAATTTACCTTGCCTGTTTTCCCCATTCCTTGAAAGCAGGAAAAAGTCTTACTCATGTTTATATCCCCAGAACCCAGTGTAGTGCCTTTCATAAGGTAAGGGCTCAATGAATGCTTTGAAAACATATAGTGAATCCGTTCTGCTCCCTTTACCCAAATTTCTGATCTCCATTTGCAAGTATCTTATCTTCCAATGCCTTCCCAGTCTCCCCCCTGCCCCCATGATGTGCCCCAGCACTTTGTCTACATCTTTCCCTGGCGTGTGCCCCACCCGACTTGGGCTTTTATCTGATCCTCTCTACCAGCTGCTTGAAGGCTGAGGTTGTGCCTCATCTATCTTGGTGTTCCTGTCACCTGTAGCCCAGAGCCTAGCACATGAGTGATCCCAGATAGATATCTAAAGTAATAAAACTGAATTCCCTCCTGGAGCCACAAAACAAGTAGGGAACGTGCTTTCAATTCTTCTGTGAGCTGCACTCACGTTCAAAGCAGAAGGACTTCTGCCATCATATCCACCTGCACCGCCTTCCACCTCCACCTCCCCAAATGTTTCTTCAGTCTTATAAGGGAAATCTCTGGAACAATGTTATTCATTTTACGTAATGTTATTCATTTCACGTAATGTTATTCATTTCACAAGTGATGCTTCGTCATCTTCCTATCCTGTACTGGGAGGTGTACTGGGCGTGTTTTCTTGGCTTCATTTAGGGCGTTTTTTAAAGAAGAAGCCTTGAGGTGGCATTTAGTCCAGGTTTTCCTTCCTAGGAATATTCCTCTCCTCTGTAGCTGTTTATGAGTATCATACTCTGCCATTTAAATATTAATGCTATGGAAACAAAGGAGAAAAATCGCTCTTTCATCTGATATGTGATGTTGAGGGGAATTACGATTAATAAATGGTGACAAGCTCTATAGAGGAAATAAAAGTTAAATTGCCTTGGACTATTTTCATAAGTTGTTTGAGCAATGAGTATTACACTGAAAGCCCCATAACTGTGATCATTCTAAAAGCCTGATTTCTGACTGTACATCTAAAATGATAACTCAAACCTTAGCACTTCCCTCAGAATACTTGCATGCTGCAAGTTCATATGTAGGAGAAATCCTTTAAGGGGCAAAACTGAGAAATATCTGAAAATTAGGCTTTCTTTATCAAATCTCAAGCAGCCACTGTACTGGGGAAAGGCAAATTTTAGGTCTAAAAATTTAAGTAATAAACATGTGTGGCAGGTAAAAATATCTAGATAATTAACTACAATTTTTCACATCTTCAGCAAGATAAATCATGTCATAGGCAAATTGATATATCAGCTCGACTCAGTTAACTGCAGAGGGAGGGGCCCTCCAGCTCCCCTCCAGGTTTGGTTCCACAGCCTTCACTCTGCTTAACCTGCTAGGGCTATTGGTGAACATATAAGGCAGTGATTCCCAAAGTGTGATCCCTGGACCAGCAGCCTCAGCATCATCTGGGAACTTGGAGATACAGATTTTCAGGCTCCAGCCCAGACCTGCTGAATCTAAAACTGTGGAAGTGGGGCTCAATAGCGTCCATTTAACAAGCTCCCCAGGAGATTTTGATGCATCTTCAAGCTTGAGAACCACTGATTCTTAACCCTAGTGGCACATAAGTATCACCGGGGGAAATTTTTCTTAAAAAACTGATGCCAGGGTTCTATCCCCCCCACAGAGATTCTGATCTAATAGGTCTGGGGTGAAGCCAGTGTGCTGGTATGTTTTAAAAGCTCCCCAGATAATTCTAAAGTGCAGCTCATGTTGCGAATCTGATTTCAGGCTCTGAGTTCTCATTCTGGCAATGGCAACAACCTCAGAAATGGGCTGCTGGCCTCCAGTCTTTCCCTCCGATCTGGTCTCCACCCCTTCCTCCACACACACCTGCACCCCGGGATGTATCTCAAATCCGATAATTCTAAACTTTACTATGCACCCGAATCACCCAGGGGGACTGTGAAAAACAGTTTGCTGGGCCCCAACTCCAGCGTGTCTGATTCAATAGGTCTGAGGCGGGGCCCCAGAATCTGCCTTTCTAACAAGTTCCAAGGTGATTGTTGAAGCTGCTGGTCAGACTTCTAACCCATATGTTCTCCAGTCACTCTGGCCTTGGTGAGTAAAGAAAAATTATGACAGTAATGAACTTACCCTGCAGGACCTCCGGCCTCTGCAGATCCCCCAGCCTACTGCATAGAGCCCCCTGCTCTGGACCAGAAAGCAGTGCAGGGTGGCAGTC
The DNA here is from genome assembly GCF_963455315.2 of Globicephala melas. Classification (NCBI taxonomy): domain Eukaryota; kingdom Metazoa; phylum Chordata; class Mammalia; order Artiodactyla; family Delphinidae; genus Globicephala; species Globicephala melas. The sequence continues at coordinate 129,054,353 of NC_083317.1, read as the reverse complement.
AAGAGTGCAGCCCCAGGGTCCAGGCTGCAATGTTTGTGTAATCCCATAAATTCTCTATGCCTTAATATCCTACTCATAAAAAGGGAGATGATATAGGACCTACTTGAAAGGGTTGCTGTGAGGATTACATGCACTAATACATGTAGCATAAAAGGTGCCTAGACATATTAAAGTGCTCGAAAAGGTTTATAATTAATCACAAACTTATAAAGGCATAATTAGCTTTAACTGTTAAGTAGTCATAATTACAGACAAAGACAGTTCTTTCTAATTATTGTATAGCCCCTCCCTCCCTAGAGTTTAGACACTAATGCCTGGGGGTCTATGCAAACAGGGGAATTAAAAGGACACATGCTTTGCCATCAATACTCAGAATCATTTGTCCTTCTCCTCCCCTCAAAAATGGAGGGACGTTAATTGCCTGCCATGAGTTGAATAAAAGGTTCTCTCCAGAGAGGCCCCACCCACTAGTCATGCTGAAATATAGCAGCATCTCTTGGAAGCAAATGCACACAGCCCCTAAACAAGGTGAAAAATCCTTCACTACAGTTGTTAAAATCAAATATGATCACATCACTCTCCACTTAAAATTATTCTGTGATTTCCAACTGCCTTAAGAATAAAAGCCAAATTGTTTATCCTTATGTAATGGGTCCTGGCCCCTTTCTGGCTTCTCAGCCCATAATGAACCACTTAGACTTTTCAAAGAAACACCTTGCCCTATGAAGTCACCGTGCCCTTCCCCCTGTGCTTTCCTCTGCCTGTGTGCCCTTCCCCCTCCTTGCACTCCTTACACAGAAATTTGCTAATTAATATTTATTTTTCAGGCTCCCGCACAGTCACCTCTGCCTTAAGGCTTTCCTGACACACCACCCCACGTCCCACCCCCCTGGGCAGCGCTGATCATCCCCTTCTCTGCATCATTTCCACACCCTCTACAATCCACTGTTGTGCTGAGTGTCTGGGCTGCCGCTGCTTATTCACAGCCTCTCTCCACTGTTCGGGTGTGAGTCAAACCAAAGTAGACACCATGTTCTGGTCATCCTTGACCTCCACACCTAGCACAGCCCTAGCCCATATTAGGGGCTTCATTATTGAGTGAATGGATGAAGCAATGAAGGATGAAGGAGGAGGGAAGAAATACTCAGTGGATTCTGTGTCAACTGAAGTCAATTCCTGGAAAATCAAAGGACACCAAGGAGAGAAGAGAGCAGAAGCAGTGTGCAGAAAGACGAAGGAGTGGCAGCCACCCCAGCTGATCCCAAAACGACAGGTGCACAGGACCTGGAGCTGATAACTGTTGATGAACAGCGAATGTCTAGCTGTCTGGATTAGTTAGGACAGTGGTTCTCAAACATTTTGGACTTTGTTATCAGCAACCCCAAAGTGCTTTTATATATGTGGGTTTTTTCTGTCCATATTTACCATTAGAAATTAAAATGGAGAAAAATTGTTTCTTCATGCATTTGTTTTAAAATAGCAATAATAAAGATGTAAACATAAATATTTTCAGAAAAATTTTATTGAGAAGAGTGACTTTTTTTTTTACTTTTGCAAAGCTCTAATATCTGGCTTAGTAGAAGACAGCTGTATCGGCTTCTGTATTCAGTCTGTTGTGATATCACTCATCATGTAGCCTCTGGAAAACTCAGCTATATACTCATGAGAAAATGAGAATAAAAAAGGCAAATAAAGTGTCAGTACTGTGATGAGTCTAATGAAAGAGTCTCAGAGACACAACCCCCTGCCCCAGGGGTTCTGGAACCACACTTTGAAAACTACTGAATTAAGATACAGTATAGGTCATCTGTTGTTGCAGAGACTAAAATAACAGTGACTGGAATAAGATAAAAATATATTTCTCTCTTGCTTAACTTTCCAGATGTAAGCAGTCCCCATCAGTCATGATGCTCTTTCTGGTTGTTTTGCCATCCCTGGTACACATGGTCCAAAACATCTCCCCAGTACCACCTCTATATTTCAGCCAACAGGAAGGGGAGGGCACTCCCTGTTCTTTCATGTTCATGTCCAGATACTGTAGGGACTTCCCTGGCGGTCCAGTGGTTAAGACTCCACTCTTCCAAGGCAGGGGGCACGGGTTCGATCCCTGGTCGGAGAACTAAGATCCTGCGTGCCGCATGGCACGGTCAAAATAAAACAGAAACAGATGTTGTATGTATCACTTCCCTTCGAATTCCATGGGCCAGAACTTGGACAAAAGCCTATTACTGAACTGCAAAGGAGACTGGGAAATACCTCTAATCTAGTTGACGGTGTGTTCTATGACCGTAGAAGAAGGTGAGAACAGATATGGGGATAAGTCCCAGTCTCTGCTCCGCTGACCTTTCCCCCTAGGCTCAGCTGGGCCCAGGCCCAGAGAGCAGCTTGGACAAGCCAGGGCTCACCTTATCACTGCCCGGAAGGACAGGGAAGCTGGTCCTGGCATAGAACAGGACATAGAGCAGGACTCACACAGCAAGCCTCACAAAAACAATGGCAACAGAAAACGAGGAGTTCTCAAAGCAGGTAGGCCCACAGATAGGCTGTAAGCAGCTCACATAAAGAGGAGCAGACAGGAGCTGGAGACCAGTCACAATGGAAATGCACTAGTTAAGAAGAAAACTCCCAAGGATCAGCCATAAATGATGCTCTGGTTAGGAAAAAGGCCAAAATCATCAACACAGCTCACAAGGCCTTGCAGGATCCCAACCCTCCCTGCAAAAACCCTATGTCCGGCCACATCTCAAGCCAGTCTCTCCCACACCCTCCACATTTCAGTCATGTTCTACTCATCAATTTGAAAAGTGTGTCTTAGTCATTTTTTAATATATAAATTTATTTACTTATTTTATTTATTTTTGGCTGTGTTGGGTCTTTGTTGCTGCCTGTGGGATTTCCTCTAGTTGCAGTGACCAGGGACTACTCTTTGTTGCAGTGCACGGGCTTCACATTGAGGTGGCTTCTCCTGTTGCGGAGCACGGGATGTAGGTGCGCAGGCTTCAGTAGCTGTGGCTCGTGGGCTCTAGAGCGCAGGCTCAGTAGTTGTGGCACACGGGCTTAGTTGCTCCGTGTCATGTGGGATCTTCCTGGACCAGAGATCGAACCTGTGACCCCTGCGTTGGCAGGTAGATTCTTAACCACTGCGCCACCAGGGAAGCCTGCCTTAGTCTTTCTTATCTTAGAGTCTTTGCATGTGCTGTTCCATCTCCTGGAACACTCTTTTCCCCACCACCATCTGGCCCACACGTGCTCATTCTTCAGGTCTGTGGAAAAAAACAAAGCCCAACCAAATGAGAACAAGCAAAAACTATGTATCCAGAGCTTGCTACAGCAAGAGAGCCACTACCTCTTGAGTTTTGACAGTCTCAAAGGCAGGCAGAGGAGTAGGAAAGCTTTATAACAGAAAAAGGGAAGGTTTCAGGTGTGCCCTTATTGGAGGCTGTTGGCAAGGGAAAGCTGTAGGTGGGAAAACTAGAAGTAGGGCATTCTATGTGATTGGTTAGGAGTACAGATTTGACTTTCTCTGGTTGATCCTAAGTTGGAAGTAAGGACAAAAAGTAGGGAAGCTGTCAGTTATTAATCAAGTCCTGGCCATTTGGGGCCAATTGTTATATGAGTTATTGTTTGGCTTTCTGGACTGGTTGTTAGAGAGAGTGGTCTGACTTCCTATAAGTATGACATAGATAGCAGGCTGGCCGCCCAGGCTGGTTACTGTAGATAATAGGCTGGTTTCCTGGGCTGATTGCTGCAGATGATGGGTCAGAGTTCTATTTTACATAGGATATGACAATGGTCTATTTGTATATTTAGTCTCTCAGGTCTCAGTTCACAGCATTTCCTCCTGGAAGACTTCCCCAACCCCCAGATCAGGGTAGGTCCACCTGTAATATGTAACTGCAGGTTCCTGAATTTCTCTTTCCTAATTCTCAGCAAACTTGTAATTAGTACTTGCCGAATAGGTTATAATCTCCATGAGGGTAGGGACTATATTTTTTTATTATTCATTTTCTATGCTCAGCACCAAACAAAGGGCTTAGCATAGAGTAGGGGCTCAATAAAAAAAAAATATTACATAGATGGATGGATGGATGCATGGATGCATGGCTAGGAGGATGGTTGAATGGAAGTCTGACCTTTGCAGAGCTGAGGGCAATGTTCTGCTGCTTATCAGCTGACAAATTTCCAGAAACTTCTGCAAAGAGTAGCTGAAGGCATGAGTTCCATATTGGTTCTGCCCCCTGAGCCATTACGCCATTCAAACAAAGCCACCTAACAGCGAAAATAAGGTCCCATTCCTTATTGAGCCACCAAAGGTGTGACATTCAAGTTTAGCTATCAGTAATTTTCCAACCATGGGTCCAACCTATCTGGGATCTGACATCTACCTTGGTGTCTCCATCTTAAGCTACATTTCCTCCTAAGCATGGATCACTGACAATCTCCTACAAAATACTCCACTGGATCCTGGTGCTCCTCATTTAGGAAGGCTACCATAAACCTGCCAGCTGTAACATATCTTGCTGATCTGACCCAATGGTGACCCACAGTGCTCTCTGTATGCGCTGTTTTCTTTTATTTTCCAACCTCTGAAGATTGTCAGAATTCTGCCTGCCTAAGCAATAAATCCATCTTTTCAGGGATCAATTGCAGTGGCTGGCTGCAAAAGCTGGAAATCCAATTAACTGCAAAATAAATAAAAAATGAAAAATACACTGAAGCCGTGGCATAAATCAGCTAGAAAATGTTCTGCACATTAAAATAAACAAGGAGAAATTTCAACTTCATTTGTCTTCTTTTTTTAAACCCCATTATTGATAAATTTAGCCTTGGTTCCAGTTTTGTCATAGCCACGATTTGCTCAAGTGTAGATCTGTGGGGATGGCTATCTCTGTTCTAATTATACCCTGCAGGCGCTCTCCGGAGAGGAGCCAACTCGGCTAGGATTACCTTGGTGCCATATGTAAAACTTTAGGCCCCCTCTCCCTTCATCTTTTTGCACCACATGTGTTCTTAAAGGGGCATAAATCTGCTCTAACGTTGCGTGGGAAATATGAGTTATTTTAGCTTTCTGGGACATTTTGAAAAGGACAGAGTTTTCATCAGTTGGCTAAGTGAAAGGCCTTATGCCTCACTGCTACTAGGTCTGCTGGGCTGCAGCCGTGACACACAGAGCCCATGGGCACTGGACAACCTTCTCAATGTGGACAAGTGGGTTGAGTGTCTCATGGCAATTAACCTCCCTCCAGGCTCTAGCCCCAGGCTTCTTGTCAATGTCCTGGAAAGGGGCCCCCCAAGGTACCCAGCAACCTGAGGAAGCCACTTGGAGAAAACAGACCAGCAAAGGCATGGAGGGAAAGGCCACTTGAGTCCCATCTGTAACTGGAACACAGATTTGTTTCCTGCGGATGTTCTGATAGAGGACAATCGAGGGTGGCGATCCCTCTTCACAACGTGTGGCTGGAGTCCAGAGTGGGAGGGCTCTGTCACTGACTCACTGTGTGACTTCAAACAGTCCTGAGCTGCTCTGGATCTGTTTCCTTGTGTGTAAATGAGCAGATTGAAAGAGAGGCTGCCAAGGCCCTTCCAGGTCCCAATGTCTGTGATTCCATATTTGGTGAGTTAAAGCACATGTTTTATTCAAGGAAGATAAGAGTATTCTTACTTTGATGAACTATAAACTAGCTCTTCTATCCTTCCCTTTTCCTTGATACCCTGCTGTGTCATCACTGAATTTGCCATTTCTGAATTCTAAGCATTATACAGACAACAGGTGTTTGTCAGTGATGTCCCCATGGAAAAGAGGAAAACCAAAAGCCGACTGTTTCTCAACATTTCTTATCAGAAAAACAAATGACTCAGCATTGCTCAAAACACACACACACACACACACACACACACACACACACACACACACTTTCACTTCACCCTACCTCCAAATGCTCCTTGGTTAAAACCAATGATATCAACAAATGTGAGAAGAAACCTCTGCCATCCTTCAAAATGCACCCATGTGAACAGTTTTCTATTCAAATCACAAATTTTCTGTTATCCTTAGCTGGTTATTGATTTGGTTTTACTAAAAAATATTGCCTTATTTTCTAAACTTATTTAGAAAATTCTATTTACCCAAAAACAAAACCAAAAGAAAATGAATACGTTGATGGGAAGCCATAACCATTGGAAACACAGTCATTACTACCTAGAGGTATTTCCACGGTCGTAAACTAAATTTGCTGCCGTAGTAAACACAAAACACACAGGACCAGGGGTCTCTCCTTAACTGTAGCTGGAGAGGTCAAAGTTATGCAAGGAAATTCCTAGAAACAAGTCTCGATATAACAGAGACATAAATTCACCCTCTTATCGTCAATCCTGATAGCTCTATTATTTTTTCCTTAACACTAACTCTAGGCTAGGCACTGTGTTTGGCACAAGGCAAACAGCCAAAGCCTGCCTTCTTGAAGTTTACAGAGGGTGATACATATATCCAGGGAACAAGGAAACAATGGGTTAACTTCATGCAAAGCAATCGGTTATTTAGCATAGTGTAGTCAGTAGTTTTGTTAACCTATGACTGCATTTTTCTATTTTCATCTATTGGTGTTGCCATCAAGAAGGCAGCAGGAGGGACTTCCCTGGTGGCGCAGTGGTTAAGAATCTGCCTGCACATGCAGGGGACACAGGTTCAAGTCCTGGTCCAGGAAGATCCCACATGCTGCGGAGCAACTAAGCCCATGAGCCACAACTACTGAGCCTGTGCTCTGGAGCCCACGAGCCACAAGTACTGAGCCCACACACCTAGAGCCTGGGTTTTACAGCAAGAGAAGCCACCGCAATGAGAAGCCCGCACACCGCAACAAAGAGTAGACCCTCTCGCCGCAACTAGAGAAAGCCCACGCAACAACGAAGACCCAACACAGCCAAAAATAAATAATAAATAAATTTATTTTTTTAAAAAAAGGAAGAAGGCAGCAGGAGCCTAAGGCTCTTATCTTTCCAATCCCTCTCTCTTCTCCAAGGCAGGTAGTTACAAGTACCAAATAAGTTTCTATTCTCACTGTGGAGTTTTTTGGTTTAAAACTGTTTATTGGGGGCTTCCCTGGTGGCACAGTGGTTGAGAGTCCGCCTGCCGATGCAGGGGACACGGGTTCGTACTCCGGTCCGGGAAGATCCCACATGCCGCGGAATGGCTGGGCCTGTGAGCCGTGGCGGCTGAGCCTGCGTTTCCGGAGCCTGTGCTCCACAACAGGAGAGGCCACAATGGTGAGAGGCCCGCGTACCACTAAAAAAAAAAACAAAAACAAAACTGTTTATTGATCAATAAGAAAGTAGAAAATCAAAAAGTCATTGTCTGGGGGAACTGTACTAGTAATTTTACAGCCGGCTAGATAGTAAGGAGAGATTACAAATGTTAGTAGGCGGGAGACCCAGCTCCTGCTGAAAACAAGTCAATTCTGACAAAAATCCAACCACCATTACTGACCTTGGAGAGCACTGCGCAAGGTCAGTGGCAGAATGAATATGATTATATTGGTCCTGATCCCAGTCTGTTTACCAGCTCTAAAAAAAAGTGGACAGACATCATATGTACTCCCATATGCTTAAAAGTAATAAACACTGTAAATAACAGACTCGAGTCCTCAAAAGAATGCAAAAGAAAATGTACATAGGATTTAGAACAACATTTTTAAATAGATTTTTAATTTAATTTTTAAAATAGGACTGTCACTGGGACATATTGTTGCCACCGTAACTATTTATATTAATAACTCTGACTCACCCAGCAAGTCTTCGTAAGCTCAGAGAGTCTACTGGCAGTGTTCATTCATTCTTTCAGTCATCCTTCCTCCCATCTGCTCAAAACAAGGACTGCTGGGAGCATGAGTATCTGGAACTTCCAGAGCAGTCCCTTTGCCCTTGTCCTTAAATCTAACAATGACCTTCACCTTGATTCCTCCAAGGAGAACGTTCATTCCAATCTACTCAGTACCTTTCCCTCCACCTACTTGCCTTATTTCTCCTTAAACCTCTCTGTGTCCATAACCCAGATCTCCCTAAAATAACTGGGCTCAAATGTTTCCAATACCCTCTTCTGTCTGTTTGTATCCTCACCCACTTCTCTTGCCTCCATGGCTTCCACTAGTCACCATTTTAATTCTATTATATCCACCTTCAACTCCTCTGTTGCCTACTGAATGAAGCCCCAGACTTGATCTCTTCTGTCAGCTTTCCTTACTCTATAGCAGACAGATTACATGAATTATCATAAATATCATCAGGCACAAGTGCCTTCCCAGAGAGGCAGCACGCTCTGGGTCTAAACAGTCATCCAGGGACTTCCCTGGTGGCCCAGTGGGTAAGACTCTGCGATCCCAATGCAGGGACCAGGGTTCAATCCCTGGTCAGGGAACTAGATCCCACATGCTTCAGTGAAGATCCCACATGCCATAACAAAGACCTGGTGCAGCCAAATTAAATAAATAAATAAATAGTCATCCAACCATAAATTTTAGTTATAACGATCCCTGGAGGATGGCAATGGGATAAGTGAAGGGCCACCTGTGTGGATTGTCTCAACAGGCAGGGTTCCCACCTATTCCCAGGTGAGCTATCATCTTCACGTTTATGGCAAGGCTCTTGGTCTTCAGTCCTGAAACCCAAAACGTAGGTGTCACCTCTCGGCTCTGATCACATTCCATCAGGAATAGCCGGCTAAAGAGGTAGGGTATAGTCATGATCATTATCCAACATCTCAGCTTATCATTTTCCAGGAAAGATCAGCTCTTGATGGAGTGGCACCCTGGACAGATGGGGAGGAAAGAAAGAGGAGAGGCTCCCAGCACAAGGCTCTGTCTATGGCGGCCAGGCCAAGATAGGCAGCATGATGGAGAGTCCTAGCAGGCAAGTGGAGCTTAAGGACACACCATACTTCCAGTAACAGGCATTGAAGAATTGAAGAAGAAGAGAAAGATGAGAGGGTCATTACAGAGGCAAGTTCTCCACTTTTTTCTTTGGTCAAAGGGAGCCTGGGGTGTGTTCTGGGAGGGCAGCAAGCCACAGAAGTGGGGACCAAATACCTTCCTCTCCTCCTGTCTCACCAGGGAGACAGGCTGTCCCTTCAGGGGGAAGAGCGAGCTAACTGAGGGTTCTCCTTACTGTCTTTGGGCGTCATGGACCCTGATATCAAGAGCTCGAGGGCAGCTTTGACTCCACATCTAGAATCCATGGAGGTGAGGACTTCAGCTTGAGCCTGAAGATTCAGATATGAGGGGTCTCTTCATGTGGAGAACTAAGGACCCTCTAAAGCAAGTCCTATCCTAGCGATTGTCATACTGAGTGAAGTAAGTCAGACAGAGAAAGACATATCAGATGCTATTGCTTATGTGTGGAATCTAAAAAAATTTATTTACAAAATAGAAGTAGAGTCACAGATGTAGAAAACAAGCTCATGGTTACCAGGGGGTAAGAGGGGGTAGGGATAAATTGGGAGATTGAGATTGACATATACACCCTACTATGTATAAAATAGATAACTAATGAGAACCTACTGTATAGCACAGGGAACTCTACTCAGTACTCTGTAATGGCCTATATGGGAAAAGAATCTAAAATAAAGAGTGGTTATATGTATGTGTATAACTGATTCACTTTTCTGTATACCTGAAACTAACTCAACACTGTAAATCAACTATACTCCAATAAAATTTTTTTAAAAATCAATATAAACATTAATGTAAACTATAATTAAGGATGATAAAAAATGAAATAAAGTAAGTCCTACCTGAGAAAAGAGAGAAAGGAGGTACAGAAGTTTGGTTCAAGCGTAATGGGCTGCAACCAGAGATGACACTCTCAGTCATCCTTAGCTCCAGGCCCAGCGACTTACACCATGACCTAGAGCGGCAGTGACAAGAGTCAGCAACCTATGAGTCAGAGCTGGAGAGAGAAAGTGGTGAAAGTATCAAATACCCATGTACCAGTCATACCTGAGATTCCCCCAGGAGCTCCCAGAGCCATTGGCAGGACTTGTGGCAGGGACCTGGAGCAGAGAATACTGACTGGTGGGGACAAGAAACATGGGTGGGAGCTGCCAGCCAAAGATACATCCTTGCAAAGGGCCCCAAGTTTTCAGCCCAATACGTCTCTTCGCTCAGACTTTGGAGACAGCCCTGGTTGGGAATGTGGAGAATGGGTGTCAGAACATCCTCCAGGGAAGGAAGTTTGTGATATATGAGTTGTCCCCACATACGCAGGTACTCACGTCACAACCCTAACCCCACAGATATAGCAAAAGATGACATCACTCACATCCTGGTATCTTTAGCTACAGCTACTGTTGATGGACTCTGGTCAAAGAACAAAAAGGGCAGAGAGGCCTGATGAGGAGATGGAAAGACCCATATGACTGAGTTGATGTGACGTGGTTAATTAAGGAAGACACCATACATCAAATTCCATCAGAATCTTTATCATTTTCTATGCAATTTGGGCCTGAATGTCTTAAGCTCTGGGCTGAAGTCAGGAGTACAGCTCTTTATCTTCCTCTGAAGGATGGCAAGGTCACCTTGTGCCTGCCAGTAAACTTCACTGACTCTCCATAACTCCAACTGCAATAAGAAGAAACTAATACCTGTGAATTATAGAGAGGTTTTAAAGGCTGACAGCATTTTCCAAATTATTTAGGGGTTAGAAGGGGAGACATTTTCTGAATCCAGAGTATTGTTACAGCAGAATTGAGGCTTTTTAGAGCTGGAAGTGTTCCTTCCATTTTACAGATCCTAGGATACTGAGGCTCAGAGCAAGAAAGTGACTTCTCTGAGATCACACAGTCTGTCAGTGACAGTCTGAGAATAAGGAGCTGAATCTCCTTATTCAGCATCTGAATAAGGATGCATGTCTCCTGGATTCAGCTGGGGCATGCAGACTGACCTGCTGGATTTTTTGACAATGAACAAACACACGAACAACAAATATGAACCATTTACTATGCCCAAAGAATGCAGCTCTCCAGAAAAAAAGCATCTTCTTAGAAGCCTTTCAACATTGATTTTCCAAACCCTTCTGCCACTGAAACTTCTTCAGGCAGGCCCACATCATTTTTTTGGTCTTTTTTTCCAAAGGAATAACAAGTTCTTTCTTCCAGTTTCTACTTAATAATGCTGCAGTAGTGAACTTTTTCCTTCCCTCATTAAAGTAGCCCTGGATTGGGTCAGAGGAAAGCTGATTTGAGGTCTCCGCCTTTGTAACCAAGCCCTGGTTTTTTTTGTTTGTTTGTTTTTGTGGTACGCAGGCCTCTCACTGTTGTGGCCTCTCCTGTTGCGGAGCACAGGCTCCAGATGCGCAGGCCCAGCCGCTCCGCGGCATGTGGGATCTTCCCGGACCAGGGCACGAACCCGTGTCCCCTACATCGGCAGGCGGACTCTCAACCACTGCGCCACCAGGGAAGCCCCCAAGCCCTGGCCTTTAACTGGGATCTCCTCGGCAGCATCCCTGTTGCCCGTAGCAGGAAGACATCTTCCACTGGGTTATGAATTCTGATTTTTTTACCTTAAGTCTTGAGCACTCCCTACAAATAAAATTTTAATATAATTGGTTTCGGTGCACGTAGGAGCCTTTTAATTACCCTCTGAAAGATGCTTAGGCAACAGCTTGCTATTATGTTAAACAGTGTCAGCATCTGTACTGTAAATACAAACTTTGCACACCCATATTTGCCTTTCACTGTTTTTTCTCTAAGGAGACTTCTTTGGGAGTACAGCTTCAATCCAATGGACTGAGTGGACATCATTCCCTTTGGAACACCATCTTTTCTTCTCCTGACTCCCCTCAAAGCTGGATCCTGGCCACTTCAGACACCTCCATAAAACCATGGGGCACCTTGTGATAATTCAGGAGCCGATTACAAAGCGACAGGCTCCCCAGGCAGAGCGCCCTCTCCTCTGCAGCTCATGCCTGGCCATTTCACTGCTCATTAGCCCCTTTTCCAGAGAGTGAGCAGGGAAAACAAAAAGAGATGAAATCCAAACCCATCCATTTGCTTCCTATTAGCTGCTCTAGTTAAAAGTTTAGTGCAGGAGCAGGCTGAAATGATCAATTAATATAAAGTTTGAGGATTGTATCTGCAGCTCATTTGTTTAAGCTCGTCCTTCCTCTTGGAATCATCTATAGTACAAAATGTACTGGCTGCAGGACCAGGCTAAGAAAGTTACTATGATCATTTTGGCCCCAGGAAAGATAATCATGGCAAGCAACTGAGGGAAAACTGACATCAGACTTTCTAAAGCATCCAAAACTTTATGATGTCTCATATAAACTTTTAGAGTTTTTTTAAATTAAATTATAAAATAAACTATCCCATGGCTAGTAAAAACCAAAATAACTGCTTCCCTCTTTGTCTATTCCACTTACAGAAACCCAATTGCAGAGAAAGTCATACTTATAGAAATAATAAATCTTAATAATGCTATCAGGAAAACTGACTTTTAACGACAACGAATTTACACAAGATACTAAGCAAACATTGCAGCAAGCTAATCCAGGCTGTTAAATAAACAATTAAAAGTAATCATGCAAGATAAACCCCTCAGAGAGCAGAAAGATTTTCAAAGGGAATATTTACCTGTGCATAGAGAAAAATGTATATTCAATTTAAAGAAATAGGCTATATCTTCCTCTAGACAAAAAGATTGTTATCTCACGCGTTAATATGTGTTGGTTTATTCTGAACATTATTTGAATATTTCATCAGAAAATTATTTTCCCTCTAGGCACATGGGTTTTTTCTACTATATCCATGTGTATACCCAAGGCTGAAAGCTTTTACAGAAGGAATACCTCTCTAATCTTTGCAAGACATGATAGAATATATGTTACTGAAATTCACTTTATTATCAAATTTGCAAAAACATACCCAAGGCATGCAATGAGGTGTCTCTACACATATGATACAGACTCTACTTCCTGAGTCATTTTAACCAAAACTCAAGGACAAATCACTCATAAAGCATAGAGAAATTGAGAGACTGAGCTGTTATAGAAGGCAGCTGGGGACTTCCCTGGCAGACCAGTGGTTAAGACTCCATGCTCCCAATGCAGGTGGTGCAGGTTCGAACCCTGGTCGGGGAATTAAGATCCCACATGCCATGCTGCGCGGCCAAAAAATTAAAAGGAAAAAAAAAAAAAAAAAGAAGGCAGCTGGGTTCTAGCCCTGCCTTGTCACCACCAACTGTGGAACCTTGGACCAGCCCCTTCCCTCCCTGGGCCTCTGCAAGAAATGGTCTCAACATGTCCTCTAACTCTAAAGTTTTGTGGTCTGTGAGATAGAGGATCACGCAAGATCAGAAGAAAGCCCAGCCAAGTTAGAGAAGTGCACATTCAAAGTTCAGCTGAGGATAGGAATGATCCTACATGACAGATCCAGGGCTGGAAACCTCTAATTAACTGGAGGTGATGAGGGTGGGTGTGGAGAGGGCATGCTCAGCCCCGAAACTGCAGCTCAGTACTGCTGTTTTATGAATTTCATTATTTCACCTAGATATCATCAGGCTCTAAAAACTCTTTTGTAAGGTGGGGAAAGGATTTAGAAGCCATAATGCTCATCTATTAACCTACAACTGAGGATAGATATTTATAGAAACTGAAATACTCCCCCTAGCTATTCAGAGTAACTGTTCCTGTCATGAGGTAACTAGAGCCCTCAACCAGTCATACAAACATTGCCCAACAAGTACAGAATTAGTTAGAGCTGAGCTGGTGCTGAGAGAGGAAGGAATAGCATATAAAAACCTCTAAGGTCAAATTAAAGAACGTATTCTTAGCCAAGGCTCTCAGACCTGGGCCTGGGCTTCAAGGGATCTGTGACCTTCCCAAAACAGTCAGCAAAACTACATAATGAATATGGCCATGTGCATTTTCCTAAGAAGAGTGTCCATAGCATTCATCAGCTTCTCAAAGAGGTCTGTGATCTCTAAAGGTTCATGAACTATTGGGATATACAGAAGAATAGACTCAAGATAAACAGGGAGGAGACTGAGGCAGCTCTGAAGAGTTTGAAATCAGAGCCAGCTCTGAGGATTCTCTAAGAAAGGTCAAGTTTGGAAGGAAGAGCCAAGCAGAGGCTTGGTCCAGGCCAAATGGGATGCTATAGCACCATCTCCAGGGATCCCTGAAAGGGTCAGGTCCACGGGTCGGACACAATGACTCAGTTGCCACCACAAGAGACTTCACTCACATGTGAGGCTGTAAGGCAAGTAGGTCACCAGGGCTCCTGTAAATCCCGCTGAACAGTGAAGACAATTCTAAAGGATTACTCACAAACAGATGGAAGGCATCAGACTGATTCCCATTCACCCCAGCTTCAGTCTAGCTCATACCCACCTCCTCTGATTGAGCACTGCCCCTCTATCCCATGTTTTCCTTTTTTTCCAAAATCCACCCCTGATTTCTCTATGGGCAAAAGGGACACCATGGGAAGAGAAAATAGGTTTGGCCCCAGGAGGCCAGTGGGAACACATGAGTAGTACCTCTTACAAGAGCTTTTATCAGGGTAGATGGTGGACACTTTGGGCCAAGGTGCCATTCAAATGTAAAGCTGAATTACTTCACTCAGTATGACAATCTCTAGGTCCATCCATGTTGCTGCAAATGGCATTATATCATATGATATCGCTTATATGTGGAATCTAAAAAAAATGGCACAAATGAAAGTATTTACAAAACAGAAATAGAGTCACAGATGTAAAAAACAAACTTATGGTTACCAGGGGGAAGAGGGGGGAGGGATAAACTGGGAGATTGGGATTGACATACACACACCACTATATATAAAACAGAGAACTAATAAGAACCTACTGAATAGCACAGGGAACTCAACTCAATACTCTGTAATGACCTATATGGGAAAAGAATCTAAAAAAGAGTGAATCTATGTATATGTATAACTGATTCATTTTGCTGTACACCTGAAACTAACACAGCATTGTAAGTCAACTATACTCCAATAAAATTTTTTTTAAATGTAAAGTTGAATTAATTAAAATGAAAAAAATTTAAAATTAACTCCTTTAATAACACTAGCTGCATTTAAAATGCTCAGTAGCCACATAAGTTTAGTGGCTACTTCTTGGACAATTCAACTATAGAATATTTCCACCATCACAGAAAGTTTTTCTCTAATCCAGTACCAAACTCTGTGACACAAACAGTAATTACAACAGTGATTTAGAGAACAGTAGAGCCTACAGTGAACAGAAATGGGCTCACTGTAAAGGGCTTCAGGGAGGAAATGGGACTTACGTTGAGCCTCAGAGGGTGAGATGAAAGCATGAGAAGGGGCTTTTCATCCGGAAGCCATAGTAAGAACGAAGGCGGGAAGGAGAAGAAACGGGCACAGGCCTAGCTAGAGCCAGGTGCAAGTTCACGATGAACAAATACAGCAGGAATGAATGGATGAATGGCAGGAAACAAGAGAAGTAGGCAGGCTGGAGACAGATTGCACAGGCGTTTCAATGCCAGGCACTGTAATTTAGGCATGACAATAATAGCTCCTAACACTGGCCACCACTTATTTAATGCTTATTGTGTTTCAAGCTTTGTACTACGAGATTTACATAAATTATTGAATTTACTCCTCACAGCACCAAGAGGTAAGTGCTATGAACTCTATGATGAGAATGGCAAAAGCAATGACTGGAGAGTTTAGGTAACTAATATCCGAGATCACGCAGCTTGGAAATGGTGGGCTACAATTCAAACAATATGGCTGTTGTGGCCAGTGCTTCCACCTTACACTTTCCTGTGCCCTGCCTGGCTTCCAAACAACTTTCTTTTTAATTAAAAAGGGCCTTTCGGACTTCCCTGGTGGTGCAGTGGTTAAGAATCCACCTGCCAATGCAGGGGACACAGGTTCGATCCTGGTCCGGGAAGCTCCCACATGCCATGGAGCAACTAATACTGTGTGCCACAACTACTGAGCCTGCGCTCTAGAGCCCGCCAGCCACAACTACTGAGCCCGAGTGCTACAACTACTGAGCCCGCACGCCTAGAGCCCATGCTCTGCAACAAGAGAAGCCACCACAATGAGAAGCCCGCGCACTGCAACGAAGAGTAGCCCCCGCTCGTTGCAACTAGAGAAAGCCCGCGCAACAAAGACCCAACACAGCCAAAAATAAATAAATAAAATTAAAAAAAAAAAAAAAAGAAGGGCTTTTGCCTCCACCCTTTGCACTGTATATCAACGGTTTCTAAGGCATCTCTTCTGGAAGTCCCTTTACTTTTTCTAACACTTAGGGGAAAATACTTGCTTAACGGGGCCCCAGTCCTTAGTAGTTTAGACTGTGTGGCATCAGCAAGGACAGGAACATGGTGGAAGGGATTTGGAAAATGGCACAGATTGGCCCAATTATGAAGATAAGAGACATCTAGAAGAAGAGGCTGGTGTATTCAAGGCCTCACCAACTTTTCAATTGCTCTCTAGGCCACTTCAGAGCCCCACACACCCATCAGGTGCAGGGCAGGATTCCTGGCTCCATGGGCTCCTGGCCCCTTCATGGCCCCTGTCATCATCTCTCATTCCTCCAAGGAACTTGTTGGCTACCTTCTTTTGCAGGTTTGGGTTTTGGAGTTTGCACATATGGACCCTTCCCTCTTATAACCATGACTACAATCTGAGCTGGCTGCTCCTGGGCCGACCCAGCCTTGGACTGTGACCATAAATTGGAACAAAAGGCTTCCCACGGGAGAAAGACGTTAACGTGCTTTTCCATGCCTCTGTGCTTTTTCTATAGAAATAGAATACTTTATTATGTTAACAAAGCGTGACAATTCATCTCAAATTATTATAGATAAAAATTGATTACAGCGTTTAGAGCGAGATTAAAGAAATACATATACCTCATTGCTACTTTTAACAGCAATCATTCACTGCTTAATCTAATCTTGGCACTTGCCCAAAACTTCATTAGAATTCAACCTGTGTCTTTCCTGAGAGTTTAAATCCTGTTTAGGGTTGGTACTTGGTTTTTTTTTTTCTTCAGGGCGTTAGAGATTTGGGCACCAGTAAATATTTCACGTGGTTTCTCTCCAGCTTTCCACAATCTTAGCTGCCTTCATACAGCTTCTCAATGAGGTGGTGCCCTGCTATGTTCTAACATCCTAATTAACAGTCTTGCTGTCTAATTACTCTGCTCTTCTGTGTGAGAGACTGATCTTCTCCTCCACACCATTTGCCAACAGCCAAAAAGAGAAAGTGGTTAGATTCATGCCACATACCCATGGTGTGGAGCATACACGCACACACACACACACACACACACACACACACACACACGAGTAGTTTTTCTTTTCATCTAGTGAGAAGGGTATGATTTCACACAAAGAGGAAGTCCTTCTTCAACCAGCCCTTCTGTCCATGAGAGTCAAATGTTCGTTTTCTTACTTGCTTGTTTAATAAGGGCTAAAAACCTCCAATTCATTCACAATCCTTGTTCTACCTAAACCATATTTAAGCAGAATATAATATTTTAAAACCAAGATGGAGATGTTTTTCTTTAATATCTTATTTTAGTAGGTTGTCAGGTATAAGGGTAAAACATCCCATTCCTATATACAAAAATAGAATTCAAATTTGTACATCATGAGAATCAGTTCCTTCTGAGTTCTATAAAGAAAGGTGCTCTTATAACAGAAACAGAATCACAGGGTGTGCCAAATGCTGACTGACAAATGAAGGGCTGGATGTGGGAAATCATCATCTTGCAAACACCAGAGCAAAGATTGGTCCAAGCAAGAATCATCAATGGTTGCTAAATCTGGAGGGAATTGTTGATGAGGAACAGAATGTCTTCATGGTCTTAAAGGGTCTCCTGAGAGGTGGATAGGGAACAAAATTAGCATCACTAGTGAGAGGCAGCTGGATTTTGTGTGCCTCCAGATGTGATGCTATCTGAAGATTATGCCTGTATTATAACCTGAAGCTGACCATCAAGAAACATCAAAGTAAAAATGAAAAACATTCTGTATACATATATTAAAAAGGACTGAATTCTTCAAAAAGGCCAATGTCTTCAAAAACAAAGAAAGGCTATAGAAATGTTCCAGATAAAGAGACTAAAAACATAACAACTAATTGGAATGCTAGAGCCGTGGGGAGAAAATGCCACAAGGGACATTACTGTGTCAACTGAAAAAATCGAAATATAGTAGGTAGATTAGATCAAAGTATTGTATCAATGTTAAATGTCATGAAATTGATAACTGTATTGTGGTTACGAGGCTATTCTTAGTCTTAGGAAATACACACTGAGGTATACCACCTTCATTCAAATTGTTCAGAAAAGAAATTATGTCTGTGTATTTATGTGTTAGAGAGCACATCCGCGCTCACAAGCGATAAAGCAAATCCAGCAAAATGTTAAGATACGTGAATATGGGGAAAGAGTATATGGGTGTTCTGTGTTCACCCCTTATTCTTGCAACTTTACTATGAGTTTTAAATTATTTCAAATAAAAAGTTAACAACCACACACACACACACACACACACGAAAATCTTGCGAGGGAATACTCAAGGAGAGAAAGAGGACAAACCATCTCCATCCTTAACGTTCTCCCAGGGAGGACCACTGTCTTCACTTACCCTATCCCCCTCCCTCCTCTAGGAGAGATGACCACTGTCACCACAACTGTTCTGGTGGCAGTTTACTCTTCCTACCAATCTTGGCTTAGATTTTAATAAGTATCTTTTTTATCTTGGTCTAGCTGAGACAAAAGTGAAAATGTTTTTTAAATTTTTGTCTTCAAAGATATTCTATGGAAAAAGAAAAAGAGTAGAAAACACAAGTACAAACACAAGTGAGGTTACAAGCAGATTTCTCATCTTTAAATTACGAAACACTTGTCAAAAGTTTGATGTCATCATTTACTACACTCACCTAAATTCACCTCAGCTCTAACATGTTTGACTTGCCCAGAGTTAATGTGCCTTCATCTATTTTTCTCAGCTAAGTCTGAGCCCAGATTCACTAGTGACCATTTGACCTTTGTGGCCAGTGTCATCAGCCCAGAGTTCTCTGCCTCATATAAATGACCACTCTTTCCATAACAGCTGGTTTATGTGATCAAAAATGAGGTATAGCACCTCACTCCCTGCCCTCAAGAGCTAAATAATTATCTTAACGTCCTAATGTAAGGTGATGGGAGTTTTGCCCTAACTCGTGAATTGTGCGAGAATGAACTACTGTTCTGTTTGATTGATCGTGGCTTGATTTTGATGAGGTGAATTTGAAAATTATTTAATGCTGCTTACAGTGCCTAATAAAAATCTTTATTCTTTTAGTTTAAAAAAAAGTCAGTGTGCTATTGAACCAATAAGTTCCCATTTACAGTCTACTGAGGGGTCTGCAATCCTAAGCACATTGGAAGAACAGAGATGATGGACAAACTCAGGACCCAGTGACCCTCGCTGGGTCAGGTCCCATCTCAAGCCACTTGTCCAGGTGCTCCTAAACACACATTCAAGGGCTCATCCCCTGCCCCATTACCACTGCCACACCCCCACTACCACTCACGCCTACCCCTTCACCTCTACTGTCAAGGGCGCAGAAAAAATGGAAAGATCTTTAGCCATGCAATACCAATGCATATGACCAGAGAGGGGAACCATTCAATCCCAGACCTCCTCAGTCCAGATGTCTCTTTCTCAGATCCCAATTTAACATTGTTCTCAACCCTAGTCCCCTTAAGTCTGGCTTTCCAAGTAGTCTATTTTTTGTCTTTCTAAGTTGAATTTATATTAGAGTAAGTCCCCTGCATATGAACGAGTTCCATTCCAAGAGTGCTTTTGTGAGTCCAGTTTGTTCGTAAGTCCAACTAAGTTAGCCTAGGTACCCAACTAACACAATCAGCTATATAGTACTGTACTATAATAGGTTTATAACATTTTCACACAAATAATACATAAAAAACAAACACAAAAAAATTTTTTTAACATTTTTAATCTTACATTACAGTACGTTGAAAAGTACAGTAGTGCAGTACAAAAGCTGGCATACAGGGGCTGGCATCGAGTGAACTGGCAGGAAGAGTTACTGACTGGAGGAGGGAGAGGAGGTGGGAGGTGGTAGAGCTGAAGGATCGTCAGCCATAGGAGACAGAGGACAAGATGCAATTTCACTCACGCCTGACGTTGATGGCACAGGTTCTGGTTCCTTGCTGGATTCAATTCTATCTACCTTCTTGAAAAAACGATCCAGTGATGTCTGAGTAGTAGCTCTTTTTTTTCTCGTCATAGATGACACGGTAGCACTGGATTGCATTCTGCACGACTGCTGCTACCTTTGTGTACCATTCTATGTTTGGGTCCTGTGCCTCAAAAACTAACAGTGCCTCCTCAAATAAAGACAATCCCCTTGCCATTTCTTGCGTCGTGAATCTCTTCAGTTCTTCAGTTACTTCTTCCTCTTGTCTCTCTTCATCTTTCTCTGCGTCTCCAATTCCATCAGGTCTTCATTAGTAAGCAGCTCATGTTGCACAGCAAGTTCCATCGTTATCGCTTGGCACTTCTTAGCAGCAGCAGCTACATCACTGCTGCTTTTACTCTTGCTTCCGAACATCCTGGGCTTGAAATAAAGATGCCATACTACTGTACCTCTATACAGTACTGTACAGTAAAGTACACAAAAGCACAACCACTTGTAGAGGATGCATGCACGTAACAATGTACACCAGACACGTGAACTAACTTACGTGATTGGACATGCAAACGCACATTTGTGTCTTTGAAAGTTTGCAACTTGAAGGTTCGTATGTAAGGTACTTACTGTAGTTATGGTAGGTTAAATTGCTTTAGCAAATGTATTCACGAATGTAATAGCTCAAATCACATAACAATCCAAGGCAAGAATTTCTGAGTCAGCAGGAAGCTCTTCATCACATAATGACTCAGGGAATCCAGGCCCCTTCCAGTTTGTGGCTACACCATCCTCTAGAGCCCCATCATTCTCTGCAACCTCTGCATCCAGCTGGTGTAAAGGGAAAGAACCTAGAGAAGTTTCACCTGCCTCTTAAAGGCCACAGCTTAGAAGTGGTTCACATCACTTCCACTCATATTCCACTGCTGAGAACTGATCACATGGCCCAAACTACTGCAAGAGGGTATGGGAATTGCAGTCCCTGTCTGGGCAGCTTCCTATTACCCAGTTGTAGAGGAAAGATTTTTTGAGCAGCCTGCAGACCTGGCCATGGACCTTAAACAAAGAAAATGGGAAGGTTTGATTAATGGAAATCACATTGGAAAACAAAGAAGGACTCTGAAAGTTTATTTCAATTACTTTTTTCTTTTGAATTATTTTAATGTTTGTCTGTTTATTTATTTCCAAGGAAATCTATGCCTTAGAATTATGTTCATACAATTATTTGTATTCTTTATTCTTAATTTTTTAAAATATTTATTTATTTATTTAATTGCACCAGGTCTTAGTTGCAGTTCGCAGACTCCTTAGTTGTGGCTCCAGGGCTCCTTAGTTGCAGCTCGTCAACTCCTTAGTGCGGCAGGCAGACTCCTCAGTTGCAGCACACAGGCTCCTTAGTTGTAGCATGTAAACTCGTAGCTGTGGCATGCATGTGGGATTTAGTTCCCTGAGCAGAGATCAAACCCGGGTCCCCTGCATTGGGAGTGCAGAGTCTAATCTGCTGCACCACCAGGGAAGTCCCTATTCTTAATTTTTTTGCTAAAAGTTTTGAGGCAGGTACTAGATTCATTGGGGAAGAAAGAATGGTATTGATTTTTGTTCAAGGTCAATGCAAATATTGTAGGGAAAAATGCATTCTCAGGCAAAAGATCAGAAATTTGGGGAAGTCTGGTTTTCCCATGACTACCTCTCCAACATCATTTTCCACGCACCTTCCCCTCATGTGTCACACTCTAGCCTCACTGCCTTACTTATTCTTCCTAGAAGAATCCAAGCACACTCTCACTCCATGACATTTGCATTTTCTCTTTCCCTGCCTGGAACACGTCTTCCAGATATTTACATGTCTTGCCTCCTTATGTAATTCAGGTCACTGAAAAAATGTGGCCGATTTGGAGAGGGATTCTCTGACTTTCCTACTCAATATAAAATAGCATTCTTTCCCCAGCCGTCACATCACTTCTATCCTTCCACTCTGCTTTTTCTTCATGCTTATCACTACTGCAATATACTATATATTTATTCATTTATTTTGCTTATGCTCATCTTCCTCACTAGCAAGTAAGCTACATGTAGGCAAGATCTTTGCTTTATTTGTTGCTGTATCACCAGGAACTTAGACATGCTTGGCAAAAAGTAGATGTTCTGAAAGTATTTATTGGAGGAATAAATGTACTTGATCAGGTATGAGCAAAGCCACAAAAATAAATACTGTTCAAACCACATCAATATTCAAAAGTTCCCACAAAAAAAGGAGCTCTTTTGTTGTTCTAGTTTTTTTTTTTATTTACCATATTTTAAACGGGTGACAACTGGATACCCACATGCAAAAGAATGAAGTTGGACCCCTTCCTTACACCATACACAAAAATTAACTCCAAATTGATCATAGACATAAATGTAAGAGCTAAAACTATAAAACTCTTAGAAGAAAACACAGAAATAAATCTTCATGACATTGGATTAGGCTGTGAATGCTTTCTTAGATATGACACCAAAAGCATAAGTGATAAAAGACAAAACGGATACACTGGACATCATCAAAAATTTTAAAAACCCTTGTTCTTCCAAAGGCATCATTAGGACAATGAAAAGACAACACACACATAGGGTGAGAAATGTTTTTGAGTCGTATCTCTGATAAAGGATTTTATATATTATAGAATATAAAGAACTTTTACAACTCAACAATAAAAAGATTAATAACCTAATTTAAAATGGACAAAGGATCAGAATAGACATATCTCCAAAGAAGTTACACAAATAGCTGATAAGCACATGAAAAGATGCTCAACATCATTAGCCATCATGAAAATACACATGAAAATAACATAAGCTACCACTTAAGGCCCACTAGAATGGCTTTAATCAAAAGACAAGAGTTGGGCTTCCCTGGTGGCGCAGTGGTTGAGAGTCCTCCTGCCAATGCAGGGGACACGGATTTGTGCCCCGGTCCAGGAAGATCCCACATGCCGCAGAGCAGCTAGGCCCGTGAGCCATGGCCTCTGAGCCTGCGCGTCCGGAGACTGTGCTCTGCAACGGGAGAGGCCACAACAGTGAGAGGCCCGCATACCGCAAAAAAAAAAGACAAGAGTTGGTGAGGATGTGGAGAAATTGAACCCTCACTGCTGATGGGAATGTAAAATGTAAAATTTCAGCCACTTTGGAAAACAATTTGGCAATTCCTCAGAATGCTAAATATAGGGTTATCATATAACCCAGCAAATCCATTCCTAAGTATATACCTAAGAAGGATAAAATTATTTATCCACACAAAAATTTGTACATGAATGTTCATAGCGGCATTAATCATAATAGCCAAAAAGTAGAAACAACCCAAATGTCCATCAGCTAATGAATGGATAAATCAAATGTGGTATACACACATACAATTAAATATTATTAGGCAATATAAAGAAATGGAGAACTGGTACATGCTACAACACAGATGAACTTTGAAAACATCACGCTAAGTGAAAGAAGCCAGTCACGAAAAACAACATATTGTATGATTCCATTTACATGAAGTGTCCAGAAGAAAGTATTAAGTGGTGGCCTATGGCTCAAGGAGTTGGGAGGAATGGGGAATGATTGCTAATAGGTATGGGGTTCCTTTTGGGGTGATGAAAGTTACACAACTCTGTGAATATACCAAAACCTATTAAGTTACACACGTTCAATTGGAGGAATTGTGTGTTGTGTGAATTATAAGTTTTTCTTTAAGTAATGAGCCCTCAACTAGTTTTCTGTTTCAGGGACAGAATTAAATCCATGTCACACCTACATTGTTGATACTTGACCTAAACCACTTACAGTGTTCTAGAGCTGTGGTTCAAAAAGCATGGTCCCTGAACCAGTGACATCAGCATCCTCAGTAATTTGTCAGCAGATTCCTTGGCCTCACTATAGCCCTTCTGAATCAGAAACTGAGGTGGAGCCCAGCAACGTGTGTTTGCCCCCTAGGTGATTTTGATGCTCACTAAAGTGTTAAACTCACTTCTCTGGAAAAGGAGGAACCTAAGATCTCTCGTCCCGGGAAATGTTTGACTGTACAAAATTCCTACCCACCTCCACTCTCATGATACTGAATGGGACACTTTCTTTTTAAATAATAGTCAGGGCTACTCTGCTCTTTTCCTCTCTTCTCTCCCCACACATACAGTTAAGCCATGGCTTCCTCTGTGTGATGCTACCCACCCCCACCTCTCTGAATTCCTTTCTCTATGTGTCCATAAGTAACAAACAAATATTTAGGTTCAGAGGGAGCTAGGAGAGCCCATTTCTTTGTCTTGAGACCTCAAGCACATGAACAACTTGGTCTCTTACCAAAGCATGCTGCATTGTCGTTATTGGGTATTTGAGTCCCAAATTGTTATTGTTCTTTGCGAATACAGCTCCCTTGAAACTCTGTGGGGATAAGGGGTGCGTGTCAGGCCAGGATGGGGGCATGGCCTCATAATAGCATCAAAATTTCACTCTTAGTCCTGAGCACCTACCAGCATGATATTTACCATATCCCCAGGGCAAGTACCACATTTACTTAACTTACCAAACATCTACCCCTCTTACACCAACCTACTTTGTTTACCCACACCTCCACCTACATGATCAGCATGGTCAGGGCACAGCTGTGTATAATGGGCTTTACGTGCTCACTGAGGTTTTCTGGGAAGCTCAAGGGCATGGGCGGTTGGTCTAAGGTCTCAGAGAGTCAGTGGCAGAACCTGTGGCCTCAGGCAGCATGGCTCCACGCCCTACAAGAAAGTAAGCCCCTTGTCTAAGGGCTAAATATAGGTCACCGGCCCTCAGGTGGGTCACACCAGGGATGAACAGGTGACTCTATCAGCCATGCTAGATGCGCACGCATACGTGTGTATATAATAGATCCAGAGACATAGAAATATATCCTCTCACAGGCTCCCTTTCTTTCTACAACAGAAAACAGAAATAGAGAAAAACTTAACAACTGCAAACCCAGAGCCAATTTATCAGAAACCAAATTAAAGCTGTTGGGTATTTTTGTTGAAACATCTCTACGTCTGAAATCTAATTTCTTGCAACTTTCCATATAGGATCCTATGTTGTATTATTTATAAGAAAATAATATTCTGCCCTCCCTTGACAGCATCTCCTGGCTGCAGAAACTACTGCAGCCATGAAGTAACAGAATGATTTGGGTAATGTTTCCATAGCTACCTTGCTTCGAAGTGAGGTTTATTCTGTTTTAAAGTCTACTGACCTGTTCACATCCCTATTTAGAATATTTTTCAATCTAATCCCTTGTCTGGCTATTATTGTATAATGTTCCTGTTATTCCTACATTTAAGGAGGTTCTGGATGCATAAATAAAAGCCTGGTAAGCAGGCCTTCCAGTTAGACATAACAATATGATGAAATTTTTTTCTTTTTTCTTTTTCTATTCCTTTCGAATCCAATGTGTATTCATTCTATCCTACCCTTGCACTAGGAAACCTTCCCAGGGTTTTTGGAGGTAAAGGCTGTTGAAGGTGCACTGGTGCCCTCTTGTGGTCATTCTGGCCTTATGGTTTCTTCCCAGAAGCCTATTCTACAGACAACTGATTTTGCCAAGAAGGTAATGAGAAAGCCAAATGCCATTGCTAATTGTCATAGGTGTCCTTGTGTCTGTGTCTTTTGACCCCTGCAGGCATGAGGGTCTATCTAGAAGGACAGGCAGACTCTCTCGAGTGGCAGTGTAACAATGAGGGTTACAGACCTCTGCTCTTTCTTCCAAGGCAGAGGCCTCATTACTAAAGAATACTGGTTCAACGGGTAAGCCACAGGAAGTGAACTGGGACATACCTCCAGGAAGATGGCACACCAAACAACTCTCGGAAAGGCCTTGTAATGAAGGCAACCCACAGAAAGAGGAGACAGCTTCATCTCAAGAGAACACAGGGACTTCCCTGGTGGAGCAGTGGTTAAGAATCAGCCTGCCAATGCAGGGGATATGGGTTTAAGCCTTGATCTGGGAAGATCCCACATGCCGCAGAGCAACGAAGCCCATGCGCCACAACTACTGAGCCTGCACTCTAGAGCCCATGAGCCACAGCTACTGAGCCTGCATGCCACAACTACTGAAGCCCGTGCGCCTAGAGCTTATGCTCCGCAACAAGAGAAGCCACCGCAATGAGAAGCCTGCACACCGCAACGAAGAGTAACCCCTGCTTGCCACAACTAGAGAAAGGCCGTGCACAGCAACGAAGACCCAATGCAGCCAAATTAAATAAATAAATAAATTTATTTTTTTAAAAAAGAGAGAACATAGACCATCCTTAAAAAAGACAGCAAGGAACAGGTAGTACCACATGCCTTTTTTAGAAGCTGAAAATATAAAGCTCCAGTTCTGGGTGAGAAATCAAGATAAAATAACCAGTAAAATTCTAGTTAATTCAATGTAACTGACTTTTATTCAGTAAGTATAACAGAGGGACGTCCCTGGCGGTCCTGCGGTTAAGACTTCGCCTTCCAATGCAGGGGGTACGGGTTTGATCCCTGGTCCGGAAACTAAGGTCCCATACGCCTCGTGGCCAAAAAAACAAAAACATAAAACAGGAGCAATACTGTAACAAATTTAATAAAGACTTTAAAGGTAAAGGTGGTCCACATCCAAAAAAAACCTAATAATAAATAAATAAATAAACAAACAAATATAAGAGGGAGTGAATGATATATGGTCCCAGTGTTGTCCACTAGAACTTTCTGCAATAGTGGAAATGTTCTCTATCCTTATTGCCCAATACAGTGGTTACTAGCTACATGGGCTATTGGATACTTGAAATGTGGGAAACTAAATTTTAAATTTTATTTCATTTTAATTAATTTAAATAGCCACAAGTGGCTAGTGGCTACCATATTGGACGGCACAGGTCTTGAAAGACAGATAAGACTAAGACAACTACAGTATCAGTAGAGTTTGTAGTACAGGGAAGTACAAATAAAGTTCCACAGTGGGAGGGATGAGTAGAGATGACCATAGAAGTTTCCTAAAGGGGAGGCATTTGAGCTGGCTTTGAAACATGGGTTGATCTTATTAGACAGAAGCGGTAAGGAGATCATTCCAGGTGGCAGGAACTGCAGGTACAAAGGCATGGAGATGGCGTACTGTAAGTAAATGTCCAAGGAACAGAGGTGTGGAGTATGAGGTACATGTGGCTGGAAAGAACACTAGAAGCATAGATTGAAACAAGGACTATGAAGCCTTGAATGTCTTGTAAGATATTTTGGTTAAAATCTATAGTCGATGGAACATTTAACAATCCTTCCACTAAAAGAGGCTTGGAGGGCAGATGAGAGCCTATATCACTAGGGAATCTGAGGTGCCAGGGGACCAAGGGCTCTATGGCAGAAGCCACTGAATGCTAGCTATTGCTATCAGAATTCCAGTTTAGGCTGATTAGCCTAATGACTGTGTGTGGAGGAAGAGGGAAGAGGGCCTCAAGGTGGGGTAACAAGAGGAAACCATTGCAACAGCTGGCCCAGTGAGAAACATGGAGGGTCTTAATGAGGATGAGGGACTGGGTGGTCCCACCTGGGGCCCCCAGTGTCGCAAATGTGATGCATCAGAACTATCATGCTATTGTAACCCTAGTGAAGCCAAAGACTCAGAGCAGTGTCACACCCTAAGACATGCCATCCAACAATCAAAAGGTAACTTCAAAATAACTTGAGTTATTTCCTGCATTTCTCAAATACCTGTGGGTTGCCTCAGATCACACTCTGGCACCCTGAGGACTAAGGAACTCAAAGAAATTCCTTTCTTCTCTCATCCACTTCCCTCATTCCCCACAGCTACTCCCACATCTCTCCTCAAAACTGCCTAGAAAACTCGTCCTCCATCACTGAGCCCTAAGCCTCCTGTCTCTCCACCCTTTCCCTCTCCAGCTCTCTCTTCATCCCCTGGTCTCCAATTTCTGCCCCTCTAAACTCTAAGGAACTAGCCCCCTCAGTGTGCAGGGGATAGCAAGAAGCAGGATGCAAAGCCAGAACAATCTTTATGTGGCAAGGGAGAGTAAAAGTTGGGAATTTTCATAGATTCACCCACTCCCCCCCAGAAAAAAGAAAACGCTCTCTCATATACAAATACATGTCTCTCATATACAAATACATGCTGTAGGGACTCTGGCAGTTCAGTATCTCCCTCCCTCCACCACCACCCCCAGGCTCCCACTTTTTTTTCCATCTTTTTTTATGGTAATTTCCAAGTCAGATCCTCAGACCAGTGGCACTGCATCAGCTGGGAGCCCCACTCCAATCTACTGAATTACAATCTCTGGGGAAAGGGTCCAGGAAACTGTCTTAATGTGCCTACCAGGAGAGACTACACATTAGATGTTAGGAATCACCAGTCTAACAGAGTTGAGAGCCATTACTCTCTTGTACCTGTGGGGTACAAGAGAGTAAACAGCCAACTGAACTTGCCTGGATTTATCAGCCCCTTCTAATAAATCTTAGGACTAGGTAATGGGAAATTTCCCAGGCAGAGATATAACCATATTCATATAAGCCTCCTTCACTAAAAAAGACTTGGCTTGGGTAATGTTTCATAACTTCTTGCACATCATGGTTCATGAGGAAAGTGAGAGGATATGGAGTCACACCAGAATTAACATAAGATGATCTCCAGCAGAGGGGCTTGGCTCTGGACTATAGAGAGGACAGTATTTCTGGAGATAAACAATCATAAGATTTCCCTGTTTTCCTTAAAGGAAGCAAGTGTGAGGCCATCTCCTAACAGCAAAACATTAGGTTCCATCTCACCCATACTGGGGCCCTGAAACACCAGGAGAAAGAGGCAAAATTACTGCCACCATCCTGCTGGTGGCCCATTCTGCCTTATAAGCAGCACATTAGATGGATGCAATTTCTAGTTCATACCCTAAGCTGCCTCTGAGGTGAGAGAGGGGGTCCTTGGATGTGGATATCATAATCTGCTTCTTTCCCCCAAATGTGAGCCCAGTTAAGGACTTCCTCTAAGTTATGGATGAAGCCATAACCATACCACTTTCTGCGTCTAAATATAGCCCCAGGCTCTCAGATCTGTACTTGGTTACTTAATCCTGTTCCATGTTAACTGTTAGTCTACCATTGTGTTCTAGTTTCCATTGTAATGGTTGAGAAGTCTGCTGTCATTCTAATGACAGTCTGCTGTCATTTCTCTGTAGGTGAAGTCTACTTTCTGCATTTATGACATTTTCCTCTCTAATGTTTTTCATTTTCATATGTCTAGGTGTGGATTTTTCTTTTTGTTTATCTTATCAAGACTCATGATTCCTGAATGAGAGAATTCCTGTCTTTTATCAACACTAGAAAATTGTCAGCCATTTTCTTCAAATATTGTTTTTCTGGGCTTCCCTGGTGGCGCAGTGGTTGAGAGTCCACCTGCCGATGCAGGGGACATGGGTTTGTGGCCCAGTCCGGGAAGATCCCACATACCGTGGAGTGGCTGGGCCTGTGAGCCATGGCCGCTGGGCCTGTGCGTCCGGAGCCTGTGCTCTGCAGCGGGAGAGGCCACAACAGTGAGAGGTACTGCAAAAAAAATTTTTTTTTAATTTAAAAAATAAATAAATATTCTTTTTCTACAATTTTTACTTTAGTCTTTCTTGTTGTGTGCACACGTGTGTATATATGTCTGTGTGTGTCTTAAACTCTCTTTCATGTTTTCTATGCCTTAGCTTCTCTGTGCTGCAATTCAGTTCATCAATTTCCCTTTGAGTCTGTCTGATTTGCTGTTTATTCCGTCTGTTAGGTTTTTTATTTTAATAACTATAATGTCATTTCTAGAAAGTATATTTAATTCTGCCTTTTGGGTTTGTCTGCCTTTTTAATAGTGTCTCATAAATTTCTCATGTTTTTTGTTGCTTGTTTTTTATCTTTAGTCATAATCATCCAGGAATTCATTCAACACTTATTGAGAGTCTAGTATATATCAGTTACTGTGGGCATTGGAAAGTGGATAAGACATAATTTCTATTGTCAAGGAGGTATAAGGGTGAAAACACAGTACATAAATTATGACACAATATGTAAGGACTAGGATAGCTATTTGATAATTTGAAGGGAGAATCTGATCCAACACAAGGGGATCAGAAAAGATTCCAAAAAGATGTAAGGCCTGAACTAAGTCCCAAAATATTAGGAGGTATTAGGCAGGTGATGTGAGAAGAGACAATATTAGCAAAGAAGGTGAATATATGCATAAGAGTGCCATGAACCACCCTAGCTCTTATGGCTGGAACTTAAAGTTTAGAAGCTAGAATAGATGGAAGAGCGGGCAGGGGCAAGAGAGGAAGATGGAAGTGTGATCATGGGCCAGGTCATGGGGGACCTGGTAAGCACTGGTGAGAAGCTCAGACAGTATTATATGTTCAATGGGGACCTAGGGTAAGAGAAGAGTTGCAGAGGAGCATGTAGCCCACCATAACAAAAAAATTTACTAATGACAAATAAATGCCAGTATTAGGTGAAATTGTTGGTGAGTTGAATCTAGAATAGGGGCATCTGTCTGCTCCAGCAAGTAACAAATGTGTCAATAGATTGCACAGTACATGCCCTGACTAAAAGTATTGAAATTCAGATAGATAGATAGATAGATAGATAGATAGATACCACCAAATGGATAACATGCTGGCCAAAGAATCTACTTACTGGTTTTGGCTTAGATCATTTGTAATTAGTGTGTCTAAGAAAGTACTGAACTCCAATTGCTGAATTTTCTAGGACTAGCTTACCCTAGTCCTAGAACATACCATAAGGTATGTTCTTGTGTGTGCTTCCAGGTGCCTAGGAATTCTTAGAGGATCCCAGGCTTACTGAAAAGAACTGCAGACATTTTCTTCCATGTCTGCAATTGGAAGGCAATCTAAAAAAGATAGTCAACATTTATTAAGTGCTGGCCATGGGCCAGGCTCTGTTCTATGCACTTTACATGCATTATCCCATTATATCTTCACAGCATCCCAATGGGTTAGGTACTTTTATTATTCCCACTTTACAAATGAGGAACAGCCCATGCTCTTAACCTCTATGCTCTGCTGCCTTCCAAAAATTCTACAGATGAAAAGTAGTGACATCTATGTCATAGCATTTGTTGGTCTTCATCTGTACCACTCCAGAGGGCACATCTCCTTGTCTACAGAAAAACTTCATCTAACCTGTACACTCAGGTGTATGAAGCCAGGAGGAAGCAGCTTGATCCTGTCCATGTATTCTCTGGAGGACATCACTGGGAGAACCCTTTCTCCCACTACCACTTGGTGCAGTCTCAAAGCTGTGGAAATTCAATCATTGATTAGCCTGAGAGTATAAAAAGCTGTAATGGGGGAAAGTACTATTGAATTTTCATTTTTGACTTGTTTTAAAAATACTTCAGTTCTGAGTGGAATCTTGGTTTACTAAGCTTGATGGAGCCACAAATGCTACATCCTATTGCATCAAAGCTCTGCATTTATCCTCCCTTCATCATCAGGTGTCAACTTCAAACCACTTCTCTCCATCTCTATGATTTTCTCCTTCTCTCTTCCCTCTCTTCTTTCTCTCAATTATTCTCCCTTTCCATTTTTTCCCATGGGTGAAAAATGTCTACTACATTAGCTGACATGGAAAGAACACCAAACTTGGAATCCAACTCCATAGATTGAAATGTCAGTTCTCTAATGATATGTCTTTGAATGGAGATAATAATGCTTTTTCTCAGAGTTCATATTTAGTAAACAGCTACAATGCATTAAGCACTCTGGTAGGTATTGGGGATACATCAGTGAACACTAATAATGATATGCCAACAATTGCAAGAGGTGCTATGGAAGATACAGTGTACTATCACAGCATCCATCATGAAGGTCCAACCTTTCTGGAAAGGGACTTAGAATTTCCACAAGCGTATGAAAGAACACTGTAAACTGTAAAATCATACAGAAATGTAAAGTATAATAATTCATATTCTGGGACTTCCCTGGTGGTGCAGGGGTTAAGACTCCATGCTCCCAATGGAGGGGGCCCGGGTTCAATCCCTGGTGAGGGAAATAGATCCCACACGAAAGCTGCAACTACGAGTTCACATGCCACAACTAAGGAGCCCATGTGCTGCAACTAAGGAGCCAGTGAGCCACAACTAAGGAGCCTGCCTGCTGCAACTAAGGAGCCCACCTGCCACAACTAAGACCTGGTGCAACCAAATAAATAAATAAATATTAAAATAAATAATAAATAA
Organism: Globicephala melas; assembly: GCF_963455315.2. Taxonomy (NCBI): domain Eukaryota; kingdom Metazoa; phylum Chordata; class Mammalia; order Artiodactyla; family Delphinidae; genus Globicephala; species Globicephala melas. The sequence continues at coordinate 129,021,939 of NC_083317.1, read as the reverse complement.
AAAGACTTCACTGTCAATTCATACAAAAAAAAAAACCTTTATATTCTATTATATATCTCCTCTCCCTCTTTCTTTTCCTCATTCTTTTTCCTTCTCTTCTTCCTTTTTTGGTGCCCTAAGGTCAACTCTAGGTTATCAAAAGATGATTAAGAGCTGCTAGATACCCAAGACCACCTATAGATTCAATGCAATCTCTATCAAAATGCCAATGACATCTTTTACAGAAATAGAAAAAACAATCCTAAAATCCTAAAAATCCTATAGAATCACAAAAGACCCTAAATAGCCAAAACAATTTTGAGAAAGAAGAACAAAGCTGGAGGTATCACATCTCCTGATTTCAAACTATACTACAAAGCTACAGCAATCAAAGCAGTATAGTACTAGTACAAAAAAAGACACACAGACCAATGGAACAGAATTGAGAGCCCAGAAATAAACCCATGCACATATGATTAATTAATTTACAAAAAATGAGCAAAGAACATACAGTGGAGAAAGGACAGTCTCTTCAATAAATAGAGTTGGGAAAACTAGACAGCCATATGCAAAAGAATTGAAACTATACCATTATCTTGCACCATACACAAAAATTAACTCAAAATGGATTAAAGACTTGAATGTAAGACCTGAAACCATAAAACTCCTAGAAGAAAACATAGGAAAATCTCCTCGACATTGGTTTTGGCAAGGATTTTTTGGATATGACATCTAAAGTACAAGCAATAAAAGCAAAAATGAACAAGTGGGACAACATCAAACTAAAAGCTTCCATGCAGCAAAAGAAATGGTCAATTGACAAAATGAAAAGTAATATACAGAATGGGAAGAAACATTTGCAAATCATACATATGATAAGGGGTTAATATCTAAAATATATAAGGAATACATACAACTTGATAGCAAAAAAGAATAAAAAACCCTCACATAATCCAATTTTCAAATGTGCAAAGGACCTGAGTAGACATTTTTTCTAAGAACATATATAGTCAACAGACACATTATAATGTAATCACCATCACTAATAATCAGGAAAATGCAAATCAAAACCACAATGAGATAACATCTTACACCTGTCAGAATGGCTATTATCCAGGAGACAATAACAAGTGTTGGTAAAGATGTGGCAAAAAGGAAACTCTTGTGCACTGTTGGTGGGAATGTAATTTGGTGCAGCCACTATGGAAATCAGTATGGTGTTTCCTCAAAAAAATTACAAATAGAACCATATGATCCAGCAATTCTGCTTCTCGGTATATATCAGAAGGAAATGAAATCACTATTTCAAAGAGATATCTACTTTCCCATGTTCATTGCAGCATTATTTACAATAACCAAGACAAAGAAGCAACCTAAAGGCCCATTGATGAATGGATGGATAAAAAAAAGTATATACAGGTATGTATATAATGGAATATTATTGTCATAAGGAAGAAACAAATGCTGCCATTTGCAACAACATGGATGAAAACTGAGGGCATAGTGCTAAGTGAAATAAGTCAGACAGAGAAAGACAAATACTGTATGATCTCACTTTTTATTGGGTTGGCCGAAAAGTTCGTTCAGGTTTTTGTGTAAGAGCTTATGGAAACCAAATGAACTTTTTGGCCAACCCAATAAATCTTAAAAGTTCTCACCACAAAAAAACCCCACCAAAATATCTATGTGAGGTGTTAGATGTGTTAACTAAGCTTATTGTGATAATCATTTTACAATATATAAATGTATCAACTCATCATGCTGTACACCTTAAACTTACACAATGTCATGTCAATTATACCTCAATAAAGCTAGAAAAATAAGATTAAATAAATAAATAGAACTACAAGATGCTTATTTAATCAGAAAAACTCTCAGTAAATGTTTAGGGGGAATAGGATAGAATACACGGTATGGAAATAGAGGTGAACATTCAAGAATTTTTAAAATAAAGTAAGCATGTATTCAGCATCTATGGAATGTCCACATCTGCGAGGTACAGCATCAGGCACTGAAGATACAGTGGGGAAAGGCACACGCCCATACCCTCAGGGAGCTTACATCTGGAGGGGAGGCAGCAGAGCACACAGTACAATGTGACAAGAACTTTGACAGGGAAAGGACTGAGGGGAGTAACAAGGCGAGGTTCTTAAACTAGACTGGAATGTCAGAGGAAGCTTTGCAGAGAAGACAAGGTGTGAGCTGAGTGCAGGACAGGGTTACTCAGCTGGTCAAACAAGGGGGACCCATATCACCTCAAAACAAACTTAGAAACAACTACGGAGGAGTGAAGATCTTCAGAGGAATGTAGGGAGAACGTTTCAAATAGTCCAGGGACCAGACGTTTCCTCTCTCCTAGAAAAGCCACAGAGGGAGAACACAAGATGGCAGTGGTGCGATGGGATTGTACAAAGCAGGGAGGCCTCTCAGACAGAAACTACAAATCTAATAGCAGTTGACAAGAAATGGGCACTGGCTTGCCCATTGGGGGAGTGTGAAAGGACACAGCCTTCCTGAAGGACAAGGCTGCAATATGTATTGAAAGTCTTAAAAACGTCCATGGTCTTTGAACTAGAAATTCAACCTTTAGAAACTGATCCTAAGTGAAGATTTCCATGTAAGGCTGTTTATAATGGCATTATTTTCAAATGGTAAAGAAGTGGAAAGAAGCCAGATTCCAACACTCCACTCTAATGGTTAGATGAACTGTGGCTAATTCATCTGGTAGAATAGCAGGTGACCAATTATAATCATGTTCTTGAATAGCAATTAATGATAAAGAAAATGTTCATGATATAACATTAAGTACAAAAAATAGGATACAAAACTACATATACTATATGATTTACATTTTGTTTAAAATTTACGTGTGTGTGTGTAAAGAAAAAAGACTAGAAGGAAAAAGATTAAAATATCAGTAATAGTGGAATTACAGGCAATTTTATTTTATTCTGTAAGCTTTTCTCTATATTCCAAATTTGAATCCTATGTATGTCCCACTATTATCAGAGAAAAATAATAAACATTATAAAAGAAAGTATTAACAAAGTCTATTTCTAGAAAATGAGGTCAAATTTGGTTTTTTAATTCTGTGTGTTTTCCAAAATGTTTCCCCAAATTTCATACTATGACTATGTATGGCTCTTTAAAACAAATCATTGAAGAGCCTTTTTTTTTTACTGGGAACCCAGAATGCTTAGGGAACACGCTGCTATTTTAAGGGATTAGTGATTAAGTCACCTGCTGAGAACAGGTGTCAGCTTAGCAGAGAATGACATGGTAGCCCCCTCCCCTGCCCCCAGAACCAGAGGACCTCCTATCGCTCTCCCACTGTTTCTGCTCCTACCTTTGAGAATGGGAAGTTGGCAGGAATTTTAACCTTGATCGTAAGGTGCAGTTTTAACTCTGTTATGCCCTTTCTCTGTAATCTGGCATTAAGAGGGTTTGCAGTTGGGAGGGCAAGAACACCCATTGAGCTTGGCAGATATTCCTCAGAGTGCTAGGAGAGGATAGTCCACATGAAGAGAATCTTCTAAAATAAGTACTCAAATCCCTTTGTGTAAAGGTCTCTTTCATCTCCTCCCCATGCTTCATCTTTTGCACCAAGTTAATTAACAACAATTTTTCATCAAGCACAACCCTGACAGGTAAGTATATGGAGACTGTATCATTTCTCTTATCTTTCCTTCTCCTCTGGGTATTGTTGGGCTCTATGGAGCTTGAAAAGCGTTCTCTTGTTGGAGGACACGGAAGCAACACTCAGTGTATTCTTCCGTGGTTGTTTTTTTAAACTAAGAATGAGTTTATTTCAGTATTTTAAAATCGAACCATTAAACTCATTCTGCTTTGCCTGATCAATTTTTAAAGTGTATTTATTTATTTGTTTGTTTGGTTGGTTGGTTATTTTTGGCTGCACTGGGTCTTCTTCGCTGCATGTGGGCTTTCTCTAGATGTGGCGAGAAAGAGCTGCTCTTTGTTGTGGTACATGGGCTTATTGTGGTGGCTTCTCTTGTTGCGGAGCACGGACTCTAGGTGCGCGGACTCAGTAGTTGTGGCGCACGGGCTTAGTTGCTCCACACCATGTGGGATCTTCCAGGACCAGGTCTCGAACCCGTGTCCCCTGCATTGGCAGGAGGATTCTTGACCACTGCGCCAACAGGGAAGTCCCTAAAATGTATTTTTAAATGTTTCTTTCAGTTAAGTAATATATAAAACACATTCTTGTAAAAAAAAAATTAAAGAATATAGAAATATGTAAAGTGAAAACCTTCCCATACCCTTCACCTTCCAATTCAACTTGTCTCCCTGGGATTAACCTCTTTTTTATTATATTAGTTTCAGGTGTACAGCATTAAAATTCAACATCTGCATATACTACGAAGTGATCACCACCACAAGTCTAGTTACCATCAGTCACCTTACAGTTGACCCTTTCACCTGTTTCACCCACCCAACCCCCTTCCCCTCTGGTAAACACTAATACCTTCAAAGTCCATCCACAAATGTCACAAATGGCAGAATTTAATTCTATTTATGGCTAAGTAGTATTCCATTATATATATACCACATCTTCTTTACCCATTCATTTATTAACAGACACTTAGGTTGTTTCTCTATCTTGGCAATTGTAAATAATGCTGCAATAAACATAGAGGTGCATGTATCTTTTCAAATTAGTGTTTTCATGTCCTTTGAATACCCAAACGTAGAATAGCTGGGTCATATGATAGTTTTTTTTCTTAAGTTTTTGAGGAATCTCTGTACTGTTCCCCATAGTGGCTGCACAATTTACAGTCTCACCAACAGTGTACAATGGTTCTCTTTTCTCCACATCCTCTCCAACATTTGTTATTTCTTGTCTTTTTGATAATAACCATTCTAATATGTGTGAGGTGATAACTCACTGGGTTTTGATTAACATTTCACTAATAATTAGTGATGTTGAACATCTTCATGTGTCTGTTGGCCATCTGTGTGTCTTCTTTGGAAAAATGTCTATTCAAATACTCTGCCTTTTTTAATTGGCTTTTTGTTGTTCCTGAGTTGTATGAGTTCATTGTATTTTTGATATTAATCCCTTATTGGATATATGGTTTGCAAATGTTTTCTCCCATTCTGTAGGTTGCCCTTTTGCTTTGATGATGGTTTCCTTTGCTGTGCAGAAGCTTTTTAGTTTGATGTAGTCCCACTTGTTTATTTTTGCTTTTGTTTCCCTTGCCTTTGGAGTCATATCCACAAAAACATCACTATGACCATTGTAAATGAGGTTACCACCTATGTTTTCTTCTAGGAGTTTAATGGTTTCAGGACTTGCATTCAAGTATTTAATCCATTTTGAGTTAATTTTTGTGTGTGGTGAAAGATAGTGGTCTATTTTATTTCTTTTGCACGTGGCTGTACAGTGTTCCCAACTCCATTTATTGAAGAGAATATCCTCTCTCTATTGTATGTCTTTTGCTCCTTTTTTTGTAAATTAATTGACCATATGTGCATAGGTTTATTTCTGGGCTCTCAGTTGGTCTGTGTGTCTGGTTTTGTGCCAGTAGCATACTGTTTTGATTACTATAGTTTGTTGTATAGTTTGAAATCAGGAACATGATGCTTCCAGCTTTGTTCTCGTTTCTCAAGATTGTTTTGACTATTCAGGACCTTTTGAGGTTCCATACAAATTTTAGAATTATTTGTTCTATTTCTGTTAAATATGTCATTGGAATTTTGATAGGGATTGCATTGAGTCTGTAGATTGCTTTGGGTAGTATGGACATTTTAACAATATTAATTCTTCCAATCCATGAACACAGATTATTCTTCCATTTATTTGTGCCTTCTTCAGTTTCTCTCATCAGTGTCATAGTTTTCAGTGCACAAGCTTTCTCTCCTTTTAAATTTTTTTGAAGTGTTTGAGAAGGATTAAATGTTCTTTGAATGTTTTGTAGAATTCTCCAGTAAATCCATCTGGTCCTGGGCTTTTGTTTGTTGGGAGATTTTTGATTACTGTTTCAACATCCTTACTAGTAATCAGTATATTCAGATTTTTTATTTCTTCATGATTCAGTCTTGGAAGATTGTATGTTTCTAGGAATTTATCTACTTCTGGGTTGCACAATTTGTTGACATATAATTCATAGTACTCTCTTATGATCCTTTGCATTTCTGTGGTATCGGTTGTATCTTCTTCTTAATTTCTGATTTTATTTATTTGAGTCTTCTCTCGCCTTTTCTCTTCCCTTACCTTCTCTCTCTCTCTCTCTCTCTCTCTCTCTCTCTCTCTCCCTCTCGATATAGCTAAAGGTTTGTAAATTTTGTTTATCTTTTCAAAGAACCAGCTCTTACTTTCACTGATTATCTTCTCGTTTTCTTAGTCTCTATTTCACTTATTTCCACTCTGATCTTTTATTTTTTTTAACATCTTTATTGAAGTATAATTGCTTTACATTGTTGTGTTAGTTGCTGCTGCATAACAAAGTGAATCAGCTATATGTATACATATATCCCCATATCCCCTCCCTCTTACGTCTCTCTCCCACCCTCCCTATCCCACCCCTCTAGGTGGTCACAAAGCACCAAGCTGATCTCCCTGTTCTATGCAGCTGCTTCCCACTAGCTATCTAGTTTACATTTGGTAGTGTATATATGTCAATTCTACTAATTTTGAGCTTCATTTGTTCTTCATTTTCTAGTTCCTTTAGGTGTAAAGTTAGATTGTTTATTTGAGATTTTTCTTTTTTCTTGAGGTAGGCCTGTATTGCTATGAACTTCCCTCCTAGAACCACTTTTGCTGCATCACTTAGATTTTGGTATGCTATATTTCTATTTTCATTTATCTCTAGGTTTTTTTTCATTTATCTCTAAGTCTTTTAGGAGATTAATTTCTCCTTTGATTTCTTCAATGACCCATTAGTTATTCAGTAAAATGTTGTTTAATCTCCACATTTTTACGGTTTTTCTTGTTTTTTCTTGTGACTGATTTCTAGTTTAATACCATTGTAGTCAGAGAAAATACTTGATATGATTTAAATCTTCTTGAATTTATTGAGACTCATTTTGTGACCTAACATGTGGTTTACCCTGGAGAATGTTGCATGTACAGTTGAGAAGAATGTGCATTCTGCTGCTTTTGGATAGAATGTTGTGTGTGTGTGTATGTGTGCATGTGTGTGTGCATGCATGTGTATAAAGTCAATCTGATTTAATGTGTCATTTAAATTCCATATTTCATTATTGATTTTCTGTCTGGATGATCTATCCATTTGGTGTAAGTGGGGTGTTAAAGTCTGCAACTGTTATTTATTGCTTTCAATTTCTCCCTTTAAATCCATTAATATTTGCTTTATATACCTTGGTGCTCCTCTGTTAGGTGCATATACATTTGTAAATGTTATATCTTCTTTCTGGATTAACCCCTTTATCATTAAGTCTTTTTTTTTTTTTTTTTTTTTTTTTGGCAGTACATGGGCCTCTCACTGTTGTGGTCTCTCCCGCTGTGGAGCACAGGCTCCAGACGCATAGGCTCAGCGGCCATGGTTCACAGGCCTAGCCGCTCCACGGCACGTGGCATCTTCCCAGACCGCCTGCATCGGCAGGTGGACTCTCAACCACTGCGCCACCAGGGAAGCCCATTAAGTCTTTTTTTAAATGTTTATTTTGTCTGATATGAGTATAGGTACTCCACCTTTCCATTTGCATGGAATATCTTTTTCCACCCCTTCACTTTCAGACTGTGTGTATCTTTTCTTCTGAAGTGAGTCTCTTGGAGGCAGCATATAGATTGGTCTTGTTCCTTACCCATTTAGCCACTCTATGTATTTTGATTGGTGAATTTAGTCCATTTACATTTAAAGTAATTATTGATAGAAATGTGCTTATTGCCATTCTGTTAATTGTTTTCTGGCTGTTTTGTAGTTCTTCTTTGTCCCTTTCTTCTTCTCTTTTTCTCTTCCCTTGTGTTTTTGTGATTTTCTTTAACATTATGTTTAGATTCCTTTCTCATGTTTTGTGTGTACCTACTATAAGTTTTTTCCTTGTGGTTACTGCATGGTTCACATATATCATTCTATGTAATTAGTCATCTCTTTTAAGCTGGTAGCAACTTAAATTTGAACACATCCCAAAAAGGTGATGGAACACATTCCATCATTTTACCCCCTCCACATTTTATACTTTAGATGACATATTTTACATCTTTTTATTTCATGCATCCCTTAACTAATTATTGTAATTTTAGTTAATTTTGCTACTTTCATCTTTTAACTTTCATGCTTGCTTTATAAGTGATTGATCCACTATCTTTATTATATATTTTCCCTTGGTCTTTCTCATCTGCAAATATTGCACTAAATTTCCCAAACAGCAAGCCTACACCCTCTATATACTTCTTGCTCCAAACATCATTCTTTTAAAAACATCTTGCTTGTCTTTAGTCTTTTTTTCCAACACGTTTTGGCTCCTTCTTGGCCTTAGCCTTTCTGACACTCTTCTCATGGGTATAACAGGCCTGGACTAGCCATTGGTTCCCACTGCAGCTCATATCGATGGGATTATATTTACCTCACTGTTTACAAATGTTAACTACATTTTGTTTGTTTCCCTGATTCTGCACTTTACGGACTAGATCTCAAGGTCTATGGACACTGCTTCTAACCCATTTACTGGATACTTCCACCTGAAAATTTCTCTGATTTCATATTCCCTTTGTGCTATACCGGTTATCTTCCATGATACTTGGTTCCATGGTGTTATTAGACCAATTTCTCCCCACTCTTTCCAATTTTGGGTGGAATCTCTCAATTAAGTAGGCATTTCCTGTCAAACAGGTCTTCCCAGATTTAGTGCAAAGCACTCAAAATCTCTGCCAGAAGTTCTGGTATCAAAAACCACAATCTAGAAAACTAAAGCCTGCTACTTAATACCAGGAATAGCCAATACTTCAGTTTTCACTCCTCATTATTCTTCACAAGTGGCAACCTTTAAAATGCCGTGTGACATGATTATGACCTCTGCCTACCTCTACTTTAGCCTTCCATGGATTTTATAAGGGCCTTCAAAGCCAATAAAGATATACATGGCAGGGTTCTTCTGCCTCACTCACTCCTTTATATATAACTCTGTAGGTATGAGTATTGATCAGTAGGACTGATATATACTGGTGGGTGTCAACCATGTCCTGCTTGCCTGAATGCTCCAGCATGACAATTCACCCCTGCTGTCTGTGTCATGCCACAGGGTTGCCCCAAAGGGAGTTGTTCACCAACATCTGTGACTCATCTCTTCCTTACTGGGTAGGAAGAGCCTTGCTCACTCCTGCTCCTGCCAGGGCTTGGCCTGCCATCTGACTGCAGATAAGTGTGGAGCACTGCTGGGCAGGAGCACAAAACTGCCTCCTTGGCCCCAGGTAGAGATGTTTCTCCTCCACCAGCCCCTCCACTGGATCACTGGTTTTTTTGTTCTTTTTTGGTTTTTTTGTCTGCTTTAGGTCTTCATTGCTGTGCGTGGGCTTTCTCTAGTTGTGGTGAGTGGGGCCTACTCTTCGTTTCAGCACACGGGCTTCTCATTGTGGTGGCTTCTCTTGTTGCAGATCACGAGCTCTAGGTGCATGGACTTCAGTAGTTGCAGCACATGGGCTCAGTAGTTGCAGCACGCAGGCTCTATAAAATGCAGGCTTCAGTAGTTGCAGCATGTGGGCTCAGTAGTTGCAGCAGGCAGGCTCTAGGGTGTGCAGGCTTCAGTAGTTGTGGCGTGTGGGCTCAGTAGTTGTGGCTCATGGACTCTAGAGCACAGGCTCAGTAGTTGTGGTACACAGGCTTAGTTGCTCCGCAACATGTAGGATCTTCCCGGACCAGGGATCGAACCCCTGTCCCCTGCACTGGCAGGCGGATTCTCAACCACTGCACCACCAGGGAAGTCCCTGATTACTGTTTTTCTATCAAGCCTCCTGAAACTGGCTAAACCCCTGCCTCTCTTAGGAAGGTTTTCCTTCTGACTTCCTGCTTGGTATGTGTCTTCCCCACTGTCTAGGTAAACTTTCTCCTCTACAGGGATCAGGAAGCCCCAGATGAAGCCTTTCACCTTCTCTGGAAGCAGGGGGAACACCCTGTGCTTGCAGCACATACTGCTTGCTTAAGCAGGAAGCTGAACATGGTGTACTCTGCAGCAATTCCCTCGGCTTTCAGACTTCCTGGGTCAAGAGTCCTATGTGGCTCTCCCTGTAAAAACATGCTTGTTCACCAGTTGGTTCCCTAGAAAGCCCGTTCATAGTTCTCTTAAGAAAACAGCTCTTAAATCAGCTTAATCAGCATAAATCAGCTGCCTCTCACGTTAATAATAATTAACTCCAGCAAGTTCTCAACTTTAAATGTTTAAGAAGTAACAAACTCAAAGCACAGGGACAGCTTAAACACACAATGGTTATGATTTTCCTCAAGCCTCTTCCCACTCAGGCTCATTTGCTGGGTCTCCTGTAACCAGGCACTCAATAGGGGTTTTGAAATATTCTCACTCTTGTCTAACTCGTGTCTTACTTTTCCTTTCAGGGCCTCAAGCCTCATCTCTATAGCTATGGAATTGTCAGTGCAGAAGGGACCTTGGAGACATTCTCATCAGTCCCGTTTTTTAATCTGTAGTAGGAACAAATTTTTACTCCCAGACTTAGATGTGAAAATGTGACTTGATTACATCATAAATGAACTTATTTCTTAAATTCTCATGTCTATGCAATCTTGCCAATGCAGAATAACTCAGTCACTTTCATGTTTTCCCCCCCTCGGGTCTTTTTGGGTTACTACCCACCAGTTAAGGATTCTCTCTCTGTTCTCCTCCCCCATCCCCGCCCCCCACAATCTAAGTTCAGGTGTAGTTTATGTCCCATCCTGACAACAGGAATGAGGATATAGAGGGTCAGCTGGGCCCACAATCCTCTCTCCGTGCTGGTCTCTGCCGAGATAGCCAGCTTCTTGCTCAATCCTTATTGCCATGCACTGGGGTCCACTGCTGCCGCCAGGGGTCCTTCAAGACCTCCACTCACCACAATCAATTGGTTGCATTCTCCTTACCTAGGGATGCCAGATTTAGCTAATAAAAATATAGGATGTCCAGTTAAAGTGGAATTTCAGGTAAACAATGAATGATTTTTTTTCTTTTTCTTTTTCGTTTTTTTTTTTTTTTTCGGTCCAACTAACCACCAGCCTTCTCTCAGTACTTTCTCATAGAAGTAGAAGTGGAGGGACCAAGATGCCCAGTCCTCCTCCAGGGACGGGGCCTTGACTCAGCTCATCCTCTTGCTACGTGGGTGGAAGGAAAAGCCAGAGAGAGAGAGACACCCCTTTGTGTATGACATTCAAACACACTGTGACCTCCTCCTCCAGGAAGCAAGAGCCCAGTCTATACCCTGGAATCCAGTGGGATTAAAAGTCCCTTTTCAGGAACCCTCCTACACTGTTGGTGGGAATGTAAATTGGTGCAGCCGCTATGGAAAACAGTATGGAAGTTCTTTAAAAAACTAAAAATAGAGTTACCATATGATCCAGCAATCCCACTCCTGGGCATATATCCAGAGAAAACTCTAATTCAAAAAGATACATGCACCCCAACGTTCATAGCAGCACTATTTACAATAGCCAAGACACAGAAGCAACCTAAGTGTCCATCGACAGATGAATGGATACAGATGATATGGTACATATATACAATGTAATATTATTCAGGCATAACAAAATGAAATAATGCCATTTGCAGCAACATGGATGGACCTAGAGATTATCATACTAAGTGAAGTCAGACAAAGAAAGAGAAATATATGATATCACTTATACGTAGAATCTAAAATATGATACAAATGAATTTATTTACAATCCAGAAACAGACACAGACATAGAAAACAAACTTATAGTTACCAAAGGGGAAAAAGGGGAGGGGGTGTAAATTAGGAGTTTGGGATTGGCAGATACACACTACTATATATAAAATAAATAAACAACAAGGTCCTACTGTATAGCACAGGGAACAAGATATCAATATCTTGTAATAAACCATAATGGAAAAGAGAACGACTATATATATCTATATATTTATCTATATAGGTAGATAGATAGATATAAAACTGAATCACTTTACTGTACACCAGAAACTAACACAACATTGTAAATCAACTATACTTCAATAAAAATAAATAAATACATACAAACACACATACTATATAAAAGTCCCTTTTCATGTTTAATATGTATAGAGTTTCAGTTTGGAATGATGAAAAAATTCTGGAGATGAGCAGTGGTGATGGCTTCACCACAATGCAACTGAACTTTATGGCATTGAATTGTACACTTAAAATAGTTACCATGGGAGAAAAGGGAACCCTCTTGCACTGTTGGTGGGAATGTAAATTGATACAGCCACTATGGAGAACAGTATGGAGGTTCCTTAAAAAACTAAAAATACAACTACCATACGACCCAGCAATCCCACTACTGGGCATATACCCTGAGAAAACCATAATTCAAAAAGAGTCATGTACCACAATATTCATTGCAGCTCTATTTACAATAGCTAGGACATGGAAGCAACCTAAGTGTCCATCAACAGATGAATGGATAAAGAAGATGTGGCACACATATACAATGGAATATTACTCAGCCATAAAAAGGAATAAAATTTGAGTTATTTGTAGTGAGGTGGACAGACCTAGAGACTGTCATACAGAGTGAAGTAAGTCAGAAAGAGAAAAACAAACACATATGTAAAAAAACAAACAAATATGTATGCTAACACATATATATGGAATCTAAAAATAAAAAAAGAAAATGGTCAGAAGAACCTAGGGCCAAGATGGGAATGAAGATGCAGGCCTACAAAAGAATGAACTTGAGGATACGGGGATGGGGAAAGGTAGAGTAAGCTGGGACAAAGTGAGAGAGTGGCATGGACATATATACACTACCAAACGTAAAATAGATAGCTAGTGGGAAGCAGCCGCATAGCACAGCTCAGTGCTGTGTGACCACCTAGAGGGGTGGGATAGGGAAGGTGGGAGGGAGATGTAAGAGGGAGGGGATATGGGGATATATGTATACGTATAGCTGATTCACTGTGTTATAAAGCAGAAACTGACACACCATTGTAAAACAATTATACTCTAATAAAGATGTTTAAAAAATAAATAAATAAAAAATAAAAGGTTACCATGGTAAAATTTTACGTTGCGTATATTTTACGGTAAGTTTTTAAGTCACTCTTCATGGAGGAAAGGAGGTAGGAAAAGGACAAAGACTGCCTTCCCAAATTATGGATGAAAAAGCAGGGATGCCTTCACCTCCTCTGCCCTCCATCAGAGTGCTCCTCCGTGCTTTGGCTTCCTCCTCAGGCTGGAGGTCTCCCAACTGTGAGTAACAACAGCTGTAGGAAGAGAAAACCAACTGCTGCTAGGAGCTCTTCCTGAAATCGAAGAAGTCCTTCCGCAGAAGTCACAGTAAACCTCATTGGCTCACTACCCACTTCCTGACAAAGGGGATGAGAGTCCATTGGGCCAATCAGGTGCAGCCCTGGAACCGAAGGAGGGTCAGCATCCTTGAGGCAGTGAGCTGTGGGGGGAGTGGGGAAGGACAGATGGGTGCCTAAATGAAAGTGGGCCTGTGGGGAATGGGGAAGGGAGAAATGGATGGACAATTCAGCACCTAGTACATAGGCTGTGAGTAGGACAGAACTACACTGTCTGGCACTTACATGGGTGTTCCCAAGGTCCTCAGGAGAGAAGCTGAGAGGCAGAAGCCAAGTGCTCCATAATGTGGCACATCCCATGACCACCCTCCCTCGCCCCAACAAAGTAAGAATCTTGAGTAAATTCTATTGACATTTCAGAAATTGATGTAAGCTCTTCCTGGCTGTACTCCTCAGATGCTCTAGCCCTGCTCATTGTACCCCATCCCTACCCCAGCCACCAGGAGCCCTTTTGGCTCTGGGTCCGTAGTGGTCCCTGGTAACACGCCCTGCTGGAGTGATGCTTTCTGTGTCCTCAAGCTCGAACATATGTTAGGCCAATGTGCTAGTTAAATAACGGAAGTCCTTTTTAACTCTAAAAATACCAACATGCAGTTGGATTGATGGATGGTCACTAAACATTTGGAATGAAGTCTGAGTCAAAATTGTATGGATTTGAGAGACTTAAAATGAATGTAGGAAACGAAAAAGTTATGCCCCACTAAGAAGCAGTAGGACAAACTGGAAGATGAAAGTATAATTGAGTTTAGAGGGTTTTTTCAGGTCTGAGAGCCCATGATGGAAGAAGTTTTATAAGAAGTTTTGAAAAGCCAGAGAAAATTGTACAAGTGCATCTAATCCAACAGAGATTCTTTCTAAAATAAGAAGTGAAAACTGTGGCTTCCCTAGGGGAAGGATGGAACCTTTCTAATAATATTGGAGTTTAAGTTCACAGGTGCAGAATGGGAGGGGGTCTGGAAAAGGTGGTTAGAATTGACATGCTGTGCAACAAACAGATGTGAGGTCACATTTGTCTGAGGACTTTGTGCCCTACTCCCTCGAGTAAATATGCCATACATCATTAGAATACTTTTCTAATGTTTAAAATTCCATGATTTTTAGAGAGTATGGGTATGACATGATAATGTGCACTTAGTTGCTTGATAAAGTGTATTAATCCCTTATCAGCAAACATTTCCTAAGTACCTATTATGTACCAGGATATGTGTGCTCATACTTAAACATGGTACTATAAATATTTAAGAACCATCTGAAGCAAGAATATGTTTTTCCACCCATACACACTCATTAAATATGTTCATACTGATGCATTGTGATTAGTTTTACCAGCTTGTTTCTTTGTTTACTGAAAAATTGAACATCAAATTTTTCTAAATTAATTTCAAGGTTTGTAGCAAAAGTAAAAGTAAATCTTTTACAGACATCAAAGCAATAACACAGCGATTGTAAAATAATAAACAAATACACTAAACTAGGAAAAGAATATGGCCCTTTTTAATTGCATGTTCTTATTCATTATTAAATATAAGAAGAGGTTAGGGACTTGCCTGGTGGTCCAGTGGCTAAGGCTCTGTGCTCCCAATGCAGGGGCCCCAGGTTCGATCCCTGGTCAGGGAACTAGATCCCACATGCAGCAACTAAGAGCCCGCATGCCACAACTGAAAAAAAAAAAAAGATCCTGCATGCCGCAACAAAGACCCAGTGCAGCCAAATAAATAAATAAATATTTAAAAAAAAGAAGAAGAAGAGGATAAATAATATAAATTCTCATATCAGTCAGTTTTATTTATGAAAAACTTATTGTGATAATCTTCAGTTCTGTCTATTGATCAGTTTGATAAGCTGGTATTATATCATATTACTTGTATTAAGAATTTCTTTGCAAACTATATAAGCCAATTTCCATGTGTTATCTGATCTGTACTTATAAATTTGCCTCATTTTACTGTGCTTTATTAACCTTTCATAAATTGAATTTTTCATTTTCAAATTTAATCAATTCGAATTATTTATGGTTATAATTGTGTTAAATAAGAAAGTGATTGAAGTGAGGATTTTGTAAAGCTGGCCATCAACTGAGCAACATTAGTTTTAAATGGAACTATCCCATCGTGGATTTTACTATTCACCCATATAAATAGGGCCGATAGAAATCATCCATGGTGAGCGTAATCGTTTTTATTTAATTACATTTTACCTTCGTCAATACACAATGGCCACTCCCGTTTAAATATAATATACTTATAAAACATACTATTCTCTGGAGGGCTGTGGATGCAATTGTGCAATCTTCATGCAATATCAAGCCAGGGAAAACAATGTGGAGTATTTTTTTTTTTTTTTTGCGGTAGGCGGGCCTCTCACTGTTGTGGCCTCTCCCGTTGCGGAGCACAGACTCCAGACGCGCAAGCTCAGCGGCCATGGCTCACGGGCCCAGCCGCCCCGCGGCATGTGGCATCTTCCTGGACCGGGGCACAAACCCGTGTCCCCTGCATCGGCAGGCGGACTCTCAACCACTGCGCCACCAGGGAAGCCCAGCGTGGAGTATTAAATACATGGAGTTTTGATGGATACTTGCAACCAGAATTAAATTGTGCTTATTGGGTTCTTGTTGGCAACAAAAGCTTTCATACCTACAGCTTTAAATGTAGTTCTGGGATATACCACTGGTGTCTGGGAGTGCAAGCTAGCAGGAATCAGAACACTGGGAGCAAGAGCCCCAACCTCAGGATCCTTGGAGTAGAGAAAATTGCAATCTGGTGGAGGCTGCAGTTGGATTACTTAAGGATTCAGTTTTATCCTCACTTCGACCTGTGGTTAGTAAGTGATGAAAGGGGATCAACAAAGATCTATTAGATATAAAAGGTCTGGATTTTCCATCATACACTACCTTGGCTATGTTTGACCAAGAATTCAATCCAGGTCACAAACAATACAGATCTGGGGTCCATCCTTCCTACTTTGCCTGTTCCCAATGATTCTAGACCCAGTTTGGACTATGTGTGCAAATAACTTTCATTTTCATCTTTCCCTGTTAATATATATCCCTCCTGTTCTCCATATCTCTCAAATCGTCCTCTTCTGCCCCACTCCTCTGATTATTTCTAATTCAGTGGAAAGTTAACTTTTCTCAGTTAAGTATTTATTGGCAGTGAGGTGTAGTAGAGACAGCACAGACTTTGACTTTTTATCATTAACACCTGGATTTGGATTTCAGTCCCTCCCACTTGATCTTGGGCAAATTACCTAACTTCTTAATTTCCTCGTTGACAAAATAGAGATAAACGACAACAGTAGTATTGGGGGATGATACTACCACCAGCCTGTGGTAGAAAGGAGACCCCAGACCCCAGTAACACTAGCCCACACCCCACCCCCTGACATCATGCTCCTGTGTCACCATGCTGAGTCAGGGAGACTTTTCCCAGTTTGTCTATTGCCTCACAAATGTGCTTATAGTGATTTTTGATGCATAATTTTTTTAATATAAAAAATGCAACCAGGGCTCCCCTGGTGGCGCAGTGGTTGAGAGTCCACCTGCCGATGCAGGGGACACGGCTTCGTGCCCCAGTCCGGGAAGATCCCACATGCCGCAGAGCAGCTGGGCCCGTGAGCCATGGCCACCGAGCCTGCGCGTCCGGAGCCTGTGCTCCGCAACGGGAGAGGCCACAACAGTGAGAGGCCCGCGTAGAGAAAAAAAAAAAAAAAAAGAAACCAGAAAAAAATGAGAATAATATTTCGTGGCTGTCAGAATTAGGAAGTCTTCGAATCATAAAAACATTGGAAGAAACAATAAGCAAATTACTTTTGTATAATCCCTACCCTCATAAAGCTCATATTCCAGCTATTCTCACTTGTGCCTTCTTCCAGGTAAACTTTAGAATAATTTTGCTGTCATCCCCACACACATTAAAAATCCCATTAATACTCCGACTGAGGTCATGTTACACTTAAGTAGTCCTATGATCCAAGGTGAAGCTGAGGCCTTTATCAGGAAAGCAAAGATTTTTCCAGAAACCCCCAGCAAATATCTGCTTCCATAACATTACCGAAAACTGTCCCACACGTAACTACGCTCCCCTGAAAAGAAGGCTACAAAATGATGTTTAGGTTCCAGCCTCTGAAATGGAGGTGGGAGAAGGAAGATGAGAAAAGGGGAGGGAGCCCACCTGCAGGGACTCCCACAAAGTCACCATGGAAGAGGGATTAGAGGCAGGAGCTACAGGAGCTGTTTCTGGGAGCACATGTGCAAGACTGGTCGCAGGAGTGTTGCCGTGGGATCCAAATAACACACTGCACACTGCTGAGAAGGCCACCCTGCCCCTCCTTGCTTCAGGTGGCCATGCAGCCTGGACACTCCGACTGGGAGCAACCACTTGGGAGAGTGTGCCCTGCAGATCCAAGAAGAGTCTGGAGAAGCCAGCAGAGCAGTGCCCTTGTGAGGGGCCTCTATAAATGCCTGTGGGTATTGATTCTTTGGGCAAATGCTGTTGGCTGCCTACCCAACAGCCACAACCCGTCCCCTTCTTCATAGCTTACAGAACCACAGTTTTGTTCCAGCAGCCATGCTCCCAGCAGCCATGAATAAATCATGTTTGGTCAAAGACCATCACAGCAATTGCAGTCCATCTTGGCCAGTGATTGTTCTATTCTGATGGGCAGCATGACCCAGCTTTAGGCAATGAGATGTAAGGGGAAGTCTGCTGGGAGTGGTTCTAGAAAATTTTGTATGTCTGATAAAAAGACACAGGCTTGTGAAAAGAGATTCCTTGGCCCTTGACCCTTCTTCCTGCCTTGAACATGGTTACGTGTGGACATTTTGCTTGGAGCTGTGGTTCTTCCAACAAAAGCAATTTTCGCAGGTTGGCAAGTGTGGAAACAGAAAAAGCCTAGGTCCTTGACGATTTTGTTCAGTAAGCCAGTGCATCACACCTGGAACTGCCTGTCTCTGGTCTAATGATGGAGATGATGAAAATCTTTATTATTTAAGCCACCATTGGTGGGGTTGTTTTAGTACTTGCTACTGAAAGCATTTCTAAATGATAGAGCCCTTGAAAAAGGAGATCAAGCAGAGCATTGTAAGTTGGTTTATTCTTCAGTAAAGACCTGGGAGGCAGAAGATGTCAACAGGAGGCTAGCAAATCTGAGTAATAATAAGAATGTGACCTCTTTCCAGTACCTACAGGCAGTGAGGCTTAGAGGCAGTCAAGTAATGCTTAAAATGTAATTTGAGAAGAAGTGACATTTTTTTACAATACAGTTTTCCTTTGTTGGAAGAAAATGTATTTCTCTCAATTATTTAAATCTCTTCTATCCCTAAGTTTTATATTTTTGTCGTATGTGCCCCACCTATTTCTTGTTAGGTTTATTCCTAGGTATTTTATGTTTGGGGCTCTCAGGCGGTTAAGGTTTCCTGAGGATCAGTCTTTTGCCTCTTTTCACCCCACAATTGCCTGAATGACACCTCCTTTCCTACCCTTCCCCTAAATACTACTTCAAGCTACTATTTCTCCATTCTGAGCAAATACACTTAACCTCCTAGGTACACAGACTTTTGCCTGGACTGTTTTTTGGAGGCCATCCAACCCTGATTGACAGGAAAAGGTAACATTTGGAATCCAGTGAGCTTGAGGTTAGAACATGTCATGTCAGCAATTGCTAAACAACAGTACATCAGATTAGGTCAAGAATTTGTGAAATGTTTGTGCCAAGTGAAATGTCAAAGCACATAGTGTGTGAAGGAAAAAAACCTCTGTGCCAGTCAAAATGTCATTCTGTCTTGCAGTGAGTAATTTATTCCTTTCTGTCTTTATTGCTGTTCTTGTTTCACACTTATTAATGTTGCCTCTAAATAATTGAAATTAATAGTGGCATTATCAGTGGCTAAGGGTAAAAACTATGGAGCTAATTTAGAATCACTCAGTCAGTTTGGGCTTGTTTTGAAAATGGAAGTTGTTAACTCAACCTTAAAAAAAAGCCTTTACCTGAGTATCCAAAGCATTTACACTGCAGCCAGTATTTGTTCTGCTAATTTCTGTAACAAGTAAAAAGAAGGCACGGAGATAGTGGAGAACAAATGTTTTTTAAATGCTGT
The DNA here is from genome assembly GCF_963455315.2 of Globicephala melas. NCBI lineage: Eukaryota > Metazoa > Chordata > Mammalia > Artiodactyla > Delphinidae > Globicephala > Globicephala melas. Next base: position 129,002,378 of record NC_083317.1, on the reverse strand, counting down.
ATCTGAGGAATTGCAAACAAGATAGAAATGCCATAGATAGAATGATTAGATCCAGGTAGCCCTCAACAAATGGAATGCCAGTGGCTGTTGAGTGGATTACAAAGCAAAACTCCATAATGTTTGTCACCATTTTCCCACTGGTTTTAATGTCTAAATTGGCAGAGCTTCCCAGAACATGGCTCCTCTCCACGCCATTTGCTTTCTCTGAGAGCAGATTTCTGTTGCACAGTCATGGCCAAACAGTGGGGAACTGGTTTTGCTCTTGATGCTACAGCTGCCTGGTTAATAAACCAAAATGCTTCTCTGTAGGCAGAAGGGCCAGGACTGGAGTGAGGTAATTGAGGTGCCCAGATCACAACGTCTCAGGTGGCCCTCATTCCCATGTGCCCACCTGCACTTACGTGACCTTGAGAGTGAGCAATTCCTTAAATGCTGCACCCTAGGTTCCTCACTTACCTCACCCTTGTCCTGGCCCCGGTAGGCATTGTTGCTGCCCTTGGAACTGAAGAAAAGGACTTGGAAGTAAAGAAGAACTCTATAAATCTCTGATAATGATAACTGGGTTTCTACCCAATAATATTATTCCACATATTAGAAATTGAACAATATGAGTTCGAAGAGTCATGAGAAGCATGTATTGCTAAAATGAGAGAAGCCTCTCAACAAGGATTCCAATTAATGGGTCAGAATGGGCCGACGGTGTAAAAGGACCATGTGGGACCACCATGCTCCAGAGTGTGGGCTTCAAATTTTCAGACTTGGAGCTCAACTTTATCAGCATAAAGAGAGATGGTCCAACTGAGGGAAACTGGCAAGAGAATTACAAATAGACAGAATCCCAATTTACTAAGTTAGAGTTGTAGATATCTTCCAGTGACGATATCCCAGTGTTCAATGTTTAGGACATCCCTCCCTAGAGTCAGGGGATGTGGAACAAAGTAGTCATCAGAGGGCTGCAGATAATCATGGAGAGAGAGCAAAGGGTGTGGGTGTCAATGGCCAGGATATTTCATCCAGGTCAGGGAAAAGTCCTGCCTCACCCCAGAATACACTGTGTGTATCCGTCACTCAACAAATATAAATTGTGCACCTACCATGTGTTCAGCAAACCCTGTCAGCTCTCCCTTCAAATGAATTTTAAATCCAGTACTTCCTGCTACCTCCACAGTAACCATTTAATTCAAGTACCATCTTCCTGCACCTGGATTAATGGACTAGGCCCCCTAATTGGTCTCCTGCTTTCCACCGTCTCCCTGCCACAGATCAGGTTGTCAGGCTGATCCTTTTAAATGTAAAGGACCATCATGTATTTCCACTCAAAACACTCCATTGGCTTCCTACCTGTTAGAATAAAAGCCCAGATATCTTTCTTGGGCTGCTACACCTGCGTGCTCTCACCCCCACTCTCTCTCTGATCTTGTCGTGTCCCACCACTACCCTCCTCACTCACTCCGTAGATTCTTTCATCCTGCTCCTGGGACACCCGAAGAGTGCTTTTGCTTAAGGACCTCTGCACATTCCCCTCCTGCTTGAATAATCTATTCCCAGATATTTGCAAGGCTCACTATGCTGAATGCCTAAATATCTATGCCTAACTGGAATCTTATTGCAGGAGTCATAGATGACCACCCTACCTGAAACAGCACCCTGACTTCACTTTATGTCCCCTTACCCTGAAGTATTTTTCTTTAACCATCTGACAAGTTTTCTGTCTCCCTGCAGTAGAAGCTAAGCTCCATGAAATTTTTTGTTCATTGTTAAATCCCTATCACCTAGAACATTGCCTGGAATGTGGTAAATGTCCCAAATATATTTGCTGAATTAAGGCTGAAGACACCTAAGTTATGTATGTAATAATTCTAATCACTGGAGGGGAGTATTCTCTGGTGACTCAGGACTTTTCTCTGGCCTGGTTGAAATAGCCTTTCCAGATTCTTGATCTCCCTTTGATTTCTAATGGACTACATGAGGTATGAGAGAGAAAAAGAGGGACCAAGGAGAAACTGAGATTTTTAATATGCACAAATGGAAGAACAGAGTTCCATTTATTGAGTCACGGACAACTATGGAAGGAGTAGATTTGGGAGCTGAGGGATGAAAATCCACAATTCACTTTTGAACATATTAAATTTAAGATGCCTAATGGGTATCCGGTAGAGATGTTAAGAAGGCAGTTAGATATAAGAGTCTGCAGTTCAGGGGAGAGGTCCAGGCAGGACATACAAATGCAGCAGCACATGGAAGGTGTTTAAAGTCATGGAACTGTGTCCATCCCCCGGGAACGAGTGTAGGCAGAAAAGAGTGGAGTTCCGAGGACCAAACAGTGCGACACTGACATTTAGAATTCAGGGGGATGAGAAAACACCAGTGAAGGACACTATAAAGCAAGCAGAGAAAAGAGGTAGCAGCTGAAGAAGGATAGGTATCTAGGAAGGTTTTTTTTTTTGAAGTACAGTTGATTTACAATGTTGTGTTAGTTTCAGGCATACAGCCCAGTGATTCAGTATGGATGGATGGACAGATAGATAGATTCTTCTTCAGATTCTTTTCCCTTATAGCTTATTACAAAATTTTGAGTATAGATCCCTGTGCTATATAATAGGTCCTTGTTGGTTATCTATTTTATGTATAGTGGTGTGTATGTGTTAATCCCAACCTTCTAACTTATCCCTCCCATTCTTTCCCTTTTGGTAACCATAAGTTTGTTTTCTATGTCTGTGGATCTATTTCTGTTTTGTAAATAACCTCATTTATATCTTTTTTTTTCAGATTCCACATGTTAGCAATATCATATGATATTTGTCTTTCTCTGTCTGACTTCACTTAGTCTGATAATCTCCAGGTCCATCCATGTCACTGCAAATGACATTATTTCCTTCTTTTTCATGTCTCAGTAATATTCCATTGTGTATATATACCACATCTTCTTTATCCATTCATCTGTTGATGGACATTTAGGTTGCTTAGGAGGGATTTTTTTAATATAAGAAATATTAAGGTATATTTGATGCAATGGAAATGATCCAGTGAAAAAGAAAAAAAATTAAAGATATAGGAGAGAAGGATAATTGCAGGAGTGAAATTCTAGAGTAGGGAAGAGGGGCTGGATCCAGTGCAGAGGTGGTGAGGCTGACTTAGACAGAAGCACACACAGTTCACCCATCACAACAGGAGGAAAGGCAGAGTCTATGTGCACAGATGCCAGAAGGTGGGAAGATGTGGTGGAGCTTGTGGAAGTTCTTTTCTGGCTGCTTCTATTTTTCCAGTGAAATAATGGACTGGAGGTATTAGTGATATGCGAAGACCATAGGGAATCAGATGTTCAGAGGAATGCATTGAGTAGAGGTAAGCGAGTGGGGTGTTTGAAATTGTAGGGTTTTTGGTGAGGAGTACAGTTGTCAAATTGCCTCATGTGAGGCTCTAGTCATAGGAGCAGTGATTGAGGTGGGAACAGAGACAAGACCACGTATGTAACTGGCCGGGGTATTGGATGAAAGGTCTTTCCTGATGTAACCTGGGGCTGACACACGTGTGAGTAACCACATTGGCTACTATTCCCTGAGCAACTCCCGTGTCCCATACAATCTATGCAATTCTCTCCTTTAATCCTCACAATAACCCTACAACAGCCCCAAGAATGAGAAGTTGTTACCCTCCAATTGTTTCATCTGTGTCCCAGATGAAAAAAGTGAGGTTCACAAAGGTTCATTAACTAGCTCAGGGTAACAAGCAATATGGATACAGGATTCAGACTCAGGTCTTCTAACCCCAAAGCTAGGTCCTTTCCCTTGGCCTGTACCGTACCTCTCCAACTGCATCACCTGCAAGCTTTAGTCCACAACCACCAGTTACAAGGGAGTTTGGCCACGAAGTCTTATGGCTCAGCTTTTGTTGTCTGAGCCTGAGGCAGAAGATGCTTCAGTCTCCTGAGAGAATAAGGCTCTTTTTCCCCTTTAGGTTAGTGTCATTTTGGGGCGTTGCAAACCAACAGAAGGAGGAGAGTCTAACAGCTATAGCCTTTTGGGGTTTATTTGTTTCAGGGGGTATCTTATTGGCCTGCCCCAGCAGCTACCTTGTCTTACTATACAGGAGACCCTTAGAAAATCCTGCAGTCAGAGTCAGGGGCCTTCTGGCCGTCTGTCTCACGGTAACCCCTCCTCCATCCAGAAAAAAGTGAGGCCTAATAACCTGTCGTTAATATACTTAAAGTGTTCTACTGAAAGTCCAGGGCTTTTTATCTCCAGGAGATAATTTATGCAAGTGATAAGGAGAGTAGAGACATGAAAGTTTTCACAAACTTCATCCATTTCTTGCTGCAGTTGGGAGAAATTTGCATGCATCTACTTTGTGGTAATTCTACGAAAGAAGAGAGGAATCCTACTTCTCAGTGCCCCAAATGAGAAAAAGAACAGTTGCAGTTGAATGTCATCACTGTTAATCATCTAGACCAGAACCGTCCAATAGAACTTTCTGCAATAAAGGAAATGTTCTGTATTTGTGCCTTCCAATTCAGTAGCCATTAGCCACATAGGGGTATCAAACACTTAAAACACAGCTAATACAATTGAGGAACTGAATTTTAAATTTATTTAATTTCAATTCATTTAAATTTCAGTTTAAGCCATCTATGGCTAGTGACTACCATACTGGACTGCACAGATCTAGATTATAAAACAAGAGGCCAAGCCACCAAGCCCCTCTGAGCATGGTAACCAAGTCTGCCCACAAAACCTTGCCGTGAAGACCCTTGCTTAGTCACCTCCTCCTAAGAAATTAGAGTCCTCACTGCTCACAACTTTTGAACAAAAAAACAGAAACCCCATGTAATCATTTTCTATTTCTGCAACAAATTTCCACCAACTTTGAAGGTTAAGCCAACACATATTTGTCTCACAGTTTCTGTAGGTCAGAAGTCTGCATATGGCATGAGTCAACTGAGTTCTCTGCTTAGGGTCTCACAAGGCTTAAGTTAAGGTGTGAGCCAGGCTGCATTCCTTTCTGGAGGCTCTGGGGAAGAATCCACTTCCAAGCTCATTCAGGTTGTTGGCAAAATTCAGTCTCTTGCCGTTGTAGGACTAAGGTTTCTCTGCTGACTGTCAGCTACCCTTAGCTCTGAAAGGCCTCTGCCTGGTCCTTGCGCATGGCCCCTCTATCTCAAGAGCCAGCAGCAGCACCTTAAATCCTCCTCATGCTTGGAATCTCTCTGCCTTGCCCTTCTGCCTCCAGCTTTTAAGGGCTCCCATAATTACACTGAAACTACTCAGATAGTATCCCTATTTTAAGGTCAATTGATTAGTAACCTTAATTACATCTGCAAAGTGTCTTTGGCCAATTAATATAACATAACCACAGGAGTAATATCAGGGAGCAAAAATCTGGGGGCCAAAATTCTGCCTATCACAACCAGACAGCAGAGGATGGAGAAACCAGTGAGGCAATAGCTGGCAATTACTTAGTGCTTTCTTGAGTAGATAATAGAAAGGACTTGTTGGAAAAAATAATTTTTAAAAACCTCTTTTGACTATTTTCTGTCTCTTAGAATCTTGAGGTATTTGTCTTACTTCATGATTACAAGAAACTGACAAAGTGGTGGCCATCCCTGATCTCTGTTAAGGATCCCCAAACATTTCAGGTTACAGTCCTTGGAGAGTCTTAATCTTCAGAATAGCTTCCAGCCCAGAAAAGAGAGCTGCTACCACCTTAGAGGTCCTTCCCAGCATAGCAGCAGCTACGAGCAATTTCCAGCACTCTTTCTGGTTTAGCCAGTGCTGAGTTAGATATTAAGTACTGATAAGGACAACCTGGCCTGGAGGCTGTTAATTAATGAACAACTCAGTGTGCAAACTAAGCTCCTCAGCTCCAGTTAGCAAAATTTCCAATGAGAAAATGAAGTGAACGGAAAAATACTTCCTTCCAATTAGGTGAAAAGAGACACTGAGTTTTCAAGCCTTAAACAAAGAGCTGCTTTGTGTCTGTCCTCCTGGAGAGAAAGGAGGAAGATATCATTGAGCTAGGAGTTCAGAGAAAGAGAGAGAGAGAAAACTGAGGGAGGACCAGTCTGCTACCTGAAAGAGAGTGAATAAAAGACAAGCTGATGCATTTCCCAAGAGTAAGCACACAGGTGGTCTGGAAGTTCCCATGAGAGAAGTCGCTCAGGGGGCCACAAAGTTGAGAACGTGTAAGAGCCAATCCCTGGTTGAGAAGGTCACGGGAACAGCCCAGCGCTAATAACCCCTCCTCTGCCCATCATATCAGGAACCACTTAAAATGTACCTGTATGTTAAGCCCCATTTCAGACTCTGGGAGCCAGGTGTCTTTCAACAGGGGCAGTAAAAATAGAGAAGTAAGGAAAATCTTTTAGCCAGCTTTCTGCAGAATTCCTCTTAGAGAAGCAACTACCTTGTTTAGGAAAATACCTTGAAAAGCCAGGTGGTGCTAAAGGGTGAGCCCTGGGACAGGGGCTGGCAGGAGTTAACAAGGAAGCAGATAAACATCTCTGCTTAAAAAAAAAAGAACAAAAAGGGACTTGGAGTGGGAGAGAGTGAAAGAGAAAAGAGATGGGAGAGAGAGGGGAGGAAAAAGAGGCTTAGGCAATGCAGTAGGAAGTCTAGAATCTGGGAGTTGGGAGAAAAGGCAAAGGGGATTTTTCAAACAGGCCTATCTGATGTTAACTCTGTGTCACCCACTGTCTAGTGCTGATCTGGAGGGCCACCAGAAGTTCTCCAACGTGCTGCTAACTTCTATGAGTACTGCTTTAGGAGGGAACCAAGGAAAAGGAGCTAGATCCCGTGACTAGGTCCACTTGGGGGTGGAGAACTCAGCCAAAGCTGGGCATCACAGCAGGAGGGGCTGTGTAGAAACCCGAGGAGGGTGCTGAACTTCCCCAGGATGGGCTTGAGACAATCCTAACAGGTACTACGTGGCAGGGTGACTACAGCTGATGTCTGAGTCACATAAAGATTAGATCAGCCACTCGCCAATTCAGCACTGCATTTATCTTGCTGCTTTTCCTGTCTTAATTTAATATCAATTTTACCCAAACCTGAATTTACAGTTTTTCCCTCTTGGACCAAATTCCCAGTTTCATACCTAAATCCCCAGCAACTGGCCCCCTACCCACTACAGGGCTGGGTGAGGTGTGGTCGCCCTAGCAAAGGGAAGCAGTGTTGGGGAGACCCACTGTTATCATGATGAAAACTCTTGGGAGTAGCTTTATTTTCTGGTCACCTGGTCAAGTTGGGTTGACCAAGGAGTTTAGGTGCTGATTTCTTCTCTCTCCTAAGGCTGAAGACTCTGTAGCTGAGGCCCAAGGCTTCTGAGGGGACACCAGGGTTGAGGGTGTGTCACCAACATGAGGAGAGGCTTAGCTAATTTGTCAGGACCCATGATTAGATGCGCTTCAAAGGCCTGGGAGCATGTATAGTTCTATTCCTTTGATTCAGGTCTAACAATTCTACCCTCTATATTTGAGGCTGGTTCATGCAGAAACACAAACAACCGTATAGCCATGTTGCAACCCTTTGGTGCCCTGGGCAGAGGCCTCTTGTTGCTGACAAGACCGAGAGGGTGGGCAGCACCTAGCCTCAGACACCACCTGGCACCCTCTCTGCATGGGCTTAGAAACCCCTTATGCCAGAGGCCCAAACAGATTCTCCAGGCTAGTTAATTCTGCTTTACCTATCTCTCCACTACTGGCAAGCTTTGCTGCCACCCTGAATACTAGCCCCTCTGATGGCCTGTCTTTTTCTGTTACTGTTACCTCCAACCTCCCTTGGCTCATCCTTACTTTTCCCTCCCCACAACCCCACCCTTTCCACTGGCCCTCTGGAACCCTCATTCATTGACAAACTCCCTTCTCTACAATGTAAGGCTTTCCTTGGGCTCCTTTCCCCTCCTTCCTGGACTGAAACACAACACTTGTTGAAGGATACTGCCTTTCCCGCAGGCCCCTGGGAGTGACGTTTTATTCTTCCATTCTTCACACACCCCATGGCTATTTGGGAAAAGGAATATATTTATATCTTCTGGCTCCCTATGACCATATTCAAACACTTATTCTTCATTCAGTTAGAAAAACTCTCTACCCTTTGTTGTGGCCATCATTGTCATCTATCCTTCTCTTGGTCACTCCTTCCACATTCACTGGACCTCAGTCTAACTCTCTTCCCCAAGTCTTGCCAAGGTTACAGGTGACTTTCACCTCCTCTCTCTTCGCCAGCCATTCCTGTGGCTTCACCCTGAACGTAACCATTACCCAGAGCTATTTCAATTCTGCCAACTTAAAGTCCAATATCCCACCAAAACCCATTACCAGTCCATTTTCCAGTTCCCTCTTTTAAGACAACTTCTCTTTGACCTCCTTTAGTGTGCTAACCCATGGGTTCCTCTATTTTATTCTAATCTCTCTCCCATCTGCGTTCACTGTCTCACCTACTTGGGCCTTATGTGCTGTTCATTAAACCAGTATTTTACCACTATCTTTTATCGGTCCATTCAGAGATAGAAACCCCTGAGAATCAGCAAGCTAATTTATAAATGAAACACTAAAAACAACGAACAGTGTTCTACATAAAATAAATATTAATAAAATAACACTTCTACTAGTATTGACATTATCCAGGTAATCTTAAACTTTTCCACAGGGCTCTGGCTAATATTTAATGACTAGTAAGTCTGAACAAAAGTCAGAGGCCTATAGGTAAACTCTACTTGGATTTAAATAGAGCCAATTCACCTCCCAGTTGGATTTTGAGCAGTGTTGGAGCAGTAGAACTCAGAGGATTCTATCCAGGAACAAATTAAAATTTTATTATCCAACAAATGTTTCTCCTCTCAGCACTATCCTGGTGCCTTGTCTTTTTAAAGAATTGTCATAATGTCTTCAGAGGATTATTGCCATTTCAACCTAACTCTCCATCCATCTTATATCACGTTTCTTCTTTTATCATAATGTAGAAACACTTCTTAACGTCAAACTATGAAAAGTCACTTATATCCAATATTCTTGCAAAAATGTATTAATACTAACCTTCAAATCAAGTCTCTGCAGGAAGCCTTGGCCATAACAGGTGGGCCTTGCTGTTCAGATAGCAGGCACTGTTTTCTTCTTCCTTCTCCACTTCAAGCCATGGCTCTCTAGAGTTGACACCCACAATCTTATAAGAAGACTGTCAACGTTTGCATCCAGCAAAGGGTTAGGAAAACGGTTGCCAGGAGATTGTAAAAAGGAAAAGAAATTGCAGGGCAAAAACAACAGAGATGGATGTAGAGGTAGGTCAGGCAGAGATCAACAATAAAAGACAGAAATCTGAGCCTAATGCAACAGACTGAACCCAGGTACAGGCAGGGGTTGAGGGGCCACAGGAAGAACCCACTCAAAGAACTGGGGTCAAAAGAGTGAGGGGCACCGGGTAGAAGAGGTGTGTTGAAGCATTCTGTTCACTGAGGCACAGGGGAGATAGAAGCATGGGCCCAGTCTTAGGAAACAGGGCTGGCAGGATCAAGGTGTGAAGCAGGCCCCATATACCTGGCAGACATGTCAGGACAAGGGTTTTTTTTTTTTCTCTTCTTTTTTTTAACTTTTTTTTTTTTAATTTTAGAATCTTATTTATTTTTTTATACAGCAGGTTCTTATTAGTCATCCTTTTTTTTTGCAGTACGCGGGCCTCTCACTGTTGTGGTCTCTCCCGTTGCGGAGCACAGGCTCCGGATGCGCAGGCTCAGTGGCCATGGCTCACGGGCCTAGCCGCTCCGCGGCATGTGGGATCTTCCTGGACCGGGGCACGAACCCGTGTCCCCTGCATCGGCAGGCGGACTCTCAACCACTGTGCCACCAGGGAAGCCCCTCAATTCTTTATTATATCATCTCCCCTCAATTATTTCAATCTTCTTTCTCACCCATTCTCCTGATCAACACAGCACAGCTCCAGAAGTGGAGTATGTGAACAGAAGCCGCCATAAAGGAGCTGGGAGTGAAGGGGAGGTGGAGGCTGTGAATACATATATGTTAATCTTTTTGAGCCAGAGATGATCAGAGGAGAGGAGAGCAGAGATCCAAAGGAGCTGAAGAAGGGAGGGAGGGAGAGGGAAGGGTAAGAGGAGAGATGGAGAGAGAGACAGAGAGAGAGAGAGACAGAGAGAGAGAGAGACAGAGAGAGGAGAGAGAGAGAGAGAGAGAGAGAAGGAACTGAATGAGGCTGGAGTTGTGGTGGTGAGAAAACTGGGAGTGGGTGGGTCAATGAATGGGCCTGGGGAGACAGACCTGCAAAGGCCAGAATAGCACAGGGTGTGTGTGTGTGTGTGTGAGATTGTAATTTCTGCCCATGGTCTCTTGGAGATTTTATGAACTTCTTTGCAGTTGGAATTGTGTTTTACTCTTGGATGCCACACAATGATAAAACTGGCTGCAAGGTGGCCCAGATCTCAGGGGATTACAGTATAAGACATTGCCCCTCCTCTCTAGATGTTCATAGTCCAATAGGGGAAACAGCCATTTAACATAAAAGAACACAATAAAACATTGCTGAGTGCTGTGTCACAGCTCTCTGTAGGGCAAGGGGGTGGCAGATGGGCAAGAGGTCATCTAGTTTACCTCTAGCTCAAGAAAGGTATGTGCTCTCTCATCAGTAAGGTCAATGGAGCTTAGGAGGGGATATTTTCTAGCTCCCAAATTGATTACCAAGAGCAACCTATGCCTCAGTCCTGGACAAGAAGAAGCAGAAGATCCAAATTCCCTCCTCGGACTGATCAAAATTCTGTCACCTCTAAGGCTTACCTGGGTGTCAGGCAGCCAGCAGCCCGCTTGGGCTAATTGAGGGCTTCCTTTCCTTTTCTAACTAAGAGCTGTGTGGATAGGGCGTGTCTTCCTTTCTACTCCAATATCACCTAAACAAAGGAAAACGTGTGTAAACCGGGGTGTTAGCATAAGAGAACACTGTACCAAATCACATAAATATGGAAGGAGAAAATGGGTGAATGCTCAACGAAGCCTGAAATTATGTAAGTGAAACACAAAGTCAGCCCCAGAGCAGCTGCAATATTATAGCTGTGGTTTTCATTGAGTTTGCTTCCCCCAGGCCAAGGGAGTTTCCAAGCAGGGCTGAAGCAATCACTTTGCTGCTTTGTGCCAGCCAAATGACTCACTCCCAAACCTGTTTAATATGAAACAGCATTAGGAGACTGGAGATAGCCTCAGGGAGATCAGCTGCTAACCAGCTCAGATTATAGCTGCAATTCCTCAAACACGGCCACTTAAGAGTGTCTCTCTGTGTGTCTTCAGGGGCATACGACACTAAAAGAAAGGGACTGTCCTTGAAGCAGAAAGATCAGGGTACTGGTTCCCATTCGGTAGCAGTTCATCATGTGATTTAGGTCAGCCTCACCTGAAAAATGAGACTGATACCTTGTGCATAAAATAAGTCAATACCTACCCCCTGTGGTAGTTTTTGAGAATTGAATAAGAAATATTATGAGAATTAAGTGAGATGAGGGAAATGGTAGAGACCTGTAAACCAGGTATTATCATTACACACAGGTGTCATAAATCTCTTTTTACATTTTCATTGGAACTAGAGGGAATTTCCTTAAATAGCAGGAATGAGGAAATAAACACAACAAGAACTTTGCTTCCTACTTTAATATCAGCGGCAGTGAAAGCACCAGTTTAGTGGGTTATTGTGGACTTTTGTCATCCAGGCAGTAAATTGGAGTCTTCTCAAAGAGATTAGAGCTCCTCTCCTCAGTGTTATCTGGGGCTATCAGTTAGACCATCTCTGATATTTTCCATCCAGAATTTTAATGAGATGTCTGAGAAATTTATGAAACTATTTCTCCCATTTATAATTACATGGGCAAGAAAATAAGCAAAAGGATCTTTCATTCTTTTTTTTCTCTCTTTATTCCCTTCTTCTTCTTTGTTTTCTACCCCAGAGGAACTGAGTGAAGCAGGTAAGATGAGTGAGGCATTTGTCTCAGATGAAAATTTTTTTTGAATTTTATTTTATTTATTTTTTATACAGCAGGTTCTTATTAGTTATCGTATTAGTGTATACATAATACACTAATTACATGTATATATAGTAATTTATACATATTAGTGTATATATGTCAATCCCAATCTCCCAATTCATCACACTACCACAACCACTTTTCCCCCTTGGTGTCCATACGTATGTTCTCTACATCTGTGTCTCTATATCTGCCCTGCAAACCGGTTCATCTGTACCATTTTTCTAGGTTCTGCATATATGCGTTAATATACAATATTTGTTTTTCTCTTTCTGACTTACTTCACTCTGTGTGACAGTCTCTAGATCCAGCCACGTCTCTACAAATGACCCAATTTCGTTCCTTTTTATGGCTGAGTAATATTCCATTGTATATATGTACCACATCTTCTTTATCCATTCATCAGATGAAAATTTTAACTGAGTGCCAAAACCCTCAAAAATCAACATAGGGACTTCCCTGGCGGTCCAGTGGTTAAGACACTTCTACTGCAGGGGTTGCAGGTTTGATCCCTGGTCGGGGAACTAAGATCCCGCAAGCCGCAAGGCACGGCCAAAAAACAAAAACAAATCAAGATAAATATACTTTAATGAATATTTTCAAAAATAAAATTAATGCCAAAAAAGATGAACAAAATATCACATTTTTAGATAAACATCAGTGACAATGCCATACCAAGACATATTGAAGCCTGAGGCAAAAGGAAAAATCAGCACTCCTGATCCTGTCTGTTTAAAGCTTGGTATTTTGTTCATCATTGATTTTTGCCTTAATCTTGATGTATCATGTGTAGCAATTTTGTTTCATTCTTAGTGGCATATAAAATTATAGTTTGCCTTAGTATTGATGGCATCTTAGATTTGGCAAAGTGCTTTCCATGCGGTATGTGGAATAAGAATGACACCTGGCAATGAAATTCAACTTGGCTTTGTTTCTCTCTGTTTCCTTTACACATTTATCCAGTGGAAGTCACCTTCCCTGTTCCTGAGCAAAAACTCTGTGAGTCCCATGGCTTTTCTGTTCCCTCTTAAATAATGAACAATCCCACAATCATTTTAAATCACAAACACAGTCTCAGTTTAGCAATCAGAATACATAATCCCCTGAAATAATCAAAACTCACAACTTCACTTAGTGGTAAACCTTCTCCCCTCCACCAGACCTGGGGGCTGGCAGCCTGCAGTAGGAAAGAAGAATAGGGTCTTCTGCTCTCTGCTTTCCCTGGATTTCTTCTTCACCCACTAAACACCTGCTGTTTTGTTCTCCTCCCGTATGGTAGGGGGTTAGCAGCAAGGATAGGAAGGGGATAGAACAGTTCTTACCTGGCTGGGTGGCTTCACACTCTCTGAGCCAGGAAGATGGTTAACGGTGACTCTTTCTCTTTGGGCATCTTTCTTGGCTCATCAGAGTTTCCCTCTCCTTTCAGGTGTCTGTAACACTTGTCCCATCTGGGTGGTGACTCCATGGATGTTTATTATGTAATGAGCTCTGCCCTTCTGTATGCTTTATATATTCTAAAATTTCTTAATTTAAGAAAAAAGAACTGTGAGAGAGAATAAGGGGGAAGAAAACTAAATCTACATGAAAACAACCTTTACTGGATAGAAACTTGCCTTACCTCTCTCTCTCTCCCCCTCCTCTCTTGTTTTACTACCAGCCATATCTTCTCTCCTGGTCTTCATTTTTATCCCCTCGATAGACCTATACAAATAAAAGTTTGTCTAGATGAAGATAAACTTCCTTGCCCTTGTCACATGCTAGTTTATTTCTTACTCTTTTTGAATAAGCAGAGCCATATCCCGCTGGTTTCTAATTTCTTCAAGAATAAATGGCCATGGCCAGAATCCAGTCCACTCTCAGTCCCCTGGGAACTCGTCAGGAGAGCTGGAACATGTCTGCCCTCGACCTCTAGGGCAGAAATCAACAAGAGTCCCAGAGCAAGAAAAGCACTGTAAAAACAGCAGTGTCACCAAAGGCAGAAAACACATCTCATTCTCACCATTGAGAGTCCCACTGTTCTGCTGGTCTCCAGGCACTGGAACTGAAGAGAGAAGAATGTTGCAGAGGCTAAACAGTTGTCCCCACTTTAACAAAATAATTGCCTTCATTGTTTAACTTCACAGTACTGGCAATATATTACTTATATTCTTGAGGGCTCATTTTCCATAGCAAATTCTTCAGTGTTCTGCTTTATTGGTGGTATTTAAATGTGTGGTTCTATTTTGCCTTCTAGGATCTATAGAGGCTGGAACTGGAAAACACATTCTCACACATTTCAAAGGGCCTGCCCAGATTCAGGATGTCTGAGTCAAAACACTTTTCCAACAGGACAAGTTTCGGGAGGATAAGGAGAGAACAACTTGCTGTGGGTAGGTCTTGCAGATAAGTCAACAAAGCACAGAGGGAAATCAATGCAGAGTCCAAGCCCTCTGTGACTAGGGCTGGTATTTATGATTGAGGAGTTGCTTGCAGCAGCCAGCTAGGCTTGGGGGTGGGGGGATGGGGGGAAGGCATCCATTCCAGGAGGCAAATCTGTACTCACTGCTATCCCTTGCTGCCTTCAATCTCCTTCTGAAACTCATCCCAGAGGGGTTAATAAAAATGAACAGAAAATGCTGGTAGATGAGACAAATAAAGTAAAATGTGAACAGGGTGAAGAATCTCACAGAACAGAAATGGGATTCCATTAAGCCATGAACTCAGAGGAAGAAAAAAAAATTGCATCTTTATTTTCAACCTCTAACTGAAAATCTAGCATTTCCTTCAATAATGAATGGAGGCAATATACCAGAGCAGTTTCACACCACCAATGACTTTGTCACCAATAGAATTCACAGATATCTTCAATTAGCTTTATGGCTGTTGCCAGTATCTTGAAATATCATTTTTGTTCAACGTTACTTTGAAATTGTGATGGCAAATAAATTTGTCACTAGATCTTAATATTTAACCTGTTAATAAAGAAGTGTATAGAAATATACTGTACATTTGTTTTAATATTTTGATAACTATATTTCAATACTTGGTTTCCTTTGTGATCCTATGTATTTTATGAAACAGATTTTAGAACACTATTCTCAGAAGAGAGCCATAGGCTTCATAAACTGCCAAAGGGGAAAAAGGTGCAGAATCCTTTCATAAGGCAGTTGCAGAGTAGTTGGAGGGTACAGTTCCTTCCCATCAACCCAAATTCAAAAACATTTGAAAAAGACTTTGGTGAAAAAAAGGAGGAGGGGATAAAGATATAACTTTAGCTATGCCTAGGGACTATGCAATTCACTAGGGTATGAAAGAGGTTAAAGGCATGGACTTAGAGAGTCTCTTGGTTAAAAACAAACGAACAGATGGTTCAGGAGGAATAACCTAGGTGACCCTAGATCCAGTGTCCTGTGTCCTGATAACCCCAATCTGGAATATATGGTAGACCCACAACTTCTCCAAGAAACTGATGTTAATTCAGTTGGATGTCCTTACAACCCTGGGAACGAATGTAGAAATAAATAGAATAGAAGCTTTTTTTTTCTTTTTTTTTTGCGGTACGCGGGCCTCTCACTGTTGTGGCCTTTCCCGCTGCGGAGCACAGGCTCCGGACGCGCAGTCTCAACAGCCATGGCTCACGGGCCCAGCCGCTCCGCGGCATGTGGGATCTTCCCGGACCGGGGCACGAACCCGTGTCCCCTGCATCGGCAGGACTCTCAACCACCGCGCCACCAGGGAAGCCCAGAATTGAAGCTTTTACAGCCAAGTTTCACTTCTCCATTGATTTACAAAAAAATTAAGCAGATAGTCCAAAGAGTTCCCATATACTCTGCACCCAGTTTCCCTTATAATTAATGTCTTACGTTAGGATGGTTCATTTATTACAATGAAGAAACCAATATTGACACATTATTATTAATTAATGGTCATAGTGTATTCAGATTTTCTTAGTTTTTGGTTGTCATGTCTCCTAGGCTGTTCTTAGCTGTGGCAGTTTTGCAGACTTTCCTTGTTTTCACAACCCTGGCAGCTTTGAGGAGTACAGGTCATATATTTTGTAGGATGCCCCCAAATTGGAATTTGTCTGATGTTTTTCTCCTGATAAGACTGTGGTAATGGTTACTAGGAGGAAGATAACAGAAGTAAAGTGTTATTTTTATCACCTCATATCAAAAGTGCATATTATCAGCATGATTTATGACTGTTGATGTTGTGTTTGATCACCTGGCTGATCTAGTGTTTGTCAGATTTCTCCACTGTAAAGTTGCTCTCCTCCTATTTCCAGACTGTACTCTTTGAAAGGAAGTCACCATGCACAGATCACACCCAAAGAGTGAGGAGTTATGTTCCCCTCCTTGAGGTCAAAATATCTGCATCAATTATTTGGAATTCTTCTGTATGGGAGATTTGTCTATTCTCTCCTATTTATTTATTATTCAATCATCTACCTCAGTATGGAATCATGGGTATTTATTTTGTACTTTGAGCTTTAATCCAATACTACTTTATTTATTTTCTTGCTTAAATTGTTCCAACTTCGGCCACTGGGAGCTCTTCCAGTTGGTTCCTGTGCACCTTTGACGTACCCCCATCAGTATGTTTTGTTTTGTTTTTTAATCACTTCCTTACTTTCTGATACTATAATATTCTCCAGTATCATCTTATATATTTCCTGCCACAGCCCTAGAATCAGCAATTCTCTAAGGAGTCCTATTCCTTTTATTGGAGAGTGATATTAGAAATCACATTCTGGACACTAGGTGTACTCCTTGTTACTGGAATGCCCAACTGATTATTTACAAACATGTAAAAAGGTAGTCAGTGTAGGAAGGATAACCATTTCAACAAATGGTGCTGTAGCAACTGGACATACATGGGGGGGGGGCAGGGAGGAATAACCTTAACCTAAAATTCACATTCTGTGTAAAAATTAACTAAAAATGAATCATAGATGTAATGTAAAACATAAAACCATAAAACTTTTGAAAGACAATACAAAATCTTCAGGATCTAGGATTCGGTGAATAGTTCTTAGACTTAAAACCAAAAGTATGATCCAAAAAAGAAAAACTGATAAATTAGACCTCATCAAAATTAGAAACTTTTGCTCTAAAAAAACCAAAACTCTATTAAGAGAAAGAAAAAACAAACCACTACAGACTGGGAGAAAATATTTGCAAACCTCATGTCCAATAAAAGACTATTATTTAGAATATACAAAAAAATCCCAAACTCAACAGTGAAAAAATAAGCAATCTAATTAGAAAATGGGCAAAAGACATGAACAGACATTTCACCAAAATGGATATACAGATGGTAAGTAAGCATATGAAAAGATGCTCAACGTCATCAGCCATTAGGGAAATGAAAATTTAAATCACAAAGACATATCACTACACAGAGAAATGAAAACATATGCTCACACAAAAACCTATACAGGAATGTTCCTAGTAGATTTTTGCATAATAACCCCAAACTGAAAACAACTCAGATGTCATTCAACAGGTGAATAGTCAAATAAACTGGAGTATATCCATACCATGGTATACTACTCAGCAAGAAAAAGGAACAAAGTAATGACATACACAGCAATTTGGGTGACCCTCCAGAGAATTACACAGATGTCAGTGGTTGCCAGGAGCTGGAGCTGAGTGATGGGGTGGGCAGTGGGAGAGGGATTGACTATAAAGGAGTGGCACAAGGGCATTTGGAAGGTTGATAGAAATATTCTATTCCTTAATCATTGTAGTGGTGGTTACACAACTGCAAACATTTGTCAAAACTCAGGATTATACACTCAAAAGGGTAGATTTTATTGTCTGTAACAATTCTGACTCAGGGGACTTCCCTGGTGGTCCAGTGGGTAAGACTCCGTGCTCCCAATGCAGGACCCAGGCTCAATCCCTGGTCAGGGAACTAGATCCCACATGCATGCTGCAACTAAGAAATCCACATGCTGCAACTAAAAGATCCCACATGTTGCAACTAAGACCTGGCGTGGCCAAAATAAATAAATAAATATTAAAATAAATAAAAAATAAAATTAATTTCAATGATGATTGCACAACTCTGTGAGTATACAAAAAATACTGAATTTCATATTTTAAATAGGTGAATTATATGGTCTGTGAATTATGTCTCCATAAAATTGTCACAGGAAGGAAGAGAGGGAAGGAGGGTGGGAAGGAGGGAGAAAACAAAAAGAAAACCAAAAAAGAAAATCAAACACAAACTTCAAACTTTTCAGATTTCCCAAAGTAATCACATTCCCCCTGCAAGGAAACAATGTCTCAAGAAACTTCTGCACATATATCTAATGATTTTATTCTGTTGTAGATGTCCTGCTTCTGCATATTGTGCTCTTCTAATTAAAATCTTGTGTGATACATCTAACTGAGCCTAGATCATACCCTCCCATAGCTGCAAAGAAAGTGGGGAGAGTGAGTTCTGGTTTCAGCCTGGAAGTCAGAACTCCTAAAGGTGGAGATTCCCCAAATAAAGGAAAGCTATTCACAGATGCTAAGAAACTATAAGAATATGATATGATATGATAGAATGTTCACTATGCTCAACCACATGCGGAAAGTGAGTTAAAGCAGGGCAAGGTGGGAGGCAGAGGGACCAGTTAGGTGGCTGGTTCAGGCCCACAAAAGAGAGATGGAGATGATCTGAACCACTGATGGCTGAGGCAGCAGTAATTGAGGCAGAGAGGAGCAAACAGATTTGAGAAACAGTTTGAAAGAAAAGTCAGCAGAATTTGGAGATTTATTCCACAAGAGAGATGAGGAAGAAGGAGGAATTAAGAATTTCTGTCTTATGTTAAAAAAAAATTTCTGGCTTATGTAACTGGGTGGATAATGGGATTTTGATGGAGATGAGCAAGAAACATGGGGGGAAGAGCAGGTTTGGAAGTTAGGGGAAAGAGGAGGGAGTACCCAAATTCTAGATATGTTACTGGTTTCTGGTATAATTCCACTGTGGTCAGAGAACATACTTTGTATGACTTGAATACTTTTACATGTATTGAGCTTTGTTTTACAGTACAAAATCTGGTCTATCTTGGTAAGTATTCCATGTGTATCTAGAAAGTATGTGAATTACTTTATTGGATGGAGTGTCCTACAAATATCAATTAGGTGAAGCTGCTTGATAGTGTTATCCAAGTCTTATATATCTTTGCCAATTTTCTGCCTATTTGTTCTACCAATTACTAGGAGAAGGGTTTGAAATCTACAACTATGATTGTGAATTTGTCTATTTCTATGTTTGCTTCATGTATTCCAAAGCTCTATTATATTAAGTATATAAACATTAGAATTGTTAGGTCCTCTTGATGAATTGACCCCTTTATCATTATGAAATGACCTTTTTTACTTCTGATAATATTCTTTGCTCAGAAATCTTTTCTTCTGGTTAATTTTTCTTTTGTTTGCATAGTAAATCTTTTTCCATACTTTTACTTTTAACCTATTTGTGTCTATGTATTTAAAGTGCATTCCTTGTAAGCAGCATACGGCTGTGTCTTCTTTTTAATCCAGTCTCTTCCTTTTAACTGGGGGTGTTCAATCCATTTACATTTAATGTGATTATTGATATGGTTTGGTTAAAGTCTATCATCTTGTTAATTGCTTTCTACCTTTCCAATTGATTATTTGTTGCTTTCTCCTCTTTTTGTATGTTCTTTTGGATTAATTAAAAAATTCTGTGTTTACATTTTAACTCCTTTGTTGCTTTGTTAGCTCTTATTGTCTGGTTATTTTAGTAGTTGCTTTAGGGTTTATAGTATGAATCTTTAGCTTATCAAAATTTAAATTCAAGTGAAATCGTACCACTTCATGTATCCATACAGTATAAGAAACTTACAGCAGCATACTTTTATTTCCTCTCTTAGCCTTTTTGCTGTTTTTGTCATACATTATAAATCTCAAAATTGTGTTGCCAGATATAGCAAATAAAAATGAATGACACCAAGTAAAATCCAAATTTCAGATAAATAACAAATAACTTCATTAAATAAGTATGTTCCATGCAATATTTTGAAATACTAAAAAGGTAACAATTATTTGAAATTCAGAGTTAACTGGGCACCCCATATTTTATCTGGCAATCATACCCATAATACATTGTATTTTTTGTTTAAATAATAAAGCATCTTTTAAAGAGATTTAATAATAACTTTAAGATTTTATGTATTTATAATGCAGTTACTATTTTTTGTTCTTCCTTCCTTTCTGTAGATCCATAATTCCATTTGGTGTCATTTTTCCTTATGCATGGAGACTTCCTTTAGCATTTATTGTAGTACAGGTCTGCTATGATTAATTTTTTTAGACTTTGTACATCTGAAAAAGTCTTTATTTTGCCTTCATTTTTGAGATGAGAATATAATTCTAGATTGATAGTTCTTTTCAGTACTTTGAAGATGTTATTTCACTATCTTCTTGCTTGCATTGTTCCTAACAAGAGATATGCTGTCATCCTTTCTTTGTTCCTCTATATATAACATGTCTCTTTTCTCCTGCTACTTTTAAGATTTTTCTCCTTATTACTGATTTTGAGTAATTTGATTTTGATATGCCTTCATGTGGCTTTCTTTATGGTTTTTTGTGTTTGGATGTGTTGAAATTCTTAGATCTGTGAGTATATAGTTCTCATCAATTTTGAAAATTTTAGGCCAACATTTATCCAAATATTTTTGTCACCATCTCTCTCCTTTGGAGACTTCATTTACATATGTTAGGCCGCTTAAAATTGTCCCACAATTCACTGATTCTCTTTATGTTTTCAAAATATTTTTTTCCTATGTATGCTTCATTTTGGAAATTTCTATTGGTGTGACTTCAAGTTCACTAATCTTTTCTTTGGCAACATCTAATTTGTCACTAATCTATCCAGTATATTTTTATTCAGACATTGTCATCTTCATCTCTAGAAGTAGAATTTGGGTCTTTTTATGCATCTCATGTCTCTGCTTAACTTTTTGAACATTTAAAACACAATTAGAGTAACTGTTTTAATGTCTTTATCTGCTAATACTAACATCTATGACAGTCCTGGGTTTGTTTTTGATTGATTGACTTTTCTCTTTATTATGGATTGTATTTTCCTAAATCTGATCAAGTTGCTAGTTCTATTATCTGTTTATGAGAAATACAGGGGTAGGGGAACATGTTAAACAACACCTCAGGGGTGTAATCAGTAAAGTGCAGAATGTGGAAAAATCCACAAGACCAACTGTTGATTTCTTCAGTATATAAAGTGCACAGAAAGAAAAAGGTTTAAGAGTTTTCACTAAATACAATGTGATGGGAATTCCCTGGCAGTGCAGTGGTTAGGACTCCTTGCTTTTACTTCCAAGGGCCCAGGTTAGATCCCTGGTTGGGGAACTAAGATCCCACAAGCTGCTTGGTGCAGCCAAAAAATAAAATAAAATAAAATTTAAAAATAAATAAATATAAAAAAGAAGCATTATTTTTTAAAAAATACGATATGAGGACCTTGTCTGAATCCTGATTTGAAGAAGTAAACTATTTAAAACATTTATGAGAAAATTGGGGAAATTTGAATACTGACTAGATGTTAAGAAATCATTAATTTTTAAAGATAAATGATTTTGTTGTTTTTAAACATAGACCTTAGTTTTTAGCGATACATAGTAAAATATTTATGGGTGAAATAATACGCTGCTGTGACTTGCTTCAAAATAATCCAGGGAGGGAAAGAGAAGGTGAGGATACAGATGGAACAAATTGGCCATGGGATGGTAACTGTTAAAGCTGAGTAATGAGAACATAGTAGGTCACATATTATTCTCTCTGCTTTTGCAATATTTGATCTTTTTCCATAATTAAAAAAAATCAGATGTTCTCTTCTCTGAAAAGAATTGCCATACTGTCTCCCTACACCTAATAGAATTAATTGTGCTCAGGAATGTTCCCCTACCATCCAAATAAATTAAACTCTCATTTATTTTCAAATTGTTCTCCCTAATTTGTCCATAAACCCCTTGAGAGCAAAAATGATGTCTTACTCATTTTCTATTCTTTGTATTTCCATCACCAAACCACAGAGCTGGGATGCTCAGTAAACAGTGACGAATTGGCAGCTCTCCACCCTAATTCGCCAAGGTGTTTACGACAGAGATGCCGACTCTGTCATACTGAATCAAATTTCAAGTTAGATGTTGTGTCCTTTATAAATTCAAGTCATACTGCATATAAATGTATGGCAAAGGAGCCCAAAAAGCTCTAATGTTAAAAATTCAGGTAGTAAAACTGTCAAGGCAAACCAGGAATCCAGCAGAAATTGTCAGGGTCAGCAGTACTAAAATTGTTGTATAGTTCATTGTGTACTTCCCTTCCTTACAGGTAGGTATGCATTACACTGTGACCTTTGCAAAGTCCTTCCGTCCTGCCCTGCCTTTCTCACATGACTGCTCTAAGTCTCAAGTAAGATACACTAATGCACACGAAAGGGCTTTTTTTAAACTGGAAAGCAGTATAAGGTTTAAAGTATAATGACCTCTTTCTAAGGCATGAAGGCATCTTACAGAGCACATCATTTTAGCTATTGGAAGATCTGACCTTGTATAAAATTGTTCAGTAGGCAAAGCATGTTTTGGGTGATTATACAGTTGGCCCTTGAACAACAAGGGTTTGGACTTTGCAGGTCCATTTATATGCAGATATTTTTCAATAAATACGGTACTTGGATTTTCATGTTACAGACCTTTAAATGTGGGGAAAAGTTTTGTTTGATTAGAGATTGCAGTATGTGGAGTCAAAACAACTAGGGTTTTGAGTCCTGATTCTATCCACTTTTTCAGCTTCCTGCCCTTAGGTGAGTCATTTATCAATTCCTTTGTTTTTGAGGTAGAGATAGCAGTACAGAGGACTTTCCACTGCAAGGGAGGTGGGTGGGTGGTAGACGCCCCTAACCTGCCCAACCTTGTTCAAGGGTCAACTGTATATACATATATATATATATATATATATATATATATAATATTTTTCTTTCCTTGAACTATAATACACACACAGCGCCTATTATATGCCTGGTGCTGTGCTACGTGCTAGTGACACAGAGTGAGGACAGCTAGGTGTCCAGGACCTGTCCTTGCAGGCCACCTAATCCCTGGCTATTTTTAAGTCTTCACATACCCACCTACCTCCCACCCCTAGGTGCTCCTTACTCATGCTGTTCAATCTCCTGATTGACTTATTTTTTAAGTTGTTTACATATTTATGTATTTATTGATTTATCTTTTTAATTAAGAATTTCACTGTTTCACATTTTTCATATGTGCTCTTAGCACATGATTGTGGGCAGGTGGCCTATGAGTTCCTGTGTCAGTTACAAGGAAGGCAATTTTGAGAGGACCTTCCCAAGATGAGTCCCCCCAGCGCGATGAGATTTATGTTTTAAACCAGACCATTTCACATGGTGTTAAATCTCAGGAGTGGTTATAAGGGTGTTATGTCTCAGGATAATTCTTAAGTTGTACATTGGTTTTATACGGCTTTCTATATTTGTGTTATATTTAACAATAACTGTTAAAAATAAATATCTCTTCTTTCAAAATTCACACAACTTGTTCACTATATCATAATGACATGTGGCGCAGGTGCTGGCCACAGGTAGGTAGGATCGGAGTGACAGGGAGTGTCTGGTCAGCGGTGAGGGCTACCTGTCCACCGCCTCTGGCCTCAATGGAGCCATCCAGTCGGCTACAGGAGGGCAAAACAACTAAATGAAGATAACAACAACGATAACAGTAATAATAAATCAGAGAGTGAAACTCTCATCCGCCAAATCGTAGTAAGCACTACGAATCGCATCCCCGCAGGCCTGCCATACAAGGGACTGCACGGACAGCGGCCCTGGCGGCTCTTGCGGCGCCCCTGAGTGCCCCCTTTCACTCTCTGGCCGGCAGAGTGGGCGGGGTCCGCTGGGAGGGGCGGAGCCTGGCGGGAGGGGCGGGGCGCCGAGCCCACAGCAGCGGGTGGGGCTGAGGGATGGGAGGGGGTGGACGGGCGGCTGGGCGGGGCGCGCTTGGGCCTCAGCTCCTCACGCGCCGCTTTCCCAGCCCACATCCCGCGCCGCCCGGAGCCCTGGCGGCCAAGGGTGTGCGCGAGCGGAGGCAGCAGCCAGAGGAGGAGCCGCGAGCGCTGAGGTAAGCGTGGGGCCGCCCGCCGCGCGGCCCGGAGCCCTCGCGTCCCGCGTTCGTCCCGCGGGTTGTGGCGAGGGAGGGGGGCGGTGCGCGGAGGCCCGGGCGGGCGGGGCCGGGGCCTGAGGGCGGGGACCGGCCTGGCCCCAGGGGCCGGCGGGGTCGGCAGGGCAGCGCGGCGCTGGCCCTGCTTGCTGAGCCGCGCAAGTCGGGGTTCGAGGCGGTGCGGGCGCCGCCGCACGACCGGCTCGGTCCCGGGCCTTGTCAGCCCGGGAGGTGTGGAAACGGCCTGTCCCGGGGGCGCCCACGGAGGAGGGAAGGCGGGGGACGGCCTGGTCCCTCCCACTTTCGGGGGGCTGGGGGGCCAGTTCGCCCGTACAACCCTCGGGAACTTGTTAATAGGAAAGCTTGGCAGAGAAACAAATGCCAACGTTTTGGAAGAACTGAGAGTCACGTCGTTAGGCGCTGAGCCTTTATTTTCCTTCCCCGCCCCCTGACCAACCTCGGCCCGACTTGGCCAAAGAAGGATGTGTCACCAGCTCGCGGCCTCGGGCGGGATCCCGGGCCCGGCTGGGAAAGGGAGTACCTGAAACAAAGGTAAACAGGAGTCGGGCTGACCCCGGCCTTGCCCCGCGGCCGCCGCTGGGCCGCCCCGGTGGGTCTCACTCCCGCGCCGACCCCGGCCGCCGCCTCGGAGGGGCTTTCTCCTGGGGGACCTCTCGATGGAAACCAGCTGGCCGGCCTTGGAGTTGATGTTGCATCTGAACTCTGCTATGCTCACATTATTCCCAATCCTCTGACTCTGGTAAAGCTTAAGGAAACTGTATCCAGTTTTAGTGGTCAGCAAATGTAAGGGAGGATAAATTACTCTTTGTAAATTATAAGGTATTTTCTTATTAGGAAGTGGTCTGGAAACACGAAATAAAAATTTTTAACACGTAGGCAAAAAAAGAGTGATTAGTATGCCTTCCAAAATCTGAGGAAGTCTTCCTCCTCAAATCTTTTATGTACAAAACATCGCCCAAACCTTCCGAGCCAAGCATTTTTCTTTGTTCTTCGTTAGTCTCAGGCCTCAGTTTCTCATAGAGAGAGCACCCAGTCTGAGACCCTAAGAATAGCCGTACTAGAGCAGAGTGTGTTTCTAGCTCAGTAGGCAACAGGCTTGTGTTATAGTAAAACACCGTTTTCTTTTTTGGTCATACTATTTTAAATTACCTCAATTTCATTTCTTCCAGGAGTATCCATGACTTTTAGTGAAAGCCTTTTAAAAAATCTATAGACTAATTTATACATACAGTTTATTCACACTTATTGCATCCTGTCCTCTCTGGCAGAAGAACTTATAGCATGAGATACTTGTGGAAAAACTTGAATCTTTTCTAACTCTGGGAGCTCAGAAATTGAGGACAGAGGAAAGAAGTTTTTTTTTAAATGGAAAGCTTTGGAGAAGTCTTTACCAGGACCAACCTGGCTGTTGAGTTCAAAAAATAGCTTTATCTACGAATAATCTGAACTTTAAGCAGTTAAAGATTTATTTGTATTCATAAGTATTTGCATATTTTAAAATCCAGCTAACATTCTGGAGATTGAAAGGGCTATACGACTTTATCTTAGTCTGACTTAATTTGGCCTTAATGTTTAGCTGAAACCACTGCCCTAAGAGAATGAAAGGTTCGTTTCAGCAAGAAGGGAATAAAAGAGATGAGTAATATTGGGGTATGGGCTACTTGAGGTGGGTACCTGTTCAAACCATAACTTTGCTTTTAAACGCTTCAGAGGCTTCGCATTACTTCTGGCAAACAGTATACACTGATATGGTCCATACCACCCTTCAACACACAGCTTAAAGCTTTACTTCCTCTCTGAAGTTTTTCTTGACATCCTCCTCACCCCACCTCCCCCCCCGCCGAAAAACCCCATTGCCTGG
Organism: Globicephala melas; assembly: GCF_963455315.2. Classification (NCBI taxonomy): domain Eukaryota; kingdom Metazoa; phylum Chordata; class Mammalia; order Artiodactyla; family Delphinidae; genus Globicephala; species Globicephala melas. The sequence continues at coordinate 128,976,300 of NC_083317.1, read as the reverse complement.
AATAGAATTGATCACCCTTTTGAGTATGACCGTCCTCTAAATTAGATGTACCACTGACATTTTGGACCAGATAATTCTTCTCGTGGAGGCTATCCTGTGCACTATAGGATGTTTAGCAGCATTCCTGACCTCTAGTTAATAGTTACCAGTAGTCCGCCTGCATACACACACAGTTGTGACAGTCAAACAGTCACACACCCCACACCACCCACACTCAAAAATGCCTCTAGACATTGCCAGATGTCCCCTGGGAGGGCCAAAATCACCCCCAGTTGAGAACCACTGTTCTAAAGGGACTGCTTGTCTTAACACTAATGACACTGCATTGTCCTCATTTGCTTCTGTGTCATTTTTTCTACTCTGCTGGGTTTGAAGGTAAGAGCAGTCATTCATTTAACAAACATCTGAGAGAGAGCCTACCTTGCCAGCCAGACCTTAATTTAGGTCTGGGAATACAGTGGTAAAAGCCACGGATGTGGTCTCTAAACTCCTGGACCTTACAGTCTAAAGAGAGTGACAGACACATACATGTATAATTATACAGTTCCTCGTTACAATTGTGATAGATTCTGGAAGTACAGCGTTCTCTGAGTACATCAAAAAGTGGTACTGACCTAGTTTGGAAACTAGGGGTTTCTTTGGGAAGTAACCTATAAGGGGAGGTAGACTGAAGAATAAATAGAAGTTACAAGGTAAAGCTTTGGGGGACTGTATTCCAGGCAGAAGGAGCAGGACCTTTTCAGGGAATTCAGAGGCCAGTATAGCTGGAGGATGGAGAGTGATAGGGGCCGGATGATACAAAATGAAGCTGGGAAAGTAGGTGAAGGCACGGTGAGCAGCAGTTCTCAGTCCAGCCTGTTTATCAGAATCACTAGAGGAACTTAAAACAATACTAGTGCCTGGGCCATGCTCCAGGCCCATTAGATCAGAATGTCTGCAGTGGGTCTTATTTCCTCCCCCAGCTGCCACTTTCCTCATACCTTCCAGCAGGATAACCACTGTTAGTAGTTTTATGTATCATTCTAGACATTTTCTGTGGCATTCAAGCAAATGCATATTCTTTCCTCCTGTTGTTTACACAAATGGTAGCATACTGTACACACTGTTCTGTTCCTTGTTTTGTTCTCTTAACAATATCCTGGAAATCTTTCCATTCTAATATATAGTTTTCTTATTCTTTTGAATGACTGTATAGTATTCCATTGTATAGATACACAGATTATTTAATGGATCCTCTACTGAGGGACATTTAAACTGTGTTCCTCTGTTGAGGGACATTTAAATTGTTTCCAGTAATTTACTATAACAAATCATACTATGCATATGCTAGTTCACATGTGTGTGAATATATTTGTAGGATAAATTCCTAGAAGTGGAATTGTTGGGTCAGATATATATACACACACATTTGTAAATATTTGTGGTTGTAAAAGATTACTCTGGTCATATTGGAGAGAATAGCTTGGAAGGAAATGGGTGGATGTTGGAGAAAACTGATTCTAACTAAGATTACAGTGTGTTATAAAGTGAATTGTGTCCCCCTAAAATTGCTCTTTGAAGCCCTAAGCCCTAATGTGACTATATTTGAAGATAGTCTTTAGGAGGTAATTAAAGTTAAATGAGGTCATAATGGTTGGGGCCCTAATCCAATAAAATTGGTGGCCTTATAAGAAGAGGAGGAAGGGAAGGCCATGTGCTCACAGTGAGAACATAGCCATTTACAAGCCAGGAAGAGAGTCCTTACCAGAAACCAACCTTGCTGGACCTTGATCTGGGACTTCTATCCTCCAAAACTGTAAGAATGTTAATTTCTGTTGTTTAAGCCACCCAGTCTATGGTATTTTATTATGGCTACCTGAGCTGGCTAGTACAGTCAGCCTTTGGTATCTGCTGGGGATTGGTTCCAGGACCCCCCTGGATACCAAAATCCACGGATGCTCAAGTCCCTTATATAAGATGGCGTAATACAGTCAGCCCTCCATATCTGCAGGTTTACATCCATGGATACAGAGGGAAAACTACACTGTGGAAAGGTAGAGAAAAACTGATAGCTGGGACCAAGGTGGTAGCAGAGGAGATGGAGAGAAGTAAATGGATGCAAGGGATATATTTAGGAGGCATAATTGATAGGATTTGTTGATTGATACAGTACAAGCAGTGAGAGGGAGAAATACGTGTATAGAATAAAGCCCAGGATTCTCACTTACCCAGCCAGGTGAATGGTGTTACCTGAGCTAGAGAACATTGGAAGAATAAATGGTTGAGGTGGTTTAAATTACAGTTCACTTTGGGACTGGTGAGAAGTGGAGATGTCACATAAGCATTTGATAATTCAAATCCAGAGCCCAGAAGGGTGTGATGGACTGGGGATATAAATATTTAGGTGTAAATTGAAGGGTGTAGATGGAATTACCCCGCACAGAGGTTGTACACCCACAGCCCAGAGCTGAATCTGGTTTACAGATGTGTGTTGTTTTTCATATACAGTGGTTTTTGTTGTTTAATTTTGAGTTAGTTGCCAGTAATTTAAAATCTGAAGATTTCCCATGAAAATCCAGATTTTGGAGCTTTTCTTTAAAAGTGAGAAGATGCAGCACTACTGAGCTGGCTTTCCCATATGAGAGCAGTTGATTGGAGCTCTGTCACAGCTGATCCCAGCTGCTTTCTAGTCCACCAAAGAGCCTACCACTCCCTAAAACTTATTCCTGGCCTGCTTTGTTTATTTTCTTCTCTGACTGTGTAGGCATATGAGTGTGTGATGCCTGCTGTAGGGAGAGAGTATAGAATAGTGATTCTCATTTTGGCTACACATTGGAAACATTGAATGGTTAAAAAATACTGATGCTGGGGCCTACCTCAATTTCTCTTTCTGTTTGCTTGCTCTGAATTGCAGCCTGGGATTTTTAAAAGGTCCTCAGGTGATTCCACTGAACAGTGGCAATTGAGAACCATCTATAGAGATTAAGAAGAGAAGAGGGCTCAGGCCCAGCATTTCAAAGTTGGGTCAAGGAGGGTAACCCCAGGAGAGGGATGAGAAGTGGCCAGAGGTACAGTGGAATGACACCTTGCTTGCCCTTAAGGTATGCAAACTTAACCAAATATATTTGAAGGTGTTTCTAATTAGATGAAAGAAAGTGTTCTATTTCGCAGGTATACTTACTGTTGTGTTTTTTTTTTTGCATGCATGCATACATAGATGCTGTTCATTACTGTATAGAGTTATGCATACAAAAATCAGTTAGGCTTTACTTAATAGGCCATTTAAAGAATTTTCGAGAGTAATTTAAATATACTCGGTTTTTGTCTTAGAAACTCACTTTCAAATTTAATTCCAGTTTAAGATGTGTCATGAAAGGCAAGGGAAGAGAATATTTTAAAAAGAGGAGTCATCAAGTAAAGATGTAGACATAAAATGATGTACTGAATTTAGCAAATGGAGTCTTTGACCTTAGCAACAACCGTTTTAGATTGAAAAAGGCAGAAGCCAGATTGAAGTGGATAGAAAGTAAGGAAATGGAAATGGTGAATGTTGGAAAAATCTTTTGAGATGTTTAACCAAAAGGGGAGTGATGAGGCAGGGGGAGGTGTCTTACATGTCTCTATGGTAGGTGCTTAGTCTGTGTTGGTTACCCAAATGCTTCTCCTGACTTTTCAGGGACATATCTCAGTCGTGCCTGATTACCTGTCTACCCCATTTCAGAGGGGTCTTGCTTATATTTGTTTTGGAGACTTTGTGCTTTTCACTGAGGAGATATTTTGCCAGGACCCTTGAGGCTCAGATGTTGGTGATTAGGCCCTTAGTCTCTTTCTTATCTGGAAAGCCATAGAACTCCTAAGGACCAGCAGGGCTCCAGTGACCCTGACATCATCCTTTCAGTGAACTGATGAACAAAGACCAGATTGTTGGCATGTTGAAAATGGAATACTTGGCTATGTCAGGGAATATGTATCTAGCTGTCATTCCTAGGGATAGTTTTTTTTTTTTTCTTGCGGTACGCGGGCCTCTCACTGTTGTGGCCTCTCCCGTTGCGGAGCACAGGCTCCGGACGCGCAAGCTCAGTGGCCATGGCTCACGGGCCCAGCCGCTCCGCGGCATGTGGGATCTTCCCAGACCGGGGCACGAACCCGTGTCCCCTGCATCGGCAGGTGGACTCTCAACCACTGCACCACCAGGGAAGCCCCCTAGGGATAGTTTTTGCAGCTGTGTTTTTTTCTAATTAACTTGATATTGCAGTTTGGTTTTCCAGTTGCGTGTATGTAACATTTCTCATACTTTGAAATCTTTATCATTGATGGTGATTAAAGGGTATGGATATAAGTTGGAGAATTAGGCCCTCATTGAGCTCAGAGAGAAGCAGAAGAAGAGAACACCAAACAAACTTTGGTTTCCAAAAGGTTGTATGAATGCTGTTACCTTGAAGACTTTGGATTAGAATGACTCTCTGGAGTGGGTTGTAATGCAGATGTTCACTACCAATCTGTCATTTATCCATTTCTGCCTCACTGGCAACCTCAGTCTGGCACAAGAGAGTTTAAAGGTCAGTTTTACACTTCATGTTTCTAAGAGTTGTGATCTACCAGCAAAACAGAAACCACAGGGGTTGGAAAATGCCAAGGATTATTAGTGAAGAATGGTATTTATTAGTTGAAGGCATAAGCCCCATTGCTGTACTCTTTTTGCAAACAGGAGTATCATCTTGTAAGGGATTGTCCTTCATAGCTGTCATTGGTTCATCAGGTGCACGATGGTTAACTTCTAAATGAAGGATGACTTTGTGACATGAATAGCAGACTTTGGTTTAAGGTTTATACTGGGAGTTTATGATAAGAAAATATTTTGTTTAGAAACTTTTATGTGCTTAGGCAATTGTAGGAATTCTTTTATTGCAAATATAGTTAGGTACTATGCCTGATGGTGATAGATGGAGGGAAAAGTTCACTGCCAAAGTTGTCCAGAGCTCCTTTGGTTTGTAAAGGAGACAACAGTGGTTGCATGGTAATAGGATTTAGAGTCAGTTCGTCAGTGCATGACCTTGATCTGTCAAGTGTGAGCTGTGTGACTTGCTTTTATTGAGTTAAAATTCACATAACATAAAATTAACCATTTTAATCATTTTAAAGTGTACAATCAGTGAATCTCAATACATTCACAGTGTTGTGCAACCATAACCATTATCTAATTCCAGAACATTTTTTATCACCCCAGAAGTAAGCCATGTACCCATTAAGCAGTTATTCCCCATCCCTTTCTCCCCCTATTTCCTGGAAACCACCAGTTTGCTTGCTTTCTCTATGGAGTTGTTTATTTTGGACATTTCATATAAATGGAATCACACAAAATGAGACTTCCTGTATCTGGCTGCTTCTTTCATTTAGCATGATGTTTACAAGGTTCATTCGTGTTGTGGCATGTGTTCCTTTCTTTGAATAATATTCATTCCTGTCTTTGAATAATAATTCCACTGAAAGGATATACCACCTTTTGTTTATCCGTTTATGAGTTGATGGACATTTCAGTTGTTTACACCTTCTGGCTACTGTAGATAGTGTTGCCAAGAGCTTTCGTGTGCAAGTTTTTACTTGAATACCTGTTTCAATTCTTTTGTGTATATACCTAGGAGTGGAATTGCTGGATCATATGGTGATTCTATGTTTTAACTTTTTGAGGAACTACCAAACTTTTCCACGGCAACTGCACCATTTTACATTTCCAGTATCAGTGTTTGAAAGTTATAGTTTCTCCACGTCCTTGTCAACACTTGTTATTTTCTGGTTTTGGTTTGGTTTTGGTTATGGCCATCCTCGTGGTTGTGAAGTGATATCTCACTGTGATTTTGATTTGCATTTCTCTAGTGACTAATGATGTTGTGCATCTTTTAACGTGTTTGTTGGCCATTTGTATATTTTCTTTGGAGAGATGTCTATTCAAGTTCTTTGCCTGTTTTTTAATTGGGCTGTTTGTCTTTTTTGTTGTTGAGTAGTTAAGAGTTCTTTATATATTGATTACTAGACCCTTGTCAGATACCACCAAGAGTGGTATGATCCTTCAGCAACCACCAAGGGTCTTCCATTCTAGTGCATAGTGAGTCATGACATAACTAGAGGGCTGGGATCCAGCCAGTCACAGAGTCCCAGGTACAAAAGGTATTTGGATATGTTGTACCCATCCAAAATTAAAGGTATATTTTCTTGTAGAGCATCCATTTGTCAAATTCTGTTGCTATTCCTCTCAAATTTATTTATTTTTTAAATAAATTTATTTATTTATTATTATTATTATTATTTTTTTGGCTGTGTTGGGTCTTCGTTGCTGCATGTGGGCTTTCTCTAGTTGCGGCGAGAGGGGGCTACTCTTCGTTGTGGTGCATGGGCTTCTCATTGTGGTGGCTTCTCTTATTGTGGAGCACGGGCTCTAGGCACGCAGGCTTCAGTAGTTGTGGCACATGGGCTCAGTAGTTGTGGCTCTCGGGCTCTAGATTGCAGGCTCTATAGTTGTGGCACACGGGCTTAGTGGCTCCGCGGCACGTGGGATTTTCCCGGACCATTGCTTGGATTCTTAACCACCACGCCACCAGGGAAGTCCCTCTTCTCAAATTTAGGGATAGCTGTTCTAGGTGTGTGAGTCATAGTTTTCAAAACTAAAGAGTTTTCAGGCTTTGAAGGAGAATAAAGGCAGTTCTTTTTATTGAACCAAGAATTCTCACATATCAATGTATCAGCCTTTAAACTTCTAGAACTAAGACTATTTCCTGATTCAGTGGTTAGTGATCTCATTCACCTCAATCAACAAATATTTATTGAGTTACCACTATGTGCTTGGCACTTTGCTAGATACTAGAGATACAGTGCCTTATGATACAAGTCCAAACTCTCTCTTGACCCTGCATCCTCCTCCAAATCTGTTCCTCTCTGTTGTCTAACTGACTCAGTCCAGTTCCTTTCCACCAGTCTCTCTTGAGTCCTCTCTCTTGAGTCAGGCCTTTACCCTCCACATTGCTAACTCCAGTGAGTAAGTTTTCAGTCTTTTTCTTACTTGACCTTTCAACAGCATTTTGCACAGTTGATTATTCCTTTCTTTGAAATGCTTTCTTCACTTAGCTTCCAGAGTACTACATTCTCTGGATTTCCTCCTACCTTACTGGTGATTCCTTCTCAGTCTTTTTGTTTTCATCATCTAACTGACCTCTGAAAATTGGAGAGCTGTTTATTCCTCAAACCTCTATTCTTCCTTATCAACCCTATTTTCTTGTCATTTCACCCAGTCTCATGACCTTAAATATACACCAATCCTACCACCAAGGACTACCAATTTTTTTCTCCAAGTTAGACCTCTTCTCTGAATCTCATACTCTGATATCAAAGTGCCTACGTGACCTCTCCATTTGGATATCTAACAGACATCTCAAAACGGAACTCCTCCTCTTCCCCTCTAAAACCCACTCTTCCCACAGCCTGTCCCATCTCGGTAAATAGCAGCTCCATTCTTCCAGGAACCCAGGCCAAAAACCTTGGCAACATCTTTGACTCTCTTCTTTCTCTTTCACCCCACATTCAGTCTATCAGCAAACCCTCTTGGCTCTACATTCAGAATGTATCTAGAATTGGTCACATCCCAATATCTCTACTGCTTCTACCTTGTCCAAACCACCATTGTATCTCACCTGGATTACTGTCATAGCCTCTTTTTCCCTGCTTCTGTCCTTGCTCTCCTAGCAGCTAGAGGGACCCTGTTAAAAGTAAGTTCTCTGATCAGAGGCTTTACACTTACCTACAAGGCCCTATATAATCTAACCCCCCTTTTACTTCCCTGACCTCATCTCCTACAACTCTCCCCTGTGCTTACTTTGTCCCAGTCACAAATGGTTCTTGTTCTTCCTTCAACAAAGCAGCTACATCCCTGCCTCAGGACCTTTGCTTTCCCCTAATATCTACAAAGCTCCTTCTCTCAGGTCTTTGTTAAAGTTCATTTTCCCCAGCACTCCCTTCCATTTCAAACTCTTCTTCCCAGATCTCTCAATAATCTGGGTGTTCCTCCCATCCCCCCAAGACTGAGCATTGAGGCTATTTCTCTCCCATGCCCCCATATGTTTATTCATCTTTAAGCTTTCTTTTGAACTGAGTCCCTCCAGTTTTGTTTTGTTTTGTTTTGTTTTGTTTTAAGCAGTTTGAAAACTGCTTGTCTGTGAGGTTAGAAATAAAAAGCAGAGATTAGTGTCTGTGAATGGGTATGTCATTAAGGACTTAGAAATCATAGCAAAGGCACACTGAGCCCTTCCATTTCGTGATCACAGGCATAGTCCCTGTTTCACAGCCTTGAGAATGGAGCCCTGGAATGCTCCTGCTATGAGTACTGATGAACACAGCACTCCTACCAGTGCCAAGCCCCGAGCACTGTGGCTCAGGTGTCAGCATTTTGTCTTCTGTCAGCATGGTACGTCTTGGCAATCTTGGCATTCTCCTGGCATTCTAGTTGGTACCTCTTTCCCATGGCAGGCCCTGCTCAGTGAGTGGAGGTTCACTCAGTGTTGGCAGCAGTATTGAAATCCATGTATTAAAGGCAGTTAAGCGTTCCACATAATGAAGAGAGTGTGTTGATTCTACTGTGAAATGCCTCAGACTCTAAAGAAAAGGGCAACAGATCATGTCCAATGACGGTCTCTCTGGAAAGCAGGTTAAGAGGTTTCATCTGGGTCATTGTTTCTCAGCTTGTCTGTAAACCTGCAGGCCTTCATGAGGGCCTTCTGGCGGGATCATGTTATTAAAGGCTGGAATGGTGTCTGTTTTGATTCATTATTTTAAAAGACAATGCATTATTTCTAATGAATTTTTAACCAAACAAGTATTATATAAATATGTTCTCCTTGCCTCTACTCTTTTCCTAGATGAGCTAATTTCCTAGATGACAAATAAGTAGATAAATAAATAATGTAATTTCAGATAGTGGTAATAGTGCTATGAAAAAAATTAAGTAGGTCTATTCCCCTGATGATGAACACTTGGGTTGTTTCCAGTTTTTCCTCTTTTAAACATTACTGCAATGAACATCCTTGTACTTATGCAAATGTGTGAATGTTTATATTGTATAAACAACTGAAAGATGGAATTACTGGGTCATATAGTCATATAATCAAAATTTTAATAGATAATGCCAAATTGGTCCCCAAGGTATCTATACTAATATTATTTAACTATATAATATGTAATATAATTAAAAGCAGTAATGTGTTTATGTTTTTTAATAAATAAAATATTTTTATTACTTTTAGTTACACTAGGAATATAGAATACATTCTCTTTGTTAAAAGTAAAAAATTAACAGAGGACAAAAATCCTCATGCCTTCACCAACTTGCAAATTTTTGCCTCTCTCAAAAGTTTTTTAAACTCCTCTCCCCTTGTTTTAATTTTTATTTCCATGTGGTTGACCATCTTTTCTAGTTTTTGACCATTTGTATTTCTTTTTTTCTTTTCTATTCGGACTGCATAGCAAAAACTGCTGGTTACCTCCTGTGATCCATTCTTCCTTCATCTTTAGTAATAGGAACCCCAGTTTTTAGCCAGGTCCATTGCTGCCCATCCAGAAGACTATATTCTTTGGCTTCCTTGGAGCTAAGTATAACTAGGTAAGTTTTAGCTAACAATACATAAGCAGAAGGGTTTGATATGACTTTCTGAAGGCTCCTTCAAGAGAGGAGGCACTCCCTCATCCCTTCACACATTCTATATATTGGAACACAGATGTAATGACTGGAGCTCTACCAGCCATCCTAGACTATGAGGACCATGGTGGTAGCTCAGTGAGCCAGAAAGTCTGGGTCTCTGAGCATTTGGTCAAGCTGCTGCACCAGCCCTCAACTTCTTTTGCATAAGAGAAATTTAACTTCTGTTTTGTTTAAGCACGCTTATTTTTGTTTTTTCCTGTTATATGCAGATAGTGAATACTTTTTATTTATTTATAGGAGTTCTTTGGCTTCTAGATACTCATTCTTTATTTATGAAAATGGTACATTTTCCTCCAATCTGTTGTAGTCCTCTCCCTTTGTTAGTAATGGTTTTTAATTTTGATGTCAGATTTACCTATCTTTGCTTTCATGGCTTTTGACTTTACTTTTTTTTTTTTACTAACTTTTTTTTTAACTAACTTTTAAATGGATGTCTTTCCTGCCTTAAGATATAAACATAGTATCTTACATTTTCTTATACTTTTATATAAAATTTAAATCTTTAATTCATCTGGAATTTATTTTTGTGAATAGTGTAAGAGAGGACTCTTGTTCAGTTGGCTATCCATTTGAATAATAATTTTTCTAATAAGTGGCATGTCAAATTATCAGTTAATAGATTCTCATATATGTATAGGTTGGTTTTAGGACTCTATTTAGTTCCATTGATCTTTGCTTCTGTGACATTAACACACTTTTAATTACTATAGCTTGATAATAAATTGTGATTTTTGGTAGGCAAGATCTTCTTTCTTTGTTCTTTTTAAAAATATTAAACATCAGGCTTCCCTGGTGGTGCAGTGGTTGAGAATCCATCTGCCGATGCAGGGGACAACGGGTTCATGCCCCCGTCCGGGAAGATCCCACATGCCGCGGAGCGGCTGGGCCCGTGAGCCATGGCCGCTGAGCCTGCGTGTCCGGAGCCTGTGCTCCGCAATGGGAGAGGCCACAACAGTGAGAGGCCCGCGTACCGCCAAAAAAAAAAAAAAATTAAACATCTACAGCACAATATTTATAAAACATGTGTAAGATGTAAAGCACAGCAGTACAATGAACACTTGTTATCCACTGCTCAGTTTAAGGAAAAAATATTGCTACTACTTTGTCTTTGTTGCCCCCGCCCCCCAGCCAAGGTTCTCTTGGCTCTTTCACATTTCCACTTCCATGTGAAATGTTAGAATTAGCTTATAAATTGATCTTAGAATCAATTCATATAATTGAAGGCAATAATAGTTTCTGTATCAGTAATTGCTTTTTGGAAATTAATAAACCAGTTATTTAAATGTTTTTCCCATTTAAAAAGCAACTTGGGTTGTTTCCATGTCTTAGCTATTATAAAGCTTCAGTGAACATGGGAGTGCAGATACCTTTTCAAGTTAGTGTTTTCATTTCTTTCAGATACATACCCAGAAGTGGAATTGCTGGATCATATGGTAGTTCTATTTTTAATCTTTTGAGGAACCTCCATATTGTTTTCCCTAGGGGCTGCACCAATTTACTTTACCTTGCACAAGGGTTCCCCTTTCTCCACATCCTGGCCAATGCTTATTACTTGTTGTCTTCCTGATAATAGCCATTCTAACAGGTGTGAAGTGATAGCTCATTGTGGTTTTGATTTATATTCCTCTGATGATGAGTGATGTTGAGCACCCTTTATTCCTAGGTATTTTATTCTTTTTAATGCAAGTGTAAATGCTGTTGTTTTCTTAATTTCTCATTCTGATGGCTCATTATTAGCATATAGAAGTGCAGCTGATTTTTGTGTATTGATTTTGTATCCTACAAGTTTACTGAATTTGTTTATTAGTCCTGACAGTTTTTTAGTAGAGTTTTTAGAGTTTTCTATATGTAATACTGTGTCGTTTGTGAATATAGTTTTATTTCTTCCTTTCTTTTTTTTTTGGTACGTGGGCCTCTCACTGTTGTGGCCTCTCCTGTTGCGGAGCACAGGCTCCGGACGCGCAGGCTCAGCGGCCATGGCTCACGGGCCCAGCCGCTCCACTGCATGTGGGATCTTCCCGGACCAGGGCACGAACCAATGTCCCCTGCATCGGCAGGTGGACTCTCAACCACTGTGCCACCAGGGAAGCCCTATTTCTTCCTTTCTGATTTGAATTCCTTTACTTCTTTTTCTTCCTGAATACTCTGGCTAGGACTTCAAATACTATGTTGAATAAATGTGGTAAGAGTGGGTCTCCTTGTCTTGTTCCCGATATTAGAGGAAAAGCTTTCAGCTTTTCACTGTTGAATCTCATGCTAGCTGTGAGCTTGTCATATATGGCCTCTCCTATGTTGAGGTATATTTCCTCTATTCCCAGTTTGATGAGAGTTTTTATCATGAATGGATTGTGATTTTTGGCAAATGCTTTTTCTGCATTTATTGAGATGATCATATGCTTTTTATCCTTCATTTTGTTAATGCAGTGTGTCATATTGATTGATTTGTGGGCGTTGAACCATCCTTGCATCCCTGGAATAGATTCCACTTGACCATGGTATATTATTCTTTTACTGTATTGTTGATTTCAATTTGCTAATATTTTGTTAAGGATTTTCATCTCATCTTTGTTCATCAAAGATATTGGCATGTAATTTTCTTTTTTTATAATGTTGTTGTCTGGTTGAATTAAGGGTATTGCTGGCCTCATAAAAAGGGTTTGACCCACGTACCTATGGTCTTCTAATCTATGACAAAGGAGGCAAGAATATACAATGGAGAAAAGACAGTCTCTTTAACAAGTGGTGCTGGGAAAACTGGACAGCTACATATAAAAGAATGAAATTAGAACACTCCCTAACATCATACACAAAAATAAACTCAAAATGGATTAAAGACCTAAATGTAAGGCTGGACACTATAAAACTCTTAGAGGAAAACATAGGCAGAACACTCTTTGACATAAATGACAGCAAGATCTTTTTTGATCCACCTCCTAGAGTAATGAAAATAAAAACAAAAATAAACAAATGGGATCTAATTAAACTTAAAAGCTTTTGCACAGCAAAGGAAACCATAAACAAAACAAAAAGACAACCCTCAGAATGGGAGAAAATATTTGCAAATGATGCAACTGACAAGGGATTAATCTCCAAAACATACAAACAGCTCATGCAGCTCAATATCAAAAAAAGGAAATAACCCAATCAAAACATGGGTGGAAGATCTAAATAGACATTTCTCCAAAGACATACAGATGGCCTAAAAGCACATGAAATGAGGCTCAGCATCACTAATCATTAGAGAAATGCAAATCAAAACTACAATGAGGTATCACCTTACACTTGTCAGAATGGACATCATCAAAAAAATCTACAAACAGTAAATGCTGGAGAGGGTGTGGAGAAAAGAACCCTCCTACCCTGTTGGTGGGAATGTAAATTGGTACAGCCACTCTGGAGAACAGTATGGAGGTTGTTTAAAAAACTAAAATTAGAAATACCATATGACCCAGCAATCCCACTACTGAGCATATACCCAGAGAAAACCATAATTCGAAAAGATACATGCACCCCACCCCGGTGTTCATTGCAGCACTGTTTACAATAGCCAGGTCATGGAAGCAACCTAAATGCCCATCAACAGAGGAATGGGTAAAGAAGATGTGGTACATATATACAGTGGAATATTACTCAGCCGTAAAAAGAGCAAAATAATGCCATTTGCAGCAACATAGACAGACGTAGAGTTGTCATAATGAGTGAAGCAAGTCAGACAGAGAAAGACAAGTATCATATGATACCACTTATATGTGGAATCTAAAAAAATAGGGTACAAATAAACTTATTTACAAAACAGAAGTAGAGTCACAGATGTAGAAAACAAACTTACGGTTACCAGGGAGTGGGGGGGGGATAAATTGGTAGATTGGGACTGACATATACACAGTACCATATATAAAATAGATAAGTAATAACGACCTACTCTATAGCACAGGGAACTCTACTCAGTAATCTGTAATGGCCTATATGGGAAAAGAATCTAAAAAAGAGTGGATATATGTATATTTATAATAATTCACTTTGCTGTACACCTGAAACTAACACAACATTGTAAATCAACTATACTCCAATAAAAATTTTTTTAAAATAATAAAATAAAATGAGTTTGGAAGTATTCCCTCCTCTTCTACTGTTTGGAAGAGTTTAAGAAGGACCATTATACTGTTTTTAAGTGTTCTTAGTTTTAAGTATAGTTTAATTTGTACTCATAATGGATTGTTGGTTAAAGATGGAACATGTGTGAAACACATGTCAAGATATCATAGATTAATGAGGAGCATGAAAAATGATAGTTCTGCAAAACTATTTCAAGATGCTCTTTATGAAATACGTAATTTGCATTCATCTGATCAAAATTTTTATGAAATATCAAGATGTTTCTAATACTTAGAAAACTACATGATTAAAGGAAGCTGGGTGAAGGGTATAAGGGAATTCTCTGTATTCTCTTTGCAGTTCTTCTGGAAATCTATAATTAACTCAAAATAAAAAGGTTTTTTTAATCATTTTAAATATAAAAACATTAGCCAGGCATGCCTTAGTTTAAAGTCATGTGTATTCATACATGCTTATAATTGGCATTTGCTGTTTCCTATTCTTAAAGCTACTCTAGAGAAAATAATTTCAGGTTGGTTAACCAAATACAAATAGCAAGGTAAAGATACTGTATTGAATATCATGAAACATAGAAGGGGTCTAATCAAATTCAGATGATTTCATTTCTAAAATGAATTGTCAATTGAGAGACTCCATGTGGTATGAAATAAGGAAGAGGTTTGCTCTAAAAAGAATTCATTTTCAACTTACTATACAACTAGTGTTATAGATAGCTGGATGTTTATTTTATTATCATTGATCTTATTCTGTTTAGGTACTTCAGATTCTCAAAAGGAAAGATTTAAACACTTGAAAATATGAAAAAGAAAAAATATACAGGGTTATTCTGTCCAACTGGCTTTTTGTTTATTGGTGATAAAGATCTGAAGTATATGTTTGCTGAGAACTTCTCTCAAAGAGCAGCATGAAACCATTTCTTCTATCTTGATTAAACTAAACCTCCAGGGCTTCCCTGGTGGTGCAGTGGTTAAGAATCTGCCTGCCAATGCAGGGGACACGGGTTTGAGCCCTGGTCCGGGAAGATCCCACATGCTGTGGAGCAACTAAGCCCGGGCACCACAACTACTGAGCCTGCGCTCTAGAGCCCATGAACCACGACTACTGAAGCCCGCACGCCTAGAGCCCGTGTTCCGCAACAAGAGAAGCCACCGCAATGAGAAGCCCACACACCGCAACATAGAGTAGACCCCACTCGCCACAACTAGAGAAAGCCCGCACTCAGCAACAAAGACCCAACTCAGCCAAAAATAAATAAATAAATGAATTTATTTAAAAAACAAACAAACAAACAAAAAACTAAACCTCCACATTATCAAAATAAGAGTTGATTTTTATAAGCTCAAAATGGAAGAATTCCAAGTATCAGGTTTTTAACGTTTGTTCGTTTTGGCTGCTATAATGTGGATTAAATTTCAGCCTACATCTCAATATACATTTGGTGCCAAGTCCATTTATTAAATTTAATTTTATATTAGCGTACAGTTGATTTACAGTGTTCTTTTAGTTTCAGGTATACAGCAAAGTGATTCCGTTATACATACATCCATTCTTTTTTAGATTCTTTCCCATATAGGTTATTACAAAATATTGAGTAGAGTTCCCTGTGCTATACAGTAGGTCCTTGGTGATTATCTATTTTATATATAGTAGTGTGTATATGTTAATCCCAAACTCCTAATTTATCCCTCCCTGCACCTATCCCCTTTGGTAACCATAAGTTTGTTTTCGAAGTCTGTGAGTCTGTTTCTGTTTTGTAAATAAATTCATTTGTATGTTTCTTTTAGATTCCACATGTAAGTAATATCATAGGATATTTGTCTTTCTCTGTCTGACTTACTTTACTTAGTATGATAATATCTAGGTCCATCCATGTTGCTGCAAATAGCATTTCATTCTTTTTTTATGGCGGAGTAATATTCCATTGTATATATGTACCACATCTTCTTTATCCATTCCTCTGTTGATGGACATTTAGGTTGCATCCATGTCTTGACTATTATAAATAGTGCTGCAGTGAACACTGGGGTGCATGTACCTTTTCGAACTATGGTTTTCCCAGGATATTGGTTGTTAATCCATCTTTTAATTTTTTGACAATTTTATTTGACAACATGTGATTTTCTTTCCATGATAAAACAGTTCATCTACTGTGAATAGAAGTCAAAATTTGTCCTTAAATATTAACAGTATAATTAAAGACTTTCCCACATGAGCTTTATAATAAAGCTTTAATAATATGCTGAACTAAGATGAAATATTTTTACTTAAAACTCCTTTATCTTGTGTCATAAGAAATTTTTTTAAAATAATTTTTTAAATTCCTAAGGAGGTTCACAGTATTATTTTTTAAAAAACATTCATTATTCAAGAAAGGTTGGGAAACACTGATCTGCATTGTAGGCCTGATCACTGAAATTGTACTGATTGATGTCAGATTGGGCCTGGATCCAGAATGGCCAGCCTGGAAAAGACGTACCATCCTCAGAATGTAGGGACAGGATGTGTCATGGAATGAGGCCCTTTAACTGAAGAGCACAACATTGCCACTCACTTTCAGAAGGGTAATGATTTCCCCCTTTCAATATATGTTGTTGCTTTGGTCTTAAAAGTAGGCACATGGACACATGTATTGCTCAACTGCCCCATTATAATCAAAGATTAGAATGTCCAAAAGACTCTAGGCTGCTAAAAAAAAAAAAAAAAAAAAAAAAACACATTACGTATCCATTACATATGGTGAAGTTTTTTTGGTTACAGATTAAATGAAGAAAGACCAGGAGAGGGAATGCAGTAGAGTATTATGAAAGCAAGAGCTGAAAGAAAAATGGAGAGAGAATATCAATGAAGGTGTATGTTTTCATGTCATAGAAAATGATTGGTTGTAAGGAATAAATATCCACTTAAAGATATATTTGTGGGCTTCCCTGGTGGTGCAGTGGTTGAGAGTCTGCCTGCCAATGCGGGGGACACGGGTTCGTGCCCCGGTCCAGAAAGATCCCACATGCCGCGGAGCGGCTGGGCCCGTGAGCCATGGCCGCTGGGCCTGCGCGTCCGGAGCCTGTGCTCTGCGGCGGGAGAGCCCACAACAGTGAGAGGCCCGCGTACCGCAAAAAAATAAAAAATAACATAAAAAAAGATATATTTGTAAAAAGTTTATTTATAGGAAAAATACACAGGGAGCACATCAGTTCACTGCAATTTTAGAAACTGAACATACTCCTCTCTCTCTTTCTCTCTGTGTTATATGTGTTCTGTTTTCTTGACACCAGCTTCTCCTGCCATGTTGCTCATTGTGGGATGCCCCAAAACAGTGGTCTCAGCCATCAATTCTGTAGGACTTTAAGACCCAGAGCTCTCACCTAATTGACAGTATTCCAGTGCTTCAATTCCAGGTTCCTAGGAGAGAAAACATGATTGGCCTACCTTGAGTCAGTGTCTCAACTAAACTTGACCAGGGATTGGAAAACAGTTGTGACTCAATAAAGTTGTCCCGCCTTGCCTGTGAACAAGGCAGGTCCCTAAGAAGTAGGGATATCTCTTGTTCAGTACATAGGAGAGAAGACTTGTTTAAGAAGGAATGGATTGGTGCCCTGAGCTCTGAAAAAAAAGAGGAGATTATAAAATATGTACGCCCCCACAAAAAAAAAGACAAGAGTGTAATAGTCTCCTAAATGTAATCTTCCTAGGAAGATTAGGTCAGTTTACATAAATCGCAACAATATCTTTTTGGATCCATATCCTGGATTAGTGGGAATAAAAACGAAATGAACAAACAAAAAAACAAATGGGACCTAATTAAACTTAAAAGCTTTTGCATAACAAAGGAAACCATAAACAAAACAAAAAGACAACCTACAGAATGGGAGGAAATATTTGCAAACTATGCAACTGACAAGGGATTAATCTCTAAAATATACAAACAGCTTGTACAGCTCAATATCAAAAAAACAAACAAACAACCCAGTCAAAAAATGGACAGAAGATCTAAATAGACGTTTTTCCAAAGAAGACATCCAGATGGCCAAAAGGCACATGAAAAGATGCTCAACATCGCTAATTATTAGAGAAATGCAAATCAAAACTGCGACGTATCACCTCACACCAGTCAGAATGGCCATCATCAAAAAGTCTACAAATAATAAATGCTGGAGAGGGTGTGGAGAGAAAGGAACCCTCCTGCACTGTTGGTGGGAATGTAAATTGGTGCAGCCACTATGGAGAACAGTATGGAGGTTGTTTAAAAAACTAAAAATAGAGCTACCATATGATCCGACAATCGCACTCCTGGGCATATATCCAGAGAAAACTATAATTCAAAAAGATACACGTGCCTCAGTGTTCATTGCAGCACTATTTACAATAGCCAAGACATGGAAGCAACCTAAATGCACTTCAACAGAGGAATGGGTAAAGAAGATGTACATGTATACAATGGAATATTACTCAGCCATAAAAAAGAATGAAATAATGCCATGTGCAGCAACATGGATGGATCTAGAGATTATCCTAAGTGAAGTAAGCCAGAGAAAGACAAATATCCTGTGATAGCACTTATACGTGGAATCTAAGAAAAATGATACAAATGAATATATATATAAAACTGAATCACTTTGCTGTACACCTAAAACTAACACAACATTGTAACTCAACTATACTTAAATTTTAAAAATTTTTTAAAAGAAAGAAAATAAATAAAAACAAATGATACAAATGAACTTATATACAAAACAGAAATAGACCCCCAGACAAGAAAAACTTACTGTTACCAAAGGAGAAAGGTGGGGGGAGGGATAAATTAGGAGTTTGGAATTAACATATACACACTACTATATATAAAATAGATAACCAAGAAGCACCTACTGTATAGCACAGAGAACTGTACTCAGTATTTTGTAATAACCTATAAACGAAGAGCATCTGAAAAAGAATATACATATATATATATATGTATGTATAACTGAATCACTTGAAACTAATACAACATTGTAAATCACCTACACTTCAATTAAAAAAATCAGGTCAGTTTACAAAGTGAACCACCCACTGTCCATTCTATAACCTTAGGCAACTTTGTTTCCCCAATAATCTTTACAGCTGATTCCCATCCAACAGGAATGAGGGCCCTAGAAGATGAGATAAAGTAAATGATTAAAACTTTAGGAATTTAACCAAAATTTTTCCTAAGACCTGTACTGTAATGTCTGTCAAGGTATGGATAGATACCTTGGTCTGCAGTCTGTTTCCCAGCTACAGTCATGATAAAAGTCTGTTTAGGCAGATGACAAATCAGACTGGGGAGCTCCATTAAGTTCCATCCAGCTCACCTAGCTTGGTAACCGCCAACATTCAAATGGCCTAGTCCTCCCACTCCAAAGTGGTGGGGTTGGGTTTGTCTTGAGCCATTCATGCATAGCACAGGTGAGTAGTAGCAAGGGCATTCATAAGGAGGAACACCACTAGGGGTAGATGTACTGAGTGATAATACTACCAGCAGAAGCTCTTAATGGTCCCCATTTATCAGTGTGGATGTGTCACTTTTCTTAAAGGACTAAGACCTGGTTGACAGAATGTTCTCAGATGCTTTGGTAACCAAATGCCTATACAGGAATACATTCTCTAGGGATTTGGACATGTGTCAGCTAAGTTTGGAGATCAGGGTAGTACAGAGCCCCCTTACAGGTGAACCAGAGATATATTGATGAGTAGACTTGTATAAAAGAAATTTCCTAGCCATAGTACACAAATAATCAATCCTCCTTTGGTAGGCAGTCTTTCTCAGTGTGTATTGGAAGGGAGTCATGCAGTTCTAGTGGATCGTCTTCTGTATGTTGCCTCTCAGTGCTAGGGCATTTGTGATAGGGGCCAGGGATACTGGTCTTAGGTACAAGGCATGTGCTAAACCTTCTCATTAAGTAAAATGAAGGTTAGGATAAGCAGTTATCAGAAATGTCCAAGAGGGCCTCTTCATCCTAGATGGTGTCAGTCAGTCTGTCCTGAAACTAGTTTTAAAAGGTGACTTTTTTCCTAGTCTAGTCTCATCTAAAGAATCAGAAATGGCAGTATATTAGCAAATTGCTTCCTTCCCTTTTCCCTTTCCTTCCTCATTAAGTTCTTCCTTTATACCAGGCACTGTACTGGTGTTGGGATACAGTGATGAACAAGCAAACAGGATCCTTACCTTTGTGGAGCCTACATTCTATTGCAGGGAAAATACAGTAAATGTGTAAACAATAAATAAAACAATTACAGTACTGATAAGTGCTGATACAGACAGTAAACTGGGTAATGGGGTAGAGAGTAATGAAACAGGGCCTTGGTCAAGGGAGAAGAGTCTATTGGAGGAACCAAAACAAAGGCCAAGGAAGAGCAGTACAAGATGAGGTGAGGGAAGTGGTAGGCAGATTCTGGAGCTATATTAGGCCATGGTAGAGGAGTTTAGATTTTGTTCAAAATGGAGTAGGTAAGCACTGGAGCATTTTAAATAGGAGAGTGATTCACTCTGGTTTGTTTTCCTCTAGTTGTGCTGTTTGGAAAATGACTGGAGTATGGAGAGGCTAGAGTGGAAGCAGAGAGACCAGTTAAAAGGCCATGATGATAGTGCAGGAGAGAAAGCTGGATAATTTGGGCCAAGACTAGCAGGATTCTAATGAGAAGTGGTCAAAATTGAGAGAGATTTTGGAGATAGGGTTGTTAGCCCTTAGTGAGTTTATATCCTGGGTATGGCCTACAAATATGTCAGATGGCCATTCCACTTTTGGGACCTTACAGACACCTACCAAGGTATCTGTAAAAAGATCTATTGCCCCCATAAGGTACTCTGGTTGTGTATATACCAGGCTATACTGGGTTGTCTGTCTGTACAGTAAGTAATTAATAACAAGTAAACCCTTGCTAGACCTCATCTACAGGAACACAGAGGTCCCTTAGTCCCACATGCAGAATGTCAACTGAATGAAGAACTTTGGGAGTGTCTCAGGGTTCTCATCATATCCCTCAGGGTACTTGAGGCTGAATGACAGGTTGGTGAGGCAGGCTTGGTGGCTGCCCTGACCCTAGACTTGGACCTGTCAGCTCAGTCTGACATACCACATGTATGACCAGCAAATACAAAGCAAGTCATGAACAGCCTCACTTGTTCTATTATAGCAGATAACTCTGTTTATTCTCAGCTCTCCTGCTCTCAAATTTCTGACTCTGTGCTCAACCTCCATACCTGCTTCTAGCCTTTTGGTTCGGATGCCCATCATGTCACCCTTTGAACCTTGTTCTCAGTTCTGCTTTCCTGTCTGATCTCAGCATCCTTTTTTCCAGCTCCCTGCTCTCCCAAACACACCTATTATTATATTGAATGAAAAATTTTCTGCTGAAATTGTGGCCACAGAGCCCCACTAGAGGTGGTGACTCAGACTTGTACCCCAAGGGTTGTTTTATTTAGTTAGGTACTACTCTTGAGCCCACAGGGCCACAACCTTTTGCCTTAAATTGTCTTACAGACAGACAAGTGCTTCCTACGCTCTTCCATTGGGCAAGCTCAGAGATTCACTGGATTGGAGCAAAAGTGAATGAACTAATGATCTTATTTGTGATACAACTTCAGCTAAGATAGGTCAAGGTTGATTAAATAGAAGGGATCAGTTGGCTCAATAAGTAAGATACCAAACCTGTATCCAGGGCAGAAACAAAGAAATGGGGAAGCAGTGCGTTCTGTTGAGGGACATGTGAAAACCGTGAAGGTTGTCAGCTCAAAATAGTCTGCATTTCCTTCTTGCCTGTAGATATTTCCATTGGGCTTTTGCCCTGTTCCCCTACCCCAGTTGAATTTTGGGGTGCTTCACAGCATCTTGACAGTTCATACATTAAGAAAATAACACTGAATTCCTATCTTATGCTGTGCACTGGCTCCACATTGGGGATATAAGGATGAGTAAATTGCAGTGGCTTTCTGACTCACCTCTGCTTCTGCTTCCCTGATCCATCCCCCTGCCACCTGAAACCCATCATTTCCCTTCCTGAGAAACTGTAGTAGTGCTATAAATGCTTAATAAATACCTCATGAATAAATGGAAATTATTTCTAAGTTCCTTTTGTTCAGAGACTCTTTGCACCAAATCTTTGTATTTATGTTTCCTCCAAATCAAATCTCATGTTTTACACTTACATTAATTTTTTTCTTGCCCTGATGTTTGCAGCTCTTCCATGTTTAGAGTCTTCTGCATTTTTTATGTCCCTCCTGTTGATTTAATCTCATAGGTCACTTGTTCTAAAATAATAAAAGTTAAGCTTTGTGCTTGGTTCTATGGCATGTCTTGTATATAGTTCTATTTCTGGATATGATGCCATTTGTGAATATGCTTTTAATTATTTCTCAGTTTTATTATTGAACAAACTCATTGTCTTAATTATGCTTACAAAGTTTGGTAATATACTTATAGTCTGACGTTCAAATAAGTAGCATTAACATTATTCATTGGTTTTTAAGGGTCTAAATTTTACTCAACTTATCTGTTGTGATTTTATTTTATATGGATATTATATGTGTCACAATTTAATCATTCACTAATAAATTTATTAAGTTTTCAAGGTTTCTGAAACACAAAATTGGGGTTAAAAAAGAACTTGTGTTCTTGCTGTCCAGGTTACTACAAAGAACTTCACTGTTCTATAGATTTATATTCATCCGTCCTTCCTTCCTTCTGTCCTTCCATCCTTCCTTTCTTTTTCTTGTGCCTACTGAGATTTGAGACAATTCCTTCTCTAGATGTTGAGAAATACGGAATTATGGCAGGGACTCAGGTACTGACTATCCCAGCTCCTTTGGCTTTAATATGGACAGAGGGGCTTCCATTTTACAGAAAATTGTGCTCAAATCAGTTTTTCCACTTTTTAAGTATGTAATATGAGCAAGTTTTTTCTTTTAACTTCCCTTAGCCTCAGTTTCCTCATCTGTGAAATGGAGATAACACTGTGCTCAATGCTGGCATAAAAATTAAATTAGATAATGCGTTTAAATGCTCAGCACAATACCTAGCATATCAATACTTTTAAAATGATGGTGTAGTAAGGCTAATCTTCCCTCTGCAAGCCCAGTACAAGAAGGATCAGTCAGCATAGCAGCATGCCTCTGCCTCTCCCGCAGTCCTTCACACACACCTCTCCCCTGCATCTAAGGAATACAAGCCCAAGATAAGAGTCCTCAAAGAGGAAACATGTCTAGTTCTCCTCCTTGCGCTCTCATTATCTGCTGATGATGCTGGCATGAATTCCTGCAGAGAATGGTCTTATGCCGTATGTATGACCATTTTCTTGACTCTGCCAGTGGAGGCCTAGGGAGGGTATTCTTACTCTGACTCACCAATAAACTTTTGGTAAGTGATAGGCCTTGAGATGTGTGGTTATTAAAATATACTTTTAAATGTTCTAAAGGTGTAGGGTAGGATCATGGGAGAAAGTGGCTGAGACAGGGTAGTAAACAAGATCAACATATTTAACACTGTGGAGAAAAGGTCAAGAACCTAAGAGGCCAGGACATCAGACGGACTATCTATTTGAATGTCAAAATCAATAAGAATTACGCTAGAAATAGTGTTGGAGTGACAGTGAACCAAAAGGTAAAATCAAGGAATGAAAGGGAGTGACCTTGGGGAGCCTTCAATCCTGCAATAAGGAAGGGTGGTGGGTGGTAAAGTCTAATGTTATGTGACTCAGAGCAGGGGATTTGGGTAGAGGGCAGGTGGAGAATGGTGTGAAAGTAGCAATGAGGAACCAGAAAGACACCAACCAGGCCTCATGTTTGAAGGGTGTGGAAGAGAAAAAGAGTTGTCATCTAAGAGAGCTACAGGGAAATCAGCATCCTCAGGGGAAAGTACAGTTTCAATTTAAATAAGAAGGTAAAGGAAGTTGAAGAAAGCTTCAGAGAAGAGATCCAGGATCTGGGGATTTTGCTGTTGTCTACCCATGAGTCCACAGGGCTCAGTGGAAGGGTTAGGATTTCTGGAGATGGTATAGAGGCTTGGAGTTCCCCCTCCTCCTCCTCTTCATCATCATCATCATCATCTTCATCTCTCCCTTGCATACATCCTCAGTTCTTTTGCCTCTTTCTCACTTCAGCAGCCTTGCCTGGCTGAACCACAGCACTGATTAAATCCAATTCTTTGCCTATTCCATGCCTGTAAAATCATGCTGCTGAGCTTGCATTAAATTAATGATCATAACCTTAAGTGGGCCCATAATGCTGCCTGGCAATCATACTAGATTTCTCCAGTCATTTTCTGTTTCATTTCCTCCTAGATGATTATTGCATGTCTTCAATCTCCTTACATGTTCACCATCTCCTCCCCAGTCTTCACTTTCAATTGATGACCTTCATTCCTAGTTACAGAAAAGAAATAGAAGAAAAAGAGCTTTCACAGGCTTTCACAACTATACCTACCTACTACTTGTAGTAGTATCCGTATCCTCTGCTTTCTTTCCTCTTACTGTGAAAGAGCTAACCTAATAAGTGCTTCGTAATTCTTTGTCTTATATCAGTTTTACCCTCTCTGAATCATTGTCTTATACACGAAAATATGCTTGTATTTTCCCCCATCTTAAAAATAATCCTCCTTGACTCCACTTTCCCCTCTTACTATTGCCTTGTTTCAGTTAAACTTCACAGCAAAACTTCTTGGAAGAGTTGTCTGTAGTCTGTTGCTAGTTTTTGTCTTCCCATTCTCTTTTTGTACTCAAGCCAGTCATATTTCTGCTCCCAAAATTCCATCAAAACATTTCTCTACAGTTATCTGACTTAACATTCAGGAGCAGAGTTAACCACTGTCTCCTCCTTGTAATACCTTCTTCACTTTATTTTAAAATACTTGTCAAGAACTATGCAGATCTAAGATTTTACCCTATTTGTAAGCTAACAAGTTAGCTTGCCAGTTTCATGAATAGTGGTAGAAGACACAAGACTTCTACATCAGAGATGAAAGACAGTTTATTACTTACAGCAATAGCAGTAGCCAGAGTAGGAGTCTTTTTGTACTGGTTCCCTTAGCACTAGTTACTCTGAGACAATGTGAAGGGGGCCAGACTACACCTTTCCACATAGTGAGTTGAGTTATTAGAAACGAAACCTGATCTTAGAGAACCCAAATATTTTATAATGGTCAATAAGCATGCCTTCTCTTTGCTCCAGAGGGAGATAGTACCAAGTTTTCCAAGGCTGTTTGCTATACAGACATTCTTGAAAAAGATCATATGGAACTATCATATCATATAAAATATTATATCACTGACTATCAAGACAGGCAGTGCCTTGCTTGCAATGTGTACAGAAACACGAGAGACCCATGGAGAACTGTCTCACAATTCCTCCCTCTCTGACCACTTCTTTTCTCTCTCCTCTCCTTCACTTCCCCAGACTCTAGGTCTGGGCTGTCTAGCACTATAGCCACTAGCTCATGTAGCTATTTAAATTAAGTTTTCAGTTATTCAGTTGCATTAGCCATATTACAGGTGCTCAATAGCCACATGAATGGCACAGATATATAAATATTTCATCATCTTAGAAAGTTCTATTAGACAGCACTACTCTGCATGTTTGAGTGCTCCTAAGCTCAGCCTTTGGATGTTTCTTTCTGTATTCTATTCCTATATAGAAATAGAGATTTCTATAGAATCTTGTAGAATAAGATTTATTATGGAATAAATATTTATATATATTTCTTTCCTTTCTATATTCCCTCCCTTGGTGATCTCATCTAGTCTCAAGGCTTTAAATATAACTCTCAAATTTGTATAATCCTAAATTTCTCCCCAGAAGTCCAGATTTAATTCTTTAATAGCATTCTGCACACCTTTACCTGACTGCCTAGTAGGCACCTCAAAAGTAACGGCCAAAACTGAACTACTGACCTTCTTGCCACAGCTGCTCCCTCTCCCACCAACAAATCTGTTCCTCCTGCAGTCTTCCCAGTATGAATTAAGTCAGTTCTCTTCTTCCAGTTGTTCAAGCAAACAAACAACAGTTTTAAAAAAATCAACCCTTAGATTCATCCTTGACCTCCCTCTTTTCCACAAAACCGACACATCTGTCCCACTGGCTCTTGTTTCAAAATATATCCAGAATCTGACTTTTCACCCTTCCCCTGCTACCACCTGGTCCAAGCCAACATCATCTTTTACCTGGATTATTCGAGGCAAATTTGGCCCCCTTTTTGGTCTCCCTGCTTCTACTCTTGTCCCCTGTGGTCCATTCTCATAAGAGCAACTAGAATGGTCTTGTTTAAAAAGTAAGTCAGATCATGTATTTCTCTGCTCAGAATTCTTTAGTAGCTTCCTATCTCACTCAATAAAAGTCAAAGTCTAGTCACACTGGCATTCTCACTCTTGCTAAAATATTCAAGACATGCTCCCACCTCAGAGCCTTTATAGTTGGTGTTCTTTCCACCACTTCCCCCACCCCAACGCAGCTCCACACATGTGTTTTTTCCCTCATGATACTGACTTATTGAAGAGACCAGGCCAGTTGTCTTATAGTGAGCCATATAATGAATTTCTCTGTTTACTTATGGTGGTGTGTAGCTTATTTCTCTATTGGCCTGTATTTCCTATAATTGGACATTAAATCTGAAAGTTTGATTAAAGCTAAATATTCTTGGCAAGAAAAATCCATACATGATATTCAGTCTTCATATTACATCGAATTGGAAGGTACATATCTGATTATCCCACCATTAGTGATTCTAAGTTTAACCAAGGTGTTAAGGTGGTAACTTTCAGATCCGTCCATTATAAATTTATATTTTTACCTTTGTGATTAACAGTCTGAAGGGTGAATGTTATTTTTTTAATCATGTGATTTTTAATAATGTTTTTTAGCTATATAAGTTTGTTTTTTCAAATAAAATATTTTTTAGAGATCCATCCAATATATAAAACAGATAACAGCAGAACTATTCTAGTTGCAGTGGGAAATGGCTAGTATTGGCAGCTTCCAAGGGAACTGTGACGAGTGCAGTTTGTAATTCACAGAGCCCAGCCAAGTGCTGGAGGAAACAGAGGCCCAAAGAGGATCCATGAAGTCTTAAGGCGGCCTAGCATCTCATGAGAAAGGCTCAGTGCGCTTTGTGTTAGAGCACAGTGTGGGGAGCTCTCACTTCCTGGGAAAGCCGTGGTTATGGATGATCACTAGAATGGCACTTGGTTTTTCCCTGGCAGTCCACCCACTGTTTTTAGTTGTCTGAGTGCTGTCTTTGACATTCTATCTGTTCTGCAGATGTGAAATTTGAAATTACTTCATTTTTAGCGTGTGTTGGGCTGCAGACTCTTTTTGTTTCCCTTTTGGAAATTCTTCATCCACAAAGAATTCCAGAATCAGACATTATTCATCTTATGTCTGGAACACTAAAATCTCATGAGCTTCCATATGTCTTACCTCTTTCCACCTTTAGAATACTGAAAATGCTGCCACAACTGAAGTCAGTTTTATCATTTCCTTGCTGCTTGCTTCCTTTCTGCACCTAATTTATCGTACAGCCTTAATGTGCCTTTGTAAAGAATTGAACAAGTAAATTTGGTATATCCACAGAATGTATCTAAGATGTATGGTATATATTTTTATTTTCATGAAAAGAGGTCTCCCTATATTAAGTGGAAAAAGCAGATAATAAACTATAATTGTCTCACTTTTGTTAAAAAATTAATATTCACAAAAATCCCATGTCTATTTCTGTGAATGTTTATGTGTGTGTTGAAAGTCAAAAAAGGCAAAAATGTTCATATTGATATTATCTCTGGGTGTGATCTTTATTTTCCTCTTTGTATTTCTCTCTTTTTTTTTCCCCAGCAGTCGTGTCTTATTTCTACAGTCATTACTTTTATAAAGATTAAAATTGTTTTTTTTAAAAATAAGCAATAATAACTTTGATCTGTCAAATCCAAGCTACGTTGAAGGCGATTCCAGGCTCATCCTCTGCTTACTCCATCCATGCCATCTGTTGGGATTTTTCCCTGTTCTCTTATTGTCCCATTCAAGCAAGTTTTCCCCTGACCCAAGCTTGTATTTATTTTACTCCAGGTTCCTGGTCCTCTCCTAGAATTGCTCACTTGGCTCTGGAGAGATTCTCTGTTCTCTTGTACCCAAATAAACTTGTCAGAAAAGGAAAGGAGGATGCAAAAATTATGTTCTAAAAGGAACTGTCACTAGAATGTGATCAAGGCCCAGAAGTGCCCCAATATACACCTGTTGAATGAATTGATCTATTCTTTTTTGTCTCATTTATTTTATAAGTTCCTATAATCAGGAGCTTTGCTTGTTTTCTATAATGCCCTAAACATTTTGGGTACTTAATATACATTAATGAATAGTCCTTTCTTTTAAAGACCCATAATTTACCTAATAAAAGTGAATGTAGGTTCTGTTGTCAACTTTGACCAGAATTTGTGCTTGCACAGGGTTACAGAAAAGGACAGGATTTAAAGATAACTTACATTCAGCTCCTACTCATAGATTTGTGATCATGGGTAGTCACATAAGCCTCTGAGCTTCCTTCATTTATAGCCTTACTGATTCTCTTCTGGACTGTTTCTGCAGAGGCCTTCTGCCTGGTCTGCCTGGCTTTGGTCTTGCTTCCCCAACTCTGTCCTCTGCAGTGCTACACAGTGCTACACCCACAGTGTAAATCTGACCTGGTCCCCACCACCCCCGACTGAAATCTCTCAGGGACTCTCTGATGCTACATTGCCTCCCACCCAACCCCCACCATTTAGCGGTAGCACCTAGACGCCTCTCTTCAAACTTGCCACTGGAATAACACCAAACTCCCAGTAGCTCCTCACACCTCCCAGGCCTCCTGGGGCTACCTCCTGCCTTGCTCCATTTGTCCACAAGGTATCTTTCTGCAGCCACTGCTTCTGCTTAACTCCAGGCTGGGCTTGGCAGCCCTCCTCTCTGGGGTGCCTTCCTTGATGTAAAAGATACTCTGTTTCTCTGCCCACTCACACTGCAAGCTGTTTGAGGCAAAATTATAGGATCTGTAGTTCCCTTGTCTTGAAGAGTACCTGGCAGCATTCAAATGTTTATTAAACTGTATTGTATATATGTTCTTCTAAACCATCCAAATGATTTTTATTTACAGAATGTGATTTCATTTTTATATAATCTCCTCCAAAATAAGAAAAAGGCTTAGAAAAGGAAAATATATGAATTAAAGTAACTTAAAATACTACCAGCAGTCAGAGATGACTATTTTTTGGAATATATTATAGAGAATTTTTTTAAATTATAAAATGGTCAAAGTTTAACCTCCTGATTTTCCTTTGGAGCCAGTACTCCAAGAAATCAGTAGCTTTGCAAATTACATGCATTAAAAATTAATAGCCAGTTCATTGTGCTTTCCACATCAAAGAATACAAAATAGTTTTCTGGTAAATATATAGCTTTTTTGTAATTCAAAACAAGAAAGAATTTTTTGCTTTTCTCGTGTTCCCTAGACCCCAGAGCCATCTTTTGTCCTATTTTTCCAGAAGAGAAGGCGAATCCCAGTGAGGGAAGTGACTTGACCATCTTACTGAGCTGGTCAGTACAGAAGCAGAAGCTGGGAGGAGGAGCCCCTGACTGCCCACCTGGTGCTTTTCCCCTCAGGCACATTTCCTCTTTCTCCACTGGAGTAAAGATAAAAGTAAGTTTTTAAGCACTTCTAATTCCTGTATGATCAAATTAGACCTGCTGCTGAGATGTTCTTATTTTACTTTTAGTCTCATTAAGACATTAGCCCTAAACCTAGAGCATTAATCGTTCTTTCATGTTCATATGTATAATTTCTTTGAGCACAAGAAAAATATTGCCTTCTAAGAGATTTCTTAATTTGTTTTCTCAACTATTTTTGAAGAGAACACAACAAATAAAATATTCCAGGTCTCCTTTCTTATCCTGCAAATACATATAGTATATGTTTTTGTATTCCTCTAAATTGTACTCTCGGGATCAGTTTCCATACTGAGTCATCCACCACCGAGCACCCGTGTTTTCCAGGCAAACTGTTTTATTATTTCTAAATGACTCATTCCTTCTGAATCATCACACCTATGTATTCTGTTAAATAAAAAGTTTTAGGCACTTTTCTACAATTTTTCTTCTTCCAGACTTCAAAATGTCCATTTAAATGACATGGCTATTCAACCAGTTTTCCCTTGCATCTACGATTTATGTGGATCATTTTCTTCTTGAACCCTTTCATAATTTGAGATAAGCAGAGGAAGTTCTTTACCTCATACCCTCTGCTCCAGATGTTTCCTGAAATAGAACACATAAATAGCAACATAAAAATATGTGTAACATCATTCTCTGTTTTCCATCATCATATTTATGCTGTTTAAGGTTTTATTAACTTCCCAAATTTCTACATGAATTTAGGGAGAAACACCTGTAAAAGAAAAGTATAGCTTTAATGTTTGTTGGTACACAAAATCTTTGGAATTCAGCACGTTGGAAGAATGTAGCACTTTCCTCCCTTGACTTCCATGTCATATTTGGCTGGTTCTCTTCCTGCCCTTTGGAAGTTCATTCTCTATCTTCTTCCTTGAATCGTTCTCCTCACCCTATACATACCAGCCTTCCTCAGAGTTTTTTTTGTTTTCTTTTATTTGTCTCATTATTCTCATATTCTTTTTTTTTAATTTTATTGGAGTATAGTCGATTTACAACGTTGTATTAGTTTCAGGTGTACAGCAAAGTGAATCAGTAATACATATACATATATCCACTCTTTTTTTTTTTTTTAGATTTTTCTCCCATATAGGCCATTACAGAGTATTGAGTAGAGTGCCTTGTGCTATATAGCAGGTTCTTATTAGTTATCTGTTTTATGTATAGTAGTGTGCATATGTCAGTCCCAATCTCCCAGTTTATCCCTCCCACCCCCCCATCCCCTGGTAACTATAAGTTTGCTTTCTACATCTGTGACTCTACTTCTGTTTTGTAAATTAAGTTCACTTGTACCTTTTTTTTTTAGATTCTACATATAAACGATATCATATAATATTTGTCTTTCTGTGTCTGACTTACTTCACTCAGTATGACAATCTCTAGGTCCATCCATGTTCTGCAAATGGCATTATTTTGTTCTTTTTTTATGGCTGAGTAATATTCCATTGTATATATATACCACATCTTCTTTATCTGTTCTTCTGTTGATGGACATATAGGTTGCTTCCATGCCCTGGCTATTGAAAATAGTGCTGCAGTGAACACTGTGGTCCATGTATCTTTTTGAATTACGGTTTTCTCAAGGTATATGCCCAGCAGTGGGATGCTGGGTCATATGGTAGTTTTACTTTTAGTTGTTTTTTTTATGTCTATTCTTATGCTAATACCACATTGTATTGAGTACTGTAGCTTTATAGTAAGTTTTTTTTTTAAACATCTTTATTGGGATATAATTGCTTTACAATGGTGTGTTAGTTTCTGCTTTATTAACAAAGTGAATCAGTTATACATATACATATGTTCCCATATCTCTTCCTTCTTGCGTCTCCCTCCCTCCCACCCTCCCTATCCCACCCCTCCAGGCGGTCACAAAGCACCGAGCTGATCTCCCTGTACTATGCGGCTGCTTCCCACTAGCTATCTGCCTTACGTTTGGTAGTGTATATATGTCCATGCCTCTCTCTCGCTTTGTCACAGCTTACCCTTTCCCCTCCCCATATTCTCAAGTCCATTCTCCAGTAGGTCTGTGTCTTTATTCCTGTCTTACCCCTAGGGTCTTCATGACATTTTTTTTTCTTAAATTCCATATATATGTGTTAGCATACGGTATTTGCCTTTCTCTTTCTGACTTACTTCACTCTGTATGACAGATTCTAGGTCTATCCACCTCATTACAAACAGCTCAATTTCATTTCTTTTTATTGCTAAGTAATATTCCGTTGTATATATGTGCCACATCTTCTTTATCCATTCATCCGATGATGGGCACTTAGGTTGTCTCCATCTCCAGGCTATTGTAAATAGAGCTGCAATGCACATTTTGGTACATGATTCTTTTTGAATTATGGTTTTCTAAGGTTATATGCCCAGTAGTGGGATTGCTGGGTCATATGGTAGTTCTATTTGTAGTTTTTTTTTTTTTTTTTTTAACATCTTTATTGGGGTATAATTGCTTTACAATGGTGTGTTAGTTTCTGTTTTATAACAAAGTGAATCAGTCATACATAAACATATGTTCCCATATGTCTTCCCTGTTGTGTCTCCCTCCCTCCCACCCTCCCCATCCCACCCCTCCAGGCTGTCACAAAGCACCGAGCCAATATCCCTGTGCCATGCGGCTGCTTCCCACTAGCTATCTACCTTACTGCATTTGTTAGTGTGTATATGCCCATGACTCTCTCTCGCCCTGTCACAGCTCACCCTTCCCCCTCCCCATAACCTCAAGTCCGTTCTCTAAGAGGTCTGCGTCTTTATTCCTGCTTTACCCCTAGGTTCTTCATGACATTTTTTTCTTAAATTCCATATATATGTGTTAGCATACGGTATTTGTCTTTTTCTTTCTGACTTACTTCACTCTGTATGACAGACTCTAGGTCTATCCACCTCATTACAAATAGCTCAATTTCGTTTCTTTTTATGGCTGAGTAATATTCCATTGTATATATGTGCCACATCTTCTTTATCCATTCATCTGATGATGGGCACTTAGGTTGTTTCCATCTCCGGGCTATTGTAAATAGAGCTGCAATGAACATTTTGGTACATGACTCTTTTTGAATTTCGGTTTTCTCAGGGTATATGCCCAGTAGTGGGATTGCTGGGTCATATGGTAGTTCTATTTGTAGTTTTTTAAGGAACCTCCATACTGTTCTCCATAGTGGCTGAACCAATTCACATTCCCACCAGCAGTGCAAGAGTGTTCCCTTTTCTCCACACCCTCTCCAGCATTTATTGTTTCTAGATTTTTTGATGATGGCCATTCTGACTGGTGTGAGATGATATCTCATTGTAGTTTTGATTTGCATTTCTCTAATGATTAATGATGTTGAGCATTCTTTCATATGTTTTTTGGCAGTCTGTATATCTTCTTTGGACAAATGTCTGTTTAGGTCTTCTGCCCATTTTTGGATTGGGTTGTTTGTTTTTTTGTTACTGAGCTGCATGAGCTGCTTGTAAATTTTGGAAACTAATCCTTTGTCAGTTGCTTCATTTGCAAATATTTTCTCCCATTCTGAGGGTTGTCTTTTGGTCTTGTTTATGGTTTCCTTTGCTGTGCAAAAGCTTTGAAGTTTCATTAAGTCCCATTTGTTTATTTTTGTTTTTATTTCCATTTCTCTAGGAGGTGGGTCAAAAAGGATCTTGCTGTGATTTATGTCATAGAGTGTTCTGCCTATATTTTCCTCTAAGAGTTTGATAGTTTCTGGCCTTACATTTAGGTCTTTAATCCATTTTGAGCTTATTTTTGTGTATGGTGTTAGGGAGTGATCTAATCTCATACTTTTACATGTCCCTGTGCATTTTTCCCAGCACCACTTATTAAAGAGGCTCTCCTTTCTCCACTGTATATTCCTGCCTCCCTTATCAAAGATAAGGTGACCATATGTGCGTGGGTTTATCTCTGGGCTTTCTATCCTGTTCCATTGATCTATCTTTCTGTTTTTGTACCAGTACCATACTGTCTTGATTACTGTAGCTTTGTAGTATAGTCTGAAGGCAGGGAGCCTGATTCCTCCAGCTCTGTTTTTCATTCTCAAGATTGCTTTGGCTATTCAGGGTCTTTTGTGTTTCCATACAAATTGTGAAATTTTTTGTTCTAGTTCTGTGAAAAATGCCAGTGGTAGTTTGATAGGGATTGCATTGAATCTGTAAATTGCTTTGGGTAGTAGATTCATTTTCACAATGTTGATTCTTCCAGTCCAAGAACATGGTATATCTCTCCATCTGTTTCTATCATCTTTAATTTCTTTCATCAGTGTCTTATAGTTTTCTGAGTACAGGTCTTTTGTCTCCTTAGGTAGGTTCATTCCTAGATATTGTATTCTTTTTGTTGCAATGGTAAATGGGAGTGTTTTCTTGATTTCACTTTCAGATTTTTCATCATTAGTGTATAGGAATGCAAGAGATTTCTGTGCATTAGTTTTGTATCCTGCTACTTTACCAAATTCATTGATTAGCTCTAGTAGTTTTCTGGTAGCATCTTTAGGATTCTCTATGTACAGTATCATGTCATCTGCAAACAGTGACAGTTTTACTTCTTCTTTTCTGATTTGGATTCCTTTTATTACTTTTTCTTCTCTGATTGCTGTGGCTAAAACTTCCAAAACTATGTTGAATAAGAGTGGTGAGAGTGGGAAACTTGGTCTTGTTCCTGATCTTAGTGTAAATGGTTTCAGTTTTTCACCATTGAGGGTGATGTTGGCTGTGGGTTTGTCATATATGGCCTTTATTATGTTGAGGAAAGTTCCCTCTATGTCTCCTTTCTGTGGGGTTTTTATCATAAATGTGTGTTGAATTTTGTCAAAAGCTTTCTCTGCATTTATTGAGATGATCATATGGTTTTTCTCCTTCAATTTGTTAATATGGTGTATCACGTTGATTGATTTGCATATGTTGAAGAATCCTTGCATGCCTGGAATAAACCCCACTTGATCATAGTGTATGACCCTTTTAATGTGCTCATGGATTCTGTTTGCTAGTATTTTGTTGAGGATTTTTGCATCTATGTTCGTGAGTGATACTGGCCTGTAGTTTTCTTTCTTTGTGACATCTTTTTCTGGTTTTGGTATCAGGGTGATGGTGGCCTTGTAGAATGAGTTTGGGAGTGTTCCTCCCTCTGCTATATTTCGGAAGAGTTTGAGAAGGATAGGTGTTAGCTCTTCTCTAAATGTTTGATAGAATTCGCCTGTGAAGCCATCTGGTCCTGGGCTTTTGTTTGAAGATTTTTAATCACAGTTTCAATTTCAGTGCTTGTGATTGGTCTGTTCATATTTTCTATTTCTTCCTGGTTCAGTCTAGGCAGGTTGTGCATTTCTAAGAATTTGTCCATTTCTTCCATGTTGTCCATTTTATTGGCATAGAGTTGCTTGTAGTAATCTCTCATGATCCTTTGTATTTCTGCAGTGTCAGTTGTTACTTCTCCTTTTTCATTTCTAATTCTATTGATTTGAGTCTTCTCTCTATTTTTCTTGGTGAGTCTGGCTAATGGTTTATCAGTGTTTATCTTCTCAAAGAACCAGCTTTTAGTTTTATTGATCTTTGCTATCATTTCCTTCATTTCTTTTTCATTTATTTCTCATCTGATCTTTATGATTTCTTTCCTTCTGCTAACAATGGGGTTTTTTTGTTCTTCTTTCTCTAATTGCTTTAGTTGCAATGTTAGGTTGTTTATTCGAGATGTTTCCTGTTTCTTAAGGTAGGATTGTATTGCTATAAACTTCCCTCTTAGAACTGCTTTTGCTGCATCCCATAGGTTTTGGGTCGTCGTGTCTCCATTGTCATTTGTTTCTAGGTATTTTTTGATTTCCTCTTTGATTTCTTCAGTGATCACTTCATTATTAAGTAGTGTATTGTGTAACCTCCATATGTTTGTGTTTCTTACAGATCTTTTCCTGTAATTGATATCTAGTCTCATAGCATTGTGGTCGGAAAATATACTTGATAAGATTTCAGTTTTCTTAAGTTTACCAAGGCTAGATTTGTGATGCAAGATATCATCTATCCTGGAGAATGTTCCATGAGCACTTGAGAAAAATGTGTATTCTGTTGTTTTTGGATGGAATGTCCTATAAATATCAATTAAGTCCATCTTGTTTAATGGGTCATTTAAAGCTTGTGTTTCCTTATTTATTTTCATTTTGGATGATTTGTCCATTGCTGAAAGTGGGGTGTTAAAGTCCCCTACTATGATTGTATTACTGTCGATTTCCCCTTTTATGGCTGTTAGTATTTGCCTTATGTATTGAGGTGCTCCTATGTTGGGTGCATAAATATTTACAATTGTTATATCTTCTTTTTGGATCGATCCCTTGATCATTATGTACCGTCCTTATTTGTCTGTTATAATAGTCTTTATTTTAAAGTCTATTTTGTCTGATATGAGAATTGCTACTCCAGCTTTCTTCTGATATCCATTTGCATGGACTATCTTTTTACATCCCCTCACTTTCAGTCTGTATGTGTCCCTAGGTCTGAAGTGGGTCTCTTGTAGACAGCATATATACGGGTCTTGCTTTTTTATCCATTCTGCCAGTCTGTGTCTTTTGGTGGGAGCATTTAATCCACTTATATTTAAGGTAATTATCGACATGTATGTTCCTGTTCCCATTTTCTTAATTGTTTTGGGTTTGGTATTGTAGGTCTTCTCCTTCTCTTGTGCTTCTTGCTTAGAGAAATTCCTTTAGCATTTGTTGTAAAGCTGGTTTGGTGGTGCTGAACTCTCTCAGCTTTTGCTTGTCTGTAAAGGTTTAATTTCTCCATCAAATCTGAATGAGATCCTTGCTGGGTAGAGTAATCTTGGTTGTAGGTTTTTCTCCTTCATCACTTTAAATATGTCCTGCCAGTCCCTTCTGGCTTGCAGAGTTTCTGCTGAAAGATCAGCTGTAACTTTATGGGGATTCCTTGTGTGTTATTTGTTGTTTTTCCCTTGCTGCTTTTAATATGTTTTCTTTGTATTTAATTTTTAACAGTTTGATTAATATGTGTCTTGGCGTGTTTCCCCTTGGATTTATCCTGTATGGGACTCTCTGTGCTTCCTGGACTTGATTAACTATTTCCTTTCCCATATTAGGGAAGTTTTCAACTATAATCTCTTCAAATATTTTCTCAGTCCCTTTCTTTTTCTCTTCTTCTTCTGGAACCCCTATAATTCGAATGTTTGTGTGTTTAATGTTGTCCCAGAGGTCTCTGAGACTGTCTTCAGTTCTTTTAATTCTTTTTTCTTTATTCTGCTCTGCAGTAGTTATTTCCACTATTTTATCTTCCAGGTTACTTATCTGTTCTTCTGCCTCAGTTATTCTGCTATTGATCCCTTCTAGAGTATTTTTAATTTCATTTATTGTGTTGTTCATCATTGGCTGTTTCCTCTTTAGTTCTTCTAGGTCCTTGTTAAATGTTTCTTGCATTTTCTTTATTCTATTTCCAAGATTTTGGATCATCTTCACTATCATTATTCTGAATTCTTTTTCAGGTAGACTGCCTATTTCCTCTTCATTTGTTAGGTCTGGTGGGTTTTTACCTTGCTCCTTCATCTGCTGTGTGTTTTTCTGTGTTTTCATTTTGCTTATCTTACTGTGTTTGGGGTCTCCTTTTCGCAGGCTGCAGGTTCGTAGTTCCCGTTGTTTTTGGTGTCTGTCCTCAGTGGCTAAGGTTGGTTCAGTGGGTTGTGTACGTTTCCTGGTGGAGGGGACTGCTGCCTGTGTTCTGGTAGATGAGGCTGGATCTTGTCTTTCTGGTGGGCAGGTCCACGTCTGGTGATGTGTTTTGGGGTGTCTGTGGCCTTGTTATGATTTTAGGCAGCCTCTGCTAAAGGGGCTGTGTTCCTGTCTTGCTAGTTGTTTGGCATAGGGTGTCCAGCACTGTAGCTTGCTGGTCGTCAAGTGAAGCTGGGTATTGCTGTTGAGATGGAGATCTCTGGGAGATTTTCACCATTTGTATTACGTGGAGCTGGGAGGTCTCTCGTGGACCAGTGTCCTGAAGTTGGCTTTCCCACCTCAACGGCACAGCCCTGACGCCTGGCTGGAGCACCAAGAGACTGTCCTCCACACGGCTCAGAATAAAAGGGAGAAAAAATAGAAAGAAAGAAAGAAAGAAAGAAAGAGGATCAAATAAAATTAAGTAAGATAAAATAAAGTTATTAAAATAAAAAGTAGTTATTAAGAAAAAAATTTTTTAAGTAAAAAAAAAAAAACGGACAGACTGTACCCTAGGACAAAGCAAAGCTATACAGACAAAATCTCACACAGAAGCATACACATGCACACTCACAAAAAGAGGAAAAGGGGGAAAAATAATCTATCTTGCTCCCAAAGTCCACTTCCTCAATTTGGGATGATTTGCTGTCTATTCAGGTATTCCACAGATGCAGGTACATCAAGTTGATTGTGGAGCTTTAATCCGCTGCTTCTGAGGCTGCTGGGAGAAATTTCCCTTTCTCTTCTTTGTTCGCACAGCTCCCGGGATTCAGCTTTGGATTTGGCCCTGCTTCTGTGTGTAGGTCACCTGAGGGCTTCTGTTCTTCCCTCAGACAGGACGGGGTTAAAGGAGCAGCTGATTTGCCAGCTCTGGCTCACTCAGGCCGCGGGGAGGGAGGGGTATGGATGCGTGGGGAGCCTGCGGCGGCAGAGGCCAGCATGAAGTTGCACCAGCCTGAGACGGGCAGTGCGTTCTCCCGGGGAAGTTGTCCCTGGATCCCGGGACCCTGGCAGTGGCGGGCTGCACAGGCTTCCCGGACGGGAGGTCTGGAAGGTGACCTGTGCTCGCACACAGGCTTCTTGGTGCCTGCAGCAGCAGCCTTAACGTCCCATGCCCGTCACTGGGGTCCGCGCTGAGAGCCGTGGCTCGCTCCCGTCTCTGTAGCTCCTTTAAGCAGCGCTCTTAATCTCCTCTCCTCGCTCACCAGGAAACAAAGAGGCAAGAAAAAGTCTCTTGTCTCTTTGGCAGCTCCAGACTTTTCCCGGACTCCCTCCCGGCTAGCCATGGTGCACTAACCCCTTCAGGCTGTGTTCACGCGGCCAACCCCAGTCCTCTCCCTGGGATCTAAGCTCTGAAGCCCGAGCCTCAGCTCCCAGCCCCAGCCTGCCCCGGCTGGTGAGCGACAAGCCTCTTGGGCTGGTGAGTGCTGGTGGGCACCCATCCTCTGTGCGGGAATCTCGCCGCTTTGCCCTCCGCACCCCTGTTGTTGCACTCTCCTCCGCGGCGCTGAAGCTCTCCCCCTCCGCCACCCGCAGTCTCCGCCCGCGAAGGGGCTTCCTAGTGTGTGGAAACCTTTCCTCCTTCCCAGCTCCCTCCCACTGGTGCAGGTCCCGTCCCTATTCTTTTTGCCTCTGTTTTTTCTTTTTTCTTTTGCCCTAACCAGGTATGTGGGGAGTTTCTTGCCTGAGGTCTTCTGCCAGCGTTCAGTGGGTGTTCTATTGGAGCAGTTCCACATGTAGATGTATTTCTAATGTATGTGTGGGGAGGAAGGTGGTCTCCGCGTCCTACTCTTCCGCCATCTTCTTCTAGCTCTTCTGCCCATTTTTTTATTGGGTTATTTGATTTTTTTGGTATTGAACTGCATGAGCTGTTTGTGTATTTTGGAGATTAATCCCTTGTCGCTTGCTTCATTTGCAAATATTTTCTCCCATTCTGAGGGTTATCTTTTTGTTTTGTTTCTGGTTTCCTTTGCTGTGCACAAGCTTTTAAGTTTAATTAGATCCCATTTGTTTATTTTTATTTTTCCTCAGAGTTTTGTCCTTGACTCTTTTCTCACCTATGCAGGTTCAGTCTTGTCCTCTCTTGTGGCTTTAAAACCTTTATCTGGTGCTTACTCCCAAGTCTTTATTTTCAACTCCTATCTCTACTGAATGGGAATTCAGTATATTCATCTGAATGGGAAATATGTCTCCTGGATGCCCCACCAAAATAACACATGCCTGCAGCTGAGTCTGTCTCCCCTAGACCCTTGCCCCCCATGCCTTAGCACACAATAATCAGCCGCAGCGTCATTTTTACATCTCCCTAGAACCCAGTTTTTAAAATTTGTTATCAAATATTACATATTCTCATATTTAAGGTGTCAATCCTTAAAAGACCTTTTGAAAATATCAGTTTCTCCTCCCAACTAGGCCTGCTCCTCAGAGACGACTGCCAGTTTTTTCTTAGCTATTTCTTCCATTATTTACCTTCATATTTATAAATGCATATATATTGCAACTTCATCATTAATTAATTTTAAACCTTATGTCTTGCTTTCCTGATATGAATTTCAGTTCTCTCACCCCTGTTCCACCACATTAACAAAATAAAAGGTAAAAATTATGTGAGCATCTCAACAGATGCAGAATAAATATTTAACAGTATTAAACCACCTTATGAATGGATTAAAGACCTAAATGTAAGACCAGACACTATATATAAAACTCTTAGAGGAAAACATAGGCAGAACACTCTTTGACTTAAATCACAGCAAGATCTTTTTTGACCCACCTCCTAGAGTAATGGAAAGAAAATCAAAAATAAACACATGGGACCTGATGAAACTTAAAAGCTTTTGCACAGCAAAGGAAACCATAAACAAGATGAAAAGACAACCTCAGAATGGGAGAGAATATTTGCAAATGAAGCAACTGACAAAGGATTAATCTCCAAAATACACAAGCAGCTCATGCAGCTCAATATCAAAAAAACAACCCAACCCAAAAATGGGTGGAAGACCTAAATAGACATTTCTCCAAAGAAGACATACAGATTGCCAACAAACACATGAAACGATCCTCAGCATCACTAATCATTAGAGAAATGCAAATCAAAACCACAATGAGGTATCACCTCACACTGGTCAGAATGGCCATCATCAAAGAATCTACGAACAGTAAATGCTGGAGAGGCTGTGGAGAAAAGGGAACCCACTTGCACTGTTGGTGGGAATGTAAATTGATACAGCCACTATGGAGAATAGTATGGAGTTTCCTTACAAAATCAAAAAAAGAACTACCATATGACCCAGCAATCCCACTACTGGGCATATACCCTGAGAAAACCATAATTCAAAAAGATACGTGCACCCCAGTGTTCACTGCAGCACTATTTACAATAGCCAGGACATGGAAGGAAGCTAAATGTCCATCAACAGAGGAATGGGTAAAGAAGATGTGGTACATGTATACAATGGAATATTACTCAGCCATAAAAAGGAATGAAATTGGGTCATGTGTAGAGACATGGAGGGACCTAGACTCTGTCATACAGAGTGAAGTAAGTCAGAAAGAGAAAAACAAATACCATATGCTAACGCACGTATATGGAATCTAAAAGAACGGTACTGATGAACCTAATGGCACGTAGGGCAGGAATAAAGACGCAGACGTAGAGAATGATCTTGAGGACACAGTGGGGAGGGAAAGCTGGGATGAAGTGAGGGAGTAGCATTGACATATATGCGCTACCAAATGTAAAGTAGATAGCTAGTGGGCAGCTGCTGCATAGCACAGGGAGATCAGCTCAATGCTTTGTGACCTAGAGGGGTGGGATAGGGAGGGTGGGAGGGAGACTCAAGATGGAGGGGATATGGGGATATATGTATTCTTATAGTTGATTCACTTTGTTGTACAACAGAAACTAACACGATGTTGTAAAGCAATTATACTCCAGTAAAGATACATATTAAAAAAAAAGCTTATGAGATTTTTTTTTAACTTAACAAACTAGAAATAGAAGAGAACTTTCTCAATCTGATAAAGGGTATCTACCAAAAACCCTGCAGCTATCATCATATTTAATGGTGAAAGACTTTTCCCTAAGATCAGGTACAAGGCAAGGATTTCTGAACTCACCACTTCTATTCGATATTGTTCTGAAGATCCCAGCCAGTGCAGTAGTCAGTAAGGCAGTAAATATTGGAAAGGAAAAAGTCATAACTCTGTAGTCTCAGATAATATGATTGTCTATATAGAACATCCCAAGGAATTTACCCCTCAAATACTATAAGTGAATTTAGCCAGGTGGCAAGTGACAAGATCAATACACATAAGTCAAATGTATTTCTCTATACCAACAACAAACACAATGGAAAATGAAATTAAACTAACAGTACCATTTGTATTAGCATCAAAAAACATGAAATACTTGGGAGTAAATTTAATGAAAGGCTTACAGACATTGCTTAGAGAAATAAAAGAGCATTTAAATAAATGGAGAGATACACTACATTCATGGATTGTGATGACTGGAGACTTGATATTGTTAAGGTCTCCATTGTTACCAAATGGAGATTTAGATTCAATGAAATTCCAATCAAAACCCCAGCAGGTTTTCTTTGTGAAAATTGGCACACTGATTCCAGTATCGATATGGAAGTGTGGAGGACCTAGAATAGCTAAAACAAAAAGAAAAAAATGGAGGATTTACATTATTATTTTAAGGCTTACTATAAAGCTACAATAATTATGACAGAATGGCACTGGTGTTTATAAAGACAAAAGAATAGAGAATCCAGAAATAAATCCATATATATAGTAATTTGCTTCTCAGCAAAGGCTCCAACATAATTCAGTGGGGACAGGATAGTCTTTTGAACAAGTGGTGCTGGGTGATGTTCAAACTCAGCTCATACCATACATAAAAATTAATTCAAAATAGATTGTAGACCTAAACATAAAACTTGAGACCCCCAGAAAAACCTTAAGAGAAAACATCTATGTCCTTAAGATAGGCAGAGATCTTAAGACAGGATACAAATGTATTAACTATAAAAGAGAATTTGATTAATTGGATTAATAAAATTAGAATTAAAACCAAAAGCTACTGCTAAGAAAATGGAAAGGGAAGCCACAGACCAAGAGATATCTACATCTAAAATATGTAAATGAACTTTAGAGCTCAGTAGTCAAAGACAACCCAAAAGATTTGAATAGAAACTTCACAAAAAATGATACATTTGAATTGCTAATAATAAGCATATGAAAAATACTCAATATCATTAGTCGTCAGGGAAATGCAAATTAAAACCACAGTGGGGTACCACTTCACACCTGCTAAAATGGGTAAAATTAAGGAAACTGACAAGTATCCAAAAGGTTGTAGAGCCACTAGAGCTCTCAGGTGTTGCTGATGAGAGCGTAAAATGGTAGAACCACTTTGGAAAACTATTTTACAGGTTTTTTAAAATTAAAGTACACTTCTCATGACTCAGTATTTCCATTGTTAATTACCCAAAAGAAATGAACACGTATTCACAAAAAGACTTTTACTTGAAGGTTCACAGCAGTTTTAATTCATGATAGTCCAAACTAGAAACAACCCAGATGTCCATTAACTGAATAGATAAGACAAATTTGGGTATATTTAATTATACATCAATAGAATATCTACTAAGCAGTAAAAAGGTATATACAAATGATGCATGCAATAACATGGATGAATCTCAGAACCATTGTTTGAAGTTAGAGAAGCCAGACTAAAAAGTATACATCTCATGTGATCACATTCATGTGAAGATCTAGAACTGGCAAAATGAATGTATCGTGATAGGACTCAGATCAGCAGTTGTCAGATATTGCAGCATAGGAGAATTGATTTGGGAAAGGGCACAGGAATAGTTTTAGGGTGATGTAAATGTTCTTTCTTTTTTAGGACAGTGGTTACTACACAATATGAACATTTTTACTGTATGTAAATTATACATCAGTAAAGCTGATTTAAAATAAAAGTGAGGCGCTGAAGAGCTGAGAGGAAGCTCTCTGTTTTAGAGTAGCATTTGTCAATTAGTGGGCTTCATGAAAGGTGATCATGTGGATAGATGGGATTTCCAATCTCCAGAAAAGGATTCTTTAATCCATAGTGGGGACTGGGAGCTAGAGGTAATGAGCCTGGTTTCTGGTGACCTGGACTTGGGCAGGGGAAAGGGGGCTGGTGGACTTACTCAGAAAGTAGACTTTTACTCAACTTTAAGTCCTTTACCACCCTCTCCTTCATATACAGCCCTGGGGTTGGTGCTTTTCTGGTTCAGTTTTTTTCACCAGCAAATAAGATTTCTGTCTTAGCAGGATGAAGGAGGGATGATTTTCTGAGTTTGTGGAGTAGTGGTGGGGAGAACTCTATTCCTTTGCATACTTTCCAACAGTCCCCTGTGTTCAGTCCTCTACCCTAGCCCATTTTCTGTGGTACTTGGTACCTCCTAACCTGGGCCTTTGGGGGTTGTGCAGGGAGAATTGGTTTGTTTGTCATTAGTATCCTTTCCTCCTCTACTCTGCTAAGTCATTGACCATTCTGCTGCTGTTTTCTATCTTCATATACAGTGATTTGGGGTTACAGGTGTCACTTAGGGTCTTTGAAGACAGAGTTTACATTCCTATTTTTGTTCTTACTGTTTGGAGGAGGACCTTAGAACAGTAAAATCCATACTGTACATTTCAACTTCAGCAATACCAAACTCCTGCTAAGTCTCCAAACACACAAGGTTTTTTTCATATCTCTGTACCTTTGTAGAACTCCTTTTTGCTTATAAGGTCCCGTTTAATTTCTTCTTCACCTGCTAAGGCTTTTATCTTTCAAAATCCAGTTCTCCCTCCTAAACTTTTCTTGTCGGCTGCCTCTGTACCTTTATTTCACAAGAAATCCACTTCATCAGGAAGT
Organism: Globicephala melas; assembly: GCF_963455315.2. Taxonomy (NCBI): domain Eukaryota; kingdom Metazoa; phylum Chordata; class Mammalia; order Artiodactyla; family Delphinidae; genus Globicephala; species Globicephala melas. Next base: position 128,932,171 of record NC_083317.1, on the reverse strand, counting down.
TTACTCTGGAGGAATACCAGGAGCCACTGGAAGGTACTTGTTAGAGTAATCATACACTGATTAAAGTGAAAGTGATAGGAAGGGTTGAATGAACTCTGAAATTGCATATGAACCACTTAGATAGAAATTGGGAAAACAGACTCTGGCCCATTGCAGGGATGAAAGAAGCAGGGAAGATGAAAGCCTTGGGGGAGGTGGGCAGGCAGTGTGCAACAAGACCGGAGGAGGAATAAATGTAAACATTCAATATTTATTTATTTTATTTTATTTTTTTGGCTGCATCAGGTCTTAGTTGCAGCACGTGGGATCTTCGTTGAGGCATGCAGGATCTTTCATTGCGGCATGGGCTTTTCTCTAGTTGGGGTGTGTGGGTTTTCTCTCTCTAGTTGTGGCATGCGGGCTCCGGATCACGTGGGCTCTGTAGTTTGCAGCATGCGGACTCGTAGTTGTGGCGCGTGGGCTTAGTTGCCCCATAGCACGTGGGATCTTAGTTCCTGACCAGGGATCAAACCTGCATCCCCTGCATTGGAAGGTGATTCCTTACCACTGGACCACCAGGGAAGTCCCATAAACATTCACAATATAAACTCTAATTTCCCTTTCTGCTTTCTACCCCTGACATACATGTTTAGACCGATATTTCGCCAAATTGAAGATTGTAAAACACTCATTGCATGTGCCATTAAGGAAAAAAAAAACTCAAACTATGATACAGTGCTTTCTTATCATTTAGAACTTTTTTACTTATTAGAAGAGTTCTTTTCACAGATATCGTTTAGACAGATATTTTTAATTATACATAACTCTTGTGCATACATAGTCTTTGGGACTATGCCATAGTCTTTGGGATTTTTTTTTGAAATCTCACTTGCCAAGGTTACCAGTGACCTTCACATTGGCAAAGCCAGTGGGTAATTTTTGTTTTTCCTTAACCTCTCAGCAGCATCCAACACTAGTGACCTCCATTTTGAAAGTTTCTCCTTCAGCATCCTTGAAATTGCTTCTTAGGATCCCTCTAAGAATTCTGTTCTTCTCTTTAACCCAGAAATGTCAGTGATCCTCAGCCCAGAGCCCTTCTCACTTTATGCACTCACCCTGAGTGACCTCTCAGGGCTGCCTCTTCAACCCAGATCTTGCTGCTGACATGCAGGTTTTTATATTCACACTTCATGCAGTCATCACCACTTGGATGTTCCACAGGTACCTCTTCAAACAACACATTCAGAATAAAACTCTTATCTTTTCTATGGCCGCCTCCCATAAGACAAAAACAAAAAGTCTGTGTTGGAAGTGACAACATTAGTCCCCCAATACCCAAGCGAGAAACCCAAGATTCCTCCCTCTTACTCTCTTCTCCTTTTCTGTGAATTCTTTCTCACTATCTAATCAGTGCCCTTCTCTTTGTTAGTTACTGCCACCTTCCTGGTTTAGGGTCTCACCACTTCTTGCATGGATTATTACAGCCTTCTAATTGATTTCCATGCCTCCACTCAGCTACTAGAGTCATCTTTCTCAAACATAAACCTCATCATGTTACTTCCCAGCCTAAATGTCTTTGTTTCTTTTCCCATAGTTTTCCAAATAAAGTTCAGACTGCTTAGGTTAGCACACGAGACAGTCTATGGTCCAGTTCCTGCTGCTCTCTGGTTTCCTCCCCTCTTGCATGTCTGTACACTTCCTCCGGTGAAATCAGCTGGAACTATCATAGTTCTGAACTCACTGTGCCATGTTAGGCCTCTGAGCCTTCACATGTATGTCTCCCTCTGCCTAGAGTATTCTTCCTTTCCTTTTTGTCTAAATAATTCTCATTAATCCCTTAAAACTAGGTATATACATCCCTTATTTGGGGAAGCCTTTCCTTACTCTTAGATCTGATTTAAATACTCTCTTTCAAAATGGACAAAGGGCATGAAGAAAGGCTTTGTGAATGAACAACACAAAATGCCTACTAGGTAAATAAAAAGATGTTCAGGCTCAGATTAAAACAGTGTACTTCATTTATTCACCTATCAAATTGGCAAAGATTTAAAGAGTGGTATCACTCAAGGAGAACGTGGGGAGATGGGCTCACTCCTACACTGACATTGGAAGTATAAATTTGCCATCTTCTGGAGCACAGAAAATGGATGTGTATATTTATCTAAGAACCATTAAAAAGTATATGCATACACATACACCCCTTTTGACTCAGCATTCTCCTCCTTGCAATATATCCTAAGAAAATAAGTTTTTTTGGTAAAACATATTTTCACAAGAAAAATTTCAGGATGTTCATTCATAAAAATATTAACAGTGGTTATTTCTGAATGGTAATATGAGTAATTAAAGTGTTTCTCTAACTTTTCTGAGAAGAACATGTATTAATTGTGAGAGCAAAACAGGGGAAAACAGAAGCCCCAGTTTAGTGCTCCTGATACCCTGTTGTGCTTGCCTCCCCTGTTGCCCTCATTAAACAGTGAGTGTGCTGAGGGCTATCACCATGAATTATTCAGTATCATCCCACCAGCCTCTGGCTCAGAGTAGAAAATGCTGGATGAGTGAGTTACACCAGTAACAGCTAACAGTTATTGAGCATTTCCTGTGTCTTGGGCATTGTTCTAAGCATTCGACATATTAACCTCACTCTCATGAGATGGGTACTATTATTATCTCTGTTTTGCTGGTGAAGTAGGCTGACAAAAGTTAACCAACTTCTGTAAGGCCACACAGCTGTAAGTGGCGGGGTTGGGATTCAAACCCATGCAGACTGGCTTTTACTAGTGACACAAGGTAGCATCGTGGTTCTGAGTTAGATTGTATCTCTGATTGAGAATAGTTGGATTAGATTCCAGGTCTAGGATTCCAGCCAGACAATTGGGCATCAGTTGAATCGTGGTCTAAATAAAAAGGCAGAATTTGACACCCACAGATCTGAACCAAATACCAGGGAAGTAATCTTCATTTCTTTGGCCTTTAAAAAAAAAAACTCAAATCATTTTAGACTGTAAACTTATTGAAATTGGTATCACCCCTTGGGATTTAGCTTTGTTATATGTTCCCTCTCTCTGCTATTCATGTCCCTTCAAAACTTAAAGACCTAAATTTTTAATTAGTTCTTTAACTCTTCTTCCCACCACTTCTCTTTCTCAGTAAGATTACTTATGACACGTTCATCAAATTTTATTTTTAAAACCTATCAATCTTCATTTTTACCATATCTTCTCTTTTTTTCTTTTAAAGTCTCAGAATTTCTGAAAGCTGCATTCCTATTATCTGGAACTGTACTGAATAATATGATGGCCACTAGCCATATGTGGCTTTCTAAGTTAAAATTAATCAAAATTAATTTGAATAGGCAAAAGATTTAAACAGCGCTTCTCCAGGGAGATACGAGGCTGGTCAGTAAGCACAGGAAAAGATGTTCAACATCATTAGCCATGTAGATGTAGGTTAAAGCCCCAATGAGATAACACTACACACTATTAGAAAGGCTAAAACAGTCACAAATGTTGAAGAGGATGAAGAGGATGTGGAATCAACCATATCTCTCATACATTACTGGTGGGAATGTAAAATGCTATAGCCACTCTGGTAAACAGTTTGGCAGTTTCTTATAAAAATACACTTAACGTTCAACCCAACAATCAGACTTGTAAATAACCTGTGGTTAATTACCATAGAGTAATGAAAAACATGTTCACACAAAAACCTGCACACTAATACTCACAGCAGCTTTATTTGTAATAACCCAAACTGCAAACAACATAAATATCCTTTAATAGGTGAATGGGCAGACAAGCTGTGGTATATCCATACAATAAACTCAGCAATAAAAAGGAATGAACTGTTGATACATGCAGTAAAGTGAATGACTCTCAAAATCATTGTGTTCAGTGAGAGACGCCAATCTCAAAAGTTTACATACTGTGTGATGCCACACATAAAACATTCTTGAAATGACAAAATCGTAATGATGGAGAACTGTTCAGTGGTCTGTTGACTGTATGACTACAAAAGGGTAGTATGAGGGGTTTTGAGGGATGATGGGGTAGTTCTGTATCCTGATTGTGGTGGTACTTACTATAAAAGGAAGGGAAGAAGGAAAGAAAAGGAAGAAGTGATTCATGTAAAACTGGTGGTATCCAAATAAGCTCTGTTAATAGTCAGTTTCCTGGTTTGGGTCACTGTGGTGATATAGGATGTTACCATTCGAGGAAACTGGGGGAAGGGTACACAGGAACTCTCTATATTATTTTTGTAACTTCTATGTGAGTCTACAGCAATTTCAAAATTAAAATTTTTTAAATAAAGTTACAATTCAGTGCTTCAGTTACAGCAGCCACGTTTTAAGTACTCAGCAGTTCCATGTGGCTAATGGCAGCCATATCAATGCAGATATGGAATGTTTCCATCAATGCAGAAAGTTTTATTAGACAGCACTGGTCTAAAAGCATACGTCTGACTCTGGCCAGTGTTCTCTCCTCCTTGAGTATTTCAGATTCTAATATCACATGAATACTTTCTTGTATTTTCTGTCATGTTACTTTATCAACTTGTTGTTTTGCTTATTTTCAAACCTAGAGAAATACTTCTCTTTACTTTCTCAAATTTCATGTCAATTTAGGAATTTATTTGACATGGGTTTTAATAGGTATCTGGATATTTAAATTTTCTAACAGTTCTGCATTTTGCTTCTGGACCAATTTTATCACCTGTATTAAGATATAGTCCTGGGACTTCCCTGGCAGTCCAATGGTTAGGACTCCGAGCTTCCACTGCCAGGGGCATGGGTTTAGTCCCTGGTCAGGGAACTAAGATCCCGTATGCTGCACGGTGCAGCCAAAAAAAAAAAGATCAAAAAAAAAAAGCTCTCATATAGTTATTCTAATATACTTTCTTGACAGTATCCATTGTATTTTCCTTCTCTTTTACCCTTACCCAAAAGCTTTTTCAAAATGTTGGATTTCTGAAAAGGTGCGTAGTTTTTCGTGTTTGGTGCTGTTTCTTCCCTGTCTTCTGGATGTACCGCTTTTGAAAAGGTAACTCCTTCGATTGCCATGTTCTAGTCTTTTGTCCCATAACACTTATTCCTCTTCGGCACCTTTGTATTTTCACTTAAAAATTAATGGGTACTCACTTTATTGTGGAACTTTACTATGGAACTTTATACTTGAGCTTCATCCACCCTGCAGGATACTTAGCTTTATAGTTTTATACGAGCCACCATCTTGGATTTGAAGACAAGGCAGTAGAGGATGAAACAACAGCTCAAGATCCATTCACATAGCAACAAAGTTGAGACACTGAAGGAAAAAAAAGAATAGGGGTGACTCACCTGAAGAAAGCCACAAAAAAAGAAAAAGAAAGGAATATTGGAATTAAGATTTGTATATTTGTGGAAGGAAAATCTGAATATTATAATGATATCAGTGTTCCTTCAAAATAATTCACAAGTTTATTACAATTATAATCAAATTCCTATAGGATTTTTCTTAAAACTTGACAATGCAGAAACTCATCTGGAAGACCATCAAAGAATATTTGAAGTGTAAAAACAAATCATAATTAGAAATAGGAGGGAAAAAAGCCAGGTAGTAAAACTTAGTAAGACAACAGTAATTATGATAGTGTAGGCTTGGCATAAAAACAGAGTAATAATCATTGAATCTAAAGAGCCAGGAAATATACCCTAAACAGTATAAGAATTCAACAAAAGAAAGGGTTCTTCTTGAATTAATTGTATAAATTGTATCTGATTTCACTGTCTCTAATACATAAATAAACAAAGGATATGAATAGAAAATTTACCAAAGAAGAAATATAACAAATAAGGAAAATAAACAGAATTTTCTAGGATTGAAGAAATAAAAATGAAAACAATGAAGTTCTGTTTCTCATTATTAAATGGGTAAAGGTTTTTATCATTAAAATGCAGATGCAATTGATGGTACAGTTAAACTCATGCTCTCCTTCTCTGCTGTCATCATCTCCTTCCTATTGTGGCCTTACTGCACCTTTCTTGGTGCAGTAATATTGCACATTCTATCATTCAACAAATCATATCAGCTCTACCTTTGAAATACATACAGTTTAAATGTCTCCAGTGTTCCTCTCCTGGTTCAAGCCCCCAGCCTTCTTGCCTGGTTTATTGCTATAGCCCCTGACTTGTTTCTTCTTATCTTGCTCCTCTGCAATCTCCTCTGAACACAGAAACCAAAATTACCAATTTAAAATGTAAGTCTGCCAGCAATCCCATTACTGGGCATATACCCTGAGAAAACCATAATTCAAAAAGAGTCATGTACCACGGTGTTCATTGCAGCACTATTTACGATAGCCAGGACATTGAGGCAACCTAAGTGTCTATCGACAGGTGAATGGATAAAGAAGATGTGGCACATATATACAATGGAATATTACTCAGCCATAAAAGGAAATGAAATTGAGTTATTTATGGTGAGGTGGATGGACCTAAAGTCTGTCATACAGAGTGAAGTAAGTCAGAAAGAGAAAAACAAATACTTTATGCTAACACATATATATGGAATCTAAAAAAAAAAAATGGTTCTGATGAGCCTAGGGGCAGGACAGGAATAAAGACACAGATGTAGAGAATGGACTTGAGGACACGGGGAGGGGGAAGGGTAAGCTGGGACGAAGTGAGAGAGTGGCATCAACATATATACACTACCGAATGTAAAATAATTAGCTAGTGGGAAGCAGCTGCATAGCACAGGGAGATCAGCTCAGTGCTTTCGTGACCACATAGACGGGTGGAATAGGGAGGGTGGGAGGGAGATGCAAGAGGGAGGGGATATGGGGATATACGTATACATATAGCTGATTCCCTTTGTTATACAGCAGAAACTAACACAACGTTGTAAAGCAGTTATACTCAAATAAAGATGTTACATAACTAACTAAAAAAAAAATATAAATCTGATCATGTCATTTCTCTGCTCAGTAGACATCAGTTGTATCCCAGCTCACTCAGAGTAAAGCCAAATTCATCTTAATAGTCTACAGACCCTGCATGGTTTAGTGTCCTACCTTTCCTTTCTGACCTCGTCACTCACACTGCCCCCCTTGCTTTCTCTACTCTGTTCATGTTAGTCTCCTTGTCATTCTTGTAGTAAGTCAAGCATACTCATACCTCAGAGCCTTTTTACTTATGGTTATTCTGCCTGAGATGTTTTAGCCCAAAATACCTCCTCAACCTGCTCCCTCTCTTCTTTCAGATCTCTGTTCAGATGTCAGTGAGGTCTTCCCTGACTGCCCTTTGTAACACAGTACCCTCTCATCCTTTCTAAGCCCTTGCTCCACTTCATTTTTCTCTATTGCACATACCACCATCTAAGTTATATGTTTACTTATGTGTTGTTTTTCTTTTTCCAGCTAGATTGTCAGTTCAGTAGGTACAGGGACTGTATTCACTGCTGTATCTCTAGCACTTAGCAAGTGCCTGGCACATAGTAGGCACTCAGTATTTATTGATTAAGTAGGAACATTGATTAAACCTTTCTGTTTTGTTTCTTTAATTTTTTTCTTTTATTCTTTTTTTTCTTTTTTTAAATTAATTTTTTTATTGAGTATAGTTGATTTACAATGTTGTGTTAGTCTCTGCTGTACAGCAAAGTGAGTAAGTTATACGTATTCTATGATAGTTTGTGTCCCTCCATCTGGCAGATATAACAATTAGAAACATATACACATCTAACAACACAGTATCAAAATACAGAAAGCAAAACAAATTAAGGGAGCAATAGAAAACTCAACAATAATATTTGGAGACTTCAGTAGCCCCACTTTCAATAATGGATAGAACTACTAGGCGGAAGTTGATTGAACCTTTTTGGACGTCAACTTACAGCATGGTTTAAAAGCCTTTTTTTTTTTTTTTAAGTAAGAGAATGTTAAATTCTATCCATTGATGACGAGAGAGAGAGGTCTGCATGTAGCAGGCTCTGAGAGGATGAGATCAAGAGCAGTAATAAAGGTTGTTTTTCTCTCTCTCTCTCAGAGAGTAAGAAAAGAGATGATGGTAGTGTAATAATTTCCAAGTATAGAGGAAGTTGTACAATCAAGAACAAGCACTATGTGTTGGCCATCTTTAATAAACTCAAAATGGATCAAACACCTGAACATAAGGCCAGACACTATAAAACTCTTAGAGGAAAACATAGGGACTTCCCTGGTGGCGCAGTGGTTGAGAGTCCGCCTGCCGATGCAGGGGACGCGGGATCGTGCCCCGGTCCGGGAAGATCCCACATGCCGCGGAGCAGCTGGGCCCGTGAGCCATGGCCGGTGAGCCTGCATGCCCGGAGCCTGTGCTCCTCAATGGGAGAGGCCACAGCAGTGGGAGGCCCGTGTGCCACAAAAAAAAAAAAAAAAAAAAATAGGCAGAACACTCTTTGACATAAATCACAACAAGATCTTTCTTGACCCACCTCCTAGAGTAATAAAAATAAAACCAAAAATAAACAAATGGGACCTAATGAAACCTCAAAGCTTTTGCACAGCAAAGGAAACCATAAACAAGATGAAAAGCAACCCTCAGAATGGGAGAAAATATTTGGAAATGAAGCAACTGACAAAGGATTAATCTCCAAAATATACAAACAGCTCATACAGCTCAATATCAAAAAAACACAACCCAATCACAAAATGGGTGCAAGACCTAAACAGACATTTCACCAAAGAAGACATACAAATGGCCAACAAACAGATGAAATGCTCAACATCACTAATTATTAGATAAATGCAAATCAAAACTGCAGTGAGGTGTCACCTCACACCAGTCAGAATGGCCATCATCAAAAATTCTACAAACAATAAATGCTGGAGAGGTTGTGGAGAAAAGGGAACCCACTTGCACGGTTGGTGGGAGTGTAGATTGGTATAGTCACTATGGAGAACAGTATGGAGGTTCCTTAAAAAACTAAAAATAGAACTACCATATGATCCTACAATCCCACTCCTGGGCATATATCCAGAGAAAACTATAATTTGAAAAGATACATGCACCCCAGTGTTTATTGCAGCACTATTTACAATAGCCAAGACATGGAAGCAACCTATCAGCAGAGGAATGGATAAGGAAGATGTGGTAAATGTATATAATGGAATATTACTCAGCCATAAAAAGGAACAAAATTGGGTTATTTGTAGAGACGTGGATGGACCTAAAGACTGTCATATAGAGTGAAGTAAGTCAGAAAGAGAAAAACAAATATCGTATATTAACGCATATATGTGGAATCTAGAAAAATGGTATAAATGATCTTATTTGCAAAGCAGAAATAGAGACACATAGAGAACCAATGTACAGATACCAAGGGGGAAAGGAGGGGAGTGGGATGAATTGGGAGATTGGGATTGACGTATATACACTATTGATACTATGTATAAAATAGATAACTAATGAGAACCTACTGTATAGCTCAGGGAACTCTACTCAGTGCTCTGTGGTGACCTAAACAGGAAGGAAATCCAAAAAAGAGGGGATATATGTATACATCTAGCTGATTTACCTTGCTGTACAGTAGAAACTAACTCAACATTGTAAAGCAACTATACTCCAATAAAAATTAAAAGGAAAAAAAAGAAAACTAGGTTGATGGAAGCAAAATGTTGATGCAGGTCAGTAGCAGAAAATAAGGCTATAGGTGACGAATAGATGTTAAAAGTGTTGAAAATGAGTCAAAGGAGCTAGGCCTGCCATGATGCCTGATAGAGATCAGTAATGTGAATTCTTGAACTATGAGAGGTGTGAAAGCTCTCTAAATCCAGGCTAATTAGTGTCATGTAAGATAGCAAGGAGGGTAGGATAAGAAATACCAATTGAGAGGCAGTTGTAACAAGGCAGAGTTGAGGTATCACTACTCTAGGTTAGTAAGGAGTATATGAAGCAAAGGCATGAATCAAAGATAAGCCGTCAGTGATGTGGCAAAGAATGAGGTGATTAACTGCATATGGGATGCAAAGGGAGAGGAAATAAAAGGTTCTCTCAGTATTAAGAGATCATATTCCCTTTTAATTATTTTCTTTTTTCATTATAGGTTTTCCTGTCATTCACAGAAAAATGGATCATTTAAACCTTTGGAGGACTCAGTTATCACAATACTTCTATACTACCAACTGAGATTCATGTATATTTATGACCATAAATGTCTGCATCATAGAACTGCTGAAGAACTAAAAGAGAATATTCTTTAATCTTCTTAAAATTTATTCCTAAAAATAATCCTATAGTGTCATGATATTACTAAATTAAACTAGAAGGCACAGTTATTAAATTATTAGACTTGTTAATAAGAGCACACATGTGCAACGGCTACTGTATCCTGACAGTTACCAAACCTCAAATTTTGATGATTTCCCTTTGTGGGAAAGGTCATTACATTTGCAAGAAACCACTGAACATTGTCATCAAATATATTTTCAGCTGAGTGTCTTTTAGGAGAATTTACTTGAAACAAGTTCTAGAAAATTCCATGCCCCACCACTAAGTGGATTTGATATTATGGCAGCAACTTACAGACTTGTGGTTAGTACTGTGAACCACTACAGCAGTGTGGTGATAGACCGACGTTTTGAGCAAGCTGTACATTATTGCACTGGAACCTGCCACACCTTCACCCATGGAGTTGACTGCATTGTGGTCCATCATAGTGTTTGTGCAGACCTCTTACACATCCCTGTGTCTCAGTTCAGAGATGCAGATCTGGACTCTCTGTTTCTACCCCATGAAAATGGGTTTTCCTCAGCTGAAGGTGACTATCCCCATCAGGCCCTCACAGGCATACCCAGGGTCAGGAAAGGATCTACATTTCAGAACACCTGTAACTTAAAGGACATTGCAGGAGAAGCAATCAGTTTTGCCAGTGGGAAAATAAAAGAATTTTCCCTTGAAAAACTCAAAAACTCTAACCACGCAGCTTACAGAAAGGGAAGGAAAGTTAAGTCTGACTCATTTAACAGGAGGTCAGTTGATTTTGACTTGCTCTGTGGCCATTATAACCATGATGGGAACTCCCCATCCTTTGGTTTACTCCGGAGTTCCTCAGTCGAGGAAAAATCTTTGTCCCATAGAAACTCACTCGATACGAACCTGACTTCATTGCTTCTTCACAACTTCTCTGAAGAAGACCTGGTTACTCAGATTTTGGAAAAACATAAAATAGATAATTTTTCTTCTGGAACAGACATAAAGATGTGCTTAGACATCTTGCTAAAATGCTCTGAGGATTTGAAAAAATGCACAGACATCATAAAACAATGTATAAAGAAAAAGTCAGGGAGTAGCATCAGTGAAGGAAATGGTAATGATGCAATTTCTAGCTCTGAAACTGTCTATATGAATGTAATGACCAGGTTAGCATCCTATCTGAAAAAGCTACCATTTGAATTCATGCAGTCTGGGAATAATGAGGCTATAGATTTAACAGAACTGGTCAGTAATATGCCTAGTTTACAACTGACTCCCTTCTCCCCAGTATTTGGCACTGAACAGCCCCCTAAGTATGAGGATGTTGTCCAGCTCTCAGCCCCTGACTCTGGACACTTTCAAACTATAGAACTGCAAGATGACAAGCACAGTTCTAGGAAAACAGACACTGTAAAATCCATTCCAAACAACTCTACAAATTCCTTGTGTAATTTAGAGATAAGTGATCCCAGACCTCTAAAAAATGTCCAGCTTCAATCACAGTCATTAACCATGAACGCTTTAGAAAATGTTTCTTCTGGTAATCTAGTGGAAACCCTTTATATTGAGGAAGAGTCAGATGGAAAGAAAACATTAGATAAAGGACAGAGGACAGAAAATGGACCCAGTCAGGAGTTGTTAAAGGTAAATGAAGATAGAGCAGAATTACCAGTTCGTGGTACTCATCTTAAAAAATGCCCTGCCTCAATGCAAAATGAAATTGGTAAGATATTTGAGAAATCAGTTGTTAATCTACCTGAGGAAGGTCTTAAATCAAAAGTTCCTAAAGTTGAAGAGGGAAACCACAGAGATTTTATGAATCCTAACAGTCAGGAAGAGATAGATAAATTGTTAATGGATTTGGAATCTTTCTCACAGAAAATGGAGACCTCTCTAAGAGAGCCACTTGCCAAAGGTAAAAGCTCTGTCTCTCTAAATAGTCATAGTCAGTTGACTGGTCACCTCCCTGTAGATCTTGAGCCTGAATCTAAAGTCTCTTCACCCACGGAAAAAGTCTCACCTTCCTGCCTAACAAGGATTATTGAAACCAATGGACACAAAATAGAGGAAGAGGATCGAGCCCTCTTACTGCGAATTCTAGAAAGCATTGAAGACTTTGCTCAAGAACTGGTTGAATGCAAATCAGGCAGAGGGAACCTATCACAAGAAAAAGAGATGATGCAAATTCTACAAGAAACCTTGACAACTTCCTCGCAGGCCAGTTTATCAGTCTGTAGAAGTTCTGTTGGTGATAAAGCCAATGACACTACCTCAGTGGTTTTGATTCAGCAGACCCCAGAGGTGATCAAGGTAAGACCCGACAATCTTCAGTTCTGAGATGTCGCCAAAGAAATGTTCTAATGTTTGCAAAATTTATAAACAGAAACTTTTTTTGTTACTCATTTTATGTTCTCCTAAAGCTCCTGCCCTGCACTAGGCACGGTCTCACTAAGTTCAGTGGAGAAAGCCAAAAAGCAAAATCTTTAGAGTCAGTCAGACTAGTTTTAGTTGCCTTCCCCACATCCTTTATCATCTTCCTAGCTCTGTGACCAAAGGAAAGTTACTTAGCCTTAATATTCTCATCTATATAATGGAAATAATAACGATCAAGATAACTTATGTGAAGAACAAGCAAGGTGCCTTACACAAAGTAGGCATTTAATATTAGTTCTTACCCTCAGTCAACCAGTAGGCCACTTATTACTGAATGCTGTGTAGAGTGCAAGCCAGTATAGAAGTTAAAATCTAGTTGGGGAAACAAAGCTAACATACCAGAAACAGTATGTGAACATGTAAGCATGTCTCTGAAAGTTTTGTTAGTGCAGTAGGTCTTCAAAGAAGGTAAAGACTAGAGGATGTGAGATTTCCTTCATCATGCAAGTGGGAATAAATATCCATCTACAGTCATAGGGTAGAAGTATTTTCAAAAGGCTTTGAATCTACCCTGCTACTGATAGCACTGTTTTTGAATAATCCCAGAAAGGGAGTTATCTGCCCATTTGTAGGTATGTGTGTGTGTCTTAGCACAACAGGATTATTTTTGTTCATTTTCCATGTCCAACGCAGTTGGTAAGAGGCTCTGCTCCACCTCACTCAGGGACCCAGGCTGATAGATGCTCCATGTCCCTACAGCTGCCCCATTGCCCCATCTGGAATATGTGGCCTGTGAGTTCACCAAGGGAGGCGAAGAAAGGGATGGAGCTTTTAACTGCCTTGTCCCACACATGACACACTTCCCATCTGCTCACAATCCAGTGATTCCAACCTGAAGTCTAAGAGTCATAGGGGAGCACATAAAATATTTGGTGAGCACTGTCTCTACCATATGAATATACCATACATGCCAACATGTATGAATTCAGACATGAAGCCAAAGCAAGTTGTAAAATAATGATATGAATTATTTAGAGATATTTACATTTGTCCAAAAAGTATGAATAAATACACGGATACATCAAATACAGTATTCAGAACAATGATTAATCCCTAGAGGAAGGAAGAGAGATGGAACTGAGGAAGGGTGTCCAGGGCCTCAGTAAAATTAGTAATGTTCTATTTCATAATCTGGTGATGGATTGTAAGTATTTTGTCATATTATTTTATGCCATGTTGTATATCTTTAATGTAGTAAATTTAAAAAACAAATGGATATTAGAGATGGCATAAATATGGCCAAGTTAAAAAACAAGTTACTTATTATTTTAGCATTAATGTTTTCATTGGAACAGGAAAAAATGCATATTGTGATCAGAATAAATTTTACCTCGTATTTGTTTTGTGGCTGTTGTTCTCCTGTGCACATTTTTAGTTACTAGTGACACTAAAGTTTAAAACAATAACTACTTAAGGTTATTAAATAATTTAGGTCTAAAGATCCTCAAGTGTTCACTGAGCATTTCTGTGAAGTCTCTGTGTGAGCCTCCTCATTCATTGATTCACAGATGGTAATATCTTTAGTTAATGTGAGTCAGTGCTGGGGGGAGGAACTATGGAAATTAATTATAAAAATAAGAAAAAAATCCTTTCATGTACATAAGCAATTCTGATGTGCTTAATATTTTATAAAGAAAAGAAAATGCCTATATAGCAACCTCAAAATGGTAATAACAGAAGATCTAACAGTATTTGTGATCTGAGCCATGCCAAGATATTTAGATGTATTTTCTCACTATTTCCCCATTAAAAAAAACAGAGTCTACTTTCTCTGATGACATATTCCAATGTCTCACAGCCACTCTAGCCAGAAACTCTTACTGTAATATAGTGTTTTGAATTTTATTTAACCCTCTCGCCCCATTATCTTCTGAGAAAAAAGGAGACAAAATTATTCTAGGAGAGGTGGGCTACAGAAAGCAGAAAATGTGAACTTGAAGCCAAGAATAGGTCCTGTGCAGCATCTCTCCTGTGTCCCTGGTTGACAGCTCATAAGTGGGTCTCCAATCTACGTACAGCTACCTGAAAATGACACAATGGCCTCTAATGAGCTCCCCAGTTTTTTGACAAGTATGGACTGAAGTCAAAATCATATTAAAAGACTCTCCCATAGGTCTTTTAAATAAGTTCCAATATCATAGAATAAAATTTGATGAGATTTCTTCTTTTTTTCCCCCCAGAGGTACATAATTTTTTTAATTGAGGTATAATTGACTTATAACATTATATTAGTTTCAGGTGTACAACATAACAACTTGATATTTGTATACACTGAAATAATCACCACAATAAGTCTTATTACCATCCATCGCCATTATAATTTTTATTTCTTTATTGAGATATTGAGATTTCTTCTTAATGAAAGTTGAAAAAGTAATTCATGAAAAGCTAATTTAAAGAAACAGGTAATATAAAATGTTTAATTCAGGAATGTACTTAATGCAAGAAAACAAAACTATTCTTCCTTGCCTCCTACCTTTTCATTTTTTTTATCTTTCTTTTCTTCTTATGAAATATTTTAAATCAGGAGATGGCAAACGTTTTCTATAAAGGGCCAAATAGTAAATATCTTAGGCTTTGCAGGTCACAAGTTCTCTGTCACATAGTCTTCTTTGTTGTTTGTTTGTTTAAACAACCTTTTAATAATATAAAACCATTCTTAGCTCCAAGTCTTAAAAAATAGGCAGTGGGCCAGATTTGGCCCACAGACTGTAGTTTTTCAACCTCTATTTTAAACAAATAGAAAAGTATTGTGAATGGTAGAAAAAGCATTCTTATTACTCACCACTTAGCTTTGTCAAATCTTAATGTTTTGCCATAGCTTTGTTTCAGATCTTTGTTTTACTTAATATTTTCATTAATATTATCATCATCGTTTAATAAAAGGTCATCTCAGATATAGTTGAAATCCCTAGGGCTCCCCTCCCCAGTATTCTCTCCCCTTTCCAGAAGTAACCACTTCCTGAAGTGTCAATATTTATCTCCTGCAAGCTTTTTTTTTAAAACGTTTTTTAAATTTTATTTATTTATTTTTGGCTGCATTGGGTCTTCGTTGCTGCGCGCGGGCTTTCTCTAGTTGCAGTGAACGGGGGCTACTCTTCATTGCAGTGCGCGGGCTTCTCATTGTGGTGGCTTCTCTTGTGGAGCGTGGGCTCAATAGTTGTGGCACACAGGATTAGTTGCCTCGTGGCATGTGGGATCTTCCTGGACCAGGCTCGAACCTGTGTCCCCTGCATTGGCAGGTGGATTCTTAACCACTGCACCACCAGGGAAGTCCCATCCTGCAAGTTTTTATACAGTATTGTTGGTCATGTTTTTATTCTTGTATAAAAAAAATGAACAGAAAGTAGCAGAAAATAAAATCAGAGAGGTAGGTTAGGGCCAGCTTACGAATGACCTTCCTTGTATGCTATGCTAAATAGTTTGTCCTACAAAAAAGAAGCAGACTCTGGGCCTCCCTGGTGGCGCGGTGGTTGGGGGTCCGCCTGCCGATGCAGGGGACGCGGGTTCGTACCCCAGTCCGGGAGGATCCCACATGCCGTGGAGCGGCTGGGCCTGTGAGCCATGGCCGCTGAGCCTGCGCGTCCGGAGCCTGTGCTCCGCAACGGGAGAGGCCACAGCAGTGAGAGGCCTGCGTACCACCCAAAAAAAAAAAAAAAAAAAGAAGCAGACTCACAGATATAGAGAACAAACTAGTGGTTGCCAGTGGGGAGAGGGAAGCGGGGAGGGGCAATATAGGGTTGGGGGAGTAAGAGGTATAAACTACTAGGTATAAAATAAGCTACAAGGATATATTGTACAACACGGGGAATATAGCCAATATTTTATAATAACTATAAATGGAGTATAACCTTTAAAAATTGTGAATTACTATATCATACACCTGTAACTTACATAATATTGTACAGCAACTATACTTCAATTTTTTAAAAAAGAATTTGTTCTAGGGGAGTGAGGAGCTAAAGAAGACTTTAAAGCAGAGGAGCCCCACAAGTACAGTTTTTTAAGAATAATAATTTTTTAAAGAATAATAAATTAAGGCTTTTATTTTTTCAACATTTTGGACAGTCAGAAATTTTCCAGTAGTTCAAAACATTTCAAGTAAAAGACTTACGTAAGGGGCATGTAGGAATTGCTTTTATATGACATTGATGATTATCCCTGAGAAGAAAGATTGACTTGACAATATTATATATAATTAATATTTTAATACATATGTATTTCAAAATAATTTCTCACAAGGAACAGTATTTGTTGTCCAGAAATACTATTCAAACCTATATTGGGAGAGGGAGTCAAATAGAAAATACTAGGAGGATGTTGAGAGATTGATAAAGAGGATATTGGTCTAAATCAGGGGTCAGCAACCTGTGGCCCATGGACCAAATGGGACCTGCCACCTGTGTTTGTAAATAGTTTTATTGGAACACAGCTACAGTCCTTCACTTACATATGGTCTATGACTGCTCTTGTGCTCTGCCTACTAAGCTGAGTAGTTACAACAGAGACCTTAAAGCCTAATATATTTACAATCTGCCCGTTTACAGAAAATGTTTGCTAATTCTTAGTCTAGATATTATTTCATTGTAGATCAGCAAAACAGACTTTTGATAAGGTTCAGTGTGATATTTTGTTAAAGACATTGGAAATCTTGGAAACATCATTAAATATCAATAGCAAAAACTACCAATGATGGATGGCAGTAGAACAGTGTACCAGTAGAAACAGAAAAGTAAGTAAGCCCAGAGTTTCAGAATCCTTCATCATGGGTTCTGATCTACACAGCTTTCTCCCCTTTCCTCTCCAGTCACTACCTATCTCTGACTTTTCCACTTAAGGTAGATTCCTTTTTTTTTAACATCTTTATTGGAGTATAATTGCTTTACAATGTTGTGTTCGTTTCTGCTGTATAAAAAAGTGAATCAGCTATACATACACATATATCCACATATCCCTTCTCTCTTGCATCTCCCTCCCACCTTCCCTATCCCACCCCTCTAGGTGGTCACAAAGCACCGAGCTGAACTCCCTGTGCTATGTGGCAAAACAGATTCGTTTTCATCCCCTGTCTTATTGCCTGTTCTTTTTTCCTTTCTTTGCTCATGAAGTCTCTCACTGTGTCAAGTTATCTATATCATTGGTCAACAAATGAGTGTTTGCCTGTGTACATACATTTTTCACAAAGACTCTAAGTGACAGGAAACAATCCTGTAGGTCCTAGAATAGCTGAGATGTTATTCAGATGGGTCTGAAATGAGTTAAACAGAAGAGAACAGTATGTTTTCACTTATATGTAGAATCTACAAAATTAAAGCAAATGAATGAATATAACGAAACAGACTCACAGATATAGAGAACAAACTAGTGGTTACCAGTGGGTGGAGGGGTGGGAGATAGAGCAAGATAGGGGAAGGGGGTTAAGAGGTACAAACTACTAAGGAGAAAATAAAGAAGCTACAAGGATATATTGTACAGCATCGGGAATGTAGCCAATATTTTATAATAACTAAATGGAGTATAATCTATAAAAATACAAATCACTATGTTGTATACCTGAAACTAATATAATATTGTAAATCAACTATACTTCAATTTAAAAATAAAAAGAACAGCTTGTAGAGGAGAGAAAGGAGGTGTGGCTGAGGTTTCAAAGGGTTTCATAATAACAAATGGGTGAATTACTTAGGACATGTTTTGACATGGGACATTAAAAAATTTTTTAAACACTGAGAAAAATTGTACTGCTTTGGAAGTTCACGTAATAAATGATATTTTAATTCCATGTTTTATTACCTCCAGCAGATGGTATTACAGTCGTTTCTGGTCTGTTTTTAGCCTTATGGGGCAATAACCTGTTGGCTATTATTCACAGATTAAAATAATAAACCCTAGCCTCCCCTGAAAATTATTTACTTTTACTTAATTTTAGTAAAAACAAAGCCGGGGGAAATTTCCATTACTGCTTGTCTCAATGGAAAGAGTGGAGGGCAGGGGGAAGAATTCTTCAATGAAAGAGGAAGATTTTTTTTTAAGCTATACTATAATATTTAAGTCTAGTGAAACCTTACAAATTTCACTAATTGAGGGGGAAACCTGTCTGAATTACTAGAAAGTACAAATTAAAATTTTAATGTTTAATTTTTTAAAACTATTAATTTCAAAATTATAGAGTAAAACTATTATCAGAGTATTGCCAGGTGTGAACTTTAGCTGGATCTATCTTAATAATGTGGTAAAGATCATTCATAGTTGTTAAAAATGATTAAAGAAGACAATTTAGGTGATCAAACAGGCTTTATTTAACACTTCATGAAGTAGAATCTCCTTTTGGAGAGTGGCAAAATGGAGTGGAAGGCAAGAAGCTTTTACAGGATAAAAAATGAAGAAAAAGGAAGAGGCAAATATCTGATTGGCTGGGGCCCCATAGTCAACCTTGTTTGGGGTGAGAAGGCCCACAGTTGGCTTGGCATTTGGGGATTAGCTGACTGAATATACAACATTTTTGGTCAAGTGGACCATTTACAGGGACACATAAGTTATCCAAGTTTTGGTTTGATGACATGGCAGAAGCAGCTCCATCTTGAGCCTAGAAGTTTATTTTAACATAGTTAATACATTATTGGTATGCAAAATGGAGGTTGCTAAAATGCTTTAAAATGCTTTTAAAAAGATAGTTTCTAAATAGCTTAAACATGTACTGTGTACAGCACACAGTTGGGGATAAAGATAAATCAGACATCATGAGCTTTGTGGAGCTCACAGTCTAGTAGGAGAGATGAGCTATTTACTGTGATGCAAAGTAGAAAGAATGGATTCCATGAAAGAGATAAGTGAAGTGCTACAGAGTTCAGAGGATGGAGAGAGAGATCCCAGCTTGTGGAATTCAAGGAAGTTTCTCTGGAGGAAATAGCATTTGGATGTGGATACCCTACTCTTATCCAATTAATTTACTTAAGGTCCTAAATGTTGGTGTTATTACAGTGTTAATGATACTAAGGGTAGAGGTTTATTTCTCACATTGGCTTAGACCATTTCCATACTGTTCCAGGACATCAAAATGTACCTTAATCTTCTCCATCTATCTTACAAATATAAGCCTTTGGTCCTAGGAGAATCCAGTAAGGGAGGCTAGATGGATAGATCATAAATCCATTGTTTCTCTCAAACCCAGGCTCTCTGGTAGTCTAATCTTGATGATCAAGGGCAAACGAAATGGGCTTAACAGAACTCCCCTTCCAAGAGAGTATAAAGGGAAGTATCAGGCTGCTGTGCTTATATTATTTCAAATTCCAAGTTAGTAGAATTCACACTAATAAAGTAAAGGGTTAAATGGGTGGGACCCATCTCCCATCATTTTTCTGCAGTTTTTAAGTCAGACTCTAAGCAGACATTCTATCTCACAACCTAATTCGTACCTTATCTTCTCTTTTACCACTTCAGACTCCAAAATTGTAATCTCCGGCTCCCAAACATACCCCTATAGAAATGTAAGCACATGCAGAGAGATTTATGAATTCCTCTCAAGTTTCTTTGCCTGAGCCACTATCCTCTATTGGCCTTTATTTAGCAAATGGTAGCGTTAAATAAGTATTTATTGAATGAATAAACAAAAAAGTGAATGAATAATCAGATGAAGGGATTTTTGCTTGTCTGCTTTGCCCCTTCTCAAATGGAAACTCTGCCCTCTTGCCTGAAGGCCATCTCTTTCCCGGCCCTTGGCTTCTCAAGGGTGCATGCAAAAGGACCTGACATAAGGTTCCCTTCTAGGACTTGAGGGTGGTGCCTCAGCAAGACTCAAATATCTCACCCAGACCTCTGGCCTCTTAATTCCTCTAGCTTTTAACACCTAAAAACCTATGGTGTTCTGGGGAAAATCCCATCACCTTCCCTGGCAAGAGGGGAGAACCCCATTAAAAGTGTAGATCATTTTACCTTATCGCAGGATGGAAATTTCTTGATTATAGACTGTAGGCATTTTGAGGAGAGGGTGCTCCCTTATTAACCATTGCACCCTCAAGCCCTAGTGTAGTACCTCCATATACAAGCTGTTTGTTTAAATCCTGAAAATTCCTTTTCCCCATTCTCAGAAGTCCCATCTTCATCCCCATGGATTTAGGTTGGAAAAGAACTTTTCTGGACACTTAATTTCAGTACAGTTGTTTGTTTTTGTTTGTTTGTTTTTGGATGCCCAAGAGGGTCAGGGTAATCTTTTAAGGTGGGAAGGATTTACACTTATTACTAGCACTCACTTTGTTTTTTCTGACCCTGATCAGGAATATGTGTCTGAGATACCATTCCAGGGGCAATAATGGGCCTTCCTAGGTTAATGATCTAACATTACGGGTTTTTTCAAAGTTTAGATATTATATTCTATAATTTCATATATATATTTAAATGCAGAATAATTATGTAAATAAATAAAATTGTATCAAAGCACACTTTTGGAACCTTATTAAAAGTTTCTTCTGGAGCATTTCTCTTTTTACTTTCTAGGTTTTTATCCGTGCCTTCATTAAGATGAACCAGCCATGTCATTGAGGGAAAATGTTTCTTCTCCCCCAGCTTTATAGGTGCTGATGGTTTCTTGAGTTCAGTGCTGGGAATGTTTGACTAGAAATCAAAACACTCAAATAGGAAACCATTCTCCCTTCTACTTCATTAACCACCATGCAGATTAATAAAAGTAAAAAGGGATCTGGCCAGGGGCAAATATAAATTTGCAGAATGAGTTCAACCAGTGTTCCCCCTCCACCTTTAATGTCTTCTGAGATCAGGTCCTTTTGCATCTCCATCCGTTCTAATTAATCAACATCACTTATCTCAGATATGTCCCCACCTGTATTCAAAAGAATATGATAGATATGTATGTACTAATGTAGAAAAATGGTCAAGATAAATAGATAAAAATGTAAATTGCAAAACAGATGTACCAATGTGATCCCTTTTTGTTATTGATATGTCTGTGTGTACACAAAAAAATGGGGGGGGTAAATATGCTCCCAATTATGCATGTTCCTCTAGAAGTAAAATGCGAGACCCAGATATCCAGGTACTTCTGCTAAGTATAGCCCCCCCTACAGCCTCCAGAACAGGAGCGAAAAGGAGCTCCCAGAGCTCAGATTGCTCCTGGTAAGCAGTCCTCAGTTCCCCTCACCATTTCTGCCTTAAGACCATCAGGACTAATCTGATATGCCCTTCATCCCTGTTTACATTAGTCACCAGGGAAGTCTAGGAATCCAGATCATCACTTTCCTCCTCACCCTACTCGTGTACATCCCCTTTTCTGAGCCCAGCCCTAAAATCCTTTCACCATGCCCTGTTGATCATCCACTGGCAAAATGTCCTAGGTCATCAAACTCTTTTCTAAACATTCCCTTTACCTTCTTGTTCTAACTGAAACCTATTTCTCCCTAAGAGTACTATAGCCATGTGAAATGATGGCACTTTTCTTTCCCACTCCACCCCCTGTCTCACTGGATCTAGAGGAAGCAGTAAATGTTCTTACGTTTCATTGCAGCTTCCAGGCTATTCTTTTTCCCACCTCTCTGAAACTACCCTCCCCCAACTTTGAGCTAATGTCATCAGACTTGCCACCCACTACCCCTCCTTGATTTTAGTCATCTACCACCCCCAGGTCCCTTCCCTTATTTCTTGAAGATTTTAACTCCTGGCTGTACTTTCCAATACTACTTGCTAACATTCTTGTGAGTTTTCAGTAGATGAGGCATTCAGTACCTGGGCTTCTCAGTTCTTTGATCTCTCCTCCAGTGAGCTTGTCCTCTGCCCTTCTTTAGCTGCTCATTCTCTGGTCCTTTGTTTATGTCAGTGGCTTTAAAAATATGGTTCCCAACTAACAGCATTAGCATCACCTGGGAGCTGGATAGAAATGCATATCCTTAGGCCCCGGCCCAGGCCTACTAAATTAAAACTCTGAGGTTGAGGCCCAGCAACCTGTGCTTTAACAAGCCCTTTAGGTGATTCTCATACATGATCTTGTTTGAGAACCACTGTCATAGTTCATCATTAAAATCACTCTCTGAATGTACTCTGTTTCCATGCCTTGCCTTCATTTTGTGGTACTCATCTGGGAAAACTCCAACTGATGTTAAATGTGTTTCTGTCTACTCTGGGCTTTTATTTGTGCAGCTGACCTTGGCTGGAGAATATCACACAACCATACTGAGTGGTCTTCTGTTAAATTTATGACTGCATACAGTGTGCCTTTAGCACTCTGGCAGTCCTACTACGTTTCCCTACTCCCTCACTTTCCCGCTCTGCAAATGACTCTTTTGTAGCTTCTTCTCTGTCCTCTAACATCTCTTTCATCCTTGCCCTCAGCAAATTACTTTGGTTCCTATTTTACTGAGAAAACTGAAGCAATACGAGGAGACCTGTAGCCACCCACCTAGCCATATCAGTACCTATATACTTTCCCTTCCCTTCTGTTGCTGTGCATATACAGTCCGGGCACCTTTCTAAGGCCATCCTCTATACTTGTGCTCTAGATCCCCACCTCTCCCATCAACCCAGGGACACTCCTCCAGTGATTGACCCTTTTCTCCCCTGCAGTCATCAGTTTTTTCCCTTTGATCATTCTGTCATCATAAACATACAACAATTCTGCCCTCTTTAAAACCAGGCATCCAAAAGGCACTTTGACATCCAAGAGACACAGCTCCATCAGCTGTTATATTTGCAACATAATGCTCAGCCCTAGGGTCCTTGACCATCAATTCTAGCCTTCTCTCTTTTTTTTTTTTTACATCTTTATTGGAGTATAATTGCTTTACAATGGTGTGTTAGTTTCTGCTTTATAACAAAGTGAATCAGCTATACATACATCCTCATATCTCCTCCCTCTTGCGTCTCCCTCCCACCCTCCCTATCCACCCCTCTAGGTGGTCACAAAGCACTGAGCTGTGCTATGTGGCTGTTTCCCACTAGCTATCTATTTTACATTTGGTAGTGTATATATGCCACTCTCTCACTTCGTCCCAGCTTACCCTTCGCCCTCCCCGTGTCCTCAAGTCCATTCTCTATGTCTGTGTCTTTATTCCTGTCCTGCCCCTAGGTTCTTCATAACCTTTTTTTTTTTTTAGATTCAGATTCCATATGTATGTGTCAGCATACAGTATTTGTTTTTCTCTTTCTGACTTACTTCACTCTGTATGACAGACTCTAGGTCCATCCACCTCACTACAAATAACTCAATTTCGTTTCTTTATATGGCTGAGTAGTATTCCATTGTATATATGTGGCACATCATCTTTATCCATTCATCTGTTGATGGACACCTAGGTTGCTTCCATGTCCGGGCTATTGTAAATAGAGCTGCAGTGAACATTGTGGTACGTGACTTTTTTTTTTCTTTTCCTATGTTTTCCTCTAAGAGTTTTATACTGTCCAGTCTTACATTTAGGTCTCTAATCCATTTTGAGTTTATTTTTGTATATGGTGTTAGAGAGTGTTCTAATTTCATTCTCTTAACATAGCTTTCCAGTTTTCCCAGCACCACTTATAGAAGAGACTGTCTTTTCTCCATTGTATATCCTTGCCTTCTTTGTCATAGATTAGTAGACCACAGGTGCGTGGGTTTATCGCTGGGCTTTCTATCCTGTTCCATTGATCTATATTTCTGTTTTTGTGCCAGTACCATACTGTCTTGATTACTGTAGCTTTGTAGTATAGTCTGAAGTCAGGGAGTCTGATTCCTCCAGGTGCATTTTTTTCCCTCGAGACTGCTTTGGCTATTCGGGGTCTTTTGTGTCTACATACAAATTTTAAGATTTTTTTGTTCTAGTTCTGTAAAAAATGACATTGGTTATTTGTTAGGGATTGCATTGAATCTGTAGATGGCTTTGGGTTGTATAGTCATTTCACAATATTGATTTTTCCAATCCAAGAACATGGTATATCTCTCCATCTGTTTTTATCATCTTTAATTTCTTGGATCAGTGTCTTATAGTTTTCTGCATACAGGTCTTTTGTCTCCCTAGGTATTTTATTCTTTTTGTTGCAATGGTAAGTGGGAGTGTTTCCTTGATTTCTCCTTCAGATTTTTCATGATTAGTGTATAGGAAAGTAAGAGATTTCTGTGCATTAGTTTTGTATCCTGCTACTTTACCAAATTTCATTGATTAGCTCTAGTAGTTTTCTGGTAGCATCTTTAGGCTTCTCTATGTATAGTATCATATCATCTGCAAACAGTGACAGTTTTTCTTCTTCTTTTCCAATTTGTATTCCTTTTATTTCTTTTTCTTCTCTGATTGCCGTGGCTAGGACTTGCAAAACTATGTTGAAGAATAGTGGCAAGAGTGGACATCCTTGTCGTGTTCCTGATTTTAGAAGAAATGCTTTCAGTTTTTCACCATTGAGAATGATGTTTGCTGTGGGTTTGTCGTATATGGCCTTTATTATGTTGAGGTAGCTTCCCTCTTTGCCCACTTTCTGGAGAGTTTTTATCATAAATGGGTGTTGAATTTTGTCAAAAGCTTTTTCTGCATCTATTGAGATGGTCTTATGGTTTTTCTTCTTCAGTTTGTTAATATGGTGTATCACATTGATTTTGAGGATATTGAAGAATCCTTGCATCCTTGGGGTAAATCTCACTTGATCATGGTGTATGATCCTTATAATGCGTTGTTGGATTCTGTTTGTGAGTATTTTGTTGAGGATTTTTGCATCTATATTCATCAGTGATATTGGACTGTAATTTTCTTTTTTTGTAGTATCTTTGTCTGGTTTTGGTATCAGGGTGATGGTGGCCTTGTAGAATGAGTTTGGGAGTGTTCCTTCCTCTGCAATTTTTTGGTAGAGTTTGAGAAGGATGGGTGTTAGCTGTTCTCTAGATTGTTGATAGAATTCACCTGTGAAGCCATCTGGTCCTGGACATTTGTTTGTTGGAAGATTTTTAATCACAGTTTCAATTTCATTACTTGTGATTGGTTGGTTCCTATTTTCTATTTCTTCCTGGTTCAGTCTTGGAAGGTTATATACATTTCTAAGAATTTGTCCATTTTGTCCAGGTTGTCCATTTTATTGGCATAGAGTTGCTTGTAGTAGTCTCTTAGGATGCTTTGTATTTCTGTGGTGTCTGTTGTAGCTTCTCCTTTTTCATTTCTGATTTTCTTGATTTGAGTTCTCTCCCTCTTGATGAGTCTGGCTAATGGCTTCTCAATTTTGTTTATCTTCTCAAAGAACCAGCTTTTAGTTTTATTTATTTTTACATCTTTATTGGAGCATAATTGCTTTACACAATTTTCTGTTTCTGCTTTATAACAAAGTGAATCAGTTATACATATACATATGTTCCCATATCTCTTTCCTTTTGCGTCTCCCTCCCGCCCCAGCTTTTAGTTTTATTGATCTTTGCTATTGTTTTCTTTGTTTCTATTTCATTTATTTTTGCTCTGACCTTTATGATTTCTTTCCTTCTGATAACTTTGGGTTTTGTTTGTTCTTCTTTCTCTAGTTCCTTTAGGTGTGATGTTACATTGTTTATTTGAGATTTTTCTTGTTTCTTGAGGTAGGATTGTATTGCTATAAATTTCCCTCTTAGAACTGCTTTTGCTGCATCCCATAGGTTTTGGATTGTCGTGTTTTCATTGTCATTTGTCTCTAAGTATTTTTTGATTTCCTCTTCAATTTCTTCAGTGATCTCTTGGTTATTTAGTAGCATATTGTTTAGCCTCCATGTGTTTGTGTTATTTTATGTTTTTTTCCCTGTAACCGATTTCTAATCACATAGCGTCATAGTCAGAAAAGATACTTGATATGATTTCAATTTTCTTAAATTTACTGTGGCTTGATTTGTGACCCAAGATGTGATCTATCCTGGAGAATGTTCCACGTGCACTTGAGAAGAAAGTGTAATATGCTGTTTTTGGATCGAATGTCCTATAAATATCAATTAAATCTATCTGGTTTATTTTGTCATTTAAAGCTTGTGTTTCCTTATTAATTTTCTGTTTGGATGGTCTCTCCATTGGTCTAAGTGAGGTGTTAAACTCCCCCACTATTATTGTGTTACTGTCAATTTTCTCTTTTATAGCTGTTAACAATTGCCTTATGTATCGAGGTGCTCCTTTGTTGGGTGCATATATATTTATAATTGTTATATCTTTTTCTTGGATTGATCCCTTGATCATTATGTAGTGTCTTTCCTTGTCTTTTGTAACATTATTTTAAAGTCTATTTTCTCTGATATGAGAATTGCTACTCCAGCTTTCTTTTGTTTTCCATTTGCGTGGCATATCTTTTTCCATCCCCTCACTTTCAGTCTGTGTCCCTAAATCTGAAGTGGGTCTCTTATAGACAGCATATATATGGATCTTGTTTTTGTATCCATTCAGCGAGCCTGTGTCTTTTGGTCAGAGCATTTAATCCATTCCCGTTTAAGAGAATTATCGATATGTATGTACCTATTACCATTTTCTTAATTGTTATGGGTTTGTTTTTGTAGGTCCTTTTCTTCTCTTGTGTTTCCCACTTAGAGAAGTTCCTTTAGCATTTGTTGTAGAGCTGGTTTGGTGGTGCTGAATTCTCTTAGCTTTTACTTGTCTAAAGCTTTTGATTTCTCCATTAAATCTTAATGAGATCCTTGCAGGGTAGAGTATCTTGGTTGTAAGTTTCCCTTTCATCTCTTTAAATACATCATGCCACTCCCTTCTGGCTTGTAGAGTTTCTGCTGAGAAATCAGCTGTTAACCTTCTGGGAGTTCCCTTGTATGTTATTTTTCCCTTGTTGCTTTTAATAATTTTTCTTTGTCTTTAATTGTTGTCAGTTTGATTACTGTGTGTCTTGCCATGTTTCTCCTTAGGTTTATCCTGCCTGGGACTCTCTGCACTCCCTGGACTTGGGTGGCTATTTCCTTTCCCACGTTAGGGAAGTTTTTGACTATAATTTCTTCAAATATTGTCTCTGGTCTCGTAGGCTGTCTTCATTTCTTTTTATTCTTTTTACTTTATTCTGTTCCACGGCAGTGAATTCCACCATTCTGTCTTCCAGGTCAGTTATCTGTTCTTCTGCCTCAGTTATTCTGCTATTGATTCCTTCTAGTGCAGTTTTCATTTCAGTTATTGTATTGTTCCTCTCTGTTTGTTCTTTAATTCTTCTAGGTGTTTGTCCTTTAAGTCTTCTAGGTCTTTGTTAAACATTTCTTGCATCCTCTCGATCTTTGCTTCCATTCTTTTTCCGAGGTCCTGTATCATCTTCACTATCATTATTCTGAATTCTTTTTCTGGAAGGTTGCCTATCTCCACTTTATTCAGTTGTTTATCTGGGGTTTTATCTTTTTCCTTCATCTGGTACATAGCCCTCTGCCTTTTCATCTTGTCTGTCTTTCTGTGAATATGGGTTTTGTTCCACAGGACGCAGGATTGTAGTTTTCTTGCTTCTCACATGACTTTTTGAATTACGGTTTTCTCAGGGTATATGCCCAGTAGTGGGATTGCTGGGTTGTATGGTAGTTCTATTGTTAGTTTCTTAAGGAACCTCCATACTGTTCTCCGTAGTGGCTGTATCAATTTACATTCCCACCAGCAGTGCAAGAGGGTTCCCTTTTCTCTACACCCTCTCCAGCATTTATTTTTTGTAGATTTTTTGATGATGGCTACTCTGACTGGTGTGAGGTGATACCTCATTGTAGTTTTGATTTGCATTTCTGTAATGATAAGTGATGTTGAGCATTCTTTCATGTGTCTGTTGGCAATCTGTATATCTTCTTTGGCAAAATGTCTATTTAGGTCTTCTGCCCATTTTTGGATTGGGTTGTTTGTTTTTTGCTATTTAGCTGCCTGAGCTGCTTGTAAATTTTGGAGATTAATCCTTTGTCAGTTGCTTTATTTGCAAATACTTTCTCCCATTCTGAGGGTTGTCTTTTCATCTTGCTTATGGTTTCCTTTGCTGTGCAAAAGATTTTACGTTTCATTAGGTCCCATTTGTTTATTTTTTTTATTTCCATTTCTCTAGGAGGTGGGTTAGAAAGGATCTTGCTGTGATTTATGTCATAGAGTGTTCTGCCTATGTTTTCCTCTAAGAGTTTTATAGTGTCTGGCCTTACATTTAGGTCTTTAATCCATTTTGAGTTTATTTTTGTGTATGGTGTTAGGGAGTGTTCTAATTTCATTCCTTTACATGTAGCTGTCCAGTTTTCCCAACACCACTTATTGAAGAGGCTATCTTTTCTCCATTGTATGTTCTTGCCTCCTTTATCAAAATTAAGGTGACCATATGTGCGTGGGTTTATCTCTGAGCTTTCTATCCTGTTCCATTGATCTGTATTTCTGTTTTTGTGCCAGTACCATACTGTCTTGATTACTGTAGCTTTATAGTATAGTCTGAAGTCAGGGAGCCTGATTGCTCAATCTCCATTTTTCGTTCTCAAGATTGCTTTGGCTATTTGGGGTCTTTTGTGTTTCCATACAAATTGTGAAATTTTTTGTTCTAGTTCTGTGGAAAATGCCATTGGTAGTTTGATAGGGATTGCACTGAATCTGTAGATGGCTTTGGATAGTATAGTCATTTTCACAATATTGATTCTTCCAATCCAGGAACATGGTATATCTCTCCATCCGTCTGTGTCATCTTTGATTTCTATCATCAGTGTCTTACAGTTTTCTGAGTACAGGTTTCTTACCTCCTTAGGGAGGTTTATTTCTAGGTATTTTATTCTTTTTGTTGCAGTGGTAAATGGGGGTGCTTCCTTAATTTCTCTTTCAGATTTTTCATCATTAGTGTATAGGAATGCAAGAGATTTCTGTGCATTAATTTTGTATCCTGCTACTTATGAAATTCATTGATTAGCTCTAGTAGTTTTCTGGTAGCATCTTTAGGATTCTCTATACATATCATGTCATCTGCAAACAGTGACAGCTTTGCTCTTCTTTTCCGATTTGGATTCCTTTTATTTCTTTTTCTTCTCTGATTGCTGTGGCTAATACTTCCAAAACTGTGTTGAATAATAGTGGTGAGAGTTGACATCCTTGTCTTGTTCCTGATCTTAGTGGAAATGGTTTCCGTTTTTCACCGTTGACAACGATGTTGGCTGTGGGTTTGTCATATACCAGCCTTCTTTTTTGACATCTCTTAATTCAGCCCTCACCCAAAATTCCTGAGACATCACACACATGTAAACCGCCAACAAAGACATTGGAGCGATTGATTTTATAGTAGTGTCACCATGCATTCACTGATATTCAACATGGCAGTGTCGGTGGATTGGAAACCCTCTATTCCTTCTAACTTGAGTTGTCTAACGTGTTTATAGGCCAAAATTGAATTCTTATGCTCTATAATGAACAGTCTCTACTTGAAGTAATTACTGAAGGAAGAAGAAAGGCAGACTAAGAAGTACAGAACTCTATGAACCAGAAATTCCAGTTATCCAAGAATTATAATATGTAATAATTTTAGGTTCTTAATTATCTCTGCCTGCCCCAGATCCTAGAAGAGTATCTACCCCTAAGTATTAGGAACACTGAGAGTTAAAAATATTAGATTTATGGGTGCTTTTTCCTATGGAATGTGTTCCTGTCATTTGGAGGAGTTGAAGCAAGACACAAAAATGCTTAATTAGATGTCCTCCTGTTTTGGTACAACCAATGAAGTTAAGGCTAGTGGAGCAAAGAAACCACGGATCACCACTAACATCAACCACCAGCCTCCTTCCCCCACTCCAGTGTTGCATTACTAAAAGTAAAATAATATTCGTGACACAAAGCAAGCTATTAATAAGACAATGAGAAAACACCAAGTTGGAGCATAAAGGAGGATATAAAAATTTAGTATTAAGAGTAATTAGCTTATAATCAATTTCCTCTATTAAAGCTTATTTACAATGATATTTTAAACAAAGTCTATGATTCCAAGTTATTATTAGCTTTTTTAACTGCTCTGCCAGTTAGAGCCAAGATGAGAAAGGCTTTTTTAGGCTGAGATATAATAGTATAAAATTCACCCTTTTTAAAGTGCCTAATTCAGAATCACTATATTTGA
Source organism: Globicephala melas (assembly GCF_963455315.2). Taxonomy (NCBI): domain Eukaryota; kingdom Metazoa; phylum Chordata; class Mammalia; order Artiodactyla; family Delphinidae; genus Globicephala; species Globicephala melas. Next base: position 128,901,558 of record NC_083317.1, on the reverse strand, counting down.
TACCCGTTACTTATATAATATTGTACATCAACTGTACCTCAGTTAAGCTATATGCCCTATAGTGTTCATTGTATCACTTTATGTTTCTACATCAATAAAATACAATCACACACACAAAAAGTGCATAATTCAGTAGATTTTAGTATATTCAACAAGATTTTGTAACCATCAGCACCAACTCCAGGACGTTTTCATCATCCCACAAAAAAATCTGTATTCATTAGCAGTCACTCCCCATTCCCCCCTCCCTCCAACCCCTGGCAATCACTGATCTTTCTTCTGTCTCCATAGATTTGCCTGTTCTGGACATTTCATGTAAACGGAATCATACGATATGTGGTCTTTTGTGTCTGGCTTCTTTCACTTAGCATAATGCTTTAAAGATTTATCATGTAGCATGTATCAGTACTTCATTCCTTTTTATGGTTAAATAATATCCCATTGTATGAATATACCACATTTTGTTTATCCATTAATCAACTGATGGACATTTCAGTTGTTTCCACTTTTTGGTTACTGTGAATAACACTGCTCTGAACATTCATGTACAAATTTTTGTGTAGACAGAAAAAGCCTTCTGATTTAGCTTTTTTTTTCAAAACAGCCAGCTTCCTTTTTAAAATCAGAAGTACCCTCTTGATGTAGCGTAACTTCCTCTTTCATATGTAACTTTTTTTTCCCCTATAGCATCTTATGAGCAAAATCTTTTGATGTCACTTCAGAGTGACTCTCATGTCTTTCTGGACCTGATTCTTCTCACCTCAACACAGGTCCTCACAGCTGAGCTGATTTCCCAGGCTTGCTATGCTACGTGTTTCTGTCACTCACTCAGATGTTCGCAGTTTTGCTGCCTTGTTTATCCCAATGGGTCTTCTTAACTCCGTGGTCTTGATCAGTTCTATTATCTCAGTCTCCAAAGTCATTGTCACCTGAGGCTGGTATGACTTTACATGTTAGTTTATAAAATAAAGGCTAGACTTATTTTAGGATAACACATTGCATATATCGATACAACATTAACTGTTTAGCAGTTTTATACAAGTCAAAATAAGTGATTCGTGTCTTCAGCAAATGTTCAAACTTTTCTCTATCCTGTGTAATCAACCCATTTTTTCCTTAAAACATCCCATAGAGCTGATGCTTTCTGAAGAGAGTGAATTAATATTGTATATCACCACTGTCTTCATTTTCAGAGGGGGAAGGGCAGGGAGTTATGAGAGGATTTGGAAAGCTCTAAAAAATCCATTCTGAGTTCCAAACTAAACTTCAAAGACTGAATCCTACAAAAACAATATGTTGGGTGTCACACACAGTTTTATCCTTCTATCTCCTTCCCACTGTCACCTTCCTTTAGGGTATAGGCTCTTTCTGGACTCACGCCTCAGTTCTGTAGGTCATTTCAGGACATGATAAGGGAATATCTTTTCTTGCTTGATATATTGGAGGCTATCCTTAAAACAGTTCTATAGTTTTTAGTCATTTCAGAGAGGGCAGTCTCTCTCGTATGTACCCCTGCCAGGGAACCTGTAAAACCCTGTAACCCAGGAGTCCACCACTGAGCTGGTTCTCTTTGAGAAAGGTTATCCTCCTTGCTCAAGCATGTTTGCTCAAGGGAAACATATACGGAATGGTAACACAAGAAAGGAACCCCAGTCAAGGCAGCTGGATCTTAAGGTAACAACTGATATATCCCAGTCATTCCCACAGCAAGAGAGCACCAGTCTTTTCCATCCTCTAGTCAAGCTGTCTTAACACAGTTGCCCTGAAGACCAGGTTGGGCCCATGGTCCAGACAGGACATCCTCTGTCTGCAGGCAGTGTATGTGCATGAATGATCTGCAGGCCAAAAAGAGATGCAGGTTGCTGTGCAGGAAACACCTACTATTGGCTAGCTGTCTTGTTAGGATGGACTTCATGTATGCTGCAGAGGGCAGGAGAGAGTATCGCACGGTTTATTCCAGAAGGACATTGGGAAGACCCTTACAATCGACTCTTTCCATTATAACTGACAAACTTTCCATCTTTGCAAATTGAATTTATTAACTATATGTTTATAGTTTTCTATTCTTCCTCATTCTGTTTAGTTCCTCCCTGGAAAACCTCTCACCTAGAAACAGCTTTTCCCTTCCAGCCCCCAGCCCCAAGGATTGTACCACTTTCTCTGACTAAAGTAAAGAGAGAAGAGAGTAGATCATAGGCCGTGTTTGTGTCAATAGTGAAATTCCTTGTTTGATCTTTTTCCAGTAAAGAAGAGGTCACTCTAAAAGCCATGTTCTTTGCTGCTATGTTTCAGTTATCATATACTTCTTGAAACTAACTCACATTCTCAGACTCTTTCTTGAACCAAGCATGTATACTTCCATACAGGCACAAGTAAATATGTAAAAAGCAAATAAACAAACTTCATAATAGTCTTTTTCCATCAATAACTCATTGCCACAGACCAGTTCTTTCTTAACCCCCTTTAGGGGACCTGGCCTTTCTCCCTGTGAATTTTTTGGAAAGCCATTGGATAAATAAAAACTTAGAGCTTATTTCACCATCAAAGGACATGGAGAAATGTCTTCTTCCTGCTTAAGAGGGGTAGCAGGACAGCCTCTTAACCACTGTTCTGACTTTGAAACTCCAGAGATTTATAAGAAGTAAATGAAAGTATTTGCTGTCCTTTGCTGTAAACCAACATTGTGCTAGGTGCAATGAAGAAAAAAAGGGATCACTTCTTATCTTCTTCGTATCCTCACCACCCAGCAAAGTAACTGCATATAATAAGTGTCAGAAATATATTTGTTGAGTGATTGAATGACTTTACAATTGACCTTACCCTGAAAAGTTTAGACACTGTTGGAAAATATTGCCGGATTATAAAATATTGCAGTAGAAGCCCTTTTACCTGAACATGATTGGGATGGATAGTTACTCAGTAGGGAATTGTAAACTCTATCCATGTATTCTGTAAAATGTGTATCTTAAACATTTTATTTTAACTTGGAACATTAATTATTCAGATCTTTTAATGTAGAGCCAAGCCTTTTCTTTGGAAATGAGTGTCATAATTGGAAATTGAAGTTTCATGACATCTTTTTGTAGTAAATCACACTCAGTATATTTGTTAACTGATTTCCAGGAACTTAAGTCAGTAGTGAAGCAATTTGAATGTAGTTACCGTCTAGATTTTAATGATTTTTCTCCTTTATCTCACCGATAACTAATTTTACAGCAGAAAAATTTTAGTAGTTTTTTGCCTTTACTGAGTATTTATAAAATATTCAACTTAGGGTTTTAGTTTTAGAAATATCAACTCTCTTTTTTCCACATTCATATTTCATTAGTTTATGTAATTGAATTATTACTGTAAAAAGTACAACCAGTATAAACAGATGGGGACAAATACAACCAACTCTTAGTAAGCATAGAACTCAACTACTGAGATAAGAAACATGAGAGCATAACAGAAACTAAACTATTAGCCATGAACCAGTGTGTCCCAGGCATTGGTGGTTCTCCTATAGGTAAAATGGAGAGCATTGGTTTGTCCAGAGAATAAGTTAAGTGGAAGTCATTCAAGAAAGACTCTACAATATTTTATTAAGAGAATTGCAATAAGGGGCTTAAATAGATAATCCTTCATGAAATAGGTAAAATTTGAGTTGAATTTCGAAGGATGGTTAAAGTGTGTATAATTTGAGGAGAAGGAGTATTCTCAGGAAGGGGATGAAAAGTCACACCCCTGAAGCCATGGGTTGTTGTAGGAAGGGGAGAAATACAACTAAGGTGTGGCTAAAGTGAAAAAGCATTAAATCACAAGTCTAAAAACCCAGCTGCATTCATAACAGACTTTTTTAATGTTTTAATTTGGTGGTAAATAATGAAGGAGGAATTAGAGAGTTATAGACAAGAGTGTAGGGAAAGCCACCTAGCTCAAAGAGTTAACCTGAATGAGAGAAAATTGGGGAGACAAAGGAAAGGCCCAGGTTGAAGCATTAGACCAGTGGTTTCAATGTAATCCTCTTTCAATCATAGTATATATTGAGAGCTTTCAGGTAAGATTTTGTATGAGTGGAGAATTCTACAGCTTAAAAAGAAATTTGAAAACTACAGGTTTAGGCATATAAGCCCAATATACATGTTATAAAGTGTTACCAGAATGTCTTAAAATCGAGAAAAAACTTAAGTTGTAGGAAACAATGGAAAACCAAAGAATTTAATTCCCAGTAAATTAGACAAAGGTTCAGCAGAAGAGAATCGTAAGCTGTTATTGGTTTTGGGGTTTATTTGGTAATATTTGGTTTATATTTTCTAGAAGTAGAAAATCAGTATGGATCGAATAATATGGCTGACTGAAAATAAATATTGAATTCTAAATATTAAACATGAGATAATACTTGAAGATTTGCTTGTAAATAACTATGAGGCAGCTATTCAATATATGATAAAATAATAGAATTTTTTTAAAATCTGAGATTTCTTGAAAGCTTAAGAAAAACGAGTCTCACAAATTCAAGATGTATTATGTCATTGCTATTTGATCATCTTTTGTACCTTTATTATAACCAAATTTCATTCACTTCTGTGTATCTAAATCTGCTTTCTTTTGGCATTCCATCATTCCTTTCTTAACTAACCAATGCTTTGACAATAAATTTTCAAATGTATCCAGATTCATAACCACTTCAAAAAAGTATGCTTGATCACTAGATAGTCTTCTGCAAACTAACCAAAAAAAAAAAAGAAAAAAAGATTTGATTTTAAAATCTGAGACTAACAAATCTCTGTATATTCCTGTTTGAGGATGATAGTGTTTTTCTCCATATTTTGACTGGTTATATCTAGAAGGTTTTAGACATTTGCTTCCCTTCAAATAAGAATTTTTTTAAATTATTCTTAAAATAATAGTTTCAAATTTGAAGTGCAGCATGTTCTTTTTTTCATAAAATATTAAATAGCAAAATCAAAAATGCTCTACATGTTCTCTCCTAGCTTGAGGAGAAACTGTTTTATGTGGCTTGACACCTCATGTACTCTGAGTTTAAGAAGTTAGCATTATCTGAGAAGTCACTATTTTTAGGTCCAGCTGTAATGTTTCTAACTTTGGTGCTCAGAGTAGTGGGTGCTTCCTTTCCCAGAAGGCTCTGTATTCTCCACATGGGCAGGTCAGTTTGACTTAAAGCTACCTACAAGGAGCAACAGGCCCGTTGCAGCCCGTGTTTCTTACTTGAAAATTATGAGCAGGTCTTGGGAGCCACAGGCTGTATTTGGGAAGCAGCTGCATGTCAGTACAAGCATGGATTGTGGTCCCTGGAGGCTGGGAGAGCACAATGCTTGAACTTAATTTCTTTGGGAGATAAGAAGAAAAAAAATACCTTTCTACCTGACGAGATTGACAACTTATTAAGTCTGACTATCTTCAGAAGTGTGCTGGACAGTTTGATAAGTAAACATCCACTTTTCAAAGATGATGATCAAGGAAACATCTCTACGAAGGGACCCGGACTTAAGGGGAGAGTTAGCTTTCCTGGCAAGGGGCTGTGATTTTGTTCTCCCGTCACGGTTTAAGAAGCGGCTGAAGTCATTTCAGCAGACACAGGTTTGAAACTTGGGTGTTTCTTTTAAAATATTTTTATTACTAATAAAACCACCCAGTGAACTAACTTACAAATAATTTTACAGCTCACTTGATATTAGATCAAGGAATTAATCTGTGTCCTCTATTCAGCTATTTCCAGAAAGCTATTTGTAGAGAGATTCCAACAGGTTTAAAAATAGACCTTCTGGACCTGAAGTACAGTACTCACATTTTTCTCTTGTAGAGAGGGAATCCAGTTTTAGAGACAATTAAATACAACTTAACAAATATTTTACAATTTAGAATTTTTCATAGAAATATCTTTGAGAAGTTAGAATTTCCATGTTAAAATCCTTGTTTGCACTTTGATTTAGTAGACTAAATTTGTATTAACATACATATATCTGTAATGAATCTTTTTTAAAAAAGAATATTGATCCTTATAGTCTTTTTTTTTTGAAAGAAATATTTTTATACATATAGGCAGTTGTGTGCGTGTGATATACTGTGTGTAGGGAGCAAAGGATGGCAGTTACTCCTGGGTTCTGAAAGAATGTCTTCCCTCAGCTGTGAGGTTGAGTCATTTCTGCCTGCAGGGGCTGCTTGCAGAGATCGTGCTTATTTGCTTACAACTGTAGAGCCAGTGTCTCATCAAACAAGTTACCTAGCACTGAATACAATACGGATCAAGGGCCACATCAATGATGGACATCAAGAATCCAGCAAGAAACCATAGTTTTGTAGTTATTCTGACCTAAAGTAATTTCAAATTATTTGAGTGAATGATATGAAATTGCGTTTTTAAAAATAGGTCAAAAATGGTCAAATATTGGAAATGCTACAGTAACATAAGGGTACTGTTCAGAATGAATATCTAAATGATACTGTATAGGGAAAGACTGTAATGGAGAATTGAGATACTTTACACAGCTAATTCTGTTTTAATGCTGTTCCTAGATTTGAATGAAATAGTTTTATTTAAAGTGGGCAGATGCTAAACTTGGTAAATCTGACGAAATTTATATTACTGTTTTATTCTATAATATTGTAAAGCGTCAGTTTTATTAAACTACTTTAAGACTTAAATTATATGTCTCCTATTGAACCCAGTGGAAAGTAAATCAATACACCTGAAAAGTTCAAAGTAAATGCATTCTTTTTATCTTCCCTTTAAGTATTAACATCAGTTTTATTAAATATGGACTTAAACAGTGAATTAGTAAATACTTCCCTATTAGTGAACTGCTCTGTGTTAAAGTACACTGACGAAAGAAAGGAGACTATTATATAATTGAATATTTTCCCATTCAAATTAAAACTTTGACAAATAGCCAGGGTTTCTTCTGAATGTCACTTATTTCTGTCAAAGCAAAAGTGTAGAGTTAACACTGAAGGGCTTGCTCTAAACCTTCTCCAGTATTGTGTGTTCACTAGAATATTGAGTTTCATTCCCAGTGGCACCAGTGGTCTCAATCCTATGGTTATAATTGCCCTGAAGTTATCCATAACTACCCTGGATGTCACACCATGGGAAACATTTTTGAGAAACAAAAAAGAATTTTGGTAACTGTATATTTGTAGTCTCACAACTCTCTTTCAGCATAGAATAATAGAAAGGAAATGACAGTAATACAAGTAACCTAAGTAAAGCCCCTGAAGAATTATATGCCTTATTTTAGAAATTTAAGAACAGTTTCTACTGTTATTGACTCATAGGACTATGTAATAATAATTGCAGATTTAGCACTAAGGCAGAGACAATTGTTTACTTAGAAGAGATTATCAGTTTGTTAAATCAAAAGTAGTTTGTAAACTTTAAATTGGCTTACAAGTGTAAGTGATTATTTTATTTATTATTGAATCTGAAGGACCATGCCAAGTTATGTTTAATCTTTTTTTTTTTTTTTTTTTTTTTTTTTTTTGTGGTACACGGGCCTCTCACTGTTGCGGCCTCTTCCGTTGCGGAGCACAGGCTCCGGATGCGCAGGCTCAGCGGCCATGGCTCACGGGCCTAGCCGCTCCGCAGCATGTGGGATCTTCCTGGACCGGGGCACGAACCTGTGTCCCCTGCACCGGCAGGCGGACTCTCAACCACTGCGCCACCAGGGAAGCCCTGTGTTTAATCTTTTGAGAACCCCATCCTTTGGCCTTGTGACTCATTTTCTTAAATAAGACATATCTCTGCCCAGCACAGTTTTGAGCCTCTTCCCTATGTTACATCCTGTAATTTCCTTTAATCCTCACAACAACCTTCTAAGAAGAAGGTTGTTGTGAGAATTAAAGGAAATTAATTGGTGAGGATTAAAGGAAATTAATCTGTTTTATTACTGAAATTCTAAAAGGTTAAGTAACTTACCTGAGGTCACAGAGCTAGTAAGCCATCACTGATTTTTGTTAAGTTTTTCATATTTAATTGGCATCACTTCCCTCTGCAATGTCTTCCTTGACTATTGCTTTATATGAGTGATATCCTGATACTGCAGCAAAGGCTTGGTGTGACCAACTGGCCTTCGTATCCCCAACAGTATTAATATATGAGCAGATTCCACTCTGTATTAATGTCAGATATTAACATGAGAAATGGGCCGTGTTTAATAAAAGTAGGAGATTAAATCATATTTATCACATATTTGTATGAATGAAGCCTGTCTTCCTATAATACTTATGCTTTTCAAAGGTAGCTAAAATTTTTACCCTGAATTTAAAAATCATGTTATAAGTCCATATGTCAAAAGGGAATATGATATTCAGATCTACTTCATACTGATAAATCATTGTTCAGACTTTAGGAATGGCGTTAGGATATAATTTAAGGAAGAAGAACACTCGAGTAATATTTTGTGTTCACAGTGAATTTAAAATAAATTTAGCTAGTCAACAGTCATGTCCGTCTTTCATACCTTATGTAGCATTTAATAAGGCCATGCTCATGAGCCTTGATAGATAATTTGGTCAAAATTAAGAATAGAAATTAAACTCTGAAAATCTTCATTGAATCTTTTTTGCTTTTTCTATTATGAATCTCAGAACTAAATTTAGTCTTCATTGCTAAAATAAACTTCTACCTGAATATTAGTGTACCTCCCTTCCCCTTTCCCTAAATCATGGTTACTCTTAGTCTCCCTGTTGCCCCCCAACCTTTTAATACTGTCCTTTCTATGTCTCTTTATAGTACACCACATCAAATCCTTTTTGGAAAAAGGAATGATATAAACTATTAAAGAATTAATAAACTGTAAAGAGAGTTTGGCTGTGGTGAAATTAATGACCATGATCCTTGTCTATTAGAGTATACTAAAAATGAGAGAATTGTGTATCTCAGAAAAAATAGCATGCCTCTGGTGGCAAGTCAGTCAGCCTGGTAGAAGACATTCTAAAACTAAAATGCTTTAATTTTCTTAACAAAGACTTTCTTTGCATCAGGGACTAGCAGTGATTTTACCTAGATAAAGTCAAACTAGGGAAGAATGTAGAAGGACAGCCCCCACAATACATTTTAGATCTACATATTTAAAAAGAACTCATTCTGTTTGCCTACTGAAGGACAGGTAGAAATGCATAGAAACACCAAGAACAGTCTTCAAGAAGAATTTACTAATCCAGGTCCAACAGACTGAGAATTCACCTTAAGGTCCTTAATATGTCAACTGACCTTGCTCTTAAATGTCTCGCTCATCACTGGTGGGAAAATGTACTGTAGGATTTTTTAAGCACAAATCTATGTAGACTCTAGTATTGACAGATGAGTAATGTACTGATTGATTCAGTGTAGATAAGCATTCCCTCAGAGCATGCTTACCCCTGTCTATAGTTGAGTGAGCTCTTCATCTGTACTGCTTCTAATTGTGGTTTCTTGTATTTATACCCAACTTCCTATTACTGGTGAGGACTTTCCAGTAATATATACTGTTTAGAATATTTGTGTCTCATAATCATATTTTCTTTCCAGATTCAAAATAAACCAGAAAAGAAACCTGGGACACCACTTCCACCTCCAGCCACCTTTGCAAGTAGTCCCCGACCTCTCTCCCCTGTTCCTCATGTGAATAATGTTGTGAATGCAACATTATCCATAAACATTCCACGGTTCTACTTCCCTGAAGGACTCCCCGATGCCTGCAGTAATCATGAACAGACTCTAAGCAGAATTGAAACTGCTTTCATGGATATTGAAGATCAGAAAGCAGACATTTATGAAATGGGAAAAATTGCAAAGGTAATATAACTACTAAATAATGTATAATCTCCCTTTCTCTAGCAATCCCAATCTCCCTCTCTTTATTGCCTCCTTGCTCTCTGTTTGTAAGCATACATCTTTTTTTTCTATATTAGAAAAATGTATTTGATACTGATATATTAGCTATGGTTCTACTTTATGGAACTCTTAAGTGTGAAAAAAGCCTTAGTGGTTTCGTAGTCCATCCTCCCATTTAATACAGGAATTCCATCCATGGCATCACCAACACATAAATTCATTATCTGCTTGAATGCCTTCAGTGACAGGAAACTCACTACCTTGTCAAGCAGCCTGTTCCATCATTAAATAGCCTTCCTTGTTAGAAAAATTTCCCTTGTGTTGAATACAAATCTCTCTTTTTTGTTCTCATTCATTGATCATAACTCCTTGCCCTCAAACCAGACAAGGAACAATTAGGCTAGCTCAACACTGTAATTCTTCTCAGAAATAAATGGATTTGCCACCAGGAAGCAAGTCTGTGATACTTTTCAATATATCCAACTGCTTCTAATTTAAGGTCTTAGTCCCTAATGCTAAGACTACTGTAATATCTTTAGTAATGGATTCTACACCTCCAGCCTCCTCCTAGAACAGTTACTACTGAGCATAATCATCAGTTTATATTTGATCATGTCATTCCCCAGCTCAGCAATATTCAGGGATTCCTACCATCTATAGGAGTGCTTTGTTTCGTTTGGGTTCTGTTTTTATGATGCATGTACACTGAAGAGTCAGATCATACCTCAGGATTTAGCAGTGGTCTCAAGCTGTGCTTCAAGAGACAGAGGGGCTTTAGTAGGCTAAGGGCTGCATGTGGACAACTAGACACCAAGTGGGAGTTCCCAAGACCCCATGCACCCTTCCACTGGGAATGCTTCCTCTGCTTTCAGGAATAATATTTGAAAGTTTGAAGACTACTGCTTTTGAGGATAAAACCCAAACTGCTGTTCCCTGCGTGGGCCTGACCCACCTGCCCTCCCACAGGCTTGCCTCTGCATTTGGGCTCTCATAGTTCTCCCCTCCAAAGTGGGCTTCCACTCTGCCACTCCCACATCACCCATCCTCTAAGACCTAGCTTCCATTGTGTCCTGAGAGACGTCCCTGAATCCCTGCCCTGTCATGTCCCATCTTCTCTCCTACCTCTAACCTCAGAACATTTGTTACTGCTGTTAAATAATTTGTAAGTAGAGTGATTTTAAGGGAAGTGAAAAAGAATCCTTTTTTTATTCCTTTTTTCATCACCCCCCCCCAATCTTAGAACTTGCTTTTTGACCCCTTAGAATGTTTCTAGTGAAAAACAACCTCTTTCATTCCAGAAGTAAGAGCTCACCTTCTTCTCCTCTATTGTACGTATGAGGAAACTGAAATCCTACAAGTATGTACGTGAAGACACAGAGTTTGTCCATGTCAGGAGACATGTCCTCTGACTCCTGCATCGTGCTGTTTCTACCCTATCTCCCCTGGATGTATGCTAACATACCATCAACTGACTTCCAAGCTATATCCACCCAAATAAGTTATAAGTTCTTTCAGGACATTGGCATTTTCTTACCCCAAGCTTTGAGAGATGACTATTTTATGAATCAAGTGGTAAATTATCTGAGTGGACTAGAATAATGAATCTAAATCCAAAAGATAGAATTTAGCAAGGATGAATGAAGTCTAATTTGGAGATAACATGTTAATCACATAAATGCCAAACAGGGTATATCTAACATGGTAACAATTTGTGTGAGAGAGACATGAGGTTTCATGGACCACTTCGGGCAGGCAAACAGGAGAGACTGCAGATTGCAGGACATGGTAGTTCCCCGGTGGTCTGCTGGGCTCCCCACATCTGGAGAGCCAATCAGTGACTAGTGCTTCACTGCCAGAGACCTGCAGCCTGCTCTGTCTTGAAGATCTCTGGGTCGACCTTCATCTAAGTATTCCCAGCGCCTGACTGAGGAGCCTTCCTGCTGTGCTGCCTCCACCCTCCTGCTCTGGCTCTCCCACCTGGCTGGTGGTAGCCCTGCCCTGCCTGTGGCTCAGTGGCCGCCAGCACTCCACAGTGAATGCACAGTGAGAGGAGAGCAGAGAGCCTGAGGACTCCACATGGTCACGAGATGTGTAGGAGAGAGCGTAGTCAAGTCAGGGAAGGGGTTTACATGCTGGGGAGTCAGACGGAGGACTTTCCTATTTACAGGCAGTGAGGATCAATCTGTAGGTGGCATCAGGAAAAACTGCCAGTGTGGAAGCTGACAACATAGAGAAGTTTAAAAAGATAGAAAACTATTTTTTTTAGTAGCCATAGTAACAGGCATTTACGTGACAATTTACTGTTTATACCAAATTATCATGTGGCACAGTAGCCAGTATACACATACATGTCTGATTAACTTGTCTGAATTGTACTTGATTATAGCCCTAACTTCCATTCGGGGTGCCAAGCATTTGTGTTCACTGCTCTTAGACCTTAATTGTCAGCTCAGATAGCAAGGTGAACTGCTCATACTTTTAAAAAGTTAAAACTAACATTGCATATAAAGATGAGGATGTGTGTATAATGACCTCGGAAGTACTGTATCAGCTCGTTTTATTGGATTTTGCCTCTTTATTCTTAAAATCATTTATTTTTTAAAAAATTCATTTAATCATGTCTTCCAGTTAGCTAGGCTCATGTAATCCAGCTTTTCCTTGGCTACGGCCAGTCTTTTAGCACTCACTAAATCAGTCTTACTTTCCACCGTTCTTTGCTCTACAGACCGTCCTCATCCTTTGGCAGTGCCTGTATCACTGACCCTCGTGTGCTTGTGTTCTCACGACAGGTTGGCTATAGGAAAGGAGAAGACAACCCCTGGGGGACAACAAAGGAGGATGTGGTCAGAGCAATAAATGAACGTTTTTATGGATTCTTATAGTTTATAAAGCTACTTGGAGGACCTTCCCTGGTGGTCCAGTGGTTGAGATTTTGCCTTCCAATGCAGGGGGTGCGGGTTCGATCCCTGGTCAGGGAGCTAAGATCACACATGCCTCACGGCCAAAAAACCAAAACATAAAACAGAAGCAATATGGTAACAAATTCAGTAAAGTCTTTAAAAATGGTCCACATCAGGGCTTCCCCGGTGGCGCAGTGGTTGAGAGTCCGCCTGCTGATGCAGGGGACACGGGTTCGTGCCCCAGTCCGGGAAGATCCCACATGCCGCGGAGCGGCTGGGCCCGTGAGCCATGGCCGCTGAGCCTGTGCGTCCGGAGCCTGTGCTCCGCAACATGAGAGGCCCGCGTACCGCAAAAAAAAAAAAAAAAAAAAAGTCCACATCAAAAGAAAAGAGAAAAATCTCTCTCTTATAAAGCTACTTGGAAGGCCAGCTTGAGTTTACAGTCTACTCTCCGTGATGCTTAAGTGTAGCTGTAGAGACTGGGGTCTGTTTTTTAAGTGCAAAGAAAACTCTTTATGAAATCTGCATCTGTTGGTGAAGTTTAGCTCATTCATCTTCAACCTCAAACAGCGTGGAGAGATTAATGTCCATTTCTGATTAAATTCTCAGTGTGTAGTTTGTACTTTTTTCCACAGCTTTAAGTAGTAATGGAGAAGAAATGACTAGAGAATGAATCTAAGAGGAGCAAAAGCAGCATAGGATGGGCTTCCCTGGTGGTGCAGTGGTTGAGAGTCCACCTGCCGATGCAGGGGACACGGGTTCGTGCCCCGGTCCGGGAAGATCCCACATGCCGCAGAGCGGCTGGGCCCATGAGCCGTGGCCACTGAGCCTGTGCGTCCGGAGCCTGTGCTCCGCAACAGGAGAGGCCACAACAGTGAGAGGCCCGCGTACCACAAAAAAAAAAAAAAAAAAAGCATAGGAACAGAAACTGAGGAACAGCAAGGGAAGTATTTGTCACCACTGAGTTTTAGCCTCTAAGAGAAAGTTGAGAGAAAAGAATGAAAGTCTTCCGAACTGAACAAAGCCCTCCAGCTCCTCTAATTGGCTGATACAGTACCATCTTGACCCATTGTTCCTGTGGCCTGTAAGCTAGCCTCTCTGTACCTTTTTTTCTTCATCTGCAGAACTGGATAAAAATACCCACCCTCTTCTGTATGGGATCATGTCAGGGCCAAATGAAATAATGAGCATGAGACATTTTAAAAATGTTAAAGAACATTACAAATATTGGGTGATCATCTCTTCCTGTGTATCATTAGACAATCTTGCTTTCAGTTCTTTATGTTGTTGGGCCATTTTTAGATCTAATTATAGGTGTCAGTCAAGCTTTCTTTGCTCCAGCAACGCTGACTCTTGTCTCCTCCTCTAAACCTCAGTTTCCTAAACCCATTTTCAGCACGTCCTGTACTTCCTTACTTGTCATCCAGTCTTTTCCTTTGTAAAAAGCCTTGACATGAGCTTGTTCTCTCCTTCGTTATAAAAGTTTCTATTCTGTTGCACTCAGGTTGATATCATTTACTTTTTTTTTAGGTTCTTATTGATCTCCTGACTTCCTTTATCTTTTTTTTTTTTGTCTGCAAGAAACCCACTTAATTTTTAAAAAATTTTTTTAACATCTTTATTGGAGTATAATTGCTTTACAATGGTGTGTTAGTTTCTGCTGTATAACAAAGTGAATCAGCTATATGTATACATATATCCCCATATCCCCTCCCTCTTGCATCTCCCTCCCACCCCTCTAGGTGGTCACAAAGCACCGAGCTGATCTCCCTGTGCTATACGGCTGCTTCCCACTAGCTATCTACTTTACATTTGGTGGTGTATATATGTCAATGCCACTCTCTCACTTTGTCCCAGTTTACCCTTCCCCCTCCCCATGTCCTCAAGTCCATTCTCTATGTCTGCATCTTTATTCCTGTCCTGTCCCTAGTTTCTTCAGAACCACTTTTTTTTTAGACTCCATATATATGTGTTAACATACAGTATTTGTTTTTCTCTTTCTGACTTACTTCACTCTGTATGACAGACTCTAGGTCCATCCACCTCACTACAAATAACTCAATTTCGTTTCTTTTTATGGCTGAGTAATATTCCATTGTATATATGTTCCACATCTTCTTTATCCATTCATCTGTTGATGGACACTTAGATTGCTTCCATGTCCTGGTTATTGTAAATAGAGCTGCAGTGAACATTGTGGTACATGACTGTTTTTGAATTATGGTTTCCTCAGGGTATATGCCCAGTAGTGGGATTGCTGGGTCATATGGTAGTCCTGTTTTTAGTTTTTTAAGGAAACTCCATACTGTTCTCCATAGTGGCTGTATCAATATACATTCCCACCAACAGTGCAAGAGGCTTCCCTTTTCTCCACACCCTATCCAGCATTTACTGTTTGTAGATTTTTTTGATGATGGCCATTCTGACTAGTGTGAGGTGATACCTCGTTGTACTTTTGATTTGCATTTCTCTAATGATTAGTGATGTTGAGCATCCTTTCATGTGTTTTTTGGCAATTTGTATATCTTTGGAGAAATGTCTGTTTAGGTCTTCTGCCCATTTTTGGATTGGGTTGTTTGGTTTTTGATATTGAGCTGCATGAGTTGCTTGTAAATTTTGGAGATTAATCCTTTGTCAGTTGCTTCATTTGCAATTATTTTCTCCCATTCTGAGGGTTGTCTTTTCGTCTTGTTTATGGTTTCCTTTGCTGTGCAAAAGCTTTGAAGTTTCATTAGGTCCCATTTGTTTATTTTTGTTTTTATTTCCATTTCTGTAGGAGGTGGGTCAAAAAGGATCTTGCTGTGATTTATGTCATAGAGTGTTCTGCCTATGTTTTCCTCTAAGAGTTTTATAGTGTCTGGCCTTACATTTAGGTCTTTAATCCATTTTGAGTTTATGTTTTGTGTATGGTGTTAGGGAGTGTTCTAATTTCATTCTTTTACATGTAGCTGTCCAGTTTTCCCAGGACCACTTATTGAAGAGGCTGTCTTTTCTCCATTATAGATTCTTGCCTCCTTTATCAAAAATAAGGTGACCATATGTGTGTGGGTTTATCTCTGGGCTTTCTATCCTGTTCCATTGATCTGTGTTCCTGGTTTTTACCATACTGTCTTGATTACTGTAGCTTTGTAGTATAGTCTGAAGTCAGGGAGTCTGAATCCTCCAGCTCCATTTTTCTTTCTCAAGATTGCTTTGGCTATTTGCTCACTCTCTTTATCTTAATCCTTTGTTTTTAAGCAGATGCAGACCAGCCATACATTTTTTAAAAATGGTCAAAGTGTATTGTCTGAAGCCCTTGCCATCCACTGCCCTTCCAGTTTTTTCTTTTGGCATTTTCTCCAAGGGCCCGATACCGTCATGTTGACCAACCTTTGGCTGCTCAGGGTGACCCACTACAAGAAAAACAATTCAGCCCTTTCCCATCTACTTCAAAACATATCTATTCTGTACTTTATCTCTTAGGATTCTGCCTTTGGGTCATAAAAAATTTGTAAATGTTAATCCCAATGATTTACTACTCTTTATGAGCTGATGTGTACACATTTTAACCGGAGTCTTCTGAATAAAAGACTGTAATCTAAGGAAATGAAAGTTTTTAATAGTGGAAGTAGACCCACCGGAGATAGTAAGTGCACAGTCCCTGGAAGTGTTTCGCTGAGCTGGTGACCACTTCCCAAGGATGAACTAGAAGATTCCTGATCCCTTTCAATTCTGAAAATCCGTAGTGGCTCTAGTGGTGGGAGCTTCAAGCACCTTGGCAAGCCAGTTCCAGTCTCTCCTTGTATTTTCTCCCTTTTTGTGGCTCTGCACCCCCCACCTCCATAATACAGGCTATTCTTCCAACTTTTCCAGCAGTTACCAACAGCCTGTCATATTTAAGAGCATTTTCTTGGCAAACCACCATTCTGCATGAAAGGAAGGATTGGGATTGGGGAAAGTGGATTTGACAGTTACTACCCAAAGTATGTTAATTGTAAGCTTTGTACCTTGGCAGTCATAATTTATACAATAAACAAAATCCATTTGTTTGCTAAGCAACACCTTTCCCTCATTCTTGACCTCAGTGGAGGTATTTGACCTCTGGACTTAAGAAATCTTAAATTCCATCCTGCTTGCAGAACATGCTTTAGTGGCCCTGGCAGAAGCAATCTCATTTCTGCCCTGTACTTACCTCCCTTGGCCTGAATCTCACCATCCATATCCTCATCTCTGACATGAACCCAGCAGCCCTGGGCATTCTCTCAGCATAACTGATCTCAGATGAGGTACTATGCAGGCTTCTGTGGGGATCCCCCATGCACCGAGGCCTCACATCAGGAGCAGCTTCACTTCAACCTATTGTGGGTTCACATCCAGTCATCTGTCAGAGGGGAAGCTTCCCTTTGTAGAATAAGGCTCAACAGATCCTATATCTAATATGAATAATAAGAATATCTTTATCCAATGACAAGATGTGACTCTCTGAAGAGCTTCAGATTTGGGAATACATTTTATGTGTATATATAAAATTGGGATCATTTAGAGACTACTTCTCTGCTAATATTTAGATATTATTATTACTTGGAAGAATTTTCCCTCTAGAAAAAAAGCAGGTTAATTTGGTACAGACTGTCTCTTATAAGAGTATAAGAATAATTTTTCTTAATTGAAAGAAAGAGCTTTTTTATTGAGGAGAAAAAAATTATTATCTTTTAGGGTATTGTATTTAATTCTTTCTAAGGCTTTTATAATATGTAGCCATTTGTGGTATCTTCTAAATAAATAATAGCATTTTAATTTTTGCCTTTCAGCTTTCACCTGAATTGTATCCATTTAAATAGATTTATAGCTGTTTTCTTGAACAGTCCAGGCTTTTCTGGTTCTTTCTGCACCTGGGGCTTAATAACACAATAAGCAAAGGAGAGAGAGGGAGAGAGGTGATAGAGTGTATTGACACCAAGTGAGTGAGCAATAAAGGTGGCTGTATTTTCCTGCCATAGGAGGGAAGGGCATATACAACCATGATGTTCAGTCACTTCTTTTTTTTCCTAAAGGTAGAAAATATACGATGTAAGAGTGGTAGGAAGGGAGGGAGACTCGTTGCTTTTTCAGGTTAGGGGAAAGAAACATCACTATAAATGCACTTGAAGAAAAGGCAAATGGATTTTCATTTTCTTCATTAAACATGTCATCTTCTTATTTTGTTTCCCCTCTGTCTTGCTGAATCTACCCCAGCTGATGTATCTGCCTCTGCCCCAGTTTTGCTCCTCCAAGGGCCCTTCTGTCCACTGTGGCATGAAGGGTAAAAGCCACAAAGGCCCTTTCTTCGGTCATGTCATCTCTTCACTGCCCCTTGGCTTACACTGTATTTGTGCTTTATCTGCAGGTCTGTGGCTGTCCTCTTTATTGGAAAACCCCCATGTTCAGGGCTGCAGGGGGAGAGAGGACAGGATTTGTGTCAGCCCAGTCATTCATTGCCATGTGGAGAAAGTAAGTATGAGAGCAGTTACTCTGGGGCTGGGCAAGGAATTGTCCGGCCCTCATGACATGCTTTATAAAAGTCACTTATTTTACTCATTTATTAATTTTCCCCTTACCCTTTGTTTCAACAAGTAAAATTCAATGACTCACAGTTTATTATGCCCACACACAAATTCTTTCCCTAAGCCTTTATCTTACGTCTCTAATCAGTAAAACAGACCTTTAGAAATACTTCTTTAATGAGTATTTGGTAGTTCTTAGTTTCACTTGTTAACAATTTGAGTCTTAGGATTTGACTCTTGCAGCAGTGACATAAATGCTCCTTTAAGGGGAGCAAACCACACTTGTCACATGCTTCCATTCTCATGTGATCAAATTTAGAATTGTATGTAGTTGATTTCTTAAAAATAGCTGAATTCTAGTAGATTTTAGTTACTACTTTTTGAAAGCTCCAGTTAAGTAACAAAGGAATAGAACATCTATCAAGATACTCCTGGATTTTAACATCCTGACAAGTTTTCTTAAACTCAAATCCAACTTTCTTCTCTCTTTTATTTTTTTCTCCCTTCTTTCTTCTTTAGAAGTTATTTCTTGATATATTTATCAATTTAAGAGACTGTTATAGCATGCCCCTTCTACCTCTTTTAACTGATCAGCCTTCTTTAAATATGCTTTTCTCATCTTTTCTGGGCTAGATACCCTTCCTGATGAACTATCGGGAAATGCTGTTCACCTGATGTCACTATCATCATCATCATTATTTAAAATCAACATATAATAGCAGCAAAATTCAGCTTACAGATTCTTCTGATTCTTTCATGCCACCTCAAAGCCGTTAGTAGTATAATGCTTGAGAACATGATAGGTGATGAATAACTGTATTCTTATTTTGAAAAATCTAGCAGCAAGTTGAGTTCACCAAGTTCTTCTTGCATTACAATAGAACTAAAGTGATCAGGGGATATAAGACTACCAGTTAATGGACTTCTTTTAAAGAACAACATCAAAGCTAAAAGTTATAAATGCTTCATGTTTTCCAGGTGAATTTTAGTCATTTTGTTACAGGGAATAGTTCTAAGTTGTTCAAATACCAAGGACTAGAATGGCCCTAGGACTAGAACCACTCCTCATACACCAGCAGGATGACTCTCCAAAGTCAGGGTCATGGTCACCGTTCCACTTCTCCTATCGCAAATAGGAAACAGCTAGATAAAAATCTTAAAAAAAAATTTTTGTGTGTGTAGTCGTAAAAGAAGAACTCCTTGGAGTCTAGAATTAGCAAAAAAGCACTAATTAGGAGTAAACCAGTAAAAGAATTGGCATTTGCCATTCTGGCTGTCTCTGGCACCCTAGAACCTGAGGGAAGAAAATAGAGCCAAGGGCCTGAACAATAGGGGGGTCAGCTTGGATTCCCTCTCCTTTCCCTACCAGTAAAGCCAGGACCTCAGCTGGGTGGTCTGCTTGTCTATTATTAATTATTATTGTTGTTATTAGAAATCAGTGTATAACAGTAGCAGAATTGAAGATCTTGAAATGTGTAGATGTTCTAGCTTTCATTCAGCTAGCTTCTCTCCCCCTGGTAGGTGCCAGGCCCTGAGAAATGCCTCAGGTGGAGTGTGAACAAGGGTTAGAAAGAATAGGGATGTTACACAGCTCTTGTCCTGGGTATCTTCAGCCATTGAGTTCAGCATTGTTGGCAAAAGCCATCTAACAATCTGGGAAAGCAGCAAGAAGTGAGTTATGATTATTTCAGAGAACGTGTTGAAGAAGCTGGGAGATTAAAAAGGGGTGGGGGGAGTAGTTCATTCTATAAAAAATTAGAGCCAGAGAGAAGAACTATAACTACTTACATTCTAAGTTACTTTGAATATGCTAGGACCCTATGTTTGTGAGCCTGACTATCAAAGAAAAACTAGTAATCAACTTGTTTATCGGCAGTTAACTGCATAATATTAAGGAAAGTAACAGCCAGTTTTTTTGTCTTAGACTTCATGTCACCGGGATAGGGTGGACATTTCTGTTGGTGGACAGAGCAGCAGCACCTGCAACAGCTATATTCCTTTATTGAAATGAATCATTTTCATTTTATCTCTAAGAAAAAGAGATTATTTCTGCAAAGGCAAAAGGCAAAAAGACTTGAAGCACAAGTCTTCATTTTCAGTTACTATAGGACACTGCTTATGAAGTTATACAGCATGAGCAACTGTCCCTGTCTTTTTTCATTAAAAAATTTTTTTTTAAAATTCTGTGAACAGATAACTGATGTCTCTGTATCAAAGCTTTATTTTCTGCCCAGATACTATAACGACTGGAGCGCCCTCTAGCGGGAGCTCCTTTTTCAGCACTTAAAATGCGTGCTTTAAAGGAGACTCAAGTATGGCTATTTTGGGAGACAAAGCAACTAAGCAGGATGGTTTGAATTACCACACTGACCTTAAAGAAGACGTGTGTTTATTTTTATAATTTTTTACAAATTGTACCCTTTGCATAAAGTGACTTGGGTCCAAGTATAGTATATAAAACTTTCAAGTACAAAAAAATAACTGGCAGGACTTCCCTGGTGGCGCAGTGGTTAAGAATCTGCCTGCCAGTGCAGGGGACACGGGTTCGATCCCTGGCCCTAGAAAATCCCACATGCCGCGGAGCAACTAAGCCTGTGCGCCACAACTACTGAGCCTGCGCTCTAGAGCCCACGAGCCACAACTGCTGAGCCAACACACCACAACTATTGAAAGTCCGTGTGCCCTACAGCCCGCACACCGCAACTACTGAAGCCCGTGCGCTCTAGGGCCCGTGTGACACAACTACTGAGGCCCACGTGCCTAGAGCCCATACTCCACAACAAGAAAAGCCACCGCAAGGAGAAGCCTGCGTACCGCAACAAAGAGTAGCCCCCGCTCACCACAACTAGAGAAAGCCCACGTGCAGCCAAAAAATAAATTTTTAAAAATTAAAAAAAAATAACTGGCAGATAATGACACAGAATTAAAACATATTGGCATATACATACACATGCTGACTTGCTCCAATAATAGGCTCTATATAATCTTGGGGGGAAAGTCAAATACAAAAGTTAACAGCAAAACAGGAAATAGTTTGCCTCCTGTCCCAGTGTTTATGGGGTGGAGGCTTCTGAGCCCTCCTCTGAGTGGTCTGAGCATGAACACCTTAACAGGCTCTTGTTCCCCTGCCTCTGCTCCCCTTCCCTTCCCTGCTCTGCTGCCCATTTCGTGTCTGTACTTTGACATCTGTTTCTCTTGCAGTCAAGACATTTTTAGGGGAAAGGCATTGCTCCACAGCTTTTCTTTTTGAGTTCCCAGTTTACCAGCTTTGTGACAGAGCTCCTCTTACACAGAGTCAGTTATATTGTCCCAGCTTTTTTATGCTTTACTTCCTCTTACCTTTTCATGTCAAAGTGTCATTTTTCCACTAACAAAACAATATTTCATCCTAAGAGCTCTGGATGATAGTTTAGAATAGCTATGTTTACCTTCTTTCTCCAGCTTTCACGACTTTTTTTAATCTCTTTCTCTCCTGCCTTATAGAGTTCACCAGCCACTAGCATTGGCTGAGAATCAGAATTCACCTTTTCTCTCTGATTCATGCTTCTGATCGCAAAAGGCCATACCTAATTTGACTTTTCCCTCTTAGAGAGTCTCTCATCTGTCAGTGTCTGTGCAGTTTGTACTTAGAGGTGCTATACCTCACTGCCTTTTGTTGTGATCATCCCACCCATTTTCTTATCCTAAGAGGTGATTCCCATCAACACCTATTTCAGTAATCTTTTTCTGAAATATATATTTATTTAATTTTGGGGGTCCTGAGCATGCTGAAAAATGATAAGGAAAATAAATATAAAGATCATTCTATGGCTTTAATAATCACAAATGAAGTCAGTTAAGGGTATATCTGTTAGATCACAAACATTTTTTGAGAATCTTCAATGTGAAAGTCACTATGTCTATCTAGTGTTAAGGGAAAAAAAGAGCTATAACTTTGCCTGCCCTTTAGGTGCCAGAGAAATAAAAGAAAGTTCGTGGTACAATGGTGTATGTAATACATACAAATTAAATAGTACAAAGATCAGTAAGGAATTTAGTTGTCAGAGAAGGTTTTTTGAAAGAGGTAGTTTATTAGCTGGACCTTAAAGAATAGCCAGCGTTCAGATAGCAGAGTTGGGAGAGATGGTATTCTAGGAGAGTAAAACAACATGAGAAATGGCACCGAGGCAAGAATGCACACAGCACGCTCAGAGAAGAGTGGTTCAGGCCAGCTGCCCGGAGTGGACGTTTCATTTAGCATAGTAGTGAGATAGGCAGACTCTAGCCTAATTAAAGAGGGCCTTAAATGTCCAACTTAGACATCCAGACTTACTCATATAAGTGGTAGAAAACTGTTGAACATTTTTGGAAAAGGGAATTATATAATCAAAGAATGTTTTAGAATGATGAATTGTCCATGATGTGAGGTTGCATGGACACTGAAGCCTGTTATGACCCTCTTCCCTTCTAAAGGTCTCAGCATGAAGTAATAAGACCCTGGACTTGATAAAACAGAAATAGGAAGGAAGGAATGGTTGTCTAAAATGTTTTGAGGAAATATTCCTCAGGACTCTAGTATTCCCATCCCAAATTCCAAGCACCTAGTGGTCTAAAATAGAAAGCTGGGAGTCATCATGGACTTCCCCCCTTTTACCCCTCCACACCTATCAACTACCATTTCCTTTCACTTGAACCATATTTGCCCCTTTTTCTTCGTCTCCCACTGCCAGTATCCATGCTCAGGCCCTTGGAAAGATTTCTGCTTGATATTTATGAAAAACACATCTGATCATGTCACAGTCCAAGTTAAAATTCTTCTGCGAGTAGGCGAAAGTCCAGGCTTCTTGACCTAACATAAAAGGGCCTCCAGGGTCCAATCCTACCATGTCCCCTTCCCTTACCACCCCAGTGCTTGCAGCTGCTCAAATAATCTGTGCAGTCTCACACCAGATCTTTGTACATGCATCCCTCTTGATCTGCAGTAGTCCACTTTCCTACTTCACAACTCTTCAGGGAATTTCACTGGTCCTCCTGTGTCTTTCCATGACACCCTGAGTTTATTACTTCTGTAATAACATTATACAGGATTATACATCTTATTGGTGTAGCTCTTTCACTAGACTGTAAGTTCCTTACAGGGCACAAAACTATGTCTTGGGCTTCCCGGTGGTGCAGTGGTTGAGAGTCCGCCTGCCGATACAGGGGACACGGGTTCGTGCCCCGGTCCGGGAAGATCCCACATGCCCCGGAGCGGCTGGGCCCGTGAGCCATGGCCGCTGAGCCTGCGCGTCCAGAGCCTGTGCTCCACAACGGGAGAGGCCACAACAGTGAGAGGCCCGTGTACCGCATAAACAAACAAACAAACAAAAAACTATGTCTTATTTTCTTTGTATTTCAAGTATTCACAAGGCCAGACAGTATCTGGCACACAATTAGCATTCAGTAAATGATTAAGGAAGAAAAGCAAGAAAGGTTGGAAACTAATTGGATGTGGAGAATAAGGAAGAGAAATAAGTTTAAAATGACTTCAAATTTTCAAGCCCAGATAACTTGGAGTGGTACCACCATTAACAAAAATAGACATCCATGACTTTGAGGGAAGATTTTAAATTTGGTTTTCGCTATTTTGACTTTGCTGTCAGAGTATAGCATCCAGATGGAAATGTCCAGCAATTAGTTGGATGTGAGGAATTCTTAGAACTTGAAGATTTAATAGGGCCTTCATTTTCTTCTTAAGCCTGGTGCTTCAAAGTCTAATTTCAAAAGCCCCCTATCATGTTAGTCCTGAATATGTCTGCCAGCCTGGACAAGCAGAAGTTCATGTCTTACGTGGTATGTAGTGGTCCATCAGATGTGTTCCCTCCTAGTGGGCAGCTCTGGAGTTCTGGTTCCAGATGCCCTAAGCTAACCTGAACAGACATTCTCCTTCAAGTGTATTTTTACATGCATTAGTTCAGTTGACTCTGTGGTCTCAGAAGCATTCTACAAAAATAATGTACCGTCTTGTTGTTGAGCTTTTATTAAGATGGCCCTTTGACAAAATCAAGAGCATGGAAAAATTTCCTTTTTTTTAATCACTGAAAAGAGAGCACTTGATTCTTGATCTAAATGGCCTTCAGATCAGACTGAAATTACCAACTATTGATGTTGTAGTCATTGTTCATAGTAGCCAGTCTTCCTAAGCAATTGTTTCTTTTCTAGGTTGCTGAGTAACCATCATGATGATGCCTCTAAGTTTATCTATCTTCTTGCAAAGCCCAGCTGCAGCTATCTAGAACAGGATGATTTTGTTCCTTTACTTCAGGTAATTTTCATTTCCTTTTAAAAATGGGTTTTATTTTTAGAGTTTCAGAGGCTTTTAAAATTTTTTCAACTGTGAGATATGTCAACTGAGATATACAAATTTAGAGGTCAGATTTCTAGACGAGTTGTTTCCAAGCTTGTTTTAGCAGCAAAATCCTTTTGTTTAGAGAAAATTAACACTGATAATAGTATAAACAGATAATAGTATGAAACAGATAAAACAGGGCTACTCCCACTGAAGCAGAAGAGAGAGGCCTTACTCAGCCTCTCCTCTTGCCCACCCACAGCAGTCACAGAAGCACCTTCTGAAACCAGGAAATTGGCCTAGTTGAGTAGACCTTTGTTAAGGTTAAAGAGAAAGAGATCTCCAACAGAAAGAGCCCACTTGGGGAATATTTATATCCAGGCCTTCTGATGAGAATCAATTGCATGCCAATACTGGATCTGTTTTTATTATAGCATTCTTCATAGCCTGATACATTACTTGTTAATATTCTTAATTTCATATTTAAATATTACATTTTTCTAAGTAGTTCACAAATTACTTGAAGCTGAGACCTGCCTTTCATTTCTGTTGAATGCACATCATTTTTTTAGTTGTTCTAGTAAATCCTTGTTTACTGTTAGTTAGGATACCTAAAGAAGGGCAGAAAGATGCATTAATGTAGTGCAGGTTTTTTTAAGTTGTATTCGTGGCTACCATCAATTTTTTAATAGATTTTTGTTGAATTGCAACATACATACACAAAAAGACACATTAATCACAGTGCATCAATTAATTTTCACAGTGTGAGCACATCTGTGTAACTAGCACCCAGATGAATAACCAAAAATTACCAGTACTCCCAAAGTTCTTCATGCTCCCTCCCAGTCACTGCTGCCCTAGGGGAACCACTATCCTGACTTCTAACACTGTATGACATAGATTTCTAGTTGTTGGAACAGTTTTACATGTTCAGAAAATGAAGTTTGGTTGTAATTTATTTTGTGTGCAGGGTTTTGAGCTTGTCTTAATTTGCATGGTAGCCTTGATTATCCTTAGACTCATCTGCTACATGTTTTTGTTCCCCTTTAAAAAGTGTTCATGGGAATGAGGATTGTTAATCGTTTCTTACATTTAATCAAGATCATCATACATAATATCCAATATTATGTGTTCCTATTTATGTTTTGTGAAAGTTCTCCAGCCACCCCTCACCCTCACCAGCTCAATCCATTCGCAGTCGTGCTCTGTCTCCTACAAACTGCATCTTTTTGGCCCCCTTCCCCTAAGAGCTTCTGGTTGGGTCTGGCAGATGGATAGCACCGCCAGGAGGTGGGAGGGCAGAAAAGAAAGAAGTTAGCATTTCTTCCCAACTCTTTGCTTCACCACAGTAATGTATTTCTCTATAATACAGCTTCTGCTGGATGGCCGCTTCTCCACAGTTGTAGTGCCTACTGGGCTCCTGTAGCTCTGTTCCTCCCCTTGCCCTTTGGCCCTAGGGATTGTAACAATATCTTTCTGTTGCTCATCCCCGGTGCCTTCCACTCCCTTGTTTGTTCCCTTAACCTCCCCACGACTCCACACATAATTGCTTCGTGAAAGGTTCATATGGGTGAATTCTTTTTCCTATGGGGACCTGCCTTGACTGAGTTTTATCAGAAGCTTTAATAAAAGCTTTGACAGGAATATAAATGAAGCTGTACCAAGAGAATTATGAACAAACAACAAAATTATGAATTAGTGGACATTTTTACTTCCGTCCCTTAAATGTAAGGAGAAGTTTTATTTTCATATAAGAAGTGGACGTATGGAGTCTTCTGGTAAAAGATGACAGACTGATACATTCTCCTCCCATTCTTTTCCAAACTCCTCCAGTTAAAATATAGATATTTAAAAGGAATAAATCCATGAAAGTTAATGGAATGGCATAGAGGAACAGAGGAGGAAAAAAATCAGTATACAAGATACGTAGTATTCCTTGGAGATAGAAAGCAGAAGCAGGCTAAGGAGACTACAGCCTGGAACGAGGGGCTGTGTATGGGCTGCAGTGGAGAAGTGAGCTACTCTGTTCCACTCTGCTCGTTAGGATCCCAGAGAGGCTGTAAACTTGAGTTGGCAGAGCTGATGAGAAGTATTAGAAATGGGGAATCATTGAAGGCTGGTATACAGAGCAGTTGACCAGTTGACTCCTTACCTGGTTCCCAAATGTAAAGTGCAGCCTGACAAATTAACAAACAATAGAGCATGTTAAGACAAATTCCAGTAGAGGAACATCCTAGATAGTGTCTGGCCAGTACTCATCAAAACTGTCAAGATTGTCAGAAAGAAGGGAAGTCTGAAAAACTGTCTTAGCCGGAAGGAGCGTAAGGAGGTACAACAGCTAAATGTAATATGAGATCCTAGAACAGAAAAAAATACATTAGGTAACAACTAAGGAAATGTGAATTAAGTATGGCCTTGAGTAATAGTAATAATAATGTATCAATATTGGCTTATTAATTATAGCAAATGCTAATGTAAGATATTAATAATTAGGGATCTGGGTGCAAATATATGGGAACTTTATACTGTCTTCTCAATTTTTCTGGAAGGCTAAAACTGTTCTAAAAAGGCATTTTTAAAAAATAATTACTATATTCAGGGAGATTATATAAAACAAGAATAGATGCTGACATAAGAAAGAGCTGTTTGAATTTTAAAATGTAAGTGCCAAAATTTTAAATTTCAACATAAGGCCTGGAAACTAAAGTTAAGGATATCTCTGGCACACACAAACTCACAGATGGGGGAGAAAGAGAGAGGCAGAAGAGAAGACATAAAGGACCAATTCAAGAATTTCAACATCTAACTAACTGAAATCTGAGGAAGAAAGAAGGGAAAAAACGGAGAGAAGGAAATCATCAAAGAAATAATATAAGAGTCATCAAGGAAATAATACAGGATGGAGAGAATTGGAAAGACTGGAGTGATAGGATGGGTCCAGAGAGCAGGAACCCAGTGGGATTCCTGTTTCCTTTCTTGAGGAAGTACAACATGCCTGTGTAACCATCATCTGATCAAAAACAGAATGTGACCCTCCCATCCCAGCCTCTCATGTTCCCTCCAGTTACTGCCCACAGAACCAGAATACACAGAATATAAATCTTCTGGTTGAGAGGAGCCTCTGAGTGCCAAACACAGTGAATAAAAAAAAAGATATACATAAACCAGTCCTGTTGAAATTTTAGAAAGCCACTGGAATCCCCCAGAGAGAAAAACCAGGTCACCTTAATAAGAATAAGAATCAGGATGGTATTAGATTCTCATTGGCAACTCTGGGGAAATGGATTTGAATTCAGATTTCTACATCCTGCCAAGCTATCAATCGGATATGAGGTTAGAATAAAGTCATTTAAAAATTCAGAAAGTTTATCTCCTATTTTCTTAGAGAGTTATGGGAATATATTCTACAGCAAATTAAGTAAAACAAAAAAGAGAAATGCATGAGATACAGGAAAGAGTGGATTCGATCCAGAGAAGCAGTGAAATAAAGTCCCAGGTTGGCAACTGAAGAACAGCCAGTCCAGAATAGAGAAGGTGGAGGATTTCTCTGGAAAGGGAGGTAGAAGGGGATAGTTGTTACATGTGAGAACAGGGAAACTGGAGAATATGATGAAGATGCAGCATCGTGTATCAACAAGCTAAAGAAAAGCAATTAGAAACTCCTTGAAAAATGAAAAAACTGTGTAAGACAGTCATGTATAAACACGAAGCAAACTGAAATGTGACATGATTATAAACAACTGATGGAGGGTAAGAAAAGGAAGTTCATCTAACCTCAATGCCTGGAACATTCTCCTTTGAATGCCCCCAAGGGACATGATGTTGGACCAATAAGAAATGAAATGCATTCCTTATATGCTGCTTAACTTAGCATTCAACAGTATTTATATAATCAAAATGTCATAAAATATTTTGATGTATAACACCTAAAGTCACTCTATGGATTAACTGTAGAAAATTTTATTATGGTTGCAGAACAGTATTTAAACAACCTGAACAATGTAAAAGTCAAAATATTGCCAACAAAATGTGAAAGAGAAAAAGAGGGAGAAGAGAAAATAAGGGTAGGGGTGCTATAATCATCATCCTATGTAAAAGGAAATTAAGGCACTAAGATGAATGGGGTGAAAAATGTATAAATAGATTATTTGCAGTTTACAAAGATAACCAATACAAGAACTAAAAATCATAACCTCAAATATTGGGTAAGGTGAGTAAAGTGGGACAGTTTAAATGAGCTAAACCCTCATCTTCCCTAGCAAAGAATAATAGATATTGTCTAAAGTTGATAGAGCTATAAAGAAAAGTAATTGTAGGGACTTCACTGGTGGTGCAGTGCTTGAGAACCCACCTGCCAATGCAGGGGACACGGGCTTGAGCCCTGGTCCAGGAAGATCCCACATGCTGCGGAGCACCTAAGCCCATGTGCCACAACTACTGAGCCTGTGCTCTAGAGCCCGCGAGCCACAACTACTGAGCCCACGTGCCACAATCACTGAAGCCCACACGCCTAGAGCCTGTGCTCCACAACAAGAGAAGCTACTGCAATGAGAAGCCCGCACGCTGCAATGAAGAGTAACCCCCGCTCTCCACAACTAGAGAAAGCCTGAGTGCAGCAATGAAGACCCAGCACAGCCAAAAATAAATAAATTTTTAAAAATAAATTAATTTTAAAAAGTGATGCCTATTAAAAAAAAGTAATTGTAACATAGTATTTAATTATACTTAAATAATAATTAAATTTTATGTTTAATTATAGAGCTAAGCAGCAAAAGAAATAAAAATATAAATGATTCAAAAGAAGTGGGGCTAAAGGTGCATGGATGGGGTAGGTTGGTAGAATGGTTCTTCCACCATAAGTTCTTATATACTCCTTGATTTTATACCATGTGTATATGTAATTTCTCTTATTTTTATTATGGATAATTTTGAGCATATACAAATGCAGGCAGAGTGATCTACTGAACCCCCATGTACCCATCACCCACCCCCAATAATAATCAGAAACCAAAGAGATAGAGAATTTTAAAAACAGTAGCACTTTCAGTAAGTTGAAATCTTGGTATGGGGAAAACTTTAACAAAATAGACGACCAATTAACTAATTTCATCAAGAAAAAGGAGAAAGAACTAATAGACAAAATAAGAAATGACAAGGAGGAACAGAAGAAATTTTTTAAAAATCATAAAAGACTATTTTGCAGGCCTCAAATTTATTTGGAAAGAAATTTGAAAACCTAGCTGAAATGGAAAATTTCCTAGGAAAATACATCTGACCAAAATTGATCCCATTTTATTTATTTATTTATTTTATTTATCTATTTTTGGCTGTGTTGGGTCCTCGTTGCTGTGCACGGACCTTCTCCAGTTGAGGTGAGTGGGGGCCACTCCTTGCTGCAGTGTTAGGGCTCCTCATTGTGGTGGCCTCTCCTGTCACAGAGCATGGGCTCTAGGCACACGGGCTTCAGTAGTTGTGGTGCATTGGCTCAGCAGTTGTGGCTCATGGGCTGTAGAGCTCCGGCTCAGTAGTTGTGGCGCACGGGCCCAGCTGCTCCGTGGCATGTAGGATCCTTCCGGACCAGAGCTTGAACCCATGTCCCCTGCATTAGCAGGTGGACTCTCAACCACTGCGCCACCAGGGAAGCCCAACCCCATTTTATTTAGAAAGCTTAACAAAGTAATTTCCTTAGAAGAAGTAGAGATCTTTATTAAGGAACTACCCCACAAAAAGCACCAGGCCCAGGTAGTTTCACAAGGGAATTCTACAAAACCTTCAAAGACCAGATAGTCCTAATGCTTAATAAATTATTCCAGAGAATTGAAAAGGAAGGAAAACTCTATAGCTCCTTCTATGAAACAACTGATACATAAACCAGGTACAGACAGTACAAAAAAGAAAATTGCAAATGAATATAATTCATGATTAATAATAAAAAGTAATAAATAAAATATTAAAAAGATGCATACAACCTGGTGGGATTTATTCCAGGAAGTCAAGATTGCTTCAGTATTAGGATCTTTTTTAATATCACATGTTGTTTCTAAGAAAAAAATTATGATTGTCTCAATAGATGCTGAAATCACTTTGGACAAAATTTAACACCCATTCATTAAAAAATGCTCAAGAAAGTAGATATTTGAGATACTTTCTTAACATGATTATAATATATATACCTAGCGCTAAAGCCAGTATAGAAAAACATTAGAGGCATTTCCATTAAAATCAGAGACAGGACAAGGATGTCACAATATCCATTACTGTTCAGCATTGTACTAGAGTAATTATACTGTACAAGAGAAAACAATTAGAGGCATAAGAATGGCTGAAGAAGTAAAGTATTCATAGATGACGTGACAGTAAACCTGGAAACCCAAGAGAATCAGTGATAAAACTCAAAACAATAAAATAATTCAGTAAAATAGTAGGAAATAAAATTAACATATACAATCATCAGATCTTCCATTTCTGACCAAAATGGAGTAACTGGGATTGGATTTGCCTTCCTACCCGCAACAACAAAAACGTCAGGCAAGAAATACAAAATAATGGTTTTCAAGGTGCCAGACATCTGGCAACAAAAGATAGTGATTCCTGAGAAACAGTAAACAAACAAAGTGATCCTTATGATCGCCTTGAGAGAGTTTCCAAGCCACAGTGTGTTGATGGGGACCCTAGGCAGAGTTCAGGGAACTCCCTGAGTTTAGGAGACAGAGCTGAGAATCTAGAGGGACCAAAGTAGCTAGAATTCTTGGGACAGAGCACCAAAGAGGAAAGAAATGCACAGAGAGAAAACTCCAGAGAGCTTCAGAACTCCTCCATGAGTATTCATCAGAGGTACTGATCAGCAGATATATGTGAGGAAAGTAACCAAAGCTGAAGAAAGAGCTACCCCAAATTAGAGGGAACAGTACCCATAAGTCACACAGGGCCAATCAAGAATAATATCTGTCTCTACCATCCAGACTGGAAAACCTCATAATACACGGCACTTTAGGTAGAGTAGTCATAGGAGTCTTGCCTCAGTAGTGGGGAATAATTAGGCCTAAATTAGATAGCACTCAGTCCTGTCTAACAGATCTGAAAAGCAAAATCTAGAAGGATGAGAGGGTTTTTCAAAGTAACTTAACAGCATCGCAGAACATAAAATATTTATTCTATTCAGAACTTGAGAATAAAAGAATATAAAAATATCCAGCACTCAAAAAGGTAAAATTCAAAATGGCTGGCAACACCAGGCATGCAAAGAAACAAGAATACAATTGATGATTAGGAGAAAAATCGATCAATTGAAACTGACTCAGAACTGACACAGATGTTAAAATTAGCAGACAAGTATATTAAAACAGATACCAAAAACTGAATACTTTTTTAAAGACCCAAACTGAACTCGTAGAGATGAAAACTAAGGTGTCTGGGGTGAAAAATATACCAGATTAGATTAACAGGAGATTAAACATTGCAAATTAAATGACTAGTGAACTTGAAGACATAGAATAGAAACTATCCAAAATGAGACATAGAGACATAAAAAAAGAAAGAAAAATGAAAAGAGCATCAGTGAGCTGTGGGGCCTAACTTCAAGCAACTTAACATACTTATAAATGGAAGAGAGGATGTTGTTAAATAAAGAATTTGTCAGGTCTTAGTCGCAGTTTCCTAGGACGGAACTTCTAAAGCCTCGGAATTTCCCGAATGATGAGTGTCTTTGTTTTTCATGGTGGGCTCCTGGGACATGCCTGAGTTTATACTAATGAGGTGACTCATTGTGGGCCCCTATATAGTTCCAGGATGAGGGCTTCCCATGCCAGAAAGGCCGACCATGTGATTACAGGTTGAGACTTTCAGCCAGGTGATATCAGCCTGACCTCCAAAGAGGCAGGGAGCCTGGAGATTGAATTCAGTCGTGTGACCAGTGATTCAATCAATCATGTCTACATAATGAAACCCAATTAAAAAGTCTGGACACTGAAGCACAATTGAGCTCCCCCTGGTTAACGATACACGGTAATGTGCTAGGAGGGTGACACATCTTGAGGACACAGAAGCTCCACATTTTAGACCTTCCCAGACCTTGCCCTATGCATCTCTTATTTGGCTGGTCCTCATTTGTATCCTTTATAATAGAATAGTAATCATAATACATTACTGTCCCCAGTTCTCTGGGTCATTTGGGCAAGTTGTTGAACCTCAGAGGATAATGGAAACCCCCAAATTCATGGCCAGTTAGTCAGAAGTATGGGTAGCCTGGGAACCCCAGAGTTATGGCTGGTGTCTGAAGTGAGAGGAGTCTTGTGGGGGACTGTGCCCTTAACCTGTGAAATCTGCACTAACTCTGCATAGTTAGTGCTGAAATTGCATTCCAGGGGGACAGAAAATTATTTGAAGAGATAATGGCCCAGAATTTTCTGTACTTGGTAAAAACTATAAACCCATGAAACTAAGATGCTCAATAAGCCCAAAGCACAAGAAACACAAATCTATACTAGGGCACATCATAATAAAGTGGCTCAAAACCAGTAATAAAAAGAAACTTTGAAAAGTAGCCAGAGAAGATAGTCACATTTCATAGAGTGGAACAAAGATAAAGATGACAGCGGATTTCGTGTTGGAAAAGTCCAAGCCAGAAGACAGAGGAGCAACATCTTTAAAGTACTGAAAGGAAAGAACTATCAACCTTGAATACTATACACAGTGAAAATACCATTCAAAAATGAAGGTGAATTAAGGATTTTTTTGGACATAGAAAAGCTCAAAGAATTCATCACCAACAGAAATGCACTACAAGAGATGTGTTTTGTTTGTTTGTTTTTTATTTGTTTGTTTGTTTTAAAAGTTGTTTAGGCAAGGAAGAAAGTAATACCAGATGGAAATGCAAATCTACACAAAGGAATGAACTCCAGAAGTGGTAACTACATGTATGTGATTTTTTATTATTCACATCTCTTTAGAAGAAAAGTAACTCTTTAAATGAAACTATCAACAATGCATTATGGTGTTTCTAATATATGTTTAAGTACAATTTGACAACAATAGCATAAAGACTGGGAGAAGAGAAATGGAAGTATATTGTTATGACTTGCATGTAATCCATGAAGTTGTATAACATCTCTTGAAAGTAGATTGTAGTAAATTAAAGATGTATGCTGTAACCTCTGATGCACCTCTAAAATAAGAGTTATAGCTAATAAGCCAAAAAAGGAAATAAAATGAAAGAATCATAAAGAACACTCAGTTAACACAAAAGGAGGCAGAAAAGGAAGAAAAAAAAAAGAACAAAGAATGGATGGGACAAATAGCAAGATGATAGATTTAAACCTAACCATATCAGTAGTCACATTACGTATAAGTGGTGTGAATACCCCCAAAAGCAAAGATTAGACAAAAAACCAAGACCCAAATATAGTATGTTGCCTGAAAGAAATATAAAGACACAAATAGGTTAAAAGTAAAAGGAGGGAAATATATATACCATGCTAATATTAATCAAAAGAAAGCTCTTACAGAAATGCAAATCAAAACTACAGTGAGGTATCACCTCACACCAGTCAGAATGGCTATTATCAAAAAGTCTACAAGTAACAAACGCTGGAGAGGGTGTGGAGAAAAGGGAACCCTCCTACACTGTTGGTGGGAATGTAGATTGGTGCAGCCACTGTGGAACACAGTATAGAGGTTCCTTAAAAAACTAAAAATAGAGCTACCGTATGATCCAGCAATCCCACTCTTGGGCACATATCCAGACAAGATGAAAACCCTAACTTGAAAAGATACATGCACCCCAGTGTTTGTTGCAGCACTATTTACGATAGCCAAGACATGGAAGCAACCTAAATGTCCATCAATAGATGAATGGATAAAGATGTATATAATGGAAGCCATAAAAAAGAATGAAATAATGCCATTTGCAGCAACATAGATGGACCTAGAGACTATCACACTAAATGAAGTAGTAAGTCAGACAAAGACAAATATCATATGCTATCACTTATATGTGGAGTCTAAAAAAATGATACAAATGAACTTATTTACAAAACAGAAACAGACTCATGGACATAGAAAACAAACTTACAGTTACCAAAGGGGGAAAGGAGGTGGGAGTGGGGGGGAGGATAAATTAGGACCTTGGGGTTAACAGATGTACACTACTCTATATAAAATAGATACACAACAAGGACTTACTATATAGCACAGGGAACTATATTCAGTATCTTCTAATAACCTATAATGGAAAACAATCTGAACAAGTATATATGTATAAAATAAGTAGCAAGAATATACTGTATAGCACAGAGAATTATTAGCCATTATCTTGTAATAATCTATAGTGTAGTATAATCTGCAAAAATACTGAATCACTATGCTGTACACTTAAAACTAACATAATATTTGTAAATCAACTATACTTCAATAAAAAATTAAATGAAAAAAAACTGATTCAAATTTGTAAAATAAATATCTATATTCCAAACGATAAATAAGTAAAATACAGGACTAATCCCATAAGGGACATACAGTTAGTAGACAAACAGTGGGAAAATGTTAATTCTCACTAGATATCAAAGAAATGTAAATGAAAGCAGTCTGAAGATGACAATTTACACATTCTAAAAGAAACCCCCAAAAAAGTTGAATGTTTATATCCAGTGATGGTGAAGTTGCCCAGAAATTGACTCATACATTCTTACAGCCATGTTGTTCCCACCCTTTAGCCAGAAATGTTACCACTAAGAACTTAAGAAAGCAACAATTTGGCAAAAGTAGAAAGGTCCCTCCTCATCCTCCTAACTTCTAAATGTTGGAACTCCCACAGCTGAGCCCTTTAACACCTTCTCTTTTCCATCCATATGCACTGTTTGGAGGATCTCACCTATATACCCAGATCTCTCTCCTCGTGGATCTCCAGGAAGAAAGCAGACCCCAGCAGAGATTTTCCTGGGGGTGGGGTTTGGGGAATTTTTTAGGCACTTCAAGGGCTCTGAACTCAGTCAGAAGGGGCCGTGAAGACAGGAGGGGCCAGAGAGACCCCTAAAGCAAGCTTCTTCATAATATTACTCCCTTACGTTGTTAATAACCAAATGTCCCAGGCTTTATCTGATGGGGAGTAAGGATGAGGTCCCCAGGAATTCCCTCATTGCAGTAGCCCTTAGCTCTCCTGCAGGCCACCAGATCTCAGCTGCCCTTGACCCCTGCCTCAAGTCTGTGAGAATATTTTTGTGAGATAGCCCATTCATATTTTGACTTCCACACTGAAGCCCATGTAGGAGAGCAAAATTTGCCACCCCAAAATGTCTCTTTGGCATGTAGGTTATTTCAGGCTGAACACAAAGCCCAAAAGACTCAGGAAAAAACTTTGACCTTCTCCCTAATTGCCTAAAAGAATTTAGATAGAGGGACTGTTCCTGGAAAAGAGCTATCAGCAGAGATCTCTGCAAAGAATATGGGCTAAGTATGGTGGGGGAAACTGGGCAGGGCCTAGAAATCAGAGTCCACTCTGTTCTGTTGTCTCTGTGTAGCCCAGCGAACATTTGTTTATCAAACACTTGCTTTTCCATCTTCATGTGAATTGCCTTCCTCCTCTTTGAAGTCCCAAACCACTACCCACAACATCCACTTGTGTCTTTAGCTGAAGATGGTATTTAAGGTAAGGGCTTTGGCCATTTTGGCTAGTTACTCAGTTTTCCTGGGTCTCTCCCATGTATACACATTTAACTTTTGTTTAATTTTTCTCCTGTTAAAAAAAAAAAAAACTCTTACAAATAAATGGAAAGACATTCCATATTCATGGATTGAAAGACTTACTATTTTTAAATACCCATACTATCCAAAGCAATCTATAGATTGATGCAATCTCTATCTAAATCCCAATGGTCCCATTCCCCCATTCCCTGGCAACTACCATTTCTGTTCTCTGCTTCTCTGAGTTTGACTATTTTAGATACCTCATATAAGTGGAATCATGGAGACGTTGTTCATTGGTTATAAAGTTTCAGTTATCCAAGACAAATAAGTTCTAGAGATCTGCTGTACAACATAGCACCTATCATTAACAATACTGTATTGTGCACTTAAAATTTTGTTAGAAGGTAGATCTCATGTTAAGTATTCTTACCAAAAAACAAACAAAAGAAGCAGCACAGGGAAAGTGTTGGAGATGAAGTATATGTCTATTACCTTGATTGCACTGATGGTTTCCTAGGTGTATGCATGTGTCCAAACTCATCAAATTGTGTATATTAAATAGGTGCAGTTTCTGTATATCAGTTATACCTCAATAAAGTTGTTTAAAAATACCAATGGTATTTTTTGCAGAAATAGAAAAAACAATTCTAAAATTCATATGGAATTTTTAGGACTTGGAATAGCCAAAACAATCCTGTGAAAGGAGAACAAAGCTGGAAGCCTCACACTTTATGACTTCAAAACATATTACAAAGATACAGCAATCAAAACAGGATGGTACTGGTATAAACACAGATATACAGACCAATGGAACAGAATAGAGAACCCAGAAATAAATTCTTGCTTATATGGTCAAATGACCTTCAACATGGGTGCCAAGAATAATAATGGGGAAACAATAGTCCCCAACAAATGGAGCTGGGAAAACTGGATATCCACATGCAAAGGAAAGAAGTTAGAATGTATCTTACACCATATAGAAAAATTAATGCAAAATGGATTAAAGACCTAAACATAAGACCTGAAACTATAAAACTCCTAGAAGAAGACATAGAGGAAACTTCACGATATTAGATTTGACCATGACTTTATGGATATGACACCAAAAGCACAGGCAACAAAAGCAAAAATAGACAAATGGGATTATATTAAACTTTAAGCCTTCACAGCAAAGAAACAGTCAACACAGTGAAAGGCAACCTACAGAATGGAAAAATATTTGCAAACATATCTGATTAGGTTACTATCCAGACTATATAAAGAACTCCTGTGACTCAATAACAACAACAACAAACAACCTGAATTTAAAATGGGCAAAGGACTTGAGTAGATATTTCTCTAAAGAAAATAAAACGTCTGATAAGAATATGAAAAGATGTTCAACATCATTAAATAAGTAGGGAATGCAAAGCAAAAACCACAGTGAGATACCATCTCACACCCATTAGGATGGTTACTTTTTTTTTTTTTTTTTTTTAAGCGTTGGTAAGGATGTGGAGAAATTGGAATACTGGTAGGAATGTAAAATGGTACAGCCACTATGGAAAGTAATATGGAAGTTCCATATGATCAGCAATACTACTCCTGGGTGTACATCCAAAAGAATTGAAAACAGAATCTCAAAGAGATATTTGTACACCCACGTTGATAGCAGCATTATTCACAATAACCAAGAGGTGGAAGTAACATAAATGTCCATCAGTGGATGAATGGATAAAGAAAATGTGGTATATACATGGAATGGAATATTGTTCACCTTTTTTAAAAAGGGAAATTCTGTCACATGCAGCAACATAGATAAACATTGAGAACATTATGCTAAGGGAAAT
The DNA here is from genome assembly GCF_963455315.2 of Globicephala melas. Taxonomy (NCBI): domain Eukaryota; kingdom Metazoa; phylum Chordata; class Mammalia; order Artiodactyla; family Delphinidae; genus Globicephala; species Globicephala melas. The sequence goes on along the minus strand of NC_083317.1, from coordinate 128,863,504 downwards.
AAGCCAGTCACAAAAAGACGTATACTGCATGACTCCACTTATATGATGTATCTAAAGTGGTCAAATTCATACAGATAGAAAGAATGGTGGGTGCTAGTGGCTGAGGGAGGGTGAGGTAAGGATTCATTGTGTGATGAGTGTAGAGTTTTAGTCGTCCGGGATTGAGTGGGTGGGGAGTGGGGGGAATCTGGAGATCTGTTGCCCAACAATGTGCAAGTCGTTGACAGTATCGTACTATATGCTTGGAAATTGTTGGGAGGATGAATCTTATGTATTTCTTTTGCCACAAAAAGAAAAGAAAAGGCAGGGTGGGTGGCTATATTAATGTCAGACAAAGTAGTTTTTAGAGAAAATAATGTTGCTAGGGAATGATAAAGGGATCAATTTATCAAGAGGATATAACAATTCTAAATGTTTACACACCTAATAACAGACCTTCAAAATGCATGAATCAATATCCGATAGAACTTCAAGGATAAATCCACAATTATAGTGGTAGATTTCCACGTGCTGCTCTGAATAATGAATAGAACAAGTAGAGAGAAAATCAATAAGGATATAGAACACTTAAACAAGACTATCAACCAACCTGACCTAATTGACATTTGTATTACACTTCACCCAACAACAGCAGAATACACATTCCTTTATTTTTTTCTCTGAAATCTTGATATATTTGATTATATTTTTCCCCACATGTTATCTTTTCTACTTTATATTGAAAACCAGAAAGGGTATTAGGAATCTGAGTAAGAAGGTATGGGTTCACACATACTTTTGTCATATAGTATACACATTCCTTTAGCATGTACACAGAATATTTACCAAAATAGACCATATTCTGGGCCATAGAACAAATCTCAACAAATTTTAAATATTCAGCTCACAAAATATATTCTCTGAGCATAATGGAATTAAATTAGAAATAATAAAAGATCTGTGAAAAATTCCTAAATATTTGATAACTAAATAACCTATGGGTCAGAGAAGAAGAAATCAAAAGGAAAATTAGGAAGTATTTTGAAATGAATGAAAATGAAAATACAACATATCAAAATTTATGGGATTCTGCTAAAGCTGTATTTATTTTTTTACTTCCTATTGTACTTTTTTTTAATTTAAAAATTTTTTTATACAGCAAGTTCTTATTAATTATTTTATACTTATTACTGTATATATGTCAATCCCAATCTCCCAATTCATCCCACTCACCCACCCCCATGCTTTCCCCCCTTGGTGTCCATACATCTGTTCTCTACATCTGTGTCTCTATTTCTGCCTTGCAAACCAGTTCAACTGTACCATTTTTCTAGATTTCACATATATGCATTAATATACGATATTTGTTTTTCTCTTTCTGACTTACTTCACTCTGTATGACAGTCTCTAGGTCCATCCACATCTCTACAAATGACCCAATTTTGTTCCTTTTTATGGCTGAGTAATATTCCATTGTATGTATGTACCACATCTTCTTTATCTTTTCGTCTGTCGATGGGCATTTGGGTTGCTTCCATGACCTGGCTATTGTAAATAGTGCAGTGAAAACTGGGGTGCATGTGTCTTTTTGAATTATGGTTTTCTCTGGGTATATGCCCAGTAGTGGGATTGCTGGGTCATATGGTAGCTCTATTTTTAGTTTTTTAAGGCACCTCTATACTGTGTTCCACAGTGGCTGTATCAATTTACATTCCACCAGCAGTGCAAGAGGGTTCCCTTTTCTCCACACCCTCTCCAGCATTTGTTGTTTGTAGATTTTCTGATGATGCCCATTCTAACTGGTGTGAGGTGATACCTCAGTGTAGTTTTGATGTACATTTCTCTAATAATTAGTGATGAGCAGCTTTTTATGTGCCTCTTGGTCATCTGTATGTCTTCTTTGGAGAAATGTCTATTTAGGTCTTCTGCCCATTTTTGAATTGGGTTCTTTGTTTTTTTAATATTGAGGTGCCTGAGCTGTTTATATATTTTGGAGATTGATCCTTTGTCTCTTGATTCATTTGCAAATATTTTCTCCCATTCTCAGGGTTGTCTTTTCATCTTGTTTACAGTTTCCTTTGCTGTGCAAAAGCTTTTAGGTTTCATTAGGTCCCAATTATTTATTTATTTTTTTATTTCCATTACTCTACGAGGTGGGTCAAAAAAGATCTGGCTGTGATTTATGTCAGAATGTTCTTCCTATGTTTTCCTCTAAGCGTTTTATGGTGTCCAGTCTTACATTTAGGTCTCTAACCCATTTTCAGTTTCTTTTCGTGTATGGTGTTAGGGAGTGTTCTAATTTCATTCTTTTACATGTAGCTATCCAGTTTTCCCAGCACCACTTATTGAAGAGACTGTCTTTTCTCCAAGGCAAGGTATCCTTGCCTCCTTTGTCATACATTAGTTGACCATAGGTGCATGGGTTTATCTCTGGGCTTTCTATGCTGTTCCATTGATCTGTTTTTCTGTTTTTGTGCCAGTACCATATTCTTGATTACTGTAGCTTTGTAGTATAGTCTGAAGCCAGGAAGTCTGATTCCTCCAGCTCCATTTTTTGCCCTCAAGATTGCTTTGGCTATTCGGGTTTTTTTGTCTCCATACAAATTTTAAGATTTTTTGTTCTAGTTCTGTAAAAAATGTCATTGATAATTTGATAGGGATTGCATTGAATCTGTAGATTGCTTTGGGTAGTATAATCATTTTCACAGTTTTGATTCTTCCAATCCAGGAACATGGTATATCTCTCCATCTGTCTGTGTCATCTTTGATTTCCTTCATCAGTGTCTTATAGTTTTCTGAGTACAGGTTTTTTATCTCCTTAGGGAGCTTCATTCTTAGGTATTTTATTCTTTTTGTTGCAATAGTGAATGGGATTGTTTCCTTAATTTCTCTTTCTGATCTTTCATTGTTAGTATATAGGAATGCAAGAGGTTTCTGTGCATTCATTATGTATCCTGCAACTTTACCAAATTCACTGATTAGCTCTAGTAGTTTTCTGGTGGCATCTTTAGATTATCTATGTATAGTATCATATCATCGGCATGATAGTTTTACTATCATGGAAAACAGTGACAGTTTTACTTTTTCTTTTCCGATTTGTATTCCTTTTATTTCTTTTTCTTCTCTGATTTGTGTGGCTAGGACTTCCAAAACTATGTTGAATAATACTGGTGAGAGTGGACATCCTTGTCTTTTTCCTGATCTTAGAGGAAATGCTTTCAGTTTTTCACCATTGAGAATGATGTTTGCTGAGAGTTTGTCATGTATGGCCTTTATCATGTTGAGGTAGGTTCCCTCTTATGCCCACTTTCTGGAGAGTTTTTATCATAAATGGGTGTTAAATTTTGTCAAAAGCTTTTTCTGGATCTATTGAGATGATCATATGGTTTTTATTCTTCAGTTTGTTAATATGACGTATCACATAGATTGACTGGCATATATTGAAGAATCGTTGCATCCCTGGGATAAATCCCACTTGATCATGGTGTATGATCCTTTTAATGTGTTGTTGGATTCTGTTTGCTAGTATTTTGTTGAGGATTTTTGCATCTATATTCATCAGTGATATTGGTCTGTAATTTTCTTTTTTTGTAGTATCTTTGTCTGGTTTTGGTATCAGGGTGGCCTCGTAGAATGAGTTTGGGAGTGTTGCTTCCTCTGCAGTTTTTTGGAAGAGTTTGAGTAGGATGGGTGTTAACTCTTCTCTAAATGTTTGGTAGAATTCACCTATGAAGCCATCTGGTCCTGGACTTTTGTTTGTTGGAAGATTTTTAATCACAGTTTCAATTTCATTACTTGTGATTAGTCTGTTCATATTTTCTATTTCTTCCTGGTTCAGTCTGGGAAGGTTATACCTTTCTAAGAATTTGTCCATTTCTTCCAGGTTGTCCATTTTATTGGCATAGAGTTGCTTGTAGCAGTCTCTTATGAGGCTTTGTATTTCTGCAGTGTCCATTGTAACTTCTCCTATTTCATTTCTAATTTTATTGAATTTAGTCCTCTCCCTCTTTTTCTTGATGAGTCTGGCTAATGTTTTATCAATTTTGTTTATCTTCTCAAAGAACGAGCTTTTAGTTTTATTGATCTTTGCTATTGTTTTCTTTGTTTTTATTTCATTTATTTATGCTCTGAACTTTATGATTTCTCTCCTTCTGCTAATTTTGGGTTTTGTTTGTTCTTCTTTCTCTTGTTCCTTTAGGTGTAAGGTTAGTTTATTTGAGATTTTTATTGTTTCTTGAGGTAGGATTGTATTGCTATAACCTTCTGTCTTAGAACTGCTTTTGCTGCATCCCATAGGTTTTGGATCGTCGTGGTTTTTTGTTATCATTTGTCTCTAGGTTTTTATTGATTTCCTCTTTGATTTCTTCAGTGATCTCTTGGTTATTTAGTAGTGTATTGTTTGGCCTCCATGTGTTAGTGTTTTTTACGTTTTTCTCCCCTGTAATTTTTGTATGTTTCTTTTTTTTTTTTTCTTTTTGCGGTACATGGGCCTCTCACTGTTGTAGCCTCTCCCGCTGCAGAGCACAGGCTCCGGACGCACAGGCTTGGCGGCCATGGCTCACGGGCCCAGCTGCTCCGCGGCATGTGCGATCTTCCCGGACCAGGGCATGAACCCGTGTTCCCTGCATCGGCAGGCGGACTCTCAACCACTGCACCACCAGGGAAGCCCTCCCCTGTAATTTATTTCTAATCTCATGACGTTGTGGTCAGAAAAGATGCTTGATATGATTTCAGTTCCCTTAAATTAATCGAGGCTTGATTTTTGACCCAAGATGTGATCTATCCTGGAGAATGTTCCGTGTGCACTTGAGAAGAAAGTGTAATCTGCTGTTTTCTGATGGAATATCCTACAAATATCAATTAAATCTATCTGGTCTATTTTTTCATTTAAACTTGTGTTTCCTTATTAATTTTCTGTCTGGATGATCCGTCCATTGGTGTAAGTGAGGTGTTAAAGTCCCCCACTATTACTGTGTTACTGTCGATTTCCTCTTTTATAGCTGTTAGCATTTGCCTTATGTATTGAGGCGCTCCTTTGTTGGGTGCATAAATATTTATAATTGTTATATCTTCTTCTTGGATTGATCCCTTGATCATTATATAGTGTCCTTCCTTGTCTTTTGTAGCATTCTTTATTTTAAAGTCTATTTTATCTGATATGAGTATTGCTACTCCAGCTTTCTTTTGATTTCCATTTGCATGGAATATCTTTTTCCATCCCTTCACTTTCTGTCTGGATGTGTCCCTAGGTCTGAAGTGGGTCTCTTGTAGACAGCATGTATATGAATTTGTTTTTGTATCCATTAAGTGAGCCTGTGTCTTTTGGTTGGAGCATTTAATCCATTCACATTTAAGGTAGTTATTGATATATATGTTCCTGTTACCATTTTCGTAATTGTTTTGGGTTTGTTTTTGTAGGTCCTTTTCTTCTCTTGTGTTTCTCACTTAGAGAAGTTCCTTTAGCATTTCTTGTAGAGCTGGTTTGGTGGTGCTGAATTCTCTTAGCTTTTGCTTTTCTGTAAAGCTTTTGATTCCTCTCTCAAATCTGAATGAGATCCTTGCCAGCTAGAGTAATCTTGGTTGTAGTTTCTTCCCTTTCATCGCTTTACATATATGGTGCCACTCCCTTCTGGCTTGTAGAGTTTCTGCTGAGAAATCAGCTGTTAACCTTATGGGAGTTCCCTTGTATGTTATTTTTCCCTTATTGCTTTTAATAATTTTTGTTTGTCTTTAATTTTTGTCAATTTTATTACTATGTGTCTCAGCGTGTTTCTCCTTGGGTTTATCCTACCTGGGACTCTCCGCACTCCCTGGACTTGGGTGGCTATTTCCTTTCCCATGTTATGGAAGTTTTCAACTATAATCTCTTCAAATATTTTCTCTAGTCCTTTCTCTCTTCTCCTTCTGGGACCCCTATAATGCAAATGTTGTTGCGTTTAATGTTGTCCCAGAGGTCTCTTAGGCTGTCTTCATTTCTTTTCATTCTTTATTCTGTTCTGCAGCAGTGAATTTCACCATTCTGTCTTCCAGGTCACTTATCTGTTCTGCCTCAGTTATTCTGTTATTGATTCCTTCTAGTGTATTTTTCATTTCAGTTATTGTATTGTTCATCTCTGTTTGTTTGTTCTTTAATTCTTCTAGGTATTTGTTAAACATTTCTTGCATCTTCTCAATCTTTGCCTCCATTCTTTTTCTGAGGTCCTGGATCATCTTCACTATCATTATTCTGAATTCTTTTTCTGGAAGGTTGCGTATCTCCACTTCTTTTAGTTGTTTTTCTGGGTTTTTATCTGGTTCCTCTATCTGGTACATAGTCCTCTGCCTTTACATTTTGTCTATCTTTCTGTGAATGTGGTTTTCGTTCCACAGGCTGCAGGATTGTAGTTCTTCTTGCTTCTGCCGTGTGCCTTCTGGTGGATGAGGCTATCTAAGAGGCTTATGCAAGCTTCCTGATGGGAGGGACTGGTGTTGGGTAGAGCTGGGTGTTGCTCTAGTGGGCAGAGCTCAGTAAAACTTTAATCTTCTTGTCTGCTGATGGGTAGGGCTGAGTTCTCTCCCTGTTGGTTGTTTGGCCTGAGGCAGCCCAGCACTGGAGGCTACAGCCTCTTTGGTGGGGCTAATGGCAGACTCCTGGAGGGCTCATGCCAAGGAGTACTCCCCAGAACTTCTGCTGCCAGTGTCCTTGTCCCCGTGGTGAGCCACAGCCACACCCCCGCCTCTGTGAGAGACCCTCCAACACTAGCAGGTAGGTCTGATTCCGTCTCCTATGGAGTCACTGCTCCTTCCCCCTGGGTCCTGATGTGCACACTACTTTGTGTGTGCCCTCCAAGACTGTAGTCTGTTTCCCCCAGTCCTGTCAAAGTCCTGGAATCAAATCCCTCTAGGCTGAGAAGTCTGATTCTCTGGGAATTCCTCCTCCCGTTGCCTGACCCCCAGGTTGGGAAGCCTGACGTGGGGCTCAGAACCTTAACTCCAGTGGGTGGACTTCTGTGGTATAATTTTCTCCAGTTTGTGAGTCACCCACCCAGCAGTTATGGGATTTGATTTTATTGTGATTGTGCCCCTCCTACTGTCTCACTGTGGCTTCTCCTTTGTCTTTGGATGTGGGGTATCTTTTTTGGTGAGTTCCAGTGTCTTCCTCTGGATGATTGTTCAGCAGTTAGTTGTGATTCCGGCACTCTTGCAAGAGGGAGTGAGTGCACGTCCTTGTACTCCGCCATCTTGAGCCAATCACTTTAAAGCTGTATCTAATAAGTGAGTTTAGCAAGGTTACAGTTACATTATCAATGTACAAAACTCAATTTTCTTTCTATATGCTAGCAACAAATAATTGGAAATTGAAACCTTTTAAATACCGTTTATAATACTACCCCAAAATATCAAATACTAGAGGCAGATCTGACAGTAGATGTGCAAAACATGTATACTGAAAACAGTAAACATTGCTGAGAGAAATTAAGATTTATATAAATGGAGAGATTGTCTTCTTTATTGATGGGAAGACTTGATATTATTAAGATGTCAGTTTTACATTAGATTTGACTCTTAGAACCATAGTAATGTTTTGCATACTCTCCCTGCAATAAATAATGAATTATAATCAACCAAGACCTGTAGGCAAGAAACCCAAAATAGAATATAAACAGTAACAAATGAACTGAACTGTATTACAAATGGACAGCACAACCACATTAAAGAGGATAAAGGAAGATTAGGAAAGAGCTAACCTAAGTAACCTTGGAAAGAATATGTTAACTGGATACTCTTAAGACTAAAGACAAAAGGTACTGTACACAAATACTGTAGCCTACTTAGTAAATTACTTTCTCAATAGGGTAGGTGTTGGCAAGTCTGTTAAAGTTACAAAGGAAAGGGGGAAGTCATGAATGAACCTGGTATTGAATTGAAATCAGTTATCTGTATGATTACATAGTTTTTAATATACACAGATAGAAAGAGAAAGAAATATATGTGTACGCGTGGACTGATATACACACATATATATATTCCTAGTTCTGTCTGCCAAGAGGGTCCACTAGCAACGACACCCTAGTAGTAACAAGCAGCCCCCAGATGTGGTTTCTCAATACCATTCTGCAGTAAAAGGAATCAGGGCTGCTTGGAGAAAAGGTTGATTCTAGGGCTGGAGCATCAAAAATATAAGATGAGACTGGACCATCTTGTGATACCAAAAAATACAGAAGTGCTTACAAAAGGTTGGGACATGTCAAGAGGACACAGGAGCCAATTTAAAAGAGTTCCCAGTGACCAAAGCTAGCTCATAAATTGAACAAATAAGTACGCCGGAGAGAAAGGACAGCTCTTCCTTATAGAAGGAAGGGGGAGACTTAGGTAGGGGGGGACCTTCAAGATGGCAGAAGAGTAAGACGTGGAGATCACTTTTCTCCCCACAAATACATCAGAAATACATCTACATGTGGAACAACTCCTACAGAACACCTGCTGAGTGCTGGCAGAAGACCTCAGACCTCCCAAAAGGCAAGAAACTCCCCACGTACCTGGGTAGGGCAAAAGAAAAAACAGACGAAAGAATAGGGATGGGACCTGCACCAGTGGGAGGGAGCTGTGAAGGAGGAAAAGTTTCCACACACTAGGAAGCCCCTTTACTTGTGGAGACGGGGGGTGGGTAGGGGGGAAGCTTGGAGCCACAGAGGAGAGCGCAGCAACAGGGGTGCAGAGGGCAAAGCAGAGAGATTCCCACACAGAAGATTGCTGCCGACCAGCACTCACCAGCCTGAGAGCCTTGTCTGCTTACCCGCTGGGACGGGTTGGGGCTGGGAGCTGAGGCTCGGGCTTGGAAGGTCAGATCCCAGGGAGAGGACTGGGGTTGCCTGTACGAACACAGCCTGAGAGGGCTAGTGCACCACAGCTAGCCAGGAGGAGGTCCGGGAAAAAGTCTGGAACTGCCTAAGAGGCAAGAGACCATTGTTTCGGGGTGCATGAGGAGAGGGGATTCAGAGCACCGCCCAGATGAGTGCCAGAGACAGGTGCAAGCTGCAGCCATCAGCACGGACACCAGAGACGGCATGAGACACTAGGGCTGCTGCTGCAGCCACTAAGAAGCCTGTGTGCGAGCACAGGTCACTCTCCACACCTCCCCTTCCAGGGAGCCTGTGCAGCCCACCACGGCCAGGGTCCCAGGATCCAGGGACACCTACCCCAGGAGAACGCATGGCACGCCTCAGGCTGTTGCAATGTCATTCTGGCCTGTTGCTGCAGGCTCACCCCGCATTCCTTACCCCTCCCTCCCGCCAGCCTGAGTGAGCCAGAGTCCCCTAATCAGCTGCTACTTTTAACCCTATCCTGTCTGGGCAGGAACAGACGCCCTCAGGTGACTTACACACAGAGGTGCGGCAAATTCAAAGCTGAACCCCAGGAGCTGTGTGAACAAAGAAGAGAAAGGGAAGTTTCTCCCAGCAGCCTCAGGAGCAGTGGATTAAATCTCCACAATCAACTTGATGTACCCTGCATCTGTGGAATACGTGAATAGACAACGAATCATCCCAAAATTGAGGTGGTGGACATTGGGAGCAATGATATATATTTTTTTTTTCCTTTTTCTCTTATTGTGAGTGTGTATGTGTATGCTTCTTTGTGTGATTTTGTCTGTATAGCTTTGCTTTTACCATTTGTCCTAGGGTTCTGTCTGTCCGTTTTATTTATTTTTTTTACTATAACTTTTAGCGTTTGTTATCATTCGTGGATTTGTTTTTTGGTTTGGTTGCTCTCTTCCTTCTTTTATTCCTTTTTCTTTTTTTCATATCTTTTTCTTTTTCTTTTTTTTTTTTTTTTGCGGTTCGTGGGCCTCTCACTGTTGTGGCCTCTCCCATTGCGGAGCACAGGCTCCAGATGTGCAGGCTCAGTGGCCATGGCTCACGGGCCCAGCCGCTCCACGGCATGTGGGATCTTCCCAGACCGGGGCACGAACCTGTGTCCGCTGCATCGGCAGGCGGACTCTCAACCACTGCGCCACCAAGGAAGCCCTATTTTTCATTTTTTTATTTTCAATAATTTTTTATTTTAATAACTTTATTGTATTTCTCTTTTTTCTCTTTCTTTCTTTCTTTTTTTCTCCCTTTTCTTCTGAGCCGTGTGTCTGACAGGGTCTTGGTGCTCTGGCCAGGTGTCAGGCCTGTGCCTCTGAGGTGGGAGAGCCAAGTTCAGGACATTGGTCCACCAGAGACCTCCCAGCTCCACATAACATCAAATGGCGAAAGCTCGCCCAGAAATCTCCATCTCAACGCTAAGACCCAGCTCCACTCAACGACCAGCAAGCTACAGTGCTGGAAACCCTATGCCAAACAACTAGCAAGACAGGAACACAACCCCACCCATTAGCACAGAGGCTGCCTAAAATCATAATAAGGTTACAGACACGCCCAAACACACCACCGGATGCGGATCTACCCACCAGAAAGACAAGATCCAGCCTCATCCAGCAGAACACAGGCACTGGTACCTTCCACCAGGAAGCCTACACAGCCCACTGAACCACCCTTAGTCACTGGGGGAAGACACCAAAAACAACAGGAACTACGAACCTTCAGCCTGTGAAAAGGAGACCCCTAACACAGTGAGTTAAACAAAATGAGAAGGCAGCAAAACACACAGCAGATGAAGGAGCAAGGTAAAAACCCACCAGACCTACCAAATGAAGAAGAAATAGGCAGTCTACCTGAAAAAGAATTCAGAGTAATGATAGTAAACATGATCCAAAATCTTGGAAATAGAATGGAGAAAATACAAGAAATGTTTAACAAGGACCTAGAAGAACTAAAGAGTAAAGAAACAATGATGAACAATACAGTAAATGAAATTTAAATTCTCTAGAATGAATCAATAGCAGAATAACTGAGGCAGAAGAATGGATACGTGACCTGGAAGATAAAATAGTGGAAATAACTACTGCAGAGCAGAATAAAGAAAAAATAATGCAAAGAATTGAGGACAGTCTTAGAGACCTTTGGGACAACATTAAATGCACCAACATTCGAATTATAGGGGTCCCAGAAGAAGAAGAAAAAGAGAAAAGAACTGAGAAAATATGAGGAGAGATTATAGTTGAAAGCTTCCCTAATATGGGAAAGGAAATAGTTAATCAAGTCCAGGAAGCACAGAGTGTCCCATACAGGATAAATCCAAGGAGAAACACGCCAAGACACATATTAATCAGACTATCAAAAATTAAATGCAAAGAAAAAATATTAAAAGCAGGAACAGAAAAACAACAAATAACATATAAGGGAATCCCAATAAGCTTAACAGCTGTTCTTTCAGCAGAAACCCTGCAAGCCAGAAGGGAGTGGCAGGACATAGTTAAAGTGATGAAGGAGAAAAACCTACAACCAAGATTACTCTACCCAACAAGGATCTCATTCAGATTTGATGGAGAAATTAAAACCTTTACAGACAAGCAAAAGTTAAGAGATTTCAGCAGCACCAAACAGCTTTACAACAAATGCTAAAGGAACTTCTCCAGGCAGGAAACACAAGAGAAGGAAAAGACCTACAATAACAAACCCAAAACAATTAAGAAAATGGTAATAGAAACATACATATTGATAGTTACCTTAAATGTAAATGGATTAAATGCTCCCACCAAAACACATAGACTGGCTGAATGGATACAAAAATGAGACCCGTATACATGCTGTCTACAAGAGTCCCACTTCAGACCTAGGGACACATACAGACTGAGAGTGAGGGGATGGAAAAAGATATTCCATGCAAATGGAAATCAAAAGAAAGCTGGAGTAGCAATACTCATATCAGATAAAATAGACTTTAAAATAAAGAATGTTACAAAAGACAAGGAAGGACACTAAATAATGATCAAGGGATCAATCCAAGAAGAAGATATAACAATTATATATGCACCCAGCATAGGAGCACCTCGATACATAAGGCAACTGCTAACAGCTATAAAAGAGAAAATCAACAGTAACACAATAATAGTGGGGGACTTTACCACCTCACTTACACCAATGGAGAGATCATCCAAACAGAAAATAAATAAGGAAACATAAGCTTTAAATGACACATTAAACAAGACAGACTTAATTTATATTTATAGGACATTCCATCAGAAAACAGCAGATTACACTTTCTTCTCAAGTGCACACGGAACATTCTCCAGGATAGATCACATCTTGGGTCACAAATCAAGCCTCAGTAAATTTAAGAAAATTGAAATCATATCAAGCATCTTTTCCGACCACAGCACCATGAGATTAGAAATCAGTTAAAGGGAAAACAAACACAAACACATGGAGGCTAAACAATATGTTACTAAATAACCAAGAGATCACTGTAGAAATCAAAGGAAATCAAAAAAAAATCTAGAGACAAATGACAACAAACACGTGATGATCCAAAACCTATGGGATGCAGCAAAAGCAGTTCTAAGAGGGAAGTTTATAGCAATACAAGCCTACCTCAAGAAACAATAAAAATCTCAAATAAATGAACCTTACACCGAAAGGAACAAGAGAAAGAAGAACAGACAAAACCCAAAATTAGTAGAAGGAAAGAAAACATAAAGTTCTGAGGAGAAATATATGAAATAGCAATAACAAAATTAATAAAATAATAACAAAAATTAATAAAACTAAAAGCTGGTTCTTTGCGAAGATAAAGAAAATTGATAAACCATTAGCCAGACTCATCAAGAAAGAGAGGGAGAGGACTCAAATCAATAAAATTAGAAATGAAGTAGGAGAAGTTACAGTGGACACTGCAGAAATACAAAGCCTCATAAGAGACTACTACAAGCAACTCTATGCCAATAAAATGGACAACCTGGAAAAATGGACAAATTGTTAGAAACGCACAACCTTCCAAGACTGAACCAGGAAGAAATAGAAAATATAAACAGACCAATCACAAGCACTGAAATTGAGACTGTGATTAAAAATCTTCCAACAAACAAAAGCCCAGGACCAATTGCCTTCACAGGTGAATTCTTTCAGACATTTAGAGATGAACTAACACCTATTCTTCTCAAACTCTTCCAAAATATAGCAGAGGTAGGAACACTCCCCAACTCATTCTATGAGGCCACCATCGCCCTGATACCAAAACCAGACAGAGATGTCACAAAGAAAGAAAACTACAGGCCAATATCACTGATGAACACAGATGCAAAAATCCTCAACAAAATACTAGCAAAGAGAATCCAACAGCACATTAAAAGGATCATACACCATGATCAAGTGGGGTTTATCGCAGGAATGCAAGAATTCTTCAGTATATGCACATCAATCAATGTGACACAGCATATTAACAAATTGAAGAACAAAAACCATATGATCATCCCAATAAAGTCAGAAAAAGCTTTTGACAAAATTCAACACCAATTTATGATAAAAATCCTCCAGAAAGTAGGCATAGAGGGAACTTATCTCAACATATTGAAGGTCATATATGACAAACCCACAGCCAGCATCGTCCTTAATGGTGAAAAACTGAAAGCATTTCCTCTAAGATCAGGAACAAGACAAGGGTGCCCACTCTCACCACTGTTATTCAACATAGTTTTGGAAGTTTTAGCCACAGCAATCAGAGAAGAAAAAGAAATAAAAGGAATCCAAATTGGAAAAGAAGAAGTAAAGCTGTCACTGTTTTCAGATGGCATGATACTATACATAGAGGATGCTACCAGAAAACTACTAGAGCTAATCAATGAATTTGGTAAAGTAGCAGGATACAAAATTAATGCACAGAAATCTCTTGCATTCCTATACACTAATGATGAAAAATTTGAAAGAGAAATTAAGGAAACACTCCCATTTACCACTGCAACGAAAAGAATAAAATACCCAGGAATAAACCAACCTAAGGAGACAAAAGACGTATATGCAGAAAACTATAAGACACTGATGAAAGAAATTAAAGATGATAGAAACAGATGGAGAGGTATACCATGTTCTTGGACTGGAATAATCAACATTGTGAAAATGACTATACTACCCAAAGCAATCTACAGATTCAGTGCAATCCCTATCAAACTACCAATGGTGTTTTTCACAGAACTAGAACAAAAAATTTTACAATTTGTATGGAAACACAAAAGACCCCGAATAGCCAAAGCAATCCTTACAAAGAAAAACAGAGCTGGAGGTATCAGGCTCCCTGACTTCAGACTATACTACAAAGCTATAGTAATCAAGACAGTATGATACTGGCACAAAAACAGAAATATAGATCAATGCAACAGGATAGAAAGCCCAGAGACAAACCCACACACATATTGTCACCTTATTTTTGATACAGGAGGCCAGAATATACAATGGAGATAAGATAGCTTCTTCAGTAAGTGGTCCTGGACAGCCACATGTAAAAGAATGAAATTAGAATACTCCCTAACACCATACACAAAAATAAACTCAAAATGGATTAAAGACATAAATGTGGGGCTTCCCTGGTGGCGCAGTGGTTGAGAGTCCGCCTGCCGATGCAGGGGACACAGGTTCGTGCCCCGGTCCAGGAGGATCGCACATGCCATGGAGTGGCTGGGCCCGTGAGCCATGGCCGCTGAGCCTGTGCATCCGGAGCCTGTGCTCCGCAACGGGAGAGGCCACAACAGTGAGAGGATCGTGTACCGCAAAAAAAAAAAAAAAGACATAAATGTAAGGCCAGACACTATAAAACTCCTAGAGGAAAACATAGGCGGAACACTATGACATAAATCAGAGCAAGTTCCTTTTTGACACACCTCCTAGAGAAATGGAAATAAAAACAAAAATAAACAAATGGGACCTAGTGAAACTTAAAAGCTTTTTGCACAGCAAAGGATACCATAAACAAGACGAAAAGACAACCCTCAGAGTGGGAGAAAATATTTGCAAATGAAGAAACTGACAGAAGATTCATCTCTAAAATTTACAAGCAGCTCATGCAGCTTAATTTCAAAAAAACAAACAACCCAATCCAAAAATGGGCAGAAGACCTAAATAGACATTTCTCCAAAGAAGATATACAGCTTGCCAACAAACACATGAAAGAATGCTCAACATCACTCATTAGAGAAATGCAAATCAAAACTACACTGAGGGGCTTCCCTGGTGGTGCAGTGGTTGGGAGTCCACCTGGGGAGTCCGCCTGCCGATGCAGGAGACAAGGGTTCGTGCCCTGGTCCAGGAAGAACCCACATGCCGTGAAGCAGCTGGGCCCATGAGCCATGGCCGATGAGCCTGTGCGTCCAGAGCCTGTGCTCCACAACCGGAGAGGCCACAACAGTGAGAGGCCCGCGTACCGCCAAAAAAAAAAAAAAAAACCTACACTGAGGTATCGCCTCACACCAGTCAGAATGGCCTTCATCAAAAAATCTACAAACAATAAATGCTGAAGAGGGTGTGGAAAAAAGGGAACCCTCTTGCACTGTTGTTGGGAATGTAAATTGATACAGCCACTACGGAGAACAATATGGAGGTTCCTTGAAAAGCTAAAAATTGAGCTACCATACGACCCAGCAATCCCACTACTGGGCATATACCCTGAGAAAACCATAATTCAAAAAGAGTCATGTACCACAATGTTCATTTTAGCACTGTTTACAATAGCCAGGACATGGAAGCAACCTAAGTGTCCATCAACAGCTGAATGGATAAAGATGATGTGACACATATATACAATGGAATATTACTCAGCCATAAAAAGTAATGACACTGAGGTATTTGTAGTGAGGTGGATGGACCTAGAGTCTGTCATACAGGCTGAAGTAAGTCATAAAGAGAAAAACAAATACCATATGCTAACACATATATATGGAATCTTAAAAAAAATGGTTATGAAGAACCTAGGGGCAGGAGAGGAATAAAGATGCAGATGTAGAGGATGGACTTGAGGACACGGGGAGGGGGAAGGGTAAGCTGGGACGAAGTTAGAGAGTGGCATGGACTTATATATACTACCAAATGTAAAGTAGATAGCTAGTGGGAAGCAGCCGCATAGCACAGGGAGATCAGCTCGGTGCTTTGTGACCACCTAGAGGGGTGGGATAGGGAGGGTGGGAGGAAGCTGCAAGAGGGAAGAGATATGGGGATATATGTTTATGTATAGCTGGTTCACTTTGTTATAAAGCAGAAACTAACACACCATTGTAAAGCAATTATACTCCAATACAGATGTTTAATAAATAAATAAGGTAAACACCACTATATCAATGCCACAGTCAGTTTCCGTCAATGGCTGCTGAAATCTGTGGGCACAAGTTTTCAGAGAAACAGGATATTAGCAGTGTCTCAAAGTATCTCCCCCATGATATTTATCAGTTATTAAATGGTAATAAATTTATGGTGGCAACCCAGCAGATACCACTTTAACCAAGTGTGTTCTAAAATTAACACAAGTTGTAAAACATATCAGCATCACATACTCCTTGTAAGACTGAAAAGGACACAACATCACTTCTGTGGTATACCCATTAAAAGTGTGTAACTTTAATGATGAGGAAATACCAGACAATGCCACATTGAGAGACATTCTACAGAATAACTAACCAGAACTCATAAAGTGTCAGAATCATGAAATAAAAGGAAAGACTGAAGAACTGCCACAGATTGGAAGAGACCAATGAGACACAAGAACCAATGCAGTTAGGATGCTGGAACAGAAAAAACAGATTAGGAGAAAAGCTGGAAATTTTTGAATAAGGTCTGTAGTTTAGCATTACATCAATGTTCATTTCCTAGTTTTGATAATTGTACTATGGTTTGTAAGTTGTTACCATTATGGGAAGCTGGGAGAAAGATGTAGGAAATCTCTCTATAAAATTTTTGCAATTTACTGTAAGTCTAAAATTATTTCCAAATAAAATTTAAAGAAATAGTAAGGTCCATTGGTTTTAGACTGTATTGGTAGGTATGAATAGCTAACTGCTCTGAAGAAACAAAGGAAAGAGATATAACTGATGTCTGTCCATTCATGACTAGCCAATTAATAGATTATATCTATGTTAGCATTGCTGTTGCCTCTGGTTATTAAATTAACAGTAATTATCTCCATTAGGTTCTCTAGGCTCATTCAAAGTGCTTTTAAAACCTAATTAGAAAATAAAAACAGTATTTCAAGGATTTAATATTCTAATAGTCTTCCATGAGAACAAAATATCAGATTTTAAAATAAATAAAATCCTAAATTGGAAAACAAATTTGTCAACACAGTTATTTTGATGAACATTAGCTGGTTCATAGAACTTAACATAGATTTAAAGCTATTTGGCTACAAGGCTATTTTTTTCCCAAAAAATTTCCCATGTCTGTAGTTTGAGAAAGAATCGTTCTAGTGGGCTTGTGTCTATCATCCTTTCTGTGTAAATTTCACTTAGCAATCCCTACCAAGATCTGTGGGATGAATTTCCCGGAAATGCATGTTAGAATTACAGTATGTACCTGTAAGACATTTGATTCATAAATCACCAAATATAGCTAAATTAAAATTTTAACTTTTTATTGACATATACTGTGAAAAAACACATAAGTATGCTTGTGAAATATTTGAATTTAATAAAGTACTAATTAAATTTTAAGTACATTGTTCAATATTCTGAAACAGCGAGTTTGCTCAACTGGCAAGTATTCTACAAGAGGGAAAAAAGTTCTGTAAGTGTCTTGGGGTTTTTTGGGGTATGTTTGTTAATTTAGTTTGGTTTTGTTCTTTTTCAGGATGTGGTAGATACACATCCTGGCCTCACGTTCCTGAAAGATGCTCCAGAATTCCACTCCCGCTACATCACCACGGTAGGCCGAGTCCCTTTTTGTCTTAATATAACTCTATAAGTCTCCTTTTTGTCATTATCTAGTATCCAGGCTTTCAGATCTTTATGCAAAATGGGCTATAATGATTATTTTAAGTGGAAGGAAGTAAAATTGAATTAATTATTTCTATCTATTTGCCTTCTTATATGTGTCCAGCGCTTAAGAGGTCTCTTGTATATAAAATTTAAGTGATATGCTCATTCGGTCTGGTATTATGAGGTATACCTTTTGCTGTATCATTAATATTGATACCCAGTTGATCTTTAGCATTTGCAAATAATACTGAAAAGAATCTTCAACATCCTTTTCCAAAAAAAGATGTATCTATAGTGCCTCAAAGTTAGAACTGAAATGATAATGAAAAATAGATTGTATGTAATCAGAAAACAAATCATGTAAGAATTTAAAATAACATGATCACAATCTCCTATTTTGTGGGGTGTTCTCATTCCATGTTTCTCATACACAGCCTCATTTGGTCAGTCACAGGCAGGGCATGCAGTATGAGTGAGAGCACACAGGCCTACAGCTCACACTGCAGCCACACCAGGCATTCTCTGCCCTAGCTTCCAGATTATCTTTGGAAGAACTCCACAGCTGAACCAACCTCAGGGCACACCTCACATTCACAGCCATACCCGGGGGAGATGATCCCTGCCTCTGGTAAATAGAACAGTCTCCTCTGAGGAAGGCCCTCTCATTCTTAGGGCACTTTTTGTTGGCTATGAATTTGTTGGTTTCTGTTGAGTTACAGAATACCACCATTCTTTTTCTACTGTAGGAACTTCATTATTTGCTTTTACATTGATTCTCTTCTGTCATAAAACTTTATAAGACTTTATTTGAACCATAAGGTGTCACTGTCATCCAAGACTATCTCAGAAGTTATTTTTGCCTGTTAACCACAACACTCTACTAAACTACCTCTACTACAATCACCCTGGCCCAGCCACTCATCCTTGTTTTTCACATGGATTCCTTCTAATTGGTCTCCCTACTTACACCCTCATTGCCCTACAGTCTAGTCTCCACAAAGCAGAGTTATCCTTTGAAAATATAAGTCAGACCATGTCACTCCTCTGCTCAGACCCTCCAGTGTTTCCCCATCTCATCACTCTGCTTCAGCAACAACAGCCTGCCTTCTCTCTGTTCCTGGAATAGACCAAACCTGCTTCTGCCTCAGGTGCTTTGTTCTTACTCTTTCCTCTGCCTGGAATGCTCTTCCTACAGATTTCCACATGACTCACTCCCTCACTTCATCCAGATGTGTGCTCAGACATTCCTTTCTTAGTGAGACCTTCCCTGATCACCCTCTGCCTTCTTCACCCTTCTTCTCCCTGTCCCCTCCCTCTACACTTCTGTTCCTTTGTTCTGCTTTATTTTCCTTCTTAGCGCCTATATCACTGATATGTAATTTTTTTGTTTATTGTCCATCTCCTTCTCTATAACATAAACTCCATGAGAGGAGGGACTTTGTCTATATTTAGATGTTGCTATATCTCCAATACCTAGAATAGTGCCTGGCACATAATAGATACACAGTAAGTATTTATTGAGTGAATAAGTGAAGTTATTCATGCTTAAGAATTCTATACATAACCCTGGTTTCAATTCCAATAGGAATTATTGGGTTCTGATTGCTGACTGTTCTATAAACTAAGGATGTATTAATAGTATATTAGAATCTCAAGAATTAGAAAAGATGTTAAAGATAATCTAGTCCAACCTTCTACCAATTCAGAGAATGCTGTCTACAGAGCAACCTTTTATTGGAATTTGTTCTTAGAAAAGATATTAAAGAACAGAATTATAAAAGAGATAAATTTTCCTTCTATACACTTTCTAGTTTGGTATTTATTGAAGTATGATCGCTGGACCTATGATGGTCTATAGTCATCTAGCAAGTGGCCCCCAGGAAGTTTTAGGAAGAGTGCAAAGCCATGAAACCGTTTTGTTCGCATATAATTCACATTTTCTGAGAAATGCTAGTATGTTAGTCGTTGGACAAAAAGAACTACATAGGTCAATTAACAGGATCCAATTAATTATTGCTGCTGACATATTTGCATGGCATTTGCATATTATTGTTTACATTTCTTAAATTTATGCTTTATTGTTAGTATTATGCTGCTTTATCCCCAGTTCACAAAAATGAATCCAGTATAGCTGATTCACTTTGTTGTAAGCAGAAACTAATACAACTTTGTAAATCAACTATACTCCAATAAAAATTTTTTTAAAAATGAATCCATTGCTCAGTAGTAGTCATTAAAGTGTAAAATACTTGTGAAATAATGATAATGGGGCAACTCAAAACATCATAACGTAAGTAGTAAATAAGATCTAACTGAGAATACAGAATGTGAATCTGTATGTCCTGAGATAAGTGTACCTACTGTTGTGATAATCTCATACTACCCTCCAAAACAGAAAGATGCAAATTAAAAGCATCATACTGAATACCTAGAAACAATTTTATTGGACTGGTTATCTGTTCTACCCAGTGCCTTTTCTATTATGAAATTTGGTCAGATAATGACATGAAGTCATTGAAAGTTTTAGGTTATTTCAGAGTACAGTGAATTTTTCTATAAAAAAATACAAAATAAGCTTTCTAGTATGAAATTAATTAATTTTGTGGCATAGAAGTAACCAAATTAGAGAAGTGTCATTCTCTACCCTGCTCATGGCAAAGATAACAGTATTTCCAAGAAACTTACAAAGATCAGCCTCAGAATTAATGACAGATATCTCAAAAAAAGCAAAATTAATTTATCATATGACCCTATTGAATATATACTCTCAGTGGCATACAGTATAGGACAATTAACATATTTTGTTTGCATGGTAGAGTTATTCAGTTATTTCACTTTACAGTTGGAAGAAACTGCTTACACAGTGTATGACTCAAGTATTAGCTTATGTGTGGCACATATACAATGAAGAAAATTTGGGCAACTTTTATTTTCCATTTATCACTGAAAACCTATGCTACAGGAAAAGACTTTTTATTTGTTTGTTTAGTTAAATATTTTGTCAGCTGTTTTAGAATGGAAAGGCAGAACACCAAATTTACATATAGCAAAAAAGGACATCACTACCTAAATAAGGGATTATACCCAGAGTCACTCCACGTTCTCCTTTATTTCCAGAGAAGAGTTGGCAAGTGAGAAATAAGCCTCTTGATATCAAATGAAAATGAGAATTGGAAATACCAGCAAATTGTAGCCCTTGAGTTTGCAGGTTTGCATACCATGCAAAGAAATTGCCAGTGAATAAGGCTCTGCTTATCCTTACTGGCATATGCTGACTTTTGAGGAAAGAGGTACTCATGTGAGGTTTTAAAATTAGTGATAATATTGAAAATACTTTTTTGTGATATTCGTGCTGGCAGTAAAGATATTTCTGTGGCTTGCTCAGATGGTGTCTTAGTGGTGTATTCAGTGTCTTGATTGGCCTGAATCTATCACTCCAGGCTGAAATGTCAGGATTTTCATTGTTGAGGACAAGGTAGTGATATTTCCTAAAATGGCTAAACTGGTGGAAACTGCTCATCACTAATAGCTTAACTCTTTCCCCTTGAGAACGTTTCCTCTTGACAGAGAACGAAATCATTTTTATTAGATAGTTTTGTTTAAGTCCAAGTTCTGCAGAAGACCATGAAGAAATACTTTTCAGAGCCATAGTAACTAGAGTGGATCAGTAACCCATTCACACACACACACACACCCCCACACACACACACACACACCGCCTAATAGAAGAGCCAGGCTTCCAGCATTGAGTTGTTCATGTGCATTAAAGTCATCTACAAAGAGCAATCTCTCTGTAATTTCTGTGTCTGCATTTGCTCTGCTTATCAAAAACTGACAGAACCACCAAACACATACTTCTATTCCTGGTGACCTCTACTTGTGAATTAGAGGTTTCCACTTCAGTAGATATAAAGAAAAAGAAAGGAGACTGACTTACAATTCAAATTGTCAAGTTGACTAGAGATTCCTTGGTGAAAAATTATCAAATTTCATTTCTCTCACTGATAGTAAACAGTTATTCTTAGTATTATTAATTTTTACATTTTTTTGATATTTTTAAATTTTTGATTAATTTCTTTTTAAAAACCTAAAACTGGTAGACCAAAAAAGTTAGGGGGGAAAAAAACAACTGTAATTAATGTAGAACCAGCAGTTACATGCTCTCACCACTAGATGGTGCCCCTACCTCGATAAGCTAAAATGCTGAATCAGTTGTGTGGAAACCAATAAATGTGCTGATGTAAGGGGCCACTGAATAAGGAGATTTAGGCTATGGAAAAATGGAATACAGGTACATTTTATTACAGTATGAGACAAATAGGTTAGCAGAGGCTAAAAATAGGAAATTACTTAACATTCAAAATGTTTATGAATTTTAAAAATTCTCTCAAAAGAACAAAAGATGAAGAAAAGAATAAAATAAAAATAAATACAGATTAAAGTTTTATAATTTTAAGTGTTATATAGTACCTCCATAAGTAATATAAAATATTTGAGGGGTATATATATACAAAATTTAGACAGACAGGAAACTTAGACTTTAATATAAATTTATGTTCAAAATCAAGAAATAAGGACAAAAATCTAATAATGTGCAACAAAGAAAAGTTTGGTGTAATAATATGTATTGAAATTGACTTTAACTTGAGAGCGAAGACATGGAACTATGATAAGAGATATTCTTAATTTTTATTTTCATATATATAATTTCTGGCCTAAAATCCTCCATCTTTTTTATAGGAACTTTTGTGAAGCTAGTGCTAAAAATACAGTGTTGAATAAAACACATTCTCTGCCCTGAAGCACCTCACTCAGAGTCTGAGTGACTGGGGCCAGTAGAGAAGTTGTAGACACCAGCTAGTCCCAGCTCCCACCTAACACGGAATCCTGTGAGCTTCTGCCTAAATAATTGTGGTGAGAAGAAACCTCACTACTTCATACAACCCATTGCTTCATAAGGCTAATGTTAGGAAACTCTTGTTTACATTGAAGCATTTCTAACCAGTAAGGGCATTTCTATCCAGTAATTCTAGTAGTTCCAGTTCTATTTCTACCCTCTGATGCAGTACAAAACAAATCAACTTCTTATTCCACCTGATAACCATTCAGATCATGGTCACATCCATACTGTAGTCTTATTTTTTCCTCAAGAGTAAACACAACTACATTAGTAGTATCTTTCACAATAATTTTGTATACAGTTCCCTGTTTTATATTTTCTGTACATCTTATATGCAATTTATCTATAAATCATAGACAACAGTACTGATTTTATGTAAAATATTAATTAGAGAACTTTCTTAGGTTAGTATCCATCTGCTGTTCAAAACTCTGGATAGAGTTATTCAATTAGCTATGAATCCAACCCATATGTCTCTATCACAAATATAACATGAAAGTCTTTGTCACACAGCTTTCCAATCTCATTAATTTATCAAGCAATTTTCCAAAGAAGATATACAGATGGCCAACAGGTACATGAAAAGATGTTCAACATTACTAATCAGGGAAATTCAAATCAAAACTAAAGTGAGATATCACCTCACACTTGTTAGAATGGCTATCATCAAAAAGACAAGAAATAACAAGGATGTGGAAAAAAGGGAACTCATGTGCAGTCTTGGTGGGAATGTAAATTGGTGCAGCCAATGGAGGTTCCTCAAAAAAACTAAAATAGAATTACTGTATGATCCAGCAATTCTGCTTCTGGGTATTTATACAAAGGAAATGGAAACAGTAACTTGAAAAGATACATGCACCCCTGTGTTACTGTGTCATTATTTATAATAGCCAATAAATGGAAACAACCTAAGTGTTCATCCACAGATGAATGGATAAAGAAGATGTGGAATACAATGGAATATTGCTCAGCCATAAAAAAAGAGTGAAATCCTGCCATTTGCAACACCATGGATGGACCTTGAGGGCATTATGCTAAGTGAAATAAGTCAGAGAAAGACAAATACTGTATGATATAAATCTTAAAAAAAAAAAAAAAAGAACGCTCACAAACACAGAGAACAGATTGGGAGCTGCCAGAGGCAGGAGGTGGGGAGAAGGGAATCAAAAGGTATAAACTTCCAGTTGTAAAATAAATTAGTCATGGGGATGTAATTTACAGCATGGTGACTATAGTTCATAATACTGTACTGAATATTTGAACGTTACCAAGAAAGTAAATCTTAAAAGTTCTCATCACAAGAAAGAAAAATTCTGTAACTGTGGAAACGGATGTTCACTAGACTTATTGTGGCGATTATTTCACAATATACACAAATATCAAATCATTATGTTGTACACCTAAAACTAATATAATGTATGTTAATTATACCTCAGTTTTTAAAATTATCATGCAGTTATTGACCACCTGATGATATAGGCAGAGCAACATATCAGGCACTGGGATGCAAGTGAAAAGAGATCAGGTTCCTTAGAATTTGGAGGTGATGACAATCAGGTGTACCTGTGTTGAGAATATAACCACAGGATGACCGAAGGAGACTCAGGTGACATCAGGAGCACAGAAGACAGCTCGACCCAAGTGCCTGTGCTGGGGCTTCCTATGGAGTTGGTAACTGAGCTAGATGCTGAAGGGTCGGGGGGAGTTAGCACTGGTAGCGAGATGGGGTGAGGCGTGCCGGGCAGCACAAGTCTGGACCTTCATCCTGAGGCTACTTTTTTCCTGTTATTTTTGGGAATCACTCTCTTTGATAAGGAATCCAGAAACAGAATAGTGGTTTGGTTCCTCATTAGGCCTACTCTTAGGATAGATGTCCAAATGTCTTCTCTTTTTTGTTCTTCTTGCACTAAAATAGCCTAAAAAGGGGATCTAACCTCTTCTATGATTAAAAACCACCAAGGTTACAGGATTTCCATATCATTAGATAATCAAAACTAAAGCCGAAATACTAAAAAAGCTGCTTAACTGCTCTTCTCACCCTTGCTTCCTTTCGAAGAAGAAAAGAAAAAAAAGAAAAAAACCCTAATAGGTCAAGTGCAAATTAAATGGGTGGAAATAACCCCAGGTAAAAGTGTTAAGAATGCACTGTGGCCTCCTACCTCCAGGATTGCAGCCTGTCTTCCTTCTCCAGTCCTCCCCTACACAACAGCACATACATCCTCAATTTCAGACACCTTTGCTACCCATCCTCCTTCTCTCCCATCTTGTCCAGGGTCTTCTCCAGAGTTTCACCTTTGTTAAACTTATTAAAACACTAGTTAGTAACAAAACTGTTCATGCCTAAATAAGGACTCAGGATATAAACTATCCCAGATGTATCTGAGTTTCCAGAGAGAGTTCAGAAGTCTTCAAAACTCCAATGGATAAGGCTATAATAACCAGAATATGCCCTCTTGAATCATACCATGTTGGCAGCCATTCTTCTGACCCAGTAATTGTTAAGCCACCCCAGTGCAGATTTCCCACCTCATATGCCTTCCAGAAACATCTAGCCTAATAAGCACTACTTGAATCCCTATATGAGAGGTAAAAATGAAAGTGACATGTAGGCACCTGGGAAATGCCGACTTGTGAGCAAAGAATTTTTTTATTCTCAGAATTATAAGGGCAGATGCAAACTATATGGATGTAGACTTTTTTAATATAGTATTAATTTTTACTAGAAATTACACTTGAT
This sequence comes from Globicephala melas, assembly GCF_963455315.2. Lineage (NCBI taxonomy): Eukaryota > Metazoa > Chordata > Mammalia > Artiodactyla > Delphinidae > Globicephala > Globicephala melas. Next base: position 128,838,076 of record NC_083317.1, on the reverse strand, counting down.
ATAATCAAAAGGCCAAAACTTAGCTTGGTTCAAAGAATGTTCATAAGATGGCCTTTGATAAAGTAATAGATATCTTTAATGTTTTTATTTGGTTTTGTTTTCCTTTTGGAACCAGGTTATTCAGAGAATATTCTACACAGTCAACAGATCTTGGAGTGGAAAAATTACTGCAACAGAGATAAGAAAAAGCAACTTTTTGCAAGTATGCCTCTCATTGAAATTCATACATAAGGAGCAATTTAAATAATAATCTTACTTCATTTAACAAATATTTGAGTGCTTATTATGTGCAAAGCCCTGTCACTACTTTCAGTCGTTAAGCAGTTATCAGATACCTGGAAGGTGTTGGGGGAACAAAGATGAATAACAAGAAATTTTTGCATCAGGGCATGCACTGTGGAGCAAAAGAGAAAAGGGCACAGACAGCCACACCTGACTTGAAAAATTCCACGGAAATATATCATAAACATGCAGTGAAGGCTTCACAGTAGGACTGGCATGTGATCTTGACCTTAGAGATATCAGGAGTTTACCAAGATAAAGAAATCAAAAGAAAAGGGGATTCCAGATAGAGGAAGCAGCATAAACAAAGGCCCAGAAGCATGAAAGTGGCCCGTTCAGGAACTGCAGAACAGTCTTAAGTGGCCACAGGCTCCAAGGAGAGTGACCAGTGATGAGGCCTGAGGGGTGAGACAGGGCCAGGTTGGGAAGGGCCTTGCAAAAGAAATGGAGGAATTTCAACTTGTTCCTTTTAGCAGTGACTCTTTATCCATCTCCTGCTAGAGAAAAATACTAAAAATTCCTTTTAAGAAAGAATGCATTTCATTCAATTATTTTATTTATTTTACCAAATGAGAAAGTACTGACCACTAGTGGGAGCCTTTAACCGAGGCAATCTTCATGCCTGATTGTTCAAGATCTTCTATTAACCTAAAGAAAGTAGAATTGGTCACACTTGAAAGGAAATGAAATATTTTACTTTAAGTAAATCATACTAAATGAAGCTTAAGCAAATAATACAACCTTATTTACACTCTGTTTTTCCCATCTTCATCTGGGACAGACAAAGTAATGAAGACTTGGCAAAATTAGCAAACCATAATAAATATGCAAACACTTTTTATTCTAATAAATGAAAAGTCATCATCACGGTCATTATTAATATTTACTGAACACCTGGTGTCTGCCTGGGCTCTCAAGAGGTAATGTGGTATAGGTTGAGATGGCAAGAATTCCATTAAAAAGGCCTTCCTTACACCTTAAGAATGATAGGGGCTTCCCTGGTGACACAGTGGTTAAGAATCTGCCTGCCAATGCAGGGGACACGGGTTTGAGCCCTGGTCCGGGAGAATCCCACATGCCGCAGAGCAACTAAGCCTGTGCGCCACAACTACTGAGCCTGCTCTCTAGAGTCCCATGAGCCACAACTACTGAAGCCCGCATGCCTAAAGCCTGTGCTCCACAGCAAGAGAAGCTCACACACTGCAACAAAGAGTAGCCCCCACTACCCACAACTAGAGAAAGCCCACGTGCAGCAACAAAGACCCAATGCAGCCAAAAATAAATTAATTTTTTAAAAATGATAATAATCCCTCACATTCCTGAAGCACATTAGAGTTTTGTATTTCTAGATCATTATTATAATCCATATTTTTTTTACTGATGGTAAAATTCATATGGTTGAATGACTTGGATAAGATCACACAGCAAAATAAGTGGTTGAACTGGAAATAGAACTCAAGTGTTCTGCTTCCCTCTATTTTCTTCCCTACCCCTCTCCTTAGTCTTCCTCTTAGTACATGAAGGTATGCTCATAAAATATTCAAATAACATAAACATATATAGAATAATAAGCAGAGGTCACTATCTCTTCACCCTGCCATTTCACTCCCTTTACCAGAGGGAACCCACGTTATCTGTGGTTTTATTCCTCTGTATATGTGTGTGTGTGTGTGTGGAGTATATATTGTATGTGTGGAGTATATAGTTTTGTTCTGTGTGGCTGCTTTTTTGAATTATTTTTAATATGTGAGACCATACTTATTATTCTGTTAACTTTTTTTAACTTAACAGTATGTCTTGATGTTTTTTCATTTCCATTCATATAAATCTATCTCATTCCTTTAACTATTGTGTAATCTGGCATGGCTGTACTGTAATTACATACTTCTCTACTGAAGATGTTCAATTCGCTTTCATTATCTCCCTATTACAATAATGCAGTGAACATCCTTATACTTTCCTCTTGTGTGTATATGAGTAAGAATTTCTCTAAAATAGAGTACTGGAGGGAAAATCCTGGATCAAATGGCATGTGCTTTTTTTTTTTTTGCAGTACGTGGGCCTCTCACTGTTGTGGCCTCTCCCATTGCGGAGCACAGGCTCCGGACGTGCAGGCTCAGTGGCCATGGCTCACGGGCTCAGCCGCTCAGCCGCTCCACGGCATGTGGGATCTTCCCGGACCGGGGCACGAACCCATGTCCCCTGCATCGGCAGGCGGAGTCTCAACCACTGCACCACCCGGGAAGCCCGGCATGTGCATTTTTAATTTGATAGATCCTGCCAAGTTACCCTACTAAATGCCTGCACTAGTTCATACTTAAATGTACATACTCACCAACAGCAGAAGTTATTCATTTTTTTCATTTTATGACAGTCCAGTAGATGAAAATGAGAGCTCCCTGCTTCTCAAGATATTTGTTTTATTGTACATATTCTGTGTGTACATTTATACACATTAAAGAGCATCTTATAAAAAAAAACATTACAAGCAAGTTTGGAAAACAGAAGAAAAAGCGTATTTTACCACTCTAATAAAACTAATATTCTTGTATGTGTTCGTCTAGTCTCATTCATATGCATATTTGGATTTTAGAATTTAATATAGTTCTTAATGTGTACAATCTTATATCCTGTATTTTGCACTTACCATGTCATGATTTTCCTTTGTTTCTATATAGACTTTATAATTTTTACTGGCTGCAAAATCTTTCATTGAGTGGCTTTTACCATAATTTGGAATTCAAGGTGAAAAACATTATAAGAAAGATGACTATTTCATAATACAAGAGTATTACTTTGATAAAAATTATTTTCTAAAATGTAAATACTGGAAATCCAAAATTCCATTTTATTTTCTTTTTAAGATTTAGCTAGTACATGTTTTAACCTTGCTTTTAAATTTTACTTCAGACTTCTCTCTTAATGGACAGCATATACCTAGATCTGCTTTTGGGGTTTGGGTTTTATTCTCAATCTGAAAATCTTTTAATAGGGAGATTTAACTCATTTACCTTTGTTGTGACTGTTGATATATCTTGTCTTATTTCTGTCATCTCACTTTGTTTTTTCTATTTCCTAAGTTTCCTTATGGTTTATCTTTTTTCTGACTCTTCCTAAAAACATCTTCATTTATCTGCCCACTTATATGATAATTTGGCTTATTATAAGAATTCTGGGCTCAAAAATCACTGTTTCTGGTGTTTTCCCTAGGGGCACACAGTGAGTCAGGGGAGACCGAGGCTTATTTCCAGCTCAGGGCCCTGCAGCTCTACCCTCCATGCCTTCTATGCCAGGCTACCCCACACTATCACAGTGGTATAAATAAGTCACCTTTATGGTAAACTTGATGCCATTACAAAACCAAACCCTGCATGTGGATGCCCACTCTTCATAATAGAATAGATAGAAGATCAGTCTTTTAACTTTGAAAAGTTAAAAGTAATGTGAGTTTATGGCCATGTAATTAAAAGTCTGTTGTCTGATTGTTCTGTGCTTGCTAGTCTGGGGACCTCTGATAGGCTGCAGTCCCCTTGGTGATAGCTCTTCCCTTTCCCTGCTTTTAAATCCTCCGTAGCATCTAAGTCTTTGCTGAGAATATTACAGAGCATGTAAATGCTTATAGGTTGATCAATTGATTAAAAGGTAGGATGAGGTTGCCTACTAAATTTCCTGGTTTGGTACCAAAACCAAAATTTTTAATTCAGTTTAGAGTAAAACTTAACTGGGATCTATATAATGGCCAAAGCTGGGTCTTCATATTTTTAAAATAAATTAATCCTTCTATTCATACCATTTCAGACTCTAGCACTTTTGGAAGAAGAGGAAGATATAAACCAAATCACAGATTATTTCTCCTATGAACACTTCTATGTTATTTATTGTAAATTCTGGGAACTAGATAGTGATCATGACCTCTACGTCAGCCAGGCCGATCTGTCTCGATACAATGACCAGGGTGAGTGTTTCTATGGATGTTGACTTTACTATTTTGAAGAAGGCAAGAGTTAAATTGTGCTCATTCATTATGGGGAATTCCCGTTTCTTAAATCCTGTATCTAATCAAGTCCTCTTGAAAGGGCCAAGAATTTTTAAGTAGAAGTGAGTGAAGGTACTAATTTTTTATTTAGAAATCAGATTTAGGAGAAGGGGTTTGGAGGTAAGTAAGAAATTAGAGTCTTAGTTTTGATGAATGGGTGAGTCTTTATAGTGATGCTTATTTTCTGATGATGAACTGAATAAGAACCACATCTATGTAAAGTTTATTTGAAAGAGAATGTATATACACCTTTATAAATTCTCATTTTACAGTATTTATAAACAACCAAGGATGAAAATGATGTTTCTAACTTGCCAGTGTTTTAAAGGATTCAAAAAACCTTTTCTGGCATTTAGTTCTAGAAAAGGTATTTTCTCTGCAGGTGAATTTTGTGTGCTTTCTTTTGTCAGAAAACAAAAAATTACATATTACATGATATTACCCTTCTTACTTCATTTTGATCAGTAGTAAACTTAGAACCTGTTTCCTGCTGATTTAATATTCTTAACCAAGCACCAAGATACATTGATTCATTCTTCTCTCATAAGATTGTCCCTGTTCTGTTCTTAAATGTCTTCTCAGATACTGTGGATTTTTTTAATAAGCCCTTAGCCTTTTAGATGTAGCAAAGTACAAATCTTAAATAAATACTTTGAATTTTGCTTCTGATATTTGGTATATCTGTGACTAGTAGTATACATCTTAAGAAAAGTTTCATTCTATATGTCAGTTTTCATAGAACTTTCCATTTTAAGAAACAGAGTTCTAGCTCACAAAACTCAGGTGCCAACCAGGCATCAAGAGGAAATACTAAATTGTACTTATTTGATAAACAAGCATTTTAGTATTGTATTCTTCCTTCAAGTACAGATGTACCTCGTTTTATTACACTTTGCTTTATTGAATTTTGCAGATAGAGCATTTTTTACAAATTGAATGTTTGGGGCAGCCCCGCATTGAGCAAGTCTATCGGTGCCATTTTTCCAGCAGTATTTGTTCACTTCATGCCTCTGTGTCACATTTTGGTAATTCTCACAATATTTCAAAACGTTTTCATTATTGTTATATTTTTTATGGTGATCTGTGATCAGTGATCTTTGATGTAACTATTGTAATAGTTTTGGGGGACCATGAACCACACCTGTATGACAGCAAGCTTAATTGATAACTGTTGTTTGTGTCGGGCCTCCATATTCCCTGAGACACAACAATATTGAAATTAGGCAAATTAATAGCCCTACAGTGGCCTCTAAGTGTCCAAGTAAAAGGGAGAGTGGCACATCTCTCACTTTAAATCAAAAGCTAGAAAGCTTAGAGGGGAAGGCACGTTGAAAGCAAGGACAGGCTGAAAGCTAGGCCTCTTGTGCCAACAGTTAGCCAAGTAGTGAATGAATGTGAAGGAAAAGCTCTCAAAGGAAATTAAAAGTGCTATTCCAGTGAACACATGAATAAGAAAGTGAAACTGGGAATTCCCTGGCTGTCTAGTGGTTAGGACTTGGTGCTTTCACTGCCCAGGTTCAATCCCTGGTTGGGGAACTAAGATCCCACAAGCTGCATGATGTGGTTAAGAAAAAAAAAAAAGTGAAACAGCCTTGTTTGCTGATACGTAGAAAGTTTTAGTAGTCTGGATAGAAAAACACACCAGCTACAACATTCTCTTAAGCCAGAGCCTAATCCAGAGCAAGGCCCTAACTCTCTTCAATTCTGTGAAGGCTGAGAGAGGTAAGGGAGCTTCAGGAGAAAAGTTTGAAACTAGCAGAGGTTGGTTCATGAGGTTTAAGGAAAGAAGCCATCTCTATAATATGAAAGTACACGGTGAAGCAGCAGGTTACCCAGAAGATCTAGCTAAGATAATGAAGGTGGCTACACTAAACATCAGATTTGCAATGTAGATGAAACAGCTTTCTATTGGAAGCAAAAGCCATCTAGGACTTTCATAGCTAGAGAGGAGAAGTCAGTGCCTGGCTTCAAAGCATCAAAGGACAGGCTGACTCTCTCGTTAGGGGCTAATGCAATGCAGGTGGTGACTAAGTTGAAGCCAGCGCTCACTTACCATTCCAAAAATCCTACAGCCCTTAAGAATTATGCTAAATCTCTTCTGCCTGTGCTTTACAAATGCAAGAACAAACCGTGCATGACAGCACATCTGATTAAAACATGGTTTTCTAAATATTTTAAGCCCACTGTCGAGACCTACTGCTCAGGAAAAAAAGATTCCTTTCAAAATATGACCCTGATTGGAGAGGACTGGCGGTGTGAACACAGCATGAAGGGGTTAGTGCACCACGGCTAGCTGGGAGGGAGTCCGGGAAAAAGTCTGGACCTGTCGAAGAGACAAGAGACTTTTTCTTGCCTCTTTGTTTCCTGGTGCGCGAGGAGAGGGGATTAAGAGCGCTGCTTAAAGGAGCTCCAGAGACGGGCACAAGCCGCGGCTAAAAGCGCAGACCCCAGAGATGGGCATGAGACGCTAAGGCTGCTGCTGCCGCTACCAAGAAGCCTGTGTGCGAACACAGGTCACTCTCCACACCTCCTTCTGGGGAGCCTGTGCAGCCCGCCACTGCCAGGGTCCCGGGATCCAGGGACAACTTCCCCAGGAGAACGCACGGCACACCTCAGTTTGGTGCAATGTCCTGCCGGCCTCTGACACCGCAGGCTCGCCCAGCATCCACACCCCACCCTCCCCCCGGCCTGAGTGAGCCAGAGCCCCCGAATCAGCAACTCCTTTAACCCCGTCCTGTCTCAGCGAAGAACAGACACACTCTGGCAACCTACACGCCAAGGCAGGGCCAAATCCAAAGCTGAACCCCGGGAGCTGTGTGAACAAAGAAGAGAAAGGGAAATCTCTCCCAGCAGCCTCAGGAGCAGCGGATTAAATCTACACAATCAACTTGATGTACCCTGCATCTGTGGAATACCTGAATAGACAATGATTCATCCCAAATTGAGGAGGTGGACTTTGAGAGCAAGATTTATTATTTTTTCCCCTTTTCCTCTTTTTTTGAGTGTGTATGTGTATGCTTCTGTGTGAGATTTTGTCTGTATAGCTTTGCTTTCACCATTTGTCTTAGGTCCATTTTTTTTTTTTTACTATTTAAAAAATTTTTTTTCTTAATTGTTTTTTTATTTTAATAACTATATTTTATTTTACCTTACTTTATTTTCTTTTATGCTCTTTCTTTCTTTCTACTTTTTCTCCCTTTTATTCTGAGCCATGTGGATGAAAGGCTCTTGGTGCTGCAGCCAGGAGTCACTGCTGTGCCTCTGAGGTGGGAGAGCCAACTTCAGGACACTGGTCCACAAGAGACCTCCCAGCTCCATATAATATCAAATGGCGAAAATCTCCCAGAGATCTCCATCTCAACACCAACACCCAGCTACACTCAACGACCATCAAGCTACAGTGCTGGAAACCCTATGCCAAACAACTAGCAAGACAGGAACACAACCCCAACCATTAGCAGAGAGGCTGCCTAAAATCATAATAAGTCCACAGACACCCCAAAACACACCACCAGACGTGGACCTGCCCACCAGGAAGACAAGATCCAGCCTCATTCACCAGAACACAGGCACTAGTCCCCTCCACCAGGAAGCCTACACAACCCACTGAACAAACTTTAGCCACTGGGGACACACACCAAACAGAACGGGAACTACGAACCTGCAGCCTGCAAAAAGGAGACCCCAAACACAGTAAGATAAGCAAAATGAGAAGACAGAAAAACACACAGCAGATGAAGGAGGAAGATAAAAACCCACCAGACCTAACAAATGAAGAGGAAATAGGCAGTCTACCTGAAAAAGAATTCAGAATAATGATAGTAAAGATGATCCAAAATCTTGGAAATAGAATAGAGAAAATGCAAGAAACATTTAACAAGGACCTAGAAGAACTAAAGATGAAACAAGCAATGATGAACAGCACAATAAATGAAATTAAAAATACTCTAGATGGGATCAATAGCAGAATAACTGAGGCAGAAGAACGGATAAGTGACCTGGAAGATAAACTAGTGGAAATAACTACTGCAGAGCAGAATAAAGAAAAAAGAATGAAAAGAACTGAGGACAGTCTCAGAGACCTCTGGGACAACATTAAACACACCAACATTTGAATTATAGGGGTTCCAGAAGAAGAAGAGAAAAAGAAAGGGACTGAGAAAATATTTGAAGAGATTATAGTTGAAAACTTCCCTACTATGGGAAAGGAAATAGTTAATCAAGTCCAGAAAGCACAGAGAGTCCCATACAGGATAAATCCAAGGAGAAACACACCAAGACACATATTGATCAAACTGTCAAAAATTGAATACAATGAAAACATATTAAAAGCACCAAGGGAAAAATAACAAATAACACACAAGAGAATCCCCATAAGGTTAACAGCTGATCTTTCAGCAGAAACTCTGCAAGCCAGAAGGGACTGGCAGGGCATATTTAAAGTGATGAAGGAGAAAAACCTACAACCAAGATTACTCTACCCAGCAAGGATCTCATTCAGATTTGATGGAGAAATTAAAACCTTTACAGACAAGCAAAAGCTGAGAGAGTTCAGCAACACCAAACCAGCTTTACAACAAATGCTAAAGGATCTTCTCTAGGCAAGAAACACAAGAGAAGGAAAAGACCTGTAATGACAAACACAAAACAATTTTAAAAATGGGAATAGGAACATACATGTTGATAATTACCTTAAATGTAAATGTATTAAATGTTCCCACCGAAAGACACAGACTGGCTGAATGGATACAAAAACAAGACCCATATATATGCTGTCTACAAGAGACCCACTTCAGACCTAGAGACACATACAGACAAAGTGAGGAGATGGAAAAAGATATTCCATGCAAATAGAAACCAAAAGAAACCTGGAGTACCAATTCTCATATCAGACAAAAGAGACTTTAAAATAAAGACAATTAGAAGAGACAAAGAAGGACACTACATAATTATCAAGGGATCAATCCAAGAAGAAGATAAAACAATTGTAAATATTTATGCACCTAACATAGGAGCAACTCAATACATAAGGCAAATACTAACAGCCATAAAAGGGGAAATCAACAGTAACACATTCATAGTAGGGGACTTTAACATCCCACTTTCACCAATGGACAGATCATCCAAAATGAAAATACATAAGGAAACACATGCTTTAACTGATACAGTAAAAAGGATGGACTTAATTGATATTTATAGGACATTCCATCCAAAAACAACAGAATACACATTTTTCTCAAGTGCTCATGGAACATTCTCCAGGATAGATCATATCTTGGGTCACAAATCAAGCCTTGGTAAATATAAGAAAATTGAAATTGTATCAAGTATCTTTTCTGACCACAACGCTATGAGACTAGATATCAATTACAGGAAAAGAGCTGTAAAAAATACAAACACTTGGAGGCTAAACAATACACTACTTAATAACGAAGTGATCACTGAAGAAATCAAAGAGGAAATCAAAAACCACCTAGAAACAAATGACAATGGAGACACGATGACCCAAAACATATGGGATGCAGCAAAAGCAGTTCTAAGAGGGAAGTATATAGCAATACAATCCTACCTTAAGAAACAGGAAACATCTCGAATAAACAACCTAACCTTGCACCTAAAGCAATTAGAGAAAGAAGAACAAAAAACCCCAAAGTTAGCAGAAGGAAAAAAATCATAAAGATCAGATGAGAAATAAATGAAAAAGAAATGAAGGAAACTATAGCAAAGATCAATAAAACTAAAAGTGGTTCTTTGAGAAGATAAACAAAATTGATAAACCATTAGCCAGACTCATCAAGAAAAAAAGGGAGAAGACTCAAATCAATAGAATTAGAATTGGAAAAGGAGAAGTAACAACTGACACTGCAGAAATACAAAAGATCATGAGAGATTACTACAAGCAACTCTATGCCAATAAAATGGACAACCTGGAAGAAATGGACAAATTCTTAGAAATGCACAACCTGCCAAGACTGAATCAGGAAGAAATAGAAAATTAGAACAGGCCAATCACAAGCACTGAAATGGATACTGTGATTAAAAACCTTCCAACAAACAAAAGCCCAGGACCAGATGGCTTCACAGGTGAATTCTATCAAACATTTAGAGAAGAGCTAACACCTATCCTTCTCAAACTCTTCCAAAATATAGCAGAGGGAGGAACACTTCCAAACTCATTCTACGAGACCATCATCACCCTGATACCAAAACCAGACAAGGATGTCACAAAGAAAGAAAACTACAGGCCAATATCACTGATGAACATAGATGCAAAAATCCTCAACAAAATACTAGCAAACAGAATCCAACAGCACATTAAAAGCATCATACACCATGATCAAGTGGGGTTCATTCCAGGCATGCAAGGATTCTTAAATATATGCAAATCAATCAGTGTGATACACCATATTAACAAATTGAAGGAGAAAAACCATATGGTCATCTCAATAGATGCAGAGAAAGCTTTTGACAAAATTCAACACCCATTTATGATAAAAACCCTGCAGAAAGTAGGCATAGAGGGAACTTTCTTCAACATAATAAAGGCCATATATGAGAAACCCACAGCCAACATCGTCCTCAGTGCTGAAAACCTGAAAGCATTTCCACTAAGATCAGGAACAAGACAAGGTTGCCCACTCTCACCACTTTTATTCAACACAGTTTTGGAAGTTTTAGCCACAGCAATTAGAGAAGAAAAGGAAATAAGAGAATCCAAATCGGAAAAGAAGAAGTAAAGCTGTCACTGTTTGCAGATGACATGATACTGTACATAGAGAATCCTAAAGATGCTACCAGGAAACTACTAGAGCTAATCAATGAATTTGGTAGAGTAGCAGGATACAAAATTAATGCACAGAAATCTCTTGCATTCCTATACACTAATGATGAAAAATCTGAAAGTGTAATCAAGAAAACACTCCCATTTACCATTGCAACAAAAAGAATAAAATATCTAGGAATAAACCTACTTAAGGAGACAAAAGACCTGTATGCAGAAAATTATAAGACACTGATGAAAGAAATTAAGGATGGTACAAATAGATGGAGAGGTATCCCATGTTCTTGGATTGGAAGAATCAACATTGTGAAAATGACTCTACTACCCAAAGCAATCTACAGATTCAACGCAATCCCTATCAAACTCCCACTGGCATTTTTCACAGAACTAGAACAAAAAATTTCACAATTTGTATGGAAACACAAAAGACCCCGAATAACCAAAGCAATCTTGAGAACGAATAACAGAGCTGGAGGAATCAGGCTCCCTGACTTCAGACTATACTACAAAGCTACAGTAATCAAAACAGTATGGCACTGGCACAAAAACAGAAATACAGATCAATGGAACAGGATAGAAAGTCCAGAGATAAACCCACGCACATATGGTCACCTTATCTTTGATAAAGGAGGCAGGAATGTACAGTGGAGAAAGGACAGCCTCTTCAGTAAGTGGTGCTGGGAAAATTGGACAGGTACATGTAAAAGTATGATATCAGATCACTCCCTAACACCATATACAAAAATAAGCTCAAAATGGATTAAAGACCTAAATGTAACGCCAGAAACTATCAAACTCTTAGAGGAAAATATAGGCAGAACACTCTATGACATAAATCACAGCAAGATCCTTTTTGACCACCTCCTAGAGAAATAGGAATAAAAACAAAAATAAACAAATGGGACCTAATGAAGCTTCAAAGCTTTTGCACAGAAAAGGAAACCATAAACAAGACCAAAAGACAATCCTCAGAATGGGAGAAAATATTTGCAAATGAAGCAACTGACAAAGGATTAATCTCCAAAATTTACAGCCAGCTCATGCAGCTCAATAACAAAAAAACAAACAACCCAATCCAAAAATGGGCAGAAGACCTAAATAGACATTTCTCCAAAGAAGATATACAGACTGCCAACAAACACATGGAAGAATGCTCAACATCATTAATCATTAGAGAAATGCAAATCAAAACTACAGTGAGATATTATCTCACACCAGTCAGAATGGCCATCATCAAAAAATCTAGAAACAATAAATGCTGGAGACGGTGTGGAGAAAAGGGAACACTCTTGCACTGCTGCTGGGAATGTGAATTGGTACAGCCACTATGGAGAACAGTATGGAGGTTCCTTAAAAAACTACAAATAGAACTACCATATGACCCAGCAATCCCACTACTGGGCATATACCCTGAGAAAACTATAATTCAAAAAGAGTCATGTACCAAAATATTCATTGCAGCTCTATTTACAATAGCTAGGAGATGGAAACAACCTAAGTGTCCATCTTTGGATGAATGGATAAAGAAGATGTGGCACATATATACAATGGAATATTACTCAGCCATAAAAATAAATGAAATTGAGGTATTTGTAATGAGGTGGATGGACCTAGAGTCTGTCATACAGAGTGAAGTAAGTCAGAAAAAGAAAGACAAATACCGTATGCTAACACATATATATGGAATTTAAGAAAAAAAAATGTCATGAAGAACCTAGGGGTAAGACAGCAATAAAGACACAGACCTACTAGAGAATGGACTTGAGGACATGGGCAGGGGGAAGGGTAGGCTGTGACAAAGTGAGAGAGTGTCATGGACATATATATACACTACCAAACGTAAAATAGATAGCTAGTGGGAAGCAGCCGCATAGCACAGGGAGATCAGCTCGGTGCTTTGTCACCACCTAGAGGGGTGGGATAGGGAGGGTGGGAGGGAGGGAGACGCAAGAGGGAAGAGATATGGGAACATATGTATAGCTGATTCACTTTGTTATAAAGCAGAAACTAACACACCATTGTAAAGCAATTATACTCCAAGAAAGATGTAAAAAAAAAAAAAATGACCCTAATTGACAATGCATCTGATCACCCAAGAGCTCTGATGGAGATGTACAATGAGATTAATGTTGTTTACATGCCTGCTGACACAACATCCATTCTGTAGCCCATGGATCAAAGAGTAGTTTCAACTTTCAAGTCTTATTCAAGAAATACGTTTCATAAGACTATAGCTACCATAGGTAATGATTCCTTTGATGGATCTGGGCAAAGTCCACTGAAAACGTACTGTAAAGGATCAGCATTCTAGATGCCGTTAAGAACATTCATGATTCATGTGAAGAGGTCAAAATATCAACATGAACAGGAGTTTGGAAGAAGTTGATTCCAGTCCTCATGGATGTCTTTGAGGGGTTCAAGATTTCAGTGGAGGAAGTAACTGCAGATGTGGTAGAAACAGAGAGAGAACTAGAATTAGAAGAGGAGCCTGAAGATGTGACTGACTTGCTGCAAATCTCATGATAAAACTAACAGATGAGGAGTTGCTGCTGATGGATGAGCAAAGAGAGCAGTTTCTGGGGATGGAATCTACTCCTAGTGAAGATGCTGTGAAGATTGTTGAAATGACAACAAAGGACTTAGAATATTATATAAACTTAGTTGATAAAGCAGCAGCAAGTTTTGAGAGGATTGTCTCCTATTTTGAAAGAACTTCTGCTGTGGATAAAATGCTATCAAACAGCACTGCATGTAACAGAGAAATCATTTGCGAAAGGACGAGTCGATCTATGTGGCAGATTTCATTGTCGTCTTATTTTAAGAAATTGCCACAGTCACCCCAGCCTTCGGCAGCCAGCACCCTGATCAGTCAGCAGCCATCGACATTGAGGCAAGACCCTCCGCCAGCAAAGAGATTACAGTTTGCGGAAGGCTCAGATGATGGTTAGCATTTTTTAGCAATAAAGTATTTTTAATTAAGTTATGTGTATTGATTTTTTAAGACATAATGCTGTTGCACACTTAATAGACTATAGTATAGAATAAACATAACTCATATGCAGTGGGAAACCAAAAAATTCATGTGACTCACTTTATTGTGACATTCACTTTATTGAGGTGGCCTGGAACTGAACCCACAATATCTCTGAGGTATGCCTATAGTCATACCTTCCTGTTACAAGAATAGCATAAAGATGGAGATATTTATAGGGGTGTCAGGCCAACCTTGTTAGCTATGCACCTTCTAATTACCAGTGGCCAGATCATCTGTATAATGTGAGCTAGTCTCCAGAGGTCATACAAAACCTGTGGGCTCTAAAGCGCCTTCTCTGGCTGGCATAACCAAGTTCTCATTAAGCCCTAAAATATTGTATATACACATACAGTAACTCATTAGAGGCATGTTAAAGGAATGAAGTCCAGAAAAGCAGGCATCTAGGCCTGCATAATGCAGGAGCCACTGAAACTCTGTGTAATTGCCCACCCACTAATCTGTCCTTAATAGGACAACATGATCTTAAGTTTTAGGAGCTTAAACTTTCCAACTCTAAAGAAACATGTTCAAAAAGACTTTAGCTTCAGAATTAAATACCATTGCCTTTCCTATATAGCCCTCTTCTGTTCTATTTCCTCTTATTTTCAAATTATTAACCCCATAAACCAGTGCTCAACAAACTCTAGGGGGCCCTTATTCAACATTTGGTATGTGGCCAGGAATGGCAGTTCTGACACTCATATTCTCAGCATTCTTCAACCAAATTAATTAACCTTTATGTTGACTGTACCTAACGCTGTGCAGAAGAGTTAGAGCTGGTAGCTGTTAACTCTAATGATACCAACACTGGTTCTGAAGTTTTAGTGTGCATGCCATTGCCTGGGGCACTTGTTAAAAAGAACAGATTCCTATCCTCACTACATCCCTAGGTCTGAGATCCACTGTTATCTCCCTTTTTTTAACTAATGATTTTGGTTACTTTGAACTCACAATGAGGTATGCTGATATAGATTACCTAGGATCTATCATCAAAAGCAACATACTATCTTAAGATATAATCATCCCTCTGAATAAAACTTACTGATGGAATTTATTTAAAAATTGTATGTTATATCATGTTACATCCTGGATTTTTATAGGATGAGAATATAAGAAAAGTATTTGTGGTATGTTTTAGTATCTTTTATAAAATTCTACCTGAAAAACGATTCTCCGTTGTTTTACTCAAATTCCCCAACAATCAGTTCCCCCCCTTGGATTTAATGCTAGGATAAAATCTGTCTTGTTTTAGGGGAAAAGTTGTCTGGTCTCATTAGATAACAAGATCAATACAAATTTTGTACATTTTTGTCTTAGTTCTCAGGATATTTGGAACCAATTCGATGCTCAACTATATTAATATATCCCACCTGTCAGGCACATCCATTTGCCTGTTCTTTTTTAAATGATTGATTGATTGACAGAGTAAGCCATCTCAAATTCCTGCTTTCAAGAAGTATGTTATACATAAGTAAAAATTTACTCATATTCTCATCATGGAAGATTATTAAGTTTTAGCTTGTGGCTACTTGAAAATAAATTTGCCAAAAATATTGCCTTTTGGAGCATGTTTTAACTAGCTTTGTACTTTTTATTTACATTTAGCTTCATCAAACAGGATTATTGAAAGGATATTCTCTGGGGCAGTAACAAGGTAAGAAAAAGCATCTGAGTTTTAAAATGAACTACAAGTAATGCTTAACAATGTCATTTTAGCAAGGCTTCCTGCATAATTTGTCAGTGCTGTAGGTCAGATAATACCCTACAAAACATGCAGTTGTGGCTTCATACAAGATGGCGGTAATTCTTTAATACATGGGCATTAGTCCTTTATCTAAATACAGGTAAAAGTATTTAACCTGCTGATTATTTGTATTCAAATTAGAAACCAGATTTCTTTCTTCATATCTACAAATACTTTCTGATTTCATCCTCTAGGCATTTGAAAATAAGATAGGCAATGCAAGGGGTTGCCCTTTGTGAGGTTTCCAGCATTTTATTTTTTTTTAACTTAATTTCCAAAGAAATGTTACTTTATTTCTTAGTCTCTCATAGTACTAAATTTATCTGAGTAATTGCTCAGGAAACTTTATAACCATGTGTTTTCTTCAGGGGAAAAACAGTACAGAAAGAGGGAAGAATGAGCTATGCAGATTTTGTTTGGTTTTTGATTTCTGAGGAAGACAAAAGGAACCCCACCAGGTATGACTTCTGAGTTTCCTTTGCCAAGATTTTAAACCCATGAGCAAAGCTTGAAAAATTCATGGTGTATACGAGTGAGTGCCAGCTCAACTAGGGGTGCCAAGATGGGTTTGACTTAGTCTCTGCCCTCAGACTGAATGTAACCACAGTGTATCAAGAGAAGTGCTCTTACCCCTGGAAACAAAGGTGAAGTGACATGTGAGCTGGCCCTGAAGGATATTAAGCATTTATATGGAATATGGGAATAGATGCTGTGGATTTTAGTTGTTTCATGATATTCCTTGTTCAGTAGTAAATTGGACAGGAAAGAAGAGCAAACTGTGGATGACTAGTATATGAGAACATGCCCTCATTCTCCCAGTTAGAATCATCTCTCCCTTTGCTTGGCATACCTTGATTTGTCGCTGTGAGTTTATCCATCTGTTTCTTACACCTCTGTAACACTGTGTTACACAAGCTAGGAACAAGAAGAAAAGAGGGACATAGATTTTTGTGTCCCTCTCTTCTTTTTATTCCTAGCTTGTGTAACACAGTGTCCTGCACATAGCTTCTGCTCAGTACCAAGGGAGGGAGAGTCTGCAGTCCCTGATGCTGCCTGCTGGTATTACTGACTCAGCTGTCTGCATGTTAGTTCAAAAAGTTATCTAAATGTTGGATATATGGTTTTTGGAAATCATTGAAATGGAAATAAAACTAATTTATTTCATGGCCAGCATGTTGTCCATTTCAAAGATAGTAATTTGTTGTTCATGTAGACAACTTAGAAAACATGGCTAAAGCAGAAGAAAATAAATTTTAATACTAATAATTCTAACACTCAGAAAAAGACACTTAAAAATTGGTATGTGTTGTACAGTCTTTTTCATATAAACTTTTACATTCTCTTTGGACATGTAGGTTAATTAATTCCATAGGATTAGATTTAATCCTTTGGAATGTTATCTCCTAATATCCTCTAGTAGTTTTAGCTAAATAGTTGTAACATCCACTATATTTTTCCTTAAAATAAATTCCGCAGGAAAGGAATTGCTAGGTTAAAGGATGTAGACATTTTTAAGAGCATTTATAAAAGTATTAAATTGATTTTCAGAAGAACTATCATTTTATACCTTTATCAACAAAGTATTGAGCATATTTTCTATAACCCTTATTCACACTGGGTATCTTCCTCTTAAAAATATTTTCAAATTTGATAAGTAAAGAATTCAGTATTATCTTTTTTGCATTTCTTTGATTGCTAGTGAGGCTGAATTTTTTTTAAGACATACTGAATTTTTTTTTTGGCTGCTTTGGGTCTTCGTTGCTGCATGTGGGCTTTCTAGTTGTGGCGAGCGGGGACTACTCTTTGTTGCACCGTGCGGGCTTCTCATTGTGACAGCTTCTCTTGTTGCGGAGCACGGGCTCTAGGCACGTGGGCTTCAGTAGTTACAGCATGCAGGCTCAGTAGTTGCAGCACGCAGGCTTCAGTAGTTGCGGCGCACGGGCCCTAGAGTGTGCGGGCTTCAGTAGTTGAGCACACAGGCTCTAGGGCATGCAGGCTTCAGTAGTTGTGGTGCACAGGCTCAGTAGTTATGACACACAGGCTTAGTTGCTCTAAGCAACATGGGATTTTCCCAGACCAGGGATTGAACCCATGTTCCCTGCATTAGCAGCAGGATTCTTAACCACTGTGCCAGCAGGGAAGTCCCGAAGCTGAATTTTTTTCATACATTTTTGGCCATTTTTATTTCATCTTAGGTGACTTGCCTTTTCATGTTTTTTGCTCATTTCTGCTGGATTAATTTTTTAAGTTTATCATTTTATCACAAATATACATCAAGTATTAAAAATTTTAAAATACATACATTCAGAAACCTTAATATAAAATTCATTCATAATTCTTTACTCCATAGTTAACATTTAGGTATATGTTCTCCTACCTCCTCCTCCTCCTCCCTCCTCGTTCCCCTCCATCCCTTCCTTTCACTCGTCCTCCTCTCTCTTTCTCTCTGCACCAAGTGAGAAATCATTGTATCATTTAGTGTACAGTTCTGTGATACACTTCTTCATGTAAGAGTATATTTCTATGCCAGTAAGTGTGCATGTTTATAATTTACCATTAATCCATTATTTCGAATGTTTAGATGTTCTTTTTAAATTTATTTTATTTATTTATTTTTGGCTGCTTTGGGTCTTCATTGCTGCATCGGGCTTTCTCTAGCTGCAGCGAGCAGGGGCTACTCTTCATTGCAGTGTGCGAGCTTCTCATTGTGGTGGCTTCTCTTGTTGTGGAGCATGGGCTCTAGGTGCCTGGGCCTCAGTAATTGTGGCACATGGGCCCAGTTGCTCCGCGGCATGTGGGATCTTCCCGGACCAGGGCTCGAACCCATGTCCCCTGCATCGGCAGGTGGATTCTTAACCACTGCACCACCAGGGAAGCCCTAGATGGTTTTAATTACCTAAATTTCCGAAGATTTGAAGGCTGTGCATCTTTCCGTTTCTTGCCTTTTTGGTGTTCTGTTAACGCTCTCAAATTCAATCTTTTATCTTTCATGTTTACTTAATTATGAAAAAGCTTTCCTCAAATAGTTCCCATCTTTTCCTCCTATTATCCCATAGGAACAAATGATATAAATGATAATAAAGAAACTTTATATAACAAACATGAATATATACTTGTTCGCCTTTCTTCTATCAGCTTCTTTAAAAAACATAAATTATATACTATAATAATTAGGACAATATATTATTGGGTTTGTAGTATATAGAGATGTGATATACATAACAATAGCATAAAAAAGAGGGATGAGGGAATAGTTATATAGGAGTACCGTTTCAGTATCTCACAGGAATTAAGTATAAATCTGAAGTAATTCTAAGAAGTTAAAATGTATATGGTAAGCCCTAGAGCAACCAGCAGAAAATTAACTCAAAAATACATAGTAAAAAAAAATCATTAAAAGAGTTAAGTGTCCCACTTAGAAAATATTCAGTTAACTGTAAAAGAAAGCAATAAAGGAAAAATAGAGGAAAAACTCCAAGACACATGAAAAACAAAAAGTAAAATGGCAGACATAAGTCCAACTATAACAATGATAACATTAAACGTGAATGGATTAATCGTTTCATCAAAACGCAGATTTTCAGACTGGATAAAAAAAAAACACGTTTTCTGGATACAATTCTGTGCTGTCTATATGAGACACAGATTAGATTTAAAGATACAAGGGGGGAAAAAAAGGAAAAGGAAGGATCAAGATATGCCATGCAAACAACAATCATAAGAAACCTGGAGTGGCTGTATAAATATCAGAGGACATAGACTTCAAAACAAAAACTGTTACTAGAGACAAGGACATTCTATTTCATAAAAGGGTCAATCCAACAGAAAGACATTAAAATTATAAACATATATGCATGTAACAACACAGAACCCTAAAAACATGAAACAAAAACTGACAGAATTGCAAGGAGAAGTAAATAATTCAACAATATTTGGAGACTTCAGCACCCCACTTTCAGTGATGGACAGTCAGGAAGAAGATCAACAAGGAAATAAAAGTCATGAACAATACTATAAACAAAACTATAAATCAACTGGACCTAACACATATCTATAGAACTCCCCACCTAAGAACAGCTGAATATATCAATATATTCTTCTCAAGCATATAGAACATTCTCCAAGATAGAGTATGTGGTAGGCCATATAATAGCCTCAAAAAATATAAAAAGTGAAATTACATAAATTATGTTCTCTGACCACAATGGAATAAAATTAACAGACAGAAACTTGAGGATTCACAAATATGCAGAAACAATGCACTGCTTGAATAACCAATGGATCAAAGAAGCATACCTAAAGGAAATTAGGAAATAATTTGAAATGAATGAAAATGAAGGAACAACATACCAAAACTTTAAGATGAGCAAAAAGGAAAACATAGTATACCAAGACTTATGGGATGAAGCTGTAAATCCATCTATTGAAAAAGAAAAAATGTCTTAAATCAATAACCTAACCTTCCACTTTTAGACGCTGGGAAACAAGAGCAAATGAAGTATAGCAAACAGGGAAAAAAAAGATTAAAATTGATAAATGAGAGAATAAGAAAACAGTAGAGAAAGTCAATGGAGCCAAAAGTCAGTTCTTTTGAAAATATCAGTAATGTTGATAAGGCTTTAGCTATACTGATCAAGAAAAAAAGAGAACATACAAATTATTAAGGTCAGAATTAAGAGGGAACATGACTACTGACCATAAAGGAATGAAAAGGATTATAGTATATATGTAGTATATATAACAACTTTATGCTAACAAATTAGGTAGCAGACAAAATGAACAAATTCCTAGAGAGAGCCAAACTACTAAACTGGTTCAAGAAGAAATTAAAAATCTGAATAAGAAAAACAGTCCTGGGCTGAGGTAGCTTCACTAAAGGATGCTACCAAACACTTTTAAAAAATAACAGTTTTTTACAAACTCTTTGAAAAAATGAAAGAGGAAGGAACACTTCCAAATTCATTTTATAAGGCCAGTGTTACCCAGATACCAAAACCAGACAAAACATTACAAGAAAACTGTAAACCACTATCCTTTATGAATATAGATACAAAAATACTCAACAAAATTAGGAAACTTAATCTAGCAAAATATGAAAAAGATTATATACCATGATTAGGTGAGACTTATCCCAAAAATGCAAGGTTAGTTTACCATCTAAAAACCAAGCAATGTAACACATCATATTAATAGAACAAAGGATAAAAACCACATGATTGGCCCAGTAGTCTCAGCAAAAGCAGTTGAAAAAGTTCAACATTGCTTCATGATTTAAAAAAAAACAAAAAAAACCAACACAGATTAAACATGGACAGGAATTTCCTTGACCAGATAAAGCATATCTATGAAAAACCTACAGCTAACAACTTGTTAATGGTGAAAGTTTGAATGCTATTTTCCAAAGATCAGGAAAAAGACAAGGTTGTCTGCTCTATTCAACATTGGATCCTAGACAGGATTATCAGGCAAGAAAATGAAATAAAAAGCATACAAATTGGAAAGGAAGAAGGAAAATTATTTTTTAATGTAACTTTTAAAATTTATTAATTTATTTCTTTTTGGCTGTGTTGGGTCTTCATTGCTGTGTGCAGGCTTTCTCTAGTTGTGGCGAGCGGGGGCTAGTCTTTGTTGCGGCGTGCAAGCTTCTCATTGCAGAGCACGGGCTGTAGGCTTCTGAGCTTCAGTAGTTGTGGCACAAGGCTCAGTAGTTGTGGCTTGCGGGCTCTAGAGCGCAGACTCAGTAGTTGTGACACACGGGCTTAGTTGCTCCACAGCATGTAGGATCTTCCTGGTCCAGCGCTCGAACCTGTGTCCCCTGTGTTGGCAGGCGGATTCTTAACCACTGCGCCACCAGGGAAGTCCCCAAAACTATCAATTTAAATATGATATTATATACAGGAAATCCTAAGAAATCAACCAAGAAACTGTTAGAACTTAATAAAGGTTAATTTCAATTTACAAAATCAGTTTACAAGATTGATAAAATACATAATATCAGTTTACAAAAATCAATTGTTTCTGTGCATGAAAAATCCAAAAATGAAATTAAGAAAATAATTCCATTTATAATAGCAGCAAAAAGAATAAAATACCTAGGAATAAATTTAACAAAAGCATAAAACTTACACCGTGAGAACTATAAAATATTGTTGAAAGAAACTAAGGAAGATCTAAATGAAACAAAGATATCCCATGTTCATGGATCAGAAGGCTTAATATTGTCAGCATGGCAGTTACTCCCCAAACTGATCTGTAGATTCAAAGCAATTCCTAACAAAATCTCAGCTACTTTTTTGTTGTTGTTTTTGCAATAATGGAAAAACTGAATCTTGAATTCATATGAAAAAACAAAAGGATCAGGGTAACCAAAACAATCTTCAAAAAGAATAAGATTATAGGACTCATATTTTGATTTCAAAATATACAAAGCTGAAGGAAAGACCATGTAATACTAGCAATAAAGACAGACATACAGACAAATGGAATTGAATTAGGAGTCCAGAAGTAAATCCTCACATTTATGGTAACTGATTTTCAACAAGGATCTTAAGTCACAATTCAATGGGGGGAAAAACGTCTTGTAACAAGTGGTGCTGGACACTGGATATCTACATGCAAAAGAATGAATTTGGACCCCTACCTCATGTTATACAAAAACATTAGCTCAAATGGATCACAGACCTAAATGTAAGAGCTAAAACTATAAAACCTTTCAGAAGAAAGTATAGGAGTAAATTTTCATGACCTTGGTTAGATGCAGTTTCTTGGATGACACCAAAACCACAAACAACAGAAGAAAAAAAATGAATGAATTGGACTTCATCAAAATTTTAAAAATTTATGCTTCAAAAAACAACATCAAGAACATGAAGGATAACCCACAGCATGGGAGAAAATATTTTTAGATGATATATCTGATACATAACTTGTATCTAGAATATATAAATAACAAACTCAATAATAAAAAGACAGATTACTCAATTTTAAAATGAGCAAAGGATCTGAATAGACATTTCTCCAAAGAAGATACCTATACAGCCAATAAGCACATAACAAGATTCTTGATATCACTGTCATCAAAGAAATGCAAATCAAAACCACAGTGAGATACCACTTTATACCCACTGGGATAGCTATGAATTAAAAGTCAGATAATAAACAAGTGTTGGCAAAGATGTGGAGAAATGGGAACCCTCATACACTGCTATTGGGAATGTAAAATGCAGCAGCCGCTATGGAAAACACTGACAGTTCCTCAAATGGTTATAGTGTTACCATATGACCCAGAAATTCCACTGCTAGGAATATACCCGAGAGAAATGAAAACATATCCACACAAAAACTTGTACACCCATACAAGTTTCATAGCATCACTATTTTCAGAGAGAGGGGGAAGATGGCGGAAGAGTAAGACACGGAGATCACCTTCCTCCCCACAGATACATCAGAAATACATCTACACGTGGAACAACTCCTACAGAACACCCACTGAACGCTGGCAGAAGACCTCAGACCTCCCAAAAGGCAAGAAACTCCCCACATACCTGGGTAGGACAAAAGAAAAAAGAATAAACAGAGACAAAAGGATAGGGACGGGACCTGCACTATTTTCAGTAGCCAAAATATGGGAACACCCAAATGTCTATCAATTAATAAATGGAAAAACAAATGTGATATATCCATATAATCTAATATTCAGCAATAAAAAAATATGAAGTACTACATACTATAACAGTTGAATCTTAAAAACATTATGCAGATTAAAAGACATCAACCACAAAAGACTACATATTGTATGAATACATTTATATGAGTTGTCCAAAATAGGTAAATCTATAGATACAGAAGGTATGTTAGTAGTTGCCCAGGCCATGAGGGACGTGGAGAGGCAGGGGTGGGGCAGGGAATGATGTATAAGTGCTACTAGGTATGGAGCTTCTTTTTTGGATGTGATAAAAGTTAATTGTGGTGATGGTTATACAACTCTGTGGATATACTAAAAAGCATCTGACTATACATTTTAGATGGATGAATTGTATGATATGTGAAATATATCTCAATAAAGCTGTTTAAAAAGAAGAGTTGAGATAATACAAAGTATATTCTCTGACCATAATGGAATTAATGTAAAGATCAATAAGAGAAGGATGACTGGAAATTAAACAACACAATTCTAAATAATCCTTGGGTCCAAAAGAATTTTTCAAGAGAAATTAGATATTCAAAAGATAAAGGAATACTATGAATGACATACACACACATGTAAATGTGGTGACTTAAATGAAATGGACCAATTCCATTAAAGTCACAAGTTAACAAAAGTTGTCCAAGGAGAAATACATAACCTTAATAGTCTTGTATCTATTAAAGAAAATTGAATTCATAGTTTAAAACTTTCTGAAAAAGAAATCTCTCAGCCCAGATAATTTCACTACTGTATTCTTCCAAACATCTGAAGAAGAAATATCAAATTCTGTACTACTTCTTCCAGAAAATACAAAAGGAGGGAACAATTTCCAGCTTATTTTATGAAACCAGCATTACCTTGATACCAAAACCAGACAGACACATACAAGAAAATAAAACTACAGACCAACATCCCTCATGAAGATAGACCCAAAAATCATTAACAGAATACTAGCAAGTGAAAGCTCAACTTCTCAACCTCTCAGGCCCGGCCCCTCTTCCAAAATCAGCAGATGCCCCAAGGGAAAGATGGTCACAAATGCTAGGCTCCTCCTTTCTGGATTTCCTTCTACATCTGGACACCATAGTTCTTCACTGCCCTGTTAATAGTCCAGTGCCTTCAAAAAGGATTTTTACTGCAGATTTTCTCAGTGGGAGGGTTAATCCAAAACACTTAGTTCATCATTACCAGAAGCAGAACCCTTCAGATCAACTTTTCATATCTCGAGATACATAACTGGATCTTTACTTATAGAAATATTGCCAAAAGAGGTTTTTAAGTCAAAAGCTTTCTTTTCTGCCTTGCATGTTGCCTTTCTCCTACCTAACAGCTAACATGTTGCTGAGGCCTTATTCTTTGCCAGGTAACAACTGTTTCATATGTGATGGCTTGTTTAATCTTCATATCACTATGAGTTTAGGTGTCAGTGTTCCCATTTACAGTTGAGGAAACAGACGCTCTGAGAGATTGTACATCTACAAAGTGACCTAGCTTGGATTCAAGTCCAGGTCTGTATCACTCCAAATTCTGGACTGTTTATCACTATAAGGTATGGCCTATCATGTGAGACAGCATGTTTGCATGTCTGTCTTCTTACCAGCTAGGCTATGGAATCCCTAAAAGAGCATTCTCTTGGTGTCCTGAAATTCCTTATTGCTTAAGAGACTCAAAATTAGGCATTGGCCTAATTTGTCTCCTTGGCTTCTACAGGCACTTACTAGGCACCCAGAGTATTTGTTCTCAGTGCTTCACATTATCTTACAAAAGCAGAATGTGATCAGAAGACAGTTAAACCTCACTGTTGTAAAGTAATGAAGAAAATATCTATACATCAAAATCAAACACTTATTTAAAACGTAGTAGAAATCAGATTTGTGGCTTACGAATGACATGGGTAGAAAAAAATGTATTTCATGAAAGAAGTAATATACTCACTGAAGTGTGATAAGTGCTGTGTAAAATACTACGTAAAAAATTGTGATCTTGAGTCTTTCCTGTGCCTGGTTCTGTCAGGGTTAGATATGGAAAGTGTCTTTGGATAGATTATTTTTTGTGGACAGGCTTTTGCAACCAACCCTCTTTTGGTATGTCCTTTAACCACCCCTCTGGTCTGGCTGTTTATCACGTTCTGCTTCTGCCTTGGTCTTCTGACTAGGTGTCCTCTCCAGCAACTATCTCATGCATCTTTATGTCTGAGGACACTAGGCCAGTGCCCTTGAAGGTAGTAGGTGCTAAAATATGTATACTGAATATGCAAAGGAATATACATTTAGTTAATCCCTAAGTAATAACGAAGTTCCCTGTAACTTGTTTCTGCAATAGCTTATAGGAGTTTATATCAGGAATAAGACATTTCTGGTCCAGAAGTTAATTTCATTCAGCCTGAGAACAAGGCCAAAAGGTAATCTTGTTTATGTCTATAATTGTACAAATACAATCTTTAATGAATATAATTATGCTTTAAAACCAAAAATTGGTGGCAAATATAGCAAAAATTTAACACTGGTTCTCTCTGGGTAGTTACTCCTTTTGTGTGCTTTTCTGTTTTCCAGTTTTCTTGCAATGAATAGTCATTACTTCTAGACCTAAGAAAATATTACCTTTGTTAAAAAGAACAGAGGAAAGAAAAGAAATTAAATCTGCATTGGAAAAAACTTTAGAGAGTATCTATTATTTTCAATAAGAAAATTCCCTCTGAACATGTCCTATAAGTATTTAACCATCCAGTAGCCCCTGCTTCTAAACTTCCGGGGACAAATAGCTATCTACTGAGGTATATTATTTTATTTTGCCAGCTCTGAGCCTTAAAACGTTTTCTCTTCTTTGTGCATTGATCCTTTTTATGCTCTTTAATACTCACAGAATTACATCAGATTCATCTACCACACGATATTCTTCGAAACATTATATTTAAAGGCAGCTCTTATGTGACTTTGGCAAATATTGAGGCAGTTTGTCTCTTTCTTTGTGTTCTAGCTTTGATTCTCTTTTATGAGCTATTACAAAGAACTGAAGTATATGCTTTAGCTTTATTTATTTTATAGACTCTTTTATCTTAGTTCTTAATTGAAAATGCAACTGACTTTAGTTTATATTTCTTAGTAAAGTAAGTTGCCTTTCACTAAAGTCCTATTAGATAATTGCCAAAATCAAGAGGTACTTCCTTCCTATTGTCCTAATTTCTATTATCCTAAGATACGTAAGAAGGAATTTCAAGACACCAAGAGGCCTTAAAGACCACAGGACAGTCTACTGCTTCTTTCTGTACTATTCAAAACATTATTACTTAAAAAGTAATGATAAAGTGGCAAAAGAGCCACATATTACCACATTTATTGTAGCCCTCTGCTCATGAAGTCTGTGTCCTCAAGGTTTTTCTCACAATCAAGATATCAGGTCTGTCTCCTCAAGGTTTTTCACAAATCATGAAATCATGTTTCAAAGTGGGACAATATTAAAACCCTGAGAGTAGATGTGATATGACAGCCAAACTCTGCTACCTCATGTTCATTGGCTCCAGTGAATGTCTCCTCTGTTCTTTGATGGTAATGTTAAATATCAAGCTGGTACAATTTTAAAAATAGATTTCTCAAAAGAATTTTGCAAGTATTACAGTTTAATTTGTTGCAATAATGTAAACTTTATCTTTTGGAATACAGGTGTGTTACAGATCTTAGTGTGGCTTACTTGAAAATAATTAATAGTCATAACTTAGTTATTTTCACCTTTTTCTCCTCAAAAGAGATTTTTTAAAACCATTAAGTGTATAGAGTTTCTCAGTATAGCTTAAGGCCTACAAATGGTAATTTAACCAAGAGTCTCTTAGAACCTTCTCTTGAGAAGTTTTAAATTACTGTGAATCAGTGGCTCTTTATAGAAAAATATTGTTCCCTGTTACCAATTAATGCTATTAGCTTCATATTCTATGATGAATTAGTGACATGGCTATACTTGCTACTGTAAGTGACATTGCTAAATGATAAAGTGGCCATAGTAGAGTGTGGGTAAGCTTCTAAATGAAGATAGCAACTTACCCACATATAGTACTTTTAGTCCCTCTTGAAATTCCACTAAAATGACAGTACAGAGATTTTTTTAAGGAATAAATCCATAATAACAAAGGAAAAAAGGAGAAAAAAATAAGGATTTGGAAACCAGAAAGTAAATAAATTTAGCACACTACCTGAAACCTAAGCCACCATAGGAAAAGACAAAGAAGCAACTGGATATATCGCAAAAACCTCCAAACATTCAGGACTTTGGGGTACCGGGAACATTGGAAGTAGGGGTGGGATAAAGATAGAACCAAAAATGAGGAGAGTTTATAGAAAGTTTCTTTAAGGAAACAGCTGATCTCCAGATCATCTCCTCTACCCAGGCTGGAGACTGGTGCTTTATTCCCTCAAGAGTATAAAATAGAGGGCCTCTGGACTGGGGAGCACTGGGCACAATTGAAGGTAGGGCTACCATATTGAAAACAGATGAAATGAGTGTATGCTTACTGAAAGCTAAGGTGCCCAGTCTTCATTCCTTACTCAACTTTCAGAATCTTGGCAACCTGTCCTTAACCTCTAGGCAGGAGACAAAAAGATGCTTTTCTGGAGAATCTGGCCAGCCCATGAATAAAGACCTGAAAATTTGACATTGGCTCAGCCCCAAGGAAAGAACCCAGGCAGATCATTTTACAGTAAAGCTCAGAGTCAACAAACCCATAAGCCAGAACTTCCAGTCAGCTTTTTAGCATCTACTCTTAAATATGAGCAGAGAACAAAGGATCAGTAAATACCTAAGTAAAGCTTCTTACATAAAAGATAGAGACCAAACAGATAGAAGTGGGAGGAAAGTAACTTGGATGAAACAGAATTCAGGGAGAAGGAACCTTCAGCAAAAACAACAAATACACTGTTACTAGTAGCCTCAGAGATAAGAGAAAAAATGAAATTCATAGAACATGAACAGAATGGTACTTTTAATAAAAGAAACAGCGTGGAACCAAAAAAAGAACTCTGGAAAATCAAAATTATGATAGCAGGAAAAAAAAATGTTCAGAAGATAAAGCTAGGTAGACCTCCCAAAAATAACCCCAAAATTGAAGTAATATAATATAGAGACAAGATATGAAAATTAGAAAGCCAATCCAAAAAGTCCAACATAACTAGAAATTGAAATATAAGATTTACATGGTAATTTTAAAATTCAGCCATAAGAGAGTGATGGCAGCAAGATGGTGAGTTATAAGTTTCCATTGCTCATCCCCTAACAGAAATACCAATTGAACAACTATCCATGAACAAAAATACCTTCACAAGAGCTAAGGATTCCAGGGCAGCACCAAAAGACCCAACCTTTGGGCCCACCCCAGCACCAGGCCAGCCCCTGTGTCCCCAGGCTTCAGACTCAATGCTGTATTCGAGTTCCAGGCTTACCCCAGCACCAGGCCAGCCCCTGCAACCCCAGACTCCAGGTAGGATATTGCCAACCCATCCTCCAGACTCACCCAGCACCAAGCCAGCCCCTGTGGCCTCAGACTCATCCCAATGCCAAACCAACCCTGGAAACCCAGGTTCCAACAAACCCCAGTAGACCTCAAAATTGGCCAACCCCCAGAGACCCAGGATCCAAACTCACCCTTGCAGATTCAGGTTTTAGGTACCACAGGCCCATCCCAGCACTAGGCCAGTCCCTACAGGATCAGGCTCAAGACCCACCTCTTACCATCAGTGCCCATGGACCCAGGCACAGGCCCCACTCACCTGCTGACCCAGGTACCTAAGTAGCCTACCCAAGTACTCCAGCAGTAAACCTGCTCACAGACCCCCACTAGACAACCTGTCCAAAATCTCTGAATAAGGAGACTGTTGAAAGGATTTCCCTGCCAAAGCCAATCTGTAAAGACTGAAATAAATGCCTACTTCTTCAGAGGCAGAAACACCAATGCAATGTGACAAGAATCACAAATAATCAGGGAAGCATGACACAATCAAAGGAACAAAATAAAACACTAATAACTTACCCTAAAGAAATTGAGATCTGTGAATTGCCTGACAAAGAATTCAAAATAATCATCTTAAAGGATCTCAGTGAGCTACAAAAGAACACAGACAACTAAGCAAAATCAGGGAAACAATACATGAAGAAAATGAGAAGTTCAACAAAGAGAAATCATAAAAATGAACCAAACAGAAATTCTAAAACAAAAGAACAAAATTACTGCACTGAAAAATTCTATAGAAAGCTTCAACAACAGAGCAATTAAACAAAAGAATCAGTGAGCATGAAAACAGGTCAATTGAAATTACCCAGTCAGAGAAAAAATAATGAAAAGCCTCCAAGACTTACAGAAGACCATGAAAATAAACAATATATGCATTATGGGAGTCCCAGAGGGAACAAAGAAAGAGAAAAGGGCAGAAAACTTATTGAAAGAAATAATGACAGAAAACTTCCCTAATCTGGAGAAGAAAATGAACATCCAGATCCATGTAGCCCAAGGAACCTCAAATAGATAAAAATATTAAGAGATCTTCACCATAGCACATTACAATCAAATTCTCAAGTCAAAGACAATTTTGAAATCAGCAGGAGAAAACCAACTCATCACATACAAGGGAACTCTTATAAGACCAGCACTGTATTTCTTAGCATACACTTTGCAGACCAGGAAAGAGTGGCATGATATATTCAAACTGCTGAAAGAAAAAACTGTCAACCAAAAATGCTATGCTTGGCAAGGCTATAGTTCAGAAATAAAGGAGAGAGAAAAACTTTCCCAGACAAAATCTGTG
This sequence comes from Globicephala melas, assembly GCF_963455315.2. Taxonomy (NCBI): domain Eukaryota; kingdom Metazoa; phylum Chordata; class Mammalia; order Artiodactyla; family Delphinidae; genus Globicephala; species Globicephala melas. The sequence goes on along the minus strand of NC_083317.1, from coordinate 128,807,727 downwards.
GGAGTTCATCATCACTAGACCTGCCTTACAAGAAATGCTAAAGAGAGTTCTTCAACCTTTCCTTAAAGGATGCCAACTAACATAAAAACATAGGAATTATAAAACTCACTGTAAAAGTAAGAATATAGTCAAGTTCAGAATATTTTAATACTATAAGGATGATGCATAAATCACTTTTAACTCTGCTATAAAAGTTAAAAGGCAAAATAATTTAACTGTAACTACAATAATTTTATAGTGAATACACAATCCATGAGTTATAAATTGTGACATCAACAACATAAAATGTGACAGGAGGAAAAGTTAAAACATAACAGATTTTGTATGCAGTCAAATTTAAGCTGTTGTCAACTTCAAATACTTTCATAACTATAAGATGTTTCATATAAGCCTCATGATAACCAAAAATAACCAAAACAGTCAGAAACAAATTAACAAAATGGCAATAGTAAGTCCTTACCTATAAATAATTACTTTAAATGTAAATGGATCAAAATCACCAACCAAAAGACACAGAGTGGCTAAATGACTACAAACAAGATTGTACAGTATGCTGCCTACAGGAGACTCATTTTAGCTTTAAGGACACACAAAGCCTAAAAGTGAAGGGATGGAAAAAGATATTCCATGCAAATGGAAACAAAAAGAAACCTGGGTTAGCTATCCTTATGTCAGACAAAAGATTTTAAAATAAAGACTAATAAAAGAGAAAGAAGGACATTGCAGAATGATACAGAGATCAATCCAACAGAGAATATAACAGTTGTAAGTATTTATACACCCCAACGTGTAAGAGCACCTAAATATATAAAGCAAATATTATCAGACTCAAATGGAGAAATAAACAGTACTACAATAACAGTAAGTGTTTTTACTACTGCACTTTCATCAATGCATAGATCATACAGACAGAAAGTCAATAAAGGAAATACCGGCCTTAAACAACGTGTAGACCAAGTGGAACTAACAGACCTATACAGATCATTCAGATCATTCCATTCAATAGCAACAGGATACACATTATTTTCAAGTGCACATGGAACTTTCCCTAAGATCATATTTTAGGCTACAAAAAAGTCTTACTAAATTTTAAAAGATTGAGTTATATCAAGTATCTTTTCTGACCACAGTGGTGTGAAACTAGAAATCAATAACAGAAGGAAAATTCACAAATGTGTGGGAAGTAAAAAACACTCCTGAATAATATACAATGAAGGAAAATCAGTTCTAAGAAGGAAGTTTATAGCAATAAATGCCTACATTAATAAAAAAAGAAAGATCTCAAATAACCTAACTTTACACCTCAACAAAGTAAAAAGCAGACTAAACCTGAAGTTAGCAGAAGGAAGGAAGTGATAAAGATCAGAACAGAAATAAATGAAATAGAGACTAGAAAAGATCAGTGAAACTAAGAGATGTCTTTTTAAAAAGATAAACAAAATTGACAAACATTTAGCTGGACTAAGAAAAAGAGAAGACTCAAATAAAATTATAATTGAAGAGGAAGCATTACAACTGATACAGAAACACAAAAGATCATGTAAGACTACTGTAAATACTTACATGCCAACAAATTGGATAACCTAGAAGAATGGATCAATTCCTAGAAACATACAACCTACCAAGACTGAACAGGAAACCTGAATAGACCAATAACAAGTAAGGAGATAGAATCAGTAATCAGAAACCTCCCAAAAAAGAAAAGTCTGAGACCTAATGATTTCACAGTTGAATTCTACCGGTGAAAGAATGAACTCAAATTATTCTCAAACTCTTCCCAAAAAGTGAAGAGGAGGGAATACTCCCAAATTCATTTTATGAGACCAGCATTACTCTTGTACCAAAGTCAGATAAGGACACTATAAGAAAAGAAAATTATAAGCCAAGATCTCTGATAAACATAGATACAGAAATCCTCAACAAAATACTGGCAAACTGAATTCAACAACACATTAAAATGATCATACACCATGATCAAGTGGGGTTTATGTCTAGGATGCAAGGATGGTTTGACATGCAAATCTATAAATGTCATATACCACATTAAAAGAATAAAGGACAAAAGCTATACGATCAACTCAATAGATACAGAAAAGCATTTGACAAAATTGAACACCCTTTCATGATTAAAAAAAAAAAAACTCTTATCAAGTTAGGTGTAGAAGGAATGTACCTCAACATAATAAAGGCTATGTATGACAAGTCCACAGCTAACATAATACTCAATGGTAAAAAGGTGAAAGCTTTTCCTCTAACATCAGGAACAAGACAAGGATGCCCCACTCTTGCCACTTTTATTCAAGTGGAAGTCTTAGCCAGAATAATTAGGCAAGAAAAGTAAAGAAGAAGTATCCAAACCAGAAAGGAAGAAGTAAATTTTTTTCTTTGCAAATGGCATAATATTATATACAGAAAACCCTTAAAGACCACAAAAAACTGTTAGAAAAAAATAAATGAATTTCAGAAAGTTGCAGGATACAAAATGAACCTACAAAAATTAGTTGCATTCCTATACACTAACAACACTGAAATATATAAAATCTTAATGAAAGAATATGAAGAGGGGGCTTCCCTGGTGGCACAGTGGTTGAGAGTCCGCCTGCCGATGCAGGGGGCGTGGGTTCGTGCCCCGGTCCGGGAAGATCCCACATGCCGCGGAGCGGCTGGGCCCGTGAGCCATGGCCGCTGAGCCTGCGCGTCCGGAGCCTGTGCTCCGCAACAGGAGAGGCCACAACAGTGAGAGGCCCGCGTACCGCTTAAAAAAAAAAAAAAAAAAGAATATGAAGAGGACAGAAGAAAATGGAAAGATACCCCATCTTCATGAGTTGGAAGAATATTGTTAAAATATCCATGTTACTCAAAGTGATCTACAGAGTCAGTGCAATAACTATCAAAATTCCAATGACATTTTTACAAAAATAGAAGAACAATTCTAAAATTCATACAGTACTAGAAAAGAACATGAAGCAATGGTAATGAACAAAAGCAAAGCTGGAGGCATCACACTACCTGATTTCAAAATATACTACAAAGCTATAATAAAACAGCATAGTACTGGCATAAAAACAGACATATATACTAATGGAACGGAGTAGAGAACCCAGAAATAAATCCATACATTTATGGTCAACTGATCTTTTTCTTTTGGCTGTGTGGGTCTTCGTTGTTGCATGCAGGGGCTACTCTTTGTTGTGGTGCACAGGCTTCTCATTGTGGTGGCTTCTTTTGTTGTGGAACACAGGCTCTAGGCATGCGGGCTTCAGTAGTTGTGGCATGCGGGCTCAGTAGCTGTGGCATGCAGGCTCTAGAGCACAGGCTCAGTAGTTATGGCGCATGGGCTTAGTTGCTCCGCAGCATGTGGGATATTCCCGGACCAGGGCTCGAACCCATGTCCATTGCATTGGCAGGCAGATTCTTAACCACTGCACCACCAGTGAAGTCCCTGGTCAATTGATCTTTTTCAAAGGTGCCAAGAACACACATGAGGAAAGGACAGTCTCTTCAATAAAGGGTGTTGGAAAAAAATAATAAAAGGTGTTGGAAAAACTGGTTATCCATACGCAGAAGAATGAAATGGGACCATTTTCTCACTCCATATAAAAAATCAACTCAAAATGGATTGAAGACTTAAATGTAAGACCTGAAACTATAAAACTACTAGAAGAAAACATAGGGAACAAGCTTCTTGACATTGATTTGTGGGGGTGGGGGAATATATCCCAAAAGCACATGCAACAAAAACAAAAATAGACAAATAGAATTGAATCAAACTAAAAAGCTCCTAGTGGGAAACAACAGAGTGAAGAGAGAACCTATGGAATGGGAGAAAGTATTTGCAAACCATACATCTGATATTGAAAATATTATAAGGAACTCTAACAACACAATACCAAGAAAACAACTAATTTTAAAAATAGACAAAGAGGGGACTTCCCTGGTGGTCCAGTGGGTAAGAGTCCATGCCCCCAATGCAGGGGGTCCAGGTTCAATCCCTGGTTGGGGAACTAGATCGCACATGCCTGCCACAACTAAGAAGCCTGCAAATGCAGCTAAGAAGTCCACATGCCACAACTAAGAAGTTTGCATGCTGCAACTAAAGATCCTGCATGCCACAACTAAGACCCGGCACAGCCAAAATAATAGAAAGAAAGAAAGGAAGGAAGGGAGGGAGGGAGAGAGGGAGGGAGGGAGGAAGGAAGCAAGAAAGAAAGAATACAAATCGACAAAGGACCTGAATAGAATTTCTCAAAAGGAGACATACAAATGGCCAACAGATAAATGAAAAGATGCTGAATATCGCTAATCATCAGGGAAATACAAATCAGAACCACAACAAGATTTCACCTCAGACCTGTTAGAATGGCTTTTATCAAGAAGACAAAAGGTAACAAATGAGGATGTAGAGAAAAGGGATCCCTGGTACACTGTTGATGGGAATGTAAATTGGTACAGCCATTATAGTAAAGAGTATGGAGGGTTCCTCAAAAAATTAAAAATAAAACTAACTTATGATCCAGCAAATCTACTTCTAGGTATATATCCAAAGGAAATGAAATCAGTGTCTTTTTTTTTCTTTCATTTACTGAATACTGTTTTATTTCTGAGCAAAAATGGAAATATGCTAGTGGCATGTGACATTTTCTGGGCTCTAAAGAAACTCTCCTTTCTCAAATGATGACTGATTTAGAACCAAATGTAATGGTCTTTTTAACCACAGTAAATTATTAAGATAATTTTTGTTTCTAACTCCAAGCCCTTAAAAGTACAGGCTTCAAAGACTAGCCCCTTAACTTAAGCAAAATATTCTGTGACATAAATCGTAGCAATATTTTCTTAGATAGTCTCCCAAGGCAAAAGAAAGAAAAGCAAAAATAATCAAATGGGACTTAATCAAACTTAAAAGCTTTTGCACAGCAAAAGAAACCATTAGCAAAATGAAAAAACTTATGGAATGGGAGAAAATATTTGAAAAGATGGGACTAACATGGGGTTAATTTCCAAAATATATTTTACATACAACTCAAAATCAAAAAAACAAACTACCCAGTGAAAAAAAGGGTAGATCCAGAAATAAACCCACACATCTATGATCAATCTATGACAAAGGAGGCAAAAATATACAGTGGAGAAAAGAAAGTCCTTCAATAAGTGGTGCTGGGAAAACTAGACAGCTACATGTAAAAGAATGAAATTAGAACATTCTCTAACACCATAAACAAAAATAAACTCAAACTGGATTAAAGACCTAAATGTAAGACCATATACCATAAAACTCAGAGGAAAACATGGGCAGAACTCTGTTTGACAGAAATAGCAGCAATATCTTTTTTGATCCATCTACTAGAGTCATGGAAATAAAAACAATAAACAAATGGGACCTAATTAAACTTATAAGATTTTGCACAGCAAAGGAAACCATAAACAAAACAAAAAGACAACCTACAGAATGGGAGAAAATATTTGCAAACGATGCGACCAACAAGGGATTAATTTCCAAACTATACAAACAGCTCATACAGCTCAATATTAAAAAAATAAACCCAATCAAAAATGGGCAGAAGACCTAAATAGACATTTCTCCAAAGAAGACATACAGATGGCCAGCAAGCACATGAAAAGATGCTCAACATCATAATTATTAGAGAAATGCAAATCAAAATTCCAGTGAGGTATCACATCACTCTGTTCAGAATGGCTATCATCAAAAAGTCTGCAAACAATAAATGCTGGAGAGGGTGTGGAGAAAAAGGAACCCTCCTACACTCGCACTGTTGGTGGGAATGTAAACTGGTACAGCCACTACAGAGAACAGTCTGGAGGTTCCTTAAAAAACTGAAAATAGAGCTACCGTGTGATATGATCCTGCAATCCCATTCCTTGGCATATATCCAGAAACGATGAAAACTCTAATTCAAAAAGATACATGCACCTTAATATTCATAGCAGCACTGTTTATACTAGCCAAGACATGGAAACAACCCAAGTGCCCATCAACAGACAGTTTAAGGAGATGTGACATACATATATATGTATATGATTTAGCCATAAAGAAAGAATGAAATATTGCCATTTGCAGCAACATGGATGGACCTAGAGATTATCTTACTAAAAGTGAAGTAAGTCAGACAGAAAAACACAAATATTGTATATGTGGAACCTAAAAAATAATACAAATGAATCTGTATACAAAAGAGAAACAGACTCACAGACATAGAAACAGACTCACAGGTTATTTGTAATAACCTGTAAAGGAAAATAATCTGAAAAAATATATATATCTGAATCACTTTAAACTAACACAATATTGTAAATCAACTATACTTCCATTTAAATAAATAGATAGATAAATAAATAAAATAGTCACTTTGCCCACCTCCCCCAAAGAAAAAAGACTGGCCTTTTCTCAAATTACTACAGTTGCAACTTGTGTCTTTTCTTTCTTTTTCCTTTTCTACCTCTTTTTTCCCCTTTTTTAGGTATAACTGACATATAACATTATACTAACATTATATTAGTTTCAGGTGTACTTCATGATTTGCTGTTCATATGTATTGCAAAATGATCGCCGCAATAAGTCTGCTTAACATCTGTCACCATACATGGTTACACTTTTTTTTCTTGTGATGAGAACTTCTAAGATCTACTCTCTTAGTAACTTTCAAATATGCAGTACAGTATTATAAACTATAATTACCATGCCATACATTACATCCCAGGACTTATTTATTTTATAATTGGAAGTTTGTAGTATTTGACCCCCTTAACCCATTTCACCCACCCCCTACCCTACTCTGGCAAATACCCATCTGTTCTCTGTATCCGTGATCTCTCAGTTTGGGGGTTTGGTGGTGGTGGTGGTAGTTTTTAAATTCCATGTGTAAGTGAGATCATACAGGATTTGCCTTTCTCTGACTTACTCACCTACATAATGCCCTCAGGGTCCATCCATGTTGTCACAAATGGCAAGGTTTCAATCTTTTTTATAACTGAGTAATATCCCATTGTGTATATATACCACATTTTCTTTACCTATTCATCCATTGATGGAAATTTAGGTTGTTTCCATATCTTGGCTATTATAATTAATGCACAGTGAACATGGGGGTGCATACATCTTTTTGAGATGTTGCTTTTTCTTTTGATAAATACCCAGAAGTGGAACTGCTAGATCATATGGTAGTTCTCTTGGCAATTTTTTAAGGAGCTCCCTGCTGTGTTCCATAGTGCTGCACTAATTTACATTTCACAGCACACAAGAGTTCCCTTTTCTTCACATCCTTGCCAATATTTGTTATTTCTTGTCTTTTTGATAACAGTCACTCTGACAGGTGTGAGGTGTCTCACTGTGGTTTTGATTTTCATTTCCCTGATAATTAGTGATGTTCAGCATCTTTTCATATACCCGTTGGCCATTTGTGTGTCTTCTTGGAAAAATGTCTATTAAGATCCTCTGCCATTTTTTTAGTTTGTCTTTTTACTGTTGAGTTTTATGAGTTCTTTATATATTTTTAATATTAACCCTTATCAGCTATATAATTTGCAAATATTTTCTCTTATTCAGTATGTTGCCTTTTTATTTTGTTGATGGTTTCCTTTGCTGTGCAGAAACTTTTTAGTTTGATGTAGCTTACTTGTTTATTTTGTTGGCTTGCTTTTGGTGTCAGAGCCAAAAAAATTCGTTGCCAAGACCAATGTCAAGGAGCTCACAGCCTAGAAGCTAGAAGTTTTACAGTTGCAGGTCTTACATTCAAGTCTTTAACCCATTTTGAGTTGGTTTTTGTATGTGATGTAAGACAGTGGTCCAGTTTCATTTTTTTGCATGAAGCTGTCCATTCTTCACAACACCCTTTATTGAAGAGACTGTCCTTTCCCCATTGTATATTCTTGGTTCCTTTGTTATAAATCAATTGACCATATATGTGTGGGTTTATTTTTGGGCCCTATTCTGTTCCACTGATCTGTGTGTCTGTTTTTATGACAATCATACTGTTTTGATTATTATAGTTTCGTAGTATATTTTGAAATGAGGTAGTGTGATGCTCCAGTTTTGTTCTTCTTGCTCAAGTTTGCTTTGACTATTTGGGATCTTTTATAATTCCATACAAATTTTAGGATTATTTGTTTTATTTATGTGGAAAATGCCATTGGAATTTTGATAGGGATTTCATTTAATCTGTAGATTGCTTTGGGTAGTATGGACATTTTAACAACATCAATTATTCCAGTCCATGAGAATGAAATATCTCCATTTATATGTATCTTCAATTTCATTCATCAGTGTCCTGTGGTTTTCAGTGCACAGATCTTTCACCTCTTTGTTTAAATTTATTCCCAAGTATTTTATTTCATTCTTGATGCAGTTGTAAATGGGGTTGTTAATTTCTCTTTCTGTTAGTTCACTGTTACTGTACAGAAATGCAACAGATTTTTGTATATTGATTTTGTATCTTGCATTTTTACTGAGTTTATTTATTAGTTTTCTTACAGTTCTTTGGTGGATTCTTTAGGGTTTTCTATATATAATATTATATCATCTGCACATAGTGACAGTTTTACTTCATTTCAAATTTGGATGGCTTTTATTTCTTCCTCTTGCCTAATTGCTCTGGCTAGGACTTCCAGTGCTACATTGAATAAAAGTAGCAAGAGTGGATACCCTTTTCTTGTTCTTGGTCTTAGAGGAAAAGCTTACAGCTTTTCACCATTGAGTATGATGTTAGCTATAGACTTGTTATATATGGCCCTTATTATGTTGAGGTATGTTCCCTCTATACCCATTTTGTTGAGAGTTTTTATAATAAATGGATGTTGGATTTTGTCAAATGATTTTTCCATATCTATTCAAATGATCATATGTTTTTTACCCTTCCTTTTGTTAATTTGGTGTATCATGTAGATTGATTTGCAGATGTTGAACCATTCTTGCATCCCTGGAATAAATCCCACCTGATCTTGGTTTGGATCTTTTCACTTTATTGTTGAATTCAGTTTGCTAATATTTTGTTGAGGATTTTTTCATCTATAGTCATCAGGAATATTGGCCTGCAATTTTCTTTTCTTGTGGTATCCTTGTCTGGTTTTGTTATTTGGGGGTAATGCTGACCTCAAAATTAGTTTGGATGTTTCTTCCTCTCCTATTTTTTAGAAGAGTTTGAGAAGGATTAGTATTAATTCTTTTCAGATGCTTGATAGAATTCACCAGTAAACCTGTCTGGTCCTAAGCTTTTGTTTGTTGGGAGGTTTTTCATTACTGATTCAATCTCCTTACTAGTAATTAGTTCAGATTTTCTTTTTTTCATAATTCAAGTCTTGGTAGGTTGTATGTTTCTAGGAATTTATCCATTTTTTTCTAGGTTGTCAAGTTTGTTGGTGTATAATTGTTCATAGTAATCTCCTATAATCCTTCGTGTTTCTGTAGTATCACTATTACTGTTTTTTCTGTCACTTCTGATTTTATTTGAGTTCTGTCTCCCTCTCTCTCTCTCCTGTTTGGGAGTATAGCTACAGGTTTGTCAATTTTGTTCATCTTTTCAAAGAACCAGTTCTTAGTTTCATTGACTTTTCATTGTCTTTTTAGTCTCTTTTTCATTTATTTCTGCTCTGATCTTTGTTGTTTCCTTCCTTCTACTACTTTTGGGTTTCATTTGTTCTGCTTTCTCTCATTGCTGGTGGAGTAAAGTTGTTTATTTGAGGTTTTTTCTTGGGTTTTGATATAGACATTTATTGCTATGAATTTTCCCCTTAGAACACTTTTCACTGTATCCTCTAAGTTTTGGTATGTTGTATTTCCATCTTGATTTGTCTCAAGGTATTTTTTTACTTTCTTTTATTTCTTCTTTGACATATTAGTTGTTCAGTAGCATGTTGTTTAATCACTACATATTTGAGAATTTTCCAGTTTTCTTCTTGTAATCAATTTATAGTTTCATACAGTTGTGCTCAGAAGAGATGCTTGATATGATTTCAACTTTCTTAAGTATACTGACTTGTTTTATAGCCTAACGTATGATCTGTCTTGGGGAAAGTTTCTCATGCACTTGTGAAGAATGTGTATTTTCTTGCTTTTGGATAGAATGTTTTGTATGTATCTGTTAAGTTCATCTGATCTAACATGTCATTTAAGGCTGATGTTTCCTTATTGATGATTTTCTGTCTGGATGATCTATTCATTGATAAAAGTGTGGTATCTAAGTATCTTACTATTATTGTATTGCTGCTTATTTGTACATTTAAGTCTGGTAATATTTGCTTTATATATTTATGTGCATAAATATTTACAAATGATGTGTCCTCCTGTTGGATTGATCTCTATATCATTCTGTAATGCTCTTCTTTCTCTCTTATTACAGTCTTTATTATAAAGGTTTTTGTCTGACACAAGTATAACTAACCCAGCTTTCCTTTTGTTTCCATTTACATGAAATCTTTTTCCATCCCATGACTTTTAGTCTGGGCGTGTCTTTACAGTCAGTAAGTTTTTTGTATGCAACATATAGATAGGTCTTGTTTTCTTATCCACTTAGCCACTCTGTGTCTTTTGATTGGAGAATTTAGTCCATTTACATTTAAATTGTTGATAGGTATGTACTTATCGCCATTTTTTAACTGTTTTCTGATTGTTGCTGTAGTTCTCTGTTTATTCTTCTCATGTTCTCTTTATGGTGTGATGACTTTCTTTCATGGTATGCTTAGATTCCTTTCTGTTTATCTTTGGTCTATCTTTTATGGGTTATTGCTTTGTGAGTACCATGAGGCTTACATATAACAAATTATACTGAGTCAATTTTAACTTGATAGGAACTTAAGCTTGAATGCATTTTAAAGCTCTACATTTTTGCTGTCTCCTGCCATGTTTTGCTTTTGATGTCACATTTTACATCTTTTATCTTGTATATATCTTAACCAATTATTATATAGTTTTACCACTTTCATCTTTTAGCTTTCATACTAGCTTTATAAGTGATTAATTCACCATCTTTACTATATATTGGCCACTACCAGTGAGATTTATACTTTCATATGTTTTCTTGTTACTAATTAGTACCATTTTTTTAAATTTTTTAATTATTTTTTTAATTTTTGGCTGTGTTGGGTCTTCGTTGCTGTGCGTGGGCTTTCTCTAGTTGTGGTGGGCAGGGGCTACTCTTCATTGTGGTGCACGGGCTTCTCCTTGCGGTGGCTTCTCTTGTTGCAGAGCACGGGCTCTAGGCACATGGGCTTCAGTAGTTGTGGCACGCAGGCTCAGTAGTTGTGGCTCATGGGCTCTAGAGCGCAGGCTCATTAGTTGTGGTGCACAGCTTAGTTGCTCCACGGCATGTGGGATCTTCCCGGACCAGGGATAGAACCCATGTTACCTGCATTGACAGGCAGATTCTTATCCACTGTGCCACCAGGGAAGTCCAGCACTGTTTTCTTTTTTTCAATTCAAAAAAAAGTACCTTTCTTTTATTTCTTGTAAGGCAAGTTTAGTGGTGATAAACTCCCTAAGCTTTGCTTGTCTGGAAAACTCTTTATCTCTTCTATAATTCTTGATGAAAATGTTGCCTGGTAGAGTACTCCTGGCTAGAAGTTTTTTCTTTTAGTACTTTGAATATACCATCCTGCTCCCTTCCAGTCTACAATTTTTCTGCTGAAAAATCAACTTATAGGGGTTTCCTTGTATGTAGCTAGTTGTTTTCCTCTTGCTGCTTTTAAGATGCTCTCCTTGTCTTTAACTTTTGACACTTTAACTATAATATGTGTTCCTGTGGATCTCTTTGGGCTACTCTCTTTTGGAACTCTCTGGGCTCCCTGGATCCAGATGTCTGTTTCTTTCCCCATGTTAGGGATATTTTCAGCCATTATTTCTTCAATTAAGTTTTCTGCTCCTTTCTCTTCTCCTTTTCAGACCCCTGTAATGGGAATGTTGGTCTGTTTGCTGTCCCGTAAGTCTTTTAAGCAGTCTTCACTTTCTTTCAATATTTTTGTTTTGTTTTTGCTCCTCTGATTGTGTGAGTTCCACTACCCTATCTTTGAGTTCACTGATCTTTTCTTTGCTTCATCTAGTCTGCTGTTGAACCCCTCTAGTGTATTTCAGTTCAGTTATTGTATTCTTCAGTTCTGTGACTTCTATTAAGTACTTTCTTATACTTTCTGTCTTCGTTGAAGTTCTCACTGTATTCATTCTTTTTTTCTTCTGAGTTTGGTGAGCGTTTTTATGACCCTTATTTTGAACTCTTTATCAGGCAAGACAATTATCTCCATTTCATTAAGGATTTTTTCTGAGATTTTTTTTTTCTTGTTCTTTAGTTTGGAACATATTCTTCTCTTTCTTCATTTTGCTTGACTCTCTGTGTTGGTTTCTATGCATTAGATAAAACAAACACCTCTCCCAGTCTTGAAGTAGTGGCCTCACATAGGAGATGAACCTTATGGTTCAACCCTGCCCTAGCTCGTGGTTGTCTGTCAAATCTCTGTACTTATCCAAGCATCCTATTTTAAGTTTGATGGTTCCCTGTAGTTGAGGGTATGCAAAGACCGGTCAGTGTCCCAAAAGGAAGGATCTCAGTCAGCACCTAGATTCAGGCTGATTACAAGCCAGACTCTCATCAGCAGCTCTTAAATTATGCAAATATATACAGTCCTGTGGAACCACAAGTATAAGCCCCACTGGCCATCAGAACTAAGTAATTGGGAGGTATTCCTGGGCAGCAATCGAAAAACATCAGGGGTGCCAGATGACTATATAAACTCCTTTCTGGGAGATACCAGCAGGCTGATGCAAGGCAAAGTAAGAGTGCAAAGATGGCATCCATCAGCCTGTGTTCCTGAAAGCACCTCCATAGGGCCCTAGATGTGAGCCAAACCTGAGGCCTGTGACTAAGGCCAGTGACCCAGCACACACAACTAGGCCTCTTTCACAGAAAGACTAGGTGGGGTTATATTTCACTCTGTTGTTTGTGTAGTGCTCTGAGCATGGTCGCTTACTATGAACTGTCTCTCCAGTCGTTACAGTCTCATGGTACCTGGGAATGCAAGCCTCTCTGGCCACCAGAGCCAGGTGATCAGAAGGTGTCCCCTGGGTGGCAGCCACAAAAACCAGGGCTCCAGACGTATATAAAAACTCCCCTCCAGGAGATACTGGCATGCTGGAGTGCAGCAGAGGGAGAGTATGAAGGCACTTTGAGGTCTCTGGAAGGGATTACCCTTAGATCTGTGATTAATTAAGAATTCTACCTCTCTGACTGCAGCTTTGATGGTAAGCTAATAGGCTTCTTTAACAGAGAGACTGGGCTCCTGGGTGTGTTGCCTCTTGCTGTGCCCTGGGATTGGTAGCTCTTTAAGAATTCTTTCTCCATTGGTTACAGTCCTGTGGAACCCGTGAGTATAAGCCCTGGTGGCCACCAGAGCCAGACAATCTAGAGATGTCCCTGGAGGCAGCCACAATAACTAAGGAGTCAGACAAGTTTATAAGCTCCTTCCTGGGAGATACTGACCAGCTAGAATATGGCAGAAGGGAGCTCAAAGACTGCATCCATCAGCCTTCATTCCCTGAGAGCGCCTCCACAGGCCTCTAGACGTGTGCCAAACCAGCAGCCTGCCCCTTAGGCCCAAGTTCCTGGATAAGCAAATAGGCCTCTCACTGAAAGACAAGGAGTGTGTTTCAGTCTGCTATGTGTGCTGTGCCCTGATGTGGTGGCCTGCTAAGAACTGTCTCCAATTGCTATGGTCCCATGAAACCCAGAAACACAGGCCTCCAGAGCCAGGCAATCAAGTGGCATCCCGTGGGTGGCAGCAACAAAAACTGGAGCACCAGCCTTATGTAAAAGCTTTCCTCTGAGAAATACTTGTGCTCTGTAAGGCGGAGGGAGAGTGGGAAACTGGTGCCCTGTGGCTGGAGTGAGGCGCAGAGGGAGAGTGTAAACATGGTGCCTGCTAGTCTGTCCTTTCACAGTAGCCCAGCAGGCCCCCAGATGTGTGTTAAATTAGACGCTTGCCCCTTAGGCCGAGGCTTTAAGATAAGGAAATTAGCCTCCTTAACAGAAAATCTGGGCACCTCTATAGCGGCTGCTTCTGTACTTGGCCCTGGGGCAGGTGAGTCCAAGCATGCAAGCCCTTTAAGAGCCTTTTCTCACTTCACTAGAGCATTGTAGGTCTCATGAACTCAAGCCTCATTGGTTTTCAAAGCTAAGTGTTTCAGAGAGAGTCCGGATCAAGATGGCAGAGAAAGAAAATCTAAGCTTATTTCCTCCCACAGAGCCACTAAAACTACTAAAACTATGGAACAACTGTCTCTGAGAACAGCCTGAAGACTAGCAGGACAGATTTTCTACAACCATAGATATAAATAAAAGGCCACATCAAGACAGGTAGGAGAGGCAGAGATGCAGTGCAGCAGAACCCATACCCCTGGTGTGGCAATCCCACAAGCAGGAGGGATATCGTAACCAAGGAGGTTTCCCCTGAGGAGCAAGGGGCCCCAGCCCCATGTCGGGCTTCACAGCCCACAGGCCTGCTCAGGGAAGATGAGCCCCTGCAATGTCTGGCTTTGAAAATCAGCTGGGCTTATGTCCAGGAGAGCCTAAGGCTCCACTCTTTGTGTGTGTGTGTGTGGTGTTAGAAGTGTTCTAATTCCATTCTTTTACATGTAGCTGTGTGTGTGTGTGTGTGTGTGTGTGTGTGTGTGTGTGTGTGTGTGCGCGTGTGGTGTTAGGGAGCGTTCTATTTCCATTCTTTTACATGTAGCTGTCCAGTAAGGCTCCACTCTTGAAGAGCTTGTACAAACTCACTCTGAGTCCCAGCACAGAGATAGCAGCTTGGAAAGAATCTGAATCATACAAGAGGGAGATTCATTGACTAATTTTAGGGCATGTGTCAGAGGGGCAGGTTTCTGGTGAAACTTTCTCCAGGGATAGAAGTGCTGGTGGGCTCCCTTTTTGTTTTTGCTCTCCTTCCACGCAGCTGGCCTGGCTCTGGCAGGCACCATTTCTGTCATTCTCCATCAACCTACCTAACACCTGGCATCCATCCCCAGCATTCCTCTGAGAACTCACCCCACCCAACCCACCAACCTCAGCCATCCCCTCCAAAGCAACTCCCACCCTGCCCCACCTGGCAGGTGGCCCCAACCAGCACCAGTGCCCCTCAAAAGTGGCTCCTGCTAGAGGGGACCATCCTTGCACACTAATGTGCCCACAGCAATCGCAGCCAGGCCTCATGAATGGCCAGGCTGGGGACTAGCCCTGCCCACCAGGGTGTCAACAGCAGTTGCGGCCAAGCCACTCAGCTAGCCAGACCAGGGACCAGCTCCATCTACCAGTGCACCCACAGCACTTGCAGCCCAACCACAACAAGAGAACATACACAGTGCATACAGGGGATAACCAGGAGCACCTCGCTCTGGTGACCAGGGGTGATGTTGCCACTGGGCCCCACAGGACACCTACATAAGACCAGTCTTTCAAGACTGGGAGATGTAGCTGATACACATATTATGTAGAAACAAACACAGACAGTTAGGCAAAATGAGGAGACAAATAAGAAAACAAGACAAAACCAAAAGAAAAAAATTAAACAAAATGGAGATAAGCAATTAACCAGATAAAGGGTTCAAATCAATAGTCTTAAAGTTGTTCACTGGACTCTGGAGAAAAATAGATGAACTCAGTGAGAACAGTAACAAGATAGAAAACACAGAAAAGAACCAATCAGAACTAAAGAATAAAATAACAGAAATGAAAAATACACCAGAGGGAATCAGCAGACTAGAGGATGCAGAAGAATGTATCAGCAATCTGAGACAGGGTAGTGGAAGTCACCCAATCAAAACAGCAAAAAATAATAATAATAATTTGTAAAATGAGGATAGTTTGGGACTTCCCTGGTAGTCCAGTGGTTAAGACTCCACACTTCCACTGCAGGGGGCCCGGGTTTGATCCCTGGTCAGGGAAGTTCCCCATGCCACATGGTGTGGCCAAAAAATAATAATAAATAAAATTAGATTAAATTTAAAAAAAAAACTAAGGATAGTTTAAGGGACCTGTGAGACAACATCATGTGTACTAACATTCACATTACAAGGGTCTCAGAAGGAGAAGAGAGAGCAAAAGTTTTCTTCAAAACCTATTTGAAGAAAAATGACTGAAAACTTTCCTAACCTGGCTAACAAAACAGACATCCAAGTGCAGAAAGCATAGGGAGTCCTATATAAGATGAACCCAAGACACCCATACCAAGATACATTATAATTAAAATCTCCAAAGTTAAAGACAAAGAGAGAATCTTTAAGGCAACAAGAGAAAAGCAACAAGGGACTCCCACATAAGACTGTCAGCCAATTTGTCAGCAGAAACTTTACAGGCCAGAAGGGACTGACATGATATTTAAAGTACTAAAAGAAAGAAAGCTTACAAACAAGAATACTCTACCTGGCAAGGTTACTGTTCAGAATTGAAGTAGAGATAAAGGGTTTCCCAGACAAGTAAAAGCTAAAGGAGCTCATCACCGCTAAATAAGCCTTATTAAGAAATGTTAAAGGGACTTCTTTAAACAGAAAAGTGAAGGCCATAACTAGAACCAAGAAAATCATGTAAGAAAAAAATCTCATTGGTAAAGGCAAACATATAGTAAAGGTCAGTCACCTACAAAGCTAGTACGAAGGTTAAAAGACAAAAGTAGTAAAACAAAAAGATGCAAAATATGTCAGAAACATAAAATATCGGGGGCAGCAAATGTAGTGCTTTTAGAATGCACTCAAACTTAAATGACCATCAGTTTAAACAGACTGCTGTATACACAGACTGTTGTATATGAACCTCATGGTAACCACAAACCAAAAACATATAACAGATACACAAAAAATAAAGAGAAAGGAATACACACATAACATGGAAGAAAGTAATCAAATCAGAAAGAAAGAGAACAAGAAACAAAAGAAGAAAGGAACAGAGAAGAACTACAAAAACAGCAGAATGGCAGTAAGTACATACCTGTCAATAATTACATTAGGGGCTTCCCTGGTGGTGCAGTGGTTAAGAATCTGCTGCCACAGGGGACACAGGTTTGAGCCCTGGTCCAGGAAGATCCCACATGCTGCAGAGCAATTAAGCCTGTGCACCACAACTACTGAGACTGCACTCTAGAGCCCACGAGCCACAACTACTGAGCCCACGTGCTACAACTACTGAAGCCCGCGCACCTACAGCTGATGCTCCACAACAAGAGAAACCTCCGCAATGAGAAGCCTGTGCACCACAACAAAGAGTAGCCCCTGCTTGCCACAACTAGAGAAAGCCCGCACGTGGCAATGAAGACCCAACACAGCCAAAAATTAATAATAATAAAATAAATATTTTTTAAAATAATTACATTAACTATAAATGGACTAAATGCTCCAATCAAAAGACAAAGCGTGGCTGAATGGATTAAAAAAACAAGACCCATTTATATGGTTCACAGAAGACTCACTTCAGATCTAAAGACACACACACAGAATGAAAGTAAAGGGATAGGGACTTCCCTGGTGGCGCAGTGGTTAAGAATCCACCTGCCAATGTAGGGGACACAGGTTCGAGCCCTGGTCTGAGAAGATCCCACATGCCGCGGAGCAGCTAAGCCCATGAGCCAGAACTACCGAGCCCACGTGCCACAACTACTGAAGCCCGCACACCTAGAGCCCATGCTCCGCAACAAGAGAAGCCACTGCAATGAGAAGCCCATGCACCATAATGAAGAGTAGCCCCCACTCGATGCAACTAGAGAAAGCCCACATGCAGCAATGAAGACCCAACACAGCCATAAATAATTAATAAATAAATAAAATTTTTTTAAATGGAAGTGAAGGGATAGAAAAATATTTCATGCAAATGGAAATGAATACTAATGATATTAGTATTAGATGGAAATGGAAATCTAATATTAATGATATTAGTATTAGAATACTAATATCAGGCAAAACAGACTTGAAAGCAAAGACTGTAAGAAGAGACAAAGAAGGTCATTACATAACGATCCTTGGGGTCAATCAAACAAGAGGATATAACACTTCCAAATATCTCTGCACTCAACATAGGAGCATCTAAATACATAAAGCAAATATTAACATACATAAAGAAAGAAACTGATAGTAATACAATAATAATAGGAGGCTTTAATACCCCACTTACATCAATGGATAGATCATTCAGACAGAAAAATCAATACGGAAATATTGCCCTTAAATGACACAGGTGCACTTAACAGAACATTCCATCCAAAAATAGCATAATACACATTCTTTTCAAGTGCACATGTAATATACTTTGGGTAGATCACATGTTAGGCCGCAAAACAAGTCTCAATAAATTTAGAAAGACTGAAATCATATCAAGCACCTTTTCTGAAAGTAGAAATCAATTACAAGAAGAAAACCGGGAAAAACACAGACACATAGAAGCTAAACAACATGCTTCTAAACAACCAATGATTCAATATAGAAATCAAAGAGGAAATTTAAAAATACCTTGAGACAAATGAAAATGGAAACACAGTGTTCCAAAAACTGGAGCACAGCAAAGCAGTTCTAAGAGGGAAGTTTATAGCACTACAGGCCTACCTTAGTAAACAAGGAAAACCTCAAATAAACAATTTAAGCTTATACCTAAAGAAACTAGAAAATGAACAAACAACACCCAAAGTTAGTAGAAGGAAATAATAGAGATCAGAATGGAAATAAATGAAATAAAGACTGGGGGAAAAAAGATCAGTGAAAAAAACTAAATGAAAGAGAAGTTACAACTGACACAACAGAAATACAAAGGATCATAAAAGATTACTACAGTTATTTGCCAGCAAATTGAACAGCCTAGGAGAAATGGATAAATTCCCAGAAACATGCAACCTTCCAAGAGTGAATCATGAAGAAATAGAAAATCTGAACAGATTACCAATAATGAAACTGAATTAGTAATTAAAAAAAAAAAAAGCCCAACAAACAAGCCCAGGACCAGACAACGGTAAATTCAAACAAACTTAAGGAAGAGTTAATACCTATCCTTCTCAAACTATTCCAAAAAATTGAAAAGGAAGGAACAATTCTAAATTCATTATACTGATATCAAAACCAGATAAAGACACTACAAAAAAAATTACAGGCCAATATGTCTGATGAACATAAAATGCAAAAATCCTCAACAAAATATTAGCAAATTGATTTCAATCATATAGTAAAAGAACCATACACCATTATCAAGTGTATTCCACAGATGCACGGATGGTTCTGTATGCACAAATCAATCAACATGATATACTACATTAACAAAGTGAAGGATAAAATGATCTAGTCACATGATCATGTGACTAGATGCAGAAAAAGCATTTGACAAAATTCAGTATCCATTTTTGATAAAAACTCTCCAACAAAATGGATATAGAGGGAACATGTATCAACATAATAAAGGCCATATATGACAAACCAGCAGCTAAGAAAATACTCAACAGTGAAAAGCTGAACGCTTTTCCTCTAACATCAGGAACACGAAAAAGATTTCCACCATTGACACTTTTATTCAACATAGTATTGGAAGTGCTAGCCACAGCAATCACACAAAAAGAGATAAAAAGTATCCACATTGGAAAGGAAGTAGTAAGACTGTCACTATTTGCAGATGATATGATAATATATATAGAAAACCCTAAAGACTCCACCAAAACACTATTGGAACTAATAAATGAATTCAGTAAAACTTCAGGATACAAAATCAATATACAGAAATCTATTGCATTTCTATAGACGAATAATGAATTATCATAAAGAAATTAACATAACAATTATATTTATAATTGCAACCAAAAGAACAAAATAGCCAGGAACAAATTTTGCCAAGAAAGTGAAAGACCTATACTCTGAAAACTATCAAACACTGATGAAAGAAACTGAAGACAATATAAATGAATGGAAAGATATAAGAATTAATATTGTTAAAATGTCCATACTATCCAAAGCAATCTACAGATTCAGTGCAATCCCTATCAGAGTATCAATGGCATTTTTCATGGAATTGGGACAAATAATCCTAAAATGTGTATTGGAACCACGAAAGACTGTGAAAACCAAAGCAATATTAAGAAAGAACAAAGCTGGAGGTATCATACACCCTAATTTCAAACTATGCTACAAAGCTACAGTCATCAAAACTGTATGGTCTTGGCAGAAAAACAGACACATAGATCAATGGAACAGAATAGAGAGCCCAGAAAGAAGCCCACTCTTACATGGTCAATTAATGTACAGCAGTGGAGCCAAGAATATACAATTGGGAAAAGACAGTCTCTTCAATAAATGATGTTGGGAAACTTGACAGCTACATGCAAAAGAATGAAACTGGATCACTTTCTATGCTATATACAAAATATAAACTCAAAATGGATTGAAGACTTAAATGTGAGACCTGAAACCATGAAACTCCTAGAAGAAAACATAGGCTGTATACTCTTTTACATTGGTCTTAGCAATATATATTTTTTTTGGATCTGTCTCTTCAGGCAAGGGCAACAAACAAAAATAAACAAATGAGACATCAATCTAAAAAGGTTTTGTGCAGCAAAGGAAACCATCAACAAAACATAAAGGGAACTTACTGAATAGAAATACTTGTAGATGATATATCTGATAAGGGGTTAATATCTAAAATATATTTTAAAACTCACACAATATCAAAAAAAAACAGTCTGATTAAAAAGTGAGCAGAGGGCATGAATAAACATTTTTCCAAGGAAGGCGTACAGATGAACAACAGACACATGAAATGATCTTCAATATCACTAATCATCAGGGGAATGCAAATCTAAACCACAATGAGATCCTCACATCTTTCAGAATGGCTGTTATCAAAGAGACAACAAATAACAAGTGTTGGTGAGGATATGGAGAAAAGGGAACCCTTATGCACTGTTGGTGAGAATGTAAATTGGTGCAGCCACTACAGAAGACAGTGTAGAAGTCCGTCAAAAAATTAAAAATAGAACTGCTATATGATCCAGCAATTTTACTTCCAGGTATTTACCCAAAGAAAACAAAAACACTAATTTGAAAAGATACGTGCACTCCAACGTTCAGTGAAGCATTATTCACAATAACCAACATATGGAAGTAACCTAAGTGTCCATCGATAGATAAGTGGCTAAAGATGCTGTGATACACACACACACACACACACACACACACACACACACACAATGGAATTTTACTCAGCCATAAAAAAGGAATGAAATCTTGCCATTTGAAACAACATGGATGGGCTTTAAGGGTATTATGCTAAGTGAAATACGTCTGACAGAGAAAGACAAATACCATATGATTTCATTTATATGTGGAATTTAAAAACCAAACAAACAAAATAAGACAGAAACATACTCACCAATATGGAGAACACAGTGGTGGTCACCAGAGGGTAAGGGGGTGGTTGGGTGAAATAGATGAAGGGAAATTGAGAGGTACAAACTTCCAGATATAAAATATATAAGGCATGTGGATGCACTGTATTGCATAGGGAATACAGTCAATAATACAGTAATAACTTTGGTGACAGATGGTTACTAGATATGTTGTGGTGATCAATTCATAATATGTATAAATGTCAAATCACTATGTTGTACACCTGAAACTAATATAATATTACATGTCAACTATACTTCAATTTTAAAAAAGGAGGGGAAAGAATCTAGACTTGGGGGGAGTGGTCTCGGTTGTATGTCTTTAAAAGTTTGGGTGCACAATGTGGGGTTCAAACTCTTTGCTCCTCAGGGAGAAGCTCTGGATTTTGAGTTTCTACCTGATTGTGGGTCACTGTGCTGGGTTGGGGTTTACAGCAAGATTGTGTCTCAGCATCTCCTACCCACTTAGGTGTGAGTTTTTTCTCATTTGCCCAATATGTAGGAGTCACTCAGCTAGTTTTTAGTTTTTTTCAGAGGAAATTGGTCCATATGTAGCTATAGATTTGGCATGTCTTGGGAGGAGGTGAGTTCAGGATCTTTCTACTTGACCATCTTGAACCATAACTCTGAAGTCAGTCTCTTGATGAGATATCTGTACTCCCTTGTTCATTACAGCATTATCACAATAGCCAAAATATGGAATCAACCTAAATGTTCCTCAAAGAATAAATGGATAAAGAAAATGTGGTATATGTATACACACACAGTGGAATATTACTCAGCCTTTAAAAAGAAGGAAATCCTATCATTTGCAACATGGATGAACCTGGAGGACATAATGCTAATTGGAATAAGCCAGGCACAGAAAGACAAATAGTGCATGATCTCACTTATATGGGAATCAAAAACAAGTCAAACTTATGGAAGCAGAGAGTAGAATGGTGGTTACCAGGGGCTGGAGGTGTGAGGGAAATGGGGTGATGCTGGTCAAAGGGTACAAAGTTGTAGTTATATAGAATGAGTAAATCTAGAGATCTAATGTACAATATAATGACTATACATTTAATATAATATTGTGTTAAATACTGGAAATTTACTTAGAGAGGGTAGAGTTCAGGTCCTCTCATCCCTACCCCCCCCCAAAAAAAAATGGTTAACACTGTGAGGAGATGATATGTTAAGTATCATCTTTACTGTAGTAATCGTTTTTACTGTAATCGTTTTTACATCTTTACTGTAGTAATCGTTTACTGTGTAATCGTTTTTACATCTTTACTGTAGTAATCGTTTCACTGTGTATATCACATTATTTTGTTATATATCTTAAATACATACAATTTTTAGTTAAAATGTTTTAAAATTTTTTAATGAAATTAGCTACAGTAAAAAAGTAAAAAGAAACATAAGATTTAAATTAATTATGTATCTTATTTAACCCAATATATCTAAAATGTTATTTCAACATGTACTCAGTATAAAAGTATTGATGTTTTACTGTTTTTTTTCTTCCTAAGTCTTCAAAATCTGTTGTGTATTTGCACTTAAAGACATCTCAGATTGGACTAGCCACATATAGCTAGTGGCTACCATATTGGACCATGCAGATTTGAATTATAAGAATGCCACAAAAATAGAATGGATAAGGGGAAACAGAGGCAGGGAAGAAACAAAATAATTTGAGAAAATGTCCAAGAACTAAAGAATACTAGTTTCCAGATTGAGCCCAGCAAAATAAGTGAATTAGATACAGACCAAGGCACCTCATATTATTTCAAAACACCAGAAACCTCTATAGGCTTCAAAGGAAAAAAAAAAAAAAAACAGGTTACAGTCAAAGGATCAGTGGCTTTAGACTTCTCAACAACAATGGATAAATGGAAGACAATGGATCAGTGCCTTTAAAATTCTGAAGGAAAAGAACCACCAACCTATAATTCTATAAATACCAACTACATTGGGAGTAGATAAAAGGTATTTTCAATGATCCAAGATCTAAAAATGTAGCTTTTAGGAAGCTACTGAAGGATGTGTTACACCAAACAAGGAAGTAAACCAAGAATGAGGAAAATGTGATACATAAGAAACAGGAGAAAGGTGAAGGGAATTCCTAGAGTGAAACTGTGAACCAGGCCTAGAGATCAACCAGTCTAGATGAGAGTAAGTCAGAAGGAACCAAGAAAGACTTCAAGGAAATGCAATTGATAGAATACCTAATGGGACTGATTATGGATGTAGAAAACTGGTAGAGGTTTTGGGGTTGAATTAGTAACATGTACTGTACCCCAAAAACTAAGCAAATAAAAGAGAAAAGGAAAATGTAGTTATAAACTCTGAATGTTGAGTAATTTATCTATATATTAAGAGGCTGGGGAGGGCTGTGGGTAAGGTGGAATGAGTGGCAAAACAGCTGAAACCTCATCTTTCATAGTGCAAAATTAATCCACTCCTTAAAACAGAAATATGAGAAAGGAGCAATATAGACATCTTAACTGAAATGTAAAGATAAAAACCAAAATCAGGTGTTGAAAATGGTTGGATCTGGGGAAGAGAAAATAAAGGTCTGCCATTTTTTCTGATAAATTTTGTAAAACTATGTCTAAGTCTAAAGTATACACATATGTAACTTTTAAAAGAAACATGAACAATAATAAATCTGAGTGAATAAAGGACCTTTAACGGGCCATTGCTAATGAGTATCCTTATCTCCTAGCATTGAGTACTGGTTCCGCTGCATGGATGTGGATGGGGATGGTGTGCTCTCCATGTATGAGCTGGAATACTTCTATGAGGAGCAGTGTGAACGGATGGAAGCCATGGGCATTGAGCCCTTGCCATTCCATGATTTGCTGTGCCAGATGCTTGACCTGGTGAAGCCAGCCAACGATGGTAAGATTGAATAAAGAGCCATTTGCATTGTACACCTAGGTGTACAATGCAAACTCCGTTGCACTGTAACGGAGTGTGGGATATAATCCTGGATGGTCCTAAATTATTTAACTTCCCAGAGTCTTCCATACAGGCTTTCCAAATACAGAAGTATTTAAGTTTCTCCTTTATTGTTAGCATAGAACCAACAATTGATGGCAAATTCTGTTTAAGAAATAGGCTTTTTCAACTTAAAATAGAACTACCATATGATCCAGCAATCCCACTCCTGGGCATATATCCAGAGAAAACTGTAAGTTGAAAGGATACGGGCACCCCCGTATTAATTGCAGCACTATTTATAATAGCCAGGACATGGAAGCATCCTAAATGCCCATCAACAGAGGAATAAATAAAGAAGTTGTGGTACGTGTATACAATGGAATATTACTCAGCCATAAAAAGGAATGAAATAATGCCATTTGCAGCAACATGGATGAACCTAGAGATTATCATAAGTGAAGTAAGTCAGACAGAGAAAGACAAATATATGATATCACTTATATGTGGAATCTAATTTTTTTTAAAAAAGATACAAATGAACTTATTTATAAAACAGAAGCAGACTTATAGATATCAAAAACAAACTTATGGTTACCAGAGGGGAAGGTGGGGAGGGATAAATCAGGAGCTTGGGATGAACACATGCACGCTACTATACTTAAGCTAGATGACCAATGGGGACCTACTGTATAGCACAGGGAACTCTACCCAATATTCTGTGATAGCCTATATGAAAAAAGAATCTAAAAAAGAATGAATATGTGTGTATGTATAACTGAATCACTTTGCTGTACACCTGAAACTAACACAACATTGTAAATCAACTATACTTCAATAAAATTAAAATATATAAATTAAAAAAATTGTTTAAAGAAAAAAAAAAGAAATAGGCTTTTTCCATAGAAACAGAAAGCAGATTAGTGATTGCCAGGGGCTGAGGATTTGGGAGGGGAGATGGAGTTGGACTGCTTGATGGGTACAGTTTCCTTTGGGGGTGAAGAAAATGCTATGAAATGTGACAGTGGTAATGGTTCTGCAACATTGTGAATGTACGAAAAGCCACTAAGTTGTACCCTTTAAAATGGTTAAAATGGTGAATTTTATGTGAACTTTACCTCAAAAAAAAAGAAATCAATTTTTATAATCAAATAAGCATATGCACATACTTTTAAACTTCAGTAAAAGTTTTTTTCACTTGCCAAAACAGCTCTTGAAATTTACCAGATTTGTTCTTACACAGGCAAAATAACTCTACGAGATCTGAAGAGATGCAGAATGGCTCACATCTTTTATGACACTTTCTTTAATCTGGAGAAATACTTAGACCATGAACAGAGAGATCCCTTTGCGGTCCAGAAGGTACCAGTATAGTTTTAACTTCTATTTGAGGGCTGCAGTATCAGGGGTTGTGTGCTACAGATAAAAATGGTCTCTGTCTGCAGGAATTCTGGTATTTAAAGAGGTAACATTTAAAACATTTCATCACATACTGAAATGAGAGAATAAAGGACCTAGAGCACATATCTTCCCATAGTATTAGAAAGTATATTGGGCTTGATTTAACTGTACCATTCAATTTCGGGATGACAAGGTAATAAAAACTAGATGCTCTCCAAAATAAGACAACCTTCAGATAACGTAACACTTTTTCAAGTAGTAATGATCACTGTACATGACTATCAGTTTGAAGACATTCTACAGCTGAAGAGGGGTGAGCTGCCTTCCCCATACACAAAAACCTGTGGACTCTCAGAAAACCCATGTCCAGAAAAACACGAAACAAACAAAAAGCAGAATATCACCACTTCTTCTAATCCCCTGTTTAAAGAGTAAAAATTATATTGATGGAAAAGAACTGTTTCAGTTGAGTCCTATAGGAGTACAAGTACAGGAAACTTTCTCAGTCTTTTCTTTGTCTTCCATATGTTGCATAACTGTACTTGTAAGAATATAAAGATCAGCTCCTAAAACCAAATACTCTGCACTGGAACTTGGGGCATATCAAGATGCATTATCACTAGCCTGAAGTCAGTATTATATCATTGAGTTTAAGATGCCCCATTATTTTATATACCTTTAAGCAAGAAAAATTATTGCCAATTGTAAGTCTGAGATGCATGCCAATTTCAGAGATGTTAAAAGGGTGGGGTGAAGTTCTTAAAGTGGATTAAATACAGTAATTAAGGCATTGTGTAGTCAATATTTAGGTACTTGCATTCTTCTAGGCATAACTAACCTTACACCCTAGGGCAATACTAACTCAATTTCATCATGGAAAAACATCATTTTACCTAGAACATATAATCCAGGATGCTGCCTGTATTGTAGAAGGAAAAGAAAATATATGCCCTTTTTCCCCCTTCATTTCTTTTATTTATGTTATAAATTTTACTTTAAATTTTTTACCTTTAAATTTTCCTTTTTTTTCTGAGAGGTGGTAATTATCAACATTCTGAAAGTGCAGAAAGTGCTCAGTAAATTCCAAGCACTGTGTTGAAAAGACACTGGTTATATAGAGATGATTCAGTATATAAAGAATGGGTATACAGAGATGAAAAACGACAGAAGAGCAAAAGGTGGCAACCAAGCATAGTATAGCGAAGGAAATGATTGGGGGGAGAAGGGCAGTTTCTAAAAGATAACACAGATAACACGGTATCTGAGCTGGCTTTGAAAGAAGCAATAAAAATTTGTCAGAGGAAGGGATGGTACATTTCAGGTGGGCATAAGCAAACCACAAGTCACTCCAGATAGCTGCTGTGCAAAGTGCCAGAGGAGAAGGGGCTAGAGAAGAGCCTCTGATAACAAGGCTGAAGAATCTAGACCTAAACAGTCTAGCTGCTGAACAGCCTTATAATTTTTTAATTCACGGTGTAGAAAATCACTTTAGGAATGTTACTTTAGCACCACTTTTAACATGTTTAAATGAAACATGTTTCAGATAGGTTTTTTTTCAGTGATGTAAAACATTTGTAATGACCTATCTCCAATTCTTTGTCTTTGATTTTGTTTCCTGTGGCTGTCCTTTTCCCAATCAGGATGTTGAGAATGACAGTCCTGAGCCCTCTGACTGGGACAGGTTTGCTGCTGAGGAATATGAGACCCTTGTAGCAGAGGAGTCTGCCCAAGCACAGTTCCAGGAAGGGTGAGTGAGTCTGCCTTGGTCTTGTAGAACTTTTTTTAACAGGGGTAATAACCACATTAGGACCACCTTAAAAAATCAAGCTAGTAATCCTTTCCTATTTCTACCATTTTTGAATATCATAAAAATGAGTGATTTTAACCAACTTCAGTTAAATGAATATTTCCCCAGCAGTCTTCTCTCTCCTTCTTCACTAATTTCCTGAAAAGTCTTCTCATGTGCCATTTCCTTTAATGGAGTTGTACCTTTCACTGAAAACTGAGATCATTGTGCAGTCATACTACTTTGCTAGGGATGTTAGTACACCCTGTTTATAAATACAGGAGGAGGCTAGAACTGAAGCTGTTTTAAGTAGTAAAGATCATCATGTTTAAAACAAATCTTTATCAAACATGGTTTGGTGCTTTCAACCCTGAACAGGAAGTAACCTCTACAAGGATTTATAATAGGGTATAATTCCATAAAGGGACTGTGGTAAGAAATTAAATTATTCAAGACTTTTACTGCTTAGAACATTTCAGTAACTATAATTTGCTGGCTCTTTTCATCTTCTGGCGATTCCTTTAGCAGTTCCTATGATTCTTCCTTAGTCATTGTTTCTCTAAGCCTCTCAATTAATCTTTATTATTAATGTAATGCATTGTAATGCATTTTGAATAGGCAGTATATTAATTTGATTTAATATTCAAATAAAAGAATAAATAGTAAGTTTCCTGCTACCCAGTTGTCCCCAGAAGCAACCACTGTTATCATTTTCTGTGCACCCTTCCAAAGACACTCCATCCCCACTCCCTCCCACGTGTTCTCACACTCTCTCTCTCTCATACACAAACACACATATATACATACATATGTGTATATGTATAAAAGCAAATACACATATACATTCTTTTATTTCTTTCTTCCTCTTACACATATGGTACCATACTCATTATTTAGTTTCCTGCTTTTTCCACACTTTTATAAAGTTTCTGTTATAGAAGATGAATAAGTTCTGGAGATCTGCTGTACAACATAGTATCTATAGTTAAAAAATGGTATTGTGCACTTTAAAATATGTTAAGAAGATAGATCTCATGTTAAGTGTTCCTACAAAAGAAAAAAAAAAACACAAGGAAATGTTGGAGGTAATGGATATGTTTAGTACCTTGGTTGTGGTGATGGTATCACAGATATAAGCATATATCCAAAATCATCAAGATGTATTCACTAAGTGTGTACAGTTTTTTGTATCAAACTTCAATAAAGCTAAAAATGATAACAACAAAGATTGGGAGAGCAGCATGGTGAACCAGATACTTGTATTTTATGATCATTGAGGTATAAATGAGGCATCACAAATATTTGGGGGGCCCTGAGGTGTATGAAAAAATTAATAAAAGAATAACTGAAGGTTGGAGAAAAAACAAATCAATAAATTGGAGATTATTCCATAAATATATTTAATGAATGTGCTAAGCTTTTTATAACTGCATAATATTCCACTATATAGTTATACCATTATTTTACATTCCTCCGTTCACAAACATTATAGTGAAAATAGTGAAATATTAGAGATATAATGTTGCAGTGAATAACCTTATGTGTCATTTTATACATATGCGGGATAAATTTCTAGTGTGTAGCAAACAGATAGCAAACTTGCAAAGACACAGGAGGATTTTAGAGAAACCAACAAGAAATGATGCAGACACCCAGAACTAGGTATGGTGGGAGCATTTCATCCCTAGGCCTAAAAGGACAAGTAGGTGAAACCATCATCAGAACCCAAAGAGAAGAGCTATATGGAGAGGGTCACCTGACAGAACTTGTGACCTTCGTAATGGGATTTAGCCAACCTGTGACAACCCAGCTGAGGGAGAGCTGCTAGAATATCCCGTTTCATTCTCATATGCTTCAGTATCCTGCAGGCACTTCGCTTTAGCTTCCAACCAGAAACCAGAAGACAAGAGAGCCCAATGGTGTGGTCCATTTGGGTCAGCCTCCTGGGGCACAGAGCTAGGGGAAGAGTAGATCTAGAGGGATAAACAGAAAATACCCAGCTCAGTAGATAATGTCAAATAGTCCTCCATAGAGATTGTACCATTAAGTCTTGAATATCTTTTTTGAGAGTACTGAAGAAGCCATCACCAAACCACCTTCTTTAATCTAGAGATTTCCTTAATATGCTTAGCCACAAAACTGGGACCTCATTTTTATGTCAAAGACCCAGAGGAAACGCTTAAAATCATTCATCATTCATTGATTATCTTAAGTCTGAGTGCATCAGAAAAGACAGGCAAGTTGATTCACAGGCATGATTTAGTTTTTTGGCAGGGGGCTTCATTAATACCAATTGGGGTAAGTGTACTGATCTTATGAAGCAATATCACTACTGTTAAGAAGATGTGTAGATGTTTATAATAGTGAAAACTGGAGACAACCTAAGTATTTAATAAGAAGAAGATTAATAAAATTATCCTACATATACACAGTGCAATCCCATGTAACCATTAAAAATCATTTTGTGGATGTATAATTCTTAACTAGCAAAGAAAAAACAGAGATGTGAAAGAAGGCTTTGAAATATCAAGTAAAACTGAATAGAAAGGAACAAAATAAAGTTATCAGAAAATTAGGTATATATAAGGAAAACAAAAGGGATCTAACTTAAACATACTAGACAGTGGAGCAAATGAAATAGAAAAAAAAATTCAAAGATAACAGAAAAGCTTTTTTGAAATAAAAGAAGACCTGAATCTGAAAGGTCAGAAGTCACACCATATCCAGGAAATACTGATGATGACTGGCCCCATAGATGTGTGGTGAATTTAACAGAATTCAAAGATAAATAAAAGTTTACTTTGGGGGCTTTTTCCATTTTTAAAAAATGCAAGTCACCAGACAAAAGAGGAAAAAAAAATCAGCCTTGCCTCAGGTACCTCCACAGTAAAAATAAATACTAGAAGATCATAAAATAATATTTATAACTTTCTCAGAGAAAGAAATTCTATATCCTAAAATTTTATACTAACCCAAGATGGCATTCAAACATGAAAACACAAATGGATATTTTCAAACATACAAGAACTGAAAGGAATAAAGCACCCATGAGCTCTTCTTTAAAAAGGACATAATCATAAAACCAAGAGATGAACCAAAACAGAGAGCCCAGAAATGGAATGGCCGTGGTGGAAAAGAAATAATAGTGAGTGTTCAATCCATTTAAATATAAAAGGATAGAGGCAGAACATAATATTCTGGAAAAAATAATATAACTAAAAGTGGGATGTAGAGAGGAGGAAGAAATATATGTGTAAGTTTCATTAGCAGGGCCTCAACAGCTACCCTCTAAAGCTGATAAGTCAAGTTGAGGGTTTAAGGCTATTAATTAAACACTTGAAAAACCAAAGCCAGACTCTAAATATTCTAATTCAATCAGAAAACATGTACACACAAAAAAGAAAAACACAGACCACGCAGCATAAAGATGAGAGAACTAAAACAAATACTTTTAAGTCAGTGAATATAAATGGAACAAACTCACTTATTAAAAGAAAAGTATTCAACTACAGAATGACAACAAAAGCTGAATTAAAAAAGACTAAACACCCCAAAAAAGCTGTCCTGATAACATCAGATTCTTGAAGCAGAAACTCCAAAAGGAATAAAAAGGAGAAATTGAAACCTGTTATTTGCAGCCATAATAAAATATTCCCTGAAAATGGATACCTTTGTGGTTTATTGTCCAGAGACCATTTACAAAATACATATTAGGCCACAAACAAAACTTCAGTGGACTTCTAAAAAGTAACAGTAATACAGACTAGCTTCTCATTTCAAGGAGGTAAACAAAGCATCCTGTAGTTTTCAGTCTCTGATACCATATAAAAATAAGAAATGCAGAGCACCACTTGAAGTAATAGGAGAAACTTTCAGTGGACTAAAAGAAGGAAAGCAGATGGAATCGGATTGAAGAGGGAGCCAGAGCTTAGGTTCTATGCAGGAAGATGAGGAAGATAATTGCCACAGATAAAGGGAGCAGTACTTACAGATGATTCATACCTTAATTTGACTGAAACCAAGAGCAAGAGAGAAACCAGAAGAAGAAGCATCCCGGGAAGTTGAACCCTGTACATCCCATCCTACCCATAAAGGAAAGACAAAAGCAGTGAGTATGGGATCTTGGGGCAGCATGGCCCATCCATCCCCCTATTCCCATTTAAAACACTAGCAACCCCACATTGCTCTCTCCTAAGCAGCCAGTGCAGAGGCAACAGTCTGTTCTCTACTACATAGTAAAGTGGACAAATATCAACCAATAAAATATGGAAGAATATTGGAAGAATATTGGAAGAATATTGGAAGAACCAATAAAAAATGGAAGAACTTTCAACCCTGGAAGGAGACTCACTACAACAATCAGAACAAGACATCAAAATGGGTATATTTACTTTTTTTTTTTCCTGCACCGCACAGCATGTGGGATCTTAATTCCTCAACCAGGGATCAAACTCGTGCCCCCTGCAGTGGAAGCGCAGTCTTTAATCACTGGACCGCCAGGGAGGTCTGACTATTTTTAGAGAGATAAGAGAGAATATTACACTCTTCAGGCAAGACCAGCCAAGTATCTTTCCAGTATCTGGAAATGAGAAGAAAAAAAATCTTAATGAAAAAACACAATCATTGGGCTAAATAATAGAATGGACACATCTGAAAAGTTTTGATTTGGAATATTGATTGTGATACAGGAGTAAGAAATCCTTGTAGAAACCAGTAGAAATAATAGCCAAATAATTCCCAGAATTTTAGCTGTTTAAACAAATAAAAATATACACAGAAACAGGAATCAGCACATTTTTTCTGGCCAGGTAGTAAATATTTTAGGCTTTGCAGGTCTCTGTCACAATTACTTAGCTCTGCCATGGTGGTGTGAAAGTAGACATAATGTGTAAGTAAGCGAATGTGGCTGTGTTCCAATAAAATTGTAATAATAGACACTGAGATATTAACTTCAGATCATGTTCACATCACGAAATAGTCTTTTGATTTTGTTTTCAAATTTAAAAAGGTAAAACCATTCTTAGCTCATGGGCTGTACCAAAACAGGTGGTGAGACAGATCTGGCCCACCGATTGTAGTTTCCCAATCCCTGTAGTAGAGTGAAATTTCAGAACATAAAAGATAAAGAACTGAAAAGCTACCAGAGAGGGAAAAGGAAAGATTACCCACAAATTAAACACAAAAAGATACACTAACTAATATGTATAAAATAGATAACTAACAAGAACCTGCTATATTGCACAGGGAACTCCACTTCACTTCACTATACAGTAGAAACTAACACAACATTGTAAAACAACTATACCCCAATTTAAAAAAAAAGAGAGCACTTCACTGAAATACTGAAAAGAAAAAAACTTTGAACCCTGAATTCTGTTCCTATTTAAATGTGAGGGCCAGATAAAGACATTTTTAGACATTCGAAGATGCAAAATGGTTGCCACCCACAGATGATCTCTGAAAGAAATATGAAAGGGTATTCTTCAGCAAGAAGGTAAATATATCCTAGAGAAATAGTGGGATACAAGAAACAACAAAATTAGTAAAATTTATCCTTAGAATTAGGGAAGTATTGATTATAGATACTGTTAACAGAGAGAGTAAAAGAAGGTCGGGGTAATATGCTATGAATCTTTATTAGAGTGAAGAATATAGACACTGATAAATTTATATTTAACAATGACTAGAGTTAAAGTATGTCTGTTGGGCTTCCCTGGTGACGCAGTGGTTAAGAATCCGCCTGCCAAGGCAGGGGACATGGGTTCGAGCCCTGGTCCAGGGAGATCCCACATGCCACAGAGCAACTAAGTCCATGCACCACAACTACTGAGCCTGTGCTCTAGAGCCCGCGAGCCACAGCTACTGAAGCCCGCGTGCCTAGAGCCTGTGCTCCACAACAAGAGAAGCCACTGCAATGAGAAGCCTGCGTACCACAACGAGTAGCCTCTGCTCTCTGCAACTGGAGAAAAGCCCGCGCGTAGCAACAAAGACCCAACGCAGCCAAAAATAAATACATAAAGCAAATAAATTAAAATTTATTTATGTATGTCTGTTAAAAAGTTTAAGGACAGGGCTTCCCTGGCGGCGCAGTGGTTAAGAATCTGCCTGCCAATGCAGGGGACACGGGTTCGAGCCCTGGTCCAGGAAGAACCCACATGCCATGGAGCAATTAAGCCCATGCACCACAACTACTGAGCCTGCACTCTAGAGCCCGTGCTCCGCAACAAGAGAAGCCACCGCAACGAGAAGCCCACGCAATGCAATGAAGATTAGCCCCCGCTCACCGCAACTAGAGAAAGACCGCGCACGGCAACTAAGACCCAATGCAGCCAAAAATTAAAAAAAAGCAAGTTTAAGGAAAACCACTAAAAGAATAAATATTAAATAGAAAACTTTCTAATCATTTTTAGAAAAAGACAGTAGACTATTAACTGGAAAAATAGTTGTATAAAGAAAACTCAATCTACTAAAAGACAATGTGTTTATCAGTATTCTTTTGGTGAGAAGTGACTTTAACTCAAATTGGCATAAGGGGGGAAAAGCATTAGCAAAAAGGAAATTATTGAACTTTTATTGAATTCAATAATTATTGAATTATAGAACTGAGAAGTCTAGGGATAGTACTGACTTTAGAGACTTTGATTTTATCTCTTTCATCTCTTAGATAATGCTTTCCTTTCATTCTTTCACTCTTCAGCAAGTTTTTTATATGTGGTGGCAAGATGATACCTTCAAGTTCAAATAAAAGAGAAAATCCCTTTCCCACAAGGTTCAACAAGCTGCCCAGGACTTGCGTTGGCTCTGATTGGCTTGGTTTGGGTCTAGTCCCTGAACCAGCTCCTGAAGGAGTTAGGCCTAGAACTTAGCTTGGACAGGAGTCAAGTTCATCCAAACCATGTGTATTCCCAAGGAAAATTTGGGAATTTTGAAAATATGGCCCCAAAAAAGGAAATGCTATACTGGTAAAGGAACACCAGATGTCCACTACAGTAAGAAAGGAGACAAGAAGACAAAGACAGACAAAATAAATGGACAAAGTAAGTCCAGATAAAGTATGAATCACAAAACTCAGAATGGATTAAAAATCCAACTGTACACCATTCTTTTAGATTCATACCTAACACAGAGGTAACAGTCAAATAAATAGTAAACAAGAGGAAATCAGGTATAGCAATGTTAATGAGACAAAGAGAATTGAAACCTTTAAAAGAAACTTACCAGTATTTCAGCAGCTGGCCATGAAAATAAGTTACGAACTTTATGCAATACATAAAACAAATCTGATATAAATACAAGGAAAAATTCACAATCCCATAGTCATATAAAAACCAACAAATCAAACAGGCTAAAAAATTCATAAAGAATATAGAATTAGTAAACTTTCATAGAGGTACTCAAAAGTATACTTGGTACCCAACAAATACACATGGAACCATCACAATAAAGTACCTATTTATTAAGGCATGAAGGAAACTGCAACATTTTTTAAAATTACTAGCATATAGGGCACATTTGTTACTTAAAATGTAACCTGAAATTAACAACAACAACAAAAATGCACATATCTGGAGAGTTAAAAATAAAATTTTGAAAAATTAAATATATCTTAAAATGTTAAGCTAAAGAGATCAAAATACCAATTACAGTTTCTTTTAGAATCAGGCAATGAAAGCATTATATTTATTAAAATCTGTGGGATATGGACAGGGGAAAATTTGTAACCTGTAGACAGAAATAAATGAATTAGGCGATGCATGAAAAAGGATGACAAAATAGACCCAAATAAAGTACATGAAAGGAAGAAGTTCAACAACTGTATTTCAAACAAAAATAAATCTATTAACTTATCCATACATACCCATATTCTGTGCCAAGCACTATTCTAAATATTTTAATTCATAAAACTTCTATTTTGTAGGTGCTGTTATCCCTAGTTTACAGATATTAAAACTGAACTACAGAAGATTAATTTGTCAAATCTACCAACATATATAAAAGAATACATCATCAGTAAGGGGGTTTTATCCCAAGATTGCAACAGTGGTTCAACTTTACAAAATCTGTCATTAACAGATGAAAGGAGTAAAAAAGGAAACAAAATATAAACTGATTCTTTGAAGGCATGTGATAAAATATATCTTCTGGTTTGGAAAAAAATTATAAAACTAAGCAAACTTAAGAGCACCTCCTTAATGGGTAAAGGGTATTAATCCCATGCCCCAGAAACAACCAGCTAAAAATATAATAGAAAAAAATCCTATTTGTGATATCAACAAAAAAAGTGACTCCAAAATATATGTGAAGAAAATATAAAATTTCACTAAAAGTTATAAAGATCATTCCCCATGTTAAAATTAATTTATTAATTTGATATAATCCCCCCAAATATGTTGTAGAACTTGATCAGCTAATTCTAAAACTCATACTGAACAATAAATACAAAAGACTTGCAGTGAGTTCTGAAAAGAAACAAAGGTATGGTGGGGCACAGGGGACGTGTACTATAAAGCCATAGTAATTAAACTCATTTTAGAATCCATGCCAAAACAGAAGATTTATGCAAAGCAATACAGTATATGATAAAGATAGTGTGTCAAGAAAAGTCTAGTCAGTAAAATGTTGGCTCTCTGGTGGAGTGAAGAAAGTACATATTAAGCTAATATCTGCATGCAAATAAAGAGTTTAAAAGCAAAAAAGTGATGGGAGAAATTTATAGGGAAATTATTTATAGATATGAGTATATTTTAAAAGTGACAAATTCTATATCACAGTCAAAAGCAAACACATAGGGTTGAATAGTCTTTCATAAATTGGATTCTTCAAAATCAGTAGTTAAGAACATGAATATTAACCAATTCTACAACATCAAAAGATAGAAATTTCACCCAGGAAATAACAATGAAAATTCCCACTTCACCAACAGTTAAAATGTAGTAGCCAGATATAACAATTTTAAGTGTTATCTGTACCTAACAACAAAGCCCCAAAATACATGAAACAAAAATTGCCAGACAATTCAACAATTATAGCTGGAGATTTCAACACTCCTCTTACAGTAACTGATAGAACTAGAGACAATCTCTAAGGATACAGAAGACTTGAACAACACAGTCAATGTATTTGATCTAATCAATATATACACTCCACAAAACAGTAGCAAAATACACATTTTTCTCAAATGCACATGGAACTTCTTCAGGAAAGACCATCTGTTAGGTGAATAAAACAAGATTCAGTAAATTCAAATCAAGTATGTTTTCTGACCATTATAGAATAAAATTACAAATCAATAACAGAAGGAAATCTGGGAACCCCAAAATGTTTGGAAATTAAATAACACACTTCTAAAGACGCATGGGTCAAAGAAGACACTGCAGGGAAATTTAATACTATCTTGAAACGAATGAATATAAAAGAACATATGAAAATGTATGAGGTGCAATTAAAGCAGTGCTTAGAGAAATATTTATGGCCCAGAAAGGTCGAACATCAATAATATAAGCTTCCATCTTAAGAAACTAGAAAAAGGAGGAGCCAAATAGACCCAAAATAAGTAGAAAGAAGGAAATAACAAAGATCAGAGTAGAAATCCATGAAATAGAAAATAGGAAAATAATATGAAAGAACTGATGAAACCAAAAGTTGGTTCTTTGGAAAGATTTTAAAAGAGATAAAGCTTTAGAAAAAACGAGAGAGAGGAATAAATTAAAATCAGGATGAAAGAGGTTGCATCACTATGGACACTATAGAACTTAATTATAAAGGAATATTATGAACAACTTTATCCCAATAAATTTGACATCTTAGATGACATGGGACAAAATCCTCAAAAAACTCAAATTACCAAAACTGGCTCAAGTAGAAATGGAAAATCAGGATAGACTATATCAAGATACTAAAATTATTAAGTTTTCCCCAAAAGAAAAGTCCAGGTCCAGATGGTTCCAATGGCAAGTTCTGTCAAATATTTAAGGGAAAAAATAATACCAATCTTTCATTAATACTGTCAGAAAATAATAGTAGGAGGGAACACTTCTAAATTTATTTTAGAAAGCCAATATTACCTTTATACCAAACCCAGACAAAGATCACGAGAAATGAAAACTACAAACCAGTATCCCTCATGAACATCAATATAAAACTTTTCACAAAATATTTATCAAATCCAGCAACATATAAAAAAGATTATACACTCTAAGTGGGGTTTACCTCAGGAATGGAAGGCTGTCTTAACATCTGAAAATCTATTAATGTAATACACCATATTCATATAATAAAGGACAAAAACCACATAATTTCCACAGACACAAAAAAAGCATTTGACAAAATCCAACATCCATTCACAGTAACTCTTACCCCAGTAAGGATAAAAAGGAACTTCCTTAACCTGATAAAAGGCATCTATAATTAACATCATACGTATAGTGAAAAACTGAATGCCTTTCCACTAAGATCAGGAACAAGGCAAGGATGTTTCTGTCCCTCCCCATTTCTACTCAGCACTGTAACTGAGGGTCCTAGCCTGTGCAGTAAGACAAGAAAAAAAACATTAAAAGTGTTCAGATAGATTGGAAAGAAAAAAGTAAATCTATTCCTAGATTATATATCCTTTAAGTAGAAAATACAAAG
Organism: Globicephala melas; assembly: GCF_963455315.2. Classification (NCBI taxonomy): domain Eukaryota; kingdom Metazoa; phylum Chordata; class Mammalia; order Artiodactyla; family Delphinidae; genus Globicephala; species Globicephala melas. Next base: position 128,769,596 of record NC_083317.1, on the reverse strand, counting down.
AAATCTGTGTAAACGCTACCAGAACTAATAAATGAGTTAGCAAGGTCTCAGAATACAAGCTCAGTATACAAAACTCAGTTGTATTTCCATGTACTAGCAATGAACAATCAAATAGTGAAATTCAAATAAAGAATTCTATTCACAACAGCATCAAAAAGAAAAAATACAATAAATATAACAAAAGAACTATAATACTTGCACGCTGAAAACTGCAAAACAGTGCTGAGAGAAATTAAAGACCCAAATAAATAGAATTAGAAAGCTCAGTATTGTTAAAAAGTCAGTTCTCCCCAAATTGATCTACAGATTTAACCCACTCCCTATCAAAATCCCTGCAGGCTTTTGTTATAGAAATTGGCAAACTGATCCTAAAATTTATATAGAAATGCAAAATACCTAGAATAGCCGAACACTTTTTTAAAAGAACAAAGTTGAAGGACTTAGGCTACCTGATTTCAAAACTTACTACAAAGCAAACAACCATCACGGCATTGTAGAATTGCTAAGTATACACAATCAATGAAACACTCTAGAAATAGACCCTCATATATACAGCCAATTAATTTTCAACCAAAGGAGAAAGGGTGGTCTTTTCAGAAATGATGCTGAAATAATTGGATGTCCATATGCAAAAACAAGAACCTCAATCCACATCTCACACCATATACAAAGATAATTATCTCGAGTTCCCTGGTGGTCTAGTGGTTAGGATTTGGCACTTTCACTGCCATGGCCTGAGTTCAATCCCTGGTGGGGGAACTGAGATCCTGCAAGCTGCATGAAGTGCCAAAATAATAATTATTATTATAATTATTAATAAATATTAATTAATTATTATCTCAGTAAATTTAAGAGCTGAAACCCTAAAGCTTCTAGAATAAAACATAGAAAAATCTTTGTGACCTTGGGTTAGGCAAGAGCAATAAAAATATTGATAAATTGGACTTCCTTCAAAATTAAAAACTATTGCTCTTCAAAGACACCATTAAGAAAATGAAAAAGACACACTGGGGGAAAACATTTCTAAAACATCCTGATAAAGGATTCTTCCCAGAATATATAAAGAACTTACAGCTCAATAATAAAACGACAACCTAATTTTTCAAGTGAACAAAAATTTGAATATTTAACTAAATTAGAGGTACAAACAGCAGATAGATATATGAAAAGATGCTTTACATCATTAGACATTAGGAAAATGTAAATTGAAACCACAATGAGATACACTACACAGCCACTAGAACATCTAAAATCACCAGTTGGCAATGATGTGAAGAAGCTGGAACCCTCATATATTGGACTGATGTGGATGTAAAATTATGTAGCCTCTTTAGAAATGTTTGGCAATTTCTTAAAAAGTTAAACATACATTTATCATATGAATCAGCAGTTCCACTCCTAGGAATCTACCCAAGAGAAATGTTTACCCAAGACTTGTACATGAATGTTTACAGCAGCGTTATTCTTAGTAGCCCAAAACTGAAAATAATCCAAATATCCACTAAACTGGTGAATTGAGAAACAAAATATAGTATATCCATGTAATGGAGTGCTCTTCAGCAATAAAAAAAAAAAAAGGAATGAACCATTGACAAACACAACATTGATGAATCTCAAGCCAAGTGAAAGAAGCTAGACAAAAAGAGTATATTCCAATCTTGTCTGATTCCATTTATGTAAAATTCTAGAAAATGCATCCTAGGGACTTCCCTGGCAGTCCAGTGGTTAAGACTCCGTGCTCCCAACGCAGGGGACACAGGTTCAATCCCTGGTTGGGGAACTAAGATCCCACATCCACACAGCACAGCCAAAATTAAAAAAAAAAAAAAAAAAGGCAGGCTTGCCAAAGGGGAAAGGGGCAGGGAGGATGGATTGGGGGGTTTGGGATAAGCAGATACACACTACCGTATGTAGGGTAGATGACCAACAAGGATTTACTGTATGGCATAGGGAGCTCCATTCAGTATCTTCTGGTGACCTATAGTGGACAAGAATCTGAAAAAGAATATATATGTATAACTGAATCACTTTGCTGTACACCTGAAGTACACAGTATTGCAAATCAACTATATTTCAATAAAAAAGAAAATATCACAATTTTTAAAAATTTTCTAAAAAATTCTAGAATGACAGAAACCAAATCAGTGGTTAGCTGGGGAGGGCAAAAGTGATTCTAAAGGGGCATGAGGAAACTTTCGTTGGGGGGGGGGCGGGGGGTGGAGATTTACATGATCTTGAGGTGTTGGTTTTACAGGTATATACAAAAGTCAAAACTTATTAATTATACACTTTAAATATGAGCAATTTATTCTATGTCAAATATACCTCAATAAATAAAAGGAAAGAACTACTAATACGTGCAACAACACGGATGAATCTAAAAAATACCATTCTACATGAAAGAAGCCGGACACTAAAGACTACATATTATATGATTCCATTTATATGAAATTTCTAGGAAAGGCAAAATTATAGAGCCAGAAAACAGATCAGTGGTTGCCTAGTTCCAGGATTGAGAGTACAAAGTGAATGCAAACAAGCACAGGGAGAGGAAAGGCAGATGGAGAGATGAAAGTATTCTACAATTGAATTGTGGTGATGACTGCACAATTACTAAAACACATTGAACACTTAAGATCAGTGAATTCTATGATATGTAAATTAAACTTAAATAAAACATTTGTAAAAAGCAAGCACCCAAAAAAGTTTAGCTTATTAAATTGGCAGGAATTTTTTAAGAGATGGTATGAATTCAGTACATGTTTGCATTCCTGCTGTATACTAAGCACTACTGGATATTGGTGAACACAGACAGGATACCTGCCTTAGCAGGGAAAAACAGGCAGGTACAATTAAACTAAAGTGTCTTAACTGCTCTCTCATAGAAGCAGCACATTGTAGTAACATATTGCTGGTAGAAGCAAATTGGCCCAACCTCCCTGGAAATTAATTTGACAATATGCTGTAAAAGCCTGAATTCATACGCTTTGACTCCCGATTCTAATTCTGGGTATCAATTGTAAATAATCAGAAATTTAGATAGAACTGTTCTATCCAAACAGTTGGCATTGGTCACAGGTAATTATAAAATTAAAAAATTCAAAGCAACACAAATGCACGATAATAGAATAGTTAAGTAAGTCATGGTATCTATGTGTCATATTTTGCAGACATTTAAATTATGTGTTGCACAAAAATGTAACATGGAGAAATCAGGGTTACAAACTTGTGATATAATCTCAATATTAAAAATGTGTATCTATATAAACATGCTAAATGATAAGCCTCCAAAATATTAACAGTGGTTAACTCTGGGCTGTGGGATTGCAAGTACTTTGGTTTTTTATACTGTTCTATAATTTATAATGTTTGTATAATGAACATGTACTACTTTAATAAACAGGAAGAAGTTATTTTTCTCCTTTATCTGTTTACATAGCTGATATGTATTCACTGCAGAACAGTTAGAAATGAAGATAAAAATCTTCACCTAAAATCTACCACCCAGAGATAGCCTGACTTATCATTTGGGAGTATATCCTTCTAGACATTTCTTTGCAAATAGATAAGTAATTTGTTTTACAGAAATGGAACTTTATACTACATATTGTTTTGTAACCTGATTTAGAGGAAGGAGAAAATAGAGATAGCAGGTCTAAACACTTAGAAGTTTATTAGTCTAAAAAGGAGAGAAAATAGATGGCAACTAAAGAGAATAGGTAACTGGCTCAAGCAAAAGTTTTTCTCGAGTTGTGGTAGTGCTCAAAGAAGGTGCCAGTGTGTGTGGAGGGCAGAGAGGGGAAGCAAAGGGATACAGACAGAAATACAGGTGAGGGGTCACGAGAGGAGATGCGGAGACCAGCTGTAGTGAAATTTGACCAGTGCATATGAGAGGCTTCTGCTGGAAACCCATCTTCTCATGTTGTGGGAGATAAGATAAGGCCTACACAGAGCACATGTGGGTGATGAGATCTCAAGGGGAGAGGAGAAGCCTTACAACAGCCATGGCCTGTAGGGTGAGCACTAGAATGTCAACAAAGGAAAAGAAAGGCCTCTTTATTATAGTTGTTAGTAACTGACTGACATGGTTCAAAAGCAAAGCCAGACCCAGAATTCCAAGGCTACATCACCTAGGGCTTCATCTCAAGAGGAATTACAAATAAATTAGGATGAGTTTGCCAAACAGAAATTACCAGAATCAAATATTAGAAAGGGAGGAAGCATGGTAGTGCCATGGAAAGAGCATAAGCTTAGGAGCCAGACAGATCTGGTTCTACCTCCCACTCACCAGCTGGGCAGGTTATCTGACTCCTGAGGCTAAGTTTCAGAACATACCAGCAACCACCTTCCAAGGTGGTTGTGAGAATCAAAGATAATACATATAAACACCTGGCACATCGTAGATACCTGACAAATAATAGCTATTACTTCTCCCTGAGGGAGAAGAGATACAATATAACATCATGGTTAAAAGCACAGAATTTGGATTTAGACAAATTTAGTTGCACAGAATTTGGATTTAGACAAATTTAGTTAACTTCAAAGCCTTGCTCTATCAATCACTAGAGCAAGCCTCAGCATCCCCTATACAATGAGGATACCACCTGCCACACCAAGCTGTTTCTGGATTAAATAAGACAATGTACATAATGTATTATGCCCTTAGGCATAGTGCCTATGTAATCAATAAACGATGGCTATTATTACTACCACTTCTGTGATCTTGGCCACATTACATAACCTCTCTGAATTATAATTTAGTCAGGTATTACATTAGCATTCCACTGTCTACCTTGTTCCCTTCATTCCCAGGGCACAGAACATGGCACACAGTTGGCAACAGTAAATATCTGTTGCATGAACAACAGGACTGTACTGAGAATTAAAGATAATGTATATAACGTATCTAACAGTGTCTGGCATATAAATCCTGGGAAAAATGGACCTATTTGTGTTTCCACTGGAACATGGGCTCCTTCAGGGCAGAGCACCTTGTTTTATTCATCTTGTAATACCAGCACCTGGCAAACTGTTAGGGATGTAGGAGATCCTCAGCAAATGTTTACTGAGTGGCACAGAAGGCAGCAGTAACCTGGCAGCCACCCTCACTACAAGGATAACGCAGGAGCCCAAACAACTTGACCCTCCAAAATCAACTTGAAATTCTCTATCTACTTTACCATCTAACATCATAGGTCACCTCTGGGCCAAGTGCCTGTACCTCCTGATTCAAGGCTCGTACTTAGGTAATGCCTTCAATAAGCAACCTAGTAATTAAAAAATAATAAGTAATCTGGTAATGACTCCATATTTTAGTGAGGTGAAAGAGGGTAAATGGTCTCCATAAGTATGAGTTTGCAAACATTGTGAAGTATCCCATCTAGCATCAAAGTAATGAACGGTCATAGGGGAAGCCAGGGTACCAGTTACATATACCTAGTCAACTAAATGACCATGACTATGTGTCACCTATATGAAGACAACAGGTTATGACACCAAACTTATAGTTAACATTCTTATGGTTTCTGCAATAAAGTTTAAAACTCCACAGAAACTGTGAAAAGCAGGCTAAAGGTCCTCTATGTTGCTATCTTAAGAAAACGCAGCCTGTAATAATTAGAAACAAGATTCTCTGCCAATCTGACAAATACTTGATTACTTCAGATTTTTAGTTAAGAGTCTTTTACATTATCTCAAAAATACTTTCTTACCGGATATTCTGGTGTTTCACCAACAGCTTTACATTTGATTAACTTAAACACAATTTTCTTTTTCATTCTGAGAGTCATTATCTGATTAGTAGAGAAAGATAAGCTTACTGCAGAAAAATTGCAAAATATAAAGAGATTAAAATCATCCTCGGTTCAGTCATCCAGAGGTAACCATTATTTATACCTTGGTATATTTCTTTTTGATGCTTAATGTTACTAGTGTATTCAAAAACATGACTTTTAATGCTTCAGAGTATTCTCTCAAGCAATAACACATCCACTTTCCCTATCATCGGGACATTTAGATAATTTAAGAACTGTTTTCTACTGAATGTTTTTAAAGGTGGATTTCTCCTTTATACTAAATATAAACATGTACTGACTTACACCTTGTATGAGATCTACATTTGCTTCATTCAGCACTGGAAAATAAGACACTGTAGGCAAAGAAGGCCCGTCAGAAACCCACTGGAGCAGTCCTCCAGGAATGTATGCTATTGAGAGTCAAGTCTGGGGTAAGGGGCTGTATGGAGCCCGGCTGTCCTGAGTGAGGTGGGAGAATTTAGCAGAAGAGCAGGGATCGTGGCGGGTGGGGTACGTGTGTGTATACATTGGGGCATGAGTTATAATCTTACAAGTCCAATAGTTCTGAGTCATTATTTTATAATCTAAAATTTATTCTAAAATTTTTATACTATCTACATCCAAAATAAATAAGAATTAATAACTGATGACTCATGACTCTAGAACTGCAAGAGATCCTCAGCCATCAAAAATGTAGTATCAGGACTTCCCTGGTGGTCCAGTGGTAAAGAATCCACTTTCCAATGCAGGGGACGCGGGTTTGATCCCTGGTCGGGAACTAAGATCCCACATGCTGCGGGGCAACTAATCCCACGCGCCACAACTACTGAGCTCGCGTGCCTCAACAAGAGAGCCCACACGCCCTGGAGCCCACATGCCACAACTAGAGAGAGGAAACCCGGGTGCCACAACGAAGAGCCCACACCTCAATGAAAGATCCCGCACGAAGACCCCACGTGCCGCAACTAAGACCTGACGCAACCAAAAATAAAGAAAAAAATGAAGTAGGATCAACTTTCTGAGGCAGGAAAGGAGGTGGTACATATTAAGAAATTTTAACAAAAGTTGAAGCAAAAGATTTTCTATAATAGTTACTGAATGGGTCAATAAGGAAATTCTCTGAACCAAATATCTAACTTCTAAAGTATTGATATTTCAGGTAATCCATTTTATATAAATGACTTAGGTTATCTGTTCTTAAAAGTATAAAGGTAAAATTCATCCACTCCTATTTCTAAAGTGTTATAGACTCCAATTCAGAGAACTATTTAACAGTTTATTTTATACATATAGCCAGCATATATCTTAGATTTCCTCAGATAAGCCCTGAATCAAATACTCTATCCCTTTGCCCCTGTAGTCAGAATCCCAGAAGTGGAATCAAACCACAACTCCCAGACAACACCCTGAAACTGCATACAAATTCTTTGTCAGACCACATATGTGCCAGTCATTATTTCTGCTCATTCCAGCTATTATACTTCCATCCCAGGAATCTGCAGAACTAGTCCTAATACTTTTGCCCAGAAATTGCTCATCTGAAAGGGGAAACTTACTTAGGGAAACAGGTTTCTAAAGGCTATCATATTGCTAGCAAAAATATGATATTTGATATTTTGCAAATTGCAAAAGTATATGAACCATCATTTTCCCTTATGCTAACTATGAAGTTACTAGTAGTTGCTACTATGTTACTACTAAGTTAAAGAATTTGTTCTCAATTTGATATCTAGGGTTTCTTAGTGAACTGTTTGTGAACTCTATGAGTTCTGCTTTAAAGCTCTGACCACTCTACTCATTTAAAAATGGCCAATTAACAGAGAATACCTCATAAAATAATTTCATTTGAGCCCAGAGGAATCCCAGTGACCTACGAGTAAACCTGGAATTGGTCATTTAGAAGGAATCAGTAAACATTCTCTCTCCCTCAGGAATTCCTGGAGAGCAGGATAAAGATTAAGGCTCTTGCAGTTCTGACTTTAGTGACTTCAAGGTGACTTCTGCACCCTCACCATTTTACTGACTCCAGCCTTCCCCAACAATTCAACACACAGTTTTACAAAAGCATTAGGACATCATTTTTCATTCAACAGTACATTTTAAGCACCTAGCACCAGGCACTAGACTATATAGCCCAAGAAAATTAGTGAGTTATAAAATGGACACTTTACAGTTGAGTAGGGATGACATTTATTTAATTATACAGTTATGAAAGAAATAAACAGGGTAAACCGATAATGGAGAGAGGCTTGCAACTTAGGATGCTGAGGGAAGAAGAATCTCCTAGGGAGGTGATGAGAACCTAAAATTTGAGAAGGAAAGTTATGCAAAAAGCAGGGAGCAAAAATGTTCTAGGCAGAGGGAAAAATATAAGCAATGGCTCTGAGGCAGGAAACTGTGTTGAGGACATTTTAAAAGGCCAGTGTAGCTGGAGTATAGTGAGCAACAGAGGGAAATGTGGCTGGAAAGATTAGCAGGGGCCATATCATGCAGGGCCTAGGGGAGAAACTGAAAAAAGTTAAACAAGGTAGTAGTGTAACCCCACTTGCGTTTTTTGAAGATTACTCTGCTACATTGGTAGAGGGGCAATAGAGGCAGGAAGACAAATAAGGAGGCCATTACAGACATCTAAATAAGAGATGGTGGAAGCTCAGGCACTGGGAATCAAGAACCTTTTAAATGACATCTCAGATTAAAAGATGAGCACAAGTTAACCAAAGGGGGAAGGGCACTGCAGGCCACTGAAAAACAGGTATTGTACCGTGGCATTAGGTCCCAAGACCTATTCTGACACTGTAAACAGTCTGGTATGGCAAAAGCAAAGGGTATGTGATAGAAGCGAAGGCAAGAAGACCAAGTGTTAGAAAACTATTGCAATAATCCAAGCAAGAAAGTGTAGCATCCTGAACTAAATCAGCGGCAATGGAGAGGAAGAAGCAGGACTGCATCCATGTGGTATTGAAAGTGGTAGGAGAGAGTGGCTGGATTTGAAGAGGGAAGGGGAGAGGCAGGAAGAGGAGCTTGGAATAACAAGGTTTATGGCTTTGAGTAGGTAGATTATGGTGCTATTTGCTAAAATAGGGAGAACCAGGGGTATGGGAAGGACGAGTCCAGGTTTGTACACGCTGCCATATGGGAAGAGCCACATAATAGACAGCTGGATACGTGGCAGTCTCCAACTTAGAAAGAGGCTGAGGCTAGACATGTACATTTAGAAACCACAGGTGAACAAGTGGTGGATAAAGCCATAGAATGACTGATTGCTCAGGGAAGTACAAAATGAGAAGAGCTTAGTCCAGGATGCTGGGATGCACTAACCGTAATGGGGCAAGAGTTAGAGCAGGGTTTCTCAACAACAGCACTGATATTTTAAGCTGGGTAATTCTGTTGTGAGGCACTTTCTGTCACACTGTAAGATGTTTAGCAACACACCTGGACTCTACCCACTAGATGCCAATAGGACCTACCCAGTTGGGACAATCAAATATGGCTCCAGACACTGCCAAAAGCCCCCCGGAGTGGGGGGAAGCACCACCAGCTGAGAACTACTGAGTTAGGGTAAAAGGACTCACCAGGGCACTGACAAGAGGTTCTGAATGAGCTCCCTCCAACTTAAGATTCCTCCAAAGTCTCTGTGTATATTACTGCTCTTGGTGCCTTGAAAGTACAAAAGAAATGCAGGTGACATTCTACTACATCCAACCCACAAAGCATTGGAATACTTTTAGGTACTAGATTGGATCAAATCCATTGCTGGAAATCCCATTTCTGTATGAGGCTACAGTGGGGGAAAAATACATACTCTTTTGTAAAAGATTTTTTATTCACAAATTACAAAAAAAAATTGTGACCCTGCCCCCCAGTATAGGATGAGGTGTCACCATCCTGCTTCAGTAAGCCCCAGCACTTCTCCATCACGAGAATAATATGTGATATTTTCCAAGAGTTTATGATGTGTAGGCCCTCTCACCTAATCTCTTTTCAACCCTTATAAGGGGTAGGAACTGCTATTAGTCGAGGAGGCTGATGCAGGGGGGTTAAGTTACATGCCCAAAGTCATATTAAGTGACCTGAGATTAGAACTCAACTTCCAAAGTCCATGCTCTAAGGCTAAATCACTTAGCCACTATTCCAGATGACCTCCATTAGGCTACAAGCTTTGTGAGGAAGGGGCTGGTCGGTCTTTTTCACCATTGTATCCCTAGCATTTGGCTCATGCTTAGCAACAGGAGCTCAAATAGTTACTGTGAATGAGTCTCAGTTCAGACTTCACTCTTTAATTCATTCCCAGATCTGCATTGAGAGCTCACAGACAGCAAGTTAGGTTACCAAAAGGAAGAAAATGCCTTCCATTCTGACAGGAAATAAGCAGCCAGTGTCTGACACTGCATTTCTAGAATTAACTTTTCTTTGAGAGTTTTTCCGCCCAGAAATGAAGCCTCTACCATCAACCCTGCTTCAGTTGCATTAAAGCAAACTTACTCTCCTTATTGCCTCCTTATTCAACATACACGATAACTGGCGTATAACTATTGAGGCCTCAAGGAGATGGGAGAGGAGTAGAAACAGAAATTAAGTATGGAATATTTTTGCAAAATGACAGTTAAGTAATTTCTGACAGGATCATAAATGGTACTCAGGGCAACGTTTTCCAAACATCAGATAAGCTTTTTAATAAAAATGTAATATCCTCTACTCTCTATGAATAGGTGCCACCTACTAGGTATTCCTGCCTCAGCATATTTTTCATCACCAGGCAGTCTTGGAACCTTTTTTAATAAAAGGACTATATATCCAGAAATTTCTGCACAGATGAAGCAGCCATCATTCTGAGATAAAATATTTTGTCATCCCTACCTGGAATAGCCAGGAGGGGTGGCCTGGAGGATATGGAACTCAGGAAATACAAGTAACCTCTAAAGAGGGAATATGCTGTGGAGTTCTGCAAAGAATGGAGGGAAACCCATGAGTGGACTTTAATCTGCTCTATGTACACACAGATATACATCTTCAACGTACTTCTTGGAAGCCATGGAAGCTATAAAACTGTTTGAGAGAAAGTTCCCCACTCCGCATGGAAGCCACCAATGAAAGCATTCATGTAAAATTCATACTTTCCAGACCTCATACCCTCCCTAACCTAGCTTCATCCATAATGCTCTCATTCCCATCAAAGCCTCTAGGGAAGGCTTGATTCAGCCCGTTTTCAACGTAAGTAACAAGGAAAGGAGAAGAATGTGTTTTCTGTTCCAGAGCACTGTCCCCTCCAGGGTGGCTCAGTTGTTCACAGCTACCATTTAGCAACTCAGGGTATTTCTGCTAGCTGGTCTTGTCTCTAGTTTGCTATACTGACTTCTACCCAAACATTAAAACTTTCTTTTAAAAAAATCAGTAACTCACTTTTGCTGTTCTTTCAGCTCCTTTGAAGATTATGAAACAGAGGAACCTGCCTCTCCCTCTGAAATTGGAAACAAAGGCAATAAAATAGTGACCTCAAGCCTTTCAGAGAAATGTGGAAAGCTTCAGTCGGTGGATGAAGAATAGCTGCCAATGTCTACATGAAAGGGAGATATGTATTTTAAATGTTTTTTTCTTGTGAAGAGATGCTGTAGTTTGCATATTGCTTTTTAAAGGCTTTGATTTCTGCAAGTGCGTTATCTGCAGCACTAGGAATTTTTTTAACGTTTTTGAGCAATAGCTCTGGATACACATACCCAGTTTGGGAGACTCCTCCAATTTGCCTCAAACCTCTTACAGAGCTTTTCCTCAGAAGCAAGTAAGATATACATCACCTTCCAACGTCTGTGAATCAGCACTCTTCACCCCTGAATGTACCAAGGATCTCTTGGGGACAGTGCCAAGCACAGTTCTCTGCACAAAAGCAGGAGTTGCCTCTGTTGTCCAGCATCCCTGAGGCCCATCAGGGCTCCTATGGAGCCCAGAAGAAGCCTTCACTTGCAGAAAACTTGAGTCAAAAAATTCTGGAACTTGAAAAAGCAGTCAGGGCCTCCAGAACTGAATTAGCCCTGGTAATAAAAGCACTGCCAAAACATCTCAGAGACTTCTTTTAATTGTATGTGTACTGGAGTTCAAAGATCTTGAACTTAATCTAATTTCACAATGACCTGCCAAACTGCTAGTCACTTTACATCCTCAGGTATTGTAACCACTGGGCCTTCCAACCTTGCTGGCAAGCTCTAAATAATCCCTCCCCATCCTGACTGTGGATCTTATATAAAATCTGAAGAAAAACTTGTTAACTGAAGACACGTACAGAATATGACTCACACTTGGGGGGGGGAAGTTTCCTTTTAACTCATCTAACATTTGTAGAGAATTATTGAGTGATTAATCTAAAAATTAGTTGATGTCCCATCTATACTTCATATCAGAAGACCTACTTGAAGACTTAAATAATTATATATGAAAATTCTTACTAGACATATTCATCACTAAATATTAGACTAGGCCAACAGTAAAGGCCTCAATCTAAACATTATTCCTTAACTTCATGTTGAAAAGAAACTATTTCAAATATTGCATCCACTTCAGTATTTATCACAAAAATGGAAGAAAACAGTGATGCCACCCATAAAGGAAAGCAACTTCATGTTTACTATAGTGGTAGATGTGGTCAACACAGAATACATTTTTCAGCAAGCCACAATGCAGCCAAGCCCCGCAATACTGTTGAAGATAAAATTGAAAATAAACTATTAAAAAGGATGGAAATTTGACACTATAAAAGAAACCCCCAAGAAACTTTTTAATATCCACTTCTGTCAAAGTCATCAAGTTTTCTCCTGGATTTTTTGTTTTAACCTCAAGTCCTAAATGTCAGAGTAGCTTCCTTTGCACCCCACATTGGTTCCCTTGCTGGTGTGATGGCCAGACTTTGAAACAATCAAACCTTGGGCTGTGGTAGGCAAAAAGTGGAGAAAAGGAGAATTTAGGAAATGCACCATCAACTAGTGTTGTTATTAATAGAGTTAGCAATCCTTCCTGTCAGTATCCTCCCAGTTTCCTGTTATTTTACCTTCATGATCAGAACTGACCTTCCATTTAACTATTACAGAAAGTATTAAAAGTTAGTTTCTAACAGTTCACAAAGAATAAATAAAAGCTTAAAAGTGACTAAATTTTTTGGAAACACTACAAAAAATAATCTAAACACACTGGTAAATTATTAGGATTAAAAGTGTTTATGTGGTACATGAAATTTACCGTCTATCCCATCCAACCTTTACCAGGGAACAAAAGCAACTTTACATTTTCAGATAAAAATGCTAAAAAGGTAAATTTTGTTAGAAGCCAGATATGGTTTAAAGGTTTTATTAGCCATAATGATCTAAACTATTTCTAAGACTCAGCAAAAATTCAGTTTTCCAATATACATTTGATTTTGGTTTTTTTACTACATAGCTGTACTTGACCTTGTTTCTACTTACTGAAGTCCTCTTTCACTTTGGTCAATAACTGGTTTCAAAAGTCTACAGTTATTATAAAAGTACAGCTAACAATATCATTCCACTTAAGATAGTGCTTTTAATTTAGGTTACCCAAAGTATCACATTTTCAGACATAAGAATGTGTTTCACTGTACTCCCTTCTTAGTATTGAATGTAAGAAATGTGAATTCTGAGGAACTAAGATGATAGTATATATTTGACTTTCTGGTAAAGATCATGCAGAATATAATCATTACTGCCCAACTGGAAATTTCAAGTTATTACAATATCCAAGACTCTTGATAAAAGTTAAATTGAGGGTATGATCTTAATGCTAGTCAATGAAAAATGAGTTTCATAGCATAACATTGCCAAGGTAATCAAACTAATGAAATTCTGTATATTTTCCCTGCATCTTATCTATGTCATTGTGTACTGTTCAAAGTGTTTATAAAACTCTAGATTGATCAAATGAGAGAAGTCATTTGCTCAACTTTTGGAAATGTTATGGTGTGTTTGGGTGGAGAAGCCTGCATGATTTAACTTTTGTTTTTGTTTTTCCCTTTTTGCAAAACTAAATAAAGTTGTCAAATATGAACTAAGATAATCACTACACACTTTTGGTTTTAATCACACTTGCAATTCATTTTTATGTTTGAAAGAGCAGCATTAGAAACAAACTTGAGTTTCAAAGAGAATAACTCTTTGAACCCCTGGGAAAACTTTATAAAGAAAGATCTGGGGGCTTCCCTGGTGGCGCAGTGGTTGAGAGTCTGCCTGCCAATGCAGGGGACACAGGTTCGAGCCCTGGTTTGGGAGGATCCCACATGCCGCGGAGCGGCTGGGCCCGTGAGCCACAATTACTGAGCCTGCGTGTCTGGAGCCTGTGCTCCGCAACGGGAGAGGCCGCGATAGTGAGAGGCCCGCGCACCGTGATGAAGAATGGCCCCCACTTGCCACAACTAGAGAAGGCCCTCGCGCAGAAACGAAGACCCAACACAGCTATAAATAAATAAAATTAAAAAAAAAAATTCACTTTAAGAAAGATCTGGAAGGATAACACCTCATAATGAAAAGTGATTTCCTCTGGGGATAGGAATTTGGGTTTGGAAGTGAGAAGTTCACAGGGATCAAAGGAGACTTTAAGCCTTATATATAGTATATTCTTTTAAAAGAATGTGTAATTGTTATCTGGATACCTAAAACTTAATTTTTTAAAAATAAGGGAGAAAAATTAAAGTACCATCCACACATTAGATTCCCATTCTATACTTTGAACTTAGTATTTTCTAAAGCATTTTATATTTGTTGCCTATGATACGGGAAAAGAAATTTTACTTTTCATCGGTTGTTAAACTTTTACTTTTCTTCAGCGAGGTCACCAACGAGTTATTTTAAGAAAACTAAGAACACAGTGAAGGAATTCTTTATCCTAGAACTGTATTACATCTCTGCTTAGAGATGTAGACCTATGGAAACTAATCAAAAAGATTAGCTCTAAAACTGTCAGCTTTAAAACTTCTGTCACCTAAGGTGAAAGATCATTGGATCATTTATGGTAATTACAAGGACTCAAAAGAACAAGTGAAGATGAGTCATATTAAATGCTGTTATTGTTTTGGTGGTTTTAAATCCTGTTGAAGTAAATCCAGTTACTTCAGTAATAATTTCTCAATCATCCCTTGTTAGCCCATTGGTCAGCATTCCTAAAATAACTCACGGTATAAAGAAAAACAACGCAAAAATCAAGGCACTGTAATTAATACTCTTCCCCAAATGCATATAATACAGGCCATTCAGAGCGTGCTATCCCAAACTCCTCAGTATTCTACAACATAGAATTACAAAACTAACATTTATTGATAGATTTAAGGTGTAATACAGGTTTCCAAAAGTGTGGCAGTGAGAATACCAGCATAAAAAAGAGAAACTTGTGCTAAAAAAAACCTGAATTCATCATTGGCAATATTACATAACAATCAAGGCCCTCACATACTAATGATTTTCACTTTATCTATATTGCCAACCTCCCATGCATCAAAAAACACAAAACTAAGATTATCAAACTTGGGAATCAATAAAGTACTCAAGGAATTTTAAAATCATAATATTAGGAAAATTTGGGAGATTTGCAAAATTTATCCTAATCATCCATGTGTACAATCTCATTTCTAGTCATTTTTGCAG
The DNA here is from genome assembly GCF_963455315.2 of Globicephala melas. Lineage (NCBI taxonomy): Eukaryota > Metazoa > Chordata > Mammalia > Artiodactyla > Delphinidae > Globicephala > Globicephala melas. The sequence goes on along the minus strand of NC_083317.1, from coordinate 128,754,166 downwards.
TGATCATTAGTGAATAAAGAACAGATTTACAAGTTTATATAGCAGGGCATCTGCGTCCAACACAAAATTGTTACAAACTTTAGGCAAATACATGTTTCATAAGACACTGCTAACACTTAGAGGAATTAAATAAAATTCCGAAACTTGGAAAGCAAATAAAGACAAGACAACTAAGAAGCATTTTCCACCATTTACTCTTGTTATCAAAAATAGTTCAACTCTTCTCGCAAAACAAAAACAAAATAGTACATACTGGACACATACATCACATTTTTCTTCCTATGGCTTTAGCCCACCCCCACCCACCAAAAGAGACAAAAAAAAAAAAAAAAACCCAACAACAACAACAAAAACAACTCTACCTGACCACATTCACAGAAAATGACACCAGGATACACTACAAAACAGAAGGTGTCATCTGCTCTGTGTCCAAAGGTTTCTTCTCCATGTCTTGTACTAGGTGAGTAACCATCATTGAACATGCTGTGTGCCAAATCAAAACATAACTTCAACATATGTCAGATCTCAGGAGAGGTGGTGAACGTAGTAGAAACTGAAAATTTTCCAGCAGTATTTTTCTTTAAATAAGCACTGTCAAAGCAGCAACTCTTCTTTTAAATCATAAGGTCATTTCTTTACAACCTAGTCAGTCCTTGTTTTATTTGGGCTGTGCTCTTTCAAGCAACTGACTAGATTTCCCTTCAACAGAATGTTGTGACTCACTTATCTCCCCCATAAAAATTACAGGAAAGAAGTGCATTTAAACTGAAACATAGTTTGTGCTTTACATGCAAAAGAGTATTCTAAAGAATATCCTCCTAGCTTCAAACCCAACTAAACGCACAGGCTTCATAAAAAGGCATTTTTATTAGGCCTCTATAAAGAAGTCTCCACAATGAATAGCACCCTAAAAAAAAAAAAAAAAAAGGAAAGAAAGAAAAAAGCATATTCAAAATAAAGTCTGTGGCAAACAGAGGAAACGAAAATCACTTTGAAGTGGCCAATGGCAATAGGTATAATGCATAAATCTGAGTAACTTTTGGAGCATTATTCTAAAATTATTTTAAATAAATCCCAATTTCTAAATAAAATATTTAAATAATTTTTTAAAAATTTCTGTCACATACCATAGTCTAAATTCAATTACCTTCAGAATAGAACTGTTCTTCTCCACTTCATTTATCTTATTAGAACATTGCTCAAAGTGAAGGATTTTTTTCCCCTAGAAATGAGTCAGACTTAACTAAAAATGGGGATCAACTCAGAAGAGTTTTGTGGCATAAACAGTTAAAAACATCTGCAGTCTGACAGAATTTCAGTTTGTTCACTTTTAAAAGACAGATTTCTTCAACATTCTAATGAGGGGCAATTTTTCTTTCATAATACTGCTGATTTAAGAACTGCTACATACACCAGTAGCCAATTTTCATGATTAGAAATGGTATTATGTCAGCACAAAGGTTGAGCTGGACACATCAGCTTTTCAACAGGAGAAACATCAATGGCATCTGAAGGTAGCACTGAGTCTCCTGAACAAACTAATGGTTACTTTTTCACAAAATATGAGCACAATCTTTATGGACTGACTAGATACCACTTCCTTACATTTAATCATAAACTTTGATTATGCACAAAGCATGACCATAAACAGTGAGGTTAATGTTATTTTCCTTGCCAAAGTTCGTTTTGTATAAATCAGTTGCATCAGCATTTGTTCTCAAACTATGAGGTTCTGTAAGAACTAAGGACATATAGTTGTAGGGTTACTCCTCCATTATCTGCAAACTATTTCCCCGACACTAACACATATAACTTAGCAATGAAAACACTTGATACAAGTGATCTATATGCAGGAGCTCCGGCAAGTTAAACCAACAAAACCATAGCTGCCGTAAAACTGTAGCTATTTCCCTACCAGAGGTAGGTTTAAAGACCCACTGATTTAACAGTCGAATCTCATGTCTATAGCTTCATCCAAACTTTTATCATCATGTGTACTGGCAGCTAAAAACGTTGTTACTGGGGACCCTGTGACATTAATTACACTGGTGCTGGTACTAGCATTGCGCACAGCAATGCTAGTCACGTTAATGCCCAAAGTGAGCCTGGTCTGCTCCAAGGCCTTTTCTGGCACAGCAAATGCCTCCAGCTTCTTCTCCCCATTGGCCATATAGGAGTTTTGGCAGCCACGACATATACAATCTAAGCAGGCTTTGCGGTTAGAGTAGCAAGGGCAGCGTTGGCCGCGGCATGTAAGAACACTTGGATTTTGAGTAGCACGCCCACATTTACACCCTTTCTTTTCCTGGGGTTTTTTATACACAGTCTTGGTAGGACTTCCTGGCATAAAATGATGACTAGGAATCTTTTCCTTTACTGTTTTGTCTTTTTTAAGAATACCTGGCTTGGTTTTAGAGTGAGATTTCTTGGATCCATGTTCATGACTCTTTTTCATGCTTTTAGCAGATAAAAGTACAGTTTTGCTGATTTTGGGTGTTGTGCCTCCATTGGGAACAGTTGCTATAGGTTGAAGAGAAATTTTGCTCTCCCGTTTCACTGTCACAGGAGCAGATGCCCCCAGTGTTGGGCCTCGGATAATGGTAGAAATTGGAAGTGGCTGAACTTTCTCACTGTCGCTTTCTGATCTGGATCGTTTTCTATTCAATTTTGCTACCTTCGGAGTTGCTGCTGTACATGATAACCCATGAAGTGCAGGACTGGTGGACATAAAAACATTATGGCTAAGAGACTGGGAAGAAAGCTGCAGAAAAGGTCCATTGGATACAGTGGCTTCCAAGTTGGGCTGCAAATTAGGGCAACAGACTTCTGTGTTTGAAACAGTTTCTAAGCTGCGGAGTACTTCCTCAACACTCAGTAACAAAGAGTCACCAGGTTTTATATCTTCACTGAAACTGCAAATATCAATGCCTGTGGAGCATAAGTCAGTGGCTACCGTGTCACAGACAGGTGGCAAACTGTCAGACAGATCCTCAGTTTTTATGTCAACAGTGTTACATACATCAATTGTATTTGAATGTTCAGGTGAAGGAATATTTATACCAAATCTATCTATTGAAAGCCCATTATAAGTAGGCAAACCATTGATAACAGAACTGCCAATAGCAATGCTGAGGGTGCTTTCAGATACTGGAGATAAACTAGCTTGAGGATCAGTTGTGGGTTCTGAGGTCGAAGGTAAAGGGGAATGTGTCAAACACAAAGTAAAGGATGAATCTGAGGGTTTTTCCGTCTCCTCACAAAACAATGATCCATCATTAAGCAAAGCCAAAATATCAGAAGAACAGTCGACTGCTTCTATTATATCCCGTGCCAATGTAGTCTGTGTTATATATTCACAGAGTTTTTTGTAGCAGTTCACTAGGATGCTTAACTGCTTGTTTTCCTCAAACTGCTCATAGTCTTTGCACCAGCTACATGAAGGCTTCATCATCATTTTCTTGCCTTTACAACTTTTGCAGACATAGTGTTGGCAGGTGGAGTTGGTGGGTGCAATAGGATCTTGTAGCAAATGTCCTAAGAAGGAAAAAGGAGGAAAGCAAAGATTTTAGTAAAATAAAATTTATAATTTCATATACTGAAGTTGAGATTATAAGTAATCTATTAAAGTTAAGATGGATTAAACTCACCAGACCAGATAACAAAACATGTAACTTACAGGAAACAGAAAAATACTCAATAGCTCACTTCACTTCCATGCCATATTCCCCATTCCTTTATCTCAAACAGAATCTTCCTCAGTCTGCATTTCTCCCCCAAATCAGTATGTTCTGGTCCACTTTCTTATTCTCTTCTCCAAAGGCTAGAAAGAGGTGGTGATCAGTCACTAAAAGCACAAACTAGGCTTAAAACTCTTGGGACCTCAACCTAACCCAACTGTTGGTAATGCCACAACATACTGAGCACAGTCATACTGTTTATTTTGTGTTAGACATGGGAAAAAGATAAGAGCAAGAGAGAGTTAGTCCCTGTCCCCATTAAACATCCTTTGAGGGCACTAATCGTTCAGTACAATGGCATCTTCACAGAAAAAAGTACAATTTCAAACCATTTCATTGTATATACCAGTCATAAACTAAGAGAAGACCAAAATATAGTTATGATGGAAAAGAACTATATTCATTTATTAAAAAAGGAAATATTACTAAATTCTTTTATAGAAAATCAAAATACAATGACAATGGAAAGAAGTGTTTAAATGTAGTTTAAAAAAAAAAACAGAGTATAATACTGGGCTCAAAGTCTTCTGACAGAATACACAATGACCGTGGTCATGAACCACAAGTATCCAAAGTATAGCAATATAGTATAAAAGTGAAAGTGATCCCCCAACTTGATATAACTCCTAAACTATAAATGATCTATACATATGAATTAAAAAGGAGAAAACAACTAGCTCCCCAAAGAAGCAACTGCTCATTGGTTCCCAATTCAGGACAAATAGTAATTAACTCAAAGCAGCACCTGTTTTCTTATATACATTACATAATTTAAGACTGGGACAGAAAGTACTTCTGGTTATAGCTAGTGAAATCAGCAAACCCTCTCCCTTAAAAGCAACTATAAACCTGAAAATTTTTGACAAAGAGTCGTTTTCACAGCCAAAGACATAAAACCATGTGAGAAGCATTTATGTTTGAAAAACTGATTTCAGGTAAGGACAGTGGGAATCTGTGGTGTTCTGTTCCGGGGCTACCCAGGTTCTACCCTACCACCCAGCTCTATCAGTGTTACCCTGTGAGAACCGGAAGCTGCTGTGATGGAAGGGGACTCATTCCACTTAGTACAGAAGACAATGCATAAACATGGAGGCATTATCACTGGAAGTGACTTGTCAGAAGCTGGCCAGTTGGGGAGGACAAACGGCTCAGCTCTTACTAGCCTGAGGTTACACAGCTCAGGTTAGACAGAGAGGCCTCACACAAGATGGCAATTTTCCCCTAAGTTGATCTATAAATTCAATATAATCCCTTTGAGAATCCCACGTGGCTTTTTCTTTTTTAAGAAATTAACAGAATGATTCCAAAATTCATATGGAATCACAGAGGACCTGGGACAGCCAAAACAATGTTGAAAAAGAACAAAAAAGTTGGAGGACTTACACTACTAACTTTACAATCTTCCATAACCATAGTAATCAAGACAGTATGGTAATAGCAAAAGGATAGGTACATAAATCAATGGATCAGAATAGAGAGTCCAGAAAGAAATTTACATTTATGGTCAACTGATCTATTTGACAAGATTGTCCAAATAATTCAACAGGGGAAAAGAGTATTTTCAACACACTGTGTGAGACACTTTGATATCCCAATGCCAAAAAATAAACATATACAATATACACAAATAGTAACTCAAAGTAGATCATACACATACAAATCTAAGAGCTAAAATTCAGAAGCAAAGCAAAATGCAGGAAAAAACCATGACTTTGGGCTGGGCAGTATTAGATGCATCATCAAATGCACAAAAGGGGAAGAAAATTGTAAAATGGATATTCACAAAATAAAAAACTTGTGCTTCAAAAGTCACCATTAAGAAAATGAGAAGATAATCCATGGACTGAGAAAAAATATTTGCAAACTGTATATCTGATAAAGGGCTTACAACATGATACATTAAAAACACTTTATGCAAATCAATAAAAAGACAACTCAATTTAAAAATTGAACAAAAGATTTGAATAAACATTCCACCAAAGAAAATATATAATAAGCACATGAAAATATGCCAGTATAATTAGTTATTAAGGAAAGTGAAACTATGGCATACTGCTACACACCTACTAGTACGGATAAACTCAAAATGAGGGATAATACCAAGAGTTGGCAAAAATGTGGAGAAATCAGAACCCTTCTATATTACTGGTGGGAATAGAAAATGGAAAATCACACTGGGAAACAGTTTGGTAGTTTCTTTGAAAGTTAAACAGGGCTTCCCTGGTGGCGCAGTGGTTAAGAATACGCCTACCAATGCAGGGGACACTGGTTTGAGCCCTGGTCCGGGAAGATCCCACGTGCCGCAGAGCAACTAAGCCCGTGAGCCATAACTACTGAGCCTGGGTGCCACAACTACTGAAGCCTGCGCGCCTAGAGCCCGTGCTCCACAACAAGAGAAGCCACCGCAATGAGAAGCCCGTGCATCACAACAAAGAGTAGCCCCCGCTCGCCACAACCAGAGAAAGCCCACGCACAGCAACAAAGACGCAATGCAGCCAAAAATAAATAAATTTATTTTTTTTAAAAGTTAAACATTTACCATACAAACCAGCAACTCTACTCCTAGGAGCCTATTTGAAGACAAATGAAAATATACATCCATATAAAGAGATGTTTGTGAATATGCATAGCAGCATTACTCAGACAAAAACAATCCAAATGTCCATCAACTAGTGAATAAACAAAATGTAGTATATTCATACAAAAGAATACTGCTCAGCAATTAAAAGAACTATTGGTACAAGCCAAATCATGATGAAGTGCAGAAACACTGTGTTAAGTGAAAAGCCAGATGCAAAAGAGTACATTATTGTATTATCCCATTTATATAAAATGTCTACAAATGACAGAAAAGCAGAAATAGTGATTGCCTAGGTCTGGGGGCAGGAGCATGGGTTAATTGTAAATGGGCACAATGGAACTTTTGGGGGTGATTAAAATGTTCTAACATCATATCGTGCTGATGCTTGTACAACTCTAAAAATAAATAAATAAAAACGCCTTAAGACAAGGCCCCAGTAGTTACAGAGTCCAACCTTCTTTCTACCCAATACAGGAATCCCTTAAAGTAGCAGACTTAATCTAAGGAAGGCTGTAGGGGATATTAATACATACAGAGAGATGTGTACACGCTTAAAAGGATAAACCGTAAGGTTAAAAAGAAATACGTCATCTACTGGCAAGGAGAGATTGAACAAAGTGAAAAGGGACAGCATTTCACTATTCTAGGTTTAATCTGTTTGGTAGCATTTAACTTTTAAACCATGTAAATATTTTACATAATTATATAACAAAACTAAAAAATTTAAAGGAAATTCCTACAGATCAAAAGTAAAATGTACCAAAACTGTAATTTCTTATCAAATTGATGGTATAACTATTCAGTTAACTACTTCAAATGACTTTAAAACAGAAAATTGACTCTAACGTTACATCCTTGTTTTGTTTTCAGAAATTACATTTATTGGTGGTAGTGTTGATAGTTATTATAAAGTGTTAGTGTCTAATTGTAGGATAAAGTAAATGCTGATGTCCTTGAGAATCTAGATATTTTTTTTAGTAGGAGGAAGGAAGTCATAAGATGTGAAAAGTAAAAAATCCTGTAGTCCTGAATTTCAATTGGATTTATCAGTATGAACTCATGTTTTCATCTTAAAAGTACATATTATACACTGAAAAGGCGTGGCAACAGTGGCAATGAACTCAGATAACCATGTTGAAAAACAATTTCTTATTCAAAGGAATCAGAGCTTCTTGGACAAATGGCTGATTCTAGATCTGTGGCATAAGTTAGACGAGATGAGTTTTGATTACCTTCTTATGCCGGAAAGCAAGGAAACTATCAAAGATCCGGATAACATTAAAGGGACTCAGGAGCAAACCTCAGAGGTTTCCAGTGACCAAAGATGAGAAAATCTGAGCATGCATAAATGCAATGGAATATAAAGCACACCTAAAATGTTCAAATCTCTAGAGTTCATTTAAAAAAAGGAAAAAAAATCAGACGCTAGTGAACCAGCTCATTAGTTTGAAAACTGGTAAATAAAGAGCAAGAAGCAAGTATTTATTCTGATTTACCTTACCTATATATAAGCTAAACCACCAAATAACCAAATCACAGATGAGAAGTTTCTCTTTATGGGAATAATGTAACTAATAAATGAAGAATGACATAATTTGAATGTCATCATTTTATAAGCCCTAATGATTTGCAAACTGTACAAGCTAAGTGATAAGTAAGGATTACCTCTTCTGGCCTTCATTCCATCACTGATTTTCTTTTCACCAGTCATGTCAATCAAAACCTCCCGGGAGGTACCAAACATCTTTAAAGGACTTACACCCTCCACATCTGTGTATTCTTCTACGAGATTTTAGGAGACTATGCCTAATACTAAGAACTGAAAATAGGTTAGAAAACACTAAAATTATCACTTATTGATTCATAATTCCACCACCAATGAGTTCCTAAGAACTTCCACTATGTGGTCTCATATTACCTACTGGATTGCCCAACCATTCCTCAACACAAATATTTGAAATTTTAATCTATCATTAAAGATGCCTATAGGCAAACTTGTTTTATGCACTCAGCTAAGTATCCTAACCCTCAAAAGCGTCCCAGAGGGTTCTCTTTACACCTCACAACAAAGGCAGCTCCAGTGATACAGGAACAAAGAAAAAGTTCAGAGGCTTCTTAGAGCTGGGGTAAGTGTTAGCCATATACTTACTACATGTCCCTAAGGAAACTCCTCCCTGCAAAACTAAGAAATGTCAGATAACACTTTTAAAATTGTAAATATACATCTTATACTAGAAAGTAAAATGGATGGGCAATCTTAGTCAAGTGGAAGTGCATCACTTACTGGCAGACTGTACTATAAAAACTGGGTAGTATTTGGGGAAAGGTTTAATTTGCTTTAGCTTACATCATGTTCGCTATAGTTTCACACTCAAGTACAAAAAGACTTGCTCAAAACACATCTTCAGACCTTAAAAATTTATAGTTCATGACAAAAAGTTTTCCCACTGCACTGCCTTGAATTCTTAATCTGCAATATATCACAGGAATTATCTTCCTTTACATAATATCAATACAAGTTGTCTTCTAACTAAATGAATTTGATATTATGTGCCCTGTTTAAATAATACTAAATGATGCTATACTGACCCTAAAAATACTAAAGACTAAATTTCATTTTTACTCTTCACTTTAATAGAAGTTACTAATTCCTTTTTTATTCTCCCTCTCCTTCACTTTTCCCATCCCCAAATCACCCAATTATAATTTGAGACTAAAATTTCATTTTAGATTACCACAACAGTCATTCTGGGAATTTCTGGGAATACATAAATATTGGCAAGAAATTTGCTAAGATATTTAATATCAGATTTTTTTAATGCTCTTAGCTTGGTGAAACTTTTTATTATAGTAGTTTCATAAAGTCAGAAAGTAGTATAATTAATCTTCATATACCTATGTATACCAGATTCAATAATTATCTAGATTATGCCACATTTGCTTCATCTACCCATCTTTTGTTCTTAAGTATTTCAAAGCAAATCCCAGCAAACCTCTAAATACATCAGTATATATCACTACAAAGTACATTTTCTTATGTAATCGCAATGCCATTATCACACCTAACAAAATCAATTATTTAAATAAATTTTAAACCAAATTTAGGTTTAACTTAAGGGAAAAAAATCTTAAAGCCCTAGAAAAGGGCTTTAATTCTGACATAAAAAAAAAACCATTTCAAAAGTTATGTTCTTCTCAGTAAACATACTTTTTAGCCATAAAACGTTCCTTCTATTAAACAGATTTAACATAGACATTCAAATCACTACTTTACAGTATTAATAGACCAAAGGTAGCACTTGGACTGGTTGCCACGCACTTTATCCTTACCCCTGAGAAGAATAACTGACAGCATCAAGAATTACAAAGCAGCCTAAGTTTGAAAGAGAGACCCACAGCACCAAAATAAATAAGCAAACTGTAAGTAGGTCTCAAATCAGCTTGCCCCTTTCTCCATACAAGGGATAGGCACAACTCCTTAGTATAAGCAAACAAAGATATGATTAGTTTTGGCAAACTCTTCTAAATACATAACTGATTCCAACTTCGAACAAAGCCACTGGTAATTCATTCACTTCAGAATACCATTGGTAAAAGTGGACCATACTATAAATGTTATGCTGACATGCAGACTACCAAGTAAATTATGCCTTAACTGCTTCTGAAACAAGATCTTTTATTCTCCTTTGTACAGTGATTGTGTTTAACCCCACTAATATCCTGACCAGATGACTGGGGGAAATTAAGTTTAAGAAGTGCGGAGAGAGGACACAAGAAAAAATAAAACCAATAATGGCTAAAATGCTTAGCAAAACTTAGTGAATGACTAAAAAACGATCTTGTGAACACTGGACCTGGCAATAATAATGATCATAAAATAAAACCTACAAAAGCTACAAAAGGTTAAAATCTGACAGGGACAAACTAGATGTGAACAGCAACAGAGAGACTACAAAATCAATTCCTCATTCTAAAGCTTACATGGAAAAGAAATGATCCCAATGAAAATAATTTCAGTAAAATGAAAACTGAAAAAAGTAGAAAATGGTTTAAGGAATTAAACTATCTCAATGGCTTAATTTTGTCATTTGACCAAAAAAAGCATTATATAATTCTAACAGGCACAAAAAGAGCACTGATCAGAATCAAAACATTCTGTATTTACCACCACTCGTCCAGAATTCCTTCTCCTGGTAATGCTTCTATTACAGCAACAAGGAATGCCTAATCAAAAACCTCAGATAATGCAAGTAATTTTTTATAAGCCTCATTTGTTGTTGATGAGATGACACTTCAGGATCAGGGAAAATTAGCCAAGTCTCATATAAACAAATCCTAACGTCACTATCAGAAAGCAAAAAATGCACAGGCAGGTCACGGTTAATAATTAAAACAATCATACCATTTCTCCAAGAAGCATTCTTGGAAACCAGAGTATTAAACAGTCAAGGAATTCACAGAAAGAAATAAATCTTATGATACTCAGATATATGGTATATACGGAAAAGTATCTGGAAAGAGGGAAAAAAATCAGTATAGAACTCCACAGCTGTCAAATATGTGGTATCCTACAAAAGAGAGAAAGCAGTTTTCTGCTTTTACTGATAATGTAAGCAACATGAAACAGAAGGGATATCATATAAGATACATTTCTACATACTAACTCAATAAAATATGCTTTCCATCACAGCTTAAATTTGCTTCCCAACAAATGGACCCACATCAAAACTGATTAGCAAAATTAAAGGTTACCAGATACTTATATTAAAGCTCTAAGGCAAAAGGAGGAAAAGAATAAAAATGAAAAATTTCACTTGCTAAAATATAATAATTATATTCATTGAGATTTTCTTAAAATCATTACTAAAGGAACTTTAAAAAAATAGTACTAACTGGTTATCTTAAAATACTCAAAAAAGTAGAATTCTTAAATAAGAAGTTTCTAGGTTCACTTATGTTACTGATTCTAAAGCCGATTTCCTCAGCAATCACTACTGAATAAGATAATGTACTTTTCATCAGCCACTCCTTTCCAAATGGCCTAAATAACTGTACTGACCACCTAAATACAGACAGTCACACAGAAAGAAATACAGAAAAAGAAGAGAGAGGGGGAAAAAAAAAAAGCTTTATTAGCAGCAAAAAGAATTTTGTTGCCAGCCAGATCACATTGCTGTGAAACTCCTGAATCCAAGAGAGGACAGTAACTTAAGCAATGACAAAACATTTCAATGAATGATGACAAGTGGCACACTTGGTCTTGGAAAGGCACTCTCAAATGTTGCAGACATAAAAACTCCAAATATTTTGTTCAGAAATGCAGTCTTGGATTCTTCTGCTATGCAAATCTCTCCTGCACCATAAGGGCAAGGCTCTTTTTTTATAGACTCAATCTGACTCAATTTGTTTCAAATATACGTCATACGTTTCCATTTTCTACAGTATGACCAAAAAAGAAAAAAATTCTTTGTCCAGATTTTAAATTTTCTCAAGAGAAGTCAATAAAGGGACTTCCCTGGTGGTCCAGTGGTTAAGACTCCATGCTTCCACTGCAGGGGGCATGGGTTCAATTCCTGGTCAGGGAACTAAGATGCCACATGGCAAGGCCAATAAACAAAAAAAAAAGTCAATAAAAACGTGTGAGCCTGATCTCAAAGCGGGGCGGGCAGCGGGTGGCCTTTAATTTACAAAAGGTGATAAAAATGAAACTGCAGAAACACTAGTAATGAATGATTGGGCAGGGAGAGGTCAATTAAATGCCAAGATCTTTGTTCAACATGTTTGAGAAGGTTCCTTTTTGTTCCATTACAAAACATGTTCTTTCTAATAAGAATTTTTTCCTGTATGTTTGGCACTATACAAATTGATCCTTTTCTTTCATTATATTATTACGTGACTCTTTCAACATTTACCTGAATATTTCTCATAAACACGAAAAACTGGTAGATGTTAAATCCTTTGAAGCAGGGGTTCACAGCCTGCTAGGAACCTGGCCACAAAGCAAGAGGTGATCAGCGAGCGAACGAAGCTTCATCTGCCGCTCCCCATCACTCCCCATCACTCGCATTACCATCTGAACCATTCCCCCCTGCCCCCAACCGTGGAAAAACTGTCCTCCCTGAAGCCGGTCCCTGGTGCCAAAAGGGTTGGAGACCGCTGCTTTAAACTTTACAAATCTGTTACAAATCAAAGAAGTTTTAAAGTTCATCATTGTTGGAAGTCAGGTTCCTAGGCAGTGAAACTCTTGGGAGAGAGGTCAGTGTGCTGAAAGTTTATCAGGTGAGGAAGGAAGGGGCAGAAGAACAAATTAGGCTGGGATGTATCACAACGAAGGCCTCAGATGACCCCACAGGGAGCTCTGAAGCTGGGAGGGCTCTTCAAGGTTGTCCTATGGTGGCACATGGGAGCCAGGTCTTTAATGGACTAGTCTTTGAATGCAGGCTACTCCAAGGAAGGGGATGTGAGCTTGGGTGAGTGGCTCTCTTCAGCCAACAGCAATTCCCAGGGAAGTCTGACAACCCCAGCAACACTCCCACTAACTAAGAAAATGAAGTCCTTCAGTCCTGAAGTGGGGATTTGGGTAGTGTATACATAGCATCCACTACAATTAGCAATTTTAACTGTCCAAATCTGATGAATATGAGTAAAAAAAAATGTAATAATGATGATGTACCTTTAAAAATGACTAGCCCTTGGGCTTCCCTGGTGGTGCAGTGGTTGAGAGTCCACCTGCTGATGCAGGGGACATGGGTTCATGCCCTGGTCCAGGAAGATCCCATATGCCGCAGAGCGGCTGGGCCCGTGAGCCATGGTCACTGAGCCTGTGCGTCTGGAGCCTGTGCTCCGCAACGGGAGAGGCCACGACAGTGAGAGGCCCGCGTACCGCAAAAAAAAAAAAAAAAAAAAAAAGACTACCCCTCCATTCCTTGAACCTATAAAGTGACTAAATATCTAAGTTCTTTCTAGCTCTAAAATTTGATGATGCTAAGATTTTATGGCAAGATCTACAATGTATCAGAAGTCTTGCATTTGAATACCATTAACTGTTTAGGTGATAAGTATTATCAATATATTAGAGTTCTATCCTGTATACTGAAATTTTCGATAAAAGTTTCATAATAAAATCCAATGAAAGCCTGCATATTTCCACTTCCCTGTATATTTTCATAATTTCAAACTTACCGACTTAACATATTTAAATATTCTCAAGTCTGATGATCTTTCTTCTTTTCAAAACCCTTCCTAAAGGTACAACTAAAAACTGTCCAAACAAACCAAAAAACAAAAAATACCTTCAACCTGCAAGCAGCCTTTAAAACCCAAATTCTTTCGTTTTTTTGTTTTTTGTTTTAAATATTTATTTAGTTATTTAGTTATTCATTTGGCTGCGCTAGGTCTTAGTTGCTGCATGCAGGATCTTCACTGCAGCGTGTGGGTTCTTTTTTTTTTTTTAAGTTGTGGCATGCGGGATCTAGTTCCCTGACCAGGATGGAACCCAGGCCCCCTGCACTGGGAGCACAGAGTATTAACTGCTGGACCACCAAGGAAGTCCCTAAAACACAAGTCTTTGGAATGACATACGCGGCCTTTCAGAATCTAGCCCACACCCACCTTCCCCCCAGAATTTTGTAACATTAAGCTTTCTCCACAAACTCCATACTCCATTCTCACCTGGCCATTCCAAAACAAGCAATGCTTGCTTACTCATTCCTCTGTGATCTGCTCTTCCTAGAATGTCCTTCTTCCTTCCTTGCATGGTAAACTATTTATTTATTTATTTATTTATTTTTTTCTGCGTTGGTTCTTCGTTGCTGCACGTGGGCTTTAGTTGCGGTGCATGGGGGCTACTCTTCATTGCGGTATGCGGGCTTCTCACTGCAGTGGCTTCTCTTGTTGTGGATCACGGGCTCTAGGCTCGCGGGCTTCAGTAGTTGTGGCACGCAGGCTCAGTAGTTGTGGCTCCTGGGCTCTAGAGCACAGGCTCAGTAGTTGTGGTGCACGGGCTTAGTGACTCCGCTGCATGTGGGATCTTCCCAGACCAGGGCTTGAACCCGTGTCCCCTGCATTGGCAGGCAGATTCTTAAACCACTGTGCCACCAGGGAATTCACTAAACTATTTACTCTTTAAGGATTGACTCAAATATGACCTCGGAAAGGAAGCCTTCCTTAATTCCTAGCCCTCAAGTTTGTTCAAAAAGCACTTTGCACATTCTCCTATTATAGCACTTATCACATTATATCGTCACCATTCACTGGGTCTCACTCAAGGCCGGAAACTTATTTATCTCTGTATCCTTAAACCAGTGTTGGCACATAAGCCAGCAACTAATAAATGTACAATGAATGAATCATAAAAAGCACACTAGAGTTGGGAGTGACCTTGGAAATAAACTTGTCCCATGGCCTCATTTTAACCAAGATGGCCTTTCATAAGATTACATAGCTAGTTACTAGCAATGAGAAATAGTAGCTTAGTCTATTGATTCCCAATCTAGTATTCTTTCTACTTAACCAGCAGCATCCCTACTTCCGCTACTAAGTCCGTGGCATCCACTGAGACAATTTTAGCTTCTTTTCACTTATCAAAAAGAATGATCACTGAAACTGGACCATAACAGAAATCAACATACTAACCACAAGATGTAAAACCTTTTGGGGGAAGGAGACAGAAGAACAGGTACTGGCAGTAACGAATAGTGAGTGGGTCAGGAAGAGTGAAACGAAGGGGAGAATGGATGACCAATAATAGTTTTGTGAGAGTCAGGAAATCTTTACTGCATAGAAATTGGAGC
This sequence comes from Globicephala melas, assembly GCF_963455315.2. Lineage (NCBI taxonomy): Eukaryota > Metazoa > Chordata > Mammalia > Artiodactyla > Delphinidae > Globicephala > Globicephala melas. The sequence continues at coordinate 128,739,056 of NC_083317.1, read as the reverse complement.
TACAAGAGTCCTGCCTGGATTCTCTACACACCAAGCTTAATTTTTAAAGTCAATCTTACATGTTTTAAGTGAACATATATGCTATAAAGCACTGTACTACCTCCTCTGTAAAGAAAGCCCAACAAAAAAACCCTCAGCCTGCATATCAGTCTATGAATTTACAGCATGAGAAATCTTAGCTAAAGACTGTATATATATATGTATATATATACATATATATGTATATATATGCATATATATACATATATATGTATATATATGTATATATATATTAAATGGGTGTTATATATATAATATTAAGTATAAAATAATTAAAATATGTACAGTTGGTTTTCGTAAGTGATATCACTTTAGAAAGCATTATTAGTAGTAGCAGCATTAAACTGATACTGATCAACCCCAATATATACATACACCTTATTCTTCCTGTGGTGTGAGAGTAACTATGCTGACTCCGAGTCATATCCATTCAGCTTAGATTCAATCAATCTGTAACAGCATTATCAAGGCACATATAAAGACTGGGAGAATATACTTCTACTGATGTCAAAAGTCTGACATAGGGCCTGAACAATAATCCTTCCATAATCCAATCCATTGATCTAAATATCCCCATTCTCCAACTTTTCCAAATGAAGAATTGTTTAGGCTATCTTCGTTTAAGAAAATATTCCTCTTTCCTCAATCACTTCAACGAGTAACTTCTGAGGCCCTGCTATATGCCAAGCACTGTGCATTTAACAAAGGATACTTGGACCTTTTTTACATCACTGAATTACAGCACCAAAATTATACCTCAAAATTAAAGATGTAAAGTATGTCTTGAAACAATAGTAAGAAATCTCCTAGATACATAAACACATGGGAATAATAATCTGGATTCAGCTAAGAACAAAAATGACAATACCATAAAAAGATCTTATGTATCACTTAGCAAATGGGCATAGATGAATCAACTGTTTTAGACAATTTAAACTGTCCTTTTTAAAGTTTGTTTTTAGTTTTACAAAACCTGTGCCCAATATACTTTTTTGCAGACATACGCTGAAGTCTAAACCTCTTAAAAATCTTTTCATTAGGCGAAATTCATGAGTATGAATGCTACTCATTGGGTTTGACATATATACACTAATATGCATAAAATATATAACTAATAAAAAACTGCTGTATAAAAAATAAAAAATTCAAAAAAAAAAGAATAAGCTCAAATCAAAGAGAAATGAATTTGAAATCAGAGAACCCTCTTAAGAAGACAGCACTATTTTCCTCTTGGCAGAGCTTCCTAACCCAGGTCTGTTCTTTTTAAATTTTTGACTAAGCAGCACTTTAGAATATGTTCCTTTATACTTTAACACAATTTATTTTAGTAGTAAACCAAAAAGCAAATACATGCCTCAAAAAATCAACAGGTCCAAACAACAAACTAAAGTTTCAAGGAAATTATTAGTTCTCTAATTAAATATTCAAGCAGCTATGTTCTAAACCACTATTAGCCCCTGATCATCTGGATTCCACAAACCTGTAAACTTTTCTTTAAAATATCTAGCACAAATAATTTCGCAGTATGACAGGAAAATGTGCATTTTAATTTTAAAATAAGGGAATATTATAATATATATGCTCTGGTCACTAAAAATGGTGACACAGAGAGGTATTTTGACCACGTGACCCAGTAATTATTTTAAAGGTCATTGCATCACTTTAAATAACTAAGCACTACTATACTGAGAGACCAGTGATAGCTAAACATGTATACCAGGGGAGTGGGTGGTGAAAAAAAAAAGACAAAATCCGTGTTTCCAGTTTGGGAAAAAGATTACAACCAGTCTGCAGAAAAATGAAAAATGGAAATCGACTGTTAAATATCGCAATTTTAAAAGTATGAACGTTACTCAAGCCAAGCTATTTACTGCACATCTGAATGGTTAAATTTCAGAGTTTAACTTTTATGTCTTTGGTCAACCTACAACTATGAAAAATACTTCCTGATACTCTTGGATGTATCAACAGTTTATACAAAGTAAGTAAGCTTCACCAGTCAAGTACTATTATAACTAAAAAACCAAACACTGACCGTACATTATTAAATGGATGATATATAAACCACAACACATTCATAAACTCAAGTCATGCCTCATTTCACATTCTAGTAAGAATTAAAAGAGAATGCCAGACACCATTTATCTTAATAATTATGCAGGGGAGATTTTGTAGAGTGTTTTGTGGTTACAGAGCACTTCTGTAATATTCTGTTATTTTCATATTTTAGCAAAGCCATGACGGTCTCTCGTTAAATTATTACCAATACGATAAAACAGGCTAGTCAATTAGGCACAATTAAATCGATTCTCAGCTCAACAACAAACGTTAATTGAATAAATCAATATTAAGCTAGTTCCAAATTTCCCAAACTGGTGTTCCACTGTACCAGAATGCATTAACAGGTTTGCTTTAATATCCTCCTGGAGAGTCATCCCCAAATTTACATTAGTGTCTTAAAACTGAAAACTACCAATGTCAAGAAACTTGCTTAACACAGCATTACTTAAATTTATTGGCACATGTTTTTTCGTTTAAGTACACCTATAAACCTCACATAAGGAGTATTCAAAGACAGCACTACTGTTATCCATGGATTAGTATTAGAATCACCTAGATGGCCTGCTTCAGACTGACTCAATAACTGCAGATACTGCCCAGGAATGTGTATTTTTAAAAAGCTTCCCAACAAATTCTGATCCACAACTGGGATTAAAGATACTTTAACCTTTTTTGCCTTGATGAACTGGGACTTTTTTTTTTTTTGCGGTACGCAGGCCTCTCACTGTTGTGGGCTCTCCCGTTGCGGAGCACAGGCTCCGGACGCGCAGGCTCAGCAGCCATGGCTCACGGCCTAGCCGCTCCGCGGCATGTGGGATCTTCCCGGACCAGGGCACGAACCCGTGTCCCCTGCATCGGCAGGCGGACTCTCTCAACCACTGCACCACCAGGGAAGCCAAAACTGGGACATTTTTCTAATCAGTTAAGTAAGAAATGTGATTAAAAGATTTCAAGAAATTTTTAAAATAAACGTATTATCAAAGATTATACTATAAAGTTCATTTTAATAAAACAAAGAAATTTTGACTTCCCACTAACAAGGGCTACATCTTGCTTTATTTAAATAATGTAATAAACGCATTTTGGCAATATATCTATTTTTAAATGACCTCTCTTGTTTATAAACTCATGAATGTTAAAAACATAGGCTAAAATTGAATATATTATGCAAGGACAAAGCTGTAAATGTGACTTGGTTATTTGTAATTCTTGTATCTTTTACAAAAAAAAAAATTTTTAGTGTTCTGTTACTAAATGATAAACTAAGGGTGGCTTTAGACTGGTATTTGCAAACACTTCAAATAACACACAGCAAGTGTAGTTAGTCTTTATTCTCTAAAAATAAAAGGCCATACTGTATATCACTATGTATTCTCCTGCTAACACTGCTTTTTGGATAATTACCTACACCTTGTGGATATGGAGAATATTAAGAGAACAAAGACAATTTACACAGAAGAATAATAATAATCATGAACCAGATATTTGGAATCATTAGTATTTTTATGTTCCTCATTACCTAGTATTTCAATAGCAACCTAATTTTCTTAATGTTTCTTGTCCCCAACCAATGATCCATTGAATGGATATATGAAGAATTGAGAAAACTAAGACAATACGACTAAGAATTAATAAAATACGTGACTGAGTATTAAAACGACTTAAAACCCTCACGGCAGAAAGGATTTGGCAGAATTATTAACTGGTATGGCATGTGATTTGGTCCAGTAGTCATGTGACATCTCAAATTGCCTCACTTTAGAGGAAGAAAAATAGTTAAATTATCTTCTGTTTTTTAAATAACGGAAACCTTTTACTACATGAACACTATGGAACACCTTCTTGAACCCAATTCACTAAAACTGATTTGGGGGAGTTGTTTTTCAAGTCTATAGTGGTGAGCTCCAGTGATCTGTTCATAACCCTATCCAGCTCAATGTTTTAAAATCAAAACCTCAGATGCAAACACTGAAGGCATCTTTCAATGCTCCCACAGGTTTCAGGAACAAATCTAAGTTCTTTAGTTGTTATAGCACTGTCCAGTAGAACTTTTTTATGCAATGATGGAAATCTTTTACATCTACAGTAAGGTAGCTATTACCCACATGTGGCTACTGAGCACTTAAAGAAGTAGCTCAGTATAACTAAAGAACTTTTTAAAATTGTCACAACAGCTAAGTGGCTGCTATATAGGACAGTGTAGGTTTAGAATATAATCTGATTCTGCTTCCAGACGAAATGGAATAATTATATTTTGTTTCATTTTTGTTTCAGTTGGGAGACTTACTCTCCCAACTGAAACAAAAACTGGACAAAACAATGGTTTTCAGATATACTGGGCAACAGACACCACACATCAGTAATCCGTGCATGGAGGAACAAATGAGCTAAGCCCTACAATTGCCCCAGCTTGCTGTCTGGAGACAATCTTCAGGCCACAGCACAAGGAGGGAGAACCAAGACAAAGCCCAGTAGTCTCCCGGAGTTGAGAAGACAGAGTTGCGAAGACAAGGCAGCTGGACTTCTCAGGGCAGAGTACTAGAGATGACAGAGCCGCAAAGAGAAAGAACACTGTATTTATAGATGGTCTCTTTCAAATCTTCAGCTGAGTACTGAATGATCAGCACATGTTTATAAGGAAATTACCCCAGGATGGAGAAAGAATCCCCAGAAAGGAACAAAAAAAACAATCCCTATAACTCAAAGGCAGCAGAACAATTCCTATTCCCACCACCTAGTGTGTGAAACCTCATTAATTCATGAGGCATCAGATAGAGTAGTCAAAAGGTTCTTGCCTCAAGTAATGCAGAAAAATTAGCCCCTAAAGGCTGCTCTGGTTCCACCTAAAAAAACACTTAAAAACAAGCCTTGAAAGGATCAAGGATCAAACTATCTGCAAGTAACTTAACCAAATTCCAAGAACAAAGCTCAAGAATATTTATAGTACAAAAATACCCACCCACAAGGTTAAAATTTTACCAACAAGGTACCATTCACAATATCTAGCATCCAATCAAAATTAACTCGGTATGCAAAAAAGTAGGAAAATATGACCCACGCAGAGAAGAAAAACCAAAGAGCAACAAAACTTCTACAGGATTACAACAGAACAGTAAAAATTAACTATGTGACTATTACATTATACATTCTCACTATATTCCATATGTTCAGAATTATTTTATGCACCTAAAAACAGAACTTCAAAATACATGAAGCAAAAAGTGATAGAAATTCCGAAGAGAAACTGATAAATCCATAATTACAGTTAGAGATTTCAACATCTCTCAAAACATGAAAATAGAAAATCAGTAATGACACAGAAGATCTAAACAACACCATCAACCAACTTATGAAAATGTTTTAATTGACCATAAACACTGTGAACCAATAACTATTCTGACTGCAAACAAGATAAATTAACGCTGATTCTTATACAGGTAAGGTCTCATAAAATAATTCAAGATCCCAACGACATTAGAATTCTACAGTTAAAAATAGATAGGGCTATTTTGCAGAGTAAAATTTAGCTCCCTACCCCAGAGGTATTCAGGAAAAGGCTTAGGTGAACTTTCAAGAATATTACAGAAAGCGTTATTTGATGTGAAGAAATGACTGTATGATTTATGGTGCTTTCTGTCTAAAGCTTTATAAATTCTCATCATGAAGAATAATCTAGTAATACCTTCCTTGTAAAACATATGTAAAAATTGAGCTGGCAAGCTCAATGACGCTATAAAAGGATCCCTGAAACAGCTCACAGCTTCTGGTGGATAGACTATGCCAATCATATCCTATGTCACATCCTGAATAAATTCACTCACAAGCTGGACAACCAACTGATTAACTGTAGAGGGGATTCAGAAATCCAACACAAGGATATCTGAATTGGAATGCTCCCTTCTAACCCTAGAATCCCATATTATATATGGCCAGAGTCCCAAATTTCAGAACAGCAGACAGAGATTTAAACTTCAAGGGAATGGCATTTAGCAGGATTGAGAGGAGGTCAAAAGCTATACCCCGGACCGCCCACCTGCACATGCAGGATCTTAGTTCCCCAACCAGGGATCAAACCCACACACCCTGCAATGGAAGTGCACGAGTCTTAACCACTGGACCACCAGGGAAGTCCCTAGGTATGCCTTTAATTATTGCAAAAAGAATTTTAAAACTACTTGACTTTGCCAGAAAACCTAAGTTATTTCCAAATTTGACGCCAGACAACATTTTAAGTGCACATTTTTTGTGGTTTGTAACAATAAAAATAGACAAATGCTAACTGATAAGACAAACTAAATTCAAAACACAAAATATATGCTGGCTATAAAACTAGATTAAATACAGGTTGAGATAGGCAGATATTCCAAATCTGCAAAGATTCAACATTTCTGAACAGAAAGGCAATGAACTAGAATAATTCTGTTAAAATATTACGAAGTCAGAAAAAGGAAAAGATGAGGAAAATGGTCAGACATACACTAATTAAGGTGAAAAAAATTATCTGAATTAATTTCCTAACATGGGAACAACAAAAAGAAATCTTTAAAAGAGGAAAGCCAATAACAGAAACTAAACAGTTAAGAAATAAAGTCAAAGGTGATGGACAAAGAGAAAAATATAAATTAAAATAAAGATTCTGAAATACCACCTTTTAAATTAAAAGATAAAATTTAATCAGACCTCACAAAAACAGATTAAATCATACATTAAAATGTAGCCAGGTGGACTCTGAGGGAAGGTGTCAACTGAGAAGCTAATACAATAAGGCATTAACCAATTAGTGATAGTATGCTATCAATGCAATGAAAACAAGGAGTGCAAACACAGGAGGAGGACTAAATGTTCAAATTAATTTGAAAGAATGAAAACCACAACCCCAAGACTCAAAAAATATGTTGTTTGTTTTACTATATCAAACAGTATATCCTGTGATTTTAAAATCAAGGTTTCCAGGAAGGGGCACAAAATTAAAGTTTTTAGATTTTAGCCTTTCCTAAACATATTTCCAATAACATTTCCTCACTAATCCCAACTCCCAGGCACCATCAAATTACTAAACACTGTCTCATCCTTCTCTTCATTCTCCTCAGGCCCACACTAGATCCGGTCTATTTTCTCTCTTAATTGAATCCTCTCCCAAGCACCTGATAAGCCAGGTTTTATCAGATCTTCCATACAATTCAGTACTTTCTGTCAAGTATATACCCTGTGAAAGCACTGTACTAGACATGTATATAAATTTAAGGATAGAAAATATTTAATCTATTCATAGTGAAATACGCCTAACCAAAGACAAATTGTAATACAGTGTACCAAAAAATTAAGCTGTTATGATAACCATAAAGAGGACAAAATTTTCCCTTTGCGTTATCTTATGTTGTTTCCTTTTCACTACCACCATTATTCCGGCCTCTATAATATGGATACATCTGATATCCTTCCTAACTGGGTTTCACCACATTCCAATAATCAATCCTATATTCTATCCCAAAACTAACCTTTTTTAATACAAAATCTATATATAACATCACTCTCTTACTTAAAATATTTCTCAAACACAACAGGGATTTGCAAATTCCCCTACCCATATCAGGACAGGGGGGAGGGGAGCGGGGGGGGGCATAAAATGCACATTACAAGGCCCTGCCCACAGAGATTCCAATTCAATCAGCCTGATATGATAATTGGGAATCTGAATTTTAACAATCCCTTTAGGTTTGATTTAGGTGAGCTATAGAGCACACTTTGAAAAAGAACAGGTCTACGAGGTAAATGTCAAATTCCTTAGCCTGGCATCAAGGTTCCCTGTAAAAAGGCCCCGAGTTACCACTATAGGGCAAGAATGGACTCTCTTCATTAGAGATAAACTTGATTTTCTGCAGCCTCAACAAGCCAATGTTCTCTCCCTCAAGTCTTGCTGAAAATGTTCACTTTTTACCATTCCTCCTGGCCTAGCTCAAGCACCTAGCTTTTCACCAAATTGTGAAAAGGAGATTTTTCTTAGGAAAAGAAACCAACAGTTAAATTAATATATCTGACATAAAAAAAGTAGCTGCCAGAACACAGTACTAAATATTGTTCTTCCTTAACCAACCTACTAGATAAATGTTCCCTAAAGAATTCTTCCCAGATCAGAGAGAACAGGTAAACTTAAGTCCCAAGAAAAAACTGGTAAACCAAACTGCTTTAACCCCAGTGAGGGTTGCCCAAACTTTGACCCAAACAGTTATTCAAAAAAGTTACGTGAGGGGAAAATCTCACTTACTGTTAATTTCTGAAATTTTTACACATGTGACAAACTTAACTTACGAGTAAGTTAATATTACATCAATATTGGTAATAACATAAGTGCCTCTAACACACAATAATTGCTGGTTTACTTATGTCTTCCCCATAACACGAGCAACATATGGGTAGGGGCCATGTGTCTTAATTCATCTTTTTATTCCAGCACTGAGAACACCACAGTGATTAATAAAGATTTTGTGAGCAAAAAACAAAATTTTTTTCAAGATAAAAAAATGATAATGATTCTCCAAAGATGATATACAAAAAGCCAAGAAGCATATGCAGGAGAGAGGGGGAAGATGGCAGAAGAGTTAAACGCGGAGATCACCTTCTTCCCCACAGATACATCAGAAATACATCTACACGTGGAACAACTCCTACAGAACACCTACTGAACGCTGGCAGAAGACCTCAGACCTCCCAAAACGCAAGAAACTCCCCACATACCTGGGTAGGGCAAAAGAAAAAAGAATAAACAGAGACAAAAGAATAGGGATGGGACCTGCACCAGTGGCAGGGAGCCGTGAAGGAGGAAAGGTTTCCACACACTAGAAGCCCCTTCGCGGGCGGAGACTGTGGGTGGCAGAGGTGGGGGAGCTTCGGCGCTGCGGAGGAGAGCGCAGCAACAGGGGTGCGGAGGACAATGCGGAGAGATTCCCACACAGAGGATCGGTGCTGACCAGCACTCACCAGCCTGAAAGGCTTGTCTGCTCTGGGAGCTGAGGCTCGGGCTGTGGGTCGGAGCACAGGGAGAGGACTGGCGGCCTGAACACAGCCTGAAGGGGTTAGTGCACCACCCCTAGCCGGGAGGGAGTCCCGAAAAAAGTCTGGACCTGCCGAAGAGGTAAGAAACTTTTTCTTCCCCCTTTGCTTCCTGGTGCGAGAAGTGAGAGGAGAGGGGATTAAGAGCGCTGCTTAAAGTAGCTCCAGAGACGGGCGCGAGGCATGGCTAAGAGCGCGGACCCCAGAGACTGGCATGAGACGCTAAGGCTGCTGCTGCCGCCACCAAGAAGCCTGTGTGCGAGCACAGGTCACTCTCCACACCTCCCGTCCGGGTAGCCTGTGCAGCCCACCACTGCCAGGGTCCCGGGATCCAGGGACAACTTGCCCGGGAGAACACACGACGCGCCTTGGGCTGGTGCAACGTCACGCCGGCCTCTGCGCCGCAGGCCCGGCCCACACTCCGTACCCTTCCCTCCCCCCGGACAGAGTGAGCCACAGCCCTCGAATCAGCTGCTCCTTTAACCCCATCCTGTCTGAACGAAGAAAGGATGCCCTCCCATGACCTACACGCAGAGGTGGGGCCAAATCCAAAGCTGAACACCGGGAGCTCTGCGAACAAAGAAGAGAATCGGAAATCTCTCCCAGCAGCCTCAGGAGCAGCAGATTAAATCTCCACAATCAACTTGATGTACCTGCATCTGTGGAATACCTGAAGAGACAACGAATCATCCCAAATTGAGGAGGTGGACTTTGAGAGCAAGATTTATTATTTTTTCCCCTTTTCCTCTTTTTGTGAGTGGGTATGTGTATGCTTCTGTATGAGATTTTGTCTGTATAGCTTTGCTCTCAACATTTGTCCTAGGGTTCTATCTGTCCATTTTCTTAAAAAAAATTTTTCTTAACAATTACTTTTTTATTTTAATAACTTTATTTTACCTTACTTAATTTTATTTTATTCTCTTCCTTTCCTTCTTTCTACTTTTTCTCCCTTTTATTCTGAGCCCTGTGGATGAAAGGCTCTTGGTGCTGCAGCCAGGAGTCAGGGCTGTGCCTCTGAGGTGGGAGGGCCAACTTCAGGACACTGGTCCACAAGAGACCTCCCAGCTCCACGTAATATCAAACGGCGAAAATCTCCCAGAGATCTCCATCTCAACACCCAGCTTCACTCAACAACCAGCAAGCTACAGTGCTGGACAACCTATGCCAAACAACTAGCAAGACAGGAACACAACCCCACCCATTAGCAGAGAGGCTGCCTAAAATCATAATAAGTCCACAGACACCCCAAAACACACCACCAGACGTGGACCTGCCCACCAGAAAGACAAGATCCAGCCTCATCCACCAGAACACAGGCACTAGTCCCCTCCACCAGGAAGCCTACATAACCCACTGAACCAACTTTAGCCACTGGGGAAAGACACCAAAAACAACGGGAACTACAAACCTACAGCCTGCAAAAAGGAGACCCCAAACACAGTAAGATAAGCAAAATGAGAAGACAGAAAAACACACAGCAGATGAAGGAGCAAGGTAAAAACCCACCAGACCTAACAAATGAAGAGGAAATAGGTAGTACCTGAAAAAGAATTCAGAATGATAGTAAAGATGATCCAAAATCTTGGAAATAGAATAAACAAAATGCAAGAAACATTTAACAAGGAACTAGAAGAACTAAAGATAAAACAAGCAATGATGAACGACACAATAAATGAAATTAAAAATTCTCTAGAAGGGATCAATAGCAGAATAACTGAGACAGAAGAACGGATAAGTGACCTGGAAGATAAAATAGTGGAAATAACTACTGCAGAGCAGAATAAAGAAAAAAGAATGAAAAGAACTGAGGACAGTCTCAGAGACCTCTGGGACAACATTAAACACACCAACATTCGAATTATAGGGGTTCCAGAAGAAGAAGAGAAAAAGAAAGGGACTGAGAAAATATTTGAAGAGATTATAGTTGAAAACTTCCCTAATATGGGAAAGGAAATAGTTAATCAAGTCCAGGAAGCACAGAGAGTCCCATACAGGATAAATCCAAGGAGAAACATGCCAAGACACATACTCATCAAACTGTCAAAAATTAAATACAAAGAAAACATATTAAAAGCAGCAAGGGAAAAACAACAAATAACACACAAGGGAATCCCCATAAGGTTAACAGCTGATCTTTCAGCAGAAACTCTGCAAGCCAGAAGGGACTGGCAGGACATATTTAAAGTGACGAAGGAGAAAAACCTACAACCAAGATTACTCTACCCAGCAAGGATCTCATTCAGATTTGATGGAGAAATTAACAACTTCACAGACAAGCAAAAGCTGAGAGAGTTCAGCACCACCAAACCAGCTTTACAACAAATGCTAAAGGACCTTCTCTAGGCAAGAAACACAAGAGAAGAAAAACACCTATAATAACAAACCCAACACAATTTAAAAAATGGAAATAGGAACATACATATCGAATATTACCTTAAATGTAAATGGGTTAAATGCTCCGACCGAAAGACACAGACTGGCTGAATGGATACAAAAACAAGACATATATATATATATATATATGTGTGTGTATATATATATATATATATATACACACATATATATATATGCTGTCTACAAGAGACCCACTTGAGACCTAGAGACACATACAGACTGAAAGTAAGAGGATGGAAAAGATATTCCATGCAAATGGAAACCAAAAGAAAGCTGGAGTAGCAATTCTCATATCAGACAAAATAGACTTTAAAATAAAGACTATTACAAGAGACAAAAAAGGACACTACATAATGATCAAGGGATCAATCCAAGAAGAAGATATAAGAATTGTAAATATTTATGCACGCAACATAGGAGCACCTCAATACATACGGCAAATACTAGCAGCCATAAAAGGGGAAATCGACAGTAACACATTCATATTAGGGGACTTTAACACCCCACTTTCACCAATGAACAGATCATCCCAAATGAAAATATATAAGGAAACACGCTTTAAGTGATACATTAAACAAGATGGACTTGATATTTATAGGACATTCCATCCAAAAACAACAGAATACACAGTTTTCTCAAGTGCTCATGGAACATTCTCCAGGATAGATCATATCTTGGGTCACAAATCAAGCCTTGGTAAATTTAAGAAAACTGAAATTGTATCAAGTATCTTTTCCGACCACAACGCTATGAGACTAGATATCAATTATAGGAAAAGATCTCTCATAAATACAAACACATGGAAGCTAAACAATACACTACTTAATAACGAAGTGATCACTGAAGAAATCAAAGAGAAAATCAAAAAATACCTAGAAACAAATGACAATGGCGACACGACGACCCAGAACCTATGGGATGCAGCAAAAGCAGTTCTAAGAGGGAAGTTTACAGCAATACAATCCTACTTTAAGAAACAGGAAACATCTCGAATAAACAACCTAACCTTGCACCTAAAGCAATTAGAGAGAGAAGAACAAAAAAACCCCAAAGTTAGCAGAAGGAAAGAAATCATAAAGATCAGATGAGAAATAAATGAAAAAGAAATGAAGGAAATGATAGCAAAGGTCAATAAAATTAGAAGCTGGTTCTTTGAGAAGATATACAAAATTGATAAACCATTAGCCAGACTCATCAAGAAAAAAAGGGAGAAGACTCAAATCAATAGAATTAGAAATGAAAAAAGAGAAGTAACAACTGACACTGCAGAAATACAAAAGATCATGAGAGATTACTACAAGCAACTCCATGCCAATAAAATGGACAACCTGGAAGAAATGGACAAATTCTTAGAAATGCACAACCTGCCAAGACTGAATCAGGAAGAAATAGAAAATATGAACAGACAAATCACAAGCACTGAAATGGAAACTGTGATTAAAAATCTTCCAACAAACAAAAAGCCCAGGACCAGATGGCTTCACAGGCAAATTCTATCAAACATTTAGAGAAGAGCTAACACCTATCCTTCTCAAATTCTTCCAAAATACAGCAGAGGGAGGAACACTCTGAAACTCATTCTACGAGGCCACCATCACCCTGATACCAAAATCAGACAAGGATGTCACAAAGAAAGAAAACTACAGGCCAATAGCACTGATGAACAGAGATGCAAAAATCCTCAACAAAATACTAGCAAACAGAATCCAACAGCACATTAAAAGGATCATACACCATGGTCAAGTGGGGTTTATTCCAGGAATGCAAGGATTCTTCAATATACGCAAATCAATCAATGTGATACACCATATTAACAAACTGAAGGAGAAAAACCACATGGTCATCTCAATAGATGCAGAGAAAGCTTTCGACAAAATTCAACACCCATTTATGATAAAAACCCGACAGAAAGTAGGCATAGAAGGAACTTTCCTCAACATAATGAAGGCCATATATGACAAACCCACAGCCAACATCGTCCTCAGTGGTGAAAAACTGAAAGCATTTCCACTAAGATCAGGAACAAGACAAGGTTGCCCACACTCACCACTCTTATTCAACATAGTTTTGGAAGTTTTAGCCACAGCAATCAGACAAGAAAAGGAAATAAAAGGAATCCAAATCAGAAAAGAAGAAGTAAAGCTGTCACTGTTTGCAGATGACATGATACTCTATACAGAGAATCCTAAAGATGCTACCAGAAAACTACTAGAGCTAATCAATGAATTTGGTAAAGTAGCAGGATACAAAACTAATGCACAGAAATCTCTGGCATTCCTAAGCTTTAATGATGAAAATCTGAAAGTGAAATCAAGAAAACACTCCCATTTACCACTGCAACAAAAAGAATAAAATATCTAGGAATAAACCTACCTAAGGAGACAAAAGACCTGTATGCAGAAAATTATAAGACACTGATGAAAGAAATTAAGGATGATACAAATAGATGGAGAGATATACCATGTTCTTGGATTGGAAGAATCAACATTGTGAAAATGACTCTACTACCCAAAGCAATCTACAGATTCAACACAATCCCTATCAAACTACCACTGGCATTTTTCACAGAACTAGAGCAAAAAATTTCACAATTTGTATGGAAACACAGAAGACCCCGAATAGCCAAAGCAATCTTGAGAACGAATAACGGAGCTGGAGGAATCAGGCTCCCTGACTTCAGACTATACTACAAAGCTATAGTAATCAAGACAGTATGGTACTGGCACAAAAACAGAAAGATAGATCAACGGAACAGGATAGAAAGCCCAGAGATAAACCTATGCACATATGGTCACCTTATCTTTGATAAAGGAGGCAGGAATGTACAGTGGAGAAAGGACAGCCTGTTCAATAAGTGGTGCTGGGAAAACTGGACAGGTACATGTAAAAGTATGAGATTAGATCACTCCCTAACACCATACACAAAAATAAGCTCAAAATGGATTAAAGACCTAAATGTAAGGCCAGAAACTATCAAACTCTTAGAGGAAAACATAGGCAGAACACTCTATGACATAAATCATAGCAAGATCCTTTTTGACCCACCTCCTAGAGAAATGGAAATAAAAACAAAAATAAACAAATGGGACCTAATGAAACTTCAAAGCTTTTGCACAGCAAAGGAAACCATAAACAAGATGAAAAGACAACCCTCACAAATGGGAGAAAATATTTGCAAATGAAGCAACTGACAAAGGATTAATCTCCAAAATTTACAAGCAGCTCATGCAGCTCAATAACAAAAAAACAAACAACCCAATCCAAAAATGGGCAGAAGACCTAAATAGACATTTCTCCAAAGAAGATATACAGATTGCCAACAAACACAAGAAAGAATGCTCAACATCATTAATCATTAGAGAAATGCAAATCAAAACTACAATGAGGTATCACCTCACACCAGTCAGAATGGCCATCATCAAAAAATCTAGAAACAATAAATGCTGGAGAGGGCGTGGAGAAAAGGGAACACTCTTGCACTGTTGGTGGGAATGTGAATTGGTACAGTCACTATGGAGAACAGTATGGAGGTTCCTTAAAAAACTACAAATAGAACTACTATATGACCCAGCAATCCCACTACTGGGCATATACCCTGAGAAAACCGTAATTCAAAATGTTATAACACAGCATTGTAAAGCAATTATACTCCAATAAAGATGTAAAAAAAAAAAAAGCATATGCAAAGATCACCAACATCACTAATCATTAGAGAAATTAAAATCAAAACCACGATGAGATATCATCTCACACCCATTAGGATGGCTACTATCCAAAAAACAAACAAACACACACACACCCCAATAACAAAAACCGAAAGAGGAAACACAAGTGTTGGCAAAGATATGGAAAAACTAACTGGAGACCTGGTTCTGCTGGTAGGATTGTAAAACGGTGCAACCACTATGGAAAACAGTATGGAGTTCCTCAAACAATAAAAATAGAAATACCACACAGTCCTGCAATCCTACTTCTGGGTTTATATTCAAAAGAACTGAAAGCAGGGTCTCAAAGAGTGTTTACACACCCATGTTCTTAACACTATTCACAACAGCCAAGAGGTGGAAGCAACTCAAATGTCCAACGTTGGATGAATGAATAAACTAAGCATAGTGTATACATACAATAGAATATTATTCAGCCTTAAATAGGAAAGAAATCCTGTCTCATTCTACAACACGGATGAACCTTTAAAACATTATGCTGAAATAAGCTAGTCAACAAAGACAAGTATTGCATGATTCTACTTATATGAGGAATCTACAATAGTCAAATTCATAGAGGCAGAAAACAGAATGGTGGTTACAAGGGGTTGGGGGGAAGGAAGAAAATGGTGGTTGCTTGTTGGGTACAGAGTTTCAGATTTACAAGATCAAAAAGTTCTGGAGGGGCTTCCCTGCTGGCGCAGTGGTTGAGAGTCCGCCTGCCGATGCAGGGGACACGGGTTCGTGCCTCGGTCTAGGAGGATCCCACATGCCGCGGAGCGGCTGTGCCCGTGAGCCATGGCCACTGAGCCTGCGTGTCCGGAGCCTGCGCTCCGCAACAGGAGAAGACACAACAGTGAGAGGCCCGCGTACCGCAAAAAAAAAAAAAAAAAAAAAGTTCTGGAAACCTGTTTCACAATAATGTAAATATACTCAACACTACTGAACTGTACACTTAAAAATGGTTAAGATGGTAAATTTTACATTATATGCTTACTACAATAAAAAATTTAATTATAGTGATTTTAAGTACAAGAAAAATAAAATCTTAAGTATCAAATGAACTCACACTTGAGAAGAATATAAATGTAAAACATTAGTATAACGCTTAACGTACGATTAAACAAATGGCCTTTTAATTTAGCCTCTAAAAGGTATGTGGTTTAAAATAAATCACGCTAAATGTTCAAATTTCATTTTAGAAGATTCTTGCTATTTATAAATTGTTTGCTCAGTCAAAAACAAAGTATTTCTGCTAAAAGAATCAGAACTCCAGAACTGGAAGAGATTCTTGAGATAATCTACTGCACTAATTCCAAAGTGGGCCCACAAACAATGCCAAAATGAGAAAAATAAGGAAAATGAAAGTAGTCTTTCATAAAGCTAAATCTATTTAATTTTAAGGCATATACTTTATTCTGAGAGCACATCCTTCCTACTTGGAACCTTGCTCTTTTTATCGGCAGCTTCGTCCATTCAACAATGCTTGTTCAGCCAGGAACTGTCAAGTGCAGGGCTACAACAGTGAACAAGACCAGCAAGACTCTCACCCTCAGGGAACCACGTACCTTGTAGTGGAATGTGAGAGTAGCAGTAGTAAGAAAAGATGTCAGGATTTGCTTTTTTAAGTCCTTAACATTCAAAACAAAAACTTGGTCAGCTTAGGTCAGTGGGAAACACTATTCTCCAGCTCTTTCCTATTTTATAAATAAGAAACTGGATATCCAAAAGTTCCACAACTCTTCAGTAAAAGCCAAAACCACTTTGTTTCTAGAATTTAAAACATCAGGGAGGGGCTTCCCTGGTGGCGCAGTGGTTGAGAGTCCACCTGCCGATGCAGGGGACACGGGTTAGTGCCCCGGTCCGGGAAGATCCCACGTGCCGTGGAGCGGCTGGGCCCGTGAGCCATGGCCGCCGAGCCTGCGTGTCCGGAGCCTGTGCTCCGCAACCGGAGAGACCACAACAGTGAGAGGCCCGCGTACCACAAAAAAAAAGAAAGAAAAAAAAAATCAGGGAAATATTCATGTCCCTGAGATTTGACCATGATTAATTTACAGGACTCCAAATATCTCAGAGAATACTATTTTTCCACTTAACATGTCCTTCCAGTTCTAACAGTATTTGATTCTACATATCAAACTTGTTATGTCATTTGAGGATATAAAAGCTTAATAAAAAACTTAAAATCCCTAGGGCAGAATTTATTGAGTTTCATGCCATCAAAAGAAAATTCATTCTACATACTTCGTGATAAAAATAAAGCAAGTCCAACGTTAAGAACAAGGAGAAAGAACTGACACAGAAATAGTACCCACAGTAATACTGTCTTGGTCACTGTTTCTGTGGCCTAGAAAGTACAATAACTCTCTGGAGCATTGCTATCCCATTCACCAGAAACTTCAGAAAGTTTAAACATACAAAGCAACTGAAAAACAAGCAGTGATAATCAGCTAATTAACATTTCAAAGAACAATGATAACAAAACCTGTAGTTCCAGTGAATAATCTAGGTTTGACAATATTTGACCGGACAGTTCAATCTCTTCTCTCACTTCCCCCTACCTTTCTCCATCTCTGCGCAAGGGTGGCACAAAGTCCACAGACTTGTTCTCAAGGGTTCAAAAGGTTTTTCCCACTTAAAAATAAACTCACATAAAACACAAATTTGGAAAAACAAACTTAAAGAAGATATTATCCCCTTTTGTGGATACAAGAAATTTAGGCAAAAAGTTAAAGTAACTTGCCTAGACAGAAAGTAGAAAAGTTAAGATTTGTACCTAACTGCAAAGTTCACAGACCCTTTTTCCCTCCCTCACCTCCTCTCACTTTCTTTCTCTGAGTCTGTCATAAACACCTACATGCTATTCACTGAACAGGAGAGAATGAGGCAGAAGGAACACAGAAATGTACAAAAAAATAGTATTTTCCCTAAGATAGAATAATTTGAAAGAGTTAAAAGCACCTGTGACAGAACAAAGAATTCACTGAGGGAGGGAGGGAGTTGATGAGTTAGACCATACACAGAAAGAATATATTTTAGGCAGAAGGAACTTCAAAGAGCAAAGGTGGGGAAAAGAGAAGGAAGACATAAGGCATGTATGTTCAAAAAGACAAAAATATCAAACTGACTGAAGCTGAGAAATTATTAGAAATTAAGAGGGCAGTTAAATACAAAGCTGAAACGGGAGGTTTGGGTCAGACACTGGAGGACCTGTTGAAACAAACTCCCTATTTACAGTGCCAAGATAGGATTAAAACTTAACTTTTACATATCTATTATCCTAACGAAATAAGACTGCACATGCCCTATTAACTGGAAGGAGTTTATGCTTTCCAGCTAGGAAAAAGAGTCCAGGACAGTATCTGACACAAAGATGAAAACTGTTGGATCTGAATTCAAATAACTGGGTTTTCTCCCCCATCTCTTCATAACCACAGACTTATGTCCAAAGAGATGAGGGGAAAAAACTGAACCTACATCCATATTGCTGAAATTTTATGCCAGCTACTCAATTATAAGGGAGAAGTAGAACCCATAAATCTTTTGCATAGGATGGTGGGGAAGAGAGGCTTGAACAAGAAGGAATAATTAAAAGCCCCAATGTCACAAAAATTCCTTTGAGTTGTCAACACTGATTTAAAAAAAAAAAAAAAAAAAAGCTACAGTTGGACTTTCTAATGTAGCTTTATCTTTAATATCAGTTTTTAAAATGCAGGTTAGATTCTTGGAAAATGTTCAATTAGACCACAACTGTCCTGAAGCTACTGATAACTTAAAATTCCAAGCATCTGCAAAACTACCATTTCCCTCTTTGAGAGCTAAGTCCCATCCACCATGTAAAAAGCAGAACTACCAGATCTTCAAGTGTTACCTGGATACTGACATCACTCTCTACTGCAGTTCTAGCAGGCCAGGATGGGCTGGTCTATGCCCTCTACATCACCACAGTAGCAATTCCCCCACCAAAAGAAAGGTTTGTATTGAAAGAAGTTATAGTAGCCCCATCTCCTCATTCCACAAACTATCAAAAGCTATGAAGACATTAAAAAAAAAAAGCACTCCATTAAAAAAAAAAGTGAGAGTGGGGTGGCGGAGTTCCCTGAAACTAAGCAAATTCTTATACTATATTTGTAAAATGTAAGCGGAAAAGAAGCTTTGAATCTAGCCCAAAGCTCTCATTTTACATGTTAAGAAACTGAGGCCCAGGGCAATTAAGTGATTTACCAGGGCAACTGCTTCTCTATAAAGGTGTTAAGTGTCAGTTACCAGTCAGTGTAGCACTTAATCGCTTGTAAGAGTTACTTAAATGTTTATGAGATTAAGAACACGATGTGCAAAAAAAACACTCTTCACCTCTTCTGTACCCCTCAGGGCTTTGCCCCAAAGCTATACGGAAAATGCTGAAAGAATCTCAAATGAATACCATTTCTCCCTTCAGCCACTACAGTCGCAAAATTTCTCTTAAGATAAAGCTGAAATGCCTGAATTTCTCAAATTCTGACTAAACAAGTAAGTGGACCAACAAAACCTCAAAAGTTTTGGCGAAGTAAGAATATGAAGTGGAGTATTACTGTTTTGGTTTTGCCAGTTACCCTTTCCTTTATGTTAATGTTTTCAGTCTAAGTTTTTTCAAAAATAAATTATTATTATACGCATACAATTAATCACTGAGATAATAATCACAAATTATTATCACTTTTGAGACATGGATTTATTAGACAATTTAGCATATCTTCATCTCTCAAAAATAACTTGAAAATATCCTGCCCAGCACAAAGTAACACCTCTTGAACAAAAACACCGAAAATAACCCTCTACCAGGCCACAATATAGTAAAACCACCAAAAAACGTAATCCTGTAAAAAATCCCACCAGCTAAAATACACTGAACCATCAGTCTGCCCTGGCTCACTGTTTATCGTCAAACTGTCAAAGCACTAGAAGAAACCGGGGGAAAAAGTTCTGCAGCGACTTCACCGGCTATACCACCACCCACACACAACACGTTTGGGGAAATGCAAACACGCCACATGTAGGTGTTTTAACCAGGTTTAACCACGTTTAAACAAGGTAGGTATTAAGTCAGCTTTGGTATCAAAAGCTTTAAAAAAAAAAAAAAAAGAAGAGGGACAGCAACACAGATGCATAGTTCACCTCTTTAAAAAAAAAAAAAACACCAGAAATGACTCAAGACGAATTTAAGAGTTTTGAACGAGGCCGCTGTACAGAGCGGTTTGGAAGGGCTCTGTCTTTCTGAAATGCCGGAAAAAAGTCCTCTGCCGAGTTTCAAAACTAAAGACCGCAAACTACCGCACAAATAATAAAAGTTTAATACAAACTACCCCTCCGTCAAACCGTTTCTGCTACCATCGCCCTGAGTTTTTTTTAAAACAAGCACTGAAAGGGGAACAATAAAAAGCGTCTCACCGCAAACGCAGCACGAGAGGGACTGTCGGAAGTAAGGCAAGAGCCTGTTAATCTCTGTAAACGCCTTGGGGTCTCCGGGGTCGTAGTTGAGCACTAGGCGGCTCGCGGAAATGTAGAGAGCAGTAGCATTCACGGGGTTCATTGCAGACACTTCGACACTGTTGGCTCTCGGTTGAAAAGAAATTCCGGATCCAACTTTGTAAGCAGCCAGGAAACAATGGCGAATTTGCAACAATTCGGAGGAAATCGGGGGAGAACCACTGGCCAAAGTTGTAACCAAAATCCGTACAAGTTTGTAGAGCCGTAGCAGTCCTCCCACACATGGGGCCTTGGCGCCCCTCCTCCGTCCCTGAGATTTGCAGACCAAGGGGAAAAAAAAAAAAGAGAGAGAAACCAGCGTTCGAGTTTGTCCCGAGCGGCCGCGGGGCGCAGAACGCGGCGGCTTCGGCGCTCAGTCTAGCCCCGCGGCTCGGCGGGCGGCCTGCGTTCGAGCTGCATCTCGGGACGCGAAGGCACCTCCTGTGGTCGAGCTGGGCGGTCGCGGGAGCAGGCCCCGGCCCGGTGCAGGGGCGGGCACGCTTCTCACGGGCTGCAGGGCCCTTACTCCATCACAGCGCCCGGCGCGGAGGCAGCGGCGACGGCAAGGACTGCGGTGAGGTCGTCGGATTCCTCGATCTAGTGCACCGAGCCGCGGCGGCGGCGAACGTGGCTGCTGCGGCTGGCGGAGGCCGCCGCCGCTCTCTCCATATCGGACACGCCTGGTTCTCCGCCCCGGCGATTACAGCCCGGCAGTTCCCTGAGGTGGCGAAGCGGACAGGAGAGGCCCCCGCCCGAGAGGGGAGGGCCGGGGAGGAAGTGCGCGGGCCGGCGGCGGCGGCGGCGGCGGCGGGAGAGGGCGGGGAGCAGGCCCGGCCGGGCCGCGGCAGCGGCCCTAGCTCCTCAGTCGCTTACTCCGAGGTCACCAGGCGCAAGCGCCGCCCCCTCACTGCCCGGCCATCTTCTCCGCGCGGCACACACGGACGCCTCCTCCGCCAAGCACCACGGTCGCCGCCGCC
This sequence comes from Globicephala melas, assembly GCF_963455315.2. NCBI lineage: Eukaryota > Metazoa > Chordata > Mammalia > Artiodactyla > Delphinidae > Globicephala > Globicephala melas. The sequence continues at coordinate 128,717,326 of NC_083317.1, read as the reverse complement.
CACGGCGCCCACCCGGCCGCGGCACAGGCTGAGGCGAGCGCTCACACCGACAGGCCCCGCCGCCGCCCAGCACACACAGCAAGGCCCCGCCGCAGGCCCCTCCCCCCGTGCCTCGCCGCCCTCACCCCGACTCCACGCGCCACTCTAGCTCGGTAGGGCCCGGGCTGCTGCGGCCTTAATGTATCCCGCGGGCTGTGCGGCGCCTCAGACCCTGCCGGCGACGACGACCGTTACCCCAACGGGCAAAGCCACTGTCATCCCCGAGACTCCCCCGCCGCCGTCGTCGCTAGCGCTCGCACGCATGCGCAGACCACACTCTCACCCCTCCCCCCCGCCCTTTGCTTTCCCTTCGCTTCCCTTTTCCCCTGCTTCTCCTCTAAGAGCCCCCTCCACGCCCTCCCAGAGTTACCGGCTCGCTCTGCGCATGCGCACTCCACTACCCAGCTCCACCGCCTTTCACCCTTACGCGTGCGCTTTGACCGCCCACCCAGAAAACCGGATAAACACATCAGCCCGCTCACGCCAGCCCCTCCCCACTGCCAACCCACCCTGAGCTCATTGCGCATGCCTGGCTCTCCACTTACGGCTCTCGGTACAGAGCATGCTCCCGGCGAGCCGCATGCTCTTTCCGCCCCTCCCCCATGCGCTCTCAAATTCCCTCTTAGGCGTGTGGGTTGTGGTGAAACATTCGTTAGTTGACCCATCTTTCCCCAGTGTGAGCTGTAGGCTTCTCGCACTACACTGCTTCTTCGGTGTCCGCCAACGCGGAGGCCCTGCTGGGTCGCGCCATGTGGCTCTCTGCGCTGGCGCAACGCGGCCTTTCCTCGCCCTGGCTGACCGCGAAGTGAGGAGGAAGCCCCGCACCGCCCGAAGCCCCGCCCTCGCGGCCTTTCTCCTGGAACCGCGCTTCCCGGCCGCGGAATGGGCGCTGTCGCCCCGACACTCGCCCAGCCCAGAAGGGAGGCGACGAGTGACGTGGCTGTACGCCCAGCGGGCGTTCGAGCTTCAGGGTTTTGGTTGGGGCCGCGGCCCGCGTCGACGGCAACCTGAGGCCTCTGAGGCCCGGGCAGGCCGTCTGAAGCGGCGGTGCCCGGACCCACCTGCCTCTCCCGCCCGTCCGAGCGGGCTCTTCCTGCGGCCTCTGGTCCTTGGAGTCCGACTGACGCGGACAGCCCGACCTTCCAGGGGCACCGGCCGGGACTGCACAGAGCTCTCCACGAGAACAGAGTGCAATTTTAAAACAAAACGAACCTCTATTTTAGCTCCTTTAACAGACCTAGCCCCTCTGTGTGAACAGATCTCTTAAAGAACCTATGGTCCTGCTTTAGAACCCAAATCCTTGAAAGTATTATCTTTTTTTTAAACAAGTTTTGGCCTTGTGTTTTTGCAGGAGACCAAGGACACTGAGATATAAATAAACAAAGCCTAAATTAACGTCTGATTCCCCTCCCCTCCAAAAGGACAAAACCTTCTTTAAAAATAGAAACAGCGTAGGAATCATTATCTCTGGATACACCAGAGCTCTTCAGCATAATTTTTTGCCCATAGTAAATGCTCTACACATGTTTGCAAAGTAAGATTTATGACGTATGTAAATCTTTAGCGGCACAAATACCTGTTAGTTTTAGAGGCTTGCCACTTAGAGTAGAAATGAAGAGTTAAGATAAGGCAACCCATGTAACCTCTGATATATAATTTTTATTACCATTTGAGAATAGGTTTATTTTCTTTACAAGTCCTAGCATATTATCAGTATGTATTAAGCAAAAATAATTATTTTCCTAGTTTTGTAAAACGAACAAAGCTGTGCAAAATATATTCGGTCGTCATTTATCTAGAAAATGACAGTCTATAAAATTCACTCTTTTTTAAAAGCCTCATCATTTTTTTTAATAAGAGATCTTAGTTCTAAGTTCACTTTCAGATAAAACTGTTATAATATACAGTTCTATTTCTATTCCAGACTCTTAAGTTCTACAACACACAGGTTGTTCTTCCCCAGAGGACCAACACAGAGAGTAAAATAATCAGCACTGTTTCCATTCAGACAGTATAAATTAGCAGTCACCCTAGGCAAGTGATTACTTGCAGGCCCTTAACATTGCTGATTTTCTCATAAACTAACTTTTTAAAATCTCTTGAGATGTGCACATCAAATTAAGATTAATTTTATTGATGGTTCGTGTGTGAAAGAGAGACAGAGAGAGAGGAGACAGTTCTTTTATAGCTTCTGAAATTGGTTGCAACAGGTGATAGACTATGGCACTTAGAGGCAAAGCCTCTTCACACTGAAGTATACTCCCCGTCTAGTAACTATTCGCTCACTTGAGGTTTGCCTAAAAAGAAAACAAAAGAACGGTTTATATAAAAAAAGTGCTTGGATCAAATAGGAGAAATCATACATAACTCAAATTCCTTAAACTATCAACCTAGGGTAATTTTTTTCATAGTTTGTGTTTAATTATTATTCAGAAGTAAAAGTGTTAAAGTTGCCAGATCTAACAATAATATGAAATGCCAGTTTAAAAAAATTTTTTAACTTTTTATTTTAGAATAGGTTTGAAATTACAGAATTATTGCACAGATAGTACAGACAGTTCTCGTCACCCAATTTCCCCTATTACTAACATCTTACCTTAGTGTGGTACATTTGTCACAATTAATGAACCAATAGGAATACATTATTATTAACTAAAATCCATATTTTATTCATATTTGTTCAGTTGTTCCCTAATGTCCTTTTCCTGATCCAGGATCCCATCCAGGATAGCACATCACATTTAGTCATGGCTCCTTAGGCTTCTCTTGGCACTCAGTTGAATTTTCATTTCAGAGAAACAACAAATACTTGTTTCCTTCTTATTATCGTCTTTCCTACCCATTTTGAATTAAAGCTTCCCTTTCTGTCTTCCAAGATTTCCATGTGCTTACCTCTATCATTGCACTTATCACACTAAGTGGCAGTTGTTGGTTTAGCCCTGTCTTCTCCCTATTATACTATAACTGTTTTCTGCTCTTCTCCCTCTTTGCCTTTTATCGTCATTGCCTAGCACAGGGTTTGACATATAACAGGTACTCGGTAATTGTTAAAATAATGACAGGGACTTCCCTGGCAGTCCAGTGGTTAAGACTCTACGCTTCCAATGCAGGGGGCACGGGTTCGATCCCTGGTCAGGGAACTAAGATCCCACATGCCACAGCGTGGCCAAAAGATTAAAAAAATAGTAAAAATTAAAAAAAATAAAGTAATGGTGAATTACTAGAAACGCGATAATGTAAGTAAACACCCCAGTACAGTGTGTGGTGAATAATAGGCATGGACACATGTTGGCTTCTCCTTGGGGAAAGACATAAAATGTCTTACAAATTTAAAGACGGTTCTTACATCAGCTAGATCAACGTCAATTCTAAGATCCTTAATAAAACAAGAAGTGTGGATTGATTTGAAACACTCAGAATAATCAATCAACAAGTATTTATTGATTGTACTCTAGCACTTTGGGGATAATAAAATAAATGCAGAAGTAGTTGTAGTTATACTTTCAAAGAACAAAGATCAGGCTGGCAGCAACTCAAAGGGATTTTCTGAGGGGTTAAGCCCTTTACAAAATTGTGAAATAGTTGTTTACCTTCTTTTCTCTTCCTCTTTCACTCTCCTTCCTCTGCCCCCTCCTTCTTCTTTCTACACCAAAATCTACCTAGAAATAATGTTCCCTCTTCCCTGGTTGCATTCTCCCTCACTACCTAGGGTCTCCACTCCAGTGCCTTTGCCATTATAACCATCTGTTGTCTGTGTCCCCACCAACCCAAATTTATATGTAGAAATCTTTTTTTTTTTTGTCCGCGTCCCTTGGCATACGGGATCTTAGTTCCCTGACCAGGGATCGAACCTGTGCCCCTGCAGTGGAAGTACAGTCTTAACCACTGGACCGCCAGGGAAGTCCCTATATGTATATAGAAATCTTAACCTCCAATATGATAGTATTACAAGGTGGGGCTTTGGGAGATAATTAGGTCATGTGGGTAGAACCCTTAAGAATGGGATTAGTGCCGTTATAAAAAGGACCCCAAGAGAGCTCTCACTCTCTCTGCCATCTAAGGATACAACAAGAAGTCAACCATCTTCAGCCCAAAAGAGGGCCCTCACCAGGTGATCATGCTGGCACCTTGACTCACACTTTCAGCATCCAGAATTGCAGAAATAAATATTTATTGTCTAAGCGGCTCAGTTTCAGTTTATGGTATTGTGTTATAGCTGCCCAGGCTCACTAAGACATCATCCCTACCAAATTTTAACAAGTGCTTAATCTATTGTCATCTGGAAAGAAATCAATCCAATTAACCTCAATCTATGGAGAGTGATAATAGCTTAATCTAACTTCCAACAAATCTTTGAAGACTGGCCAGAGCAAATACCTCTTTATGGGGAACAGCAAACCAGATGAACTTAAACGAGGACCTAATCCAAACCAATCCTCTTCTTTCCGACCTCCTCCTCAAAAGGTGCCCCTCAAAAGAACCATATCCCTTTGCCTATCAATTCCTGTTGATATTTTTTCAATGAATTCTTTTCTAAATCCATACATATATCCATTCATTTCATCCAAAACATTTATTTAGCAAGTCTAGCACCTATTTATTTTATATCTCAAATATTAAAATTGCCTTCAGCTTTTTCATCCCTAACTCCAGCCCAGATAAAGCAGCTGCTTTGTTGTTCATCCGCCTAGCAGAGTGCCAGACACATACTAAGGTACCTACTAAATGTTACTGTTTTTTTTCCTTAAGACACTTTCAACACTATTCAAATGCCTATTAAATTTGTCCATTCATTTATGCAACCAACATTTATTGCCAGTTATATGCCAGGCATTCAGAATACAAAAATGAATAATTCAACAGTTTCCAGCCCTCAAAGAGTTCACAGTCCAGTTGCAGTGGCAGCTATGTAAACAGCTAATTTATAATTCAGAGTGGTAAGGATTTAGGGATGCACTTGATGGAAATCTAAAGTATCTTAGTAGATATTTCTGTTACACTATGGGTTAAACAAGCTTGTGTAGACTTTCCTGGGAAAATAACTGCAATTATTCACAGCATTGTTTCTAAGAGAAAATGTGTTCTGCATTCCAAACAGTCAATTTAAAATTGAATTTTTGGAATACAGCCTGTTTGTCCCTGGGGGCTGTCTATGTGGCCATTATCTAAGATCCCTATTTGTCTTAGGACAATTTGTATCTCTTTACAATTCCCACCTGTTCCATATGGCCTATGGTACTACCTGAAGGTTGCTAGTCTCAGGGCCACCAACTTACTCTACAGGGTTCAGCACTACATGACTGAGAGAGTTCTCTGCTCAAGCAAGTTGAGTCAAGAAGGTAGGACTAAAGGAGTCTCAGTCCTAAATTTGACTGTTCAAAATTTTACTGTTAGGGAAGGTAGTGAGAAAAGTTCATCAAGAGAGTGATGAGAGTTTGGAATCACTGCTATGTGAAATGAGAGCAGGAACTGCTTAGGGACAGAAAAAGGGATTGCAAAAATGGTTTCCAAAAGGGTATACCTCTTGGATAAAATAGGATCTGTAAAGATATCTTAGTAGACACTCCTGGACAATAAAGGCTTAAAAAATGGTCTTTGAACCACGAAAGACCCCAATGAGCCAAAGAACTCTTGAGGAAGAAGAACAAAGCAGAAGGCATCACACTTCCTGATTTCAAGCTGTACTATAAAGCTATAGTCATCAAAACACTATGGCACTGGCATAAAAACAGACAAATAGACGAATGGAACAGAATTGAGAGCCAAGAAATAAACCTAAGCATATATGGTCAACTAATATTTGACAAGGGAGCCAAGAATACTCAGTAGAGAAAAGACAAGTCTCTTCAACAAATGGTGCTGAGATAACTGGATATTCACATGTGAAAGAATGAAACTGAACCCATATCTTACAACACTTAACAAAAATTAACTCAAAATGGGCCTTCCCTGGTGGCGCAGTGGTTGAGAGTCTGCCTGCTAATGCAGGGGACACGGGTTTGAGTCCTGGTCTGGGAAGATCCCACATGCCGCAGAGCAACTGGACCCGTGAGCCACAGCTACTGAGCCTGCGCATCTGGAGCCTGTGCTCCGTAACAAGAGAGGCTGCGATAGTGAGAGGCCTGCGTACCGCAATGAAGAGTGGCCCCCGCTTGCCACAACTAGAGAAAGCCCTTGCACAGAAACGAAGACCCAACACAGCAAAAATAAATAAATTAATAAACTCCTACTCCCAACATCTAAAAAAATAAAATAAAAGTAAAATCCTCACTGGAAGTAAACCTTTAAAAAAAAATTAACTCAAAATGGATTAAAGACTTAAATGTAAGACCAGAACTCATGAAGCTCCTAGAAGAAAACATAGGAAGAAAGCTCCTTGACATGAGTCTTAGCAATGATTTTTTGGATATGACATTTAAGTCACATGCAACAAAATCAAAAATAAACAAGTGGGAGGACTTCCTTGGTGATCCAGTGGTTAAGAATCCACCCTCCAATGCAGGAGACGCAGGTTCGATCCCTGGTCAGAGAACTAAGATCCCACATGCCACAGGGCAACTAAGCCCATGGGCCACAGCTACAGAGACCATGCCCTCTGGAGCCCATGCGCTCTGGAGCCCACGTGCCACAACTAGAGAGAAGCCCGCACGCTGCAACAAAGAGCCTGCGTGCCGCAATGAAAGATTCCGCCTAACACAACTAAGACCCGACTAAGCCAAAAATAAATAAATAAATAAATATTAAAAATAATAAAAATAAATAAACAAGTGGGACTATATCAAACTAAAAAGCTCTGCACAGAAGAAAAAACCATCACAAAGTGAAAAGACAACCTGTGGAATGGGAAAAAGTATTTGCAAACCATATATCTGATAAGGGGTTAATATTCAAAATATAAAAAGAACTCATATAGCACAATAGAAAAAAATCCAATTCAAAAATGGTCAAAGAACCTGAATAGATATTTCTCCAAAGAAGATATACAGAAAGCCAAGAGGTTCATGAAAAGATGCTCAACATCACTAGTCAGAGAAATGCAAATTGAAACCACAATGAGATATCACCTCACATCTGTTAGAATGACCATCAACAAAAAGATGAGAGATAACAAATGCTGGTGTGGATGTGGGGAAAAAAGGAAACCCTGATGCACTGTTGGTAGAATTCTAAATTTGTACAGCCACTGTGGAAAACAATATGGAGGCTCCTCAAAAAATTAAAATTAGAACTACCATATGATCCAGCAATCCCACTTCTGGGAATATATCCAAAGGAAATGAAAACACTAGCTCAAAAAGATAACTGCACCCACATGTTCACTGCAGCTTTAATTACAATAGCCAAGACGTGGAAACAACCTAAGTGTCCATCCATGGATAAATGGATAAAGAAGTTGTGGCCTATGTATACGATGCAATATTATTCAGCCATTAAAAAAAAAACAAGGAAATCCTACCATTTGTGACAACATGGTTAAACCCTGAAGGCGTTGTGCTAAGTGAAATAAGTCAGAGAGAGACAAATACTATATGATCTCATTTATATGTGGAATTTCTGAAAATAAAAACAAACGAACTCATAGAAAAAGAGATCAGACTTGTGGTACTAGAGGCGATGGGTGATGGAAGGAAGTATTGGAGAAAGGTGGTCAAAAGGTACAAACTTTCAGGGCTTCCCTGGTGGCATAGTGGTTGAGAGTCCGCCTGCCAATGCAGCGGACACGAGTTCGTGCCCTGGTCCGGGAAGATCCCACATGCCGCGGAGTGACTAGGCCCATGAGCCATGGCCGCTGAGCCTGCACTTCCGGAGCCTGTGCTCCGCAACGGGAGAGGCCACAGCAGTGAGAGGCCTGCATACAGCCAAAAAAGAAAAAAAATGTACAAACTTTCAGATATAAGATAAATAAGTACTAGGGATGTAATGTACAACATGATGACTATAACGCTGATATGTGATAAACAGGAAAGTTACTAAGAGAGTAAACCCCAAGATTTTTCATCACAGGGAGAAAATATTTCCTTTTTTCTTTTTGTTATTTTCTTCTCATTGTATCCATATGAGAAGATGAATGATAGCTGAACCTATTGTAATCATTTTGTAATATATGTATATCAAACCATCATGCTGTATGCTGTAAACTTATACAGTCATATGGGTCAATTATTTCTCTATAAAACTAGAAAAGCATGGTATTTGCAACTCAGAGACAGACTACAAGCTAAGAATGAAGATTTCTAACCTGATATATATATATATATATATATATATATATATATGCTGTACACCTGAAACTAACACAACGTTGTAAATTAACTATATTTCAACTTTAAAAAATGGTTTAAAAAAATATTTCTAACCTGAAGTTGAACAAAATAGACTTTGTGGACCATGTTGTCCTTCTTGTTATTCCTGAGCTTTGGGAGGTAGCATGGAGTAGTGGAATTAGTGTGAACAAATCTTTATTCCAATACTTACTATGTAGATTTGGGGAAAATATTCAAGATTTCTGAGCCTTAGTTTTCTCAACTGTAGAATGGGGATAAAAATACTTTCCTTGAAGGGTTACCATGGAGAGTCATATATTCATCAAATGTGTTTCTAACACAGGCACTATGGGTACACAGGTGAAAAAACAGTCTCAAGGAGTTCCAGTCTACCAGCTAAGACAGAAATGGACATACAGTTATAACACAATGAGACAAGTATTTCAATATGGTGCTGTAAAAACATGAGAAGGGACACCTAACCAGACATCAAAACTCAGGAAAATATAGAGGAAGTGATATATAAAATGTGACCTGAAGGACAAGTAGGAGAAGCAGGGGAAGGGCAGGAAGAGTCTCTAGGCAGAAGGAAGAGAATGTAGTAAGGCTTAGAGGAAGAAGCTTTCCTATTTGGGAAATTTCATGTAGTTGAGTAGGGCTAAAACATATATATTATAAGAGGAAAAGTTATGAGATATGAAGGATTTTATGGACATTATAAGAGTCATCCTAAGAGTAATGGGACATCATAGAAAATAGATTTTGGATGCAGGTGCAAGATTAGGAGCTGAGAGACCAATTAAGAAGCCACTGCAGTATTTCACCAAAAGATGATCTTGCCCAGGGGTCGTCAATTACAGTCTGAAGACCAAAGGCCTATTTTTGTATGGCCTACAAGTTAAGAATTTTTTTACTCTTTTAAATTTTTTAAAATAATAATAATATTTTATGACACATGAAATTTATATGAAATTCAAATTTCAGTGTCCATAAATACAGTCTTGTTGGAACACAGCCACACTCAATCATTTATGAATTGTCTACAGTATCTTTTGCACTGCTACAGGAGATTTGAGTAGTTGTGACCTGCAAAGCCTGAAATATTTACTAGCTGGTCTCTTTTTGTGGGGGGGGGGGCTGCACTGGGTCTTAATTGCAGCATACAGGATCTTTTAGTTGCAGCATGCGGACTTAGTTGCGGCATGTGAACTCTTAGTTGCAGCATGCATGTGGGATCTAGTTTCCCGACCAGGGATTGAACCCGGGCCCCCTGCATTGGGAGCGTGGAGTCTTACCCACTGGGCCACAAGGGAAGTTCCTAGCTGGCCTCTTACTTTAAAAATTTACTGACCCTTGATCTTGGGCCTTAAGCTAAGGTGGTGTCAGTGAGGGATAAGAGATATTAGGAGACTGAATCAATAGGAGTTGGTGAATGGTGGAATGTGAGAATGATAAACAGTCACAGATGATGTCCAAGTTCTCTTATTTTGCCAACCATAATAACAAACACTTACATGGCCTTACCATGTGCCGGGCACTGATCCAAGTCGTTTAAGTATATTAACTCATTAATCTGTTCAACAACCCTGTGAAGTATTATTTTTATCATCCCCATTTCACATATGAGGAAGCTGAGGCACAGAGGTCCAGTAATTTGTTCAAGGTCACACAGTTAATGTGAGGTGAGAATTGAATCCAGGCTGTCTGGTTCCCCAGTCTCTACTCTTAAGATTATTCTATAAGTTCAGAATAGGGAACTCAGCAGGAAAAATGGGTTTGGAGGGAAATGATGAATGCAGGTTTTAGACATATGCAGTTTAAAGTGGCTGTGGAACTTCCAAATTAAATGTCCTGTAGGCAGTTGGATAAATGAATCTGGTGCTCTGGGTGTAGGAGGGAAGGATCTGGGTTGTAGATATAGACTTGGGAGTCAGATGGCAAGAGCAATCATGGGAGAGATAAAGATTACCCAGGGGAAATAAGAAGAGAAAAGGGCTAAGAATGAAACCCTGAGGACCACCAATATTTAAACAAAGAGTAGAGAAGAGCATCCCACAAAAAAAGACTGAGAAGGAGTAGTTATAGAGATAAGCAGCAAACTGGAAAGATTTTTCATCTTTAGTCTGGTGGTGTATGTAAGTACTAGCATAACAACCAGCATACAGTAGGCATCACAAATGGTAGCTCCTTTTACTATTGAAGTCTTATTTGAAAGTTCTAGCTCTTTCTTAGCCACAGTATGGGGCTGTTCCAAACCTTTTCCACATTCTCATGTCTTTGAACTCCCATCCTTCCTTGCCTTCCAATTCTTAGCAGCGGACCTTACGTCTACTTTAAGGAGAAAATCAAGATCTCCTTCTTCTCTACATCAAAATATTCCATAATTCCCCATCATTCATTCTTCCCTTCACTTTCTGGCTTCCTCCAGGACTTTGCTCCATGGTTTTTCCAAGTTTTACTTCTTCAGCCCTCCATCCATCATTGCTATATTTCTCAGTTCTATCTAGCTATGCCATATGCTTCTTTCAGACCATCTTTCAGACCTCATCTTCTCTCTCTTCCTTTAATCTGTCAAACTTTTGGTAGAATTCAAACTTATTTCAATTTTTTCATTAGCCATTAATTTTTTCATCTCTTGAAATCAGATTTATGCCCCCACCATTCTAATGAAGCTATATTCACAGAGGGCCCCTACTGTTTGACTTATGTATTGTCCAATCACTACTTTCAACAATGCTATATTAAATTGTCCTTTCTTGTTCTTGTATTGCATCTTAAGTAGAGCCCATAATTTTCTGGTTAATAAAGTCCAGTCTAGTTTAAAACTTTGAATCAAGAGTAGGTTTGACTGAAATCACAGAAAACCTAAAATAACTATGGTTAAACAACATAGAAATTTATTTCTTTCATGTTTAAAAACAGTCCAGAGGTAGGCCACGCACAGTTGACATGGGAGTTTCACTGTCATCCGAGACTCAGGCTCTGTCATTATACCCTACCATGCAAATACATCTACCTTCAAGATTATCTTATAGTCCAAGATGGCTACTGAAGCTTCAGCATTTCAGAAAACAGTAAGGAGGAAGGGAAAACAAAAGGGCCCACTTCCCATCTGAATCAGAGCCTTTTAAGCAGTCTCCAATTTTAAGCAGCCTGCATAACATTTCTCTTATGTTTCTTTGGCCATAACTTAGTCACTTTGCCATGCCCAGTTGGAAGGGAGTCTGGAAATAGCCTTTTAGTAGGTGCATGAACTTGCCAAGTAAAATGGAAGTTCTACTATCAGGGAAGAAGGAGAGAATAGACTTTGGATGGCAACTAGCAGTTTCTGCCACAAACTATAATCTCAAAATGTTTTAAAATCTTATCTCTTCCTCTCCCTTCACTCTTCAAGATCTAGCTCCTCTTGGTGTGTAGGTACAAATAGGAGAGAAAGAGCGACAGGGCAGTAGCACCCTTAAACCCAGACTAGCAAGGGCAACTCTGGGGAAACCTCTCCTCCTGTCAGGTAGAGGGGTCCACAGAGCCAAGGAGATTTGCCCAAGAGTCTAAGAAATGGCCAAGGGACAGCAGTTGGTAATAGAGATTTGATGTTTAGATTGAGGTGAGCATGTTAGGAACCTTGAAGAATGAGGAAAATCCAAGGTAAAAAGAGAAGGGAGGTGGGCCAGGAGCCATATTTGGGAGACCAACTCTACCTGTGCTGCCACATTCTGGTGTGAAATGCCAAGGACTTCAAAACTTCTAAATTGTAACCTGGCCTTCCATGCTGTTTTGAAAATATATTTGTCAAAGTAGGAAAATGAAACATATTTTATTTAAAAGTTTTTTGTTCGTTTGATTTATAACTTATAAATATTTAGATATATGGTATGTAAGCTGCCATTTATACTCTTGTCCTGGGCCCTGCTAATGGTTGCGGTGCTAAGGGTCTGCCCAACTGGGAAGGATCGAAGTTCTTACCCTGACGGTTGCCACTGCTTCTCTGGCTAACATTAACTGGCAACTGATGTTCTGAGTGGCAGGCATCCAAGTTCAAGGTCTCTCTTGGGTATGTGTTTGTATTTCTCTAGGACTACTTCTGGGTGTCCACTCACATGCGCCCAGATATTCATGGGAGTATATCTCTGGGTTTGCCACTTCCAGGACCTCTTTGGTTCACACTCCCAGCACTCTATCCCATAGTCTCCTACTGCCAGCACCCCCTGGCCTGGTGATAGCTTCCTGAAGTGGGGTACAGCCAAAATGGTTCAATCGTGGCTACTTTCCTCAGGGCCCATCTAACAGGAATTACTCATTCTTGCTATGAAAAATGGTGGGAGTTCAGACTACTCCATAGCCTACCTCCATTGCCCATTTGACATCTCTCTTCTGTTCCTTTCCCTTTGCTTACATCGTCTCCTACTCAAGAATACATTCAACCAGGAAATCAGCTTCCCTTTCCCACACACCGTGACTCCAATCTCACCTGGTGGTGAGAATAGAGGAAAAGCATGTTTCCCTGGGAGGGGAACAAAAAGCCTCTTGCCATAAACACACAACCACAAGACTAGACTCTGATCTCCTATTTCTTCTCTCTTTTCCTATGAACTGGGAAGAGAGAGAAGGTTGGGGTGGTGTCTGGTAGTAGCAGGACTGGTTTTGTTACCTCAGTCCTGAGTAAAATGGCTGCAACATTTGAGGTCCTGTGCTTCATTATCCTCAGCTATGGGCCCTCAGTCCCACTTCTGGAACAAAGGAAAGGTACAATTCAACAATATCAACCTACTTTAATAAATCTTAACCCTTCTTTTCCTTGACCGCTCTGAAAAAATTTTTTTTATCATTCATTACCTCTTTCTTCTGAAAACACTCTTTCTCCATTGTTCCGCGATTTTGCACTGAGTGTTCCTATGTCTGTGTATTCTCTTTTTCACTAGTGGATTATTTCCACCTATTTCAGTTTGACATTTAAGATAACCTTAAATTGAAATCAGCTATTTACATCTCTCACTTATCAGACCATAAGTTTTTTGAGGGCCTGAAGTATTAGTTCATTTATTTTTGAATGGACACGTGAGTGGTTGAATGAATGAATTCAGGCCACAGTTGTTAGCTCTTCTTATTTCATATCCCCGCTCTGGCAACTCATCCTCTCTAATGGATTAAGCGACCCCTTCTTCTTGAATAATTGTTGTATCTGTATCTCTACTTTGACATCTCTTCAAGCTTCAGATTCACATCTCTAGCTTCTTGCTTTCTTCTTCACCTAGATGTGCTGTAGTCACCTTAAAATGTATATATCCAAAACTGAATACATCATTTCCCCAATATTCAGGTCTCGCATTGCTCTTCTCTATTATTTCATTATGCCATTGTTCTCTCTTTCTCTAAAGCTTATAACCTTGGGGTTACCACTTCCCCCAACAAGTGTTATCAACCCTTTTTCTTCAAAACAATAACAAACCAGCTTACTACGATTATTATGATTCTATTTTTATGGGGTACTTAGAATAGCCAAATTCATAAAAACCAAAAATATAATGGTGGTTGCCTGAGAGAGGGGATAATGGAGCATTATTATATTTAATTATATTTAATGGGCATAGAGTTTCAGTTTTACAAGATGAAAAGAGTTATGAAGATGGATGGTGGTTGCGCAACAATGTGAATATATTTAATACCACTGAACTGTACACTTAAAAATGGTTAAGCTGGTAAATGTTATGTGTGTTTTACCACGATAAAAAAATTAAAAGCAACGATAACAAACTCCCTTATTACAGATGTTATACATCTGCAAACAATTTATTATTTTTAAAAATTTTTTTAAATTTTATTTTATTTGGCTGTATTGGGTCTTCATTGCTGTGTGCGGGGTTTCTCTAGTTGCAGCGAGTGAGGGCTACTCTTTGTTGCGGTGCGTGGGCTTCTCATTGTGGTGGCTTCTCTTGTTGTGGAACACAGGCTCTAGGCGTGCCGGCTTCAGTAGTTGCAGCATGCAGGCTCAGTTTTTGTGGTACATGGGCTCTAGGCACGCGGGCTTCAATAGTTGCAGCATGTGGACTCAGTAGTTGTGGCTCACAGGCTCTAGAGTGCAGGCTCAGTAGTGGTGGCGCATAGGCTTAGTTGCTCCGCGGCATGTGGAATCTTCCCCGACCAGGGATCAAACCCATGTCCCCTGCATTGGCAGATAGATTCTTAACCACTGCACCACCAGGGAAGTCTTGCAAACAATTTATAAATGCAAACAAAAAAGACCACCTGTAAATCCATGTGTTAATAATTTGCATGTCTTTACAGCCTCTATATGTACACAAATACATATATATTTTCCACCAAAATGAGATCATGAATGCAATTCTATTTGGAAACTGTTTTTGGAACCTATTTTTTTCACTTGACAATATGCCATAAGCTTTCCCCCATTTTGTGAAATTTTCTTCTACCACAGTGTTTCTCAAATTATGGTCCCTGGCAGCATCAGCATCACCTAAGGACTTGTAGATGCAAATTCTCACACACTACCCCATGCTTACTGAATCAGTAACTCTGGGGGTGAGCCCAGCAGGCTGTATTTTGACAAGCCCTCCAGGTAATTCTAATGTACACAGAAAGTGAGAGCCACTGTTCTACAATATGACTTTTTAACAGCTCATGATATTCCATTGAATAGTAATACTGCAATCTACTTAAGTATCCTGCTATTGTTGGACATTGAGGTTATTAATTTTTCACTATTTAAATAACACTCAGTGAATGTTGCTGCAAGTAAACTTTGAAGACATCCCTGAGAGGGAAATAAACCGCTATTTTATTTAGGCCATTGTATCTAGGGGTCCTTTTATACAGCATCTTAGCCTTTGCCCTAGTGTACCTTCTTTACCTCAAACTTACAGTTGACTTCTAGCCAGACCCTCTAATGTTAGCCTCCTAGACCTATAATTTATCTTAATCAGTATTGACTTATTAAGCTATTTAAGTCTCTAATTTGCACAAATCTCGCCACCCTCCTCTGCTCAAGAACTACTACTCTTTATTCATTCATGCATTCATTATTTAAGGTACACTGTCCAAAGTGATATTAGAAAAATAACATGGACACAGTCCTTACCCTCATGTACCTTTATAGTATCATTGGAGACTTTGACAAAACGGATATTAATCAAACATTCACACAAATAAATATAAAATGACAACTTTGATAATTACAAATAAAAGGAGAGGATATAAGAGACATATAACAGAAGCATTTGATTTAAAGAAGTCAGGGAAGGCTTCTCTAAGGAAGTGTCAAACTGAAATTTAAGGATGAGTAGACCTTAAGTACTGAAAAGGGAAGAGATGAACCTTCTACCCAGTGAAGGCAAAGACCCTGCAGAAGAGAAGCATGGTGATTTTGAGGAGTTGACAGAAGACCGGTTTGGCTGGAGCAGAGAGATGGGGGGATGGTACTAGATGAGTCATAGAGACTGGTAGGATCTAGGCCATGCAGGGTCTTAGAGACAATGTTAAGAATGTTTGTCGGGACTTCCCTGGTAGTCCAATGGTTAAGAATCTGCCTTCTAATGCAGGGGACACGGGTTCGATCCCTGGTCGGGGAACTAAGATCCCACATGCTGTGGGGCAACTAAGCCCGTGTGCCACAACTGCTGAGCCCACACACCGCAACTAGAGAGCCCATGTGTCGCAACTACAGAGCCCATGTGCTCTGGAGCCCACGTGCCACAGCTAGAGAGAAGCCCGCATGCCACAACTAAGACCTAATGCAGTCATAAATAAATAAATAAATAAATATTTTTAAAAAGAATGTTTGTCTTATCATATGAACATTGAGAATCCATTGAAGAGTTTAGGTTTGAGAATGGCATAATCATGAAATAGTTGCTTAGATGAATTAACTAACTAACTAACTAGCTAATTCTACCCTTAGACTTTTGCTCTTCCCCATTTATATTCTCCTCTGGGCAAACCACCCAACTTCAAGTCATGAGTAACATCACAAGGGATACTGAGAATGAGTGGCCAATGATACAGGAGAAAAACTAGGAGTATGTGATGTCAAAGAAGCCAAGAGAGGGCTTCCCTGGTGACGCAGTGGTTGGGAGTCCGCCTGCCGATGCAGGGGACGCGGGTTTGTGCCCCGGTCCGGGAGGATCCCGCATGCTGCAGAGTGGCTGGGCCCGTGAGCCATGGCCGCTGAGCCTGCGCGTCCGGAGCCTGTGCTCCACAACGGGAGAGGCCACAGCAGTGAGAGGCCCGCGTACTCCAAAAAAAAAAAAAAAAAAAAAAGAAGCCAAGTTAGAGTCTGAATTTCTTACCTTGGTATTCAAGGCCCACAACAATTTTATTTTTACGTACACTTCCATCATTTTTCCCATGACATCGCTAAAATGAGCCTTTTAGACATGGAGCTCTTCAGATAAAGTGCCCCATTTATTTTATCTGGAACACTCTGCCTACCAATCACCATTGGATGTATCTTCTGCCCACTGCTACTTATCTAATTACTACCTATTTTCTAGACCCTGACCCTATTTCACCTCCTCTACGAAGATTGCCGTGGAGGCCACTAGAATGTACCTCTCAGATCTCTGATTGCGGTGAGCATAATTGAATGAGGGCACCAGCTATTGCCCTCTGCAATTCATCACTGTTTGCACCAAGGTTTTGCTTCCCATGGACTGCTCCCAGACAATGACTGAGCATGGCACAGATACTAAGGTAGGCCCATTCCTGGGAGATGCCAGACTCCTCTGACAGATGACTCTGAGAAATACGAAAACAACCGTCCAAGCTGTCCTTAGAACTGCACTGGGGTGTAAGATGCTTACATCCAATCTTCCTTCCCTCATTCTTTCACTCAGAATCAGACTTGCATTGTAATCTGATGGCTCTCCCAGTCTCCCTTTTTTGCCGCCCCATTTTCTCCAATAGTCTTTACCTCTAGCACATTTCTTGCATGATTAATCTTGTTTTGCATCATTTCTCAGGGACCTGGACTTACACAAGTGGTATCAGAAGTGGTCCAAGAAAACAGGTGGTAAGATAGAAACTTGGACTGACTCATCTACTGCCATCCAAAGAGAATGCCAACCTGGTTTGTAGGTGGGGCATAGGTAGTTCCTGGCACAAGATGGTAGCTCAGTTGCTAAAGATTCCACCAATGTTAACCTGGGAAAATGGCCCAGTGGAGGGGAATGCTGTGGCAGATGTGATGACACAGGCATTTGAAAAACATGGGAAGGAACAATGCCTACAAAGATAGTAAAATTGGGTAGTTACTACCAAGTTGTATTGATGCCTGCAGAGAAATCATGAGAGACTGAAGGCCATTAAAAACAAGCAATTTTTGGGGCTTCCCTGGTGGCGCAGCGGTTGAGAGTCCGCCTGCCGATGCGGGGGACGCGGGTTCGTGCCCCGGTCCGGGAGGATCCCACATGCCACGGAGCGGCTGGGCCCGTGAGCCATGGCCGCTGAGCCTGCGCGTCCAGAGCCTGTGCTCCGCGACGGGAGAGGCCACAACAGTGAGAGGCCCGCGTACCACAAATAAAAAAAAAAAAAAGAAAAAAAACAAGCAATTTTTGGTTAAGTGAGAGAGCCATAGGCCTGTGGGATAGGTTACAAAGAGACCTTTATCTCCATAAGGGGAAGGGAATACACAGCTGAATGGCAGGATGAAGACCTAATTGTTAGAGTAGCAGAGCTCCAGAGACATTAAAATGCTCAGCTAAGGCAGGTCTGCAATAGCCTTCCAAGGGCACTGAAGTACTGGATAGAGGCAGCAAGTACAGTATAGTGTTTGGGTGGATGGGGTGCCTGCCTTCAAGACACGGTGTATGTATTAAATCAGAGACCTCTATATGGCACTGTGTTCTCATTAGGAAGAATACATGGGTCTGGGAACCAAGCAGAAGTGACCCCACTTACAATGACACCCAATGCCCCACTGAGGAATTTTGTGCTTCCTGTACCCACAACTCTTGATTCTGCAGGTTAGACATCCAAGTCCCCAAAGAGGGCACACTTGTGCTGGAGGATATAACAAGGACTGCATTGAATTACAAGCTGCAGCTGCTGCCAGGGTGCTTTGACTTGGGTGTGTCCAGGCACCAGCAAGTGAGAAGAATCACTATCCATCAAGAGTAGTTGACCTTGATCAGCAGGGGGCCACTTTTACACAATAGGGACAAAGGGGAACACATGTGGAAGCCAGCGATCCACCTGGGTGCCTCCTGGCGCTCTCTGTTGTAGCCATGAATGGACATACAATGCAACCCGGCCTGGGAAACGTATGATTACCAATGGTTCAGCCCCTTCCAGAATGAAAGTTTGGGTCACATCACCAGGTAAGTCAACAAGACCAGCCAAAGTGATTGCTGAGGATGAGGGGATTTGTGAATGGATGGTCAAGGAGGGAGAGGATGAATACCAGTTGTGGCTCTGAGATCAACTCTAGCGACAGAGACTATAGCTTGTGCTACTAAATGCCCTCTTCTGAGTTTCCTCTCAGGAAGAAAAGCCCACAGAAACAGAGAGGAACTGCTTCTCAAACCTGTGGGAAGAGGCAGATCTGTGTGAGGCTAAGGGTAGACTGTGGTGGCTGTGAGAATGTACCTTTCAGATCTCCAAATGCAAGGAGTATAATTGACCAAGGGCCCCAGCTACTGCTCTCTGAAATCCATGGCTGGATTCACTCTGAGGCCACACATCTTGCAGGCTGCTCCCAGCCAATGACTGAGTGTGGCAGAGAAACTGAAGTTCCTGGGAGATGTGGGACTCATCTGGAGGGTGACTTTGCTTAAGGACTCCCTGATGGTCTTGCTCTGGTCCTTTCCTCTCACCTTCACTCAGGGTCAGATTTACCTTATGCTCACAGTCTAGAGTCTCTCCCAGACTCCCCTGGCTCCCTCCCCATTTTCTCTCACAGGCATCACATTAATACATTTCTTACATATTCAATCCTGTCTGGTGTAAATTTCTTGGAGGACCTGGACTAAACCCTTGCCCTAAGCCCTCAGCAGTCAGTGATAACTTCTTATTTGAACTTTTTTTTTTTTTTTTTTTGCGGTACGCGGGCCTCTCACTGTTGTGGCCTCTTCCATTGCAGAGCACAGGCTCCGGACGCGCAGGCTCAGCGGCCATGGCTCACGGGCCCAGCCGCTCTGCGGCATGTGGGATCTTCCCGAACTGGGGCACGAACCCGTGTCCCCTGCATCGGCAGGTGGACTCTCAACCACTGCGCCACCAGGGAAGCCCCTCCCTATTTGAACTTTTATAGCACTTGCCCCCACTGCTCACCTGACACTTCCCAAATGCTACCTAGTCTCTTGGAGATAGCTACCATTATGTCACACTTGTCAACCTCTGCACTTCACCAAGTGCCCTATACCTAGAAAGAACTCAGTGCAACAGTCATAGGAAAGAGGTTGTCAGGGGTGCTGAGTTGTTCAGACTATCTTGCACCCCAGGATTGATATTCCACACTTACTTCAAGTTCCTGGTGTACTATATCTTTCTCCACTCTCCAAACCTCCTACTCAAAGAGTTCCCCATCTTTACAGGGTGGTTTCATCTTTAGTTTCCTGTCCACAAACCCCATACATTTTACCACATACATTGACTCAGTAGAGGATGTGGCATAGACAGCTACCTGGCAACCAAATTTTTGTGACCCCCTTTCTGTAGTGTGGAGTTGTTGCTAAAAAGAGGCTGGCCAGGCGGGGACCACACTGCCAGGCTTGATCCTGCATCCAGGGGTAGCTGGGATCTTTAAGAGGCAGGACTCCTCTTCCACTTGTCTCCTTCCGTATTCTCCAGTTGAATACGGGTAGGGATGGTGAGGCCACAAGTCGGAAGAGGCCTGGGTCCCTGAATCACCATGTGGAGGAAAGCTGCCCACCATGTGGAGGAACACCTACACTGGAATGTTGGATGAGTGAACAATAAGCTTCTATTATGTTAGGTTACTGAAATTTGGGGGTTGGTTTTTTACAGTTGCTAGCATTATTCTAAATAATACAGAAATCATTTGTCCTTTTCTTGGACACTCACCATCTTACCACTCACCACTCACCATCTTAACTCCCTTTTATTTAGAGGGAGTGTCCTTTTATGGGACTCTTGAGGACAAACGGATTAGATCCTTCTCATGCTAGGGTGTGGGCATGTTACTTAGTCTCTGACAATCTGACACATTCCCACTCAAGACTCTGAATGTGGGAGTAATGCAAAGATACATGACAATATAGAAACCGTTCACAGTGGTGGTATGGCCTTGAGAATCCAGGGGCAGTGGCAGCAAGGCCTGGCAACAGTGTTTTTTAGGTCAAAGTCCTAACAAGACTGTTCTTGTGGCATGACCTTTTCTGTGTTTTCCTGCTTCTAGATTCACTTGCTTTTTCACTTTTCTTCATTCTTCCTGACAATTCCTTCCTTGCAATAATTAATTATCTTCTTCAAAGCTCCAGAATTTGTTTCATCTACACTATCTCCTATCTACACCGGCCTCTCCTCCCAAGCTAGAGTCAACAGGATGACCATTTATTAAGCACCCAGCACTGTGAAAGGCGCTCTAAATATGCTGTCTGACAATTTAATCCTTCCATTTCTTCTATAGGGTCAGTATTATTATTGCTGTTAATAAATGGGAAAATTGCAGCTCAAAGAGATTAACTGATTTTTTCAGTGCTTGTGAGTGTTACTTGGAATTCAATTTGGATGGCATCAAAGCATGTTTTTCCATTGCACCAGAAACCCTTCACCAACTCCTAATTACTGCAGTGCTTCTTTCTAGGGCCTCTTATAGCCTACGATCATCTGATTCTGGAAGTACGGAATAATATCAATATTTACTTAATCCTTTCCTATACATAGAAGTGGTTGTAAAGAAAATTTTCTTGTTGCAGTTGTTTTCTAAGGCTTCAAAGAGTATGTGTTCTTCTTTTCCTTTCTTGTCCTTCCCTTCTCTTTTCTTCCTTTTCCTTCCCTTCCCTTTCATCCTTCCTTATTTTCTCTTTCTCTCTTACCCTCCCTCCTTTCCTTTCTCCCTCCCTCCCTCCCTCCCTCCCTTCCTTCCTTCCTTCCTTCCTTCCTTCCTTCTTTCCTTCTTCCTTGACAAAACAACAAATCATGTGGTATAGCAGATAGTACATGGTGGCATCACTTCAGTCAGCTCCAGGGGAGCTGACTTTCCTTAGAATGCACTGCAATCTAAGATGCTTCTTCCCAAACTTCCTTCCTTGTTTCTCTCATTCACTTAGGGTCACTCACGCTAGCATCAACCATAAGGTTTGGTGCACCATACCCTAATAGAAAGTGATTATCTTTATTACTTTTGATATTCCTCACTAAGTATGTCTCAAATATCAACAACACCCTTGGGAAACTGTATAGGTTTCCTGTGCTCCACGAGAAAGAAGCTGCCTCTAATGATGGAGCTGAGGGTCAGATAGTTCCATTTTCCCAGAGAAACTGGAGTAGGGAGAGACAAAGTCTTTCAGTGATTGAATACCTCTCCTGTATTAGGGACCATTGGTCCTAGAAACATAGAAATAAAAATTATAGAATCCTTACCCTAAACAACCCTATAGTCCAGTGAAGAGTCACACATTAATAGTTATCTTTTCCAGTTTCTAGATGTTAACTTTAATTGCTTTAGAACAGCATAATTCATACCAAATGCTTTAAACCATCCATTATAATAGAAATAATTGTGAAATTAGCATAGATCATATAACCTGTTAGAATTATAGCAGGAATTATAAAAGAAAAAGAAGTGAGGAGAAGCCACTAATTAAAAGAAACATTTCTTAATCCAGTACCATGACTCTTGTCTTAGAATTTTCTGAACAGTTGAAAGAGGGCTAGAAAAGAGGAGGATGAGGGGAAATGAAAGAATATTTCTTGTATCATGGCTGCATTTTAATTTAAATGCAACCCAGTATCCAGAAATGGGGAGAATCATTAAAACTCTTTTGTTTGAAATAGAAAAGGCCATCCTCAAGGGTAGTAGAATCAGTATACTCAGAAGGCAATACTGGAACTGTTCTTGTGAGCTCAAGGACTCTTTCTTCGAATCCACCTTGTTTTTCTTATCTTCTACCATCCCAGTTGGATGTCTGTACCCAGTATACCATAGTTCTGAACACATACATCCCAAACCCATTGCCAGGTATAAATACAGATAGAATTGGAGTGTAGTGTGGGTGGGAAGGGCGAAGTTAGCAAAACCTGAACAAGTAATTTTAATGCAACTGATCAAGAAGGTACTGGCATAGAAGTAGGGACAAACCATGGGAACACAAAAGAAAAATGTAGTAATTTTGTGGGATGGAAATCATGTTGGATATTAGAAGGAAGGGAACTAAGGCCATCAGGAAAAGCAAGAAGGGGAAGGGAGTGTTCTTAGAGAAAGTTAAGGCTATCTAGTGGGCCAGGTGGAGGGGGTAAGAGAAAGCCCCAAGCAAAGGACTGAACTGGTAGAGGAGAGAAAAGGGAAAGCCATCAGCGGCCTAAGTGTCAGATTTTTGCTTCATAGGGCCGAACAAGGTGGGCGATTGAGAGGTGGAAGTAGAAAAGGGACAGGTTGCTGAGCGGAGCACTGAGGGAAAGCAGAAGCAAAGAGGTAGGAAGACAGAGAACTGGTTAGAGAATTAGAATCACTAAGAATCATAAGCCTCTTTTTGTTGAGAAAGACAAGGACCTTTAGGATAGAGGGGCCAGGGCAGCATGTTCAATGGCGGCAGGAACAACATAAATGATTCAAGCCAGAGCTAAGATTCCAAACTGAAGTCTGCTAATGAGACACTTTCTGCAACCCAGGTAACCAGAGAAAGTATAAGGCTCTCTTACAAAGATATCACCAATAAAATGTAGAAATTGATATAAGCTATAAATTAGGAACAAAAAGCAGTTGGGAGTTTAGAGAAAGAAGAGGTTGCTTATAATGGGAAATTGTGGAAATGTTTTGCAGAAGAAATGGTGTTTGAAACTGGAGGCATCAGATTTGGACATGCAGAGATAGTATTGAAGAGAACAGCAAGGCAAGAATCTTCAGTGACCTAGTGTAGTGTTGGGAATGATGTCCTCCCAAAAGGTATGTCCAAGCCCTAACCCCTGGCACCTCTGTGAATGTGGCCTTATTTGGAAATAGATCTTTTCATATGTAATCTTGTTATTGATCTCGAGATGAAGTCATCCTGGATTTAGGGTGGGCCCTAAATCCAATGACTGGTACCCTAACAAGAAAAGGAGGAGGGAGATCATAGACAAGGAGACACAGGGAAGAAGCCCATGTGAAGATGGAGATTGGAGTGATGCTACCACAACCTTAGGAACACCAGGGCATGGACCAGATTCAGTATGAAGAAAGGGTATGGGAAATGTAGGAGGAAAGGGGTGGTAGAGAGAGCCTCCGGGTTCCAGGTCCCGGAAGTGGAACAACCAGGAACCACTGGAAGCTGGGAGAGACAAGAAAAGATTCTCCTCTAGAGCCTTTGAAGGCAGATTGTCCCTGCTGACACCATAATTTTGGTCTCTTGTCCTCCAGAACTGTGAGAAAATAAGTTTCTGTTGTTTTAAGGCACCAATTTTGTGATAATTGGTTGCAGCAGCTCTAGGAAACTAATGAACCTGGTATGATTTTTCTGACTTCTTCCAGCAACTGTGGGCAGTCTGATAGCAGAATCAGAGTGGTCCAAAGGAAGTGGTGACCCAGGGTTGGGCCTTGGCACGGTGATCTTTTTTTAAGTTTTAAAATAAATATTTATTTATTTTGCTGTGCCGAGTCTTAGTTGCAGCACGTGGGATCTTCATTGTGGCATGCAGGATCTTTAGTTGCAGCATGTGGGATCTAATTCCCTGATCAGGGATGGAACCCTGGTCCCCTGCATTGGTAGTGCAGAGTCTTAGCCACTGGACCAAAAGGGAGGTCCTGGCATGGTGACTGTGATAGAAGGGAGTTGAGGGAGGCTAGAGTGCTAGAGTAGGTAGAGTTTAAATAGTTATACTGTGGGAATTAAAAGGTTCTATTGAGAGAATGGACCAGATTCAGTATGAAGAATGGGTTTTGGGGGAAGGTAGGAGGAAAGGGGTGGTAGAGAGAACCTCCGGGTTCCAGGTTCTGGAAGTGGAGCAATTCTTGGTGATTACAAGGCCCAGCTTGTGGGTGGCTGAAGTGGAACAGAGCTGAAGGCCCTTCTTGTTGAGGAAGCTGAGGCATTCTCAGGACAGCTAGCCAGAAGATATTGGTATAAAGCCTGAATAAACTCTCTGAGAATAGCGGTGGAAGGCAGGTGTGATGGTTAATTTGATGTGTGAGCCTAATTATGTTTAGGCTAAGGGATGCCCAGATAGCTGGTAAACATTATTCCTGGGTTGTCTGTGAGGGTGTCTCTAGAAGAGGTTTGTATTTGTTTGAGTATACTAGGTAAAAAAGGATCATCTTGGGGCTTCCCTGGTGGCACAGTGGTTGAGAGTCCGCCTGCCGATGCAGGGGACACAGGTTCGTGCCCCGGTCTGGGAAGATCCCACATGCCGCGGAGCGGCTGGACTCCTGAGCCATGGCCGCTGAACCTGCGCGTCCGGAGCCTATGCTCCACAACGGGAGAGGCCACAACAGTGAGAGGCCCGCATACCAAAAGAAAAAAAAAGGATCATCTTCACCAATGTGGGTGAGCATCGTCCAATCCATTGGGGGCCTGAGTAGGTCAAAAGGGCAGAGGAAGGCCAAATTCCCTGTCTCTGCTTGAGCTGAGACATCCATTTTCTCCTGCCCTATGACATCTGCATTCCTGATTCTAGGGCTTTTGGACTCAGATGGAGACTTACATCATTCACTCTCCAGCCTCCTTTTCTCAGACTTTTGAACTCAAACTGAATTGCACAACAGGCTTTCATGTTTCTCCATCTTTCTTTCTTTTTTTTTTAATAAGACCATATAATCTTTAATATTCATTGATACATGTGTAAACATGCAATAAACTATGAATATTATAGAGTGTTTTCTTTTTTAATTGAGATATAATTGACATATAACATTATATTAGTTTCAGATATACAACATAATGATTCTATATTTGTATATATTGTGGAATGGTCACCACAACAAATCTAGTTAACATACGTCACCATACATAGTTACAAATTTTTTTTCTTGTGATGAAAACTTTTAAGATCTACTCTCTTAGCAACTTTCAAATATGAAATACAGTATTATTAACTATAGTCACCATACTGTACATTACATCCCCATGACTAATTTATTTTATTCCTGGAAATTTGTACCTTTTGACCCCCTTCACCAATTTTTCCCCCACTTCTCTCTCTGTCTCTGTCACCAATCTGAGCTCTTTTTTTTTTTTAAGATTCCACATATAAATGAGATCATACAGTATTTGTCTTTCTCTGACTGACTTATTTCACTTAGCATAAAACCCTTAAGGTCCACCCATTGCAAGATTTCATTCTTCCTCATGCCTGAATAATATTTGTATATATATATATATATATAATATACATATATAATATAATATTTTATTTATCCATTTATCGATTGGTGGACACTTAGGCAGTTTCCATCTGCCTAAGCTAGTTTGGCTATTGTAAATAATGCTTCATTGAACATGGTGGTACATATACCTTTTCAAATTAGTGTTTTCATTTTCTTTGGATAAATACCCAGAAGTGGAATTGCTAGATCAAGTGGCAGTTCTATTTTTAGTTTTTTGAGGAACCTCCATACTGTTCTCCATAGTGGCTGTATCAATTTACATTCCTACCAAGAGTGCACAAGTGTTCCCTTTTCTCCACATCCTCACTAACACTTGTTATTTCTTAACTATTTGGTAATAGCCATTCTAACAGGTGTGAGGCTAAAACCTCATTGTGGTTTTGATTTGCATTTCCCTGATGATTAGTGACGTTGAGCATTTTTCCATGTACCCATTAATCATCTGTATGTTTTCTTTGGAAAAATGTCTATTCAGATCCTCTGTCCATTTTTTAATCAGATTATTATTATTATTTTGCTGTTGAGTTATGAGTTCTCACTCTCTATTTTTTTAATATTCATGTTATTTTATTGTTTAAAAATTCCATCCACCTTTAATATTCATTGCAAATGCTGACTCCTCCGTTTTAAAAAAAAACTATTTATTTATTTTTGGATGCATTGGGTCTTTGTTGTTGTGTACGGGCTTTCTCTAGCTGTGGCGAGCAGGAGCTACTCTTTGTTGCGGTGCGTGAGCTTCTCATTGCAGTGGCTTCTCTTGTTGCGAAGCACAGGCTCTAGGTGCGTGGGCTTCAGCAGTTGTGGCTCACAGGCTCTAGAGCGCAGGCTCAGTAATTTTGGTTCAGGGGCTTAGTTGCTCTGCAGCATGTGAGATCTTCCCAGAACAGGGATCAAACCCGTGTCCCCTGTATTGGCAGGTGGATTCTTAACCACTGTGCCACCAGGGAAGTCCCTCTCTATATACTTTGGATGTTAACCCCTTATCAGATATGATTTGCAAATATTTTCTCTCATTTGGTTGGTTGCCTTTTCATTTTGTTGATTGTTTCTTTTTCTGTGCAGAAGCTTTTTAGTCTGATGTAGCCCCACCTCTTTATTTTGCTTTAGTTGCCTTTGTATTTGGTGTCAAATCCAAAAAATCATTGCCAAGACCAAAGTCAAGGAGCTTACTGCCTATGTTTTCTTTTAGAGGTATTGTGGTTTCAGTTCTTACAGTGAAGTCTTTAATCCTTTTTGAGTTAAGTTTTGTGTGTGGTGTAAGGTAGTGGTCTAGTTTCATTCTTTTGCATGTGGATATACAGTTTTCCCAACACTGTTTATTGACGAGACTGTTCTTTCCCCATTGCATATGCTTGGTTCCTTTATTATAAATTAATTGATCACATATGTGGGGTTTATTTGTTGGCTCTTGATTCTGTTCCATTGATCTACACGTTTGTTTTTATGTCAATACTATACTGTTTTGATTACTATAGGTTTTTAATAAAGTTCGAAATCAGGAGCACAATGACTCCAGCTTTGCTCTTTTTTCTCAATATTGCTTTGGCTACTGGGGTCTTTTGTGGTTCCATGCAAATTTTAGGATTGTTTGTTCTATTTCTGTGAAAAATGTCATTGGAATTTTGATAGGGATTGTGTTGAATCTATAGACTGCTTTGGGTAGTATGAATATTTTAACAACATTAATTCTTTCAATCTATGAGTATGGAATATCTTTCCATTAATTTATGTGTTCTTCAGTTTCTTTCATTAATATCTTATCGTTTTCAATGTACAGGTCTTTTACCTCCTTGGTTAAATTTATTCCCAGGTATCTATGTATGTATGTACGTATGTATGTACGTATTTATTTATTGGCTGCAGCACGCAGCATGTGGGATCTTCCCTGACCTGGGATCGAACTCATGCCCCCGGCAGTAGAAGTGCAGAATCTTAAACACTGGACCACCAGGGAAATCCTATTTCCAGGTATTTTATTCTTTTTAATGCAATTGTGAATGGGTTGTTATCTTAATTTTTCTTTCTGATAACTTGTTATTAGTTTAAAGAAATGCAACACATTTTTGCACATTGATTTTGTACCTTGCAACTTTGCTGAATTCATTTATTAGCTCTAATGTTTTCCTGGTTGAGTCTTTAGTGTTTTCCATATATAATATTTTATTTGCAAATAGTGACAGCTTTACTTCCTTTCTAATTTGGATGCCTTTTTTTTTTTTCTTGCCTAATTGCTCTGGTCCATCTTGCAGACAGTAGGTAGTGGGACTTCTCCTCCATAACCACATGAGCCAATTCTCTTTTTTTTAAATTAATTTTATTGAAGTATAGTAGATTTACAATGTCATGTTTAATTTCTGCTGTACACTAAAGTGACTCAGTTATGCATATATGTATTGTTTTTCATATTCTTTTCCATTATGGTTTATCACAGGATATTGAATATATTGATAGTTCCCTGTGCTATACAGCAGGACCTTGTTGTTTATCCATTCTATATATAATAGTTTGCATTTGCTAATCTCAAACTCCCAATCCTTCCCTCCACCACCCATACCCTTGGCAAACACAAGTCTGTTCTCTATATTTGTGAGTCTGTTTTTGTTTCATAGATATGTTCATTTGTGTCATATTCTAGATTCCACATATAAGTGATATCATATGGTATTTGTCTTTCTCTTTCTGACTTAACATCACTTAGTATGATAATCTCTAGGTCCATCCTTGTTGCTGCAAATTACATTATTTCATTCTTTTTAATGGCTGAGTAATATTCCATTGTGTATATATACACCACATCTTCTTTATCCATTCATCTGTCACGAAACATTTAGGTTGTTTCCATGTCTTGGCTATTGTGAATAGTGCTGCTATGAACATAGGGGTGCATGTATCTTTTCATATTATAGTTTTGTCTGGGTATATGCCCAGGAGTGGGATTGTTGGATCACATGGCAACTCTATTTTTAGTTTTTTGAGGAACCTCCAAACTGTTCTCCATAGTGGCTGCACTAACTCACATTCCCATCAACAGTGTAAGAGGGTTCCTTTTTCTCCACACCCTTTCCAGCATTTGTTATTTGTAGACTTTTAGTGATGGCCATTCTGACTGGTGTGAGGTGGTACCTCATTGTTGTTTTGAGCCATTCTTATAATAAACCTCTCTATCTATCTATCATTTATCACCTAAAAGGTCTGTTTCTTTGGAGAACACTAACCCTGACTAATACAGCAGGAAAGAGGGAAAAAGTGAGCCCGACACAGACATCATGAGAGAAGGGAGAGGAGGGTGTGTTGTGGAGGTCAGGGGATGCTGAAATGTGGTACCAACAGATGGCAAAAACTTCAAAGGGGGACTTCCCTGGTGGTCCAGTGGTTAAGAATCCACCTTCCAATGCAGGGGATGTGGGTTCAATCCCTGGTCAGGGAACAAAGATCCCACATGCCACAGGGCAACTAAGCCCACGTGCCACAACTACTGAGCCCACACACAACTAGAGAACCCGCGTGCTGCAACTACAGAGCCCATGTGCCACAACTAGAGAGAAGCCTGCATGCCGCAACTAGGACCCAATGCAGCCAAAAAAAAAAAAAAAAATTCAAAGCAAGAGCAGCTCAGCAAGGGTGGAAGCGATGTCTGGAATTGCCTCTGGAAAAAAGGATAGGGCAGTTCTGTTCATTTCTCACAGAGCCCAAGGAGCCAGAAAAGACAAAGATTTTCCAAGATGGTGTGAAAAATGTGTGTGGTCTGGGGAAAACCAGGTTCCACATCTTGATAACAATTTTAACTGGAATTTAAGCCAGGTCTCTTGTAACCCAATCTTAGTAGCCAAAGAAACACAGTTCAGGGGAAATAATGTGAATTTAAAATACTTCTTTTTTTTCCTTCAATTTTTAAAATAAAACACTAAGGGCGAAGTGCATTCATAATGCACAAGAAACATTTAAAAAATCCTCTCTCCCCACGTGGAGGGTAGCTGCTCTCCAAAATTTCCTCCAACACCCTTTACTCCTACCACGCAAACCTCACTAAGGTGAGAAGACACCGGTACTGCACTACACCTAATTGACGGAGAGCTCTGGCCCTTATTCTGAAATTAACTGCTGAATTTGCACTGAGGCCCCGCCTCTCCCAGGCTGCTGCCATCCAATCAGGGGCAGAAATATTTTGGCTCCAGGACTTAACAGCCTTGCTGAACTTTCCTTAAAACTGCATAGTAGTCTAAAAAGCTCCTAGTCACCCTTCTTCCTTCTCTTTCTCCTTGATGGGGGTTCAGAGTTGGATTGCAACCTGATAGTTCTTCCAGCCTCTCCCAGATTTTGCTCCATTTTCTCTCACAGGTGGTCCCCTAACTGATTTCTTACGTGTTTAATTCCCCTCTAGGCAGCTGCTTCTCTGAAGATTCAGACTAACACATTCTCCCAAATATGGCACCTCTTCCAAATTTACTCCTTCCTTCTATTTCACCCATTTTTGCTGACAGTGGTCATTGACAAGAATAGGATGGCCAGATCAGGGTGACTCCTGTCTTGAAGTGTAGAAATAACTCAGACACAGGAATTCAATGAAGGGGCACTAGGGACAGGAAAATAGGCCAGAGCATGCAAGGATTCCAAAGGGCAATTGTTGGGTAAATACATTCTCCCTTTTTACTCCTCCTCCCACCCACCCTAGGCTGGGTCTTGCATCTGAAGTAGGAGAAATAACATGATAGATCTTTAGAATTCTGTATTGAGCACCCATGGGTCGGGCACTAGTACAGCAAAAAAGAAGACTGGGAGGAGAAAGAAGGGGAGGGAAAGAGAACTACCTGGAGGGAGCACTTAGGTTCAGTCTAACAGTTGTCTCTGGATCCCTTCTGTGCTGGGCTTTCTGCTAAATGCTGGTTACTCAAAGTTAAATAAGAACAAAATCTTCCTTGCTTCCCGAGGGACCGATAGTTTCCCTAACCCAGGTAGAGGGAGGATCAATGTAGACTGCCTTGAGGAAATACCTGAGTAGAGCCTGGAAGGATGAATAGGCATAGGAGAAAACATGCTATTGTCTATTTGCTAGCTCAGTTCAATTCCACAAATACATTCTGAAGGCCTCCTGTGTGTTGAGCCTTGTTCCGGGTGCAAGGGCCACAGTGGTGAGCAAGCTGCCACAGTCCCTGCCCTCTGGCTTGGGAATTTAGTTGGGAAGAGTTCTAAACAATGTTAACACCATGTGAGATGTGCCACAGGAGAGGGATCTGCAAAGCATCTTAGGACAAAGGAGTTCCAATGCCCCAACCCGAATCAAGTCCCAATGCTGAATATGGCAAAATTCTTCACACTGTAACTACATCCCTGCTTTTCAGGCTCATGTACCACCATTATCCCAAAAGCTGGGGACTCAACCATGTGTGTGAATCTGAACAGGCCATTATTCCTGGCATGCAGCTACCTTCTCAGAGATAACTCTCCTTTACACACCCAGCCTTGCCTAAATTCTCCACTGTGCTACCAGGCTGGTCCTTTGTCTACCTCTCTAGATTGGAAAGGTCCTTAACGCAGGGACCCAGGTGCAGGGCCAAGAGCATCTACTACGGAGTCAGAGAGATGCAGGTGGGCTTTGTCCAGCCACATGCCTTCAAGCCTTAGACCCTCAGCTTCACTGCATATGTAGGTGAACAATTCCTACTCCAGGAAAGTAATAAGTACTAGTGGTTACTTCTTGGCACATAGCAGCTGCTCAAAAATGTTTGCTAAATTGAGTTCTATTAACGTTGAAGTCTCAGGCCAGAGTTTGGACTTTATGAAGGCCCTGGCTGTGAGCTGGAGCTCGGCGGGGTTAATGATCAACTTTAGCAGTTTTCTGTGGCTAAGAATGTGAAATATACACCTTGTTCTTTGCTTTGAAGAGCTGACTATTAGCTGGGGAAACAGATGGACAAGCTCCCAACAGTTCAGTTCTAAATCCCTAGAGCAGTGGTTCTCAAACTCAAGCAAGCATCAAAATCACCTACAGGCCATCTGTTGAAACAGATTGCTGGCAGCATCCCCAGAATTTCTGATTCAGTAGGTCTTGGATGGAGCCTGAGAATTTTAAAGTTTGCATTTCCAGCTCGCTTTCAGGTGATGCTGAAGCCTGGTGCTCAGCAAGTGGTACATAATACGTCTGTGTTTGAATCCTGGTTCCACTACATCTCTAGTCCTGGCTGATCAAATCACTCTACCTCTCTGTGCTTCATTTGCTACATCTGTGAAATCAGGATAGTAAGCTAATGCAGGTAAATGCTTAAAGCAACACTTGGTACAGTGTTCAACAAACGCTGGTTAACTTTATTTTCTAAAGAAAGTGAGAGGACAAAACCAGGGGTCTAGATAGCCAGAGAAAAGCAAGGGCTAAGTCGCTCTTCTGTGCAGCCTAGCGGGCACAACATCGGTTGACCACACGACTCAGGGTGACGCCCTAGCACAGCCTCGAGTCTCAAGCTCTCCTGCCTTTCTGCTAAACGCGCTCCGCATTCCAGCCCACAGGCTTCCTACATGCCGCCGACGCTGCGCAGGCGCAGACCCCGCGGTGTGCACACGACGCACATGCGCACTCAGATGCGCTGGTAAAGCAAAAATGGCGGCGGCGGCTATGCGCGTGGCGGCACCCGGAATCAGGCTCAGTGCTGTAGTGAGAAGTCTCCGGGCCGCGGTGCGCAGCGTGTGCACCCAGCCTGTCTCTGTTAATGAGCGCATCGAGAACAAGCGTCAAGCCGCACTACTGGGAGGAGGGCAGCACCGCATCGACGCGCAGCATAAGCGAGTGAGTCCTAAAGGGGCCCCGGCCAGCCCGCTTCCGGCGGTCGCGACCTATCACAGCGTGAGCGGCTCGCGGCGTACGGGGCCTCCTAGCCAATCCGCGCGATGCCGCGAGGGGCGGGGCGGAGCCGAGGATGTTCACCTTGTGAACCTGTTGTCTTTCTCTGGGGCAGGTAAAATCAGGACAAGCACCGTTGTGCTTTGTCACTGTCTGCTTTCCCTTTGGAATTTTAGACGGGTCTGGCTGGGCTCCAGCGGCTTACCAGTTAATAGCTATGAACTTTTGGACAAGTTGCCCCTTTGGAGTCAATTTATTCTAAATAGAAGATGGTAATAATTCTCCCCTTGTAATGTTACTGGAATAAGATAGTGAAGCAATGATAGGCACTTAATTAAAAAAAAACCTTGTTCTTCTCATGCCCCATGAAAGAGTGGTGGTAGGTTCTTGCTCCATTATGGAAGCAGGAAAATCAAGGCGTTTGGCAGGGGAAGTTACATGGGCAAACTCACATTCACCTGGGGTGGCTGTGTGGTGTGCGCAGGGAACTTGTGGAAACTCTGCCCCCCGAATGCCAGCCGAAGCTCCTTTAGGATATCAGCGTGCTTGCTGGGTAGGAAAGTCACCTTCGGAAGCAGGTGTTTTTTCCTGGGGTTGCTCAAGTTGCTCTGAGAGTTTGGCTGGAGTGAGCAGCTGAGGCACTGCCACCCACTGCCCGGGGTACTGCGAGGCCCAGATCGGTGACTTGGGACTTGAAACGAGGCTCGCTCAGTGCGTCCCGGACACGTGTGAGTCTGGCCTGATGTGCTGGATGGGTTAAATAACCAACCTGGAAGATGCAAAAGTGAAATTTTTAGAGGTGAAGGATACTGAGGCATAAATTTACAGACGTGGGGGTAGTGGGGTCTTTAGTGAGGACATTCGCACTGGCCCTTTATTAACTCTAATTTGAGTGTTAATTTAGATGTTGTAAATGCCCATTTGACAAGAGCCTGAGTGTGACAGTTCCTTTTTGCCATTTGGGAGTGAGATGTAAATTTGGTTGAGAGTGTGTGGTGCCCAGAGTGCTTTTCCTCCCTCCCCTGAGGTCCCTGGGGTGGCAGTGTCTGTGTTGAGGGAGCTTTATTATTATTATTTTTTGGCTGCATTGAGCGGCATGCGAGATCTTAGTTTCCCAACCAGGAATCGAACGGGTGCCCCCTGCAGTGGAAGCGGGGATTCTTAACCACTAGACCTTCAGGGAAGTTCTGTGAGGAAACTTTAGATTATCCTCCGGAAAGGCCTGTCAGTGCTCCCTGCACTCTTTCTGTTGGGGCCCATGGCTCAATCCCTCCCTGGAAGATCATCCCACCCATTTCCAGGCGGATCTTACTGGATTTAGATGCAGCCTCCAGAAACTGTTTTTCTTTTGCCAAGGCTGACTTAGTCAGGAGGCTTACTTGGTTTAAATCTCCTACCCCATACCCTTTTACACAATATTTGGACTACTTCCACAGGATAGATTCCCAGAAATGGAATTACTGGGTCAAAAGATACAAACATTTTTAACACTGATATATATTGCCAATTGCCTTCTTCTTCTTTTTTTTTTTTTTTTTTTTTGCGGTACGCGGGCCTCTCACTGTTGTGGACTCTCCTGTTGCGGAGCACAGGCTCCGGACGCGCAGGCTCAGCGGCCATGGCTCACGGGCCCAGCCGCTCCGCGGCATGTGGGATCTTCCCAAACCGGGGCACGAACCCGCATCTCTTGCATCGGCAGGCAGACTCTCAACCACTGCGCCACTAGGCAAGCCCGCCAAATTGCTTTCTTGGAAACTTATTTTATTTTACACAGTAGTGTAGAGGATTACCTTTTTGTTTTAATACCACCTCACTGGCTTTGGCTTCCTTCTTAAGGGGAAAATATAGCTAGTTAGAGGTTTTTTTTTGTTTTTTTGTTTTTTAACAGGGGTCGGGGATAGACAATGGGCCCCGTTATTGGTCTTGGTCTAAGGGCTTGGGAGCCCAAACAATGGAGGCTCTTGACAGGTTGAGGTCTCCAACGTCACCCTCTCCAAGAACCATTTTTTTAACTCCTCTCAAGTGAGCTCTTTACTCTGTCCCACTCTTTTTCTACTAAGCCACTCTCTGCTGTGGGGTTGTCTGTGTATCACAGTCACTGTCAGGGGTAGGGTCCCTAAGCAGGGCCCCCAATGTAGGAGAGGACCCTGGAGGAGGCAGGAGAAGTGTCCTTGGGGCTGGACCCTAGTGAGGTGAGCTTCTGTGGGGCTCCTTAGAAGAAGCTTGTGAACCTAGGAGTGTAGCCTCAGACCCTTCGTGAAGCCTGCTTTAGTTTTCTATCTCCTGCTTCTCCGTTCTCCTTTTTACTGCTCCTTGGGTCTCCAGTAAATGTTTGTAGAACTCGTTATCTTGTTCCAGGGTCAGGCTCTCCTTACCCCCACTTCTCCTCTCTGCCTTTCCCTCCTACTCCCTTAATTTGCTTCCACAGTTAGTGGCTCCTGGAACAGCCGGTCTGCCCTGATTTCCTTACTGGCTGAATTCTACTGATAACACCTTTCTCTTGGGCAGGTTTATGGAATAGAGGCTTTCACATAGGGTGAAGGCAAAAACTAGCCCTCCTGGCCCTCCCATGAGCACTCCTTGCTTACTGACTTTTGTCTATGATGACATCACTGAGCGATTTTTGTTGCATTTTAGGGAAAGCTAACGGCCAGAGAGCGGATCAGTCTCTTGCTGGACCCTGGCAGTTTTGTTGAGAGCGACATGTTTGTGGAACACAGATGTGCAGATTTTGGAATGGCTGCTGATAAGAATAAGGTATCTGTTCACAGTGGTGGTGCAGGCCTCCAGGTTTCACTTACCAGCTGCGGCCCTGCTGTTCGACACACTAGATTAATGAAGTCCTTTCAGGATTCAGGATGCATTGAAACATTTTCAAGTGTGGGGCCCTGGAATTGCAGAAGTGCCTCTTGAGAAGCACTGCTGGGGCCTCCAGGTTCCCCACTCACCTTTGTCTACAGATGAAGGAATGTGGGTGCACTACTCATACCTTGTGCAGGGTGATTCTGGCCCAGCTCCTAGAGCTCTGGTGTGGGTTCACAGGTCTTACTGGTATAGAATGACAAACTTAGAAGGAGAGTTGGGAATTTTTTTGGATTGTGTTCTGGTCTGCCTAGGCACCAGGAACCCCTAAAGGCTAACCAGTCACCTCTTTTGACATACTTTAAGTTTATGCCTTGGAGTTTTGGAGGTCAGAGTTACCAACACTTGTTCCTTCAGTTGGGTGTTCTCCATGGTGCACAGAGTTCTTTGGACTCTCTTTTGGTCCATTTATTTTCAAGACTATGATCAAAGATTTATAACCTTGGCACTAAACTTGCTGGCTCCATTTGAGCCATTATGGGCCACACAGTGACTGTCAGAATTCCAAGCAAAATGATAGGTTTGCCTTTTTAAGGTTTGGAGGTGGGATGTGTGGCTCTGTAGAAGTTGCCATGTTTTGTTATATATTCTCCTTCCTCCTGTGAGGGTTCAGTAGTGGCTTCCCTAGGGGGTCCCCTGATTATTCTGCTGAGGCCCACTGAGGCCCAAGACTACAGTGTTCTGTTGATGAAGCAGTAGCCCAGTGCTTGCTGTTGCAGAGCTGAGGGGGGAAGCGGGGATTCCTTCATGTTCTTTATTCATATTGAATTTTAAGGAATTTGGGGTGTGGTTTTTTTAGGGGGAGTCTTTCCTTGGGGCATAACTACGAAATTAATTAAGAGAAGTATTTGGTTTTTTTAACTTTCATTTTTCTATTTTTCTGGTAGTTTCCTGGAGACAGTGTGGTCACTGGACGGGGCCGAATCAATGGAAGATTGGTTTATGTCTTCAGTCAGGTATTTCGTACTCTAATTGGCTGAGGTTTCCTTGAGGGCAGAGCCAGGAACAAAATATGTGAGAAGAAAACAGTCCTGGGGAATGAAAACTTGCCTGTAGTTGGGGCAGGTGAGGGAATTACTTTATTTCTTAGTGCATATGTCCAGAGTATTACACTATTATAATGTAATAGAGTGTTTTTAATTAGGGAGAAAGACTCCCTAGTCGGTGTGGGGGAGGATCACAGGGCAGTAGTCATCTAAGAAGTCCCAGGAACCAGGACTTTATCCAAGTGAGTGAGAGTCCTCTTGGCAGGTTGGGTGCGTGCTGGGAGGGCAGCTGTGTCCTGGGCAGATTGTGTGGACCTGAGGGAGTGCAACGGATGCAGCTTGGGCAGAGGGGATTTGACTCTTAGAGCCACAGGCCCCTTGAGTTTTAGGCTTTCGTGAAAGAGTTCAAACAGTTTTTGTTAGGCTGCATCAAGACATACAGTTTCTTCACACGGACACCATAGGAGAATGTAGTAGGCAGAATAATGGCCTGCAAATATATCCAAATCCTAATCCCTGAAACCCGTGAATATGTAATTTTACCTGACAAAGGGGAATTAAGCTTGCAGATGGAATTAATGTTACTAATCAGTTGACCTTAAAATAGAACAGCTTGGGTTATCCAGGTGGGCCCAGTGTAATCACAAGGGCCCTTAAAAGTGGGAGAGAGGCAGAAGGGGAGGTCAGAGTAATGCTATGTGAGAAGGACTTGGTCTGCCTGTTTCTGGCTTAGAAGAGGGAGGAGGGGGTCATGAGGTGAGGAATGTAAATAGATGGTCTCTAGAAGCTGGAAAAGATAAGACAACAGATTCTCCTCTGGAGCCTCCAGAAAGGAGCATAGCCCTGCTAACCTTGATTTTAGCTCACTGAGACCCATGTAGGACTTCTAAATTACAGAACTGTAAGATAATGAATGTGTGTTGTTTCAAGCTGCTGACTTTGTGGTAATTTGTTATAGCAGCAGTAGAAAACTAACACAAAGAACATGTTGTATCCTATTTTTTGTTTGATTTTTTTTTCTCCACTAAGAGACAGAAATATGTATATAATTCTAAATATTTAGTTTCTTTTTACAGATCTTAAAGGTATAGAGCTTATTTAGGAACCTAGAATGTTTTCCAGGTTTGAGAGTAAAATAATTATACTTGATTATTTTAAGAGTTATTTAGACAGTACTCATTTGCTAATAGAATTACTTTTAAAATATTTTAAAACTGTGTTATAAATGTGTCTGCCAAATGCCTAACTAGAAGGGATCATCTCTCTTTTTTGTAATTTATGAGAGCTAGGCAAAGAATTGTATAGAAGGAACCATTAGTAAGATAGCTAGAACAAAGAAGGCTATTGTGCTTTCTGGGCACAATGTTCCCTTAACTATTAAGGAGATAACAAAAATTCATTGAATTGATGCTTCGGAGCACCCCTTATGCCCGTGGGTTTGGGTGGGGGTGAGGGGGAGGTGGAGATGACCGAGACAGTTCTTGCCCTGGAGAAGCTAATCGTTTTGTAGGTAGAATGGGACAGAACAGGGGTGGCTACAGTTACCGATAGTCGGTGAGAGGTTCTGGGCAAGTGCCATGGGCTCAGGACAAGGGAAGGTCACATCCGGATCCAGGAAAGCTTTAGGGAAAATGGGGCATGTGAAGTAGGCCCTGAAGGATACTGAGGGGGAGGAGTGATGGGTCAGATTTTTTGTAGTGATCCCCCAAATGTTAATATCTGCAGACATTGTTTTCTGCGGGGAGCTTCTGTTTTTCCAGAGAAGCAGTCGCAGTCTTTTGCGTGATAATTGGCTTTAGATGTGTTCTGGGGGAAGGGGGTGGGGGGAAGGAGGGGCCAGCAGTGGCTCATCATTCACTGTACAGATTAGGCATCTCACCTGTTTTCAGCCTTGCCTTTGCTGCCTTTTGTGCCTGGGGATTGTGACTCCAGAAGCCCTCTGGTTAAGTTTCTTGAGAGAGTAAACCTCCTTTCTCTTCTCCAGGTGAAGAAGAGGCCCTGTGGGGTCTAACTGCTCCCAACACAGACTTCCTGTCAGTCTGCTTTCCACCACACTTTCTGTGGTTCCTGGGCTGTCCCCTCCTGTGGTTACTCCCTCGGCAGGTGTAAAGGCTTCCATTTGCTCCAAGTCAGATATTCTTGTGCTTTCACTTCCCTCATTTGTTCACTCTCTCTTCTGCTGTTGTTTCCTCTTTTTTGTCCTCATGGGCTGAATGTGTTTTTAATTCCGTACTATCTTTTTGATGGGGATTTAGGAAGGAGGTCATTCCTACAAGAAGCTTTTTATATCAGAAGGTAATGAAAATCCAGAAGCAAGAAGAAGCAGTGAGGATTCATTCACTTCTTTCACCTCCTTTATCAAAACAGCAAATATTTCCTAGTAATAGAAATGTCTGTTTGACATCCATAGAATCTGATTTTTTGGGGTTAATTCTGCCTGAAAAGTTTTCCTTCCCTCAGGGCTACAAGTCATTTTTGTATACAAAGACTAGGTCTTTTGCTCTTCACATTACGTGCACTCCTTTTAAGACATTTTATTCACTATTCATTCTATGGAATACTTTATGTCACACTTTCCCCCTAATCTTTTAAACTTCTGAAAATCCTTTAAAAACTTTTATCTATGAATTTTCCATTTCCTCCTCCTATTGGGTCTTCATCTCTGGCTAGTCACTCCATATTATTTTTTGATTTGTTTTCTTTTTAGGATTTTACAGTTTTTGGAGGCAGCCTGTCGGGAGCACATGCCCAAAAGATCTGCAAAGTAAGTATTTATTTTTTATAAATTTTCTTTTTTTAAAAAAATTTTTATTTTTGGCTGCGTTGGGTCTCCGTTGCTGTGTGCGGGCTTTCTCTAATTGCGGTGAGCAGGGACTACTCTTCCTTGTGGTGTGCAGGCTTCTCATTGTGGCGGCTTCTCGTTGCGGAGTGTGGGCTCTAGGCGCATGGGCTTCAGTAGTTGTGGCACACGGGCTCAGTAGTTGTGGCACACGGGCTTAGTTGCTCCGTGGCATGTGGGATCTTCCTGGACCAGGGCTCGAACCTGTGTCCCCTGCATTGGCAGGCGGATTCTTAACCACTGCACCACCAGGGAAGCCCCCAAAGTAAGTATTTAATATTGAAAACAAACTCAATACTTTCATCAGTCACATGGGGTGGGGCAGAGGTATGCAGGATGTGGTGCTGACCTGAAGGTGCCTTCAGTAAAGGGCAGGAGGTCTTAACATTTTTTGTAGCATGGATCCCTTTGGCAGGCTGGTGAAGCCGGACCTGCATTTTTTATATATATTTAAAATTTAAAGTCTTTATTGAATTTGTTACAATATTGCTTCTGTTTTATGTTTTGGTTTTTTGGCACGAGCCATGTGGGATATCAGCTCCCCGAGCAGGGATTGAACCTGCACCCCTTGCATTGGAAGGTGAAGTCTTAACCACTGGACTGCTGGGGAAGTCCCTGGACCCGCATTTTTTACACATGCATAAAGTAAAATGTAGGATTACAAGAGGTTGAAAATTAAAAAATCACATTTGTAATATATATGCTTCCTTATTAATGAATTAAATCGAGATTTAGCAGTGGATAAACTGCTATAATTTCAAAGTTGGCATGAGTTGAAAATGATATTTCAAGATATCTGCCAGAAAGTGGGACCCACCAGAAAGTGGGACTTCCCTGGTGGTCCGGAGGTTAAGACTCCACACTTCCATTGCAGGGGGCACGGGTTCGATCCCTGGTTGGGGAACTAAGATCCCACATGCTATGCGGTGTGGCCAAAAAAAAAAAAAAAAAAAAAAGATATTTGCAGCAACTTTAATGTGGCATAAAAAATCTGTGGCTTCTATTAATGACAAAGTCACAGGTATTTCTAATACTGCTGTGGTTAATAAAATGTAAAATTTTCCAAGTTCATGGACTCCTTGAAATCTACTCACAGGCTTCTTACGGTTCTGAGGATCCCAAGTAAAGAACCCATGGTCTAGGTAGAGAATCCAGGTACTAAAAAAGCAGTGCAAATGATGGCATTTAAAAAATGCTGCTACAGATGAGATGCTCTGGTGGTGAATAAAAGTGTAGATCATATTTGGGGAGTTTTGGAATAAAGGTAGAGTTGATCTTTAGTAGCTGGGCAGGGCTTCCCTGTGTAATGGAATACCTAGCTTCTCCGTGTGGTCCTGTCATGTGTTACTCCTGAGACCTTGGGCCAATCCCTAAACTTTTAAACCTTCCTAATTTCCTCCACAATTTATTGCCTCTGTTGTGATTACTAAATGAGATAATGGAAGTGAAAGTGCTTTGTAAATTCTCAAGGACTGTTAGAAATGTTGCTCATTAGGCTGTCAACTACTGACCCATGAGGAAAATCTGTCTTATTAGAAGTAAGAGGGCTGGGCCTGGCCTCCAGTTAATAGATGGGTCCACATTTACTTTCACAAAAATACTGCTTTGCCATTCTATCAGTTCAAAATATTATTTTGTTCAGTCCCAGGCTGAAAAAATACTACAGCCTGGGCCTGAGGCTCTAGAAGTGGTTGCCATGAACAGTCTTCGCCTCTGCAAATGGGAAGTGCTTTGGCTCTTGGCTGCTTGGGGGACTTTAATTAGCGGTTTAAATATCTGATTTTCTGTCTTCCACGAGGTACCCAATCATCATGTGGAATGGAGCCAGTGTTATGGACTCCTGTTTTGAAAAGTACACTCAGAACATTTTCCAGAAAACCACCATGGTGCTTTGTAAATGCTGTTTTTCATAACAGGGTCAGTTGTCTCACAAAAGATTTTTCTGCTATCTCAGATCATGGACCAAGCCATGACAGTGGGGGCTCCGGTGATTGGACTGAATGACTCTGGGGGAGCACGGATCCAAGAGGGAGTAGAGTCTTTGGCTGGCTACGCAGACATCTTTCTGGTGAGAAACCGTTAATAGAGAATGGAAGAGTACAGGGAGTTCTCTAAGCTGTGTCCTGGTCAGAGCTTCCCTATCTTACCTCATTGTGTCCCGTAGCTCCTTCTTGTGTCATTGGGGTGGCATGAAGGGTGGATGAAAAGCAAGAGAGGTGGGGGTTCCTGGTGGCCTAGTGGTTAGGACTCTGCTGTGGCCCCAGTTCAATCCCTGGTCGGGGGAACTGATAAGGTGGGGAGGGTTATCTTTCTTTTTCTTTCATAGAGGCCACTGATACTTATAGGGGAAAACAAAATTAAAGATTATTCAGAAGGGAATGTCACTTAAATAATTTTTTTTCAAAAGCAAGGAGTAGGGAATATAAAAGGTTAAAATGAACTGACTTGCTAAAAATTAGGAATTTTATTATTTTAACTTTATTTTATATCAGAGTATAGTTGAACAACGTTATGTTAGTTTCAGATGCACAGCAAAGTGATTCAGTTATACATAT
Organism: Globicephala melas; assembly: GCF_963455315.2. NCBI lineage: Eukaryota > Metazoa > Chordata > Mammalia > Artiodactyla > Delphinidae > Globicephala > Globicephala melas. The sequence goes on along the minus strand of NC_083317.1, from coordinate 128,675,458 downwards.
ACATGTATCTATAGAATTAACAGTTTTTAAAAAAAGCAGTGTTTTTTTTTGTTTTTTTTGTTTTTTTTTTTTTGCGGTACGCGGGCCTCTCACTGTTGTGGCCTCTCCAGTTGCGGAGCACAGGCTCCGGACGCGCAGGCTCAGTGGCCATGGCTCACGGGCCCAGCCGCTTTGCGGCATGTGGAATCTTCCCGGACTGGGGCACGAACCCATGTCCCCTGCATTGGCAAGTGGACTCTCAACCACTGCACTGCCAGGGAAGCCCCTGTGGTTTTTTTTTTTTTGGTTAAGACATTACAAGATCATTATACAAAGTTCAAGCTGTAGTACAAAGAAGAAAGAAATCCCACCATCACCCAAGATCCCACCAGTTAGAAGCATTTGGTGAACATCATTTCAGATATCTGCTTTCTTACAGACTAAAAGAGAAAGAAATGAAAAGAAACACAAAAATTAAATACATTATTTGAAGTAGGAAGTGCATTGTGAGAGTATAGTAAGGGAGGTTGGGGTGAGGGAGAGATACTGCCAGATGTAAACTTGAGAGAAGGGACAGATCAGCTTTCCAGGGAGGGGAGGAAAGAAAGGACAGAGACAGGCAGACATTGTTTCTAATCAGGCCAGCTGTTCTTGTCATCCCCTGGCCTGCAGGCTTATGAAGGTTTTTATTCCCTGCCACTGCCCTTTGTGTTCAGTCAGAAAAATGTGTGTTTACTTTGTGTACGATACTCTGGTAGTTGTGGGAGCACTTGTGTATGTTGAGAAGCCACTTTGTAGATCTTAAACCTACTTTTTAATCTTTAAACTTGAGCTCTAGGGGTAGCACACTGGGGAGTAAAGGCACTCCTTTATGTCTTTTACCCACATTCACCAGCTGTTTACATTTTGCCTGTTTGCTCTATCATTTTCTCTCTGTATGCACATATTTGCACATTATATTTTTCTGAAACATTTTAGAGTAAATTGGAGATTATGCCTCCTTTATCTCTTAAATCCTTCATTGTATATTTTCTAAGAACAAGGACATTTTTATATAAACAGAGTACAGTAATTGGGAAACTTAATATTGATTCATCAGTATTATTCTTACTCATATTTCATCAAATGATCCTAATAACAGCCTTTATAGTTATCCCCCCCCAATCCAGGATTAAGTACTGCCTTTAGTTGTCATATAACTTTAATCTCCTTCAATCTGGAACATTTCCTCAATTTCTCTTTGTCTTTTATGACTTTTGATTTTTTTTAAAACAGCTTTATTGCGGTATAATTTACGAAGCATAAAATCCATCCATTATAAGCATACATTTCAACGATTTTTAAGAAACTTGTGCAGCCATCACCACAGTCTACAATTTAGAATCTTTCCCTCCGAAAAGATCCTTCCTGCCTGTTTTCAGTCAATTCCTACCCAGCCTTAGGTAGCCACTGATCAGCTTTCTGCCTCTACAGTTTTTTCATCTCTCTTCACTTAAAATAATGTTTTTGAGGTTCATTCATATTGTACTGTGTATCAGTGATTTGTTTTTATTGCTGAATAATAGTATATAGATATACCATATTTTGTTTATCCATCCACTAGTTGATGGACATTTGGGTAGTTTTTACATTTTGAATATCATAAATAATGCTGCTATGGACATTTGTATATAGCTCATCGTGTGGACATATGTTTTCATAACCCTTGAGTAGATTCTTAAGAGTGAAATTGTTGGATCAAGTTATCGAACCCAAGTTCTTGTGCCCAATGCACAGTGAAGCCAAACAAACGGAAATGTCGGAGATTGGAGCGGAGAAAAGTTTATTGTAGGGCCAAGCAAAGACCTGAACTCCTCCATGGGTTTCAGGGAAGAGTTTTTAAGGGGAAGGTGAGGGAGGGTAGTAGGAGGGTGTGTGTGTCTGATTGGTTGGTGGTGAGGTAGCAGGGTGGTGTTTCAGGAATCTCAGTCATCAGCCTTCTGGTTCCAACCAGTCTGGGGTCCACATGCCTGTGCTCAGGGGGCCTGAGTTCCTGTAGAAGAACTCAGAGATATGTATCGAATTGTTACGCACATCCTCTGAGGAGGAACCAGGCCCAGGCCCCATGCCGCACTATTATTTCTTTCTGCATTCCCTCAATCCCCTAATTAGTAACTATTTGAGTCTGCCCTTTGGAACTCAGGGAAGGTCTAGGAGGCTAAAACCTTTTTCTTACAAACAAGAATTGGGGGACACAGAAAGGCTTTTGTACTTGGGAGGGCCTCACAGGGTCCTTCTCGGCTTCATTATAAGTTTATGTATAACTTTTTAAGAAACTGCCAAATTTTTTCCCAAGGTGACTGTACCCTTTTATATTACCACAAGCAGTGTAATTGGGGGTTTCAGGTTCTCCCCATTCTTGTTGACACATAGCATCGTCAGTCTTTTCCATTATAGTCATTTCAGTGGTAAGTAGTGGTATCTCTCCGTGGTTTTAATTTGCATTTCCCATCTCACTAATCCTGTTGAGTATCTTTTTACGTACATGGTAGTCATTCGTATATCTTCTTTGCTGAAATGTTTGTTCAGATCTTTTGCTCATTTTGTAATTGGATTTTGGGTAAGAGTTCTTTATATATTCAGGATACAAGTCCTCTATCAGATATATGATTTTCAAATTTTTTTTACTGGTCTGTGGCTTTTTATTTCTTTTCTTTTTTTTGGTAAATTAATTAATTTATCATTTATATTTGGCTATGTTGGGTCTTCATTGCTGCGTGTGGGCTTTCTCTAGTTTCAGGGAGCGGGGGCTACTCTTCATTGCAGTGCGCAGGCTTCTCATTGCGGTGGCTTCCCTTGTTGCGGAGCATGGACTCTAGGCACGCGGGCTTCAGTAGTTGTGGCATGTATGCTCAGTAGTTGTAGCTCGCGGGCTCTAGAGCACAGGCTTAGTAGTTGTGGCACACGGGCTTAGTTGCTCCACGGCATGTGGGATCTTCCCGGAGCAGTGCTCAAACCTGTGTCCCCTGCACTGGCAGGCGGATTCTTAACCACTGCCACCAGGGGAGTCCCTGTGGCTTTTTATTTCTTAATGGTGGCGTTTTAAGTGCAAAAGTTTTAAATCTTAAAGTCCAGTTTATCAGTTTTTTTCTTTTGTAGATCATGCTTTTATTCTCATATAAGAACTGTGCTCAATACAAAGTCATGAAGATTTTGTCTAGTGGTTTTGTTACCAACCAGGGTTCTTGGCCTCCTTAATCAATAGAAATTGGTCAGAGGCCAGACAAGAAATTCAGGCAAGGCTTTACTGGGGCCCCTGCTGCAGCAGGAGGGAGCGAGAACAAACAACAGGTTCGCTTGCTTGCTTGCTCACTGAGGAGGGTGCAGGCGACCTTTTTCATTACATGGGGTGAGGATAGGGGTGTGTCTGGGAGTCGGGCTGGAGGGGTGGCTTAGGTGGTCTGCCCACCCCTTAGGTGGTGTGGTGTGCAGGGGGCATGTGCAGTGCCCTGCTTTAGCTCCGGGCTCTTCAAAAGTGGCAGTTGCGTTTTTTGGTCTCTTTGTATCTCTTGTCCAGAATTTGCCCTGATTGCACCTGCATGCAGTTACTTTTAGTCCCATGTAGTTTTCTTGTATTTTGTTGCTCGAGGAGAGGTGTGTCCAGGTGCAAGCACTGCAGCACTGCAGCACTGCAGCACTGCAACAAAGGGTCCCAGCTCCCAGCCTGTCTCAGTTTTTTTTCATGAGGTTTTATAGGTTTTTGGCCTTCATATTAGGTCTGTGATCCCTTTTGAGTTAATTTTTGAGTATGGTCTGAGGTCAGGGTCCAAATTCATCCTTGTCCCACCACCATTAATTGACATGACTGTTCTTTCCCTATTGAATGGTCCTGGCACTTTGGTGGAAAGAAAATCAATTGACCATAAATATAAGGGTTTATTTCTTGACTCAGTTTTTTTCCATTGATGTATATGCTTATCCTTACATCAGAAGCACACTTTCTCTTCTGATAGTCTTATGATGTGTATGTTGGTACATTTGATTTCCCACAGGTCCCTCAGCCTCTGTTCTTTTTTCCTTTTTTTTGCTGTTCCTCAGAGTTGTGGACTTAAAAACTGTTCACAAACTAAAAGTTGTGTCAACTTAAAAATAAATGCACAATGTGAGAGTTGTGAGTTAAGTTTTACTTGGGGCAAAATGAGGACTGCAGCTCAGGAGACAGCATCCCAGATAGCTCTGAGAAACTGCTCCAAAGAGGTAAGAGGGAAGGTCTGAATATATGTGATTTTGGTGAAGGGGGAATACATGCAATCAAGCACATATTTTTTGTAGAAGTTTTCTGCTAGTCTCATGAAAGTTACTGCTAGTCACAAGGAGCAGATGTCACCATGAAGGATTTTAGTGTTTTTCTAGATATGAGGAGATACAAGAATTGGGCTCATAAAATTGGCTCCTGAAAATATCTAACTTTCTGAAGACCTGTTCTGCCAGTTTTTCCCAGAGCACAGAGTTCCTAATTTCAGCTTTCTACCCTGAACTCCTTTCGGTGGGGTGTTGAAAGTCAGCAGCTGCAAATGCACAAGACTTAATCCTTGTAGAGGTAGGTGGCAAGTGCCAATTGTAGTTGACATTTAAAAAAAAAAATTGTTTATTTATTTGGTTGCACCAGGTCTTAGTGGTGGCAGGCAGGCTCCTTAGCTGCGGCTCGCTGGGCTCCTTAGTCGTGGCTTGCGAACTATTAGTTGCGGCATGCATGTGGAACCTAGTTCCCTGACCAGGGATCGAACCCAGGCCCCCTGCATTGGGAGCACAGAGTCTTATCCACGTGCCACCAGGGAAGTCCCTAAACTTAGACATTCTAAATGTACAGTTCAGTTGTATTGAATACGTTCATAATTTTATGCACCTATCACCATTGTCCATCTCCGTAACATTCTTTTTTTTTTTTTTTTTTTTTGCGGTATGCGGGCCTCTCACTGTTGTGGCCTCTACCACTGAGGAGCACAGGCTCCGGACACGCAGGCTCAGCGGCCATGGCTCACGGGCCCAGCCGCTCCGCGGCATGTGGGATCTTCCTGGACCAGGGCAATAACCTGTGTCCCCTGCATCGGCAGGCGGACTCTCAACCACTGCGCCACCAGGGAAGCCCATCTCCATAACTTTTTAAGTGTCAATTCTTTTTTTTTTTTTTATGTTTTTTAACATCTTTATTGGAGTATAATTACTTCATGATGCTGTGCTAATTTGTGCTGCACAACAAAGTGAATTAGCCATATGCATACATATATCCCCATATCCCCTCCCTCTTGCATTCCCTCCCACCCTCCCTATCCCATCCCTCTAGGTGGTCACAAAGCGCCGAGGTGATCTCCCTGTACCATGCAGCTTCTTCCCACTAGCTAGCTATTTTACATTTGGTAGTGTATATGTCAATGGTATTCTCTCACTTCATCCCAGCTTACCCTTCCCCCTCCCCGTGTCCTCAAGTCCGTTCTCTACGTCTGCATCTTTATTCCTGTCCTGTCCCTAGGTTCTTCAGAACCATTTTTTTAGATCCCATATATATGTGTTAGCATATGGTATTTGTTTTTCTCTTTCTGACTTACTTCACTCTGTATGACAGACTACAGGTCCATCCACCTCGCTACAAATAACACAGTTTCGTTTCTTTTTATGGCTGAGTAATATTCCATTGTATATATGTGCCACATCTTCTTTATCCATTCATCCATTGATGGACACTTAGGTCGTGCCCATGTCCTGGCTATTGTAAACAGAGCTGCAATGAACATTGTGGTACATGACTCTTTTTGAATTATGGTTTTCTCAGGGTATATGCCCAGTAGTGGGATTGCTGGGTCGTATGGTAGTTCTATTTGTAGTTTTTTAAGGAACCTCCATACTGTTCTCCATGGTGGCTGTATCAATTTACATTCCCACCAACAGTGCAGGAGGGTTCCCATTTCTGCACACCCTCTCCAGCATTTACTGTTTCTAGATTTTTTGATGATGGCCATTCTGACTGGTGTGAGGTGATACCTCATTGTAGTTTTGATTTGCATTTCTCTAATGATTAGTGATGTTGAGCATCCTTTCAAATGTTTGTTGGCAATCTTCTTTGGAGAAATGTCTATTTAGGTCTTCTGTGCATTTTTGGATTGGGTTTTTTGTTTTTTTTGATATTGAGCTGCATGAGCTGCTTGTATGTTTTGGAGATTAGTCCTTTGTCAGTTGCTTCATTTGCAAATATTTTCTCCCATTTGTGAGGGTTGTCTTTTCATCTTGTTTATGGTTTCCTTTTCTGGGCAAAAGCTTTGAAGTTTCATTAGGTCCCATTTGTTTATTTTTGTTTTTATTTCTATTTCTCTAGGAGGTGGGTCAAAAAGGATCTTGCTGTGATTTATGTCATAGAGTGTTCTCCGTATGTTTTCCTCTAAGAGTTTTATAGTGTCTGGCCTTATATTTAGGTTTTTTATCCATTTTGAGTTTATTTTTGTGTATGGTGTTAGGAAGTGTTCTAATTTCATTCTTTTACATGTAGCTGTCCAGTTTTCCTAGCACCACTCTATTGAAGAGGCTGTCTTTTCTCCATTTTATACTCTTGCCTCCTCTATCAAAGATAAGGTGACCATATGTGCATGGGTTTATCTCTGGGCTTTCTATCCTGTTCCATTGATCTATATTTCTGTTTTTGTGCCAGTACCATACTGTCTTGATTACTGTAGCATTGTAGTATAGTCTGAAGTCAGGGAGCCTGATTCCTCCATCTCCATTTTTCTTTCTCAAGATAGCTTTGGTTATTCGGGGTCTTTTGTGTTTCCATACAAATTGTGAAATTTTTTGTTCTAGTTCTGTGAAAAATGCCATTGGTAGTTTGATAGGGATTGCATTGAATCTGTAGATTGCTTTGGGTAGTATAGTCACTTTCACAATGTTGATTCTTCCAATCCAGGAACATGGTATATCTCTCCATCTGTTTGTATCATCTTGAATTTGTTTGATCAGTGTCTTATAGTTTTCTGCATACAGATTTTTTGTCCCCTTAGGTAGGTTTATTCCTGGGTATTTTATTCTTTTTGTTGCAATGGTAAATGGGATTGTTTCCTTAATTATTCTTTCAGATTTTTCATCATTAGTGTATAGCAATGCAAGAGATTTCTGTGCATTAATTTTGTATCTTGCTACTTTACCAAATTCATTGATCAGCTCTAGTAGTTTTCTGGTAGCATCTTTAGGATTCTCTATGTATAGTATCATGTCATCTGCAAACAGTGACAGTTTTACTTCTTCTTTTCTGATTTGGATTCCTTTTATTTCTTTGTCTTCTCTGATTGCTGTGGCTAAAACTTCTAAAACTGTTGAATAATAGTGGTGAGAGTGGGCACCCTTGTCTTGTTCCTGATCTTAGAGGAAATGGTTTCAGTTTTTCACCATTGAGGACGATGTTGGCTGTGGGTTTGTCTTAAATGGCCATTATTATGTTGAGGTACGTTCCCTCTATGCTTACTTCTGGAGCGTTTTTATCATAAGTGCGTGTTGAATTTTGTTGAAGACTTTTTCTGAATTTATTGAGATTGTTATACGGTTTTTATCCTTCAGTTTGTTAATATGGTGTATCACATTGATTGATTTGCATATATTGAAGAATCCTTGCATTCCTGGGATAAACACCACTTGATCATGGTGTATGACCTTCTTAATGTGCTGTTGGAGTCTGTTTGCTAGTATTTTGTTGAGTATTTTTGCATCTGTGTTTATCAGTGATATTGGCTTGTAGTTTTCTTTTCTTGTGACATCTTTGTCTGGTTTTAGTATCAGGGTAATGAATGAGTAGAATGAGTTTGGGAGTGTTCCTCCCTCTACTATACTTTGGAGGAGTTTGAGAAGTATAGGTGTTAGCTCTTCTCTAAATGTTTGACACAATTCGTCTGTGAAGCCATCTGGTCCTGGGCTTTTGTTTGTTGGAAGATTTTTAATCACAGTTTCAATTTCAGTGCCTGTGATTGATCTGTTTATATTTTCTATTTCTTCCTGATTCAGTCTCAGAAGGTTGTACTTTTCTAAGAAATTGTCCATTTCTTCCAGGTTGTCCATTTCATTGTCATATAGTTGCTTGTAGTAATCTCTTATGTTCCTTTGTATTTCTGCAGTGTCATTTGTTACTTTTTTTTTTTTTTTTTGTGGTACGCGGGCCTCTCACTGCTGTGGCCTCTCCCGTTGTGGAGCACAGGCTCTGGATGCGCAGGCTCAGCGGCCAGGGCTCACGGGCCCAGCCGCTCTGCCGCATATGGGATCTTCCCGGACTGGGGCACAAACCTGTGTCCCCTGCTTCAGCAGGCGGACTTTCAACCACTGCGCCACCAGGGAAGCCCAACTTTACCTTTTTCATTTCTAATTCTGTTGATTTGAGTCTTCTCTCTTTTTTTCTTGATGACTCTGGCTAATGGTTTATCAATTTTGTTTATCTTCTCAAAGAACCAGCTTTCAGTTTTATTGATCTTTACTGTTGTTTCCTTCATTTCTTTTTCATTTATTTCTGATCTGATCTTTAAGATTTCTTTCCTTCTGCTAACTTTGGGGTTTTTTTGTTGTTGTTTCTCTAATTGCTTTAGATATAAGGTTAGATTGTTTATTTGAGACGTTTCTTGTTTCTTGAGGTAGGATTGTATTGCTATAAACTTCCCTCTTAGAACTGCTTTTGCTGCATCCCATAGATTTTGGTCCATCGTGTTTCCATTGTCATTTGTTTCTAGGTATTTTTTGGTTCTAGGTTTTTTTCCTGTAATTGATATCTAGTCTCATAGTGTTGTGGTTGGAAAAGATACTTGACACGATTTCTGTTTTCTTAAATTTACCAAGGCTTGATTTGTGACCCAAGATAGGTCTATCCTGGAGAATATTCCATGAGCACTTGGGAAGAAAGTGTATTCTGTTGTTTTTGGATGGAATGTCCTATAAATATCAATTAAGTCTATCTTGTTTAATGTGTCATTTAAAGCTTGTGTTTCCTTATTTACTTTCATTTTGGATGATCTGTCCATTGGTGAAAGTGTGGTGTTAACGTCCCCTACTATGACTGTGTTACTGTCAATTTCCCCTTTTATGGCTGTTAGCATTTGCCCTATGTATTGAGGTGCTCCTATGTTGGGTGCATAAACATTTACAATTGTTATATCTTCTTGTATTGATCCGTTGATCATTATGTAGTGTCCTTCTTTGTCTCTTGTAATAGTGTTTATTTTAAAGTCTATTTTTTCTGATATGAGAATTGCTGTTCCAGCTTTCTTTTGATTTCCATTTGCATGGGATGTGTTTTTCCATGCCCTCACTTTCAGTCTGTATGTGTCCCTAGGTCTGAAGTGGGTCTCTTGTAGGCAGCATATATATGGGTCTTGTTTTTGTATCCATTCAGCCAGTCAATGTCTTTTGGTTGCAGCATTTAATCCATTTATATTTAAGGTAGCTATCAATATGTATGTTCCTGTTACCATTTTCTTAATTCTTTTGGGTTCGTTATTGTAGGTCTTTTCCTTCTCTTGTGTTTACTGCCTAGAGAAGATCCTTTAGCATTTGTTGTAAAGGTGGTTTGGTGGTGCTGAATTCTCTTACCTTTTGCTTGTCTGTAAAGGTTTTAACTTCTCTGTCGAATCTGAATGAGATCCTTGCTGGGTAGAGTAATCTTGCTTGTAGGTTTTTCCCTTCCATCACTTTAAATATGTCCTGCCACTCCCTTCTTTGTTGTGGAGTTTCTGCTGAAAGATCAGCTGTTAACCTTATGGGTATTCCCTTGTATATTACTTGTTGCTTTTCCATTGCTGCTTTTAATATTTTTTCTTTGTATTCAGTTTTTGATAGTTTCATTGATATGTGTCTCAGTGTGTTTCTCTTTGGGTTTATCCTGTATGGGACTCTCTGCTTCCTGGACTTGATTGACTGTTTCCTTTCCCATGTTAGGGACGTTTTTGACTATAATCTCTTCAAATATTTTCTCAGACCCTTTCTTTTTCTATTCTTCTTCCAGGACCGTTATAATTCGAATGTTGGTGTGTTTAATGTTGTCCCAGAGGTCTCTGAGACTGTCCTCAATTCTTTTCATTATTTTTTTTTTATTCTGCTCCTTGGCAGTTCTTTCCACTATTATATCTTGCAGGTCACTTATCCATTCTTCTGCCTCAGTTATTTTGCTATTGATTCCTTCTAGAGTATTATTAATTTCAGTTATTGTTTTCATCACTGTTTGTTTGCTCTTTAGTTCTTCTAGATTCTTGTTAAATGTCTCTTGTCTTTTCTTCATTCTGTTCCTGAGATTTTTGAACATCTTTACTGTCATTATTATTTTATTTTTAAAAATTTTTTGCGGTACGCGGGCCTCTCACTGTTGTGGCCTCTCCTGTTGCGGAGCACAGGCTCCGGACGCACAGGCTCAGCGGCCATGGCTCACGGGCCTAGCCGCTTCACGGCATGTGGGATCCTCCCGGACCGGGGCATGAACCTGTGTCCCCTGCATCGGCAGGCAGACTCTCAACCTCTGCACCACCAGCAAGCCCTACTGTCATTATTTTCAATTCTTTTTCAGGTAGGTTGCCTATTTCGTCTTCATTTATCTGGTTTTTTAGGTTTTTACCTTGCTCCTTCATCTGTAACATATTTTTTTGTTGTTTCTTTTTTGTTTTTGGATAGGTTTGGCGGTATTCCTGTCTTACTGGTTGTTTGGCTTGAGGCATCAAGCATTGGAGTTTGCAGGCAGTTGGATAGATCTGGGTCTTAGTGCTGAGATTAATACCTCCAGGAGACCTCACTCCGATTAATATTTGCTGGGGTCTGAGGTTCTCTGTTAGTCCAGCAGTTTGGACTCAGAGCTCCCACCACAGGAGCTCGGGCCCAGCCTCTGGCCGGGGAACCAAGATCCTGCAAGCTATGTGGTGTGGCAAAAAAAAAGAAAAAAAAAAGAAAAGGAGCAAAGAATATCAAAGAATAAAAAACAAAATAAGGGCGTCCCTGGTGGCGCAGTTGTTGAGAGTCCGCCTGCCGATGCAGGGGACACGGGTTCGTGCCGCAGTCTGGGAAGATCCCACATGCCGTGGAGCGGCTGGGCCCGTGAGCCATGGCCGCTGAGCCTGTGCGTCCGGAGCCTGTGCTCCGCAATGGGAGAGGCCACAACAGTGAGAGACCCGCGTAACGCAAAAAAAATTAAAAAAATAAAATAAAATTAGAAACGTAAAAAATATATTAGGAAACATAAAAATATAATTGAAACAACTACAACAAGATAAAATAAAACCACAACAGAAAAAATAGAAAAAAATTGGGGGCATGGGGGGAACAAGCCAAAAGGAGAGAACAGTAACAAAGTATGAAGAATAAAATAAAATTGGAAAATAAAAAATTTATTAGGAAATATAAAAATATAAATGAATCAACAATAGTGAATCAACAAGGTAAAACAGTACCCCAATCTAAAAGAGGAAAAAAGAAAAAGAAAAAAAAAGACTTGGCTCTTTGGGTGGAGTTTAGGAGGGGTGGAACTTAGGCAGGGGCAGGGTTTAGGGTGGGGTGGAACCTAGGCCGGTGGCGGGGTGAGGTCTGAGCATGAGGCAGGGCCTTTGCTTAGGACCGTGTCACTGGGGGTTTTTCCCATCCGCTTAGGTGTCTGTGGTCCCCCACCGGTGCCTAGTAGGTGCCCTAGTTGTGCAGAGACACGAATTCTGCGTCCTCCTAGTCTGCCATCTTGACTCCCCCCTCTGCCGAGTACTTTCTTGCTTCAGTTTCTGACATATCCGTTGCCCCGGGCCATCGGGTGGGCTGGTTCCTGACTGGCGTGCATACTCTGTGCTGGTGGTAGCCTGGAATTCCGCACCTGGAGAAACTTTTCAGCTAGCGGGGCAGCCGTAGGGAGGTGGACAGGGGCCATCTCCATAACTTTTTGTCTTGCAAAACTGAAACTCTATACCCATTAAACAGTCACCCCCCATTATCCCCTCTGCCAGCCCCTGGTAACCACCCTTCTACTTTGTCTCTATTATTTTGACTAAATAACTTAAGTAAAATTGTACAGTGTTAGTCTTTTTGTGACTGGCTTATTATTTCACTTAGCACAATGTCCTCAAGTTTCATCTATGTTGTAACATGTGACAGGATTTCCTTCCTTTTCAAGGATGAATAATATTCCATTGTGTAGATATACCACATTTTGTTTATCCATTTATCTGTTGATGGGCATTTGGGTTGATTCCATGTTTCACCTATTGTGAGTAATGCTGCTATGAATGTGGGTGTACAAGTTATCTCCTTGCGACCCTGTTTTCCATTCTTTTTGGTATATCCCCAGAAGTAGAATTTCTGGATCATTTGGTAATTCTATTTAAAATGTTTTGAGGAACCACCATGCTGTTTTTCACAGCAGCTGTACCATTTTACATTCTTACCAATAGTGCACAAGGGTTCCACTTTCTCCACATCCTCACCAACACCACTTGTTTTCTGTTTTTTTGATAGTAGTCATCTTAATGTATGTGATGTGGTATCTCATTCTGGTTTTGATTTGCATTTCCCTAATGCAAGTGATTTTGAGCTGGAGGGGAAGGAGCTTGCAACAATGGGGTGAGGTGTAACAGCAATGGCCGCCTAACTTCCTAACTTCACCTCTGATCAGAATCAACAACCAGCTGTTGGAGCATAGATTTGAGATATTTGGAGGGCAGGGTCCTTTTTGTCTGCCTCTGTGTAAGCCACTCCAGGAACACATGCACAGCTGCATGCCTCATGGCTGGGGGTAGAGGGTGGATAGGGGTAGCTGCTACAGCGCTACCAGTTGAAATTGACTGAAATTAACCACAATTTGCCCTCCAAATCTTCCTATGGATGTTAAGCCTTCAGTAGGCTTAACAGAGCTCCAGAAAGTTACATCAGACAGATTCTGCCAGTGTAATTTTTGTCCAGGTGGGGAGACAGATTCCTGATGCTTCCCATTCTACCATCTTCTCAGAATCCTCTCTGTGGATGCCTTTTTGTGCTGTCCTGAGCTATGTCCTGTGAATTATAGAAATTGGTCTCAGACCCAGGTCAAGGCTAAAAGTGGACATAACTTCTCTTAAGCTGATGGGGCTCAGGGAAGGATAGAAGCTGGGGGATGGGCAAGGAGTCATTGGGCTCTTATCTTTCCTGGGTCTTCCAGCCCCCTGGGAAATCTTGTTTTTCCTAGAAGGTGGCCCGAGGCTTGGCTCTTCACAACACCTTTGTCCCTATGGAACCTTTTTGCCTTCTGCCACCTCCCTATTGCCCATCTGCCCTGTGTAGGGGTGGGCAGACATTGAAGACTGAGTAAAGTAGCACCTGCCTCTTAGCCTTGCCTTGTAACTGTTGGGCATCCTCTGTGGAGGGTGTGAAGGGGCTCCAAGTAGAGGTCATGGATCCAGGGTAAGTGTTGGCCCTGTATATTCCACCTAAGGTTTTCATTCATTATTCCAGCCAGTTTTGTACAGACAGGGGTCCTTGCCTGAGGTGTGTTTAGAGCTGGGGTGAGAGTGGTAGGATTCTCTCTGAGCTCATGTCCTGGTGGAGCTTTTGGGGAACTACTGCCCTGCCAAGGAGAGAAGAGGTTTTACTTGCCCCAGAAAGTAATATGCCAGCCATCCCACCAGCTATGGGAAAAGTTGCATATACAATATTCTGGAAGAAACTGTACAGATTAGGCCTCTTGTCTCTAGGATAGAATTTCTGTGAATAAAAGCCAAATGTACTTTTATTGTTGCCTCTGTCTTTCTGCAGGTAATGCCTTGAACACCTCTGTAACCAGATGCCTTTGCCTTTCTCTTTTGGCAGAGGAATGTCACGGCATCCGGAGTCATCCCTCAGATTTCTCTGATCATGGGCCCATGTGCCGGTGGGGCTGTCTACTCCCCGGCCCTAACAGACTTCACGTTCATGGTAAAGGTAAGAAAAGGACCTGGTTCTCCTGCCCTTTGAGAGTTGTGCAGTACCTCACCTGCAATAACAATAATTCCTGACCCAGATCTGGGTTGTTATCTGCACGCTTATTGGATTTCAGTGCAGTGCTGATAAGGTCTTGGTGGAGAGAAGGTTTTGGCATGAAGACTGTAGCTTGTGTGGGTTCAGTGGCAGAATGTGCTTGTCTGCTTCATTGGTGGGTGATTTTACTTGTTGATCTGAATTGCAAATGATTTTCAGGTAATCAAAGGTCCTATCCTCTGCCCAGACAGATGATCGTTTACTGAATCCTATTCAGAAAGTTTCTCATGGAAAGCTTTTCTGTAAACTGCTTCACTAGGAGGTTGTTTCTTATGTCCCACCTTTATTTCTTCAGCTGTTTGCCATTTTATTACATTTTGTCTATGATAGTAATGGTAAATCTGATCTCCAACTTCATTGTAAAGAGGTTCATGTCTTTATTACATGATTTATATGAAATGATATTTTAAAATGATTTTTAAAAGAAGCCTATTTGAAATCATACATGGGTAATTACCTTTAACCTGATACTTAAAAAAGAAATCAGTCTTTTCCTCTTAAATATTTTTAACCATAATGAGCAATAAATGTCAGGACAGGGCTTTCCTGGTGGCCCAGTGGTTGAGAGTCCGCCTGCCGATGCAGGGGACATGGGTTCGTGCCCCGGTCCGGGAAGATCCCACATGCCATGGAGCGGCTAGGCCCGTGAGACGTGGCCGCTGAGCCTGTGTGTCTGGAGCCTGTGCTCCGCAACGGAAGAGGCCACAACAGTGAGAGGCCTGCGTACCGCAAACAAACAAACAAAAAATGTCAAGACAAATTACGGGGCAAAAAGGAAAGAGATTCATCCAGTATGAAAACAGTGTAAATAGAGGAGCGTAAATAGAATAGGAAATACTTTTCTCTTTGGCCGTAGGAATTAAAGTTTAACAAAGTGCTTACCCCTTGACTCAACTATTCTTTCTTGGTGACAGATTAAAAGCAACTTAAATGTTCAATGTTCAGTTTAGGGTGGACTTTAAAAATTAAGATGAACACATCTCTTATTTCCTGAGCAAAGCAGGATTCCTTGAACTTTGCCCACTAAATCTATATATGCCATACCTACGTGGTGCTACCCCAGTTGTCTTCCTACCTGGCAGGAATGGAGGTGTGGGATCAATTCCTCTGGCCATTCTTTCCTCCTCTCCCTACATACATGCTGGAAAATTCTAAACTGCTTTCTCTTATTTTTTTTAAATTAATTTATTCTTTTTTTTGGCTGTGTTGGGTCTTCATTGCTGCACATGGGCTTTCTCTAGTTGAGGCGAGTGGGGGCTACTCTTCATTGCAGTGCGCTGGCTTCTCACTGCGGTGGCTTCTCATTGCAGAGCACGGGCTCTAGGCGTGTGGGCTTCAGTAGTTGTGGCATGTGGGCTCAGTAGTTGTGGCTTGCAGGTTCTAGAGCACAGTCTCAGTAGTTGTGGTGAACGGGCTTAGTTGCTCCGCGGCGTGTGGGATCTACCCGGACCAGGGCTCAAACCCGTGTTCCCTGCATTGGCCAGGTGGATTCTTAACCACTGCACCACCAGGGAAGCCCTGCTTTGTCTTATTTTTAAAACATTTTTTCCCAGTTTTATTGAGATATAATTGACATATAACATTGTTTAAGTTTAAGGTGTACATTTTTAAAAAAATAAATTAATTAATTTATTTTTGGCTGTGTTGGGTCTTCATTGCTGTGCGCAGGCTTTCTCTAGTTGCAGTGAGTGGGGGCTACTCTTTGTTGCGGTGCACGGGCTTCTCATTGCGGTGGCTTCTCTTGTTGCGGAACACAGGCTCTAGGCGCGCAGGCTTCAGTAGCTGTGGCTCGAAGGCTCTAGAGCGCAGGCTCAGTAGTTGTGGCACACAGTATTAGTTGCTCTGCTGCATGTGGGATCTTCCCGGACCAGGGCTCGAACCCATGCCTCCTTCATTGGCAGGCGGATTCTTAACCCCTGTGCCACCAGGGAAGCCCCCTTAAGGTGTACCTGTTGATTTGATACTTACATATTGTAAAATGATTACCCCCATAGTGCTCTCATAATTACCATTTCTTTCTTGTGGTGATTAACATTTAAGATCTATTCTCTTAGCAGTTTTCAAGTATGTGATACAGTACTGTTAACTATAATCTCCATGTTATACATTAGATCCCCAGAACTTCTTCATCTTATAACTGGAAGTTTGTATCTTTTGACCAACATCTCCCCTCACTCCAACACCACCCCCGCTCTTAGTAACCACTATTCTTTTTCTGTGAGTTCAGCTGTTTTAGTGAGATCATACAGTATTTCTCTTCCTCTGTCTGACTTATTTTACTTAGCATACGCTAAGTGAAATGCCCTAAGGATCCATTCACGTCACGAATGGCAGGATTTCCTTCTTTCTCATGGCTGAATAATATTTCTCTGTGTTTGTCTGTGTGTATGTATGTGTCATGTTTTTTTAATTGATATGGATATCCAGTGGATAATTCTGTGTGTATATGTGTATTTGTATGTATGTCACATTTTTTTTTAATCCATTCATGCATTGATGGACACTTAGGTTGTTTCCATATCTTGGCTACTGTGAATAATGCTGCAGTGAAATGGGAATGCAGTCATCTGTTTGAGGTCCTGATTTTATTTCCTTTGGATATATACCCAGAAGTGGGATTGCTGGATCATTTGGTAGTTCTATTTTTAGTTTTTTGAGGAACCTCCATACTGTTTTCTATAGTGGCTGTATCAATTTGTATTCCTACCAAGAGTGCACAGTGTTCCCTTTTCTCCAGAACTTTACTAGCACTTGTTATTTCTTGTCTTTTCGATAATAGCCATTCTAAGAGGTGTGAGGCTAAAACCTCATTGTGGTTTTGATTTGCATTTCACTGATGATGAGTGATGTTGAGCATCTTTTCATTAGCCATTTGTATGTTTTCTTTGGAAAAATGTCTATTCAGATCCTCTACCCATTTTTTAATCAAAAATTTTTTTGCTGTTAAGTTTTACGAGTTCTCTATATATTTTGGATATTAATCCCTTATCAGATATATGATTTGCAAATATTTTCTCCTATTCGGTAGGTTGCCTTTTCATTTTGTTGATTGTTGCTTTTGCTGTGTAGAAACTTTTTAGTTTGCAGTAGTCCCACTTATTAATTTTTGTTTCTATTGCGTTTGCTTTTGGTATCATCCATAAAATTATTGCCAGGAGCAGTGCCAGGGAGTGTTTCTCCTATGTTTTTTTCTAGGAGTTTTACAGAGTCGGGTCTTTAAGTCTTTAACCTATTTTGAGTTAATTTTTGTGAGTGGTGTAGGATATGTGTCCAGTTTCATCTTCTGCATGTGGTTATCTAGTTTTCCCACCATCATTTATTGAAGAGACTATCTTTTCCCCATTTAGTGTTCTTGGCTCCCTGGTCAAGTATTTGTTGATTGTATACGTGAGAGTTTGTTTCTGGGCTCTTGATTCTGTTCCATTGGTCTGTGTTTCTTTTTATGTGACGCCATACTTCTGTAGAAAAATGACATTGGAACTTTGATAGGAGTTGCATTGAATCTATAGATGGCTTTGGGTAGTACAGACATTTTAACAATATTTTTATAAACATGGGATTTTTTTCCCACTTGTGTCATCTTTGGTGTTTTTCATCAAAGTTCTATAATTTTCAGTGTTTAGATCTTTCACCTCCTTGGTTAAATTTATACATAGGTATTTTGTAATGTTTGATGCTATCGTGAATGGGCAGGTTTTATTTCTTTTTCAGATATTTTCTATATAGTGTATATTTTGTACATAGTGTATAGAAATACAACTGATTTCTGTATGTTGACTTTTTGTACGCTGTATCTTTTAATCCTGTGTTTTCATCCTAAGCTATCCCATCCTCCACTTGCAGAACTTTAATTAATACCTGCATATTGGCACCACCCCCTCTTTCTTGTCCTCCGCAACTAATCATTAAGCCTTAACCATTCTACATCTTAACTATTCCATGTGTTTAATGAGAGTACAATAAAAATGCTAACAGATTCTTTCTTAACGATCTAGACAAGTTCATATTAACAAGAAAACTACAGTGTAAGAGTAGACATTCCATGAAGGAAGTGCAATGAAAGGCTAGTCCTGCCAGGTGAGAAAATATGTTTTAAAGCTAAAATAACTAAAACTATTTGTTCAGTTTGTAAATAAATAGACCAGGGAACAGAACAGAATTGAGTAACAGGACAGAACTGAAAGATAGATCTAAATATATTTAGACATTTAATTTATGATGGAAAGGATATTGTTCTATTCAGAGTCACTGATAATGGCAGTTTCTTGTATCAAAGACACCAACGATTTCTGTATCATTAAATCCAGTTGACATTTCTCAGTCCTATCTTACTTGACCTTCCAGCAGCATTTGACCTATGTCATCACTTCTTCCTCTTTGAAACATCAGGGCACTATACTCTCTTGGTTTTCTTCTAGCAATTCTCTCATTCCCTTGGTGATCTTATCCTACCTCAAGACTTTAAATATCCATCTATGTATGTGCTGACAACTCTCAAACCTATTTCTTCAGGATGGAACGGTCTCCTGAACTCCAGGATTAAACCTTCAGTTGCCTATCAACATTTCCATTTGGGCTTTAATGGGTTTCTCATCTCTAATGAGGCCCTCCCAAAGTGCTCTCTTATAGCCTTCCCCATCTCAATAAATGGCAAGACCAGCCTTCCAGTGGCTGAGGTCGAAAACACTGACTCATTTTTCTGTTACATTCCGAGTTCAATCAGTCTAAAATCATATTTGCTCTATTTTAGGATATAATCTAAAATATAATAAAATTCCTATGTACTTCTTATTACTTACACTGCTATTACTTTGATTCAAGCACCTCACCTGGATTATTGCATAATCCTTCTAACTGGTCTTCCTGCTTCTGTCTCTGCCTCCTCTCTCAGTTAATTAAAAAATTTTAAACAATTAAAAATTTCTAATGTAATACATACTCAGGGAAGTACATAAAATACGTAAAGTTTAGCAATTATTATAAAGTACAGATCCATGTAAATGACACCCAGATCAAGAAATGGCCCTCCAAGAGCCTGCCCCCATTACCTTCATAATGAGTATTGTCTCCATCCATCCTGTCTAGAAGTATTTGTCTCAACTTTTATGGTAATTTTAAAATTTGCTTTGCTCTACAGTTTAAAATTTTAATTATGCCTCACTAAACAATGGGGTTAATGCTGCCTATTTTACCTTTAATGTAAAGTGAAACATAATATGCATTCTTTTGTACGTGACTGTGACGCATGTTTATAAGATTTATCCATGTTCTTTGTAAATGTAGTTCATTTTAGTAGCTGTGTAGTATATTATCTTAAGATCCTCATCCTTTCTACTGTTGATGGATATTTGTGTTTCAAGATTTTTGTCATTGCGAATGATTCTGATATAAGCATTCTTATACATGTATGTTGGTGCATACATATTTCAGTTTCTCAAGGTGGGGCAATGTTAGGTCATAGGATATACATGTCTTCAGCTTTTCTATGTAATGCCTGTTTGCTGAAGAAGTTGCAGCAATTTACACTTCTACTAGCAGTGTGTGAGAATTTCACTTGTTCTACATCCGTGCCAGCACTTTTATTGACATAATTTAATTATGCCAGTTTGCATGTGGTGTGATCTCTCTTTTTTTTTCTGTTTTGTTTTTAATTTTAATTTTATTTATTTTGGCTGCATTGGGTCTTTGTTGCTGCACGCGGGCTTTCTCTAGTTGCAGTGAGCGGGGGCTACTCTTCGTTGCAGTGCGCGGGCTTCTCACTTCGGTAGCTTCTCTTCTTGTGGAGCATGGGCTCTAAGCACGCAGGCTTCAGTAGTTGTAGCTTGTGGGCTCAGTAGTTGTTGTGCACAGGCTCAGTCGTTATGACACACTGGCTTAGTTGCTCCGCGGCATGTGGGATCTTCCCGGACCAGGGCTCGAACCCGTGTCTCCTGCATTGGCAGGCGGATTCTTAACCACTGCACCACCAGGGAAGCCCTCTCATTGTTTTAATCTGCATTTCCATGACTAGTGAGGTTAAACACGTTTTCATATGTTTCTTTTTTCTTTTTTTTTTTTGGTTGTGCTGCGCAGCTTGCGGGATCTTAGCTCCCTGACCAGGGATTGAACCTGGGCCTCAGCAGTGAAAGCGCTGAGTCCTAACCATTGGATCGCCAGGGAATTCCCTCATGTTTCTTTCATGGCATGGCTGTTCATCTATTTTACCCATTTTTAAAAATTGAGGTTTTTGTTTTCTTCTTACTGATTTTTAGCAGTTCTTTGTATATACTGGATGTAAGTTCTTTATCAGTTATATATATTGCACCTGTCTTCTCCCACTCTGTGACTTCAGTTTTTTCTTCTCAATGCTATCCTTTGAGCAGAATTTTTAGAAAATCTTTTTATCTTGAAATTTCAAATTTACAGAATTCTGAACTGTTTGAGAGTGGGTTATATATATCATGTCCCTTTACCTTTTTAATGCTTCAGTATATAATTCTTTTTTAAAAATTAATTAATTAATTAATTAGACTGTGCTGGGTCTTAGTTGCGGCATGCAGGATCTTCAGTGCCACTTGTGGGATCTTTGCTGTGGCATGCTGGATCTTTAGTTGTGGCATGCAAACTCTTAGTTGTGGCATGCAAACTCTTAGTTGTGGCATGTGAACTCTTAGTTGCAGCATGTGGAATCTAGTTCCCTGACCAGGGATTGAACCTGGGCCCCCTGCATTGTGAGTGTGGAGTTTTAGCCACTGGGCCGCTAGGGAAGTCCCCAGTATATAAGGATGTTTTCATACATAACCAGTTGTTAAACTCCAGAAGTTTAACACTGATACAGTACGTTTTAAAAAAAATTGTAGAATATACATAAGAAATGGTTAAGTGGCAAGATTTAAGTTACAGTTCTGTGGCCTTAGGTACCTTTACATTTTTTGTGCAACCATCGTCACCAGTCATCTCCAGAACTTTTTCATCTACCCCAGTTGAAGCTCTGTACTCATTAAACATTAGTTCTCCATTCCCTACTCCCAGCCCCTTTCTGTTGTGGAATTTGTGGACTCATACAATATTTGTCCATTTGTGACTGGCTTATTTCACTTAGCATAATGTCTTCAAGGTTCATCCATATGGTACCATGTGTCAGAACTGCCTTCCGTTTTTTTTTTTTTTTTTTAAACATCTTTATTGGGGTATAATTGCTTTACAATAGTGTGTTAGTTTCTGCTTCACAACAAAGTGAATCAGTTATACATATACATATGTTCCCATATCTCTTCCCTCTTGCGTCTCCCTCCCTCCCACCCTCCCTATCCCACCCCTCCAGGCCGTCACAAAGCACCGAGCCAATATCCCTGTGCCATGCGGCTGCTTCCCACTAGCTATCTACCTTACTACGTTTGTTAGTGTGTATATGTCCATGACTCTCTCTCGCCCCGTCACAGCTCACCCTTCCCCCTCCCCATAACCTCAAGTCCATTCTCTAGGAGGTCTGCGTCTTTATTCCTGCCTTACCCCTAGGTTCTTCATGACATTTTTTTTTCTTAAATTCCATATATATGTGTTAGCATACGGTATTTGTCTTTTTCTTTCTGACTTACTTCACTGTGTATGACAGACTCTAGGTCTATCCACCTCATTACAAATAGCTCAATTTCGTTTCTTTTTATGGCTGAGTAATATTCCATTGTATATATGTGCCACATCTTCTTTATCCATTCATCCGATGATGGGCACTTAGGTTGTTTCCATCTCCGGGCTATTGTAAATAGAGCTGCAATGAACATTTTGGTACATCACTCTTTTTGAATTTCGGTTTTCTCAGGGTATATGCCCAGTAGTGGGATTGCTGGGTCATATGGTAGTTCTATTTGTAGTTTTTTAAGGAACCTCCATACTGTTCTCCATAGTGGCTGAACCAATTCACATTCCCACCAGCAGTGCAAGAGGGTTCCCTTTTCTCCACACCCTCTCCAGCATTTATTGTTTGTAGATTTTTTGATGATGGCCATTCTGACTGGTGTGAGATGATATCTCATTGTAGTTTTGATTTGCATTTCTCTAATGATTAATGATGTTGAGCATTCTTTCATGTGTTTGTTGGCAGTCTGTATATCTTCTTTGGAGAAATGTCTATTTAGGTCTTCTGCCCATTTTTGGATTGGGTTGTTTGTTTTTTTGTTATTGAGCTGTATGAGCTGCTTGTAAATTTTGGAGATTAATCCTTTGTCTGTTGCTTCATTTGCAAATATTTTCTCCCATTCTGAGGGTTGTCTTTTGGTCTTGTTTATGGTTTCCTTTGCTGTGCAAAAGCTTTGAAGTTTCCTAGAGTAATGAAAACTGCCTTCCGTTTTGAGACTGATTATGCTGTAATAAACGTTGGTGTACATGTATCTGTTTGAATCCCTGTTTTCAGTTCTTTTAGGCATACACGTAGGAGTGGAGTTACTGGGTATTTTGGTAATTCTGTTTAATATTTTGAAGAAGCATCATACTGTTTTCCACAGTGGCTGCACCATTTTACATTCCCACCAGCAATGCACAAAGGGTTCCAATTTCTCTACATCCTTGCCAGCGTTTGTTTTCTGTTTTGATAATAGCTATCCTAATGTGTGTGAAGTGGTATCTCACTGTGGTTTTCATTTATATTTCCCAAATGATTAGTGATGTTGAGCCTCTTTTCATATTATTTGCCATTGGTGTATCTTTTTTGGAGACATGTCTATGCAAGTCTTCTGTTCATTTTTTGATTGAATCATTTTATTGTTGTTGTTGAGTTGTAGGAGTTCTTCATATATTCTGATATTAACCCCTTATCAGATCATGATTTGAAAATATTTTCTCCCATTCTGTGGGCTGCCTTTTCATTCTGTTAGTGTTCTTTGCACAGAAGATTTTAATTTTGATGAAGTCCAGTTTGTCTACTTTTGTAATCTCTGCTATTGTTATCATACCCAAGAAATCTTGCCAAATCCAGTGTCACATACTTTCCCTGTATGTTTCCTTCTAAGTTTTGTAGTTTTAGCTCTTATGTTTAGTCTTTTGATCCATTTTGAGTTAATTTTTGTATATGATGTAACATAGGGTCAACTTCATGTTTTTGCACGTGGATATCCAGTTTTCCTAGCACTGTTTTTTTTCTTTTCCATTATAGTTTATTACAGGATATTGAATATAGTTCCCTGTGCTATACAGTAGGTCCTTGTTGTCCTATTTTATATATAGTAGCGTGTATCTGTCAATCCCAAACTCCTAATTTATTATAACCATAAGTTTGTTTTCTATGTCTGGGAGTCTGTTTTTGTTTTGTAAATAAGTTCATTTGTATCGTATTTTAGATTCCATATATAAGTGATATCATATGATATTTGTCTTTTTCTTTCTGACTTGGTTCAGTTAATATGATAATCTCTAGGTCCATGAATGTTGCTGCATGGCATTATTTCATTCTTTTTTATGGCTGAGTAGTATTCCATTGTATATATATACCCATCTTTATCCATTCATCTGTTGATGGACATTTAGGTTGGTTCCATGTCTTGGCTATTGTAAATAGTGCTATAAATATGAATATTGAGGTGCACCTATCTTTTTTGAATTAGAGTTTTCTCTGGATATATGCCCAGGAGTGGGATCCGGCACCATTTGTTGAAAAGACTGTTCTTTCTTCATTGAATGGTCTAAGTATCATTGTTGAAAACCATTTGACCAGGTATGGAAGGGTTTATTTCTGGGCTCTCTATTCTGTTCCATTGGTCTATATGTCTGTCTTTATGCCAGTACCACACTGTTTTGATTTCTGTAGCTTTTTAGTAGGTTTTGAAGTCAGGAAGACCTCCAACCTTGTTCTGTTTTAGAATTGTTTTGGCTGTACGCAGAGTCCCCTGAGATTCCACATCAACTTTAGGATGGATTTTTGTATTTCTGCAAAAATGTCATTGAGATTTTGTTAGGGATGATGTTGAATCTGTACATTGCTTTTGGTAGTTTTTACATCTTAACAGTATTGAGTCTTTGAATCCATAAATGGAAGATATCTTTTCCATTATGTCTTATTTAATTTCTTTCAGAAATGTTTTATAATTTTCACTGTACAAGTTTTTTTTGCCTTTTTGGCTAAGTTATACCTAAGTACTTTATCCTTTTAGAAACTATTGTAAATGAAATTGTTTTTGTAACTTCCTTTTCAGATTGGTCATTGTTAGTGTACAGAAATGCAACTGATTTTGGTGTGTTAATTTTGTATCCTGCAACTTAATTTGTTTATTCTAACTTTGTGCGTGTGTGGAATCTTTGGGGTTATCTACATATAAAATCCATGTCATCTGCAAACAGATAATTTTACTTCTTCCTTTCTGATTCGGGTGCCTTTTTCTTTTTCTTGACTAATTGCTCTGGCTAGGATTTCCAATACTGTGTTGAATGGAAGTGGAGAAAGCGGGCATCCTTGCCTTGTCCCTGATCTTAGAGGAAAAGCTTCCAGTCTTTAACCATTGAGTATAATGTTAGCTGTGGGTTTTTCATATGTGGCCTTAACCATGTTGAAGTAGTTTCTTTCTAGTTTTCTGAGTACGTTTACCATGAAAGAGTATTGAATTTTGTCATGCTTTTTCTGCATTGCGATGATCATGTAATTTTTTCCTTTTGTTCTTTTAATGTGGTGTATTGATATTGGTGTGCTCAACCATCCTGGCATTTCAGGAAAGAATTCCTCTTGGTCTTGGTGTATAATTCCTTATAAAATGTTGAATTAGATCTGCTAGTATTTTGTTGAGCATTTTTGCATCAATATTTATATGGGATATTGATGTGTACTTTTCTTGTAGTGGCTTTGTCTGGCTTTGGTATTAAGGTAATGCTGGGTCTCAGAATGAATTAGGAGGTATTTCCTTCTCTTTAATTTTTTGGGAAGAGCTTGAGAAGGATTGGTGTTTAATCTTTCTTAAAATGTTTGGTAGAATTCACTGGTGAAGCCATTTGGTCTTGGGCTTTTCTTTGGGAGGTTTTTGATTACTGATTCAGCCTCCTTACTAGTTACAGGTCTATTCAGATTTTCTATTTTTTCATGATTCAGTCTTGGTGGTAGGTTGTGTGTTTCTAGGAATTTGTCCATATCATCCAGGTTATCCAATTTGTTATATAGAATTTTTCATAGTACTCCTATAATCTTTTTATTTCTGTGGAATTGGTAGTGATGTCCCCACTTTCATTTCTGATCTTAGTAATTTGAGTCTATTTTTTCTTAATCCATCTAGCTAAATATTTGTCAATTTTATTGATCTTTTTGAGGAGCCAAGTTCTGGTTTTACTGATTTTTTTGTCTCCCTCTTATTTTTCTATTTTTCATTATCTCGGCTCTAATCTTTATTTTCTTTCTTTTGCTAACTTTGGGTTTAGTTCTTTTTCTTTTCTTTTCTTTTTTGTTTAGTTCCTTAAGGTATAAAGTTAGGTTGAGAACTTTCTTTCTTTTTTTTTTTTATGCTTATTGATTTTTTTGGCTGCATTGGGTCTTCATTGCTACGCACAGGCTTTCTTTAGTTGCGGTGAGTGCGGGCTACTCTTTGTTGCGGTGCGTAGGCTTCTCATTTTGGTGGCTTCTCTTGTTGTAGAACATGGACTTTCAGTGCACAGGGTTCAGAGGTTGTGGCACATAGGCTCAGTAGTTGTGGCTCACAGGCTCTAGAGCGCAGGCTCAGTAGTTGTGGTGCACAGGCTTAGTTGCTCGGGGGCATGTGGGGTCTTCCCGGACCAGGGCTCCAACCTGTGTCCCCTGCATTGGCAGGCAGATTCTTAACCACTGAGCCATGACGTAAGCCCTGAGAACTTACTTTCTTAGTGTGTTTAACAGCTTTAAATTCCCCTCTTAGCACTGTTTTTGCTGCATCTAGTAAGTTTTTGTACGTTTTCATTTCTCAATATTTTCTAATTTCCCTTGATTTCATCTTTGGTCCATTGGCTGTTTTAAGAGTGTGATGTTTGAGACTTCCCTGGTGGTGCAGTGGTTAAGAATCCACCTGCCAGTGCAGGTGACACGGGTTCGAGCCCTGGTCCTGGAAGATCCCACATGCCGCGGAGCAACTAAGCCCGTGCGCCACAACTACTGAGCTTGGGCTCTAGAGCCTGCAAGCTACAACTACTGAGCCTGTGCGCCACAGCAACTGAAGCCCACGTGCCTAGAGCCTGTGCTCTGCAATAAGAGAAGTCACTGCAATGAGGAGCCTGCGCACCACAGCGAAGAGTAGCCCCCACTCACCGCAGGTAGAGAAAGTCCATGCGCAGCAAGGAAGACCCAACACAGCCAAAAATAAATAAATTTATGAAAAAAAAGTGTGATGTTTAATTTCCACATATTTGTAAGTTTCCAGTTTTTTTGTTTCTAGTTTCATTCCATTGCGATCAAACAAGATAGTTTGTATGATTTCAATCTTTTTAAATTTATTAAGGCTTGTTTCACATATGCCTAACATGTAGTCTATCTGATATAATACTGTTGTCTACTCTACCATCTAGATTACAGTTTGGTCACTTGTCCCAAAAATGTCCTTAATGGCATTTTCTTTCTCCAGTACAGGATCCATTTCAGGATCACATATTGCATTTAGTTGTCATGTTGCATTAATTTCCTTTGCTCTGTGACAATTCCTCAGACGCTTTGTCATGACATTTTGAAGGCTACAGAATGAATTATTTCATAGATTGTTGCTCAATTTGGGTTTATCTGGTATTTCCTCACGATCAGAATCAGATTAGGTAGCCCAGCCTCTCTACTACATTAGTGATGTTGTATCCTGCTCAAATGATCACATCTGGAGACAAGTGATGGCCATCTGCCCTTCACTGGTGACATTAATTTGATCATTGTTGAAGTGTTGTCTGGTTTCTCCACTATGTAGTTACCATTTTTTCTTTGTAACTGATACTCACTGGGGAGTTGCTTTGAGACCATACAAGTATGCTGTTCCACATTATACTTTTTGCCTTGATTTAGTATCTATTGATGATTCTTGTCCAAACCAATCTTTACAAGATGGTTATTTTCCAGCTCCACCACTTGCTTCATATCAGTTGGTGATCTACTCTAAGGAAGAGCCCTGCTTTTCTTGGGCATTTGTTTATTTCATTGACTTAATATGGGTTCATGGATTCCCTATTTTACTCAATGGTTTATATTCCATTACAGTACTATCATTATTTTGATGCTCAAATTGTCCTTCTTTTAGCCAATGGGTGTCCCTGTAAGCTGGCTTCTGTGCTCTTTTGATAGGAGAACGAATGTCAAATGTATACTTTATGGGTAGTGTGTTTTAGTTCTTGAACTTTTTCCTACCCTGAAGTCAGGAAGATACTTTCTATTTTCTAAATGTTTTATTATTTTGCCTTTTATGTTTGCATCTAAAGTTGGGGTTGATTTTTACACATAGTATGCAATAGAGGCTAGTTTAATGCTTTAAAAATTTTTTTTCCAGTATAGACACCTAGTTGACCTAGAGCCTTTTATTGAAAAGAACAATCTTTCCTGCTCTGTGATGTCATTTATATTGTGAATCAAGCGTCCATATATTGAGTGTTTCACTGAGCTTTCTTGGTCTGTTTGCTTATCTCTGTGCCAGTCAGTACCATACTATCAATTACAATGGCTTTACGACAAATGCTGATACCTGGTACAGCAAGTTGTCCTTCCGTAGTTTCTTTAAGTGGTATGGATATGGGATATTCTTGACCCTTTGCATTTCCACAATTTTTTTTTTTACAACTTTGAGATATAATTGATGTATGGTGAACTGCACGCACTTTAAGTTGTGCAATTAGAGCTTTGATGCATGTATACAACCATGGAGCCATGACCACAATTAAGATAATGAACATAACCATCACTTCCCAAAGTTTCCTCATGTGTTGTTGTAACTCATTCTTTCCTACCTCCCAGCCCTGTCTTTAGGTAACTGTTCATCTGCTTTTTTTTTAAAATTAAAAAAAATTTTTTTAATTTTATTTTTGGCTGTGTTGGGTCTTTGTTGCTGCATGCGGGCTTTCTCTGGCTGTGGCGAGCGGGGGCTTCTGTAGTTGGCGGCTAGTGGGGGCTACTCTTTGTTGCGGTGCACGGGCTTCTCATTGCAGTGGCTTCTCTTGCTGTGGAGCACGGGCTCTAGGTGCACGGGCTTCGGTAGTTGCAGCATATGGGCTCAGTAGTTGTGGTGCATGGGCTTAGTTGCTCTGTGGCATGTGGGATCTTCCTGGACCAGGGATCGAACCCATGTCCCCTGCATTGGCAGGCGGATTCTTAACCAGTGTGCCACCAGGGAAGCCCTCATCTACTTTTTATCACACAGGATTAATTTGCATTTTCTAGAATGTTATATAAACAGAACCATACAAAAATGACATTTTGTATGTATAAAATATATACAAAAAGTATGTACTCTTTTTTTTTTTTTTTACGGGGCTGGTTGCTTTCACTTAGGATAATTATTTTGAGATTCACTTGTTGATGGAATTGGGCTGTTTCTAGTTTTTTTGTTTTTGGCTGTGTTAGGTCTTTGTTGCTGCACGCACGCGTTCTCTAGTTGCCGTGAGCGGGGGCTACTCTTTGTTGTAGCGCGTGGTCTTCTCATTGTGGTGGCTTCTCTTGCTGCAGAGCACAGGCTTCAGGCACGTGGGCTTCAGTAGTTGCAGCACTCAGGCTCAGTAGTTGTGGCATGCAGGCTCTAGATCATAGGCTCAGTAGTTGTGGTGCACGGGCTTAGTTGCTCAGGCATGTGGAATCTTCACGGACCAGTGGTTGAACCCGTGTCCCCCGCATTGGCAGGCAGATTCTTAACCACTGCGCCACCAGGGAAGTGTCTGTTTCTAGTTTTTGATTGTTACAAGTAATGCTCTTATGAACATTTGTTTGAGTCTTTGTGTGGAGTGGGGAAGATAGACCTCTCTAGCTAGGCCATTCTAGCAAGATTCCAAACCAAGGAGCAATAAAATAAAGACTGATACAACACAGATAATAGCCTAAGGACTAATGTCCTTAGTATATAAAAACAACTATCTAGTAGGAGAATGGGCAAAGAACATGAACAATGAGCTGACAGAGATGATTGTAGTAAGATACTTATTGCAGCATTGCTTGTTATAAGTAAAACACTGGCAACGGTCTAAAGGACCATCAGTAGGTGGCAGTTAAGTAAGTTGCGATACATATCCTACTATACTGATACGGAATAATCTTCAAGAAGTTTGAGAACAGTGTGTGTAGGACAATGTGCTAGAGAGAAAATAAGAGGGAAAAATATATAAATGCTCATATGCATGGATGTCAGAGAAACTGACAGTGGTCGCCTTTGGGGATGGAAATTAGAGGGCTGGAAATAAGGGCTTGCATGTAGACTTACTTTCTACTGTATCTCCTATTCTGATTAAATTTTTTACAATATGTCTTTATTATCTTTAAGTCAGAAACTAAAAATTAAAGCCCGTCACTCTCTCAGAACACCAAACATTGATTTTCATTGTCTCCAGATGGCTTCACTTAAAGTGACCGATTAATTTTAGGCAAGCTGCACACTATCACAGTGCCTCAGTTTCCTGATCTGTAAATGGGGTGATAATAGTACCTAGGCTTTAATGACACAATCCCATGAAATGCTTAGAAAAATTCTTGGTGTGCAGCAAGCTCTGAATAAGGGTCACCTGTTAGCGTGTTCTACAGATGAATGACTGGTAGCCACACTGCAGGCCATTTTGCTGAGAGAGAACCAGGCAACGAAGATTTTTTGATAGAGAGTGAGGCAGGGAAAACGTCGGTCTTTCGTTTGGGTACGCATCTGTGAGCTGTGTCCTAACCTGGTTTTGCGAGTTCTGGTGCTCTGAGATTGAACTTTCTGAAATTCTCTGGTTTCAGGACACCTCCTACTTGTTCATCACTGGCCCTGATGTTGTGAAGTCTGTCACCAATGAGGACGTTACCCAGGAGGAGCTCGGGGGCGCCAGGACCCACACCACCATGTCAGGTTAGAGGCCTCGAAGCTTACCTTACTGTTGTCAGACACTGAGAAGAGGAATTGCTAGAAGTGACAGTCTGTACAGATATCACTTCATCGACAGAATTTCTTTGAATAGACTGTAGTGTCATGTATTGTCTACAGATATAGTAATAAAGGTGGATTTATATCTCAAACTCGTTAAATTAAATTACAGGCTACTACTAATGCTTTCATAGTCTTTGAAATTTTTGAGCAAATTAGAATGATGGTTACAAGAATTATGATTCATAAAAGTATGTGTGCTGTGGAAAAAGTAGCACAGGGTAAAGGGAGTTGGGATTGTTGCAGTTTTAATGAGGGTGGTAAGGACAGGCCTCACTGGGCAATAATTGAGCAGATTTGAAGGAGTGGACTGAGTGCATACCTAGGGGAGAAGCATCGCAGGCAGAGGCTTCTGAGGAAGGAGAGGGGCTGGTGTGCTCGGTGAGTGGCGAGGAGGGTGGTTGGATTAGGGACATGACATTATTTGACTTTAAAAGCTCAGTTGGGCTGCCTGGTAGAGAAGAGACTCTGGGGGCAGCGGTAGAAGCAGGGAGTCCGGTGGGGTGAACCTGAGAGGGAGTTTCCTGCCCCACTTTCTCT
Source organism: Globicephala melas (assembly GCF_963455315.2). Classification (NCBI taxonomy): domain Eukaryota; kingdom Metazoa; phylum Chordata; class Mammalia; order Artiodactyla; family Delphinidae; genus Globicephala; species Globicephala melas. The sequence continues at coordinate 128,644,883 of NC_083317.1, read as the reverse complement.
ATCATGTCTATGGCCCTGTTTGGCTCTTCTGTGATTTCAGAGTGTTCTTGAGGAATGATGGCTTGATTCCTTACCACGTGGTTCCCCTTCTTTCCTCCTTTGTTCTGCCATTGCTGAGTACCATGACATGTGCCAGCCGTTTTCCTTTTATTTTTTATTGTCCAGCTTTCTTGAGTGTTAATGGACATATAACCAGGCATTATTCCAGTTGCTGGGCTGCAGTGATAAGACAGGCCTAGCCTCTACCCCGTTGGAGCTGATACTCTCGGGGAGATGTCAGGCAGTAAACAGGGAAATAGGTGCTGCAGGGAAAAGTGTGACGAGAATTCCCACCTGGTCCAGGGATGGAGAGTGAGGGGTGTGGGGAAAGTTGTGCTCTGGAGAGGGGCAGGGAAAGCCTCAGCAAATAGGCGACACTAGGTCAAAAACCTGGATAATGAAAGGAGTGACCCTTGCAGAGAGAACAGGCTGCATGGACTGAGGGTCAGCCTGAAGGTGTGTGGTGTGGTACCATCCTCAGTGGAGGGGACGGCGACAGGGCTGTTGGCACAGTCTGCTGCAGACCTGCCCTAGAGGGGGCAGGTGGGCATGAAGCTGCATCTCTGGGCTGACAGGCGCCCTGGCCCATTACATACTCCCTGTTTTCTCAGGCGTGGCCCACAGAGCTTTTGAAAATGACGTGGACGCCTTGTGTAATCTCCGGGAGTTCTTCAACTACTTGCCTCTCAGCAATCAGGACCCGGCCCCCGTCCGTGAGTGCCATGATCCCAGGTGAGTTGCAGGCCGGAGCTCCTCTCGTTTTGCAGGTTGGCTTGTCCTTCTCTGGCCCGTGTGCCCTGGCGGGACCTCCAGGGTCTGCCCTGGTGGGCAGCTTGGAGTAGATTGTGCAGTGGAGTCAGGTGTAGGCATGGTGGTGGCATGTGTGGGTATAGGAGCCACAAAGGATTTTATTTACTTATTTAAAAAGAAATTTAAAAAAAATCTTCTGGCCACGCTGTGTGGCATGCGGGATCTTAGTTTCCCCACCAGGGATCAAATCCTTCCCCCCTGCAGTGGAAGCTTAGACAGAGTCTTAACCACTGGACTGCCAGGGAAATCCCAAGATATTTTATTTTTATTCACGTTTTTCCTCTCTCTAATATCTGACAAGTAGCTTGGGAGTAAAAAGTGGCCAAAAAAAATATTATTTCTGAGCCTTTGTCCAGAATTGAGATATATATATATGTGTGTGTGTGTGTATATATATATATATATATATATATATATATATATATATATATATATATTTTGTCTTAACATGAAATAAATCAATGTGAAATGATTCAGACAGCATGCCCTTTAGGAAATGTGCTTATGCACACCTGCTTGTGGCCAGAAGCTGGGACATTCCTGGGGAAGGGTGTGTTGCTGACCACCTAGTGAAGACCTTCTTTCCTTCTTGCTCTTCCGGCCACTGCCTGATGTGGGGAGCACTGCAGAATAAGCCAGAAGCCCAGCTGGGGAACTATAGCTCCAGACCACTGGCTGCTGTCTTCTCCATTTTGTTTCCTCTCTGATTTTGAAGCACTCACTTGGCCTGCAATACTTCTGCAGAAGGACTTGAAATTGTGTCCCTCAGGAAGAAGCCATCCCTTGGGAAGAAGCCGTTTGCAGACACTGCCCTGGGCTTCTACTTATGGGGCCATGTCTGGGCCAGGGATGCTCTGAAGAGTCATGTCCCCAGGGCCACTTCTTGTCTGCCTCTGCCTCACTCCTCAGGGGATACAATCAGCGGCCCACTGTGTGTAGTCATGAGAGGGAGGGTGGTCACAAGGCCCAGAAGTGATGGGCACAGCCTCCTTTTCCGAGCTGCTGTACTGTTTGGGGTTCTTGAAAGGTTTAGGACATCATTTGAAGGTGTTACGGTCCGAGGGCCCAGACGTGTCTGAACAGCCTGCTTTGGCCCAGCCATACCTCCTCGTCATTCAGTCCCAGGGAAGCTGTATGCATATGTGTAAATAGCACATGAAAAGTAAGGGAGGACTTTGTTACTGGGTGGGGCTGTACCCAAGACGCTGGTGCTGAGCTTTCTGGGAAGCTGGGCTTGATGGTACAGTGGCTTGTTCACTATAATGTCCTTTGGTACTCCATACAATACCTAGAATGTAGGAGGTGTTCAGAGAGGATAAATGAAGGAATCTCCACATTCAGGGGAATAAGCTCATTTTTTTTTCCTCTAAATGAAAACAGAAAGATCTTCTGGGTTAATATCAAGCTCAGGTTCAGTTTAATATGGTGGTAACAAAGGAATGTATCTTTGGGGACTGCTTTGCTAGCCCAGCAGGGACAGAATCAGTCCAGCCCCCATGCTGTGTCTCCCCCATTTCCTCTCCCATTCCCCACCCACAGAAGGCAACGGGCTCTTCCATGTTGATTATATCTGCTTCTTTTTCTATCCAAAGTGACCGTCTGGTTCCTGAGCTTGATACAATTGTCCCTTTGGAATCAACCAAAGCCTACGACATGGTGGACATCATACACTCTGTAAGTGCCACATCTGTCTGTCTTGTCTGTGCTGGCTCAGCCATGTGTATGTCATTGTGCTTTGGCTCAGTGAGGAAGTGCTTTACCCACAGGCCTTACCATTGGGCAACAGAGGCAGGGCACAGGGTGGCACAGAATAAGGGCACTGAGTAGTGTGCTATGGGAAGAGCTAGTGGCTGTGGCCACCCTACTGGCTTGGACAGGCTTGGGGGCATGGCAGTTGGGTCCGCAGAGCTCAGGGCTCTTGAGCTGGCACTCTGAGGCCCGTAGAGAAAGGGCCGTGTCTCCAGAGCCTGGAGTTGAGGCAGGATGACTCTTCATGTACCTCTGTTTGGAGCCTCATGCTCAGAGGGCATTTTTTTTTTTCTCTAGAGAAAGGAGAGTGAGTACATAAGGTGTCCTGTGACAGGGTTGAGGGGTGTGTGTGTAGGTCGGAGGAGGACGCGAGTCATTTGTACCTTTTTCTTGGTGTAGCAGGTTCCTGGGTCATTAAGTGAAGAGGACAGTGTTGGGGTGAACTGGGGGCATCTGTCGATGGCCATTGTCTCCCTCACACTTTCCTACGCGCACTGTGCTCTTAGCTCTTCTCAATTAACTGAACCCAGACGGCTCTGTGGGCGCAGCCTCTCCGGGGCCCTGGCTCTCCCAGTGACCTGTTCCTCCTCCCTGTACTGTGGGGAGTCAGCGTGAGTCAGCAGCCATGGCCGGGCTCTGCCTCTCCTCATTGCTGGATTCTTAGCCTACTGAGCACCATTTGAGCCCGCTTCTACCAGCATGCCCTCCTCTGACCTTAGCCTTCAGTACTCTCTACACCCTCACAGTTGTCCTGTCCGTCTCTCACCACCTCTGCTCCTGGACTCCCCAGCCCTCAATCATCCCGTCCTGTGGAGCCCTCTGCCCCTCCTGGCCTCTGCCTTCCTGGCCCAGCTTGGACTCTGCCATTACGCCAGATGTTAACAGCCAGGCACTGTTCTCAGTGTTGGTGCTGTATCACTCTGTGATGGACAAAAACCCTGCCTCAGCGACCTCACATTTGGGTGAGAGATTCAGAGAACAAAAGCATACGTGGCGTGGGTAGTTTTAGGTCCAAAAGTAGTGTGAAGAAGGTAAAATGGGGTCTGTGTCATCAGTGCTCCAATTCTCCTTTTGCCCTGTGGAGTCCTATCCCTGGTTCAAGGCTGCAGCCAGCCAGCCAGCCAGCCAGCCATTCATCCATCCATCCATCCATCCATCCATCCATCCATCCATCCATCCATCCATCCATCCATCCACACACCCATCCATCCATTCATCCACTCATCCATCCAGTCACTTATTCATCCGCCCACCCATGTTGCCAGTGGGGCCTGAGCCTGCCAAGGGAAAGCCCCGGAGCCTTGCTCCAGCCTGAGCTGGGTCCTCGGTTCACCTCTCTGGTCTCCGGCTTGAATATGTGCCGTGAACCTCCCCTCAGCTCCTGTTTTTATCTTCTTCACTTTCCCTGATCGAAACCCTAACTTCCTTCTCTATTCCCCACTCTGATCAGATGACATCAGCATTTCCTTCGTGGAGAAAATTGAGAGCGTCAGGTTCATCACTTTCCATAGGTGCCTGTTTCTCCCTCCCCACCGTCCCTCCGTGTCTCCCCAGGCTGAAAGAATGAGGTGCCTCACCTGGGCTCCTCACTCCATTGCTTCCTGTCTGGCATCTTGCTTTCTTGACTGGTTTAACTTCTTCTCCCTCTCTTAACTCCTTCCTCTGGGCAATAAATGTGTTTGAACATGTATGAACTTCTTGTCTGCTAAACCAAACCCGTCTTAACCTGAATCTCTGTTTAACTGACATCCACAGTCTTTTCTACCTTTTTCCTTAAACTCCTCTTGTCTCTTCTTCCTTTATTCCTCTCTGGAATCTGGCTTCTGCTTTCCTCTCTCTGTTGAATGACAGCTCTCCTAATGACCTCTCCAAATTGCTAAACTAGGGAACTAAGGGCATTAAAGAGGTATAGTTACAGAAGTAACCATTATTAAAATAAATATAAATCCTCCTAAATAACAGAAACATTTATATAGAATAGATCAAATCAATGCATCACATAGAGAAACAGACAAGCCTCCCCAGTGTTCTCTTCCAGGCACTGTTTTCCCACCAAGCCCCTGAGGGAAACTACCATCTTGACCTTTAACAGCATAAATTAGTTGTTCTTGGTTTTGTATACTATATAAATGGAATCATATAGTGTGCAGTCTTTTCTGTCTGGCTGCTTTCATTCAACGAGACGACTGAAATTCGTCCATATTGTTGTAATGCGTGTTATTCTCGTGGTTCTCCTTAGGCTTTTTTTTTTTTTTTTAACTTTTGAATTTTATTTTTTATACAGCAGGTTCTTATTAGTTATCCACTTTATACATATTGGTGTATACATGTCAATCCCAATGTCCCAGTTCATCCCACCAGCAACACTCCCCACCACCACTTTCCCCCCTTGGTGTCCATATGTTTGTTCTCTACATCTGTGTCTCTGTTTCTGCCCTGCAAACCGGTTCATCTGTACCATTTTTCTGGGCTCCACATATATGCGTTAATATACGATATTTGTTTTTCTCTTTCTGACTTACTTCACTCTGTATGACAGTCTCCAGATCCATCCACGTCTCTACAAATAACCCAATTTCGTTCCTTTTTATGGCTAATATTCCATTGTATATATGTACCACAACTTCTTTATCCATTCGCCTGTCGATGGGCATTTAGGTTGCTTCCATGACCTGACTATTGTAAATAGGGCTTCAGTGAACAGTGGGGTGCATGTGTCTTTTTCTCTGGGTATATGCCCAGTAGTGGGATTGCTGGGTCATGTGGTAATTCTGTTTTTAGTTTTTTAAGGAATCTCCATACTGTTCTCCATAGTGGCTGTATCAATTTACATTCCCACCAACAGTGCAAGAGGGTTTCCTTTTCTCCACACCCTCTCCAGCATTTGTTGTTTGTAGATTTTCTGATGATGCCCATTCTAACTGGTGTGAGGTGATACCTCATTGTAGTTTTGCATTTCTCTAATAACTAGTGATGTTGAGCAGCTTTTCATGTGCTTCTTGGCCATCTGTATGTCTTCTTTGGAGAAGTGTCTATTTAGGTCTTCTGACCATTTTTGGATTGGGTTGTTTGTTTTTTAAATATTGACCTGCATGAGCTGTTTAGGTATTTTGGAGATTTATCCTTTGTCCGTTGATTGGTTTGCAAATATTTTCTCCCATTCTGAGGGTTGTCTTTTCGACTTGTTTGTAGTTTCCTTTGCTTTGCAAAGCTTTTAAGTTTCACTAGGTCCCAATTGTTTATTTTTGTTTTTATTTCCATTACTCTAGGAGGTGGATCAAAAAAGATCTTGCTGTGATTTATGTCAAAGAGTGTTCCTCCTATGTTTTCCTCTAAGAGTTTTATAGTGTCCAGTCTTACATTTAGGTCTCTAATCCATTTTGAGTTTATTTTTGTGTATGGTGTTAGAGAGTGTTCTAATTTCATTCTTTTACATGTAGCTGTCCAGTTTTCACAGCACCACTTACTGAAGAGACTGTCTTTTCTCCATAGTATATCCTTGCCTCCTTTGTCATAGATTAGTTGACCATAGCCATGTGGGTTTGTCTCTGGGATTTCTATCCTGTTCCATTGATCTATATTTCTGTTTTTGTGCCAGTACCATATTGTCTTGATTACTGTAGCTTTGTAGTATAGTCTGAAGTCCTCCAGCTCCGTTTTTTTTCCTCAAGACTGCTTTGGCTTTCGGGGTCTTTTGTGTCTCCATACAAATTTTAAGATTTTTTGTTCTAGTTCTGTAAAAAAATGCCATTGGTAATTTGATAGGGATTGCATTGAATCTGTAGATTGCTTTGGGTAGTAGAGTCATTTTCACAATATTGATTCTTCCAATCCAGGAACATGGTATATCTCTCCATCTGTTTTTATCATCTTTAATTTCTTTCAACAGTGTCTTATAGTTTTCTGCATACAGGTCTTTTGTCTCCCTAGGTAGGTTTATTCCTAGGTATTTTATTCTTTTTGTTGCAATGGTATATGGGAGTGTTTCCTTAATTTCTCTTTCAGATTTTTCATCATTAGTGTATAGGAGTGCAAGAGATTTCTGTGCATTAATTTTGTATCCTGCTACTTTACCAAATTCATTGATTAGCTCTAGTAGTTTTCTGGTAGCATCTTTAGGATTCTCTATGTATAGTATCATGTCATCTGCAAACAGTGACAGTTTTACTTCTTCTTTCCCAATTTGTATTCCTTTTATTTCTTTTACTTCTCTGATTGCTGTGGCTAGGACTTCGAAAACTATGTTGAATAGTAGTGGTGAGAGTGGACATCCTTGTCTTGTTCCTGATTTTAGAGGAAATGCTTTCAGGTTTTCACCATTGAGAATGATGTTTGCTGTGGGTTTGTCGTATATGGCCTTTATTATGTTGAGGTAGGTTCCCTGTATGCCCACTTTCTGGAGAGTTTTTATCATAAATGGGTGTTGAATTTTGTCAAAAAGTTTTTCTGCGTCTATTGAGATGGACTTATCGTTTTTCTTCAGTTTGTTAATATGGTGTATCACATTGATTTTGCGTATATTGAAGAATCCTTGCATCCCTGGGATAAATCCTGCTTGATCATGGTGTATGATCCTTTTAATGAGTTGTTGGATTCTGTTTGCTAATATTTTGTTGAGGATTTTTGCATCTATAGTCATCAGTGATATTGGTCTGTAATTTTCTTTTTTGTAGTATCTTTGTCTGGTTTTGGTATCAGGGTGATGGTGGCCTCATAGAATGAGTTTGGGAGTGTTCCTTCCTCTGCAATGTTTTAGATGAGCTTGAGAAGGATGGGTGTTAGCTCTTCTCTAAGTGTTTGATAGAAGTCACCTGTGAAGCCATCTGGTCCTGGACTTTTGTTTGTTGGAAGATTTTTAATCCCAGTTTCAATATCATTACTTGTGATTGGTCCGTTCATATTTTCTGTTTCTTCCTGGTTCAGTCTTGGAAGGTTATACCTTTCTAAGAATTTGTCCATTTTTTCCAGGTTGTCCACTTTATTGGCATAGAGTTTCTTGTAGTAATCCCTTAGGATGCTTTGTATTTCTCTGGTGTCTGTTGTAACTTCTTGGTTTTCATTTCTTATTTTCTTGATTTGAGTCCTCTCTCTCTTAATGAGTCTGGCTAATGGTTTATCAATTTTGTTTATCTTCTCAAAGAACCAGCTTTTAGTTTTATTGATCTTTGCTATTGTTTTCTTTGTTTCTGTTTCATTTATTTTTGCTCTGATCTTTATGATTTCTTTCCTTCTACTAACTTTGGGTTTTGTTTTGTTCTTCTTTCTCTAGTTCCTTTAGGTGTAAGGTTAGATTGTTTATTTGAGATTTTTATTGTTTCTTCAGGTAGGCTTTATTGCTATAAACTTCCCTCTTAGAACTGCTTTTGCTACATCCCATAGGTTTTGGATCATCGTGTTTTCATTGTCATTTGTCTCTAGGTATTTTCTGATTTCCTCTTTGATTTCTGCAGTAATCTCTTGGTTATTCAGTAACGTATTGTTTAGCACTCCATGTATTTGTGTTTTTACGTTTTTTTCCCTGTAATTCATTTCTAATCTCATAACATTGTGGTCAGAAAAGATGCTTGATATGATTTCAATTTTCTTAAATTTACTGAGGCTTGATTTGTGCCCCAAGATGTGATCTATCCTGGAGAATGTTCCATGTGCACTTGAGAAGAAAGTGTAATCTGCTCTTTTTGGTTGAAATGGCCTATAAATATCAATTAAATCTATCTGGTCTTTTGTGTCATTTAAAGGTTGTGTTTCCTAATTTTCTGTTTGGATGATCTGTCCGTTGGTTTAAGTGAGGTGTTAAAGTTCTACACTATTATTGTGTTACTGCCGATTTCCTCTTTTATAGCTGTTAGCAGTTGTTTTATGTATTGAGATGCTTGTATGTTGGGTGCATATATATTTATAATTGTTATATCTTCTTCTTGGATGGATCCCTTGATCATTATGTAGTGTCCTTCTTTGTCTCTTGTAACATTCTTTATTTTAAAGTCCATTTTATCTGATATGAGTATTGCTACTCCAGGTTTCTTTTGATTTCCATGGAATATCTTTTTCCATGCCCTCACTTTCAGTTGGTATGTGTCCTTAGGTCTGAAGTGGGTCTCTTGTAGACAGCATATTTATGGGTCTTGTTTTTTATCCATTCAGCAAGCCTGTGTCTTTTGGTTGGAGTATTTAATCCAGTCACATTTAAGGTAATTATCAATATGTATGTTCCTATTCCCATTTTCTTAATTGTTATGAGTTTATTTTTTCTTTTAAAATAAATTTATTTATTTTTGGCTGTGGTAGGTCTTCGTTGCTGAGTGCAGGCTTTCTCTAGTTGTGAGCGGGGGCTACTCTTCATTGTGGTGCATGGGCTTCTCATTGTTGTGGCTTCTCTTGTTGTGGAGCAAGGGCTCTAGGCGCATGGGCTTCAGTAGTTGTGGCACGTGGGCTCAGTAGTTGTGACTTGCAGGCTCTAGAGCGCAAACTCAGTAGTTGTGGGACATGGGCCTAGTTGCTCTGTGGCATGTGGTATCTTCACTGCGCCACCAGGGAAGACCTATGAGTTTGTTTTTGTAGGTCCATTTCTTCTCTTGTGTTTCCCACTGAAAGAAGTTCCTTTGGCATTTGTTGTAGATCAGGTTTGATGGTGCTGAATTCTCTTAGCTTTTGCTTGTCTGTAAAGCTTTTGATTTCTCCATCGAATCTGAATGAGATCCTTGCTGGGTAGAGTAATCTTGGTTGTAGTTTCTTCCCTTTCATCACTTTAAATATATCATGCCACTCCTTTCTGGCTTGTAGAGTTTCTGCTGAGAAATCAGCTGTTAACGTTATGGGAGTCCCTTGTATGTTATTTTTCGTTTTCCCCTTGTTGCTTTCAATAATTTTTGTCTTCAATTTTTGTCAATTTGATTACTGTGTGTCTTGGCGTGATTCTCCTTGGGTTTATCCTGCCTGGGACTCTCTGTGCTTCATTGACTTGGGTGGCTATTTCCTTTTCCATGTTAGGGAAGTTTTTGACTATAATCTCTTCAAATATTTTCTTGGGTACTTTCTCTCTGTCTTCTCCTTCTGGGACCCCTATAATGCGAATGTTGTTGCGTTTATTGTTTTCCCAGAGATCTCTTAGGCTGTATTCATATCTTTTCATTCTTTTTTCTTTATTCTGTTCCGTGGCAGTGAATTCCACCATTCTGCCTTCCAGGTGTCTTATCCGTTCTTCTTCCTTAATTATTCTTGTATTGATTCCTTCTAGTGTATTTTTCATTTCAGTTATTGTGTTGTTCATCTCTGTTTGTTTGTTCTTTAATTCTTCTAGGTGTCTGTTCTTTAATTCTTCTAGGTCTTTGTTAAACATTTCTTGCATCTTCTCGATCTTTGCCGCCATTCTTTTTCCGAGGTCTTGGATCATCTTCACTATCGTTATTCTGAATTCGTTTTCTGGAAGGTTGCCTATCTCCACTTCATTTAGTTGTTTTTCTGGGGTTTTATCTTGTTCCTTCATCTGGTACATAGCCCTCTGCCTTTTAATTCTGTGTGTCTTTCTGTGAATGTGGTTTTTGTTCCACAGGCTGCAGGATTGTAGTTCTTCTTGCTTCTGCTGTCTGCCCTCTGCTCTCCGTAATCTTTTGTATGAACAAACCACAGTTTGTCTACTGTTGGTGGGCATTTGGGTAGTTTCTAGTATGGAATTATTACAGATAGTTCTGATATCATTCTGTTATGTGATTTTGGTAAATAAACAAACAAACTTCCACGTTTCTGTTGAATCTGTAGTGAGGAGTGGAAGTACCGCCTCATAGCCAGGCATACATGGAGTCTTAGTGGACCCTGCCCAAGGGTTCTTCAAAGGCTGTGTCAGTTTGCACTCCCACCAGCAGCATTTGAGAGTTCTGGTGCCTTAACATTGTCACCAACACTTGACCAATACCATACTGCCTTAATTATTCAGTTGATAGTACGCTTTCACATCTGGTAGAGATAGTTCCTCTTGATTATTCTTTTCTTGGAGTTTTCTTGCCTAGTCTTGTTTATTTTTCCATATGAAATTTAGAAATCAGTTTGTCTTGTTTTAGGGTGAAAGCGGGGGGTGGAAGTAGGGCATCCTTTTGTTGTTTTTATTGGGATCCCATTAAATTTATGCACTAACTAGGGAAAATTGACATCCTTATGAATCTGAAACAATCTAAAAACACAGTTTGCATTTTTATTTGTTAAAGTGTACTTTTTTCTCCTTGACTGTTTTAAAGATTTCCTTGTTTATTCCTAAGTATCTTTTTATTGTAGATGGGGTCTTTTCTATCTTCTGTTGTTTTTTAGGTATATATGAAAGCTTTTGATTCTGTTTATCAATTTTATATCCAATTACCTATTAAGTTCTCTTATTATTTGTTATAGTTTTTCACTGTTAATTCTTTTGGCTTTTTCAAGTATATTAGTATATTGCCTACATACAAATAGTTTTGTCTTTTCCTTTCCAGTTATGTTATATCATTTCTTTCTCTTGTTCAGTTGCATTGATATACCTCCATATTTTATCAAATGCAGTGATAAGCAGTGGTTGTCATAGTGGGCATCTTTGTTTTGTTCCTAACTTTAGAGAGACTGTCATTAGTGTTTCCTAATTTTATATCTTTTTCTCATGTTAAGAAAGCTACCACTGCTTCCTGTTTTTTTTTAACATCTTTACTGGAGTATAATTGCTTTACAATGTTGTGTTGGTTTCTGCTGTATAACAAAGTGAATCAGCTATATGTATACAGATATCCCCATATCTCCTTCCTCTTGCATCTCCCTTCCACCCTCCCTATCCCACACTGGTTTCTATTGTAATTTTTGTTGTTGCCTACTTGTTTTCTTTGTAAATCAGGGGTGGGTATTGAATATTGTTAAGTGCCCTTTAAGCATTTATAGCGGTAATCACATTGATTTCTCTTAGTTCTATTTGTAAATATATCGTAATACTTGTTATATTTTATAAATGTTTTATTTTGAATGTTTACATCAATATCATGGAATGTTAGCTGATTTGGGGGGTATTTTATTTATTTTAAACTTTTTATTTTATATTGGAGTATAGCCGATTAACAATGTTTTGATAGTTTCAGGTGCACGGCGAAGGGACTCAGCCATACATACACATGTATCCATTCTCCCCCAAACTCCCCTCCCATCCAGGCTGCCACATAACATTGAGCAGAGTTCCCTGTGCTATACAGTAGGGCCTTGTTGGTTATCCGTTTTAAGTATAGCAGTATTTACATGTCTATCCTAAACTCTCTGACTATCCCTTCTTTAGGGAGGTGGTGTATTTTAAAATCAGGTTTTGGTGTCAGTGCTCTTGCATCATTTATTAGTTTGCTAGGGCTGCCATAACAAAATACCACAGACTGAATTGCTTAAACAAAAATTAATTTTCTCACGGTTCTGGAGGCTAGAAGTCCAGGATTGAGGTGCCAGCAGAGTTGGTTTCTGTTGAGCCCTCTCTTCTGGTTTGCAGATGGCTGCCTGCTCACTGTGTCCCGATGTGGCCTTTCTTCTCTGTGCACAAGAGAGAGAGATCTCTGATGTCCTTTCCTCTTAAAAGGACACCAGTCCTTTCAAATTAGGGCCCCAACCTTTATGACCTCATTTACTTTATCTCCTTAAAGGCCCTGTTCCAAACGTAATCACATTGGGGGTTAGGCTTCAATGTATGAATTTTGGCGGTGGGGATACATAGTTCAGTTCATGAAGTGCCATAATGAGAATTTGCAAGTTTTCTATGCTTTGGAACAGTTGAAATAGCATTGGGATTATCTGCTCTTTAAAGATCTGGTGGGATTTTCCTGGTGGCGCTGTGGTTAAGGGTCTGCTTGCCAGTGCAGGCGACATGGATTTGATCCCTGGTCCAGGAAGATCCCACGTGCCATGGAGCAGCTAAGCCCGTGTGCCACAACTACTGAGCCGGTTTTGGTAGACTATATATATTTTTTCTATGAATTACCTATTCCAGATTTTTAATTTTACCTGCATAGGATTATGCAGGGTATATAGTCTTAGAAGATTAGCAAAATCTGTTTCAGTGGTTTTCTCTGACATTTCTTGTTTTATATTTTCTTGATAGTTACCTAGTAGTTGAAATATTTTATTGATGTGTTTCAGAGAATCAACTTTTTGTTTAATTTTTGTTTCTTTTTAAAGCTATGTATTTTCTGCTTTTTTATTGATTAATTCCTTTTGTGCTTTCTTTCAGTTAATCATCTTTTTTTCCTTCTCGAACTTTTGAGCTAGAAGTTTAATAAATATATTCTGTTTCATTTTTAATACTGTATTTAAGTCCATTGTAGAAAACATAGTCAAATAGCCACATCTAACTGTAGGGGAGGTTAGGAAATATGATAGCCATTTGCCCATCATTTCTTCTACAGTGGTAGAAACAGAAGCTGGATTTTTGGTGGATACTTAGGAGTCTCTGCTACACTCTCTAAATCCTTTTTAAATAAAAACAAATAATATGTACAAACAAAAAAACTTAAGTATAGAAACATGTAAAATGAAATGCAAATATTTTCTCTCTCCTTCTTATCAGTCTTTCCCAGAGGTAAGCACTATTAAGTTTCTTGTGTATCTTTCCAGAAAAAAATTTATATGTCAAATATATATCAATATATTTACTTTTAACTGAAAAAAGATTGTATTATAGACACTTCCACACCTTACTCTTTTTTCACTTTCTTTCCCTGTCATGGCATACAGGTCTACCTTATTCATTATAATGACTGTATAGTACTCCACTGTATGGATGGAACATTATTTAAACATTACCGTACTGATGGACATTTAGATCTTTTACAGTTTTTGTTGTTATAGCAGTGCTGCAGTAAACATCTGTGTGTATTAGTATGTTTTTGTGACTATATCCATTGGATCAGAACTTAGTAATGGAATTTTGTCAGTGGCATGAATTCTTAAAATTGTTTAAAAAAAAAAAAGAGGGGGAAGGTGGTATTTCTGGGTAGTCAAAGTCTCCTGAATACAAAACTCTACACATACTTGAAAAACTATATGTAGGCCAATAAGAAGAAAAAATAAAACTACCATTTCCATTCCTTTATCATAATTGTAAGACAGGAAACTACAAACTTCATATAACAATAAGTAGAACAATAAATACCACTTTTTAAAAAAAAATATTTATTTTTGGCTGTGCTGGGCCTCAGTTGTGGCACGCGGGATCTTTAGTCATGGCATGTGGACTCTTAGTTGCAGCATGCAGACTTCTTAGTTGTGGCATGCATGAGGGATCTAGTTCCCTGACCAGGGATCGAGCCCAGGCCCCCTGCATTGGAAGCTCAGAGTCTTAACCACTGGACCACCATGGAAGTCCCTAAGCACCACTTTCTAGTAGGACTGTTTCTTGAATTTTGGCAACAAGTCTCTGTGGAGAGCTGGAAGAAGTGTTGAGACACTGCTCAGAAGAAAGAGAAGGGAATTTAGAAGAAACCACTCAGGGAGAGGAAGTTCACTATAAGAGTGAAAATACTGGAAAAGAGTCCTGTTAGGTCAGAAGAGTTACTTAAGAGGAGGGACTTAAACATACACAAGAATCAAGAAAGCATGGAAGGGCATTCCTTCTAGGGAAGAAAAGATTAAAAAAGAAGAGAGAAGCACCTTTGGAAATTGTGAAGTGAAGGAAAAATGAAGAAAGAGGTAAATTTATGTGTCTACAAGATAAAAAAAACCCACTGAAGGTCATACTACCCCTTTCCCTACCACCCTCTTCTAATATCAAGACACCCATTAAGTAAGTGGCACTTTGTTATACTGACAGAAGAGGGTGCTCTTGAACTGGGAATCTTGTTCACCGTCCCAGACTGTCAACCCTGTCCACAAAATGCAGATACAAGTAGTTTATCTATACAGAGCTACTAAGATAAGAAAACCAAAAATGAGAACAAAAAACTTCAATTGACAAAACTCCCTTCATTGTAAAAGTTAGTCATTCAGCAGATGATCACACTGCAGTAGAGTTCAGTAGCCTCAAATCATCACCTGAGTTATGAAAATCAAATTCAGAAACTAATGACAGAATGGACATAAAATAGGAAGAAGTAAAGTTAGAGGTGACTGAATTAAAATGGTGGGGGACAAAATCATATATGAGAAGTGAAGACAGAATTATAAAGTGCTCTAGGGAGATTGCATTTGAATGAAATTTAATACGGAATGTTGAAGAAAAGTGGGAAAACAAGCAAAAGCATAAAGAAAAAGGTAAAAAAATCAGAAAAAAGTGACTGAAATGGAAGATAGGCAAAGAAGACTGAACATACATATAACTGGAGTGTCTGACGAAGGACAAACAGGAAGAGAATTAATGTTTAAAACTGTAATCCAAGAAGACATCCCAGAAAAAGACCCAGAGCTACATAATGAAAGAGCTCACTGAGTGTATGGGAAAATTAACCAAGAATGATCAAACTCGAGTAAATATCCATATATAACTACTAGATTTTTTTTGGCTGCACTGGGTCTTAGTTGTGGCATGTGGGATCTTTGTTGTGGCATGTGAGACCTTTAGTTGCGGCATGCAGACTTCTTAGTTGTGGCATGTGGACTCCTAGTTGCGGCTTGTGGGCTTCTTAGTTGTGGCATGTGGAATCCTAGTTGCAGCATGCATTCAGGATCTTGTTCTCCAACCAGGGATCGAACCCAGGCCCCCTGCATTGGTAACGTGGAGTCTTACCCACTGGACCACCAGGGAAGTCCCACTACTAGATTTTGAAAAGAAAAATCCTCAAGACTTTGGGGCAAAAAGATTAAATAACTTACAAAGATGGGAGAATTAGAGTAGCATCAGACTTTTCAAAAGCAACAACAAAGCAAGGCAACAATAGAGAAGCACTTCCTGGAGACTCCAGGAAAGACTAAAGATTTTATATCTGGCCAAGCTGATGTTCATGTATTAAGACTAAAGAAAACCAGCTAAAACTGAGGGATTTCTGTGTTCCCAGGCTCTTCTTGAGGAAGCTTCTAGAGGATGAGTTTCATCCAACCAAGAGATTACTGGACAAATTTTAGGAAAAGGATTGATGGTGCTTATTTAATTATAAGACCAGAATAAGGTTGGGAATGAGGGTAGAGAACAATGTATAAATGCTATGTTTCAGTTGCAGAAAAAAATGCCACTGAAAGATGGAAGAGAAGGAAGAGTGAAAGAGTATAGCAGAATAAGTATACTGATTGTTGTGACTCAACAGATATTAATAGTAGACAACCCAGTTAATAAGACATTAGATGAGGAAACAGACTAAGGGCATTAAAAAGGTATAATTACAAAGGTAACCACTAGACCAAAAATATAAATCTTTATAAACAGCAACATAAAACATATTACTTAAACAGTAAATGTAACATGGTACACAGAATAATTACAAGAATAAAAAACATCTGAAATACCAATAAATATGAATGGCCAAACTTATTTATTAAACTTATCTCATTTATTAAAAGAAAAGGATGTTCAATTTCCCTCATAAAGCAAGACCAACTATATGTGGTGTACAAGGGACAAAGTGATTCTGAAAAGTTAAACGTAAGGGATGGGGAAAGGTATGTCAGGAGAACAGAAACAATGCCGTGTGTGTGAGCCTAATATTGGGTGATGTGAAATTCAAGTATTTACTGTGACAAGGAAAGACATTTTCAAATGCTAAAAGCCATAATTCACAGTGATGATGTAAAAGATCTATGCCCTAAATGATAAAACTACCATCTTTAAAAAGGAGAAACTGTAGGATGTCCAAGGAGACATAGGTAGAAACAAATAATAATAGATTTAAATGTACCATAATTAGTACAAAGTAGGTCAAATGGACAAAAATAAGTAAGATATAGAAGACCTCAATAACATCACAGATAGATATTAAAGATCTATTTCAGACTTTACAGCCTGGTAATAGGCAATGAATCTTATTCTCAAGTGCACATGGAACATTCACAAAAGTTGATCACATATTTGGTCAGAAAGAAAGCATCCTAGCAGTCCATAAAGCAAAAATATTACAAAACACAATGATTAAGACTAGAAATTTATAGCTACAACAATAAAAGCACTGTCTCATTTAAAATAAATCTGTTAATTCTTGAATAAAAGGAGAAAATATAAGCCAAATGACAGAATTCTAAGAGAATAAAGATAATGAAAACACTACATATCAAAATCTATGGAATACTGTCTATGAGAGGAGGAAAATTTATAGCCTTAATTGCTTAGTGAAAAATGAAAGAAGGAAAAGAAACTAAATTCTCCATTCAAAAAGCTGGGGAAAAATATTCTAAAGAATAACAAGACAGGATTTAATAAGGATAAAAGCAGAAATTTTATGACTTGGGAAATAGAAAAATAGCTGTAACTAATGGAATAGAGTAACTACTAGCTAACTTAAAAAAAAAGGCACAAGTAAAAAAAAAAAAGGCACAAGTAAAAAGTGGAAAGGAGAAATGATAGAGATAGAAGAAATTTAAAAATCATAAGAGGTTAGATGAACTGGACATTTTATTTGGAAAATACATTTTACCCAAAATTGACCCCATTAGAGGTAGAAAGCCTAAGTGGACCAAATTACATAGTAGTTATTTCACAAAAATAGCACTAGACCCAGATAGTTTCATGTGGGAATTCTATGAAACCTTCCAAGACCAAAGAATCACAGTGCTACATAGATTATTTCAGATCATAGACAGTAAACACACACACACACACCCTGTACAAATTCTTTTTATGAAACAAGTATGACATTGATATACCTGAACCTGATATAGAACTGAAAAAGATTTCAGATTGGCATCATTTACCAATATTGATGCAACAATACCAAATAAATGTTAGCCAACAGACTCCAACACCATGTTAAAATTATATACCATGAGCAAGTGGGATTTATTGTAGGAATGCAAGGTTGGTTCTAGAAAATCTATAATGTACTGCATTAATAGATAGACTGGAGAAAGATTATATGGTTGTTTTCATACAATGCTGAGAAACGGCTTTAAGAAAGTTCAACACCCATTTCTAATAGGAACACTCAAGAAAGTAGGAATTGATGAATACTTAACATGATAGTTTAATATACACTTTTTCAAAACCAAGCATCTTAATATGGAAATACTTACACTAAGATCTGGGACAAGGCAAGGATGCTCTCTATCTCCACTATTATTTAACATTGTACTGGAGGTATTAGCCAATGCAATTTGATAAAGAAGAAGATCAATTAGAGGCAAAAAGCTTTGCAAAAGTTGACCTATGCTTGTGTATGACATAATATGCTAAAAATCCTAGGGAATGCGTGATAAAACTGAAACAATAAATAGGGAACAGGATATAAAATTAACCTAGGAATAGTCTTCATATACACAAACAGTAACCAATTATATTGTGGTAATGTAAACACTCATTTTGCATAGCAATAAAGATAAAATATTTAGTGATAAACTTATGGGGCAAATTTTAAAACTTCTGAAAAACATGAAAACAGACTTGAACAGATGCAGAGACATCCCTTGTTCCTGGATATTGAGTTAATATAAAAACATCAAAAGAAAAGCTATGGCCATATCCTTTATTAAAGCATGCTGTAGTTAAAACAGTGTAGTCCTGGCACATAAATAGATCAGTGGAATAGAATAGAAAAGCTAGAAGTTGATTCAAGTACATATAGAATTCTGGTACATATGATAAAGGTATTATGTCAAATTCCATGGGCAAAGATTAGCTCTTCAATAAATGGTGCTAAGGAATTGCCTGGCAGTCCAGTGGTTAGGACTCTGCTCTCTCACTGCTGAAGGCCCGGGTTCAATCCCTGGTTAGGGAACTAAGATCCCACAAGCTGTGCAGTGTGGCTCCCCGCCCTGCAAAATAAATAAAGAAAGAAATGGTGCTAGACACCTGGATAGCTGGTTAGGAAAATATAAAATTTTATTTGTAGTTTATACCATATGCAAAAATAAACTAATAATAGATCAGAGAACTAAATATAATAAGTGAAATATTTAAAGAAAGCATAGATGAATTTCTCTAACTTTAGGAGAAGGTAAAGGATTTTGAACTATGATTTAAAATTCAGTTTCAGTTAAAACATTGATAAATATGACTATATAAACATTTAAAAATTCCACTCTGCATAGCAAAAAAATACATGAAGTTAAAAGACACCCAGGGGGACTTCCCTGGTGGCACTGTGGTTAAGAATCCACCTGCCATCGCAAGGGACACAGGTTTGAGCCCTGGTCCAGGAAGATCCCACATGCCACGGAGCAGCTAAGCCTGTGCATCACGACTACTGAGCCTGCACTCTAGAGCCTGTGAGCCACAACTACTGAGTCTGCGTGCCACAACTGCTGAAGCCTGCGTGCCACAATTATTGAAGCCTGAGCACCTAGAGCCCGTGCTCTGCAACAAAGAGAAGCCACCACAGTGAGAAGCCCACGCACAGCAACAAAGAGTAGCCCCTGCTCGCCACAACTAGAGAAAGCCCGCGCACAGCAGCGAAGACCCAGCGCAGCCATAAATGAATGAATGAATGAATGAATGAATGACAACCAGGAATTCCCTGGTGGTCCAGTGGTTAGGACTCCATACTTCTACTGCAGGGGGCACAGGTTCAATCCCTGGTTGGGGAACTAAGATTCTGCATGCCTCGTGGTGTGGCCTCCCCCCAAAACAACAACAACAACAACAACAACAAAAAAGACAACCAGCAAACTGGGAGAAAATATTTGCAACATATATCACAAGTAAAGGACCAATATCCCTAATACATAAAGAACTTTTTTAAAAATTGAAGGAATAAAGACTAAAACTGATAGAAAAGCAGGCAAAAATCATGAATATATAGCTCACAAAAGAAGATACAAAATGGACCTTAAACATATTTGAAAGATGTTCAGCTTTACTCATAAAGCTAGAAATGCAACTTAAAATTATACTGAGTTATTTCTCTTTTGTCAGATTGGCCAGTGATTCAAAACTTGAAAATACTTTCCATGGCAAGTCTGTGGGGAAGCAGACACTGTCATGTGTTGATGGTAAGAGCTATCTGAGAGTTTGCCCTGGCAGTCCCACTTCTAGGAATTTACCCTGAAGATACACTTCCCACTTTACACAATTATAGATGCACAAGGTTCCTACTGTTACAGTGTTATTTATAATTGCAAAGTATTCTAAACAACCTGAATGTAAGTGTCAAAATAGTGTACACAACACATAGGAGATTGGTTGAATAAACTTTGGTACGTCCACACAATGGAGTACTATGCAGGAGTGAAAAAGAGTGAGGAAAAGCTCTATGAACTGATATGGAGTGATTTCCAGGATATACTGTTAAGTGAAAAAACTCAGAGTGCAAGAGAGAAACTCAGAGTGTGAGAGAGTATCTATAATTTGTTACTTTCCATCTAAGGTGGAAGGGGAATTAAAAATCTATAAATGTATCTACTCATTTTTGCAGTGCACACACAAAGGATAAATCAGAAAGTGATGACATTAATAACAGGGTGAGGGAGTTCCCTCGTGGTCCAGTGGTTAGGACTCAGCACTTTCACTGCTGTGGGCCCGGGTTTGATCCCTGGTTAGGGAAATAAGATCCCGAAAGCTGTGCAGCACTGCAAAAAAAAACCCAAAATAAAAACATCGTGAGTGGAAGGGATGGGGAGTGACACTATTAACCTATATTAATGTTTACATACTAAAAATAAAATCAAGACAGGGTGGGGGTAAACCTTTGAAATAAAAACAAATGAAACTGTTTCAAATGAATAACTTTTGAATGCAATATTTTGACTATATACCTTTAGTCTAATGACAGAAATAGTCATAAAGAAATACTGAATATTAGGTTTTTGTTTTTTTGCTGTCATATGGGTTAGCAATTCTGAAACCATTTCATTTACATTTGAGGATTGAATAATAACTACATTTTGAGGATAATGGGAGTTAGATGTCCACTATAGGAGAAAGGAGTTATAGTATGGAAAGGGGGATACTAGAATGAACCCTGTAGTTGAATTGGAAGTTGGAATTGGAGTTATCAGTATGAACTCCTGGTTTTCATATTACTTACAGAAATGTGTGTGTGTGTGTGTGTGTGTGTGTGTGTGTGTGTGTGTGTATGTATGTAGATCTCCTAGCTCTGTGCTCTGGGCTAGCTTCTTAGAAGCAGCCATTTATTCTAACCCCCACCCTTGGGGACCTGGGTCCCTTGGAGAAATGGCTGATTCTAGGGCTTGGGGCAGGAAAAAAATACAAGATGAACCTGAAAGTAAGGTAATTCCAGAATGTAAGGTAATGCTCAAAGAATGATGGAGAAGCATCAAAAGGGCATAGGATCCACCTTGAATGAGCTCTCACTGTCAAATGTGGGACACTTTGAACATAAAATAAATGTTGGTGGTAAAGATTACAATCCACATAATAAAACAAAAATCTATACCTTCATACTGTGGATTTCCCATAAGTAAATGGGAAGGGCAAAGACATTTTTGACAATAGAATACCAAGTAATAAATGGAGAAGGAAAAATGGAGTTAGAAAAATTGTTTGGCAGTTATCATGGCAGAAATTGGGTTAATAATCAAGGATCATCTATGAAGGCTAACTAAACCTACTAGGTAAAAGCTTGATGAAGCATAGGATTTTTACATAGTTTCAGAATATTTCCCTACAAAATACTTATTAATTACAAGTGGAAAAATAGTAACTTTACAGGGGAGAAACCTGACATATATCACCACCATTAATGGACAAATTGACATCATGTGCCTTTTGATGTGATGCACTTGAGAGGGTCACTTCTGTGATATTCTGCCAAAAATGCTTTACCTGAAATTAAACATGAACAAACATGAAACCCAAATAACCAAGTAACTGACCTGTAGTCTTCAAAGATGTTATGAACATAAAAGACAAAGATTGAGGGGAAAGAATCAAGGCAGGCTAAAGAGACCACATGACCACTCAGAGTACCAAGTGATCTTGGGTCAGGTTCTAGAACCAGATTTTTGTTGCTATAAGGGATGTTATTGGAATAACTGGTGAAATTTGAATAAGGTTTTATAATAGATAATAATATATTAATGTTAATTTCCTGATTTTGATAATATCACTGAAGTTATAGAAGAGAATGTCCTGTTCTTAGGAGGTAGACACTTAGGTACTTAGAGGTAAAGAGGCGTCGTGTCTGTAACTTATTCTCAAAACAGTTCAGGAAAAAAAGTTGTGTGTATGGACATATATATAGTTAGAGAATATATATACAGACACATACTTAAGAGACAGACAGAAAAGCAGGGAAGGCAGGTTGGGAGAGGGAACTATGAAGCTTACATGGTAAAACGTTAATAAGTGGGGAATCTGGGTGAAGGATATTTAAATTTTTTTGTATTCTGGAAATTTTTATGAAAGTTTGAAATGATTTCAAAGTAAGGTAAAAAAAAATGTATTAAATATGCCAAGTTCAAATAGAACCTTTAAAAAAGACTGTACTGGTTTATCCTCTTCCATTTGTGTACGAGAGTGTTTTCCCTTCCAGCAGGGAGGAGGTACTGCCTCTGCCTGTTGTCCTGCTTCCTGGGAGAACCTGTGGTAGGGAGTAGCTATCCAGCCTGTAATTCTGTAAATGTCTGTCATTCTATAATGGAGTTGGATCTTGTTTATCATTTTGAGCTCAAGAGTAAATTTATCCCTGCAGGTTGTTGATGAGCGAGAATTTTTTGAGATCATGCCCAGTTATGCCAAGAACATCATCGTTGGTTTTGCAAGAATGAATGGGAGGACTGTTGGAATTGTTGGCAACCAACCTAAAGTGGCTTCAGGTAGGAGGGAGACACTCTCATAGACCTTGGGGGGTGGTTGGGAGCCAGGGCTGCCTGGGCCCAAGGTGCCCATCTTCTGCCTTTTCCTCAGACACAGTCTTCAGTGGCTAGAGAAAGAAACTCAAATATCAATAGCTGAAGTTGCGAAAGCTCCTTTGTCTCTTAATTTCTCAAAATTAACATAAGCATCTGAAAATGCTTCTTTCATGCTTCTCTAATTTTTTAAGGGTTTATAGATAACTTTCCTCCTCAACTTTTAAGGTCTTTACTTTTTCAGAGGCCTGCTTTCTGTTCCCCTAGTTACATTATGTCTCACCCACTAAACTGTGAGCCCCATGAGGCCAGGGGTGTTAGTGTCTTATTCACAGTTTTCTCTCTAGTGCCTTTGATGGTGCCAGGAGAACAGTTGGTCCGTGACAAGTTATATACGCTTTTAAAAATAAATAATTAATTAATTTGGCTGCATTGGATCTTCGTTGCTGCACACAGGCTTTCTCTAGTTGCAGCGAGCAGGGGCTACTCTTTGTTATGGTGCGTGGGCTTCTCATTTTGGTGGCTTCTCTTGTTGTGGAGCATGGGCTCTAGGCGTGTGGGCTTCAGTAGTTGTGGCATGCGGGCTCAGTAGTTGTGGCGCAAGTGCTTAGTTGCTCCGTGGCATGTGGGATTTTCCCGGACCAGGGCTCGAACCCGTGTCACCTGCATTGGCAGGCAGATTCTTAACCACTGCACCACCAGGGAAGTCCCTGATCCATGACAAGTTAACAGCATCTTGCTGTGTCTGTACCCCACAGCCTTCTGGTGAGATGGTCAGACTTGAGTAACAGCCAGGGTGTGGGGACTCTTCCATGGTTGTGCTCTGGGTGGGGTTGGGGTCTCTGGATAGTGCTTCCCTCCTTACTATTTTCCTTCTTAGGTTTCCTTTGAATCCCTATGTGGGACGCATACACCCTCCCTTTTTGACCTAGCCTCATCTTTTATTTCTGCTGTGACAGTTTCTCCTTGTCTTTAGAAAAAGGTTTGTAAAAGTGTTTTTTATTGTGGTAAAATATGTATAACATAAAATTTGCCATTTTGACCTTTTTTTTTTTGTTACTAAACTATGGTTGATTTGCAATATAGTGTTAGTTTCAGGTGTATAGCAAAGTGATTCAGCCATATGTGTGTGTGTGTATATATATATATATATATATATATATATGTACATATATAACCTTCAGATTCTTTTCCATTATAGATTATTACAAGATATTGAATATAGTTCCCTGTGCTGTACAATAAATCCTTATTGTTTATTTTGTATATAGTGGTGTGTATCTGTTATTCCCATACTCCTAATTTATCCCTCACCCCCTCGCCTTTCCTCTTTGGTAACCATAAGTTTGTTTTTTATGTCTGTGAATCTGTTTTTATTTCGTAAATAAGTTCATTTGTATTATTTTTTAGATTCCACATATAAGTGATAACATATAATATTAGTCTTTGTCTGACTTACTTCACTCAGTATGATAATCTCTAGGTCCATCCACATTACTTCAGATGGCAATATTTCATTCTTTTTTATGGGTGAGTAATATTCCATTGTGTGTGTGTGTGTGTGTGTGTGTGTGTGTGTGTGTGTGTGTGTGTGTGTGTATACACCATATCTTCTTTATCCATCCGTTGATGGACACTAAGGTTGCTTCCATTTCTTGGCTATTGTAAATGGTGCTGTTATGAACATTGGTGTGCATGTATCTTTTCGAATTAGAGTTTTTGTCTTTTCTGTATATGTACCCAGGAGTGGGGTTGCTGGATCATATGGTAGCTGTATTTTTAGTTTTCTTAGGAGCCTCCATAGTGTTTTCCACAGTGGCTGCACCAACTTACATTCCCACCAACAGTGCAAGAGGGTTCCCTTTTCTCCACACCCTCTTCAGCATTTATTATTTGTAGACTTTTTGATGATGGCCATTCTGACTGGTGTGAAATGTTGCCTCATTGTAGTTTTGATTTGCATTTCTCTAATAATTAGTGATGTTGAGCATCTTTTCATGTTCCTGTTGGCCATCTGTATGTCTTCTTTGGAGAAATGTCTGTTTAGGTCTTCTGCCCATTTTTTGATTGGGTTGTTTGTTTTTTTGATATTATTTTAACCATTTTTAAGGGTACAGTGCAGTGGCGTCAATTACATTCACAATGTGTGAACCCATTAGCACTAACATTCCCCCCTAAATTTCAAATCATCCCAAACAGACAATTCATTTCCATCCTACCTCCCACCCTTGGTAATCTTAATCTACTCTCTGTGAATTTACCTATTCTAGATATGCCATATAAGTAGAATCATACAATATTTGTTCCTTTGTGTCTGGCTTGTTTTACTTAGCATAATGTTTTCAAGATCCATTCATATTGTAGCATGTATCAGAACTTCATTTTAATTTTTCATGTCTATATAATATTCCATTGCATGTGTATAACTGCATTTTGTTTAATCATTTATCTGTTGATGGACACTTGGGTTGTTTCCACCTTTTTGCTATTGTGAATAATGTCACAGTGAACATTGGTGTACAAGTATTTGTTTGAAACCCTGTTTTCAGTTCTTTTGGGTATACACCTAGTTGTGGAATTACTGAGTAATATGGTAATTTTAGGATTACTTTTTTGGGGGAATATCACGCTGTTTTCCACAGTGGTTGCACTGTTTTACATTCTCCTTAGCAATGGACAGGGTTCCAATTTCTTCATACTCATCAACACTTGTTATTTTCTGGTATATTTTGATAATAGCCAGTCCTCATGGGTGTGATGTATTATCCCATTGTGGTTTTCATTTATATTTCCTTAATGATTAGGGATGTTGAGCATCTTTTCTTAGGCTTATTGGCTATTTGCATATCTTTGGAGAAATGTCTATTCAAGTCCTTTGCCCATTTTTTGATTACTTAGAGTTTTTTTGTTGTTGTTGAGTTACAAGCATTCTTTGTATACTCTGGATATTAAACACTTATCAGATAAATGATTTGCAAATATTTTCTTCCATTCTTTAGGTTTTCTTTACACTTTCTAGATAATGTCATTTGATATACAAAAGTTATAAAATTTGATGAAGTCTAATTCTCTTTCTCTCTCTCTTTGTTTTTGGTTGCTTGTGCTTTTGGAGTCATATATAAGAACTTATTTGCAAATCCAATGTCATAGAGCTTTTCCCCTATGTTTTCTTTTAGGAGTTTTATGCTTTTAGTTCTCACATTTAGGTTTGATCAGTTTTGAGTTAATTTTTACATATAGCTTAAGTTAGGGGTTCAGCTTCATTCTTCTTCTTTTTTTTTTTTTTTGGCAGTATGCAGACCTCTCACCGCTGTGGTCTCTCTCGTTGCGGAGCACAGGCTCCAGACGCTCAGGCCCAGCGGCCATGGCCCATGGGCCCAGCCGCTCCGCGGCATGTGGGATCCTCCCGGACCGGGGCACGAACCCACGTCCCTGCATCGGCAGGCGAACTCTCAACCACTGCGCCACCAGGGAAGCCCCATTCTTTTTTTTTTTAATAGATCTTTATTGGAGTATAATTGGTTCATGATACTGTGTTAGTTTCTGTTGTACCAAAGTGAATTCACCAAAGTGAAACAGCCATATGCATACATATGTCCCCATATCCCCTCCCTCTTGAGCCTCCCTTCCATCCTCCCTATTCCACCCCTCTAGGTCATCGCAAAGCACCGAGCTGATCTCCCTGTGCTATGCTGCTGCTTCCCACTAGCTAATTATTTTACATTTGGTAGTGTATATATGTTGATGATACTCTCACTTCACCCCAGCTTCCCTCTCCCACCCTGTGTCTTCAAGTCCATTCTCTATATCTTTATTCCTGCCCTGCAATTAGGTTCATCAGTACCATTTTTTAAAATATTCCATATATATGCATTAGCATTTGTAGAGAGCTTCATTCTTTTGCATGCGGAAATTCAGTTATCCCAGCACCATTTGTTGAATAGACTCTTCTTTCCCTTTTGAATGGACTTGGCATTTTTGTCAGACATCAGTGGGCTGTAGATATATGAGTTTATTTCTGGGGTCTCAATACTATTCCTTTGGTCTGCAAGTCTATCCATGTTCTAGTATCGCACTGTTTTGATTACTGTAGGTTTGTAGTAAGTTTTAATATTGGGAAGTGTGAGTCTTCTCATGTTCTTCCTTTTCAGATTATTTTGGCTTTTTTGGGACCCTTGCAATTCCATATGGATTTGACTGTTGGCCTTTCCATTTCTACAGAAAAGGTTGTTGGAATTTTGGTAGTGATTGCATTGAATCTGCTGATCACTTTATGAAGTATTGACATTTTAACAATGTAAAGTTTTCTAACTCATGAACACAGGATGTCTTTCCATTTATTATTTATTTATTTTAAATTTTTGGCTGTGTTGGGTCTTCATTGCTACACATGGGCTTTCTCTAGTTGTGATGAGTGGGGGCTACTCTCTGTTGCGGTGCATAGTCTTCTTATTGCAGTGGCTTCTCTTGTTGCTGAGCATGGGCTGTAGGTGCGTGGGCTTCAGTAGTTGCAGCACGTGGGCTCAGTAGTTACGACATGCAGGTCCCAGAGTGTGCGGGCTTCAGTAGTTGCGGTTTGTGGGCTCAGTAGTTGTGGCTTGCAGGCTTTAGAGAGCAGACTCAGTAGTCATGGTGCACAGGCTTAGTTGCTCCGTGGCATGTGGGATCTTCCCAGCCCAGGGATCAAACTCACATCCTCTGCATTGTTAGGCGGATTCTTAACCACTGCGCCAAAAGTGATGTCCCCTTTCCATTTATTTTGGTCTTCATTTATTTCTTCAGCAGTGTTTTGTAATTTTCACTGCACAGGTCTTTAACGTCTTGGTTAAATTTACTCCTGTTTTATTCTTTTAGTTGCTATTGTAAATGGAATTCCTTTCTCAATTTCTTTTTTGGATTGTTCATTATCGGTTTTATAGAAAGACATCTATGCAACTGCTTTTTGTTTGCTGATCTTGTAACCTGCAACTTTGCTGAATTTATTAGATTTAGTAGCTTTCTTGTAGATTCTCTGGAATTTTCTACATATAGGATCATATTTAATGCATATAAAGGTAGTTTTACTTCTTCTTCTCCAATTTAGATGCCTTTTATTATTATTTTTTCTTGTCTAATTGCTCTGGCTGGAACTTCCAACACAGTGTTGAATAGCAATAGTGCCATTGGGCATCCTTGTCTTGTTCCTGATCTTAGGGAGAGAACTTTGTGTTTCACTATAGAATATGATGTAAGCTGTGGGTTTTTCATATATGGTCTATGTCATGTTGGGGAAATTTCCTTCTATTTGTAGTTTTCTGAGTGTTTTATCATGAAAGGTGACAGATTTTGCCAAATGCCTTTTCTATGTCGATTGAGTTGATCATGTAGCTTTTGTCCTTTGTTCTATTAATGTGTTGTATTATACTGATTGATTTTTTTGTATATTGAACCACTTTTGCATTCCTGGGATATATCCCATTTGGTTATGGTGTCTAATCTTTTTTTTTTTTTTAAATAAACTTTATTTTTTAGAGCTTCTTTTAGCTTCACAGTAAAATTGAGTGGAAACAACAGAGCATTCCCATATATACTCTGTTTTCACACATGTACAGCCTACCCCACTATCAGTATTCTGAACCAGAGCACTGTGTCTGTTACAATTATGGAATGTACATTGACACATCATTACAAGTCCATGGTTTACTATAGGGTTGACTCTTGGCGTTGGATATTCTGTAGGTTTGGATAAATGTGTAATGATATGTATCCACCATTTGCAGCATCATATAAAATAGTTTCACTTGCCCTAAAAATCCTCTGTGCTCCACCTATTCATCACTCCCTTCCCCCTAACCCTGATAGCCTGATAAACCCCTGGCAACCACTCATCCTTCTACTGTTTCCATAGTTTTCCTTTTCCAAAATGTCATATAGTTGGAATCATACAGTATGTAGCTTTTTCAGATTAGCCTCTTCCGGCTAGTTATATGGAGGAAGCTGGTCTGAGAAGGCCACATACTCTATGATTCACGTTTCCTCTGTGTCTTTTCACGGCTTGATAGCTGATTTCTTTTTAGTGTTAATATTACATTGTCTAGATATATCACAGTTCATTTATCCATTCACCTACTGAAAGACATCCTGGCTACTTTTAAGTTTTGGCAGTTATTAATAAAGCTGCTAAAAACATTCGTGTGCAGGTTTTTATGTGGATGGAAGTTTTCAACTCATTTGGGTAAATACCGAGGAGCATGATTGCTGGCTCAAATGGTAAGAGTGTGTTTAGTTTGTAAGAAACTGCCAAACTGTCTTCCAGAGTGGCTGTACTAATTTGCATCCCCACCAGCAGTGAAGGAGACTTCCTATTGCTCCACATCCTTGTCAGCTTTTGGTGTTCTCAGTGTTCTGCATTTTGGCTATTGTGATGTGTGTAGTGGCATCTCACTTTAATTTGCATTTCCCTGATGACATATGATGTGGAGCATCTTTTCATATGCTTATTTGCCCTGTCTGTGTTTTCTTTGGTGAGGTATCTATTCAGATCTTTGGCCAGTTTTTAATTGGGTCATTTTCTTATTGTTGCGTTTGTTTGACCTAAACAGAGGTAAACTCAAAAAGATTAGTTTATTCAGGAATAGCAGAGGAACTGTAATTTAGGACAAGCAAACCGTAGCAAGCTACAGGTGAGTCCATTGAGGGTTTGGGGCAGGTTGTATTTATGGACAGGAAATGTAAAGAGGGGAGAGTCCAGTTAGAGTCAGTTAAAATAAACAACAAATGGAGACCAGCCTTGAAAACTTCCTGAGCAGATAAAATCAGTCCAGTCACAGAAACAAAACTCAATTCAGCCCACTTGGTGAGTCCATCCTGACCTGGGTCATCTCCCATTCATGAAACTTCCCAAGGTTGATATGAGATAACCCCTGATCAACCCCCTGTCATCTGAGAAAATGTTGGCACTATCAGTGTTCTGTAAATCAGGCCTTTAAAGGAAATCCGTTTCTTAGTCCTTAAGTTTTTGTCTTCCTGAGGGCACTGTGTGAGATTTTCCAATTACATCCTCCAGTTCTATTTTAGATTGAAATTCTTTCACAAGTTTTGAGAGTTCTTTGTATATGTTAGATAGCAATCCTTTATCAGATTGTGTGTTTTGCAGATACTTTCTCCCAGTCAGTGGTTGTCTTCTCATTCTCTAGACAGTGTCTTTCACAGAGAAGAAGTTTTTAATTTTAGTGAAGACCAGCTTACCAATTATTTCTTTCATAGATCATGCCTTTGAAAGTAGTGTATCTAAAACGTTGCTGCTATTTCCAGGGTCACCTAGGTATTCTCCCATGTTACCTTCTATGAGTTTTATAGTTTTGTGTTTTACATTTAGGTCTCTGGATCCATTTTGAGTTAATTTTTGTTAAAGGTATAAGGTTTGTCTACATCAGTTTTTTTGGATGTGGATGTCTAGTAGTTCCAGCATCATTTGTTAAAAAGACTGTTTTTCTTCCATTGTATTACTTTTGGTCCTTTGTCAAAGATCAGTTGATTATATTTATGTAGGTCTATTTATGTAGGTCTATTTATATTATGTAGGTCTATCTGGGCTCTTTATTCTGTTCCATTGATTTGTTTCACCAATACCATACCCCTGGATGATATTGAGTATTTCTATCCATGAACATGGAATATCTCTACTTACTTAGCTTTTTTATTTTGTTCATCAGAGTTTTGTAATTTTCCTCATATAGATCTTGTTTTGTTAGATTTATGCCTATGTATTTTTTTGGGGGGATGGGGGTGCGCTAATGTAAACGGTATTCTATTGTTAGTTTCAAATTCATTGCTGGTATACAGGAAAGTGATTGACTTTAATAAATTCACTTTGTGTCCTGCAGCTTTGCTATAATTATTAGTTTCAGCAGTACTTTTGTTCTTTAGGATTTTCTACATAGACAGTCATGTCATCTGTAAACAAAGAAAGTTTGATTTCTTCCTTCCCAATCTGTATGCCTTTTATATATTTCCTTTCCTTGTTCCATTGTATTAGCGAGGACTTCCAGTACGGTTTTGAAAAGGAGTGGTGAGAGGGCACATTCTTGCATTATACCTGATCTTGGTGGGAAAGCTTCTGGTTTTTCACCATTACGTATGATGGTAGCTATAGGTTTTTGTAGATGTTCTTTATGAAGTTGAGAAAGTTCCCCTGTATTTCTAGTTTGCTGAGAGTTTTTATCATGAGTAGGTGTTGGATTTTGTGAATGGTTTTCTAGATCTATTGATATGTGGCCATGCCACGCAGCTTGCAGGATTTTAGTTTCCCAACCAGGGACTGAACCCAGACCCTGTCAGTGACAGCATGGAGTCCTAACCACTGGACCACCAGGGAATTCCCTGCATTTGTTTTTTAAATCATGTAAGAAATAAAAAGTGGTGTTACAGGAGATAGGAGAAGATGGCGGAAGAGTAGGACGTGGAGATCACCTTCCTCCCCACAGATGCATCAGAAATACATCTACACGTGGAACTGCTCCTATAGAACACCCACTGAACGCTGGCAGAAGACCTCAGACCTCCCAAAAGGCAAGAAACTCCCCACGTACCTGGGTAGGGCAAAAGAAAAAAGAAAAAACAGAGACAAAAGAATAGGGATGGGACCTGCACCAGTGGGAGGGAGCTGTGAAGGAGGAAAGGTTTCCACACAGTAGAAGCCCCTTTGCGGGCAGAGACTGCGGGTGGCGGAGGGGGGAAGCTTCAGAGCCACGGAGAAGAGCACAGCAACAGGGGTGCGGAGGGCAAAGTGGAGAGATTCCTGCACAGAGGATCGGTGCTGACCAGCACTCACCAGCCTGAGAGGCTTGTCTGCTCACCTGCCGGGATGGGCTGGGGCTGGGAGCTGAGGCTCAGGCTTCGGAGCTTAGATCTGAAGGGGTTAGTGCCATGGCTAGCCAGGAGGGAGTCTGGGAAAAGTCTTGAGCTGCCGAAGAAACAAGAGACTTTTTCTTGTCTGTTTCCTGGTGCGCGAGGAGAGGGGATTAAGAGCGCTGCTTAAAGGAGCTCCAGAGATGGGCACGTGCCGCAGCTATCAGTGCAGACACCAAAGACGGGCATGAGACGCTAAGGCTGCTGCTGCAGCCACCAAGAAGCCTGTGTGCAAGCACAGGTCACTATCCCCACCTCCCTTTCCCAAAGCCTGTGCAGCCCGCCACTGCCAGGGTCCCGTGATCCAGGGACAACTTCCCCGGGAGAACGCATGGTGCGTCTCAGGCTGGTGCAACGTCACGCAGGCCTCTGCCGCCTCAGGCTTGGTCCGCACTCCGTACCCCTCCCTCCCCCCAGCCTAAGTGAGCCAGAGCCGTCGAATCAGCGGCTCCTTTAACCCCGTCCTGTCTGAGTGAAGAACAGACGCCCTCAGGCGACCTACATGCAGAGGCGGGGCCAAATCCAAAGCTGAGCCCCGGGAGCTGTGCGAACAAAGAAGAGAAAGGGAAATTTCTCCCAGCAGCCTCAGAAGCAGCGGATTAAAGCTCCACAATCAACTTGATATACCCTGCATCTGTGGAATACCTGAATAGACAACCAATCATCCCAAATTAAGGAGCCCTGTGGATGAAAAGCTCTTGGTGCTGCAGCCAGGAGTCAGTGCTGTGCCTCTGAGGTGGGAGAGCCAACTTCAGGACACTGATCCACAAGAGACCTCCCAGCTGCACATAATATCAAACAGCAAAAATTTCCTAGAGATCTCCATCTCAACGCCAGCACCCAGCTTCACTCAACGACCAGCAAGCTACAGTGCTGGACATCCTATGCCAAACAACTAGCAAGACAGGAACACAACCCCACCCATTAGCAGAGAGGCGGCCCAAAATCATAATAAGTCTACAGACACCCCAAAACACACCACCAGACGTGGACCTGCCCACCAGAAAGACAAGATCTAGCCTCATCGACCAGAACACAGGCACTAGTACCCTCCACCAGGAAGCCTACACAACCCACTGAACCAACCTTAGCCACTGGGGACAGACACAAAAAACAACAGGAACTACGAACCTTCAGCCTGCAAAAAAGGAGACCCTAAACACAGTAAGATAAGCAAAATGAAAAGACAGAAAAACACACCGCAGATGAAGGAGCAAGATAAAAACCCATCAGACCTAACAAATGAAGAGGAAATAGGCAGTCTACCTGAAAAAGAATTCAGAATAATGATAGTAAGGTTGATCCGAAATCTTGGAGATAGAATGGACAATAGAATGGACAAAATGCAAGAATCAGTTAACAAGGACCTAGAAGAACTAAAGATGAAACAAGCAACGATGAACAACACAATAAATGAAATTAAAAGTACTCTAGATGGGATCAATAGCAGAATAACTGAGGCAGAAGAACGGATAAGTGACCTGGAAGATAAAATAGTGGAAATAACTACTGCAGAGCAGAATAAAGAAAAAAGAATGAAAAGAACTGAGGACAGTCTCAGAGACCTCTGGGACAACATTAAACGTACCAACATTCGAATTATAGGGGTTCCAGAAGAAGAAGAGAAAAAGAAAGGGACTGAGAAAATATTTGAAGAGATTATAGTTGAAAACTTCCCTAATATGGGAAAGGAAATAGTTAATCAAGTCCAGGAAGCACAGAGAGTCCCATACAGGATAAATCCAAGGAGAAATACGCCAAGACACATATTAATCAAACTGTCAAAAATTAAATACAAAGAAAACATATTAAAAGCAGCAAGGGAAAAACAACAAATAACACACAAGGGAATCCCCATAAGGTTAACAGCTGATCTTTCAGCAGAAACTCTGCAAGCCAGAAGGGAGTGGCAGGACATATTGAAAGTGTTGAAGGAGAAAAACCTGCAACCAAGATTACTCTACCCAGCAAGGATCTCATTCAGATTTGATGGAGAAATTAAAACCTTTAGAGACAAGCAAAAGCTGAGAGAGTTCAGCACCACCAAGCCAGCTCTACAACAACTGCTAAAGGAACTTCTCTAGGCAAGAAACACAAAAGAAGGAAAAGACCTACAATAACAAACCCATAACAAGTAAGAAAATGGGAATGGGAACACACATATCGATAATTACCTTAAATGTAAATGGACTAAATGCTCCCACCAAAAGACACAGATTGGCTGAATGGATACAAAAACAAGACCCATATATTTGCTGTCTACAAGAGACCCACTTCAGACCTAGAGACACATACAGACTGAAAGTAAGGGGATGGAAAAAGGTATTTCATGCAAATGGAAACCAAAAGAAAGCTGGAGTAGCAATTCTCATATCAGACAAAATAGACTTTAAAACAAAGACTATTAGAAGAGACAAAGAAGGACACTACATAATGATCAAGGGATCGATCCAAGAGGAAGATATAACAATTGTAAATATTTATGCACCCAACATAGGTGCACCTCAATACATAAGGCAAATACTGACAACCATAAAAGGGGAAATCGACAGTAACACATTCATAGTAGGGGACTTGAACACCCCACTTTCACCAATGGACAGATCATCCAAAATGAAAATAAATAAGGAAACACAAGCTTTAAATGATACATTAAATGAGATGGAGTTAATTGATATTTATAGGACATTCCATCCAAAAACAACAGAATACACATTTTTCTCAAGTGCTCATGGAACATTCTCCAGGATAGATCATATCTTGGGTCACAAATCAAGCCTTGGTAAATTTAAGAAAATTGAAATTGTATCAAGTATCTTTTCCGACCACAACGCTATGAGACTCGATATCAATCACAGGAGAAGATCTGTAAAAAATACAAACACATGGAGGCTAAACAATACACTACTTAATAACGAAGTGATCACTGAAGAAATCAAAGGGGAAATCAAAAAATACCTAGAAACAAATGACAATGGAGACACGACGACTCAAAATCTATGGGATGCAGCAAAAGCAGTTCTAAGAGGGAAGTTTATAGCAATACAATCTTACCTTAAGAAACAGGAAACATCTCGAATAAACAATCTAACCTTGCACCTAAAGCAATTAGAGAAAGAAGAACAAAAAAACCCCAAAGTTAGCAGGAGGAAAGAAATCATAAAAATCAGATCAGAAATAAATGAAAAAGAAATGAAGGAAACGATAGCAAAGATCAATAAAACTAAAAGCTGGTTCTTTGAAAGGATAAACAAAATTGATAAACCATTAGCCAGACTCATCAAGAAAAAAAGGGAGAAGACTCAAATCAATAGAATTAGAAATGAAAAAGGAGAAGTAACGACTGACACTGCAGAAATACAAAAGACAATGAGAGATTACTACAAGCAACTCTATGCCAAGAAAATGGACAACCTGGAAGAAATGGACAAATTCTTAGAAAGGCACAACCTGCCAAGACTGAATCAGGAAGAAATAGACAATATGAACAGACCAATCACAAGCACTGAAATTGAAACTGTGATTAAAAATCTTCCAACAAGCAAAAGCCCAGGACCAGATGGCTTCACAGGTGAATTCTATCAAACATTTAGGGAAGAGCTATCACCTATCCTTCTCAGACTCTTCCAAAATATAGCAGAGGGAGGAACACTCCCCAACTCATTCTACGAGGCCACCATCACCCTGATACCAAAACCAGACAAGGATGTCACAAAGAAAGAAAACTACAGGCCAATATCACTGATGAACATAGATGCAAAGATCCTCAACAAAATACTAGCAAACAGAATCCAACAGCACATTAAACGGATCATACACCATGATCAAGTGGGGTTTATTCCAGGAATGCAAGGATTCTTCAATATACGCAAATCAATCAACGTGATACACCATATTAACAAATTGAAGGAGAAAAACCATATGATCATCTCAATAGATGCAGAGAAAGCTTTTGACAAAATTCAACACCCATTTATGATAAAAACCCTCCAGAAAGTAAGCATAGAGGGAACTTTCCTCAACATAATAAAGGCCATATATGACAAACCCACAGCCAACATTGTCCTCAATGGTAAAAAACTGAAAGCATTTCCACTAAGATCAGGAACAAGACAAGGTTGCCCACTCTCACCACTCTTATTCAACATAGTTTTGGAAGTTTAGCCACAGCAACCAGAGAAGAAAAGGAAATAAAAGGTATCCAAATCGGAAAAGAAGAAGTAAAGCTGTCACTGTTTGCAGATGACATGATACTATACATAGAGAATCCTAAAGATGCTACCAGAAAACTACTAGAGCTAATCAATGAATTTGGTAAAGTAGCAGGATACAAAATTAATGCACAGAAATCTCTGGCATTCCTATACACTAAGGATGAAAAATCTGAAAGTGAAATCAAGAAAACACTCCCATTTACCATTGCAACAAAAAGAATAAAATACCTAGGAATAAACCTACCTAAGGAGACAAAAGACCTGTATGCAGAAAATTATAAGACACTGATGAAAGAAATTAAAAATGATACAAATAGATGGAGAGATATACCATGTTCTTGGATTGGAAGAATCAACATTGTGAAAATGACTCTACTACCTAAAGCAATCTACAGATTCAATGCAATCCCTATGAAACTACCACTGGCATTTTTCACAGAACTAGAACAAAAAATCTCACAATTTGTATGGAAACACAAAAGACCCCGAATAGCCAAAGCAATTTTGAGAACGAAAAATGGAGCTGGAGGAATCAGGCTTCCTGACTTCAGACTATACTACAAAGCTACAGTAATCAAGACAGTATGGTACTGGCACAAAAACAGAAATACAGATCAATGGAACAGGATAGAAAGCCCAGAGATAAACCCACGCACATATGGTCACCTTATCTTTGACAAAGGAGGCAGAAATGTACAGTGGAGAAAGGACAGCCTATTCAATAAGTGGTGCTGGGAAAACTGGACAGCTACATGTAAAAGTATGAGATTAGATCACTCCCTAACACCATACACAAAAATAAGCTCAAGATGGATTAAAGACCTAAATGTAAGGCCAGAAACTATCAAACTCTTAGAGGAAAACATAGGCAGAACACTCTATGACATAAATCACAGCAAGATCCTTTTTGACCCACCTCCTAGAGAAATGGAAATAAAAACAAAAGTAAACAAATGGGACCTAATGAAACTTAAAAGCTTTTGCGCAGCAAAGGAAACCATAAAGAAGACCAAAAGACAACCCTCAGAATGGGAGAAAATATTTGCAAATGAAGCAACTGACAAAGGATTAATCTCCAAAATTTATAAGCAGCTCATGCAGCTTAATAACAAAAGAACAAACAACCCAATCCAAAAATGGGCAGAAGACTTAAATAGACATTTCTCCAAAGAAGATATACAGAGTGCCAACAAACACATGAAAGAATGCTCAACATCACTAATCATTAGAGAAATGCAAATCAAAACTACAATGAGATATCATCTCACACCAGTCAGAATGGCCATCATCAAAAAATCTAGAAACAATAAATGCTGGAGAGGGTGTGGAGAAAAGGGAACCCTCTTACACTGTTGGTGGGAATGTAAATTGATACAGCCACTGTGGAGAACAGTATGGAGGTTCCTTAAAAAGCTACAAATAGAACTACCATATGACCCAGCAATCCCACTACTGGGCATATACCCTGAGAAAACCATAATTCAAAAAGAGTCATGTACCAAAATGTTCATTGCAGCTCTATTTACAATAGCCCAGAGATGGAAACAACCTAAGAGTCCATCATCGGATGAATGGATAAAGAAGATGTGGCACATATATACAATGGAGTATTACTCAGCCATAAAAAGAGACGAAATTGAGCTATTTGTAATGAGGTGGATAGACCTAGAGTCTGTCATACAGAGTGAAGTAAGTCAGAAAGAGAGAGACAAATACCGTATGCTAACACATATATATGGAATTTAAGAAAAAAATAATGTCATGAAAAACCTAGGGGTGAAACAGGAATAAAGACACAGACTTACTAGAGAATGGACTTGAGGCTATGGGGAGGGGGAAGGGTAAACGGTGACAAAGCAATAAAGAGGCATGGACATGTATACACTACCAAACGTAAGGTAGATAGCTAGTGGGAAGCAGCCGCATAGCACAGGGAGATCAGCTCGGTGCTGTGTGACCGCCTGGAGGGGTGGGATAGGGAGGGTGGGAGGGAGGGTGACGCAAGCGGGAAGAGATATGGGAACATGTATATATATAACTGATTCATTTTGTTGTGAAGCTGAAACTAACATACCATTGTAAAGCAATTATGCTCCAATAAAGATGTTTAAAAAAAAAAAAATTATTTATTTATTTATTTATTTTTGGCTGTGTTGGGTCTTCGTTGCTGCACGCGGGCTTTTTCTAGTTGCGGTGAGCGGGGGCTACTCTTCTTTGTGGTGCACGGGCTTCTCATTGCAGAGGCTTCCCTCATTGTGGAGCACGGGCTCTAGGCGCACGGGCTTCAGTAGTTGCAGCACGCAGGCTCAGTAGTTGTGGCTCATGGGCTCTAGAGCACAGGCTCAGTAGTTGTGGCACACGAGCTTAGTTGCTCTGTGGCATGTGGGATCTTCCCGGGTCAGGGATCGAACCCGTGTCCCCTGCATTGGCAGGCGGATTCTCAACCACTGCGCCACCGGGGAAGCCCTGAAGATTCTTTCTGTATGATGAGTCACTTCTCTCTTGCTACTTTCAAGATTCTGTCTTTGTCTTTCAATAATTTGACTATAATGTGTCTCGGTATGGGTGTGTATGAGTTTATCCTACTTAGAGTTTCTTGAATTTGTAGCTTCACATCTTGTGCCAAAATTGAGAAGTTTTTGGACATTCTTTCTTCAAATAATCTCTCTGCCCCTTTCTCTCTCTCTCTTCCTCTGGTACTGCCATGCGGTGTATGTCAGTTCTCTTGATGATATTCCATAGGTCCCTTAGTCTCTATTCACTTCATTTTTTCTTTTCTTTCTGTTCCTCAGACTGGATTATTTAAGTTTTCTTATCTTCAAGTTTCCTTATCCTTCTTGTCTACTCAGGTCTGTTGTTGAACCCCTGTAGTGAACTTTTCATTTCAGTTATTGTACTTTTCAGCCATGGAATTTCTGTTTGGTTCCTTTTTATAATTTCTCTTGATTGATATTCTCATTTTGTTCATAATTTTTTTTCCTGATTTTTTTAGTTCTTCATGTTTTCCTTTACTTCCTTGAGCATATTTAAGACAGTTGATTTAAAATCTTTGTTTAGTAAGTTTATTGTCTGGGCTTCTGCGGGATGGATTCTTTTATTTTGCTCATTTGAATGGCTGTACTTTCCTGTTGCTTTGTATGCTTTGCTATTTGTTGGAAACTGAACATTTGAATATTATAATGCGGTAACTCTGAAAATCATATTCTCCCCTTTTTCCAGAGTTTGAGGTTTTTTTGATTGTTCAGTGCTGTAGTAGTCCATTTTTCTAGTGACTTTTCCCAGCTGTTTTTGCAGAGGCTATATTCCTTGTTGTTTTCCTAAGCTTGTGTCCAGCTATTGTTTTAACAGAGATTACCTTGAACACCAGGTGCCAAAACAGACAAATAAGAAAACATCTCCCCTAGTCTTTGCAAATTGGCTTTGTACTGAGGCTGTCCTTCAACATGTAGCCAGACTTAAACTGAGTTTAGGTATCAGCCCAAGGTTAAAGCCTAAGGTCTTCTCAGGTCTTTTGTAATGTTATGTTTTCCTTTTAATTCATCTCAAGGTATTTTCTTTTTTAAAATTTTTTTATTGAAGTATAGTTGATTTACAATGTTGTGTTAATTTCTGCTGTACAGCAAAGTGACTCAGTTATACACGTATATATTCTTTTTCATTTTCTTTTCCATTCTGGTTTATCACAGAATATTGAATATATTGTTAGTTCCCTGTGCTGTATGGCAGAACCTTGTTGTTTATCCATTCTGTATATAATAGTTTGTGAGTCCCAAACTCCCAATCCTCCCCCACCCACGCTTGGCAACCACAAGTGTGTTTTCTATGTCTGTGAGTCTGTTTCTGTTTTGTAGACAAGTTCATTTGTGTCATATTTTAGATTCCACATATAAGTGATATCATATGGTATTTGTCTTTCTCTGCCTGACTTAATTCACTTAGTATGATCATCTCTGGGTCCATCCATGTTGCTGCAAATGGCATTATTTCATTCTTTTTAGTGACTGAATAATATTCCATTATATATATACCACATCATCTTTATCCATTCGTCTGTCACTGGACATTTAGGTTGTTTCCATGTCTTGACTATTGTACATAGTGCTTTTGTGAACATAGGGGTGCATGCATCTTTTTGAATTATAATTTTGTCTGGGTATATGCCCAGGAGTGGGGTTGCTGGATCATGTGGCAACCACCTGTGTAGGAGGGTTCCCTTTTCTCCAAACCCTCTCCAGCATTTATTACTTGTAGACTTTTTAATCATGGCCATTCTGACTCGTGTGAGGTGGTGCCTCATTATAGTTTTGATTTGCATTTCTCTAATAATTAGCAATGATGAGCATCTATTCATGTGCCTATTGGCCATCTGTATGTCTTCTTTGGAGAAATGTCTATTTAGGTCTTCTGCCCATTTTTCAATTGGGTTTTTGTTGTTGTTGTTAGTGAATTGTAGCTCTTTGTATGTTTTGGAAATTAAGCCCTTGTTGGTTGCATCATTCGCAAATATTTTCTCCCAGTCTGTAGGTTGTCTTTTCATTTTGTTTATGGTTCCTTTGCTGTGTGAAAGCTTATAAGCTTGATTAGGTCCCATTTTATATTTTTGCTTTTATTTCTGTTGCCCTGGGAGACTGACCTAAGAAAACATTGGTACAGTTTATGTCAGAGAATGTTTTGCCTATGTTCTCTTCTTGGACATTTATGGTGTCTTGTCGTATATTTATGTCTTTAAGCCATTTTGAGTTTATTTTTATGTATGGTGTGAGGGTGTGTTCTAACTTCATTGATTTATATGTGGCTGTACAACTTTCTTAACGCCACTTGCTGAAGGACTGTCTTTTCCCATTGTATATTCTTGCCTTCTTTGTCGAAGATTAATTGTCCCTAGGTGTGTGGGTTTGTTTCTGGGCTCTCTATTCCGTTCCACTGATCCGTTCAAAGTATTTTCTTATTTCCCTTCTCAGGTCTTTTCTGAACACGCATCTGGCTCTAGGCACGTCTGCGTCTTTCTGAAGTCCCTTGTATACACAGGTGATCTTGAATGCCCTAATTCCCCCCCCCAAACCCCCTCTCTCCCTGTTTTTTTCCTCCCAGGCCTTAGGAAATGTCAACCGTCATCTTTCACCCCAGATGTCTATAGGTGGTTCTTTTGCCTTACAGTGAGCAATGCCTGCCACTTTTCTGGCCTGAGTGAGTTCTGAGTTAGGTGAAGTGATGAAAGGCTTGCATCCATCTTTCAGGTAGCCCCCAGACAAGGCAGAACAGACCTACATGGTGATTTGTGCCTCAGGTCTTCTTTGCTTCCTCTAGAACCAGGGAAGAGTGTGGGGCACGTGTAATTCAAAACGCCACAGAGCTTTCCTACAGTTTCTAAGTTGCCTTTTTCCTGATTCAGCTTTTACTTAGTACATTTTGCCTGTTCCAGAGTTTTGACAAAGTTGGTTCTGACAGTTTCTGCATGTGTTTTGATGTTTCTGTTTGCAGACAGGAGCTTGGAGCTGCCTATTCCACCATTTTGTTGTCTAGAAATAGTGTTTAAAGTTAGGAATTTACACATACTGAAAATGCATTTTGTTCCTACAGTAAGTTCTCGGCTGTTCACGTATCTCTTTAGTTCCTCCTCTTTGCTGTGTCTGTCCCTGGTGTGGACTTCACATGATCTTCTGTGTCTGCTCAGAGATACTTCTTGTCCCGTGACTATGTCTGCAGGTTCTGGCACCCTCCAGTACAGGTGCACTTTGACAAGCTCACTTGTTAAGAAACTGCTTGGCTTATTGTGGAAACTTTATCTACAAATACTTAGAATGTCTATCCCAGGGGCCTGCCCTAGCCCTGGCTGGAGTCTGAATACCTGGTTCCATTCTGGTTCCTCAGCTTCCCTTCTTCTTGACTCAGTAATTCTTTGTGATGTTTATGGGGTGTCAAAAAAGGCAGCTTTAGAGGCTCACAGAGGAGGCCTCTTTTCTGGTTCTCATTTCTTTTTCTTTTTTATTGAAGTATAGTTGATTTACAGTGTTGTGTTAATTTCTGCTGTACAGCAAAGTGACTCAGTTATACGTATATATATTCTTTTCCATTATGGTTTATCACAGGGAACTGTATTCAGTATCCTGTGATAAACCATAATGGAAAAGAATATATATACGTATATATTCCCTGTGCTGTACCCTAGGACCTTGTTGTTTATCCAGCCTGTATATACTAGCTTGCACCTCCTAATCCCAAACTCCCGATCCTTCCCTCACCCACTCCTCCTCCCCCTTGACACTGGTTCTCATTTCTTCCTTGTAGGAATTAGCCAGGGCTCATTGGGCTCTCTGGGTGCCAGGTGCTCTGTCAGGCCTGGACTAGGGCCTAAGATGATGAGGCCATCATCTTAGTAGACCTGGGGCCCACTCTTGGCAGCTCAGGGACGATTTTATCTTGTTTTGGTTGTCATTGCTTGTATTTTTCTTCATTTTGATTTTTATTCTGGCCTCTTTGTACTTCTTGTGGTTTCTTAATTTAGAATTGTCTTCATCCCAGGACTCATCACTCACATTCTTTATTTCAAGTCATTAACATAGATTTTTCTTCTATTGAGTTACAATTGAGGCACAGTAAATTACATGTTCATTGGGATGGGTTTTGGCAGTTAATACAACTTTGTATTCACCATTCAAAATAAGATATGGAACATTTCTATCATCTCAGAAAATGCATTAGGCAAGAGGGAAGTTTTGCCTATTGCTATTATTTTTTGAGTTGTCTTTTTATTGTTGATTTGTAGGGTTCTTTATATATTCTGGATGTGAATCCTTTGTCAGATATGTGTATTTTAAATATTTTTCTCCTGGTCTGTGACTTGTTTATTCATTTAATTAATGGTGTCTTTTGATTCACATTATTTTAAAAACTTGGTAAAGTCCCATTTATCAGTGTTTTTACTTCTGATTAGAACTTTTTGTGTCCTGTCCAGGAAATCTTTGCCTACTACAAAGTTTCAAAGATAGTCCACATCATCTTCTAGGAGCTTTGTAGTTGTGGGTTATGTTAAGATCTACAATCCATTTGGGGCTAATTTTTGTGTGTAGAGTATAGAGTGAAACAGGAGTCTACTTCCGTTTTTTTCCATACAGATATTTAATTGTTCCATCACCATTAGTTAACAAGACTTACTTTCCACACTGAATTGTTTTGGTGCCTGGTCTAAAATCAGTTGTGTGGGCCTGTTTCTTCACGATCTATCCTGTTTCATTGCTGTTTTTGCCAACCTCTATGCCTCTGCCATACTGTCTTGATTACTGTAGCTTTGTAGTTCTTGGTGGTTCTCACCAGGGACAGTTTCAATATCCTGGGAACATGTGGCAGTGTTGGAAACACTTTTGGTTGTCACAGTGGGGATGAGGGGTGGAGGGGTGTGCTACTGGCATCTAGTGGGTGCAGGCCAGAGATGCTGCTCTACATCCTACGTGCAGAGGTCAAACACCCACAGCAAAGAATTATCCTGTCCAAATTGTTGATAATACCAAGACGGAGAAACCCTGCTTTTGTGAGTCTTCAAGTCAGTTAGTATAAGTCTTCCTATACTGATATTTTAAAAAAGAAAATACCGTTTTGACCATTCTGTCTCCTTTGTATTAACCATGTGAATCTTAGAATCTGCTTATCAGAAATTCCTATGATTTTGATAGGAATTGCTTGAAAAATACAGATTTCTCCACTATACTTGCTATTAAACTTTAAATCTAAAATAATTAAAATAGTATAAGTAATTAAAATTAAATACAATTAGGAACTTAGCCTCTCACTTTTACTAGTCATGTTTCAAGTATTCGGTAGCCACATGTGGCTAGTGG
Organism: Globicephala melas; assembly: GCF_963455315.2. Lineage (NCBI taxonomy): Eukaryota > Metazoa > Chordata > Mammalia > Artiodactyla > Delphinidae > Globicephala > Globicephala melas. The sequence continues at coordinate 128,601,481 of NC_083317.1, read as the reverse complement.
CTACTATGTCGACAAATAGCAGAGCCAGAGAACATTTTCATCATCATAGAAAGCTCTTTCAGGCAGCACTGGTATAGATCAGTTTGGGGATTGATTTATTCTTCTAATCCATGAGTATATAAGTTTTTTTGTAGATATTTTTTATCAGATAATGGAAGTTCAATTGTACTCCTAGTTTACTGCTAGTTTTTAATTGTGAATGTTGGATTTTCTCAGATGTTTATATCTACTGAAGTGACCATATGGTTGTTCTCCTTTAATAATTTCATTGCTTTTCACACATTAAATCAAGTCCGAATTCCTGGATATAACTGCACTTGGTCATGATGCACCAGTGTTTTTATTTAATGCTGGAATTGATTTGGTAATATCTTAGGACTGTTTGTATCTATGTTCATGAGGGATTTTGGTCTGCATTTTCTTGTAATGTCCTTTTCTTGTTTTGGTATTTAATGCTGGCTTCATAAAATACTTTGCAAAGTGTGATAGGAGAGGGTTTACTAGTAACTGAGCTCTCATTCTGTGCCCTTTCACAGATACCATCTCCTGTAATCCTTACAGCTGTGGTAGGAGGGGGATAACACCCCTGCCTTTCAGGTGGCAAATCTCAGGCTCAGAAAGTGAAGTAATTAACCTGACACGTGGCTATAGCTGGTGAAGCCAGAATCTGATTCCAGGGTACAGGGACTCTCTAAGACCAGCCCCTGGATGTCACCTCCCACGACTGGCTGCAGGGGCGAGGCAGGCTGTGCATCAGGTGGCAGCAAGCAGCCCTTCAGGTTACGAGGCTGAGACTGGCTGCCTGCCCTGGGCTTTGCTGCCGGTCCCTCAGGGGCGGCGCCACTCCTTGGCCCTCTGACCAGTGCCAGGTGGGTTCTCCTGTCTTCCCAGTTTTTCCTGGAGTGTGAGGATCCCCTTAGCCGTTTTCTGAGGAGGTAACTTTGGTGCCTCCTTAGTAACCAGCTCTGCATGGTTGCTGGGGGCACATTCCCAGTGTGGGTGGGACTGGGAATTGCCCAGAAGCTCAGCCTGGATGATCTTTTTCTAGGATGCTTGGACATTAATTCATCCGTGAAAGGGGCTCGTTTTGTCCGATTCTGTGACGCGTTCAATATTCCACTCATCACGTTTGTGGATGTCCCTGGCTTTCTCCCCGGTGAGTCATTGACAGAGGTGGGGGCCAGGAGAGGCGGTTTTGCCCAGCGAGGCATCCACTTTATTTGGAGATCTTGCAAAATTCCCTCAGGATTTGTGACGTCTCCATATTCTGGGTGTCTGGATGGTGCGGCTGTGTGAGGGGTGGCCCTTTGGGGAGGGGGAAGACCTCCCAGCTGAGAGCAGAGGCCGACCTCCTGAGGATTCTGTGGGTATCCAGTAACTCTTCCTCGTGACCCAGGCACTGCGCAGGAGTACGGAGGCATCATCCGGCACGGCGCCAAGCTTCTCTACGCGTTTGCCGAGGCAACTGTGCCCAAAGTGACAGTCATCACCAGGAAGGTGAGGAACTCACGCTGGAGGCTGTGAGCTCACTCACTCCCACGGCAGGGCCGTGGCTGGAAGTCTGGCCGAGAGGTTCAGCAGTGCTGGAGGGAGACTACGCCTCTCTCCCCTTAAAAAGCTCTGGAGGACAGCACGGCAGACATGCCCTGCAGGGGTGTCCCTGGTCATCTGGGAACTGAAAGCAGCAGTGGGAAAAAGCAGCCGGGAAAGACCGTGACCATGAACTGTGAAAGGCCTGTGGGCTGCGCCCTTGTGCTCCGGCTCCCTGGCCTCACAGACACTGGGCCTTTAGCAGCCCAGGAGGGCTCTTCTTGCTTTCTGTCCTCATTTTGCTTGGCTTCCTGGGGTCTTGCAGGGATGTGACATGGGTGACTCAGGCACTAACATTCAGCATTTGGGTCTGTTCTAGGCCTATGGTGGCGCTTACGATGTCATGAGCTCCAAGCACCTTTGTGGTGACACAAACTATGCCTGGCCCACAGCAGAGATTGCAGTCATGGGAGCAAAGGTGAGGCCCCCTGGCTTTCCCTTCTGCGTCTGGGAAATGTTGGAGAGGGGCCAGGGCTCCAGGGAGTTGGGGTCTAGGCCCTGGCAAGCCTGCCTCCTGCCCTCACTTCAGGCGTGTGCCGCCGTCTCCGTGCCCGGGTGGGAGGAGCCTAGAGTGGGTTTTGAGACGTCAGTAAAGGGGAGAGGGCTGAGTCAGCTGAGCTGGCCTTCGGAGGACTGGACGTTTCCCCCGGCCCCAAGCTGCTGACTTAGGGCAGGTGCTTCCTGTTGCCGAGCCTGCTCCCCACTCCTTTTCTGCTTCAGAACAGCTGTTGTGGCTGAACCAGGTAACTCCCATGCCCCCGCCTCTCCAAGCTGACTTTCAAGGGTTCTGACGTGAAGGCTCATCTTTCAGTCCTCATTTTTCTACATTTGCATTTCAGTCTTTCCACCTCTGGCCATTGAATTGTGTGCTCAGGGCTCAGAATCATGAAAAAGGGAAACAGCAGTCTGCGTCCCTCAATGAGGGAACTGTGGATTTAACAGTGGAAACTGGGCCAAATATCTTGGCCTCAGAGAAGGATAAATGCAATTGGAGAGAGGAGGACAGAATCTGGGGAGGCAAACACCTGGCTTAGCCTGGGCTGCTCGTCATTGGGGCCACAGCTGAGCATCCATCCCAGCTCCCGGAGTCACGGAGGTCAACTCCAGGCACCTGGACCTGGCACTTGTCTCTGGTACACTTTGATTTACCAGGACACTGGCAACCATGCCCATGATGATGAGCTGAGGGAGGCCTGCCCAGGTCTCCAGGGGCCTCCAGGGGCGTTCACTAACTCCTCTCGTGACAGGGCGCTGTGGAGATCATCTTCAAAGGGCACGAGAATGTGGAGGCTGCTCAGGCAGAGTACATCGAGAAGTTTGCCAACCCTTTTCCTGCAGCCGTGAGAGGTAGGGCCTGTGGTGGGGAGGGCAGCTTCGTTCGTTTGTTGGGTCACTTGCTTCTTATTTCACTCCAGAAAGTCTGCCTTTGTCCTTCCAGTTTAATCTGGAGACCAGTGAGGGCTGGTTTGTCCCTGAGCAGTCATCACTTAAAGATGCTGCTTTGTCACCAGAATCAAAACAACATTGCTGAAATGGCTGAATCTCTTAGCGTTGTTCCAGTCACCCTAGTGCTGTGAAAAATCTACCCAAAACAAAGTGACTTAAAACCACCACCTTTTGTTTTGTTTTGTTTTCCCTCATAGTTCTGAGGGTCAGTGGTTTGGTCTGGGCTGAGCTGGGTGGCTCTTCTGCTGGCTGGGCCTGGGATCAGTCATGCAGCTGTGTCATCTGGCGGTCTGACTGGGGCTAGTCCACGATGGCCTCACTCACATGGCTGGTGCTGGCTGTCAGACTCTCTCTCCACGTGGTTTCTTATTCTTAGGGAGGCTAGTCCACACTGCTTTACATTGTGTCCTGAGGGCAAGAGGGAGAGTGGGGCAGCTGCAAGGTGCCTTGAGGCCTAGGTTTGGAAGTTGCAGTGTTACTTTTGCCACATTCTGTTGGCCAAGGCAAGTTACAAGGCCAGGTGAAGAAATACAATCCATTTCCTGATGGGAGGAGTGGCATAGTAACATTGCAGAGGGGTTTATGTACAGGATGGGAGGAATTGTTGTAGTGATTTTAAAAAAAGAAAAGTGCACTTTCTTAATTGGATTCCCTGTTGAATTCATCTTGGTAGGGAGAGGGTCACATTTTCCTTTTCTTGCCGAGTGTTCCTAGGCCAGAAGTTTGGGACCTGCCAGAGGAACAGGGGGCTCCTGGGATCAGGGGAAGGTTCACAGGACCCAGCTCCTCTTGTGTCAGGTTGGGCCCTGCTCACACGGTTGGCCGCAGGAGATAGTGCCCTGGCTGAGCACCATGTGGTGTTGGGTGGGTGGCAGCATCTGGGGCTGCAGATGATTTGCTTCCTTTTCTGTGCTTCCCCAGGGTTTGTGGATGACATCATCCAGCCTTCCTCTACACGTGCCCGAATCTGCTGTGACCTGGATGTCTTGGCCAGCAAGAAGGTACAGCGCCCATGGAGGAAACATGCAAATATTCCATTGTAAATGTACCAAGGGTAATTACTACCTGGCCATTTGCACCCATCCCTGCCTTTTTCAGTCATGAAACCTGGGAATCTAAATACCAGTAATAACTTGGCTAAGTTTATTAAATTCCAGAAAGATTTCATTTGTGCCTTCCTATAAAATTGTTTTATTAAAAATCCCAGCAGTTTTTGAGCATAAATCTTATTTTTTTGTGGTAAAAATCTGAAAAATCAAGAAAACTAAAGAAAACACTATAGTATTCACTTAGCGCTGACCCTTATTTAACACCTCTGTGTATTGCTTTCCTTTCTTTTCCCAAGAACTAATTTTTTTTCTCTAAAGGTGAGATAATAAGCTTTTAGGGTGAAGTACTTGTCTGCTTAGGCTTTTGGTTTTCTTACTTTTAAATAATATAACAGTTAAATGATATGTCCTATCCTTTCAATTCCTTCAGGAATTGTTGAGGATTAAAGAAGATGTTTGTAATTGTGTGTGTGTGTGTGTGTGTGTGTCTACCAGAATAGATGCTCAGTAAGGCATACACCCTATATTAATTTCTTACCCTATATTAACTTCTTTCCAGAAACGTGTTCTCACATTTTAAAAAACTTATTTTGGAAAATTTCTAACCTGTGGAAATGTTGCAAGAGGTGTATACCCTTCACCTAGATTACCCAGTTCTTAACATTTTCTACATTTGCTTCATCTTTTATATAAATATATAATTACTATTTTTACTGACCTATTTGAAAGTTGCAGAATCATGACCTTTTGTCCCCCCAAATGTCAATGCTTATTTCATATGAAACAAGGCTCATTGTCTTACATAGTCTTTAATGACACTGACATTGTTGAAGCATGTTCGCCAATTATTTTGTAGAATGTCCCTCAATTTGGGTTTGTCTGATTGTTTACAGACATTTAGATCCAGGTAGGAGTAATACACAGGAGTGTTCTTTCCTTGTATTACATTAGGAAACACGTTAGGTTTTTCCATTATTGATGAAATTGAGTCTGATAGGCATTCTTTAAGCCTGTCAGCACCCTTTCATCCACTACTTTTTAGTATCCATTATGATTCTTGCTTCAATCAGCTGTTCTATGTTGGTGGTAAAATACTGTATTTCTAACCCTATCATTATATCCACAAGGAAAGAAGAAAGAGCTTTCTCTTCTTTAAGTTTTTAGTATCAATTTAGATGCATAAATTATTTTTTCATTTTTAAACATTTTTTCCTGAAATAATATATTTTTCTTACTATGCTATCACCCTATCAAATTTTCAAACGCACATTATACTAGTTTATTGAGAATCATATATTATTATTCATAACTGAAATCTGGGCTTAGTACACAGTAGGTGTTTCATAAATGTTTTAGTGAATGAATATATTCAGTCATTCAATCAAGAAAAAACAGAGACTGATGAGTTCTTTAAAAATTTGTTACTTATTTTGATGCTCAGAATTTCGTGATACAGCCAGAGGGGCGCTCTTTCAAGCTGGTTCCTCAGTCCTTTTGATATGTCACAATAATTTTTTGTGCACTTCCTTATTTTTTGACACAGGGTAATGTACCAGGTTCATCTTATATTTTCCTCACCCAGCTGCAGATTCAGTGATTTCTCTAAGAGCCCTGGTTTCTTTTAGTAGATGAAATTTAGAAGCAAACATATGGCCTGAAACATATTTTTGTCTTCCTAACTAGGTGGTTAGTTCCTAGGGGGCAGAGATGTTTGGCCAGAGGCTCCTTGTACTTCTCTTTGGCACCAGCAGTAAGACTGTAAGCCACTGGAGCTGGGAAAGGAGTGGTGGCAGACTCCTGGTCTTTTAGAGGCCTCCTGGCTAAGGAAGAACCATACGGGTTGGTTAGCATGTGGCTCAATAGCTTAAAGTTGCCTGGCCAATCCAATTTCTGGGGTCTGTCAAGCTAGGATTTGGCCCATCTGAAAACCAAGCTGGTGGCGGAGACACGGAGCTGCAAGATCTTGGAAGCTCTGTCAAGTAGACCAGCCTCAGTGTATTGCAGAGCAGCAGTCAGTTTTCTCATCAGCTGCTCTTAGGAATGCCTTTCCCAACTGTGGTCTCGTCTTAAAGGGACAGAGAAAAATGATGAATCTTGTAACCAGAGAGGACTTGGGTGTACTGAGTGGAGCACTGGCAAATGTGTTTAGACCGAGAGCAGATAATACAGCGAGTTGTAGTGGAGGTAGGAGGCTCTATGAGTGTCCTGCTGTAACTGTCCCTGCCCTAAGTATGTAAACCGATTTGTCCTGAACCACACAGCTAATGAGTGGTGAAGCTGGGATTTGAACCCAGGCAGTACTGTCTGATCCCAAAGGGTTGGAGTGAGAAAGGTGGTGGTCTGCTCCACTTGGGATTGTATCAACCCAAAGAGCTACTAAATTTGGAAAACTTTCCTACCTTATGCATGATGGCATCCTTTTGAGTTGCTGGAATAATGGGAGCACGCACATCCACGAGCAGCCTTCCAGTGCTTGTTTGTGTAAAGTCTTTCCAGCTTCTCTCCTGACCATGTCTTGGTCTCCCCAGCCCAATCCTCTGCTTCTGGATGCACTGATGCTTTTTGCTGGCACGTGAGATGTGGTTTGCCCAGAGTAAGAGAAGCCTGTGAAAGACACTCACCCAGTAGACTGACTTAACACCCTTGATGGAGTTGTTGAATCAACACAGACTCCACCTGTTTGACAGATGTGAACTTTAAGTCCTTCTGGTTTCAAAGGATTTCTGGCGAGCTGTGGCTTTATTATATATATTTTAGTGAAACTACAGGTCCTCATGCTCTTGCTTCCCTGTCAGCATGGGATCTCCACCATTCCAAGCAGAAGCTGTGGCTACTCAGTGGGCGGAGCCTCAGTCTGGGGCCTGTGTGGAATCCAGCCAGCACATTTGGGCAGATGTGGCAGCCTTAGTAGGTAGGTACTGACCATGTCCCTACTGTCCTGGAGATGAGAAATGCCTCATTTATGTGTCCTTGGGAGCAGAAAGCTATCCTTCAAGACGTGATGCCCAGTGTAGACCCCTACAGAGCAAGGCACTTAGGAGGGCATGGATGGAACCTTACCTGAGTTTGGTCTGATATGTGGAGCCTGAGCAGGCACTAAGCCTTTGTTTCCCATGAAGACACTGCGCCTTGTTTGATAGATTCTTTTCTGAGAGCAGGGCCAATGGAGAGTCACAGTCAAGTCACATCTGGGAGGTTTGCAAGCTTGTCCGAAGGTAGAGTCACACATGGGTAAAGCCCTGGTCTAATCTCATAAACACATAACCTTCAAGATGAGCTGCTACAGAGATCCGTGCTCATCACATTCCCTCCTGGGCTGCCTGGAGAGCTCACCTGCCGATTTATCCCCTGCATTCCTGCCTCTTCTGCACAGCCATCTTAGGCCATCTAATGAACACGGCCCAAAGAACACAGTCAGGCCCATAAAGTATAGGATACAGTTTTGTTCAGAGTGACACCTGGCAGCAGTGTCAAGAGAAACCCTCACTTCAGCAGCCATGTAGAACACAAGTGATCTTTACAGGGCACTGCTATGGGGGCAACCGTGCAGAAGTGCTGGGTCTGGATCTCGGGTGGGGGAAGGACCCAGGCTTCAGACCAGTTGATAATCCCTGAATGCCTCTTCCAAAACGCAGCCCACGAGAGGCTTCCTCTTGAATCACAGACCACTTGGCCTAGCTAGTCTCTCACTCTCTCCAAGGAAATACAAAGAATGAAAGAAAACTGATGAGCTAGTCCTAAGATTCTGCTTGCTTAAAAAAGTAAAGCCTCATTTGATACAGGAATTTTGCCATCATTTAACAAATGATCTGAAAGAGCGAACTCTCAGTTTTTGGTAAAAAGGGAAAGCTTCATCATTCTGTCGACAGGACAAGAAATCACCCCTTTAAAGCTTTACCTAGTAGGAACAATAGGATGACTACCACAAGCCTGATTTTGAATAGTTTATTAAAGGAAAGGTGAAGCATCAGTTTCAAATTGTACAAAAGGAAAAAAACCTCATATTGCAAATGTACAATTTACAGAATTACTAGCAAAACCAATCAAGGAGACACTGAAAATACAAAAATTCGATTGACTTCAAACTGAACTGGAAACCCATTGGAGTCGATATTACGCCTTTTCTGTTGCACGGTAGTCCACAATTCTAAGTCAGCATCTGTTTGTTTTCCACGTGAAACTGTCAAGCCAAGGATCAATCTGTGCAGGTGCCAGGGCACTTCCCAGCCTGCTCCCTGGCCAGAACCACAGGCGGGCAGGGCTGGCGTGGTGGACAGTCCAATCATCCCCGCCCCTTCACTTCCAGTGAAACTCACATTTCTGGAGGAAAGCGAGACCCCAGCCCCAACTGGAGCCCAGGAATTGCTCAATTAGCAGATAAAACATTTTTGGTGACCAAGTTTTTTTCAGAACTGTACAAATGTTGAGAAAAGTTTGTTTTGTCTGTTTACTAAAAGGATGAATAAAATAATCCATTTTGCTTTCCCACATAGTCACTGGGTGCACAGATTTTTTTTTTTTTTAAATGCTTTTGTTTTTTGGTAAAAAGGGAAAGCCTCATCACTCTGTTGCAGCTACTTTACTTTAAAAACCAGCCCAGAAACAGCTGTAAATGGATTGGTTTGGAAGTTCTGAGGCTTACTTTAAAAATCAGAAAGGAAGAAAGTGGGCTTTTTAAAATAACAGTAGCAGCAAGTCATAAAAAAGTCTAAGCAGAATGTAACTCTAAACCATTAAAGGCTGTCCTGAAGATTCATAATTTCTTTCCCCCAAAGAATTATCCTTAATATGCACATTTAACACTGAAATGTTGCTGTATTTCAAGGTAAGCGTAAGACCTTCACCCTCTAAGCACAGACTTCTATGCAGCACATACGTCTATAATCGGTAAACTTAATTAATTCACAAAATTAGTGCATAAGGGTATTAAGTGCATGGGAAGTAGACACGGTTATGTTACACTTAAAATTACGTTTGAATGGCGAAGGAGTTCTTCATGATTATCTTTTTAAGAAAATGGAAGTCCATGTAACTTGAATTTGGCAGGGCATGAACTAAGTGGTAAAAACAGCAAACTGATAACTTGAGAACCGTTTTTGTTTTACTGAGAATACTTTATTTGCTGGTAGAAGTTGCTAAAAATGCACAGAACAAATACCAATAGAAAATGTACTGTATTTGAATCTCCCTAATCTATATAAAATGAATGGTGTACAGCATCTGTTGGAAAAATGGCTGCTTGGACATGTCTTATTTTATGCCCCCTTATAAATAAAAATAAACCTTTTTATTCAAGAGTATATAAAATCGGGGAATTCATATCCATGTCCACAGAGGGTATATGGTTTTTGGCAGAGATGCACTGTCAGAGTTTCATCTTAGCTTGTCAGTATTCTGCTCCTCCATATTTCTGTGTTCCACAAGGTCCAACCAAATCCAGTGAGCTCCAAAACACTCTTCGGCAATTAGGATGAGCTGCTTTACTCATAGGTTTAATAAAAATGGTTAGCTTTTAAAACATAAAAAGGCAAAATGTTAAAACGGTTTTTAAATTGTACAACAGGAAAATAAAGTTAAAAATATTTTTTTTTACTCAATGCTGAGCTTTCATAAAACAGGTGTATTACAGTGTTTATCTTGACAGCTGTTTTAAAAATTTAAAATTTCTTCCTCCCTCCAGAAAAACACACACATCTGTATTGGGATAAGTCCAATAATAGGACACAAATGATTTTTCAGGTCAGTCTTTCTGAGGTGACATTCACCAACATTCTCTTGGGTAATTTACATGCTCCTCTTCTGTCACTGCAAAAAGGGATTGACCTCAATCATTTGATTAAAAAACAAATCAGATCACATCAAAAGTGTTTTTTTCCCCATACAAGCTATCACAGTATATAGGCCTCTAGCTCTAAATAATAGAGTTCCAGATTTGTAAATTTTCTTCAGACTTCAGAACATAGGCATTCCAAATCCCTAGAAAAAGTGAAACACAATTATTAAATTCATGCATAAACAAGACCCAGAAACCATAATAAAGAACAGTAATAATTTAACATTTACTGAATCATCTTCTATGATAGCTGCAGAATCAAAGAAATCTGGCCTCAGCTCAGCTCTCTCTCGCCGATTTCTTGATGGGGGCTGGAAAGAGAAGCCAGATACTTAATTTTTTCCTGAGATACATTAAGACAATGAACTGTGATAATCAGCTAATATTTCTAATAGTATCATAAATATAAAGAACTGTTAAGGGTCAATTTGAAAGGAAAAGAATCTGGCTTTTACAGGAGCATACATTAAAGAAAAATGTAACAGTATTTGGCTTTTAATTATCACTTAGATAAATTATAAATTAGATAAAAATAAATTTCAAATTACAATAAATGTGTAAATGCATATAAATAATTTTTGGGCCTATAAACAAAGAACATACCTCTCAAATCATGGAATAATTATAAGATTGATCAAACACTAGGTGACAAAACTTCATTAAATTCCCCAGAGCAGGTAGATGGACAGCTACTGATGGGTGGGTTGAGGGAGGGTTACAGATTGGATATGGTCTCATTTACGTTTCTTACCAAACCTTTTCATTATGGAAAATTCAGAACATACAAAGCAGAACGCTATGGGGTAAATTATGTCCCCCCAAATTAATATGTTGAACTCCTAACCCCTAGACCACAGAATGTGACCATATGTGGAGACAGGGCATTTAAAGAGGTAAGTAAAAGGAGATCGTATGGGTGGGTTCTAATCCAATGTGATCCATGTTCTTATAAGAAGAGGAGACACGCACAGAGGAAAGATCAGGTGAAGACAAAGGGAGAAGATGGCCACCTACAAGTCAAGGAGAGAGGCCTCAGAATGAAATCAAACTTGCTGACACCTTGCTATTTGACATCTAGCCTCCAGAACTGTGAGAAAATACATTTCTGTTGAAGCCACCCAGTCAATGGTATTTGTTATGGCAGTCTAGCAAATTAGTACATAGAGAAAGCAGTATGATGAACTCCCATACACCCATCACCCAGCTTAAACAATTTTCAAACATTTGGCCAATCTTGTTCCATTGAATTCCTGTTTTTTTCTTCTCCATGTCATTTCACGTATGACTACTTCAGTATGTATCTCTTAACAGATAAAAACTTTTAAAAAACATAACTACCATGTATTACTATTTCTGACAAAGAAAATTTCTTAGTATCACCTACACTTAGTCCATATTCAGATTTCCTTATTTTAAACATGTCTCTTCACATTGAACAAATAAGGTCCATATTCTGCATTTGGTTGCTATGTTGGAATGCAGTGTACACAGACTCCAATTTAAAGTACAAGAGGCCAGATGAACATGCTATACTGAAAGATCTAGTGTAAGCTGTTTTTCATGAAGGTAATAAGGAGCCAGTTCCTGTTATTGCCAGAATTGAAAATCTGACTGCTTTGAAAACAGGCTTGAAAAACATAAGCTTATCCAAATGCCCACAAGTGCTACAAGCGCTACACGGGCCCTGCCCACTGTTGGTCAATGTTACCTCCTCCTCCTCTTCCTCTCACGGGGTTCTGAAAACAAGAGCATCATCTTACACCAACACCTTCACATATTTTAACAGAAGAAAAATGTATTGAACTTCCTTACCAGGTCAATAACCATAGTATCTTCAAATTCTTCATTCATATCTTCTAACTGACTCCGGGACGACATCATTACATCTTCAAAGATGGGCTCAGCATCTTCCTCCATTAGACCCCGACTGATACAGAAAAAGCATAGTTAGAAAGCTGTTCAGACTGATAGAACCTGGAGTTCTGGCTCTTACACTGCGTCTTTTAACCAATGAAAGCACACCTTCCAATTACAACCAGTAGACTGCACAAATTATGATATTGAACTCTAAGGGAATTAAGAATCATTCATTTGGTTAACTCAAGATTTCATCTCAACTCATCAGAAGGAAGTATAATTTAAATGCAGTAACAATATTACTAGCTAGCTATGTATCAATTCCCACAGAACTCTTAAGTGATTGGTGCCATTATTATCCCAAATTTACAAATGAGGAACCAGAGGCACAGAGGTTTTAGAGCTTATCCAAGGCCACACGGCTGGCAAGTTGCACACTAGGATTTAAATGCTGAAAGCCTCAAGCACCCATGTCCTCCATTCCTATCCTACGCTGCACAGCATATCCTAAATTATGATTTTAACTCCTCTTCTAAGACCAAACATCAGAGAAACCCAAGTCGTTACACAAAATGACCATCACACAGTGATCATGTTCTTGTGACACTTGATGTAACACTTACACGGCATGCCTTACTCCAGTTCTCACTTTCATGTAGTTCATTCCTGTTCTGTCCTTCCGATTTAAGTCTTCTAATTTCGGCTGGCCTAACCAAGAGATCTGCATCTGAGGACTAAGAGAGGGTACTATTATTCATTTTGTGGCAGCAGATGAGGAATTTAGGTCATCAGTCCCATGCTAAAACAGCCATAGTTGGTTGGCCTAATCCCCATGTAAGGGGAGTTAGCTGGATTTATTCCAGGGTCAAGGTTGAGATCATTATCAAAGGACCTGTCTTTGCAGAAATGGCAGTAAACTGGAGATCCCTAAGTCTCCAAGAGAAGCTGGCTGTGGAGGCTAGTTGTTAGGTGTGAAGGCAATCAGAATATGTCACCCCAAAATATGCTTGAGATAAAAACTGTTCTGAGCTGAAGGCAATTAAGAAGTAGTAAAACACAGAAAAAGTTCCCCCTTTTCTGCCTACAGGCAGGAAATAAATTCTCCTTTTACTGGAGACAGACTCTTATCAGCCCAGAGATGGCAGCAGAGGAACGTGCAAACAAATCCTGTTAAACGAATGCTTATCTTCCTAGTTAAGATGAGGACTACCTAGCCCTAGTTGGACTACCCCAGTCCAAACTCGTTTGTCTTGTCATTTCTTCACAATTTTGTCTAAAGGGCTTAAAAGCTTCCTGCTCTGGTCACTTCTTTAGGTCTTCATTCTCTTGTGAAGGCTCCCATGTACATGTAAAAATTTAATAAAATTTGTATGCTTTTCTCCTGTTAATCTGTCTTTGTCAGTTAAATCTTTAGACCCAGCCAGGGGCCCTAAGAAGGTTGAGGAAAACTTTTTCCTCCCCAACAGGTGCTTAAATTATCAGCTTCTTTCCCCAAATCCCTGCTAAACAAGAGCGCTTCTCACACTTCTGTATCCAGCTGCTGCCCTACTTACAAGTGTTCCTAGCTGCACACTCAGTCCCCGAAGGGACAGGAATGATGCTGGCTTCGTTGCTCAGAGCTCTCCAGAGCTGAACAAGGGAGGGTAGATCACATTTTTTCTCAGTCCTTCTGAGGAAGTTTGGACTCAGGTACATGCTGAGCCAAATCACCTGTACTCTATCCTTAACTGGCACGTGGACACTTGCATAAAATCAACATGACTCTTGGGATGCAAACTTGAACGATTTTTGGTAGCTAAAATCTGCCGCATAAAGTTCTCTCGAAGCAGCTGTCTTTATATCATGTTAGGCTGCCACCTTGATTCAACCTATAAATCTGTAGCAGGAAAAAGACGACAGACCACAGCCAGGAGGGACTGACATGGTAAGGTCAGGGAAGCAAGGCTCCAATACGGAGGATACCCCCCCTCCCCCAGTAGGAAATGGAGTGGGAGTGCTGGTCATAAGGCAAACTACCCTCTAAGATGGCCCAGTTATGCAGTGGCTGACAAAGATGATCCTTTCAGCTTTGAAGAAGGCAGATCCTCAGAGCAAAGATTCCTTATGAAAACCCAGGATCTGAATTCTTGTAACACTGCCCCTTTCTATTTTCAATCTGCTAAATTTGTTGAGTTCTAGTGAGAATTCTCTCTTATCCATCAGAGTAATTCACAGCATTACTCTAATATGAACAGAAACACAAGTGAGGAGCTTACAGACTTTCAAAGTTGAATGGAAAATAACAAATAAAAAGTTAAGGTTTTCAAAGCAAAAGTCATGCCATCACCCTGCCTTTTCCAAGATTTTCAGAGCCGTGGTACTAGAAAACAGTTTAATCGCTAGTGCAGTAAAAAAAAGGTAAGAGCTTGATTATCCTACAGAAAGGACCACTATTCTCAGAATTTATCACTGCTTTAACAATTCTTAATCTATGAACAGTTCAAGTTTAAAATATAAACCAAGACAAAGTACTATTAATTAAATGGCTGATAAAAGTAATAGTCTATTTGGTGTTCAGACTAGGAACAACCTTAGCAGAGACTCTTCTAGGCTCTCTCGCCAAGGAAGTAAACCTGCACGTGTTCTCGGCAAATCTCTGAGAAGAAACAGACCTGCCCAATGAATCTGCAAACTCCAAATGAAATCAGCACTTAGTAAGATACCATGCATCTATAGGTCTCTAGACTTTGAGGAACTGAGATCCACAAGTGTTTGCAGACTTATTATACATCTTCTAATATAAGTTATTTAAACTCTGGTTTTGTTTTCTCATTAACTGAGAAAACAATACGCTCAGATGAAATAATTTTTCTTACTTTAACAGTTGCAGGTTTTATGCCAAGAAAACAATTTTTTTACTACTTACTTGTGTAAAAAGTCAGGTTCAGAACCATGTTCAGACTCAGGCTCCTGAATCTGCTCTCCCATGGGCCGGCTATTCTCTCGCAGAACAGTGGAAGTGAGCTGTGGTGCCGGCAGGGGGCCAGGAGTCTGAATCATGGTGTCAGTCCTGTTCAGCCACGTATTATCCAGACTTTCATCTGTAAAATTCCAGTTAATGAGGGTCACAGAGTGTCATGGGTGGAATGAACTCTGGTAGAAGTTATAGCATAGATTTAAAGAGCATGGCTCTGGAGTAGACTGCCTAGGTTTGAATTCCAGTTACACCACTCACTTGTGTGACTTTGTATAAGCTATTAAATTTCCAAAATTCAGTCTGCTCATATACAAAAGGGGATATTGGTAACTGACCTCATTGAGTTGTAAGGCTTAAATAAGGTAATGTATGTAAACATCAAATGTTAGCTATCCTACATTATCATCTCTTCCAAGTCCCTCCATCCCTACAGAAGGGGAAGAATGTGGCCAGCCAGAGAGACCCCTCTAACCTTCCTTTTGCTCAAGCAATAAAAGGCCTATTTACTGGGTCTTAGAGGGGCGCCAGGCAACAGCACTTAAAATCTGGCTGGCCTTTACTGAGAAATCAGCAAATCCTGTTACACAATTAGGCACTGGTCACCAGAGAAGTAACTCTTTGGCCAGGTTATACTTGCGGGGCTGGATTGAGGGACTCACTGATTTCATGCCTCTAACTTCTACCTCTTTAGAGAAGTCTTCTCTGATCACCCCACTCAGCCCCCAACTTACCATTCTTTTTTAGCTTCCAGAGGAAACAAAATCATTCTCGCTCACTTAGGGCTCAATTATACACTGTCCTGCATTGGCAGGTGATCTGTCATGTGTATATGTTATCTCTGTAATTAGATTTAAGTTTCTTCAAGAGACCAGGCACTATTTTTTCCTTCTTCTAAAGATCATTTATAAAGATTTGAACAGATTAAATTACTATTTATAGCATTATTTGCATATCTAAATCCTGATAAAATGCTACATGAAGTTCTACCTACAAAATTCTAAATTACAGTTGACCTTTGAACAATACGGTTTGAACAGCATGGGTCCACTTAAACGCAGATTTTTAAAAATAAGTATGTACTCCAGTACTACACGATCCACAGTTGGCTGAATCCACGGATACAGAATCAAGTACATGGACTGTAAAGTTAGATACAGATTTTCAACTCCATAGGTGGCTGGTGCCCCTAATGCTCCCCCTCACCCCACTGTTCTAGGTCAACTGCATTTTCTTGATGTGGGAAGACTTAAAAAATAGTATTACTGCTATGTGTTTCCTTCTGAAGAATTTTAATCACAAAATGTAGTATGAATCCCATTGTTTTTCCTCCCCCAATAAGTCTCAGAGACATGTGCATGTGAGGCTCCTCCTTTGCCATCAAGCATTCTCTCTCTCTCAGTGTATTCTCCAGTTTCTAAAATTTTGTCAGACACATGTATGTTCTGGATAGGCTTTTCTGTTCCTGGAAATACCTACCTATTGTCTGGTTAAGGTCATTCCACTGATCTGAAGCTCACTACTGAATCTCTTCAGCAAAGATATGTTACATCTTTTCTTCATACCACTTTTCATTCAACATTTAATTCAAAACTTTTATTCTCTGCTGCACTTAAAATTTTATGATCATAGGAATGGTCTTATTTAGGTTCTTAACCTGGTAAACCATCTTTCAGCTACTACATGTCATCCTTTCCAGAAAAATTTTCCCTGATTCATTACGAGTTTGGTCACTCCCTGTATGTTTCCAAAGAACGTTTTTGGCCCATCAGAGCACTCACCACGCTGAACTGAAATTGCCTGCTTCTCTGTCTCCCTTTCTTCACTGGGAATTAATACCCAATCTCCAGCATCTAGTACAGTTCTTAGGAAGGTGCTTGGTAAAAGAGTAACTTCAGGAAGAACTCACTCTTCTTGAAGAGATCCTCCTAACCCTCAAGATTCCTCAATGAAAACACTTCTTGCAAAGCTCTCTCATCTTCATTCCAAACAGATGAAACTCTGTTGCTTAAGGGTTCTGGACATGTAACTTACCTTAGTTACTTGGTAAATTTGAAACTGATACGGAGCAAGTTTTCTTTTTTGCAATTTAATGATTACCAAATTAGGTTATCGGGTCCGTATATGCTTCTCCGTCCTGAGGACGATAATACTAACTGCTCCATTAATGTATAGATAAATGGTTACCTAAATTCTCTAAGCCTTTGGTTTCTTCTGTGTAAAACCTGGATAATACTGTTGAACTCAGAATTGATTTATAAAACATCTATACAGCATTTATTATGTGCCAGGGACTGACCTAAGTGCTTTACAAATATTAGTCAAATAAATGATTAAGTGATGTAATGCACGTAAAACACATTCTTGGTATAGCAAGGATTTGATGAACTCTGGCTAAGATGACCATTACATCTAAGAAAAGCTGTGAGCAGAAAAAAAATACAGATAGAGGAATAGATGTGGGGTGCCCTGATAAAAAGGGCACCCTGCTCTAGAAGACATTTCCGAAAGGAAATGACTGGCATCATTCTTTAGAGAACAGTTCAGGATCTTATACTATAACGACAGGGTTCTGTATTTTCATTTTCTGGGCCAAAAAGATTTTAAGCCCCAAAACTGAAACTTGAAAGGTAATCTTAAACTTTACTATCAAGTCTGTAAATATTTTCAAATCTTTTATTCTCTTCAAAATATACATTCAGCCTAATCTACTGACTGATGCAAGAAAAGGGGCATTACTATATGATGACAACAGCAGCTAACATTTATCAAATGCTGCCTATGTGCCAAGCACTTTGCTAAGTAATCACTGTGTGTGCGCTAAGTTTTTTGGGGGAAGTATCTAATTTAATATTCACAATAGCTAACAGGACAGATACTCAGATCATCCTTCATCTGATCAGTGATTGAGGCTTAGAGAGGTTCAGTAACATGCTCAAAGGTTACACAGCTGAAAAACGAGAAAGCCAGGTCTGAATTCTAGAACTCTGAATTTAAGAGTTTGTGCTCTTCATCAATAGTTAATACTGCCTCCCCAATGATGAAAGAAACATTAGACTTAAATTCTAATTAATTTTGCTGCAGATCTCAGCAAAGTCTTTGATGAGTCACTATTTTTTAGCAGCAGAGGTAAACAGAAGGTTGTGAACAGGGGCAACAGAGCGTGATGCAGATCACTGTCCTCTCTTGCTTTGGAGAGATTCTATTAGGAGAAGCATGGAGATGGAGCAAGATTATTTGGGGAAATAAGCATTTTTACTTTGAGTTTTCTTAGTTTAAGACTAATGCTTTGTTTAATAAAGCAATCTTTAGTCTTTTTGGATATAGGAATATCTATTATTGATCGCATTTTCATGACAGTTCAACTCCCTGTTCCCCATAGCCTATGAGGGTTAAAAAACCAGATCTGGCCATCACTAATTTAATATACAAAAATAAATTATCCAACCAAGTGGTGGAAATGGAAAGTTGTTCTGGTATATTCATTGTGCTGCAGAGTTCCATCCTCAATTTACCAAAATCTCTCCTATATTAGGATGCATTTTGATAGAATAACATTATGACTGTCTTATTTTAAATTTTAACGTATTAGAGATCTACGGTAAGGGGATCAGTTTTATAAACCTTCCTGTCTCCTCTTTTTCTCTGTGCCTATCTTCCTCTGTGTTCAATGCTTTTTCAAGCTCTTTTTCCTTGACCCGCTTCTGTCCAGTTTTGTCTGTTACAATCTTTGTGGCTGAACCTCTCAGTGTATATGAAACATACAAGGAAATAATGTGCTTAACAGTATTATCTTGCTTCAACGGATTATTTACCACTTTATTTTTCTTGATACTATCAGGCACACTATTTGCCTCATAGTATAAAGGCACACTTACCTTCTACTCGTTTTTTGTGAAGTGGAGGTCGTCCTTTCTTATTCCTTACTGAGGAGGTTTTGCTGCTGCTACTTCCACTGTTCACGGACATTCTATCATCTTCACCTCCAGTGACTAATGAATTTCTATAGGAGATGAGTGGAAGCCATACATCCTCCCTCCTTTCCATCATCTGTTCCGTTAGGAATTTTTCTAGGTATGAGTGACTAGAAACACAAAAGAAGCAGTCATTTTTATGGAAGCAGTTCATGCATCACTTATTTAATTTTTTTTTCATAACCTGAGGCTCTCTCTCTCTCTGAAGGTTCTGAAGAATCCTTAAGGACACACATTAAACTATTAACAGTGGTTACCTTTAGAAAGAGAGGGATTGAGAATTTAAGGTTTTGCTTCACAAATTCCTGGAATACTTTTTTTTTTTTTTTTTTTTTTGCGGTACACGGGCCGCTTACTGTTGTGGCCTCTCCCGCTGCGGAGCACAGGCTCCAGACGCGCAGGCTCAGTGGCCATGGCTCACGGGCCCAGCCGCTCCGCGGCATGTGGGATCCTCCCGGACCGGGGCACGAACCCGTGTCCTCTGCATCGGCAGGCGGACTCCCAACCACTGCGCCACCAAGGAAGCCCCTCAGGAATACTTTTAAACAAGCAAATGTATTACTAAGGGTGTATGTGTATTTCTTCCTTTACTCCTTTCTTTGTTTTTAAATACTAATGTTTAAAAAAAAAATCAGAAGTCTGGCTCAAAAAGGTTATTGAATTTTCTTTTAAAGTGTTCAAACCAGGGCAGGATTTCTAGAATGGTGGCGTGAGAAGCTTGGCATACCCTCTCCCCAGCAAAACAACCTGTTTGGTGTTGGTTGTTGATAGTGGGGGAGGCTATGCACATGTAGAGGCAGGGGGTCTATGGGATGGCAACTCTCTGTACCTTCTCCTCATGTTTGCTATGAACCTAAAACTGCTCTAAAAAATTAAAGTTAAAATAAATAACATAGATAAATTAAATCACATGTTTTCCTGTTAGTCTGGAAGACTGTACATGGCCCAAGACTGCCCTTCTCAGGAGCAATCAGTGAGGGACCTTCTAAGCTGCCGGTCCCCTGGCTGACCATGGGGCAAAGTAAACAACCTGAACTGTGATAGCAGCTTTCAAAAGCCACACCCACATCCAACAGTAAAAATCTAACTTGCTAAGGAGGTTTAAGCACAACCTTTGATTAATAAGGGGCTGACACAGGCTAAATAATAAAAAAACAAGGGAAAAAAAGATCTGAGTAGGGACAGCAGAGGCTGCATACTGCAAGAGAACAGACCTCACAGAGTCTGTTACTCCAAATAAATGACCAAGCAATCAACAACAACTATCTCTAGGAGGATAAAGAATGAATATCAAGAGTAGCTAAATTATTATTTTACAATGTATCACATATGCAATATATTATCTAAAATGGTCAGTTTGCAACAAAAAATTATGAGACAAAGAAACAGGGAAATGTAATCCATATGTAGGAAAAAAACCCCAAGCAATAGAAACTTGGCCCACAACTGCAAAGCAATTATTATACATATGTTCAAAGAACTAAAGAAAACCATGTCTAAAGAATTAAAAGTATAATAACACTATCTCTCATTAAATAGAGAACATGAATATGAAGATAGAAATATAAAAAAAGAATCAAATGGAAATTCTGCAGTACAACAATGGAAATTAAAAAGTCACTAAAGGTGCTCAACAGATCTGAGCTGGCAGAAGAGAAATCAGTTATCTTGAACACATATCAATAGAGATTATGTAATCTGAAGAGCAGAGAGAAAGAAAAAATGAAGAAAAATGAACAGTGCCTGAGAGAAATGTGGGATTCATTAAGTACACTGACATGTATAATGGGAGTACCAGGAGAAGAAAGGTGTAGAAATAAATGTGAAGAAATATGGCTAATCACTTCCAAATTCGATGAAAAACACGGATCTACACAGTTTCAAAGCTCAACAAAGTCCAAGCAGGATAGCTGCAAAGAGACCCACAACCAGATGTATCGCAGTGAAAATGATGAATGCCAAAGATTAAAAATCTTGAAAAGTATCCATAGTAAGAGAAAAGTAACTCATTACACACAAGGGAACTCCCAATAAGTTTAAAAGCTGACTTCTCATCAGACACAGTAAAGGCCAGAAGGAAGCAGGATAACATAGTCAATGTGCTGAAAGTAAAACGCTATCAACCCAAAATCTTGTATCTAGAAAACTGTATTTCAAAGCTAAAGATGAAACAAAAACACTCTCAGGTGAACAAAAGCTTAGAGAATTTGTTGCTGGCTTACTTGCTTTACAAGAAATACTAAAGGAATTTCTTCAGGCTAAAAACAAATCAGAGAGTAATCTGAATTTACAGGAAAAAACAGAGTGCTGAAGGTAATTACCAGGTAGTCATAAAGGACAATATAATTGCATATATACTTATCTTTTGTCCTTTTCACTGATTTTAAAAAGCAATTGTATAAAACTATGCATTGCTCTGTCACTGGAACAATAACATAGAAATGTGTATTTGACAATGTACACAAAAAAAGTGTGTGACAGCAAAGATGTATTAGAGTAAGGAAATGATAGCAGATGGTATTTCATACCCACAACTATGAAAATAACTAAAAAATATAATTAAAGATCTCTGAAGGAATTAAAATGTTACACTAGAAAATAGCCATTTAATATAAAAGAAGGCAATAAAAAGGGAAAAACAAAGGCACAGACATATAAAAAATAGAAATTATTATGGCAGAGATTGTTTCAAAAGAAAAAACATGATCTAACTACAGGCATGCCTCATTTTATTGTGCTTTGCTTTACTGTGCTTTGCAGATACTACATTTTATACAAATTGAAGGTTTGCAGTAACTCTGCATTGTCAAGATGATGGTTAGCATTTTTAAGCAATAAAGTATTTTTTAATTAAGGTATGGACACTGTTTCTAAGACATCATGCCATTGCACACTTAACAGACTACAGTGGAGTGTAAATATAACTTTTCTATGCACTGAGACACCAAAAAATTCGGTGACTTGCTTTACCTATTACAATATTTACTTTCTTGTGGTGGTCTGGAAGTGAACCTGCAATATCTCTGAGGTATGCCTGTATATGCTGTCTATAAGAAACACACTTTAGATTCAAAGGCAAAAAAGACAGAAAGTGAAAGGATGGAAAGAAAGCTATACCATGCAAATAGTAACTAAAATAGAGCTGGAGTGGTTACACTAGTATCAGACAAAATAGACTTTAAGAGAAAAATTACTAGGGACAGAGGAGAACATTTTATAGTGATAAGTAAGAGTCAATCCACCAGGAAGACGTAACAATTATAAACATATATACAACTAACAACAGAGCCCCAAAATACACATGAAGTGAAAACTGAGAACTGAAAGGAGAAATAACAATTCAGTAAAAATAGTTAGAGACTTTAATACCCCACTTACAGTAATGGATAGAACAAATGAACAAAAGAAAATAGAAGACTTGAACAGCATCCTAAAGAAAACTATAAGCGAAATGGACCTTCAATCTTCTTGAAACCAGTCAAAAACAAAATAAAACTAAAATATAATTAATATAAAAGGAAAGAAGAAAGTGTTCCACAATAGTTAAGCCAGTGTTCATAGATCTTTGAATTAGAGAATAAGAAATCATTTCCACTTGCAAATTCTAGGGTACTGAAAGGTAAACAATCAAAGAAAAACTATACAAAAGTTTGAAAGAAAATTATAGTCCCCTAAAATAGGGGTCCCCAACCCCCAGAGTCTGTTAGGAACCAGGCCGCACAGCAGGAGGTGTGCGGCGGGTGAGCAAGCAAAGCTTCATCTGCCGCTCCCCACAGCTCACATTACCACCTGAACCATTCCCCACCCCCACCCCCCATCCATAGAAAAACTGTCTTCCACGAAACTGGTCCCTGGTGCCAAAAAGGTTGGGGACCGCTGCCCTAAAACAACCAATCAGAGCCTAAGTTACCAAGAGTAATTATATCTAGATGATTTTTCTCAAAAATTAAACATTTAAAATTATAATGGTGTCATGATAAAAGCCACTTGTCCTGCAACATGCAACTTACACAGTCTTTTTGTCTTGTCGAAGAAGTTTAGATGAAAATTCACTTAGTACTTCTAGGAAAGCCAGATTAGGAGGCGGATATTCTTGTCCTTTCTGATTTTGGTATTTAAAGGCAAATTCTATGCCATCCCTGAAATAAAAGAAAATATTGTCTTATTCTTCCAAATAGCTAGTATAGTTCTTCAATGGGCTAGAATTTCAAAAATAGTTGGGAAGGCAGCAAAATCATCACTGAAGGTAGTAAAATCTGACAAATTCAAATGGTAAAATAATGTTAATTTGTATGACACAGTTGCATAATAATATTTAATTTTATTATTTACAGTGGAAAACAACTTATATTGTGAACATGTATTTCACAACTTATATTGGGAAAAATAATAAGAAATAGCTAAACACCCACAAAGCTAAATTCCTGTGTAGCTTTTAGAGATAACAGAATACCCTGGAAAGATACTGAGATTGTTAGAAAATTTGGTTCTTAGAGCTGGTCATGGTACCAAGCAGGTGTCTGAGTTTTTGTAAGATACTTAAAATTTTTTGTCATTCAGTTTTCCATTATGAAATGAGGTTTCCATTATGAAATGAAGTTGCACAGTGCTTTTAAACAGATGTCTCCCACAACACTTCCTCACCAATAGACCAGATAAGAACATCCTGTTAAACTTTCCTTTCTATACTTTATAAGATGAAAAAATGTGTGAAGTAACTATTTTTCAAATTAAAAATACCCTCCTGGTTGAGAATCACTAGATTAGACAACCTCTAAAGTTCTCATAACTTGAAAATTCTAAAATTTGTCACTTTAAAAATTGGTCATATAATAGTTGTTTCTGGTAAATTCCAGTAAACCAGACTGTATATAACAGAGTGTTTATTTAGCTCACTCACTTGTGAAGCGTGGCAACTGCTTCTCGTGTCTTGATCTGGTCCAATCCGAATGTAAGGGCAAAGCGACGTGCCAATTCTTTAATGCCACTTACATGGGCAGATGTCCTATCTAGGTTGGGACCTTGCTCTTGAACAAGTTCATTAAACAACTGGTAGAAAGAAAAAAAAAGAGGAAAAAACCTATAGTTAAGAAATATTTATTTATTGTTAGAATAAGTAATATAATTTAAAAATATTTAAAAGCCATATGGTAAAACACATATTTCCCTCCTTGTACTAACAGTAGCCACACTGTTCCTGTTCTCCAAGTCATCTACTATTTCTTGACCTCATTTTCATGCTAGTTGTGTGATTAAATGCAAACCGAATTTTTTACCAA
The DNA here is from genome assembly GCF_963455315.2 of Globicephala melas. NCBI lineage: Eukaryota > Metazoa > Chordata > Mammalia > Artiodactyla > Delphinidae > Globicephala > Globicephala melas. The sequence continues at coordinate 128,577,500 of NC_083317.1, read as the reverse complement.
AAAGGAACACATTTTGGGTTGGGAAAAGGAAATATGTTTACAAAAATATACTACGTATTCATAAACATCTATGTATTCTTTTTGTTGTTTTCACAGGAATGGTAATATATGAAATACAGGGTTCAGAACTTTGTTTTTTGACAAGAACATTATGTAAAAGAAGACCATTAAGATACAGGGGGTGATTTTTCCCACCCAATAAAACAAAATATACAAAAAAGTTCTTAAACTGAGTGAAGAGGTTTTATAATTACATAGACATTACATATATTGTATCAAAATAACAGAAACAAAACTCTGGAGTACTAAAGAATATAAAAGCAATCATCATTCTGTCATCAAAGTCAGACACTTAGATTATCTGCCTTCCCTTCTATTATGAAAGACGGATAACCCAAGCTTTCATCTAAAGCCACTCCCTGCTTATGTACTGAATCTCCCTGTCCTTTACCTACTTAGTGGTTTGGTCCTGAGCTACTGCTTTCTCCTGAATCCATTAACTATTCCCTCTCTGTTAGATGCATGCACCTTAAAAATCAAGCAAACAACCCTAACTTCTTAATTCCATCTCCTCTGCCAGTTACCAACACGTTTTTCTCATTCTCTTTACACAAAGATCCTGAGTATTGTTTACATTTGTTTTCTTCCTCATCTCCCAATCTCTCAATACACTTTAATCACACCATTTCACTGAAATAGCTCTTATCTTCTATTAATTATGTTGTCTACCATTTTAGGTTTCTTTAGCAATAGACCAGCTTAAACTACTTACTCTGCCATGACTAGAAACAGCAGTTCTTCCAGAGATTTTCAAATTTATACATAGATAATTGTTAATAAATTCTTAAACTTTAAAATGTTTTCACAGATAACTGTACACAATAGCCTTAAACTTTAAAATTTACATTTAAAGTAAATTACAAAGAATATATTTCACTGTACGAATATCGAAGTAAAAGTTCTCTTTTCTCTTTCCCATTATATATCATTCTTCTCTCCAAAGATAATCAAGGTTAAAGTCTGAAATGTGACTAATTTAGACACATTAATATATAAAGTGACTAATTTAGACACATTAATATATTACATATATAAAGTTTTAACTTTTACATAAATGGTACTGTACGATATATTTTATCCTGAAACTTGCTATTTGTCACTTAATATTTTGTCTTAAAAATCGTTTAGCTACTTCAGAGTATCAGTTTATTTTAACCATTCCTCTGTTGATGGACATTTAGACTATTTCCAATTTTGCAATATTACACAGACTGTTGCAGTACAACATTTTTCACATATACGTTTTTGTGCACACCTGCATGTATCTATGTAGATACCTAAGTAGCAAAAGTACTGGTTTAAAAGGAATGTATACCTTAAATTTTGAAATGTACTGCAAAATTATATTCCAAGAAGGTAAGAGCAATTGCTTTCACAAGGGACCTTTTCTTGCCACATCTTTAGCAATCACTGGTATTATCTATCATTTTAATTCATGCCAGTCTATTTGGCAGTGATAAATGTCTCGTTTCAATCTGTATTATATTAATTATTAATTAAGTTATGCCTCTTTTCATGTGTTTACTGCTTTTTAAATTTTCCTCTTCTGAAAAGTGGCTTTTCATTTGCTCACTTTTCTACGGGATTTATTTACCTTTGTTACTGATTTGTAGGATTTGCTATGTATCATTAAAAATATTTTCCCACAATCTGTCACTGTTTTTTAAATTTTGTTCAGAGTGCTGGCTGATGTATAAATCTGTGTAAGTATATATATATAATCAATTTTTTACATTGTGGCTTCTTTCCTTGAGGACTTCCCTACTCCAGGACATAAAAATATCCTTTTATTTTCTTATAAACTTTTAATTTTTAACATTTATATGTAATCCACCTAGTAGTTATTTTGGGTGCATGTTATGTAGGGCTATCACCTATTGAATAGGCCCGATCCTTTCCCCACTGACCTTTATCATAGGCTAAATATATACATACATACCTACAGCCATCCCCAACTCTCCCATCTCTACGTTAATCCTAGGCATTTACTAGAAATCTTATTTAGGCAATACATGTGACGTATTTTCTTCTTTGGATACTATTGTTGCCCCTTCCCTTATTAAATACTTTAAAAATGTATTTTTAAATTTTTTCTTTAAAAATGATTACTTTTAAAATATCCAATTTGGCATTTCATCTGGTCTAAGAATAGATCACCTTAGGATTTCATCTATTTGAAATGTGAACTATAGGACTGTCTTCCTAAAGAAAATACACATAACACATCTTTGTACCAGAAAGTATCCATAGTAATGTATTAATGCAATGACCTAATTTAAATGAGGTAAGATACCTAGCACATAATAATAAGCACATGGAAGTGCTCAATAATATTAATTTTACTCTTCATCTCTTTCCCTTCAAATTTCTTACCTGCTGTAAACTGAGAATGAGGGTCTTGGCACACTGAATTTTATCAATCTGCCTGGTTTTACTCAGTGTTTCCTTAATAATATCACCATAGTCATTGTAATACTGTGAGAAAAAGAAAAAAATATAGTTTTAAAACTGTTGCTATTTAATGAGATAAATAGGCTGATGAAAGAAATGGAAAGGTGAGTACAGAGGTGTTTAATTTTTCATCTTAAAAACCTAATGAGAGTTAAAATATATTGTCTAAAGTTAAAGGAATACACATTTGATATTTAAAATTATGAAATAACTAATAATAATTAAACTAAAAAATTGGTAATTCCAAGAGGAGAAGAAGTGATATAGGTGAGCAAAATTCCTCATTCTTTACAACATGGATTCAATAGATTTAAAAGGTGACAAATCAAGAAACAGAACTCTGACAGAAACATCTTAAAGAGCTAAAATCAAAACAGTTAAAATTGCTTGCTTACTTCTGGGGAGTAGGCCTAAATAAGGGGAAGGGCAGATTACAGTAACAGATTTAAGTTTTCACTGAATACTTTTGTGCACTCATTATCCCCCATAACATGTCTATATTTTACCATTATAAAAAATAAAAACACTGATTTCTTCAACAGTGATTAAGAAAAATTCAACTAATTTCTTTATAATTCAACTTTTGGATACAGGATTTAAAGAGTTTTCCTTGTGAGTAAATAATTAGGAAAAACTTTGAGACCATTAAATCTGGATGTTACTTCCAAGCTAGAGCATAAAACCTACAACCTATGTAAAGAAGTGAGTATATTAGCTTGACAACTGGATTTTTATAATCTTTAAGAAGATGGGTATACTTCCATGATGTGAAGTGCAAAAAAAAAGGGTAAATGTCTCGAAAGAATCATCCTTTCAGTGCAATTAAAAATTATCTCAATGCAGATAAAAAGAGAAAGATATATGAGAACACTAAAGTGGTTCGACAGGTAGATCAACAATAAATTCAGATTTTTAATGATCACATAGAGAAATGAGGCAGAAAGCCAAATAGACAAGGATGTATAATAAAGAATAGCAAACAACAATTAAAATATTCACAAAAAGATTAAAGCCTAGAAAGAACAGAGGAGTGTAAAAATTGCTAAGGATGATAAAGCTTATTTCTTGAAACCAAGACAGTATTGCTAAGGGATGACAAGGAAAACCATATTAAGCTCATATTCATCTAACCAAACCCCATTTCGACATTACTTTTGGAAGCCTTGTCTGGTTGCTCACTTAAGTCTCTATTTGTGCTTGCTTTGTAATTTATACATCTATCTCTACAGTAATCATGATGAGGCTTTATGGTTTAGTGGAAAGAGCTAAGCTTTGAAGCTAGGCAAACCTAAAATCGAGTGCCAGTTTTTGCTACTTTAATAGTTGTGTGGGGACTTCCCTGGTGGTCCAGTGGTTAAAATTGGTCTTGCAATGCAAGGGACACCAGTTCGATCCCTGGTCAGGGAACTAAGATCCCACATGCCGCGGGACAACTAAGCCCGCGCACTGCAACTACTGAGCCCGAGCGCCACAACTAGAGAGCCTGTGTGCCGCAACTGCAGAGCCCATGCACTCTGGAGCCCTTGCACCGCAACCACTGAGCCAGTGCACTCTGGAGCCCGCATGCCACAACTAGAGAGAAGCCTGCACACTGCAATGAAGAACCCACGCGCTGCAACGAAAGATGCTGCATGCTGCAACTAAGACCCGACGCAGTCTGTAAGTAAGTAAGTAAATAAATAAATAATAAAAAAAGGTTGTGTGGATCTTCGAAAGTTAACCTCTCTGAGTCTTAATTCCCTTATCTGTAAATGATGATATTATTTCCTAACTCACAGAGTTACTGTAATCAACAAAGATAATATAAAAGCTTTAGAACAGTGTCTCAAATATAAATGGCATAGAACACAGGCAGCTATTCATTATTAGCATGTTATATTATGTTTACATTTCAGTTTCTCTGTTAATCTGTAACCTCCTTAGTGCAGAAATCATGTCTTATTTAAATCCCTGGCTACTAACACAGTGCTCATCACACTGCAGTTGTTTAGCAAAATATGATGACTTAGTTACTATGTCATAACTAGAATTGGACATAAACATGTGAATCAATGGAATACACAATATTCTGAACATGGGCAAAATAAAATACTGTGTCTGACACAAGAACAAGGCCAAAATACATAAACTGAGAAGTGTGCCTCTTAGGCTATATCAAAGATTTTTGAGCACTGCTTTTTTTGTGGTTCAGAAACAAAATGTAGCTTCTGGAAAGGAGAGCAGCCAGGAAGGCAACTACCTATCAAAATCCTGTCATATAAAGAATGGTATAAAACCTTTCAACATCTCTTTACCTCCCTCAGGAAAAAAATCCCAAGTTCTCACACAGCATATAAGGTCTACCCTGTCAGTTTCTTTAAATCTTACCTCTGGCTCCATTCTCATAAGCAATCTATGTTACTATATCAAATTACTTGCATTTCCCCCAAACAATTCATTGCTTTGTACACGAAGTCCGATCTGCCTAAAAGTCCTCCTACTACTTTTTTGCTTGACTGGCTAATTTATGCTTATCGTCTCAGACTTAGTTCAGAAGGCACTTCTAAGCAGTTTTCATTAACCCTCATATTTCTTAAGAGTGGGGTATCTGTTTTATATATTTCCAGGAACCCCTATACGTACCTCTGTTATACTGTATAAATGCAATTGTCTAATTACTTGACTATTTCCAGCTTTAGACCACTTTGGAGCAGGAATTTAAAAATCTTTGTAACTTGAGTGCCTGGCAACACAGTAGTAGGCATACTTATAAATATATCTGAAGAGATTTCATAGGGAAGAGAGTTAGCTTTCTTCCGTAAGAGTCCATGGCCTCATGCAAATAAAAAGGCATTCTTTCATATAAATGTAAGCAACTCCTACTTTATGGAACTGATATAATAGTATAGAGTGATAAAAAGCTCATATATAAAATAGAGGAATTTTAAATATGTCAGAAAATCATCAATAATATTTAGGTAGGAGCTGTCAATTTTAGCTTATTCATCATTCTTTCATTTTTAATTGCAAACTTCTCTGCTACTAAAGTGGAGGGAGAAAAATAAGAATATGAAACTACTATCTTAATAAATAAACATCCCATTTAAAAAAAGACTGTAAAACTATACCTTCATGTAGTGTTTAAAGATGTCTGCAGCTGCATGCATGTCAACAATATCGTAGATGATAAGTTTGCTGAAGGCAGCAAGTAGATTCCTTCTCTTATGTAAGGCCTCAATTTTATTAGCTTCGTCTTCTTCATCACCCTCTAACCACAGAAAATAAATTACTTATGAACTTTGGCCCTTTATCCAAGGTAAAACAATGTAGACAATCTGCATAATAAAAAACCAGCCTATAACTTTACAAATAGGTACAATTCAGTTTTAGATGGGCTAAAAACTGTTAGTTATACTGATTATTTTAGGGTGCTATATTTAGTTAAACATTTATTAAACACTTAGTAGGCACTAAGGTTTCTGTCTTCTAGGAGACTGTCATAGCAAAGATTGAGTAAGGTAAACAAACCATATAGATTTTTTTTCTGATACTTTTGTCATAATAATACTGTTGTTCTGTTTACCTTTAAAATGCTGTCTTCTCTTATCTGAATATTCCTTATGTGCTAATGTATTTCTATAGAGAAGAAATTTCTAGAAATTTTTAAGACACAGGGAAAAAGTTTTCTTTTAGAAAAATATATGGGGAGTAATGGAAATTATATGGAGGAGTTAGTTTTCAGTTCTTGTCCTAAACATGGTTACACTGTAAGCTGAGAAAGTATATTTTGCAAACTATGTTAATGTACATATGCATTTTTTTAAACAAAACCTTACCAAATGCTTTCAAACAAGTAGTCTTTATTCCTCAAGTTTTAGATTCTCAGGCCCTATTGGCTTATCTATTTCTAATCCCAAGAAAAATTTCTCCACAAGGCCATAGACAATAAAAGTTAACACATTTGTTTCAGGCTCTGTACTGACTCTCTCATGTTTTGGCGTGCCCTTATTTAGGGACAGTGTTCTTCCTTCCCTTCTTTGCGTGTATATATTCATAAAAAAACTTACTCTCAACTTCTCTCTTCCCTTTCTATTAACTGGTCCTGCTGTGAAGCATCAATGCTTTGAGAAGTTGGAAATCTTTTTGCTTAAGATAAGTAGAAGGTAAATTTTATCTCCTGAGATTAATATGAGCTCAAAATAAAGATCCTTTGTTCACAGCCCAGTATTTTCTAAAATGTTCTATTAAATAAAGAATATTCTAATAGCACCAAGTAGATCTGTGGATCTGATATGCCACAGATCTTAGAGATTATCTATTTCACAAATAACCTATATAATATTTATTTATAATTATTTATATTCAGTCTAATTTTACTAAGTTTTCATTCTGCAGGCTCAGCACAATTTTGACTGGTGAGGTTTGATAACATTCTTTTAGCACTTAGTATCTTAGAGTCACATTTTGTTAATTTAAGTAATATATGATCACTACTCAGAAGGAGAAAGGAACTCAGATGCTTTCCTTTAGAAAAATTGTGAACCTGGAAGCAGTTCAATTAGAAAAAAAACATCTATCCTAAATATACATTTTACATATGTGGGAAATGACAAATGTACACAATTATTTATTATAGCATAGATTATAATAGCAGAAGATTGGAAACTAGCCAAATATCAATATGAGATGAATAATATAAATTATGCTCTATTTAAATAATAAAATACTATGTAGCTATTAGAATAAGGAAGCTCTGTATGTAGTGATGGGGAAAGATCTTTAAGGTACTATGTTAAAGTTAAAGCAGGGACACCTCACTGTGTATATTTTTATCCTTGTTGGTTTCTTAACTACATGAATGTATTAACTTTTTTTTTTTAAGAAAAAAACTGTAGTATTTTTTAGGATTGAATTTGAAATTTTTTCTCATATCTTTTGGGGTTGGTAAAACAAGATCAATATTGACAAAATGATAGCTACAAATACCCATGCTCTGGTTCTCCTCATCTTGGTCAATGAAAACATGATCCATCACAAAACTGAGGAGTTCAGACTGAAGTCCAGTATCTGGATTAAACACCAAAGGCTGAAGGCCCTCCCTGCCACCTGTCATTAATTGGTGGCTGAAAATCATCAATAGATCACAGAGTAACATGAAAGCCTGGAATGCAAAGGAAATTCATCAGTAAAATATTGTACAAATGTAGCTATAACTACAAATCAATGTTAATGAAACTATACTAAATTAAATACAGCTCAATAACAGTACCATAATAGAAATTCTGAGTATTCAAATTGCAGCTACTTAATTTTAATTTCCAAACTGAATAAAATTATTTTGTCTCATTACGAACTAGTCATACTTAAGACTCTCCACCCCCCTAAATATAACCTGCTTCTTTTACTTGGCTGTATTAACTCAAAACAGTTGATTAAGAGATTTTTGACTTGAAATTATAAAAAATGAGTTAAACTCAACTCTGGAAATACAAAATTGATATAATAAATTAATGACAGATGTTACAAATCAATCTTATACTGCATAATCAAATAATAAGCATAAATCTTAAGACAAACTGTATAATTCAACAAATTACAATGTAGTACTTTAAGTCTGTAAGCTTCTATTTTGGATTCTTCTTTAAAAAATCTATTGTAAAATGAAATTTTTAACAGTAGGTTAAATTGAATTCAAGGTCATTCACATAAAAAACAGTGTCTGAAAGCTTCCCAACAAATGTAATCACATAAAGAAACTTTCAGTATATTTCCCCATAGAGAAAGTATTATAGTTATGTTGCCAAATTTATCCTATTTAATGGATGGTACAAAATAAACTTGTATCACCAGTTTATTGAAACTGAAAGATTTTGTTATGGAATAACTGAGGGCTCTGATGCCTCAAAACAATCCACTCACCCCCTTCTAAAAATTGACTTCTATGGGAAAACATAATTTTGGAATGTATCTGGAGATGGCTGTATACTTGGTTGTTTACCTCCAGCAAGACTCATGGCAGTTCATGCTCTAAGTACACAACCATGAAATACATTATTTGAGTCACTTGAAAACAGGAGAACATGAAAGAAATCCAGGAAAATATATATTTTTAACTAAGGCCATACTTTTGCATGTCACCAAACAGTGAGGATGCAGAAACACTGAATTTTTGGCTTAAATGTCCTGAGCTAGGTACTTTTTAGACAGCACTGGTTGAGTTCAGAAGGTTTAGAGAATAAGGTTTAGGAAAGACCATTTCTGTTCCCATTTACGTTAGATGCTGATAACTCAATAAAGAAGAGACCTGGATAACCTATTTGTAGGAAGAGATAGCGAAGGGTAAGTACTGCTGTACTCTTTTTAGATATAGACTCGTTTTCTAGCCCAACATCATAAAAAAAACCGACATGGAAAAGGTATATCTGTTTTATATAAAAGTATTTCCTAATAGAACAGTATAATTAAATAGATTACAAAATCACTTTGTGAAAATGGTATTGCCTTGGGTTCCACTTTGACCCTCTTTGGTCTACGACCTTTCCCAAGGGGTGAGGAGTCTGTTGGACCAATGGTATATGCCCACTTGCACCTCTACTTTACATCACTGCCCAGGTACAGGGATTCAGGAATTCCTTGCCCTCACAGACCTGATTCTGCTACCAGGGGGTGCACAGGCATCTTTCCTAGACACACTGCATCCCCAGTGTGTACTCCTAGGCCCCAGGGTAATCAAGGAGCAGCTGTCTGAAGAAGTGATGTTGATAGTTTGGATATGTGGGCTGAATTGTTCATATGCATGTGTGAGGAGTTCTACCTAGTGTGGGAAAGAGCTGAAGGTGAGAAGAGAAGGTGGACCCTATGCCAGCTCCCCAACCCTCCAAGTTCTGGTAAGGAATCAAAAATTCTAAATCTGAACCTGCCTTCCAGGCCATTATGACAGTATACTTGTTAAGGTACAAAGATGTGTAACAGGTTAGCTTACTTTATAACTTAAATATTCAGACATCTATATTCTTGTCCCAGATGCCACAAATGTTAGGGATAAACCTGCATGCTAAGAACTGTCATAAAAAATTACATCTTCTTAAAAAAATTTACATCTTACTGTTCTTCAGTAACTCATTTGAGTTATTTTTATTGAGAGCTCTTAACTGACAATTTCTTACCTGTTCCTTCACTGGAGTATTAACATTAGATAGGCACTGTTGGCAAACAGCCAAAAAGGATTTCACTGTTTTCCTCAATACCAACAAATCCTCCTGTAAGACATATTCAAATTTACAAGCATGAATTACAATATCCTAGAAAACTGATCCAGAAGAAATAATAAATGGAAAATAGCCAAACTAGTTTATTGTTAAGGAAATTCATAAAACCAAATATATTGTTGGGAACCAAATCATATAGTTATTTCCTAGTTATCTTAATGGAAGGGTCAGCGAAACTGATAATCCTGAATACTCAGTTCTATTTAGCTTTGAAATGCTCAGTATGATTTCCTCCAACATATTTGCCTTTATCAATATGGTTTACTCAGGCTGATATTAAAATTTTTAGTCATTCCTATAGCAAATACTAGCTGGTAGTAAAGTGAGAGAGTGCAGCAGCATACTGAAAAAAATCAATTAAGCAATAAACATGTACTCCCATATTCTCAGGACTCTGCAAAATGTCAAGGGGAAAAGATAACTTTAAGATAGTGTCCATGTTCTCAAAGAGTTAACATCTTAGCAGGGAGTTAGACCAATTAGAGAGTAATTAAGTGTTTAATTTTTTGGTGTTAACTCTAACTGTAGCAGAAAGAGCTGAGTTGGAGGCAGCTTCATAGAAAGATGGCCTTTAATCTAAGATTGGATGGGTGAATAGGATTTAATCAGATGGCCATATAATATTCAAAATGAAACATCTGAAAAGTATAAAAGGAAATTTAAATTTATCAAGTACCTATAATTTGCCAGGCACTGGTATGAGGGCTGTTACATAATTTCATATTTATATTGATTAGAAGAAGTAGTTATTACTAGCAAGTGTTTGAAACCAGGACTGTCTGATATCAGAGTTCACGTTCTTTTCACTGACTAATAAGCAAGACGCATGCAGATGACTCAGTATGATATCAATATTTAAAATAGTAATGAAGAGTAATTAAATGAGCATAGGCTGATGTAGGAATCACTTTTAAAAAGTACTCTGTGAAACTAAAATTCTTTAAACTACTCTATTTTGTACAGATGAGCGTACTTATTCCTTTTTGGGATCTTCACATCCCAAATAATGATACTTTAAAAATTATACATATTTCCTTTTGCTAAAATGAGTGCAATATTCAGAAGAAGGAAATAAGATCATCTTGTGCAGAGTAATAGAAAGGACACTGCCTCCAGGACCTTTAATGTTCCTGCAGATGAACATCCAACAACCAAACCTCAACATTCCTTGACCTTTAATTTCAAAGACTCACAAAGCAGTAGGGGAAATAGACAAGAGAACACGCAACTGCAACAGAATGTAAGGAGTGCTATGTTGGAAAGCCTAACCCAGAGTCAAAAGTAGTCACAGAAGGGTTCCCAAACAAGACTACATGTAAGCTGAGTTCTGAACAACTAAAAATTATCTACCTATATGGAAAGGTGTTCCAGAGGGCACAGAATGTTCAAAAGCCCAGAGGTGCTTTTGAGAGACTGCTAATTTATTGCAGTTGAGGCACAAACAGGGAGGAGAGTGGTGAGAGAAAACTGAAGAGAAAAAGAGGACCCATTTTCCATTTAAATGGAAAGTACTTAAAATGCCATGCTAAATTATTTGGCTATTATCCCGTCGGCAATAAAGGAACTAATGAATAGGATTTTTATCATGAAGTTGCTAATAATTTATGTTAAAGAATCATATTCTAAGCAGAAGGGAGAATGATATAAAATAGGGAAGCTAGTTAACAGTAAATACAATCTTCTGTTGAGGGCTTTTTATGTGCCAAATACTGTGTTCTAAGGGGAATAAATTTAAGTCTCACAATCACTCTATGAAGTAAGTGGTTAATACGCCTATTTTACAGATGAGGAAACTGAAGTTCGGAGCACATACAGATTCTAAGCGATAGAGTAAGGATCCATACCTAGGGTTATCTGACTCTAAAGCCCATGCTTCTAATCATTATTCTACATTTCATCACATATTAACAAAGGCCGTGGGAATAATCTAAAATGAGGGCCTGAAAATGAAATGTTGGCAGAAAAGATGTAAATAGATTGAAGAGAAATTAAAGCAACAGGATTGATAGAATTTAGGAACTAATCAGAACAGGGGATGTTGATGTTACGCCTAAATTTCTAGGTAGTTGCCTATTAATGGCTTACGGAATAAGGCACCAAGATAGTTAACACAGGAACAAATGCTAAGGTAACAAGTTGGGCTTTAGAGATGATGATCTGCGATCTCTGAAAGATATGCTACTAGAGATGTCTAGTAGGCAGCTGGATGAATTCAAAGTCCATGGTAAAGAATCTGAGCAAGAGTAGAGACTTGGGAGTCCTCTGTATTTAGCTGGCAGCAGAAGCAATGGAAGTAGATGAGACTGTTAAAGGAGAATATGTAAATAAAGAGGGCTGACAAAAGTATCCTGGGGAACACCGATATTTAACAGATGGATGAGAAAGAAGAGCATATGAAGAAATCTAAGAAATGGTCTGAGAAGTAAGAACAAAACCAGAACGTGGCATCCTAGAGGTAAGGTAAAAATGAATGGAAGGACTTCCCTGGTGGTGCAGTGGTTAAGAATCCACCTGCCAAATCAGGGGACACGGGTTCAAGCCCTGGTCTGGGAAGATCCCACATGCCGCGGAGCAACTAAGCCTGTGAGCCACCACTACTGAAGCCTGCGTGCCTAGAGCCCATGCTCTGCAGCAAGAGAAGCCACCGCAATGAGAAGCCTGCGCACTGCAACGAAGAGTAGCCCCCACTCGCCGCAACTAGAGAAAGCCTGCGTGTAGCAATGAAGACCCAACACAGCCAAAAAGAAAAAAGAATGGAATAGTTTAACGATGACAAATGTTACCAAAAGACAAGATGAGGATTAGAAAGCATTGCAAGGATAAAGCAACTCAAGGTTGTGAGTAACCTTGGGTCGAACACTCTCAAAGTAATTAAAAGGGCTAAAGTCAAACCACAATGGATAGAAAGGAGATAAGAAAGAAGGCAACTCTTTCAAAAAAGTTTGACTGTAAAAATTAAAAACAGAACTACCATATGACCCAGCAACCCCACTACTGGGCATATACCCTGAGAAAACCATAATTCAAAAAGATACATGCACCCCAATGTTCATTGCAGCACTCTTTACAATAGCCAGGACATGGAACCAACCTATATGTCCACTGACAGATGAATGGATAAAGAAGATGTGGCACATATATACAATGGAATATTACTTAGCCATAAAAAGAAACGAAACTGAGCTATTTGTAGTGAGGTGGATGGACCTAGAGTCTGTCATACAGAGTGAAGTAAGTCAGAAAGAGAAAAACAAATACTGTATGTGAACACATATATATGGAATCTAAAAAAAAATTTTTAAAATGGTACCGATGAACCTAGTTGCAGGGCAGGAATAAAGATGTAGACATAGAGAATGGACTTGAGGACACAGGGTGGGAGGGGGAAGCTGGGGCGAAGTGAGAGTAGCATCGACATATATACGCTACCGAATGTAAAATAATTAGCTAGTGGGAAGCAGCAGCATAGCACAGGGAGATCAGCTCGGTGCTTTGCGATGACCTAGAGGGGTGGGATAGGGAGGGTAGGAGGGAGACGCAAAAGGGAGGAGATATGGGGATATATGTATGCATATGGCTGATTCCCTTTGGTGTACAACAGAAACTAACACAGTACTGTGAAGCAATTATACTCCAATAAAGATCTATTAAAACCAACAATAACAAAAACCAAAAACAATAAAGAGTGAGAAAAATAGGACAGCTGCTAGAGGTCTTTTGGCATCCTTTTTGACCTTTTCAACATAAAAGATTTGAGAATATTTGTTGAATAAATAACTGAAAGAAAAACAAAATGCAGGCCATGCTACTAACTAGCTATGTGACCTTAGAGAAATTATCTTATATCCCAGAATTACAGATTTTAAAAATCTATAAACAAAAGGGTTGAACTATGTATTCTCTGAGGTTCTATTGCATTCTGTGATTCTGCTGAATTAATTTAGGCACTCAAACGAGAACACACAGGTGCTAACTGGTAAACCTAGTATGCAAAGGATGAATGTTCAGTTCCTGCTAGTACCTAGACTAGTGCTTGGCACATGGGCAGATGTTTAGTAAATATTTGCTGAATGAAATCCAAGTACACATAATACAGATGATACCACAATCCTAGGGAGAAATATGTAATGTGTTCATTTTATCACACAATAAATATAATTAAAAAATGATGCTAGGAGGTATTAATGCTCCTTTATTCCCTTAAATTTCATGGTTAGTGTGCAGTTTGACGCAGTCTAGGGAATCAGCTATCTTTGGAGTTGGAGGCAAAAGATTCCTTTAAAGGTCAATCATAAAGCAAATGTGTCTTATGTAAAATGATTACTTGCCAATTCATCTGAGGAGTTGTAAATTTAACATCACAACTAAGTAAGCAACCTACTGATTGTAGCATTTTAAGAAGAAAGTGGAAATGGGAAGTAACCAAGGAAATACTGAGAGAAGCTAAAGGCCTTCTTTAGCAATAAGTTTAGCATAGATTTGGATGCAACCTAAATATTGAATGCTCAAGAAAGTTAACTTAATTGTAATCAGTTAGAATTCATTGAGAGAAATATAAGTACCAATCAATAGGTTTAGGTAAATAGGCACAGATACTGTATATTTAACAGAGTTAGCTAATCTCATATAGTAGATTCCTTTGAATAGCTGGGAATGGAATTTAGGTTTTTTGGATTTCAGAACACAATTTTCCTACAAACTTCATTATGCTGGCATCTTACACTACATAAAGTTAACGTTTACTTGGCACTTAACCGTGTATCAGGCACTAATCTAAGCTTTTGACATATTAACTCAACTAATCCTCTCAACTGTGATGGGTATTGCTATTATCACTCCCATTCTACATATGAAGAAACGGGCACAGAAATGTTAAATGCAGGCCCAAAGACACAGTTAGTAAGTGGAGTAGTAAATTAACCAGAGCAGTCTGCTTCCAGAGTCTGTGCTCTTAACCATTTTGCTATAATGACTCTTTTTATAATGCGGGAAAATTAACATATTGAAGAAACCTGCAGCATTATGGAGGTAAGAAATTTGAAACTCCAGTCAAATATATTTATATATAAACAAAAATGCCAGTCAACCCAAAAGACACTGAAAAAGAACAACCCAAGAACAAGGTGTGCTAATTATCTAGACTGCAATTTTAAGCAACTAGAATGTTGCTTAAATGTTCCTTTCAAATGTGTTTTCCTAGATGAAACCAATATTTTCTCTTATTTTCAGAAAGCAGCTCAGCGTTAAGAGCACTTTTTCCTAAAGTAGCTATGGAAAGGAATTCAAATGGGTCAGGTGAGAAGATTACACTGAAATTTAAATTATTAACATCTTGGCTATATTCTTTTGTATGCCTTTTGCAAGTTGCTTCACTAGCCTGGCTAAAATTTTTTTTGCTTCCCCATAGATCTAGTGAAACCAAGAATTAGACGACTGAAACCCAGTACGCTCTAATGTGAAAGGGCTAAAATAGTTTCAGTTTTTCAGTGATCTACTGACAAAAATAAGAGAAATATCTCTTAGTGAGTTAAGATGATGTTTTAAAAATACACCCCGACCAGAAAAATCTCAACAATGAAGACTCCCAAATAAGGCTGGCACAATTAAGATGGTGAATTTACCATATAAGCTATATTAGAAGTTTTCTCAAAGGTACAAAGGCTCAAAATACCCTAACATCTTGGGAAGAAAAAAAAAGATCTTAAATGTAGATTGCCCCTTAAGAGCTAAGTACTCCATATGATTATAGTCAGTGAGGAAAGATAAGGATTTAATTCCAAAACACACAGAACATGCAGATTTTAAATGGGTGATTTCTTTTCATTTTGTATCACAATTTTATGTGTCTAGAGGAAGACTAAATTTAGCTGTCCTTTTATCCACAACTATGAAATACCATTAAGATAATCATAGCCAGAAACTGAAGCCATGGAAAAACCAGCAGTAAACACATAAAACTAGTTCAACATTATCTGACAAATACACATTTTTAGAATGGGCAGAAATAAAACAGGATAAAGGTGTGAAATAAGGACCTAGATCACGCCAAAGATCTTCGATTATGAAAATAAAGCCTGTTAAGAATTTAGTGATCAGTTTTTCATGATAAAAATGGGGCACAAAACTAAACTAGTTACAAACAAGACCAAGGGGTTACCTTACTAGGCCAGGGACTGGCAAACTTTTTGTATAAAGGGTCAGATAGTAAATATTTTAGGCTTTGTGGGTCATAATGTCTCTGTTCGAACTACTTAACTCTGCCACTGGAGCAAGAAAGCAGCCCTAGTCAGTACATAAATGAATGAGCATTACTGTGTTCCATTAGAACTTTATTTACAAAAACAGGTGTCTGGCCAGATTTGGCCCATGGGCTATACAGTTTGTCCAGTCTGTATTGGGCTATAAAGCTCTTTGGAGGTATAAACTGTGTTATGCTTATCTGTACTTAGCATCATTACTAACATATAACGAGGCTCATTTAATTATTTTTCAGCTCAACTAAGTCATTCTATCATAGTAAATATGATAGAAACACATGTAACTAAATTCATTCACTTGGGATGCATCGGTGTCACCATTGTGGTAGGGTAAACCTTATGGAATATCTTTGAAATTGCTTTCTTATATGAATAACTGCTACTAGCTTCTCTTTTGAGGCTAAGGAGTGAGTGTGTCACTCTTGTTAATACACAGTAAAATAACTACTGGATTTTTAAACCCCAAATGTAATACCTAGTTTTCAATGTTGTTGCTGTTCTTGGCGATCTGAATCCCCACCTGCTTGACTCCTGCCATTGCCTCAAAGGCTAATCCACTTATGATCCAGGAACCCTTAAGCTGCCTACTGTAGTTCCAAAACATCTTCTGATTTCTCTTTTCTGTGGTGTACAAAGATGAAGAAGCTAAAGGAGGAGTCAGAGGAACAGGGGAAAAGTAGTGACTGTTAGGACCAAAGCGAGAGATTTGAATTCCCAGATTTTCAAAACACAGATGGAGGACAAAATCTACCATGCTATATTCCAAACCTACAGTAGATACTGAGCATGTTTACATGCTCCCGTAACCTTATATAATAGTTTAGTATTAATTTTTGGTTTTGGCAGGGGAGAAGATTAGGAAAGCACAGAACTAGGACTGCAATTTAATGCCATCAAAACAACAATTATTGTTGACTGAAACATTTCTTTTGATCTTCCCAACAACCCTATCCAGCAGTGAATATCACATATTAGGAAACTGAAGTTCAAATGTGAAGTAACTTGCATACCTTTGTCATAGGTGGTAAGAAATGGAGTCAAAATTCAAACTCGGATTTAACTCCAAAGACCATGCTCCAACACAAAATTGCTGGAAATATATCCTGTTTATAAACTGGGAGCTTCTTATATATATAAATTAGGTGAGCAACAATAAGTCGTTTAAACAAATACCTAGTAATTACGGAATGACCACTGGAAAAAAAAAATTTCAAAATTAAAAACCTACTGTGGAAAGGAAAAGGCATTACTTTATCAGGGAATATTAAATAGGTTAAAACACTTATTTCCTTTTACTCAAATAAAAGGCCTGACAGGAAAATAAACTTTTATCATTAATTTTGGTGGAGAAAGATCTCCAATCTCTGTACTGAAAAGTGGGAAGTGTTAATGTTTCATTTAAATATTCTTAATGTTGCTTTAGGCCTCTAATAAACTCAGTTAAAACACATTTTTACATTATAATAATTGTTATTTAGAAAAGATCGTCTCAGTCCTGGCTCATTACTTAGATTCTGAGGTATTAAATATCTTAGGAGTTAAGAATATTTATAAAGTGGTACTTTAAAGATCACCGTCCCTGTGTAAGTAAAAACAGCATCCAACTGGACAGGTTAGGGAAGCTGAGGAAGCCTTATGCTGTCCTTCAAGGGGTGGGAAGGTATTCCTTACCAGATAGAAAGCTCCAAAAGTAGAGGCCCAGGAATAGGGTTGCAAACACAGCATAGAATTCTTAATAGAATGTTGGAATCGTGACTTGTAAGTTCTCTTTTAAGTTGAATATATTTACTTCTGACTTCCACAGGTTTTTAGAATGTTAAGAGTTGGATAAAACTTTGGACAAGTTCAGAGTTCAGTATAAACAGCCATCTACTTATGTATTCCAGATTTTAAAAAAAGAACATTCTGAGAGCTGAACAAGAAATGAATAGAAAACAAGTCCTGGATCTTTCTCTCCTAACTTTCCTAGACCAGTCAATCAGGCACTTGAGATAGGATATATTAATAGAAACAAAGCTATCAAAGAATGACTCTGAAGTCATGGACCAATCAAAAAGAAATGCTTAAAATTAACTCGATAGTTAGTGAGGATAGTCTTCTCAAGAAATAAAAGGTAGGGGGAAAAGATCTAGAAAAGAATGAAGTAAAATGGTTATAAACTACTAAAAATTCATTCCTAGAGGGATAGCTATTATTTCCAACTCTTGGCCCCATTCCCTTCCCCTTCAAAGCAGTTAACTCTGCAGATGGAGAGGTACTATCTATGTTTTGTTACTATAGGAATTTGGGGGAAGGACCTGAGTGAGCTATCTCTTTTCTTATTCATTGCTATTCTAAAGGACTGGGAAGGGGAGAGGAAGAGGTCTAGAAAGCAGCCTGTAGATTTTTATACACAGCAAGGTTAAACATGTCTCTTCATGGGGCTTGGCCACCACCAGTCCCATGTTCACCCTAAACTTCTCCTTTCCCCAGTTTGTTTGGAGGTAAACAAGTTGAAATTTGCAGAGGAGAACCTTTAGTCAAGAGGGTAACGGAGGACCAAATTTCACAGTAAACATGCTATACTCCTCAATAATAATTTCACTTGTAGCTCTCTGGGGGATGTAGACTTTCTTTAATTTAAAGACTTAGGGATAAGGCCTGGGTTCAGAATGCAGGGATGTTTGCCCCAGGCCATTCCCACTGCTGTCTAGAATAGAAACATGCAGGGTAAGGTAGAGAGCACTACAAATTTAGGACTACAGAGAGTAGGACAGCTCCTCCCAGGAGGAAAAAAAATTGAGGATAAATTCTAGATCCCCAGGCCAAAAAAGGCAATAGGGGCATTAGTTTAGCCCTAACTCTTATTTACCTGGCTCTTTAAATGTCTTTGTATATGTCCAGAAGGAGCTGAAGGAAGAAGGATGTTTTCTGCTACAGAGAAGAGAAACGGAAGGCTGCTTCTACAGGACCAGCACTAGGGGGCACCGGAGCAAAGTATACTGAGCATGACCTGTGAGACTGCCAAAGAGCTTCAACTCTGGAAATTAGGGGAACAGAGGAAATACCCATTGGTGAAACCCAGTGCACTTCCATTTCAAATAAAGATCTAATCCTGTTCTTGATACAGTCATCTCATATACTCAATTTATAGAATACTGCTTACTGTTGAGTTAAATTATAATTTGAATTTAAACTTCAAATATAACTACCATTCATAATCCCCTGAATGACAGTGTTCATGACAATAGGGAAGAAAAATAAATTTTAGAAAGTACTCTCTAAAGAGCAATTTAGCAATATGTATTAAGCCTTAAAAGTATGTACAGTCTTTGATCAAGCAATCCCATTTCTAAGAATATAAGATGTAACAATGCAAAACACAGAACAAGCTTTTGCACCAGAATGTCCACCACAAAATTAATTTTATTAGTTAAAATGTTTAAACAACCTAAATATCCAAGAGAGGAGAGTGGTAAAATAAATTATGGTACAGCTACACTAGGGACTACCATGCATACATTAAAAGTATTATCTATAAACATTTAATAAATGAAGAAAATGTTATGTTAATTGAAGAGGAGACAAAATTATAAATACATCATGATCTCAGTAAGACTGAAAAATATGTAAGAAAAAGTACTAAAAGAAAATACACCAAAATATTAACAGTGGTTATCCACAGGTGGTAAGATTTGGAAATTTTATTTTATGTATATAGTCTTTACAATGAACACATACTCAAGTAAGAAAGCTCAAATTTAAGAAAACCATTCTACCTTACACTTTACACCAAAAACAAATAAGCATAATTTATTAATTAAAAATGTAAGTGACCTCTTCAGAGATTTAAATGAATTTCTATAAATGTAACAATGAGTAGAGAAAAACAGAGCAGTCAGGTGGCCAGCTCCCTCACTAGATAAATGGCTCATTCTATATTAACATAATTATTCCACAACAAAAAAACAAAATTAATTCATGTGATAAGACTTTCAAGTTGTCTCTACAAAATCAATATTACAAATGTTAAATATATAGACCCCAAGGGTCTGCTGTATTACATTTAAATTTCAGGAAACAAAGGGAAAAAAAGGATAGAGAATTTCAGGTGCATCATTAGCAAAGTCTTCCATATACTTTAACTAAGCCACTGACATTACAAACTCAGCCATTTAAAATCACAGTAACTTCTCATTTAAATACCTTTAGGGATACAGAATGATGAAAGAAAACTGCCATGTGACATAATTTTTCGATACCCAACTAACTGATAACTGATATTGCTAGTTTGTGTTCAGTGAGGAGTCAACCAGTGTCCTTAGAAAATCTGTTTTTAAAAAAACACCACCAACAAAACTCTAAACGTAGTTGTATTAAAAGCTTCACAATACAAGATTTTAAAGAGTACTAACAGAAAGACACTAGGATTGAGATTCAAAAGACTTGTGCTGTAAGTCTGTGATTTTAGATGTCTCAATTTTTGTTAAGTATAAGGTTCCTTATCTGTAAAATGGGATTATAACATCCACTTTATAGGATTATTAAGCAGATTTAATTAAATTAGAGCATTTAAAGTGATTAACAAAACGTAAAATATCAACAAGGTAAAAATAACAATGTCCCCTTTTAGGCCTTACCTAAAACAAACAGGTTTCATCAAGTTATTTCCAAATTCCTTTATAGCTCTAATATTACATTTACAAACAACAGAAGAATGCTGCTACACCAAATAAGATACAGAACATACTAAGCACTTTTCTAGTATTCATTCAGGCCCAACAACTCAATGAGTTATATGTGATAAACCAAAACCTATGATTAGAAGATGGAGAATCAAGACGTTTTCGTAGTAGTAGTTTTTAAAAATTAATTTTTGTGATATTAATATTCACTTTAAATATCAACAACAAAAACAATCCCTCAAAAAGTATCAAAAGGTATAAAGGGAAAAGTAAATTTCTTTCCTTCGTATGCTTGCCCCCAAAGAATTTCTATTTCCCAGAGGTAACCACTGTTAAGATTCTTGTATATTTATCCAGACATCTTCAGTATAGCAGTTATTGTTAACCTTAGCATAGACTGCAGAATTCTAGAGCTAGAAAGAATTGGCCCAATACAACTTTAAATTTCATAAAATGTAACCTGAGACACAGATAAGTGATTTTTCACTTGTTATTAGTACCTGGAAAGCCCTTTACAACTGATAAAATGCTTTGATATAAATTATCTATTTTAAAATTATTTAAGTGACTTCCCTAAAGGTTATTTACACAAGTTAATGATGTGGCTGAGACGATACTTAGGAAGTTGATATCTTATCAAGTGGGATGTTAATAATATAGATTACATGTGTACAAAGCTGATGTATGTGGCTCTTACATTTTCAGAGATATCCTATATCATATAGGGGATTAGAAAGTTTGGCAATTCCTGATCTTGTGATTATTGTAAGTAAGAATCATTGAAATAATTATTTTAAAAGGAGGAATATTAGCAACGAAAGATTAATTTTTCAAGTTTGCATGTATCCTGAAGATTCATGTTTTTCAAGATTATCTCTTTGAGACAACCACTTTTAAACTATAGATGCAACTGATACACGATTACTAAATATACTTTGGTTTACAAAAATTATCAACAACTTCAAAGTGAGAAGAAACAACTTGAGAGACACCTAAGTAAGGAGAAGTTCACATGTGATATAAATGCACACAAAACTACAAATGGAAATCAACTGAACAATAAAGCACCTAAAAGATGCTATGGCATTCTTTCTGGAATGAAGAAAATCAGTGTTGCCTGCAAAATCTGCATTGCCACTGTGGCAATGACAACAACAAAATCTGTAGAATGATTAATGACAAAAAGGAAGTTATTTTTATTAGGAGAATGTATCAGATGAAAATTAAACAGAAAGGCAAGGAATCTCAAAATAATTCTGCTGTAACAGTATTAAAAAAATAGAAAATATTCAAAGAAGTAGGTCCAAGAATAGAGATTCTCACTCTAATTATGGAACATAGTTGTAAAAGGACAAAATTTAAATTAAATGGAGGAAATAACCACTAATTATGCTAAAGTTTTAGGCTAGTGTATATTCCAAATTTACTAAAATGTAGTCATCAACATTCAGTTAAAATACAAATAACTCAGATAACCAAAATGATATCAGTGGAGAAAACCAATATAAAAGTCAACCAGGTGAAAAAATCAGAATAAAAGTAATTGTGTATAATATATAAACTCTTGCTTTCAAATTTGAACTTACATATATTCAATCTCCTTTAATCTTACCATATAAAATAACATTAAAAAAATATGAAACTGTAATATAGTTTTAAAGTGGTTTTGTTTTTCAAGACTGAAACTGTTAATAAAATAGAAAAAAAACCCCAATTACTTCCAAAGGCAAAGAAATCCTCAAATTATTCATAGGAAAGGACAAAAAGAAATTCTTTCTCCGAGAAAAGAACGCTCCATATCAAGCAGTTGTTTATATATGAAAATGTATTATTTACATTCTTTACTGGTTGAATAGCTTGTGTTTTGTTAAGCTGAGGATATGTAAACATCATAGTATTTTTATTTGGTTCTTTATCAAGTGTTTGCTCTTTACTCATATATTCAAGACTCTTTGATTTCATAAAACAATTGAAACATATTTGTTTTATATTTAAGTCAGATAATTCCAATGTATAAAATACTTTTTTAGTCTGATTCTCTTCATGGTTTCTAATTTTCTTTTTAGTAGTGTTTTCTTTGTTTTTTTTTTTTTTGCCGTGAGCTCATTTTTCTTAAAACTTTGTAGAAAACTCTTTGAGGCAAGTTCCTTCAGAAAGGATTTATATTTGATTGTCTTAGGTTGCTTGGGAATACTACCACTACAGAACATTTTAAATCAAAATCTTATTTTGTTTTTCTGTTTGTTTGTTTTTTCTAATGGACCACAGAAATAGTATGGAATTAGGGTGCAAACCTATGTGACAGTTAGCTCATGGTTATAAACTTTCATGGGTGACCTATTTTCCCCCCTTTAATTAATGACAAATTTTAAGACAGGCTGTTTCCCTTATATTCCCCCATGAATGGAACTGGTATGGATTTATTTCTAATTTACCCTCATGCTGGTGTAGCTCTTTAGGATCCCAAATTTATCAAGGAGACATGCTACCTATTAGACTTTCCTCCTCGAGAGGGCCTTGGGATTCGCCTAGATTAGAAAATATCCTCAAGGTTAAGTAGGCTTTAGTACTATGCTTAACTCTCTTGGATTCTAGTTTCACTTAACTTCTGGTTTGTATTTTCCCTTTTGTTTTGCATGGTCACGTGTAGATTAAAAATTAAAAAAAAAAAATTTTATCCAACAATGTAAACTTAAAAAAAAAAAAGTATTCTTTAGTTTGGGCCCCAAGGTGCCAAAATTGCAGAACTGAAAGCTACATACTTTTGTCTTTCAATATTATCCTCTTTTTTATAGCATGTTGCCTACCAGAGCTCTTGTGGTTTCAACAACAGTTACCTCTTATAAGAATTTAAACTTTGTATACACATATAACTCTGTGTCTATTGCTCGAAAAACTGTCTTCCAAAGAGGTAAAATATATATACAGGATAAAGCAATAATTGATAACATTATTATATATTTTATTAAAATTATAATTTATTACAATAACTGATAAAAATAAATTATTAAATAATGAGTTAAGCAAAGTTATTTTGCTTTAATAGTACCCCTTCTGCCTACAGAAACTCTTACTTACTTTGGAAGGAGAACCATCAGTAATTTTCACCAACTGCCAAAGAATCGAGTAATGGGAACACTGCAGTGCCTGTACGACTATCTGTATCAAATAAAAAATTCAAACAAATGAGACATAATTTATGTTTGTACAATATTAAGAGAACAATATTTATCATAGTTTTTATCTTACAATAAGGTTTCAAGTTCAAATATTTGTAGAATTAATGAGAATGTATAAAATAATATTTAGTTAAAAAAAGACAAAACCAACATATCAGTCTAGAGAATAAAGATATAATGTATCTCGATAAATATGGACCCAAATGATACTACACTTTAAACAAAACTGCACTGTCAGAATACTTTGCTCAGTCAGATTTTTAAGGGGAGACTGAAGAAATTGTTTTTATCCAAATTTTATACCTAAATGATTACTTATTTTGCTTTAAAGAATTTTTAATATAAAATACAACACATACAGAAATGTGCATAAAACATATACAAAACAATGATTGAAGTATATGAAGAAAATACTGTGTCACAGATTAGTCTTTGTAGAAAAATGTGGCTATTCTTTGATATGACACCAATACTCCAATTTACGTTTGTGAGAGAAAGCAAAAGACATCTTTCTCTTATTATGAAAATAGTATGACCTTATGAGCCTGCCCTGGAAATTCCCCCAAGCTCCCTGGACCACACTTTGAGAATCACTGCTCTGGGAACAGGATTGCTGGGTCATATAGTATGTGTATATTTAACTTTACAGTAAATAGTACCAAATTTTTGTCCACAGTGGCTGTATCTAATAGTCTGACAGTTCCTGCGGCTCCATGTTTTTACCAACATTTGATATCATCAGATGTTTTAAATCTGGTGATTTTATTATGTATGAGTAGTATCTTAATGTGGTATTAATTTACATTTTTCTAATTACCAATGGAGATGAGCACCTTTTCATGTTTTATTGGGCCTGAATTCCTGTTCTGTGAAATGTTTATCCATATTTTTCAGAGAGACAAATAGAAGAATTTAGGAAAATAAACACTGGTTAAGAATCATAATAAAAAAGAGAAGTTCATTTTGGATAGGTCTTTTACTACATTTTTGTTTGAATACATGGTACATCTTTATTGCAATAAAGCATGTCTGATAATATGATATTCCATTATTATAGTGTCTCTATTATTTTCTCCTCTTGATAAACTAAAAACCCCAAGAGAATGTAGAGAATAAATCAAAAGAGAAATCAGTAAGTGGAATGCTTCAGGAAGTACAATTTTGGCTGGTTTTACTTTAAAAATTTCAGGTTTCAGATCACGTAAGTAAAAGATATCTCCAATGCACCTACTCAGCACTGAAAATAACTCATCAGAATTAGAGGGATGAGTGGTGCTGCTTTTCATACAAAACTAATGAGATGTCAGGGTTTTATTAAACATGATAATTAAATGATTGATTCATGTCAGAATGCCAGAAACAAGACTACTGAAACACTGTCAACTTATGAACATTAATGTTAAAGAAATCATCTTACTATACTTAGGGGATACTCAATATGGTACACCTCGGGTTCTGAGACACCTTGTGATAACCTTTACTTTATACTAAGAAGTACTAAAGTGGTTTGTGTGATTTAAAACTTTTTCTTGAATTTGAAACAATCTGCATTGTTAAATTACTAGAAGAGTGATATACAAATGAACATTAACCAACGGGAAATTAAGATATGGAAAAAAGTAATGTTGAAGAACTGCCTGATTTTGGTTATATCTATCC
Source organism: Globicephala melas (assembly GCF_963455315.2). Lineage (NCBI taxonomy): Eukaryota > Metazoa > Chordata > Mammalia > Artiodactyla > Delphinidae > Globicephala > Globicephala melas. The sequence continues at coordinate 128,551,983 of NC_083317.1, read as the reverse complement.
TAATCATTACAAATATCATTTCCTTTCCTTCTACATTTCTATGACCTATATACTAGGAATTATTCAAAGTGTGTTCCAAAGTTGTGCACACAAGTTTCTTAGATGTGGTTATAAGAGAAGAGAGAGATTGGTCACTTCAATACCTATTTCCAATACAGCATCTCCATTTTAATTTTCAACATACTGGTATTCATCATACATTTACTTTAAAAGGGCTCCACTGTATTATTTTAAAATAAAAAGCTCACTCTCATTGACTGGGAAATATTTTGCTTTCTCACAGGTATAATTATATAACAATACAGTTGATCAAACTTCAAAAGAAAATTCAAAACTCTTCCTTCCAGGCTTTACATCAGTCATATTGATTTTATCCCCTATACTAGCAATGTTATCCTAACTCGTCAAAAGTCGTTTATTTAGCAACTTCATCTTTCTGTAGTACATGTAAAACAAGAAGGACAAGCAATAAAACAACAAAAAAGCCAAAAGAGATTATTCTAACCTATTAGCACCACAGTCCTTCTGCCTTTTCTTGACTAACACTGCTCTGACCCTGGAAAGGATCTTCAAATAATTCCAATTATTAGTCTGATGACTAAGAATTTCTTCCAACCCTACTCTTCTGACCTCATTTTTCCACAAGGTAATGATGTACCTGGAAGGACACAGTAATGTATATTGCATACTTCTGGGCAAAAATTACTTAAGAAGCAGGACTGCCTTCTCCATCTTCTCCTTCCCTATCCGCCAGCAGGATACCAATAACCCAAGAGACCATGGGTCCCTGAATGACTTGGCAGTGCAGTGACACGCTGCTTCCTTTAATTGTGCCTTAATGTTATGTAAGTGAGAAATAAATTTCTATTGTGTTAAGCCTCTGAGATATTGAGATTAATCTATTATAGCAGTTAGCATTACTTTAACCAACATAAAAATTATTTTTTATTAGCCTTTTTTCTTAATAATTACTTTTATCTATTTAAAGGAGTTAGCTCTACCTTTGATTAGCAGACTGAATCAATGAGAATCATTCAACATACAGCTAATGATATATCTTGAAACTGAAGATGAACTGTATTATTACATCTAAGTTAAGACCAAGGGATAAACTCTTAGAATGTTTAAAGTTTAGAAAAACTGAATTTGCCTGAAGATAAAACCTGACAGGAAACTAATAAATGCATGTGCAGATATATGTTATCTACACATATAGGACATGTTTAAAATTCTGAAAATCCACATAACGACTGGGATAAATTTAGGCTCTTTTACTTTTCTGTTTGCAAGAGACTTTAAGGGGAAGGAGGCTCAAATTTTTTAGTGCACAAGTACATGATAAAAGAGTGAACTAGGGCTTCCGTGGTGGCGCAGTGGTTGACAGTCCGCCTGCCGATGCAGGGGACACGGGTTCGTGCCCCGGTCCGGGAGGATCCCACATGCCGCGGAGCGGCTGGGTCCGTGAGCCATGGCCGCTGAGCCTGAGTGTCCGGAGCCTGTGCTCCGCAACCGGAGAGGCCACCAACAGTGAGAGGCCCACGTACCGCAAAAAAAAAAAAAAAAAAGAGTGAACTAAACTTAATACTAGTCTGCTTCTAATATCCAAAACTCATCTTTTTATCATATTTAGACTTGGTTAACATGAGTGACATTAATATTCCCTTTTAAAAAGAGCCTTTAGGTACAAATTAATAATCAACATGGTTTCACCAAAAAAGGCATAAGCCTGGTAAATAAGTGCGTGAAAAGATGTTCAACATCATTAGCATTAAGAAAATATATATTAAAAAGCACAGTGAAACACCACTACATATCTACTTGGATGGCTAGAGTAAAAAGTATCGACAATATCAAGTGCTGATGAGGATGCAGAACAACTGGAACTCTCATACGTTGCTGGAAGAAATGCAGAATGGTACAGCCACTCTGGAAAATGGTTTGGCAGTTTCTAATGAAGTTAAACATACACTTATCATAAGACCCAGCAATTATACTCCTGGGCATTTACTTTAGAGAAATGAAAATTTATGTTCAAACGAAAGACTGTATACTAATATTCATAGCACTTTTTATTGTGATAGCCAAAAGCTGGAAACAACCCAAATATCTTTCAACAGTTGAATGAATAAAACAAACTGTGGTGTATCTACACAATGGAATACAACTAAGCAGCAAAAACAAACCAACTACTGACTCACACAACAACGTGGATTAATCTCAAAGGCATTATGCTCAGGGTTTACATACTGTACAATTCCATTTATTTGGAAATCTCAGAAAGACAAAATTATAGTGATGGAAAACAGAGGGGTGGTTTTCAGGAGTTGTAAGTAGCTCAATCATATGACTATAAAGGGATAATATGAAGAAGTTTCGGGGATGATGAAACTGTTTTGTATCCTGATTGTGGTGGTGACTACGTAAATCTATACATATGTTAAAATTCATAACTTTACACAGGAAGGAAGACAAGTCAGTTTTACTGTATAATAATTAAAAAAATAAGAATCAGTGTGGCAAAGAGCAGAGTTTGCAGTAATAATTTTGAGTAAATGCGAAGAAAAGCACAAACACTGAAGCTAGCAACAAATAAGCCTTAATATAATCATAAGCAAAAACTGGACTAAAATTAAACAACTCCTGTATTATGTTCCGTCTAAAGAAATGTGTTGATTTCCAGTTCACAATGATAGGTTAAGTACCAGCATCTAATCTCTCCCCACAATTCCCAATGAAACAATACAGTGCAAAAGAAGTTTGGAAAAAATACAAAATAATAAGAGTTTGACATGGGGCAAACATCAGAAGGCATGGGATACTATAAAGAGCAGTAGCAAATTAGCAGTAGAAAATTTGAAGAGACAATGAAAATAATTTAAAAGCTTGGTTAAAGTGGGTACGCCAACAGCTATGAGACTTTAGGCAAGTTACTTAATATCTCTATGTTTCAGTTTCATAATCAATAAAATGAGAATAACGATGTATATTCTATAGGGTTGTCATGAGGCTTCAAGAAATGTATGCACATAAAGACTTAAAATAGTACCTGGTACATAATAAGTACAAAACTTAAATTTTCTATTATTGATGGCTTGATAGGTCTAAAGTTACTGATATGATTACATTTCCTTCTTTATGGGTTTAATCACACTATTTTGTTATACAGCATATATTTACCAAAATAATATATGAATTGTTCTTTATTGGCTTTCAATTTTTAGAATCTGGAAAGATATTCTTGGAACTATGTATTGAAGCAGAATTTTAATATTTAATTTTTCTTAGATGTTGCCTAAGAGAAGGTTTAAACTTACAGATATACAGATATACCAACAGGAAATTGGCACAAAGGCCACAAAACAGGATAAGGAGAATTTTAATATTTTTTTGCTTTCATCTTACAAAAAAATGTATGAAGAAATACTACAATAAATTCTGAAATGTGGGTTCTTTACAAACGAATGACTATTGTGTTAGGGAACTGCAGTAAGTTTTATATTTTCCATAGGTTAAGAATTCATTAGCATAGGGGTAGGCATAAACAGACTCTGGAACATATTCTTGTGCCAGAAAGTATGGAAGTGCTCAAAAAAATATTTAAAGCACATAGGAACAGGCTGGAAAGAAATTCTCCCTGGCTAAATCTGCAACAATTTCGGCACCAAAATGAATAACAATAGTACTGTTTTAACCAGATGAACAGAACAGGAATAAAACAGAAACCCATGAGTCCACACTGATACTAAATTTTAAAAAATAAATTTGAAATTTAAAAAGGTAAACAAATTAATAAATACATAAATAACCAAAGGGAGAAGGGAAAGTTCTTCCTTAGAGCAGAGGGCCAACAAATAAATATAAAATAAATGACAGAGTTAGGAAATCGCCACTTCAGTTACCATTTTGTGACTATCATAATAATAAACGAATCAGGCAAAATCGCAAAAGAATGCTCAAATTATTATGTCAAAGTTTGATAAGAAACAGGATTATTTACACAGTCTTAAAAGAATATTCCCACAGATTAGTTATTCATTAAAAAAGAAAATGGTAACTCTACATGGGATATACTCAGCAGACCTTACTTACTAAAGTGATCAAAATTAATTATCAACAATACTGAACAAACTGCCATCATGTGCTTTCTGATGTGATTCACTGAAAGCAGAATATCATTTATGTAGCATTCCTGCCACGAATGCATAATCTCAATCTAAACGTGTAGATCAGACAAAAGTAAATGGAGAACATTCTATAAAATAACTGGTCTGTACTCTTCAAAATGTCAATGTCATGAAAGGCAAAGCCTGAAAAACCATTCAGATTAAAGGAGAACAAAAAAAAGACATTACAAAAATGCAATGTGGGACTTCCCTGGTGGTGCAGTGGTTAAGAATCCACCTGCCAGTGCAGGGGACATGGGTTCGAGCCCTGGTTGGGAAGATTCCACGTGCCATGGAGCAACTAAGCCCGTGTGCCACAATTGCTGAGCCTGTGCTCTAGAGCCCATGAGCCGCAACTACTGAGCCCACGCACCACAACTACTGGAGCCCATGCGCCACAACTACTGAAGCCCACATGCCTAGAGCCTGTGCTCTGCAACAAGATTAGTTACTGCAGTGAGAAGCCCATGCACCTCAATGAAGAGCAGGCCCCGCTCGCCACCAACTTGAGAAAGCCCATGTGCAGCAACGAAGACCAAACACAGCCAAAAATAAATAAATAAATTTATTTTAAAAAATTTTCTAAAAAAAAAGAAATACAATGTGCTATTATGGCTTGGATCCTGGGCTGGAGAAAAATTGCTATAAAAATATTATTAATACTTATTGTACACATGCATATTAATATTATATGGGGAGGAAGAGTGAAAGGGAGAGAGAGCGAGAGGCACGCAAGCATGTAAGAGTACAACTGGGAAAAATTATTGACAATTGATGAATTGAAGGAAATAAGAGTTGAATTTTTGATTAAAACTTTTCTATAATTCAACTTTAAAAAAAGTATTTTAAGAATAGCTAAATTTTTTAAACTTTGGTTTTACCTATTCTACTATAATCGTTAAAATAGCACTGACATGAGAAAAGGTAGATCACAGAAAGAGGAAGGAAAAAAGAATTCAGTTAATCCTGAAGAGTGGGACTGTGAAACTTCTAGTTGAAATGGTTACCATGGAAAACAAACAGTCAAGCATATAAGGACAATACAGTTCCCCCTAAATAGCTAGAAAGTTTTAAGGTATCTTCAAAATGTTAAGCATAACTGAGGGTTAACAAACAGCAAACATTTTGGCAGTTCTTTGATATCCTTGCTCTAAAAGAGTATTTTCTTGGATTCTAATTAAAAGGAACAGAGTTGGAATCTAAAAAAGTAAGCTTGCATGGTCCTATGAAGAAATGGCTGAATACGGGTTTTGGAGTCTCAGTACTGGGTATCTAAAGATGTTTCTAAGAGGTGCTAAATGCTAAATCATTTCTGATTGCTAAAATGAATAAGAGTACAATCTAGTAGTGAGGTATTCAAACTTCATACACATGTTTAAAGTAATAAAGAATGTGTGTCTAAGAAGTTAACAAAGTTAAAGCAAATCTCACATAAATGCTCTCTTACTCAAAGAAATTAAAATAAAATTGGGTAGATAATGCATATGCAGTAAAAATAAATAATAGAAAACCAACATAATCACAGAACAACATTGTGAGACTGTAACAAGTCAGGTCTAAGACAATAAATGATGGTATGGAGAATTAAAAATAAATTTAGATATAGTTATAATCTCCAGATAAAACAGAGAAGTGCTATTCTTATTCTCTTCTTGAGGAAAATGTGAAAATCAAAAAAAAGACTATCTTAACTCTATCATTCCCTTTCAACTCTGAAGCACAGCTTAGAATATCAGTGAATTGCATTTAGGCTACTGAAAAGTTTGAGACGAAAAGAGGATCAAAGCTGAAGAGTCAACAATAAATGAAGAAAAACAAGGGGTCAAATTTTCAGCATTTTTCCACAAACTATAATAAAACACCTAACACAATCAGGGATATTTGTTATTAAGAGCGGCTACAAAGGATAGATCAAAGACATGAATTAAGGCAATTTAAGAGTTAATCATAGCAATAATAAAGCATTGTTTCTATGATGAACTTTTAACATGAAATTATAGTTTTGTTATATCTATTGATTACTTTAGTATCATGAAGTGTCATCTAAGCATCCCATATTACCAAAACAGGAATGGATGAGCTCACACCTAAACACCACCTTATACCTAACTTATGGGGTTGGTGTTTTGGTCTACATGAATGAGTGTCTGCAATGTATAAAATAACTCCTAATTCTTAATAACAGATTGTTACTGTTAATTAGCAATAATTATAATTGTTAATTAGTAAGTAACAAGTTAGTTCTCATACAGAAGTATTAAATTCTTAATTCTCTGTATGATAATTAAGTTGACTATTCCAAGTCTCTTCCAGACTGGAGAGAGTTTGTTGAATTCCTGCCCTTTTCACTCCAACTTATATGAATGCAAAAAAGTCTAAAATCTGCTAAAGGCCTCCAAACTTACGTAAGTATGATTCACCACAAAAACTAAGCCATATCTAAGGCTTACTATTATCATTACCTAGAACAGTGCCCGAAATACAGCCATGATCAGAAATTTTCATTATATTAAATTGATGAAGTTTTGAAATTGCTACTATAGTAATGGTATTTTCCCTAAAATAGTCATAATGTTTATGTCAAAATTAAATATTAATATTAAACTTTTGCTACATTATAGCAAACTTTTTCTATTCTTTTCTGTTCAAATCTGAAGATATAATATACCTATCTGTAACACTGAATCACTATGGCAATAATTCTCAAAGGAAGTGGCTGCGTTTAAGAATTATCAACTATGTTCCATGAAAGGCTTTTGATAATCCTACACGATATCAGAAAAGCTTTCTAAAATGACACAGAAAGAATATCAATAAACTCCTACCTGTTCTGGCATAGCTCCATGTTCAATTCCAGTCTTCAATAATCTGTAGCAATTACCAAACAGATCCCATTTTGTGAGATCATGAGCGCTAAAATAAACAAAAATGCATTAACTTTATTCTAGAGTGGAGGAAGGTTTAAATTTGTTGAGCTCAGTTTCAATGGGGGAAGAATAAAGTAACTTCATTTTCTAGTAGAACTGTAAAAGTTCCATAAGGAAATGTTCAAGTCCTCAAACTTAGAAAGAAAAAGAGAAAGAGGGAGAAGGAGAGGAAGAAAAAAACAAAGAAAGAAAGAAAAAAAGAAGGAAGGGGGGAATGAGGGGGGAGAAGAGAAGAGGGAGACGGGTAGAGAAAGACAGAGTGGAAGCTGATATTAGGAATTCATTAAAAGAAATCAAAAACAATAAAACTTCATATGTTAAAGTGAAGGTTACCATTTCTTTCTTTCTAGTATGTTTTAAAGCACATTTAAACAAATTCATTCAGAATTTCAAAGTATAAATACATGCATATTTTTGAAAAAGAGATTTGTATTCACGAGATGGAGATAAATAAAGACAAAGTCAGGGTAAAGGAAATATGGCACAGTTCCAAAACTTTAGTGTAGCTATTTACATGTGCTGAGGACTTCTGAAGAATGAGATAACACTGACAGTGTAAATTCTCATGAGCTCTGCTACTAAAAATAGCACAATTACTCACTGTCAATTTTTATTTTCAAACGTCAAAGTATTTTCTTAAATAGGAGTTTTGACACTGGTTGTCAACTTTTATTTTCAGATGTCAAAATATTTTTTCAAATAAGAGTTTGTTTCTCCATGGAATTCCAAAAATGTACTTGTGTATACAGAAAAGGCTTAGATTTTAGACACTGCTTTTGAAATCTGAAGTATTCATCAAAGTAAGGGCTACGCCTAAACATGCTTTTTCACAACAAAGTTCTTTATTTTCCTTTCTTTATGGAGAAGATAAGCATGTTTCATTACAAGGGATATGCAAATTACAATTTGAAAATGACACCTATTTCATTGATCTGAGCCTTTTTTTCCTTATTCAAATCCAGCAGTTCTGTCTACATAGTAAGAACACAATAATAAACAAACTAGACAAACAAGGACAATTCAGGAAAAAAAGCTTATAGAAATAATTTTGTGGCTTTCTCCAAAGCTGTGATTTTTATTTAGTAAGATTTCTAAGAGCTATCAACTGAAAATTATACCTTTAAAAACTCTAGCTTGCAGAATAAGCCCATCTAATTTGTTAATTATACTGATTATCTTAAACTTTTACAGTGTACAGTGTACATTCATTACACTGAATGATAAATCTTACTCCTTAAGTAATAAAATTATAATAAAAACTCATAATTTATCTGTAGGAAATCTGAATAATAAAAACATCACAACATCTCAATATTTCTCTAAAATTTCCCAGTGTTACATGGATGTTAAACATTAAAATCAGTTTGTTTTATGTTGACTAATATAGGTTATTCATTAAATCTACTTTAAATAAAATGACATACTTGTGGAAAGAGGTTAACCGCTTTAATGTAGAAAGAACATTGTAAATATCATCATCATCAGCTTCTTCTCCCTATAAAAAAAACAGCAGACTGTACCTTAATACCATAAATTTACTCACCCTCAAATTCACATGGAAGTCTATTAATACTTACTGCCTAAAGAAAAATTCTTTTTTATTATATAAATAGTATATATTCACTGTTGATAAATGAGAAAATACAAATAAGCAAAAAAAAACAAAAAGTAAAAAACACCCATAAGCCCAACACCCAGAAATAACCACTTTTGCATTTTAAACAATGTCATAAATGTGACTTCGTACAATTTTCTGATTAATACCTTTGGATAAATTCCTTGAAACTGCTGAGTGAAAGGATAGGTAGTTTAAAGATTTTATTGGTTATTTCAAAGATTTTACTGATTGTCAGTTACATCTGCAACTTCAAAATCACAATGAAAATCAAAAAATGGTTGAAAAAAATTAAAAGTTAAAATTAAAAATTAAAGTAGGGGAAAACTGATTACATGGATTAAAAGTAAATCCTATCAGCCTGGCCGTCAGGACATACAAAGCTGTGGGAATTCCAGATTGCCTTACATAGATTGAAAGGAGAGGGCAAGAGACAGGAATCACAGAAATAATTATAAAAATAACCAGTTGGAGATGCTTGCTGCTATCTTAGGCACACCACTGGTAAGCAGCTATCCTTTATAAGCACACAATTTTTATGTTCTATTCATTAGCACGTAATAGTTCAATAATATTAAAATGCAAATTAGGCCCCAGGAATAGAAAATGAAAAAATGACTTAAGAAAGTCAGACCTTTTTTAAAAGAGAAAAAAAAAGTCTGTCTTTTATGAAACAGATTTTTAAAATAAAAATGAAGTGTAACTGAGGCTGATCTTCATAAAATGAACAACTGCAATAATGCTGCTAAGTTTTGAAAGTAGAGAATTCTACTAGATTTTATTTTAAAATGGAAACAATTTAAAACTCAGCTACCTTGAAAAATTATTAGCCAAAATCATTATATGTACACATTAACTTTAAAACAGACCTCTTGCAATAGATCTTCCACAGAATGATTGAATCGATCTACAAACTCATCAATCAGTTGGCTTCGAGCTATGTCAACTCTGTTCTGGATGGTATACTCTTCACTGCATAAGATGCTATAGGTTTTACTGCAGGCTTCTAGAACATCTGATTCTATGTGTTTCTCCACAACAAATTTAATCTGTTTTAGTAAAGCATCTAGATGCTGAGGAGGAAAAAAAGAAAAACTATGACATTTAGATTAACAAAAATTTAAAAAAAGCATCTGTCATATAACAAGTAAGCCTATATATTACATGAAAATAAAATAATTCAGTTAATAAAACTGACTATAATAGCAGAATTTCAATTTTATAGTGTCTTACCTTTTCCATTCTACCTGTGCTATAAATTTCTAGATCAAAATACTGTGGGATTTGTAGCAAGTTTGCTACCTTCTCTGCATCTGCAGAATACTAGAAGGAGAAGCAAAGAAAACAAAGTAACTACTTTAATAGTACAGTGTAATAAGCAAACTCAGTGGCATATTATCACAAAACTGTAAATGAAACTGTACCTTTGATAGCAACATAGGCAGTGTGATGATAAAATGCTCAGTCAATTTGTTTCTATCATCAATCTGAGTTTTCCTTTCTTTGGCAGTTAGCACCTAGAAATAAATTTAAATGGGCAAAGAAGAGTGTCATGTACTAATTTATAAATCTAGAATGTTACAAAGATGATGAAGCACTGGCAGATAACATAACAGAGAATTTTCAGAAAAGCTTATTAACAAACTACTAAAATAAATGTATCTAGTTTTATTCAAATTACTTTATTACTATTACTTTATTAAATAGCTACTTATTTTAGATAAGTTACTACTTGTTTAAGTAAAAACAAAAACATTTCTAAAAAACCAGTTATGAATATAAAAATACTGGAACCAATGGAGAAATAATTTTTCTAGAGTTTTAATCTCAATATGTTAACAGTTATCTCCCCTAGGTTAAATAAACTATTCTAAACGTACTTTAGCAAGTAATCCTTTTTTAATACCATCAGCAGCTAGTAAATTTTCACTTATTTTTAAAGCATATACTAACAATGTCTCTGGACTCATTTATATTTGATTGTTCTTGTAATTAAGCCATAAATCTGTTAGGCAATAATCAAGACAGAGGGGTACAGCCTGTGATCACTGAACAGATTAGAGCCCTTCACCTTAGCCTGTATTCAACTAGCTAAACTATAGGTGGTTCCAAAAATAAAATACTAAAATGCAGGCTCAGTTAGGATAATTATTTTCCCAAAGTATTCTGCAGTTTATTATCTTGAAGGAATTTACCATCATAATGTTGAATGGTTTTATGGGACAGAAACATTCCAATGTAAATTGCCACTTTATAAATGTAAACCCCAGTGTTTGAGAATGTATGAAAGAATAGGGCCTCCTATCTGATTTCTTTCAGGTTGCTTTTCAACCTCTTAAACATATAAAGTAAACATTTTGGAATGATCTACCACCAAGTGCCATGTTTAGTTCTGCACAAAGCAATTAAAGGGGCTACATGTAAAGTGAAATATGTATCTAGAAATGTATGCAGGATATTGAGAAGTCTTGAAATTCATTTGATAATGTAGGAAAGGTCTAAGGATGTGGACTTTAGGGTAACAGCTATTTTGATTAAACGGTCATTGTGTCAGGCACTCTACATACATGAACTCATTTAATCCTCACAATATCTCCGATGGGACAGCAAAAATGGCATAATACCTATGAAGGGGAATTTGCCAATATCCAACAAAATTGTATACATATTTTTCCTTTGCCCCAAGCAGTCCCACTTTAGCAATCTACCCCACCAACACACCTGGTACAAGTACGAAATGACACACTATTATTTGCTGCACATTATTTCCAGCAAAAGACTGACCCAAAAGACTCTCAATATTATATCCACATAATAGATCATATATAGCCATAAGAAAATGAAGCTCTCCAAATAAAGTTATGGAGTAATACCCAGGATATACTGTTAAATTAAAACGTAAGGCACAGAACACCATATAAAGTATGCTATTCTTTGTAGGAGACAGGAGATTGAAACGGAGGAGAATGGAGAATAAGAATACACATATTTGTACGTGTGCATGCATTCATCTATATTTGCAGAATGAAACACTGGAAGGATAGACCAAAAACAAATAAAAATGGTTACTGGTAGGTAGCAAAGGGGTGTAGAGGGAGGCATATAAGAAAGACATCTCTAAATATATATATATTTTTTAACATGGTTTTGACTTTTTAACTATGTAAATTTTTTACATGTCCAAAAAATAAAAATAGAAAACATAAAAGTAAAGAGGTGAAAACCCTCTTATGCTAAATTTAAGTCAGAAATATCAATATGAATGTGTGATTTAAACATATGTGTATATATATAGAAATATATATATTTCTTAGCTCTGTGTACGAATGGTGCCTAGCAGAAATGATAACCAATTGACAATGAGTAACCCTAGTAACAAGATTTTGATCTTTACACATTACTCTATATCAAAAGGAACAAGGGCTCGTGGGAGATTCCTGTGCTAGGGTAATGTAGTATCAGCCTACAAGGTGACTCCCAATTGACCATTGTCTCCTGGTATTCATGCCCTTAATATAATCTCTTCTGAAAATGAATAAGGCTGACGTGTAATCTAAGGAATATTGTGGGAATTATATTGTATGACTCTTGAGGTCATAAAACACACACAAGTGTCCACCTTACTCTCTTTTGGACCATTCCTTCTGGGGGAGGCTGGCAGACTTGAAACAGTCCTACTGAGAGGTCAACATGGTAAGGATCTAAGGCCTCCTACCAACAATCAACACTAACTTGCCAACCATGTGAAAGAACTGTTATGGAAGAAGCAAATTTACTATCAAGACTTCAGAGGTTAAAGCTCTGCCTAATATCTTAGGTGCAACCCTATGAGAGAATCTAAACCAAATTAACAGCTAAGCCACTCACAAATTTCTGACCCACAGAAACTATATGAGACCATGAACACTTTAAGCCTCTAAGTTTTGAAGTATGGTAGTCCCCCTCTATCCATGTGGGATACATTCCAAGACTCCCAGCAGATGTCTGAAACTGCAGATCATTCCGAACCCTATATATACTGTGAATTGGTACAGCCACTATGGAGAACAGTATGGAGGTTCCTTTAAAAACTACAAATAGAACTACCATATGACCCAGCAATCCCACTACTGGGCATATATCCTGAGAAAACCATAATTCAAAAAGAGTCATGTACCACAATGTTCATTGCAGCACTATTTACAATAGCCCGGAGATGGAAACAACCTAAGTGCCCATCATCGGATGAATGGATAAAGCAGATGTGGCACATATATACAATGGAATATTACTCAGCCATAAAAAGAAACGAAATTGAGCTATTTGAAATGAGGTGGATGGACCTAGAGTCTGTCATACAGAGTGAAGTAAGTCAGGAAGAGAAAGACAAATACCGTATGCTAACACATATATATGGAATTTAAGGAAAAAAAATATCATGAAGAACCTAGGGGTAAGACAGGAATAAAGACACAGACCTACTAGAGAATGGACTTGAGGATATGGGGAGGGGGAAGGGTAAGCTGTGACAAAGCGAGAGAGTGGCATGGACATATATACACTACCAAACGTAAGGTAGAGAGCTAGTGGGAAGCAGCCGCATAGCACAGGGAGATCAGCTCGGTGCTTTGTGACCACCTAGAGGGGTGGGATAGGGAGGGTGGGAGGGAGGGAGACGCAAGAGGGAAGAGATATGGGAACATATGTATACGTATAACTGATTCACTTTGTTATAAAACAGAAACTAACACACCATTGTAAAGCAATTATACTCCAATAAAGATGTAAAAAAAAAACCATGCCTATGATAAAGTTAATTGATAAATTAGGCATAGTAAGAGATTAACAAAAATAACTAATAAAATAGGACAATTATAACAATATACTGTAATAAAAGTTATGTGAATGTGGTCTCTCTCTCTCTCTCAAAATATCCTGTATAAATTTAACACCTTTTCCATCTTAACTAAGAACTCATCAAGCACTGTGGCTATCACTTTTGCAGTTTGAGGTGTGACAGCAAAACTAATAGGAATTTCTTTTTCCTTCCTCACAATTTCAGATAGAAATCTATTCTTAACGAAGATTTTAGCAAACTCAGCATATGATTTTTTTCTTTCCTTGTTAAGTCTAGAACTTTCACCTATTCACTTAAAGGAGGCACTTACGGCTTCTCTTTGATATATCCGAATTGCCAGCATCACTACTCTTGGGCATTCAGGCGATATTAAGTAAAATAAGCGTTACTTGAACACAACACTGCAATACTGTGACAGTCAATCTGATGACCTACAACAACCACTAAGTGACTAACTGGTGGGATACACTGGACAATGGTATGATTCAACGTCCCGGGCAGGATGGAGAGGGACAAAGCTGGATGGCATGAGATTTCATCATGCTTCTCATAACAACATGCAACTTCAAACTTATCAACAGATTACTTTCGGAATTTTCCATTTAATATTTTTGGATCATAGCTGACTGGTAACTGAAACTGTGCGAAGAGAAACCATGGGTAAGGGACCACTACTGTAATTTCTTTTACGCAGGAATAGATAACTAACATAAGCAATAAAGGTAGAAAGTGAGACTGGGACATTTTGCTCTGAAAGAAAGCATTCAAAAAATGATGACATGTCAAAATAATAAGAAATTAGCCTGAAGGGGCTGTCATTCAAAATTGGGACATAACATATTCTTAAAACTTTTATTTTGGAAAATTTCAAAAACACTCATTTTGTCATTATTGTTTCATCAATTTTCCTAAAGGTTTTTTTCTTCCATAGCATTTTAAAATTTTAAATGTCTTTATTGGAGTATAATTGCTTTACAATGGTGTGTTTCTGCTTTATAGTAGTTTCTGCTTTATAACAAAGTGAGTCAGCTATACATATACCTATATCCCCGTATCTCCTCCCTCTCACCCTCCCTATCTCACCCCTCTAGGTGGTCACAAAGCACCGAGCTGATCTCCCTGTGCTATGCGGCTGCTTCCCACTAGCTATTTTATACTTGGTAGTGTATATATGTCAATGCCACCCTCTCACTTCCTCCCAGCTTACCCTTCCCCCTCCCCGAGTCCTCAAGTCCACTGGCTATGTCTGCATCTTTATTCCCATCCTGCCCCTAGGTTCTTCATAATTTTTTTTTTTTTTAGATTCCATATATATGTGTCAGCATACGGTATTTGTTTTTCTCTTTCTGACTTACTTCACTCTGTATGACAGACTCTAGGTCCATCCACCTCACTACAAATAACTCAACTTCGTTTCTTTTTATGGCTGAGTAATGTTCCACTGTATATATGTGCCACATCTTCTTTATCCATTCATCTGTCGATGGACACTTAGGTTGCTTCCATGTCCTGGCTATTGTAAACAGAGCTGCAATGAACACTGTGGTACATGACCCTTTTTTGAATTATGGCTTTCTCAGGGTATATGCCACGTAGTGGGACTGCTGGGTCGTATGGTAGTTCTATTTTTAGTTTTTTAAGGAAACTCCATATTGTTCTCCATAGTGGCTCTATCAATTTACATTCTCACCAACAGTGCAAGAGGGTTCTCGTTTCTGCACAACCTCTCCAGCATTTATTGTTTGTAGATTTTTTTGATGATGGCCATTCTGATAGGTGCGAGGTGATACCGCATTGTGGTTCTGAGTTGCATTTCTCTAATGATTAGTGATGTTGAGCATCCTTTCATGGGTTTGTTGGCAATCTGTATATCTTCTTTGGAGAAATGTCTATTTAGGTCTTCTGCCCATTTCTGGATTGGGTTGTTTGTTTTTTTGATATTGAGCTGCATGAGCTGCTTGTATATTTTGAAGATTAATCCTTTGTCAGTTGCTTCGTTTGCAAATATTTTCTCCCATTTTGAGGGTTGTCTTTTCGTACTGTTTATGGTTTCCTTTGCTGTGCAAAAGCTTTTAAGTTTCTTTAGGTCCCATTGCTTTATTTTTATTTCCATTTCTCTAGGAGGTAGGGCAAAAAGGATCTTGCTGTGATTTATGTCATAGAATGTTCTGCCTATGTTCTCCTCTAAGAGTTTGATAGTGTCTGGTGTTACACTTAGGTCTTTAATCCATTTTGAGTTTATTTTTGTGTATGGTGTTAGGAAGTGTTCTAGTTTCATTCTTTTACATGTAGCTGTCCAGTTTTCTCAGCACCACTTATTGAAGAGGCTGTCTTTTCTCCATTGTATATTCTTGCCTCCTTTACCAAAAATAAGGTGACCATATGTGCGTGGGTTTATCTCTGGGCTTTCTATCCTGTTCCATTGATCTATATTTCTGTTTTGCTCCAGCACCATACTGCCTTGATTACTGTAACTTTGTAGTATAGTCTGAAGTCAGGGAGCCTGATTCATCCAGCTCCGTTTTTCTTTCTGAAGATTGCTTTGGCTATTCGGGGTCTTCTGTGTTTCCATACAAATTGTGAAATTTTTGGTTCTAGTTCTGTGAAAAATGCCATTGGTAGTTTGATAGGAATTGCACTGAATCTGTAGATTGCTTTGGGTAGTATAGCCATTTTCACAATGTTGATTCTTCCAATCCAAGAACATGGTATACCTCTCCATCTGTTTGTATCATCTTAAATTTCTATCATCAGTGTCCTATAATTTTCTGCATACAGGTCTTTTGTCTCCTTAGGTATGCTTATTCCTAGGTATTTTATTCTTTTTGTTGCAATGGTAAATGGGAGTGTTTCCTTAATTTCTCTTTCAGATTTTTCATCATTGCTGTATAGGAATGCAAGGGATTTCTGTGCATTAATTTTGTATCCTGCTACTTTACCAAATTCACTGCTTAGCTCTAGTAGTTTTCTGGTAGCATCTTTAGGATTCTCTATGTATAGTATCATGTCATCTGCAAACAGTGACAGCTTTATTTCTTCTTTTCCAGTTTGGATTTATTTTATTTCTTTTTCTTCTCTGACTGCTGTGGTTAAAACTTCCAAAACTATGTTGAATAATAGTGGTGAGAGGGGCAACCTTGTCTTCTTCCTGATCTTAGTAGAAATGGTTTCAGTGTTTCACCATTGAGAACGATGTTGGCTGTGGTTTTGTCATATATGGCCTTTACTGTGTTGAGGAAAGTTCCCTCTATGCTTACTTTCTGGGGATTTTTTTTATCCTAAATGGGTGTTGAATTTTGTTGAAAGCTTTTTCTGCCTCTACTGAGATGATCATATGGTTTTTATCCTTCACTTTGTTAATATAGTGTATCACATTGATTGATTTGCCTATATTGAAGAATCCTTGCATTCCTGGGAAAAACCCCACTTGATCATGGTGTATGATCCTTTTAATGTGCTGTTGGATTCTCTTTGCTAGTATTTTGTTGAGGATTTTTGCATCTATGTTCATCAGTGATATTGGCCTGTAGTTTTCTTACTTTGTGACATCTTCATCTGGTTTTGGTATCAGGGTGATGGTGGCTTCGTAGAATGAGTTTGGGAGTGTTCCTCCCTCTGCTATATTTTGGAAGAATTTGAGAAGGATAGGTGTTAGCTCTTCTCTAAATGTTTGATAGAATATTTTTAATCAGAGTTTCAATTTCAGTTCTTGTGATTTTTCTGTTTATATTTTCTATTTCTTCCTGGTTCAGTCTCAGAAGGTTGTGCTTTTCTAAGACTTTGTCCATTTCTTCCAGATTGTCCATTTATTGGCATATAGTTGCTTGTAGTAATCTCTCATGAACCTTTGTATTTCTGCAGTGTCAGTTGTTACTTCTCCTTTTTCATTTCTAATTCTATTGATTTGAGCCTTCTCCCTTTTTTTCTTGATGAGTCTGGCTAATGGTTCATCAATTTTGTTTATCTTCTCAAAGAACCAGTTTTTCATTTTATTGATCTTTGCTATTGCTTCCTTCACTTCTTTTTCATTTATTTCTGATCTGATTTTTATGATTTCCTTCCTTCTGCTAACTTTGGGTTTTTTTTGTTCTTCTTCCTCTAATTGCTTTAGGTGTAAGGTTAGGTTGTTTATTTGAGATGTTCCCTGTTTCCTGAGGTAGGATCGTATTGCTATACACTTCCCTCTCAGAACTGCTTTTGCCGCAACCCATAGGTTTTGGGTTGTTGTGTTTTCATTGTCATTTGTTTCTAGGTATTTTTGATTTCCTTTTTGATTTCTTCAGTGATCTCTTCATTATTTAGTGTATTGTGTAGCCTCCATGTATTTGTATTTTTTACAGAATTTTTCCTGTAATTGATATCTAGTCTCATAGCGTTGTGGTTGGAAAAGATACTTGATATGATTTCAACTTTCTTAAATTTACCAAGGCTTGATTTGTGACCCAAGATATAATCTGTCCTGGAGAATGTTCCATGAGCACTTGAGCAGAAAGTGTATTCTGTTGTTTTTGGATGGAATGTCCTATAAATATTAAGTCCATCTTCTTTAATGTATCATTTAAAGCTTGTGTTTCCTTACTTAGTTTCATCTTGGATGATCTGTCCATTGGTGAAAGTGGGGTGTTAAAGTCCCCTGCTATGCTTGTGTTACTGTTGATTTCCCCTTTTATGACTGTTAGCATTTGCCTTATGTATTGAGGTGCTCCTATGTGGGGTGCATAAATATTTACAAATTGTTGTATCTTCTTCGTGGACTGATCCCTTGATCACTATGTAGTGTCCTCCTCTGTCTCTTGTAATAGTCTTTAAGTCTATTTTGTCTGATATGAGAATTGCTACTCCAGCTTTCTTCTGTTTTCCATTTGCATGGAATATCTTTTTCCATGCTCTCACTTTCAGTCTGTATGTGTCCCTAGGTCTGAAGTGGGTCTCTAGTAGACAGCATATATACGGGTCTTGTGTTTGTATCCATTCAACCAGGCTATGTTTTTTGTTTGGAGCATTTAATCCATTTACATTTAAGGTAATTATCGATATGTATGTTATTACCATTTTCTTAATTGTTTTGGGTTTGTTATTGTAGGTCTTTTCCTTCTCTTGTGTTTCCTGCCTAGAGGAGTGCCTTTAGCATTTGTTGTAAAGCTAGTTTGGTGGTGCAGAATTCTCTTAGCTTTTGCTTGTCTGAAAAGGTGTTAATTTCTCCGTCGAATCTGAGTAAGATCCTTGCTGGGTAGAGTAATTTTGGTTGTAGGTTCTTCCCTTTCATCACTTTAAATATGTCCTGCCACTCCCTTCTGCCTTGCAGAGTTTCTGCTGAAAGATCAGCTGTTAACCTTATGGGGATTCCCTTGTGTGTTATTTGTTGCTTTTTCCTTGCTGCTTTTAATATTTTGTCTTTGTGTTTAATTTTTGAGAGTTTGATTAATATGTGTCTTGGCATGTTTCTCCTTGGATTTATCCTGTATGGGACACTCTGTGCTTCCTGGACTTGATTAACTATTTCCTTTCCCATCTTAGGGAAATGTTCAACTATAATCTCTTCAAATATTTTCTCAGTCCCTTTCTTTTTCTCTTCTTCTTCTGGGACCCCTGTAGTTTGAATGTTGGTACATTTAATGTTGCCCCACAGGTCTCTGAGACTGTCCTCAATTCTTTTCATTCTTTTTTCTTTATTCTGCTCTGCAGTAGTTATTTCCACTGTTTTATCTTCCAGGTCACGTATCCGTTCTTCTGCTTCAGTTATTCTGCTATTGATCCTTTATAGAGAATTTTTAATTTCATTTATTGTGTTGTTCATCACTGTTTGTTTGCCCTTTAGTTCTTCTAGGTCCTTGTTAAACATCTGTTGTATTTTTCCATTCTGTTTCCAAGATTTTGGATCATCTTTACTATCATTTCTCTGAATTCTTTTTCAGGTAAACTGCCTATTTCCTCTTCATTTGTTTGGTCTGTAGGTTTTTACCTTGCTCCTTCATCTGCTGTGTTTCTCTGTCTTCTCATCTTGCTTAACTTACGGTGTTTGGGGTCTCCTTTTCGCAGGCTGCATGTTCGTAGTTCCTGTTGTTTTGGTGTCTGTCCCCAGTGTCTAAAGTTGGTTCAGTGGGTTGTGTCAGCATCCTGGTGGAGGGGACTAGTGCCTGTGTTCTGGTGGATGAGGCTGGATCTTGTCTTTGTGGTGGGCAGGATCGTGTCCGGTGGTGTGTTTTGGGGTGTCTGTGACCTTATTATGATTTTAGGCAGCCTCTCTGCTAATGGGTGGGGGTTGTGTTCCTGTCTTGCTAGTTGTTTGGCTAGGGTATCCAGCATTGTAGCTTGCTGGTCATTGAGTGGAGCTGGGTCTTAGCGTTGAGATATACATCTCTGGGAGAGCTTTCACCATTTGATACGTGGAGCTGGGAGGTCTCTTGTGGACCAGTGTCCTGTACTCGGCTCTCCAACCTTAAAGGCACAGGCAAGACACCTGGCTGGAGCTCCAAGACCCTGTGAGCCACACGGAAAAAGAGAAAAAGGAAAAAAATATATGTATCATTGCTCCCAAAGTCCACCGCCTGAATTTTGGGCTGATCCGTTGTCTATTCAGGTATTCCACAGATGCAGGGTACATCAAGTTGACTGTGGAGATTTAATCCGCTGCTCCTGAGGCTGCTGGGAGAGATTTCCCTTTCTCTTCTTTGTTTGCACAGCTCCTGGGGTTTAGCTTTGGATTTGGCCCTGACTCTGCGTGTAGGTCTCCTGAGGGCGTCTGTTCTTCGCTCAGACAGGGTGGGGTTAAAGTAGTAGCTGATAGGGGGCTCTGGCTCACTTAGGCCAGTTGGAGGGAGGGGTACGGAATGTGGGGTGAGCCTGCAGCAGCAGAGGCCAGCATGATGTTGCAACAGCCTGAGGTGCGCCTGTGCTCTCCTGGGGAAGTTGTCCATGGATCACAGGACCCTGGCACTGGAGGGCTGCACAGGCTCCTGGGAGGGGAGGTGTGGATAGTGACCTGTGCTTGCACACAGGCTTCTTGGTGGCTGCAGCAGCAGCCTTAGCGTTTCATGTGTGTCTGGTGTCCGCACTGATAGCCGCGGCTTGCACCTGTCTCTGGAGCTAGTTTAGGAGGTGCTGTGAATCCTCTCTCCTTGAGCACCCCGAAACAATGGTCTTCTGTAGCATTTTAAGGCAAGTTCTTTTTATATCATTTCACCCCTAATATTTAATTATGTCTCTAACAGATGAAGATGCAAGAATAATTAAGCTTTGCATCTCCAACAAAATTAAACAATAATTCCTTATTATCATTTCATACCCAGTCCTTTGTTTTCTCAGTCTCTACTTTTTGGAGTCTTCCCTATATTCGTATTTAATGTAATGTTTAATATGGTTAAATTTATGTCAGCCATTGGGCTATTTGTTATCTCTATATCTTATGTCTTTTTTTCTCCCCTCTCTTCATCCTTTACTGCCTTCTTTGCAGTTAAACATTTTTTAGTGTGCTATTACAATTTCTCTGTTGGTTTCATTCCCCTTTTTTAGGTATGAGTAGTTACTCTAGGGATTACAATATACTTCTTCAACTTATTACAACTAACTTCAGATTAATAATGAATTAATTATAGCAAAATACAGCAATTTTACTCCAAGAGAGTTCTATTTCCTTTACCCTTATTTGTACTATCTCACATATCTATATATATTATAATCTTAATACTACAGTGCTATAATTGTTGCTTTAAATAATCTCATGTCTCTTTAAAAATTAAAAAAAATATACTATACAAAGCCTTTTTTTTTTTTTTTTTTGCAGTATGCGGGCCTCTCGTTGTGGTCTCTCTCATTGTGGAGCACAGGCTGCGGACGTGCAGGCTCAGCGGCCATGGCTCACGGGCCTAGCCGCTCCGCAGCATGTGGGATCTTCCCGGACTGGGGCACGAACCTGTGTCCCCTGCATCGGCAGGTGGACCCTCAACCACTGCGCCACCAGGGAAGTCCTACACAGCCTTTTATATCCACCCACATATTTACCATTTCTGGTACTCTCTATTTCCTCCTGTGGATTAGAGTTTCCATTCTTTATAGCTGGAAGGACTTCTTTTAGTATTTCTTCTAAGGCAGGTCTTCTAACATGTCTCTCAATCTTTGTTTATATGGGAATGTTTTTATTTTCACTTTCATACGTGAAAGATAATTTTACTGGATTTAGAATTCCTGGTTGGCAATTTTGTTGTCTTTTGGTGATTGTCATTCTACTGTCTTCTGGGCTTAACTACTTCTGATAAGTCAACTGCTAATCCTATTGCTGTTGTCCTCCACGTGAGTTATTTTTTTTCTTACAGCTTTCAATATTTTTTGTCTTTAGCTTTTAACAGTGTGACTACCCTGTGTCTAGAGGTAGATATTTTGTGTTTATACTATTTGGATTTTCTTAAATTTCTTGGACCTGTGGATTAACATTTGCCATCAAATTTGGGACGTTTTTGGCAATTCTTAAAATGTTTTTCCTTCCTTTTCCTTCTCTCACTCCTTTTTGTAGGACTCCATTACACAAATTTGGTGACTTGATATTGTTTCACACATTTCTTAGGCTCTGTTCATTTCTCTTCACCTTTTTTCCTGTTTTTTTTCCAGAATGAATAATTTCTATTAATCTTTCATGTCCACTGTTTCTTCTGTCATCTCAAATCTGTTGAGCTTATCTAATAAATTTTAAATTTCTGTTACTGTACTTTTCAACTCATGAATTGTCATTTGAAAAATTGGAATTACTGAGATTCCTTATTTGTTATCTTTTCCTGTAATTCTCTGAACATATTTTCCTATAATTCTTTGAACATATTTATAAAAAAGGGCTCTGAAGTATGTGCTAAACCCAACAATTGCACCTACTGAGAAAACATTTCTACTGTCTACTTTTTTCCCCTGAGTATGGCCACATTTTACTGTGTTTTTTTTGCATGGTTCCAATTTTTCTGGAAAAGTGGACATTTTTTGATAATATTCTGTAATAATTATGTATTTAAAAAATATTTTTCTAAGTGTCATTTTAATAAATTAAACTTAAACTGTGTAATTTGTCTCTCCCATGATGTGTGGCTTCTGTTGGGAATTTTTATTCTTATTTTTGTTTTTTAGCCTGTCTTCCTGGGAGTCTCCTCTGTGTTTCAATAGATCACTAGTCAGCCAATGATTTGGGTAGAGGTGGTGCTCAAATGATCCAAATTTATAAGGCTCCTCGCCTCTGAGACCTGATCTGTTGTGGGATAGAGAGCACATTCAAACTTCAGCCACTATGTAAGTTTGCTTGACTTTTATTTTCCATTGGGTTCTCTCTCTCAGGTTTCCCAGTCAGCCAGGGATGTATGAAGAGTTTATTAATCCTTTTATAGCTTTCTCATTTCTAGCATTTTTTGTTAGATTCTTGGCTGGTTCACTATTCTTACCAACTTGCAGACACAATCTCTGAATATCACAGGTACAGGATTTCCTTGTTTCTGCCATTTCTAGTTGACAAAGCTGTGGATTTTTTCCCATTTGTCCCATATTGAGTCTGCTCCCTTGACAGCAAAGTTGCTGGTTTTTACATACAGTGCCACTCTGGTAAAATTACAGATGTCACCAATCAAGCCTGTGGGTTCTGTGTATACTGTAACCCTAGGCAGGAAGGCTGTAGACTCACTCCTACAGCTTTAACCTGAAGCTTCAGCAGTTTTCCAAGAATACAAGCACACCTCATTCTTATGTTTTGCAGATATTGCTTTTTTGAAGAAAACAAATTGGAACTTTGTGACAACCCTGTGTTGAGCGAGTCTATTGGTACCATTTTCCCAACAGCATTTGCTCATTTTGTGTTTGTGTGTCTGTTTCTGTGCCACATTTGGTAATTCTTGCAATATTTCAAACTTTTTCATCATTATTATTATACCTGTTATGGTGATCTGTGATCAATGATCTTTGATGTTACCATTTAATTGCTTTGGGGTGCCAGAAACTGCACCCATATAAAATGGGGAACTTACTTGATAAATGTTGTGTCCCACTGCTCCACCAACTAGCTGTTCCCCCATCTTTTCCCCCTTCCTGAGACTCAACAGTATTGAAATCAGGCCAACTAACAACCTTACTAACCCCTAATAAGCCTCTAAGTGTTCAGGTGAAAAGAAGAGCCACACATCTCTTGTTTTAAATCAAAAGCTAGACATGATTAAGCTCAGTGGGGAAGGCATGTTGAAAGGCCAAAAGCTAGGCCTCTTGAGTCAAACAGTTAGCCAACTTGTGAATGCAAAGGAAAAGTTCATGAAAGAAATAAAAAGTGCTACTCCAGTGAATACATGAATGATAAGAAAGTGAAACAGCCTTATTGCTGATATGGAAGAAGTTTTAGTGATCTGGATAGAAGATCGAACCAACCACAACATTCCATTAAGCCAAAGCCTAATCCACAGCAAGGCCCTCACTCTCTTAAATTCTATGAAAGCTGAGAGAAGTGAGGAAGCTGCAGAAGAAAAGGCTGAATCTAGTTCATGAGATTTAAGAAAAGAAGCCATCTCTATAACATGAGTTCAAGGTGAGGCAGCAACTGCTGATGTAGAAGTTGCAGCAAGTTAACCAGAAGATCTAGCTAAGTTAATTAATGAAGGTGCCTACACTAAACAAAAGATTTGCAGTATAGACAAAACAGCATTATATTAAAAGAAGATGCCACGTAGGATTTTCATAGCTATACATTTGGTGACTTTAAGTTGAAGCCAATGCTCATTCGCTATTCTGAAAGCCCTAGGGCCCTTAGAAATATGCTCAATCTACTCTGCCTGTTCTCTATCAGTGGCACAACAAAGTCTGGGTGACAGCACATCTGTTTACAACATGGTTTAGTGAATATTTTAAGCCCACTGCTGAGACCTACTGCTCAAAGAAAAGATTCCCTTCAAAATATGACTGCTCACTGACAAAGCATCTGGTCACCCAAGAGCTCTGATGGAGGTGCACTATGAGAATAATGTTTTCATGCCTCCTAACACAATATCCATTTTGCAGCCCATTGATCAAGGGGTAATTCTGACTTTCAAGTTTCATTAGTAAAGAAAGAGATTTTGTAAGGCTATAGCTGCCATGGATAGTGATTCCTCTGATGGATCTGTGCAAAGTCCACTGGAAACTTTCTGGAAAGGATTCAGCGTCCTAGATGACACTAAGAATATTCATGATTCAAGGAGAAAAGGTCAAAATATCGACATTAACAGGAATTTGGCAGAAGTTGATTCCAATCCTCATGAATGACTTTGAGGGGTTCAAGATTTCAGCGGAGGAAGGAACTGCAGATGTGGTGAAAATGGAAAGAGAATTAGAATTCAATGCAGAGACTGAATATGTGATAAATTTCATGACGAAAGCTTTAACAGATGAGGAGTTGCTTCTTATGGAGGAGCGAAGAAAGTGGTTTCTAGAGATGTAATCTACTCATGGTGAAAATGCCGTGATGACTGTTGAAATGACAACAAAGGATTTAGAATATTACATGAACTTAGTTGATAAAGAAGTGGCAGAGTTTGAAAGGTCTGACTCCAATTTTGAAAGAAGTTCTACTGTGGGTCAAATGCTATCAAACAGCATTGCATGCTACATAGAAATTGTTTGTGAAAGGAAAAGTCCATCAATGAGGCAAACCTCATTTTTGTCTTATTTTAAGAAACTGCTACCAGCAAAAAGATTGCAACTCGCTGAAGGCTCAGATGACAGCATTTTTTTTTAGCAATAAACTAGTTTTAAATTAAGGTATGCACATTGTTTTTCTAGGCATAAGGCATTGCGCACTTAATAGACTACTGTACAGTGTAAACACAACCTTTTATGCATCAAGAAACCAAAAAATTCATGTGACTAGCTTTATTGCAATATTTGCTTTATTATAATGGTCTGGAACGGAACCTACAATATCTCCAAGATATGCCCATAAATGCTTCTCAATTTGTTGTTTTATCTCTGGCTAATTTCCAGAGCCCTGATATGGGTTTTGATAGTTTTTCCAGTTTTACACTTTTTTTTTTTTGGCAGAGAGGAATTGCCTACCTTTTCACACTACCAGAGCCAGTCTTTCCATCACGATTATCTCAATTCATCTTAAATAGCAATAACACCCTCATTATTAGCCCCATACTACAGGTAAGGAAATTAGCAAAGAAAATAGTCAACTGTCCAAAGATTACATAGATGTTAAGTGGAAGAGCCTCCAAAACTAGGCAGTTTGCCTTCAGAGCCTTTCTGTACCTTTAACAAATATGAATGTGAAAATTCGTAAGATACTAGACTAGAAGCAGGCACAGGTGCTATAGAAGCATGGATGCAAAGAATCTATTTTGGTACCTGAGTAGACAGAATATAAGATGAACTACCACAGCATATATCATTTACAAAAAATATTCAAATATTTAAGACAGTTAATTACATTAAAAGCTTTCTTTTTTTTGTAGATTTCTAATATAACTTACTCTCTTGCCGGTACCCCTTCCCACTGGAGGATGTGCCTCAGCAGCTTGACGAATCGTACAAACCATTAGCTCTATAAGAGCACTCTCCTGACGGTCAGACATTGCTAAAGTGAAACAAAACACATTAGTATGAGTAGGTAGTTTTACAATAGCCATGTATCAAAACTGAGCACAATTATAAAAAACTGTAGTCTATTACTTAAAGACTAAAGTTCTATTCTTTGTCCTTTCCTTGTTTTAAGAATAATATGTGCTTGTCGTAAGTCAAACAAGAAAGAGATATACAAAGTAAAAAAGACAATAAACTCTGGTTTCTTCTAATACTTGGTCTCTTGTAATATACTTCTGAATTAGGCAATGCCAAAATTTTCCTTCTGTATCACTTCAAAGCTCATATATCTTTCTTTTACTTTTAGCAAAAAAAGAACATGCTATATCTTTTCAAAAAATTAATAGATTTTGAATATCTTTCAAGTCACATGACATGTACAAATAATTATGTTAAATAATTACAAGTTATTACATAATTTGTGTTCCACAATTTATTCAGCCTTCTCCTATTAACATGCAAATTTCCCCCAAATTTTTGTCACATTTACAAACAATGCAGTAATAAATATCATAAGTACACATGTATTTATGTAACTGATACTTTTATTTCTATAGAATAAATTTCAAGAGAGGGAGCAATGACTCAAAAGTTAAAATCTTGGTACTGACAAATCAAAAAGGTTACTTACTGCAATCCACACCTCCAACTGCAATGATGAGAATGTTTGGTTCCTCATATCCCTGCCAGCACTTGATGTTACAAGTCCCTTTAATGTTTGCCAATCCAATGATTGAAAATGGTATGTTATTTTGCTCCTGCCTAACTACTAAGTAGTGGAGTGTATTTTCTTGTTTATTAGTTTAAAATTTTTTGGAGATTTTTAATGTTTATTCTCTGCTAATTTTTCTATTGTTATTCACCTTTCTTGGATTCTTCTTTTTTTACATTTATTTATTTATTTATTTTTGACTGCGTTGGGTCTTTGTTGCTGTGCGTGGGCTTTCTCTAGTTGCGGCAAGTGGGGGCTACTCTTCGTTGCAGTGCACAGGCTTCTCATTGCAGTGGCTTCTCTTGTTGCGGAGCACGGGCTCTAGGCGCACGGGCCTCAATAGTTGTGGCATGCAGGCTCAGTAGCTGTGGCTCATGGGCTCTAGAGCGCACGCTCAGTAGTTGTGGTGCATGGGCTCTAGAGCGCAGGCTCAGTAGTTGTGGTGCATGGGCTTAGTTGCTCCGTGGCATGTGGGATCTTAACGGACCGGGGATTGAACTAATGTCTCCTGCACTGGCAGGTGGATTCTTAACCACTGCATCACCAGGGAAGTCCCTAACTTTGTCTTAAATGATGCAAATATTTTCTCCCAGTTTGTTCTTTTGTTTTTAGACTCTTCATGGTATCTTTTGTCAGAAATTATTAACTTCTACAAAGTCATATCTGTATTTATTTTTTTATGGCTTTCAGATTTCTCTTTTCTTTCCAGTTTTTTTGAGAGATAACTGACATACAATACAATATAGGTTTAAGTTGTACAGCATAATGATTTAACTTATATATATCGTGACATGATTATCCCAGTAAGCTTAGTTAACATCTATCATCTCATACTGATTAAAAAAAAAGGCTTCTGGGTTTCTTGTATTGCTTTCAAAGATCTCCTTTCTCCTAGAGATTATAGAAATATATTTTCTTCTCTCTCTGTCTCCATCTGTTGCTTGCTTTTACATCTTTAATCTGTCTGAAATTTATTTCTGCCGATAGTATCAAGTATGGGTCTGTTTATTCCCACCAGATGAGCAGTCAATTATGCCTCTACCATTATTAAATAAAACCAGCTTTCCCTGGTTTATTTGAAATGTCACCTTTAAACATGTTTTAGGTGCTTATATATACTTAGATCTATTTCTGGATTTTTTATTTAGTTTCACTAATCTATTTTTCTATTGCAAGGACACACTGTTTTGATTATAACAGCTTTATAATGTTATAATATACCTTAATGTGTAACTTAATTCAACTAATTTGAATATTTAGTTGAACAAATTTCCCTTATCTAGTCCTTTTCCTAAAAAATTTCTATAAAGCTAGTAGCAAACAATTAAATATTTTCTATGTGTAAGGCACGGTTATAAGTGATTTATATGTATTCATTTGTTTTATCCTCAAAACAATTCCAAGAGCTAGGAATTAATATCTTCACACTTTGAAGATTGGGAAAATGAGCCACGGAGAGGTTAAATAGCTTTTCAAAGCACTCAGTAGTAGAGCCAAGATATGAACCCAGGTAGTCTGACTCCAAGGTCTATGCTCTTAAGCACTATGCTATACCACCTTTTTAAAATAAGCTTGAAATTCTACATTAACTTTTATTTTTTAATTTTATTAGAGTATAGTTGATTTGCAATGTTGTGTTAGTTTCAGGTGTACAGCAAAGTGAATCTGTTATACATATACATATATGCACTCTTTTTCAGATTCTTTTCCCATATAGGCCATTACAGAGTACTGAGTAGAGTTCCCTGTGCTATATAGTAGGTCCTTGTTAGTTATCTATTTTATATATAGTAGAGTGTATATGTCAATCCCAATCTTCCAATTTATCCCTCCCCCACCCACCCCACTGGTAACCATAAGTTTGTTTTCTATGTCTGTGACTCTTTTTCTGTTTTGTAGATAAGTTCATTTGTACCCTTTCTTTTAGATTCCACATATAAGCAATATCATATGATATTTGTCTTTCTCTGTCTGACTTACTTCACTCAGTCTATGTAATACCCTTTTTTTAAAAAATAAATTTATTTATTTTCTTTTTGGCTGCGTTAGGTCTTCGTTGCTGCACATAGGCTTTCTCTAGTTGCAGCAAGCGGGGGCTACTCTTAGTTGAGGTGTGTGGGCTTCTCGTTGCAGAGCATGGGCTCTGGGCACACAGGCTTCAGTAGCTGTGGCATGCAGGCTCAGTAGTTGTGGCTCACGGGCTCTAGAGAGCAGGCTTAGTAGTTGTGGTGCACGGACTTAGCTGCTCCACGGCATGTGGGATCTTCCTGGACCGGGGCTCAAATCCGTGTCACCTGCATTGGCAGGCGGATTCTTAACCACTGTGCCACCAGGGAAGTCCCAGTCTATATAAACTTTAAAATCATTTTGCTTAGTTCCTTCTCTCACCTCCCAGAACTCTCTCAAACCTACTGGAATTTGAACTGGTATTTTTAAGAAAATTATACATTACACTGGGAAGAACTGACATTTTAATAATCTTTTCAGCCAGGAACATGATATAGCTCTTCATTTATGATATCTTATTTGACATTATTTAATGAAACATTATGATTTTATTCACACTGATTCTGTACTTTTCTTGTTGAATTCATTCCTATGTATTTTTAAAGATACATTTTTGAGACTAATTTGAATAGTTTAATTTTATCTTTCTGTCTCCCTCTCTCCTTCCTCTCTGTTTTCTCTGTATACTTATTTATGTTAAAGACCAATTTTAAAAAAAAGACCAATAGATGTGGGGATTATAGAACTAGGCATAAATTAAAAGAAAAAAATATTAAGCTTTAGAAATTGAGAAGTTTGTACTGATTATTTCAAAATAAACTGGGACAACAGCAATGAAAAGGCAAACAAAGGCATAACATCTTATCCCTTATTCTGTACCAAAATCATCCTAAGCAGGAATATATATGTACATCTTAATTCAATCATTTTTTGTTTCACATTTTAATTGTGATAGAAAAAGCACATGAACTTTAGCTTGTCTTAGGAAAACCACGAGAAACAGCTTCAGCTTTCCATTTATCCTCCCTGATCCAATAAAACAATCAAGTTTCTATTTTATGATTCTAGAATTTCATATTTTTTTCAATTTGGCTGGGGATAGAGGAATGACAAGATTGTCTATGAACTAAATGCATTTTCTATTATTTATGAAAAAAAATCTAGTTCTATGGAAAGTGAGGAGAGAAAAACTTACCTAGTATAGAAACATTCCACTATTATATACTAAAATCCATACATTAGTGTTGAAGAAAAACTCAACCTTATACAGTGTCCAATGCCGTCAATTTTATTAGTTTATAATTTGAAACCATCCATTCAGATATGGTAAACTCAAAACATTTGAAATTTAACTGAAATCTCTTTGGGGATAAAACAGCAAAATCAAATAATAAAATTGAAAACAAAGCAAGCTTTAAGCCACACACAAGAGCCAAACAGCCACAATGATAGAAAGGAAAGGGTGGCTGTTCGCACTATGAATTACCAAATACCTACACAACTTTCTAAGTCTGCAGAAACCTCTTTACACATCATCCCCATTTTCTCATTATTGATTTCAGTCTTATCACCCTGAACTCTGGATTTTCTCCTTAATATCACTGAAAAGAAACACTAAAAAGTCACCAACAACCTAAATCTTCACTTAAAGCTGATGGTCTTTGCATAGTCCTTTTTCTCCTCTGCAATACGTGATATTATTAACCATAGCTCTCTTGAACACCCTCTTTACTGGACCTTCTATAGTGTACAATGAACTCTTACTATCCTTTTTATATAGCTTGCTCTCACTCTTTCTTGCTCTTCCTGCTTTTGTCCCCTTCCTATCCACAATCTTTAAAACTCACCATGGGCTTTTTCTTTCTATAATCTATTTTTATCTTTTACATTTTTATCATATCCCATAGAAACCACTCCAAACCATGTTGACAAAAAGCATTTTTTTTAATACGAATTTGATCACATCCCTCCCCTGTTTAAAATCCTTCAGTGGCTCCCTATTACACTTAGAATGAACTAAATAAATCCACTTATGATTATGGACTTAAATGTTCTACATCATCAGGCCTCTGCCTCTATCTCATCTAGTGCCACTGGCCCACTGTGCTCAAGCTACTGCAGCTCCTGGAATATAACAATATCATTCATGCTTCAGATACTCTGCAATTGCTATTTCCTCTATCTAGGCAGCTCTTTTTTTGACACTTCCCCTGGCTAGCCCCCATATCCTTTAGATTCTTGGCTCACAGGTGGCCTCCTTAGAGAGATCTTCCTTTTGGGATTCAATCTAAAGATGGACCCCTTCTTACTGTTATTATCCATCACAGATACTTATTAACTTTTGAAATTATTCTGACCACTTAGTTTTGGTCTGCCTTCGTCACTTGAATGTAAGTTCCATATGGGCAGTGAGCTGACCTTGTTTAAGACTGCACCCTCAGTGCTTAGTATAACAGCACATAGAAGGTGGTCAATAAATATTTTAAAATTATGAGTGAATTAATGATTCCCTACTTGAAGAATTCCACTTATATACATTACTTCACCCATCAACTGGATCACAGAATTCTAGCATTAGAAATGATCACAGGGCTTCCCTGGTGGCACAGTGGTTAAGAATCTGCCTGCCAATGCAGGGGACACGGGTTCGAACCCTGGTCCGGGAAGATCCCACACGCCGCACAGCAACTAAGCCCATGTGCCACAACTACTGAGCCTGCATTCTAGAGCCCGCGTGCCACAACTACCGAAGCCCACGTGCCTAGAGCCCGTGCTTCGCAACAAAGAGAAGCCACCGCAATGAGAAGCCTGTGCACTGCAATGATGAGTAGCCCCCGCTCGCCGCAACTAGAGAAAGCCCATGCGCAGAAACGAAAACCCAACACAGCCAAAGATAAATAAATAAAAATAAATATATTTAACAAAAAAGAAATCATTAGCTTTCATTGCAAGCTATCAAATGTTTCAAAAACTGTTTAAAAAAAAAAAGAAATGATCACATAAGTTTATCTAATCAAAGAGCCTTCTTTATAAATGAAGAAGCTAAGACCCAGAGAAGTTAAATGACTCAGTTACGGCCCTGTTTTTGCCTGATTATTTGTTACCCAGACCTTCACATTACACTAAAAATTTATCCAGCAATTTGATTTTGCTGCAGAATACACATACACCCCCAAAAAACCCTGTCCCTTAAAAACACTGCAAGGCAGTCTTACAGCAGCTGTGATTTATTATTATTTTTCTTTTCCATCATGGTTTATTACAGGATATTGAATATAGTTCCCTGTGCTACACAATGGGACCTTGTTGTTTATCCATTCTAATATATAATAGTTTGCATCTGCTAGTCCCAAACTCCCAATCCAACCCCCTCCCCCGACCAGCAACCACAAGTCTATTCTCTGTGTCTGTGACTCCACTTCTGTTTTGTAGATAAGTTCATGTGTGTCATATTTTAGATTCCACATATAATATCATATGGTATTTGTTTTTCTCTTTCTGACTTACTTCACTTAGTATAATAATCTTTAGGTCCATCCATGTAGCTGCGAATGGAATTAAGTCATTCTTTTTTATGGCTGAGTGGTACACTGTATATATGTACCACATCTTTTTTATCCATTCATCTGTTGATGGACATTTAGGTTGTTTCCATGTCTTGGCTACTGTAAATAGTGCTGCTGTGAACACAGGGGTGCATGTATCTTTTCGAGTGATAGTTTTGTTCTGATATATAGCAGTTGTAATTTAAATTGCTATTGGTAGTCTTTGACAATGTGTCTGTTTTCCCAAATTTTAGTCCTATATTTGCAACTGCTAACTAGACCTTCATCCACTGGAATATCTATCACACTTCACTTATGTAAAGTATAACTAAATTTCTAATTAGTCTTAAGGAAATAAGTAAATCACTAATGGCATTTTGTTATCATAAAATATAGCAAAATAGTAGCTCAGAATATTGATTTGGATACCATTCCATACCAGAGCTTATATGTGGCACAGCAAACATATGGACAAATGTATGAAAAAAAGTTGAATCATGATTTCAAAACGGTCCTGGACTTGTTACACATAAATTCTCCAGCCTTGCCTTCCCAGATTCAATCATACCCTAAAACTGTGGTTGACTTAAAATTTTTTCCCCATTTTACAACTCACTTTTCTAGCTAAAATCAAACCAACCAAACCAAGCCAAACCAAACGAAACCAAACCTAACCAATCTCTTGACTGAAAGTTAAACCCAATGTCAACTAAACTTAAATCACAAAGAAAACCTAATAATACATAGTTATTTTAAGAAGGTAGATCCAGGGCTTCCCTGGTGGCGCAGTGGTTGAGAGTCCGCCTGCCAATGCAGGGGACACGGGTTCGTGCCCCGGTCCGGGAAGATCCCACATGCCACGGAGTGGCTGGGCCCGTGAGCCATGGCTGCTGAGCCTGCGCGTCCGGAGCCTGTGCTCCGCAATGGGCAAGGCCACAACAGTGAGAGGCTCGCGTACGGCAAAAAAAAAAAAAGAAGGAAGGTAGATCCATCTAGAACACCTTGATGACTGACAGAGTAATTACTATTTTCTGACTGACACATCTTATTTAAATGAGAGTAAAAAGTTAACAATACCAAATCATAGCACCTTGGCTCTTCTTCCCGTAATTTATTATGTCCCCTGCTTCCCTTCTCCTTGGATATAACCTTATAGAGCATACTTGACAAAAAGAAAAATGGCCTGGGATCATAAATAAGAAGCTCTAGCCTACTCTGATAATTTGCTGATTCTATGGCCACAAGCAAGGAAGGAAAATGGATGAAATGTACTATTAAATACTATGCCAAGCATTTTGCTCAAGTGTTGACTGGGCTGTAGTGATTAGAAAGGAAATTGATTTTACTAGATAAAATATTAAGATTAGTTAGAAATAGATTTATGAGGTCAGGGAACTTAGCAGGAACATGTATGAGCAAAATAAAGACAATGTAGAATGTATGTTCATGTTCCTCTGATCACTTCAAAAGTGAAAGGAATCCAGAGTACAGGTGAGAGTTTGACCTAGTGAGCAGAAGGTCCTGTCAACTTAATAATAGACCTGTCTTCTTACCAAAGATATGGAGGGAAAAAAACACATGCAAATATAGTAGATAATAATCAGAGGTGGGGTCAAATATACTATAATAAATTCTACCTTGAAAGAAGGTCTGGGAAATTTTGGGGAAGGATTTGTGTTACAGATTAAGAATGAGGGGAAAAAAAAAAAGAATGAGGTTGTGAGGCAAATATCTTGAATTTAAAAGCAGCAATTTCAGCCAGTTTACTGGAGTGTATTTGGGTACGATGCATAGCTATTGTTTCTCTCACTGAATTTGGTCAAAGCCAGAGCAGATAATACCAATTAGCATCACTGCTTGGAAAGAACACTGGGGGATGGTCATTAAACTGTTTAGGTAATCTACTGCAGGTGATGGCTCATTCCGCTCTTATATCCCAGAGGGTTGAACTACATAGAAAAGCAGGGGAAACAGAATAGGGAATCAATAGTATACTATTTTATTTAATCCTCACAACAACTATATAAGGTAAATAAGAAAAAGAATCCTTATATTATAAAGAAAAGGAAGCTAAGGAGCAGAAAAAATGAGGACATAAGTCACAAAGGACAGAGTTAGAAATCTGAATCTGTTTCTTTTGATTCTAAAGTCCATGTTTAGTTCATTACAAGCCTCACTTACATCAAGGTATCATCTACATTTTAGGACTCTGTATGGATTAAATAGTAGTTCTTTAAACTACTGTTGTGGGCTAGATTGAAAAACAAGCTATACAGAGGAAAAAGCATTGCTAGTTTTAAGGAGCTAATATTCATATAATCTTTTAGAATATAAATGCTTTATTAAGTATCCATTTTGCTGTTCATGTTATTACACAAAGTGTAATGTAAGATGCATACTTCAGAAATTATCAAGAGTAATTATTTCTCCCTATTTCTTGAATAGCTAGGTAAGTGACTTTATTTTTGATTTCTTTATTTTAATTTTTAAAAAGATATAACAAAAGAGGGGATGATTATGGTCTAATTAAATCATTGTATGTGAAAGGTTAAGTACACATACATAGCAAAAAGATTCTGCATGTGCCTTTTTTTTTTTTACATTAAGTGTGTCAGTACTTTGTGTCTCAAATCAGCATAAAGAAAACTTTTTTGAATGCTACATAACATTTACAGGATTTTAAAAACTTGTGTGGCATGAATGGTAGTAGTCCTAATACAGAAAGATGTTATACACTATTGAGACATCCTTGCTTGTTATAGGAAACAAACTGTTCTCTTTGCAAAAAAAGACACACAGTACGCTTGCATATACTCATTTGTAAGAAGTGATCTATACAGGGTGGTATGATAATTAATGCAAACCCAAAACAATATGTAAATCAACTTATCGAAATACTATACCTTCCTCTCCTTGAACAGGTTCTTCTAATAACAATTCTGTCATACATTCCCAGTCTTTCAATAGTTCTTGAGAGCTCTCCCACAAACTGTCCACCAAGTAGGCAGCATGTTCGTGTAACTAAAAATAAATCAAATGTGATTGAAAAACATTTAATGAAGAAACTAGTAATAATATATTGAGTTGTTAAGCCATTTTCTTCATAATTGAAACTGCTTGGTCACAATGTTTCCAAGAGCCACTCAGAGAACTATGTATATATATATACATACATACATACATACATACAAACACATTTGCATTCCACTGTTGATAATGGGGATGCAATATATAGACTTAATCATTTAAAAACAGTAGTAAGGTTAAGAATCTCCTAGTTCAATGAAATCATATATTGATGAAGAAACTGAGAGTACAACTAGTTAACAATTTTCCTGAAGTTATAAGCTGGATTTAGGGTACTTTTCATTATTCTTTATTTGTCTTTCTCTACAACGATTTTTTTTTTTTAAGAAAATGAATTACTTTCTCTCAGAATTCCATTTGACACTTTGGTACCAGCCTTACTTACTTTTTATCTCTGTTATTTGGTTAAGGTCAAAATGTACGTTACTCCATCTCTCTGTTTTTCCACTCTCATTTCCACTTAACAAATTCCCCATCTCACCTCACCTCCACTTTTTGCTGCTCATTACTCTTGACAATTTTCTTTGGAACCCATGTTCCCACAATAAACAACACTCTCAAGTTCCTCAACAAACATTTCAGATGGAACGCTTTACCATCTGTCAGTCATTGAACTGTGAAGAATATTAATTACTTTAGTAAAGTTCTTTAGAAAAGGTAAGTAGAAGTGTTGGCCATGTTCTGGTTTCTGCTACTTACAATTAACTTCTCTACCCTTGCATAAAAGTTCTACCACCTCTGAGTCTCATGACAACCAGCTAAACCACTTTCAAACTTTACATTGCAACCCGTTCACTGGCTGTTAAAATAATTTAATGTATTGAGACCAAAGTTTCAAAGAAATGAAACGGAGAGGATATGTATAGAAGATATAATCCACCAAAAATATAATTGTGAACTTTTTTATACCTATTCTAAAAATGAGTGTATAGCACACAGAATGTTAAGTACTATTTCATATTTCAGTTATATGTTCTTGTATTTGTGAGAGAAAATGGTTTTTGTATCATGAGGAGTGGCCTGAAAATGTGTGAAAGTCACCTTGGTAGACCTACTGATTATCTACTGATATCTTAGTACATTTGGCACGTGAGTTGCTTTTCTTCCTCATTCCTAATTCTACCATTATTCTTAACTTCTATGAAAATTTTGATGATCTATTTAAAGCTCTGCCTCATTTGACCTCTTGAATTCTATACTTCATTTCCACTGCATTTCAAATCTCACATTCTGGCTTCTGAAATGCCTCAGGAAAACTACGTACACACGCGTACACACACAACACCCCACAGTTTCCCAATGTTTTTTGTCAAAGCCAGAGTAGATAATATTGATTAGCATCTCTGCTTAAGGAAGAAGATGGACAAACGTTTGCAGCCAGGTCTATTCAAACTTTCTAAACCACACATCCTAGGAAAATATCCCTAGACCATAAGTAACATCATTCCAACAGTGACAGGCACAAGTAGTGCACAACCTGGTGTCAAAAATGAAAATTAACAGCAGAAAACAGAAAAACCAATAGTTTCAAAAAAATAGGCTATTAAGCCTATGCTGAAATGGAGTTATTATTTAGTGGGTACAGAGTTTCAATGTAGGAAAACTTTGAAAAAGTTCTGGAGATCAATGGCAGTGACAGCTGCACATCCATGTGAATGTACTTAATGCCAATGAAGAGTACACTTAATAATAGTTAAAATGGTAAATTCTGTTATTTCACCAAAAATTAAAAAAAAACTATACTGAATAAACTTGCTTTTATGCCTGATATACTTAAATATGTCTGTAGAATAGGTATAAAAAAGTTCACAATAATATTTTTGGTGGATTATACCTTCTATACATATCCTCTCTGTCCCTCTTAATGCTTTTGGTCCTCAATTCTGGTTTATCTTATATGATATTGTCCTTTCAGCTTTTTGTAAGCCTTTGTTAACTACATCCAGCATTTATCCAGTTTGTTTACTTCCTGTGTTAAATTTTTGATTAAGGTGTGTTTGTAAACATTTTAATTTCTTTATTTCAACCCTAAATGACAATCTGCTTTTTTAATAAAGCATGTTAGTCTCTTTACATTTATTGAGATTACAGATGTTGGCATCTGCTTCCCTGTGCTTTCCTGATGACATTTTCTTTTTTTTTTAAGCTGTGCTTCCTGCAGAGTTTTATTTTCTAACTTATATTTTCTCCATCACCAAGATCACCAAAAATAATTTTCAGACATCTGCCTTAAGCTTCACAGCCATATTATTTAGGCTTAGTTCTAATTTTTTTCAGATTTATTTGCTCACCAATATTTCTTATATTCCTTATTTTCCTTTTATTGCATGCAGTTTTCATTTTGCTAGAAAACACCCTCAAGTAATACCCTGCATATAGGGTACATAGGTAGTAAACATTTTAATTGCCTTTCCTTTGATTAGTTCCTCTCCTCCATTCTCTCTGTTTTCTTTACAGAGTTTCTACTAGATAATATAATAAACTTTCTTAATCTGTACTCCTTGTCTCTTAATTTCTCTCTCATACTTTTTTTTTTTTTTTTTTTTTGCGGTACACGGGCCTCTCACTGCTGGGGCCCCTCCCGTCGCAGAGCACAGGCTCCGGACGCGCAGGCTCAGCGGCCATGGCCCACAGGCCTAGCCACTCTGTGGCATGCAGGGCATGCGGGATCCTCCCAGACCGGGGCACAATCCTCTGTCCCCTGCATCGGCAGGTGGACTCCCAACCACTGCACCACCAGGGAAGCCCTCTCTCTCATACTTTTCATTTCTTTCCTCTTTTGCACTACTTCCTGCAAAATTCCCAATCTTTGGTTATGTCTATTCATGTCATTTAATAATCCACCTCTCACCTACATTTTGGAATTCATGTTTTTAATTTCTAAGAAGTCTCTTCCTCTTTCATAATTGCTTCTTCTTATATTTGGGGGCATTAATCAAAAATTTTCATCAGGGGCTTCCCTGGTGGCGCAGTAGTTAAGAATCTGCCTGCCAATGCAGGGGACACGGGTTCAAGCCCTGGTCTAGGAAGATCCCACATGCCGCAGAGCAACTAAGCCCACGCACCACAACTACTGTGCCTACGTTCTAGAGCAGCGAGCCACAACTACTTAGTCTGCGTGACACAACTACTCAAGCCTGTGCGCCTAAAGCCTGTGCTCCACAACGAGAAGCCCATGCACCGCAATGAAGAGTAGGCCCTGCTCGCTGCAACTAGAGAAAGCCTGCACGCAGCAACGAACACCCAACTCAGCCAAAAATAGTAAATAAATAAAAAACAGATACCTAAAATACCTAAAATTAAAAAAAAAAAAATCATCAGTATGTTGGCCTTGCGCTTCTTTTTCATGATATTGATTTTTTTCAAGTTTCAGTGTTTCTTGGTTGACAGTACATATATATTAATGAGTCCAGACTCAAGAATACTGGTAGCTAGAATCCTTTTCTTGAATCTGGTTGCAATGTCCTGGCTTCCTCGGTTGTGTAGGAAAGTGGAAAAAGGGGATCTATAATCAGGTAGGCTTTTCCTCTAATTGTAGGTATGCACTTTGCATTTTGAATGCAGAAGTTCCCTCTCCCTACTGATGGCCATACATATCTGGGGTAGTTATTCACTACTTTGCTTCTCAGACCAGTGTCCACATCCCAAATGCCTGGACCAGCATTTCTGAAAAGAGGAATAGGCTCCTCTAAAGGGCAGACACTTAATTACTACTGACAGCTTACTCCTTTCACCAGCCTCTGTTGCTCTGATCTTTAATGTATTTCAGATTTCTACCAGAAAATCTCGAAAAAATTTTCCCTCTTTTCGTCTCCTGTGGGGGTATGGGTTACTTAACTGGAATTCACAGTCATTTACTTTACAGTTTCCACAAATTCTTCACTGTCCTGGTCAACTGGTGATATCTCATTCATTTTGACTTTTTTATCATGAGGTTTTCAGTTGTATGAGTTGCTGGCACAATTCAAGGCTTTAAGTTGTATAATTTCACTAGCATTGGCATTTTTAAGAATGACTTTTCTATGCCTTAAATCAAGGCATATTAAAATTTAACTCAAGAATGTTTTCATTGTTCTAGAAATTTTTTTTGTTTATATTCTCAATATAGATGCTAACTTCTTTGAGCATTACCTCTTCCTGACTGTAAGGCGGTGGCTTAATAGAATGCTTTCTGTTAACACTAATAACCACTTGCTTCAAACTCAATGTGTATACCAGCAGGACATGATAATGTGTTGGCCTATTTTCTGATTAAGAGTTTCAAATTCACCAGTATGAGTGACAACAATCAGTATAACACGCTCTGTCAGGAACTGGCTTGATATAATATTTATGAGACAGTCTTCCTGTCTTGGGGCATGTGTGATGGCCACATAACTTGCTACTCTCAAATCTCTACAAGAAAAGATCGATGTCTGAGAAAAAAAATTTTTAACGTGGCCAATAGGGTAAAAGGTTACAATCGCCTTTCAGACATTTCATACCAAGGACCTTCTATTGGTAGCAAAAGGTGAAGCTATAAGAAGGAAGGCCTTGAAGCATTCTTGATGGCTATAAAAAAAACCCTGGAATTCAAAAGGATCTGGAGGGCTTCCTTGGTGGCACAGTGGCTAAGAATCCACCTGCCAAGCTCTTTGGTGGGGCTAATGGTGGACCTTGGGAGGGCTCACGCCAAAGAGTACTTCTCAGAATTTCTGCTGCCGGTTCTTTGTCCACATGGTGAGCCACAGCTGCCCCCTGCCTCTGCAGGAGATGTTCCAACACTAGCCAGCCAGTTTCCAGATATATGCAGATCAATGGACTGACTCAGCCTGACCTCCTGGCACATCCCCCTGGGGGTCTGTGCCATTGGTCAGCACTTTGCTCTGAAGGAGGTGGGCTCACCATCAGTCTAGGTGTGTGTAGTGGAAATCAGGACAACCATCCTGCCACAGGTACATGTACCTGCCACAGGTACATGCCAGGTACATGTGGCTGACAGGGCCTTGGTGCTCCGGCCGGGTGTCAGGCCTGAGTCTCTGAGGTGGGAGAGCCAAGTTCAGGACACTGGACCACCAGAGACCTCCCGGCCCCTTGTAATATCAATCGGCAAGAGCTCTCCAAGAGACTTCTGTCTCAATGTGAAGACCCAACTCCACTCAAGGACCAGCAAGCTCCAGTGCTGGACACCCCATGCCAAACAACTAGCAAGAAAGGAACACAACACCATCCATTAGCAGAGAAGCTGCCTAAAGTCATAATAAGTTCAGATACCCAAAAACACACCAAGGGACGTGGTCTTGCCCACCAGAAAGACAAGATCCAGCCTCATCCACTAGAACACAGGCACTACTCCCCTCCACCAGGAAACCTACACAACCCACTGAACCAACCTTACCCACTGGGGGCAGACACCAAAAACAACAGGAATTATCAACATGCAGCCTGTGAAAAGGAGACCCCAAACACAGTAAGTTAAGTAAAATGAGAAAGAAATACGCAGCAGATGAAGGAGCAAAGTAAAAACCAACCAGTCCAAAAAAATGAAGAGGAAACAGGCAGCCTACCTGAAAAAGAATTCAGAGTAATGATAGTAAAGATTATCCAAAATCTTGGAAATAGAATGGAGAAAATACAAGAAACGTTTAACAAGGACCTAGAAGAACTAAAGAGCAAACAAACAATGATGAGTAACAAAATAAATGAAATTAAAAATTCTCAAGAAGGAATCAACAGCAGAATAACTGAGGCAGAAGAACGGATAAGTGACCTGGAAGATAAAATAGTGGAAATAACTAATGCAGAGCAGAATAAAGAAAAAAGAATGAAAAGAATTGAGGACAGTCTCAGAGACCTTTGGGACAACATTAAACGCACCAATATTCGAATTACACGGGTCCCAGAAGAAGAAGAGAAAAACAAAGGGACTGAGAAAATATTTGAAGAGATTATACTGGAAAAATTCCCTAAGATGGGAATGGAAATAGTTAATCAAGTCCAGGAAGCACAGAGAGTCCCATACAGGATAAATTTAAGGAGGAACACGCCAAGACACATATATATCAAACTGTCAAAAATTAAATACAAAGAAAAAATATTAAAAGCAGCAAGGGAAAAGCAACACATAACATACAAGGGAATCCCCATAAGGTTAACAGCTGATCTTTCAGCAGAAACTCTGCAAGCCAGAAGGGAGTGGGAGGACATATTTAAAATGATGAAAGGGAAAAACCTACAACTGAGATTATTCTACCCAGCAAGGATCTCATTCACATTCGACTGAGAAATTAACACCTTTACAGACAAGCAAACGCTATGAGAATTCAGAACCACAAAACCAGCTTTACAACAAATGCTAAAGGAACTTCTCTAGGCAGGAAACACAAGAGAGGGAAAAGACCTACAATAACAACCCAAAATAATTTAAAAAATGGTAATAGGAACACACATATCAATAATGACCTTAAATGTAAATGGATTAAACGCTCCCATCAAAAGACACAGACTGGGGCTTCCCTGGTGGCGCAGTGGTTGAGAGTCCGCCTGCCGAGGCAGGGGACATGGGTTCGTGCCCTGGTCCGGGAGGATCCCACATGCCGCAGAGCGGCTGGGCCTGAGAGCCATGGCTGCTGAGTCTGTGCATTTGGAGCCTGTGCTCCACAACGGGAGGGGCCACAACAGTGAGAGGCCAGTGCACCGCAAAAAAAAAAAAAAAAAAAGGACACAGACTGGCTGAATGGATATAAAAACAAGACCGGTATATATGCTGTCTACAAGAGACCCACTTCAGACCTAGGGACACATACAAACTAAAAGTGAGGGCATGGAAAAAGATATTCCATGCAAATGGAAATCAAAAGAAAGCTGGAGTAGCAATTCTCATATGAGACAAAATAAGACTTTAAAATAAAGACTATTACAAGAGACAAAGGACAGTACATAATGATCAAGGGATCAATCCAAGATAAAGATATAACAATTATAAATATTTATGCACCCAACATAGGAGTACTTCAATACATAAGGCAAATGCTAACAGCCATAAAAGGGGAAATCGACAGTAACACAATAATAATAGGGGAGTTTAACACCCCGCTTTCACCAACGGACAGATCACCCAAAATGAAAATAAATAAGGAAATACAAGCTATAAATAACACATTAAACAAGATGGATTTGTTATTTACAGGACATTCCATCCAAAAACAACCTAATACACTTTCTTCTCAAGTGCTCATGGAACATTCTCCAGGATATACCATATTTGAGATCACAAATCAAGGCTTGGTAAATTTAAGAAAATTGAAATCGTATCAAGTATCTTTGCCAACCGCTTTGCTATGAGACCAGATATCAATTACAGGAAAAAAACAGTAAAAAGTACAAACACAAGAAGGCTAAACAATATGCTACTAAATAACCGAGAGATCACTGAAGAAATCAAAGAGGAAATCAAAATACACCTATAAACAAATGCAGCAAAAGCAGTATAAAAGGAGGTTTATAGCAATACAATCTCACCTCAGGAAACAAGAAGAATCTCAAGTAAACAACCTAACTTTAAACCTAAAACAATTAGAGAAAGAAGAACAAAAAAACCCCCAAAGTTTGCAGAAGGAAAGAAATAAAGATCACATCAGAAATAAATGAAAAAGAAATGAAGGAAACAATAGCAAAGATAAATAAAACTAAAAGCTGGTTCTTTGAGAAGGTAAACAAAATAGATAAACCATTAGCCAGACTCATCAAGAAAAAATTGGAGAAGACCTAAATCCACAGAATTAGAAATGTAAAAGGAGAAGTAACAAACGACACTGCAGAAGTACACAGGTTCATGAGAGATTACTACAAGCAACTATATGCCAATACAATGGACAACCTGGAAGAAATGGACAAATTCTTAGAAAAGTACAACCTTCTGAGACTGAACCAGGAAGAAATAGAAAATATAAACAGACCAATCACAAGCACTGAAATTGAAACTCTGATTAAAAATATTCCTAAAGAGAATCCTAAAGATGCTACCAGAAAACTACTAGAGCTAATCAATGAATTTGGTAAAGTAGCGGGATACAAAATTAATGCACAGAAGTCTCTTCCATTCCTATACAATAATGATGAAAAATCTGAAAGAGAAATTAAGGAACTGCTCAAAAAGAATAAAATACTTAGGAATAAACCTAGCTAAGGAGACAAAAGACCTGTTTGTAGAAAACTGTAAGACACTGATGGAAGAAATTAAAGATGATACAAATAGATGGAGAGATACACCATGGTCTTGGATTGGAAGAATCAACACGGTGCAAATGACTATACTACCGAAAGCAATCTACAGATTCAATGCAATTCCTAATCAAACTATCAATGGCATTTTTGAACAGGACTGGATAAAAAATTTCACAATTTATATGGAAACACAAAAGACCCCAAATAGCCAAAGCAATCTTCAGAAAGAAAAATGGATCTAGCGGAATCAGCCTCCCTGACTTCAGACTATACTACAAAGCTACAGTAATCAAGACAGTATGGTACTGGCACAAAAACAGAAATACAGATCAATGGAACAGGATAGAAAGCCCAGAGATAAACCCATGCACATATGGTCATCTTCTCTTTGATAAAGGAGGCAACAATATACAATGGAGACAAGACAGCCTGTTCAATAAGTGGTGCTGGGAAACTGGACAGCTACATGTAAAAGAATGAAATTAGAATACTCCCTAACACCATACACAAAAATAAACTCAAAATGGATTAAAGACCT
The DNA here is from genome assembly GCF_963455315.2 of Globicephala melas. Classification (NCBI taxonomy): domain Eukaryota; kingdom Metazoa; phylum Chordata; class Mammalia; order Artiodactyla; family Delphinidae; genus Globicephala; species Globicephala melas. Next base: position 128,507,777 of record NC_083317.1, on the reverse strand, counting down.
AAATGTAAGTCGAGAAACTATAAAACTCTTAGAGGAAAACATAGGCAGAGCACTCTATGACATAAATCACAGCAAGATCCTTTTTGACCCACCTCCTAGAAAAATGGAAATAAAAACAAAAATAAGCAAATGGCACTTAATGAAACTTCAAAGCTTTTGCACAGAAAAGGAAACCATAAACAAGAGCAAAAGACAACCCTCAGAATGGGAGAAAATATTTGCAAATGAAGCAACTGACAAAGGATTAATCTCCAAAATTTACAAGCAGCTCATGCAGCTCAATAACAAAAAAACAAACAACCCAATCCAAAAATGGGCAGAAGACCTAAATAGACATTTCTCTAAAGAAGATATACAGACTGCCAACAAACACATGAAAGAATGCTCAACATCATTAATCATTAGAGAAATGCAAATCAAAACTACAATGAGATATCATCTCACACCAGTCAGAATGGCCATCATCAAAAAATCTAGAAACAATAAATGCTGGAGAGGGTGTGGAGAAAAGGGAACACTCTTGCACTGCTGGTGGGAATGTGAATTGGTACAGCCACTATGGAGAACAGTATGGAGGTTCCTTAAAAAACTACAAATAGAACTACCATATGACCCAGCAATTCCACTACTGGGCATATACCCTGAGAAAACCATAACTTGAAAAGAGTCATGTACCACATTGTTCACTGCAGCACTATTTACCATAGCCAGGACATGGAAGCAGCCTAAGTGTCCATTGACAGATGAATGTATAAAGAAGATGTTGCCCATATATACAATCAAATATTACTCAGCCATAAAAAGGAAATGAAATTGTGTTATTTGTAGTGAGGTGGATGGACTCAGAGTCTGTCATACAGAGTAAAATAAGTCAGAAAGAGAAAAACAAATACCATATGCTAACACACACACACACACACACACACACACACACACACACATATGGAATTAAAAAAAAAAAAGGGTCTGAAGAACCTAGGGGCAGGACAGGAATAAAGACGGAGACGCAGAGAATGGACTTGAGGACACAGGGTGGGGAAACAGTAAGCTGGGACGAAGTGAGAGAGTGGCATGGACATATATACAATACCAAATGTAAAACAGATAGTTAGTGGGAAGCAGCTGCATAGCACAGGGAGGTCAGCTCCATGCTTTGTGACCACCTAGAGGTGTGTGATAGGGAAGGTGGGAGGGAGATGCAAGAGGGAGGGGATATGGGGATATATGTATATTTATAGCTGATTCACTTTGTTATACAGCAGAAACGAACACAACATTGTAAAGCAATTATACCCCAATAAAGATGCTAAAAAAAAAAAGAATCCGCCTTCCCATGCAGGCGACACGGGTTCGAGACCTGGTTTGGGAAGCTCCCACATGCCACGGCGCAACTAAGCCCGTGCGCCACAACTACTGAAGACCTTGTGCCTGGAGCCCGTGCTCCGCGACAAGAGAAGCCCCTGCTCAATGCAACTAGAGAAAGCCTGTGGCAGCAACGAAGACACAATGCAGCCATAAAGAAACAAATAAATAAAATAAATTTATTTTAAAAAAAAAGGATCTGGAACCCTAACAACAACACGAAAGTTTACTTTCTAAACGCAGTTTTTCGTAACATAATTTCATAAAAGCAGCATGAAAATCAGGCATTTGCAAGCATTCTTTGTACTCCTTCGGAATTGATGAACAAAAAAGGTAGCTCATTAATGGAGAAAGAGTCATTGTACAGCAAATAGATAATCAGAATTATATTAAAATTTATGTATAAATTATATAACATAAATTAAAATTATATTTATTGTCTAGGTGAACTTTACCTTGCTATATCTAAGTATAATTTATTTTATAGGGTGTCCTCTAATCCCGTATATAACAAACTAATCTCATTTTCCTGACTTTATTTACAATTTTCTGGGTGTGTTACCATTTATCTCTAATTGGCTTCAAGGTTGTTCATAAATATTTTACCTCATGTTTTTTCTGCCCTGCTCACTTCTCTGTCGAATAGTTAAATACACTAAAGGAGTTCACTGTATAATGGAATCTTATATTTATTCCTTTTATGGAAAATCATTTACAGTGCAAATAACCATTCCAAATTATTAAGCCTAAAATTTCTAAATACTGTTATATTGGCTTTTATTCTCTGCAGAAGCAGAGCCAGTTATTGGTGAAGCTTGAAGAACATATTAAAAAAGAACCCCCAAAAGTTAATACTCTGGGGAGATTTCCTGGTTATATCAATAATATGTCTGTTAACTTTCTGTCTTAAATTACTGTCATAATGCACCTCATCATTTCATATGCCTAAAAGGACAGTTACCATACTTCTAGATTGTCCAGAAATGTTCTGGGTTATGATTAGTGCTTTGGAATAATTATCAATAGCATCCTTGTCACTCTGTATAGCATCACAGTTTGTACAGGAAATATTATGGTCACACTGCATATAGGGAAATATGGACTCATCACATGCAAGTACCATTTATCCTACTATATGGCATGTATCTCAAATACACAAGGTATTTTTTCACTTGAAACCAATGACTACTAAAAAGGAAAGAAAAACTAGTTTAGGCAGATCTCTTAATCTCCATCATTTCACCTATAATTCCCATATAAAAGAGGACTACTACTCCATGGACTACAAACCTCTCTCAATTCAACATTTTAGAATTCTATTACTAAAATGTTACTATTTAACATCCTAGTAAAACAAAGGAATAGGAATGATTTTCAATTCAGTTAATTCTAGTTAACTGATCAGTAATCATCTATAAGCTGGACTTATTTTACTTTATGATTTCTAAGGTCTCTTTCTATTCAACTTTTTATGAGTCTAAAATATTACTGAAACACACATTAGAGTAAAACAAGAGGAATTCAGAATAAGACAATCAGAATCCCACCGTATTGTAAGAATATGACTTTAATAAGCATTCAGCTCCAGGTGTACACAAGAAACCCTTAAGTATGATTTGCAGTTGTTTTTGCAGCTGACAAGAATGCCACAGAGGAGAACTGGGAAATATATTTTAATGTTCTTGTAACACTTTAGTAAACAGCAGCAAACACACGAAACAGCAGTACCATTTGAAATATAGAGCAGTAATACACATCACAAATTATTGCTTTATATAGAAGATGAAACTGTGTAAAACTAACTACTTATGGATTTTAATATATCAAAAAGTAAAGTCCTTGGGCTTTCAGAGATCTAAAACATTTTCTTTCAATTAATAATCAAGTTAAAATAGCCTGATCATCATATTCCCTAAACTTTTCAGCAGTTTAAATAGTATATATGTGTCTCATCCCTATCAAATTTTGAAATTACTGTTGCTGTTAAAGTCAAATTTTTAAATATGACTTGATTGTTGCAAAATACTTTTAATCCCATTTCTTTAAAGCCTAAAGGGCTAAAGATTTAATTTGAATCGTCTACCACAAGTGTGATATTTATTAAGTACTTAGTGTTTTACCTTAAACATTCACAAACATCTGTATTTTACTCCATAATATATCCACACTTGCTTTGTTAAGAAAATAATGCTTTAAACCCTTACTATGGAAAGTGTGGTCCCTGGACTTCTGGTCCAGAAGCATAAACATCACCTAGGAGCTTGTTAGAAAGGTAGCATCTCAGACCCCAACCCAGAGCTACTGAATCAGAACTGGCATTTTAACAAGATCCCACGTAATTTGTATACACATTTAGAACAGTGTTCTTAAATTCTTAAACACGTCCTTTACTCAAACGCAACTCTCCAACTGGTTTTGTTTCTGACTTTATTCTTTCTCTATCTGTTCCCAACTCACTTAAAAGATACCGGGAATTCCTTCACCACTTTACCACTTTTCTGGCTTTGCTTTGCCCGAACGCCACTCTTTCCACTGAGTAAGTTCTTACATCTCTCTCTGATTTTAATTTTCTTATAGACTGCCTGTTTGTCTCTCTATTCCTCATTCCTACAGGGTTTCTCCAGCACTTTCAAACTTGAGCATACAGTCTCAAGTTTTTCTTCTTCCTGGACATGCCAATACAAACCAAAAATACTCTTTCCCCAAGTAAAGTTCAGGGTCCTAGATTTCCAGATTTTCGCCACCTTTTTTGCAACTCTGTTCCCACTCACTTATAAGCCAACAAGTTTGTTCATTCAGGGGGTCTTTAGGTTTAGTTTGCCATTCCCCCAATGTCATACCAGCAGTAGGAAATACAGTTCTAATATCAAAGAACATTTAAGTGGGCAAAACAAAGTTCACTTGCGCAAACAGACTTAGATAGATAATATGTTATGGATGTTAACTGTTTAATTGATAAACTGACATGGAAATGTCACATGGAATTACTACTATGGATTTGTACAACTACTAATTTACATCTAAATTCATATTTTTCTTTCTCCTTAAATAACATAATTTTCAAACAAGATAAAACTAATGGTTTTAATAGCTTGACAATGTTCATGAACTGTTTAAATAATATAATGTGGTTTTTTTTTTTTTGGCCATGCCACACAGCTTGTAGGATCTTAGTTCCCTGACCAGGGATTGAACCTGGGCGTTCGGCAGTGAAACCACGGAGTCCTAACCACAGAACTGCCAGGGAATTCCCTAAATAATATAATTTAAAAGGCATGGGCAAAAATTCAAGAAAAAAAAAGCAACAATAAAAAGTATGTAGTATTACAATGCGATATAAAACTTTAAAAATTGCTAGCCTATATTCAGTGTTAATCCACACCTGCATACATATTCCCACAAAAGGTAGAGTACTGATTCCATAATCATAAAATCAAATCCATGGAGGCAGGGAATTCCCTGGTGGTCCCAGTGGTTAGGATGCAGGCTTTCACTGCCGTGGACCCTGGTTCAATCCCTGGTTGGGGAACTAAGGTCCCACAAGTCACGTGGCACAGCCAAAAAAAAACCAGAAAAAAAAAAAACAAACAAAGAAAATATCCATGGAGTCAGATTTGTAAGAAACAGGCTTGTCTTCATTTGATTAAAAAATATCGTTAATTACAATGAATTAAACAACAATTTTATTTAAAATGTAATCTAATGTTAAAACAAAAACAAAATAAAGAATTATGTTAAAAATTTACCTCACTTTCAAGAAAGAAAAGAACCAGCATCCTAATAAGGTTCCCATTTGGACTGTTCCTCCCCCTCCTCTTTGCTAATGCTTCTTCTGCTTGTGGGTCATGTCTGCTAAATAGCCTGGAAATAAGTAACAAAACAAGAACTTTACAAATTTACATGGATATGAATTTTAGTCTTTTCCTTCAATGTATAAATTATTTCAGTGTTAAAAGAAGAAAACAGTATTAGAGATCAGGTTACTGATTTGTTTCAACACAAGTATGTAACTGATGTTTTTATAGGTCAAAAAGTGGTTAGATCTAAACAATTTCATACAGTTCAACTATACATAAAGTGTAAAAGAAAGCTTTTTTTACTGATGACTAATCAATGTTCAAATCTTTATGAAAAACATAAACTTTTTATTCTCTATGATAGATACTAAAGTATGTAATTTTAAATAGAGTTCTATTTTCTTAAATATCCATTTTACAGTCATGTAATTATAGAATTTAACCAAAGGCTCCAGCAATAATGGTAAAAATTCAGACTTTTAATCATGATTTATTTCTTCCACTATCTTCTGTTTACTAACCTATTACCTAGAAACAGTATTCAACAACCCAACAGTATTGAGTAAAATGAAAGAAACATTAAATTTATAAAAATACTACTTAGTGGCAAAACTTCTAGAATATGGCAAAGAAATGACTTGAAAATTTTAATTTGCTAAGAAGACTTATTCTAACAAAACTTAAGGACTACTCAAGGTGCCTTACTCCCAGGTATTGCTCCAGGTAAAAGGGATATAATACTGAACAAAGAAAAAATCCCTATTCTCATTGAGCTCTCACTCTAGTGGTTGGAGATAAACAGTAGATCAATATATACCACCTCAGGTGTTACAAGGAAATACAACCGTCTAGGAATAGGAATATAGAGTGCTAGTTTAGACATGGAAGTCATAGTAGGCCTCTCAGATGAGAGGCTAAATAATTGAATAAAATAAGAAAAACTTCATGTGACATAAAATATAAACCAATTTCAAGCAGAAAATGAGTATTGAGAAACTATTTTTGGAGGGAAGGGGAAAGTATATGGCAGGGGTATAGAAGACTAGAGTATTATCTTGAAGCTATATCTGCACAGCTATCAGACTGGTTTAAGAGAAAGCTTATTTGGGTGGCTTTCAGAGGTGGGGGGCAAATGGAAAATATGAGGGTCCTTTACACTAAAACGTACAAATTTAAATAACTGCATTCACTGTATATAAGGCACTGAGTAATTAGCTTAATTTTTCTAATATTAAAATGTAGAATTTTCAATGACATTAAAACATTCATTTCAGATACATTTTACCGTTTTTTGGATGCTTGGTATAGCTTAATACACTAGACTAAAAAACAGACTAAGTCTATGTGCATGCACACATTTTTTTTTTTTTAAACTTTATCGTGGAATTCTGGGGCTAGTCTACAGTTTACTTGTTAAGATTTTAACAGATCACAATATTAAATGGTGGGAAAATGCTGAAAGAGATCATTAAGAATCAAAAGTTCTCAAACTGAATATTTTCAGGGCAGGGGCATAAAACAAGCTTATGAAGTGAAGCTTTCATTTGCATAGGAGTTGACCTCCTTTGCACAAAGAAATAAAAAATAATGGCAGCTTACATTTGTCAATTTTTACGTAAAATATTATAATTTAAAATTCTTTAGCAAGTGTTTCAAACTTACAAAAACACAATACAAATAAAATTAAATATATCCAAAGGTTCTTTCTGATTACAGTGCTGCCAGTTTATGGCCTCTATTCTGTAGCTGACCAGCCTTTTTAGTCTATCTTTTCTTTGAAACTATAGAAGCAATAATTCTTTCTAAAAAAACACAAAGCTTTTTGAAAAGTTAAGTAGAGAACAGATTAGAATTTATTACTAGAATACAATAAAAAAGGAAGGGAAGTGAAGACTACAGTATACCCTTGATATTTGTGATAGACAACACCTCAAGATAAATATGGAAATAGCATTATTCTTTATTAGCCAATGATGTCAGAGTCACTGTCAAAGTCAATATCTTATTTTAAAAGTCATGCCTAAAAATTCTGACTTTCTTCCTCACTTTCATTACCAGCATGCCCTACTAGCCAGCTTCCTTCTTAAAGATTTTTCACATAGAAACAACTTTTTCTCACTTTGAGAGGTACCACTAAGTAAAGAGCAGTTTGTGGCTGCAGCACTGAGCTGCTGATGCTGGATGGAGGGCCAGGCCTGCTCATTATCAAAGTTAATCATCCATGTACAACAGTTGCCCAGTGCATGATTTACATCTGTGCTTAGCATAATTACAAATCACAACATGTAATGGACTTCTGGGTTCACCTGTCAAAGTCACTAAGTTAAATCTATGAACAAAAACAAAAACAAAGCAAAACATCCCCTTGCCCAAGAATATGTTTACATTTTAAGAATGAATTAATCTACTAATAAATTATGTAACATATACAGTAGACCATGATCAAAAATATATTTCATAAGAATGTTTAATTATATTCATAAACTCTCACTAGCGCTATGCTTTGTCAAAAAAATAGATGAGATTTTGCTTTTAAACTGTAACTGCATATATAATTTTTAGCATCATTATGGATTACTGATTAAAATAATCCTCATCCTGACAGAATGGAGAAAAATGAAAATTTGGGAGGCGTTTTGAGGATATTTAAATTACCAATGTTGAGAAGATGAGAACTCAGAATTTTAAAAGGGAAAAAAATCTGGTGAAATAAAATATCAGTTACTTAGGGGAGTCTTTATAAACTTCAAGCACTTCTCCTTTCTCCACTCACACGCCTAAGCTGACTAGCTGAGAACCATCCTTTTAGATTTCAGGCCAAAGGAATATATCACAAGGGACATCATTCTCAGGGATGTGATTCATGATGTGCACGTAGGTGTGAGAACATTATAACCCCCAGAACTTGGGGCAATGGCCACTTCTAGCACTGTTTTCAGTCACTATTACTTTCTTTCATTAACTGTAAAACAACGACAAAACAACATATGAAAGTGGAACCTGGTTTCAAAGAGAATTAACTCACTTTTTGTGAAGGAATTCTCCAGCTGCCACAGCAACAGGACGATGTGCTGAGTATACCAAGTGGTAAACATTTTCACAGTCTTCATTGGAAAGAGCTTCTTCACTTCCACTGAAAAATTCAGAAAGTAACACTGAGCCAAAAATAGTTACTGTCAGTTCTACCTTGATTAACATTTTGTAAGGTTCTTTATAAAAGCTCAAGCATGCTGACTTTATTTTCGTCTCTTTTTAGTCTGACTTTGAAAATAATATTTCTCTTTAACTATAAAAGACACTTAAGTGTTATATAAAATTCAGAAAATACAGATAACACAAGAAAATAAAATGTCCACATTTCTTCCCATACACACCTATGGACAATGAGTATTAGTACCTTGGGATATATATTAGCCCAGTTTAGCTCAGTTTCTTTAAATGTGCATAAGATTTTTGTTAATAGGCACTGGTCATATATTTGCCCCTGTTTTACAGAGTTAAATTATTATTGTACTATGTAACTCTTTCCAGAACTGTCTATTTTAAATTATAGTTTATCACAATATTTACAATACTATTTAGTCTTCTTCTATGTAAAATGGATTCACTAGTCATAACCACTCCTCTATTAACACAAATTTCCCACCTTTCTATTCATGCATTCTTAAAGTTTGAAACTTTTCTTGGTTTGCTGGAATGTATCTTTAAGTATTTTTTTCCCAAAGAGGGAACATCTATTTCCTGATTATTAACATGATTAAAAATGTCTGACAGGGTTATAGATTAATGACTAGATGACTACAGAATTCTTGGGCTATACAGGTTCTTGACAAGATGTAGGGGTATAAATTCATTCTCTGGAGATGCCTAGAGGTTAGGAGGAGATCGAGGGATCTGACAAATATAAATTAGAATGACCTTTGCAGCAGAATAAGGTAGCTGCATCATAGTATAAGGGAGAAACTTTAGTTCTGAAAGAAAAAGAGCTGAATATCAAGGATGGGAGACAGACAGAAGCATTTTTTAAAGTACACTTTTTCTCCCCTCTCAACAAGGCCTAAGTTTTAACCTCTTCACTTAATTACATGTATATCATCAACTCAATTAGCTAATACCCTCAGGATAAAGTTAAACTCATAGGAAAAAAAATTTAACAAGATATCTCAGTAATCTAAGCTCATAAGTGAAAGGAAAGTAATCTATACCAAAAGAAGAATTAACAGATGCAGAGAAAAAGAATTTAAAGATGGTATAACAGGATGTTAAAGGTGACTTAACTTGTTGTTTTGGGGAAGTTCTGGTAGAGAGTCCACAAGCCAAGAAAAATAAGGCCAGATCATTTCATGCAATGCTATAAGAGACTGGAGAGTTAGTTTTGGGAACCTTAGCTCATTTCTCACCAAAATAATATATAAGTAGACATTAGGAGATTGAGCAATATAATGAGTAGAAATCCATACTTCTTCCATGTTTCCTTTAGGCCAGATATGGAATACTTAAAGGGAGCCAGCCTGGATAGTTTTAAAAGACATTTTGCCCAACAAGACCACCTAAAGGGCAAGCAACTCAAACAGAGGAAACCTGAAAGTCAGGCGCTGAGTCACACAGTAAATAGCCAGAGGAGGCACTGTCCACTCTGGGGAACTTCCCATTGTCATAAATACCTAGAGTGGGGATGAGACAGGAGGGAAAGGGACAGGACACAAAATGCTAGATAATGAAGAAGGGGAGCAGCTGTTGGGATGCTAAGATAGGCTAGAACCAGCTCAAACCAAGGTGGCTTTGAGAACGGTTGGGTCACTGACCTTTAGCTAATTATACCTTCATTGAAATACTAAAAATCACTCCCTCTTACACCATGACAGTTCCGAGGAGGACCATAAAAGGTCAAAAAGTAGGCAGTGGTCCAATTCTTGGGAAATCCCCACCCTTCACCAAAATAGCAAGAATATTCCTCCCACTCAGCCTATGAAATTACTTAACCCATAAAAACCTATGACCCCATGCCCCTGGGCAGAGCTCACCTTCCCAGAAGACCCTGTGCCCTGGAGCCGCTCTTGCCTTCTGAGACAGGCCTCATTCTGCCTATGGAATGTGTATCTCTCTAAATAAACTTGCTTTCCCTTTACTATGGTTCGCTCTGGAATTCCTTCCTGTGGGAAGCCAAGGACCCTCACTTGGAGGTCCATCCTAAGGACTTCTGCGGGTTCCAGGATGACATCTCCCTCTTCTGCAAAAGGGAGAGCTCTCTGAGGAATCCATAAAAGGACCAATATACCTAATGAATTATTAGGTCATCTGACACAGCTGGAGGGCCATAACTATACTTTTATATAAGACACGTTTTGCCCTTATTTCCTCCAATGAAAACATAGAAAAAAACCTTAAAAATAGACTTTTGAAACTAGCCAAACCATTTTCTAAATTCATGATGAAAGTATGATTTTTTTTAGCCAAACAAGGTCTTAGATGGTTTGAAAATACTCTTTAAGGAAGTAAACTAGCCTGAAAAGACAATACTGGAGGAGTCTATGAGAGAATTACTCTTCCTTGGAAGTAAGGGAAGAAGTACTATCAAAGCAAAGTTTACTCCTGTCTAAATGAGCAATTACTGAAACTAAATAAAAAAAAGGAAGCAAAAAAACCCAAAAAAGTAATCCTTAACAATAGATTTTAAACTCTAGACAATTCCGATGAAAAATACAAGTGGTTGCAATGTGGGTATTTTTTGTTCAAGGGAAAGACATTGATAAGCTTGTGAAATTTACAAGTAAACTATAACTAGGGGGCATAATAATTTAAAATAGAATTTGAAAAGGAAAAAATTCTTCATAAATGACAAGGAAGAATGAGATGTAAGGATAAAGTGAATATTATCAGAAGATGTACAAATCATGAATAGAGAGGTACTGATCTATATACTCTGAAGTATACCAAGCAACAACCGAAAAGGAAAGACAAGTGAACAATAGTAGTTCAAGACTTTAACACATCCTTCTGAAAAAGTAGACAAAAATAAGCAAAGGTATAGATAATTTGAATGACTCTAAATAAATTCAAAGTAATGAATATAAATAACTATATACACAACACAGATACGTATTGTTTCTAAACATACTTAGAAAATTCAGAAAATTGACCAAAGTACTCAGAACACATTCTCAAATAATACAATAAAATAGAAAGATCAGCTTTAAACAATCCGATCTAGGGAGAACAAAAATTACTACTGAATAATTTTGATTTAAACTGAAAATCATAAAGGTAATCAAAATACTTATCATTGATTGTCTATGAAAATATTCTATGTCCAAATTTTTAGGAGACTAGTAAAGTAGTACTTAAAGGTATATTTGTTACTTTAAATACGATTGTTCAAAAACAAGAAAGAAATAGCTAAAAGAAGCTAGTTCTTTGAAAAGAACAGTAGGATGGACAAACCTCTGCCATGACTGATCAAGAGGATACAAATAAAATGAACGATGTAAATAACAAAAGAAATAATAGTTTTATGAATAAAAATATCATAAGCTATCAAATAATAAAGTTGAAAACTGTGATAAAACTGATATACTATAAAAATCATATGAAAAGCCAAAATTATTACAAGAGGAAATAAAGGTTAACTTAGATAGATAACCACTGAAGAAGTAGAAATGGTAATCAAAGACCTTTCTCTCAAAAGAAACTTAAAACTGACATGGCTTTAACAAAAGAATTCTCTCAGAATTTCAAGGAGGAATTAATCTGTCATAGCAAATTTATTTCAGAACAGAAAAAGGGTGAGAAACTACTGAAGATATTTTACAAACAGTATATATCTTGATTTCAAAGTTGGGTAAGGAACAAAAAAATTATGTCAAATTTACACATAACACAGATGTGAAAATCCTAAATAGGATGTTAAATGTAACATTGCATTTAAACAAAATACAATGAAAACAAATATGTCATGTTCAAACAGGATTTATTCTAGAAATGCATGGGTGTAAATCACCATTAGACAAATCTACCAATTTTATTCAGGCTCAACAATGTATGAAAGGAAAATCCCAGAAAACTGAGAATACAAAAGAACTTCTATCATATCAAAAACCTATCTCAGAAATAACTTTAGATGCCTTCCTAGAACAAGAACAAAAAAATCCACTATCAGTGATACTTCCATAGTGTTCAAAGTCCTGGCTAATGGAAGTAGACAAGAGAATGAAACAAAAGTTTTAAGGTTAGAAAAGGAGAAGACAGAACTGAAATTGTTTGCAGATCATATAATAATCTACGTAGTAAATTCAATACAATCAAACCATCAACATGGATAAAAGTTCTAATAAGCTGCACATAAAAGACCAACATAAAAATTAAATGTTTCCTTGCCTTAGGAATAACTAAGTAGAAAATATTTTTAACACTAAATACTAATCAAATAACAATAAAACAATAAAAACATACAGTATTTAAGAATTAACCTAGTAAATAATGTACAATACCTCTAGGAAAAAATTTAAACCTTATATAAAAGACCTAATGAGATCTAAATAAAGCAATACATCATTTTTATGTATAAACAATACATAATTGTAAAAAATTCCATTCTCTCCTAAATTTTTCATAAAATTAAATGCAGTTCTTTGTTTTGGCCATGCTATGCAGCCTATGGGATCTTAGGGGCCCCAACCAGGGATCGAACCCGTGTCCCCTGCAATGGAAGCATGGAGTCTTAACCACTGGACCGCCAGGGAAGTCCCTAAATGGAGTTCTAATATTTAAACTCCCAACCAAAGTTTCTGAGGAATTAGACAAAAGTACTTTAAAAATTCATAAAGAAGAAAAAACAAATCCACAAGTAGCTAAGTGGATTTTTAAAAGAAAGGCAAAGAAGAAGGAACAAACCACTAAGAGGCCATATTTATAACATACAACATATACTAGAGTATAAAGCCACAATAACAAAGAATATGGTAATAGAGCAAAAAGAGGTAAAAAGAGATCAAAACAACAACAGACCCTGGCATACATGATGTTTGGTGTATGACAGATATAGCCTCACAAAGCGGGGAGGGGAGGATTTGTAATGACTTTGCCGGCACTTGCATTCTCTCACATAGATTCTTCCTAGTTTTTAGTCAAAGCTCTATAGATGAAACTAACTATTCCTATTTTAAAATCTCTATCATATTAATGACACAATTTAATGCCTTATTTCCTTTCTCCTACTTCTATACCATTCCAAAGAAGCCTATTTGAAAAACCTATCCCTTTGAAGCCTTCTCTCTCTTTAGACAGAAGTATGTTACTTCTCTGATACTGCATAAAAGAACTTTTATGTAAAGAAAATAGACAATATTCAAAATAAAAAACAAAGAGAAAACAAAACATTTTGTTTCAAACCTAACCTTAAAATGTGAAAGTAAAACCTAAAGTGGTAAGAATATATATTAGGGTTATATATGCGAAGTACATCAATAATGCTGGGAAAAAACATTAATATATTAGCAGATTAAATTAAAATATTATACTTACTGAAGTATCAGAGTAACCAATCGAATAGCTTCCACAGCAACATCATATTCCTTATCAAGTGTCATTGATACAATGCGATCCTGAAGAAAAGTTATACATCAAACCAACCATGAACAGAAAGTAAATGGAGACAGATCTGAGGTAATGTCTTTGGGGGAGTTCATGGAAGACTAATGATAGATTAGTCTAATGATGATTAGGTTAAATGGAAAGCTTAACTATTGAAACCATATTGTCATAGTCCTATGCACACACCAGGAGGTGTCATAAATGTTTATAATATAAAATTTTTTTCATCAACTGGCATTCTCTAACAGAGACAAACCTTACCTTGCAAAATTAATATAACTATAAAAAAGCTGTCTATGAAAAAAATCTTATTTTAAGCAGGTGAGCCTTCTATTGAAGGTAATGAATAAGAACTCATGTTGGTAATATCTTTTGTAAAGCAGAGATTCATCTATTTAATACAGGTTCATTTAAAGAATATGCAGTGAAGAATATGACCTAAACACTTGTTATGGTAATGCCATTTGCTAAACTAGCTAAAACGAGCATTTTTAAAGTGAAAAAGAAAATACGCTAAGCATCTTACCTTGAATCGGTTAGTGAATAGCTCCAATTTGGGGAATAATTCTCTATTGGTATACAGACTTTGTAGAGCTTTCAAACACTTCAGCCTGACTTCTCCTTGCTTCAGAAATACAAACAAAAACACAACAGAAGCAGTCAATTCTACGCCATAAAAGTTGAAAAGATTTTCAAGTCTATATGAAGACTAAAGTCATTTTCAGCTTAATCATTCAATTTACTTCATATTGTAATTCAACATAAGGTGGAACCAAGCAATTCTATTTGCACTTACATTTAATTAAAAATGCATTAAAAATTCCTTAGTTACTTGAGAGTAAGCTACACCTTTTTCAAATGTGTATCAACTCTGGTTCAACATGAAATACCTCCCACATTATACTGTGGCACTTCGAGAGAATTTCTGACCTATGATTTTAATTAAAGAAGGGTATGTTAATTTGTCCTTCCTGTAGAAAAATCTAATTTCATATTAAAGGGTCATCATTTATTCATTTCACAAATATTTACTGGATACCTTTTACTTTCCAGAAAGAGCAGTTAAGAAAACATGATAAAGGGAAGAATGTTTAAAAACAGAGGCAAAATGATAGAGTGATGTGTCCTGGGGCTGCTATTTACTAGGGAAATATAATAAAATCATTAACTTGGAGTAGAAGGTGTTGGTGATCAAAGTGCATTCCGGGTCATCTAGAAATTTAGCCAACTCTCAAATGATTAAAAAGAGAACGAAGTTTCTGTGTTCAAAAAGCAACATGCTGGGGACTTCTCTGTGGTCCAGTGGGTAAGACTCCACGTTCCCAATGCAGGGGGCCTGGGTTCGATCCTTGGTCAGGGAACTATATCCCACATGCCACAACTAAGAGTTCGCATGCTGGGACTGAGTCCACGTGCTGCAACTAAGAAGGCTCTATGCTGCAACTAGGAGTCCGCATGCCGCAACTAAGAAGCCTGCATGCCGCAACTAAGAGTCCACATGCCCCAACTAAAGATTCCCGCATGCCCCAATGAAGACCCGGGGCAGCCAAAAAAAAAAAAAAAAAAAAAAGCAACATGTTGTAACAGTAGGAGTCCAAGTTTTGGAACCAGACAAAGCTAGATTTCCAATTCTATAGCTTAGTAGCTACATGAGAGATGACAAGTATATTAATCACGCTGATACTCAGTTTTCTCATTTATAAAATATGATACTGACTTCATAAGGTTGTTATAAAATTTGAATGCTGGTAAAAGTTTTAACAACTAGCTCTGGGGGACGGGGCCCTGAATTGTTGCACTTGCAGATTTCTGTGATGTGATTACTCCCTCCATGGCCAATTTCAAGCTACCAATGATACTGAACTCATATAAGTGAATGGATGTGCATAATCACTCTCTTGAAAGCTGATTCAAGGTAGCTCGAGCACACCACTGAATGAGATAATGCTTGCTGGTAAAGTCTCTAGCACATAGGAGGTACCTCTGGTAGATGCTGTTGAGGCCCCGCCCAGATGTCCAAATCCTAATATACAAGGCTAATCTTCCTGCTTCTTCCTGTATTGACAGCTAATGGCGCTTACCTGCATCTTTCTCTGGAGAATTGACCATGGCTGAAAAGAACCACCTGGTACAAAGATTCCTATGCTCTACCTTGCCTCTCCTGTCCACACCCTTTCCCTCCTTCAGGATGAGGCTCATAGCCAGTGGGGAATGATATAGGAGGGTAAAAGAGCCCACCCTCCTTGCCTCAGGACAGTACAACCTCTGAGGTGCAATTTATTTTTCAAAATTCCTTCTGAGACGATGCTCAGACAAAATTTCTTCTGAAACCACATTTCTGTTAGTGTGTCTCCTGCTTAATCCTATATTCCTCACTTTCTTAGAGGCTTCTCAGGAGAATACAAACTTCAATGTATCACTAGCACAAAAATCTCTGACTAAGGCTGGGCTTCTAAGGAATGTGACCTGAACAGTTGGTACCAAGAGTAGTCCTAAGAAGCAGACCTCAATGATGGGATTCTGAGGTTGGATCACTTGAAGGAAGGACTACTATGAGGAAGGACTCAATTTCTGGTTGTAAGTGAAGTTAACGATAGTCTCTGACACAGAATAGCAGCCATTTGCTAATTCACTTGCGGGTGAATGGAGATGTGCACTTAGCTTGTACAACATGCCAAGCATTTGAGGGATGAGGGTAATTAATAACTATAAGGACTATGGACTAAGGACTATGGCTGTCACTGAGATGCTAAACAGAGAAAATGACAGGCTAATTAATCACCAGTTTAAATCAACAACTGGCAACATTTAATGAGATCCTTATCTCCTGCAGATAAAGAGCTGAATATATTGAAGACCAGACCCAGAACTCAATTTTAAGGGACTTTGCATCCCAGGCAAGTCTACGCCAAAATCAGGGCCATATAGGAAAGAAGTGCAATTTCAAAGAATAACTGGTGGATGCAGCTGATAACCTTCAACTCCAAGTTTCCCATGAACTTGTGGGTCTGCAAATAAGTTTCATGTTAGAGGATAGCATGCCTCCTCCACCCACCCCTCCCCTCGAATATATGGAAACCTCAAGCGAAGCAAGTACCTTAAGGACAATGCTAGTAGCCCTCCTCATGCTCTATACTAACCTTCCCTTGTAGCTCCAAGCTAAGGTCAAATTTCAGCATAGCCCAAATGGGGAAGTACTGGGTCTGCTAAAGGAGGAGAAGGATTATATGCTATAGGTGCTGCAGGAATGGGCCAACTTGAACCAGTAAGAACCAAGAGAGTGTCTGCTGAAGGTACTGGACTGGAAATGGGAATATCAAACAGGATACGAGAGAGTTTTTGGATATAGGGCACTCTCCCTTGTCTCAGGATTTAAGGCCCATGGAAATGGCCTAACGCATTGCTGGATGACTCCTGGAAAAAGCAACGTTGCATATTAATGAAATAAGAGATCCGAGAATCGTTGTGGCAGACTGTGAAGAAAGGCATTTAAAACACAGTAAAGTATGCCATAAAGGATCTGTTGTATAAACTCAGAAGACCTACTAGTTGAGTATGTTCCTCAGGAGGGCCCAGAGAATATTGTTTACCAAGGCAATAAAGAAAAGACTGGTGATGGGGGCACAGGCATTGCTGAGAAACTCCATAACAGCTGTATTCTGTAGGCTAGAGCTGGCACTAGGAGATACTCAAACAGAATTCGGCTTCCAGTACAATGAAGATGATGAGATCACAGAACAGCAGAAAGAAAGTAGCATCAACTAACTAGTAGATGCAAGGTGGGCATAATAATTATAATGGGCAGCAATGTTGAAGAGCAGCCCATGGGGATCTATGGAGATGACTCACAAGATATGGTCTTCCTGGAGGCAAGATGTGGAAAGCCAACAAAAGTATTATGTAATATGTATCTATAATCACAAGAGATCAACAACAGATAAGCAAAAGACTAAAGACAGCTGACCCAAAGTAAAATCATAACCCCAGATGTAAGACAGCATGTAAGAAGTTTCCTTACTGTAACTCTAAATTTAAAAACAAGGCCAGAAAAGATGAAATTACTCTATCCATTCAAGTTCACACAGCAAATTATAGGTAGAACAAAGACATCAGTCGAGTTTTATCTACACCTTGTCCAACGATGCCTCCCAATCAACTACTTCTCCTCCCAAATCTTGGTTCTTTAATGTACCAAATCTTGGTACATTACAGGGACTTAATTAAATAACTTAATAATAATGTCTAGCAATAACTTAGATGAAAAATCACTTGTATTTTTGTTAATTTCTCTATTTGGGGGCTCTACTATACTCTGAAGGTATTTCTACTACAAAACATAAATGTTTTGTTGTTTTGCTATTACACAAAATCTTATTCAGATCTGAATGCTATTTAACAGTGCCTAACCCATAGCTGCTGCTCAATAAATATTTTTTGAATGAATAACTATATAATATAAAAATAAGAAAACAAACAAAAAAGAAACACAGAAAAATAAAATAATTTGTTGAGGGAGGGAGCTGGGCATATTTGTCAGAGACACTAATCTATCAGCATTTTTGCAAAATTATTTTTGAAAAAAATGTTAAGAGCTATAAAAAGTATTGTGTAGCATAATGGCATCATTTCATAATGAGTTGTATTTTAAAGGGACAATTTTCATGCTTCTAGGAGAAAATGCTGATTGTTATTAAAATGCCTATGTATAATGTTAACACCACAATGGGAATAAATGAACCAAATTCAGGTGGCCTGTCAAGGAGCAGATTTTTTTTTTTATGTGGTAGGGTGAAGGGAGTACAGAGAAGATAGTCTTTGTTGTTATGTTTTGACAATTTAACTGAGACATATTTGACATGCAAAAAACTTCACGTTTGTTTGATGCATTTGGACATATTCATACATGCATGGTACTATTATAATCAAGGCAATAAACATACTCATCACCTTCAAAAGTTTCCTTTTAACACCTCCCCCCCCTTTTTCATTTGGTAAGAAGAGAAGTCTTGAGAGGGACATTGTTATGTACTATTAGGAAAGAGAGTCTTGTTCATGTAGTCTTTAGACCTCCACTTGGCTCCATAAGAATAGGCCTTAGCCTTGGAACACTCCCTTACCAAGAGATACAGTAGCCAACAAAAAACACCATGGCATCGTAGAATGAAAGGGCTAGGCAGCTGGCTCTGGGGGTGGGGTGGTGGTGATGAACTGACTGATGTGCTGGCCTCCCTCTGGCCATATGGGGATAAATAGGGATATTGATAATCTCTCTGTTAACAGGGAAAAGCTGGTGCAATGCATGAGGGTGGAAATGTGAAATGGGTCCTAAAAAGTGTAGGGAAACAATAATCTGGGCTCTTGGTCACATTTGCGCTCCCATTTCACGCCCCCCAACTCTCAAGGTGTCTTAAGGGTCACAAATGATGTCTCAGAGAAGTAAAGGGGTCCCATGCAGGAAATTTTACCTGATCCAGGTGGCTTACAGGCCTCAGATAAAACCTGTTTCACTCAATGCAAAACCACCTATGGCACTGCTGAAAACAAAAGTGTTGAAATGAAGTCCTTCTTCGAAAGTGAAATATGGAAACTGAAGGACGGATATGAACAGGAGCCAGGGGAGTCTCACATTGCCTGGTTGGTGCATCTGTTTGATGAAGGGGCACTGCAGACTTTAACTATCTAGGGCTGAATAACACAGTTAGGGATGGGGCCAAGATCTCTGGGTCCCCGTTGGGGACCAGAGGCCCTATGCCCCTGTCAAGATAGAAGGGAAAAGGGGAGAGGGGAGCTAAACTTTTATGGGGCCTTTGGATACTGGTGCCCAAATGACAGGTCCCCATAGAGGCAGAATTAAAATAGTAGGTCTGGGAAGAATGTAGTTACCCATGGAAGACAAGTCCACATGTATTTGTGGATGAGATTCTTTGGACCATTTCAGGTACTGATGATCCTGGTTCCTACTATTGAATACGTAATAGGCATTAACATTTTGGCTGTGTACGGTACTGAAAACCACCATTGCCTCAAGCGGTACGTACCACAACAAGGACAAATTCAAGCTTAATGGGCCAGCTGCATTCCTAGCCTGCTCCAGAGCTGGCCAAATCATGGTGCGTTGTTCAACAAAAATACTGTATCTACGGTGGGGAAAAGGACATCGCTCTGTTAATTCGAGACAATACAAGCAGCCCAATCAGGCCAGTAAGGAAGGCCTCCAGAGTTTGGAGGTTGACAGATTACCAAAGGATAAATGTAGAAGTTTCAGCTTTTGCCCTAGCAGTTTCTGATATTATCACCATCACTGAGACAGTGCAACCCATATGGAAAACAAGTATGCTGTTGACTGATCTGGCTAATGCCTTCTACTCGATCCCTCTGAAGAATGAGGTCATGACCAATTTTTGTTCTCACTGAACAGCCTACAATATACTTTTACTGTACTCCTGCAGGGATACCTAAATTCTTCTGTAATATGCTACCAGAGGGCAGGGCTTGATCTTCAATAAGCTCAAGTACTACAGAAGTTTTATTCATCCCTTATATTAACGACATGGCTACAATGCTAATTTCATGGTGGCTACAGTGCTGCACTTAGTCACTGACAGAATGATTAGTACCAATTTGACTATAAATCCAGATAAAGTCCAGGCCCTAGGCACAGCAGGTGCAATTCCTAAGGCCCAAGATTCAAAGGTGACATTATGGCATGGTTTACTGACAGCTCTGTGAAACTAAAGGCAGATGAGGTCTGCTGGGTTGCAGCTACCATCTGAACCAGTAAATGGCCATCTTTTGACTATCAGGTGTGGGCATTCTAATAGGTCAAGCTCTGCACTGTGGTAATGGCAGTGCAGGCCACCTCTACTACCATTCCTTGATACATTTTTCACCAACAAATGGGCTGTTGCCAATGACTTAGCCATCTGGTCAGGCAAATGGCAACTAAAAGACTGGACTATTAATGGATCCCCCATATAGGGAAAAGAACTGTGGCAGCAGCTTGCTCCCTGGGAAGAAAAAAACATATGTCACTTATGTAGATACTCATGGCAAAGGACCTTTTTTTTATTTTTAAATTTTTATTGACGTTAAGTTGGTTTATAATTATTACTTTCAGGTGTACAACATACTCAGTATTTTATAGATTTACCCACCATTTAAAGTTATAAAATATTGGCTATATTTCCTATGTTGTACAGTACATCCTTATAGCTTACTTATTTTATACATAGTAGTTTGTACCTCTTAATCCCTACCCCTATCCTGGCCCTCCCCACAGGTAACCACTAGTTTGTTCCCTATATCTGTAAGTCTGTTTGTTTTGTTATATTCATTCATTTCATTTTTTAGATATAACATATAAGGTGAAAATGCAGAATTTGTCTTTCTCTGTCTGACTTATTTCACTAAGCATAATACCCTCCAAGTCCATCCATGTTGTTGCAAATGGCAAAATTTCATTCTATTATGTGGTTGAGTAATCTTCCATTGTATGTATGTATGTATGTATGTATGTATGTATGTGTGTGTGTGTGTGTGTGTGTGTGTGTATATATATATATATACACACATATATATACACACACACACACATACAATGTATATATACCAAATCTTCTTTATCCATTCATCTGTTGATGAACACTTAGGTTTCTTCCATATCTTGGCTACTGCAGATAATGCTGTTACAAACACTGGAATGCACGTATCTTTTCAAATTAGTGTTTTCGTTTTCTTTGGACATAAAACTAGGAGTAGAATTGCTACATCACATGGTAGTTCTATTTTTAGTTTTTTGAGAAACCTCCATACCGTTTTTCATAGTGGCTGTACCAATTTACATTCCCACCAACAGTGTATAAGGGTTTCATTTTCTCCACATCCTGGACAACATTTGTTACTTGTGGTATTTTTGATGACATCCATTTTGACAGGCATGAAGTGATATCTCACTGTGGTTTTGATTTGCATTTCTATGGTGATTAGCAATGTTGAGCATCCTTTCATGTGCTTGTTTGCCATCTGTATGCTTTCTTTGGAAAAATGTATATTCAGGTCTTCTGCCCATTTTAAAATCAGGCTGCTTGGTTTTTTGATATTGAGCTGTATGAGCTGTTTATATATTTTGGATATTAACCCCTTATCTGCCATATCATTTGCAAATATTTTCTCCCATTCAGTAGGTTGTCTTTTCATTTTGTTGATGGTTTCCTTTGCTTAAAAGATTTGCAAAAGATTTTAAGTTTAATTAGGTCCCATTTGTTTATTTTTGCTTTTGTTTCCTTTGCCTTAGGAGACAGATCCAAAAAAATACTGCTACAATTTATGTCAAAGAGTGTCCTGCCTGTGTTTTCATCTAGGAGTTTTATGGTTTCAGGTCTTACACTTGGGTCTTTAATCCATTTTGAGTTTATTTTTGTATATGGTGTGAAAAAATGTTCTAATTTCATTCTTTTACATGTAGCTGTCCAGTTTTCCCAAACCACTTATTGAAGAGAGTGTTATCTTCTCCACTGTACAGTCTTGCCTCCTTTGTTGAAGACTGACTATATGTGCATGGGCTTATTTTTGGGCTCTCTATTCTGTTCCATTGAACTATGTGTCTGGTTTTGTACTAGTACTATACTGTATTGATTACTGTAGCTTTGTAGTGTAGTCTGAAGTCATGAAGCATGATACCTCCAGCTTTGTTCTTTTTTCTAAAGATTGCTTTGGCTATTCAGGGTCTTCTGTGATTCCATATATGTTTTAGGATTATTTGTTCTAGTTATGTGATAAATGTCATGGGTATTTTGATAGGGACTGCAATCTGAAGACTGTTTTGGGTAGTATAGCCATTTAAACAATATTAATTCTTCCAATCCAAGAACAAGGGATATCTTTTCATTTTTTTGTATCATCTTCAGTTATTGTCATCAATGTTTTATAGTTTTCAGAGTACAGGTCTTCCATCTTGCTTAAGCTTATTCCTAGGTATCTTATTCTTTTTGATGCAATTTAAAAAAGTTTTTATTCGAGTACAGTTGATTTACAATGTTGTGTTAGTTTTAGGTGTAGAACAAAGTGAATCAGTTATACATAAACATATATCCACTCTTTTTTTAGATTCTTTTCCCATATAGTCTGTTATAGAGTATTGAGTATAGTTCCCTGTGCTATACAGTAGGTCATTATTAGTTATCTATTTTATATATAGTAGTGTGTATATATCAATCCCAGTCTTCCAATTTATCCCTCCCCCACTTACCCCCGGTAATCATAAACTTATTTTCTACATCTGTAACTTTATTTCTGTTTTGTAGATAAGTTTGTTTGTACCCTTTTTTAGAGTCCACATATAAATGATATCATATGATACTTGTCTTTCTCTGTCTGACTTACTTCATTCAGTATGGCAATCTCTAGGTCCATCCATGTTGCTGCAAATGGCATTATTTTGTTCTTTTTTATGCCTGAGTAATATTCCATTGTGTGTGTGTGTGTGTGTGTGTGTATATACACACACACACACACACACACACACATATATATATATACCACATCTTCTTTATCCATTCCTCTGTTGATGGACATTTAGGTTGCTTCTATATCCTGGTTACTGTAAATAGTGCTGCAATGAACACTGTGGTGAATGTATCTTTTCAAATTATGGTTTTCTCTGGATATATGCCCAGGAGTGGGATTGCTGGGTCATATGGTAGCTCTATTTTTAGTTTTTTAAGGAACCTCCATACTGTTCTCCACAGTGGAGGTACCAGTTTACATTCCCACCAACAGTGTAGGAGGGTTCCCTTTTCTCCCTCTCCAGCATTTATTGTTTGTAGATTTTTTGATGATGGCCATTCTGACCAGTGTGAGGTGATACCTCACTGTAGTTTTGATTTGCATTTCTCTATTAGTGATTTTGAGCATCTTTTCACGTGCTTTTTAGCCATTTGTATGTTTTCTTTGGAGAAATGTCTATTTACATCCTCTACCCATTTTGTGACTGGGTTGGTTGTTTTTTGGATATTGAGCTGCATGAGCTGTTTGTGTATTTTGGAGATTAATCCCTTGTCGGTTGTTTTGTTTGCAAATATTTTCTCCCATTCTGAGGGTTGTCTTTTCGTCTTGTTTATCGTTTTGCACAGTCTTTGCTGTGCAAAAGCTTTTAAGTTTAATTAGGTCCCATTTGTTTAGGAGGTGGATTGAAAAAGATGTTGTTGTGATTTATGTCGAAGAGTGTTCTGCCTATGTTTTCGTCTAAGAGATTTATAGTATCTAATTTCATTCGTTTACATGTAGCTGTCCAGTTTTCCCAGCACCACTTATCAAAGAGATTGTCTTTTCTCCATTTTATATTCTTGCCCCCTTTGTCATAGATTAGGTGACCACACGTGCATGGGTTTATCTCTGGACTTTCTATTCTGTTCCATTTGATGCAATTTTAAATGGGGTTGTTTTCTTGCTTTCTCTTTCTGATAGTTCATTACTAGTATATAGAAAAGCAACAGACTCCTGTATATTAATCTTGTGTCCTGCAACTTTACTTAATTCATTTATTACTTCTAATAGTATACTGGTGGTCATTTTAGGGTTTTCTATATATAGTATCACGTTATCTGCAAACAGTGACAGTTTTACTTCTTCCTTTCCAATTTAGATGTCTTTTATTTCTTTTTCTTCTCTGATTGCCATGGCTAGGACTTCCAATACTATGTTAAATGGAAGTGGCAAGAGTGAGCATTCTTGTTTCTGATTTTAAAGGAAAAGCGTTCAGCTTTTCACTGTTGAGTATGATGTCAACTGTGGGTTTGTCATAAATGGCCTTTATTATGTTTACATATGTTTCCTTGATATCAACTTTGATTAGAGTGTTTATCATGAATAGGTGTTGAAATCTGTCGAATGCCTTTTCTATGTCTATTGAAATGATGATGTGGTTGTAGTCTCCGTTTTGTTAATGTGGTGTATTACATTGACTGATCTGTGGATATTAAACCATCCTTGCATCCTTCTAGTAAATCCCAGTTGATCATGGTGTATGATCCTGTTTATATATTGTTGAATTAGGTTTGCTAATATTTTGTTGAGAATTTCTGCATATTCATCAGATATTGGTCTGTAATTTTCTTTTTTTTGGTAATATCTTCGTCTGGTTTTGGTATCAGGGTAATGGTGGCCTCATGGAATGAATTCAGAAGTGTTCCTCAATTTTTTGTAATAGTTTGAGGATAGATAGTAGCTCTTCTTTACATGTTTGGTAGAATTCCCCTGTGAAGCCATTGGGTCTTGGACTTTTATTTGCTGGGAGCTTTTTGATTACTAATTCAATTTCACTACTAGTGACTCGTCTGCTCAGATTATTTCTTCCAGATTCAGTCTTGGAAAAGTGTACGTTTCTAGAAATTTACCCATTTTTTTCTAGGTTTCCAATTTGTTGGCATATAACCATGCATAATATTCTCTTATGAGTTTTTTGTATATCTGAGTATCAGTTGTAATTTCTCCTCTTTCTTTTCTTATTTTGTTTATTTGGGTTCTCTTTTTTTCTTAACGAGCCTAGCTAAAGGCTTATCAATTTTGTTTATGCTTGCAAAAGACTAGCTCTTGATTTCATTTATCTTTTCTGTTGTCTTTTTTGGGGGGTCTCTATTTTTATATTTCCTCTCTGATCTTTATTATTTCCTTCCTCCTGATGACTTCGGGCTTTGTTCTAACTCTTTCAGATGGTAGGTTAGGTTGTTTATTTGAGATTTTTCTTGTTTCTTGTAGGCCTGTATCACTATAAACTTCCCTCTGAGAGCTGCATTTCTGCATCCCATAGATTTTGGCAAGCTGTATTTTTATTTTCATTTGTCTTGAGGTGTTTTCTGATTTCCTCTTTAATTTCTTCATTGACTTTTTTTGTTCTTTTTTTAGTAGCATGTTTTTGTGAAGGACCACATGCTTGTGTTTGCAAAGGAACTTTTAAAATAAAAACATAAATGGACTCGTGTCAATCAAGTTTGTGCCCAGTGCGCTGCAACAATTGCCTGGTGGGTACATCGATGGAAAAAGGAGTCTACTTCAGATGCAAAAATGGGCCAGAGCCCAAGAGATAACCCAGAAGTCTAAGGATGTAGTACAATCTTGTGATTCTTGTCAATATACTCAAATCATCCAGAGAGAAGAACTGGGACACATTAACCAAGGACTGGGACTCACCTGGATCTGGCAGATTGTTCACATCAAACTCCTGACCACCAGCCACAGGCAAAGATGATGCCTCACTGCCATAACACCTAGTCAGGCTATTGTATAGCTACTCCAGTCTGGCATGTGGATGCTGAAACATAGCTGTCCTTGAATAAAATTTATGTCATATTTTTGGATACCCCATGGGACTTCACTCTGACCAAGGAACATCCTTCACTGCCCAAGCAAGACAATGGGCACACTCTCAGGGACTATGGCTACTAAACACTCCAGTGCAAGGAAAACAGGCACTGCAACACACGTTGGGAAATACTGAGTTTGGTTGTGGTGGAAGTGGACTAGGCAGCCATGTGCTTAGGCTGTGCCTGCAAAATCACAATCTCAACATGTCATTCATTCTTCTTTTTTCCTGTTGGAGTGTACGTCTTTGGGGTGATCTGCAGTTCTGCCTACGATTGTACCCCAGACAGGGCCCCTTGATTCTAGTCTGGATATGATACTTACCTTGGGGAACCTCCCTCCTATGGGATACCACAAAGGCGGGAGATGAAATCAAGGAGTATCAGGGTGCTAGCAAGGGTCCTTCTAGTAGTACTGGGCACACTGACCCTTTCAATCAGGTGGGTGACGTTAACAGACATGTCAAGTTTGTGCAGTCCTTCCCTAGACTGGTCAACTGAGGCCAAAAAGTTTGTGTCAAGCCACAAAGGCACTGGGTGCCCACAGAGGAGGTAACATCTGGCTTGGGTTGCAATACCAGGGCAGCTAGTATCACAAGCAGTAGACCAGAGTAGCTCTGGCCTGAGAAGATTCATGAAGTGGGAGAGGAGTAGAAACATTAATCTTTCCTCTTCTCACTCCTACAGAATCATCTGCTGTGTCTGTTACAACAACAGCCACAGTCAGAGGAGGCAAACTTAAACAATGCTGGGATTTGTCATCACAGAATGAATTCCTTCTTGTTCCGCATTCCCACTGTAATGGCCTGGCTGACACAAAACTCCTCAGAACTTCCTCAAGTTGTCAATGGGTCAAATAGCTGGGTCACTCATTTGATACAGGCCCAGAAGCAGGCAGGCTCCGGAGTCGCTTACTTTAATATTTCCTATGATGTGACAGAAAAAAAACCCTGTACAAGAATGCTTATTACTGATCTATACCGACATTTTGGACTTGGATGCCCAGTATGTAACTTTTCTCTCCCTGCAGCCACATGGTAAAAGCAAGCCAAGGCTGTATATAACTGGACTAGTCAGCATTATCCGAACAAAATCCCTGACATGTGTCCCCTGCACCCCTCAGGGTTATGTATTTCTCTGTGGACCCCAATGGGCAATAGAATGTCTGCCTCCAGGGGAAGGATTGCTGCCTCAGAGTTCTAAGGCTGACTGTCCATGTCAGCAACTGCAGAGAGGGCTGAAAAGGACCCCTTCTGCTGATGTATTACAAAGTGGCTCACAGTATCCTCCTGGGAAGACAAACTAACCACTGGTTTCATTCTGCTATCCAAATTCTAATACTGGGAATAGGTATGCAGGCCCTAGAAAAAAATGGGTGTACAACCTGTCCTCAACCATAGCAGAAATAGCTAACACTATGCCCAAGCCATCCAAGCCAATGAGACTCACTGAACTCACTAGTCAAGGTGGTGATGGATAACTAAATAGCCCTCAATTACCTGCTGGCAGAACAAGGTGGTGTTTGTGTTATTGTCAGCATTTCTTACTGTGTATACGTCAACAATTTGGGGAAGCTGAAAACTGAGCTGATGAACATCCATGCTCAGGAGGGATGGTTATCAGCTGTACACACACAGTCTCCCCAAACTCACAATTTGACCTCTTTAGCTGGCTTAATGCACGTTGAAGACCACCCTCTAGGGTGGCTTGACTGTCTTCCTGGGTCTGGCTCTCCTAACGGGCCTGGTAAAGTGCTGTTTCCTAATGACAGGAAGGCTCTATGAACACTCCACATCCAAACAGATTGTTCTGGGACCCTGGTGAACCCAATTCTGCCTTCAAGTTTGGGGTGGGTGATTGACATGCTTTATCTGCCATGTCAGTGGTCGAGCAGGGGTGAGGGGTAGACTGTTGGGAAAGGCAGTCTCCTGTACAGTGTTTTGACCCACACTTGGCTTCACAGGAAGAGGCCTTGGGTCTGGAATACTTCCTTATCAAGTAATAAGAGTCTTCATGGACTGTGCTGGGTTTATCACCTTGTGTGGGAATATCACTCCCGTTTTAGACCCAATGTGCGTTCTTTTGTTCTGCTTAAGTGTGTGCATCATATGGCACCTGGCCAACCCCACTATTAAATCTGTCCCCTGTGAGGACAGAATAGGGTCCTTAGTTCTGTGGCACAAGAGGGGTGCATGAAGGGCAACTGCTGGACCATGGGGGACTGACACTACTGAAGCTAATCTTGCTCTGTCCCTTCTCCATATGAGTAAAGCATTGTTCCATCCAATGCTTGACTGTGTTGTGTTTTCCTTGGTGATCAGTATGCAGTGGGCAAAGAATTTGAACTTCTACTTCTAGTGATCGGCAACAGATGTCATTTGCTTGACATATACAGAGCTAAAAGGTTTTTGGTAAACTTGAGAAACAGAATATGGGATGAGTGAACACAAAGATGAGGAAATGAAATGGACTAACTGAAAATAAATCCCACCCAAGCACTGAGATTTTGATATAAGTAATCAAGCATTTGCAAGAAAGTAGAAGAATTGTACACATAAGCTAAAAGCAAAAAACAGTACAGTCATATTTACAAACTGGAAAGGACAAAGAAAGGTAATCTAGTGTCATGAGCATAAATACAAAAAGAGAGTAAGATACGTAGTGCAGAGCACAGAGATTACTAAAGCTGTATCTAAATTAGACCTATTCTGTGTCACCCTCAATGTCAGAACTAAAACCAATGGGTAGGAATTTAGAAATAAGTTTTGGTCAACAGAAAGATGAACTGAATTTCTAATAACTCCTTTAGCTGTTAGAGATTGTCCGTCTTTCTAATGACCAAAATTTAATACTGCAGAACTTACACAAATTGGCAGTATGAAAAAAGTTTGTCTTATTTATAGGAGGGTAGACTAGGTTATAACCTCTAAAATTCTAAAATCAAGACAGAAAGAATATCAAATCATTATGTTGCATACCTTAAACTAACACAATGTTAAATGTCGATTATATCTCAACAAAAATGGAAAAATGCAATTGATAATTAAAATGTAATTTTTTTAAAAATGAGAAGAAATTTTATCAGCTCATTTGAAAATGCACAGGATGAGTCTGAAGACAGAGGTTACAGCCTATACAATGAACACTTTCAACCAGATGATTAAAAGGAGAGAAAGGAAATTACTTCAATCTTCAGAGAAAAAAAGTACAAGGTGATCAGAAAGGGAATGACAAAAAGGAAAGTTTAGAAATAAATATTTAATACTTACACTCTTTTCTAAGTAAAGCAATTGGAGATCACAGGAGAGGTTTATAACATCATCCTATTGAAAACACTACTTACTCCTTAAATCATTTTACCAACAATGTACAGGAGAAACCTACCTCTTCCTTTATCTGGACAGAGGATTTCTACAGACAGACACAGTTTAGTGATTTGTTTTAAATTGATGTTTGTTTATTTTTTGATAGGCCACATCAAATTGGTGTTTTCCCCAGAATTTGTGGACATACATAAGTTCTGTTAAAACTGGTAATTGTTACTGTTATTGAAATTCAGTAGAATACTCTATTAGGGAGGTGAGGAGAGGAGGAAAACTGGTATGGTAGTAGTAGGGAATAAAAATGAAAGACTTTAAACTTATTTCTACTAAAAAGCTTGTCTGCTTGGATTTAGTAGTATGGATATGCCTGCATGAGGGCACAAGGTGTAATTCTAATATCTCTCACACCAGTAAAATTTAATTGGATGCATCTGAGATGAGGCTTAGATGTAAAGGTCCCCAGTACCACATGAGGACTGGAAAAAGAAAACAAAATCGAGTTTGGGATTTATTACTATAGACAAAAGAATCTGAATTGATAGGGGAAATAAATATATTCAGGAAAAAATTCACTATGTACACACTAACTGGATTTTCCTTCAAATGAGGTGGGAAATAAGAATCCCTTTTAATCCTCAATTAAAAATTAGTCACTGAAACTGACCAACCAACTTATGATGATCTCCCTACACTCTGAACGCTCTTTTATAGCAAAAATGGCCTATAAAATTCCCTTGGGAACTTTCATTATAATTTATGTGATTTTGTGGTTTTCTTTGATAATACTTAGCACACTACTATTTAAAAAATAAATGCTCGGGGAACCGGATCAACATGGCGGAGGAGTAGGACGTGGAGCTCACCTTCTCCCCACAGATACATCAAAAATACATCTATGTGTGGAATGACTCTCACAGAACATCTACTGAATGCTGGCAGAAGAATTCAGACTTCCAAAAGAGCAAGAGAATCTCCATGTAACTGGGCAGGGCAAAAGAAAAAGAGAGAGAAAGGAATCGGGAATGGACCTGAACCTCTGGGAGGGAGCTGTGAAAAAGGAAAGGTTTCCGCACACTGGGAAGTCCCCTCAGTCTCTCTGTCCACTGGCGGGGACAGAGGGGTAGCTTCAGAGCCTTGGAGGAGAGCACAGCAACAGATGTGTGGAGGGCAAAGCAGAGACAGATCTGCACAGGTCGATGCTGACCGGCACTCCCCAGCCCGAGACGCGTGTCCGCTTGCCTGCTGGGGCAGGTGGGGGCTGGGTACTGAGGCTCGGGCTTTGGAGGTCAGACCCCGGGGAGAGGACTGGGGTTGGCTGTGTGAACAAAGCCTGAGGGGGGTAGGGTGCAGGGTGCCAAAACTGAGGGAGTCTGGGAAGAAGCCTGGGCCCACCAGAGGCAAGGGACCATTGTTGGGGGGCATGAGAGGAGAAGGGTGGGCCCGCCATAGGAGCTTCTTTCTCTGCATGCTCACAGGCAGCAGGGCACTGCCTATATGAGCTCCAGGGGCAGGCGTGAGCCATGGCTGACATCTTGGACTCCAGAGGCAGGTGCAGAACGCTGCCATTGCTGCTGCCACTGCCAAGGGTCCTGTGAGCGGGGGTGCAGATCACTGCCCTCACCTTTCCAGGAGCTGGCATGGCCCGCCACTGCAGAGGGTCCCATGAAGTGGGACCAACTGCCCCGGGAGTGCGCACAGCCAACCACCGCTGACAAGGGTCCTGCAACCCGGTGCCAACCACTGCCCCCACCTCCAAGGGGTGTGCAACACACCACTGCCGCCTAGGGTCCCAAGATCTAGGGCCAACTTCCCCAGGGACACATGACACACATGTGTCTTCCCCAGGGACACATGACCTGCTGCCGCCATTGCAGAGAAACCTGCGACCGGGAGCCAACTCTTGCTCCCGCCTCCCTGGGAGCGTGCACCTGCACACCCCGATCAAGGGGATAACAGCCAGCACATGCTAAGAAACAGACAGCAAGCATCCAAACCAAAAACAGCACTCATGTCAAAAAAATACTGAACCCACACAAGCTACACAGGGATTCTCCTGCTTATAAATAGCCCTCCAAGACCACAGTAGATAATTTTTTCTCCTGAACTCACAGAGTAAGAGAAATATAAGCAAAATGAAAAAGCAGAGGAACCACTCTCAGTTAAAAGACCAAAAAAATTTGCCTGCAGGAACAACGAAAAAGACCTCCTCAGTCTAATAGACACCGAGTTCAAAAAGGAGGTAATGAAAATACTGAAGGAATTAAGAAAGGCTATCAACAG
The DNA here is from genome assembly GCF_963455315.2 of Globicephala melas. Classification (NCBI taxonomy): domain Eukaryota; kingdom Metazoa; phylum Chordata; class Mammalia; order Artiodactyla; family Delphinidae; genus Globicephala; species Globicephala melas. The sequence goes on along the minus strand of NC_083317.1, from coordinate 128,476,070 downwards.
AAAGGCAGATTACTGTAAAAAGGAACTTGAAACTACAAGGAGGAGACAATAAAAATTAGAAAATTCATTTGCTGAGACAAAAGCTGAGCTCAAGGCAATGAACAGCAGAATGAATAATGCAGAAGAAAGAATAAGTGACCTGGAAGACAGACTAATGGAAATTACCCAATCAAAACAGAAGAGAGAAAGCCAAATGAAAAAAAAAAAAAAAATGAAAGCAACATAGGAGACCTACGGGATAATATAAAGCAGGCCAATCTATGCATAACAGGGATTCCAGAAGGAGAAGAAAGAGAAAAGAGGATTGAAGATGTATTTGAAAAAATTATGGCTGAAAATTTCCCAAACTAAAAGAAGGAAACAGATATCCAGATACAGGAAGCACAGAGGGTCCCAAAGAAGATGAAGCCAAACAGACCTACATCAAGACATATTATAATAAAAATGGCAGAAGTTAAAGATAAAGAGAGGATTCTAAAGGCAGCAAGAGAAAAACCAAGAGTTCTTTACAAGGGAACCCCCATAAGACTATCAGCTGATTTCTCTACAGAAACACTGCAGGCCAGAAGGTCATACAAAATATATTCAAAGTCTTAAAAGAGAAAAATCTGCAACCTAGAATACTCTACTCAGCAAGATTATCATGTAGAATAGGAGGAGAAATAAATAATTTCTCAGAGAAGCAAAAATTGAAAGAAAACAGCAATACTAAACCTATCCTGAAAGAAATATGGAAAGGTCATCTCTAAATAGAAAAGAAGCAGCAAGAAGAAATAGGAAGGAGGAAATCACAATTGGAAAGTAAATCACTTAAATTAGCCAGTATAGAGATCAAAAAGAAAAAAAAAAAACCCTATTTGTGAAAGCAATGATAAACACAAGGAGCAGCAAAGGGATAAACATGAAGATGTAAAAAGGGACATCAAAATCATAAAATGTGGAGAAGGAGAGTAAGAAAATGCAGATTCTTTTTGTTTTTTTTAAATGTGTTTGAGCCTATATGACTACCAGTCTAAAGCAAGCATATATGGGAAGGGGTTAACATACTTGAAAACAGGGCAACCACAAATGAAAAACATACAATAGATTCACAAAAACTGAAAAAAGAACACAAGCATAAAATAAAAGGAAATCATGAAACCACAAAAAGAAAAACAGAAAAAGGAACAAAGAAGAAACAAAGAATCAACTGGAAAACAAGGTTTTAAATGGCAATAAATACATATATATATCAATAATTACCTTAAGTGTCAATGGACTGAATGCTCCAATCAAAAGACAAAGAGTGGCAGACCGGATAGAAAAAACAAGAGTCTACAATATGCTGCCTATAAGAGACCCACCTTAGGGCAAAGGATACACATAGATTGAGAAAGAGGGAATGGTAAAAGATATTTCATGCAAACGGAAATGACAAGAAAGCAGGAGTTGCAATACTCATATCAGACAAAATAGACTTTAAAGCAAAGGTTATAAAGAAAGATAAAGAAGTACACTACATAATGATAAAAGAATCAATACAAGAAGACGATTTTGTACTTATCAACATATATGCACCTAATATAGGAGCACCTCTGATACATAAAACAAATACTAACAGATATAAAGGGAGAAATTGATGGGAATACAATAGTAGGAGACTTTAACACCCCACTCACATCAATGGACAAATTTTCCAGACAGACAATCAACAAGGTAACAGAGGTCCTAAATGATACAATAGTTAGACTTAATTGATAGTTTCAGGATACTACATCCAAAAAAAAAAACAAACACCACCACCACCCCACAAAAAACAGAATACACATTCTTTTTGAGTGCACACAGAACATTCTCTAGGGCTGAGCACATCCTAGGTCACAAAACTAACCTCAACAAATTTAAGAGTACAGAAATTATTTTAGGCATTTTCTCTGACCACAATGGCATGAAATTAGAGATCAACCACAGGAAAAGAAATGAGAAAAGAACAATTAGTTGGAGACTGAATAACATGCTACTAAAAAACCAATGGGTCAATGAGGAAATCAAAAAGGAAATTAAAATATACCTTGAGACAAACAACAATGAAAACACAACCATACAAAATCTATGGGACACAGCAAAAGCAGTTCTTAGAGGGAAGTTTATAGTGATACAGGCCTTCATCAAAAACCAAGACAAATCTCAAGTAAACAACCTAAACTATCACTTAAAAGAATTAGAAAAAGAAGAACAAACAAAACCTAAAGTCAGCAGAAGGAAGGAAATAATAAAGATCGGGGAGGAAATAAATAAAATAGAGATTAAAAAAAAAAAAGGAAAAAATAACAAAACCAAGAGCTGGTTCTTTGAAAGGGTAAACAAAATTGACAAACCTCTAGCCAGGCTCACCAAGAAGAAAAGAGAGAGAACCCAAATAAACAAAATGAGAAATGAAAAAGAAGAAATATCAACTGATACCGCAGAAATACAAAAACATAAGAAAATACTATGAACCATTATATGCTAACAAATTTCACAACTTAGAAGAAATGGATAACTTTCTAGAAACATATAGACCACCAAAATTGAATCAATAAGGAATAGATAATTTGAACAGATCAATCACTAGAAGTGAAATAGAATCTGTAATAAAAATACTTCCTACAAACGGAAGTCCAGGACCAGATGGCTTCACAGGTGAATTCTACCAAACATACAAAGAACTTACACTGATTCTTCTCAAACTCTTCCAAAAGACTGAAGAGGAGGGAACACTCCCAAAGACATTCTATGAAGCCACCATCACCCTGATACCAAAAGTAGACAAAGACACCACCAAAAAAGAAAATTATAGGCCAATATCTTTGATAAATATAGATGCAAAAATCCTCAGCAAAATATTAGCAAAAAGAATCCAACAACACATAAAAAAGATCATACACTATGACCAAGCGGGATTCATCCCAGGTTCACAAGGATGGTTCAACATATGCAAATCAATCAGTGCAATACAGCACATTAACAAAAGAAAAGTCAAAAACCACATGATTATCTCAAAAGATGCAGAAAAAGCATTTGACAGAATTCAACATTCATTCATGATAAAAACTATTACCAAAGTGGGAATAGAGGGAACATATCTCAACATAATTAAAGCCATTTATGAGAAACCCACAGTCAATATAATAATCAACGATGAAAAGCTGAAAGCCTTCCCACTAAAATCTGGAACAAGACAAGAATGACCACTCTCACCATTTCTTTTCAACATAGTATTGGAATTCTTAGCCACAGCAATCAGACAAGAAAAAGAAATAAAAGGTATTCAAATTGAAAGGGAAGAGGTAAAATTGTCACTATATGCAGAAAATCCTAAGGACTCCACACAAAAACTACTAGATCTAACAAATAAATTCAGCAAAGTAGCAGGATAGAAGATTAACATTCAGAAATCGGTTGCATTCCTTTACACTAACAACGAAATATCAGAAAGGGAATGTAAACACCTTTTAAAATTGCACCCCCCCCCAAAAAAAAATCGAGGAATAAACCTGACCAAGGAGGTGAAAGACTTATATGCTGAGAACTATAAAACATTAATAAAGGAAACGAAAGAGGATTCAAAGAAATAGAAAGATATCCCATGCTCTTGAACTGGAAGAATTAACATTGTTAAAATGGCAATACTACCCAAAGCATTCTACAGACTTAATGCGATCCCTATAAAATTATCCATGACATTTTTCACAAAACTAGAACAAATAATCCAAAAATTTATATGGAACCATAAAAGACCCAGAAGTGCTAGAGCCATCCTGAGGAAAAAAACAAAGGCATAACTCCCCAGACTTCAGACAATGCTACAAAGCTACAGTAATCAAAACAGTGTGGTACTGGTACAAAAACGGGCATATGGATCAATGGAACAGAATAGAGAGCCCAGAAATAAACCACACACCTATTGTCAATTAATCTTTGACAAAGGAGGTAAGAATATACAAGGGGAAAAAGAAAGTTTCTTCAGCAAATGGTGCTGGGAAAGTTGGACAGCTGCATGTAAATCAATGAAGTTAGAACACACCCTTACACCATGCACAAAAATAAACTCAAAATGGCTTAAAGACTTAAACATAAGACAACATACCATAAAACTCCTAGAAGAGAGCATAGGCAAAACATCCTCTGACATAAATTGTACCAATGTTTTCTTAGGTCAGACTCCCAAGGCAATACAAATAAAAACAAAAATAAACAAATGGGGCCTAATCAAACTTGCAAGCTTTTGCACAGCAAAGAAAACCGTAAAAAAAAAAAGAAAGACAACCTACCAAATGGGAGAAAATATTTGCAAATGATGCAACAGACGAGGCTTAATCTACAAAATATACAAAAAACTCATGCAACTCATCAACAAAAAAACAAATAACCCAATTGAAAAATGGGCAGAAGACCTTAATAGACATTTCTCCAAAGAAGACATACAGATGGCCAATAGGCACATGAAAAGATGCTCAACATCACTAATTATTAGACAAATGCAAATCAAAACTACACTGAGGTACCACCTCACACCAGTCAGAATGGCCATCATTAAAAAGTCTACAAATAACAAATGCTGGAGAGGATGTGGAGAAAAGGGAACTCCTACACTGTTGGGGGGAACTGTAAGCTGGTACAACCACTATGGAGAACAGTATGCAGGCTACTCAGAAAACTAAAAACAGAATTACCACATAATCCAGCAATCCCCCTCCTGGGAATATACCTGAACAAAACTATAATTCAAAAGATACATGCACCCCTATGTTCATAGCAGCACTGTTCACAATAGCCAAAACATAGAAACAACTTAAATGTCCATCGACAGAGGAATGGATAAAGAGGATGTAGTAAATATATACAATGGAATACTATTCAGCCACAAAAAGAACAAAATAATACCATTTGCAGCAACATGGATGCAACTAGAGATTGTCATACTAAGTGAAGTCAGAAATAGAAAGACAAATATATGATACCACTTATATGTGGAATTTAAAATATGGCACAAATGAACCTATCTACAAAACAGAAACAGACTCAAGTTGGGCAGGGAGAAGGATGGACTGGGAGTTTGGGATTGGTAGATGCAAACTATTACATTTAGAATGGATAAACAACAAGGTTCTAATGTATAACACAGGGAACTATATTGAATATCCTGTGATAAACCATAATATAAAATATAAAAAAGAATGTACATATGTGTATAACTTAGTCACTTTACTGTACAGCAGAGATTGGCACAGCACTATAAACCAACAATACTTCAAAAAAAAAATTTTAAAAAAATGCCAAACCTATAAAAAAAAAAATTGCTCTGAGCTGTCTAAAAAAAATCAATCAATCAATCAATCAATCAATAAGTAAAAAATGCTCCACAGGCTAATAATGGTAATATATAGAAAATAAGTCTTAGACTATTACCAAAATTACTGTAAAAGTCTAAGAATATAATTGCATTTAAAAAGATAAAATGAAAAAAAAAGATAAAATATCTTCTAATAGTTATGATACTTTTAACAATGCGAATAATGGAATATAACATCTTTTAAAAGAAATCATTGTTAAGATTTCTTTTTTGTGTGTGAAAATCTGGCAATTCAAGTTATAGAATGTCAGGTCATTCAATATAAAAATTCCAGCAATTTATCATTCCTATCCTTGGTTATTTAAGGATTACATACTCAGGACTTAATAATGTGAGATTCCTTTTAAGTCAGAGCCTTTTCTAAGAGAGTGGAAGTAGAGACAGATTTTAAGACCAGATATTCTAGAATCCAACAAATCTATTCAACTCTGCTAAAACATTCTACTATGATATGACCTTAGAGAATTCAAAATAAGAAAGCTTATTTAGTTCCTATATATTAAGAGAAACAGGAATCTCTTTTGATTCCAAACTAGAAAAAAATTATAATTAGCTTATTGAGATACTACATTCTCTTAAAATTTAGATGTACCAGGTTGCCAACCTTGCTTTAAGACGGCATTACAACTAAGTAAGACACGGTTTTCACACATATGCTGATGTCTCAAGTTTCATCATGGCCACAAGTAAATAGTATTCAGCTGTATCATCTTAAATTTCCATATTATTATAAAGCTTGAGAAAAACCAACCAATGCCATCTTTTTTTTTTTTCTTTTTCTTTTGCGGTATGAGGGCCTCTCACTGTTGTGGCCTTTCCCGGTGCAGAGCACAGGCTCCGGACGCGCAGGCTCAGCGGCCATGGCTCATGGGCCCAGCCGCTCCGCGGCATGTGGGATCTTCCCGGACCGGGGCACGAACCCATGTCCCCTGCATCAGCAGGCGGACTCTCAACCACTGCGCCACCAGGGACGCCCCCAATGCCATCTTAATTCCTAGCTTTCTAGAATTAATATTAGGACAAGTACATCTTCTACGAAAGCTGAGAACAGAGTAACTTACCCTGTCATGAAGAGTCCAGCCAACATATTTTAGGTAACTGTCATTTAGGAAGGCATCACTATACATTTTCATCCATACTCCAATTTCTTCAATACAAATGGCTCTAATCTCAGCAATAGCATCACTAGAGAAGGAAAAAAAAGAGTCAAACCTCTGATTAATATCCAAAGCTAGAAAGTACTTCATACTCATTTTCAGCAAGCAATAGATATAATATTATCCAAATACCATTTTTATATCTGCCCTCGCAAAGGTCTCCAACTTGAATATCTTCTATTTTTTACATGGCTTCTATGAAATAAAAACCACCAATACCAAACAAAAAAAAAAGCTTCTGGAAATCATCTTATTTTGACTCAACTGCTCTATTTTCAATGGACTAGGAAATGACATTTGGAGCTTTCTGAAAGCCTCACAATTATTATGGGATCAATACACATGTTAAAACTTCTGAGGAACCAGAGTATCAACATCCAAATACAGGATAATGGAGAACTCAAAACGTGTTTCTCTAAATAACTGTGACTCTTTCTAAGCTAGTACACATCTAAAGAATTAAAAAATAATTTTCATGAACAAAAAATTAGTATCTATGAGGCAAAATTGTAGCAGCCTGTATTATTTGAAAATGTACAGTAGTTTACAAAACCAAGTCCTTGAAGTAACTGCACAGGGAAGAAGAATAATTCACATTTAGTCACAACAGAACAATCCTGGTGACCACACTATGAAGTGGTAGCAGAACGAACCCCAAAAGTCAGGTCTCTGGCTCTGTGCCCAGACAGCTTTTCACCTCACCATAAGCATCTACTACAACCCTCCTGGAATTACTTCTACTCTAAAATCTGTGAACCATGAACAAATACAGTGTTAATATTTTTACCTTATCTTTCAACAGGATAATAACTCTGGCTAAAAACACCCCGTATTATACAATTAAGATAAATCCTTTCTTTTGTAGATCAATCTTAAAGGTTTCTGAGTTACCATACATGAATAATTTTTAATTCTCCAATTTACACAAGGCAATCATCTGTCAAGGAGCTTTCCTTAGTTTCTCTTTTGTGATAAAATGAGTGCTAGTATTCTAATATTTAATTCTCTGCTCTAATAAATCTTAGTTCCTTCTAAGTCCATGTCATTGCTTAAAGAATAAAAATGTGAGAAACTTTCTCTTTCAAAACCATACTACCAATTACAGTCTTTAGTTTTCCTACACTTTTGCTGTTGTTTATACCTTTTTCTCATGGAGAGATTCTATAGCACAGAGGCTAATGATACAGACTTTGGAGTAAGACATCCTGAGTTCAAATCCTGACTCTGCTATTTACTAGCTGCAAGTTATTTCCCTCTTTCTTAGATTTCCTCACCTGTAAAACAGGGATAATAACTGAACCTAGACCTCACAGTGACTGTGAGGATGAACTCACTTAATAAAAGTATCAATAAAATACTTAGAACTGTGCCTGGTACCTACTAAAACTTTCCATCAATGTTCATTATTATAATCTTTTAATTGTCATCAATCTAGACATTCATAGATGATACAATATAAAAAGTAGCTTAAAAACTGTGAAAGAATGTTCCTTGACCTTTAAAATAATGAATGTGAATGGTTCAAGGGTATTTCTTTTTTTCTAAATATGAAAAATTTCAGACATTACAAAGTTATTATGCTTTAACTTCATATATATTGTTTTACATATTTTGAAACTTTACATACATTATATCTTATAGGCTTCCTCTCCAATTAGATTTTTTCACAAACCAGTTTTGCAATTTATACACACTGATTCATATAGCTCCAAGTCCAATATATTAACTTTAACTGATGTTCAGTGTTCCTTTCTATAAATAAATTACAAATTACTTATACATTCTCTCAGTGGCAGATATTTAGGTTGTTTCCAAGTTTTTGATTTTATTAACAATGAATGGCATAAGCATTCTCGTACATGTCTGCTTGTGTAAGCGTTTCCCCTAGGGCAGTGTTTTTAAAACAGTGCATTACTACCTACCAGCGCATTATGAAATAAATTTAGTGAGTGGGGAAAAAAAAAGTATTTGGGATAGAAAATACTAAAATGCTTCACATGGGGTAAGGCAAGTAAGTATTTTTTCTTGGAACATCTGTGTACTTGATGTAGGAAATGGTCAGTCAAGTCTGTGAGACACTGTTGTTATACTTAGAAGTGAAATTTACTGGGTGAGAAGGAATACACATCTTCACCTGAATTAGATATTAACAAATTTTTCCATATAGTGCTTTCATCCCTACCTGTCACTTGGTATTGTTCTACTATTTTATATAAATTTCCACTTCTAAGAACTACAAGTTCATATACTTTGTCTTCTACTGGGCTGTACAAATTAAAAAAAATAATAACAACAGCAAAAATAAAACAAAATAAAATAGCTCCCCTCCAAAACCAAAACATAACCACAAAATCCCCAAATCCCAAAGATCAATTACACTTATTCTCTGCTAAAATACGCTTGTACAAACCAATCAAAAAAATTAAAGCAAACAAAACCAGGCTGAGTTTTTTATTACACAAGCTCAGAGAAGTAGGGTAAGGACACAATGAATAGGTACGGTATTTTGATTAAAACTATAGTGACTACTAAGTACAGTAACTCATAATACATAGCTCAATCATTCTTCCATTCATTACCATTGGTATTACCATTACCTCTGGTATTGAGATTATAGGTGGCTGATTCCTAAGGCTAGAGAATATAAAGGCTTAGCTTTATTTCAGTAGGAAAATATTGCTCAAAATCTTTTTTTATAACCATTTCTATGTCTAAGCCTAACCTCTAATACCTTTTTCTCATGCTTATTAGACTGCCAAAAGCTCATGTTCTTGAAACACAGCTCTTCTCTGTAAGCACTGCCAACATTTAGATACAGCTTATCTTCTTGGAATCCCAGTCCTTGTCTACTTCAGATGCTAGTCTGATGCCTCCCACTTTAACTTAAAATTTTTTTCATATCCTTTTTAGATCTACAATTTGACTATGTATGTAAGACAGCCCATTCTACTACTATTAAAAGTCCCTAGGTGATTTTTCTCCTATTTGGGTTTTGGAGCTCTAATCTACTTTGCTTGCTGATACTACCCTATTAATCATTCTCTACATGTAACTATATTATGTAATTACAGACTATACAGTAAAATAAGAATTTCTTTGTGGTGGTCTTAAAATGTCCACAAATTTTCTGTTACTATTCCTTTGGTGGAGACACATGCTTCTTTTCTTGAATATGGGTGTACTTATTAACTTGTTTCTAATAAATATAATTCAGTGGAAATGATGAATTTTGGCATCTGAAGCTAGGTCAAAAAAGACATAGTGACTTTTCCTTTGCTCTCTCTCTTGGATCAATCTCTCTCAGGAAAGCCAACTGCCATGTCTTAAGGACATTCTAGCTGCCTTATAGAGAACTCAATGTGGTGAGTAACTAAGTCTTCTTCCACCAGCCATGTGAGTAAGCCGTATGAGAAGCAGATGCTCCAACCACAGTCAAGCCTTCAAATGACTGCAGCCTCAACCAAAGTCTTGACTGCAATCTGATGAGAGAACTTAAGCCAGAACCCCTTAGCTAGGCCACTCCCAAATTCTTGACCCATAGTAACAATGAGATAATGTATAGTGCACCAAGTTTTGGGGTAAGTTGTTATATGGCAAAAGATAACCAATAGTCTTAGTTTTACTGTTATTGAAGGCCTTTTACCAATTGAGCCATAACCAATCTTCTTTTAGTTTGGTCTATGAATGAGTTCTTTAGTCCAAATAGCTCAACTGCACACATTACATGTCTGTGGTGACTCCTACACTCACAGTGCCCTTATTCCACTCTGATTACCTACAATGATTATTCTTTCAAGCTCTAGTAAACTTTCAGGTCTTCCATGATTCATGGCACATCCTCTTATTACCATAGATAGCTTTCTTCTTGCCTTCTAGGAACTAACATTCTATTTAAGTAAATGAAGTACAAAATGAAAATGCAGTATATTTCTAAATATCCCTGACTTACTATATATATATATATATATATATATATATATATATATATATATATATATATATATATACACACACACACACACACACACACACACATTTTTCCCCCCTTCAGTACACGGGCTTCTCACTGCTGTGGCCTCTCCCGTTGCAGAGCAACAGGCTCCGGATGCGCAGGTCCAGCGGCCATGGCTCACAGGCCCAGCCGCTCTGCGGCATGTGGGATCTTCCCGGACCGGGACACGAACCCATGTCCCCTGAATTGGCAGGCGGACCCTCAACCACTGCGCCACGAGGGAAGACCCTACAATATATTTTTTGATATACAGATATTTTTCTCATATTTTAGAGATCTTCAGTCTTTGATTTTTATATTACATTTATTTTTAACACCTTAATCTCTATTTCCAAAGGTCTCACTCCATTTAGAAAGATAACGTTTAGCTGCAGGTGTTTGGAAGTTTCCAAAGCAAAGATTAAGTAGGGGGCAAAAAAGTTAGTAAGACAAGAGGAAATGTATAAAGAAAATCACAAGATGAACGAATTTTCATAGTTCTAGTACTGGGGCCTTGAAATGAACAACTAAAAATGAAGTTAGAATACACTTTACTTGCAAACTCAAAGAAAGAAAAAAACTAGAAAAGAATAATTCTGGGGCAATTAATCCTCTGCTGTAGCTCTTTTTTAAAGCATAAAAGAATAATTATGTTCATTTCTATGGAAAACTTACCTAATTTACTGATCCTCAGTTAGTATGCCTTTACTTTAATATCTAACAATAATCTAACAATTTAAATCTAACAATTAATTTAATTTTAATTAATATTTAATTTTTGAAGTTGGGGTGGCAGGAGAGAAAAAGCATTAACTTAAAGTGTCATCTCTCCACAGCACTTCTATTTCTAGTAGGTACATGCAGTAACATTTTCCCTTAATCAATAAAGTGGACTAAGTGATACTTCTGGAAAAACCAATGATTGGTATCCATGACATGCTGATCACTTTGGCAGGCAGGTCATACTCTCACCTATATTTTCAACCCTCTTTTGAGGAACTGAAATTTTTTTTAATAAATTTATTTATTTAGTTTATTTTGGCTGCGTTGGGTCTTCGTTGCTGCACATGGGCTTTCTCTAGTTGCAGCGAGCAGGGGCGACTCTTCGTTGCAGTGTGCAGGATTCTCATTGTGGTGGCTTTTCTTGTTGTGGAGCACAGGCTCTAAGCACGTGGGCTTCAGTAATTGTGCCTCCTGGGCTCTAGAGCACAGGCTTAGCAGTTGTGGCACAAGGGCTTAGTTGTTCCACGGCATGTGGGATCTTCCTGGCCTAGGGCTCGAACCCACGTCCCCTGCACTGGCAGGCAGATTCTTAACCACTGCGCCACCAAGGAAGCCCAGAGGAATTGAAATTTTAGTGTATCAAAAGTGAGCTATGACAGATTCAATACTTGTATGCAAGGTCTGATTAAATTAAAAAATCAATAAGGTAACAGTAGGAAATTAAAGAATTGTTGCTTTTATGAGAATAATAGGTTGAAAATTTTGGCAAGACTCAGAAAGGGTGGGTCACTAAAATGAAATAAAGGCTGTGTTATTTTGGTGTTGAAGATTGAGGTAAAATCATAAAAAATGATATGGATTCTGCATTCAAAATTGTGTGGCTGAGCCAAGATAGACAGGATTTATGCTTCTTCCACTTGAAAAAACTAAAAAAACTGCATAAAATACATAAAATAATATTTTTTAGGTGTTGGATATCAGGCAGAGCAGGGCAGTGGTATAGGCAGGGGAACGTATACAGAGCCTGGGTATTTCTCAAAGTTGAGGAAAAGAAGCTGGGACTCTAGAGGACAAGGTGGTTAGATTTTACAAGGCACAGTACCAGAGATGCACAGAGAGAGTGAGCGCTGGGCATCTGCAGAAAGACCCTATCAACTCTTCAGCTGAGTATAAAGAACATGTACATGTGAACAAACCACTCAATGCTGGGGAAAGAATGGCAACAGCAGAGAGGGCAACCTCTGGAGCAAACATAGGGCTTGGAATACTTTATGTTCCAGTGAGGCAGAGCAGAAAAACCTTGTAATTCACAGGGCATCAAGAAAAGTACAAAGAATGGTTTTATCTTAGTATCTGGGTAAAGTTAACCTTAGACTAAACGCTGCCCTGGTCCACTTAACAAACCTTAAATAAAGTCTTGAAAAGATCAAACATTAATTATGTCCCAGAGAAAAGTGGATGAATATCTTAAGAATACATTGTTTGGTACCCAACAAAACCAAACCCACAGTGGTTGGCACCTAATAAAAATTGCCAGGCATTCAAAGAAAATGACCCATAATAAGGGGAAAATTAATCAAAACAAACAGAATCAGAAATGACACAGATGATAAAACTAGTGAAACAGAACATTAAAAGTTACAACAAAATATATATATTCAAGAGGCTTGAGGAGAGCCTGGAGGTAATAAAAGAAAAATGAAGAAAACGACCCTGAAGAACATGACAAAATTGTTAAACTAGTTACAAAACAAAAAAAAAATTTAAATGTAACCAAGAGCAAAAGATAAATTAACTACAAAGGACACAAGATAAGAATGACAGCAGTTCTAGTTGGAAACAAGCCAAACCAGAGATAATGGATCAATTCCTTTAAAAGACTGAAAAAAAAAAGGTCAACCTACGATTCTATATTAAGAGAAAACACCTTTCTTCCCGTCCCCCCAAATAACTCAAAATACAAAAGCAATCTTTTTAGTTTTCTGGAAATAGATTCAAAATGTTGATAAGCATTTACTCGTAAAAAGCTGATGAAATTTGGGCCCAAAACAGCAAAAATCTATGGCATTCTTGAATGGACATAACCCCTTCAAACACCCTAAAACTCAGAGCAGCAGGTGTAGTGGAGGTAGCAGGATTGGGAATGCCCATGAAAACCATGGTTTTAAGATGAGGAAGCTGACTTGATTGGTAGCAACATGCTAAATACCAACACCCAGGGAAGATTTCAATAAAAAGAGCAAACTCTGTAAGAAATGAATGGGGAAATAGCAGAGTTCTGCTAGCCTAAAGCTACAGTCCAGGAGAGAGAAATTCCTCAGATTAAGTCCAAGTAAATTATTCAAAAACAAAACCCCCAACAATACGACAAACTTCAGGGGAAAAAAATCAGAATCCATATTTGCTAAGATATATTTTGTAAAATGCACAGTTTTTAACAAAAGATTATATGATGTACAAAGAAAAAGCGAAGTAATACCTATACTTGGAAATTGAAACAGTCTAAAGAAACTGCTCCGAGTGGGCCCAGCTGTTAAATTTAGCAACGTTTTTAAGGAAATTCAATAAATATAATCATATTATATTTAAAGATGCTATATTCAAAGAACTAGATGAGAACATGACAAGGCCTCAACCAACAGTGGATTATGATAAAGAAACAGCAACTATAAAAATAGGACCAACTGAAAAGTACAATAACAGAAATAAAAAACTCACCATATGGTTTCAGCAGCATACTTGAGTTGACAGAAAAAAAACACTGAACCTGAAGATAGGTAAACAGAAATTACCCAAAGAATAGAGATGAAAAACATTGAGGAAGGAAAAACGAGAGAGAGAGAGTGTGTGAGAGCGCGCACATGCACGTAAGCTCCAAAAGCCTAGGAAACAATATCATGTATACCAGTATATGTGTGAAAGGAGTACAAACAAAGAGAAATGGGTAAAAAATACTTGAAGAATCAACTGCTAAAAGCTTATGAAATTTGATGAAAAACATGAATCTACAGATCCAAAAAGGTCAACAAAATATTAGTAGGATAAACACAAAGAGATCCATATCTAAACACATAAGCAAACTGTTGAAAGCCAAAGAAAAATGGGGAAAAAAAGAAGAAAAGAAAATAAAAGCTACAAAAAAAGTGACTCATAAATGTACAGGGGAACAGCAAGATTAACAACTAATTTTTTACTCAGAGACAATGACGTCCAGTAGGTGGTAGAAAGGCAGTAAAAGTGTTAAAGGAAAATAGAACTGTCCACCGAGAATTCTATATCCAGCCAAACTATCTTTCAAATATGGAAGATGAAATAATGACATTTCCAGATAAACAAAGACTGCTAGGACACTTGCCTTATAAGAAACTGTAAAGAAAGTCCTTCAAACTGAAAGGAAGTAACTCTATACAATAACTCAAATTCATAGAAGAAAATGAAGAATGCTGGAAATGTTAACAACAGGGTAAAAAGAGAAGATAGCATGAATACTTCTTTGTTTAATTTCATTGAAAATCTTAATATTGTATATACTGATAATAGTTAAAATGGTAATGTTGGGATAATACCAAATAGAGATAAAAGATATTTGACAATAATAGTACAAAGGAAGAAAAAGAAAATGGGGCTATACTGGAGCAAAGATGCTACATTTATGTGAAATTAGTCATGCTAATGGGATGTAGTTTCTGTAGCAACCATAAAGAAAATAACAGAGATTGTTCAATGGATAAAAACACAAGATCCAACTCCAGGCTGTCTATAAGAGATATATTTCATATTCAAAGACACAAACAGTGAAAGGATGATAAAAGATACATCATACAAAAAGTAACCATAAAAGAACTAGAGATATATTATTATCAGGCAAAGAAGTCTTTGAGACAAAAAAAAAAAGTCATACTAAAAAAGAACATTTCATAATGATAAAAAGGTTTACAGGAAGATGTAACAAAACAGCAGAATATATCCTTTTTATATGCACATGTAGTTTTTTTTTTTTTTTGGATAATCCAACTGATTAAGAAAAAAACAAGGCCCATAAAGTATAAAATGATTTAAATATCAATACCTGAAAGTGTGTTTACTAACAACAATGCAATTAAACTAGAAATTAAGAAGAGAAATTAATTTGGAAAACCTCCAAATATTTTGAAATTAAACAAGAAAACTTAACAACCCATGAGTCGAAGAAGAAATCACAAATAAAATAAGGAAATACTTAGTTCTGAATAAAAATTTAAAATACAACATATTTGTTGTATAAAAAGTCATGGTATGTCACTAAAGTGGTACTTCGAGGGAAATTTATAGCTTAGCATGCCAGATAAGAAAGGAAGAAGGCTATACAAATCAACAATCTACCATAGGAAACTAAAAGAAGACAAGTAAATTAAAACTAAAGCAATCACATGGAAGGAAATATTAAGGTTGAAGCAAAAATCAATGAAATAAAAAAATACATAAATAAAGTCAATGAAAGCAAAAGTTTATTCTTTGAAAAGATCAATATAACTGATAAACCTTTAGCTAGGCTGACTGACCAACACAAAAAAGAGAGAAGATACAAATTACAAAATCAAGAATGAGTAAGGAGACATCCTACAGAAATAAAAATGATTATAAAGAAATATCATAAATAACATACAAACAAATGTGCAATATGCATGAAATAAAGTATTGTCTGAAAGAGACAAATTACCATAAAGAATCAACAAGGAATAGAAAATTTGGATAGATCTATAATAAGTTTAATTAGTAAATGAAAATCTTCACACAAAGGAAAACCTAGGCTTAAAGGACTTCCATGGTGAATTCTATCAAATTAATAAAACAAGACAAAACCAAAAAAAAAACAATCTTCCATAAACTCTTTCAGAAAATAGAGCAGGAGGGAACATTTTCCAGTTCTCTGAGGCTAGTAAGCATATTAATACCCCTTATGAAAGTAGACACAAAAATCCCTAACAAAATATTAGCAAACTAAATCCAGTAGCATAGAAAAAACATTATATCCCATGACCATGTGGAATTTTCCCAGATTGCAAGATTGGTCTAATATCTGAAAATGAATGAATATAATACCTTATATCAATAAAAAAGCCTGTATTTTTATCTCAATTGAAGCAGAAAAAATGAAATCAAACAATCAATCACAATAAAAACACCTAACAAAACCAGAAGGGAATCTCATCCTACTAACGGGTATTGACATAAAAAACTTACAGCTAATGACATTATACTTAATTTTAAAGACTAATTATTTTCCCATTAAGATCAGGAATAAAAGTAAAGCTGTCCTCTCTCACCACTTTTACTCAATATTGTACTGCAGATTCTATTCAGTACAATAGGCCAATAAAAAAACTAAAAGTGCCTTTGTTCACAAATGGCATGATCCTTTATGAAAGAAGCTACAAAAACAAAACCCCCAAACTACAGAACTAATGAAAGTATTTTATAATTTTGCAGTAATAAAATAATATTTTACATATTAATAAGGAAGAGTCTAGAACAAAAATTAAGGACACGATTCCCATTATAACAAAATAAAAATGAAAACAAAAATAAATTTAACAAAAGTAGTATAAGACGTACACTGAAAATAATAAAAATTGCTAAGAGAAACTACAGAATATGTAAATAAATGGAGATACAACCTATATTCACAGAATGGAAAATTCAATATAATGAGGAAGGAAATTCTCTCCAAATTGGTGTACTGATTCATTATATTCTCTATCAAAATTCCAGCAAGATTTTGTGTAAAAATTGACAATTTGATTATAGAATTTATATAGAAATGTAAAGAATCTATAATAGTCATAACAATTTTGAAAAACAAAGTAAAAGGACATAACACTACCTAATTTTAAAAACTTACTCTAAAAGAAAAATACTGTATGCTCTCACTTATATGTAGACTCTAAAAATGCTAAACTAATAGAAATAGAGAGTAGAAAGGTGGTCACCAGATGCTGGGGTGGGAGGAAACTGGGGAGATGTTGGTCAAAGAGTACAAACTTCTAGTTATAAGATAAATAGGTTCTAGGGACCTAATGTACACCATACCATGGTGACTACAGTTAACAATACTGTAGTACACAGTTGAAAGTTGCTAAGGGAGTAATTCTTAAATGTTATCACCACCTAAATTGTAAAAGGTAATTACTTGAGATGATAGAGGTATTAACTAGCCTTATTGTGATAATCATTTCACAATATATTATGTGTTTCAAAGAATCTTGTTGTACACCTTAAACTTACATATGTTATATGTCAATTACATCTCAACAAAGCTTTTAAGAAATACCTTAAAAGTACTGTAATCAATACAGCTGGTAAGAGTTTAAGGACAAATTAGAAAATCCAGAAATAAAACTTTGCATTCATGGTCATTTGATTCCCAAGAGAAGTGCTAAAGCAACTCAGCTGAAGAACAGCCTTTCACCAATAGTGTTTGTAAAAATGAATATCTATATGCAAAAAGTGTCCTTATATCGCACCATAAACAAGAATTAACTTAAAAAAATCATTCATATAAATTAACTTAAATGATTAAATGATTAAACTTCTAGAATAAAACACAGAAGAACAGTTTGGGTTAGGAAAAATGTTCACAGATATGACATCAAAAGCATGACCATAGAAGAAAAATTGATAAATTACTGCATTCAAATTGAAAACTTTTGTTCTTCAAAAGGTATCATTAAGAAAATGAAAGGAAAGCCAAAGGCTGGGGAAAAATATGAAAATCATTTATGTGATAATGCACCTGTATCAAGAATACAAAAAGTACTCCTACAAAATCCCTCTTGATAATTGTTAGAATAAAAAGACAGACAATCAGTATGGATAAAAAAGACTTCAACAACAACCATCAACCAAGTTTGACCTAATTGACATAAAAACAAAACCATGATACATACTCTTTTCCTATGCAAATAAAAAATTTATCAAGATAGAACATACTATGGGCCATAAAACAAATATCAATAAACTTAAAAGCATTCAAGTCACATAAAGTATGTTCTCTGACTAGAATGAACTTAAGTTAGGAGACAATAACAGAAAGTTCTGAGATATTTGCAAATATATACCAAACTTCTAAATAATCCATGACCCAAAGAAACAAGTCCAGATGGAAATTAGAACGTATTCTGAACTAAATGAAAATGGAAACACAACATATCCAAATTTAGGGGATACAGCTATAGCACGGCTAAGAAAGAAATTTATAGGAGTAAAAATTAATAGGAGAGAAAAAAGTAAGGCCTTATATCAGTGATATCCATTTCCCCCCTGAGAAACTAAAGGGCAGAGGAAGGAAACCCAAAGAACAGTAAAAGAATAGTAATCAAGTGAAACAGAAAACAGAAAAATAGAGAAGTACAATTAACCAAAATCTCATTTTCTAAGAAAATATAAATATAATCGATTAGCTCTAGACAGACTGATATGTGAGAGATGAAACCACCAATACTATGAACAACTTTATGCTGATATTTCTTGAATATACTTCAACAACTTAGATGAATCTATCATTTTTTTGTAAGACAAACTGAACAGTCTTATATCTACTAAAGAAATTTAATTTGTAGTTTAAAACATCCTTACAAAGAAAACTCTAGAACCCAATGGTTTAATTCCTATCAGAGGAAGAAATAATACCAATTTTATTCAACTGTTCCAGAAAATTAAAAAGGAAAGAATACATCACAACTCATTCTACAAAGCCAGCATCACATTGGTACCAAAAACAGTCAGAGACACTCAGTAAAATAAAAGAGTTATAGACATATATCCCCCTTAAACACAGATACAAAAATTCCTAGGGAAATTTCAGCAAATGACATCCAACAAGATAAAAAAAGAATAATAGAGAAAGGAGTGGCCAAGATGGAGGAGTAGAAAGATGCTAAACTCACCTCCTCTCACAAGCACACCAAAATCACAATAATTTTCAGAACAATCATCAATTGTTGTAAGATGTAACTTACATCACTGAAGACTGTAACTTACCAGAAAAGGTTTTGTACAACAAAAGACATAAAGAAGGAACCACAACAAGACCAGCAGGAGGAGCAGACTCGCAATATAATCAAATCCCATACCTAGGTGGGCAACCCACATACTAGAGAATAATTGTATTGTAAAGGTTCTCTCACAAGAGTGAGAGTTATGAGCCCCACAACAGGCTGTCTAGGTTGGGGGTTCAGCACTGGGCAGAGAAGCCCCAAGAGCATTTGGCTTTAAAGGCCAGGAGGGCTTGATTACAGGAGGTCCACAGGACTGGGGAAAATAAAGACTTAACTCTTAAAGGGTGCATACAAAATCTCACGTGCACTGGGTCAAAGGGCAAAAGCAGTAATTTGATAGGAGCCTGGGCCAGACCTACCTGCTGGTCTTGGAGGGTCTCCTGTGGAGGCGGGGGGCAGCTGTGGCTCACCCTGGGGACATAGACACTGGTGACAGACATATCAGGGAGTATTCATTTGAATGAATGCTTGGGGAGGCTAACATCTGGCTTCGGGCATCAGCACAAGAGCTGGCCCCATCCAATAGCCTATAGGCTCCAGTGCTGGGATGCCTCAGGCCAAAAAACTAACTGGATGGGGACACATCCCCATCCATCACCAGACAGGATTCCTAAGATTTCCTGAGCCAACATCCACCTGAAGACAGGCCTCTAGACAAGGCCCTGACCATCAGAGAGCCAAAACCCAGCTCTACCCCTCCCACTAGGAAGCCTGCACAAGCCTCTAGACCAGTCTCACCCACCAGGAGGCAGACACCAGAAACAAGAAAACTACACTCAGCTTGCAGACTGAATTTGGAAATGCAGGCCAGACATTACCCTGGGACCAACTAGGCCCTGGTCCTTGGATTACAAGACGGGAGTGCACTGCTGGGAAGCATAGGATGTAACCTACACAGGGGCACTTCTACAAGGTCGAGACATCACTGAAGACATCAAACAGGAAATCAGAAATTACCCTGAGACAAATGAAAACAAAAACACAACAATCCAAAACTTATGGGACACAGGAAAAGCAGTTCTAAGAGGGAAGTTTACAGCCATACAAACTTACCTCAGGAAACAAGAACAATCTCAAGAGAAATGTAACCAACTTACCACACACATAAAAATACAAATAGCAATTTAGACAAAATGAGGTGACAGAGGAATATGTTTCAGATGAAGGAACAAGACAAAACTACAGAATAACAACTAAGTGACGTGGAGTCAGGCAATCTACCTGAGAAAGAGTTCAGAGTAATGATTGTAAAGATGATAAAAGGTACTGGGACGAGAATGGATGCATGGAGCGAGAAATTAGGAGTTTTTAACAAAGAATTAGAAAATATAAAGAAGAACCAAACAGAATTGAAGAATACAATAACTGAAATGAAAAACACAATAGAAGGAATCAATAGCAGACTAAATGAGGCAGAAGAATGTATCAGTGAGCTGGAAAACAGAGTAGTGAAAATCACTGCCACGGAATAGAAAAAAGAAAGAAGAATGAAATGAGCAAGTTTGAGAACTAAAGCACACTAATATTCACATTATAGGGGTCCCAGAAGGAAAAGAGAGAGAAAGAACCTGAGAAAATATTTGAAGAGATAATAGCTGGAAAGTTCCCTAACCTAGGAAAGAAAACAGTCACCCAAGTCCAGGAAGTAGAGAGTCCCATACAGGATTAACCCACAGAGGAACACACCTAGACACACTGTACTCAATTAACAAAAGTTAAAGATAAAGAGAGAGTATTAAAAGCAACAAGGGAAAAGCAACAAATTAAATACAAGGGAACTACGATAAGGCTACCAGTTGATTTTCCAGCAGAAACTCTGCAGGCCAGAAGGGAGGGGCACAATATTACTTAAAGTCATAAAAGAGAAAAACCTATAACCAAGAATACTCTACCAGCAAGGCTCTTGTTCAGATCTGATGGACAAATCAAAAGCTTTACAGACATGCAAATGCTAAAAGACTAGCTTCACAACAAATGCTAAAGGAACTAGGCTGAAAAAAAAGGCCACAACTAGAAACAAGAAAAGGACAAAATTGAAAAGCTCACTGGTAAAGGGAAATATATAATAGGGGTAGGAAATCATCCATATACAAAGCTGGTAGGGAGATTAAAAGACAAAGGTAATAAAATCATTTGTATCCAAAAAAACCGACGACAGTTAAGGGATACATAAAAAAATTAGATGTAAAATATAAGATCAAAAACAGTTATTGTGAGGGGAGGGGAGTACAAATGCAGGGTATCTAAAATGCATTTGAAATTAAGATATCAACAACTTAAAACAAAAACATATATATAGACTGCTATACAAAAACCTCATGGTAACCACGAACCAAAACATGTAATAGATATACACACAAAAAAGAAAAAGGAATCCAAACACAACACTAAAGACAGTCATCAAGTCACAAGGGAAGAGAACAAAAAAAGAAAGGAGAAAAAAAAGACCTACAAAAACAAATCCAAAACAATTAACAAAATGGCAATAAGAACATACACATTGATAATCACCTTAAATGTAAATGGATTAAATGCTCTAACCAAAAGACACAGACTGGCTGAATAGATGCAAAAAACAGGATCCATACGTGTGCTGCCTTCAAAGAGACTCACTTCAGATCTAGAGACACATACAGACTGAAAGTAAGGGGATGGAAAAAGTTATTCCACACAAATGGAAATCAGAAGGAAGGTGGAGTAGCAATACTCATATCAGACAAAATAGACTTTAAAATAAAGACTGTAACAAGATACGAAGAGGGACGCTACATGATGATCAAAGGATCAATCCAAGAAGAAGATATAACAATTGTAAATATATATGCATCCAACGTTGGAGCACCTAAATATATAAGGCAAATGATAACAGATGCAAAAGGAGAAACTGACTGTAACAAAATAACATTTGGGAACTTTAACACCCGACTTACACCAAAGGACAGATCATCCAGATAGAAAATCAATCAAGAAACACAGGCCTTAAATGACACCTCAGATGGACTTAATTGATATTCAGAGCACATTCCATCTGAAAGCAGCAGAATACACATTCTTTTCAAGTGTACATGGAACATACTCCAGGACAAATCACATGCTGGGTCACAAAGCAAGCTTTGGTAAATTTAAGAAAACTGAAATCAGATCAAGCATCATTTCTGACCACAACTCTATGAGGCTAGAAACCAACTTCAAGAAAAAAACTGTAAAAAACACAAACATGTGGAGGCTGAACAATATCCTACTGAACAACCAATGGTTCACTGAAGACATCAAACAGGAAATCAAAAATGACCCAGAGACAAATGAAAACAAAAACACAACAATCCAAAACTTATGGGACACAGGAAAAGCAGTTCTAAGAGGGAAGTTTATAGTGATACAAACTTACCTCAGGAAACAAGAACAATCTCAAAGAGACAACCTAAATTTACACCTAAAGCAACTAGAGGAAGAAGAACAAACAAAACCCAAGGTTAGTAAAAGGAAAGAAATCATAAAGATTAGAGTAGAAATAAATGAAATAGAAACGAAGAAAACAATAAGACAAGATCAATGAAACTAAAAGCTGGTTCTCTTAAAATATAAACAAAATTGATAAACCTTTAGCCAGACTCATCAAGAAAAAAAAGAGAGGGCCCAAATCAACAAAATTAGAAATTAAAAAGGAGAAGTGACAACTGACACCAAAAAAATACACAGAACCGTAAGAGACTACTACAAGCAACTCTATGCCAAAAAAATTGATAACCTAAAAGAAAGGGACAAATTCTTAGAAAGGTACAATCTCCCAAGCCTGAACCAGGAATAGAAAATAGGAACAGACCAATTACAAACATTGAAATGAATCTGTGATTAAAAAACTCCCATCAAACAAAAGTCCAGGACAGAAAGCTTCATATCAAATATTTAGAGAGGAGTTAACACCTATCCTTCTGAAACTATTTCAAAACATTGCAGAGAAGGAACACTTCCGAGCTCATTCTATGAGGCTACATCACCCTGATACCAAAAACAGACAAAAATATCACACACAAAAAAAATTACAGGCCAATATCACTGATGAACATAGATGCAAAAATCCTCAACAAAATACTAGTGATCTGAACCCAACAATACATTAAAAGGATCATACACCATGATCAAGTGGGATTTATCCCAGAGATGCAAGGATTTTTCAATAACCTCAAATCAATCAATGTGAGACACCACATTAACAAACTGAAGAATAAAAACTGTATGATAATCTCAATAGATGCAGAAAAGCTTCTGATAAAATTCAACATCCATTTATGATAAAAACTCTTTAGAAGGTGGGCATAGAGGCAACACACCTCTACATAATAAAGGACATATATGACAGACAGCTAACATCATACTCAATGGTGAAAAACTGAAAGCATTTCCTCAAAGTTCAAAAAGAAGACAAGAATGCCACTCTCGCCACTTTTATTCAACATAGCTTTAGAAGTCCTAGCCAAGGTAATCAGAGAAGAAAAAGAAATAGAAGTAATCCAAATTGGAAAAGAAGATGTAAAACTGTAACTGTTTGCACATGACATGATGCTATACATAGAAAATCCTAAAGATGCTACCAGAAAACTATTAGTCCTCATCGATGAATTTGGTAAAGTTCCTGGATACAAAACATATAGAAATCTGTTGCATTTCTATACCCTAACAACAAAACATCAGAAAGAGAAATTAAAGGAACAATCCCGTTTGTTATTGCTTCAAAAAGAATAAAATACCTAGGAATAAACCTACAAAAGGAGGCAAAAGACCTGTACTCTGAAAAGTATAAGACACTGGCAAAAAGAAATTGAAGACAACACAGATGGAAAGATATACCGTGTTCTTGGATTGGAAGAATATTTTTTTTAATTAAAATTTTTTTTAATTTATCTTTTAAAAATTGAAGTATAGTTTATTTACAATGTTGTGTTAGTTTCAGGTGTACACAATAATTCAGCTATACACGCAGACACACACATACACATATATACATTTTTTTCAGATTCTTTACCCTTGTAAGTTATTACAAAATATTGAGTATAGGTTCCTGTGCTATGCAGTAGGTCCTCATTCATTATCTACTTTATATATAGTAGTGTTTATATGTTAATCCTAACCTCCTAATTCCTCTCTCCCTCCATTCCCCTTTGGTAACCATAAGTTTGTTTTCTATGTCTGTGGGTCTATTTGTTTTATAATTAACTTCACTTGTATCTTCCATTTATCTGTCGATGGACATTTAGGCTGCTTCCATATTTTGGCTATTGTAAATAGTGCTGCTATGAACACTGGGGTGTATGTATCTCTTTAAGTTATAGTTTCCTCTGAATATATGCCCAGGAGTGGGATTCCAGGATCATATGGTAACTTTATGTTTAGTTTTTTAAGGAACCTCCATGGTGTTCTCCATAGTGGCTGCACCAATTTACATTCTCACCAACAGTGTAGGACGGTTCCTTTTTCTCCACACCCTCTCCAGCATTTATTATTTGTAGACATTTTGATGATGGCCATTCTGACTGGAGTGTGGTGATACCTCACTGTAGTTTTGATTTGCATTTCTCTAATAATTATGATGTTGAGCATCTTTTCTTGTGCCTGTTGCCATCTGTATGTCTTCTCTGGAAAAACGTCTATGTAGGTCTTCTGCCCAGTTTTTTTATTTTTTATATTTTTTTTGAGCTGTATGACCTGTTTGTATATTTTGGAACTTAATCCCTTGGTGGTGCACTGTTTGTAAATATATTCTCCCATTCCATAAGTTGTCTTTTCATTTTGTTTATTATTTCCTTTGCTGTGCAAAAGCTTTTAAATTTAATTAGGTCCCATTTAAAAAGTATTTGTTTTTATTTCCATGATTCTAGGAGACAGATCTAAAACAATCTTGCTGCGAATTATGTCAAAGAGTGTTCTGCCTATGTCTTCCTCCTGGAGTTTTATAGTAACTGGTCTCACATTTAGGTCTTTAATCCATTTGAGTTTAGCTTTGTATATGGTGTTAGAGAATATTCTAATTTCATTCTTTTACATGTAGCTATCCAGTTTATCCAGCACCACTTCCTTTTTTTTAAATGATTCACTTTTTTATATAAATTTATTTTGTTTATTCATTTGGTTATGCCAGGTCTTAGTCACAGTTCGCGGGTTCCTTAGTTGTGGCATGCATGTGGGATCTAGTTCCCTGACCAGGGATCAAACCTGGGCCCCCTGCACTGGGAGCATGGAGTCTTAACCACTGCACCACCAGGGAAGCCCCTGGCACAACTTCTTGAAGAGACTGTCTTTTCTTCATTGTATATTCTTGCATCGTTTGTTGTAGATTAATTGACTATAGGTACATGGGTTTATTTCTGGGCTTTCTATCCTGTTCCATTGATTTTTGTGCAATACCATACTGTTTGGACAACTGTAGCTTTGTAGTATAGTTTGAAATCAGGGAGCCTTATTCCTCCAGGTCCGTTTTTCTTTCTCAGAATTGCTTTGCCTATTTGGGGTCTTTTGTATTTCCATACAAATTAAAATGTTTTTTGTTCTAGTTCTGTGAGAAATGCCATTGGTAATTTGATAATGATTGCTTTGAATCTGTAGATTGCCTTGTGTAGTAGAGTCATTTTAACAATATTGGAAGAATCAATAAAAAAAGAAAGATATAAATGAACTCACTTACAAAACAGAAATAGAGTGACCGACACAGAAAACAAAGTTTTGGTTACCAAAAGGGATGGGCAGGGAGAAGATAAATTAGGAGGATGGGATTAACATATACACATTACTGTGTATAAAATGTAACAGATAACCAGGAAGGACCTAATGTATAGCACGGGGAAGTATACTCAATATTTTGTAATAACCTACAAGGGTAAAGAATCTGAAAAAAATTGATATACATTCATATACAGTAAGTCCCCTACATACGAACCTTCAAGTTGACAACTTTCAAAGACGCGAACGTGTGTTCGCATGTCTAATCATGTAAGTTAGTTCACATGTCTGGCGTACACTGTGATGTGTGTGCATCCTCTTCAAGTGGTTGTGCTTTTGTGTACTTTACTGTACAGTAATTTATATAGTAGTAGAGTATCTTTATTTCAAGCCCAGGATGTCTGGAAGCAAGTGTAAAAGCAGCAGTGATGTAGCTGGTACTGCTAAGAGGCACCAAGAATTGGAGGTCCACAGCAAAGACAAAGAGAGAGACAAGAGGAAGAACAAGTAACTGAAGAACTGAAGAGATTTACGATGCAGGAAATGGCAAGGGGATTTTCTTTAGTTGAGGAGGCACTGTTAATTTTTGAGGCACAGGAGCCGAATGTGGGACAGTACAGAAAGGTTATAGCAGCCATTCAGGATGCAATTCAGTGCTACTGTGTCATTTATGACGAGAAAAAAAGAGCTACTACCCAGACATCACTGGATTATTTTTTCAAGAGGGTAGACAGAACTGAATCCAGCAAGGAACCAGAACCTGTGCCATCAATGTCGGGCATGAGTGAAACTGCAGCTTGCCCTCCATCTCCTGTTGCTGACGATCCTTCAGCTCTACCATCTCCCACCTCCTCTCCCTCGTCCAGTCAGTAACTCTTCTTCCCTGTTCACTTGATGCTAGCCTCTGTAAGCCAGCTATCGTACTGTACTACTGTACTTTTCAAGGTACTGTATTGCAAGATGAAAAATGTTTTATTGTTTGCGTGTTTGATTTTTATGAATTATTTGCGTGAAAAGTATTATAAACCTATTGCAGTACAGTACTGTACTGAAAAACCAATTGTGTTAGCTGGGTACCTAGGCTAACTTTGTTGGACTTAACAAATTGGACTTACGAACACACTCTCGGAATGGAACTCATTTGTATGTAGGGGACTTACTGTATATATCTATATATCTATACATACATCTATATCTATCTATCTATCTATATCTATCTCTATATATATATCTGAATCACTTTGCTGTATATCCGAAACTAACAGGACATTGTAAATCATCTACATTTCAAAAAAAATGACTTTATAGCAATAAAAAGATTTAAATGAAGAAAAATAATATATCATGATTATGTGTGTGGGTTTTATCCCAAGAATTTCAGGTTGAGTTAACGTTTAAAAAATCAACCAATTTAATTCACCACATTAACACTCTTCAAAAAGAAAAACGACATAATGATCTCAAAAGATGGAGAGAAGTATTTGACAAAATTCAATATCCATTCCTAACAAAGTGTCAGAAAACTAGGGATAGGAAACTTCCTCAACCAGATAAAGTTAATCTACAAAAAACTTACAGTTAAGTCTTAAGGATGAAAGACCTTAATTTTATTAGTGAAAGAAGCCAGACCAAGACACGAACAAAAATCAGGAGTACAAAGTGTAAATTCCATTTCTATAAAATTCTAGAAAATGTAAACAAATCAGTTAGGAAGGAGATCATTGATTGCTTAAGGATGGGGAAGGGGGAGAGTGGCAGCAAAGGAGGAATTACAAAGTGGTAGGAGAAAACTTCTGAGGATAATGGATATATTCATTATCTTGCCTGTGGTAGTTTTACAGGTAGGGGTTTGTGTGTTGTGTGTGTGTGAAAAGTCATCAAATCATGCACTTAAATGTACTGTTTATTTTATGTTAATTATACGTCTATAAAGCTGTAATTTAAAAAAAAGACTGCATGGCAGGTATATGGGAATTTTTGTTTTGAAAATAAATTTGTTGATAATTCATTACATGCATGGTTTATGTAAGAAAGAGGATGTGAAATTCCATTCAAAGAATTCATATTCAAAGTAAAAGGCTTGGTTCTATTTCAAAAGAGTTTTACATTTTCAGTTAAAATAAAATGTTTTAAGGTAAGTTATCAAAGTTACAAATTTTTCCTTTTTTAAAAAAATAATCTCCCTGTTTTAATTAACTTTTAAAACTAACTGGCCAATTAAAGTCTTAAATGTGTCTAAAAACAGTGCATCTATTATCTGTGTCTATCTGCCTAAACATATCAAATCACGCCTAATTAATAGAAGGCAACAAGCGTATGTATATGATTCATTAATTCTCCATGAAATACGCTCATGTAGTATTTTAATAGGTCACACATTTCACAGAAGGACAACTTGCAATGGAGCATGACAAAAATACTTCAGAAATACTTTGACCCTATTTTCTTGTGTATAGTTGAAGGTAAAGAAGAGTGATGTTATAAAGATGCTGCATTATCTGCAGAGGTGCCCTCTACTGTACTCATTTCTCCCATCTTAACCAACACATTTTTAAAACACTGTTGGTTAATTTGATTATATAACAAGATGAGTACAAAAGGGCCACAAGCAGGGAATTTAATTTTTTCAAATATGAAGACAATCAAATCTTATTAAGGTCACATTAACTTAATGATATCTTATTAATATTACATCAGTACAAATGCAAGTACATAGGATCTCTAACAGTATATGTTCTGAATCTGGAAGAGTGTGGCAATGATGGTGGTGGTACAATTTTGACCACAGTTAACAGTACACTTATTTAGCTTTTATACCCAAAGCTGTTTTCCAGCTAACAAAACAAATAATTAGAAAGTTTATATTTTTATTGCCTAGGACTACAAAGAAGCAATAAATTATTTAAGTTAAAAATGTTCTAAATGATTTTTAAAATCCCTTACCGGTATCTATGAACAAATATACCCTTAAAAATAGAGTTCATCATATTTTCGATTTCATCCTGATTTTCTTGTAGCTGAAATGAAAAATAAATAAAAATATAAATTAAAATACTGATCATTTTATTTGTAATAAAGAGTTCCAATTGTTTTTAATTCCTGATTATTCTCATTCTGGGTAATTTTCAATCTTTTTTCTCATATATTGTGCAACAGATGTCTGAAATTAACAGTATTCTTTCATTATTTCTATAGCTTTTCTACATTGGCTTAAAACCACTTTCTGTCTCTCTCAACATGTATTACACAATGACTAAAAAGGAGTGGTGTGGTTAAGTGTGACCAGATTACTACCACAAAATATCACCTGCTTTCGGAATAGGCCTCAATTTCTTTACCTCTCCTGTCCAAACCAGGTCCCCTGCTTGGTTTTACATTTCTTGGTAACAGATCATCCTCGATTATCATATTTGCCACTGTGTAAGAAAGTTCCTATTCCACCTAAAGTATCCAAATATTACTCTGCGTCTGATTAGCAACAAACTGAGCATTGGTCAAATTCCCAATATAGGAGGAACAGCAGAAGATAGCAAGGACACTAGCCATTAGTGGTGAAATGCAGCAACAAAATAAAATACTATAGAAAAGATATAAATAAACTTCAGGCAATACTACACATCAAAGTTAAAGTTTGAGTTTACTACTCAAAAGGAACAAAAGCACTGATACAAAATCACATTCAAGATGATAGTTTTTATTTTAATTTGTTCTGCAGTGAAATATTTGCTTTTAGTGCATTTATACAAATGTGACAATAAAATTCCTTCAGACTTTCTCTTTTGCTATATGCTTTGTTTTGGGTTTTACTGAAATAACTTTGGGAATACCTTTATAGTAAATCATTCAAATTACTGAAACTTACTATAAGTTCTAATTTTGCTGCATTTATTATATAAAAAATTAAATAATTTATAAGAGATACAGTTTGGTTAGCAGTTCTTACTAAAGTACAGTTCCAAAACTTACTTACAATTATTTCTAGTATAGAATGTGCTATGAGTTGTACTGTGTTCCTCAAAACTTCATATACTGAAGTCTTAACTCCCAGAACCTCAAACCTTATTTGGAAATAGGATTGTAGCAGATGTAATTAGTTAAGATGGTTCATACTGGAGTAAGATGGGCCCCAAATCAAATATGACTGTCTCCTTTTTATAATGGAGAAATTTAGAGACACACACAGTGAGAAGGCCATGTGAAGATTAGAGTTATCTGCCAGTTCTAACCTATACAACTGTGAGACAATAAATTTCTGTTCTAAAGAAAAATCAGGGACTTCCCTGGTGGTGCAGTGGTTGGACTTGAACCCTGGTCTGGGAAGATCCCACATGCCACTGAGCAACTAAGCCCATGTGCCACAACTACTAAAGCCGGTGCACCTACAGCACATGCTCTGCAACAAGAAAAGCCACTGCAATGAGAAGCCCCCGCTCTCCGCAACTAGATAAAGCCCGCGTGCAGCAATGAAGACCCAATGCAGCCAAAAATAAATAGAATTTTAAAAAACATAATAATTAAAAAAAAAAGAAAAATCAGTTTGTGGTATATGCTACAGCAGTCCTAGCACTCCAATACAGCACAGACCATAATTTAATCATAAGTTTGTTGCTTCCTGCTGCCTGTTATAACCCATTATTTATTGACAGCAATATATTTATAGCATTGAGACATTATTCTTTTCTCAAGTTAAAATACAGACTAACACTGTACATCTAAAATTTCATTTCTGATTGGATGAATAAAAATGTTGCCTACTAAAAATCCAGTTTAAAATCTCTTTCAACACATTTATAAGAAAATTTCACTGTAAAATTGGAACCAATCTTATTATTAACAGAAATGTCTCATACATCTACTAATATATAGTCTTTGGCTTTCTCCTGCAATGCATCTTTGCTGGCCCCTAGTTCTGATGTTAGTATTTACCGTGCTTTCTGGGCCCACAGCTTGATAATCTTTTTGAGTTATCTAATTCCCAGACCACCTTCTTTCTAAAGTATGGTTGTTCTGTGTTTCTCTTCTGCCCTCAGACAGCACTCAGATAATCAAACACTGGCTGGAAGCAAATTCCAGTTTCATTTGAAAACTCTGAGCTCAAATAATCAAACTTAAAAAAAAAAACTTTTAAAAATACACACAAACCTTTTTAGGAGAGTAAAAACACATATGATATATTTACTACACATTTACAGAACATAAGAATCACAGTTACTGTGAACCTTACCTCTTTGCGTTTTTGAAGTAGTAACTCCAACCTTTCGTTGGCTCTCTTCCCAATCATTTTATTTCTCTCAGCTTCATACTGTCTCTGTGTATTATCCTGATGAATACTGAGGTTTAAGGCAACATTCACCAGAGCAGTCATGAGCTTCATGGCTATGAAATAAAGTAAGATTACAGTATTTACTTGTGAATCAGAATTTCATCCATAAGATTACAAATTTATAACAGAAATGGATGATGGAAGGAAACTAGTCAACTTCTATGTTTTACAATCTAGGCATAATTTAAATAAGAAAGACGAAAAATTATTTTATAGAAATAAACTCCCCATTTTAGCCTGTGACAATTTTCTCTGCCTCAGTGTCCCTATAAGCTTGGCTCATTAACATTCCCACTTAAAAACAGACTCATCCTGGGAGTTCCCTGGTGGTCCAGTGATTAAGACTTGGTGCTTTCACTTCCGTGGCCCTGGGTTCAATCCCAGGTCGGGGAACTAAGATCCCAAAAGCTGCTCGGTGCGGCCAAAAAAAAAAAAAAAAAAAAACTCCAAAACACCCAAAATGGACCCATCCTAATTATCAGCAGGAAGGATTTATGTAGTCTCCTCAACAACCCCTTTCCCTCACCTTCAAACATACACAACCTAAGTAAGAGCATACTAACCAAACCTTTTAGACCTTTCTTCTGGCCACCAATTCTGTGTATATAATTGCTTCCTTAATACCTTTACTTAGATGCGTCAAAGTGTCTTATTTGCTTACAATCAGTTCATGACTTTTACTCCCAAAGATGGTCCTTTTCCTGTGTTCCTCACCTCAATGAATGGCATAACCTCTGATCCCTGAAAAATAGACTGAACCTACCAAAGTCATTAAATTCATTAAAAATATATTCTGTGAATTTCTGACCGGTTTCCCCAGTCACAGTGTTAATGTATTTTTAAACACTCACTTGTATTTGTAAATCTAATTAAATATTATCAAACTTCTCTTTCAAGTCCTCTGAGGAACAGGTATGACACAAACCTTAACCTTTTGTCTATTCAAATTTACTTTCATCATTGAGATGATAAGAGTGTAGGGAATTCTGGTAAAGGAATAAAAGTTTGTGATGGCAAAATGATCTCCCTTTTTTTTCATTTAGTTTATTTATCTGCAAATACGAATGTTCAGTTATTAATGAGTGTTTTGGAAGAACCAATCTAAACATCTGCAAACATATACACAACTAAAGATGAGCATGCATTTCTTTTAAAGCTTCTAAAATTTCCCTTTAATTACATATATAAACATGTATACATAATAGTGTAACTATATCTATCTATCTACACATACACATACACACACACACAATTCGTTATTCGGAAACTCTATCTACATTTTGGTCAAATCCATGTTACTAGCAATGCTACTGCCCTCAAACCAAAATATAAGACAAAAATCCTAAAAACAAAATGTAAGTTAGTGAGTAGTTAGAAATGCATTTAAATGAAAATGTTTCCCTTTTCCTGAGATATGGCATCTAAATATAATAAATTGAAAAATCTTCTTGTGTTTCAAAATATAGGCTAGTGATTTTATAGCATTTTACAAATTGTCAGTAGAATACCTCTGAAGGTTAAAAGTACTCTTAAAATTAATCTGTATAAAAAAGAATAGCTCAAAGGCAGAAGGGATGTGGTGTATTCAAATTGCCCAAATCAGGGATAACAGATAACAGTTTAACAGAGCTTGTCCTAAGCATACAAAGTCATACCCAAATGGACCTTAATTCAGTTTATACTTCTAGATCTCTAAAATAAAATGACTTGAAGATCAAGGAATTGGAAAGCATTAAAATTAACACCAACTCTGGCTGGAATTCACCAGCAGAAGCTGAAATACAAATTTTCTTGAACTTAATTGTTTTTTGTCTTCAGCTATATATCTCTTTGGGAACCCAGAACCCAAACTCCAGCTGTCATTGTGTAATGACCCTCCTCCCATCCTAGGTATATATAAACAACAAAATATATCAACATACTAAAAAAAAATGCAAAATGATCAATATATTTTCAGAAACATATTAGATATGATAGAGCAGTATTTACTGAGATGTTTATGGACCTGTAAAATTTAAACTTCACTGAAATTTTCACTTTACATACTAACATAAAGCAAATAAACAGCTATTGAGGAGAGACTTCTAACTTAACGATATAGATACAACATGGGGATTGTGATAGGGATTATTGAGTCCACTGAAAAAAGACTCATTCCTGCATAGACTGAGCACTACTTAAGTTTTACTGGTATTATTAACAGAATTTTATAAATCCAGTAATTCAGCCTGGTTTCTATGATGTGGGCTTTGAAGTGCCTTCTCTTTGTCTACCAAGGAGAATACTTAATTTAGCCTTCATATTTTAACTGTTGGCTACAGAATGGCAAACTTGTTCTACCGCTGTGCTACTAAGAATGTGTTCTGCAAATATGTGTTGACCACAAATGGCTTGTTACCAGTTCATTAAAGGTATAAATTTGGAAGTAAGTTTTTAGAAATTTTTATAACAATCTGACAGAATAATCTTATGTCTACTGAATCTAGTAATAAAATGACACTAATATCATAATTAAAAAACTAGTCTTTCACCACAGAGAGTTCAAAAAACACTTATTTAGTGCATCCCCATTCATTTACCAATCCATAAGTACTGAGCATTGTTTTGTGTACTAGAAGCACAAAAGTGAATGAGACAGAGTATCTGCTTCCATGATTTTTATCTTCTAGTGAGGAGAAAATAATATATCAATAGATAATATACAAATGAAAAAATCTATCAGTTAAAGAAAAAAAATATCGTTAAAAAAAGTAAAGTATGGTAAAAAGGACAGAGAGCAAATGGGGTGGCTAGGCCTCTCTGAAGAGCTCATATTTAAGCATGCATGAGGCAATGAGCATGATTACATGACAGAAAGTGTCCCAAGGAGAGGGAATAAAATGTGCAAAGGTTATGACGTAAATTGTTATGAGAGGGGACTCATAAAAGAGCAAGGTACTTAGTGTGGCTGAAGCACAGAAATAGGCAGAAGCAGGAGACAAGGTTGAGGAGGAAATCAAAAGGCCAGGTTGTAAGAGTTTTACTAGGAACTAGTTAGGACTCAAGAATTAAATCTAGGGCTTCCCTGGTGGCGCAGTGGTTGGGGGTCCGCCTGCTGATGTGGGGGATACGGGTTTGTGCCCCCGCCCAGGAGGGTCCCACATGCCACGGAGCGGCTGGGCCTGCGAGCCATGGCTGCTAAGCCTGCGCATCCGGAGCCTGTGCTCCACAACGGGAGAGGCCACAACAGTGAGAGGCCTGCGAACCGCCAAAAAAAAAAAAAAATCTAAATGAGATAAGACCCACTGGAAATTTTGGTGTGGGTGAGAAATAGTCTGATTTATACTTTTAAATGCTATATGAACAGACTAGCGAAGAGTAAAAGTGGAAGAAGGGAGACCAAATAGAAGAACACTGAAAGAGAACTGAACATATTTTGCCAAAAGCTTACAATAATGATTCTCGAGTTTTTGGCCTTGAGCAACTCAGTAAAGCAATGCTAGCTTGGATTGAAGTGGTAGCAGTAGGTGGAGAGAAAGTTAGATCTGAAATATATTTTCAAGGTAGAGCTAAAAGAATATGATAATATAGGAAATGAGAGAAATAGGAAAGGCAAGGGTAATTAGAATGTCTTGTGCTTATTAGTTATCTAAGTGGAGATGGTTAATAGATATACATCATAAAAATATTGGTTTTTAGAGCCATTAAACTGGATAACATATCGATTCAATGGACGACTATTCAGCCACTAGAAAAAAATGAGGCATGATTTATATATGCTGTAAAGTCTGCCAATAAACTTCTTGGTGGAAAAAAAGGCAAGATGCCTGTCACTGTGTATATTATAATATCATTTACGCATGAAGAAGGAATGAATTATTTATTATTATGTGCCAGTCACTCTTCTAAGCTCTTTACACACACTTATTCATTTATACCTCACAACTCTATCAAGTTAAGTACTATAATTATTTCTTTTATACATAAGAGAAAACTGAGGTATAGATTGGCTAAGAGACTTGGCAATTACACAGCCAGTAACTGGAAGAGATAGAATTTGATTACAGCCGTCATGCTCCATAGTCTAAGTTCTTAACCACTACACCATACTGTCTCTCACTGAATATGTATGTGCTATCATATTCATAAAATCTTTGGAAAGATATAAAAGAAACAGGCAACTTTGGTTGTATTCGGAGAAGGGAATTTGATGGCTGAGAGCCATGGGTAGAACACTGACATTTCACCATATAACATTTTTAAATCTGGAATTTTAAATTGTATGACAGCATTACTCTCTCACCATCATTTTTTTAAATTAATTAATTTTTTATACAGCAGGTTCTTACTAGTTATCTATTTTATACATATTAGTGTATATATGTCAATCCCAATCTCCCAATTCATCCCACTGACCCCCACTTCCCCCCCTTGGTGTCCACTTGTTTGTTCTCTACATCTGTGTCTCTATTTCTGCCTTGCAAACCGGTTCATCTGTACCATTTTTCTAGATTCCACATATATGTGTTAATATACGATATTTGTTTTGCTCTTTCTGACTTACTTCACTCTGTATCACAGTCTCTAGGTCCATCCACGTCTCTACAAATGACCCAATTTCGTTCATTTTTATGGCTGAGTATATTCCATTGTATGTATGTACCACAACTTCTTTATCCATTCATCTGTTGATGGGCATTTAGGTTACTTCCATGACCTGGCTATTGTAAATAGTGCTGCAATGAACATTGGGGTGCATGTGTCTTTTTGAATTATGGTTTTCTCTGGGTATATGCCCAGTAGTGGGATTGCTAGGTCATATGGTAATTCTTAGTTTTTTAAGGAACCTCCATACTGTTCTCCATAGTGGCTGTATCAATTTACATTCCTCCCAACAGTGCAAGAGGGTTCCCTTTTCGCCACACCCTCTCCAGCATTTGTTGTTTGTAGATTTTCCGATGATGCCCATTCTAACTGGTGTGAAGTGATACCTCATTGTAGTTTTGATGTGCATTTCTCTAATAATTAGTGATGGTGAGCAGCTTTTCATGTGCCTCTTGGCCATGTGTATGTCTTCTTTGGAGAGATGTCTATTTAGGTCTTCAGCCCATTTTTTGATTGGGTTGGTTTTTTTTGGCAGTGTTGGGTCTTCCTTGTTGCACGGGGGCTTTCTCTAGTTGTGGCGCATGGGCCTCTTATTGCAGTGGCTTCTCTTGTTGTGGAGCACGGGCTCTAGGCGTGCAGGCTTCAGTGGTTGTGGCACGCAGGCTCAGCAGTTGTGGCTCGCAGGCTCGGTAGTTGTGGCACACGGGCTTAGTTGCTCAAAGGCATGTGGGATCTTCCCGGACCAGGGCTTTAACCTGTGTTCCCTGCATTGGCAGGTGGATTCCTAAACACTGCACCACCAGGGAAGTCCCAGGTTGTCTGTTTTTTAATACTGAGCTGCATGAGCTGTTTATATATTTTGGAGATTAATTCTTTGTCTGTTGATTCGTTTGCAAATATTTCCTCCCATTCTGAGGGCTGTCTTTTCATTTTATTTATAGTTTCCTTTGCTGTGCAAAGGCTTTCAAGTTTCATTAGGTCTCATTTGTTTATTTTTGTTTTTATTTCCATTACTCTAGGAAGTGGGTCAAAAAAGATCTTGCTGTGATTTCACTACCGTTATTTTTTAATAGAAATAATAAAAACATGGAATTCGTTTTCACTTTATTCACTGAGGAGTGAATAAAGATAAAAACGTCTTTAGATTGAGTCTGAGATAATTCAATATTTACAGTTTAGCTTTCTACAGTCCACCAAAACAGTGCTTCAAGAAGGAAGAAGTAGTTATGTCTTTCAAGAAAGATGACACTAAGAAGGTAACTGCTGACCTCAACAAGAGCAAAGGCAGTGAACAGGGAGATAGAAACCTGATTGGAGTGGGTTTAAAGAGAATAAGAAGAGAGTGAGTACAGACAGTAAATAGAAATAATTCTTTAAGATTTGCTATAAAGAAAAGGAGAAAAATAGGACTATAATTAAGGAGTATGTGGAAACAAGGGAGGGTGTGATGGTCAGTCTTATGTGTCAACTTGGCTAGGCTACGGTATCCAGTTATTTAATCAAGCACTAATCCAGGTGTTACCGTGAAGGTATTTTGTAGATAAGATTAACATCTGTAAGTAAAGGAGACTACCTTCAATAATGTGGTGGCCTCATCCAATCAGCTGAATGCCTTAAGAGCAAAAACCGAGGTTTCCTAGAAAACGATTTCTGCCTCAAGACTGTACAACTCCTGCCTAAGTTTCTAGCCTGCTGGCCCGCCCTACAGATTTTAAAATTGCCAGCTCCCAAATTGTGTGAGCCATTCACTAACATAAATCTTCCTCTCCCCCAATATATATATCTGTGTGTATGCAAATAAGAAAATAAGTACCTAAGTATATCTCCTGATGAGTCTGTGTTTCTGAAGAGCCCTAACTGATACAGAGTGTTTCTAAAAGATAAACGCTGTTATAGCATATTAATATAATGATAAAGGGGATGGGGGAACTGAAGCAGGACAGAGAGAAAAAACACCCTGAAGAGTAAAGTTCTTGAACAGGAATTGGATCCACTGCACAAGGGCAAGGACTAACCTTAGATAGATAGTACTGTAATAAAAGAAAAAGCAGAGTATATGTGTACTGGTACACCTAGATAAGTAGGTTTAATCACTGAAGGATTCTCTTCTGTCTCTATAAAGCTAGCAAGATAATCAGCTAATTGTGAAGAAAAGAGGATAGCAGATGCTACAGGTTTGAGGAGAAGGTGTGAAATAATCTTATAAGAAAGTAGGAATATCCATGGCATAGAATACTGTAATAGGATTGCCAGGCAGCACTAAAGGTCCACTTGAGAGAAAAATGTAAAATGCCCAGCCATTATAACTATGTGTTGTTCTATAGCCACTTTCAGCTCCACTTGTGTAGGTATGGAACAGGTAGTAATATGAGGTTTTCCTAGGGGGCATAATGGAGGGCAAGGATGTTGAGGATCCTTCATGAGAAGGACATGATTAAAATAAACCTGAATAACAGAATCTATGCTAGGAAAGTGGAGGCAGTGAGGACATCAAGAACACTAAAAAACAGAGTATCAAAGAATTTAAAGCCCCAAAAGAAGAAAAACAATGTTGGAGCTGGGAACATATAAAACAAAAACTGGAACAAAAGAGATTATTGGCAACTGGGATGGTTAAAATTAAGATTATGGACACTGGCCCTTTTATTTACTATTCAACAATTTGCATTTATGTGTTCTTCAACATAAAAATGAAAACTAAAAAGCTGTCTTTATATTTAGTGATACCTACTATACTTTTGAAAACTATTACTATAAACCCTGGAAATATATATGATAATGGGACAAAACTAAATTTTAAAGAGAGGTATGATTATATTCCCTCTTTTTTTTTTTTAAATTGAAGTACAGTTGACTTACAATGTTGTGTGAGTTTCTGGTGTATAGCAAAGTGATTCAGTTATACATATATACATATTTTTTTCATAATGGTTTATTACAGGACATTGAATATAGTTCCCTGTGCTATATAGTTCAACACTGTTATCTGTTTTATATATGGTAGTTGGTATCTGCAAATCCCAAACTCTTAATTTATCTCCCCCACCCCCTTTCCCGTTTGGTAACCATAAGTTTGTTTTCTACGTCTGAGTCTATTTCTGTTTTGTAAATAAGTTCATTTGTATCATATTTTAGATTCCACATATAAGTGATATCATATGGCCTTTGTCTTTCTGACTTACTTCACTTAGTATGATAATCTCTAGGTCTACCCATGTTGCTGCAAATGGCATTACTTCATTATTTTTTATGGCTGAGTAGTATTCCATTGCAATTATGTTCCTTCTTTAGTTTTAAAAAACTTATTTAAAAAAACAAAAAGGCTTACAATAAACTTCCTCTTTCCAAATAATAAACATTTAATCAATCCCTGTCTCTTAAAAACCCAACCAAAATAATGAGAAAACAATTTTCTTCTTCAATAAATCCAGAAAATTACCTGCAACCCCAAACCACAATGTATCAATATACGTATATGGAAAGCAGACGGATGAAGCATGCAAATCAAACCAAATGGTTGAAAAAGCTTGACAACTATATCTAAAGAAATACAAAAAGAAAAACAATTTTGGTGTGTAGAACCCAAAAGCATTAAGGAATTGGAGAAGTATTGGTGTCCACAGAAGATGAAGTGAAATAAGGTCTGGAAATAGGAGCATCATTTCAAAGTTTGTATAGTAAGTAATTAAATCTCCACTCGAACCTAGGCAGTCAGGCAATTCCCCCAACATACACTCATCTTGGAAGTCCAGAAAGTTTATTCCCTGAAGAATATAAACCAGAGATTTGGACTCATCAGACACAGAGGAGGGATACAGGTGAAGTGCAGAGTGCCCTGGGTGCTCCTTCACCCTGTATTAACTCCCAAATGGCAGACAGCAAACAGACTTAAGGAGATTGAAAGATCCTTCTGCAAAGAAGCTAAACTTCCCCAGGGAAAAATAATTATCAAGAGTTTAGGGTCCACAGTGAAAATGGTATGTGACCACAGGACCACCCTACAGTGATGCTCACCAAAGAGGCCAGAGCCATTGCCCCTCCCTGTCAAACACAACACACACACACACCCATGCCACCCCCAACCCCCACCCTCTCTGGCAATCTGCTCTTTAGTGTCTCATTGTCAGCAATGACTAGAAAGCCAATGAATAGATACTTAAGGAACGTTTCCAACATGAAAGACACTGATAAAAGCAGAGAATTGGAAAAGAGGTCAGAGTAGGGTGTTAAAAAAAAAAAACTTCAGAGTAATAATTAACATTGTCAAAGAGAGATAAAAGAAAATGTTACATCCATGAAACAGTGTTAAAAAAAAAAAGACTTGGATAATGCAAAAGAACTCTTAGAATATTTAAAATGATAATGAAAATTAAGGTCAATAAAGCTGAAGAAATACAAGAAAAGTGAACAAAAAGACTAAGGAATGGAAGCTAAAAGAGAAACAACAAGAAACTCAGGATTGATTCAACAGATTAACATCCAAGTAATATGTATTCTATAAAGAGTGCCCAGCATAATGAATGGGAATTATATACACACATTAGGGTATATCACCATGATATTTCAGAAAATCAGGAACAAAAAGAACATAAAGCTTCCAAAGACAAGAAACAGGATCAGAATCAGAACTTTGAAACAGGATTGGTCTTCTCAACAGCAATATTGGAAACAAGAGGAAAAATTCTGAAGAAAATTTTCAATAAGTTCCACATTGGTTCAATTAAATGTAAGAATAATTTTTCAGGCATGTAAAATCTCAAATATATACTTTTCCAATACTCTTTTTCTCAAGAACCTATCAGAAAACATGCTACCCAAAAAGGAGAGAATAAATTTAAAAAGAAAAAAAGGGCAGGCCAAAGATAGAGGTTTCAACAAAAGACAAAGGATCCAAATAATGGCAGAAAAGTTAAATAACTTAAAGGACATAAAGATTTTAGAAAACAACACAGCCTTATCAAACATAATTGTAAAAAATTAAAAGTACAGAAAATGTACCCCACAAAATTGATTATAACATCCTATTATTTGTTTAAAAATAAAATAAAAAATCCTCACATAAAAGGAAACACCGACATGTCATGACAAAATTAAGAAGTGGTATGATTATGGCTAATTTTTATTTTTGTACTTTTCTCCTATTCTGAATTCTTTGTAAGTTGTATATGTAATTTTATATGTACAGAAAATGTTTAAACATACAACATGGAAGTATTAATGAAAAATCTACAAGAAATTTTCTCAATTTCTCTATCCTCTTTAGAGCCAAACCAAGCAAGCTCTGTCATTCTATCACAGTTATAATATCAGACACTTACTGAATGACTTGTATATGTGAAACATTTAACACGAATTATTTCATTTAAGCCTCACAACACTCCTATAAAATGGGACTATTAGTAGCAACACTATACAGATGAGGAAAGTGAGGCCCTAAAGTTAAGTAACTTGTCCAAGGTTACCAAGTTGATACATAAAAGATATGATTATAAAATGATTTTAAAAATCATAATTTCTTTACAAAAACTAGCCCCCAAAAGAAAACTAATTTTCATACTCGATGACAGAAAGTAAAGGCGATAAATCTAAGAAAATGATACTTCTGTAACTAGAAAATGTAAAACATTACTCTAGATACCTATATTTACATTTGAAAGAGTAATTACATTTAAAAAGTTTACTATTTTATGTGTACAGTTATAAGATATAGTGGCACTCGCAAATTTGGTCTATTATTGGGCATTAATCTCATGAGAACACCAAAAGTCTACTACATACAAATTCTAGAAAGGTGAAAAAAAAGTGTTATATCTAGAGGAGCAACGAGAAACACAAAGGTATTAAAGTTAAAAAAAATGCACTGGTGAAAATACAAAGCAATGAGAAAGTAAAAATTTCTTTAATGAATAAAAGGAAAATATAAAGAAATTAAGGAAGAGAGCTTATTTATACTCTAACAGTCTGCTCTTTGATGATGCCAGATTGACCTAAAATTTTGAGGTTCTAACCATAGCAACCAGAAATATTCAGTCTGGTTAAGAGTTATAAAATACCTACTGAATTTAATAAATAGAATTTGGCATGTGAGAGCCAAAAAGATATGTAAAAAATGAAAGTGCATGCTGTTAGTTTTCTTAATAGCAGTTTCTGAAAGATCTGTTTATTTACTTGTTTCTGATTTCCCCATTTGCAATGTCTTCTATTACGAAAATAGTAGGTGTTTAATAAATTCTGAGGGAAAAAAACACGAGTGAAGGGAAACACTGCACACACTACTGGCTCTTACTGTCATTACAGAATAACAGCCGCAGTTTACTAAATGTCAGGCACTAGTTCAAGCTTTCTTAATTTCTTTTAATGAGGTAGCTATCATTATCTTTCCCACTTTGCATATGAAGAAAGTGAGGCCAAAAGGACTTGTCCAAATTACCCAATTAGTAAAAGGAAGAAAGGGATATGTATTCAGACAGCCTGGTCCAGAACCCATTCTATGAACCCTATATTATATGGTTTCAGCAACCAAAAGCCAAAGAAAAGACATCAATTTACTGAGACAAGATTATTTTCAGTCTGTGATGGGAGAACAAAGAAATTTCTTACAGCTTTTCTTTTCTCAGAGTAAAAGTCCAGAGATGCTGACTTGGTAAAAAAATGTTAATCAACAACAAATCATATGTCAATATAAAATCAACCATATACCAATATAATAATGTTCAACAATGAGATACAAAGAAATGTTTACTTCCGCAAGAATCTGAGAGTGACCTTATTATTGTTAACTAGTGGTAAAGACTGGCCTCCCAGCATAATGAGCCACCTGACTGTCATATGATGATCTTAACCACATTTTCTAATTTTTTCAGAATTCATTTTAGAAAAAAATAGAACAGAATCAATCACCATGCTATATTAATAAAATTTTGTAGTCTTAATCCCCCTTTGTTCAAATCAGCATTTTCACTTTAGAAGTGAGAGGTAGCCAGTATCTATCTATTTGTAACATAGAAAATTATGCAGGTGAGAAAACATCAAAAGATAAAAAAGGTAAACCAACATTATTCATCTCGCCATCTAACAAAAATTTGAAGTCACCAACTTCTAACGTATTGGCATACATTTTAAAAACAAATGCCTAAGTATAATATAACTATAAATCTAAAAAATAGATCCTTTGAGATTAGAATTATCTTTATAATACCAAACAACACAGTGGTAAAACAAAGGGAAACCTACTTGTTTTTGAGCTGGAGGAGGAAAATATTTTTTCATGAAGATTCCATGAAATTGGGGAAAGAAAATATGTCCAGCCTCAGATTGTAAATCCACCAAAATAATAATGACAAAATACTACTTATATAAATTAAACCCACAAACTATGTTCTATTCTAATATGTCTGAGATAGCTATTTAGAAAAGCAACAAAGGCACTTAATTCTGAAGATAAATCGGTAATGAAAACTTTATTACAGTGTAAAGCTTATTTATTAAGCTGAGTCAGACATATAAGAGAGTATGCTTTACAATTCCAATTAAAAGAATAGAAAAAAATAAGGAAAATATAATACAAAATGTAATTGCTAACAGTCTGTTTCAATTTAATGGTAAAAAGAATTCCAAAAAGAAGGGAGAAAGCACAGTTTACTGGGAAAATGAGACTACTTCTACCTGGAGAATAAACAAACCTGAAGAAC
The DNA here is from genome assembly GCF_963455315.2 of Globicephala melas. Taxonomy (NCBI): domain Eukaryota; kingdom Metazoa; phylum Chordata; class Mammalia; order Artiodactyla; family Delphinidae; genus Globicephala; species Globicephala melas. The sequence continues at coordinate 128,432,477 of NC_083317.1, read as the reverse complement.
TACAAAATGATGAAAATTTTAGTAAAAATGTGACAAAAGTACACAATTAAATGCAATGCATAAACACTGACAATTGGGACATATTATTAACTAATAACAAGAAAATGGGATATTTGGAAAATAGATTAAAAGTACTATTGATAAAACCACTCTGATGATTTATGAAGCTCTAAAACTTATCTTGTCTGTACCCTACAAAACAACTAACCTGATTGTCTCTCTTCTCAGCTAAGATATAAGCAATGTCAAGGAGCATTTTATTCCAAAGCCGATAATCATATCTGGCCATAACTGCCTTGTAACTGTCCATGCACATAGTCTTTGAAGCAGAGGATTAAATGTTCCTGCCCATTTTATCTAGTCCCCAAGACTCCTCCTGCAAAGTGAATAAAAATGATTATCTTTTAATCTACCCCTTATACACATACCATAAAAGAAAAAAAGGGAGGGGGTACCAGAGAAGAGAGCAAAGATGAAAAGAAAATAATCCTTGAAAAGATGGATAATTATTATCCAGCCTGGAATTAAGTTCTCAGCAAGATCTCTGTGCTTTGTTGTTGGGTAGGTGACTGATGTCTCACTTTTTATGAAACTGAGCTTTGGAAGACATGATCATTAATGTACACAGAGAAATTACAGTAATATTTTGAAATAAATTTGAGAATAGGTTAGCTTTTAAAAAATAAGTATAAACATAACATTGATCTCCTATTTTTCTTGATTTCTGATTTTGAAAAGTAATTAACAAATACAAATAGGCTAGATGATATTAAAAAAAGCTGAGGAGAAAACCAAATGGCATTTATCAGGCAGTTTTAAAAGCTATCATGATCACAGGTAAATTGTGAGAAAAGAAAGACAGAAAGGCACTGGAAGGAGGAGGGAGCAACTCAACTCAAAAGAAATAGGAGGAAAGCCATAATTAAAATATGTTTAAGCACACATAAAATTAGCAATGTATAGATTACCAAAGGGATAAATATACGAAAAACAAGAAAATAATAAAAGTCACTGAAAATGGGCCAATGGAAAGAAGAGCTGAAATGGACCATCATAAAGTCAGTAAAATACAGTAATATTTCATTTACATGGCAGTGAAGGACAAATGCAAATGAATTAAACTGCATTTTTCAGGAAACTGAAATGTTTTAAAACTCAAAATATTCTGTCTATTTCTATAATATACTATTCCTTCTCTTGTGTTCATAAATAGAGTATGTGGCATATATTTAGTCTTTTATATAAAATGCACACAGGTTTCTGGATTAAACAGAGGTAGCTGGCCGCTACAGAGGAGCCCCAGATTGCTCTGTATCTTGATATCTGTAAGCAAATTTTTTTTGTCTTTTTTGTTATAAATTATCGTTTCACAATTCTGTCAGCAGGACAGAATCTAACACTTGTCCTCCAATCTAACACTTGCTTCTCTTTCTCTCTTGGCATTGGGAAACTAGATAATAACTCTTTATGGCAGTAATTTTGGCTATTCAGAAGTAACTTCTATCTTATGTTTAAGTTTTGTTTATTTCAAATCACTGCATTTACTATGCATCTGAAAACCAGCTAAACAAGAATTACTGTACGTAGATAAAAGAAAGATGAAAAGTAAACAGAAAATATAAAGAAAAGAAAGCAAACATAAAGGGCAGAAGATTCTAAAAGTGATGAAATTAGAAAGAAAAATTGTATAGCATCAGATAACTTTTAAGTAATAAACAGTATATTTACAGTACCTTTTCAAAAAGTTACAACTGGGTACAAGATCTCTTTTTATTCCTAATAATGAGGAAGAGGATACTCTCAAAACACAGAATAAAATATGTTTGATGTTTGTTCTATATAGAAAATTTTTTCAACAATAAATTGTGTGATTTTACCTTTTTAAAAAAGATAAAATTAAGTAAAAGATCTTCCTCTTTTCCCAGTGAGAAAAAGGACACCCTCAAAAGAATAACTGTGTGTCATGTTTGCTCCATATAGAACTGCAACTAAGGGAATAATGGACACTAATAATATGTATTAACCACATTAAGGAAGGAAAAAGGAGTGGAAAAAAATATGGATGACTCTATATAAAATTATCACATTGGCTTTAGGCAACAGGTTAAACCAGAAAATGATAAAATTTTAAATCCAGGGTTTGCAATGTGTAGTCCCCAAAGTATCAGTGTCAGCAACAGCTAGAAACCTGTTAAACTCGGGGCAAGGCCACACAATCTGTTTCAGTAAGGCCTGGAGGTGATTCTGATGCATGCTAAAGTTTAAGAATCAATGCATTCAATAAATTAGATAAATGAGAAATGTAAATTCAAGATGAAATGCAATTAATTAAATTAAATCTCATTTTTTGTCACGGTAATGTGCAAGATGAATATAGCCAGAGTTATTGCTATTAAAAAGGATGTAATTTGGGAGTATTTAAATATATGTGTATGTACATACACACACATTCTCTCTCTCTGTATTACAGGAGAAAAAGAACAATCATTTAGTCATTTTAGGTAAGCACAGTTAAAATCGTTGAGGAATTGAGAACGATGGCTAAATTAACAAAATTACCTTGTTACGGAAAAACAAGGGGAAAAAGAACATACTTGACTCAATTTGTCTACATAATTCTAAAATAAAAGCAAAAGTGAAAATTATAATGTCAGTTCTTCAGGACTCAGCCTACCTACCTGAACTGATTTTAGACACATTACATTTAGGTTATTACAGCACTAGGAATAGAAAAAATGCCAGCTAGGTCACACTTACCTATTACAATTGGATAGAATTGTTTAAAAATACATATATATAAACAAAATTTACACATTTATGTATAATAACAATGAACTATGAAGCAATGTAATTAAGTAGAAAAACTACTATGAATTTGGAATTTCAACTATTATTTGGGTTTACCAAAGAACATGGCCTGGTGGACTCTTAAAATTTATTTGGTTATAAAATAAAAATGCAGGAAAATACATGTTCAGAAAGAGATTTGGTAACACTCGCCAGAAAATTTCAATTTTCATTCTCAAGACTATCAAATGCCAGTTATCAAAATAGGCACACATTTTACTTAGAGAATACAAACCATTCATGTGAATTTTGGAGAAAAACTATTTTTCAAGAGCAAAGTAATGAATTTAATATTTAATCTAAATAAAACTTAACTAGAATAGAACATATTTAACAAAACTAAATTGAAAAGGAAATAAAATGTTGGTTACTTACCAGCAAGGGTACTTGTATGTCTAAAAGCTCTGACCTGGGAGTCTGACAAACCAGTCAAAAGGGAGATTACTGTGTCCATCATATACTCATCATAAATTATGCTATACTGACATTGTCGAATCAGGACTCCAATAAATTCACAAAAGTTTGAACGAAATTTTTTCCACTGAGGTCCAGGCATGGTAAGGGGGTAATCACCACTGTCCTAAAAGGGATAAAAAAAGAACATATTAAATATGACATCAAGTTTGATCAGTATTTTTTCCTCCTACTGGAAAAGGAACATTTTTCTCAAAGTAGATATGGACAGAAATCAAGGGGCACAAGATGTCTTTCTCTTTTTTTGCTTGTTTTGATCTTCAACATCTAAATTGTTAATGTGCTCAAAATTATTATTTACAACCAGTATTTAATCCATTATTCTAAGCCATTCATTCAAAATAATAGTTCCAGTTTTGCTGTACTTGGGTCCTAGTTGAGATAATTTAAAGTAGGAAATTAAAAAAGAATTGAAGTTTAGACTAGAAAGGATATTTGCTACTGAATTCAGATCAAACTAATGGTGATACCTGTGAAATATAGCATCTTTCAATTATTTTAAATAGACACTTTAAAGAATTGACAGTTTCAAGAGTATAAGCACTTCATTAAGAAGTCCAAAACCAACTTTTCACATCTGAAACTGCAAACCTGTTTTTTCCAATTTTACTATGAACTTTCAATTAACTCTATTTTATGGAGTGAATTTATTAACTTTTCAACGAAAAATATCTAGCATGGGCTCTTGGTATCACGAGATTGTGTTATCTTGTTTAAAATACGAAATTGACAGTTGAACCCAGCAGAGGTTTCCCACTCCAGCCTAAAACATTTTGGTGGAGGAATGGAAATTCACAAGGCAGAGAGTGCGAAATTCTGTGAACATAGTTATCTGTATACTCTCAATTTGTGGCTATTTGTCTTTTCTAGGCCAAACTGCTGTTAGGAAAATTGGTTATAAATGAGGTCTTGAGCTCTGTTGGTGTCCCAGGAAAGAGAACTAGTGTGACACTTAGAACAGCAAGAAATCCCAAGAGCAAGGAACAGAAAGCAGAGATAGGGAAGAGCTTGGCAGTCAGTCAAATATCCCCAAAGAAAGTTAATTTTGGCACTACATGAGTATTATGTGGGTTACTAAGCTCTATAGGACATCAAAAAGGAACTGAAGGGGCTAGCTGAATCCTCCCTGCTCTTTAGACTGGGGGTGTGGGAGCACAGACTGGAGAGGGTAGCAGGATGGAGAGGGGAGACGCTTCTCAAAGGTATCTCTGAAGGCTGCCTGCTGCGTCCATTTCACAAAAGCCCACCAGGGTAGAGTCTCTTTTGCTTTGTACCAACTGTGAGATTCAGCCATTTAGTGCTCACAACCAGATCTGGGCCCCAAGGAAAGTACAAAGAAAAGAATCTATCTAAACAGCCCCAACAGCAAGAGGAAAGGAAGCCAGAAAAATCACCATTTAGGAAAACCTAAATAAAACATAAGTATACTTCAAAGATTCAAATGCAGCATAAAACAAAACAAAACTCTAGGGAACTGAAAAACACACTTTTTTTGAGGTATAATTCACATATAACATTAGTTCCAGGTATAAAATATAATGATTCAATATTTGTATATATTACAAAATAATCACAATAAGTGTAGTTGACATCTGTCACCATAAACAGTTACAAATTATTTTGCTTTTCTTGTGATGAGAACTATTAAGATCTACACTCTTAGCAATTTTTCAATATGCAATACAGTATTAATAACTATAGTCACCATACTTTACATCCCCAGGACTTATTTATATTACAACTGGAAGTTTGTACCTTTTGTCCCACTTCACCCATTTTGCCCATTCCCCCCAAACCCTGGCAACTACTCTGTTCTCTGTATCTATGAGCTCACTCAGAGTTCTTTTGTGTTGTTTTGTTGTTGTTGTTATTTTCATTTCACATATAAGTGAGATCATATGGTATTTGTCTTTCTCTGACTTATTTCACTTAGTGTAATGTCCTCAAGGTCCGTCCATGTTGTCACAAATGGCAAAATTTCCTCTTTTTAACAACTGAATACTATTCCTCTGAGTGTGTGTGTGTGTGTGTGCGCGCGCGCGCACGCGTTTACCACATTTTCTTCACCCATTCATCCATTGATGGACACTTAGGTTATTTCCATGTTTGGCTATTGTAAATAATGCTGCCATTAACATGAGGTTGCAAATACCTAAAATACTTTATTTCTTAAAAAATTCAGTTGATGAACTGAAGGAAAGGATGGTTACTGATAGGAGATACATTAGTAGCCTAGAAAATAATGTGCAAGACATATCAGAGAAAAAAAACATGTAAATGCTAGATGAGGCCTGTGGAAAAAACCTTTTAAAATGGACAAAGTAGGTTAGTATTACCTTTTAAACCTTCTGTCCTTTCCTTTTTCATTGATTTGGAACTCATATGTGGTGCTGATGGTCAACAGCCATTTTGCAACCATGAGGGGACAGTATGAAGATAAAGAATGGTACAGAGAAAGATGGAAAAAATGTAGGTCTTTGCTCTGTTGAGGTGTAGTATCAATACCAACCATGTTCTCTCTACTCCCAAATTTATTTTGTGTGAGACAAACTCCTGTGAATTAAAGCCACTGTTGGTCAGATTTTCTGTTACTCACAAACAAATCCATTCCTGTTATAGCAGAATTACAAGCAGTGGGAAAAGATGAATTACTCAGTAAATGACTTTGGTACAGTACAACTGGCTTTTCATTAGAAAAAAATCAGATATGTATTGCACCATACACTAAAATAAATTCCTAATGAAATCAAAACACTTAAAAATACTCAACCAAAAAAAGAAATAGCAGAAAACATGGAAGAATCTTTAACCGTGGTCATTTTTAAGTCTTTTGTCATTTACAGACAGTTCTGGGTATACTCTGATGCATTTGCAAAAATGTTCCTATACAAGGGTTTCATCTTCAAGGAATTCATGGAAAAGACTCTGACAAGTACAGGTTTCTGGTAACTGACTATACTGCTGAACTGAATGAATAAGTATTTTCAGAACTCTAATGGAAAACTGATGAATTCATTAAAGTGCTAACAAAAGATCAAGATGAAAAAAATATTAATTACATGGGACTGAGTGAGCTGATGAGTATGATTATAATTGTGACTTTCTCTTTAAATAAAAAATCCCACAAGGACACAGAGGCAAAAAATATACAAATCAATTTTCACTGCAAAGTAAAGGAGCTGTTACAGTGGAGGATTACTGGACTGAACGTCAATATTATGACATAGTATGAGTGTTTCATGTTGGTAATTGCAATCATTGTTGCTTTCATTGTGGTCATCCATTTACAATGCTTGGTGTCAGTTTATCTCTCTCAGTGTGTGTGTGTGTGTGTGTGTGTGTGTGTGTGTGTGTGTGTGTGTGTGTGTGTGTGTGTGTGTGTGTGTGTGTGTGTGTGTGTGTGAAAAAAGAAAACATGGAAGAGAGTCCCTCCCATCAAGCCTCTTAGATAGCCTCATCCACCAGAGGGCAGACAGCAGAAGCAAGAAGAACTACAATCATGCAGCCTGTGGAACAAAAACAACATTCATAGAGAGATAGACCAGATGAAAAGGCAGACGGCTATGTACCAGATAAAGGAACAAGATAAAACCCCATAAAAACAACTAAATGAAATTGAGATAGACAACCTTCCAGAAAAAGAATTCAGAATAATGATAGTGAAGATGATCCAGGACCTCAGAAAAAGAATGGAGGCAAAGATCGAATGGAGGCAAAGATCGAATGGAGGCAAAGATCGAGAGGATGCAAGAAATGTTTAACAAAGACCTAGAAGAATTAAAGAACAAACAAACAGAGATGAACAATACAATAACTGAAATGAAAACTACACTAGAAGGAATCAATAGCAGAATAACTGAGGCAGAAGAACGGATAAGTGACCTGGAAGACAGAATGGTGCAATTCACTGCCACAGAACAGAATAAAGAAAAAAGAATGAAAAGAAATGAAGACAGCCTAAGAGACCTCTGGGACGACATTAAATGCAACAACATTCGCATTATAGAGGTCCCAGAAGGAGAAGAGAGAGAGAAAGGACCTGAGAAAATATCTGAAGAGATTATAGTCGAAAATTTCCCTAACATGGAAAAGGAAATAACCACCCAAGTCAAGAAGCACAGTGAGTCCCATATAGGATAAACACAAGAAGAAACATGCCGAGACACATAGTAATCAAACTGGCAAAAATTAAAGACAAGGAAAAATTACTGAATGCAGCAAGGGAAAAACGACAAATAACATACAAGGAAACTGCCATAAGGTTAACAGCTGATTTCTCAGCAGAAACTGTACAAGCCAGAAGGGAGTGGCATGATATACTTAAAGTGATGAAAGGGAAGAACCTACAACCAAGATTATTCTACCCGGCAAGAATCTCATTCAGATTCAATGGAGAAATCAAAAGCTTTACAGACAAGCAAGAGCTAAGAGAATTCAGCACCACCAAACCAGCTCTACAACAAAAGCTAAAGGAACTTCTCTAACTGGGAAACACAAGAGAAGAAAAGGACCTACAAAAACAAACCCAAAACAATTAAGAAAATGGTCATAGGAACATACATATCGATAATTACCTTAAAAGTGAATGGATTAAATGCTCCAACCAAAAGACACAGGCTTGCTGAATGGATACAAAAACAAGACCCATATATATGCTGTCTACAAGAGACCCACTTCAGACCTAGGGATACATACAGACTGAAAGTGAGGGGATGGAAAAAGATATTCCATGCAAATGGAAATCAAAAGAAAGCTGGAGTAGCTATACTCATATCAGATAAAATACTTTAAAATAAAGAATGGTACAAGAGACAAGGAAAGACACTACATAATGATCAAGGGATCAATCCAAGAAGATACAACAATTATAAATATATATGCACCCAACACAGGAGCACCTCAATACATAAGGCAACTGCTAACAGGTACAAAAGAGGAAATTGACAGTAACAGAATAATAGTGGAGGACTTAACATCTCACTTACACCAACGGACATATCATCCAAAATGAAATTAAATAAGGAAACAGACGCTTTAAATGACACAACAGACCAGATAGATTTAATTGATATTTATAGGACATTCCATCCAAACACAGCAGATTACACTTTCTTCTCAAGTGCGCACGGAACATTCTCCAGGACAGATCACAACTTGGGTCACAAATCAAGCCTCAGTAAATTTAAGAAAACTGAAATCATATCATGCCATCTTTTCTGACCACAAAGCTATGAGATTAGAAATGAATTACAGGGAAAAAACGTAAAAAAGACAAAAACATGGAGGATAAACAATACGTTACTAAATAACCAAGAGATCACTGAAGAAATCAAAGAGGAAATCAAAAAATACCTAGAGACAAATGACAATGAAAACACGACCATTCAAAACCTATGGGGTGCAGCAAAAGCAGTTCTAAGAGGTAAGTTTATAGCTATACAAGCCTAGCTAAAGAAACAAGAAAAATCTCACAAAAACCAATCTAACCTTACATCTAAAGAAACTAGAGAAAGAAGAAAAAACAAAACCCAAAGTTATCAGAAGGGAAGAAATCATAAAGATCAGAGCAGAAATAAATGAAATAAAAACAAAGAAAACGATAGCAATGATCAATAAAACTAAAAGCTGGTTCTTTGAGAAGATAAACAAAATTGATAAACCATTGCCAGAGTCATCAAGAAAAAGAGGAAGAGGACTCAAATCAATAAAATTAAAAATGAAAAAGGAGAAGTTACAACAGACACCGCAGAAATACAAAGCATTCTGAGACTACTACAAGCAACTCTATGCCAATAAAATGGACCACCTGGAAGAAATGAACAAATCTTAGAAAAGTATAATCTTCTAAGACCGAACCAGGAAGAAAGAGAAAACATGAACATACCCATCAGAGTAATGAAATTTAAACTGTGATTAAAAATCTTCCAACAAACAAAAGTCCAGGACCAGATGGCTTCACAGGTGACTTCTATCAAACACTTAGAGAAGCGCTAACACTCATCCTTCTCAAACTCTTCCAAAAAATTGCAGAGGACGGAACACTCCCAAACTCATTCTATGAGGCCACCATCACCCCGATACCAAAACCAGACAAAGATACTACAAAAAAAGAAAATTACAGACCAATATCACTGATGAATATAGATGCAAAAATCCTCAACAAAATACTAGCAAACGGAATCCAACAATACATTAAAAGGATCATACACCATGATCAAGTGCGATTTATTCCAGGGATGCAAGGGTTCTTCAATATACGCAAATCAATCAACGTGATACATCATATTGACAAACTGAAGAATAAAGACCATATGATCATCTCAATAAATGCAGAAAAAGTTTTTGACAAAATTCAACACCCATTTATGATAAAAACTCTCCAGAAAGTGGGCACAGAGGGAAGCTACCTCAACATAATAAAGGTCATATACGACAAACCCACAGCAAACATCATTCTCAATGGTGAAAAACTGAAAGCATTTCCTCTAAGATCAGGAATGAGACAAGGATGTCCACTCTCACCACTATTATTCAACATAGTTTTGGAAGTCCTAGCCACAGCAATCAGAGAAGAAAAAGAAATAAAAGGAATACAAATTGCAAAGAAGAAGTAAAACTGTCACTGTTTGCAGATGACATGATACTATAAATAGAGAATCCTAAAAATGCCACCAGATAACTATTAGAGCTAATCAATGAATTTGGTAAAGTTGTAGGATACAAAATTAATGCACAGAAATCTCTTGCATTCCTATACACTTATGATGAAAAATCTGAAAAAGAAATTATGGAAACACTCCCATTTACCACTGCAACAAAAAGACCTACCTAAGGAGACAAAAGACCTGTATGCAGAAAACTATAAGACACTGATGAAAAAATTAAAGATGATGCCAACAGATGGAGAGATATACTCTCTCCATAATCCATGTTCTTGGATTGGAAGAATCAATATTGTGAAAATGACTATACTACTGAAAGCAATATACAGATTCAATACAATCCCTATCCAATTACCAATGGTATTTTTTATGGAACTAGATCAAATCATTTTAAAATTTGTATGGAGACACAAAAGACCCCAAATAGCCAAAGCAGTTTTGAAGGAAAAAAACAGAGCTGGAGGAATCAGACTTCCTGACTTCAGACTATACTACAAAACTACAGTAATCAAGACAATATGGTACTGGCACAAAAACAGAAACATAGATCAATGGAACAACACAGAAAGCCCAGAGATAAACCCACGCACCTATGGTCAACTAATCAATGACAAAGGAGGCAAGCATATACAAGGGAGAAAACACAGTCTCTTCAATAAGTGGTGCTGGGAAAACCGGACAGCTACATGTAAAAGAATGAAATCAGAACACTCCCTAACACCATACACAAAAATAAAACTCAAAATGGATTCAAGACCTATATGTTAAGACCGGACACTATAAAACTCTTAGAGGAAAACATAGGAAGAACACTCTTTGACATAAATCACAGCAAGATCTTTTTTGATCCACCTCCTAGAGTAATGGAAATAAAAACAAGAATAAACAAATGGGACCTAAAGAAACTTCAAAGCTTTTGCACAGCAAAGGAAACCATAAACAAGATTAAAAGACAACCCTCAGAATGGGAGAAAATATTTGCCAATGAATCAACGGACAAAGGATTAATCTCCAAAATATATAAACAGCTCATGCAGCTCAATATTGAAGAAACAAACAACCTAATCCAAAAATGGGCAGAATACCTAAATAGACATTTCTCCAAAGAAGACATAGAGATGCCCAAGAAGCACATGAAAAGCTGCTCAACATCAACAATTATTAGAGAAATGCACATCAAAACTACAATGATCACCTCACACCAGTTAGAATGGGCATCATCAGAAAATCTACAAACAACAAATGCTGGAGAGGGTGTGGTGAAAAGGGAACCCTCGTGCACTCTTGGTGGGAATGTAAATTGATACAGCCACTATGGAGAACAGTATGGAGGTACCTTAATAAACTAAAAATAGAATTATCATATGATCCAGCAATCCCACTACTGGGCATATACCCAGAGAAAACCATAATTCAAAAAGACATATGCACCCCAATCTTCACTGCAGCACTATTTACAATAGCCAGGTCATGAAAGCAACCTAAATGCCCACTGACAGACAAATGGATAAAGAAGTTGTGGTACATATATACAATGGAGTATTACTCAGCCATAAAAAGGAATGAAATTTAGTCATTTGTTGAGACGTGGATGGATCTAAAGACTGTGATACAGAGTGAAGTAAGTCAGAAAGAGAAAAACAAATATCATATATTAACGCATGTATGTGGAACCTAGAAAAATGGTACAGATGAACTGGTTTGCAGGGCAGAAGTTGAGACTCAGATGTAGAGAACAAACATGTCCACCAAGCGGGGGAAACCGCGGTGGGGTGGGGATGGTAGTGTGCTGAATTGGGTGATTGGGATTGACATGTATACATTGATGTGTATAAAATTGATGACTAATTAGAATCTGTAGTATAAAAAAAGAAACAAACAAAAAAACAACTAATACTAAACTTTCTTTGGGTTATTTGTACGGAAATATGTTAATATAAATGTTTCAGACATTACATAAAATTTCTAAAAATCTTATATGTTGTGGTATAATGTTATAAGTCATAATTCTACTTATTACTTTAAAATGTATATCTCAGAAGTAAGTAAAAAAAGAAAAAAGGAAGAATAGTCTCAGAGTGGGGAAATCTTTTTTCCAAATATAATAAAAAACTCAGAAGTCATAAAGCACGAACAGATTCAATCAACATAAAAGTAATTTTTTTATATAAAAAAACACAACACTAAAAGCAAAGTCAAAGAAGTAACAACAGGATTTGGCTTCCAGTTAGAATATAGAAGGCTACAAACAATGAAAATAAGCTGAATCAACATAAAAAAATCATAGCTTTTCTTAAGCCCATCTTGAACTGAAGTAACCTGAATTCCAAAGAATGATAAGCCTTGCAAGAAAAGAGGAGACATACAAACTTTGTCATCTGTGGCAGAACCAAGGAAGAGAAAGGTAAGGTGAAATCAGGCAAAATGTTAACAAACTGTCAAAGATCAAGTGTCAGTGTAGAATAACAAGGAATTTGCACTCGCTCCAAAGCTATTTTTTGAGGTGACCACAGGTTTCAACTAGGTAATTAAAGCCTGAGACAGAAGAAAAGACAAAACCTTTATTAATGCAGGCCTACAGAGGATGATCCTCAATTGCTGGGGGACAGGTAAAAAACTCAGCTCACTTCTCCAGACCTTTCTCTCCTAAAAGCCAGAAACCTTAATCTGATGGGGGAGGATCAGTACACTGAGTCACTACTATGGCACAGCAAAGACCTACCACAGCTAGGAGAAGGGTAGAAGAAAAAATCCTTTAACTATGGGAGAGAGGGAGACAAAACACTGTCCTGGACCCTGAATCCTATACCAATACCAAACAGAGGTCTGCTGGCATTGGGAGGTGGATAGGAAATTCCCACCCAACGCCAACCACAGACACAGGCAAAGTTTAACTGCCATAGGAAGGAGGGTCAGGAAAGCTGAGAAGGTCCTTAAGTACCTCCAGGTACAGAAGACTTGCTTAAGATTTAGGCAGGACTAGGACAAAAGAGAATCCCCATGCCCTCATCATAGCACCAAGCAACAAGCCACACCACTCAGAAGTGTAGAGCAGGAGTACTCTGTGGCACAGGAGTGCAGAGAGAGCTGAAAGCTGAGGGTGCAGCATAAACGCTGAGAAAAAAAACCTCTGGTATCCTAAGCACAAGGCAACAGCAGCCTACAACTAGAAAAATCTGAAGCCTGTGGTATACTAAAGATAATGATAGCAATAATAGAACACCTAGCTCAATTCCTAACCACACTGAAAATGTATACTGTTTTGTCCTTTTTTTTTTTTTTTTTTTTTTTTTGCGGTACGCGGGCCTCTCACTGCTGTGGCCTCTCCCATTGCGGAGCTCAGGCTCCGGACGCGCAGGCTCAGCAGCCATGGCTCACGGGCCCAGCCGCTCTGCAGCATGTGCGATCTTCCCAGACCAGGGCACGAACCCGTGTCCCCTGCATCGGCAGGCGGACTCTCAACCACTGCGCCACCAGGGAAGCCTGCTTTTAATTTTTATATCATGTGCAAATATTGTGATTAAAAGGAAAAACATTTTGGGAAAAGGAAAATCTCCCATATCTACTTCAAAAGGCAGTTTCTTGCCTTACTCTGATACTAGTTATAAATTTCTTCCTGTTATATACACTTATACATGCCATGTGAAAAGAACAGTCTAGTCTAGTTAACGATGGACAGTAGGGTAATGAAAACTAGCATACTTCACAAACCAGTAATTTCTTTTCTCAATATAGCTAAGAAAATGAAATAACAATAATAAAATGAAGACAATAACCAAGTAGCCTAAATGGCTTATCCACACTAATATTTAGGTTCTTTGAGGACAGTCTCATTATAATGCTTTGCATAAGAAGTTTATTGATAAACTAATGAAAAGGTAAACCATATCAAATAAGTAACAGGTACAGAAAAGCAGAAAGAAACTTAGAGTAGGAAGAATATCAGGCAGAGACATGCAAGAAGGATAACATAGAGTAAACCAAAAAGGTCCAGTAAGAAAGCAATTCCTCTACGTATGTTCAGAAGAATAGAAGGGGAGAAATCTACAGCAAAATATAACATAATATAGCTAGTATTCATATGGTATGTGCTTTTCACGTATATGATCTTGTACTATCCATACACTGTGGTGACTCTTAGTATGTATAAAGATGAGAAAAATAAGTTCTAAAGAACCTGTCTTCCATCATAGAGCTACAGGGTTCTGGTTCTGGGATTGTAAAATCCATATATTCTCTACTCTACAATGGGGCTTCACCTGGTTTACTCCAGTAACCCTGGAGGACAGAAAGGTTGTCTAGTGAATATTCTTCCATGGGAGGAACACTTTGTTTCTGCTCCCAAACTAGAGACAAGAAACTAACGAAGTCTATTTTGGAAGTTTTGGGTACACTGATGGGGGGTGGGATAAAGGGTGTCAAGCTTCAGAGACAAGAGCCAACAACAAAAACTAGAAGACTGAGAGCCTCTGACTGGGATTAGAATAACCATCTTATAAGAGGTCCACTGCAAGGTAGAGCCATGCAGCTAACAGAGGTAGAAGGCTAACTGCCTAATCCCTAAGCATTTGATATTTGGGAACCCAATGTGGTCACAAACCATAGATATCTAAAGAGATAAAACACTCTCTAGGAATAAATCCAAGAGGCTTGATTTTTAACCCAGCGGATGGGCAATGTCACAAAAAAAGTTACCTATTTTTGGTGAAACATGGCTTTTGGTTCCCTAATTTCAACAGACTTACCCAAAGATATATACCACTATTGCTTAAAACAGTAATTTGCAAACACTTCTTTGAAGAAACTATACATCCACCCAAACATCTACCCGCCCATTTATCTATTCATACATTTATTAAGCAACAAATATGCTCTGGCACTACACCAGGTCCTTGGGCACATAAAGATGAGCAGAACAAGGGTCTTCTTCTAAGAATCTCTATTTTTTTTTCCAGCTTTATTGAGATATAATTGATAGATGACATTGTGTAAGCTTAAGGTATACAACATGTCGATTTAATACACATGTACTGGAAACTGATTACCATCATTGCATTAGCTAATATCTCCATCCCATCACATTGCTTTTTTTTTTTCTTTTTTTGGTGAGAACATTTAAGGTCTACTCTCTTACCAAGTTTCAAGTATGTAATACGTACTACTACTGTACATTAGATCACCAGAACTTATTCATCTTATAAATGGAAATTTATACTCTTTGACCAACTTCTCCCCATTTCTCCCATCCCCTAAAGAAACTCCATTTTAATTGAGAAGATGAACATGTAAAAAAATAGTAAGTGAATTAAATACAATGATAGGAACTTGACAAGCATACGTAGTACTTAGAAAGGAGTGTCAATTCTCTGCAGAAGCAACTGGGAAGGGGAAACAGGGTCAACAGCATTCTAGGCAGTAGCATTAGCGAAGGCCTATAAACAAAGATACAAAAAAGGGAGCACAGAGCTACTTTAAGTTTGGAATCTAAAACAGATTTTGTAACCAAGAAGAAAGATGGGGCTGGATCAAAAAAGGCTTAGGAAGCCAAACTTTATTCTAGAGACAGTAGATGGTCACTGAAGGATTTGCATCAACAGCTATGAGTTTTAAAAAAATATTTCTGGTTCCAATATGGAAAATAGAAGAAAAGGTGAAAGAAATGGAGCAAACAAAGGTGACTTACCACTGCAGTCAATCCAGAAACAGAAGGGTGAGGGCAGAGACAGTTTAAGATAGTAACAATAATGATAGACGAAATGGCAGGGTCATGATAAATATTCAAACGTTAAAGAAATAAAATCTACTGAAGTAAGTGACTGATGGACAAAAATGACTTCTGTTTCTGGTGTGGTCATCTCGGTGGGTTTATTCACAACAGGAAGCAAAGAATTCTTTTCCCCTGACTCCTGTAGGAGGCATAACTCTTTTGTTTAAGAATGCCTAATTAGGACTTCCCTGGTGGTGCAGTGAATAGGAATCCGCCTGCCAATGCAGGGGACATGGGTTCGAGCCTGGTCCGGGAAGATCCCACATGCCGCAGAGCAACTAAGCCCGTGCGCCACAACTACTGAGCCTGTGCTCTAGAGCCCGAGAGCCACAACTACTGAGCCAATGCACTGCAACTACTGAAGCCCATGTGCCTAGAGCCCGTGCTCCACAATGAGAAGCCACAATGAGAAGCCCGCTCACTGCAATGAAGAGTAGCCCCCACTCGCCACAACGAGAAAACCTGCGCAGCAACGAAGACCCAATGCAGCCAAAAATAAATAAATAAATAATTTAAAAAAAAGAATGCCTAATTAGTATGTCCCATTAGAAGAGACTGACATCCTTTAATTCATAAATGATTGATACAGAATATCCTATTTCCACACCTCAGGCCACAGTGGTATCTACATCAAATAAATACAAAATTTCAGGAACACATCGTCAACAAATACCAAAACCTTTAAGTGGCAAGTTGACATAAGCATAATGTTAATAAAATGCCAAATTACTTGAGACTTGAAAAGGGAAAAGTAGTTTTACAAAAATTCAATAGTTTTCACCTTAAACAACTGATCAATCTTAGCATCACTAATAAGTGGACAACCTGACATCATGAGCTAGCTGTGACAAAATGTAAAGTACACAGCATCACCTACGAAATTATCTTGCCAAAACATGTAAATGTAACCTAATGAAGTCACTAGACCTAACTTTCAGGTACAAAATACAGGAGATATAGGGATAAGTTAAATGATACCATGAGGGGGAAAAAAAATTAGATAAATAAAAATGTGAGGTATTTTTTAAGACAACTAGGTTGTCACCAAACGTTAACGTGATACAAATAAACACCAAAAAAAAGCGGGGGAACTGTTTCATATTTCAAAAAAGTCCTGAAAACACAACAATCAAATGTGATATGTAGGGACTTCCCTGGTGGCGCAGTGGTTAAAGATCCTCCTGCCAATGCAGGGGAAACAGGTTCGATTCCTGGACTGAGAAGATCCCACATGCCGTAGAGCAACTAAGCCCATGTGCCACAACTACTGAGCCTGCGCTCTAGAGCCTGTGCTCTGCAACAAGAGAAGTCACCAATGAGAAGTCTGTGCACTGCAATGAAGAGCAGTCCCTGCTCACTGCAACTAGAGAAAGCGCAGGTGCAGCAACGAAAACCCAAAGCAGCCAAAATATAAATTAATTTTAAAAAATGCAATATGTAAATTGGTGTGCTTTACTTCTCTGTTGTCTAATATCCTAGGTATGCTTCTACCAAGGGGCCACTTGCCTTTGTTGTTTTCTCTTCCCCTGGATATATGCATGGATGCTCCATCACCTCCTTCAAGTCTTTATTTAAGGTCACATTCTTACAGGGTTTTCCTGACCATCCCATTTAAAATAATCCTTCTCTTCCCAATTTCTTCATTCTTCTCTGTTTTATTATTCTGCATAGCATTTATTATTTGTCATACTATAATAGTTTGCCTATGTATGTTATTCATTAGCTTTTCCCCCAAACTAAAACGTAAAGTCCAGGAGGGCTGGGATTTTCGCTTGGTTTATTCAGTGCTATATCCTCCATGCTTGGAATGGTTAACAGACAGTCAAGTATTTCTTGGTCAAATGAATGAATCACCACGAAAACAATACTGTCAAAATGGGTCTAAAATAATGGTAAAAGCATATCTAAATGATCCCTACAGATATTTTTTTCCTTAATCATAAATCTTGACAATCTGTGTTTCTTTAGGCACAGACAGAAATGAGGAAAATAGGTAAAGTCAAACCAGCAACGGGACTACCAATATCACTCCTTTTAAATATGTCCTACTAATAATTGACATCAATTATTTACATGAAGTGCTACCAAATGTCAGGCCACTACTCTCAACCATGCATCTTCACAAACATTTCATGAAGAGTGGTAAATGATTAATGGGTTTATAAGAAAAAAATGTTTACAAAATTCAAGACATTGATTACCTCTGAGGTGAAGCATTTTAGTATTCTTAGTAATATTTCAGTTGTTAAGCAGGGGGGTGGGAGATTTACATATATTACATGTTACACACATTCTTTTATTGTAGCAAATGACATGTAATTTTTTTAAGTGGGTGCATTAAAGTATTTGAAACTATCCACATTAACATCTTCGAGTTCCTGAAATCACCAGAAGAAATCCCAAATTCTGGAGTACAATTATCTGAATTATCACAATGTTACAGTCCTTGTTTAACATCTGTTAATTTACATATCACAGTGATTAGTAGAGTTTTTCATTTTAATTTTTCCTCAGAAAGTCAGAATGCATAATAACTGTGTGTCAGGGGAACAAAGAAAAGGATATACTTCTTATCTTTGGAAAGATCCAGTAGAAAACATTTTTATGAAACAAAACTGAGTGGCTTATATAAATTTTATCATTAAATATATCCTCTGAACTTTTAAAATAAGTCCTATTGTACATTTAAAAACAACCAAAAAATAACTATAAAGATTAATTATTTAGATTATTTTGGCTGACTGCCATGATGCACTTAAAGAAAAACTGTTCTTTACTATCAGACCTCTGCGAATTAAGTCCAAACTAATTTCCAATTTTGGCAAAACC
This sequence comes from Globicephala melas, assembly GCF_963455315.2. Classification (NCBI taxonomy): domain Eukaryota; kingdom Metazoa; phylum Chordata; class Mammalia; order Artiodactyla; family Delphinidae; genus Globicephala; species Globicephala melas. Next base: position 128,413,898 of record NC_083317.1, on the reverse strand, counting down.
TCAGACTTTTTTAAAGTATCAGGAAATTCACTTGGCCCACAGAGACATATGTACACCAATTAAGAAACACTATAAAAATACATTTGGAAAGAACAATTTTACAAATCAATTCAACAAAAATGTCACTATAATCTTATCTCTGTATCTCTAGCATTTATCTAGGACACTGTCTCATGTACTTAGGAGGAAAACAATGTTTTTGGACATGGCTCATTTATTAGTATTAAATCCAATCTCCTTAGTCTAGTCTACAAGGCTATTATTCACTCTCTCCAGCTTTGTATCTTGCTGTTCCTTCTATACATCCAAAACTCCATCTTCTCTATAAGCTCCTTCCTGGTTTTACTGCTGAACTTCGATTTATTTTTGAAAATCTAATTTCACACCTAAATAATCTGTGAAGCACTCACACCTCAAATAATGAACTCATCCTTTGGCTTCTCAATGGGTCTTATATTTCTTAACTATTGAACTTGTCAAGGTATTACTGCTATTAGTTTACAAAGTTCTTTCCTCATTTAGAACATGAACTCACTGTCTAGAGCTATAACTTTGTTGATCTCTAAATATATAGTTCCTAACTAAAAACTGGACATACATTAAGTATTCAATAAATGTATACTGAACAAATAATTAAAAAAATGAATCCCATATAAGTTTGAAAGATCAAACAGTTCATTTGTTTAACACTTGTTAAAATAGAAAGTGCAATAAATGTGTATCATTTATGTCACAGTAAAATAATGTTTTTGTAGTTATGTTTTAAAACTGAAGGATACCAATGCTTGAAATTACCATGAGGTAATTATAACCTCAATATACAGTTGATCATGACTAATCCAGATGGGGAGTTAATCTACTCCCCACTGATACAAATGTTATTGTTGAGCTATACTTGGGTTTATGACTATCTCATTTAAGCATTTCTCATAATAAGAGTGATGCCTCAGAAAACTCAATCTAAAAAGATTTAATATTAATCAACAGAATATAACTGGTCCTTTAAAAAATACTAGTTTAATTCCATAACTCATTCAGTCAGTCCTAAGACACTGGTAATAAAAACCACCAGAAATTGATTTTATGACTGAAGGTGTGAGTAGAAAGAGCACAACTGTTACTTGAGTACCCTTCCCCAGCTACTTCAGATTATACACTTAGAGTTATATACCAGGCAGAATACAGTAGTGGCTATCAGTATGAACTTAGGAGCTAGATGATCTGGGTACAATTCCTGGCTTTGCCATTTACTAGCTGTGTGACCTCAGGCAAGTTTCTTAACCCTTTTTGCCTCAATTTTCTCATCTGTGAAAAGGCGGTAACAATAATATAGAAGACATACCTCATAAAAATGTTGAGAATTACATATATGTAAAGTACTTACAATGGTGCCTGGCACATAGTAAATATGATATCTGTATTTGCTACTATTACTGTTCAACATATTTCCTGCTGGCTCCAATACATTACACTGCAAGCTTCACAGCTGTAATACTATTTCCTGTCTTACACCTTTTCACATTACAAATTGGTTACAATTTCTTGAGTTTTCATTAGTTTTCTACATGATTGCTCCTTTGTCTTGGCATTTTTCATATCCAACTTTGCTTCCTTTCTTTAATATTGTTTACCTTCCTCAACTTGGAGTAGTCTCCAAAGTGATACAGACAACACAAACTGAGAGGTGCACTGCAAAAAATATTAGAACTTCTATTTTTATCTAAAAATCAGAAACAAGATATTTAAATATAGAGAATAAGATTGGTATGCCCTCGCTAGGTTCATATTTCAGATTGTTTTTGTCACAGATGGTATTTGAGGTATCCCAGTAGAATAAGAATAGATCAGTGCTCTAAAGGATTGACATTAGAAATGGAACTCTTCACTGGTTTGTTCATTTTGTAAGTTACTTATGACCACTGCAATAGATTTATGATTTATACTATTTATTTTTAACTCTTCACAAAATGGAAATGCAGATTTCTAGAGAAAACAGACACAAAAACAAATATCTGAATATGTAATCACAAGTGAATAACAGAAATGAGGAGACACTGACACTTCTTGCACAAGCTCTTCTTAGACCACTGATTATGAGCTAATGACATTTGTCATTAGAAACTGACTTACTCATACGTGTACTCATACGGGCAAGTAATTATATATATATATACATGCTTCAACAAACACTAAACGTTAATGAACAAGGACTACACACTCAGTCTACTCATAAAAGGATGAAAAGAAAATAAAAATTTATTTTTATTTATTAGGTATTTAGGAAATAAACTTAGTTCAGAACTAAGAAAGTCTGCAACAATCGCCAGGCAGCAACTTCTTAAGCACTTTCCTTACAAGATAAGAACTCAAGCCTTTTGAGAAAAAGTATGGGGAAGAGGGAGACATGGACAGAATAATTTAGCCTGTTCATAAGTTTTCACTATTAGGAATTTAGGATAAAAATGCTTTACTGATGGAATGTACAATCAAAAATATTTAGAGACTTTAATTTGGGACTAGAAGTAAATTCAGCTTTACTCTACCACATTTTGGCATCTCTTTACATTTTCTCAGTTTGTACTATTTAACCATTTTTACATTTCATAATATTTTTAATCCTTTGATTAATAACTGCTCAAATGGATAAGCAACTGAAAAGTTCTATACTTAAGGTTAAATAAACAAATTCACAGAAGCATGTATGATTAGAAATGAGAAGAGAAAAAAGCTACAAGATTAAGTCATATCATTATAAAAGAGCACAATAAACAAAATTTCTATTTATAATTGTGAGCAGAGCAAAACAAAATAACAGACAAGAATGAAAGGCACTAAGTGCATAGAGTTGATTCGTGAACAATACAGGTTTGAACTGTGCAAATCCACACAAATTTTTTCAATAAATATATTGGGAAATTTTTTGTAGCTTTGCGAAGATTTGAAAAAACTCGCAAACCACAGCCTGCCTAATAAAAAAAATTAATAAAAATAGGAATGTCATGAATACCATTTATTTTATCACAACCATAAAATATACATATATTATAAAAAGTTAAAATGTATCAAAACTTACCCACACAAACACTTACAGACTGTCACATGGCGCCATTTGCAGTTGGGAGAAATGTAAACAAACGTAAAAATGCAATATTAAAACATAACTGTGTAAAATTAACTACAGTACATACTGTATTGCTGTCATAATTTTGTAGCCACTTCCCGTTCCTATCTTTAGTGAGCACCGGCTTACAATGCTATGTGAGACTAATCATCTCCATGTAAGCAGTTTATTTCTTCAGTAAATTGCATAATTGCAGTAAAAAGTGATTTCTTGAGGTTCTTGCATATTTAACATCATATTTAGTGCAATTCCGTAAACCTTAAATAATACCATGGGACCCACATGAAGTGCTACTAATGATGATGAAAGTGCTCCCCCAAAGCAGAGAAAAGTCATAACATTACAAGACAAAGTCGAGTTGCTTGATATGTGCCATAGATTGAGGTCTGCAGCTGTGGCTGTCCACCATTTCAAAATAAATGAATCCAGCATAACGACCATTTTAAAAAGAAGAGAAAATTCGTGAAGTCATCACTGTAGCTACACCAGCAGGCATGAAAACCTTGTACTTTTCTGATGTATCTTTTTATTTCATATTAAATCCAGTTCTTATGTTGGTGCTGGACTGCTTGAAGAAAGGCATACCTATAGACTCTTATATGAGTGGAGGAAACGCAGTCATTATATGAAAACTTAAAGCAAAAGCAAGATAAAGGGTCTAAAGCTGGAGAATTTAATGCCTGCAAAGGATGGTTTGATAATTTTAGAAAAAGGGTTTGCTTTAAAAAATGTCAAGATAACGGGCAAAGAAAATTCTGCTGACCAAGAGGCAGCAGACAACTTACAAGTCACCATTAAGAAAATCATTGAGTAGAAAGGATATCTCCCAGAAAAGATTTTTATTTTTTATATTTTTTGTTGAAATATACTTATTTCCAATGTTGTGTTAGTTTCAGGTATACAGCAAAATGATTCCAGTGTGTGTATATATATATATATATATTTATATATATGTAAATATACCTGCATTTATTACTTATATATATGTTTCTTTCTTTACATTCTCTTCCATTACAGGTTATTACAAGATATTAAGTATGGTTCCCTTTGCTATACACAAGGTCCTTCTTGGTTATCTATTTTATATTTAGTAGTGTGTATATTTTAATACCAAACCCCTAATTTATTCATCCCCCCTTTCCCTTTGGTAACCATAAGTTTGTTTTCTATGTCTGTGAGTCTATTTCTGTTTTGTACATAAGTTCACTTGTATCTTATTTTTTAGGTTTCACATATAAGTGATATCATATGATATTTGTCTTTGGTTTACTTCACTTAGTATGATAATCTCTAGGTCCATCCATGTTGCTGCAAATGGCATTATTTCATTCTTTTTTATGGCTGAGTAATATTCCATCTCTCTCTCTCTCTCTCTCACTCACACACACACACACACACACACACACACACACACACACACACACACACCACTCTTCTTGATCCATTCACTTGTCAGTGTACACTTATGTAGCTTCCATGTCTTGACTATTATAAATAGTGCTGCTGTGAACATTGGGGTGCATGTATCTTTTCAAATTATGTTTTCCTCTGGATATAATCCCAGGAGTGGGATTGCAGGATCATACGTTAGCTCTATTTTTAGTTTTTTAAGGAACCTCCATATACTGTTCTCCATAGTGGCTGTACCAATTTACATTACCGCCAACTGTGTAGGAGGATTCCCTTTTCTCCATACCTTCTCCAGCATTTATTATTTATAGACTTTTTGATATTGACCATTCTTTTTTTTGTTTTGTTTTTGTTTTGAGGTATGTGGGCCTCTCACTGTTGTGGCCTCTCCCGTTGCGGAGCACAGGCTCCGGACGCGCAGGCTCAGCGGCCATGGCTCAAGGGCCCAGCCGCTCGGAGGCATGTGGGATCTTCCCGGACCGGAGCACGAACCCGTGTCCCCTGCATCGGCAGGGGGACTCTCAACCACTGTGCCACCAGGGAAGCCCTGATATTGGCCATTCTGACTGGTATGAGCTGATACCTTATTAGAGTTCTGATTTGCACTTCTCTAATAATTAGCAATGTTGAGCATCTTGTCATGTGCCATGTGTATGTCTTCTTTGCAGACATGGCTTTTTACATCTTCTGCCCATTTTTTGATTTGGTTGTTTTGTTTTTATGAACTTGAGCTGTATGAGATCTTTGTATATTTTGAGGATTAATCCCTTGTCAGTTGCATCATTTGCAATTTTCTACCATTCTGTAGGTTGTCTTTTTGTTTTGTTTATGGTTTCCCTTGCTGTGTAAAAGCTTTTAAGTTTAATTAGGTCCCATTTTTTAATTTCTGTTTTTATTTCCATGACTCTAGGAGATGGATCCAAAAAGATATTGCTATGATTTATGTCAAAGAGTGTTCCGCCAATGTTTTCATCTAGGAGTTTTATAGTATCCAGTGTTACATTTTGGTCTTTTTAAAAATAATTTATTTATTTTATTTTTGGCTCCATTGGGTCTTCATTGCTGCGTGTGGGCTTTCTCTAGTTGTGGTGAGTGGGGGCTACTCTTCACTGCAGTGCATGGGCTTCTCATTGTGGTGGCCTCTTGTTGCAGAGCATGGGCTGTAGGCACGTGGGCTTCAGTAGTTGTGGCCTGCAGGCTCTAAAGTGCAGGCTCACTAGTTGTGGCGCTCAGGCTTAGTTGCTCCACAACATGTGGGATCTTCCCAGACCAGGGCTCCAACCCATGTCCCCTGCATTGGCAGAAGGATTCTTAACCACCAGTTAAGTCCTACATTTTGGTCTTTAATCCACTTTGAGTTTATTTTTGTGTACGGTATTAAAGAATGATCTAATTTTATTTATTTACATATAGTTGTCCAGTTTTCCCAGCACCACTTACTGAAGAGACTGTCCTTTCTCCACTGTATATTCTTGCATCCTTTGTCGTAGATTAATTGACCATAGGTGCGTGGTTTTATTTTTGGTCTTTCTATCATGTTCCATTGATCTGTATGTCTCTTTTTGTGCTAGTACCATACTGTTTTGATAACTGTAGCTTTGTAGTATAGTATGAAGACAGGGAACCTGATTCCTCCAGCTCTATTGTTCTTTCTCAAGATTGCTTTGGCTATTTTGGATCTTCTGTGCTTCCATACAAATTAATTTTTTTTTATTCTAGTTCTGTGAAAAATGTCATTGGTAACTTAATAGGAATTGCACTGAATCTGCAGATTGCCTTGGGCAAATAGTCATTCTGACAATGTTGATTCCTCCGATCAAAAAACATGATATAGCTTTCCATCTGTTTGTGTCATCTTCGATTTCTTCCATCAGCGTTTTATACTTTTTGGAGTACAGGTCATTTGCCTCCTTTTCTAGGTTTATTCCTAGGTTTTTTGTTTTTTTGTTTCTTGGGGTTTTTTTGATGCAATGGTAAATGGGATTGTGCTTTCTCTTTCTAAATTTTCATTGTTAATGTACAGAAATACAACAGATTTCTGTGTATTAATTTTGTATACTGCAACTTTACCAAGTTCATTGATGAGCTCTAATAGATTTCTGGTTATGTCTTTAGGATTTTCTATGTATAGTATCATGTCATCTGCAAACAGTTACAGTTTTACATCTTCTTTTCCAAGTTGGATTACTTTTATTTCTTTTTCTTCTCTGATTACCTTGTCTAGGACTTCAAAACTATGTTGAATAAAAGTGGTGAGAGTGGACATCCTTCTGTTCCTAATCTTAGAGGAAATGCTTTCAGCTTTTCACCACTGCATATGACAGTAGTTATGCATTTGTCATATATGGAGTTTATTATGTTGAGGTATGTTCCCTCTCTGCTCACTTTTTGGAGTTTTTATCATAAATGGATGTTGAATTTTATCAACAGCTTTTTCTGCATCTATTGAGATGATCATATAGTTTTTATTGTTCAATTTGTTAATGTAGTGTACCACACTGATTGACTTGCAGATATAGGAAAATCCTTGCATCTCTGGGATAAATCCCATTTGATCATGGTGTATGATCTTTTTAATGTATTGTTGGATTCAGTTTGCTTGTATTTTCCTGAGGAATTTTGTGTCTGTGTTCATCAGTGATATAGGCCTGCAAATTTCTTTTTATGTGGTATCTTTGTCTGGCATCAAGCTGATGGTGGCTTCACAGAATGAGCTTGTAAGTATTCTTTCCTCTGCAATTTTTTGAGATAGTTTCAAAAGGATAGGTGTTAACTCTCCTTTAAGTATCTGACAGAATTTGCCTGTGAAGTTATCTGGTCCTAGACTTTTGTTTATTGGGAATTTTTAAATCACAGATTCAATTTCAGTACTTGTAACTGGTCTGTTCCTATTTTCTGTTTCTTCCTGGTTCAGGCTTGGGAGATTGTACCTTTCTAAGGATTTGCCCATTTCTTCTAGGTTGTCCAGTTCTTTGGCATATAGTTGCTTGTAGTAGTCTCTTATGGTCCTTTATTTCTATGGTGTCAGTTGTAACTTCTCCTTTTTAATTTCTAATTTTATTGATATGGGTCCTCTCCCTTTTTTTCTTGATGAGTTTGGCTAAAGTTTTATCAATTTTTTTTTTTTTTTTTGCGGTACACGGGCCTCTCACTGTTGTGGCCTATCCTGCTGCAGAGCACAGGCTCCGGATGCGCAGGCTCAGCGGCCATGGCTCACGGGCCCAGCCGCTCCACGGCATGTGGTATCTTCCCAGACCGGGACACGAACCCGTGTCCCCTGCATCGGCAGGCGGACTCTCAACCAGTGTGCCACCAGGGAAGCCCAAGTTTTATCAATTTTAAAAAATATTTTCAAGGAATCAGCTTTTAGTTTTGTTGATCCTTTCTATTGTTTTTATAGTCTCTATTTCATTTATTTCTGCTCTGACCTTTATACTTACTTTCCTTCTACTAACTTTGGGTTTTGTTTGTTCTTCTTCCTCCGGTTGCTTTAGGTGTAAAGTCAGGTTGTTTATTTGAGATTGTTCTCGTTTCCTGAGGTAAGCTTGTATAGCTATAAACTTCCCTCTTAGAACTGCTTTTGCTGTGTCCCGTAAGTTTTGCATTGTCCTGTTTTTGTTTTCATTTGTCTTTAAGTATATTTTCTGATTTCCTCTTTGACTTCTTCAGTGATCCATTGGTTGCTTACTACAATACGTTTAACCTCCAAGTGTTTGTGCTTTTTGCAGTTCTTTTTCTTGTAGTTGGTTTCTAGCCTCATAGCATTATGGTCAGAAAAGATGCCTGATAAAATTACAACTTTCTTAAATTTACTGAGGCTTGCTTTGTGGCCCAGCATGTGACCTCCCCTGGTGAATGTTCCTTGTACACTTGAAAAAAATGTGTATTCTGCTGATTTTGGATGGAATGCTTTATGAATTTCAATCAAATCCATGTAGTCTAAGGTGTCATTTAAGGCCTGTGTTTCTTTATTGATTTTCTGTCTGGATAATCTGTCCACTGACGTTAGTGGGGTATTAGAGGATCCCACTATTATTGTGTTACTCTCAATTTTTCCTTTTATGTCTGTTAGCATTTGCCTTATACATTGAGGTGCTCTTATTTTGTATGCATATATTTACAGTTATATCATCTTGGATTGATCCTCTGATCATTATGTGGTATCCTTGTTTGTCTCTTGTAACTGTCTTTATTTTAAGGTCGATTTTGTCTGATATGAGTATTGCTACTCCAGCTTTCTTTTGATTTCCGTTTCCATGGAATACCTTTTTCCATCCCCTCACTTTCAATCTGTATGTGCCTATAGATCTGATGTGGTTGTCTTGTTGGCAGCATATATATGGGTCTTGTTTTTGTATCCATTCAGCCAGCCTATGTCTTTCGGTTGGAGCATTTAATCCATTTACCTTTAAGGCAAATACCCATATGTATGTTCTTATTGCCATTTTGTTAATTGTTTTGGATTTGTTTTGGTAGGGCTTTTTTCTCCTTTTGTCTTTTGTTCTCTTTTCTTGTGATTTGATGACTTTCTTTAGTGTTGTGTTTTGATTACTTTTTCTTATTTCTGTGTATATCTACTATAGATTTTTGGTTTACCATGAGAGTTTGATATAGCAATCTATACATATAATGATTGTTTTAGGTTGTTGATCTCCTAATTTCTAATGCATTTGAAATATCCTGCATTTACACTCTCCTCCTTTCACAATTATTGGTTTAGATATCATATGTGTGTGTGTGTATAATTTCCTACCTTTACTGTATGCCTTTATTGGTAAGCTTTCCCATTTCATAATTTTCTTTCTTCTACTTGTGGACTGTTCTTTTCTGCCTAGAGAAGTTGGTTAGCATTTGTTGTAAATCTGGTTTGGTGGTGCTGAACTCTCTTAGCTTTTGGTTGTCTGTAAAGCTTTTGATTTCTTCACTGAATCTGAACAAGAGCCTTTCTGGGTAGCATATTCTTGGCTGTAGGTTTTTCCTGTTCATCACTTTAAATATATTATGCCACTCCCTTCTGGTCTGCAGAGTTTCTGCTGGAAAATCAGCTGATAACATTATGGGGGTTCCCTTGTGTGTTACTTGTTGATTTCCCCTCATTGTTTTTTAATATTTTCTCTTTATGTTTAATTTTTGTCAATTTGATACAATGTAGCTTGGTTGTGATCCTCTTTGGGTTGATCCTGTATGGTACTCTCTGCTTCCTAGACTTGGGTTACTGCTTTCTTTCCCATGTTAGGAAAGTTTTCAGCTATTATCTCTTCAAATATCTTCTCAGGCCCTTTCTCTCTTTTTTCTCCTTCTGGGACTCCTATAAGGCGAATGTTGGTACATTTGGCATTGTCCCAGAGGTCTCTTAAACTATCCTTTTTTCTTTCGATTTTTTTTTTCTTTATTCTGTTTCACAGCAGTGATTTCCACCACTCTGTCTACCAGTTCACTTATTTGTTCTTTTGCCTCATTTATTCTACTGATTACTTCTAGTGTATTTTTCATTTCAGTTATTGTATTTTTTTTAATTTATTTTTATTTTTGGCTGTGTTAGGTCTTCGTTGCTGTGCGTGGGTTTTCTCTAGTTGCAGCAAGCGGGAGCCACTCTTTGCCGTGGTGTGCAAGCTTCTCATTGTGGTGACTTCTCTTGTTGGGAGCACGGGCTCTAGATGCGCAGGCTTCAGTAATTGCGGCTCATGGGCTCTAGAGCACAGGCTCAGCAGCTGTGGCGCATGGGCTCAGCTGCTCCGCAGCATGTGGTATCTTCCCAGACCAGGGCTTGAACCTGTGTCTCCTGCACTGGCAGGCGGATTCTTAACCACTGCGCCGCCAGGGAAGCCCCAGTTATTGTATTCTTTAACTGTGTTTAGTTGTTATTTTTTCTAATCCTTTGTTAAAAACTTTCTTGTAACTTCTCACTCTGTGCTTCCATTCTTTTCCCAAATTCCTGGATCATCTTTCCAATCATTACTCTGAACTCTTTCTCAGGTAGATTGCCTATCTCCATATCATTTCGTTGTTTTGGGGTTTTACCTTATTCCTTCATCTGGAACATATTCCTTTGCTGACTCATTTTGTCTAAACTTCCGTTTGTATTTTTATGTATGTGGAAGGTTAGTTATGTGTCTTGACCTTGAAGAAGTAGCCCTCTGTAGGGGATGTCCTATGTGTCCCAGTAGTACAGCTCCTCTCGTAACTCAATGGCCAGTTATCAGCTGGTCCCATGGTAGGTTCTGACCTGTGTTTGTGGACTCAGTTCCACAGGTTTGGGGACTGTGCATTTCTTGCTTCTATTGTCTACCCCCTGGTGGGTGAGGCTAGTCTAGAGGCTTGTGGGGGCTTCCTGGTGGGAGGGGCTGGTGTCTGCCCCCTGGTGGGTAGAGTTGGGTCTTGGCCCTCTGGTGGGCAGGGCCATGTCAAATGGCATGCCTAGTGGTGGCTATGGGCTCAGGAAGTCTTTAGGAAGCCTGTCTGTTGATGCGTGGGACCACGTTCCAGCCCTGTTGGTTATCTGGCCTGACGTGTCCCAGCACTGGAGCCTACAGGCTGTTGGGTGGGGCCAGGTCTTGGCACTAATGTCCCAAGCAAGATGTCAGCCTTCAGATGATTTTTCCCGGATATGTTCACCACCAACTTTTATGCCCCAAGAGAGAGCCACAGCCACCCCCTGTCTCCCCAAGAGGCCCTCCAAGACCAGTGGGCAGTTCCGGCCCAGGTGCCTTTGAAGTCACTGCTTTTTCCCTGTGTCTTGGTGATCAAAAGACCTCGTGTGCATCATCCAAGAGTGGAGTCTGGTTTCCCGAGTTCTGTGGAGCTCCTGTGGTCAAGAGATGCTGGCCTTTAAAGCCAAATGCTCTGGCAGCTCCTCCTCCTGATGCCAGACTCCCCCCCGCTGGGGAGCCTAATGTGGGGCTCAGAACTCTCACTCCTGTGGGAGAACTTCTGTGATATAATTATTCTCCAGCTTCTGCGTCACCCACCCAGGGCATATGGGATTTGACTATATCATGAGTGCACCCTTCCTACCATCTCGTCTTCTCTGTCTTTGAATGTAGAATATCTTTTTCGTAGGCTCCAGTCTTTTTTATTGATGGTTGTACAGCAATTAGTTATGATTTTGGTGTTCTCGTGGGAGGATGTGAGCTCAAGGTCTTCTACTTTGCCATCTTGTTTTCTCTCCTGGCCTGATCAGAATGGGGTGCTGGCTGGGACTAGGCAGAGCTGCAGAACCCAGCTTGGCATCAGCAGTGCCAGCAGCTGCTCTCCAGGAGCATGGCAGATCCCTCGCTGCCTGTAGCCAGGTGTTTTTATACAAATCCTGGTAGCAGGCGAGGAGCTCAGCTTCGCTGGACTGGTGATCTCAGCTGCAGCCTCAGTCTCTGGAGTGAGCTGGGAGTCCCAAACATCCTATCCTAGTCAACAAAACTGCTGAAAAGAAAAACTTTTTTCTTTTCCAGCTTGGGTCCTGCAGAGACAGCCTACAAATTAACTGACAATTGACAAACTTACTGGAGAAGAGACATTTACACTTGCACGTGGGAGTTGCTCAGTGATAGGTAAGTCTGCCTCAACAGGTTTTTAATGCAGAAGAAAGCGCCCTACTTGGGAAAAAATCATCACAAACAACATTATTAGTAAGGAAGATAAGCGAGCACCAGGACTTAGGTAAGAAGGCACAGGCTAACTCTACTTTTTGTGCACATGCAAGTCAGGTTTATGATCAGGACTGCTCTTATCTGTAAAGCTACAAACTCCCAGGCCTTGAAGGGAAAATATAACACCAGCTACCAGTCTTTTGGTTGTAGAACAAGAATCCATGGACAATGAGAACCCTTTTCTGGATTGGTTCCATCGATGCTTTGTCCTTGAAGTTGGGAAGTACCTTGCAAGTAAGGAACTGACTTTTAAAATTCTTTTTATAATGAACAATGCCCCTGGCCACCCAGAACCCTATGAGTTCAACACCAAAAGTGTCAAAGTGATCAACTTGCTCCCAAACACAGTATTTCTAATTCAGTCTCTAGATCAAGGAGTCATAAGGGTCTTTAAGGCTCATTACACACAGTACTCTATGGAAAGGATTGTCAGGGCTATGGAAGAGGACCCCCATAGAGAGAACATCATGAAAGTCTGCAAGGACTACACCACTGAAGCTGAAGATGCCACTGTTGTTAGAGAAAAAGCCATTGTTGTTAGAGAAAGCTACCAGGCCCGAAATAATGAATTCCTGCTGGAGATAAATTTTGCCCAGATGTTGTGCATGACTTCACAGGACTAAGGACAGAGCCGATCAAAGAAATCATGAAAGAGACTGTGGATATGGCAAAAACGGTCGGGGTGGAGTGGAGCGGGCAGTGAAGAGTTTTAAGATATGAATCTTGAAGAAATTCAAGAGCTAACAGACACTACACCAAAGGAATTAAGAGAAGATGACTTGATGGAGATGAGTGCTTCCTAACCAGTGCCGTACAATGAGGAAAAAGACATAGAAGAAGCATTGCCAGAAAACAAATGACATTAGACAATCTGGTACAAGGGTTCTGCTTACTCAACACTGCTTTTAACTTCTTTTACAACATGAACCCTTCTGTGATATGGGCATTGAAACTGTAGCAAATGGTGGAAGAAGGACTGGTACTATGTTAGAGAAATGAAAAAGCAAAATTCAAACAGAAATTATGATGTATTTCCATAAAATTACACCAAATATGCCTGCCTCTCCTGCTTACCCTTCCACCTCCTCCACCTCTGCCATCCCGGAGACAGCAAGACAAACCCCTCCTCTTCCTCAGCCGACTCAATGTGAAGACGATGAGGATGAAGACCTTTGTGATGATCCACTTCCATTTAATGAACAGTAAATAATCACCATGCCATACACTTAATAAACATATCTGTTGTATATGTGTGTGTCTCCATGTGAAAATATAGTGACTGTATGGCAAGAACTGTATGAGACACTCGTGTCATCATCATCATTGCCTAACTATTCATTGTGTAGAGCTTCGTGTGCAAGACTTGTATTGAAGTGGATAGCCTACCCATACATAGGCATAAGGTGAGTGATATTTAATATATACTGTTCTATAACTTTGCTTTCAAAGAATTACATTACTGTACAGTATGACACACACTCACTCTCATAGTTGGAGAAACTGCATATCAGCTTATCACACCACAGGTAAGTGATTTTTCTTAAAAAAAGTAACAGTGTTTCCAATATTGTATTATGAATATGACAGTAATACTGTATGCCATAAAAATTTTATAACAATTCATTCACTAGTATAAAGGCTAGGCTACCATGAAACAATTGTATCAGTTACACTAGGCTAGCAAAAAGCAATCAGATTTCTGGCTTCTTCATTATCAATGCATAAATCATCATAACTGTAAGAAAATATAAATTATTCACATTATCTTTTCATTTTTTATGTCTAGTATTAATAATACATATAAGATCTATGGTATTTTGCATCATATAAGACAATATTGATATAGGTACTAAGAGACAGATGATTTAGCTTATAAACAGATGACAAACTCACAGTAATGATACAGTACAGTACTGTAAATGTACTCTCCCCTTTTTATGCTTTTCTTAATAACATTTTTTCTCTAGCTTACTTTATTGTAAGAACACAGCATATAATATATATAAAATACAAAATGTGTGTTAATTGACTGTTAATGTTATTGGTAAGGCTTCCAGTCAACAGTAGGGTATTAGTAGTTAAGTTTTGGGGGAGTCAAAAATTATATGAGGATTTTCAGCTACAGAGGGCTGAGAGTACCTAACACCCGTGTTGTTCAAGGGTCAGCTGAATATTAAATGTGTTGTGTTGCAAAGGTTTCCCTACATAGATGTCATACTGAAATATATGAAAACTATACAAATTGACCTTTGGGAAACATATCTAAGAATTGATACATGGAGATCTGATTGTAATAACCTGGGGAAGAAATACAATTACAGTGTGCTTTACCTCCTGGCAACTGGCTCCAACAGGAACCAAGTATATCTATTGACTTTGAAAAGCTATAGGCTGCTCTGGGAATTAACATATTTCTAAATTAGGCTGATATTACAATTACAAAGGACATGTGGCCAGGTGCAGATCTGTAGTTATAACCAATTTGTAACAAGGAATAGAAGCTACAGTATACTACTTTTTCCGGCAATAACATACTCTTGGACTACCTTATTCAATTTAAACACTTTCAACTGAAATGACTTCTAACTCATCTCACCTTTACTTTAGTTTGCTATAATACAATATATTCATTCATTCAAAAGAATTTTAATGGCTACTCCGTTAACTAGGCACTTTTCTAGGATCTTGGGATCTAATGGTTCTTTGATATTTCAGAATTTTATCACAAAATATAATTCACCAAAACTAACCTCCTCCCACACCCAAGGAATTAAATAACCTATACAGTATTTTGAAGAAAAAAAAACTTAAAATACTGTATATTTAACAATATGAAAGCATCTAAATGCATTCTTGAGTGTATACAGAGTAGCAAAAGATCAATATCTTGCTAAAGAGTTTAAGATAAATTTTTTTGTATCTGCATCTGAATTATAATTTCATTAAATTCAATACAGTGAACAATATGTGACACAATCCCAGTATATGTTTATGATGTATTCAGCTCATAAGTTTTACCACTCCGTATCAACAATGGCTTTTGCAAATACAGAGTCTGTCCCTCCAAAATACGTAATACCACCTTTCAAATAGAATTTCCATTTGTTCTTGCTTCGATGAATCTTGTCATACTTGCAGACAATTTAATTATCAGTGTCAAACAGGTCTGGCACATCCTGCTCACTAACATCATCTCTGGAATTTTTATTTGATTGTATGTTTATTTATTTATTTTGAGTTTAAATTTTTACTTTTCAAACTGGTTATGCAATAAAGTCTCAAGCAAAGTGAGTAAGCATCCTATTTATGACACTGTTTTAAGCCACCTAATTAAAAGCATTATATAGATATTTAAAACTGAAACTGACAGTATTTATTAAAACTTCTAATCATCACAATTATATTTATTTATTTCTAAGTAGCTTTAGAATATATTAAATTCTGCTTTAAATTAATACATTCTAATAATCCAAACTGTATTAGATATACTGTTTAAAAAATAATAGAATGATGATTTTAAAAGTCTTCTTTGATTAGGTCAATAATCTCAAATATTGAGACAAAATGTTTAGGAATATGAAATGAATGCCTTCTGAATAATTTCATTTGCTACATTTTATTCATTGTTGTTTCCCCCTCATTCTGTTTTCATATATGAAGTGTTTTTATAACAAATCTTGGCTTCCTCTTTTTATTTGCCTTAGAACAATAGTTCTCAATAGTTCTTATACATTAGAATATCACCTGGTGAGCTTTAAAAAAATCTCTATATCCAGGTCACATGCCTTACAAAGTAAATCAAAATGTCTGTGGGATGTGAAAGGGAGCCAGGAGTCAGTATCCCCATGAGATGTTAATGTGCAGCAATGTTTGGAAACTACTGTCTTAAACTTTTAATAATCATTCCATCACGTGTTAGTGCTGTGAAGGTCCAAGATATATACTACTTTTAAATCTACAATCTGAATCACCTGTATTGCAAGCCTGGCATAGTAGTTAGTATAGTAGCTGGTGAGTAAAACTACTACTTGCACCTTAACTTATATCTTATCTGGCTTTAACTTCTATTTGCAACATATAAAAACACTTGTAGTAACAACAAAAAAATTATTTTTTAGTGAACAGGAGTCCCACAGAAATGTTTCAGAATCTAGGATTTTTTGCAGTTTAGAAGTTAATACAGTGCATATACCTTATATTTCATCATACCCCAAAAGAATCTGGGGCAGCCCCCTGTAATCAAGAACATTAACGTTTAACAACAATGCATATAGATATTCACACTGACTGTGATAAATAAAAATTTTAAGTAGTCTCATGTTATTTTAGGCCAGGTTTTGGAATTTCAGAGCTTTTTGGATTACAGAAATGAAGACAAGTGATTATGGAGTATATCTGCATAGGTGACAATTTAAGGTCTCCCCTACCTCCCATAAAATGTGAATAAATAGTCTGAAAGCCACTGACAGAATGTTTCTGTAAAATGTTTTCATACTGCTGCTAGAGTAAAGGTGACACCTGATGAGAAAGACATATATTGAACAGCCTGTGTTTGAATGTCTGCTTTGACATGTGTTTGTAGTACTTTTTTAATTAAAAATAAACACTACTTACTGCTACTACTAATAAAAAGCCTAACCCCATCTTACTAAGAGTGGACCTAGAAGAAAACCAATCTTTGTTGTTAGTGTTGAAAGTCAAGAAAAAGGAACACCTAATTCAGAAAATAGAAATCTTAATTAAATCAAAAGGCAGAACGTTAAAACTGGAATTGATGGTGGCCTAAAGCATGACATGAATTGAGTTCACCATAAATAAAATAAAGAAATAAAACTGTAAAAGTATCTCAACATTTACAGTGTAAAACTGCTTGAGTGAGTATTTTAGTGAAAATGGAAAATCATGCAGAAAAAAATGGTTTCTGCATGATTAATTTGTGAAGACAATAAAGAAAACTTGTATTCTTAATGGAAATCAGATTATCTCAAGTAGAATGTCCCAAATAGAAGTTCAAGTTTTACACACACACACACACACACACACAGAAAATGGGAAAGGGGTGGGAGTGGGGGACATGTGTGTGTGTGGGTATGTCAGTGGTGGGGATCCATGTAAAATAATTTTGGGAATTCTGGATTGAATTAAGTTAAGGAGATTTTTCTCCATTAGGACTTCTAAGAACCTTAAATAAGTTAATATGCTTTCACAATCTCTAAGGTAGGTATAATAGGCAGCCTGCTCACACTTCCTTGACCTCCAAACCCTTTTTTCTTTAAAGCATTTAACAAGACTAGTATTCCACAGAACATGAAATTGCTGGAGATGTATTTATAAATTCAGGAATTTTAGATGGTCTTCAAGAATGACTATCAAGAGTCAACTTCTACTTCACACCATGAATTTTCTTATCCTTATCAGCTATCAGTCACTATTCAGTGCTACTACCTCCATGCAATGTAATAAAATTCCCAAATGAATGAGATTAATTTTGGAATTAACAGCATGGATTATCATATAAATGAGAAAACAGTATATCTTCTCTTATACTAAACACCAAGTCAAAACAAAACTTAAAATAACATATTCATCATTTACAAGTGTAAGCAGGCAGTTTGTATAAATATTGAAATGCTATACCTCATCAAATTCTTCAGTCATTTTTCTGATGATTTCTGCATTCTGCATATTTCGAAACATCTCTATTCTCACAGTACCTGTGGAACAACAGATTTTATATAGTTAATCTTTTTCTATCCCATGCTAAAAATTAAATTTAACCTGAGCACTGTTTGAAAAGTTTTATATGAAAGTGTTTGGGTTTTTCTTACTTCCCCCAAACTTCTATCTATTCTAAAGGAATCCCTTGTTTAAGAATTTAAAAGTTCTTTAGACATTAAAAAAAAACCCTGAATATCCTATGAATTATATAAGTATAAGGAAAAATATTGAGAGAAGTGTTGAAGAAGGAAAAGACAAAGACATAAAACAATGAATTTATATGGTAAGGAAGCCCCTAAAGATTGACTTAAATATATACTGGTGCTAACCAGACATACAGCTGGTTGCCTTTGTCTGAAAAACATCCAAGTATAGAAAGTGTTATCTCCCTTAAAGGCTCCCTCTGATATTTTTTAATCATCAGAATATTCTTCGATAAATTAAAACTAAATGTCCCATAATCTAACAACACATTTCAGTTATATCTTTTTTTGAACATGAAGAGTTGCTCAATAACTTCTACATAAGGATCAGACAATCAAAGAAAAAGTTAACCTCTTTCAACATCTCATTCTTTCGTACTACTTTTACCGTACTTTATTTTTATCTCAAATATGGTTATGTAAATATTATCACTCTTATGAGAATGAGTGGTTTATATTGAAAACCTGTGTTAAAAATAACATTTAAAGAAACTGAAATAAGGTTCAATTTAAAGAAACTGAAATAAGGTTCAAAATGAACTTAGGTACAAAGAATTCCGGCCTAATAATTAAATGAGGTTCAGTCTCAACTGTATAAGTGTAAAATACTCAAGTTAAAAATCACAAAAATAACACTCAATGAATCAGTAAGAAAATAATTACTGTATAACCTCTGACAGGCTCCTTGCCAGGGATTACCAGCTCCAACTCAAATCACAACTAGGAATGTAGGTGGGAAGAGTCTCTGAAATGTACTGTACGCTTACAGGAAAGACCATGGAAGCAGTAGGATAGCCACTAAAAGTCAAAGTATGATCTTAATTCTGAGTCCCAACAAAAACTACAATGGAACATGTGGCACTTATTAAACTCGATTTAACTGAATTAAAATCTATAAAATGAGAAAAAAGCCCTATCTGCCCTATCTTTTAATCAGGATCATTTAAAAGCACAGTTTATTTACTGATACATAGTTCTCATTCATTTTCTGGATGATGAATTAAGTACTACCAACAGATATTCCCAATATTCAACTTTAGAGATGACAGTCTAGGCTGGAATGTGGATGAAAAGGAAAAATATTTTTAAAGAGTTCTTCCCCAACATGCAATTTCTGAAACAAAATGAGAAACTTTTTATCCTGATTTTATTTTTTTATGTGAAAAACAGTAACGTAGAGAGTATTCAACAGTGTTGAAGACAGGTTGTTTATGTACTACAATACAGCCTTTATTTTCAGAGGATTTTAAAAAATTAAATAAACAAGAAATGTGCTCAACTGATAATTGTAACTAATCTCAAATAAAAGTAACTTTCTGTTAGACATTCTTAAAATCACTCAAAACAAAATTGTTTCTATTTAACCTTGTTTGGGTCATGAAATATTCTGTCAATCTGAAATAACATTCCCATAGATAAAAAGCATGTAATTTCAGGGGTTAATTCATGGTACTCTTGATAAGTAAAATTACATTCATAAGTACTAATAAAAAAGCAAAAGAAGTAAAATTAGATGTTAAAATTTTTGAACATGGAAAGAATTAACTGTTCTTCTTAGGGAGATGGAAATATTTTATATTTTGAATGGAATGTCATTACATGGTTGTACGCATTTGTCAAAAGCCACCTATCTGTATACTGTGTGTGAATTTTAATGTATGGAAATTAGATCTTGGTAAAGTTGATTTTTTAAAAATTCAAGAAAAGGGACAACATTAATTCTACTACTTCATTAATAAGTTGCACATATCACTCTTAAAATACTCCCAGTGTAAATAATGTTCAACTACTCTATATCCATGATTGACATGGCAGTTTTCATATTCAGTGGAGTCTTAACTATACTTTCAATAAAATAGCTATGTTAGTTCATAAAGAGAGGACTATTTCACTGCATCTATTTCATGTGGTAAAGTGAAGAGCAACAAAACAGTAACTAGCATTAAAAGCAATATGAAAAAAACCTCATGCTTAGCATCTTTAAAGATGACTACAATATACAAATATCAATTACTAATAAAATAAAATCAGATGTTTAAAAGCCATAATTTTGAAAATGAACAGAAGCTTGTTACTGATTTTTCTTTTAAGGACGAAATTCCTTCTCCTGCCACAATGACTATTCCAAAGATTAGCCTATTTACTTATTTTCCAACTGTTCATTCTTCTCCAATTGGGTACCACAACTCTACAGAAACTGCTTCCTCACACCAGCTGTCTCCGAACTGCTACATCAAACAGTTTTTCCTTAGTAATAATCTATCTAATGTATTTAAAGAATCTGCTTATTTTATTGGTTCCCACAGCAGTATATATTTACATTATATTCTCTGATGACTTATTTTTATTTCTTTCAGTTACTTTTAGTCATTTAACCTAAGTACATACAGGTAATTTCTAAAGCTCAATCCAAGCATTCTTTTTTGCCCTTTTTTTACATTTTCTAACCCAGATGTGGTCCCTACCTATCTAGCTCACCCACTAGAATAAAGTATGGCAGAGACCACTACTTACTGAACTTTGTATTCCCCCATGAACCTTGAAAAATGCCTGACAGGTTAAGCTCCTCTGCCCTTTTAAGCTTTCTTTGACAAAGAAAAAAATCTTGTCTTAATTCAACAGTAATGTTCAAAATAAATTAAAAAGCTAATCTCAGTTCATCTTTGGATTCTTGGTTCTTAAAGATGCATATTTCTAAAAGAAGATTATCCTAAGATTATGGATAGTAAAGGTAAATAAAAAATCTGAAATGATTCAGATTCATGGAAACATAAATATCTGAAAATAACGAATAAAAGAGAAAAGATCACCTTCTACTCTCTTAAATACTAACAAGTTATCTATGAGAATCCTAAAAGAATAAGCCACCAACATACATATTTTATATTAAAAAGTAAAAGTTTGCTTGAGCAGGCCCTCCTCACAAGATTGTACTTTTTTAATAAAGCAAAAGGAAGAACTTTCAAAACTGTCATTTTAAACTATGAATAATTTTAGAAATGGAAGTAACATCAGAAAACTACCATCAAGTTCTTAATCATTTAAACTATGTCAAATGCTGGTAACAGCAGAAATTGATACAATCCCTGTGGTATGCAATTCGGCAAATGTCTACCAAAACTAATTTACATCCTCTTTTGTCTTGATATTGTACTTGTTGCAAAGTATCCATAAAATCACACATGTGCAAAATAATGAATATACAAGGTTATTCCCTGAAGCACTGTCTGTAACAGTAAAATAGGAAAAAAACCCCTATGCCCATAAATAAGAATCTGATTAAATAAGTAAAAATGGTGATAATAACAACAATGGTGGTGGCAGCCTACATCTGGGTGCTCACCATCTGCCAGGTATTGTGCTAAGTAATGCTTAAACTTCCAAACAACCTTATTCAGAATACAATTTTTCTCCCATTTTACAGATGAGAAAATTGAGGCACCTAGAGATTTAGCAACTTGTAAAAAGGGTTTTCCAGCAGCACATCCATGGCCTGCATGAAGGCAATCTGGCTATATAGGTCCATGAAAACCACTACTTTTAATTGGCTCTTAAAGTCAATGGAAGCCATGGAGACAAAAAACAATAAAGCCATCTATGACTGATATGAAAAGACCTGTAGGATACATTTATACCTGAAAAAAGAAGGGATAGGTTCCAGTTCAAGATGGTGATATAGGAAGACCCTGAACTCATCTTCTCCCATGGACAGAATTAGTCTAGTTACATATGGAAAATTTTCCTCTTAAAAAAACGTATTCAAAAAAAAAAACCATAAAGGCTGGCTGAATGACAATTATACATCAGGCAAACGAGAAGAAAACCACATCAAAGCAGGTAAGAGAGGCTGGCACAAAATTTCACCAAATATGGCACAAAATAAACCCGACCTACAGCACAGGGAAACACAAGCGAGAGGGAACTCCAAATCAGAGCTTCTCCCTGAGGACTGAAGGGCTCAAACCCCACATCAGGCACCAAAAATTTTAAAGACATACACTTGAGAGATAAGCCAACACCCGCCCCCCCACCCCCGCCACCAGCCAAAACATCTAATTTTGAAAACCAACAAAGCCTCACATCCTGAGACCCACAGGACAACACCAATCTGGTAGAAAGCTCTTAAATGGCCTGCACAACTTGGACTCATCTACCCAGGGCCCAGCTCAGAGGCAGCCTAAAGCAACTCAACTTGAACTGAATCCGGATCACCTGCTTACATTAAAACCATGGCCTAAGGGGCAGGCATCCAATTTAACACACACATCTAGGAGCCTGCTGAAACACTCTCTGGGGATGGAGAATGGCACCATCTCACACTTTCCCTTTGCTGTGCTCCAGAGCACCAATATTTCCCGAAAGAGAGAAGACTACATGTGCCTGGTGCCCCAATTTTTCTGGCTGCTACCCAGGATATGATTCTTGATCGCCTGGCTCTAAAGGCTAGGGGAGCTTGCATTCCTGATCACATGCAACTGTAATAATCAGTGTCACCCAGAATGGAGCTCATACCCATCTGGGGCCCTGATTTTTGTGACTGCTACCAGGGATCACCTTTACTTCACCTGGCTTTCGTGGTCAGTGGGGCTGACATTTGTAGGTACTGCAACACTGTAACCAATGAAGACAGAGTTCTAAACCAGCTACCACCTCCAGGGCACAGCAAGAGGCAACAGATCCAAGAACTCAGTCTTTCTGTGAAAGAGACCTATTAGCTAAACATTATGATTGTGGCTTGAGGGGCAGGGTTCTCTTTAAACATGCATCTAGGGGTTGACTGTAATCCTTTTCAAAGATTTCAGAGGATGGGCACTATCTTCACACTCACTCTCTGCAGTGTTCCAGAGCACCAGTGTCTCCTGCTGAGAAGCTTTACATGTATCTGGTACCCTGGTTTTTGTGTCTAATACCTGGGACATTTTGCAACTGGAGCCCAGGGCTCCCTGATCACTGGGATCTGGTTGCAAAAGGGGCTTGGGTACCTGGGTTCCATGGGGCTGTGGCAATTAGAGGGATGGTTCTGGGCAGGTTACCACATGTAGCCCACTGCACAGACAGCTGGCTGAAGCACATTTCCCGGTCTATGAAAGAGGCCACTTTGCTTCTCCTGCAGCTTTGGATTGAGAAGCAGCCTTCAAGGGTTTTTTAAACATCTTTATTGGAGTATAATTGCTTTACATTGTTGTGTTAGTTGCTGCTGTATAACAAAGTGAATCAACTATACATATATATATATATATATATATCTCCCCTCCCTCTTGCATCTCCCTCCCACCCTCCCTATCCCACCCCTCTAGGTGGTCACAAAGCACCGAGCTGGTCTCCCTGTGCTATGCGGCTGCTTCCCACTAGCTATCTATTTTACACTTGGTAGTGTATATATGTCAACAGGATTCAGGTTTGACACACATGCGGTGGCATATGGAGCGGCTCTAAAGGAACATAGACTGTGGATGTCATTTTGGCACTCTCCTTTTGCCTTGCTCCAGCTCACTGTTATCTCCTACAAAGAAGTTATACACTCATCTGAAGTTCTGATTTTTCTGACTGCTGCCCAAGGTATACTTCCAGATTGCCTGGCTCTGGTAACCAGTGAGGCTTATGTTTGCAGCCTTTCAGGACTGCATATATTATATCTACATACTTTTAAAAACGGCTAGCTGATGGCTTGGCTTCTAGTCAGCCTGAATCTAGGTGCTGAAATCTTCCACTCTGGGACAGTGACAGGCCTTGGCTCATCCTCAACTACTGGGAGCTATTAAAAATATATTAGGATGCTTAGACAAGCAAAGAGGTTTGAGAGACGACCAATAGCTGGGGCAAGGCTGAACAAAAAGGTTCACCTCCTACACAAGGCCACTCCTTCAAGACTGGGAGGGGGTGGTTGTTTCATCCACTGTGTATAAACCAATAGAGAGAGTTAAGCAAAATGAAGAAACAGAGGAATATTTTCCAAATGAAAGAACAACAAAACTTCAGGGGGAAAAAAAAAAACTTTAATGAAACAGAGATAAATATTTTACCTGAAAAAGTAATGGTCATTTGATATCCACCAAATGGGTGGTAATGGGAGTAATGGATAAGTGAGAACTTCAACAAAGAGATGGAAAACATAAAAAAGCACCAATACAATTTACAGAGATGAAGAATACAATAACTGAATTGAAAAGTACACTAGATGGGTTCAAGACAAAATGAAACAAAAGAAAAAATCAAACAACTTGAAGACAAGGCACTAGAACTTACCCAATCACAGCAGCAAAAAGAAGAAGGTCAAAGACAGCTTAAGTGACACATGGGATGATACCAAACATACTAATATTCACATTTTAGGTCTCCCAGAAGAAGAAGAGGGAGAGAAAGGGGCAGAAAACAGACATTCAAGTCCAGGAAGCCTAGAGAGCTCCAAAAGAGATGAACCGAAAATGGCTCACAGTAAGGCACATTATAAATAAAATGTCAAAAGTTAAAGACAAGAAGATAATATTTAAAACAACGAGAAAAACAACTAGCTATATACAAGAACTCCCATGACACTATCAGCACACTTTTTAGCAAAAACTCTGCAGGCCAGAAGGGAATGCATGATATATTCAAAGTGCTGAAATAAAACTTCCAACCAAGAATACTATACCTGGAAGAGCTCTCATTCAGAATTCAAGGAGGGAGAGTTTTTCAGAGATGCAAAAGCTAAAGGAGTCCATCACTACTAAACCAGCCTACAAGAAATGTTAAATGGATGTCTTTAAGCTGAAAGGAAAGGGCACTACTTAGTTATCAGAACACATATGAAAGAATAAATCCCACTTAAAAGTAAATATATAGTGAAGTAGTGGATTAATGACTTATGAAGCTAATATGAAGGTTAAAAGACAAAAGTAATAAAAATAAGCATGACAGTAATTAGTTAAGGGATACATAAGATTTTTAAAATGTAACATGAAAAATATAAAATGTGGACAGTGCAAAGAGAGTAAAAACGTTAAGCTTTACAACAGGATGGATGAAACTTAAGTTGTTACCAACTTAAAATGTGGTTGTAAGTGTCATGACAACCCAAAGCAAAAACCTACAGTATAAATACACAGAAGATAAAAAGAAAGGAATATATACATATCGCTAAAGAAAGTCATCAAACTATTCCATTGGCCAAAAAGTTCATTATGGAAAAATGTTACAGAAGATGTTAACATGTTACAGAAAAACCTGAATGAACTTTTCAGCCAACCCAATACAAAGTAGGAGAGGCAGAGAAGAAAAAAGGAACAAAGAGTAACTATAAAAACAACTAGGAAACAATTAACAAAATGGTAATAAACACAAACCTATCAGTAACTACTTTAAATGTAAAAGGACTAAATTCTCCAATCAAAAGACATGGAGTGGATAAATGAATAAAAACACAAGTCCCATCTATACGCTGCAAACATGAGGCACACTTTAGATGTAAGGACACACACAGACTGAAGTAAAGGGATGGAAAAAAGATATTCCATGCAAACGGAAACCAAAAGAAAGCTGCAGTAGATATATATATATATATATATGTATACACACATCACACGTAACAGACTTAAGAGAAAATTAATGGTATAGATATAATAAAAAATAATAGTAAAGGAGTTGTCCAACAAAAGGATCAACATTTGAAAATATTTATGAACCAAACATATGAAGCAAATATTAAAAGAACCAAAGGGAGAAAGAGAAAGCAATACAATTATTGAAGACTTTCATACCCTACTTAAACCAATAGACAGATCATCCAGACAGAAAATCAATGAGAAAACAACTGCCTTAAATGACATTAGACCAGATGGACGTAACAGATATTTATAAAACATTCCATCCAAAATCAACAAAATACATATTTTTTTCTAGTGCACAGGGAACATTTTCTAAGATAGATCATATGTTTGGCCACAAAACAGTCTTAATTAATTTAAGAGGACTCAGTTTTGGCTGAAAAGATGGCAGAGTAGAAGGACGTGAGCTCACCCCTTCTGACAAAAACACCAACATAACAACTAAATGCTGAATAACCATTGACCAAAAAACAGAAAAGAAAAAAAAAAAAACAAACCCAGAACACTGGAAGCTGCCAAAAAAGATACCCTACATCCAAAGACAAAGAAGAAGTGATGGGACAGTAGGAAGGGCACAATCACGATAAAATCAAATCTCATACCTGCCATGTGGGCGACCCAGAAACTGGAAAATAATTATACCACAGAAGTTCTCTCACAGGAGTAAAAGTCCTGACCCATGTCAGACTTCCCAGCATTGGTACCTGGCGAAAAGAGGAGGAGTCCCCAGAGAATCTGGCTTTGAAGGGCAGCAGGGTTTGATCGCAGAAATTTCATAATACTGGGAAGACAGAAACTCCTCTTGGAGGGTGCACACAAGGTCCCGTGTGCAACAGGACCCAGGGAAAAAAGCAGTGACCTCATAAGAGACTGGGCCAGACCTGTTAGTATTAGATGGCCTCCTGTGGGGTCGAGAGTGAGGCTGTGGCTCACTGCTGGGACAAAGACACTGGGAGTGGTGGTTCTGGCGAGTACTCATTGGTGTCAGCCCTCCTGGAGGACACCATTTCCTCCCGAAGATCTAGCCCCACACAAAAGCCCATAGGCTCCACTACTCGGAGGCCTCAGGCCAAACAACCAACAGAGCAGGAACACAGCCCCACCCATCCACAGACAGTCTGCATAAAGTCTTCTGAGCTCAGCCCTTCCCACCAGAGGAACAATACCCAGCTCCACCCACCAGTGAGCAGAAGGCCCACAAGGATGCATGCACAAGCGTCATAGCCTCATCCACCACAGGGGCAGACAGGAGAAGCAAAAAGAACTACAATCCTGCAGCATGCAAAACAGAAACAGCAATC
Organism: Globicephala melas; assembly: GCF_963455315.2. Lineage (NCBI taxonomy): Eukaryota > Metazoa > Chordata > Mammalia > Artiodactyla > Delphinidae > Globicephala > Globicephala melas. The sequence goes on along the minus strand of NC_083317.1, from coordinate 128,386,916 downwards.
ACAGAAAGTTAGACAAAATGAGAGGGTAGAGGGATATGTCCCAGATAAAGGAACACAATAAAACCCCAGAAGAACAATTAAGTGAAGTGGAGATACTCAATCTATCAGAAAAAGAATTCAGAGTAATGAGACTGAAAATACTCCGAGAGCTCAAAAAAATAATGGAGGCACAGATTGAGAAGATACAAGAAATATTTAACAAAGACCTAGAAGAAGTACAGAACAAACAGATGAACTATACAATAAGTGAAATGAAAAATACAATAGAAAAAAATCAATAGGAGAGTGAGGCAGAAGTGAGCTGAAAGACAGAATGGTGGAAATCACTGCTGTGGAACAGAATAAAAAATAAAATGAAAAGAAATGAGGACAGTCTCAGAGACCTCTGGGACAACATTAAACACACAAACATTGGCATTATATTACAGGAGTCCCAGAAGGAGGAGAGAGAAAGGACATGAGAAACTATTTGAAGAGATAATACCTGAAAACTTCCCTAAGAAGGGAAAGGAAACAGTCACCCAAGTCCAAGAAACACAGAGAGTGCCAGGCAAGATAAACCCAAGGAGGAATAAGCCGAGAAACACAGTAACCAAACTGACAAAAGTTAAAGACAAAAACAAAATGTGAAAAGCAACAAACAACATACAAAAGAAATCCCATCAGGTTATCAGCTGATTTCTCAGCAGAAACTCTGCAGGCAAGAAGAGAGTGGCACGATATATTGGGTTGGCCAAAAAGTGCCTTTGGTTTTTAAGTAAAAATGAAAGACACACTTTTCATTTTCACCAACAACTCTATTGAACAACGGAGTCATTCCTTTGTTCCACTACCTTCTGGCATTTTTCAGGCAACTTAACTCCATCTTCCCAAAACTTTATATCTTTTTGAGCAAAGAACTGTTCCAGGTGCCCTTTACAGTCTTCCAGGGAATTGAATTTTTTTCCATCAAGAGAATTTTGCAGTAATCCAAAGGTGCAATGTCTGGTGAACACAGTGGGTTAATCAGAACTTCCCATCCAAGCTGTAATAGTTTTTGCCTGGTCATCAAAGACACGCACAGTCTTGCGTTATCCTGATGGAAGATTATGCGTTTTCTGTTGACTAATTCTGAACACTTTTCATCGAGTGCTGCTTTCAGTTGGTCTAATCGGGAGTAGTACTCGTTGGAATTAATTGTTTGGTTTTCTGGAAGGAGCTCTTAATACAGGACTCCATTCCAATGCCACCACATACACCACATCACCTTCTTTGCATGAAGACCAGCCTCTGGTGTGGTTGGTGTTGGTTTATTTCACTTGAACTGACAATCTCTTCCACTCCACATTATTATCTAGTAACCAATTTTCATTGCCCATCAAAATTAGTTTTAAAAGTGAAACGTTTTCATTAAATTGCAGTAGAGAATCACATAGGGAAATAGGGTCAAGATTTTTTTCGCTTAACTTATGTGGAACCCAGACATCAAAGCGATTCACATAACCAAGCTGGTGAAAATGATTTTCAACGCTTGACTTGGATATTTTGACTATGTCGGCGACCTCCCGTGTGGTATACCATTGAAATTTCCAGCACAAAACTTCGCAAACCACCTTTGACACGTTCAATCAGACACAGCATCTTCTCCATACACTGCACAATTTTTTTGAGTGTTTCAGTTGTGTTTTTACCTTTCTTGAAATAATAAACCATAATATGCAGAAAATGTTGCTTTTTATCTTCCATCTTCAATATTAAAATGCGACACAAAAATTCACCAAATTTGATGTCTTTTTTAAAATGCACGCTGATATAACAGCTGTCAAATACAATCTACCAAAACTGTTTTGAATGAAGTTAAACCCAACTAAGTACTACTACAGCAATCTTACAGAAAAAACTGAACAAACCTTTTGGCCAACCCAATATTTAAAGTGACGAACGGGGAAAACCTACAACCAAGAATATGCTACCTTGCAAGCCTCTCATTCAGATTCCACAGAGAAATCAAAAGCTTTACAGACAAGCAAAAGCTGAGAGAGTTCAGCACCACCAAACCAGCTTTACAACAAATGCTAAAGGATCTTCTCTAGGCAAAAAACACAAGAGAAAGAAAAGACCTACAATAACAAACCCAAACCAATTCACAAAATGGTCATAGGAACATACATATCGATAATTACCTTAAATGTAAATGGATTAAATGTGCCCACCAAAAGACACAAACTGGCTGAATGGATACAGAAACAAGACCCATATATATATGCTGTCTACAAGACACCCACTTCACACCTAGGGACACATACAGACTGAAAGTGAGGGGATGGAAAAAGATATTCCATGCAAATGGAAACCAAAAGAAATCTGGAGTAGCAATTCTCATATCAGACAAAATAGACTTTAAAATAAAGACTATTAGGAGAGAAAAAGAAGGACACTACATAATGATCAAGGGATCGATCCAAGAAGAAGATATAACACTGTAAATATTTATGCACCCAACATAAGAGCACCTCAATAAATAAGTCAAATACTAACAGCCATAAAAGGGGAAATTGACAGTAACACATTCATAGTAGGGGACTTTAACACCCCACTTTTACCAATGGACAGATCATCCAAATCAAAATAAATAAGGAAACACAAGCTTTAAATGATACAGTAAACAAGATGGACTTAATTGATATTTATAGGACATTCCATCCAAGAACAACAGAATACACATTTTTCTCAAGTGCTCATGGAACATTCTCCAGGACAGATCATATCCTGGGTCACAAATCAAGCCTTGGTAAATATAAGAAAATTGAAATTGTATCAAGTATCTTTTCCAACCACAATGCTATGAGACTAGATATCAATTACAGGAAAAGATCTGTAAAAAAATACAAACATATGGAGGCTAAACAATACACTACTTAATAATGAAGTGATCACTGAAGAAATCAAAGAGGAAATTAAAAAAATACCTAGAAACAAATGACAATGGAGACACGACGACCTAAAACCTATGGGATGCAGCAAAAGCAGTTCTAAGAGGGAAGTTTATAGCAATACATCCTACCTTAGGAAACAGGAAACATCTCGAATAAACAAGCTAACCTTGCACTTAAACCAATTAGAGAATGAAAAACAAAAAAACCCCAAAGTTAGCAGAAGGAAAGAAATCATAAAGGTCAGATGAGAAATAAATGAAAAAGAAATGAAGGAAACAACAGCAAAGATCAATAAAACTAAAAGCTGCTTCTTTGAGAAGATAAATAAAATTGATAAACCATTAGCCAGACTCCTCAAGAAAAAAAGGGAGAAGACTCAAATCAACAGAATTAGAAATGAAAAAGGAGAAGTAACAACTGACACTGCAGAAATACAAAAGATCATGAGAGATTACTACAAGCAACTATATGCCAATAAAATGGACAATCTGGAAGAAATGGACAAATTCTTAGAAATGCACAACCTGCCAAGACTGAATCAGGAAGAAATAGAAAATATGAACAGACCAATCACAAGCACTGAAATTGAAACTGTGATTAAAAGTCTTCCAACAAACAAAAGCCCAGGACCAGATGGCTTCACAGGCGAATTCTATCAAACATTTAGAGAAGAGCTAACACCTATTCTTCTCAAACTCTTCCAAAATATAGCAGAGGGAGGAACACTCCTAAATTCCTTCTACGGGCCACCATCATCTTGATACCAAAACCAGACAAGGATGTCACAAAGAAAGAAAACTACAGGCCAATAGCACTGATGAACAGAGATGCAAAAATCCTCAACAAAATACTAGCAAACAGAATCCAACAGCACATTAAAAGGATCATACACCATGATCAAGTGGGGTTTATTCCAGGCATGCAAGGATTCTTCAATATACGCAAATCTATCAATGTGATAAAACGTATTAACAAATTGAAGTAGAAAAACCATATGATCATCTCAATAGATGCAGAGAAAGCTTTTGACAAAATGCAACACCAATTTATGATAAAAACCCTGCAGAAAGTAGGCATAGAGGAAACTTTCCTCAACATAATAAAGGCCGTATATGACAAGCCCACAGCCAACATCATCCTCAATGGTGAAAAACTGAAAGCATTTCCACTAAGATCAGGAATAAGACAAGGTTGCCCACTCTCACCACTGTTATTCAACATAGTTTCGGAAGTTTTAGCCACAGCAATCAGAGAAGAAAAGGAAATAAAAGGAATCCAAATCGGAAAAGAAGAAGTAAAGCTGTCACTGTTTGCAGATGACATGATACTATACATAGAGAATCCTAAAGATGCTACCAGAAAACTACTAGAGCTAATCAATGAATTTGGTAAAGTAGCAGGATACAAAATTAATGCACAGAAAATCTCCGGCATTCCTATATACTAATGATGAAAAATCTGAAATTGAAATCAAGAAAACACTCCCATTTACCACTGCAACAAAAAGAATAAAATATCTACGAATAAACCTACCTAAGGAGACAAAAGACCTGTATGCAGAAAACTATAAGACACTGATGAAAGAAATTAAAGATGATACAAATAGATGGAGAGATATACCATGTTCTTGGATTGGAAGAATCAACATTGTGAAAATGAATCTACTACCCAAAGCAATCTATAGATTCAATACAATTCCTATCAAACTACCCCTGGCATTTTTCACAGAACTAGAACAAAAAATTTCGCAATTTGTATGGAAGCACAAAAGACTCCGAATAGCCAAAGCAATCTTGAGAACGAAAAACGGAGCTGGAGGAATAAGGCTCCCTGACTTCAGACTATACTACAAAGCTACAGTAATCAAGACAGTATGGTACTGGCACAAAAACAGAAAGATAGATCAATGGAACAGGATAGAAAGCTCAGAGATAAACCCACGCACATATGGACTCCTTATCTTTGATAAAGGTGGCAGGAATGTACAGTGGAGAAAGGACAGCCTCTTCAATAAGTGGTGCTGGGAAAACTGGACAGGTACATGTAAAAGTATGAGATTAGATCACTCCCTAACACCATACACAAAAATAAACTCAAAATGGATTAAAGACCTAAATGTAAGGCCAGAAACTATCAAACTCTTAGAGGAAAAAATAGGCAGAACACTCTATGACATTAATCATATGGAGAAAATATTTGCAAATGAAGCAACTGACAAAGGATTAATCTCCAAAATTTACAGGCAGCTCAGTAACAAAAAAACAAACAACCCAATACAAAAATGGGCAGAAGACCTAAATAGACATTTCTCCAAAGAAGATATACAGGCTGCCAACAAACACATGAAAGAATGCTCAACATCATTAATCATTACAGAAATGCAAATCAAAACTACAATGAGATATCATCTCACACTGGTCAGAATGGCCATCATCAAAAAATCTAACAATAAATGCTGGAGAGGGTGTGGAGAAAAGGGAACACTCTTGTACTGCTAGTGGTAATGTCAATTGGTTCAGCCACTATGGAGAACAGTATGGCGGTTCCTTAAAAAACTACAAATAGAACTACCATATGACCCAGCAATCCCACTACTGGGCATATACCCTGAGAAAACCAAAATTCAAAAAGAGTCATGTACCAATATGTTCATTGCAGCTCTATTTACAATAGCCAGGAGATGGAAACAGTGTACGTGTCCATCATCAGATGACTGGATAAAGAAGATGTGGCACATATATACAATGGAATATTACTCAGCCATAAAAAGAAATGAAATTGAGTTATTTGTAGTGAGGTGGATGGACCTAGTCTGTCACACAGAGTGAAGTCAGAAAGAGAAGGACAAATACCGTATGCTAACACGTATATATAGAATCTAAGAAAAAAAAATGTCATGAAGAACCTAGGGGTAAGACAGGAATAAAGACACAGACCTACTAGAGAATGGACTTGAGGATATGGGGAGGGGGAAGGGTAAACTGTGACAAAGTGAGAGAGTGGCATGGACATACATACACTACCAAACGTAAAATAGAAAGCTAGTGGGAAGCAGCCGCATAGCACAGGGAGATCAGCTTGGTGCTTTATGCCCACCTGGGTGGAATAGGGAGGGTGGGAGGGAGGGAGACACAAGAGGGTAGAGATATTGGAACATATGTATATGTATAACTGATTAACTTTGTTATAAAGCAGAAACTAACACACCATTGTAAAACAATTATACTCCAATAAAGATGTAAAAAAAAAAAAAAAAACAACATATGACCATCTCCATAGATGCAGAAAAAGCTTTTGACAAAATTCAACACCAACTCTCCAGAAAGGGGGCATAGAGGGAACATACCTCAACATAATAAAGGCCATATATGACAAATGTACAGCTAACATCATACTCAATGGTGAAAAGCTAGAAGCATTTCCTCTAAGATCAGGAATAAAACAAGGATGTCCACTCTTGTCACGTTTATTCAACAGTTTTGGAAGTCCTAGGCATGGCAATCGGACAAGAAAAAATAAATAAAACGAATCCATATTGGAAAAGAAGACTTACAATGTAACTGTCTGCAGATGACATGATCCTATACATAGAATATCCTAAATATGCTACCAGAAATCTATTAGAGGTCATCAATGAAATCAGTAAAGTTATAGTATACAAAATTAATATGCAGAAATCTATTGCATTTCTATACATTAACAATGAAAGACCACAAAAAGAAATAAAAGAAACAATTTCATTTACCACAGCATCAAAAAGAATAAAATACCTAGGAATCAAACTACATAAGGACACAAAAGACCTGTATTCTGAAACTTATAAGACGCTGATGACAGAACTGAAGATGACACAAACAGATGGAAAGATATACCATGTTCTTGGATTGGAAGAATCAATATTGTCTGAACGACCCAAGGCAATCTATAGATTCAGTGCAATTCCTATCAAATCACCCATTGCATTTTTCACATAAACTAGAACAAAAAAATCTTAAAATTTGTATGGAGACACAAAGGACCCTGAATAGCCAAAGCAATCTTGAGAAAGAAAAATGGACCTGGAGAAATCAGGTCCCCTGACTTAAGACTATATTAGAAAGCTACAGTCATTGCCTACACAGAAAGAAAAATAAATTGCTTAGGTATTTAAAGTTACAAAAATAAAGAAATAATAAAAATACCAAGCCATGGTGGAAAAAAAAAAAGGACTAGAGACCTAAATTTAAGACCAGATAGTATAAAACTCCTAGAGAAAAAAAAAAGGCAGAACACTGTCTGACATAAATCACAGTAACATCTTTTCCTAGCTGTCTCCTACAGTAATGGAAATAAAACAAAAATAAACAAATGGGACCTAATGAAACTCAAAAGCTTTTGCACAGCAAAGGAACCATAAACAAAATGAAAAGACAACCCACAGAATGGGAGAAAATATTTACAAATGATGTGACTGACAAAAGATTATTCTCCAAAATTCACAAATAGCTCATGAGGCTCAACATCAAAAACAACAACAAATGAACAAACAAACAAAACACCCAATGAAAAACTGGGCAGACCTAAATAGACATTTCTTTCTCCAAAGAAGACATACAGATGGCCAATAAGCACATGAAAAGATGCTCAACATCGCTAATTATTAGAGAAATGCACATCAAAACTACAATGAGGTATCACCTCACACCAGTCAGAATGGCCATCATCAAAAAATCTACAAACAATAAATGCTGGAGAGCGTGTGGAGAAAAGGGAACCATCCTGCACTGTTGGTGGGAAGGTAAATTGATACCGCCACTATGGAGAACAGTATGGAGGTTCTTTAAGAAACTAAAAGTAGAACTACCATATGATCCAGCAATCTCACTCCTGGGCATGTATCTGGAGAAAATCATGGTTCAAAAGGGTACATGTACCCGAATGTTCACTGCAGCACTGTTTACAATATCCAAGACATGGAAGCAACCTAAATGTCCATCGAAAGAGAAATGGATACAGAAAATGTGGTACATACATACCATGGAACATTACTCAGCCATTAAAAAAAATGAAATAATGCTGTTTGCAGCAACATGGACAGACGTGGAGATTACCATATGAGTGAAGGAAATCAGGCAGAGAAACAGAAATATACAGTATCACTTATAACTCGAATCTTAAAAAAATGATACAAATGAACTTATTTACAAAAGAGAACAGACTCACAGAGAACGAACTTCTGCTTCTAAGGGGGAAGGGTTGGGGGAGGGACAGATCGGGAGTTTGAGACTGACATGCACACACTGCTACATTTAAAATAGATAACTAACAAGGATCTACTGTATAGCACAGGGAACGCTGCTCAATATTCTGTAATAATATAAATGGAAAATAATTTGAAAAAGAATAGATATGTGTGTGTGTATGCACACATAATTGAATCACTTCGCCGTACAACCGAAACTAATACAACATTGTTAACAACTATGCTCCAATATAAAATAAAAATTTAAAAAAATTTAAGAGAACAGAAATCATATTAAGCATATTTTGCGACCACAATGGTATAAAAGTATTAATTAGTTACATGAAGAAAACTGGACAATTCACAAATATGCAGAGATTAAATAACTTATGCTCCTGAACAACCAATGGGTCAAAGAAGAAATTAAAAATACCTGAGGCAAGTGAAAATGGAAATGTAACATACCAAAATTTATGGGATACAGCAAAAGCAGTTCTAAGAGGGAAGTTCATTGTGATAAATGCCTACCTCAAGAAACAAGAAAAACCGCAAACCTCAAAAACCTTTCACCTCAATGAAATAGAAAGAGTAGAAACAAATGAAGCCAAAAGTTAGTAGCAGGAAGGAAATAATAAAGATTGGGGCAGAAATTAATGAAACAGATACTAAAAAGACAATAGGAAAGATTAATGAAACTAAGGGCTGATTCTTTGAAAAAATAAACAAAATTGTCAAGGCTTCAGCTAGACTCACCAAAAAAAGGACACAGAACTCAAATTTTTAAAAAAGAAACAAAAGAGGAGATGTTATATCTGATTCTACAAAAATACAAAGGATCATAAGAAACTACTATGGCCAAAGATATGCCAACAAATTGGACAACCTAGAACAGGGGTCCCTAACCTCCAGGTCGCAGACCGGTACCAATCCTTGGCCTGTTAGGAATGGCCCACACAGCAGGAGGTGAGCAGCGGCAAGAGAGCAAAGCTTCTGCTGCTCGCCATCGCTCCCCATCACTCACATTACCGCCTGAACCATCCTCCCCGCTCCCCATCAATGGAAAAGTTGTCTTCCACGAAACCGTTCCCTTGTGCCAAAAATGTTAGGGGACTGCTGACCTAGAAGAAATGGATAAATTCTTAGAAACATAGTATCTAATTAGAGTCAATCATGACAAAACAGAAAATCTGAATAGACAGATTACTAGAGTAAAGAGATACAAGTAATCAAAGACCTCTCAACAAACAAAATCCAGAACCAAATGCTTCACTGGTGAATTCTACCAACCATTCAAAGAAGAATTAATGCCAAACCTCCTCAAACTCTTTCAAAAAACAGAACTGGGGTGAGGAGAGCAGGGAACTATTCCAAACACATTTTACAAGGCCAACATTACTCTCATACCAAAAGCAGACAAAGACGCCACAAAAAGAGAAAATTACAGGCCAATATCCCTGACGAACACATATGCAAAAATGGTCAAACAATAGCAAAACAAATGTAACAATACATTAAAAGGATCATACACCATAATCAAGTGGGAATTATTCTAGGGATGCAAGAATGGTTCAACATAGCTAAATCAGTCAATGTAATACACCACATTAACGAAATGAAGGATAAAAATCACATGATGATCTTAACAGATGCAGAAAAAGCATTTGATGAAATTCAACATTCATTTATGATAAAAACTCTCAACTTAGCAGGCACAGAGGGAACTTATCTCAACATAATAAAGGCCATATTTAACAACACTACAGCTACCATTATACTCAACAGTGCACAGCTGAAAGCTTTTCTCTACGATCAGGAAAAGACAACAAGGCCTACTATTGCCACTTTAACATAGTACTGAAAGTCCTAGCAGGATCAATTAATCAAAAATAAATATATAAACAAATTAAAATGTATCCAAACTCAAAAGGGAGAAGTAAAACTGTCACTGTTTGCAGATGACATGATCTGATATACAGAAAACCTTAAAGACTCCCTCCACCCAAAAAAACTGTTAGAAATTCAAAAAATGTTGAACAAAGAACTAAGGATGATATGAGAGATTAAATACAAAGTACTTAGTATAGTACCTATAAGATATTCAGTTAGTACTGGGTTGGCCAAAAGGTTCATTCGCTTTTTTTCCGTATGGTGGCTCTAGTAGCGCTTAGATGTCTTTAACTTCATTCGAAACAATTTTGTTAGATTGTAGATGACAGCTGTCATATCAGTGTGCATCTTAAAAAAACATCAAAACTAGTGAATTTTTGTGTATCCCTTTTAATATTGAAGATGGAAGGGAAAAAGCAACATTTCTGGCATATGATGCTTCATTATTTCAAGAAAGATAAAAATGCAACTGAAACAAAAAAAGATTTCTGCAGTGTATGGAGACGGTACTGTGACTGACTGAAAATGTCAAAAACAGTTTGTGAAGTTTCGTGCTGGAGATTTCTCGCTGGATGATGCTCCATCGTCAGGTAGACCACTGAAGTTGAGAGCAATCAAATTGATATTAAATGAGAACAATCAATGGTATACCATGCGGGAGATCGCCAACATACTCAAAATATCCAAATCAAGCGGTGAAAATCATTTGCACCAGATTGGTTATGTGAATTGCTTTGATGTTTGGGTTCCACATAAGAGAAAAAAACCTTCTTGACCATATTTCCCCATGCGCTTCTCTACTAAAACGTAATGAAAACGTTTCGTTTTTAGAACTTTTTTTTTTTTTTTTTTTTTTGCCGTACGTGAGCCTCTCACTGTTGTGGCCTCTCCCCTTGCGGAGCACAGGCTCCAGACGTGCAGGCTCAGCGGCCATGGCTCACGGGCCTAGCCGCTCCGCAGCATGTGGGATCTTCCCGGACCGGGGCACGAACCCGTGTCCCCTGCATTGGCAGACGGACTCTCAACCACCGCGCCACCAGGGAAGCCCAAAACTATTTTTGACAGGCGATGAAAAGTGGATACTGGACAACAATGTGGAGTGGAAGAGATGGTGGAGCAAGCGAAATAAACCACCACCAACCACGCCAAAGGCTGGTCTTCATCCAAAGAAGGTGATGTTTTGTATATGGTGGGATTGGAAAGGAGTCCTCTATTATGAGCTCCTTCCAGAAAACCAAACAATTAATTTCAACAAGTACTACTCCCAATGAGACCAACTGAAAGCAGCACTCGATGAAAAGCGTCCAGAATCAGTCAACAGAAAACGCATAATCTTCCACAAGACTGCACGTTTCTTTGATGACCAGGCAAAAACTGTTACAGCTTAGCTGGGCAGTTCTGATTCACCCGCAGTATTCACCAGACATTGCACCTTCGGATTTGCATTTATTTTGGTCTTTACAAAATTCTCTTAATGGAAAAAATTTTAATCCCCTGGAAGACTGTAAAAAGCACCTGGAACAGTTCTTTGGTCATGAAGATAAAAAGTTTTGGTAAGATGGAATTATGAAGTTGCCTGAAAAATGACAGAAAGTAGTGGAACAAAATGGTGAATACGTTGTTCAATTGAGTTGTTGGTGAAAATGAAAAATGTATCTTTTTACTTTAAAACCGAATGAACTTTTCGGCCACCCCAACATTAAGTTCTCCTACTTTTAGCATTCAGTTTTGGATAGATTATTCTGCCCATTTTGGAGGCAAGCCAAAAGCTCTAGTTCCTTATTTGAGCACTAATGGACGCCAGATTCCTACTTGTGCATGTTGCCAGGTTAATGCTCTTTGGAGAATGAGATCAGTCACCTCTTTCATTCCAGAACCAAGGAAAGTCATTCTAGCGATTTTCCCATCACCCAGACCTATAGCCTCCACCTCCAGAGTGGAACTGATCAGAGACAACAGCACTAGACATCTGGGCCCCAAAAGCCTAGAACCCACGACAGGGATGAGTTAAGGCAATAAAGAAGTCATTCTTAGAGAAGTCAAGCAGGAACCAGCAAACTGTCTTATTTTCATATATATGAAGCCATGGCTTAGAGAACTGTCTCACCTTATATTCTTCACTCCTTTTCAATTCAACCCCTGCTCTTTTCTATAATGCCAGCCACAGCAGGAACCCTAGCCTTCTTTGTATCCTTACAACAAGATACAGAAGCAGGTGAAAGAGAAGACTGAAGGCAGACAAGAATTTTACTTAGGAAAAAAAAATTTACCTAAATATAACTAAAGATTTATAGCTTTTATGACATAGTAACTTCCTGGCTCAATCAAAATTAAACCTGGTTGTTGGGATTTCCTGGGAGTAGGACACTAACACTGCCTGAGAGCACTTAACAGACAGCCTTCCAAACAGTAGATGTTTTTTAAGCAACTGTTCCATGTATTGAAAACTTTTAATTTTAAGACTTTTCTTTTGAAGAGTGAATATAGAGTCTAAATAAATAAAATCTAATCTGGTGATGGACCAGAAAGAATCCAGGCACATAACAGGATGTGTTGGTTGTCTTTTATTTTTTGTTTCATTTCTGCTGTATGTAATAGACAGCAGGTTGTAAATCAAAATGAAATGGAGAAAGACTGATCATAAATATGGATAAATTAGTAGAGAAAATCTGAGTCAAAAGAGGGGAAGTAATGCTGAGGCTACTAAAACGAAGAAAGACTCACTAAAGAAACATCTGCATATCAGAAATGTAGGACTTGCCAGTTACCTAGGATTCCAGTGACCATATGTAAAGTCTTTCTCAAGATTTAAGGAGAGGGAGTGGGAAAAAGGTAAAGAGAGACAGACACTTTGCTTACCTTTTGATGAGCATTTCAAGCTTAATTATAAATATCTTGGGATGTATTTGTTCTGTCTAGGTAATACATGCAAAAATGGAAAAAAATTTACCTCACTCATTACTATAAACATATAGTTTCAGAAACTTATAAATCCTTTAGAATTCCTTAAAAATAAAAATTGTTGTGATTATATCTCCAGTAACAAGTCTGTCTCTAGATGGCAGACTGTACTTTGTAACATTCCTTGTTTTAAAAAAAAAAGCTAATATACTTCTTCCTCTGTAAATATAAAAAGTAAATGAAACATCAAACTAAATGCTCAAAAAGAAAAATCACACATTTGATTTTTGAGTACCAAGTCTTTCAAAACTGCATAGAGTTTATTTACTAAATACTAGAATTTCAAATTTTGGAGCTTGGTTGAGCCATGCTAGAATAGCCCAGGGCCAAAGCAAGCAATGTCCTAGAGCTGTAACCTTTCAAACTATTTTCATCAAATCTTCATCAATATTATAAAAACCTCATCTTCAGTGCTAAAGCTGTTAACACAGACAAGAATTAGAGGAAAGGACAGTAAGGAAAATGAACTTGTTTTTTAAAATGCCTGCCTGCTACTTCAGGCTCTCTTACTGTTGTTAATATAATTCAGGGTTTCTTAATCTGTGGCACATGGATTCCTAAGTATCTACAAACTTTCTCAAACTGTATGAAAATTTGGGTTTGTGTACTTTTGTGGAGAAAGGCCCCACATTTTCAGGACATTATTAAAGGCATTTGAGAACCCCAAAAGGTAAAAATTACACATTATAGGAAAAATAGCAACCAAAGATTTTTAATCTTAGGGAAATAAAGAGAGAAATAAAATTGCGACAGTAAATTATAGCTCTGGAGAAGATTCATCCTTCAGAGCATGATATGGAAAAGCAAAGACTGGACTTGGAAATGGGGAGAAGAAAAGGCTGAACTCTTTCCCATCCTAATAAATCAGGCCATGAGCGAAATGGTATCGTTTAAGGAGAACCAGGTTTCATCCCTAAATGGCAAAGAAAAAAGCACAAGGGAACTTACCCATTATGTTACAGGAACCCATAAATTACTTGGTGAAAATTTTTATTTATCAAGCATCCTGTTTACAGACAACATGATACATTTCACTCCAGTTACATAATATATGTAAGATAATTTAGGATTTAAATATTTGAGATTATTTAGGATTATTTGGCAGTTTCTTATCAAACTGCATGTAAATGACCAAGTCCTGTTTCTTTAACCTGTTTTGCAAAGCTGTGTCAACAGAAGATCCTAAATAATCTCAAGCTTAGTTTTGTGAAATCCTCTTATAATTTTTTTATGTGCCACTAAGACTTTCTCAACCCACCTTTGTCTAAAATGTCTTTTTTTCTATTTTATCTTTTATGTACGTGATCAAAGAGAAAAAAAAAACTAACTGGTCTTAATAAAAGGGTCTCAAAGAATTTTTCTTAAACTAAATTCCCCAGTATTTTTTATTATTATTATTATTTTGCTGTACGCGGGCCTCTCACTTTTGTGGCCTCTCCTGTTACGGAGCACAGGCTCCGGACGTGCAGGCTCAGTGGCCATGGCTCACGGGCCCAGCCGCTCCGCAGCATGCGGGATCTTCCCGGACCGGGGCACGAACCTGTGTCCCCTGCATCGGCAGGCGGACTCAACCACTGCGCCACCAGGGAAGCCCTCCCCAGTATTTTTTTAAAATATACTTTTTATTTCAGAATAGTTTTAGGCTGACAGTAAAGTTACAAACATAGTACAGAGGTTCCCTTTTACACCTCAACCCGTTTCTACTATTGTTAATATCCGACATTAGTATGGTACATCTGAAACAACTAATGAGCCAATATTGATAACATTATTTTCTCATTAATGATAAGATTATTATTTTATTAAGAAATAATTGACATACATCACTGTATATAAGTTTAAGGTATAGAGCGTGATGGTTTGACATATATATATTGTGAAATGATTACAATAGGTTTAGTTAACATCCATCATCTCATATAGATACAAAAAAAAGAAAAAACAATTCTCCTTATGATGAGAACTCTTAGGATCTACTCTCTTAACAACTTTCCTATGTATCACACAGCAGCGTTAAGTATATTGATCATGTTGTACACTACATTGCTAGCACTTATTTATAACTCAAAATTTGTTCCTTTTCATCAGCTTCCTCAGATTCCCCCTCCACCTACCGTGATAACATTATTACTAACTAAACTCATACTTTATTCAGATTTTTTTAGTTTTTACCTAATATCCCTTTCGTGTTCCAGGATCTTCTCCAGAATACCACAAAAGATGGTAGCTCTCATATCTACTTAGGCTCCTCTACATCGTGACATTTTCTCAGACTTTTGAGATTTTGATGCTTTTAAGGAGCAATGGTCAGATATTTTATGAAGTATCTTTTACTTTGGGTTTGTCTGATGTTTTCCTCACGGTTAGATTTGGTTTATGGGTTTTTGAGAGGAAGAACAAAGAGATAATGTGTCATACTCATCACATCAAAACTAGTGTACATGCTATCAACATGACCAAACAATACTGATTAACAAATCATGATCATCTAGCTGAGGTAGTATCTGTCAGGTTTTTCTACTGTAAAAGTTACACATTTTTCCTTTTTTCATACCATACTCTTTGGGAGAAAGTCACTATGTACAGCCCACATTAAGGGGGTGGGGAATTATGCTCCATTTCCTTGAGGTTTATGTAAGTAACTACATTATTTTAAATTCTTCTATGAAGAATATTTGTTTATTCACACCTGTTTGTTTCATTAGTCAATCATTATCAGCATGGACTCATGAACATTTTATAGTTTGAGTTATAATCCAATTCTATGATATTTATTTTATTGCTCAAACTGTTCCAGGTTTGGTGTTGAGGGCTTTTGCACAGTTGGCTAATATGTCCTTCTGACATATCCTCATCATAGTTTTGTTTTCTTTGAGCACTTGTTTACTTTCTGACACTATGAAATGTACCAGGCTTACCTTACATATTTCCTGTCCCAGTCCTAGAATCTAACATTTCTTTAAGGAGCCCCAGTTTATTTTAATGGAGAATGGAATTAAAAACCGAGATTTGGTTCTAGATGATTCGTTGGTACCGGCTCATTACTAGTGGGATGTCATTTCCCTTAGGCCCTCTTAGCTGAAAGAACATATATACACTTAGCTATATATGAGTTATACTAATGCCTTCAACAGCATTACCAAATGGATTATTCTAGCGTCCTCCCCTTGCTTATTCATAAAATCTCCTCCTCCAACAGTGAAAAATCCGGTTCCCACCATTAACCATCTATTTACTTAATATTCCAACCTGAGTATACATGTATAGTGACCTCAGAATTGGTAACCCATACCCACATGGGAAACAACTTTGCCATTTAGAGTACAGTGCTTACATACGCTTACTTTTTTAATTGAAGTATCATTAATTTACAATACTGTGATACTTTCAGGTGTACACTGAAGTGATTTCAGTTATACATATGTATGTATATGTCTATATTCTTTTTTCTCAATTCTTTTCCACTATAGTTTATTGCAAGCCAGTGACTATAGTTCCCTGTGCTATACAGGAAGTCCTTCTTGTTTATCATATACAGTTCCTTTTGTCATTAGTCATGAATCTCCACTCATTTCTTTAGTTACTTAGGACAACACCTTTTCCCCAAACCCCTTCAGTGAGGTTATTTCATGTATTTTTAATACAGTTAGATCCTTCTGTCATAGTCTGCATTCATCCTGGGATGACCTAATAAGTAATTTTTTTTTTAATTTGCAGGCACTGATTTTTATTCTTTGTGCTATAAAGTTCTACGGGTTTTGAAAAATGTATAATATCACGTATCCACCATTACAGTACAATACAGAATAGTTTCATCAACCTAATTCCCCTACTCAACACGCACCCTTCCCCGAAATCCTGGCACTGATCTGTTTACCATCTCCATAGTTTGCCTTTTCCAAAATGTCACATAAACTGGAATTATACAGCATGTAGCCTTTTCAGACTGGCTTCTTTCACTCGGCAATGCCCATTAAGATTTCATTATGTTTCTGCATGGCTTGAGAACTCATTTCCTTCTTATCGCCAAGTACATCAAATAGTATTCCTTTTACGGATGTACTACAGTTTATCCATTTCATCTACTGAAGGACATCTTCATCGTTTCCAGTCTTTTAGCAATTATAATTACTATAAACACTGACATTAAGGTGTTTGTATGGACATAAGTTTCAAATCAGTTGGGAAAATACCTAAGAGCATGATTGCTGGAAGGCTGTGTTTAGTTTTGTAAGAAAATCTTAGACTGTCTTCCAAAGTGGCTATACCATTTTGTATTCCCACCAATAATGAATTCCTGTTGCTTCACATTCTTGGCAGTATTTGGTTTTATCAGTTTTTTTTGAACTTAGCCTTTCTTGTATAGTGATACTTTAATTTGCACTGCCCTAATGACAACTGATGTTGAGTGTCTTTTCTTATGTTCATTTGCCATCTGTATATTTTCTTTGGTGAGATGTCTGTTCAGATCTTTTACTCACTTTTTTAAAGAACTGTTTATTTTGTTACTGTTGATTTTTTAAGAGGTCTCTGTATATTTTGGATACAAATCATTTATCATATATGTGTTTTGCAAATATTTCCTCCCACTCTGTGACTTGTCTTTTGAGTTTCTTCCCATTATCTTTTGCATCAGAAAAAAATTTTACTTTTAATAAAGTCCAACCTGCCAAATTTTTCTTTCATGGATCATGTTCTTGGTGGTTATATCTAAAAACCTCATCACTAAACCCAAGATCGTGTGGACTTTCTTCTACGTTTTCTTTTAGAAGTTTACAGTTTTGTATTTTACAGGATATATTTTGAGTCACTTTTAGTGTAAAGGACTCTGTGTTTAAGTTCATTTTTTTCCATATAAACATCCAATTGTTCCAGCACCATTTGTTGAAAAGATATTTCTTCATTTAATTGCCTTTGCATCGTTATATATGTTTTAAAGAAATCAGCTGACTATATTTGTGTGATTTCTGTAATATTTTAAAATAATAATTTCTGGTATACAAATTTGATACCTATCTCCAGGAACCCACTGGAAAAAGAAAGATAAATATATACCAAAATATTTCATTTTCCATTCTCTCCGTATTTTAATAATTTTTATCCTGTGCTCTGGACATCCAACAGTTTCTCATAAACGATAAATCTGTCAGAATTATCTGTGGTTTTCAATGCACTCTACCCAAAATAGTACCTGTATACATCTATATTCAAAAGCTCTTCCAAAAACATGAGTAATAAAAAATTAAGATTTTTCATTAGTCCTTAGAGATTTCAAAGTCCACAAAAGTAGAAATTACTTTACAACAATATAAAAGATAAATATGCAAAATGTGAAATGCAAGTGTTAAAGTATCAAAATTACATGTTACATTTATACACACGCACATACACATATGAACTTATCATTATCCAAAGAAAGAAATCACTTTAAATTGATATATAAAGGTTCTGATTATGTGACACTGTAAACAATATTAATAATATAAATCCTCTTTGTGAAATGCTAACTAAAATATGTAAAACATCTGAAAAGCATCTGAAACCTTATGAAGTTGTACGAAATTACTAGGATAAATAACTAAAAGTAGAAACCTGAAATACAGAAGAAGCACCTTTCTCTGATAACACTGAGCCTACAAAGCACAAACTGGGAATTCTGAGGTGAAGGGTCAGAAGAAACAACTCTTTCATGAAGTGGGGGCTCAAAGAATTTCACCTCTAGATTAAGGTTAAATTAGCAGTAAATCTAACACTCTGGGGAGTACAAAGAAAGATTTTTCTTGTGTTTGTTTGTTTTCTTCATACTAAGTACAAGGAGGTAAATGTACCTGGGAGTTAGTAATCAAAAACTGGTGCTCTCACAAATATCCTGAATTCACATAATCTGAATCAGGAAACTGCAAAGTGTACTTAGTTGCAAATGGTCCTAGACTGGTAGTATTCCTGGGCATCTGTCAAGTAAATGATAAATCCTCACTAGTGGATTGTACCTTTACCCTAGGCCTCAAATAAATTTGAGAGAAAATATGGAGTTTGAAATTAAAAGTAACTAAACATATCAAGAAGAAGAGCAATACACAAAATGAGAAGCAAAAAAACACCACAGAAATAGACTGAAATATTAGAATTAAGACTTAAATATTAGAATTATTGAAAGCAGCTGTTTTGCCCCTTTCCTGTTTAACCATTTCTGCCCCCTCTAACCTTAAAGACCTAATTATAGGAATGAGATCACTAAGCAACTGAAACAAACTCCTGACTTACACTCTCCTGAATGCACGTTATGCCTTTTCTAACCTGTTGATTCTTTTCCTAGATAAAAAGTAGTAAGAATAAAGAATTAAATAGTTAAAGAATGATTAGCTCTCTATCCCAAATAGCCCCCTAAGGAATACTGCAGGCAGATGATGCAGGCAAGATAACATCTGAAGAAAGAGTCAGCCAGCCTGCACTTAATGGTGAATGATACAGAACCCAACCTCCTGCCTCAAAGATTCGCTGAGATTCTTCTGCCTCCATTTATCCCTTTAAAGACTGTCACGGCTGAGCAGAATCTTTGGAGTTGGTCTCTGGAGACGAGTCCACCATCACCTCAGATTGCCAGCTTTTCAGATTAAAGCACCTTTCCTTTCTATTGACACCTGTCTCTCAAATTATTTGCTTATGAGCAGTGAGCAGCCAAACCTGGGTTCAGTAATATTATGAAATACAGATATAAGTTAGAATTATACTTAAATATTGGAATTATCAGATACAAATTATAAAATAAAAAAATTTATTTGTTAAATAAGGAAAATACAAGACTGAATATACATGGAGAACAATTCCATGAACTTCTTTTTCTTTAAAAAGAACAAAGTAGCTATAATTTCTACAAACGGGCAACAGAGTAACTAAAATAGATTGGCAAAGATGAAAAAAGAGTAAACTGAAGTGGAAGATGGGAAAAAATACGCAGAAATCAGCACAGAAATTTTAAAATACAGAAATGTAAATAGAAGACAGTATGCAAAGTTCAAACAGTTACTAGCGAAGAAGTGAAATAAAATGAGAACAAGCAATATTTAAAGAGATAACTGATGAAAATCAGCAAACAAAAGAAACACATTCTATACCTAGAACATAATATAGTTAAAACTGCAGAATACCAAAAACAAAAAGAAATCTTAAACTTTGGGAAAAACAAATATTAAAAAAGAGAAAAATGATTATTCCAAGTTCTCAACAACAATACAATCCAGAAGACAGTGAAAGTCTTCAATGTGCTGAAAGGAAATAATTTTTAATATTAAATTATATACCCATCAAAATGTATTTTAAAAAATTAAGACAACTTAAACACGTATCAGACAAAATTCAACAGAGTCTACAAAATCTCCAACAGAACTTCAAAGGAATTTCTAAATGGTGCCCATCAGGCAGAAGTGATCCCAGATACATATGAAATGAAGAAAAAATTAAAAACATATGAAGTCGCATGAACATGCATAAAGCAAAATAAATAATAATTCTTAAAAAAAATAATTATAATTGGAAAACTAACATTTAAGTTACAACACAAGAAAGAAAGTAATCCTTTCTTATCAAAGAATTATGATATTCTAGGTGCTTCTACTGTCTGGGAAACGGATAAAGGTGGTAATTACCTTTAGATTTGCATATGTTAAGTATTACTTCTATAATTTTTAGGGTAACCATTTAAGTGAATGTGAAGAACATAAAATTGTCCAATGTAGTAGAGGATAAAAAAGGAATTCTTTTATATCTAAAGACCTAAAGGCAACAAAGAAGAGAAAAATAAAGAAATAAACCAAATATCCAGTGATTATATTAAATGTAAAAAAAGGATTAAGTGATACCGTTAAAAAAAAAAAAACAGGGCTTCCCAGGTGGCGCAGTGGTTGAGAGTCTGCCTGCTGATGCAGGGGACGCGGGTTCGTGCCCCGATCCGGGAAGATCCCACATGCCATGGAGTGGCTGGGCCCATGAGCCATGACTGCTGAGCCTGCGCGTCTGGAGCCTGTGCTCCGCAACGGGAGAGGCCCGCATACCGCAAAAAAAACCCCAAAAAAGAACAGTTTTTAGACTGAATAAAAACATACAATTCAGGTTCATGTTGTTTACAAAAGGTATCTAAGAGGTAAAGATACACAGGAATAATGAAATCAGAAAGGCAGAAAAGGTTGGACCAGAAAACCGTAACAGGTAGTGGGCTTCATTAAAATTTAAATAAATAGACTTTTAGAAAAAGGCACTGCCAGAGATAAACAAGAACATAAAGTAAATATAAAATATTTGAGTTATAAGAATTATTTCAATATTTGTATGAGCCTAAAAACATAATGAGGATGTGTGAAGGAGAGGATCTGGAGGGGAGAGTGAGGGAGTGGGGAGGCCTTCAAGGACAAATATATAAATCTACAAATCATGATGTGGGATTTTATATATATCTCTCTCAGAGATTTCGAGAAAAGCGAACAGTAAGTATAAAATACTTTAACACTATTATTGAACAACCTTAACCTAATGGACACAACTGTACCTAGAAAATACATAATACACATTAATGTCAAGTACACATGGAATATTTGCAAAAACTGACCATAAAACTTTAAAACAACACTACACAAATAAGAAAGGACTGAAATCATACAGAACATTTTCTCTGGTCTCAAGTCAATTAAGCCAAGAAGCAAGCAATAACAAACGTTAACCAGAAGATCTCATGTTTGAAAATTAAGAAATATGCTTTTAAGTAATCTATGAGTCAAAGAAAAAGAAAATTAAAATACATTTGGAATTAAACTAGTGAAAGTAAACATCACAAGAAGATATAAACATTAAAAATATAAGGGAGGGGCTTCCCTGGTGGTGCAGTGGTTGGGAGTCTGCCTGCCAATGCAGGGGACACGGGTTTGAGCCCTGGGCCGGGAGGGTCCCATGTGCTGCGGAGCGGCTAAGCCCGTGAGCCACAACTGCTGAGGCCCGTGAGCCTGGAGCCCGTGCTCCGCGGCGGGAGAGGCCACCGCGGTGAGAGGCCTGTGCACCGCGGCGAGGAGTGGCCTCCGCTCACCGCAACTAGAGAGAGCCCACGGGCAGCAATGAAGACCCAATGCAGCCAAAAATAAATAAATTAAAAAAATATATATATATAAGGGAATATTACAAACAACTTTATTTAAAAAATTTGAAAATTTAGATGAAATGGGCAATTTTCTAGAAAAATATAACTTGTCAAAATAATAAAACACCTGAAGAGTGCTAAATCAGTTAAAGAAATTGAATCAATAAAGTCTTCCAACAAAAAAATTTCAGGCCCATATAGTTTCAATAGTGAATTCTATCAAATGTCTGTAAACAATTCATTTAGTTTTCCAGAAAACAGAAAAAGAAGATATTCCATATAATTCACTTTGTGTAGTTAGCAAAGCCTTGATAATATAACCTGAAAAGGAATGAATAAAAAGGGAAAATAGCAGGCCAATCTAATTGATGAATACAAATGTAAAAGATTCTGAACAAGATATTAGCAAAGCAAAGCTAGAAATAACTTCAAAAATATAATACACCATGACTGGAGACTAAACAATATGCTACTAAATAACCAAGAGATCACTAAAGAAATCAAAGAGGAAACCAAAATATTACCTGATAACAAATGGCAATGAAAACAGGACCACCCAAAACCTACGGGATGCACAAAAGCAGTTCTAAGAGGGAAGTTTATAGCAATACGATCCCACCTCAAGAAACAAGAAAAATCTCAAATAAACAACCTAACCATACAAATAAAGCAATTAGAAAAAGAGGAACAAAAAACACCAAAAGTTAGCAGAAGTCATAAAGATCAGATCTGAAATAAATGAAAAAGAAACGAGGGAAACAACAGCAAAGATCAATAAAACTAAAAGCTGGTTTTCTGACAAGATAAACAGAATTGATAAACCATTAGCCAGACTCATCAGGAAAAAAAGGAAGACTCAAATCAACATAATTAGAAATGAAACAGGAGAAGTAACAACTGACACCACAGAAATACAAAGGATCATGAGAGAATACTACAAGCAACTATATGCCAGTAATATGGGCAACCTGGAAGAAACAGACAAATTCTTAGAAAAGTATAACTTTCGAAGACTGACCCAGGAAGAAATAGAAAATATGAACATACCCATGACAAATAATGAAATTGAAACTGTGATTAAAAATCTTCCAACAAACAAAAGCCCAGGGCCAGAATGACTTCACAGGTGAGTTCTATCAAACGTTTAGAGAAGAATTAACACCCATCCTTCTCAAACTCTTCCAAAATATAGCAGAGGGAGGAACACTCCCAAACTCATTCTACGAGGCCACCATAACCCTGATACCAAAACCAGAAAAAGATCTCACAAAAAAAGAAAATTACAGGTCAATATCACTGATGAACATAGATGTAAAAAACCTCAACAAAATACTAGCAAACAGAATCCAACAACACATTAAAAGGATCATACACCATGATCAAGTGGGGTTTATCTCAGGAATGCAAGGATTCTTCAATAAATGCATATGAATCAATGTGATACACTATAATAGCAAACTGAAGGATAAAAACCATATGATCATCCCAACAGAGGCAGAAAAAGCTTCTAACAAAATTCAACACCCATTTGTGATAAAAACTCTCCAGAAAAGTGGGCACAGAGGAAGTCTACCTCAACATAATAAAAGCCAATATGACAAACCCACAGGCAACATCATTCCCAATGGTGATAAACTGAAAGCATTTCCTCTAAGATCAGGAACAAAACAAGGGTGCCCACTCTCAACCACTATTATTCAACATAGTTCTGGAAGTTTTAGCCACAGCGATCAGGGAAGAAAAGAAATAAAAGGAATATAAATTGGAAAAGAAGAAGTAAAACTGTCACTGATGGCAGATGACACGATACTATACATAGAAAATCCTACCAATGCCACCAGAAAACTACTAGAGCTAATCAATGAATTTGTAAAGTAGCAGGATACAAAATTAATGCACAGAAATCTCTTGCATTCCTATACACTAACAACAAAAAATCAGAAGGAGAAATTAAGGAAACACTCCCATTTATCACTGCAACAAAAAGAATAAAATACCTAGAAATAAAACTACCTAAGGAGACAAAAGACCTGTATACAGAAAACTGTAAGACACTCATAAAAGAAATCAAAAAGAATACAAACAGATGGAGAGATACACCATGTTCTTGGATTGGAAGAATCAACATTGTGAAAATGACTATACTACCCAAAGCAATCTACTGATTCAATTCAATCCCTATCAAATTGCCAATGGCATTTTTCACAGAACTAGAACAAAAAACTTTACAATTTGTATGGAAACACAAAAGACCTCGAAGAGCCAAAGCAATCTTGAGAAACAAAAAAGGAGCTGGAGGAATCATGCTCCTTGACTTCAGACTATACTACAAAGCTACAGTAATCAAGACAGCATGGTACTGGCACAAAAACAGAAATACAGCTCAATGGAACAGGATAGAAAGCCCAGAGATAAACCCATGTACCTATGGTCACCTTATCTTTGACTTAGGATGCAAGAATATACAATGGAGAAAAGACAGTCCCTTCAATAAGCAGTGCTGAGAAAACTGGACAGCTACATGTAAAACAATGAAATTAGAACACTACCTAACACCATACACAAAAATAAACTCAAAGTATATTAAAGACTTAAATGTAAGGCCAGACACTATAAAACACTTAGAAGAAAACATAGAACACTCTATGACATAACTCACAGCCAAGATCCTGTTCGCCCCACCTCCTAGAGTAATGGAAATAAAAACAAAAATAAACAAATGGGACCTAATGAAACTTAAAAGCTTTTGCACAGCAAAGGAAACTATTAGCAAGACGAAAAGACAACCCTCAGAATGGGAGAAAAAATTTGCAAACGAAGCAACTGACAAAGGATTAGTCTCCAAAATTTACAAGGAGCTCATGGAACTCAATATAAAAAAAAGCAAACAACCCAATCTAAAAATGGGTGGAAGACCTCAACAGGCATTTTGCCAAAGAAGACATACAGATTGCCAAAAAACACATGAAAAGATGCTCAGCATCACTAATCATTAGAGAAATGCAAATCAAAACCACAATGAGGTATCACCTCATACCTGTCAGAATGGGCATCAACAAAAAATCTACAAACAGTAAATGCTGGAGAGGGTGTGGAGAAAAGGGAACCCTTTTGCACTGTTGGTGGGAATGTAAACTGATACAGCCGCTATGGAGAATAGTATGGAGGTTCCTTAAAAAACTAAAAATAGAACTACAATATGACCCAGGAATCCCACTACTGGGCAGATACCCTGAGAAAACTAATTCAAAAAGAGACATGTACCCCAATGTTCACTGCAGCACTATTTACAAGAACCAGGTCATGGAAGCAACCTAAAAGTCCAACGATAGATGAATGGATAAAGAAGATGTGGCACATATATACAATGGAATATTACTCAGCCATAAAAATGAACGAAACTGAGTTATTTTGTAGTGAGGTGGATGGATCTAGAGGCTGTCACACAGAGTGAAGTAAGTCAGAAAGACAAAAACAAATACTATATGCTAACGTATATGTATGGAATCTTAAAAAATAGTACTGATGAACCTAGTGGCAGGGCAGGAATAAAGACAGACATAGAGAATGGACTTGAGGACACGAATGGGGAAGGGGAAGCTGGGATGAAGTGAGAGAGTAGCACTGACATATATACACTACCAAATATAAAACAGATGGCTAGTGGGAAGCTGGTGCATAGCACAGGAAGATCAGTTCGATGCTTTGTGATGACCTAGTGGGGTGGGATAGGGAGGGTGGGAGGGAGGCTCCAGAGGGAGGGGATATAGGGATATATGTATACATATAGCTGATTCACTTTGTTGTACAACAGAAACTAACACAACATTGCAAAGCAATTTTACTCCAATAAAGATGTAAAAAAATATATACATAATACACCATGATCAAGTTAAATTCCTTTCAAGTATGCATATTAGATATAACATTAAAAGATCAGGGACTTCACTGGCGCAGTGGCTAAGACTCCATGCTCCCAATGCAGGGGGTCTGGGTTCGATCTCTGGTCAGGGAACTAGATCCCACGTGCATGCCACAACTAAGAGTCCACATTCAACAACTAAGGAGGCCACGTGCCACAACTAAGGAGCTGGTGAACTGCAACTAAGAAGCCCGTCTGCCGCAACTAAGGATCCCACATGCTGCATCTAAGGAGCCAGTGAGCTGCAACTAAAGGAGCCCTGGAGCTGCAACTAAGGAGCCCATCTGCCACAACTAAGGAGCCCGTGAGTTGCAAATAAGGAGCCCGCCTGCACAACTAAGTCCTGGTGCAAATAAATAAATAAATAAATTTTTTTTAAAAAAGGATCAGTGGTAGCCAGGGATGAGGGGTGTAGAGTTGGCAAGGGATAAATAGGAGCATAGGAGGGATTTTTAGGACAGTGAAACTATTAATACCATAGTAGTAGATACCTCATGCATTTGTCCAAACCCACAGAAATTTACAGTGCACCTGCAGACTAAGAAATTCTCCTGTAATATGAGTAAACATAGATGTTATGGCCATCAAGCCACGAGGTGCTGCCATGGCTCCCCACTGTGCACGCTGAGGGGAATCAAGATATACAAAAAAAAGGACACTGGCCTAAGACAGTTAAGGTGCATATCAAAGGAATGATTTCAAGGAGCCTAGACTCTTGCATCTTCCCATAGATAAAATGTGCTAAATTCATTAACTTAAGATGTCTAGTTTTTCTTTAACAGTAATATTTTGATGTTCTGACTACCTGGTTTTTGTTGCAAAAACTCCTATATACCCTGGTTCCTCCCTTACCTCTTCGAATCAGTCCCTCAGAGCTATCTGAGAGGCTATCTCCTGAGCTTAAGTCCTCAGCAAGTCCTCAAAAAAAACATAATTCTCAACTTTTAGGTTGTGCATTTTTTTCAGTCGACAAACCCTAATTTAAACTATGAACTTTAGTTAATAATAATGTATCAATATTGGTTCATCAATTTTAACAAATGTACAGGGTGTTAATAGGGGAAACTGTGGGGAGGAAAGAAGGGTATATGGGAACTTTGTAATTTTCGCTGTATTTTTTATAGGAGTTTGTGGTTTACAAAAAAAATTAAGTCTACTTAAGAAAAAAAAAGATACTATTTATAAGGAATTTTTTAAATGCCTAAAGTCCAGAAATAAAAATTTTGGTAACACATATATAACACCTTTTCACTCATACACAAAACTATCCTCTAAAATGTTGAATGAAAATAAAGACCTAAATAAAGGGAGCAATATATACAGTGATCATGAACTGGAAGAGTGGATTTTATAAAGATGTAAATTCATCCCCCACTGATGTACAGCAATGGTTCTCAACTTCTGCCCCGCCCCCACCCAGATATGAACAATGAAGGTTGGGGTGGTTGGACAGTGGCAACAGGTACCTATATCCATTAATAAGTAATTGTGATTATTTAAGAATAGAAATTTTAATTTTTCTTCCAAAATTATGTTTATCATTTTGACTAATAATTCTAAGTTGTTAGGACGTAATTAAATTGTTTGGAATTAACTACTTCGAAAAGAAACTTTTAGGGGCTTTTTTTGGCCTACTGATACCATGAAAAAATCACTGAGACAGTAATCAGCCCATGAGATGCAACATTCAGGAAACTCTTGACGTCACTGTTCCTGAGTGAGATCAATTCTCTAGCAATCCTAACCTCCTAGAAAGCCCTCATGCATTTGGAAATCCACTGTTAGGAACAAGCACTGCAACACAGAACCATTACTTAGTATAACCAACTAAGAAGGTATTTCTAACCCATAATAAGCTTAAGAAACATCCTTAATAACTAAAAAAATCACATTGTCACTGAAAACTATTTATCAATACCTCTGATATATATTTCTTAAATCTGTTATATACTGATGCTAGAATATACCCAAATATGTATGCCTTTACCAGTGGTGTTTTAAACAATAATACTTTGAATATAGAGATAACATATCTTTATTTTGTTATACATAATATCATAAATATTATCATTGTGTTCTTAGTTTCCTCAGAATTTATTTCTATGAAAATTTATGAAGTTACATAGCTTTAAAAATGCATAACTGTAAGTGAACAGTGTTTGAATGAACTTCTCCTTTGTTATCTTTTCCTACTCGACACTGAAAAAACCCTATTATCACACACTGATTTAGTCAGTAGTATATTTTAACTAAGGGTTCCAGAAGTAAAAAGAATTCATTCCAGATGGTTTAAATAAAGAGATTTTAATGAGGAGAACACAGATGTATGAGCAAGGTTAAGGAAACAGCCAGGGCTGCTGATGCAACTTAAAATAGCTAACGCAGGAAACCAATACCATACCCCAGACTCAAGGATCGAGAGGAGAAAATAGTAATAAGAGAGCAAAATAGAAGAGGGGCTGCTGAAACTCTACTCACAACATGGTGTTCCAATCTGTCGTGTCATTTGAGGGATGTCCCTTCTAGTCAAAAAGTAGGAAAATAAGTTTTGTAACTTTTTCCTCCCTTACTTGGTTCTCATCTCGCTTTAGCCAAATTTTTTAACATCTTTTTGTTCTTGATTCTTATGTAGTGTTAGAGGAAAATGGGCTGATATGAAAGAACACCAATGTGGATATTGGAAATTACTTTGCAACACAAGGAGTCCTTATAAAATGCAAATCTTATCTCAATAAATAATATAAAGAAATTTCCCCATGTGTCCTTCGCCTTCTGAACTTTCCCTGTAATGTGCCACCATGCAAATGTTTCCAATATTGTTTGAACTGTAGTTTAACCCATCAATCATTTTTATAACTTACAGATTTTGACTTACACTTAATTTTTTTTTTTGTTTTTGTTTTTGTTTTTGTTTTTTTGCGGTACGCGGGCCTCTCACTGTTGTGGCCTCTCCCATTGCAGAGCACAGGCTCCGGACGCGCAGGCTCAGCAGCCCAGCCGCTCCACGGCATGTGGGATCTTCCCGGACCGGGGCACGAACCCATGTTCCCTGCATTGGCAGGCGGATTCTCAACCACTGCGCCACCAGGGAAGCCCCTACACTTAATTTTGAGTCACATTTTATTACCACTCCAAGGTAATAAAAAATTTATTCCATGTTTTCTTCTAGTGCTTTTATTATTTCTTTCTATCTGGTATTTATTTGTTCTTTCTTAAAAAAAATTTAGTTTGTTTCTGCTATTTATTGTTGTTTTTATATTTAAACTCCTGATGCACTGGGAATTTATCTTGGTGCACATTATCAAGTAAGGTGTAGATCTGAAATAATTTCAAACATTTTCCACATTTTTATCTTAAAAAGATTTTTTTTAAACATTTAATTTTATTTATTTTTGGCTGTGTTGGGTTTTCATTGCTGTGCACAGGCTTTCTCTAGTTACAGCGAGAGGGGGCTGCTCTTTGTTGTGGAGCACAGGTTCCAGGCACGTGGGCTTGAGTCACTGTGGCACGTGGGCTCAGTAGTTGTGGCTCACGGGCTCTAGAGCGCAGGCTCAGCAGTTGTGGTGCACGGGCTTAGTTGCTCCACGGCATATGGGATCTTCCCGGCCAGGGCTCGAAACCGTGTCCCCCGCACTGGCAGGCAGATTCTTAACCACTGCGCCACAGGGAAGCCCCTTACAAAGAAGATCTTTTATTCTATCTCTTCTAACTGCCTATTCTAATAAAAAACAAACATACTAATTTATCTATAGTATCTCCATCTCAATAACTTACCAAATTACTGTTCTGTGACACTTTTATTAAAGTACAGTAGTTTACAATATTATATTCCTTTCAAGTGTACAACATCATGTTTAATATTTTTATGGATTTTAAGTTATAAAATATTAGCTATACTCCCTGTGCTGTATAATATATTGTTGCATCTTATCTATTTTATACATAGTAGTTTGTGTATCTAACCTTCTACCCCTATTTTGCCCCTCCCCCACCCCTCTTCCAACTAGTAAACTTGAGTTTGTTCTCTATGAGTCAGTTTGTTTTGTTATATTTATTCATTTATTTTTTAGAGTCCATATATCATTGATAACATAGAACAGTTTTCTGTCTCCACCTGAATGATTTCACTAAACAAAATAAATCCTGGTTCCATCCAAGTCCTTGCAAATGGCAAAATTTCATTCCTTTTTATGACTCAGTAATATTGCACTGTGTATATATACCACATCTTCTTTATCCATTCCTCTATTATTGGACACTTAGGTTGCTTCCATATCTTGGCCATTGTAAATAATGCTGCTGTGAACACTGGGGTACATATATCTTTTCAAAATAGTGTTTTCATTTTCTTTGGACATATACCCAGGAGTAGAATTGCTAAGTCATATGGTAGTTCTATTTTCACTTTTTTGAAGAACCTGCATAGAGTTTTCCACAATGGCTACACCAAAGTACATTCCCACAGATGTGGGTCTTTTTAATGATAGCCATTCTGACAGGTGTTCAGTGATATCTCACTGTGCTTTTGATTGGCATTTCCATGATGATTAGTGATGCTGAGCATCTTTTCATGTGGCAGTTGGCCATCTGTAAGTCTTCTTTGCAAACATGCCTACTCAGTCCTCTGTCCAATTTTAATTGGATTGTTTGTTTCTTCAATGTTGAGTTTTATGAGTTCTTTATGTATTTTGGATATTAACCCCTTGTCAAATATATTGTTTGCAAATATTTCTCCTATTCAGTAGGCATCCTTTTCATTTTGTTGACAGTTTTCTTTGCTGTGCAAAAAGCTTTTAAATTTGATGTAGTCCCATTTGTTTATTTTTCCTTTTGTTTCCCTTGCCTGAAGAGAAACATCCAAAAAAATATTACTAAGACTGATGTCAAAGAAAGGACTGTGACTTCTTCCAGAAGTTTTATGGTTTCAGGTCTTAACATTTAAGTGTTTAATCCATTTTGATTTTGTTTCTGTACATTGTGTGAGAAAGCAGTCCAGTTTGATTCTTTTGCATGTATGTGTCCAGTTTTCCCATCACTACTTTTTGAAGAGACTGTCTTTTTCCTATTATATACTCTTGCTTCCTTTGCTGTAGATTAATTGACCACATGTGGGTCAGTTTCTTTCTGGTCTCTATTCTGTTCCAGTGATCTATCTGTCTGTTTTTGTACCAGTACCATACTGTTTTGATTACCATAGCTTTGTAGCACAGTCTGAAATCAGGGAGCAAGATTCCTCCAGCTTTACTCTTTTTAATCAAGATTGCTTTGGCAGTTAAAGGTCTTCTGTGGTTCCATATACTTTTTAGAATTATTCTTGTTCTGTAAAAATCATCATGGGTATTTTCATATGGATTCTAGTAAATCTGTAGATAGCTTTGAGTATTACGGACATTTTAACAATATTTATTCTTTCAATCTATGAACATGGGATATCTGGTTTTTTGTATCATCTTTAGTTTCCTTCAACAATGTTTTATGAGTATAGATTTTCCACCTCCTTGGTTAAGTTTATTCCTAGGTATTTTATTCTTTTCAATGAGATTTTAAATGGAATTGTTTTCTTGTCTTCTCTGACAGTTCATTACTAATGTTTCGAAAAGCATCAAATTTCTGTATATTAATCTTGTATCCTGTAATGTTACTAAATTCATTTATTAGTTCTAACAATATTTTGGTGGAGACTTCAGGGTTTTCCATATATAGTATCATATCATCTGCAAATAGTGACAGTTTTATTTTTTCCCTTCAAATCTGGATTCCTTTCTTTCTTTTTCTTCTCTGATTGCTGTGGCTAAGACTTCCAATACTATGTTAAATAGAAGTGGTGAGAGTGGGCATACTTGTCTTATTCCTGATTTTAGAAGAAAAGCTTTCAGGTTTCCACTACTGAGTATGATGTTAGCTGTGAGTTTGTCATAAACAGACTTTATTATGTTGCCATGTTTCCTCTATACCAACTTCAATGAGAGTTTTTATCACGACTGAATGTTGAATTTTGTTAACTGAAATGATTATGTGATTTTTATTCTTTTTGTGAATGTGGCGTATCACACTGATTGCTTTACAAATGTTGAACCATCCTTGTGTCCCTATATTAAACCCAACTTGGTCATGGTGCATGGTTCTTTTTATATATTGCTGAATTTGGTTTACTAATATTTTCCTGAGGTTTTCTGCAGCTATACTCATCAGAGACATTGGTCTGTAATTTCTTTTTTTCTTTTTTCTTTTGTAGTCTTTGTCTGGTTTTGGTATCTGTGTGATAGTGGCCTCGTAGAATGAATTTGGGGATGTTCCCTCCTCTTCAATTTTTTGGAAAAGTTTGAGAAGGATAGGTAGTAGCTATTCTTCATATGTTTGGTAGAATTCCCCTGTGAAGCCATCCAGACCTGGACCACACTTGCCCTGTTCAGAAGTAAGGCCAGGTCAGAGCCAGCTCTAGACCAGTATGTGGTTCAAACCTCTCATTCCCCAAGGAGGATCCCCGAGCTTCTGACATCCTCTCCTCACTAGGGTGCAAGTCCAGACCTGATCATTTCTCCTCCCTTCCTATCCAACTCCATGTGGATCTTTCTTTAGTCTTGGTTATAGAAAAGCCTTTCTCCCAGCCTACACTTTGTTTCAACGACAGTAGGCACACATGTACTGTATTTCTGAGGTGTTCATGGGGGGGGAGGGAGCTCAGCATCCTCATATTCTGCCATTTTGATCTCCCTCTTTCAGAATTATTATATTGCCTTTATTAGTTTTGCAAACTGTTTCTCTTGAAATTTCTAAACTTTCAATATCACTCCCAAATAGTAATCATACTTCATTTTATTATCCAAATGTGTAAGCTTATATTGCCAATATTAAAGAGGAGTTGTGAGAGTGGACATCCCTGCCTTGTTTGACTTCAGTGAAAATGACTCTACTAGTTTCCCTTGAGCATTATGTTGGCTTTGGGGTTAAAAGGCTTTTTTTCCCTTCCATTTTCTACTTTTCACTCTTTACATATCCCTTTATTCATCAATACTCCTCTGTATACTTCCCCCAAAAAACAAAACTCTTACACAACTACAGTACAATGATCAGAACGATGAAATTAACAATTATGTTCTAACCCACAGAACTGATTTCGGATTTCAGTATTTGTCTCAATAATGTTCTTTTTACCAAAAAAAATCTAAGATCATGCACTGCATTCAGTTCCTTTAGTATCGAATATGGAACAGTTCTCTGAGTCATTTCTTTGTATTTCATGATACTGACACTTCTAAAGAGTACAGTATATTGTGAAAAATATATCTCAATTTGAGCTCATCCAACGTTTCCTCATGAGTAGGTTTAGACTCTGAACTTTTGGTAAGAATACTACAAAAGTGAGGTTGAGTTCTTCTTCTAGGTGCATAACACAAAGTACATGCTATTAACTGGTTCTATAACTGGCAGTGTTCGCTTTCATCATTTGTTTATGGTAGTGTCTACCAAGTCTGTACAGGTAAAGTATCAATACCATTTTACCCATAATAGATATCTTGTAAGGAGACAATTTGAGGAGGTAAATACTGTGTTCTTCACTTTCCCCCACTAGTTTTACAGTGCGAGCACTGAGTTAAAAATTTACTTTAGTTTATACTTTTTACACTCGTCAGTGTGGTTATGTTATTTATGCTATGGCATGGCATGGTTCATCTGTTCTGACAGCATCCAGTTTTAGGATTTTCCCTCCATCTTTACTGATTTTTTTTTTTCTTTCTGAGTATGTGAAACATGAAGATAACTCCAAAGTCAAGATTATTCAAAAAGTATATTCCAGTAAGTAACATCCCTTTACCTCAATTCCCTCTAAGCTTTCCACTTCATTTACATACACACACACCCAACGGGTAGCCAATCATTCTATCTTATCTTTTTTTTCTTTTTGGTCAAGTGACCAGATACATGTGTATATTCTATTATTTCCCTTTCTTTCTTCTAAAAAAAACCTCGAATACTTTTAGACACTCTTGCACTTTGCACTTAAAAAAATGTATCCTGAAAATCTCCTTGCATTTGTCCACAGAGATCTTCCTCATAATTTTTTGCAATGACAAAAAAATCCATTGTATAAGTTGTACCACAGTTTATTCAATCATTGTCGTATATCTCAGCATTTAGGTTGTTCCCAGTATTTTACAAGTACAAACAATATGGTATTTAGTAACCCTATGAATTTGTTTTCATAAAACTGGAGGTATATCTTCATGGCAAATTCCAGAAACAGGATGGCTAGGTCAAAAGATAAAAACATATGTAATTTTGGTAGATAATGTCAAATTTCTTTCCATGAGAATTGTATCAATTTGATTTCCAACAAACAATGTAATAGTACCTGTTTCCTCACAGCCTAAAAAACAGAGTGTTGTTATAACTTAATTTTTATCAATCTGATAGGCGAAAATGGTATCTTGGTGTAGCGGTATTTTGTAGTTCTCTTCTTTCATATGTTTTAATATCTGCTTACTACAGTTTCACAGGTACTTGGGTCTATTTTAGATTTTTACTATACTGCACTGATGTGAGAGACAGTAAGTTTTCTCTCTTAAACATATTAAGAAAATATGCATCTATGTCTGTTTTATTAGAATGTTTTAAAATCCATTTTGTCAAATGTTTTTTCAGGAACTATGAAAATAGCTGAAAGGAAGTGGCAAGGGATAAGAACAGAAAATTCAGAAATGGCTCTTAAGCCACACTCGTAAGAGAAATACAAATTAAATCATCCAAATACAAAAATTAACCATGGATCAATGACCTACATATAAGATCTAAAATGATAAAACTATTAGAAGAAAACATAGAGATAAATATTCAGGCTCTTAGAATTTGCAATGGATTCTTAGATTTGACACCACAAGCATGAGTAAAAAAATGAAAAAATAGGTAAGTTGGACTTCATAAAAGTTTAAAACTTTTGTTCATCAAAGAATATCTTTAAGAAAGTGAAGAGACAACCTACAGAGCGGGAAGCCAATAGCTGCAAGTTATTAACAGTTGCATGTTGTATATCTGATAAGGGTTTAATATCCAGAATATATAAAGAACTCTAATAACTCACAATAAAAATAAAATCCATCTAATTTTAAAATAAGCACAGGATCAAATACACATTTGTTCAAGAAAGATATACAAATTGCCAAAAGTACATGAAAAGATGCTCAAGATCACTGGTGATTAAGAAAATGCAAATCAAAACCATAATAAGAAATCACTTCATACCCCCTAGGTCAATAAAATTTAAAAATCAGAAAATAAAAGTGTTTTAGAGGATGTGGAGAAATAAGAATCTTCATACATTTCTGGAATTTAAAATGGTGCCGCTGCTGTGAAAACAGTTTGGCAGTTCCTCAAAAAGTTAAAATAGAATTACCATATGATCCAGCAATTTCACTCCTAGGTATTTACACCGAAGAATTAAAAAATAAGTACTCAAGCAGATATCTGTCCACGAATGTTCACAGCAATATTCACAGCAACCAAAAAGTGAAAACCACCCAATGTCCATTGACAGATGAATGGATAAACAAATTGTAACATATACATAAAATGAAATAAATTATCAGTACATGCTACTACCTGGATAAACCTTGAAGACATTATGCTAAATGAAAGACATCAAAAACAAAAGGTCACATATTGGACAATTCCTTTTATATAAAATGACTAAAACAGGCAAATCCATAGGAGTAGAAAGCAGATCAGTGGTTGCCAAGGGTTGCAGGGAAGAAGGGAATGAGGAATGACTACGTAATGAATATTAGGTATTCTTCTGGGGTGATAAAAAGAAGTTTTGATACTAGAGAGAGGTGGTTGCACAACACTGTTAATGTGCTAAAAACTACTGAACTGCCCACTTTAAAATGGTTGTTAATTGTTTAAGTGAATTTCACCTCAATTTAAAAAAATCATACTGACATATTTTTAAATCATTCCTAAGAGCAATACAAAAATTTGATAAAAACGCTTTGTTGAAAAGACCAAGAAGAAACAGACATTTTCATATATTAATGATAGGAGTAAAAATGGGTACAATTCCCATATCAGGAAATTTGGCAATATCTAATATAATTACAAATATATTAACCTACAGACATTCTTCCACCAGGAGCAAGTAAGGTACACACAAAACTACTCACTGTAACAGAAAAAGACTACAGATAATGCAATGGTCTGTTAACAGAAGACTAATTAAATAAATTGTTGTACATACACACAAAGAAATGAATGCTACGATGCTGGAAAAGGGAGGGGAGGGGAGGGGAGGGGAGGGGAGAAGGGAAGGAAGGAAGGAAACCAAGAAAGCTCTCTATACACCAGTATCTTTTTTTGGGGGGGGGGGTGCGGAAAGAGCATATATTTCCTATTTATATAGATAGACGAATATACAACAAAGTAGTTAAGAGCAATTAACTCTGTGGACATAGATAGGAAGGCAAGAAGTGGTAAAGGCTTTTTGCTTTACATATCTCTCTCTTTTTTTTTTTTTTTGGTTTTTTGAACCACGGGAATGAATTACAAAAGGAAAAATTTTTAAGACTACCAGTTGTTTTAAAATCAAAACTCAATCTAACAGGACAATTACAGTTTAGACAAGATAACACATGTAAAGCACATCACTCAGTGCTTGCCTTTCCCATTTTAAGACTGTAAAATTAACAAACTCACTTTCCTTCAAATAAACTAATCTCTTGCCAATCCTCACCTGTCTCTATGCTCTAGGATTCAGCCATAAACTCTCTTTATGTCCTACAGTGTGCTGTATTTTCTTGTCTTCCGGAATTTTTACACAGTCTGTTAACTTTGGCCTTTCTCCTCCTCCTTAATTTTCTCTTACTCAACCTCAGTCCCAGGGTAGAGTTTCTTCCTCTGAGATGCATTTTCTTACAAATATCCCCACATTCACACATACACAGAAACACACAGCCTAGGTTGGATCAGAAGCTCCTCCTTGTTATTCCAACACTACCTTCTGGTTAGACATATAGACTTCAGATTGAGACAAGCCTGAATCTAAATCGTGAATTTGGCACTTACAAACTGTATGATGTCCAAAAACGAACCTAAGCCCTGTATTCTCAGTTTCCTGAACTACAGAATAAAAATCACATCTGACTGATAGTAGTGTCAAACCAATATTAAATGAGCTAATGTATGTAAAGCACACAGCTTGGCACATACTAGTCATTAAACTGTAACCAGTTTTATTATTATTACTTTCATGGCACTGAGCACTTTAGTAAACTTTAGTAAACTAGTGGTATATTTCCCTCTTTTTCTTTGCGATAAAGCCTTCTTTAAAAATTAAACTTACTCTTAATACTGGGGCAGAGACTGTCTTGATAATATCTGTATACTTTGGAACAGTGCTTAGTATAACTTAGGTACTCTGTAAATATCTGATAAACTTATGTCAATATGGTGAGCGATAACTTAGAAATAAGAAAACCTTCAAGAAATCAATTTGATCAGTGATCTCAATAAAAGACAACCATTCTTTCTGTATCAGTAAGTAAAGAACGGTGTTTACCAACTGATTTTCCCCATGTAGCACATTTAACCTGTTAATATTTATTCTAGAGAAAAAAAGTATCTATCAGTTATCTATTAATATGATAAAAATAAAACTTTACTTTTAACAAATTGTCTATGGATTCCAAATGACTGTAAACTTAAGAAAAACTGATTTTCATACTTATGTTACCTTGAATTATTTAAGCTTCAAGCATTTCATCTATAACATGAGGACTCAATGAATTTTAGCAACTAGCACAGTTTACAATATGGAGCACAGATACAAATAATATCAGTAAATAGTAATTATAAAATCTTATGATCTAAAAAGCCAATTCATTAATTTAAGATTTCCTTCAAAATATTAAAAAATTCAGAAGTCTGTTGAGTAAAACTGAACCAGAAAAAAAAGAGAAATATACTTAAATAAAAATAATTTTATCAGAAAAAGATGAGCACATAATTCCAGGATCAATTATAAAATGACTAACACAAGGTAAAGTAAAATTGACACTGCTGGACTGACAGTCTTAATGTACATCATTTATTCCAACATTCTGTACCTCGACATCCTGAACACTGGATAAAAAAGTTGATTAAATCCAGAAGTGCGATGTCCCTGTCTTGTTTATATGATTCAATCCAGTCATCAACCACAGACTGTAGGGGGAAAAAAACCATAAAATTAAAAATTAAAAAATTTATATTATAGCAAATAAATTTTCAAAAAATTCCTGTTTTTCCATGTGTATCTATTTAAACAAGCAAACTACTTACCTAAAATTATCTCTCTGTAGCCAAATAAAACTAGAGATTCCCTCATGTTGAAAGGCAATTCAAAGGTAAATTACTAGGTTTCAGAAATTTGTGCAAAATAGAGCACAATATAAGCCTGACTTTACCAGTCACATTAAGTCCAATAATTATTAAACAACTATAGATACTAATATTCAAACCATACTATGAAAATAACTAAAAAAGTAACTTCACTTATACATAGATATAAGCTTTCTGAGTATCAGAAAACCCAGCAGAGAATAAAAAGAATACACACCATATATAATAAAATGCCTTTTTTTCCCAGGTATACAAGGATGACTCAATATTAGGAACTCAATTCAATTTATCAACAATGTAAAGAAGAAAAATAAATGATTTTAATACTAGATCTCAAAAAGGTATCTGATAAAAATCCTGCAGCCAAGCTTAATAAAAAATGTCTAGAAAAACTAGTGTTATGTGATATGTTGGTAAACAACATAAAGACAAAGACTACAACATATTTGTTGTTGAAATCCTTAACACTTTTCAGCTCTAAAAAAGAATGAGGCAAGGATGCATCCCTAAGCATTCAACACAGATTTTAAAAGTTTTTAGTTTGTGCAAAAATTAGTAAAATATCAGGAAACACAATTCTCCTTTCCTATAGTTGATAAGAAAATTTGAGTCTCTACCAAACTGACTTGAAAGATTAATAAAAAAATTTGACAAGACAACTGACAAAAGATAAATGTACAAAATAAAATTTTAATATTGGCAATATATAAGAAATATAAATAGATTGAGAAGGCTGTTCACAATGAAAATCATCTAAAAACAAACTCAAAGACTGTATAAATTTTAATGATGAAAATTATAAAAAATTTACAGGATATGGAAAATGACCTAAATAAGTTTCATATACTGAATTTTTTAAAAAAGATTTAGTGCTGTATCAATAAAGTCTTTCCAAATTGCTAGATAAATTTAATGTGATTCCACTTAGCATACTACCAGGCAGAATTGTTGAGGGTCTTTCTGGGGGTGGGAGGTGGGAAAGCACAGGAGACCAATAAAAATAATTTTTAAAACAATTTTAAATAAATTTTTAGTTTTGTACTTAGGTATAATTATATACAGTAAATGCGTAAATCTTAAGTTACTCCTTGATGAAAGTTTACATATACATACACCTGTATAACCATAACCAAAATGAAAATATAAAAAAATTTCCAGAACTGAAACAGGCCACCTCATGTTCCATTCCAGGCAGTAACCATCACAAATGTCAATAGTTTAACTATTATTCCTTTACAGTAGATATGTTTTTAAAATTCATATAATACTGTGCTTTGTGTTTGATTTCTTCCAGCCAATGTTTTATCAGTGAGATTCAGTCATGTTATAGTATGTGTTATCAGTAGTTCCGTGTTTGTACTGCTGGATAGTATTTCATTGTATTAATATAGCATATTTTATAACCCATTTTACTACTGATGTACATGAGAGTCGTTTCCATTTTAGGGCTATCACAAATAAAATTGTTATGACCATACCTGTACACATTGTTTGACATAAACATTTTTTCTGCAGTATATATACCTAGTAGCAGACTTATTAACAAACAGAATACATATATATTGAGGGCCAGTACACAATGTCATCCAATTTTCCAAAACAGATGTATTAAATTATACATCCTCCAGCAATGTATGACATTAGGTGCTCCACATCCTCACCAATACCAGGTGTTGTCAGCCCTTTTATTTTAACCCATTCTGCTGGAGCGTACCCCTTTCCCTTCTTTAATGATCTCTTCTGAGGAGCAATCGTATTTCCTTCTCTAATATGAAAGGGGGACTTTATCATTAACTGCTGATGATGTTATAACACTGTTTCTCTGTCTCATCACATTAGTGTCTGGAAGATTTTGTTTTAAAAGTACAAAGAAAATACAACGGTGGTAGGAGAGGCTAAAAAGAAAAAGAAAGATCAGCATGGTATCTGTTCAGGGTTCACTTCTGTTGCATAATGTGTTCAGGCCCTCTTGGCTAAAAATGGTGGTGAGGCCTAAGAATGGATAGAGCAGGTTAACAATGACTTTGAGACTCAGGAGCAAAGCAGAAATGCTTTGTGACCCAGGTAAGGAACTATGGCACAAAGCAGAGAAGGAAGCCATTTCCCCACTTCTATATGGGGCCCAGCATTGTGAACACACTCTGAACATGGTGACCAAATTTTTCTTTAGCTCCCAAAGCACAAATATTAATTTATAATCCCACCAGTTGTATATGAAGAGCACAAAACATTCTGAATAAATAAGGCTAATGAGGAGGGACTTGCATTAGAAATATTAAAATAATACAAAAATACTGAAAACAATATAGATTGAAAGTAATGTAGGCCTAGAAAAGTAATACAAGAGAGTAGAGCATAGAAACAGATTCACGTATATTTAAAACAAGCTATAACAGAGGAGATATTTCAATTTTAGATGGAAAAGGGTGGTTTATTTAATAAATAATACTGATATAATTGGTTATTCACCTGGAAGGAAACAAAGTTATACCTTTTAAAAGTTATCAGAGACGTGTAGGGGCAAAGGAATCTAAACAACTAATACAATACCATAGTGAAGAATTCAATACAGAATGTATTTATTATTTATTTACCCATTCAACCATTCTGTATCTTTTGATTAGAGAACTTAGTGAATTTACATTTAAAGTAACTACTGATAGGTATGTGCTTATTGCCATTTTGTTAATTGTTTTCAAGCTGTTTTTGTAGTTCCTCTCTATTCCTTTCTTCTTCTCTTGCAACAAATGAAAATGGCAATGTAACATACCAAAATTTATGGGATGCAGCAAAAGCAGTTCTAAGAGAGAAGTTCACTGTGATAAATACCTACCTCAAGAAACAAGAAAAATCTCAAATAAACAACCTAATTTTACATCTCAAGGAACTTAAAAAAAAAAGAACAAATGAAGCCCAAAGTTAGTGGCAGGAAGGAAATAATAACGATTAGAGCAGAAATAAATGAAACAGAGACTAAAAAGCCAACAGAAAAGATCAATGAAACTAAAAGCTGGTTCTTTGAAAAAATAAACAAAATTGACAAACCTTTACCTAGACTCATCAAGAAAAAGAGAACTCAAAAAAATAAAATCAGGGCTTCCCTGTTGGCACAGTGGTTGAGAGTCCGCCTGCCGATGCAGGGGACGCGGGTTGGTGCCCCGGTCCGGGATGATCCCACATGCCGTGGAGCCGCTGGGCCTGTGAGCCGTGGCCGCTGAGCCTGCACGTCCGGAGCCGGTGCTCCGCAACGGTAGAGAGGCCGCAGCAGTGAGAGGTCCACCGCAAAATAAATAAATAAATAAATAAATAAAATAAAATAAAATAAAATCAGAAATGAAAGAGAAGTTACAACTGATTCCATAAAAATGCAAAGGGTCATAAGAGACTACTATGAACAATCATATGCCAACAAATTGAACAACCTAGGAAAAAAATGAGTAAATTCCTAGAAACATACAACCTAGTAATACTATATCATGATGAAATGGAAAATCTAAACTGACCCCAATTACTAGCAAAGATTTTGAATCAGTAATTAAAAACCTCCCAACAAACAAAAGTCTAGGACCAGAAGGCTTCACTGGTGACTTCTAACAAACATTCTAAGAATTAATGCCAGTCCTTCTCAAACTCTTTCAAAAAAAGGAAGAGAGTGGAAATCTTCCAAACACTTTTTATGAGGCCAGTACTACCCTGATACCAAAACCAGAAAAAAAATGCCACAAGAAAATGCCAATATTCCTGATAAACATAGATGCAAAAATCCTCAACAAATATTAGCAAATCAAATTCAACGATGCATTAATAGGATCATATACCATGACTGAGCAGGATTTAGTCCTGTGATGCAAGGATGGTTCAAGATGCAAAAATAAATGTGATACACATTAACAGAATAAAAGATAAAAACTGCACGATCATATCAATAAGTGCAGGAAAAGCTTCTGACACAATACAGTATTCATTTATGACAAAAACTCTAAAACAAACTGGGTATAGAAGGAACAAACCTCAACACAATAAAGGCCATATATAACGCCCACAGCCAACATTACTCAATAGTGTAAGGCTGAAAAGATTTTCTCTAAGATCAGGAAAGACCAGAGTGAACAAACACTCTCATCACTCCTAGTCAACATAATACTAGAAGTCCTAGCCAGAGCAATCAGTCAAGAAAAATAAAAGGTATCCAAATAGAAAAGGAAGAAGTAAAACTTTTTTTTTCAGATGATATGACCTTCCATACAGAAAATCTTAAAGACTCCATCAAAAAACTGTTAGAAAAAATAAACTTATTAAGTTGCAGGATACAAAATCAACATACAGAAAACAGTTGCATTTCTATACTACATAAAATTGCATTTCTATATTACATCAAATTTAATAAATCACTAAATTTAATAGCAAAAAATCCAATTTAAAAGTTGGCAGAGAAACGGAATAGTTTTCCAAAGAAGGAATACAACTGGCCAAGAAATACGTGAAAAGACGTTCAACATCACTAATCATCAGGAAAATGTAAATCAAAACCACAATGAGATATTAATGTCACACCTGTTTGGAACAGCTATTAAAAAGATAAGAGATAACAAGTGTTGGTGAGGGTGTGCATTGCTGGTGGGAATGCCAACTGGTACAGCCACTATGTAACACAGTACAGATGTTCCTCAAAAAATTAAAAAATAGAACTACCATATGATCCAGAAATCCCACTTCTGGGTATATATGCAGAGGAATTAAAATCAGGATTTTATTAAAATATCTGCACTTCCATGTTCACTGCATTCACAATAGCCAAAATATGGAAACAACCTCAGTGTCTGTTAAAAGATGAATGGATAAGGAAAATGTGGTGTATATATATATATATATATATATACACACACACACAATGGAATACTAATTCGTCCATGAGAAAGAAGGAAATCCTGCCACTTGCAACAACTTGAATGAACCTTGAAGGCACTGTACTAGGTGAAGTAAGTCAGAGAAAGACAAATACTATATGATAACACTTATATGTGGAATCTAAAAAAAAAGCCAAACTCAGAGAAATAGACACAGAGTAGTATTTACCAGGGCTTGAGGGTAAGGGAAATGGTGAGAAGTTGGTCAAAGGGTACAAACTTCCAGTTGAAAGATTAACAAGTTCTGGGGATACAACATACAGAACAGTGACTATAGCTAATAATACTGTATTATATACTTGAATGTTGCTAAAAGAGTACATCTTAAATGTTCTCACCAGAAAAAACAAATGGTAATAATGTGAAGGGATGGAGATGTCAGTTAAAGCTATGGTGGTAATTATTTTGCAACATGCAAATGTATCAAATCAACACATTGTACACCTTAAACTTACACAATCTTATAGTCAATTTTATCTCAATAAAGGTAGAGGAAATAAAAAAGAAAAAACTGCCCATCTAGAATTTTGTTATCTGGCCAAAAGGTATCTTTCAAGTAAAAGCAACATAAAAACTTTTCAAAGAAAACTAAAACAAAACCAAGCAGACTCCTCTTGAAAGAAAACTACCCAGACTGAATAAAAATCAATCACATGATATTTACAAGAAACACACTTTAAATATAATAGCACAGATAGGTTGCACTAAAAGGGAGAAAAAATGTATACCATGCAAACATTAACTATAAAAAAAGCTGTTATGACTATGTTTACAGCAGACAAATCAAAACAAGGAATTACAAACATAAAAAAAAAACATACTTTATGGGACTTCCTGGTGGCGCAGTGGTTAAGAATCTGCCTGCCAATGCAGGGGACACGGGTTTGAGCCCTTATCTGGGAAGATCCCACATGCCACGGAGCAACTAAGCCCGTGTGCCACAACTATTGAGCCTGTGCTCTAGGGCTCACGAGCCATGACTACTGAAGCCCGCACCAGCCCGCACCTAGAGCCCATGCTCCACAAGAGAAGCCACCTCAATGAGAAGCCCACACATCACAAGGAAGAGTAGCCCCCGCTCACTGCAACTAGAGAAAGTCCACGCACACCAACGAAGACCCAATGCAGCCATAAATAAATAAATAAATTTAAATAATAAATAAATAAATGTCAGTGTTTACATTATTAAAAAAACATACTTTATAATAATAAAGTGCTACATTCATCAGAAAGATAAAACAATTATAATTTTTTACATACCAAATAACAAGAGTCCCAAAATACATAAAGCAAAAAACTGAACTGAAAGTAAAAATATGCAAATCGATAACCACAGTTGAGATTTTTACTGCATGTCTATTGGTAACTGATAAAAGAAGCAAACACACAAAAAATAGCAAACATACAGAAGATTTGAACAGCACTGCTAATAAACATGACCTAATCAACATGTGTAATTACAACACCAACAATTAGAGAATACACATTCATTTTAGGTACACACTGAACATTCACCAAAAGATCAAAAAGCAAGTCTTTATGAGTTTTTAAGGATGGAAAAAACACAGGGCACATTCTCGGACCATTTTAGATTTAAATTAGACATCAGTAACAAAAACGTTACCTAAAATATCCCC
The DNA here is from genome assembly GCF_963455315.2 of Globicephala melas. Classification (NCBI taxonomy): domain Eukaryota; kingdom Metazoa; phylum Chordata; class Mammalia; order Artiodactyla; family Delphinidae; genus Globicephala; species Globicephala melas. The sequence continues at coordinate 128,341,973 of NC_083317.1, read as the reverse complement.
AAATGTTTTGGTAATTAGGGAATATTTTGAAGTGACTGATAATGAAAATACAACATATCAAAATTTGTAGAATGCAGGTAAAATAGTGCTTAGAGAGAAATTTATAGCTTCACATACTTTATAATAAAATAAGTTCTAAATCAATGATTTAAGCTCCCACCTTAAGAAACACACATTACATTTAAATGTTGGTTGTCCTCAATTAGGGAGCAGGGAAAGATATTACTCCAAGATTACAAGAAGAAACATTTCTAATAACATATCCACAGCCTCTCAAAGAGGTCATAGCCTTAGAACATCTAAAATACGAGGTATAGTCACACAGTCATTCTGGGACCTAAGCTGACAGAGGCTCTATTATCCTCTCTAAGAGGTTTCTAAGGTTGATCCTGAAAAGTCAATATCCAGCTGATGAAGAAGTAAACACAGAAAAGCATGGCAGATTTTTGTAATTCAGCTTTGGAAGTAGTACATATCACTCTCTCTAATACTTCATTGGCTAAAACTTGTAAACTAGCCACATCTAGATAGAAGGGGAGCAGAGGGCTTCCCTGGTGGCGCAGTGGTTGAGAGTCCGCCTGCCAATGCAGGGGACACGGGTTCGTGCTCCGGTCTGGGAAGATCCCACATGCCGCGGAGCGGCTGGGCCCGTGAGCCATGGCCGCTGAGCCTGCACGTCCGGAGCCTGTGCTCCACAACGGGAGAGGCCACAACAGTGAGAGGCCCGCATACCGCAAAAAAAAAAAAAAAAAAAAAAAAAAAGTAGGGGAGCAGAAACATGAAGTCTGTTTTGGCCAGTACCCTCCTGGAACTTTCTCCACGATGAAAAAAGAAAAATAAATTTTTGATAAGTGGCCAGTCATCTCTGCCAAAATCTGCCCCTGTGGCTATAAATATTTACATGCAGCCTTCTTCCTACACAGAAATAATACTCACCTGCATGGATACTGTAAGTACTGTTTACTGGGGCAAAAATACTATCAATTTAAATGTCTATAAAAGAAGGTTTCACCAAACTAGAATAAAATGTAACTATACAAATGAGCTGTACTGATACGTTAGCACTAATGATACAGTAAGTTATTTGTGACATATTAATTAAAAAGAGAAACATATGATTCTTTTAAAGTAAATGGTATCACACACATGCATTTATAGTAGCATACAAACAGATATACAAAAATTCAAACTGTGACACTGACAGGCTTGCCCTTGATTCATTCCAAGAAGTTTAAATCTAAGACTTTACTAAAATGAAAATCTCTGAGAACTTAGCCACACATCCTTAAAGGGAAACCATAAGCCAGCATCTGAATCACAGATAACAGTCAAATGATAAATATCATGACATTTGCTATATGATTTTATCATATTACAGTATAAGAAGAAATTTGTAGTTGTTAGAAGTATAATATTTTTAAAACTGAGAAAGAAAAACTAAAGAGAAAACAAAAGAAAATGTCAAGGATAAGAAGAGGAAATAGAAATATGTGAAAAAGAACAGTCAATGTCGTGGTTAAAAATGAGTTTTAAATCTGCCTCTAAGCTTCTTATAAACTAAACCTAAAAAAAAGATAATCAATTCAATATGGATATCTACACAGTACACTGAGTGCACATTCTTCAAACTCTATTAGATAAATATACTTCTTTTGGCAGACCATTTGATAGGACCTCGGTTAAACAGACAAGGTCATAGAGAATTAGTATTCTATATTGTTGCTTAAGAGTAGATTCATTTGCTTTGGAGAAATACAAGCAGATGGCAATATAGTTACTTCATAAACTAAAGACCCTAACTAGGAATCTTAAATGAATAAAGGGCCCTCCCTCTTCCCAACCAAGAATCACTATATAATAAATTAATATTTAGATGATTTTTTTCACCATAGCCCTTAGTAATATCATATACATGTTTTCTGTGAATGCAAATAAAAAAATAAATACTACATAGGTAGACTAAGAGTTCTTTATTACTCCATGAAACTAGACTGTTATTTTACCCTCAGATATGAGCTAAAATGTTCTTGGTTTTCAGAGTTCTCTAAAGGCTGCTTTTTCTTCTTGTTGATTTTTGTGTTTTAACTAACTGCAGTTTCTGGCCAATCTGATCATATCACTGTCCTTTTACACAACTGTATTATCGCCTAAACTTAGAGAATTTGTTTTTAAGCTCAGATAAATGGTGTGACATCACATGACAGGCCAGATTTTATTCCAGAGTTACGAATGGAATCACAGATTGTAATATCATTTAAATGCCATTTTCAGAAAAATAACTCCCATTTCATACTTTTACTTGATGCTAATCTTAGTTTTGTTTTTCTTTTGTTTTGTATTATTCAGACTGTGAAACAGAAAGCTTCTGTCAACAAGTATACTTTTCAGTTTAATCTGATAACCTAACTAGGTCTGAAGCTGAGTACTGTAATAGTGATGTCTAAATAAATTGGTACAGATAAATTAAAATGACATTTTAAATATCAATTCTCTTAATGTAAAGTTTTTATATTCTTGGCCTCAGAGGAATTGCAGGGGACTATTACAATAAGCTGAGTTGCCTCCTACTCCTAAGCCTGGGAAAACATTATCCAATTAACAGAACTGTTGGTTAGTGTGATACAGGAATGGAGACCATGTCAACACCTATTATATATGAATTTGTGCCAGTGGAGGGATCCTAATAATTTGGATTTGACCACCCAAACTGAAAAGAGCCTTAAGAAGTCAAAGCAAAATAATATGCCTAAAAGACTCAGCAATCAAGAAGGAGAAAAGAAAAAGTAAATTGGGTATATATGAAACAGATGGGAGATTTAAAGCATAAAAAGACTTTCTGGAAGTCTAAAAAAAAAAAGACTATCAAATTTAAATATTCATTGGATCAACCTAAGAATAATCACTATAGAGAATGAATTTAACATCCTGGAAGTTGAATGGGGAAAAAAATCTCAACACAAAATAAAAATACAGAAATGGAATTCATGAGGTAAGGGATAAAAGATTTGGTAGATATAGCTAAGACTAACAAGTACAGGTGTTTGAGATGGGGAAAAAAGAGAATACAATTAAAGTGATCATTTTAAGAGGAAAAACCACCTGATCAGTGAAAGATTTACATCTGTACATTAACATAGCTTCTCTAGTTGTTGCCAGAATTAATGGGAAAATGACACATATAAGCAAGTCAAGATAAAATTCATAAATTCCAAGGAAAAAGAGAAAATCTCATAAATGTCAGGACCAACAGTTAAAGTCAGATAATCTATACAAACTCCACCTCTACATACAGAGCATCCAATCCGCATTCAATGCCTCTCTCTTAAGAAAGCAAATAGCTGCCAACACCAGACATTTAAGGAAAGCCTCTTCATCAGTTATCAATTTACTGTGCCTTGGCTCCAAAGCTACTCTTCAGTATCTGCTCTATAATAATGAACGGGACTTTATAAGCATTTCTCTTTCACAGTAAGCACTATTTAAGCTTTATTAGCATAGAGCTCTGGAAGGACACTGCAGAAGGAAAGGGGTTTTCTCTTCCTGATTTTGGTATGTCAGAGTCTAGCTTTTCTTGCTCTTGCTACATAGTCCAATAGCAGCAAGTGCATAAAAGGAAATCCAGTGGTGTTTGTCCCAGGCTCACGCCAAGAGTATGCAGTCCTTTGGCAACCTTGTACTCCAGCCTGGGATTAGTGATTACCCTCCTAATGCAGCCCTACTGACATAGACACTGGCAGGCTTCAGGTCTCATGCTGGCAGCAGTGCTGCATCTTTCTCTGTACAACTGTCTACCATGCTGAACATGACTGTACCTCAGAATATTGTTTCCTGCTGCCCAGAAACTGTGAACCAGCTCTGGTTAAGGCAATCCAGTGAACTTCTCTGTCATTCAGCAGGCTGTAACTCCACTTTCTCCAACAAGGTCTGAACCCCCGCCTGGGGAAGGGAACCCCTCTCTTCCAAGGCTGTCTTTCCTTGAGAAATCTCCTTCAGCCCTAGAAGATTTAGTGTTATTTTTACATCTTTATAGTTAACTCTTCTATCATAGTTTAGCAATTATGTATAATGCATTTTACCAATTCAAATTACTCTGTAGTTTCGACTCCTGACTGAATCCAGACTGGTACAGAATTAGTCCCAGGAGTGGTTCCAAATGATAAACCAGTAAAGATAAGATTTGGGGACTGGTTTGGTCATGCCCTTGGGATTAAGCACAGGGCTGAGCTGCTCGCCAAGGAAATGGGATGCTAGTAATCTATGGCATACAGTAGTTTCAGAACAGTGAAGCTAACACCTGTGGTACACTGTGATGAAGTGTCAACTCAAGCACATGCCTTGGGAACTTAAGTGGCTGCTATGTTTGCTATTACAGCAGTAGTGAGAACTGTGAGGACAGCAGTATGAGATAGATACTTTTGTGTACAATTGAGCACTTAGAAAATGACAAGCTCAAGTCCATTAACTCTCAGCTTAAGTCACAGTGTGAGAACCAGAGAGCTTCCATGATTCCCCTGGAAGAATCTCTTCTTTCTTATACGTATGGGGCTGATATTGCCGAAGGTCAAGCTAAAAATTTAATTGTGTAGGTTGCTGAATTACAAAAACAGCTGAATTCAATCTCATCAAGTTTCTCATTTGAAAATTAAAACCTTGATCAGGAAAGACTGAGATCCTGAAATTAGAATGGAGATATCTAGTTGGTCTTAGACGAAACTAACAATTTTGACCTCTTTCGCACTCCCTTAGCCCCTCACCACTAATTGTGAGCCTTCCACACCAGTGGAAGTAGCTTGCTTTCCAGCATCTAAGAACACTAGCCTCCCATGGCTTGAAAACCTTCTGATGATCTCACATGGGCAGATGCCTTGAAGGGGGTTGCTCATTCTCCTGAAGACCCACCACAATCAACTCCTTTTGCCATTAGATCCGTAACTAGGGTCAAATCTCAGCATGCTCCAGGGGGACAGGTACACACTATGACCCAAGAGGAAATAGCTTACATACCCAACAGAAATTGGAGAACCATGTGTGGAGTAGATTCCTGAAGTATTTGACCAAAGAGAATGAAATATAATGCTACATCAGGGCAAATTAATTGACATGGGTGCACTCAGTAGAGATAACAGATTTACTACATTAGTCCATGTACCTGAAAATGGCTCTAATTATTAATTATCTAGTTGGTGCACTAAAAGTTGGATTTAAAGGCTGAGATGCCAGAGCTTTCCTGGCACTGATATGGATGGAGGGAGGAAAGAATCTAATGATTTAGGGAATTGGACTGGATTTATCACGTGAGAATTTCATACTGCTATTCCTCAACTATGTTATACAAAAGGGCCCAGAAAGCAATTAGTGAAGGGAGGAGCTACATCTCCCATTCTTACAAAGGTCTGTGGTTACTCTCCTTTGTGAGCCTGGTATGAGTGTAGGGGATGTGGTCATTAAGAAGATCATCAATGGAGATGATGACAGCCAAGCTAATACAGCCCAAGTGGCTATACTTAATCGTCAAAGACAAGGTGGGTTCATTACCTGTAAGGGGAGGCAGGGATGTACTTGTCACCAGAATGATTTGGCCCACAGAAATTTTTGATAGCAGCTAACTGATTACAGTGCCCCTGGGAACAAAACAGGTGGGCAGCCTAGTAGAATACTGTTTAATTTATATAACAGGAAAAACTCTAGGTCTGGTAGCCAGAAGTCTAACTTTGTCTCCAACACATTGGAGAGTTATAGCCTTCTCACCAGTTACTAAACCTGGGTTAGCTCACAGATCCAGAGTCAGTTGAACAAAGTGGAAACCAGGTCCCTTGAAAAAGAAGCCTGCACAGCTATTGCAAGTCACACCATACACCTCTAATTCTTCCCCAGAGACTTGCAGCCATTAATCAGAGGTACTACGTACTGTACAAAGGAAACACTCACTCTCATTAATAGACACTGTCTCTGAATCGCCCTTATTTCCTGGCACTGAGGTCCACAAGTTAAATTAGACGCTTATGGTGATACATGATACATGGGTCAGGTGATACATGGGGTTTTAACTCCAGTCTGACTGAAAGTGAGCCCAAATGGTCCAGGGACTCACCCTGTGGTTATTTCCCTGGTTGCTGAATAGATACTTGGAAGAGAGATACCTGGCAACTGAAAGGACCCCACATTAACTTTCTGACCCGTGGGATAAGAGGCATTATGGTAGGAATGTCTAAAGCAAAGTTCATGGAACTTCCTCTCCTTACCAAGATAATAAACTAGAAGCAATACTACATCCCCAGGGGAATTACAGAATTTAATCAAAGACCTCAAAGAGGCAAAGGCAGTGAAACCTATCATACCCCTATTAAACTCACCAGTTTGGCCAACAGAGAAGTCAGATGGATCCTGGAGAACAACTATGAATCATCATAAGCTTAATCACGTGGTGACCTTCACGGCAGTTGCAGACCCTGGCACTTGATAAGCAGCTACTAACCTGGCTAATGCCTTTTTCTCCAATTAACAAGGACCACTCAAAGTAAGTTGTTTTTACCTGGAATGGACAAAAGTGTAACTTTCACAGTGTTGCTTCAGCACTACGTTAATTTTCCTGCTTTCTGTCATAAATAGTTGTCTTGGTTATCTACATCTCACAATCTGTGAGAGTCAGGAATCTAGATACAGCTCAACTGAATCTTCTGCTTAGGGTCTCACAGGGCTGCAATCAAGATATTCACTATGCTACATTCTCATTTGGAGGCTCAAATGGGAAAGAATCTACTTCTAAGCTCACTTATGTTGCTGGGAGAATTTCTTTCCTTGCCGTTGGTTGTCGACTGAGGGCCCTGACCTCCTGCTGGCTACTGGCTGGAAACAACTCTCAGGGCCAAGAAGTTCCTTGCTACATGGGCTTCTCCAACATGATCAATTACCTGTCAAGCCAACAAGGAGAATCCTGAGAGCAAACCTGCTAGCAAGATAGTGTCTTGCATAACACAGTGTAATCACAGAATTGCCCTCCCATCACCTGTGCTATAATTGGTGGTTAGAAGAAAGTCACAGGTCTCAACACACTCAAAGGGATGGGTCAAGGACATGAATAGCAGAAGGTGGGGGCCACCAGGGGCAACACCTGAGTCTGACCACCAAAACAGTGCACAGATATCTTGATCATCTTTACAATCCATAAAACATCATACTAGTTCACTATTTTGATGACATGCCCCAACCACCGAATGCCCAAATACTTAACTGAGGTGGCCATGGGGCCCCTAATGTTTTTAGAGAGTTACTGCCCTCTATTTTGTATGTCTTTCTAAGATTTGCTTGTACTTAATACTTTCTGTTCATCATATTCAATTAGCACAATGCTGTCAAAAATAACACTAAATAATTATGTAGAATAAATATCAGAAGAAAAAGCTAAAAGAAATAAAAACATTACTCTGAGGAGCAGGACTGGGAATGGGTAGGGAAAGACATGACCGACTGCAATTTTGGTCACTGTACTCTTTGATTTTTCTAAAAAATCATGTACATATATTACTTAAATAAAATTTGGCTTCTAAAAAGAAGAAAATAAAGATATGGATCAAGAAATACTAGGTGAATAAACAAAACCAGAAATGCTGAAGTGGCAATATTAACATAAAACTAGCATTTAAGATTAAAAGCAATAAACAGAAAATAGATATTATATAATGGGTAAAAGGCTAAATACTAAAGGCTTTTAAATAAGTGAAATATTTGCTTTAAGTTTGCTTTTTAACTTTTATAATTCTCAAATCCAGTAATTTTTCATATAATTTTTTCCTAATAGTTCTATGATATCATTGTTTATATTTAATTTTCTACTACATTTAGACTTTGGTGCATGATAGGAGTTAAAGTTCTACATTTTTTTCAAGTTGTTAATCAAGTGACAATTATGAAGAGAAAGAAACAGGCACGACACATTTTTTAACAAATTAAATTTTCATATATACGTAGGTCTGTCTGTGTTCAACTGATCCATTTGCCAGTTGAGCCAATCACGTGCATTAAAATTTTCTGTAGCTTACGTACAGTCTATTAATTGGTAGAGTGAGTCCCTTGTTACTTTTCATTTTCAGAATTTTCTAAGTGTAATTTGTTCTTCTCAATCACTTCAGCAATTTCAAAATCAATCCCTAAGATTTTGAATGGTGTTGCATTATATACATAAATGAATTTTAAGACTTTTAAAGGAAATACTAATGAACAATAAATATTTCAGAAAAATACTGATTTACTTCTAATCAAAGAAACAAAATCCTGAGGATTCAAAATTCCACCATTAAAAAAAAATTTTTTTTAACTGAAGTATAGTTGATTTACAATATTGTATGAGTTTCAGGTGTACAGCATAGTGATTCAGTTTTTCTTTTTCAGATTATATTCCATTATAGGTTACTACAAGATATTTGATATAATTCCTTGTGCTATACAGTAAATCCTTGTTGCTTATCTATTTTATAGACAGTATAATGGTTTGCATCTGTTAGTCGCACACTCCTAATCTGTCCCTCCCCCACTCCTTCTCTCCTTTGGTAACCATAAGTTTGTTTTCTGTCTGTGAATCTGTTTCTGTTTTGTATATAGATTCATTTGTATTATTCTAAAATTTTTATTGAAATACAGTTGATTTACAGTATTACATTAGTTTCAGGTGTACAGCATAGTGATTCAGTATTTTTACAGATAAGTCTCCATTAAAAGTTATTACAAGATAATGGCTATAATTCCCTGTGCTATACAATATATCCTTCTTGCTTATCTATTTTAGACATAGTAGTTTGTATCTCTTAATCCCATAGCTCTACCTTGCCCCTCCCCCCTTGGCAAGCACTAGTTTGTTTTCTATATCTGTGAGTCTGTTTCTGTTTTGCATATACATTCATTTGTATTACTGTTTAGATTCCACATTACAAGTGATATCATACAGTACTGCCTTTCTTTGTCTGACTTATTTCACTAAGCATAATATTCTCTAGGTCCATCCACGCTACTGCAAATGGCAGGATTTCACTTTTTTGTGGCCAAGTAATATTCCACTGTGTATATACACCACATCTTCTTTACCAATTCGTCCACTGGGCATTTGGGTTGCTTTCATATCTTGGCTATTGTAAACACTGCTGCTAAGAACACTGGGGGGCATGTATCTTTTCAAATTAGTGTTTCCATTTTTTCCACATATATACCCAGAAGTGGAATTGCTGGATCACATGGTAGTCCTATTTTTAGTTTTTTAAGGAACTCCATACTGTTTCTCACAGTGGCTGTACCAATTTACATTCCCACCAACAGTGTACAGGGTTTCCTTTTCTCCACATCTCCAAGACTTGTTATTTGTAGACTTTCTGAGGATAGCTACTCTGACTGGTGTGAGGTGATTATTTGTCAGCTATTTACTAAATGTTGAACATATGCATTTTACTGTGGACGGTGGTATAGTGGATACAAAAAGTGCTTGCCATAGTTCCTGATATCCAAAACCATTTAATCTTGGGGGGTTTTTTGGTGGGGGGGGCGGGACAGGGAGGGACACAAGCCTATCATAAGGGGGGACGGGACAGGGAGGGACACAAGCCTATCCTAAGTATCTAGCTAGTATCTCGAATGAGAGGAGTTCCTGCATTAAATGTGACCGGAAGAAGCTGTACATACTTTAAGGAAAGCTAAGGGAGTTTACCTCACATTGAACAGATGTTTTTCAAATAATAGTTAACTTCGACCACCTGTTTTTCGGTAAGCCATCAGCAGGAGCTGATAATGGAAAACTGAAGAGCAAATGTGGTCTGCTACTTCCTAATGATGTCAGATTTTAAGTTAAATTAGTGATTCAAGAGGTTTGTATTTCATGAGCCAGCAAATATAAATATATAATTTGAGAGATACGCAAAGAGTTGCCAACAATTTAATAGTAAAAAAAGAAACAACAAAAAATGAGAAAGAGACACTCATTACATGCCTTTATTTTTCTCTTTTGTGTGAATTAGTGTCAGAGAATATGTGGAAATATTCTGAACTGCTATGCTTCTTTGTATGGTCATACCCAGCTAGAAGAGATACTGGTATCAAAAGAAATCAACTAAAAATGTCCAAATGAGTTATTTTTATTTACCTCAGCACTTTATTCTAAGCAGTGTCTTCTTATGGTAAGTTCTCTAACACACATTTTAAGAGAACATGATTAATTTGTGGTAAGGGACATTACATATGCCTGGCAAGGTCTTTCCTGGCTCAAAACGTGACCTCTCAGAATCCTTCTCCTTGTAACTTTCTCCAGCCTTAACCTAAATTTTAACATGATGTATTCTAGAATTCCATACAATATCTACAAATACAAAATACAAACACAAAATACAGATTCAAAACCACATTAAGCCTCACTGAAAGGTGAGCTTTGAATTTTATCATAAACCAAGCATGACTAAAATATTTTGTATCACAATACACTGACATAAATCAGCCTCATTTGATTCTCATAAGAAGCCTCATGGGCAGAACATCAATTACTGATAAGGAAATTACAGGTGAAAGATGTCTGGTGACTTTCCCAAGACCATCCCAGCTAAATAATGACAACTCTGTCTTCTAACAGTGCAGTATTTTCCCCACTATTAAATAATAGGGGTCCATTTTAGGTCAATCAAAGCTAAAAACACCTGGACAGCATACACTGAATTTTCAAACCATTTTAAGCCAAGTTTTTTCTGAACCCTGAAGTCAGTAAATCTCTTAAAATGACTATGTAATCTGTATCATCTACAACCATTAAAAAAACAGTTATCCCATTTTTTTCCTGCTCTAAAATACTACACAGTTCTTGGTTTCTTTCTCTTAATTCACTCTTCCACTGATTTTCCTTCCCAACTATTTCCTCTGAAAACATCCTGAACTAGCAGTTCACTGTAAAATTACTCTACACATTAAAACCAATTCACAAAATCTGTCTCTACCTCCTTGGCCCAATCTGAAACTTGGATGTTTTCCCTATGGCCTCAGAATACTACAGTACTTCCTTTTTTGTGCTTTATGATAACTGCCTCTCCTAGCTACTGTCATATCCGAGCCACACTATATCTATCAGCATTCGAAACTCATCAGCCTTTAAGACCCATGCCAGGTGGCCTACCGTCCTACCACCACCTTCCTTTTTGTGATACATTAAGTAGCCTCTACAGTCACCCCTCTCTCCACCCCCAGTCACTGAACTTTGTTTCTTGGTTCAAAGTCTTCCCCTCTACCCCAATCAAGCCATCCAGAGCCATTTCAACAATGTTAATAAAGATATATCTGATATCTTAAGATACACAATTTTTACTTCTGTTGGTCTAAAAGACCATCAATGTTTTTACTTCAGACTCTCCATTCACATCCTAGACATCTAAGAACTATTCCATCTTTGAAATCATTTCCATACTACCTGGAATGATCTCTGTCCATTTAGTACAGAACGTCTTACACTCACACTTTGCCTTTTGAGCCTCATCAAGAACTTCAGTCCTCTAACGTCTTTATCTTGCATTCATTTCTTTACCAATTCTTACAATGTCATTACAATTTATCATACAAACTAGAACACTTAGAGGGTGAAAGAGGGTGCTATTAATAATTATGCTAGAAAAGTCTGTCCTAAATCCTATTATACATCCTTTCAATCTCTTGCCAGGACTCTCAGAGCTGCTTTGTGTTGACGATGGCTTCAACTACTAATAGAAGGTTATTCTGGAATTTCTGCACAAGCAGCAGAAAAGTGGAGTTAAAGTCATCCTAGTTATTTTTTCTCTTCCATTTTACTCTGGGATTCATCAATTCCTTCTGTAATTTATGAAATGACTAAATATCAGAAACATTTTATAAACCGAATAGTTCTAAAAGGATTTCTAAAATAACATCTTTTAAAAAAAACCTTCCCAGTGCTTAATATAACTGAAGAATAATCTGCTATTGTATGCAGTGTGGGGAAAAGGTGTGAAATGGCTGGTTCTGAATGACCAGGAAGTGATATCATAGCATACAAATCTAAGATACATGGGTGGATACGATGACATGGATTATTAAGACATAACTGTAGTGAAAATACACCTGTTTTGCTGTCAATGCATGAGTTGTCATAAAGTTGGCAACAACTCTTTCAAAGTACAGAATATTTGTCTCTAATGTGTCTTCTAAAATCAAGATACCTAAATTATGAAATAATGGTGTTTCATAAACAAAGTTAGGCTTGTGGATATTATAAGTAAATGATTTCCTATCATATCGCCCAGAATAACCCTGTCTAGTCCAGTTAATCACACTCTTCTCAGTTAAAATACAGGATGTTAGTAAAAATACAGATTAATATTTGTCAGACCTACTTAAAACGGACAGGAAGAAAAGACCTAAGCACAATCAAGTTTAATGTCGTAAGACAACAGAGTTCACAAGGAGAAGCTAGAAAGAAACACACCAAGGCACGTATCTCTGAGTGAAGAGTGAAAGATGGAGTTTTAACAGAGAATACGTACTTTTTAACTTTCTTGAAAATGTGTGTTCACATAGTCCAGAATTTCCACAGCCAGTTAGGAAACATTCATATCCTAGCCCAATGATGCTGCAAACAACACAACATCTATATACACTTTCTAAGACTGTGCATGTCAGATTAGTCTTCGTCTTGTTTCAAGCAATTCAAAACCCTCAAAGGACTATAACTACTGAGAAGGAGTTCCTGGCACAGATCAAAACCTACATTTTTGTTCCTTCTAGTAAACAGTAAATTCACATTTCTAATATCTGGTTACAGGGCTGCAGGAGGAAAATCAAACAATTATATGAAGTTATACTGCTACAAATTAAATCTTCAATGCCATTAACAATCCTTTTAAATGTCCCAGATCAGTTTTCTCTCTGCACTTATTTTTTTAAAATCAATTCCAAATTTTTTTACCACTCTCCTCATTTCTGTTCATGCTTATCAAAAATTCTAGCATTGACTCCAGGTTAAGAAATCCTGTACTAGATCAAAAGTCCTCACCAGGAGGAAAAGCCTTCTCATCTCAAAGGCTTAGGACCAAAGCCCAGGAAATGATAAGGAATTATATCAACATATATATAGTTTTCTTCAGCAGTTTGGACACAAATCATGAAAAAAAATTTCTGAAGGGTTCTGCTTTATACATGATTAAAGTTAGTGTACAGGGTAAGAAACTGCACAAGCACACTCAATCCAAATTTACTGAGGTGGACAAAAGAAGAAATTCTAAAAAAGTCTCATAGTTCAATATGTCTTTATTCATATAATATTTTCTGTATTTCAATTCTTACTGAAGCTGTAAGTAAGGAATTTTGACCAGAAGCATTAAAATAAGTTAGGTCCTCTCTGTGAAAATAAAGCTAGTAGAAAGCACCATATTCCATATATTCAAATATCTATAAACAATTCATAAACACAAATAAATATGTAAAATAAAGGCTATTTTTCCTTAAAATGACTTCATAAAGTAAACCCATTATATACATAATCTTTTATAAATATTTCACTATCATAATCACAAATACATCAACAGTCATATCTCTATTTACTTGACATGTCCTAGACCATCTATATAAAATGTGATATACCTGTGGATGATATCTTTGGAAGGTTAGGGGATATCATGAAGACGACTAATAATATCTGAAACACCTACGTTAAAGCCACAAGCTTGACATCAGCAACAATACAAAAAAAAACAACAGCAATGTGTTTACTGAAGCTAAATACATGAAAAATAGTAGGTATCTTTGGATGTAACTGAATATAGGCTGTGGAAATTCCTAGAGTCCCTAACTTCAACTTAGGACTTTAGTTCTAAATAACTTATAAGGAGTTAATGCTCTTATCTTAGCACTAATCAGCAGCTTTTATAATCTCTGTATTGAAGAAATTAAATCAAAATATTTACTGTATACCTTCCCTCTAATTATCTAAAAGTAACCAGAGTATGACAATTACGTGTTCTCCCTTTCACAGTGTATACCAAATTGGGTAACAACTACCCAGCCACTGACTCCATTACCTGGCTCACTGTAGTACTGGTAAGTTTCCATCAATGGAATGTAAACAGGGGGACCAAAAGCGTCTAAGAAGTAGGTAGTGCTCCATTCTCTCTCCCCTTCCAGCCACTGAATGCAAACAACATTGAGGCTCTAAGGGAAAGAGGAGCCAGAACATGGAAGGAGCATGGATCCTTAAGTCACCATATGAAGGAAAGACACCTACCACTAATTCTTATATTACATATATAAGAATGGTTACATATAGGAGAAATTAATGTCTATCATGATATGTCACCAATATCTGAGGTTTATTTTTTACAGTATGTATATTACTCTAACTATGTAGATGCTAGAATTGTTGGGGACAGGTTAAAACATCCACAAATTTCAGAGAGTCATTCTAACTAAACAAAAAATCAAAAACTCACTCTTAATATTAAGCTATCATTTGAGGATTTTCAAATACCTATGAAATGAAAAAAGCAATTTATATCTTCTGCCCTAAAACATTCTGTATATTTTACATATTACTTTTCATTCTAGGAAAATGGGAGATATCAGGACTAAAGCACTTTAAAACATTAGCTTACAGTTAATCACACATGTTATTAGGTTGTTATTAGGTTAAAGCAAGAGTTAAAGAGGGGCTTCCCTGGTGGCGCAGTGGTTGAGAGTCCGCCTGCCGATGCAGGGGACATGGGTTCGCGCCCCGGTCCAGGAAGATCCCACACGCCGCGGAGCGGCTGGGTCCGTGAGCCATGGCCGCTGAGCCTGCGCGTCCGGAGCCTGTGCTCCGCAGCAGGAGAGGCCACAACAGTGAGAGGCCCGTGTAACGCAAAAAAAAAAAAAAAAAAAAAAAAAAATTCACCTACACAAATCTTAGGGGAGAACTCCTCTGCATTTGATACCTTGAGATTTGGCATCTAACTCATTTGTAAGTTGGGGACTAGAAGAAATCAATGTCCTATAAAAGTTCATACTTTTCTTTAACATCAGAACAAAGTTTCCTCCCTAAAAGAGAGAGAATGACTAATCACAGACTATCCCGCTAAGATACCTATGTCTTTCCCAATCATAACTTCAATGGACAAAATCAGTTTTACCCACATAGTCACCTGTCAAAAGCAAACAGGAGACCAAACTGTGCTATTAAGTATACTTCATTTATAGGCTGAATCCAATTCCTCATTCACATAAGTTATTATTATCAGTACATTAAGACCAAACAGAGTTTTCTTAGCATTAATCAACAGTTTATAATAGTATATTAACAGATCATTTGATTAGTATGGAGAATTTCCTTTCCCTTCGATGATTAGCAAGTCTATGAAGGGAAGGGTCAGGCAAGTTTAGTTCATATTTTATCTCTTGTACCTAACCCAATGCCTGAAACAAGAGCTCTCAATGAATTTTTGTTGAATGAAGCAACTGTAGTCCAACATTTTTAGTTGAAGTCTGGAGGAACAAAATGCAAATGCCAATGGATTACAGAAATTCACTTAAATGCTAACTCATAACTACTAAAGCAACAAATACCAGATTAATAGCTTGAATGTTCCAAAATTCAACATATAGTCAGTGTCATGCACCTAGAAGTCAAAATGTCCAAACCAAATTATTCCCATACCCATCTACTAACACCTATACTCTTAAAAATTTCCTTTCAGTGAATATCCCCAAGTCAAACAACTAGGAATTATCTTAGATTCTGTCCTCTTTCTCATCCTTCAGAAGCATCCTACAGCCTTAATATTTATAGAATCGGTCACTTCCTCTTCCTTTTCACCCTCACTGACACTATAAATGCAAACTCATTACTTCCCAACTGGATCACTGGAAGGGGAGAGAAAAAAAAAAAAAAGTCTCCTAATTGGTCTTTCTTCCAGCCCTACACACCCCAAATCACTACCTGTACTGCTTCCAGAAAGGTATTTCTAAAAACGCTAAGTATGATGTTATTTTCTTTCAAAAATGCCACCAATTTCAAAAAAAGCCAAAACGTTCAATGTTCAGAATCTAGCTTCTCTCAGCTCTATTTTTACTGGACATCTATGCCCTCTTTGTAGGGGTAGAGATTTCATTTTTGCATGACCTGTTTCTGCTATAAGAAGTGCCCTCTGCTACTGCCTAGCTAACTCCTACTCATCTTTCAAGTCTCAGGTCAAGTTTTAGCTATACAGGCAAACCTTCCACAACCCTGTCCTCTAGACGTGCCCAAGTGAATTTTCAGAGTTTTCAACCCACTCAGTATATCTGTTTTATTAAAGTATTCTGTAACACCTGTTTCCCATGAGGGCAAAACTGTGGTTGTTTTTCTGTACATTGAGGAACTATCTAGCACAGCATCTGATTACAGGAGGTGTGTAACAAGTATCTATTAAGCTAGTAAAACTGATTCTTTACAATTCTGATAAGGAGAAAAGACTTAAAAGAGAAAACGGTCATAAATAGTTGTAGAAATCAAAGGTTTCTCGAATGCTGGAGAAATAAAAGCAGCCAGGTTCTTTAACACAAATCTTATCAAAGCCTTCACATTTCACACTTCTCCAAAGGGGAAGGGATACGGTCATTTTCCAAATATATGGACATTATAAGCCCTCCTTTTGGGGGGCATTTCCGAAATGCTATCCATTTTTATTTCAAAAAATAAAATAAACAAGATAGACAAGAAGGTATCCAGCTTCAACAACATTTAATATTTTACAGCCATATTTGTTTCTTTCTGCTTCTTTTTCAGTAACTGCTGTAGTACCCCACATACACCCATCTGATCCCATTCTCCTTCTCCTATCTCCTCAGTAAGTAACCAATAATATAAACTTG
Source organism: Globicephala melas (assembly GCF_963455315.2). Classification (NCBI taxonomy): domain Eukaryota; kingdom Metazoa; phylum Chordata; class Mammalia; order Artiodactyla; family Delphinidae; genus Globicephala; species Globicephala melas. The sequence continues at coordinate 128,325,125 of NC_083317.1, read as the reverse complement.
ATGTTAAATAAACTTAGATATGTGTTTATATAAGCAGTACAATATACTATGTATCATTATGTAGCTTGCTTTGTCCCTTAAAATCCATTTCTGAAATTTATCTATAATGGTACCTAGAGCTCTAGCTCACTCATTTGAAGTGTTTGAATATACCACATTTTATTTATCAATTGTCCTGTTCATAGACATTTTTTACTTCCTTTTCTTCTCTTTGCTATTACAAAGTAGCAATAAAAATTCCTGTATTTGCCTCATTTATAAAAATACACAAAAATTTCTCTAAAGGTTACAACTAGGAATTGAATTCCCTTTCTTCAAAGTATCTCAGTTAAAAAAAGAAAGACATAAAAAAGAGAAAAAGGTGTTGCCCACCGTGTAGGCACTCATTAAATATTTGCTAAATGAATGAAAAATAGGTCATTCAACTTTTCTTAATACTGTCAAATTTTTCTCCAAAGGGGTTACACAGATTTGTACTCCCACTTGTTGTTATTCTACATCCTTATTGACTCTCACTATCTTCCAGACATTTTTATGTCACTCAATATGAAGAGTATGAAACAGAATTTTATTCTATTCCACTCAAAATTGTATTCATTTTTCCTTACTATTTTCTTACATGGGCTATTGTTTCCTCTAACACGTTCAGAATGCTGATTTTTTTTTTTTTTTTAGTGTTAATTTTCTCTCTAGGAGTTCTGCTGATCACTCATTAGTTCTAATACCCTAGTTTATGTTGAAATTCCTACATAGACAATTGTATATTCTGCAAATACGGAAAATGTTGTATTTTCCTTTTCAATTGTTATACTCTAGTGCTTTTTCCTGGGAATTCATCTAAATTTCCCTTTTTAAAATGCCGCGATGTGAGGGACTTCCCTGGTGGCGCAGTGGTTAAGAATCCACCTGCCAATGCAGGGGACGGTCTGGGAGGATCCCACATGCCGCGGAGCAACTAACCCTGTGCGCCACAACTACTGAGCCTGCGCTCTAGAGCCCGCAAGCCACAACTATGGAGCCCAAGTGCCACAACTACTGAAGTTCATGTGCCTAGAGCCCATGCTCTACAACAAAGAGAAGCCACTGCAATGAGAAGCCCGCGCACCACAACAAAGAGTAGCCCCCGCTTGCCACAACTAGAGAAACCCCACACGTAGCAACGAAGACCCAATGCAGCCAAAAATAAAAAATTAAAAAGTGCCGTGATGTGAGCTATAAGGTTTTTGTGTGATAACTTTATCTAAGGAACTTCTCTCTTGTTCGTTTATTCATGAAGAGTTATTGTTCATTATGAATATCAGCTATATTTTATCAAATGATTTTTCTAAACATTCTATATCAATTTTCCCCCAGGATTATCTGCTATATAGCAGTAAAATATTTTCTAACATTAAGCCACCCTTGCATTCCTAAGATAAAACCTCTAAGTCTTAAAAATGTACTGAACTGAAATTGCCAATATTTTGAATTAGTTGACCGTTTCTACCATTTCTTTTTCTATTTAATTTCCATTTCTACTTTTATTATGCCTTTCTTCCTAATTACTTTAGTTTTCCTATTTTTCTTTCTCTAAGTTTGTACTACTTTTGCTAATAGTAATACATTTAAGACTGTATATTTATTCAAGTAGTGCTTTAGCTGGCCTCAATTTTTCACTAACATTACTTTCACTAACATTCACATTTCAACTCTGTTTATTTCCTCTTTACCACATGAATTATTTAAAAGCGCCTTTCCAGACTTGTGAGTATAATGTAGTGTAGAAGGGGAATTTATTTTGTGTGTTTCAACCTTATTGCACTGTAGTCAGAGAAAAGGGTCAAGCATTCTTTAATGAAATATTTCAAGACTTTCTTTCAGTCCTCAATATTTTACAGTTATACTATACAGGCATCCCTTAAGACATATTGCAGGTTTGGTTTCAGACCACCGCAATAGAGCAAACATTGCAATACAGAGAGTCACATGAATTTCTGGTTTCCCAGTGCATATAAAAGTTATGTTTACACTATACTATAGTCTCTTAAGTGTGCAATAACATTATGCCTAAAAAAACACTGTACATACCTTAATTAAAAAATAATGCTGTTGGAAAAATGGTGCTGATAGACTTGTTTGTCGAAGGGTTGCCACAAACCTTCAATTTGTAAAAAATGCAGTATCTGTGAAGTGCAGGAAAAAACAAAAAACACAAGGAATGCCTGTACTATTACTAGCTGTGTGATGATTTTCACTTATCTTGTTGACTCCTGAGAATGAACTCTAGATCCAAGGAAATGTGACTGTAAATTTCTACAAAACTACCTCTTCAAAAACTATGTCTCTACTATTCCCTCAGGATTCTTCCCCTGCATATTTTGGAACCCTTTCAATCCACACCAAAGTCACTCAACTGCTCTTTCATATTTACTTTTTTATTTCTCTGGGCTACATTCTAAATGAATTCCTAATGAATGCCAATTCCTCAATTCTCCCTTTGATGGCATCTAATGTAGCTTTTTATCCTCAGTAAAACCAATTTACTAAGTTTATTTCCTATTTGGTATTAGATAGAATTTCTTCTTTCATCTCTCTAGAATCTTAAATATACTTATTTCTTTTATTATTCATCCCTCCTTAGCCAATGATTTTGTGATTATCTCTGCTCATTCTACTCACTCCACTGCACAACTAGATCATATAGTGGACTTAGAAAGAACTTCCTGGTCTAAGATGATACAGGGGATTTTTACAGACCCAGTCTCCAACCAAGAAAGTAGCCATTTTAATTCAGGACCTGGTTATAAGGACTATGTCTGTCCTCTCCTTTCCTTCAGCCCATGATTTTCTAAAAGTGGGGTTTTAGTATAAGTTATTACCCAAACTAGGACCCTCTTGAGTATTAAAGGAGTCTCTACTAATAACTACATGGATGATAAGCATAAACTAGAGTCTGAAGGGTAACCTGAGATATACAATCCCCCTAATCATAAGCCTTAGCCTATGCAGCAGTTCTCAGCGGCTTTCTTCAGTCTCCTTTACAAGTATGGAGTCACGTGTTAGGCCCTGGCTTCATGTAGTTTAAGCCTAACTCTATTCCTCTACCCTTCATGAAGCACCTTTCATCTTTTTAACACACAAGAGCCAAACTCTTGGCTACAAGTGCCTGCTTCTGCTACCTTAAGCCCAATCCTGATCACCAGGTAGTTTTTCTTCTATATAAACCACAGAAACATTTAGTTTCTAAATTCATTAATGTCTACCCTCTTTTTAATATTTTATCTTTCATTACTTTATGTTTGAAGTGAAGAGGTAATAAACACTTAAATTAGTGTGCCAGCTTCAATAAAAGACCTGCAACAGAGTTTTTTAAACATGCATTCCTTTTGCTCAGCAACCACTTTCAGGAATTTATGTTACAAAGGATTCCCACGTGCACATTTCAGAGGGATATATAAGGATATTCAAAGAAGTACTATGTTTAATAGAATAACTACTCTTAAATACTCTTAAACTACTCTTAAATAACTACTCTTAAATACTCTTAAATAGTTATCTTAAATATACTTATATTCTTCTTTAACAATAAAGCAGCCCAAATGAAAACTGGTTAAATAAATCACGGCCCAGCCACATTAGGGAATAGTATATAACTATTTAAAATTATAAGGTTAATTCATGGGAAAAAATGCCTACAACAGAACGCTGAGTAAAAAAAAAAATTACAGAAGTTTGTAGATTAATTTGAATATAGCTAGGAAAGAAAAACATAAAAGAATAATAAAAAATTACAGCAAAGTAGAAAATGCTTAGGGTCAACTTCAATAGAAGAATAGTGAGAAAAAGTTGAAAAAGTGACTTAAAACCAAATTATGCAAGTAGCAGTAGGCTCTGACTACTAATCTTTACCTTTCATAAAACATGAATCCAAAAGAATTTAAGCAGAGAGTAAAGTATGGAAACAGCAACAGGGAAGAGTAATGTGGATGAAGAATATAGAAGATACTGGGCAAAAAAGAAAAAACGTACACTACTCACTAGTGTGTATCAAATACAGATGACTAGATTTTGTTCATATTAAATATTGAAGATTTTGTTCATATTAAGTAAAAGTTGGAAAAATAAAGTTCTGCATGAAAAATGAAAAGCAAAATACTGAAATGCAGTTTTTAAATTTAATTCCCTTCATCTTTCTGCTTGTGTTTCCATGTAAGGGTGGGAGGCAATAAACAGAAATCAAAAATAGTATTTCTGTAGCTTGTTAACAATTTTTCTATTACAGTATAATAAAGAAACTGTCAAGCTTAATGGCTACACGTCACTTAATATATTTTAAAATTATACTTATGTAATCTAAGGTTGTCCATTGTTCTGGGTAACTGGGAATTCAGTATTTCTTTTACTATTTAGCATCATCCCACCACTCCACCTCCTTCCCTTCCCATACAAATTCCAGGATTCTTGAACACATCAATCTGGTAACATACATAAAAAGCAGTAAACACTAAACTCCCTTAAGGAATTCAAAGGGAAATACAGGTTAAAAAATAGAAGGTATTCTAATGAAAACTTGCCTGCTTTTAGGTCTAAAAATAAATCTGTTTCATCAATTACCTAAATTTCAGACTTAAATTGAAAATGAAGTATCAAAAATGAGCAGATATCAAATTAAAAGATTTAACATATAATCATCAGTAATCAAAAAATGCAAATTAAAATAATGAATTACCATCTTTGCCTATGTTGTCAAATAATTCTTAAATATAAAGTATCCAACTGCTAGCTACACTTCTGGTGAAAGCTAAACTAGTACAACTTTTGGAGAGTAAAAATGGTATTATTACCACACAGTTAAGAAATATTCTATAATAAAATAATTTTACCTCTAGTACTTTAAAATGAAAAAATGATGTGGGGAAGTAAATACAAATGATAAGTTTTAAAATAGTGGAAAAAAATGTAAAGAAACACATAATCATGGTTTATCCTTGTAATGAATTAGTAAGAAGCCAATGAATATATGCTCTTCTAAACTATTTAATGGTATTTGTTGAGTCAATGAGGAGAGAGAAAAGAGTAAGAAGGTTATAAAAGATCTCTCTCTCTCTCTCTCTCACACACACACACACACACACACACACACACACACACACACACACAAATAACCATAAAATATTAACTGTGGTTATTCCTAATTCACTCTTAGGAATGTTTTTTATACCTTTTCTTCTTTCAAATATTCTTCAATACACATGTTACTTATATTAAGTCAAATTTTTAAAAAAACACATACTATTAAGGCAATAAAAATTCTTAGGCAGCTCCTGTTACATGCAAGTTACTTTACTCAGCACAATGTAATCTAAACTTTGTAATCTTAAACTCACTATTAAAAAAAATGCCTTTCCTGACACCTTTTACAAAACAAGCAAAGAAAAACTTTTAAGTTAATAAAATTCTTGATTACACAATCAACAAGAGTATATAAAATGTCAATATATACACGAATAGGTTCCATGCTATTGACTGTATTGCTTTACTAATACGATAAAAACACTTAAAAAAAAAAACACTTAAAATTTACCTGCATTGCACTTTTCCCCAGTTTCACCACTTCAAATAATGTGACAGGCTCCCCTTCACCATTCTGTTGAGGATGCCCATTAGCTCTTCCACGGCCTGTTCCTCTAACTCCAGCTTCAATTCTACTCTTCTCTCCTGGAGATTTTCGAGGTTTCTTATTTGTAGACTGAATAAAAAGATGAGGAAAAGTTAAGTTAAATGCAGGCATACTTTGCTTTATGCAAGAATGATCTCAAATTATGTTTGATCTTGTGAAAGGGAAGTTAGCACTGTTATAGATAAGAGACATAATCCCAAAGGAAGCTTTACAATGTTTTCATTGATAAAAACAAAGCGCAAACAGCAAAGTACAAGTTAATTTATACAAGGCATGAAAATAAAGTCAAAAGAAAAAGATTTAATATTTTGTACAATAATGCCAATGCTGAACATTTTAACCATGCCCCAACCATGCCCCCTTCTTGACATTTTCTTCTTCCTCTCTTCCTCAATATTCTGTTTCCTCAGAAACCTTGTTCAATAAAACATTACTTAGGGCTTCCCTGGTGGCACAGTGGTTGTGAGTCCACCTGCCGATGCAGGGGACATGGGTTCGTGTCCCGGTCCAGGAAGATCCCACATGCCGCAGAGCAGCTGGGCCCGTGAGCCATGGCCGCTGAGCCTGCGCGTCCGGAGCCTGTGCTCCGCAACGGGAGAGGCCACAACAGTGAGAGGCCCGTGTACCGCAAAAATAAAAAAAAAATAAAAATAAAACATTACTTGGAAAAAGCTACATATTCAACTTCTCCCTTGACTTAAGTGCTCAAATATTTCTTATCCAGTCATGCAACAAATATATATTGAACATATTTGGAACCATTCTAGATACTAGAAATACAGCAAACATTTCCGCCTTGACAGTTTACATTCTTCAATTGACAACCCATCCCACACCCCCAATTTTTTTTAAAAAGTCAACACTAGTTATCACCTTATCTGTGTCTCACCTTTAGAGTCAAGATAGAATTGCTTGCAGTCACTGTTATTATTCCCATAAATTTCATTCATATATAAACTCATCAGGGTTGCTGCTTCACCAAGCCCACCAGTAAAAGTAATGTTGCTAAACGCAATAGACATTTTTTGAAACTCTCTCAACAGGCAATGTTATCCCCCTTGTCTTTCAGATATCTTTTCCCTCCCTATACTCCTTACCTGTCAGTTACCTTAGGTCTCTCCAGAGCATCTTCTCAATCTTTATAGTCTCTCTTGAGTGATTTACTTCACTCTCATAATAGCCTGTTTCAGTTATCAATTTACTGTTCCTCATCTCCAAATGTATTCTAGTTTGCCCCACTCTGTAAACATTTCTCTTTTGTCATATGCTGCACAGGTAGGCTTATAACCAGAGGGCCCTGGAGGAACATTACAAAGCATAACATGGAGGGGCTTTTCTCCCTGCTCACAGGACCTGCTCCCTTCATTCTGTATTCCTGTATTCTTCACAGTACTCTTTCACTCCTCTTAATAGTTAACAGCCTGACAACCATTTGTGTGTGTGGATTAATATATAATGAATTTACTGCTTATTTTTAAATAAATTATTTTTAGAACAGTGTTAGATTTACAAAAAAATGTGTAGTACAAGGAATTCCCACATATATCACGTCTAATTACACCTATTATTAACACCTTACTATTTGTATTGTACATTTGTTATAATTAATGAACCAAAATTGATACATTAACAAAAGTCCATACTTAATTCAGATTTTCTTAGTTTTTGTCTAATGACCTCTTCTGTTCTAGGAGCCCATCCAGGGCACCTAGACATACTCACATCATGTCTCCTTAAGCTCCTCTTGGCTCCAAGTTTTTATACTTTCCTGGGTTTTGGTGACCTTGACAATTTTGAAGGATTTTGTACTGTACAGATATTTTATACAATGTTCCTCAACTGGGGTTTGTCTGATGTTTTTCTAATGACTAGACTGGGATTATGGGTTTGGAGAGGAAGATGTGAGAGACAAAGTATCATTTTTGTCACCTCATATCAAGTGTATATACTAACAATGTGATTTATCACTCAATGTTGACCTGTTAATCAGTTGGCTGAAGTGGTATTTGTCAGGTTTCTCCACTGTAAAGTTACTTTTCCTCTCCTTTCCAAACTGTACCCTTTGGAAGAAAGTCACTGTGTGCATCCCACATTTAAGGGGTGGGGAGTTATGCTCCACCTCCTTGATCCACCTCCTTGAAGGTGGAGCATTTACACATACCATTTGAAATTTTTCAGTATGAGAGATTTGTCTATTCTCACTCATTCACCCAATCATTTGTACTAACGCAGACTCATCGACATTTATTTTATATTTTTGGATTATAATTCAATATTATTTTTTTTAAGATGTTAGGGTAGGAGTTTAGTAATTTATTTATTTATTTTTGCTGTGTTGGGTCTTCGTTTCTGTGCGAGGGCTTTCTCTAGTTGTGGCAAGCGGGGGCCACTCTTCATCCCATTGTGCCGGCCTCACTATCGCGGCCTCTCTTGTCGCGGAGCACAGGCTCCAGACACGCAGGCTCAGTAGTTGTGGCCCACGGGCCTAGTTGCTCGGCGGCATGTGGGATTCTCCCAGACCAGGGCTCGAACCCGTGTCCCCTACATTAGCAGGCAGATTCTCAACCACTGCGCCACCAGGGAAGCCCATTCAATACTATTTTATTTTGTTGTTCAACTTGCTTCAGCTTTGGCCATTAAGAGATCTTTCAGTTGGTTCCTGTGTCCATTTGACATATTCCCATCATTCTGTGTGTTTTGCTTTTTATTTTTTTAGCACTTGGTTACTTTCTGGCAGCACATCATTCTCCAGGCTCATACTGTATATTCTCTTTTCCAGTTTTAGAATCAGGGAGTTTAGAATCCAAGGAGCCCTGGTTCCTTTTATTAGAGAATTTTACTAGAGATGAAGATCTGGGCACTAGGTTTGGCTCCTTGATACTAAGTGCCCTTGCTTCTAGGCCCTTAAGCAGACAAAACAAAGAAATGTATGTTCCATATATATACACATAACTATAGATGTTTCTGTATGCAATGATCTGTTACCTATATTAAGCTAAACATAAGCTGGAACTGGTATCTCCAACTCTAATCCATTACCACATGGATGCTTCTTCCCCTTGCTCATCGACAAACTCCCACTCCAACAATGAGAAATCTGGCTCTCCTCAGTATTCACGTAGAGCAGTATTTTAAGCCCTACCCCATGGGAAACAACTTTATGAACTAGACTGCAGTTCTTATATACACTGTGTACAATTTCTCTGACTTTAGTCTTACAGACTCATTTCCAAAGTTACCTAAGTCAGCAACTCTCTCCCCACTCCCTTCACTGCAAAAGAGATTACATTGTTACACTCTACATTCCATCCTGGTATTCCCCCTACCTTATAAACGATTTTTTTTAAACATCTGTATTAATAAAATTCACTCTTTTTCTGAAAAGTTTGGTGGGCTTTGACAAACGTATACTGTCATGTACGCACAACTATGGTATCACAGAGAAAAGTTTCACTACCTTAAAAAATACTTGTGCTTCACATCCATTCAACCCTCCCACTTCGCCTTGGCAAACACCAAATTTTTTTTAATCACCACTACAGTTTTGTCTTTTACAGAGAGTCATGTAATTGGAATCGCACAGCATATAGCGTTTTCATACTGGTATCTTTCATTTTAACAAAATGCATTTAAGATGGATCCGTGTCTTTTAGTGGTTGAACAGCTCATTTCTTTTCATCTCTAAACAATATTTCATTGTATGGATGTACCATGTTTTGTCATTCATTTACCTAACGATGGACATCTTGGCCACCATTTTTGGCAATTAGGAATAAAGCTGCATAGGCATTCACATGCAGGGTTTTGTGTGGACAAAACTTCTAAATCAGTTGTGTAAACACCTAGGATAACTGGATCATATGGTAAAACTATGTTTAGCTTTGTACAAACCTGCCAAACTGTCTTCCAAAGTGGCAACACCATTTTGCATTCTGACCAGCAGTGAATGAGAGCTTCTGCTGCTTTGCATTCTTGCCAGGAAATTGGTACTGTCAGGCTTTTAGATTTCAGCTACTCTAACAGGCATATGGTGATATCTCCTTGTTGTATTAATCTGCAATTCCTGAGCGATAAATGATTAAAGACTTTTCAATAAATAATAATTCTTCACAGTAAATTTTTCTGTTTGAATTACTGGTGAGAATTTGTCTCCTGATTAAAATCTCCATACTTGCATTATCCAATATCATGGCCTCTAGCCTCACATAGCTAACTGAGCACTTGAAATATGGCTACTCAAAACTTAGATGAGCAATGTTTTGACTATCCACAAGGTTGTGAAGATTTAGTATGAAAAACAGCATATAAAATATCTCATTCTGGGCTTCCCTGGTGGCGCAGTGGTTGACAGTCCGCCTGCTGATGCAGGGGACACGGGTTTGTGCCCCAGTCCGGGAACATCCCACATGCCGCGGAGTGGCTGGGCCCATGAGCCATGGCCGCTGAGCCTGCGCGTCCGGAGCCTGTGCTCCGCAACGGGAGAGGCCACAACAGTGAGAGGCCCGCGTACCGCAAAAAAAAAAAAATCTCATTCGTATATTGATTACATGATGAAATTATAATATTTTAGGTATACTAGGTTAAATAAATTATATTATTAAAGTTAATTTCACCCACTTCTTATAATCTACTAGAAAATATTAGCTCAAGTCACATTTGTTAGACAATGCCATTCTATTCTAATACTATAACCACAGTAATCCTTATACTACAAATTTACTCCAACACTTATTTTCTTCTTTCTTTGATCTCTAATCTCCAATGACTCTCATAACCATCAAGTTAAAGTTCAAAGTCCTCAGCACAGCAAGTAATGCTATCAATTATTACCGGTTCGGTCATCTACCACACCAGCTCCCTATTTATAGGCTACTATCTTCCCATACTGACCAATTTAAAATTGCTTGAAAATATCATTATTTCATGCATTCATCCTGTTTAGCTGATAGATCCTGGCTCTTCCTAACAAGTCTTGTTTCTGTGCTCACTCTTTGGAAAAACAGGTGTCTTCCCTATGGCAGGTATGTGCATGAGCACTTGTGTGTGCATATGAAGAGGGGAGGGGGGAATGTTATTTTTCTTTATTGAGTAACACATTCCCATGGCTAAAATTCAAAAGGTAATTAAAGTTACACAATGAAAACTTGCCCACTCTTACTCTCAAGCCTTAGGAAAGAAGATTGGTTCTTTCAACCAAAATTATTCATTCCTATGTGTCATTCCAGAGACATTTAAACATATTTAAAAAATACACATGACAAAAATTAAAGAAGACGTAGATAAAGAGAAACCCATCCCATGTTCATAGGTTGGAAGACTTAATATCATTAAGATATTAATACTACCTAAAGTGATCTTTCTACAGATTCATTGCAGTCTCTATCAAAATGCATACGACCATTTCTGCAGAAACAGAAAAATCCATTCTGTAATTCATAAGGAATCTCAAAGGACTCCAAGTAGCCAAAATAATCTTGAAAAAAGAACAACATTGAAGGACTCACACATCCTGATTCCAAATCTTACTACAAAGCTAGAGTAATCAAAACAGTGTGGTACTGGTATAAAGACACACAGACCAATGAAACAGAATAGAGAGCCCAGAAATAAACCCTCACATGTATGATTAAATAATTTTTGACAAGGGTACCAAGACCATTCAATGGGGAAAGAGTAAAAATGAAACCCACAGAATGAGAGAAAATATCTGTAAATCATATATCTGATAAGATATTAATATCCAGAATACAAAGAGAACTAAAACACAACAACAAAACAACCTGATTCAAAAATGGTCAAAGAGGACTTCCCTGGTGGCACAGTGGTTAAGAATCCGCCTGCCAACGCAGGGGACATGGGTTTGATCCCAGGCCCGGGAAGATCCTACATGCCATGGGGCAACTAAGCCTGTGTGCCACATCTACTGAGACCATGCACCACAACTACTGAATCTCATGCACCCTAGAGCTCACGCGCTGCAACTACTGAAGCCCGCGTGCCTAGAGCCCATACTCTGCAACAAGAGAAACCACCGCAATGAGAAGCCCACACACCACAACAGAGAGTAGCCCCCACTCACCGCAACTAGAGAAAGCCCGCACACAGCAACGAAGATCCAACGCAGCCAAAAATAAACTTTTTTTAAAAAATGGGCAAAGGACTTGAATAGACATTTCTACCAAGAAGATATGCAAATGGCCAATAAGCATGTGAAAAGATGCTAAACCTCTAATAATTAGGAGAAATGCAAATCAAAACTACGAGATGCCATCTCACACCTATTAGGATGGCTACTATCAAAAAAAAGAGTAAAGTCTAGGCAAGGTTGTGAAGAAACTGGAACTCTTATGCACTGTTGATAGGAATGTAAATGGTACAGCTGTTGTATAAAACAGTATGGCAGTTCCTCAAAAATTAAAAATAGAATTAATCATATGACCACCAATAACACATCTAGGTATGTACCCAAAAGAATTGAAAGCAGGATCTCAAAGATATTTGTACACCCTTATTCACAGCAACACCGTTCACAATAGCTAAAACTTGGTAGTAACCCAAGTGTCCATCGGTGGATGAATGGATAAGCAAATGTGGAATATAGATACAATGGAATATCATTTAGCCTTAAAAAGGAAGGAAATTCTGGGATCTCAAGAACATTATGCTAGGTGAAATAAGGTAGTCACAAAAAAGACAAACACTGTATGATTCCACTTACATAAAGTACTTAGTCAAAATCATAAGGGACAGAAACTAGAATGGTGATTGCCAGGGGCTGTGGGGAGTGGAGAATGCGTAGTTACTGTTTAATGCGTGTACAGTTTCAGTTTTAAAAGATGAAGAAAGTTATGGAGATGGGTGGTGGTGAGGACTGCATATGAATATATTTAATGTCATTGAACTGTACACTTAAAAACGTAACTTGGTAAATCACACGTGTATTTCACCAAATTAAAAAAATTTTTTGAAAAAAAATGCACATATATTTCCATGTATATATTATATTTTATGTTATGTATGCACAGTTATGCACCATTCTATTTTCACTATCAACATATTTTATACTTAATGTATAGCGAAGACCTACAGAATGTCTTGACTTTTCTGAAGGCTGCAGTGTTCCATTACATAAATATACATTAACTTATTTAGCCATTAACCTATTGATAAACATTTATTTTGTTTTGGATCATTTACTATTACAAATAATGCTGCAACAAGTAAGCTTGTGCACATGTAGGAATGTTTGCATGTGTCATAGACACATACATCATTACACATATTTAGTACATATATAGCAAGAACTAAACTCCATGAATAAAGAGAAAATAAACCATAATTCTCAATCCTGGGAGCCTATTAGCACTGGTTATAAAGGGTGAATAAGAAGGTAAAAAAATCCACTTGATCTTATCTAGGGTCTAACTGTATTTTATCCCATTATCCAAGAATGATTTTTCCTATTACAGACCTATACAGTAATATACAGTAAAGATGCCGAAAGATAAACCAAAAAGCTGATGTTCAGAAAAACTGTGCCCAATAAAAAGAGTAAGGAAGAGGAAAGGTCACAGCATAACAGAATATATGCAATCTTTAGCTTACACCCAAGGGACACAATTTTTCAGTCCTGATAATAATAATTCTCTCAGAAAACAGGTATACTTATTCCATTAAATAAAATAACACATTTGTAGAGAGATTGGGGGCAGTGCTGTAAGGGGGATTTGAAAACCAAGAACTGTGACAGTTATTTCAAAGGGTAAAAATATATACATTACTCTTTAGTTACTTGTGACTTTCCAGGCTCCCTTCGCTACACTTTTTGTGCTACAAAGGTCAGGACACCTGTAGATGTAGTCTCCTTCCTGGACAAAGGAACCATGGTGCTCTCAAATGAAAGAAAAGGGTGATGTTCTGTATCAAACTTGCTTGTTGGACCAGTTTTGAGTTTGTGCCACCTTAAGAACTGAGTCATAGTGACCAGTGTGAAATACTAACTCATTTGTGGTTTTGATTTGCATTTCTGTAACAATTAGCAATGTTGAACATCTTTTCATGTGCCTGTTGGCCATCTGTATGTCTTCTTTGGAAAAATATCCATTCAAGTCTTCTGTCCATTTTTTTGATTGAGCTGTTTGTTTTTACAATATTGAGTTGTATGAGCTGTTTGTATATTTTGGGTATTAACCCCCTGTTGGTCACATCATTCGCAAATATTTTCTCCTGTTCCTAGGTTGTCTTTTCATTTTGTTGATGGTTTCCTTCCCCGTGCAAAAGCTTTTAAGTTTGATTAGGCCCCACTTGTTTATCTTTCCTTTTATTTCTTTTGCCTTGGGGGACTGATCTAAGAAAACACTGTTACAATTTATGTCTGAGAATGTTTTGCCTGTGTTCTCTTCTAGGAGATTTATGGTGTCATGTCTTATATTTAGGTCTTTAAAACAGTTTTTAGTTTATTCTTGCACACAGTGTAAGAGTATTCTAATTTCATTGATTTACATAGTTGTCCAGCTTTCCCAACACCACTTGTTGAAGAGGTGGTGTTTATCTTTTTTCCGTTGTATATTCTTGCCTCCTTTGACATAGATTCCTTGACCATAAGCATGTGGATTTATTTTTGGGTTCTCTATTCTGTTCCATTGATCTATAATGCCAGTTTTTGTGCCAATACCACACTGTTTTGGTTACTGTAGCTTTGTAGTATAGTCTGAAGTCTGAAAGGGTTATGCCTCCAGCTTTGTTCTTTTTCCTCAGGACTGCTTTGGCGATTCTGGGCCTTTTGTGGTTCCATATAAATTTCAGGACTATTTGTTCTAGTTCTATGAAAATGTTATGGGCATTTTGATACGGATTACATTAAATCTGTAGATTGCTTTGGGTAGTATGGACATTTTAACAGTATTAATTCTTCCAATCTAAAAGCATGGATACCTTTCAATTTCTTTGAATCATCTTCAATTTCTTTCATCAATGTCTTATTGTTTTCAGCATATAGGTCTTTCAACTCCTTGGTTAAGTTTACTCCTAGGTATTTTTTGACACAATTTTAAATGGGAGTGTTTTTTTACTTTCTCTTTCTGACATTTCATTCTTAGTGTAAAGAAATGCAACACAATACCTCACACTGGTCAAAATGGCTATCATCAAAAAGTCTAGAAATAATAAATGCTGGAGAGGATCTAGAGAAAAGAGAATGCTCCTACACTGTTGATGGGAATGTAAATCAGTACAGCCACCATGGAAAACAGTATGGAGGTTCCTTAAGAAAATTAAAAATACAGCTACCATATGATGCAGCAATCCCACTCCTGGGTATATATCCAGAAAAAATGAAAACTCCAATTCGAAAAGATACGTGCACCCCAATGTTCACAGCAGCACTATTTACAATAGCCAAGACATGCAAACAACACAAGTATCCATCAACAGTCAGACTGGCTTAAGAAGACGTAATATACATATACAATGGAATATTACTTAGCCATACAAAGAATGAAATACTGAAATGTGCAGCAACATGGATGGACCCAAAGAATATTAAATTTAGTGAAATAAGTCAAACAAGAAAAATATTATATGATATCACTTCTATGTGGAATCTAAAAAATAATACAAATGCATCAATATACAAAACAGAAACAGACTCACAGACATAGAAAACAAACATGGTTACCAAAGGGGAAAGGGAGGGGGGAAGGGATAAATTAGGAGTATGGAATTAACAGATACAAACTACTAAAACAGATAAACAACAAGGATTTACTGCACAGCACAAGGAACTATATTTAATATCTTATAATAACCTATAATGGAAAATAATCTGAAATATATAATCTGAATCTCTTTGCTGTACACCTGAAACTAACACAATAGTGTAGATCAACTATGCTCCAATTTAAATAAATTAATAGCAAAAAAAAAAAAAAAACCCAGAAAAACTGAGCCTTTGTCTTAATTGGTAGGTTACTAATGCCTTAGTAACCTAGCCAGTAACCCAGTTCCTCTGGAGCTAGAGTTCTGTCCATTATCAGTTTGTCTCAGGGACAACTAGCTCTAGCCCAGATGTAGCTCAGCACAGATCTTTGCATGCTCACTCATCCTAGAGATATAGTCTCCCTGGTAGAACATGATCAGCTTACTCCATCTACCCCAACTACTACCTGCCTAGGAAATCTTTCCTCCACTAACAGAAAGCGGATCTCTTCCCTAATATGTGCCTCAACTTAGGAAGACAATAATACAGACTCCTATAAAGTGAGGCCTAAAGAAAGGAACTTGGGAAATGTAAAAGGGACTGATGTACAAGACATTGTGAAATAAAAATTCATGAGATTCGGAATCTCATTACATATAGGAGAGACGGGGAAGGGACTTGGGATGAGGAAATTAAATAGTGACTCACATTTTAATTCTAGATTCCTGGAAAAATTATGGTATCTTTTAGCAAAATTAAGGAAGTCAGAACTAAACTCTAGTTAAATGAAAAATTTTCAAAATAAAACAAGCTAATTGACAGAGAAGAGGAGATACAAGTCCAACTGATAAATATATTTCCAAAAGGGACCATAAAAGTATGTAGGTTTAAGCCACAAAAATTATTTTAAGAAGAGATTTCTATTTCTTAGAAAAATAAAAATAGAAAAAGTGGTATGGAAAATGACCAACAGACAATTCGGAACACAAATGACCAATATTTCAGAACATACTGATGAAATGTTACAGTACTTAAAAATTAGAAAATATTTAACAATCAGTGTACTCAATTCAACTTACTATAAAACAGGTAATGCCATATATTTTGCTGCGTAAAAGGCAACGCTACACATCAAAAACTTTCAAAACATATGGCATATCTTTTGAGTAATCAATTCTACTTTTAAGAATTTAGGATAAAAAGTATCTATGGCTCTAGAGCAAAATTTATTTTTGAGATATAAGTTTATGTCAGCATGGTTTAAATCAGTGAAGAATTTTTAACATAAATGTTCAACAATGGAGACTATTTAAATAAATAATTTCACACAGAATACTATGTAGCCATTAAAATTATGTAAAATATATAAATGATATCATGAAAATCATGATTATAAACAAAAGTACCAAGTAATTTAGAATATCCAATTTTTATAAATTCACCTGTTAACCTCTCCTTCTGATACTCATTGTTAATATTTTGTTGTGTATGCTATCCTCCATCTTCTATGTGTATGAATACACAGACATAAAAGTAAAAATTGTACCTCTTTTTATTTACCCTTCTTACTCAGCCTACATAAATATGAAAGTTAAATAATGCTAAGAATATAAGTGCTGGTTCTCACTTAAATAGAATAAAGAGAACAAAACCCTTAATAAAACATTAAACAAGAGACTAAAGATGGGTTAGCTTACAGATGTGCTGATTTGCATGGCAACTAAATGCAACATGAAATCCTGGACTGGATTCTAAACCAAGGGAAAAAAATATTTTTTCTTTTGCTTAGGGCATTATTAGGACATCAGGCAAAATCTGAATGAAGTATATGTACATAAGGTCAGTATTATATCAATATTATTTTCCTGATTTTCAATCATGTACTGTTGTTGTGTAGAATATCTTTGATTTTATGAAAATGCATACTAAAGCATTAAGAGTAAAGTGGCTTCGTGTCTGCAACTTTCAAAAATAATAATTGGTATCAAATATAAATTTTTATATATAAATATATATTTACATTTATGTGTCTGTGTATACATAGACAGAAAAAAATATGATAAAGCAAATGTAGTAACATGCTAACATTTGGACAATCTGCATGAAGAATCTGCATAGGAATTCTTTGCAGAATTCTTGGAATTCTTCTGTGTATGAAATTATTTCAAAATAAGAATTTTAAACACTTGAGGGTAAAAAGAGTGATGATTTAACAAAATTAAACACCATTCATTCATTCAATAAACGCTTACTGAAAGTTGAACACTACTATACAGCAGTAAACAAACCAGATAAAAATCCCTGCCTTCATGCAGCTTACCTTCTAGTAGGGGGAGACAGACAAAAAGCAAATAAGTAAAGGTATACTACGTTAGATGGCAATAAGTACTATAGAGAAAGGGGAAAACACAGACACACACACACACACACACACACACACACACACACGGAGGAAGGGGACAGTAAGTCCCTTTGGGTAGGAGGGAAGATACGCAATTCTAGATACCATCCACAGGGAGGCCCCAGTGAGAAGATGACACAGGGCCCTGAGACAAGGAGCACACCTCGTAAGTTTCAGCAAAGGCACATGATGGTGGCTGAATCCAGTGTTGTAGTAAAAAATGACTGATGCAATTTGCAAATCAATTAGACAGGATGTGTTGATAGTCTAGATATAGGCTGAGAAAGAAAGACTCAAAGATGACTACAAGATTTATAGCTGAGCAGCCAGAAGCACGAAGCTGCCATTATGGAAAAGGGGTGAGCAGGGGATAGGAAGCTTGAAAGTTTGGGTATTTTTAACATCCTGGGCCCATTAAATATCTAAATGAAGATTTTCAATGGGCACTGAATATGAGTCTGGAGTCCAGGGGTAAAGTCCAAGCTGGAGACAAAATCTGGGTGACATAAGCTTAGAGATGGTGTTTAAAGTCATGAGACTGGACATCACCAAGGGAGTACTGTGTAGACAGAGAAATAATGTCCATTATTTGCTAATACAATCACAGGGGTAGAATAAACATGATACTATATAGTGTTTGTTTAGAGATCAATAATCATTTGGATAGAGAGCCACAATAATAACAAATATGAATTAGGACATCTGCAAAATAAGAGTGGTTTAATAAGAAACAAATCTCTCTGAAGTAACAGTATACTGAAAAGAAATACCAAAGATGAGATGTCTCCTAAGAATTTAGAAATAGAGAAAATAATACTGTGCAAAACAGAGGTCCTTATATTATTTGTTTTCATTTGACTGAGTAAATTAATAAAACCAGAGATCCATGAAGTCCTCTTAACAAGTATGAACAATATTAAAATAGCTAAACAAAGAGTGTATCAGTCAAAACTTAGAATTGTTCAAAATGGAGCCAGTCAATAGAAAATGTCGAAGCAATCTTCAGAACAGGTACTGTGGAATAACTCAAATATGATCATTCTGACAATTATACCTCTCAATTTTAATTAACAGCTTGGCATTTTGGCATTCTTGAGGAAAAGAGTTTGGGAGGTAGGTTATCAATTGAAATCCTAGCTTTGCTACTTATGCAATGTTGTGACCTTATGCAAAATACCACTTTCTATTTTTGTTTTCTACTTTGTAAACTGCATATAAGACCTATTTCCTAGTATTGGTGTGAAGATTAAATGACATAAAAAGCTTCAGCTCAGTACGAACCCCAGAGCAGAAACTCAGGAAGTTCTGTTGTTTCCAAGATCAAGAAATAGGTCTGAGTCAGTTGGAAGTATAGCTAGCCATGTGAACTAATGAGTGTGAAAATATAGACTAAAGTCTAATACAAGTCTCTAGAATGCTACTATCCTATGCAGGCTGACATTTTTTCAATTGTATAAACATGGGATGAACATGTACTATTTACCTGCTAGATTATGTAGTAGCGATTTCACTAAAAATAAAATCTAATTTCTAACCAGAAAAGAGCTAAGCGTTTGGATACACAGACTCCTTTGCATCAGGAAAGCAAAATATTACAAAGATACAGCTGTAGACAAGTCAAAATTAAATAGGTTATAAAAAATAATACAATAGCCTGCTGAAGGGGTGATAAATTCTCTTTAAGGGAAAAAAAAAGGTTTTCTTCAAGAAGACAGCACTTAATCTGAATCTTCAAGTGAAGAATTTTAATTGGAGGGGAACAAATTCAAGTAAGCAATCATGTAGGCAGTTTATTTTACAACCTTCAAGCAACTTTAGTCTTATTTCCAATTTGGTACCTATAAACTATGAATCCTAGAGAAAGCAATGCAACTCACCTATAGTCTTAGAAAAATCACATACTAGCAAGGGGAACTAAAATAGTCTTCAGCTTCTAAGTACAAGACTTTTTCACTTTTCCCAAAATGTTTTTTAAGGAACACTGTACCACCAAATACTTCTAAAAATTAAAAAGGATTATAAAGAGTGACTATATGTCTTTTCCTCCACTATTTTTCTCCCTTTAAATAAAGGTGGAGGATAAAAGCAAGTGTAGAGAAAACTGTAGAAGTCATCCTTCTATCCGTTTTGTTGTTGTTGTTAGATTGTCCTGGAAAAGTAAAAGTTACGGAGTTTCACTGAAGCTAATTGAAGACTGTGGCAAACAGATAAATACTGATAGAACAGCAATAACATAAAAAAAAATTTTAAGTCACTACAAAGGACATACATATATAAGAACTGGTTAAATAACATAACCATCAATTGCAATAAGTAGATCATGATTCAAACTACAAACTGTATTTTTAAAAGATAATATTCATGAAATGATTATAAACTTTAAATGTGTTAATCAGTGATGTTACTAAAATACTGTTATCTTGCATTATGATAATGATATTGGAGTGATGTTTAAAAAAGAGAGAAAGCAAGCCCTTATCTTTTAGGATATATTCTGAAATATTTAAAGATGGAATTATGTCTAGAATGACCTTCAAAATAACATGGGAAAGAAAGACTGGCCATGACTTGGTAACTGCTAGGTAAGAGTTATGTGGAGGGTTTATTATACTATCATGCCTCCTAGAGAAGGAGGCTAAAATTTTTCATAATAAATTTTATAAAATAAAATTTTAAAACTATGAATAGCAAATCCCACCATAAAGGTGAGTGTAACATAGTACAAGCCTTAACCCAATGACACATTGATACTACTGTCTCTGACAGTTTATACCACCTTCAATTAAATGACGACTTGTGTATTCAGATTACATAAAGATATACCTCAAAGTAAGGATACCTAGAGCTTTTCTAAATTTCTCAATCATGTATAAATGAGAATATATTCTGACACTGGACCCAAATACTACCAAAATGCATACTTAGGAGCTCACAGGAAATCTGAGTTGCATCTAAAAATAAAAGGCAAAGAAATCATAACTAACTACACCTCATTCCATGTTGATCATCTTCTCAATGCCTTCACATGGACCACCATTTATTTACAAGAGAAGCATGGAAAGCAGAAAAGATAATTAATTTCCTTTTTCTAACCACTACTAAGCCAATTTATGAAGCAAAGTTTCCAAGAATTTCTGATGTGTCAGTGAGATTTGAAAAAGTGTTAACAATACTAGAATTAACAACTCATATCAAGCCCCTTTACTTGGTAACCGTTAAAGGAACAAAGACGACAAGTATATACATACTGGAGGCCGGCCAGGTCGACCCCTTTTTCTTTTTCCTTTGACCTCTGTTTCTTCAAGTTCACTGCCAGCATCAGAATGGGCAGTAGTTTCATTAGTTGAATCCCTAGAAAATATGATATATTATTTTAGTGAACAAATTAATAATATATACATATTTATAATGCAGCTCTGTTCCACTGGTTTCCTTACCTCCTGCTATATGTACACATATGGCTGATTAGAAGTGGTTTATACTTCCACTTTCAGAAAAAATCTTTAGCAAATTGAAAATGTTACCCTCCCTGCTAATATCACATAACACTGAATAAAATGATTCCCCAAATAGAGAAATACAGACAAGGAAATGACTGTGGAAATGGCAGCTGCTATACAACATATAAATGCAAAATAACAATTGCAAAAGACTAATTCTTCAATATAAAAAAGACAAAAGCTTGGGAGAAATTTTATTTATTTTATAAAATAATAAAAGTGTGCTGGTCAATGTTTAACAACTGGCTCTTCAAAAAATATATGCATAAATTATTAGAAATGTTAACAATATAAAGGATGCATAGCATGCAACTTACAAAGAATAATAAAATGCACAATATTCTTTATTGTAAATTCTATCCAGCTAATTGATTCATATAAAATGATTTTGATAATTTTGCCAAACTCTTGTATCCCTAGCTAACCTATGGTTGCAACTGATGAACAAATAGGGTTCTGACATGAAAGACAGTTGATATCTTTGTTCACTTTAATGAATAGAATGCAAATGAAATGACAAAGACATTTGTGGGAACTTCACTAATTGGTCAATGTTGGGAGCAACTTTTTTACTGAACGGAATACATAATAGTTCTCGAACACTAGAAGGATACGTCCTCAATTTTTTGTGGTATCATAATGTAATGACTATAGACTTGATACACCTTTAAGTTTAATCTGTTATTAACAATTTCTCCATCACTTTATTGAGTCCACAAACAACAAAACAATAAACTGAGCCCTGATGTGTAGCGTTTGCTGATTTTCATAATGTGAATGCTCCCCCCGCAGCCAAATTCAAACTACCAAAGTGACATCACCAAATACAGAGTTGAGAAGTAATTAACAGTAGCAGTACACTACTAAAAAGTATTTCCACCATACATACAATAATAGGTGTAAATAAAAACCTCAAGAACACAGAAAATAGTAGGATGTAAAATAATTAGGAAATGATGAGTTTTGAGTATTTATTACTTTTGTTTTTAACATGATTTAATTAATTTTAAGTTTGCATAATTTAACTTTTTATAATGGCTATGTTATACTGAACGAGGTCACAAAATTCCTGGAAATATAATATTCAGCTCTCCAGGCCAGTACAGGCTGGCCCCAGCATGGCACTAAAAAGGTATAGATAGTATTAACAAAAACATCCTCACTGAGTTCTACATTACTAACTGTATAAAGGATCTGCATAAAACTGCAAATAGCAGGAAGGGTACAAAGCAAATAGAAGTAAGGGTAAGCTCAACTCACAACTTACTGAAACTGCACCACTGAAGGCTCTTAGTTCCATTCCCTCCTTGTGTTGATTCCTCAAAGCTCATTTCATTACTGTTTGCTCTTCTCCCTTTAAACTACCCTCTCTTGGAGAGCTCATCCATTCGATGTGTAACTTTTATGCAAATGACTTCAGTATATTATCACAGACCTAACTATCTGTAATTCAAGATTTTCAACTGCACATGTAACATGCTTCTTTGCATGCCACCTCAAATTCACCAAATAACACATACAAAATTAAGTCCAATTCTGACTATTTCTAGCTCTCTGTTCATGGTAATACCACTGGTTAACTGATTTAGTAAGTTAATGCCCAAGTGTGCTTTGTTATATAAATTTGTTATTGTCTTACTCAAATTCCTATAATCACATCAGTCTTCCTTTTGTGCCGTCAGTTAAAGTCCTCCTGAGTTGTCCTCTGTATACTAACTCAGTCTCTCATTCTTTTCATGATTATTACCATAATCACAACTTCCTGAATTAATCACAACTTATCTCCCTGCTTCTACTATTCCCCTTGTCCAAGACACTCTACACACTACTGTCACTAATATTCTCATATCATGTTCCTTCTCTGCTTGCAAATCTTCAAAGGTAATCTGGTATTTAAAACTATAAGTAATATTGATCTAGTCCAAGGGTCAACAAACATTTTCTTAAAGGGCTATATAATAAATATTTTAGGCTTAGGGGTCTTAATGTCTCTGTATCTACTACTCAACTCTGGGACCATAGCATGAATGCAGCCATAGATAAAACGTAAATGAATGGATGTTGCTGTGGTCCAATAATATTTATAAAAACAGGCTTCTGAGGGCTTCCCTGGTGGCGCAGTGGTTGAGAGTCCGCCTGCCGATGCAGGGGACATCGGTTCGTGCCCCTGTCCGGGAAGAGCCCACAGCTGGGCCCGTGAGCCATGGCCACTGAGCCTCCGCGTCTGGAGCCTGTGCTCCTCAACGGGAGAGGCCACAACAGTGAGAGGCCCGCGTACCGCCAAAAAAAAAAACAGGCTTCTGAGCCACTATCAGTAAGTTTTTCAATCACTGATCTAGTTGATCTTATTCATTTCTACTAAAGAACAATAAATCATTCTGCTTTTTCTCCTCACTACAGTCCAAATAGACTGTTTAGCATATACTGTGTGCTGGTTTATATACATTATCTAGAATAAATATGCACAAAACCTTGTAAGAAAACATACTGCTGTCCCAATTTTACAGATGAGGAAACAAAAGATCTGGAAACTTGATCATCTTGTCCATATTTACACAACTAGCAAGTGGCAGGGTCCACTTAGATCTCAAGGTAAACGTGAATTCTCTATCTCCACAGCAGGATACTAGAATGCAAATAATATGTTTTGTATTTCTCTTACGTGGACAGAATACACTAGTGCTTTTGATGCTTATTGAAATCTCCAGGCAACTACGAAAGCAGGTTGGTTCCATCATATAATATGTGACCCATCAGTGAAATTAATTTAACCTTGAGCAATATAGTTTACTGACAAAAGAAAAAAGTACAATTGTCTTCTAATTCCGCAAACTTCAGCCAGCTTAGAAGGTGACAGCTATTACCAACAGATAACTAACATACTCCAATTAGTATATATATGTACATTTATTTGTTTATTAGAATCTGATACATAAATTTTTGTTTTTTAATTTCAAGCAAGAGAAGATATAAGAATACAAGGAAGAGTTTCACTTCACCATACCCTAACTCTGAACCTCAATCTGCAGAACAAGATTATTTACAGTTTCATCAATACTCTGTCATAAATATTTATGTTCTGGTACATATATACATAAATACAAAACAATATATTTTAATTTTTAAAATTTAAATTAATAGGAATTTTCCATACAAATACATAGGATTCCTGAATGGTACTCCATAATACATTCCCCATCTATGAGCACTTAGATTGTCTCTACTTTTAAGCTATCACAAACAGAGATGTAACAACTGTCCTTGCACATTAATTCTAATTAATTCTTATTACACATCAACAAATCTCTCTCTAGATTAGACAGAGAATGCTGGAGTATGCAAATTCAAACGTCAACCAACTGCTCTACAAAAAGCACATTTATAAGACTATCGGACATAAAAGAAGAGAATGGAAGAATCAGATCAAACCTTATAAATGATTTTTTTTGCTCCCTAAAACTCTCTAAATTCTGTCTTCCTCTCTCCATTTCCTCTGTAATCATTTTAGTTCAAGTTGTTATCATCCCTGGCCTGGACACTGCAACACCTTTCACCTAATAGGACTCCTTGCTTCTTCTGTTGCCACTTCCAATCTAATCGCTATACTGTACTAACAGTGATTTTCATAGTGTATATCTTATTATATATATATCCCATGCTTAAAACCCTACAGTGGTTTCCTACTGCTTCTAGGGGATAAAAACCTCAAAATTCTTAATATAAGACCTACCAGGTCCCTGTATGATACAGCCCTACCCTACTTGCAATCCTTATTTCATACCACTCTCCATCCTCAATCCTGAAAAAAGAAAAATAACAAACAGCTTTATTTCAGTCCCTCAAACATACCATGATTCCTCCTACCTCAGGGTCTTTGCACATGCCATTCCTTAAGTCTGGAATTAACACCCTGATCCCTTCTTCTTCCCCCAAATTCCCTCCATTTCAGGTTTAAGAATCATGTCTCTTCCTTAGAAAAGTAGACTAAATCAAGGCATGTGTTAAAGTTCTAATAAAATCCTCTATCTTACCTTCATAGCACCAAGGGCAGTTTAAATCCATACATTTGTGATTATTTGATTAATATCTATCTATATAAGCTTCATGGCAACAAGGACTGAGTCTTTTCCACTTGCTCTTTCTCCCCAGAGCTTAACACAGTTCCTTGTACTACAACATTTGGTGGAATATATAATATGTGGTAATTGACAATATTTGATGATGCTTAATATTGGGCTGGCCAAAAAGTTCATTCGGGTTTTTCCAACAATGTAATGGAAAAACGTGAACGAACTTTTTGGCCAACCCAACAGTAAACACGCTAAGGTAACAAATTCATTTGTCATTATAATGACTAAGCAAGCCAAGAAATAATAAGGTCATTCACTAGAGTGACCTTTCTAGTATCTCAATTAGAAAAATCACTACTGAACACAACATTAACAATCATGGGATCAAAAGATTTGTCTGTTTTTGAAGAGACTTTAGAAATTAATTTCCAATATGTTATCTTCACTTTACAAATGACAGAAACTGAAGTTTACCAATACTAAGAGACATATCACGTTTCCTTTCCTCTACAATGTAGACATGGTATAGTTAGATGGATCGATGAAGATAATATCCTCAGAAAATTGTTTTATGTACTCAATAAATGCTTCTTAGATCTCAACTTCACCAAGAGTACATCTCCAGCTGACAGATTAAAAGCAAATTTCATTTACCCATCTCGCAGATCACTACTATCCATTATCGTATTAAAAGTTTACATTTTTATGAAAAATACAGTTATCCACAAAACATGTTAAATACTATCATGCCCATGCAATCGCTTGTTAAATATAATCTATTTAAACACAACCTATGTTTTATATTTAATCAAAGAGATATTTTACAAAGGGTGTGCCTAATACCCAGCAGTGTGCTAGGAGCTGGCCATACAAAAATAAAGCACAGGGCTTCCCTGGTGGCACAGTGGTTGACAGTCCACCTGCCGATGCAGGGGACAGGGGTTCGTGCCCCAGTCCGGGAAGGTCCCACATGCCGCGGAGCAGCTGGGCCCGTGAGCCATGGCTGCTGAGCCTGTGCTCCGCAACGGGAGAGGCCACAACAGTGAGAGGCCCACGTACCGCAAAAAAAAATAAAGAAAAAAATAATAAAGCACAAAGGTACAAAGTTCAGACAAAAACAATAAGAAAGTGTTATAAAACATTATGTTAAGTATGATACTATTAAAAAAAGGGTAGAGTATGACAGGAGCACAGGAGGGAACCTACCCAACTTTGAGGAGTCAGAGGAGCTTTGCTGGAGGCATACTTTAGCCAAGACCCACAGGACTACCAAGATGGCCAGGTAAGGAAAGATACACATAGGCATTGCAGGCAGAATTAAGAAAAACAAAAATACAAAGAACAAATACTATATGGAGACCTCCACACTTGGTATTATGTTCAAGTTAAGGCTAATAAAGAGGCTTGAAGTTAAGTAAATAGAAAGGGCTTGTATCTCCTATATTTGGACAAACAAAGGAGGGTAGGTATTGATGGGTTTTTAGCACGTAAAATAATTTGGATAGCTTTTTGTCTTAGAGCTCCAGAGGAAAAACAGCAGGCCAGGAGACCACTGGAAGGTGACTACAGTCTCTTGGAGCAGACACATATAAATGATCTGGGACTATAAGAACATATAAATAATTACATATACTGTTGGTCACTTTCATTATATCTAAAGCACTGTTATCATAAAGGATCACAGTATGCAGATTCCTAATTTGTAGCTTAATGACACGTATAAAAAGAAAAGTATCTGCCATTACCCTGATCACATCTCCCAGAGAATTCATAATAAGATCAAATTCTAGATCTGTCCTACAACCCTAAAAAAATCTAATAATGAGATGCCACCAGAAATGCCAAGGACTCACCAATCACAATCTCAATCTCAGGGAAAAGAAGTTCTGGCATGGGGGTGAGAGGGTTAGACACACAGTGTGATACAGGATAGAGGTCTACAAACTTTCTCTGTAAATCGTCAAACAAAATATTTATGCTCTGCAGATTAATTCATTCTCTATTACAACTTATAGTCATAAACAGTCTGCAAAGGAATCAGTGTGACTCTATTCCAATAACACTTTATTTACAAAAACAGTCAGCATGCCAGATTGGCCCATGTTCATAGTTTGCTGACTCCTAATATAAGACAGTGTAACATGTTTTTTGTTCAGTAACACAGAACATGCTGACATTATGATGCAAGGGCTATAGATGGATATAGTAATTACATCCTCTGATAGTTCTTTTACTTCAAACATATTACCCAACTATCAGAGAACATATTTGATGTCTTATTAATGAGAGCATTTTGATACAGAAAAGTGTTACATGCATTTTAAAAAAATAAAAAGAAAGCTATAATACTTACTGTAACACTGGTAACTCTGAAGTAATCATTGCTGTAAAGCTCTTTCCACAATGGAGCAAAGAATCAAGTGCTGTACAACTCAAAACTTTCAAAATAACCTCAAAGGTAATCCTGTTAACTAAAATAAAAACAAAGAAAGAAAGGAAGAAAGAAATTATTTTTTCCAGCTTTACTGAGGTACAGTTGACAAATGAAACTGTTACTTACAGCGGGATGATTTGATATATGGATACATTATGAAGGGCTTCCCCCATTGAGTTAATTAACAAATCCACCACCTCACATATTTACTTTTCCTTTTTTTTTGGTCCCAACATTCAGTAAGTTCTACTCTCTTAGCAAATTTCAATTACACAAAACAGTGTTATCAACTATAGTCACTATATTATACATTAGATCCTCAGACAATATTCATTTATAACAAAGTTTGTACCCTTTAACCAGCCTCTCCCTATTTCCCCTACCACTTGGCCCCGGCAACCACTTTTCTACAAATTCCCCACCCCCGCTTCAAGATTCCACATATAAGTGATTCCACACACATAGACACAACAAGTTTTCTTTACTCATACATCCATGGACACATAAGGTTGTTTCCATATTTTGGTTATGGTGAATAATGGTGCTATGAGCATGGGAGTACATCTATCTCTTTGGGATAATGATTTCATTTCTTTTGGATATATACCCAGAAGTGGGATTGCTATGTAATATGGTAGTTTTTAATTATCTGAGGAACCTCCATACTGTTTTCCAGAGGCTTTACCAGTTTACATTTGCACGAACAGTGAAGGGGTTCCATTCTGCCCACATCCTCAACCAGAATATATCTCTTAACTTTTTGATAAAAGCCATCCTAACAGAGGTGTGAAGTGATACATCATGGCTCTGATTTTCATTTCCCTGAAGACTAGTGATGTTGAATACCTTTTCATGTAGCTTTTGGTCATTTATATACCTTCTTCAGAAAAATGTCTATTCAGGTCTTCTGAAAATTACTTTAGAATAAAATGAATATGCCAGAATACACAGACTACAATCAACCAGTACTACCAACAAGCACACTCCTTAGTATTTACCCAAATGAATTGAAAATTTATGTCTACATAAAAGCCTGCACAAAGATGTTTACAGCGGTTTTATTCAAAATTGCCAAAACAGGAAAGAAAGGTGTCCTTTAAGAGGTGAATGGATAAATAAACTGTGGTACATGCAGACAATGGAATACTATTTAACACTTAAAAGCAATGAGCTATCAAGCCAGGAAAAGACACAAAGAAAGCTCAAATGCATATTACTAACTGAAAGAAGCCAATCTGAAACCACTACATACTATATGATTTGAACAATATGGCATTCTGGAAAAGGCAAAACTATGGAGACAGTAAAAATATCAGTGACTGCCAGAAGTTATGGGGTAGGAGAGATGACTAAGTGGGCACAGAAGATTTTTAGGGCAGAGAAGATATTTTGTATGATACAAGAATGGTGGGTACATCTAACTGTACATTTATCAAAAACCATAGAATATATAACACAAAGAGTGAACCCTAATGTAAATTACAGACACTAGGTGATAATGTCAACATAGGTTCATTGATTGTAACAGACATACCACTGTAATGTGGGATGTTAATAGTGGGAGAGGCTATATGTATGTGGGAACAGGGGTTATAGGGGGAATCTCTCTACCTTCTGTTCAATTCTACTGTGAACATAAAACTTCTCTAAAAAATAAAGTTTATCAAAAAAAAAAAAAAAAGTAGCGGAGGAAGTGGGACAAAAGAGAGCATCCAAGACAGGCCATGGCACAATACCTAATAGAATAACATAGGTATAACTAGAATTCCAGAAGGAGAGAGAAAGATCAAAGCAAAATAAATATTTGAAGAGATAGCACAGGAGAACTTTCCAAAAATAATTTGACATTAAAACACAGATGGAAGACCAGAGAATTCCCAAGAATAATATCTAAAATATAATATTGCTAAAAATGAAAGAGAATTCAAAAGGAAGCTAAAAAAACATAATTCCTCACACACAGAAAAACAAAAAATTTTATCAGACTTTTTGGTAGAAACTATGTAAGGTGAAAGACAGTGGAATAAAACTGATGAGTGGAGAGGAAAAAACCATGAACACTGAATTATCAATCTTTCAAAAATGAAAAAAAGAAATGATGTCATGAAAATGGAGGAGTAAGAAACCTCAAGAATGAGGCCCTCCAATGAAGCAACTCTTAGCCTGCCAAAAAAAAAAAAATGACAAGACATCTTTTATGGACATCTGTAATCTAAGAAAAACGTATAACAAAGAGAGAAGTGCCTAACAGTCTATTTTATTTGATAAGAGAGCACAATAGTATTTTTGCTTACCTGTATGCCGTCTCCCCTCCCCCAACTCTATGGTGCCCACAGGGACAGCAGACAGAGTTACTAGTATGGCTTGCTGGTGCCAAAGGGAACACCATGGACCCGATCTCAAAAACTGTGGCAGAGTGTTTTGAAGGGCTTCCCTTTTTTTTTGAAAGAGTATCATCTTTCAAAAAGATTTAAAGACAGACAATAAAAGTAGTTGCCAGGGGCAAGACAATGGATTACATAAATAACAGACAATCTAAAAAGCCTCAAAATAAAAAGGCAGAGGAGTTAAGATATTTGAAGAATAAGTACTTCAAAGGGATATCACACATACTAGGAAATGTAGACTGCTACTTGAATGCCCAGGGCTGGATGAATTCTTAGAGAAGACCTGAGGGGCACAGGCTTGCAACTCTAGCTGATCTTTGCTCTCTGTGCAAGCACAAGGTGAATACTAAGGCAAAGCTGTAGGTAGCCTGCCTAACCTCTGAAGAAGTACCTCAGCTAACAGACAATCTGCAAAAAAACAAGAAATTACATTTTTCCAACTCCCATTAACTAAGGAAATCTGGAAGATCACTGCTAAACACCCAGACAACAAAATTTCAGTAACCACACGACAAGGAATACAGTCCTTGAGAAAACAGTTTAGAAAAAAGTAAATAAAGAAATGACTGCAGCCCTTGAAAAGACAACAGTAAAGCATGAGGAGGAGAGGAGAATCTAGTATTACAAAACTGTAATATTCAAAATGTCCAGTTTTTAAAAAACAATAAAAAAAAAATCAAAAGGCATACAAAGAAATGTGAAAATATGACCCATTAACAACAACAAAAA
The DNA here is from genome assembly GCF_963455315.2 of Globicephala melas. Taxonomy (NCBI): domain Eukaryota; kingdom Metazoa; phylum Chordata; class Mammalia; order Artiodactyla; family Delphinidae; genus Globicephala; species Globicephala melas. The sequence goes on along the minus strand of NC_083317.1, from coordinate 128,294,248 downwards.
AGAATTTCACACAAATCATCTCCATGTAAGCCCAGATATTGAAGTCTGACTTCCAGAGAAAACAGACTTCCAAAAGTATATCAACAGAAAGGGGTAGAAAGAATATCTGAAGACACAATGGCAAAAAACTTACCAATTTAAAGTTAAATACAGAAATCTACACAATCAAGAAGGTAAATGAACTCCAAGTAGGAGAAACTCAGAAGTGAGTCACACACAGAGATATAGAGAACAAGCTAGTGGTTACCAGTGGGCGGGGGTGGGGGGGGGGGGATAGGGGTGGGGTTTGGGTCGGTAATATAGAGGTGGGGGAGTGGGAGGTACAAGCTATTGGGTGTAAGATAGGCTCAAGGATGTATCATACAACATGAGGAATATAGCTAACATTTTGTAATACTGTAAATGGAAGATAATCTTTAATTTTTTAAAAAAAATTTTAAAGAGTCACACAGATAAAACTATAGTTTACCCTTGAACAACACCAGGGTTAGGGGTACTGACTCCCTGCACAGTCAAAAATCCACAAATAACTTTATAGTCAGCCCTCCGTATCCGTGGTTCCACATCAGTGCTCAACTAACCACAGACTGTGTAGTATTTTAGTTTTTGTTGAAAAACACCTGTGTAAGAGTGGAAAGGTGCAGTTCAAACCTGTGTGATTCAAAAGTCAGCTGTATAGTTAAACTGTAAAAGCCAGAGATGAAAGAATCTTGAAGGAAGAACAAAAACAATCCACCTCATTATATACAAGTAATGCACAGAATCCACAGTAAGACTAACAGCCAATTTCTCATTAAATATCATGAAAGCCAGGAGACAGTAGGATGACATATCTAAAATGCTGAAAAAAAACCTGTCAAATAAGAATTCTATACCCAGCAGACTATCACTCAAAAATGGCAGAGAAATTAAAACATTCCTAGAAAAATAAAAACTGAGGAAGTTTGTTGCTAGACCTGCCCTGCCCTACGAGAAACACTAAAGGAACTCCTTCATGCAGAAATAAAGAATAAACAAAACTTGAAGCCACAGAAAAAAAGGAGAACACTGGAAAAATTAACTACACAGGTAAATATAGAAGCCAGTATTATTTTATTTTTCGTTTGTAATTCCTGTATTTGTTTCCTTTATGATTTAAAAGTAATAAAATAGTATTTATATACCTATGTTAATGAACACACAATGTATAAAGATACAGTTTAATTTTTAATTGAAATATAGTTGATTTACAATATTGTGTTTGTTTCAGGTATACAGCAAAGTGATTCAGTTATACCATTTTTTCAGATTATTTTCCATTATACATTATTATAAGATACTGTAGCTTTGTAGTATAGTCTGAAGTCTGGAAGGGTTATGCTTTGTTCATTTTCCTCAGGATTGCTTTGGCAATTCTGGGTCTTTTGCAGTTCCATATAAATTTTAGGACTATTTGTTCTAGTTCTATGAAAAATGTCATGGATATTTTGATATGAATTGAATTAAATCTGTAGATTTCTTTGTCCAAATGTATGGGCATTTTAACAATATTAATTCTTCCAATCCAATCCATCTTTCCATTTCTTTGAATCAAAAGATGTAATTTATTAACAATAATATAAGTGAGGAATGGGGATGGGAGCAAAATTTTACAAGTTATTACAGGTACACCTCATTTTATTGCACTTTGCTTTATGAGCTTCAAAGATATTGCATTTTTTACAAATTTAAGGTTTTGTGGCAACCCTGCTAGTCTATCACTGTCATTCTTCCAACAGCACTTGCTCATTTCATGTCTCTTTGTCACATTTTGATAATTTCCCAATATTTCAAACTTTTCATATTATTATTATGTGTCCTATGGTAATCTGTGATCAGCAATGTTACTATCATAATTGTTTTAGGATGCCATGAATGACATCCACATAAGCCAGCAAACATAATTGATAAATGTTGTGTGTGTTATGACTGCTCCACTGATTGGCCATTCCTCTGTCTCTCTCCCTCTCCATGGCCCTCCCTATTCCTGGATACATAACAATATTGAAATTAGGCCTATTAATAAACCCACAATGGCCGCTATGTGTTCAAGTCAAAGGAAGAATTGTATGTCTCTCACTTTCAATCAAAAACTAGACATGATTAAGCTTAGCGAAGAAGGCACGTCAAAACCTGAGACAGATAAAAAGCAAGGCCTCTTGCACCAAGCAGTTCGCCAAGTTGTAACTGCAAAGAAAAAGTTCTTAAAGAAAATTGAGAATGCTACTCCAGTGAACACATGAATGATAAGAAAGCAAAACAGCTTATTGCTGATATGAGGAAGTCTTAGGAATCTAGATAGAAGATCAAATCAGTTACAACATTCCCTTAAGTCCAAGTCTAATCCAGAGCAAGACCCTACAAAGGCTAAGACAAGTGAGGAAGCTGCAGAAAAAAAGTATGAAACTAGCAGAGGCTAGTTCATGAGGCTTAAGGAAAGAAGCTGTCTCCATAACATAAAAGTGCAAGGTAAAGCAGCAAATGGTGATGTAGAAACTGAAGCAAATTATGCAGAAGATCTAGCTAAAATAAGTAATTAAGGTGCCTACACTAAACAAAAGATTTTCAATGTAGAAAAAACAGCATTACTTTGGAAGAAGATGACATCTAGGACTTTCATAGGTAGAGAGAAGTCAGTGCCTGACTTCAAAGCTTCAAAAAACAAGCATACTTTCTTTATAGGGTCTAAGGTAGCTACTGACTTTAAACTGAAGCCAGTGCTCATTTATTATTTCAAAAATCCTAAGGCCCTTAAGAATTACACTATATCTATTCTGCCTGTGCTCTAGAAATGGAAAAACAAAGCCCGGATGACAACACATCTGTTTATAACATGGTTTAGTGAATATTTTAAGCCTACTCTTGAGATCTACTGCTCAGAAGATTCCTTTCAAAATATTACTGCTCATTGACAATGCACCTAATCACCCAAGAGCTCTGCTAACAATGCACCGTGAGAATTATGTTGCTTTCACACCTCCTGACACAGCATCCAACCTGCAACCCACAGGAGTCATTTCACTGTTCAACTTTCATTAGTTAACAAATACACTTCATAAGGCTGTAGCTGTCATAGTTAGTGATTCCTCCGATGAACCTGGACAAGGTCAGTTGAAAACATGGAAAAGATTCAGCATTCTAGATGCCATTAGTAACATTTGTGATTCATGGAAAGAGATCAAAACATGAACATAAACAGGAGTCTGCAAGAAGTTGATTCCAACCCTCATGGATGACTTTGAGGGGTTCAAGTTTTCAGTGGGGGAAAGAACTGTGGGTGTAGTGAAATAGCAATGAACTAGAATTAAAAGTGCAGTCTGAATATGTGACAGCATTACTACTATTCTCATGATAAAAACTTTTACAAATGAGAATTGCTTCGTAGGTATGAGCAAAGAGAGTAGTTTCTTGAGATGAAATCTACTCCTGGTGAAGATGCTGACAAGACTGCTGAAATGACAACAAACAGTTTAGAATATTATGCAAACCTAATTGATAAAGCACTGGCAGGGTTTAAGAGGACTGACTCCAATTTTGAAAAAAGTTCTATTACGGGTAAAATGATCTCAAACAGCACTGTATGCTACAGGAAATTCATTCATGAATGGAAGAGTCCACCAATATGGCAAACTTCACTGTTGTCTTATTTTAAGAAATTGTCACAGTCACTCCAGCCTTCAGCAGCCATAAACACTGAGGCATGACCCTCCTCCAGCAAAAAGACTACAAGTCAACGAAGGCTCAGATGATGGTTAGCACCTTTTAGCAATAAAGTGTTTTTTATGTATGTACATAAAGGTATGTACATAGTTTTTTAAGACATAATGCTAATGAATACTTAACAGACTACAGTAACTCAAGTGACTCACTTTGCTGTGATGTTTGCTTTACTGCAGTGGCCTAGAACCAAACCCGCAATGCATTTGAGGTATGCCTGAATAAATGAATAAAAACCAAGTTACTATCATTTCAAACTAAATTGGTATAAACGTTAAGATATTAATTCTGATCACCAGGATGATTACTAAGAAAATAATTTAAAACATTTAAAACATGAAAATGGTACACGAGAAAAAAATCAAACACAAACAAAAGCAGTGATAGAGGAATTGGGCAAGAAAGAATATATAAGACAACTAGGGACTTCCGGGAAGATGGCGGAAGAGTAAGATGCGGAAATCACCTTCCTCCCCACAGATACATCAGAAATACATCTACACGTGGAACTGCTCCTACACAACACCTACTGAACGCTGGCAGAAGAACTCAGACATCCCAAAAGGAAAGAAAGTACCCACGTACCTGAGTAGGGCAAAAGAAAAAAGAATAAACAGAGACAAAAGGATAGGGACGGGACCTGCACCAGTGGGAGGGAGCTGTGAAGGAGGAAAGGTTTCCACACACTAGGAAGCCCCTTCGCGGGTGGAGACTGCGGGTGGCGGAGGGGGAAGCTTCGGAGCCGTGGAGGACAGCACAGCAAAAGGGGTGCAGAGGGCAATGCGGGGAGATTCCCGCACAGAGGATCGGTGCTGACCAGCACTCACCAGCCCGAGAGGCTTCTCTGCTCACCCGCCAGGGCAGGCGGGTCTGGGAGCTGAGGCTCGGGCTTTGGTCAGAGCGCAGGGAGAGGACTGGGGTTGGCGGCATGAACACAGCCTGCAGGGAGTTAGTGCACCACGGCTAGCCGGGAGGGAGTTTGGGGGAAAGTCTGGACCTGCCGAACAGGCAAGAGACATTTTCTTCCCTCTGTTTCCTAGTGCGCAAGGAGAGGGCATTAAGAGCACTGCATAAAGGAGCTCCACAGACAGGCGCGAGCCGTGGCTAAAAGCGCGGACCCCAGAGACGGGCATAAGAGGCTAAAGCTGTTGCTGCCACCACCAAGAAGCCTGTGTGCGAGCACAGGTCACTATCCACACCACCCTTCCGGGGAACCTGTGCAGCCCGCCACTGACAGGGTCCCGGGATCCAGGGACAACTTCCCCGAGAGAACGCACGGCGCACCTCAGGCTGGTGCAACGTCACGCTGGCCTCTGCCGCCGCAGGCTCGACCCGCACTCCGTACCCCTCCCTACCCCCAGCCTGAGTGAGCCAGAGTCCCCGAAGCAGTTGCTGCTTTAACCCCGTCCTGTCTGACCGAAGAACAGACGCCCTCCGGTGACCTACACCCAGAGGAGGGGCCAAATCCAAAGCTCAGCCCCAGGAGCTGTGAGAACAAAAAAGAGAAAGGGAAATCTCTACCAGCAGCCTCAGAAGCAGCGGATCAAAGCACCACAATCAACTTGATGTACCCTGCATCTGTGGAATACCTGAATAGACAACGAATCATCCCAAATTGAGAAGGTGGACTTTGAGAGCAAGATTTATTATTTTTTCCCCTTTTCCTCTTTTTGTGAGTGTGTATGTGTATGCTTCTGTGTGAGATTTTGTCTGTATAGCTTTGCTTTCACCATTTGTCCTAAGGTTCTATCCGTCCTTTTTTCTTTTAAACTATTTAAAAAACTTTTTTTCTGAATAAGTGTTATTGTATTTTACCTTACTTTATTTTATTTTCTTTTGGCTTATTTCTTTCTACTTTTTCTCGCTTTTATTCTGAGACGTGTGGATGAAAGGCTCTTGGTGCTGCAGCCACGAGTCAGGAGTGTGCCTCTGAGGTGGGAGAGCCAACTTCAGGACACTCGTCCACAAGAGACCTCCCAGCTCCACATAATATCGAACGGCCAAAATCTCCCAGAGATCTCCATCTCAACACCAGCACCCAGCTTCACTCAACGACCAGCAAGCTACAATGCTGCACACCCTAAGCCAAACAACTAGCAAGACAGGAACACAACCCCACCCAGACAGGCTGCCTAAAATCATAAGTCCACAGACACCCAAAAACACACCGCCAGACGTGGACCTGCCCACCAGAAAGACAAGATCCAGCCTCAACCACCAGAACATAGGCATTAGTCCCCTCCACCAGGAAGCCTACACAACCCACTGAACCAACCTTAGCCACTGAGGACATACAAAAACATCCCCAAAACAACGGGAACTACGATCCTGCAGCCTGCAAAAAGGAGACCCCAAACACAGTAAGATAAGCAAAATGAGAAGACAGAAAAACACACAGCAGATAAAGGACCAAGAAAAAACCCACCAGACCTAACAAATGAAGAGAAAATAGGCAGTCTACCTGAAAAAGAATTCAGAATAATGATAGTAAAGATGATCCAAAATCTTGGAAATAGAATAGACAAAATGCAAGAAACATTTAACAAGGACCTAGAAAAACTAAAGATGAAACAAGCAATGATGAACAACACAATAAATGAAATGAAAAATACTCTAGATGGGATCAATAGCAGAATAACTGAGGCAGAAGAACGGATAAGTGACCTGGAGATAAAATAGTGGAAATAACTACTGCAGAGCAGAATAAAGAAAAAAATGAAAAGAACCGAGGACAGTCTCAGAGACCTCTGGGACAACATTAAATGCACCAACATTCGAACTATAGTGATTCCAGAAGAAGAAGAGAAAAAGAAACGGACTGAGAAAATATTTGAAAAGATTATAATTGAAAACTTCCCTAATATGGGAAATGAAATAGTTAATCAAGCCCAGGAAGCACAGAGACTCCCATACAGGATAAGTCCAACGAGAAATATGCCAAGACATATATTAATCAAACGGTCAAAAATTAAATACAAAGAAAATATATTAAAAGCAGTAAGGGAAAAACAACAAATAACACACAAGGGAATTCCCATAAGGTTAAAAGCTGATCTTTCAGCAAAAACTCTGCAAGCCACAAAGGACTGGCAACACATATTTAAAGTGATGAATGAGAACAACCTGCAACCAACATTACTCTACCCAGCAAGGATCTCATTCAGATTTGATGGAGAAATTAAAACCTTTACAATCAAAGCTAAGAGTTCAGCACCACCAAACCAGCTTTAAAACAAATGCTAAAGGAACTTCTTGCTCTAGGCAAGAAGCACAAGAGAAGGAAAAGACCTACAGTAACAAACCCAAAACAATTAAGAAAATGGTAATAGGAAGAAACATATCGATAATTACCTTAAATGTAAATGGACTAAATGCTCCCACCAAAAGACACAGATTGGCTGAATGGATACAAAAACAAGACCCATATATATGTTGTCTACAAGAGACCCACTTCAGACCTAGAGACACATATAGACAGAAAATAAGGGGATGGAAAAAGATATTCATTGCAAATGGAAACCAAAAGAAAGCTGGAGTAGCAATTCTCATATCACACAAAATAGACTTTAAAATAAAGACTATTACAAAAGACAAAGAAGGACACTACATAATGATCAAAGGATCGATCCAAGAAGAAGATATAAAAATTGTAAATCTTTATGCACCCAACATAGGAGCACCTCAATACATAAGGCAAATACGAACAGCCATAAAAGGGGAAATCGACAGTAACACATTCATAGTAGGGGACTTTAACACCCCATTTTCACCAATGGACAGATCATCCAAAATCAAAATAAATAAGGAAACACACACTTTAAATGATATATTAAACAAGATGGACTTAATTGATATTTACAGGACATTCCAACCAAAAGCAACAGAATACACATTTTTATCAAGTGCTCATGGAACATTCTCCAGGATAGATCATATCTTAGGTCACAAATCAAGCCTTGGTAAATTTAAGAAAATTGAAATTGTATCAAGTATCTTTTCCGATCACAATGCTATGAGACTAGATATCAATTACAGGAAAAGATCTATAAGAAATACAAACACATGGAGGCTAAACAATACATTACTTAATAACGAAGTGATCACTGAAGAAATCAAAGAGGAAATAAAAAAATACCTAGAAACAAATGACAATGGAGACACGACGACCCAAAACCTATGGGATGCAGCAAAAGCAGTTCTAACAGGGAAGTTTACAGCAATACAATCCTACCTTAGGAAACAGGAAACATCTCGAATAAACAACCTAAACTTGCACCTCAAACAATTAGAGAAAGAACAAAAAAACCTCAAAGTTAGCAGAAGAAATCATAAAAGTCAGATCAGAAATAAATGAAAAAGAAATGAAGGAAACAATAGCAAATATCAGTAAAACTAAAAGCTGCTTCTTTGAGAAGATAAACAAAATTGATAAACCATTAGCCAGACTCATCAGGAAAAAAAGGGAGAAGACTCAAATCAATAGAATTAGAAATGAAAAAGGAGAAGTAACAACTGACACTGCAGAAATACAAAAGATCATGAGAGATTAATACAAGCAACTATATGCCAATAAAATGGACAATCTGGAAGAAATGGACAAATTCTTAGAAATGCACAACCTGCCAAGACTGAATCAGGAAGAAATAGAAAATATGAACAGACCAATCACAAGCACTGAAATTGAAACTGTGATTAAAAATCTTCCAACAAACAAAAGCCCAGGACCAGATGCCTTCACAGGCGAATTCTATCAAACATTTAGAGAACACCTAACACCTATCCTTCTCAAACTCTTCCAAAATATAGCAGAGGGAGGAACACTCCCAAATTCCTTCTACGAGGCCACCATCACCTTGATATCAAAACCAGACAAGGGTGTCACAAAGAAAGAAAACTACAGGCCAATATCACTGATGAACATAGATGCAAAAATCCTCAACAAAACACTAGCAAACAGAATCCAACGGCACATTAAAAGGATCATACACCATGATCAAGTGGGGTTTACTCCAGGAATGCAAGGATTCTTCAATATATGCAAATCAATGTGATACACCGTATTAACAAATTGAAGGAGAAAAACCATATGATCATCTCAATAGATGCAGAGAAAGCTTCTGACAAAATTCAACACCCATTTATGATAAAAACCCTGCAGAAAGTAGGCATAGAGGGAATTTCCCCAACATAATAAAGGCCATATGTGACAAAACCACAGCCAACATCATCCTCAATGGTGAAAAACTGAAAGCATTTCCTCTAAGATCAGGAACAAGACAAGGTTGCCCACTCTCACCACTCCTAACCAACATAGTTTTATAAGTCTTAGCCACAGCAATCAGAGAAGAAAAGGAAATAAAAGGAATCCAAATCGGAAAAGAAGTAAAGCTGTCACTGTTTGCAGATGACATGATACTATACATGGAGAATCCTAAAGATGCTACCAGAAAACTACTAGAGCTAATCAATGAAATTGGTAAAGCAGCAGGATACAAAATTAATGCACAGAAATCTCTTGCATTCCTATACACTAATGATGAAAAATCTGAAAGTGAAATCAAGAAAACACTCCCATTGACCACTGCAACAAAAAGAATAAAATATCTAGGAATAAACCTACCTAAGGAGACAAAAGGCCTGTATGCAGAAAATTATAAGACACTGATGAAAGAAATTAAAGATGATACAAATAAATGGAGAGATATACCATGTTCTTGGATTGGAAGAATCAACATTGTGAAAATGACTCTACTACCCAAAGCAATGTACAGATTCAATGCATCCCTATCAAACTACCACTGGCATTTTTCACAGAACTAGAACAAAACATTTCACAATTTGTATGGAAACACAAAAGACCCCGAAGAGCCAAAGCAACCTTGAGAAAGAAAAATGGAGCTGGAGGAATCAGGCTCCCTGACTTCAGACTATACTACAAAACTACAGTAATCAAGACAGTATGGTACTGGCACAAAAACAGAAATAATGATCAATGGAACAGGATAGAAAGTCCAGAGATAAACCCACGCACATATGTTCACCTTATCTTTGATAAAGGAGGCAGGAATGTATAGTGGAGGAAGGACAGCCTCTTCAATAAGTGGTGCTGGGAAAATTGGACAGGTACATGTAAAAGTATGATATTAGATCACTCCCTAACACCATACACAAAAATAAGCTCAAAATGGATTAAAGGCCTAAATGTAACGCCAGAAACTATCAAACTCTTAGAGGAAAACATAGGCAGAACACTCTATGACATAAATCACAGCAAGATCCTTTTTGACTACCTCCTAGAGAAATGGGAATAAAAACAAAAAATAAACAAATGGGACCTAACAAAGCTTTTGCACAGAAAAGGAAACCATAAACAAGACCAAAAGACAACCCTCAGAATGGGAGAAAATATTTGCAAATGAAACAACTGACAAAGGATCAAGATTTATATGCAGCTCATTCAGTTTAATAACAAAAAAACAAACAACCCAATCCAAAAATGGCCAGAAGACCTAAATAGACATTTCTCCAATGAAGATGTACAGACTGCCAACAAACACATGAAAGAATGCTCAACATCATTAATCATTAGAGAAATGCAAATCAAAACTACAATGAGGTATCATCTCACACGTGTCAGAATGGCCATCATCAAAAAATCTACAAACAATAAATGCTGGAGAGGGTGTGGAGAAAAGGGAACACTCTTGCACTGCTGGTGGGAATGTGAATTGGTACAGCCACTATGGAGAACAATATGGAGATTCCTTAAAAAACTATAAATAGAACTACCATATGACCCAGCAATCCCACTACTAGGCATAAACCCTGAGAAAACCATAATTCAAAAAGAGTCATATACCAAAATGTTCATTGCAGCTCTATTTACAATAGCCTTGAGATGGACACAACTTAAATGTCCATCATCGGATGAATGGATAAAGAAAATGTGGCACATATATACAATGGAATGTTACTCAGCCATAAAAAGAAATGAAATTGAGCTATTTGTAATGAGGTGGGTAGACCTAGAGTCTGTCACACAGAGTGAAGTAAGTCAGAAAGAGAAAGACAAATACCGTATGCTAACACACATATATGGAATTTAAGAAAAAAAAAAGTCATGAAGAACCTAGGGGCAAGACAGGAATAAAGAAAAAGACCTACTAGAGAATGGACTTGAGGATATGGGGAGTGGGAAGGGTAAGCTGTGACAAAGTGAGAGAGTGGCATGGACATATATACACTACCAAATGTAAAATAGATAGCTAATGGGAAGCAGCCGCATAGCACAGGGAGATCAGCTCGGTTCTTTGTGACCACCTGGAGGGGTGGGATAGGGAGGGTGCGAGCGAGGGAGATGCAAGAGGGAAGAGATATGGGAACATATGTATATGTTTAACTGATTCACTTTGTTATAAAGCAGAAACTAACACACCATTGTAAAGCAATTATACTCTAATAAAGTTGTAAGAAAAAAAGACAGAAGAAAAACAGCAAAATGGCAAAAGTCCTTCCTTGTCAACAATCTCCTTAAATATAAATGTATTAAACTAACCCATTAAGAGACAGACTGGCACAATGGAATGTTTTAAAATGATCCAGGGACTTCCCTGGTGGTGCAGTGGTTAAGAATTCACACGCCAATGCAGGGGCATGGGTTCAAGCCTGGTCCAGGAAGATCCCACATGCCACGGAGTAGTTAAGCCTGTGTGCCACAAGTACTGAGCTTGCGCTCTAGAGCCCACGAGTCACAACTACTGAGCCCATGTGCCACAACTACTGAAGCCCATGAGCCTAGAGCCCATGCTCCGCAACAATAGAAAAGTCACTGCAGTGAGAGGCCTGTGCACCGCAACCCTGCACCTCTCGCTGCAATGGGAGATAGCCCGCGTGCAGCAAAGACGACTCAAGGCAGCCAAAAATAAATAAATTTTGAAAAAAATAAAATGATCCAATGACACGCTGTCTACAAGAAATTCATTTTAAATTTAAATACACAAAGAGATTGAAAACAAGAAGATACAAAAAGGTATTCTAAACAAAGGGTAACCAAAAGAAAGCTTGAGTGGCTATGTTAATATCAGACAAAAAAAATTTTGTCACATTTATTTTGTGAGACATAATAACACTGAGTAAAAATGATCAATTCATCAGGAAAATATAACAATCAAAAAGATATATACACCAGACAGCAGAGTCCCAAAATATATGACACAAACACTAACAGAATCAAAGACAGAAATAGATAATCACTATAGTAATAGCTGGTGATTTCAATATACCACTTTCAAAAAAACATAGAAGATCCAGACAGAATATCAATATGGAAACAGAGGACTTGAACAATACCATAAACTAAACAGATGTAATAGACATATATGGAACACCAAACCCAACAACAGTATACACATTATTCTCAAGTGCACATATGAAATTCTCCAGGTTAGCTGACTAGGCCACAAAAAAGTCTCAGTAACTTTTTTAAAAGACTGGAGTCATAGAAATTATCTTCTTTGAGCACAATGGAAAGGAAGTGGAAATGAATAACAGGAGGGAAACCTGGAAAATTTACAAATACGTGCAAATTAAACAACACACTCTTAAATTATTAAATGAGTTACAGAAAAAATTACAAGACAAATTAGAATACTTTGAGACCAGTGAAAACACCACCACATACCAAAATTAATGAGACGCAACAAAAGCAGTGCTCAAAGGGAAATACAGCGGTAAATGTTTACATTAAAAAAAAACTGAGGGAGCCCTTCAAGATGGCGGAAGAGTAAGATGTGGACATCAACTTCCTCCCTACAAATACATCAGAAACACATCTACATGTGGAACAACTCCTACAGAACACCTACTAAACGGTGGCAGAAGACCTCAGATCTCCCAAAAGGCAAGACATTCCTCATGTACCTGGGTAGGGCAAAAGAAAAAAGAAAAAACAGAGAAAAAGGAATAGGGACAGAACCTGCACCAGTGGAGGGAGCTGTGAAAGAGGAAAAGTTTCCACACACTAGGAAGCCTCTTCACTGGCAGAGGCAGGGGGCAGCGGGAAGCATCGGAGCCACTGAGGAGAGTGCAGCAATAGGGGTACAAAGGGCAAAGTGGAGAGATTCCCGCACAGAGGATCGGTGCCAACCAGCACTCATCAGCCTGAGACGCTTGTCTGCTCACCTGCCGGGGTGGGTGGAGGCTGGGAGCTGAGCTCGGGCTTCGGAGATCAAATCCCAAGGAGAGGACTGGAGTTGGCTGCGAGACCACAGCCTGAAGTGGGCTAGTGCACCACAGCTGGCCAGGAGAGAGTCCAGGAAAAAGTCTAGACCTGCCGAAGAGGCAAGAGACCATTGTTTGGGGGAACGCGAGGAGAGGCAATTCCTGTTCCATGTACCCACAGAAGGTAGAGCACCACCTAAGCAAGCTCCAGAGATGGGCCCAAACTGAGGCTATCAGCTCGCACCCCAGAGATGGGCATAAACCGCTAATGTTGCAGCAACTGCCACCAAGAATCCTGTGTGCAAGCGCAGGTCACTACCCACCCCCTCCCAGGAACCTCCGCAGCACACCATTGCCAGGGTCCCGTGATCCAAGGAAAACTTCCCAGGGGGAACACACGGTGCGCCTCAGGGTGTTGCACCTTCATGCTGGCCTCTGCCGCTGCAGGCTTGCCCCACATTCTGTACCCCTCCCTCCCCCAGCCTCAGTGAGCCAGAGTCCACTAACAAGCTGCTACTTTAACCCCATTCTGTCTGAGCAAGGAACAGACGCCCTAAAGCAACCAACACGAACAGGTGGGGACAAATCCAAAGCTGAATCCCAGGACCTATGGGACAAAGAAGAGAAAGGGAATTCTCCCCTAGCAGTTTCAGTAGCAGCGGATTAAATCTCCAAAACAAACTTGATGTACCCTGCATCTGTGGAATACCTGAATAGACAACAAATCATCCCAAAACTGAGGCAGTGGACTTTGGGAGCAACAATATATTTTTTTTTCTTTTTCTCCTTTTGTGTTTGTATGTGTATGCTTCTGTGCGTGATTTTGTCTGTATAGCTCTGCTTTTACCATTTGTTCTATGGTTCTGTCTGTCCGTATTTTTTTGTTTTTTTGTATAGTTTTTACAGCTTGCTATCATTGGTGGATTTGTCTTTTGGTTTGGTTGCTCTCTTCCTCATTTTTCTTGTCACTTTTTTAATTTTAATAATTACTCTTCATTTTTTAAAATAACTTTTATTTTCTTCTTTCTTTCTTTTTCCCTTTCCTTCTGAGCTGTGTGGCTCACAGGGTCTTGGTGCTCCGGCCGGGTGTGAGGCCTGTGCCTCTGAGATGGGAGAGCCAAGTTCAGGACATTGGTCCACCAGAGACCTCCCACCTCCACATAGTATCAAATAGAGAAAGCTCTCGCAGACATCTCACTCTCAAAGCTAGGACCCAGCTCCACTAAATGAATAGCAATCTACAGTGCTGGACACCTCAGGCCAAACAACTAGCAAGACAGGAGCACAACCACACGCATTAGCAGAGAGGCTGCCTAAAAACGTAATAAGGTTCACAGACACCCCCAAAACACACCACCAGACACAGACCTGCCCACGAGAAAGATGCAGCCTCATCCACCAGAACACAGGCACCAGTCCCCTCCACCAGGAAGCATACACACCCACTGAACCAACCTTAGCCACTGGGGGCAGACACCAAAAAACAACAGGAACTACGAACCTGCAGCCTGTGAAAAGGAGACCCCAAACACAGTAAGTTAAGCAAAATGAGAAGACAGAGAAACACATGCAGATGAAGGAGCAAGGTAAAAACCCACCAAACCAAATGAAGAGGAAATAGGCAGTCTACCCGAAAAAGAATTCAGAGTAATGATAGTAATGATAACCAAAATCTTGGAAAGAGAATGGAAAAATACAAGAAACATTTAAAAAGGACCTAGAAGAACTAAAGAGCTAATAAACAGTGATGAACAACACAATAAACGAATTTAAAAATTCTCTGGAAGGAATCAACAGCAGAATAACTGAGGCAGAAAAACGGCTAAGTGACCTGGAAGATAAAATAGTTGAAATAACTACTGCAGAGCAGAATAAAGAATGAAAAGAATAGAGGACAGTCTCAGAGACCTCTAGAACAACTTTAAATGCACCAACATTCGAATTATAGGGGTCCCAGAAGGAGAGAAACAGAAAGGGTCTGAGAAAATATTTGAAGAGATTATAGTTGAAAACTTCCCCAATATGGGAAAAGAAATAGTCAAGTCCAGGAAGCGCAGAGGACCCATACAGGAAAAATCCAAAGAGAACGCAAGACACATATTAATCAAACTATCAAAAATTAAATGCAAAGAAAAAATATTAAAAGCACCAAACAACAAATAACATATAAGTGAATCCACATAAGGTTAACAGTTGATCTTTCAGCAGAAACTCTGAAAGCCAGAAGGGAGTGACAGGACATATTTAAACTGATGAAAAGGAAAAAACTACAACTAAGGTTACTGTACCCAACAAGGATCTCATTCAGATTCGACGGAGAAATTAAAACCTTTACAAACAAGCAAAAGCTAAGAGAATTCAGCACCACCAAACCAGCTTTACAACAAATACTAAAGGAACTTCTCTAGGCAGGAAACACAAGAGAAGGAAAAGACCTACAGTAACAAACCCAAAACAATTAAGAAAATGGTAATAGGAAGATACATATCGATAATTACCTTAAATGTAAATGGATTAAATGCTCCCACCAAAAGACAAAGACTGGCTGAATGGATACAAAAACAAGACCTGTATATACGCTGTCTACAAGAGACCCACTTCAGACCTAGGAACACATACAGATTGAAAGTGAGGGGATGGAAAAAGATATTGCATGCAAATGGAAATCAAAAGAAAGCTGGAGTAACAATTCTAGTATCAGACAAAATGGACTTTAAATTAAGACTAATACAAGAGACAAAAAAGGACACTACATAATGATGAAGGGATCAATCCAAGAAGAGGTAACAATTGTAAATATTTATGCACCAAACACAGGAGCACCTCAGTCGGTAAGGCAAATGCTAACAGCCATAGAAGGGGAAATTGACAATAACACATAGTAGGGGACTTTAACACTCCACTTTCACCAATGGACAGATAATCCAAAATGAAAATAAATACGGAAATACAAGCTTTAAGTGATACATTAAACAAGGTGGACTTAATTGATATTTATAGGACATCACATCCAAAACAACAGAATACACTTTCTTCTCAACTGCGCATGGAACATTCTCCAGGATAGATCATATCTTGGGTCACAAATCAAGCCTTGGTAAATTTAAGAAAATTGAAATCGTATCCAGTATCTTTTCCGACCACAACGTGATCAGACTAGATTATCAGTTACAGAAAAAAATCAGTAAAAAATACTAACAAATGGAGGCTAAACAATACACTACTTAATAACCAAGAGATCACTGAAGAAATCAAAGAGGAAATGAAAACATACCTACAAACAAATGACAATGAAAACACGACCACCCAAAACCTATGGGATGCAACAAAAGCAATTCTAAGAGAGAAGTTTATAGCAATATAACCATACCTTAAGAAACAAGAAACATCTCAAATAAACAACCTAACCTTACACCTAACGCAACTAGAAAAACAAGAACAAAAAAATCCCAAAGTTAGCAAAAGAAATCATAAAGATCAGATCAGAAATAAATGAAAAAGAAGGAAACAATAGCAAAGATAAATAAAACTAAAAGCTGGCTCTTTGAGAAAATAAACAAAATTGATAAACCACTAGCCAGACTCATCAAGAAAAAAAAGGGAGAAAAACCAACAGAATTAGAAATGAAAAAGGAGAAGTAACAACTGACACTGCAGAAATACAAAGGATCATGACAGATTACTATAAGCAACTACATGCCTACACAATGGACAACCTGGAAGAAATGAACACATTCTAAGAAAAGCACAGCCTTCCAAGACAGAACCAGTAAGAAACAGAAAATATAAACAGACCAATCACAAGCACAGAAATTGATACTGTGATTTAAAATCTTCCAACAAACAAAAGCCCAAGACCAGATGGCTTCACAAGAAATTCTATGAAACATTTAGAGAAAACCTAGCATCTATCCTTCTCAAACTCCTCCAAGATACAGGAGAGGCAGGAACACTCCTAAACTCATTCTACCAGGCTACCTTCACCCTGATATCAAAACCAGATAAAGATATCACACACAAAAAAAAAAACTACACGCCAATATCACTGATAAACAAAGATGCAAAAATCCTCAACAAAATACTAGCAAACAGAATCCAACAGCACATTAGAAGGATCATACACCATGATCAAGTGGGGTTTATCACAGGAATGCAAAGATTCTTCACTGTATGCAAATCAATCAATGTGATACACCATATTAACAAACTGAAGAATAAAAACCATATGATTCTCTCAATAGATACAGAAAAAGTTCTTGACAAAATTCAACACCGATTTATGATAAAAACTCTCCAAAAACTAGGCATAGAAGGCACTTATCTCAACATTATAAAGGCCATATATGACAAACCCACCGCCAACATCATTCTCAATGGTGAAAAACTGAAATCATTTCCTCTAAGATCAGGAACAAGACAAGATTGCCCACTCTCACCACTATTATTCAACACTGTTTTGGAAATTTTAGCTACAGCAATCAGAGAAGAAAAAGAAATAAAGGAATCCAAATTGGAAAACAAGAAGTAAAGCTATCACTCTTTGCAGATTACATGATACTATACATAGAGAATCCTAAAGATGCTACCAGAAAACTACTAGAGCTAATCAATGAATATGGTAAAGTAGCAGGATACAAAATTAGTGTACAGAAATCTCTTGCATTCCTATACACTAATGATGAAAAATGTGAAAGAGAAATTAAGGAAACACTCCCATTTACCACTGAAACAAGAAGAATAAAATGCCTAGGAATAAACCTGCCTAAGGAGACAAAAGACCTGTATGCAGAAAACTATAAGACACTGATGAAAGAAATTAAAGATGATAGCAACAGATGGAGAGATATACCATGTTCTTGGATTGGAAGAATCAACATTGTGAAAGTGACTCTACTACCCAAAGCAATCTACAGATTCAATGCATCCCTATCAAACTACCACTGGCATTTTTCACAGAACTAGAACAAAACATTTCACAATTTGTATGGAAACACAAAGGACCCTGAACAGCCAAAGCAACCTTGAGAAAGAAAAATGGAGCTGGAGGAATCAGGCTCCCTGACTTCAGACTATACTACGAAGCTACAGCAATCAAGACAATATGGTACTGGCACAAAAATAGAAATATAGATCAATGGAACAGCACAGAAAGCCCAGAGATAAACCCATGCACATACGGTCACCGTATTTTTGATAAAGGAGGCAAGAATATCCACTGGAGAAAAGGCAGACTCTTCAGTAATTGGTGCTGGGAAAACTGCACAGCTACAGGCAAAAGAATGAAATTAGAACACTCCCTAACACCATACACAAAAATAAACTCAAAATGGATTAAAGACCTAAATGTAAGGCCAGACACTATTAAACTCTTAGAAGAAAACACAGACAGAACACTCTATGACATAAATCGCAGCGAGATCCTTTTTGACCCACCTCCTAGAGTAATGGAAATAAAAACAAAAATAAACAACGGGGACCTAATGAAACTTAAAAGCTTTTGCATAGCAAAGGAAACCATAAACAAGATGAAAAGAAAACCCTCAGAATGGGAGTAAATATTTGCAAATGAAGCAACTGACAAAGGATTAATTCCCAAAATTTACAAGCAGCTCAATATCAAAAAACAAACAACCCAGTCCAAAAATGGGCAGAAGACCTAAACAGACCTTTCTCCAAAGAAGATATACAGATTGCCAAGAAACAGATGAAAGAATGCTCAACATCATTAATCAGTAGAGAAATGCAACTCAAAACTACAATGAGGTACACCTCACACCAGTCAGAATGGCCATCATCAAAAAATCTACAAACAATAAATGCTGGAGAGGGTGTGGAGAAAAGGGAACCCTCTTGCACTGTTGGTGGGAATTTAAATTGATAGAGCCACTATGGAGAACAGTATGGAGGTTCCTTAAAAAACTAAAAATAGAACTACCACATGACCCAGCAATCCCACTACTGGGCAAATACCCTGAGAAAACCATAATTCAAAAAGAATCTTGTACCACAATGTTCACTGCAGCTCTATTTACAATAGCCAGGACATGGAAGCAACCTAAGTGTCCATTGACAGATGAATGGATAAAGAAGATACGACACATATATACAATGGATTATTACTCAGCCACATAAAGAAACGAAATTGAGTTATTGTAGTAAGGCGGATGGACCTAGGGTTTGTCATACAGAGTGAATCAAGTCAGAAAGAGAAAAACAAACACCATATGCTAACACATATAGATGAAATCTTAAAAAAAAAATGGTTCTGAAGAACCTAGGGGTAAGACAGGAATAAAGACGCAGACCTAGAGAATGGAGTTGAGGACACAGGGACGGGGAAGGGTAAACTGGGACGAAGTGAGAGAGTGGCGTGGACTTACATACACTACCAAATGTAAAACAGATAACTAGTGGGAAGCAGCCGAATAGCACAGGGAGATCAGCTTAGTGCTTTGTGACCACCTAGAGGAGCGGGAATGGAGAGGGTGGGAGGGAGACGTAAGAGGGAGGAGATATGGGGATGTATGTATATGTATAGCTGATTCACTTTGTTGTAGAGCACAGGCTGACACGCCACTGTGAAGCAATTATACACCAATAAAGATGTTAAAAGAAAAATTTTTAAATGAATTCAGTAACTTACCTCTATACCTTAATAGGAAAAAGAAAAGCAAACTAAATGTAAAGGCAGCAAAATTTAAGAATAAAAATAAAAGAAACAAGAGAGACTAGAGAAACAACAGAATTAGTAAGACCAAAAACTGTTTTTTTTAATGTATCAACAATATTGACACACTTTTAGATAGACTCAGTAAGTAAAACGGACACAAAATGCACATAACTACAATCATATATGAAAGCAGGAATATTACTATCAACCTTACAGGAATAAAAATATTGTGGAAGAATAGGACGGAAAATTGCATGCCAATAAATTGCATAACCTGAATTAAATGGCTCAAACAAAAATTAAAAAATCAGAACAAACCTATAACATGCAAAGAGATTGAATCAGTTATTAAAAATCTCCCAACAAAAAAGTCCAGAACCAGATGGCTTCACTAGTGAATTCTATAAGCAATTAAAAGAAGAAGTAACACTGATCCTTCTCAAAGTCTTCCTAAAAATGATGAGGAAGAAAAACTTTGTAACTCAATCTATGAGGCATTTCTTTTATACAAAAGCCAAAGACACCACATCAAAAGAAAAAAAACAAACCAGAAACCAATTTTCCCTATAAGTGCAAAAATCCTATTATATATATATATGTATATATATTAGCAAACAGAATCAACTACATATTAAACGTAATATGTATACCCTGGCAGTGGTTCAACATTAGAAAATCAATGAATGTAATAAAATATATTACATGGTTCTTTTTTCCTTTTTTCTAATAATCATCTCAAATTATGACAAATAGCATTTGACAAAATCTCAAGGGACAGCAAAGAGCCAAAACACTCTTTCCTGATAAAACATGCAAAAAACTACAAATAGAAGGGAACTTTCTTAGTATAATAAAGGGCATTTATGAAAAACACGTAAGTAACTTTACAGTCAATGTTAAATGACTAAAATAAAAGCTTCCCCCCTAAAATCAAGAAGTCAACAATGTCCATTTTCACCACAGCTTTCAACAAATTACTGAATGTTCAAGCAGAATTAGGCAATAAAGAGACATAAACTGCATCCAAATAGATAAAGAAATAAAACTATTCAGACAACATAATACTTCATATTTCAAAAATATCAAAGAATCAACAACAACCAAATACTAGTAGAAAAAAGTTGCAGGTGCAAGATAACAACATAACATACAAAAATCAATTGTGTTTCCTTTTTAGAATAAGTTTACAATGTTACAGGATACAAAATCAACACACAAAAAACGGCGCTATTTTGGTACAGTGACAATAAACCAAAAAGGAAGGGAAAAAATTACATTTACAGTTGCATCAAAATAAGCTAAATACTTAAAAAGAAACTTAACCAAGGTAAAAGATTTGTTCATGGATGGGAAGACTTAATATTATAAGGATGTCAATACTATCCAAAACAATCTATAGACTCAATACAATCATCATCAAAATCTCAATTAGTTTTTTGTAGAAACAGAAAATTCCATCCGAAATTCTTATGGAATCTCAAGAAAAGAACCCTTAAAAACCCGAACAATCTTGAAAAAAGGAACCAAAGTTGGATGTCTCAGACTTCCTGAGTTCAAAATTTATCACAAAGTAAAAGTAATCAGAACAGTGTGATACAATGTGATACTAGCATAAAGACAAATATACAGACCAAAAGAATAGAGAGCCCAGAAATAAATCCTCACATATTTGGTCAAATGAATTTTGGCAAAGAAGCCAAGATCATGCAATAGGGGAAAGACTGTCTTTTCAAAAAAATGGTTCTGGGAAAAGTGGATATCACATATAAAAGAATGAAGTTAAACCCTGACCTTACACCATACACAAAAATCAATTGAAAATGGATCAAACACCTAAGTGTAAGAGCTAAAACTATAAAACTCTTTAAAGAAAAACTAGGGCAAAAGTTTCATGACACTAGATTTGGCAATGATTTCTTGGATATAAGACGAAAAGCACAGGCAACAAAAGAAAAAACAAGTTGGACTTCATCAAAATTGAAAACTTTTCTGCATCAAACAACATTATCAATGGAGTCAAAAGGCAACCAAGGAATGGGAGAAAATAAAATCTGCATATCATATATATGACAAGAATCTAGTACTCAGGATACACAGTTGACCCTTGAACAACATAGGGGTTAGGAGCACCAACCCCCCACACCGTTGAAAATCCACGTATAACTTTACAGATGGCCTTCCATATCCACAGTTCTGCAGCCACAGATTCAATCAACTGTAGATTGTGTAGTACTGTAGTATGTATTTACTGAAAAAATTCCATGTTTAAGTGGACTCACACAGTTCAAACCCATGTTGTTCAAGGGTCAATGTATTTTCTTACGATCCAAGAAGACAAAATATTCCAATTTAAAAAATGGTCAAAGGACTCAGACACTTCTCCAAAGAAGATATATTATTGGCCAAGAAGCATATAAAAAGGGTTGAGGCTCAACATCATTAGAGAAATGCAAATGCAAATCACAATATGATACCATTTTGCACTCATTAGGATGGCTATAATCACAAAATGGAAGATAAATCTAAGAAAATCTCTGTCATCTTGGGTTAGGTAATGAGTTCTTAAATATGACACCGAAAGCATTATCCACAAAAACGCAAACAAAAAACATTAACTGGACTTCATCTTTCTTCTCTGCAAAAAACACTGTTAAGAGACTGAAAAAACAAGTCATACACTGAGAGAAAATACTTCCAAATCACAAATCTGACAAAGAACTTGTAGGAAGAATATTTAAAGACCTCTCAAAACTCAAATATAAGAAAGAAAAGTTCCTTTTTTTTTTTTAAATGGGTAAAAGATTTGAACAGACACTTCACCAAAGAAGATAAAAGGGTGACAAATATTCCAATGAATGCTCTTTACCATTAGGGAAATGGAAATTAGAACCACAATGAGATACTGCTACATACTTATTAGAACGACTAAAATTAAAAAGACCATTTCAAGTGTTGGTGAGGAGTCAGAACAACTGGAAACCTCATACATAGCTAGAGGGAATACAAAAATAGCACAATCCCTTTGAAAAACATTTTGGCAATCCTTTTAAAAGTTAACCACACACTAACCATATGACTAATGCCACTCCTAGATATTTACCAGGTACAAAGAAGCTTATGTTCTTACAAAAAATATGTACTCAAATGTTCATAGGAGCCTTATTCATAATTGCCAAAAACTGGAAACATGCCCAAAACCGTCCTTAATTGAATGACTGTATAGATATACAATTGGCATATCCACAAAATGGAATACTACTCAACAATTAAAAGGAATGGACTGTTAATATATGCCACAATATTGATGAGTCTCAAGTACACAAACTATGTACTTACTGTAGAATTCCATTTATGAGGTAATTCTCGAAAACCACAGAGACAAAGAACAGATCAGTGGCTGTTAGAGGTTGGGGGAAAAAAGGATTGACCACAAAGAGACAGCATAATAGAATCTGGTGGGTGAACTATGTATGCAAATTAAAACTCTTCTTTTAAATCCAACCAGGATCTTTTTCAGAAATTGAGATAATTCTCAAATAAATATGGAAACAAAAAGGAACTGGAATAGCCAAAACAATTTTGAAAAAGAAAAAAGTCAGAAGACTCATAATACCTAATTCCTATATACAAACTTACACAAGCTTAATAAGAAACACAAATATGAAATGTTTTACATATTCATAAGCAATTTACATTTTTCACTTGGAAAAGCACTATGGACATTCTATATCAACTCTTAATACTTGTGTCATAAGTATATTTAACCCATTCCTTGGGTTAAATTTAGCCTGTCTATAATTTTTGACTGCTGTAAACAATGCCATCATGTATTCTTCCTCAATCACACAAACATATTTGTAGGACGGCTTCCTTGTAATGAACACTTTTAACACATTCATGCAATCTTTTACTGCCAAATTACCATCTAAAAATACTGTACTAATTATACTCCTTTTACTAATATATGTTGTATTAAATATAAAAACATACTTATTATGTATTGAAACTAGTACAGTTTTAGTTTCATACCAGTACAACTTTAAAAGGCAGAACACATCAGCTTACCGTTCCTGCCCCTAACCCTCTTGCTTTGAAAATAAAGTCCACTGCCAGGTTTTTGGATCATATACCAAGATGTCTAGTGATGGTTTCAAGACACTTGCAAAATTTTGAGAATCTCAGTTCATGGATATTTTACTTAAATAAAATAATCTGGTGCCTTCTTATTTGCTTTTTCTCCTTTTAATTGAGTCTCATTTTATTAAGCACATCCAACTTTGTCTTAGAAACCTGTACATTTTGTTCTGGGTACTCTCTACAGCTTTAAAAATATTTCCCTTGGTGGAGAAGGTATAAATAAATGATGAGTACCAATCTTTCACTTAACATTTTACCATCCCTTAGCCTTTACTTTTGTTCTTAATCATAGCTTTAAAAGTCTTGTTTGTACTTAGTATATTTTTCATAAGCCATCCTAAACATTGTTCATATAGTTCTAGCAATCTTGGAATTCATCATTGGTCATACATCCATCTATTCCATTTTTATAGGCAGTCTTCCATAAATTGGTATCACTCTGTAACCAACTTGCTTTTGCTTTTTTTTCTTTATTGAAAACATCTAATATTCATTAAATAAGTACCTAACGAGTACTGCCTACATGCTAGACATTGTGCTAATTTTCACTTTCAAGAAAGATACTCTACCTAAAGGAACATATATGTCTCTCACTCACTCTGAAAGTTTTTCTAATACCTAAGGTACACCTCTCATCATCACCAATGTTGTCTTCTAAGCTGACCTGATTACTTCTCAGGGCTCCTGACTCTTCCACTTCTCCCATCAGTTCTCACACTCAAAATAAAATGCAAAAGAGCTGTTTCTCTCATTTTGTCAAACTTCTGAGGGGTAAAAAATGGCAACAAAACTAATAAAAAGCCGAAAATCAATAAAGACACAGGTGAACTCAATAACGCCATCAATCAACTGCACATAATTGACATGTATAAACTACTTCTTCCAACAATAGCAGAATTCACATTCCTCTCAAGCTCACGTGGAACATTCATCAGGACAGATCACATTCTGGACCATAATACATTCCTTAACAAATCTGAAAAAGCAGAAATCATACAGTGTAAGCTCTCAGACTACAATGGAATTAAACTAGAAATCATTAATAGAAAGATAGCTGGAAAATCCCAAAACACCTGGAGATTAAACAACACACTTCTAAATAACACAAGTCAAAGAAGAAATCTCAATAGAGATTTAAAAACATTTCCAACTAAGTGAATACGAAAATACGACTTATCAGACTTTATAAGATGCAGCAAAAGTAACAAAGAGACATTTATAGCATTGACTGCATACATTAGAAAAGAAAAAAATCTAAAATCAATCATCTAAGCTTCCATCTTATGAAACTGGAAAAAAAAAGAACAAATTAAATAAAAACTAAGTATTAGAAAACAAATAATAAAAACTAGAGAAGCTGGGCTTCCCTGGTGGCACAGTGGTTGAGAGTCCGCCTGCCCTGCAGGGGACACAGGTTCGTGTCCCGGTCCGGGAAGACCCCACATGCTGCGGAGTGGCTGGGCCTGTGAGCCATGCCCACTGAGCTTGCGCGACTGGAACCTGTGCTCCACAACGGGAGAGGCCACACAGTGAGAGGCCTGAGTACTGCAAAAAAAAAAAACTAGAGAAGCTGAAAAACAGTAAATCAACAATATGACTGGAATGACTAAAACCAAAAGATGGTTTTTTGAAAAGATCAATAAAATCAGTAAACCTCTAGCCAGGCTAAGAAAAAAGGACACAAATTACTGATATCAGAAATGAAAAAGAGAATATCAGTACAGAATAGCATTACATTAAAAGGATAATAAAAGAACACTATGAATATGCTCACAAATTCGATAACCTAGATGAAATGAACCAATTCTTTGAAAGATACAATGTGCCAAAACTCACAAGAAGAAACAGACAATCTAAACAGGCCTATTATCTATAAAATAAATTGAATCAATATTTTAAAACCTTCCAAGACAGAAAGCACCAGACCCAAATGGGTTTACTAGTAAATTATACCAAACATTTAAGGAAGAAGTTATACCAATTCTCTACAATGTCTTCCAGAAGATGGAAAGAAGTAGAGGGAATACTTCCTACCTCATTCTAGGAGAAGAGCATTACCCTAACACTAAAACTAGATAAAGACATTGCAAGAAAATTGCAGACCAATATCTCACATCAACCCAGATGTAAAAATCCTCAACAAAATACTAGCAAATCAAAATTTTTAAATGTATTAAAAGAATTATGCACCACAAGCAAGTGGGATTTATCCCAGGTATGCAAGGCTACTTAAAACTTGAAAATCAAATAATGGAACCCATCACATCAAGAGGCAAAGTAAAACCACATGGTCATATCAATAAATTCAGGAAAAACATTTTATAAAATCCAACACCCATTCATAATTTTTAAAAGAACTCTCAGCAAACTAAAACAAAGGGGAACTTCCTCAACTTGATAAAGAACATCTACAAAATTCCTACACCTAACAACATACATAATGGTGAGAACCTAGCCCTCTAAGAACAAGAACAAAGCAAGGATGTCTCTTCTTGCCACTGCTTTTCAACACTGTACTAGAAATCCAAGCTAAAAGGGAAATAAAAGGTATACAGACTGGGAAGGAAGAAATCAAAATTTCTGTGTATGCAAATTACACAATTCTCTATAAAAAAAACTGAAAGAATAGAAAAGTCATGAACTTTCATATATACAAACAATGAACAAGTGAAACTTGAAATTAATAAAACAGCATTTATATTAGCACCACAGAAAAGAGAAGTATTTAGATATAATTCCAACAAAATATGGACAAGATCTAGACAAGGAAAACTCCAAAAGTCCAATGAAAGAAATCCAAGAACTAAATAAGTGGATAGTTATTTCATGTACACAGGAAGACTCAATCTTGTCAAGATATCAGTCCTTCCCAACTTGGTCTATAGATTCAACACAATCCCTATCAGTTTCCTAACAAGTTATTTTCTGTATATCAAAAACTGATGCTAAAGTTGATATGGAAGAGAAAAAACCCAGAATAGCCAAAACACTATTGATAAACAAGAACAAAGTTGGATGACTGACATTATCAGAATATAAGACTTGCTTTAAGTCTATAGTAAACAAGACTGTGATAGTGGCAAAAGAAGAGACAACTAGATTAATAAAATAATACACAGCCCAGAAGTAGACCCACACAAATACAGTCAACTGATCTTTGACAAAGGAGCAAAGGTGATATAGTGGAGGAAAGAGTATTTTCAAAATACAGTGCTGAAACTGGATATCCATGTGGGGAAAAAAAAAAAGGAGGAGAATCTAAACACAGATCTTCCACTCTTCACAAAATTAACTCAATATGGATCAAAGACCAAAAAGTACACTCAGAAGCAAAACTTTTAAGATAACACAGGAGAAAATCTAGATGACCTTGGCATATGGTGATGACTTTTTACATACAACCTCAAAGGCACAAGCTATGGGGGGAAAATGATTGATAAACTGGACTTACTAGAATTAAAAATTTCTGCTCAGCAAAAGACTGTCAAGAGAATGAAAAGACAAGTAACAGACTGGGAAGTAATATCTTTCCAGACATTTTTGTCTTTCTAATATTTTCAAGATATTTTTGTCTTTCTAATATTTGAAGTATCCAAAATACACAAAGAATTCTTAAAACTCAGTAAGAAAACAAACAGCCTCCTTAAAATATGGGTGTAAGACTTGAACCAACACCTCACAAAAGAAGATACACAGCTGGCATATAAGAATATGAAAAGATACGTAACATCATATATCATTAGGGAATTGCAAATTAAAAAAACAGTAAGATACCTCTACACACCCACTAGAATGGTGAAAATCCAGAAGACTGACAAAACCAAATGCTGACGAGGATGTGGAGCAACAAGAACTCTCATTCACTGCTGGCGGGAAGGTAAAATGGTACAGCAACTTTGGATGAGTATGGCAGTTGCCTACAAACTCAACATACTCTTACCATATGATCCAGCAATCATGCTCCTAAGTATATAACCAAAGGAGGTGAAAACTCATCTCCACACAAAAACCTGCATATAAATGTTTATAGTACCTTTATTAAAAATTGCTAAAACCTGGAAGGAACCAAGATGTTCTTCAGGAAGTGAATGGATAAATAAACTGTGTTACATGCAGACAATGTAATATTACTCAAAACTAAAAAGAATGAGTTACCAAAACATGAAAAGACAGAGGAGGAACCAAAACATGAAAAGACAGAGGAGGAACCAAGATGGAGCAGAAGGACGTGCTCTCACTCCCTCTTGCAAGAACACCAGAATCACAACTAGCTGCTGGACAATCATCGACAGGAAGACACTGGAACTCACCAAAAAAGATACCCCACACCGAAAAACAAAGGAGAAGCCACAATGAGATGGTAAGAGGGGCACAATCACAGTTGACTCACAGACTGGTGAACATTTATACCACAGAAGTCCACCCACTAGCGTGAAGGTTCTGAGCCCCATGTCAGGCTTCCCAATCTGGGGATATGGCAAGGGGAGGAGGAATTCCTAGAGAATCCGACTTTGAAGCATAGTGGGAATTGACTGCAGGACTTTGACAGGACTGGGGGAAACAGAGACTCCACCCTTGGAGGGCAAACACAAAGTAGTGTGCGCATCGGGACCCAGGGGAAGGGGCAGTGACCCTGGGCAAGACGGAACCAGACCTACCTACTAGTGTTGCAGGGTCTCCTGCAGAGGCAGGAGATGGCTCTGTTGCACCGTGGGGACAAGAACACTGGCAGCAGAAGTTCTGGAAAGTACTCCTTGGCATGAGCCCTCCCAGAGTCTGTCATTAGCCCCACCAAAGACCCCAGGTAGGCTCCAGTGTTGGGCTGCCTCAGGCCAAACAACCAACAGGGAGGGAACCCAGCCCCACCCATCAACACTCAAGTGGATTAAAGTTTTACTGAGCTCTGCCCAACAGAGCAAAAGTCCGCTCTACCCACCACCAGTCCCTCCCATCAAGCCTCTTAGATAGCCTCATCCACCACAGGGCAGAGAGCAGAAGCAAGAACTACAATCCTGCAGCGTTTGGAACAAAAACCATTCACAGAAAGATAGACAAGATGAAAAGGCACAGGACTATATACAAGATGAAGGAACAAGATAAAACCCCAGAAAAACAACGAAATGAAGCGGAAATAGACAACCTTCCAGAAAAAAAATTCAGAATAATGATAGTAAAGATGATCCAGAACCTTGGAAAAAGAATGGGGGCAAAGATCAAGAAGATGCAAGAAATGTTTAACAAAGACCTAGAAGAATAAAAGAACAAACAGAGATGAACAATACAATAACTGGAATGAAAAATACAATAGAAGGAATCAATAGCAGAATGACTGAGGCAGAAGAACGGATAAGTGACCTGGAAGACAGAATGGTGGAATTCACCGCTGCGGAACAGACTAAAGAAAAAAGAATGAAAAGAAATGAAGACAGCCTAAGAGACCGCTGGGACAACATTAAATGCAACAATATTTGCGTTATAGGGTTCCACAAGGAGAACAGAGAAAGGACCAGAGAAAATATTTGAAAAGATTATAGTTGAAAATTTCCCTCACATGGGAAAGGAAATACCCACCCAAGTCCAGGAAGCACAGCGAGTCCATACAGGATAAACCCAAGGAGAAACACGCCAAGACACATAGTAATCAAATTGGCAAAAATTAAAGACAAGGAAAAATTACTGAAAGCAGCAAGGGAAAAACGACAAATAACATACAAGGAAACTGCCATAAGGTTAACAGCTGATTTCTCAGCAGAAACTCTACAAGCCAGAAGAGAGTGGCATGATATATTTAAAGTGATGAAAGGGAAGAACCTACAACCAAGATTACTCTACCCAGCAAGGATCTCATTCAGATTCGATGAAGAAATCAAAAGATTTACAGACAAAAGCTAAGAGAATTCAGCACCACCAAACCAGCTCTACAACAAATGCTAAAGGAACTTCTCTAAGTGGGAAACCCAAGAGAAAAAAAAGACCTACAAAAACAAACCCAAAACAATTAAGAAAATGGTCATAGGAACATACATATCGATAATTACCTTAAACATGAATGGATTAAATGCTCCAACCAAAAGACACAGGATTGCTGAATGGATACAAAAACAAGACCCATATATATATGCTGTCTACAAGATACCCACTTCAGACCTAGGCACACATACAGACTGAAAGTGAGGGGATGGAAAAAGATATTCCATGCAAATGGAAATCAAAAGAAAGCTGGAGTAGCTACACTCATATCAGATAAAATAGACTTTAAAATAAAAAATGTTACAAGAGACAAGGAAGGACACTACATAATGATCAAGGGATCAATCCAAGAAAAACATATAGCAATTATAAATATATATGCACCCAACACAGGAGCACCTCAATACATAAGGCAACTGCTTACAGCTATAAAAGAGGAAATCGACAGTAACACAATAATAGTGGGGGACTTTAACACCTCACTTACACCAATGGACAGATCACCCAAAATGAAAATAAATAAGGAAACAGAAGCTTTAAATGACACAATAGACCAGATAGCTTTAGTTAATACTTATAGGGCATTCCATCCAAAAACAGCATATTACACTTTCTTCTCAAGTGCACGCGGAACATTCTCCAGGACAGATCACACCTTGGGTCATAAATCAAGCCTCAGTAAATTTAAGAAAATGAAATCATATCAAGCATCTTTTCTGACCACAACGCTATGAGATTAGAAATGAATTACAGGGAGAAAAACATAAAAAACACAAACACATGGAGGCTAAACAATACGTTACTAAATAATCAAGAGATCAGTGAAGAAATCAAAAAATACCTAGTGACAAATGACAATGAAAACACGATGATCCAAAACCTATGGGATGCAGCAAAAGCAGTTCTAAGAGGGAAGTTTATAGCTATACAAGCCTACCACAAAAAACAAGAAAAATCTCAAGTAAACAATCTAACTTTACACCTAAAGGAACTAGAAACAAAAGAACAAACAAAACCCAAAGTTAGTAAAAGGAAAGAAATCATAAAGATCAGAGTAGAAATAAATGAAATAGAAACAAAGAAAACAATAGCAAAGATCAATACAAAACTGATAAACCATTAGCCTGACTCATCAAGAAAAAGAGGGAGAGAACTCAAATTAATAAAATTAAAAATGAAAAAGGAGAAGTTACCACAGACACCGCAGAAATACAAACCATCTTAAGAGACTACTACAAGCAACTCTATGCCAATAAAATGGACAACCTGGAAGAAATAGACAAATTCTTAGAAAGGTATAACCTTCCAAGACTGAACCAGGAAGAAATAGAAAATATGAACAAACCAATCACAAGTAATGAAATTGAAACTGTGATTAAAAATCTTCCAACAAACAAAAGTCCAGGATCAGATGGCTTCACAGATGAATTCTACCAAACATTTAGAGAACAGCTAACACGCATCCTTCTCAAACTCTTCCAAAAAACTGCGGAGGAAGGAACACTCCCAAACTCATTCTATGAGGCCACCATCACCCTGATACCAAAACCAGACAAAGATACTACAAAAAAAGAAAATTACAGACCATTATCACTGATGAATATAGATGCAAAAATCCTCAACAAAAATACTAGCAAACAGAATCCAACAACACATTAAAAGGATCATACACCATGATCAAGTGGGATTTAGCGCAGAGATGCAAGGATTCTTCAATATACACAAATCAATCAATGTGACACACCATATTAACAAATTAAAGAATAAAAACCATATGAACATCTCAATAGATGCAGAAAAAGCTTTTGACAAAATTCAACACCCATTTATGATAAAAACTCTCCACAACGTGGGCATAGAGGGAACCTACCTCAACATAATAAAGGCCATATATGACAAACCCACAGCAAACATCATTCTCAATGGTGAAAAACTGAAAGCATTCCTCTAAGATCAGGAATGAGACAAGGATGTCTACTCACCACTATTATTCAGCATAGTTTGGGAAGTCTAACCACGGCAATCAGAGAAGAAAAAGAAATAAGAGAAATACAAATTGGAAAAGAAGAAGTAAAACTGTCACTGTTTGCAGATGACATGATATTATACATAGAGAATCATAAAAATGCCACCAGAAAACTACTAGAGCTAATCAATGAATTTGGTAAAGTTGCAGGATACAAAATTAATGCACAGAAATCTCTTGCATTCCTACACACTAATGGTGAAAAATCTGAAAAAGAAATTATGGAAACACTCCCATTTACCACTGCAACAAAAAGAATAAAATATCTAGGAATAAACCTACCTAGGGAGACAAAAGACCTGTATGCAGAAAACTATAAGACACTGATGAAAGAAATTAAAGATGACACCAATAGAGGGAGAGATATACCATGTTCTTGGATTGGAAGCATCACTATTGTGAAAATGACTATACTACCCAAAGCAATCTACAGATTCAAAGCAATCCCTATCAAATTACCAATGGCATTTTTTATGGAACTAGAACAAATCATCTTCAAATTTGTATGGACACACAAAAGACCCCGAATAGCCAAAGCAGTCTTGAGGGAAAAAAATGGAGCTGGAAGAATCAGACTGCCTGACTTCAGACTATACTACAAAAGTACAGTAATCAAGATAATATGGTACTGGCACAAAAACAGAAACATAGATCAATGGAACAACATAGAGAGCCCAGAGATAAACCCACGCACCTATGGTCAACTAATCTATGACAAAGGAGGCAAAGATATACAATGGAGAAAAGACAGTCTCTTCAATAAATGGTGCTGGGAAAACTGGACAGCTACATGTAAAAGAATGAAATTAGAACCCTCTCTAACACCATACACAAAAATAAACTCAAAATGGATTCAAGACCTAAATGTAAGACCGGACACTATAAAACTCTCAGAGGAAAACATAGGAAGAACACTCTTTGACATAAATCACAGCAAGATCTTTTTTGGTCCACCTTCTAGAGTAATGGAAATAAAAACAAAAATAAATAAATGGGACCTAAAAAAACCTCAAAGCTTTTGCACAGCAAAGGAAACCATAAATAAGACGAAAAGACAAACCTCAGAATAGGAGAAAACATTTGCACATGAATCAACGTACAAAGGATTAATCTCCAAAATATATAAACAGCTCATACAGCTCAATGTTAAAGAAACGAACAACCCAATCCAAAAATGGGCAAAAGACCTAAATAGACATTTCTCCAAAGAAGACATACACACGGCCAAGAAGCACATGAAAAGCTGCTCAACATCACTAATTATTAGAGAAATGCAAATCAAAACTACAATGAAGTATCACCTCACACCAGTTAGAATGGGCATCATCAGAAAATATACAAACAACAAATGCTGGAGAGGGTATGGAGAAAAGGGAACCCTCAGGCACTGTTGGTGGGAATGTAAATTAATACAGCCACTATGGAGAACAGTATGGAGGTTCCTTAAAAAACTAAAAATAGAATTACCATATGACCTAGCAATCCCACTACTGGGCATACACCCAGAGAAAACTATAATTCAATAAGACACATGCACCCCAATGTTCACTGCAGCAGTATTTACAATAGCCAGGTCATGGAAGCAACCTAAATGCCCACTGACAAATGAATGAATAAAGAAGTTGTCGTACATATATACAATGGAGTATTACTCAGCCATAAAAAGGAATGAAATTGAGTCATTTGTTGAGACGTGGATGGATCTAGAGACTGTCATACAGAGTTAAGTCAAAAAGAGAAAACAAATATCGTATATTAACGCATGTATGTGGAACCTAGAAAAATGGTACAGATGAACCAGTTTGCACGGCAGAAGTTGAGACACAGATGTAGAGAACAAACGTATGGACACCAAGGGGGGGAAAACCGCGGTGGGGTGGGGATGGTGGTGTGCTGAATTGGGCGATTGGGATTGACATGTATACACTAATGTGTATAAAATTGATGACCAATAAGAACCTGCAGTATAAAACAAACAAACATCAAACAAAAAAAACAACTAATACTAAACTTTCTTTGGGTTATTTGTACAGAAATATGTTAATATGTTTCAGACATTACATGAAATATCTAAAAATCTTATATGTTCTGGTATAATGTTATAAGTCATACTTCTAGTTATTACTTTAAAATGTATATCTCAGAAATAACTAAATTTCCTTGCAAATTGCATTATTATGAACTTTCATCAAATCTTTAACCAATCAAATCTTTAACCAATCTTTAAGTCTTTTGTCATTTACAGAGAGTTCTGAGTGTACTCTGATGCTTTTGCAAAAATGTTCCTATAAAAGGGTTTCATCTTCAAGGCATTCATGGAAAAGACTCTGACACGTACAGGTTTCTGAACTCTAATGGAGTTTTCAGAACTCTAATTTTCAGAATTAGAGAACTTTTTCAGAACTCTAATGGAAAACTGATGCGTTCATAAAAGTGCTAACAAAAGATCAAGATGAAACAAAAAATTACATGGGACTGAGTAAACTGATGAGGATGATTATAATTTTTGTGACTTTCTGTTTGAATAAAAAAAAAATCCCACAAGGACTCAGAGGCAAAAAATATACAAATCAATTTTCATTGTAAAGTAAAGGAGCTGTTACAGTGGAGGATTACTCGACTGAATGTCAATATTATGACATAGTATGAGTGTGTTTCGTGTTTGGTAATTGCAATCATTGTTGCTTTTGTTGTGGTCATCCATTTACAATACTTGGTGTCAGTTTATCTCTTGTAAAAATAAAATACAGTGTGTGTGTGTGAAAAATAAAATAAAAATTTAAAAAGAAATAAAAAAGTAAAAGCATGGAAAAAATTATAGTATGATAACACTAATCCAAAAAAAAAAAAACATGAAAAGACATAGAAGAAACTCAAATGCATATTACTAACTGAAAGAAGCCAATCTGAAACTGCTACATACTATATGATTTCAACTACATAGGATTCTCGGAAAGGCAAGACTATGAGACAGGAAAAATATCAGTGGTTGCCAGGGGTTAGCGAGCAGGAAAGATAATAGGTGGAGCACAGAGGGTCTTTAGGGCAGTAAAACTTTTCTGTATGATACTGTAATGATGGACACATATCATTATACATTTATCAAAACCCACAGAATATACAACACCAAAACTGAGCAGTAACATACAACTATGGACTTTGGGTGATAAGAACATGTCAATGTAGGTTCATCAATTAAACACATGTATGTACCTCTATGGTGCAAGATGTTGATAGTGGGAAAGAATGTATGTACATGGGGACAAGGAATATACGGGAAGTCTCCGTATCTTCTGCTCAATTTTGCTGTGATCCTAAAATTGCTCTTAAAAGTAAAGTCATTTTTAAAGAAACAATAAATAATTTATTGGCAGATTAAAGTTTTCCACAGATGTTAATTCATATCCTTGATCAATTTTATGATCCCATATGGATTTAAGCACGTCTGTGCAAGAGTGCATGTGTACACAACAGATACAGAGGCACAATGCCCCATCTACTTAAACATGCAGTACCCCTATCTTTTTGCCATGCACTGTGCCACAAATGAGAGGAAGAAAAATAAAATGCAGAATATAACTCCCAGCCTGTACCTTTCCCAAATAACACCGTTTTATAAATTCTCGTTAACTGAAACAAGAACAAGGGTTAAAGAGCAAAATGTAATGCATAATTTCCAATTACATGCGGTATCACCTGTGGAGTACGAAGTCCTATTCTTTAATCAGAGGAATTCACTCTCTAGGTAAAGACTTATATAACACAATCCAATTAATTCAGGCCCCTCTTTTATCATTCCTAAAATTTTACCTGAGTTGTCTTAAAGAATCTCTTAGCAGTGAATGTGTACACACATACACATATGGGTAGGTGGTAGTGGGGTGCAGCATGATTTGCAAAGCAAAACAATGATTAAAATGATAATATTTCTAAAAGTGCTTTTTAACAATTTTGATAAGTACTACTCTGTAACTACATACAAGTATTACATTCATTTACTCTTTTTACCAGAATTGTGTTTGTTACCTATGTTTATAATAGCAAATAAAAGATATTAAGAGAAAAGGTTTTGTCCAATACAACATACATAAATGTATACTTCATAATATAGAGAATTTA
Source organism: Globicephala melas (assembly GCF_963455315.2). Taxonomy (NCBI): domain Eukaryota; kingdom Metazoa; phylum Chordata; class Mammalia; order Artiodactyla; family Delphinidae; genus Globicephala; species Globicephala melas. The sequence goes on along the minus strand of NC_083317.1, from coordinate 128,258,372 downwards.
AGTAGATTTCAATCAAGAAAACAAAGTACCAATCTCTCTTCCCAGTAAAATTTAGCCTACAAATGAGAAAGATTTTCTAGTTCTTTCAGTGAATAAAAAGAATGCCAAATAGAATTCAAGCCTCCAAGTTACATAGCAATTCCTACTATAAGATGACCCAAATAGGAATTGGGCAACGTTATGACACAAGAAATGGGGAAGTAATAAACTTCAGAAAACATTAATCCTGAAGATCTCAAATATTAAAGAGACAAGATAATTTATACCAAAACTGAATTACGTGCTCAATGGGACAGAGATAAAAAGTTCATTGGTAACAGCAAACTGACTCATTATTCCTCTTTTCTAATAAAGTATTCTAAAAAACTATCCCCTTCTTTTACTATTGCAAGGTAACAGAGCCTTAAAATCAAAAGGAAATACAGCAGAGGGCTTTAAGAGTTGGGGCTCTGGAGCCAGACTGTCAGGACCTTTAGAATGATGTGCTTTCTAACTCTGCAGCTTACTATGCCTCAGTATTCCCACCTCTCAAACAGGAATAACATTTAAAAAAAAGCATACTTCATATGGTTGCTGAAAAGAGTAACTGGAAGAATGCCTATAACTCTTTAATAAATATTAACACCTAGCTACGGAAAGAAGGAGCAAATAAAAATATAAAGGAATGTCAGCTCTGCGAGGGCAAATATTTGTTCTTTTTGCTCACTGCTATATTCTTAAAGCCTGAAACCTAATAAACATTTGTTGAATTAACAATGTATGTGTGTATGCATATACATTATGTAAATATAATTGAAAGCAGATCATGCAAAACTGAACATGAGGAGAATTCTCCGAGCTAACACACCAAAATCAGCAGCTTTTTCTTTAAAAGTAAACACAAAAATAGTTGAGGGCTGCATTCTCAGTAACTGTGACTTATTCAGCAGTGACATTAAGCATTAAGATGGCTGGAGGGGGAAGGTGGGAGGCCAAGCAAGGAGTTAAGGGATAAGATGGAGGAATAGAGTATATGAGGATGGAAGAAAGTTTGGAAAAAACCCCACAAATGATCTTATACACACATACAACACAGATGAATGTCCTTACACTAAAGGAAAATGACAAGCCTAAATAAGACTCTTGTCACATCCAGAGAACTTTGAACTTATTCTGTTTTTACCAATCTCTGCCAAAGCTTTACATGTTAACCTCTGAAAATGCAATTCCATAATAAACCTCCTCAAACTATTTCCCAAAACACTGCCTCCATATCTTCTTCACATCTAGTCACACTTTCCCTTTACTTTTAGTATTCCCATTACTTTATGTTCTTATATTCCAAAACCAAGAGATAACACCAAGAATCTTAACGCTCTCCTACAATCGCAACTTCCGCTGCTCCTCTCCCATTACTCTACTCCTAATTCCAAAGTGCTTGTTATTTCTTTTATAAAACCAATTCTCTTCTGCTTCTGTGTATGTGCAAATACTACCTCATGACCAATACCCCACGCTTCCTGGAGCAAACTGGAAAGCTCTAACCTTCTTGAAATCTAGGAAGGGTTAGGTCTCACACTTACTGATGTAATAAGCTTCACACCACCTTGTACATACTGCTGAGAGTACCTTTTGCCTTGTATTGTGTGTGTGTGTGTGTGTGTGTGTGTGTGTGTGTTCATGTATTATTTTGTAAATAGTAAGTGTCACAAATTTCTTTCAGCTCCTTATTTTTGTCACCCCACTCTATATTGTTTTTTTTTTAATTAATAAACTTCATTTTTTAGGGCAGTTTTAAGTTCACAGGAATTTGCCAAATAATTTAAGTGATTCATTTGCATTTCTAGTTCTTTAGGAGATTTTATCATCTTTTAGGAAGAACTGTCTTCTCTTTCTGTTCCTAAGGAAACGTCTGTACCTGGCACCCATAAAGGGTGTAAAACATAAATATAGCACGTGTAAAAAATAAATATATACCATGACACTGATGTAACAATAAACTGGTAAATAAATACCTAATTCATTAGTAAGTTTGTTTTTAGTGCTATTGTGCATGGGATCTTTTTCTCATTATAATTTCTAACCAGTTACATAGAACTGGTTAACATATAAATTACCTTCTCATTTCTGGAAATCTGTACAGCACTGGAGCTATGAAAGGAAGATTACAGCAAGCTCCACCACTGGTTCCTCTCTAGAGAAGAATGAGGCCTCCTGAGTTAGGTTTCAAGAGTTCAACAGGCAGGTGTACTATGTGAAAAATGTAGAAAAATCTAAAAGCATCAATTGAACAAATTCAAACTAGAGCTTTGATAAAGGATCAGAATCCGAAGTCAGATGCAAAATAACAAATCTAAGAAACAGGAGTAAAATTATACATACAAAGTGGAACCAAGAGAAAAGAATCTTATATAAAGTACTATATCAAGACCAAAGCAGATTAGAAACAAACAATAAAACTTCAAAGACTACAGGGATATAATACATGGATTTGTGGCAGAATCAAGACATTCACTCATCTTTATTATTAGTCTAACTTAATCAAAATTTAAGAAAGCATTACAGATAAGTATCCATTATCATTTTTAGAAAAAATTAAATTCAAATAAATTTAGTTAAATACAAAGCCCTCCAAAATGATCTTAAACCATATTAAATTATACAACTATATGACTACAAATAAATATGTTATTGATTGGCCTGCTCTAAATTTAAATAGCATTAAAAATGCCAGCAGGGACTTCCCTGGTGGCAGTGGTTAAGAATCTGCCTGCCAACTCAGGGGACACGGGTTCAATCCCTGGTCTGGGAAGATCCCAAATGCCGTGGAACAACTAAGCCCATGCGCCACAACTACTGAGCCTGCACTCTAGAGCCCCTGAGCCGTAACTACTGAGCCCGCATGCCACAACTACTGAAGTCCGTGTGCCTAGAGCCTGTGCTCCACAAGAGAAGCCACTGTAATGAGAAGCCCGCGCACCACAACAAGGAGTAGCCCCCGCTCGCCGCAACTAGAGAAAGCCTGTGTACAGCAATGAAGACCCAACGCAGCCAAAAATACATAAATTTTTTAAAATAAAATTTAAAAAATAGATCAAGTTTAAAAAAAAAATGCCATCAGCCTTTAAGATAGCCAACAAGTAAAAATGAACCCCAAGGAAATTAAGTTCCTTACATTGAATCATCGTCTACTAAATATACAATAGAGAATATGCTTACAAACAGATAACTGACCTGTCTATCAAAATTACAGGAATTTATGTTCCCATGTGCTTTATATGAAAAATACACTGTGGTTTTTAAAAATTAAAATTTTCCCAAAATTCAAATACCACCACCATTTAACTTCTCCCCAGCTAAACGTTACATTCTTTTAAATATTTTCCTAATGGATATACTTACTCACACAAATAAGAATCGTCTGGCAACTAACAGCTTCAATAAGCAAAACAGATCACCAGTTTAGTAACTGCACATGAGGATTAATAAAAACATTCCAAATATGTCCTTTGGCTGAAGTAAATAAACATCTACTGTTAAAAGAGTTTCTGAAAAAATAAAAATACTTATGGGAATATAGTCCTATGATTTTCATATAAAAATTATTTCAGAAGTGTGGAAACAACAACCACACCTTACCACCATCCTAAGAAAAAATTTATGGAATTTAACAAAAACATATAGGGTAATTTTTTTTTAACCTGGTTAAGAAAACATCACTAAAGGGCAACCTTTTTTTCAATTCCCCTTAAAATATGTGCATTACTCCATTATTAAAGCTTTCCATAAACAAAAATTTTTAATTTATGCATAATTTATAGCTCAAGTTTAAAGTCTTATTTAATCAACTCTCTTTCCACATTAATCACTGCTTCAACTTTCACTAACTCAGCTTATACAATATTAATTTGCAAAACTGGCTTTCTAATACTAATTCTAATTTCCAAAACAAGAACAACATAATAAACTTTTCTCACTGCAGCATGCACACTTCTGTTCTCTGGGTTAGGGATGAATCTGTAGTCTCCAGGAGGCATTCTAGAATAGTTTTCTATATGCTTAGTTTCACAGGGGAAAAAAACCCACAAACTTAAAAAGCCAAGACCATCGTCTTCTGGAGGCCCCCATTCCATACCCCCACTGGTATTTAAAATCTACTAAAGGCAAGGCAATGTGAGACAATGTTGGTATCCAAAAATGTTTAAATTATGGTGCCTTCTCTTAAGGAACTTAAAATTCAGTCAAACAGAAAAAAATACACAGAATCCATGACAGGTTCTTAGTTTTTTGAGGGAAGAATATGTGCCTACTAAGTTTGATGAAGCAGTGAAAAATAAGATTCTATGGGACCATGATCAGGAAGAAATGGGTTCTTAATAAATCCTTATAACTAAATAAACTTTAAAGAATGAGGTCCAATTTTTCCAAAGACGACATGCAGATGGCAAACAGGCACATGAAAAGATGTTCAACACTGCTAATTATTAGAGAAATGCAAATCAAAACCACAATGTGGTATCACCTTCCACCTGTCAGAATGGCTGTCATCAAAAAGTCTATAAATAACAAAAGTTGGAGAAGATGTAGAGAAAAGGGAACCCTCGTACACTGCTGGGGGGAATGTAAATCAGTGCAACCACTATGAAAACAGCATGGCAGTTCCTTAAAAAACTAAAAACAGGAACTACCATATGATCCAACAATTCCACTCCTGGGTATATATCTAGAAAAAAAGGAAAACTTGAACTTGAAAAGATGCAGGCACCCCAGTGGTCATAGCAGCACTATTTATAATAGCCAAGACATGGAAGCAACCCAAGTGCCTATCAACAGACACTGGGTTCAGAAGATGTGGTATAAATGTACAATGGCATATTACTCAGCCACAAAAAAAAAAGAATGAATTACTGCCATCTGCAGCAACACGGATGGACCTAGAGAGTATTATGCTCAGTGAATTAAGTAAGATAGAGAAAGATAAATACTATACATCACTTATATGTGGAATCTAAAAACGAATACAAATGAATGTATATGCAAAACAGTCTCACAAATACAGAAAACTTGTGGTTACCACAAGGGAGACGGAAGGGGGGAGAGTCATTAGGGGTTTAGGGTTGACAGATACAAACTACTATGTATATAAAATAGATAAGCATCAAGGATATACTGTATAGCACAGTGAATTATACCCATCATCTTGTAATAACCTATAATGGAATATAATCTGCAAAAATACTGAATCACTATGCTGTACACCTGAAACTAACACAGTATTTTAAATCAACTATACTTCAATTAAAAAAAAAGAAGAATGAGGTCCAAACCAGATAAAAGATATAAAATTGCAGTGGTTCACTGCTTTGTGGGTTGGTTTAGGAAAAAGTTCTTTTATAACTGGAAAATCTGAACATTGTTTATTGAACAATAATTAAAGTATCTAATTTTGTGTTGTTACTTTAAATCCGGAGAGAGCTATGTGTGAGTTTTCCTCAAATCTACTACTCTACCAGTAACAAGTAACATTTTATCTTAAATTCTGAAAAATTCTTTACAACTTGAACACCGATATAATTAGAAAAACCTGAACTATAATGGATTAGAACCCAAAAAATAAGGCAATCATCTAAGAGTCCATAATGATATAAATAAAAATTGAATGAAAAAGTAAATAAGGGGAAAGGGAAAGTTCTTCCTTACAGCAGAATAAATAAATGTATAAGGAATGATAAAAGGAGAAAAATCACCACTTAAACATAATTATTTTTTCAGGCAGGAATCATTAATGGATACCAAAACTGGTAGGCAAAAGTATAGTGAGAAACTTCGGTATAGTCTCAAAGTATCTCCCCACAAGATATTGATACAAATTAATTACAAAGAGGAAAACAGTAATATTATAGTGGAGAAAACAGGCAAGCCCCTCCTTAACCAGGGGATCATAGTTATCACCGCTAATAATGAGACATTTCAGCAGAGGTCTCCTGACATGAGGAACAAAGAAGGGTACAATTTCAGTTTCGCCGTATTCTTGCCAAAAAAGAAAAACTTGAATTTAATCATAAGGATAATCACATGAACCCAAACTGAAGAACATTCTACAAAATAACTGGCCAGTATTCTTCAAAAGTGTCAAAGTCACGAAAGACTTTATAAGGTTGAGAAACTGCCACAGTCGAGAAGAGGTATGACAACTAAATGCAACGTGTGATCCTAGATTGCATCCTAGATCAGAAAATGGACATTAGCGGGACAACTAATGAGATATGAATAAGGTCTGCATATTAGTTAAAAATATGGTATCAGTTAATTTTCCAGTTCTGATAATTGTGCTGTGATTATGTAAGGTATTGGCATTTGGAGAAGCTAGGTGAAGGATACAGAGAATAAACCTCTGTATTACTTTTGGAACTTAACTGAAATTATTTCAGGAGGGAAGGAGAAAACTCCAAAATAACTCCCAAACTGTACACTAAAATACACCTCATTAAAAGATCTAAGAACATGAAGGAAAAAACCAGTGAGGTATTTTCTCAATTTTCCCACTTTCTGCCAAGGGTTCAAAACATTCCTTCATTCTTAGTAATTCACTTACAAAAGCTGAGCATGAGTGCTATGTAGGTTCTCCCTCCCCTCCCCCTACTCAACATAATCTATGTCTCTTGAAGATTGAGACAACAGTAACTATTCTAACTCACTATAATCAAATTGCACTTAAACTATTTGCATATCCCATAGAGTTCCATGGGACTGTACTGTGCAACAAATGGAATTTCAATAAATCCTTAAAGGGGAAAAAAACTCTGATAAAACCAATGATATTTTTACATGCCTCAAAATGCCATAAATGTTCAATCCCATTAAGAAAATTACTAACCAAAGAATGCTAAAAGCCAGAGGTTACAACAATGGTAGTAAGTTCTTTTATCTTTTATGCTTATATTTTGCACTTCCAAGGTTCTTCCCTTGTATTAGTTTCCTAATATAGCAGCCCTAATATAGCTACGGTTGCTATAACAAAGTGCCATAAACTGGGTGTCTACAAGCAACAGAAATTTATTCTCTCAGTGTTCTTGAGGCAAGAAGTCCACAATCAAGATGTTGACAGGGCCATGCTCCCTTCCAAAGCCTCTAGGTGAGGATCCTTCCTTGCCTCTTCCAGCTTCTGGTAGCCCCAGGCGTTCCTTGGCTTATTACAGTATAACTCCAATCTCTGCCTCCATCTTCACATGGTTCTCTTCACTGTGTCCATAAGTCTTTGTGCCTTCATACGGCATTCTCCTTCCTATGTCTCTGTTCTCTCTTCTAATAAGGACATCAGTCAAACTGGATAGGTTTCATCCTAATTGAGTATCATGTTAACTGAATTAAATCTGCAAAGACCCTATTTCTAAATACTAAGGTCACATTCTCAGGTAGGGGTTAGGACCTCAATGTGTCTTTTGAGGGGGGGGACACAAATCAGCCCACAATACCCCTCTATTCCATAAAAGTATCATTTAGAAGTTACTCATGCAACACCGTTTTAATAAATGTTTACTGAGCAACTCCTATATTCTATGCAAACTCCTTATGCTCCAAATAAGTGCTGAACATAGAGGGGTAAATAAATTAGATGAAATCCCTTTTTTTTTTGCGGTACGCGGGCCTCTCACTGCTGTGGCCTATCCTGTTGCAGAGCACAGGCTCCGGACGCACAGGCTCAGCGGCCATGGATCACAGGCCCAGCCACTCCGCGGCATGTGGGATCTTCCCGGACCGGGGCACGAACCCGTGTCCCCTGCATCGGCAGGCGGACTCTCAACCACTGCACCGCCAGGGAAGCCCGAAATCCCTTTCTTTAAGAAGCTGGTATTTCCAATTCATAGAATCAGACAATAAGAGATAAACATAACTTCAGACTGTGCAAAGTGATAGGAGGTGGTAAAGTACTTTAAGAGGATGGTTTTAGACTTTCTGAGGGGATAACATTTGAGCAAAGACTTGAAGGATGTGCAAGTGCAATGGCCAATGTAAAAGGTTGGAGCAGAGTGACCATTCTTGACAACGGAGGGAAGGTATTTCTTTACTTAAGTGTTATGGCCATATGGCAATGGTGCGGACAGTTTACAATTCATTAGGCATACCAACTTTGAAATTATGATCCTTACTTTAATAGAATCTTCTATCAAATTCTGTACATCAAAATGTCAGACACTTAATTTTTTAGATTATGCTATTTCAATTTAGGATAATTTAAATTTGTGTAGCCCGCAACCATACCATGAAAGTTTGATGATCACAAATAGTGAGTTTCAAAGGACATTTAACTTAATAATTGTAGGTTAAGTCAAGATGCCGTGCTGTTTTAATGCAAAATTATAGGTTATACAGATGTATTTTTTTTAATTAATTATTTTTGGCTGCGTTGGGTCTTCGTGGCCATGTGCAGGCTTTCTCTAGTTGCGGTGAGAGGGGGTACTCTTGGTTGCGGTGCGTGGGCTTCTCATTGTGGTGGCTTCTCTTGAGCCCGGGCTCTAGTCGCACGGGCTTCAGTAGTTGTGGCTCACAGGCTCAGTAGTTGGGGCTCACGGGCTCTAGAGCGCAGGCTCAGTAGTTGTGGCGCACGGGCTTAGTTGCTCGGCAGCATGTGGGATCTTCCCGGATCAGGGCTCGAACCCGTGTCCCCTGCACTGTCAGGTGGATTCTTAACCACTGCACCACCAGGGAAGCCCTACACAGTTGTATATTTACTGTTAATAAATACTACGCTCCACAATTAGGAGAAAATTAACTTAAGAAGGAAAAAACTTCAGCAGAGATTGAAGAACAGACTAGAGTACTCCCCCAATAGAAGGCTTCTCGGTATTCCACTGAAACTAGGGGTGGAACAAAAAGTAAGGTGAAGTATATGTATAAAAGTCCCAGAATAATCATAACCATACCCTTTCATCACTGCTCACTGGAGCACCAAGCCTGCCAGCTACCCCAGGCAATCACCTGGATTAAATATACTCCAGGAATGCCTCTGATCAGGTTTCTCCTCTTTATTTCTCTAGTGTTCCCCACTGCCAAGCTCACTATCTTCAATGGTAGTGATTCAGGGAATTAGTGAAGAGGCAGAAACTACTGTACTAAGTACAAAATTCTAAGGTATTATCATTGTGGTAGCTTAATACAGTTTAATACAATGATCAGGTTTAATGCAGACTGTTACATTTAATTAACAGTTTACTAGACTCATTTCTTATGTCTCAGTTCTCACAAACATGCAGTATTTCTGTCATATGCTCTTATTACACTGGGTACTAAAGAGACTACAGCAAAATCTCTACTAACTAGAACCTGTACAGTATGAATGATTTCATGTCTGGGACACATATCTGGACAAACAATGTTTTGCATTAAATCCCAAAATTACTGAGCATGTTGAATGGCAAACATAAATTATACTGAACACTCCCTTGATATCGCTGCTCAGAACTGTATCTTTTATCCTCCCTATGCCCAAAGGGACTATAAGGAATATTCTTACAAAAGAACTAGGTTTTAGTTGCGAGAATCTGGTGAAAAGGCTAAACATATGAAGGTGGGATTTTTTTGGTGCTAAACCTACTACCTTTCCTCTCCAACTACCCCTACCCCCATGATCTATTATAGGTAAAATGTTAAGTTTTGTTGTCTTCAGCCCCCATTGCCTGTGCTCATACCACTCTCCACCTCCATTTCACCTACACCACCACCACCACTACCACCCCACCCCCTTTTCCATATTTCTATATCTCTTAACATCTCAAATGTTGCATTCACAGAATGAAGTGATAAATCTTTTTTTCAAAAGTTTCCTAGAATATTATTGCCCATGCTATTCATGGCACCTATTTATAAAACTGCCTTGTTTTATATTTATACATGACTATTTTGAAATTTATGGTAAGGCCAAGATCTTGAATATCTTCGTATAGAGATATCTTAGCTATCTAGAACTCAGCTGAAAACTAGGACAAATATTCTCCCACAATCTGAATTCTCTTAGTTACCCACTGTCTCTCCTAAACCACTATCACTCCTGCCCTCCAAGTGTGTAAAGGCTCTAATCTTCCTCCATCAGTGTCATCTACTCACTTCTTGATTACCTACCACTGCTCTTCACATTCACTGAAGATGTTTGCATCTTGGTCAGAATTCTGCCCTTATATGTCCTACCAGCATGGGCAACATCTATCTAAAACCCAAGTCTCAAGATTCCTGAACCTTTTCAATTCCAAAGACCTTCACACACAGCCTTCGGACTTTATCTACCAATTTCCACAGCCAAACACTTAATTAATCTGACCCAATCTTCCAACATTCACAGCTCTCTCATGCCCACACTCTCCTTATATCTGCTCCTCAACTTCACACACACAACCTAGTACCAACCATTGCCTACCTGGTCCCTTTGTCATCTTCTTTCCTTTATAAGCCTACATGTGAATGATCTCCTAGACCAATTCCTTACCAACACCTTTTACCACTGGTCCTTCTGTAGGACCTATCATGTAAAAATCTAAGCCTAAAACAATCCCACAAACTATCTTCTCTTAAACATCCAAACTATTGAGCAATGTTGGAAAAGGATCAGAGACATGAAAATTAATACCACTCTAAACTGTGGTCTACAATTTCTGATGGAATTGTAATTCCACTAAAGCAATGTTTTTATTTGTCCATGACAGACTCCCTCTTTTATTCTCTTCAACAACTACTCCAAATTTTAATCTTTAGACCCTTTCCCATGGCCAACCTGCACCCTCCCTGAAGTTCATTTAAAAAAAAAAAAAAGATGCAGTCATTAGTAATGAACAATCTGCTCAGCTTTTTCCCTCTCCCTTACTCATTGTCTCTTCTTTAATATTATCTCAGAAAATACGGTATCCTTCTTCTTGTTCTTGCTCTATCCCTTCATATCATTATTTCATTCTCTACTATCTCTTTCCCTAAGCCTACAAACCATTCAAGTGTCCCCTTATCACTTAAAACAAAGATTGCAGCTCCCTATCTTGGTAGGTACCACAGTCTCTATTTTCCTTCCTAGAAAAGCAGCTTATAACCACTGCTCCCATCTCCTGGCTTCTCATTCCCCTCTCTTGTTTTGTTTTTTTTTTTTATCTTATTTTAGCCCTAATTCTCTGCTGAATTACTCTTTCAAAAAAATCACTAGGATATTACAAAATTATCAATATTTTAAATGTTTCTTCAGGTTATTATTATTTTTTATAAATACATCCTAAAATATTTACAGATGAAATATGTCAGGGATTTGCTTCAAATGAATATAGGATTGGAGATACACAGATGAAACACTGTTAGCCATGAGTTTATAACTGCTGAGGCTGGGTAACAGTTACATATGGGTTCACTATACAATTCCATTTACTTTTGTATGAAATCTTCCTTAATAAAAGGTTCATAATAGTAAAGAACACAGGTCTACATTATAGTATCCTTTTCAACTAGAGCATAATTTTTAACTACCACAGAAGTCACTGAGTCACCTGGGTTGGGGGAGTATTCCCCTCCCACAACCTCCCCAAAATTCCCCAATCCTTGACCTCATGCAACAACAAATAAAATAACCTATGGGATGTGATACATCCTTTAGACATGTTGGACAGGTTTAAATGTTGTTTATGCCAATTTTTAAAGTACCTGATGATTCCAAAATCTTATTTCAGATTTGATTTTACTACTTCTTCCTGTATACATTTTCTTAGCTGCAAAATTGTGACTTTTGTCACCACAGTCCATAAACTGAGCTTCTCTTCTCAAGAGTACCCCCACCTCCCAGTCTTTCAAAAAAAGAAATTAACTTATTAATAAAATTAAACTTTAAAATTCGTTTTTCCTCCAAATTATTCATCTCATCTAATGGAATCATCTTATCACCCAAGCTGGAAAATCAGAAACACTGAAATCAGTCTTGACTCCTTAAAATCTTGCCCATTTTACCAGCAAAATGTATTTTAAATCCACCTCTTCCTCTCTAATCCTTCTCACACTGCCCTAATAAAGGCCCCCCACTGTCCCCATGAATATCTCGATAGTCTCCTACTCTTCTTGTTTCCCTCAATTCAATACACCATCCTAGAGCCAGACTGTTTTTTTTTTTAATATTAATTTAATCACACCAGATCAGTTTCAAATAACTCCCTATCATTTCTAGGATGAAACTCAAGTTCCTAAGCATAGCAAACAAAAATCTTAATGATCTGGCTCCTCCCTAGATTCACTTCCAATCTCTCCCTGACATTTTAATTTATGTCTCTGGTAATACCAAACTACTGTAATTCACTGCAAACACCTTTCTGTTTTACACTTTCATGACTGCTCATGCTATTTTCTCCCTCAAACATTCATTCATTTTGTTCGTGTATTATTGAAAGACTCCAGTTTGAGTTAATAAAGACTTCAGTAAGGAAGCCAATAAAACAGAGAAAAATGAATGTGTTTTTATAAAAAAAAAAAAAAACCTGAATAAAAATAGCAGAAAATAAAGATTCCAAAGTTCATAATAACAACACCAAAATTAAAAGTTATGTATAAACTTACCAAAACATACACAGGATACATATGAAAATAAATAGTTGACTCCTATGAAGTTCATTTTACAAGATGTAACTAATGAATAACTCTGAATAGTGAAGTTACGAACAATGTTTATTCCTCGTTTTTGCTTCTCTGTACTTACTATGAACAACTGTTACACATGCAATAAAAGATAACTCTAAGATTTTTTTAAATTATAATATAGTTAATTTACAACGCTGTGTTAGCTTCAAGTGTACAGCAAAGTGCTTCAGATATATACATATATGTATACATCTGAAGTAGGAAGGTAGGAAGCCTTGAACCCTGCCCACTTATCAAGCTCACATCTCAGTGCAAAGTTCCAATGGCCCCTGAGATACCTCCATAAAATGCTGACCTCTATGGAAACCAATGAGGAGGGGGAAGAGCATGTAAGGGGGACAGTGAATACTTACGATCACCTTCAATTCTGGCACTTCAGGAGAAGTAACACCTGAAGTCAGTTGAGTGATTCAGAACAAAAGGGAAAGGATTGATAAGAACACCCCTGTTTAACCAGGAAAATATCACAGATGTAAGTGGAAAGATCACAGGAAGGTCTCAGAAGAAAGTTTCAGGAAATTAAGGGTCATCTTGTGCATCAAAGCAGTAAATGATCTTAATAAGGCAAGATAAGTAGATTTGACTTCAGAAAAATGAAAACTCTGCACATCAAAACAAACAAGCAAGCTACAAAACTAACCACAAAAAGACAAAGTGTTCATATTAACATCTGAAAAAGTGGTAACTTACAGAAACAGTGAAACCAGTAATAAGCAAGCAAACTGGTAAAGGACAAAGTTACAGAGGAAAACTGGCTAATGCACTTGTAGAAAAATTCTTGACATCACTAGTGAAATACAAAACATCATTTCATTATTACTTTAAATTATATTTCTTTGATCAATAGTGAAGTTAAGCATTCTCCCCTCAAAAACATATTTTAAGTGGTACTACTCAATAATGGCATCGTAAAATGACATGGACACCCCCTTATATTTCTGGTGTTACTTAAGATTAAGAAATTTTCAACTCATTCTACAAAGTTGGAAACACTACAAAGATGCCCACTATCACTGATACCATTTAACCATAGTAAAGGTCCTAGCCAATGCTACAAGAAAAAAGAAAAGGAGAAAAGTGGGAGAGGGAGGAGTGGGGAAAGAGAAAGAGAAGGGAAGAGACCAGATCACGTACACCAACAAATAACCAGAATCTATAGAACTAAAGAGTCCAGCAGTATTGCCAGATACAAGGTAACAGAAAATTCATAACATTTCCAATTAGAAAATAAAATACACAATTTTCAATGGCAACAACAACAAAAAACATTATATCTTAACAGTTTCTCAACCTCAGTATTTACTGACATACTGAGTTAGATACTTTGTTGTGGGGGCTAGTCTGTGCATTGTACAATGTTCAGCAGCATCCCTGCCTTCTACCCACGAGATGCAGTAGCAACTCCCAAGTTGTCTCCAAGACAACCAAAAATGTCTCCAGACAATGCAAATGGTCCCTGGGGGACACAAAATGACCCTTATTAAAAATTAGTCATCAAGAATAATGAATATTGGGCTTCCCTGGTGGCGCAGTGGTTGAGAGTCCGCCTGCCAATGCAGGGGACACGGATTCGAGCCCCGGTCCAGGAAGATCCCATATGCCGCGGAGCGGCTGGGTCCGTGAGCCATGGCCGCTGAGCCTGCGCGTCCGGAGTCTGTGCTCCGCAACGGGAGAGGCCACAAGAGTGAGAGGCCCGCGTACCACCAAAAAAAAAAGAATGAATACTATGGAGTAACAAAAGAAAATCTAATGTTATTAAAAATACATTAAAAGTTTTAATCAACGAGTGCCACTCCATGCTCTTGGATGAGGCAACTTACCATGCGATTTCTCCCTCAAATGTATCAATTTGATGCAATTCCCTTCTAAATTCCAGCTGGATTTATTTTTACTTTGGTAACTAACAGTAACCCACTTAATGTAGCATCTAGTCTGTGCCAGCCACTATTCTAACACTACACATATATTCACAAATTTAATCCTCCCAAGGGCAGGAAATTTCTCTTTACTTCATTTTACAAATTACAAAACTGAAGCATCCAGTGATTAAGCAAGCCCAGGGTCACACAATACTAGGTGACACAGCCAGGATTCATCCCCAGCTGACTGGGTCCAGAATGTACACTCTTAACCACTTCACTATCTTATCTGGCAAAACAATGCAAAGACAACCCTGGAAAGACTGAAGTGAAGTGCCTGGAAATCAATTACACTCCTGGAACCTGGAAGTAGTTGGCTCTTTCCTACTAATTTTGATAGAACTGACCACACCAGGAATTTATCTGCAGTGGAAAAACAGAAATCCTCATGTACTCCTGGTGGGAGTACAGGCTGGTGCAATTATTCAGAAGAGTAATGTGGCACTGTTTAGTGAAACTGAGTATATGCACACATAACCCAGGAATCCAGGTCTTGAATATGTATCCATAAGTGGACATGTATAAGGATGCTCTTTTTCAGCACTGTTTGTGCTAGCAGAGAGCTGGAGGAATTACAGTGTCCATCACTGCACTGAGGTAATGGTTAAGTGAAACATGGCAGATGAACACTATGGAATACTAAGAAGCCATTAGATTCAATGGACAAGACAGGCATAGAGCAACATGAATAGATCTTTAAAACTGAGTGGTGGGGGAGCTTCCCTGGTTGCACAGTGGTTGAGAGTCCGCCTGCCGATGCAGGGGACGCAGGTTCGTGCCCTGGTCTGGGAAGATCCCACATGCCGCGGAGCGGCTGGGCCCGTGAGCCATGGCCACTGAGCCTGCGCGTCCGGAGCCTGTGCTCCGCAACGGGAGAGGCCACAACAGTGAGAGGCCCGCGTACCACAAAAAAACACAAAAAACAAACAAAAAAACTGAGTGGTGGGAAAAAGAGCGAAGAATAAAATGATGCCAATTCTGCTTCATGTCTGACTTGGAAAAAATCCACACAAGACAGCAATGTATGTTTCACAAGAATGCACACAAGGGACTTCCCTGGTGGCGCAGTGGTTAAGAATCCACCTGCCAATGCAGGGGACACGGGTTCGAACCCTGGTCTAGGAAGATACCACATGCTGCGGGGCAACTAAGCCCAAGCGCCACAACTACTGAGCCTGTGTGCCACAACTACTGAAGCCCGCAGGCCTAGAGCCCATGCTCCACAACAAGAGAAGCCACCGCAATGAGAAGCCCGTGCACCACAACGAAGAGTAGCCCCCGCTCAACGCAACTAGAGAAAGCCCACGTGCAGCAACGAAGACCCAACACAGCCAAAAATAAATTAATTTTAAAAAAAAAGAATGCACACAAATAGACGTATATATATCAATCATGTTAAATAAATGCCTATGAGAAGAGAGGGAAAAGAATGGATAATGCAGATAAAAGGAAATAAATAAAATGACAGCAAAACCTTAAATGAGTCAATAATTATCATGTGCCATGAACTGAGGACAGGATTAATTCAATACTCTGCACTTGGGGTTCAACAAGTATATTTAAAATAACTTCAAAAGACAAAAAACTTAAAAATTCTTCTAGAAAGCAACTAACATATATTCAGACCTTTAAAATATCAATAACCTTTGATTTAGTATTTCTTATTCTCTGAATCTATCCTAAAATAAAAATAAATGTAACTATTTTTACACATAAAGCTGTTCACTTGTCCTGAACCATTTATAATATAAAAAAATAAACATAAAACTGGAAACAGGGCTTCCCTAGTGGTGCAGTGGTTGAGAGTCCGCCTGCCGATGCAGGGGACACGGGTTCATGTCCTGGTCTGGGAGGATCCCACATGCCGCGGAGCGGCTGGGCCCGTGAGCCATGGCCGTTGAGCCTGCGCGTCCGGAGCCTGTGCTCCGCAACGGGAGAGGCCACAACAGTGAGAGGCCCACGTACCGCAAAAAAAAAAAAAAAACTGGAAACAACAATGCCCTATAAATGGAGAGCAGTTACTCATGAAATATTTTATATACCACTAAAACAATGATTATAAAATATTAAACATGAAATGTTAATGATATTATATGGAAGGACAATATATGAAGGATGACCTCTACTATGCATGTTTTATATACAGTCATGTACACAGAAAAAGACTGAAAAGGAAATGCACTAAAATGTTAATAATGGCTATCTATGAGCTACGGATTTATATGTGATTTCCAGTACTTTTCTTTATATTTCCTTGTATTAAACATAAAATAGAAGTGCTATTAATATTTTCCTTAAGGTAACAGGATAATTCAGTACTACCAGAACAGCCCAAAGCAGACCAGGACCTATGGTCATCAGGTCACATGGTCACTATCATTTAAAAACAAATGATTTTTTAAAATATTTCCAAAGGTCATACTTATGAGGGACATACAGATTTTAGTATTTAGAACTCATTTATTGAACTTCCAAAGTGTTTTGTCAAAAAATTAATGGGAGTACCCTACATTTCTATGTAATCTATTATGAAAAGTTTTTCTTTAATATCCCAAAGTATTTCCTTAATAAAGGAAACAGTAATACCCTAAATTACCTTTTATTTATTAAGTGCTAATTAATTTTTATCACGAGTTATTTTTTGCTAGCAAAATTAGAAAATCTAATATAACTATACAAACCAACATAGCTATAACTTATTTAGTGTATCAATTTCAGCACTACCACCATAATCAAAATTTTTTAAAACCCTAAGTAGAAACAGCAGATACTTAAATTAGTAAAACTGCCCTCATTCTAACACCACAGTTACAAAAGAGGTGGTAAGTAATGATGAAAGTTCCATCATGTAATAAGACAGATATTATTGTGCCAATTTGCATGGCTCTATTAATTTTTATTATGGAGTTCTTAATTAGACTTGATTTTACTTACTTTACAGACCTCAAAATCCAAAGTACGCACCACCACCTCCCTTTTCACACCATTCCTATAACCCTAAGAGAGGCAGGTTCATGGGACTACCTTAAGAATCCAAGTGAGAGCAGCCTCTAATCTAACCAGAGTCAATTTAGTCTTTATTCCTGGTTTTACCATTCTTTCTGACCCTGCACAATTAACAACATTTCCATGTCTCAATCTAATTAACTCCTCTGAGATAGGTACTACAGAGGGTAGAATACAGAATGTAACTGATAGCTTTGAGAGTGTTTCTTTAAACAATAGTAAAATTAGGAAAAGTGACAACAAAAGCTTCCAAGATGCTTTTTAAAAGGGTTTGGAAAATTATTTTTTCAAATATTTTTCCTGTCTCATTTTCATTATTCGTAAAACTACTTCCAGTAAATTGTTTAACAGTAATATAAGTGTTAAATTTTTGTGTGCTAGTCTGTTAAACTTCAAGAGGTTTAAGAGGATTCCTTCAAAACCCTCTTTCATTTGCTCAATTCTCTTCTCAAGCATATTAGACTCCATTAACAGCCAATCATGTAAGCTGAGCTGCAAGTGACCCGAGAGTTGCCATAGCAACAGCTGCTTTCCGAAATACGTGTTATGCATTTTAAAAGCTCTCACAGAGAGGATACCACATCTATCAATTAACAACCTAAGCTCAACAGAGCACATTACCCAAATGAAATGAAAAACTCACCTACCTTTAACAGGGTAACTACTCTGTAACTAAAGGAATATCTGATATTCTTTAATCAAAATGTTATTGTGTTCTATAGATGTCAAAATCAAGCTTATAAATAATAACACAGAATACAAAAAATAGATGCACAGCTTGTTTATTAATGCACAAAACTGATACAGGAAAGGAAATAATAATCAGAACTACATTTAGCAATGGGCCATCAAGGGTAATGAATGAACATAATATGCTATAATAAAAACTGCCAAATTTTCACACAATTTTACTAACGAAAAAGTTGACCCTAAATGTGGTAGATTAAAACATTTTTCAAAGCACATATGGTACATGCATGTGTGTATGTGTCACACACACTACATAAAGATGTGCAGGCACAGTAAATACAAAAGACATTCTACTGTTTTTAAGAAAGATCATTCTTTTGGCAATTCATCAGAGATAGACATCTTTTCTTCAAAGACTATACTGGGGAAATTCATTCTCATGAAGAGATGCACAGCTAGCCAGGGTTAACCAGCAAAGTCATGGAATAGTGTGCAATTCTGCAATAAAAAACTTTCGAAAACAAACTTGTATCTTCAAAGTAACTTCAAAATTGATATTTAATGAATGTACATGACTAAAGGAAAAAATAGGACACAAAACTTAGCAGTCTTGAAAAACCTATTTCTAAAACTATCTTCAAACATCTAATTCACGTAAATAAACAGAATGCATAAAAAGTATTACCCAAAGCGTTTTTAATCAGGAAAAAGTTGCTACAAATAGGATAACTAGGTAAAACATACTGAAATTACTAAAAATCTAGGGACTAGGGGAGGGAAGGAATGGGAGTCTGGCGTTAGCAGAGGCAAACTATTAAGTATAGGATGGATAAACAACAAGGTCCTACTGTATACCACAGGGAACTATATTCAATATACTGTGACAAACCATAATGGAAAAGAATATGCAACGGAGAAAAGACAGCCTCTTCAATAACTGGTGCTAGGAAAACTGGACAGCTACATGTAAAAGAATGAAATTAGAACACTACCTAACACCATACACAAAAATAAACTCAAAATGGATTAAACACCTAAATGTAAGACCAGACACTATAAAACTCTTAGAGGAAAACACAGCAAGAATGCTCTTTGACATAAATCACAGCAAGATCTTTTCTGACCCACCTCCAAGAGTAACGAAAATAAAAACAAAGATAAACAAATGGGACCTAATGAAACTTAAAAGCTTTTGCACAGCAAAGGAAACCATGAACAAGACGAAAGACAACCCTCAGAATGGGAGAAAATATTTGCAAACAAAGCAACAAAGGATTAATCTCCAAAACATAAAAACAGCTCATGCAGCTCAATATTAAAAAAAACCAACAACCCAATCAAAAAATGGTGGAAGACCTAAACAGACATTTCTCCAACGAAGACATACAGATGGCCAAGAGGCACATGAAAAGATACTCAATACCACTAACTACTGAGAAATGCAAATCAAAACTACAATGAGGTATCACCTCACACCAGTCAGAATGGCCATCATCAAAAAAATCTACAAACAATAAATGCTGGAGAGGGTGTGGAGAAAAGGGAACCCTCTTGCGCTGTTGGTGGGAACGTAAATTGATACAGCCCCTAGGGAGAATAGTTCCTTAAAAAACTGAAAATAGAACCACCATATGACCCAGCAATGCCACTACTGGGCATATACCCAGAGAAAACCATAATCCAAAATCTTTTGGATTATGTACCCCATGTTCATGTAGCACCAATGTTCGCTGCAGCACTATTTACAATAGCCAGGTCATGGAAACAACCTAAATGCCCATTGACAGATGAATGGACAAAGAAGATGTGGTACACATATACAATGGAATATTACTCGGCCATAAAAAGGAACAAAATTGGGTCATTTGTAGAGATGTGGATGGACCTAGAGTCTGTCATACAGACTGAATTAAGTCAGAAAGAGAAAAACAAACATCGTGTATTAACGTATATATGTGGAACCTAGAAAAATAGTACAGATGAACCTACTTCCAGGGCAGGAATAGAAATGCAGGTGTAGAGAACGAAGGTATGGACATAGGGTGGGAAGGGAAGGGCAGGATGAATTGGGAGATTATGTTTGACATAAATACACGACCGTGTGTGAAACAGATAGCTAGTGGGAACCTGGGTATAGCACAGGGAGCTCAGCTCCATGCTCTGTGATGACCTAGATGAGTGGGATTGGGAACGGGGATGGGAGGGAGGCTCAAGAGGGAGGGGATATATGTATACATATAGCTGATTCACTTCGTTGTACAGCAGAAACTAACACAACGTTGTAAAGCAATTATACTCCAATAAAATATATATATGTATAACTGAGCCCCTCTGCTGTACAGAAGAAATTAACACAACATTGTAAATCAACTATACGTCAATAAAATCTAAATAAATAAATGGGCTAATTACTGTTAATTACTAAAGCAGAAATTCAAAAAATAAGGCATAACAAAAATGAAAAAGAAATGTTTTAATAGCTATTAAATGAGACAACTAGCAGTGACCAGGCATGGCCCCAGACACCTAAGAACAACCCTAGAAGGTCCAATGATTGAAGTATTATTGTATTAATGAAATATTCATTAACTTAGATAATTCCTTTGTTCCAAATGCTATTCCATCTCTAAAGAGTAGAAAACATAGTACATTTCTCCTTTCAGTATAAAAATCTCACCCTTATCTCAACCCTGTATTTCTTAACTTACACAAACCCTGAACACCAAACACAATTCAAAATCCCAGCAACATATTAAAACTACTAACAGCTTAACTCTTCTAAGCAATTTATATGTGTTAATTCATAGGATCTTCACAATATCCCTTATTATCTCCACTTCACAGATGATGAAACTGAGGCACTGAAAAGTTAAGCAACTCACCCCTACTCAAATGGCCAGTAAGTTGTGGAATCAACATTCTTACCCAGACAATCCAACTCTATGTCCCCTACCTTTATCTATTATCCACAATGCCCAAGTAACTGAATATGGTTTACAATCTCCAACCCTTCATCCTAACTGATGTTTCTCCAGTCACCTCTCACCCTTTCTCTCCTTAGTTTAGTTAATTTATTCTTAGCTATGTCAATTTCCCAGCTTAATAATTCAAGCAAAGCAAAAAAGAATTAGATTTTTTTAATAAAAATCAAGTAGGTTGAAAACAACCCCCCCAAAAAAGGAGGAACTTGTTCATCTATGAAACCTAGATAAAAACTGTTCAAGAGGATAAAATAAAATGCCATTTATTTCTTCTTATGCAAAAAGACACATATGTATAGATGAGTATGGTTATGTGATGATATAGACAAATAACAATTATTAAATGCTTACTACATGCTAAGCACTGTCTTAAAAGGTTTTTTAAAAATATGCCCTAACATTTAATTATCACAACACCCTAAGAGGTACATATTACTAACCTTGCTTTAAAATAAGCAAACAGGTAAAGAGAAATGAGGTAACTTGCCCAAAGGTAGAGAGCTAATAAGTGACAGAACTGGAATTCAAAAACCTCTGGCAGCTTCACCAGTGACAACCTATCTTATCCATGACTCAATCAGTTAGCATCAGTGAAAGGGGGAATTAAAGATTTTACAGGTAAGTAGATCTGTCACACAGGCAGTCAACATGTTATAAACATTCTTAAAAGTAATCATGGCTATGCACGCAGATTTAACAATCATAAACTTTTAGAAAAATTAGAGAACACCAAAATATAACATTTGAGGCCTGTTAAATAAACTAAAGGACTTCCAATTCAAGATGGCAGACTGAGCACACAAATGTGCCTTAAGAATATATATCAAATCACAAACGTATGGAAGAAAAAGTATTCCATCATCATATCGGAAATTTGGGGTGTACCTGGAAAATAAAAAAATCAGATTAATAAAAAGTGAGCAAAGGGAACCACAACCAAGATAGCAGTTTGTATCTTTCCAACCAAGTCAAAGAGAGGCTCCAAGCTTAAAACACAAAGAGCAGGAGGTGAAGGGCTATCATCCAGAATATAAATCAGTATATCAGTAATTAAAGAACTGCATTCCAAATGATTTAGTCAACTCTCCCTGCTTAAAGAAAAAGCTGAGAGCAATGGCTGTTAGCCTCAGGATTAAGCCCAGGCACTAAACTGCTCTTCAAATAGGTTTGAAATAATTTTGCTGGGTTACAACTAGCAATTTTTAACAGTCAATAATGAATAGAACAGAAAATACAAAGCAAGGGTATATACCATTTCATGGAACTTTTACTCAGTTATATATTTATAAATATATTTATAAATGTGTGTGTGTGTACTAAGTTTCAATGTAAATTATACTATGAATCACAGTTTTTAAAATCAGAAGTCTGTTACTCGAAATTAAGTGTGCAGGTCTGAGGAGGGCTCCTAGGGTGGGTGTTGAAGGCTGAAAAAAAAAGCGGAGAAGCAGTTGAAACACTAAAGCATTCCACTCCCCACATAAGCTATGATGAGTTTGGCAATTGTGGCTACCTAACAGTCTGCCTCCTCCTCAACCATATATACCTTAAAGGACTTTTCCCACCTTTCTTTCCATTATCAACCCACTAAGGAGCTTTTTAAACATTTTCCCCGATCACCCCCTCTATGAAATTTTAGTACCACAGATATACTGTGTATCTATCTGTTTGTATACTATATCTGTGATATATACTTAAAAGGGGCCACTTTTTTTTTTACCCCCATAATCAATTTTTACTCCTTTGAGAATTCATGCCTTAGGGTAAATAAAGAAGCCTACCACATGCCACAGTCTAAGGAAGGAACCTATGAATGAAACAAACCTACAGGAGAGAACCTCACTGACCAACTTAATCTTTCTTTCATGAGTATGGATAGACAGCCAAAACTCAACAAATCTAAGGGAAAACAAAAGATGAAAAAACAAACAACAAAAATAACCAAAGAGAGGGCAGAGATGCAAGCCCAGAGGGTAAAGGTCCCAACCACAGAGGATTATTCCCAGGTCTTAAAATCTAGTGGTATTTCCCCAGCTGGTTTTTAAAGTTACTTGGGACTTGTGACTGCTTTCTTTTCTTTCTATTTTCTCCCTTTTGAACAGAAATGACTAATAACTGTCATCCTAAGGCTGTCCCACCACTGTATTTTTGGAATAGGTAACTATTTTTCTGGTTTCACAGGTCCACAATAAGAGAGCTTCATCCATACTTGATGTATATAATTTATCAATAGATATGAAATATGGGACTTCTGAGCTGATGAGATTTAGATGAGACTCTGAACTCTGAATTGATACTGTAAGAAGGATAAGACCTTTGGGGACCTTGAGGTGGGGTTAATGTATTTTACATGTGAGATGGATATGGATCACAGAGGCCAGAGCGAGGACTATAGTAGGCAAGATTTTGGCCCCCATCCTCTCTACTCCCTGCAGTTACTCCTGTACACATCTCACTACATGGGAAACGAGTTAGGAACTTTAAAACAGGGAGATTATCATAGATTATACGGGTAGGCACAAATGCAAATCACATGGGCCCTTAAAAAAGAGGAAGGCAGAAGATCAAGGATCAGCAGAAGAGGCAGGAGAGATTTAAAGCTTGAGAGGGACTCAACCTTCCATTGCTGTTTCTGATATGAAGTGGACCATAACCGAAAGAATGTGAGTGGTCTCTAAAAGCTGAGAATGACTCCCCTCTCCCAAGTCAATAGCCAGGAGGAAAAGGGACCTCAGTCCTTACAACCACTTGAAAATCAATTCTGCCAACAATAGGCATAATCAAGGAAATGGTTTCTCTCCTAAAGCTTCCAGCAAGGAACAGCCCTGCCAATAGATTTTGGCCTTGTGAGACTGCACAGACTCGGCCTAGCCCACTGAATTTCTGACCTATGGAAACTGTAAGATGCTAAACCCGTGGTAATTTCTTAATTGGCAATCAAAAGCCAACACAAGAACTGCTACACCAATTTTGCAGATCAGAAATCTTAAGCACAGAGAGTTTAAGTAACTTGCTCAAGATCACATTACCAGTAACTACTGATGCTGAGATTCAACCCCAAGTAGTGTGGCTTGTGTTCTTAACCATAAAGAAGACAACATGATCAAGAAGGAACAGAGATAGCTGAGCATCTAGAATGAAACTTGAAGACTTTCTTTGGCAGAAGCTAAAACACACAGAACAACATTCCTCCTTTATAGTTTCAACAAATCACTTGGTTCACAACTAAGTTATAGTTATATATATATATAATTATAATATAGCAGATGCTATTGTTTAAAATCACTTTTAAAATCAATTTATAGTCAAAACAGTCTAAATTATAGATATATAACTAAGTATAAACAAAACTCTGATAAGGTAAAAATAATAACATCACAAGTTAACAAAAATTAGAAGATGGAGGAGGAAAGATAAAAGGAATGTTAGATACACTAATTCCCTGATCTTTGAAAACAGTAAGATACAGATACTACCTAAAGTTGATAAATCAAGAAATAATGATATAAGTGAGAAAATGACATTGGTATAAAAATTAACTTGTAAAGATGGTTTTCTGAGGATTTTGGAAAGGGATAGATATTTTACTTTTCATTTTGTGCGTTTCTCTGCTTTTTTTAAAACCATGGACATGTATTACATCTGTAACTCTTAAATATATTTAGTAAACACGCCTGGATGTGCGTCAGGTCAGGTTCTCTGGGAATCAGACCCAAGACTGAGTTAGAAGGTGAAGAAATTCATCATGAAAAATGCCTATTAAGTATGAAGGGGAGGGACTTCCCTGGCAGTCCAGTGGTTAAGACTCTGCACTTCCAATGCAGGGGGCACGGGTTGGATCCCTGGTCCAGGAAGTAAGATCCCACATGCTGTGCAGTCAAAAGAAAAAGAATTAAGGGGAGAATGAGCAGGAGCTGAATAGGCAGAGAAAGCCTTCAGGCTGCAATGCAGGTCTGACTATAGTGCCTGAGCCTCAGACCAGTGCAGCTCCAGTCTGCCAGCCCAACAGGGAGCTTAGGCACAAAGACTGCCTTAAAGAAGTCCCACGTTGGGAAGAAACAACTAGACCCTAGTATCCTGCTGTGCTCAGTTACTGGCAGGGAGCTGCCCAGGAAGAATGTGGCTATGGCTTAATGCTGCAGCATATCCCAAAGGCTCTGTGGCCTGGAGGCTGACAGTTAACAACATTCCTTAAAGGTAGGTTTCCTCCAAGGGAGATCTAAGCAGAACACCTATAGGGCTGTCACAGACGCCATATAAGGGAATACTTTGCAGCCGTTAAAAATGTTAGCGAGTGCTAATTTTCCATTACACTTCCTAAAAGAAGCCCTAGAGTTCTTCAGAGGTATCTCAAAGGCAGATTTTTCAGGCTAGTGAAGAAAGCCAAATACTGAAGTTTTGTATTTCCATCCCACTTTCAACAAAGCAGCTCCACTTTTATCTGCTTTATTTACTACATTTCTCCCTAAAATCAGTTTGAACAAATGACTGCAATGCTAAAAAGAATTCAAAAAACCCAAAAATTCAAAAAACATCTCTGAGACTTCCCTGGTGGCGCAGTGGTTAAGAATCCGCCTGCCAGTGCAGGGGACACGGGTTCAATACCTGGTCCGGGAAAATCCCACATGCTGCAGAGAAACAAAGCCTGTGCACCACAACTACTGAGCCTGCGAGCCCCAACTACTGAGCCTGTGCGCCACAACTACTGAAGCCCATGTACCCTAGAGCCCGTGTGCTGCAACTACTGAGCCCACGTGCTGCGACTACTGAAGCCCACATGCCTGGAGCCCGTGCTCCGCAACAAAAGAAGCCACCGCAATGAGAAGCCCGTGTGCCGCAATGAAGAGTAGCCACAACTAGAGAAAGCCGGCACGCAGCAACAAAGACCCAAAGCAGCCAAAAAAACAAAAAAAAAAGCATATGTCACAAAAAGTAACTTTTAATTGAAAAAAATAACCAATGTGTGTTTAGAATTAACACTTGTGCTTGTGTGTAAACCTGTAACACAAACAAAAAAGACTAGAAGGATAAACTTCAAAATGTTATAATAGAAGTTACCTACTGGATAGTGAGATTATAACTTTTTCCTTTTTTGCTTACTTGTATTTTCTATACTTTTTACGATTCCCATTACAAGATCTTGGTAATCAGGAAAAGTAAGCTCTCTTAAAAATTTGTTTAAAAAAAAGCCCTGAACTGAAAACTTGTCTCTTCCCACAACCTCAGATCTATATTACTACAAAAAAATTATTTGGCCTCTTACTAATAACAAAAAAAATCACATTTACAAGGCCAGACAAAGACAAAAGCGCTTATATGTGGAATCTGGGAAAAAACAAACAAGAAACAAATGAACCTCTATACAAAAAAAGAAATAGACCCACAGACTTAAAAAACAAACTTATGGTTACCAAAGAGAAAGGGGGGGGGGGGCGCGTGCGGTAGATAAAGTAGGAGTTTGGGATTAACATATATACGATATTGGGTTGGCCAAAAGGTTCCTTCGGTTTTTAAGTAAAAATAAAGACACATTTTTCATTTTCACCAAGAATTTTATTGAACAACATATTCACGGTTTTGTTCCACTACCTTCTGCCATTTTTCAGGCAACTTTGTAATTCCATTCTCCCAGAACTTTTTAACTTTTTGAGCAAAGAACTGTTCCAGGTGCCTTTTACAGTCTTCCAGGGAACTGAAATTTTTGCCATTAAGAGAATTTTGTAAAGACCGAAATAAATGGAAATCCAAAGGTGCAACATCTGGTGAATATGGCACATGAATCAGAACTTCCCAGCCCAGCTGTAACAGTTTTTGCCCGGTCATCAAAGAAACACAGGGTCTTGCATTATCCTCATTGAAGAGTATGTGTTTTCTGTTGACTAATTCTGGATGCTTTTCGTCAAGTGCTACTTTCAGCTGGTCTAATTGGGAGCAGTACTTGTTGGAATTAATTGGTTTTCTGGAAGGAGCTCATAATAGAGGACTCCTTTCCAATCCCACCATATACAAAACATCACCTTCTTTGGATGAAGACCAGCCTTTGGTGTGGCTGGTGGTGGTTCATTTTGCTTGCCCCACAATCTCTCCCATTCCACATTATTGCACAGTATCCACTCTTCATCGCCTATCACTATTTGTTTTAAAAACGTTAACGTTCACATGTCAGTAGAGAATTGCATGGGGAAATATGGTCAAGAAGATTTTTTTCACTTAACTTATGTGGAACCCAAACATCAAAGTGATTCACAAAACCAAGCTGGTGCAAATGATTTTCAACGTTTGACTTGGATATTTTGAGTATGTCGGCTATCTCCCGCGTGGTATAACATTGACTGCTCTCAATTAATGTCTTGATTTGATCGCTATCAACTTCAACTGGTCTACCCGACCTTGGAGCATTGTCCAGCAAGAAATCTCCAGCACGAAACTTCAAAAACCACTTCTGACACGTTCGATCAGTCACAGCACCTTCTCCATACACTGCACAAACCTATTTTGTTTCAGTTGTGTTTTTTTACCTTTCTTGAAATAATACAGCATAATATGCTGCAAATGTTTTTTTTCCCATCTTCAATATTAAAATGGCTACACAAAAATTCACCAATTTTGATAAGTCTTTTTTTAAATGCACACTGATATGACAGCTGTCACATACAATCTAACGAAATTGTTTCAAATGAAGTTAAAAACAACTAAGCTCTACTAGAGCCATCTTACAGAAAAAAATCAAACTTTTTGGGCAACTCAATACTATATATAAAATAGATAACCAACAAGGACCTACTGTATAGCACAGGGAACTATACTCGATATTTTAAATATTTCCCAATATTGAACCAATACAGGAAAAGAATCTGAAAAAAATAGATATATATCTATGTATAACTGAATCACTCTTCTGTACACCTAAAACTAACACAATATTGTAAATCAACTATACTTCAATTAAAAAAAAAGAAAGCAATATGCTTATCCTCCCAAAAAAATCATATTTACAAATTATAACATTCACTTCAAAGAACACTCTACCCATTAAGGAACAACACATGCATTTAATTATTCCAAATAATATCTTTACGTTCAACTAGTGAAATCATAGCACTTATTGCTAGCACACAAATAACTAAAACATATTACATAATTTTCAGGAAATTTTCAATGATTTGAATATATGTGTCAGCAACAATTTACAGTAAAATTATTCACTAATCATTTCAATTTTACAGATTCATTCAACATTAGCAGCAATGTATGTAGTAAAAAAGCACATAATTTCACATTACTCTCTTGGTTTTTCCACCCCTGTAGCCAAAAAAGATTCTAGTATTCCCATTTAATAAATGCAGAATTTGGTGTATGAGGCCAAGGTCACCAAGCAATTAAGTGGCAATGCCAGGGGAAAACACTGATTCATAATTGATTTTTAGACTACACTGGTAAGGCTCTTGCAAAATTCACGCACTCCTCCCGTACTCTAATTTACCCAAATAAAAATACATTCACTTTAAAGAAAAAAGCTACAACTCTAGATTTTTTCTTTTTTTTTTTTAATCAACTTGTACTTTGAAGAAAAATCATGTATCCCAGTACATGTTGGGATAAATGTTAACTGACACCACAAAGAGTTTCAATAATGGATGGATTTTCCAGCTCTTGGTGAACTGTTTATTTTTGTTTTGCATTTATAAAGACTATGCCAGAAAGAACACAAAAACAAAGAGGCTCAAGTTTTTAATGGGATTTTTTTCTCTTTAAAATAAATTACCAAAAATGTGTATATACCTTATAGCTCATGTTTTTTTCTCTTCCAGATGCTTCATATATCTATGACAGGTACTATCTCATACTCTATTTGGTTCTCAATACAGCCTACTATTATCTTCACTGATGCAGATGGATAGGAAGTAAAGGACAAAGCTAATGTCTGGACCCAACATATCTCTAGATAACTCCTTAGACAGAACTAAGAAAAATGTAAAGATAAACTAAGAAATACTTGAAAAACAGAAGGGCTACTGAAGAAGAATTTTAATGAGAAAGTAATATACTGAAATGGTGAACAAATACAAATGATGTCAAGTGCAGAAAAAACGAGATAAGGGAATAAATTAATATTCTCATCTCCAGTGCTTTATGAGGTGGTAGGAAGTTGAGCTGCTGAAACAAGAGCTGACTCACATAACCCATTCAAATAAAACACATTTCTATAATTTCACTCAAATAAATATGCAGAAACACTTTTTTTTTCCTCCCCTCTTTGGTTACTGCTTACCAAAGCAAAGATCTCCCTGACCTGGAGCTGGCATTCTAGCCAACATACATGAGCCTAACCAGAATAATAGAAATGTCATGAGAATTCAGATTAGCCCACAAAAATGAAGTCCACAAACTGAAAATCATTGCTCCTGCTAAACGTATCAGTTAAGACGGAAACAGCATTTTTAATGGATGTATGTGCACACACAGATATGTGTGTTTCAATACAAAAAATATCTTAAATTTCCGAAGTGAGGGTTAAAAAGTAAATAAGGATACATAATGAAAAGTAAGACTCCTACAACCCCTTATCCTAGAGGCAATTAGACCCACAATTGTAACCAATTGTGTCGGTTATCTTTTCAAATGCATTATATGCCTAAACAGACATATATGTATATATTAGGAGTAATTTTTTTAAGCATTGCAATTTAGAGAGAGAAAAAAACTGTGACAAAATTTTGCTATTTTGTATTTTTGACATCCACATACTTCTGTTAAAACTTTACCACAAAACAGAAATTAACAAAGTGTTATCACCAAGATGTAAAAATCAACAACTGGAGAACTTGGAACAAGGTAAGCACTGAGCAAGTGTACCAACCACTCCACTCCACCCCAAAACATACATACACACCCGCCTAGGCAAAAGAAGAAACAAAGAGAATTAGTATAGCAGATAAACTTCAGATTTGGAATACAAGAGCACTGTTAGACAAAGGAGATAAACTTCATATTTTGAATACAAGAACATTGTTAGACAAAGGCCACAGTGAAGAAGCTGCCTAAACTAGTAATTCCGATAAAAGGAAAAACAGACTACGCAGAGCATACCAACATGGAGTATTCAGGTCCTGAGAAATGAAAATTATCTTAAATGCTTCATTAATTTATGGTTAAACATTTTTTGCACAGATAGTTTATAAGTAATGTTGTGTACTTTATATGTTCCCACTAAAGTAGAAACATAAATTCAATTTTTTTCCACTGTTAGTGATGATGAATCTGATCATTTAGTTAATAAGATGGTAAGATTTACCAGATCTTTCCCTTTACAATTTGTGGAATGATATTGTTGCCCAAAGTATCTTTCATGTAATGGTGTTAGAATCCATTGATGATCCTTATCTGAATCAGTTATTTCATTAGTGATTGCAAAATGGTAATTTTCTAATTCTTTTTTATTTCTTTCCCATTTATTCACTGGCATTTTTCTATTAAAAAAAAAAACTTCCACCGACAAGCAAGGATAAACTATAGCTCTGCCTAAAAATGCAGCAGAAATGCTTAATTCTTTACCTTTACTTAACCGTTTTTTCAGAATAAGGAGTTTCTCCTATGTACATTCCTAGAGTAGCAAGTCAGTTTCTCTCTCTTTCTGTCTTTCCGAGTAGCCCTGTGGATCCACAGATTTTCTATAATCAATTACAGTTATTCTTTTTGATGTTAAAATTGTTCCAAATTTACCCAGTGGGTTTTTTTCATGCACAGGGAAAAAATTGGAGACCAAGAACTGTGTCATCTAATGGGCAGGCTTTGAAGTGGAAAATTTCCCCCTTTCTCCTTAGATATTAGTTATGAAAAAAGATTAAAATATTGAGGTAGTGACACTGTAGCATATACATACAACTTATAATAGGGGCTGTGGGACCCAATTACATTACAATTTTCTAAATCCTACATCAAGCAGTCATTTCTGATGACCTAAATTCATCTTTGTTTAACCTTCTACTCCTTTTAGATCTTACCACATGTGTTCTAATGTATTATAAAATGTATGATCTAATAATTATATAATTATAATGTATTATAATTAGCACCGTTTTTCCTCCCAAAAATGAAATAAGAAATGAAATGTCTCTTCATCCTGGGCTCAGAATATACTCGACATTATCAGAGGATGAAGAGATTTTACAGTATAAACTAATTATAACAAGATTTTCAGCAAACACAGTCATTCAATGTTTTCAGTTCACAAGGAATACAGAAAAGAGAGGATCAAGTTAAAGAACATCTCTGAAACAAAGAAAAAACAGGTTGGGATGTTTTAAAAATAAGCAGCCTTGTCTAGTAAAGAAGTCAATATCTTAGAGGGAAAAGAGCATGAGGTATTCTAGATTACAAGAGAACAAAGACATAACAACCATGGGCCTTGACGTGGTCCATTACTCATACAAGGGGAGGAAAAGACACTATGAAAGACTTTTGGAATCAACTGGGTAAATCTGAACACGAACTAAGTATCATAGTAAAATATCACTCTTATTTTTCTTAGACATGATAATGGTAGTCATATACAGAAATGACATTTTTAGGCAATGTAGACTGACATATTTATGGCAATGAAAACTTATGTCCAAAGACTTCTAGACAAATTTCAAGAAGTTTATTTCTAATAGCCAAAAATCGGTAACAACCTAAGTGTCCAACAACAGGTGAATAGATGTACTGAATATATCCATACAACAGAATGCTACGCACCAATAAAAAAGAGAGAACTCCTGATACATGCAACAATGTGCATGACTTTTAAAAGACAATGCCTCACCAAAAGAAACCAGAAGCAAAAGTATATACTTATGATTCTATATATTCTATTTAAAAATTCTGTCGCATATACTGACAGAAAGCTGAACTGTAGATGCCTGAGATAAGAGTGGTGGCGTATATGACTGGGAGGAAACATGACAAAACTTTCTGGAGGGCTAAAAACGTTTTTCATCTTGATTGTGGTGGTGGTGGTTACAAAAACCTACGTATTTGTCAAAACTACAACCATGCACTTAAAATTCAAACATTTATAAACACTATCCACAATAAAGTTGATTTTAAGAAATAAGTAACAAAAAAAAATCCTATTCACAATTGCAACAAGAAGAATACCGAGAAATAAATTTAACAGAGGAAAAAGACTTGTACATTTTAAACTACAAGACACTGATGAGAGAAATGGAAGATGACACAAATAAATGGAAAGATATACCATGCTCATGAATTAAAAGAATTAATACTGTTAAAATGTCCATACTACTCAACGCAATCTACAGATTCAGTGCAATCCCTATCAAAATTCCAATGGCATTTTTCACAGAAATAGAACGAACAATCCTAAAATTTGTATGGAACCACAGGACATCATGAAGAACCAGAGCAATCTTAAGAAAGTATAACAAAGCTGGAGGCATCACACTCCCTAATTTCAAAACAGTATGACACTGGCATCAAAACACACACACAAATCAACGAAACAGAATACACAGCCCAGAAATAAACTGAGGAATATACGGTCAATTAACTTATGACAAAGGAGTCAAAAATATGCAATGAGGAAAGAACAATCTCAATAAATAGTGTTGAGAAAACTGGACAGCCACATGCAAAAGAATGAAACTGGACCACCATCTTACATCATTCGCAAAAATTAGCTCAAAATGATTAAAGAATTGAATGTAAGACCTGCAACCGTAAAACTCCTAGAAGAAAATAAAGGTGGTAAGATCCTTGACATTAGTCTTGGCAATGATTTTTTGGATTTGATACCACAGGCAAAGGCAACAAAAGCAAAAACAAACAAGTGGGACAATATCAAACTAAAAACCTTCTATACAGCAAAGGAAACCATCAACAAAATAAAAAGGCAACCTACTGTATGGGAGAAAATATTTGTAAACCATATTCTTGATAAGGGGTTAATATCCAAAATATATAAAGAATTCATACCACTCAATAGCAAAAAAAAAAAAAAATCCAATTTAAAAATGGGCAGAAGATCTGAATAGATATTTTTCCAAAGACATACACATGGCCAACAGGTACATGAAAAGACACTCAACATAACTAACCATCAGGGAAATGCAAATCAAACCAAAATGAGATATCACTTCACATCTGTTAGAACGGCTATTATCAAAAAGAGAAAAAATAAGTCTTGGTGAGAATGTAGAGAAAAGGGAACTCTTGTATACTGTTGGTAGGTATATAAATTGGTGCAACCACTATGGAAAACAGTATAAACGTTCCTCAAAAAATTAAAAATAGGAACTACCACATGATCCAGCACTTCCACTTCTGGGTATCTGTCCAAAGGAAACGAAAACACTGTCTCGAAGAGATCTACATTCCCATGTTCATTGCAGCATTATTTAGAATAGCCAAGATATGGGAGGAAGCAACTTAGGTTGCATGTTACATAAAGAAAACATGATATATATAGATAGATATGACTGTACATGTATATATGTGCACACACATATATATCTATATATATGCAATTAAATATTATTCACCTATAAAAAAGAAGAAAATCTTGTCATTTGTGAAAAATGGATGGACTGTGGGGGCATTGTAAGTCAGACAGAGAAAGACAAATAATACTACACGATCTCTTAAATGTGGAATCTAAAAAATTAAAAACAAAACAGAACACCAAACTCATAAATATAGAGAGGGGATTGGTGGTTGTCAGAGGCAGGGGGTCAGGGTGGGCAAATGGATGAAGGTCACCAAAAGGTACAAACTTCCAGTTATAGAATAAGTAAGTCCAGGGGATTTAATATACAGCATGGTGACTACAGTTAATAATGTTGTATTATATATTTGAAAGTTACTGAAAATTTTAAAAGTTCTTATCACAAAAAAAAAATTGTGTAACTATTTCTGTTGATGTTTACTAGACTTATTTTGTGCAATATATACAAATATCAAATCATTATGTTGTATATCTGAAACTAATATAATGTTACACATCAATTACATCTCAAAAAAGGGAGCACTAATAAAAAATACTTTCTTAATTGCGGTGATTGATGTTTTCACAGATGTACACTTAAGTCAAAATTTAATAAACTGTACAATTTAATACGTACACGTTATTGTTGTCAATTCTAATTCAATAAAGCTGTTAAAAACAAAGCTAAATGAAGTCTTGAATAATTAGTTCCCTCTTCCCCTTTCCATAATAAACAAATGCTACAAACAACCCCTGAAAATGTAGACTACTTTAAAAGAAAAAAACTAAGTGAACTGGGAAAACAACTTGAATATAATTGAGACTACGAAAGCAACAACAGATGTCTTTTTTAACTGTGAAACGCTAAATGATATTAGTTTAAATAAGGACCTAGATGGGAAAGCTGATGTGCCAGGAAGTTTCAGACCCAAATCTCACTACCCACCACTTCCTTTTCCCCAACCAACTTCCAGCCAAGAGTGACCATTTAACAAGGTCCAACCTTGAGATCTGAAGACTACTTTGGAGTTACTGATACAATCACTGTTGCTTCCCCTTCCTCTATCTTCCAGTGCTTGGAGCCATATCAACCATATGCAAACATGAAAAAGAAGCCAAAAATTAATCATGGAGATACCTGTTCTGATATCACTGTACCAGTGAAGCAATACAAGCCAATTATGTAAGAAAAATGAAGCCTTAATTTATCAAGCCAGGGTAGTCTGGTTTTCTGTTACCTAATACCAAATTCAACGCTAACTGATACAAATAAATACAGTCACCATTTCTTTTTAAACACTGAGATATAATTGACACATCATAAAATTCACCCTTGTATACTTTAAATACACAATTCAGTAGTTTTTAGTTTATTCACCAGGTTGTATAATCATCACCACTATCTAATTCCAGAACATTTTCATCATCTGCAAAAGATACCCTACACCCATTAGCAGTAACTTCTCCTATCCATAGCCCCTGACAATCATTAATCTACTTTCTGCCTCTCTGGATTTGCCTATTCTGGTTTTCATATAAATGGAATCATACACTATGTGAACTGGGTTTGGCTCTTTTTACTTAGCATAATGTTTTCAAGGTTAATCTATATTAACTAAAGCAGGAATCATTACTTCATTCCTTTTTATGGCTAAATAATATTTTGTTGTATACCACATTTTCTTTATCCATTTACCACCTGATGGTTGGAGACAAAAGCAATATACAAAAGTCAATAGTTTTTGTGCTGGAGAAAGAAATGGAAATGAGATTAAAACGTTCTCATTACAACAGCAGCAAGACCTATATAATACTTTTGAATGAATTAAATAATTTGGCACTAAATATAAATTTAAGGAAACTATACATTCTTATCAAAATCATAAGCACTATCATATATTTAGAAAGCACTATCATAGGCATGTCAGTTGTCCCCTATATTAAGTAATGAATTTCATGTAACTCAAATTAGCATCCAAATAATTTTTATATTATTATATTTTTAAGGAAGAAATGACCACATTTATATATAAGAACTAATGCTGCAAACCAGACAAAGATGAAAAACAAGGGTAACTTGGAACGTGCTTCAAATATGAAAACATTATTGTCACAGAAAACAACTCAATAAAGTATTAATATAGAAACAGAACAGTATCAATAAAATAATAAACTGAGAAAGAGTGCCATAAAAATGAAAATTTTGAATAAAATAAGGGCAATCATTCAAGTCAGTGGGAATGGATGGCTTAATTAAATATTTTTAAAGTGCTGGTAATATTGAAGAAAAACTGGGTGCTCTAATGTTATAAGACATACAAAAATAAACTCAAGACAAATGTGAAGTGTAAAAGATAAAAATCTTGCAGGAAAAAAAGCTGAGAAACATTCACAATTCAAAACTAAAAAGTATAAAGGGGTTCGCATAAAAAAGTTTTTGGGAAAAATAAAAACATCTGCAACAGAGGTAATGAAGTATTAATGTTTTAACACACAGTGAGCTCTTACAATCTGTAAAAGACAAACAACCCAAATAGAATTTGGGCAAAGGATATCAAAATAACAATTCACGAAAGAGGAAAATTACATGTCCACACATGTAAGAAAAGATGCCCAATCTCATCAGTACTCAGGGAAATTCAAATTAAAAATAACAATGAGGGCTTCCCTGGTGGCGCAGTGGTTGAGAGTCCGCCTGCCAATGCAGGGGACACGGGTTCGTGCCCCGGTCCGGGAAGATCCCACATGCCGCGGAGCGGCTGGGCCCATGAGGCATGGCCGCTGAGCCTGCACGTCCGGAGCCTGTGCTCTGCAACGGGAGAGGCCACAACAGTGAGAGACCCGCGTACCGCAAAAAAAAAAAAAAAAAAAAACAATGAGATAAACATTACACCTATTGGGCTGGCAAATGTTTAAAAAGCTATAGCCCAATTCCTAGCAATGAAGTAGGAAAAAGTATTCTCACACACTGCTAGTGGAAAATTTTGGTAGAAAGCAATTTGGCAACATCTACTTAAATAAAAAATATAAAAACCCTTAAACCCAGCAATTCTACTTCTGGAAATCTATCCCACACAAATAAAAGCATCTGGAAGTAAGAACATATATTCAAAGATGCAACACTGTTTAAAGTGGCAAAAAACTAGAAAGACAATATTGGATAAATGTGGGAATGGCTAAATAAATTTTATATAACACACCATGAAGCAGTCTTCTGGCGTCATGAAAATAATGAATAAAAGTTATGGACAGACAGCAGAGTTATTCCTTAGATGGGGGATTTCTCTAAGGTACTATTAGTGAAAACGGAAAGATGCAGAGAAGTATATATAATGATCCCACCTTTTTAAACTCATCATCACAGCAAGCCTATATATGTAATTGGGAATACAAATATCTGTATAAGCTATACGAAAAGAGACATAAATATGGAGCAATATATTATACTGTGCTATATACACAGTTAGAATGAAAGTAGTTCTGATGCAGTGAGAAGGGAAAGTTTAGAGCTAAGCCAAAAAGAATGGCACAGGAGGATAAATTCTCATTTGTCTTTATGTAAAAATTATAAAGTATTTTTTATTTTAAGCAGACATGTCAAGATACAAATTTTATCCAATATAAGAATTAAAGAATTACACTTACATATAATAAAGAAAACTAAGCATTGCTTGTTGTAACACACACAATAATTTAATACATGGTAAAAATATATGAATAAGAACTATCAATTAAATTATATAGAGGAAAATAAAATCATTTAAAGTTGTAATCTGACTAAAAATATATTAACCTGGGAATTATAGTTCAAAATGCTACAAAATGACAACTTTACCCATGCCCTACTTGCAAAATATGCCTCTTTTATGCTAGAACTGAAAAGTGTATCAAACTCACCAATATTTAATTGTATGATTTAAATGCAGCTTTCATATGTGAAATTAAGCCATTCAGTTATACTATGGATCTGCCTGTAGCCTTAGGGGAACAGCATACTCCCTTAAATCAGGCATAATCCAAGCAAGGCAGTATATAGGCATGAGGTCATAAAATACGAACTGAAATACCAGGTTATACAAACTTTCTATAAAATTAATATAGCCTCTGTCATTTACTAACACTGGCACTATATAAACAAAGATAACTTCATCTTTTAAAATGTTTTAAGACTCAGCTAAACAATGGCGTACTGAAAGAATTATACACCTTAACCAAATGGGATTTATTCCTAGAAAGCAAGAATGGATCAACATATTAAAATCAATCAATGTGGAACTTCCCTGGTAGCACAGTGGTTAAGAATCTGCCTGCCATGTCCAAGGGGACATGGGTTCAAGCCCTGGTCTGGGAAGATGCCACAGAGCAACTAATCCCATGCACCACAACTACTGAGCCTGAGCCCTAGAGCCCGTGAGCCACAATTGCTGAGCTCACGTGCCACAGCTACTGCAGCCAGCATGCCTAGAGCCCATGCTCCACAACAA
Source organism: Globicephala melas (assembly GCF_963455315.2). Lineage (NCBI taxonomy): Eukaryota > Metazoa > Chordata > Mammalia > Artiodactyla > Delphinidae > Globicephala > Globicephala melas. The sequence continues at coordinate 128,220,178 of NC_083317.1, read as the reverse complement.
GAGAAGCCACTGCAATGAGAAGCCCACACACTGCAACGAAGAGTAGCCCCCACTTGATGCAACTAGAGAAAGCCCATGTGCAGCAACGAAGACTCAACGGAGCTAAAAATAAATTTAAAAATTTATTTTAAAAAATCAATCAATGTAATACACCACATTAACAAATGAAAGGGAAAAATTACATGATGATTTCAAATGATATAGAAAAAGCACTTGACAAACTTCAACACCATTTGAAATTAGAAACTCAACAAACTAGGAATAGATGGAAATATCTTAATATGATAAAGGCCATATATGAAAAACCCACAGCTAATATCAGACTTAATAGTGAAAGGCTGGAAACTTTTCTCTAAAATCTGGAAGGAGTTAAGGATCCCTACTTTCACCACTTCATTTCAACACAGTACTAGAAACCACAGCAATTACGCAAGAAAAACAAATAAATGGCATCCAAATAGGAAAACAAGTAAAACTGTGTGTACATCACATAATATTATATGTAGAAAATCCTAAAGATTCCACACAAAAAAAAAAGCTTTCAGTACTAATTTTAAAGACTTAGGGCTTCCCTGATGGCACAGTGGTTGAGAGTCCGCCTGCCAATGCAGGGGACACGGGTTTGTGACCCGATCCGGGAAGATCCCACATGCTGCAGAGCGGCTAGGCCCGTGAGCCACGGCCACTGAGCCTGCGTGTCCAGAGCCTGTGCTCCGCAACGGGAGAGTCCACAACAGTGAGAGGCTCGCGTACTGCAAAAAAAATAAATAAAAATCTAGCAAACTTACATGATACAAAATAAACACACAAATATAAGCTGTGTTTCCATATACTGAGTATGAACAATTTGAAAATGAACAATTCCATTTACAGTATCATCAAAAATAAAATAATCCTTAAAAAACTAATATCAGAGCTACCTGCAATCCCGCTCTTGGGCATATATCTGGAGAAAAACATAATTTGAAAAGATACATGTACCCCAATGTCCACTGCAGCACTACTTATAACAGCCAAGACAGGAAGCAACCTAAGTGTCCATTGACATATGAATGCATAAAGAAGATGTGGTGTGTGTGTGCGTGTGTGTACAAAATGGAATATTACTCAGCCATAAACAAAGAATGAAATAGGGGCTTCCCTGGTGGCGCAGCAGTTGAGAGTCCGCCTGCCGATGCAGCAGACGCAGGTTCGTGCTCCGCAACAGGAGAGACCACAACAGTGAGAGGCCCGCATACAGGAAAAAAAAAAAATGTAATAATGTCATTTGCAGCAACATGGATGAACCTAGAGATTATCAAACTAAGTGAAGTAAGCCAGAGAAAGGCAAATGTTATATATCATTTACATATGGAATCTAAAAATAATGATACTAATGAACTCATTTACAAAACAGAAATAGACTCACAGACATAGAAAACAAACTTATGGTTACCAAAGGGGAAGGGGGGAGGGATAAATTAGGAGCTTGGGATTAAAATATACACACTTCTATAAATAAAGTAGATAACCAACAAGGACCTACTGTATAGCACAGGGAACTATACTCAATATCTTGTAGTAACCTATAATGGAAGAGAATGTAAAAAATGAATATATATATTTATGTATGTATAACTGAATCACTTTGCTGTACACCAGAAATTAACACAACATTGTAAATCAACCGTATTACAATAAAAAAAATTTTTTTAATTTATTTATTTATTTTTGGCTGCATTGGGTCTTCGTTGCTGCGTGCAGGCTTTCTCTAGTTGTGGTGAGTAGGGGCTATTCTTTGTTGCAGTGTGTGGGCTTCTCACTGCAGTGGCTTTTCTTGTTGCGGAGCATGGGCTCTAGGCATGCGGGCTTTAGTAGTTGTGGCTTGCGGGCTCTAGAGTGCAGGCTCAGTAGTTGTGGCACACGGGCTTAGGTGCTCCATGGCATGTGGGATCTTCCTGGACCAGGGCTCGAACCCGTGTCCCCTGCATTGGTAGGAGGATTCTTAACCACTGCACCACCAGGGAAGTCCCTCAATAAAAAATTTTTTTAAATAAAAAATAAAACTGGCAAACTGAAAAAAAAATAAAATACTTAAGAACAAATGTAACAAGCAAAAGGCTTATATACTAAAAACTACAAAAAGTTGTTGAAAGAAATTAAAGAAGAAATGAACGATCCAGCAATTCTACTTCTGAGTATACACCAAAAACAAAAGCAGGCTATCAAAGAGATACATGTATACCCACATTCAGAGCAGCATTACTCACAACAGCACTTGGAAGCAATCCAAGTGTCCATTGATGGGTGAATAGATAATGATACAATATATACATGTAATGGAATATTATTCAGCCTTAAAAAGAAAGAAAATTCTGACACATGTTATAACATGGATGAACCCTGAGGACATTATGCCAAGTGAAATAGACTAGTCACAAAAAGACAAATAGCATATGATTCCACTTATATAAGATACCTAGAGTAGTCAAATTCATAGAGACAGTAAAACAGTGGCTGCCAAGGGCTGTGGAGAGTGAGAAATACAAGGTTGTTGTTTAATCAATATGGAGTTTCAGTTTTGCAAGATGGAAAGAATTCTGAGATTGATTATACAACAATATGGAAGTACCAAATACTATTGAAATGTGCACTTAAAAATTATGATGGTAAATTTTACATTATGTGTACTTTAACACAATTTTTTTTAAAAAACCTACAGCTAATCTCATACTTAATGTTGAGAAAGCAGACACTTTCCCACTAAGATCAGGAACAAGGCAAAGATGTCCTGTCATCACTCTTTTTAAACACTGTTCTAGAAACCCTGGCTAATGCAATAAAACATGGAAAGGAAATAAAAGGTATATGGATTGGGAAAGAAGAAACAGAACTGCCTTTATTCACAGATGAAATGATTGTCTATGCAGAAAATCTGAAAGAACAGACAAAAAACTCCTGTATAATAAGCAATTATAGCAAGGTTGCAGGATACAAGGTTAATATACAAGTCAATTGCTTTCCTATATTCCAGCACTGAACAAGTGGAATTTTAAATTCAAAACATAATGCCATTTATATCAGCACCAAAAAATGAAATACTTAGGCACAAATCTAAAAAGCTATACACAAGATCTACATGAGGAAAACTAATCATGATGAAACTGATGAAAGAAATCCAAGAACTAAATAAATGGAGAGCTATTCCATGTTCATGGATAGGAAGACTCAATACTGTCAAGATATCAGTTCTTCCCAACTTGAGCTATAGATTCAACACAACCCCAATCAGAATCAACAAATTACTCTATGTATATCACAAACTCATTCTAAAGCTTAAACAGGTAGGCAAAAGACCCAGACGAACCAACACAGTATTAAAGGAGAAGAACAAAGTCAGGGTGACTGACACCACCCAACTTTAAGACCTGCTTTAAATCTACAGTAATCAAGATAGTATGATACTGGCAAAAGAATAGACAGCTAGATTAAGAAAATATTACAGAGAGCCCAAAAATAGACCCACACCAATATAGTCACAACTGATCTCTGACAAAGGAGCAAGGGTGACACAATGGAGAAAAAAGTAAATGTTTTCAACAAATGGTGCTGGAACAAATGGACTTCCACATGCCAAATTAAAAATAAATAAAAAATAAATCTAGACACAGATCTTACGTTCTTCACCAAAATTAACTCAAAATAGATCACAGGCCTATATCTAAAATGCCAAAGTATAAAACTCCTGGAAGATAACATAGGAGAAAATCTAGATGATCTTGCATTTGGAGAGAACTTTTTAGATACCACACCAAAGGCACAATTCATAAAAGGAAAAAATTGGTAAGTTGGACTTTGATAAATTAAAAACTTCTCCTCTGCAAAAGACACTCTCAAGAGAATAAGCAAAGTCACAGACTGGGAAAAAATATATGTAAATAATGTATCTGATAAAGGACTGTTATCTAAAATATACAAAGGACTCTTAAAACTCAACAGTAAAATAGACAAACAATCCAATCTAAAAATGGGCAAAAGATTTGAACACCTCACCAAAGAAGATATTCAGATGGCATATTAGCATATGAAAAGATACTCAAGAAGACACATCTATTGAAATGGCCAAAGTCTGGAACACTGACAATATCAAATTCTGATGAGGATGTAGAGCATCAAGAATTGTCTTATATTGCTGGCAGGAATACAAAATGGTATAGCCACCTGGAAGACAGCTGGGGGGTTCTTACAAAACTAACATACCCTTACCATACAATCCAGCAACTGCACTCCTTGAAAGTTATCCAAACGAACTGAAAACCTGTGTTCACATAAAAACATACACACAGATGTTTATAGCAGCATTATTCATAATTGCTAAAACTTAGAAGCAACCAAGATGTCCTTCAGCATGTAAATGAATGAACTGTGGTATTATTCAGCAATAAAAAGAAATGAGCTATCAAGTCAGGAAATGACAGCAAATGCATATTTTTAAGTGATGTAGCCAATCTGAAAACACTACATACTCTATGATTTCAACTAAATGGCATTCTGGAAAAGGCTAAGCTATGGAGTAAAAAGTGGTTGCCAGAGGTTAAGAGGATGGGAAGGATAAACAGGCAAAGCACAGATTCCTTTTAGGGCAGTTAAACTATTTTGTATAATACTATAATGGCCGATAAATGTCATTATACTTTTGTCAAACTCAAAAAATATACAATAAAATGAACCCTAATGTAAACTACTGACTTTAGGTGATAATGACGTGTCAACGCAGGTTCACTAATTATAACTACTGAACCAACTCTGTTGCTAGCGAGGGAGGCTGGGAATGGTGGGGGGAGCGGGGCGCAGGGTAGGGCTATACAAGAACTCTCTACACTTTCAGCTTAATTTTGCTGTAAACCTAAAATGCTCTTACCAAGAAAAAAAAAAAGGAAAGAAAGAAATGAAGTATTGATAAATGCAACAACATGGATGAATCTCAAATGCATTCTGCTTAGTGAAAGAAACCAGAATCGAAAGGCTGCATGCTAGATGATTTCATTTATATGACATTCTGAAAGAGGCAGAACTATATGGGGTTGGAGGAAGAGGTGACCACATAGGGGCATGAGAGAACTGTTAGAACTCTTCTATATTTTGATTCTGTTGATAGTTTCACAACCGATGCATTTGTCAAAACTCATGAAAGAGTAATTTCTACTATATGTAAACTACACCTCAATAAACCTGACATGAGAGAAAACTTTGCTTTCTTCAACATCTCTAAGGATATTCTTTTTGATAAGTTATTATTTATAATGTTTGGGATTTTTTCATTGTAAATAAGCTTTAAAGGTTTTAGAATATAATGAATATAGTAATAACCTTTCTGCTTTACAAATTAAAATTTAGAGCTTACCACGCAACACTTTTTACTTTGAAATCTATTATAATTCCTATGCTCCTTATGGACTAAGTTTCCTCATTTAATATTACATATCCTCCAAAACAGGTGGTTCACAACTTCAATCAGAGTACAGTTCTCAAAGTGTGGGCCCTGGACTGACATCAGTATTGCCTGGGAACTTATTAGTACTGCAAAGTATCAGGCCCCAAACATGACCAAATAAATCACAAACTCTCAGTTTGGGGCCCAACAATCCCAGAAGAGCCTTACAGGTAATTCTAACACCGTTTTAAGAACGCCTAGCCACAACTCCAGATGAATTAAATCAGATTTTCTGGGGTGGGGTCCAGCCATCAGTATTTTTTTAATTCCCCAGATAATTCTAATGTGTAACCAAGGTTTATTTTGATTCAATAAGTGTTGGGTTGGCATCAGAGGTCAGATTTTTAACAAGCATCCCAGTCATTTCTAATGTCAGTAGCCCAAGGATCTCTGATTTAAAAAAAAAAAAATCATGCAATCACAAATAATGACTACAATCTACTACCAGAATGTACTGTACTTTTTTATTACTGGTAAAACTCATCTACTTGAACATTCTGAAGTTAGACACAACCCAGACATTTTAAAATCTGAGTTATGCAACTAAGAGGAATAGAAAATGAAGAAACCAAAATTTCCACAGACTGACTGCATTCCCTAGATCTGTATCTTGTTTAATAGAGAAGTTAGAGCATATATTTATAGAAACTGGACTACACAGCAAATATTTAAATAAATAAACATGAGGTATATTTGGTGCAAGTGAGATAGCCACAATCATTTTTTTTAATTGAAATACACATTACAACTATAGAAAATCCGATGATTATCAAACTTTAGCACTAACACAGGTTCTGTTTGTTTTGGATTATTTTTAAACATTTGTTGAAGAAAAGTAAATGATAGGTGAGCCAACTGTCTACTTCTATTAAAAACTCACTTTAGTATTAAATACACTGTAAAACTTAAAAACTAAGATAAAATTTTATTTGAGTTTTAGTATTATAAGACTCCACTTTTGACATTTTTTTTCCCATCTTCCCCTGGCTTTCCATTTACAATCTTTAAAAGCAGAATATATATAACAAAACATATATAGATAGATAGATATAGATAGATAGATATCACCTGACAGTTTACAAATCACTTTCAGATACATTCTCTCAGCCCCATTAACAGGCATCATTATCAATTTACAGAACAGGAAACTGTGACTAAAGGAGGTATATGACTTACCCCCAAAAATCAAATAAGCCAAGACGTAAACCTATATTCTTCTGCTTCTCAATGCTATTTTTAATTGCTAAAGACCAGTGATTGACCCACACCTTAAGACCCACTGATTCCTGAAACAATAGGTGTAAAGTAATTCTCCTTAAGATGATCCCTTACTTCCTGAATGTATCATTTTCTCTTCTTAGAATCCTATTTCACATCATAAAATAGTAAACAAGTTTGTGGAGAACACACTTTCTTGTTTTCTTATTATTTTAATCTATATATTTAAAAGCATGGGAAATCACTGCTTCAGAAACGTAGAATTTCCTATAAAACTGGGGTTCCTCTTTCTAAAAACCTCCTGTGATGAGAAATCATTTTAGAAGGTATGAGAATAATAAATGAGGACAGAATGCTGTTCCCATAGAGACTCTTAAGCAAAAATCTTCATTCCTGAGTTTCTGTATGTAACAATTCAACCACACTTGCTTTACAGTCAAGAATCCAAACAGTTTCCTATTTTGCTCACATTAGAAAATACTTTGATACTAGTGTTATTTGCTAGCCAGCTGTCTTACTGGAGAGATCAAACCATCTTTTTGCTCCTACTAAAAATATCTCCCTTTAAGGTCCCACCAGCCTACTTAATTTTATAGGGAGACAATGCCTCTGCTGAGATAACTGCTTTATTCATACACTTAAGGATTCTGTGTTTGACTGTTTACCCATTGTTGTATTGTAATTTATAAGAAATATATATTTGGTCCTCCTGGCACAGAGCTCCTAAAACCTATGTAATTTCCTAAGGGATCAGAGCGATAATGTCTTTTGTTATTCGTAACAAGCCCCGTTCACACACCTGAGTTTATGTTAATGAGATGATTTTTAGAAAGCCTCTAAGGATGGGAGCTGGTTGCCAGGGAACCAACCACATAGTTAGAGGCTCAGACCTTTCAACCCCATCCCCTGACCTCCAGGGAGGGGAGAGGAAAAGGGATGAAGATTGAATTAATCACCAATGATCAATGATTTAATCAATCATCCTGTGCAATGAAGTCTCCATAAAACCCCAAAAGGAAGTTCACAGAGCTTCTGGGTTGATGAACTCGTGGAGGCGGGGTGCCACGCCCCTTCCCCCACACCTGGCTCTATGCCTCTCTTCCATCTGACTGTTCCCGAGTTGTATCCTTTTTATAATAAACCTATAGTCTAGCAAATAAACTGTTTTCCTGAGTTCCATGAGCCACTCTAGCAAATTAACTGAATCCAAGGAGGAAGTCGTGGGAACCTCCATTTACAGCCAATTGGTCAGAAGAACAAGTAACAATCTCTGGCCAAATGCAAAAAGTAAAGAAAAATAAAGATTAAAATTTTTTCAAAATTTGAACAAAATTCACAAATTTATAGAGTATTCTGAATTAAATGAATATATTATAACAGTAATTTAAAACAGAGCATACTGAATCTGGGCCATCTTTCCCAGACCTATGAATCAAAAGATACCAGTCTATCATAACAGTAGGAGACTTAGTTAAAGGAAGAGCCAAGGGATGAATCAAACCCTCAGTGTTGGAAGAGGTAGTTTATATAGGAGTTTCTTGATTAAGTAATTTTTTAATTAAGTAATTTTTTAACTTCAGACTGGGGATCAAGTTGCAATTTAATTCACTAGCTGTATTTTCTGTTTATGACAATAGGAGCAATAAATCTTTCTTCTTTGATTATTTATCTTCATTTAAAATAACCTAAGATGCTCTGAATATATTTAATTTCAGTAATTAAGATCATTATGATGATTTCTTTGATTTTCACAAGATACCAAAATTTTTTACTATGAAAGGTCTATGTCATGGTTTACATGAAAAAAAAAGAAAAGAAGAGGGGAGGGGAGGAGAGAAGAGAAAAGAAATCTAGGCATAGGGTTTAAAGAAGAATGGTGTGAGGGGCTTCCCTGGTGGCGCAGTGGTTGAGAGTCTGCCTGCCGATGCAGGGGACATGGGTTCGTGCCCCGGTCTGGGAAGATCCTATGTGCCGCGGAGCGGCTGGGCCCGTGAGCCATGGCCACTGAGCCTGCGCGTCCGGAGCCTGTGCTCCGCAACGGGAGAGACCACAACAGTGAGAGGTCCGCATACCCAAAAAAAAAATTAGAATGGTGTGAGAAGTTATACCTAGAACTCATGATTTTAAGTGGTAAGAGTTAAAGTTCATAACAAAAGTAGTTTTCTAATGGTTACAAAATACCAGTTTTCTGTGAGCTGAACAATTTCATATTATGCAGGCTTACTTGTATTTTATACAAGTTCAACATATCAAACTACATTCACAAGATTCTATTTTTGTCTTCAAAGGTTACAAAGCCCCCCCCACCCTCCCCTCCTTTTTTAACATTTTATGTTAGGGTAGGCTTATTCTTAAATTTGATTAAACTAATAAAGGAAGATAACTGTCAACTGCAAAGAAAAGAAAAGTATACATTTGTCTCTTAAAAATATAAAGTTAATTATACTTTGATATTTTCTTTTAAACAATGAGTATCATTTTTAGGCAGCTTTACAAATGGTCAAGCATGACAAAATATTCAATTTCACTAGTAATTAGAGGAAAGCAAAACAAAACAATATACTATTTTTTAACCATCAAATAAGAGAAATTAAAAATTCATCATATTCAGTGTTAGCAACACTCAAACTGAAGATAAGAATATAAATTAAAACAATCTTTTAGGAGGGCATATTTGGAAGATCTTGTAGGAATTTGACAGAAATATACTTAACAAAGATCTAAAAACAAATTTGTTTATTAAAAGGCTATAAATTAGAAATAAGCTAAATGTCCATACTATACCATGCATGGACATGCTACGCATAGTAGATTCATCCTATGGAAATACAATGCAGTTGCTATAAAAGAACAAAATCTATCCTTATGCAGTAATATGAAAGATGTCCACAATAAGAAGTTAAAAGCTATAAAAAAAGATGTATAATATGAATATTTGTTTCCTTGGGCTGCCATAACAAATTATCACAAATTTGACCGCTTAAAACAACAGAAATTTACTCTTCACAGTTCTAGAGGCCAGAAGTCCTCAAGGTGTAGGCAGGGCCCTACTCTGCACAAAGGCTCTAGAGAAAAATCCTTCCTTGCCTCTTCCAGTTTTTGTTGGCTCCAAGTGTTCCTTGGCTTGTGGATTCAAATCTCTGCTTCCACCTTCACATCACCTTCTCCCCATATCTGTTGACTTCACATGGTCTGCTTCTCTGTGTCTTGTCTTCTCTTCTAAGGAGATTTGTTATCGGATTTAAATTCCACCCTAATCCAAGATGACCTTACGTCAAGATCCTTAATTATATCTGCAAAGACCCTTTCTCCAAAAGTCACATTCACAGGTTCCAGAGGTTAAGACGTGGACATTTACGGGGGTCTATTCAACGTTATCCAGCCCGGTTACATTTTGTTAATTGTATACATGTATGAGCATACATTTTTAAGTAGCTAGAAAAAAAGGGGTAACGAAAGGATACAGAGAAAACCATTAACAGTAATTACCTCTCAGGAAGGGGAGGCAGATAATAAAGTGAATGGGAATTCTCATACTCTACTTTATATACTTCTGAAAAAAAATTAAATAATGAGCACTTTACTTTCCCACTGCCCTAGACAACCATTTCACACACACCCACATTAAGTCTCTCTTCAATCCTACAACAAATCTTTTCCCATCTTTGCTCAGCTTCCCCCTTCACTGAAAAGACAAACTGTCACAAAACTTCCACAAACTAAAAACCCTACATTTACCCACTCATCAGCACCTGCACCCACATACTTTACCTCCCTTCAGTGAACTTGTCAAGGTTATATTCCCACAATTCCTCAATTTTTTTCCTACATCAATTTTTCACACACAAATTGATCATTCACCTCAGCAGAGAAAAACATTTTCAATTTCTTTTTTTATAAGTTTTATTATAAATGTATTTATTTAATCTTTGTCTGCATTGGATCGTCGATGCTGTGCATGGGCTTTCTGTAGTTGCGGCAAGTGGGGGCTACTCTTCCTTGCGGTGTACAGGCTTCCCACTGCAGTGGCTTCTCTTGTTGCGGAGCGTGGGCTCTAGGCACGTGGGCTTCAGTAGTTGTGGCACACGGGCTCAGTAGCTGCAGCTCACGGGCTTAGTTGCTCCACGGCATCTGGAACCTTCCCAGACCAGGGCTTGAACCCGTGTCCCCTGCACTGGCAGGCGGATTCTTAACTACTGCGCCACCAGGGAAGTCCCCCTCAATTTCTTTTAAAAATCTTCTCTGGAACCAATTTTATATGTCCATACTTGCTATTTCCAACATCTCTCATCCCATTCTTTCTTAAACTCACTCCTATAAGACTTTTTCCCCACTATGCCACCAAAACAGCTAGTCAAGGTCACCATTAACTCCTTTTGGTAAACCCAATGGTCAATACTCAGTCCTCGACCCATCAGCAGCACAGTCAAAATTAAAAACATTTGTTGTCTTCCAGAATACCTTACTCTTCTACCTGTCCTCCTTTGTTGGTAACTTCACTGGAACCTCCTCTCCTCCCCAACCATTTCAGATTTGAGTACATACCCCAGTGCAAAACAACCCAATGGGCTCTTCTCTATCTATGCCCAGTCCCTACAGATGACAACATGTAATCTTACAGCTTTAAAGATCATCTAAACTAATAATCTCAATTTTTTATCTTTAGTCTAAACATCTTTCCCAAGCTCTTGGTTTGTATTATGCGACTACCTACACTGACATCACCACCAGGTATCTGCGAAGCTAAATTTCCCTACCATCAAATATCTACAGCAGATATTTACTTCTTCAGGTCTTTGGTTCTCAATAGCTTTATTCTTACCATTCTAATAAAAATTGCAACTTTCTACCTCTCAACACTCTCAATACTCTTACTTTGCTCTACTTTTTTCTTTTACAAGAGTACTTACCACTTTATTTACTTACGTTTAGCTATTGTTTATACTGTGCCCTCCTCCTCAAACTGAAATGTAACTTCCATTAGGATAGGGATCTTTGCCTTCTTTGTTCACTGATTTATCTAGAATACAGCCTGTCACATGGTGAACACTCACATATTTGCTAAACTGATTTTTTAATTTAAAAAAATTTTAAATAAGGAAGCCGTTCCTCATTCTGCTCTCATTTGTAGTTGATTTGCTACCGAAATTTCACTTCTGTCTACCTATGATCTACCTCTGACCTCTTCTAGCTTTATTTCTAAAGCTAACTGAACAAGTCCTCCTCTGTGACACATCATTCTGTGTCACATCTCCTATCCAAAACATCAATTCAGTTTCAGTTTTAACATCCTCGGTTAAATAAACATATTTTAAAACTCATCCTTATTTTAAAATTCTCTTGATCAACTCCAAATTCAGACTCCTCCAAATTCCTGTCTTTGACACAAGATTTTCGTTTGACTTTTTTTTTTTTAATTTATTTTTGGTTGCATTGGGTCTTTGTTGCTGCACGCGAGTTTTCTCCAGTTGCAGCAAGTGGGGGCTACTCTTCGTTGCGGTGAGCTGGCTTCTCACTGCAGTGGCTTCTCTTGTTGCAGAGCACGGGCTCTACATGCACAGGCTTCAGTAGTTGTAGCACACGGGCTCAGCAGTTGTGGCTCGCGGGCTCTAGAGCACAGGCTCAGTAGTTGTGGCACACCGGCTTAGTTGCTCCATGGCATTTGGGCAGGTCACAAACCTGTATCCCCTGCATTGGCAGGCAGATTCTTAACCACTGCGCTACCAGGGAAGCCCTAGTTTGACTTTTCAAACCCTCTTTTGGGAGAGCAGGTAGGAGGCTGATGCAGAATAATCACTTGGGTAGTTTTTTCCAAAATATAAATAGTATCTTCCTCTCTACTCTGACCCTACATTTGCACATTCTGATTTATCAGGGGAAGTCATAAATAGATATATGCTTTCCAAAAAACTTCTCTAGACACTTCTGATGTTATATAATCCCAATCACTATACTGACAACCAATGAATTAAAATATAAAAAATACTACAGGTTGTGATTCATAATTTTTAAGTCTTCACATCCATGTTTCTCTAAAAGAAAAATACTTTCAGAGGAACAAAAAGTTAATAGTTAATTAACAGATTAATCAATAGATTTGATTAATCCTAAGAAATAAGGAGGGCCCTACGAAGTATCCACATCATGTCTACATACTCCACCTTCAGAATTCTAAGCTTGTTACCATGTTACATGCCCCCAATTCTTCCTTTTGCCTGCTAATGCCTATAAATTTACTTTAGAATATTCAAAACTGCCCAATTGTTGAAAAGGAAGAGTTCACTCTTCCCTTTGATATGCTACGTTCTTCTACACTCCTAAAATTTGACAATGTCCTTCCAGCTTCTCTTTTTGCCATACCTCCCAAATTATTTCTTCCTCCCTGTCTAGAAAGCTTTGCCTAGAACTAGTAATTGTAGAAAATGATCTCTGGATGCTCATGCTAGTCTCCATTCCTAATTCTGAGCAACAAGCACCAAGGGGACTTGAAGAAAAAGGATCACTAAACTGGGTTTCTAACCTTAGAAACCTTCCAACTCAGTTTTCTCATCTACTAAATGCACATACAGAAGTAGATTATTTCAAAAGTCCCTTCCAGTTACAGGATGTATGATTCAATGATTCTGTTACTTACAATGGGATTGCTAGAAAAAAATTAACACAAGGTCTCTCAAGAACAATTTAAAAAAACATTTTATGGGCTTTCTCAACTATTTTAAGTAGATTTAACAATCCCTATCTTGAATTACTGAATCTTCAAAAACCTTTAAATATACTTTATTTTTAAAATATCCAATTTGCCTACAATATATTAAAATGGACTTTAAAAAAACTGACTTTTATCCTTGAATATTTTGGTTCCTGACTAAAACTTAACCCCTAGCTGACACACCACCACCACTATTCTATCCTCAAATATCTACATGTGTATACAATTATAAAAAATCTTATTAAAAAAGAACCTCTTCTTCAATGAAAACATCAGTACCCAATACCTCATTATAGGAAAATTACCTCTCCAGAATAAGTAGTGTTCGTTCTACTTTTTCAGAGAAGTCCTAGAAGTCACTGTATCCCATAATCAAAAGCAGCTCAGTGAAACAGATCCAGAAGCACCTGAACTTGCTTCCTACCTCTGCCACTTAATAACTGGTACTAGCCACCCCACTGTGTAAATATATCTAGCCTCTCTGAGCATCAATTTTCCCAACTGAAAAGATAAAGAAAATACCTATCTTGTGGGGATGCTCTGAGGATTAAAATAGATCATATAATGCATCTTTCAGTGTCCTAGGAATATAGCAATCACTCAGCAAAAGGTAGCTATTACTTTTGTGAGAATCATTTAACAAATCCATTCTTTCTATCCACTGAAACTTCAAATGAAGTCTGCTAATTAACATTGTAATATATGAAGAGCTATTTCTTTGCCCCCAGTTTCACTATACGAATTAACTAGATTTTAATTAGTGATTCAAACCTAATTTAACTACTCTTTCACATCTTTTTTTTTTTTCTTTTTTTGCAGTACACGGGCCTCTCACTGTTGTGGCCTCTCCCGTTGCGGAGCACAGGCTCTGGACGTGCAGGCCCAGCAGCCATGGCTCACGGGCCCAGTCACTCCGCGGCATGTGGGATCCTCCCACACCAGGGCACAAACCCGTGTCCCCTGCATCAGCAGGCGGACTCTCAACCACTGCGCCACCAGGGAAGCCCTACATTTTTTTAAATGAAAATCACGAATTGTTAAAATTATTTACAACCAATAATGACCAACATTAAATTAAATTATTAAATTAAATTAGCAGGTATAACTTATAAATTCAACTACCAATTCATTCATAATTCACTTCATTTATCCAGGTTCAGTTACTGATTTTAGGTCAAAAAATTGAAAATGATTATAAGCAAGCAAAAAAGCCCCAAAATACACATGCAAACACTAAGAACTGAAAGGAGAAACAGGCAGTTGAATAATAATAGTTGGAGACTCTAAAACTCCTACTTTCAACAATGGCTGGAACATCTAGACAGAAGATCAATAAGAAAATAGAGGATCTGAGTAACACTATAAATCAACTAGATGTAACAGACATATACAGAACACTCCACCTGAAAAAACATACGCTCTTCTCAAATACACATGGAATATTCTCTGGGATAGGCCACACGTTAGGTACCCAAACAATCCTCAGTAAATTTAAAAAGACTGAAACCTACAACGTATTTTCTTGGACCACAATGGAATGAAACTACAAATCCATAACAGAAGGAAAACTGGAAAATCAGCAATATAAACCCACCCTTAAACAAGAAACAAGTCAAAGAATAGATCACAAGGAAAGTTAGAAAATAACTTGAGACTAATGAAAATGAAAATACAAGTTACCAAAACCTTGTATACAGCAAAAGCAGTGCTCAGAAGGTAATTTATAGCACATAGAAACACCTACATTAAAAAGCACTATTTCAAATCAGTAACCTAACTTTATACCTTAAGGAACTAGAAAAAGAAGAGCAAAACAAAACCCAAAGCCAGCAGAAAGGAAATAATAAAGACTAGAACAGAGATAAATGAAACAGAGAATACAAAAACAATTAAAATCAACAAACCTGGCCAACCTTTACCTAGATTAAAAACAAAAAACAAAATGCAAATAACTAAAATCAGAAATTACAATGACAGTACTACTAATGTCACAGAAAATAAAAGGACTGTAAGAGAACACTATGAACAACTGTATACCAACAAATCAGATAATGTAAATGGAACAATCCAAAACTAACTCAAGAAAAAAATCAATGTATTTATAACAAGAGAATCCATCACCAAAAACCTCCAGACAAAGAAAAGCCTAATCCAGATAGCTTCACTGGTGAATTCTACCAAACATTTTTTAAGAATTAACACCAATACTATCAAACTCTTCCAAAAATTACAAGAAGTAATACTTCCTAACACATTCTATGAGCACAATATTATCCTAACACCAAAGCTAGAAAAAGATACAAGGAAAAAAAACTACACGCCAATATTCTTTATGAATATACATGCAAAAACCATCACAAAATATCAGCAAACCAAATGCAACAGCACATTAAAAGGACTGTACACCATGACCACGTGAGACTTATCCCAGGAATGCGCAAGGGTGGCTCACATAATTTCATCAATAAATCATATTAATAGAACTTAGGAGGGAAAAAAACACACAATCATTTCAACAGACACAGACAAAAAGCATTTGTCAAAGTTCAACACCCTTTCATGCTAAAAACAACACTCAGAAAACTAGGAATCGAAGGGAGCTTCCCTAACATGATAAAAGAAATTTATGAAAAACCCACAGTTAACATCAAAGCTTTCCCCTTAAGATCAGAAACAAGACAAGGAAGCCCACTGCTAGTCAACATTGTACTGGAAGTCTTAACTACAGCAATTAGGCAAGAAAAAGAATTAAAGGCATCCATATTGGAAAGGAAGAATTATAACCACCTCTAGTTGTACATAACATCATCAGACAGATATAAATAGATAGATTATACCAAAGAATCCACAAAAAAAATTACTAAGCTAATAAACAAACTGAGCCAAGGGCAGGGTGCAAGATCAACATACAAAAATCAACTGTGTTTCTACTCACAAAGAACAATCCAAAAAGAAAATTAAGAAACAATTCAATTTACAATAACATCCAAAAAATAAAACATCCCAAAGTAAATTTAACCAAAGGGGTTAAAGACCTGTAAACTAAAAACTACAAAACACTGCTGAAAGAAATTAAGAAGACCTAATTAAATGGAAAGGCATCCCATATTCACAGACTGAAAGACTGTTTAAAATTGCTGAAGTGGCACTACTGCCCAAAGTGATCTACAGACTCAGTGCAATCCCTTTCAAAATTCCCACGGCCTTTTTTGCAGAAATGGAAGTCAACCCCCAAATTAATATGAAATTGCAAGGGGCCCTGAATAGTCAAAACAATACTGAAAAAGAAAAAGTTGGACAGCTCACACCTCCTAATTTCAAAACTTCCCACAAAGCTACTGTAATCAAAACAGTGTGGTACTGCTACCAGAATATATATATATAAACCAAGAGGAAAAAAAAAGAGAATCTAGAAATAAACATACTTCTTCTATGGTCAAATGATTTTTGACAAGAATGCAAAACAATTCAGTAAAGGAGAAACAGTCTCTTCAACAAAAGATATTGAGATAATTTGATAGCCACATGAAAGAGAATGAAGTTACACTCTTAACTAACACCATACAAAAGTTAACTAAATATGGTTCAAAAACCTAAATATAAAGGCTAAAACTACAAAACTCTCAAAAGAAAACATAGAGGTAACCTATGACCTTGCAGTTGGCAATGGTTTCTTAGAGGTAACACCAAAAGCACAAGTACTTCAGGGAAAAAATAAACTGTACCTCATCAAACTTAAAAACTCTGGACACTATCAAGTGAGTTAAAAGTTCACAGACTGAAAATATGTGCAAGTCATACATCTGATGAAGGTCTAGTATTCAGAATATATAAATAATTCTTATAACAACAAAAAGACAACCTAATTTTTTAAAATCAACAATGGACTTAAAAATACATTTTTCCAAAGATAATACACAACTGGCCAACAAGCATACTGGGAAAAAAAAAAAAACTTCACTAGTCAATAAGAAAATTCAAGCCAAAGCTACAATGAGATACTACTTCACACCTAGTAGGATATGGAAATGGAAAAGCCAGTCCTCTGATTCATATGGAATTGCAGGGGCCCCAAATAGTCAAACAATATTGAAAAGGAAAAACAAGTAGGAAGGCTCCCACACCTCAATTTCAAAACTTCTACAAAGCTACAGTAATCAAAAGTGATTTTTTAAATCAAAACAATAAGAATAAAAATAACAGGTATTGACAAGGATGTGGACTAATAGGAAGTCTACCTTGCTGGTGAAAATGTAAAATGGTGCAGCCACAATCAAGAACAGTTTGGCAGTTCCCCAGAAAGCTAAACACAGAATTAACCATATGATCCAGCAATTTCACTCCTAGATATACACCCAAATGAAAACATAGGTTCACGCAGAAATTTGTACACAAATATTTATAGCAGCATTATTGACAAATTAGCCAAAATGTGCATGAGATGAACAAATTGCAGTACAGCTGTCCCTCGGTATCCTCAGGGGATTGGTTCCAGGACCCCACCATGGATACCAAAATCCACAAAGTCCCTTATATAAAATGACACACATAAAATGGAGTTATCATTCAACCATACAAAGGAATAAGTACTGATACAAGCTACAACTTCAATGAACTTTGAAACATTATGCTAAGTGAAAACTAGACATATATTAAATGATTCCATTTATATGAAATACCATGAATAAACAAATCCATAGAGAAAGAAAGCAGATAAGGGCTTACCGGGGGGACTGATTTTTAACAGGTGTTGGGGGGAGTGGTGAGTGATTACTTAATGGATATGGGGAGTGCTCTGGTGTTATGAAACTGTTTTGAAACTAGAGAGGTGTGGCTGTACAACAGTATGACTGCACTAAATGTCACTGGATTGCACACTTTAAAATAGTTAATTGTATGTTACATGAATTTCTCTTCAATTTTTAAAAAAGGTAAAGAATAATGGGAAACCAATATGAACTATGAAACACTAATTTGAAATAAACAGTTTCACTGCTTACTATATTGGTATTTATACCATTCTTAAGTGCCTAGTTCAATCCTCCAACCCTCCAAAAAATAATGTGGAGTAAAGAGTCACAGAATCTTTTAAATGTGTCGTAAATTCTTACAATTATTTTAGGTATGTGTATGTTTACAATTACCTACTTTATAACCAACCCTGATGGAGAATTTATGATCTGGGAAAATCAGATTACAGTATGATTTACATAAACGATCTATGGTTATTTCTGAGAGCTTAAGTGAACTTTGACCTAATTAAGGAAGAGTTTAAGAATTCCATATAAGTATCACAGTATCAGAGAATTTTTTCATAAAATGTAATACAACACTTTTTGGCCTATTTACCCCTAGAAATATGCTGGGTTTAGGAAAGTTCACCACACAAAATTCCAAAACATAAGTTTTTATCAAAATGTTTATTTCTGAAGATCAGTTTTCTCACAGTATTGAAGTCTGAATTCATAATGGTTTTCCAAAAACGTTTAAGCTGTTAAAATATTATTTTACCATTCCCTTCTGCAAGATATTTTATTTTACACTTTTATTCTCTGATACGTTTCTCTCTTACACTCTATTCCAGTGCTCCAATACCAGGGTTCCTGTCTAATTTTTTCTCTCTCTCTCACACACACACCACAATGCAAAATTAAACCTACACTGTATTTTGTATCCTTTCCACAGTCCTAAAATTTCAAAAAGTCTTTTTATATTTCGTATTCATTGCAACAAGGTAGTTATTTGCATAATGACTTCACTTTAATGTTTATTTAGGTTACAGCCCCTACCCCATTATAACCACAGACTAGAAGAAACTATTTAATGCAAAGTAAAGTTTGCCAAGAAGAAAAATCTAAAACTAAAAAATGGTAAAGGGCTTCCCTGGTGGTGCAGTGCTTAAGAACCGCCTGCCAATGCAAGGGACATGGGTTTGAGCCCTGGTCTGGGAAGATCCCACATGTCATGGAGCACCTAAGCCAATGCACCAGAACTACTGAGCCTGCGCTCTAGAGCTCGCGAACCACAACTACTGAAGCCCTCGTGCCTAGAGCCCATGCTCCACAACAAGAGAAGCCACCGCAATGAGAAGCCCGCACACCACAACGAAGAGTAGCCCCTGCACGCCACAACTAGAAAAATCCCACGAACAGCAACAAAGACCCAACGCAGCCATAAAATAAATAAATGTATTTTTTTAAAGTAAATAAACCATTTTATTTAAGCAACTATTTTTACAAGTAGCTTGAAACTGTAAATGCAACTAAAAGCCAAATACAAAAAAAAAATACAATCTACTCAACCAAACTGAGTTAAGTGAAATGGTCATATGAAGTGTATTTTTATCACAACACAAAATAATCACTTTGTCCAGTTTCTTTGAAAACAAAAGGAAAATGTCATTATCAGAAGCAATTATTCTGGGTAGAATCTGGAACTCTCTCAGGCTTTAAAACTGCTGGAGATGCTTTGGAAATTTCGACTTAAAACTAAAATGAAATTCTGTTCACAGAAAACTGTACTAAGGACTTCGCTGGTGGCACAGTGGTTCAGAATCCACCGGCCAATGCAGGGACACAGGTTCGATCCCTGGCCCGGGAAGATCCCACATGCCATGGAGCAACTAAGCCCATGAGCCACAACTACTAAAGCCCTCGTGCCTAGAGCCCGTGCTCCACAACAGGAGAAGCCACTGCAATGACAAGCTCACGCACCACAACGAGTAGCAGCCCCTGCGCATCACAACTAGAGAAAGCCCACACACAGCAACGAAGACCCAATGCAGCCAAAACTAAAAAAATATTTTTTTTAAAAAAAAGTGCACGTAAAAAAAAAAATTTACTGTAAAACTCCTGATACGACCCAAAACCTATGGGGTGCAGCAAAAGCAGTTCTAAGAGGGAAGTTTATAGCAATACAATCCTACCTTAAGAAACAAAAAACATCTCAAATAAACAACCTAACCTTACACCTAAAGCAATTAGAACAAAAAAAAACTAAAAAAAACCCAAAGTTAGCAGAAGGAAAAAAACCATAAAGATCAGATCAGAAATACATGAAAAACAAAAGAAGGAAGCGATAGCAAAGATCAATAAAACTAAAAGCTAGTTCTTTGAAAGCATAAACAAAACTGATAAACCATTAGCCAGCCTTATCAAGAAAAAAAGGGAAAAGACTCTTTTCAATATAATTAGAAATGAAAAAGGATAAGTAGCAACTGACACTGCAGAAATACAAAGGATCATGAGAAATTACTACAAGCAACTCTACGCCAATAAAATGCACAACCTGGAAGAAAAAACAAATTCTTAGAAATGCACACCTTCCGAGACTGAAGCAGGAAGAAACAGAAAATAGGAACAGACCAATCACAAGCACTGAAATTGAGACTATGATTAAAAATCGTCCAACAAACAAAAGCCCAGGACCAGATGGCTTCACAGGCGAATTCTATCAAACATTTAGAGAAGAGCTAACACCTATCCTTCTCAAACTCTCCCAAAATATAGCAGAGGGAGGAACACTCCCAAACTCATTCTACAAGGCCACCATCACCCTGATACCAAAACCAAAGATGTCACAAAGAAAGGAAACAACAGGCCAATATCACTGATGAACATAGATGCAAAAATCCTCAACAAAATACTAGCAAACAGAATCCAAGAGCACATTAAAAGGATCATACACCATGATCAAGTGGGGTTTATCCCAGGAATGCAAGGATTCTTCAGTATATGCAAATCAATGTGATACACCATATTAACAAATTGAAGGAGAAAAACCATATGATCATCTCAATAGATGCAGAGAGAGCTTTTGACAAAATTCAACACCCATTTATAATTAAAATCCTCCAGAAAGGAGGCATTGAGGAAACTTTCCTCAACATAATAAAGGCCATACATGACAAACCCACAGCCAACATCATCCTCAATGGTGAAAAACTGAAAGTATTTCCACTAAAATCAGGAACAAGACAGGGTTGCCCACTCTCACCACTACTATTCAACATAGTTTTGGAAGTTTTAGCCACAACAATCAGAGAAGAAAAAGAAATAAAAAGAATCCAAATCGGAAAAGAAGAAGTAAAGCTGTCACTGTTTGCAGATGACATGACACTATACACAGAGACTCCTAAGGATGCTACCAAAAAAACTACTAGAGCTAATCAATTAATCTGGTAAAGTAGCAGAATACAAAATTAATGCACAGAAATCTCTAGCATTCCTATACACTAATGATGAAAAATCTGAAAGGGGAATTAAGAAAACAATCCCATTTACCACTGCAACAAAACTAAGGAGACAAAAGACCTGTATGCAGAAAATTATACGACACTGATGAAAGAAATTAAAGATGACACAAATAGATGGAGAGATATACCATATTCTTGGACTGGAAGAATCAACATTGTGAAAATGACTCCACTACCCAAAGCAATCTACAGGTTCAATGCAATCCCTATCAAACTACCACTGGCATTTTTCACAGAACTAGAATAAAAAATTTCACAATTTGTATGGAAACACAAAAGATCCCAAACAGCCAAAGCAATCTTGAGAAAGAAAAACGGAGCTGGAGGAATCAGGCTCCCTGACTTCAGACTATACTACAAAGCTACAGTAATCAAGACAGTATGGTACTGGCACAAAAACAGAAATATAGATCAGTGGAACAGGATAGAAAGCCCAGAGGTAAACCTATGCACATATGGTCACCTTATCTTTGATAAAGGAGGCAAGAATATACAGTGGAGAGAAGACAGCCTCTTCAATAAGTGGTGCTGGGAAAACTGGACAGGTACATATAAAAGTATGAAATTAGAACACTCCCTAACACCATACACAAAAATAAACTCAAAATGGATTAAAAACTTAAATGTAAGGCCAGACACTACCAAACTCTTAGAGGGAAACAAAGACAGAACACTCTATGACATAAATCACAGCAAGATCCTTTTTGACCCACTTCCTAAAGAAATGGAAGTAAAAACAAAAATAAACAAATGGGACCTAATGAAACTTAAAAGCTTCTGAACAGCAAAGGAAACCATAAACAAGAGAAAAAGACAAGCCTCAGAATGGGAGAAAATATTTGCAAATGAAGCAACTGACAAAGGATTAATCTCCAAAATTTACAAGCAGCTCATGCAGCTCAATATCAAAAAATCAAACAACCCAATCCAAAAATGGGCAGAAGACCTAAATAGACATTTCTCCCAAGAAGATATACAGATTGCCAACAAACACATGAAAGAATGCTCAACATCATTACTCATTAGAGAAATGCAAATCAAAACTACAATGAGATATCATCTCACACCGATCAGAATGGCCATCATCAAAAAATCTACAAACAACAAATGCTGGAGAGGGTGTGGCGTAAAGGGAACCCTGTTGCACTGTTGGTGGGAATGTAAATTGATATAGCCACTATGGAGAACAGTGTGGAGGTTCCTTAAAAAACTAAAAACAGAATTACCATATGACCAAGCAATCCCACTACTGGGCATATACCCTGAGAAAACCACAGTTCAGAGTCATGTACCAAAATGTTCACTGCAGCTCTATTTACAACAGCTAGGATGTGCAAACAACCTAAGTGTCCATCAACAGATGAATGGATAAAGATGTGGCACATATATACAATGGAATATTACTCAGCCATAAAAAGAAACGAAATGGAGTTATCTGTAGTGAGGTGGATGGACCCAGAGTCTGTCCTATAGAGTGAAGTAAGTCAGAAAGAGAAAAACAAATACCATATGCTAACATATTTTTAAAAAATGGTTCTGAAGAACCTAGGGGCAGGACAGGAATACAGGTGCAGACGTAGAGAATGGACTTGAGGACACCAGGATGGGGAAGGGTAAGCTGGGACGAAGTGAGAGAGTGGCATGGACATATATACACTACCAAATGTAAAATAGATAGCTAGTGGGAAGCAGCCGCATAGCACAGGGAGATCAGCTCCGTGCTTTGTGACCACCTAGAGGGGTGGGATAGGGAGGGTGGGAGGGAGGGAGACGCAAGAGGAAAGAAAGAAATATGGGAAGATATGTATGACTGATTCACTCTGTTGTAAATCACAAACTAATACACCATTGTAAAGCAATTATGCTCCAATAAAGATGTAAAAAAAAAAAAAACCTCCTGATTAAAGTATCCCAATTTCTGTGCGTCCACCTAAAAGAAAAGAAAATTAAAGACAATACTTATAATAGCGTTAAAAAATTCAAATACCTAATAATAAATCTAACAAAAGATATGCATAACTTCTGTCCAGAAAGCTATAAAGGATGTCATTTCTCCCCACCCCAAAACTTATCTAAAGCAACAATGCAATCCCAATCAAAATTCCAACAGGTTTTATGGTTTGGCTGGGGGTTCTATTTTCGTTGTTGTTTTGGGGGGGGCGGGGGGGGAGGGAGAAACTGACAGGATAGTTCTGAAATACACATAAAATGTAAAGAAACAGACTAAGAAGTCGGGGAAAAAAAAAAGTGGGAAGACTTGCTTTGTAGAATATTCTGAATCAACATTAAATTCAATAAATAAGGCAATGATATTAGGGCAAAAATAGACAGATTCAGGATGGAGACCCAGAGACAAAGCATGCATATACAAACATAAATTATGAAAAGATGACTGCTGAGCAATAGGAAAGGTTTCTGATTTTTTTGTTTGATTGTTCCTAAGTGGTGACAGGACAACTGAATATCCATATTAAAAAACATTAGGGGCTTCCCTGGTGGCGCAGTGGTTGAGAGTCTGCCTGCCGATGCAGGGGACACGGGTTCATGCCCCGGTCCGGGAAGATTCCACATGCTGTGGAGCAGCTAGGCCCATGAGCCATGGCCGCTGAGCCTGTGCGTCCAGAGCCTGTGCTCCGCAACCGGAGAGGCCACAACAGTGAGAGGCCGCGTATCGCAAAAAAAAAAAAAAAAAAAAAAAAAAATTAAAACTTGACCTAATACACACACAAAAATCATTTCCAGTTAAAGTATATGCCTAAATAAGAAAAGTAAATAAAGCTTCTAGATGATTTAGAAAAGTAACTTAGTAAACTCCAAGCAAGGAAAGGTTTTTCTAAACAGGACACAAAAAGCACTAAGCATAAAGGAAAAGACTGATAACTATAACTATATAAGAACTTCTTGGCACCAAAAGATACCATTTTAAATGGCACCTTAGGCAACTATAGAATGGAAGATACTAAGGATCTATTTAAACTGACAAAGGACTCAATATTCAGAATATATAAAGAACCCCTATGAATCAAAACAGAGACAATCCAATAGAAAAACGGACAAGTGACAAGAACAATCACTTCACAAAATAGCTTGTAAAAAGAGCCAAAACTGAGGTGCTTAACCGCATTAGTACCCAGTGAAAATACAAATTAAAACCCTCAAAAATGGCTAAAACTTTAGAAGACTGCAGTAAGCGCCGGGGAGAAAAATAAAGGAAAGGGAATTCCCATATACTGCTGGCAGAAATAAAGTATGGTAAAAACACTCTGGAAAACAACTTCGCATTTTCTGATTACATACATTAGGACCAGCAGATTTCACTCCTAGGTATAGATACAACAGAAATGGTAACACGTGTGCATTAAAAATATATACAGGAGTGTTCTTAGAAGCGTTATTGGTTATTTATAATGGCCCCAAACTGAAAATAATCTAATGTACATCAATAGTAGAATGGATAAATTGTGGCATAATCACACAATTGAATTCTGAATAAAAATGAACTACAGGGCTTCCCCGGTGGTGCAGTGGTTAAGAATCCACCTGCCAATGCAGGGGACATGGGTTCAATCCCTGGTCCATGGAAGGTCCCACATGCCACAGAGCAACTAAGCCCGTGCGCCACAACTACTGAGCTTGCACTCTAGAGCCCGCGTGCCACAACTACTGACGCCCACGTGCCACAACTACTGAAGCCCGCGTGCCTAGAGCCCGTGCTCCGCAACAAGAGAAACCACTGCAATGAGAAGCCCGTGCACCGCAATGAAGAGTAGCCCCCGCTCACCGTAACTAGAGAACGACCACGTTCAGCAACAAAACCCAAAGCAGCCAAAAAAGAATTAATTTTTAAGAAAAATGAACTATAGGTCCGCACAACCTGGAGGAATTTCACAAATGCACTATCGACTGAAAGAAGCAAGACAAAAAAAAGAGTGTGATTCTGTCCACGTGAACCTCTATAAAATAGACAAAGCCAAGCTATAACATTTAGGGATAAAGACTTAGGAGGTAGAAATATTTTTAAAAACAAGAAAATTATAACCAAAAAATTCAGGGTAATTGTTCATTTAGGATAAAGGAATGGAGCTGTAATGCAAACGGGCATGCAGTGGAGGAGCTTCTCCAGTGTGGACAATGTTCTGGGTCTTGACCAAATCAGTTTCACAATGTTTACTTTATAATAACTAGGCAGTACATTTATGTTTGATGCACTTTATGTGTTTTATTTCACAATTGAAAGCTCTTTTCAAAAGGCAAATACATGGCAAAAATCTACTAGACATCTTAGACAATTACTGTAGCTAAAAAAGGTATGGAAGGTATACATAGGGGCTTCCCTGGTGGCGCAGTGGTTGAGAGTCCACCTGCCAATGCAGGGGACACGGGTTCGTGCCCCAGTCCGGGAAGATGCCACATGCCACGGAGCGGCTGGGCCCGTAAGCCATGGCCGCTGAGCCTGCGCATCCGGAGCCTGTGCTCCGCAACAGGACAGGCCACAACAGTGAGAGGCCCGTGTACTGCAAAAAAAAAAAAAAAAAAAAGGTATACATAAATTGATATGAATCATATCGCTTAGATAAAGAAGTCACTTTGGGCCTGGTCTCATGGTTTCTGCTCTGGTCTTGCTCTTGCTTAGTATGAATGCCTGCACCTTCCTTAGCTCAATCTTTCTCTATCGCTTATTTTATCTTGAAAAAAGATAAAACCCTTAGATTAAATCTTCCAAATCTGAGTTTTCCAATGAGTGCTATGCAAACCACCAGTGGCTAAGAAATAGTTCCAGGTGCAACACTAAACAAAAGTTTTTAATCTAAAACTGGCAAATGACAAAACTGCTGACATTTGTACCTGAATAAGTGAAGTTCTGAAAACAACTCGATGACCCATTGCTTTGACCATGTGCTTCTGGGATGCTTATTCCACAAACCCAATTTAGCCATGCAGATAAAAAAAATAACTCAAGCTCTACTTTTTTGTAAAGCCTAAGTAAATTACTAACCAAATCCACAAACGTGGCTATATTACAACAATATTCTAATTAACTAATTGGCCAAAGCAGCTCTTAACATTATAATGCTTAAGACAAAAAAAGAGTAAAAACGTCTGTGCATTCTCTCCCTGGTATACAACTGCCCACAGTAGAAAGAAGCATAAACTTTCAAATCAAGACTGCCTGCCCTAGACTCAAATTATAACACTAACTAGTTATAAGACTTTCTGCAAATTACTACACTTTTTCAAGCCTTAGTTGTCTCACTTATAAAGTAAGGATAACAATCTATATCTTTTGCCAAACACTTCACATTTCTGAGCCTTGGTTCAGAATGAAGATAATAATACATACAACCCTTCCAGTATTGTCGTAAGGATTAAGCAGGAATTTATATAAATGGATTGTCACAATGAATTGTATATAACAGGCACTTAATAAAATAGTTGCCCTCTGTTTTTCCCTTTCTCGTTGCTCTCCTTTGTAAATGCATGGAGTATAATGCCACACAGTCTTATTAACCCTACCCAACACCCACATCCCCCAAAAAACCCACATGCACTTACTTAACCTCATTTTATCCCTTAGACAATCTTAAAGCCCACATTTATCATAAAGTTACCACTGACTTTGATGTTACAGGTATTTCAGTATTAATAAGAAAAAAAATTCTATGTACCAGGAAAAGAAAAATTGTAGTCTTTTCAGAAAACAAAACAAAAAACAAGACTATGAATCTGGGAGTACCCAGTGGATCTATAATCCTAGTCAGAAATCATAATACAGAAAGTTAAAACTTAGGAATTCAATTTTGAATGTAAATGACAAAAACAATTTCCCTAAAGCTGCAATAAAGTGAATACAATGAGAAGCGGCAAATTCCTTCTAACCTAACCCTATGTTCTAAAGATACTTATCCTCATGTAAATGGACCAAATGAAAACATAACCCCAGTCTCTACACCCTCAAAACTTTGTTATGACTTTTTTCTAGGGGGGAGGAGAAGAAAACATAGGACTGAAAAATCCCTAAAAAGGGAGACATTTCTTTAAAACACACACACTCACTCTCACACTCTCTCTCTCTCACTCCAATTCCTGAGTTGGAAATCTATTTTTAAGTATTTCCATTTTTAAATGTAGACATATTTAAATTTTTCTTTCTGCATCTCACTCTTCTAAAGCAATAAATTCTTGGTAAAGAGTTATTACTAATGGCTTTGGGTATGACAATGGCTTTATCTTTAAGATGTCTAGGGTTTGCTACAAAGTAATATGGGGGAGAGGGGAACAGATATGGGTATAGATGAAAAAAGACTGGACAAGAAAACAATTTTGAAGCTGGGTGATGAGTATATGAGGATTCACTGAACTAATCTGTCTTCATCTGCATGTTTTAGGTTTTTCCACAATTAAAAGTTATTTTAAGAAAGTAATAAATTTTTGCCACAGTTCTACAGAATGCTTTGTCTTGCTGTGTTGAAATTTTTCAAATAATTACATTCACCTAGTAAAAGTTTAGGTTTTTAAACATTCGGCACTATATTTTTGCATTTAACGTAAGTGTAATTTTAATATTTTTTTCTAGCTAGAGTAGTAAAATCCGGTGATGCTCTGATTCTTGTTTGCTGATGGCAGTTAATATCATATGTGATATTAAAATCTAATCCAAGGGGCTTCCCTGGTGGCACAGTGGTTGAGAGTCTGCCTGCTGATGCAGGGGATACGGGTTCGTGCCCTGGTCTGGGAGGATCCCACATGCCACGGAGCAGCTGGGCCCGTGAGCCATGGCCGCTGGGCCTGCGCGTCCGGAGCCTGTGCTCTGCAACGTGAGAGGCCACAACAGTGAGAGGCCCGCATACCACCAAAAAAAAAATCTAATCAAAAAGACATCCAAAATATTCAGAAACCCTCATACACTGATAAGGAGAAATGGAAAATGGTATAGCCATTTTGGAAAACAGTTTGCCAATCTCTTTAAATGTTAAATATAAATCTACTATACGACCCAACAATTCTACTCCAAGGTATCAGTGGAAGAGAAATGAAAATGTCTACACCAAGACTTGTACACAAATTTCACAACAGCATTGGTCACAACAGCCAAAAAGTGGAAACAACCAAAATGACTGTCAACTGGTGAATGGATAAACAAAATGGAAAGAATGCTCTTCAACAATAAGAAGGCAAGTACTGAAATGTGCTATAATATGGATCATCCTTCAAAACCACTTAAATGTAAAAAGCCAAACACAGAAGACCACATATTTTAAGATTCCACTTATATGAATTATCCAAAAAGGGCAAATTTATAGATACAGAAAATAATCAGTAGTTTCCTACTAGGGACTGAAATTTCATTAGGGATGAAAATGGGAAGTGACTACAAATGGTTATGGAGTTCCTTTTGGGGGTGACAGAAATCTTCTAATCTAACCTAACTGTCCATTGACAGATAAATGGATAAAGAAGATGTGGCACATATACAATGGAATATTACTCAGCCATAAAAAGAAACGAAATTGAGTTATTTGTAGTGAGGTGGATGGACCTAGAGTCTGCCATACACAGAGAAGTCAGTCAGAAAGAGAAAAACAAATACCATATGCTAACACATATACATGGAATCTATGTATAAAAAAAAAGAAGAAGGTTCCGAAGAACCTAGGGGTAGGACAGGAATAAGGACGCAGGCGTAGAGAATGGACTTGAGGACATGGGTATGGGGAAGGGTAAGCTGGGACGAAGTGAGAGAGTGGCATGGACATATATACACTACCAACTGTAAAACATACAGCTAAGTAGGAAGCAGCCACATAGCACAGGGAGATCAGCTCAGTGCTTTGTGACCACTTAGAGGGGTGGGATAGGGAGGGTATGAGGGAGACGCAAGAGGGAGGGGATATGGGGACATATGTATATGTATAGCTGATTCACTTTGTTATAAAGCAGAAACTAACACACCATTGTAAAGCAATTATACTCCAATAAAGATGTTTTAAAAAAAGGAAATATTCAAAATTAGACTGTGGTGATGGTTGCACAGCTTTGTAAATTAACTAAAAATCACTGAATTATATACTTAAAAACAAGAGTATTTTATGTTACGTAAATTATACCTCAATATAACTGTAAAGGAGAAGGGAAAAGACGGGAAGGAGGAGCAGGGGGACTACAGTGCCTCTGAGATGATGAATGAATGGAAAGATTGATCTTTAAGAAGTAACCTGACCAAAATCTTAGCTAAATATATGTCAGAGCCAATACTGAAATCCAGGCTTGACTACAAAATCCTTATTCTTCCTACATCCAGAAGTAAGGGGGCACTAGAAGCAACGTATGCCTTACTCAACTTTGCAAGGATAGATTAAATCCACTAGTGAAGCAGTATATGGGACACACAGAAAAAGGCTCCTTTAAAACTGAGGTAAAGTCACTGTGAGAATTAAATTAGAGAATCAAACATCAAGAGATAAATCATCTGTAGAATGAAAAAGTAAATACACAAAATACAAACAAGGTGGCATGGGAATCTGGACCTAGCTCTTGTCCATAACTATATGAAAGCTGAAACCAAATTAACTGAAGAGTGAAGAGTGTTGAAACAAATTAAATCTCGCAGTTTGTCTCCAACACTGTCTCTGGATAGTGTTCTGACCCGGATCTGCTGTAGTTCAGACATATATATCAAGCTATCACAGCTCAATAATACTGACAACTAAGATGATCCAACTCACTTTGGGTTAATTCCAGGTTTACTGGTCAATCTTCAGATTATAATCTGTGTCTGATATAGGTCTTCCGACAGGAGGAAAATGAAATGACTGATGAGCATGGACAGTCCATTTCATTTGAAAATTACATTTCTCAATGTGTATCAATAACCTGACGCCCTGATTCATACCTCAGACTTCACCTGCAACCTAAATCACTCCTACATTTAAATAATAAATTGAACTTCTAAACATATCAATTCTGAGAACCAGAGTCTGCTACATAGTTCATCAGTTCCTGCCACACTTAAGAACTGACTCATCAGGCAGTCAGCCTTCCCTAGAGACACTCTTCTGCCCTGCTGCATGCCTCTGAAAACTGCAATTTGTATTTTGTTTGTTTTACAAACTAGATGAATGCTGCTCAGAAATCTGCAAACATACAAAATGTCCCCCCCCCAAAAGACAACTGCTTATATTCATATTTCATAGTTTATAGAGCACTATTACAGTAGCCCATTTACTAATCCAGCATCCTCTGAGATGACCAGGACATACATGCTTATTCCCAATACTAGTAAGTCCATGAGTTAAAAAGTTATTCACAAAAAAACATGCTGCTAATAAACAGACTAACCTGGATTAGAATCCAGGTCTCCAGGCTCCAAATCCAGTTGTTCCTTCCACTTTAGACACTGCAAGTGTCTAAAACGCCAACCCAATAAAACCAAGAAAGCCTGTGCTTCTACCAGAAAAATCAATGATTATTTTCTGCAGTCTTAAAAACAGTCAGAAATCCTTTAATAAATAAGATACATAATCTTACAGAGATCAAGATAAACTATAGTAGAGAGAAATGCTCAAATTTGAATAAAGGAATGAAATTTATAAACAAAGGCTTATAAACAAGGACTTCCCTGATGGTGCAGTGGTTAAGAATCTGCCTGCCAATGCAGGGGACATGGGTTCGAGCCCTGGTCCAGGAAGATCTCACATGCCGTGGAGCAACTAAGCCCATGTGCCACAACTACTGAGCCTGCACTCTAGAGCCCACGAGCCACAACTACTGAACCCATGTGCCACAACCACGGAAGCCTGCGCACCAAGAGCCCATGCTCTGCAGAAAGAGAAGCCACTGCAATGAGAAGCACGCAGAGCGCAACGAGAAGTAGCCCCCACTCGCTACAACTAGAGAAAGCCCGCGTGCAGCAATGAAGACCCAATGCAGCCAAAAATAAATAAATTAAATAAATTAAAGACTTATAAACAATATTGAAGCAAGTACTGACAGAAACAGTTCCATTTGGATCCAAATAAAGAATTTTAATTTTATATGTTAATAAAAACAAGGAAGTGCCTTCTATTAGAATCTTGTTAGAAAACCTAATGCTCTTTTTGTATTTTTTTTTTTTTAAGAAGATGTTGGGGGTAGGAGTTTATTAATTTATTTTATTTATTTTTGCTGTGTTGGGTCCTCGTTTCTGTGCGAGGGCTTCCTCCAGTTGTGGCAAGCGGGGGCCACTCTTCACCGCAGTGCGCATGGCCTCTTTTGTTGCAGAGCACAGGCTCCAGACGCACAGGCTCAGTAGTTGTGGCTCACGGGCCTAGTTGCTCTGCAGCATGTGGGACCCTCCCAGACCGGGGCTTGAACCTGTGTCTCCCGCACTAGCAGGCAGACTCTCAACCACTGCGTCACCAGGGAAGCCCTCTTTTTGTATTCTTTACCAAAAGAAATGAAATCACTTATAGATAGACGGGGGTGAAGTTAGTGATTTGGTTCCATTACAAAAGAGGTACTGAGAAGTATACTATGACCCAGCAATTCCACTCTAGGATATGTATCCAAAGAAATA
Source organism: Globicephala melas (assembly GCF_963455315.2). Lineage (NCBI taxonomy): Eukaryota > Metazoa > Chordata > Mammalia > Artiodactyla > Delphinidae > Globicephala > Globicephala melas. The sequence goes on along the minus strand of NC_083317.1, from coordinate 128,187,972 downwards.
AGGGCATATGTTCACCAAGAGACTTGTACAAGATTGTTCACAGTAGCTTTATCATAATAGCCCCAAACTGAAAAGAACCCAATTGTCCATGCACAAAAAAAAAAGGATATACGTTTTGGTATATTCATAGAATACTACATAGCAATAAAAAAGGAACTGTGGGTATATGCCACAATACGGATGAACCCCACAAACATCACATCGAGCAAAAGAAGCCAAAGTACAAGTAACTGATGGCTTACAAAAGCTGGAATAGGTTGGGGGAGGGGAGGGAGAAATAACTGAGAAGAGAACCTTTTGGGGGTGCTAGAAATGTTTTAGATCTTGATCTGGGAGGTGGTTACGTGGTAAAAATTCATCAAACTTACAAGCAGTGTACTTTATGTATTAACATGTTATATGGCAATTTTAAAAGCTGGCATATTTATTTGGAACCTTTAACACAACACAGAAGAATGTCTTTTAATCTTAAATTTCAAAACATAAGACTACTCCAAGAATGTAAGTATAACTGGAAAAGTGATTTTATACTAAAATTAGCCCACAGTAGATTCAACCAAAATTATTACAGATATGTATTTCAAATTTTGTTCTAAAATTTCTTAGTTTGTTGTATGCCTTCAAGGGTTGGGCATAGCAAATGTCAGAGTAATCTCTATCCTAGCCTCGTTTCAATCATTTCAACATCTTCCAAAAATAAAATAGTAATTAAATCCAAGTTTATCAATGAATAGATAAGGTCGTCTACTGAGAAAGAGAGGGTAAGTGGTTAAGGGGGCTACAAGAGAGTAGAAATTTTTAAATAACTGCTATGAGAAATGAAAAAGAACTAACTAGGAAAAAAGAAGAATTACTGGGTAATGTTGAGGGTCCAATTAAGATTGGTGAGCATGGATATTTCGTGGCTCCAGTCTGCAAAGTTAAGGTTTTCTCCAGATGTGCTCAGCAGGTCAGAGCCAGGTACACAGAAATGAAAAAGATTAACTGATCTGTGGCTAAGTATGGGTTAGACAGATGCAATGAAGAGACAAAAGTGCAAAGCAGCTCAGCATATTCCAAAAGTTACATAAGGTTCCAAGCTACTTAAGAAAATTAAGGCAGGAAGGGGACAAAAGAGGTGTCAAAGGACTAGAAGGCTCTATAAGATTGAAAAGAAACTGTCAATGTCTATGTTCAAAAAGAAATCAAAAAATTGAACATATGCAGAAATTCATGAATAGGTCTTTTACAGCAAAGTACCATTTTTTCTTATTAGTTTAGAAAATGGAATGCTCCTGCCTAACAATTCAAATTTCCTTTTTTAGAAGAACTAGAAAGGTTCCAAATGGAAAAGGTCAAATGCTTAAAGTATTATAATTGCAAATTTATACGTTCCTCAACATTTCTATGTAAATCCAAAGATTTTTTTTCCAATGATATTTTGATTTAACTAAGGAAGTTTCCAAATTTCTTAGTGAATCAATGAACCTTTACCAAAAATCTTACTGTAAGCAAATTGCTCACCCCATACATCAGTATACCACCCTTTAATAGTGTGTATCTGTTTAAAGTGAGGTCATATGACAAAAGAATTATTTTCTATCTCCAAGCTCTGTCTAGCTTGACCTTAAAGTAAAACTGGTCAGTAACAATATGTAATGAGTGAATGGAGTAACAAAGTCAACAGGAAAAAGGTGGCTGGAAAGATTTAGGAACAAACAGCATAGTAAAGGCATTAATCTCAGCAAAGAATGATGTTTTCAGCACATCTGAAGCTGTAATGAAATAATCTCTAATAAAAAGGTTTAAAGTATAACAATCAAGCTTAGTATATGATATGAATCTAAATTATTTAATTTGGTTGAATTTAAGTATCATTTATTGAGTGTCTATTATTTTGCCCAGCAATGTGCTTGCTCTGCTGCTATGGAACATGTTCCTACCCTGAAGACACTTCATAGTATAGAAAAGAAACCCACATGTGAATTATCACAGTTTATCACAATACAAACAGTATTTAATTAAGTGCCAAACAAGTAAGATAAAGTCATAGTAGGGTATTTGCAACTTAACCAATATGGTTATTAGCTGGGGGTTGGGGGGGAATCACTATCACACCTCACAGGAATACCTGATGTTTCTGAGATGCCTGGCTACAGTTTGGACTAAAGATCCACAGCTGTTTTCATGGTGGTAGTAAGAGATTTGGTTTTTGCATGTCAAAGAAACATTACTAACATACATATGCACACATCATTTATACACACAGGAACTTTGTTTTGGTTAATAAACTTTCAGTATCTGTTTTAGGTGATGGTTACTGTTCTCTTAATATGATGCAGCAAAACTTAGCAAACTGTTTTCCAAAGCTTATGTAAGTTAAACTAGAAATTACAGTGCAATGTGAAAAGAACAGCAGCTAGGTTCTCTAGCCAAAATTAAGACGTATTTGCCTATACCTCTACTCTGTAAAACTGTGCTGCTAGTACTGGCATACAGCCTCAAAACACACAAACACATGGAGTTTCATTGCTTTAATTTCATCACTTAGCTTCTACAATATTGCCTAAGAACTATTTCTTACTTGTCACCCTCTGTATCCATTCTTTCAACAAATTCTACCACTGTCTAAACAGCTCGTTGCAAATGCAAATTTTCACCTGCCAGTGATCTTTAAAAGGTGAGCTTCCATACACAGAAACCATTTATACTATTAACACTAGGACCATCAGTAGTGCTATCAATCCATTTCAACCCATATCATACGTTTAATGGGCTGGTATGGGATGCTTCTCACCATCTACTGTATTTTACCCACTCTAATATATACATTTTCCCCCATTTCTGAGGTAAAGATGCATCTCACAATCTATCGCATTTTATAATTGTGCTGGACAGTAATTAAACTTAGCTGTCATTGTCCATACATAACCTTGTCATAAACTGTGTTATCTGCATTGTTAGTTTCATGCATGTTGAGTTTAACTACCTTTAAAACGTCTTGACACTGAAAAGTTATTGTGTACAAAGGTACAAAAATTGAGATCAGCAAATCAAATTTCATTATTGCTAGTAATAATCCCAATTCCATGTTTTCTCGCAAAGCAACGATAAAGTGATTTATGGGATATGAGAACAGCCACAAGTAGATGAAGCTGTATTATGCTTTGTTACTGAGATACATGCCAAAGGATAGCCTATCACATGCCAAGCAATGCAAATGAAGACAGAAGAAACTGTCAAGTCTCTGGGGATAAAAGATTTCAAAACAATGAGTGGCTGGTATGACCAATTATAGACTGCACAGGCATACAGCATGTTCCTTCTTATTGTACATAAAATAGTGCTGTGTTGTCTCTTAACGGCAACTCAGGTTCCAGGAAATTAAGATTTTAAAAATTAGAACCCTTCATTCTTGCTCTTTGCCATCTTAGGATGGCACCACCATTCACGCAGTTATTAAAGTTAGAAACCTGGAGATCATTCTTGACTTGTCATTTCCAAAACACATAAAGGATCACAACACTTCTCATTATTACCTCTATTGCAACCATAGCCCAGGCACCATCACCTGAACACTGCAACGACCTAACCCTCCCCTCTTCCATTCCACCCCCAGCACAATCCAACATTCACACCTCAGCTAGAGGTGTCGCAACCTTGGCACCTTTGACATTTTGGGCCAAAAATACTTTGCTGGAGGGAGCCTGTCCTGTACTACTGCAGAATATTTAGCCATATCCCTGATCTCTACCCACTAATGCCAGTAGCATACACCATCACCCCCAGCTGTGGCAAATGAAAATGTCTGCAGATTGCCAAATGTTCCCTTGGAAGCAAAATATAACCCACAGTGGAGAATCACCGAGCTAGAGGGATGTTTTTTAAACATTTCTCTGCTTAAAACTCTCCAATGGTTTCTCATTTTACTTATAATAAAATCTGTGCTCCTTAGAGCCTTGCTCACCCAAACGTATCCTATGTAATCCAGATTCTGGCCTACCCCTCTAACCTCAGGTGAAGCCACTATACTCTTCCTGTATTATGCTCCCTCCATAACGACCTTTCAGTTCCTAAAATACCACAGCCATTTCTGCTATAGAGATTTTGCCTTTGCTCTTCCTTGTGCCTGAATCATTCTTGCCAGGTTATGTGCAAGCTCAGCTTAAATTTAACATCCTCGAAGATGCCTTTCCTGACTCTGTTTATGCATCTCACTATTACCCATCACAGTACCTCACTTATTCCCTTTACAGCTTTTAACACAGTGTACAGTTATTTTGTTTACCTGATTATTGACTGTCTCTCACATGAGGACAAATACCTTGTCTGCCTTATTTCCAGCATCTAGGCAAAATGAAACGAACAAATTTTTAACTCGAGAACCTTAAGTACTAGATAAGTTGGTATCAATAACTTCAACTCCACCCCCCTCTCATTTCCCACCTATATTTATGATCATTCCCTTGAAGTGGAGGGAGGAGAGTGGAGGGGAAAGGAAGAGACTAACAAAGCCCTCATCCATAAAGTATCTTTGTCATCATCATGTTCTCTGAAGCACTGGGTGCAGATTAAATGACATATGTAATGAATCTAAAGCACTTGGATGGGTGTGATAAACAACCTGTATTCAATAACTGATGGTTTTGTATGTAAAGCACCAAGCACAACACCTATACAGATAACTGAAAAATGACAGTTCTCTTGCCCCTTTTCATATCACTCTACCACCAGCTCCCCCCGAATACAGTAAGAATGTAATTTTGTACCTAGGAGATGCCTCTCCCCTTCCAGGCCTCCAGGAACATAACATACCATACTAGGTGTAACACAGGCTAGTCATTCATATATGTATGTTGACTGAGGAAAGCAAAATATCCGTTAACCAAAGCCAATTTATCATAAAATGACTTCAGAATTATACTTCAATTAGCTTCAGTAAACAAAATAACCATATGAATATTCAATTTCTGAACCCAGCTTTAAATTAAATTCAGGAAAAATATAAATTACTGTTTAACAATATCAGTGTTGGTTACTAAAAATACCTATACGTCTAATACAAATACAAGTCTACTTATAGAAAACTGCACAACTTTTACCTAATAATTAGAAGAAAATGATTTATCTTAAATTCCTTTTTAATATACTGTTTCTGACAGCATTCTGTATATGCATTTGGGGCGGGGGGGGGTCCTGAGGAAAGTGGTAAAGCAATATATTATAAAGGAAACATAAAGGCAGCCAGACTGCCAGGGTCTGAATCCCAGTTCTGCTAATTACTAGCTATGTGAACTCTGGAAAATCACTTAACTTCTCCATGCCTCAGTTTCCTCATCTGTAAACTAAGACTTAACAATACTACCCACCTCATGGGGTTGTTGTAAGGATCACCTAAGTTAATGTATGTAAAATGCTTAAACAGTGCCTAGTATATAGGAAATACTGTAACTATTAATGTTATTGTTATTTTGTTTCTTTGCATCATTATGGTTAACAGCTGCCATACTGGATAGCACATATACAAAACATTTCCATCACTGCAGAAAGTTCTATTAAACAGCACTGTAACAGACTACAGGATAGTTAGAATGCCTGATGAGATAATGCTTATCTTCTCTAATTTTTTAAGAAGTGCTTAGGAAAAAAGCACTCTAAACCCAAAGTAGTTTTTAATCTAATAACTTTGACAGGTAACGAAGAACTTGGGTTTTGATCTATTTAACAAGTCAAATAAAAGAGAAGTGGTGAAGGAAAGAGAGACTTTTTTAAGGATCTCTATTCGACAAGATAACAAAACAAATGAATTTTTTATTTCCTGTCTACCTTATCCTACTAAACACTCTCTGCCAAGGCTACCATACTTAGAAAAGGAATTTGTTATTAATTATATTCAAATATAATTATCAACATATCAAAAAAAACTTGTGATACAGTATTGTATGTGCTTCTTTAACACAGTAAATAAAAGATCTAGAGGTGGGTCTAACAGCCCAATTTTAAAGCACTGATTAGGATAAAAGATATTTTGAGATATCTGTATCTGCAGATACAGATCTGCAACATCTGTAATTTAATATGAAAATATTTCTCATTTCTATTGGTAACAAAGTTACAGCATTGCTCATACAACTGTGATTTGTTGCCTACATTCAAAGTTGAAGAAAATGCTAAATCTTACTTAGAGGTTAGGGAAAATGAAAATATTATTTTCCCATCTAAGTTTATGAACTCCAGGTTTTAAAAAAAAGTTGCTTAAGAGATTAGACTTCAGAGTTATAAAAACCTGGACTCAAACCCACCGCTTCCTAGCTAGGTAATATTGGGAAAAGGTACTTTACCTCCTCTGTGAAATGTGAGTAATACCTATATAAGATAGCTGTGTTTATTATCATGCTACTCAACATAGTATCTGCCACATTCTCAATAAACCTGTGTACTATTAAAATCAGTAACCAAGTTCTGACAGTTATGTACTTCAGAACCCTCTGTGCATCAGAAAATCAGGGATTTGATGTCAGTTGGTCTGGGGTAGATCACACCCATTCTTTGGTATATTTTTAAAGCTCCCAGGTGATTCTAATGTGCAGTCACTAGCCTAAGGACAAAGTTCAAACTCTAGTTTGGCACACTAGGCACTCTGGTCACTGCTTACAGCCCTAAATTTTAATCACTCCTCTATAGGTAACCCCAAGCTCTTCACACACACTCAAATAATGCTTCCTCAAGAAGTGGGCTATAGTAGTGGCTCTCAAACTTCAGCCTGCATTAGAATCACTGTTAAAACACAAATTGCTGGTCTCTATCTCAAGAATTTCTGATTCAATTGGACTGGGGTGAGGACCAAGAACTTGTATTTCTAACAAGTTCTCAGGTAATGTTAATACTGCTGACGCAGGGAGCACAATTTAAGAACCACTGGGCTCTAGACTACATCACTACATTGTCCCTGTATATTCACCTGGAATGCCATTCCCATCTCCATCATCCCATTCTTGCTTGGCTAACTTTCACTTTTCTTTCAAAACTTATATAAGAATTTGCCTTCAGGAAGCATCTGCTCACTTCAACAAACCACCTCAAGGCATTTATTACCTACTATAAAACTTATCTGCCAGAAAAAACACACTACAGAATATTCTTAATGGTATACTAATGCACAGGTTAAATATCTACTACCATATACAGGCTGTTTTGCAAGAACTGAGGGAAAAGGCCTCCTTTGGGCAGGCGAATTAGAAAATGCTGAAAAAGCAAATGGACAGTTGGTCAAGCAGAATGAAACCTGGATTTCAGCCCCCACCTAGCCCCTTGGCCGTGGCACCTTTATGCAGAGCACCACCAATTCCTAACCAGTCATGGCAGCCCTGGCACAGCCTACCACTAAAACACAAAGGAAGAGCCCTTAGATCAATCCTGGACTCGAGAAAGGGAGAGACGATGGGAGGAAGGGGCAATAAGGCTGTCAGGAAAGGATTTTTGGAGAAGGTTATATCACACCTAAGTTCTGAGTCTTGAATCGCCTTCTCTGTACATCAGGAAGACAAGAACTGTGCTTTAATGTTTTTATACCCACAGTGTATGGCTCACTGTAGATGTTCAATAAATGTTTGAATGACTCACAATGACTAAAATTGTATGAAGACACTTGCTAATCTATCTCTTTCTCACCAAATAAAAAAGCAAACACACACCCATCGCTGCAACCAAAAACCATAAATACTATCTAAATATTAACGTATTTGGCCTGTACACTAATCAGCTAGGGGAAAGCATGAATTATTCTAATAACCTGTTGGAAGATGAGACAAAAGGGCCTGCTGGTAACACACTTAGGTTTTTCAAAACTAAAGTCTTTAAAATCAAAAACTTTGCATTACCTGATTCAGAACTGATTTCCTGATTATTTCAACATGGACTAAAAAATTTACAGGAATCTTGGAAACTAATTTTACAACAAAGAAACTGAGGCTCAGAGAAGTAGTGACTCAAAGGCACACAGCTAGTTAGTGGTAAAGCTGTAATTAAAACTCAAGTCACTGGCCCTATACTAGTTTTCTCTCTCCTATATCACACTCCCTTTGCATTTATAAAATAAAATATTAAATATCCAAAACTTTTTTAAAAACTCAGATTAACCCAGGTTTTGTTCTCTCTACCCCATTTTAATGAGAGGAAAAGCAGCCATCTAACCATCTTACTTTGTCTAGGAACTTAAAGAGGTAACTTTCAAGATTATGTTTTGCTTTTGGTAAAGATTCATTCCTAAGTCTCTTTGTTTGCAAAATTATACATGCAAAGCTAATATTCATAAATAAAAATCCTGATACAGTCTTCAAATTTTCTCAATTACCAAGGAAGCATTACAATGGCTTTCCAAGATACAGTACTTTCTAAAGAAAGAGCCTGATTTTTAAAATACGTTTAACAATAAGCAGAAAACTGGCTATAACTCTCACCTCTCTATTAACCTGAGTACCTCATCCTCTGACCTCTCTCATTAATAGTTTATTAAACTAGCTTTATGTGCTAATAAGAACCAATTAATTAAAATTCTTTGCTTCTGGAAAGTAATCTTATGACTTATCTGGATTATAATTTTATTCGCCTTTTAAATTTAAGATGAATGTCTTTTGGATTTATATACAATGCAACATAGTCTAAGAGTTAAGAGTTAACTTTTTAACTGACACAGCAATCCACGAGACATGCTTGGTTTTTTTTCTTTCTTTTTTTTTTTTTTTGCGGTACACGGGCCTCTCACCGTTGTGGCCTCTCCCGTTGCGGAGCACAGGCTCCGGACGCGCAGGCTCAGCGGCCATGGCTCACGGGCCCAGCCTCTCCGCGGCATGTGGGATCTTCCCGGACCGGGGCACGAACCCGCGTGCCCTGCCATCGGCAGGCAGACTCTCAACCACTGTGCCACCAGGGAAGCCCGAGACATGCTTTTATTACTTCCAATTATACAGGTGAGAAAACTGAGATTTAGAGAGGTTAAAGAATTTGCCCAAGTTTACATGCCTAGGAAGGAGATGAGTTAGAATTTGACATAGGCTGTGTAACTCAGGTGTCAGGAACTCTCTTGGACAATATATAATGGCTTTCTTAGCCCTTAATCATGTGATAATGCTTCCTTCATCTGTGAACATACAAACTTTTTAACTATCCCTAACAGTAGAAGGTAAGTAACGCATTTTCTTCCTGAAAGTTAATTTAGGCTTTAAAAATAAAGCAGAACACAGCTTAAGACATTCTTTAGCTTTTGTATCTTGCATTCTGTCGTAAGAATTTCTGCACGTATGCTACCTTGTACTATCTCTACTAGAGAAAAGAGAAAGCCTACCTCTCAGTACTCTAAATGAGATAAGAAAAAATAATAACATGATATAATAGAATCGACAGACCTTTAGAACAACAGAGGGAATAAGGGACCTCAAAAGAGACAATCAGGTCATGTTCATGCTTGACTATGTATAAAACTTTTTTTCTGCCTAAGATTGAGGAGACAAGCAGTGGTGTCTCAAACCTCTACCTGAACCTTTAAACCAACTCAACAATTATGCAGAGAAATCTTGTCAAAGAGCCTAAAAAGGTAATACTTAAATATTGTTATCTCAATTAGAAAATAAAAGGACTACCCTGAAAAACTCTTCCAACTCTTCCTGACCCATTAAAAATAATGTATCATTTGGGGGGACCTGACAAGGAGAAGGGCTTGTCCTCTTACCTCTGCACTTTATGCTTCCAAAGTATCCTGAACCTAAAGCCCTCACAACATTTCAGGTAGTATCCCTATTTGTTTTGTTGCTTTGGGGTTTGGTTTCAGTTTTTAATCTCTCCCCATAAAACAGAAGTTGTTTAAAAGCAAAGTCTATGTATTTAACAACTTTATATACTCACTACTAGTCATGGAGTTAAGCACTCATATTAATATTTGCTGAAAAAATTTTAATTGGATTCCCATCACAGAGATAAGACAACTGAGGCCTCTAGAAATTAAGTGTTCTACTCAAGACCTCATGACTGTTATATGATAGAAAAAGAAAACCAAATCTCTGTAAAATAAACTTCAAAAGATTACAAAAAGCATAAATAAGGCTGAGATAAAAATGCCCTTTTAACAGATTTAGAGTGTGGGTTCTGAAAGTAAGTCTGGATTTAAATCCTGGCTCTCTCATTTATTAGTTGTCTGGCCTTGCAACAATTAGTCTACAAAATACCGTGCCTTATGAACACCACCACTTACCAAATCTTATGGTGCCAACAATAAATGCAATAATGCATTTACAGTAAATGAAAATACAAAGACGGTGATAACTGTTGGCTGAAGTTATCAGGAAAGATTTTACACAGATTCTACAGCTCAGTGTTTGTTTTTTCTGTTTTTCCTTTCTTTGTGAGCTATATCAATTATACAGCATAATACATAAAATCTAGATAACAGTTTAAAGAATTATCAAGTGAACACTCCATGTAACTACTACTAACATCAAGAAATAGAATACTCCAAAAACTTCTCTACAATGTGTCCCTCCCTCATCACAAACTTGAGAGGTTTAAGCAAATCTAATAAACTTAATTTAGTTAATTTAAGATTAAATAAGTTTAATCTAACCTGTAAAACAGATAGCAGCAACATAATAACAACAATTTCCTCACAGGGTTACTGTAAAATATTTACTGGTATACAGTAAACACTCAATGAGTGTTTCTTACACACACATTATACCCCAGAACAAAGACATGGGGTGGGGGGGCGGGGAATATAACTATGTAATCAAATTGGTGAGAGCATAAAACCTACAGGGAAGTACAGCACAGAGACAGAGCTAGAAAGCTAGGTTGGGGCCATGTAAGAAATAAAAGAAAAATCTAAGCTAATAACATAGAGGAAATTGAGAAAATTCACTGGGCAGTTTTGAAAGACAATTCTCCATGGGTCTCTTGTTTTTCTGCCTGTCTGGAAAACAGAGGCACCGACTGCCTTTGATCCAATCTTTTCAAGTATATTTGTAGAATCTTGGAAAAAAGAAATAGCATCTCTCCCTCAAGAAAAGGAGAGGTATGCTTACAACCCATTATAAAGATTCCAGTTTCTCTAAGCTTGGGATTCCCCTCCTCTAACACAACCCAATGCATGTGCAAGTGTCACATCTTCACCCTACCGTGTACAAACTGGGGCTCCAAGATCTGACACTAATAACTGTGGCTACTGCTCTTGCTGTAATGCACTGTTCTTCATCTCTGACCAAGGAGTCTCATGACTCCAATAAACTGTAGCAGGTTAACTTAGTCTGCAAGTAGGGTAAAATCTCAGAACTTTCACAGTGCTTGACAGGCATTAGCACATAATCAATGTTTATTATAACTGATAGATTCCACTTCCACACTGTCAGAAAGGATAAAAAATGCAAAACCCAACTATATGCTGCCTTCAAGAGGCACACTGTAAATATAAAGGAAAAAAGAGTTCTAAGTAAATGGATGGAAGAAAATACATTACAGAAACAGTAAGCTCAAGAAAGTTGGAGTGGCTATATTAATATCAGAAAAAGCAGATTTTAAGACAAAGACTATTACCAGGGATAAAGAGGGACATTTCATAAAGCCCAATTCATCAGAAAGACCTAATAATCATAAATTGTATGTGCCTAATAACAGAGCTTCAAAATACATGAGGCAAAAATTAACAGAATTAAGGGAGAAACAGATAATTCCACAGTCATAGTTGGATATTTTAATATCCCTCTCAGCAACTGAATAGAACTAGAGTAAAAAAAAACAAAACAAATAAAACAAAACCCAAGACATAAATGATTTGAAAAATGCTACCAAAGCACTTTAATCTAATTGATATTTACAGAATAGTACACCCAACAACTGCAGAATATTCTTTCAAGTGTGAAAGGTACATTTACCAAGATAAACCATATGATGAACCATAAAACAAGGTTCAGTACATTTAAAAAGATTAAATTCATACAGAATATATCTCAAGACCTCAAAATAAAATTAAGTTGGAAATCAATAACAAGATATCTAAAATAATCCCAAATACATGAAAATTAAACAACACGCTTTTAAATAATCCGTGGGTCAACAAAGAAATCACAAAGCAATCAGAAGCTATTTCAAACTAAAAGATAATAAAAATATCAAAATCTGTGGGATGTTGCAGTGCTTGGAGGAAAATCTATAGCTTTGAATGCTTACATTAGAAAACAAGAAATGTCTGAAATCTATGACCACTTTAAGAAGCTAGAAAAAGAAAAGCAAAACACATGGGGGAAAGAAAATTATAAAGAACAGAAACAAATGAGAGAGAAAAGACAAATGGAGAAAATTAGCAATGTTATTTTTGAAAAGAGATACAAATAGATAAACCAAGAATTAGACTGGCCAAGAAAAAAAGAAAGAACACATTAACAACACCAGAAATTAAAGAGATATCACTACAAATCCTACAAGCAGTCAAAGGATAACAAGGGAATTTTATAAACAACTAATGTCAACAAATTCCTTTAAAAATACAACAAAACTAACATAAGATGAAACAAAATCTGAATAACTCTATGTCTAGTAAAAAATTGAATTTGAATTTACCAAAAGTCTTCCCACACACACAAAAAAATGTAAGTTCAAATGGTATCACTGATGAATTCTATCAAACAGTCAAGGAATATTGCACAGTGTTTCAGTCAGTAGAGGGAACACCTCCCCGGCTCATCTTATGAGGCCATCATAATCCTAATACTGAAAGCTGAAAAAAATTACAACCAAAGAAAACTACAAAATAATATCCCTGATGAAGAAATATCCTCAAGCCCTAACAAAATATTAAACATAAAAAGGATAATACACTGTGATCAAGTGAGGTTATCCTAGGCATCAAGATTAACATTTGAAAACCACCACTGGTGTTTGAAAACCTGTGGTAGAATGATGAGCACTTTGTTGCTAAATTTGGCTACTGCAAATATTTTTGTTCACCTACCCCAACATACAAGAATATCTCTCATCAGAAATATAAAGACGTAAGTATAACTGCTAGGTTTATGGTACATGTATTCTTCAACTTACTACAAGTCATTTTCTTTTGCAAAATGACTATGTCCCTCCAAAAGTGGGAGTCTGATTTCCCCACATTCTCATTAACACTTGATATTATCAGAATTTTTAATGTTTGCCAATCTGGTAGAAGTGAAATGATTTCTTCTTATGGTTCTACTTTGCACTCTCCCAATTACCAATGAGATTATAATTCGGCTGTGGGTTGCTGTAAGTCATGATAGCACATAGGTGAGTTGCAACCAGCATTCTTAATTTAAAAAAAAGAAAAAATTAAAAAATCAGCGTGTACCACATAAAGGTTAGACATTATTTCCATGGTTTGTGTGTTTGTACTGGGTCACAACATAAAATGTTTTTGTAACTTTGAGCTTCTAGCAAGTTAAAAGCCACCTCTAGAGCTGTTTAATTACAGCAAAACTCCTTAGAGAAATTTGGGCAACTAACTGGTACATCATTTAGGCCCATAATACTAAGGATGTATCTTATAAAGAAGGCAGGATTGAGATGTCCTTTAAGCACTAACTGGCTTAAAGAATTAGAAGAGGGAGAAGAAACCTGAAAGAAGAAATAAGGAGTGAAACAGAAAAAGGATTCTATAAAACAAACTGGTCTATGACCTACTTAAAGCTCACTTAAAAAGAATCACATTTGTCAATAAGACAAGGTTTCTCTCAGCACTAAAACATAGGAAGTTGGGATCCCATCCTCTTGACTACCAAAATGACAGAAAACTGATCCATCCTTCTCTGTAGACACATCCTAATTCCCACCTCAAGAATCATCTCTTTCTTGGGCTTATGCAAGAGCATCCTCTTAGGTCTCTGCTTCCTACCTTTCCCTACAGAGCGTCACAGTACCAAGAATCATCTAAATTCTAGAGATTCATATTTTAATTCAGCTAACAAAGATTTTCCAAGCGCTTACTATATCACCTCTCTATTAAGAAATTAAGCTGTACCTCCCGAACAATTTTAACTCCTGGTTATAGTCTCTAAATCTTGTTATTCTTAACTAAAACTGTCCTAATTGCCTCCTCTTGAAGGTGTTTTGCTTCTTGGACTGTTAAACCTCCCGCATACCATGACCAATTTCTGCTACCCTCTTTGTCCACCAATAATATCCCTACTCTATTTTAAATAACTATTCTTTTTCATAATCCCTTCTTCAAAAGTTGCTGGACCAATCACACACAGCAAATGTCTGGTGTAATGAGTTTATGAATCTACCTGTCACTTAATAAGAGTGTGATCTTAGGCATTTAAATTTCTTAACTTCCCTGAGATTCAATCTCATCCCTAAAATGAGAAAACAATAGGTATCAAGCAGTAATGAGAATTACAATCCCTCTATTGCCTTTTTTCTTTTTACTTAACTTTTTAACTTTTATTTTTAATTTCCTCTAAATGCAATTAAATGCTTTTATAGAGGGATGCACTTCAACTGAGGTACCATGAAATACAAAACGGAAAAAGGATGAAGACAAAACCAGTATGAGTAAACTCACCAGGTGGGGTTACACTGCTCTGCCTATGTGCTCTTCTTGTACATCCAGATTCTAAAGAAGCAACTGTAAAGATACTTCTTTCCCCATGGCAAGCAAAATTCTAACAACCCACAATGACCCACACCCTAGTATATAACCCTCCCCTTGAGTGTGGGAGAGACTTGTAAATATAATGGAACATCACTCCTGGGATTGTTACATGGCAAATAGATTTTTGCATATGTATTTAAGTTCCCTAATCAGTTGAGTTCACCAAAAAGGAGATCTTCCTGAGTGGGTCTGACCAAATCAGATCAGCTTTAAAAAGGGGTCTTAAAAGGGAGTCCAAAGGACAGAGACAGAGGAAGCCAGAGCAACTGACTTCTGCTTGCCTGGATGAAAGCAAACAGCCATGATGTGAAATGCCTACGTGAACATGTGGTAAGGAACTGAGAAAGGTCCTTGGCCAACAGCTAGAAAGAAGATGGCAACATCAGTCATACAGCCACAAGGAAATTCTGCCAACAAGTAGTGAGCATGGAAGAAGGTCATGAGCCTCAGATGAGAACTGCAGCCACAGCTAACACCTTGATTTTAGCCTGGTGAGATGATGAAAAGCGAGCCCAAAGTACCCAGATTTCTCACCTACAGAAACTGTGAGCTAATAAATGGGTGTTGTTTAAGCTAGTACATTTGTGGTACTTCGCTATACATAAAAAGAAAACTAATACACTCCATCAACATAGGACAAAGCAGAAAAGGATAAAAAGGGGGAAGAGACATCTTTTTCTCCAGAGTGCACTGTATCTCCTCCCAGCACTGATTATGAAGATATAAGATCCAGAATCAAGGAAAAAGATTAAAACTATAAAATTACATAAATTTTTACAGTTTTAATGATTAAGAAGGGCTTTTCCACACACAGCTTGTTATACAACTACCATATAATTTATTACCTTCATTTTAGTGATGAGGAAAGAAAGGCTGGAGGAGTGACACCCCAAAGATCACAAACCTAGGGTATGTTTAAAGTAACTTCAGTCCAGGGCGCTCTTCTCCCCTACCACAGCCCCCTTAAGGCTTTAAAAGAGCCATTCAAATCAACAGTACCTGCATACTGTCTTCAAGGGAAGCGTTCCTAGTAACATAATTTCCCGTATTTCAAATCTACTTAAATACCCCTTGGCTTTGTCAGAATGTCAAAACTAAAGTGGATACTGAAAAATTTCCAATCAAAAGTAGTTTGGTTGTAAAAATGACCACGGGCAGACCATTTGAAAAAACAATGTACATTTTGAAATGTAATGAAAACTTTAGCAAAACGCTTGTCGGTTTTCTAGTACTTTATTTAGATAGCAAACAAATTGTGTTATAACTATTCTCAAAAATCCAAAGCAAGTAAACAACCTTTCCGAATCTTTCACTATTTCCCCCCTTGGGCAAATTTGTTTAGCCTGAACATTTCGTACGTTATAAATATGAGAACGTGGTACAATATATCATACAATACACAGGCTGTTTTTATTTTCACTGTTATATGTATTTTCCTAAGTGCTTCACCATCAGAATTTGTAATTTTCTTAAAAAGATACAGGAAAATCTAAAAGGTGTAGTCAAATTCCACGTAAGTTACAAATCACACAACTTTCTTCATGCCCAGTCAAATACTTTCCTAAACACTATGTTTGCTAAGAGATGCAAAATAAAGTCCTTTCTAGTCACAACCACGAGAAGGAATAAACTATATATTCATCATCTTAACATCGACTTTAACAGCAAATAATTCGCTGTCGTCACATACAAACAGCATCGTTTTGAGTCTATAAGCGTCCAAAACCATCCCGTGATTTATACGCCCGGGGCACGATTCTCTGCAATGTGAAGAAAATCGATAAAATGTCAAATGTTGGTGGAAGGGGTGACGTGACAATCCTAAAACCTGAAAATTTCTTAGTCCCTACAGCACACAAGAAGCACCCCGTTTGGACTCTCCAATCGAGGCCCAGGTCCAAATCCAGGCACTCCAGTTTCCCAGCTCTTCACCACCACCACCACCCCGAGAAAGGAGGGAAAACAACTTTTATTGGCCTCGTCTCCTGGGGGGCTGGCAAACTAGCGGGGCAGTGCTCCGGCCTGGACACGTTTCACAAGGAGGCCTCCGTCGGGGGCGGGGAGGGCAGATAGCGGGAAAGCCCGGCTTCGACGTCCCCTCTGCCCCAAGCGCCAGCCCCCCACTCCACCCCACCGAGAAGAGGCCTGGGCCGGCCGCCACGCCGAGCGACCCCCCGGTCCCTCCGCCGAGGCGAGCTTGTTGTCATGTGACGCCGCCACCGCCGCTAAAACACCGCAGAAACGCAGGGCGGCGGGCGGCATTCGCACCAGCCCGCCTCGGCCCGGCCCCGCCGGGCGCGGGCGAGTCCCGAGAGTCCAGGCGGGGGGGCGGAGGGCGGGCTTGGCGGCGGGCCCGAGCGCGCCACAAAGGCTTCCGCGCCCGTCGCCGTAGTGCCTGAACGGGCGGGGGCACAATTTTCGGGGCCCGCGAGAGGGGTGCGGAGCGACCAGGGCTCCGGGGCGCCCGCCGCGCCCACAGTCGTTCCCCCCGGCTCCCGGACGGCCGGCGACCGCCGCGCCCCGCACAGGCCCGCGCGGCCTCCCTCCCCCGCGCGGGGCCCGCGCCCGGCCCGCCCGCTCCCCGCTCGCGCTCTCTCGCTCTCTCCCGGCCTCCATCTTGGATCGGCGCTTCCAGCCCCCGCGCCGCTGCCGCCGCATTCCCCCTCTTTCCCGCCCCCCGCTGCCGTCGCCGCCGCCCGCACTCACCTCAGCTGCCCATCCGGGCGCAGCCGGCCGTCGACCTAGTTTCCCCCCAAAAGTCTCCGGTGTGTTATTCCCGATGTGGGGGGGTTGTTACGGGGTGGTCGCCGGGGGTTCGGGAGCGGGGGCCGCGCCTTCAACGGAGCTGCAATCCTAACCCGCCATCTGGTGGCATTTTCCACACGCCAATGGCGCCGCTGCAGACTTGGGTCCGGACCGCCCTCTGCTGGCCGCCGTGCTTACTGCCTCGCTGACGGGACGGACCTGCCCGGAAAGGGGAGGGAGCTGAGGCGCGAGCAGGCGGCCGCGGCGGGGACGCGCGCAAACGCTTTCCTGTGGGGATTACGCGCACGCGCGCCAGCGGGGCGGGAAACGTGGCCGCTGCGTGGCGGCCCGGCCCCCGCACGGAGCGCTGGCCCAGCTCAGCCAATCGCGAGCGGCGGATACCTCTCCGTGAGGGCCCTGTAGACTGTTCGTGGCCGCCCGAGGCGGGCGGAAGGATGGCCGCGGCGGCGCTTGCGCGCCCCGCTAGCTGAGCTGCTGCCCGCCATTTTTGGAGCTTTTCCGAGACCTGGGAGGGAAACCCGCCCCCGGCCCCTCCACCGAGGCCCCTCCCCGGGTCGCGGAACTGGCGCTTCCCCGCAGCCCCGCCCGGCTCCTGCTACCCCCATCCCCCGCCCGGGACGAGCTCTGCGGAAACGCGAGGGGGTGGCGGCACAAAACTCTGCTCCCGCCTCTCTTGGGTTTCATGAGGGCCTCAGAGTTTAGCATTGTACTAGCGATTTATTGTTGACTGTTGACGAGCCGCTTCCCCCGGCGCGGGTGTAAAGGTTTCGAGAACTGTTTGGGACCTCCCTCGCCGCCGATCTAGACCCAACACTGCTCGCCGCAGGCCGATTGGCGTCGTCCCTGCGTCTGTAAAGCAGATCCTCTCCGTGATGCCGGCTTTGCATAAGGCGGCAGCATTGGCTAGTTAGTGAGTAA
The DNA here is from genome assembly GCF_963455315.2 of Globicephala melas. Lineage (NCBI taxonomy): Eukaryota > Metazoa > Chordata > Mammalia > Artiodactyla > Delphinidae > Globicephala > Globicephala melas. The sequence continues at coordinate 128,169,644 of NC_083317.1, read as the reverse complement.
AGAATGTAGGTAGACTGGGAAAATATAGCCTCTGCTTTGGAATCAGATTTCACCTTCCACAGCCTAGGACTACTCTCAGTAGCGTGAAATGGACGTGAAAATCCTAGCCTTTTAGCTGCCAAAAGGGAAAGTTGATTAACGTGAGATCATGACCAAAATATGCCGCTGAACGTCGCCTTTCCCTACTCTCCACCCGCCTCTCTGTGGCCGTGGCTTCTACCTTTCACCCACTCACAACTTTCAATACAAAAGTGAATCCTTAGTCTCCCAGGTCATCAGCCCCATTTATGACTAAATCTCTGTTACTATACCCAGCTCTATTTCTGTCTTGCCTTAGAATCGCTCAACTCTTTTTTAGTAGTCTTAACGGCCAGTCTCCAGTAGATTACCCGTATTTCTGATTTCTCTCCCAAGGGTCACAGGTATGTGGGTTTTCACTGGAGGAAGTCACAATTCTACCTGCTTGGTATGAATTTGTGACTGCACTCCCACTTACAATTTTTTTCACTCATCTTTGGTTGACTTCCTATCGTATTCTCCCCAAGGACTATTGAAGCTTTTCTTGTTAAGGTGCCAGTCCCAATCCATACTAATAGATAAAATCATCTAGTTTCCAGGGATAAAAGCTATGGAATTCCAATTCCGGTTTGATATTCTCTCCGTATTAAAATATCTGTAACCACACCCTGTTCATGACCTCTCAAATTCTCACCAAATTAACCCATTCCCCCCCTTCTCTCCAAAGCTAGTCTTTCTTCCTGGACTACGTATGCCGTCCCTTCCCATTTCCACCTTCCACCACTTTCCTAGGTGGTTATATCTTCAACATCTTGCCATTGGCTTCTGTTTTTCAGCAGTTTCCATGGTCATTTTAAAAATTTCAGTACTACTACTCCCTCCAGTTACAATACTATCAGCCTTCTTTTCACTGTCACATTTCTCAAAAGAAGCAGTCTCCCACCTTCATTACCACCTTATTCCTTAGCTTTTATCAATCTAACCGATAACAACAAACTGAATTTACACTTTCAGGTCACAACCATTTTCTCATCCTCTTTTTCTTGGCACACCCAATCCTACACCCTCCTTGAAACCCTATTTCCCCCTTTTTTAAGACAATTCCTGGGATCTACAACCTACCTGGTTTCCTGGTCTTCTGATTCCTTGGCTAGCACCTCCTCTTTTTTCCAATCCATAGTTCAACTCCTAGCTCTCTGTTCTCCTCTACTATCCTTTCTCTTCAAAAGTCTCTTTATATTACTATCTGTTCCTGATTGTCTCTTAACTAACATTCCTCATATTCAGCTTTCTTGCCCAAAATTCAGCTCCAGCCCAAAATTCAACATTTAAGGTAATGCATCTTTCTTATTCAAGTTTCCTGATTTCTCTTAATAGCATTGTAATTTCAGATACATTCAAGCTTTAGCTATTTGGTAAGATAAAGTAATAGGTCCTATAACAAGTTAACTTTATTGCAGAATCACACATTTCCCAGGAGCCTCTGCTTTCATGAAATTCTTAATCAAGATTCCAAAGTTCTTGGCAAAGATTTTCAAACACCACAGTTTTCATTAACAGCTTCAGGTCAGAGGTATGAACAAAATGTCAGAAAGAATACCTGGAACTAGTGTAGGTAGGTGCTAAGGGTTCTTAAGTATTATTTGGGATAGGGAATAAAGTATCAATAGAACAAACATTTGCTTAGTCCAAGTTTTCTGGTGCCCTTTGGAATTTCTACCTCATTGTTCGTTTCAAATTATCTGAAATGAGACCGGGCCCACTTTGAAGATTCAGGTTGATAGGTTAGATGTCTAAAGAAGCACATGCTGAGGGCTTCCTCCCTGGTGGTGCAGTGGTTGAGAGTCCGCCTGCCGATGCAGGGGACATGGATTCGTTCCGCTGATCCGGAAAGGTCCTACAGGCTGCGGAGCAGCTGAGCCCATGAGCCATGGCCGCTGAGCCTGCGCGTCCGGAGCCTATGCTCCGCAACGGGAGAGGCCACAGCAGTGGGAAGCCCGTGTACCGGAAAAAAAAAAAAAAAAAAGCACATGCCCCTTAAGCTTTTATTTCAACTCAATCTTTTAGCCAACCTGGTCCAAAAATATAATATTAAATTTAATATTATAAACTTAAAATTGCATTTACAGAATTACACATTAATGTAAATGTAATATAAATGCTTTACAGACTAAACGGCTAACATTTATTAACCAATAACGTGAAGATCTTTGCCTTATAACATAAAAAGCTAGTTTGTGACTATTTAGATGGCAGAACTCCTTTTAAAATTTGGCTGAACTTATGTCTTTTTCCCTTCTGGATAATTTTAGCATGAAGAAGATTTCAAAGTTATTCCATTGACCTTAGAGTCCTGCTTAAAGTAAAAGACGATCAGCCAACTTGTTTCATGACAATAATGATGGCATTCCTTTCACAGAACCTTTTTTTTTTAATGACTTAATTTTTTTAGAGCAGTTTTAGGTTCACAACAAAATTGAGAAGAAGGAACCAAGATTTCCCATATACCCTCTACCTACACCCATTATAGCCTCCTCCGCTGTAATCAGCATCATTCAACCAAAATGATACAGTTGTTACTGAGAAAGAACCTATATTAACACATCATAATCACCCAAAGTCCATAGGTGATTCCTTAGGGTTCACTCTTAGTATTGTACATTCTGTGGGTTTGAACAAATGTATAATGGCATACATCCATCATTATAATATCATAATAGTTTTTTCATTGCCCTAAAAATCCTCTGTGCTCTGTGTATTCTTCCCTCCTCCCTCATCCCTGGCAACCACTGATTTTTTTACTTGTCATATGGTAGGTAGGCTTTTCAGACTGGCTTCTCTCACTTAGTAATATGCATTTAAGCCTCTTCCATGTCTTTTCATGGCTTGATGGCTCATTTCTTTATAGTGAATAATAATGCGTTGTCCAGATGTACCACAGTTTATTTACCCATTCACCTACTGAGGGACATGTTGGTTGCTTCCAAGTTTTGGCAATTATAAATAAAGCTGCTATAAATATTCCTATACATGTTTTTGTGCAGACATAAGTTTTCAACCCCTTTGAGTAAATATCAAGGAGTGTGATTGCTGGATCATATGGTAAGAATATCTTTAGTTTTCTAAGACACTGCCAAATTGTCTTCCAAAGTGGCTGTACCATTTTGCATTCCCACTGACAATTAAGAGAGTTTCTGTTGCTCCACATCCTTGGTGTTGAAAGTATTCCAGTTTCTGGCCATTCTAATATGTATATAGTGGTATCTCATTGTTGTTTTAACCTGCACTTCTCTGATGGCTTGTGCTGTAGAGCATCTTTTTATATGCATATTTGCCATTGTATATCTTCTTTGGTGAGATGTCTGTTAATGTCTTTGGCCCATTTTTAAATTGGGTTGTTTGTTTTCTTACGGTTGAGTTTTAAGTGCTCTTTGTCTATCTTGGATAACAGTCCTTTATCAGATGTGTCTTTTACAAATATTTTCTCCCAGTCTGTGGCTTGTCTTCTGATTCTCTTAACATTGTCTTTTGCTGAGCAGAAGTTTTTAATTTTTCTGAAGTCCAGCTCATCAATTATTTCTTTCATGGATTATGTCTTTGGTGTTGGGTGATACCTAAAAAGGTATCACCCTACCCAAGGTCATCTAGGTTTTCTCCTAAGTTATCATCTAGGAGTTTCATAGTTTTGCACTTTACATTTAGGTCTATGATCCATTTTGAGTTAATTTTTGTGAAGGATGTAAGATCTATGTCTAGATTCTCCTTTTTTTTTTTGGATATGTGTGTCCAGTTCTTCCGGCAACATTTATTGAAAAGACTATCTTTACTCCACTGTATTGCAAGATCTATTGATTATATTTATGGTGGTCTACTTCTGGGCTCTCTATTCTCTTCCATTGATCTATTTGTCTATTCTTTTGCCAATATCACAACTGTTTTGATTACTGTAGCTTAATAATAAGTCTTGAAGTTGGGTAGCATTAGTCCTCTACCTTTCTTCTTCTCCTTCAGTATTATAGGGCTATTCTGGGTCATTTGCCTCTCTATATAAACTTAAGAATCAGTTTGTTGATATCCATAAAATAATTTGCTGGGATTTTGATTTGGGTTGCATTGAATCTATTGATCAAGTTAGGAAGAACTGACATCAATGATATTGAGTCTTCCTATCCATCTCCTCATTTATTTAGCTCTTTTCTGTTTGCATTCATCAGAGTTTTGTAATTTTCCTCATATAGATCTTGTAAGAAAAACTTTTCAAAGTAACATTTGATTCATGATTGTTCCCTTTTCCATGACTTTTACAGAGTTCTAGACACAGCTACTGGATAATTAGACTACAGAAAAGTCTTCTGATTATGCTTTCTCACACTTCACTTTGACTACTTCCACATACCACATGAATATCTAAAACATAGTATTTTGGGGATCATGACCACTGTCCCATTTTACTCTCCCAAAATCAAGTATTCTTCCTTTGCATTTTTCACTTGGCTACAGGATATTTACTGTTGTTTATCAGCCAGACTTTCGCAAAAATCAGAAATGGTTTTCCCTTCTTTTCTACTCTTGCAATTAAGGTGTGCTGCCAATTGGTGGCAGTAATGTGCCATAGTGTCCTACCTATCAGATTAAACCATGATTTTTCCATACCATTTGTTTTCAATTCCTTCTAAACATGAGCAATTAATTCTGTCCCAAGATGGGTAATAAGACAGAGCCAGAAGACCTCCCCTTTCAGAATCAGTAACCTGGGTTCAGGCAAAATGCTATCCCCCCAAAATGGAGGAACAGAACTACTCAGACACTTTAAAAAAGAAATCTCATAAGCAGAGGGCTGGAACTCATGAAGGTAGAGTTAAGAGCTCTTAAATATCATTTAGGGTAGAGAAAAAAGTATCAGTGGAACAACCATTTGCTTAGTCCAAGTGTCTTGGTATCCTTGGAATTTCATTTTAAAAGATCTAGAATAATGCCTGACATATTTTAGGGAGTCAACCTTGATAAAGGTAGATGTCTGAAATATTGTTTCCATATAAACAGAGCAACCAGCCTCTAATTTCTTTTTCCAGTCAAAGAAATGCACATATGACAACAAATAAAATGAAACAAATTAAATTGTAACAAATCAGATAGCACAAAAGAATTTATGATGAAAAGCAACAAATCTCATGCTAATCCTTTCTACCTCTAGGACCAGTCCCCAGGGACAACCTCTTTTGCATATTTTTGTTTGTGATTACTTCAGTATTTCTAAATATGCTTATATCAGCTTTAGACAATCTCTAACAACTCCTTGGTACAAAAGATAAGGATTATGTTAACATCCATTCTTCCAATATTTAAGAGTTACATTAATTTTACCTCTTTTGTTGGTTATCTTTGTAACTTTTAGTAGTACACTGTGAAACTCTAGACAATATTTCAACCTTAGATAGTATTTCGACTCTCTGATATTAATACCACCATTCTTCCTTCCCACCTACTCACCTCCCTTAAACACAGTCAATATCTTTTGTGTTTTGTCTATTAGTTGACTCAAAATTAACAGCCAGCTTCCAGGCTATGGAGAGTGCCAGGATTACATTTTCTTCTCTTCAAGACATCTGTCACATCCACTAGAAAGCCACTCAAAGGAAAATGTGCAGAGTATCAGGATCAAACGGATTCTCTTTCCTTATTATCCCCTGCCCAAATATTTGTGCTTCACACTTGAGCGGTAAGCTGCTTTGTTTGGCTTTATTTCTTGTAGAGTTTCAAATAGCCGTTGCGGAACACGGTCTCTAGGCGCGCGGGCTTCAGTAGTTGTGACGCTCGGGCTTAGCTGCTCTGCGGCATGTGGGATCTTCCCGGACCAGGGCTCGAACCCATGTCGCCTGCATTGGCAGGCGGATTCTTAACTACTGTGCCACAAGGGAAGCCCTAAAGAAAATCATTATTTCTTAAAAAGAACTTTTTTTTGCATGTTTCATACTAATTTAATCAGACTTACATAAGTGATATCTGGACTGTGAGATGAACTGGGGTCTAATATTAGTTTCCTATTGCTGTTGTAATACACTGTCACAAACTTAGTGGCTTTACAGCAACACAAGTTTATTATCTTACAGTTCTGGAGGTCAGAAGCTCTAAATAGTGTCCACAGGACTGAGTTCTTTTGAAGGCTCTACGTGAGAATCCACTTCCTTGCCTTTTTCAGCTTCTAGAGGCTGCTCGCGTTCCTTGGCTCATGGCTGCTTCTTCAGATCACTCCAGCTTCTGCTTCTGTGGTCACATCCTCTCTCCTCTCCGATGTGCCCTTATAAGAACCCTTGTTATTACACTGAGAAAAAGAACTTTTTTTTTTTTTTTTTTTTGGTGGTACAGGGGCCTCCCACCGCTGCGGCCCCTCCCTCTGCAGAGCACAGGCTCCGGACGCGCAGGCCCAGCGGTCATGGCTCACGGGCCCAGCCGCTCCGCGGCATGTGGGATCCTCCCAGACCGGGGCACGAACCCGTGTCCCCTGCATCAGCAGGCGGACTCCCAACCACTGCATCACCAGGGAAGCCCAAGAAAAAGAACTTTTTTAGTATAAATATTACATGCATGTGACCAGTTCAAAAAGTTACTTACCTATCATTTTCCCTTACCCTCTTAGTTCTCCTCTCAAGAAGCAGCCACTGTTATCCATTTCCAGAAGCTTTTGGATTTTCTCTTTAATCTTAGTGTTATGATATTTCTATGGATCAAAATTTAATAACAAGTTACTAGGACCAGAACTGCAATTTTTTTTCTGAATACATGTAAACAATTAGTGAATATAAGCATCTTCTGTCAATGGTATTTAGGGAGACATGCATTGAGCACTTACTAGTATACATGGCAGATACTTGGTGTTTTGTTTGTTTGTTTTGTTTTGAGGGTTTAGTTTTATTTTGCTACAGTTGTATTGAGGTGTGATTGACATATAATAAACTACACATATTTAAAGTGTATGATTTAATGATCTGTAACCTATATAAACCTATGGAGCCATCACCATAATCAATATAATAAATATATCCATCAACTCCAAAAGTTGCCTCATAGACCTTTGTAATCCATCCCTCCCTGCCTTTATTCGTCCATTCAGGCAACCACTGATCTGCTTTGTCACTAAAGGTTAACTGCATTTTCTAGAATTTTACATAAATGGAATAATACTTTCTTTTTTGTTTTATTTCTTTACTCAGTACAATTATTTTGAGATTCATCCATATGGTTGTGTATAGCAATCATTCATTCCTTTTTAGTGCTGCTGTAGTATTCCACCATATGATTAGACTACAATATGTCCATTTACATGCTGATGCACATTTTGTACATAATTTTTTCTTCTTATGGTAAAGCTGTTATGAACACTCAAACACTGTGATTATGTTTTACTGGATTTGATCTTTTGTAGGTAGACTAAAAAGGCCGTCTGTAGAGCAAGGACCAAAAATTCAAATGCCTACAGGAGCCAGACAGATAATATAAATAAGTAGGGAGGAGGGGAAAATTTGACGTAATAAAAGCAACAGTTTAAGCTTTACGGTGAGTGGCAAACTGACATTTGGTATCCATGTTGGGATGGGTGGAGATTATGACAAACGGGAGAGCTTGAACCCAGTTTAAAGCAGGTAGCTTCTCAGAATCATCTGGTTCTTGCCAGGCTGTCCAGTGTTGCCAGGGTTTCCTTTTTTCTTTTTCTTTTCCCCAAGGGCAGTCACAAATCCAGATTGTATGTGAAGTTTCTTAATTTTTTTTTTAAATATGGAAACAAATGAAAAATAAAATTCAGGAATCAAGACAGGAGGGAATCAAAATATTGACTTGAATAAAAATCCTGCTATTTGTTCAATTAGATACTGAATATATTCATTGTATTATTCTCTCTTTTTTGTTCGTTTGAAATTTTCATAATAAATACAATTTATAAAAATTAGCTTGGGGGCTTCCCTGTTGGCACAGTGGTTGAGAGTCCGCTTGCCGATGCAGGGGACACGGGTTCGTTTTCCGGTCCAGGAGGATCCCACATGCGGCAGAGCAGCTAGGTCCGTCAGCCATGGCGGCTGAGCCTGCGCGTCCAGAGCCTGTGCTCTGCAACGGGAGAGACCGCGGCAGTGAGAGGCCCGCGTACCGCAAAAAAAAAAAAAAAAAAATTAGCTTAGATAAAGCTAATTAGAGAAATACCTTTGGGTTGGCAAATGGGCTTGCTAATGGTCCCCTCATGCAACGGAATACACCCATCACCCAGTCATAAGCAAAACTGGACAACCTCAGGCTTTCCCGTGAGATTCAGGCCTTCCCCATAAGCTTATAACATTGAGGAGCAGAGAATTTGTTGAATCCTACTGACAAGCCAGGGGATAGAGAAACAGAAAGGAAGTTAGACAGAATCAGAAACAGAGGAAGCCCAGAAAAGGTTTAGTCTTTTAAGCTTGATTCCTTCTAATCTCATCTACCAGAGAAGTCATTCCTACTTCTCTGGGAAGAGAAAGATGCTGAATTCTTCTCATTCTTTTTCCTTCTGGGGAGTAGAAATTTTCTTCCCTCTATGAAAACAAAAGGAATGAGAAATTTAAATGCTTCACCCCTGTGGTGGGCATTTTGATGCACTGCCCAGATTCCCCTACTATAAAGACTTGTCCCAGGTACTGGGTGCTGTTGGCAGAATCTTTGGAACCTTCAGGATTGCTACATTTGCAGAAAGCTACATCGCTCAATGTTAGGCCCCTTCCCAGGTTGCCCCACATTCAATTACTGAACAAAGTTGGGGTATAAGAGCCTGACCATCTTAGCCAACTTGGGTCAACTCTGAAGGTTAATTCTAATCTCCTGACCTCACTACGGGACCTGCATACAGCTCAGTTCTCCCTCTGCCCAATCCTGCTTCCTTCTTCTCTGGTTCACAAGTGTTAGTTCCAAGGGTACTCCTTAATAAATATCCTGCCTGTTAAACTCTATCTCATACTCTGCTTCCCAGGAACCAACCTGTGACGTTTAGTGTCAGGAGTGAGATCTGAGAAAGTAGGCCCTAAGATGGGGTCTTGGAGTTTGATCATTAGCTGCCCACCTGACAATAAGGACACCATCACACAATTACAGTCCAATTGTTAAAACTTTCATGGATGGTAAATCAGGTTGGTAATTAGTGGAAGGCTATGTATTAATGGATATGATGTATCAGGTACTTGAGACATATGGGGAAAATAGTAACTATAAGGACAATGAAATTAACTGGTCCTGTAGAGTGAATTGTGTCCCCCTCCCCTCAAATTCATATGTTGAAGTCCTAACCCCCTACAAGATTGCATTTAAAGATAGGACTTTTAGGAGGTAATTAAGGTTAAATGAAGTCTTATGAGTAGGATCCTGATCTGATAGGATTGGTGGTCTTATAAGAAGAGGAAGACACCTCTCTTTCTCTCTCTCTCTCCTTCCCTCTCTCCTTGCTTTTCCTCTCCTCTCCCCCTCCTCTTCCCCTCTCTCCCCACCACACACAGGGAAGGAAAGGTCATGTGAAGATATAACCAGAAGGCTGCTGTCTGCACACCAGGAGGGGAGTTTTTATTAGGAACTGAATTGGCTGGCACCTTGATCTCTTCCCAGAAATCTGAAAAATAAATTTCTGGTGTTTAAGTCACCCAGTCTATGGTATATTGTTATGGCAGTCTAAGCTGACTAAAACAGGTGATTATTCCTTAGCCAGATTAATGCACTGTAAAAAGATAATGAAAAGCTGAGTGATTAACCACCAATTGAAAGCTAAAATGAAGACTACAGGGTCTCTTTTGTAGTGCATAAAGTGGCTCTCATCTCCTGCAGTGGGAGACCAGAATAAACTCAGGGTGGCTAAGCTCCAAAGATTAAACTTTTAGCCAAGACAGATATACTAAGCCAAGGTCAGGGCCCTGGTTGGAAAAGAATGGGGCTTGACACAGTAGATGAGGATATTTCCAGAAGAGGCCTGCCCTCCTCTGCTAAGACCTATCACTTCCCTCCATTGTTCAGAGATGGTGAAAAGACCTCTTCACATCAAGACAACAACTGTTCTCCCTCTCAAGATTTGTTTTCAGGTTGCCTCCCATCCTATAGGCCTTAACTGATGATAAGCCTCAATGTGCTGGATATAATAATGTAAGAAAGGGATTATACCCAAAAGGAGCTTTAATATACAGTCAGCATAAATTGAGAGACTATATGTAGGATTGAATTTTGAGGGTGCTTGATGAACAGAAAGGGAATATAAAGTTGGATAAGGGAGAAATTGGGAGCACTCTCCTAGTACTAAGGATTTAACAACATAAAAAAAAAAACCCAAGAGTCCCTCCCATCAGAAAGCTTGCACAAGCCTCTTACATAGCCTCATCCACCAAAGGGCAGACAGCAGAGCAAGAAGAACTACAGTCCTGCAGCTTCTGGAACGAAAACCACATTCACAGAAAGATAGACAAAATGAAAAGGCAGAGGACTATGTACCAGCTGGAGGAACAAGATAAAACCCCAGAAAAACAACTAAATGAAGGGAGATAGGTAACCTTCCAGAAAAAGAATTTAGAATAATGAGAGTGAAGATAATCCAGGACCTTGGAAAAAGAATGGAGGCAAAGAGCGAGAAGATGCAAGAAATGTTTAACAAAGACCTAGAAGAATTAAAGAACAAACAAACAGAGATGAACAATACAATAACTGAAATGAAAAATACAATAGAAGGAATCAGTAGCAGAATGACTGAGGCAGAAGAACGGATAAGTGACCTGGAAGACAGAATGGTGGAATTCACTGCCATGGAACAGAATAAAGAAAAAAGAATGGAAAGAAATGAAGACAGCCTCAGAGACCTCTGGAACAACATTAAACTCACTAACATTCGCATTATAGGGGTCCCAGAAGGAGATGAGAGAGAATGACCTGAGAAAATATTTGAAGAAATTATAGTCGAAAATTTCCCTAACGTAGAGAAGGAAATAGCCACCAAAGACCAGGAAGTGCAGCGAGTCCCAGGCAGGATAAACCCAAGGAGAAACACACTGAGACACATAGTAATTAAACTGACAAAAATTAAAGACAAATTATTAAAAGCAACAAGGGAAAAATGACAAATAACATAAAAGCAACTCCCATAAGGTTAACAGCTGATTTCTCAGCAGAAACTCTACAAGCCAGAAGGGAGTGGCATGATATATTTAAAGTGATGAAAGGGAAGAACCTACAACAAAGATTACTCTACCTGGCAAGGATCTCATTCAGATTCGGCAGAGGAGTCAAAAGTTTTACAGACAAGCCAAAGCTAAGAGAACTCAGCACCACCAAACCAGCTCTACAACAAATGCTAAAGGAACTTCTCTAAGTGGGAAACACAAGAGAAGAAAAGGACCTACAAAAACAAACCCAAAACAATTAAGAAAATGGTCATAGGAACATACATATCGATAACTACCTTAAGTGTGAATGGATTAAATGCTCCAACCAAAAGACACAGGCTCGCTGAATGGATATAAAAACAAGACCCATATATATGCTGTCTACAAGAGACCCACATCAGACCTAGGGACACATACAGACTGAAAGTGAGGGGATGGAAAAAGATATTCCATGCAAATGGAAATCAAAAGTAAACTGGAGCAGCAATACTCATATCACACAAAATAGATTTTTTTTTTTTTTTTTTTTTTGCGGTACGTGGGCCTCTCACTGTTGTGGCCTCTCCCATTGCAGAGCACAGGCTCCGGATGCACAGGCTCAGTGACCATGGCTCACAGGCCCAGCCGCTCCGCGGCATGTGGGATCCCCCCGGACCAGGGCACAAACCCGTGTCCCCTGCATCGGCAGGTGGACTCTCAACCACTGCGCCACAATCTAAAATAGATTTTAAAATAAAGAATGTTACAAGAGACAAGGAAGGACACTACATAATGATCAAGGGATCAATCCAAGAAGAAGATATAGCAATTATGAGTATATATGCACCCAACATAGAAGCACCTAAATACATAAGGAAACTGCTAACAGCTATAAAGAGGAAATCAACAGTAACACAATAATAGTGGGGGACTTTAACACCTCACTGACACCAATGGACAGATAGATCATCCAGACAGAAAATTAATAGGGAAACACAAGCTTTAAATGGCACAATAGACCAGATAGATTTAATTGCTATTTATAGGACATTCCATCTGAAAACAGCAGATTACACTTTGTTCTCAAGGGCACACAGAACATTCTCCAGGACAGATCACAACTTGGGTCACAAATCAAGCCTCAGTAAATTTAAGAAAATTAATCATATCAAGCATCTTTTCCAACCACAAAGCTATGAGATTAGAAATCAATTACAGGGAAAAACACGTAAAAAACACAAACACATGGAGGCTAAACAATACATGGCTACATAACCAAGAGATCACTAAAGAAATCAAAGAGGAACTGAAAAAATACTTAGAAACAAATGACAATGAAAACATGATGATCCAAAACCTATGGGATGCAGCAAAGGCAGTTCTAAGAGGGAAGTTTATAGCAATACAATCCTACCTCAAGAAACAAGAAAAATCTCAAATAAACGATCTAACCTTACACCTAAAGGAACTAGAGAAAGAAGAACAAACAAAACCCAAAGTTAGTAAAAGGAAAGAAATCATAAAGATCAGAGCAGAAATAAATGAAATAGAAACAAAGAAAACAATAACAAAGATCAATAAAACTAAAATCTGGTTTTTTGAGAAGATAAGCAAAGTTGATAAACCTTTAGCCAGACTCATCAAGAAAAAGAGGGAGAGGGCTCAAATCAATAAAATTAGAAATGAAAAAGGAGAAGTTACAATGGACACCGCAGAAATTCAAAACATCATAAGAGACTACTATAAGCAACTCTATGCCAATAAAATGGACAACCTGGAGGAAATGGACAAATTCTCAGAAAGGTATAACCTTCCAAGACTGAACCAGGAAGAAATAGAAAATATGAACAAACGAATAACAAGTAATTAAATTGAAATTGTGATTAAAACTCTTCCAACAAACAAAAGTCCAGGACCAGATGGCTTCACAGGTGAATTCTACCATTTAGAGAAGAGCTAACACCCATACTTTTCAAACTCTTCCAAAAAATTGCAGAGGAAGGAATACTCCCAAACTCATTCTACAAGGCCACCACCTCCCTGATACCAAAACCAGACAAAGATACTACAGAAAAAGAAAATTACAGACTGATATCACTGATGAATATAGATGCAAAAATCCTCAACAAAATACTAGCAAACAGAATCCAACAACACATTAAAAGGATCATACACCATGATCAAGTGGGATTTATCCCAGGATGCAAGGACTCTTAAATATATGCAAATCAATCAGTGTGATACACCATATTAACAAATTGAAGAATAAAAAACATATTTACAAAAACCCAGGAGACAGTGTGAATTTGCTACTAGGATGATTTCTAGAAGCATGGAAAAAGTGATGGCTCATAGGAAGTTGGGTTAAAATGCCATAATTACCATGAAAAGAGTGGAAGAAAGAATTCAAAGAATCCGACAATTGGTCATGCTACAGACCATATACTATGTAAAGATGAAAACCCACAAGATGATCAAATTACTGAAGGCCAGGAGGCTACACCATATGTAAGGACATAAGAAATGTACTGTTGTGAGGGGCACCAGTCTCACTAAGAAGCTCCATGGTGACTTTCTATAAGCCAGAGCTGATGGTAAAGGAAGCCATTAAGGAACTAGGTTTAATGATAGCAACAGGGATAATAGGACCCCCAAATGATAGAGGTCAGGTTATGTTGTTTAATGGTCAGAAGCCAAGTTGGACAATTATTGTAATATAAATTCAGAGGAGCAGCCAGTGGGAAGTGACCTACACAGAATTACGCAGACAATTAATAGAATATGATGTCCCTAGGGGAAAAATAAATGGGCAGTCAATAAAGGTACCACTCAGTTTGTATCATCAGTTGTATTCAAAACTGCATAGTCAGGAGACTGAGGTAATCGCCCCAGTTAAAATCATGATTCCTTGCCAAGTTTCCAAATATGAATCTGTGTTTAGACCTGGAGCTCACTAACTTAAGAAGAGATCAGGTCCCCAGGAGGAAGGAAACCTGTAATACCATGCAAATGTACTCAGTAATGATTTCCTCAGTTTTTCGCCGAAGGTTGTTCCAGAACCCTTGGACCTAAGGCCATTTACTCAGATAACTGTGCACAGGGAAAATGAGAATACATAAACATTTCAAGGCTTGTTGATCATAGAGTCTGAATTGACACTGATACTTGGAGATCCAGAGAATCATCATGGTCTCCTTTTCAGAGTAGGTGCACATAGGGACCAGGTAAAATGAAGTCCTATCCAAGGTCCAGCTCACAGTGAGCCCAAATGACCTATAGATTCACATGTTAGTCATTTCTTCAGTCGTCATCGTCACATATACAAGCAGAATAGATATACATCACAGTTGGCACGACTCCCACATTGGGTCCTTGCTCTATGAAGTAACAGCGATCATAATGAAAAAAACCAACCTGAAGCCTCTGAAACTTCCCCCTCCCTTAGTAGACATAAATTTTAAAAAGTATTGCTGGGGAGAATGATGGAAATTATTGCCACTTCTAAAGATCCACAGGATGAAAAGTTGGTGATCCCCATCATACCTCCATTTTTTAAAGATGAATTTTATTTATTTACTTATTTATTTAGACCACTCCACAAGGCTTGCCATTCCCTGACCAGGGATTGAACCGGGGCCCCGATGGTGGCAGCATGGAGTCCTAACCACTGGACTGCCAGGGAATTCCCCATACCTCCATTTTATTCACCAGTCTGGTCCCTGCAAAAACCAGACCGATTCTGGAGAAAAATACAAGATACAATTCTTTGCTAAAGCAGAATAACATAGACGCAGGTACATGGTATGCGACTATTAAACTGACAAGTATGTTCTTTTCCATCTATCTCAGAAAAGAGAATCAGAAACAGTTCTCATATACATGTAATGGATAACATTTCTGCCCCAGGGCTGTTAATTTTCCCACCCTTAGTAATAACATAGTTGTCAAGAACTGTGAAGGGTCTGAGATTTTACCCAGTTTGCAAGTTGACAAGTTAGCCTGCCACTATTGTAGATGCTGGCAGAAGACATGAGACTCCTGGGTCAGTCAGTAGACTTAATTGTTCACAGCACAACAAGCAGCGTGAAGCTTACATTTGCACTAGTTTCCCTTGTTCCCCAGGAACCATGAGGAAGATGTGAGGTGGTCTAGATAGAGCTGTACATGCAGTGGGTTTGCTTCATGGCTGAGATACTCTGAGTTTAGAGAAACTTTTATCAAACAACCTGCCCAAACTTTTCCCCAGACAGAGATATTATCTTTATTATATCAAACACCAAACAAAGCTGTCTTTTGCAAAATCATAAGCTATCACTTATAAGTGGAATAAGAAAAATGACACCAATGAACTTATTTACAAAATAAAATCAGACTCACAGACATAGAAAATAAACTTATAGTTACCAAAGGGGAAAGCGGGGGAGGGATAAATTAGGAATTTGGGATTAACAGATACACACTACTAGATATAAAAATGATAAACAACAAGAATCTACTTTATAGCACAGGGAACTATATTCAATATCTTGTAATAACCTATAATGGAAAATAATCTGAAATAAAAGATATGTAACTGAATCATTTTGCTGTACACTAGAAACAATATTGTAAATCAACTATATTTCAATTTTTTACTTAATTTTATTTTTATTTTTAATTATTTTTTCCACTGTGCTGTGCAGTATGCAGGATCTTAGTTCCCTGACTAGGGATCGAACCCACACCCTCTGCAGTGGAAGTGTGGAGTCTTAACAACTGGACTGCTACAGAAGTCCCTGCTATATTTCAATTTTCTTAAAAAAAGAGTTGTCTTTTGTTCTGAAGAGAGATACTATCTCTATCTTATAAGGTTGTTCCTATACAAACATCCTTGAAAAAATAGTTCAGAACAAAAGCTGTTGGTGTCTGCATGTAAGATGAGCAGAAACACAAGAGATCCATGGAAAATTGTCTCCCAATTCTGCAGAATTGGAGGTATAGGTCTCCAAAGGCAACACAGTTTCACCAGGGAACACAGCAAGACTCCCAGTGAGCTACAAGCTATGGCTGCTAACCCAACTTCTTTGTGTTCTTTGACTCCAGGGACCTTTGGGCAAAAAGAGGAGTCACGATTCTGGCATCAGAAGGTTACACATGGAGGTAGAGAGGAACATGTTTGGCGTTCAGGTGATCCAAATGCACGTCTCTTGGTGAACTCTTGTCCAATTTTGACCATAAGTGGACTAGTGTAGCAATCTCAGAACAAGAAGGACATAGTGACAGGGTTCATACCATTCAAGGTTGAGGGTCTGGGTCATGCCACCAGCCCAGCAGGTATGATAGTTTAGGGTAAGGGGAACACAGAATGGATGGAGAAAGAAGGAGACAATGAGTATCAGTTGAAGCCAGAGACTAACTGGCTTCAGTTAGGGGTTTTAGTTTGTGCCATTAACCTTCTTTTTTAGTATTTCCCACAGAAAAAGAGGCCCATCCTAATTATGGTGTTTCTGCTCCAAGAACATAAATGAATAAGTATATCTGAATAGAACAACAGGTAGATTGTGTTACCTAACCAAACTCAGGTTCAGTTGCCCAATGCACAGCAAAGCCAATCTACGGACACTGGGTTGTAGTGAGGGAAAGTATAGCATTTATTGCAAGATGCCCAACATGGGGCCATGCAAGGAAAATGGGCAGCTCATGCTCAGAAGACTTGAACTCTCTGATGGTTTTGGGGGAAAGTTTTTTAAAGGCAAGGTGAGGGAGAGAGTCCCATATGCTTGATCAGCCAGGGGACATTCTTTTGATTGTTGCTGGTGAGGTGACTGGGTGGTATTTTGGGAATCTCAATCATCAACCTTCTGGTTTGGTTCTGACTGGTCTACGGTCTATGTGCTAGCGGTCACTATGCAGTGAACTTCTTCCATCTGGAAGATAAGTAGAATTGCTGGGTCAATGGGTATATGGATTTTAAATTGTATCATTAATTTTAATTGCCCTTCAAAAGGATAGTACCAATTTATACCCACAATCAACAAAACAACTCAAGGATATGGGTCAGGATAATATCTATAGCCCCTGAGGAGGAACCAAAGGTCCTTAACTTCGCTTTATGGCTAAACTATTATTATTTTGTCTTGCTTGACTTCTTCCTTCCTTTCTGCATTTTCTTCCTTTTCTGATTAAACTTGCTCTTTGGAATTTGGGGAAGGCCTAGGAGGCTAAAGCTTTTCTATGAATAAGAGGTGGGGGATATGGGGCCCCATCTCCAGTAAGGCCCTGCAGGGTCCTGCTTGGTTTCAACTGTAGTGGGCAATGTGACATGCTGCCCAGATCTATGTTCAGTGAAGGATTTGTTACCCCGACTTCCAGGAATTCTATTAACTCCTTTGGGGATTGCCTCCACTGTGGAGAGGCATGTCCCTTCCCAGGATGGCCCATATCCAATGACTAGTTAGTGCCAGGGTCCTGGTCATCTCAGTCTAATCTGGGATAACTCTGCACCAGAATTCCTTGTGAGGTCAGCTGAGGCTCTCATTGGTTTGCATCCCAGTTTAACTTTTCCCTCTGTTCAATTCTGCTTCTTTCCCCTTCCTTCCACAGATTTTGATACCAAGGGCACTCGTAATAAATATCCTGCCTATTAAAATTCACCTCAGAGTCTGCTTCCCAGGGGACACATTCTGACACAGCCATTTATAGTATATCCTCCTAATAGATTACAGTGTACCTATTAAAAAGATACTGTACCTCCATATGATGAATTAGCTTGGAAAGAAACATTAAGTTAAACAAAATCAAGTTAATATGTAGTAGGAAAAAATCTGGATGTATGCCTTAGTATTAATGGTGAGTATCTCTGGATAGTGGTTTTTATTTTCCTTTTTATTACTTTCCTGTATTTTCTGAATTTCTCTATTTATTATATGTTGATTTTATAATCAGAAAGTGCAACAAAGCTATTTTCATTTTGGAAAATCAACTTTGTCATAAATAGACAATCTCTTCCACAGCTGGGGCAGTAAACTGGTGTAAACATTCTGGAAATTAATTTAACCATATGTATAAAGGCCCTTAAGTCCCAGTAATTCTACTTTGAGGAATTTATTCTTAGAAACTAATTTAAAATAGAATTAAATAAATTAATGTAATTGAATATATACAAAGATATTTGTTACAGCTTTACTTATATTAGTCAAAAAAAAAAAAATAGAGAGGGACCTTCAAGATGGCAGAGGAGTAAGACATGGAGATCACCTCCCTCCCCACAAATATACCAAAAATACATCTACATGTGGAACAGCTCCTACAGAACACCTACTGAATGCTTGCAGAAGACCTCAGACTTCCCAAAAGGCAAGAAAATCCCCACATACCTGGGTAGGGCAAAAGAAAAAATAAAAAACAGAGAGAAAAGAATAGGGACAAGACCTGCACCTCTGGCAGGGAGCTGTGAAGGAGGAAAAGTTTCCACACACTAGGAAGCCTCTTCACTGGGGGGGACGGGGTGGGCAGGGGGTACACTTCGGAGCCACAGAGTAGAGTGCAGCAATAGGGTGCAGAGGGCAAAGCGGAGAGATTGCCGCACAGAGGATCAGTGCCAACCAGCACTCACCAACCTGAGAGGCTTGTCTGCTCACCCGCCGGGGTGAGTGGGGCCTGGGAGCTGAGGCTCGGGCTTCAGAGGTCAGATCACAGGGAGAGGACTGGGGTTAGCTGTATGAACACAGCCTGAAAGGGTCTAGTGTGCCACAGCTGGCCAGGAGGGAGTCTGGGAAAAAGTCTGGACCTACCTAAGAGGCAAGAGACCATTGTTCTGGGGTATGCGAGGAGAGGGGATTCCTGCTCTGTGTACCCACAGAAGGCAGAGCACTACCTAAGCGAGCTCCAGAGACTGGTGCAAGCCGCGGCTATCCACTTGCACTCCAGATATGGGCATGAACCACTAATGCTGCAGCTGCTGCCACCAAGAATCCTGTGTGCAAGCGCAGGTCACTACCCACACCCCCACCACCACCAGGAACCTGAGCAGCCCACCATTGCCAGGGTCCCGTGATCCAGGGACAACTTCCCTGAGAGAACACACAGTGTGCGCCAGGCTGTGGCAATGTCAAGCCGGCCTCTACCACCACAGGCTCACCCCACATTCCAATTATGACTACCATACTCCTCTCTCCCTGGGCTGAGTGAGCAAGAGAGCCCTAATCAGCTGTTGCTTATACCCGTCCTGTCTGGGTGGGGAACTGACTCCTGAGGGTGGTGTATACACAGAGGGGAGGCCAAAACCCAATCTGAATCCCAGAAGCTGTGCAAGCAAAGAAGACAAAGGGAAATTTCTCTGTGCAGCTTCAGGAGAAACAGATTAAATCCCCACAATCAACTTGATAAACCCTGCAACTGTGGAATACCTGAATAAACAAAGAATGTTCCCAAAATTGAGGCGGTGGACTTCGGGAGCAACTGTAGACTTGGGGTTTGCTTTCTGCATCTGATTTGTTTCTGGTTTTATGTTTATCTTAGTTTAGTTTTTAGTGCTTGTTATAACTGGTGGATTTGTTTATTGGTTTGGTTGCGCTCTTCCATTTTTAATTTCTTTTTATTTTTTTATTATTTATTTTAATTTTTAAATATTTTTCCTTTTTTCTCTTTTTGTGAGTATGTATGTGTATGTTTCTTTGTGTCATTTTGTCTGTTTAAGTTTGCTTTTACCATTTGTCCTACTGGTCTGCCTGTTTTGTTTTCTTTTGTTTGTTGTTTGTTTTCTTTTTTTTCTTTTTTTTGTTTTCTTTTTATGAATGTGTGTGTGTATGTTTCTTTGTGTGATTTTGTCTGTTTAGTTTTGTCTTTACCATTTGATTTCGGGTTCTATCTGTTCATGTTCTTTTCTTTTTTCCTTGCTTTTCTTCCAAGCTGTGTGGCTGGCAGGGTCTTGGTGCTCCAGATGGGCATTGGGCCTGAGCCTCCAAGGTGGGAGAGCCAAGTCCAGGACATTGGACCACCAGAGGCCTCCCAGCCCCATGTGACGCCAATAGACAAGAGCTCTCCCAGAGATCTCTGTCTCAACACTAAGACCCAGCTCCACCCAATGGCCAGCAAGCTCCAGTGCTGGACGCCCCATACCAAACAACTAGCAAGACAGGAACACAATGCCACGCATTAGCAGAGAGGCTGCCTAAAGTCATACTAAGTTCACAGACACCCCAAAACACACCAGCAGACGTGGCCCTGCCAACCAGAAGGACAAGATCCAGCTCCACCCACCAGAACACAGGCACAAGTCCCCTCCACGATGAAGCCTGCACAAGCCACTGAACAAACTTCACCCACTGGGAGCAGACACAAAAATAATGGGAACTACGAACCTTCAGCCTGTGAAAAGGAGACCCCAAACACAGTAAATTAAACAAAATGAGAAGATAGAGAAATATGCAGCAGATGAAGGAACAAGGAAAAAACACACCACACCCAAACAAATGAAGATGAAATAGGCAGTCTACCTGAAAAAGAATTAAAAGTAATGATAGTAAAGATGATCCAAAATCTCAGAAATAGAATGGAGAAAATACAAGAAACGTTTAACAAGGACTTAGAAGAACTAAAGAGCAAACAAACAATGATGAGCAACACAATAAGTGAAATTAAAAATACACTAGAAGGAATCAATAGCAGAATAACTGAGGCAGAAGAATGGCTAAGTGACCTGGAAGATAAAATAGTGAAAATAACTGCCAGGGAACAGAATAAAGAAAAAGAATTGAGAACAGTCTCAGAGGCTGCTGGGACAACATTAAATGCACCAACATTCACATTATCGGGGTCCCAGAAGAAGAAGAGAAAAAGAAAATGTCTGAGAAAATATTTGAAGAGATTATAATCGAAAACTTCCCTAACAGGGGAAAGGAAATAGTCAATCAAGTCCAGGAAGTGCAGAGAGTCCCATACAGGATAAATTCAAGGAGAAACATGCCAAGGCACATATTAATGAAAGTATCAAAAAGTAAATAGAGAGAAAAAATATTAAAAACAGCCAGGGAAAAGCAACAAGTAACATACAAGGGAAGCTCCATAAGTTTAACAGCTGATCTTTCAGCAGAAACTCTGCAAGTCAGAGGGGATTGGCAGGACATGTTTAAAGTGATGAAAGGGAAAAACCTACAACCAAGATTACTTTACCCAGCAAGGATCTCATTCAGATTTGACAGAAATTAAAACCTCTACAGACAAGCAAAGGTTAAGAGAATTCAGCATCACCAAACCAGCTTAACAACAAATGCTAAAGGAACTTCTCTAGGCAGGAAACATAAGAGAAGGAAAAGACCTACAAAAACAAACACAAAACAATTAAGAAAATGGTAATAGGAGCATACATATCGATAATTACCTTAAGGGTAAATGGACTAAATGCTCCAATAAAAAGACATAGACTGGCTGAATGGATACAAAAACAATGGATACAAAAACACATAAACGCTGTCTAAAATAGACCCCCTTCAGTCCTAGGCACATATGCAGACTGAAAGTGAGGGGATGGAAAAAGATATTCCATGCAAATGGAAATCAAAAGAAAGCTGGAGTAGCAATCCTCATATCAGACAAAATAGACTTTAAAATAAAGACTATTACAAGAGAAAAAGAAGGACACTACATAATGATCAAGGGATCAATCCAAGAAGAAGATATAACAATTGTAAATATTTATGCACCCAACATAGGAGCACCTCAATACATAAGGCAAATGTTAACAGCTATAAAAGGGGAAATTGTCAGTAACACAATAATAGTAGGGGGTTTTAACACCCCCATGTTCACCAATGGACAGATCATCCAAAATGAAAATACATAAGGAAACACAAGCTTTAAATGACACATTAGAGCAGATGGACTTAACTGATATTTATAGGACATTCCATGCAAAAACAACAGAGTACACTTTCTTCTCAAGTGCTCATGGAACATTCTCCAGGATAGATCATATCTTGGGTCACAAATCAAGCCTTGGTAAATTTAAGAAAATTGAAATTGTATCAAGTGTCTTTTCCAACCACAACACTATGAGACTAGAAATCGATTACAGGGAAAAAATGTAAAAAATACGAACACAGGAAGGCTAAACAATATGCTACTAAATAACCAAGAGATCACTGAAGAAATCAAAGAAAAAACAAAAAATAACTAGTAACAAATGACAATGAAAACACGATGACCCAAAAGCCATGGGATGCAGCAAAACCAGTTCTAAGATGGAAGTTTATCGCAATAAAATCCTACCTCAAGAAACAAGAAAAATCTCTAATAAACAACCTAACCTTACTCCTAAAGCAATTAGAGAAAGAAGAACAAATAAACTTAAAGTTAGCAGAAGGTAAGAAATCATAAAGATCAGATCAGAAATAAATGAAAAAGAAATGAAGGACACAGTAGCAAACATCAATAAAACTGAAAGCTGATTCGTTGAGAAGATAAACAAAATTGATAAACCTTTAGCCAGACTCATCAAGGAAAAAAGGGAGAAGACTCAAATCAACAGAATGAGAAATGGAAAAGGAGAAATAACAACTGACACTGCAGAGATACAAAGGATTGGGGACTTCCCCGGTGGTGCAGTGTTTAAGAATCTGCCTGCCAATGCAGGGGATATGGGTTCAATCCCTGGTCTGGGAAGATCTCACATGCTGCAGAGCAACTAAGCCTGTGCACCACAACTACTGAGCCTGTGCTCTAGAGCCCACAAGCCACAACTACTAAGCCCGCATGCCACAACTACTGAAGACTGTGCACCTAGAGCCCATGCTCCACAACAAGAGAAGACAACACAATAAGAAGCTCATGCATTGCAACAAAGAGCAGCCCCTTCCTGCCGCAACTTGAGAAAGCTCACGCACAAAAACAAAGACCCACCACAGCCAAAAATAAATAAATAAATTTATTTTTTTAAAAAAGGAAATTCAAAGGATCATGAGAGACTACTATAATCAACTATATTCCAATAAAATGGACAACCTGGAAGAAATGGACAAGTTCTTAGAAAATCACAACCTTCCAAGACTGAACCAGTAGGATATACAAAATATGAACAGGCCAATCACAAGCACTGAAATTGAAACTGTGATTTAAAATCTTCCAACAAACAAAAGCCCAGGACCAGATGGCTTCACAGGTGAATTCTATTAAACATTTAGAGAAGAGCTAACACGTATCCTTCTCAAACTCTTGCAAAAATGTAGCAGAGGGAAGAACACTCCCAAACTCATTCTACAAGGCCACCATCACCCTGATACAAAAACCAGACAAAGATGTCACAAAAAAAGAAAACTACAGGCAAAATAACTGATGAACATAGAAAAATCCTCAACAAAATACTAGCAGATAGAATGCAACAACACATTAAAAGATCACACACCATGATCAAGTGAGGTTTATCCCAGGAATGCAAGGATTCTTCAATATACACAAATCAATCAATGTGATACACCATATTAACAAACTGAGGGATAAAAAACATGATAATCTCAATAGATGCAGAAAAAGCTTTTGACAAAATTCAATACCCATTTATGATAAAAAAAAAAAAACTCTCCAGAAAGTGGGCATAGAGGGAACCTACCTCGACATAATAAAGGACATATATGACAAACCCACAGCCAACATCATTCTCAATGGTGAAAAACTGAAACCATTTCCTCTAAGATCAGGAACAAGACAAGGTTGCCCATTCTCACCACTATTATTCAACATAGTTTTGGAAGTTTTAGCCATGGCAATCAGAGAAGAAAAAGAAATAAAAGGAGTCCAAATCAGAAAAGATATTAAACAGTCACTATTTGCAGATGGCATGATACTATACATGGAGAATCCTAAAGATGTTACCAGAAAGCTACTAGAGCTAATCAATGAATTTGGTAAAGTAGCAGGATACAAAATTAATGCACAGAAATCTCTTGCATTCCTATACACTAATGATGAAAAATATGAAAGAGAAATTAAGGAAACACACCCATTTACCACTGCAACAAAAAGAATCAAATACCTAGGAATAAACCTCCCTAAGGAGGTAAAAAACCTGTACTCAGAAAACTATAAGACACTGATGAAAGAAATCAAAGATGACACAGACAGATGGAAAGATATACCATGTGCCTGGATTGGAAGAATCAATATTGTGAAAATGTCTATACTACTCAGAGCAATCTACAGATTCAAAGCAATCCCTATCAAACTATCAATGGCATTCTTCACAGAACTAGAACAAAAAATTTCACAATTTGTATGGAAACACAAAAGACCCTGAATAGGAAAAACAATCTTGAGGAAAAAAATGGAGTTGGGGGAATCAGGCTCCCTGATTTCAGACTATACTACAAAGCTACAGTAGTCAAGGCAGTATGGTACTGGCACAAAAACAGAAATATAGATCAGTGGAACAGGATAGAAAGCCCAGAGATAAACCTATGCACATATGGTCACCTTATCTTTGGCAAAGGAGGCAAGAATGTTCAATGGAGAAAAGACAGCCTCTTCAATAAGTGGTGCTGAGAAAACTGGACAGCTACATGTAAAAGAATGAAACTAGAACACTCCTTTACACCATACAGAAAAATAAACTCAAAATGGATTAAAGACCTAAATGTAAGGCCAGACACTATAAAACTCTTAGACGAAAACATAGACAGAACACTCTAGGACATAAACCACAGCAAGATCCTTTTTGAGCCACTTCCTAGAGAAATGGAAGTAAAAACAAAAATAAACAAAGGGGACCTAATGAAACTTAAAAGCTTTTGAATCGCAAAGGAAACCATAAACAAGATGAAAAGACAACCCTCAAAATGGGAGAAAATATTTGCAAATGAAGCAACTGACAAAGGATTAATCTCCAAAATTTACAAGCAGCTCATGCAGCTCAATATCCAAAAAACAAACAACCCCATCCAAAAATGGGCAGAAGACCTAAATAGACAATTCTCCTAAGAAGATATACAGATGGCCAACAAACACATGAAAGGATGCTCAGCATCACTAATCATTAGAGAAATGCAACTCAAACCACAATGAGGTATCACCTCACACCTGTCAGAATGGCCATCATCAAAAAATCTACAAATAATAAATGCAGGAGAGGGTGTGGAGAAAAGGGAACCCTCTTACACTGTTGGTGGGAATGTAAATTGATACAGCCACTATGGAGAACAGTATGGAGGTTCCTTAAAAAAATAAAAATAGAACTACCACATGACCCAGCAATCCCACTACTGGGCAGATACCCTGTGAAAACCATAACTCAAAGAGTCATGTACCAAAATGTTCATTGCAGCTGTATTTACAATAGCCAGGACATGGAAGCAACCGAAGTGTCCATCAACAGATGAATGAATAAAGAAGATGTGGCACATATATACAGTGGAATATTAGCCATAAAAAGAAATGAAATTGAGTTATTTGTAGTGAGGTGCATGAACCTAGAGACTGTCACACAGAGTGAAGTAAGTCAGAAAGGGAAAAATACTGTATGCTAACACATATATATGGAATCCAATAAAAGAAAAAGAAGATGTTCTGAAGAACCTAGGGGCAGGACAGGAATAAAGACACAGACATAGAGAACGGACTTCAGGACATGGGGAGGGGGAAGGTAAACTGGGATGAAGTGAAAGAGTAGCATTTACAGCTATACACTACCAAATGTAAAATAGGTAGCTAGTGGGAAGCAGCTGCATTGCACAGGGAGATCAGCTCGGTGCTTTGTAACCACCTAGAGGGGAGGCATAGGGAGGGTGGGAGAGAGGTGCAAGAGGGAGGGGATATGGGGAGATATGTATACATGCAGCTGATTCACTTTGTTATACAGCAGAAACTAACACACCACTGTAAAGCAATTAGACCCCAATAAAGATGTTAAAAAAAAAAAAAGTGAGAGGCCCACGTACTGCAAAAAAAAAAAAAAAAAGTAATATACATGCACATGATTATTAAAATAGAAAATTACATTGCAAAAAGGTATATGCAAGGGAAACTAAACTTTCCTCGCATTCCAGATCCCCCAGATCCCAGAGGAAACATTTTCACAGATCTCTTATGTCTGCATCCAGACATAAGAAATACTTTGTGTCCATATTGCCCTTTTTACATTTTTTACACAGATGAGAGCATACTATCAATATTAACATTCTCCTACATCATCCTTTTTCTCTAACAACTGAGTTTGGAGATTATTTATCTATATACATCTACTTTCTTTCTAATGGCTGAATAGCATTTCAATGTACCATGTGGACATTTAGGTTATTTTTAGTTTTTTACTGTTGAAACATTCATTTTTTTATATACGTTTTAAAAACTTTTTAAATTTTATTTACTTCTGGCTGTGTTGGGTCTTTGTAGCTGCCCGCGGGCTTTCTCTAGTTGCGGTGAGTGGGGGTTACTCTTCGTTGTGGTGCACAGGCTTCTCATTGCGGTGGCTTCTCTTGTTGTGGAGCACGGGCTCTAGGCACGCGGGCTTCAGTAGTTGTGGCTTGCAGGCTCTAGAGCACAGGCTCAGTAGTTGTGGGGCATGGGCTTAGTTGCTCCACGGCATGTGGGATCTTCCCGGATCGGGGCTCAAATCCATGTCCCCTGCATTGGCAGGCGGATTCATAACCACTGCGCCACCAGGGAAGCCCAAGGGTGGGACTGTTTTTGCAGCTCAGAGTCAGGCTGACTCAGGGCCTTCAGTGGCCAAGGTCATAAGGTCCCCTTAAGGGCTTCCCTGGTGGAGCAGTGGTTGAGAGTCCGCCTGCCGATGCAGGGGACATGGGTTCATGCCCCGGTCCGGAAGATTCCACATGCTGCGGAGCGGCTGGGCCCATGAGCCATGGCTGCTAAGCCTGTGCATCCAGAGCCTGTGCTCCGCAATGGGAGAGGCCACAACAGTGAGAGACCTGCGTACGGCAAAAAAAAAAAAAAAAAGGTCCCCTTAAAAGCTCTAGCTACTGTCCTCTTCAGCTGAGTGAACTTCTCAGGCTGCTTTATTTTTTTATCTTTTTAAATTTGGCTGTGCCGTGCACCTTGCGGGATCTTAGTTTCCTGATCAGGGATTGAACCCATTCCCCAAGCAGTGAAAGTGGGGAGTCCCAACCACTGAACTGCCAGGGAATTCCCACCAGGCTGCTTGTCTTTATTTGATTTTTCTTCTTCTGCCTGTTATCTTTAATATACATTCTCTCTCTTCATTTTTCCTTTAGATAGACTTAGGTGATCCATCTAGCTATTAACCTTTTCCATTAAATTTTTTTTACTCTGGAAAATTTCAAATATGTACAAATTTTGAGGAAACTGTAAAATGAAGAGTATACCTTCATATATCCATGACCCAGCTTCAAAAATACAGTGTATATACCCCTACACATTTTCCCAACAGATTTGCTTTTAAGCAGATCAAAGAAGTCTGAAAGTAAACTTTTTTTTTTGTAGTTTGAGAACAGATCATAATATGCAAAACTGTCTCCCCATCACCTCATCCTTTGTATGCCACTCCTTAGTGAATAGCCCCATCCTCCCCCTGGAAGCCCAGGTCGCCTCCTCCTCTGAATCCCCCACCATCCAGTTGATAAAATCTAGCTGGTCCTGCTTCCTACTCTTCCTATGCACTACTCCTCTCTATTCCCCTTGTCACTGTCCTAGTTCAGGCTTCTGCATCACTCTTCTGGATTGGTCCTTCTGCATGTCTGGAGCCCAACACTTGAGACTTTAGACACTCTGAGACAACCAGCATTAGGGGTTTGGTATGTGTATTAGTTATCTATTGTTGTGTAAAAATTTCTCCAAAAGTTAGCCACTTTAAACCGTACATATATATCATGTTACAGTTTCCGTGGGTCATGGATCGGGGCACAGCTGAGCTGGGTCCTCTACAGTCTCTCACAAGGCTGGAATCATGATTTTAGCCCAGGGTCTGTGATCTCATCTGAAGGTTCAACTGGAGAAGAATTGGCTTCCAAGGTAACAACTCATTGCCTGTTGGACAGAGGGCTTCAGTTCCTTGCTGGCTATGAGCTAGAAGCTGCCCTCGGTTCTTTGCCACATGGTCCTCTACTACATGACTGCTTACCTCCTCAAAATGTTCAAACCCAGAGGCAATAGAGAATATCTGCTAGCAACGTAGAAGTTACAATATTTTATAACTTAATCATGGAAATGATGTCCCATCACCTATTCCATAGAATCAACTCACTAGGTCTAGCCCACACTCAAGGAGAGGGAATTATGCAAGGGCATGAATACTAGGAGTTGGGGGATCATTAGGGGCCACCTTAGAAGTCTGCTTACCACAGTGAAACAGGAGAAGGTTTCCACAATGGCTAGAGGGCAGAACTGAAAAGAAAGCTGAGGCACAGGGAGAGCTTGTGGTCTCCACATGTGTATGTTGGACTTGAGGCCCAAACTCCAGCATACAGATACTCAGAGTAGGAGACTGGTGAATAAGAGCAAGCAACAGAAAATTCTGCAGTGGAATATAGCACAAAATGTATTTATGTTTGCTATAAGTTTTCTTGTCAGTAGAAATATTGGCTGCCAGGTATATTTATATTGCATTTTTCACGGGGAAGCAGGGTTTATATATCATTAAAATACAGAAGCATTTCTCAACTTTTCTTACCTCACTGACTATTGCATTTGTCTCCTTCAAGGGCTAGCTTTCCTTGGCTACCTCTGAAATGTGGATGTTGCCTAGGGTTGGGAATTGTGCTCTTTTTTCCTCTACCTCTCATTTCTCTCCCTCATAGTTCCTTCACTCTCATACCATTAACAATACGGAAAAAAAATTTCCAGATCTACCTCATTAGTTCTCACTTCTCCAGCTGCCTATTTAAAATATCCAGCTGTTTCTTGGAACATTGCCACCAAGATGTAACATCATAATCCTCAACTTAAACGTGTCTCAAGCCAGAGTTATCATCTCTCTCATAAAATTAATCCTTCAGATACATACCCAGAGGAAATCATTAACCACAGTTACTGATTAACTATGGGGTAAGGGACTAGGGCTTCACAGTGGGGGGAATTCTTACTTTTCATGTTAAACTTGTCTATGCTATTTTTACTTTTCACAAGGAACACGTTTAATCTAAAAATAAAATGAACAGCTCTTCCTCCTGACTTAAGCCCTTGTGTTTCTGGTCATGGTTCCCCATCCTTGCTCACCCATAACTCTGCCTCCTCCTTGATCCTCCCTCTTTCAGGGTCTATTCAAGTGTCTGAGGTGATAAGCAATGGTGTCACTTTCTATTGTGACAATACTGAGGGATAATTAGAGTACAAAATAGAGAGACTCAGGAAGAAGACCATGATAAACCTAAACTGGATGGGGCTATGGACAGGAACATAGGGCAGAAATTCTTGAAGGAGCCATTGACTTTGATATTGTTATGGCAGAATTTTACACTGATCTGAGAGGGATGAGATCAGCAAATTAGGTAAGCGCTAGGAGTGGGAAGGTCTGAGGACCATGTAGGAGTTCTCGATTGGTGTTAGGGTGAAGGGTCTCACAGTGGCAGAGGCAGATTTAGAGTGAAATCATTAGAACTTAAGCTTCAGGGATCTGACATGCCCACACCTCTTCCAGAGCTTCAGGGAGGACACTAGAAGAATTTTCTAATACTGATATATTTTTGTAAACTTTGCAAAAATAAGAAATTGATTTCCACTTATAATTCTCCTGTGTCACACCTCGTGAGTTGTGTAGCATTGGAATGGCCATGAACATTTTGGGAATCTGATTAAGGGGAACTCAAGTAGGAGAAACATTTAGTTTGGATTTAGTGAAGGGTATTTATGTACTCATCAGTCAATTCTATACATAGTAATTTATTTCTTGCTGTCCTTTGGATAGAAATGCCTTCCAGGAGAACTCCTATTGTCCAATACACTGATTTACCCGGGATCATGACGTGAAAGTACGAAGTTAGAGGATGGATTGCCTTACGAAGTTGTCCATAGAACCTGGCAATGGAAGTATATGAGGAGTGGAAATATGGTTTGAAATATACAGATCCAGATGTTAATTTGTGGAATATTTTAGCAATCATAACACATGAACAATTATAAGCAGGTAATTCTGTTCTTATTCATGCCTTTGGGAATATACTTAGTGACAAAACATTTATAACTATAAATACTTAATACATTCTTAAACTTTTTTTGATGGGATTTCCATGAACTAGAACTTGTCAGGATTTCTGTGTTTAACTTTCTGACTGATTTGATGCCACATATTGATATGGACAAAGACAATATAAAACTCAAAATGTGCCACTACAACTGGAACATTAACAACATACCAATGAGTGAACATCATGAGTTCAAAACGTGTTTAAAATTAGTCCTTGTGTTAGTTTGCTAAGATTGCAGTAACAAAGTACCACAGAGTGGGTGGCTTAAACAACAGAAATTTATTTTCTCACAGTTCTGGTGGCTAAGAGTCTGAGATCAAGGTGTCAGCAAAGTTTTTTTTCTTCTGAAGCCTCTCAACTTGGTTTGCAGATGGCTTTAGATGGAGGAAAAGCATCTGACAAAATCCACACCCATTCACGATAAAAACTCAATATTGTCAAGATGTCAGTTCTTCCCAACTTCATCTATGGGTTCAACACAATCCCAATAAAACTCCAGCAAGTTATTTTGTGGATATTTACAAACTGATTCTAAAGTGTATATGGGGTGATGTCACCAAGATGGCAGTGTAGGAGACCCCAGTCTCTGTCCTCCCACAAAAATCAACAATTAGATGGGTATCCACAAATAAAAACAGCCTGGGAGACCTCAGGATTCCACTTAAGAAACTTCAGCAACACAGTAGGAAAAAAAAAGTTTTTTAACCTGAGACTAACTCACAAAAAGGGAAGAAAGAACAGCTTCATTTTGCCTGTATCATCCTATCCCCCAGGTCAGCACTGCTCAGCTCCAAGAGGGAATTCCCCAGCTAGAAAGAATTCTCCTCATCAGTAAAGGGAGAGCAGGATGAACAACCAGCCTTTGGGGGCAATACACAAAGGACCTGGTTCAGTTTTACCCCACCCAGAGACTGGCAAAGCTGAGACATATAGAGCTATGTAGACATATAGAGATATAGAGACATAAAGACATATACAGACAGCTAGGAACAGGCGCTCGCAATATCAACCATATGGTGGGAGCCCCTGCATTTTCCAGTGACCAGATTTTCAGGGGACCCCAGCAGCTTTTCCCACACACCACTATGTTGTGTCTGCAACATCCCCTGCCACTAAACAGACACCTACAGCTGGCTCCCACAGCCAAGTGTGTGCACACAACTGGCTCCAGCCACCACCAGTGCCTGCCCTGATCTCCAGCTGCTAGACCCAAAAGCCACTGCAACCATTGTAGACTCCCCACAACAAAAGACCACACACTTGTCAACGTCGTGGGCCCCATCAGCCTGAGCCATTGTCAACACACACACCATAGACCTGGAGCTGCCACATGTCCCTGCACATTACACCTTACACCTCTAAACCCCAGGTCAGAGCATTCTCCTGTGTACCCCACTCACAGGTGAATGTCTTTCTTTACCAAAGCCGGTTCATAAAGTCTGGAAGAGGTGACTTCTTTCTCAAATGTGTAGACTCCTATGAAAGGCTACAAAGATGACAAAGAATCAGGGAAACATGACACCACTAAAGGAACACAGTAAACTTCTAGTAACTGACCACAAAGAAGTGGAAATACATGAATTTTCAAAATAATTGGTCTAAAGATGCCCAACAGCTATAAGAGGAGACAGATAAACAATTTAATGAGATCAGGCAAACAATATAAGAACAAAACGGGAAGTTTAACAAAGAGATAGATAACAAAAAAGAACCAAGCAGAAATTTTGGAGTTGAAGAATTAAATTGAAGCATTAAATTAAAGAATTAAACTGAAGAATACAATAGAGAGCTTCCACACTAGACTGGACCAAGCAGAAGAAAGAATCAGTGAATGTGAATGAAGACAGATCATTTGAAAACATTCAGTTAGAGGAGCAGAAAGAATGAAAAGAAAAGAAGAAAACCTGTGGGACCTATGGAGATGAGATGTTATATATGGACCTATGGAGAGGAGATATTATAACTGATATCACAGAAATACAAAGGATCATAAGAGACTACTGTGAACAATTATGTCAACAAAATGGACAACCTAGAACAAATGGATAAGTCCCTGGAAACATTCGACCTACCAAGACTGAATCATGAAGAAATAGAAAATCAAACCAACAACAAGTAAGGAGATTGATCAGTAATCAAATCCTCCTAACAGGGGAAAGTCCAGGTGGCTTCATGGGTGAATACAACAAAACTTTTAAAGAACTAATGCCATCCCTTCTTAAACTTTTCCAAAAGATTGAAGAGGAAGGAACACTCTCAAACTCATTTTACAAGGCCAACATTACCTTTTTACCACAGCCAGATAAGGATACTACAAGAAAAGAAAACTACAAGCCAATATCCCTGATGAATATAGATGAACTACATGAAAAATGAACTATCTGGAAAAGAAATAAAGAAAATAATTCTACTTAGAATAACACCAAAAACAATAAACTACTTAGGAATCAATTTAACCAAGGAAGTAAAAGGTCTATACACCAAAAACTGTTAGATATTGGTGAAAGAAATTGAGAAAGATACAAAAAAATGGAAAGATCTCTCATGTTCATGGATTGGAAGAGTTAATATTGTTAAAGTGTCCACACTATTCAAAGTCATCTATAGATTCAGAGCAGTTCCTATTAAAATTCCAATATCATTTTTTCACAGAAATAGAAAACATAATCCTAAAATTCATTTGCAATCACCCCAAAAGACCCCAAATAGCCAAAGCAATTCTGAGAAAGAACAGAGCTTGAGGCATCACGCTTCCTGATTTCACACTTTTATTACAAAGCTATAGTAATCAAAACAACATGGTATTGCCACAGAAACATACACGTAGACCAATGGAAGAGAATTGAGATCACAGAAATAAACCCACACATATGTGGTCAACTAATACGTAATGGGGATAATATACTCTCTTCAAAAAATAGTGTTGGAAAACAGGATATTCACATTAAAAAGAATGAATTTAGACCCTTAACTTACACCAGTCACAAAAACTAAGCTACAATGGATTAAACACTTAAAAATAAGACCCCAAACTATAAAATTTCTAGAAGAAAACAGGGAAAAAACACCTTACCATCAGTCTTGGCAATGATTTTTTAGATATGACACTAAAAGCACAAGCAACAAAAGCAAAAGTGGGGGTGGAGTCAAGATGGCATACTAGGAGGACATGGAATTTGCATCTTCTCACAACTAGGGCACCTACCAGGCACCGGTGGGGGACCACGGACACCTAAGGGGACGGGAGGAACCCCCAGCAACTGGGTAGGATGTGGGGTGTGGGGGGAGTGAAGGGGGAGGAGATGTGGAGGCGGGATAGGACTGGCACCCCTGAGAGGTGACTGGGGAAGGGGAAGGGATCCCATGCCAGAAGGGGGAAACTGGGGAACCATTAGGAGGGCAGAGGATCAAAAGGGAGCATGGCCAGGTTTCCCCTGCCCACTTGGGCCCCCAGGAACCTGCTGAGATCCCAGGCCTGATCCTCTGCCCACGGAGGCCCCCTTGAGCCACGTGGGTCCTGAGGGAGTGGGAGGGAGGGAAGGGGGTGCAAAAGTAAAGGCTGGACCACCAGGACTGGCACCTCTGAGGGGTGGCTGGGGGAAGGGAGGAGTTCTTACACCCAGAGGGACCCACCCACGGTTAGGGGTCCAGTGATGATGGGGGAGACCCTGGGGGAGATGGTGGGAGAGGGGCATGAAGGAATGGAAGGGAATGCGGCCAGTGCTTTCCCGGTCCATTTAGGCACTGGGGAGTCTGTTGGGATCCTGGGTCTAATCCTTCTGCCCTCGGAGCCTCCCTCCTGCCACGAAGAACCCTAGTCCTGCCCCTACACTCCACCCAGGGCCCTACCTCTACACTCGGAGACCCCCTCCAAAGCACTGGGCCTAAACCCCGCACACACACCCTCACTCAGGGCCTTAACTCCAAACTCCGGAACTCCACACTGCAGAGGCCCTCCTTTCCCCGTGCTGCCTCTCTCCTTCAGCATGCAGGTCCTAAGCAGAGGCCCGCCCCACGCTTGAACATTACCCGCCTAGGTCCCGCCCCATGCTCAAACTTCACCCCTCCACCAGCCTAGGCCCCGCCCTACCCTAAACCCAGAGCCTGCCTAAGTTCCACCCTTGCCTAAACTCCACCCCCATAGCCAAGGCTTTTGTTTTTCCTCTTTTAGACTGGGGTTCTGTTTTACCTTGTTGATTCATTGTTGTTGATACTTTTTTTTTTTTTTGCGGTACACGGGCCGCTCACTGTTGTGGCCTCTCCCGACGCGGAGCACAGGCTCCGGACGCGCAGGCTCAGCGGCCATGGCTCACGGGCCCAGCCGCTACGCGGCATGTGGGATCTTCCCGAACCAGGGCACGAACCCGTGTCCCCTGCATCGGCAGGCAGACTCTCAACCACTGCACCACCAGGGAAGCCCTGTTGATACCTTTATATTTTGATTTTTCCTAATAAATCTTTTATTTTTCTAATTTTATTTTATCCTTTATACTTTGTTATTGTTCTCTCCTTTTGGCTTGTTCCCCATACCAGCCCCTGCCCATTTTGTTTTTTCTGTTGTGGTTTTATTTTACCTTGTTGCAGTTGTTTCAATTATAGTTTTATTTTTCCTAATATATTTTGTATCTTTTAAATTTTATTTTGTTTTTTACTCTTTGATATTCTACTGCTCATTTATTTCCTTTTATTCCTTTTCTTTCTTTTCTTTACCATGCCACTAAGCTTGCGAGATCTTGGTTCCCAGGCTGGAGGTTGGGCCCGAGCTCTGTGGTGGGACCCCCGAGTCCAAATTGCTGGACTAACAGAGAACCTCAGACCTCAGGGAATACAAATCGGAGTGAGACCTCCCAGAGGTCCTCATCTCAGCACCAAGACCCGGCTCTATCCAACTGCCTGCACACTCCAGTACTGGACATCTCAGGCCAAACAACCAGTAAGACAGGAATACAGCACCACCCATCAAAAAGAGAAAAAAAAAAATGAAATAACAAAAAACTATGTTACAGATGAAGGAACAAGGTAAAAACCTATAAGACCAAATAAACGAAGATGAAATAGGCAACCTACCTGAAAAAGAATTCAGAATAATGTTAGTAAACATGATCCAAAATCTTGGAAACAGAATGGAGAAAATACAAGAAACATTTAACAAGGATCTAGAGGAACTAAAGAGCAAACAAACAGTAATGGACACAAAAACTGAAATTAAAAATACTCTAGAAGGAATCAATAGCAGAATAACTGAGGCAGAAGAATGGATAAGTAAGCTGGAAGATATAATGGTGGAGATAACTACCAAGGAGCAGAATAAAGAAAAAAGATGAAAAAAATTGAGGACAGTCTCAGAGACCTCTGGGACAACATTAAACACACCAACATTTGAATTATAGGGGTCCCAGAAGAAGAAGAGAAATAGAAAGGGACTGAGAAAATATTTGAAGAGATTGCAGTCAAAAACTTCCCTAACATGGGAAAGAAAATAGTCAATCAAGTCCAGGGAGCATGGAGAATCCCATACAGGATAAACCCAAAGAGAAACACTCCAAGACATATATTAATGAAACTATCAAACAGTAAATACAGAGAAAAAATATTAAAAGCAGCAAGGGAAAAGCAACAAATAACATACAAGGGAATTGCCATAAGGTGAACAGCTGATTTTCAGCAGAAACTCTGCAAGCCAAAAGGGAGTGGCAGGACATATTTAAAGAGATGAAAGGGAAACACCTCCAACAAAGATTACTCTACCCAGCAAGAACCTCATTCAGATTTAATGGAGAAATTAAAACCTTTTCAGATAAGCAAAAGTTAAGAGAATTCAGCACCATGAAACCAGTTGTAGAACAAATGCTAAAGGAACTTCTCTGGGCAGCAAACACAAGAGAAGGAAAAGACCTACAGTAACAAACCCAAAACAATTAAGAATATGGTAATAGGAACATACATATCGATAATTACCTTAAATGTAAATGGAATAAATGCTCCCACCAAAAGATATAGACTGGCTGAATGGATACAAAAACAAGACCCATATATATGCTGCCTACAAGAGACCCACTTCAGACATAGGGACACATACAGACTGAAAGTGAGGGGATGGAAAAAGGTATTTCATCTAAATAGAAATCAAAAGAAAGCTGGAGTAGCAATCCTCATATCAGACAAAACAGACTTTAAAATAAAGACTATTACAAGACACAAAGAAGGACATTACATAATGGTCAAGGGATCAATCCAAGAAGAAGATATAACAATTGTAAATATTTATTCACCCAATATAGAAGCACCTCAATGCATAAGGCAAATACTAACAGCCATAAAAGGGGAAATCGACAGTAACACAATAATAGTAGGGGACTTAAACACCCCACTTTCACCAATGGACAGATCATCCAAAATCAAAATAAATAAGGAAACACAAGCTGTAAATGACACATTAAACAAGATGGACTTAATTGATACTTATAGGACATTCCATCCAAAAACAACAGAAAACACTTTTGTCTCAAGTGCTCATGGAACATTCTCCAGGATAGACCATATTTTGTGTTACAAATCAAGCCCTGGTAAATTTATGAAAATTGAAATCATATCAAGTATCCTTTCTGACCACACACTATGAGACTAGATATCAATTACAGGAAGAAAACTGTAAAAAATACAAACACATGGAGGCTAAACAATGTGCTACTAAATAATCAAGAGATCACTGAAAAAATCAAAGAGGAAATCAAAACATACCTAGAAACAAATGACAATGAAAACATAACAAACAAAAACTATGGGATGCAGCAAAAGCAGTTCTAAGAGGGAAGTGTATAGTAATAAAATCCTACCTCACAAAACAAGAAAAATCTCAAATAAACAACTTAACCTTACACCTAAAGCAATTAGAGAGAGAAGAACAAAAAAACCCCAAAGTTAGCAGAAGGAAACAAATCATAAAGATCAGATCAGAAATAAATGAAAAAGAAATGAAGGAAACAATAGCAAATATCAATAAAACTAAAAGCTGGTTCTATGAGACGATAAACAAAATTGATAAACCATTAGCCAGACTCATCAATAAAAAAAGGGAGAAGAGGGCTTCCCTGATGGTGCAGTGGTTGAGAGTCCACCTGCCGATGCAGGGGACATGGGTTCGTGTCCCGGTCCGGGAAGATCCCACATGCTGTGGAGCAGCTGGGCCCGTGAGCCATGGCCGCTGAGCCTGCGCGTCTGGAGCCTGTGCTCCATAATGGGAGAGGCCACAACAGTGAGAGGCCCACATACAACAACAAAAAAAAAAAAAAAAAAAAAAAGGAGAAGACTCAAAACAGCAGAATTAGAAATGAAAAAGGAGAAGTAACAACTGAGACTGCAGAAATACAAAGGATCATGAGAGATTACTACAAGCAAGTATATGCCAATAAAATGGACAACCTGGAAGAAATGAACACAGTCTTAGAAAAGCACAACCTTCTGGGACTGAACCAGGAAGAAATAGAAAAAATAAAGAGACAAATCAGAAGCACTGAAATTGAAACTGTGATTAAAAATCTTCCAACAAACAAAAGCCCAGGACCAGATGGCTTCACAGGGGAATTCTATCAAACATTTAGAGAAGAGTTAATATGTATCCTTCTCAAACTCTTCCAAAATATAAAAGAAGGAGGAAAACTCCCAAACTCTTTCTACGAGGCCACCATCACCCTGATACAAAAACCAGACAAAGATGTCACAAAAAAAGAAAACTACAGGCAAAATCACTGATGAACATAGATGTAAAAACCCTCAACAAAATACTAGCAAACCGAATCCAACAGCACATTAAAAGGATCATACACCATGATCAAGTGGATTTACCCAGGAATGCAAGGATTCTTCAATATACGCAAATCTATCAATGTGATACACCATATTAACAAAATGAGGGATAAAAACCATATGATCATCTCAATAGATGCAGAAAAAGCTTTTGACAGAATTCAACACCCATTTATGATAAAAACTCTCCAGAAAGTAGGCATAGAGGGAACTTACCTGAACATAATGAAGGCCATATATGACAAACCCACAGCCAACATCATTCTCAATGGTGAAAAACTGAAACCATTTCCTCTAAGATCAGGAACAAGACAAGGTTGCCCACTCTCACCAGTATTATTTGACAGAGTTTTGGAAGTTTTAGCCATGGCAATCAGAGAAGAAAAAGAAATAAAAGGAATACAAATCGGAAAAGAAGAAGTAAAAGTGTCACTGTTGCAGATGACATGATACTATACATGGAGAATCCTAAAGATGCTACCAGAAAACTACTAGAGCTAATCAATGAATTTAGTAGAGTAGCAGGATACAAAATTAATGCACAGAAATCTCTTGAATTCCTATACATTAATGATGAAAAATCTGAAAGAGAAATTAAGGAAACACTCCCATTTACCACTGCAACAAAAAGAATAAAATAACTAGGAATAAACCTACTTAAGGAGACAAAAGACCTGTATGCAGAGGTCAGATTGGCCATGATCAAAAAATCTACAAACAATAAATGCTGGAGACTGTGGGGAGAAAAGGGACCTTCTTGCACTGTTGGTGGGAATGTAAATTGATACAGCCACTATGGAGAACAGTATGGAGGTTCCTTATAAAACTAAAAATAGAACTACCATATGACCCAGCAATCCCACTACTGGGCATACACCCTGAGAAAACCGTAATTCAGAAAGAGTCATGTACCACATGTTCATTGCAGCACTATTTACAATAGCCAGGACATGGAAGCAACCTAAGTGTCCATTGACAGGTGAATGGATAAAGAAGATGTGGCACATATATACAAAGGAATATTACTTAGCCATAAAAAGAAACAAAATTGAGTTCTTTGTAGTGAGGTGTATGGACCTAGAGTGGGTCATACAGAGTGAAGTAAGTCAGAAAGAGAAAAACAAATACTGTATGCTAACACTTATATATGGAATCTAAAATAAATGGTTCTGGTGAACCTAGGGGCAGGACAGGAATAAAGATGCAGACATAGAGAATGGAGTTGAGGACACAGGGAGGGGAAAGGGTAAGCTGGGATGAATTGAGAGAGTGACGTTGACATATATACACTACCAAATGTAAAATAGATAGCTAGTGGGAAGCAGCTGCATAGCACAGGGAGATCAGCTCTGTGCTTTGCGACCACCTAGAGCAGTGGGATAAGGAGGGTGAGAGGGAGATGCAAGAGGGAGGGGATATGGGGATATGCATATGCATATAGCTGATTCACTTTGTTATACAGCAGAAACTAACACAACATTGTAAAGCAATTATACTCCAATAAGGGTGTTAAAGGAGAAAAGAAAAGAAAAAAAAAGCAAAAGTAAGTAAGTTGGACTACATTAAACAAAAAGACACATCCAAAGAATCAATCAACAAAATGAAATGAAAAGGTAACCTAGGAATGGGAGAAAATATTTACAAACCATATATCCAATAAAGGGTTAACATCCAAAATATATAAGGAATTCATAGAAACTCAATAGCAAAAAACCAAATAATCTAATTTGGTTTTGGGTAAAGGACCTGAATACATATTTTCCCAAAGAAAACATACATATGGTCAACAAGTACATGAAAAGGTGCTTAAAATCACTAACCATCAAGGAAATGAAAATCAAAACCACAACGTGATATCACCTCACACCTGTTAGAACGGCTATTATCAAAAAGAAAAGAGATAAATAACAAAGGCTGGCAAGGATGTGGAGAAAAGGGAACCCTTGTGCACTGTTGGTGAGCATGTAAATTGGTGCAGCCACTATGGAAAACAGTATGGAAGTTCCTTAAAAAATTGAAAATAGAACTACATATGATGCAGCATTCCCACTTCTGGGTATATATCCAATGGAACTGATATCTCTATTTTGAAGAGATATCTGCACTTCTGTGTTCATTGCAGCATTATTCACAGTAACCAAGACAAGAAAACAAAGTGTCCATCCATGGACGAATGGGTAAAGAAAATAAGACAGAGAAAGACTAATAGCGTATGATCTCACTTATACGTGGAATCTAAAAACATTAACGTCATAGAAATAGAGAGCAGATTGATGGTTACCAGGGAATAGGGGGTAGGGAAAAAGGGAAAATGTTGACCAAAGGTTACAAACTTTCAATTACAATGTGAATAAGTTTCAGGGATCTAATGCACAGCATGGTGACTATCGATAACAATACCTTATTGTATATTTGAAAGTTGCTATGAGAGTAGATCTTAAATGCTCTCACCATATGAAGAAGAACAACAAAGATGGTAATTATGTGAGGTGAAGGATGTGTTAACTAACCTTATTGTGGCAAACATTTCACAATATATACATATATCAAATTGTCACTGTACACCTTACACTTACACAACCTTATATATCAATTATATCACAATAAAGCTGGGAAAAAATAAAATTAAGAATTTTAAACAATAAACAAAGTTTACATAGAAAGGCAAAAAATCCAGAGTGATAAATATAATATTGAAGGAGCAGAACAAAGTTAGAAGATTGACATAACTCAGATTCAAGACTTACTATAAAGCCACAGTAATCAAGATGGTGCAATATTGGCAAAAGAATAGGCAAATAGATTAATGGCACAGAACTGAGAGCATAGAAATAGACCCTAATATAATCAACTAATCTTTGACAAAGGAGCAAAGATGATACAATGGAAAAAATATATTTTCAACAAATGGTGCTGGAACAACTGGACATCCACATGCAGAAAAAAAAATCTAGACACAGATCTTACATTCTTCACAAAAAATTAACTCAAAATGGATCATAGACCTAAATGTAAAATGCAAAACTTATTATAAAACTCCTAGGTGATAATATAGGAGAAAACCTAGATGCCCTTGGGTAAGGTGATACCTTTTTATCTACAACAAAGATACAATCCATGAAAGAAATAACTGATAAGCCAGATTTCAGTAAAATTAAAATCTTCTGCTCTGCAAAAGACAATGTCAAGAGAATCAGAAGACAAGCCACAGACTGGGAGAAAATATTTGCAAAAGGCACATCTGATAATGGGCTGTTATACAAACTATATAAAGAACTTTTAAAACTTAACCATAAGAAAATAAACAATGCAAATAAATGGACTTTGGTCCTTAACAGACATCTCACCAAAGAAGATATACAATGGCAAATATGCATATGAAAAAATGCTCTACTGCACAAGCCATCAGAGAAGTGCAAATTAAAACAACAACGAGATACCACTATACACCTATTAGGATGGCCAGAATCTGGAACACTGACAACACCAAATGCTGATGAGGATGTGGAGCAACAGGAACTCTCTTACGTTGCTGGTGGGAATGCAAGAGTACAGCCACTTTGGAAGACAATTTGGCAGTGTTTTACAAAACTAAAAATACTCTTACTATATAATCCAGCAATCACACTCCTTGGTATTTACCCAAAGGAGCTGAAAACTTATGTCCACAGAAAGACCTGCATGGGAATGTTTACAGCAGCTTTATTCATAATTGCCAAAACTTGGAAGCAACCAACATGTTCCTCAGTAGGTGAATGGGTAAATAAACTGTGGTCCATCTGGGCAATGAATTATTATTCACTATAAAGAAATGAGCCATCAAGCTATGAAAAGACATGGAAGAGGCTTAAATGCATATTACTAAGTGAGAGAAGCCAATCTGAAAAGGCTACCTACTGTATGATTCCAATCATATGACAGTCTAGAAAAGGCAAAACTATGGAAGCAGTAAAAGATCACCAGTTGCCAGGAATAAAGGAAGGAGGGAGGGGTGAACAGGCAGAGCACAGAGGGTTTTTAGAGCAATGACACTACTCTGTATGACACCATAATAGTTGACACATATCATAATGCATTTGTCAAAACCTATAAAACTCTAATATAAACTATGAACTTTGGGTGATAATGATGTGTCAGAGTAGGTTTATCAACTGTAACAAATGAGTCACTCTGGTGTGGGATTTTGATACTGGGGGAGGCTGTGTGTGTGGTGGGCAAGGAGTTACATGAGAAATCTCTGTACCTTCTGCTCAGTTTTGCTGTGATCCTAAACCTGTTCTAAAAATCATCTAAAAGTTGAAAAAAATATTGAAACAATTTATCTCAAATTATGTTCTCCAGGAAGCAGATCTGAGATGGAGTTTAGTGAGCTGGATATTCATGGGGAAGTACCCTCGGGATCGACTCTTGCTGAATGAAGGGGAAAGAAGCAGGAGTTGACAGAAACAGGAGTTGACAGCGAGAAATCAAACTGTGATGCAAGCCCAACGGTAGGCTTGGCTCCCTCAAATGGAGTTTCAGAGTGAGAGTGGCCCTTCAAAGTTTTCCCAAGTCGGGTTGAGGTGGCTAGGTCTTTATTTCCTGCATCTTTCTTCATTGGACATGGCCAGTCCTGAGACTGACCTTGGGTGAATGGCCAGCCCTGAAAGACTAACCTTAGGTGACGCTAATCTCTACAGATGAGACAACCCCTGAAGGAACTTATGACCAAAGGTTGTCTGCTAACAGCACTCCTAGTAGTTGGGGCAGCAATCCTGCAATGAAGGGGATCTGAGTGGCAGATTACCATGTTCATGACATTCACCAAGGAGAAATTCACCAGAGCTGAATGGCCCAGCTGTCCAGATGGAAGGAGGTAGCCTTTGACATTGTATTTCAGAAAAGTACAAATGCAGTTGGAGAATCCTAAATTCAAGTTTTAAAAGTTCTATTCTAATTTCTGATGCATCACTAACTAGTCCCACAAAAGCATTGCTAATCCTTGGAGGATATTTTTCAGAAATAACATAGCTTTGGAATATGGAGAAGGGCAGAGGAATCGCTCCAAGGTAGACAACTAGCCAGCAGCTTGAAACCTTACAGTCTCTTCAAGTTTGGATTTTGTAATTTTAAAAAAGTTGCTATTTTCTCTTGTACACTTGATTCTGGCACTATCCTTGTTCACGTCCAGAAATTCATCCATGCTTAATTCTTCAGTCTTCTTGTCTGACAGCAACAAAGGAGCAGTGAAGCATATGTTTCATACTCCTTAATGAGATCTTCTTCTGGCCCTCAGCCTGCCGGCACTTTTCAATGCAAGAAATGCAGAGCCAACAGAGGCTGAGGGTGAGTGCAGCCAGCCTGCATTCACAGTGTGCAGCTGCAGCCTCCAGGAAGGGCCTCTCTCAGCCTGCATGTAGCTAGGAGGCAGAACAGAAGCTGGCCCTCATCCTGTCCCAGTTCTGTTTTGAGTGGAACACTCGATCACTCTGAGTTTCCAGGGAGACATGGCAGAGGGCATAG
This sequence comes from Globicephala melas, assembly GCF_963455315.2. NCBI lineage: Eukaryota > Metazoa > Chordata > Mammalia > Artiodactyla > Delphinidae > Globicephala > Globicephala melas. The sequence goes on along the minus strand of NC_083317.1, from coordinate 128,126,068 downwards.
GACTTGGTGACCTCCAGGGCTGGTGGGAGTCTCAAGGGATATCTTAGATGTGAAAATGCTCCATAAACTGGAATACACTGGACAATCACCAGGCAGAGTTTGTGCTTGTGTTTCTCTTACAGTTTGACCTTGTAAAGTAAATACTCTTTCCTTGGCAAAAGAATTTTAGTCCCTTCCAAGAACTGGGACAGCTTAGTGCCCTGAACATGCCCTCAATTTCAGTCGCGAGGTTGAATTCTAATCCCCAATCTTCTGCCACCTTAATCTCACTTAATCTCTCCTCTGAAGTAAGAGAATTTGACTCCATGACTACTGAGTCCCCTCCCAGCTGGGTTAAGCTGATGTGGGCTGAAGGGAACTGGACACATCGGGGTGGAGGACACCTTGGTAAGCAGAGGGAAAAACACCAACTAGGATTTAGGAGACCAGAGACCTGATTCACTCTTCCATTAACCAGCTGGTGACCTTGGGCACATCACTCAAACTCTCTCAATCTCCAAAGGAAAGTGGAGATAACATAACATTTTATAATAATACGTCAAGATTTACTATGAGGATTAAACAAAAGAATTTATGTAAATTACCTACCAGTGTCTGGTGGCCTTCTTATTTAACTATCTCATGGTCTGGTTGTGGCAGAAAGAAGATAGTCGGCACTGCTTTGCTGTTAGGCTCCAAAACCCAGAACCTGCTATAGGTAGGATCCACCAGCCTTGCTAGGATTGAGCCATGAGCTTGAAGAAGATGATTTTAGTGTGGACCCTGAAAAGAATGAAAGTTCTTGTGTCCAGTGGAGCCTCACGAGAGCTGGGATACTATGAGGCCTGATGCACAAAGCTGAGCCCACCACACCATCCCCCTATGAACTGAGGGTAAGGCCAAGGAAATTTCAGTAAGTGTAGAAAGGTGGTAATAGCATTGCTTGGCTGTAATATTCCAGGAATTGTTAGTATATGTGTCAGTGAGCTATAGTTGCAATAATTCTGTGTAACAATAATCCCAAACTCATTTATTCTTGCTTGTGTATCTGAGAATTGGCTGATCTAGACTGGATTTGGTTGGATGGCTCTGCTTCAAGCTGTGGGTTCACCTGTGTTTGGGTCTTCATTAAGAGTACGGCTCAGATATGTTTCATATGTGTTCATTCTAAGGCTCAGGCTGATCGGGCAGTAGCTACCTGGGGACAGTTCTTCTCATGGTGATAGCAGAGATGCAAGAGGGCAAGCCCAATTGCACAAGCAGATTTCAAGTTTTCCCTTGCACAGTGTCCGATAATATCCTTCTGACCAAAGAGAATCACAAAACTTTGCACACAGTAAGGAGAAATATATCCTGCCTCTAAAGAGAGGAACTGTAAAGTCACATGGCAAAGGGTGTGGATGCAGACAAAGGTGAAGGACTGGTGCCAATAAATCCATCCACCATACTGTCTAAATGTAATACACATCTGTTTAGTGGGCCACATAGATGTGATAGGCATTTTGTCTCATAATTCAGAGAGGACTGGTCACAGAACAGAAGGTCACTTGAGTTACCTTATGTGGAGCGTACATTATTATAAGAGGTCAATGGACAGTGTCTTAAGCATCTGAGGTCAGGAAATGAGACTGTGCTGGTGACATGGGACTCAAAACCGAAAGTCAGGATGTGATGCTACCCCTCCAGTTCTCACAAAGTTGCATGGCTCTTGGTTTCCACTTCTTTTGCATTTGCTTTATTTAATCTGTTTCTTTGTGAGGACCAGTTTCTTTTTTCTTCCCAAGGTGACTCTTCTCTCATTATTTTAGCTTCCTACTAGCTGTGGTGCTGGCTTGTCCCTGTGCTGATTTAGGCTCACACTGTATGTTTTTTTAATTAAAATATCCATCAGAGACAATCACTGGGCTTTTCAGCTCAGCTTATTCAGGGAATTTGGTTGCCTTTGGATTGGTTTCCATAGGTTCTAATAAAATGTGGCCAGAGGAGGCAGGATCCCAGGCTGAGTAGGAGCTACGCAAGGGATCATTTCCAAGAGGGGGTGTTGAGGCAAAAATGAACATGTTCATTTCGCAGTCGCAGGAGATCTAGAAAAAGGGGGAATGTGCCACCCAGAAATATTCTACTAAACTAATTCCCTAAAGGAATTTATGCAAAACCTTACTGATACAGGCTCAAAACATCTTCTTCAGTTTAGGTTCCCATTTCTCCGACACCGCAGTATCCTCCATGACTGCTTCTTCTCTGGTTCTCTCTTTAAATATTTGTGCCCCTGGGACTCAGCTTTTACACTCTGCCCAGCTGGACATCACGCGTGGCCAAGGCCACGTGCCTGTTTGTACAGCTGGTTGTGAGACTCAGTGTCATCAGGACTCTGTCTCTCTACATTTCTCTATACTTATTTCCTTTCAGTTGACTCCTCCTGGGCTTAAGCAGCTGCAGGCATACATCCTACTAATTTCACAATGAGCAAAAGGAGTGGTTATTTTCCCAGTGGTTCCCACAGAAGTCGCAGAAGTGAATCTCACAGTCTAAGATTAGCCTGGTTGAGACACACAGAGTAGTAGATGTTTTTGGTGCTCCATCCAGATCCCCTCTATCAGCTGTTACACTCTTCCCATCCTTATCCCTCTTCCCACCACCCACAGCTGTTTTGAGGCTGTGGCTAGCAGCTTAAACCTGTGACCTTGACTTATGAGTTGCCCTTGGTTAATAAGAGCCTCCTAACCCAAGGATGCCTGGAAGGTTACACTGCCTCTATCTCTAGACCAATGACTGACAGACAAGGAGGTACAAAAGGGCAGCACCTTGCCTCCAGGCAGAAACAACTCTGTAGAGCAATTTGTGTTCCAGAGGCAAGCTTCTCCTTCCAGAAACAAAATCAGGTCAAATCTGGACTTTACCTGACACCAGCTTTCTTCTCGTCTCCTTCCTCTTCTGTATCTTGCTTCCCTCACTCCCTTACGTGTTTCTCCTAAGAGCACACCTGTCTTCCTTACATCTGAATCCTTGCCTCAGGCTCTGCTTCTAGGGAACCTCATCTGAGACACATGCACATTTCTGAGTCCGTTACTGAATGACGGTTAAGGAGAGAGATTATGCTAAGGAATAACCAAGGTCACATGCCCACCTATACAGCATAAACCTGAATTCCTGAATTTGTTTCATCAAGGACCTTGATTTTGTTCACTGCTGCAGCCCCTAGGTCCAGAATAGCACAATGAAGATATCTAATAAGTATTACTTAAATAAAGAAAACAGTGAACTGAGTATGTATGTATTTATTATTTCCCCCCAAAATTGGGAGGGGGAGATGATAACTATGTACTATAGAGACAAACAAGCAGAACTAGACTTAAAAACCAAAACCTCTTTCACGGTGCCAAAAGCCAGGTTCCCCTCAATGACCAGATGCACCAAGTATCTGTGACCCTAAGCAGTCCTTTTGCTTTAGGATTTAAAAAACATTCCAGGAAATGTGTTTGCTGCTTATTTGCCATCTGGTGAGTAATGAAATTACTTCAAGTAAATAATAAGTATGTGCTTGTTATTTAATATACGAATTGCAGAGAACAGTAACCAAATCCTGGAAAAAGGTTTCTTGCTGAGTCATTCACTCTTGCTCAAGACAAGCTTTCACTTTGCATTGAATTTTAATGTGATGTTTCCTCATCGTCCCCTCCCCCTCTCCTGTAGTCAGCTAGTGAGTAATTTCTCTGTGGCTGGAGTAGCAGCTGCCCTCCCAGAAGGGTCAGGCCAGCTCTGCTGAGACATTTCCAGGGAACCCCAGGCCTTTGCACTTCCCAGGACCCATTCATGAACTTTTCCCCAAGGGCCCATGTGTGAAAGAAAAAAATCCATTTGTTTTCTCAAAATTTATTAATTATACCAAGTATGCTGGTACAATTCTAGCCCAAACTCAAGCAACTTCGAGTTAGTTCATTTTACTTGCCATGAGTAAAAGTGGGGTTTCCATCAAGCTTTTGAAATAATGACAATATTGGGAGTCACTGAATAATCTTATTTTAGGGAGATAAAAGTTTACAAAGGTCACACTGGGTTGGATGGGAGCAAAAGTCAAGTCAGGGAGAGCCACCAGAAGGCTGTTTTGGTAAACCAAGAGAAAGATTTGCTAATTTTAAAAAGCGTCAAAAATGCAGTTTGGGGGACTTCCCTGGCGGTCCAGTGGTTAGGACTCCGTACTTCCACTGCAGGGGGCAAGGGCTCGATCCCTGGTCTGGGAACTAAGATCCCACATGCTGCACGGTGCGGCCAAAAAAAAAAAAAAAAAAAAACTGGAATAAGATTGATCACCTCCAAGGATCTGGCTTCACTGTGTGAAAGGGGAACGTGTACTGTGGAGACTGGAACTAACAAAGTTCTCATAGCCACTGTCCTCAGCATCTCACCTGAACAATCTCTGTAGCTGCCACCAGGTGACAGGTGCTAGGAGCCTGGATCATGGTGTGTAACCTTCACACATGTAACCTTAGGCTCTCAAGGCCATGGACAAGTGGCAGTCCATATGGTTTGGTCCATAAGTATGAAACTTATCTTTGATATGAATTAGCCAAATACTCACTATTAGCAAGGGCTGAATTATGACTTTCATGGGCCCTGGAAGTTTGAATTTGTGGACCCTTTTTCCATAAAAAATATTAAAAATTGTATTTTATGACTGTGTTGGTATAAAGATGAATACAATCCAGGCTGCATTCACTTTTTTTTTTTATTGTGTTAAAATACACATAACAGAAAATTTACCGTTTGAAGTGTACAGTTCACTGGCATTAAGTACACTGGATTCGGTTTTATATATTCATTGTATTTATTTTTATTATGAGTTTTACAGAAATGAAGATGAAAACATTTTGTGGTCCCTTTAGAGTACCATGGACCCTCGATACTGTGCTTGCCGTGCCTAACGGGGAAGTTGTCCCTGACTATGAGAGGGCAAAATGGGCAAGAAAAAGCAAAACTGAAATGTACTCAAACTCACTTTATAGTTCACACACAAAAATGATATTCAAACCTACCTTTCCATTCTGCAGGGAGATAGTAAGCCTGGGAAGCAGTGTGTCTGAGTGGACAGAACATAGGACTCAGGCAGACTGAGATCAAGCCATATTTTTGCCCCTTACTAGCTGTGTGTCACAGCCGGCACAGGTGGGGCTCACACAGGCCCAGGGAGGAGCCCAGGGACAGTGGGGGGGGTGGCGCCCACAGTGCCAACAGACTCAGAAATAGCACCAGCTCCAGGCCGAGAGGTCTTGGCAGGGCTCCAGATGAAGCTCAAGACAGTCTCCGGGAGTCCGATGGGGAGAATGTAGAGTTCAGGAGAGGACGTATGTATCAGTCACAGCTGCAAAGTAGGCAACAGAAACAAATAAGCAAACAGGAGGCTGAGGGGAGAGGAGCAAATGCCAGTCAGGCTGGCTCAGTGCTGCTTTTCTGGAACCTGATCTGAGTCTCCTTGTTCTTGCTGCAAATGCCATAGGTTGCCTGAAACCGTGTGCCCTTCAGTACTTGTCTTCTCAAGCCTCAGTCTCCTCATCTATGCAATTAGGAATTGGTCTAATGACTCCTAAGGTCTGATGAACCATTTGCCTCACTCCAACTTCCTAATAGCTCCACCGTCTTTCCTGCTCTAGCTCCAGATTGTTGGAATTCAGAGCTTAATGTCCAAGTTTCTGAGCAGAGGTTGCAACTTGGTAGCTGCTGGGCCAAATCTGTCCCACAAGTGAGCTTTGTCTGGCCTGCTCACTGTTTTTAAACTTTGAATTAATTGCCAGCATCCCCAAATCAGGAGATGGCTCATAAAACTCTGAAGTTCTCCCTCCTCTTGAGAAGTTGGCAGCTCTCCCTTCCCACATGGTCTTGGCTGGATCTGAATAGGAGCTGGCCCTTCTACATGAAGCACCGCTGCTGCAGGGTGCTACAGTCTTCCCTAGCCCATTCCACTCTTGCATGGTCCCTGTAGGCAGTTGGATTCACTACCCCTGCAGCTAAAGGCCACAGCCTTTTCTTATTTGCTGAATTTCATCTCTCTGGTGCCCAGGCACTGTCCCTTGTGAAGTGGCTTAAAGCTGACCGTCATGCCTCCCAATCCTTATGGTTCATTCTGAACAAAACCTTTGAGCCTTGACTCACCCACAGCTCATCTCCCCAGGGGGACCTTGATTCAAAGAGCAGTTTTCCCTGTTACCCTCTGGCCCTTCACTCTTCTGATAATTGTCCTGAATCTGGAGATATTGGAGTCCCTCTGACTAGGTGTTGTTCCGCCCTTTCAGGGCATTGACTAAATAGTCCAGAGGTGCCTGCCCCTGAGTATCCAGTTAATTAAAGGCTGGAGGACTGAAGAGGGGCAGTGCCAGTTGGAAGCTCTGAAAGAGAGAGAGAGAAACCAAGAGAGCATGGGAGCCACCAGGAATCATGGAGGTCACACAGGCTACGTGCCCATCTGCTGCTGCCATGTTACTGCCTGTGTTACCTCCACATTTCCTCACAAACCGGTTCTGTGTTTGTTTCCTCTACTAGACATCTCAATTACAACTGGACTGGAAAAGAATGAGCTTTTTAAGCAGTTCTACAGGGATTTACTCATAGTAGGTTGAGACAATTCAAGGGTAAGTTTAAGTCAAAATGGTACAGATTGTACGAAGACATTCAAGTATCATGTTCTAGATTGTTTTCTTGAGCCAGCTCTAACCTTATCCGCACTGCAATTTTCTCTCCCCTTCTCCTCCCCTAACACTGAACACTATCATTCCTACAAGCTAAATATCTCTGGCATCTCTGCACTCTATCTGGAGAGCCTCTGCTTTTGTTCAAACAGCCTGGCCTGCTTGCAGCTCCCAGTTGTCAGGGTGAAGGTTCTAAATGGAAATCAGAGCATCTTACTTTCCAACTTAAAATCTCTGAGGGCTTCTCACCGACTCCAGGGTAAAAGCTAAGTTTCTTCAGTAGATGCTGGAATCCTGCTGACACCTGGCCCTGCCTCCCTCTCCAGGCTCGTGTGATGCCCACAGTCTCCAGTCACATAAAATACCCACAGACCCTCAAGCAGTCTCTTAAGTTTTCTACCTCTCAGCCTTTGCTCTTGCTATTTCTTTCTACATTTTTCTTCATTCTCAGACTACTCCCTGGCAAACTCCTACCCATTCTTTAAGACCCAGATCAACGAAGACTCATCTGGCCTATCCTGCAAGGGATTAGGATGGGGCAGGATGACTAGGTGACAGTTCCTTGGAGGCTGAGCACCAGAAAGGGGTGAGGCTCTGGCTATGAGTAGGAAACAAAGAAATAGACCAGCGATTGCAACGTGGCAACTTCCCCAGTCTACATTCTATCTCCAGAAGTGTTTTCTTTGTCAGGCATAGGTTTTAATGTTTTTAAATTTGAGAATTTGTTCTTTAGTTCTCTATTTATGTTAACATTCCTGGCCCCTGAAGGCCTCTGGGTAAATGAATGAAAGGGCTGTGGATGGAGGGCTGGAAAGGATGCAAAGGGGAGAAGTTCCTTTTTCAGCTATGAGGAGTTGGCCACATGGGGTGGTCTGAGAGTCAGGGACCCTCACCCCACCTCATCCCACACTTGTGGGAGTTACTAAACATTGAAGTTCAATAGAAGCCTTTCCCACCTTTACTCCTTCTCCCTGCTCTCTACTCTCTAAGGGTGGGAATATACCATGAAAGTCAAAGTAAAGAGTTGTCTGTGCGTGGTCCTGGACTCCCCATGTGTGCTTGTCTAACTCACAGCAAGGCTGAGAGGCAGCAGAAGGTAGAGAACTTGGACTCTTAAGTCAGACCAAGTTCAAATCTCAGCACCCTGTAGAATGTGGGGCTGCCAACAGGTTATTTCACCTCTATGCCTTTATCTTCTCATCGGTAAAATGGGGATAGTAATAGTATCTACCTATAAAGTTGTTGTGTAGATTAGATGAATTAGCTATGTAAGACTCTTAGGACAGTGTCAGAGTGTTTACATAGGAAGGGCTATATAAGTGTTTGCTATTCTTGGTTTTGGACAGTACTATCCCTCCAGTCCACAAGAAAGAGTACAGTGCTGACACTTTGTGGTATATGTAGGGCCTTAACTGTAGAGCTCCTTATTAGTGTGATTGGAGGTGTCCCTGATCAGCACGCTAAAAGCTGATGCCACAGAGTCTCCTCAAGGAGGTCTGCTCCTTGCTGCCTGGGCTGCAAGAGCCAGGAATGAGTGCTCACAGGCTGGCCATCTGTGGGCATGAGCCATGCCACCACCAAGTCCTGTTCCTCTCATCTTTCTGTCATAAGGTAAGACTGGTATATGCCATGTGGAGAGAGAGAGAGGGAGAGAGAGAGATGGCAATTTGATTTGCATCCTGCTGGTAGAGTCTTGTATCTTTCTCTGTATCCAAATAATTCAGAACCAAGGCAGTAGGACTTCCCTGGTGGCACAGTGGTTAAGATTCCACCTGCCAATGCAGGGGACACGGGTTCGAGCCCTGGTCCGGGAAGATCCCACCTGCCGGGGAGCAACTAAGCCTGTGCACCACAAGCACTGAGCCTGTGCTCTAGAGCCTGGGAGCCACAACTACTGAGCCTGCGTGCCACAACTACTGAAATCCGTGCGCCTAGAGCCCGTGCTCCACAACAAGAGAAGCCACTGCAGTGAGAAGCCCGCACACTGCAGCGAAGAGTAACCCCCGCTTGCTGCAACTAGAGAAAGCCTGTGCAATGAAGACCTAAGGCAGCCAAAAATAAATAAATAAATAAATGTATTAAAAAAAAAAAAAAAGAACCAAGGCAGAAGTTTGCAGAAAGCTTCCTGGGGAGCTCAACTACCCTCATGCTGCTTCTCCCTCCCTCTAATGCTTGGCCCCTTCTGTCCTTTGTATGTGCTTCAGTCATAGCAAAGGGCACACTAGTATACCAAATTTCTTCAGTTCCCAAAAGTTACAGATTGTAAGACATCTTTTAATCTATTAACTTAGCAATAGATATCTGGGTCACGGGAACCCATAACGTTAAAAGAACTCATCCATTGACACATCTGATTTCAGAAGCTTTAAAATGTTTTAAAATCATCTTTTTAAGATAATGATTTTTGAAAAAATACTTTTGCTCTCCAATAGACTTGTGAACTTGGTGGGGTCAGGGACAGTGCATTTTTGTTCCTCCCTCCAGGCCATGACTGTTGATGTCCTGAATGAATGTTTCATTTGGAAAAATTTCCGGAAGCTCCCTTAGTCACCATGGTAACCCAAAATTCGTTTCACAGTCCTGTGTACCAAGGGGAGCCCTGCTGAGGAAGGCTGCCTGCTGACCTGGACTCTGAACCATGCTGCAAATGCTGGCTTCCCTTCCCAGACAGGCAGAACAATGATGGAAATAAAATACTTGGAATGAAAACCTCAGCAATACCCTTGCTAATATAAAACAATTTATTTAAAATAATTATGTTGTCAATTGTCAGACTTTCTTATCAATGCAAAAAAACCTCTTCTCTCAAAGTCTTTTCTCAGTGAGCCCTAAATAATATGAACAAAGGACTCTCAGTGCAGAGTTAGAAAATCTATTCTCACGGTTCAGTAATTTGTTGAACTTCTGTTGAATCCAGTTATTCTCTGAAAGTTTAGATTTGCCACTAAGAAAGAATGTCTATAAAAACAATAATAGCTTCCATTTCCTGGGCTCCTATTAATGTTGCAGGCACTTTCCATGCACTTAGTTGACAAACACATATATCACTTACTATGTGCCTCGCACTGCTCTAAGCACTTTGCACATATTAATTCATTTAATTCTCATAACAAGCTTACGAGGCATCTTCTATTGTTATCCGCACTTTACAGATGATGAAATTGAGGTACAGGAATGTTAAGTGACTTGCCCAAGGTCACATAGCTAGTAAGCTATAGAGACAACATTCAAACCCAGGCTGCCTGACTCCAGAATCTGTGCTCCTAACTAAGTTGCTACACTGCCTCTTTTCATCCTTTCAATAATTTAATAAAATAGGTGTTATTAGGCTCATTGGATTGGATACTGAAGTTCAGTCAGGTAACATGTCTCTATGGCTTCTTCCCTTCTGACCACATTCTAACTTGGGAAATTCTGGAAACTCTTCAGTGGTTTAGAATCAACCTTCCATCTTCCATGTCCCCAAACACAGATTCATACAGTCACAGGAAATTTATAATGCCTCTCCCAAAATTATTTTTAGGAGATTAAGAGCCCCAATCTTTGTAGATAAATTATTTTGGAGTGGTAATCTAAGGCATGCACTGGCAGGAGTTGAATATGCAAGCTTAATGAGTTTAATTAATTAGAAGAGAGTGTTTCTTTTAAGATCACGGAGTAACTGCTCTTTGAAGTGTGAGCTGGTAATTGGGAATACAGTGACTTAAATGCTTAAAGCATTTGAATTGTATTATCCTAAGAATGTGCTCTCAGAGCATGGAAGACTGATTGTCTTCCACAGGTGAAAGGTGGTCAGTAGGAAGAAGACAGAAGTTAACACCCTAAAGTTGGGGTCACTTTTCCCAAGCCAAATTGTGAGTCCCTTGAACGTAGAACAGTGAGGTGACCAGCCATCCTGGTTGGCCTGGGACTATTTTGGTTTTAACACTGCAAGTCCCTCATCCCAAGGAAATCTTTCTTTTTTTTTTAAGATTTTTTTTTGAAGTGGACCATTTTTAAAGTCTTTATTGAATTTGTTACAATATTGCTTCTGTTTTATGTTTTGGTTTTTTTGGCCGCGAGGCATGTGAGATCTTAGCTCCCCAAACAGGGATCAAACCCACACCCCCTGCACTGGAAGGCGAAGTCTTAACTACTGGACTTCCAGGGAAGTCCCCCAAGGAAACCTTTCAGTCCTGGGAAAACTGGCATGGTTGGTCATGCTAAATTAAGGGCCAGTTATGAATGACAATTTGAGGGAGAAATTCCCTGTTGGATGGAGAAGGGGAACTGAGGAGAGAGGTGAGGGGCATCCCAGGCAGAAGGAGCAGTTTGAGCAAAGGCCTGAGGTATGGAATGTGATGGTGGTCTTGGGGGGAGTTGTAAGGATCTCATGTGGCTCTACTCTGAAGTTGACAGGGGATGCCGAGTGGAAAATGAGGCGAAGAGAGGTGGCTAGCCAAATAGGAAGCTGATGGAATCTGACATGGCCAGAACTTTATGACCCTGGCTCAATGCTAAGAAGTTTATCCCCAGTGGTAAGGAGCATTATCAGGACCAGGAACACTTTTATGGTGATGGTGGTCTTTTTGGTCTTGGTTAACTTAAAACAAAGCAGAATCTTAACTCAGTGGGCTTCAAACAGTTTTGTTCTTAAATTCCCTAAAATTATTTGAAAACTGTATATACTGTGCATATTTTAAAGTTGACCTTTAACACGTTTATCATAAGTTTAATCATGGCAAAGGATATAATTTCTGGCACTTCATAAATATTGACATCTTAAAATAAACTGTTATGGGCTTCCCTGGTGGCGCAGTGGTTAAGAATCTGCCTGCCAGTGCAGGGGACATGGGTTCCAGCCCTGGTCCAGGAAGATCCCACATGCCGCGGAGCAACTAAGCCTGTGTGCCACAACTACTGAGCCCGCATGCCACAACTACTGAAGCCTGCATGCCTAGAGCCTGTGCTCTGCAACAAGAGAAGTCACCGCAATGAGAAGCCCATGTGCAGCAAGGAAGACCCAACACAGCCAAAAATAAATAAATAAATAAATAAATAAGTAAACTGTTATATCACTCTTTTAAATGAATCCTGTGGAATCTAAATATCCAAACAATGCAATACCATCCTCCAACCAATGTTCATTTAAAACATACACGAGCAACCTCTTTTTCAGTAGAAAATTTTGCACTGCAAAATTGCATTGCATCTATGTTTTCTTCTTGAACTTATACTTCCATTGCACTTCCTTCACAAAATTATATTTTTACGCTTGAAAATCTTTTATTGATCACAGTATCATACTTCTTTGTGACAAAATTATGTATATAAATTGAAATGGAATTTTATAACATTTGCTATGACCATTACACTTTATTTAAATATTTCTTCTGGATTGAGTTATCATTACAATTAATATAAGTACATATTTGATTAAAACAATATAAATATATCACAAACTTTGATAAGTAATACTAAATATCAAAACTAAAATTTATTGAAGTAAGTTTATTAATGAGGTAGAGGGCTATCTTAAAAATTGGTTCATGAATGCATAGATGAAAATTATTTATTGCTGGAATGAGACAGTATCCAGTATCAATCATATTCCTTTTTTGTTTGTTTATATATGTGTGAGCCCTGAAAATCTTATTTATATAAATAAGATGATGGAAATGGAAGGCATTTTGTTATAAACAAATGCATTCAGTGCTTCAAACTCCTCTTAAGTTATACACCACAAAATAACATAATGATATATTATAAAAATTTATTTTCTTTGAGCTGTCAGCTGATAACTTGCTTAGATCCTCCTACAGTTTTATTGAAGAAAGAATAGGAAATACCTCGTTTACCAAAAGTTTTGTTATCCAGTGATTTACTTTCTCAGCACCAACACCCAAACATGTACCCCCTTTACCCCAATACATGCACACCCTTGTTTGGTACACCACAGTAAGATTCAGGTCTGACTTTCTTTTGTAAAGAGAGAGAAGGATAACTGTAAAATAGTAGGTAGGATAGGAGAACCTGCAGGATACAAACCCACGTCAATCATTTAGAAAAAAAGAAATAAAGTCTTCATGTGCCTCTAGCGCTGCACGGGCTTCAGGTTGAAGATCACTGTCTTAGGAGATGTTGTTGCTGATCCATGTGGGATCTAGGATGGGAATGTCTCCCTCCCCAGTCCACAATCAACTTGCTAAACAAGAGTTTTGTAAGAAAAAAGAAATCCCCTTCTTGTGTCTTGCCATGTTGGCCTTTGCCTTGAAGATGCTTGTGTACCTTGAGCTTTCTGTCTCTGTATCATGACCTTCCTTCAGCTTTGCTTCTTAACCTTGGGCCCTCCAGTGGTGGCTATCATCCATAGATAAAAAATACCAGGGATGTCTTTCCTATCTTTACCCTGTTTCACAGGGGCTAAACCCAGAAAAAGATTCCAGTGGAATAATTACCTTTGGTAGAGTTGTTATCTTGGTTTGAACCTACAGAAAGGGAGATGGGAACGGACCCAGAATTCTGGGGTCCTTGACACAATTTTCCCCAACTCTGACCATGAACATTCTTGTAGAGTCTTTATCTCTCTCTCTCTCTCTCATACAATGCCACCTGCCCCACCCCACCCACACAACACATGCATGTGACAAAGACTGGAGATGTTTTAAACAGCAGGCAATCTATCTGGCAGGAGTTTGAGGAATATATGAATGGGTTAAGACTAAAAGCAGTGAGACCACTTAAGAGACCTTTATGGTATCATGGAAGAGATGCTAATGGCCTGAACTCAGGCAGGAACAGTGGAGATGGAAGGAATGGGTGGACTTGGGAAATGTTAAAGAAAAGGAAAGGACTTATTCAACTTAATTACTGACTGAATGAAGGTGATGAAAGAGAGGGTGGGGTTCAGGATGAGTTCCACTTTTCCAATATGGGTAACTGGATGAATGTTAGTACCATTCACCAATCAAATACAAAGAAAAAATGAATTTGAGTAGATGGGAAGTTCAATTTTTGCATGATTATTTTGAGCTGCTTGCTGGGTAGATAAAGTAGGCAGTTGGGTGTAGAGTCCAGGAAAGGAGTCTTAGTTGAACATACAAATTTAGAAATCAGTAGTGTATAGGTGGAAGTTCAAGTCATGAGAGAGGGTTAGATTACCAGAAAGAGGGTATAGAAAAAGATGAGGAGAGGGCCAAGTGCAGAATCCTCAGAAAAACAAACACTCAAATCTGGGCAAAGAAGAGAAGCTAGCCAAAGAGGTGATAAAAACAGGAGAGAGGTAGAAGGTGAACCTAAAGAGGGAGGGGAGCTTCCAGAAAGATACAAACGGTCCTAGAGTCAAATGTCTAAAAATGTGCATTGGATCTCTCATAGATAGATATAAACAAAAAAATTTTGCCTAATCCCATTGCCCCATTAATATCCCCCCTGCATTTCTTTACTTCCTCTAAATGCTAAACTTCTGGAAACAGTTTTCCATTCCTGTCTCTTATTCCTCATCTCCAACTCTCCCCTTAGAATCCAGCAGTATGGCTTCTGCCTTTTCCATTCTACAGATCTTGATCTCTCAAGAATCTTATCAAGAATCTTATCAGTGGCCTTTTCTCATCCCAGTCTTTTGGAGATGATGCCAGGAAGCAACAGGAGGGGTGTAGGAAAGTGAGAAAGAAAAAGGAAGAAAACCAATAAATGGTACCCTATCAAGTCAATTACCAGTGTGAGTGACTAGAACTTAATGCTTCTGGGGAACTCTGGGAGTCAGTGTAGAACATGGGCTCAGAGTTATCCTAAGGAGTGTGGGATCCGGGATATTTATACACCAACTTCAGTCAGTCATTGATTAAGGGCTGTTGCATTGTAGTGAGGATGGGGAAGCACTAATTCCCCAGCACTTTCTTGAAGTATTCTTTTTCTTTGATTTCTGTCCTGGTACCCTAACCAAGTCCCTATTCCCTTCTTTGCCCTATCTCCTCAAATAGTTATTTTTCTTTCTTCTACCTCTTAAACAAGAGCAAACTGCAAGGCAGAACTCCAGTCTTCAGTCCTCTGTTCTTTGTTTCTTTACACACTTACTTAATTGTTTCTCTATCCTCATTAACTTAACTCTTGTTTCTATGCAGATTACTCCCAGTGTGTTGAATGTAATTATGTTCAATGACTTAGCTGTTAAGATCAAGATTTATTTAAAGGTCTTCAGAAAAAAAAGGCTTTGGGTATCTTTTATAACTCAACAGACTGAAAAATCTATAAATGTCTGCTGGGAGTCATTCAGGAATTACACTTCCCGCTGATAGTGTGAGAAGCAGACTCAGTATATGACTCAGCTTGCAATCAATCGATGGAGCATTATGCTTCAAGGAAATGGGGAAGTCTCATAGCAATTTAGAATTTGTCACTAAATCTAGTCTGACTCTTTGTCCAGAAAGAAGTGCAGCTCCCTACTGTCAAGGCCTGAGCTCTTGGGATCTTTGCCTATTTCCTAGGCAGAGCCATAATTAACAATGTTTGCTATCAAGAAAAGCAGCATGATGCATGTTCTCAAATCAAGCCAGCACACATGCATGTGTGTGTGTGCGTGTGAGAGAGAGTGAGAGAGAGAGAGAGAGAGAGGTGGAGGCAGTGAATAGTGAAGGGTTGGGTGACAGAGGTGAAGTCTGAGGGAAAAGTAAACAGATGGCTTGCAGGCAGGTCCTTGGCTCTGGCTCTGTCCATCCCACTGGCTGCTCAGGGAGTAGTGGAGAGGGGAGGGAGTTTTAAACTTTTAAACAGGACTTAATCTTCTAAGTCTTAGTCTTCTACTACCATCATTTATAATTTTCCTTTGGCCTCTGTCTTTGACTCATATTTAAGAGTAGAGCAATGAAGGGAGTTCCCTGGTGGCCTAATGGTTAGGATCCTGGGCTTTCACAGCCATGGCCTGAGTTCAGTCCCTGGTCAGGGAACTGAGATCCTACAAGCTGTGCAGCATGGCCAGAAAAAAAAAAGAAAAAAGAAAAAGAGAGAGAGACAAGTAGAGCCCTGAAAATTTGCCTGGAGCACATAGCAGGGGCTTTGTCAAGAAGTCCTAAGAATTCTAATTCCTGACTGATTGATTGATTATTAAAGTATAGTTCATGTGCAATATTACATAAGTTACAGGTGTACAAAAGAGTGATTCACAATTTTTAAAGATTACACTCCATTTATAGTTATTATAAAATATTGGCTTATATTCCCCATGTTGTACAATATATCCGTGTAGCTTATTTTATACATAATAGTTTGAACCTCTTACTCCCCTGCCCCTATATTGCCCCTCCCCCCTTCCCTCTCCCCACTGGTACCCACTAGTTTGTTCTCTATACCTGTGAGTCTGCTTCTTTTTTTATTCACTAGTTTGCTGTAGTTTTTAGATTCCACACATAAGTGATATCATACACTTGTCTTTCTCTATCTGACTTATTTCACTTAGCATAATTCCCTCCAAGTCCATCCATGTTGCTGCAAATATCAAAATTTCATTCTTGTTTATGGCTAAGTAGTATTCCATTGTATACGTGTGTGTGTGTGTGTGTGTGTGTGTGTGTATGTGTGTGTGTGTGTGTGTGTGTACGATATCTTCTTTATCCATTCATCTGTTGATGACACTTGGGTTTCTTCCATATATTGGCAACTGTAAATACTGAACACTGGGGTGCATGTATCTTCAAATTAGTGTTTTTGTTTTTTTCAGATATATACCCAGGAGTGGAATTGCTGAGTCATACGGCAGTTCTATTGGTGGGAATGTAAATAGGTGCAGCCACTGTGAAAAACGGTATGAAGGTTTTTCACAGTGGCTGCACCAATTTACATTCCCACAAAGAGTGTACAATAGTGCTCCCTTTTCTCCACATCCTTGCCAACATTTGTTATTTGTGTTCTTTTTGATGATAGCCATTCTGACAGGTGTGACATCTCATTGTGGGTTTGATTTGCATTTCCCTGATGTTTAGTGATCTTGAGCATCTTTTCATGTGCCTGTTGGCCATCTGCATTTCCTCTTTGGAAAAATGTCTACTCAGTTCTTCTACCTATTTTTAAAATCAGGTTGTTTTTTGATGTTGCGTTGTATGAGCTATTTATATATGTTGGATATTAACCCCTACTGGCCATATCAGTTGCAAATAGTTTCTCCCATTCAGTAGGTTGTCTTTGCGTTTTGTTAATGGCTTCCTTTGCTGTGCAAAAGCTTTTAAGTTTAATTAGGTCCCCTTTATTTATTTTTGCTTTTATTTCCTTTGCTTTAGGAGATGGATCCAAAAAATATTGCTATGATTTATGTCAACAAGTGTCCTGCCTATGTTTTCATCTAGGAAACATGGTTTCTGGTCTTACATTTAGGGCTTTAATCCACTTTGAGTTTCTTTTTGTATGTGGTGTTAGTGTTCTAATTTCATTCTTTTACATATGGCTGTCCAGTTTTCCCAGCACCACTTATTAAAGAGACTGTCTTTTATCTATTGTATATTCTTGCCTCCTCTGTCATAGATTAGGTGACCATAAGTGTATGGGTTTATTTCTGGGCTCTCTATTCTGTTCTATTGATCTGTCTCTGTTTTTGTACCAGTACCATACTGTTTTGATTACTGTAGCTTTGTAGTATAGTCTGAAGTCAGGGAGCCTGATTCCTCCAGCTCTGTTTTTCTTTCTCAAGATTGCTTTGGCTATTCGGGGTCTTTCGTGTTTCCATACAAATTTTAAAATTGTTTGTTTACTTTTGTGAAAAATGTCATTCATATTTTGATAGGGATTACATTGAATCTGTAGATTGCCTTGGGTACTATGGTCATTTTAACAATATTAATCCTTCCAATCCAAGAATACAGTGTGTCTTTCCATCTGTTTGTGTTGTCTTTAATTTTTTATATGTCCTATAAAAAATTTTTTTGTTTTTGTTTATTTTCTTTCTAGAAGCTTGAAGATGTTCTGCTTGTCCCTAGGATTCTGAAATTTCACTAAGATATGCCTTGAACTGAGCCTGTTTTAGAGAACCATGTGGGGTTATAGACCCTTTCGATCTGCAAACTCTAAGATATTGTCCTGAATTATTTCAAGGATTATTTCCTCCCTTCTGTTTTCTCTGTTCTATCTTTCTGGACTCTTTATTTGGATTTCCTGAGTAGGTGTTCTAATTGTCTTACTTTTTCTGTCCAGTGTTCCATCTTTTTGTCCTTTTGTTTCACATCATGGGAAACTGTCCCTTTCCATCTTTTTACTAACTCTAAAAAACTTTCTACTATCATGTTTTAAATTTTCAAGTCTCCCTTTGTGTTCTCTGAATATTCCTTTTTATAAATATACACTTTTCCTCTTTCAATGATGTAATATCACTCTCTCCGAGAATTTTGTTTATTACAAAAAAAAAAAATTTTTTTTTCTCCCAGGTTAGGCTCTGTTTCCTCAAAATTATCTTTGTTTGTTTTGGTCTCTCTGAGGCTTTTCTCAGATGTGTGGTGATTTTTGGCCTCTGCTAATATTTAAAGATAGGGCATAAAAAGCTGATTGGGAGCTCTGAGAGCCTGGGTTGGGGCTTGTCAGTTGTGGATTTCACTGTACAGTGGTCTAGCAGGGCCAGTGGTTAGCGAATCCCTATGTCAGAATTTTGAAGTCTCTCTCTTGAGCTTGTTAGAATACTCAGAGAAGGATCCTCCAGGCTCTTGGAGAGTACATGCCTGGCTGCCATTATTCTGGGAGGTAAGAGGTAGAAGAGAACTAGTGGTTTTAACATTCAGTATGTGAACATTCACACTCTCCTGTTTTCCATGTGGATCTCCCTATCCCCAGTTGGGCCTGATGTCCCCCAGTTCAGAGACCCTCAGATTTTCCTTCTCCAGAGAGCAGTCCTCTTTGCTCTCAAAGAGGAAGCCCTCCAGTCTCCTTCGAGAGTGGGGGTGAGGTCATTTCCTTGCTGTGTGGATTGGGAGGGACATCTGGGGAACTGACAGCTTCTTAAAAGAACCTTCAATTCATCCCTTTTATCTCTATCCCTTACTTCAACCTCACTTCCGGTGGTATCTGGTGCTGCCAATTCATGACCTTTTGGGTTTTGCAGTGTAAATCGGGCTGTTTCTTACCTTCCACCATCACTGACTGTGGATTCCATTTACTAGAGTCTGCTAAGCCAGTTACTGCTTGTTCAAGCGTTTTCTAACCTCCAAAATTCCGTTGTTGTTGTCTCCTTTTCTCTTGGTCCTTGTAGATATATGGCTTTTTAAAAAATCCCTTCCTAGTTGTTTTAGTGAGATTTTTGAGTGAGAGCAGAGGTTACTTCAAACTTTCCAATTGTCGTCCTAATTTAGGTGTCATGGGACCACACCTTGGATGTTCCCCCTAGTTAGGGCCCTCCTCTGGGAAACAGAGGTAGTGGGAGAGAGGACTGGGTCTCTGGAGGAGCTTCAGAAGAAGGGAATCCTATGAATCTAGAATATTCAACCTCTCCCCAGGCCAAAGAGCATGGGGAATTCTTGCGGTTAAGTGCACACAGCCCCCGAGGCTGTGCGGGTGCTCTCTGAGGCTCACTGGAGACTCAGAGGAGGGTCAGGACCCACACAGGAGCTTGTCCTCCACCATCCGATCACCACTTAGTTCACTGTTTACACTCCACCTCTTCCTTAACTCCTTTCAGGCTGAATGAGTGTGTCTTGGCGATCTTTCCAGTTCTAGAAAAGATAAGAACTCTTTACTGGTAACTTCTCATTTGTGAACTGTTAAAAACAAAATCAGGGACTTCCCTGGCAGCACAGTGGCTAAGAATCCGCCTGCCAGCGCAGGGAACACGGGTTAGAGCCCCGGTCTGGGAAAATCCCACATGCCGTGGAGCAACTAAGCCCGTGTGCCACAACAACTGAGCCTGCACTCTATAGAGCCCGCGAGCTGCAACTACTGAGCCCGCGTGCCACAACTACTGAAGCCTGTGTACCTATAGGCCTGCTCCGTAACAAGAGAAGCCACCGCAAGGGGAAGCCCGCGCACCGCAATGAAGAGTAGCCCTCGCTCAGAGCAGCTAGAGAAAGCCCACGCACAGCAACGAAGACCCAACACAGCCCAAAACAAAACAAAACAAAACAAAATCAATTTCTCTGAACATTTTAGAATGCTGCAGGTGAAAAGAGCTTAGAGAACATCAAGTTTAATCCTGCTATTTAGAGCTGAGGAACTGGTAGGTCCAGAGGGGTTAATTGATTTGCTCAAGGTCACACAGTTGCAGAGCAGCAGAGCTAACAATAGAGCTCAGGCCTCCCCACTCAGGCCTCCCCCCCACCCCCCCACCCTGCAGTCAGGAGCCCGTGCCCAACGCCATCTGCCGCGCGAGCAGTCTGCCCATCTGCGCGACCATGTCTCCTTAAAGATCACTAAAGTGGTTCATAAACCACCTCACAGCTGAAGCAGAGTTTGCTCTAATTTTTATCACACTGATTATTACAAATGATATTAAATACCCAGTGTGAGCAATCACATCTCAAGTTCTAAAGTGGAAAAGTCTTTGAGGATTAATGGAGCGAGAAGAGAGAGGTTATTTTGCATATAGAAAATTTGGTGGCAGGCTGGTTATTGTTCTTCACCTGTTTAGAGAGGGTGCAGAGGGGAGAAAAAATGAAATGGCAGAGGCGCAAAGGTAGGAAGCCGGGATGAGCCCCCTCTACCCCTAGTACTTCTGTTGGACCTGGTTCTGGTGAACCCCTACCTCCCAGCAGACCCCCTTCTTTTACTTTGTGGGTATTTTCACAGTCAAATTGAAGCAGAAAGATCCATATATTATTAATATAAAAATAAATAATAATAATGAATGTGATAAAAATTAGAGCAAACTCTACTTCGGCTGTTCGGTGGTTTATTAACCACTTTAATGATCTTTAAGGAGGTGTGGACACATAGACTGGCAGCCTGCCCACATGGGCAGGCTCCTGTTCCTTGTAAAGCCCTTAAGGTTCAAACCATGTCCTAGGGCAAGGACAGAAACTGATGAGAGAAGTGGTCCAGGACACCCAGGAGATAGGCAAATTTTGGTGTGTCAAGTGCAGACACTAGGATATTATTTTAAAAGAAATTTCCCAGAACAGGAATCAGGAGTCAGAAATGGCGTGTACTGTGGGGAAGAGCTGCTAAGATTAACTTGATTCTGTTTTGCATTTGTTTTTCAGTGTTTAGTTTAATAAAGTCTTGTTGAGCAGTAAGTCAAATCAGATCTGGTAGACATTGGAGGTGGTAGACATCGCTATCTTTGGTCACCCAACACACATTCGCCTTTTTCCTGGTAATGGTATCTAATGTTTATTCTCAAGATCCATGGGCTTCAGTGGAACTTGATACCCCTCTTCTGCTTTAGGAATGGAATATGTCAGATGGGATGTGATGTTTAACATAAGCTAACAGGCATCATCTCAATCACCACAATGATTGGATAAGGGAAGGACAAATCCAGCCAGGGTAAGCTCAGGACTTTGGTTCAAAAAGTGGAAGAGGGAAAGTGCTCTTCTTCCTTTTATGTGAACAAGAAAACATGTGGGTCCTGGAGCCTCTGATAGTCATTTTGAAACCACGAGGGGAGAAGTCTGCCAAGAATGGAGCCAACAATGAAGAAGTGGATTTGAGAAACAGAGAGAAACTGAGTCCTAATCCCATCATTTCAGCATTTGCTTAAAGCCTGGCCTAAGACTCTGGACTGTTCAGTTATACGAGCAATTATAACCCTTTATTGCCATTGTCCATTTTACTTAATTTAAAATAATACACGACATGTTCATCTCTTTTGCATTTCCATGTATATGACTTTCTCTCTAGTCAGCCAAAGGTACCTACTAACCATGAGGGTGGGGAGGATTAGGACTCCTAAAAAAGGAGTTTAATGAGGAAAAAAAAGAGTCAAAGTTCATTTTGCTATTTGAGTGCAGAAAGGAGAAGAAAGTGAGAGAGATTGGGAGTAAAGAGGTAGACCCTTGTATTGTGACTTTAACTTTCCAGGCAGAAATTCCAAGGCTATTGAATAGACTGTGGAGGAAGCTGAGAGTAGAAGGGGCTTCTGTTCTACTCCCTGTCGGGAATGTGGGAGGAGGAAGCCCCCCAAGGTGCCTCTGCACCAACACAGGATGACTAAAGCAGAGGAAAAGTGCAGTGTGGCATAGACAAGGAGTCGTCGAGGTGACTCTCCTCATTCTACTCATACTCTTGTGTAGTGTGGAAGTGATCCAGAGGCTCCTGCCTGCACTGTGAGGGATATAGAAAGTAGCTGATGGTGCTAGTTGGTCTGTCACCATGGTGGCAGCAAAGTGACTTCGCAGCCAAAAGACTTGCAAATTACTTGGGCTGGGAATCCTCTGGGAGTCACAGCCAGACATCGGGGGATCCATAGTGCCAGTAAAAAGCAACCAGGACCAGAGTTAATCTTCCCTGCTGCATCTCCTTGACTCTCTCTATTGGTGATTCCTCATGTGATTTTAAATTTTTTTTTGTAAGCCCATAGTTTCCTCTGTGAGTACTATGACTTGTGGATGTGCTTGACAGTGTTTATGTATTTGCATTTTTTAAGTTAACTTTTTAAAAATGATGGCAAATATACATAGCATACATTTACCATTTTAACTATTTTAATGTATACAGTTCTAAAATGTATTCACATTGTTGTGCAACCATCACTACCATCCATTTCCAGAATTTTTTCATCTTCTCCAACTGAAACTCTGTACCTATTAAACACTAAGTCCCCATCCTCTCTTCCTCAGCCCCCACCCACCCCCAGTCCCAGGTACAACTATTCTACTTTCAGTCTCTATGAATTTGACTACTCTAGGTACCTCATATAAATCATACGACATTAATTATTTTGTTACTGGCTTACTTCTCTTAGCCTAATGTCCTTAGTGTTCATCCATGCTGTATCATATGACAGAATTTCCTTCTCTTTAAAGGCTGAAAAATATTCCATTTTATGTACATTCTATATTTTGTTTATTCATCTGACAACACTTGCGTTGCTTCCACCTTTTGGCTATTGTGAATAAGGCTGCTACAAACATGAGTTTACAAATGTTTGTTCAAGTCCCTGCTTTCACTACATTTAATACCCTGAAGTAGAATTGCTAGATCATATGGTAATTCTATTTTTAGTTTTTTGAGGAATTGCCATACTGTTTTCTGTAGTGAGTATTCCATTTTACATTCCTACCAGGAATGCACAAGTGTTCCAGTTTCTCCACATCCTCACCAACATTTATTATTTTCTGTTTTTGTTTTTGATAATAATCTCCCTAATAGGTGTGAAGTGGTATCTCATTGTGGTTTTGATTAGCATTACCTTAATGGTTAGTGATACTGAACATCTTTTCATGCGCTTATTGGCCATTTTCCTTGGAGAAATGTCTATTCAAGGCTTTTGATAACTTTTTGTTTTTGGCCTCACTGCACAACATGTGGGATCTTAGTTCCCCGACTAGGGTTCGAACTCACGCCCCCTGTAGTGGAAGTGGGGAGTCTTAACCACTGGACTGCCGGGGAAGTCCTTGATAACTTTTTAATCAGTTGCTTTTGTTGTTGTTGTTGCGTTGTAGGCATTCTTTATATATTCTGGTTATCAATCCCTTATCAGATACATGATTTGCAAATATTTTCTCCCATTCTATGGGTTGCCTTTTACTCAGTTGATAGTGTCTTTTGACACACAAAAGACACTTAATTTTGATAAAGTCCAACTTAGCTATCTTTTCTCTTTTTGCTTGTTCCTCTGGTGTTACATCCAAAAAATTATTGCCAGATCCAATGTCATGGAGTTTTGCCATATGTTTTCTTCTAAGAGTTTTATAGCTTTATCTCTTACATTTATGTCTTTGATCAATTTTGACTTAATTTTTGTATATGGTGTAAGGGCAGAATCCAACTTCATTCTTTTGCATGTGGATATTCTGTTTTCCCAACATTAAATGTTGAAAAGACTGTCCTTTACCTACTGCATGGTCTTGGCACCCTTGTCAAAAATCATTTGACCATATATGTGTTCGTTTCTGGGCTCTCTGTTCTATTCTTTTGGTCTATGTGGCTGTCTTTGTGCTAATACCACACTATTTTGATTACTGTAGCTTTACAGTAAGTTTTGAAACCAGGAAGTGTGAAACCTCAAACTTGTTCTTTGTTTTCAACATTTTTTGGCTTTAAGATTCTGTATGAGTTTTGGGATGGATTCCATTTCTGCAAAAAACATCATTGGAGGTTTGGCAGGGATTACATTGAATCTGTAGATCACTTTGGGCTGTACTGACATCTTAGTAATTTAAAGTCATACAGTCCATGAACGCAAGGTATCTTTCTGTTTATTTTTGTCTTAATTTCTTTCAGCCAATTTTTTAGTTTTCATTATACAAGTCTTTCATCCCCTTGGTTAAGTTTATTCCTAAGTATTTTATTCTTTTGCATGCTATTGTAAATGGATTTTTTTCTTAATTCCCTTTTAAGAGTGTTCATTGTTAGCGTATAGAAATACAACTGATTTTTGAGCATTGGTTTTGTATCCTTCAATTTTGCTGAATTAATTTATTAACAGTCTTTTATTGAGTATTTAGGGTTTTCTACATATAAACTCATGTCATTTGTGAACAGAAATCATTCCTTTCCTATTTCAATGTCATTTATTTCTTTTTCTTACCTATTTGCTCTGGCTAGAACCTGTAGTACTATGTTGAATAGAAGTGGTGAGAGTGGGCATCCTTGTCTCATTCCTGAGGAAAAGCTTTTAGTCTCTTACCATTGCGTGTAATGTTAACTGTGGGTTTTTCACATATAGCCTTTATTATGGTAAGTTAGTTTCTTCTATTCTTAGTTTGTTGAGTTTTTAAAAATCATGAATGCATTTGCATTTTTAATAACCAGAAAATTTCATTTAAAAATCAAGATTTCTGGGAATTCCCTGGCAGTCCAGTGGTAGGACTCGGCGCTTTCAGTGCTGTGGGCCCAGGTTCGATCCTTGGTCTGGGAACTAAGATCCCACAAGCCAAGGTTTCCCTGGTGGTGCAGTGATTAAGAATCTGCCTGCCGGGCTTCCCTGGTGGCGCAGTGGTTGAGAGTCCTCCTGCTGATGCAGGAGACACGGGTTCGTGCCCCGGTCCGGGAAGATCCCACATGCCGTGGAGCGGCTGGGCCCGTGAGCCATGGCCACTGAGCCCGCACGTCCAGAGCTTGTGCTCCGCAAAGGGAGAGGCCACAACAGTGAGAGGCCCGCGTACTGCAAAAAAAAAAAAAAAGAATCTGCCTGCCAATGCAGGGGACATGGGTTTGAGCCCTGGTCCGGGAAAATCCCACATGCTGTGGAGCAACTAAGCCTGTGCGCCACAGCTATTGAGCCTGTGCTCTAGAGTCCGTGAGTCACAACTACTGAGCCTGTGTGCCACAACTACTGAA
Source organism: Globicephala melas (assembly GCF_963455315.2). Lineage (NCBI taxonomy): Eukaryota > Metazoa > Chordata > Mammalia > Artiodactyla > Delphinidae > Globicephala > Globicephala melas. The sequence goes on along the minus strand of NC_083317.1, from coordinate 128,101,022 downwards.
GCCTGCACTCCTAGAGCCCGTGCTCCACAACAAGAGAAGCCACCGCAATGAAAAGCCTGCACACCGCAACGAAGAGTAGCCCCGACTCGCGGAAACTAGAGAAAGCCTGCACAGCAACAAGGACCCAACGCAGCCAAAAATAAATAAATAAATATATTAAAAAAAAATCTATCCCAGAAAGAATTAAAAAAAAAATTAAGATTTCTATCCCATATTTAAAAAATAGAAGATCTTTCAACACTGGATTCACATTTCTTTATGGTCTCTGAAGCTGAACGAACAGCTACTCTCCTTATACAGCATTCCCTTCAGACATGATCTCCATACAGACTTTTTACTCGTTTTACTTATCTAGAGGGATTTACTTTTGGGCCCCTGTAATCTTAATAGTAAACATTAATTTAGTTCTTGCTGGGTGCCCAACACTGTCCTAAGCCCTTTACATGTATTAGTTAATTTAATCCTCATAACAGCCCTGTATAGTAGGTTATTATTGTCCCCTTTTCTGATGAGGAATCTGAAGCTCAGAACTAGTAATTGGTGAAGTGAGCAAATGTGGTAATAGAGTAGTAAATGATAATGAAGAAAGAATTGATTGGGGGAAAATAGATAACTGTGCTTATTGTTGGTGCCCTTTGTTTTGTACACAATTTGAAGACTAAGGCAAGTGCTTGAATTTTGAGACAGCAAGTTGCCTCACTTACTTCAAGATTTGTGGTGTGCCAGGTATTTGAGGTTGATAAAAGTCTGAATGTTCCTAAAATGGGGTGTTACTGTGTGCCTCCCTGTGTGGATATACAAACCAATTTTTAGTTGCTTGGCCCAGAGTGCTACAAGAACTGAGTTTTGTGTCTAACTGCAAGAGTGAAGTGGTGGTGGTGCTGATGGGGGAAACATGTATTTTCACAACGGTAATCAGGAACTCTAGTAACTTCTTCAGGCTTTGAGGAATTTGAATCATTTTTTTGGGATCAGAAAACAGGCCTCTTGAATAAAAGCTGTATGTATATGGAAACAAAGCAAAATATATTTAAAAAATCTTTTCTGACATCTCTTTCTGTAGGAACAGCAAAATATTTCACTTTATTTTTTAGGTTGAAAGAATTTCAGCTGCCTTGCTCTCCATGTCAACATGATGTCATTTTCAAAAGAAACACTAGTCTAGTATTAAAAAATTGAAAAGCAGTATAAATCTTAACTGAAGTTTCTTTGAGAGCTACCTATAATGGACATGTTCTTTTTTCACCTGCCCATCACTTTTTTTTTTCTTGTGTATCCTTTTGGAGATATTCTGTCTAGACATGTATATTTGTATGTCCCTATACATTTCTATGTTTCTACCTGCCTATTGGTCTGTCTGTTTGTCCATTTCTCACTCTCTAGTCCCCCTCTTTCACACAAACAGCAACTTACATTCCACACTGGTCTTTACTTGTTTTTTTTGTTGTTGGTTGTTTGTGTATTTCCTATCTTAACAATATATTCTTAGAAATTGTTTCATATTGTTATCACAGTTTGTGACACCCAAATTTGCCCATCACTTTATGGGTTTTTTTCTGATAATAGAACCTTGAGTTTTCTTTGGAGAATGACTCCTCCCCCATTCTTTGTCCCCAGACTAAAGCATACGGTTGGGTATATGATCCAGAATTTGCTAATGAGACGTAATAAGATTTTATTGGAACTACTTGGAAATATGTGCTTTGTTTCTACTGGAATGATTAGCTATAAGGATGATATAGTTTCAACACTGGGGAAAGGTGGGGAGGTGGGGAAAAATCACTACATGAGAATAAACTCTTTGAAGTCCACAGAGAGAGAAGGAGTGACCATATCTTGATGACATTGTTTGCACCCTGGATCCAGCCATACCTGAAGCTATCTATTTATAGATTTTTTTCAGTTAAATCAGTTTGCGTTTTTGACAATTGTCGGAAAAAGTCCTCAATATTATAGCACAAAAGAAGAATTCCACTTATTACACATGACAAAACATCTAAAAATCCTTCTTCCTGTTTCTCAGTGTCTATCAGTATCATTCAGAATGGCAGCTGTGCTAAATTCCTAGTCTCAAACCTCTCAAACTCAGATCACTCTACATCTTCATTTTTCTCACTCCCATCCTCAAAACTTTTCTGGCTCTCTTCCTCCCCCACTTCCTCCAAGAGAAACATAAAATCTAGCTGAGCTTTGTGGATGAGTCTAGCCTTCTGAGGCTCCTTTTGCTTCTGTTCCTCTACTCCTTACGTAGATCAGCACAGTTAATGCCCAGGTTGCTTTCTGAACAACAAAGGATCCTTCCTCTTCAAAATGAAGAAAGGCCAAAGATACTTGTTAATTTTCTGTTCTGGTCTCATTTGTATTCAGTACAAATAGGGGAGATATTAATTCTGTTTGCAAGCAGCTACTCCTGGGGTTACCTTTGGGTAAGTCTTGCCAAGATAATGCCTCAGTGTTTTGTTTTGTTTTTGTCTGTGTGCTTTTTGAAGGGGTGGGATGGGGAAAGAATTAAACTGGTTAAACCAGTTTGATCATTTTTACAAGCCAGAGAGATGGTCAGGCCTTGGATTCAGACCCAGCTGACATGGAGTGCTAGGGGTAATCGTTACTCACTCTATTGCCTTTTATTTCCTCCCTCTTTGGGAACATTCTTTGGGTTTTCTACTGAAACAGCCGGAGACTCTCATCAACAACCGCATCACTCAGCAGCTCCTTCATAAACACATTTTTCAGACACTGTGCCCAAGACTCTTTTAAGTGTCCTAAGGATATCAACTCATTCAAAAGCAGCCCAGCTGCAGTTGGGAGAGCACCAGCACTTGCTCCATAAAGATCTAGATTGTCTCTTCCCATCAAGAGGCACCCAAAAGTTCTATTGTGCTGGACACTTAGATGACCCCCAGCCCTTTTGTGGAACACATTGATTCTGAGTAGTCTGAATCCCATTCTTGGGTCTATTCAAACTGTCTTTGATACCCTCAGACTGGAGGACTTGGTGGGGAGATCACCTAGCATGATGGCTGCCTGGAGCCTGGCAAGATGACTCTGGGAGACATCTCACCTTTTAAAAGTCCCTTCTTTCTTTCTTTCTTCCTTCCTTCCAACATTTATTTATTTATTTATTTGGCTCCACCAGGTCTTAGTTGTGGCAGGTGGAATCTTCGTAGCAGCATGCAGGATCTTTAGTTGGGGCATGCGGGATCTTTAGGTGCAGCATGCAGGGTATTTTAATTGTGCCATGCAGGCTCTTAGTTACAGCATGCAGGATCTAGTTCCCTGACCAGGGCACCCTGCACTGGGAGCATGGAGTCTTAACCACTGGACCACCAGGGAAGTCCCAAAAGTCTCATCTTTCTTTGACACATTTTTTTTTCTTATGAATCTTCCCAACCGCAGTGAAGTATTATAGTGTCCTGGAATGGTAGGAAAAAGGTCGTAGGATAAAGATGGCATGGCACATCCAGGGGATAGTTGAGAATTTAAGGAAGAGACTATTTAAAAAGGTGTGGACAGGTTTAAAGGAAACATCTGGGAGCGAGGCCTGCAGGGGCAAGGGCAGCAAGTGGTAAACAGGACTAAGAATGAACTGTAGGAGAGGGCCACAGGATTGGAGTAATGGCGTTCAGGTAAAGAATGCAGCCACTGCTAATAGAATGGCCCTGTGAGAATGTAGGGGAGAGGTCCTGAATAACATCCTGCCCTGTGATCAACATTCTGCCCTGTGGTGGACCTCCTGCACATGCCTCCCATTGGCCAAAACCAGACAAAAGCCAGAGGACAGTTGATGTCGTCCATAAAAGTCAGTCCTGAGTCACAGAACAGGGTGGTGAGTGGATCTGGAAGGACAGAGGAAAACCCAGCAGTCATTTCCTATCTTTTCCTACAGCTAGCACCTTGGTTCAGGCCTCACCCTTTCTTGCCTGGCCTATGCTGATGGCCTTCCTGCCTGTCCTCGTGTCCCTGTTTCCAAGAAGCTGTATTCATTCAGCACGGGATTGGGGTATATAGACCTCCGTCCAGGAACCAGATCTGCAGCGTCAAGACCCTTGCCCCAGAGACCTCATCGGTAAAACAACAGGTGGAGCCGGGGGATGCCCGAAGACCTTCCCGGACCATGATTTACTGATGCTAGACATATTTTAAATATCAAGGAATCGACTTGCGACTTTTAAACGCAAAGGGACAGGTGGAAATGGATTGAGGCTGCCTCCCTGCCCCCTTCCAGAAAACCATGTCACTCCGGCAGACCGGCGATTGCTTCAAAACCATGTCACTCCGGCAGACCGGGTCTCTCGAAGGGCATAGGCTAAAGCGATCCCGGAAGGCACTTTCGCGGCGCCTGGGCCCTCCCACCGCGCGAGTAAGGGGCACAAATCCCCGGCGCTCCCCTTTGGTCTTCCACTTGGGCACCTGCCGGTGGGAAGCGAGGGGGAGCAGCGGAGAGCGCAGGCGCAGGGTTCGTGCCTGCGGCGCCGCTCTCCCTGCCTAGCCAGGCGGCCTGAGCCGCCCCTGCCGCGGTTTTCCTGGCGAAGCGCGCGGTGGCCTCAGTGGGCTCAGAGCCTGGACTAGGCGCGCGGCAGCGGGCAGCCCCGGCCGGAGCACCGGGCGCTCCTTCCTCGCCGCGACGCACAGGTAACCGGGCCCCGGCAGCCGGTCGGCAGCAGTGGACTGGGACCTTGACCCTGCCTGCCGGGCCGCCCCACCCGTAAGGAGTGGGAGCGTACCCCGAACCCCACACGCTCGCTTTTAGCCGAGGCACTTAAGAGGCCGACTCCCTCTTTTGGGGTTAGGCCGGGCCCTGGGCGAAGCGCCCCGCCCCCTTTACAAGCCTTTGCGGAGGCTCTGCTCGACGCCTGAACGGCTGCGGGCCGCCACTTCCCGGCACTGCTCTCTTGGAAAACCTGGACGCCGGTTCGGTAGGGTCAGTATCAGCTGTGCGCCCCCGTTTCCTGCCACTGTCGCATGTATGGGTCCTTCCCCAGCCTCTCTGATAAAGGCCAGGAGCTACTGCTTTCCTTTCGCCCAGGAACCCACCCAAACAAGGGAGAGTCCCTATGGCGCCATGGGATCAATTTCAAATACAAACTTTTAAGAATGCTGGATGGTTTTAGAAATAGGGCCGAGAATGAGTATTTGCCTTTCTTCTGTTGTCTGTCTCTGCCTCTTGGACGCCAGTCTATGTGGGTTGAGATTTTCGCGGAGATTAAACGGTTTGGAGAAATCTTTCCCCAACGAAAGGCGAGGGCAAGGAGGAAGGGCCAGGCCGCGGCCGAATGTAGCGGGTGGAGGCTCAGAGCAAGTCCACTCAGCCTTCCCCACCTCCGGGGAGGAAAACAGGACCCTCCCTGACCCGGCTCCGGGCTGTAGAATTTCTACGCCTCGTGCGCCCGTTTGGCCTCTTTAGAGAGAAGAGGATGGCAGGGTGGCGCGGGCCAGCAGGAAGGGCGAGTGGGAGCGCTGCGCGGACCCGCATCTCCGGCCAGGCTTTTGCCGGGCTTGGCGAGGAGCGGGATGGAAAGCTGGCGTCTCAGTGACGATTGAGGGCCCGGAGATAGTGACGCACTAGGCGAAGAGGGCTGGGGGCGCCTGGGGAAGGGGCGGTCTCCGCCAGCTTTACGGCTCGAAAGGACTCGATTGGGGTTGCCCGTGTCCGTGGTGCTGAAGTGCTTCAAGCTCCTTCGTCGGCTTACTTCCCGGGCGGCGGCCTGCCTTGCGGTTCTACTCCGCACCTTTGAGTAGCCGCTCTCCAAGGCAGGTGGCCAGAGTGGCGCCGGCTCCCTGGCTCGACACTGAAAGCCTTTGCGGATGGATTGATGCTGGTTTCCCGCAGATAACATGAAGGCAAATGTGGCTCGCCCGGGGGTGCAGATAAAGCATATGCATAACAGGTTTGATTTACCTACATGGGAGGACACAGGGTGAGCATAAACATGAACTCTCACGTATGCATATGCATAGCATATGTAGGATGCATGTATGTGCATATGCACACAAACATTACGCACATGTAAATACACTCATTGGTTTTCAGTGCCATCACACACTACAAGTCACACATTTTCCCCAGAGCTTCTTGTGTAATCCATCTTTATTTTTTGACACGTTTCTGAACTCCGCAGAACCATTAACTTCCATGGTTATCTGTTCCCAAGTCACAGAACCTTGGGAACAGGTGAATTAAAGTGTTTGGTATTTTGCTGAGCAACGAAGTATTTACACATATTTTAATTCCAGAACAAAGATAGTCTAGAAAGATGTAAAATTGATATTGATACAAAAAAGATGTTGCTAAAGGAAGTTTAAACAAAAAGAATTAATGAAAAATTTAATACAGAACAATAGCTAGCTAACGATCTTATGGAAAGTTATAATCTGAAGAAAATATGACTAAGATGTATCATAATGCTGACAATTTCAAATATACTGGTGGGATATGGTTTGTGAACTCTGTAAAGATTACATATATACTTTTCAAAACATTGAATATCTGTGGTTTTTCTCTCATAAAATGTATGCTCACTGTAAGAAATTTAGGTGACAGAGAAATACATAAAACCAGAGAAAACCATTGTAAATAGATTTTTAAAAAATTGAAGCATAGTTGATTTACCATATTGTGTTAGTTTCAGGAGTGCAGCAGAGTGATTCAGTTATACATATATGCATTATATTCTTTTTTCTGATTCTTTTCCATTATAGTTTATTACAAGATATTGAATATAGTTCCCTGTGCTCTACAGTAAATCCTTGTTATTTATCTATTTTATATATGGTAGTGTGCATATGGTAGTGTGCATTAATCCCATACTCCAATTTATCTCCCCCTTCCCCTTTGGTAACCATAAGTTTGTTTTCTAGGTCTGTGCATCTGTTTTGTAATTAAGTTCATTTGTATTATTTTTTTAGATTGCACATGTAAATGATATCATATAATATTTGTCTTTGTCTGACTTACTTCACTTAGTATGATAATCTCTAGGTCCATCCATATTGCTACACATTACATTGTTTCATTCTTTTTTATGGCTGAGTAATATTCCCTTGTGTATCTATCTATCTATATCTATACCTATATCTCTATATCTCACATCTTCTTTATCCATTCATTTGTTGATGGACAGTTTGGTTGCTTCAGTGTCTTGCCTATTGTAAATAGTGCCTCTATGAACACTGGGGTACATGTATCTTTTTGAATTAGAGCTTTCATTTTTTCTGGATATATGCCCAGGAGTGGGATTGCTGGATCATATGGTAACTCTATTTTTAGTTTTTTATGGAACTTCCATACTTTAACAGATTTTCTCTTAGATGAACACACATGCATTTTAAATGGACCAACCTTCTGTTGGTTGCCTTTTCACTATGTAATTTATCATTAATGTCTTTCAAACCAATACATATAAAACTAGGTCATCATCATTAAGTGGAGTATAATATTGCACTATGTGGGCAGAACATAATTTGTTTAAGCAATCTTATAATAATGAACATTTATTTATTTCCAATTTTTGCTGTTATTAGACAGTTCTGCAAATAATATCTTTGAACAAACATTTGTGCACTTATTTATTTTCTTAGAAAAAAAATCCTAGAAGTGAAATTGATCATTCAATGGATATGTACATTTTATGTTTTGATACATTGATTTGTTTATTTATTTGTTCGATTATTTCCTGTCTCCTCCCTTGTGTGCTTTATTCTTTACTATGTTCTCAGTATCTACACAGTGTGAAATATATGTGTATTCAAGACATATTTGTTGGAAGAACACTATTTCTAGATTGTTCTACAGAAAAGATGTACCAATATATACCAACATAAACACTGAATTAGAATGTCAGTATCCCCACACTATCACCAAAATCAGAGTTTTCTTCCAATTGGATAGGCAGTAAAGAGCATCTTTTTATATATTTATTGGTCATACTTATTTTTGTTTTGTGAGTTTCCAGCTCATATCCTTATTTTTCTATTTTTCTTATATTCTTTTTCTTATTTGTAAAAACTCTTTGTATACTGAAGACTCTGTTACATGTTGCAATTTTTTCTTGATTTTTTTATTTTTAAACTTTATGATATTTTCTGCTGTATGGAAAATTTCAGTTTTTATGTAGTCAAATATATCTTGCCCCTTCCCTTTTATAAAAAAATTTAAAAAAATCATTTTATTGGCTGCACCATGAGGCTTGCATTATCTTAGTTCCCTGACCTGGGATCAAACCCGTGCCCGCTGCAGTGGAAACGTGGAGTCCTAACCACTGGACTGCCAGAGAACTCCCAGATTCCTTTAATTTAGTTAGAGTTAAGAGATAGAAGATAGAGTTAGGTTGCAGCATTGTGGCAACCAAAGCTCTGCACCACAACTAATTAGACCCAGAATTAGAGGTCTCTGGTTAAAAGGGTGACTTTCTTCAAAGGGGACCAGCTATGCCATTCTCCTAGCATTTGTTGAGTCTGGCAATGCCCTAGGGCCTGGGGATTCCAAGAAGAAGATAAGGACACAATCTCTGTTCTTGGAGCAGGAACACTTTATCAGGGGTTTGTGTTACATACACAATTCACATTGATACCTTGTGTCAAGGACTGTAACAGAGTCCTGTAGAAACTGTTCTTGAGTCCAGAGGAGGAACAGATTGTTTAGTGAGAGCCTTCTCCAAGTAGTTCTCCTGGAAGTTTGTGGGGATGTGGGTGGGAATTTGCCAGATATTGCTTTGTTGGGTAGTAAGTAGTTGATGGCCTCAAGTTGGAGTGGAAGCTGACAGTCTGGATTTGAAGGCTGACTGCCATAGTAAGCTCCTTGTAAGCTTGGGCAAGTTACTGAAGCTTGCTGATCTTCACTTAATTTTTTTTCTTTTTAAAGAGGGACTGATATTAGTGCCCGCCTTGTTGGAGTTGTTGTGGGATTAAGTAAAATAATACACACTGAGCCCTTGGTATAAGCCTGGTGCATAGTAGTCTAGTCTATTTATTTTCTTGCCTTTCTATAAAGTTGCATGTAAATCACTCTGGACAAGTGATTATTGATCCCATTGTCAGAGCTCTTAAGGGTAAAACTATGAACCGTTTGTGTCTTCTGAATCTGTGAATAATTCTCCTAATCTGGAAATTTCTCTCTTAATGTTGCTTAAATCCCAAGCTGCTGCTTTTTACTGATTCTCATGCTAGTCTGAAATTGTCTAGTCTGAAATTGTCATTACTTTTGCTTTGTTCTCTAGTACTCTGATGTTAAAGCAAATACTTTTTTTTTTTTTTTTTGCGGTATGCGGGCCTCTCACTGTCGTGGCCTCTCCCGATGCGGAGCACAGGCTCCGGACACGCAGGCTCAGCAGCCATGGCTCACGGGCCCAGCCGCTCCGCAGCATGTGGGATCCTCCCGGACCGGGGCACGAACCCGTGTCCCCTGCATCGGCAGGCGGACTCCCAACCACTGCGCCACCAGGGAAGCCCGCAAATACATATTTAATTGTATAACTTCCTTTAATGTGCATAGCACTTGTTGTGTCTGTTTTGTGGTACTTGTTAGCATATTTCTTTTCTCCAAAATGAACATGTAAGTTCTTTAAGAGAAAGCGTATGTTTTCTAGATTTTTTAAAAAGTTATCTTTTATTACCATTGTCTGTTTTTTAAAAAATTTAAAAATTAATTATTTTTGCCTGCATTGGGTCTTCATTGCTGCACATGGGCTTTCTCTAGTTGCGGTGATCAGGGGCTACTTTTCACTGCAGTGTGCGGGCTTCTCATTGTGGTGGCTTCTCTTGTTGCGGAGCACGGGCTTCAGTAGTTGTGGCTCACAGTCTCTAGAGCACAGGCTCAGTAGTTGTGGCGCAGAGGGCTTAGCTGCTCCACGGCATGTGGGATCTTCCCAGAACCAGGGCTGGAAGCCGTGTCCCTTGCATTGGCAGGCGGATTCTTAACCACTGCGCCACCAGGGTAGTCCCTGTTTTCTTAATTTTATCTCTCATACTATCTTAGCACAGTGCCTTCCACATCATAGGCACCTAGTAAATATTGACCAAATGAAGGAATAAACATAAATGCATGAGGCTGTCAGAATAGCTGGTGTGATCTCAGGCTGCCCTCATAGAAACAGGATCTCCTGACTAGGAGAGATCATAGAAACCAGTATATGTTCAGAGAAGAATGGTTAAGGTGGTAAGATGAAAACCACGATTATACGTGGAATAATTGAGAAAGAGAAGATTTTCAGTTTGTAGAAGAGAAAACTCATGATAGGAGACCTGGGACGGGGAGGGTAGGAAATAATAGTTCCTGATACTGAAATGTCATGTGAAAGAGGGAATTAATTAGTGATCCCAGAGCAAATATGTAGGAACAGACACTGGAGATTACATATAGAGAGATTTTTGACTCAATGTTAAAAAAGAATTTTCTAACAATCAGAATGACTCCCAGGTGGCTGCCTTGAGAAGGAATAAGTTTTCTGTGACTGTTAAGTTCAAATGGAAACTGTACTATTTGTTGGGGTTGCTGTAGAGGCTAGAGTTACTTTCAAAGAAATTGGAGTAGATGAACTCCACAGCCTTTTTCAACTCTCATGGTCTTTAATTCTATGCATATTATTATAATTTGTATATAGTTACCCTATAGTAAATATATACATGTTAATGTATATACTGTATTTGGATAAAGAAATATATATATATGTATGTACTTATCATATAATCTCATTATTATCATATTGCCTAAATTAATGAAGGATGAAAATTTCAAAAACTTGATCTTGATTATTTAAAACATACTACTAACATCCTTTTTTCTTGAGGACAACAGTTTATAAAATATTGTTCTACATGAACACTGTGTGCTTAAACTACAGTAAACAAGTTTAATAATGTTGTTAGCATCTCAAATGTAAATAAATATTTTTTTCAATTTCTAAATTGAATCTAAAAAGAGAAAACAAGTAAGTGAACCAGAGTCAACTTGTCCTGATTCAGATGAGTTGTGATATAAAGTTCAGGACTTCATTACCACTATCACCATCATCGCTAACATTTATTTAGCATTTACTGTATACCTAGCTCTGCTTTAAGCACCTCACACATATTAACTCATGTACTTCTCCCAAAAAATCTAGGTAGATTCTGTTATCCCCAGTATATTTTTTCATATTTTATTTAGAAATAATTTCAAACTTACAGAAAACTTGCATGCATAGTCCAATGAACTCTTGGGGTGAAGGGTAATTCTTATACATACTTCATCCCAAGTTCTCCAATTATAAACATTTTACAATGCTTGCTTTGTCATTCATTCAGATACTTTCTCTTTTTTTCTGAACCAGTTGATAATAAGCTGCAGATGTGATGCCTAATTACCCCTAAGTACTTAAGTAGGAAGACTACACTTAAGTAGTTTTCCTTAAAGACAAGACACCCTCCTGCATAACCACAGAATTATCACCAAAATGAGGAACTTAAGACTGATATAATTCTGCCATTGAATCCACAAACCTCATTCAATATATGCCATTTCCCCCAATAATTTCCTCTTCAGAAAAATGTTTTTTATTTCTCGTCTGGAGTTAAATCCAGGGTTATGAATTGCATTTAGTTGTCCTGTTTCTTTAATCTTTAATTTGTGACAGTTCCTCATTTCTTCCTTGTCTTTAGTGACCTTGACATTTTTGAAAGTTCAGGCCATTAATTTTGTAGAATGTTCCTCATTTAGGTTTGTCTGATGCACGTTATGCATTTTTGGCATAGTTACACATTTTTGTCAGGAAAATGATAGAAGCAATACTGTGTTTTTTTCAGTGGATCTTATTAAGGGATACAATATTGATTTGTCTTTTTGCTGGTGATGTTAACTTTGATGACTTGGTTAAGGTGATAACTTCTCCACTGTAAAGTTGTTATTTTTCCCTTTGTAATTATAAGCATTTTGTGGGGAGACACTTTGAGACTATGTAAACATCCTATTCTTCAACAAACTTTTGATCACTTATTTTATGATGGTTCTTGCTCAAATAAATTATTACTATGATGATTGCCAAATGGCAATTTTTCCAATTCCAACATTCATTTGACCTTTACTAGTTGGTATTCTGTTGTAAGGGAGAGTTTTCTCTTCCTTTATTTATTTATTTGTTTGTTTATTCATTTATTTACATTAGTTTGGACTTGTGGATTTCTATTCTATTAGGTGGATTATAACCAATTACTATGATTAATGATTATTGACTTTGATGCTGAAATTGTTACAGATTTGGCCATTCGAATCCCATTCAAGCTGCTTCTTGTGTTGTTTTGACATCTCTATTATCAGAGTACTTTCTAGTGTAAGATGTTCCAGGCTCATCTTGTACTTTTCCTGCCCCAACCATTTCAGTCATTTCAAAAGCTATTTTTCTAAAGAGCCCAGCTTCCTTTTAGTAGAGAATGCAAGATCTAGGTGCTAGGTGTGGTCATTGCTACTGGAGTATTGTTACTTTAGGGCCATCTTAGCAGACAGAACTGGGAAACTCTTAAGCACATCTATATTTATTTCTATATCTATTCATCTATTTATATTAAAATGTGTTTATTCTAATATCTTCAACTGCACTCCAACACCACAGTGCTCATTCTAGTCTTCACCCTTTTTCTGTTTGTATCTTCCTTCTCTGATGGTAAGAAATCTGGTTCCCATTATCTTCAGGGTATTGAACTATTTCCTCATTCTCCCTTTATATAACCAATATCCTGACCTCGTGGGCCATCCCCTTGGCCCCAATTTCCTCCTCAGACCCAGTCTTGCTGCCTCCACCAGCCTCCTCACAGCCTTAAGTTACACAGCTAGAAAGTGGTGGAGCTGGGGGGGGGGGGAATGCAAAGTTGCTAATTACTTGACTGAGAGCCCTTTATTGGGACTTCAAGCCCAAGGGTATCTATTGTGAAACTGCTCCTGTGAAGATGCTCAAGGAAAGGGGGCCCTTGGGCTAATGGGATGAAGATTTAACCAGGCAGATTGGCAGCCCTCAGGACTGTGCCTTCCATGAGAAACTTGGAGAGTGAAGGATGGAAGCTGCCAAATGATGCTACCTGCCAAGAACGACAGTGAGGGGATTCTCCAAAATTGGTGCAGTTCAGTAATCAGCCAGCACCTCCACTGCAACAAATCTCCACTATGTTTTTACTATATCGAGAGCACATTCCGTTAGGACAGAAACATATCACTGTGCTATTATTTTTAAAGAGGAAATATTGCTTTTATTAGCAGCTCCTTAAATTGAAATTCTAGGAGATGGATGATGGTGTCCGCTGTCTTAGTGCTGACTCCATTTCCTGGTCCAGAAGATCAGAAATCTGTTCATGTTTTAGAAAACAGCATGAGGTCCATCTGTTCAGGTCAGATTTTTCCACATTAACACAGAGATTTATAGAGTGGTAACTTATGTAAGAAAAACCAATGATGATTATATTCTTTGCTGTCATTTAGGATCCATACTATTTTTTTTTGTTAGCCCTGAAAATATAATAAAGCACGCACACATGCGCAATGAATTAATTCTTTCAAACACTATGTATAATAAAGGCATCCTCCTTAGTTTATGTAGTATTTCACCTCTGTTTTGGTTTGGGTTCTACACACCATCCATCCAGTTTCTCTCTGTAATATGGTCTGTTTATCCACAATTTTCTTTGCAACAGAAGGCACAGAAATATAAGAGCTACATTTGGCTTCCTGGGTGACATTTTGTCTAACTGAAATACCGAGTAATGACTTTTTTTCCTCTAATGAAAATAGCTTGATTTTTTTCCTGGATTTTAAAGTAAATGCATGCTTATGTGGAAAATTAACCTAAAAAGTAAAAAGAAGAAAGTGCTGAATAATTGAAATTTCACCATCTGTAAGTATAGATATAAATTGTTTTATATAAAATCATACCATGAATACTCTTTTATACCCTTCTTTTTCTTAACAATGTGACATGAAGGTTTTTTAATGTCTATATATACATATATAGTATCTTTTTTGATGACTGCATAATATTGCATTGATGTTTTTATTTAACAGGTCCCTCATTAAAGGACAATTAGGTTATTTCCAGTTTTTCATTGTGTAAAGAAAGCCATGATGAATATCATTGCTTGCCATCTTTATGTACTTTACTAGTGATCTCCTTAGGATATATTCCTGGAAATGGCATTGCTGGGTCAAAGAGTTCACACATTTTAAATTTTGGTACATGTTGCTGGTAAAATTAACTCCTGATGGGATGGATTATACTGTGCTTTTCCTTCCTATACAATGTCCCTGCCAGTGATGGGACTTTATAAAGTCTCTTTTCAGCTTTGCAGTAGCATTATATATTTGTGTGTGTTCTCTAAATAGCATTAAAGGAGTGGAACAACTTTAATAAATCTAGGTATGCCACTTAAGCAACCAGATGTTGTCAAGTTTCATTCAAAATCTGACTTACAGTTTGAAACAAGATGCCATGTGTTCACCATTTTTCAATTGCTTTACGTTATTTGAGTTTGATAAAATTTGAGATGTGAGTGGTGTCTACAGTGTGAAGAATTAGTTATGATCAAATGAAACCAAATGTGTACAATTTTGAACTGATGCATTTGGCATTTTCATAAATCTTGGCCTCGAGAAAATTCAGGCTTGGCTTTTTCATGGATAAACAGCAGCCAGAACAGGGCGAATGTGAGCAGGTGGTATATGTAGTATTTGAGGGATTTGAGAGTAGGCTGTCGATCCTGGGTGTTCCTTTTTTGTTCAGGGACTGGTGTAAGACCTGGGGGGTTGGCAGCCTTCTTTGAACTCAGCTGGGCTATTTGATCCTCTCTACTGAGAATTAGGTAAAGAATAAACAACCAATAAGTACAACTTTAACAAGATATTAGAACAGCGCTGTAATCTGTTTTATATTTAATTAGCATCTAACCTAATTGGTGATTTAACCACTTAGATACATACAGAAAAGATCATGGAAACAGAAAAGGATCATTTTATTCCTTCCCCTCCCCCTTCTAGCAATGACTTCCTGCCACTCTTGACAGATTCACCCAGCACAGCTGAATTTAAAGATGCTGATTCACTGTAAACTAATTCTGCTTTTTTTTAAAAAAAAGACAGTAGGGGGCTTCCCTGGTGGCGCAGTGGTTGAGAGTCTACCTGCCAATGCAGGGGACGCGGGTTCGTGGCCCGGTCCAGGAGGATCCCACGTGCCGCGGAGTGGCTGGGCCCGTGAGCCATGGCCGCTGAGCTTGCACATCCGGAGCCTGTGCTCCGCAACGCATGAGGCCACAGCAGTGAGTAGGCCTGCGTACTGCAAAAAAAAAAAAAAAAAAAAGACAGTAGGAAAGTAAGTGGTAGATGATAAATATATATTCAATGAGAATGGCATATTTTATGCAAATTGATAAGTCCACTGCTTCAGAGATGAGAAAGGCTCTTTCCTGGAAGGGGAAGTGTCGATTATAATCGGTGAAAGACTCTTGCATTTCAGCAAGTTCTTAGCTGCCAGCCAACACATTCATCACAGTGTGCCAGAATGGATTTTAAAACGGTACAACATAAATTGCTCTTTTCCAAATCAGGCATCATCACCCTCACACAAGCCAAGTCAACCCGCTTATCTGAAAACTGCCACATAAGGCTTTTTTTCAATCTCAGTTAACCTTTTCCTTTCCTGGTATGCACGGTTCATTAGAGTCTACTAAAGTCATTAGCCACGATTGAGTACAGAGGAGACGGGCTTCTCCAGTTTTGCCTACACAGCAACTAACATGCCCAGAACTTCCAAGGTGATGGTAACATAGAATATTTAGGCCAGCTCTAACCAGAATGATAACTCTCATCCCCAGCCCCCTTTCCCACCTTCTGCTCCTACAAATTTAATGATTTCTTTTTTCTCATTCTTTGTCCTTCCCAGAGCCAGCTATTGACTCCTAGCAGCTCCTGCACAGCTGATAGTCCCTGGCTATCCCTCTCCTAACCTCCTGCCCTAGAACTCTCAGCTGACTCTCCAGCTCAAACTTGCGCTAGGCCTCCTGTTTGGTGCATCTCTCCACTACTCCTTCCTGCCTCTCCCCGACCCCATACCCATCCCATCCGATCTCTCTCCTTACCTCACCTCATCTCAAGTCCTTTAGCTGTAATTCTCTCCTCTCCTATAACCCAGACTGACACAGCCCAGCAACATCCTGAGGCCTTGCTCTCATTCTCCCATAGCCCAACATAGCGCAATTCTTAGCTCCCTTAGACCACATTCTACCTTGTTCCTCCTGGCCTGGTCTACTCTGGAATCCAGTATCTATTGCCCTTCTTAGTTCAGCTAAGCAGCCTTCATCCCCAGCTCAGCCAGCCACGACCCCAACTTCAGCCTATCTCAGCTCCATCTAAGGAGCCTTGACCCACATCCACTTGGGCAGCTTCTGCTATTCAGCCCAGAATAAGGATTCTTTCTCACCTAAGTATCCCTCTTCTAAGCGATGTTAGCTAGCATGCTGAGGAGTTTATCATTCAGCCTAGTGTGCCCCGAACCTCTTCTCACCTGGAGTGAGTGAGCTGTCATACCGTTCTGGTGCTGTTGTGCATCTGTTAGCACAGGGAGTGATCCTCACACAGGATGTCACCACAGACCTGTCACCAGCAAAATAGAGCAATGATGATGGATTTAGAGTGGTTCATCCACACTCCTCCCCTGTTTCTTCTAAGTAAGAAGGTGAATTTGAGGGCTTCCCTGGTGGCACAGTGGTTGAGAGTCCGCCTGCCGATGCAGGGGACACGGGTTCGTGCCCCGGTCCGGGAACATCCCACATGCCACGGAGCGGCTGGGCCCGTGAGCCATGGCCGCTGAGCCTGCACGTCCGGAGCATGTGCTCCGCAGTGGGAGAGGCTGCAACAGTGAGAGGCCCACGTACCGCAAAAAAACCCCAAAAAACAAACAAAAAAAAAGAAGGTGAATTTGAGAGACGGTTGGCAGGGTCAGGAGATGCAGTCATTGACTATGGAGACAAAAGCTAGCTGTTGCTACAGTAATACAAAAGTGAGCCCTAGTGAAGAGCTGGACTATCAGGGTCAGAGCACCAAAATCAAATTCCACGATGCAAGAAGCTAGCTATCCCTCAGACTCCCAGAGTAAATTATTTTTTCTCAAGAGCAAGAAGTGCATGGATAGAGTGAAGGATTACATATCCTACTAATTTTTAGGCCAAATGTCAGTTTATTACTGGCCAACAATGTGAATATAAAGATCAGAATTCATCCCCAAGGACCCCCAATGTAACATTTTGAGGATAAACACCTAAGAGTAGCTACCATCAGTTATATTCACAAATTATGTGTGAAAAAACCCAGTTTATAGCCAACTTAAAGTCCAGTCTAAGATTGTATCATTTTTACTCTGAAAAATTTAAAATGTGGAAAGTAATCACTTCTGGCTAGTGTAAATGAAAATACTAAGTAATTAAGCAATCATTTCAACACAGGATTAATAAAATATAATATTTCTGTCAAATATTCAGATGACTACTTTGAAGTATTTTGAAGTAAAGACGTTGTCCTTATTTCATGAAGTAACTTCTAATATATTAACATTCATTGCTCTTAAGTGAATTCGAAGTATAACTTATTTTAGCCACCGAAACATTTTGAAAATGGAAAAAAAAAAAAGGTAAAACCAAGACTTTTTTTGGTCTTTTAAATTCCAAATGCTCAATGCCAACCTTTCAGTGAACACCCTTACTCCCTCTGTTCATTCAGTCTGATTTCATTGCCATTTCCTTATTTCTTTCTTGGTGGGTGGTTCAGGATCTCTTTCACAAGACAAGGAGGCATGAGGAATGGGGTTGAAGGGCTTTCCTATTTTTAGATTGAAAATTCTTCAATAATGTAGCTCAGATGAAAGTTGTCTCAATCCAAGAAGTTTGCAGGGATGCTGACCCCTCTCCCAGATATATCTTGGCTGGGCTGCTGTGACAATCCTGGGCCAGCATGGGGCCAGCATAGAGTCCAATGGCAGGCCAAACCAGGAGAAGGCTTCCTCAGGGTTCTGGAACCAGTATCTCTAGCACAGAGACTCAGAATTGCAGCAAAGCAGCAAAGATAACAGTGTGAGGACAATCTCAGAGGTGAAACCAGGACAGAAATGGGAGAATGAACAGCAGAGCTTGTGATAACTGATAGCAGGATGGGACAGAGTTCAAGGAGCAGTTGTAGAATGCAGTTCAGGAATGAGTCTTTATTTTTGTTCAATATTTGTTAAGTGTGCTCTGTGTGCTAAGAATACAAATATGAATGAGAACTCTCTTGGCTTCGTGGAACTCACAGACCACAAAGGAGATTGTGACTTGGCAAACTCCCTTTAGGTGGTGCCTAGATCTGTTGAGAGAGTAGGCATGGCAGATTTAAGGAGCTACACTGGGCTGTTGCAAAACCCAGAAAACTTGAGATGTGCTGAAAAGTCCTGCCCAGCATGGATGTGGGAGGAGATGGAGTCATACTGTGATGGCTCCTGACTTCTCTGTGGCTCTGAGTCTTCTCAGAAACAGCACTTTAAAAAAATCAGAGGTCTGAGTGACTTCTAATACTTGTCTCTTGGCCTGGTTTGCTAGCTGGGCCTAGATGAAGATTTGAGTAGACAGAATGCGTAAGGAAGTTATAATAAACTTGCCTTGATAGTTGTATTTCCAGAGAACTATCTAAGTAATCACATAAAATTTAAAAGGTTTCTAGCAGAAGATGGCTTGAAGGAATTATTCGGATTCTGTCTTAATTAGCAGTCCTAAGTTATTTACAATTGACATGTATTTCTTCAGTATGAGCTCAAAGTGCTGTCTACCCATCTCTATGAAAATTTTATGTTATTCATACTCCAGACTACCAACCAATCCTGGTTGATTCTTTCAAAAATCTATTCTAACTTTCTTGATAAATTTTAGGCTATTTTTCTGAAACAATAACCACATGAGGAACAAAATGTAAGCAAATTGTCTACTATGAATTACTGTTGTTCACCACCCTGTCTCATCAAGAAAAGAATTAATAGCAATTTAAGACTATTGGAAAGGATCACCAGCATTATCTTCAGTCTTTGGTTCATTAGACTGGCATTATGTGTGAATGAATACTCTTCCATAAATTTCAAAATATTAATGCTTTATTGGCATCTGTATTAAAATAATATTGTTAAAAGCAGAATAAGCAGGAGAGGTTCCTTGACTGGTGGGATTCAGTTTTACATATCACATGGTGTAATACACAGTGCATCTGTGTATATGGCAAGGTTTAGTTACAGATAACAAAAATCACTCTGGCTCTTTCAATCAGGAAGAGATATAATATAAGGAATCAGAAGTCTCTCAAATCATTGGAAGGGCTGGAGGAGCAGATTTTAATCTGGGCCTCCAGGCACATTTCCTAGAGTGCATTGTTTTATCCTTTAAAAAAGTTCCAAATTTAGAAATTTGTAAACTATAAGCAAGCCTTCTTGCTATAGAAACAGATCAGAGAGGAAAATAACCATTTCTTCTATACTAGTAACAAAATCTTCACAGTACTTGGCTAACATGAAGGAAGCAAGCTAGTACTTATTGAGCACCTGCTATGTGCCAGGTATTGTTCTAGATGCTTTTGATCCATCTTTTCATTAAGTCCTTAGTAATAACCTTTCCAAGTTAGTAATATCAGCCCATCTTACAAATGAAGAAACTGATGTTTAGAAAGGTTACACGATACATGCCCAGGCAGAAAGTGATAGAGGTAGAATTCAAGCTCAAATCTGCTGCCTCAAGAGTTGGTTAGACCTGTTGTCCAGCATTGGTTATTTTTATATATATATAAATTTATTTATTTATTTTATTTTTGGCTGTGTTGGGTCTTCGTTGCTGTGCATGGGCTTTCGCTGGTCGCAGCGAGTGGGGGCTACTCTTCATTGCAGTGCGCGGGCTTCTCTTGTTGCGGAGCATGGGCTCTAGGTACGTGGGATTTAGTAGTTGTGGCACACGGGCTCAGTAGTTGTGGCTCGCGGGCTCTAGAGTGCAGGCTCAGTAGTTGTGGCACGTGGGCTTAGTTGTCCTGCGGCATGTGGGATCTTCCCAGACTAGGGATTGAACCCATGTCCCCTGCGTTGGCAGGTGGATTCTTAATCACTGCGCCACCAGGGAAGTCCCCCAGCATTGGTAATTAATCTATCTGGTGGTATCCAACCAAAGTTCTGATTCAGTATTTAATGACTACATCCAACAGGGCAGTTTACTCAGCCCTTGAGAGGTGTTTTATAATTCACTTTATTTCTAGATGATCCATGAGGATGTGGTTGTTAAAAGCAGATGTCTCAAACAGTACCACAGGGGTAAGCAGCCAGCAAATATTTTCTATGTCAGGCTAAAATAATCTTGTCCATGCCACTTGACCCAGAACTTTGTAGTCTCATCCAACACTTTTCTAGATCTTAAGAAGACCAACAATTCTTTTCTGGGGAAAATCATGGATTACATGCAGCCAGTTCTTTTCCACACCAATACTAAGTGTTTGGATCTTTTCTCTAAGAACGCAAATCTGATCTTTAGACATTCACAAAATGATGGTGTCTGAGTTTTCTGTTTGCTGCTGTAACAAATTACCACAAACTTGGTGGCTTAAAACAACATGAATTTATTATCTTGCAGTTCTGTAAGTCAGAGGTCCAGTTCGGGGTATCAGTGGGCTAAAACCAATGTGTCGGCAGGGTGTATTCCTTTCTGGACATTCTAGGGAAGGATCCACTTCCTTGCCTTTTCCAGCTTCTAGAGGCTGCCCACACCCCTCGACTCATGATTCCCTTCTATCTTCAATGCCAGCAACAGCAGGCTGAGTCCTCACATTGTGTCACTCTGACTTTGCTTCTGTTGTCACATCTTCTCTGTCTCTACTTTCCACTTTTAAGGGTCCTTGTGATTACATTGGGCCCAACCAGATAATCCAGGATGGTCTCCCTATTTTAAGGTCAGTTGATTAACAGCCTTAACTCCATCTGCAATCTTAATTCCCCTTTGTCATATAAGGTAAAGTTCTGGGAATTAGGATGTGGACATCTTGGTGGGGCTTGGGGGGCATTATTCTGCCTACCATGGATGGTTACTTTGCAGAGTAGTATGGAAGAAAGGGCTTGGGAAGGCAGACCTGGACCTGAATCTTGTCTCTACCATTAATTAGTTATGTCACCCACTAACTGGCAAGTTACCCAACCTCTCAGAACCTATTTCCTCATATCTAAAATGGAGATTATAATACCTACTTCATAGAGTTGTTTTGACCTTTAAATGATAAAATAAAGTTCTTAATATATGCCTGTCACAGAATAGAGGCTAAATAATCATAGCTATCCTTATAATTAGAGAATCTAGAGCCATATTCAGGATGAAACAATCCAAAAGAGTACTTCCCAGGTACTTCGAGGCATCTGTGCTTGATATTTCCTGTGGTTTCATTTTTCCTTTAACTCTAGTTGAATGGTTGCCTCAAATCCTTTCAAAACCAGTGTATTGATCCTAAATAAACACAAAAAATGAATGAAGACACACTTTATCTCACTATTGGTCTCAGCTAGTTTCTCTCTGTAGATGACGTCTGAACAGAGAGCAAAGAGGAAACATGAATCCTCTTGACTTATCTCTTATTTATTCTTTCACAATCTTCCCCTGGCCATCAAAAACTGTTTCCTCATTTACATTCAGGGAAAACGTCAACATTGTTATCTGTACCTTTTCACATATGTGACTTTTCCTGTGATGGTTATGGATCTACCCCTGTGTAAAGGATCAGTGGCAGCTGGTCATCCCATTTACCTTTAAACTCTCAGAAGGCTGAAGTTAATGATTGACCTGTTGTGTTCAGAACCCAATATTGGATCCATATTAACTAGCCATTAAAAATGATGTTGTAGAATATTTAATGACATGGAAAAATGTGTACAATGCACTGATAAGTAAAGGGGAAGTTATAAAATAGGATATAGTGGTTGATACCATGTTTGGGGAAAACAATGTTCACAAATAGAAAAAGACCTGGAAGGGTCAGTAGTTATCTCTGGGTGGTAGGATTATGAGTTGTTTTTATTTTCTTTGCTTTCTCACCTTTCTCAATTTTCTACAATAAGCATATATTGCTTTTGTAATAGGAATAAACAAAATGTGTTTTTTTCTAAAGGGCTGATGGTGGTAAATAGCTTCTCAGTCAAGCTTGTCCTGAGCAAGCCCAGGGAATCCTGATGAGGAACTGCTGTGGTCTTGTTGGTGGGACTCACTTGACTGGGCCAAGCTATGAGACATGCTCTGGGAAGCAGGGAAATAGCAACTGAAGTTCAGCCTGGTGATGCTGAAAGACATGTATCTCCACACCCTTCTTAACTGGTTGATAATAGTTTAATTAAGAAAAGTAGATAAACTTTATTTAAAGAACAGCTCCAGTTATGCCTGAGGAATTTAATATTAAAGAAAATATGGGAGACCTAGCAGCATAAATAGAGCCAGAGGCAGAGAAGCTAAACACACACATTCCCTTAATAGCTAAACTGCTCACCCTAATGTTTTATTATTCTTGAAATGTTATTAAGGACTTTAAAGTATTTTAATGGATAAGGCTCCCTATTTGGGTTACTAGCCATTTAAATCCATTTATTTATATTATTATATTTTGTTCTTAACAAAATTTGCTTCATTAAAAAATAGTCCATTCATTCAACAAACAGTTATTAAGTACCTATCTCATGCCAAGCATTGAGCTAGATGCTGCAAATATAAAAATTAATAATATCTAATTTTAATACGTGTGGGGTTAAAACCCTCACAGATCTAGCATAAGAGAAAGACAAAAACACAGTTGTAATTCAATGCATTCAATAAATTCTATGATTGAAGAACTGAGGTGGGCATCTAACTCAGACTGGGGTGGGAAATGGGCCTAGGGAAGTTTTCCAGAGATGGTAACATTTAATCTGGGCCTTGAAAAATGAGCAGTAATTTACCAGGTGAAAAAGCAGGAAAAGGGTATTCCATAAAGAAGGAACAGCTTATGTAAAAACCCAGAGCCATGAAAGAGCATGACATAGAGAATTTCCTGCAGTTTGGAATAGCCAGAACTTTTGTGCTTATGGAGGACAAGCAAAGGATGAGGCTGTGATGGTTAATTTTATGTGTCAACTTGGCTGGTCAAAGATTATGCTCATGTTTCTGTGAAGGTGTTTTTGGATATTTACATTTAAATCAGTGGATTTGAGTAAAGCAGATTGCTCTCCATAATGGAGGGTGGGCCTCATCTAATCAGTTGAAGGTCTGAAGAAAAAACCTGACATCCTCCGAGGAGAAAGGAATTCTGCCAGCAGACTGCCTTTGGGCTTGAACTGCAACTGTTCCCTGGGTCTACAGCCTGCTGGCATACTCTGAAGCTTTTAGACTTGCCAGCCTGCATAATTGCGTGAGCCAATTCCTTAAAATTATTCTCTCTATATAGGTGTATATATACACATCCTATTAATTTTGTTTCTCTGGAGAACTCTGACTAGTAAAGAGGGTAAGGGCAGAGGACAGGGAGAGTTCTTCTGAACAGTTCTGCAGTTTGATGATCACAGGAAACTGCAGGTTTTCAGCTGCCTACCATTGATTGAGCAGTGATGCTAAGACACCAGAAGTGGATATGTGGGCCTATAAAATCCTATAGAGATGTCAGTAGTCAACATCATTCCCCATTCTTTTCCATGTCTTCCTCTTCTTGGCTTTCAAATCCATTCCATTCCATCCAACAAACATTTATCGAGTGCCAGTATGTGCCAGACACTGTGTTAGGGGCTGAGGATATAATGGTGAGAAAGTCTGCTATCACGAAGTGTATGGTCTGGTGAGAAAGACAGGATATAAACAAACGAATGCAGGGGCAATGGGGCACAAAAATTGGAGAGAACAGGGAAGACTTTGCAAAGGAGGAAGTAACACTTGAGCAAATCACTGAAGCACAAATGTGAGCTCTACAGGTAGACAAGGGCAGAAAGGGGGAGGCCCATGTCATTCCAGGCAGACAGAATCATGTGAAAAAAGATTTAAAAGTTATTGAACACTTGCTAAGTGCAAGATACTTAGTGTTTTGTATGTATTAACTGATTTAATATTTTTATTCTATCCTATTATTATCGAAATTTTACAGAAGAGGAAATAGGTAAAGATGTTCAGTAAGTTGCCCATGGTCACATATTTAATAAGTTCTGTAGCTAAGATTCAAATCCAGACAGTCTGGCTTCAGTATCCACCCGCCCCCCCCCCCTTTTTTAAATTTCCATCCCTGTGCCACTCTCTGTCTTCCTTAATCATGTAGCAGCCACAGAGTCATTAAATCTTTTTTTTAATTGGAGTATAATTGCTTTACAATGTTGTGTTAGTTTCTGCTGTACAATGAAGTGAATCAGCTATATGTATACCTATACAGATTCATTAAATCTTAAAGCCAGAAGGTCCTTAGATAATCTAGTTGAGTGGTTCTCCCACAAGAAAATTATACATTAGGATTATTGGGGAGGTTTTTGAAAATACCAATGCCTTCCTTTCTCCCCTGCCCCACACTGGAGGAAGCACTACATTTTCCCCCTTTCTTTTCTTTTCTTTTTTTTTTTTGGCGATATGCGGGCCTCTCACTGTTGTGGCCTCTCCCGTTGCGGAGCACAGGCTCCGGACGCACAGGCTCAGCGGCCATGGCTTACGGGCCCAGCCGCTCTGTGGCATGTGGGATCTTCCCGGACTGGGGCACGAACCCGTGTCCCCTGCATTGGCAGGCGGACTCTCAACCACTGCACCACCAGGGAAGCCCCTCTTTTCTTTTTTTTTTCCTATTTAAATAAAATTGTGGTAAAATATAAATAATACAAAACTTACCATTTTAACACATTTTAAAAATATTTATTTTTATTTTTGGCTGCATCAAGTCTTAGTTGTAGCACGTGGGATCTTTCCTTGCGGTGTGAGGACTTCTCTCTAGTTGTGACATGTGGATTTTCTCTCTCTAGCTGTGGCACGCGGGCTCCAGAGTGCATGGGCTCTGTAGTTGTGGCGTGCGGGCTCCAGAGAGCATGGGCATTGTAGTTTGCGGCACTCGGGCTCAGCTGCCCCGCAGCATGTGGGATCTTAGTTCCCCGACCAGGGATCGAATCTGCGTCCCCTACATTGGAACGTGATTCTTTACCACTGGAGACAAGGGAAGTCCCTTAACAAATTTTTTAAATGTTCAATTCAATAGCATTAATTACATTCACAATATTGTGCAACCATCACCACTATCTATTTCCAAAACTTCTTCATTACCCCAAACAGAAACCTTGTAGCTGTAACTCCCCATTCCCTTTTCTCCCATCCCCTGGTAATCTCTAATCTATTTTCTCTTTTTATGAATTTGCCTATTCTAAATGCCACATATAAGTGGAATCATACAGTATTTGTCCTTTTGTGTCTGGCTTATTTCAGTTAGCATAATGTCTTCAAGGTTCATCCATGTTGTAGCGTGTATTGGAACTTCATTCCTTTTTATGGATGAGTAATATTCAATTGTATGGATATACCATATTTTCTTTATCCACTCATCAGTTGGGGCACTAGGTTGTCCCTCTTTCTAAAAACACATACTGAGGAACCATTGCTTTTTAAAACTGAGGAACCATTGCTTTTTAAAACTTAACAATGTCATACACAAGGAGAATAAAATGACAGAAGGAGGGCTTCCCTGGTGGTGCAATGATTAAGAATCTGCCTGCCAATGCAGGGGACACGAGTTCAAGTCCTGGTCTGGGAAGATCCCATATGCCGTGGAGCAACTAAGCCCGTGTGCCACAACTACTGAGCCTGCGCTCTAGAGCCTGTGAGCTACAACTACTGAGCCTGCGTGCCACAACTACTGAAACCTGTGTGCCTAGAGCCCATGCTCCGCAACAAGAGAAGCCACTGCAGCGAGAAGCTTGGGCACCGCAAGGAAGAGTAACTCCCACTCGCCTCAACTGGAGAAAGCCAATGCACAGCAAACGAAGACCCAACACAGCCAAAAAAAAAATTAAATAAAATAAATTTTTAAAAAATGACAAAAGGAGGCAGGGGCTAAGTACCAGATGACACTGGTAAAAGGCCCAGAGGAGTGACATGTATACATTTTGGTTTGGATGACAGGAGGCTAGTTCTTAGGGTGGAGTTCTAGTGGCAGGGGTGCTCACATGATTGAGGCTTTTCTCCTACTTTCTGCACAGATGTTTTGTCATCATCACTCTTGCTTCCTGTCAGAGAAATTATGATTTCAGGAAAATGAAAATAGCTTATTCTGTTATGAAAGTGGAATGTGACTCTGACAGTGATAATACTTTGTCCTTTAAGGGAATAAAATAAATATCATTTTCCCTGAAATCATTTGCATGAATAAGTGGCAGTTACTTCTGGGCTAGGATGTCAGACAGGGCTGTGTCTGTGGGAGACAGGAGTAACGTTGAGAAGGTAAGATGGAGAAAGAGGGAGGGGATTGGGGAGAGGAAAGGGTGAGAGAAGAGCAGGGAGGAGAGACTAATTTGGGGCACTAGGTGACAAAGTTCTAGACAAAACTTTGGGACAAATTGTCTTCAACAATAAGACCTACTTACCTGCTCCTCGTGGCCTACCTGGTGCCCTTCACATAGAGTGTGTTCAATAATATGTAACGAGTTAGTTTCCTAAAGCGAGTACTTACCTTTACTTCCTTTTAAGTTATTGCAGTTCAAAGTGAGGTAGGCCATTAGTTTTCTCCAAATATTTTGTTTTCCACCCTTCCCCAATGCTCTCGCACTCCAAAACCTCCTAAGATTTCACTTCCTCTCAAAGCTGAGTTAACCCATGTTTAGAATTTAGCATGTTGTCTGTACAAATGTAAATATCAATACATCTGGCTATTGATAGTATTGTTATTATTGACTTCTTCCATATTTCCTTCTGTTTTCACTGGATTTTAGAGCCATCAGTTGTGCCTTTCTTTATTGTTTGTTTTCCCATTCTTGCTTTTATGCTAATTCTGATTGTTTCCATTAGAGCTGAAAATGTTTTCATGATCTCTGGCTAAATCAAGATCTTGTCTTCTTAGTCTTTTTCTGAGAACTATTGCAAGGATGCTTTAATCTAAGTGTTACAAAGGAGAAATTGATAATGTGCCTTATTTTTTGCTTTTCTAAGAGAGACATAGATGGACTGTTGTTTGTCAGGCAATAATCTGATGCAATATGAATGCTATTCTAATTGCAATTTCTGCCATTATATATGGTATATCTATCCTAAGTAATACATCTGAGTGAGAATGATTCTGTCCTGGTTGCTCTGAAATTTCCTTTTATATTTTTATAGAGATTCAGTTGGTTTACCATAGAAGACTACTAGACTGTATGTCTCCTCTTTTTTTCCCCCTTTGGTTGAATTTGCTTATGGTAGTTCCTTTATAATCTGAGTATTTGAAATATTATACAATTAACTTTTCTTGCAGCCCTTCTTTTACATCTTCATAAAACTGTTCCGTTTCATGATTTGACTTATTTCATTTTGATCATTTGCCACTTAACACACAATGTGAATATTATCAACCTTCTAAGAAGGGCAAACATCTACTTCTTCATGATAAATCCCTCACTTTCTGAATGTGGCTGATTTAAGAAAGGCATGCTCTTTATCTTCTACTCTGTTATTTCTCACTTATTATCATTATCCTTGTCTTTCAAGTTCTACTTTATTAGTTTATTTAAGAACTGATTTTCTAGTTCCAGAGGTTGGAGCTTAGAAGGAGGTTCTTTCCTCTCTAAAGCAGTGGGCCTTTACACAAAGATACAGTCCCAAAGAGTATTAATGAAGTACAAGCAGACTTAAATGCTGCCTCTAGTTCTCCTGATCCTCATGAGTTGCAGTGGGGAAGAGACTGAATCCCTATTCAAAGAGGGGTGTTAAAGGTTATGCTAAGCTGGGTTCATCATAAGGATTGGTAGACTCATGCTCACAGCCTTGAGGCCTCAGAATATGGGCCCCTTTTCATCAGTTTGGAGGGATGAATGGCTTCTCTCAATAGTTCTCAGGAGATATGTTTAACAGCACAGATCCTATGCATGTCCTGATGTCTCACAATATCCTGGAAAGGTGGTTGTTGGGTCTTCCCTTTCAGGTGACCAGTTAGGTGTGGTCTTTTCATTTTCATTCAGGGGCAAGACTGTCCAAGCACACTGGGGGAATAAGGTATCTCAGGACTGGGCTGCTCAGGTATAATGTAGTAACCTATCAGTTTGTGATAAATATTTAGTTCAAAGCCAGTCTGATTCATGAGTGTCAAATACCACATCAATGCCCACATTTAAACCACTGTATTATAATCAAGTTGTACTAGCCAGCTTTATATCTAAGACTGTTTACCATTTTAGGGATCAGTCTGGTAACTAAAGAAAGAAGCTCTGATTACCAAGTGGCATTTGCTGTAGGCACCATAAGGAGATTTTCTAAGGATTCCCACCAAGACAGTAGGGATGGCACTGTTCGTTTTCTCAGCCTTAGGAGAGAGGTGATCTTGGGCCTTAGGTTGTGGGATGTAGCTTAGGAAACAGTACCTCTTTTAGATACAAATACTGCTTTTTCAGGCTTACAATACTGAATTGCGCCCATTGTTCAAGCAGACACCAAACTATGTATCCTTTTAGTCCATTTGTCCAACATTTCAGGTTGATACATTTGTAGCTGGATAGGCTAGTCTTCTGGTCCTATTGTTTGACATTCCCTCTTCTCAGCTGAGTTGCTCTATGCAGCTGAAATGGACACCTCTGCCTGGGAGGGGACAGCCCCACATAAATGTCAGAGCAACTGGAGCCATGAAATTAGTTCAGATTCTTCCTCTCTGTAAGGAAGGAGGAGAAACTGAGTTGGCATATTGGTCAGAACAACTTTGAGCAGGTGGTAGAAATTTGTGATCATTGAATTGCATGGTGGTCTCGCATGGGAGAGATATCAAAACACTAGAAGTGTGAAATCATTAAACAGACAAACTGAGAGTTGAGTTAAAAGACCCCAACAATTATCATCTAAAACTTTCTCTTAAAATAGACATAATTATTGCTCTAGTTGGTGGCAGAGCTAGAACTCAAAACCAACATTTCTGACTCAAATTTTTAATCTCTGGAAAAAAGTTTTGTTTTTCTCCTTCTCCTCTTTACTTGTCTATATGTTACATATGTTTAGAGTCCCAATTCAGGCATCCTTTCCACCTGGAAACCTGCAAAGATCCCTCATATTTGGGTTACATGCCCTTTGTGTGTGCTCCAACAGTTTCTTGTACTTCATGTAGTTACTTGCATTATTAACTTATTAAAATATTAAATTTGAATTACTTGTTGTCTCTTCCACTAGTCTATAAGCTCTATGAGTGCTGGGGCCATGCCTGTTTTATTTATCTTCATATTTATAGAGCCTAGAATGGTGCTGGGCACATGGTACCTCAGTTAGTATTTATTGAAATGTTCACAGGTTGAAAGACTTAAATGTGCAAAAATGTAATTACTAGTGAGGATTCCAGATTCTCTTCAATAATTATATTTCAAAGGCTGAAATTAAATGAAAACTAGGGAGAATGAATAAGATCCTGGGACTTCCCTGGGGGCCAGTGGTTAAGACTCCACGCTCCCAATGCAGGGGGCACGGGAAGATCCCACATGCCACGTGGTGTGGCCAAAAAAAAAAAAATCTTTATGTATCCCTTTAGTATAAGATGGCTTTTGCATCAGTGGGATACAATATAATATTTTTTAAAATATATTTATTTATTTTATTTTTGGCTGTGTTGGGTCTTTGTTGTTGCGCGTGGGCTTTCTCTAGTTGCAGTGAGAGGGGACTACTCTTCGTTGCAGTGCGCGGGCTCCTCATTGCAGTGGCCTATCTTGTTGCCGAGCACGGGCTCTAGGTGCGCGGGCTTCAATAGATGTGGCTCGTGGGCTCAGTAGTTGCAGCCTGCAGGCTCAGTAGTTGCAGCCTACAGGCTCAGCACTTGTGGCATATGGGCTTAGTTGCCCCATGGCATGTGGGATCTTCCCGGACCAGGGCTTGAACCTGTGTCCCCTGCATGGGCAGGCAGACTCAACCACTGCGCCGCCAGGGAATCCCTATACAATATAATATTAATGGTGTTGAAAAATACCTGTAATATATCTGTTATAGACTAATCCACTGAGAGAAATGAACAAAGATGACACAGTTCAAATAACAGTTTAAAGTATACAGTTGGACTAGGATTAAATACATTAATTTATACCTAACAGGATGTTGACTAAAACTTTCCTCTTCATTATATATATATATATGTATACACACCACCACACACATGTATGTATAACAATCAAAGTGATTCAGTTATATATATGTGTGTGTATGTATATCTACACACATACATATAACAGAACCACTTTGCTGTACACCAGAAACTAACAGAACATTCTAAATCAACTATACTTTAATGAAAAAAAAAAGTTTCGTCTTACCTCAGAATTAGAATCCAGGATCTCACAATGGGGCACAAAATATCCCAGTTTCAAAAGCCAATCATTTTGGTCCAAATATAAGAGGCCTTTTACTTTAACTGTCACTAAGCCCACTCCTCCTTCCGATTCCTTAAAATACTAGGGAGGGAAATAGGGTGTTCCAGTTATCTATTGCAGGTAACAAATCACTCCAAAGCTTAGTGGCTTAAAACGACAACAATCATTTTATTATCTATCATGGTTTCTATAGATCAGGAATTTGGAAAGGACTTGGCAGGGCAATCCTGACTCAGGGTCTCTTATATACTTGAAGACAGATGGGTGGCTGGAGTTCGAACAGCAGGGGGCTGGAGCAGCTGGGGGCTTACCAGGAATTTCTCTCTCTTCAGGTGGTCTCAGGACCTCTCCATGTGGTTTCTCTACATGGGCTAGTTTGAGCTTCCTTACAGCATGGTGACTTCAGAGCAGTCAGACTGCTTACTTGGTGGCTCAGAGCTCCAAGCACAAGTATTGCAGCTAGGAAGGAATGGCTATATTTCCTTTTATGTCCTAGCCTCAGAAGTCATAATAGGTCACTTTTACCATACTCTATTCGTTGAAACAGTCACAAAATCAGGGCTACTTTTAATGGGAGGGAATATAGACCCTACCTCTCTATTTAATAATGTCAAACTCACATTTTACAAAACCAGACAAGTAGTATGGGAGATACTAGACTAGCGACTCTCTTTGGAAAATGCAGTCTGTCAAAGGGATCATATTATCTATTGTGGGTCCTTGGTCTAAGAAGAATGTTGTGCTTTTTCCTAATGGGGAGGGGACAGGGATGTTCCTCCTTAGAGCCAACTGAGGGTGAAAGTTACCAGATCATTATTTACAATGATTGGGTGTGCTTTCTCGTTCTCCAATTGGAAGTTTGCTTAGACAGCACATTTTAATTTGCTCTTTGCTTGCTCGAGGAAAGAGAAAATTGGAGAGAAGGGGGCAGTGGTGAGTGGCCTATATACTCACTGGAGTGGTAAGGATATGTGACTTTCCTGGGGTCAAGTGAATACTTTTGGTGCCTAACCAAGAGAACTGCCCACGCGGCAAGAGGACCCAAACAGCAAAAACCTGTGGGCTGGGCTTCCCTGGTGGCACAGTGGTTGAGAATCTGCCTGCCAATGCAGGGGACACGGGTTCAAGCCCTGGTCTGGGAAGATCCCACATGCCGCAGAGCAACTAGGCCCGTGAGCCACAACTACTGAGCCTGCGCGTCTGGAGCTTGTGCTCCGCAACAAGAGAGGCCGCCGCGACAGTGAGAGGCCCATGCACCGCGATGAAGAGTGGCCCCTGCTTGCCACAACTAGAGAAAGCCCTCGCACAGAAACAAAGACCCAACACAGCCAAAAATAAATAAATAAATAAAATTTTAAAAAAAAGCAAAAACCTGTGGGCCATAGCCCCAGGGCAGGAGACTCCCCCACATCAGGAATTTGTGCACTGGGGAGGCTCTACAGAACTTACGTAAGATAGCCTGCATTTGGATGCCTGCAACCTACAGAGTATCAATGGCCTATCAGAGTTAGCACAGAAACAAAGACAATAATCAAAGAGAGAATTTCACCATGTATTAGAGTCAGGGTTCAACCTGAGACACAGAACCAATAGGAGATTTATTACACGGAATTGGCTAATGTAACTGTGGTGGCTGGATAAGGAAGTTTGTAGTCTGTAGGGCAGGCAGTCAGAAAGAAAAGATCAGGAGCATGTTGGAACCCATGAGCAAAGGCCAAAGCTTCTTGTCCACAGGTAGTAAGGAAAGGAAGGTCATGAGCAGGCTAGAACCCCAATGGTATGAATTGTTTGGAATCTGTGAAATCATGGAAAGCCTAATCCGTTTTTGGAAGGGCTTACTTGATTAGGTCAGGCCCACCCAGGATAGTCTTTCTTTTATTAACTTAAAGTCAACTGATTAGAGACTTCTATCACATCTGCAAAAACCTTCATAGCAGCACTTATATTAGTGTTTGATTAAATAACTAGAGAATGTAGTTCAGCCTAGCCAAGTTTATATATCAAAAAGCCATCACACAACAGCAGCCACTGTATGAGATATGTGTCCTTTCCTTTTCCTTCTTCCCTGTGCCAATACACCAGGGGAGCTGGAGCCTAGAGAGATGGAGGAAGTGTCCCAGAGGTAGACCATACTGCCCTCCCAAGGACTCCAAAAGGAGGGAAAGGGAGAAGGAGTAAACCAACAGAATACGTCCTTCCCCTATTTGTGCCCCTGGGGCTACAAATCTGGCCTGCAGTGGGAAGGGGAAAGCTTTGAAAGGATATAAGACACAACTTTAACAATTTTAGGCAAGTGGGAAGTTATGGGATCTAACTGAGGTATCATTAAGATATTTGCTGACTAGCAAGGAAAAGAGATTTAACAGCAAATTTGGGTACAATGACTGGAGACAAAATTCCACTGATTGAGACAACTAAATAACAAAATGATGAGATTACAAAAATTAGAAGAACTACTGCAGATGTTAAACAAAGAAGAAAAAAATAAGTGGCTAGAGTGGTCAGGGAAGGCTTGTTTCTAAAAGGCAAGATTTGGACTGGGCCTCCTTAAAAGATGAGCAGTATTTAGAAAGTGGGAGCAGAGGGGAAGCTAGTGAGAATAAAAGCTTAGAGAAACCTGTACATGTGGGGAGTCAGGACAGGGAGAACACTGGACTGATCAGAGCAAAGTATGTTTGTTAAGGAGCTAAGTATCGATAGGGGCTAGACTAGGCAGGGTCTTGAGAGTTAGGCAGAGGAGTTGAGACCAATGACGTAGTTGGTAGGAAAGCTTGTAGGTTCTTGAATGGAAAGCTTGAGGGAAGTTTTTTGTTTTGTTTTGAATCTGTTAAAGGCATTAATGTGACAGTGGTATAATATAGTTGGATTTTAGGGGAGAAGGACTGGGATCCAAGAGGGCTAGTCAGGATGCTGTTGCAATATTCTAGATGGGAATTCATAAAAACCTGATCCAGAATCACAAAGGTAAAATGGAATTGGAGGAGAAAGGAAAAATCTGAGAAATATTTCAAAGACAAAAACAATAAGATTGATGACCAAATAGAGTGTGATGGCAGAAAGGATAATTGAGTATTCCTTGGTTTCTAGCTTGGGGAACTAGAAAGATGGTGGTATTTCAAACATAAGTGAGGAATTTAGGGAAGGAAAATCTATTTGGGAGACCAAGACTGTTAATTCAGTTTGTGATTATTGAAGCTAAAGTCATGATTTGAAGTGGAAATATCCTAATAAAAGTTGAAAAAAGAGAACATCCAGATTA
Organism: Globicephala melas; assembly: GCF_963455315.2. Classification (NCBI taxonomy): domain Eukaryota; kingdom Metazoa; phylum Chordata; class Mammalia; order Artiodactyla; family Delphinidae; genus Globicephala; species Globicephala melas. Next base: position 128,067,224 of record NC_083317.1, on the reverse strand, counting down.
GCCTGATAGCAATATGCATGAAGGACTGCAAGTGGGGGGGTCCATGCTAGGAACTGAAGGGCTTGGAGGCACAGGTGGTGTTTTTTAAAATGACTCTTCCAACTGAAGGTGGTGTCATTTAGAAGAGAAAGGAGTAAATAGGAACAGTTGGTTTACCCAGATGGTGTTAAAGAACAAAATAGGATTTGATTTCTGGACCATGGTTTAAGATCCTAGAACTGGTGAGTTTTTGGCAAGCAACAGGGAATATGTCATGAAGACAAAAAATAAGAAGGTTTCCTTTTTAAAAATTTTTATGTTTTAGAGGGGAGGGGAGAAATAATTGGGAAGGAAATAGGAAATTGTTCTTGGGGAGAGGGGAAAGAACTAAAGAGAACTAAGTGAACAAATACAGGTCTCAAAGAAAGAATAACATTGTAGAAGACACCCAGTGTTTCAAAAGAGTTAATTATAGGTGAAAGGAAGCTGAATTTATTAATATTCATTGAGAGTTTACTATATGCCAGAACTATGGCAAATCCTTTATATGTCATGGACATCCTTCTATGTCAGTAAAGATCCGCATTGTCATTTTTAATGGCTGCATAGCATAGTATCGAGGGTCATTCTGGTAAGCTACAATGAACTCTCCTATTCATACATTTTCCCCACCTTTTTGTATGCTCTCTTTTTCTCAATAACAGATGAACTTTTCTTTTTAGTTTGTAATTTAATTTTAAACAATTATCATGATTCAAAAAATATAGTAAAAAGTATACAGTAAAAATGTTTCCTTCTATTCTTGTTTCCTGTCCCACCCCAATGATTATTAGCTTCCTTTGTCTCTTTCCATAATTCATTTGTTATACTTTTTATATTATATAAACAAACATAAATATGTACTCTTATTTTTTCCTTTTTTTAAAAAAAAACATAAGGTAAAATGCATCTTGTGATCATCTCTTTAGGGTAAAATCTTAGATGTGATATTGCTGAATTAAAGGGTAGTTTTAGTTAAAATCTTAAACATATTGCCCAGTTGCTCATCAGAAAAGCTGTATATAGCAAAAATGCATGAATGTCACGAAATCCATTTTATTTATTTTCTAATTTCAGTGCATCCCATATATCTGAAAATGTATGGGAAGCCAGAATAAACATTTTAAAAAATCACTATAATTTGTAATGTAAGACTAGTTTGGGTATCATACAGAAGTGATTATACAAAAGAATTTGGACTTAATCATTATAATTTATAATACAGACAAATGGACACAATGAGAAGGAAAGGTTTGATCTATGTTGTCGTTTATTTTTCTGTGTTTATCTTATTGTATGCATAGAGAGGGAGGAATGAACAAATGGAAAAATATCAGTTGTTTGTGATGTAAAGAAAATACAGCTTAATGAGACAAAGAAAAATCAGAATGAGACATAGGGGCAGACTTAAGATGAGAGTGAAAAAAGGGTAGACAATTTCATTGGGCTTCATACATCTGATAAGGCATATTGCCAGATCATCTCTTCCTATTACTTTTTTAAAAAAAACTCCTGTTACAACCTCTACTATCTGTTATTGAATTGGTACATATGATTATAATAGAAATTAAAACTATATTTCAAGTGATGAATATGTACATTTGTCTTTTTTTTCCCCTCTTAAATAGAATTGATTGCCTGAAGAAATGGATACTTCTCCCTCCAAAAAATATCCAGTTAAAAAACGGGTGAAAATACACCCAAACACGGTGATGGTGAAATATACTTCTCATTATCCTCAGCCTGGGGATGATGGATATGAAGAAATCAATGAAGACTATGGAAATTTTATGGAAGAAAATCCAAAGAAAGGCCTGCTGAGTGAAATGAAAAGAAAAGGAAGAACTTTCTTTGGAACCATGGATACTCAACATCCACCAACAGAAGACCCAATGACCAATGAGATTGGACAATTCCAAAGTTTTGCAGAAAAAAATATTTTTCAATCCAGAAAAATGTGGATAGTGCTGTTTGGATCTGCTTTGGCTCATGGATGTGTAGCTCTTATCACTAGGCTTGTTTCTGATCGTTCCAAAGTTCCATCTCTAGAACTGATTTTTATCCGTTCTGTTTTGCAGGTCTTATCTGTGTTAGTTGTGTGTTACTACCAGGAAGCCCCCTTTGGACCCAGTGGATACAGATTGCGACTCTTCTTTTATGGTGTATGCAATGTCATCTCTATCACCTGTGCTTATACATCATTTTCAATAGTTCCTCCCAGCAATGGGACCACTATGTGGAGAGCCACAACCACAGTCTTCAGTGCCATTTTGGCTTTTTTACTTGTAGATGAGAAAATGGCTTATGTTGACACGGCTACAGTTGTTTGCAGCATCTTAGGTGTTTGTCTTGTCATGATCCCCAACATTGTTGATGAAGATAATTCTTTGTTAAATGCCTGGAAAGAAGCCTTTGGGTACACTATGACCGTGATGGCTGGACTGACCACTGCTCTTTCCATGATAGTATACAGATCCATTAAGGAGAAGATCAGCATGTGGACTGCACTGTTTACCTTTGGTTGGACTGGGACAGTCTGGGGAGTATCTACTATGTTCATTCTTCAAGAACCCATCATCCCATTAGATGGAGAAACCTGGAGTTATCTCATTGCTATATGCATTTGTTCTACTGCAGCCTTCTTAGGAGTTTATTATGCCTTGGACAAATTCCATCCAGCTTTGGTCAGCACCGTGCAACATCTGGAGATTGTGGTAGCCATGGTGTTGCAGCTTCTAGTGTTACATATATTTCCTAGTGTCTATGATGTCTTTGGAGGGGTAATCATTATGATTAGTGTTTTTGTCCTTGCTGGCTATAAACTTTACTGGAGGAATTTAAGAAGGCAGGATTATCAGGAAATACTAGACTCTCCCATTAAGTGAATTCCTGATTATTATCTTGTTAATGTTCAGTTATTAATAGGTACACAGACATTTTAATGTTCATCTGGAAATATGTTGTATAACTGACAGAGTGCTATATAATTAATATATGCAGACGTGGAAAAATTTATTCTAGTCTAATAAATTAAAAACATATACTAAATTATGTGGAATATCATGAATCTGGTCTCTTTGCTGTTAATAATAAGGCAATTTTTATTATAAAAATGATTATTTATTATAAATAATAAAAGGGTAGAGAATGTTAACTTTTATCACTAAAGAACATAAGACTTGAAGAAATGACTTCTTTCAGATGGAAATTCTGTGGTCCTGAAGTTCAAAAATTAGTAAAAAGTTCATGCCCAATGTTCTATAAATGTTCAACAAAAATCCTTCGATATTCAAAAATCTATAAGGTGAAATGCTGAATACCAAGCCCTGTTTTGTCACCTATTTGCATTAGAAAACTAGAGGTGATTGGGCTTGGTAAAGTAGCTTGAGTGAGTTGAGGCAAGAAAGAGGGAACGAAGGAAAGGAGCTGGTTTTTCACTGGCAGTGGTGGTTGTCCTACCTTAGAAGAAATTGGTCTTCCCCTTGCTGAGGCCACATTAGGCAATGCATAGTAAATTGAGGTAGGGAAAAGCTTGGATTCCTGCCAGCTCTACTTAGTCTATGCCATTTTGTGCCTTATGGTGGGAGATAGAATGTTGGGGGGAGGGTCTACTCATCCTCAGTTATGCAGATCTCTTCCAAACCTGCCCTTGTTTATGTAGTAAGTATATGTGTGAGCTGCAGTAAAGGTACTCCTTACCCCTGAAAAAGACACTAACAGTAATCATAGTACAGCAGAAAACTGAAAACTTTGTGTCCTGAGATTCTTTTCAGAAGAGCTTAAAAGTCTGTAAAACCACATAGAGTAACAATAATTTGGGTCTAATTTGGGAATTTTTTACTAATTTAGCACAAACAAATGTTGATATGGTATTGCTTATTAAGCTATCGTTATTGAGCTATCTTAACTTCAAATACACCCATCTATAACTCTCCTCTGTGATGCTATGACTCAGACCCTGCAAACTACATTTTTCCTATGCCAGCTGGTCTCACTAGGTTCCACCAATAAAGGGCATTAGAGGGAGACTGTAAAACAGAGAGGATAAAGGACTTCCTTCTTTCTGTTTGCTTGCAGTTTCTGTCATTTTTACCCCCGCAATAAGCAAGAGCCCTTTGGTCCAGAAGCAGCAATTGATCTCAGCCTTAAGCTTCTTTTGGCACTCCTCCACCCGCTACCCAGCCTCATCATCTCCCTCTCAGTAGCAGCAGGACCAGTTGCACAGCATCCTCCCAGGGGTATAAGCTACAGGTCAGCAAGTCATTCCTCTGAGCTCCTGAGACCTGATGATCCAACCTTGATTCCTCTTTTTCACTACTCCTAGGGGTTCTAGCTGCTCTCTATAGTTATCATATCTGGGCTGCTTCAGTGTTTCCTTTTTGCTTTTCCAGTCCATCAACACCCAATACTATGTTCTCTGTTGTAATATCTTGTGATTTCTGTTCTCCTAATATGCCTTCAAAGATACCCCAAAAGGAACCCAAAGTCATTTTTAGGGTGTTTGTGCTTTTGGAAAATGTTAACATTCAGATTTTTCAGGAATTACTGGCTCTCAATAGAAATTACCCAAACTGAAGCACAGAATCAAAAAGATTTGAAAAAAAAAAAATGAACAGAGCCTGGAATGACCTGTACTAAGGGGTAAGAAGTCTAGTATAAGTGTAAGTGTAGTCACAGAAGAAGAGAGAGAATGGGGCATAAAAAAAGATTTGAAGAAATACTGGCCAAAAGTCTTCCAAATTGGGTAAAAAGATACAACAACCAGCAATCTGCAGATCCAGGGAAATAAGTGAACCCCCAGCATCATAAATACAAAGAAAATCACACCTGGAAACATAGTGTAACTACTGATAAACAAAGATAAAGAAACAAAATCTTAAAAGCAGCCAGAGGAAAAGATATATGACACACAAGAAAACAATGATAAGAATTACATCTGGCTTCTTATCAGAAAGAGTAGAGGCCAGAAAACAACAGAATGACAGTTTAAAGTGCTGTAAGAAAACCCTTTGATGGCTTCTCATTGCCTATAGGATAAAGTCTAAGGCCCTTAACTTGCATAACCCACTCTTGTTTACACTTTTAGTCATCTTCTGCTCTAGCAATATTCTACTATTGTGTAATACCTTTTTTTTTTTTTTTTTAACGCAGGCCCCTCTATGTGGAAAGATCCTCTCTTCTTTGCCTACTTGCTTGCCTGACTAGCTTGACCACACACACCCCTTCCCCTGTGGACTAATGTCCCCCTGTACATATCTATTGCTGTATTTACTATACAAATAAGTACCTGTTTAAATCTAATTCTCTGACATTGAATGGAGCTCCTTTAAGTTGAGGACTGATTTTTAGGCCTCTGGTATCTATTGTACTGCTTACCACAGAGTGGACTCAATCAATTTTTGTTGAATTAATTACCATAAAACACTAACATTACTCAGTATAGAAACTGAATTTAGTTACCAGGGTCCACTAATTTCTATACTTCACAGTCAAGCCTGTGATTACTTTCTTCTTACTGATTAGTAGATAGGTTTTTTTTTGTCCTAAATAGTCCTTACAGTGATGCTAAACCAGATCATTCTCTCTTTTTTTAAAATTTTATTTTTGGCTGCGTTGGGCCTTCGTTGCTGCGCACAGGCTTTCTCTAGTTGCCGCGAGTGCGGGCTACTCTTCCTTGCGGTGTGTGGGCTTCTCATTGCGGTGGCTTCTCCTGTTGCGGAGCACAGGCTCTAGGCATGCGGGCTTCAGTAGTTGTGGCTCGTGGGCTCTAGAGCGCAAGCTCAGTAGTTGTGGTGCATGGGCTTAGTTGCTCCGCGGCACGTGGGATCTTCCTGGACCAGGGCTCGAACCTGTGTCCCCTGCATTCGCAGGCAGATTCTTAACCACTGTGCCACCAGGGAAGTTTTAAGCATTTCCAACAATAAGCCCTCCATAGTTTCCTGGGAAAGGTCTTAAGACATGGAGGCTCATTTTTCCTTTCCTTTTCTTCCCAGATTCTTTCCTTTGGAATGAATGAAGTGAACTGTCTACATGTTTTTATCCTAGACAGATTAGCTACCCGTATCTGAGGCCCCATTACTAGTCCATAGGTCATAAGTTTTGACCTAAATGTTGTTGCCTGATCCTGGCTAGTTCCTAGTCCACTCATAACGGATAAGCAGGGTTGATTCCTATTTTTGGTTTGAGTTGTGCTTTTAAAAGAGAGAAAGAAGCAGCCAAGCGCATGTTTACATTTGGAAGTTGGGGAGACAGACTGTGTGAAAGGAGGTCTCTGGGACAACTCCCACCCCTTACGAACATGGACTCCATTCTTCTAAGTACACCATACTGCAATATATGACTTTCTGTCTATCTACCCTTCCACCCAATGCTTTCCTCTCTCATTGCTGTTTCCTTATTTTTCTTCTTCAATTCCTTCTCTTTTTCTTATATCTTTTTAGTTTCTCTTTCTTTTTTTTTTTAAGAGTTCCTGGTAAGAAAGGGTGATGAGGGAACTTTTAAAGGAAGATTAAAAGAAAAACACATATTTACAGGGAACTAAAATCCTTTTATGAAAAAGCTCTCTCCCTTACTTCTTCTACTGCTTAAATAGATGGCACACAGTAGTCAATAGATCTGGATCAAAATCTCACAAAGGGTCTGTTCAGATCATTGGCCCATTCAAAATACATATTCCCATACAAAATAAAATCTAAACTTATGACTTCAGCATATTTTTTCTGGGTTTAATTTCCCCACTTAAGGCAGTGATATAAGCTACCTGATGGCAAGGAATATTTTACCTGTTATATTTGTATTCACACTCCCTAATCCCATCACATGTAACTAGAATTGAATTGAGCCAGGTGTAGCTAACAGTTTGCCATGTGATTTTGGAGAAATAGTTTCAACCTCTGGACAATGGTTTATATAGTTTCAAAAATGAATGTAATAATATCTCAATCCATAAACTTTATAATATGTATCAACAAATAAAACTATTGTATTAGACAGCTTGGGCTGCTATAACAAAATGCCACAGACTGTGGCTTAAACAACAATTTAATTTCTCACAGTTTTGGAGACTAGAAGTCTGACATCTGGGTGCCAGTATGGTTAGTTTCTCTTGAGAGCTCTCTTCCTTGTTTGCACATGGCTGTCTTCTCACTGTGTCTTCTTGTTGTGAAGACAGAAAGCAATCTCTCTGCTGTCTCTTCTTATAAAGACACTAATCCTACAGGATTAGGGCCCCACTCTTATCACCTCAGTTAACCTTAACTACCTTTCAAAGGCCCTATCTCCAAATACAGTCACATTGGGGGGTTAGGGCTTCAACATATGAATTTTGAGAGGGAACACAATTCAGTCCACATCAGCCATGATAAAATATACACAGGTATTTAGACCCTCAGAATAAATCCAAAATTCACTTAATATTATTGACTTTAGATGCTAATTATGGGATATAGACAGAGTACTTGCCCAGAATTTCGTGGTCCATTTGCCCCAGTCAACTTGAGGCCAGGAAGGGACCATGGGTGATTTGTGCTTGACCTTGTGATCCTATATCTGGCAAGAGAACCACTTTCCTCTATCAGGACCCAAACGAATAATTTTGAAGTTAAATACAGAAAAGCGTAAACTCTTGGAATTTACAGTCAGGACCAGGATTTAAAATGGGAATGGAAGATGTATTCATGCTTTAAACAATATTTACTGACGATCTACCATGTGCTAGGCACTGGGTAAAAACTGAATACTGACATGGTTCCTGACTTAATTGAGTTTACAATCAGGTAGGGGTATGGACAGGCCCTTTCAACAGCAGGATGGGGAAAATACCTGTGCACCCCAGCAGGCTTCCCTAAGGGGGCATCACCTAAGCAGAGCCCCAGAGATGTCTGGGAAGAAACGAGGCAGGTGATTGGGGGCTGCAGCGGGGGTCTCAAGAGAACCAACTTATTGACGGCTGGGGCTGGGCCGCTAAGAATGGGCAGACCCGGCACCCAAGGTCACTGTTCCCCTCACAGCAAAGCTACCGCAGCCAAGACGGGAAGCTACCCACGAACCAGGGTACTTTGAAGGCCCTCAGACTCAGCTTATTTCGGTTTGCGGCTCAAATTAAGCACATGTCTTACATTTTTCTCTCAGGTCCCCATTTCCAGGCCTTTTTGTTTGTTTTTTCTTTTTCGCTCCCCGCCCCTAAGAACCTTTCGCTGGCAAGACCTTCTGGTGCAGAAACCAGAAAGAAGCTCCCAGAGCAGTCGGGGTTGAACTCGGGAAGCAGTCATTTCTGCCGTAGAATCTCCTGTGGCGCTGAGGAGGAAGGCCCAGAGTAATAAGCCAGAACAGCCGGGGAGACAAAAGCAACAAGACTCAGAGTCAAGCAGGGAGCTTCTTGCGTTCTCACTCCCTCTCCGCGGAGCCGCCTCCGCTCGCTCCACACCCAGCACAGCGCTTGATTGACAAGGGGGCCCGCCCAATCCCAGCGCGGCGCAGGCGGCTTTCGCGTCAGTGGAAGGGGAGACTGAGCCTATCGGATTGGGCAGGGAGGGGGTTTCCTGCCCGCGCGGATCCGCCCACGGCCTCGCGACCATTCGGCGCTGCAGCCCCGCCCTCTCGACACGCGCGCCCCGCCCCTCTCTTCAGAGCTACGCGGCGGCTGAGCGGAGGCCTCGTGCCGTAACGGCCATCGCGGCGGCCGCGGCGGCGTCCCGGTGCCCTCCTCAGGTGAGCTGGGGCCACCCGGGCTCGGCAGAAGGGAGGTGAGACGGTTGTGCCGGCAGGCAGACGCACAGAACAGCCTTTCCTTGCTCCGGGAATCCACATAGCCTGTTACTTGCCGCGGTGCTTCCTCTTCCCCGGTGAAGTTAGCCCCCGGGGCGCCGTCTGCCGGCCCGGAGCTGAGCCGGAGGGGGCGGGGAGGCCGCTCGGCCGGGCCTGGGCGTTTGCCTCGGAGCTCCGCGCGACCCTCTGGCCACTGCCCCGGGCGGCGCGGCCCCGCGGCCTCCCGGTCCATACCCGGAACGTCGGGTTGGGGTGAGCGCCGCGGCCGGCCGCCCCTGCGAAGCTGGGAGATCGAGTGTGAGGCGCGCGCCCTTCCCCGTTTCTTTTTCTCCCCAAAAGTCCTGTCGGCTGTTGTGGCGCAGTCCGAGGCCGCGAAGGTAGGGACGTGGTAGTGGAGAGAAAGGGGCGCGCTCACCTCCAGCCCGAGAGGAGGGGGAGGGAGCCGTTCCCCGTGCGGAGGGTGGACGTCTTCGGGATGCGCCTCCCGCCCCTCCTCCCACCCCCAGCCGTTTCCCTCCTCCTCGGGAAAGCTGGGTTATTTTAATCTTATGGACCTGCTGTAGATTCGTACGCGAGTTGCTTGGGCTGTGAGCTTTTGACTTGAGTTGTAATATATCCGGTAAGAAAAGAAAATGTATCTCGGTAGTTGTTTTGTAACCTTTCTTATGTGTGTCCATGAAAGTTAAATTTGCCGTAAGAAGCTCGGGAAGCTGGATTTTGTTCGGGACTGAGAACTCTGACATTATAGACGCCTAATTAGTGTCGAACGAATGAACTAGTCACCTAAAAATAATTCTACCCCGTTAGATTTGGTGATAAACCATGGGAGTTACGAAAGAATAAGGTTAAGGAGAAATTTCTAACCCCATCTTGGGTGGTGAGCAAAGAAGCTCACTCAGTGTCCGGTCAGAACGGGTAAGTGTTGCAAGAGGTATTCATTGTTAAAAATCTTACTTTGGTAGATTTATGAAAGACCAACTATACAATTTATTAAGCACTTGGAAAGCACTGTGCCTAAAGTCTCAACCTTCAGCGAGTTCACAGAGTCAATGGGGTCGGCTCTTAAACAGGCATCTCATTCAAAGTTTGATAGAAACTCAAGAACTATGCATTGGTTGATTAATATTAGTTTTATTTCATCTTGATCACAAACTTTGGGATTTTCTTCTTTGGAAAATTGTCATCTGTGAACAGTTTGCAGAATGTTCAAGATTTCTCAGCTGTGCTTGTTCATGTATTAAATTTTAAATTGTTTGCTCTACTTTTCTAAGTATTATCTTTAGTCCAGATGTTACCAGTGCTTTCAGGTCCATGTAAATAAAGCTTCAAACATTTTGTTAGATATTGAATGATGCTTTATGCCACTGCGTTCATTTTTCTTTTGAGTCTTTGAGAACTTTCCTGCCAAAACTCAAGGTAGATTTGATGTGATTATTGTTATAAATCACATGTCAGGAAGAATTGATAAATACAGTTGCAGTCCATTTTTTCCCTCTTATAGTTTAATTAATAATTTTTACAATTTACTCACGTTTATAATATGGAAAAATACCAAATGTTGTCTACCTGCACCAGAAGACTAAATGATTATTTAGTTGTTTGGTCAATAAGTAGAATTAGAGGAAACTCTTGAAATAACTAAGCATTTAACAAATTCTCCGTGAATACTTTGCTGTGCTGTTTTAGGAAGACAGCTGACAGGGCCACAAATGACATTTAAAGATTATTTAATAAGGCAACAATTCTATTTGGATGCTCACTTTATTTGAAAGATAGAATTTATAGTCTTCCCTTCAAAACTGATTCCATATGCTGACTTTGTTTTGGTGATTTTATCATGCCTTAAATTACCCAGACATAAACCTTGGTTTTATCTTTGACTTCCTCTATCCACATAACTTAACACTGACCAATTTTTGTCAACCATTTTCTGAAATTTCTTTCAGATATCTGTTCCTTCCCACTAGCTTTTAACTGGGTTTTCTGCCTGTCTTTTCTCCCTACTCAGTATGTTCTGCCTTCTGCCTGTTCTTAAAATAATGCTTCCAACGCCCTCACTGTTAAACCAGCAATAGTTCCCTGTTATTTACAGAGTATAGTTCAGAACTCCCAGCCTTCTAACAATCTGCTCAAAGCCTGTTTTTTCTAATGATGGCACTAATTCTCTATAGGAGCTGTCCACCCTAACCAACCCAATCTCTTGTTCTCATTTAGACTTTGTATTTTTCTACCTTGGTATCTGTTGAGACTTTGCCTACGTATAGCCTGCGTTCTTTAAAAGGAATTTTCCTCCTTAAATTAAGTGGCAAATGAGGGCAAATTTTGTTGCAGTTTCATTTTTGGTCCTTTAGTGCAACCTTCCAGATCTTTCTGTTCTCTGTGTTGTTGCTTTCCTTTGAACGCACTGCCCTTACTGTTTTATCATTCCTTTGGTTTTTAATCTTATGTGGACTTGTATCATAATACTATGGAACAATATTGTAGGAACGTTGGAATCCAACCATCTGTTTTATAGATAGGGAAAACGTAATCCATACAGACTAACTGCACTAAAATTCACCTAGTGATGGTGGCAGAGCTGAGACTCAAACCTTGATTTCCTGCTTGACTTCCTAACTCAAGCTGTGTATATTAAAAAAAAATATATTGTGTATTCTATATGAAACTATACTTCTTTTCATCTCTTGCAATGTCATTTTGTATTGTTTGCTTCACATTACTTTGCATTTTGTGTATTAATGCCTTCTGATATAGATTCAAAACTTCTGTATGAGGGCAGGGGAACCTTCATGACTTGCATTGTTTGAATCATTGAAACAGTGATTTAAAGTCTACATAGAGACTCCTAGCTTGTTGGATGTATTAACAGCTTTAACAAAAATAATACTGTCATGTCCACTGTTGAGTCCTGACTCACTAAAAATGAATCTCTTAGAAGTTTCACTGTTGGATTTTAGTTTGTTTGATTCTCTTGATAAAAGAGACTTGAATCTTTGGGAGCCTTGAAAGTAGATGTGAACAATGACTTATTAGGTGACTAAGTTTATTGACCTAACTAAATGTTCTTTTCCTCTTTTTTTTTTTTGCGGTACGCGGGCCTCTCACTGCCGTGACCTCTCCCGCTGCGGAGCACAGGCTCTGGCTCAGCGGCCATGGCTCACGGGCCCAGCCGCTCCGCCGCATGTGGGATCTTCCCGGACTGGGGCACGAACCCGTGTCCCCTGCATCGGCAGGCGGACTCTCAACCACTGTGCCACCAGGGAAGCCCCTTTTTCTCTTTCTGATAGAACAGTAACACTTTTACATTTTGCTATTTTTTCATTTTGTTCATCTGTCAAGAACCAGATTATTGAGCAATCTGCTTATTGAGCAAAACATTCTGTAAACCATTTGTTCCATTTGGGGAGTTAGAGAGCTTTTATATATTTGTTCTTCACGTTTTTTTCCCTCTTAACTTTAAAGTTTCTGTTAATACCAGCAGCATAGGGTTTCCTTGGTATTTTTGTTACATTGACGTAGCAAGAGTTGAATGGTATAAGACAGCACAGAAAACTATCAGGTGAAATATCTCTGGAGGGTATGCTTTACTTTTTTGGCCTGAAACAAATTAGAAAAATTAGAAGCTATTTTTCTTCTATTGTTTGGTTGTTTATAATGGCTTATTCTTATTTGTTTAAATAATTATCTGCTAAAATAAACTGTGGAAACACTGTTTCTCTTGTTCTTTTTTCCTGAAATTGTACCTAAGGAGTGCTGAATTGGATAAGTATGGTATGAATAATTTCTGCTTTTGTTCAGACAGACCAGTTGAATAAAGCAGTGAGAGTATGGCTTGGAGAGATTTTTTAAAAAACGGGTGCATTGAAAAGGTTTTATTTTTTCTTTTTTTAATGAATCAGCCTTCCCAAACTTTCAGTACATGCATGCTTCAAAATCATGTTGCATTTAGATCAAGTCAAATAATAAATATAACAAAGAATTTAATGTTCTTTGTATTTTTTGAGTATTCCAGCTATATTGTAGAAACATTTTATTAATTAAACAAGGCACTGGAAAGGTTTTTGGAAATACTTGATCACTTCCAGATACTATATGTTTTTAAGCAACATTTTTATTTTTAGAAACATTTAGAATACTTCCTGTACAACCTCCCCCCCCCGCCCCGCCCCCCAACCCCAAATTTTTGCTGCCCTAGGAAGTCAGATTTTGGGTTGGCCAAAAAGTTTGGAAAAACCCGAATGAACTTTGTGGCCAACCCAAATACATTAGTTTTTCTATGTTTTTTTTACATTTTTTTTTTTTACATATTCTTAGAAAGCCCTACAAAGCCTTCCATGATTTGGCTTTTGCCAGCTTCTAGCTGCATTTCTTGGCATTATCTTTTTCCTTTAGGCTGCTCTTTGGGCCTTGAATAGCCAAGCTCTTTTTTGCCTTGGAGCCTATGAACATGCTCTTCCCTCTGGCAGATGGCTTTTTTGGGTTAATAAGTATTAAGTTTGGCTGCTAGTAACAGACACCGAATAATAATTTCTGTCCCACAGCAGAGAAATCCAGAATTTACATGACACTCATTTATTAAGTGTTATTTCCAGTTGTTTTCCTATAAATAACTTTTTTTTTTTTTTGCGGTATGCGGGCCTCTCACTGTTGTGGCCTCTCCCATTGCGAAGCACAGGCTCCGGACGCGCAGGCTCAGCGGCCATGGCTTACGGGCGCAGCCGCTCCGCGGCATGTGGGATCTTCCAGGACCGGGGCACGAACCCGTGTTCCCTGCATCAGCAGGCAGACGCTCAACCACTGCGCCACCAGGGACGCCCTATAAATAACTTTGAAATAAAGATCTTTGTGTATAAGACCTTAGAAAATTTCCCTTTTGATTAATTCCTGTTGTGGAATCCAATTGAAAGTTCCATTAATTTCTTTAAAAACTTGTTTAGAGAAAGTATCATTTTTTTTTAAATTGCAAAGTGGCCAAATTTCAGTGTATCCCTAATGAATTTTTCCAATTGTAGACATAGGCCCATTACCCAGATCAAGGTATAGAACATTCCTAGTGCTCCAGAAGGGTCTCTCATGGGTCCTCCCAAATCTGTATCTCCCCTGCCCCCCCCCGCAAAGTAATCACCATTTTGACCTATATCACCATAGGTTACTTTTGCCTGTTCTTGAACTTAATATAAGTGGAACCATACAGTATATACTTTTGTGAATGGCTGCTTTTACTTAACATTGTGTTTGTGAGACTCACCCATGATGTTGGGTACAGCAGTAGTTGGTCTTTTTCACTGATGGCAGTATTTTGTTGGATGAATATATACATTTAAAAAAAATTCACCATTAGTGGATGTTTGATATACTTCAATTTTTTTAGCTGTTGTGAATAAAGCAGCTATGAACATTTACTTACAAGTCTTTTAGTGGACATACACCCTCATTTCTTTTGAGTATATATACATGGGAGTAGAATTGCTCTGTTTTTGTCTACCAGTGTTTTTTTTTTTTAAATTTTTTCAATGTTTTGGCTGCATTGGGTCTTCATTGCTGTGTGCATGCTTTCTCTATTTGTAGCAAGTGGAGGCTACTCTTCATTGTGGTGCGCGGCTTCTCATTGTGGCGGCTTCTCTTTGCGGAGCGCTGGCTCTAGGTATGTGGGCTTCAGTAGTTGCAGCATGTGGACTCAGTAGTTGTGGCACGCGGGCTCTAGAGCGCAGGCTCAGTAGTTGTGGTGCACGGGCTTAGTTGCTCTGTGGCATATGGGATCTTCCCGGACCAGGGCTCGAACCCGTGTCCCCTGCATTGGCAGGCAGATTCTTAACCACTGCACTACCAGGGAAGTCCCTTTCTACCAGTTTTTGAACCTGATTGAACTAGTTCTCTGGCTGGTCCATAGTAGTTTCCTGGGATTTCTCCCTTTACCATAAAGCTAGTGATTCCCTTTGCCTTAACTCTCTTATTTCCTGTGAATCATGTAATTCTTTTTTATTTTTTTTATTGTTTTGACCCCTTCTTTTGATGGGGTATATCCCACAGTAGATTACTGTGAAAAGTTGAGGTCTGTGTTAATAAAAAACCCCTTTATTCATTTTTGGTCTTCCCACTGATTTGGTTGGTTGGGTAAGGAGTTATAGGTTGGAAATAATTTCCCTTCTGAATTCTGAAGGCATCTCTCCATTGTTTTCTAGCTTGTGGCCCATTTAAGAATTCTGAAGACATTCTGATTCCTGATCCTGTTTTTTGCCTTTCTGGAATTTTGTAAATTTCATGAGGGTGTGACTTTGGCATACATCTATTTTTGTGTGTTTCCTTAGATATTATTCATTGTGCCCTCCAAATCTACCAAATTATGTTCATCATTTCTGGGAAATTTTCTTGACTTTTTTCATTGATGGTTGGATTAATCTGCTAGGGCTGCCATAACAAAATACCGTAGACTGTGTGGTTTAAAGAACAGATACTAATTTTCTCACAGTTTTGGAGGATAGAAGTCCAAGATCAAGGTACTGTCAGGGTTGGTTTCTGATGAGTTCTCTTCTTGGCTTGTAGACAGCTGCCTTCTCAGTGTGTCCTTACAAGGCCTTCCATGGAGAGAACTGTATCTTTCCTCCTCTTATTTTGAGGATACCAATCCTGTTGGATTAGGGCCCCACCCTTATGACCTCATTTAACCATAACTACCTCCTGAAGGCCGTATCTCCAAATACCGTCACACTGGGGGCTAGGGCTTCAACATACAAATTTTGAGGGGACACAGTTCAGTCCATTACAGTGGTTTAGTCTCCTCCCTTTTGTATCTCTCTCTGTGAAACTTCTGTTCTTTGTTTGAATCTCTTAGACTAGTCCTCTGATACTCCCTTTTTCTCTTACTTTTCACCTCCTAGTCTTTTGGCTCTGTTTTATATGGGAGGCTTTCTTAACTTTATTTCCAAAGCCTTCTGTTGAATTTTTCATTTTTTGCTGTGAAGATTTTGATTTCCCAAGAGTTCTTTTTGTTCTCTTAAAGATTCTCTTTTGTAGAGAGCATTTTGTGCTTCTGTCATGGATGCATTGTCTTCTCTAATTTCTGAGGCTCTAAATAGCTTTTTTTTTAACTTTTTTTTTTTGCAGCCTCTGTTCCTTCTAAATTGGTCTCCAGCTTTTATGTTGGAGGCTTACTTCAGGTGTCAGTAATCAATCCTTGGATGTTACCTAGTGAGTGAAAGTCTGAATTGATGGGGACTTGAAGACTTTGAATTTCATTTCATGGTGGCCCAAGTGAGCCATTTTTTGAGAAAACCCTGATTGATGTGCAGGAGGTGTTTTCCTCTTGGGTCAGGTTCATGAAGGAAAACTCAAATCTGCTTGAGGTCTGAAAGTTTGGCCACCAATTTTTTTGGTTTGAGGGATTGGATTTCTCATTCCCCTACTTTTGGTAGAGTATACAGATCTTTAATTATATCTGGTGAGCCCAGTTCAGAGTGGAATAACCAACCAATCAGAATGATTTTACATTTTTAAAGGGTTGTAAAAAAATAATATGTGGCAGAGACCGTGTGGCCCGTAAAGACTAAAACATTTACTATCTGGCCCTTTACAGAAAAGGTTTGCCTACTTTGTTCTGGTTGTAATGGTTCTGATTTCCTTTAATAAAGCTTCTAGACTACTACTACTTTTACTCCCACTCAGGCTTCAGTTTACAATCTTGGGACTTCCTGAAGCTATTTGTTTTAATTTAGTTTAGTGCATATCATGGAAGTTATGACTAAGAATTGGTAGGATAGACTCTATTATCAGAGATATGAGATTTTTTAATGTAAAATCTCAAGAAGTAGGAAAAGCAAAATACTGAAGAAATAAATCACAACGCATAATGAGTGTACGTGTGCATTGTTCTTTTTCTTGTCATCTAAGTGCAGAACATAAGTGTGTATACTTTGAAGAATGGGGAAAGGGGCATTGAGAACAGGCCCAAGTCATGTTTTAAATGAGCAATTTTCATCAACTCCTCTGTAGTTGGTAAATCATAACTGGCAGAATAAATTGGCTCCAGACAAGAAGCTGTTCCAGGCAGTAATATACATATACATATATATGTGTAAGTGTACGTATATATGTGTGTGTGGGGTTGTATTTGTCCACCTGATATCAGAAACGAGAGAGAGAATGTAAGCCACGTGGCAGGGTGGGAGAAACAGGAGTTGCATTGTTGTAGGAAATAAAGTAAAATGTCTTTTCCTTTAAGTGCTAGCTGCTGAAAAACTGTTACGTTTAGTCTTAATTGTGTGAGCAGTCTCATCACAGGTTTCTTGTATGATACTTTCTTTCCTTTAAATGGTGTCTTATCTTTAGTATTTATCTCCGATTTTTTTTGTTGTTGTTGTTGGATGTGGCATGCGGGATCGTAGTTCCCTGACCAGGGATCTAACCCGTGCCCCCTGCATTGGGAGTGCAGACTCTTAACCACTGGACCACCAGAGAAGTCCCTATCTCTGTTATTATTATTATTTTTTACAAATTTATTTAATTAATTAATTTATTTTTGGCTGCATTGGGTCTTCGTTGCTGCGCACGGGCTTTCTCTAGTTGCGGCGAGTGGGGGCGTCTCCTGTTGCGGAGCACGGCCTCTAGGCGCACGGGCTTCAGTAGTTGTGGCTCCCGGGCTCTAGAGCGCAGGCTCAGTAGTTGTCGCCCACAGGCTTAGTTGTCTGCGGCATGTGGGATCTTTCTGGACCAGGGCTCGAACCCATGTCCCCTGCATTGGCAGGCGGATTCTTAACCATTGCATCACCAGGGAAGTCCTCTCTGTTATTTTTTAATATGTATATTCCAGACTTGTTTCTTTGAGTGTACAAACTCATGCTCACTTAAAATAGGATCACATGCTACATTTTGTTTTCTAATTTGGCTTTTATAAACATTCTTTTGAGTCAGTATATATAAGTTTAAAGATTCTAGAGACAGACAACTTGAATTCCAGTATAGGCTTCATCACTGTTTGGGCTTAGGCGTCTACAAGCCTCATTCTTCTTATCTGTAATATGGGGATTATACTTAATCAAAGGATTATTATAAGGTTTACATGAGAATTCATGTATCCACTTAACTGCTAAGCAGTGATTGGTGTACATTAAGAACTTTAGAATCAGTTTTAGATGTAAAATAACAGGGTTCAAAAGTGTAGATGTTGTAAATGTTGGTAACTTGCCAAACTACTATTCAGAAAAAAATACGAATTTAATCTTCACCAACAAATAGTGTTCCTTTACTTGGCATAATTATTCTAATTTTTGACAACTTGGTAGGTAAAAAACTGGCAGAACTAAAAGGAGAATTAGACAAATTCATAAATATAATTTGGGATATTTTAGTATAACTCTGAGTAATTAGTAGAACAACAATAAGACAAAAAAGTCAAAAGATTTGAACAACATAATTAACAAATGAGTCTAATTACATGCATAGAACATTTTACCCAGCACCTGAAGAATACAGATTTTTTTCTAGTGCCTATGGAAATTTACCCCCAAATTTACATATGCTGGACCATAAAAAAGATGGAAATAATCAGTTCTAGAATATGTGCTCTGACATGTTGGAATTAAGCCAGAAATCAATTACAAAAAATAACTAGAAAATGACATGTCAACTGTTTGGAAATTAAACAGTATACTCCTAAGTAACCCAGGGATTAAAGAAGAAATGACATTAAACTCTTCTGAACTGAATGATGAAAATATGACATAACTTAAGGGATACAGGTAATCCATGCTTAAAGGAACGTTTATAGCCTTATAATGCATATGTTAGAATAAAGGCTAAAAATAATTGAAAAGATTACTGTGTAAAGATGGATGAGTGAAAGATGCATTTACTTTTACTCCCCTCCAAAGCCTACCAAGATGATTGATCGTATAGAATATTTTTTAAAGGTTGGAACTACATAGGTAAAGAGAATGGAAGAAGCAGTGAAATTTGGAAGCTGGAAAGCAACAGCCTGATAGAAACATTTTAGTAGATTTAAAAATGTTCGGGGCTTCCCTGGTGGCGCAGTGGTTGAGAGTCTGCCTGCCGATGCAGGGGACACGGGTTCGTGCCCCAGTCCGGGAAGATCCCACATGCCGCGGAGCGGCTGGGCCCGTGAGCCATGGCCGCTGAGCCTGTGCGTCCGGAGCCTGTGTTCTGCAGTGGGAGAGGCCACAGCAGTGAGAAGCCTGCGTGCCACAAAAAAAAAAAAAAATGTTCAATCCTAAACTGGCAGTAGGAAAAATAGAAAAGAATCCTCAGGCTCAGGAATTGGCAGCATCAGGTATTCTTGTGGAAGAAGGGCTGAGAGTGTGCTAAAAATAGAAGGATTGCTTGAAAGTCTGTTTAAGAAGCCAGCTCAGTTAATCATAATAGCCAAAAAGTAGAAACAGCCCAGATGTCCATCAACTAATAATGGGTAAATAAAATGCATATTGCGATAAACAGCAGTGAAGTACTCATACATGTTATAACGTGAAGGAACCTTGACAGTATGCTTATGTGAAAGAAGCCAGTCACAAAAGACCACATATTGTATGATTTTATTTGTATGAAATGTCTAGAAAATACAAATCTATAGAGATAGGGAGTAAATTAGTGGTTGCCTAGGGCTGGGAATAGGGGAGATTAGAGGGAAATGGGAAATGACTGCTCAAGGGTACGGGTTTCTTTTTTGGTGTGATGAAAATGATCTAAAATTGATTGTGATGATGGTTGCACGACTGAATATACTAAAAATCATTGAATCATATGCTTTAAATTGATCACTTGTGTAGAATTTGAGTTATATCTCAGTAAGCTATTACAAAAAAACAACAACAAAAAGGCAGCATGAGCCTAGATCTCTTTGTCAATTTGTATAGCTAAGTGACTGCCCTCTTTACTGTGGCAGCAGAAGACTGAAGATTTATCCTCTGCAGTGGATAAAATACAGTGTCTCTAAGAGAGGGGTAGATACTAATGTAATTGAAGACCAGTTATCCTACAGTGAACACCTGGATTAAGTGAATGTGCTCAATGTTAGAACCTTATTGAGGTCCCTTCTCTTGGGGTCCCAGAATCCTGACAATCAAGTAGGAACTTAGAGGATGATTCTCTTAGTAGAACCAAGGAGAAAAACTCTGAAGTTATTCACAATCAGTTTTTAGGGCCCTAGTTTTAAATATGAACAAGACAGTTAAGGATCACCAGATTCATGAGGAAAGCTTTTTTTTTTTTTTTTTGAATTACACGGGCCTCTCACTGTTGTGGCCTCTCCCGTTGCGGAGCACAGGCTCCGGACGCGCAGGCTCAGCGGCCATGGTTCACGGGCCTAGCTGCTCTGTGGCATGTGGGATCTTCCCGGACCGGGGCACGAACCCGTGTCCCCTGCATCGGCAGGCGGACTCTCAACCACTGCGCCACCAGGGAAGCCCATGAGGAAAGCTTTTAATATAAGAGACCAAAACAAATAGAAAAAAAGAATTTGGAGCAATAAGAACTAAAAAAAGAGCTCTTGAAAATTAGAGGGTAACAGTAAGAAGAAAATAAAAGAATGGAAGTTAGAGTAGAGGAGACCTTGCATAAAGTAGAGGAAAAGATGGAAAACAGGTAAAAAATATATGTAATTCAAAGGTCAGTCCAGGAGATAAACTTCTAAGCAACAGAAGTGTTGGTAAGAGAGAACAGAGCAAAGAGTGGAAAAGAAATAACGGTGAAATATTCAAGAAAAATACCCAAAGTTGAGGAATATCATTTTGCATATTGCAAAGCCTTCTGGGTTCTCAAGGAAAATGGATGAAAACAGATAAATGTACTTTGAATTAGGGTCTAGTCAGGAAAATGGAGACCATACTACTTATAACAGAATTGTATAATATAAAGAATTGTTTAGCCATATGTTATGGGTTGAGTTGTGTCCCTGCAAAAAGATATGTTGAAGCCCTAACCTGCGGTACCTCAGAATGTGACCTTGTTTGGAAATAGAGTCTTCTCAGAGGTCATCAAGTTAAAGTAAGGTCATTAGAGTGTCCTTTAACAGTTTGTGTTACTTTGTTATAGCAGCCCTCAGAAACTATAATAGACTAGGTAATTGGAGAACTGAAAAGGCAATAAGGGAACTCTCAGGTATCACAAAGATAATTAACTGTAGGAAGTAATTAGCCCCTAGGGTTGGGAGAACAAAGAGAAGAGATTGGAATTATTGGAATTCAGAACCTTGAAGAGTGGCCCTGAGGAACTGGAACTCAAACTTCTGAGGAGTTGCTGCCTGCTCAGGAAGTGTAAGTATTTTAAGAGACTTGATAAGGCTGGTCTGGGAATGGCAGGAAAAACACAAAAGCAAAAAGTTGCTAACTGAAACCAATTGCTGATACTGGAACCATTGCTGTTTCCACATTGAAGGTTGACAGTTGATACTGAGCTGAAGGAGTATCTCCCTGTTCCCTCCTTCAATCTTCCAGTGTCTTTCTAGTATCTCTTTTAGGCAGAGTCTAACAGGAAGCCAGCTAGCAAAGAACTGTGATTTGCAGGGTTCCAGCCCCTCAGCATTACAAAGCAGAGTAGAGAAGAGTAGGTTTGAAGTCTAGGACAATAGCTTAATAACCAGTACACACAGACACTGAGATATTTCATTGTGAAATTTTGGAATACATGGGACTGTAAGCTTCCGGAGGGGTAGAAAGATCTATAAGCTTCTGGAGGGGGAGAAATGGGTCCCTCAACTTCAGAGATTGAGTATTCTCAACTGCAACCTCACAAGCCAGAAGACAGTGAGCAAGGCCCTCAAATTCTGAGGGAAAATGATTTCCAAGCTAGATTTCTTTACCCAGCCAAATTATTAAGTACAAGTATAGAATGTAGGCATTTTAAGATGTGTAAGGTCTCCAAAAATTTCTCTTCCTCACTTCCTTCTCAGAAAGCTATTGTGTGATTTGTTCCACCCACCAAAAGGAAGGTGTAAACTTCAGTGAAAGAGGAAGGTGAGCATTATAGGAGACAGGAAATCAAATTCTAGAGGGACAAAGGGAATTCCTAAGGTGATAAAGAGAATTCCCTTAATGCTAACTGATTATCAGATGAAAGAGCAGTAAGTCTGGATTTGAACAGGTGAGAAGGCCCTGGTAGTTTTATGACAATGAAACTAATAAAATACCTTATGTCTGTATCTCTTAATTAGGCAATTGGCAAAGAGTTTGAAGTTGAATTAGTGATATCTTTTGTTTGCTTAGCTTTTTATATTGGAGTTTAGAGCTTCATTCTGGAATTTCTTCTCTCTTGTACTCTCCCTTAGGTGATCTCGTTTAAGCCTGTGATTTTAAATAGTATTGATATGTGGCTGACCTCTTGCTCAGGCAAGACCTCTGCTCTGAGCTCCAGAGTCATTTATTGGATCCATTATCTACTACTGTGTAAAAACCACTCCAAAACTGAGTGGTTTAAAACAATAATCATTTTTCTTCTGCTCATAGATCTACATTTAGGCAGCACTTGGATGGAGATGGCTTGTCTCTGTTCCAAGTGGTATCATCTAGGGTTGCTTGCTCATACTGCTGACAAATTGTTGTTAACAGTTGACTGTGAACTCCTTGGCTGGCTATGGGCTAGGGCAGCGGTCCCCAACCTTTTTGGCACCAGGGACTGGTTTCATGTAAGACAATTTTTCCACGGACCGGGGTGGGGGTGGCGGGGATGGTTCAGGCGGTAATGCGAGTGATGGAGAGCAGCAGATGAAGCTTTGCTTCATGCCACTCACCTCCTGCTGTGTGGCCCGGTTCCTAACAGGCTGTGGACTGGTACTGGTCCGTGGCCCAGGGGTTGGTGACCCCTGGGTTAGGGGCCTTGGTTCCTGTCCATGTAGATCTTTACGTAGGCTGCTTGGGCTTCATCATAGCATGATGGCTGGGCTCCAAGAACAAGCATCTTGAGGGTATCCAGTAGAAGCTGTAACACTTTTATGACAGCCTTGGAATTTGCATAGCTTCACTTCTGCATAGTAATAAGCCTACCAATATTCAAGGGGAGGGAAATTTTCCCCTCATTAAGAGGTGGTGTCTAAATTACATAGTAAGAGAAGCATTGAAGATATTGTCTCAGCCATCTTTGGAAAATACAATATGCCAGATACATCAAGCTGTTTCCTTGATTTTGCCACTTCTATATATATCCCATAGGTATTTTGAACTTAAAACAATCAAAACAAATTCTTGATTTCCTTACTCTTAAACTGTACGCTTTCCCTGCTGCCTCCATTAGTTCATTCTTCAATCTTTCTCATTTCATTCAATGGTATTGCCGCTCACCTAGTAGCTAAAACCCAGGTGTCATACCTGATTCCCTTACTTCCCATACTTCTAATCCATCTTGTCTCTTCAGACTCCAAATACATCTTGAATTCTTCTGTTCTCTGTCTACATAGTCACCATACCACTCAAGTCCAGGCTACCAAGGTACCATCATCTTTTTACTTGGACTCCTGTTGTTATTTATTTCAGATATAATTGACATTTTATTAGTTTCAGGTATACAGTGTAATGATTCACATTTGTATTAACTGCTCTTCTAAAAACTTTTGGTAAAATCCACATAACATAAAATTTACAGTTCTAATCATTTTTAAGTGTATGTAGTTCAGTATTAAGTATATTCACATTGTTGTGCAACCAATCTCCAGAACTTTTTCATCTTGCAAAAACGAAACTTTGCATTCATTAAACAACTACCCATTCCCCCAATCCCTGGCAACCACCATTCTACTTTCTGTTTCTATGAGTTTGTTTGCTCTAGTTATCTCATTTAAGTGGAATCATTGGCATTTGTCTTTTTATGACTGCTTTATTTCACTTAGCATAATGTCTTCAAGGTTCATCCATGTTGTCACATGTGCAAAATTTCCTTCCTTTTTAAGGCTGGTAATATTCCATCGAATATATATACCACATTTTGTTTATCCATTCATCTATTGATGGATATTTAGCTTGCTTCCACTTTCAGCTATTATGAATAATGCTGCTGTGAACATGAATGTACAAATATCTGTTCAAGTCTCTTTTCAGAAATTGCTGGACCATATGGTAATTCTCTATTTAATTTTTTGAGGAACTGCAATACTTTCTTTTGAGGAACTACCATCCCTCCCTCCCTCCCTCCCTCCCTCCTTCCCTCCTTCCTTCCTTCCTTCCTTCCCTCCTTTCCTCCCTCCCTTCCTTCCTTCCCTCCTTTCTTGATAGTAGCTATCCTTTCATATGCTTGTTGGTCATTTGTATATCTTTAGAGAAATGTCTATTGAAGTCCTGTATTTAAAACTTTTGTTGTTATTGTTGTTGAGTCTTAACTAGTCTTTGTATTTCTACTGGTTTTTTTCCTTTTAACTAATTCTTTACATGGCAGTCAAAGAAAGGTTAAGATTTCTGTATTAATCGTGATATGCTAACAGCTTTAATAAGCACAAATCTTAGTGGCTTAACACAGTGGAAGTTTAAATTACTTTTTCATGTCAGTCTAGTGTATATGTGTGATGGAGTAGGAGTGGGGATACCTCTGCTCCTTGCAGTAATTCAGGGGCACAGGCTACTCTATCTTTTTAAATTATCACTATCATCACAATATGACTTTTGAGGCTGTCTTGAAAAGGGAAGCAAGTATGGAGGAAGATTTTAGGGCCCACTAAAAAGTGGCGTATATCACTTTCACCCACATTCTATTGGTCAGAACTGAGTCCCATGACTCCACCTAACTACAGAGGCGGCTGGGAAATGTAGTATAGCAGTGTACTAATGAAAGAGAGAACACAGATATTAATGAGCACTAGTGGTCTCTGTCACAGTGTATATTAGATTAGAACTCCCTTGCTTAAAACCCTTTAATGACTTCTTGTTACCCATAGACTAAAGTTAGCCTATGTCTGTTCCAACCTTATTTTGTACCATTTCCCCCTTATTATTCTCAACTTACATTAGACTAGGTCATTTCCTATAACATGCCAAACATTTTTTCCTCCTGGAACCTGTGTGTTTTGTAGTTTCCTTTGCTTGGAGCACTCTAAATATTTAAATGACTCCCTCCTTCTCATCTTCAGTATCAGCTTAAAATCCATCTCTAACTAAAATCCCAAACAAAAATAGCTCTCCTATTCTCTGTCCGTTTTGATAGCACTGTGTTTACATCTATCACAGCATTTATCACAATGTATAGCTATTTTATTTGAAAAAAAATTTTGTTTACTTTACTTGTGTCCTCTGCTAGAAAGAGATGTCTTTCTCACTGTTGTATCCCTGCAGCACCCAGCCAATGCTTAGCACACTCTAGTAAATGTGTTGTATGAATGAATGACTGTTATACAGAACAGACTGAACTGGAGAGACTGGAGGGAATTATAACCAAGACTTCTAATGGTAATTTAGGTGAATTGCTGAGGGCTTGGGTTTTAGTGGTGGCAGTGTCAATGGAACAGAAAAGGATGAAGAGGAATCAAAGGAAAAACCAACACAAATTGCTGTGTGACTAAAGTGGGGAGTCTGGGTGAAGGGGATGATAGTGGTTTGTAATTAACAGATCAGTAAAGAGGATAGAAGAGTTGGTGTTTTGGAGATAATGATGAGTTGGGATTGATGTGTGTTGAGTTTGTGGTGATAGCAAGACTTTCATGTAGAAATATTGAGGAACAGTGGCTTGGATTAGAGCACACAATTGAAATTATAGATTTGGGAATCAGTTGGGCCCAGGTGATAAGATGAAGCCATAAAAATGGATGATCTACAGAGAGAGAGGGTATATATTGATAAGAGCAAGGGGAAAAAAAAGAGAAGCCAGATATGGAAACCAGGAGTAGGTAGAGAGGGAGGAGAACCAATTTAATACAGGGCTAAGGAAACCAGGAAGTTTCAGAAAGAAGAAAGTTTAGCTTGACTGCTGCTAGTGTGGGTATTCTTTGTGATATGCATTTGAAGCTTCTGAAATGTTACCTTTCCTGAAGGTTATAAAATGGTGATATTAATATCTGCTTCATAAGGTCGCTGTGAGGATTATTAACATACTATGCTAAAAGCAGTTAGTGTAGTTGCTCTTTTTAGTACGTGTCCATTAAACGTTTTGAAGTGAAATATAATACAAGACAGTACAGTTAAGCATCAAGAAGGCATTAAGGAGTTTGTAGAGGAAGAAAAGGCGTCTGAGCTTGCTGTAGCATCTTTTCTTTAGAGATATATTCTTTTTAAATGTTCCAGTAAGTTAGAATTGTACTAAAAGCCTATATAGAGATAACATTTATGAATTTATTTTGAAAAGTTTTTAGTAGGAATTTTCTGATCTGAAAATATACAGAATCATAGCAGTACAATGGCGGTTCATCTGTTAATGCTTCTTAACCACATCCTTTTACTGAAGTTATTCCGGAAGCATTTATAATGCAGGTGCTCCTTTGAAAGGCATTGTCCTTTAAAATGGGTTGAGACTAAATTCTTATTTAACATTGAAATGAAATGAAGGTATATTTAAAATGGAAATATAGTTTTATATGTCAAATTGTACTAACTGCTTAGAGTATTTGACTCTTGGTAGTGGAACTTGGTCACAGGTAGTGTGGAGAAATTCCAGTTCCTTTTTGCAGTTGCCACAGGATTCTGTCTCCAGATAATCAAATAAGAGAGCCATTTACACAAGGGGAAGTGGGAGCTTTCCTGCATTCCTTGTCATTATCTTTTTGTTTAGGGAACTTTGACAGGTTAGCTGGGCTGTTTGGTTGTTCCATAGCTTGCATGACCAGTCTTTTTTTTTTTTCCTCCTATCTTAACATGTATTATTATGGAAAAAAGTAACTTATTGTTGCCTTTTCATGATCAATAGCAGTCTATAAGTAAGAGTAGTAGTTTGGAATAAAGGGTAAGGTAAAAAGGCCGGTAGGCAAGGAAAGAAGTATTTAAAAATGAAGGAGGGGAAGGGAAAAAGTAGCTGAGAGATAATTGGTGAATAGAGCTTTTAAAGTTTATCTTTCTCTGCCTTGGGGTTTCAACTTGCTGTGAATTAGCAGTTGAAAATTGCTTTGCCAATAGCATATAATTGGTGACTTTAAGGGTTATCTGCTACCTGGAACAGACATAATTTCTTAAAATTCAGATATAACTAAGTTTATACTTTCTTACAGTTGGTCGTAGAAGTTTTAGCGTTAGGTGGGAGGATAGGGCAGGGAAAGAGGATTATGTAGCAGGCACTGTACTAAGTGTTTTATGTATGACTTTGTTTAATCTTCACAACAACCCTGTAAGTAGATGTTATCAAAGCACAGAGAGGTTAAGTAACTTGCTCAAGGTCACACACATAATAAATGTCAGAGCAAGAATTCAAAGTATGATGTTTCTGTCTTGTAGTTAATCTTTTTTTTTTTGTAGTTAATCTTTTATTCATCTCTTTGCTTCATTTACAGTTCCATTCAGTCACTGGGTCCTGTTGGCTTTTAAAAAAAAAGCTTTATTGAGATATAATTCACATACATACAGTTCACCCATTTAAAGTATACAATTCTGAAATCAACCACAGAAAGAGAAACGAGGAAACAAGGATTACGTGGAGACTTAACAACATGCTACTGAAAAACCAGTGGGTCAACAATGAAATCAAAGAGGAAATTTAAAAATTCCTTGAAATAAAGTATACAATTCAGTAGCTTTTAGTACTTGCAGAGTTTTGCAACCATCACCACATAGAACATTTACACCACCCCTCAAAAGAAACCCCACTCCTGTTGTCACCCTCTGACCTCCCCTACCCCTAGTCCTTCTAGACAACCATTAATCTACTTCCTGTCTCTAGATTTGTTCGAACGTTCTGGGCACTTCATATAAATGGAATCATATAATATGTGGTCCTTTGTGGCTGGCTTCTTCCACTTAGCATAATGTTTTTAAGGTTCATCCATGTTATAGCATGTATTAGTACCTTATTATTGCATGTATTAGTACTTTATGACTCATTAGTACTTTATTATTATTGCTGAATAATATTCTGTTGTATGGACATACCAAATTTATCCTTTCATCAGTTGATGGACATTTGGGTTGTTTCTCCCTTTTGACTATTATGAATAATACCGTTACGAACATTCATGTATAAATTGTTTTATTGTGGTAAAATATACATAACAGAATGTGCCATTTTAACTGTTTTTAAGTGTATAGTTCTGTGGCTTTTAAGTGTATTCACATTGTTGTGTAACCATCACCACCACCTATTTCCAGAACTTTTTCATCTTCCTCAACTGAAACTCTGTATCAATAAAATACTAAATTCTCATTCTCCCATCCCCTCTGCCCCTGGTAACCACCATACTTTCAGTCTCTATGTAGTTGACCTCTCGAGGAACCTTATTTAAGGAGAATCATACAATATTTGTCCTTTTGTGATTGGCTTATTTCACTTAGCATAATGTCTTCACATTGTAGCACATCCTTTTTAAGGCTGGTAATATTCCATTGATTGTATATATCATTTTATTTACCCATTCATCTGTTGATGGACACTGGTTGCTTCTGCTTTTTGATTATTGTGAATAATGCTGCAGTGAATATGGGTGTGCAAATATCTATTCAAGACTCTGCTTTCATTTCTTTTGGGTATATACCCAGAAGTCGAATTGCTTGATTATATTTTTAATTTTTGAGGAACCCCAAACTTTTCCACAGTGGCTGTACCTTTTCACATTCCTACCAGTAATACACAAGGGTTCTAATTTATCCATGTCTTCACCAATACTTGTTATTTTCTGTTTTTTGATAGGATTAGCCATCCTAATGAGTGTGAGGTGGTATTTCATTATGGCTTTGATTTGCATTTTCCTAATGATTAGTGATGCTGAGCATCTTGTGCTTGTTGGGCATTTGTATATCTTCTTTGGAGAAATGTCTATTCAAATTCTTTGCCCATTTTTTAATTGGGTTGATTTTTTGTTGTTGAGTTGTAAGAGTTCTTTATATATTCTGGATATCAGTTCCTTATCAGATATGTGACTTGCAAATATTATCTCCCATTCTGTGATAGTATCCTTTGACGCACGAAAGAGTTTAATTTTTTTTTTTTTTTTTTGCGGTATGCGGGCCTCTCTCTGCCGCGGCCTCTCCCGTTGCGGAGCACAGGGTCCGGACGCGCAGGCTCAGCGGCCATGGCTCACGGGCCCAGCCGCTCCGCGGCACGCGGGATCCTCCCAGACCGGGGCACGAACCCGCGTCCCCTGCATCGGCAGGCGGACTCCCAACCACTGCGCCACCAGGGAAGCCCAAGAGTTTAATTTTGATGAAGTCCAGTTTATTTTTTCTTTTGTTGCCTGTACTTTTGGTGTTAGATCTAAGAAATTATTGCCAACTCTAATGTTGTGAAGCTTTTGCCGTGTTTTCTTCTAAGGATTTTATGGTTTTAGTTCTTCCATTTATGTCTTTGATCCATTTTGAGTTCTTTCAGTATATGGTGTAAGGTAAGGGTTCAGCTTCATTTTATGAATTTTTATGTGAATATATATATTTCTTTTGGGTGTATAGCTAGGAATGGAATTCCTGGGTTATATGGTAACTATGTTTGGCCTTTTGAGGAACTGCCAAACTATTTTCCAAAGTGGCTATACCATTTTACATTTCCACCGGCAGTGTATGAGGGTTCTAATTTCTCCATGACTTTTTGGTTTTAATTTCTCCACACTGTATTACCTTCTGACTGGCTGATTTCAAGTTTCCTTGGCTGACCTCTTTGGTGATAATTTCACAACTCTGCCTTTCTGCTGTCCCCTTTCACCAATCCATAACGCTGTTGGTTGTATTGTAAAAGTTTAGAGCTGAAAGGAACTATAGAGAATCATGGAAGTCAAACCATTCATTTGCAGTTGCTGAAACATAGAAGTTAAGAGATTTGACTCAAAGTTATACAGTGATAGTGTCAACACTAGACAACCTCCTATGTGCATAGCTTTCATTTTATTAAATTATGTTTCCTTTTTCTGTGTCTAAAACTCTTTACCTGACTGTCTTAACCAGGTCTCCTCCTCATCCTGTCCCCTAAAGAACAATCTAAAAGCAAGGAGTTGCATGCAGGTAATTTATTTGGCAGATGATCCTAGGGAACAAGAGTAAGGGGCCAGCGTGAATGAAATAAAAGAAGAAAAGCCAATACAAGAGTGTGTTATTGAGTTATTCAGTGCTGTGGCAATCAGGACTCAAACCCAGTGGGAACTTTTGAGGCTCTAGATGCTTCTCAGTTTGTCTGTTCAGGGATGGACAGGAGTAAACTGTATCATCTGTTCTTGTTCTCCATCAGTTGACGGTTGCCTCAGGGCAGGGTAAATTCTTTCTCCTTCCCTCCCCCATTTTAGGGCTGCACACGAGAGCCTGCCAAGTGGTGTCTCACTTCATGGCTTTAAAGAAGCTTTAGGGCAGAAAGAAAATGAATCACAGTGAACACTGTGGGGGAAGTAAGTCAGAACCTACCTGTAACTATTAGCCTTGGCTTATGACTAGTGTGGTAGGCAGAATAATGGCCTCCCAAAGATATATACATCCTAATCTTCTAAACCTGTGACTGTGTTACCTTGCATAGCAGAAGGAACTCTGGAGATAGGTTGATTTTTCTGAATTATCTGGGTGCGCCCAGTGTAATCACAAGGAGCCTTATAAGAGGAAGGCAGGAGGGTCAGTTTTAGAAAGAGAAAAAATGGAAAAACTATAAAATATAAAAGAAAGGTGAAATAATAAAACTATTATATAAAGGTGAAACATTTTAGAAACAATACGTTGAGTATAAATTTTGGAGAATTTGAATAAAATTGGCTCTGTTTCATTTAAGAAAAGAAAGGAAGAAAGAGATGTGACAGTGGAAGGCGGAGGTCATGATGACCTGGCTAGGAGCCAGGGAATGTGGGCAGCTTCTAAAAGCTGGACTGGATTTTCCCCTAGAGCCTCCTGAAGGAATGCAGGCTTTGATTTTAGCTCTGTATAACCTGTTTTGAACTTATTTCCAGAACTTTAAGTTAACAAATTTGTATTGTTTTAAGTCACTAAATTTATGGCAGTTTGTTACATAGCATTAGGAAACTAATACAGCTAGAATCAAAGGAGAGTTGGATTGCATGAAGATGAAGATTTTTCTGATAGAATCTGTGCCTTGCTTGCCAGCCTCTCCTTTGATTCTAGCTGTTTTAGGTTTTTGCTTCGTAACAAGTTACCACAAATGTACCTCTTGCTCTGCTCAGATCTGTTTGGACCCTGCATTGATTCTAATCCTTTGCTGAGTCACTGCAGCCTCAACTGAAATTTAAAAAGGGTTGTTGCTGCAAGCTGGTGCTACCTGCTGCTGCAACTGGTCTTGAAGCAGGGATTAATATTCATCATTTTCCTCTTTCACCACCCATTCTAGATTTCCCTTATGCTGGGCTGGCAGTTCAGCTGCTCTAGGTTGCTTGTGACCTCTAGACTTCCAAACCGGAGGGACTTGAGCCCTTAGTTGTCTTGCCCTTTTTGGGCCGTTGTTGCTACAATTTCCTGTTTCCTTTATTAGTACCAAGCTTGGAAAACAACCTGAGTCTGAGACAGACTGCTTCCTACCTACATTGTGTACAACAACTCCTAATGATAATGAGAGTCAGTAATCATTCCTAGTATATTTATTTCTTTGCCTGCTGGTCTATCAGCATGAGGAGGCCGAAGTGCCCAGGTAGTGGTTGTAGCTTTTTTTAGTGCCCATTCATTTAATTACATTTCAGTTAGTACAATTAGGTTTGCATTAGTTACGTTTCAACCAACACATTTGTGATAACCATCATGTAGGAAACTTTCAGGACCATGAGAAAATGTAAAAGGAGAGAGAGACTAGCCTAGGCCTAGCATTCAGGGATTGGGAAAGGTTTCTCTGAGGGAATTCTACTTACTTAGAGACTGGATGGATGAGTTGAAATTAAGCAGATAAAGAAGTGGGGAAGAACATTCCAGCAAAGAACACATCCTGCATCAAGGAGGTGCTTGATGCCCTCCTCCTCTGGAACCCTTTCTTCCGTAAACTTACATGGTTGTAGCTTTTAGTAGAACCCTTATTGTATCTTCTGGTAGAAGCGTTACCCTCAGGACCGTAGGAGAGCTTTTAAATTGTGGGTATGTGGGAAATCCAGATTCCACAAATGAGTTACTTGGATTGATGGTGAAAAGAGTTAGTTAGTCCAGCTTTTACTTCTTGGTTTCTGGACTCATGCATTCTAGATAATAGGGTTATAACACCATAGTTGTTGGGTCGTCCTGGAAGACCAGCAGGGCGACTGTTCAGCTGAGCCTTTAATATGCCATTCCATTATTTTGTTAGTCTGGCAGTTTCCTGGTGATGTGATATGTGGTAGGACCAGAGTATGCCATAGTCAGATGCTTATTATTATTTCTCCTTCCCCATTAGACAGGTCCTTTGGTTTGAGGTGAGGTTAAGATGGGTCTCATTTTGGTAAAGCAAACATTTTGAAACCATTGGATGGTGGTGCTGGGCAGAGATATTATACTGTAAATGTTGAGGGACACTTTGGGCAGGGAAGGCAATTCCATTTCTAGAGTAAGTGTCAGTTCTGCTCCCTCCCAGAATGCAAGGGTCCCAACCCCATTATACCACCTGTTTAGCTCTATGTCTGATAAGTTGCTGTTTGCATTCTGCGTTGATCCTAATCTTGCTAGAATTTCGTCTTTTTTAGTAAGGCTTTTTAATAACATTTTCTAAAAGTATGTTAATGATTTTTTTTATAATAGGGAATCTGATGAACAGAACTTCTAAGTTTTTTTTTTTTTTTTTGCACGGTACGCGGGCCTCTCACTGTTGCGGCCTCTCCCGTTGCGGAGCACAGGCTCCAGACACACAGGCTCAGTGGCCATGGCTCACTGGGCCCAGCTGCTCCGCGACATGTGGGATCTTCCCGGACTGGGGCACGTACCCGTGTCCCCTGCATTGGCAGGTGGACTCCCAACCACTGCGCCACCAGGGAAGCCAGCTAAGTTTTATGTAATCAACTGTATGATTCATTTATGAGGAATTTAAGAAAAGGCAAACTATAGTGACAGAGTATTAGTAGTTGCTAAAGGGGAGAGGATTGACTGTAAAGGGGCACAAGGGAACCAGAAAGTGGTGATGAAAATGTTTTAGATCTTGATTGTGGTGCGGGTTTCACAATTTTATACATTTGTCAAGACTCATTAAACTCTACACTTAAAATCAGTGAATTTTGTATGTGAATTCTATCTCACAACTGATTTTAAGGAAAGCAAAGGATTTAATGTACTCACTCGTCAATCTTTTCCATATTTATTTATTTTCCTTTATGGATTATGCTTTTTGATTAAGTTTGAGAAACTCTTCCCTTCTCTGGGATATTTTTTTCTGATTTTCCATTTTCTTAATTTCTCTTTATTTCCTTTAATGTCTTGAAATGTACACACGATTTGATTTAATCTGGTAGAGTAAGACACAGACATGGAAATGACTGTCATGAAGGAAGTTTTTACTCACAGTTCCTTAGAAACAGAAGCCACGCCACACCAAGGAGGCAAAAGGAGTCAAGGGGAAAGTATGGAGCCTTTATTGTGGTTTCTGTGAGAAGGATGAGTCAGGGTAGGCACGCTTGAGCAAGTCTGGGGTTGGATAGTTTGAATGATTTATAGCTCTGGGTGATAGGGGTGGTCTTTAGTTGTTTCTAGTAGTGGCCCTGGCATGATTTAGGGCAGGGAGAATATTGGCTTCGTATGTGAGAGGTTTTTTGATGGAGATGGTTGGGGATATGGGCTCTGGATTCATTGGTTGTACATCAAAGATGTGCTCTTGGGCTTACTGTTTGCTATCTCTAGGGATTAGGTAATCCTGGGAGGGACAGTCCTCTGCGTCTGAAAGGCCCTGCCATGTCAGAGCATTACAAAATATAGAAAATTTAAAAACATGATTAATGCAATTATGCTTTCTTTCTGTTTACTCTCATCTTTTTTCAGTTTTTGATTGAAAAAATATTAGTTAAGCATATTTCATCTATATTTTTGTTAAAAATGCATTAAAGCTATAAACCGAGATCCACATTTTGATAGCATAATACTTTTATTGTTGCTTGGTTCTTATTTTATCATTTCTATTATGATTTTCTTTAAAATTTTTTGCCTAGGAGTCCATTTTTAAGTTTCCAAACATTTCAAAGATGTTTTATTGATGATTTCAACATTATATTGTGGTCAGAGAAGGTGGTCTTAGATATAAGTTCTTTGAAATTTTTGTCTTTCTTTGTGACTCCACGATTGTTTTTTTAAAATGTTCCATGTGTACTTGAAATACCTCTCCATACCTATTAATGTTGCCATAATATTGTTTTGTCTGATATTAAGATCGCTACATCATCTTTTTTGTGTTGGTGTTTGCCAAAATATTTTTTCATTTATTTTCAGCCTTTCTCTCCTATAAGCAGCTTTAGTTGGATTTTGTATTTTATTTTTATATCAAATCTGATAACCTCTTATTATAATCTCTTATAAATGAACTAAACTCATTTACATCTAGTTTTTAAGTAGGTTTATTTTTCCTTGTTTTGTTTACCACTTTTTTTTTTTTTTACTTCTCTTTCTGTCTTTTGATGAATTGATAATTGAGTACTGCTCATAACTCAGTTTGTAACAAAGTGGGAATGTAGAATCTTACCTATTGACCTCATTGCCGCAGGTGACATATCCTCATGTGGCATCAGCCTCAGTCACTAGATCCTTGTGTGCCTAATATGCTAGGAACTGGTGATACAGTGATAAATATTGTTTCTATCTTAGTGGTAGTGATGGTATTCTGAAAGTAGATTTGGAAACTTTTACACTGCAAAAGTATGAAAGAAAGGAAGGGAGGGAGGGAGGGGGAGGGAGGGAGGAAGAAAGGAAGGAAGGAAGGGAAAAGAAAAGAAAAAAGTTGATGAGATGATAAGTGTGATTTTCAGGGGGAAAAAAAGCATGTGTTTCTTTTTAATAGCAAAATAGGTACATATATATCCTATACAATCTTTTGGCTTTGTCATATTAACCTTTCTTCACCAGTATCTTCAGAGACCCATATAATTTTAATAATTAGTTGAATTAACAAATTTTGAACTAATTTTAAAAAATATTAGAATGGGTAATATATGCCTGTTGTATAAAAGCAATGATAAGATAAAATAGAAAGATTTTAAAAAAAGAAAGCCTTGTTAAAAAATGAGATAAATTTATCTGTGGAAGTAGTGGACTAGGAGTACAGCTTGCAAAGTGGGGTTGAAGCCTTGGCTATGCCAGGTTTAGATATGGAAATAGTTGAGGTGATCTTTAATTCATGTCTTGTAAGATCATAGAGGCTGACAGAGTCACACGTGATACTGGAGACCAGAGTTAAGGACACTGGGTAAAAACCAGATGTAGGGGTGGGTTGCCTTACTTGTTATAGGAGGCAAGCTGCAACTGACTACTACTTGAGAATAAGACTTACATGGTCACATCTTAACTCCAAAGGAGGCTTAAAATATAATTTTTTATTGTGTTTGCCATGTGGTGAGCCCAGTTGGGGAGTTCTGTTACTTAGGAAGAAGAGGACAAATAAAGAGGTAGACAACTAATGGATTCTGCCATATGGAGGTACGGAAATTATAAGAACTGTACAAGAGGTAGATGCGTAGAGAAGGGATTGACTAACTCTGCTCAGAGATGTCTGGGGAAGTGATGCAAAGAAAACAAACATGAAAAAAATAACAAACATGAATGAGATCATAAAGGATATTCCGGAGTTTGCTGAGTGAGGAAGGGCATGCTATATTGAGGACTGGAACACCATGTGAAGGGAGCTGAAAGTTATGATGTTGATTCTGTGAATTTAATTATCACATGCATGTATTAAGGTGCCAAGGATACAAAATGAAATGAGACTTTGTCTAGTTCATCTAAGAACTTGCTGTGTAGGGAGACATTATTTAAGCAGCCTGTTTCAGTGACAGGACACTGAGTGCCTTAATAAAATAAATAAAAGGTTGTGTAAGAGCACAGTGGAGAGGCACCTAAGTCAGCCTTATCTGATGATAAGAGAAATGACTCTTGAATTTAGGTTCCAAAGAAGGAGCAATACAGAGGTAAACATCCTTAAAGGATGCCAAATTTAGGGAGCAGAACATGGATCTTTATGTATGGGTAGAGCATAGGTGGAGAATATGGAAAGATATGACTGTATGAAGGTGTTTTTATCCTGAGGGCTAGTAGGAACCATTGAGGGATTTTGAGTAGGGGAGTTAAAAGCTCAGATTACTCTGGCTGTAGTGTGGAGACTAGGTTGTTTAGAATTTAATAATTAAACAGAAAATGATAAAAAGGGAAACATTAGACCTAGAAAGTTTAAATGTATATAACTTTTCCCCCTGATTTTTAAAATTGTGGTAAAATACATATAATACAAAATTTACCATCCTAAACTGTTCCCTCAGTTTTATTGAGATATAATTGACATCCAGCACTGTATAAGTTTAAGGCTTATACAACATAATGATTTGACTTACATACATCGTGAAATGATTAGCACAGTAGGTTTAGTGAACATCCGTCATCTCATATGGGTACAACATTAAAGAAATAGAAAAAAATTTTTTTCCTTGTGATGAGAATTCTTAGATTTTCTCTCTTAACAACATTCATATATAACATACAGCAGCGTTAATAATATTTATCATGTTGTACATTACAACCCTAGTACTTACAACTGGAAGTTTGTACCTTTTGACTACCTTTATCCAATTCCCCCTCCCCTGACTCCTCTGGTAGGTACAAATCTGATCTCTTTTTTTCTGAATTTGTTGTTTGTTTTTGAAGTATAATTGACCTATAACACTATGTTCTTGGTATATAGCATAGTGATTCATATTTCTGTACATTTCAAAATGATCATGATAAGTCTGGTCATCTGTCACCATACAAAGATATTACATAATTATTGACATATACCCCACACTGCATATTTCATACCTGTGACTCATTTATTTTGTCACTGAGAGTTTGTACCTCTTAATCTCCCTCACCTACTTCTCTTCCCCCCACCCCTCCCCTCTGGTAACCACCTGTTTGCCCTCTGTATCTATGACTCTGTTTCTGTTTACTTATGTTTGTTCATTTGTTTCTTAGATTCCACATATAAGTGAAGTCATACAGTATTTCTTTTTCTCTGTCTGACTTATTTCACTTAGCATAGTACCCTCTGGGTCCATCCACATTGTTGCAAATGCAAGATTTTATCTTTTATATGGCTGAGTAGTATTCCTGTGTGTGTGTACGTGTGTGTGTGTGTGTGTGTGTGTGTGTACATTTATATATACCACATCTTCTTTGTCCATTCACCTGTGGGTGGTCACTTAGTTTGCTTCCATATCTTGGCTCTTGTAAATAAATAATGCTACAGTGAACATAGGGGTCCATATGTCTTTTTGAATTAGTGTTTTGATTTTCTTCAGATAAATACCCAGAAGTCGAAATGCTATGTCATAGTAGTTCTATTTGTAGGTTTTTGAGGAACCTCCATATTGTTTTCCATAGTGGCTGCACCAATTTACATTTCTCCCAACAGTACATGAAGGTTCCCTTTTCTCCACATCCTCACCAATACTTATTTGTTGTCTTTTTGATAATAGCCATTCTGATAGCTGTGAGGTGATTTCTGAGTAAAGTCCTGAATCTATGTTTGAATAAAAATTACACATGGAGGGCATGAGAGAGAAGTAGAATTAAGTGCAGCAGTTAACGTGAAAGATGCTCAAATGTTATGAATAATTGCATGTTAAATAAGTCTTGGATTTCAGGTGACCACAAGTTTGGTGTATGTCAGGAAAATATGGTTCGTAAAAAGTGATGATGCAACCTAAACCTTATTTATACTGTACATCATGGGGAAAATGATAGTTCCGCTGTCCCCTGTGCTGTGTTTACTCGTTTGGGAATATGTACAACTTGGAGTGACACTTTTAGGGCATACAGTAATTAGAGTGTACTAAAGAGTAAGGAGTGGAATAGTGAGCACTTAACATAATGAAAAAATTTAAAAACACAATACAGGGACTTCCCTGGTGGCTCAGTGGTTAGGAATCCACCTGCCAGTGCAGGGGACATTGGTTTGAGCCCTGGTCCAGGAAGATCCCACATGCCGCAGAGCAACTAAGCCCATGTGCCACAAGTACTGAGCCTGCACTCTAGAGCCCTTGAGCCACAACTACTGAGCCTGCATGCTACAACTACTGAAGCCCGTGTGCCTAGAGCCTGTGCTCCGCAACAAGAGAAGCCACTGCAATAAGAAGCCCGCGCACTGCAACGAAGAATAGTCCCGCTTGCTGCAACTAGAGAAAGCCCACACGCAGCAACAAAGACCCAAAGCAGCCAAAAATAAAATAAAATAAATTTCTAAAAAATAAACAAAAAAACACAATACAAATCTGGCCTTGTTTAGCCCAGAAA
This sequence comes from Globicephala melas, assembly GCF_963455315.2. Lineage (NCBI taxonomy): Eukaryota > Metazoa > Chordata > Mammalia > Artiodactyla > Delphinidae > Globicephala > Globicephala melas. Next base: position 128,028,993 of record NC_083317.1, on the reverse strand, counting down.
ATTTAAGGGGAAACTTAGATTATAGTTTTGGTGCTCAAAAAAAGATTTTTCGATATTATCTTATTCAGTTCCCTTATAAGAAAATGGAGTTTCAGGGAGGTTGATATGACGTTCTCTGAGTCATAGCAAATGATAGAGCAGTGTCTAGAACCCAAGGATGTGGTTAAAAAGGAAATTGAATGCATCATAAGCATATTTTATTCACAGGGGCAATGAAGCAGGGCTGGGACTAGGGTGAGACAAGCATCTAAGTTGCCTAGGGTACAGAATTGAAGGAGGTACTCACTCTTAGGTGCAGATCTTGCACTTGCAAGATCCTTATTTATCAGCGTAATATATGAACATGGTTTAAATGGCAAATAGGGTAAGAGATACCTCCTAGCCCTACAGATTAGGGATAGCCTGAGGAAGCTAGATGGGGTGATGGTAGAAGAGAATTATCCCCTAAGACCTAGCCCTCTGTGTGCTCTCTAACAGTTTGCAAACACCTGTGGAGCATTGGCTTCACTTTATGTGAGAACAATGTAGGGTGTATTGTCTTCAGGCCTGGACTGGTTCCTATTCTCCTTTTTCCCTTGAATCAGATTTCAGAGAATGTAGATTTTCCTTTGTGCCTTTTTTTAAAAAATTTTATTTATTTGTTTATGTTTGGCTGCATTGGGTCTTTGTGGCTGCACCCGTGTCCCATTCATTGACAGGTGGATTCTTAACCACTGTGCCACCAGGGAATCCCTCCTTTGTGCTTTTAAAGCTGTGTTCACCTACACAACCACCTGGGGGTTCTCTCAAGCTTGGCTGAAAAGATAGAGAATCTAGACAGTCCTCTCATTTCCTCTACCTTAACAGGCCACATACCCAAATATGGACGCAATGTAGAGATAACAGTAATAAAGGCATGAGATAATCCAGGTGTTTTACTGTCATAGTCCAGTAAAACTGGTCTCTAGTTTCTGACTCCTGTTTTGTTTTTGAGGGTGCGGTCACCTAGTTTAGTTCCATTCTCCTTAGGAAAAGGACATGTTTCTTTATGAGAGTCCTTTTCCCCAGCGCTTAGGGGTTAGAGGCAGTCTAGGCTGAATAAAATCGCTCCTTCCATGTCTTAGGAAGATAATTTGTATTTCCCAGAAACTCCAGGATGGATGACACATGGAGTAGAAAAGCTCTTCTCCAACTATTAGTAGTTTCCTTTTTGGCATTACCCTTTGTGAGGAGAATGAAACCAGAATGTAACAGCCTCTGTCTTAGAACTAGTGAGTATAAACTTGTTATGCTGCTCCTCTGTCTGTCCTGTTTTAACCTGATACCAAGCTTGCCTTCTTAGGACCATTATATTTTTTGTTCTTTAGGCCTTTGGTATTCAAGGCAGGCCATATGTTTTTATATTACATTTTAAAATAGGTGTGTTCTGGCAGCTAAGAGTTTATAAAGTGGAAAGACAAGTAATTTTATTGGTCCAGTCAGAGGTAGCTAAATGTATAAACAGCAACACACTGGACCTAATTTACAGATGCAGCTGGCATAGTTTGTAATGCTAATTGGGAGCAAAATATGTTTAAAATAAGTCAGAATTACAGGTAAAATAATATTAACAAGAAATAGAACTTTCCCCACTAACCTGTAAGCTCTTCCAGGACAACTTTAGCTTTGTAAGCTGGTTCACTCACACTGTGCCTAGAACATAGAAGGACCTCAAAAAAAAACCTGGTAAATGTTTACAAGGGAAAGCTTGGTAAAATCAGTGATTTGGTTGTTTATAAGACCCACAATAGTGTTCAGTGTTAGCTTTCATTAAACCCTTTCCAAAGTGTACATGTACACGCACACACACACAGTTATTAAATTTGGAAGTATCTGTACTTGCTGGTATTAGAGTTTCCTTAATCCACATCTAGCTTTTTATATTCTTGTTTTTGTTCATTTTTCTTCCATCTGAAGTCTTCTTTCTTAGACTGTTCTTTTCTCCTTTAAATTTCATAGTCTTTTTTTTTCAGTCAGTTTGGTTCCCTGTTATCATCGTACACACATGTTGGCCCTATTAGTTTATTTTTAACAGAAAGGTAATTTTTTGCTATCTCTGAAATGAAGAATTCAGAGGTAGGTTCTAGATTGAGGAATGATTAGGTTTAAGGGCTCAAAAAATGAAATCTAATCGTTATTTGCCTCTCAGCTTCATTGCCAGGTTCTACATAGTGATGTTTACTCTGAGTGTACATGTTCTTAGGTTTAAGTCTGTTGGGAAAATGGTGTCATCCCAGTAACCCCATAGATATCCCAGAAGTCTTTCTGAATGAAGAACTTGAGTTTTAGGCCCATTCTCCAACTAGTCACAAGAATTAAGGGAATTTAATATTCTGATTTGGCCGTGCAAGAATTGCAGATACTATATCACAGTTGATGGAACTCCACCTAAAAAATGGTGAAATAGAATTGGGGGGTGGGGGTGGGGGTGGGGATGGAGAGGGTAGTTTCTCAGAAAGAAGTTGAGATAGTATCACAAAAAGAAGAGAGAATAGATGCTGGTACAGCTTAAAAGTTAGCTATTCAATATTATGATTGACTTAATTTTTGATTTTTAAGGGATCAGTGAGGCTTTCTAAATTTTTTAATTATCAAAATAGTATATGAGGGCTTCCTTGGTGGCACAGTGGTTAAGAATCTGCCTGCCAGTGCAGGGGACACGGGTTTAAGCCCTGGTCTGGGAAGATCCCGCATTCCACAGAGCAACTAAGCCCGTGCGCCACAACTACTGAGCCTGTGCTCCAGAGTCTGCGAGCCACTGAGCCCACGAGCCACGACTACTGATTCCCGCGCGCTTAGAGCCTGTGCTCTGTGACAAGAGAAGCCACCAGAATGAGAAGCCCACGCACTGCAATGAAGAGTAGCCCCCGCTCGCCGCAACTAGAGAAAGCCAGTGCGCAGCAATGAAGACCCAATGCAGCCAAAAATAGATTAAAAAAAAAAAGTATATGAACATCGTTTAAAATGTCAAATAATGCTAAGAGGCCTGTAACAAAAATAGCAGTCCTTTGCTCTCCCTTTACTTTTCCCACCCCTTTTACTCAAGAAGTAATCACTTTCAACTCTCCTAGCTGTTTCTAATGATACCAGATGAAGCAAGAAGAAACAGCTAAAAAAGTTGAAAGTGATTACCTCTTGAGGCAAGGGGGAGGAGAAAGGAGCAGAAGAGCAAACAACTGTTACTTTTGTTATAGGTGCCTTAGCACTATATAACATTTTAAGCCATGTTCATATATTACTTTGATAAGTAAAAACTATATAATGCCTGTATTATCTCTTATTCATTAAATTTTAGACATCTGCTGATTTTCTGTTAAGATAAATGAGGATATTCATTTTCTTAACCTATCTTTCTTGGCCCCATTGTCTTGATAAAATATAATCAGATTCAGTGTTTTCATTATTGTGACCACATAAACCATGTATGTATTGCTTACAGCTGACCCACCTCCTATGTTTAAATTTCTTTTCTTGTGTAACTTCATATTTTTTTCTTGAAATCTGTAAGAAATTTGTAAGATTCTCATTTAAAATTTTCTTTGTTTTCTTTGAATTTATAGCTAAACCTTCCCACACCCAACAACAGTTCTGTAAAATTCATACTTTGTTAATTTTTCACATAGTCATACCTGTCAGATAATCTATCAGGTTTTTTTTCTCTTTTTCCTGTAATCCTACTCCAATTTGGACTATTTATTGTAGACCTGTTACAGAGTTTAATTTGCTTTTCTCGGCATTCTGGAAGTCTCTTTGCCTTTCTTCATTGGTCCCCCTGTTTCCTAGGTCTAGTGTCTTCTTTTATCTTGCTTTATTCCTTTGTTTTGCTGTAGCATATTTTCCAGTTGTTTCCTGAATAAGGGTACATTGGAATTAAATATTTTGAGAATGCATGTCTGAAAATTATTTTATTCTTCTCTCATACTTAATTGGTAGTTTGGCTGTATATAGGAGAGTCATCATTTAATGGGTATAGAGTTTCAGTTTTGCAAGATGAAAATTGTTCTGGAGACGGATGGTGGTAATGATTGCATAACACTGTGAGTACTTAATGCCATGGAACTGTAGACTTAGAAATGGTTCAGATGATAAATTTTATGTGTATTGTATTAGTTTGCTAGGGCTGCCAATACAAAGTATCACAAACTGGGTGACTTAAACAACAGAAATTTATTGTCTCAAAATTCCGGAGGTAGAATCTGATCTGACATCAGTTGTCAGCAGGGTTGGTTTCTGGCTTGGTTGATGGTTGTCTTCTCCCACTGTCTTCATATAGTTTTCCCACTGAGTGTGTTTGTGTACTAATCAGCTCTTAAAATGACACTAATCATACTGGATTAGAGCCCACCCTAATGACCTCATTTTACCTTAATTACTTTGTTAAAGACCCTATCTCCAAATGTAGTTACATTCTGAGGTACTAGAGGTTAGGACTTCAGCATCTGAATTTGGAAGAGGGGTGAGAATTCAACCCAAAACAATGTATTTTACCACAACTTTAAAAATACATATAAAAATATGATTACAGTCAGTTTTTTACCCATTTATGTTTAGTTGTGAAGCACAATAAGGATTAGATCAGTTAATGTGTTTACATTTGTTGTATTAATTATGACATTAAATTCTTCATTATGTTACACTTTTGTTATAGATGGTGGTTTATACCATAATTGCTCATAATTTAGCAATCTTAGCAAGATTATCATATTGCTTTTACTTTAGCAGTAACATGTAATGACTTCTTTGATTTATATAAAATGCAGTATTCTTCAGATTATAAAATGGCAATACATTCTTATTGTGATCTTGGTACAGCTTATTGTAATTCAGAGAGTAATAAGTAAAATTTTGTGATACCTGACAAAATAATCATATAGGGAATAATGGCTTGTATATAAAAGGCATTAATTAAACAAGTTGTTGAAGAGATAGAGTTATAGTCTATTTTTTGAGAGCAGGATTTTTGCTTCATATGCCTTTCTTTACTCTCAGGCTTTAGCTCAGTGTCCTACTCTAATAACTACTCTATAAACGTTTGTTGAATGAATAAGTGAATAAATTTTGATATGCACAGGACTTTAGCTCTTGTCATTATCTTGTGCTTTCTCATATTGGGGATGTTTTCAAAGTGATATTTTCAAAAGTGGATAGGATAAGATGGCAATTTATTTGACCTGTCCTTTTAAAAAAAACGGGTAAGTAGTCTTTATTTCAGACTAGCCTGTAACTTTTTGTTTTCCTCATGGTGGGATTCTTATCCATGTTGTTTTATTAGTAAGAGTGTCTAGCAGTTAAAATTACTTGATGAGATAGTAGGTTTTAAAACATTGAATAGAATAAAATAATCTTATGAATTGCCTTGTCTTTTTGCATTACAGCATATTGAAGTTAGTTATTGGGGGATTTTCACCCCTTCATTGTTTACTGAGAGATCTGTAGCCCAGCCAGACTTCCGGAGCTCCTCACTTAGGTATTGACACTCTGCTGATTTTTATCAGAAACAGGAAGTTGTCAAGTTATGTGTTAAAGTACAGCAGATTCTAAAATTGCATTTGTATTAGCATGGGAGATTTCCCTTTAGAATTATTTTCTATCACTAGCTGGTTCTTTACTTTTTCCTAGGAATATAATAACTGGCTTCCCCAAAATGGTCATATTTATCATGATCTATATATTTACCTAGTAAACAGTGCCCTTCCTCATTGTTTACATATCATACACAATATGGTAAAATGATTTGATAAGATGATTGATAAAGTGACTTAGTGTCATTAATATATGGATACACTAAATGAATTTTTACAAGTAGGTTGGGAAGAACATGTTTTTAGCTGTTTGGCCTGATGTTATTCCCATATTTAGATTAGTAATTCTCTGAAGGTTCCTAAAGTGGACCTTTTAGGGAGTTTATAAGACCCAAACTGTTTTCATTAGACTGGGATGTTCAGTTTTCATTTCTACTCTGGTGTTTCCAGATACTGCATAAAACACAATGATATAAAGATGTCAGCATATGGAAGATATGCAAAAACTCAGTGACTGTATATTGGGTGATGATACAAAACCATATATGAGTAAAAATAGTTCCATTTAAGGCCGAACAATGAATGTTTTCTGCTATATATTTATTTTAGTTTACATACAACAGGATTCACACTTTTTGGAGTATGAATGGGATTTGACACATTCTTGGAGTTATGTAATCACTACCACAATATAAGTACAGAACAGTTCCTTCACCTTGCTCTCAAAAAAAAATTTCCTCTTGCTTTGTAGTCACTCTCTTCCCACCATTAACCTGTGAAAACCACTGATCTATTCTCTTTCCCTATAATTTTGCCTTTTCCAGAATGTCATATGTAGCCTTTTGAATCTGGCTCAGTGAGATTGCTGGGTCGCATGGTAAGTTATGTTTATAAGAAGCTGCCAGACTGTTTTCCATAGTGGCTGTGCTGTTTTGCATTCCAACAAGTAGTGTATGGATTCCAGCTGCTCTGCAGCCTCATTCACACCTAATATTGTCAGTTTGTTTGTGTGTTTCCTTCTTTCTGTCTTCCTGTTTCACTCACTAGCTTGTTGCTTTCTTTACCCCCTCCCTTCCCTTTCTTTCTTCACCTCCCTTCTCTTTTTAATCCATTTAATAGCTGTGTAGTGATAACATTTTGTGGTTTTAATTTGCATTTCTGTAATGACTAAGGATATTGAAGGTCTTTTCATATGCTTATATGCCATCCATATATCTTCTTTGGTGAAGTATCTGTTCCAACATTTTGTCCACTTAAAAATATTAAATATTTTAATATTAAATAATTTATTAATAATAAATTATTATTTATTATTAAATAATTTAGTGTGTGGAATCTCACATAGTAGTGGCTATACTGGCCTGACCCCCTTGGCTTTGGACTGGGAGTCTTTGGCCTGTTGAAACCCAGGTGATAGCCTCCTCTTTGGACACTGGGGAGGCAGCCTTCATGATTTCAGAATAGCCTTTGGGGTCCTTCTTTTCTTGTCATGAAGAATATCCCGAGATCCCAACTGAATAGCTTTGTGGTCCCATCCTGTAAAACCTAAGAAGGCTGACAATCTTCCTTCATTCTGTCCTGTCTCCTTCCAGTTCTGATTGCCTGTTTGCTGCTGGAGTGGCTGATAAAGTCTGATGTTCACACCCATACTAATCTCTTTATCAAGGGGTCCTTGGCCACAACCTTAGTGTTCTGTTCTGAACATAGTGCTTTCTCATTTTTTTTTAACATCTTTATTGGAGTATAATTGCTTTACAATGGTGTGTTAGTTTCTGCTTTATAACAAAGTGAATCAGCTATACGTAAACATACGCCCCCGTATCTCTTCCCTCTTGCATCTCCCTCCCTCCCACCCTCCCTATCCCACCCCTCTAGGTGGTCACAAAGCACTGAGCTGATCTCCCTGTACTATGCGGCTGCTTCCCAATAGCTATCTATTTTCTGTTTGGTAGTGTATAAATGTCCATGCCACTGTCTCACTTTGTCCCAGCTTACCCTTCCCCCTCCCTGTATCCTCAAGTCCATTCTCTAGTAGGTCTGCATCTTTATTCCCGTCTTGCCCCTAGTTTCTTCTGATCATTTTTTTCTTTCTATTGTTTTTGTTTTTATATTCCATATATATGTGTTAGCATACGATATTTATTTTCCTTTCTCTGACTTCACTCTGTATGACAGTCTCTAGGTCCATCCACCTCACTACAAATAACTCAGTTTTGTTCCTTTTTATGGCTGAGTAATATTCCATCGTATATATGTGCCACATCTTCTTTATCCATTCATCTGTTGATGGACACTTAGGTTGCTTCCATGTCCTGGCTATTATAAATGCAGCTGCAATGAGCATTTTGGTACATGACTCTTTGAATTGTGGTTTTCTCAGGATATATGCCCAGTAGTGGGATTGCTGGGTCGTATGGTAGTTCTATTTGTAGTTTTTAAGGAACCTCCACACTGTTCTCCATAGTGGCTGTATCAATTTACATTCCCACCAACAGTGCAAGAGGGTTCCCTTTTCTCCACACCCTCTCCAGCAATTATTGTTTGCAGATTTTTTGAAGATGGCCATTCTGACGGGTGTGAGATGATATCTCATTGTAGTATTGATTTGCAATTCTCTAATGATTAATGATGTTGAGCATCCTTTCATGTGTTTGTTGGCAATCTGTATATCTTCTTTGGAGAAATGTCTATTTAGGTCTTCTGCCCATTTTTGGATTGGGTTGTTTGTTTTTTTGATATTGAGCTTCATGAGTTGCTTGTATGTTTTGGAGATTAATCCTTTGTCAGTTGCTTCATTTGCAAATACTTTCTCCCATTCAGAGGGTTGTCTTTTCGTCTTGTTTATGGTTTCCGTTGCTGTGCAAAAGCTTTTAAGTTTCATTAGGTCCCATTGTTTATTTTTGTTTTTATTTCCCTTTCTATAGGAGTGGGTCAAAAAGGATCTTGCTGTGATTTATATCGTAGAGTGTTCTGCCTATGCTTTCCTCTAAGAGTTTTATAGTGACCGGCCTTACATTTAGGTCTTTAATCCATTTTGAGTTTATTTTTGTGTATGGTTTTAGGCAATGTTCTAATTTCATTCTTTTACATGTAGCTGTCCAGTTTCCCAGCACCACTTATTGAAGAGGCTGTCGTTTCTCCATTGTATATTCTTACCTCCTTTAGAAAAGATAAGGTGACCATATGTGTGTGGGTTTATCTGGGCTTTCTATCCTGTTCCATTGATCTATATTTCTGTTTTTGTGCCAGTACCATACTGTCTTGATTACTGTAGCTTTGTAGTATAGTCTGAAGTCCGGGAGCCTGATTCCTCCAGCTCTGTTTTTCTTTATCAAGATTGCTTTGGCTAATCAGTGTCTTTTGTGTTTCCATACAAATTGTGAAATTTTTTGTTCTAGTTCTGTGAAAAATGCTAGTGGTAATTTCATAGGGATTGCACTGAATCTGTAGATTGCTTTGGGTAGTAGTCATTTTCACAATGTTGATTCTTCCAATCCAAGAACATGGTATATCTCTCCATCTATTTGTATCATCTTTAATTTCTTTCATCAGTGTCTTATAATTTTCTGCATATAGGTCTCTTATCTCCTTAGGTAGGTTTATTCGTAGATATTTTATTCTTTTGGTTGCAGTGGTAAATGGGAGTGTTTTCTTAATTTCACTTTCAGATTTTTCATCATTAATGTATAGGAATGCAAGAGATTTCTGTGCATTAATTTTGTATCCTGCTACTTTACCAAATTCATTGATTAGCTCTAGTAGTTTTCTGGTAGCATATTTAGGGTTCTCTATGTATAGTATCATGTCATCTGCAAACAGTGACAGCTTTACTTCTTCTTTTCCGATTTGGATTCCTTTCATTTCTCTTTCTTCTCTGCTGTGGCTAAAACTTCTAAAACTATGTTGAATAATAGTGGTGAGAGTGGGCAACCCTGTCTTGTTCCTGATCTTAGTGGAAATGCTTTCAGTTTTTCACCATTGAGGACGATGTTGGCTGTGGGTTTGTCATATATGGCCTTTATTATGTTGAGGAAAGTTCCCTCTATGCCTACTTTCTGCAGGATTTTTATCATAAATGGGTGTTGAATATTGTCGAAAGCTTTCTCTGCATCTGTTGAGATGATCATATGGTTTTTCTCCTTCAGTTTAATATGGTTTATCACATTGATTGATTTGCGTATATTGAAGAATCCTTGCATTCCTGGGATAAACCCCGCTTGATCATAGTGTATAATCCTTTTGATGTGCTGTTGGATTCTGTTTGCTAGTATTTTGTTGAGGACTTTTGCATCTATGTGCATCAGTGATATTGGCCTGTAGTTTTCTTTCTTTGTGACATCTTTATCTGGTTTTGGTGTCAAGAGTGATGGTGGCCTCGTAGAATGAGTTTGGGAATGTTCCTCCCTCTGCTATATTTTGGAAGAGTTTGAGAAGGTTAGGTGTTACCTCTTCCCTAAATGTTTGATAGAATTTGGCTGCGAATCCATCTGGTTCTGGGTTTTTGTTTGTTGGAAGTTTTTTTTGTTTTTTTTTTTTTTTTTGCGGTACGCGGGCCTTTCACTGTTGTGGCCTCTCCCGTTGCGGAGCACAGGCTCCAGACGCACAGGCTCAGTGGCCATGGCTCACGGGCCCAGCCGCTCTGCGGCATGTGGGATCTTCCTGGACCGGGGCACGAACCCATGTCTCCTGCATTGGCAGGTGGACTCTCAACCACTGTGCCACCAGGGAAGCCCTGTTGGAACATTTTTAATCACAGTTTCCATTTCAGTGCTTGTGATTGGTCTGTTCATATTTTCTATTTTTCCTGGTTCAATCTTGGAAGGTTGTGCATTTCTAAGAATTTGTCCATTTCTTACAGGTTGTCCATTTTATTGGCATAGAGTTGCTTGTAGTAATCTCTCATGATCCTTTGTATTTCTGCAGTGTCAGTTGTTACTTCTCCTTTTTCATTTCTCGTTCTATTGATTTGAGTCTTCTCTCTTTTTTCTTGTTAAGTCTGGCTAATGGTTTATCAATTTTGTTTATCTTCTCAAAGAACCAGCTTTTAGTTTTATTGATCTTTGCTATTGTTTCCTTCATTAATTTTTCATTTATTTCTGATCTGATCTTTATGATTTCTTTCCTTCTGCTAACTTTGGGGTTTTTTGTTCTTCTTTTTCTAATTGCTTTAGGGTGTAAGGTTAGGTTGTTTATTTGAGATGTTTCTTGTTTTTTAAGGTAGGATTGTATAGCTATAAACTTCCCTCTTAGAACTGCTTTTGCTGCATCCCATAGGTTTTGGGTCGTTGTGTTTTCATTCTTATTTGTTTCTAGGTATTTTTTGATTTCCTCTTTAATTTCTTCAGTGATCTCTTGGTTATTAAGTAGTGTGTTGTTTAGCCTCCATGTATTTGTATTTCTTACAGATTTTTTCCTGTAATTGATATATAGCCTCATAGCGTTGTGGTCAGAAACAATACGTGATACGATTTCAGTTTTCTTAAATTTACCAAGGCTTGATTTGTGACACAAGATATGATCTATCCTTGAGAATGTTCCACGAGTACTTGAGAAGAAGGTGTATTCTGTTGTTTTTGCATGGAAAGTCCTATAAATATCAATTTAGTCCATCTTGTTTAATGGGCCATTTAAAGCTTCTGTTTCCTTATTTATTTTAATTTTGGATGATTTGTCCATTGGTGAACGTGGGGTGTTAAAGTCCCCTACTATGATTGTGTTACTGTCCATTTCCCCTTTTATGGCTGTTAGTATTTGCCTTATGTATTGAGGTGCTCCTATGTTGGGTCCATAAATATTTACAATGGTTACATCTTCTTCTTGGATTGATCCCTTGACCATTATGTAGTGTCCTTCTTTGTCTCTTGTAATAGTGTTTGTTTTAAAGTCTATTTTGCTACTCCAGCTTTCTTTTGATTTCCATTTGCATAGAATATCTTTTTCCATCCCCTCACTTTCAGTCTGTATGTGTCCCTAGGTCTGAAGTGGGTGTCTTGTAGACAGCATATATACGGGTCTTGTTTTTGTATCCATTCAGCCAATCTATGTCTTTTGGTGGGAGCATTTAATCCATTTAAGGTAATTATCAATATGTGTGTTACTATTATCATTTTCTTAATTGTTTTGGGTTTATTATTGTAGGTCTTTCTCTTCTCTTGTGTTTCCTGCCTAGAGAAGTTCTTTTAGCATTTGTTGTAAACCTGGTTTGGTGGTGCTGAATTCTCTTACCTTTTGCTTGTCTGTAAAGCTTTTAATTTCTCCGTCACATCTGAATGAGATCCTTGCTGGGTAGAGTCATCTTGGTTGTAGGTTTTTCTCTTTCATCACTTTAAATATGTCCCAGCACTCCCTTCTGGCTTGCAGAGTTTCTGCTTAGAGATCAGCTGTTAACCTTATGTGGATTCCCTTATGTGATACTTGTCGCTTTTCCCTTGCTGCTTTTAATATTTCTTCTTTGGATTTAATTTTTGATAGTTTGATTAATATGTTTCTTGGTGTGTTTCTCCTTGGATTTATCCTGTATGGGAGTCCGTGTGCTTCCTGGACTTGATTAACTGTTTCCTTTCCCATATTAGGGACGTTTTCAACTACAATCTTTTCAGATATTTTCTCAATCACTTTCTTTTTCTCGGACCCCTATAATTCGAATGTTGGTGCATTTAATGTTGTCCCAGAGGTCTCTGAGACTGTCCTCAATTCTTTTCATTCTGTTTTCTTTATTCTGCTCTGCAGTAGTTATTTCCACTATTTTATCTTCCAGGTCACTTATCCATTCTTCTGCCTCAGTTATTCTGCTATTGATCCCTTCTAGAGAATTTTTAATTTCATTTATTGTGTTCATCTCTGTTTGTTTGCTCTTTAGTTCTTCTAGGTCCCTGTTAAAACGTTTCTTGTATTTTCTCCATTCTATTTCCAAGATTTTAGATCATCTTTACTATCATTATTCTGAATTCTTTTTCAGATAGACTGCCTATTTCCTCTCCATTTGTTAGGTCTGGTGGGTTTTTCCCTTGCTTGGACATGTGCTGTGTGTTTTTCTGTCTTCTCATTTTGCTTACTATGTTTGGGGTCTCCTTTTCGCAGGCTGCAGGTTTGTAGTTTCTGTTGTTTTTGGTGTCTGTCCCCAGTGGCTTAGGTTGGTTCAGTGGGTTATGTAGGCTTCCTGGTGGAGGGGACTAATGCCTGTGTTCTGGTGGATGAGGCTGGATCCTGTCTTTCTGGTGGGCAGGTCCACGTCTGGTGGTGTGTTTTGGGGTGTCTGTGGCCTTATTTTGATTTTAGGCAGCCTCTCTGCTAATGGGTGGGGTTGTGTTCCTGTCTTGCTAGTTGTTTGGCATAGGGTGTCCTGCACTCCAGCTTGGTGGTCATTGAGTGGAGCTGGGTCTTGGCGTTGAGATGGAGATGTCTGGGAGATGTTCACTGTTTGATATTACGTGGAGCTGGGAGGTCTCTCGTGGACCAGTGTCCTGCACTTGGCTCTCCCACCTCAGTGGCACAGCCCTGACGCCTGGCTGGAGCACTAAGAACCTGTCCTCCACACGGCTCAGAATAAAAGGGAGAAAAAAAAGAAAGAAAGAAGATTAAATAAATAAAGTAAAATAAAGTTATTAAAATAAAAATATAATTATTAAGAAAAAAGTTTTTTTAAGTAATAAAAAAAAATGGACAGACAGAACCCTACGACAAATGGTAAAAGCAAAACTATACAGACAATATCGCACATGAAGCATACACATACACACTCACAAAGAGAAAAAGGGAGAAAAAAATATATATCATTGCTCCCAAAGTCCACCTCCTCAATTTGGGATGATTCGTTGTCTCTTCAGGTATTCCACAGATGTAGGGTACATCAAGTTGATTGTGGAGATTTAATCTGATGCTCCTGAGGCTGCTGGGAAAGATTTCCCTTTCTCTTCTTTGTTCGCAGAGCTCCCGGGGTTCAGCTTTGGATTTGGACCCACCTCTGCGTGTAGGTCGCCTGAGGGCGTCTGTTTTTCGCTCAGACAGGACGAGGTTAAAGGAGCCGCTGATTCGGGGGCTCTGGCTCACTCAGGCCGGGGGGAGGGAGGGGTACGGATGCGGGGCAAGGCTGGGAGGCAGAGGCCGGCGGGATGTTGCACCAGCCTAAGGCGCGCCGTGTGTTCACCCGGGGAAGTTGTCCCTGGATCCCGGGACCCTGGCAGTGGCGGGCTGCACAGGCTCCCCGGAAGGGGTGTGTGGATAGTGACCTGTGCTTGCACACAGGCTTATTGGTGGTGGCAGCAGCAGCCTTAGCGTCTCATGCCCGTCCCTGGAGTCCACGCTGATAGCCGTGGCTTGCGCCTGTCTCTGGAGCTCCTTTAAGCGGAACTCTTAATCCCCTCTCCTCGCGCACCAGGCAACAAAGAGGCAAGAAAAAGTCTCTTGCTTCTTCAGCAGCTCCAGACTTTTTCTTGGACTCCCTCCTGGCTAGCCGTGGTGCACTAGCCCCTTCAGGCTGTGTTCACGTAGCCAACCCCAGTCTTCTGTCTGGGATCCGACCGAAACCCAAGCCTCAGCTCCCAGCCCCCAGCCCCCGCCCGTCTTGGCGGGTAAGCAGGCAAGCCTCTCAGGCTGGTGAGGGCTGGTCGGCACCGATCCTCTGTGCAGGAATCTCTACGCTTTGCCCTGTTGCTGTGCTCTCCTCCGTGGCTCCGAATCTACCCCACCTCTGCCCCCCGCAGTCTCCGCCCACGAAGGGGCTTCCTAGTGTGTGGAAACCTTTCCTCCTTCACAGCTCCCTCCCACTGGTGCAGGTCCCGTCCCTATTCTTTGTCTGTTTTTTTTTTTTTTCTTTTACCCTACCCAGGTACGTGGGGAGTTTCTTGCGTTTTGGGAGGTCTGAGGTCTTCTGCCAGCATTCAGTAGGTGTTCTGTAGGAGTTGTTCCACATGTAGATGTATTTCTTATGTATTTGTGGGGAGGAAGGTGATCTCCACGTCTTACTCTTCTGCCATCTTAAAGCTCCTCTCATTTTTAAAAATATGGGTAGGCAGAGAATTTTTCAACTTAATATTTAAATTTCTGCTTCCCTCTTGATTAACAATTCCATCTTTATTTCTCTACTTGTGTTTTAGTATAAGCATTCAAGAGAAGCTAAACTTCACCTTCTGCAGTTTGTTTAGAAATAGCTTGAAGCAAATAGTCCAATTTCATCCTCAAAAGTTTTACCTTCCACTGAACACTAAGACAGGAACAATTTGTCTTCTTGGTCATTCTTACTAGAGAGTTATCAATTTTCTTGATCTTTTCAAAGAACATCCTTTTGGGGACTTCCCTGGTGGTCCAGTGGCTAAGGCTCCATGCTCCCAATGCAGGGGGGCCTGGGTTCGATCCCTGGTCAGGAAACTAGATCCCACATGCCACAACTAAGAGTTCGCACGCTGCAGCTGAAGTTTCTGCATGTCACAACTAAAAGATCTGGCGTGCTGCAACTAAGCCCCGCACAGCCCAATAAGTAAATAAATATTAAATATATGTATATTTAGGAAAAAAAAATCCTTTTGGTTTCAGTAATTTTTCTTTTATGTTCTGTTTCAATCTCATTGATTTCTGATCTTTATTAAGTCCTTCTTTTTCCTTTGGGTTTAATGTGCTCTTCCTTTTCTAGTTTCTTAAGGTGGATGCTTACATTATTGATTTGAGATCTTTTTTCTTTTCTAACATTTTGTTAGTAGCATTTTAATGCTACAGATTTCCTTCTAAGCAGTGCTTTAGCTTCATCCAGCAAATTTTCATATGTTGTGTTTTCATTCAGTTCAAAATATTTTCAAATTTCCCTTGAGAATACTCTTTGGCACATGAATTATTTAGAAGTGTGTTATTTAATTTCCACATATTTAGAGATTTTCCAGTTTTTTTTCTGTTATTGGCATCTAGTTTAATTCTTCATGGTCAGAGAACATATGCTGTGTAATTTCAGTTCTTTTACATTTATTAAGGTTGGTTTTATGGTCCAGAATATGGTCTATCTTGGTGAATATTCTGTGTGTACTAGCAAAGATGTATACATTTGTTGCTGTTGTTGAGTATAATGTTCAGTTAGATTCGGTTGGCTGATGTTTAGATCTTCTGTATCTTTCCTGCTTTTCTGTCTACTTGGTCTGTGTATTACTGAGAGTGGTTACAGTTCAGAATAATTGTGGATTTCTTTACTTCTTTCAGTTCTAGTAGTTTTTGCTTCATGTATTTTGGAACTTTAATTGTTAATTATATACATATTTAGGATTGTTGGGTTGTCTTGATGAATTTACCTTTTTCTCATTAACTCAGGTCTTTATACCTGATAATTTTCCTTGTTCTGAAATATACTTTCTCAGATACTAATATAGCCATTCCAGCTTTCTTTTGACCACTGTGTGCATGATCCTTTTACTTTTAATCTATATAGCATTATATTTAAAAGGGTTTTTCTTTTTTTTTTCCCCGGTACGCGGGCCTCTCACTGTTGTGGCCTCTCCCGTTGCGGAGCACAGGCTCCGGACGCGCAGGCTCAGCGGCCATGGCTCACGGGCCCAGCCGCTCTGCGGCATGTGGGATCTTCCTGGACCGGGGCGTGAACCCGTGTCCCCTGCATTGGCAGGTGGACTCCCGACCACTGCGCCACCAGGGAAGCCCTTAAAATGGGTTTTTGATAACAGTTGGGTCTTATTTGTTAATTTAATCTGATAGTCTTATCTTTTAAAAAATTATTTATTCGTTTATTTTAGGCTGTGTTGGGTCTTCACTACACGTGCGCTTTCTCTAGTGGTGAGCAGGGGCTACTCTTCGTTGCTGTGCGTTGGGTTCTCATTTTGGTGGCTTCTCTTGTTGCGGAGCATGGGCTCTAGGCGCGGGCTTCAGTAGTCGGTATGCGGGCTCAGTAGTTGTGGCTTGTGGGCTCTAGAGCGCAGGCTCAGTAGTTGCGGTGCACAGGCTTAGTTGCTCCGCGCCATGTGGGAACTTCTCAGACCAGGGCCCGAACCCGTGTCCCCTGCATTGGCAGGCGAATTCTTAACCATTGCACTGCCAGGGAAGTCCCTTGATAGTATATCTTTTAATTAGTATGTTTAGGTCATTTATTTTGTGTAATTATTGATATGTTTGAGTTTTATTATTTGTTACTCTTTGTTTCTTTTTTTTTTTTTTTGTGGTACGTGGGCCTCTCACTGTTGTGGCCTCTCCTGTTGCGGAGCACAGGCTCAGCGGCCATGGCTCACGGGCCTAGCTGCTCTGTGGCATCTTCCTGGACTGGGGCACGAATCCGTGTCCCCTGCATCGGCAGGCGCACTCTTAACCACTGCGCCACCAGAGAAGCCCACTCTTTGGTTCTTTTGGGTTTTGTTCCTGTTTTCCCTTTTCCTTCTTTTCAATTGAGTGTGTTTTTAGTATCCATTTAAATGTATATATTGGTTTTCATGGCTGTTATCTCTTTGTCCTTCTTTTTAGTAATTGCTCTAAAGATTATAATATACTATATACTATATATACTTAATTTTCCTAGTATATCTAGAGTTTGTATTTTACCACCTCAAATAGAACATAAAGCCTAACAACTGTATATAGGTCCCATTGCCCTCCCCACTTATATGATAATTGTCATATGAATTATACATATGGGTTGAAAGCCCCCCCATGAAAATATTATAATATTCCGTTTCAAGAGCTATGTTTTAAAGAGCTTAAGAGATGAAAATTAATCTTATACTTACCTAGATATTTCCCATTTTTGTTGCTCCTCCTTCATTCCTGAAGTTTCAGGTTTCCCTCTGATACCATTTTTCATTTAGCCTTAAAGCTTCCTTTACATTTCTATTAGAGCCAGCCTGTTGGCAGCAAAGTGACTTAGTTTTGATTCATCTGAGAATATCTTTATTTCATTTCATTCCTGAAGGATATTTTCACTGAATATAGAATTCTGGGTTGTCAGTTGTTTTCTTCCAACATTTTAAAGATATGGTTCATGGTTTCTGATGAAAAGTCCTGTAGTTCAGATTGCCCCCTATATCAGGATTTTTCAACCTTAGCACTTTGGACTGGATAATTTTTTGTTGTGGAGGCCTATCCTATTCATTATAGGATGTTTAGCAGTATCCCCATTAGCACCTCCCTCCTCCCCAGCAGTGACAAAAAATGACTCCAGACATTGTCACATATACCCGTGGATGTGAAATAACCCCCAGTTGAGAACCACTGGCCTGTATGTAATATGTTGTTTTTCTCTGGCTGCTTTCAAGATTTTTCTTTTACTTATGGTTTTTAGCAGTTAGATTATGATGTGCTTGGACATGATTTGAATTTATCCTATTTGGGGTTTGCTTAGTTTCTTGAATCTGTAAATTTATGCCTTTTGCAAACTTTCGGAAAGTTTCAACCACTGTTTCTTCCAAGTATTTTTTTGTACCGGTATCTTTTCTTTAGGGATTCCGAAGACATGAATAGTAGCTCTTTTGATATTGTCCCACTGGTCCCTGAAGCCCTGTTCGTTCTTTTTCAAAAATATTTTCCCCTTTCTGTTCTTCAGATTGGATAATTTTTATTGATCTGTCTTCAGGTTTATACAGTGTTTCCTCTGTTGTTTGTTGAATGGCACACTTTAAAAAGATATGTCCATTTCCTAATCCCTGCAATTTGTGAATATTACCTTATGTGACAAAAGGTGTGATTAATTAATTTGAGGATTTTGAGAGGAGGGTAAATTCCTAGATTATCTGGTAAGCTCTAATTCCAATGCCAAGTATCCTTATAAGAGTGAGGCAGAGGGAGATTTGCTAGACAGAAGATGGGGAGGCAGTGTAAACACAGGGGCAGAGTTAGAGTGATGCAGTCACAAGGAATGCTGACAGCTACCAAAAGCTGGAAGGGGCAAAGTACAGGTTGTTCCCTAGAGCCTTCAGAGGTAGTACAGCCCTGTCAACACCTTGATTTCAGACTTTTTGATTGTATCCTTGATTGAGACCTTCAGATCTCTGACAGAATAAATTTCTGTTATTTTAAACCACCCAGTTTGTGGTAATTCGTTATAGCAGCCATAGAAAATTAATACATCTGCCGTCTTGATTCTGCTATTCAGCCTCTCCAGTGAAGTTTTTATTTCAAATATTATGATTTTCAGCTCTACAATTTCCATTTGGTCCTATTTAATAGCTTCTCCTTCTCAGATGAGATTTATCTTTCCATTTGTTTGAGTGTTCACCTTTACCTCATGGAGCATGGTTATATTAGCCACTTTAAGATTTTTGATAATTCCAATATCTGGGTTATTTTTGGTTCGCATCTATCTGTTGGTTGTTTTTTCTTCCAATTCTTGCCCAAATTTTCCTACTTCTTGATATGTTGGGTAAGTTTGAGTTATATACTGGACATTTCTAGTATTAAGTTGTGAGAATTGGGATCCTGTTAAAATCCTTTGGAGAATTTACTGTTGTTTTAGTAGGCATCAATCTGATTAGATTCAAACCAGTTTTTACTTGGTTTTATGGGCAGTAGTTCCAATATCAGTTTCATTTTCTAAACCTTTGCTGTAGTATTTGAGTCTGTTTGCTATGTGCACCAGTCAGGGATGGTCTGGGCTTGGGCGGTGTTTATTTTGTATTTCCGTTCTCAGTGCCTTTGTCATGCTTCTTTGGAAATTCCATGCATGTCCAACTTGGGGGAGGGGAGTTTAGTACTTAAGTTGGTTCATAACTAGAATTATAGATATAAAAGATTCACAAGCTCGATACTAATTGAAGTGGTAAGGATAGATTTTATTCAATAAATACTACGACAGGGAAGAGAGTCCAGCATGAACTGAATTCAACTTTGCCAAAACAAAAGGCAGCAGACTTTTAAGAAGTTGGAATGTGCTAAGGGAAAGGCACAGAGCGGTGTTAAAGGGGATTGATCCATATGGCTAGGGCAACAAGGTTTGTAATTGGTACTTATCCAGAGGAGAAATAAACTTCTCTTTATAACAGAGGCAGTGGTGCAAGTTAGAGCAAGGCACCCACCAAAAGTTGGGCCCTTATCTTCCTACAGGGTCTGGGAACAAGAGTGAGAGTTATCTCCTTGAATGTTTGCATTTTAAACAGATGGCTCTTGGGTCCTTGAGAAGACAGTTTTAGGTGGTAGACAATTTATATCTCAAGGGAGCAGAGGAAGTATTTATAATTGCAAGCTTTCTAAAGTAACTGCTCTAAGAGGGAGTTCAGGGGCCTGTCTATCACCAAGATTTAGCTGGAACAAACAGTAAATTCTGGCAGCACTGAGCTTTCTCAGGCAGGAACTTAAGGGGGCTGGAGGGGTCATCTTAGGGATAGAGCCTTAAGCTATTAGAAACTATCCTAGTGTGTTCAAGTCTGTTAGTGTGAGTAATCATTTATAACAAGTCATTTATGCTGAGAGTCTGCAGTTTTTTGTTGTTGTTTGTTTGTTTTTGCAGTACGCGGGCCTCTCACTGTTGTGGCCTCTCCTGTTGCGGAGCGCAGGCTCCGGACGCACAGGCTCAGGGGCCATGGCTCACGGGCCCAGCTGCTCTGCGGCATGTGGGATCTTCCTGGACCGGGGCACGAACCTGTGTCCCCTTCATCGGCAGGCAGACTCTCAACCACTGCACCACCAGGGAAACCCCGAGTCTGCAGTTTTTATAGGTCAGGATTGAGGCCTAGTTAAGAAGAGGGTTCAGAGGAGCCTGACTAGAGTTTGGTCAAAGAGAGAGTCTTTGTCATAGATTACGTTCTTCTGCTCTTCTTTCATGGGAGTTCTCCAATATTCTCCAGCTCCCAGTGACCCCTTGCTTCCTTTGGCCAGAAAAATTGGCTTTTCTTATTAGAGTTTCAGTCTCGCATGTTGTTGCTCAGTTCTGGGCCTGACTGTGCCTGACTTCAGGGTGAAGAGGCTATAGAGAAAGCATAGGTGTCCTCTTGGGGTCTTTTTTTAAAATTATTTTTTAAAATTTTTTGGCCGCACCGCGCGTCATGTGGGATCCTAGTTCCCCATCCAGGGATCAAACCCGTGTCCCCTGCATTGGAAGCATGGAGTCTTAACCCTTGGACCATCAGGGAAGTCCCCTCTTGGGGTCTTAATGTATATGCTGTCTCCATCATTGTGTCAGCAGTGCAGATCTGCACTGAGGCTGGCCTTGGGACCGGACTGGGAGAGGGGGAAAAGAAGGAAAAAACCTCAGGAACTTAACCCACCCACTCTGGCTTTCAAGAGGCTTTTCCCCCTGTTTTTTGGCCAAATGAACTTCTCTTCCAAATGAGGTTCTTCCTTACTGCACCTTCCGCACAATTTCCCATTCTTCTTGGCTTTGGGTCATAGCTAGGAAATAAAGTGTGTGTGTGGTAGGGTGACCAAAAGGAAATTTATTGTTTGGTCAAATTTCAAAGGAAATTTGTGTATTCAACAGGATATTTATGTATTCGTCTGTTTTCAAGCTGATTTCCCTCTCCAATCTACCTATTGTATACTTTTCAGGGTCCTTAGGTAGCTGATGCTTTGCATTTTTTTTCTGGAGATTTTAGTTGTAAACAGTTTGAGAGAAAGTTTGCAGCAGGCTTACACTCATCATTCCTGAAATTTAAAATACTTAGGCCAGGACTTCCCTGGTGGTGCAGTGGTTAAGAATCCACCTGCCAATGCAGGGGATACGGGTTTGAGCCTTGGTCTGGGAAGATCCCACATGCCATGGAGCAACTTAGCCTGTGCGCCACAATTACTGAGCCTGCGTGCTAGAGCCCACGAGCCACAACTGCTGAGCCTGCGTGCCACAACTACTGAAGCCTGCTTGCCTAGAGCCTGTGCTCTGCAACGAGAGGCCACTGCAATGAGGAGCCTGCGCACTGCAACTAGAGAAAGCCTGCATGCAACAACGAAGACCCAACGTAGCCAAAAATAAATAAGTAAATAAATAAATTTATAAAAAATAAAAACAAAAGGTGAGTGGATAAACAAAAAAAATACTTAGACCAGTGAGTTTTAATATTTAAAACAGTATGGAAAAGTTCATTGATAAAGTTTTAGATTCCACATTAGAAACTAGTATTTAAGAAACTCTACTGCTTGTCAAGTTTTGGTGTAGTACCAAAAAAGAATCCACAGTTATCTGAAAAGACTCTTAAAATACTCTTCCCCTTTTCCAACCATACATTTGTGTGAGACCAGGTTTTCTTTTCAGCCAAAATGATGTTGTAATACATTAAATGCAGAAACAGATATGCGAATCCACCTGTCTTCTATTAAGTCAGACATTAAAAAGATTTGCAAAAATGTAAAATAATTCTATTCTTTTCATTAATGTTTTGTTTTAGAAAATATAATTTTCATAAAAATATGTTAAAATGTATTGGATTAAATGTGATTATATTTAATTGAATTGAAAATATCCTAACATTTTCTCACTTTTAATTCCTAATATGGTAAATATTGATAGATAGACCCAACCTAAACAAAAAAGCTCTTCAGTTTTTAAGTATGTAAAGGGGTTTTGAAACCAAATAGTTTGAGAATTGCTGATTTACTAGGTAATTGGTTTCCATGTATTTATAACTTGTGTATTCCTCTTCTGTTCCTTAATAGTCAGCAGTAATCAAAAATACATGAACTCTGGGGGGAGTGAAAAGAACATGCATTTGACTCCCAGCTTCAACCACTTATTTTCCAAGGCTGAAGAGCCATTTAACTTCTTAGTATCTGTATTATACTTGTAAAGTGAGGATAATACTTTAAATGATTGTTGTGAGGGAAATGCTAGGATATACCTGAATTACAGACATTTAGTAAATGTTCCTTGGTATAGAGTTACATATTTTTAGCAACTCTCAGCCTTTGTGACGGTGTAAAAACCTCTCATCTTAAGCCAGTAGGTGTTCTCCAACTTAGTCTGTTGATCCCTTTCCAATAAGGAAGAATGGTGTAATTTATGAAGATCCCAAGAACAGTAAATTTCATGTTGTCTGTCTTTAGTGACATGTTGAAATGATTGAGTTCTTTAATTCCAACTTGGTTCTGTTCTTGTGGTAACCAGATCAGAAAAGGCCAGAAGTATGATCAGCGATAGTGTCTAGGTCCAGTTTGGGAATGAGATTGGAAGTGAATTTGAAAAACAAACTGAGATCATGAAATAAGCCCAGGAGAAAAAGGCAAGCAGGATGTGAGTACTATAAAGTGGGACTGATGTCAAATCCGAGGTCCATGATGTTCATAGTATCAGAGGAGGGCAGGTAGTCAGTGAGGATCAAAATAGGTAGTTCAGATTTTATAAAGGAAATCCAACACTTGATGTCAGGGAGGAAATGGACACTGGTTGATGAGGCTCCTGGGTTCAGGTGCTAGGTACAAGGACAGAGAGACAAAAGGATAAGAATCCAGTTCCTGGAAGAAGAGTGGGGCCAAGGTCATCCCAGTGCAAATATTGTTAGTGTAGTTGCAAACATGGAGCTGAAGCTTTTGTAGGAGAATGTGGAATATTAATTGACAACCTTTACAGCCAGGCCTCTGGGCTGAATCAAAGTGCAATGGAGTCACTTCATATTTAATTTCTGTTTTTTGAACTAAACTTTTAGTCTCTAACCAAAAGAGAGCAAGAGAGAAATGGCTATTACAATAGTGCAAATGTTACTACCTGTAATTCTACTCTGAGCATCTGTTCCAGGGTAAGCATGAGATGGGAAGCATTTACTTTGTTTTCTCAGTTGGCCTCAATTGTTGTCCCTCTTGTAGTGTTAACATGTTAGTTTACTTTGTTACTTGTTTTTAAAGATGCATAGTTTTCCCTACTATCTGAACTCTAAGGTTAGCTCTTTTATCTGGTACTTAACTGAGGAAAATGGTCATCAAAGGAAAGCTGAATTATAAGTGGGTTTTTTTTTGTTTGTTTTTTGTTTTCGTTTTAGATTCCAATTGTTTAAATTCTGTGTAATTCTACTGTAAAGCTGATTTAGTTCTATGACAACTTACTACTCTTACATTTCTTTTTTTCTCTTACATGCCCCATGTTTCCTCACCCATACTTTGTGTTCTGGATACCAGTTCCTATTAGCTAGCTTTCAGTTGTTTTTCTCTTTTTATAGTACATTTAAAAAAATCAAGTAATACGTACCTATTGAAAAATATTCAAACCACACATATCTATGGAGTAGGGAATGAAAGTCTTACCAGTCTTACCACTCAGTGAGGCTACCACTGTGCAATTTGATGTGTATCCTCCCTGAACTTTTTAATGCATATATAAGCATATGTAGTAGGATGTTTTCAAAATACAATCATAATAAGCATATTGTTTTGAATTTGTATTTTTTGCTTAATATTTCTTGGACATTTTACCATACCAGTATTTATAATTAGGCACTCTTGGTGTACATTTCACTCCTGATTTTTCACATAAGCAGTGCTGCAGCAAACATTTTTACATAAATGACTTTGGGTACTTGAATCATTTTTGCCCATAGTATGTAGATTGCTGGTTCAAAGAAATGTGCATTTACAATTTTGAGCTGTTCTTCAAAAATTTTCTTCTCAAAAAGTACGATAACCAAATTAAAAAGATAATGACAAAATGGAAAAATTTATACCAAAGACAAAGGGCATATATTCCTACTATACAGAGAGCTTCTAAAAACTGAAAGAAGCCACACCATAGGAAAATGGTCAAAAGATAGAAACAAGTAGTCCACACAGAAAAACAAATGCAAATGTCCTTTAAATTTTGGGAAGGGTGCTCAATCTCACTGTAATAGAGAAACACAAATAAAAACTGCTCTGAAGTAGTATTTCTTATCTAATTGGCAAAAATCCAAAATATTGACTACATAGTTTCTTGGCAAGGCTGTGAGGAAATAATCACTCTCATATATTGTTGAGAATACAAAAAGATAAAGAGCCAATAGATAGGAAATTTGGCAGTATTCACAAAATTATATAAACCTTAAGCTTCATCTCAGCATTCTTCTATGACTCGAACCCAGAGGCACAGAAAACAGGAAAACAAAGTGACATGTATATGAGCACTATTGCAGCACTATTTAATACCAGAAGACAGGAAACAACCCACTGTCCATCAGTAAGGTATAGTTGAGGAAAGTGTGATACTTGTATAATGATGAAGTACTATGGTAACATAGGGCAGAAGTCTAGTACAGTATAACAAACAGGGTATTAATATTGATAGTCAAGATACAGAACATTTCCATTACCACAAGACTCCCTCTTGCTGCCCTTTTATAACCATGCATTTCCTTCCCACTCCTACCCTGTACATAACCCCAGGAAGGCATTAAATCTGCTCACCATTTCTATAATTTTATCATTTCAAGAATGTCAGATAAATGGAATTATATAGTGTGTAACCTTTGGGATTGGCTCCCCCCACCCAATTCAGCATAATTCCCTGGAGATACATCCAGGTTATTGCATGTATCGATAATTTTTTTCTTTTTATTGCTAAGTAGTGTTCCATGGTATGGGTATACCACAGTTTGTTTAACCATTTGCCTGTTGAAGGACATCTGGGTGGTTTACATTTTTTGACTTCACAAATGAAGTTGCTGTAAACATTCATGTAAAAGTTTTTGCATGAATATAAATCTTCATGTCTCTGGGATAAAAGCCCAAGAATACAACTGCTCACTTGTATGGTGGTTGCATGTTTAGTTTTACAAGAAACTGCCAAACTGTTTCCCAGGGGTCTGTACCATTTAAAATTCTCATCAGCAAAGTACGGGTGATTCAGTTTCAACATATCCTTGTCAATATTTGGTATTGTTACTCTTCTGTTTTAGCCATTCTGATAGGTGTGTAGTGATGTCTCAGTGTGGTTTTAATTTGCATTTTCTCAGTAGCTAATGATGATGAGCATCTTTTCATGTGCATGTTTGCCATCTATACATCTTCTTCAGTTAATGTCTCTTTATGTCTTTTGCTTGTTTTCTAATTGGAGTTGTTTTTCTACTGTTGAGTTTTTCCTTTTATGGATCTTACTTTCAGTGTCAAGTTTAAGAACTCTTTGCCTAGCTCTGTGGTCTGAAGGTTTTATTCCATATATTATTCTAAAAGTTTCAAGTTTTATATTTAAGATTGTCATCCAGTTTGAGTTAGTATTTGTATAAGGTGTGAGTTTAGGTTAATGTATATTTTTTTTGTTTGCCAATTTTGGTCTCCATTAGCTCTTGCAACATTTGTTGACAAAGCTGTTTTCCTCCATTGAATTATTTTTTGCACCTTTGTCAAAATTCAGTTGGGCATATTTGTGTGGCTCTATTTCTGGGTTTTCTGTTCTGTTCCATTGATATATGTGTGTATCCCTTTGCAAATACAGTAAGTCTTGGCTTACTGTAGCTACATAGTAAGTATTTCCCCACTTTATTCTAACTTTTAAAAATTGTTTTTGCTATTCTAGTTATTTTGCCTTTCCATAAAAATTATAGAATAATAATTCTATATATACAAAAGTTTTTGCTGGGATTTTAATAAGAATTACATCACCTGTATATCAGTTTGGAAAAAATTGACACCTTTACTGTGTTGAATCTTCCATTCCATAAACACTATTATTTAGATCTTCTTTGATTTCTTTCATCTGCATTTGTAGTTTTCAACATATAGTCCTCTTGATGTTTTGTTAGATTAGCACTTCTTTCATTTTTTTCCTTTTATTATAAATGGTATTACTTTTAATTTCGGTGTCCATGTGTTCATTTCTAGTATATAGAAATACAGTTGCTTTTTGCAGGTTGATCTTATGTCACAAATTTGGATAGATTTTATTTTCATTTTCATTTCAGTGTAAATGAACTTTCCTTGAGACTTCTTTGACCCATGGATTATTTAGAAGTATGTTCCAAATATTTGGAGGTTTTTCTATTATCTTTCTATTGTTGATTTCTAGTTTGATCCTGTTGTAGTCAGAGAATACACTTTATAATTTCAGTTTTAAATTTGTTGAGGTTTATTTTATGGCCCAGGATATGGTCTATCTTGTTATTTGTTCAGGGGCACTTGAAAAGCATGTATATTTTGCTGTCGCTCATTGGAATATTATATAAATGTTGGTTAGATCCTGTTGGTTGAATGTGTTATTGTTTTTTGTTTTTTTTTTTTGCGGTACGCGGGCCTCTCACTGTTGTGGCCTCTCCCGTTGCGGAGCACAGGCTCCGGACGCGCAGGCTCAGCGGCCATGGCTCACGGGCCCAGCCGCTCCGCGGCATGTGGGATCTTCCCAGACCAGGGCACGAACCCGTGTCCCCTGCATCGGCAGGCGGACTCTCAACCACTACGCCACCAGGGAAGCCCTTGATTTCTTTTACATCTTTGCCGATTGTCTGGCTGATGGGTAATAAAAGTCCTGGCACCTTAGTTGGTCTTTACTTACACCACCAGGCAGAGATGTTGTGGTGCCCCATTATAGCCTCTCAAGGGTAGAAAATCTAGGTTTCCTTCTTGGTCTTTGCTGGCATGGGTGGGGCCCGTTTTTTCTGCAGCATTTGACTGGAGTAGAGTTTTTATTGTCTAAAAAGTTTTCTGTATTGCTAAGCTGTCCCTTTTTTGATCCATTGTCTGGAGAGCACTGGGTTTTGTTGTTTTTGTTGTTTTTTTCTCTGCCTGTTGGTGTGTTTAGCTTGCCAATCTTCAAGTCTAGGATATACCAGGCAAAAAGAAAACCTAGGGGATTCACCACTATGTTGTTACTTGGGTCCTGAGTTTCCCAGCTGATTTTCCTTCTCTTTACCTTTCAGAGTTTTCTTTTGTTTGATTCGTATGTAATATCCAGGGTTTTTAGTTCTACTTAGCTGGAGAAATAGAGAAAAGTACAACTACTCTGTCTTCCTAGAAGTCAAGGTTGTCTGTCTAATTTACTTTTGTATATAGTGTGAGGTAGGACACTTTTTTCCCAAATAGATAGTTAGTAGTCCTAGTATCAGTTATTGAATAACTCATTCTTCTCCAGTGATTTGAAATGTCACCCCTGCTAGATATGAAATTCTCATATTTTTGCATATTTAAAGACACATAGTAGAAGTTCGCTGACTTGCCTAATTAACTGACTAAACCCCTTTATTTCCATTATGAAACATATAACCTGATACCCTTGACATATTTCTACTCTCACCAATTGAGTTGAATCTGCTTACCAAGAATTAGAGGTATTGTATCTTTCAGGTGTGCTTCTTACTATAATCTTGTATATTATATAAATTAACAAAAATAGTGCTGAAAGAAAATTGCTTTTGTGAAAACAAAGTTGATTGCTTTGGAAAGACTTACAAAGAAGTCACTTAAAAAAATTACTTGCTTGTGAATTAGGCCTGGGTGAGACCACTGTAAATGTTTAGGGGGAAAATATATACAAAAATTCATTTTGTGTTAAGTGGTTTGAAGTACTCCATCTATTTCAAAAAGACCTAAATTAGAAGAACTCATAGCTAGTATATTAGAGAAGAGGGCTTCTAAAGCCACCTGTATGTAGGTGTATCTGTTTCTGGACCTTAATCTATATTCTACTGGTCTATTTGATATTCTATACCAATATCATATTCTTTTAAATTGCTTTAATATTTTAGTGCATTTTGATATCTGATAGGGTATGTTTGCCTGTAGTGGGAATTTCAGCTGAAAAGAACAAAACCCAACTAAAACTGTCTTAACGTAATAAAGAAACACATTAGTTCAAGGAACTGGAGGTTTAGGGGGCAGTTTTTAGTACTTATTTTAGCAGATCTGGCTCTATTTCCCAGAAGCTCTCCTTTCATTTGTCAGCTTCATTCTCCAGCTGGTGACAAGATGGCTGCAGGCCTCACATCTGTCCATGACAAAATACAAAGACAGTCTTTTACTACGTTTCTCAAGAGCCAGTCATCATTACCCTGAAGTTGCTAGCATAGTTTTCCTTGCATCCCATTGGCCTTAAGTGGGTTAATATGGACAAAACTAGCAAGGAAGAGATTGTCATGATTGGCTTAGATGAGTTCTCAGTCCTGCATGTACATTAGAATCACTTGGATGGCTTTTAAAAATAGTAATGCCTGAGTGACAATCCACACTGATTAGAATCTCTGAAGTAGGGGCCCCAAGCTCCTGTATTTTTTAAAAAGCTCCATAGGTGATTCTAAATGGAGGGAAAGCTTTCATTAACCCAAATACACCTTTGAAGCTAGAGTCATTCCCCCAAGTTGCATGGCTAAAATAATAATAATGAGGTGGCAACTATAAGGATAATTGGGATATTGTTAGGAAAAGAGAAAATGAATGCTGGATATACAACCTACCAACTATTATACCAACTCTTATTGTTGTTTTTTTTTTAAACAACTCTTATCATTATACTCTTTTTTTAAGATTAATTTTGTAGATTAATTTTTTAGATTAGTAAGGGGGTGGGAAGACAGGTTCCCACAGGAAGGAATCACAGTTGGTGCCCAAGTATCCCTGACAAAATCTCTCTGCTTTTCAGTGTCTCAAAAAGTCTATCACTTGTGATTTTTTACATCATGCACCAGTTATTATTTAGACTTGGTTGTACCCTTTTTTTTTTTTTTCCAATTTGGCTGCGCCTGGTCTTAGTTGAATGTAGCACGCCGGTTTTTTGTTGCGGCATGCGTGATCTTTAGTTGTGGCATGTGAACTTTTAGTTGAGGCATGTGGAATCTAGTTCCCTGACCAGGCATGGAACCTGGGCCCCCTGCATTGGGAGTGCAGAGTCTTAGCCACTGGACCACCAGGGAAGTTCTGGTTGTAAGTTTTTATTTGCAAGTAATTTCAAACAGAAAAATTGCAAGAATACAAATTAATTTTTCTGGTTTCTCCCTGTTCGTCATTTCTTGAATACCACATCGTCCTCTTTTTTTTTAACATTATTAATTTTGCTGCTGTATATACTTGAGTCATTATTTTAGAAGTCTGTATGGTAGGTTTTGAGACCTTGCAATAACCCCCCAAAAGTATCTACCTTGTAGATGTAAAAGTATCTACACTTGAATGCGAGGGCTTGTTGAATTCTAGATTAAAATGCATTTCCCTGAGTACATTGAAGAACTTGCTTCATCATTAAGAAAACAGAATCAGTATTTTGGATAGTCAATATCCAAAATCAGAAGCTGATTTTTTTTGCTTGCTAAACCAGGATGGCTCTTTATGTAAAATAGTCTCTCTGAAGAAAGCAGAGAGCTATTCTAGGTTCAGAAGTGACTTAGGTTTGTAACATTTCCTTTCTTTGTTCTAAAAGAGTTTGCATAAGTTGGATTTATTTGTTCTTTGAATTTTAATAGAACTTGCCTGTGAAACCATCTGGACCTGGTGTTTTCATTATGGGAAGATTTCTTAATGACTAATTCAATTTTATTACTTTTGTTATTTTAATTTTTCTGTAAATTTGTACATTTTACTTTTTCTCAGATTTATTGATGAAGCTTTTAATATTGCCATGTCTTTTGAATGTCTGTAGCATCTATAATTATGACTCCCCTTTTATTCCTGGTAATTTGGTGTGCTTTTTTTCCTTTTTAAAAAAATTTATTGAAGTATAGTTGATTTACAATGTGTTAATTTCTGCTGTACAGCAAAGTAATTCAGTTACACATATATATATGTTCTTTTTCATATTCTTGTCCATTATGGTTTATCATAGGATATTGAATACAGTTCCCTGTGCTATACAGTAAGACCTTGTTTATCCATGGTATATATAATAGTTTGCATCTGCTAATGCCAAACTCCAGTCCATCCCTCCCACACCCCCTGCCCTTGGCAACCAAAAGTCTGTTCTCTGTGTCTGTGAGTTTGTTTTGTAGATAAGTTCATTTGTGTCATATATATTGTATTTGTCTTTCTCTTTCTGACTTAATTCACTTACTGTGATAATCTCTAGGTCCATCCATGTTGCTGCAAATGGCATTATTTCATTTTTTTATGGCTGAGTAGTACTCCATTGTATATATATACCACATCTTCTTTATCCATTCCTCTGTTGATGGACATTTAGATTGTTCCATGTCTTGGCAATTGTAAATAGTGCTTCAATGAAGAGTGGGGGTACATGTATCTTTTCAAATTATAGTTTTGTCTGGATATATGCCCAGGAGTGGAATTGCAGGATCATATGGCAACTCTATTTTTAGTTTTTTGAGGGACCTCCATACTGGTTTTCATAGTGGCTGTACCAGTTTACATCCCCACCAACAGTATAAGAGGGTTTCCTTTTCCCCATATGCTTTCCAGCATTTGTTATTTGTAGACTTTTTAATGATTGCCATTCTGACCAGTGTGAGGTGGTACCTCATTGTAGCTTTGATTTGCATACCTTTAATAGTTAGCAGTGTTGAGCATTTTTTCATGTGCCTGTTGGCCATCTATATGTCTTCTTCGGAGAAATGTCTATTTAGGTCTTCTGCCCATTTTTTGATTGGGTTGTTTGTTTTTTTGTTATTGAGTTGTTTGAGCTGGTTGTATATTTTGGAAATTAAGCCCTTGTCGGTCACATCATTTGCAAATATTTTCTCCCAGTCCATAGTTTGTCTTTTCATTTTGTTTGTGGTTTCCTTTGCTGTACAAAAGCTTTTAAGTTTGTTTAGGTCCTGTTGGTTTATATTTGCTTTTATTTCTGTTGCCTTGGTACGATTTATGTCAGAGAATGTCTTGCATATATTCTCTTCTCAGAGTTTTATGGTGTCATGTCTTATATTTAAGTCTTTAAGCCATTTTAAGTTTATTTTTGTGTATGGTGTGAGGGTGTGTTCTAACTTCATTGATTTACATGTGGCTGTCCAGCTTTCCCAACACCACTTGCTGAAGAGACTGTCTTTTCTCCATTGTATTTTCTTGCCTCTTTTGTTGAAGGTTAATTGACCATAGGTATGTGGGTTTATTTCTGGGCGCTCTTTTCCTTTTTTCATTGATTAGTCTTGCCAGACTCTGTCCATTTTTTAGTCATGACAAAGAACTACCTTTTGTTTTGCTGAGCCTTTCTTCTATATCTTTGTTTTCTGTTTCATTAAATTCTGCTTTTATTTGTATTATTTCCTTTTATCTACTTTTCTTTATGTTCTTCTTTTCTAATTGAAGACAGATGATCAGTTCATTAATTTATTTTTAACTTTTATTTTTCTGATGTAACTATTTACAAATCTCCTTTTTATATACTCCTTTTGGTGCATCCCACAAAGTTAGCTATATAGTCTTTAATTTTACTTTTAAGTATTTTCCAAATTCTATTATGATTTCTTCATTGACTCATGAGTTTTTAGAAGTTTCTAAATATTAATATATAAGGTTTTTGAAAAGCTGTCTTTTTATTATAATTGTCAGAATATGGTTGTAGGGTGCCAAGTACATGAAAATGTAGAGACTTTTTTATGGCCTAGCATTTGATTGATTTTTGTATATGTTCTGTTTATATTCTTCTGTTTGGAAGTTATATTTGTATATGTTTATTACATCAAACTTAGCGGTTATGATGTCAGTTCTTCTTTAGCCTTACTAATATTTTGTCTCCTTAATTTATTACTGAGATAAACATGTTAAAAGTTCTCTATGATGATGATTTTGTCAATTTTTCCCTGTGGTTCTATTTTGGAGCTATATTAATAGGTACATATAAGTTTAGCTGTTATATATATTGAATAAAACCTTTTATCGTGGGCTTCCCTGGTGGCGCAGTGGTTGAGAGTCCGCCTGCTGATGCAGGGGACACAGGTTCGTGCCCTGGTCCTGGAAGATCCCACATGCCACGGAGTGGCTAGGCCTGTGAGCCATGGCGGCTGAGCCTGCACTCCGCAACGGGAGAGCCCACAACAGTGAGAGGGCCACGTACAGCCAAAAAAAAAAAAAAAAAAAACCCTTTTATCATGATGTAGTTAATTTCCTTATCACTAGTAATAGTTTTGCCTTAAGTTATTAATATAGCTACATCAGTTTTGTATTGATTAGCATATGCCTGGTATTTTAATTTTTTTCATATTTTTATTTTCAATCATTCAGTGCTCTTTGGTTCTTAGGTGTGTTTCTTTGGAAAAGCATGTAGACTACTACTAGTTAAACCTTATGTAAAATATTTTCTGTGTGGTTACAGTGCAGAAGCTGCTGAAAAATGGCAGAAGAAGTGGTGGTAGTAGCCAAATTTGATTATGTGGCCCAACAAGAACAAGAGCTGGACATCAAGAAGAATGAGAGATTGTGGCTTCTGGATGATTCTAAGTCCTGGTGGCGAGTTCGAAATTCCATGAATAAAACGGGTTTTGTGCCTTCTAACTACGTGGAAAGGAAAAACAGTGCTCGGAAAGCATCGATTGTAAAAAACCTAAAGGATACGTTAGGTAAGTTATTTTTGTATTAAAACAAGAATGACAGTACTTTCTTTTAAATGAATGCTGGAGCTTGGCTGTTTGTACTGAATTTTGGCAGCAGTGGGCAGAATCAACTAGAATATCCCAGGGCTGGGATTTCAGCTAGGCAAGGTAAATTTGGCTCATAGCAGGGATATTCAAGTCAGGTGTGTTCAAGGAGACCGGTGAAGGTCAGTTTCTGTAAATCTAGCTGGTGGATCTGGCCAGAGTTCAAGAGTCAAGCCAGAGTGATGCTGACAGTGGAACTTAACTCTCATCTTCTATCAGGGGCTCCTTGAACCATGAGTGCCTGTTGGAATTTAGACAGATTCTACATCTAATTGAGATAGGGATAAAATGAGTGAGATGCAGAATATCCTCCTTGTCATCAAGGCAACATATTTTACAGGATTGCTTCATTGCTTCATTTTACATCTAATGGCTTATATTTTGAACTGTGCTTTTAAAAACAAACTATCATTTTATTCTTATATTTGATAAAAGAGTTTTAAATTGTGCGTTACTGTATATTAGCATCTACAAAGCTTATCTCTTTCTTATTTTGTTTCTCTTTTTTCCTCTTCTTTCTTCCCCTAACTGTAAAGTTTGTTTGTTTTTACTGGCCTTCCGTTAGGGCTAGGGATAGGGGAACCTACTTCACATTGGGCTTGGCCAAGCTGTGATAGGAAGGAAATACGTGCAAA
Organism: Globicephala melas; assembly: GCF_963455315.2. Taxonomy (NCBI): domain Eukaryota; kingdom Metazoa; phylum Chordata; class Mammalia; order Artiodactyla; family Delphinidae; genus Globicephala; species Globicephala melas. The sequence continues at coordinate 127,995,459 of NC_083317.1, read as the reverse complement.
TGAGGCCTAGGCTGTCTCTCTCTCTCTCTCTCTTAATTCTCCTTGGCTGACAGGAAGGAATTGGGAGGGACAGAATTTCCCTCAGGTATTCAGGCAAGCATGCTGTTACTTAATAGTTTTTGGTATATATGTAGGAGAAGAAGTAAAATTTCTCCTTGAAAAAAGATAGTTTGAGAGTAATGTGGCATGATTGATGAATATGGAATATTATTGACTAACTGCTTTATATTAGTTTTTATTTCTTATTCAGCATTATTGTTATTCTATTATTCTATTAGAAAGGTCATTTAATAAATGGAGTTACTAATCTGAATTTTCACCATGATACTTAACTGCTTTAACTAGGTTTGCCTTTTTTTGAGATTTTAAGGTTTTGCAAATAAGGCCATTATTATTAGTTTTTAATAGTAGTTTTTAAATAGAAGACAATTCTCATATGAATGAAAGACATTTGGAAAGAGATTGTCCTTGAATAGCTGAAGAGACCAAAGTTACAACCAGGAATACTTGTGATTTTGTAAATACTGGACATTTATTTAAAGCATGTTGATTAGGTGTATTAGGGAAAGTTAAGGTAACTTCTGTCAAGAAAGTATGCCTCATAGTGATGAAGGCACAGAAAGGACTAGGGCCACACCTAGATAAACTTTTATGTTCCTTTTAAAAAGGATAGTGGTATCCTGAGAGGTATAGCAGATGTGACAGTAATTAACAAAAGATAGTGAAAAAACTAATATAGAGCAAAGAGGAAAAACACCCCAGTTTTAGATATGACTGCATATGAATTTTAAAAGCCTTATTAGATACAGTTTTTATTATTAATATTCCTGGGAAACCTTCCATATTATTTTCTGATATTATTGAGACAGTTTCAGCAAGACTATATCTATTTAAGTTCTAGGCTATCGCTGTAAATTTTATTAGTATATTACAGTTATTGCTGTCTATTCCAGAGGACTAGTGGTCTATAGTTAGACTGTATAATGATGTAAATCCAGCTTTTGCATCGGACAGCTTTCTTTCCTTTCTCAGAATTTCTGAATCCCTTTTTGGTAGGTAACTTAAATGTCCCATATAACTAATGGATTTTTTTCACAATGATTGATTGTGCTGATGGAGACACTGTTTGAAGGCTAAGAAAGAAAAGGAGAGAACAAAGGAAAGAATGAATACATGAATATATTTTCAACTGTTGAAAAAAAAATACACGCTTTAAAGCTTCTTCCAAAATAAATATGAATAGTAAGGTCATATTTGTGGCCATCATGATATACTTGTTTTATAGGTTCTGTTGGAGTTCAGGGGAAAAGTGTTTTGGAAGGAGAGAAGCCTCAGCAAACCTTTCTATTGCCTGGGTGTGGGCCAAGTCACATGGATTGGGTGTGGGGAGTTTCAATGTTGCAGAACCAGGAAGTTCACCGAGAATTATCCTGAGCTGTGTTAACAAACTGACGAAAGAGAGCACGGGATTTTTTTTCAGAATGGATTGGTTAAAGGTCTTTAAAGATTTTTTCAGTAAGTTAATCTGTTTATTAAATCTGTAGTTTTCTTGTAGTTTTTGAAATAAATTTTTCACTTTGTGAATTTAAAGGAAAACTATGGATAGAACATGGTGGGTTTATATAGGCTGGTGCTTTATATTGTTTATGAAACATAAGCTAAGTGATTGGTGATACATCAAATATCAATAGCTTTGACTTGATAAGTAATTAAAAAATTTTTAATATCAATGTTTAAATAACAGACAGGAAAAGGATATAAATGATTTGAGTTTGATGCAGTTAGTTCTTTGAACTTAGCATAGACATTTGAAGTGAATTACATAAATTGTAAACATATTAAAAACAGGAGGAGAAAAAGGCTTTAAGTGAGCAAGTTCCTTCATCCTCAACATTTGAAGTAACATGATATTGTTCTGGTGCTTTTTGCTTAGATTTCAGAGGACTGATGTAGAAGATAATGTTTAATAAAAGCATCAGTAAAGAGAATGTTTTGACTTAATGTCTGATTGCTAGAAATTGCTATTTTGGTTAATGTGAGACTTGATATTTTGAAATGAATTGTGAGAGCAGCTGCATACAAAGAATATGAAAACATTGACAGAAAATAGTGAATTCTTAGATTGTTTTTGAGTTCAGGTCATAAAGTAATTCTAATACTAACAAGAACCTCATCTGTGTATCTGCTGATAGCCTTTTTATACTCTTATGATAGTGAACTTGATTTGGTCTCTTTGAACAATTGCTCGGTGGTTCTAGGAAAATGAACAGAGGGATTGTTGTAGAAGTCTCTTATGTGTAAGGAGTCTAAGGAAACAAAAAGTAACCTGTCAAAAGATTTCGGGGCAAAGAGCAAAATGGAAAGGGAGTAAAAGCACTTTGTTGAAAAAAAAGTTGTAATATTAAGACTCATTCATTTCTTTAATTAACTTTGGTGGCCAAGTAAATCCTTTTAGAATATATCTCTTTTGTTTACTTTTTGGGGAGTTGTTAAAATTTTAGACCCATTTTGGGGGGTTAGTTTTCCTTTTAAAGAGCTTATTTATTCATTCATTTGTTTATCAGCATTTTTATTGAGAGCCTACCCACTGCAAGCCACACAAAAATTATAGAATGAAAAACTAACACTAACTGTCACAGAAGTTACATTCTGATGAGGAGGTAGGTGGTGGTTGTTACACTAACTGTCACAGAACTTACATTCTGGTGAGGAGGTAGCTGGTGGTTGTTATTTATTATTAATATTTCGTATCTGAGTTTGATATCTAAGTGATGTTGACCATAAATCAACTAGAAGTGGTATAAAAAGAATATGTTATATCATTGATACAGTGATTTAATATATACCATCAATACAGTATAAAATCTATAGAGTCTTAGAAAGTTGATAGTTATTTTTAAATACATGTGTAGACTGAGAGTCAGGATTTGAGATTTATAATCAAAATATTCCTTTCCTCACTGCCTACAGTAAGGCAGAATTTATATTTATTTAGCTCTGTAGCTGTTCACCAACCTTTTCCCTGAATGGCCTTGAAAAGTAAGAGGAAACAATATATGTGCTCCTTGTGTGGTAGCCAGAATACCCTTGAGAACAAAAAGGGCACATTGTTTTAGAGAAAGCAGAGAATAATAAAAAGCAGTAATTTATCTTCATATAAATCAAGTGAACAGATAAAAATACAAAAAAATTAAATAAAAACCTGTACTGGAAAGAACATCATTTATATGTATTTAGAATTCCTTTGTTCTGCTCCCAGATATATCACTTATAGGCCATGTGGCCAAGGGTATATAACTTTCCTAATCTTCTGTTCCTTATGTGTAAAGGCGAGAGTTGGGCAAGACCAGATGATCCTGGAAAGTCCCTTCTGACTCTGAAAGTCTTTAGTCCTGGTAAACAACTGATCAGTCTTACATGTGGTATAGAAATCAGGGGAAAGTCCATAAGGAAGAAACTGGTTTTGAAGAAGGAGGAACATAACAGAATTATAGTTCCCTAAAGAATTCGCAAGAATCAGTAATACTTTCTTAGGCCTCATTCTATTGAACACTTGTTTACTCTGATTTAGATGGAAGGGAAATGACATGCTTAAGGTAAAGACCTAATGATGGAAGTATAACTAGTACATTGAGTTCAGAAATTTATTTGAAAGCTAAAAACTGAGAAACAAGATGAATAGAAACAGACATAAATGTAAAATTCTACATTAAGTTTTTAAAAGGAATTGAAAAAGTTGCTGAGAATTTGTCTTGGCTGCAATTTACATGAGTGAAAGACTTAGTAGGAGCTGCTGTGATAATGTAGGTGCTAAAAAAAATATCTCAACGCTCTGTATGATGGCATTGATTCAAATCTACGAGGCACTCAGGTGAAGGGATGCAGTAGTTCCCTAGTGTGTGTGCTGGCCAAATAAAACATGACATCATCTATTCACTTTGGATAAATATACTTTAACAGTGATATTGAGAAACTCAGATGCTTCCAAATACTAGCATCAAGTATATCAAAGGATTTGGAAACCAGGTTACATAAAGAATAGTTATGGGTACAAAGATTTGCCTTAGGGAGAGGACAACTATCGTGTGAAGATGGAATATTTACAGTGCTTAACCAGATTCTTAAAAACTTTTGAGGAGTTAATAGTACATTGTTTTGGTCAAGAAACAGTGCTATAGGAAGAAAGAAGTAAGACTAGTGGATTGGAGTGAGGGGAAAACTATACTAATGCTTTTGGTTTTTTAAACAAAGCTAATGATAAAAATGACTGCCTCAGAGTTATGCACATCCTCAGTGCATATACCTGAGTATTATTTCCCTCCCAACTCTGAAAAAGTAAATGCCAGAAGCACTAGGAGGTAGGAAAGTAATAACCACCATTGATTGAGTGCCTGCTAGGTGCTATGCACTGTGCTGAGTGCTTTACATATAAACTTTAAAAAATTCTTTACAAAACTTTTCTGAGATAGGTACTTACTACACACCACCATTTCACAAACAAGGAAACTGGAGTTTAAAGAAGATTAAATAACTTGACCAAGATCAGATTAACCAGTAAGTAACAGCACTAAAGTTTAAATTTAGGGTCTCTTTTGTTAAGAGTTTCCCTAGTGCACACATTATAACTATAGAGTAGAGAAAAGATTAGAGTCAGATAAGTAATGGATTGAAAAGATTTGATGCAAAAGGGACTGATTAAAATTAGGAGGATTGTGGTGAACTAACTGTGAAGCTGGGAAAAATTTAGAAAAGATAATACATTGATCTGAGGGAGCCTGCTTGTTGTGGAATGATCTAATTGTTGCTGATTATAACGTACTTGAGAAATTAAGAGATACTGATACTTTACATTTGTATAATTTTGTAAAGTACTTTTGCATCTACTCTCTCATTGATAGCATGAGATTGGAAGGACTATTTTTAAGCAGAAACAAAGGGCAATAAACAGGCCCTTCTGGAAGATTTGTAAGCAGGGGAAAAAGCAAGCTATTGATTACGCATGCATTTGTCAGTCATTCACATGATAAACAGGACTTTGTTTTGTACAGAAAACAAATATTCTAAGCTTATATTCTTTCTCTGAACTATTTCTGGCCTCTAAGATTAAAATAGGTTGTTCTGGTGTTTTCCCATTAGGGCTTTAATTGTTGGGTCTGTCCAAAAATTCTTCACAGTTTTTTTGGACAAGGTTAATTAGTCTTAGACATTATCTTTTTCAGAATCAAAAGAAAAATATTTTTGAACTAGCCTTTATTTTCAGGTTTAGAATTTTATATTTGCTTATGTCAGTATTCAGTTTAATCAGTTTAATAAACACATTGATCATCTGCTGTATATATACAGTTCTAAGTAGTATAGGAAGTACAAAAGATCAGTGAGACATTAAAAATGCTTCTCTCTGGAAGCTTATGCTCTAGTAGATGGGCTTAAAAGACACAGGAAATGCTAGCATACAAGTACCTCAGAAGTACAAGGTGCTGGGGTACTTCAAAAAGGAGAGCTTATAATATCATTGAGGGTGACGATGGGGAATGAAGGATGTTGAAAAACATGAAGCAGAAAGATAAATAAAATAATAAAGTTGTTATTTGAAATGGCACTTCTTGAATGGGTACATTTTTGAAAGGCAGAAGTTTTAATGAGGTTTTGCTAAGAAACTAACAAGGTAAACTAAGTCATGAAGGTAGAAACATCTAATTCAGGGGATTTAAGTGGCCCATTCTTACTAAAATTTAGGGTAGTTTTAGTGCAGGGCGTTATAGAAAGATGCTTTTGTTTAACATTTACTCTGTGTACTGTACTATTACTTTATTTTATTCAGTTCTCACAACACTCATGGTAAGTGCTGTTTCCTCCATTTCTGAGCTCAGAAAAGTGAAATAGCTTGCTCAAGTTTCCACAGTTAGTAAGAAGCATACCTGGGATTTGAACTCAAAGGCTGTTTAAAGGTCTACACTGTTTTCTATAGTCTATACCAGGGGTGCCCAACCCCTGGGCTGCGGACTGATACCTGTCCGTGGCCTGTTAGGAACTGGGCAGCACAGCAGGAGATGAGTGGCAGGCCAGTGAGCGAAGCTTCGTCTGCTGCTCCCCGTTGCCTGAACCATCATCATCCCATCCACACCACCGCCCCGTCCTTGGAAAAATAAAATTGTCTTCCACGAAACTGGTCCCTGGTGCCAAAAAAGTTGGGGGCCGCTGGTCTATACCATAAGCCTGGAAAGGAAGGCTTGAGGACATTCTAGACAGGGCTGTAGATTCCAGGCAGAGTATTTCTCTTAATTTGTTAGGCAGGAGAGCCACTGTTGGCTTTTGAGCAATAGGGTCATGTGATTGTAGCTGTAATATAAGATTAGACTGGATGATGTGGATGATGGGTTGAAGTGAGATAGATTGGATTAGTAAAAAAAAAAACTAGTTAGTGGGTAGTGAAGGCTCAAGCACAACAACATAAGCCTGAACTAGCACATGAATAGTGGAAATGGAAAAGTGTTGGCATAAAGGACATATGGTGACTTTAAGGATTTGATGTGTGAATCTTTTAAGAAAATAATTTTTATGATGTAAAATTCATGAAGTTAACTGTTTTAAAGTGTACAGTTCAGTGGTATTTAGTACATTAACAATGTTGTGCAACTACCACATCTGTCTAATTCCAAACTATTTTCATCACCCAAAAGGAAACCCCATTCCCATTAAACAGTTGTTCCCATTACTCCTTCCCTTTAGTTCCTGGCAACCACTAATCTGCTTTCTGTCCATATGGATTTACCTATTCTGGCTATGTCATATAAATGGAATCATACAATATGTAACCTTTTATGTCTAGTTTCTTTCACTCAGCATACTGTTTTTGAGGTTCATTCATGTTGTAGCATGTATCACCACTTAATCCCTTTTATGGCTGAATAATATTGAATTATATGGGTATACCACATTTTGTTTATCCATTCATCTGTGGATGGACATTTGGGTCATTTACATCTTTTGGTTATTGTGAATAGTGAAGCTATGAACACTTGTTTACAAGTATTTATTTGAATACCTGTTTTCAGTTCTTTTGCATATATACCTAGGGATGGAATTATGGTAGTTCTGTGTTCAACATTTTGAGGAACCATCAGCTGTTTCCCACAGCAGTAGCACCATTTTACATTTTGACCAGAGGGGTTCTCCTCATCAACACTTATTTTCCTTTTTTTTTCGTTTGGTTTAATTTGGTTTTATTATAGCCATCCTAGTAGGATGTGAAATGGTATCAGTATTTCATTGTCGGAGTTCCCTGGTGCCGCAGTGGTTAAGAATCTGCCTGCCAATGCAGGGGACATGGGTTCGAGCTCTGGTCCGGGAAGATCCCACATGCCACGGAGCAACTAAGCCTTTGTGCCACAACTACTGAAGCCCGCGCACCTAGAGCCCGTGCTCCACAACAAGAGAAGCCACAGCATGAGAAGCCTACGCACCACAATGAAGAGTAGCCCCTGCTTGCCGCAACTAGAGAAAGCCCTCACGCAGCAACGAAGACCCAGTGCAACCAAAAATAAATAAAATTGATTCTTTAAAAAAAAAAAAAAGTTCATACGGTTTTGACTTGCATTTCCCTAATGACTCATGATGTTGAGCATCTTTTCATGTGCTTTTGGTTATTTGTACATCTTCCTTGAAGAATTATTTATTCAAGTCCTTTGTCCATTTTTGAGATAGGTTGTTTTCCGTTTTGTTCTTAGGTTCTAAGAGTTCTTTATATATGTTCTGGATAGAGACCCTTATCAGCATTATGATTTGCAAATATTCTTTTCTAATTCTGTAGGTTGTCTTTTCACTTTCTTGGTAGTGTCCTTTGCACAAGTGTTTTTTATTTTAATGAAGTACAGTTTATCTTTTTTTTTTTTTTGGTGTCAAATCTAAGAATCTGTTGCTATATCCAAGGTCATGAGACTTTTCCCTGTGTTATCTTCTGAGTGTTTTAAAGTTTTAACTCTTATATTTGGGTCATCTATCCATTTTGAGTTAATATTTGTATGTGGTATGAAGTAGGAATCCAACTTCGTTCTTTTGCCTGTGGATATGCAGTTGTCCCAGCATCATTTGTTGAAGAGACTATTCTTTCTTCCATTAAATGGTTTTGGCACCCTTCTCAAGGTCAAAGTCAAAATATATGGAGCAACTGGAATAGAATTGAGAGTTATTTCAGAACTCTCAATTATTTTCCATTGGTCTATTCCTCATTCCTTTTATGCCAGTACTACACTGTTTTAAGTACTGTGGCTTTGTAGTAAGTTTTGAAATTGGGAAGTGTGAGTCCGTCAACTTTGTTTTCCATTTTCAAGTTTGTTTTGGCTATTTGGGATAACTTGCGATTCCATATGAACTTTAGGATCAGCTTTTTCCATTTCTGCAAAAAATAGGGTGTTGGTACTTTGATAAGGATTACATTGAATCTGTGGATCACTTTGGATAGTATAGGCATCCCTTGGTATCTGCAGGGGTTTGGTTCCAGTACCCCCTGCAAATAACCAAAACTCAAGGTTGCTCAAGTTTCTTGTATAAAATGGCATAGTATTTGCATTAACCTACACACATCCTCCTATATACTTTAAATCATCTCTCAATTACTTGTAATACTAATGCAATGTAAATTCTATGTAAATAGTTTCTGGTGCATGGTACATTCACATTTTCCTTTTGGGAATTTTCTGGAGTTTTTTTTCCCCAAATATTTTTGATCTGAGGTTGCTTGAATCCACAGATACGGAACCCATGGATACCGAGGGCCAACTGTATTGCCATCTAAAAATACTAAGTTTTCAAATGCATAAACACAGAATGGGGGCTTCCCTGGTGGCACAGTGGTTGAGATCTGCCTGGCGATGCAGGGGACACGGGTTCGTGCCCCGGTCTGGGAGGGATCCCACATGCTGTGGAGTGGCTGGGCCCGTGAGCCATGGCCGTTGAGCCTGCGCTTCCAGAGCCTGTGCTCCGCAACGGGAGAGACCACAGCAGTGAGAGGCCCATGTACCGCCCCAAAAAAAAAAAAAAAAAAAAAACCACAATGTCTTTCCATTTATTTAGGTCTTCTTTAATTTCTTGCAACAATATTTTGTAGGTCAACAATATTTTGTAGTGTTTATTGTATAAGTCTTGTACCTCCTTGATTAAATTTATTTCTGTGTATTTTATTCTTAATGCTATTAAAAATTGAATTTTAAAAATTTCCTGTGACTTCCCTGGTGGCACAGTGGTTAAGAATCCACCTGCCAGTGCAGGGGACACAGATTCGAGCCCTGGTCTGGGAAGATCCCACATGCTGCGGAGCAACTAAGCCTGTGTGTCATGGCTACTGAACCTACGCTCAAGAGCCTGCGAGCCACAACTCCTGAGCCTACGAGCCACGACTACTGAAGCCTGTGTGCCTAGAGCCTGTGTTCTGCAACAAAGAGAAGCCACCACAATGAGAAGCCCATGCACAATGAAGAGTAGCCCCGCTTGCCACAACTAGAGAAAGCCTGTGCGCAGCAATGAAGACCCAACGCAGCCAGCCTGAATGAATGAATGAATGGAAGGAAGGAAGGGAGGAAGGAGCCCAATAAGGTTTGGGGGGTTAAGAGCACAGGAAAAAAAAATTTCCTTTTCAGATTATTCATTGCTAGTATATAGAAATACACTGATTTTTTTGTGTTTTTGTATCTTTCAACTTCGCTAAGTTATTGGTTCTAGCTTTTTTGTGTGTGAATTCTTTAGGATTTTCTATATAAGATCATGTCATCTGTGAATAAAGATTATTTTACTTCTTCCTTTCCAGTTTGGCTATCTCTTATTTCTTTATCTTGCTTAATTGCTCTGGCTAGCACCTCTCGTACAGTGTTGAATAGAAGTGGTGAAAGAGGGCATTTATGGCTTGTTCTTGATCTTAGGGGAAAAGCTTTCCGTCTTTCACTACTGAGTGTGATGGTAACCATGGTTTTTTCATAAATGCCCTTTATTTTGTTGAGGAAATTCCCTTCTGTTCCTAGTTTGCTGACCATTTTTATCATGAAAGGGTTTTTTATCACTTTTATCATGAAAATCCCAAATTGCTACTTGCAGTACTTTTGTGGACATTTGCCAAGGGCAAAAAATTTGAGTTGCTAGCAGAGGTCAAACAAGGTGACCTCTCATTTCAGCTCTCATACTGAAAATCAGTGTCCTTTTTGCAGTTTAATGCCGTGTGTGTGTGTGTGTGTGTGTGTGTGTGTGTGTGTGTGTGTGATTTTACTGTTTAAAATGGTGCCCAAGCATAGTGCTAAAGTATTGTCTAGTGTTCCTAAGTGTAAGAAAGCTTTGATTTGCTTTATGGAAAAAATATGTGTGCTAGGTAAGCTTCATTCAGGCATGAGTTTATAGCGTTGTTGGCCATGAGTTCAGTGTCAGTGAGTCAACAATTTATATTAAATAAAGTGTCTTTAAAGAGAAACACACATAACAAAAATGTTGTGAACAGAGTATCCCCTAGAGCAGTGGTTCAGTATGCTAATTAAGTATTCATGGTCACCTTATAGAACAGAACCACCATGAATAACAAAAATTAACTGTTGAGTATATTTATATCTATATTCATACAGGAAAGGATATTGGTCAGTAGTTTTCTTGTGATATCTTTATGTCTTTGGTATCTAGGTAATGCTGGCCTCATGGAATGAGTTATGAAATGTTTCCTTCTCTTTTGGTAGAAGTTTGAGAGAAAAATGTTTGGTAGAATTCAGAAGTCAAGTTATCTGGTTCTGGACTTTTATTTGTTGAGAAGTGTTGATTACTGATTCAGTCTTTTACTTCAGTCTATCCACATTTTCTGTTTCTTCTTGAGTCATTTTTGGTAGTTTGTGTGTTTCTAGCAATTTTTTCTTTTCATGTAGGTTTTCTAATTTATTGGCATATAGTTTGTAGTATTCTTTTATTTCTGTAAGGTTTCTAGTAATGTCCCCACTTCAGTTCTGATTTTAGTAATTTAAGTCTTTTCTCTTTTTTTTCTTGGTCAGTCTTGCTAAAGATTTGTCAGTTTTGATATTTTCAAAGGTTTCATTGTCTCTTTGTTGTTTTTCTGTACTCTTTGTATTTACCTCTGCTCTAATCTTTATTATTTCCTTCCTTCTGCTAGCTTCTGCTTGATCTTTTTTTAGTTCTTTAAGGAGTAAAGTTAGGTTATTGATTTGAGATTGATTTTCTTTTTTAATGTAAGCTGGTACAGCTATAAATTTCCCTGTGAGCACTGCTTTTGCCATAGCCTATAAGTTTTAGTATGTTGTGTTTTCATTTTCATTTATCTCAATGTATTTTCTAATCTCACCTGTAATTTTTTCTTTGACCTACTAGTGGTTTGGGTGTGTTGATTAATTTCCACATATTTGTAAATTTTCCCGTTTTCCTTTCTGTTATTGATTCTGAATTTCATTCCACTGTGGTCAGAGAAGATATTTTATATGATTTCAGTTTTGTGGTCTTTTGTTCTATCCATTATTGAAAGTGAGGTATTGAAATCTCCAACTATATCGTAGAACTGTCAATTTATCCCTTTAATTCTGTTAGTTTTTGCTTTATGTCTTGCCGCTCTGTTGTTAGGTGTGTATATATCTATAATTGTTAAATCTTCTTCATGGATTGACTTGTTATCAACATATAATGTCCTTTGTCTCCTGTAACGATTTTTGTCTTAAAGTCTTTTGTTACCATTTTCATGGAATGTCTTTTTGGATCCTTTCACTTTCAAACCTGTTTGCATCTTTGGATCTGAAGTTAGTGTCTTATAGATAGCATAGTGTTGGATCATATTTTTTTAATTCATTCTGCCAATCTTTACCTTTTAGTCCAACATTTCAAGAAATTACTGGTAGGAAAGGCCCTCTGATACTTTGCTGTTTGTTTTTTCTATATGTCTTATACCTTTTTCCCCCTCAATTCTTTTATTACTACCTTTTATAATTGATTTTTTTTCATATCTTAATTGAAGTATAACTGCTTTACAATGTTGTGTTAGTTTCTGCTGTACAACAAAGTGAATCAGCTGTATGTATACATATATCCTCATATCCCCTCTGTCTTGAGCCTCCCTCCCACCCTCCCTATCCCACCCCTTAGGTCATCACAAAGCATCAAGCTGATCTCCCTCTGCTATGCAGCAGCTTCCCACTAGCCATCCATTTTACATTTGGTCGTGTATATATGTCAGTGCTACTTTCTAACTTTATCCCAGTTTCCACTTCCCCTGCTGTGTCCTCAAGTCCATTCTCTACATCTGCATCTTTATTCCTGCCCTGCCTGCCACTAGGTTCATCAGTACCACTTTTTTTAGATTCCATGTAAGTGCATTAGCATACGGTATTTGTTTTTCTCTTTCTGACTTACTTCACTCTGTATGACAGACAGAGTCCATCCACCTCATTACAAATAACTCAATTTCGTTCCTTTTTATGGCTGAGTAATATTCCATTTGTATATATGAGTGATATCATCTTTATCCATTCATCTGTTGATGGACATTTAGGTTGCTTCCATGTCCTAGCTATGGTAAATAGTGCTGCAATGAACATTGTGGTGCATGTATCTTTTTGAGTTATGGTTTTCTCAGGGTATATGCCCAGTAGTGGTCTGGCTGGGTCATATGGTAGTTCTATTTTTAGTTTTTTAAGGAACCTCCATACTGTTTTCCATAGTGGCTGTATCAATTTACACTCCTACCAACAGTGCAGGAGGATTCCCTTTTCTCCACACCCTCTTCAGCATTTATTGTTTGCAGATTTTTTTGATGATGGCCGTTCTGACCGGTGTGAGGTGATACCTCATTGTGGTTTTGATTTGCATTTCTCTAGTGATTAGTGATGTTGAGCATCTTTTTGTGTGTTTGTTGGCCATCTGTATGTCGTCTTCGGAGAAATGTCCATTTAGGTCTTCTGCCCATTTTTGGATTGGGTTGTTTTTTTGATATTGAGCTGCATGAGCTGCTTGTATATTTTGGGGATTAATCCTTTCTCAGTTGCTTTGTTTGCATATAATTGATTTTTTTATGATGCACATTTGTTTTGTTCTCATTTCTTTTTCAGTGTGTTTAGTTTTTTTCTTAGTGATTACCCTGTGGATTACAATTAGCATCTTAACTTTAACAATCAAGTTTGAAGTAATGCAAATTTAGCTTCAATAGTATACAAAAGTCTGCTCTTTTATAGTTTTGTCTTTATACATTGTGTGCCCATTAACCTAGATTTGAAATTACCATTTTATATATTTGCATCTTAAATCATATAAGAATAAAAGAGGACTTACAAGCTAAAAATGTAACTGGTTTTTATATTTACAGTGTAGCCACCTTTACCACTGTTCTTCATATGACTTTAGTGACCTTTCATCTCAGCCTGGAGGACTCTCTTTAGCGTTTTTTGTAGCACAGGTGTAGTGTGACAAACTCCTTCAGTTTTTGTTTACCTTGGGAGTATCTTAACTTCTTCAGTTTTAAAGGACACTTTTGCTGGACATGGAATTCTTTTTTTTTTTTTTAACTTTATTAGAGTATAATTGCTTTACAATGGTGTGTTGGTTTCTGCTTTATAACAAAGTGAATCAGTTATACATATACATATGTCCCCATATCTCGTCCCTCTTGCGTCTCCATCCCTCCCACCCTCCCTATCCCACCCCTCTAGGTGGTCACAAAGCACCGAACTGATCTCCCTCTGCTATGTGGCTGCTTCCCACTAGCTGTCTATTTTACGTTTGATAGTGTATATATGGACATGGAATTCTTGATTGATACGTTTTTCTTTCAGCATCAGATTCTACCTTGTCCTTAGGGTTTGTTGTTGCTTCTTATTGTGGTTGTTTTGTTTGCTTGTTTAGTGACTTTTCTAAACTCTTTTTATAAAGTCTGTGTCATTGTGTGATCACACACATCTGTGTTCTTTTGCTTAGTTGTTAGCCAGTGTTTTGAGTTTTCTTAAACACGTGAAACCAAAAGAAAAGGAAAAAAAAAAACCTCTTTCAACACTTAGCCAGGCCATTTGCAACTCTTCCTTAGCCTTTACTTACTGCTTCTTCAGAGCTTGAAGGTCAGCAATAGGTGAAAGCTCAGGGTCTTCTCAGGCCTTTGCTGAACAAGTGCCGGTTCTGGCTATGTGTGCGGCTTTCTTGATTTTCTGGTATACACAGGGGCTTTTCAAAGCCCTTATTACCCCATTTGTGTCCTTACTCAAACTTTTCCTTCCTAGGATTTTTTATCTGTTTCTTATCCTAGTTGTTGTTTCTTCTACCAGTCTGCTGCATCAATTAAATGATTTCAGCAGAAAACATCCTAGCCCTGGGAATGCTCCAAGTCAGGTGAAACCAAGGCAAGTCATTGTGCCGGTCCTTCAGGTAGCTTCCAGATAGGTTGAAACGCACAATTACAATTCTTTGTGAATAAGATCTGTATTGTTCTGTCTGGCATTAGGAGTTCAGTTTGCTATCCTCACAGCCACCACTGATTTGGGATTTAAGAGATATTAGGCAGGCAGCTTAAAATGCTACAGTGCTCTCTTACTACAAAGCAGCAGCTTCTTTATTCCCTAAGCGTAGCTAGTTTTTATAAGTTTTTTACTAGATTCTGGAGTTCCGCAAAAGTTGATTTTGACGGTATTCGCCAGCTCATTGATTACTCTTTTGGAGGGATGGAACCCTAGAGTTCCCTGCTGTGCCAGAAATCCCTGATGTATGAATTTTTCATGATGATGATACATCATTAACCAGAAGGAAGGAAATTGGGAGGGAGGGAGTTAGTTGATTTATTGATCTTGGAGAGGTTATTTTTATTTGGACATGGAGGTTGTATTTGAGGTGCTGATGGTACATTCATTCTGTAGATGTCTAGTGACATTTGGAATTGTAATGCTTGAATTCCAGCTTAGAGCTACAAAGAGACCTTGGAACCTTCTATACAGAAGTTATAGAAAGTGAAAGTGTATGATTTCCTTGAAGCAGAGGCTAAGTCCAAGCATGGCATCTTGGGAAACACTTTCAACAAAGGAATCATTCACTTGTTCTTTCAGCAAACATTCACTTTGTTCCTGCTACTAGTATAGTTACTGCTAAGTGCTGGAGATACAAGGTAATAAGATCCAGCTTACTGCCCCCAGGAAACTCACTCTTATTAGATGGACAAGTAAGCAAGTACAATCCAATTTTGTAACAAGGTTTAGAGGAACCCAGACAGAAGAACACAAGAATATTTAAACAGGTCAGTAGGGAAAACAGGAGACTCTCGGGGAAATTAAAGAAGGAGAAAATGTTGTACAGAGTTATCTGTGATCTTGGTTGCTGTATAGAGAGTTTGAAAAGACCGAGGGCTCTAAAAGGGACTAATTTGGCAGTGAAGAGATGACAAATTGAGTAGTTTTGGTGGAGATAGAGAACCAGATTATAAGGCGTTAGGAGTGAGTGAGTGGTGAAAAAGTTGAAGGAAAAAGGGAAGACAGTTTTATAAAGAATGATGTAGTTAAAGAACAATAGCAGAGTTGAAGTAACTTTATTTTGGAATAAAAGCGATCTAAATGTGTTTTTAGACAATAGAAGGGAGTGAGTGGGAGGGGAACAAGGATGGTCAAGAGTCCCAAAAAGAGGCAGGAAAGATGGTAGGTATTAAGAACCCAGAAGGATCAGAGGTTGGGAACTTGGGAGAAGAAAAAGAGTAAGGGTAATGAGAAAGAATTTTGAGATAGTGAGAAAGTATTTGAGAAATTTTACCTAGGAATGCGTTAGTTTTCAAGTGAGCAGCGGTGAAAATGCCTGACTAAAGTTGCTGTAGCATACATTTGTGATGATAGTACCATTTGGTTATTTTTTTCATTCTTTTAACAAATATATATTAAGCATCTCCTGTGTACTAAGCACTGTATGAGATCCTTGGGATTATATCCATGAACAAAGTCAGCAAAAGTCTCTGCTGCTGTGGATATATTATTTTAAAATAAACATGAGGTAAAATAAATAGAGCAACCTGGGTCTTGGGAACTAAGAAAGCAAATGGGAGGATTACCTAGACTTAACTACAATTTTATATTGCATGTAAAATTGTGATTTAAGTTACTATTTTATTTCTATACAGCAAGTTAATAGAATCTCAGTTAATAAAGTAAGACAAGAAGAATATGGGTTTGCTGGAGCCTTTATAAGTCGTGAGGATGTAAAGAAAGAAAGAGAAAGAGTGAGAGGGAGGGAAAAAGGAAGGAAGGACGGAATTTGTTATCTTAGTTAAAAGGCTTGAAGGAATTACAGAATTGAAGATACTTTCTTAATAATGAATAAATTGGTGTTTTTGATTATCATTATTTTATATTCTCATTACCCTTTTTTATTTAAACAGGCATTGGAAAAGTGAAAAGAAAACCTAGTGTGCCAGATTCTGCATCTCCTGCTGATGATAGCTTTGTTGACCCAGGGGAACGTCTGTATGACCTCAACATGCCTGCTTATGTAAAATTTAACTACATGGCAGAGAGAGAGGATGAATTGTCATTGATAAAAGGGACAAAGGTGATCGTCATGGAGAAATGCAGTGATGGGTGGTGGCGGGGTAGCTACAATGGACATGTTGGATGGTTCCCTTCAAACTATGTGACTGAGGAAGGCGACAGTCCTTTGGGTGACCATGTGGGTTCTTTGTCAGAGAAATTAGCAGCAGTCGTCAGTAACCTAAATACTGGGCAAGTGTTACATGTGGTACAGGCTCTTTACCCATTCAGCTCGTCCAATGATGAAGAACTTAATTTTGAGAAAGGCGATGTAATGGATGTTATTGAAAAACCTGAAAATGACCCTGAGTGGTGGAAATGCAGGAAGATCAATGGAATGGTTGGTCTGGTGCCGAAAAACTATGTTACCATTATGCAGAATAATCCATTAACCTCAGGTTTGGAACCATCGCCTCCACAGTGTGATTACATTAGGCCTTCACTCACTGGAAAGTTTGCTGGCAATCCATGGTATTATGGGAAAGTCACCAGGCACCAAGCAGAAATGGCATTAAATGAAAGAGGGCATGAAGGTGATTTCCTCATTCGTGATAGTGAATCTTCGGTAAGTTGGTTTTCAAAGGTAAATGGAAATAGAACTCTGAGTATTAAAAAAATAAATAGAAGATTAGAGAAGTTAAGTGGCTTCCCTAAAATTAACCAGGTAGTATATTTGTTAAAATATGTAAAGTTTCTTAGTGAAAGTCAGTGTTCTTTCCAAGTGTATTTATTTTTAGTAATATATAGCCCTACCCTGTATTATTTAAAAGCCTTGTCCTAGTACTGTTGGTTTTGCCTTCCTGAAATATTTTCTTTTGCATTAAACTGAAAAATGGAGAAAATTGAACACTGGTTTCTTCACTGAGAGTAAAACAATGCAGTAGACTAAACTGGGAAAACATTTCTTAAATTGCATAATGGATACACTGTCATCCTTACAATAAAGGAAATCCCTGAATTTAAAAAATTGATATTTGGTTTTTTTATAAATTGCTTGTTTGGACGTTGGAATACACTATTACATACCTCAGAAACCCATTTGAACATGCACTCTGTATTTGAAGTGCATTTGCAATAAAAGATAAATTCTGTTCCAATACTAGTAAAACAATAAAACTGTAAAACCATAAAAATTGAATAAGAAAATAGTTTTGTGGGCTCTTTTGGGTACTATCTAGGATTTTAGAATTTGACAATACTCATTTCCCTTAAAAATGGCCTTTATTTTTCCTTGATAAAGGATATCACTACTTTTCCATGAGTAGTATTGGCTTTTTTTGTGTATATGTATTTGTACAAAAGTTAATGTATGATTGTATAGAAGGTTGAAAGAAAGAAAGAAGACCTATCTGTTTGAGTGGTGTGTGTGTGTGTTTAAGGGGTGAGGGGTGGGAAAGATGAGAGGGCGAGATTGAAATTAATTGAACTGCCTGATGTGAAGTTCAGGAAATGGGGGCCTGTACATAACCCCTCAGAAGGAGAAGGTGATTTATGATAGGGAAGAGTGGTGGGATTTGTTTTCTGTTAGGTGCCTGACCTGGCCCTACTTTCTAGGACAAGCAGTGGGCAGAAGGATTAGAAGGGAGTGACCCTGGAGTGGGTGGTAAATAACCATAAGATGTTTCCAAGAAACCCACTGCTTGAAACTTTGGCAGTAACTGTATAAGAGGTTGATATAGACTATTCAGAAGAGTGTAAGGTTAAAAAAAAAAAAACCTAAAACTTGATTGCAAAATACTGTGTATTTTCTTGTGGGTAATTAAGCATAGATATTATCCAAAATATACCATTACTTTTAGTAGTCGAATTTTTAAAGTAGAGGTCTCAAATAGGCATATTTCATTTGACCTGCACAGTGTTTTTAAACATTTGAATTCATTGTCAGTTTTTAAATATTGGGAGATTTAGTATAAGAATTTAGACATCAGATTTCCCTTTTAAAATTGGAAGGCCTATCAATACGGTTGAGCCGTATTCCTACAAGGCAACAATTGGCAGTTAAGTGGCCACCTCCTTTAGATTGGCCATGTACTGTTGTTTCCCCCTATATAGCCACCCTGGCCATTGTTTACATTTCTTTTTTGCCCCTTATAGGCATTTGAGTTTATGATCTCTTATTAGAGTTTAAATTAGTTCTCATTTTTGTGTCCTTCATCTTTGAGATTTCAGAGTATTTACTCTGTAAGACAGCTACTGTTAGCTACTAATTGAAAAGGGGTGGATGTCTTGGATTTTCTCCTATGTTTCTCCAGTAGTTTGAATGGAGAGAAGATAGTTTTTATGCTTCAGATGTTAAACTAAAGGATTTGCCCTGGTGTTAGGTAGAGCATAATAGTTAAGAGACTTAAGAGTCTGGCTGCTTCGATTTGAATCCTGGCTCTTTTGTTAACTAGATGGATGATCTTAGGCAACTCAGCTTCTCTTCAGCCTTGATTTTTTTTTCATCTGTAAAATGGGTTTGTTTTGAGGCATAAAGGAGATAATTCATGTAAATAATTTAGTATTGTGCCTAGTACTTAAAGTGCTCACATTTTAGCTGTTACTAGTTTAATATAAAAATGCTAATAGATGTCTTTCAAATTTTTTTTCTCTTTTAGCCAAATGATTTTTCAGTATCACTAAAAGCACAAGGGAAAAACAAGCATTTTAAAGTCCAACTAAAAGAGACTGTCTACTGCATTGGGCAGCGTAAATTCAGCACCATGGAAGAACTTGTAGAACATTACAAAAAGGCACCAATTTTTACAAGTGAACAAGGAGAAAAATTGTATCTTATCAAGCATTTATCATGATACTGCTGACCAGAAGTGACTGCTATACAGTTGTAATTCGTCATGTGAAGACTGAGAAAATATCAGTCCAGTCATGCTTGATTGGAAATTGCTGTTTCTAACTCTATATGAAAATTGACTATAATACATAAGTATTTTTATTATAACTCAGTTCATACATATATACTACATATGCCAAACATCTGCATAGAGCAATTCCTTATCCTTGGTCTTCTGTTTTATTTTTTTTTTTGCTCTTTTTCTCTTCGCTTCTAATATTAAGGTTTTATATTTTGAAAAAATGATGCAAATCGAAAGTCTTTATATGGAAGAATTTCTTTATTGCCTTTCCTTTATTTCCTTGTAAGGGCACCACCTTAGTTACTTCTGCAATGGTTCTCTTCATATAAAATTATTATATCAATTATATCAATATATGGCATATGCTAAAATAAATTTCTTGGAGAGTTGTTAATCTTTTCTGTGACTAAATAGCAATAATAAATGGAAAATTAGAAATTATTTTCAGGTATTATATTTGTCACAAGCCATTGTAAATATCAAGTATTTTGTGTCTGTCATTATTTTCCAAAATTCGTTTGTTTTCAGTGTAAAGCAAAACATACGGGACATAGGTTAGAAAACATATCTTGTACAATTTAAATTTACAACTGTTGGAAACAAAAATCTGTAAATTCCTAAGTTGTTTTTTGTTTTTTTTGGGTGCTTCTCTCTCATCTGGTTATTCAAGAGAACAAAACAGTCTCTGAGATATTTAGCTTTTCAAACTGTAAATGGATGCTCTAGTGTTATTTTTTTCCCCTAGTGTTATTTTACCAAAGCATCTTATTTTTGAATATGTTATATCTGTGTCAATATGAAAAAAGCTATGGCCAAAGTTTGAAGAAGTAAGAGGCAATGAGATACTTGGTTCTCCCCAACCCCACCAAAAAAAAAAATCAATAATTATCAGGCATAGTATTTCTACTATTCTCATTTTCTTCTTTCAGCTTTGAATTTTATTGACTGGGACACTAAAATTGAGTATACCTGAGGAAAAGATGTGATGTGCTAATGGTAAGGGAAAATTATTTTTAGAATCTTATATTTTCAGATGCTTCTATTAAGTTTTTGTTTATCAAGCAGAAGTTTGGGTGTATGGATGAGAGGCTACTGTAGCGTATTTAATCTATTTCTATACATCACAGAAGAAAACCAGTTATACTTTATGGTCACAGCTTTTCCCCCCACTATAAATTCTGGAGATTTAATTTAAGCAAAGTACTTTCAATATTTTAATAGAAAATACTTACTAAAACCACATAACTTAGTAAATAGTAGAAAGTCATGAGATTTTAAAAAATTTCCCCAATGCTGCCTACGCAAATGAATGTTTCCATTCTTTAATATGTTATGAACAGACATTTAAGACACCAGAATTACTGATTCTAAAATTGAAGTTGTCTAATTCATGAGGTTTTTGACTTTGGTTTTTTTAAATTTGTTTTATTTTAAATGTTTTTTTAATTCTCTAAATCTTCAGATCATTTAAAGACTTACATTGCCACTGGGTGGCAGCCCTGACTTCTCTCACTAAGCAATAGGAGTTAGCAAATATAGACATTGTACAATTTTCTGTCTTCATTACATCTGCTTTTAAATCCTTTTAGTTCATATTTCATTATCTTTCTCAGCCCCCTTTGTTTATTAAGATGATTATTAGTAGCCAAGTTTAATGGAAACAAAAGTCATGTATTCTTACCTTTTTTGCTGTAAAATCACTTGAATATAAATTGAGGAAAATAGTTTTAAAGTAGTTGTAAAATGACTAGGTAGCAAACATCTTCTTAATCTTAAACAAACATTTGATGATGCTTTCTTTTTATTTTCCACCTCTTTGTGGTCCCCACCCCCCAGTCTTCCTTATTTAAAAAATGGATTATTTGTTTAAAAAAAAAGGAGAGGAGCAACTCAATTACTACTTTGTATCACAGACATGAGCTATTTATAGCAAACCCTGCAGAGCTGATGTTAAGGATTTTGAGAAAGTAGCTAGGAATGGAGTAGCACTGGAAGCAGAATGCATATTTCTGTGCCATAATTAGATTTATAATAACTAGGGAATTCCTAGATAGTCCTTGTGTGCCTAATAGCTATTGTGTGCTCCTCCTATTATGTGATGAAACCTCACTGGGAACTACTTAATTTTCTACTTCAACATTTTATCAATTTTTTAAAAGTCTTAAAACCAATCTTTACATCAATGACTGTTTTTTAAAAGCATGAATTAATTTTCTTAAGAACTAGAACCATCTTAGAAAACATCTACATAGCTAGCTAGTAGCAGGACTTGTATTAGAAACCTTATTCCCAGCCTGATACACTCTATATTGTGACACATTGGCTTCTCTGTGCTTGTTTTTAGACAAGGAGGAAAGTCCTGGGAAGAGCAGTATTACAGTAGTTTTCTTCCACCTGTGAGGAGATGCTTAACTATCAATTTAAATATTCATAACACACATAACCCTGCCCAACCCACTTCTACAAATAACTTCTCCAAAATCTTGGAAGAAGGTTTTTCAGAACTTTATATAAACTCAGTAACAAAAAGCTATTGCTGCTGTATCTGTTATTTGGTCATAAGTCCTTTAGTTCAGCTGAATACATATTCACAAACATATATTACACGTCTTTGACTATACACAGTAACACAGGCACCTGGCACTATTAAAGATGGTGTGTCACAGACATATCACTTAAAATCAGAAGGCCTAAGTGCAATCAACTGCCATTGCTGGAAGAATAAAAAGCCTAGCAGATGAGCAACTTGGATTGTTAGAATGATGTTATCCTCATAGATATGTGGATAGATCAGTGGCACATAAGTTATCTCCAGAGTTAATGCTTTAATTCTATCATCTAATCCAGAGATTGCGAGAAGCAGGGCCACTACTGTCTGTGTAGGTACATTGTGAGAATTAGGAAAAGGCACCTCTTCTCTGGGCAAGCCCGGCCACTTTTTTTGCTGTTGAGAAGTCCAAAACTCACCACCACTACCCTTCTCCCATCTTGCAAGGTGCCCTGTTCAGGATACAGCCAATACAGTTCAACCCACAATACTTAAAAAAGTAATGGTTAACATTTTAAAATTGGGAGATTTCACATAAAATCCAGAGTTCTGCTTTCCCCTGAAAAATGAGAAGCTGATAATACTAAATTTGAATTCCCAGAAGGCATCAGATGGTATGGATGCTTCCCTTATTTTTACCAATGCATATGGTTAAAAACAAAATTAAAAGTGTAAAAAAGGCTCTTTCCCAGCCTTTATTCCCCCTTAGTTCAAGTCTCCAAATGTAGTTACTGTTACTCCCTGTTTTTCCTATAACTTGGAGTTATCTGGAAACTTACCATTTTGCAGAAATGCTTCAAGTGCAATGTCCAAATCAATAAATTAGGAATGTAGCATTTCAGCATGCTTTAACTTTTCCACTTTAATATTTTGCTAGAAGAAAAGGAAATCCTTTGTAATCCTGTATTTATATACATCCTTTAACTGTTTTCAAATGGCTTCACAACTGAGGTTGCTTCTAACTTAAAGTACATTTGATACAGGATAGATGACATCCTCACTTTATGTTTTGAACAGCATCCAGTGAACTTTTTGAAAATGCCATATTACTGCTTCTGGGGAAAACCTGTATTTTATTCTACTGCAAGGCAAGGTAGGAAGCTCCTCTCTTCTGATAAACTGGTTCTATTGGTTTAGCAAGTTTATATGACTCAACTCTGTCATCTTCTAAACTCTTACAGACCAAGCATGCTGTGCATACTCCACACCCTAGTTTTTTGCTGTTGACCTAAAACCAAATGACCAAAGAAATATATTTTTCTTGTTTACCAATGAGGGGTTCTTGTGATTTGAAAGTATACAGTTTGCTGAGACTTGTTTGTTTAATGAGTAGAACATAAACTGGGCTTGGTGAGGTTTTGAAGAGCAGGAGGAGGAGTTTTTGTTATTATTGGCGGTGTTCACGAAGGTAAATGTTTTAAACCACAGTGTCTTTTTGAGGGTATGTTTGTTGGCTGGAGCACTTTCATTATCTCAAATACTTCAGAATTGGCCTGATGCCTACAAAGGATTCACACAAACTTTTAATTTACCAATTGGACTGGCTGATTTTCTAAATGTTTCCACTCAAATTACTTTTTTAAGCTGTTTTTAAAGCTTCAGGGAAAGCTGGTCTCAGTATTTTGAAATAATGTTGCAAATTTTATTTGTAGTTATAACTACAAAGAAGACAAAGAGTACTCAATTTCCTCTCCATGTTTTCTTGTACCTCGGTGGAATGATAATGACTCTCGAACAGGAAGACAAGCATAAATAGACAATTAAGAATAAACATCTAAGGTAGTTAAGGTATTTAGTTGCTTTAAATCTCTAGGCTCAGAAGCTATGTAGAACATTTGGAGATAGCTTTCAGGAAATTATGGAGACAGGTGGAGTCCAGAATGAGACTAAAGTGTTGTCTGTTTTAGGTTAAATACCGGAATGGTTATTAAATTTGTTTTTTTTTTTGAGCATTTGTAGAAGAAATTAGTGATCCCTGAATAAGCATGTCTTTTCTTGGAACAAGTAATGCCAAACATTTACTTGTTTTGATATGGTTTCTAGACTGTAGATAAGGGGGATGTTGTAGAAGAAAACAAGTACTGATTTCATCAGCGCATATGCTAATCACTTGGCGTCAAGATGAGAAAAATACTTTTTGAATGGTTATATCTATGTATATGGTTTTGTGTCTTTGTTTTGCTTTTGGAGATACTTGTCCTTCAACCAACCATCCAACCACCTCATGTCAAATGTTTGATTGCGTAGGTGCCAGACTGTTCTAACGTAGCAAAATGATAGTGAAGAAAATGGACAAATTTGTCCAAAAACTGTCCTAAAACTTTCATTTCTAGTGATGTAATGCCTAATGGAGAAGTGCTATGAAGAAAAAATAGAGCAAGATGAGGAGGTCGGAGAGTGAGATTGGGGTGTTAATTTATATAGGATGGTTGGAGGCCTCATAAAACAGACTGAGCATATTGTGTGCTTCACTTAATAGAATCAGTGATGACTAGGATTAAACCAGTGAATGACTGAAAATACAGCAATCAAAATCATTTGAAAATTATTAAGATCTTCACTATTACAGAGCATTGTTTCTGGTTTTCAAATTTTAGAATTGAATAAAATGGTATTTGTTTTATTTAAACACGGAACTTTTAACTACAAAGGACTATTCTGAATAAGGCTTGATTCTACATCTTAAGAGAAGTTGTTGGGAAATGTCACAGAAAAGAATCAGTTATAACTACAGGAAGGAGGGCAGTTTGACAGACTTAAGGGTTTTAATTCATCACCCCCTAAGGAAAGAATTGAGGTTAAGGGAGGTTAAATTCCTGATGTTCTGCACTGGTGCCAGACAATAAACGAGGCAGGAAATTGAAGAAGAAAATAATGTTCAGAGGAGGTTGAAAAAGGGCTGTAAGAACCCTGAAAACCAGAGCTTGAAAGTGTGTGAAAGTTACATCTGGAGCAGACTCAGTGGAAGCGGGAGTTAGAAAAATCTATGACAAGGAGAATTCCACTGTTTAAATACACTGTGTTACTTCCAGAAAAAAAATATAATAGTAATAATTTAGACAGTGGGTTACAATTAAATGTCAGATGTGCTAAAACACAGGACAGATATTTAGGAATCTTGGTAAAGGGAAGAGAACTATTTTGTGTTAAGTAGAGGAAGGAAGGGTTATTGCAATTAACTGACCACGTGGTCTGTGCCAGGGCACCAGGACCTACCCTGCATTTGCACAACCCTAAGAGTGAGTGCCTGAAATTTTGCACCCTTGGTGCCTCCCTTGCTTCATTCTAGTCCCAGCCCTATGGGGCTCAGAGGGCTCGGGATTCTCTTCCTTGACCATCAATCTCCTTTTCCTTCCCCACTCTTTACTTTTCCACAAAAACCTTTAACTCCTTGCTTTTCTTTCTGTAATTAAATATTCAAGCTGCAAATAGTGTAATAGGAAAAAAAATTCCTATTTCTAGACTGTACTTCTTTATGATAGGAAATAGCTTTGTTCTTCCAGCGGTTCATCTTCAGGCATAGGTGACTGATCATCTTCAACTCTGGAAGGCCATGGAAATTAATCTGAGAAGTGCAGCGGAAATTAATCTGAGAAGTGCAGCAACAGGTTAGAGGACAGTTTGGTTTTGGCATGTTGCATTGACAAAATATCACAACCAGCTGATGAGAAAGTGTAGAAAGAGAAGTTCCTCAAAGCCAGAAGAGAAAGGCAAGATCAGAGTCGGGGATCCAGGCAAGGGTAGGGGCTAGCAAGTGAGGCACAGCCCTTCAGAGGTTCTCACCCAGTGGCATGGCCCATGCAGAGGTGGATCGTCTGAGTTCCTTGTTGATTCATGGACCAGTCCTGAGAGGAACTGCCATTCAAAAGCTTGTGGCAGGCAGGTAGCATTACCCCTCAGTGCCCCTAGAAGTGTGCTGAGCCCAGGTCAGAGACTTTCTGCAGTGGCTTGTGAAGGATTGGCAGGCAGTATACTGCCTTGTCAACATGGCAACATGTCATGTCAACATGTCATGACAAGTGACAACATGGCTTGTCACTTGTCAAGTGCTGGGCGGGGGCATCTTGACAGGGACCCATGCCCAGGTTGAGCTATCTTAACACCTCAAGGTTTGGTGAACAACTGTCCTTCCTCCCCCATCACATAACTAAATGAGTCTTGTTCTTTCTCCCATTTTCTGTTTACTTTCCTTTTCCTTTTCATCCTCAGTCTGTTTTCCCCTCAACTTTTCCATCCTTGGGCCTTCCCATGCCATTCTCCCAGTTGGAATGCTTAACTGCAAGCACATCTTTCCTATCCAAATCTAAACGGGTACATCCTTGGAATTCCATATTGAGGATTGTCCGTTCTCTAAAGCCTTTGCTGATCTCCTAGATCACTAACTCTTTTACGTCCCTCAGACACATTGTGAGCCCTCCTTCGAAACTAATTGGGAGGTAGTAAGGTGAGTGAAAAGAACTTGGAGTTAGGCAGATCTCTGTTGGAATTCCTGTCTCCATCCCTGACTGGCTCTGGGATCTACAGTAAATAAACTTCAGATGTGTCCTCATCTGAAAAGTTGGGAATCAAATTTTATCAATACCTTGCAAGTCTGTCGTATAATATATGGAAATGTGTATAGAGTGCAGGGATCAAGGAGAGGATGCAGCAAGTGTCCTTGACCTTGATGTAGTTAAAAGATATACAGCGAATACTTATTGTATATTTACTTTGCCAGATTCTGTTCCAAGTGTACCATTTCATATAATCCTCACAACAGCCCTACGAATTAGGTACTATTACAGTTGTCTCCAATTTACAGAGGAGGACATTAAAACATTGTTTAAAAGACTTGGCGAAAAAAACACAGTAAGTGGCAGAGCACCAATACCAACCCAGACAGTCTGGCTCCAGAGTCCATGCTTTTAATGACCACCCTCTAATAGGTGTCACCAACTGGAAGCTTTTTTTGCTGATCCAGGGGCCAAAGTGAAAGATGGGCAGCCCACAAAGGGCCAGCCAGTCAGAGCAAATAAACCCTAATGTATTTATTGTTAATATTATTAATATAACAAATGGTTAATACAGCATTTGTGAAGACCTACTGTGTCCTTGGCACTGTGCTAATGTGCTTTGTCTACATTCTTTAATTCCCACAAATATTATGCAAGACATTGTTTTATAAAAATGACGCTCATAGAGTTGCTTTCTTCCCCTTCACATCAAAAGAGCACTACTTTTCCCATCCAGTCCTCAGCCTACAACTATCTAGCTTCTGATCCAAGTTCTCCGCTGAAACTCCTCTTACTGAGATTACAAATGACCTTCTAGGTGATGTAAATCCAGGAGACATTTTTTGATAATTTACTCAGTGACTCTTTTCTGCACCCCCCCTGGTGATCACTCCATCCCTCATCATTTCAAGGACCATAGTTTGTTCCAGGACGACCTCTCTGACCTATTTATTCCCCCTATATCTTCCTATGTCATTTTGCTTGTGCTGGTCCTTTAAATGCAGGTCTTCTCCTGGAGCGTATCCACATGTCTCTTTAATCTACATACTCTCCCTGAATGTTCTCACCCACTTGCTGGTCTCAGCTACCAATGAAATGCTGAATGTAGGGGAAGTGGTGCCATACCCTGACACTCATAAACTGAGACAAAGATCATTTGAATATTGGAGACTGCCCCTGCCCATATGAGCACCTCAAAGTCGAGTGTATCAAACTGAACACATGCAGCCTTTTTCTGTACCATTCCCAACCCTGCCTGCCCTGCTCCCACCCCACCTCCTTAACATTATTTAGGTTGGGATGCTGTCATCCACCTAGTTATTCAAACGAACGTGAAAATCATGTTTGCCTCCTCCTCCGCCAATCCACTCAACATCTAGGAGCTGTCAATTCTACCTCCATCATTTGAATTTAGTCACTTCTCTCTACAGACATGGGAAAACCTAGTGGAAGCCAACATCTCTCAACTGGCTGACCCACATCCCTCCCTTCTGGCCCACCTGCCTCCAGTCTGGCTGCTTCCACGATTTTCTCTACCCTAGTCATAAATTTTTTAAAGCTCAAATACAGGGAATGACAGATTAGATTTGAGCTTTTAACCATCATTGCCTCAGGATAAACTCTGAGCTCCTCAACAAGGCATTCAAAGCTCTCTCTTGAATCCTGTTTTTGTCTACCTTCGAGCCCCATTTCTTGCCACTCCAACCTTGCTCTCCAGTTGCATCAAACTTATCGTGGCTTCCCAAACACGCTATGGCTGGCTGACTGATTTTTTTCAGCATTTAATACTCAGCCCAAAGTCACCTCCAAGAAGTCTTCTCTGAACCCCCAGGCTGGGTTAGGTGTTTCTCTTTAATGCTCCTTTATTCCCTTGTGAATATTTCTGTCACTTCATTTTGAGTATTGATTTGTGACTATTCTCATGTCCATTTTCTCCACTAGGTTTTGGTTGAGGGCAGGAACTATCGAATTCCCAGGATCTAGTACATAATAAAAGCCCTTAGTGAATGTCTGTTGAATGAATAAATAAGTAACTTTCCCAAGGTTATATTGCAAATAAATTCTGACACTAGAACCAAATGTGTTGCACTCTAAAATTCATGTTCTTTCCACTGAGGCGTTTGCACACGTGGAGTGTTTAGAGTCTAAAAAACTGACATTTTAAGGGGCCAAACCCTACCATAAGATTTTCCTTCCAATTTAAAAAATTTAAATAAAGTTTTCAATAATACATTCACATGGTTCAGTAATCAAACAATATAAAAAGATAACAGCACCCACAATAATTGAAAGCAGGGTCTTGAGATATTAGTACATCTGTGTTCAGTGCAGCATTATACTCACAATAGCTAAAACGTGGAAGCAAATCAAGTGTCCATCAATGGATGAATGGATAAGCAAAATGTATATGGACTATTTTTCAGCCTTAAAAAGGAAGGGAATTCTGCCATATACTACAAAATGGGCAAAACTTGAGGACATTATGCTAAGTGAAATAAGTAAGTCACAGAAAGACAAGTACTGCATGATTCTACTTATATGAGGTACTTAGAGTAGTCAAAATCATAAAGAGAAGTATAATGGTGGTTTCCAGGAGAGGGGAGAAGGCGGAGTTATTGTTTAATGGATATAGAGTTTCAGTTTTACAAAATGAAGAGTTACATGGACCGATGGTGGTAATGGTTGTACAACAATTTGGATGTATTTGATACCACTGAACTGTATACTTAAAAATGGTTAAGATGGTAAATTTATGTGTATTTTACCACAATAAAAACAATTTTTTAAAATCCCCAAACAAACAAAAGGTAGTGGAAAGAGTCTCGTTCCCATTTTTCTCCTCTGTCTTCCCGATTCCCACTCCCTTTGCCCCAAGGTAAACAATCTTGGTAGTTTTCTCTATCTCCTTCCGGGTTTTCTTTTTGCAGATGCAAGCACATATGAAGCTATATATTCTTCACCTCCTGACTCTATAAAAGATATTTAGAAAAAAATTTTTAAACTTCTCTACTTTTTTTGAAGTGGAGATGTAGAAAAACAGCTAATCAGTACCTAGCTTGCATGAACTCACCGGAGAGAGAGTTGGAAGAGAACAGCTATTTGATAAGAAGTTCAGATAATCTTGCCTGCTACTGCCAGGGGTGTCTCTGGAGACCACCAGGGTCCCCCAGAGCAGAGCCTATGATCCAGGTATCTCCCCCATGCAGATTCTTAAGCTTCCCAGTTATCTTTTCTCTGGAACTCTCCTAGGCCACACCCCCTGATGCAACATCTGGGTTTGGGCAGAAAGGAGGGTGCTGCCCAGCCCGCCTCTTCTGAGGTGTCTGGGCTGGCTCCTCTTTCCAGAACAATTCAGGCTTTACAGCGACTCAGACTCAGCTCCAACTTCTGCGTTCCGAAGCAAGGATGGCTGATACGGAAAGAGTGCTTCATTCTGGAAGGAAACAATGTTCCAGGTCAAACTGAGCCTGCCAAACAGAGACCCTCACAATGGTTCTAGAAGAAATCGAGACAAGTCTTATCATGTGGTTTTCCTACGCCTTGATTCCTTGTTTGCTCGTGGGTAAGTATGAATCAGAATACCGCTTACAGTCTGGGACTCAAATATAGGTTAGGAAGGTGAAAAATACTTTCCCAGGGTTTGAGGTTGCAATATATGCATAGAACATCTTATGTCTGTTTTTGAAAAGGTTTCTCACCTCCTAATCCTCCATCCCCACAGAGAAAAGACCTGCATTCTGTTTAGAAATCTCTCAGTGTCCACAGAACAATCTAGGAAGATAAAGCATCAGAAAAATAGTTTAAAGGTTAGCAGAGATCCATGCATTTTGTTATTTATCTTATTATTTTTATTAGTTTTAAAAGCCAAAACATAGTTATTATCTCAGTCTTTCTGTGTGTGCCTCAGAGATGTTCACTGTAAGGACAGGTTTAAGTAAAGATTCTAACAAAATACATGTGAATAGAAAGACATAATTTGCAACCTTAATATTGGGTACAAGATTTATGAAAATTGGAATTCTCTCCTGGTCACTTCAGAAAAGGTAGCAGTCAGGTACTCCATACCATCTTAAAAAGTATTTGGTTTGGGGCATTTTGCCTGCCAGTAAGATTACATAATTATCTCTGCTCCATTCTGGCTGCTTGCACCTACATGTTATTGTTCTGAAATCGCAGCTTTCACTTTTGATGTTTCTTCCTGTCAACTAACATTTAAAAGAAATTTCTAATTTGAATACACCAAGGTCCTAGGCACTTTGCAGTGTCTGTGGGTGTCTTGAGTACTTTCTTTTTTTTAACACTGAGAACTAATTATTCTAGTTAGTTTAAATCAGGTAACAAATCGGTGCCGAGGTGATTAGCAAATGTTTAGAGCTGACTTAAACATCAAATATATGCCTGTGTAGCTCAAAACCCTTCACAACTGTATGTCTCAGCACATGATGAGCAAATTTGCTGTTTGTTTCATGACACACCATATTTAGACCCCAATCCTATTTCTCACTACTCCTTGAAAACAAGTATGGGCCACAGGCGGCTGCTGTCTTCACAGCTGGCGCATCACCCACCCCCCCCATTTCCTCCTCCTGGTCTTTATTGTAGTTCTTTTCCTCAGAAGCTCCCTCTCCAGTCCTTACCCCATCCCAAACCCGTCCTCCCATCATCATTCCAGATGGGTCCCTGCTCCTGCAGACCCTTCCCAGACCTCTCTCCTTTGATCCTTGACCCCATGTACTCTGTTTCAGTGGGTTGTTTCTGTTTCCTGCACTGGCCTGAAGGCAGGGCCTAGGCATCTTTCCTGGCGTCCCCACAGCCCCTAGCATAGGCTCAGCATG
Organism: Globicephala melas; assembly: GCF_963455315.2. NCBI lineage: Eukaryota > Metazoa > Chordata > Mammalia > Artiodactyla > Delphinidae > Globicephala > Globicephala melas. The sequence continues at coordinate 127,964,223 of NC_083317.1, read as the reverse complement.
TTAGCTGATTGGTTAGTTACTTGATTCATTGATTAGTTGGTGGCACAAACAAGTTGCTAGGAAAACGCTCCTCCACTAAGCTAAAGGGAGAAGACGGGGTGGCCAAATGAGAAGGGGAAAGGCCAGCATATTTTTCCTGATTTTTTTTTTAATTGAGGTATAACTGACATATGACATTATATTAGTTTCAGGTGTACAACATAATGATTTGATATTTGTATGTACTGTGAAGTGGTCACTGTAATAAGTCTAGTTAACAGCTGTCACCATACAAATTTTTTCTTCTTGTGATGAAGACTTTTAAGATCCACTTTCTTAGCAATTTTCAAATATGCAGTATAGTAACTATAGTCACCATGCTATATATTACATCCCCATGATTTATTTATTTTATAACTGGAAATTTACACTTTTTGATCCCCTTCACCCATTTTTTAATTTGACATTTTCTTCAATGAGGTAGTCCAGTCTTTTAAGCCTTTTCCTGAAGACTCCTATTTCAAGTAGACCTGGAGGTGAGTACTCTTGTGACACCTGTAAACTTACACAGAAATAAAAACAACAAACAAAAAACTACAACAACCATCCCTGTCCCCCTCCACCACCCACCCAAAAAAAAAAAAAAAAAAGCAACCAAAAAAAACCCACCAGTGGTAGAAGCCACAAGGATGTCAGAGTGAGAAAGACCTGTGTGTGAGTTTTGACTTTTATCACTTGCTCGTTCAGTGAATATATTTCTTATCACTTCAGTTTCCTTATCTGCAAATTGGTCAAAATAGCTACCTTTCAGTTGGGAGGTGTCAAACGAGATTATGAAAACAAAGGCACTCTGAAGATGTTACTTTTCATCTGTTGGTTATGCAAACCGATGGTGGTGTCAGCAGTTATTTGCTTTAGCTGAGGTTGCCTTTATGCAATTTTGACCATTTACTCTGGACTGTGTAGGAGCCTGCAATGATTTCTGCAATGTCTAAATGAACTTCTACTACTTACTCTAGATCCTTGGGACAGATGGGTAGAGGTCTTGCTCTCTTTTACAGAATTTATTTGCCTTGCCCTGTCCCTTTCAAATAATAGTGTGTAATTCAGGAAACTGATTCCCACTACCAATAATAATAATAATAGTAATAATAACAGCAATAATAACAGCGACAGTGACCATCGCAACTGCCATTTATGACCGCACACTGTGCTCTGGATTAGCAAAAATATTCTCTTGACATCTCACATCAATCCTGCAAGGTAGGTGATATAACCCCCATTTTATACACTAGGAAAGAGAGGCTCAGAGAGGTTCAGCTATTTGCCCAAGCGTATACATCTAATAAGTGGGAGAACTGGGATTTGACTCTGGTTCTGTTGGCTACAGAGCCTGTGCCCTTTGTACTTCTCTGCAGAAGAAGCTGAGACATTGAAGCAGGCCAGAAAAAGTTTGGAAGGACAAAGCAAAAGGAATAAAGATGTTGCTGTGTTTTCTGACACATTTGCCATAAGGGCTGTTGGAAGTAAAGGTGGCAGAACAGAGCCCAAACGAGGGGAGCTGACAGCAGACACAGTGAGGGGAAGCCAGCATGGTGATTCCAGGGAGGAGATGCAAGGGGTTCTGCCTGGGAAATGTGCCCAGGGGCTTTGTGGTGGGCATAAACCTCAGAATGACACAAAGGTCTAATGTGAGATAGGAATTCGGGGGGAAAAATCAGGCTGAGGCTAATTTCACTAAGGAGCCAAGACTTGGTTCACCTGTTTCGTTTTCATTCATTCTGTATTTCTGAGCGCCTGCTGTGTGCCACGTTCTGGGTGGTTAGATATGAACAAAACAGTGTTTTCTGTCTGCAGGGAACATAAGAACCTGCTGGGAAATACACCTAATTCTTTAGGGGTTTATCATTCATAGTTTATTATTATTATTATTACTGAGGTATAGTTGATTTATAATGTGTTAATTACTGCTGTATGGCAGAGTGATTCAGTTATACATATATATATATATATATACATATTCTTTTTTATATTCTTTTCCATTATGGTTTATCCCAGGATATTGGATATAGTTCTCTGTGCTACGCAGTAGGACCTGTTTATCCATTCTATATATAAAAGCTTACATCTGCTAACCCCAGCCTCCCACTCCATCCCTTCTCCCAACCCCCTCCCCCTTGGCAACCATCAGTCTGTTCTCTATGTGCATGATTCCATTTCTGTTTCATAGATTGGTTCATTTGTGTCATATTTTAGATTCCACATATAAGTGATATCATATATCGTTCATAGTTTTAACTGTCTTTCAGGTACCTGAAGTAAGGTCTAGATCAGTGGTTCTCAATCTCAAGTGCATGTTGGAATTAACTGGAGAGCTTTTAAAAGTACAAATGCCAGGATTTCACAGCCAGAGGTCTGATTTAACTAATCTAGGGTGCTGCCTGGTCTTTGGGATTTTTCAAAACTTCCTGGGTGGGGCTCCTTAGAGAAGTGGTTTATTCCATAACTGGGAAGAGAAAATAGAAGTTTGGAACATCTTGTGGTAAGGAAGGAAGTGCTCAAAAAAGGATGGGGCCCAAAATGCAACAAGGATCCTGGATTAGATCCTGGAATGAGAAAAGGACATTAGTGGAAGATTTGGCAAAATCCAAATAAAGTTTGGAGTTTAGTTAATAGTAATGTACAATGCTAGTTTCTTAGTTTTGACAAATATATTGTGACTATATAAGATGTTAGCATTAGGGGAAGCTGAGTGAAGGGTGTACAGGAACTCTGTGTACTTACTGTCTGCGTTTTTTCCCTATAAATCTAAAATTGTTCTAAAAATTAAAAGTCTATTAATAAAAATAACATGAAAAAAGAGAGTGAGAGATGGGAGTAAGTCAAAAGGACACAAAACCCAAAAAAGCTCCCAATGGCCAAAGCTGGAACGATTTGAGTAACAAAATAAATAACGATAGGGCTTCCCTGGTGGCGCAGTGGTTGAGAGTCCGCCTGCCGGTGCAGGGGACACGGGTTCGTGCCCCGGTCCGGGAAGATCCCACATGCTGCGGAGCGGCTGGGCCCGTGAGCCATGGCCTCTGAGCCTGCGCGTCCGGAGTCTGTGCTCCACAACAGGAGAGGCCACAACAGTGAGAGGCCCGTGTACTGAAAAAAAAACAAAAAACAAAAAAAAATGATAGAATAAAATAAATTTCTATTACAAATGGTGGAGAAGGAAGAGCTATTTCTTACAGAATTCCAGTTAACACATAGAAAATCACAAAACATCACAGCAATGATTGTTGCAAGTAATATCCACCAATAAACACAAAATTTAATGGATGGAAGTTGGGGGAGAAAGAATATTTGCATAGTGTCACAGTATCTCCCCTAAGTTATTTATTAATTATAAAGGGGAAAATGGTCATTTTATAGTGAAGACACCACCTTAACCAAGTAGTCAAGGTAAACACCACCGGTAATAAGACATAGTAACATCATGTATTCCCTGTGAGTATGTGCCAAAAATGCACAACCTTAATCAAATCATGAAAAAACATCAGACAAACCCAAACTGAGAAATGGTCTAGAAAACAACTGACCAGTACCCGTCAAAAATGTCAAGGAAGGATTGAGGACAGATTGAAGAAGACTAAGTATAGATATGACAACTAAATGTGGGATTCTGGATTGGTTCCTGAAAAAAAGGAAGGAAAGAAAGGAAGGAAGGCAGGCAGGAAGGAAGGAAGACTTTAGGGGAAAAAAATTGGTGAAATTCGAATAAATACTGAGGCTTCATTATTGATATTGGGCCAATGTTAATATCTTCCTTTTCATATTTGTACTATGGTCATGTACATCTGGAAGGCTGAATGAAGGGTATATGGGAGCTCTCTGTACTATTTTTGCAGCTCTTCTGTAAGTCTGAAATTATTTCAAAATAAAACTTAAAAAAAACACCCACAAAAAGCCACCTCCCCAGTAATTCTCATGGGCAGCCAAGGTTGAGAACCATTTAGAACTCTATATACCAGTACTTCTCAAACTTTAATATGCTTATGAATTACCTGGAGGATCTTGCTTGTTAAAATGCACTTTCTGGTTCTGTAGGGCACAGCTTGCAGCCTGAGAGTCTGCATTTCTAATAAGCTCCTGGGTATTGTGATGCTGCTGATCCAAAGACCATACTTTAAGATCCTGAAGCAGTAGATCACTTTCCTGAGGCATGAATTGGTTTGCATACCTTCTGAAGCTGGGGTGGGGCACTAGTTACTTAGGCAGCGAGTGATGCCAGCAACCTGCTTAGCAGCCATGTCCTAGCTCAGCCTTGCTCTTTTCTTCTTCTGGTCACATACAAGGGGATTCTCTTGAAATAATTTACTGTATTCGAGGGAGACATTTTAGGGTATCGTGTCAGTTCATGGTATCAATATCCCCTGAAGTGCAAGCCCCATGGGGTAGTCAGAATGATGGTCCGCCAAAGACATCCACGTTCTAATTCCTGGAACCTGTGGATACATTACCTCTTATGGAAAAAGGTATTTTAAAGATGTGATTAATGTTATGGGATTTTGAGATTAGGAGATTATCCTGGATTATCAGGGTGGGCCCAATCTAATCACATGAGTCCTTCAAAGCTGAGAACCTTTCCTGGATGCAGTGAGAGAGAGATGGGAGGACAGAAAAAGAGGCAGGAGAAATTTGAAGCATGAAAGGGACTCAACCAGCCATTGTTGGCTTTACAGATGGAGGAAGGAGGAGCCATGCGCAAGAAGGTGGGTGGCCACCAGCAGCTGGGAATGGCAAGAAAACAGTCTCCCCTGGAGCCTGCAGTCCTGCCAGCACCTTGATTTTAGCCCAGTTAGACCTGTGTAAGATTTCTGATCTATGGAACTGGAAAATAATAAATCTGTGTTGTTTTCAGATACTACATTTGCGGGAATTTGTTACAGCAGCAATAGAATACTAATAGGCCGCAAGAAAGAGGGATCAGCTTTGTGAATGCAGCTCTATGCAAAAAGTGTTGCTTAGCTACTTTCTGCCACACTGAGCACCAGAATCTTAAATAGTCACAGTCACCTGGCTCAAGTCTCTATCGGAAACACCCAAGAGGCTCCACCCAGTGGGCCTTCTTGAGATACTGAGTCAGACTGCTAGAACAAGAACAATTCTCTACAGTGACAGGAGCATAACTATTCACAAGGAACCAAACGATTATACAGAAGATATTCCAATATCTTGGTCTAGCTCCGTTGACAATTCTCATCCAGTGTGGCTGAGGAAATAATTATTCCCAATTTTGCACCCTTCTCTCTGTGGCCAGTAGTCTTTCTTGTTCACACTGTAAGCTTACTCTCCCCTCCTGCCTTGAGTGCATTCTTTGTTTTTGCATTTACTCATGCACATCAGGAAGAGTCTCTATTAACTGGTTTCTTCTACTTGACTTCAATACACATTACTCCTGACTGGTAGATGACATTTCTTGTTAATGAGAATGGTGGGTGGATAACAAAGTTTTCTTTTTCTTTTATTTATTTATTTATTTTTGCGGTATGCGGACCTCTCACTGTTGTGGCCTCTCCCGTTGCAGAGCACAGTCTCTGGACATGCAGGCTCAGCGGCCATGGCTCATGGGCCCAGCTGCTCTGCGGCATGTGGGATCTTCCCAGACCAGGACACGAACCCATGTCCCCTGCATCAGCAGGCGGACTCTCAACCACTGCACCACCAGGGAAGCCCCAAAGTTTTTTTTTTCTCCACTGAATTGTGTTCTCAGGACCACAGTGAGCCTTGTCTAACAACTGGAGGGGATTCACCTATGAAACCCTTCATAGGTGAAAGGAGTCACTTTCAGCTTGGAGTCTGAGCTGAAAATAGACTTCCCTATTTAGTGTCCTAGCATAAAATGGATTTTTCCTCATATAGGGCCACCATGCTTTCTATGTAACCCAATTAAACATCCCCTGGCATCAGTAGTTCATGGGCATTACTGATTTTCCATCTCATTCCCAATGTGTATGTGTGCTACATAAACAACAGCGAAACAAAGATGGAATTTGGAATATATGGTACAAATGGCATAAAGATATTGAAGATGTTGCCTACAGGGCTCAGAAAGAAGCAGTAGTTTTCATTTTAAGACAGGAATGAGACTGAGTATTTTGCCCATAGTGGAGTTAGATTTGGAACTTCACAGGTAGGAGAAGACAGTTACACAAGTGCAAACTGCTGCATAACATAATGGAGGCACCTAAATTTTGGGACATCTCTTGCTGTTGTCCTGCCTGTGTGACCCTCATGAAGAAAGATATACCCAGAAACTCAACCTCAGAGTAGTTGCTTAAATCCTTGATGAGTGCCCTGGTCATTAGGACACCTAATTGTTAGGTCTCCCACCCTAAACAGGTGTCCCTCACTGATTTAATTGACTGCACCTAATTCTACAACTTTACTTTTCTCCTAGGTGCATTTCATCCTGTTTGAATTTATCCTATCATGGTCTTTTAAAATGTATCCTGTCATGCAGATAATCAGAATTAATGCTAAATTTTTAGGTGTGATGACACTATGTTTGTATTTTTTAACTGAAATTTTGTTGAGGTAATTCTAGATTTATATGCAGTTATAAGAAATAATACAGAAAGCCCAGTTTCCCCAATGGTATTTTGCAAAACAATAGTATAATATCACAACCAGGATATTGACATCATTGATACAATCCACCCGTCTTATTCAGACTTCCCCAGCTTTACTTGCATTCGTTCGAGCGTGTGCTTGTGTGTGTGTGTAATAGGTTTGTGTATTTATCACCACAGTCAAGATACTGAACAGTTCCAGTACCACAACGATACTCCTGTTGCCTTTTTAGAACCTCCCCCTACTGTGCCTTTCCCCACTGTTCCTAACCCCTGGCAACCATTAATCTGTTCTCCATTTCTAAAATTTTGCCATTTCAAAATGTTATAAAAATAGAATCATACAGCATGTAACTCTTGGGGGGTTGGGTTTTTTCACTTGGCATAATTTCCTAGAGATTCATCCAGATTGTTTTATGTAGTGATAGTTTGTTCCTTTTTTTTGGCAGGGTACGCGGGCTTCTCACTGTTGTGGCCTCTCCCGTTACGGAGCACAGGCTCCGGACGCACAGGCTCAGCGGCCATGGCTCACGGGCCCAGCCACTCCGCGGCATGTGGGATCTTCCCGGACCGGGGCACGAACCCGTGTCCCCTGCATTGGCCACTGCACCACCAGGGAAGCCCCAGTTTGTTCCTTTTTATTGGATGTACCATAATTTGTTTGACCATTCACCTGTGGGCATCTGGGCTGATTCCAGTTTGTTTATAGACATTGTTGTGCAGATCTCGTGTGACATAAATTTTTACTACTTTGGGATAAATGCCCAAGAGTGCAATTGATGGGTTGTATAGTAATTACAAGTTTAGTTTCACAAGAAACTGCTGAACTATCTTTCAGAGTGGCTGTACCACTTTATATTCCCACCAGCGATGTATGAGTGACTTTACCTGCATCCTCACCAGGGTCTGGTATTGTTACTTTAAAAATTTTTAGTCATTCTGATGGCTGTGTGGTGCTATCTCAGGGACGTTTTAATTTGCAATGCCCTAATAGCTAATGATGTTGAACATCTTTTCATGTGCTCATTTGCCATCTGTATGTACTTTTTGGTGAAATGACTCTTCATGTCTTTTGCCCATTTTCTAATTGAATTGTTTGCTTTTCTACTGTAGGGTTTTGAGTATTCTTTGTATATATATTCTAGATATGAATCCTTTGTGCGATATATAGTTTGCAAATACTTCCTCCCAGTCTGTATCTTGTATTTTCATCCTCTTAACAGGGTCTTTTGCAGAGCAAGATATTTTAAGTTTGATGATGCCCATTTATAAATGTTTCCTTTTATGGATCTTGCTTTTGGTGTCAAGTCTAAGAAATCTTTGTCTAGGTCTGAAGATTTTCTATGTTTTTTCCTAAAAGTTTAGAGTTTCATATTTTGCATTAAGTCTATGGTCCACTTTGAGTTATTTTTTGCATAAGGTGTGAGATTTAGGTTGAAGTTTTTTATTTGCCTGCAAATATCCAATTGCTCTAATATTATTTGTTGAAAAGGCTATCCTTCCTTCATTGAATTGCTTTTGTACCTTTGCCAAAAGTCAGTCGAGCATATTTGTGTGGGTCTATTTCTGGGATGTCTATACAGTTTCATCAATCTATATGTCTATTTCTTTGTCAATACCACACAATCTTCATTACTGTAAGTCTTATAATTGGGTAGATTGATTTCTCTCACTTTATTCTTTTTCAGAATTGTTTCAGTTATTCTCCTTCCTTTGCCTTTGCTTATAAATTTTAGAAAAAGCTGGTATATATCTACAAAAAACCTTGCTGGGATTTTGATAGGAATCACGTTAAACCTGTATATCAATTTGGGGAGAATTACCATTTTAACTATGTCAAATTGTTCGATTCATGAGCACAGTATGTCTCTCCATCTATTTATGTTTTCTTTGAAATCTTTCACCAGCATTGTGGAGTTTTCCCCATACAAATCCTAGATATGTTTCATTAGATTTACACCTGAACTTTAGGGGGAGAGAATGATTGTAAATAATATTTTAAATTTCTGTGTATAAGTGTTCATTGCTAGTATTTAAAAGTACAACTAATTTTTAATGTTTATCTTGTATCCTATGAACTTGCTGAACTCACTATTAGTTTTAGGAGGTTTTTTTTGTAGATTCTGTGGGATTTCCTACATAGCGTGCAAATAGGGGGAGATTAATTACTTCTTTTCCAATCTGTAATGCCTTTTACTTCCTTTGTTTGCCTTATTACAGCTGCTAGAACTTCTAGTACAATGTAGAGTAAAAGTGATGAGGGTGAGCACCCTTGCCTTTTTCTTGATTTTAGGGGGAAAGAATTCAGTCTTTCACCATTGAATAAGATGTTAACTGTAGGTTTTTTAGAGATGGTCATTATCAAATTGAGATAACTCCCTAATGTTCTTGACTTGAAGAGAGGTTGTTTGTTGTTTTCTGCTTTTAAATCATGAATGGATGTTGAATTTTGTAAATGCTTTTTCAGTGTCAACTGATATGATTGTATGATTTTTCTTCTTTAGTTTGTTGATGCAGTGGATTACATTAATTGATTTTCAAATATTGAACCAGCCTTGCATACCTGGAATAAATTCCACTTGATCATGGTGCATAATCATTTTTATACATTATTGAATTTGGATTGCTAGTATTTTGTTGAAGATTTTGGCATTTAAGTGCATAAGATATGTTGATGTGCAGGCTTTTGTGTTTTTAAATACACACTACCTTTACCTGATTTTGGTATCAGGGTAATACTGGCCTCATAAATTAGTTGGAAAGTGCTTTTTCCTCTTCTATTTTTTTGAAGAGATTGTATAAAATTGGTGTTAATTTCTCTTTAACTATTTCGTAGTATTCTCCAGTGTAAGCATCTGGGCCAGGAGATTTCATTTTTGAGAGTTTTAGAATTATGAATTAGAGCTTTATATTTACATAGCTTTAAAATCTTCGCATATCTGACTAGGGAAATGTTTTGTCTACTTTACCAGAGGAAGGATGTCAGAGAGGACCACGCTCCACCCTCCCGGGTGACCTCACTGCAGCTGGCAGTTTTCCTTTTCATCCCTTGGGTGATTACATGTTTAAAGGTGGGGAGGGCAGGATGCCTCCCTTGTGGGTACCCTAGGTGTTTCCTCACAGGGCAGGCCGTGGACGCTGAGAGTGAGATCAGGATGCATCACAAGGGTCCTACATTAGGGAAGAAGCAAGGGCACCAGGTGGGGTGTCCCCAGCAGCACCCATCCTCTCGTGGTTACAGCGCTGGATAACGAACAGCAGGTGCCAATCTGGAGACAGGCACACAGATGAAAAGTCCTAGGCGAGGGTCCCAGCCTCATACACACCATGCTGTCGATATTATCACTGCAACTGTAACAGCAAAGGGAGGCAGGTGTTGGGCATTAAAAGAAGAGCGTGTGAAAGTCGGAGGGGAAGACCATATCGGAAGATCCAGACTGCACCCTGGGTTACACGCAAGGATGAGCCCTGAGGCTGCAAGGTCCTTATGAGGGCAGGTTCAGCTTCACAGGCCTCTTTGATTCTGTGTGCAAACTGTAGACCCACTGTGTGCACACTCTGAGCACACAGCTGTGTGAGCAGGTGCTTGAATCCCGGCTGGCTCAGAGGGCTGCAGGCTGCCTGGGGCGGAGTCTCCGAGCTGGCTTGGTGCCTTTCTGCACTGGACTCCTTCCACGGCAGACCTGAGCCTGCACTTCCCAGATGGCAGCTGCGCCCTGTTTGGCCTTCTTGGGGACACTAACGAATTGCTTTGGTACCTGAGGATGGCAGTAGCAGGAGAAGGTGGTGAAGAGAAGCTGGCAGGAGCCGGTATGGGTTTGCCATGTAGGGGTGGGGGGCTCAGGTTTACGCAGCTTGCTTTAGGTCACATAGTAAGTGGCAGAGTCAAGGCCTGCATCTAGATCGTGACATAAGGGTTGTACATAATGTGCTTCAGTTTCCTCATTTGTACAACAGAGAAACTAATGGTCCTTACCTCCCAGTATGGTCATGAGGATTAAATGAGATAATCATGTGACAACCTAGCACATGGCCTAGATAGAGCATGGTAAGTGCTCAATAATATTAGCCATTATTATTATTAATATTAACATGCCATTCAATCACCAAAGGCAGAATTACAATGATGATAGCAAAAATTTAGCATGAACACAAGTATGGTGACTTTAGAGTTGTTTCTAGTTCCTAAGCATGTTTGGCATTTCATTAGAAACTAACTTGAAGCTGTGGCATTTCCCCCGATGCCAGCCCCCTGAACTCACCTGTCAGCCTGTCTATCTGCCTTGGTCTCAGATGGAGTGACTGTTCTGCCTGCCCCTCAGAACCTCTCTGTACAATCAACCAACATGAAGCATGTCTTGACATGGAGCCCAGTGATTGTGCCTGAAGAAATAATACACTATTCTGTCGAGTACCAAGGGTGAGTTTTGTTTTTTGTGTTTTTTTTTTGTTAGTTTTTCTCTTTTAGACATTAGTTGATTCCTCTCCAGGAATCACAACCTTCATTCCAGAGCTCAAGGAGGCTTTGTGAGCCCAGGGAGAGGTTATTTCCCATGATCTGCATCCTCTGTCTGCATGGGCACTGAGAGAGTTGAAGCAACAAGGGAAATTGTCCCATGGATTTGACAGTGAACTCCCTGGGAGCACAAACATGTATAAAGACTTTTTGGTGAAGCTTCTTTCCAACAATGAGTCAATTGTCTAATGCTGAAGAAAATTTTAAGAAGAAACAAGTTTGTCTCTGACTTGAGGTGGAGAAATCACTGGGGACTCAGATCTTTTGGGTGTGGGGGAGACCTCAGTTTTTCCTGACTGTGTGCTTGCCCCTAGAAGCCAAAACAAATTGTGATCCTATAGGTCAGCTGGCCCTTCTCCAGGTGTCCAGGCCCTCGGAGCTGTCAAGGAGTGACAGGGGCACAGAAGGTGCTCAATATATTTCATTAACAGTTTATACAAACTGAACAACTACACGTGCAGACATTCTCTTAGGCTCACGGGTACAGTTGACAAAGCTTCTGGACAGAGGGAGCTTACATTTAGAGGAGACAGTAAAAAGGTAAAGAAATAAGTACACGAGGTCTGCACTGTCCACTGTGGTAGCCACTAGACACAGACAGCTATTTAAATTTAAATTAATCAAAATTAATCAAAGTTAAATTAAATTAAATTAAAATGTCTGTTTCCCAGTCGTACGAGCCACATTTCAAGTTCTTAATAGCCACATGCGGCTAGTAGCTACCATATAGAACAGCAGGGGTACAGAACATTTCCACCAACACAGAAAGTTCTATCAGGCAGCATTGCTGTAGGTAAGTTCAGATAGAAATCAGCTCTAGGAGGAAGCTAAAAGGCTGATGCAACAGAGAGTTTCTTCTGTGGTAGCTTTTTATCAGATGGTCGGGGAAGGTCTGTCTGAGGATGTGATATTTAAGCCAATATCTGAAGGACAGGCAGCTAATGGGAATGCAGGGGCAGAGCATTTGAGACACAGCGAACGTGACAGCCTGTCGGAGGGAGGGCAAGGAGGCCTGTGTGGAGGGAGCATCACGTTTAGGGGTCTAATGAGAAGGCCAGAGAGTCTTGTAAGCCATGGGAGAGAGTTTGGATTCCATTCTAGACTCTTTGGAAGCCACTAAGGAGACAAATATGATGCTCTGCTGAGTGATGCATGGTTTGAAGACTGGCAGGAAAGGAAGCAGGAAAATCAGGAGACACACAGCAAGGCAAGGGATGACAGTGGCTGAGACTGGGGTGGTGAGCATGCAGATGGAGAGACTGGGACAGAGTGGGGTTTATGCTTGGGTCTCCCTTGTCTGGTGAGAAGGAGTAAGGAAGAAAGGGTGGTCGGTGAGGGAGGAGAGGGGAGAAATGGGTATGGAGCAAATGCTTGTTTTCCTGACCCATAAAATGTCAGTGGATGCAACAGTTACTTGAAACCATCATTGAGCCTGGGTAGAAGGGGCTGGTGTGACGCTGTCCCCTCCTCTCTTTGGCCAGAGAGTATGAGAGCCTGTACATGAGCCACATCTGGATCCCCAGCAGCTGGTGCTCGCCCACCCAAGAGCCCGAGTGTGACATCACTGATGACATCACCGCCACTGTACCATACAGCCTCCGGGTCAGGGCCACCCTGGGTTCACTGACCTCAGCCTGGAGTACCCTGAAGCACCCCTTTAATCGAAACTCAAGTAAGGCTCTTCTCTCCTCACTCCCCCGCCCCCAGCAGCCTCCCCTTCAGGAACCATGCTCACTGAGACTGTTGGGATTCTTTTCAGCATCAAATTAGTCTTGCAAAGCCAGAGTACTGTGAACATCAACAGCCCTAACTGCTCCATTTTAAAAAGTCAGCTGCTTCCCACAGGCCCTCCCTCTCATTTTGAAAGAGACTTTGGAAGTCAGTCCTGTCTCTGGAAGGAAAACTGCTCTGGAAGTGGGGAGATGGGGCTAGGATGGCCTCTCCCTACCCTAGTAGTGCCTCATAAATCTTACACTGCCTCCCATCTGGGGCCTCGCTAACTCCATCTTTGTTGCTCTGTGAGCATCTTCTTCGTGCAATAGGGTCTATACATGATTAGGAACAGTCCTTTGGAAATAAGTAACTTTTCTATAGCAATAGAACCTGGAAAATAATTGAGAAAGAAGTAAGGGAAGAGGGCTTCCCTGGTGGCGCAGTGGTTGAGAGTCCGCCTGCTGATGCAGGAGACGTGGGTTCGTGCCCCGGTCCGGGAAGATCCCACATGCCACAGAGCAGCTGGGCCCGTGAGCCATGGCCGCTGAGCCTGCGCGTCCGGAGCCTGTGCTCTGCAACAGGAGATGCGACAACAGTGAGAGGCCCGTGTACCGCAAAAAAAAAAAAAAAAAAAAAGTAAGGGAAGAATCCAGATTGGTGACCAAATACGGCAGAGTGCAAATAATGGCCAGTGTGTAGAAGGGTGTGTGTGGGGAACCGCAGTAGCAGGGTCTGGATGCCGGGGGCGAGGAAGCAGCTTGTCACATGGTGAAGGGCTTTGACATAAAGCTTGATCAAGTCGGAAGAGGAGGGCCACAGAAGAAGAGAAGATCTAGGCCAGGTCTGTCTTACAGAACAATCACTCTGGCTGTGGTGTGAAAAGTGAACTGGAGTAGGACAAGCCTTCAGGGCAGGTGAACGGTGAGGACGGGGTTGTAACACTCCAGCTGAGCCAAGGTGGGTCCTGATCCCAGAAGTGGGGAAGGGATGGGAAGAAGAGGACAAATTCTAGAGACATTGCTGAGTTAGAAAGGACAGCGCTTGGGGACCAGTTACTGGGAGACAGAATGGGGAGAGATAATGATGGCATCCATCTTCCAGATGGGGTTAGTGGGAGTGTCACCCAAGGAAGAGAACCCAGGAGGAGCGACTGGTCTGAGGAATAAGAGTTGCTGCTGGCTTTGGGCTCTTTGAGATTGAGATGCCTATAGGATATCATGCCATGGATGTCTGATTGGCAGTTGGAAATCAGGCCCTCGGGCTCAGACAGGTCAAGGTTAGACACACAACACAAAATTAATAGCTAGTGGCTTGAGAGCAGGTGAGATGTCCAGGGACAAGACATAAGGACAAAGAACCCAGGATAGGCTCCTGGGAAACCTTAGGTTTAAAAAGAGGGTAGAGGGAAAGTCACTGGTAGGTGCTGGGTGGGGAGAGGGTCATGGAGGGGAGAGCGGATGAGCTGCTGCTGGGCCTGAAGGAGGCCCCTAAATGGGTCCTTGAGAAAGTGGCTTCATGGAGCCGTGGTGATGGTGGACAGGCTGCCAGCTGGAGGGTTGAATGGAGGCGGAAGGGGCAGGGCAGGTGTAGATGATAACGTGACCAGTTGGGACATGCAGGAAAGGCAAGGGAAAGGCCTGTGGTGACCTGTTTTCTTGGTGTGGCAGGTGACCCTCTGCTGGGAGTGAGGACAAAGGAAGGTTTGGGGCAGTAATGGAATGAGTCAAAGGTTACTGAGGACTATATGAGATTGGGTAGAAATTAGGACGGTTAGAAGGTGAGGGAGTCCACGCTAGAAGGGGCTGAGGAAGGTGAATTTGAAGGGGAAGTTGGCCCTCTAGAGTCAGGCAGGTGGGGTTGAAATCCCAGATCAGCCCCTTGAGTCCTCATCTGTAAGAAGGGCAACAGTTTGCCTCACTGGGTAGTTGTGGACAAGATGAAAAGTGCAAAGGCTCAGGGCGGTGCTGTCTTATCATAGCACTCAGCTATTGGTAAATATTAATATTAATTACCCAAGGGATGCCCAGAGTTGAGAGCCAGAGAGCAGAGGAAGGAGGGAAGAGCTGGGGGCAGCAGTGGGACCATTGGAATGGATACCAATAGAAATTTTGGTGCCGAATGTGGGCTCCTCTTCCCAGTCTCTTTCTCTAGGCACTGGGAGGATATGGTGGAGGCAGTGGGATCCCATTGCAGGCCCTGGGGAAGCCTGAGAGGCGCTGGAGGGTAGTGCAGCTTTGCCTCTGCCTGCTGTGCCTGGGCAGCACCCAGCACCACCTCCCTTTGGCTCCTAGAAGCACGGGCTCCAGCCAAGGTCATTGCTGGTGGCTGGCAGCTGTTGGAAAGGAAGGCACGGGGCATTTGGAGATTGAGGGAGTGCCTACAAAGCTATGGGGGCGGGTGTGTGCAGTAGCAACTTGTGCTTGAGAAGGCCAATATAAACAGGAAAAGGGCCACTGCAGGAGGAGCTGAGGAAGGGAGTCTCTGTACCTGCCTCAGAAGCTGCTCCTGTGTGGTCCCCATGCAGGTGAAGTTAGCTGCAGAGCTGGGATGGAATCGAGACTCTCAAGGGCATTACGTCTGTTCTTTGGCCTTTGAAAAAGGCCACGCTGACTTCTCCCAAGACATATGAAAAATCTTATTTTAAGGCTCTCTTGAAAAGGATCTCCTACTCTTAAAGGGAAGCCTGTTGAGAGCAGAGGTTCATAACCTCAATTATATGAATTCATGTCACAGGGGAGCTTTAGAACCACTTATCTCCAGGGCCTAAGCCTAGAGTCTGATTTAAGCGATCTATGTGCATCCTGTTCATTGGGAGTTAAAAAACACCCCACAGCAGAGTCTAGAAATGTGGAAAGACATGGACTCAAATTCTGGCCATTAACTGTGTGATTCTGGGAAAGTCATTCAACCTCTCTGAGGCTGTTACATTATCTGTACGATAAGAACAGTATTTACCTTCTTAAGCTTGCTGGATGGATTAAATGAGATAAGTTTGTAGAGTACATAGGACAGAAGTTCTTGTCCCAACTTTGTCAAAAAATTCTCTGAACTGAAATGACATTAGGTCATTTTGTCTAATTCTAATCTCAACATAGATGGAGATCAGGGAATCCAATTCTAATCATGTTTGACTTAAAACTGGAGGAGTCAAAACATCTCTCTCCCTACTGGAGGTGTTTCAGACGCAGTTCTAGTGGTGCTGTATGCTCATATGAAGCCTCTGAACTGGGTATGTTTTGTACAGTTGGTCCCTGACTTTCCAAGTCCTCATGTTCCTTTTCCAGGCAGCTCTTCAAATGCCAGGAAATAGTTTGTTCTCTGAAAACTCCCTGCAGGAACTGCCTTTCTTTTGAGTGTCCACTGACCCCAGTGCAGGAGGATGTAGCCCAGAACACACTCTGCTAAACTTGCCAAGCCAAGCCCAGCAATTGCGGTGGCCCCTCTGGTCCTGCAGCATCTGGATCTGAGAGGCAAGTCTGGATCCATCATCAGTAACCAGGGACTAAAGACTGTCTGTGTGGGCCCTTCTGTTCTTGGTCTCCTGATAGGAAAGTATCCATGGGGGCTGCTGGCCTCTCTGTTTGGGATCCAGTAATATGAAGGATGGTGCTTGTGCTTATGCTGTAAATTTCTAGAGCTGATTATTGGAATTTGTAAAACCCTCTGATTTTCTAACATCTTCCATTAAGGATATGAGATTGAAGAATCCTTGGACTGAGAATAGAGAGGCCAACCCATCCACAGGCTGCTGATTTGCTGATGTTTGAGAGTTAGCAGCAGCCGGTATATATAACTGATCTATGCGAATTGTAGTAAGTTGTTGTCATCTGTTTTTTTTTTTTTTTTGCGGTACACTGGTCTCTCACTGTTGTGGCCTCTCCCGTTGCGGAGCACAGGCTCCAGACGCACAGGCTCAGTGGCCATGGCTCACGGGCCCAGCCACTCCGCGGCATGTGGGATCTTCCCAGACCGGGGCACGAACCTGTGTCCCCTGCATTGGCAGGCGGACGCTCAACCACTGCGCCACCAGGGAAGCCTGTCATTTGTTTTTTTCATTTGCTCATCATTCAAAAAGTGTCTACTGAGCACCTGCTGAGTACAGGAGAGGATCAGTGTACACGCCTCTGCACACTGTGAAGCCATATCCAAACCCCTCCCCTCCCATGAGCCTGACATGTTTCTACTGATGGCTTGGTCATGGTCTCCCTGGACAAAACTCAGTCTTGTCTGGGGCTGGCTTTGATTCTTTCCTTGTCTTGCCAACAGCCATCCTCACCCCACCTGGGATGGAGATCACCAAGGATGGCTTCCACCTGGTTATTAAGCTGGAAGACCTGGGGCCACAGTTTGAGTTCTTCGTGGCCTACTGGAAGAGGGAGCCTGGTGCCAAGGTGAGACTTCCACCCTTGGCCTTTGAGTTAGACTTTGGAGAAGCAGTCACAGACCTCCGAGAGCTGGATGAGGAAAGCCAGCCCCTGCAGTGCTTGCTGTCTGGGGTGGCCTGAGGATGAGCGGGCCTGGGTGAAGTGTGGGAAAGGAGAGATGGGTGTAGGTTGACAATCCCGGCAGCCTCTTCCTCAAAGGACTGCCTTGGTCCAACCCAGACTGTGGCTGGGAGCTGTCTCAGGCCACGTTTGCTAAAGTATGAGGGCTGCCTCCTTGCCCTAAACTCTGCCATAGTTGGATCCATGATACCTTTTCAATGCATTTCTTCTCCCTCATCAGCATGTCTTCTCAGCCATTCTCCCTGCTGTTTACAGGCGGCAGACCAGGGTGTTCCAGATCAACTGGATGATTTCAAAAGCATATGAGGCTGGCACAAGGCTCTCGAGGGTGTGTATCTGGGCAGCGTGCAGAAGTCGGGGCAGAGAGTCAGGAGCTGGCTGATAAACAACCCTAATTCTGAGCCAATGGGCCACCTGGAATGCCTAGATGGGGCGCTGCCCTACCTGTGGAATGGATGCTGCGGGCTAGGCTGGGTGGGAGGTCAGCTCTCCCAGAGGGAGTGGCCAAGCATCCTGCAGCCACAGCAGCAGAAAGGATGGAGCTTGGGCAGACCTGTGGAGGCCCTGTCCAAGCTGAAATGGTGACAAGGCCCACTCGAGTCAGCACAAGGAAAAATAGGCTCTGTCACAGGGATTAATATGGTGCTATAAGGGGCTCTCACAGACTCCATGATCAGAGCAGGCCCAGAGCCAGGCTGCAGCACAGCCTCACTTGCCCAGGGGCCCCCATCTGTGGAGTCTCTGATTCCCTCCAGTGGGCCCTCTCTATTGCACTCTTTCCGTGGCCCTCTCCCCAGCTTGCTTGCAGGCCCTCACCACTCCTTCCTGCACATGCCTATGGCTGTGCCTTACCAGGCCTGACTCCTCCTCGCCATGTCCTCTCCCCTTGGTCCCTGCTTCTAGCTGCAGGTATCAGTTCCCCAAGATCAGTTCCTAGCAGAGGAAATCTGACTGGTACTGCTTGTCTTATCAGGCCAAGCTTAGGGGTCGCCGGTTGCTGGCTGGCCTCTGATAGACCCTTTCCAGGCCAAGGGTACCCCTGACCTAATGCCAGTGTCTGAGGGACAGGTCATGTGCCCTACCACCCACTCAATGGGGACCGTGGGCTGGGTAGCTTCCCCTGGAAGGTGGTATGTGTAGGTGGAACAGGCAACAGCCATGGTTTCCAGCATTTATTCCTACTGGGTCAGGGCCCAGTGGTAGGAGGTGGCATTGCCAGGCAGAGGGAGTCGAGTGCGGGACTGATCAGGGCCTCGGCTGGCTGGGAGCATGCAGATCCCTAGGATTCTTCGGGAGGTGCAGAGCCAGTGCTGGGAGAGGAGCCTGTGTCCTGAGCCACCTGGGCCTGGCCCAGACGAGTCTCCACAGGTTCAGACGCAGAGCACAGCCCTCAGGGGGTGAGTGGGTGTGGAGGGGCGTGCAGATGGATGGACAGACAGTGGATGGATGCAAGTGTGAGGAGGCACTGCCTACAGGCTCCAGTGTTCCTGTGTACTGATCCCCCTGGCAGCAGTGGCCCGGCCAAGCCCCCAGTCAGATTTCTGACCTTCAGGTCTCTGTCCAAATATTACCCTATCAGAGAGGTCTTCCCTAATCCCTATTCTGGTGCCTCCTCATCACTCTCTACCTCTTTGCCCTGCTTCATTTTTCTTCATAACCCTCATCACCACCTGATGTGTGTTATATATGGTCTGTCTTACCCCACATAAGCTCCACGAGAGCAGGAACTTTGTTTTGTTCAATGCTGTGTCCCTGTTTTGTTCAGTGTTTACACCAGTGCCTGGCACACCGTAGGTGCTAAAGAAATAAATAAATATTTAAGAATGAATGAATGAATAAATGAATGAATGAGAGTAACATTCTGTATGCATCTTGGAAAGGAAATATTTACAGCTTCCCTTCCCTCCTTCTCCCTCTTTTGTGTCCTGCTTCCCCCAGAGTGTAACTGTTTTCTGTTTTCCTAAAGGAACACGTCAAGATGGTGAGGCGCGGGGGCATTCCGGTGCACCTGGAAACCATGGAGCCAGGGGCTGCACACTGCGTGAAGGTCCGGACGTTCGTGAAGGCCATTGGGAGGCACAGTGCCTTCAGCCAGACAGAATGTGTCAAGGTGCAAGGTAAGGCCACCTGTCTGCCCCTCCTGGGCGATGCTCGTTGCTTGCTGCTTCCTCTGGTTCTGAGTATCCCCTCGGTTTCCCTGACCTGCTCCCCCAGGCTGGGTAGATCCTGTGGTGAAATTGTTCTGCGTTCTAATCCCCCCAGAAGAGAGTCCACCCTGGGGCTGGGCAGGGGTCACTTGGCAGCTGTCTAGAACACTTTTCCCTGAAAGCTCCCGAGGCCTGAGGCCAGATGTTGCAAGGCTGGTTGACCCGGTGGCAGCTGCCTGGGTATCAGAGGGGGGTGCTAGTGAGGCAGCCGGGGCCTGAGCGTCGGACCTCGTGTGGACGTAGCCCACTGTGTAGCATGGCTGCGCTCAGCTGGGAGGGGCCTGATAGAAAGTTTGTAGAATCCTCTTGTTTGACTTAATTTTTCCCCTTGAGTTTTTTATGGTTTAAAAGCCTGCAGTGAAAAGAAATAAAACAAAACCCCATATCCCATGATTTTGCCACACAAACACCACGAGTGACATTTGTGTATAACTTTTTAGTTTTTTAAAAATTATCATTTTGAGGGCTTCCCTGGTGGCGCAGTGGCTGAGAGTCTGCCTGCCGATGCAGGGGACATGGGTTCGTGTCCCGGTCCGGGAAGATCCCGCATGCCGCGGAGCGGCTGGGCCCGTGAGCCATGGCCGCTGAGCCTGCGCGTCCGGAGCCTGAACTCCGCAACGGGAGAGGCCACAACAGTGAGAGGCCCGCGTACCGCAAAAAAAAAAAAAAAAAAAAAAAAATGATAAGGTACGTGTGGAACCGCCTTCCTCATCCATGTAATTCCCACCCCTCCCCCAGAGGTATTAGCTTTTTGTATATCCTTCTAAAGACTTCTCAGTACGTTTACAAGTAAATGGGAATATACTTTTATATATTTCCCCTCCTTTTAGCACAAATGTTAGCACACACCATGAACTGTTCTGGATCTTGTCTTTTTCACTTTACATATCTTGTAGATTTTTCCATATCTGAAAAGAACTTTTTCATCCTTCTTTGTAGCTACATAGTATTCCACTGTATGTATATATAACTAATTCAACTAGCTCCCTATTGATGCGTATTTAGTTTTTTTCTCCCAATATTTTGCTATTACAGCCAATGCTTTCATTAATTACCTTGGGCATAGATCATTTGCTGGTATATTTGAAGGATAAATTCCAAGAAGTAGAGTTGCTGGGTCAAAGGGCTGTTAGCCTTTGTGTAGACACATGTTGTCGTTGAATTATATATACACTTTGAGTCTGCTTTTTCACAAATATCACATCCATAACATTTTCCATGTAGATTTTCTGATTACCATTTTATACTACTTTTTTTGGGTCTTTATCTTTTAATTGAAGTATAGTTGCTTTTCAATGTTGTGTTAGTTTCAGGTGTTCAGCAAAGTGATTCAGTTATACATATATATGTATATAAATCTATTCTTTTTCAGATTCTTTTCCATTATAGGTTATTACAAGATACTGAATATAGTTCCCTGTGCTATACAGTAGGTCCTTGTTGGTTATCTGTTTTCTTTTTTTTGCGGTATGCGGGCGTGTCACTGTTGTGGCCTCTCCCGTTGCGGAGCACAGGCTCCGGACGCGCAGGCTCAGCGGCCATGGCTCACGGCCCAGCCGCTCCGTGGCATGTGGGATCTTCCTGGACTGGGGCACGAACCCGTGTCCCCTGCATCGGCAGGCAGACTCTCAACCGCTGCGCCACAAGGGAAGCTCTCTGTTTTATATATAGTAGTGTGTATATGTTAATCCCAAACTCCTAATTTATCCCTCCCCCAGACCCTCATTTTATACTACGTTTTAAAACCATGTAAGTCAAGCTCGTTAAAAAATTTGAACAACACAGAAGTATATAAAGTAAGAAGTACACGTTCTCCATTCTCCCCACACCACTCAGGAGGTTTCCTTTGGCAAGTCTGGCATTTAATCCTCCAGTCATCATGTGATGCCAGTACTCAGAGGCACAACTGGGACTGTACTGTGCTTACTGCTTTGTACCTCGCTCACCTTCACTGGGTATTGCTATTGTGAGCACCTGTTAATGTCAGTACATATAGATCTACCTCATTGTTTAAGAACATGCATAACAAGCCAGTATATGGGTGTGCCAAAGTATATGTAACCATCCCCCATAAATAGGTATATTCTGTGCTTTCCAGTCTTTTGCCACTACAACCCGTGATGCAGCGAACAAGTCTGTATATATCCTAATTCTCATTTTAATAGCTGAACTCCTGACCTGCCATGATGATATCCCATGATGTATTAAATCATCCTCCATTGGGGGTATTTAGATCATTGCCATCTGCTTTTGAAGATGATGTTCATTCACTGATTCATTCATTCATTCATTCAGTGAATAATTATTGAGCACTGACTATGTGCCACCTGCTGGGCCCGTCACTGGGATACAGCAGGGAAGTCCCTGCCCTCACCGAGCTTACCTTCTAGTTGGGGAGACAGGCTACAAGGCAGTAAACAAATGAGATGGTGTCCCTTGGTGGTACGTGCTATGAGAAAGCACACCAGAGCGTGCTGGGGTGGCGGAAGGTGCAGAGGTGCTGCTTTGGTCAGAGAGGGGGGCTGGTTATGCGAGGCTGTTGCTCTAATAAAGATGTTGCTGTGAACTGCTTTCTGCATATGTTTCCTTCCTTGGAATTATTCTTTGGAATCCACTCACAGGAGTGGATGAAAGAGTATGAACATCTGTGTATCTCTTGATATGTACTGCCAACATATTTTCCAAAATCATTGATACAAACTGTGGGGACCCCAGCCATCTGGAAGAGCCCACCAGCTTCTCTGCAGCTGCATTGGCTGTGGCACCCTTCACATCCTGGGTGAGCAGTCCAGCCCAGAGGGGCTAAATGAATAGGACAGAGAGATGGGAAGGTAAACTGTCCCCCCCTTCCGCATCTCCAGACGTTCAGACTTGGCACTTTCTGATACATCACTTAGTAGAATTTGGAGCCAGCCCTACCTGTGTGACCTGGGGTAAGTCACTTAACCCTCGCAGGGGCTTGATATATGAGTTATTATGTGACTGTGTTCTGAATTCAGCATTTTCCTCCATCACACGAATCAATGCCAAGAGTAAGTTGTGAAATACACTTTGTTTTCAGTTACTGCCCAGCTCCCTTCTGGGCTGTTCTCTTTTGGTGCTTCCCCCTCATCCTGCCCGGGGCCTGGCCCTCTGCCTTCTTCCTGGCAGTGGCTCAGAGGTACGTGCAAATACAGCTAGTGGCTTAACAGATGATGCTCCTCCCTTTCCCTTCCCAAGAAAAAGATCGTAATCTTCCTTGGCTTTCTGGAAACCAATCTGGATTCTAGAAAAATGGTTTTAATGGTGGTCATTTCGGTCACTAGGGCACACATCAGATGTCAGGGTGTTGGCATCTGCTCTCTTGGCCAGTGTGCAGAGCCAGATCCAGGAAAGCGAGGGAGGCCCAGGATTGTCTCCTAAGCCGGTTCCTGTCTTTCCGTTTCCAGGAGAGACCCTGCCGCTGGCACTGGCTCTGTTCTCATTTGTGGGCTTCATGCTGATCCTCGTGGTTGTGCCGCTCTCCATCTGGAAAATGGGCCGGCTGCTCCAGCACTCCTGTTGCCCCGTGGTGATGCTCCCCGACACCTTGGTAACTGTTCTTTTTCCTTTCAGCATGATGCTGACCCGATGTAGTCTGGGCCTTAGTGGGTCAGGGACACACATATCGTGGGTTTACAAGCATTTGCACAAAGAGGGGAGAAGAGTACTTACAGGAATTCCCTCCTAGTCAGAGGGGCTGGGAGACGTCCCATCACCAGGGGGTGGTGGCCTTCCCCAGGCTCCCATCAGGCCTCTGCTCCTTGCCCCCAGGTCCTGGCACGGCCAAGGCAGCAGGTGTGTAGCCCAGCCCAGGAGGCTCTGCATTCCAGGCGTCATGCATAGTCTTACCCTGAGGACCGGCCTACCGAGCCTTCTTACCTCCCTCCCATCATTGTAACAGCAGCTGCATCCAGAAATATGTTCCAACACAACATAGTCAGTTCATACGCCAAGAGCCTCATGGGTCCTCAGGGTGAGGTGCACGTGTGTGAAATTAGGGCGCGTGGAGTCTGCTTTGCCTTTGGCTGGGGGCAGGGGGACTAGCTGGACCTGTGACTACCGAAGGTGAGGGATCCCAACTCCTCACAAGCCAGGGTCCTTATCTTACTCCTGAGGTCACTGGGCCATAGATCTGAGTGTCTCCAGTGGGGACAGGCCCTGTGTGCTGTGCCAGGGTCGGGGAAAAGCAAAAGCAGGTCTCCAGAGATCCCCACATGTTGCATCTGTCTGCTTCCTGTGCACCCTAGCCCCCCACCTCCGCCCCGGACCTCAACCCACCGAGCAGTGCAACAGAACACAACAAAATAATAACAAACAAAAGCAAACCCATCCCTGTCCCCTCAGGGATATCTCACCCTTCTGTCCTGGGAGGATGGGGTTAGCGGTCAGCTTCTCAGAAGCAGCTAGAGCCAGAACTGCCTGCAAGCTATACATTCCTGTAGTTCCTTGTCAGCCAGGAGTTACCCTGGAAGGGTCCCTCTTGTGACATCACAGGGCCCTGAGAGCACAGGCCATGCTCCCCCTTCACAGGAGGACTAACCCTCCCTGCAGTCCAGTCCTCAGGACACCCTGCACGCCCCACCGTATGATCCTAGTGTCAGCTCTCTTTCTTTCCAGGAGTTTAGGGAGTCATGACTCCAGGGGACACTGGTCCAGAATTAAGCACCAGGCACCGTTCTAAGGCTTTATGGATATTTGCTCATTTCATTTGCCCCTTTTCATAATGTTTACCAACCAGTGTTCTTTACATCGGTTCCCCCTCCAGCCCCTCTGGATGACTAAAGGGTTTACTGCTAAACATAAAGGCAGTGGGATGTATCAAACATAGGGGACAGGGCTGGCCTGCATCCCCTTCAGCAAGAACTTGAGGGGCTCAGAGTTCCCTGAAGCACAAAAGGATGTGTATTCTGCTGTTGTTGGGTGGTGTTTTATAAATATCAATTGCACCAAAATGTTTAATACTGTTCAGATCATCTTTGTCCTCACTGATTTTGTTGGAATAGTTCTATTAGTTATTGAGAGAGAGACAACAAAATCTCTAACTATGAGTGTAGATGTGTCTGTTTCTCCTTTCATGTCAATTTTTCCTTCATGTGTTTTAGAACCTGTTTTAGGTGCATACATATTTATGATTGATAGGTCTTCCTGAATAATTGAGTCTTTTATCATCATGAAATGTCCCTCTTTATCTCTGGCAGTATTCTTATCCTGATATCAATATAGCCCTTTTTTGTTTACTGTTTGTAGGGTGTATCTTCTTCCATATTTTTATCTTA
Organism: Globicephala melas; assembly: GCF_963455315.2. NCBI lineage: Eukaryota > Metazoa > Chordata > Mammalia > Artiodactyla > Delphinidae > Globicephala > Globicephala melas. The sequence goes on along the minus strand of NC_083317.1, from coordinate 127,939,389 downwards.
AACTTATGAATGTTCTCAAATTTAAATGGTGTCTCTTGAAGCAGCACAGAGGTTTTTTGCTTTGTTTTGTTTTGTTTTTTAAGTGAATCTGTTCCAACAATCTCTGCCATTTAATTGCAATGTTTAATCCATTAACACTTAATTCTAGTTCTCTCACTTCCTAACTTTTCTGTTTGCACCCATATCTGTTTTCTGGTTCTTCTGTTCATGGCACCAAGAGAGACCCTCAGCTCCTCAGGGAGCTGTAAAAAATGGGAAACTCACCCAGAGACATTCCCTTCTTCCAAGTGTCAACTTTTGGTTGCTCTCCTGTGACTTAAGGAAGTTGGTTTCATATTTTGATCCGTTTTTGAAGTTGCTATCTGCAGGAAGATCGGTCTGATTGGTGCTCCTCTGCCGTTAGTAGAAGCGGAGCCCTGCAGTAAAGGAAGAACCCCTGAATGAACCCAAAACGATGATGATGGGAGGGGAGCATTCCTGGCTCAGCAGGTCACTAGCTCTTCTTTTCCACACACGTAAAAAGCTCAGCCTCCTTGGCTGGACTCCACTGAGTAGTTACCCTTTACGGCTTTCCTCCCAACTCTGTTCCCATGCTTACCCTCTACTCACGAGCTCTTGCATTCCTAATACCCTCCTTCAATTTCCCTCTCTGGTCCTACATTCAATGACCTAGCAGAGTTCCCTCCCAGGACCCAGTGTGTTGTTAGGGAGCCACAGAGTAAAGGGCCAGGGAAAGAACAATGTAAAGGGTCCGTTCCCTGGAGAATTTCAGGTGCACAAGGAAAGCCCTCCAATGGCAAGAGCTCCTAGGAATCCTAATGCATTATGAGCCATACCCTAAAAATAGCTTTTGGAGAAAACCAAGCAACTGAGATGAGACCAGAGACAAGGACATTCTTTTTTTTTTTTTTTTTTTTTATTCATTTATTTAGGCTGCACTAGGTCTTAGTTGTGGCATGCAGGATCTTCGTTGCAGCATGTGGGCTTCTTAGTTGCGGCATGGGACTCTTAGCTGCGGCATGCATGCAGGATCTAGTTCCCTGATCAGGGATCAAACCTGGGCCCCCTGCATTGGGAGTACAGAGTCTTACCCACTGGACCCCAGGGAAGTCCCGAGACAAGGAGATTCTATGAGAGAATGACCACTTTTGTTCGTGGAAGGTAAATGCCATGACCCTTGACCACCTTTTGCTTCTCTGTTCCCCTTACCATCCTTCCTACTTTGTTCTAGTGTCTGTTCCTACATGCATTCTTTTCCATAAGGCTTTTAATTTGTATTCTGTTTCTCTCCAGATTTTAACATGGACAGTTTCTCTGAGTGTATGCATTTCCCACAGTGTTTTGTGAGAAATAGATAGCTAGTGTCCATCAAATCCCAAATAAGTTCTGGAGCTGCACATCACCACCACCATCTCCCCCCTCTCAGCCTTTACTTTAGCACAGCCTAGCTGCGCTTCAGCATTTGCACTGGTCATAGATAATCCTCCAAACTATTAAAAAGCAACTTCCAGCCAACCTTGCAAAGACCACGCATCTTTCCAATTAAACCACGGAAAATTACCAAGTGGAAATCCTCGACAAGGCTTCAAAAAGTCCTATTGAGTTTGTAAATGTTTAATTTGTCTGTTTGGATTAAACATTTCATGTCTTCATCTATAATTTTACAGTTGGTGATGGTTGCACTCTGAAATATACCATTAAGAATGTCTTTCCATTCAAGTTTTTATCACCAAGTAACAGTCTATGGCAAAAATATATATGCAAGGAAAATTATACTAAGACTGCTCGGTGTGTGTTCCCTATTTTAAAATATAATGTATTTTCCTTGTCTTTTATCCATAATTGCTTCATGGGGATGGAGGCTTTGGTGCTAAAGGTTCTTTGTTTCCTTTCTGTGACTCACTTCATTCTTTCTCTTCTTGCTGTCACATTCCACTGTAACGTGGGTAGCAAACATCAAGATGGCCTCAAGTTAGTCATCTCTAAATTGAGATGTGCTCCAATGGGCCATCCCAAGTCTGACTTTGTATACTTCATAGAAAGTAGAGTTTGTGAGCCCAGGTGCCTCTGGGGCCCAGACAGATTAAAAAAAAAAAAAAAAAGAGTGTACAGTACAATAAATGTGATTTAATAGGGAGAGATAGATAGGAGGACCATGGCAAACATGGCCCAGCTAAAGAAACCAGCTTCTTCTCAGTTCATGCAGTTTGCTGCCAAGAGGGGATGTGAGCCAGTGCTTCCTAAATTTGAAATGAGAATCCAGAAATCCAGACTTTATAATAAATCTCCTGATTTTCAAATGTTAAGAACAAATTCAAATTTAAAAAAATATATCAGCTGAACCTTGCTTGGAAGTTTGTTCTAAACTATGGGACAACAGTTTTGTACCTTCTGAAATTCTGAGCTTACGCTGTTTCACTTTAATGTTCTAGAACGACGCCATCCAGTATGGTAGCTGCTAGCCATATGTGATGATTAAGCACTTGAAATGTGACTAGTCCAAACTGAGATGTGCTGTAACTATGAAATACATGACAGATTTTGAAGATGGTACAAGAAGAGTATAAAATAGTTTATTAATATTTTTATGCGGATTAGATGTTGAAATAATATTTATTTTTAAAATAAAATATATTTTTAAAATTAACTTTACCTATTTCTTTTTACTTTATAAAATGTGCTACTGGAGAATTTTTAATGGCTTATGTAGCTCACATTACATTTCCATTGCAAGGCACTCCGCTAGAGTTTAAAAAGCAATCAGGTATAAGCACTGCAGATGTAGGTAGCCAGTGCCCTGGGAATCTGACCAGACCAGCATCAGGGAATTGGTGGTGGGCTCCACACTGACATCCCATTCAGTGAGCCTTGCTTTCCCATTATTTGCCTGTGGACACCAGGAGTGAGCCCTGTAGCCACCTCTTTACAAACAAGATCAAGGGCAACCGACTAGATGAAGCTAATGTCTCTGGGGATGGGGGTGGAGGAAACCATTGTGCCCACCTGTCTGTGCCCACATGCCACTCTTTAAAGTGATGACAGGGAGGGACTTCCCTGGCGGTCCAGTGGTTAAGACTCTGCGCTTCCACTGCAGAGGACACGGGTTTGATCCCTGGTCGGGGAACTAAGATACCACATGCCCTATGGTGTAGCCAAAAAAAAAGAAAAAGAAAAAAGAAAAGTGATGATGGGAAGGGCTGTGGGAGACGCTGTGCAAGACCCAAGTGAGTTTGTTGGAGGCGAATGGTCTAGGGGCGACACTGGGGAAAGTCGCCCTGAAAGGTTGATACCTGCATTTTTACAACCAGTTATGATGATGTATTGGGGTTGCTGGGAGAAGATAGCAGGGATGTGAAGTATGAGTAGGAAGGGACTCCTGTTTATGGAGCACCATCCCTGGACCAGACACCCTGCTAGTGCTGTACGTGGAGCACCTCAGACCAGGTCACTCTTTTCAGAGCTCTCTGGCAGAAGAAGGTTAGATTTTTTGGACCAGAACTACATTCTGGGCTTCTGTGGGGCAGGGTCCCCTAGGGAGGAGTGCCGAGGAGGCAGGACCCCAAGACATCTGCTGGTCGGTGACCTGGGAGACGATCTCAGTGAAGGTGGGAAGCCCTTGCTCTAGGGGTTAGAATTGTCTTTGGGCTTTTCTGCTGCTGGAAAGTTAATGAATCAGATAGTTGAGGTTTTTGGTGATATTCTCCACGATTGCTATTACTATGACTATTCACCTAATGAATATGAATGAAAATTGTTTTTCAGAAAATAACCAGTTCACCCCAGAAGCTAATCAGCTGCAGAAGGGAAGAGGTAGAAGCCTGTGTGGTGGCCGGGCTGTCTTCTGAGGAGCTCCTCAGGGCCTGGATCTAGCAGATGAAGTCTAGAAACCTGGTCTGCAGGACACGGGACGGTGAGGGGAAGGGCCGTGCTTCGGCTTTCCTCCAAGGACAAAGGACAAGAGAAGAAGAGCCTGCTGTGTCTGTGTTAGAAGCAACTGTCAGAGGTAGAGTGGTGTGGCCGATGGAGCACTGAGAGGGGGTCAGGGGATGCGACCTCCAGCACTGGATCTCTCTGCTGTCCTCTAGGGGGATGACCCTGTGGAAGGTGCTTCGTCTCTCAGTTTTCTCAACTATACAATGAGGGGATTAAGTACCCAACCATTAAACCATATGTATATATATCCATATCATCTCTCCACCACTTGAAGAGCTGTAGGGAAATTGACAACACTGTGCATTGGGATTGGTTCTGCTTTTCTGAAGAGCAGTAGATACACGTGTAACAGGAATAATCCCAAGCTCTATACACCTGCTGGCTTGGAGATCCTGCTTTGCTAGAGGAACCTTGAAGAGGAAAGGAAGGGTGGGTGCAATGGGGTTGATTTCAATTCAAGCCAAATGCCTGCTCAGAGGTGACTGAATGGCTAAGCCAGCTCTCCAAACCATGACCCGGAGGGAGGCCACAGCCCCCTGAAAATGAGCCGCGCACAGATGCTGCAGACACGTGAAATGCTGTACAGGGTAGATAGTGTGTGCACACTGAGGACAGCAGCTAAAATGCATGTGCATGATGAGATGAGACCGCAGAAGGATGTTGATCATAAGTGCGATGTTTGCTGTGTTCCTTTTTCCTGTACTGTTGTTATAGTACTGAATGAAAAATAAAAAGGTGTCACATTGGGTAATCATTGTGGTTTCTTCCAAAAAAGTTGTCTTTAGGGTTCCAGTTATATCATCAACCTTGAGTGCAGGTCACCTGAAGACCACCTTTGGTCAGGAGATGTGGGAGTAGCCCCAGGTAGGGGATGGGGCAGGGAACCAGCGAGGGGCGGCGTCTGGCTGCATGGGAAACGTGACTGAAGCAGCTGGCCAAAGCCTCATCTGGCCAGGATGCTCCTGCATCTTCCTGGAGGCCTCGTGATACAGGAAATCCCTTGAGGACAGCTCCTCGGGTGTCCTTAACTCTCCTAGCATGTTCATCTGGGGCACGCGACTGAAGCCTCTTCCCGACCCTCTCCCCCACCAGGTGAGGAAGAGTCAGGGTCAGAGAAGGGATGGAGGGGGAAGTTTCTTGAAGGCTGAAACGATTGCTGGGCAAGGCCTGTGCCTCCCTTTTAGACCCCAGCCCTCCCAGTTCTGGAGCCTCTGAACTGGTTTGTCTCCACCCCCACTTCCTGGGCCCCTTCCAGCCAGCCCAGAGGTGGAGACAGTCTAACTGCTTCAGCCAGGTGTTTCCCCTACAGGATAGAGGCCCACAGCCCTCTCTCCATCTGGTGGGGTTTCGAGGAGCCAGAGGATGGGCTCTCTTTAAGATGAGATCACTGAAGATCATTTCATCTGTACCATTTTGTATGCCTCTGTGTTGTCTGACTCTTGTACGAAGAGTATGTGTTCGTTTTACCTTTGGCCTAACCTGGAAACATATTTTTAGTTTGCAGAAATAAAGACGATACTAGTTCACCAGTCACCAACCCCCTCCTCCCTCTCCCCCGTCACCTGTCTAGGCCCAGAACCCAGAAATGACCCCTGACTTTCCCTCTGCTTGCGTCCCTCTCACAGGTAGTCTCACTGCCCATCCACCTTGCAGGCATTTACAGGTATACAGGAATTTCTCTCAGTTATTCTAGTGTCGTCCCATGTCCCCAGAATCACTTATCGAAGCCCAGCCATGCACCAGACATTGAGCTAGTTCCTGAAAGTAGGGGGGCTGCCTCCCCTGTAGCTGGCCATTCCCTCTGGCCCGGAGTACTTGTGTTCTAACTCCCCAGCCTCCCCTCCTCCCCTCCAATCACCCGGCCCTCTAAGCTGGGACACTTTAATGAATGAAAATGGGTGTGATTAATAACTACAACAGGATGGCAGGGAGACTGACCATCTCTCACAGTCCTTCATGCTGCTCAACTGAGTTGACACCCATGACCCCAGAATCAAGCCCAACTTTCTTAGTCCTGCCTTCAGATGCTGCCAGAGTCCAAGGAATAAAACCCCTGCTCCATGACGCTTACATTCGAATGTGGGGGGAAAGGAGAAATAATAATAAAATAATACTAGCAATGATCATTATTAAGTGAATTATCTAGTATATTGGGAGTTTGTAAGTCCTATGGGAAAATGACAAGGCGGAGCAGAAAATGGAGGGGTGGGGTAAGGGCAGGTTGCAGCCTCCTCTGAATGAAAATAAATGGAAACAGCAGAACCACAACTGTCAAATAAGTCACACAGTGTGGGAGATTAAGCATGACTCTAGAACAAAATGGTTTGGCAACAAAGCCTCAGGAGTGTGCGGTCTAAAACAAAAACTATATTCAGTATTTATACTGTTTGTATTGACAGTGTATTTTTTTTTAAGCTGTTCCCTTAAGTTGTCAGAGCAAGTAAATAATTGTGTTTATTTTTATTTATTTATTTATTTGCAGTACACGTGCCTCTCACTGCTGTGGCCTCTCCCGTTGTGGAGCACATGCTCCGGACACGCAGGCTCAGGGGCCATGGTGCACCGGCCCAGCCGCTCCGCGGCACGTGGGATCCTCCCGGATCGGGACACAAACCCGCGTCCCCTGCATCGGCAGGCGGACTCTCAACCACTGCGCCACCAGGGAAGCCCAATAATTGTGTTTATTTTGACGGGAACCTAGATTTCAAGATTAGTGGAAGGGAAGACCAATGGTAGACTCAAACATTTGAGGAGGAGCAGTGTACTGCTGGAACTGAACTGAATACAGCAATATGAAGTCATGTCTTTATAAAACATTAAATGAAAAATATATTTCCTTTATGGCTTTTTTGCCACTGAAATGGCCCAGTTGCAATGTACCCCAGATTTTGGTTTCTAATGCTATTTTTCTCCCCAAAGGAGCCATGGTATCTTGGAACAATGTCTGATTCCATGCCTGGTCTGGGGTGGAAGGGTGCAAGGCAATCCCAGGACACCTACACTTTGTTAGGCCAGAAGCAAAGCTTTCAGTAGTTGGGTCATTCAAAATTATGCAAGAATCAATCTAAAAGGGGTAAATTTGCCCAAGCCAAAGTTGGGACAATGTGAGCCTCAAAGGGAGAGTTCTGGCTTACATCAATGGACACAATAAATTTGAAAAGTGATGGGTCCATAACTGTACACACAAAAAGCAAATGCTCAGAGAAGATGAATAGAATGTATTTCTACTGATTCTTTTTATTGAATCCTGTTGGGCTTATTGACTCGCTGTATCAAAGAATCATACTAGTAAATGTAGACTAGTAAATGTAGGTACAGCAGTCAGAAGGTGGTCACCACCAGCATTACCTGGTCCAGGCCATGACCCTCCCCACCATGAACGCCTGCGAAGCCTCCCCTTCCAATCTTTTTGCACTTGCACATCTTTCCTGCCAAGGCTTCCGCGGCAAAGTTCTTTTAAGTTCCTTTTACAGACTGTAGACTCTGTCTAGCCTCTGTGCTACATTTCCCCAACTCTTAGATTTTTTTTTCTACTTATTTTTCTGTGTGCCCATTTTATGCTTTGGCTAACTTCCTGTGGGTGCTTAGGATTCTCAGTTTCCTTGTAATCTGGCCTGACTCGGTCCCTTCAGGGAACTTCCGCCAGCTTTTGAGCCCACCTGGAGGGGGGAACCTCATTACGTCCACAGCTGTCTGGCGCCACCTAGTGTTGAGTACGGGAAATTCCTTCTTTTGTTCCCACTCGCCTCGAAGCGCCCTGGGCTTCCGGGATAGAGAAAAGGAAAACTCAGGCAAGTTTCCTAGAATGAGAACTCAACAGCAAACTTCCACGGGCTTGGTCCCTAGCAAACCTCCACTGTCGTCAGTAGATTTAGAGTTTAGCAAAGGCCACCATCTCCTCGCTCGTGTTCTGTCTGTCCCCAGCACATGATTAAGGGCTCCACTCTGTGCCCACGTGGGTCTCCCTCTTCCCCTGTCTGTCGGTCTTTCCTCTGTGCTGCCCTTCCCTACGTCTTAAAAAAGGAGTTTTTGGTATTTTTCCCCATGTGTTCTATTTCTAGCCTATCCCTGGATTTGACTGACTTTCTTGTTCCCACGACGGGAGAGTCATGTTAAACCATTTTGGCGCCCAGACTGTGACGTTTGGAAGTGGCACACAAGAGTTGACCCCAAATTACAGTTTTCTCTTTCTGGCTCAAGGGATTCTCAGGTCCTCAAGCATCTAACAAAAAAGCCTGGAAAACCCACACAGGTGGGAGCAGGAGGTTCACAAAGGGAAGACACAGCCCCTTCTGCCTCCTTCACTGGAGTGGGCTGCCAGCCCAGGAGAGGTTGTAAAACCCCATTAAGGACCTTGGAGGAAAATTTGACGAGCCTTCTCAGGTACCTGCAAAAGAGCCCCCAATGCAAAAGCACAAACTCTCCTGTGGGAGGAGGTACATGTCCCTGGTCCCTCTACTGCACCCCACTGGGGAAATTAAAAAAAAACGACTTTAAAAAACCTGGCTGTTGGAAAAATAAGTGCCTGTGTAAACCTCAGTAACTTCTACGTTTGCTCCTGTGCTTTAAAATGACTCATCTACGAGGTGGCCACACATCTCCAAATTTCCTGGAGATGCCAGGAAGTCTTCTATCAAACTGCCTTGGTGTCAGCCTACAGATGTTATTTGGGGTTAGGAGATCACACCCCAGAACTAGGGCCCTCTGATGCCATCCCGCCTACATTAACCTCGCTGAAGGGCTTCCTCCCTCCCTCCCTCCCTCCCTTCCTTCCTCCCTCCCTCCCCCTTCCTTCCTTCCTTTTATCTTTCTTTTCTTTTCTAACAAAGTTTTAAACTCTGAAGGAGAAATTTAATTTGGCCTTGGCAAAGGCAAGCCTCAGGCTGAAGAACTGATAAGAAGCTTGTGTCTGAACCAAGGGGGTGGACTACTTCCACCCCCTTCCCATCCTCCAATCAGCCACCTCTGAGTTTCCTCCCTTCCTAAACTTCATCTAGCCCTTTATTGCCACCCCAGACACAAATCAGCCAGTCTTTGCGCTCCAGTGCCTACTGTGAACTGAAACTTGGTATCACTGAACCTCTGGAATTGTGCCTCTCCAGGATATTCAACCAGCCTGCCCTGTGTCAGCTCTCATGACCACTCTTCTGGGTAGGATAGGACAGGAGAGGAAAGGATTTCTGCTTTAGCTACTAATAAGCAAACTCCTCCCATCACCAAGGGAGAGTGTTGCCACTTTGGAAATGGGCCTGTCCACTCTGTGAAGACTGAGATGACCGGGTCTGGACATGCTTCTTGCTTGTGTAGCTCAGTAGTATCTGAGACATGCCTGGAAGACATTGATCAAGATGGTGGAGTGAGCACACATCAAGCCCTCTCTGTAACCTCCTCCAGCCACAGAGGAGTGATTGATGAAATGTGCATGCACACACACACACACACACACACACACACACACACGAGCCAATGAATGAATCAAAAAATCAATCAATCTTTGTGGACCAATAATGAAGAATAAACCTACAGAGTAGGCTGGTGAAATGTAGCCCAAGGGTAGAAGGAAATGGGTATACATAGATTGAGCTTCAAAGCTCATGTGGGAATGGAGATGAGTGTACCCTGTGCTTGGCAGGAGAGTGGACCCGTGCTTGCTGCATGAAGCTGGGGTTGGGGCTGGTTGTCTTGCCTATCCAGCAAATGGGGGCTGAAAACACTCCAGAAACGTGCTGCTTGCCCATGGTGCAGGAAGGAAAAGGGGCATCTTTGCTAAAGATGGGAACTGGGCTGGTCCTGCACCAGGGGTGCAGCACCAGGAATTTTGTTGCCTGAGAGCCAGCACCTGAAAGTCCATAATTTAAGAGTCCACCCTGGGTGTGCAAACCAGGAAGAATGGGCTAAGTTAGCTGCAAAAGTTCTTACCATGCAAGGACTTGTTCATGGAAAACACTCCCAGGCAGAATGAGCTTTGGAACAAAAATGACAAAGGACATTACGAAATTCATCTTGAGGCTCATTTTACAGGCTCAACAGACAGAAGAATTCATAACAGAAGAGATGGAAATAATAGATAATTTGAAAATCTGAAAACTCATGGAATGTCTCCCACCCTTCCTTAAAATGTAGTGGTGGCAGCTTTTTTTCCCTACCAATTGAGAGTATTTTGGTTACTTCTGGGTAATAGAAAGCTCTAGAGCCACTTTCACTAGGAGTTTGCATTCATAATTAAAGTTGCCTATTCCCAGATAATAATAAAAACTTTGAACTCTCATGAGATATAAAGTTTCTTTTGTCTTTAGCAGGTGGCTTCCTGACTTCAGGGAAGGGTGTGGTCAGCTTCTATCTCTCTTTTTTTACATCCTCCTCCTTCACCTGCAGCCATTGTGGACCCCTCTGAGATTGGAGTTCAAGAAGGGAAGAGGGAAAAGGGGGATCAGGAAAGGTCTTACTTGATTGGAACAGTGGAAAGCTGGGTTTGGGCTTCCTGGGACCCACTGAGGTTTAAAGCTGCTTCTTTCTCCTATGAATACTTTTGTGAGTTCTTCGTAAGCTTTCCTGCTGAAACTCTCAGACTGTAACTCCCATGTAGGTAATGAATTTTGTTTTTCCAGCTTGTGATGGGTAACTTTATGTGTCAACTGGGCTGGGCCATGGGGTGCCCAGATATTTGGATGAACACGATTCTGGGTGTGTCTGTGAGGGTGTTTCTGGAGGAGAGTAACATTTTAAATGGTGGACTGGGTAAAGCAGAGTGCCCTGCTCGTGGTGGCTGGGTCTCATCAAGTCACTTGAAGGCCTGAGTAGAGTAACAAGGTTGAGTAAGAGAGAATTCTCTCTCTCTGCCCAACTGTTTTCAAGCTGGGACATCAGACTTCTGTCTTCAGACTCAAGCTTGGACTGGAATTTACACCATTGGCTTTCTTTGTTCTCAGGCCTTCAGACTCAGACAGCAACTATACCATTGGCTCCCCTGGGTCTCCAGTTTGCCAACTGCAGATCTTGGGACTTGTCAGCCCCCAAATCATGTGAGCCAATTCCTTATAATAAATCTCTCTCTTTCTCTCTCCCCCACTGGGAGGGTCCAGAAGACATACCTTTCTTTTATCTTATTTTATTCTAAAAATTGAATTATAGTTGATTTATAATATATTAGTTTTAGGTGTACAACATAGTAATTCAATATTTTTTATAGGTTATACTCCATTTAAAGTTGTTATAAAATATTAGCTATATTCCCTGTGCTGCACATTGCATCCTTGTATGTTATTTATTTTATACCTACTAGTTTGTGCCTCTTAACCTCCTTCCCCTGTCCTGTCTTGCCCCTCCTCCCACCCCTCTCCCCACTGGGAACCACTAGTTTCTTCTCTGTATCTGTGAGTCTGCTTCTGTTTTGTTATATTCATTTGTTTGTTTTAGTTTTTAGATTTCACATACAAGTGAAAACATGCAGTATTTGTCTTTCTCTGCAGAAGACCTTTCACCATCACTGTGAGAAATAAGTTTGTGAGGGGAGCCCTGACATCCTTGGAGAGCTCTGATCACCTTTCTCTGCAGGTCAGGTCTCACAGTGGCAGCTGCAGTCATCAAGGCCTAAATGCAATGGGAGTAATTAGATCCGGGGTGGCAGGAGCCAAGTGGTGGCAATCAACCGCCAAAGGCAAGGTGGACACGGTTAGTGTAATAGACAGCAAAGTCAAGGCAGCCATTGGGAAAGTGTGACTCATACAGGCTTAGGGCATTGGCTACTTCATCATGGTGTTCCTAGAAGTGAAATTGATGAGACGCCTACTACATTCCTACTTGATCTGTAGGAACAGAAAAGTTCTAGGTCAAGGGAGCAAAAGTCTAACCTGAATCATATAAAATAGATAACAAACAAGGACCTACTGTGTAGCACAGGAAACTCTACTCAATATTCTGTAGTAACCTATATGGGAAAATAATCTGAAAAAGAAAGAATATATGTATATGTATAACTGAATCACTATGCTATACACCTGAAACTAACACAACATTGTAAATCAGCTATACGCCAATAAAATTTTTTAAAAAAACAGAGAACTGTGGCCTCACAATCAATTCCCAGACCTGAGCCAGTTTATAGACCCAGAGGCCCTTGAATGAAGGGGGTGCTAATGCCCTTTAGGAAGGACACTGGAACATTGCCAAACATTTATTCTTCCTCCCAGGTTTCCCCAAGGGGACTTATAGCCTTTTATCAGGGTAACTGCATTGGGGAAAAGGAAATAATCAGGACTTTTGGGGACTACTGGACACTGATTCTGAACTGACAGTGATTTTGGGAGACCCAACATGTCACTGTGGTCCACCAGTCAGAGCAGTGACTTACAGAAGTCAGGTGATCAACGGGGTTTAATTCAGGTCCTGTCAGAGTGGGCCCAGTGGGTCCCTGAACACACTCTGTGGCTATTTCCCTGGTTCTGGAATGCATAATTGGAATAGATATACTCATTAGGTGGCAGAATTCCTACACTGCTTCTCTGACCTGTGGAGTGAGGTGGGAAAGGCCAGGTGGAAGCCACTAAAGCTGCCTCTACCTAGGAAATTAGTAACTCAAAGGCAATACTACATTCCTGGGGGGATTGCAGAGATTAGTGCCACCATCAAGGACTTGAAAGATGCAGGGGTGGTGACTCCCACCCCACCCCCATTCACCTCACCTATTTGACCTCTGCAGGAGAAGGATGGATCCTGGAGAATGACAGTGCATCATGGAATATTATAAGCTTAACCAGGTGGTGGTTTTTTTAAAATTAATTTATTATTTATTTATTTATTTATTTTGCGGTACGCGGGCCTCTCACTGTTGTGGCCTCTCCCGTCGCGGAGCACAGGCTCCGGACGCGCAGGCTCAGCGGCCGTGGCTCACGGACCCAGCCGCTCCGCGGCATGTGGGATCTTCCCGGACCGGGGCACGAACCTGTGTCCCCTGCATCGGCAGGCGGACTCTCAACCACTTCGCCACCAGGGAAGCCCCAGGTGGTGTTTTTTTTTTTTTTTTTTTTTTTCAGGTGGTGTTTTTAATTGCAGCTGCTGCACCAGATATGGTTTCATTGCTTGAGCAAATCAACACATCCCCTGGTACCTGGTATGTAGCTATTGACCTAGCTATTGCTTTTTTTCTCATCACCTGTTAGTAAAGGCCACCAGAAACACTTTTCTTTTCGTTGGCAAGGCCAGCAATACACGACCCCTGCTCTACCTCAGGGGTATATCAGCTGTGTAGCTCTATGTCATCATTTAGTTCACAGGTATCTTGATCACCTTTCTCTCCTACAAGATACCACACTGGTCCATTACATTAATGACATTATGCTGATTGGATCTACTGAGCAAGAAGTAGCAACTACTCTAGACTTGTCGGTAAGACACTTTCATGTTAGAGGATGGGAAGTAAACCTGACTAAAATTCAGGGGCCTTCTACCTCAGTGAAACTTCTAGGGGCACCGTGGTGTGGGGCATGTCAAGATCTCCCTTCTAAGCTTTATGGTTTACATGGCTATAGAGACTAAGAAGTCCCAAGATCTGCAGTTGGCAAACTTGAGACCCAGGAAAGACAATGGTGTAAGTTCTAGTCTGAGTCCCAGTCTCAAGGGGGGAGAAGACTGATGTCCCAGCTTGAAGACAGGCAGAGAGAGAGGGAAGGAGAGAGAATTCTTTCTTACTCAGCCCTTTACTTCTGTTTAGATAGCCCTTCTAAGGTAAAGGATAAGTTGTTGCTTGGACCCTCCTACAGCCAAAATGTGGCACAGCACCCACTGTACCTCTTTGGACTTTGGATACAACAAACTCCTCATGTGATGTGTTCCTCCAGCCCATTTACTGAGTGATCTGAAAGGACACTAGATTTTTTTTTTTTAAATATTTATTTGGCTGCGCCAGGTCTTAGTTGCGGCATGCAGGATCTTTGTTGCCTCGTGCGGGATCTTTAGTTGGGGCTTGTGGGCTCTTAGTTGTGGCATGTGAGATCTAGTTCCCTGACCAGGGATCGAACCTGGGTCTCCTGCGTTGGGAGCTCGGTGTCTTAACCACTGGACCACCAGGGAAGTCCCAAAAGACGCTAGCTTTTTTTTTTTTTTTCAGTACGCGGGCCTCTCACTGTTGTGGCTTATCCCGTTGCAGAGCACCGGCTCCGGATGCGCAGGCTCAGCGGCCATGGCTCACGGGCCCAGCCGCTCCACGGCATGTGGGATCCTCCCAGACCGGGGCACGAACCCGTGTCCCCTGCAACGGCAGGCGGACTCTCAACCACTGCACCACCAGGGAAGCCCCAAGACGCTAGTTTTTTTTTGTTTTTTTTGCAGTACGCGGGCCTCTCACTGTTGTGGCCTCTCCCGTTGTGGAGCACAGGCCCCAGATGCGCAGGCCCAGCGGCCATGGCTCACGGGCCTAACCGCTCTGCAGTACGTGGGATCTTCCTGGACCGGGGCATGAACCCGTGTCCCCTGCATCGGCAGGCGGACTCTCAACCACTGCGCCACCAGGGAAGCCCAAGACGCTAGTTTTGAGTGGGGCCCAGAACAAGAGAAGGCTCTGCATCGGTCCAGGCTGCGGTGCAAGCTGCTCTGCCATTCGGGCCACAGGATCCAGCAGATCCGATGGGGCTTAGACTGTCATGGCAGGTAGGGATGCTGCTTGCAGCCTTCGGTGGCCCTTGTCAGTGGATCACAAGTCAGGCCTTTAGGGTTTCCCTGGAGAACACAGACTAGTCCACAGCTGCAGCTTTCCTCTGGTTTCCTCAGACACTACCACCTGCTCTGTATTCATAGGCCTTTTGGCCTCCTCCAACTGAGCCAGGCACCCAGGCTCCTTTTTCCCTAACAGCAGGGAACACACATCAGGCTCTCTGCATGGAACCCTAAGGTTGAGGTTAAGAAATAAACTGCCCCTCATTCCATCCTTAGCCTGGGGTCAGTGAAACTCAGAGCACTCCAACACTCTCTCCAAAGACATCCTCTTCACAAATCCTTTGAAATGTCCAAAAACTCAATCCTTTTTATGTCCTCTCTATGGGTGTTAGGTACAATATTTGGATAGTCCCTTAAAGTTTAATATCATGTTACATATTGAAGAGGTAAGGAGGGAATAGCATCCTTGCAAGGAGACCAGGAGATGATTAAATGTGAACAGGCAGTTATGAAAAATATTGCTCTTGGAAATAAAAAGACTCCAACAAGTAGGATAAATAAGAGGCTAGAATAACTGATGAGAGACGAGTCAATCAAAGGAGAGAAAGAAATTACATATAATACAGAACCAAAAGATGGAGAAATGAAAACTATGAAGTTGAGAGTCATGGAAGATAGACTGAGAAATTCTAGTCCGAGAGGCGTTCTGAGTGAGAAAACTGGTGAGATCACAGGAGAGGGAATGGCTGAAAAATTTCTGTAATTGAAAAAAATTCCAGTTCAGAATAGTGCACTGATTATTGTGAGGGCAAAGTAATTAAAAAACCCAAACAATCCCTCCCGAGCACCACCACCAGCATGCCTCACTGGGAACAGAGCAAGGAGAGCCGGCATCAGTGCGATCACATTTCCATCACAGGAAACATCTGGGTCAAAAGTGTGTCCTGCCTTCTTTTGCCCAGGGAGGGAGAACAGGGGGCGTGCGACTGTCGTCTCCACAACTTTCTACTACTCCCTTCTCTCTCCATAGACTAACAGGCTTTTTTTCCATTAAAAAAAAAAAAAAGACTTTTCTGTTACTTCTGGTCCACATGTAGTTTATGAGGAGCTCAAGGCACTCGTCGTTTAGGGCTCAGACACAGAGTACCACACACACAGTAGGAGCTTATTCCAGGGGTTTTCCTCAGTGTTGACACTCGGCTCTGTGATTGGGGCCTGGCTGGTTCAGTGATGGGGACAGGACAGGCAAGCGAGGAAACAGCAGCGCCTGTCTCCTGTGACATATTCTAATTGCTGTCCTATTGTAGAGCTGTCACAGGCGCTGCTTTCAACGGATGGAAAGAAGAGGAAGGAACAAACTTAAGATCTGGCTAGCCTCTTGATTTTTAATCTTTAGGCCAACTAAATTTATCTCCAAAAGGAATACCTGCTTACTGTAAAAAGTTCGAGCAACATAGAAGGACGTAAATCAAAAAGCCCCTTCTTTCCTTCCTTTCTCCTTCATCCTAGGTGTGAGCTCTGTGACTGTTTGCTGTGCCTCCTTCCAGATCCTTCTTTCTCAGAGATGGGATAATATGTGAAGTGTCAGCAGATCTGGTTCTCCCATCCCACACTCCCTCTTCTCTGGAGCCCTCCTCCACTCCCGATTTGGGAAGGTAGTGGGAGATACTCATCTCTTCAAGGAAGCTGTCACAGTGGAATCAGAGATGAAATATGCCAGTTCTTGGATTTTAGGCTAAAATGTTCAACCCAACTATGAAGTAGAAAAGGTTGAGCAGAAAAGGTTATGTTTTGGCAGTTTTTCCCCCTCTTCCCAAACTCAGGCTAGATCAAGCTGTGGCTGAGGGAGAGGGACGATGAGGAAGTAAGAAAAAACAGTCAGGATGTCAAAAGGGCGTCTCCTGTGCCCTCCCCTGGGGGTTAGACATAACATATGAGGGTGTTATAGAACGCTCAGGATAGAGTTTGGGGACTCAGGAGCTGAGGGGTCAGTGATAAACCTCCATTTGGAGCTTTGGGGAGCAGACACCCCCCCTCTGAAGATGTGATATGAAGTAAGCCCCTAAATCTATAGGCCAAGGTAAGGAAAGAAAACTTCTGCATTGACTAAGTTTAAATATCAAATGCCTTCATCATGAAGAACCTAGGGGTAAGACGGGAATAAAGACACAGACCTACTAGAGCATGGACTTGAGGATATGGGAAGGGGGAAGGGTAAGCTGTGACAAAGTGAGAGAGTGGCATGGACATATATACACTACCAAACGTAAAATAGATAGCTAGTGGGAAGCAGCCGCATAGCACAGGGAGGTCAGCTCGGTGCTTTGTGACCACCTAGGGGGTGGGATAGGGAGGGTGGGAGGGAGACGCAAGAGGGAGGAGATATGGGAACATATGTGTATGTACAACTGATTCACTTTGTTATAAAGCAGAAACTAATACACCATTGTAAAGCAATTCTACTCCAATAAAGATGTTAAAAAAAATAAAATAAAATGCCTGACTTTAGCCAGGATTGACCATGGCTACTTTTTCTGCATCAGGAAGAATGGAGACTCCAAATAAAGGTAAAATCGCATTATGTAACAATAACAAAAGTCATGACACATACACCAGGTGATCTATCTATATATCACCATATATGACTTTTATTAGATATCTATATTTATATATATAATATATAAATATAACATATTTATATATAATATATACAATAATGTATAATATTATATATAATAGTTGGCCTTTTTAAGGTTATGTCCACTTAAAAAAAATTCCCAACACTGCTGCAATGACTATCTTTGCACACTTGTGTGACTGTATGTAGGTCGGATTCGTAGATCAGAGGGATGTGCAATGTAAAGTTGGATTCCACTTAGGCTTTTGACTCTATTCCTCCCTTTCTCTTTCTCAATGAATTTTATCCCGAGATGAGATGAAAGAGTAATGGTTTCAATTTCTCCCTCTCATGCCAAGTTAAGATATTTAAACATGAAGTGTGGGTTTGTCTATCACCAAAGAGGTGCTGAAAAGTGAATTTGTTTCCCACTCTGTCTTCCTCTCGCATATTTGTAAATATTTGGATCAGTGGCTTTGTTTCTTGCTTTTCTGAGAGTGGCTTCCAGAGGAAGCCGCCGGAGCCAGCTGCAGTTCCGAGAGATGCCACTAGGTGTCAATGTAGGTCTTGATTGGCACCAATTCTTGGCTGCAGTTAATTTGGTTCGGTCCCCGTGGAGCCTCAGCGTCCTCTCCTGCAAAATAACAAATGTCCGTCGTGCAGGGCACTTTCTTCAGGAAGGACTCCAGGGAGCTCAGGAGTTTGCATACGAAGCCGGGGGAGCGAGGGGCTTCTGATAATGATATTCAATGTCTGACGGAGTCGCTTACAGGCAGAGCCAGGTCTCTCCCCGCTTTGATGTATGAGATTATTATGGAGAGGTAATGCAGGCCAAGTGATGCTGTTCGGTGGGCTGTGCATGTGGACCCCTTTGTGAATTGTGAGGCCTGGCGCAGCCGAGATGGTCGCTTCACAGGGTGGGGGGAGAGGGGTGCAATGGGGACTGCCGTGGAGGGCCAGGCACTACTCTCTCAGTTTGTTCTCAGCTGCAACAGACTGGGCCTCTTCCCTGGGGTGCGAGGGAGGCCAGATGTGGTGAGCATCTCTCCCCGGGCCAGTGGTGGAAGGCAGAGAGCATTGCCTTGGGGAGATGGCCAGAGAGGCTACCAAGTGGTTGCTACTCTGGACTCTAGAATGTCGACCCAATCAATATTAAATTTATGCAGGGGAGCTCTTCAATCCAGGCCTTTATGAAGGTGACAGGAGTAAAAGGAGGAGTGAGCTGGCACTCTGGAATGAGGTCTCAGTAGAGGTTCTTCCCCAGCTGACCTCCAGTGAGAATGGCAGCAGGGCTGGTAGACCCCTAGACAGGGTTGCCAGTAAAAGAGTCTCTATTCTCTTCCTCCAGCTTGTGCAAGCCTCTTCCACGGCCCACCTGTTTAACTGGAGTGTTGTGTGTGTTTTGTTCTGTTTTAAGATTTTTATGTTTGAGCCACATCACCAGCTCGAAACAAAAATTCTATCCTCTTGCTTTACTGTTTCTACCTACCCTGGGGAGTCCCCACAGACTCTAACTAGGGGTGATGAGAACCACCTCTCAAGGCCTCCATATCTCACCTCCATGCTGTTCCAGAACCCCAGATGGTTTAACCCCTGGATCCGAACTGTGGTCACTGCCACAGGGCATCCCTGCCAAAGTCTGGTCCTAGATGGATGGATGTTTGTCTTCTGCAGAGTGAACTCTCACCTTGGCCTCCAAGTTACTTACTCAGATTTTGCTCACCTGCTCGGCTGTTACCCCCAGGGCCCAGCACAGGCCCCAGCCAGGTGCCTTGCCAGCTCTAGTTTTGCCTCACAAGCCCTGACCCCAGGCCTCAGGCCTCTGGTTAGGGCCTGGGTCCCCGTTCCAGATTTCCCATAGACCTGTCCACCCCGACAGCTTTCTTAGCCGCAAGTCTGGATCTTAGACGCTTTATTCCCAGAAGATTCCAGATCCTACTACAGACTGTCCACCTTTCTCCTGAGCCCTGCAGATCGTGGGATGTCAGGCAGGGGCGTGGCTTCACAGCACCATATAATCCTGTTACACTCCTCCAGGGCATCAGCAATAGGGAGTTATATACCTACATCCCCATGGGGCCTTAGCATCCTCTCCCCAAATACAGGTAAGGCCTTAATGTGCATAACTAAGAAGGCACCCCCAACGGCCCCACGGTGACTTGCTATCCTTACCCAATGGACTAAGAGGCAGAGGGTGTAATTTGTTAAGTTCTGGACTCACTTTGGACTGAGTTACTTTTACTGTTGACAGAAAGCTCTTCATCTTTGTACCAACAGATGTGAAAAGTAAATCAGTAAATACTGACTCTTTATTCGCTGATTTCTATGGACAGGCACATATGCAATTACTGTCTATTATTGAATGAGTAAGCTCTGGGCTCTGGCTTCAGGCCTGTGAGGAGTGACTGGTTGCCAGACTGCCAGGATGGGGATATGGGGGCGCTGTGAGTGCTGGGCGGCTCTCACACTCTCTTGCTCTCTCCTCCCTAAACCTGGGCATTCATCCTGTTTCTGGGGCCTGGATGTTGTGTTTTCTGCCCTGCTCAGCATTCTTCGCTGCTACGATCTACAGTGGGAGGGGCGTTTTAAACCACATTGGACAGAAGAGCCTTCCTCTTGGATTTGGGACAAAGCACAGGCACCGTGGCACTTTCTGTGTGACTGTTAAACATGCCTCCAGGCTCCTGCAGCTGAGGGTAAGACAGAGGAGTACTGGGGTTCCTGATTTAACCATGTTACGCTCCGAGTCACGTAGAAGACAACCATAAATATGGTCCAATGGTTGGCAGGCAGGCAGTTGGGACATGGGATGAGCAAAGAGGTGAGGGGGATTAGAGCATGCTGGGAATACATGAGTTACGGGCTGGAGAGAATTCTGGTGGTCTGGATCAACTCTGGAAAACATCTAAGACTCTGGCCTAGCATTCGGTCCTGTCCAGGACTCATAAACTGATCTCTGTTTGAAGGGTCTGAATCCCAGAAGTGGAATGGTGGCCATTAGGGAAAAGCATAGTGAAGCCAGGAGGGAGATGCACAGAAATGGTGGAAGGGACCCAAGAGGATCTGGATGGAGCATTGAGAGGGTCCCTTCCACACGTCCCCCATCAGCCCTTGTGCACCTTGTTTGTGATTGGAGTTGTCAGCGTGCCCTCTTGGGGCAGGTGATGCGCGAAGCTCTTGGTCAGCCTTGTCAGAAGATTCTCGTTCCTTGTGGGAGCTGGACTCTCCAGTCTCCATCCATGTGCTCAGATCCACATTTTTGTGATCCCTTCCTCTCAGTACCAACTCTAGTCTGGGATCTGGGCTTTTCTTGGGGATGGGGTTCAGCCAGAGCTCGGGTGGGATCCTCAGCCAGCACCTCAGCTGTCCCCTGACGAGCAGGAAGCCCAGAAACATGTGGAGAGGCCAGACTAGAGTGAGGGTGAAATCTGTCCATTAGGCATTGTGCACATGGTTGATGCGGAGGACGTCATTGGTCATTTAGTCCCTCCAGGGCGTCTCACACATGGGAACACGAGACCTAGTGACATGGATGCAATCAACTCACTGGGGCTTCTTCAGCCTATGGGCTCCTGGGCCTGGCCTGGCTGTGCTGGTGGTTTCATCACTGGTCATCATTCAAGTTTCTGCCTTCCTGGGTCCAGGAAACGAGGAAATATATTACTGTCCGATCACTACCCAAACCCCCCCAAACAGCATCACACTGTTTGAATGCCCCACGCAGGGGAGGGTCTTCCAAGAAGGGACAGGAGTTCTGCCAACAGTGCAGCTGGGACTCACTGTGCAGCAAAGCTGGCTTCTGTTGGAACAAACATCTGATTCAGCTACCTCAGTTTCCCCAGATTGATCAATTCCTGGATATGAAAGCAGAAATGGCCCAGATTCACACTAGGCTCCCACTTTTCCTCCATTCCCTCAGCTAAAAGAATTCATTACCAAATCCTCTTCTTTCATTTTTGGGAAAAAATACCCCATACATTTAAAAGATGGGGCAGAGTCGTGGCAGGCAGCATGTTGCTCAGGCACGATGCCCTACACGTACTACTCAATCACACTGAACTATGGAGAAGTCCATTCTGAAAAACCCACACATTTGACTAATGCGTGTTTGATGCTCCAGTTTTTTTTTTTAAAAAAGATATGGAATGCTTCATGAATTTGCATGTCATTCTTGCACAGGGGCCATGCTAATCTTCTCTGTGTCGCTCCAGTTTTGGTATATGTGCTGCCAAAGTGAGCACGATGTTCCAATTTATTCATTGGGAATAATATGTGGTATGAGTGGAATCTGTAGCAAACATTTTTTTTTCTTTTTTAAAAAATAACAAATGACATCCTGTGGTCTCTCTTCCTTTTTTATTTTTAGTCAACCCCAAGTACAATGCACACTGATAAAAACGATGTACGTTGCATGTATCTGTGATAATAGCCGAAGCCAAGGCAGTCTGAGGCATATTAACAACAGACTTATCTGTGGAGCAGAACATTATGTAAGATGCATTTTCCTCTAGAGCCAAGCTGCGCAGAATTCACCTGCACGGCAGATAAGTGGCCCCTGGGCCCAGGTGCAGCCCCGCGCCGGGCCAGCGGCTGGGGGAATTTTCTCACCAATATAATCGACACAAGGGTAGGATTTCCATTTAGCGCAACAGAAACTAACATGAAAATTGTCACTTGATGTTTTGCAGTCTGGCTGTACTAATGTCACCTATGGAACCCAAGATAATTTCAGTGACATCTTTCTTTTCCCAGGGAGGAGAAATGTGCTTTCTGCCAGTGTCCATCTGACAAACCTGGATAAACATTTTCATGGCAGGTGGAGAGAGTGTATAAAACTGTCCCCCCAGCCCGACCCCAGCAAAAAAGATATAGGGCTAAATAATGATAGACCACTTGGTGGAAGCTGGTGAGGTAACCTTGATTCCTTCCTTCTGGGTGGCCAGGGGCTCCTTCGACTGTGGTGACCAAATGGATACTGGAAGAAAGCCGGGCACCCTCATCAGTGTAGCTCTGTTAGCCTTGGGTGTGGCCTGGTTAGGGATGTGATGCTGTTCATCTGCAGCCCCGCCCCCCATCCAATCGCAGCCCCTCCTCTGCGGCCCCAGATCCTACATCACACCCCCTGACCAGCAGCACCGTGGCTAGGGATTGGCTGTTTATTTTTCCGTGTGTGCTGTCACTCCGCAGGTACTGATAGAGCCCTTCCCTAGGCTGCTGTCTGACTCTCCCTCCCATTTCAGTTCTCCACTCCCCAGCCTTCCCTGGCTTCTCTGCCTTCTCAGCTGTTCTACCGTTGCTCTCTCTCCAGCAGCACAGCATCGCTCACTTCTCAGAGCCTCCATGAAACCATCCCATCCAACTGTCTCCTCTGTTTGTCTTTTGTTCTTTATCCAGGCCTTGGGGCTGCTCGGGAAAGTCACGGAGGTGGAGTCCACATCCAACCTCAGCTGGAGACTCTGAGTTGTGCTGAACTTCTCTTCCTCTTGGGGCCCCTCCATGGCATTTCCCCAAAGGTGCCTTCAAGCCTGGACCCTCAAGGCTTGGTCTATTTCTGCCTCCCCATGTCTCGAGGGATCTCCCCCCCACCCCCCGCCGCCAACGTTCATATCTCAATGACTCTGTCGCTTAGTTTCCTCTCAGATTATAGTTCTCGTCTTCCTTTGCTGGACTTTTCCTAGGAATGATCAGCATTTCTCCCTCCTCATTTTCACCACCCGCATGCCTCTTATCTTTTGACATTTGCTTTCCATTTCTTCCATTTTGTGAAAATGATATTTTTGAAGGACTCAGATGAGGCTGCGTGAGATTCAGTGGCTGTTCCTCAGGCTAGTGGCGGGGTTTGTCTGGTGTGACCAACATATCCTTCTTGTGGGAGACAGAATAATGACCCTCCAAGGATATCCATGTTCTAACTCCTGGAACCTGTGAATATGTTACCTTATATGGCAAAAGGGACTTTGATGTGACCAAGTTAAGGATCTTGAGATGGGGAGATTATTCTGGATTATCTGGGTGGACCCAATGTCATCATGACAAGGGTCTTTATAACGAAAAGAGGGAGGAGACAGGAGAGTCTAATTCTGGGAGGAGCTGTAATGATGGAAGCAGGATGATGCCGGGCCACGAGCCAAGTAATGCTGGCAGCCTCTAGTAGCTAGAAAAGGCAAGGAATGGATTATCCCTTAGAGCCTTCAAAAGTAACACAGCTCCGCCAATACTTAATTTTAGCCTCATAAAGTCCATTTCATTTTCCTTCCCTCTAGGACTTTAAGAGAATAAATTTGTATTGCTTTAAGCCACTAAGTTTGTGGTAATTTGTTACAGCAGCAATAAGAAATGAATACACTTCTCAAAATTCTCTTCTCCCTAGATTGTCACATCTAAAGTGATGGAAACTTCTGCTTCTTCTGCTGGTGCTTTTCAACCTGTTTTCTCCAAAATGGGAGCGTTTTAAGCCTCAGTCCTCTTCTCTTGCTGTGCATTTAGCGTTTTCACAATGAGTATTTGTAGAATTAGTCTGTTTAATAATACCACTGTATTCGGCACATCTGGGGATACCTCCCTTCTTAGAGAATCTTCCTCCACCCACAGCCCCTGCTGGGTGGAGAGCAGGCCCCTGACCAACCCCCAGTTATAGCTGATTGGCACAAGAGTGTGCACCTCATCTAAGGGGAGCTCACTGGCCAGCTGACCTGATGCAGAAAAGGAGAGATGGACTGATCAGATGCCCTCTCTGGGGAATCTAAGCGATACCAAGTTTCAGTTCACGGTAGGCACTAGAGCGCAAAGACTGGCTGATTTGTGTCTGGGGTGGCAATAAAGGGCTAGATGAAGTTTAGGAAGGGAGGAAACTCAGAGGTGGCTGATTGGAGGATGGGAAGCGGGTGGAGGTAGTCAGGGAAGCTGAGGAGCCACTCCACGGGGAGGAGAGAGTGTCTCTGTCTCGAAGTGGCTTTGGTTTTGCCTTTCCAATGGCTGGGAGTTTTTCGTGTTTCTCTGAGAAACTTTGTGTCCTCACAGGATTCTTTTTTTTTTTTTGAAGAATACATTCAAGTAGCTTTAATACATCTTTTTCCAGTTTTTAAAGTAAATTTATTTATTTATTTATTTTTGGCTGCGTTGGGTCTTCGTTGCTGCACGCAGGCTGTCTCTAGTCGTGGCGAGTGGGGGTTTACTCTTCGTTACGGTGCACTGTCTTCTAATCGTGGTGGCTTCTTTTTCTGTGGAGCTCGGTCTCTAGGCGAGCAGACTTCGTGGCATGCGGGCTTCAGTAGTTGTGGCACGCAGGCTCAGTAGTTGTGGTGTGTGGTCTTAGCTGCTCCGTGGAATGTGGGATCTTCCCGGACGAGGGCTCAAACCCGTGTCCCCTGCATTGGCAGGTGGATTCTTAGCCACTGCACCACCAGGGAAGTGCTAGGACTCCTTTTTGACTTGAGCTAGTTTGGATCTCTGTTCCTTACAATAAAAGATTCTCTGATTAGAATGATCTATGATTGTCCAGTTGCTCAAGTCAGGAAACCTGGGGGTCACCTTGGACTCTCCTTGTCTTCTTTGTTGTCCTGGAGCCTGAATATATGAAAAGGAGGAGAACCTGGGACAGACCCTGAGAAATACCAACATTTAAGGAGTGAAAGAAGAATCTTCAATGGAGGAGGAGAAGGAACAGTCAGAGAAATGGAAGGAAAACTAGGAATGCCTCCTGAAACATCCAGAAGTGAATGGAGGGA
The DNA here is from genome assembly GCF_963455315.2 of Globicephala melas. Classification (NCBI taxonomy): domain Eukaryota; kingdom Metazoa; phylum Chordata; class Mammalia; order Artiodactyla; family Delphinidae; genus Globicephala; species Globicephala melas. The sequence goes on along the minus strand of NC_083317.1, from coordinate 127,914,462 downwards.
GTGGTTACAAGCACTAAATGTCATCAGATCCTAAATCAACTTGTTTTTGTTTTGATGGGTGATAAAAAGTAAACAACTTTTTTGAAATACAGTATCTTAAAACTGGGATTTGGGGGAAGAGCATTTGGGTGAGGGAACACATAAGCCATCCTCCAGTGGAAGCCAAGGCAAGTCGTTTATTTATTTTTAAATTTTATTTTTTATTATTATCATTTTTAACATCTTTATTGGAGTATAATTTCTTTACATTGTTGTGTTCGTTGCTGCTGTATAGCAAAGTGAATCAACTATATGTATACATATATCCCCATATCCCCTCCCTCTTGAGTCGCCCTCCCACCCTCCCTATCCCACCCCCCTAAGTGGTCACAAAGCACCGAGCTGATCTCCCTATGCTATGCGGCTGCTTCCCGCTAGCTATCTATTTTACGTTTGGTAGTGTATATATGTCCATGCCACTCTCTCACTTCGTCCCAGCTTACCCTTCCCCCTCCCTGTGTCCTCAAGTCCATTCTCTACGTCTGCGTCTTTATTCCTGTCCGGTCCCTAGGTTCTTCATAACCATTTTTTTTTTTAAGATTCCATATATATGTGTTAGCATACAGTGTTTGTTTTCGCTCTTTCTGACTTACTTCACTCTATATGACAGACTCTAGGTCCATCCACCTCACTACAAATAACTCAGTTTCATTTCTTTTTACAGATGAGTAATATTCCATTGTATATATGTACCACATCTTCTTTATCCATTCATCTGCTGATGGACACTTAGGTTGCTTCCATGTCCTGGCTATTGTAAATAGTGCTGCAATGAACATTGTGGTACATGACTATTTCTGAGTTATGGTTTTCTCAGGGTATATGCCCCGTAGTGGGATTGCTGGGTCATATGATAGTTCTATTTTTAGTTTTTTAAGGAACCTCCATACTGTTCTCCATAGTGGCTGTATCAATTTACATTCTCACCAACAGTGCAAGAGGGTTCCCTTTTTTCCACACCCTCTCCAGTATTTCCTGTTTGTAGATTTTTTGATGAAGTCCATTCTGACTGGTGTGAGGTGATATCTCATTGTAGTTTTGATTTGCATTTCTCTAATGATTAATGATGTTGAGCATTCTTTCATGTGTTTGTTGGCAATCTGTATATCTTCTTTGGAGAAATGTCTATTTAGGTCTTCTGCCCATTTTTGGATTGGGTTGTTTGTTTTTTTGATATTGAGCTGCATGACCTGCTTGTAAAGTGTGGAGATTAATCCTTTGTCAGTTACTTCATTTGCAAATATTTTCTCCCATTCTGAGGGTTGTCTTTTCCTCTTGTTTATGGTTTCCTTTGCTGTGCATTTGGTCCCATTTGTTTATTTTTGTTTTTATTTCCATTTCTCTAGGAGGTGGGTCAAAAAGGATCTTGCTGTGATTTATGTCATAGAGTGTTCTGACTTGGTGTTTTTTTTTTTTTTTTTGGTATACTGGCCTCTCACTGTTGTGGCCTCTCCCATTGCGGAGGACCGGCTCCGGATGTGCAGCCTTAGCAGCTCAGGCCTGGCTGCTCCGTGGCATGTGGGATCTTCCCAGACCGGGGCACAAACCCGTGTCCCCTGCATCGGCAGGTGGACTCTCAACCACTGCGCCACCAGGGAAGCTCCATCTAAGAGTTTTATAGTGTCTGGCCTTACATTTAGGTCTTTAATCCATTTTGAGTTTATTTTTGTATATGGTGTTAGGGAGTGTTCTAATTCATTCTTTTACATGTAGCTGTCCAGTTTTCCCAGCATGAGTTATTGAAGAGGCTGTCTTGTCTCCATTGTATATTCTTGCCTTCTTCGTCAAAGATAAGGTGACCACATGTGCGTGGGTTTATCTCTGGGCTTTCTATCCTGTTCCATTGATCTATATTTCTGTTTTTGTGCCAGTACCATACTGTCTTGATTACTATAGCTTTGTAGTATAGTCTGAAGCCAGGGAACCTGATTCCTCCAGCTCCATTTTTCTTTCTCAAGATTGTTTTTGCTATTCGGGGTCTTTTGTGTTTCCATATAAATTGTGAAATTTTTTGTTCTAGTTCTGTGAAAAACGCCAGTGGTAGTTTGATAGGGATTGCACTGAATCTGTAGATTGCTTTGGGTAGTAAAGTCATTTTCACAGTGTTGATTCTTCCAATCCAAGAACATGGTATATCTCTCCATCTGTTGTTATCATCTTTAATTTCTTTCATCAGTGTCTTATAGTTTTCTGCATACAGGTCTTTTGTCTCCAGAGGTAGGTTTATTCCTTGGTATTTTATTCTTTTTGTTGCAGTGGTAAATGGAAGTGTTTCCTTAATTTCACTTTCAGATTTTTCATCATTAGTGTATAGGAATGCAAGAAATTTCTGTGCATTAATTTTGTATCCTGCTACTTTACCAAATTCATTGATTAGCTCTAGTAGTTTTCTGGTAGCATCTTTAGGATTCTCTATGTATAGTATCATGTCATCTGCAAACAGTGACAGTTTTACTTTTTCTTTTCTGATTTGGATTCCTTTTATTTCTTTTTCGTCTCTGATTGTTGTGGCTAAAACTTCCAAAACAATGTTGAATAATGATGGTGAGAGTGGGCAACCTTGTCTTCTTCCAGATCTTAGTGGAAATGGTTTCAGTTTTTCACTATTGAGGACGATGTTGGCTGTGGGTTTGTCATATATGGCCTTTATTATGTTGAGGACACTTCAGTCTATGCCTACTTTCTGCAGGGTTTTTATCATAAATCGGTGTTGAATTTTGTCAAAAGATTTTTCTACATCTATTGAGATGATCATATGGTTTTTATTCTTCAGTTTGTTAATATGGTGTATCACATTGATTGATTTGCGTATATTGAAGAATCCTTGCATCCCTGGGATAAACCCCACTTGATCATGGTGTATGATCCTTTTAATGTGCTGTTGGAGTATGTTTACTAGCGTTTGGTTGAGGATTTTTCATCTCTGTTCATCAGTGATATTGGTGTGTAGTTTTCTTTTCTCGTGCCATCTTTGTCTGGTTTTGGTATCAGGGTGATGGTGGCCTTGTAGAATGAGTTTGGGAGTGTTCCTCCCTCTGCTATATTTTGGAAGAATTTGAGAAGGGTAAGTGTTAGCTCTTCTGTAAATATTTGATAGAATTTGCCTGTGAAGCCATTTGGTCCTGGGCTTTTGTTTGTTGGAAGGTTTTTAATCACAGTCTCAATTTCAGTGCTTGGATTGGTCTGTTCATATTTTCTATTTCTTCCTGGTTCAGACTTGGAAGGTTGTCCTTTTCTCAGAATTTGTCCATTTCTTCCAGGTTGTCCATTTTATTGGCATAGAGTTGCTTGTAGTAATCTCTCATGATCCTTTATATTTCTGCAGTGTCAGTTGTTACTTCTCCTTTTTCATTTCTAATTCTGTTGATTTGAGTCTTCTCTCTTTTTTTCTTGATGAGTCTGTCTAATGGTTTATCAATTTTGTTTATCTTCTCAAAGAACCAGATCTTAGTTTTATTGATCTTTGCTATCATTTCCTTCATTTCTTTTTCATTTATTTCTGATCTGATTTTTATGATTTCTTTCCTCTGCTAATTTTAGGGTTATTTTGTTCTTCTTTCTGTAATTGTTTTAGGTATAAGGTTAGGTTGTTTATTTGAGATGTTTCTTGTTTCTGGAGGTAGGATTGTATTACTGTAGACTTCCCTCTTAGATCTGTTTTTTCTGCATCCCATAGGTTTTGGGTTGTTGTGTTTTCATTGTCTTTTGTTTGTAGGTCATTTTTGATTTCCTCTTTTATTTCCTCAGTGATCTCTTGGTTATGTAGTAACATATTGTTTAGCCTCCATGTCTTTGTATGTTTTACAGTTTTTTTCCCTGTAATTGATATCTAGTCTCATAGCGTTGCTGTTGGAAAAGATACTTGATATGATTTCAATTTTCTTAAATTTACCAAGGCTTGGTTTGTGAACCAAGATTTGATGTATCCTGGAGAATGTTCCATGAGCACTTGAGAAGAGAGAGTATTCTGTTGTTTTTGGATGGAATATCCTATAAATATCAATTAAATCCATCTTGTTTAATGTGTCATTTAAAGCTTGTGTTTACGTATTTATTTTCATTTTGGATGATCTGTCCATTGGTGTTAAAATCCCCTACTATTATTGTGTTACTGTCAATTTCCCCTTTTATGACTGTTAGCATTTGCCTTATGTATTGAGGTGTTCTTATGCTGGGTGCATATATATTTACAATTGTTATATATCCTTCTTGGATTGATCCCTTGATCATTATGTAGTGTCCTTCTTTGTCTCTTGTAGTTGTCTTTATTTTAAAGTCCATTTTGTCTGATATGAGAATTGCTGCTCCAGCTTTCTTTTGATTTCCATTTGCATGGAATATCTTTTTCCATCCTCTCACTTTCAGTCTGTATGTGTCCCTAGGTCTGAAGTGGGTCTCTTATAAACAGCATATATATGGGTCTTGTTTTTGTATCCATTCAGCCACTCTGTGTCTTTTGGTTGGAACATTTAATCCATTTACACTTAAGGTAATTATTGATATGTATGTTTCTATTGCCATTTTCTTAATTGTTTTGGGTTTGTAATTGTAGGTATTTTCCTTCTCTTGTGTTTCCAGCTTAGAAAAGTTCCTTTAACATTTGTTGTAAAGCTGGTGTGGTGGTGCTGAATTCTCTTACCTTTTGCTTGTCTGGAAAGGTTTTAATTTCTCCATCAAATGTGAATGAGATCCTTGCTGGGTAGAGTAATCTTGGTTGTAGGTGTTTCCCTTTCATCACTTTAAATATGTCCTGCCACACCCTTCTGGCTTGCAGAGTTTCTGCTGAAAGATCAGCTATTAACCTTATGGGGATTCCCTTGTATGTTATTTTTTGCTTTTCCGTTGTTGCTTTCAATATTTTTTCTTTGTATTTCATTTTTGATAGTTTGATTAATATGTGTCTTGGTGTGTTTCTCTTTGGCTTTATCCTGTATGGGACTCTCTGCCCTTCCTAGACTTGATTGACTATTTCCTTTCCCATATTAGGGAAGTTCTCAACTATAGTCTCTTCAAATATTTTCTTAGTCCCTTTCTCTTTCTCTTCTTCTTCTGAGACCCACATAGTTCGAATGTTGGTGCATTTACTGTTGCCCCAGAGGTCTGGGAGACTGTCTCAATTCTCTTCATTCTTTTTTCTTTATTCTGATATGCAGTAGTTATTTCCACTCTTTTATCTTCCAGGTAACTTATCCGTTCTTCTGCCTCAGTTATTCTTCTATTGATTCCTTCTAGAGAAGTTTTAATTTCATTTACTGTGTTATTCATTTTTTGTTTGCTCTTTAGTTATTCTAGGTCCTTATTAATCCTTTCTTGTATTTTCTCCATTCTATTTCCAAGATTTTGGATTATCTTTACTATCATTACTCTGAATTCCTTTTCAGGTAGACTGCCTATTTCCTCTTCATTTGTTTGGTCTGGTGGGTTTTTACCTTGCTCCTTTATCTGCTGCGTATTTGTCTGTCTTCCCATTTTGCTTAACTTACTGTTTTTCGGGTCTCCTTTTCACAGGCTGCAGGTTCATAGTTCCTGTTGTTCTTGGTGTCTGCCCCCAGTGGGTAAGGATTTTTCAGTGGGTTGTGTAGGCTTCCTGGTGGAAGGGACTGGTGCCTGTGTTCTGGTGGATGAGGCTGGATCTTGTCTTTCTGGTGGGCAGTACCACATCTGTTACTGTGTTTTGGGATGTCTGTGAACTTAGTATGATTTTAGGCAGCCTCTCTGTTAATGGGTGGGGTTGTATTCTTGTCTTGCTAGTTTTTTGGTATGGGGTGTCCAGCACTGGAACTTGCTGGTCGTTGAGTGGAGCTGGGTTTTGGTGTTGAGATGGAGATCTCTGGCAGAGCTCTTGCTGATTGATAGTACATGGGGCCAAGAGGTCTCTGGTGGACCAATGTTCTGAACTCGGCTCTCCCACCTGAGAGGCTCAGGCCTGACCGCCGGCTGGAGCACCAAGACCCTGTCAGCCACATGGCTTTTTGGAAATCTGAGGTCTTCTGCCAGTGTTCAGCAGTTGTTGTGTAGGAGTTGTTCCGCATGTAGATGTATTTTTGATGTATTTTGGGGGAGGAAGTGATCACGTCTTATTCCTCTGCCATCTTGAAGGTGCTCTCTCTTCACACTATTCAGTTTTGAAGTGTTCCATACTCACAGATCAATCAAGGAAATGCTTGAGGGCAGATTTAGGGAAATCTTCCATTACTCCTGTTGCTAGAGGATCAACATTTCATCTGGAAAGGACCTAAATCTGGCAATCTCACTTCAGGCCTAGCTCATCCACCTTTTTTCCTTTTGTGCTTAGTCTGTTTCACTTGCTCATACTGGGCCGTGTGCAGAGGCCTTGCCCCCGGCCCTTCAGACCAAAGTTCCTCGTGAAATGGCTGAGCCGACACCTCAGCTTGGGATGTGCGCTGAACCTCCTCACAGGACACTCAACTCAAGATGTGTGTATTCACTTTTATCTTTTAAAATTAATCAATAGACAGCACACATGCCTGGCACTTTTTTCCTTTGTGCTTAGTCTAGTTTCACTTGCTCATAGGGTACTGCATGCAGTGGCCTTCTTCCCGGCAATGCATACAAGAGTTCCTAAGCGTGAAATGGGCAAGTTGTTTATTAATGCCAGCTGCAAAATACATACAGGGACAAGAAGTGAGTGATGAGGATTTCAACTAGATCTGACCTTGAGCTCCTCAAGCTCCTCAAGGAGCTCCTCCAACCTATTTGCAGTACCTGGCTTAGCTCCTGGCATTCGTTCATTCTTGCTACAATCTTTGTCACACATTTAGGTCTCAGGAACATAGTAGGCATTCAGTTGGACAAATTAAGCTCTTTTTACATCATGTTCTGAAAATTGTGTATCTAAAAAACTCCAGACTTTCCTAGCTGACAATTTTAGCCGCCAGAATGCATGGGAAGAAAACACAGTTTGTTTAGAAGTAAAGATATTTTCCACTTGCCATGGAAGGAATCCAGATTTTGAGTATTGAATTGTGTGATATTGAAAATATTTAATGAAAAAAAATTTGTTGTTTGCATGGATTGATCCATGCAACTAAAATTGTTAATACAGAGATACTCCTTACTGAAAAATTTAAGGATAAGGGCCTCCCCGACATTGGGCTGGACATGCCCCTGAGTGAAGGGGATGCCCTAAATCTCCCAGTGTATCACTCTGAGGTCACAGTGATCCACGTGGTGTCCTTTGTCCCATCAAATGAAATTCAACATGGACCCTTGGCAGTAGAAAATAAACTCCTACCTCTGTGACTCATTTTGGGAAAAAGAAAAGAGGAACTGTTTAATCAAATGCGCTCTTTTGGAGATTCTGGGAGCGGCAGGACAGAAACCTTGTGGGTAGCATGCTTAGGTTGGGTTGAAAACACACTGGAGTGTTTCTGTGTCCATAAGAAGCCCTCTAGGTTGGCTGCAGCCTGGCTTTGTGATAGCTGATTAGAATGCAAAGCAGTCTTGCAGCCTTGTTTCTGGGGCTGTCTCACCTCTGTCCCCTCAACTCTGCCTAGGCCCATTCCTAAGTGTGAAAGTTCTCATTGTTATCTTGGTTACAGAATCCCATTCCTTGTCTGTTTTCTTTGCCCTTATCCTCACATTTCTTTGAATGTCCTTTCATGGGACGCCTTGATCTGCTCCCAGAGAAATGCAATTATCAGAAATCAACCTCTCTCACCCATTTCTGCCCTAAGCAGCTTTCGCCCACTGGTGAATTTCACATTGTACTGAGAAAGTCAGCAACTAATACTAATAATAATAAAATATGTTTGTATTTCTTAGATGACTTTTTCCACTGGGGACTCACTGGTGAGAGCTAGGTGCTGAGCAGAGTGAGTGTGTATATGAGCTAGAAATGGAGAGCAAGAAAGAGACCTGGCCAGCTGAAGCTTTTCCTTGACAGCTAATTTACATTTTTTGGTATCAAGGGGTCTGTGCCAGTAATTGGCATGCAGATTGTGTCTGATGGGCCTGTTATACTGAATAAAGGAATCTGCTAGTTAGAATAAGCCAACCCCAGGCTGATGGATGGGGCATAAGGAGGTCATTGCAAAAGAGAAATTGTGTCTGTGTGTGTGTCCCTGTTCGTGCGTGTGTTTCACAAGAATTTCTACCCCCTCCCCTCTCCCTCTTTATCCAGCAAACTCTAATCTTTCATATTGCATTGAGACAAATGTTGCTCCATTTCTCTCCCTCTCTCTGTTTTTCCCTTGAAGGGATATTTGATGGAACCCACTCCAGGTTTTAATAAAGTGCGGGGGCAAAGGAGAAATTAAAGCAGTGTCATGGTTTGTTAGCAGCCCAGGATCTTCCAGGATGGGCCCAGGCTACAAATTACACTCTGGAATTAATTGGCAGAAGGTAGTTTTCCTGTCCATCATTCTTAATCCAAAGGTGTGGGTGGAAGCAGCTGTGGGACGTCAACAGGAAAACGTGTGCTCTTATCTGTTTCCCCTTTGCTTTGTCTAAGTTACTGGTGTGATTAGGTAGCTGTTTTCTGGACCCTCACCCCATGCCTCGATTAGGTAGGAGTTGTGCTATTTGTTGTTACCTCTTGGGTTAGCTGGGTGATTCTAGGCAACCTCCTAAGCAGGGTGATTTCAGTCCGGGTACCTGCTATGGGTCATCAGGGTCCATATCTGGGCTTCCCATAGCCCTGGGAGACTGAAAGACCATATAGCTTCCTTTTCTAAAGTTCTATAAAAACCAAAACCTACAGAGTTAACTCTTCTTAATACAATATATGTTTGTTAGATAGACTACTATGTTTGGGGTAAGACTTAAAGAAATGTAAAAACATAGGAAGAATCAGCTGCTGTTTACCCATCCCTGGTTCCTCCTCCCAGATTGGAATAGATGATATTGACTCTTGCTTGTCTTGTCTGGGACATGCATTTAGACAACTAGGGAAGTTTCACGCTCTCAGCCAGCAGTTAGCTTCCCCTAAGAGGCTGGTTCCCCGCCTTTATGCTCTGTAGGCCTGAGTCTGTCTTTCCTGGCACAAAAGGGAAGAATTCCTGTATGTCAAGCCCAGAAATCCTTAGGATGAACCTTTCCCAACTTGAAAGGAGGAATTTTCATCTGTCTAGCTCCTCCTATCTGAATACAAAACTTGAGTTTATCAAGTTTGTTGAGTGAATTTTTAAACTCCTATTTACAGTATTTATGGTTCTCCTTACTGTTTGGGGGTCTTATATCTAACAGGACTTCTGACAATGTGTGTGAGGCTTTTAAAAAGACTGTAAAAACATATTCAAGCAAAACATTATATTTTTAAAAAAGAAATAGTTGAGTCTCTCTTAGAAAAATTTTTGCTTTCTCATTTTTCATTAGAAAAATTCAGTTGTGTCACTGAGTAGACATCAGCAAGCGTTCTCAAACCCTTCCTTTGTCTCCTGAACTGATACAGTAGGGTCCCATTGGGTTATCTTTTCCGGCCATGTCTTCCCCCAAGGCTGACTTAACAGGTGAATGCACAAGGGTTAGAGGGTCAAACCATCTTTGACTCAGCCCTACCCTTTTGCTTGGCTCTGCAAGCAAATACATATACATATATATATATATAATATATATATATATATAAATATAAATATATATATATATCTTGCTAACCCCTAAGGGTGGGCCAGTGTCTCCCAATCCTTTTTTTACCTCCAATAGCCTATAGAAAAGTGTTCTGTCCACAAGTGGTACCGGAGGGAAAGTGGAATGAGGAGGGAGGTAGAGGAAGAACAATGACGGGAGGCTAAGGAACTGGAGGGAGGGAGGGAGGTGAGCATGAAGAGAAAGGAATGGAAGAGGGAGAAGAAGTCCAGAGATGGGAGCAGAGGGGAGGGAGCTGGAGGGCCACCGCCCAACCCCATTCTGTCAGGGAGCTTCCACGGTTCCAGGGCATTGCTGCTGCGCCACCTACAGGCCTGGCGGTCAAACAGAGGCAGGAAATGTCTCCGCCCATATTTCTTTGAACTCTGCACAGCCCCTACCTAATGCCTTCCCCCGGCGAGGAGAGACCTCCATCCCTTCTGCCAAGTGTACCAGAGGGTCCTTTATTGGCCGCTGATGCAGGCGGTACTCTGTGTTTCTCTCAGACACATCAGTATGTGTGAGTGTTTGCTTCACAGAGGATTTTTTGGTGGCCAGAGAGGGGAAAAAGGAAGAGGAGGAAGTGAGGTGGGTGGTATGGTGTCTGCTGGAGGTTCAGCTTTGTGGGCTGAGTCCCTGGAGGACACAGAGGTCCCTGCTAGCACCCAGGTTTCTCAGGTTGCCCAGGCCCGGAAGTGGGGTGTTCTAGGAGTTGATAGGGCCACTTGGTGAGACTCTGTGTGCTGGCAGAGCTGCTTTGGGACCCAGGTGATGAGGTGAAGCACAGAGCTGGGGAGACCACTTCCCCACTTCTGCAGAGGGTCTAGCACCATGAGGTCACCTGAGGACGGTGGCTTTGGGAGCATCCGTCACAGCACATGTGGCACAGATGGAGGCATTCCCCCCATGGGCTGGTGGAGCTGAGGCTCCTGCAAGCAGCTTTAAGGGCGGGGGATATGGACAAATAAGATGTGGGGTCCAGAGGAAGGAAGGGCTATGTCTGGTGTCAGCTGCATAGATCAGCTGTGAGTACGTGGCAGGCTCCCCTTTGAGGACTTCCAGAAATAACGGTCTGTCTGGGAGTCCTGCTATTTTGTAAGAGGGACTATTAAGCCCACACCCGAGGTCAAAGTTGACTTTCTAGGTTCTAAATTTCTAATTTGGGCCACCTTCCCAAATGAAAGAGAAAAGAAAAGAAAAAAGAAAAGAAAAGAAAAGGAAAGAAAAGGCTGCAGCTATTGGGAGCAGGCCCCAATAGCTGCAAGTATGGGTTTCCTTCTAACGAGGCATCTTCCAGCAGGGCTGCTGTGGGCACTGCCTCTCTCTGCTCCTCTGGAGGATGGACTGTCTCCATTTTATACGCCAGCCTTGCCTCTGGACAGGGAGCCTCCTTCTTAAAACTCCCTTCCCCTTGTGTTCTCGGAACATTAAAAACCTTACACGAAGCTCTTGAGGGTTCAGGTGGGCTTCATTTTATGCTCTGTTGATATTTCTTCCTGTTCCTCTTCATTCTTCTGCCTGCCATGAGCTTTGGCAACTCTGGACAGGGCCAAGGCCAATGAGAATTAGAGAAACCTTTGTGCAAATGATAAAATAGTGCCCTTTCCTTGGGAGACTAGCCCCACGCAGGGTGCATAGTGCGCTGACCGAATCACAGGCTGAATTTGAGCCCCTACTCACCTCCTTGTCCAGGTGCCCTGTACAGAACATACTAGAAAGGGGGCTGGCCTCTTTCACCTTCTCACTTGTCAAGGGTGCTACCATCATCATGTGATCACATGCTTCATTTTTAGTATCGTTTTCTTATTGCCTACTTTGAGTTTTGTTGATTTCTACCAAAAAATATCTTCGTGTTCTCCTTAAGCGTGTATGCACTCTTTTTTTTTTTTTTTTTTTTTGTGGTACGCGGGCCTCTCACTGTTGTGGCCTCTCCCGTTGCGGAGCAGAGGCTCCGGACGCGCAGGCTCAGCGGCCATGGCTCACGGGCCTAGCTGCTCTGTGGCATGTGGGATCTTCCCGGACCGGGGCACGAACCCGTGTCCCCTGCATCGGCAGGCGGACTCTCAACCACCGCACCACCAGGGAAGCCCTGTATGCACTCTTGAAGTGTTGCTCCCTGAGGATTTGAGTTGTTACTGTGTTAGCTGTGTGGCCAGTCAGGTTTTAATTGAGAAAACAAAGTCATTTTAGTTATTGTGACAGAAGGATTTTAATGTAGGAAATTGTTTCAGCAGGTGGTAGAGTTGCTGAGAAGACAAACAGTGGATGGATAAAACAACCCAGAAATCAGCAGTAGCAGGGGGCTGCTCCCTCCCTGCATGGGAGAGATGAAGCAAGAAGGTAGTGGTACCAGGGCAGCAAAAGCCAACAAGCCAAAGATGGGAGCATGGAAAGATAGACACTCTTGGTTCCTCGATGGCCACATTATGCTGTCAAACCAACCCTACGATCACCCTCTTCTCATTTTCTTGTTAGCAAGTAATGAATGCCTGTATTTGTTTGAATCTGTTAGATTTCCTGTTACTCATAGCTGAATACATCTGATGTAATATTCATCCAATTCAAAATAATCTATGTTAATAATTGCATTACATTAAATGCAATAACTGCATTTATATTCAATGAGCCCTTTGAAGCAATAGCTGCCTGGTTGAGGCCACAGTGACCTCCAGGCCTGGCCTGTGGGTGCAGTTGCCTCTCCAGGCCCGCAGGGGCAAATTGGAGGTGCCAGTCAGTGATGGAAGCAGAGCTGTGGGTGAAGAACACTGGGATTCAGTTCCAGGGTCTCCCACCAGTCGCCACTATTGTGTGGTTCATTCAAGGAGCTCAGCCTCTGCGCACTTGCCAGGGGTCCTGGAGGAAGTAATTTCCATTTCTTAGGGCAAGCAAAGATGCAGGGCTTCCTGATTGGCCCACTCAATATAAATGTATATTTATAGTATTTATCCTGGAAGCTACCCTGAGCCTGGAACTCAACAATGCACTCAAAGATTTTCTCACCTTTTTCCTGGGTTCTGTGATCTCAGGGTGGTGAGTTAATGAAAAAAAGAAAAAGAAGTTTCCTTGAGGCAAGGCATCTTTTTCTGTCCCTTTACTGTTGATTTTCAGTCTGAGGTGAGTTTTGCTTGTTTATCGTGAGCCGCAGTGGGAAAGTGTAACTAAGAGTTGTCTAACAGTGGGTTCATTTTGCCCACCTGGTGGACTCAGTTTTGTGGCACACAAGCTAGGCTCAAACACTCCACATGCTGCTAGAAATTGATCTTACAGCAACCAGGGAGTAAACATTTTTGGACAGGTTTTGTCTTTTCCTTCCATTTTGTGTGTTATAAAACATATTATATTTCGTGTTAAATCATTTTGCAACCACTTTTACATCTTACTATTACACAGTACAAAAGTTCTTAAGTTGATATAATTTTTCTTCTTCTTTATCATAATCATCATCATCATCATTGCAAACTGTGTATAGGGCTTACTGTCTGTGAGACACTGATCTAAGCACTTTACAAAACCTAACTCATTTGAATCCTCATGACAACCCTATAAGGTGTTAGGGGTCGGATGTGTCTTCAATTCTACCCCAATACCTCAGAATGTGCCCTTATTAGGAGATAGGGTCTTTATGGAGATAATCAAGTTAATTGAGATCAGTAGGGTGGGCACTAATCCAGTATGACTGGTGTCTTGATGAAAAGGGAAAATTTGGACATACAGATACACAAACAGGGAGCACACAGGGAGAAGATGACCATCTACAAGCAAGGAGAGAAGCCGCAGAAGGAACCAGCCTTACCAACACCTTGATTTCAGACTTCCAGCCTCCAGAACTCTAAGATAGGTTTCTGTTGTTTAAACTACCCAAACTGTGGTACATTGTTCGGTGTCCAGGACCCCCTCACAGGTACCAAAATCTGCTGAATGCTCAAGTCCCTTGTATAAAAGGAGATCACCAGGCCTGATGTTGCTCCTGGCATGAGCTGGTCTGGCAATCTCCTGGGAATAAACACTGGAGGTAGAGAAAATAGAAATATCTCTCATAAACAAGAAATATTTTTCAGGGACTGAACAGTTTAAATTCACATTTTAAAATAATTTATTTGCAAAGGTGCAGTCCTGCTAAAATACAAACCAAATTTTCATTAGTGAATAGAATACTTAACATCCAAAGCCCTGACTGGTTGCGGGCTGTCTGAAGAAAAAGGGGTAAGAAATTGGTTTATCTCTGTCTGCATGACTAAAAGGGTCCCCTTAGAGGCCCTTCCAAAGGAAAAGGAAGGCCAGCCTGAGGACCAATTCCCGCTTAGATTCTAGAATGCAAAATTCAATCAGGTACCAAAATGACAGTTTTCCAGCTTCAAAAATTAAACCTCACCTGTAGCAATGGGAAGAGGCTGTTGGCAGCTTTAAAATATTTTCTCCGCTACAAGTTGTTTACGTAACAGCTGGTGCCCCACTTTCAAGCAAGATTGCTTATGGGCCTTAATAAATATTTGGCAATCTGGTTAAAAACCAGGACTTCTAAACCTGCCTTTGGCCTTAATATGGCAGTGTTTGAAAGCTGATTCCTCAAAATGGGAGATTGAGGATGAAGACTCCACCTCTCGGCGGCCCCTGCCCTGAGTACCAGAGTTGACGATGAAGGATACCATGTGCTAAGCTTTTGGACTTCTGCTGAGAGTCAGGGTGTGAATACTTCAAAGAAAATATCTTATTAAATTTCCATACATTTTAAAAGTTTTTTTATAATTAGACATTTTATTTTATTATAGATGCACATGAAGGTGTAAGAAATAATACAGAGACATGCATTAAAATTTGTGTTTGTGCGGGCTTCCCTGGTGGCTCAGTGGTTGAGAGTCCGCCTGCCGATGCAGGGGACACGGGTTCGTGCCCCGGTCCAGGAAGAGCCCACATGCCGCGGAGTGGTTGGGCCCGTGAACCATGGCCGCTGAGCCTGCGGGTTCGGAGCCTGTGCTCCGCAATGGGAGGGGCCACAACAGTGAGAGGCCCGCGTACCGCAAAAAAAAAAAAAAATTGTTTGTGTGTGTGTGCATTTTCTTCCGCTCGTGATGCTTATGAACACCCTTCTACTTGCTCTGTCTGGTTAGTAAGGAATCCTGCAGGAGGGTGAGGCGTATGGTAGAGTAGCATCCTGAACTCTGAGTTGGCCTGTACCAACCCACCACACACAGAACTAAAAGACTGTGTGTTCTTATCCTCTGTTAGTGTTATAAGGGAAGAATTTAGCCACGTATGTCAGAAGTCCAGGCAGTAATGAAATTTACCTCAGGTGTGCACCTTGCAAATGACCATGAAACAAACCATAAAAAAATCAAAAGAGGATGAAATAGAATATTTATTTCTACAATGGAAGAGAAAAATATTTGTGATATTTAAAGCAATAGAAGATATCATCAGAAACAAGGTGAATCGAATCAATTATAAAATAATTTCAACTTTTTCGTAGGGAAAAAATACTAAATGAAATGAAAAAATTAGAAAATTATTTTAATTATCATGAATAAATCTTAAGGGCCAAAATAGATACAGAATTATGCAAATTTATGGCTAAGACCTGCAGTCTACTCGAGGATTTATCAAAAGATATGAAGATATTGTTTACAAATAAAGAATGACAGGTAACATCTTTAATTAATATCACCCTTACAATTTATAATGTTGCCACATCATCATAAGGAATAGATTTTCTCTAACAAAAATGTCTTGTTTTTGTTTCTTACAGATAGTAAACTGACATGAAAAAATGTTCAGCCTGAGTAATAACTAAAGAAATACAGATTTGAACAGCTAAGGAATGCCAACATTAAAGTAATAAAAATAAATAAGATCGAGAAAACCTGTTAAGTTAGGTTCTGCATGGAAAACCCACACACAGTTGGCTACTCTGTAATTTGTTCCTATTTTTCTCAAGTGCAAGTTGGCAATTTATAATAAGAACTATGAAGCATTTATATCCTTTGACTTGGTAATCCCACTTTTGGGAAAATACCCTAAGGTAATAATCCAAATGGAAAAAAGCCATTTTTACAAAGATATTTATGGCAGCATGTTCATAATAGGGGAAAATAGAAAGTGACCCAAATGCCCAGTGAGTGGGAATGGTTAAGTGAGTGGTTAATGGTGTATCAGAATTCCCTGTGACCACTGAAACTGAAAAGTATGTGAGCTGTGGAAATGTGCACACATCACAAAGCTAAGTGCAAGCAAAGCAGAATGCAAAATAGAATAACCACTCTTATAGCTTCACATAAATGGTGTCTATGTTCTGGTGAGTCTGGGAAAAAATGTAGGTACATGTAAATCGCTGGAAGTTTTCAATTCCTGGGGTATTTTTCCTATAAAATTATTTATTTGAATATTTGTCAAACATCTGCTATTTGACAAAACAATGAGATGGTAGTTAAAACTTCATTATATGGGTAATCCATGCAGTCAGTTCTTTTCTCACATGTAGGGTGTTTCTAGCTTCCTTTGGAGAGCTGACCTCTATTTCTGTACTATGACTATTGCTGTGGTTGGGTGATCACCTGGGGCCTGCTGCCTGCCCAGGAAGCCATTATGAGGATGCTGCAAGTCTCTGTGGACGGCCTGGAGGAAGGGGAGTCCCTCTTCCCTCCCTGTTCCAGATACAGTCTTCTTACTTTTCCCTGAAGTTAATACATTCTCTGAACCTTGAGGAAGATTTAAGTAATGCTCTGCTCCAGGGTTCAAAGAAAGGACCTAAAGCATAGAGTGAGAGCAGCATTGGGTGGGTGAGAATCTGACCCTTCGCCCATGGTCTAGCAATCTTTTTGCATTGTATGTACCTTATCAGGTATGACTCTTAGGTAACTTGACTGCAAATTCTAGAAAATCCTGCCTCAGTTCACTCAAAAAACATGAAAAAAAAATATCCCTTATAACAAGAAGCCCAGGGGTAGGGCAGCTCCAGACTGGTTAATTGCCCAGCTCCAGGATCTTTCCATTTTGCCAGTTGCAGAATGTCAGCTTTGTCCTCTGCCACCTCTGCTTGTGGTTCCAGCACAGTTGCAGTGGCCCTAGTCCACAAATATAACACCTAATATCAGCACTGTCTTTTTCTTTCTGAAACCTTTACCAAAATCTGCCCCCTACCCCCACCCCTCTCATCTCCAGCACTTCTTTCATTTCTTGTTGGCCAGAATTGCATTCCATGTCATGCTTAAACCAGTTGCTGTCAAGAGGAATGAAACCACAATGATCTGCTAAGGTTAGACCTAGCAGGACTTGTCCCTTTAGCTGGGGATTGGGTTTCATTTCCTCTGACACTTCCTGGCTTCCAAGGTCCTCCCCTCCTGGTCCTCTGGCTAGGAAGCTGGGTCTTTAGTTTCTCCACTCTGCCATCCACTTTCTTCAACTGTGTCTGCATCCAGAGCCATGATGGGTTGACTGAGAATGTAGAGAAAATACAGCAACGTGGATTATCTCCACGTTATGGAAACCTCAGTTTCTCTGGTCAGAGAAGGGTTCCCCTCTCTTGGAGTTTTAGGAGTCTACCCAGGTACTGCAGGAATTGCCAAGAACTTGCCTGGGGGCAGTGAGAGAATGGGAAAAACAACCAACCAAGCCACCCAGAGGAATTCTTTCAGTCTCTCAGACCTGTAGGGACTTTCTTTCCAATGCCTCAGATCAGAGAGAGATGGTTTTTCTTGGAGTTCTTTCTGTCCTCATTTGGTGCACAATTCCAGGCTTCAGACTGCCTTCGAATCTAGGCTCAGAGATACTGAAGAATAAAACCTGGAAACTCACCATTTCTTTCGGTGGTTCTTTGAATTCTGGTTTCCTTTCCCAATCTACTTGTCAACATTTACTTTTCAGCATCCTCAGAGGATTGCTCCATGCATTCTGTCCAGGATTTTAAATTGTGTTCAATGGGAGAGAGAAGTTGGAGGGTGCTTACTCTATCTTGACTGCAATTGGAAATTTATCTTTTTTCAATTTCCAATATTTGGAAGTTACCAGTTTATGAGAAGGAAGAGTCTTTCAAAATTTATAGAGTGTAGAAGTGATGATGATATTTTGGACATGATGTCAAAGAAGAGGCAAGAAACAATATCTCTCTAAAGTTTGCATTAATAGTACAGGAGACCAAAGAGGGAATTCATGGGAAGGAAGGGTGGTCTAAAATTGGAGCCATGGACTTGTAGAGAAAGGATTTTGCTATGTTAAATGTCTCAAGAGCCACTGGTAACAAATGCAGGTAAGATCCTCTTCCTAGGCCTGCTTTAATGATTTGGCAAGATTAAAGATAATGTGCACATATATAAATGTTTCTAAGCATGTGAACAGTATATTCTTTTATCACAGACTTTCTTCACATATATCATATTAGCTAGGACCATTTTGGCTGCAAGTGACAGGAACTTATCTTGAGCAGACTTGGGCAAAAGAAGGAAATTACTGGTTAATGGACATCAATGAAGAATGAACTATCATGCTGTGAAAAGGGAGGGGTGACAGCGGGGCTTCAGCAGCAATCTGATCCATGGTCTTGAGCATGGTCAGTGCTCCTTGTCTGCTGCTCTCTGCAGATGGACTTTCTCCACATGGTGAGAAACAGCTTCTGAGAGCACCTGTGTTTTTTCCTTTAAGTCTACACAAATGAAGAAAGTTCTGAAGAATGTCTCTGATTGGTCCAGACAGTATTGGATGCCCACCACTAGCTCAGTCAGCTGTGGCAGGGGTTGGAAGGAAGATTCATGGAAGAAAGTGATGGCAACTGAGGAAAATGCACGGATGAAGGTGGGGTGGTAGCAGCAGTTACTTGAAGGGAAGGGTTTTGGTCAAAACCAATACAACAGTCAGCATAAAAGGGAGCTTCATTCTCACCCAGGCTAAGATATTACAGCCTTTTAATCACATGGTTCTATTAAGTTCTATTTTTCTTCTCCAGAATCCAAATTTACCTGTATCCTCTGGCCTTCCTTTCCCCCAATCCTCCTTCATTACAAAATAATCCTGTTTTGGATATGTTCTATAATTTTTTTCCCCTCTCTTCTCAAGTTTCTTTCAGTTGGTTGCTTCTTCCTCTCAATCCACCACCAACTCTCCCTCTTTCTTCTTGTTTCTCTCCCTGTGCTCTGTGGACCTTCTGTATCTATAAGCAAACTGAAAATAGCCATTCTGCCAAAAAGATTCTGGTCCCTAGTTCATAGGGGAAATGAGGAGAAAGAGAATGAATATTGATCCAACATTCACTGAATTCCAGGTCCCCAGGTTGCCTATGTAGCTCAGTGATAAACGACCCAACCCCTCTTATCCAGGAGCTGATGGTTGGGAGGAGATGAGAGGCAAGCAAGCAGACAGTCATAGTGTGGGTTAGGTTAATGGTGGAGGAAATCTAGGGTCCTGGGGGACAATTGGATTGACTCCTGATCTGGATTTCCAAAGGAAAAGTTAATGCTTGTAGAAGTTAAGTAATTTCTCCTAGCTTCCTAATATACCTGGGAAGCGTTAGAAATAGGAATCATCTTTGGTCTGTGGGGCCAAAGCCCATATTTTCTCCACTACACCACTCTGCCTCTGGAGGGGAACTTGCGTGAACGAGAGCTCAAATCAGGCTTGATTCCTCATCACAGCTGCCTTGGAGGTTCTATCTTCCCTTTCTCTAGTCTCATGCTGCCATGTGGTATGACTTAAAAGATGAGATGAACCTCTACGTCCATTGTCACCTCTTCGGGATTTGCCATTGATTGGATAACGCATTCCTACAGAGACATATGAGAGAGAGAGCATCACAGGTCATTAATCTCTGCATTCAATTAGGGCTGTCTCAAATAAGGTATCTACAAAACAGTGTGTGTTAGGGACACACAAACCTCAGAACGTAAGCTTGGCAGGCTAAGAGGAAAGACTTAAAGACACTGACACCAGGGTCCTCAGCCAGATCACTCAGTTGTGAAGATGATGGTTCATGAACTCTCCCACACACTTGGGACTTCCAGTCACCTTTTTAAAGTTATAAAAGTTATTCCATACATTCTTTCTCATGAAGCTACTGAAGGATATGCTCCAACAAACCAAGGGATTAAACCAAGCAAAAGTAAGACATGTGTCTTACGTTGGGCTCCCTTGAAGACTCTGAGACATGGATTCTTGTGCAAGTGATTTATTAAGGAGACCTCTAAGGAAGTAGAGGAAGCAGGACAAGGAAATAGAGAAAGCCAAACAAGGGGTGATTCCAGGCAGAGTTCAGTCTGATCCTCCAGGAAAATGCTGGAGGGTAAGTTACTTTAGAGTTGTCCCAACCTGAGACAAAGGAGCTGGCTTGCATGCTCCCACAGTAGTCCATTAGTTAAGAGTTGCTCTGGGGGGTGGCAGGTGGGGGATGAAAATTCCAAGGCCCTTGGATCTTCAGCTTCAGGCAAATAGCCTTCAGTTGCCCAAGGACTGTCCTCCTAAGAAGAGCTGTAAACACTAGCTGTTGGAAACAAAAACACACTGAAGCCAGGAAGCATGTGTGTGTGTGTGTGTGTGTGTTTGTACATGAAAAATGGTGAAACAGGGACATGAGAAACACATACTCCAACTTAGCAGAGAAACAAAGGAATCTCCAGGATAATGGTCAAGGGAAATCCCAAGATGGCAGACATGTAAGCCATTCAGATTGCTGGAGTGGATCCAAAGCCTGGGAGAGAGATATTCAAAAAGATACAAGTGAAGGGCTTCCCTGGTAGCGCAGTGGTTGGGAGTCCGCCTGCCGATGCAGGGGACACTGGTTTGTGCCCTGGTCCGGGAAGATCCCACATGTCGCGGAGCGGCTGGGCCCGTGAGCCATGGCCGCTGAGCCTGCGCGTCCGGAGCCTGTGCTCCGCAACAGGAGAGGCCACAACAGTGAGAGGCCTGTGTACTGCCAAAAAAACAAAAAAACCCAAAAAACCCCCAAAAGATACAAGTGATAAAATGCTTAATAAGTCTGAACATATTGAGAAGACATTTACATATATGAGGAAGATTTCACACCTAGATTAATGATAAGAATATAGAAAATTTAGCAAATGGAATACCAAAACAATCATAAAATCCAGGGAAAACAAAATCTATTAGAAATTATTAAGAATTCATAAGCCTCATGACTTAGTTGTGAATAGCATTTACATGATCATAATAATATAAACGCTGAATGTATTGATTTTAACTAGAATTATAAATCAACTCCATTGGGAGAATGGGGACAAGAAGAAGGTGTGTGTGGTAGGGTTAGAGACAGTGGCAAAAAAGTCTCATCTTCCATACTGGGAAGCCAGTGGATAGTGCAACTGAAAAATCAAGAAGTAGCAGGATCAGCAAGTTACTTAGAGAGAGGGAGGAAAACATCTAGAACAATCTTCTAAAAGTTGAATGTATTTCCTCTGCGTGACGAGAAATGGGGGTGGAATGGGGCAGTGTGTGCAATTGCTATTTTTTCATACAAGTCTTGCACAATGATTTGATTCTTGAAACTGTGTGCATGTGAAACTTTTCTTAAAAATAAAAGAGTAAATTAAAAAAGGAGTAAATCCCTACAGGCAGAGATGACAGAGATGTGGGAAATGATGAGAAATAGGAGTCTGATTCAGATACATTTCAGATAGTTTGTGTCCTCCCCATTCCCAAGCAGGGCCCCAACAGATAACAGTGCCAGCAGGGAGACTTTGATCTGTAGACTTGGGAAAAAAAGCATCTTAGAACCTTGGAAACTTAAATGCAAGGAACCATGAAAGTTTGGAATCTTATATTCATAGAATCTCATTTTAGTTCATTCTCTAAAACTCAGCTCAGTTCTCACCTCCTCCAGGAACCCTTTACTGAGTGATACTTTTCCCACAGCCCCAAGATCTCTGCCTTTCCTGCTACCCCAGCACTCATCAGCCTGTAGAATCAGGTTGTTTACTTGCCGCCCTCCTACACTGATGGCAGAACATGGATCCTTAATCATTTACAGGTAAACTCGGTCATTTCTACTTGGAACACAATTGTCCAGGATTCCTGCCCCAGCTCCCACCCTCTGCCTGGAGTGATACCCAGTCCAGGGAGCTGGAGACGCCTCAGCATCATGGACAGCTCCTGGTCTCTGGTCATGGCAAGAGGCCATGCTGGCACCTGGGATGTGTCACTTACCCCTCTGGTTTGGTTTTTGGCATCCTGAGCCACTGACACCTCCTGAGGTGTCTGTGTCATTGGTCTGCGTCTTCCTGGTCTTTCCCACAAGGCCCCTCCTCGTCTGCTGTCCCTCCTCAGCCATATCCTTGAGTCCCTTGCATGAAACTCCTGAGCTTCTACAGTATAAGGAAGACTCAGGAGAGGCTCTGCCAGGTCCTATTTGCTCAGATGTGCCTTGCCAGCATTTTACCCCATTGTGTCTTCTTTTTTTTTTTAATTTTAATTTTATATTGGAGTATAGTTGATTTACAATGTTGCATTAGTTTCAGGTGTCAGTACAGTGATTCAGTTATACATATACATATATCTATTCTTCTTCAAATTCTTTTCCCATTTAGGTTATTACAGAATATTGGGTAGAGTTCCCTGTTACCATGTTGTGTCTTTACCGTACTGGGGCTGTGAAACTCTCAAGGACCTCACTTACCCTGCTGGGCCTTGCCTGGGGGTGACACGCATCCCTTCTCCCACAGATCCCTGAACTTATCTGTACTAGTTTTCTCTTGCTGCAAAATAGTATTACCACACGTGTAGAGACTTAAAATAAGACACGTGTATTATCTCATGGTTTCTGTGGGTTGGGAGTCTGGCCATGGCCTAGCTGGGTTCCTTGCAAGGCCACAGTCAAGGTGCTGCCAGGGCTGAGTTCTTCCCTGAAGCCCAGTTGGAGAAAGATGTGTTCCAGGCTTGCATGGCGGTCGGCAGTATTCATTCCTCAGCCATGGGCTGAAGGCCTCAGTTTCTCGCTGCTGTTGGTTGGAGGATGCTCTCAGCTCCTTGGCATGTGGTCCTTGCCGCGGGGATGCCCCCAGTACGGCAGCTGGCTTCTCACAGTCAGCAAGGGAGGGTGTCTCCTTGCAAGGCAGGCACTAAAACTGTATGTAGTATAATCATGTACCCATGATTGCGGACATCCTGTCACCTTTGCCATATCTGTTGGTCGGAAGCAAGTCACAGGTTCTGCCCACACTCAAGGGGAGGGGATTTGCAAGGACACGAGTACCAAGAGGTAGAGATAGATGGATCATGGGGCCCAGCTCAGAGTCTGCCCCCTGCAGGGTCCAGCTCCTGGGTCTAGAACACCCACCTGGGGGGTGCAGGACCCCCTACTCCTGAATTAATCTCTGACTCCCCTTCTACCTCTCTGTCTCTTTCTGCCCTGTGGAGACTTTGGTAGGGGAGCTGACCCAACTCAGGTGTGTCTTCGGAATTCTACTTTTACAGAATGTTGCCTTTGTGTACTCAGAAGCCAGGATTTTGAGATCTCAAGCAGTTTGCTGTCAGAAGTTCCAAAATTCTATTTTAAACTCAAAAGCTGAAAACTCACTTCTTTGTTCTTTGCTTTTTATGCCTTTCCTTTTCAATGTAATAAACCCAAAGTACCCTAACTGCTGCCCCAAAAGTGCAGAAAAATGATGGGCAAGAGTGAATGGTGGGGAATCCCATCCCTGTGCCCTGCTACCACATGCACGAGTTGCAGGAATGAAAGCAACACAATGTCAGGAACCTGGATGCAAACCCTGGCTCTACTGCTTACTCGATTTGTGGCCTTGGGCAAGTCACTTATTTTCTATGAACCTCAGTTTCCTCCCCTATAAAATAAGGATAATGATACCTATTCTTATCATGTTCTGAGGGTTAATTGGAATAAAGTTGGTAAAAACTCCTCTGTAAACTATAAAGTACCATATACGTGTACGTTCCCATGATCGTTGCACAAGAGGCCACTCTGATTGTAGGCAATGCTCAATTTTGACATGGCTCCTTTGTCGTTCTGGAGACAGGGCCGTAGCCTTTAATGTAGGCTAGATGTGTAAGAGCAGATGTTGACCGCAGGCTCGTAGCTGTGACTTGCTTGGGCAAGGCCTGCTTTGTCTTGAGGTTTTACCTAATCAGTGTCACCATAACCAGAGGGTAGTATTAGGTGTGTGGATGCTCCTGGTAAATGACAGAGGTGGAGTGAATCAACAGTGCTATTCCTAAGCTGGGAGTGCGATCCCAAAATGCCGTTCGGGCAGAGTTTATTCATTCCCTGCACAATGTTCTTTCCATCACAATGGCGTTATGACACAATGGCGTTATGTAGTCGCTATGGTCCCAGGCTCTGTAAGGGAGAGTTATGTCATGCAGAGGCTTGCAGAAGTGCTTTTTTCTTTCTGGACTTGCTCAAACAATATTAATTTTAATAAGTATCTATAGAGGCCGACTGCCATTGGATGGTATGGACAACATAGGCTATAAAATTCCTCTAACTTTCTCCCAAACATCTCATCTTCTGCTGCCTCATAGCTCAACTTTTACTAGAAGAAAGAAATTGATACATCAAATTGCAGATCCAGCAGGAGGTCTATAAAATGAGAAAAGCAACCTGTTACCTGGGTATGAAATTTGGACCCTCCTGATGGTGGAAGGATCTTCCCCATGGGACTGTCTCATTCAGTCCATGGATGTTTTAAATTTGTCCTTCTGTAGTTGATCTAAAGATCTCTATCTCCTGGTTGGGGTTTTCCGCATCATCTGTCTTTAAAGCCAGCTGAATTGAACATGCAGTGTCTGGGCAAACTGCATTATTTGTCTAACATTCTTAGCAGGGTGACTGTGAGTGTACCTCCAGCTTCACGTTGACATGGGGAAAAGGAGAGGATGATTCAGTGATCCTAAATGGTGGTATTTTGGGCAAAGTGAGAACTCAGAGTGCGATTGGCAAAGGGAAAGCATTAGTCCATCGGGCTCAGAGCCAGAAGCCCAGCTTAACCTGCTCTGCAGAAAAAAGATACAGGGATGGGGAACCAGTGTCGGGGAGACATCCCCTGCCTGGGGGATACAGCGAGCAGGGTTAAGCACTGCTCCAAGGCAATGAGTGTTTGCTCCCTGTGTTACTTTTCTAGGCCCACAGGCAGATGGATGTTGTTAGCATTTTTGAGTTCTTACCCGGTGTTAGAGACTTTATGGATAGAGCTTTATTTAATCACAATAAAAATTCTATGAAGTAAGTATAATGACCATGGCTTTTATAGTCACAATAGCCTCAAAGACTCAGATGAGAAGAAATGAAACTTTAAAAATTTCTCTAATATTGAACTCAGAGGCAAATTCCTATTCCTACTGCTAGAAGATATGTAACCTAGCAATGTTTCAAGCCCTTTCAACACAAGGTACTAATTTCTTTGTCCCTTCTGTTTAAAATGTAACCGTTTCAAGGTCTGTGGCTCTCCCATACTCATATATCTTGTTCAAGGGAGGCTTCAGGACCCAGTGGCATTGGGTTGGTGGGCTGATGGCCTGTGGTTGCCTCACTGATGAGGTATCTGCTGCAGGTGCCCCTCTTTGTCTCTTTTTCCACCTCAGTTTGTGCTTAGGCCAGGAGCAGGGGTATCTTCCTCTGTTGATTTGTCCCCACTTCTGCCCTTGTGTTGCTGCTGTCACCCTGAGCTCAGTTGCAGAGAGATTCCTCTGATCTGTCTGGGCTGTCCTCTCCAGACTCAGCGACGGGGTCCACTTGCCTTGTGCTGTGCTTACTTCCAGGCCGGCTCACAGTGTTCATTCTCAGTGAACTTCTGCTTTCCATTCATGCCCATGGACACTCCTGGGGCTTCTGCCGCCGGCCCATCACCTCCCAACGTCAGCTCTGCAAGGCTGCTTGCTGGCTGACTCTCAGAGCTCTCTGGTGGGCAGGGTACAGCCCTCTCCACTCTCAGATGCTCTCTGCCCAGTCTGAGCCTGCCCCGGGCATGAGAGGCAGGGAGCTGGGTTCCTACAAGGTGCCTCCTTCTTCTTTCTCTCAGAACTCTCTTCCTTCTCCTCCATCTTGGAGCTCTTCCATTTGCTGTGGAGTACAGCACAAATCTGCTTTCTCTATTCGCATCTCCATTTAAAAACCTTCATGTTTCATACCCAAAAAGTGTCCTTTGACCATAAAAGATAAAGAATGCAGCACATTTGTTCCCAAAAGTAACTGTTGCTACCTCAGTGGATGTCCTTCCTTCCCTTTAATTGCAGAGTGTGAGTGGGACAGTGGCTATACAGTATTATAACTAATTCTTTGAAACGTTATTTCACTATACTAATGTTATCTCCATTTCACAATGAGGAAATTGTCTCAAAGAGGTTCAGTATTTGACCAAGCTGGTACAAAACCCAGAGCTGTCTTAAAGCAGATGCTCCCCCGCACTGTGCCAATCATATTACTTCCCAGAGGAAGCCCATGTTCTTTGCCAGTTTCTGAGTGGGTGCAAAGAAAGGCCTTACAAAGAAGGAATTGTTGGTCTTAAGGTGCAACAGAGATAAGAGTCATCACTGGAAGATGGGCTGTATTAGGTGGGGTGGTAAGAACCACGTTAAGTGCACAAGCAATAGGCAGATCCTAGCAAACAGGTCCCTGTTGCTTCAGCTAAAGCAGGAAAAAGGAAGAGGGGGTAAGTAAATCCCCAAGTATGCTGACTGTTCTCTGCATTCAAGGGATCAAAGAAACCAATGAGAACCTCCGAGTGGGTTCTATCCTGTGAGAGGACCGCAGAAACAAAGGAGCAAAAGATAAGGGCACATTCTTGACTTCTGAGGGCTGATTCACCAGCAGACAGAAACACAGTGTTGGGGACACACAGGAGACATGTGAACTCCCAGTTCCCCAGAAAGAAACGTTAATTGTCAAAAATGTAATAGAGCACTCTCAACTCAAGGTGGTGGGTTGAATCCATACAATCACTTCTTTTCCCTGCTCAAATCTCACTGAAAAGACAGAAGGAATAAAAAAGGAATAAACCCACAAGAACAAAGAGCACAAGAGAGAACAAATCTCCAGACATTAATATTTGGAAATCCCCACACAAATGGCTGGGTCACCACCTGATCTCCTGTTGCACCCAAGCACAAAGAGCTTCTGGTCAGCTTTTTTAGGACTTCACTTTCACTTTTCTTTTTTTTAAAGATTTTTTTTTTTTGATGTGGACCATTTTAAAAGTTTTTATTGAATTTGTTACAATATTGCTTCTGTTTTATGTTTTGGTTTTTTGGCTGCGAGGCATGTGGGGTCCCAGCTCCCTGACCAGGGATCGAGCTGGCACCACCCCTGCACTGGAAGGTGACATCCTAACCACTGGACTCCCAGGGAAGTCCCAGGACTTCACTTTTAGACGGGCAACCAAAGATCATCAGGCATTTGTGACAAGTCTCGTGTAGAAAAGATAGTGACCCAAACAAGCAAACAGGAAAAAGTAACTCTGAAGAACCACAAATAAGAAAGGAAGAAAAATCTTTAAAAAAGCTCCCTATAATTGAATACCCTCAGAGAGATAAGAGGTAATATTATATGAGGTGTCCTTAGAGAAATGAGATGATGTAATATGGAAGAGCTCATGGGAATTTAAAATGTGATAAAAGTGATATATTTAATAAATAAGTTGGAAGATAACATTGAGTAAGATAGTGTGAAAGATAATCCCTCAGAAATAGAATAACAAAATAAAAGAGCTGGAAAATAGGAAAGAAAAGATAAAGCTGGAGAATTAGGCCAAGCTGTCAATATTTGATGAAAAGGAGCCCCAAAGAGAGAAGAGAGAACGTGGAGGAGAGGAAACTATCCAAGAAATGATGCGGGAGAAATTTATAGAAATAATACAAGATGATTTCCAGGACAAGAACTTCTGGATTTAAAGGCCCATCAAAATGAATGAACAGAGTTTGACTACAAAATACATCTTCATGTAATTTCAGAATACCTGGGACGTAGACACAGGTCTAAAATCTTCTAAGGAGAATAAGCAGGCTATGCATACATATCAGGAATCAGAATGGCATAGGATTTATCATGGAAACTTGGAAGATGGAAGATAATGAGTCATGCTTTCAAAATTCTAGGAAAGATATACATTTCAATCTAGAATTCCATATTCTGCCAAACCATCAATCAAGATTGAAGGCAGAATGATATTTGCAGACATGTAAGTTCTTACAAATGTATCTCCTTTGTTCAGATGTTCAGAAAGCTACTGGGTGTGTGCTCCACAGAATGAGACTGCAAACCAAGAAAGAGGAGAACATCAAATTAATGTGGGGAAAAGCAACACAGGAGAGTGGCAAAGGCAAAGGGAATTCCCAGGATGATGGGAGGAGAAGTTCCAGTATTGTAGCTAGTCTGTAGGTCCAGAGAGCACCAGCTGAGATTTGAGGACAAGGATGGAAGTCCTCAGGAGGAATGTTCTCAAGAAATCCCCTGGAGCTTGTAAGTTACCCGATAGGTTTGATGGCATTGAGATGGTGCATATCTTCCACAGGAGGAAGTTGACATATAAAGTATAAAATATAAAGATAAGAAAGAGATAAGAATATATTATTTAGAAATAAGCAATCAGAAAAAATAGTCTAAAAACCTAAAAATGGTTGCCTCTGGGCAGCAGGAATCAGGGACATAGTGGGAGTCATCCCAAGGACTGACGTTTTCATTTAAGTCTGTAGTTCTATTTAAAAGGATGCATATATATTATTTTGAAATTGATGATATTTGTCATTTTTGACCTATGAAAATGGCAGTTTCACCTGGTCATACTTAGTAAAAATTAAATTATAACGTAAGTGTGAAAGAATCATTAAAACAGTGCTATACGTATCAAGATTTATTAATTCTATAGCACTATAAAAAGAATTTTTCATCAAGATAGAAAAAGGAAAACAAATTATGAGCACTTTGGTATAACACAGTGGATGAGATAACTCTTCAATTATATCGTCTCTGCCCTTCTAGTATTCTTCATTTCTGTGTATGAATTGTGTTTTCATGACAGTGTTGCATCTCCCTGGTTTCTTTCTTGATAAATGATTATTTGAAAACCATGGCAAAACACTTGTACAGCTTGTTCATCCCTTGGCTTCTCTTGATGCCTATACTTAGTATCTCTCTCTCTAATCCCTTTCTCCAAAAGCTTTCCCTTTCCTCACTTGGTCCAGATTTCCTGAGAGATATTGGACAGGACTCAGACTGTGCTAGGGTCAGGAGAGACAGAGTGGCCCACTGTCCAGTGCTGGTTCTGGACCCTGGAGAGAGCACAAACACACCTACCTTGGGAACTGCTCCCAGATGCTCTGGGTGAGCCCAAGGCAACCATATGCACTATAGGATGTATCCACTTTGTCAGGGCTGATTGGGTCAGAGATGATACTTTATCCAATCAGATTCCCTTCTCCAGGAATTTGGACTTGAACTGGACAGACAGCCAGTTATTTTGTTTCTTTGTGGAATGGCAGGAGCCATGGGTTTCTCAGGGGCTGTGGGTTATGCAATCCGTCCCGTGAGCTGAGGATCAGGAAATGCCAGGCTGCAGAGCCAGGGCAGTGAAGCACATGTGCAGAGAGAATCAGAAATGAGAGAGGGACTTGAAATCATAATGATTCCGAGTTCTAGTTCTTTCCTGAGAAAGGCTGCATTCTTCCTCTTGCTTTCTGTAAGACAGCTTGGTGGCCTTAAACAAAATTCTCCCCCTTTCTTTGTTGAAACTAGATTGAGTGGGCTTCAGTGACCTGCCACCACGAGAATACTAGTGGCGACATGTTAATTTCTAGAACTCTATAATTCAGCGATACACAGGACAGCTTATGTTTTCAAAGTTGGGGAGCATGGGGACGTGGGTCCTGGGCAGTGGGGAAGCCAGGGCGGGGGCTGGCAGGGGTTCTGTGTGAGTGAAATTTACTGGGCTTAGTGAATATGATAAGGAACTCCCCTACTTCACAGGCATACCTTGGAGAGAGCCCGACTAGAGTAGCTAAATATTATTTTCCTTCAAGTTTTGGTGTTGGTCTTTGAAGTGCAGTGGATAGTTTAAAACCTAAGTAAGTCCAGCTGGTATTTAACCGTGGCAAGTGAGGGGAGACACCTTTTTTGATGAAGATTTTTCTCCTTGGTCTTCAGTGTGTGCAGTGTGGAATCCATTTTAGAAAGCGCCTGTCTGGATTAATTTCTTTTAATGCTCAATATTTTTCTTCCTTCCTTCTGCTCTGTCTGACCTGATATGATGTCATTTGGGCTGTATTAAACATTTTTTTTTGAAAAAGAGTGAACATTATACATTTCATCCCCCAAATGCTATTTCTGGGTCTACAATTCATCTCTGCCACGGCATTTTCCTGGTTCCTAAAGGACTCTGGTACAGACATACCCTCTCCCCCTCCTCCCTTTCACCTTGGCTTCAGCACTAAAAAATGTAAAAGACGCTAATAAAGCAGGAGGTGCTTTATGCCACAGGGTATAGATGATACTATTGGAAATGAGGAATCTTCTTCCTGAATGTTGTCAATTTGTTACTTTTCTGAGTCTGCTGGTGGCAGCTCAGCATGGGGGCCCGTTATCTCCCGGCCCAAGCAGCTGGCTTTGGGCGCAAGACTGGACTAGGAGAGATTGCTTTGCAGCCCCAGTGGGGCATTTCACAATTTCCTTTTCCTTGAGAAACTTTAAAAAGCCATCCAGGCCTCACTACCTGTGCACTTCATTTAGAGCGGCCGCCATGTGACTCAGTTCAGGAAAGGCAGCAGTCAGAGTCCCTGCTGTGGAGAGGGAGAAGTGTGTCACCCTGCTGGGGGCTGGCACATGGGACACAGGGCGCAGGGGGTCTGGGAGTCAGGCCAGCCTAGCTCAACAAGCACTTATTTGACACCTACTGTGTGTGAGCGATTATGCAAGGCCTAGGGGACAGAGGTCAATAAGAGGTGGTCTCTGACTTCAAAGAGCTCATAGTTCAGTGATAGAGATGGAAAAATAAACAATTAACATGTAATAGGTAAAGTGCAGAGTGAGAAGGAAATTCAGGAGCAGGAAGAAGGGGCATCTAGAACTGGTAGGTGTGGAAGGACGAGGGATGGACTATGGGGGGAGCTGGTCATCTCATCTGAGTCTCAAAGAATGAACAGGAGTAGCCAGTAGTAAAAGTGAGGGAAAAGCCTTTGAGGCAGAGGGAACAGCATGAACAAAATGTGGAAGTGTGAAACCGAGAGGCCTATCTGGGAGACAAGTAGATTGCTAGAGTGTTCAAGAGAGGAGGGGGAATATATAAAACAGGGCTGGAGAGGTAAGCAGGGCCTGGGCAGTTGTGTACCATGTTGCCAAGAAGGGGACTGGCCCTTGTCCTGTAGGTGTTGGGAAACTGTCAAAATAAGGGCATAACTTTCATGGATGGAGGGGCTGAGCCTGAGGGGCAGCCCGAGGGATGAAGCTCGGGCCCAGAAGCCCTGGGAAAAATCTGGGGGTAGAGGGAGAACTGAAGGGCTGGCAGCAGGGGTGTTGGACACCTTCAAGTGCTGAGGGTGTGAGCAGGGGTAGGACAGTAGCGGACAGCCAGGTGGGTAGATGGGCGAGGAAGAACTGATGCGTTCACTGGCCTTGAGGACCCTGGATCTGAAGTCTGTACTGTGAGGTCAATACTGAGCGTGAGAATAAGCCTAAAGAGATGAGAATAGGGCCTCCTGCAGAAGCTGGAGGCCCACTCAGCTGTTGGCACCAGACGGTTCAGGAGTCGTGACCCTCACCTCTTGCCCACCCCTACCCTGTTGAGCTAGTTTTAGGTGATTACAAGTTTCCACCAGAGTCCATTTTCAGTGCTGGAGGTGACTGATCAGAACCAAGCCTAGTCATCAGGCTGTTGATATGGTTCCTGTCAATAGCTACGGTGGCTTGAGCCAGATGGTGGCCATGGAGGTAGAGAGAAACTGACAGATTGAGATGTATTTTGTAGACTGACGCAGAGGACTTGGTTATAAGTTAGATGTGGGAGGGAGCAAGAGGCATTTCAGGACTGACTCCCAGATCTCTGGCTTTTAGCTACTAGAGGTTGGTGGTACCAACCCTTGTCTCTGGGAACTTAGGCTAAGATACACCTTCAAACAGTCAATCCTAACATAGTCATTCTAAATACAAATCCATTCCAGAATATCTCTGCACATACACAAGACTAGCAGAAAGATGAAATAAGTTTATAGAAATAAGGTAATTTTTTCCAGCTTTACTGAGGTATAGTTGACATATAACATCGTGTAAGTTTAAGATGTATGACATGATGATTTGATAAGCGTGTGTACTGTGAAATGATTACCATAGTAGTGTTAGTTAATACCTCCACTACCTCCATAATTACTATTTCTTCTTTTTTTTTTTTACCGGTACGCGGGCCTCTCACTGTTGTGGCCTCTCCCGTTGCGAAGCACAGGCTCCGGACGCGCAGGCTCAGCGGCCATGGCTCACGGGCCCAGCCGCTCCGCCGTATGTGGGATCTTCCCGGACCGGGGCACGAACCCGTGTCCCCTGCATCGGCAGGCGGACTCTCAACCACTGCGCCACCAGGGAAGCCCACTATTTCTTTTTTGTGGTGAGAATATTTCAGATCTACTCTCTTAGCAAATTTCATGTATGTAATACAGTACTGTTAACTATAGCCACCATGCTGTACACTAGATCCCCAGAACTTATTTATCTTACAACTGGAAATTTGTGCCATTGACTAATCTCACCATTTCCCCCAGCCTCCAGTCCCTGGCAACCACCATTCTATTCTGTTTCTGTGAGTTTGGCATTTTTAGATTTCACATATAAGTGATATCTTGTGGTATTTGTCATTCTCTCTCTGACTTATTTCCCTTAGCATAGTGCCCTCAAGGTCCATCCATTTTGTAACAAATGGCAGAATATCCTTCTTTCTCATGGCCAAATAATATTCATATGTATTAATATATACATACACATTTATATATACATACCAACTCTTTATCCATTCATCTGTAGATGTAGAGTTAGGTTGTTTCCATATCTTGCTTATTGGAAACAATGCTGCAATGAACATGGGGGTGCAGATATCTCTTTGTGATATTGATCGTTTCTTTTGGATATATACCCAGAAGTTGGATTTCTCGATCATATGTTAGTTCTATTTTTAATTTTGTAAGGAAGCTCCATACTGTTTCTGTGGTGGCTGTACCAATTTACGTTCTCACCAACAGTGCACAAAAGTTCCCTTTTCTCCACATCCTCGCTACACTTTTTATCTCTTGTATATCTCTTGTCTTTTTGATGACAGCCATTCTAACAGGTGTGAGTTGATGTTTCACTGTGGTTTTAATTACTATTTCCCTGATAATTAGTGATGTAGAGCACCTTTTAATGTACCTGTTGGCCGTTTGTCATCTTCCTTGGAAAAACGTCTCTTCAAATCCTCTGCCCATTTTACTTGGATTAATTAATTAATCAATTTTGCTGTTGAGTTACATTAATTCCTTATGTATTTTTGATCTTAACCCCTTATCAGATATATGATTTACAAATATATCTGGGTTGCCTTTTTATCTTGTTGACTGCTCCTTTGCTGTGTAGAATTGTTTTAGTTAGAGGTAGTCCCACTTATTTACTTTTGCTTTTGTTTCTTATGCTTTTGGTGTCATATCTAAAAAAATTGTTTCCAAGACCAATGTGAAAGAGCCTTTTCCTTACATTTTCTTCTAGGAGTTTTATGGTTTCAGGTTTTATGTTTAACTCTGAATTCATTTTGAGTTAATTTTTGTGGTGTAAGACAGAGGTCCAATTTCATTCTTCTGCATGTGATTATCCAGTTTTCCCAACTCCATTTATGGAAGCTACTATTCTTTCCCCGCTGAGTATTTTCTTCCTGATTTCATTGAATTGTCTTTCTGTGTTTTCTTATAGCTTATTGAACTTCCTTAAACCAGTTATTTTGAATTCTTTATTGGATAAATTGCAGATCTCCATGTCTTTGGGGTCAATTACTGAAAGGTTATTGTATCTCTTTGGTGGTGTCATTTTCCTTGATTTTTCACATTCTTGAAGTCTTGAGTTGCTATCTTTGCATTTGAAGTAGTCACCTCCTCCTGTCTTTACTGACTTCAGGAGAGGAATATCTTCCATTAGCCCAGCTAGGGATTCTGAGGCTTTCTCAGACCCGCTACGGACACACCGGTTCCATACTTCTTCCTCTTGTGACAGAATTCTTAAGCTTGTATGCTTTCTCTTGATCCTGCAACACACCAGATCATGTGCTGACAGCCTCCTTTTTGTTTTTCTGGAGGAGGTACTGAAGCTCAAGGTTGTGGTCTTTTCCTGGCTTGCAGATTTGGACTGGCTTTCTGTGCTTGCTCACCAGCCATCTGCCAAACCTTGCTCTCGCTGCCATTGGTAGTACACCTTGAGAACAGGCTGCTGGGTCGGGGTGTGTGTGGTTGAAGCACATGGAGCACTGCAGTTGCCTGTGGGCCAGTTGGGGGGATCTGTGGGCTACATGTCCCTAGCAGGTGTGGGTGGACTTGATAGGGTCCTTGGTACAGTTGGTGGGTTCACATCCCTTTAATGTTCTCCAAGATTCCTATGTGCTGCTCTCCCATCTCCTTCCTGCCCCCCAGTCATGCAGCTCATGACTCAGTACTCGGGTGGAGTGAGAGAGAAATGGGCCTCCTTGGCAGCATCCGGCACAAGTAGGTAAATCAGGTGCTCACTCAAACACTCCCTTTCCCCTGTGGGAGTAATCACAGGCCAAGAAGAGAAGATGTCACTTGGCCCTGAGCTGTGCTGGTTTGGGAAGGGGTAATGTGGGAAAACCAAATTGTTCCTCTTACCCTCTCCAATGCATTCAAACTTGCATTTTTTTCTTCCAGTGGTGTGCTGGAAGTTCTCCACTGGAAACCTGAACTTCTGCAAAGGCTCTCTGGTCCCTGAGTTATTGTCTAAGACAGTGTTTTCCAGGGGCTCCCAGACTATGGCTGAGAGGGGCTGGAGCAGGTTCATGGGCCACCACTGCAGGATCCAGAGCTGGGACAGAGGTCTATATGCCTATTATCTGCCACATGGGTGGGCATGACCCCTCCTGGGTCCCTTGGTGTATGGTGTTGGATCCCACAGCTCCCATATCTGTGGATGGATGCCAAATTGTCATTGTTGAGGTGCCTATAGGGGGAGGAACAAGGGATGTCTTAGTTATGTTGGTGACATCACCCCAGAAACGAGATAATTTTATATGTCTTCAAATAGTATTGTTTTAGGATATCAAAGAAGATCCTTGAGAGAATATATGTCCAGGACTGGGGTGAGGTGACTGAGACTCCTATGGTATAAAATTTAAGGAGACCCTCACTCTCAGGGTCATGCCCTCCAAATCCACCCCTGTTGCTGCACATGGCAAAATTCCATTCTTTTTCGTGGCTGAGTAGTATTCCATTGTGTATATATATATATATATATATATATATATATATATATATATATATATACCACATCTTCTTTATCCATTCATCTGTTGATGGACACTTCGGTTGCTTCCACATCTTGGCAATTGTAAACAGTGCTGCAGTGAACATTGGTGTTCTCCTTGGGCTTCTGTGTTATTGCTTTCTCCATTGCCTTCTCCCATCCCTCTGGCTGTCCTGGGTCCATCCTTTTTTGGTTCATATGCCCCTCAGATGTTGCTCTTCCACCAAGTTGTGTCCTGGTCCCCCTCTTTCCTCTCTCTGTACTTTTCCTTCTTATAGTTATGGAATTATTATCCTATAATTATAATTCCTATAAATCACTCCTATAACAACTACAATATGTAAGTCATTGACTCCCATATCTACATCTACAGTTCAGATCTTACTCTGAGATGTCAGATCTATGTATTCAACTGCCCACAGGATATCCCACAAGTACTTCAAACTTAACGTGCCCCAAGTTGGACTGATTATTTCCTAGAAAATCTGATACTCTTCAAGTAGTACGTTTATCAGTAAATGTTAGGCCTTATTCAGCTGCCAGGGCTTTGGACATCATCCTAGACATACCCTCTCCTTCATACCTCACACACAACTGATGACCAAGTCCTATTCTTTCTACCCCCTTGATACACTCCTATTCACTTCCTCTTCTCTGTAATCTTCTAATTAGTCTCCTTGGCTCCAGTCTCACCATATCCAATGTATTCTTCAAACTCTTATCCTTGTGATCTTTATGAAATACAAATCTGACCATTTCACTCTCTGGCTTAAAACTAGTCAAAGGCAGGGGGGACCTTCAAGATGGCAGAGGAGTAAGATGTGGAGATCAACTTTCTCCCCACAGATACATCAAATACTTCTCCAAGTGGAACAACTCTTACAGAACACCTAGTGAACACTGGCAGAAGACCTCAGACTTCACAAAAGGCAAGAAACCCCCCACGTACATGGGTAGGGCAAAAGAAAAAAGAAAAAACAGAGACAAAAGAATAGAGATGGGACCTGCCTCGCTGGGAGGGAACTGTGAAGGAGGGAAAATTTCCACACACAAGGAAGCCCCTTCACTGGCAGGGATGGGGGGTGGATGGGGGGAAGCTTTGGAGCCATGGAGGAGAGTGCAGCAACAGGGATGCAGAGGGCAAAGCAGAGAGATTCCTGCGCAGGGGATTGGTGCTCACCAGCACTCACCAGCCTGAGAGGCTTGTCTGCTCACCCTCTGGGGTGGGTGGGGGCTGGGAGCTGAGGCTTGGGCTTTGGAGGTCAGACGCCAGGGAGAGGACTGGGGTTGGCTGCATGAACACAGCCTGAAGGGGGCTAGTGTGCCACAGCTAGTTGGGAGGGCATCCGGGAAAAAGTCTGGATCTGCCTAAGAGGCAAGAGACCATTGTTTTGGGGTGCGTGAGGAGAGGGGATTCCTTCCCCATGTGCCCACAGGAGGCAGAGCACTGCCTAAGCAAGCTCCAAGGATGGGCACGAGCCACGACTATCAGCTCGCACCCCAGAGATGGGCATGAAACGCTAAGGCTGTTGCCACTGCCACCAAGAATCCTGTGTGCAAGTACAGATCACTATCCACACCTCCCTTCCTGGGAGCCTGTGCAGCCGGCCACTGCCAGGGTCCCGTGATCCAGGGACAACTTCCCTGGGAGAACACAGAGTGCCTCAGGCTGTTGCAATGTCATGCTGGCCACTGCCACCGCAAGCTCGCCCCACATTCCAATTATAACTACCATACCCTTCCCTCCCCCTGGCATGAGGGAGCCAGAGCCCCCTAATCAGCTGCTGCTTTAACCCCGTCCTGTCTGGTCAGGAAGAGACTCCTGAGGGCAACCTACATGCAGAGATGGGGCTAAATCCAAAGCTGAACCCCAGGAGCTGTGCAAACAAAGAAGAGAAAGGGAAATCTCTCCCAGCAGCCTCAGGAGCAGCAGATTAAATCCCCACAATCAACTTGAGATACCCTGCGTGTGTGGAATAACTGAACAGACAACGAATCGTCCCAAATTTGAGGTGGTGGACTTTAGGAGCAACTGTAGACTTGGGATTTGCTGTCTGCAACTGATTTGTTTCTGATATTTATGTTTATATTACTTTAGTTTTAGAACTTGTTATCATTGGTGGATTTGTTTATTGGTTTGGTTGTTCTCTTTTTTTTAATTATTATTTTTTTATGTTAATAATTTAAAAAAATTGTTTTATTTATTATTTTTTAATTTTTATTTATTTTTCTTTCTTTTTTTTTTCCCCTTTTCTTCTGAGCCATGTGGCTGATAGGGTCTTGGTGCTTTGGCCTGGTGTCAGGCCTGAGCCTCTGAGGTGGGAGAACTGAGTTCAGGACATTGGATCACCAGAGACCTCCCAGCCCCATGTAATATAAACTGGGGAGAGCTCTCACAGAGATCTCTGTCTCAATGTTAAGACCCATCTCCACCCAATGGCCAGCAAGCTCCAGTGCTGGACAACCTTTTCCAAACAACTAGCAAGACAGGAACACAAACCCCCTGCCCACTCCATTAGCAGAGAGACTGCCTAAAATCATACTAAGTTCACAGACACCCCAAAACACACCACTGGATGTGTCCCTGCCCACCAGAAAGACAAGATCCAGCCCCACCCACCAGAACACAGGCACAAGACCCTCCACCAGGAAGCCTACACAACCCACTGAACAAACCTTACCCACTGGGGGCAGACACCAAAAACAACAGGAACTACGAACCTGCAGCCTGTGAAAAGGAGACCCCAAACGCAATAAGTTAAACAAAATGAGAAGACAGACAAATATGCAGCAGATAAAGGAGCAAGGTAAAAACCCACCGGACCAAACAAATGAAGAGGAAATAGGCAGTCTACCTGACAAAGAATTCAGAGTAATGATAGTAAAGATATCAAAAATTTTGGAAATAGAATGGAGAAAATACAAGAAACATATAACAAAGACCTAGAAGAACTAAAGAACAAACAAAAAATGATGAACAACACAATAAATGAAATTAAAAATTCTCTAGAAGAAATCAATAGCAGAATAACTGAGGCAGAAGAATGGATAAGACCTGAAAGATAAAAGAGTGGAAGTAACTACTGCAGAGTACAATAAAGATAAAGGAATGAAAAGAATTGAAGACAGTCTCAGCGACCTCTGGGGCAACATTAAATTTACCAACATTCGAATTATAGGGGTCCCAGAAGAAGAAGATTAAAAGAAAGGGTCTGAGAAAATATTTGAAGTGATTATAGTTGAAAACTTCCCTAACATGGGAAAGGAAATAGTCAATCAAGTCCAGGAAGTGTAGAGAGTCCCATACAGGATATATCCAAGGAGAAACATGCCAAGACACATATTAATCAAACTATCAAAAGTTAAATACAAAGAAAAAATATTAAAAGCAGCAAGGGAAAAGCAACAAATAACATAGAAGGGAATCCCCATAAGGTTAACAGCATATCTTTCAGCAAAAACTCTGCAAGCCAGAAGGGAGTGGCAGGACATATTTAAAGTGATGAAAGGGAAAAATGTACAACCAAGATTACTCTACCCAGTAAGGAGCTCATTCAGATTCAATGGAGAAATTAAAACCTTTCCACACAAGCAAAAGGTAAGAGAATTCAGCACCACCACACCAGCTTTACAACAAGTGCTAAAGGAAATTCTCTAGGCAGGAAACACAAGAGAAGGAAAAGACCTACAATAACAAACCCCAAACAATTAAGAAAATGGCAATAGGAACATAAATATCAAAAATAACTTTAAATGTAATTGGAATAAATGCTCCAACAAAAAGACACAGACTGGCTGAATGGATACAAAAACAAGACCTGTATATATGCTGTCTACAAGAGACCCACTTCAGACCTAGGGACACATGCAGACTGAAAGTGAGGGGATGGAAAAAGTTATTCCATGCAAATGGAAATCAAAAGAAAGCTGGAGTAGCAATTCTCATATCAGACAAAATAGACTTTAAAATAAAGCCTATTAGAAGAGGCAAAGAAGGACACTACATAATGGTCAAGAGAATAATCCAAGAAGAAGATATAACAATTGTAAATATATATGCACCCAACATAGGAACACCTCAATACATAAGGCAAATGCTAACAGCCATAATAGGAGAAATTGACAGTAACACAATAATAGTAGGGGACTTTAACACCCCACATTCACCAATGGACAGATTATCCAGAATGAAAATAAATAAAGAAACAGAAGCTTTAAATGACACATTAAACAAGATGGACTTAATTGATATTTATAGGACTTTCCATCCAAAAACAACAGAATGCACTTTCTTCTCAAATGATCATGGAACTTTCTCCAGGATAAACCATATTTTGGGTCAGAAATCAAGCCTTGGTAAATTTAAGAAAACTGAAATCATATCAAGTATCTTTTCTGACCACAATGCTATGAGACTAGAAATCAATTACAGGAAAAAAAAAAACTGTAAAAAATATAAACAAATGGAGGCTAAACAATATGCTACTAAATAACCAAGATATCACTCAAGAAAACAAGGAGGAAATGAAAAAATACCTAGAAACAAATGACAATGAAAACACGACAACCCAAAACCTATGGGATGCAGCAAAAGCAGATCTAACAGGGAACTTTATAACAATACAATCCTACCTCAAGATATAAGAAAAAGCTCAAATAAACAACCTAACCTTACACCTAAAGCAATTAGAGAAAGAAGAACAAAGAGCCCAAAGTTAGCAGAAGGAAAGAAATCATAAAGATCTGATCAGAAATAAATGAAAAAGAAATGAAGGAAATGATAGCAAAGATCAATAAAACTAAGATCTGGTTCTTTGAGGAGATAAATAAAATTGATAAATCATTAGCCAGACTCATCAAGAAAAAAAGGGAGAAGACTCAAATCAGTAGAATTAGAAATGAAAAAGGAGAGGTAACAACTGACACTGCGGAAATTCAAAGGATCATGAGAGATTATTACAAGCAACTATATGCCAATAAAATGAACAACCTGGAAGAAATGGACAAATTATTAGAAAAGTACAACCTTTCAAGACTGAACCAGGAAGAAATAGAAAATATGAACAGACCAATCACAAGCACTGAAATTGAGATTGTGATTAAAAATCTTCCAATAAACAAAAGCCCAGGACCAGATGGCTTCACAGGCAAATTCTATCAAACATTTAGAGAAGAGCTAACACCTATCCTTCTCATACTCTTCCAAAATATAGCAGAGGGAGGAACACTCCCAAACTCATTCTACGAGGCCACCATCACCCTGATACCAAAACCAGACAAAGATGTCACAAAATAAAAAACTATAGGCCAATATCACTGATGAACATAAATGCAAAAATCCTCAACAAAATACTAGCAAACAGAATCCAACAGCACATTGAAAGGATCATACACCATGATCAAGTGGGGTTTATCCCAGGAATGCAAGGATTCTTCAATATATGCAAATCAATCAATGTGATACACCATATTAACAAACTGAAGAATAAAAACCATATGATCATCTCAATAGATGCAGAAAAATCTTTTGACAAAATTCAAAACCCATTTTTGATAAAAACGTTCCAGAAAGTGTGCATAGAGGGAACCTACCTCAACATAATAAAGGCCATATATGACAAACCCATAGTCAACATCGTCCTCAATGGTAAAAAACTGAAACTAAACTATTTGCACTAAGATCAGGAACAAGACAAGGTTGCCCACTCTCACTACTATTATTCAACACAGTTTTGGAAGTATTAGCCACAGCAGTCAGAGAAGAGAAAGAAATAAAAGGAATCCAAATTGGAAAAGAAGAAGTAAAGCTGTCACTGTTTGCAGATGACATGATACTATACATAGAGAATCCTAAAGATGCTACCAGAAATCTACTAGAGCTAATCAATGAGTTTGGTAAAGTAGCTGGATACAAAATTAATGCACAGAAATCTCTTGCATTCCTATACACTAACGACGAAAATTCTGAAAGAGAAATTAAGGAAACACTCACATTTACCAATGAAACAACAACAACAAAAATACCTAGGAATAAACCTACCTAGGGAGACAAAAGACCTGTATGCAGAAAACTATAAGACACTGATGAAAGAAACTAAAGATGATACAAACAGATGGAGAGATATACCATGTTCTTGGATTGGAAGAATCAACATTGTGAAAATGGCTATGCTACCCAAAGTAATCTACAGATTCAGTGCAATCCCTTTCAAACTACCACTGGCATTTTTCACAAAACTAGAACAAAAAATTTCACAATTTGTATGGAAACACAAAAGACCCTGAATAGCCAAAGCAATCTTGAGAAAGAAAAACGGAGCTGGAGGAATCACGTTCTCTGGCTTCAGACTATACTACAAAGTTACAGTAATCAGACAGTATGGTACTGGCACAAAAACAGAAATATAGATCAATGGAACAGGATAGAAAGCCCAGAGATAAACCCACACACATATGGTCACCTTATCTTTGACGACGGAGGCAAGAATATACAATGAAGAAAAGACAGCCTCTTCAATAAGTGGTGCTAGGAAAACTGTACAGCTACACATAAAAGAATGAAATTAGAACACTCCCTAACACCATACACAAAAATAAACTCAAAATGGATGAAAGACCTAAATGTAAGGCCAGACAGTATAAAACTCTTAGAGGAAAACATATGCAGAACACTCTATGACAAAAATCACAACAAGATCCTGTTTGACCCACCTCCTAGAGAAATGGAAATAAAAACAAAAATAAACAAATGGGACCTAATGAAACTGAAAAGCTTTGCACAGCAAAGGAAACCATAAACAAGATGAAACGGAACCCTCAGAACGGGAGAAAGTATTTGCAAATGAAGCAACTGACAAAGGCTTAATCTCCAAAATATAAAAGCAGCTCATGCAGCTCAGTATCAAAAAAACAAACAACCCAATCCAAAAATGGGCAGAAGACCTAAATAGATATTTCTCCAAAGAAGATATAAAGGTTGCCAACAAACCCATGAAAGGATGCTCAACATCATTAACCATTAGAGAGATGCAAATCAAAACTACAATGAGGTATCACCTCACACTGGTCAGAATGACCATCATCAAAAAATCTACAAATAATAAATGCTGGAAAGGGTGTGGAAGAAAGGGAACCATCTTGCACTGTTGGTGGGAATTTAAATTGATACAGCCACTATGGAAAACAGTATGGAGGTCCTTAAAAAACTAAAAATAGAACTACCATATGACCCAGCAATCCCACTACTGGGCATATACCCAGAGAAAACCATAATTCAAAAAGAGTCATGTATCACAATGTTCGTTGCAGCACTATTTACAACTGCTAGGACATGGAAGCAACCTACGTGTCCATAGAAAGATGAATGGATAAAGAAGATGTGGCACGTATATACAGTGGAATATTAGCCATAAAAAGAAACGAAATTGAGTTATTTGTAGTGAGGTGGATGGACCTAGAGTCTGTCATACAGAGTGAAATAAGTCAGAAAGAGAAAAACAAATACTGTATGCTAACACATATATATGGAATCCAAAAAAAAATGAAGTTCTGATGAACATAAGAAAAGGACAGGAATAAAGACACAGATGTAGAGAATGGACCTCAGGACACGGGGAGGGTGAAAGGTAAGCTGGGATGAAGTGAGAGAGTAGCATTCACATATATACATGACCCGATATAAAATAGATAGTGGGAAGCAGCCGCATAGCACAGGGAGATCAGCTCGGTGCTCTGTGACCACCTAGAGGGGTGGGATAGGGAGAGTGGGAGGGAGATGCAGGAGGGAGGGGATATGTGTATACATATAGCTGATTCACTTTGTTATACAGCAGAAACTAAAACAACATTGTAAAGCAACTATACCCCCATAAAGATGTTCAAACCAAACCAAACCAAACCAAACCAAACTAGTCAAAAGCTTCCCACAAACCAGGAATAAAGCCTAGACCTTTTAGTCTGGACTTCCTGAGCCTGCTCACATTCAGGCTCAGAGGCAAGGTTTAGTCTTCGTGACTCAGGAGGGCAGTGGCATGTAATTTCAGCGAGATAGGTTTCAGCCAGCATGATTTTCTACCAGTGATTGCTGGCCACAAAGCAGTGGGTTCCCTGAAGTAGTGAGCTTCCCACATCTGGAGGTGACTGGACAGGAGCCGAAGGACGATAGCAGGAGGATGCATGAGGGATTCCTGCCCTGTGTGGAGTATTGGACTATTGGACCTCCCATCTCCCTTCTATGAGAAGAAGAGAAAGGGAAAAGGACAAATATTTGTTGAACACTGACTATGTATCCTGCATTATGGTTGATGCTTTATATTTATTGGTTCATTTTTCCTAACAATCACTTTAGGGGGAAAGTGCTATTACTATCTCCATTTTATTGATGAGGACTCTAAACCTCAGAGATGTGAGACAGCTTTCCCAAGGCCACTTGGAAGGTAAATGGCAGAGCCGGGCTTCTAATCCACCCTGGAGTGGTTCTCAGAGTGTATTCCTCGATCTGTAGCATCAGCAACACCTGCGATCTTGTTAGAAATGCAAATTCCCAGACCTACTAAATCAGAATCTCTGGGGGTAGGTGGGAGCCAGCCATCTGTGCTTTAACAAGCTTTCTGGGTGATAGTGATGCCTGTTAAGTTTGAGAATCACTGCTCTAAAGAATGTTTCATTATATCTGATTATGCACCTGGGAAAATGTTAGGAAGAAAGTCTACTTCAAATTTTATTTTGGAGAATTTTGAAAAAAAAAAAATCTTCTCAGTCCATGTGGCATGCACATTGCATCCCTCAAGTGTGGGGCAGGCCAGGGAGCTTCACGGTAGGTCCGAGCATCCAACAGCTCCCAGCAGATTACAAGGTAATTCAGAACTACATTTTCCTTGAGGACAGCTTCTTGTAGCTTCTTATATCATTGTGTGTAAGGAACAATATGAATCTGGATTAAAAAACCTCCAAAACATAACTAAAAACAAAGAGCACCTTCCAATATAAAATACGAAGAAGATAACACAAATCCTCCAAACTCCCATTCAGAGACTGAGTTCAATAAAAGCAAGAGAAATTTTGTGTTGTTTTTTTTTTTAAAAGCCAAATAGAACTGCCGGTAGTATGCTATCATTTATTTTGTGAATTCAGCAACATTTCGAGTGAGACCCAGACACTATAACATTTAAAAATAATGCAACCTCGCTCTAGATGCAAGTGGTAAAAGCAAGAGGTCTCTGTGGAGCTTTGCTCAAGGGAAAAAAAAAAAAAAGAAATTAAAAACTGTCCACTAATGTGCCGGCAAGTAATGAAATAAGAATCTGACACTTGGTGCATTGAAATGCAAACAAGATGTCCCTGTGTTACCCCAGCAATTCATCATAAAGGCCAGTGCATTTCTGCTTATTATACATGAGGTGCAGTGAATTATTACCAGTCTGGTCTTCTAACAAACTTTTCAAAGTATGTACATGATAGGGTCAGAAAAGATTTATACATGTGTTTGTGTGTGCACTCATGTAGGATGTGAACAAGAAGTGTATGTTCTTCCGCCTGTGAATACATGGACCCAAATATATTTGGATTATAAATAAGAAATTCAGGAGATGACCCAGGTATTTGGAAGCATTCCCTCTCTCTCTATCCTTTTCTGTCTCTCTCTTTCTCACCCCCCCCCCCCTTTTCTCTCTCTCTCTCTCTCTTCTGTGCAGATACATCTATAGATAAAATGGAATTTAGTGTCAAGGAACACCAACCTAAACAGGTTTTGGGAAATGTGTTGCAAGGGTTTTGATGGGATAAGACCATCTTGGAAACCTATGGTTGGAGATACTGCATCATTGTACCATTGTACACTGCGTTGGAAAAGA
Organism: Globicephala melas; assembly: GCF_963455315.2. NCBI lineage: Eukaryota > Metazoa > Chordata > Mammalia > Artiodactyla > Delphinidae > Globicephala > Globicephala melas. Next base: position 127,869,579 of record NC_083317.1, on the reverse strand, counting down.
AAGGGCTGAAATGAGATTTAAAAACAAACCAAGACAAAACCTGAGAGGTGGCCAGCTAGGTACTTGGGGTTTTAGAGATCATGTTTGGGACACATACATATCTATATGAACGTGTGTCAACCTCTTTTATCCCCCTAGTGGAAAGACATCTTTTTATTGAAAGGAGGCTGAAGAAAATAATTAACTTTTTGATTTGTTTGACTATCTTACATTTCAGTGCAACAAAACCTGAAATATTAACATATTTGTGGGGTGTGTGTGTATGTGTGTGTGTGCGTGTGTATAAGGTTAGAGTTGGGTTTGGACATGAATTTGGAAAAAACTCACAGTGACACAAGAGCACAGATTAATTAGAGGATTTAGGGTGGGGGGAGAAAAATTTTTAAAAATTAAAAAAAATTAAACTTTACAGGTGTTACTCATCCTAGTAACCCTCAAGAGTTAGTTTTACTGTTAGTGTCTGAACAGATGGGAATATTGAGGCACAGGGAGATTAAGTATTAACCAGAAAGTGATGGAGCTGGGATTTGAACTCAGAGTTGCCTTTGAAGGCTGCTTTCAAAGCCTTTGAAGGTCCCAAGGAGGGGAGAACTGGGCTGTGAGGAAAATGCAGTAATGGCTCCCAGGCAGATTGACTGGCATTTAAGGCGCCCTCTTCTGTTTGCTAAGGGAGTGACACACGAGATGGTGGGAGTGAGGAAGCAGGAAGAAGGTTGGTGAGGGGATTGCAATGATTTCTCTGTGCAAATTTTCCAGGCATATCTCCTAAACCAATTTCATTACAGGATCTGGCACAAAGTTGGCACATAAGTGGAATAAAAAAGTGGACATTCATTTAGAATACACAGAAAAACATCTGAAAGCATATACAACCAACTTCTAATAACTGTTAATAGTGGGGAATGAGATCATGAGAAGGGAGAAGCAGGAGACTTTACTCATTATTCACGTACCTCAGTTTTGTTTTTAAACACTTTTTGTCATGGAAAGTTTCAAATATATACGAAAATAGAAAGAATAAAATAATAGAAACAAAATAGAATACTTGTACTCTGCCCCAGGTTCAACAATGATCAAGTCATGGCCAATCTTGTTTCATTTTATCTCATTCCCCCAGCCCATTCCTCAATTCCCCAGCTTATTTTGAAGCAACTCCCAGACAGCACAGCATTCACTGGTAATGTATTGATTCATAAAAGAAAAAAGCATGTTCTAATATAAAGTGTAAAAGAGAAATTAATTTGGAATCTATGATAATTCAGATACGGTTGGAGTTTCCATTGTCTAGTTAATTTTTTCTAAAGCAGTGATTCTCATACCTGGCTGATCACTGAAATTTTCTGGGACGCTTTTTAAACATGTAGCTTTCACAGCCCACAAGGACCCACGGAATGAGAATCTCCGTGGCAGGCCGAGGAATCTCTGTGATTAAAAAGTTCCACATATGATTCTGATGATGAGCCAGGTTTGGGAACAGTTGGTCTACTTAAGATAAACTGTTTCAAGTACCTTCAAGCACTTTGGAAAGACTTAATTCCATATAAGCAGTTGATACGCTAATTACAAATTTGTCTTATCTAGTCATTAAATTAGGTTCCCTAAGGACTACTCTGAATCCCTTGGATTAAAGGAGTGGTTGAATCTAGTTAACCTAGTTCTGATTAGTATATAGCTATAAAATAGAAAAACACATTTCCTTAATATATTCTGCAATCATACTCATTACCAATGTAATACTAGTCTTTGCTACAATCGGTGAAAACACGTACTTTATTTTTGCCAGTAGATTACCTAATTTTAAGGTGACAAATGGAATCTCAAAGGAATTAAGTAACTTTCCTAAGGATTTATAGCTGGTTAATAGCTGATCCAGGGCAAATGAAAAACCTGCACTGTGATAGGCACTGGTGGGTCAATGACAAATAACACAGGGTTCCAGTGTTTCAGGAACTTAGAACTTAGTGAGGGGGACAGACAGGTCTTGTGAACATGACCTCCACAGACTCCAAACACCCGCAGCCTAGATCAGGTGACAACAAAAGTAGTGGACTGATCTCATTAAACAAAGTCAGGTGCTCCCAATATGAAACTGTTTTAACTTTTTCAGAACAGAACTTAATTTCTATTTTGAGCTTTTATTCTGACAACAAAAGGACACTTAATTTCCACTGATGTAAGTATCTTGGTCTGTTCAGGATTTCCTGCCCCCTCCCCTTCCATGGGGTTGAAATGAGTTCTGGGGGCATTAGAATGCCAAGACATTGGGAGATAGGGGGATTCTAGTGTCATCTTCCACGCTGGCATCTTCTAAGCATCTCATTTCCATCTGGTTCATAAGGGCTGGTCCATGTAGATTACAGTTGTGTCTCTTTATCCCAACCACAAGACTTCTTCAGGTCTGGGTCTTAGCTGCTCCTACAGCCCTCTCGGTTGTCCCCACACAGATGGCTGTTCCATGCACTGTGCAGCTGTGATATAATAAGAAATACATATTTGGTCTTTGTCCCTGATTCCTGGCACAGAGCTCCAAAGACCTATGGGATTTCCTGAGTGATAAAGGTGACAGGAGCATCTTTTGTTAATCATAAGAAGCCCCCTCAACCATACCTGAGTTTAAGCTAATGAAGTGACTCTTGGTGGGCCCATAGATAGTTTTAGGATGGGGCTGGTCACCAGAAAGACCAAGTCTTGATTAGAAGCTTGGAATTTTTAGGCCCACCTATTACCCCGACCTCCAGCCTAGAGACTGATTTCAATCATCAAGTCTAATGATTTAGCCAATCATACCTATGTAATTAAACCTCCATAAAAATTCCGAAATGGCTGGGTTCAGAGAGTCCTGATGCTGGGCTTTAGGAAGTTCCATGACTTTTAGCAAGTACTGAGCTCCACCTGGGAACTGAGCACAGATCCTCCTTACTCTCGGACCCCCAAATCTATCTGGGAATTCTGTTATGCACACTGCCTCCAAAAGACTTGGCTTGGTGAGTGTGCGTTGGTGGGGGTAGATGGGGAGAGGTGGGAGAGTAAATGGCATGGGTACCCCTCTCAGGGACTCACCTGGGTCCAGGTTTCTTCCTTTCCGTGCAGTGACTGCAATACTGGTTTTTGCTGTCTCAATATTCCCATAGAGTGTCCCTATTTTTCAGTAGCAGATGTCAGTGTGTTTCCTTTGATCTTCTCTCCCCTTTGCCTTAGCTCCCCAGATTATGGAATATTACGCAGTCTGCTATGGGTGTGGATTGGAAAAAACTTTGACCACACACATTCTTTCAAATCTTTTAATTTATGGTATATGCTATGCCCCTTGGCTTCTTCAAGGTTCAAAATGTCAATGCCCTCCAGCCAAGACCAGCAAGAACACACCTTAGTAGAAAATATTTGGTTTATTACTCCGTGTGGTGAGGGAAAGCACAAGCCATAAAGAACTGAGGTGTTGTCAGTAAGAGGGTGTTAGAAAGAACTTATTATAGAATTGGGCTTGTGTTAAGAGATTTGAAACACTTTATAGGGAAATGGGATTTTGCTCTAGATTGGATGCTGCCAGGAAGTAGGGTAATTCTACAACTGGGGATCTAATACATTTTATCTAGAAGGAGAGAAGACTAAAGACTAAAGACTAAAGAAGACAGAGGCTAAAGCTCTATTACATAAAGAAGTAGCAGTCATTCATATTAGCTGGGGGAGGGGGATCTTGGGTATTTTTGTGGCTTGAAGAATTTCCATGTTTTGACCCTGTTCAGACATGATTGCGGAGTGCTCTTGTTTTTGTCTTGATGCATTATGGTTTCATAGTAGCCTTGTCTGATATTGATGTTCTGTGAAGTTATCTATGTTTAACAAAACACCCAGGCCTATCTGTGTGTGCCAGACCAGTTCCAAAACCGAGGCCAGACTGACACTATTCTTTCTCAGAATAAACTCCAGATTTATGTCCCCTAAATGGTTTTCAAAGCACTAAAAAACAATACATCACTTACGTTTTCCTAGGTTCCCAAAGTCTAGCTCCTCAAAGAGAGGAGAACTCCCAGACATCAGAAAATCTTGGAGAAAATGACATCAGTTAAAATAGTAAAACATTATTCTATTATCTGCACAATGGCAGATGGTTGATGCTATGAAGGGGGAAATCTAACACAGCCTCTTTCTGGGAAAGGAGACCTTGGAGATGCCTTTTGAGGGAGAAAGAAGAAACGGTACTGTAGGCAGAAGAAAAAGCCCTCATTGGCGGAGCTGGGGGAGAGTGGGCGTGTACTTAGAGTGTGCAGTCATGCCACTTGCCTTGCCCACAGTCCCTTCTAAGTAAAAGCAAAAGATTCCACCCCTGTCCACAGCTGATGGGATCACAAGTGCTTACTGACACAAGGGGCAGCCACTTTGCAGGCTGGTCAACAACCTAGGAAGTTGCCCTGCACACAAAGAAGAGGTGGGCCAATCAGATCTTTCTCTTTCAGGTACGTGAAATAGAAGATGCCAAGAGGAGGAGGCTGTGAGGGGCTAGAGCTGGAGCTTAAGGGCTGTGTGAAGAGGAGCTTCGAGGAAGAGTGGGAGCTGAGAGGCGTGATGGAGAGTCCAAGTTATGACGGAGCAGGGACTCAAGGCGGAGAAATGGCAGGTTGAAAGAATAAGCCGTGAGGAGGCTGCAACAGAAAAGCCCCAGGGAGAGGATACCTGAGGACAGCTGAATCCTATCAGTGTGGGTGGCAAAGTGGAAATCCACTCATCCTGAGGGTCTTCTTTTTCTGCAGGTGGGGACTGATGTGACCAGAAAGTCCCCTGTTCTGGAATTCAGGTCCTTTCTTCTTCCTCACTGCTCCACATATATCCTTAAAAATGCCCCTCCCCCCATTCAAATTTATTTGAGTTATTCGCAACTAAAAGAACTCTAGTTGAGGGAAGCAGGGACTAGACCCAGGTGCTTGCTAAGACCTGGAGTTTATAGATCCCCATCAGAGCTTGTTCTATTGAAAATGACAGAAAACCCAACTCAATTTTGTTTAAGACCAAATAGCATTGTATTGCCTCACAAACTGAAAAGCCCAGTAGTTAGCTTCAAGCATGCTGGATTGGGGGCCTCAGACACTGTCCTCAGGACTTCTCCCCCATGTCTCTGCTCCACTTTTCTCTGTGTTGTCTTCAGGCAGGCTCTCTCTAGGTTTACATCCTATGGACATGGAGTGTCTTCTGGCAGCTCTGGCAAAAATCCTGGGAATGAGGATGGACCAACTTGAATTACAGACCTGTCCCCGAACAAATCCCCATGCTGTTAGAACTTGGTGGATTGGTGGGACCAGTCCTGCTCAACTTCATGAATTAAATTAAGGGAAAATGCTAGACAAACACATTTAGCCGTCTACCAGTGTGTGCTCACATGTTTGTGTGTGCATGTGCCTTGAAATGCATTCATTATTTCTAGCCACCAGGAAGTGAGGAGTTTAGACAAGATGGAAAAAAAAAATACATAGCCATTGTCCGGATATGAATGCACCCTTTAATTTAAATCTAAATTAGTTCAGAAGCCAATACACATTTAATCTGTTTTCATTGCTTTTTTTCATCTACCCAGATAACATTGGAGTTTTATATAGATGGTGGCAAACCATGATTAGAGGGCCATAGGATCATGAGAAAATGAGGTTCTCTATGAACCTAGAAGCAAACCAACACTGTGTAGCAGAAAGCTGTGTCCTGAGTTGAAAGGGTGCAATCTGGTCCTGTCACCTACTGGCTTGAGTCAGAATCTGTAATTGGAGATGGTGATAGACATCTTGTGCTGCCAGTGAGGGTTAAATGTAAGATAAGACGTCTGGCACATGGGAGGTGCTGACTAATGGCAGCTATTGTTATCAGGAGCCTGTTTCATGGCTACATAGATCAGCCCTGCAAGATCCTTCCGCCTTCAGGCAACACACACAGCATCATTTCAGACATCCTGTCGGGCTGCTCTGCCTGACCCTATACTCAGCTGATCTCCAGTAAAGAAAAACCCTGGTTGAAATCATTTGACAGTGAGCACTTTGAAAACTATAAGTGGAATTCAGCTGATAGCAAGTTAATAACTAGCCAGGTCCAAAATAGCCTGATAATGATGAGAGAAAACATATGTCAGGTAGAATTCACTCTCTCTATTTCCCAAGCTGGTCTGTTTGGGAAAGACTCCTGTTATAAATGGTATCCTCAAATCTTATACCCAGGGGTTTGTAAAGCAGGCCCTAAAAGGGTGTTCATGCACATTGTGTGTAGGGATTTGTGCGCACATGTGTTTTGTGTGAGCAAGAGGAACAGTGGTGTTGCTGAAGGGGCCAAGAATTTGGGAACAGAGACTGATGAGGGCCCTAGCAGATGATAGGATCCTTGCCAAACCCATGACTGGAACCTGAGAATGACTGAGGGGCTGGGTCCCACTTGAGGCTGCTCTTGCTAGGGCTGTCTGCAGGGCAGAGTAGGCCCAGAGAAAATGTCTAAATGGAGAATTCAGAAGCTGGTTTTGAATAGAAACTTGCCGCAGCCAGTGTCATAAGAGACAGTGGGAAGCTGGCTCTGTGGCTCATGAGCTAAGTGCTGGGCCAGAGCTCTACCACTGCGCCATCTGTGCAGCAGTGCACCTTCCTGCCTCGTCCTTGCCAGTCAGGTGTGGGATCAACACGGTGAACCGGCTCCAAATCAAAGCCCACATGGACACCATCTTTCAATGACCCTTTCTCTAGCTTATCAGAGGGGAATGGTGTAACACGTGGGGCAGTCATTTGGAAGCTAGTATTTTACAAAGTTAAAGATATCAAATTTTAGGGCTTATACTTAGTGAGTGCTGCTAGCTTTAGGCAAGAAATAAAGTGCAATGAAAGTTTAGTTATTCATTTATTCATTTGTTCATTTCACCCTGTCTTCCTCTTGAAAGAAATAAAACATTTTTCAATAAAAGGAGAAGCTGCTGAGGAACAGGAATATAGAAGCACCTCAAACCTCAGTTGACATTTTAATATAATTGATAAAAATAAGAGTTTTGAGCTTCCTAGAAGAAAGGGAAACACATTGTATCTGATAAAGGGAGGCATACACGCACATCTGGAGAAAACCTTTTTCTTGTGATAATTTCCCTAAGTAAGTGCCAAAAAAGTGTGTAAGTAAAGTGAAAAAGTGTGTTAAGTTCCTCTAAATTAGTGGCTCTCCGAGTGCAGTCCCTGGGCCATCATCATGGAACTTGTTAGAAATCCAGATTCTCAGGCTCCACCTCAGACCTACAGATCAGATACTCTGGGGGTTGCGGCCCAGCAGTCTGAGCTTTAACTTGCCCAATAAGTGTTTCTGATGGATGCTGAAATTTAAGAACCACTGATTCAAATGTCATGCTTAGGTGTTTAAAGAGGGGCCAGGTGCTACTGACTACCTTGATAACTGCCCTCCTTGTTTAGCGTGCCCTCAGCAATCTGCAAATGCAGGTGACCTATTTATTGGCCCTCCCCATGCCTATGGTCTTTGTATAACACTGGAATAGGGAGGCCAGAGCTGTCTATCACCAGCTTTTTTCAACCCTCACTTGATTTTTAGGAAGACGATGGCTATTTTTGAAGACACATTCTATCAGTTTTTTTTCACCTTCAGACTTGCAGTGATGTTCACATTAACACACCTTTGCATTTTCTTCGGCTGCAAATCTTTGTCAGTACTGTCAGGGAAATAAAACCCTGTAAAATATAAATAGTATAATTTCTTCTCAGTTCCTCCCTTAATATGTGCCTTATCATCTTATTAGAGGTAGAAATTTAATTTACATCCACTAAATCTAATCAAAATTTCTAATTCCCCACAACATATATTTGTATTTGTCTTCTCTATCAGCACACTCATCCATCTGGATTTTTGCAGAACAACTAGGTTTTCCCTTTCTATGGAATATAATTCTTTCTATTTTTTTCTTAAAACAAACTTAATGAACAATTTTAGTAAGAGTAAAACGAAAACTCCAAACAGTTGTCTTTCAGATTTGAAGACAAATGAGAGACTTGATGTTTTGATTTTTATTCAGGTGTATTATGTTATATAGACGTGCAGTGTACACCACACTGTTGAAACATTTCCAGGGATTCTGCATTTAGAGCATTTCAAACTTTTGGCCTAGGTCAAGTAGAATATTATATGTATGATCTTTCTTTTTTGGTCCACCCTATCTAGGACAACGTCACTTTTACTCTCTCTGTATAAAAGCATACAGTTTGATTGTTGTAGTTATATGTCTTGAAATTGGGTAGACTGATTTTTCCTAATTTCTTCTTTTTTGCAAAATAGTTTTATTTATTTTAATTCCCTTGCCTTTTGATATAAGTTTTAGAATATTCTTGTCTATATCTGCAAAAAATCTTCTGAGATTTTGGTAGGAATTGTGTTTAATTGTATATCAGTTTGGGGAGATTGGCAATCTTAATCATGACATGTTTATCATGCCAAGTCTTCCAATCCATGAATATGGTATGTCTCTCCATTTATTTAGATCTTCTTTGATTTCTTTCATTGTGTGGTTTTTCTTTGCATTGTGTAGTTTTCAGTAAGCAAGTCCTGTACATGTTTATAAGATTTATACCTAAGTATTTCATTTTTTGAGAGACTGCAAATGGTATTGTATTTTTAAATTCAATGTCCATGTGTTCATGGCTAGTGTATAGAAATACAAGAGAAAATTTTATGTTTATCTTGTATCCTGTGACTTTGTTGTATTTCTTATTAGTTCTTGGAGGTTTCTTTTTGTTTTTTTCTGTTTTTAGATTCCTTGGGATTTTCTATGTAGGCAATCATGTCATCCGCAAATAGGGACAGTTTTATTTCTTCCTTTTTGCTCTGTATGCCTTTTCTTGCCTTATTGCACTGGATAGAATGTACAGCATTATGTTGAACAAGAGTGGTGAGAGCAGACATCCTTGCCTTGTTACCGATCTTAGAGGAAAATCATTCAGCTTCTCACTATTAAGTATGATGATGTTAGCTGTAGGTTTTTTGGTATATAATCTTTATCAAGTTGAGGAAGGTTTCCTCTATTCCTATTTTTCTGAGAGTTAAAAACAATAATGAATGAGTATTGGATTTTGTCCAATGCTTTTTCTGCATTGAGTAATCATATACTTTTTCCTCTTTAACTTGCTAATGTGGTGGTTAACTGATTGATTTTTGAATATTGGATCAGCCTTGCATCACTAGGAAAAAAATCTCTCTTAATCATGGTGTATAATTCTTTTTTATATACTGTTGAGTTCTGTTTGCTAATATTATGTTAAGGGCTTTTACATACTCATGAGAGATATAGGTTGGTAATTTTCTTTTTTGTATCTTTTTGTCTGGATTTAGCATCAGGGTAATATTAGCTTCATATCAATAAAATGAATTGGGATCTGTTCCCTCCACTTCTATTTTCTAGAAGAGATTGTGTACAATTGGTGTTAATTCTTCATTAAACATTTGGTAAAATTCTCCAGTGATACTATCTGGGCCTGCAGTTTTCTTTTTGGTAGTTTTAAAATTGTGAATTCAATTGTCTTAATAGCTATAAGGCTATTCAAATTACTTGTTTCATATTGAATGAATTGTAGTAGTTTTTGTCTCTTGAGAAAGCGGGCCATTTTATCTATTGTCATATGTATGTGTGTAGAGTTGTTCATGGTATTCCTTTATTTTTCTTTTTATATCTTAGGATTTTTAGTGATATTCCCTATTTAACTCCTGATAGTGGTAACTTGTGTATTCCCTTTTTTATCCTTCTCAGCCTTGCTAGAAGTTTGTCAGTGTTATTGATCTTTTATAAAGATGAGCTGTTGGTGTCATTGACTTTTCTCTATTGTTCTTCTGTTTTCAATGTCATTGTTTTCTGTTCTCTATTAAGTCTTTCCTTCTGCTAGCTTTGGGTTTCTTTTCTTTTTTTGGTCCTTCAGTGGAGAGCTTAGATTATTGATCTTAGGCTGTTCTTTTCCATTGTATGCATTTAGTGCTATAAAATTTCCTCTAAGCACTGCTCTAGCTGTGTCCCACACATTTTGATAGGTTGTGCTCTCATTTCCATTCAGGTCAATTTATATGTTGATTTCCCTTGAGACTTCTAATTTGACCCATGGATTATTTGGAAGTGTGTTGTTTAGTTTCCAAGTGTTTGAAGATTTCCACATTATCTTTCTGTTACTGAACTTTAGTTTGATTCCATTGTGGTTGTAGAACACCCTCTTAAGATATCAATTCTTTTAAGTTTGTTGAAATTTATTTTATAGCCCAAGACATAGTCTATCTTGGTATATGTTCCATGGGCACTTGAAAATCATGTGTATTCTGCTGTTACTGGGTGGAATGTTCTATAAATATTGATTAGATCTTGTTAGTTGAATGTGTGGTTGAGTTCCTTGTACAGCTTATTTTCTGTCTAGTTATCTATAACTTGTTGAGCAAGGGGTGTTATAGTCTCCAACCATAACTGTGGATTTGTATATTTCTCCTTTCAGTTTTTGTTTCACATATTATTCAGCTCTGTTTTTTGGTGCATACACATTTAGGATTGCTATGTCTTCTTGGTGAATTGGCCCTTTTATCATTATATAATGTCCTTCCCCATCTCTGGTAATTTTCTTTTCTCTGAAGTCTACTCCTGCTTTCCTTGATTACTGTTTGCATGATACATAAGTTTATATTATTTTACATGTCTATATCTTTACATTTAAAACAATTTCTTTTAGATGGCATATACTTGGGTCAAGTTTTTAAATCCACTCTGCCAATTTGGTCTTTAGTTGGTGTATTTAAATAATTTACTCCTAATCTAATCATTGATATGTTAGTGCTTATGTCTGCCATTTTATTTTGTGTCTTCTCTTAGTTCCCTCTGTTTTCTTTTTCCTGTGGGTTGATTGAACAGTTTTTAGAATCCATTTTGATTTTAGTATAGTGTGTTTGAGAGTACCTTTTTGTATAGTTTCCTTTTTAGTGGTTGCTCTAGGTATTACGTTATATATACATAACTTATCAGTCTATTGGTGTTGTTATTTTATCAATTTGAGTGGAGTATAGAAAACATACCTTTTTCCCTTTACTCTCTCCCATTTATAATATATTGTCTTAAATATTTCCTCTACATATATTTAAACCATGTGATTCTATAATTTTTGCTTCAATCATCAATCATAATTTAGAAAATTCCAGAGGAGAAGAAAGATGACTTTTCTTTTCTTATCAAATCTCCTGTGACATCTTCCTTCCTCCTCTCTTGGTTAGTGACCTTATTGCATCCTTCAGGAACACTCTTGTTTCTCCACAGTCAAATGTTCAAGACTATCTGCCCCTATACTGACATTCTTTGTCTTTTGTTACAGTGGAAGAAGCATCCTTCAGTGTGTACTAGAATCTCTTCCTCCTCTAACCTTCCTAAGGACTCTGTTCCTGCAATCACTCTTTTCCTCCTGCTGTCTCTTCAGTCTCTCCTTTACAACTGGATTATTCCTGAAGGTCGACAAGCACATGCTTAAACATTATTCTCTATCATTCTCTATCTGACTTCATTTAGCATAATGCCCTCAAGGTCCATCCATGTCACAAGTGGCGAGATTTTTTCTTTCTTATGGCTGAAAAATATTCCATTGTATATATTTATATATTTTCTTTATCCATTCATCCATTGATGGCCACTTAGTTTATTTCCATATCTTAGCTACTGTGAATAATGCTATAATAAACACGGGAGTGCAGATATCTCTTTGAGATAAGTCATTTTATTTCCCTTGGATATATACCCAGGAGTGGGATTTCTGGATCAAATGTTAGTTCTATTGCTAATATTTTGAGGAAATTCCATGCTGTTTTCTTTTCATTTTTCATTTTATTTATTTATTTAATTTTTATTGGGGTATAGTGCTTTACAATGTTGTGTTAGTTTCTACTGTACAGCAAAGTGAATCAGCTATACATATACACATATCCCCTCTTTTTTGGATTTCCTTCCTGCGTGCTGTTTTCCATAGTGACTGCACCAATCTGCATTCTCACCAACAGCACACAAGTGTTCCCTTTTGTCCACATCCTTGTCAACACTTGTTATCTCTTGCCTTTTTGACAATAACCATTTCAACAAGTGTGAAGTGATATCTCAAGTGGTTTTGATTTCCATTTCCCTGGTGATAAGTGATGTTGGGCATCACCTATGGGCCATTTGCATGTCTTCTTTGGAAAAATATTTATTCAGGTCCTCTGTCCATTTACGAAATCATATTATTTATTTAGTTTTTTGTTATAGTGTTGTGTGACTTCCTTATATATTTTGGAAATAATACCATTATCTGGTATATAGTTTGCAAATATTTTCTCCCATTCCATAAATTGCCTTTTTATATTGTTGATTGTTTCTTTTTCTTTACAAAACCTTTTTAATTTGATATAGTCCCACTTATTATTTTTGCTTTTGTTGCTTTCACTTTTTTAGTGTCATATAAAAAAAATCATTGCTAAAACCAATGTCAAGGAGCTTTCCCCCTATGTTTTCTTCTACAGGTTTTATGATTTCAAGTTTTCCAATCAAGTCTTCTTTCAAGTATTTAATCCATTTCAAGGAAATTTTTGTGAGTGATATAAGATAAGGGTCCTGCTTCTTTCTTCTGCATGTGATTATCCAGTTTTCCCAATTTCATTTATGGAAGAGATTATTCTTTCCCCATTGAGTATTCTTGGCTCCCTTGTCAAATATTATTGACCAAATAGGCATGGGTTCATTTCTGGGTTCTTGATATTGTTCCATTGGTCTATGTGTCTTTTTTAATGCAAGTAACATACTGTTTTGATTGATATAGCTTTGTAGTATAGTTTAAAATCAGAACATATACCTCCAGTTTTATTCTCTCTCAAGATTGTTTTTGGCTATTTGGGGTCTTTTGTGGCTCCATACAAATTTTAGGATTGTTTTTTTCTATTTCTGTGGAAAATGCCATTGGAATTTTGATAGGGATTACACTGAATCTATGGATGGCTTTGGGTAGTATGGATATTCTAACAGTATTAAGTCTATCAATCCACAAACAGTATATCTTCCATTTATTTGTGTCTTCTTCAATGTATTTCATCAAAGTCTTATAGTTTTCTGTGTACAGAAATGCTATTGGAAACAGGATTGTTTTCTTTATTTCTCTTTCAAATATTTTGTTGTTCATGTATAGCAATGTAACTGATTTCTGTATGTTAATTTTGTATCTGACAATTTTACTCAATTTGTTGATTAGTTCTAACCATTCTTTTGGTAGAGTCTTTAGGGTCTTCTATATATAAAATCATGTCATCTGCAAACAGAGACAAGTTTGTTCTTCTCTGATTTTGTCTCCCACAAAGGCATTTTGTCTGTGGATGGTTTCCAAGTTAAGTTATTGTTGTTAAGAGGGGATACAAGTGAGGGTTATCTTATTTGGCCATCTTGCTAATGTCACTCATCCTCCCTTTCTGTCTTTCCTTGATGAAACCACTATGATGAGCTTGGTGTATGTCTTTCTTGTCCACATTTTATAGTTAAAAAAATGTTTTTTGGAGTATTGTTGATTAACAATGTTGTGTTAGTCTCAGGTATACAGCAGAGTGAATCTGTTATACATTTTATACTTTTATTCCCCATATTTATATTTGATGTCTAGCATTGTTGTCTAGTATTATTTTGCAATTTTTGAAAATTTATATATATATTTATATATTGATATAGATCAAGCTCATTTATTTTACTCACTGAATAGAATTGCATTAGATGGATAGACCTCATTTTATTTATTCATCCACCAATACTTCACTGTCTTATTATTGCCAAGAGTGTTGCTCTGTGCAGTCTTGGACATATCTTCTTATGTAACATTCCAAAATTTCTCTGGCAGATACCAGGAATAAATGGAAGTGCTGGATCCTATGGTAATATATTTTCAATTTTACCTGAAACTGTCAAATTGCTCTTCAACATGGCAGTACATTGCCACCAGCACTCTGAATGTTTTTGTTTCCCTCTATTCTTCAACATTTGATGCTGACTTTAAAAATATTTGGCAATCTAAAAGTTATAAAACAAGTGATCTTTAGAAAAACATGAAAAGGAGTTGTCACATCATGTCATCCCCTAAGCCCAACACTTCAGTGGGGTCCTTACATTTAGAATAAAATCCACATTTATAAAAAAATGTGGCCTAGTAAAGCCCTACATGGTCTGACTTCTGCCCAGATTTCCACTATCCCCTTGTGCCATTCATCTTCTGTTTTACTTCAAATACCAGGGACATGCTGGGCCCTTTTTTGTTTCTCAAGCCAGCCAAGCTCTGACCTGTCTTGCACCCTTTACATTTGCTATTGTATCTGCCTGGGCTGTCTGTTCCCAGCTCTTAGCTGGGCTGTCAGCTTATCTTTGAGGCATCAGGATGAGGGGTCAAATGTTACTTCCTCAGAGGGGCTTTCTTAGACTATCCTGTGTAAGATGGTAATTTCATGCTCCCTCCTCTCCATTTATTTTCTATCAGATCACCCCATTTCATTTACTACAGCCTGTTTATTTATATTTACTTGTTTACTGTGTATAGGCAATATAGCTGCTCCTTCCCTCCCGTCTTCCAAATCTCCAGCAAAATGTCTTGTGCTAACTCAGGATTATGCAGGGAAGGGAGTTTTGGGAAATGTAGTTCTAGCTCGATTAGGTTGATGCAATACAAATCTACCACAAATCCAGCATTCTTCTTATGGATTAGGAAAGGAACAGATATTTATTGGATACCTTGGCCAGGGACCATGCTAGGTGATTTACACATATTCTCACTTAATCCTCAGAACACCTCTGTGAAGTAGATGGTATTATTCTCATTTTATAGAAGGCTGAATCTCTAAGAGATTAAACAGCTTGTTGCATGTCGTATAGTTACTAAGTGATATCATTGGTATTTAAATCCAAGTCTTTCCAATTCCCAAACCCATTCATCTCAATGAAATAGTCCCAGATTTTGCTATTTATACCACTTTGGTAGATTAATTTTGTCTTAGAAAAGTAAAGCTGTCAGTGACCGTTAGCTTTTTATCTATACAAAAGTGTCAGTGGGGAGATGATTGCTTGGATTGCCCACTTAAGCCAAGATGACTATCTGGGGCAGAGGATCTCAACTATTAATTTTTATTTATTCATTTATTAAATTTTTTTCTTTCTGCTAATTATTTTATTTATCCACCATTCACTCTAACAGTCAATGTAACTATTGCCTCTCTTTTTTTTCCAGTTTTGAGATATAGTTGTCATAAAGCACTGTATAAGTTTAAGATGCACAGCATAATGACTTATATATATTGTGAAATGATTACATCAGTAAGTTTAGTTAACATTGGACCTCAGCTATTAATGGGCATAGGAGTTGCCTGTAGAACGGGTGGTGCTCACAAGTGTTTCTCAAGCTTGCTTGAGAGTTAGAATCACCTGAGGTATTTGTCAAAAGTACAGATTTCTAAGCCACTCCCCAGGAGATTTGAGTCATCAGGTTTAGGGAGGGGTTGGGAAACTGTCTTCAAACAAGTGTCCCAAGCAGTTTGTATCATAAGACAAAATTGGGAAACACTGCCTTACTCTCTACTTCAAGAGCTTTCAATGGAGTGGCAGCTCACTTGAGTTTGAAAAGGAAGGTCTCTGGAGTTTTAGTAAGAATGGCAGGGTGCAAGGTACACCTTGCAGATGCAAGCAACTTTCATGACCAAATGTTATTTATACAGCTGAACATACACAGACATGTATGAGTTCAAATAGTCAGGTTTGACATGTAGGCAGTTCAAGAGAGAAAATTTATCCAGGAATTGGTAATAAGGATATTGGAAGGGTTGGAAAAACAAAACAGGGGAAGGCAAGGTTGTCCAAAGAGTAGTAACTTCAGGAAACCACTAGCCCCCCAGGACTGGAGGGACTAAAGGGGAAATAGAGTGATCTGGAACCAGGAGGTGAATGAGGCTTAGCCATGGTTGGGGTGGACTGCTGAAAGGGGTTGGGTGGGAGAGAGAGAAAGGGACAGAGATAGAAAGAGACCTGAGTCAGAGAGAGAGAGAGAGAGAATGGACAATAGCTTCTGCCCTCTTCCTGCTCTGAATCTCTTCTACTGATTCTCATTGGCTGAACATGACTGGAATCTACTCGGGAAATGAGTGTGGGAATTGTAGTTAGCAGGTGTCCAGCCCACTGTGATAATTACAGAGCAGAACATAGATGGCGGGCATGGAGCTGAGAGCCAACAGGCAAATAACCAGCGAAGTTTACAGTCAGATCGGGGCCATGACCTGAGGCCATCTGTAGATGGGAGAAAAAAACAAGTCATAGTCCAAAGCAGGGATTGATAAGAGTTTAGGTTGGTAAGAATTATGTCCATTTCACTTACAAGTGTTGGTCAACACTGCATGATATGGTTTATGACTTAATGAATGAAAAAAGAATCTATTATCATTGTCTGATAATAGAGGTTGAAACTAGCAGCCCCTGGGATGAGTCAAGACCACAGCCTTATTTTGCAAAACTTACACATAAAAAAAATTTTAAATTGGTTGCTGAGTGCAAATTATGGCATTTCACATAAAAATCAAGGACTCCAGCTTCTCTTGAAAAGTCAGAATATTTAGCAAAATTGGAATCTCAGTCCAACAGTCAGCTGGAAGAGGATAGTGGCTGCCCCATTTAGACAGACAGTATGTTCTTTGTATATATTATGTGCCTGGTCTCTGTGGGCATTTGAGTTTGCCATTGCCAGTCTTAATATACCATTACATTTTTTGTTTACAAGTTTATAAAGTTTTAGGTTTCTTAGTTTATAAAAAATGTGAGAAAAGAGGTTTATCTGTGCCCGAAGCAATTTACTACTGTTTGTGTGCCATAGCGAGAAGGAATATTGATGACGATGATGATGATGATGATGATGATGGTGAAGAAGGCACTCCTAATCATCAGGTGGAAACATCCAGAGGTGAATATTGATCTCTTGGAAGATATTACAAATCCTCTCTAGCCTTGAAAACTTAGCTCTTTTTTTTTTTTTTTTTTTTTTTGGCAGTATGAGGGCCTCTCACTGTTGTGGCCTCTCCCGTTGCGGAGCACAGGCTCCGGACGCGCAGGCTCAGCGGCCATGGCTCACGGACCCAGCCGCTCCATGGCATGTGGGATCTTCCCGGACCGGGGCAAGAACCCGTGTCCCCTGCATAGGCAGGCGGACTCTCAACCACTGCGCCATGAGGGAAGCCCAACTTAGCTCTTTAATGTAAACAAAATGTCACATTAGTGGAGCCTCTGTTTGTTTCTAAAAAATTGGGTCTAACATTAAATTCTCCCCTCCAGGTACTTAATGCTGAGGTCCCTGCACATCTTATAGGGAAGAGAGGGATCAAAGATACGTGTAATCCTCTACCCTATTTTCTCCGTAAGCAAGTGACTATAGAAACACTTAGCAAATAGCTTGGTGACCATCCTGAACTCTAAGAAACCTCAAAAATTAACTTGCAGTTGGACAGGAGTTTTGATTAGGAACTCTTCAGAGATGCTTTTCTTCACATCAGCATAAAGTTATTACCTGGTTTTGCTCCTGTGACTTTAAGAACTGTTTGAGCATAGTTCTATAAAGAACAAGAATTTTTATCCAGCTGACCCTGGGTCATAATCTTTACATTTGGATGTATCATAAAAGAGGTGGAAAGATCATGCATTGTATCACTTATGTGAAAATCAACACCAAACCTTGTAATTCCAAAGCTGTATGACTTACCAAAACTGGGAAGAGAGATGGACAATTACAGGATGCCCTAGGCTTAGGCTGTGGACTCCAGGGGCTGTCCTTACCCTCCACCCCTATTTACTGGTGTTCCTGTTGTAGTGATGAAAGTCTTGGAAGTTTCAATCCATGATGAGAATCCAAAGTGGACAAAGGGCAAGGGGGCTCCCAGGTAAGACCCGCCTTCACAAACATCTTCCTTCCCATTATCTGAAAAAAAAAAATTAATGGAAGGGAAAAAGCAGCATTTTATTAGAATACATTTTTATTAGGGAAAACATAAAACATTTACTTAATATAAAGTTATTGAGAACAATGAGTTGGTTTTCATGAACACATACATTTGAGATCAGGTTCCAATGCCCACTGTGGTTTTACAGTCTCAGAATCCAGTTCATTTCTGAATTTTGTTGGGGCTGCAAATATTGAGAAAATTCCAATCCACATGAATAAGAAGTTGCAAACGGTAAAAAGCTTTAAATAGCTGTTTTTGCAAGTTGGAATGTGTCTCAATTAAATGGAGGTGAGAGGAGATTATTCTGAATTTTGCACACAAAGAAAATAATACAGTAGCATGAGTCTGCGAGTCAGTGGCCTCCTAGATGCTAGAATTTGAGTTATTTAAAAGTAAAAAATTATTTTTTAACCACAGTAATATCTTCACAGTTAAAACAGTAAATTACAGAAAGCTTATAATAAAGTTTAGTAGTTCCTTTCTCCAGCCCTCCCCACGCCAATTCCTTCTCACCAAATACACCTACTTTCAACCACTTGAGGCTGTTTTTCTGAGTGTTTACCTCTGTAGCTCTAAATAATCTTGTTCTACTGTTTCTTGAGTAACGTGTTTCAAATATATCTATTACGTATCTTTCCTTTATGGTGGCTGAGGATTTTACCCTGTTAGTCCTCACTCTCATCTACATTATTGCTACTCTTACTCTCTCAATAGTACGAAGCTTGGTTAAAACTTAGTGTTACATTATAATAACAATGTAAATATTGTTTGCTGCTGACCAGATAGCTTTTTTAAAAAAATAATAGCTTTTTATAAAAAATAAATTTATTTATTTATACTTTTGGCTGTGTTGGGTCTTCGTTGTTGTGCGTGGACTTTCTCTAGTTGTGGCGAGCACGGGCTACTCTTCGTTGCGGTGCTCGGGCTTCTCATTGCAGTGGCTACTCTTGTTGCGGAGCACGGGCTCTAGGCACGCGGGCTTCAAGCTGTGGCCTGCAGGCTCAGTAGTTGTGCCTCAAGGGCTCTGGAGCACAGGCTCAGTAGTTGTGGCACACGGACTTAGCTGCTTTGTAGCATGTGGGATCTTCCCCGAGCAAGGATCGAACCTGTGTCCCCTGCATTGGCAGGCTGATTCTTAACCACTGAGCCACCAGGGAAGTCCTTGACCAGATAGTTTACTGTGATCATTTCTGCTACAACTTTTCCTTTTCCTTTTGTTAATAATTTTTCTTTCTTTCTTTCCTTCTTCCCTCCATTTTCCCCTTCCTTCCTTCCTTCCTTCCTTCCTTCTCTCTTTCTCTCTTTCTTTCTTTCTTTGTATAGTTTACTATGTGACCATTATGGGCTAAATTATGTCCTCTCCAAATTTGTATGTTAAGTCCTAGCCCTCAGTACCTCAGAATGTGACTGTATTTGGAGATAGGGCCTTTAAAGAGGTGATTAAGTTTAAATGAGGCCATTATGGTGGGCCCTAATCCAGTATGACTGGTGCCCATATAAAGGGAAATTAGGAAATGAGGACACAGACACATAGAGGAAAGACCACATGAAGGCACAGTGGGAAGGTGGCTGTCTGCAAACCAAAGAGAAAAGTCTCAGAAGAAACCAACCCTGCTGACACCTGGGTCTTGGACTTCTAGCCTCCAGAACTGTGAGAAAATACATTTCTGTTGTTTAAACCACCTAGTCGGTGGTATTTGTTATGACAGCCCTAGCAAACTAATACAATCGACTAATTTTTTTTTTTCCAAATGATTCAACAGTCTTATCGATAATTTTCCCAAACTGTCAAGAGTTCTAAACATTCTGTCCACTCCTCCCACCTTCCTGTCCCACAGCCTTCTTTCAGGGATGCTACAAACTAATATGGAACCTTGGGGCATTCAGCCCTCCATCAGAATACCTGACTTGGTAAGCCACGCATGGGCTGGATTTCAGCCCCATGGACTTTCTGGGTGGTGTGTCCACGGGCAGGACACAGCCTGGACGACCACACTTACGCCCCACCTGCTGTTCTCCTGCTGTCATCTGCATGACTTGTCTCCAGGCCATCGGCGACATCCTTGGACTTGTTTTCACCACTCTCTTTGCTTCACTTGTTTCCTGAATCCTGTGTTATCCTCTTTTTGGTTTACTCCCTGCTTTCGCCAAAGCAAACTTCCCAGTGATTTTCTAAAAACAATATATGGGAAGTCAAATCTTAAATCCTTAAATATCTGAAAATATCTTTATTTTACTCTCACACCTGATCAATAGTTTGGTCAAGTATAAATAATTCGAGATTGAGAAAAAATCTTCCCTCAGAACTCTGAAGTTATTGGTCTGCCATATTCTGTCACCAAGTATTGAAAGTCCCAGGGTGTTTCTTTATCTCTCTTTTTTTTCCTTAGGCAAGCAAAGCTTCTTATTAAAAGTGATAGCTGGTGCACAAGGGAGAAGTCGGTAGGGGGGAAAAGTGCCAGGTCCCCAGGGGCTTTTTTGTTTGTTTGTTTTTTTGCGGTACGCGGGCCTCTCACTGTTGTGGCCTCTCCCGTTGCGGAGCATAGGCTCCGGACGCGCAGGCTCAGCCTCCATGGCTCACAGGCCCAGCCGCTCCGCGGCATGTGGGATCTTCCCGGACCGGGGCACGAACCCATGTCCCCTGCATCGGCAGGCGGGCTCTCAACCACTGCGCCACCAGGGAAGACCCCCAGGGGCTTTTTAATGGTCTGATTACCTGTATTGGTACAAGTGAGGAGTAATTTTGAGATCCCAAGGAAACTACACTTAAAAACAGTACTTTGCAATTATATATATATATAAAATAATGCAAGAATAATGTGATTTTACATCGTGCAATGATACATGTAAGAGCACTTAGGAAACTCTGGAGTGTTAGACATGAAAAAGATTCTTACCACAATTTTACCCCCTGTTGGAGGGGTATTTGATAATGTGGAAAAGGAAGACCCTTCCAGTGATGTACAATTCAGTTCATTTCAGGCTTGATTCAAATTTGGGACAGAGGAGTCAGTTACCTTCAGGAAGCACAGAGAAATGGCTGATTTGGTGTGATATCTAAGGAGGCTTCATGCTGAAATGGCCATAAAATTATTATTGGGGAAAAGTGCATAATCTGTGAGTATATGGAAATTGCATGATCCAAAATTCATTCAACAAATTTTTTAAATTGAAGTTTTATTTAATTATCTTTTCTTGGTCACGCTGTGCAGCTTGCGGGATCTTAGTTCCCTGACCAGGGATCAAACCCATGGCCCCTAGAGTGGAAGCATGGAGTCTAAACCACTGGACAGCCAAGGAATTCCCATCATTCAACAAATGTTCATGGAACACTGCCATGTGCCAGGCCCAGTGCTAGGTACTGGGGATGGAGAGGTGAGCCAGATAGACCTGGCCTCTGTGGCCCTAATGTCTGCCCTGAGTGGGGGAGATGGACATTAACAAATTAGAATACATGAAGCAGTTACTTACTTAAAGTGAGATGAATTTTACAGCAGACGGTGTGCAGGGGGTAATGAGAGCCTCTAGGGGTACAGACCCTAATCCAAGGGGTCATGTGAGTCAGACCTCGAGGGGAGGTGAGGTTTATATGAGAGGAAAGAATGGATGGGGTGAGCTATGTGAAGGACAGAGGGAAGAGAGCTCCAGACAGGGAGAATAGAGTCTTCTGGGCAGGGAGAAAAGTGGTATTTTAAGAACCTGAAGAACTTCCATGTGGCTGTACCATGTTTGGACGAGAGTTGGGAAGACAAAGCTGGAGGATTCGTCAGAGCATCAGCTGTGGAGGGGTTTGGTCTTTATCCACACAACAGCAAGAAGGCACTGCAAGTTTTTGTAAGAGGAGTGACATGATCAGATTTGCCTTTTAAAAAGAATGCTTTGAATGGATGGGGGAAAGGATGGAGGCAAGGGAGAAGCTCTCATCACCCAGGGGAGAGATGAGGTGGCCTAAACTTGTGATGTGGGGTCAGAAAGTAGTGGGGAGATTCTGGAGGTACTGGGAGATAACACTGACTAAGAGGCTATTTTGTTCTCCCCAAAGAGAGAGGTGTTTTCTGCCAGGGGCCTGAGTGGCTATGGCACGTGGATGAGGGTGGGACAGGGATGGTGGGGCAGTGACCAGGCAGAAGCCTGGAAGCCGAGCCCCGTGGGTGGGTCCACTCTGGCCAACAGAGGAATCAGGAAATCCTGTGGCAAAGACCCAGGGTCGAGCAAGTTTCTGATGTCTGCATAGACAGCAAGGGGGTGGGGACAGAGCATCAGGAAGCCAGATAGTTGGCTTCTGGCCACCTAGAGATGAGGTGGCCTTGAAGAGTCTGACAACAGGGTTCTCTGAGCTCTCGGTGAGGCTAGGAATGTCCCACAGAGGGCTGGCCTCCCAGAGAGGAAAGGTGACAGCAGGTAAGTGAAGACTCCCCTAAGTTCTGCCAGTTCTGCCCTCGGGATGCAGAGATATGGCTCCTCACAGGTGACTCAGTTCTGCCAATGTGACAGAAAAGCAATGTTTTCCCAAGTATAGTTCTGTGCATACTATTCAAGAAGGGAATATAGTATGCTCCATTGCTCAGATGTATTTTTTCACAGAACTCTATTTTCCACGGAGCAGCTCATGGAATGGGAAGTGAATTCTCCAGAACTCACTTTGGAAAGTGTGTAACTCGCTAATTACCATTATGGAGATGTGTACGAATGATGGAGGAACTGTGAGATAAGGTGCGGCCATGCCCATCTTGGGAGGTGAGAGGAGATAGGATTTCAGCTGCAGCTTGAAGGGGGTGTGCGGTCTGCTGGTGGATTAGTGTGAGACGGGGATAAGTGTGCTCCAGGGATGGTGTTGGACACAGTGGGACCAGCACACTTGCTCATTACCTAGGATTTGTGTGTTTCACCAGGAAGAGAATCACTGCTGTGCATGCAAAGGCTTTGGGCCCCTGTGGAAGAACATTTCTGAGACAGGGCTGAGTGAGAAATATGGAAGGGTGAAGAAGCTAGGATTAGTCTATGGGACTCGGATAACAGCTAACAACACGGAAATTTCACATCCTGTGCACAGCAGGAGCATCACCTAAGGTAGAAGGGGTATCCCTTAGGCCTGTTTGGGTTTGGGGTGTTGTCCTTGACTGGTTGGATGAGTGGTTTATTGGCATTCCATGGAAAAATATTAAAGCGAATGTATTCATGGCTTTTCAGTCTTAAAATTGCAAAGTTCTTTTACTCCTCACCAAAACGCTCCAAGATGCTGCTATAAAAATGAAGTGACCGGGCTTCCCTGGTGGCACAGTGGTTGAGAGTCTGCCTGCCAATGCAGGGGACGCGGGTTCGTGCCCCGGTCCGGGAAGATCCCACATGCCGCGGAGCGGCTGGGACCGTGAGCCATGGCCGCTGAGCCTGGGCGTCCGGAGCCTGTGCTCCGCATCGGGAGAGGCCACAACAGTGAGAGGCCCGCGTACCGCAAAAAAAAAAAGAAAAATGAAGTGACCATAAGAGGGCGCCAAAGACAAAAGTATGCTGCTATTTTCCCAAGGCATGAATTCAACAGAATACTACCTGAAAATAGGGCATAAAAGGGAAGGAGGGAGATCTAAAGAGGGCAAGGAGGAAAAGAAGAAAGGATGAACTCACCGACAGAGGGTTACAGATTCATTTATAGTCTTGGTAGCAAAGTATGAAAATTACAGAACAAAACAAAATCTACCCGCTGTTGAACTAGATCCGTTTTAAAAGATTTTAGAAAGGGACTTAAAATTTTTCCTCTGAAGTACAGGTTGTGTTTTGCCTCCAGACCCCTAAAGCTTTGTGGGTGAAGAGGCCCCTCTCTTTGAAGACAATGTCTGTCTTTCTCCAGGCTTTAAGTGAAGATAATCCCTTCAGTTTCTACTCCTCAGAGCGCATGTCAGGAAGGGCTGAAATAGAACATTTCTTCCTGTGGTCTCATCCTGGGTTGCTTCTAGGGAAAAGATGAAATTCTATTCAATATATTTAAATTGTCCAAGAGCCACTTAAACGATAATAGTTGGTTTTTGTTTTTCAAATGACTGAAGCATATCTAGAGCTTCTCTGCTTTTATTTCTGCAATGCTAACATATCTGCGTGTATAAATAATATCCATGAGTTGAAAGAGCTTTAATAGAGTCATGTGATTTTAAGACTCTTTTGAATTATTTAAAAATGCTTGTTTGGATGGTGAAAAATTCAATCTTTTTGCCTCTCCCTCCCCAATCGTTTATGAACAGCTAAAATGCTAACCTCCATTAAAATAAACGAATTTCAAAGAATTCTGTGATCCATGACAGACTATTTGGAATTTTTATTAAATAACACAGGAATTTATCTTGAAAATTTTTTTAACCCAGAAGAATTGTTCCTTTAAGGAAATTGTTCCTCTAAGGAAATGGAGCTCTTTGTCTGCGGTGCAAAATTTCCCAGTGAAAGCAGAGGAATTCAGCTTCTAAATAATCGTCCATCAGAAAGTCCAAAAGACGCTGAAAACCTTAGGCTGATCTGTGTTCCTTGGACACCTAGAAAACTTGAAATAGATTCACCAGAGAGTGTAAAATAATTTGTCAGACAAGGAGACTGGTTTCTAGAATGAGAGCTTGTGTCTCACTAATCGTATAAATATATATATATATATTTTTTCTCTTTTTTGCTCCTTTTTGGTGAGGGTGTCAAAAAAAGTTGTGTGGATGTGATGCAGGTAACCGCTTAAGCTTAAAATAACCCCACGAAACAATAGTTCTCTGATAGCGTTTAACATTGAAAGCTGTTTCCATGGAACTGAAGAAGCCGTTTTTATCCAAGAGAAGAACCGAGCACAGAGACAATCAACAAGGTTAGGGATAAATGGGCGCCGCGTGGATAGAGAAGTGCTAAAAGTGGGGACCTCTTGGGATCAGTGTTTTGATGCATCTGTAATAAATGACCAGAAAGGACGAAAGGCAAAAAGTCTTCAGATTTGTGTAGGACACCAAATGCACAAATGGTCCCTGGGCTGAGAGTCAAACATGCTTAGAAAAGAGGAGAAGAGGGAGAATCAAGTGTAGTGTGTGTGTGTGTGTGTGTGTGTGTGGGGGGGGGTGTGTGTGTGTGTGTGTGTGGTGTGTGTGTGTGTGTGTGTGTGTGTGTGTGTGTGTGTGTAGAGGCCTGTACGGCAGGGTGGGACCACATTTGGCCGTTGAGCACTTGAAGTGTGGCTAGTCCAAACTGGGCTGTGTTGTAAGTGTAAAATACACATTGGATTTTGAAGACTTAGTATAAAAAAATAGAATGTAAAAATCTCAATAATTAAAAAATCTAGGTTATAGGTTGAAAGGATATCTTGGATCTATTAGCTTAAGTAAAATGAATCATTGAAATTAATTTTACCTGTTCCTTTTTATTTGTAGTGTGGGTATTAGGAAATTTAAAATTGCACATGTGGCTTGCATTTGAGGCTCACGTATTTCTACTGGACAGTGCTACTATTAGTATGATTCTCTAGGATTTGGGTTTTGTGTGTTCTCATTTTCTCCCCATTCCTTCCTTTTGCGCTTAATGGCACTTGAGTTTTAGAGCCAGTGTTTACCTATGAAGGAGCTCCTTTCATTGCAAACCCACCAATCATGTAATTCTTCCTGTAATCTTCCCTCTTAGGCTCTCCCTGGCTTTTTAATTTCTGCCTGTGTGGGGTAACTGCAGGGGATACTTGTGTGTTTTCAGATGCTCTGGATGGCTGAGGGTGTTGGATGCTTGACTGTTGGATAAGGGGTGTGTGTGACTTCATTACTTATGGAGTTTTGGGTTATCACAGCACTCCATTATGCCTTCTCAAAATTACTGGTTTGAGATTCTGCTTAAGGACACAGATTTAGCTCTAAGCTATCACACCCAAACTTATAGTATCTGTGAGTCAGCTTCTCTACCCAAGAAACTGAATAAATCTCTGAAATGCTAATCCATCTTTAAGGAGCCCAATAGTCAGAGTTTCAAGAGAGAGGTTCCCCTCCCTTTCTCCCCCACGAACCCTGGCCATTATTCTCTCTAAGAAGGCAGGGATTTGAGACACTCTCAATCCTGCTTGAGACAGGGATTGGGTATGCACCATTCTCGCTGCTATCAAGGCACTAAAAGATGGCAGCTAAGCCAAGCTGGAAGGAGCTTCTGTTCCCTACAGTGGTGGCTCCCCCATGTGTGACACGGTTCTGCTGTCTCGGCATCACCATTTCCAATGAGAAAATAAATTGCCTCTGTGCAGTCGCATGCAAAGTAGAGAGCCCCGTGAGCCGGCTGGAGCCGGGAAGTTGATAGAGAGCAGGAGTTGCGCGCACCGATTGTCAAAGGGTAGAGCGAGGGATGATTTTTCATTGTCTGCTGAGCTCTGAGCACACCCTCTTGGAGTGGGTCTCAAATTCGAAAACAAATCTTCACAGTGGCTTTTCCAGTCTGCTTGGTTTTAGAAGGATGGCGTTGTGGTCTAAATTTTTCAAAAGCCCACAAGTTGAGTGACACAGCTCCTATTTTAGCAGAATTATTTCTGCTGGACATTTAACAATCCTCTCTACCAAGGTTTTGCCTACACAAAGGGAGGGACTCTGCTGTGGTTAAATGCGGGCTTTGGGGTCAGACAGAGCTGCATTTGAATTGCAACTCCACCTCTTTCGTTAGCCTTGTGGGCTTGGATCAGGTATGGACCTCATTTTGCACAGCTGGAAAATGGGAACAACAGCAACGCTTACCTCTAGGTTACTGGAATGACGGTAACTATGATGGCAACTATTATTATACTCTAAACCGATTTGGAAAGATTTCATTGAATCAAGCAAGTGGATGGATGCTTTGGGAACCAATGGGCTGTGTGGTGACTTTACCCAGTGTTTTCAAGCTAACTCTGAGAGGTTTGCCTCACAATCATTAAGTCAATTTTTTTTCCAGAAGAGTGATCTTCAAACGGATACTTTGCCCCCACCTCTAGGATGCTATATCAGGATTTTGAGACAATACGGCCCGAAAAAAAATACATTAAATTTTATGTGATGGTTTGAATTTGGAAAATTTTATAAAAGTAAAGTGTATTTTTATTTCACACCACTAATTGTGACTCAGAAAGTATGACACAATCGTCTTGGCTGGTAAGGCTATGTGGAATATAGATTCTAGGAGTGATTTTCAAGGAGGGGAGAGACCTGCATGTGTGAGATTTTTGTGACACACACAAAACCACTTTAGGGCTGGTTCTCCACTTCACCTGTATTCCTGCAATTCTGTTACTTGCCACTGGATGTATGTCAGTGCCATTGTGGACTGCAGTCATTAGCTCAGGATAATAAATCTATTCCTGGCAAATTTGCCTGTTCTACTTGTTCTATAGAAATAGAATTTAATTTAATCTGTTGATTGTGGTTATAAGAAGCCATCCGAGGCAAGCTGGAGGCAGAGGGTTAATGGGCCTTGGCTGTGCCTCCTTGAAGAACACATCACCCCCAAGGGGTTGAAAAATGTTCTTGGGAGGCAAAAAAAGGCTGACTCTTTTTACGTATACAGCACAGAGATGCATGCATTACATGCAGCATATCTTTGGCATTGAAATCTAATGGGGGACAATTAGGGAAAAATACCTAAAATGATTCCGTAGGGGGATGGTAATGGAAAGAGGCTGAGAAACACTGCCTTGCTTCATCTGCACTAATTCTGATTTTGGGAGAAGTGATGGACTGGTGAGGCCTGAACGGTCACTCTCAGCTTTCCCCGGGGTACATTCCCCTAGAATGTGCTCACCTCCCTCCCCGCCCCCCAAGCCAGGCCTTCTACTTAGAGGGGCATGAAGTGAAAACCCTCCAGCAGCTTTCATACTCCTGACACACATTACCTTAATGCGCTTGCTTACAATAGCTACCTTACCTCATTTTCCTTCTGCTCTTCAACTTGGCCTTCAAAACCTATCCCTTTTGTATTTTTCCTGCTGTTGCTATTTACTTCTAAAAGAAGAGCGAGCGAGCGAGCGAGCAAGAGAGAGAGAGAGAGAGAGAGAGAGAGCGTCTCACTGATGCATGTATCTTAGTTCTGCCCCTAACCCACATGGGACTGGGCTCTGCAGGCAAAGGAGTCCGTCACCTTCTCTGGGGGGTGATGCAGTCTGTTCTTCCCCTCCCCCCAGCCAGGCAGAACCAATCCTGCTGTCCTTCCTTCCACCTCAGGATTTTATTTAGGCCTCTAATGTTTTTGTTCTTATCTTACTATACGTTAAGTGGTTCCCCAAATCACACATCGTCCCCCCGTCTCCATTTCTTGAGGCAAACATTTTCATTTCCATGCTTACCTGCACTTCTTTTTTTTAACTAGGAAAATTTCACTGAAGTGTAGAAAACCTGCATTTATCAAATAAACAGGGACAATAATATAAAAAGTAGACAATGGAAGAATTTTTTTGCTGTTTGGGCACACATTGAGCCGTGTAATGATTTTACTTCCCCCTTGATGATTTCTACTTTTTTACAAGTTATTTTTGTCAGTGCTTTGGATTTCTGAGGTAGTATAGCCTCAGCTACAATATGCTATTATGCCAGAAAAGGTCAGCAGGCAGGACATGGCGCAAGGATCCTCCAAAGGTCAGATGCTCCTGGAGCTAGTGTAGGAAGGTGGACCTTTGCAAGAGGAAGGCAGGAAGTAATCCCAACTGCTGGTTTTGTCTGATTCAGGAACATCTAAAGGAGTGCTTTCACCCCACAGGACAAATGGATGAGTGGCTTGGAACTCACTTGTTAATGTAGGAAGAGGTAACCACACCCCAGGAGAAAGAGCCACCAGAATCCTAAGAATACCTGGGATTGGAGAGCCTTTATTTGCTGAGCCACTGGACTTTCATGTGGGTTTGTGCCAGGGGATGCAGAGAAAAGTGTTTCAGTGTCCAGATTTGATGTTTATTTGCATGGAAAATTTTTGCTGCTCTCTTCAGACAGAAACACAAATGGGGGTATATATGTTCTCATAGAGTTAGATGTGTTTGCACATGCTGTTCCTTCTACCTGGAATGGCCTTATCCCCACTTGTTTGACGGACAGTTTGATGAATTGGTGAGTTTTGTTGTTTTAATTTACACTTTCCTAATCATGACCATGGGCTTCATTTCATATGTTTATTGGTCATTTGAGTTTCCTCCCTAGAGAATTGATTATCTATTTCTATTGGACTATTCTTGTATTTTTCTTTACATATTCTGATAATACTCATTGGTTGGTTATATATACTTCAAACATTCATATACAGTATGAGTAAAAAATTAATATTAAGATTAATTATTTTATAATAATAGTTCATTATATTCATTATGTAATTGTGACGTGGGACATAATTCTGGTCAATAAAATATAGGTTTATATTTAATTTTATAAGAAATTGCCAGACAGCCTTCCAAAGTAGTTTTATCAATTTTTATCAGCAATGTATGAGAATTCCAGTTGCTCCACATCCGTGTCAACACTTGGTATTGTTAGTCTTTAATTTTAACCTTCCTGATGTGTATGAAGTGATATCTCATTGTGGTTTTAATTTGCATTTTGTTTCTCTGATGACTAATGATATTAAGCACTTTTTTATATGCTTATTGGCCATTTGGATAACTTATTTTGTGAAGCAGTTAATAGATTTTTAACTGTTAGAACAACGTTTTGAACTGGAATAAACTCCACTCAGTCATGGCCAATTTTTTTCATACTTTTCTTTATTCATTTTGCTAATATATTATTTAATATTTTTCATCTTTGCTCGTAAATGAGATTGACCTACAATTTTTCCTTCTCATAATCTTGTCCTGTTTTGGTATCAAGGTTATACAAACTTTGTAAAATAAGTTGGGGCACCTTTACTCTTTCTTTACTTTTTAGGACATCTTTGATAAGGTAGGAGTTATCTACTTCTTGAAAGTTTGATAAAACAATGATAGAACTGTCAAGAGTCTGATGCTGTTACTAATTATGGTTCTAATCCAGCATTCTGTTTCTTCTTTAGACAATTTTGGCAATTTGTCTGTTCCATTTCATCTCAAATTTCAAATTGACTGGCATAACATTTTCTGTAACATTTCCTTTTGCTGTCTACATATCTATTGAATCTGTAGTTGGGTCCTTTAAAATTTTTTTTAATTTTTACTTTTTTGGTGGGGGGCTTTCTCTTTTTCTTTTTTCCTTGATCAGTCTTGCCAGAGGTTTCTTTATTTTATTGCTGTTTATAATGTTTCTTTTATTTATTACTATTAATTTTATTTATTATTTCTGTCCCTCTATTCTTTGATTTTACTTGTTTCTTTTCCCAACTTCTTGTGATGGATGCTCACTTTGTCACCTTTCAATTTTTTTCTTTTTAAAAATATGCATTCAAGACTACAAACTTTCATTTAAGTACCTCTTTAGGTATATCCCACAAATTTTGATATGTAGCTTTTCCATCATTCAATTTTATTGTTAAATGTTCCATACTTTGTTGTGACTTCTTTGCTTCATGAGTTATTTAGAAATGTCTTTTATAAATTTCCAAGTCATGGGTCTTTTTGGGTGAGGTCATACTTTTCTTATGAGTTCCAATCTTATCACATTGTGTCCAGAACACATGCTCTGAGTTGGCTGGTTTGAATGACACAGGCATCAGCCTTTGTTTCTTGGATCCAAACACTTTGAAATTAGGAAGAATGAGATCAAAGAGAATGAAGAGAACAGACAGAATGAACTCCTTGAATGAAACCTAACAGAGGAAGAGGGATCTTTCTGTGATGTTAATTCAGTAGTGAGCATGGGTTTGGGTCCCATGGGGGGTCTTGTTTAAAATCCCCAGCTACCTGGGTGGGACTCTTTAGGAACACAGGCAATTCTGCCCATCACAGTCTAACTGAATATTAAAATGGAAATTTTAGCTGACACTCAAAGACAACGGGTGACAGATACCATAGCAGGGAGCCAGTTCATGATGCTAATTTGCAGAGAAAAATATTAAAATACTAGTTTTCTCTCTCTTAAATATACATTCACATCAGGAGTGGAAACAGTTGGGTTTTTGGAGATTAGAGAGAATTTGTGACGAGAAGTTCTTTGGAGAGAGCTTTGTGAGTAGCTAGCTCTTCTCCTCACGATGGGAGGGCTGAGTCATACCTGACTTTGCCTCAAGCCTAGAGAGGGGCACTTAATGGGACTACCCAGAGGGTTTCCATGACCTCCACAGAATGGAGGACATAGTGGCTTGGTTATGACTCCCACCGAGTAAATCTTGAATGGATGAAAAATGGGCTGGCTAACTGCTGGTGGATGATTCCAGGGGATCACGCTGTGTCAGGGCAAAGGGGCATGAGTGTTCCTAAGGGCTAGATGACTGCATGTGTGTGAAAGAGCTGAGTCCCATCCAGTAGGGACTTCTGGAGGGTCAATGGGACCCACCTGACAAAAACTGGAGGTGGACTTCCCAGGGGCTGTGGACACAGGAAATGACCAATTGTACTATAAAATGGGTTTGCCTGGGTCAAGGAAACTTTAGGTGAGAAATCAGTGGGGATCTCTGAATAATTTGTGAAACTGCTTCACAAGAGATTCAGGGTAGGATCAGAGAATCAAGCACCATCAAGCGGTAACTATGGAGCTCAGGACAGAGCCAGTCAAGTAACAGCTTTCCTGCTCCCCTCACTCTTCCCTCCATGAGCCCCCAATCTTGCAGTGTCAGAAACGGCAGCTAAGGAATGAGAGAGAAGGTGAGTAAGAAAGATGGAAGTCAACAACCTCCTCTTCCCAGGTAGCAAGTCATTGCTGGGGAGAGAAAGACCAGCTGAACTTTGAATGAAGTTAGAAGATTTGACTATTACGTGAGACTGGACAATCTAACTGCCTTTTTGAAACTGTGTCTGTAGGATTTTTCCTATAAGTCATTAGAAAATTCATGGGAACAGTGAGTTTTATACAGGAATAGAAATACTTACTCTGCTGCATAAATGTTAAAGGGATATAGAAAGACAAAATAGAAATGCTTTTTGATCGCATTCTATGAATTGTGATTATTCAGTGTATAGCTTTTATCCAATATAAAGTGGAATTCTTGGGTATTTCAGAAAATCATTGCTTCCTAGGGCTTTGGTGAGAGGAGACTGATGACCAAAGAGGATAGTGGGGCAGTAGATAGTAGTATCAGCCTTAGCACATTCTCTTTCACAATCATCCTTAAGGAGGTAGACTTTTGAGCATCTTTCTAAGAACCTTCTTGCATGGGGCCTGCCTTGGGCCATGGGAGAGGAGCTACTAGACCATGACTGATTCTTGAAGCTACCCAATGCTCCTGAATCTTCTCCTCCAAGTAGAGGCAGGGCCCTGCCCCTGGGTTATGCACTAGAACACAGAGTTGGGGGTGACCTGTGGCTATGGTAAAACACTATTATGTTCTAATCACTGAAGGAGCCTCTTCTCCTGTGTGCCCATGTGTAGATATCTATCATTGTACTTATTATATCACATTATAATTATCTGCTTATGCACTGTATTGCCTGCTTGGCTGCCATAACAGGATACCAGAGACTGGGTGGCTTAAACAAAGGAAATGAATTTTCTCACAGTTCTGGAGGCTGGATGCCCAAGTTCAAGGTTCCAAGGTTAGTTTCTGGTAAGATGTCTCTCCTTGGTCTGCAGATGGCTGCCAACTTGCTGCGTCCTCACATGGCCTTTCCTCTGTGTGCATGCACCGAGAACAAGGGAGCTCAGGTAGCTCTTCTTCCTCTTATAAAGACACCAGGTATTTGAATTGGTGCCCCACTCTTATGACCTAAACTTAACTTTAATTACTTCCTTAAAGGTCCTATCTCCCAAAACAGCCACACTGGGGGTTAGGGCTTCAACATACAAATTTATAACTTGCATCATTTACTGCCATCAGACCATGAACTTCTTGAAGCCAGAGACACTATATTATTCATTTCTGAAGCCCCAGGGCTTAGCACAAAGCTTAACATGCAATCAATGTTTGCATGTTTGCTGGTCTGATTTCTAGACTCTGTTTTCTCTCCATATCTATCCTCTCCTCACGTCTTTGCCTCACATGGACCCGTCATGCACAAGTATCTATACCAAGTATGGTAGTCATTGCTGCTGTTCATAAATATCACTGGCTCCCTGCTTTCTGGGAACCTGTTAGAACTGCATTTCTTGGGCCACGTGTGATGGGATGGGGCTTTGGATTAGTACTGGACAAAGAGGTGTGAGTGATAGGGGTCACTTTCAAGCTTACTAAATCTTTCAAGGTTACTAAACCTTTCTGAGTCTTGGTTTCTTCATTTGTAAAATGGGGGTCATTATTATGTTTACAGGCTTGCTATGAGATTAGATGACACGTGTCAAACACCCAGCAGTGTCTGGCACAGTACAGGTGCCAGTTAGGGCCAGCTCCTTTTCTTCTTTAACTCATTCACTTGGGAAAGCAGGATTGGACGTTGAGTGAAAGTCTCTGACAGGCTGTGAAGGAGACATTCTAGAACACCTGGCTCTTGCAATTTCCCTCTAGAAGGATATTTGGGATCCTATAGAATCTTTTTTTTCATTTTTTCTCTAAATTTAAGCAGCCATAAACCTCACACTTGAGCCCATTAGTGAGGAGTAATATTGACTATAAGATATTTTGGTGGAATCTGATTAAAATATGGGCAGAGGAACTGAATAGACATTTTCCATGTAAGACATACAGATGGCCAATAGGTACATGAAAAGGTACTCAACATCACTCATGATCAGGGAAATGCAAGTCAAAACCATAACGCGTGAGTTATCACCTTACAATTGTGAGGCATGACTATTATCAAAGGACAAGAAATAGCAAGTCTGGGGTAAAGGTACAAATTTCCAGTTATAAAATAAATAAGTCCTGGTGATGTAATGTACTGCATGGCAACTATAGTTAACAATACTGTATGTTTATTTGAAAGTTGGTAAGAGAGTAGATCTTAAAAGTTCTCATCACAAGAAAAAAAATTCTAACTATGGTGGTGATGAATATTAACTTACTGTGGTGATCACAAAGTATATATATATCAAATCAGTATGTTGTATGCCTGAAACTAATACAATGTTACCTATCAGTTATATCTCTTAAAAAAGATACTTAGATGGATAGCACTGGAGATCTGTAAAAGGTGGTTTATTGCTATTTCAATAGGACATTACATTCAGAAAATTCCTGGGTGTAGGTTCTTTCTTGTCCTGATAAGTTCATCTTTGCATGGTAGCAGAAAGATCCTTGATTAGTTAGCAGTCTTTCAGTTATAAGCAAGGGAAACTGTAATCAAATTGGCTTAAGGGACTGGGGAAGTTATTGGTCCATTTAACTGGGAAGTCTAGAGATAGATCTAGCCAGGCTCAGTTGGATCCAGGTGACCAATAGCTGTCAACAGAACTTTCTCTGATGCAATTTCTTAGCTTTGCTTCTTTTTTCTCTTGACCTCATTCTTTTCTTTATTTTTTTATTAAAATTTTTTTTACTGGAGTATATTTGCTTTACAAATATACTGTATAGCAAAGTGAATCAGCTATATGTGTACATATGTCCTCTCTTTTTTGGATTTCCTTCTCATTTAGGTCACCACAGAGCACTAAGTATTGTTCCCTGTGCTGTACAGTATGTTCTCATTAGTTATCTATTTTATACATAGTATCAATAGGGTATATTTGTCAATCCCAATCTCCTAATTCATCCTAGCCCTACCTTCCCCCTTGGTATCCATTCATTTGTTCTCTACGTCTGTGTCTCTATTTCTGCTTTGTAAATAAGATCGTCTATACCAATTATTTCAGATTCCACATATATGCATTTATATGCAATATTTGTTTTTCTCTTTCTGACTTACTTCACTCTGTGTGACAGACTCTAGGTCCATCCATGTCTCTACAAATGACCCAATTTAGTTCCTTTTTATGGCTGAGTAATATTCCATTGTACATATGTACCTCATCTTTTTTATCTATTCCTCTGTTGATGAACATTTAGGTTGCTTCCATGTCCTGGCTATTGTAAATAGTGTTGCAGTGAACATTGGGGTGCATGTGTCTTTTTGAATTATTGTTTTCTCAGGGTATATGCCCAGTAGTGGGATTGCTGGGTCATATGGTAGTTCTATTTGTAGTTTTTTAAGGAACCTCCATACTGTTCTCCATAGTGGCTGTATCAATTTACTTTCCCACCAACAGTGCAGGAGGGTTTCCTTTTCTCCACACCCTCTCCAGCATTTATTGTTTGTAGGTTTTTTGATGATGGCCATTCTGACCAGTGTGAGGTGATACCTCATTGTAGTTTTGATTTGCATTTCTCTAATGATTAGTGATTACCCTTTCATGTGTTTGTTGGCGGTCTGTGTATCTTCTTTGAAGAAATGTCTATTTAGGTCTTCTGCCCATTTTTGGATTGGGTTGTTTGTTTTTTTGTTATTGAGCTGCATCAGCTGCTTGTATATTTTGGAGATTAATCCTTTGTCAGTTGCTTCATTTGCAAATATTTTCTCCCATTCTGAGGGTTGTCTTTTGGTCTTGTTTATGGTTTCCTTTGCTCTGCAAAAGCTTTTAAGTTTAATTAGGTTCCATTTGTTTATTTCTGTTTTTATTCTCATTACTCTAGGAGGTGGGTCAAAAAAGATCTTGCTGTGATTTATGTCAAAGAGTGTTCTGCCTATGTCTTCCTCTAAGAGTTTTATAGTGTCTGGCCTTACATTTAGGTCTTTAACCCATTTTGAGTTTATTTTTGTGTATGGTGTTAGGGAGTGTTCTAATTTCATTCTTTTACATGTGGCTGTCCAGTTTTCCCAGCACCGCTTATTGAAGAGGCTGTCTTTTCTCCTTGTATATTCTGATCTCCTTTGTCATAGATTAGGTGACCATAGGTGCGTAAGTTTCTCTCTGGGCTTTCTTCTTTTCTTTCATAGACATGTTTTTCCCATTACTCTTTTCAGGCAAGGGAGATGGGTGCTGGAGGCCCCAATCTGACTTCCTCCTATCACTACGACCACCAAGGCAAGAAACATTCTTTCTCACTGACTCTACCAGAAAAGTCCTGGTCAAGAATCTAATTGTCTGATCTGTGTTGCATGCCCAATCATTGTTGTGGGTTGGGGGATGGGTGAAAAGTCTGAGTGATCAGACTGGATTTCAAGTCCATGCTTACGTGATTGGGGACGAGGAAGGAGTGTCTTGTGATTGACAGACCCTCCCCCCACCCCCAGGTCCACTTAAACGAGGGAAGGATTGTCTCCGGAGGAAGAGGTTGGCAAGACCAATAAATAAGGTGATTTATTAAGCAGAACTTCTCAGTTTCCCAAGTCTTTGCCCTGTTTTATTATTTTTTTTCTCCAGAGGACTCCTTTCATTAAGTGTCTCCCTCACACATAATACATTTTCTTCCACTGTTGTTTTCTACTTGGAGTTTACTAATTATTTAATTAGAATTAAAGGGCCTCTTAACCTTTCTCCAATATGTAAGTTCAAATGATGAACACTCAGGGGTTTCCTTGGGAACGTCTTTGTAAGGAAATAATTGAAGACGATAACATCATCTGAAGTATTAGGATGATTAGTTGCTCATTTCCTAAGCATTTTCTCCGGAGTTGAAAAAGTATTTTGGGTAAAGCTTCAGCGTTTACGCAGGTAGTGAGGGAGATAAGCATTGCTGCTCCTGGGGAGCTTGTGACAAGTGCCATGACTTTAAGAACATGGGCTTGTGCTTTGGTAACCTAGCAAGAGGACTAATAATATATATATCCTGTTCGATAATGTAAACCTAGTGAGGCTCTGGTCGTATTTGTGGTATGGCTCAGATTTTGTGCTATATGTTGATAGCATGACTAGAGACCTAGATATGTCCAATCCTGCTCTGCCAGTCACCTGCTGTGATGGTTAATTTGGTGTGTCAATTTGACTGGGGCAAAAGGTGCCCAGATTAAACATTACTTCTGGGTGTGTATGTGAGGGTATTTTTGGATTAGTGTTTGAATCAGTAGATTCAGTAAAGCAGATGGCCCTCCCCAATGTGGGTGGGCATCATCTAATCCATGGAGGGCCTAAATAGAACAAAAGGGCAGAGGAAGGAAGGATTAGTCACCCCCCCACCCCTTTTTTTGCTTTCTTCATACCTGCTTGAGTTATCCTGATGGTTCTGTTTCTCTGGAGGACCTTGAGTAGTTACTTCCACTGCCCCCCTCCCCCCCACCAACTCTCCCCCTTCTATCCCTCAGAACAGCACAAACAGTTGATATTTCCATGCAGAGTTTTCTGGAAAAGGATGGGTATATTGCATGGGGTTGAGACCTAAGTAAGTTCTCCCATCTCTAATAAGAATCAAAACTTAGGAATTCTTACTACCCTCTGGTTGGGGATAATATTTGTTTGTTTTGCCCTGCGGCATGTGGGATCTTAGTTCCCCGATCAGGGATCAAACCCACTCCCCCTGCAGTGGAAACATGGAGTCTTAGCTACTGGACAGCCAGGGAAGATCCTGGTTGGGGATAATATTAATACCTAGCTCCTAGAGCTGTTATGGGATCCAGTGAGATGATGTATAAAGTACTTAGAACAACTCTGATATCAATGAGTGTTTCTTCTTATTACCAGGTTATTATCATGCCATTGCTGAAAAACTGACATTTAAAGTGGAACTAAGCATCTTTTATCCCTTTCAAAGAAAAACAAAAACACTCAACCAGATGTCCCTCCAGATCTTCTGAATTCTTTCAGTGGCATGTGTCATGTTTTGTGTCATCATCTCCTCCATCCTCCCTCCATCTTGTAACCTGTGCCTCTCAGGCTCTCTTTTCCTTGCTCAAAAATAGCAACGATCTTTTGTCATGTGCAGTTATGTTTCTTCAATATTTATTTATTTATTTAATCTATCAAATACCATTTAATTCTCTGAGGTAGGTATATTGTTATCTCCATTTTATAAAGGAGGAGGATGGGACTTCCCTGGTGGTCCAGTGGTTAAGACTCTGTGCTTCCGATGCAGGGGGCATGGGTTCCATCCCTGGTCGGGGAACTAAGATCCCTCTTGCCGTGCAGCATGGCTTCCCTGCTGCCCCCCCCACCCCCCCACCCAAATGAGGAGCACAGAGAGGTTAGGAAACTTGCTGAAGGCTCCCAGTCTGTGGCTGAGAGTGCGGACAGGTCTCCGTGCTGCCAAGAACGGTGGTCCTCTCCTGACCTCATGCTGTGCGGTGAGTTCGGTCAGCACTGCTGATTGGTTTGAGTTGCCTCTCTGTCTCGTATATTATTTTTTATTTTATTTTTAAAATTTTTTTTGCGGTACGCGGGCCTCCCACTGCTGCGGCCTCTCCCGTTGTGGAGCACAGGCTCCGGACGTGCAGGCTCAGTGGCCATGGCTCACGGTCCCAGCCGCTCCGCGGCATGTGGGATCTTCCCGGACCGGGGCACGAACCCGCGTCCCCTGAATCGGCAGGCGGACTCTCAACCACTGCGCCACCAGGGAAGTCCTCGTGTATTATTTTTGAGGGTCTTGGGTAAATATGTCTGGCTGGCTTCAGTCTTCCAGAATCTTCTTCAGGGACTCTGGGAAATGGAGTCTGGCTTTGCAGGAGAGAAGCACAGAGACAGCCTTTGAAATGTTTCCCCTCGCAAAACAACACTTACTTGGGCCAATGACATCATTTTTAGGAAACATGTTATCTATTAAGAAGTTATAGGTCCAATCATTCAATTCATATTCTGCATTCTGTGAAAGGACGATTCCCAATACTAGTTTTCTTTCCTTTTTTTCTCCTATCCTCAAAAGTTGGTTTCTTTACTTCTAAAAGAAAATTTTATTATGCATTTTCCCTCATTTAAAAAATATTTAACAACTGATTTGTGTGTCGCATGAAAGTTACACATTTCCTGAGATGCATTTGCTATTTTATTTTCTTTCATTCAACAATGTGTCAGTAATCTTTTTGTTAACATGAAGATAAAGGATTAGTAATGCAAGATGCAGTTTTCTTGTAACCTGCTTGAAAGCAGACTATAGTTTCTTATCTGGCTCCAACATTCATTTTCCTGAATTGAAAAAAGAAGCGACTTAAAATGAAATAAACCACATTTGATTCCTAAGAGCATTGCTAGCAGGGAAATGTACTGAGGAAGGCGGACTTGATCGGATTCCAGAAAGCCCCTCTGCTCCCCAAGTGAGAGAGTTGACTAATTTTGCATTTTAAAGTACAATTTTAATGCAGGAAAGAATCATGAACTGTCTCTCATTAATCACTAATTAGAAGATATGTATGATTTTATTCCCTGAAAATTCCAGCTGCTAGAAAAAAAATGAGGTGTGAATGTTCATAGTGTTGGTTTAAAATTTCATTTTATTTACTGAATGCCTCTTCTGAGCAAGAGGCTAATAAGCAAGGTGCTAAGAGCGTTCAGAGAGGAAGAGGAGAAGGCTCTTCCGTCCATGAATGGGTTCTACCCACTCCCCTTGACCCCTGACGGTGGCAGAGGAAATAGAACATGCGATTGTCAACTCTCGATCGCACTGTTCAGGTACAAGCAGAGGGAATTGATAGGTCTTTGCTGCTCTCTCAAATGAGGTCTAAGCGAGCTTGCCTCAACATACATGCACACCCTTGGTGAAGATGTATGTGGAGGTGGGGACTCAAGCTGTCTGGAACGTCACCTGAGTGCAGATTTGAGGTGGTTCCTGAAGCCTGTGGTGACCCCTCACATGTGCCTGTTCCAAAGCGTGAATATCCAGCTTTGAGACACTTGAGACTGTGTCACCATTAAGTGTCCAGAACAAGCCAGGGCATTTGGGGGTATGTCACCTTCAGACATTCGGCTCAGCGCAGCAGATGCCTGGCTCCCCTTGTGCCAGACCCTGGGCTGGGCCCTGGAGGAAGGCAGGTGAAGGAAACCTGGTCCTTGCCCTCCAGGAAATACGTTTAACATATAATAAGTGTCAAGATGGGGGTGAGTGCCAGTCCTGTGAGGGCCAGAGGAGGGGCACACAGGCGAACCTGCAGTTCAGGGAAAGCTTCCAGAGGGCAATGTTAGTCGAGTGTGGGAGGATGCGTCAGAGGTGGCCAGGTAAGGAGATGTGAGGGGGCCCTGCAGGAAGGGCAACAGGAAACGTGGAAAAAGTTCTGCTCTGTTATCCATCAGGCCTGGACGGCGCCTGTGGGATGAGGCAGTCGAGGCCACGGCATGCTTTGTGCAAGCAGTTCTGCGAGGTGATGGGGCAGAAGGCAGGTTTAAGTGTAAATGGAAGCAAAGAAGTGAAAGCCAATGGGAGGTCAGGCTGAGGAGAGAGGACACGAGAGGAGCTCGGGGAAGGGCACGGAGGGCCTGGAACCTTCAGTGCAAGTTGGTGATGGGAAGGATGAATCCAGGGAAGGGTCCTGGAGGCGAGGGCTTCAGACCCAGGTTTGGGAGGGGGCTGGCCTTGTGCAGGAGGAAGGGAACCTCACGTCTGGCTGGCTGTGCCAGTGGGGAGGCCAGGCTTTGAGCCCGTTGGCTTCTGGTTCGCTCCATCTTCTCCACTAGGAAGGTGAGGCTTTTGGCTGAGAGGAGCGGCTGAGGGAAGCTGCTGATGCAGCAGGGGAAGGAGGGCAGACCAGGATGGGGAGACCTTGACTTGGAGCGCGTCAGGCTTTAGGCAAACAGTGGGGCTGATTAGGGGCTGGGTTTTGCTGGGCAGGTGAGATGGAAGGGCAGGAAACAAAGGAGGAGATGGTTCTTATAACCGTCCCTGAACTCTGTCCTGGGGAAGGAAGAAAGTGGGGCCAGGAGAGGGTTATAAGCTGGAGAAGCCGGAGGGATCAAGGTACTGTCGGTCTCTTCCGAAATGCAAATATCCTGAGAGGGGCAACTGAAGAAGCCCCAGTATCATGACGTCCGCTAGGACATTTCCCTCCAGGCATGGAGATTCTGGAGCCATTGCGGAGCCCTCGGGAGGATGAGTCTCTGGGCAAAGAAGGGGGCAGAGAGGGTGTGAGGGACGTACCCTCTCCTCCCTGCTGTGTACATTGCTCTGGTTTTTTTGTTTGTTTGTTTCTCAAATCTGGTTTTAATGAAAGTGTTTTCATAATGTTACTTTTTGTTTTTTTTGACTGATTTTATTTTACTTTTTTAACATCTTTGTGGCAGTATAATTGCTTTACAATGGTGTGTTAGTTTCTGCTTTATAACAAAGTGAATCAGCTATACATATACATATGTCCCCATATCCCCTCCTTCTTGCGTCTCCCTCCCACCCTCCCTCGCCCACCCTTGTAAGTGGTCACAAAGCACCGAGCTGATCTCCCTGTGCTATGCAGCTGCTTCCCACTAGCTATCTATTTTATAATATGTTACTTTGAAATGAACCAGACATTGTCTGGAAGTCAGGCAGCTCTGTTAGGCTGGAGACAGCTCTAAATGTTGATCTGACTGGGATAGGAGATGTTGAAACACAAATAACACAAATGAGAAGGATCAGAGCAATGAGAGCTAGGAGGAAATTAAAACAGGTGGGTCTTGGGAAGAATATTTCCAAAAGGCAGTGCCAGAAAGTGCCTTACCTACAGGGTAGGTATTCGGTAAATAGTCACTGAATTAAATTGAATTCAGTTTTGGCTCTGGAGGAAGTGGGGCACCTGGAGGAGCTCCTTGCAAGGGTTGTTCTGTACAAAAATTTTGCATCATATTCACAATTTTACGGAGCCTCAGAACCTGAGGAGACAGTGTTTCTTCTTTGTGTACCATCATGAGCAGCTTCTTAGCACACACATGGCCTCTACCAGCCTGGGGTTCACAGGTGTCATCTGGCTTGTTCCCTGTCCCCTCCAGCTTGCAGCCTAGAACCTAGGACATGCTCCTTAATGAATCCCGCACCCAGAGTAGGTTCCGTCTTTGAGAATCAGAATTAGAAACAAGTGGAGAGGAAGAGAAATCTGGGGGCCAGAAGGAGTTCTGGCTGGGAGTGGGGCAGAGGCCAATCCTCTGCACCTGTCCACAGAGCTGCTGGTCTGAAATACTTCATACTCAGTGAGGTTGCTGCAGTCAACAGGAGAGGGCGTTTAAGATGCTGAGAGGTGGTATAGTGGCACAATGGATAAATTTCAAGGTTTCCTTCCCCACCCCCAAAACTCTTCCCAGTCTCCCCTATCCCCACTGTCCCCACCCTTCTCCAAGTAACCTTTCTCCCCCTTTCTGCACAGTTTTCCACTTTCATTGAAGGAAGATACAAAAGAACATAGACAAAAGAGTCAATTCTTTTTTTTTTTTTAAACTTCAAAAGGCTAAGCCCTAAAGAAAACTGAATATACAATTCAGTGTAAACCAGTGGTGTTCAACCCCATTGGACCCAGTAGGCTCCCTTTTCCTTTACTCAACCTTTCTATTACCAAAAATTTCAAACATTTACAGCAGTTGAGAGAATACTAAAATAAGCCTGATGTACCCATCACTCAACCTCAACAATTATTGATCCATGGTGCGTCTTGTTTCATCTCTACCTGACTCACTCCACTACCCTGATTATTTCAAAGCAAATCATAGCATTTTATCTGCATGCAATCTTTTAAAATAAAAGACTCTTGTTAGAAAACATAACCCCAATACGATATTACATCTAAAGATTATTAATGATAATTCCCTCATCACTGTGTTCACATTTCCCTGATTAATTTATACATTTCTAACAACTTGTTTGAAACCCCTCTTTATAACTGCTACTTTGCAAAGTCCCCCTTATTATCCTGAAATTAAAGAAGATACAGAAGATGTGGCACATATATGCAATGGAATATTACTCAGCCATAAAAAGAAACGAAATTGAGTTATTTGTAGTGAGGTAGATGGACTTAGAGTCTGTCATACAGAGTGAAGTAAGTCAGAGAAAAACAAATACCGTATGCTAATGCATATATATGGAATCTAAAAGAAAAATGGTACTGATGAGCCTAGTGGCAGGACAGAAATAAAGATGCAGACATAGAATGGACCTGAGTACATGGGGAGGGCGAAGCTGTGTCCCAGTGAGAGTAGCATCGACCTATTATACTACCAAATGTAAAATAGGTAGCTAGTGGGAAGCAGCAGCATAGCACAGGGAGATCAGCTCGGTGCTTTGCGATGACCTAGAGAGGGTGGGAGGGAGCCTCAAGAGGGAGGGGATATGGGGATATATGTATGCATATGGCTGATTCACTTTGTTGTACAACAGAAACTAACACAGTATTGTGAAGCAATTATACTCCAATAAAGATCTACTAAAAAAAAAATACATACAACCAACCTACATAAAAACAAAAACCAACAAACCCCCCCCCCAATATAATGCTTTCTCTGAATATAAAGGAGAAATAAAATGAAAGAAACTTAAAATAAAACATATATTTCAACGTTAAAGTACTTAGGACACTACTACACTAGAGCAGTGGTTCCCAACATTTTTGGCACCAGGGACTGGTTTCATGGAAGACAGTTTTTCCACGGACCTGGGTTGGGGGGTTGGGAGGTTTGCGGGGATGGTTCAGGCAGTGATTTGAGCCATGGCGAGCGATGGGGAGTGGCAGATGAT
Source organism: Globicephala melas (assembly GCF_963455315.2). Lineage (NCBI taxonomy): Eukaryota > Metazoa > Chordata > Mammalia > Artiodactyla > Delphinidae > Globicephala > Globicephala melas. The sequence goes on along the minus strand of NC_083317.1, from coordinate 127,826,073 downwards.
GCTTCTCTTGCTCGCCCACCGCTCACCTTCTGCTGCAGGCTGTGGACTGGTCGTGGTCCGCGGGCCTGGGGGTTGGGGACCCCTGCACTAGAGGATATAATGAAGTAGGTCTATGCTTGAACTCGAATCACTGTGAAAGCGACAGCTTTGAACACAGACTGATATTGGGGTGTCATGTGTGGACAATGACTGTAAATGACATTGTCATTAGTGACATACTTTTTGAAATAAACCCTCGAAAAAACTTCTGACAAAACAGGGTACAGCTGTCCCTTAATTTACGGCATTGTTGCTATTCCTGAAAATTCAATGTATATTCAAAGTGTGCAAAAATTACTTTAGTTGTAAAATGGAGTTAGGCTCTCTGTGCAGATAATTATAGACTATTTTTCATTTTATTTATTAAAAAATTAAATGTATATATTATTATTATTATTTGCTTTAAAAACACATTATTGAGGTATGATTGACATATGAAAAGCTGAATATATCTAATGTCTACAACTGATGAGTTTGGAGATAAGTAGATACCCCTAAAACCATCACCACAATTTTTGCCATAAACATATCTACCACCCCCAAAAGCTTCTTTCCATCATATAAACAATTTTTTAAACTGATATGGTTGTCTAGAGAAATATTCAAGAGTCACATGGGGCATAGAACAATTCTTTATTGGTGGGACCATCCCATGCATTGTGAGATGACTATTATTCTTGCCTCCTGCCCTCTAAGTGCCACAACTATTTAGATTAAAGGAGATTAAAGGCAACTCAATTCTTGGATTAGCAGAGGCAAACTATTATATACAGGATGGATAAACAACAAGGTTCTACTCTATAGCACAGGGAACTATATTATTCAGTATCCTGTGACAAACCATAATGGAAAAGAATACAAAAAAGAATATATACATGTATAACTGAGTCAATTTGCTGTGCAGCAGAAATTAACACAACATTCTAAATCAACTATACTTCAATACAAAAAAAATCAATGTATGATCCTTAATTGAATCCTGGATGGAACTAAAAACCAGCTATAAAGAACATTATTGGGATACTTAGGGACATTTGACTAACAGATTGTATAATAGATAATAGTATTAATGCTAAATTTCTTGCTCATCTGGAAAATTATTGTTCTATCCTTGCAACTCTTCCAGAGATTTGAAAATTTTGAAAAGAAGATGTTTTGGGGGAGTTGCCCTCACAAACTTTCAGAATTGCCATGGGGGCAGTGCCACTCCTATTGAGAACTAGTGTCCTAAGTGAAAGATCCAGCGTTATGGAGATTGAGCTGGGGAAGAAACAAGAAGATTAGAAATGGGAGTGGGGTTCTTCCCCGTGAACTGTCTTGGGGTGGGTCCAGGGGGTACCCAGAAACCTCTTTAAATGTATTGTAGGTTTCCAAGAATAGTAATGAATTGTAACCTGTTATCCTCTGGGACTTTGGAAGTGGAACCCTTGCTAACATTCCCCAGGCCACAAAGGCATGGGAATAGCTTTCCACTGGAAGAGCATCAGAAAGTCCCCATGTCCCTAGAAGTACATAAATGGCTGATAAAGGGAGAAAAGCTCATGGGGTGAGGATGACTATGACCCAGAGGCCCCCTCCATGCCCGCTCCCACATCCTGGACTCCGGCGCTATCTCTGGAACTCAGCTGCTACCCTGAATGAATAGGGGATATAGAATGGGGGGTGGGGTGGAGGACGAGGGACACACACCATTTGACTGAGCTAAACTTAAAATGTCTGAGTGATCAGTAATGTGACTAAATTATTTGCTGCTGTGTCAAATGGAAATGAGGCCTCAGATTGAGTGGAGATATAGAAAAAGAAGTTACATTTCTTTTGGTAAACCTCGTGGCTTGTGAAAAATTGAATCTGTTCAAGTAGTTAGACCGGAGGTGTCCCATGGAATAGAGTATTCACTTTCTGAATTCAACAGGATGCTCTCATTTATTTCATGTTTTCAGTGCCATTGTTTCAATTCTCAGAGAAGTGGAAAGGTCAGGGTCAGCACTGTGTGTATAGAATGTATCAGAAAAATGATGAGGAAGTAGACAGAGGATTGTGCAAACACAGAAGTACCATTCTGATAGCGGCAGGGGGTTGCTGGGGAGAAGTAGAGTCTGAAATTGTGAGGATGGGAAATAATAGAACTCTTTCCCCGTTCTCTAATTAAGAAGAGATGAGGAAGACAATTTGTTCATTTAGTTAAAAAAGAAAACAATTTGAGAAGAAAATCATATTCCTAGTTAAGATCTATAAAGAATATATGGACCCCTCTGAAAGAAAACCCGTGTGCCTTCAGCTGCCTCCCTTTGTTTAATCAGAAGATGTGGTAGGAATTAGCAGGGGCAGATGGCTGAGATCCTATCGCAGCAGCCCCAGGAATTAGGAACATTAATTTTAAAGGGGGATTAAAGCACAGAAGAACATTTTTAAAACATCATGCATTTTCATAAGCATCTAGGCACGCTCTCTGGCTAGATGTTTATGTGACGGGTCTTTGGAACAGAACCTGTGACAGAAGCAAGGGGGCTCTACATGGGGGAAAAACATCAATATTTGTCTTGCTAACGAACCAGGAGGAGCTCTCCTCTTGTCTCAGTTTTGGTTGCCTGGCCCATGGGATGGAGGAAGAAGCTGGCATCAGTCCAGCTTGGCGGATCATGGTATCTATGGGGATTGAGGCCTCTCTTAAGACATGGCGGCATCCACGAGGGTGTTGTGGGTGTGTAGGAGCAGTGAGGCAGTCTGTCCATTCTGGGCCAGACCTCTACAGTATTTCACCGCCCTGTATGTGCCACATCAAGTTAGTCTGGTGTTGTAGTCTCCAGCCTGGTGAATGCGTAGCCCTGAGGATGTCCAGAGACTCTCCACGTGGCCCGAGGGCACGTGGATAGTTTAGATGCCCACACTCCACATGTCTTCTTTCCTATTTGTCTGCCTGGGAACATGCCTGAGGTCTGCACATTCTCCTATCTCATCTCCACTCCTGCTCTCACTTTAGAAAACATCGGCATACCTCCCTTCTGATCCCTCCCTCCTGACCGTGGTCCTTTGCCTCATGATAGATAAACGCCCTGGTGCAACAAACAAAAGGCGCAGCCTTGAGGAAGTGACTGGCTCTGATGATGCGGTCGAAAATCCCCTCGTCACTTGGTTGGTTTCTGACTCTTCACTTTCATCAAAATTGATGTGTGTCCCTTGTCCCTGACTTGTGCCTCCCTTTTCACCAGGATAGCATTAAAGACATAATTATTGTGTCTGTGAGAGCATTAATGGTGTCTGAAGTCAAGGTGTGTCTCATAGTCAATGGCATCTTATAATTCCTTCAGTTAGGTCTCAGTCATGAAGTGGTTTTATTGCCTGATAATTTCAAGTAAGAAAGCTTCAGAATGAAGACTTACAGGATGGTGTCCACAGCTTGGAAGGAAATCCCAGAGACAACAGTGGAACATCATAAGAAATGTTGCTTCTCCAGTGTTCTCGAAGGCACAGAGGAGGATACTGGGTAGAAAACTGTGGTCGTTAATGTCTCAGTTGAAAAGTGATTCAGAAGAGCTGGACTCAAAATGTGAAGATGTAGGAGTACCATAGCCAATTTATTTCACTTATATTAGCCTTTTGATGAATGCTCAAGCGTGGTGTATAATTACAATCTATGTCTAAAGTCTAAAAAAGATCTTCTAATAAATCTAAAAAAACCTAATGTGATAAGGAAGTCTGGCATCATGGTTTAATTGGTAGGACATTTTCCCCCTCTAGGTAAGTAGAAGAATGTGTCTTATAATCAATAACGTATTATATTCAGAGAAATACAGTATGTTTAATGATTATATATCAAAATGTGTAATATATTTATGTTGCTTCAAATAACTGTGTAATAATAACTGTAATGATAATGTAGCTCAGAAGAAAAATGTTAACGCACAGCTGTATGGGTATAGAAAAAAAATTCTCTCTCTCTCTCTGTATATACACACACCATAGTAATAGTAGTTTTCACAGTGTCTGACATATGTCCCTGTGTGTCCCTTTAAAATTTAAAATAGCCATGTGTGTTTACTGTAGCACCCTGGGGTGCCCCGGCACACAGTTTGGGAAACACAACTATAGGATGTATTTATGATCTTCCCTACTGACTTAATGAAGCTCAGGCTCTCTGTTTTCCCTGAGGTGATTAGGACTCTGGCATCAGCTCAGGATGAAAACTTCATGAAACTGGACAAAGAAGAGGCCAAAAATAGTCCAAGGAGGAACCCTGGACTCAGTGAGAGAGTTTCACTGGGACAAATAACCCTTTGTGCATCTAATTTTGAGAGGCCTCTTATTCTCTCTCTCTCTCCTACTGCAGTCTGAGATGTAAACTCTGAGAAAGCAAAGACCATGTCTTCTTCACAATAATATATGACACCGAAAATTAAGTATTATTTTATATTATGCCCAACACAGCACCTGGACTTATTTATTGATCTAAAAATCAATGGAAGAAAGAAAAATATATCATATCCAGTACAAAATACAATTTTTTGAACTTCCTTTATTGAAGAAAAGTGTTAAACGTAGTGTTATGTTTTCTTAGGGCAGATACTCATTTACATCAATGTGGGTATCAAATCTGGTACCCAGGTATGGTTTAAGAAGAATGTTAAAAAATAAAAAAAATAAATAAAAAAAGAAGAAGAACGCTAAGCTGTGCAGGGAGGTAATGAGGCCGTCCAATGTCCCCATCTGTCATGGAGATGAATACTTGCAATCATGGTCCCACACCTAACAATTCTAGTTTTCAAATCCTACTTTTCCTTTGCCTACAGAGTAAGAAAACACTGGTCTTGTAAAGAGAGAGTAAAACTCTTTTTTATATGTGCAAAATCTACTCTCTGTCTTGATGAAGAGGCTTTTTTTTTTTTTTTTTGATATACCAAGCAGCATCCCCTCACCCACTTTCTTAAAAATATAACTAAAAGTTTTTAGTTGTTAATTCTCTAAGGCCATTTGAAGTTCTGAGTTCCTGGAGTTCTCTGTGTTTCTGTGAACCCTTGAATCTCTAGCTTGAGCTTTACAAATTCGTGTCTTGGGCCCCCGTTGCTTTGTCCAGCATCAGACCTTCTCTGCTGGGCCTTCCAGGGATCACATGTTTGCTGTTTGCCCCTGGATTCTGCAGTTCAAGGTGGGGAAGGGGCGGCTGCAGGCACCGGAGATGAAAAACGGAAGCCTTGGACAAACGCTAGAACATAAAACCACAAGCTTTTTTAAAGGGAAAGGAAGGGCCATGGCAAAGTAAAAATGATGAAGAGGTGCTTTTAGCAACAACTGGTGACCCTGATGATTATTTCAAAGTCAGTTATTTTGAATGGTTTAAGGTGTTAACCTTGGCCCAGACCAGCTGCCTTTTAGCCACAGAGGCTGAAGGTGTCCAAAGTGAATTATGCAGAAAGCCATTTAGGCTGAGCCTCTTGCCATTCTGAATCGGATGCCATTTTTAATTTTTATTTTCTCAGGGTCGCTGCGTGTGTGTTTGTTTGCAAAAGCAGTTTAGGCCCTGGAATTGCAAGCTTTTCTGTTAAGACCGGGGCTGCTTTGCTATCTCCTATCTTTGTTCCTCACCTCATTTTGAAGGATTGTTACGCATTTGTAAGTACAATGGGATTATTTATTCATTGTCTGTCCACTCTTTTCTGTGCCACAAAAGGAGAAATAGCCTGCACTGCGACTTAAGAGCTTTCTGACCGCTCCAAAGTCATGACATTTCCTTTGCTTTTTGATGGCTGGCTTTGAAAAGCCGGGGAAGCTGGGTGACAAACTCTGTTGGCTCCAGGAGGGAGATGACTTGTCGTTGTTGTGAAAAAGCGTATTTAGTCACTTTTAAAAAGCAAATTGTGGACTTAATAGAGCCACACAGTCTTCTTTGGAGATGGCTACAAGGTGGATTGTCTTGATAAAACATTTGAAGCCAGAAATCCATCAAGCGTCAGAGAATATAAGCACTGACCTGAACCCAAGCACACAACATTCTCACCAAACTTCAGAGTTATTTTTTTTGAATAGAGAAAGGATAACTGTCCAGTACCTTTCATTTTGTCTTTTTTTGCAATTCTTCCAGTTCCAAATCAAATGAAAGAGTCTGATGATGAACTATTTCGAGTCTATCTGAGACCATAGGCATTGGTATCTGTAGGCTCAGCTTTTTGGCTTTTCTGTAGAAGTTGTGACCGTGCACTTGAAGCTGAGTATTTAGCAGACCCTTTGATGGCCAAGGGCAAATCTCTATGTTAAACAGAACATATGCCTTCTCAGCATCATCCACTTCCAAGCCCCTCCATCATTATGAGGTTTACTATCACTTCTTAGGTGATATAGACAGAGCAGCCCCAAGTCCTGTTGATTTCATTCTAGGCACTCACCTGCCTTTGGGGTAGCTGCTACCAGGTGAGGTCTTTAGGCTTGGCGGCGCTTTGCCAGATGTAAATGAGAGTGAGTGAGAGAGAGTCAATTGTTGCTTATATGTTTTCTATTAAAGTAATAGCTATACTGAGCAATAATACAAATGGTTAACAATATTTTAATTACTAAGCCCTCTCCCAAACCATCGTTTCAGAGTCTCAGTTTTCTGAGACTTTGGACTCTTGAAGCACAAATTCTGTGGACTGTGTTGAGAGAGCAAAAAACTGAGATTTCAAAAGGGATTTTATTTGAAAAATGAAACATGCACCTTGCAAATTGGTTGTGTTTTATTGTGAGCAATGGACTGAACAAGATGGAGAGAAGCCTTAGTTCAGGAGGGGACAGCTGGAGTGGGCCCCCCTTGTCCTGGCCCCTGCTTTCCTGGCTCTGCTGCCCGGGCCCTGGGAAAGCCTGTGATTGCTGCCTTTGTCTTTCTTTTTTTCTCCCTTCCTTCTTTCCTTCCTGGAAAAGAAAAATACAGAAAAATAGAAAGATCAATGAAAGATTAATACTTGTGTACTCACCCAGAATTAACTAATATTTACACTTAGTCATTTTTACTTTAGGTTTTCTAAAATCATTTAAAAGAAACTTTACAGATAAAATTGAAGTCCCCTTGATTTCCCCTCCCCAGTACCATTCATGTTCCTCTTTCCTCAGAAAAGGGAACTTTATGACCTTAGTTGCCCCAACTCCCCATGAAAAGTCTACAGTATTGCTAGTACCATTAATTAAAAAAATTCTAATGGTATTGTAATGTTAGTACTCTCATTGCTTTTTCACTCAATATTTTATCTTCCAAGTCTTTCCATGTTGAGAGATGTGCGTGTGTGTGTGTGTATGTGTGTGTGTTGCCTCATTAAATTTCTGTATAGTATTTAATTGAATAAATATATAAAACTTTCCTCTTGATATGGTCAAACACGTCAGATATGCTGTCAGTCATCCTCTTGAAGAAATGTCCCCTGGGACCCTCTATCCTTCCCCAGTAAGAACTGTTGCCTCTTACACTGGCAGTGCATCTGTTATCCTGAGACTTTTCCTTTTGCATTTCCAGTATTGGATTTCCTCTCTCCTCTATTCCCTATTTTCCTCTTTCTTGATTTACTCCTTTGTTTTGGCAAAGACATGTTACAGTAGTCTCCTGAAAACTAATGTGTAGGAGATACACTTTTTGAGAACTTGAATGTCTAAAAATGCCTTATTTTGCCCACACACTTATAATACTTCTGTTGGATGTGTAATTTTAGGTTGAAAATAACTCTCCTTCAGAAAAATTTTAGAGGCATTTATCCACTGTCTTCTACCGTCAGAATGGTATTATTTAGGGCTGGAAGGTTATTCTTGTAATTGTTCTTTGTTTGACACCTCTGGCTATTGTTTTTCCTCTTTGGAAGTTTAAAGGGTCTTCTAGTGTTCTGAAATTTCAAGATGGCATGTCCTAATGGGATTAATTGCCCCCCATGTTCTGGGCAGTAACTGGACCCATTCAGTCTGAAAACACGTGCTCTTCAGTTCTGGGAAATTTCTTGAATTATTTCTCTAATAATTTCATCCAAAACTTTTATTGTTCCTCTTTTAAAAGTTTTCCATCTCTTTAGCTTTTTGTCCTTCTTTAAGGGATAGTCTTTCAACTTTATCTTTTAACCCCGAAATGCAGTTTTTCATTTTTGCTATCTTTTTAACTTCTAAGTATCTTAAAAAAATCTTCCTTTCCTTCTTTTTAAAATGGTCTCTTGTTATTAGTTCATGGAAATATAATATCTTCTCTTATGTCTGTAATGATACTACTAATATTTTTAAAGTTTTCATTCATCTCACATGGAGTCTGTTCCTTCAAGTTGCCTTGACAGCTCCTATCTTTCAAGCAGAGGATTTCTTCAAATGCCTGGGGATCCTTGGTTGTCCTGTTGTATTTGAGCGGGGCGCTAAACCCAATTGGGACATGAAGCTAACTAAACCTATTTGGGACATGAAGCTAACTGGAGGCTTCATGTAGGTAGATCTGGCTGTGCCATTTAGTTTAGAAACTCTCCATGTAATTTTCTTTAGATCTTTTTCTTGGGATTTTCCCTCAGAAAAGGCTTTTTATGCCCTTGATTGGAATATACATAAGCCTGCCTGTCAGAATTTTGGGAACCAAATGGAGAGAAAAAGATGGGAGTGTCAGCCAGAATTAAAACTTTTACTCTAATCTTCCTATTTTCCTAAGGTACCCTTGCCCTCAACTAGGCTGGTGTCCCCCAACCCATAGACCTTCTATTTTACCCTCTACAGAGAATAAACTATGGGGTCAGGGAGGGGTAGCTTCCCTAGTGGACAAAATGAGGATGGGGATTTGGGGGACTAAACGCTTATTAAATATATTTTAACCAATTTTCTTGTTTATAGCTCACCTTTACCCTCATGTCCAGTGGTACTGGTAAAGCCAATTGATAAATCTTTTGGTGATTCTGTTCTGTATATCAGGTTTGTTTTTTTTTTGGCTGTGTCAGGTCTTAGTTACGGCACGCGGGAATCTTTTGTTGTGGCGCAGGCTCTTCCTTGCAGTGCGCAGGCTTCTCTCTAGTTGTGGCATGCCGGTTTTCTCTCTCTAGTTGTGGCGCAAGGGCTCCAGAGCGCATGGGCTCTGTAGTTTGCAGCACGTGGACTCAGTAGTTGTGGCGCGCGGGTTTAGTTGCTCCGTGGCATGTGGAATCTTAGTTACCTGACCAGGGATCGAACCCGTGTCCCCTGCATTGGAAGACGGATTCTTTACCAATGGACGCCCAGGGAAGTGCCTCAGGTTGCTTCTTGATTTTTTCACTGCCAATTTAGAATTTGGCTTTCTGGGATCTGCTAACTAAGTTACTGCTCATCCATCTGCCTGTCAGATTGCAAATTTTGCTGCTGCTGTTTGTTTTTCCATTCCTTTTGTTTCTGTGATTTTAACGTCTTAGAAATCCATTGATTGTTATTTTATTGGGACTTAAAGAGAAAGTGAAGACTAACATGTGCTTTTGAATTTCTGTCTTTAAATGAAAGCGAATTTTGCTTTGTTTTTTCCCATAATTTAAAGTTTTGATTTTCACACTTACACCTTTAATTCATTTGGAATGTATTTTTATATGTAGTATAAGCTTATTGTTTATTTTCTAGGTAGAAAGCCGAATTTTCCAACTTTATTAACTCAATACTTTATCCTTTCCCTTCTACCATGTAAGCCAATCTCTATCATATGCCATATTTCCAGCCTTTCTATTCTGTTTCATTAATCTCTTTATCTTTTCACTAATACCATACTGTTTTAATTACTATAAAGTTTATGACATCTTAATATGTACCAAAGCTACTATCCCTTGTTCTTTTTCAGAATTATGTTGACTCTTCTTGGAACTGCACTCTTTCATATGAGCTGCAGCATCAATCTGCTAAATTCCACTTTGTCAACTGAGATTAGAATCACATTGATCTTATTGGAAAAAAAATTATATCTTTATCCAGTTTCCCATCCATGAACAAGGTATATCTTATTTTCCCAAAACTTCTTTTATGTCCTTTCATAATATTTTAGAATTCTCTCTTAAAACTTTTTGTTAGATTTATTTCTAGTTTTTAAAAAAAGTCTTGCTGCTACTGCGAATTACATATGCATACATACGCTAATGCATTTTAAAATAGTTATTGCTAGTGTACAGGAACGTTACTGACTTTAGTATGTTGATTTTGTAACTAGCAAAAACTCTTTTGTTGCTTCAAATAGTTGGTCTGTAGATTATCTTGCATTTATAAGTGGAAAATAATAATTGCAAATAGTAGCAATTTAATGTATTTCTTTGCAAACTTCTTGCTTTTCTCCCCCTTTTCTTACTGTTGTCTAGCACTTCTACAACAATGTTCATGCAGGGAGAGCAGCTGTCTTTATTTCTGACTTTAATGGTGATGCTTCTAAATTTTCATCGTTATGTGTGCTGTAGGTTTTTGATGAATAGTTTTTTTTTTATCATATTAGGAAAATTCCCTCCTACTCATAGCTCACTAAAAGCATTTTAAAAGCTACACATGAGTGTTTAATTTTAACAAATGACTTGTCAGCACCTACTGAGTGTTTCCCTCTTTATTTCATTAACATGAATTATACTTTAATAGATCCTGATGTTGAATTTTCTTTGCACCTCGGACTGAACCGCAAAAGATTATGATGTAGTTTAAAAAATATACTACTGAGCTTGATTTGTTAATATTTTAGGACTCTTCCAACTGTTAATAATTAAGATTGGTCTATAATTGTCTGTCTCTGTACTTCTCTAGTTTTGTTATTAAATTTGTTACTAACTTAGTAAAATTAGTTGGTGGCTTTCCTTTCTTTCCTCCTTGAAATATTTTCTGTAGGATGAAGAGTATTCCTTCCTTGATGTTTGGTTAAAAATAATTTATAACACAAAATGGATCCTGATGGCTCTGGTAGGCCAAAAATTTGACCCCTGATTCCATTTCACGTTTCCAGTTTCTGGCAAGACTCTGAAAGGATTGCTTTGTGATTTACCGAAGTTGGTTTACCATCTGAGTTGCGTAAACTGACTAGAAACAGGTCTGTCTTCAGGTACCAAAGGGAAGATGCTCTTCCCCGGGCAGTCCTGGAGGTTGTCATGTACACCTTCTTTTTCAAGTATGCTAAAAAATAGGTATTACTGTAAAAAAAGGGAAGGAAAAAGATACTAATAAATATCAATGACTTACAATGGACCCCAAATGATGCTAGGTTTGCTCTCTAACTTAAATGTGCATTATTTTAAAAAGTAACACTGTATATGATCTGGATAACTATAGTTTCACAACTTTTAAGGTAAGAAAAATGGAACACTCTCCAATGTCCTTTGTAATCTTGGGAGAAGATTACTCTGTTGTCCTGCAAACAGAGTTGATCTCAGAGCTGCAATTATGTAAGGCAGTATTGGGAAGAGGGTTGCTTTTGGAAATAATCTCAGGAGAAGCCACATTTTTCTGAGATCATCTTTTTTTTTTCAAAGTAAAATTGAAAACATTTTAAAGAACCTTCATTTTCAATCATGTGGCTTCCTCTGTTTAAGTAAAATTTTCACTTGAAATGAATACAGGCCTATCTAGGGAATTACTTTCCAAATCTTAAGGAACTTAGATAAGCTTCCTTCTTAAATTCAATTCTCTTTTGAAGAGAAACAAGTAATGACTTTCAAAGTGCTTAATGTATTTATTATAAAGGAATGGCAATGGGAAATAAATTTCCTTTAATATAACCTCTTATTTTAAAAACATAGGTATAGATCTGACTGAAAGAAAGTCTTTTTGAGTATATCTATTGTCTTATCTCAAAACAAGGGTATGCCCTGAAAATTGGGTCAGAAAAATACAAACTTTATCTCCTGTTGTTAATTCAGTATGCCAAAAACACCTGCTGGAGGAAGGGCACCTTTTTAAGTCCCATTAGTTAATTGCCAACTAAAGCTGGATTTTGCTTAGTTTGTCATTTTAACCCACAGAGAACTAATTCTTACAAGCAAATAAATTAATTCTCAGTTTTTTAAAAAATCTTAAAATGATGTGATCGTGTTTCTTGGCTCTTATTTCAGGAGTAATGGAAGAATCTGACCTTGTGTGAGATTCTCAGCACAGCAGCAAAGCAGGAAAAAGGAAACTTTGCTATTAGTTGGGCTTTGTCCAAACCCCAAAATGGATTCCCAGGACATGAGGCTAATCTAGCGGGGGAACTACATTAGTGTATACTAGGCAGGCCTAAGTGGCCTCAAACCAAAGCACTTTTTTCCAGAATGATATGCATGTCCTTCTGTTCAGATAAATGGCTATTTCCATCCTGATGGACTCATTCAGAGGTAACTACGAATCTCATGCAGAGTGAAGGAGAGCAAGGAGATATTTGCAGTTCATTGCAAGAGCTTCCCGTGTCCCCCTTTGGACAGGGTTAGCTTTTCCAGCTCATGTTGGTGGAGTCTGTGTCCATGTGCTTTCATGTTCTGCTGTAGGCACATAATTCTGCATCCTTTCCATTAGAGATGACTGTTTAGTACTCAGTTGTCTTGATAATCTGCCAGTTACTTAAGTCTCTTTTCAATGTCTGGCTTTTTTTTTTTTTCACTTTTCTACTTTTCAGTTGTGTGTGTGTGTGTGTGTGAGAGAGAGAGAGAGAGAGAGAGGGAGGGAGGGAGGGAGAGAGAGGAGGACATAGTGTTATTTTATGGTAGGGTTTAGAGATGTGAGGTGATGAAGGATCTCATATTTGGAGCTTTGGACCTGGGTGGCTGGGGCACTGAGCTAAGCAAGACAGCGTTTGCTGAAGACCATGCTATGGCTTGTCCATCATGGAAGCTGTAAAACCAGAACAATTCTACAAAATTCAATTCAACACTTTGAGAACAAGCTGTAATTTTCCTTTTTCAATAATACGATTATAGTGCTTGTACCTAGTAGATGATCAGGATGTATTTGGTTATTAGTTGATTGGCTCCATATTAAAGATGCCCCAATAGAAATGTAAGCACTCTAGTGTTCTGTATCTTAGTATAGGTCGCTGGCACAGGTTCTGCTCACGTTTTTGTGCTGTGGAGTGTCTGGGCTGCAGTGTCTGTGCTGTGTGAGGACGAAAGGGTGCTTATTATTCTGATGCTATAACATGTAGAATGCCTGCTTAATAAGCTGCTATTGCCCCTTTTTCTGATTTTCAGAGATGCTCCACAATGGCACCAAAACAGTCATAAAGGAACATATTCTGTCAATCTGGCAGTTTTTGGTTTACATTATTCCGACATTATTTCTGTGAGCTCTCCCCTTCCCCCCTCAGCGAATTGCATGATATTTAAAAAATAAAATAATGGATGCTTGAGCTTGCTGGAACCACAGCCCTAGGAGCAGGAGAAGGAGAATGAGTCTACCTAGGATAGAGGAGTTGTTTTAAATTTAATTTTCTAGTGTCTAGTTGCTACGCCTAGTCTGGGTAAATGGATGAACAGTGAATAAAGAGAATGAACAGATAAATCAATATTAATGTTTTCCGTTCTGGGCCTTAGAATCAATCATAAGACTGTGGCTGGGTCCCAATTTTTGGCACCAATCAAAATGACAACCTTGGTTGCTGGGACCATTCCTTGATGCATTTGTTTTTGGAGGGCAGAGATAAACTATGGAAAGATGGAATGCTGTATTTTTCCACCAGAGACATTGTTTGTGTTGTTCTTGTCCTTTTCTCTTTTAAAGAGGCCAACGACTAAAAAAAAAAAAAAAAAGAGGACAACGAGTCCCTTTGCTGCAGGGCTGTGTGTTAAATGTTCCCAGAGTCACCACTGTGCCGTTCAGAGCACAGATAAACACAGCATCTCCTTCCCCAGGAGAGTCCAAGGGCTCTTCCAATGTCATCATCTCAGCCTTCCCCACAAAACGTCCCACCTGGAGACTTTCTTTATAAATGTGGTAGCAGGTGAGTGGAGAGCACCGTCAGCCGCATCGGCTGCATGATATGTATGGCCCGGTGCAAAACGGAAGCGTGGGGACCCTTGTTAAAACTGGGATTTTAAGACAGTGACAGCAGAGCATTAAACCAAGTGCAGGACCCCTTCTGAGCGACTGCACAGATCACTGACCTGCCCATGAAGCCGGCCTTGACCGTCAGGGGGTTTGTCTTCTCAAAAGTTTGCTTTCTTTAGGGACACAGCTTCTCTGAGGCAGAGGCAGCTGCAGCCAGAAAGACTTTCTCCACGCCTCCTTTTTCTTTTCTTCTCTTGCCTGGTGATGCCATGTCACCCCCGTGAACTCTGCCATTCCTGCCCCAAACTCCAGGTCAGCTCCCTGCTTACCTGCTCCTTTCCCCCACCTCTCCTTGCTCCCAGGCTGCATCATCATTGGCACAATGGTCCAAGGTGTTTCTGCCAATTATTTATTCCTTCTCTCTCTGCACATCTGTTGCTCTGACTTCAGAAGCACAGCATTCTACCGCTTCTCTCCTTCTCCACCCTTGTCACTTTGGTCCATGCCACCAGTATCTCTTGCTTGTATGATTGCCATGCGACAGCCTCTGAGCTACTCTCTGCCTTCCTCCCCTTGGCTGTACCCTCCAGCCTGTGCTCCAATAGCAGAGCATGTCTGTCCTCTCCTCAAATCCCTCCAGCGGCTCCCATCTCGCTCAGGGGTCCCTTGTGTCCTTATCTTCTACTACACTCCCACTGGAGCCTCCTTGCTTTTCCTAGAAAGATGCCTTTTCCTAGGCATGTTTGCACGAGGGCCTTTGTGCTTCCAGGTCCTTCTATGTGGCTCCCTGCCTCCCAGCCTCCAGGTCTTTAAATGACTCCTTAGACCTGCACACTCCCCCCTCCCCTATACCTCCTAACGCCGCTTCATATTTCATTTTTGTCCTTAGCACTATCACCATCTGTCATGTGATATGTTTTACTTATGTATATATGCATTGCCTGAATTCTCCTACTAGAAAAACCTCATGAAGGCAGGGATTTTTGTACGTTCTCCTGTGTACCCCCAGTACCTAGGATGGTGCCTGGCATAGAGCAGATGCTCACTTATTGTTGGCAGGAGGATGAATCTCTGCCAGAATCGGGTTTCCTTGGGTGTTTTCGGCTGTATTTCATGCTGTCAGGCCTTGGCCTGCTTGGGTATCACTTCCTGAATATGTACACTTGCTCCTCATTCTTTTATTCAGAAATGCGCTAAGAGCTCTGGATACAGGAGTGAAACAGAGAGACTGGCTTCATGGTATTTACATGCTAGTGAGAGTGAAGCATAAACAAAGAACATAAAGCAAAAGACAATACTTTAGATGATTGTGACAAGTGTGTGGTGTTTGGGAGAAGAGCAGCCTTAGGTCTAGTGGTCTGCGAAGTCTTCTCTGAGGGTGGGGGGTACATTTCCGATGTGACCTGAATGATTAGGAGCCCGAAGGTGCAAATCTGCTGGAAGAGCTTTCCAAGCCATAGATACCAAGTGCAGCCAAGGAGCAGATAGAAGCCATTGCAGCTGGAGTGTGGGAGAGAAGTAGCCACGAGGTCAGGGAGACAGGATGATTGGGGGGACATTGCAAACCAGGTAAGCAGTAGAGATTTTCATCTAGGTTCTAGAGTCTGTGGTAAACAGCTAGCTCTGTTCTGAATTTCAGGCCTTAAGTGCCTCAGACACTGATGCTCATGTGTGCTCTGTCCTCTGGAGCCCAGACCATGGGCTTTGGAGTCAGGCAGACTTGGGTCCAAATTCCATTTCTACTATTTACCGAGGACATGCCTTTGGGTTTGGTTTCCTGAGTGCTTACTCACTCACCAAATGTTTACTTTTACTTCCCCGTGTCCCTGGAGGGCACCCTGCTGTGCCAGGGGTTAACTCTTCAGTTGCTGGATATGAGGAGATTAGGGGAAATTTGGGGGAAGAGGCTTGAGGCAGTGGCTTGTTACCAACCATGTGGAAGTATTTCAGAAGTGTCGTATTTTAACTGGGTATTGTCAGAGACCAAGCCCGGTAAAGAGGACACAGGATGGTGACATAGATTCCCTTTCAACCTGACACCTATAGTCTGAGAGTTGGGCAGGGAAATCCAAACCCTTGACATACGTTGTCTTATTTAGGCTCCAAGTAGCTATGTTCAAATCCAGGCTGCGTCACCTACTTAGGTATGTGTCCTTGGGCAAGTTACGTACCCTCTCTTTGCCTCAGGCTGCTCTTCCATAAAAAGGTCATAATAATTACCTGGAGGTGATATCAACTTCCTAGTGTTGGCGTGAGGATTGACTGTGTTTATAGAGATAACATAATTACAACAGTGTCTGAGGCACATCACACTATCCCCATTTATAGCTGAGAAAACTGAGGTTTGGCAATTAATGAACCTTCTCAAGCTCACACTGATAGGAGTGGAGAAGCCAGGACCGAGACCCAGATCTTTCAATTTAATCCTGTGTTCTTTCTATTCTAAACTAACACTCCTTAAGGGGGCTACTAGTGAAATTTTACATGTGGGTCTACGTGGGTAACAGCCCTTAACTCAGTACTAAGTTAAGACCAAGTTTAAAAATTGCTTAAAAAATTTTATCATAAAACTAATATAACCTCATCAGAGAAAATTGAGAAGTAGAAGAAGAAAAGCTAGCTCTTTGGTTGTACTTCAGCAGGTCTGTTGCTCTAGGCGGGTGAGACAAGGCTTGAGCAATAGCAGGATGAGCAGAAAAGGGGACGGGACAGAATCTGTGACCTGCTGCTGACTGCATTCTCACGCGCCCATGTTTGGGAGCGCCTCCAGCATGGGGGAGCAGTCCGAGGGGAAACTGATCCCCAGAGTCTTTAAAGAAGGTCTGTTTTTGATGGTTGTCACTACCTGGAGAAGAGAGGGTGCCCTGGGTCACGGGTGTAAGGAGTATGAGTGGCAGCAGTTCAGGCATTGGATTCCATTCTGGAAGATTCCTAATGCCCATTGTCATGTTAAAGGCTCCAGGGTCGAGTAGTATGGCGCATAAGACATGGTGCTTAAGTGAACTGTTCTGACTTATTTCATAATGGATTAAAAATATATATAATTATCCAGCAATATCCCAAGCATTTGGATTCTGTAGAATGTACTTTGGGAAATGTTTCAGTAGAACAGTATGAAGAAAACATGTTTTGAGAAAAATGTTCGGAGTCAATGAGACAGAAGCCTGGGTTGAAGAAAATAGATGCTTTCAAAAATGCTGACTTAGGGACCCAGAATGGGACTAAAGAACTCACCTGAAAACAGAAGACATGGTGGTCAAGTAAGGGCAAGAGTGAAATGAACAGCCCCCTTACTCATATGTGTGTCTGTGTGCCTGCATGGCCATGTTTGTGAATACTTTGTACCAACATCCACATTCCTCTCAACACTAAAGACATCACTTTTATGAGAAATGGCCTACAGCACCTGCGGTGGATATTTTTTTTCCCTCTTGGCATCCGTTTCCCTTTTTTGTTTTTTGGTGCCTCTACTTCCTTTAGGGGTATCTCTCCTTCCCCATTGTCTGTCCTGTGGTTTAATAAGGGCTGTCCCTTTTCTGGCTCTAGGGGTGGTGCCATGATACTTAAACCATCATATCCCCAAATACTGCAGGCCAGTGATTGGTTCAGGAGAACTGAAGAGAAGCAATGGCACTCTTGCTGGCAATGCTGGGGCAGAGCATTCTCTACCCACACATATGCAAGGGCTGTTTCTGAGCTCTTTACTCTATTCCATCAATCGGTTTGTTGATCCCTGTGCCAATACTACTTTGTCTTCAGTACTATAGTTTATGAAATGTCACGATATTTGATAGGACAAGTTCCTTAAATTCAGTGTTTAGGAGTATCTTGGGTCACTTTGCTTTTACATATAAATTTTGGAATTGGCTGGCCAGGTTCCTTTGAAAATCCTGATTAGAATTTTCAGTGAATTCATAGATCATTTTGGAGATAATTGACTGTTAAGATTTGGAGCTTTCTTAAAAAGATACACAAAAATAGTAAGGTTTTTGTTTTTAGCTTTTTGCCTATGAAGAATGAATTTTCTCTCCTTAGGGGGAGATGTCATCTCACTAAGGATGCGTGTCTCAGATAAAAGACCATTTGAGGGGCTTCTGGTGGCGCAGTGGTTAAGAATCTGCCTGCCAACGCAGGGGACACGGGTTCGAGCCCTGGGACTGGACTGGGAAGGTCCCACATGCCGCTGAGCAGCTAAATCTGTGTGCCACAATTACTGAGCCTGCCCTCTAGAGCCTGCGAGCCACAACTACTGATCCCGCATGCCGCAACTACTGAAGCCTGTGCACCTAGAGCCTGTGCTCCTCAACAAGAGAAGCCACCACAATGAGAAGACCACACACTGCAACAACGAGTAGCCCCTGCTAGCTGCAGCTAGAGAATGCCCGCGTGAAGCAATGAAGACCCAACACAGAAAAAATAAAATTAAATTTAAAAAAATAAAAGACCATTTGAGACCTGAAGTTCATTTTTTAAAAGTTCTTTACTGTAGTTCTCCTGGTGGAACACGGTCAAATTTTGTTTAGATGAGAGAGAAATTTTGCTGAGTGTATTTCCAGGTTGGTAGTCATTTTCTCTCAGTATTTTGAAGATATCCTTTCACTAACTTCAAGGTTCCATGGTTGCTGTTGGAAAATCAGCTTTGTTTATTTGCTGTTCCTTTGTGGTGATCTGTTTTTCTGCTCTTTGAATGCCTTTAAGATCTTCTTATTGTCTTTGGTGGTCCACATTTTACCATAATGTGTCCTCCATTCTCTCTGGTCTTTCCTCTGGTATTCTGATTGGATGCATGTCACTCTCTTGCCTACGTCTCTTAACCTTTTATGTTTTGGTCTTTTCGTGTTTCTGTGCTGTAACTGAGGTAATTTCTTCATCTCCATGTTTCAGTTCATAGTTGTTTTTTCAGCTGTGACTAACCTGCTTGTTCAACCCATCTGTTAAATTTTAATTTCAACTATTATATTTCTATTTCTAAAAGCTCTTTTGGCCCTTTAAAAACCTATTAGGTATTTTTAATACCTTCTAGTTGCTTGTTCACTGTTAAAATTCTTTTTTTTTCTTTAAACAATTCATATTAACTATTTTACATTCTGCTTTTGAGAATATTTAAGATGCTTGTGTGTTAACTAGGTTTTTGTGTTTATGCTGATTCTTATTCAGACTTACTTGTTTCCTTGTGTGGGTCTTGTAATTCTTTGTGTCTGAGCTCAAATACTGTCTTTAGTCTGTGGGATTTCTGAGGGCCCAATGTATGGAAAGTGTTTTCCCATAGAGAGATTTTCTTTGTGTCTGCTTGGAGCCAGGGAGAATTACTGAACTGGCAACACTTTAACTCCCTTCAAATGTCCTGGAATAATTCTGAAATTTCAGGTTCAACACTTTAATGAGGACCAAGGATCAGTTTTCTAGTAGCAGATTTGATGTTAGTAATGTCTTCATTTTTGATCAGGGAAAACCTTTTGTATTTACTTATTGCCCAAGTTCCCAACACTAGATTCAACTTGCTGTCTTTTTTTCCCCCTACTCTTGGAGATTTTCCTAAGTTTCTGCAGAGTCTAGCAACTAACTAAAATTGTATTTGCTAAAGTTTATCCAGGATCGAGTTGTATTTTAGAATGAGAGCCCATCTGAATATCTATTCTGCCATATTTCTGGAAGTTGAAAACTGAAAAACCTTATGTATCTCTCATGTCTTGCAGTTTACAATGAATTTTCCCATACAATATCTATTTTGATCCTCACAACTTTTAAAATAAAAATACTCAATTTCATCCATATCTTTAACTCAATTTAAAGATATGTGTGGGAAAATTCTGGTTGTAAAAACAATTTTTTCATGCTCAAAATGTTTATTTATTTATTTATATTTGGCTGTGTTGGGTCTTTGTTGCTGTGCGCGGGCTTTCTCTAGTTGTGGCGAGCGGGGCTACTCTTCGTTGCAGTGCGCGGGCTTCTCGTTGTGGCTTCTCTTGTTGTGGAGCACAGGCTCTGGGCGCGAGGGCTTCAGTAGTTGTGGCTTGCGGGTTCTAGAGGGCAGGCTCAGTAGTTGTGGCGCATGGGCTTAGTTGCTCCACGGCATGTGGGATCCTCCTGGGCCAGGGCTCGAACCCGCGTCTCCTGCATTGACAGGCGGACTCTTAACCACTGTGCCACCAGGGAAGCCTGCTAAAAATGTTTTTACCTAAGTGTTCAAAAGGAAGTACGCACATTCCTTAAGATGTAGAGATTTTGTGGAGCACAGTTAATTAAAAATGATTTTGAGCTGTTTATGTTTTCATACATTTTGTTTTCATACAGAATCTTCAAAGGATGTGAAACAGTCAAATGAGTTAGAGGAAGCAGTAGTATGAAAATATAGTTGCCAAGTGTTACTTGTTTGGAACAGAGACAAACATAGGTTTTAAGAAGTCAGAGAGAATGGCAGAGATTATCTTTTTGCTCTGCTCTTATTTTCAACTCTCCGAAGTCAAAATAAGGGGAAAAAATGGTTGTTCTTTAACCAAAAGGGTCTTTAGTTGAGCCAAGAGACATGGGGCTTGGATTTCTGACTTGCAGAGGGAATTAGAGTGATAGTTATTGGGTCTGAGAGTGAAAGTTGAAATTCACTGAGGAAAAGTACCTGTGAAATAAACTTCATTTGTCAAGTTTTAAAAATAATCTCTCCTTTTGATTTTCTTAATAGTGTATTTGATTAGTAAATTAAAAAGTTTTGATGAGGTGTAATTTATAACTTTTCTTATTTTATGATTAAGGCTTTTTCTATCTTGTACAAGGTAGTGAAGATTTTTTCCTACATTTTCTTTTAAAACTTCTATAGTTTAAAATTTTACTTTTAGAGCTGTTATCCATCTCGAAATTTTTTTTAACATCTTTATTGGAGTATAATTGCTTTACAATGGTGTGTTAGTTTCTGCTCTATAACAAAGTGAATCAGCTATACGTATACATATATCCCCATATCCCCACCCTCTTGCATCTCCCTCCCACCCTCTAGGTGTTCACAAAGCACCGAGCTGCTCTCCCTGTGCTACGCAGCTCCTTCTCACTAGCTATATATTTTACATTTGGTAGTGTATATATGTCCATGCCACTCTCTCACTTCATCCCAGCTTACCCTTCCCCCTCCCCATGTCCTCAAGTCCGTTCTCTACGTCTGTGTCTTTATTCCTGTCCTGCCCCTGGGTTCTTCAGAACCATTTTCTTTTCTTTTCTTTTTTTTTAGACTCCATATATATGTGTTAGCATACAGTATTTGTTTTTCTCTTTCTGACTTACTTCACTCTGTATGACAGTCTCTAGTCTCCACCTCACTACAAATAACTCAATTTCATTTCTTTTTATGGCTGAGTAATATTCCATCGTATATATGTGCCACATCTTCTTTATCCATTCATCTGTCGATGGACAGTTAGGTTGCTTCCATGTCCTCGATATTGTAAGTAGTGGTGCAATGAATATTGTGGTACATGACTCTTTTTGAATTATGGTTTTCTCAGGGTATATGCCCAGTAGTGGGATTGCGGGGTCATACGGTAGTTTTATTTTTAGTTTCTTAAGGAACCTCCATACTGTTCTCCCAGTGGCTGCATCAATTTACATTCCCACCAACAGTGCAAGAGTGTTCCCTCTTCTCCACACCCTCTCCAGCATTTATTGTTTGCAGATTTTTTGATGATGCCCATTCTGATGGGTGTGAGGTGATACCTCATTGTAGTTTTGATTGGCATTTCTCTAATGATTAGTGATGTTGAGCATCCTTTCATGTGTTTGTTGACAATCTGTATATCTTCTTTGGAGAAATGTCTATTTAGGTCTTCTGCCCATTTTTGGATTGGGTTGTTTGTTTCTTTGATATTGAGCTGCCTGTATATTTTGGAGATTAATCCTTTGTCTGTTGCTTCATTTGCAAATATTTTCTCCCATTCTGAGGATTATCTTTTTGTCTTGTTTATAGTTTCCTTTGAGGTGCAAAAGCTTTTAAGTTTCATTAGGTCCACTTGTTTATTTTTGTTTTTATTTCCATTTCTCTGGGAGGTGGGTCAAAGAGGATCTTGCTGTGATTTATGTCACAGAGTGTTCTGCCTATGTATTCCTCTAAGAGTTTTATAGTGTCTGGCCTTATATTCAGGTCTTTAATCCATTTTGAGTTTATTTTTGTCTATGGTGTTAGGAAGTGTTCTAATTACATTCTTTTACATGTAGCTGTCCAGTTTTCCCAGCACCACTTATTGAAGAGGCTGTCTTTTCTGCATTGTATATTCTTGCCTCCTTTATCAAAGATAAGGTGACTGTATGTGTGTGGATTTATCTCTGGGGTTTCTATCCTGTTCCACTGACCTATATTTCTGTTTCTGTGCCAGTACCATACTGTCTTGATTACTGTAGCTTTGTAGTATAGTCTGAAGTCAGGGAGCCTGATTCCTCCAGCTCCATTTTTCTTTCTCAATATTGCTTTGGCTATTCGGGACCTTTTGTGTTTCCATACAAGTTGTGAATTTTTTTGTTCTAGTTGTGCGAAAAATGAAATTGGTAATTTAATAGGGATTGTATTGAATCTGCAGATTACTTTGGGTAGTATAGTCATTTTCACAATGTAGATTCTTCCAACCCAAGAACATGGTATCTCTCTCTCTCTCTGTTTGTATCATCTTTAATTTCTTTCATCAGTGTCTTATAGTTTTCTGCATACAGGTCTTTTGTCTCCTTAGGTGGATTTATTCCTCAGTATTTTATTCTTTTTGTTGCAATGGTAAATGGGAGTGTTTCCTTAATTTCTCTTTCAGATTTTTCATCTTTAGTGTATAGGAATGCAAGAGATTTCTCTGTATTAATTTTGTATCCTGCTACTGTACCAGGTTCATTGATTAGCTCTAGGACTTTTCTGGTAGCATCTTTAGGATTCTCTCTATATAGTACCATGTCATCTGCAAACAGTGACATTTTTACTTGTTCTTTTGCAATTTGGATTCCTTTTATTTCTTTTTCTTCTCTGATTGCTGTGGCTAAAACTTCCAAAACTATGTTGAATAACAGTGGTGAAAGTGGGCATCCTTGTCTTCTTCCTGATTTTAGAGGAAATGGTTTCAGTTTTTCACCATTGAGAATGATGTTGGCTGTGGGTTTGTCATATATGGCTTTTACTATGTTGAGGTAAGTTCCCTCTATGCCTATTTTCTGGAGAGGTTTTATCATAAATTGGTGTTGAATTTTGTCAAAGCTTTTTCTGAAACTGTTGAGATGATCATATGGTTTTTCTCTTTCAATTTGTTAATATGGTGTATCACATCGCTTGATTTGCATATATTGAAGAATCCTTGCATTCCTGGGATAAACCCCACTAGGTCATGGTGTATGATCCTTTTAATGTGCTGTTGGATTCTGTTTGCTAGTAGTTTGTTGAGGATTTTTGCATCTCTGTTCATCAGTGATTTTGGTGTGTAGTTTTCTTTTTTTGTGATATCTTTTTCTGGATTTGGTATCAGAGTGATGGTGGCCTCATAGAATGAGTTTGGGAGTGTTCCTCCCTCTGCTATATTTTGGAAGAGTTTGAGAAGGATAAGTGTTAGCTCTTCTCTAAATGTTTGATAGAATTTGCGTGTGAAGCCATCTGGTCCTGGGCTTTTGTTTCTTGGAAGACTTTTAATCACAGTTTCAATTTCAGTGTTTGTGATGGGTCTGTTTATATTTTCTATTTCTTCCTGGTTCAGTCTCAGAAGGTTGTGCTTTTCTAAGAATGTGTCCATTTCTTCCAGGTTGTTCATTTTATTG
Organism: Globicephala melas; assembly: GCF_963455315.2. Lineage (NCBI taxonomy): Eukaryota > Metazoa > Chordata > Mammalia > Artiodactyla > Delphinidae > Globicephala > Globicephala melas. Next base: position 127,802,358 of record NC_083317.1, on the reverse strand, counting down.
GCATATAGTTGCTTTTAGTAATCTCTCATGATCCTTTGTATTTCTGCAACGTCAGTTGTTACTTCTCCTTTTTCATTTCTAATTCTGTGGATTTCAGTCTTCTCCCTTTTTTCTTTTTCTTTTCTTTCTTTCTTTTTTTTTTGTGGTACACGTGCCTCTCACTCTTGTGGCCTCTCCTGTTGTGGAGCACAGGCTCCGAACATGCAGGCTCAGTGGCCATGGCTCACGGGCCTAGCCGCTCCGCGGCATGTGGGATCTTCCTGGACCGGGGCACGAACCCGTGTCCCCTGCATTGGCAGGCGGACTCTCAACCACTGTGCCACCAGGGAAGCACCTCCTTTTTTTTCTTGATGAGTCTGGCTAATGATTTACCAATTTTGTTTATCTTCTCAAAGATACAGCTTTCAGTTTTTTTGATCTTTGCTATTGTTTCCTTCATTTCTTTTTCATTTATTTCTGATCTGATCATTATGATTTCTTTCCTTCTCCTAACTTTGGGTTTTTTTTTTCTTCTTTCTCTAATTGCTTTAGGTGTAAGGTTAGGTTGTCTATTTGAGAATTTTCTTGTTTCTTGAGGTAGGATTGTATTGCTATAAACTTCCCTCTTAGAACTGCTTTTGCTGCATCCCATAGGTTTTGGGTCATCGTGTTTTCATTGTCATTTGTTTCTAGGTATTTTTTTGATTTCCTCTTTGATTTTTTCAGTGATCTCTTGGTTTCTTAGTGGCGTATAATTTAGCCTCCATGTGTTTGTTTCTCTTACAGTTTTTTTTTCCTGTAATTGATATCTAGTCTCATAGTGTTGTGGTTGGAAAAGACACTTGATACAATTTCAATTTTCTTAAATTTACCAAGGCTTGATTTGTGAGCCAAGATATGATCTATCCTGGAGAATGTTCCATGAACACTTGAGAAGAATGTGTATTCTGTTGTTTGGGATGGAATGTCCTATAAATATCAATTAAGTCCATCTTGTTTAATGTACCATTTAAAGCTTGTGTTTCCTTATTTATTTTCATTTTGGATGATCTGTCCATTGGTAAAAGTGGGGTGTTACCCCTACTATGATTGTATTACCGTCGATTTCCCTCTTTATGGCTGTTAGCATTTGCCTTATGTATTGAGGTGTTCCTATGTTGGGTGCAAAACTATTTATAATTGTTATATCTTCTTCTTGGATTGATCCCTTGATCATTATGTAGTGTCCTTCTTTGTCTCTAATAGTCTTTATTTTAAAGTCTATTTTGTCAGATATGAGAATTGCTACTCTAGCTTTCTTTTGATTTCCATTTGCATGGAATGTTTTTCCATCCCTTCCCTTTCAGTCTGTATGTGTCCTTAAGTCTCAAGTGGGTCTCTTGTAGACAGCATATATACGGGTCTTGTTTTTGTATTCACTTAGCCAGTCTACATCTTATGGTTGGAACAGTTAATCTATTTACATTTAAGGTAATTATCAATATGTATGTTCCTATTACCATTTTCTTAAATGTTTTGGGTTTGTTATTGTAGGTCTTTTCCTTCTCTTGTGTTTCCTGCCTAGAGAGGTTCCTTTAGCATTTGTTTTAAAGCTGGTTTGCTGGTGTTGATTTCTCTTAGCTTTTGCTTGTCTGTAAAGGTTTTTATTTTTCCGTCGAATCTGAATGTGTTCCTCACTGGGTAGAGTAATCTTGGTTGTAAGTGTTTCCCTTTAATCACTTTAAATATGTTCTGCCAGTCCCTTCTGGCTTGCAGTTTCTGCTGAAAGATCAGCTATTAACCTTATGGGGATTCCCTTGTATGTTATTTGTTTCTTTTCCCTGGCTGTCTTTAAACTTTTTTCTTTGTATTTAATTTTTTATAGTTTGATTAATATGTGTCTTTGTGTGTTTCTCCTTGGATTTATCCTGTATTGGACTCTCTGCAGTTCCTGGACTTGATTGACTATTTCCTTTCCCATGTTAGGGAAGTTTTCAACTATAATCTCTCCAGACATTTTCTCAGTGTGTTTCCTTTTCCCTTTTGCTCTTCTTCTTCTGGGACACCTATAATTTGAATGTTGATGTATTTAATGTTGTCCCAGAGGTCTCTGAGACTGTCCTCAATTCTTTTCATTCTTTTTTCTTTATTCTTCTCTGCAGTAGTTATTTCCACTATTTTATCTTCCAGGTCACTTATCCGTTCTTCTGCCTCAGTTATTCTGCTATTGATTCCTTCTAGAGAAATTTTAATTTCATTTATTGTGTTGTTCATCATTGTTTGTTTGCTCATTAGTTCTTCTAGGTCCTTGTTAAATGTTTCTTGTATTTTCTCCATTCTATTTCCAAGATTTTGGATTATCTCTACTATCATTAATCTGAATTCTTTTTCAGGTAGACTGCCTATTTCCTCTTCATTTGTTAGGTCTGGTGTGTTTTTACCTTGCTCCTTCATCTGCTGTGTGTCTCTCTGTCTTCCCAGTTTACTTACCTTACTGTGTTTGGGGTCTCCTTTTTGCAGTCTGCACGTTCGTAGTTCCCATCGTTTTTGTTTTCTGTCCCCAGTGGATAAGGTTTGTTCAATGGCTTGTGTAGTCTTCCTGGTGGAGGGGACTTGTGCCGTATTCTGGTGGGTGGAGCTGGATCTTGTCTTTTAGGTGGCAGGGCCGTGTCCAGTGGTGTGTTCTGGGTTGTCTGTGACCTTAGTATGATTTTAGGCAGCCTCTCTGCTAATGGATGGGGTTGCGTTCCTGTCTTGCTCGTTGTTTGGCATTGGGTGTCCAGCACTGGAGCTTGCTGGCCGTTGGGTGGAGATGGGTCTTAGCGTTGAGACAGTGATCTCTGGAGGAGCTCTTGCCAATTGATATTACATGGGGCTCGGAGTTCTCTGGTGGTCCAATGTCCTGTACTCAGCTCTCCCACCTCAGAGGCTCAGGCCTGACACCAGGCCAGAGCACCAAGACCCTGTCAGTCATACATCTCAGAAGAAAAGGGAGGAAACAAAGGAAGAAAAAAATAATTAAAATAAAAAAATTAAAAAAAATTATTGAAATACAAAAAATTAAAAAGTAATTAAAAAAGAAAAGAGCAACCAAAATAATAAATCCACCAATGATAACAAGTACTAAAAACTATACTAAGATAAACATAAAAATCAGAAACAAGTCAGTAGCAGGCAGCAAACTCCAAGACTACAGTTGCTCCCAAAGTCCACCACCTCAATTTTGGGATGATTCATTGTCTATTCAGGTATTCCACAGATGCAGGGTACCTCAAGTTGACTGTAAGGATTTAATCTGCTGCTCCTGAGGCTGCACAGAGAAATTTCCCTTTCTCTCCTTTGTTCGAACAGCTCCTGGGGTTCAGCTTTGGTTTTGGCTTCACCTCTGCAGGTAGATTCCCTCAGGCTTCTGTTCCCAGCCAGACAGGAAGGGGTTAAAGCAGTGGCTGGTTAGGGAGCTCTGGCTCGCTCATGCCAGGGGGTGGGGGAAGGGGGGTGGGGGGGCGGGTAGGGAGGGTACGGTAGTTATAATTGGAATGCAGGGCAAGCCTGCAGTGGCAGAGGCCGGCATGATGTTGCAACAGCCTGAGGCGTGCAGTGTGTTCTCTCGGGGAAGTTGTCCATGGATCAAGCGACCCTGGAAGTGGTGGGCTGCACAGGGTCCCAGGAGGGGAGGTGTGGAAAGTGACCTATGCTTGCACACAGGCTTCTTGGTGCCTGCAGCATCAGCCTTAGCATTTCATGCCTGTCTCTGCTGTCCACGCTGATAGCCATGGCTTGTGCCCATCTCTGGAGCTATTTAGATGGTGTTCTGCCTTCTGTGGGCACACGGGGAAGGAATCCCCTCTCCTCATGCACCCCAAAACAATGGTATCTTGCCTCTTAGGCAGGTCCAGACTTTCCCGGACTCCCTCCTGGCTAGGTGTGGCACTCTAGCTCCCTTCAGGCTGTGTTTACACAGCCAACCCCAGTCCTCTCTCTGAGATCTGACCTGCAAAGAAGCCTGAGCCTCAGGTCCCAGCCCCTACCCATCCCAGGTGGCGGGTGAGCAGACAAACCTCTTGGGCTGGTGAGTGTTGGTTGGCACCGATCCTCTGTGTGGGAATCTCTCTTCTTTGCCCTCTGCACCCCTGTTGCTGTGCTCTCCTCTGTGGCTCCGAAGCTTCCCCCCTGCCCACCCCCCATCTCTGCCAGTGAAGGCGCTTCCTAGTGTGTAGAAACTTTTCTTCCTTCACAGCTCCCTCCCAGAGAGGCAGGTCCATCCCTATTCTTTTGTCTCTGTTTTTTCTTTTGTCTTTTGCCCTACCCAGGTATGTGGGGAATTTCTTGCCTTTTGGGAAGTCTGAGGTCTTCTGCCAGTGTTCAGTAGGTGTTCTGTAGGAGTTGTTCCACATGTAGATGTATTTCTGATGTATTTGTGGGGAGGAAGGTGATCTCCACGTCTTATTCCTCAGCCATCTTGAAGGTCTCTGCTATAATTTTTATGTTTGGTGTGAAGTAGAAATTGTTCTTTTTTTCCCCTATACATTCAATTTTTCCAGTATCATTTGTTGAAAAGATTTTCATTTCCTGTTGAATTACTTTGGCATCTTCATCAAAAATTAATTGACCATACATACAAGACCTATTTCTGGATGTTGTATTCTGTTCCATTGATTTATTTGTCAATATTCATTGGCTGTTAACTTAAAATCTGTGCATTATAATTTGTGCAAATTATACCTCAACCACAAATGATGTAATGATAAAAAAATTCTTTTTTTTCTATATCTGGGTCATATTTGTCAAACAAAGATAGTAATTAGTGAATTAGGAAACATGTACTTTCACTCCAACCATTCTACTTTTCTATAGAAATCCAACTACCCATTCGTTCATTCAATACAGATTTATTAAGAGCTATTACATGCTAGATACTGTGGTGGGCTCTGGGCATACAGAACAAGCAACCCATGGCCCCTGTTCTTGAGGAGCTCATAGTTGAGTGAGAAGAGATGGACATGAAAATGAAAATAACAACCTAGTGTGGTAGGGGTTGTGATGTAGGTAAACACAGGGCACTGTGGGAGCCAGAGCTAGCCACCCAACCCAGCCTAGAGTGGTTAAACTGGGGAAAGATTTGTCAAAGAGCTTGTGAACTAGAACTTGTTCAAAGTAGGTGGGAGATTGCTTGGCATAGAGAAAGTACCACCCATGGTTATAATGATGCTGAGATTAGGAGCTTAAGTCACTGACCTGGGGTCATTCACCTGGTAAATATGGAGTCAGGATTTGAAAGACTGGGTTTTTAAAATCACTATTTCACATCAAAGAGCTTATGAGCTAGTTGTGTTCAAAGTAAGATAATTATAGAGCTTATCTCTATAATTACCTGAATTTTGGATACAATAAAAAAATTTTCCCCCAGAAAACCTGCTGCTTATTTTTAATTTGTAAAACAAACTTCATTTTACTGTGGAAACCCATTCCACTTCTGGAAGTAGTTCATGGCTGACCCAGGCAAGGGTGATCCATGTGTACTTGTCAGAGCTGGACACCTCTGTAGACAGAAAGGCAGGGGGAGTGGGAAGAGCTTCTGCCAGAGCCCTCAGCCAATGAGTCACAAACATTTGCTTACTGGTTAAGTATTCTTTGAGACCCTTAACCCCATTTATGAAAACTGGAAAATGTCAGTAAAAATAGCTTTTTCAACATAGATAGTGTTTCAAAACATAAGGTGCATATTGATCATTCTGAGAAAAACGGTCAATGAATATTATTAAATCAAATACTTACAAAAGGACCAAGTAAATATACACAATCTCAGTGATATTACGTTCTGATAGCTGCTTTCAAGGAAGACATTTTCTTTGGTAATATCTGAGGCCATCTCATCAGATATGTATTTAATGACATACTTGTTAGAGAGATCGGTCATTTATGTTTTGATGTTATGCTCACTATTCTCACTTTAAGTATTATATTTGTAAGCCTTTGGTTTTTAAGAAAGTTCCACCTTTTGTAACTCCATATGTTCTAAAAGTATTTGCCCAGTTCCTCATATTGATTTGGAATTTCCAGCAGTTGGAGTATGTACTTTTACATGAGTTTTCTTCATTTTCTTCTGTCTTGAAATGTGAACGTTCTGTACCAGGCTCAGAGAACTGGGAAGGGCTGGAACTTAGAGTGAGACCTGCCTCCCAAGGGAGAGCATATGCTGAGTGTAGGCCCACCTGCACTGGCTAAGAGAACAGCAGAGAATATCAGATGTGGTGGGATGCTAGCTTGATTAGAATACGGCCAGCGTCAAGCAGTGGAAGGTTAAGTGACCACCTAAAGGATTCCAAGTTCTGAGAGGCATGTGTATCAGCCAGGATGCTTCCAGCTGTAATAGTAGAAAACACCAACACAATAGGTGTAAACAAAAAGGAAATTCATTTGGTCATATAACTGGAACTCCAGAGGCAGGACTGGCTTCAGGGTTGATTTTTATCCAATGGGTTTGGCTGAATTTCTGTATTTTTTTTTTCATTTTGTTACTCTTGCATCATCCTGAGATGGGTGATGGGGCAACTAGCCATTCCCATGCACTGTGTTTGGATATGATCATGTCCAGAAGAAGAGTGAGAGTGTCCCTTCCAGAAGCCCCTATAATCCTCATTGGCTCATTCTCAAACCAAGCAAGGAAGAAGAGATTTCCTTTGGATTCATTGGGCCTATTATTGGAGTTGGGGTAGCTGTCAGCTTCCCCTGAGGCAGGTGGCCTCTGTGGGAGAGGGTATTTTGTGGGGGATGAGGCGGGGAATGGATGCAGCATAGGCTATCTGGTATCCACAACAATGGGGAATCCAGAAACAGGTGACCCTCAGAAATTTAGATATATTGTGAGCATCGAGGAAGATTAAGAGCAGTTAGTAAAGTCCTAGACACCAGATGACACCAGATGATGACTGCCATTATTGAGGGAACAGGAATGAGACAAGATACTAAACTATGGTCCATGGACAGGGTGATCAGCGAGAAACCCAGAAAGGAGAACCGGGACTCAAGGTTGGGTCCAGCTCAGCACAAGTGTGAACTGTTGGCTGAGGACAGGACTGGCATGAGTGGGACAGTAGAGTTTGGGAGCATCAGTGCATGGATTAGAAAAAAGGAAATAAGAGGAGGAAATTCGGCTGATCCAGCAAGGGGAGCTGTTACCCAAATGGCAGAGCAAGGCAGGGCAGGACCATCCCCTTGACTAGGGCAGAGTCACACAGTAAGAAGAGTAGGCCAGATGAGGAGGGGTTGTTGGGATGAAGGAAAGGAAAGTTAAGTGCTAGAGGACAGGGAGCCAAGACAGAATCGCTGGGGGCAGGAGAGGGTGTAGTTACTACAGCCTCTTTCGTAGCTGTGCTGCCACATTTGTGTTTAAAGTAATAGCACTCATCGGTTGCTGTTTGTGGTCATGTGGCCTCAGTTGAGGTGTGAGGAAGAAAGCAGAGGCTGGGGAACTAGTTTTCTGTGTGAAAACAGAGAAACTGAATTGTGCGGATGCATTTCTGAGTGTAGTTGATGCTCAGGTTTCTTAATGAAGGGAAAAAAATCTTGCTGAAAATCTGTTCTCAGGTCAATGAGAAAGGTGACAGATAATAATGTTACCAGCTTTTCTGTCGATTATCCATTATGTTATGAGGATTGTATGTTGAAACGCTGCAGATAAAGTGTCTCAATTAAGACTATAATTTAGATTTAATGAGTTATTATATGTTAATAAAAGATCAATTAGCAGTTAAATAGCCATTGATCCAGGTACAATAAGTATGTCAGAAAGACATCAAGTTGTCACTGAAATAGCTGGAGATTGCATGAGCAACGTGTAAGCAATTAGATTCTCAATATATTCAGCCTATAATGAATGTCAATGCATTTAATTGCCATTTAACAAGAAAGCTTAATGTAAAGTCTCATGCCATTAACTCACATACCTGTTCACAGTTCTTCAATAGATGCATTTATTCAGTGGTTCATTAAACAAATATTTAATTAATCACACACCAGGTGAAGTGAGAGAAACATGAGTATTAGGTACATTTGATTCCCTGCCTTCAAAGAACTTAAAATCTAGTATTGAAATCTAGAGTCACCTACATGGAAGAATAAAGGGGCCAGGTAGATAGTAGTACATTTTTCACATGTTTTCTGATTAAGTTCCAGTTATCACCACCATCAACTGAAATTTCTTACATGCTAAAAGAAAACTTTGTTGTTGGGAACTGCTGCATTTAGGGGATGTTTGTTACCACAGCACTATATAGCAAAGCTGACTAATATAGTGAATAGAAGAGTGGTTGACTAGTCAGGCCAGAGATGTGTATTCTGGTGTGATGTTGACATCGGAGAAGCTAAAGCTTTATCATCCTGGATATTTGCAGAGGGGTGTTTGAAAAGTACATTAGCTTTCAGTAGAGCAAGTGGATATTGATAAGTAAAAATTACTCTCAGTGTTTTCATGCCCAGTCTCCAAGATCGCAATTTCTCTGGGACCATAGGAGGATCAAATATATATATATATATTGAACTCCTCCTTTTAACGGGGTCACTGTGGCCATGTTTCCACCTTCTAACTTGGCTCCCCTGGTTGTGCAAAGGCCTTTAAGATGCAGGACCTCTCTCTGAGTCTGGCATTCTCTCCCAGGCTCTGCTCTGGAAAGTGAGGCACTGGTTCTTTTTTCTTTCTGGGTTCCTTCTTTCTCTAGGCTCTTTTCTCCAGGACCAGGAAGGTTTTTATTTTTATTTTAAAAAAAAATCTCATTGTCAGGCAGGAAAATGCTTATGTGATGATTGCATTTATCCCATGTGAATTTATTTCACAAATAGTGTTCAAGCACTCTAGGCTCTGGATCTCAGAAATCACAATTCGTTTTCCTTCTCAGAAAGTTCAGCTCTTTCTAGGAACTTCAAGATCTTCTTTAGTTGCTCAAAAGACAAACTGTCTGTCTCTTCAGCCCTTCCCTGGGTGTCCACGGAGGGCTGGAACTGCCTCAGTGCTCAGTTGTGGGACAGGTATTTGTTCCTGGGAAGCAAAGGAGTGAAAAGTATTTGTTGTACATGTTGTGACATAACAGACCCCAAGCCCAAACTCCCATAAGTCTCTTGTATATGTCAGTTTTGGTTAGTGCTTGACTTGGGGAGGTAAAGATAAAGGGTAACTGGAAGCTTAGATAAGAGATACACCACAGGAGATGATAGAGGGAGACATTGAGAGAAGGTCGGGGGAGGAAATTGGAGTCAGAGGTGGCCATGAGAATAAGGTCTTTAGGAATTACTGGGAATCTAGATGACACTGCTGGACATCCTCCTGATCTGGGAAAGGCAACCCCAGAAGGTTGGAAATCTGGGAACACCTATGGAGATGACACCTGCGTTGTAATTGTAAAATAAACAAATGAATAACCAAAGTAACAATCTCCTTGAAAAGTGGAAAATTTAGACATGAAAGATATTAAAAATTTAGCCGTGTAACCCAAAGATGGGTTAAAAATTGCTTCTAAATTTAATATTCTTTCTCTGTCTCAATTAGTTAGGTGAGTTTGTATCTATTGACAGAGTAAAATTTAGCTTTGGAAGCTACTTTTAATTAATTGTGTCTTAAGAAGTGACTTTCTAGGATCTGCATTCGTATCCATTACTCCTGCAGCAAGAGGAACTCTGTTGCTGTCACTCTGTGAGGTGGGCAAAGATAGAAGGACAGAGGCTAGAGTCCAAGGGGAACTCAACACAGGGTGGCAGGGAGGGAGGAGCACAGGCAGACAGACAAAGGATTGTTTCAGTACCTGGACAGCTCAGTGTGGAACGAGACCAATGTGGGTTTTATGTTTGAATCTTATTTTATTGCATAACCAAACAGATAAAGGGATTGCGCAGAGTAATTGTTTTTTAGTCAAGCTGGCTCCCCACTTTTGGAAAGGGGATGAAAGAGAAAATAAAGGAACGGGGGTGATGGGGAATTTGTGTGCTTCTTTGCTTGGACCTTCCCTTCCCCTAGAGGAGTCTGGGCTGGAACACCCACGACATCACTAAGTAAATTAATCCTGACCATAGGCGATGGGGGAAGCTTCCATCAGCTCCCTCCCACACTACAAATGATGGGCTTAAAGGAAGTAAAAAAGCGATTTGAATGGCAAGCACTTAAAAAGACTCCCTTGTTCTCCACCTTCAGGTCTAATAGCCCTCCCCACAGCAGACACATAGCATTCTAAGAGAAATAAAAATATCCCGCCTAAGCACACGCAAGCACACAACAAAAGCCAAGTTAAGAAGGTTAGCGTCTTAGTTGTCTCAGCAACATGCCATCAAGTTGAGATGAGCAAGAAATGCAGATAACACAAGGAAGAAGGAAAACATCATAAGCCCACAAAGAGTGGAAAGCTGGGATGCTGAGAGAAGAAAAGCAAATCCCTTTTTCTTGCTATTTCATTAAGGGGAACTTAACTTTTAAATAGCCTCTCTAAAAAGCTAAAATAGAATCTGCTTTTGTGTAACCTGTGTACTTGGTGTATGTTAAGAAATTGTGTTATCAGCATTTCCTGTGTGGCACCACGTTCAAAAGCAAAATTTTTACAAATGTTCGTATAATTCCACAGGGAAAAAAGATGGTGTCATGTTAAAATGGGATTTGATTTTTTATTAGAAATTAGTGGTCTGGGATAAACATACAGAAAAGGCCAAATGTAGATTGCTTTGCTTACCTGAGCCAAAAGTCGTCATAATATTACAGCACAAAAATGAGACAAATGGACATTTGAGAGCCTGATTCTTTCTCTTCCAAGTCTGTATTCAGAAAATTGCTGACATTTGGTTCCTAGGAGGGGGACATTTCTGATTGTGGGAATGTGACATCTATACTCTCAGCCAGGGCTGTAAACTTGTTATTGGAACGGGAGCATGGGGGTAGGAGGGAAGTTAAAGAAAAGGAGGAAAAGAGGCAGGAGAAGGTGGGGGAGGACGAGCCTATTCCATTTTTACACACCTCTAGTTATTAGAAAACGTGTTTTAATGTTGAATCAGAGTCTATCACCAGGTAACTTTCCAAATCCTCTACTGCAGAACAAATTAGCTTTCTCTAGCTACTTCAGTTCTTTAGATATTTGAATGATAGCATTTTTTCCCTTGATCTTCTCTTCTTTGGGCCAGGGGTTCTTAAAGTGTGGTCCTCAATCTGGAGCACGAGCATCTCTGGGGAACTTGTTAGAAATGCAAATTCTCAGCTCCTCTTCCCCCACAGTAGGGCATGGGTCCCAGTAATCTGAGGTTCAACAGTCCTCCAGGTGATTCTGATGAAGGCTCAAATTTGGGAACCACTGCTCAAGGCTAAGAATGCTTTGTTCATTCAACTCTCCCATTTTAATTCACTCATTCATCCATCCATTCATTCGTCCATCAAATATTTATAGACTTAAAACATTGTATACTGGGATAAAGGGATAAAGACACATTGTAGGGGTAAAGGCATGAAAGACACAGTTTGTGCACTCAGACAAGAGAGATGGTTTCAAGATCCCTCCCTGTCTTAACTGTTCTCTGTTTGCCTGGTTGGTTATAATTCCCAGATGTGATCAATCAGTAGCATGTAGCATAGCAGGATTGCTTCCTCCCTAAATCTAATATTTATCCCACATTTCATCCACAACGTGGACATGAGAGAAATTGTCAAATGCCTCACTGTATCTCACTGAATCCAAGAGATGAGTGAGCAAGGATCTGGGATAATGGAACAGGTGTTTGGGGAAGATTAATCTAGGAATAGTGGTTAGGACTGAATGAGGAGGTGTGGTAGATTGCTCCTCCTGATTCACTCCTAGTGAATCAGCCTCCCACTACCCACCCTCTTGTGTAGTTCCCACCCACATTCATGCTGGGCTTGGTCATGTGACTTGCTTTGGCCAATGGGACATCAACATCCATAAAGCAAGCAGAAGTTTGATAAGTGCTCATGCATTAGGGTTTGCCCTCTTAGAATGCAGCTTCCATCTTGTGTGCAAGCCCAGCTTGTTATGGTCCCCTTGAGAATGAAAGAATATATGAAGAGAGAGGTCCAGAAATCCCGGCTGTCCTCACTGTCCCGGCTACATCAACTTTCCCTGCAGACCCCTTAATTAGTCCACGTGAGACTAACAAAGAACTGCTCAGCCAACCCCCAAAATTATGAAAAATAATATACTCATGATGTTTTTAGCCATTAAGCTCTGGGACGGTTTGTTACACAGCAATAGGTGACTAATACTGAAGAATACTAAAGATAAAAGGGGGATTTGGGGACTAGGGTGATCAGTATTCCAGTGGGGCAGGACGATGGACATGAGAAAAGAAGGAGTCCTCATATGAGAGGCAATTTCCCTGTGGAAGGAGCTCATCTTTGGAGGATAAGAAAAGATGGTTCTGAGATTTCAGAAGCATAGAGAATGATAGAGACAGAGCCAAAATGAAATATATTTCTATTCTTGGTAAGTATCTCTATTACGTGTTCTTAAGAGGGAAAAAATGGTATTCTGGAGATTATCTCTAGTAGTAGAGGCTGTCATCAGGGACTACAGTGAAACCCTTTGTCCAGATGCTTTGCTAGATCCTGTCAGAACTGTGATTCCAGGTGTAATTGCTGTCTATAGCTGTGTTACAAATGACCTCAAAATGTAGCAACTTAAAACAACAAACATTTATTTTCTCACAGTTTATGTGGGTCATCCAGGTGTGGTTTTCCTAGTTTCAGTGTCTCTTACAAGGCTGCAATTAAAGCACTGACTAGGACTGTAGTAATCTCAAGGCTCTACTGGGGAAGGATTCACTTTCTAAACTCACACATGAGGCTTTTGGGAGGATTAAGTTCCTCATGGGATGTTGGACTGAGGGACCCCAGTTCCTTGCTTTCTATTGGTTGGAAACTTCCCTTAGTTTCTTGCCATGTGGACCTCCCTGTAGGGCAGGTCACAATATGGTATCTGGCTTCATCAGAGCAAGCAAGAGGACAAACTTAACAGGAAGCCAAAATCTTTTTGTGATCTAATCTTGGAAGTGACAACCCATCACTTTTGTCATATTTCTTTCATAAGAAGTAAGTCTGTAGGTTAGCAGACTGCACTCAAGAGGAGGACATTATGCAAGGACATGCATACCAGAAGGTGGAGATCACTGGAACAATTTAGGTGTTGTCTCCTACTCTGGGATTGTGGGGTAAGTGGTACTTCTGACTACACAACACATAGGTGGCCACAACCTTGTTAGCCTGGGCCAGAATTTCCATCTCCTTGGATGAGGAAGGTTGAATACCATCCTAGAGCCACCCTCTAGGTTTTAAATTCTCTGAATTGGTCACATAGAGGAATCTATTTTCTGAAATAAGCTCATTCCTCCTTTGCTGAGAGAGATCTGGACCATCTGAAGGGATGGCCCTGTTTTCTCTCCATTTCACCTCAGGATATCAAAATCTTTATATACATCTGCTTGTCTTCCTGCTATTCAAACTCAGGTTCTCTCTCTTCAACAAACCTGCTACCTTAATAAAGCCTTTACTTGATTCAACTGCTCCCTGTGATTGCTGTCCTATTCCTTTCCTACTTATGACCCCCAAAGTTTCTAAACAAGTGGTCTTCTAACCCCTGTACTCACTTTCTCCCCATTGCTCCATCTATAAATTTCACTATCTGCATCTACCTCTAGCTCTCTACTAAAACTGCACTCTGCAGGGCAGTCAGGGACTCCCTTCCTTCATTGCAGCCACTGGCCCTTTGTCAGACTCATTCCCTTTGACTTCTTTACAGCACTTGACACCTCCTACCCCCTTTCTTGTAGTGCTTTCCTTTGGTTTCTGGTGTAGGTATACTGTACAGCACATAGTAGACGCTCAATAAATATTTGTGGTGGAATGAATACACTGCTAGTATCTTCTGTTTCCAGGATTATTCCATATCTGTCTCCTATCTTGGCTCCATTTCTACTTCTTTCTCCTATAAATATCGATTTGATATTTGATTCTATGTGAGGTATTTATCTCACTTAGAGGGTTCATCTATTTCTTACAAAAAAGTTTGCTGGAGAGAGAGGGGGAAGATGGTGGAAGAGTAACACGCGGAGATCACATTCCTCCCCACAGATACCGTGCATCTGTGGAATACCTGAATAGACAATGAATCATCCCAAATAGAGGACGTGGACTTTGAGAGCAAGATTTATTATTTTTTCCCCTTTTCCTCTTTTTGTGAGTGTGTATGTGTATGCTTCTGTGTGAGATTTTGTCTTTATAGCTTTGCTTTCACCATTTGTCCTAGAGTTCTATCCGTCCTTTTTTTTTTTACTTAAAAAATTTCTTTTTCTTAATAATTATTTTATTTTAATAACTTTATTTTATTTTCTTTTATCCTCTTTCTTTCTATTTTTTCTTCCATTTATTCTGAGCTGAGTGGATGAAAGGCTCTTGGTGCGGCAGCCACGAGTCACTGCTGTGCCTCTGAGGTGGGAGAGCCAACTCAGGACACTGGTCCACAAGAGACCTCCCAGCTCCATGTAATATCAAATGGTGAAAATCTCCCAGGGATCTCCATCTCAACAACAACACCTAGCTTCACTCAATGACCAGCAAGCTACAGTGCTGGACACCCTATGTCAAACAACTAGCAAGACAGGAACACAACCCCACCCATTAGCAGAGAGGCTGCCTAAAATCATAATAAGTCCACAGACACCCCAAAACACACCACCAGACGTGGACCTGCCCACCAGAAAGACAAGATCCAGCCTCATCCACCAGAACACAGGAACTAGTCCCCTCCACCAGGAAGCCTACACAACCCACTGAACCAACTTTAGCCACTGGGGACAGACACCAAAAACAACAGGAACTACGACCCTGCAGGCTGCAAAAAGGAGACCCCAAACACAGTAAGATAAGCAAAATGAGAAGACAGAAAAACACACAGCAGATGAAGACACAATATAAAAACCCACCAGACCTAACAAATGAAGAGGAAATAGGCAGTCTACCTGGAAAAGAATTCAGAATAATGATAGTAAAGGTGATCCAAAATCTTGGAAATAGAATAGAGAAAATGCAAGAAACATTTAACAAGGACCTAGAAGAACTAAAGATGAAACAAGCAATGATGAACAACACAATAAATGAAATTAAAAATACTCTAGAAGGGATCAATAACAGAATAGCTGAGGCAGAAGAACGGATAAGTGACCTGGAAAATAAAGCAGTGGAAATAACTACTGCAGAGTAGAATAAAGAAAAAAGAATGAAAAGAACTGAGGACAGTCTCAGAGACCTCTGGGACATTAAATGCACCAACATTTGAATTATAGGGGTTCCAGAAGAAGAAGAGAAAAAGAAAGGGCCTGAGAAAATATTTGAAGAGATTATAGTTGAAAACTTCCCTAATATGGGAAAGGAAATAGTTAATCAAGTCCAGGAAGCACAGAGAATCCCATACAGGATAAATCCAAGGAGAAACACGCCAAGACACATATTAATCAAACTGTCAAAAATTAAATACAAAGAAAAAATATTAAAAGCAACAAGGGAAAAACAACAAATAACACACAAGGGAATCCCCATAAGGTTAACAGCTGATCTTTCAGCAGAAACTCTGCAAGCCAGAAGAGACTGGCAGGACATATTTAAAGTGATGAAGGAGAAAAATCTACAACCAAGATTACTCTACCCAGCAAGGATCTCATTCAGATTTGATGGAGAAATTAAAACCTTTACAGACAAGCAAAAGCTGAGAGTTCAGCACCACAAAACCAGCTTTACAACAAATGCTAAAGGATCTTCTCTAGGCAAGAAACAAAAGAGAAGGAAAAGACCTATAATAACAAACCAAAAACAATTAAGAAAATGGTCATAGGAACATACATATCGATAATTACCTTAAATGTAAACGGATTAAATGCTCCCACCAAAAGACACAGACTGACTGAATGGATACAAAAACAAAACCCATATTTATGCTGTCTACAAGAGACCCACTTCAGATCTAGGGACACATACAGACTGAAAGTAAGGGGATGGAAAAAGATAGTCCATGCAAATGGAAACCAAAAGAAAGCTGGAGTAGCAATTCTCATATCAGACAAAGTAGACTTTAAAATAAAGACTATTAGAAGAGACAAAGAAGGACACTACATAATGATCAAGGGATCGATCCAAGAAGAAGATATAACAATTGTAAATACTTATGCACCCAACATAGAAGCACCTCAATACATAAGGCATATATTAACAGCCATAAAAGGGGAAATCTACAGTAACATTCATAGTAGGGGACTTTAACACCCACTTTCACCAATGGACAGATCATCCAAAATGAAAATAAATAAGGAAACACAAGCTTTAAATGATATATTAAACAAGATGGACTTAACTGATATTTATAGGACATTCCATCCCAAAACAACAGAATACACATTTTTCTCAAGGGCTCATGGAGCATTCTCCAGGATAGATCATATCTTGGCTCACAAATCAAGCCTTGGTAAATTTAAGAAAATTGAAATTGTATCAAGTATCTTTTCTGACCACAACGCTATGAGACTAGATATCAATTACAGGAAAATTTCTGTAAAAAATACAAACACATCAAGGCTAAACAATACAGTACTTAATACCAAAGTGATCACTGAAGAAATCAAAGAGGAGATCAAAAAATAACTAGAAACAAATGACAATGGAGACACGACCACCCAAAACCTATGGGATGCAGCAAAAGCAGTTCTAAGAGGGAAGTTTATAGCAATACAATCCTACCTTAAGAAACAGGAAGCATCTCGAATAAACATCCTAAACTTGCACCTAAAGCAATTAGAGAAAGAAGAACAAAGAAGCCCCAAAGTTAGCAGAAGGAAAGAAATCATAAAGATCACCTCAGAAATAAATGCAAAAGAAATGAAGGAAACGATAGCAAACATCAGTAAAACTAAAAGCTGGTTCTTTGAGAAGATAAACAAAATTGATAAACCATTAGCCAGACTCATCAAGAAAAAAAGGGAGAGGACTCAAATCAATAGAATTAGAAATGATAAAAGAGAAGTAACAACTGACACTGCAGAAATACAAAAGATCATGAGAGATTACTAAAAACAACTCTATGCCAATAAAATGGACAACCTGGAAGAAATGGACAAATTCTTAGAAATGCAAAACCTGCCAAGACTGAATCAGGAAGAAATAGAAAATATGAACAGACCAATCACAAGCGCTGAAATTGAAACTGTGATTAAAAATCTTCCAACAAACAAAAGCCCAGGACCAGATGGCTTCACAGGCGAATTCTATCAAACATTTAGGGAAGAGCTAACACCTATCCTTCTCAAACTCTTCCAAAATATAGCAGAGGGAGGAACACTCCCAAACTCATTCTACGAGGCCACCATAACCCTGATACCAAAACCAGACAAGGATGTCACAAAGAAAGAAAACTACAGGCTAATATCACTGATGAACATAGATGCAAAAATCGTCAACAAACTACTAGCAAACAGAATCCAACAGCACATTAAGAGGATCATACACTATAATCAAGTGGGGTTTATCCCAGGAATGCAAGGATTCTTCAATATATGCAAATCAATCAATGTCATACACCATATTAACCAATTTAAGGAGAAAAACCATATGATCATCTCAATAGATGCAGAGAAAGCTTTTGACAAATTTCAACACTCATTTATGATAAAAACCCTCCAGAAATTAGGCATAGAGGGAACTTTCCTCAACATAATAAAGGCCATATATGACAAACCCACAACAAACATCGTCCTGGTGGTGAAAAACTGAAAGCATTTCAGTGGTGAAAAACTGAAAGCATTTCAATGGTGAAAAACTGAAAGCATTTCCACTAAGATCAGGAACAAGACAAGGTTGCCCACTCTCACCACTCTTATTCAACATAGTTTTGGAAGTTTTAGCCACAGCAATCAGAGAAGAAAAGGAAATAAAAGGAATCCAAATCAGAAAAGAAGAAGTAAAGCTGTCAGTGTTTGCAGATGACATGATACTATACATAAAGATTCCTAAAGATGCTACCAGAAAACTACTAGAGCTAATCAATGAATTTGGTAAAGTAACAGGACACAAAAGTAATGCACAGAAGTCTCTGGCATTCCTATACACTAATAATGAAAAATCTGAAAGTGAAATCAAGAAAACACTCCCATTTACCACTGCAACAAAAAGAATAAAATATCTAGGAATAAACCTACCTAAGGAGACAAAAGACCTGTATGCAGAAAATTATAAGACACTGATGAAAGAAATTAAAGAAGATACAAATAGATGGAGGGATATACCATGTTCTTGGGTTGGAAGAATCAACATTGTGAAAATGACTCTACTACCTAAAGCAATCTACAGATTCAATGCAATCCCTTTCAAAGTACCACTAGCATTTTTCACAGAACTAGAACAAAAAAATTCACAATTTGTATGGAAACACAAAATAGCCAAAGCCAAAGCTATCTTGAGAACAAAAAATGGAGCCGGAGGAATCAAGCTCTCTGACTTCAGACTATACTACAAAGCTACAGTAATCAAGGCAGTATGGTACTGGCACAAAAACAGAAATAAAGATCAATGGAACAGGATAGAAAGGCCAGAGATAAACCCATGCACATACGGTCACCTTATCTTTGATAAAGGAGGCAGGAATGTACAGTGGAGAAAGGACACCCTCTTCAATAAGTGGTACTGGGAAAACTGGACAGGTACATGTAAAAGTATGAGATTAGATCACTCTCTAACACCATACACAAAAATAAGCTCAATAGGATTAAAGACCTAAATGTAAGGCCAGAAACTATCAAACTCTTAGAGGAAAACATAGGCAGAACACTCTATGACATAAATCACAGCAAGATCCCTTTTGACCCACCTCCTAAAGAAATGGAAATAAAAACAAAAATAAACAAATGGGACCTAATGAAACTTCAAAGCTTTTGCACAGCAAATGAAACCATAAACAAGATGAAAAGACAACCCTCAGAATGGTAGAAAATATTTGCAAACAAAGCAACTGACAAAGGATTAATCTCCAAAATTTACAAGCAGCTCATGTAGCTCAATAACAAAAAAAGGAACAACCAAATCCAAAAATGGGCAGAAGGTCTAAATAGACATTTCTCCAAAGAAGATATACAGATTGCCAACAAACACATGAAAGAATGCTCAACATAATTAATCATTAGAGAAATGCAAATCAAAACTACAATGAGGTATCATCTCACACCAGTCAGAATGGCCATCATCAAAAAATCTAGAAACAATAAATGCTGGAGAGGGTGTGGAGAAAAGGGAACACTCTTGCACTGCTGGTGCAAATGTGAATTGGTACAGACACTATGGAGAACAGTATGGAGGTTCCTTAAAAAACTACAAATAGAACTACCATATGACCCAGCAATCCCACTACTGGCCATATACCCTGAGAAAACCATAATTCAAAAAAGTCATGTACCAAAATGTTCATTGCAGCTGTGTTTACAATAGCCAAGAGATGGAAACAACCTAAGTGTCCATCATCGGATGAATGGATAAAGAAGATGTGGCACATATATACAATGGAATATTACTCAGCCATAAAAAGAAACGAAATTGAGCTATTTGTAATGAGGTGGATGGACCTAGAGTCTGTTATACAGAGTGAAGTAAGTCAGAAAGAGAAAGACAAATACCGTATGCTAACACATAGATATGGAATTTAAGAAAAAAATGTCATGAAGAACCTAGGGGTAAGACAGGAATAAAGACACAGACCTACTAGAGAATGGACTTGAGGATATGGGGAGGGGGAAGGGTAAGCTGTGACAAAGTGAGAGAGTGGCATGGACATATATACACTACCAAATGTAAAATAGATAGCTAGTGGGAATCAGCCACATAGCACAGGGAGATCAGCTCGGTGCTTTGTGACCACCTAGAGGGGTGGGATATGGAGGGTGGGAGGGTGGGAGGGGCAAGAGGGAAGAGATATGGGAACATATGTATATGTATAACTGATTCACTTTGTTATAAAGCAGAAACTAACACAGCATTGTAAAGCAATTATACTCCAATAAAGATGTAAAAAAAAAAAAAAGAAGGATTCAAAAAAAAAAAGGTTTGCTGGAATATGTTTTTTATAATATTGGTTGGTAGATGTGAGTGACCCTCACTTTTCCCTTCTGGGAGACCCCCTAGCATTTGCTTAGGGAAGTTGTCCCTTTCCAGACCCAGGGGATGAAGCTGGTCACTGTAGTCTCATTCTCTAGATGAGATGTCAGGGAGTGGTTTAGACATGAACATATGACTCAGTTTTGGCCTTTGATATTTGTTCTTATGATTTTATTCTTTTTGTATTTCTGTAATGTCAACTCAGTGGACTTGGGGAGACAAATCCATGTGCTCAGTTTTCCATTTAACTTAAACACCTGATTATGTTTTAACACACGGAGCCTATGTTAATGTGTATCTGATATCTATCGCCATGTAACAAGCAATGTCAAAATTAACAGCTTGAAACAACGGCTGTTTTATTTGCTCACAATTTGGTGCGGCAGTGATTTGAGTTGGGCTCAGCTGGGCAGCTTTTCTGCTAGCCTCATCTGCGGTCACTTAGTGGCCTTGGTCATTTGGCAGCTCTACTGAAGCTACATGGTCTAAGGCATCCTCATTCACACATGTGGTAGTTGGTGCTGGTTGTCAGATGGTGACTCAGTGGGGCTTTGACTGCTCAACTCTGCTATGTGGCCTCGCCTCCTTCAGAAAGTCATCCGGGGTTTTATCACATTGCAGTTTCAGGGAAATATTTCAATAAGGTGAGAGAAGCTGCTGCAAAACATTTTAAAGCCTATGTTCAGAAGCCATGTGTTATTTCTGCCACATTCTACTTGAAAGAACAAGTCAAGTCATAGGCCAGTTCAGATTCAAGGGATGGGGAAACTGAATCCAGCCTTTGATGGTGCAGCTGCAAAGTCATACTGCAAAGGAGGATGCATACAGAGATGGGAGGATTTTGTGATCAGTTTCTGCAATCTGGTGTTTATGTACTGAATACCAGATGACTTTATTGTTCTTATGTAGGTGATATATGTTGAATATAAAATGAGCAAAAAGTAAAAGAGGAGAACAAAAATATTGCCTCAAATTCTGTCAAGAAGTAACCTAATAACTTCAGGTGAATATCATTCCAGGTAGCTCTTTAAGTTTGTAAATGGAATGAAAATGCAGAATAATTTTGTAAAAATTGAGTCTTACTATGTATTTTCAGAAAAATAAAAAAGCATTAAATGGAATTTTTCTTGAATTTAACAGATGAAAAAGAAACCAAAGAAAAACCAAAGGAATTATGGAACTTCAGATAATTTTTTTTAAACCACAGAGATATTAGATCCTAAAAGTGCTCCCTAAGGTTATAAAGAAAGATTATTAAAAAAATTAAGAAAGCTAGATTTTTTAAAAAAATAAGGTCCATGTTTAATTTTAGACATATTGATTGACTTTCTGCTATGAAAGATAAGGAAATTAAAACTTTTAATCTTCCTCTCACCTCATTTCCCACTCCCCTCATCTTATGAGTTTTTTTAGCAACATTATTTTTTAAAAATGTTGGAGTATAATGCATTTATATTCTACATTTATAATTCCATAATTCCATAATTATCATGGTTTAGTCTTACATTTATAATTAAATGAATTTGCTGCTCACTGCCTGTCCTTGTACTGCAGTTTCTGCTTTCCTGAATTATTTATTTTTAAAAATTCTGATTCAATTTTAGTTTGCTGGATTTCCTTATCAGACAGTTTTCAAGATGAGCTCATAGTACTTGCTCTCTGAGTTCTTGCATACTTGAAAATTTCTGTTGGTTTCCTCCACACTGACCTGGCTGGGTATAAAAGTTTGGTGTCCCAATCTCTTTCCCATAAGCCTGTGGGCATTGTTCCACTGCCTTTGGGTACTGAATTTTGCACTGTTCCCTTTATCACTGCTCTTCAATTCATTCTTGATTGGCAGGATTCATTATTAGTTTTTTGAGGGAGGATTCTTAGATGTTTTATTCTCCAAGCTCTTTCATGTCAAGAATACTTGTCTGTTACCTTTATGTGTCTGATATTTGCCTCCTTATAAGTGATTCTATGTGTTTTTGGAGGGTTCTGAATGCCTAAATAATTTTTTCACAGTTGAATTTCAACTGTGAAATTCAATAATTTGAATTTCAATAATGCAAGAAGGTGATGCCTTGTTGATGATTCCATACTGGAATTTTCCGACACATGGTATTAGTTCTTCCTTTATAGCAGGGAATTTTCTTGTGTTATATCTCTAACTACATTTCTATTCTGGTATTTGGCTCTTCTTCAGGAACAGTTCCTATGTTGGATGGCCTTTGTCTTTCATACCTATTATTTTCTAAGTGCTTTAAAACTCCTTATCTTTTTTCCCCCAAATTTATTTTTGATTATCTCATATTATTCCTCAATCAGTGAAACCTAGATTGTTCACTGACATTTCTAATTTGATTATTAGTTCTTTGATGATGTGATTTTGGTCTTCAAGCTATTTCATTAGCTATTCTGTTAGTCTCATTCTGTTGTTTTGGTCTCATTCTGTTGTTTTGTAATTTTGCCTTCATACTCTTGATTATTGATTTCATGTTTTTATTAAATTTCCCTATACTCCAAACCAGTTGTAGAAAATGCTCTTCTAAAATGGATATTTTGTCATTAGCATGCTATATTCCTTTAGATGTGGTAAATTGGATAATTGCCATACCTTTTCTTTTTGTCTTGTTCTTGTTAATATAGGCAGCCTTTCTGTTTCTCTGATTGAGCATGGATGAATCTTCTTGGCTCCCTTCTCTCTGTAGCTGAGATCTGTTTTTCTCCTCAGCTACTGCTTAAAGCCTGAGATATTGTAGTTTTATTCACTTTTCAGTTTACTCAAGGTCACAGGGCAGGAGCTGGGGAGGTGGTGGAGGAGAAGTCTTCTGGAGCTTTAAGCTGGTTTTGCTGCGTGACCTGGGTGGGCTCTGGGCTATCTTCTGGGATTTTGTTAAATGACCCATTCTGAATTTATACCTCCTTGTTAGGGTGTCTCTGCTTCCTAGGGAGGATACCCACAGGTTTCAGATCATCCTCACAATTCAGCATGGCACCCTGGAAGGCCATTTTACTGATAGCCCAAGATTCCACTGTATGTAGTAGGGGGTTTTTATCTCCAGGGTTTTAACCATGATATTTCCTTGGATCAGACCCTAGTCTTCTCTCCAGACTCAAGGCTGTTGGAGGAAGTCTCAAGATTTTGTTGATTCACCTCCCCTCCTCACCCCCAGTTTGGTTTCTGGGAGCTGAGGCCAATGTTAGGAACTTGCAGAGCCACACCGCAAACTTGACTCACTTCTTGGCCACCACTTTTTGAAGTCTGTAGATGTTTGGATTATTGTTGATGAATTTTTTTGCTGGTATTATCATTATTTACTAATTTCATAAGATATGAGATAAATGTTTGTCTTCTTTTTGCCATGTTTACCCTGAAGCCATGACACACTTTATTTTTATATAGTCATATATGTTGGTTGCTTACTTTGAGATTTTGAAGTGTTAATATAAAGCATATTTTTCCAATGTACTTTTCTGTTCTAGAAAGTATAGGAAGTCCTCTTTTTACTTCTTTAGTTCTGACAATTCCTCAGATACAGTAAAGAATGGTGATAAGCTAAGAATAGAAAACAAAAAACACAAATAAACTACAGCTATAAAACAATATTAAACAAAGCAAAAAACACCCTACAACCTTTCAGTGAACTGCACAATTGAAACCAAAGTCAAGATTTTCACAGATGATATTATCTAGTTTGAGATGAGAAAATAGTTTCATTTTTCAGTTGAGTACAATGAGATTTGGAGACTTTAAATCACCTTAAAGCTCAAGGTCACACAGCTAATAAACAGAAGAGTCATGCTTTAAATGCAGGCCTGTGATGTTCTTAACCCAAAGTTCCCTTCCAGTACTCCTCCAAAATGACCCTAGAAGAATCCTGTGCTATTTGGTTGGATGGAGTGGAGAAAGGAGCTCAGACAGCATCTTCACCAGACAAAGAGAGGACAGAGGAACAGGTGAATTTGTTGGTAAAAATATCCCATTTGTGATAGTTCCCCAAGAAACAGACTTCTCTCAAAAATTTAAAGCATGGTCATCTTTTAGTTTGGGTTTCAAGAAGGAGGCCTAGCAGAGTATAGGGGAGAGGGACTTAGGGATGTTTACATCAGTTGCAGGAGACTTTATCGATCACTGGTTTTTGTGTAACAAACCACCCCAAGCTCAATGTCTTCAAACAACAATCATTTATTCTCACTCATGCACCTATGAGTAGGCTGACGTTCAGCTATTCTAGGCTGAGCTCTCCTGGGCCTGACTCCAGGTTTCAGGTTGGGTCCAGGTTTCCTCCAGGTGTCTTTCATTTTCCTCACATCAGTGGGCTGGCTAGATCATGGTAATGGTAGAAGGGCAATAGAGCACATGCATGCAAACATGTGCATGTGTTTTTGCTTGTGTCATGTTTGCTAACATCCATTGGCTGAGCTCAAGGTCAAGGTCCTCCAGTGGGAGGAACCACAAAGCCCCTGGATAAAGGGGATGAATGCAAGGAGGGGTGAAGAATTGGGTCAATAATTTAATCTACCACAGGGACTAGGAAGATTTCTTTTTAAAAGCAGACAAGAAAAACAGACTGAAGGCCCTGAAAACAAAAGGTATTAAATTGAGAAGATTCTGTCTTGTTTGAGAAGGTTATTTCTGGGAAAGCACAGTTCAGGCTCTGTGGGTAACTCAGAGTGAGATCTGAAGTTAAAGGATGAGGACAGAAATGGGGTTTTGAATAAAAGTCAGAAATGACCCGTTTGTACAAAACAGGTAAAAAAGACTTACCATGTCCCCCATTTCTTGTTTGTAGGAAAAAGGTTTCAGCCTCCTAGACCTTTCTTGAGTTCCAAAGGGCAGATTCAAACACTTACTGACTAGAGGAATGAGGGAACATAGAAACAAAGGAAAGTCAGTCAAGAAACAATAGTGCAGTGATAGGGCAGGGTCCTGGTTCCTCCTCAAGGGATATACATAACAATCTGATACATATCTCTGAGTCCTTCTACAGGAAGTAAGGTCCCCATTCAGGTGGAGGATGGTAACTTCAGGCTGAGTACAAGCCCTTGGACCCCAGACTGGTTGGAACCAGAAGGCTGATGATTGAGATGCTTGAAACACCACCCTGTTACCTCACCATTGACCAATCAGGGGAAGGTCACACAACCTGCAGCCCTCCCCCCAAATTTTGCTTCTAAAAACTCTTCCCCGAAAACCATTAGGGAGTCAGGGCTTTTTGAACCCAAGGTACCTGTTCTCCTTGCTTGGCCCTGCAATAAACCTTTCTCTGCTCCAGACTTCGATGTTTCCATTTGTTTGGCCTTACCTGTGTATCAGGCACATGAACTTGGGTTTGACAATACATTGTCTTGGAATCCTATTCACCCCATACACTATTTTTCTAGACTGCAATGCTCAGCAGAAAGAGTTTGTTTCTGTCTTCTTTCATTGCTATTTTCCTGGCACTTTACTCAGTGTCTGGTACATGATATGCATCCCACAGTTCTTTATCAAGTGAGCGAGTGAGTGAATGAATGAATGAAATATGGGAGGGAAATTTTAAGCTATTGCTTTTTTCTATGGCTTGCATAAAAAATACCTGAATAATTATGCAGTACCACGTTGGGGTTAAACCAGAATCCAGTATAAACATGGATTCAAAGTGTGACTCTACTCTTAGGTTAGAGACCTCACAATTTGCTGAGCATTAGTTAA
Source organism: Globicephala melas (assembly GCF_963455315.2). NCBI lineage: Eukaryota > Metazoa > Chordata > Mammalia > Artiodactyla > Delphinidae > Globicephala > Globicephala melas. Next base: position 127,776,559 of record NC_083317.1, on the reverse strand, counting down.
AAATTAACCCTGGAGAAAATGTGTGGGGAAGGTGTGGCCTCAAACTGATCCAGAGAACAGTTAAAAGGAGGAAATGAACAGCAAATATTTTTCCAGATTGAAGAACCATCTAGGGACCTCCCTTCACAAACCAGATGGCAGCCTCCAGCTGGCTGCCTGAGAGATACTGAAATTGGAAGTGCTCGGTAGCCAAGTAGACCTTCCTTCCTTCACGTCTGCAGGAGGCCCGGGATTCCATGGTTTGTAATTACCTCCCAACTGAGCCTTTGTGTGGTAACATTGCTGGCAGATCTGAAGCTACTGCAGCATTTTCTCTAGTAATTTGACATTGCCTCAAGTCATATTATTTTATGGATGTAAAGACATAATGCTGGCTAAATCAACATTTAGGCCCAGGGAGGTTTTTTTTTTTTGTATAGAATGGTGCTGGTGGGGTGGGGGGGGTGTTAAAAAAACATTTCCCTTTCTCATACTTCCAAATACCATTGGTGGTGATGTAACCTCCCTTACCTTTTTGGAGTACAGATTGATGATGACTATCAAAATTTTAAATGTGCATGAACTTTTGCCTCAGCAGGGTTCTCCTCATGAGGGCCTGTGGGCTATGCTAAGGCATCTTGTCCATATCTCAAGAGCAAAGGAAGCTATTACAATGCTTTTAAAGCAAGGGGGACTGGAAGTTGGGATTGATGACATGACCAGATTTATAATTTGCAAAAGTACCTATTGAGAGACAACTGCAGAAGTTTAGGGGAGAGAAAATGGTAACTTGGACTCAAGTGGTGGTGACAGAGATGAGAAGAGGGCTGCATTTGAGTGGATTTAAGAAGCAAATTCACCAGAGTTGGTAAATGATTGGATCTGGGGAGATGTCAGGGAAGACAGCTAGTTTTTATCCAGATGGATGGTGATTCTCTTCACTGAAATGAGTTTGCTTTTGGACTATGAACTACTATGCAGCCATTAATAGGGATAAGGTCAATCAGTCTTTCAAAATTTCCAGACATAGACAAATGTCCATAACATGTTATTAAGCAAATTAGATTATAAAATAGTAGAAACAATTTCTTATAATTTGTTGACATCTATCTATCATCTATCTATCTATCTATCTATCTATCTATCTATCTATCTATCTATCTATCATCTATCAATTTTAGACACTTTGAAGGGTTTTGTGAATATAGGCACCAAGCTAATGACAGTGGTCATCTCTTGGGTGTGGGTAGAATCACTGGGGACTTTTACTTTCTCCTTAATGTACTTTAATGTTGTCTGATATTTTGGTGATAAACATGTTATAATTTGATAATATTGCAGTCGCTTAGCAGCAGGGAGGTCAGAGAGACTGGGAGCTGAGAAGCAGTACTTCCAGGGACCTAACAGAGTGGCTTACAGCCTGAGGGCAGAATGCAGACCGCCAGCCTTAGCTCCGGAGCCAGTGAAAGGGAGGGCAGCTTTGGAAGAGATCCCTGATTGTTTTCTTGTGCCAAACAAACTTGGCGTGTGGATGACAATGTCCCTAGATGGCATGTCACCAAGTGCAGTGCAGTTGAGCTGTACAGATGTTGCTCTGCAGCTAGTCTGCAGGACGGCAGAGGAAGGAAGGATGGCCATATACCTTTGGTGCATAAAATGTTCAGAAAAGGGAATAAAAATCTGAACAGGGAGAAATGAAAACTTGAAAGATTTCTGCAGTTTCTTTTTCTGAAGTTCTAGCCATCTGTCCATGGAGCCACAGACCACACAGACAGTCGTGCCCATCAGCAAGACTGACGCTTGTCAAGGACGCCTGCAGTCAGCCCAAGTGTGAGCAGGTTTAATTCCCTAATTGTAGATGACTCCAGTAGCAACAGGCACTCTGAACCCCCAGCCAGGATCACAAGAGATGCAATCCTGGCTCCTCCAGGTAAATCCTGCGATTACCCAGCACAGGAAAAAGGTGGGATCTGAAAGGTTCTTTATTGGAAGCCCACATGGGCACTGGCTTTCTGAAGCCCGGCTTCACAGGCTCCATGCAGAGCCCATCAGCTCAGTCTTCTCTTCACCACACAACCCAGGCCATGCAGTTCAACCTGCCAACCAATTTGTGGTGTGAGTTGCAATAAATACTCTTAGTTTCAACCCTGAGTGTTTGATATAGCATAGCCCAGTGTGGTCTGTTGGGTTTGAATCCAGACCCACCCCTTAACCAGCTGTATGAGTTTTGAAAAGCTACTTTGTGCCTCAGTTTCTCCATCTGTGGAATGGTAATAATACTAGCACCTACTTTATATTGATGGCTGTGAATATTGAGACTCTCAGGGTTGTGCCTGAAAATAGTAAGCACTCAATAAATGTTAATAATTTTTGTTATATTCTGACCTATGTTAGATGTCTGATGTCCTCAGAGTTAATCAATTCCACATCCACCATTGCCTATGTTATCAGTATCTGGGCATACATTGAGGGTCCTCTAGGATTTTGGAATTGAGGAAAATGGTTGCTTTTGAGGATGAAACAAAAAGATAAATACATACTAGATTACAACAAAGTCAACTCAAAGTGACAGAATGGTGTCTAGGCAAGCAGAGCTCAACTGTAACTATTCATTATTCATTCATGCATGAAATAACTTCTGAGTGCCGACCAAGTTTCAGGCACCAGCCTGGGCATTACATGAAAATTGGGACTTGATTCTTGCCTTTGAGGAGCTTACCAACCAGTGGGGGAAATGGGCAATAAACAAGAGTAAGCAATGAACACAGATATTGTAACAAATTGTGTTAGGTGCTATAAAGAAAAGAAACAGGGCACTGTTAGAGGAGGAATTGGCTGTATAGTATTCTATCGTATAATTATAACCATACGCTGGGCGATTATGAAAAATGCTGCTATGAATATTCTTATATGTGTACTCTGATAACAGAGAGTTTTGATAAGTTGCAATTTTCTAGGAATTTGTCCATTTAGTACCAAGATCAGGGCGTTGGGAGCAGGCACCCTAGATGTATGCAATAGGGAGAATTGCATACATTCTCTATAATTCTCTGTAGAGAATTTTAAAACCATAATAAATCAGTGAAACTGTCAGCAGTTCCAAACCCCCTTCCAATCTTTTGTTGGTTGTTATTTTTTAAAAAAGCTGAGATTTCTGTTGCATTTTAATAATATATATGTGAGTTTCAAACTGACACTTTAAAAAACCTTTTCTTTGAAAATCACTATATTCGATGTGAAAGTTAATTTGGAGGATTCTTATTTATGGGGTTGGCTCTTGACACAGTTGCACCCAGCTACACATGTTTGTTTCGAGAATCAGGTTGTAACAGTTACGAATTATTAGAGTGTGCCTGCTTTGAGTGCAGGTTTTTTCTCCAACTCCTGTGGTATACTACATGTTCCTTTGTCTAAATTGTAGATTAGAAATCAACAATAGTGCAGTAACTGGAAAGTCAAAGAAACAGAACTGAAGTTACATAAATTCTGTCATTCTATGTGACCACTTGGATTTTACAAACATCCATAGAGATGTTTGAAAGCAGCTAGAATGGATCCCAAGGACAAAGGCATAGACAGTATTGCCATTTCTAGACTTTATTATGAAGTGATATTATAATGAATTTTGGTCACACTTTTTGTGTTTAAGACTTTTCCTAACTACATGTGTATCTATTTCTTCATATGAAAGATAGGTTTCAAAATTAAAATTAATAAAAAGTATTTTTTGCTCAATTCTGAGTAAAGAGAGATTGACAAATCTGGCTAGACTGCCTATAGACATGAATATGTGAACAAGATCAATTTTGATGAAGTCATTGACAAACTTTCAGAAGTTAGGCTCAAAAATAGAAATTATTATGTTTGTGTTTATTACTGTGACAGATCAATATGTAAGTGTAAGTATTTTCCCTTTAAAAATACATTAAGGCAATTCAAAAGTATTATTCCATTGCTTTCTTCATCTTTTTTCTTGTAATATTTATTTTATTAAAACAATTTTTTGGGTATGTATCTCTGTGTGTTTACTAGCATACGAAGTTCAATAAAAGAAATTTTCACTGTCTGTGTTTTTTTTTCCTTTTTCTGGTCATTATTATTATTTGTTTGATTACATGATTATCCCTAAAAACAATTTTGTTGTATAGAAGTTGGGGGTGTTAAAAAGGATTTGCTCTGGGTATCAAACATGCCTGGTGTGCCACCATGTCCATTTCATTTACATTTTCAAATTTATAGGCATTAAGTTGTTCATAAATTTCTCTTATCTGTTTGACATCTTCAGCAACTGAACTGATTTCTTTTTCATTCCTGCTGTTAGTTATCTTTGTCATCTCTTATTCTAGGGGATCAATTTTGACTTTGTTTTCCCTTTCTCTTTTCTATGTTTTCTTTAGGTTTCATTGATTTCTGCTGTTCTCTCTTTTCTAGGTTACCCCTTCTTTTGTTAACTTTTTGAGATGGTGCTTAACTGATTCATTTTTTTCTTAACTAATGAATGCATTTTAAGGCTAATACTTGCTATAGGTCTCAGTGGATAGTATTTTCATTGTCATTTAGCACTGTTTTCAAATTTCCATTATTATTTCTTCCATTATCTGTGGTTATCAATATACTTAAATTTCCAAATATTTCAGAATTTAAGAATGTTTTAATATTACTTCTGGTTTAATTGCATTGTGATTAGAGAATATAACACTGAGATATACTGATCTCAGTCTTCAGAAATTTGTTGAGACTTGCTTTCTGGTCTATTATATGGTCTATTTTTGTAAATATATGTGTAAGTTTGTAAAAACAGTATATTCTGTTGGGTATAATTTTCTCTGTATGTCCATTTGGTCAAGGTTGTTAATTCTGTTTTTCAAACAGGATTTTAAAATATCTTCACTGATTTTTATCAGCATGTTCTATCAAACACTGAAAGAGGAGTATTGAAATCTTCACAATTTGTGGATATTGACTTTTCTATCTGCTAAGTTTTACATTCTGGACTGTAGGCCACTTTACAAATGCATATAAACTTAAAATTGTTGTGTTTTTCTTTCATGAATTGAACCTTTTTATTATTATGAAGTGATTGTCCTTATCTCTAGGAATGATTTTTGCCTCAAGTTCTATTTTGTCTGATATTAATACAGCTATACCACCTTTCTCTTTATTAATATTTTCATGCTTTTAAGTTTTCTATATCGTTTTATGTTTTTGTAAAAAGTATATAGTTGGATCTTGTACTTTTCTAATCATTTTTTCTTTAATTGAAGTATTGTTGATTTATATTCATCATAATTACTGATATATTTGGAATTTTTATGCTATATATTTTCTATATCAATTTCATGTTTGTTTCTCCTTTCTAAATTTTAACTGTTTTTTATTCCACTCCTCCTAATTTTTGGGGGGGGAGGGTATTTTAAACTCCATTTACATTCTTTTAGAAGGTTTTCTGGAAATTATAAAATGCATATTTAAATTTTAAAAGAGTTAATAACTTTTCTCCATCTTCCAAATGACACCTTAGAACACTATAATTCCATTTATCATACTTTTGTTTTTACTTAATTGCCTGTGTTGTGCAGCTTGTGGGATCTCCGTTCCCTGACCAGGGATTGAACCTGGGCCTCTGCAGTGAAAGCACCAAATCCTAACCACTAGACCATACCTTTGCCTTATACATTATTACTATCTGGTAATAATGCCTTTTTAATTTTTAACCCTATAGGCATTATTACTGCTTTATGCCATCAATATTTACTTACAATTCCCATATAGTTCCACTCAATTTCATTTCATATCTCCTTGTGTTTCAGACCTTTAATCTAGGATTACTGCTCACAGCATGTCCTTTAGATTATGAGGGTCTACTGCTGATAAAATTTTTCTGTATTTTCTGAAATATATTTTATCTTCTCTCTTAAAAGATATTTTTGTTGGATAGGGAATTCCAGGTTGCAGTTTTTTTTCCTTCAAGAATTTGAAAAGACATTCAGTTATCTTTTAGCTTTCACTGTTGCATTTGGAAGTCAGTTGTTGGTCTAAATGCTTCTTCTTTGAAGGTAATCTTTTCATTTTCACTTGCCACATTTAAGATTTTTGATTTTTTTTTTCGTCAATTTTTCTATGATTTTTCTAAGTGGTGAATTTCTTTTTATTTAACCTTCTTGAGATTCTTGAATCTATGGATTAAACTCTTCAATCAGTTTTGAAAATTCTTAGCTATTTTCTCTTTACAAATTACCTCTGTCCCTTTCTCTTCTTCTCTTCTGAGTTTACAATTTTGGTTATTATATTTTTATTTCTAGAAGCTCTATTTCATTTTTTTCTAAATCTGCTATGATACTTTTTATAGTCTTCTGTTTCCTGCAGTTATTTTCAAGTTTGCCGTTTATATTTTTAAACATGATAAATAACTATGGTAAGCATTTTACCAAATTGTGTCTATTAGTTGTAATATTTGAAGTCTGTGTGTGTTTCTGCTCTCTGTGTTTTTTCTTAGTTCTTGTATATATTTATATTATCTTGTATTCTTATATGCTTGGTAATTTCTGATTGCTTGCTGGTCATTGCTTTTCAAACATAATTTTTGAGGTTTCCCCAGTATGTAGAATAGATGTGCTCTCCTCCAGAGAGAACTTATGCTAGCTCCTTCCAGGGGCCTATGTGTTCTGCCCTTTGGGACCACCACAAAATAAGTTCAAGGACTGAGGGTTTTTGGCTCACCCAGAAAATGGAGGAGTTGGGGTTTAATTGTGCATGGGAGCCTATAGTGGACACTGTAGGTGCCTCACTTAAATTCCCCCCAATCCTTATCACTGGTTCTGTGTGTTTAATCCCCCAGAATTGTTATGCTTTGCTGCTAATAACTAGTACTTGAAACATTCTTCAGAAACTGCCCTTGGACTATTGGAATCACCTTGCCCATTGAGATAGCAAGAATTTTCTGGGACTTTATGTCCTCAGGATTGCCTGTGACCAATAACTGATTGATACAGAAATACCTTGGAGTTTACATCCCCTCAAGAAGGCCTTATAGCCAATAAAAAGTTGGTGCAGGAGCACAAAAGCCCAGATCCCTTGCCTGGAGGTGAGAAAATCTGTGATGTGTAATTTATACTTCAGAGTTCCCTGAGGATCAGGCTGAAGCTGGGACCCACCTGAATTTTCTCACCCTAGGTTGGCTTTTTTCTTTTCTCTATCCTGCTTCTCTTAGTCACCAGTTTTTCCTGAGAGTACTTTCTTAACAAATCAGCTTCACTGAATCCTTGGCTCAGGGTCTGCTTCTTGAAGAACTGAATGCAGATAAGTCCTGTCTACAGCTAAGACTTACCAGAGATCCCCTTCTTGGATCCCCTCCTGATCTGATTATCTAGGTAGCTCTTTCCACCATTCCCAGCAGGCAGGTCTAGCTAGATCTGATTTTATTTCCCTGAAGGTATATCTCTTTGGGATCCTAAATTAATGCAAGGAAGATCTTAAACAAGACTCTCTACTCTGGGTGAATGCTCGACTTTGGCTTCTCTCTCTCTCTTTCTTGACAGGCACAGACATTGACCAAAAAAACAAGTATTTCAGGTATCTGCAATTGCCTCTTTGATGCTCTGGCATGCTACTTACCTGGTTGTTCGCAGTTAGAGTACATTTTCCAGAATCTCTTGCAGTTAAGTGGGAACTCTGACTGAGTTCTGGTCAATGGAACGTGGGTAGAAGTGACAGATGTCTCTTCCAAACCTGACCCCTTAAAAAACCTACATGTGATCTTCCATGTATTTGCTTTTCTGCTGTCGACAGCTGGATACAGAGCACTTAATGGAGGACTCTGAGGCTCTCAAAGTGATGAGTCAATAGATGAAAAAATATTGATTCCTCAAATGGCTATGTGGAGCAGAACTGTCTGTACAATCTTTGTTATCAGATTATGATGGGAATAAGAAAACTTCATTGGTTAAATTACTGAAAATTTGGGATTTTTTTTACAACAGTTATTGAACCATGAATCATATATCTGCTTTTTTGTGGGTCACTGGTGATTATCTTTGTACCACTTTGTTTTTATCTCACAATAATCTACTCAACTCTAGCCTTTTGATTTATTAAATCATTTATTTAACAAATATTTATTGGGTGCTAGCTACTATTCTAGGCACTAGTGATACAACAGTGAATGAAAAATAGTTCCTCTTCTCATGGAACTTCCATCTATGTGGCCATTTCTTTGCCATGGTGGAATCTTCTTTCTTATTAGTCCATGAACAGTGAACAGACTTACCAGCCAATAAGGTGAGATCTTCCTTTTCTCTTTTCTAATATGGTTATTTACTTCTATCTCATACCTTTTTCCTTTTTCAATTTTAGTTACTTTTAAATTATGCAGGAAGGATAACTTCACACTAGTCAGACTGTTTCCTCCATTTTATTTCACTCAGGATGAATCCATGTCAACTGTACTCCCATTTACTTTTTTCCTATGCCTGTCACTAGGTGATTATGTGACCTCTGAATTTTATCCTTTTTTTAGGTCTTTGCTATGTGGTCTTAACACAATTCACAGTTCCACAGCCTTTGCCATTAGAAAGTACCACTTGCCTTGTACAACTCATTTATTTTATTAATTTTTCCCTTTTAAATGGACTTTATTGTTTAGAGCTGTTTTAGGTTCACAGCAATATTGAGCAGAAAGTACAGAGAGTTCTCATATACTCTCTGCCCCCACTGCTTCCCCCACAGATTGTTGATAACATTCTGAACCAGTAGTATACTTGTTACACTTGATGGATCTACATTGATACATCATTTTCACCCAAGGTCCATAGTTTACATTAGGACACAGTCTTAGTGTTGTACATTCTGTGGGTTTTAACCAATGTATAATGACATGTATCATTTATAGTATCATACAGAATAGCTTCACTGTCCTAAAAATCCTCTGTGCTCTGCCTCTTCATCCCTACCTCCTCTTCTTCAGCAACCACTGATCTGTATACATTGGTTAAAACACAGAAAAAATGTGAAGTTGAAATCAGATAGTCAGGAGAGGTCCAAATTGCCAGAATATTTGGGAAAAAGTGGGGTTTTTTTTCAAAGTGCAAAAACCTTAACAAGAGCTTAGATGGACTCTGTGTCCCTCTTCGCTGCTCTGGTAATGGGCAGCCCAGGGTGAACTCTTCTGGGCAAATGCAATGTCTTAAGAGAACATATTCAGCGCGATGTACACTCAGCTCTGATCACAGTCTCTGCTCCTGAGCTGATGGGTGTGTTGCATGAGTTGGGTTAGGGTTTTGCTGCTGAAACCTTCACCTAAATATGGATGATCCATTCACTTCTAGGAAAGTGGATATCTCTTATTTGGAATTCTATAACCTTCAAAAAAAGGGGTAGATATTTGATGAATCAATCTAAATTTTCCTTTTCTCCTTTAGCTCCTTCTTATTACTGGCTATAAGACCAGGGAGTGGGGTGGGGAAGGAGGTGAGAGAGAGAGAGAGAACGCAAAAGAGCACACTCACTTATCAAGAGGTTTGGACCATGGCCGATTTGAAATATTACTAACCTTGCATTTTCAAATTTGATGCACAACAACCAAGATGCTAATACTTTCCTTAGTTTAGAAAAAAAAAAAATCCTTTCACCCATCTCTTCTAGCCAAAGATTAGGAAGGAGGCTTTAAGAAGATTTAAAAAAAAAAAAAACCCAACTTCTGAGCAGCGGAAAAAATGGTTTGTGATTCAGGGGCTTCGGGCAATTCATCATGGAAATTGGGTTTCTTAGCAGACATCGTGTGAATCCTTTCGTCCCTGTCAACTTTTTAATACATTACATTGAGAATGTAAATCGTGTTGGTGAGGGGGAGAGGAAGAAAAAAGGGAGCGAGAGAAAAGAGAAAGCTTCCTCATTGTGGATTTAGAAGGGAGGAAGCATGAGGCCTGTAATTCATATTAACTAAATAATAAAAAATATCTGTATAAATATGTAGATATGCAGGTATATCTGGGGAGGAAGTGGGGAGAAGTGAGTGAGACAGAGTAAAATTGAAATCATTGTATCGTTTTGAAGGGCCTTTAATTGGAGTTTCCTTATAATTTATTTTAATTTCCTTTAGTTTTTCTTCCTTTAGGTTTGTTTCTTTAGTTATGTGAACCAATTTATTTCCACCATTCCCATGAAAGCAGAGGACAGAGGCTTGAGGTCAGGAGTTCCATGATTGAGGAAAAGAGAAAAAGGAAACAGAATTTAATGCCTCATTAATAGGGAATATTGCTGAGAGAGCTGGAGCTTCTGCCCTGTCTCTGTGACTACAGGATTGGGCAGAGCCCTTGGCTGGCCTCCTTACTGCCCTTGTAGCCCAACTTCATTGCTTGTTCTGAAGGTGTTTTGTTCCCCTAAGTGGTTCATGTCTACTCAGGGCTGTTGGGGATAAGATTAGTAGGTGCATTGCTTGCTGGCTCTGCAGAATGTTCTTCTGCCTATCCTTCCCTCAACATAATTTGCTGTCATTTTGCCCCCTATATGGGTTTATCATCAAAATTCATTGTAGAGGTCCTTTTGTGTTCTTCTTTCTAGCTTTCTTGGGTGACAGCATGTCTATCTGGTCCTCTGGAACCCAAAGAAGTTTCAGTCCAATGACTTTCCTCTGTGGATGCAAGGGCTCAGCAACACTGGGCACGGCCAGAGACAGGACAGGCTGGGTCTTCCAGGGCCATGTTCCTGTTGCCATTCCTGATGAGGGGAAAGATAAGAGGGAGGAGTTTGATTCCGTGGCTTCTTTCTTCCGATGCTCCCAGGGTCCAGTTCAGTCTCATACACACAGACAATGACACACTGTTCAGCCAGCAGCCTAGGCACCTCTTGAAATGGAGTTGGAGACTGGCTTCCTATTGATTTTGTCCTATACAATCAGGTAGGAAGATGGTGCAGGGGGCCAGGAATCTCAGTTTTGCCTTACTTAGGCCTCACATATTTTCAACTAATATTCCTTTTCCTCTTGCCACTGAGGAAAAAGAAAAGAAAAATTCTTCCTAGGAACTGACAAGGACTCCTATGGAGCAGCTGATCAGTAAATTTGGGAAAAGAAGGAGAGATACCACCTGCTTTGTGATGTTCAGGGATCATAATGGAATTACATGGAGACTTTTAATCATGCTTATGCATATGGGAAATGGACCAATGTTTGAATTTACTTTTAAAAAATTAATTTAAATTTTATTTTGATCTATGTCATGTACTTACACATTACTAAACTAAGAAAAACAGAAGTCTCCTACACATCCCCCAGTCCCCTCCCCCACTCTTGAAGATGCTTCTTCTGATGTTTTCCTCCATAAACCTATATCTGTGATCACTGTCCTCTTTCTTCATTGATCCATTTTGCACAGATCTACTCACTCCTGTTTTGATAGTTGAAGACTCAGCCCCCTTGCTCGCTATATCACCACCCCTCACTCTTCCAGAATAGTTCTAACAGTCAGTGTTTATATTATGACAAATATGTAGATACAGTTCACAGCTGAGCAGAGTAGGACACTATTGCTTTCCACTGCTCAGTCCTCTTTCGAGCTCTATCAGGGCTCACCGCTCACAAGGCTGCCGAGGGAGATGGTTCTGGGATTTTCTTTCCTCTTACTTCTGGGCTGGCTCTTCTCTTCTCTGGATCTCCATGTCTTCCTTTTTGGTTTACACCTGCAACTAGCCAAAACATGTCCTTTAGTAGCTTCCTAAGAGAGAGTACTTAAATGAAAAACATTTGAGCTCTGTGTCTGATGTTTTTATTTTACCTTATGATTCATTGGTAGTTATTTATAGACTCTAGATTGAAAACCTCTTCCTCTTAGAATTTTTAAAGCACTGCCCTCTCTTCTCTAGCATCCAGTTTTGTTTTTGGGAAGTAGGATGACTTTCGGAGCTTTATTCCTTTGAATGTGCTATGTTTTGTTTTGTTTTGTTTTTAGGATGTTCTGTTTAACCCAATATTCTAAAATGTTATGATCAGGTGTACTTTTTATTCTCTCTTTGTGCTGAGTACTCAGTAGACTTTTAAATCTGGAAACTCAAGTCCTTCAGTTTTTTTTTTTTTTTGGTACGCGGGCCTCTCACTGTTGTGGCCTCTCCCGTTGCGGGCTCCGGACGCGCAGGCTCAGCGGCCATGGCTCACGGGCCCAGCCGCTCCGCGGCACGTGGGATCTTCCCGGACCGGGGCATGAACCCGTGTCCCCTGCATCGGCAGGCGGACCCCCAACCACTGCGCCACCAGGGAAGCCCCTTCAGTTCTTATATACTTTCTCTGGGAATATCTTCTAGTCTTTTTATTTTGTTCTGTCTGCATATCCTGGGTTAATTCTCTAGTTTTCTCAGTAATTCTCTCATATTTTAAGTTTTCTATTCACTTTCTTGGAGAATTTATCACTTTTGTATTTATTCCTTTTGCTGATTTTTAAACTTTGGTTGTCATTTTTTTCTTTTGTTTTTCTAAAAAAAAACCCCAAACCCCCCAACACCTTGCTAGTTCTTTGTCCCTTTATAACTTTTTAACTCTGAAATTACTCTTTTCAAGTTTTCTTTTGGGCCAGATCTCATTGCTTTTGTTCTTGAGGAGTGTTTTTCCTTTTCTTCTTTTTTCCTGTCCTTGTTTTGGTGTCTCTGTTTAGGAATGGAGCAAAGAATTAAGACCAATTAGAAGCCCTTGTATGGGTGGGAGCAGGGCTTCTTCACTTGTTGTCTTTACTATGATGTGATCAGAGGGTGAGCCAGCCACATTTTCGGGGAGCCCCCAAACAGCAATAACTGGATCTCCTCTTAGGGAGTTTTGTTAATCCCCTCTAAAGAATAATCTTTCTATTTCTTGCCAAGGACACAAGTATTCCTGCTTGCCTGCTCTTGAGAGGGAGGTAGGGTCCAGGGGCCTCACAGCTCAGTATAGAGGCCTCCAACTAATCCCTTGTTTTCAGCTTCATACCTAATGCCTGACCTCTGAGCTGAAACCTCCGTTTTATCTTCTTCAGGGAATAAACCTCCCATCTCCTGCAGAGGTGAGAGATCCGGATGGTGCCAGTTGCCTGGGATGCCTGGGTGTGGGTTGGGAGCGGGAGTTTGGAAGATCCAACTGCTCTTTATATAGATTGTCAAAAACTTCATCGTTTCCAGCTGCACATCTCACCCTGGCTTCCAGAGTACTTGGTGCTTCTGAGTGAGGCCTAAGTCTCTTCACCCGAGGGCAGGACAAAGCGGCTTGCTTTCTATCTGTGTAGCTCCTCTGCAGGCACAGAGATTTTACTTCCTCTATTCCTTTAGGGCTGTCACCACCCATCCATCTGCTTTCTGGCTTCCAAACCTATTGAAACTGATCTTCCACTCTCTCCTACTTTGCCATTCTTCTGGCCTTTGTTGGTTGGTACTTTTTGATTCCTTTTCTTTCATTTAGAGAGTGTGGGGAGGGGAGGAGATTGATGTGTGGTTACTACCACGTTTGACCAGAGCAGAGTCAGCTCATTCTCTCCTAGATCTCTGCTGTTTGTTTTTGACTAGGCTGGTGGGTGAGGACCCTGGTAGTTAGAATTAGGTGGGTCTCGTTTCAGCGACTCTTCCAATGCTCTGAGCTCCGAGAGCATCAGGAGGGGATCCTTGGAGCAGGTCAGGCTCCCCTGGTGAACCAGCATCTTCTCCCACTTGTGGAGCCTCAGTGCTTAGGTCTAAGGCCAAGACCACCTGGCGGAATATTTGTAGGTGAGCTGAAGAGCTCGGCAGAGATGAGCAATCTCAGGACTTGTCTTCCGTTCCACTGGTGGGATTTCTCCACAACCCAGGCCCTGCCCAGAGCTGTGATTAAAAACAAACAAATAACGTCAACAAACCCTGACATTGGAGACCTTTGTATTCTCTACAAATTGTTCAAGGCTTCGCATGAAAAGCTTAAAAACCATCCCAGGAAGTTCTCAGGCTAAAACCTTCCGAACACCACAGCCCCCCACCGCCTGCTTCTTTACCACCCCAACTGGGAAAGTGAAGAGGGGAGGGAAGAAGCCCAGGAAGGAGAAAAATAAGAGAAGGGCTTGTGGCAGCTCCCAGCGGCAGCCGTCCAGAGTAGCATCTTGATTTCATAAGCACCATTTTAGCATAAATTATCCCATTTTTAGCTTGTCAGTTCGGATAATCTTGGTCCCAGAATGGATTCAGGGGGTCTTAAATGATCTGGTTTGGCTCTTCGCGGAGTCTGAATTTGCAGATAGTTGCCAGAGCTCTTTTGGCTGGGTAAACTTGTTATCAATTGCCTTTTTAAAAGTCAGCACTAAAATAATCATTCCCGTGAGCAAAACCCATTACAAACCTTCACTTTGAGAGCATAAACACATTTCAGTGCTGGGGAACAAATGTGTGAGATTTCATCAGTGCTACATCTGGAAGGGCTTGTGAGAAGTCGGAGATACATTAGGAAAGTCCCTGTGTGGCAAAGCCTCAGGCCTGAGTTGGGGATCAGACACCTTCAGGGGGCTCTGGACTGCAGTCACTGGGCACCTCTCATGTCTCCTCCCCCACCCCCACCCCTGTGCTGCCTGCTGGGCAGAGATGCCATGGTCTCCCGAGTTACCATCACCTCAAGGACATCCCTGTCTCACGTGTCAGAGTATTGCCCCAAGTCAATTCCTTCCTTATGCCAGTTGGCCTCATCCTCTTGGGAAAAAGAACACCCCCTCATTTACAAAAGACCAACTTCAAGATCAGGCTGAAAGAGCAGTCAATGGTGCGGTGGAAAGTGGTGGCGGAACAGGCTGGAGCCTGGGTTCTGGCCTCCTCTCAGTGACCTTGGGCAACTCAACTGCTTTAGGCCTGAGTTTCCCCATCTCCCAAGAGACGGGTATTAATACCTGTTCCAGTGTTCTTTCAGGGCTGTTATAAAAATTAAACTTTAAAATTACTATATAAATAGAAAAATATAATATTAACACATTTTAATATAAAAGGGCAATGTTAATTGTCTTTTTCACAGGACAATCACAGGAGTCTCCATTCTGGTTTTCTCACTTCTAATCTTTATGTTATAAGACATTTGTAATATTTACTGATATAAATGTAAATTATTATTATTATTTCAAGGCAGGAGTGGGCCTAATCCTGGATCAAAATTTGATTTCTTGAGTCTTATGCTACCTAGAGTATGTGTAATATGTGTATCAAAAGATTCTGAAGTCAACTTGAATTTCTGATGCTAAAATTTATGCCCTTTTTCTTGGCTTTGGCCTCAGTACTTGTGGGCAATGGGTCATTTCTCACACTGTGGGGTAATTTGATTTATAGACTGTAAAGGCAGCCCATGCTATGCGCCTTCATGATTTTCTCTAAAGGGAGACTATTTGCTGTGTTCTCGGTGTTTACCTTTCAGTAGAAGCTGAGATTGATCCCATAACAGCCCCACCCTTCTCAGATCTCCCACACCCCGACCCTCACCATTTTTCTCGTGACCATAATCCCCCTGTCTTCCAAAATACTCTCAGAAGATGACCCCGCCTCCTGCCTCTCAGGGAGACAGGGGCCTCCAAGAGGGAAGTCCCTCATTCCCGTGGGTCTGCAAAGGCCCCGAGAGGAGCAGTGAGAGTGGCAGAGTGGCTGGAATGGTGCAGAGAAGGGAGAGGTCAGGAGGCCGGGGCCTCATAGGTCACAGGCAGGACTGTGGCCACAGCTCAGGGTGATGGGAGCCCTTGGGAGGTTTTGAGCAGAGAAGTACCATTTTCTGGCTTGTGGTTTACCAGGTCACACTGGCTGCTCTACTAAGAATGAAGGTGGCAGGAAGAGATCAGAGGCAAAAACAACGGATCCATCAGGAGGCTAGAGCAATAATCCAGGTGAGAGATGGATATCTCTAGTCCCATCCATATATCCAACTGCCTCCTGTACATACTTACTTGAATGTCCCACAGATAACTCAAAATCACCCAATCTCAAGCGAGACAGTCCCCCAACTGCCCCATTTTATGTCCCCTGTCTTAGTGGGCGAAGCTCTGTCTTCTGGGCTCCCTCAGCTTGGATGCCTCCTTGGTTCCTCCCTCTTCCTCACATCCAGTTAGCGACACGATCCTCTATTGATACCACTTCCTGGATATCATTCCATTCTGTGCCTTCTTCCTACTCCCGTGCCCACTGCCTTGGGTCCTTTCACAGGACAATTGCAGGAGTCTCCTTTCTGGTTTTCTCACTTCCAAAGGCAGATAACCTTCAACTCCACTCCATCATCCAGGCTCTCACCTGAGAGATCTTTCTATAACCTGAAAGTAACTGAACTCCTCTGAATCACTCTTGATCAAGCCCTGCCTGTGCGGTGAAACTTTGCTCATTATCACATCCACTCCCCAAACACAATCTTACTCTGAAAGCCTTTGAGGAATAACAGAACTTTCACAGAAGGTTTCACGGGGAGTGGAGGTGATGGTCACATCAACCAAGCTGAGCAAATTGTCCTAATAATCGCATGTAAACACCTAGCTCTGTTCCTCCGTTCCTCTTCCTACCCCTTGCAGGCTGCCTCAAATCCCCTCCATGCTGGTAGCAAACAATAGCAAACTTAGAAACCAGAGCTCCAGAGCCATTCCTTTCCTGCCTCCTCAGCTTCCCCATCCCCCAACCCGTGGTGGGGGGAGGGGGGGTGGGTTTCTGTGCATTGCAAATCAGATCAGGTTTAAGAAAACGGAACAAAATGCTTTGGTGGTTTTCTTCTTCTCCTCCCTTAAGACCAAATTTAGCCTGGCCCAGGAGTTCCGGTTTACCCTGCTCTGCCCTGACTCTTGCTTCCTACACGCCAGAAGTACTGAGTGAAGCCCTTAATCTCCAGGAAGAAGCCAAGTTCTCCCAGTATATACCTTAACGCGTTGCTGGTGTTTTCCCCAAATTCCTCTTCCCTCTGCTTATTCTTCAAAATGCCTCTCAGCTGTCCCATCATCCAGGATGCCTTCTCTTACCCCTAGCTGGGTTAGCGCCTTGAACCTGTGTAATTGTGGCTGCTACCCGTTCAATGTTAGCAACTTGGTGGTGGCTTTGGGTCTTAGACCCAGGTTTGTCTCTCTTCTAAGTTTTGTCCTTTTTTCTCACCTCCTGTCTTCACCCAAACTATGACCCTCACTCTGGCTAATCTAGGTTTCCTTGGAGGATTCTGGATATTTTCCTTCAAGGCTGCTGGCCCTCTTTTATAGCCTGTGAGAGCCCCTTCCCACCTCTTAAGCCTACCTGTCCAAGCCCACATCTTCTTTTGCTCCCTTAGTGAGTCCAGATGCAGAGAACGTCTGGCCTGGTCAACATTCATGTGCTGCAGTCCCCCCCGCCCAGGGTCCCGTGCTTTGCCTTTTTCCAGATCCTCAATGCCCTGTAAGTGGTGGCTTCACCAGGTTGAGTCTAAGAGTAGCTGCTGTCTCGCCCATCATTTGCTTCCTCTAGGGCTCCCTTCTCAAGCCACGTCCAAACTTCTTCAAAACCTCTCTATCTGCCTTCAGGGAGAGACGGAGCCCTGTCATGCACACTCCCAGATCTGTGCCTTCTAGTCCCTGGGGCAGCCCTTCGCTCTTTCTTGCAAACTCCAAGGATGTGTCCCCATGAGGAAGTCGCTTTTCATTTATGCTGCAAAATCCATGTTTAAATGTTGGGATAAAATATTCCATGGCAAGAGATACAAATGCTTTATAAAAGACTTCTGGAACAGTTTATGTCAGAAACAGCTTAAAATGTGCAGGGTGCATGGGTGACAAAGGATGTAAATTTCAAATAATACCTAGCCAGCAGCTAGTGCTGGAAACACCTGACTGGAGGGCAGATGTCTCTAGGAGTTAAGAAGAAAGCAACTTTCATTGAAGAATAGTATGGGTCATGGTATTTTCACACTTAAGTGGCATGATTTTTCTTCTTTCTCTGCTTCTGCCAAATGAAAGATAGAGAAGAAGGGAACTAGAGAGGGAACATTTCTCCATCTTTCTGAAGTTTCAATCTCATGGCTGAGAAAGAAGCCTGGAACGCAGAGAAGTCACAGCAGCTGTAGGACCTGGCTCAGAGAGGCTTTTGATGTCATGCTGTTCTGAATCCTCAGGCATGTTTCCCAGGCCTTGATGGGACTTAATTTCATGATAAAATATAAGGTGATTAGAAAGGGACTGTGACAATATCTCCTTTGCAGTTGTGGCCTCACTACCTCTTCCTCAGCTGTGGCCACTTACCTGGTTTAACCTGAGGACCCTGAGCTGCTCAAACCCTAGACTTGGTCCACCCTCAATAGGAAGTATGTAAGAATCCTCAGGTTAGGTTAGAAATTCTCCTTATGACCTTGTTGGCCTGTGCTTTATATTGCATCTGTCTGACCACCCACGGTTCTGACTTGTTGCCTATTCTGATCTCTGGGTCCTGCTTGTTCCTCAGTCTCTTCCAGGCACATCTGGATCTCTGCCTGCTCTGACCTTCAGTCCTTCTCATCACAGTGCCAAAGGTCAGGCTCTGCTGTAGTCAGTAGCAAAGATGGCCCAGAAATGCATTGGAAGACATTGGAATTGATTTATTAAATACCTTAATCAATGATTATGCCATTAATTTGTGCTACATTTAGCTGTTTAATATGTGTAATTAAAGAGAAGGATGGAAAATTTGTAGTCCAGGTCTCCATCTCAGTAAGCCTTGTGATCAAGGCACCCTACTGGCAGGTGTTAAGAGCCCCAAATCCAGGCTTTTGAATAATTCCTTACACAACCAATGTTTGGGGATATGGTTGACATCGCTTCCACCTCTTGTCCAATCCACTTACTCCACATTCCCCACAGCCTATGCTTTTCTCCCTGTTTTACATGTCTTCAATCTCTCCTCTTTTGTTTACTCACAGATCAGATTTCCTAAAATATCAACCCTCACCACCATTACTCCTTATCAACCTCAGCTTATGCAGACATTGCAGCCTAAGAGATGGAGCTGGGCTTTCCAGTCTGTGGTCAGGCCTTGTATGTGTACAAACCAATTACATCTATTTCTGATGTAGAAACCCAGCCTCCAAGAGCTTCAAGGAACCTCAGGATTTCCCTGGGCCCTGCTGTTTGTCCTTAGGCAACTATGGGTTCCAAATTTTTTTTTTTAAACAGAGGTGATTGAAATCCAGGAGGTTGAGTGGCTTGAGTGGTTGAGAGAGCAAAGCGTGGGATGACCAAAGGTCCTCTCCAAAGGAAGATATGCTCACACATCACGTGTTCATAGTTACTCAGGAGGCTGTGGATTTCCCACCCAGGATTCTGCCTTTGGCACTGGCCATCAGAAGGCAGCAAGGGTCTTGTTTGTCCAGACATTAATCTCAAAGCATGGTTAATACCCTGAAGGTACCAGCTTTCTTCATCAGCGTTTTTTCATCAGATTTATTGAACCCCTCTGAGCCACTGCTCTGGTCTACCATAACCCATAAATCTCTTCACTCCTGCCTTCTTGCCTTGGTTATGCAATTACCTTTGTGGTCTGAATGTCTGTCCCCAGCTCAGCAAATTTAGATCTGACATGTCTGGTTCAGGCTCTGCCTGGGAGTGTCTCCTGAACCAGCTTGGGCCACACTGCCTATTCCTGGCTCCAAATTCCCATAGCAGATCAGTCTGTCCCATAAGATCATTGTGCTGGGTGAGAGGGCTGTGCTGGGTGTGGAGCAAAGGAAAGCGTCATTAGTTTCTTAATGCTTTTGTAACAAATACCTTGGTGGTTTAAAATAACACAAATTTATTCTCTTAGAATTTTGGAAGTCAGAAGTCTAAAATCAAGGAATTGGTAGTGCTGTGCTCTTTCTAGAGGCTTTAGAGGAGAATCGATTTCCACTTTATGGAGGTCACCTGTAGAGGTAACCCTGAATTTGATTAACTTTTCCCCCAAAAGTTGAGTTTTAAATTGGAGGTCATTGGTACCTTGAGTTGACAGGTGTAATGTCCCCTTACCAAGGGGGAGTGAGGGCTCAGAAGCTAGGTTAAAATATAGATAAGTGAAGAATGTTATAGTATTACACACCTGACTTCCCTCATTGTTGTGACTTTTACAATATCTGCTACATGAACACTTCCAAACTGCCCTCCAGAAAGATTGTACTAATTGGTGCTTTCTGGAGTTATAAGTACCTGTTTCTTTTGGACCCTTGCCAACGATAATCACTATTATTATTTTTTCTTTATTTTTGGCAATTTAACAGGGGAAAATGACACGTCATTGTTTTATAATTAGCATTTATTGAATTATGAGTAAAGTTCAATATTTCTTTCATAGATATTTGAGGTTTTTGAGTATGGTAGGTATTTCCTAGTTTCTCTTTTCTGTTTCTAGAAAGCTTGGTAGATGTCTTTGTTATTGTCAGAGATGGCTACTTTTTTCCAGATTCTGCTTTCTCCCTCTTCCCTGGCAATAGGACTGTAGCACAGCACAGTGCCCTGCATTTCCCGGATTTTTTATGGGTAGGTATGGACATGTGATTAAATTCTCTCCAGTGGATGTGAGTGGAAGTGATGTGTGCCACTTCCGGTTCTGGTCCACAAACCCTCTCATGATGGCAACCAGAGTGTCATGGCGGCCATGAATTGGAGATGGTGAACTCTCTTGTCAGTATAGTGGAGGACCATCTGTCATGGACTATTTCATGAGCAAGATTTACCTTCTATTTTGTTTGAGCCATTGCAGTTTACTTTACACAGTTCTAACACATTTAAATCTTTATTTTTAATCAAGTTCTTCTCCCTCATTGGACTGTAAGCAGAGTCCTTGCTTAGTCATCTCTGTCACCTATGACATAGAGTAAGCTTTCAAGAAACATAACTTAAATGAATGAATGAGTGAATGATGTTTCCTTGAAAAGACTTTTGCTGCTTCTCCTAGTTCAGTTCTCAGAGAACTGTTTGTTCTCATTTCCAGGGAAAAAAGGGAAAACCATACATGTAAATTACATGTTGACACTCAAGGCAATTTCAGGACATATTTCCATTTATAAAACATGGTCTATTTGCTTACTTGGTAAGCCAGAGATGTCCTGATTGTACAGTCTCCTGACCTCTCAGATGATGATGAGGAGATGGCTCTGGATGATTGTTTATTGTGGTGTGACCATTACCACTTCAAACTGAGTTCATGTGAAACTTCAGGCCTCCTGCCTGGAGAAGAGTAATTTTTAATCCCACACTAGGAGTTAAATGGGCCCAGTGAGATCCAAAGAACTTAACAAATCCTCTGCTTTGTCACAGTGAAGACCTTTGCCTAATGCAAGGTCTTATCCTGTGGATTGCTTGGGGCCAGAAGATAGCCTGGTTAATCTAAGCTGCTCCTACCTCCCTACAGTGTTCACTGAACTGGGTTTTTTGTCTGTGAATAAAATGGACCAGATTTGGGTTGGTTGCCATGGTGACTGTATCAGGAGCCTTTGGGCTCTCTATCTTTTCTCTGCTGACAGCTCTTGTGCAATGAACCCCCTGTGGTATGTGGGTGTCTCCATCCACAAACTTATGCAATCACCTTCTCAAGAAGGTAAAGTTTGTTATGAAAAATGGGCCAGTTTGTAAAGGAAATGCATTCCTGGTTACCCCTTCTGAGACATGGCTCTCTGGTCACATGCAGTTTACCTAGATTATGATTTCAGGAACCATTATTGGTTAGCTTTCCAACCCAAATCCCCCTGGACCAGAAATGGTGGCCTCTAACTTCCTCATCTCCTTCAGCCAGGACCAATGCTTTTTGGTTTGGAATTTGTTATACCTTAGTAGGTTTGGAACTATAAGTCCAGTTACATGGAGGCAAATTCCTTCCTCTTGGGCCCGAGGGCAGCATCTCTGCATCTGTCCCAGGGTGAGAAATGTGGCTTAGTTCCTTGTCTTCTTCTCAAGGGTCAACCTGCTGTTTACGAAGGATACTTTGAAGGGGCCTCTGGAGCTCTTGGCTCAACCTTCTTGTCCTAATGGATGGCCTCACTCAAAATGATGGTCTGAAGAAGGTGGAATTGGCTCGCTGATGTAGGTTATGTGTCAAAAGAGATCTATTTAGTCTTCCCTTTCCAAACAGTAGCCATGTTTCTATATACCTGAATATCTATGTAACATTGATTAAATAGTAACCATTTATGTGCCATAGGCTATCTTAAATTCAATTCTCTTTTACACTTGGCATCTTGAATTCTGTATGTTCAAAACCAAACTTGGTCACCTCTGGTCTGGACTACAATAACAAACTAGCTGGTCCATACATATCCACTCATATTCCTCCAATGCATTCTCTACACAGCAGCCAGAGGGGCTTCTTAAAATTCATCCTGATCATGTCACAGGCTGAGAGCCTTCCAGGAGCCTCGCCCTGCTTCTGGGATGAGGATGTGGCTGGCAGGACCCCGACTCCCTTTGCAGTTTGTGTTGCTCACTCTCCCCCTTGTTCTCTGTGCTCTATCCACACTGGCCTGCTTTTGGTTAATCTCTTCCAGGGGTTTGCTTCTGTCACAGGGCTTTTGCCCAGGATTCTCCCTGTTGGATTCTCTTGCTTCTTTCTTTATTTAGTTTACTGTTAGACATCTTTCAGATCTCAGCCTAAGAGTTTCTTATCAGGGATACCTTCCCTGACCCCGTAGACTAGGCCATGTTCCCCTATTAGATGCTCTCATGGCATTTAGGTTTACATGGTTCCCTCAGAGGGCTCATCTCTGAAAGTAATTACACTAATTGTGTGATTATTTCCTCTATGTCCATCTCCCTTACTAGACTATGAGGTCCACAAGAACAGGGTCTGGGTCTGTGATTGTTCATCATTGTATCTCTCTACCCAGTACCATGCCTGGAATACAGTAGGGGCTCAGTAAATGTTTCTTGAATGAATACACTAATCCTCACAATCACTGGCAGAGTACAGATTATTATATTTACTTTACAGATGAACAAATTTAGGGCAAAATCTCTCAATCTCCATTGACTGTTGTTTAAAAGTTCTAAAAAGTTTAAAATCTGATGTTAAATCCCAAGGACCAATATTTAATCATTGCTATTTCCATTGTGTTTATAAGACTCAAAGGGGTCTGGAGGGATTCAGGGACCTCTAAGAGGCAGTCACAGCTGCCGCCACGGATTGGGAGCATTTGCAAATGTTCACAGGGAGGTCATCAGAGGTTAAGGAGATCTAACCTTCTCCTCCAGGAAAGCAGAAAGTTTCAACCCCTCTGCCTGATCCTGTACCTCATTATATAAAACACACCTCCCTCATTCATCTACATCCTTCACTCCTGCCTCCCAACATTTTTCAGTGAGAGTAGGTACCCCTCCTCCAAGCTCCAATGGTACCCTGTGGTTATTGTTGTCTGAGCACTTTAACTACAGTTACTTTTTCATGATGCTTTTATTACATTTACTTTTGTGACTCTCCTACTATTCTGCAAACTTCCCTTTTCATACCCACATTTCTGTGACTCAGCTCCTGGTACACAGTGCTTGGCCTGGATCTTAGAGGTTCTTTACCCCCAGTGCACATTTGATTCCCATGAGTAATGGTTAATGTGTCCCAGAGCCTGGGCTCTGAGTCAGCTGGTTTGGGGTTGGGCCCAGATGTTGGAAATTTTTTAAATCCCACAGATGATTGTGATGTGCAGCCAAGTTTGTGAATCTCTGGGCTAGATACTCAAAACAATTTATTGCAGTGAACTAACTGGAATCATCTTCGTGTGTGTGTGTGTGTGTGTGTGTGTGTGTGTGTGTGTGTGGCATTGGGTCTAGGGGAGAATTGGCCTTGGCCCTGGTAAACTCCTGTGCTGCTCCCCTCTCTCCCAGTGAACCTTGTGGATTCTGAGGATTAGGATAGACTTGGGGGGTTGGAGGGCTTCCAGGGACAAAGCTGAGGGCCATCATGGTTGTTAACAGAGACCTATTCCCCAGCTCTAACTCTGTGCTGAGCACAAGGGCAGCGAGTCAGCAATTTATCTGCTTTCTACTGACAAATGTAGTAACAGGAACATTTTTCCTGATTCTGCATGCTATTTGGAGGTCCAAATCAATTAATTTTTCTTGGGTTTTTCAGCTGGTGCATTGATTTTTATTCACTTATTAATTCATTTACTCCCTCAATAAGTATTGATTGATTATGGGTGTCTGAGGGTCACATGAAGGAAAGGTTATACAGGTGCTCTGAAGAGCTTAAAATCTAGCTGGGTAGATGGTATATGTATATCAGACATCAGTGCTGTACATTTCTTTTTATTCTTTTTTTTTTTAATCTACTCTTTGGAATTTATTTTATTTTTGGCTGCGTTGGGTCTGCTGTTGTGCGTGGGCTTTCTCTAGTTGTGGCGAGTGGGGCTACTCTTCGTTGCAGTGCACAGGCTTCTCATTGCGGTGGCTTGTTGGGGAGCACAGGCTCTAGGCACACGGGCTTCAGTAGTTGTGGCATGTGGGCTCAGTAGTTGTGGCATGTGGGCTCAGTAGTTGTGGCTTGTGGGCTCTAGAGCACAGGCTCAGTAGTTGTGGCACACAGGCTTAGTTGCTCCATGGTATGTGGGATCTTCCCAGGACTAGGGATCGAACCCGTGTCTTCTGCATCGGCAGGCGGATTCTGAACCACTGCGCTAACAGGGAAGCCCCAGTGCTGTACATTGTGCCACTAAGAGGGTGGGCATTTGAGCAGGACAAGCTGGTTGATTGCCTGGCCCACTATTTATTAGTTGTGGACCCTGGGAAAGTTGCTTTACCTCCCTAAAGACTTAGTTTCCTCATATAAACATTTCTTGAATAATAAAAACTACCTCATAGGGCTGCTGGGAGGATTAAATGAGGTCATTCCTGTAAAGCATTTAGCATAGTGCCTGGTACATAGTAAAACTTCAGGTGCATGTTAGCTGTTATTATAAAAAAGATAGCAACCTGGGTTAGCAAATGAGTGAGATTGAGAGTGAAGGATATAGAAGAATTTAGAGAAGGTCGAGGTTGATGTAGTTATGGGGAGTTGAGAAAGAAAGCCTTAAGAAGGTAGAAATTAAGCTGGTTCTTGGGATGGGTGTAACCTGGAAAAGTAGTGAGAAGTAAAGACTTGCTGTGTGTGTGGGTTTGGGGGGGAGGGGGGGAGGTCTGTCCAGGGGTGAGTACACTTGTTATTTGAAACGTGGCAAAAGAGTTCATCAGCCTGCACACTCCCCTCTGCTCCTGGGCTGCTTGGGAGGCTGATATATTAATTGGTTGTGTCTGCTAGTCCCCTTCTAACCCTGTATTCAGCAAGTGTGATAATTTATCGTTGCGGACCAAACGTTCCAAAATGCCAGTCGCAGAGCTGGGAAAGCTAACGTTAGCATAAGTGTCCTGGGTATTAGAACTTCAAGTGAAATTCTAGATTCTGAGATCAGGTTAAGACCACTTTGGCCCTTTAACTGCAGTTAACATTTTCCTTGAAAAATCCCAACCTTTAAAAGCTTCTATTTGACAACCAGCTTGCCAATATTTATGTTCCACTTCATTAGCATCACCAGGGCTGACTCTCCACTTTCAAAGATATGCATTTAGCTGGAAGAAATCACTGCTGTTTGCTCATTTCACGTGCTCATACAAGTACACGCACACACGTGTGCACGCACACACACGCACACACACACACACGCACACTGCTACACGGCATGCCCCTCATCTGTGTGTACACGTACTTCGTCCCTTGGGAAAGTCCTGAGTGACGTCTTTTCTGTGTTTGACTTTATCGTCTCTATTTCCTTCAAGTCTTTTCTTTTTCCTTATTCAGCTATGAGCATTCTGAAGAACTGAAGGGCAATATATTATGATGCTTTAATGTTTGTTTCCAGGGCTAATTTTTTTTTTTTTTTTCCTGCGGTACGTGGGCCGCTCACTGTTGTGGCCTCTCCCGTTGCGGAGCACAGGCTCCGGACGCGCAGGCTCAGCGGCCATGGCTCACGGGCCCAGCCGCTCCGCGGCATGTGGGATCTTCCCGGACCGGGGCACGAACCCGTGTCCCCTGCCTCGGCAGGCAGACTCTCAACCACTGCGCCACCAGGGAAGCCCCAGGGCTAATTATTTTAAGTATGTTTTGCTGTGATAAGATCCCTAATAAATATTCCAAATATTTTAGCATTAGGACTGCTGGTTTTGCCTTGTACCTCAAAGATACAGACATGGACTTTGAGGACCATGAGGGAAAATAAACAAATAAGAACCACATTTTAAAAATTCAATCGATTTAAACTTAAAAAAAAAAAAAGAACTTCATTTTAACCCAGGTCCATGGACTACTGGTTTTAAAAATGTCAACTTTATTAAAACAAGATACCAAATATGAATTTGGGTCTGCTCCTTCTACTGACTCAGAGCCCGTCAGAAAATACACATTTAATTAGGTCAGTAATTCTTAATCCTTTTAAGGGGTATGTGTGAATGGGTGGGTAGTCTTTAAGAATCTGATGAAAGCTAGAGATGCCTTCTTCAGAAAAATGCATGTAAACACATTACATCCATTTTCTTCCTACAATCTAGTTTGCTGCATTGCAAACATATCTTTCACATAGTTATAATGTTAAAACAATACTTTAAAAAGACATGATCCTCTTAATCTCATTTTGCATGCAAAAATTAATAGCCACTTCCTAAAAAATCTTAGTAAGCTAAAATGTGCAAATATAAGTAAAATGTAATTTAGTTCCGAAGTGAGTTTCATAAGAAGATTGCTGAAGTTTGGTTAGAATGAGATTGAAATTAGAGTGTGGGTTTTCTTTATGTGATAAT
The DNA here is from genome assembly GCF_963455315.2 of Globicephala melas. Taxonomy (NCBI): domain Eukaryota; kingdom Metazoa; phylum Chordata; class Mammalia; order Artiodactyla; family Delphinidae; genus Globicephala; species Globicephala melas. Next base: position 127,749,884 of record NC_083317.1, on the reverse strand, counting down.
GCAAATATCTTTCACAAACCATCAGTTTAGACTTTTCATTTTTGTGGTAACAAGGATAGCAAATTCTAACTTGCAACGGTATTTGCTAGCAAAAGAGAGTTTTCACAGATTATTCTGGTAGGCTTGTGTCAAGGAACACAGAATTCTCTGAAACACTGTGAGTTGAATTCTTGCAAGATTATTTTCTTTGCCTTCAATTCAATGAGGTCAACTTTGTCAACGTCTGAATCATAAATTTTGTCTTTGTCATTAAGGAAAAGAATCAGGATGATATATTTCAATTTTAAGGTCAACCAACAGAAATATTCTTCAAGGGTTTCTTTGTCTGCCCATTTGCACCTGCACAAGAGTCAGCAAAGCCTTTTCACTCTTGGCTCTGACCTCCTGCTGTCCTTTCCCCAACAATGCAAGGAACACATAGCTGTCTTTCTCCAAACACCTCTTCCACAATGGTAGCCTGGTCAGGAGACTTGAAATTTTTTTCAGTAGCATTTATAATGGTGTCTGCTGGATGTTGAGTCAAGAGTTATGGCTCATTCAGATGGCCACAGATGTCAGTCAAGTCACTCAAGTCATGAATGAACTCTTCGGTGTCAAATCAGTCTGACAATGGGCTTTGCTAGTCACTTAAGAAAGGTAAAGCTTTCTGCCTGAAGTTAATCAATTGCTTCAAAACTTGTACTTTAGAAAGCAAGTGAACTTCAGCATTTAATTTCTTGACAAATCCTATTGTTAAGGCATGATTCAAGGTTCTGACTCTTAAGTTGAAGCGGACATGACTTATTTTAGAATTATTGTCTACATGACGTGGATGTAGAAAACAAGAAGTTAGTCTGATGTGCGGAGTTTCTTTTTCAGCAACATGGGAAACCTGGAGGCTTTGTGAAACAGCAATGTGTCCATCTTTACCCATGGCACCAAAATTTTTCTCCCAACATTTTTCTTGGCAAAGAAATTTTTCATTATTTCAAAGTTGCCCTAAGCATCTGATGCTTCCGAGAGGGGCTTGCCGAATGAACATCTGCATGTATGTAATAGGAAAACAAGGAGCTGGCTCCACTGATAACAGTTCATGCATTCATTCAATTGCATGATGAAGGGAACTTGGCTGGCTCAGTGTCCCCTGAGACCTTCTCAAACAGAAGAAAATCTGATGACTCTAGGTAAGGGCAACACTTCTTGACAAAGGCACTACTTCAGTGTTTTTTCTCTTCTCAGACTCCAAATCCACTTGACTGCTTTAGGGTAAATCACCCCAAGGTCTGCCCAGTTGCAAAGCTTATCATGAGATAAGCATTGTTGTAGGATGCTCTAAGTCTGAGCTATTGAGTTGGTGTAAATTTCTCTAGTTTTTTTGAGTTGACCTACCTTCTCATGAAAGCGATCCATTCTGAACCAGGCATTCCCACAATAGACAGATGCCAATTGTTCCTTTGATTTTGCTAGTTTTTATGCTTCCACTGAGCGAGAAACTCGCTGTGCAAGAGGGACCATGTTTTGGTGTCCATTACGTTTAGGATGAAACCCAAGGAAACACATTTTCTTCCACTTTATTTTCTTTGATGTTTTCCTACCTAAGCCAGGCCATGTACTAAGGATTGATGCTCATAATCATAATAGAAGCTTACATCTAAAATATATATCAACAGGAAAGAACTTCAATGAAGATGACTATTTGTTACCTGATGAAGTATAGTAATATCCATGCCACTCTATACTTGTGCGGTATGAAACAATTTCTTCAGAACAAAATTTGACAACAATTAGTTTTTTCCATAGAGACAATTTTCAAACTATTCAGAAGGAGCTCAAATATGACAAATCTCTTCTCCGTTTCACTAATTCTTTAAAATCCATTCAAAGACCCATGAACTCTTAATCTAGAGAAAGACCAGTTTTGCTGAGAAAATTCCAAATAGGGTGAAACTAAAGCAAGAAGTAGAAGTATACTGCTTCCATTATGGTTAGAATAAAACCGAGGAATTCACTTTTAGTGCCTCAAACTCAATGAATTGGTCCATCTTTGGCCCTTCTGCTCCTAATAAGTTCCTCATGGAAATATATGCATACCTCTCTAAAGCATTTTCTAGGTTCTGTTGAATTTTCATCTGACTCCTGGACTAGATTGGGAATTTTTTGAGGGCAGGAACAAAAATTTTTTCCATACTTTTAGGAGTAACATTTTGCATGGTACTTGGCACATAGTGAGTTCCTGTAAATTGTTGAGGAGTGAGTAACCCTCAAATGTTCTCAGATTAATCATTTAACAATATAATTTAGATCCTCCTAAGGATACAGTTTATCTCCAGTACCTGATGTATCACAGTTATAAACTGTGCTTGCTTTTGGCCTTTTGTCTAGGGTTAATTAGTCTCACCACTTTGGATGTATTAAGATTCCATTTTTTTCTGAGAATGTCTTTATTTAACCTTAGGTTTTTTTAAGCAAAGTATTTCTTTATTGAAATATAGTTGATCTACAATGTTGTATTAGTTACTGCTGTACAGCCAAGTGATTCAGTTATACATATATATACATTCTTTTTTATATTCTTTTCCATTATATTTTATCATAGGATATTGAGATATTGAATATAGTTCTCTGTGCTTTAAAGTAGGACTTTGTTGTTTATCCATTCTATACATAACAGCTTACATCTGCTAACCCCAACCTCTCACTCTATTCCTCCCCCCTTCTCCTCCCCCTTGGCAACCACCAGTCTGTTCTCTATGTCCATGATTCTGTTTCTGTTTCATAGATAGGTTCATTTGTGTCATGTTTTCTCTTCCACATATAAGTGATATCATATGGTATATGTCTTTCTCTTTCTGACTTACTTCACTTAGTACGATAATCTCTATTTGCATTAAGACTGTGTAATTAGAGCTGCAATCCCTCCTAAGAAAGACAGCCAGGGTTAGTCATACGTGATGCCTCATGAGGAGATAGTTGTTAAATGTGTAGGCATTTTTGCCAGGCCCTCAGGGTTCAAAAGTGCGAGGGATCTTGCCTGGTCCAGAACATACAAGGAGGGACTTTATCATCTGTGCTCTGATTGTTACGAGATGCCTAGTGCCCAGGCCCTCGTGCCTCCTTACAGGCAGGAGTCTCAGCTGCTTCCCAGGCCGGTGCTCTCCACAGAAACACCTCAGCCCTGGCCAACCTCTTTTAGCTCTGCCTGGCGGCCAGGCCAGGTTCTAACACGAGGGCAGGCGCTGGGCTGAGGCTCTCAGCAGCACTGAGTGCCCAGTGGAGGCCTCTGCAGCCGGGTGAGCGGGGGAGGGTGATCCTACAAACCGGAAAGGCTCTTCCCTGAGACTGCTTTCTCTCTGGCTGTGATATCAGACCATTAACACTTTCATCGCATATTTCACACGCTTAGTGAAGTATCTTTTGATCATTTTCTTACAACAATCATGTTAACATATTACTCAGAATACTCAGAAAGATGTGACTTTGGGGGAATGTGTTCTGGCACCATGCAGTCCCTGCCCCTGCCACTAGTGGGTGCTCTGACTGTTCCTTCTTGCCACCCCCAGGGGCAGCAGCTTCTTTACCCTTGTCCCCTGGAGAGATGAGCCTAATCTCTTCAGAGTTTCAGCTTTCAGAACAAAAGCCAGGAGCAGGGTCTTTTCAGCTGGCTTCAGCTTTCTGCCCTGTAACACAAACACTCATGAGACGAGAGAACACAGAAACAGCCTTTTCTTGTGGAATGAGGAGGAAAGATACAATGAGAACAAATCACAGATGAAAAGCTCAATAACTTTCCTGCCACACACTCTTGTTGAATATCCCTAATTGAACATCAGATATTCCCCCAAAGTCTAGGACGTCAGGAATCACTCAGTGTTAGCTCCATACTGTACATTTTCACAATCAGGACTCTTAGTAAGTAATTTTCTTTCTTTCTATTTTTTTTTTACCACATTTTAAATATGCAGGGACTAAATAATGTTAGAAAGCATTTCCCTTCTATTTGAAATACCATTACTAAAGAAAAATATGAAACATCAGTGGGAAGGCAGATGCTAACTTCCCTAAAATGTAACTTTTAGAGTCCTACCTGATTTATTCTAATTTTAGTTACTAAATAATTGACAGTATTCTGGATCATAATCCTAAATTTACATTCAAAACATACACAGAGATTCTATTCCTTTTAAAAGTGTCAAGCTGGCTATATTTAAACCAGAAAAGGATTAACTACTTGCAATACTTTTATTACAGTGAAGTGTTTGGAAGGATACATATTTCTCTTTAATTTCCATGAATTCCTGTGGGATGGACTGTCTCAACCACAGAAGCTAGATGTTGGCCCCAGACTATAAGCCCATGACAAAATGTATCCCCTGGGATCATTGCTTTTACAGTAAGTTCTCTACATACGAATGAGTTCCATTCCAAGAACATGTTCATAAGCCCAATTTGTTCATAAGTCCAACAAAGTTAGCCTAGGTACCCAACTAACACAATCGGCTATATAGTACTGTACTGTAATAGGTTTATAATACTTTTCACACAAGTAATACATAAAAAGCAAACAAACACAAAAATAAAGAAAACATTTTTAATCTTACGGTACAGTACCTTGAAAAGTACAATTGTACAATACAACAGCTGGCATACAGGGACTGGCATCGAGTGAACAGGCAAGAAGAGTTACTGACTGGAGGAGGGAGAGGAGGTGGGAGATGGTAGAGCTGAAGGATCCTCAGCAATAGGAGACGGAGGGCGAGATGCAGTTTCACTCACGCCTGATGCAGATGGCACAGGTTCTGGTTCCTTGCCGGATTCAATTCCATCTACCCTCTTGAAAAAAACGATCCAGTGATGTCTGGGTAGTAGCTCTTTTTTTCTTATCATACCAGTACCAGCTACATCACTGCTGTTTTTACACTTGCTTCCAGACATCCTGGGCTTGAAATAAAGATACTGTACTGCTGTACCCTATACAGTACTGTACAGTAAAGTACACAAAAGCACAGTCACCTGTAGAAGATGCATGCACATGACAGTGTACGCCAGACACATGAACTAACTTACACGATTGCACGTGAGAACACACGTTCGCATCTTTGAAAGTTTGCAACTTGAAGGTTCGTATGTAGGGGACTTACTGTATTTTGGCAGGAAGGGTGCTTGTCTGATGAGGGCACACCTAGAAGGTAAAGAGGAGCTGCAGGAATGGAGGATGGAGTTGCCCACGCGGGGAGCGGATCACTGGAGTGTGACCTCAGTGCCTCCCACCATCTACATCAGACCAATGTGATTCCGGGCACACACATTTCATGGGCATCTGAGTGACAGATTTGAAACAGTGCAACATAGAGACTCCAATTTCACTTTATGCACAAACTGTAAAGCAATGCAACTCCCCCAAATGAAAAGCAGCAACAGTCCAAGCCCATCATGGACTGGAGGACCCAGGTGATTGTGAAATGAACTGTGTGTTTGCTGCCACAGGGCGGCGCCATCTTAGCTGATGTCCGGCGTCAGCACTTCGCGACCATTCCGTTGTTTACAGGCACCTGAACTTCCCTGAGTGATTTTTGGTGGCTATTGTTCTGTTATTTTAACATTCAGTTATTATCATTTAGCAAAGTCATCCAAGCATTCATCAGGTGATGTTTGTACAAGTGATGAAAAACGTACCAAAAAGACCAATAACTTTGGAATAGAAGTTAGAGGTGATAAAATACGACCAGGAAGCGCCAACAACTGCCATGATATTGCTATTAATGTAAGAACAAGCCCTCTGTGAAATATTAGAGCTAATGCTGAGAAAATAAAAAGCAGCATTAGAGCACATCATTCTACAATGTTCGTGGATTTATGTGCTCCCACAATACATCTCTCATTTTACATTTATTTCTAAGAGGAATTAGTCTGGAATTATCAGACATCTTCAAGAGCTTATCTCTGGCATAAACCTGTGATCTTGTGTTTGTTTACTGTTTTTCCCTTCTCCTATCATGCGGTTTCACCTCTCATCCCAGTGACCAGCAAGGTGCCTGAAATACAGCAGGGGCTTGGTCAAGGTCTGTGGAATAAATGAGAAATAACTAACATGGATATTTTTCACATACCCAGAAACTGGTTAGTACTACACATGCACTATCTCCATTAATGCTCAAGCAACCCTAAGAAGTGAGCATTATCATCCATGGTTTTACAGGTGAGGAAAGCAGACTCGAAGAGATTAAATAACATGGCCAAAGTCACATCACTAGTGATAGGTAGAGCTAACTCTGAAAGTCACACTAGCTTATACTACCTTGCAAACGAACTGGAGGGGGAAAAGGTTGTAATTAAAACCATAACTGACTTCTACAGCACAAGTGATTTCTAGAGGCTATCAAGCAACCTTTGGGCAGCTAACTGCGTGGTGACTCTTTCTGATTAGCTGATGAGCAAAGGTAGACCTGGAGACAAGTTTGAAAATAAAGGCTGGAGAGAAGTGTGGTCCCCAGTCCAGCAGCATCAACATCACTCAGGAACTTGTTTATAAATACAACTTCTCCGGCCCTATCCCAGACCTACTCAACCAGGAATTCTGGGATGAAGACAAGAAATCTGTGTTTTATAAGATCTCCAGTTGATTCTGACACATGATCAAGTTTGAGAGCTACTGACCTACACAATAGAAAGAAAAGTACCATGTTTGGACATGAAATTCCTGGGGACATTTGGAGAGGAAGGCAGTGATGAGGGGAAAATGTTGAGGGTGAAAGTGGAGAGACGGAAATCTGAATCTGAAGACATCCAGATCTCTGGATGCGGTGAGGTGGCCAGGATGGGAGCCTGAAAGGAATAGAGATGTCTGAAATTTCATTTCTAGTTCTGCAGTATATCACCGTAGTTTGCTCAAACACTTAGTAATGTCTGATTCACAGACAAAGACTTATGTGAATGGTTTTTTTTTTTGAAACATCAGAGAAAGAGGTTGACTTCTATTCTCTATTAGCACGTGCTAGTTGGAGACATGACCCACTGACAAAACTAATTCAGCAAAAACAGAAGCACAGAGCCAGGAAAGACTATAAGAAGATAGACTGTGCGGAATTTCAGGAAATCTTAAGGAGGACGTTGGAACCACTCTTATTTGGCTGTTAAGGGTTGTGTTGATCCCCCCTAGCATGAGTCAGAGAATGAGCTAATAAACTGGCATACTGACTGGAGGAGGGAGAGGAGGTGGGAGATGGTAGAGCTGAAGGATCGTCAGCTCTGAGGTTCTGGTCCTTGTATTTCTGGGGCTGGGACATGTGCTGGTGCCCAAGTGTTAACTCCTAACTCTCAGGATTGCTCAGTAACTAACCAGTTTGTATGGAATTATGGAGTGTCAGCATTTGTATAATCTTCAGTAATTGGTAGGCATACTTGGTCTGGTTATCTAATGTTGCAAAGTAAGCCACTCTAAAACCAAGTGGCTTAAAACAAGGACAACATTTATTTTATTCATGAATCTGCAATTAAAGCAGGAGTTGGCAGGGATAACTGTTTTCTTCTCCACCTGGCATCAGTTGGGGAAGCTTGAAGAAATGAGTTGGCATCATCTGAAGGCACACTCATATCTGGTGGTTGATGCTGGCTGTTGACTGTGATCTTAGCTGGGTCTGTCAGCCACAACACCTATACATAACCTCTCCATGTAGCCTGGGATTCCTTACAACATGGTAGCTGGATTCCAAGATTGAGAATCCTGGATAGAGGGATCCGATAAGAAGCCATATTTTCATCTATGACCTTGTCTTAGAGGTCATGCAGTGTCACTTCTGCCAGATATTCTATTGGTTGAGGCAATAGTGGCTTGTCTAATTTCAAGGAGAGGGAAAGTCTTCATTTCTTGATGGGGGTGTGGCAAGGTTCAAGAAGAGCATGTGGGACCAATAATATTGATAAGGTCATTTTCTGGGGGGATGGCAGGGGAATATAACCCTTTCATCTCAAGAGAAAATGACTTTCGAGGAGGCTCAGGCTCTGTGCAGTTTGCAGGTAGGTGGGCGTGAGGCGAAATAGTGGCCCGAAATCCAACTTTTTCAGTCTGCACCTGAGAAATCAAAAAGAAATCTAAGAAGTTCAGTCTGGCTGAACTGCCACACTGGGGTACCCTGTACTCCCATGGGTTTTCAGGGCTACAAATGTGTGAGTGTGCACTGTGGACCAGATACGGGTGGCTGATGAAAAACAGTTGGCAGGAGGTTGCTTTTTGTCCTATGCTCTAGGATGGGTGGGATGATGACCCTCTGCAGACAGGGGCTGGAGATGAATAACCACATTCCTGGGGGCTGCAGCCAGTGTCAGTGGTAAACTAGAAGAGACAAGGGCTCCTCTGTTCCCAAAATCTTTGTGGAAAACAGACACACACGCACACGTGCACTTTTTTTTTTTTTTTTGGGCAGATGAGGAACGAGCTCAGTTGTGTGTCTGGGCTGGGGAAGTTCTGAGCAGAGTCTACATGTGAGGTCACAGGAGCCCAGAAGGGAGGGGTGGTCCTGAGAACGTGAGACACTGGAATCCATGGGAAGGGCTTTAGACTTCCAAAGGCTATGGCTTTGCAGGGTGGAGCTCAGGTTAATTTTACTTAAATCTCAAGGGAGAGGGACGTCCCAGCTGACTCTATATTTCAAGAGAGTGTTCAATATAAGTAACATGGTGAATCAGGGTGCTTTTTCAACGATGGTGGGGAATTTGTCTCGAAATAGCTATGTCTCCTGTTTCCTCAGATTAAGCTAAACATTTATTGAATGTCTATTCACTCTGGGTACTGTGTGAAGTCCTTTATATTATTTCATTTGATATTCATAAAAACCATATGAAGAGGTTCCTGCAAGTATCTTCTTTTTTTACAGATGAGGAAATAGACTTGCCCAGAGTCAAAGGGCTGGAATAGGATGAATTCAAACTGAGGTCCTCAGACTCTCAGGCTCTCATTTCTTATAAATGCCACTTTAGCTATCATAAACCTATGAGAGGAAGGGTAGGTGAGTGGATGCCCAGCGGTACAAATGAACACAAATTCAGAACCATTTGAGAGGGATAGGTTTGTCTAGAAATGATGACGAGAGAAATTAGAGGAGCAAAGGCAAGGTAAAAAGAGGAGAAGAGAGATAGGGTCTGGGTACTTGCTCTGCCATCCTGTTTGCCCTTCATGGTGTCATAGTGTGTATCAATATGCTGATTGGTAGCCTGCTCCATATCAGGAATATGGCCAGTAGATTTCTTGTGCTTCCCTAGAGAGTTGTGTCGAGAAGGATTCTGAGGCTCAGTTCTGGCTCCATGCTAGAGTTCTGTTATTAGTGAGTGGTGTCTGCCACAGGTAAGGTAGACAGAACTGGGGGTCAGAAGTGCTGCTTATATGTCCCTCCCAAATATAAACAGCAGCCTTGCTTTTCAGCTTTCCTTTCTCCAAGCAAAATTAGCTCCATGTCGTTTTACCTTTTACCCAGAAATCTTTGTAGCCTTTTGGGGTTATTTTTATTTCTCATCCATTCTCGTACCATAACAATGTCAAGGTCTTCATGCCTAGTTACAAGCAAGAATGACATGTTCATCTGTTTCTTGGGGGAAAGGGCCACCTGAGTGAAGAATCAGGAAACAGACCCACCCACCTTGTGCTCATCATAGCAGCTCTCACCATGGCTGGGCTCCACCATATAGCCTTCTTCCTGCCTTCTGAAGGGTCTGCTCTTCAGAGCCTGTCTATTTCTTATAGTACATTGACACTAATTGGTTCTGGGAATATTTAAGAATCTTTCAAAATCCCTTACAGTGATGGCAAATGCCCTGGGGTGTTGCAAATTCAGAGTTGGGGATTATTGTTGAAAAGCTAAAGCTCTGACTGTGTCCATAACAACCAGGGGAAAAGTATTGCTTTGCTTGTCTTGTCTGTTGAATAGCTGATGGTGGTTATTTTTGCATCAGATAGAGTAAGTAGATCAGACAGATAGCAAGCAGGCAGACAGATGGTGCTTGTGTTTACATGACACCAAAATATTTGTCTTAAAGACAATGTTCTGGAACTACAGAATTGAGCCTGACTGGTTTTATATATTTCCCTGATTTAGCTGTTTAGCTCAGCCTCAGACAGGCAGTTTAGAGTGGTGAGGAGAGCATGGGCTTTGGAACAGATGGAGCTGCACTGGAATCTTGCTTCTGTTCCTTGCCAGCTCTGTGACTTGGTGTCTTAATTTAGAAGATGAGATCAGTGGTGTGCTGATACTCATTTGCACTTTGAGTATGTAAATGTGAATGTGAAGGGTAGAGGACAATGTATATAAAACCACGTGCTGAATACTCAGTAAATGCTAGTTCTCCATCTGCTTTCTCTTCTCCTGCAGCAGAAGAGAAGTGTACTGGTAGCAGTGGCCACCATAATTACATATGTGGGGAACAGAGTTCCTAAGAGCCCAGACATGGTGGAGGACAGAAAGTGAATTGGAGACAGAGGCAATTCCTGTGGAAATACAACAAGTTATTTGAATCTTGGCCCCTAATCCAGAGAGCCTGGGTGTCCAGGTAAGGCATGGGGTAGAATACCTCAAGGTTTAAATCTACTCATCCAAAGAGGGAAGGCTACCTCTCTCCTCACAGCCAAGGAAGGACAAGAATAAAGAAGGAGAACCAGAGACTTCCCTGGTGGTCCAGTGGTTAAGACTCTGGGGGCATGGGTTCGATCCCTGGTCGGGGAACTAAGATCCTGCATGCTGTGTGGTGTGGCCAAAAAAAAAAAAAAGAAGGAGAACCAGATTGTGTGGACCAAAGTGAGACAAACCACGGCAGAGGTGGGACCTGGAGGAGGAAGAAACGCCATAAGCTTCAGCTTCTCCACATTCTATGCCAAGAAGGAAATAGCAGGATCTTCAGGTCTGGAAGTCCAGAAAGAATGTGTGTCTTCCTACAGGCTGAAGGAAAAAGAAAAGCTGGAGGTCACAGAGAAAGATCTGATCAGGAAAGAAGCCGTCTTTAGGGTTTAAGAAAGGAAGCAAATGCAAGTGGCAAGTGTAGTAGTCGCAAGTTGCCAGTTATGGCTGCAAATCTTAGTCTCAAAATCATCAACGATTTCTTGTATCTTTGTGATAATTCTTCACCGTGTGTGTGTGTGTGTGTGTGTATCTCAGACACTTTGTTAGTTTTCCAGGGCTGTCATAACAAAGTACCACAAATAATTGGAGGTTTAAAACATGGAAATGTACTGTCTTATGGTTCTGGAGGCTAGAAGTCCAAGATCAAGGTGTGGGGAGGGCCATGCACTCTCTGAAAACTTGTGAGGGAGAACTCTTCCTTGTCTCTCCCTAGCATCTAGTGTTTGCCAGCAATCCTGGCATTCCTTGGCTTACAGCTGAATCAGTCTCTATCTCTGTTGTCGCATGGCATTCTCCCTGTGTGTTTGTGTCCATGTTTCTCTCTTAAGGACATCAGTCACATTGGATGGGAGCCCACCCTAACGACCTCATCTTAAATTGATTACATCAGCAAAGTCCCGATTTCCAAAGAAGGTCACATTCACAGATACTGGGGTTAGGACTATAACATATCTTTTTGGGGGGACACAATTCAACCCAAAACACACCCTTTAGAGTCTAATGAAAACTATGGTCTTGCTACAGAAAACACACATGTGTACAGAATATAACATTTTGCAAATGATTTTAAGGAGTTCACAGACCTCTGAAGCCTGTTGTGGACTCTAGGACTCGCTACCCAAAGTGTGATCCAGCAGTGTCCGCACCCAGGAGCTTTTTAGAAATGCAAACTTGCAGGCCCCAGCCCAGACCTGCTGCGTCAGAATCCACATTAGGATGAGGTTCCTCAAGTGATGTGTGTGTACCTGGGAGTCTGATACACCCTGCCCTGGGGATCCGCATGCATCCCGCAGATGAAGAACCCCTTCTCTCTCTTTCTCTCTCTCTCGTCCCATCCCTGGTTTCTAGCTGGTAGAATCAGGCTCACCTGCCCAATCTTGTTCCCCACCATTCAACACACCTGCTTCCACCACAGCCGGGTGTGTTCTCTCTGTGCCGTTAACCAGATCCATTCCCTCCTTCCTTGCAGGGGGCATCTTGTTATCACTAGCAAGTATCCCCTAGCACCTACATGACACAAGACAGAATGCTGTCATCATTTATTTGACCAAATTTTATTGAGCAACTACTGTGTGCTGGGCCCTATATAAGGAAGCATAGTCTGTAGTCCAGCTCTCTCTCCTCTTTCCAGGTTAACCTGCTTGTTCTTCAGGGTCCACACTAAGGGTCACCCCCACTCTTCCTGAGGCTCCCCTCAGAACCACAGCGGCCATTTTCTTTCCCACAGTGACTTGGAATGTTCACTGCTGTTTGACTGGTGCAGTTGGTGATGGTGAAGAAGATTTACCTTTTTTTTTTTGGTGCCTAGCAGAGAAACACCATTAGAAGTTGCTAGCAACTTTGTTCTAGAGTCATCAGTTCATTCTGGGGAGTGGAAACAACCTGCGGAGATTTGGAGATCCACCGGGACCTGATGATTAGGGAGACAGTGAGTGGCTTAGGGGACTTGGGTTTAGTGGCCTCAGGTGGGCAGTAGTGGCAGCTGAGACTGAAGAGACAACTTGCGTCCATGTCACAGCCTGGTTAGTGATGTGGGCAGGGGGAACATTTAAGATGGACGCTAAGTCTCATGTCATGACGTATCTCTTGCTGTACCAGACAGTCTCTTTAAAGAAAGTAAACATACAGAGATGATATTAGGATAAGTTAGGTGATTTGTGACAGCATAGTTGCACTTGGCCATTGGAATCCTGGACAGACAGTGTATGGTGGGGAGCACCCAACCCTGGATTCAAATGCCCACTCTGTCACTCGCTAAGCTTCGCTTTGCTCAACACTAGGAAGACCTAGTGTTGCTGTGAATGGTAAGTGAATCAGGCCACATAAACCTCCTGGAGCAGTGCCTGGCCCTGGAAAAGCCTCAATGCCTATTAGCCATTACTGCTATTACTAGTCTTTCTAGGTGTTCCTTGTAACAACCAGCATGAGTCTGGAAACAAGCTACTTCAATAATACATTTTTATTTTTTCAGTATGCGGGCCTCTCACTGCTGTGGCCTCTCCCGTTGAGGAGCACAGGCTCCGGACGCCCAGGCTCAGCGGCCATGGCTCATGGGCCCAGCCACTCCATGGCACGTGGGATCTTCCTGGACCAGGGCACGAACCCGTGTCCCCTGCATCGGCAGGCGGACTCTCAACCACTGCGCCACCAGGGAAGCCCAATAATACATATTTCTTAACTCCTTATGGAAGCTTATGGATTAGGATGAAAGAAATGAGACAAAAACACACTCAAATCCACTTTCCTCTGAGGAGCCTTCAGTATGCACTCTCCCACCCTTGATCCAGACCCACAAGGAACCTGTGAGTCCTATGTCGCATGTAGGGACATGTCATAAACATTCACTTCTTTGTCAGACTGGGGTTATCTGAGGAATTTTAGAGGGGCTGGAATAGGTCTGATTAATTTTATATTATCCCCCCCAGCATCTATCCCAGGTTTTTTTTTTATATACATTTATTTATTTTATTTGTTTATTTTTGGCTGCGTTGGGCCTTCTTTGCTGCGTGCAGGCTTTCTCTAGTTGTGGCGAGCAGGGGCTACTGTTCGCTGCAGTGCACGTGCTTCTCATCGCAGTGGCTTCTCTTGTTGCAGAGCACGTGCTCTAGGTCGCAGGCTTCCATAGTTGTGGCATGAGGGCTCAGTAGTTGTGGCTCGCAGGCTCTAGAGCACAGGCTTAGTAGTGTGGTGCACGGGCTTAGTTGCTCCGCGGCATGTGGGATCTTCCCGGGATTAGGGATCGAACCCGTGTCCCCTGCATTGGCAGGCGGATTCTGAACCACTGTGCCACCAGGGAAGACCTACCCCAGGTTTTATCATATTTATTTAGTGAATACATAAATAAGCAGACTTTTAAACTCTTATCCCTGATTAGGATCATATTATAGCAGAGAGAAGAGAAAAATTAACCAAGCTTTTTAAAATCTCATCCAAAGTCTTATCTGTTCTTCCTGAATGTGTAGCTAAATCTTCCTAACAAAGCCTTACCCTGTACTGTTCCTCTAGTTTTAAAGAAGTGCTTTCCCAGAGGCTGACTTGGACGGCCCCAGGCTGAATCCCCAATCTGTAATAAAGTGTATGTATAAAGATAGCAGTGTTGTTATACAATTTAATTAGTACATCATTCAGACATTTGGACCAATGCCTGGCTCTTTTTCTGTGTGTTCATTTAGCTTTTAGTCTAACTCTCACATGAAATAAACAAAAAGGCTAATTGCTTTTGGATTTTAGCACTGGGTGAAATACCTGGATTCATTGTGTGAATCATATTTTATAGGTGAATTAAGGGTTCTATTGGTAAATGAAAAATTCCAAGATGACAGCTGTAATACTTGAAGCAAGGCGATAGGAAGGTTTCTCCCAGAGGCAGCATGTGACTCCATCTGACGCATTCCTAGTTCTCATAGCAGCATGAAATGTTTGCACACTGATGAGAACATTGTCTTGGGGTGGTAAGGCTTTATATTTCATCACTCTATAACACTGGTGTGCTGGTCCATGCATAAGAACCCATGCTCCTGGAATAAAGTAAAAGTCTTGATTTGTAGTTTCACCAATTTCCAGGGTATAAATAATCCATACTGGCTAACTTCCAACTACTAATGAGGAATTGGGAAGGGATGCAGACAATCGGCTCTCATCAGCCCATGTGAGCTGCTTCCTTGCCTGTAGTACAAGGTGGAGGTGGGCCTGGGGCTCAGAGCCTTGAGTGGGTTTTCCAGGAGCTTTTGTAAGACGTCTGGTGGGTGGGGAGATGGCTCCTCTATCCGGAGCCCATCTGGGACCAGCAAAAGAGGATGTCCCTCTCCAGCTCCCTCAAAATGAGGGAGGCAGATGAAAGAAGCTTCCATCTGGCATTTTCAAGTGCGCTTGGAGCAGCATGGTGTAGGACATGAGCACGGCCTTCATTATCCGATCGACTGTTTGCTGCTACCTATTTCCACATCCGTTTAATGCAGGACTGGCTGGGGAACTGAGAGAGTGTAACTGGTTTTGAAGGCAGTTGGCACAGTGCTCGGCTCTCAGTAAATGGCAGTTATTATCTGGGGACTGAGCTCGTGCCCAAAAGAGGAGAGAAGATAGGACTTATCTCCATCCAATGCTTACTGCACCTTTCGTGCACCAGGAGTATTTTGCTTGGTGCTGGATTATAGAGAATTTAGACCCAGCCCCTGCGTTTGGGGGCTGGCTGCCTGCAGGAGATCTCTGTGGGGCGCGGTTCGGATTAGTCACAGAACCTGCTTCTCTCTCTCATGCCTCATGACAGAAGCCATGTGATTAGTATACTCCAATCAGAGCTTTGGCATCCAACGGCCAGCAGATGTGCAGACTACATGGGGCAAACAAGAGTTTCTCAGGTGGTCCTCCAGGCATGGCAGGCCCTCCAGGAAGCTAGAAGTTTGAGTTTCTCTGCCACAGAAAACCAGCACGGTCAGCTGGTAACAAAAGATTGCAGCATATGAATAAACAGTGAAGTTGGGAGACCCACCTAAAGTCTCGAAGAGAATTTGTGAAAGTGGCAGTAACTAGTATGGTTTGTCTCTTACCCTGTGCCAGGCACTGTGCTGAGCACTTTACAGCCTTTATTCATTTAGTCCTCACAATACCACAATGAACTTGAGCTTCTTACTCAAGATCACACTACAGACTGGTGCTGGGATGTAAATTCAGATGGTTTGACTCCCAAATCCAAGCTGTTTACCTCTATACAGTAAGTTCCCTCATACACACGAACCTTCAAGTTGCGAACTTTCAAAGACGTGAACGTGTACGTTCGCGTGTCCAATCACGTAAGTTAGTTCATGTGTCTGGCATACATTGTCACGTGCATGCATCCTCTACAAGTGATTGTGCTTTTGTGTACTTTACTGTACGGTACTGTTTCTGTGCAACACGAGGAGCTTACTAATGAAGACCTGATGGAATTGGAGGCCCAGAGAAAGGACGAAGAGAGACAAGAGGAAGAAGTAACTGAAGAACCTAAGAGATTCACGATGCAGGAAATAGCAAGGGGATTTTCTTTATTTGAGGAGGCACTGTTAGTTTTTGAGGCACAGACCCAGATGTAGAATGGTACACGAAGGTTGCAGCAGCTGTGCAGAATGCAATCCGGTGCTACTGTGTCATCTATGATGAGAAAAAAAAGAGCTACTACCTAGACATCACTGGATCATACTTTCAAGAGGATAGATAGAACTGAATCTAGCAAGGAACCAGAACCTGTGCCATCTGCATCAGGCGTGAGTGAAACTGCAGCTCGCCCTCCGTCTCCTATCGCTGACGATACTTCAGCTCTACCATCTCCCACCTCCTCTCCCTCCTCCAGTCAGTAACTCTTCTTGCCGGTTCACTCAATGCCAGCCCCTGTATGCCAGCTGTTGTACTGTACTACTGTGCTTTTCAAGGTACTGTAATGTAAGATTAAACATGTTTTCTTTATTTTTTGTGTTTGTTTGTTTTTTATGTATTACTTATGTGAAAAGTATTATAAGCCTATGTACAGTGCTATATAGCCGATTGTGTTAGTTGGGTACCTAGGCTAACTTTGTTGGACTTACAAACAAATTGGACTTATGAATGTGTTCTTGGAATGGAACTCATTCATATGTAGGGGACTTACTGTATTGTATTATGTCTCTGTCTAAACCTGGAAAATGGACATTATGATTCATCTGAACACTGCACAAGCACAAACCATGCATGTCCTTACATCCTTCATGTAGCTCACCTACCCACTGCCCCAGAGGGCCAGGCCCTGGATGTGCCCCTTCTGACCCAGCTCTGGGAGGGTATCAGATAATTCTTCCTCCACCCCATCTGACCATGTCCTGCCAAGCTAGTTAAGTCCTATCTCACTCCTACATATTACACTGAGGGAATATGTCTTCCATCAGTTTCCTAAGAGGGTCCATGAATTTGAGTCCAAAAACCTCCAAAAAGCAGAGCTGCCCACAATGGAAGGAGCTCAAGGTTCAAGTGGATGATTCTCTAGCCAAACACCCAATTGAATTTGTGAGTATTTGCAAAAATGATTGTGACTGAGAGAAACCTAAAGCTTCCCTGGGTGAGAACAACCAGTGTGTGTTTTGCATGTGGAGAGGGTCAGGAATCACTGGGGCCAGAGGGCAAACATAGCAGATGGCCTCTCAGATGGCCCCCACTGACCTCCACGTCCAGGTATTTTTGCCCCTCTATAATCTTCTCTGCCTAAGTGCGAGCTGGACCTAGTGACTCGCTTCCAACCAGGATGATCTAGCAGAAGAGACGGGATGTCACTTCTGAGGTTAGGTTACAAGAGGACTCTCTCGGTCTCCTCCTCTCAGAGCTCCCACTTAGGGAAGCAAGCAGCTATGTTGCCGGGGCCACCGTGGCAAGGAAGAAATGTGTCCGGCCATCAGCCAGCAAGGACCCCAGCCTGTCAGCAGCCACACGCGTGAGCTTCGAAGCAGGTTCCTCCCCCGTGGAGGTCTGAGATGACTGTAGCCCCAGCCAACACCTCGATGGTGGGTGGAACATCTACAGCACGGAGCAGTTTCCACTGTCCAGGTCTGAGCAGGCTGGAGGGTGAGTCTCCCATGGGACTGAGAGAGAAGAAAAACAAAGCAAGGGGACATCTGACCAGAAGGGGCCTTCGGGAAGCATTCTCGTGGCCTGCAGGAGGAAGGGGATCCGGCCCTTCTTTCATTCTAGGATAATTGACTGTTCCGTCTGCTATACACACGAGTGCCTGAGGGAGCCTTTTCTGTAAGGCCACGCGCTGCATGTTGAGAGCTGTCTGCAGGGACTGGGCTGCCTGCCTGGTCACCAGAGAACAGCCCAATCATTCAAACTGGGCTTAGGATGACAGTGGCACAATTATTTGATACTTGCTGGATAAAAACCATAGAATTTCCTTCCCTGAAAATTGCAAGCTTTTACTCACAAGCTAAGGGACCCATTCTATAATTAATAACTATTTCAAACTAAGGGCTCAAAAAATTGAATTTTCTTTCAAAGTACCATTAGCAGTACTAAGGGGTTAGAGGCAGGGCATAACTTATAACTGGTACCTCCTTAGAGCTAAGTTTTAAATGGGGACTGCCACTCAGAAAGCACTACAATTAAACTTCTTTAACCATATTCTAGAACCCAGGCTTGTCGCCATATCTGCCTGGCTGTATGACTAATTAATCAAATTATCAAGGTTTTGCTGGGTAGAATTCGATTTTGCAACAAGCATCCCTTCCAAATTCTTATTTCTCTTTGTGAAAGCTGATACTAAAAGTTATTTCCAAATATTTCACAGCCCCTGGCAGATGGGCCAGTGATGCTCAGTGCTGTTGGAGAGAATGGGTATGGGAGTGATGTGAGGGTGTGGCGGGAGCATTGCGGGGTGTAGAAGGAAGTTGTTAATGTGATAACAGAGATATTTACACTTGGGAAAAGAGAAGCAATACGAAAACTTTCCTGCAGTGAGAGTGATTCTCAGCTGAACTCCTATAACCCTTTCCTGACCATTGAAATATTACTTCCTGTCCCTATGGCAAAAGGATTTCATGAATACTTTGTTTATATGGTCCCTGCTCTAATGGCTGTGACCAGGGGGGCTTCTGTGGATGTGTTAGTCTTAGCTCTCAGAGAGGCAGATTCCAAGATGGGAGTAAAATGTGCAAATATTTTGTTAGCGAAAACCACTGCAAGAGACCCCATGGGGAAGGAGTTGGGAGTGTCTAGGATAGCTAAGAGACCACAACGCAAGTTCATCAAGAGTGCAGGGGGTGGGTGGGAGAGTTGGGTGCAAGCATCCTAGACAGACATGCAGTGTAAGTTCAGCGAGGCTGACATGGAGTCCCAGAGCTTACGTCTGGCTGTCAGAGGACTCCAGGATTTGGGCCTGCCTTAGTATTTCTGCCACACTCAGTCATTGGCTGGAAGCAGCCCATGGGAGGTGTGGCCTCAGCCCTGTAGCTAGAGGTCTGCAAAATGTATCCTCATAGCCTCCACAATGGACTTGGTGGGGCCCGGTCACCTGGTGCTGAGACAATGCATCCTCCCCTAGTCATATGCGGGGCACTTCCTCATGGTGCTTAAATGATGCTGTCAGCACCCAGTCCATGACCATAAGAACATGCTTGGTCTGCTTGACCAAGAGTGCTGAGGAGTTAACATCCCTGGAAACAGTCTTCAACCAATAATAAATACCCTGTTTCCTTGCAGGGTATCTTTGAGGTGTGTTGTATTCTGCTTCCCTAGATGACCCGGCAGAACTCAGCCCCATTTGTCCACTTTGGTAACCTTCATATGAACGCACCCTGTACTGGCTTCTTTCCCCTCATGTCTGACTTCTCCACATCCTTACCTACCTGCTTCCTGGAATCACTTCCCAAATAAATTACTAGCACTCAAATCCTTTTGAGTACATGCCTCTGGGGACCCCATTCTGAGATGATATTTAATGTTGTCTGTCATCCTGGCTCCCAGTAGTAATAATTTTGAGATCTAACTATGTACCAAGAGCTATGCAAACTCTTTACTAAACTGTTGCCCTGTTCCATAATTGTCTGACTTTACTGTTGCCTCAGCTCTGAGGTGTGCTGGTGAGAAAGTAGAAGTGCTCAGTCCACCACCCCTACCTTAAAAGTAGGGTCACCTGGAGAGTCCACCACTCCCTCCAGCCATAGAGCAGACCCTGATCATTTTCAGGGGGAACAGGATGGCCATGGAAGCCCGAGGTGCCACCTGCGAGGATGCAGGGCAAAGGACAAGGCTTGGCACTTGGAATTGAGAGATGGGTCTTGTGGCTTTGCCCCTGACACTGACCAGCTACAGGTTGAACATGTCATTAAAATGCTGTGAGAATTGGTTTCTTCATCTAGAAAGTAAAGGGGCTAGGCAGGGTCAACTTTTCTCAAAACATGCTCTGTAGAAACAATGGCTTCTGTAGAAGTTTTCTGAAATAAAATCCCTTGTTTAAATAAATGTGGGAAATACTCCTTACCAAAGCCTCCTTTTGTAGATTCACGATACACATATACACATTAAAGACCAGGAGAAGTCGTGCACTAAATAAATCTTTTTAATGTTGTCTAACCCAATGTTTCCCCCACTTTTTTGGACTACAGAATTCCTTTTAGGCACAGCACCTATTAACCTTGTGTAGAATTAATGTTAGAAAGATTGTGGATTCCTGGGCTAATGGCAGAGGACTTTCTGAGGCTGGTGTTTGAGTGACTGGAATACCTGTAAATAGAGGCATGAGAAGAGTGTGGTAGTGTGAGCAGAGAATTTGTGGAAGAACAGTTATTGGAAGAGACTGAAAATAAAGTTCAAGGTCAGACTTCATGGGTGCACTTTGTTATTCTGACTTTCCAGCACCATCCTGTTCCTGAGACCAGCAGGGAGGCTTTTGGTCACTTTGTGTGAATGATGGGGCTGGGAGGTAGATGGCGGGGAGAAGCAGTTGCAGGGCAGTTGTTCTCAGTGCGGAGGCTTGGGATCCACACTCTCCTTCCCCGCTCTGACCAGTAGAGATGCAGGTGCGCTGTCTGCATGTTTCTTTGGTTCTGCTGTTACTAATGTTTCAAGCCTTGAGTCTTCAGAAGCCTGGTGGACAACTCTTATCTTTGCTGGCCTCCAATCCATTCCCTCCCCCACCCCACCCCCATCTTTGTACTAACCCTTCCATTCGCCTTGGGGAAAACTTTCCCTCACCTGGAAGCCATGGGTTCAGCCTCACTCCCCAATTTAGGGCCATGATATGACCTAGTCCTGGTCAATCAGCATATCTCATTTGAGGATCAGCATGCCAACCAACCTGGTCCAATGGAACTCAGTTATGGGGAATTTTTTTTTTTTTTAAATTATTGAGGACAAAAAGCTTTTTGTCAGTCCCCAGAATGTGAGGCTGGAGATGCTGTAGCCTCAATCTGGAGAAACAAGCCAAAGGGATAAGTCAACGCAGAGGCAAGAGGAGTAGAGGGAGGGGCAGGGTCCTGTACATGTGCCAGGAAATGTGATTAAGCCAATGAAAAATTATTTTTAACTAAAAACTTAGAGAGTTAAAAAAAGAGGTGGAGTGAGTACTAGGGTTTTTGCTTTTGATGAAGATTGGTCTCTGGCTTAATGAGGTGTAAACATAAGGCAACTTCTCAGATTTCTTCCAGTACCTAGAGGTTTGTTATTCCTCTGGTTAAGGCTCAGCGAGAGTCTCAAAATTAAAAAAGAGACAAAGAGAACAAGAGAACTTCTCATGGGACAGCTTTCCACTGTGTAGGGTATTAAGTCCTAAAACTCAGCATTTTTACTCTTTTTGGTACTGTCTCAGTCAGTGCGGGCTGCTCTAGCAAAGCGCTATAGACTGGGTGGCTTAAAATAAACAGAAATTTATTTTTCACAGTTCTGGAGACTAGAAGTCTAAGATGAGGGGGCCAGCAAGGGCCTGTTGCAGACAGCCAACTTCACATTGTACCCTCAAGTGGTGTAAAGAGCTCTCTCACTCTTTGGCCTCTTCTTATAAAGGCAGTAATCCCATTCACAAGGGCCCCACCCTCATCACCTAATTATCCTCCACAGGCCCCACCTCCTAAAACCATCACATTAGATGTCAACATATGAATTTTGAGGGGGGACACAAACATTCAGTCCATAAGAGTAACTCTTCTTCTTGACAATTTAAGCAAGATACTTCTAGCTGATCTATAAAACTCTAGCTCTATTAAAAGGTAGGAAAAAATTAAGACATGCCTTCTTCTGAAATTATTCCTTCTCTTTGTTCCCCATTAAGCCTCTCTCTTCCCTTCCTCATCCACTCCTCTGCCCATATTTTTTTTGATATTGTTTCCTATGTGACTTGCACCTTCAACTTTGATCACAAATCGAATCCATTATGAGTTTAAAAGGCATCCTTTCCAATGGAGAGATGCTATTTTTTGTTTGTTTGTTCTAAACCAGCAGTGTTCTACATTTCACAGCTATTGATTCAGTCGTCCACTGTGGATTTTACTACTTGTCATACAGCAGCACAATTATTTCCCATTCTAATGAAAGAGAATTTGACCCTTCACCCTGTGAAGTCATACACTTCTGAGCAGGACATTAGCATACAAGAAGTCTCAGCCTTGATGGCAGCAGGTTGTATACATGTGATCACTCAATTTTCTCTCCGTGTAAAAGAAGTGATTGAATGGTTTTAGACACAAGACTTGTCTCTTGATTAGAGTCTGGTGGAACCCTTTACAACACTTTAAACAAGTTGTTCCATGATCAATAGTAGGCGAATGCAACTGGCTACATTAAAAAATAATATGTTAGAACCCAGGCTTTCCCAGCCTGGTTTCTCCAGTTCTCCTTAGTCTGTGAGGCTCTGGTGCTGAGTGGAGGAGGAGCTGGCAGCCAGCTGGAGCCTCCATGACCCTTGGGGTCCAGCAGCTTGGATTATGGACTAGAATTTTCCATAATTTAACACCTAATCCAAAGCGTTTGTCTCTGTATCACCAGAGCATCCACGTTAGTCCCTTTCTTCGTCCCTCTCAAGGCTATCATGGAGTGAACTTTACCCAGATCACCTTGGCTCAGGTGTCTGTCAGGTTTCTCTTTAACTTCCCATCTCTTTTTGGATAACAGCTCAACCCCCTAGTCAGGCATTCAAGGCCCTCCTGGACCTGCGCTTGCAGCATCTCCAGACTCACTGCATTCCCCTTGTCCTGTATCGCAGCCATGCCAGATGCCATGTAGGGTCATGGACTTCAGTCTTCTTTGTGCTCTTGTCCCTGGATGTCTAATGTTCCTTTTCATCTTTCAAAATGCCCAGCATGAAGCCCTTCTTGACCCCACATCATGTGCATTGGCTGACCCCTCCGCTGTGTGAACAGATTTCCACAGAATCTCTATTTAATTAATTAACTAATTAATTCAAGTACTGTAGGCATCTCTTTCTTTAAACTGTTGACTCCTGTGGAGGGCTATGTATCATTTACCTCTCTAACACCTAGAAAATACCTGAACCATACAGGAGCTCAGAAAATATTTGTTGGATAACTGAATGCAGTGGAGAATAGCCCTACTGATAATTGGTGTTAGAAAGAAATCACCATGACAATGTTCTGTATCTTGATGGTTTTCCTTTTCCAGGCATGTACATTTGTCAAAATTCATGGAATGGGGACTTCCCTGGTGGTGTAATGGTTAGGGGACACGGGTTCGAGCCCAGATCTGGGAGGATCCCACATGCCAAAGAGCAACTAAGCCCGTGCGCCGCAACTACTGAGCCTGAGCTCTAGAGCCCTCGAGCCACAACTACTGAAGCCTGCACTCCTAGAGCCCGTGCTCCACAACAAGAGAAGCCACTGCAATGAGAAGCCCGCACACCGCAACGAAGAGTAGCCCCTGCTTGCCGCAACTAGAGAAAGTGCGTGCACAGCAACGAAGACCCAACACAGCTAAAAATAAATAAATAAATAAATTTATTTAAAAAAAAAAAACTCATGGAATGATACACTTAAAATTCATGCAATTCACTCTATGTAAATTTAACCAGGGAAAAAAATTATTCTAAATAAACCCTGAACTCTAGTTAATGACAGGTGTGAAGAGGTATGTATTTAGGAGTGTAGGATACTGATGTCTGCAACTTACTTTGAAATGCACCCAAAAATAAGATGGATTGATGAATGAATAGGTAGGTAGATAAATGGATAGCAAATATAGCAAACTATTAATTATAGAATCTAGATGGTGGGTATATGGGGTGTACCCTTCACAGTTCTTTTGATGTTTCTGTATGTTTGAAAATGCTTACAATAAAATATTGGAAATAAAGAAATCATCAAAGGATGTACTTATTGCTTATAGAGCCAAGAAACCCAGGCTTTAGTTCTGGAGCAATATTACACCTAAAGACAGCTCAAACCCTCACAGCTACTTGACCACAGCAGCTATGCCTCATCAGCAGACACTCCCAGCAGCCTCCTGGGAGAAATCAGAAGCCCCCAAAGCTTGTTTTCTATCATTCATGGCATCTTGGTCTCTCCCTATTCCTGCCTTCTGTGTATGGAGCAGCCCCTATGGGGTGCTTATGGACAGACCCTGTTCCCTTGAACAGCTTCTTACTTCTTTGCTTTTTCGCCTGAAAACCTGTTCAGGAGACCTTTGTTCTTGGTCTTAGAGAATCAAAAAGGAGGGAGGAATTGAGTACAAAATATTTAAAGCTCTGGACTGAAGTTACAAATGGTAAAGTTAGGAGACTCCCACGTGAAAATTGTTTACTGGAGGGAATGAATTACCTCTCTCTTCTCAAAAATAAAAGTGAGGAAACTGAAGACAACAAATGTTTTCTCTGGAAAAGGAATATGGCTCCTTTAGTCAACATTTCTTCTTGCTCCTATTTTATTATTGGCAGAAAATACCATTATAAAAAATAAAAGGTACGTCACCTCTTTCCCTTAAAATACTTGAAATACATGCATTTGGCTGTTTCAGGGCAACAATATTTTGAAAGAAAAATAGGTGGCAACAGAATGCATCCTTTTCATGTTTATAAACCTCAAGTAAGCACTCTTTCAGCCTCCAGTCAGTATTTAATCAGCATATCATAACTTTTATGGGACTGAAATGAAATGCTCCTGAGATACTAAATTTCAAGCGTTGCTGTAAACTTTGGTCACCTGAGCTTAATTTACATACGATGGCTCCATCGCAGTGATGGTGGGGATGATGATGATTGCTGGTGTTGATCATCTGGGAAAACACACCTACATAGACATACACACCACCATAGCCTCTACCTGCTTGGTGTCTTTCGCATATCGGACAGGGCATAAGTAGCAAAGATGAATCACAACTATTGCTATCTAACAAAAACAAGCGTAATTTACATGAATTTTAAGGTAACATCAGTGTATCAGTTAGAAAGTTTTTATTTGAGTGTAACATGTGAGTGTAAATAATAAAATTTATTAATTCATGCAACTAAAAAGTCTAGGTTTAGGTAAGGTCTAATCTAAGATTTCACGATGTCATCCGGGTCCTGACTTCATTTCTTTGCCATTCTCTGTATCTTGGCTTCATTCTCAGGTTGGTTTCCTTTGTGGTAGCAAAATGGCTGGAGGAGTTTTAGACTTACTATTTCCAGAGGAAGAGAGAAAACCCTTGACTCAGGAATTCTAACAAAAGTCCTGAGATTTATTTCCGCTGGGCTCCCTGAAGTCACAGCACTAACCTGATAATGAATCACTATGGCCAGGTGGGTGGGATGCGATGATTTGCTTTGGCTAAGTCATGTGCTCTACACCCCAGGGCCAGAGAGTAGAGTTAGCTTCCTTGTAACCACATGGGTCTCCCTATGGGGGCCCAGGAAAAAAAGAAGAAAGGAATGGATATTGAAGAAGTTACCACAAATGTCCATGACAAATCATCAACTTCCTCCCTATGACCTCACTGAAGTCGAGTTTCTACAATGCAAATCAAATGATGAAGAGCAGACAGACATCATTTCCCCAGGTATGTAAAGACAAATGTCAGCTATGTTGAAGATAGAAAAAGACTTATTGGAAACTGGGAATGCTTTTTGATACCCTGATTCAGCAGACTGGCACCTTTTTTACTTCTATTTTTCTTACCAGAATGACACTGACATCTATCTATTCTATCTCTCCTGGTTCATTTGGCAGAGTTCACAGGTCTATGTATCCAGTACGGTGTAAGCACAGGAAGGTGGGGGGTGCATAGAAGGAGGGAGAAGAGCACTTAATATGTGTCAAAGTGTGTAGGGGAAGAGAACTAACATTTATTGAGTACCTATGGCAGCAGGCCAGCTGGACCGTTAGGAGTACTTTTCTTTCTTTCTTTTTCTTTCTCTTTCCTTCTTTCTTTCTTTCTTTCTTTCTTTCTTTCTTTCTTTCTTTCTTTCTTTCTTTCTTTCTTTCTTTCTTTCTTTCTTTCTTCTTTCTTTCTTTCCTCTTTCTCCCTCCCTCCCTTCTTTCTTTCTTCCTTCCTTCCTTCCTTTCTTTCTTTCTTTCTTTCTTGCTTTCTTACTTTCCAGATAAAATACTAAGAGTGAAGAATTGAAAATGGGAGAGAAAGAAACATGCTGCAGAAGGTAAAAATGCTCAGGGAAAAGATAAGGAAAGGGAACATCCCCTATCCAGGAAAAGATAGAGATGGGATTAGAGGACTCAAAAAATATGTGGTTAGTTTGGACTCTGTCTTTAACTGTGGGCTTTCCATACTGTAAACTGCACAAAAAGCAGAGCAATGTTGTGAAAAGATCACTGGGCTGGAAACCAGGAGAGCTGGGTCAGGCCTGCTTGGACCACTGCCACAGCATGTTGCCCTGAACAGGATGCTCACCTCTTTGCCTTGAAGGACAGTATCCCTTCTCTGGGTTTGTGAGTTCCTGAAGGGGAAAACATAGTCCAGAGGGAGGAAGAGAACTGAAGAAGAGAGGAGTTTACTACTCGGAAGACCATGGACACTCAGTGAAGAAATTTGGCTGAATAAGTAACCAGTGAGTAGGAAATTTCTTTTACTCTATTAATACCTATTTATTTATAGGCCTACCTACCTGGCTAGCCATCAATGTATCATCTCTATTCCTTTCCGGATTTTGCAAGAGTTGAGGGCGCATATAGAAACCCATATAATAAAATAGTGAAATATACATAAAAATTTGAATGAGAGATGTATAAATTAGAAAAGTGATATAGATGTGTGAGCCAAAAGACTCAGTTCCCATAACTGAGCTATAAGTTTGCCTCTGAGCTTTCTGGCAGATAAAGGAAAAAAGAAAAAAAATAACCTGGTTTATAATTTTCAATATCTATGAGCATTACAAATACTAGCTCCTTGTGGGAGTGGGGACCAAGCTTTATATAGAAATAGGTTCTAAAAGGGTGTGGAGGAATGGAGGGAGGGAGTGTTGAGTGGAAGGACTTTGCAACTCACCACGATGGATAAAAAGAACTGAATGAACAGTGTAACAGCTGTGTTTTTACTGAATTTAGTTCAGGTTAGCACAGGAAGTAGGCACAGTTTAAAGAGACAGTAGCATGAAGCAACAATGGACTGACAGTGACAGGGAATGTCTTTCTGGAGCAAATTCCCAAGCTGGAGAAGTGGTTTAGGTTTTGGAGGAGCCTGTGAAGAAGTAATTTGTGAAACGAGAAGTGTTGCTTTCTGCTGCTGCACGTGACTGGGTGTCTGAGTGTCTAAATGGCCAAAGCTGGCAGGGCATGCATTCGGCCCTACCCCTCTCCTCTGTACCTACAGTCCCGTTTGCCACAAACAGTGACCTGGGGTGAATCTAAGCTTGGCCCCTTGGTCACAGCCACACTAGACCCAGAGAGTGGCTGGCGGGGATAGGGGGCGGCTGTCCAGTCACTTCCTGTTGGTATGTCTACTGGAGGGGGGCAAGATAAGTTGGTTCCTTGAGGAGCCTGTCACTTTGGGGGGCCCTGGGGAGCAGCAGTGGTAACAAGGGTGAGACTTTATCCTCACAGACTTCGCTACGGCTGGGCCAGACTGTCTCCACTGAGACAGGATGGGAGGAAGTCTTCCTTGGAGGGGGCTGAGGGGCCCCAAGGGAAGAACTCTAAGTCATGGCATTGAAGGAGCAACACTTCTAGGGCAAGTACATTGACTGCAGAGGTAGTTAGTGGCTTCCCCATGGGAAGGTCAGTCTCAGCAGACATATCAGGGCTGGGAGACAGAGCCACAGCCCCATGAGATTCTTCCCCATTATCAACCTTGAACAATGAAGGGTGGACTTATTAAGGGAGACAGCAGAAGCTCTCAGAGCAGCTTTGATTGGTCTCTGCATAAGTGAGGCTGATTGAGGGTGTGTATAGAAGAGACATTATAGCGATGCTCCTGTATTTTAAGACATGGCAACCTGTAAAATTATGAAAATGTACAAGGAAGATCCTGGGCTCTGATGACTAATAGATTTCCAACTGCACTTTCTTGGGAGAGTCCTAAGAAGGAGGTGCAAAGACCTGACCCTAGCATTGGAAAAGGAGATGAAAATTTCCTGCTTCCTACAGAAGTATCTGCAACTTAATGATCTGATTTTTATTCAGATGCATTATATTATAGCCACAATCTGACGTATCCACATATGTTCTCTTTTTGTGTGTGGGTGGAGCATGAAATGAGAAAAATGAGTGGATCCATTATATAACCTAGGAAGTAGTAGGAGAGTAACATAATATTCTAAAATTTCATGCAGCATTAGAGCTAAATCTTCTGTGTATATTTAATTTTCTCAGATTGGAAGTTTGTTGAGGACAGGAACCGTGTATTTGGCAGAGAAGGCATGTAAAGGAAGTTAGATTCCATTATTTCCTAGTGTTATTCCATTATTTCTTTAGATTGATGTTATGCATGACTGAACCTCAATGCTTATATTTGTTAAATGTATTTTTTCTAGCTGTACGTGGGCCTCTCACTGTTGTGGCCTCTCCCATTGCGGAGCACAGGCTCCGGACGCGCAGGCTCAGCGGCCATGGCTCATGGGCCCAGCCGCTCCACGGCATGTGGGATCTTCCCGGACCGGGGCACGAACCCATGTCCTCTGCATTGGCAGGTGGACTCTCAACCACTGTGCCACAGGGAAGCCCTAAATGTATTTTTAATAACATTATCTTCCTTCTCTTAATTTTATCTTAATAGTAATTTTTATTAATGGTAAACTTTTAAATGATGATAACTACTGGTTTTTCCTCTTAGAAATACATGAACATATTAATGTTGTAGATTGTATACTTATTACTGTTTGGTAGAGGGAAAACTAGAGTTATCACAATTTTTTTGTTCAGCAGTAGAAAAAAGAAATTTACAATCAAAAAAGTACAATCATACCTTGCTTAACAAATACATTGGGATCGGGGCATCTTTGTAAAAATTAATCATGTAGAAAAATTTTAGAATAACCAGTTTTTATTTTTTTTCTAAGTAGCAGGCACTTTATGTGCACTCTCTTATTTAATACAGTAACTCTTTATAGAGTATAGTATAATCCTTGTTTTAAAACATGAAAGTAAGTTTAACCAGGTTAATGGCCTGTGTTGAAACTCAGTTCTGGTTCTGAGACCCAGACTCCCTATAGCATCACACCACCTCCCATTTGAACCGTAAGAAGTCATGTGGGAGTGTTCATGTCATCTGGCCTCACTGGTCAGTGCCCTTGAATCTGGCAGAATAAGCCAGGTTTTCTTGAGGTATGTTGTGGTGTCAATCATCCTCCAAATCTCCGTGGCTTAAAAACGACTCGGGGCCATTTCTCCCTCCTGCTACCTATGAAGTCGGCTTCATGCTGTCCTTCTTCCAGGATACAGCTGCCAGGACAGCCTTTCTCTGGAGGACTGCCAATCTTTAGGCGGAAGGCAAAGGAAAACATGGGGAATGCTCCCTCGCTCTTCAAGTTCCCACCTGAAAGTGATACATCATCTCAGTCACATGTCATTGGCCAGAGCAAATCATTTGGCCACATCAAGCTCCACGGTGCTAGGGAAGGGCAATTCTGCCACATGCCTCCAAGCAGAGCCCCAGGTACCCCTCCCGTTTCCCAAATTGCCTTCTGGATGAAATATACATGCACAGTCAAACTTCTGTTCATGCATTGTGACTTTGGGCAGCACATATAGCTGTATGGCTTTGGGCAAATTATTTAATAATTCCACATAACACCACAGGGTTGTTATAAAGATGAAATGAGAAAGCTGCCTTTCTTTTTTCTATGTACACTTTTCAGCAACAGAATTGAGGACATACTGTATATATAATTTCACATTCTGCTTATAAAGTTAATGTTATTTCATAAACATTTCCCCAAGTTATTATAAACTCCTTGTAGGAATCCTTATTATATTAGAATAATATAACAGGACACATTCTAAAGTGAGATATACATTTCTATATAAAGGGCGTTTTGCATTTGTAAGATGTTCCCAATTTTCAGTGGCTCCTTATCATCCAAATAGGTACCACTTCATTAAAGGAAGAAGTGGAAGCCTAGGCTGGCATTGCCCCCAACCGTCCCCTGGTGAGATGAATCAAACTTCCCACCAAGGATGACAGGATCGGGCACATACTCGCTTCTCTGAATAAGGGATCGGGAAGACGTCTCCCCAGAGAACGCAGAGTGCACAGTGCTGTTTTGTAGGTCAAGGAGAAAGCCCTAAGAGATATTAAAAAAAAAAAAAATCACAGTTACCAAAGGAAATGGATAAATGGAAACTGCTGCACAGAAAACACTGGTCACCGCAGCTTGAATGTTAGTGACCTGGGAAGGAACGGAGAGAAGGTAACTCACTGTCCTTAAACAAGTTCAGAGGATCAGGAATGTGAGAGAGGACTTTAGCACGCCTCACTTCCTTGGTCAGGCTCTGTGCCGTGGGCCATCCCTCTGGGGGCTCATAAGAGCTGGGCCCTTAAAAGAAAACCAAACTTTCCATCAATACTAGTTTTTTAAAGTATTATTTCTCTGGCCTTCATTGCCCCCCAACCCCTGGCCCTTTCTGAACAGGAGAAGAAGTAGAGGAGAATTTAAGAGCTGGAGGGGAGGTAGATACCCTTCCATCTATCCACACGTTGTTTCCTTCGCTCACTGACTCACATCGGAAGCGTTTATCGATGGGTCCTGTGCTGGGGGAGAAGGGCATGACACGGTCCCCGGCCTCAGTTGCTCCCTGTCTAGAGGGGGGATCATAGAAGCAACTGACACTCACCACACAGTGACTGAGCCCATTACTGGGCACTGTGGGAACACTGAAAAGGGACACTTCGGCCGGCTTGGCAGAGTCAGGGACGGCTTCCGGAGAGGGGACAGTCTGACCAAGACCTGAACAAGCAGAGGTTGTGAGCATTCCCTATGATAGCCCCCTGGCTGCCTGTCCACCTGCAGGGGACTGCTGGTTCCTGGCCCACTAGTGGGGACGGGATTCCACATCTGGGCTTAAGCAAGGCGAACTGAACATAGCCGAACGCCTCAAGCTGGAATGGGGAGAGGGGTCTGGCTGGGGAGTAGGCGATTTTAACCATTAGGCTGTATTGACCGTGTGTGTAGGACTGATGGGGCTTCCAAGCGTCTTCCAGAATGTTTGAGATGTTCCCAACTTGAGATTAAAACAAAAAATAGTATAATCAAAACTAACGTATGCTTAATTTACTCATAATTATACACTTGCACACAATTTACAGAAAACTACACACTTAACGTGTAATTTATATGAGCTGAGGGGTGAAGCTGCTCTGGGGACCCCAGGCCGCCCCTCAAGAGCCAGAAGCGGCAGTGGACCAGGATGCCCAAGGCCAGGGTTTGAGCCCAGCTCTCCACTCAGTAACTATGTGACTCTGGGCAACTACTCACCTCTCTGAAGACTCAGGTTTCTCTTCTGACCAGCAGGGATGGGGCTGCTGCCTCGCAGGGTGGTTGTGAAGCAACCATGTAACAAATGCGGATGTACAGACAGGAGCCGTCTTGCTTGGCCCTGACTCCGGCCCGACTCAGCAGGCAGGTGGTTTGGCTCGCAGCAGACCTGTGATGGATGCCCAGACTTCCCTGACCACAGTTTCATCTCCCCTAATGTGGAGGAGGCAACTCGGGGACAGTTATTCTGGGCTCAATCCTGACTGACGGGGGAGAGCGGGCTGGTGCTGTGGAATGGATACATCGGACTTTCCAGTTCACAAAGCCTTTCACATGCATCATTTCACTTGGTTCTTTGAACAACCCAACGAAGAAATTAAGGTTGGCTCGTAATCATACATCCATGAGCTGAGGGGCTGCGACTTTTAACGCAGGTTTCCTGGTTCCACATCTTGTGCTTGGTCCCATGTGACCTTGCTCCCTGGGAGTTCATAAAAGGGGAGGGAATATCCAGACAGGGTCATGCATGGAGGAAAACCATCCATCAACCTACAGGTCCAGGGACTGATAGCTTATTTTCTTTTTGGTACGGGCAGGAGAAGGGAGGAGTGTGGGGAAGAGTGTTGATGACAAGTCTGAGCAAAGGGAAGGCTCGGCCTTTCTTCCTTGATGGGAAAGGGGCCTCCTGTGGGGAGAGGCAGAAGGAAGGACCCAAAGGCTAGAACGTGAAGCGTCATCTTTAGCCGGGAGTGGACGGGGTGCTGATAGCCTTTCCTGAATTCAAACCGTGCGGCTCTCAGAGTTGTATGCCTTGTGCAAATCACATAACTTTCTGGAGCCTCGGTTTTTTCATCTGTAAAATAGAAGTAAAAATAGTTTTGCCATGAGAAATGAATGAGATAATACACGTCAAGCTGCTAGCCCAGGGCCTGGCATAAAACAGATGCCTCTTCAGTAAGGGGAAGCTACTCCTCTTCCTACGTCAGCTGCGCTGAGTCCAGCAGAGCCCCGCCCAGGCTAGTCCAGCAGTCTGGTGAGTTGCAGAGGACAGCTGTGCCACCACACATGTGATGGCCGTGGTCCTGTGATACCACACAGTTCTCACCTCCTCCTCCTGCCTGTGCCATCTTGGAAACATTTCTGAGACACGGTCTGCATTTTTTTCTCTGCCTCCTCGTAGCCTGGAATATAAACCGTGTGCACACTGATGCACGCATGCTCTTTCTTCCCAAAGCTGCAACGGTCTCCACAGCCAAGGCCGCCATCTGCCCAGCAATTCACAGTGTAGGGACTAAGAATCTGGGTTCAGGCCCTTTTCCTGCTGCTTACTAACTGCATCATTTTAAGCAAGTAATTTAACCTCACTGTTTCCCGGTTTTCTCATCTATGATATGGGGTGATACTACTATTTACAACATAAATCTGGGCTGGTTTTTAAATGAGTTAATACATGAGATACAACACAGTGCCTGACACACAATAAATACTTAGTAAATATCAGCTATTATTGTTGCCACTGTTTACTGGCTGATTTTTCTACTCCTGGTTTCTCTCCTCTGCAATTTATCAAGCCCACGGTTGCTAGAAGAATCTTCAGACACTGGCTTCTGCACAATATCCTCTTGCCTGAGACCGTAGAGTGGTGTCTTCCTATTGCCTTTAGGTATGAGGCCAGACTGCTCACCTGGCAGTCAGAGGCTCACGCTGCCCTCCCATCCCACCGTCCAGATTTCTGGTCCACTCGCGCCTCCACCCCTCTCCTGAGAGCCCAGGCCACTGACTCCCAGGGTTCCATATCGGACTCACTCATCTTCCTCCTTCTCTCAGTCCTGGTAGATAAGTTCAGCCAAGCCCGTGGCTTCAATAGTTTTCTTTTCCTATTGACCAAATGCAAAATATCGCTCTCTCTGACTTGATTTATCGTTTGTTTGTTTTTGTGATTTCCACCATTAGTGATTCATTCTTTGAGTTGAGCATTGTTGTTCCTCTAGGATCCTCTTTTAAAATGCAGGTAATTATGGAAGTCCTGACTGGTTAGGTCCTTAAATACCCTGGGAGGCAGAAATTAAGAAGACTTAAGTGCTTATCTACTGGCTATCCTATCCTTGGGGCACTGGAGTGTCTGCAGAGAAGGTATTAAAAGTGGAGCTGAGAGGAGTAAACCTGGAGAAGGGGGAGATAGGCAGATGGGTGCATATTATCCCATTTTGTTTCTGAATGGTCTGAGCTGGGCATAGGAAGAGAACAAAGAGGAAAACTCAAAAAGCTGTTGTCTATAAAGTGATGAAAGTGAGATGGTCGACAAGCCTGTTAGGCTGAACAAGATGCTCTAGGGATTTATGGAATCTCAGGTTTAAACCAAAGGGCAACACCTGGACAGACTAAGGCCAGAGGCTTTGGGGGAGAGGCTCTCTCTGAAAGACACTGGGTCCCTTTTGAATCTAAGAGAAAATCCTATAAAAATCTACCAGTCTTCTTTCTAGGAGTTTGTCCTAAAGAAATTATCAGAGATGTGGTCAGAGTTTATATATGAATATTATATATATTAGTTTCAAATCATCATAGTATTATATATTAATTTTAAAAATCTGAAAATATCCTAGATATTGAGGAGTAGGAAACTATTTCAATGAAATATTGAATGGATTATCCTTGCATGGAAATGTTCACATTTATTAAAATCATATTTTAAAGGATATTTCATGACATTGGGAAATGCTAATAGCATAAAATGAAATAAAAAATTAGGATACACTATTTATTTATTTATTTGGTTGCAGCAGGTGGGCTCCTTAGTTGTGGCTCACGGGCTCCTTGGTTGTGGCACATGGGCTCCTTAGTTGTGGCATGCAAACTCTTAGTTGTGGCAGGCATGTGGGATCTGGTTCCCTGACCAGGGATTGAACCCAGGCCCCCTGCATTGGGAACGTGGAGTCTTATCCACTGCGCCACCAAGGAAGTCCCCCAGGATACACTATTTAATAGTAAGTATAACAGGTGAGAGTGGGTGCCTGTAGCATCCTCCCAACTTT